>NW_026947512.1:7045000-12230000 GCF_034190915.1 Cavia porcellus | reverse complement strand
GTCCTTGCTGTCACTGAGGATGGCTGTGGTTCTGTTTTGGGGAGCTCTGGTCCGTATCTTGAACATCGCTTCTGAGCTCCAGTGCAGATCCCTCTGCCTACTGGCACAGACCTTTCATCGCACTGGCGCAGACTTTCTAACTTCCACCACCAACCCTTGGGCCTTCCCAGCGCAGGTCTTTTATACAGACGTGCGTAAGACATTGCCATGGACTCTAGGTTTCTAGCTGGTTTCCTGGAGGACACTGTCATGGGATCTAGACCCACAACTGGATTTTTTTTCTCTCTAGTGTGTGAACAGATCTCTTGCACTCTTTTACATTTGACTCTTTGGGTGAATATTATAAAATAATCCTATAAATTATGTGCCCTGTATTAAATCTATTCCCTTGCAAGCCCTGACTACAACACCCTAGCTACCTTTCAAGTGTTCAATAACTACATGTCACTGGTGTTTATTCCACTGGACACCAGAGTAGAGCATTTCCACCAGCACAAAAAGTTATCTTGGATAGCACCACCCAAACAAGTCAACTAAGTCTAATCACAAAAGAAACAAGTTACCTAAAAGGTTCCCAAGCCTCATAAGACAAAAAGTCATATTATTACAATTAGCAATCACAACACGATAAAATTAAATTACCCACCTATGATATGGGGAAGCAAAATGTTATGGAATCATAGAAGGAGAGCACAACCCAAATTTGTGTCGCCCTAAAGAGGCTTCTAGGTGAAGATATTTTTAGAATCAGTAGGAGAGAGAATGTGTTTGGCTAGAAACTCCAAGTTCTCAGAGATAAAAGGTGCTGGTGTCAAGCACATACACCCATCATCTTACACTGAATGCCTATTCATTTGAATTTTAATGACTCCCAACAAATATTTAATAAAGTCCTCTACTGTAGAAGGCCTTTAATTTTACATCTTAGAGTCAGATATCAAGGAAAGAGTTGTTGAGGATGAGCTATAATTTCAAGTTGCTCTTAACATGTTGAAAAGATGTTTAAACATACACAGAAATGTTACAGAGGTTTCATAGTAATCTCAGTTATCTTTAAAGGCCATGAAAGTCACACAGGAATGATCATTTATTATATAAAATATGGAGGATTTCGTGATTGGCAAGCGAGAAGGCAGGAAAGGGGTTTAGAAGGACATATGGAGACAGAATAATGAAACAATAAATGCTTGGAAAGAATCTTGACAGCCATGGGACCTTGCTAAGCACACACATCCTGGCATTTTAGTGAACATGGGTAGGCAGAAACAAGGCCCAATTCCTGGTGTTTCCTCTTGATCACCTTAACTGTTGCCAGTCATTCTTCCCTGACGGGAGGAGACCATGCCTCATCAATTTGAGGAATAGCAACAAAGGGGGCACAAATGAGCTGACATAACAGGTCAATCATATGAAAGAACCCTACAGAAAACTGGCCTCACACTGCCTCTTAAGGCACCGTAGCGTAAATGGTCCCTAGAGAAGCAAATCTTACTACTTCTCTTTATCTTCAGGAAATATAGCCAACATTTTCCAAAGTTGAATTAGTGAACAAATATGCCTTAACATTTCTGTGTTGCAGACTCTGGAGATACACAATGAATAAGAAGAGTTCGCCCATGTAGTGTTTACTAAAGAAAGAATAGAAAATATCTGGGGAGATGTGTACAATGACACTTGAGAGCGGAGAAAGGATCTCCAGTCTACCCTTAGTGAGTCAGGACAGGCCTCCACGAGACAAAGGCTTCCATTATACTCACATTCCACCCTGTGATATGTTACACTTTCATTAAGAAACATAGGCGTTGGGAAGGGAGAGTTACCTGGTTACAAAGAGAAAAGAAAAAAGGAATTGAAATGGAGGCCAGATCTGCAATGGATGGAGAAAAGTCAGGTTTTCCAGGCACTGTGTGCCTTATGGATAAAACAAATATGCCATTGGCAAGGTCAGGCTAGAATGCCTGATTCAAATGACCCATAAACATTGAAATTACAAAAGCATAAATCAAGCCTCACCTTTGTCGGCCCTACTGCTTTATTGAAATTTTCCTGACCAGTCACTAACTCTCAGAGATGGAGAGCAAAGCAGAAAAAAGTATGGGTTCCAGGCACAAAGCATTAAAGTCAAAGTTAACATTCATTCCCACACAAGAAAGCTGCAGGAAAGAATATAAAACACACAGTGCTGTTCAGGTTGACTTCTTTACCAGATAAGAGTGGGGTAAATGGATCGAATGGCAGGAAAGAGGGAGAGAGAGAAACAGAGACAAAGAGAGAGACAGACAATGAGTTGTTGGGAGGAAGAATGGAAGGACATGAGCAAAACAGAAACCTCTGGCATAGAAGGGAGAAAGTCTCAGTGCGGCCAGGCAAGTGGCAAAGACCTCCAACTAGAAGGAGATCATCCAACTATACTTCCTTGGAAGTGGCAACATAATACTTTCTCCAAATTTTTTTTATTATTAATTAAAGCCAATCATGCCATCAGAGTTGAAAAGGCTGAGCATCTGAAGCACACATTTCTGATGCTAAGAGAAGGGGCTGGGGAAGTCCATACAACTCTACCCTGACCTACAGGGTGATCTCTTACTTTCAGGACAGGGACTAAGAGAGGACTGTCATGAGGAAAGATTAAAAATGAGACCAAAGTAACCACGACCACAACAAAAAGAGAGAGCGCACGATAAAGAGAGACTTAGAAATGAACACCCACTTGCTTTCAGGTGAAAAAGTTGAGTCAAAGTGGTGTTTAGATGATAGATCGATCCTATACTGTAGCCAAAAAAACCCAGAACTAAACAAACACAGTGGTTTTCCTTCCTTCCCTCCCAATAATGTGATTGCTCTTAGTGCAAGGGGTGCAGACATGTTCGAAGATGAAGAACAGTTGGCTTAACGTATACAATTCAGCTGGCTTACTTATTAGTGTCTTTGTGTTTTGTTCTGTTTCATTTTGAATTTGTTTCATTTAGGCTGGCCTTACTTGTGATGGTACAGCAGGAGGAGATGGTCTTGGCATTTAAGAAAATATAACTTTCTTTTTCTCCTTCTCCTTCTCCTTCTCTTCATCCTCCCCCTCCTCTTCCTTCTTCTTCTTTGCTTTTTCCTCCTCCTCCTTTTTCTTCTTATGGTTCCTCTTAACTTTCTTCTGCTTCTTTTTCTTCTTAGTTTTTTCTTTCCTCTTCCCCTTCCCCTTCTCCTTCTTCCTCTTCCTTTTCCTCTTCTTTTTCTTTGCCTCTTCTCTCTTCAATATTCTGCTCCATCCCTTTCCATGTGTGCCCCCCATACTGCACTCTGCCCTGTTCTCAATTTCCAGGGCTCCTCATGCTAACTGGGGCCCTTTGACCAACCCAGGATTCCCACAGCCAAAGTTCCTCCAGGCTTTTCTATGGCAGTTTACAAAATGTTTGACAGGCATCCTTTCTGTTATTGCATAAGTTATGGTTTAGATCTAAAACATTCCCACAATCTCATGTGTTTGGGAAGGTACTGCATCATATGGGTGGTACGCTCATCAATGAATCCATCCATCTGAGCTTCGTAGCTGAATGTGCTGTTGGAGGTGGGACGCAGTTGGAAGTGTGTCACCCATTGTGTGACCTAGAAGCATGTATTCTTGTCTCCTGGGCCTCCCTTTCCAACTGCCACAGGCTGAGAAAGTCTTCTTCTGCCATGCCTTCCACCAGCCAGCCCTGGTTTGAAATCCTGAACCAAAATAAACTTTTCTGCCTTTAAATTTTAGATGTGATAGGAAAGTGATTAATACAGTGCACAACAATCCTGTGACTGAATCACCCAAAATACCCTTATCATCAACTTACTGATGAATAAACTAAAGTCAATGGAGTAGCAGAATGTGTCCTATAGAAAGCAACAGAGATCTGGTAAGAACCCGGTTCTCTAAACTTGGTCCTCAGTTTCTCTAAGCAGATCACACTGAATAAATGAAAGAGTCCATAGAATATAATTCTCTCAGAAAATTAGTAGCTATATAGCAACTAGTTACATAAAAATAAAAATGATACTTCTAAACTAACAACTATGTAGAATATGTCCATAATTTGTTAAAGTATTCTGCTTATATTTGTGAAGTAAAAAATATCAGTCACTTAGAGAAATGGCTGTTCTATGATATTGTTTACTTAATAACGTGTTTTGAGTACTTTAAAAGGTGCTGTAGAATTTCACGTACGGCCCTGCACTCCAGATTGGAGTATGCCCATACTGTCTCCAGTGTGTGGGAGAGTCTCACAGCAGCAGAGAGTCTTCGACTGAGTTATTTTCTAGGAACCTCCCTCAGCCTAGAAAAGCTACCTTGACCAAAAATGCCTGCCTCTCAGGATTCACCTGCATCTTGTGACTAATGAAAGAGGAAAAAGGGCCCAAGTCCCTTGCCTCGTGTTGAGGGATTCTCAAGAAGCTGTCTATAGGTACCTAAGGCATCTTTAGGAAGCCTTTGTCGTGCCTGTTTTGGATTTCACCTCTTACATCTAACCGAATCATAAATGCTTTCATTCTCCCATTGGTGATGTTTGTGAAATAACTCCCATGTGCAAATCTCTTTCTCATGCTGTATTTCCAGTGGAACTCTATCTAGAATAAGCACAAACAGCAAGATGGGAGCCATAGGCTGCCTTCGAAGAACTTGGCTCAGTGAGGGCTACAGAGAGCAAAGGGTTATCACAGGATGCGGCAGGAGGTCTAGATTCAGGAATCTATTCTTAGAAAGAGTTGGAGTGGGGAGACGGGGTGCAAATTCAAGTCACAGGAAATACACATTCCCATTGTTCCTCAGTTATAAATGTAGATGCCTTTGGTCTTGTCTCATTACACTGATTTCATAATCAAAGAGAGTACAGTAAATTAAATTTGTAATCCTAACTGCAGAGCTCAAAGTGTGATGAGTATATAATTCAAGTTTCCAGCATGTCCCCAGATGTGAGGCTGCAAAGGGGTAGGAAATGGGAAAGCATTTTCTTCTTAACTGCTACATTTCAGTGATGTCTAAACACATCCTCAAAAAGCCACATGGACAAAGAATAGCTATTAAGCTGGTTTAACCCAATCTCTGAAAGACATGCTTTGCTGATTTTTTAAATAAATGTAATAGATTCCTAGGCTACAGTGATTACTTTCTTAACTGTTCATTATAATCCCCAACCTCCATCACAGATAGATAGATAGATAGATAGATAGATAGATACATACATACATACATACATACATACATACATACATACATAGAATGAAAGCTGAAAGCTGAAATTGGTCTTTGAAACCCCTGGGAAAGACCAAGAAGCCCCATAATTCTTTATCTTTGCCACCTATATTTGGGGATTTCTCCAGTCAGGAACTTCCTCTGAGGAAGAGGAGAGACAAATATCAGAGGCAAAAATTCTCAGTCATTCAGAGAAGACATGAAAGATTTTTATCTGCCACTTAGATTATGATTGCACTTTATCAGACCTTAGTAGTCTCAAGGGTCCTTGGGGCACTTGGCTGTCACAAAGGGATTTTCAGTTTGGGGTTTCCCCAAGAGTCTCTGTCAAGTTTCCATCTGAATCAATTATCTCACTGTCCAAACAGAGCATAATTTCACTGACCATTGGGCGTGTGCTTCTATAAGCATAATGACACACATATAATGAAAATTTTTTCTAACCTTTACTTTTGAGTGGAGTGCTTCTCCTCCCATCCTCGATAACAAAATCAATATAATTTCCAGTGTTCTGGGATGAATGAAAACTCAATCCAAACTGCTAAAATGTCTCTCTAAAATATTTTCACCATGAATTGATCCTACTCAGAGAGTGACAGGATGGTGTACTGGGGAAGCGTATCTGCCTTTGAATCCCAGGTAAACTATTCACCACCAGTGTGACCTTGAATGGGTTTCTTAGGGCTTTGAGTTTCATGTTTTTAAAAATGAAAATGAGACCATAACTTCTATGTTACTATAGTTTTTAAAAAGCAAATAGTGTTTGAGAAACGTGACTAGTGTGCCTACCAAATGGTGATTTTTTTTTCTACTGATGACCTCACATTTGCCAGGCAGGCACTAATGCCACTGAGCTAAATCCCCCTCCATTCTTTTTTATTTACTTTCTATCACTTCAGATATCCAGTTATATAAAAAATAAAATGATTCACTTAATTTATTTTATAAAGAAGTACTGTTAAACAAGTTGAATTCTAAGTCTGCTTTCAACTCAGACCTTCTGTGATCTAGTTACAACTAACACATGAACTGAGCAGATGAAGTATTCTTTTTTAAATTTTTTATTATTTTGAAGGTAGTAAAATACAAGAAAACAAGAGAGAATAAAGCCAATCGAGACAATGCAGTGAAATTGGTATAGAACCTCACAGCAGGTTACCGGGATAACAGTAATAGGTACTATAGTATATCTCATTATCTTCACCATAGTTGTTCTTTCAATCATGTATAGCAAAATCAGATGAAATACAGAACATTATAGAACTTATCAAAACAGAATATTGATTAGAGTAGTACCATTAATTAGAACAAAGCAAAACAGTGGTAAAAATATTTGCCTTCAAAGAGACGGTAGAAGGAAATACTCCTTATTTACTACACTGCATATGGTCAGTCTCCCAAGAAATGTTCAGATCTCTGGCTCCCGTTTGCTAATGGAGGTGGGGATGGTAGGCTCACAACCACATACCAGGAAGGCAGACTGGTTGCTTGGTTTCCCAGCACCCTAAGTTCCAACACCGCACGGCTCTCGAGAGACGCTGGGTGGTTTTCACAGTGGGGCGGCTGCACTATGAAGTGTTCTTTTTACATTGAACTTTAACAAATACAGTTTGATAGAGAATTAGTCAGCTTGCTCTCCCAGTATCTTGACTAACTATGTAATCACATTTTTCCTAAGTCCTTGAGATTAAAAAAAGTAATAAAAATGTTAAAAAATTTAAATATAAAGTCTCATTCTTCTTACCATAAATGTCATTGTAGCATTTATCATTTTTATTTTAAAGAGATTAAGACAAAAGAAGACATAGCAAAGCAGATCAGAACAGAACAATGTAAGCAACATAGTATTTCACCACAAGACAACCTGTAACTAACAGTACCTATCATAATGTCTCTTTCTTTGAAGTAGTTGAGCATAACTTCATATACAATTGTATCAAACATAACAAAATAGTATAAAACCATTCAAGAGAATGAAAGTATTACAGGGCATTCAGAACCAAATTACAGAAAACAAACAACGGCTACCATATTATCTCATTTTCCATAGAAAATGTGTTTATACTATCACACAAAAGTGAGGTAATAAGATGATTAAATATTTGGTCTGTTAAGAGTCAACTTAAGTATAACATCGGCACATAATAAGAGCAAAATCAAGAACCGCTATTGGTATCAAGTTTATAACAAAGGCATTCTAGACAGTCTCTTGGGTCCTGATCTTGCATGATCGTCCTAATAGATACTGCTGAGCACTTGTTATTTCCTGCCGCTGGTCTAGTAAGGCATTGGGAAGGCAGTGAGGAAGACAAAGTCCTCCCTTTCCTGAACACCTCAGTTGCACTGAGACCCTCTCTGATCACTTAGCTAGGTCATACCTCCTCATCAAACACTACCAGCCTGTCATGTTTCATGCCACTATGCTTTGATTCAAAAATGATTATTGTTACCTAAAACTATTTTGTTCGTGGAGTTGCTCACACCTATTTTCTGCTCCCTACCCCCTGACTCACCTCCACGGAACATGCACTCCATGCAGGTTTCTCATTTACCACTGCGTTCCTCACCCAGCACCTCCCGTCCAGACTCAGTGTTCAAATCATTCGATTCAACTTTAATTGCAAAATCCCATAAAAGGTAGTAATTTGAACAATCATTGGATTTTCATTGTTGGTTGTGTTGATGTGTGGGATTTATGTACAGAAACTTTAAAAAATTAAGATCTTTTTAATAATCAGATGACAAAGAATGGCCTTAAATAGTCCAGAATCCTGGACTATCCTGGATAGATACGACTATCTAGTCCTATCACAGGATTAGAATCCTGGATTCTAGTGCTGTGGGACCACACACAAGTCTCAGCATCTCAAGTCACAGCATCTCAAGATCCTCCTTATCTATAAAAAGAAAAGATGTCTTTTCTGACACATCTAGTCTAGAACTGTCATGAAACAAAATACAAACATAGCCAGTGTTTATAAAGACCCTATTCTTTAAGACATGCTCTCACAGCATTTGCCAAGAGAATCTATAAATGCTTACTTCCAAGGTGCAGAGGAGAAGGGATTATCTCCTTTTCCTGTTTTATAGAAGAGGATATTGGTAGTAGAGAGTTCTTGGAACTCCTCTAAGAAAAGAAGCAGGGGGAAGAGAAAAGTAAAACAGCATATTTGCACAACGTTATCATTAATCACACTATCACTTTCATTCTCCTGTGATTGGCTCAGTCACTCTCATACCCATTTTACAGATGAAAAAATGAGTTTGGCAAGATAATGACATACATACTCACGGGCAGACAGCGGCCACATGCAGACAATAGGAGGTGAGGTCAGTTGCTCTGACTTCCAACCCCAGATTATTCATTTTACCATGCTGTTTCCAAACAAAAAATCATGCACAAGATTTTCGGAAAGAAAAAAACATGCTCTGAGAAGAAAAATTTAAGTTACAGAATTGCTTTTAAACAAAGGGGAATTATCAATGCTTTCATTTTTCCCAGTTTTACCTGAACACCAGGGGAAAATTACACAGAGTAATACAAAGAGTGGCCATAAGAAAGAATTTAGTAATAGGCACTGTTTTAACCACTATTTTAAGGCACTATTTTAACCATGGAATTATGATGAATATCTTTGGGATACAGTTTAAAGATATGACTAAATCACAGTATCAAACCTCCTGTCATCCCAAAAATATTTGAATGAGAATCTGTTTGAAGATGGGATAGATGTCAGCTTACGGTTCCTGTTTTATGTCATTCTTGATCTTTATAAAATAGAACTGTCATTTTAAATTATAAAAGGATATGATAATATAATTTTTGAAACTCAGAAGTAAATAATGCAAAATTATCCTGCAAATTCTGTTCATGAATTCCTTCCCCAGGGACAATCATCATTAACAAGTAGCCATCATTAACAACATGTAGCCTTCTACATTCTGTATGCTTGCATAAACTTTCTCCTAAAGATGGTCATTCGCTACATACTGTTCCCTAATCATGTTTTTCTAATCAACATGATAGAGAACGCTCCTGGTCAGGAACATAGGTCAACCTTTTTCTTTTCAATGGCTACACAGTAGATATACCAATTATTATTTCCTTTTATTCTTTCTTACGAACTCAATACAGTAACATTTTAAGAAGAAATACATATTGCTCTTCCAATATCTTTTCATTCATCTGTCCAGTTTCAACAATCTACAGAGTTGATTGCTCCTATTCTATAAGTATGGAAACAGTCATTTCTTTGTTTCTCAGAAGCTTTGGTCACTTAGTCCACTAATTTTGCTTAGATAAAAAAGAGAATTGACATGAAATACTCATTTCTAGAACAAAAAATTTCCAGTTAAAGATACAGTATCTTCTGTTTCTATAGAACTTATGCAATATAAAACTGTTGCATAAGATTCAAAATACATGTCCCATAGCGAGAGCACTGACCACAATTCTGTATCATTCCAGTGCTGAGAGTTCTTATAAACCGAGTACCTTTGTTCTGTGTTGTTATAACAAAATTCCTGAGGCTGGGTACTTTGTAAAGAAAATAAGTTTATGTAGCTCATGATTTGCATGGCTGAAAATGTCAAACAGCGTGACATCTGGTAAACCCAACCCACACACCACTACTGTGTCACACAACATGGCAGAAAAACAGAAAGGGAGATGGCCACGTGGCAAAGGGGCCACATGTTTGGAGTGGCTTCCCTTTATGACAACCTGCTTTCTCCAGAACTAATCCACTCTGTGAAACCAGCCTTAACCTGGTCATGAGAGTAGAGCCCCTGTGCCCTAATCACTTTCCAATATACCTCAGGTTTGAAAGGTCCCACCACTTCTGTACTGCCACACTGGGAACCAAACTTCTAGCCTTTAAGGGACTCACTTAAACCGTGTTCAAACCTCCGCACCAGGTAAAAGGATTTGTATTTTACCATGAAGGCTATGAGAATGGGTGGGGCATGGTGCATTTTTTTTAGTTTATATAGCACAATAGCATAATTGATGCAGGAAAATCTCAGTGACTGATGGAAATAGTTTAGCAAGGGAAAATTGCTAACAGGAGGATACAATTCCTCACGAGGTAAAAGTTTTCAAGTGTTGAGTATTGTTATGGAAAAATGACCCTGGGCCTTGATGTAATCACCGCTGACAGAAGCTTAAATACAAACTCTGGTCCTTCCTACTACAATTTTTCTTGTTCTCAGTTGCCAAAGAAACGAGGATAGTAAATTTTCAAGAAGAGTCATAATTTTGGAGTTTAATCAAGGATAGTAATTAAAACTACTATCCCACTGAAAACTTTCCCTTCTGACATCTGGCCCACTTCAGGTTTGGCAGCCTGCAGTGACAGAAGGTGAGGACCATGAGAACCCTAACCTTCTCTTTCATTCTCCGGCTGATGCACTGGGACCCCCCAGGACTGCAGTGAGGTGGGGTAAAGAAGACAGGGTGAGCACAAGTTCCCCCTCACCGTGTGGTTCTGCTGCAGGCTAGGCAGCCTGTGTGGGATGTTCTAAGCGTCACTTCTTTCCTTCCTGGGGTGGTTTTGTGGTTGTTTTAGAGAACATCTCCATCGCTGGGGCTCTCTTGCCTACTAGTCCTTTGACGTAGGCTAGGCATCCTCTAGATGCCAATTACAACTTTCCCTTTAGCCATTGGTTTCTCGTGAACTCTATGTATACTGGGCTTAGTTGTATCACTGGAATGCTCTTAAAAACAACTCAGCGTGATTCCCTGCTGCAGAGTCATGATAGACTCATGGGAAATTCAAGTATCTCTTCTCACGCTATGTGCTAGCACGTGTGATGGACTGCACAAGCCACCTTTCCTCATTTTGCTTTGTCAGGAGAGGTCAGGCCGCTGCCTCTCACCTTTAAAAAAGCATGGATCCGATACCAAGCCCTGCATCCCTCCAACACCAGGGAATATGTGAGGAACTCTCCAGATGATTCCCTTAAAACATTCTCCCTGTAGGTGAAAACACTGCTTATTATTTACCTCTTGGAATAGTCAGTGTCAGGTAACCTCACTTGTTTCCATGTTATATCAACTTTAAGACAAACACTGATATATCAAATGTGTGTCTCAAGTTCTATTTATTAAGTCTGTTCATTCCCTACTTGTACTTCCAAAATTTCAGAAATAGCTTACAGTAAAAAGTATGCAATAAGGTGGCTTAAGTTTCCTTCTTTACAGCTAAGTAGTACTGCACTGTATAAAAATACCACATCTTTTTTATCCATTCCTCAGTTGATGGGCACTTGGGTTGTTCCCAAGATTTAGCTACTACAAATTATACTGCTATAAACATGTGTGCACATGTATCACTGTGGTATGATGTTTTTAACTCTTCTGGGAAAATACCCAGAAAGGGAATAGCTGGGTCAAATGAGACCTCAAATTCTCATTTTTTGAGAAATTTCCTCACTGATTTCCACAGTAGTTGCACTAGTCTACATTCCAACTAAAATGGAAAAGTGTTTCTTTTCTTTTTTTTTTTTTTTTTTTTTTTTTGGTCCCACAACCCCTCCAGCATTTGTTATTGGTTGATTTCTTGATGATAGCCATTTTTCCTGGGGTAAGATGGAATCTTGGGATTATTTTAATTTGTATTTCTCAGCTGACCAATGCTGTTGAACATTTTTCATATATTTATTTGCTATTTGTATTTCTTCATCTCAGAAGTGTGTGTTCATCTCAGCTTGAATTTGGGGGGACTGAGCTTTTCAGTTTTGTATTGTTGCAGGTATAAGTCCCTTTGTCTGAAGGACAATTAACTAAAATGTTTTCCCAC
Source organism: Cavia porcellus (assembly GCF_034190915.1). Lineage (NCBI taxonomy): Eukaryota > Metazoa > Chordata > Mammalia > Rodentia > Caviidae > Cavia > Cavia porcellus. The sequence goes on along the minus strand of NW_026947512.1, from coordinate 12,217,985 downwards.
TCTGTGAGCTGTCTTTTCACTCTGTTGGTGATTTATTTTGAAGTGCAAAAGCTTTTTAATAAGGTGACACCCTAGTTGTTGACTCTTTGAAGTGTTTCCAGTGCCGTTTGAGTTTTGTTCATGAACTTTCTGCCTTCTCTATGTCAAGAATTTTACTTACTTTCTCTTCCAGTAGAAGAGTGGTTAGTGTTTCCATTTTAATATTTAGATCTTTGACCCACTTTGACTTTAGTGCATGGTTATAGACATGTATCTAGTTTATTGAGATAATCATGTAATTTTTTCTTTTCCTTTCCATGTTTTTAGTTTCAAGTCAATTATCTTTTATTTCCAAAATAAATATAGTTGGCTTGTAATATGGTCTCCTTTTAAGTAGTGCTGAATTTTATTAATTTTTCTTAAAATTTATTACACATACAGGAGTTTAGCTCACAATTTTCTTTCCATTTTTACAATATTCTTCAAGATGTTGCTATCAAGATTATGCCAAACTCATCAAATGAGCTAAAATTGTTCTCCATTTTCTATTTTTTCAAGGGATTGTATAAATCTGTCTTTTATTATTATATGTTAGGAATACAGAATGATGAGGCTTCTTTTGGTAAATTGGCACATGAATTTAACATGTCTTGATTTTTTTAACCCCATAATTTCCCTCTTTTTTTCTGTCCTCTCCCTCTGATCACCTTCCTTATCTCTCAAAGTCTACTTGCTAGCTTTTGATCATCTCTTGTGTGTTTGTTTGGTTTCTCATGTAAGAAAAAACATGCAACATTTAACATTCTGAGCCTAGCTTCATATACTAAATATGATGCTATCCCGTTCCATCCATTTTCTGGCAAATGACATTTTATTCTTCTTTAGGAATGAATAACTTTACATTGTAAATATATAACTATATATATTTCATCATTCCTATATGTATTTCATATATATACTCTAAATATGTGTACTCTATATGTTTCCATATATATTATCCATACATTTTCTCTATCCATTCATCTGTTGACAGGCGTCTTGGCGGCTTCTACAGCTTAGCTACTGTGAATTGTGGGCCGGAGGTGTAGCTCAGTGACACAGCACCTACCTGGCGAGCACAAGGTCCTGAGTTAAATTCCTGATATCATAAATAAGTAAATAAACATTGTGAATTCTGCTTCTATAAATGTATTATCACTATAGTACAATGACTTTAGTTCTCTCTGGAACATATCCAGCATGGTGGAGCCAGATCAAATTGTATTTCTATTTTAGTATTTTTCAGGAATCTCTATGCTGATTTGAGTAGTGTGTGTACCAGATTATCTTTCCATTAGCCCATAGAAAGTTTTCTCTTATGTCCCTACAAACACTCACTGATTTTGTATTCTTGATCATAGTCATTCTGATTGGAGTGAGATAGAATCCAAGTATATCTGATTTGCATTTCTATCCTAGCTGAAGATGTTGAACATTTTCTCATATATTTACAGGTCATTCGTACTTCTTTTGAGAAGTGTCTATTCAGTTCATGTGCCCACTTTTTGACTGGTTCTTTGTTTTGGAGGGTTAATTTTTTGAGACAGGAATTGATATCAAGAATAAACAAAAGGAATTATATACAATTTAAAAGCTCCTGCACAGCAAAGGAAACAACTATCAAACTTAACAGAAAAACCCACTAAACAGAATAGAACCTTTACTAGTTTCTCTTCTGAGAGAGCATTATTTCTTTTGTAAACATTTCATAAGAGTTAGCAATGAAGCCATTTGTCCCTGAAACTTTGTTAATGAAAGATTTTTAATGATGGACTCAATTTCTTATTCTAAATGTAATCTGAATTATTCAGACTTTCCATTTTATTTTAGTATAAGGTTTTCTACTTCTATTTGAATAGTAACATTTTCCTTTTTTTTTAATTTATAGATTGAAATGTTTTTATAATACCCTCACATAAACTGTTAATGACTGTATACTCTGTCCTGATGTCACTATTTTCTTTCCTGATAGGGATCATTTGTTCTAGCTTTTTATCTTTATCAGTCTTACCAAAATGCATTAATAGTAGTCTTTTCACAAAAACACCTTTGACCTTTCTATCATTTAAATTTTTCATTTCACTAGTTTCTACTTCTGTAATATTTATTTCTTTCTACTTCAGTTTTAATTATCTGTTATGTCTCTAAGTTCTTGATAAGGATACTAAATTCACTTGAAGTTTCTTATTTTGTAATATACACATTTAAACAAAAAAAGTCATCCAAACACTGCACTTCTGTAGCACATTCACATGTTTGTTTGTTGGTTTTGTTTTGCTTTGCTTTGCTTTGTTTTTTGTACTGGAGATCGAACTCATGACTTCACGCTTTCCAGGCAGGCACCGTGTCACTGAGCTATATCCCTAGCCCTCAAATGTTTTGATATTTCAAAATGTTTTCCTAACTTCTGTTTTTTTCACTTCACCCAGGAATATTTGGAAGAGTATTTTTTTAATTTGTAAACATTTGGAGAGTTCTCTAATATTTTGTAGTTTATTTTTTGTTTTATTGCATTGATTGTTATTTCAATACTTGACCTCGCTTGATGGCTCAAAATATAGTCTCTTCCTCTCTCCCCTCTTCCTCTCTTCTTCCAGTATCTCTCTCTCTCCCTTTCTCTCTCCTCCCTCTCCCTCTTCTCCTCCCCACCCCAACCCTCTCCATCTTTCAGATTAACCATATTTCATTATCTGTGTTTTTCCTTGTGTATCTATCATGGTACAATCAGGAAGCATAAATCGTACAGTCATCTAAATAGAGATGTTCGATACACAAAATATTAACTATAACAGGATACTGAAATGATGGGAGACAGACATCAATACAAGATCAAAGACAGTATTGATGAGAGGGCACCCAGGACCCTCAGAATAACCAATAAAGGAATTAATATGAAAGATCCCTTTCCTGCTGAGCTGAGATTCAGCCCTCACTGGAGAGGGCATAACCATGTCCATGAAATGGTGGAAACATCCACTGAGGTCCCACTGATCTTCTGGAAGCCCCTCTCTAGTTCACATGAAGCTCCCAGTGAAAAAGCTCGCAGCCCAGCAGCTCACTGGAAGCTCTCGGGAAGTTCTGTGGTAAGTGAAAAATCACACAGGAGAGGCAGGGCTTGGTACCCAGCAGGAAAAAGGTGCAAAACACAGGAGTCAGCCTGATGCTGCCCTCCAGAACCAGAGAAACCCCTTCAGCGCCCTCTGCAGGTGAATTTTAGCATTGTGCCTAACAGTGAGGGAATTTTCAATTCCCTCACTGCACAAATGTGGATCTGGAACAGCCAAGTAACAAGTGATGGACGCATCCGCTGACAGCTTTTTATTATTTTACTCTTCTTTTGCTGCTATGGAAATCATAACGGAATTCACGAATTATCAAGATATTACTTGCTACTGATATGTTGCTAATATCTCATCTAGCAGAACAAAATCTTAGAGCAGTTTAATTCCATTCACCCAATTCTGGTTTAATGCTATTTTGTTATATATTTAATTCACTGATAAATACACATGTGTGAATAGCTTATTATTTTCTTAAGGTAAGTCTTAGTGAAATTGCTGTGTTGAATTGTATTTTTATAAATCTTAACATTTTGAATATAGACCATCATACTTGCCTCTAGAAATGTACAAATTTACACACTCAACAGCAGTTTTTGAGCCTGTACTTATCAACTTGCCATAACATGTTAATTTATTTAAATTTTCATTGGTTTGGTTCTGTATATATATTTATATATTTTTTATTCCAATTTTCATTTCAATGACTGAGATATGAATTTTTACTCATACAACTTGCTTGAATTTGTTTTTGTAACTTGTATTTGTGTTTGAATGGTTTTTCCTGTCCTCTGACCATTTTTTAAATTCATTGTTTCTTTTATTTTATTGAATAGCATCTTTCTTTTCTTCTCTTGAGTCTAAACTAAGAGAGAAAGTAAACAAAGAACAAACATATAGAAATAAAATTATTACCTTTTTAAACTTTTTTTATTTTTAAAGGTTAAAAAACAGAATAAAACCAATCAAAACAAACCAATGTAAAAGATACAGGAGTTTAAAACATTAAAAAATCATTACAAAATAGTTACCATAATACCTTTTGATGTCCAAAATAGCTGCAGATAACTTCAGCAATAGAAAATCAAACAGAACATAATAGAACAGAAACAATAAAAACAAACAAGGAATGCAAAACAAGCCAATAGTAAATCCAAAATTGCTACCATAATATATCTTGCCATCTTTGTGCTAGCTGCTCCTACCATAGGATTTAATCAAACAAAACAAAAGAAAATAAAACCCAACCCAACAAAACAATGAAAATGATGTAGGACTTACAAACAAGACAATAGGGAATCAACAATGGCTGCACCCCTCAGAAGGGGAATCTCCTTAGATGCCACACTGTGTACCATGATCCTCCGAACCTATGATCAGACCACTGGCCCGAGACCTGCAAGGTCAGTGAAACACCAAAGCACCACAGGGATCCAATTGCATTTCACCTCCATAGCTATCATCACAGTCTGTGTTTCTCTAGATCAGCCAGTCACTTAAGGAGGGCTGTGGGTAGGACTGGTACTTCTTGTTTGCCAGCCTGCATGTCGGAAGGGGCTGGGTCTGTCCTCAGTCTGCTGGCGGCCTGCACATGGCACTGGTTGCCAGGCGGGGCTTGCTTCTAGGTATGGTCTTGTTCTTTCTCCATGCAGTCCACAAATGGCACTGATTCATAGGAAAAGTACACCAGTGGCCCGTGCATAGTGCTGGTTCCCAGAGAGGGCATTACTTTTTTTTTTTTTTTTTTTTTTTTTTTGAGGCAGAATCTTGATATATAATTTAGGCTGGTCTTAAACTTGTTATGTGGCCCAGGCTGAGCATCAACTTGCAGTGATCCTCCCACCTCCGCCTCTCGAGTTTACAGCTGTGCACCGCCAGCTCTTACTTGCTGATAGAGATAATGTAAGGCAGAATCCAGGTAAATCTCCTAGTACTTTACTTCTGAATTAATCAGGTTTATTACAGCCGTCATTTCCAGTCACAAGCATAAAACATAGGTCTCTTACTATAAAAGACAGTATATTCCAGTATCATGGGACAAAACCAAAACACCCCAGGCATGGAATAAGCAGGTCCATAAGCAAAAGAAGCCAAAAGAAGTTGAAATGCACATGTTCACAAGGTCCCTAGCTCGGCCCAATGGCAACTTTTTAGCAACAGGTACATTCACTGGATGGATCCAGATCTTCAGACCTAGAAACTCCCCTTTGGTTGGAATTGGCCCTTTCTCCAGATCACCCCAGCTTCTTCCTGTGCCCAAGTCCTACAGTCAGCTGAGTTTCAGTTCCACTCAGTGGTGTGATGGGCAGGCCCGTGCAGGTGACAGCTGTGCATTTTCCTCCACCTCGCTTCAGGCTTGAGTAGAACAGAATATAGGGTGGCGGTCTCCCCTTTGTTCTACTAAATAATTTAAAATTCTAATTTTGTAGCACATATAAAAATTCTGGAAGGAAGAGGAAATGTCCCCAGTGTAGAAAGATCTCAATACATTAAAAATACTGATCCCATAAGAGTCATAGGGGATTTTTTTTCCTTTCTGGCTTATATTTGCCTTCCATTTTTTCTATAATTTAATACAGATATTCTTTCAGTATTTTTTAAAATGTGTGTAACTGATACATTAAAAATATAAAAGTTATACATATTAGTACGATAGTGTCAAGTATACTTGTGGTATACTTATTGGATGATCATGGTTTGTCCCACCTTACACCCATCCTGTTATTTGCCATTGGATCAACATTACCTAAGAGACTATACTTGTTTTTTTTTTTTTTTTTTTTTTTTTTTTTTTTTTGTGGTTTCAAGCCCAATGAGGAAAGGAGGTATTATCTTTATTTCAGTACAGGTTCACCTTTCAAAGAAACAGTAATTCCTATGAAATAGGAGGTAAAATCTTTTGTAAAGAGACATGGACATGACCTGCTCAAGTTTATGCCACTGTTTTTTTTTTTTTTTTTTTTTTTAATTTTTTTTTTTTAAATTTTATTTAAGGAGAAAAGAAAAAAAGCAGAGAAAGGGTACAAGTTATACAGATTTGCAGAAAAAAAAATGAACAGTAGGAAATTACTAGTTAATGGATTACATATTGTCATCTTAGAAATAATTGTTCAAGTCACAAAATTAAAGCTTGTAAAGTGGACATTCCATCAATGATACTGCAAACAGTTCTGTTCAATGATCCAATAAAACTCTGTGATATCATTTTCTATCTTATACACTTAAATATACATGCAGTTATATAGTACAGAGCACTTTCTTTTCCTCTCTTTTGTACAATGACTATTACACATTTTGGGTTTCATTGCTCCCATGGTTCTTATTACTTTTTTGGAAGAGAGTAAAACCAAATGTGACATAACAGAACAGAATCGGTCAAGTCAAAAGGGTGGACATAATAGATAATGTGAAAACATAATACAAGGTGATCAACAATGGTTACCATAATGCCTCCCGCTATCTCTAATAGAATTGCCTATATTGTTAGTTACAATACAATTGAACAAAACTGTAAAGAATAAAACCGACAAAACCAAAACATTGGAGACATTGTAGGTCTTCAAAAATAGATAAAAGTCAATGAGAATGGGCATCATAATGAATCTCATTATCTTCACAGCTGATGCCTAAATTTTCGAACCTGATACTATCCAGCAAAACAGAATGGGGGAACATCAGTTAAAAACCAGATGGTGAGAGTAATACAGGGCTTTAAATCGAGGTAATGGAAAGTCAAAGTGGGTTACTATAATATATCCTGCTACTTTTTTCCTTTAATTAAAAGGATAAAAATAAAAAAGTAAATAATGGAGTGGAGATTGAGATAAAAGAGGGCATAACAACGAAACAGCACAGATCAAAACATAACCATTTAAGCAGAATAGTGTTTCACCACCAGATAATCCTGACCTAAAAGTAGTTACCATATTATCTCTTTCCTTGAAATCCTTGAGTACAACTTCGTATACTGTAGCATTAAGTATATCAAAACAATGTAAAACCATTCAAGAGAATGACAGCATTACAGAGTATTTAGAATCGACTAACAGAAAATGAACAATGGTTTCTGTATAATCTCCTTGTCTTTAAAAGGTTTTTGCTTATACTATCATACATAATAAAATCCAGTAAGATACAACCTATTTGGACCATTGGAGACAGAAGGACAAAAGCTAGATGAGACTTCAAAACAAGATGATACTAAATCAGTATTACCTATTAAGATGTCATTTTCTCCAAAATAGCTGTTCCTATCATCCAATCTTCTCTGCCTCATTTCTGTTGAGCTCTTATTCTGTCAGTAGCTGTCAGTTTGTCTTCTTCACTTTGTTCTCTGCTCCATTCATTGTGGCCTCCCCGCCACTATTTCTGGGTTCTTTGTATTTTTCTTTTTTTAGAATATCCTGCAATACTCTCTGTAGAGTTGAATTGGTGGTTGCAAATTCCCCCAGTTCCTCTTTATCCTGGAAGCACCTTGTTTTTCCATCAATTTCGAGGGACAGTTGTGCAGGATATCTCAATCTTGGCTGGAGATTATTATCTTTCAAAGCTTGAATTATTTCCCCCCAAGCTCTTCGTGATTTGATGGTTTGTGCAGAGAAATCTGCTGTAATTCTGATGGGTGCTCCCTTGTAAGTGGTCTGCTTCTTGTCTCTGACAGCTTTTAATATTCTGTTCTTGTATTGAATTTCTGGAATTTTTATTATTATATGCCTGGGTGTTGCTCTGTTTGGGTTGTAGGTAGCTGGGGTCCTGTATGCCTCATACATCTGAGTATCTTTACCTTTTGCTAAATTAGGAAAATTCTCCTGGATTATTTCTGTGAGTAGCTTTTGTAGTTCATTTGTTTGTGTCCCTACTTCTTCTTTTATGTTCTTAATCCTTAAGTTATGGCTCCTCTTATCATCTTCTTGTCTTTGTATTATTGCTGTTTGTTTCTTTGTTATTTTTAAGAAGTTTTTCATTTCATTCTCCCATATTACAATTCTGCCCTCCAGTTCAGATAGTCTGTCCTTAGTTTCTTTCAAGCTGTTATGCCAGTCTTCGATAGACTTCTTAGTTTCTTGGTAGTCCCTTTGAACCTGCTTCACGTATTCTATGCTTTCCCTGTTTTCTCCATCAAACACTTCTCCCCTCTTTTTCTGTTCTTCCATTCCACCATCTGTTTTTTCTTGGGTGGTGCTTAGTATTTCTCTAACTATTTTGCATACTTCTAGCTTCAGGTCGTTGATAACTTCATTCCTGAATTGGTCTATGAGGCTCTCTATATGGCGCCTTATGTGTAATGGTGCGGTGTCTGTTATTGCCTGTTTCTCAGAATTGGGGGCCGAGGAGCCTTTCTTGTTGCTGCCTCTTCCCATATTCTCTGTTCCTTATGTATGCAAGCTTATATGAGAGGCCTAGCTTCTCTCTCTGTCAGCCACAGCCTGATCGAATTGCGCCGGTTAGGTGTTTCCACTCACTGCTGCACACCAGGCAGCCTACGCGGGGGCCCGCCCCTCCCGGCCTCCGTCAGGCTCTGGGATCTGGGTTGGGCCAGCCTACGGGGTCCGCCGGCAGCGTCACGCAGGCCAGGCACTTTTCACCAATCCCGCCCGACAGGGGAATGTGTGGCTGGAGTCGCCAGCGCGCCCTGCTCCCGCAGGACTGCCCGGGCCCAGAAAGTCCGCTGGAGTCACACTGTGGTGGAGTGTCAGTTTCTCTCACTCACCTCGCCACAAGTCAGAACATGCCTCCCTGCCCGTCCTGTTTTCGACTCCGTTCACAGACTCCCGTTCTCAGAGTTTCCGCGCGTCTCTCTCCTTGCCGAGCCGATGTAGAGGCAGCCAGCCACCGCGCGGCGGGAAACCCAAATGGCGTGGGGTCCAGCCTCAGCAGCGAGGCTTTTCTGTTCCTGTTTTAGCACCAGGACTGCATTTTGAGTTGGTTTCTCTCAGCCGAGTTCGTTCCTGAGTCAGCAGAGCATAACTCCACCTGCTTATGTCTCTTTAGTCCGCACCATACCTGGCTTCTGAGCCTAGTTTTCAGAGAGCCTCCGGTAGTTGCTGTTATCTGTCCGCCATGTTCTCCCGGAAGTCAGAGACTATACTTGTAATCTTGTTAATTCCCACTTTAAGCTCACCTCATCTCGTGGCTTTGCTCAATAAACATCTTCAGAAGTGGGGTTAACAGGCAACCCACTGTCCAGTCCCCCTTCTTTTCCTCAGAGAGAAGCTTTCTTTCAATAGGTTTAAAAGCTCAATAAATTCTTCCTAGTCTTAGAAAAACGTAATAGCATTTCAAAACATGTAGATAATGTGTGATGTTTAAATGAGTTTAAATGTGTCCATCACTTCAAACATTTATCATTCCCATGTGGCAAAAACATTTAAAACCTTTTATTCTAGCTTTTCAAAATATAAAGTACGTATTCATTGTCTATAGATGCCCTGCTGTGCAACAGCATTCCAAGACTTCTTACTCCTCCAGCTGCAAATTACCATCAAATTATCTATCGCTCCCCATCCCACCACCTCCACCCCTAGCTGAGGCAATTTAGAGACTCGGTATTTTAATAGGAAATTCAAGGACAAAAAAGAATTTACCAGGAACATAAAATAATGAATTGTTTAAATTTAGTCAACTCAGTTTTGTTTTACACTGTATCTGTACTTGCCAGCTTTGCTTCAGAATTCTTCTGCACTATCAGATTTACCTCTAATTTTGTCACATCCCAAATGATAACACATTTGTGACAGTTATTCTTAATTGTCAACTTGATTCTATTAAGAGACTTCAGGAGAGATGATTGGATTTTAGAGGTGTGCTTCCCAGCGCTCGCTGGCTCTCTCTCTCTCTCTCTCTCTCTCTCTCTCTCTCTGTCTCTCTCTCTCTCTTTCTGTCTTTCTCTGTCTATCTGTCTCTCTCTGTCTCTCTGTCTCTCTCTGTCTCTCTCTCTGTCTCTGTCTCTCTCTCTCTGTCTGTCTTTCTCTGTCTCTCTGTCTCTCTCTGTCTCTCTCTCTGTGTCTCTCTCTCTCTCTGTCTCTCTCTCTCTCTGTCTCTCTCTCTCTCTCTCTCTCTCTCTCTCTCTCTCTCTCTCTCTCTCTCATTCCTGGCTGTCATGAAGTGAGCAGCTTGCTTTTTTCAGACACTTCTGCCATGCCATTTCTGCCTTCAAGTGAATTGTGAGACAAATGAACCATTTTATCCTTTAAAATGTGGGTTTTAGGTTCTATGTCCCAATAACAGGAAAGTAGACTAGTACAGAAAAATGATATTGCTGTAATTAAACCTGATCATGGGGTTTAAAAGCCTTTGGATCTAGAAGATTTTTGGAAAGGTTTGAATGTATGAGCTAGAGAAGCCCTAAAATGTTCTAAGAAGAACCTCATGGGTGATTCTACTCAGGACTCAAACTACCAGAATTGTGATAGAAATGCAGACAATAAAGACAGGATAATAAGGTTTCAGATGAAAATGAGGACTCTATTGGAAACATCATGAGACCATGTGTGTTACACACTCTGACAAACAATTTTTCTACATCTTGTCCATGTCTTAAGACAGTGTATGGCTGAATTTATAGGTGCCAAACTGGAGGGGGAAATTTCAAGGTAGCCCTCTGTTCAGATTGTGGGATGGGTACTACTGGCTAGTGAGATTCATAGTGAGAAATGAGAGCAAGTGAAAAGCAGATTTGAAAGAAAGATTTGAAGACTTAAATTCTGTACACACATACACATGCTTATGTAATGTTGAGGCCCAAGGAAGTGTGATTACTGAAAAGATTAGAGCCACTAAGAAGAAACCATGTACTTTATTTTTTTTTAAATATTTTATTTAAAAGGGAAAAGAGGGGAAAAAAGCAGAACAAAACAAAACAGTGTAAGGGTACAAGTAATTCAGAACTACAGAAAAGCAAAAAAACAAAAATCAGTATGCTATCACCAGTTAATAGATTACTCGCTATCATCTTAGAAACGGTGTTTCAGGTCACAGGATCAAAGCACACAAAGCGAACATTCAAACAGTGAGACTGCAAACAGTTGTGTTCAGTAATCCAATCCAAACTATTAATATGGTCTTCTATGCAACACACCTAAACACCCTTGCTGTTGTATCCTTCAGGGTACTTTTCTTTCCCTCTCTTTATTACAACAAAATTTACACATTTTGGGCTTTATTGCTCCCTTAGATCTTATTACTTTTTTTTGTAAGAGAATAAAATCAAGCATGATAAAACAAAGCTGTCAGTCAAAACCAAGGATAGACATAGCACATGATGTAAAAACAGAGTACAAGGTTATCAACAATGGTTACCATAATGCCTCTTGTATCCTTAAGAAGAATTGTCTATCTCTTTAGGTATTATAAAGTTAAACATAACAGTAGAGAACAAGACCAATAAAACCTAAACTTTGTAAATCTTACAGCACCTCAAAAGAGGATAATAGTCAAACCAGAATGGGCATCATAGTGAATCTTATTGCCTTTAAAGTAGTTGCCTGTACTCTGATACTTGATACTTTCATACAGAGCAGAACAGAGTCTAATCAGTCAAAACAAGATAACGGGGGTATTACAGGATTTCAAGTTGATAGGAAATCAAAAAAGTTACTATAATATATCCTGCTAGATTTTTTATTTTTTCCCCTTAGTTTAAAAAAGGAATTTAAAACATTAAATAATTTTTTAATGATTAAGGGAGAGGATGAGATAAAAGGGGGCATAACAACATAACAATACGGGTTAAAGCATGACACTTTCAGCAACCTAGTGCTTCACCACCAAATAACCCGACTTAATAGTAGTTACCATAGTGTCTTTTTCTTTGAAATATTTGAATATAACTTCATATTGTATAGCATCAAAAATATCAAGACTGTGTAACACCATTCAAGTGGATGAAAGCATTGTAGAGTATTTAGAACCAGCTAACAGAAAAAATGATCAATGGTTTCTATATTATCTCTTTGCCTATAACAATTTTTGTTTATACTACCACATACGATAAAATCCAGCAAGCTACAACATGATAAAATCGATGAAGACAGAAGAGCCATAGTTTGGTGCGGCTTTAAGACAAAATGGTATTAAATCAGCACTAGCTATTATGATGTCTTATTTTCTTCAAAGTAGCTGTTCATTGCATCACAGGCCATAATATCAAACAGCCCAGAATAAAGCCATTCCAATTAATGAGTGAAAATTTTATAAGGCTTCAAGGCCACATAATGGGGAATCATGATTATCACGTACTTTTATATATTTGAATCATTTCCTACACTAGGGAAACTATTTGGAAACCATGTACTTTAAACCATAACAATAAAATGCCTTGAGACCATTTTAAGAATCAGCAAGTACTCACCATCACAGGCTCAAGGTTGTGAAAGTATAAAAACTTCATTTGAGAAAGACCTCTGGTGCTCAAAAATGACCACCTGGGGAATTGGTACCGCAGCCATAAGCCAAGGACCTGGGATAAGGCTGGATCTGACATCAGATTTTTATGTCATCCACATGAAACTTTTTCCAGGTACACAGAATATAAGAATTGTGGGTGTCTTGGTTAATTTTCTCATTACTGAAACAAAATACCCAACACAGAGAGTTAAAGGAGGAAAGGTTTACTCCATTTACTTCACAGTATATAGAGTTTTCAGTTGTAACTGGTAAGCTCCAAGGCAGAGTGATACGGCAGGGGGCATCACAGAGGAGAAACAATTCGTTGTGGGCAGGAGGCAGCAAAATAGTGAAGAATCAGCAAGCAGCAAGCGGCAGTAGCAGCCCCCTTGCTGCCCCCTTTATTCTATCCAGGCTACCTGCCCATGGGCCAGGTGCCTTTCACAGCAATGGTGGGCCCATTAACCATACCCGGAACTATGCCAAACCAATCAGTGCACTAAGTCAGTAATTAGATACCCTGATTCCTGCCTCAGACACTTAATCTCGACAGCACACACTCTAGATTTAGTCATCTCTGAAAAGCCCCACCTGTGACCATATAACATTCTGGGGGCACATCTAGACACAAACTATAACATGAGGTCATAAAGGCATTCATTCAAATTTCAAAGGCAGGCCAAGGAAGTGAAGCAGTGTGCTCTGAGAGGGCAGCGTTAGGAGCTGTGTGAGTGAAGGTAAAAGTCCAGTGAGGAAGGCAGGAGTTTGGAGGTGTCAGGAACAATGGAATATCTGCAGATGAAAACCACAGGCGATGAACGGAGACAGCCCGAGAGAAAGGCCTTGTGGGCTGCAACCAATAAGACCATGTGAACCCGCGGGTCCACTTGAACCCGCCAGACCTCACATCTTACCACTATATGCCCCAAATACCAGACATGAAACTACGGGCCTTAATGCTTGTTCTGCTGGGTTTCCGTATTGCTTTAATCGGACTCTTTTCTATCCGCCTATTCTTCACTGTGATGATAGGAATGTTTATCCTATACCTTGAATATCAGAAGAGACCTTGGATAGGCTTTTGAAAAATTCTGGAGCTACTGAGACTTTGTGGAAGGAATTAGTACATTTTCAGTTATATACAGGATAGTTGTATCATGTTAGACAGAATTATGAACTTGTCTTATTTTAAGATTAAGTATGATTTAAGGAGATGGAATTATGTGTGTGTTAAGCTGACAAGAAATGGACTAGTAACAGTCAATTTGATTAGATTCAGAAGTTCCTGGAGAATTAGATCATGGCTGGAGGAGCTCTCCCCAAATCTTCTGTGATTCCTGGATGCCATGGGTCAAACACAACAGTCACCTTACTTAGCATAAATTCTCTCAATGCTTTTGATTTTCTTTGGTTTTTTTCTTCTCTTTTAAAACAAGATACTGATTTTAAATAATTTATCAAAGGACACAGCATGTGTTATAAATTAATATTTCTCTTAAAAATTCATCAGCTTTTACTTTTTTTTTTTTTTTTTTGTCTTTTTAAGACAAGTTTTCACCATGCAGTTCAGGCTGGCCTCATACTTTGATCAATCCTCCTGCCTCGCCTCCCAAGTGCTGGGATTACAGGCATGCACCACCATAACCAGCTTATCAATTTTTATGAACTGTGGAAAATATTCCTCTCTTTTCACACATTACATACTTTTATACAGAAGCCAAATTTATCCCTTACTTTTAGCTTTCTAGTCATTTAAGTTTAGATAAGTTTATTGTGTATAATTAGTAGCATTTAGATTTTTTGTTTAGCGACAATTCTAGAAATATTTGTCTTATAATAAAACCATTGGATCATTCATATTAGTTAAGTGATATGTCTAATATGGTTATCACTATCGCTATGGCTATCATTTTATTATAGGCTTTGTATTTTTATGCATCTTGGTATATTCCATCTTTATAATCCTGGCTTGTTTAATTAAAGTGTATTAATTTTCCATTGTTTCCAGTGATTAGTCATATACCTTACCCATTCTATTGTCTTCTCTACATAATAATCATAATGTAAATATTTGAAACTATACTTCCATATCAAAATCAATAATGATTTCCATGATGAAATATGACAACTTCCCTTCTGCTTGTCTTATAAAATTTAACTAAGCTTTCTGGTCCAAATGCTTTTTCTATTTCTTCTTATATCATGTATCTTACCTTTTATTAAGAAAATAAAAACAAGCAAAATAAAACAGAATAAAGTCAATCATAACAAACCAGAGTAAGTGACATAGGACTTCAAAACAATAAAAAACCAACAGTGGTTACCATAATGCTTCTTGTTGTCTTCAAGACAGGTGTGGATACCTTCAGACATAATAGAAATCAAACAAAACAGAACAGAGTAGAACAAATAAAAGCAAAACAATGAATACAATCAAGGACTTCAAAACAAGACAACAGTAAATCCGAAATGGCTACCATAATATTATCTTGCTATCTTTGAAATAGCTGCTCATGCCATCGGATATAACAAAATCAAACAAAACAAAACAGAATAAAGCCCAACTCAAACAAAACAATGAACATGACACAGGACTTCAAAACACGGTAATAGGGAGTTAACAAGGGCCACCACCTTCAGGAGATCGCCGCTAGGTGCCACACTGCGTACCATGATCCACTGAACTTATGATCAGGCCACTGGCTCTAGACCTGCCAAGTCAGTGAAACTCCAAACACCACAAATATCAAAGTGCATTTCACCTCAAGAGCTATCATCGCAGCCTGTGTTTCTCTGGATCAGCAGGCTGCTTATGGGGGTGAAGGAGTGGCTCTTTTTGTTTCCAAACTCAGGGGCCAGAAGGGGCTGGCTTCTGGCTGTCCCCTCAGCAGCCTGCACATGGCGCCAATTCACAGAGAGGGCTATTTCTTGTTCTCTTCCCCCGCAGTCCAGAAATGGTGCTGACTCATGGGAAAAGGCCAGGATCTGGCTGTGCCCCAGGCAACAGTGGCTCACACATGACGCTGGTTCTCAGGGGTGGCCTGTTTCTTGTCGATTTCTTATTCTCTTCCCCCACAGTCCAGGCAGGTATCTTATCTTCTAAGAAATAAATTGCTTATAATTCATTGTTTTATATCATAGTTATAACTCTAAAATTTATTAATTTATTTGCTGCTTTCTAATTTTTATTTTACACCATTCTTCTCTTTCTTAAATTCTTAGATTTATTTTTCAGTTTGCTGAACCATAAAAATATATGCTTTTTATATTAGTTGGCTTCCCAATACTATAATAAATACCTGAAATAATTAACTTAGAAATAGAAAAGATTTATTTGAGCTTACAGCATTAGAGGTTTCCATCCATGATTGCTTAGACTCAAAGCTTTGGCTTTATGGTGGCACATCATGGTGGAAACTCATGATGAGCCAAAACTGTTCACCTTATGACCAGGGAGCAAAAAAGAGGAAGAGGCTGAGGTCCCACCATCACCCTCAAGGGTATGCTTCCAGCGATCTGAAGACCTCCCACTAGGTCCTGCACTGTCAGATTCCACCACAGTAAAGAAGACTGAATGACATCAGAACTAGAGCTACCAATTCCCTCAAGGAGCCATTCATCTGACAGAGCTGGGTCTACAGGTGAAACACTACAATAGAGCAGAAAACTGAACACCAAACATTAGCCTTGGCTACAGTTAGGTGGCAGGGGAATTGGGGGAATGAGCAGTTAAAATGAGGAGAAGTTGGGAAGAAGGTGATTGGACACAGTGGGAACTTAAAGGAGAGAGATTTCAATATGGTACAACAGTATCTAATACTGACGGTCAGAAAGGATATGAGATGAACACAGAAACAAGCTCACTAGAGGCTAATGACCTGTGGTCCATGTTTTATATGTAAGTCTTCTCGGTGTACTTCAATTATGATTTAAAATTAATAACATTTAGATTTTCAAAACTCTGGCTAGCCTAGATAGTTGCTAAGTCAATTGCTAAAAGAATTTATGTTTTGTGGGTAAACTGATTTGTTAGAAATTTTCTAAGGGCAAGAAAGTACTTGCAACTTTCCAGAGGAGTATGTTTAAATTTTTAGTATTATCACTTATCAGCTTATCAAGATTATTTAAACTTGTTTGTTTTTGTGTTACTGAGTTGCATGAACTCCTTATATATCTTACATATCAGCCACTTATCAGACATATAGCTTGCAAATATTTTCTTCCAGTCTCTATGTTGCCATTTTATTCTGTAGATTTTTTTTCTTTGTGGGCAGAAGCGTTTTTAGTTTGATTGTCTTACTTACTTTTGTTTTTCACCTGAGCTCTTGGTTTCATATTAAAAGAATCATTACCAAAGCCATTGTAAAGGAGATTTTCCTCTGTTCTAGAGTTTTGTGGTTTTAGGTCTTACCAGTTTGAGCCTTGAAAGTCTATCATACATTTTGAGTTGATTTTTGTGTACAGTGTAATAAGAGCCCAATTACATTCTTTTCTACGTCAATATTTTATTATTAATCTTAATTGTTAGCTTCACTGGATGAAGAAACTCCTGAAGGGGTGCTTAAGTCGTGGGATTGCTATACTCAGTAGTAGAGGAAACCATTAATGTTCATAGTTGACTGTTCTGTTAAGAAGTGAGGCCCAGGAGGTAGCTCACTGGGCACATGCCATTGGAAGAACAAAAACACTTGCAAGTAGAAAAACTTTATAACTAGAAGAAACCTTGTGATGTAACCTGATTATTTATTAATTCATTAACATAAATATCAAGGCCTCACTGTATTTCACTGTAATGTACATTAAAGTTTTTTAAACCACTTATGGTGAAAGACCATTTATATTTGCAAAATATATTAAAAATTAATTACTAGGCAAAAGAAACTTTTAAATAATAAGCACAAATTCTCTTTTATTCTTAGATTACACAAAATAAAATTACTCTCAAATTGGTTTTATAAATTTCTAAATCTTAACTCTCGATTTCTGTTCTTAATTTTTTAAAAAACAATTAATAGTTTAGGAGTAAGCAACAGACCATGGACAATTTTTGAGACATGATATTCATACTAAAATTGATATTCATGACATGATGCTACTAGTTAATCAACAACTTAGTTCATCAATTATTAAATTTATTGTTGGTTTAAAATCATACTCAACATTTTATAATTTCCCAATATCAGCAAGAAATCATAGCATGTGGTTTTTTTTAAGGAGTTACTTATAGCAGAATTATTAAAAAGCAAAAATAGTCTTTAAAAAATGTATATGATACAAGATTTCAGTTAGCTAGTAAAAATAACCTTGAAAGATCTATGGTATAGCATAGTGATTATAGTTAATATCAATGTATTGTACTTTTAAGTCTAAAAGTAGTTTTTAAGTGTTTTTACCACAGATAATAGTTATGTGAAGAAATGCACATGATTAGTTGCATTAAGCCATTCCACAATGTATACCTATTTTGAAACATCATTTTGTGTACAGTAAATATAGACATCTGCATTTGTCAATTAAAAGAGAAAAAGGTTTAAAGTGTTTATATTTGGAAAAAATGCTATATAACATATAGATTGTGAAAAACATGTTACCAAACCTGAAATGACATAGTACCTCCAGCACTGTTAGCCCTGTCCACAAGGGTGAACATAGTGCTTTTGTTAAGTGAATGGATGAATCCAGAGGTCATAGCTCAGAGAGACTTTGTCTTATTTACTTTTTCTCATTGCTGAAACAAAATGCCTGATGCCCAGAATCAATAAAGGAAAAGTTTATTTAGCTCACTATTTTTAGAAAGTTCAGCCCATAACCAGCCAACTATAAATCAGGGTGGCCTAGAAGAGGGGCAACAGTTAGTTCATGGCTGCAGAAGATAGCAAACGCAACAAGAGCAAAAAGGGAAGCAAGCCTCTTTTCCTCCCTTATAGCATATGCAAGTTACTCAACCTAGGGTGGGTGTAGCACTCACACCATCCCAGAGCCCGGCTCTTGCACAGGCTGAGGATGTTACAAAGTGAAAACACTGGCCCCCTGCTTAGTGGAGCTGGAAACACTGTAAATCTGTATCCTGAGGTGAGAGTATGAAAACAAGAGATCCAAGTTTAACAAATGGTTCTGCAAAACCCAGAAACCTTATGACTCCATGAGGCTTTGGGGGGACATCCAGAAACAAGCCATAACAGATGGAGACTGGTAACAGAATATAGCTGTTCCCAGGCTGACGCATGAGGCAAGCAGCTGCACTGTAAGGGGTTTATTGGAGGAAGCAATACTTATAAACTGGAAAGAGAGATAAATCAGACATTTATAACACCCATGGAATGCAATGATACAGAAAAAAGTAATCAGAAAGAAATTCAAACCAGACCAAGAAAGAAAGGATAGCAGATTAGATCAGACTAGGGAGGCTTTTTTCCCACCAGAATCACACTGAAGACAGTTTTTCCCTGTGTTCAAAGACATAAAATTTGGAGTTATGTCAAATTGCAAGAAAAATCTGTGATAAAGGCATGATAAAATATAAATAATTTTCACTTCATATTGTGAACTCAATTTTTTGCAATGAATTATTTTTTGTTTTCATAAAACACAATATTAATGGGCCTGTTCAAGTATGTAGTAAGTAGATATAAAGACAACAAGAAACATTCTGTATCTTAGAATACCTGTAGTGTCTCATTTCCTTCTGCTTTTTTTTAAAAGTATGACTTATTTGAATTTGCTTTTTTGTTTTTTACTGAGGTATATATAGAAAAGTGCATAAATTGTATAGTTCAATACATAAGTACTCACTCCACAGAAAATTGCATGCCACAGAATAATTGCATGCTACCCTAAATGGATTCTTTCCAGGCAATATGCTCCAAAGACAAACATTATACTAATTTCAATCGCTATTGATTCATTTTGTCACAATTAAATTTCATCTTAATGAAATCTTAAAGTAAGTATTGTTTTGTTCCTGGAATCTTTCGTTCAACATTGTAAGAGTCAGCTGTCTTATGTAGTAGTAATAGTTTGTCGTTTTTATTACTTTACAAGAGCATGTATTGTACTGATATGCCATAATAAATGTATCCATTCTGTTGTTGTGCATTTGGGTTGTTTCCCAATTTAGGCTCTTTTTTGAGACAGCATCTCACTATGTAGTCCAGGCTGGCCTTGACTTCACTGCATAGCACAAGTTAGCCTCAAACTCATAACAGTCCTCCAGTCTCTGCCTCTCGTGCTGGGATTACAACCATGTACCACTATACTCAAAAAGGCTCATTTTTAATAAATCTAGGATTGATATTAATTTTAATAAAGCTAAAACTGACATATTATTGCTAATATATCTGGATTTTCTGGATGTAAATGTTTTTCAAAAGTAGATATGCCAATTGACAATTTTAATCAACAATATATTCCACTTCCTTGTTAACACTTAGCACTGTCTGCCTTTTAATTTAGCCATTTTGGTGTGTGGCTTAGTGATTTTAACTTACATTTGCTTAATAACTAATTACATTGAGTGTGCTTTTATACTCTTACTATTTGAGTCTTTTCTGTGAAGTGTAATTTAAATCTTTTTTATTGAATTATATATCCTATTGATTAAGCAATAGGACAAATAATTCTTTTATATTCTAGATATGCCCTAATAGATGTAGCTTGTATTTTAACTCTCTAAAAAATGTTTTTGATTACATTTCTTAATATCGTTTTGTTTTCTTTTTTTTTTTTTTGTCTTTTTTTTTTTATCGATACCAGGAATCGAATTCATGACTGCCTGCTTGCAAGGCAGGTGCTTATGCCGCTGAGTTAAACCTCCAGCCCTTTAATATTGTTTTCTAATGTGATTAATATTGTCTGTGTTCTATTTAATGAATATTACCTACTCTTAAGGTCATAGAGATTTTCTCTCATGTTTCATCCTAAATTTGGTTTACTTTTCACATTTAGGACTATGACTCACCTGAAATAATAAAGATGGCTCAAATTCTTTGTTGTACCTCTCATTGAAAGTCTTAACCGTGTAAATCAGCTTTGTCCTTAGTGACTTGCCTGAGCAATAGAAAATGGTATTAATACCATTTTGTCAATTCTGAGGCTAAGTCATCTAAGGAGGAAGCACTGCAAC
This sequence comes from Cavia porcellus, assembly GCF_034190915.1. Classification (NCBI taxonomy): domain Eukaryota; kingdom Metazoa; phylum Chordata; class Mammalia; order Rodentia; family Caviidae; genus Cavia; species Cavia porcellus. The sequence continues at coordinate 12,197,402 of NW_026947512.1, read as the reverse complement.
CTCCATGTGGGCTTTATGAATCACTCTCTGGGAGCCTTGTTCTGCCGTGTTAGAAGTCAGATTGCTTGAGACCACAGTGCTAGAGAATTATGTGTATATTCTGGCTAACTCATTAAGCCTAGATTTCCAGCCATTTCCATCAAGGAGCCAGATAGGTGAGTGAAGTTATCACAGCCATCCAACTGCCAAATGCCCCCACATCTATATCATATCATATAAATATTCTACAATTACATGCATGGGGGTAAGTCCATTGGAAAAGCCATGGTGCTATCTGTATTATAATCTGTATGGTCATCTGATTTGTTTAATGTACCTCCTGTGAAGATGCTAGAATTAAATATGATGGGAGTGAAAAGTGTACCCTTATGTGTAATATTTAAAGCCCCTCCAAGGATATGATTATTATATGTATAATTAAAATATAATATTTATGAGAAAGAAACTAGATTGTTTGCAAAATGATTTTAAAACAGTAATAGCAATACATTTAAAATATCTAAAAATATGTTTAACAAGGGAATCCATATGACGAAACCATAAACCATATGCTCCCTCTAAAAGTGCAGTGAATGGAAAAAGACAGGTTTTTTTTCCTGGATAGGAAAACCAAATTCTCTAAAAATTTTAATTTTGATACTAATTATAGACTTTTTTTTTTTACAAAATCCGAGTTAAAGAATAGAATTTTGGGGAAAGAGTGCAATTGAAAAAAATTATTTTAATGTCCATCCAAAACAACACCTAAGAAAGTGTGACATTTTGAAAAATTTTTAAAGAAATAGATATTCAAGGAGAAATTAGTCCTTTATCAGTACCAATTATGATAATTATAATAACTAAGAGAAAGCTAAACATCACAGGCATAGAAAAATGGCTCAAAAATACACACTCACACAAACTTTATAAAGGAAGGATTAAAAATCACTGGAAAAGTAGATTATTCTACTACATGGTACCCAAATGGTTGAATAGTTATAAATCCTATACATAAGTTTATAGTTTTCATATTCTTAACAGCTAGGAGAATTTTGTAAATGGTACACATAAGTTTCCTATCTGCATATGCATGTCAGGCAACTAAAAATATTACCCGTTATTTTGAGTCATTATAAAAAGTATCCACACTTATGATGTTCAGACATAAATTTAAATCTTTAAATGGGTTTGATTTGCATTTTTAAAACAATGGAAAGTTCATTCCTTTCCTCCTCCTAAACAACTCAGCCCTAAAACCAAAAAGTCACTAGGGGCACAAAGCAAAATCTAAAGATCAGAAAATTAAAGAATGGGACTCTAAAACTTATAGAGGAAATTCAAATACTTAATGAAATATATCTTTTAAATTTTAGCCTCATCAATCTAATAATATGAATATAAAAATACTGAAAAACTTTAATGCTAACAGCCAATTCTGTCAAGAGAAGGAAGTAAGTTTTATGCAAACTGTTAAAACCTTTCAGAAAGCAATTTACATATATATGACATACATGTAATATATATATATCATATATATATATATATACCAAAACACTTAAAATGTTTTGTGTCTGAAAAATGTATTACTCCCTGTAATACAGTAATTCCACACAGGGAAAATCATTTTAAGGAAAGAATATGAAAAGTCACAGAAAATTACTTTATATGAAAATATGTTCAACATAGCATTTTTATAGCATTAAAATACAAGAAAGTAACATAAGTGCTCCAAAATAGGTAGCCAGTTGTACAATGTATAGGTTGATAAACTGCTATACATCTTTTTAAATTATGCATTAATGAGCAAGAACAAAAACAGAGTAAAAACAGTATAATACTGTTATAATCATATCTAAAACATTAAACACAGAAAAGATATAGATACAGTTACCTATTAAAGCAGGGCTTTGTGGGATTTTTCTATGTGATGAGGACAGTAACAAACACTACAACTGTAATAAATGATGCAATATGAGCAACTTGTTCAGTTCAGTAGGTAATTATTGTAGTAGAAACTATGTTATTTATAAATAGCATTCTGTGTTACTACTAAGAAATTTCAAAAAGGAACATGTGCTTTAACCACAAGATATTTGAGACAACCACAAAAAAAGGAACATTTTACTAAGATATCCCACACTCACAGTTTAGTTCTGAACTTCCTCAAAAATGTCAGCATTATCACCTTAACCCCAGATGTTTTTCCCAAAATAAGAAAAACCAGTGATGTACAATCTCTCCTCCCCATTTCTGCAGTAACATTTGTTCCATATACAGATCAGCTCTTGTCCATGTGATTCTTTTAGACCATGGGAGAGTTAATCTGGCACTTTCAAAACTGAAACCAGAAAATTAGAAATGTAAAAGTTAAATCCAACTTGAAGAAAAAAATTTAAAATCCTCCAGTATCAACCTCCCTTCTTCATCAAGACTGTTCACGACTATTTAAAAACAATTCAGCACACGCAAAACTAATGATTACTATTGATATTAATTAGTAATTCATATTAATATAATAATGCTACCACATAATTTGTATTAAATGTCATCAAATGTTCAAATTAAATGTTAATGAACAAATTATAGTTAGCTGTTAATAGTTTTTAATATTAATGCTGACTTAATTTGGATTTACATATTTTTTCAATTAGATTTCACAACTAAAGGTTGAATTATTACTGAATTTTACAAATGATATAACAGGTTCAATGAGGCTACCTAATTTGTAGAAAGCTCTATCTAGAAAGGGCCAACGTACTTCAAAACATGCAGAAGAAAAGATCATACTGACTCTCAAAATCAAGCTTGTGCTTTAGCTCAGTTCCTTCCCATAAACCTGAATGTCCTAGAACATAGTAGGCCACAAAATAGGCCTTCATTTAATATTAATAATCATTAACTTTAATAAATACAGTGAAAGGATAAGAATCTGCTCAAAAGGAAAAATCATATCTCAGGGAAAAGGAGGAAAAAGAAAAAAGAAAGGAAAAGAAAAAATATCTAAAATTGTATAGTCACACTTAGGACAACCAAGATGGTTGTGCTACAAATTCCCTAAGTTCTTGGAACAAAACAGCTAACATTCATAGGATTGGAACAATTTTGCATGTTAGTGTCTGGTGATCTGAGACTCTTGAAGAACATTATGTAAAATAACAACCCTAGGTATGCTCCTACCACCTTGTTTTGAAGGCATATGTCATCATTGTTTTGGGCTCTTTGCTATTATTATTTGTCTTTTTTGTTTTGTGTTTTTCTAGTAATTTGTTTTGTCTTGGTTTGTTTTTCCCTCTAATACAAAAAAGATAGGTATAAACGTAGAGGCTTATACACGCGTAGAACTTCTCCTAAACAGTTTATGAGAAATGATTATATTATGCATGATAAAATGAACAGCTACTTTGAAGAAAAAAAGATATTATGGTATCCATTGCGAACACCATATCATCATGCTGTGAAATCCAGTAATGCTATTATTCTTTGTTCAGAGTGGTTTTAGCTTGTTTTGTGTTGTTTAATTTCAACATACATGAGGATATGGACAGTTAATTTGAATGAGAACAAGAGGCATTATGGCAGCCATTGTTGATTTTCCTGTTGTCTGGTTTTGAAGGTCTATAATGCCTTCATCACTCTGTTCTGATGAGTTTAATCCAATTTTGTTTTGTATGAATTCATTGTGTGTGAAGATATGGACAACTATTTGGAAGAAAACAAAAGACATTATGGTAGCCTTGGTAGATACCCTATTATCTTGCTTTGAAATCTGTGTCACTTATATTGTTTTCTTCTGATCTACTTTGTTCTGTTTTGTTGTTTAGTTTTCCCCTCTTTAAAACAAGAAAATCTTTAAAAATCATTAATTATAGTTATCAATATAGTTCTGAAGCTATGAATTTAAAACTATCTGAACATAATTGAATAGAATTTTAAAGGAAAAGAAATATATCATGATAGAAAAAATGCTTTAATTCAATTAATTTCTCAAATTTAAGTATATTCGTACTTTCCATATAGAATGTACACTTGGAAAACTTCGGGGTCTTAGGTCATGGCATGAGAGTAGGACCAGTGCTACTTCTCCTGCATATCCAGCTGTCAGGATTTGGTGTTCAGACACTGGAACGTAGCAACATGGAGAAGGAGAAAGGAAGTAGGTCCCTGGGACTTAGAAAGGGTCTGAAAAGAGAATTGAAGCTACAGGGAGAACAAAGAGAGAGACTTCAAAGAAGAAGGGGGAGGTGGCAGGCAGTGCTTTCTCTCTGAGTCTGGACTCACAGTGTAGTTGGGGGAGAATGGTACAAAATTGCAGATGAATGGTGGACTATGGGCAACTCCAGAGTTCTCCATGGAGAAATACACCAGTGGAATGGAGAAGGGGACACAACTGACTGCAGTGGCTAGTGTATTCAGGTTCAAATGTCCCCCAGAAGAGGACGATTGGCTGAGAGGGGCAAACTAACCTTGGAATCCAGAGCAACTGCTGGTTCCAACTACCAGCTCCCAGTGTTGGAATAAGTTCAACTCATGAGGAATTGAAGCTGAGTTAAAGCCAGAGGAGACACAAAAACGACTGCAGAGGAGAATCGGCCATGGTGGAACCCAGGTGGCTGCAGAAGAAGGCAACTCGCCTGCCCTTTTGGTAAGCACCTTCTCCCAGCATGAACCAGGAGACCCAGTTAGTGGCTCCTGTGAGCTTACTGACACGCAGGCTGAAAATCAAACATCCCAACCCCCACCCACCCACCAACTGTTAGCAACTGGGAACAAAGGTCTAAACACGACTTGAGAGAATGACCATATGCAAAATAGCAAATATGGGGGATTTCCTTCCATCTTCTGTTTGAAGGCAAATGTGTTTTTCTCTGTTTTGTTTCATTACGATTAATTGTGTTACACTATTCAACATTCTCTTTTGAACAGTTTTATTTGATTTTGCCATACCTAACTGACTGGACAACTAAACTATGAAACCTATTCGTGTTATCCCGGTATCCTGCTATGAAATCCTGTACCAATTTCACTGCACTGTCTCAACTGGCTTTGTTCTGTCTTGTTCTGTGGTATTTTTACTACCTTTGAAATAAAAATAAAATGGCTGCAGACTGAACGGGTCTGATTCTACCCTCATGGACAGGAACCAGCCTAACTTCAGTGAAACGAAAGGAAGAAGTTCCCTGGAATAATCCAGTACCTTGCTGTAAAACTACCACTGGATTGCTGGGATTCATCAACTCAGACCTGGACTCTGACTGTCCATAGTATCTACCACTGGCAGCAGACACATCTGGAAATAGAATTTTTTTTCTTATCTTCTTTCTCTCTATTCTTGTTTTGTTTTGTTTTCATGGTTGTTCTTGTTTTTATATGACTGTGAACATGGTTTCTATTTTTGTTGTTGTTGTTGTTATTGTTGTTCTGTTCTGCTCTTCTTTTTATTTCTTCCTTCTGTCTTTTCCATAATGTCTTCTTTACCAGCCTTCCAAAATTTGTGTGGTATTCCTTTGTCCTTCAACCTTGCTTCTAATCTCTGCTTCTTCTTCTATTTGTTCCCACTAATCCCTTTTAAATTTTCTTCCCTGAGGAGAAAATTACTATACCAAAGACTTATTTACTGTATATAATTTTCTGATTTGTTTTAATTTTTTATGTACCACAAATCTAATTCATATGGTTGCAAGTGGCAGACCTCAGTCTGTCATTTTCTAGGCTGTTTTTGATGCTGTTGTTGTTGCTGATTGTACCACTTTAGCCAAAGGGACATAACTGTTCTAAGCAGTCATTTTTCCTGTTATATCAAGATTGAGACTACATAAGGGTCATAAAACACATGATAGGCCAGTGTCAGAGAACTAGGGACTGGACCAACTAGACAGAAACCTCTCATCGCCAATAAATTGAAGAGGTACAATATTCCAATTAACTCAAAACCCAAAAGCCAGCTACACTTGGAAGACATGTTTGAGAAGTAGTCATTCACTAAGGAGCCTAAATACTAGCAAAAAAACTAGTCACCTGCAATTTACAAGCATCACCTAGGAATTAAACTAAAAAAAAACAGAAAATGAGAGGACACAAGATAAACCCCAGACATACAGCTCACCAAAGGCAAACAGGGGTAAATGAGATAGAACAATCTGAAAGCCACCCACCTGCTCTCCCCAAACTGGTAACAACAGAATAATAAAGCAAATGAATGAGCTTCTAGAAAAAATCAGAAATAATTTTTCAGAAAACTACAGAGAGGGTGAACATAATGAAAGACATGCTTAGTGATTCTAGAGCAGATACCAATTTTAAAAATAGAGGAGCTTAGAAAAATGATAGAAATCATGAATCCCCAATGTACTAGAGAAATGAAAGCCATGAAACAGATCCAAACAGATATCCAAGAATTTTTAAAATTCCATTGAAAGTATATGCAGTGGAATGAGCCAATATGAGGACAGAATCTCAGATATAGAAGACAGTATTGGAGTTAGCAATAATGAAAAAAATTTTCTTGAAAATAGCAAGGGACCATGAGAAATCAATTCAACAGCTGCTAATGATGCAAAGAAGAATAACATAAGATTAATTGGAGTCAATGAAAAGGCAGGAAATTGCACAGATGACGTAAAAGACTGGTTCACAGATGTCATGTCAAAAACCTTTCCAAGCAAGGAAAAAGAATTTGACATACATATCAGTGAAGAATATAGAACTCCAATTAGCCACGATTTAAAAAAAATCTTTGGCAATGCATAGAATAGTCAACATTCCAGAAGTTCAATACAAGAACAAAATATTAAAATCTGTTAGTGAAAAGAAACAGATCACCCATAAAGGAAAGCCCATAAGAATCAGCAGACTTCTCAACACAAACCCTCAAGTAAAGCTTGAAATAAAGTTGGGGCTGGGGATTTAACTCAGAGGCATAAGCGCCTGCCTTGCAAGCAGGCATTCGTGAGTTCGATCCCTGGTACCGATAAAAACGAAAAAGACAAAACAAAAGAAACAAAACAAAACAAAACAAAAAAGCTTGAAGTAAAGTGTTTCAAGCCTTAAAGGAAAATAGCCTCCAACCCAGATTGACGTACCCCAAAAAACTCTCTTTAAAAATTGATGGAGAAATAAGAAACTTCCACAGCAAAAAAAAAAAAAAAAAAAAGGAAATTCTTGACCAGCAAACCAGCACTTCAAAATGTTCTGAAGGACATTCTAGAAAAATATAATAGGGATTACAGCTCCATGAACACCCAACAGAATGAATCCACCAGTTGAGGTAAACAATAAAACAAAAGAGGGAAAAAGGAAGCCAATAACAGGAAAATAATGTGACAAGGATAAGTCAATACGTATCAGTTATAACCATCATTAATGGTCTCAAACCCCCAGTCAAAGGTAACAAACTAGCAGAATGGATCAAGAAGCAAGATCCAACAATATATTGCATACAGGAAAGTAATTTAATTCAAACAGAAATTCATAAGCCTAAAGTCAAATGATGAACAACAATAGTCTATGCAGTACAAAACCAGAAAAAGCAGGAGTAGCTATCCTATTTGCAGACAAAATGAATTTCAAGCCAAAACTGATGAAGTGGAGACAATAAATGTCATTATATCCTTGTAAAAAGAGCAATCCAAGTGGAAGACATAGCAATCATGAATATATATGCACCAAATATGACACACCCAAGTATATAAAACAAATAATAATGGACATGAAAAGTAAAATAAGCATTAAAACCATTATAAAGGGGACCTCAATATACTTCTGGCACAAATAAACATATCAACTAGACAAAAAATTAATAATGAAATATTATAACTGAGCCAAATTATTGAACAAATGAACTTAGTATTCTACCCTCACAACATCAGATTACACATTTTTCTTATCTTCACATAAGACTTTCTCCAAAATAGACCATACAGTAGCTCATAGAACATGCTTAAGTGTATGCAAAGGAATTGAAGTTATCCCCTGCATATCACCAGAGCACAGTGCAGTGAAATTGGAAATCAAGGCAAAAGAAACCACAAGAACATCTAATGAAAAAGTAAAAGACCTCTATATTGAAAGCTACAGTACTCTGAAAAAGGAGATCAAAGAGGATATCAGGAATGGAAAGTTATTCATGTTTAGGTGGGAAGACCCAAAATAGTAAAAGTAGCCATACTTCCAAAATTGTCATTCAGATTTAATGCAATTCCAATTAAAATTCTAACAGTGTATCTCACAGAATTAGAGGTATCAATCGTACAATTCATTTGAAATCAGAAAATCAGCAAAAGCAATTCCAGACAAAAAAGACAAAGCAGGGGCATCATGATCCCTGACTTGAAACTGTACAATGAAGTTACTGTGATTTTTTTTTAAAAAACCCAGATCCAAGAGTCAATGGGACAGACTAAAAGATGCAGAAACAGTCCCAGACACATTTAGCCACCTAATCTTTGACAAAGGAGCCAAACACACTCACCAAAAAACAGATAGCTTCTTTAATAAAACTGGAAAACCTGTCTTTCCACATGCTAAAGATTAAACTAGACCCATTGCTTTCACCATGCACTAAACTAAAATTAAAATGGATCAGAGATCTGAATATTAAAAAAGAAACACTAAATCTGCTGAAAGATTGAATAGGTAGAATTCATGAAGATATTGGCATAGGCAAAGATTTTATGAACAAAACCCCAGCTGCACAGTACCTATCACAAAGAATCAACAACTGGGTTCTCATCTTATTAAAAACCTTTTGCACAGCAAGAAAAACCATCAACAGAGTGAAGAATCAATGACAGTGTGGGAAAAAAATTTTGCAGCTGTTCCTCAGACAAAAGCCTACTACATATGTAAAGAACTAAAAAAAAAAAAAAAATCAGACTTTCCCCAATTTAAAGACCCAAACCAAAAATGAGCATCTGAGGTGAACATGCACTTCTCAGCTGAGGAAATAGAGGTGAATAATAAATGTATGAAAAAGGTTTCAACATCACTGGTCATTGAGAGATGCAAAGTAAATCACACTGAGATTTCATCTTACTCCAGAAAGAATTGTTAACAAGAAATCAACCAATAACAAATGCGTACAGAGCTGTGGATAAAAAGGAACTCTTTTTCACTGTTAGTAGGAATGTAGACTGGTGCAACCAGGGGGAAATCAGAGTGGAGCTTCCTTTAAAAACTAGGACTAAAATTTTCATTAGGCCCAGCCATTCCACTTCTTGGTAGCCTCCAAAAAAATTAAAAACCTCATACCACAATGATATATGCACACCCATGTTTATAGTGGCACAGCTTGTAATAGCTAAATCTGGCAAACAACCCAATGTCCATCAACTGAGGAATGGATAAAAAAGACATAGTTCTTTTACACAATGGAGTACTGTCCTGCCATAAAGAAGGATAATCTGGCTGAGGATTTAGCTCAGCAGTATAAGCACTTGCTTGGCAAGTGCAAAGTTGTGAGTTCAATCTCTGGTACCAAATAAATAAATATTTTTAAAAGGATAATCTTGAGACATTTCTAGGTAACAAGTATGCTCACCTTGAGAATATATTCCTAAGTGAAATAAATCAGACACATATATGTAAGTAATGCATAGTTTCTCTGATATGAGAAACCCAAAGTGTAAATAAGGACCAAAATGTATAACAGATATTGCAAATAGAAAATGTTCAAATGAGAAGGGGAACTAGGGAAGGGAGAAGGGAAAAGAAAGGAAGGGAAAAGAAAATAATTGAGAAAAGGGAAAAAATGGAAACAAAGCACTGAACCCAGTGCAGCTCTTGAATTTCCTGAGGGAAGGATGGTGGAGGATGAAGAAATGGAGACAACAGTCAGAATGCAGAAAGCTGAGCCTCCTCTAGTGGGAGAAAAGAACTGCCCAATGACTGCATTGCATTCATTTTATACACTTGGGAGGCTGATGTCAATCAAAACCCCTCTGCCTAACAACTCGTTTGTCTGGCTCACCTCAGGCACCTCATATTCTTGGAGCTGGAACAGTTTGTCACATGGCTTACCTCAGGCATCCTGTGTTCTTAGCCTGGCTTTGTTTTAGCTCCACATATGTTATCAATCTCCAGTGTCAGCCACTCCCCACAAGAATGCTTTTGTAAATAGGAAAGGGAAGATGGATAGAAGAAAAGGTAGAGGGATGAGGGGAAAAGAATCAAAACATATCATGCACAAAGTATAAATTCCCTATGATGAAATTAAAAAGAAAAACTGCAGTTATTCAATCCAAAAATTCACATAGAGCCAGAAGAGATCCAGAATAGCAAAAGCAATTATGAATAATAATAATAACAAAGCAAGAGACATCACAATTCCAGATTTGAAGTTATATTCCAGAACTATAGTGATTTAAAAAAAACAGCATTGTACTGGCACAAAAACAGAAATGAAGATCAATGCAACAGAATAGAGGAAAAAAATAAAACCAACATACACTCTTTAATAAATGGTGCTGGGAAAATTGGATACTTACATGCAGAAAATTGAATCTAAACCCACATATAACACTATATCTATATATACATATACAGATATATATATATCAAAATATACATATTTTGATATATATCAAAATGGATCTAAGTTCTAAATGTTAAAACATAAAAGCTTAATCTTCTGGAAGATAAAATAGGTAAAACACTTAAAGACATAGATGTAGACAAGGACTTTCTGAATACAACCCTAATAGCATAAGAAATAGGACCAAGAATCACAAATTGGTTATTAAATTTAAAAATCAAGGGAAATAACTAACAAAGAAAAGAGATGAAATGCAGAATGAGAAAAAAATTTTCCAGCTAGTCTTTGAACAAAGCACTGACATCTACAATACAGAAATAACTCAAAAAATTAGGTCCCCCCAAAACAAAAGACCGAGTAAAAAAAAAAATGAGCAACAAAAATGAATAGATACTTTCCATAAGAAGTACAGATGGCTATTAAATATATGAGAAAAAAAATGTTCAAATCACTAGTCATTAAAAAAATGCAAGTTAAAACAACACTGATCCCATCTATCTCAGAGAAATAATGGCTATCATCAAGAAATAAAATAGTAATGAATACTGGCCAGACTGTGGGGAAAAAAAGAAGGCTTCCATATTGTTGCTGGGAATATAAACTAGTACAACCACTATAGAAGTCACTATGGAGAGTCTTCAAAAAGCTAACAATACAAACTCCTTTCTAAATATCTTTCTGAAAAAGTTAAAATCATCATTATTACAGGGATATGGGCATGCTCATGTTTATAGCACCATCTCTATGCCCAACAAAAGATGAATGACTGAAGAAAATGTAGCATTTGTACACAATGAGTATTACTCTGCCATAAAGAAGAATAAACTCAAGACATCTGGAAATAAGTGGATACATCTCAAGACTCTACTATTGACTGAAATAATGAGAAACCCAAAGTATAAAGAACAAAATAAAATATGGATAATAAGAAGTAGGGGGATCTTTTTTAAGTGGAAAGAAGAATGGATAAAGGGAGTAGAACGGAAAGGAAAGAAAAAAAGGGGGGATTTTTTTTAAAAAAGAATCAAAGGAAAAACGGCAAAAGAGCTTTGGCAAATAGGAAGGGAAACAAAAGCTGGAGGGAGCAGAGAGGAACGGGAAGAGAAGGTGACAAAAAGATTAAGATCTATTATGTACAGAGGCAAACTCCCCATGATAAATGTAATCATTGTGTACTGCAAACATGTAATAACAAGGCCAGGCATGGTGGCCCAGCCTGAGTCCCAGCACTCAGGAGGCTGATGCAGGAGGATTGCTGAGAGTTCAGAGGCCAGCCGGGGCTACAGAGGTCAAGATCAGCCTGAATTGCATAGTGAAGTTCTGTCTCAAGAAGAGGAAAAAAAAATGCAATAATAAAAAAATAAAACTTCAGTTTTTTATTTTCAAATAGCAATTTGGAAAAAATATACTTCCTTTCTTCTTTATAAAATACAGAAAGTAAACCAGTTATTTATAGACACAGTTCTTGTGCCTTTTATACTCATTTCAGTACTTCCAGTTTTTTTTTTTCATCTAGTCTCAAAAACAATTACAGAAAACTTGTTTTCAGAGACAGTATTGTATTTTGGTTTTGTGTTTTTTTTTTTTTTTTCAGTATTGCTGGGAAAGTTGCATACACAGTGACGCATCCTCAAGAGGAACTGAGTAAGTTTCATCAACACCTTCTTCTTTGTCTTAAAGATTTGAAATGTTTGGAAATGCTTATAGTCAAGAATGCAAGTAGGCACTTCAGAAGGAAAATATAAACTTCTTCCCTTTAAAGAGCTGCATGAAAATTCATCAAACTAAAATTAAGAGGTGCAGTCTAAAAACAGCAAAATAGATGTGTGTGGTGGCACACATCTGGAATCTCAGCATTCAAGAGGCTGAAGCAGGAGGATAACTAAGGGTTCGAAACCAGCCTGAACTATACAGTGAGACTTTGTTTCAAAAACAAATAAATAAATAGGTAAATAAGTAGCAAGTAGTTATTGATAAAGGGCAGATTTTTGTTCTTCAACTCAAAACTGACAGTTCCTCTAACATGAGGTCAAGTTGTTTTCTCTCTGTTAATCACTTTTTCTTAGGTGTCTTAGAAGAGGAGCATAAGCTTGCAGTATTTCTCCTCCTACAACTTGATTAGCTGTGTAATAGCTGTTTTACATATTTATACTGACTCTCAGATGTGAGACCACAAGTGAAGCTGCTTTGCAAAAAAGAAAGCCAGGGTCAGTTCTTTTTAAATGCTTATGTGTCTATTATGGTTGATATATTGTGTCAACTTGAGAAGCTTAGAACATTAGCTAAGCATTCAGTGGGGAGCCAGGGTCCATACTTTGTAAACATGCTCCGCCTGTGCAAGAGAAGGGTACAGATGTGGTGAGTGCTACCCCTTCCCTAGCTAAGTAGTACTACAATATAAAGGAGGAGAAGAGGCTTGTCCCGACCCCACCCCCACTTTTTCTCTTGTTTTTCTGTCTGGCTACCTTGAACTGTTGCCCCTCTGCCAGGCCACTCTGCCTCAGAGCCAGCTGATTATGAACTGAAACCTCCACCAAGTATGAACTAAATAAATCTTTCCTTCCTTCATTCTGGGTATCAGGTATTTTGTCTCAGCAATGAAAGAAAAGTAACCAAGATAGAATTTGGCACCAGAGAAGTAGAATCACTGCTGTGAGTACCTGACAATGTGGTTCAAAAGCATTTGGAAATGTCTTGTGTGAAGAGCTTGGAAAGGTTCAGAGATGTCACCTGAAACAGTACTGTTGGAATGCCTCAGACTGTTATGTATGGGAGATTCTTGTCAGAGCTCAGAAGACCAGAAGGCTGATAAAAATCCTGCCAGTAAAGACCAGGTTCAGGATTTTTCTGCTGGGAAGAAAGATTACACTGGCTGTGGGTTATGGCTAGGCAGAAGTCTGTCTGCATTTTGTTCATGTCCAGAGATTTTGCATGCGACTGAAATTAAGGGTGGCAGATTAATTAATCTGGCAGAAGAAATCTCAAGAGACTCAAATGTTGAGGCTGTGGCATGGCTATTGTTGGGGGCTTTTAACCAGATTTGTGTCACAAATCAAGAGCAAAGAGCCTTGCAGAATGTTGCAAAATGTGAGTTTGGCCAGAAAGGAAGCTATGATAAAGCTGTAGGCCTCAAAGATAGGCCTGAGAAGATCTGTACTGTTGAGAAGGAACAGGAGAATAAAAAAGCCTGAGGGCATCACAGAAAGCAGCAAGTCTCCACCCTTGGCAGCCTCAAAACTATAAAAGTGAAAGACTTTGCCTCGAGGAGAAAGCTGCAGAGCACCATGTTCTGGAATGGCGGCAGCCACACCATGTTCCAGAATGGTGAGAGCAGCTGCATTGGGTTCCAGAATAGCAGTGGCATGGAGAACTTTTTCCTCACAGTCAGGTTCAGAGTGCTTAGTGATCCAGGCACTCAAGAGAGAGGAAAGAGAGTTAAGAGAGAGGAAAGCCTGACTGCTGCTCCAACTGACAGCAGACCGTGGCATCATTCATGTGGTACTGGTTTTAGGTGCACACAGAATGCAGTAGTTCTAGGTTATAAAAGCTTCCACCCTGATTTCAGAAGGCCTGTGAGGCCAGGTAGTTTCCCTGAGAGGGCAGTATGTGAAAGTGTGAATCCAAAAGGTGCAGTGGGGAACCCAGAAATTTAGAAAACCCAGGAGTGTGGATCATTTAAAGAAACGTGAAAGAAAGGAGAAAAATCAGCCCAAGAGAAAAACCCTGGGAGCTATAACTACACTACTGCCATAGGTATGGAGTCACTCAATCCCATTAGGAACTTGAAAGATTGCTTGAGATGCTAGATGTGGAACTACAAACAAGACATTTTGCCCTGCTAGATTTTGGACTTGGTTTTGTCCCAACCCTTTGTATCCTCTTGTTTGTAACTTTTGAAATGAAAGTGTTTATTTTGTGCTATTGAATGTTGAAAGTGTTTAACTTTGTTTTCATTTGTACAGGGAGCTGCAGCCAAGGTTTTGCCTTACATCTCAAAGGAGACTTGGGATTTGGACTTTTCTGCAATGCTAAAACTACTAGGACTTTGGTAACTTTTAGAGATGAACCAAATGCCTTTTACGTAAAATAATATGCCTGAGTCTTTGGGGGGCCAGTGACAAAATGTTAGGGCTTTAATGTAATACGATGTTGATAGACTTAATACTGGTTCTTAAGGATTGTTAAACCAGTGTTATAATGTTCAAGTTGTGAAATGAAAAGAATAAGCATCACTTTGCATCTGGAGATCTGTTTAAGAAGTATGTCTGCTTGCCAAGTTGACAAGGGGTGGATTGTGATGGTTAATATGTTATGTCAACTTGAGAAGTTTAGAAGTTTAACTGACTCAGCAGGGAGCCAGGGTCCTTACTTTGTAAATATCTTCAGCCTGTGCAACAGGAGGGCACAGGAGGTATGAGTGCTATGCCTAACCTGGAGGAGTGGTAGCCTGCTTACAATATAAAGAAGGGGCTTGTTCCCTACACCACTCCCCCACTTTTGCTCTTGTTGCTTTGCTGTCTTCTGCTGCCTTGAAGTGTCACCTCTGTGCCACACCACCCTGCCTTGGAGCCAGCTGATTATGGACTGAAACCTCCACAAACTGTGAGCTAAATAAATCTGTTCTTCCTTCATTTTGGGTATCAGATATTTTTTCTCAGCATTGACAGAAAAGTAACCAAGACAGCAGCCCAGGGGGCAATGATAAATATCAGGAGACATTTGGGGGTATCACAAGGAATACAGGTGTTTATTGCCATGAAGCAGGTGCAGGACAAGGATGTATTAAATATTCTGTGATTTTCCAAACATCTCTGCCATAACAAAGAACTACCCAGCCAAATGCCAATAGAGACAACGCTAAGAAATCTCGTACTGGGAAATGCAAGCTATTCAGCTCCCCAACCAATGCTTTGTACCCAGGGAAATCTAGGTATTCCAGAACAACTGTGATCTAGAAATAGAGGTTCAGACTAAAAGAGCAAAGGAGTTCCCTTTCTGCTCTACCCCATGGCTCCAGGAGTGAGTTGCTGCACAAGCCTGAGAGAAAGACTAAGAAATTATTATCAAATTCAGTCCTTAGAAATCAACTGGTCAGGAACCCTCCTTTCAAATTATATTAAATATGCAGCACTAAACAATGAGTATTTATTGAGTAACCACCTACTTCCCATTGAGAAAGATATAATAAATTTACTTAATACATCTCTCAATTCATAAATAAAATCCCTGCCATCATCATCTAAAAGTTTAGAGTTTGGTGGACAACATAGCACAAATAACCAGAAAAAAAAAGTCAGACAATTTTTTGTTTCAAAATTACATGTGATAACATGGAGGGCATAAGATGAATATATGGATCAGAAGGAATGGAAATGCCTTCAAGGGACAAGTGGTAACAAAGGCCAGAGCAGGTGTAGTTAATTTTATGTGCCTGCATTGAGTACCCCGACACATGAGCAAATATTATCGTGTGTGTGCGTGTGTGGGGGGGGGTGTGCATGTATGTGTTAGCTTTCCATCATTGTGACAAAATACTTGAGAAAAACAAGAAAAGGAATGATTCACTTTGGCTTATTATTTCAGAGATTTCAACCCATGGTCACTTGACCCCTAGCTTTGGACTCCTGTCAAGTCAAAGCATCATGGCAGGTAGCAGTCATGGACTATATGCTGCTCACCTCATCATGGCCAGCAAGCAAAGAAAGCAAGTTCATTTCATAACAAATCTCCTCCCCCATAACCCATTAAGCTATGAATCAATAAATACATTAACCCACTCATGTACAAAGGATTTCACTGGCTGGCAGTGAGTGTGAAGGGCTCGGTTTTCCCAGCTACTGGCCTGGAGCCATCTTGGAGATGTGTCAGCTGAGATCAGAATTCAGAACTGCAGCTGGCTCCGCCTAGCAGCTGCCAGCACACCTCAGACTCTCAGATGGTGCTCTCAGAAAGCAGTGAGTTTGTGCAGCCAGTCTTGACCAGAAAGTGCAGGTTTGCTGAGAATATCCACTATTCCACACACAAAAAAAAATGTTGATTTGCTGGGGTAGATTGGCACAGCTTGGCACTCTGTCTCTCTGCCAGTGAAAAGCAAAGACAAACTTGGACAAATCCAGACAAAACTTTTTCTTGGACAAAACTTTTTCTTTCCCCTCTCTCATTTGTTTTTGTTTGTTACTTTTTGCTTTCATTTTTTTCTCCATTGTTGGATCTTGTTTTTATATGAATGTGAATGTAGTTTCTAGCCTCTCTGTGGCTGTGGTTCTCTTCTGTTCTTCTTGTTATCTCTTCCTTCACTCTTCTCCTGCAGTCTTCTACACCAGTTTCCCAAAGTTAGCATGATCCCCCTTGGTCCTCCAGCCTTCTAATCTCTTCTGCTTCTTCCACTTCTCTATTTTTCTCCTTAAGCCACTTTACATTTTAATGCCTGAGGGGGAAACTGACATATTGAGAACTTGTATATTGCATATAATTTTCTGGTTTGTTTTAGATTTTGTTATATAACCACAAATCTAGTTCATACAGTTAAAAGTGACAAATCAATGATTAGCTCCGTTTATCATCTTCTAGGTTGTGCCTGACTGTATTAATACCATTGTAGCCAAAAGTGACATAATTGCTCCAAACAGCTGGTGTTCCATGATTGAGACTGACTAAGGTCACAGAAAATATTGTGGCACAGTACAAAGAACCAGGGACCAGGCCAAACAAGCAGCAACTTCTCACCATCAACAATTTGAACAGGTAGGATCTTCCAATAGATTCAACGCACACAAACTGGTTACACCTCGAAGATACCTCGGAGAAGTAGTCATTAGCTAAGTAAAGGTCCTGAATACTAGCAATAAAGCAACCCACTATAGGCGACTTATAAGCATCACCTCAGAATTAAACTAAAATAAGAAAAAGAAACTGAGAATGCACTTAAAATGCAGCCCAGTCATCCAGTTCACCAAAGGCAAACCCCAGGGCAATGAGGTGGGATAAACGAAAGCCTCTCTGAAGTGGTAACAACAAAGCAATTGAAAGAGGCTTTTGAAAAACATCAAATCATAAATAATCGTTCAGATACCTGCAGAGATGGTGTCCAAAATAAAGATGATACTAGAGCAGATACAGGCAGAAAAAATGAGTTTAAGAAAATTATGGAAGCCATGAATGCTCAGCATGGGAAATAGCTAGAATTGATGAGGCAGATCCAAGAAAATGTTCAGGAGAATAAAAATCCTACTGAAAGTGTTCAAAGCAGATTAAGGCAGTGTGAAGCCAGGATCTCAGAAATAAAAGGAAGGCTTGCAGTTAGTGATCAAGAAAGAAAGATTTCATAAAAATAGTAAGGGACCATGTGAAATCAGTCCAGCAGCTGCTAGTTGAGACAAAGAAAAAGATTGATTAGAGTCAAATAAAAAGCAGAAAGTAACAAATGACATTTTAAAAAAACGTTCATAGACAGTAAACTTCTCTGGTAGAGAAAAAGAATCTGGCATACAGATAAGTGAGGCATATAGAACTCCAATTAACCATAATCAAGATGAGATACAAAATGTAAACCAGGGGGAAGACTACATTTCAAACCAACTATTGGAATTTTCTGATTTATACAGGCAGAAATATAAGGAACACATACAGGGATGGATAGTAAGGGATAATAGTAGAAGGAATACACTGTTAAATTCGTCTGAATTTATTGATGAATAAATATATAAACCATGTTTCATGTTGAACTCAGATAGACATAAGAGTTTGTTGGCTGGTCAACCAAAAATTGACCTTCAGTGAATGAACTGGAAATTTCGAATTTGTCTGGTTTAAGGTATATGAAGAGCTTCAAAGACTTATAGGCACCAGTATATTAGCCTGGAACTATCCTTTCAGAACTGCTCACCTACCCAGGGAGAGTTCAGAAGCCATATATTTTGCCATTACAATGAGAAATAAATTTGTGAGAGGATTCTCAGCATCCTTAGAAACCCATTTCTGTAGGCCATACATCACAATGGAAACCTCAGTCCCTGAATTAAGAAACCTAAGTACAGTGACAGTAATTGACTTTGGGCCATGACATGGGCCAACTAGTGGCATGAAAACTAAAGGCAATGTAGGTTTGATTGACATAACTGACAGCAGAGCCAATCAGCCAGTTAGTCACACTACTGTGACTCAAGCAGATCTACGGCCCTGGCTATTTGATCACAGTGTTCCTAGAAATTAAATAGACAGGAAACCTATTGAATATTTACTTGACTGATATAAGAAGAGTTTTAGGTATAGTGAACAAAAATCTAACTTTAATAATAGAAGCGGAAAGTCATGCCTCTCCATCATTTCTAGACATTAGCTGGTTAACAAACTAGATCCTCTTGGATTAATTTCCTGAGCAAAGGCCCCAGTACAATACCTAAAATTTATACTATTAGTATTTCTCCCAGCCTTCTATATACAAATCTATAGTCTTTTGCCAAGTTAATTGTGTACTGAGGAAAAGGAAATAACCAGAGCTTTCTGAGACTGTTGGACCCCAACCCTACACTAATTTTTCCAAGCAACCTTAAACATCAGTCCCAGAAAGACTTTATGAAAGTTAGGTGACCAATGAAATTTAGTTCAAGTCTTTCTCACAGTGCTCACAGTGGTTCCCAAACCCATCCTGTGATTATTTCCTCCATTCTGAAAGGCACAATTATAACAGACATACTTAGCAGCTCACAGAATTCCCACTGGTTGTCAGGCCTGTGGACTGAGGACTATTATAGTGGAAGGCCTGGAACCAGTATCCCGTTTCTGAAGAATTACAAAGATTAGCACCATCATGAAAAACACAAGGATAGTGATTCCCACTACATCCCCCCTCAACTCACCTATTCAGCCAGACAGAGGATAGGTGGATATTGAAGAACAGAGAATTACTATAAGCTAAAACATATGGTGACTCCAAATACAGCAGCATTGCCAGACCTCATTTCATTGCTTGGGCAAATCAGCACATTACACAGTACCTAGACACAGCTATAGATCAGGCAAATGCTTTTTTCTGTACATACATCAGTTAGGACCATCAGTCACAGTTTGCTTTCATCTAGAAAGACTAGCAATAGGCCTTCACTGAACTATTATGGATATATAGAAATTCTTTGGTCCTATGTCATAATTTACTTCCAAGGGATCATTATCATTTTCTCTTAATGTCTATTACACTCGTGGCATTGTGCTGAGTAGGAGCAGTGAGCAAGAAGTAGCAGGAAGCCTAGGCTTATTAGTGAGACATTTGAAAGAGGTAGGAATAAATCCAACGAGAATCCATAGGCCTTTTACTCAATGAAATTTCTAAGAACAAAGTAGTATGGAGAATGTGAATATAACATTTCAAAGAGCAAAACAAGTAAGTTGTTGGCTCTTGACCCTGCTAAAAGAGAGATGCAATGCTTAATTGTCCTCTTTCAATTATCAAGGCAACAACATTTCATCAAGGAAATAGAGATGGATGCCAAGGTGACAAGAGGTGGCCTCCTAAGGGTTAGTCTTCTGTCCAGCTAGACTAAGTCATGGGTGCCCTGATATTTTCAGACATTACTCTGAGTGTGTCTGTGAGGATGTTTCTGAGATTAACATTTGAACTGATAGATTTAGTAAAGCAAATTTTACTCCTTAATGTGCAAAGGCCTAAACAGAACCAAAAGCCTAAGCCTCCCATGAGTATTCCTCCTACCTGGCTACATTCATGCTGAGACATCAGTCGCTTCCTGTCTTGAGACTTAAACTGAAACATCAGTTATTCCCAAGTCCTGAGCCTATTAGGTTTTGGAATGGAACTATACTGTCAAATCTCTGGTTGTCTGTAGAACTTGGGACTTGTAATTGCATGAGCCAATTTCTTACATATTACCTCTATGCATACACAGGCGTGCACGCATGCACACACACACATCACCTATTTGTTCTGCTCCTCTTGAGAACCTTAAGTGATAAAAGGTAAAGGAGAAAGAGTACACCAGAAAAAAGGTGTAGGAAGTAGCACTAAATGTGGTCCAAGCAGATGGGAACCCTAACCCTGAAAAAGAAGACAAAACAACGTAGAGGGGAGTAAAGCTCTTTTTTAAGAAGCCTGAAGCATAAGCAGTTTACCAGGGCAAATAGCCCTGCCAGAAAAAAAAAAATTAGGAGAGATTGGAGCAGACCTCAAGATACCTTCAATTTTCAGAAAACAAATGAATCAAATACAGCGAAAAGCTCCAGGTCCTCTGGATCTTCCTCCCCAGCCATGGCCTCAGAGTGGCAAAGAATACTTTTGAATGGGGATAAGAAGTAAAAGATAAAAGATGTTCTTCCTTTCACTTCCTGTGTCTCCAGCTTTGTTAGCAGTGAGATAGTCTATGTATTAGCGCTGTAGAACTTTGGCAAACAGAAAAGCAGTCTTCCATTCCCACCTGCTGTAATGTCTACAGCATTAGGAAATATCCATTACAGATCAGTGTGCCGTTAAGAGTCAGAGAAGGCTCAGAGTGACAAGAAGAATCCAGAAATCTAAAAACATACTGCAGATCTCTGTGTTCACTTATCAGCAGGCAACTAATAAGTGCATGTAACACAAACATTTTGACAGCGTAAGACTAAAATCCAATCATTCAATGTCTTGACACCACTGCATCTGACCAAGTGGGATGAGCCAATAAGAGCTCTGAAAATAGAGGCAGAAAAGCAGTTTTACCATACTCATAAGTGAAATAAATCAAGCTCATGTTTATAAATATCGTATTGTCTCCCTAGTATGAAAATAATAATAAAAATTTAAAACTGAGAGAGTAATAAGATCCAAAATGTACAATAGATATTATAGTAATAAAAGAGAAAGAAAGCACTCAAAAGAAAAGAACAACTGACACAGGGGAAAGGAGAAAAGAAAGGAAAAGATTATATATATAGGTATACATATACCAGTATGTGTATATATATAATGCAAGATAAATAACTATACTACTAATCTCTGTTAATCGAAAAGAACCATTTGTGCTTTCATTGTCTGATTGTTTGATCAATTTTGTGCCAAGATCTTGTAACCTGAACTACCTCTAAGATAACAATATGCAATCTATTAACTAGTGTTAATTTCCTACTATGTTTTTGAAATTCTGTATCATTTCTTTTTTCTGTTTTGCTCTTTAAAATAAAAAACAAACAAAAAAGTTTTATTTTAAAGAGATTAAAGTAAAATAAAAACATAAAAAAATATAGAATTTCAAAACATGATGATAGAAAATTAACAGTGGTCACTACATGATATATTGTTGTCTTCCAAATAGTTGCTCAGATTACAAGATACAGGATTTCATTACTGATGAATCACTAAACCAGATGCAACTTGTTTATTTCATACATTTTCTTGGTGTATAATAACTAATACTCAAGCAAGAGGCCTTGGCAACACCATTTGTCCTACATAGTCCCTCATAAACCCGCCGGATCACTCAGGTGGCCACCGTGTTTGCAGACTGCCTTTATCCAAAGGAAAAGTAATTTTTCATATACTCATTACAGGAGGTAGATTGGCACCTTGGAGTTCCCCACTGAAATGAGGCTCCTTTCCTCACAGAATCAGAAAGACAAAGGCATTATAGTCCTTGGTGACTACATTTTGAAAAGATGCTCCCAAGGTCCTGAGGGGGAAATTTTCTTGGTTGTAAAAACAGATACTTCTTCAGCTTTCAACAAGATTTACACACATCTCAAAGGTGCAAAGAAAGAACTCAGAGTTATGAGTTTTTCAAGTAAATATTCTAAGGGAAAAGGTACATTTTTTCGCCTTATTTCACTGGGTAATTTTTCTTTGCATCTCCTTACTTTATGCTACATCTACCTTACTTACAACAGGTCAGGTTACCATCCCTAGGTCAGAGTGCAAAACCATTCGTGAGACTGGAGGTTAGCAATGGGCAAAGGTGGCTGGGAACGTAGGCATGACCTGTTAATTACAAGATCCTAGAACACACGTGCAGAACAGTTCGGAAAGTCCTGCGTGCGAACTGCTCATGTGAACTCAGGTGGGTTTCCAACAGGAAAGCCTAGACCTCGCATCGGCCTGAAGCACAAGATCCCAGCGCCGCCTCTCAGGACTTCTATGTAGAAGTCCTTGAGCGTTTCATTGAGATGTAGATGGCATAAAAGGTCACAGACACTGAGAAGAGCTCACTATCTGTGGCTTTCTCCATGACAGCCCACGCTGTGTCCTCCGGAGTGTACTTGTATCTTGCTTTTTCCTCTTTAATTTGGCCTAAGCTCACACTACAGAGCTAGTTTCTCCTTCACTCTTCACTTCTACTTTTTCAAATAAACTTTGTCACTGTCCTCTTTGCATATTTCACTTGATTCTTTGTTCAAGACAGAAGAGCCCGAAATCCAAATTCAGAAGGAAAAGCGAGCAATTCAAAACCCAGTAACATTTATTTGGTGAGCCATCACAGAAGACTACCTGGTAACATTTGCTAGTGTTTGAAATTTAGGAATTTGGTACCTACTTACTAGTGCTGTTGTCTTGAGGGTGGACCTCTGTGAGATTTGTGAATCTACAATGTCAGAAGCAAAAGCAGGGGAAGATAGGCCCACTTACAGGATTATTGTGTCTGAAATTCAGGAATTTTTGGAGTTGGTTTCTAGAAGGGAAAAAGGCATTGTAAACTAAGATAATTGTGTCCTGAAGTTGCAATTCTTTTAAGTAAAAAAAAACCACACACATACAGAGTGATTTTTCTTGTCTCGTTTCTATATATTTTTATTTCTTCTTGGAGTGGGTTCATAAACAATATAGGAATCCAAGCAGCCAAAGTGATAAATTTGTAATTTAATTAACTGAGCTCAGTGACCACTCGTGTGGACCCATTTCAGAGTCTCATCAAGTGGCCCTGAACTGGAAAATTACCGAGTTTTTAAAACAGATAACCACAAAAAGACATCCTGTTGGAAACAACTTAGCTAGAATTTTACATTAATTTTTGGTTGACATCTGTAGCCTGCTTCTTTTGTTGAGCAGGTTGATTTTTCTCTTGTGGGTACAGCTCATTCTGCCTTTCTCGTGGGACTTATACCTTGAATAATTTTCCATTTTCCTGGGTCAAATACAAGACACTAGTTAAATGCAGGGCTCAAGATGGTGTCAGTTATGCCAAGCTACAACATTTCTATCCTACTTTAGGAAGATCTTTGAAATGAGAAAGTCATGTAAGGGCTGAGATAAGTTCTCCAAAAGTCCCTGGTTGACTGATAAGTTACAGTATATACTGAAAAGATATTACCAAAGACCTTTGCCAGAGTAGGGCCACACTTTAAGGAGTCCCATCAAACTAGCTAGAGCCATTTGCCCAAACATTGAATGGAAAAGTATTGGTAGAAGACTCGGTAAAGCTGTATCAAAAGACAAGAGGGATAATCTTCCTCAGCCCTGTCATTAAGGTACTGAAGCTTCAGGCTTTGCGCTTCAGGATTAAATAGGCAAGAAACTGAGGCAGGAGATAAGAGGTATGCATAGTTCAGGTCAAACTGTGGGTTGGACAATCATTACTTCAGGTCTGGCTCTTCCCAGTGGCTCTGAAGTTGTTAGTGCTTAAGGAAGCAATCTTGTTCCCATCATGAAAGGATTGTTCCTCTAGGGAACAGCCTTGTTTCCCAACATGGACTAATTCTTCCCATTTAGGGCACAGTTTTATAATGGGGAGATCCACCTACAAGGTTCACTGCTCCTGGTTGGTTAGAACAATGACTGGAGACTTCTAGGTACCACTCAGGAGATCTGGAACCAAATGTACAGGCTGACTGTTGAAAATCTGTTGATTATTATGTCCCTGCAAATCCTGACAATATCTTAATTACTCTTATGTTAGTGTCTTAATCCTTGGAAGGGAAGAAATTATGAGCTTTAGATAAACAATTCTTGAATGATTAACATACCTGTGATTGGGAATCTGACCCAAAGGTTAAGATAGAAAGGATCCAGTGTAGATGCAAAATAAAGATAGAGATGTCAAGTTTTGTCCTGATTTTAGATATCCACGGGGGCTGCTCAAGTGAACAGTCAGTGCTTTTTTGCAATATTCACCTCCAAATTCTTGTTACATAGACACAATAAATTTCAGGGGAAAGTAATAGCTAAGAGAGAATTAGATGCAGCATTCAGAGGCTGCAGCATTGAATGCATTCCTTCAAAGCACACACAGTTCTATCACCTAGGATAAAAGTCTTGGGAACATGAGGTGATTGACTTGCCCACATCGCTGATCATGAAGATGCAGATAACAAGAGCAACTCTTAGAAAGTTAAACAAACAATAAATATAAATTAATGACTGTACTCTAAAACAGTTGGGCTATAAAACAGTCTAGAATTCCTACAATTCATTGTAAAAATGTCCCATTTGTTAACCCAGATTCTCAAAGAAACAGAAAAAATCGCTAATAGCAAGATAAATAAATAATAACACAGTCAACAGAAATTGATTCTAAGTGGGCATACATGTTGGATTTGTCAGAAAAAAATACTTAAAAGCAGCTATAAAATATGTCCAAAGTGTTAAAGAAGGCCACATTTAATTAAAGGAAAATATAGTGGCAATCACTCAACAAATAACCTACTCAAAAGCAGCAAATTGTGATTTTATGTATATTTACATATATACACATATTTATAAATATATACACACACATATATATATGAAGAGCATAACAGTCACAAAACAAAAGAATCTGAAAATAAGGAGAAATTATATAACCCAATAATGAGAGAAAAATAATAAAAAATAGAGACATTAAACATATAAATATATATCTAACAGAAGTCCCAAGAAAGAATTAAACAATACCAACACACACACACACACATCCACATCTGGACAAAGTTTTGAAAGGCAAAACCAAGAAAAATTGTAAATACCATTAAGAGAAATTTACCACCAAAATATTAATGGCTGCTTCTCATTAGAAATTACAGAAGTCAGCTGTGAAATAAATATTCTAATTGTGATAGGTTAAAAATAATAATTCCATAGTAAACTATCTTCCAAAAACAAAGTAAAGATATTTACAGATAAATGATGTTGGAGTAAACTCACCACTCACTACTATAATAAATAATAAAAAAGTCTTCAAACAGAAGGAAAATGACACTAACTGGCGACAAGAAAGGAAGGAGGAAGGAAGGAAGGAAGGAAGGAAGGAAGGAAGGAAGGGAAAGTACCCGCTACTATAAATACAGAAACAAACACAAAGTCTACATATATTTTTTTCTCTTTTCTTCTGTTTCTCTGAACTTTTTAAAAAGCAATTATTGGAAACAATAACATTAAGTATTCAAGCCTGGGTTTATAACAGAGGTAGACAATAATAACACAAAGACAAAGGAAGGAAAGGGAGCTGTTCTAGACCAAAATTGCTATATTTTGCTGGAATTAAATTAGTATTAACCAGAAATTATTTAAATATATATTCTTCAATCCTTGGAGCAAACAATCAAAAATTCAAAGATAGCTTGAAAAATCAGTAAATGAATCAAAATGTACACAAAAACATGTATTAAACAAAACGAGGAGGCAAAGGAGAATCAAAAGAAAAAATGAAAAGCAAAATGTCAGACATGACCATATTAATAATTACATTAAATGCAATGTGAAAAAATTTCAGTCAAAAGGCAAAGATTGTCCAACAAAATTTAACAAGCAAGATCCAACTACGTAGCACACACTTTAAATGTAAATACTTAAGTACACATAAGGTAATCTGATAAGAAAACATTCATTGTTCAAACAGTAATCATAGAAGAGCTAGAGTCACTATATTAATATCTTTAAAAACAGATTTTAGGTAAGAACTATTTGAAGGAAAAGAGGAACACTTTATGTTGATTTTTAAAAAAAGTATAGCAGGGAGATAGAATAAAGAAATCTTTAGGTCTCTAACAAGAGCCTCAAAATATGTTAAGCAAAAACTGGCAGAATAAAAATGAAACTGACCATTCAACAATTAAAACTGAAGAATTTAATCCTCCTTTCTCAATAACTGGCAGAACAGCTAGATAGAAAAGTCAACAGAATAAAAAATACTGCCAATCTGACCTATCTAGAACATCCCATTCGATAACAATGGAATACACACTTAAAAAACCATGGAGCATTCTTCGATTTAGGCTGTAAACTCCACAAAAACAGAGAAAATATCTAGTTTATCCAGCAGTGTATATATGTGGTGTCAGAAGCATCTTTGTTGATAAATTAATGAATTTATAAATAACCTGGGGTTCTCCAAACAGGAAAGTATTTGTGTTGGAGAGTTCTATCAAATTCTCTTCTGGTTTCAATCCAGGAAAACTGCACTTTCCTATCAAGTAAGGCCCTACCTGTGTCCATATCTCACTCACAGTTTGTGATTGGAGGTGGTTCATTTCTAGGGGAACACTTTCTTCCCATTACAGTGACCAAAAAGTTATTATGGAAGGTGCTTTCATAAGAGAGTGGATCCTCTGCCAGTCCAGGTATCCAGGTCTGTATGGGGCAGACTAAACTCTCTGCCGATCCACTTTGGACATAATAACTTGAGTGACAAGTAAACATGGGTTGTCTTGAGCTTCTGAGATTTTAGAGGTGTTCATTATTGTAGCATGACCTAGCTCATCCTGACTGACAAAGTAGTCTTCTCAGTAGGAATCTGAACAAAGGTGAACAGCAAAAAGCTATTCCAAATGTAAGATTCCTTCTTTTGTTATACTTTAATGTTTTTACAGCAAAACTCTGCCTGTGGAGAAATCCATTGGAGCTCCTATTATATTCAACAGACTTTTCGAACTAGATTATAAATTATCACAAATACACTATAAATATGTCATTATCTTTTCTGATGTTATGTGACCGGAGTACAACTCTAAGATAACCTGTGGTATTGCTCCATCTCTAACAAACTTTAGTTAAACTTGAAAGACGAAGCCAGGTGTCTTCGTTACTTTTCTCATTGCTGAAACAAAATACCCAACTGCAATTAAGATTCGCGGCCCCATGAGTGTGGTGGTGCACACCTGTAATGCCAGCACTCAAGAGGCTGAGGCAGGAGGAGCACTGAGAGTTGAGGCCTTCCTGGGCTACAAAGTGAGTTCAATGTCAGCCTGAACTGCTGAACTGCACAACAAGACCCATCTCAAAGAGATAATAAATGAATAAATAAAAATTAGTGACCCCATTCATCATCACAGGGTTGTCTTCCTCAAGGTAAACAAGTAGATCGTTTTAGATATCCATACATTTTGTGAAGAAAACAAGACAGACCTACATAATAGCAAATACCTAACTCAAGCCAGGGATGCTTTCACTTTTCAAAGGCGGCCGCCCATCCAAGGATCCACATTTTTTGCATCACTACCAAGAATTTCCAAGAAGGAACTCAAAGCTCACAAGAGACTTGTTCTCTGGCCTCTGTGGTTAGGATATGAAGCAACCCAAAGTTCCACTTTGATGAGAAAAGTGATTAGAATGAGAAGAAAAGTTATCTCTTCTACGGAAAATCTTGCAAACCAAAATAGAGTTGAGAAAGTCAGGTTCAGCAAATCTCAGCAGAAGCTAAGGAACACTGCTTTAATAGAAAATTGCCTTTCATTTTTCATAATGCCTTCCCGAAACCACAGATCATAATCAATGTGATCATTTCACTGTTCTGAGGGGGGTTTTTATTCTCGTACTGGCTTTGATCCTTGTGAGGAACAAAGGTCCGGCTGTGTGTTCTTTATACGAAACTCCTTCCCATAAAAGGAGCTCACATCCTGTCTCAGTTTTTTCCATGGTGCAAGTGACAGATCTTTAATTGTTTTGCGGAGTTTTCTAACTTAAAGATCTGGCAAGAAGGAATATAGGTGATTGCTGTGTTTGCTGCATATTAGAAAGAGGTGACCAATGTGTGTAGGGGAAGAGGACTTGGGTTCCTAACTTTAAGAATAGTGAACAGGTATGTGTATACATACAAATGCATGGGTAAGCTAACAGCTCCCGGGGGTATGGTGGCAGGGCAGGGTTTCTGTATTAGGCAACTTTCATTTAAACCTAATTGATAGGGAAGCTAAGCACCTTTCAGACTTTTACTTCCTTTCTTTGTTTCTTTCCTTTTCTTTTTTCCTTTTTTTTTTTAAGAGAATGAGGAGCTGTGAAATACTAATTAGCCAAGTTAATAGGCGTAAAGTCTAAACAAAATTCAAGGAGGGGAGGGAGATACTGAAAAGAAAGGAAGTTGATTGACTTGGGGGATTCAATGATCCATGATGAAGTTACCAAGTTGGAGGGATGAGGAAGCGGGAATGGCTTAAATTGCAGGTGCCAAGAAGATCTGCCAAGAGGGAGAAACTAGATTTCATCTTAGCATCATCTCCTGGACACACATTCACAAGATAACAGCATGAACTATAGCAATCTGTGCCACCGATAGGGCAAGATAGGTTTGCAGTGTGCTTAGTAGATATTTGCCCTCCGAGGTGTAGCCCAAAATCTCATTTCACAAACTAAAAAGCTAGAATCGGGAGAATTTAAATGATTTGCCCTGGAGCTCACAGCAGTCTAAACACAGCTCTAAGACTCCAAGTATGCAAACTCCAAATCGGTATTCCCTCTTTCTCACAGCTTTACTTCCCACCTGACCCACATAAATAATAATCACTCACACTGTAAGACGAGACTGTCACACGACTATGGTAGACTGAGAAAGGTCCCCCAAATATGCTCGTGTCCTGACCCATGGAACCTGTAACTATGTTACACTGCATGGCAAGTGGACTTTACAAATGTGATTAAATCAAATTTTGATATGGAGAGAGCACCCCGGATTCTAGGTCCTTATAAAGGAAAGTAGGAAGGTAAAAGTTAGGGAGGAGGAGGTGATGATGGAAACCAAGGTTAGAATAATGTGAGGCCATGAACCCACGAATGTGAACCGCTGCTAGTAGCTAGGAGAAAACAGAGGAACAAGTTCTGCCCAGAGACACCAGGAGTGACACAGGCCTGCTGATGCCTTGATTTGGGCCCAGGAAAACTGGTTCGGGACTTCTGCTACAAAAACTGTAAAAGAAAAATGTGTGTTGTTTCAAGTTATAATAATATAACATATATAATTTGTCATAGTAGCAATAGGAAAATACTGCTCTTACATTGGTTTGGGCAACAATTTCATTCAACAAGGGCATATTTGTAGAGTTCTGGAGTCCATACAGATCCTGTCTGCAGTATTATGAGAAATGACCAGGTAGTTCTCATATTTAAAAGGTCTTGCCCTTTTTCTATATATTCTTGTCCTAGGCAGAACTTGCTAGAATAATTAGATAATATTAGATTGAACTACATACAGTATAACCAAAAAAAAAAAAATCCTGTCTTAAACAAAATAGGATTGATTTCCCTACTAAAGGAAAAGGCAGAGTTGGGCAATCCAGTGCTGGACTCCATTAAGTCAAGTATTCAAGTTACTTATCATCTTCAGCACAATGAGTCAATAGGATTGTTCAGGTCACCTCGATCCATTTAAACCATCAGAGAGAAGGGCAGAGATACAAGTGCATGTCTGCTCCTTGGTAAGTACAGTATCCAGCAATGACGTATTATATTTATACTTATACAGAGCTAGAACTTCACTGCAAAGAAACTTTGAAATACTGTCTTTAACTGAACATCTTGACAATAATCCCCTTCATTATACTCTTGGAATTTCTGTAACTAAAAGAATAAAATGTTGCATGTGCTAGTAAAATAGAAAGACACAGATCCTGGGATATTATTACTAAGTAGTTCTGTAAATGCTAAACACTCCCTGAGGGATCACACACTGATTTCTCTAGATAAAGGTGTCTTTTTGATGAGTCCCTATCAGAGCACCATTCTTTCAAATCTTTATATTGTCAGTTTTTTCACCTATACTAAATACAAGCCACTAATGTCACAGGATTGGGCTGCTATTTGTTTCTTCTTGAGCTATACAACTGTGCTTGACTCATTAGCTCATGGCAAACTGCATCCCAGAAATCCAATTTCCACTGCTTACTGTACTATAAATTTCTACTATAAACAAATACTTTGGAGATGAGGAGAGCATCTTGAATGGTGCTGGACTTACCTCCAGTTCATAGGCTCACGGAGCTGATAACGGACCATAATGTAAGTGATATATGTCTATTTCTTTTGTTCGGAGACATTTTAAGAGTATCTGTTGATCATATTTTCATGAAATATACATCTTATGGTCATGAAAAGGAAGGTCATATGCTCACGAAATACAACATCTTATCTTGGAAATTTCCTGGATTCCCATTTCAAACTTTGTGCTCTTGAATGAGGGCTCTCACAACCAAAGTTGCACCTCAGAAGTTGTTTGCCTGAGAAGTCATTGCTGACTCTGGTGAAAAGCCTTTCAAGCACTTAAACACTTCCTCTCACTACGTGTGGGCTATAGTAGGTAACCATGTTGATGAAATAAATACAAAAATTTTAAAGATCAAAGATTTCCTTCAAAAAGAATATGACTAATTCCACTGACCATGCTGGATCTATGTTTACCAAAGAGAGCAACAACTCCTGAGCATGTGAACACTCAGTTTGTTTTTATAACCTACATTTTTATTGTTAAATTACACACGATGAATAATTAGGGATAGCAGATCGAGCTATTGTGAGAGGCAAAAACAGGAAGAGGTCCAAAGATACAGAAAAGAACTTACACAAGAAGCTAGGCTGAGGGGCCCTTGTGGAAAAGAAGTGCTAGAGAAGGACTCATTGGCCAGACAAGGAACCCTGCTGTGAGAAATTAGGGGGTGGAACGGAAGTAATAACCCACATACATAGATTATTAAAGTGAACATGTGAGAAAAAAATAATGCTGCAAAGAAAACCACCAAGCAACTCATGCCTGCACTGTGCATTGCTGATAGGGACAGGGACTTTTCACACAGGTTACCGGAATGAATGCCTTAGCAGCCCTCTGCTGTGGATGGCTTAAAAGATTAAGGGATTGGCCAAGTTTACCACAGGGCAACAGTTCTGGAAAGATAAGGAGATAGAGAAATATATGTGCATTGGAACTCATCTCAGCATGTGTACTGAATGTGGTTACAAGAAATAATTTGGTAATTGCTTGTGAAGAAGGAAATGGGGGTGAAATCCCCTTAAAGGATTACTGAAAACACCAGACACTTGTTAAACTGACTTTTAAGATATGTGGATCCAATTAACAGGAGAATTGTTGATCTTCTGGGTAGATCTACAAATGGAGAAGGAGCAGCGTTCTCTGGGGGGTCCCCTGCTTCTGCTCTTGCTCTGTGCACCACTAAGCCACCCCTTCCAACATGAATAGGGCTAATGGCTTCAGGAATAAAGAAGTACCACCTTTATACATTTGAAACAAAGGAGGGAAGGAGAGGGGTTTGGAGCTATGCGTGTCAGAACACAAGGAAAAGAATAGATGGAGAGGATTTATGAGTCGGAAAGAGGATGGTCTTTTTGGAGACTGTGTACAGATTATAAACTAGAAGAAATCATATGTTAGAAGATCTAAGTAGATAGATGTGGTGACACAAATCTGCCATTCCAGCCCTCTGGGAGGCTGAGGCAGGAGAATCACAAATTCAAACCCAGAATGTGTGAAGGATATAGTTCAGTGTGATCTTGGGTTTAATGCAGGAGAGAGACAGACAGACAGAGACAGAGAGAGACAGAGACAGAGAGAGGGATAGAGAACGAAGAGAAAGAAGGTTGTTTTAGATACCCATGTACCCATGTATGTATGTTTTAAATATCCATATATCTCAGTCTGGCCTTATTCATAATAGAAGTTTCTAACTGAGTGAAGCCTAGCCACTTTTGAAGGCTGATTTGGTATTAAATTTGATCCAGAAATTTAATTTCTAGGACTATGATTTTCAGAAATATAGCTATATACAAGGATATTTAGTGTAGCATTGTTTATAATAAGGAAAGAATAAAAATAGGGTAAATGTCCATCTTTAAGGGAGTAACTCAGTTTAGAGCTATACTGTGCTTCTTTCAAGAACAATATTTCCCTGAGAAAACTGACTGTGCCCTGGCCTGGTAGCTGGCATAAGGCACTCCACCCGCTTGGGTTCACTGGAACACCCCACTCCCCTGTGGCCCCTGGGGCTTGACGGGTCCCTTTGCCTCCACTGTTCACCAGCTCTTTCTCATCAGCATAGACTCCCACACACACAGCATTCCCACCCTACCCAAACTGTATGGAATATCCTACCCAGGATAGGTATCCCATGCCTACAGCCAGGCACATCCCACCTAGAGCTGCTAGCAGATCTACAGGAGGCTGAGAGAGGTGAGCTGGGCAGAGTAAGTAGAAGAATCTGTAGCAGAATCTCAGCCAGGTACCTAAGGCCAGAATCTCAGCCAGGTACCTTTCTGTTGGAGGAGAGCTGGTGACCTGCCAGCATTCAGAGAACAGCAGGTGCCCCTGAACGCAGAGCTCTTTAAATTTTTTAATTGTTTTGTGTGTGTTCTTCTTTTTCTTGCTTGATATTTTGAGTGGCCAGCTCGTATATACCTGTGTGCACAGTTACAACTATTTTTAAGTTATCTCCTGTTGCTTAGAAAACAGTCACACATGCCCACTGCAAAGGTTATTTCTGATGTTGTCAACCTTGCTTGACTGTCACCTCCCTAACTGTCCTCGCAGCTCTCCCCACCACCTCATCCTTCCCTGCTGTATTATCTTCCACCCCGTATACCTTGTGCTATATCACTCAGCTCCTCCTCCTTACATTTTTGCTTGCTTATCTGTACCTTTTTTCTTTTTCTTTCCCTATCCTTTATTCTTCTCTTTCCTCTCTTTTATGCATAAACTATTAAAATTCATCTAAATTAACATCACCAAGAGGTTTGACTTCACAAGGGCTGTTTCATAGGACTCTAAAATTGCTTCTGTCAGGTCGTTAATTGCACCACGTCTCCTTCGATCAGCTTTCACTCTCTCCATTTAGAGTCCCTCTGCCCATCCTCTTCCCTCACTTCTCCTCTCTTCCCTCACAAGTATCCCATGTCCTGTTTCTTCTCTTTTATACAAAAGCCATTAGAAACACTTACTTTCTCCTCTTCTTCAGTTTAAAGTAGATGTAAGTGACATATGCTTATGCACAGCTGTGGAATTGTCAGCTGTCATTTGTGTTTCCACCTGTCACGTTCTCCTTCCCTAAAGTCATTGCTGAGGTTTTTCTTTTTCTTTTTCTTCTCTTTCTTCTTCTATTCTTCATCTTCTTTCTTCTCTTCCTCCTCCTTTTCCTTCTTTCTGTTATTCTTCATCTTCTCCCTCTCCTTCTTCTCTCTTTCTTTCTCTCTCTCTTCCTCTCTTTCTCTCTCTCTCTCCTGCATTAAACCCAAGATCACACTGAACTATATTCTTGGTCCTTTCTGAGTTTGAATTTGTGATTCTCCTGCTTCAGCTTCCCAGAGTGCTGGAATGGCAGATTTGTGTCACCACACTTACCTACTTAGATCTTCTAACATACAGTTTCTTCTAGTTTATAGTCTGCATACAATCTCCAAAAAGACCATCCTACTTTCTATGCGTAAATCCCCTCCATCTACTCCTTTCCTTGTATTCTCACACACATAGCTCCAAAGCCCTCTTCTTCCCTCCTCCTTTTTTGCATACATAAAAATAATATCATCAAAAACTACTTTTTGTCTTTCATCTACTTTTGTTTCCTTTTAGATTCCTATTTTTCTCCTTTCCCCCCTTTTTTAAATTATTTTTTAAATCCTTTTTTGGGGGCTAGGATTTAGCTCAGCAGAGTGAATGCCTGCCTGGCAAACATAAGGCCATGTGTTTGAGATTCCCAATATCAAAAAAAAAATTAATTTAAATAATAAAAATAGATTCTTTTTTCACTCTTCTCCTTCCCAGCCCTTATTAAGTCATTACTATTTTTTTGTATTCCTGGGTTACTGAAAGAATAGAAAATTTGCTAATCAAACTCTGAATTACACATCAATACATGATTGGTTCTCTGGTAAGCTGTCAATATTACTAGGTTGTTTTCTTCTTGAAATTCAGGGCTGGCATCTCTCCTATAGTGGCAGAGCTTTTTAGCACAACTGATCTACAACATTAAGCAAACAATAAAATAATCGGGGTCTGGGATTTAGCTCAGTAGTATAAGTGCCTGTCTGGCAAGCACAAAGTCATGAGTTTGATTCCTGTAAAAAAGAAATATATATATATATATCTATATATAGATATATATAGATATATATATGATCACATGAAGATAGTAAGATGCCTCAGAAAATTGTAGCCCCCCAAAAAAGTTGACCTCACAGACACACGGGAAAGAGTTCCAGGAAAAGAAATAAAAATAAATGATTAAATTGTTCAAGAAGATAAAAAAAAAAGAAAGAAATAAGCAAATGCAAAAGAATTCAAAGAGCTCAAAGAAGATGTAAATAAGCAGATAAAGAATGGTTAATAAGATGTTCAATGAGTTTAAAGATATGATTGACTGAATTAAAGAAGACTGAAAAATATTAATGATCACTCCATCAAAAAATCAGAGGCTATAAAAAGAGCAGAAATTAAATGAAAAACACAGTCGAAAGCTATGTCAGTAGATATCACCCATCAGAAGAGAGAATTTCAAGACAAGAATGATGTAGTAGATTACTTAGTAGTACTCTAAAAACAAGAAATCATGAAAGGTTGAGTCAAGAGCTCCAAAATGACTTTAAAAGAACTAAACCAATAATTATATCAGGCAAGAAATGACACAACAAATACTTTAAAAAATTATTCACCAAAAATGTGACAAAAATCTTGACGTTGAACAGACACAGAATGAAACGAGGCACTTAGAAACTCAAACAGACATGACCAAAAAAGAATCCCTCCATAACACATCATAATCAAAATCTCAGATGCCAAAAACAAAGAGAGAATACTGAAAACCATGAGAGAAAAACAAGTAACTTATAAAGTCAAACCCATAAGAATAAAAGCAGATTTCTCAATACAAACCTGAAAGTCTCAGAGAACTTGAAACACATTTTTTTCAAGGCCTAAGAAAAAAATTGTCAATTCAGATTACTATATCCTGCAAAATTATCCTTCAAAATTGACAGGGAAATTAAAATCTTCCATGATGAAGAAATTCTAAAGAAATTCATGATGACCAAATAAGCATTGCAGAATAAACTCCAGGGACTCCTAAGCAGAGATGATGAGGCCCCCCCCAACCAAAGAGCCAAAAAGCAAAGGGTACACTTAACTAGTAGAGTACTTTAACAAAAGGAAAATAGAAAGGAATCAGCACTTGAAAAAGTACACTGACACAGTTCACCTTTCCTATGAGTTGGCAGAAGCCATGCTGGGTCTGGGAAGAGTATAACAAGAAGCCAATTCACTCTTCCTGTGAGCTGTGCAAACTACGTGGGGCTGAGGAAGAGAGACAATCCAATTCACCCTTCCTGTGAGCCGACCAGTGTGCAAGCTGAGAGTGAATAACAGCATGCCTCCACCCTGCCTCCGCCACCATAAGCAACTGGCTGACTCAGAGGATAGGCTGAGTTGATAGCACCTGGGGTACAAAACTTAGTGCTTATACTGTTTGATTGACTTTGCAGACCAAAAGCTGGTAGTCCAAGCATGTATTAAGAGGATAACAGTATGCAATACAGTAAATATGCGGGATTTCCTTTTGTCTTATTTTCGAAATCCAATATTGTTCTCACCCATTTTGTTCTGTTCCATTTTACTGTTTTGGTTTATTCAATGCTTTATTTTGATTGGTTTTATTCTGTTCTGTTTTATGTGGTTTTACTATGTCTGATGGTATAGGCAGCAATTTTCAAGATAGCAAGAGGCATTATAGTAGCCATTGTTAGTTTCCTATTATCCTGTGTTGAAGTTCTGTTTTGTTTTGATTGGTTTTATTCTATTTTAATTTGTTAGGTTTTATTCTCTTCAAAATAAGAAAATACACTGGAGATATAGCTCAGTGGCACAAGCGCCTGTCTGGCAAGCATGAGGTTGTAAGTTCCATCCCTGGTAACAAAAATAAATAAACAAAATAATATAATGACAAGAATCAGTAAGTACCTGTCAGTTGTACTGCTCACGGTAAGTAATCTTAACCCACCAATCAAAAAACAGAAACTGGCAGCTTGGATCAAGAAACAAAACCTAACTGTATGTTGTTGCAAGAAGCACATCTCCTCCACAAAGAAACATTTAGACTGAAAGTGAAAAAGAAATACGCCATGCAGCTGAAGCCAAAAAGCAAGCAAGTGTAGTCATCTTACTTTCAAACAAAATGAACTTCAAACCAAAACTGATAGAGGAAAAAAGTAAAATTTAACAAAGAAATACCACGATTAAATCATACAAGTGAATAAATGGACCTAACAATGATCTGCAGTGTTTTGTTCAACCATACAGAAGACACATTCTTCTCATCAGTTCATGGAAATTTTGGAGATAAAATACACCATGTCTTAGGTAAAAAAGTATGTTTAAATAAAAACAAAAGAATTTAAATAATCTCTTGCATTCTATCATATCACAATTGAATGAAACTAGAGATCAACAGCAAAAGAAACAACAGAAATTATACAAACATGTAGCGATTAAACATACATGCTCCAATAATCAATGCTTCACAGAAGAAATTGAGGAAGAAATTTAAAAGTTCCTAGAATCAAATGAAAATACCAAAACCTGTGGGACACAATGAAAGAAGTTCTAAAAAGGAAGTTTATAGCTGTGAGCACCTTTATTAGAAAGGCAGAGCATTACCAAACAATCTAAAGCTATATCTCAAGGCACTAGTAAAACCCGAAATTTATGAAAAGAAAAAAATAACAAAGATCAGAGTGGCTATCCATGAAATTGAGAGTAATAAAACAATACAAAGGATCAGTGAGTCAAAGAGTTGGCTCTTTGAAAGGATAAATAAGAGCAATAAACCCTTAGCCAAACTTACCAAAAGAAGGAGAGAAAAGATTCATATCAATCAAAGCAATTTAGAAATGAAAAATGTAAAACTCACAATGGACACCATTGAGATCAAGAGAGGGGGAAAAATCAGACAGAAAATGTTAAATGTTGCATGGCTTCTCAACATGAGAAACCCAAAGTATAAATAATTTAGAGAGCAAAATAAAAAAATAAATGACAAGAAAAAGGGAGATAGATCTTTTAGAGATGAGGAGGGGATTGAGCATCAGAAAAAGATAAAAAAGAAAGGGAAAGAGGAGGTAAAAAGGATTAAGGTGGGATATGTATGCACCGACTATGTGTCACAACATTTACTAACAAAACTTTAACAAAAAATAAACTTTTTAAAACTCATTTTAACAAATTGAGAAATCTAGAAGAAATGTGTAAATTCCTAAACGCTTAACTGAACCAAGGAGATTCAAAATAGCTGAAGAGACCAATATTGGGCAATAAAATTGAAACAGAAATAAAAACTCTGCCACCTAAGAAAATCCAGGACCCAATGGATTCACTGCTGAACTTTATCAAAACTTCAAAGAAGTAGTATCAATACTTTTCAAATTCTTCCATCAAATTGAAAGAGAAAGAACACTGCCAAACCCATTGCCTGAAACCAGTTAGTGCCTTAATACAAAAACATAACAAACAAACAAAAAGATTCAACAAAAAAAGGAAGGGCTGGGGATTTAGCTCAGCGGTGTAAGTGCCTGCCTGGCAAGCACTAGGTCATGAGTTTGATCCCCTGTACCAAAAAGAAAAAAGAAACAAAAAAAAAACTGCAGTTCCTTAATAAACATAAGCACAAAAATGCTTAACAATATATTTGCAAACAGATTGCAACAAATCATGAAAAAGATTATGAATCATGACTAAGTCAGCTTCATCCCAAGGAAACAAGGACGGTGAAACGTAAGTAAATCAATAAATGTAATGTAATGCACCACACAAATAGGATAATACCACCATCTCAATAGATACAGAAAAAGCTCTTGACAAAATGCAACAATCAGTCATTATTATAACACCCCACAGATTACACCCAGAAATGTGCTTTACTAATCTGTTAGGCAATTCTTAATCCAATCATGTAGACAATCATATTTACTGATCACACCAAGTCTATCAAAGTTCTTTTTGTAAACTTGGCAAGGTGGCACATGCCTATAATCTCAGCACTGGGGAGACTGAGGAAGGAGGATTGCCCTGAGTTTGAGAGCAGCCTGAACTATAAAATAAGTCCTTGTCTCAAAAAACAAAAACAAGGACACAAAAACCAAAGTTCTGCTGCTGATTTATTGTGTGGTATGAGGGCAAGCCATTTCATGTGTTGGTGACAAGCTTTTAGATGTGTATTTTGTACATAAAAACCACAGGCATGATGCCTCCTGGGATGATGATTCTCTAGGAAAATCTTCATCTTACAAATGAGGAACTCTCTGGGAGCGAGCTCTGTCTCATCCCAGGGTGAGGACTAACTCTGGGACAGATCCAGCTTAAATATTAGTAACCCATATGATTAGCACAGAAAGAATCTCAGAGCAGTAGCCCACTTTGGAGAGGGAAGTAGCACCTGTAGCAACTAAAACAAAGAACTATTTTCTGAAAAATTACCATGTCAGGAACTATTCTTTGTTAAATTTTTAAGTCATTTAAGCCACCAAGAGTTCCTGTTATCCTTCTGCCTGGGATGCTTTCCCACAGGCCCTCCTCCAGCACCTCCTCCAGGTCTTTGCTTAAATGTCACCTTATCAAGGAGATCAACCCTAACTTCCCTCTTTCAAATTATCACATCATCCTCTCCTACCACAAAAATTCCCCATCAACTTTATGCTGTTTTATCTTTCCCCCCACCACATTTACCACATTCTAACACAATATATAAAAAATACATAGAATTTATTTATATTTATTATTTACTGTCTTCTATGAAATCAAGTTTCCTAAAGGC
The DNA here is from genome assembly GCF_034190915.1 of Cavia porcellus. Lineage (NCBI taxonomy): Eukaryota > Metazoa > Chordata > Mammalia > Rodentia > Caviidae > Cavia > Cavia porcellus. The sequence continues at coordinate 12,157,945 of NW_026947512.1, read as the reverse complement.
GGGGATTTATGTCTGTTTTTCTCACTGAGCCATCCAGTGGACCTAGAACAGGGGAAGATAAACTTCTCTTTAGCTGACCAGACAGCAAATAATTTTAGTTTTATGAGTCTGTGGTTTCCCTTACAACTGCAGTTGTAAAGGCTACACTGTGGAGGACTCTGGGAAGCCAAGCCAGCACCTCCCCTCCCTGGTAAGCGGCAGTAGTGTGGCCCACTGCAGCCCTTCCAGGGGGAGACCCAGCAGTGTCTCGTGAGATCCACGCCATGTTGGAACTGAGGACGCAGTGAAAACAAATGACCATTCTGCCTCCCTGCTTAGCAATAGTGAACCTACTGCTACATGGCCTAGAGTCAAATATCCCACTTCCCCTATCCTCCTTCTCCTCCCCCTCCCCGTCCATTAGCAAGTGGGAACCAGAAATCTGAGCATCTCCTGGGAGATTGACCATAGCAAATAAGGGGGACTTCCTTCTATCACTTCTTTGAAGGCAAATATTTTTATTACTGTTATGCTCTTTTCTTATTAGTGGTACTGCTCTATTCAATATTCTGTTTTGATAAGTTCTATAGTGTTCTATATTTCATCTCATTTTGATATATGGGATTGAAAGAACAACTATTATAAAGATAACAAAATATACTGTGATACCTATTACTGTTATCCCGGTAACCTGCTGTGAAGTTCTGTACCAATTTCACTGTACAATCTTAGTTGGCTTTATTCTGACTTATTCTGTTGTATACTTTCAAAATAAAAATAAAAAAAAAATAAAAAGGCTACACTGTACTCATAAAACAAGGGCAGCCACAGATTACACACAGGACAGATGTAACTCATGTCAAATAAAACTTAATAAACATTGAAATCTTCACGTGCCACAGCATATTTTTCTCTTTTTTTAACCACTAAAAATACATATATATTAAACTATCTTTAGCTCATAGGCCATACTCACAGACATCAATCTAGAATATTGTAAGGATTCAATTGGAAGATATCTTGCCACAATACCTGAGTGTATTTGAAAGTAAATGTCATTTTAATATATTAAACATGGCTTATTTAAACATGCATATATTGTTAATATGTTTGTAAAGTACCTTTTCAAAGTCAGTACTGAAGTGAATTTAACTTAATCTGCTTTCTGAATTATGGATTATTTACCTTACTAAGAATAGGGATAATGAAGTCCTTAAATTCCATAATAGTAAAAATGCAGATGGTAAATAATTCTGGCCCCAAATATCTTATCAGATTTTTACCTCATTAGTAAAACCACATGTTCAGGGTGATTCTTGGATTTAATTTTATTATAGTTTTTAAAAATAATAGAACTAGAAACTAAACTAGTTATAGTGATGTGATCAATTTTATACTGTGATTCATACAGAGAAAAGATGGATTTAGCTGATCTCAGAGGTATAGAAAAGGCTACACCAGAGCATGGGTGTGTGTATGATTGGATCCAGAAAATAGCCTGAACATATTTCTCACTCGCAGGCCCTGTAGTTTGAAGTACTCTTGAGAGGAGAATGGGGCCAGATCAGTGCCTACACTGGCTTGCTGTTATTGTTGCTGTTGTCATTATTGTTAGTAGTTGTCATCTACCACTGAGCAACTTCGCCAGGCTCACCTCATTTTTTTTTTGAGACAATGTCTAAGTTGCCAGTGCTGGCCTCCAAGTTGCAATCCATCTGATTCAGCCTCCTGAGTAGTAGAGATTACAGGCCTGTGCCACTGCGCCCAGCCTGGCTACTCCTTACATAAGTCAACAACAGAGTTTTGATAGATATAGTGTCACCAGTATACATGATTGTCAACTTGACTGTGTTAAGAAATGTCTAGCAGATTAGGACAGCACATTTCTGGTGTGTCTGTGGGGGGTGCTTCCAGAGATGACTGACATATGGGCCAGCAAATTTCAGGGGGAAGGCCCACCCTGACTGGGGTGGCACCATCCAATAGGCTAGCAGCCCAGATGGAAAGAAAAGGAAGGAGGAGGAAGCCTGTCTTTGAAAAGCCCTGTACTGCTTGAGTAGGTGGCATCATCTATGAACATTAAATTCCACCTTCTTCAGCCTTTCGACTCACACCAACAGTTCTCCAGGGAATTTCCAGGCCTTCGTTTTGGATTGGCACTGCATCCTTGACCCCTCCTGTCCTGTGCCTTTTGGGACTAAGTAGCCAATGGATCCTCTGGTGCACAAATGGCCATTGTGGACTATCCTGCCTCTCATCCTGTAAGCCTAATAGATCCCCTTGCATAAATAAATATATATTATAAAAATTATATGTATATTTATAAATAATTTTCCTACTCCCCTGGAGAACCCTTGCCAATCAATACAACAGGGGGCTCTTGCATCCAGCTCCAGGGCTCCAAGTTTCTTGCTGCATTCTATTCTCACAGTGAACCTATCCTGTGACACTTTGCATCTTCCAGTAGATTTCCAGATCTCAAGGACTATGTCCTTTTCACTTAGTTACCTCACTCAGAATCAGTCACTAAACAAGCAAACAAATAAGAAATTGAAAACTGCTCACCGAAGACTGCAGTAGAAGTCCCACAATCTCATGCTGACTCACACAGAGGAAGCAGGACCTTGGAATATAGATGGATAGAAAGCACTGCATAAACATCTGAATGAATGAACATACGGTCTCTGAACTAGTTGGAAAGAAAAACACACATCTGAGTATGGAGTCTACAGGTTTCATCAGCACCAGGTTTCTCTATTCTTGTCCTCCACAGGAGCCCCAGTGATTATTTATTCACTTATTTCATAACATTTATTGAAGCTACCTGCTATGTTCTAGGAACTCTACAAGGAACTTGTCCTACACTACCTTGAAGACCCAGCAGGGCTTCATTGTAGGTCACATGGGTTCCTTCCTATAAAAATCCTGTAAGGCAGAATGTTACAGCAGCAGGAGAGGAGGAGGAGGGCAGCTGCGCTGCTCAGAGCCAGCTGCTGAGCCTGGAGTAGGCTAAGGAGGACGTCGACACGGGGAGCAAAGCGGGCAGCAGAGCCTCTCTGGGAGGAAGAGACTACAGAAGACAGTCTGGCAGCGGGTCAGGCCCAAGCAGGAGGGAATGATAGCAGCACAACTTGGAGTGTCAGAGACTGAGCAGGGTGAATCAAAAGAAATTTGATCAAATCTTTTCATGTCAGAAGAAGGAATTAGAAACTTAAAAAGAGACAAAACAACTTTCCCTTACTAGATTCACTTGATCAATATCAATGTGAATACATGTGTTAGGTACATATAATTATGTTAAGATATAGACATAAAGGGGTGTGTGTGTGTGTGTGTGTGTGTGTGTGTGTGTGTGTGTGTGTGTTTCCTCTGAGAGGCCCCAGTGATAAACACCTGGCATCTGTATTTTGATCTCTGCCATGGTCTGAATATTTGTGTGCCTTCAAAACTCATGTATTGACATACAGAGTAATAGTGTTAGTGGGGCACAGGAATAGATGATTTTAGGAGGGTAGAACCCCCATGAAAGAAGCCCTGGAGAGCTGACTTTCCCCTTCCACCTCCTGAGGGCACCCTGGAAGTCCGAAGTCCACAGCTCAGAGGAGGGCCCTGGTCTAAAGGTAACTACGCTGGTGCCCAGATGTTGGACATTCCAGTCTGGACATTCCAGAAGTGAGAGAATTAACAACTTACTTACATACCTGAAGTATGTAAGTAAGCACTGGTATGTAAGTAAGGTGTTAATTATAAGCACCTGGTCTATGGATTTGTCACAGCAGCCCCAACCAATAAAGTTTCTAAATACCATCCTTCGCTAAAAGGAAGCAGGGCTCTCCAAAGAAATGGCAGGAAAATTGCAAACAACTTATAATAATATCTTATTCTAAAAGAAAGGAAGAGCACAAAGGATAATATGGACACTGGTTAAATCAGGGGCAATATGATGAAAATAGATTAAAACCCAGTGAACAAAATAGGAATCCATAAGGCCATATAATTTAATATGAACAAGGGTTTAGTTAATTAGTTGAATAATGAGGAAATTATTCCTTACATCAGAAGGCCAACTAATGAATATAAATTGAATGATTACATTTTAAAAACCTCTGGCAACATCAATACTAAAGCTAATAGGTAATCATTTGGCAGACAGTAGGATACTATTTTAATAGCCACAATAGACTTTCCTTTTTTTTTTTTAATCAGTACCAGGGATCAAACTCACGAGCGTGCTTGCAAGGCAGGCACTTATGCCGCTGAGCTAAATCCCCAGCCCCAGCCGCAATAGACTTTTTCCAAGTGTCAAAACCCAGATTCTGAGCATAGTGCTGAGAACCACTCTAGCTGGGCACACAGGCTGGCTGATCGAAGGCTGCATGGGAAGAACTCGTAGGCCCTCCAGCCCCACCAGGAAGGCAGTGATGTTCGAGGATGTGGCTGTGAACTTCACCGTGGAGGACTGGCTTTGTTGGATTCCTCCCAAAAGGACCTCTACAGTGATGACGTGGGAAAACTTTACGAATGTGACTGCTATAGGGAAACTGGGGTGACCAGCACTTTCCCTGTTGGATTGACTTGATCAGTAGATGAGTACAAAAATTTCAGGACAAATCTAAGAAGTGCAGAGGTAAGTAAAGGCTTTCAACATAAATTATGGCATCAACACGGAGAAATGGTTTTCATGATTCCTGATACAAATGTGCACATGAAACTGCTTGGTACAAAACCAGGTGAAGGCCTTGCATGTGGAAAGGCTCTGATTGGTCATTTATCACCAACGTGTCCTTCCTACATAATGCTGGACTCAGTCATGAGCTGCATAGATTTGAACAGAAACTGTCTAACTGACACAGACACGGGAAAACCTCATTGACTTTCACTCCTTGCATAAACATGCAAAGACAAATCCTGAAGAAAAACCGTACAAATATAAGCAATGTGGGACATGCTACTCTGATTGCACTGAATGAAGAAAGCCTTTGTATATAAGCAGGATATCAGAGCCTTCAATACACCCAACTATATTCAAATTCAAGAAAGAAATCACAGTAAGGTGAACACCTATATATGCATACAATGTGGCAAAAGTTTGAATTCTCACCAATGTATTCACAAACATGAAAGAGCTCTCATTGGACAAAACTGTACATATATAAACACAGTTGGAAATCCTTAAATAGTAATGCTTCATTTGGTAAACATGAAAGAAGTCACACTGGTGGAAAACCCTATGTATGCGAACAATGTGGGAAATCTTTCAGAACACAGAGACATTGTCAAGATATGAACAAATTCACACTGTGGATGCAAGCAATATGGGAAAGTTTTCACCATACACAGTTATTATCCAATCCATGAAAGGAACTACAGTGGAGAAAGACATTATGTATGTAAGCAATGTGGAAGAGGTTTCAGCACCTACAGTGTACATAAAAGTCATGAAAGGACTCACACTGAGGAAAAACCCTATGTATGTAAGCAATATGGGTAAGTTGTCACCATCCACAGTTATTGTAAAGTACATTAAAGGCTTCACACTGGGGAGAAACTTTATGTATGTAAGCAATATGGAAAAGGTTTCATTACACTCAGTCATTGTAAAACACATGAAATGACTCACACTAGGGAGAAAGATTATGTATGTAAGCAATGTGGGAAAGCTTTCAGCACATAACATACATACAAAAGTCATGAAAAGATTCACAGTGGGAGAAATCCCTAGTTATGTAAGTGAAGTGGGAAAGCTTTCAGAACACAGTTACTGTCTAATATATGAAAAGACTAACAGTAAGGAGAAATCCTATGCATTAAGTAATATGGGAAAGCTTTCAATACACACAACTGTCAAAACCATGAAGGGAATCACAGTGTTAAAGCCCTGCGTATGTTAGCAATATAGAAAAGCTTTTAGGTACTCTAGCAATTGCCATAGACATTTAAAAACTTAAAAGAGGAAATTAACTTTGAATATTTGAAGTGATCTGAAAGAACAGAGCAAAGAAGCCCTCTCTGTGTATGGAGTAAAACAAAATCTTTCAGTACACACAGGTCATATTACATACCTGAGTGAATTCATAGGACAGAGAATCCAGGGAAATGTCTTATTTTTCTCAGTGCATTCAGGTTCATGAAAGAATTCACACGAGAGGGAAGCCATATGTGTGCAATAAATATGAGAAGCTCTTCCATTTTTCCACTTATATTGAAAATCATGAAAGAATTCCCACTGATGAAAGCCTGTGTAAATGTGTGAAAAGTTTGTATGCTTGTCATAACAGAAAAAATACATAAACTCGAAATGAGATTTAGTATAAATACCAAATGTGAGAGAGCTAAGAATCAGAGTAACAGAGATCGAGAAAGAGATGCTAAGAGAAAGACACTGTGTCAAAGCACACATGCAGAGACAGTCTTCCAGTATATTTATGGATTAATGCACTGATGAGTTGGTAAGTGCATAATAATGTTAAATTCAAAATAACAAAGCGTGTTGGCATCCAAGTCTTCAGTACATGGCCTTTAAGGGACTTTTACATGCAAACCATTACCAGAGGTGTATGGGTAAAGTGAAGTTTACTCATACAATAAATTTTATTGAGTCATAAATGAAAGGAAAGACTTCATTTGTGACAATATAGATTAACCAAGAAGTCATTACATGAAATATGCCATGAATAGACAAATGAAAGTTTGATCGTGTTTTTAGCATCTAAGTTTGACAACTTTAAAGAAACAGAGAGTTTAGTGATGGTTGCCACATGTGTGGGTGGGGAATATGAAAGATGTTAAAGAGAAAGTGTTTCCCTTGTAGCATAGAAACTGGCATAGATCTCATAGTAACTACAGTGATTGATACATATAGCATCACAGTTTGCTAAAAGTAGCTTTTAGCATTTTCTCGACATGCAACAGATGGTGTAAATGCTACCAAGAAAGAATGTGGTATTTTTACAATATAAACAGATGGCACTGTACACTATCAATATATGATTTTGTTATTTTTTTGTTTAGGAAATAAACATAATTAAAGTTAGCAAATAACATAAAAAAATAGCCACAATATATATCCCATCAAAACTCTACTAATTGTGAACGGGGAAGAATGAGTTTACCATAAAGAATCCTGACACCTCAACCCAATGATCGAAATGAATATCATCATTAATCAAATAACTGAAATACACTCTATAGCTGTGAATACACAAGTTGAAATGTGCACTACACACAGGATGAAATAAGATATTTCTGTCAAAGGTAAAAAGTGTTAACTAAGTCTGATTATGAGAAAACATCAGACAAACTCAAATTAAAAAACATTCCACAAATAGTTGCTCCTTCAGTCTCTAAATTACCAAGTCATGAAACCCAAGGAAGTCAACTATGTAAAGACTGGAGAGACATGACAGCTAAATAAAGCAACACTAGGTACTGAACTTTCATAATAAGCACATTTATTGGGGCAGTTGGTAAAACACATTAGTATATACAAATGTCATTTATGTGATGTTGCTGGTTGTGCTATTGTTCTGCAGAAAAAATGCCCTTGCATGCAGGAATTATGCTGTAAAACGCTGTGGGAGGCAGGAAGCATGATGTCACAACTTCCTCTCAAGTCCTCAGGGGGAAAAAAAGCTACTATAGTATCCTGGTGATTTTTGTTTAAGTTGGAAATTACTACAAAATAAAAAGACAAAATTAAATTGAAAATCTTCAAATTTTTGCAGGTAATGCCAAAATGGTAGGATTTATGACCGAAAACTACTGTGCTTCCCTGTTGCTTTTAGTGACTTGAAATATCTTTATGGGAGATATTTTTTCTGATATGTGACTATGACTCCCGCATGCAGAACTAACTGGCCGCATGAGGAGAGGGGACGTGGGTTGCCCCGACAGGAGGATGGTGGAGAAGTATTAACTGGAAGATCGCCGGGAGCTTCTGCAGCCCTGGTTGCCCACTTCCTGCCCTGGGAGCTGGAATTATGACTGTGTTTCCTTTGTACATGTTCGACCTCAGGCTGAACACTTAGAACTCATGCTCTTTGCCATTTTTCTTCTACTTCAATGAAATTTAAATTTGACATGAAAAAGATTGTACTTGACCTTACACAAATCTACACTGCATCATAAACACAAGATGATGGGAATTTTGCTACAGCTTTCTAACACTCACAAATCTGAGTGAATCATTATACTAACCTGCAATGAAACGCTAAGGCTGTGGTTCAAAAAGAATACAAGGGAAAAGGTCACTGAGGCAAGGAATAATAAAAAAATATGCACTCACCAGGTGTCTTTGTCACCCTCCCTAGCAGAAAGGGTCGATGAACACCAAGATCCAACTTTACTACTGTGTTGTTACTGCCTTTCTTTAGTAATGTTAGAGAACATACAAAAGATGCTTACTGTAAAAGGAACTTGGCCAGGATAAAGACCCCAGTGATGCTTCACCAGTTATCATCGCATCTAAGTGAGGCCCTGTGGTACGGAGCCTGAACAATGCTGCTCACAAACATCACAAAGGATACAGGAAAAAAATGGGAGGGCTCATCTACTGTACCTGCAAGGATGCACTTCCTATAGGAACTCCAAATGCTAAGCTCAGCCAGCCCTGCTCCTCCTCAACAAGGGTCATTTTCACGTTGAATTCCAAGTCCTCAGTGGGAAACACTGTGAGCTTGCAGGTGCATGGACTCTGGGTCTCTAGGCCAGGCCCTTGTCTACCCTTAAGTGGGGCTCTACCCCACTTACTCCTCTCAGACCTTAACCTGGCAACCACATTACAATTCAGAGGATCGGAGGTGGGTGGGAGAGTCTGCTTTTCTTATGGTTATATCAGTGCTGTGAGCTGTGGCTTTGCATTAGGAATCAAGCCACAAAGCCCAGACCTCCATCTAACTGGTATGCCTATCCTTTGTGGGGAAGAACTGAGCTGATAAAACTTTGGACTGACAAATTGGCTGAGCTTCTTTATAAATATAAAAGCACTTTACAATCATTCACTTCTTCACAATTATGCTGTTGATTTCATTATTTTATATAAGTAATCTAATTAATTTACTTCTTTACAATTCTGCAAGGGAAAAGAATGTAAACAGATAGTGTCTCCTTTCACTGATATGTGATAATACTTCTTTTGCCTCTTTCCTTGGCTTTAGGATGCCACAGTCTCGTATTTAAACCTTGGCTCAGGCTCTTCCAATTTATGTGATTTGGGGACAAATTACTTAACTTCTCTATATCTCTTTCTTCTTCTAAGCCTCACAGGCTAAAGCTTTGCATTTTCTCACTGGCTCTGCACACTATATAGTGAGGGAGACGTTACTTTCCCCCCTATTTTATAGATAAGCAAACTGATGGCTCAAGAGGCTATTGGTACACAACAAAACAGAACAGGTAAGCAGTGAAGCAGAGCCAGAGCTGAAACCCAGGTCAGCCAGAGCCCAGGCTCTAAGTGGCAAAATGAGTTTCAGACTTGTCTGTTATCATCGTCAATTGGCAGCCTTGTTAAATTCCCACATTCTCAGCCCCACACCCAAAACTACAAGGTGATTCTTATACAGCCAGGCACTAGTTCACTCGTCTGAATGCAGGAACCTAAACATATTGCCTTCCTCCTGTAATATGAGGGGAAAAAGGTTTACTGTAAAGAGACAGCCGGTGCGATCCTAGTGATGCATTAACTGTTGGGAGCAGGTCTCAGTGAGCCCCTGTGATGCTGATTCTCACAGCTGATGTGGCACACGAATGTGGGAAGAGACCGATAGAGACCGCACAGCGCACAGTCTCACCTGTCATTGACCTCCAGGGCATCATCCAAATTCCCATCCCTTCCCATCTGCTGCCCATGAGAAGACCCTGCTGCTTCTAGAAGCTGTGTGCGTCCAGCTCTGACATCCAGCTTCCAGGAACTGACCCAAGGCCTTGGGGTAAAATCCCTGGGGTAGCAGGTAAGACCCACCAGGAAGACGTGTGCCTGGGCTGGAACAGTCCTTAAGACATTGTATGCCCTTCGTGAAGATCTCTAATGCTTTTTTTCTCTGACAGGAAGAATTGGGGAAAATCTCTCTGATTTCCCCTGCTGACAGTGGTCTCCTCTGGCCCTTGGCTTTTGTGGGCTTCCTGAAGCCTTCGCCTCACAGATCAGAGGATCTCACTTTGCCAGTCAGAGGAACAGAGGTCAGTCAGTCACCACAGTGAAGCCGGTGTCTCTCCTCGCCACATACCCCCAAGCCCGTGTCTGCTGGGCTGGTGTCTGGAGAGGGCACATGCAAGCATTTGGTGCTGGAGACCTAGGTTTAGCTGTGGATCTGCCCTGGCCACATGCTGACAAATTTCTCATCACGTCTTCACCTTGGTTTCCTATCCTGGAATATAAAAAGGTGTTCTTAAGTAATTTCTAGGGCTGGGGATGTAGCTTATGGCAAAGCACATGCCTAGCATGCCCAAGATTCTAGTGTTGATCCCAGAACTGCAAAAAGATAATAATTAATAAACAAATGAATGCTGAAGTCCTGTAAAATAGATTCATGAGACATTTTTAATAAACACCCAATCAGCTAAATGAGTCTTCTAAGAGGCCAGAAGTTTCCAGTTTCAGCACAGCTCCTGAGAGGCTCCTGATGAATTTATGTGACAGTGCCCAGCTTCGAAGCCAGCTCAACAAGCTTTTGTGCTTTCTGTCTCTACTTCCAGCTCACCCTCACCTCCTCGCCGCCTCAAATGCACAAAAAGAAGAAGCTGTTGACCTCTACCCCCCTCATTGTTTCTTTGAGTAAGCAAGGACTCCTTAAACAGAGTTCCTTAAACAGGACTTTAAAAATTTAAAACATTAACCATAGAAAAGATTGGAAATTTGCTGGGCTTGGTGGCACACACCTGTAATCCCAGTACTCAGGAAGCTGAGGCAGGAGGATCATCATGAGTTTGAGGCCCGCCTGGGCTACATAGTGAATTCAAGGCCAGCCTACACTACAGAGTAAGACTGTTTCAAAAAGAAAAAAGATTAGCAATTTGAATTTATATTCCTAAACAGACATCATTAAGAGACTAAAAATGCAAACCGTGGGCTAGGAGAATATACTTACCACATAAGATCGAGAAAAAGATTCAAGGCCAAAATAAAAAAGTGCTGCAAATTGATAAAAAAAAATATGTTTTTAGAAATGGCAAATACTCACTCGACAAAATAGGATACGCAAATAGCCAAGGAACATATTTTTATAAGGGTACAGCACAGTTAGCCACCAGAGAAACACAAATTACAACCACAATTCTTTTTTTTGAAACAAGGTCTCATTATATAGTCCAGGTTGGCCTTGAATTCACAGCAATTCTCCGTCTCAGCCTCCCAAATGCTTGAAATTGCAGGTGTGAGCCACCACACTCAGCCACAATCACACTTGATCAAAAGGGCTAAAGCAAATGAAACTTAACCATAATGGATAGAGGAAAAGATGTAAAGCAATTGTAAGCCTCATACACAGATTGTAAAGAAGTAATTGGTACAGTCGGGAAGATTATTTGGCAATGACTACAAAATTTCACTCCTCAAGAAATGAGTGCTCATAAACATCCAAGATTCATACAGTAATGTCCATAAACAATAATATCTAAGATTCCCAAACCAGGAAACAACCCAAATATCATTAAGAATACAATGAATAAATAGCTTAATGCTATAATTCATATAGTAGAATTTTGTTCAGGTACAAAAAGCATGAAGTATTGTATAAAACAACACAAAAGATGTGTTAAATAAAAAATCCAGACACCAAAAGTTACATACCATGTTAATTCATTCATGTAAAATTCAGAAAGGACCTTCTATCTAATATATATCTAGTTGAAGGGATGACAGAGGTGTGACTGTGGAGTCCATGTCTGCCCTGCACTATTATAATAGAATAATGATTGCTTTGAGTAGAATAGTACCAATAAGGGCTACATGAGTGCTTGTTAAATCACTAGAAATGTTCTGTATCTCAGTCTAGGCAGTGATTCCACTGCTTCCTGTGTGGAGGCTTTGTAAGATCCCCCTGTATCAGTGAAGAATGTGTCCATTTTAGCTGCCCAGCATTTCAAACCTCCCATCAGTTGTATGGGGAAATCCTCACCTTATGAATCTTCACAGAAGACAGAATCACCTCCCACGGTCAATGCTGAAATGCCAGGGCTTACATCCTTCCTCGAAGCAGGAGTGCAGAGGGGTGGTCTAGGCTCTGCCAAGGTGCTAGCCCTGCCTCAGAACTGCAGGCACCCACAGGCACATGCGGTCAGAGGACCTAGATCCAGGAGAATGTGGCCCAGTGATGCTGGTGCCATCCAGCGCTCAGGGTGTCTGAAGAACAGGCAGCAGGAGTGAGAACCAGCACGTGGCCCTGTGGTCCACTGCAGGCATCACTCTGTGACGCTGGGCCCTTTTGCTCAGCTATGAAGCCCCAGCCTGATTTTCAGGCTTCCTGACAATCCTAGATCCTGCTATATATGTTTCAAAACTTTTCTTGGCCTAAATCAGCCAAAGTTCATTTATACTGCTTGCAACTGCATCCAAGAGTCCTGATAATAGCATTTCTATCATTGGGATCATGAATGTCCCCCACAGAGAAACTCTTCCAATTCCCTCTCTCTCTCTCTCTCTCTCTCTCTCTCTCTCTCTCTCTCTCTCTCTCCTTTCCACTCTCTATGAGGTGAGCAGCTTCTTCCCTTTTCATCACGTGCTCCCCACAATCATTTGCTGCCTCATCCCAGGCCCAAAACTAATCTGTTTTCCTAGCCATGAACATAAACCTCCAAAACTGCAAGCCGAAGTAAACTTTCTGTCTTCTTGAAATGATTCTCTCAAGTATTTGATACAGTAACAAAAAGCTAACTCATTCAGAAAATTCCCCCTTTGGGTTTACACTAGTTTGTGAAGATTTAGGAGTGAGTTTGTCTCCTATCCCTTGACAAATTACCTGACAAAGTGAGTTTAAAGGAAGAAAAGTTAATTTTGGTTCATCATCGCAGAGGTTCCAGCTGGCTCCATTGCTTTGGGCCGTTGTGAAACAGAAATAACAGGGTGGAAAGACAGGGCAGCAGAAAACAGGGACCAGGAAGGCAACCAGGGACCAGGAAGGGTGAGAGAGCCAGAGGGGAAGGGACCAGGGGCAGACATGGGCTCCACGGTCACACCTCTGTCATCCACTCCCTTCAACTAGGCCCTACCTCCTGCTTGCATCACTCTTCACTAATGCCATCAAATTATGATTAATCAACAAACACAGTTAAAGTTCTCATGATCCAATCACTTCCCAAAAGTCCATCACCAGCCCAGTATTCAATTCAGTGAGGCTTTTGGGGGTATGCTGGGTTCCATCAGTAACAATCCTGTTTCCTACAACATGGAGAAATAAAGTCTGAATCCAAGAAAATGAGAACCATATAAATTTCCCCCATCATCATCATCATGTGGTCATAAGGAAGATATCTGGTGGCAAAAGTCCCTTTATCACCCCACAATTGTAACACAGGTCAGGAGGAAAGTGGAATAAATTAACTAATGTGTGAGATTTGCTCTTAGGTCTTCTACAAACAGCAGCCCCACTTTATCCACTGGGGTGCTCATCATGGGTACATGGCCCAGCGGAGGCCCAAAATTGCAGGTGATACTGAATGTATATGCGATGTTTCATTCTTTACTTTCATACCTAAGATAAAGTTTAATTTATAGATTAGGTGCAAATAGATTAATAGCAACCGACAACAAAATAAGACAATTACAATGATGCACTGTAATAAAAGTTATGTGAATGTTTGCACTCATAACTTTTACAATTTGACATGTAAAGATAAAACTAGCAGAAGTCTCTTTCTCCTTCTTCACAACTTTACAGAGAAAAGTTTCATTCTTTTCATGGATCTCAGAAAATTTATCATACAATATTTTTTCTTCCCTTATTAAGTCAAGGGCTTTCGCCTTTTCACTTAAGGAATCACTTTATGGCTTCTCTTTGGTGTATCCAAATTGCCCACTTTGTTCCTCTTGTGTCTTGAGGCCATTATTAAACAAAGTGAGGATAACTTGAACACAAGCACTGAAACAGATAACCTACATGGCTACTAAGTGACAAATGGGCTGATGGCATCCTGTGAGGACTGGACAAGGGGTTATTCACATCCAGGGCAGGAGGGGCAGGACCCAAGAGATTTCATCATGTTACTCAGAACTGCGCACAGTTTAAAACTCACTAATTGTTGATTTCTGAAGTTTTCCTTTTTCTATGCTCAGACTTCAGTTTGCAGGTAGCTAAAACCACAGTGCCGTGGGAAGGTGTTTTATACAAATGCGCAAATCTCTTAAGAGACTCACAAGCCAGGTATCATGTTAGTCTGCTTAGGCTGCTGTTTTAAGAAGTGCCACAGCCTAGGGGGTTTAACAACAAAAAGTTATTTTCTCATAATTTTGGAAGCAAGAAGTTTAAGATCAGCAGGACAGAGATTTCAATTACGGCTTACAGCAGTCACCTCCCCACCATGTCTTCATGTGGTCTTTCCTCTGTAGATCACGGAACAAGTTGCTGATGATGCTTCACATAAGGACACTGGCCTGCTAGATTAGAAGGCCATGCTTACATTACCTCATTTAATCTCAGCTACTTCCTCAGAGATCTTATCTTCACGTATACATATATCAGGGGTTAAGATTTCCACATACAAATTTGCAGGGTGAAACAGTGCAATCCATAATGATATTGTCTCAGTATTACAGAAAAGAATCATGAAGTCAAAATCCTTTTTTTAGGATCAAAATAAAGCCTTTATGCTTCCTACTTCTGCTTATAATAGAAAGTATCAAATACCTAAAAATCCAGTTTTCAAAATACTAGAAGTTGTATGTGGATGTCACAGTTTGTAAGTGAACAGGAGATAAAGCCAGGGTGGCTGTCCAAAGGTCAGTGCTAAGCCAGAGGCTGGAGTGGCCCAGACGCTCTCACTAGGTCCCCTCTGAGCTCCATCCAGCTGCACGGCTGCCACACGGCTACCTTGCCTCATTCTGAATTTGGGTCCTGAGACTGTCACTGCTTCATCAGTGCTGACCACTTCCTCCTTGACTTGAGTCTGTCTCCTCAGAACTCTCTTCTAAACCAGGCCTGACCCTTGGCCCACTGAGCCCAGTTTCAGCAATAAATCCTGCTCATTCGGTTTATTGAGAATCCCCATCCTGGTACCCAATCAAGCTCCTCTGCTCCACGCCACAGTTACGCACATTCCTCTTGGTAACTTTCCACCCACTCTCTCACCCTGCCCTTTGGCTCTAATCCCCATTCATTCCTTTTGTGCTTGGCGTTGAGTTCAATCTCTCACCTATTGCAATAAACTTGGCTCTATTGCAGTAGCACTAAACAAAGCCTTTACTGCCATTTGTAACAAGTGTCAGAATAACTTTTCCTCTCCAGTTCATTGAGGAAAGACTACACCCCACATTTCCTGTCCAGGATCTCTCCAACTTGTGGTTGAGAAGTGCATCGGTGGCTGGGTGAGAGCAGAAAAGTCACACACAGGGCACCTGGGAGCCCAGGAGAGTGGCAGGGGATCCGCGTTAGGAACAGAAGAGTGGAAGAGGGTAGAGGAAGGAAAACAGGCCCCACACATCTCAAACTTAAGTAGAACACCCTTAATCTGTCTCTTTGGGCCACCCCAGTAGCAAAGAGCCCCAGCCTTGACAGCCCCAAGGCTGAGGATCCCACAGCAGAGGGACAAAGTCAGGGTAATTGCTCTGGCCTGGCCTCGCTATGCTTCACTGTGTGAGGCTGGGCTAACCCGCTGTGACGTTTCCACGGGTGAAAGGAGAGTAAGGATGCACGTGAGAACACCCGTGATGTCCAGTGAAAAGAACGCCAATCTCTTTCCAGGCAGCTCGAGGGCCCACTTTTGTCTGTTCTGCTCAGAGTGTGTTTCTTCTCAATGTACACATCTTTGGGACTGCGGAAATTTTGAAAGACAAATGACAGCTGTGTAAAACTGGATCTTGGGGAAAAGAAATGTCACCATTCGATGGCAGGTCTGCCACACACTGATGGAGCAGAGGAGGGTCCTGGGAGAAGATCGGAGCTAACCAAGGAGAAACACTAGCCCATCTGGGGGTTGGCAAACTGTCCAAAAAAAAGATCCAAGGAGCTATAGGCAGCACAGGCATCTTCTAGGCTGGGCCATCTCTCCAAGGCAATGATCTATTGATGAGATGTGATGGAGGGAGGGTGGCAGTGGAGCTGTGGGCAGTTCGAGGACATCCCAAATTCCGAGATGGGCTCTGGCCACTGACAAAGCAAGGCCCGGGCCCAGAAACAGGTCACTAAAGCATTATTCCTGGAAGGAAGACAAGCACTGCAGGGGGATGAAGGCCAGAATGGGAGCCAGACGAAAGGAGGAGATCACAGTGGGGACCAGAGCAAGAGGCAGCATACAGGGCCCCCTGCAGGACCTGAGCAACCATCATCCTCACTGGGACTCCTGCTATTAAAGATGTTGCAAATGTTGTCTTTGAAGCACCCATGTTGCTGGTAGAAGGCAAGTATCCTTGGTACTCATTACCTAAATCCTCTTTGAAGATCGCAACGGCAATATTATGTTATTATCTCTAGTTTATAGAAAGGGCAATGCATTTCCCTAAGGAAGCATTTCCCATATTGGGTTCCATGAAATGCTAGTAACAGTGCTGGGAAAGATGGGATGGTTCATTAAGAAATGCTTCTGTGGCCAAATATGCTCAAAAAATAAAACAGAGGAGTACTACATTCGTGAGCACAGACAAGAGTCCGGGTGATGTGGGTGGGAGGCCAGCCCTGGCCAACTATTGGCTACGTGGATTAAGCAAAAAACAACCTTAGGTTGCTTCTATCTCAAAACGGGAATAATAAAGTAACTACTCATACAGTTGTTGTGAGGTTTGATATCAAGATGAACAAATGTAAAGTTCTGAGCACACACCTGGTTCAAGGAAAGTCCTCCATACATGGGAGCTCTTGTGGGCTCTCTAGCATGTTAAACATAGTTCACATCTTAGAACTGGACCTAGGATTCTTTGGGGAGGCGTCAATTAAGAAAACATCTTTTAAACCTCTTGGAAGAATGAGCAGAGATGATATTTCAAACAGCAGTAATCAAGACCAAAACCTAAAACAGCAAGCTGGAGAAAGCAAGAGACCCACAGAGGGCAGGTGCCCAGGCACCTGATGTCTCACACTGGCTGCCGTTAAAACACAGAGTTTCTGGTCGGAGAGATAAAGCCTCCCCACAGACTCTTCTCTCTAACCCGTTCCCTTTGTGCTCTGCCGGAGGAAGGTTACAAGCACCGACTGATTCAAAATTTGACTCATGAAGTTTTCTTTCTCTTTTTCCCCCAAACTGAAAAGAAAACATATTCCTGTAAAATTTTAATTATTTGCAGTGAAATGTCTCACCTTCAAAATCAGGGAGAGAACACTTTCTAAGAATGATTTGGTTCTTAAATGTCCCCCAGAAACTCATATGTTGGAGTCTTGGTCCCCAGCTGGTGGTGCTATCTGGAGGTGGGGAGATGTTTAGGTGGTGTGGCCAAGCGGGAGGGGCCAGGTTCCTGGGGCAGGACTTCAAAGGGAGAGGGGGCCCTACATGGTCTCTCTGTGCTTCTCCCAGCCATGAGGTGAGCAGCTTTCCCCTGCCAAATGTTTCCACAGGCCCACAATCTATCTGGCCAAGGGACCATGGACTGAAGCCTCTGAAACCAAGAGCCAAAATAAACCTTTCCTCTTTTCATTGACTTCCCGAGGGCATGTTGTCACAGCAATGGAAAGCCAACTAACACAGCATTGAAGATGCCGCTCCATCACTCTGAGCTCCTGGCCAGCCCCAAGTGGCCACTCCAGTTCTGAGCTCCCAGAGAGCCTGCTTCACACCTGTGGCACAGAATGTGAACCAAGGACAGAAATTCTCAGAGTTTGTGTCCCTTGCCTTCCCAAGAATCCAGTTCAGGTGTGCAGGGGGCCTGACTCCCCCATCTAGGTACCCCCAGCACCTCCATCAGGAGCGAGCAGGTTGCAGAGCTATTGCTCTGAGCTGTCCCCAGCACCAGTGAATCTGTGCCTGAATTGGGTGTCTGCCTGGGAGGAGAGACCCTGCTCACCGAGGGAGGGGGTGGCTGCAGTGATACCCCTGCCCTGCACCTGAAGTTCTCACGCCATGCACCTTCGGAGGATCAGAGCAGAAT
The DNA here is from genome assembly GCF_034190915.1 of Cavia porcellus. Classification (NCBI taxonomy): domain Eukaryota; kingdom Metazoa; phylum Chordata; class Mammalia; order Rodentia; family Caviidae; genus Cavia; species Cavia porcellus. The sequence goes on along the minus strand of NW_026947512.1, from coordinate 12,139,743 downwards.
TCTTAAACACCCCAGAAATCCCCTGGTCAGGGGCTTTTGGGGTGACATCCAGTATGTAAATGCCCAGGATCATATCCTGCCAACTGGCACCAACAGTGTCACTGTGCCACTTGTGAAAGTCCCACCCGTAGCACAAGTCTCTTTCATTAGTCATTTCAATGAACACAGCTGTCAGGGATCTGTAGGCGTCTTGGAAACCTTCACACTTAAAAAAAAGAAATAAAAATAAAAATCGCAGTCCAAAATGGGAAGCCAAAACTTGAAGGCAGAGAGGAAATAGAAGGAGTCAAAGACGCAGGCTTGCACCAGGTCCTGCCACTTTCTCACAGAAGTGTAAGAACCTCGGACGGGTCAGCCCCTGCTCCCTGGGCCTCGCTGGCCTATAGCGGTCACCTCCCCACCTGCAGCAGCGGCTGCCAGGCAGCACTCAGGGCACAGGCATGACTGAAACTGAGGGATCATGGGAGAGAGAGGAGTGGGGAGCCTAGGGACCAGGCTGACAGATTGCCGAGACACAAAAAGGATGAAAGGAAGCAGCCCCCTTCTGGGGTCAGGGCCAGGACCAGATTTCACTTAGGTACCTGCTGTGATGGACATCAGAATTTGTTATAGTTTTCTTTTAATAGAGGAGACGTTGCCGAGTTTGCTGGTCCCAGGATCTTAATCCCACCTTCTCAGGAGGCTGAGGCAGGAAAGTTGCCAATGCAAGGCCAGCCTAGGCATCTTACAGAGATTCTGTCTCAGAATGAAATAAAAAGGGCTGAGAGTATAGCTCAGTGGGAGGGCGCTTCCCTAACAGGTACGAGGTCCTGGATTCAGTCCTCAGCACCACTGCACACACAGAAATGACTAGGAATCCTAGAACTGACTCAGCTTATAAGTTTCTCTGGACTCGCTGTGCCTGGGTTCTGACCTCAGTTTGTTCATGTGTAAGAGACGCAAGGATCCAAAGCAATTCCATTTGCCCGTCCTGGATCAGTCTCCGTGTGTCCCTTCCCCCCTGGTTTCCACCGCGCGATAGTTTCATGCATTTGAAAAATATTTATTTAGTGAGCAGCATGCAATGCGACACAAGTGAAAGGCTTCTTCCTCTTTCTTTGTCCCTCAGCCCCGCTCTCTAGGTGTGTCCTGTCCCCGCAGTCTGGGTGAAAGCCAAGCCACACCAAGGACTTTTCAGCCACTCTCAGCCACTAAGCAAAGACTTGGTCTCTGAAGGCGCAGCCCGTGGCCGCGCACTCTGCTGCAGCTGCTCTCTCCGCTGCGTCTCTTCAGGCTCAGAAACCCCAGTACCCGGAGGACGGAACGACCCCTGCTCCACCTCCGCGAGCCAGCTGCAAATTCTCAAGCTTGAGAAGGAGAAGGGTGGTGGAAAGGGACGCTTGCTCCAGGCTCTTAGGTCACCGCACGGAGCTCTGATGCTCCCTTTCTTACAGGGCCCATCACGGGCGTGTCGCAGTTAAAGGATAGCGCCACCAGGGGGCAGTCAAGACCCTCCCATCACTTTCGCGCTCCCGCGCAAATGCTTCCATCCCTGGTACGATAAAAACGAAAAGAAAAAAAAAAGTAAAACATTTTCAGTCAGTTTCAAAACAAAATAAAGAAAACAAACACCTAAACCCACAAACAGGTCTATTTAAATAGCACATATTGAAAATAATGTAAAGATACTACTCTAGGGGACAAACTCTTAGGAAACCTCCCAAGTATTTTATTCATATAAATAATATACTAATTCTCTTCCTTTCTCCAAATCATCATATCTAAAGCATATTCCTATACCTTGATTATAATTCACTTTAGTCTAGTTAGAGTCAGAAACTTTTCCCTACAGACTCCTTGCATGGAAAATTGCCATTTAAAGACTTTTATTGACTAGAATATGAATAACATCCATTGGTGTTTGACTATACATCACTTAAAAATTTCACCAATGGCTACACTTAACTGTAATATTGTGTTATCTTCACAACACTCCTGCGATATAATTATAACACACACATTTAGGGTTGCCAGGTAAAACACTGGGTAGAAACTTTTTACGTGGGATGTCAATATTTCATGGAGCATATTTATACTATCACATTATTGTTTAACTGAAACCCACGTTTAACTGGGCATCCTATACTGTTACTTGCTAAGCTTAATCATTTGACCCCCATCTTATGCATAAGGAAATGATCCCGAGGGAAGGAAGGTAACTTGACCAAGACCAACAGCCGGGGAGCAGTGTCTAAACTGTGAGCCCAGGCCCTGAGAACCGCACTCCCTCCTTACCACATCACACACGCACACACACACACACACACACACACACACACACACACACACACACCTGTGCTGTCCCAGAAGCTCTCGTCTGCCAACTGCTTCCATCCTCGGCTAGAGTAACCCGTGTCACAGCTACCTGGAAGAAAAGTTGTCCTTCCTGGCCAAGAATTCTCATGACTTACCTTCTCTTTTCCAGCTTATTTTTTTTGAAAAAAAAAAACTTTCTTTTTTGTTTGTTTCTGGGATTTTTGTTTGTTTTTTATGCTAACACTCATATTTCTGAAATTCTCTCGAGGCTTCCTCTAGTAAACTGAAATTTAAATACAGCTGTCTATACCAATTTGTTCTTCTGGCTTAAATTACCTGAAGCATGACACCACAATTTAAGCCCATGAAGAAGATAAAAACATATCATTGCACTAAAAGGATAACAAATATTTAGTACTCTTTTTGTAACTGTATCTACCAACTTGTATTTCACTACAGAATTTACTCTTCCAGGGTGGGATCATAACAGGACAGTACCCTGGCCTCCCCACCAGGGTGAAGTTTAGTCCCTAGCAGAATAACAAAGAACTTTAAAGCCTATACAAGGAAAATGCTTAGAATGCCCAATAAATAAATGTGAGCTGGTGTTAACCTTTGTACTAACAGTAGAACATTATTGAGTGGCCAGTCAGGAAGTGTTTTTGTAACTAGCAACCCATAAACAATGCAGAACAAGAGCAAAGACATGGTGGTGATGAAGGGAAAAAAAGGTAGGACTTGGAGGAAAAGGAGAAAGTCCACCATGTAATGATATGTGCCAATCCTGAAGCGCTGGGAGCCTTCATTCAGGGCAGTGTGATACTCGTGCAAGGAGACAGCAATATCCAAATGTGGACACCAATAAGGCAGAGACTGAGCCACTCTGGGAAACCAAGAAGGAGCCAGGGAGTCCTCCCTGAGTGGCATCTCAGCTGGCTCTTACCAGGCTGATAACTCCCAACGAGACTAAGATGGGCCAGGTAGAGGAAGCACCAACAAGCAAAAGTATAAACTTAAAACAATGAAGTATCTGCAGAGAAGTGGTGGGAAATCCACTTTCCCTCGCACTTGGAAAACCAGCCAATTGCTGAACAATCTATATAATTCTTAGAGTAATGAGACACCCGTCTGTGGCACCCTGACAATGGAAGACAAAATGGAAAACCTCTCCCACCGTCAGCAAGCAAGATGGCAGACACCATGGGAGGAGAGAGCCGGAGACATGGGGCAAGGTTGTAAGTTTCAAACACGGACTACTGAAGATGTTGTTATGTTACATCTTAACGCCCTTCATTAAGATCACTAACAGTCAAAAGAGCACTAACCAGTACGGGGGACTTCTGTACTGACCTTCCCTGCACACGTCGGTCATTTGATGTGACCTCCTGTGGCCATCAACACACTAAGGAGACAGGAGGTGTATAAAGCTGCTGCTAGGGTAACATAACATGGTAAGCTACTTTTTTTTTTTTTGTAAGTAGAAGGAATTCAATCTAAAATAATGATATTATAACGCCCATTCTCGTTGACTTTTATCTACTTTTGAAGACCTACAATGTCTCCAATGTTTTGGTTTTGTCGGTTTTGTTCTTTACTATTTTGTTCAATTGTATTATAACTAATGATATAGGCAATTCTATTAGAGATAGCGGGAGGCATTATGTTAACCATTGTTGATCACCTTGTATTATGTTTTTATATTATCTATTATGTCCACCCTTTTGACTTGACCGATTCTGTTCTGTTATGTCTCATTTGGTTTTACTCTCTTCCAAAAAAGCTATAAGAACCGTGGGAGCAATGAAACCCAAAATGTGTAATAGTCATTGTACAAAAGAGAGGAAAAGAAAGTGCTCTAAACTATATAACTGCATGTATATTCAAGTGTATAAGATAGAAAATGATATCACAGAGTTTTATTGGATCATTGAACAGAACTGTTTGCAGTATCATTGTTGGAATGTCCACTCTACAAGCTTTAATTTTGTGACTTGAACAATTATTTCTAAGATGGCAATATGTAATCCATTAACTAGTGATTTCCTACTGTTCATTTTTTTCTTCTGTAAATCTGTATAACTTGTACCCTTTCACTTTTTTTTCTTTTCTCCTTAAATTAAAAAATAAATAAATAAAAATAAAATAATGATAAAAAGCATGGTATAGTAAACACATACATTTATAACATCATTTATTATCAAGTATTATGTAGGACACAAATTACAGGTGCTAAGGGTTTGTTTACAATAATGCATTTCAGTAATGTATTTCACACTGACATTACAATGGCTCTGACATCACTAGGTGATCGGAATTTTCATCACCTGCATAATCTTGTGATATCTCTGACATGTGACCCACCGTTGGTGGAAATATCACTATCGGCACGTGACTGATGTTTTGGCAAATCCTCTGTAATTAGTGTCTTACTCATTCTATACAGCTGCAACAAGATATCTGAGACCAGGTACTTTATAAGCAATAGAAATTTATGTCTCACAGTTCTGAAAGCCATTGAGGACCTAAGACACACACACACCAACAGCCTGGGTGGTGCGGGCCTGGTCTGTGCTTCTCAGGAGGTGTCTTGAGCCATGTTCAACCAGCCAGTAGTCATAAGAACAAAGGAGAGAAAATCCACTCCCCTCAGATCCCTTTATTTGGGTGCCAATCCCATCCATGAGGGCTCCAATCTCGTGACCTATCTCTTACAGGTTGTGGCCTAGAACTTCTGCCTTCTGGCCTGCCCGTTGGCTCGCCTAAACTCACAGTGATTAGGACAATTAATAAGAGTATGGATGTGGAGGAGTCTGTTAAAATGACTACGGTAGAAGAGTACCATGTGGCTGGGCAGGGATGACTTAGGAAGACGGTTTCATAATCTAAGAAAAGAATCTAAGGCTCTGAAGTAAGAGAATAGCTCCAGAAACAAGGAAGAAAGGATGCATGTTAAAGCTCTCACGGAAATGGGATCCCTAGGACTTAGCAAATAATTGATATATGAGATGAAGCACAGGATGAGGTTGAAATCTGGCTCTAAGAGGATGAGAAGCCTTTTAACACACCCAGGGATGAGGAAATCAGCCGATTCAGAAGGGAAGCCAAGAACTCCATCTGGGACACATTGAGCTCAAGGGGCCAGTAAATGCAGCCAGAAAAAAGACAGCAAGTGGTTAGAAATTCAGTTCCATCCAGAAAACGAAATGAGAGACGGTAAGTAGCTAATCCATGCACAGCCTTGTGTGCCCCACCTGATTCTATGATCCAGCCACTCCTGGGGCCAATCCTGGGGAATGCGACAGAATCAGGGCCGTTCCCACATTAGATGTCATTATACTCTGTTCACACTGCTCTGTAAATCTCTTGATGAATTTCCCACACTTTCTGACATTCAGTTACATAAATATGGTGGGTAGAATAATGTCCCCCAAAGACATCCATGTCTTCCTCATCCCCAGATCCCATGAAGGCTCCACCCACTTCCCCTGCTTTAGGAAACAAAGCCTCTCAAAGGAAAAAAATCTCCAAAAGATGCAGCCTCAGGACTGAGCACAGGCTGCACTGTAACCTCCAGCAGATGTGAGGGAGAAGACCCGGTGCGCTGCCTGGCACATCTCGGGTACTCTACAAATGTTTGGGAAGGGAGAGAGGAAGTTCATTTAGTGGGTTTGCTTTTTAATTGGGCAGGAGTGAAAAATTTTATGGAACTTTTGTTTTTCATTGCAAAATTTAATTTTTTATTAGTCTTATAATATGGGTGAAACTACTCAGTTAAGGTGGGCTGGGGTTCATGGTTGGGCTATATGGAAGAAAGCAGTTCTCCGCTTGAGGATGCACAGAAGGAAAAGGACTTTTTGTGCCTTGTGGCTTGCACTTATCCTCAGCAAAGATAAATATTTCCATAAGAGGCACAACTACAAGAAAGCTATGAGCTTGTTCAAAAAATGTATGCAGGTGTCATAGAAAGGAAGCACCACAGCTTTTTAACCCTACCAATCTATTCATCATGTAAATACCACAGAAAAATCATCTCCTTCAAGAAAGTTCATGCAGAAGCAGTAGATTACTAATAGAAAACAATACACACACCCAAAGCAGGCAAAAATGGTTCATATTTTAAAATACCAAATAATTTTACTATGAAATGCAGGGATTTGCATGATTTAATATTTATTTCATATTAACCAGATACAATTGCTCTGATAAACTTCTACTATAAATGTTTTAGAATATGTATGTTTAAAAGTATCTGCTTTTAAGCCATGCAACCTATACTTGCATATCTGGGTGTAAGCTATTCTGCTTTGTACCGTGAAGCCAAAATACTAAAAGATTTAAAATATGGTATTTTGGGGCTGGGGATTTAGCTCAGCAGCATAAGCGCCTACCTTGTAAGTACATGGTTATGAGTTCGATCCCTGGTACTAGTAAAAAAAAAAAAAAAAAAAATATATATATATATATATATATATATATATATATATATATATGGTGTTTTAAAATCTTAAGTTATAGACTCAAAAATGATGTATTTCCTCAAGTTTTTTCTATAGCTCTAGAAGTAACCTGTATTAATTTGGATTTTCAGATATAAATATAAGTCAAGTCAATGGTTGGTTGTAAAGAGCAATTGGATTGCAAAGACCCTCACAAACTGGCTATTAAATCCTAAATCAAATTATTTTTAGAACTTAGATCATAATACATGAAATGGCTTAAGTCTCCTTAGTTTCAACCCTGGAAATAGACTCTAAAACTTGAAATTGTGCCTTTTAATGTGCTTTCAACAGACAAACTGACTTTACAATCAATATTCTATAAGAGAGCAGGTAATTCTAGCACAGAAGAAACTATACAGTGTGGAATGGGTAATGTCAGTGGCACGATTCCACTCTTGTTTACCCAGACTGTAGCTTTAGCCCTGCATTGAAACCTCCTTGTCTATCAGTTTCTAATGTGTCACCGACCATCACTGAGTCGCCAGGCTGCACTCCAAGGAGAGCACAGTGATAAAGCATGGAAGGTGCTGGCTTCTCCTCTTTTTCTTTCTGCACACAATAGTGTCAAAGTAGGACTGACAGGCACAAACCTCAGTCTCTTCCCGCTGTGTCTGTCTATCTCCATCTGTTAACTAGAGGAGGCATAGCGGACCTCTGTGCGAACATCTGTGAGCATGGCTTTAACATCTTCTGCTAGGGTCATGTGCTGTGGATGTGTAGATCTGCCCAAGAAATAACATTCCTCAGCCAATCTCCTGTTTGTCCTCACCACCTTTGTTTCCTGGACTGATTGTTCCCAGTGGGAAGTCCTCAGGTCTGTAATGTGCATATTGTAAGAAAGAAAGCATTCTTTGCTGAATTTAACTTGAACTTTATCACAGATGATTTCAGCTTCTTCTTTATAATGGCATTTTGACTGCAATAGCTTTATTACCTCTGTCACGCCCCTCCAGCTCACCCCAGCACTGTCAGTGAGTATGTGGTCCAGGTAGAAGAACAAGGGTCAATTCCATGAGCCTAATACCAGGTACGACCGACTGAGCCACTTGGGCAGGCACAGGGCAGCCTGCAGGCCCAGGATGTGGACGGCCTCTGAGGCCTGCTGACCCCACTGCAATATCCTCTAGTCCTCTTTGTTGTAGCAGGAAAACTTCCCCTTGAAAGAGGCCATACACTGCAGTTCTGCCTTCCAGTGACATCACCGCAGCAGAGGTAGGGTCTCCTAGTCCTAGGAATACAGAGGAATGAGGCTCCCAGCTTCCTAAATGTCCAGGACAAGTTCATGTTCTCCAAATTGAAGAATGAGTTTTAGGAACAACAGAGGTTAAGAGCAGAATATATTTATTGAGAGAAAGAAAGCTTCTGTCTGAAAGAGACAGGAGTCCCGAGCAGGTTGCTAAGGACACTGTCTTTTCCAGGGACTTTTATAGAGTAAAATCATGGAGTGAGACAGGCTCAAAGTGGGGAAAACTGGGAACTCACAAGGCAGGTGGGCATAAGGTGAGATAGAACTGTGATTAACCAATAAGATTAATAGTTCAAGTAAAACTGATTACATTAGGGACAAATGGGAAAGCAAGTCACGTAGAAAGTGGACATTCTCAGGGAGCAGTGACTCCTCCCGAGAGGGTTGGGATGGTGACTCCCGGCTTCCTCAGGGTAACAGGGAGCTATTTAGAAAATCAGTCCTTAGGATATAGACACATTTGTTTGATCTGTCTTGAGACCTGGCCCACAGCAGGAGGTCCCTGTCTCCTCCAAGGCTGTAAGGTATCTGGATTTCTGCACTGGCTCCTTCAAGGATCTAGCCCTGTCTCACTGTCTATAATATTTCTAACTCAGCTGCCTATAACAGAATGAGACAAGTTAGGTAAAGTTAGGGCGAATAAACCTTGTATCACCAGTTTTTAGATAGACACTCCTTAAGTGATTAACATGCCTATTTGCAGAGCTAAGCAAACTTGACCCAAACTTTCAAGGCAATAAAGATGAATGTAAAATGAAGTTACCCACGGGCATCTGCAGGCCTAGACTTTAAACCCCTATTACACAGTCAGGCGCCCTACTTTATTTTTAACCTTTACCACAGTCCTCGGACAAAGTAGAGGGCCTCCCCCTCCGCTGCTAAGTCAAACTCAGGCTGTGCTGCCTTTGCTGGTCCGGGCTCCTTTCCACTTCAAAAGGACCACGGAGCCCACCCATCACGGGGTCCCCGTGTGTCAGGTTGGAGGCTGGAATGTCCTCCACAAAGAGGAGATGGGAATAGATAGGTTCTTGGTTCATCTTCACAGAAAAGCACTTAAAGATGCATCAATGTGTCTCACAGGCAGGCTTCACTGCCAGAGTTAGTAAGCTCCAACAGGGAGGCGACTTCAACTCGGTCCTCTGACCCAGGATCAGACAGGCCTGGTAACACAGGAATAGGATCCACTTTTTATGAGTGGGGTGGAGTGGGGTTTGGTTGATCACAATCTCAGCTCTGATCTGTAAGATGGCTCTTGAAGAAGCCCTTATCACGCAGTCTAGGCTGGATGATAGGAGCATTTCTGCTTGGGACACTCTCAGTTTTTCAAGGTTCTGCTGGAACCCAAGGTGACCCTTTAGGTTTAGGGTAAGGACAGAACTTTTTTTTCCGGTAGTGAGAATTAAACCCCAGAGCCTTTGCACTGAGCTACATCCTGAGCCATTTAACCCTTTTTAAATCCTGAGACAGGATTTCACTAAGTGCTAAGTTCCCAGGTTAGGCTTCAATTTGAGATCCTCCCACCTCAGCCTCCCAGAGTGCTGGAATTACAGGTGTTCATCACTGTGCCAGCTATGGCTACAGACTTCTGGGTACTCATTGGTAACTGAATGTCCTTGTAAATCTCTCATCTTGGTGTCCTCAGACTTGAAGAGGGATGAGATAGATTGTGTAAATGTAGGACTAATTAACCTTGTTAACCTTATAAGATAGATAAGCATATTACTAAGTTTTTGTTGAATCATTGAACAGAATTGTTTGCAGTCTCACTATTTGAATGTCCACTTTGTATGATTTAATTTTGTAACTTGAATGACTATTTCTAAGATGACGATATGTAATGTATCAACTAATGATTTCTTAGTGTTTATTTTTTTAATTCTGTATTATTTCTACCCTTTTATCTGTTTTGCTTTTCTCTTTAAATAATTTTTTTTTAAATTAACCTTGTATTGTCAGCTTTCAGACAGGCAATTCCTAAAGGACTGACATGCCTCTGTGCAGGATAAGCAGAGATATGACCCAAAGTTTTAAGATAAAAAAGAAGACACTTACAAAATGAAGGCCTAGCTTTCAGGCCTGTCTGATCCTGGGTCAGAGGACCGAGTTGAAGTCGCCTCCCTGTTGGAGCTTACTAACTCTGGCAGTTACCTAATGGGCATCTATAAACCCAAGTAAACAATGACCTTTTCTTTGTTTTATTTTTAGCAAAAACAGATTTAAGTCCCTGGCTGTGTCAGGAAAAAAGTATGTGCTTTTAATGAGTAACAGGTTTGTGCTCTGCGCCTCTGGTTGTTTCTGGGTCACCAGGATATGGCAGCTACCAGGGAATCCTGTACATAGCTCTGAGCAGGAAAAGGACTTGAACACTCTGTCTTACCTGGCCAGGCACCTAAAAAAACACAAATATCGTTCATCTCATCCTGGTACACAGAATGTACAACCAGTATTTTAAAACCTTTCTGTTTTTCTCCAGTGTCTTTAAAATTTCTATGTGTAGTGTAAACAAATTTTATAAAGTCTTCCATTTTCTCCAGAGCAAGTGAGGATGTTACAAACCTGTTAGCCTAGTTAAGACAATAAACATTTAATATGGCATCATGGATTAGGAGGGAAAATCCCAGAGCAACGTTTCAGGAAAGACAGGGAAAGAATTATGGGGAAAGCAATGTAATGGATTTCCTTGCATTTTGTTGCTTCTTGCTTGTTACAAGAAGAAATAATTTGGGGTTCATATTCCCCGACAAATTTTTGAAAAAGTATGTTCATGGCAAGTAGGACTCATTTAGGAAGACAAACTAGAAAGAAGAAACTACACTGGCAGTTCACTGCAGAAGTTAGTCAAACTCTGCAGGTACAAATAATTGTATTAGATGTTACATGAAAACATACCAATTACATCATTGTGTTATATGTGTCAGATGCAACTCAAAGGCTCTGTGCTTACTCCTATAAAACTCTAAGCATTTGTTTTACATAGTCCCCAATACTCAAAGATCCCACAAATGAATTCCATTCCTCAGTTCTTAGAATTCTGCTAGGTGGCTGTAGGTTAATTGGTAGTCAAGCCTAAATCTGTAAAGATGCCTTTTGTAAAAGAAAGAACCCACTTATGACATGAATAAGCAGTCTCCAAAGGGGTAAGTTTGAAATTTGAATGTTCTCTCTGTATCTTACTATTTCTTAGGGCTCAGCTAGTAACTGATATGTCATAATATGTCTGTTTTCCCCATAGCCATCTTCCAAAGAGGTAAGGAGCATGTTATTTACATAGTTATCATTTACTATTAAGAGAAAAAAACTGATAAATAACAAAAACCATCTTAAAAAAAGAAAATAGACATTATCTTTTGTGAGATATGTCTTGATTTCAAGGATGCTGAAATGTGAATATAAATATACATGCATGCATACGTGTGTACTAAAAGTATATGTATATTTCTTTATCTTAGCATTGATTGATAATCCAATTCAACACCCTGGAACCACTTTGCCAGGAAATGTATGCCTACGCCAGACACTAGCAAGATAAAAAAAAGTAAAACAAAATTTTGACTCTCAAGTTTTCAAGGAATGCTAAATCACTGCTGCTTTGAAAGTACTGCAGTACAAATTTAGCAACACAGTTGCTGCAAATGTAGTCAGTTAATTTAGGTCAGGATGGAGTAGGGTGGATCCTAATCCAGTAGGTCTGATAGAAGGAAAGAGCTGACCACCAGCGCTCCCACGGAGGGAGAATACCGCCACGTGATGACTAAAACCATGCTGCTGCAAGCCGAGGGGTTTGCTGGCAAACCCCTGAAAGCTAGGGAAGAGGCATACGACAGATTCTCCCAAAGGCTCTCAGAACAAACCAGTCCTGCTGACACTGTGACCTCAGACCTGCAGCTTCCAAAACCATGAGTTCAATTTTTATGCTGTTTCAGCAACGGCACTTGTAATGCTTCATTACTGTGTCTTTAGAAAACGAACACGTTTTAATGACTCTACCTCCTCTATATTTTCTTGCCCTAGTTACAGTATTATATGTACATGATGATTGTGACTATAATTATTTGGATGCTTTTTGGTCTGTTGTACCTTACATAATTTACCTCGTGGCATTTATGCTTTGTTTTATATAAAATATCTCAGGAGAGCTGGCCTAAGACTTAAGTGAGCAATCAATTGGTGTGCTATGACAAAAGAGAGTATTTGGAGGTAGCAGTTTGACTATTTGCCACTCCTGTTTTTATCACCGTGCTGAGCCAGAAGACGTCAGGGAGGCCGTCGTGGGGTGAGGGAGTGGAAGATGGGTGTCAGTAAAGACAGGGAAAAGGCACGCAAGCAGGAGAGGACTGTGTCCCCGTTCTTGGTGGCTTTGTAAGAGTTATCACTCAATGCTTGGAAGCTCTAGGGTAATGAATGAATGTGGGTATACAAGTGTGCAAAGAATAGGAACCAAATGCCAGAGAAACACATCTCACTGAGGCAGGCACTCACAATGCCACGAGAGTAATTGATACCCAGTGCCTACCAGGACAGTAAATGTAAGCATGGGTCACACAGGATTTTAGTTCAGAAATTCTATACCTGGAAACAGAAGGAAACCCAAGGAAATCTTAGTGTCAATGTCAGGTGATAGATGTGGTCTTGGCTGGGAGAGCAATCTAAGATCCATGGAGGAAATAAACACTAAATGCAAATCCAAACAGCCTAAGACTCATCTTGCAATGGCAGGAAGAAACACCCAAACACCACCCAGGATTTGGAGGCAGATTTATTTATGTCGTTGGACACTGATCAGGATCATTTTCAGAGTATCAGGCCTGTCTCTAGTAGGCTAGGGCTTTTATGGGACGCACAGGCAGGAGGTACAGAGGTGAGACAGAACAGCCTAGCAGTTCTGTCGATTAGCTAGCGGGGTGAGATCGTCTGTTACAAGGGTAGATTAATGATCATCAGTTCATGAAGCTGAATACAATGACACAATCAGGCATCCTGCACATTCAGTTACAATCTCACTCTCATGGGTACAGGGGTCAAGAAAGTAATCACAAAGCCATGAAATAATTACAGGGCTAGGCAGTTTCAAAAGAACAAACTTTTAAAAAGAACAGTTTCAGGGGCTGGAGGTTTAGCTCAGCGGCATAAGCACCTGCCTTGCAAGCAGGCAGTCATGAGTTCAATCCCCGGTACCGATAAAAAGGAAAAAGACACACACACCAAAAAAAGAACAGTTTCTCTGGTACAGTTCCTCCCTTTCGATCTCCGTTGAAAAACTGGAGATCTGGATGTGAATAATACTGAGGCCCCATCTGTGAGCTGGGCCACCAACAGGAAACAGGATGGAGACAGGAATGGAAGGTGATGGGGACTGCTGTGACGCAAAGCTTCATGGGTAATCACAGTCATGTCTTGCTGGTAGGTGGGAAGACCAGGATATTTGCATAACAGCATCAAACACCCCGATTTGGGTGGACCCAGAAAGCCATAGCAGTTGGGGTTGCACCTTACTAGAGATAGTCATCAGCAGATGCACCCAGGGGAGGCTGGAAAAGGGCAAGGCAAATAAGGAAGTTCTGAAACTCACTAAGTAACTAGCCACTTACAAGTACAAGCTGGGGCTGGGGATACAGCTTAGCGGCACAGCATCTGCCTGGCAAACAGGAGGTACTGGATTTGAGTCCTGGTTCCTCCCCCAGCCAAAGAAAATTAAAACTACATGCTATGGAATGAATTTTGTATAAAATTCTTACGTTGAAGTTCTAACCATAAGTGTGGCAATATGTGGAATAAGAAAATAATTAACATTAAACGATTATAGCCAAGTGTTATGGCACACACCTGTAATCCCAGCGTTCTGGAAGGGGTGGCAGGAGGGCCTCCACAAATTGGAGGCCAGCCTGGGCTACAAAGTGAGTTCAAGGCCAGCCTAAACCATATAATGAGACCCTGCCTCAAAAAAGACCAAAAAAATAAAAAAATGATCATGAAGGTGGAGTTCTGGTCCAGTAGGATTAGCGTTCTTAAGGAGGAAACCCCAGAGCTTGCTAGCTCTCTCTTTCCCGCTGGGTGCGCCCACAGTGAGAAGGTAGCCAGCTGCAAGCCAGGAAGAATGTCCCTCCTGGGAACCAAATTGATTAATACTTCAATTTTGGACTGGCTGGCTTCCAAACCTGAAAGAATAAATTTCTACTTGTGGTATTTAAACCACAAAGTATATTTTGCATGGCATTGTAAGGAGACTAATTTATTGTAGAGTATACAATAAATTTAAACTTTTTCTTTAATATCTTTGCAACAAAAATTAATCTATCTCTAAGGAAAGTTTTTAAGGTGGATATTTGCTTGCAAAAGGACAATTACAGGGCTGGGGATTTAGCTCGACAGCAGATCCCGTTACCAAACAAACAAACAAACAAAAAAGGACAACTGTAGTCAATTATTTGTTGCAACTTACCTTAAATATATACAAGACAAAAAAGTTTTACCTGTGGAGGATGTCCTTTATTTTCCTGTTCTTCATGTTAAAAGTAGTTTGTTTAAAACAATTTGTACATCCCTAGCTAATCCTCAGGAAACATTCTCAGAAGTAAAATTATTAAACTGAAGACTCCTTTGGTTTGAACCCGGAATGCTGCCCAAGACCTGTCTGTTAACAGGCTTGGTCACCAGCCTGTGGCACTCTAGGGAGGATGAAACATTTAAGAAATGGATCTAGGGGAAGGATTTTAGATCGTTAAGGGTGTACTGCTGAAGGGCACAGTGAAGCCTTAGTCCCTTTCTCTTCTTTTTTGAATCCTGGCCACAGAATGACCACCCACTCCTGCCACGATGAGCCTTCTCTCCACAAGTCCAAAAGCACAGAATAAAACTTCTAAATCTGTAAACTCCAACACACCTTATGTCTTTGTCAACTGACTTCCTCACCTATTTGTTATAGTCACAAAAAGCTAACATAACACAAAGCCTGTGCATATTTTAAGGTTACTTGAAAAAAATTCCAGAGTTCCCAATAAAAAAAAAGTTGATCCAATTTACACTCCACAAAGGAGTTGATGAACGTGTCTTTTTCCACATATTCCTGCCTCCCTTAAATTTAATTATAAATGTTGAGCTAGGAATTCAAGTGCAAGGGGTTATCGGAGTAATGTAGGGACCGAGCAGGGCAGTGGGTTAGGATGGGCTGCTGAAGGAGTGTGTCACTAAGCCAGCTATCACAGAGGGCAGCTGGAGCTTAATCTCCCAGAGAAACTCAGGCAAATGGTGCACAAGACCTCAAACTATCCCACCTACAGGGAAAATGCTCTTATGTCCACCCAAGAACCATGAAGTGAGGGATACTTGAGGGGAGGTAGCAGAGGGATTTCTGTAGTTACAAAACAAAAATAAGAAAATCTTCATCAGACTGAGCAGTTAGAAGTTCACTGGAGTGTGCTGAAACGTTCAGGAACATGTTCCAGCAGGGACAGCATCTGTTACACTTTGTCCTCAGTAGGCAAAACAAGCCAAGCTTTTGTACAGTGAAGAACTAGCCTCTGGCTTTGACCTTGATTACTGGAGGCGATGATCCCTCCTGAGTGCTCTCTGCCTGTTAACTGTCTTTGCTTCCCTGGGAACTTTGGCCACCAGACAGCAGAATGATGTGATTTACTAGGGGCTTTGAAGCAACACTTGGCTGTCACCCACTGTGACCAGGAAGTCAGGCAACAGGGGACTGAGCAAAGAGGAAAAGGTGAAACGTACACGAGGGTTCCTCCCTGGTGCTGCCTTTGGGTCTCTTTCCTCTGCTGGCTCTAATCTCTTTCCTTTCACGATGTTTAAACATTATAACTATGGGCTGAGGAGCTTGCCAGACAAGGTTGTAAGTTCAATTCCTTGCACCAAAGACAAAAAAAAATATATTATAACCATAGGTATGGTGAGTTTTGAGTTATTCTCAAATAAATTATTCAACCTGAGAATGGTCACCGATGAGCTCCCTAGGCTTTTTCTTTCCTAAGGAACTTAACTTTGTAGGGTTTTTAGGGCAAGTAGAAGGCAGGTAAATAGTTAAGTTATTTGCCTATTAAATAAATTTGTGATAGTTTTCAGTTATTGTCTAGTCAGTTCTATTAATCTTTTTCCTGATATCTTTTGTTTACTTTTTTTATTTTAAAGAGAATAAAACCTAGCAAAACAAAACTGAACAAAGCCAACAAAACAATGCAGTGAAAGTGGTACAGAACTTTGAAGCAGGATAATGGGAAATCAACAATGGCTACCATAAATATATCTTGTTATCTTCACAATAGTTGTCCATTCCACCAGACACAGTAAAATCAAATAAAACAAAATAGAACAAAACCAATCAAAACAGAACATTGAATAAAATAAAAACAATAAATCAAAACAAAGCAATGAGTTCAATACTGGATTTCAAAAACAAGACAAGGAAATCCCCCATATTTGCTATATTGTGTAGTTATCATCCTAGTAGATACTCAGACCACTGGGGCCTTAGGCCTGCAAAGTCAAACAAACAATGGAAGCCTTTAATTGTTTTTATAACTCAGTTGCTCTCAACTCAGCCTGTCCTTCGAACCAGCCAGTTGCTTGGAGGGGGAGCACAGTTCCTGATTCTCAGCTCATGTGCCGACTGACTGGCTCATGGGAAGGGTGATCTAGCTTCTCACCTCCTGGGCCCCCTGTACGGTTTGCAAGGATTACCAGAAGGCAGAACTGGCTTCTTGGCGGGGTCTCTGCAGACCCAGCATGGCTTCTGCTCCCTTTTGTTTACTTTAAAAGGTTTCCTTGCTACAAAATCATGTAAGCATTCACCTTTGTTTTCTAATGTTTTATAGTATCATTTTCCCTAGCTAATTTTTATGGAATTTGTTATCGCTAGTGGGTTAAAAAAAAAAAAATATTCTTTTCCTCAGTTGACCCAGCATAATCTTTTTTTTTTTCAAAACTCATTTTATTTCACAGAGAAAAAAAGATTTCAAAACACAGCTATCAGGGGACAACTATGATACACACATTTTGTATTGCCATTTCCAAATCATTCACCCAGAGCTCAAGACATCTGCATTCAATCATGCAAATCCTTCTCTTCAGTGAACTCAGACAAATCAGTAGTATAATTATCTTAACTGTATTTTTATATATGTGTAAGTGTACATATACAAATACCTCGTTTCAGCTTCTGATACTAGTGAGACAATATGATGTTTAAACATGTATGTCTGCTTTATTTCACTTAGAGCCAGCGTAATCTTTTAAATAATTATTTTTCCTTCATTTTTATCACATGCTACATTCCCATGCATACTGGGGTTTTATGTGGTCACTGCATTCTATTCGTCTGTATTATAGATTTGATTTTATATCACCCTTATCTTATCTTTTATATCACCCTTAGTTTCTGTGGGTGGCTTTATAATATACATTAATATTACACTGTATCCATCTTTCCAACTTACTCTTCCCCCTTAAATATTTTTTGCTCCTTTGCCTATTTAATCTTCCATCATAAAACTCTCTGCACCCCAAAATATGCTTCTCAGAAATGGAAGATAAAATCACTTTATCAATTTCCATTGCCCTCCCTTAATAAAATGCTACTAGATTTTTTTGAAATTTTATTACATAAAAATTAATTTGAGGAAGATTGATATATTTACAAAACTGAACCTTTTCATGAAGGAACTTGGTTTACTTCACAGTGAATAACAATAAAGATAATAATATGAAAAAAAAATTTAAGTTCACATTCTTCATATAAGTCCAGCACATTTCTTATTAACCTCAATGAAATAAGCATTACTATGGCCTTTAGTGAACAAATCCAAATTATCTCCAGAAATTTTTTACTTCTACCACCATCATATAAGACTTCCAAATCGAGCACATAACAAACATCTCCATAGATTTAGTGTGTACTCATTTGACTTTTTTGAGATGCTGAATAATCCATCATACATTTATCAGTTAGTTGTATTTTTGTCTTTGTAGACTTTTATCTTTTGCCTATTTTCTATTCTATATAATTATTTAGGTGATCTTCTAATTCAAATACCACATAATGTTTCTGTATATTTTCTTCTATTCATTTACATGTTCATTTGCTTTATAGTTCATGTTTAAAATTCTTTCCTTCTTTTTTTAACATGGGGCTGGGGCTCAGGGGCTTCACATGTGCTGAGCATATGCTCACATGTAAACTTTAACTCCCTAAGCCACATGGAATGTATGTCACTTAAGTGCGGGCTGAGTTTTTTAAAGTTGTTTGCTTTGTCTGTCTACTGAACCATGGCGTCTTTTGGGAGCTTACTTTATGCCATAACCTTTTAGTTTACTTTGTAACTTTTTTTATTTGTGCATATTTGCAATACGAAAAGTTTACATTCCTTGTGGAGAATTGATATCTGTACACAACACATCTTAAATCTTTTTTCCTCCTCCCCCCCCATCCATCTCTGAATTCTTCTTTTTTTGTGTGAGAGGGGGACATGTTTGCAATACCTAGTAATGTTTGAGGACAGAACTCCTTGCACGTACTTTTTGGCTCAGTAATAAAATGTTCTCATTAAAAGGGAATTCAAGCAGTGATAGCCAAAGACTTAGTAGACACAGCTTAGGTCCAGACTGTTCTCTGAAAGACCACGTGTTATAGGTTTGCTCCCTGGTTTGGCACAGTGGGAAGTAGTAGAAACTTTGAGAGGCAGAGCCTAGTTCAAGGTTTTAGGACACTAGCAACATACCATCAACTGGGACTGTGGACAGTGGCTTCTTTTCCTTGCATCCGAGCCATGAGGTGAGGGTTCTTTCTCCTTCACATATTCCTGCTATGGTGTGCTGTCTCACCTCAGGCCAAAGCAGCAGGGCCTTTCGGTCATGGACTGAAACTACAAGCCAAAACACATTTTTTCTCTTTGTAAGTTGCTTTATCGCAGTAGTTGGTAAAATAATAGAAAGTTGACTAACTCACTAGTGTATCTAACAAGATACATTTTCTTTTCAAGAATGATGGATACTTCAGCCAGTTGATGTTAGTTTTCTGAAAGGCTGTGAAGAGTTAAGCAGGTTATTTCACAAACCACAATCTAAAAATGAGTTGCTAAAATTTACTTGTGGGCCGGGGATTTAGCTCAGCAGCACAAGCAACCTTTGGCAAGCACAGGTACCCCTGGTACCCCGCCCCCCCGCCAAGAAAAGATACTAGTTAAAATTCACTTGGAAGTATCAATCATGCAAGGGTATAAATTTTGAATTTATAGCCACAAGTTCAACATATTTGGCAGATATGATCCAAGATTCTAGAAACATACTATCTACACAGCAATGTCAAGGAACAAGAAAACTATCTCTCAGAATCAGATATGGTTTCATAAAAAGAGCACCCAATTTGATGTCTGAAAACCTGGACTGGAGTCCTTGCACCATCTCTAAGTTTGACTTTGACTAAATCGCTTTAACGAGTCTCACTTTTCTCTGTTATGAAATGAGTGACCTGATGGGACTGTTAGAAGAGCTAAATGAGAAAATCTATTTGAAGGCATTGTGTAAACCGTAAAGCCCTGTTCAGTCACCGGTAGTGATTAATTTGGTTGATCTAAGTTTTAATATTCTACCCCTCTTGCTGTGGAGGAAATGCTGGCCCCTGCTGTCCTTGGCTGGGGAAGCACTGACTGAATCCCACTGCCTCCTCTACAGCTCCGTCCTGCTTCTGAGCCAACCTGCTTCCAGCCTGCCACGTTCCCAGGCCCTGAGTGCACTAGCTTTAGTGCAGGGCCTTCATGAAATCAGACCTGCCTCTAAGGAGGAAACAGGAATGGCATTTACTGAGCATCTACTGTACACCACACATTGAAAGGTTATGCTAGCACAATAGAGATGTATGGTAAGGACCATCCTTATCACTTCTTGTCATTATCTTCTGCTTGGACCAGGCTCATGAGATCAGTGATAGAACAACATTTAGTACAGGGTAGTATGTGTTCAAAATGCTAACTGCATTTCCACTCTTGGACACTGTTAGGAGTGGCTAGGAGAGGGAGAGAGTATTACATGAAAATTAGGTAGGGATCTACAGAATACTTGTACAGTGATTAAAAGTTTTCATTGCTTCAAACATCTACTTTATCACAGTATTTGGTATTACAGTATATGCGATTGGTAAGACTTTAGCATTCTTTACATGAAAAAAGTTTATTCCATCTCTTTTTGTTCACTTTTAGGTCTTTCTTTCTTCTCTCCTTTCTTTTTATCAGATTGCACCTTTCTGACTTTTAGAAGTCCCAACATCTCCACAGGTCTCTTTTTAATTGATGCATAACAATCCTAATATTTCAGGGCACAACGTGATGATACTACACATGTATACAATGTGTAATGATCAACTCCAAGAAACCAGTACTCCCATCTCCTCAAACATTTAGCATTTCTCTGAGCTTGAGTCTGTAAACTGTAGTCACTCTTCCCTTTAGGGAATGTGATACATTATACATATTGAATGCTGCCTTCCTCCCCCGTATATGAAACCAGGAGAGCAGACGGTACTGTTGGGGTGATGGAGGGAAATGATTAAAGTGTGTTATGTGCATGTAGAAATCTGCCAAATCCCCACTGTCAGTGTAACCAATATGCACTAACAAAAAAAGTGAGAGAAGAAAAAGAAACAGCAAGGAGGGTAGGGAGGGGAAAGGGGAGAAAGGAATGAAGAAGAGGAAAAGGGAGAGAAGTAAAAGAAGCCAGGAAGGAAGCCCTGCAGAAGGCCAGTGGAAGCAAAAGGTGGAATTGAATGACAGTGAGGAGCTTGCTGGGCTCAGCTGGTACATGCGGTGGGTGGAATCCAACTGCTTTGGTGGGAGAGGAGGCTACCCTTGCTCTGTCCAGCACCCTAAAGTGTTAGCAGCAATAATATTTTGAGAAAAAGCTTTTGTTTTTATTTTCATCTTTATTTTCTACTTTTGCCAATTTTGGGGAGGCATTTTGAACATTTTACATTTCGACAAAATTACTTGGACCTGAAGATTTAGTAATGTTATCAGATTAGTAATTAAGTAATTTATGCTGGACTATAGCGTATAGCTGGGAGTAATGGTGCATGCCTGTAATCCCAGCACTGGGGAGGCTGAGGCAGGAGGATCACTGTGAGTTCAAGTTCAGTCTGGCCTACAAAGTGAGTTCAAAGTGAGCCTGAACTGCATAATGAAACCTTGTCTCAAAAAGACAAAAAGAAAAAGAAAAGAAAGGAAGAGAGAAATATAGCTTGCATTTAAAAGCTGACACATTAAAGAGAAATTTAGAATACCACATTTCACAGTGTCCGTAGAATGTATTTGAAGACACTGTTTATTTAAAAGTAAATCTGGTATTAGTTCTATTCTGAACTTGGTATGAGGAGTATGCAAAGCAAACAAATAAAATGACACCAGATACTTTAACTGGGGGGCTTACTAGTCTAGCATTTATTTATCTTCTTTTTTAAAAAGCCACATCTTGGTTCTTACTTGAATAAGAAGGGAAGAAGTCCCAAGAGTCTACCAGGATGAAAATGATGTTTTCTTTTAAGCTTCTGCTTTCAGACAACTCTGTCTCCAAAGTCTGGAAGAACAGTGTCATCTTCAAGCAAGGCGGAAGAAAGAACAAGCCGAGCTGTTTCTCACCCAGGAGGGTAGATTTCCCGTATTGTTGGCCAACCGTGCATTTGGTGGCATCAGGTGGGCAGAACTGTGCCATAGGCAAAGCCGGTGCATCATCCAGCAGCTTTGTGCCTGACTGACCTAGGCTGGGTCCCAGGTATCCCCAGTGAACTCGCCTCCAGCAATACCTGGTGGTACTTAACTTTGGATCATTCCTCATTGGAGGCTCTCGTTTTCTTTTGTTGTTGCTTTCTCCTGACTTCTGTGAAGGGCGGCAGGATTGTGACTAGCGGCTGCCACTCAGGGCATTTCCACCCTCTGAGGGGAAGGCAGAGGAGTCACCAAGAGAGAGGCCAGCAGTGCCCGTTAGCACCTGCTGCAGCAGTGCGAAGTTGGCTGCTACCCCAGTGTCGAAAGGAAGGCGGCTGTGATCAGCCATGGCAGAGTCTAATTTTGGAATGTCACAGGATTCAGGAGACAAAAAGCATTGCGTACTGCTGAGTCACTGAGAACTGAATGTTGTAGGTTGGGGAGGACAGAAGCAACAAGAATATGTGAGACAGATCACCGAGTAGATGGATGAGGAGAGTCGTGCTGCCTCTAACAGCATCAGACATTCGTGTGTGCATCATGTCACTGATTAGGAAATGAGTTGTTTGTTCTGCAGTGTCTTCACCAGTGAAAGGCAAGGGGATGAACTTGGCTGGCACACAACGAACTAGGCGTCTTCCTCCCGGCAGAGTGCAGAGCTGGGATTCACCCAGCTCTCCTCCACCTCTGCCTCTAGCCAGGCCTCTCAACTCCTGTGAGTGGCATGGGGCAGTGTCATCTTGTTTCTGGCAATTGTTTAACTCTATTAGGTCAGTTACTCTGTGTGTGTGTGTGTGTGTGTGTGTGTGTGTGTGTGTGTGTGTGTGTTTGTATCAGGAACTGAACTCACGACCTCATGCTTGCCAGGCAAGCACTGTGCTGCTGAGCTATATCCTTGGTCCAGGGATTCTGTTTTATATTCGTGTGACCTGCACCCCTCCCTCCACGTATTTGTCCTGTAGTAAGTATGTGAAAACACAGGCTAAATGGAAATGGAGTGCAAAGAGCTGGGGTTACAGATGTGTACCACCACACCTGCCAGAGCTCTGAATCTGGAGACAGATGTCTTGGACTTTGATTCGCGTTGTCCTTGTTATCCACAAGAATTTGGGTAACACACTGACCAGGCTTTCTTGTCTCTGCCCAAGAAAATAGTGACTTCTGCTCTGCCTACTTTACTGTTAATGTAAAGATTTGTAAAAATATAAACATGAGCAGAAACTACAATGAAAATGTAGCATACACATCCTGTAGGTCTGCATCAACTTGTCACCAGCACAGCGAAAACTTACTGTATTTTATCTGGATCTGGACCTGAGGGAGAGAGAAAGCCCAGGCTGTGTGACTGGTCCCAAGCCTGATCCTGCTCCTGCCTGTCATCACCCTGTCTGTTGATGACCCACATGCAACATCTTGATTTTCCCCACAGAAAGCTTTTATTAAAGACATCTAGAGCTCTCTCTACCTT
Source organism: Cavia porcellus (assembly GCF_034190915.1). Classification (NCBI taxonomy): domain Eukaryota; kingdom Metazoa; phylum Chordata; class Mammalia; order Rodentia; family Caviidae; genus Cavia; species Cavia porcellus. The sequence continues at coordinate 12,116,538 of NW_026947512.1, read as the reverse complement.
GTAGACGTGATACAACATTGATCTCTAGAGTCTACTTTCTTGCTTATTTATTTATTTATTTCAACGATTATGTTAGATGCTAGGGGCTTGGAGATAATTTTTTTAAAGTTTTACAATTCAGTGAGAAAGACAAAAAACAAGTAGACAGATAAAGACATTACTATAAGTTGTGATATGTCCATCGCCAGATGAATAAATAGATAAGATGTGGGATACATATACAATAGAGTACTACTCAGCCATAAAGAAAGATAAATTTTAGGCATTTGGAGAGAAATGGATGCATCTTAAAACCGTAATGCTAAATGAAATCAGACATAGAAGGTTAAATATTGCATGGTCTCTCACATACGAATATAAAAACTCAAAAGAACAAAAAAAAAAAAGACAGCTGGTTGCAAATAGAGAGTTGGATCTCTTGGAGATGGAAGGTGATCTAGGGAAAGAGAAAGAGTAAAGAGAGGGGAAGGAAGAATATAAGGGTTAAGCTGTGGTATGTACCAACCCTCAACCATAAATACATTCACTATGCATTGCAAACATGTAATAAAACAAACAGGAAAATGTGATAAATGCTAGGAAGGAAACATATCAGGTGACATGATAAGGTTGGCAAGAGACATACTTGGAGTGATTAGAGTCTTCTATTAGCAGGAACTCGAAGGAGAAAGTGAGCCAACCATGCAGAATAATAAGAACGTTCTGGGCAGAGAGAACAGGGTGTGGGAGGCCCCAAGGCTAAAGGAGACTGAAAGGTGGGAGGTGAGGCTGGCATCTAGAGAAGAGAAGAGAAAGCCCAGGTGAGGGAGGCAGGAGGAGTGAACTGAGACCAGGGCAAGGATTACTGAAAACTGTGATGTGTGTAGTTTTAAAATCATACTACTATTGGAGCCCACAATGTCTTCTTTTTTTTTCTTTTTAAAGAGGGTAAAATTAAACATAACAAAGCAGAACAAAACAGATCATAAGATAACAATGTAAGAGACACAGATTCCAAAGCAAGATAACCAGAGATCAGACACATTGGAGTTGGGCAGGACAGGCCTGAACCTGGATCCCATTGGCGTCAGTCGGCTGCTTCTGGCTCAAAGAGTTGGATCTGCTTGGGTCAGGACCCAATAGCCCGGGACAAAACTGTCCTGAACCTGTGACATCCGCACGGCACAGACTAACGTGCTAAAGACACTCGCAGGTTGACTGGCTCAGCGGAGAGGGGCCAGCCCACAATGTCCCTGCATGGAGCTCACAGATCAACAGTATACCGGACAGGGCAGCAGTGCCCTAGCCAGCATGCTTCAGAAAAATTATAAACAATAGGGAAAGGGCCTGAGACCTCCACCATACAACTGTCTGGAAGAAACCAGAAACATGACAAGAGAAAGAAACAAGAAAAAGCCTCCAGCCACTGACCCAGGGAAAATAAGTCCAGGAGAGCTGAATACAGACCAGATTGAGGGCAGCAAATATGTAACATCAGACACAGCATCAGTGGACATAAAGAAATACTTTCATGACCTCATATACGAACTTAAAACTGAAATTCTAATTCAAGTGAAGCAAGATACAAAAAGATTAATAAAACAAGTGCTAAGCACCTCTCAAGAAAACACAGATGGAAGAATGGAGGAACCCAGAAAAAAGAGAGAAACCTTTGATAAAGAATATAAACAAAATCTAGAATATATGAAACAGATTCAAAGAGATTACCAGGAAATTAAAAACTCTACTGAAAGCTGGCAAAATTCCTGGACAGAAACTAAAGTTAGACTTTCAAAACTTGAAGATAGATTTGTAATGCATGATTGTAAAAGGAAAGATCTCTTAAAAATAACAAGCAACCAGGAAGTAATAATGCAAAGGCTAGAAGACAACAAGAGGATGTATAACTTAAGATAAAAAATGTGAACGAAGAAGCAGGAGTAAACACAAATGAAATACAAAGGCTATTCACAGAAATAATTAAGGAAAACTTCTCAAGCATAGAAAAAGAAAATGATATTCAGATATATGAGGCATACAGAACTCCAGCCAGCTACAACCAAAACAGATCTACACCCAGTCATATAATAATCAAGATCCCAGAAATTCATCACAAGAACAGAATATTAAAACTGTCAGAGAAAAGAAACATCGCCTATAAAGGAAAACCCATCAAAATCGTGACAGACTTCTTGACACAAACTATCAAACCAAGAAGAACTTGGAGCAAAGTATTCCAAGTCCTGAAAGAAAATAACTCCAATCCAGATTGACGTACCCTGCAAAACTGTCTCTCAAAATTAATGGAGAAACAAGATGCTTCCATGACTAAGAGGAGCTGGGGGAATTCGTGATCACCATTCCAACCCTACAAGAAATACTGAAGGACATTCTAGAGAGAGAGAAAAAATACCAGGATTCTAGCAACAGTAGCAGAGAGGCCTCCATGAACAGGGAAGACAGTGGAATGAACATCACCCTTTCCACGGGACCCAATCCCTAGCACTCACCATGGGTTAGTGCAGCTCTCCCTGTTGGTTTTGCTCTCCATGGCACCACATCCTCCCACCAAGGGCCCAGGCTCACCAACCCCGGATTTCAGCGGCCACGACTTCAGTGTGACCATGAGTCGTCCAACTCCAAGGTGCACCCAGCAAAGTGCAGGATCAGCTCCAGTGAGTGCAAGTCTGGTTCCAGCCTTTCGTCCATGTTTTTCCTTTCTTTTTTTTTCTTTTCCTTTTCTTTTTTTTTTTCCCTCGGTTTCTTCCTGGGTCGTGAGAATCCTTTTGTCTGGTCTTCTCCATGGTGTTAAGTTCTAGCATCTGAGTTGTTTTTCTCAGAGAGGCTCTCTACCCTGCTACCTATCAATCTGCCATCTTCCCAGAATCCCCCTCATTCCATATCATGATCTCTAGATTCACCCATTTTTCTATAAATGATAAAATTTCATTCTTTTTTATGACTGAATAATATATATAGCATTTATCTATCTATTCATCCATTGATGAGCATCAAGGCTGGTTTCACATCTTGGCTATTGTATATTGTGCTACAACAAAAATGGGTATGCAGGTATCACTATAGTGACTTTAATTCTTTTATATATATATATATATATATATATATATATATATATAACAAGGTGTGGTATGGCTGGATCAAATGATAGCTCCATTTTCAATTTTATGAGGGGCTTCTATACTGATTGTATCATTGGTATTGTAGCACTGATGCTTTGATGGGAATTTCAATGGATTTGTATATCGCTTTTGGTAGTGGGATCATTTTAACATTAATTCTGCCTGTCCATGGCATGGGTAGTCTTTCCATCCTTTAATGTCTTCAGTTTCACTCTTCAGTACTCTGCAGTTTGTATCATGGAGGTCTTTCACCTCTGTGGCTAGGTTTTTAAAGTACTATGAATAGAATTGTCCTCCTCATTTATTTCTCAGCTAGTTCATTATTGGTGTACAGAAAAGCTATTTTGATTTTTTATCCTACTACTTTTCTGAGAGTATTAGCTCTAAAAGTCTTTTAGTGGATCTTTCTAAATATAGGGCATTTCATCTGTAAACAAGGATAATTTAACTTATTCCTTTCTTATTTGTATCCCTTTTATTTACTTTCTCTTGCACCTTTGTCTCATCTCAGTAATTTCCACCTTGCTCATGATGATTTAATCATTGTTCCCCAGCACAAATCATCTTTGCTTCCTTTGATCAGGTTGTCCTTTCCTACTGCAATGGCCTTTCCATTGCCTCCTTTCCAAATCCAACCCACATTTGAGAGACTCACTCAGATCCCTTTTCTTCTTTGAGGTCTTTTCTGACACTTCATACTTCAGGGTCAGGTTTAAATTTCACTGCAAGCTTCTTAACCTGCATTCTGTGTATGTGTATCCAGGACATACTTTCTTCCCAAACAGATTTCTTAACAGAGTGTGTTAGTTGTCTTTCTCTAATAAAGTAGCTAAGACAACTTATAAACAGAAAGGTTTATTTTGGCTCACAGTTCTGGAGATTCCAATGTATTATCAGTCAGCCTTCTTGCTTTTGGACTTCTGACAAAGGAGCACATCATGGCAGGTAGTGTGCAAAGAAGCAAAAACACTCACCACCTATGGCTAGGAGAAAAAGAAAAAAAGTAGGAAATGGAGATCCACTATCCCCTTTGTAGGCACACTCCCAGTGACCTAAAGTTCTCCCACAAGGCCGCAGCTGTTAAAACTCCACTTCTGTCTAATAACACCACTCTTGGAACCAGAGTGGAGGGTTGTTTAAAATCCAGCTACAGCACTGGGCTTCTGCTTCTGTTATCTGTTTATCAGCACAGGCTCTACTTCATCTCTCATGACACTGAACAACTAGTAAGAGCTCAGTAAATACCTGAATGAATAGGCATATAACATATAGTATCTTCTCTGAGAAGGGCAATCGTTGAGTTGTTTTCCCGTCTTTATCCCTAAAGCTATTCCACTGATTCATCAGTAAAATGAATGATTATACTCGGGGATGATTTTCAGGCAATATTTACCTCCACATTCCTACCAGATGGTAAATACCTTGGCCCCCCTATTCAACGTCTCCATTCCTTCATCCTAACCATTCAGCCCCTTCTCCTTTGTATTCCCCACGTCTCTCTCCAATCCAGAAACCAAGAGTGTTTTAAATATACCTGAGGTTTTGTTTTCACTCCATTATAGTAATGCCAACAATCGAGAGATGAGTACCATTGGAAAGATAGTTACTACTCATGGTTCCCAAGACAATAAGTTCCCAAAGAGGTTTGTCATGCAATGCAAGTTTAGATGGGGACACACCCAGGTGAGTCAGGGAGCAGAAGCTCTAAGGAAAAGCCTGTGCTAAAGTGTTTGTTGGGCTTTTGCAGCAAGGAACAGGTGAGACAGGGATAGCAGATTTGGGCGTAGATAGTTTGAATAATTTCATAAGATGGTGGGCTACAGGAATTGTTATAACCTCCTTTAGTGCCGCTATCCTGTTCTGTAAGCGTCGTTACCCTCACCTATGTTTCAACTCTCATTACTTGTAAATTATCCCTTTCCAGAACAGCAATTTAGTCCCGTAACCCACTGACCCTGGATTGTAAAACATTTGCTGACCACTGATTGTAAAACACTTGGTCCCAGGACCAACTGGCCCTGGTTGTAAAACATTTTTGCAGAAATTAACTCCCTCTTTGTATAAGCTTCCTCCCTTTTTCTCCTCTGCTTCACTGTCTTGACCCTTTAAAAACCCCCAGTAATCTAACCTGGAGGCACAGCTCTGCAGATTCCAGCGGCAGGGTGTGTCGCTGGTACCAGCTAAAATAAAGCGCTTTTTAAGACGGCTTGCCTTTGTTTGGGGGCCTTTTTGGGTACAACAAGAATGCTCCTTAGTTATCCATTGTCGTCCTGGGGTAATTTGGGGCAGAGGGATAGTTTCCTAAATTCTAGGATTCTTATGAAAGAAGGTATGTGGAAATATACCTTGGTGTTGCTTGATTCAGATGTCAAAGATATGCCTGTAGACAAGCCATTCTTTATCTCCAAGAATTAGGTAACCCCAAGGCAGATTCTCCCAGGTCTTCAAGGTCCCAAGGTATCAAAGCATTATATAATACAGAAGAAAAAGATAATTAATGCAAAGAAGTTAGTGCCGAGCATGATAAGGTATGTCTCCCACAGATTTGTTCCAACATTTGTTATGCTCTGAGCCAGAATACATAGAAAGGCTCTCTCATAAAAGTGGAAATGCTACAAAATTACAAATCAAGCCCACATTTAAATAAAATACATTCAATCTTCCTTCCTCAACAATTTATATCATTTATACTCTTGAAAATCCCTATCTAGGATCCTAATTGTAGTCATGGGAATCTCTGATTCACTTCCACAGTATAAAAAGTCCAACCTAAATTGCTATTTTACTTATGATATGATGGTAGGAATTAATAAAATATGAAGTTTCTTTGCTTTGCATTGGAACTCAAGTTAATTTGATAACACTACATACATGCATACCAAGTAGTAAGTTTGCTTGACAGTTATGCCATTAATTAACATATCTATATTGAAAAACTATGTTAGTGTAACTGATAAACAAAACAAAAGAGCTGGTATTTTCAAAGAAAAGTAAATTAGACAAACTTTTGGTGAATATCACACTACCATCCCCCAAAAGAAGAAAGAAACATATATAACATCATGTGTAGAAAGAGTAAAACCACAATGTGGTAAAAACTTTAAAGCATTTAAGATGGAAACAAAATGTAAAATTACACTGAATTTTAAACTTTAAATTAAAAAATAATTTAGGAAAGCTATCAAAATTAAACAAGTTAGAAAAGAAATCTATAACCATAAGAAAATTGAAAAGTTGTCCCAAAACTTTCATATCTAAAGGTCTCTAATACCTTATAAAAACAGGTACAGTAACTCCAAGTACTTAAAGTGTTTTGCACACTTAAAAAAAGACACAGTTCATGAATTTTGCAATGTGAGCTTAATGCTAATGTAAAAATTTGAAACAAGTAAACCATTAACTTCTCTCAGTTACAAATACAGCTATAAAAATATCAGTAAGCCAAGGCTAATAGTGTATTTCAAAGTCAAATATACCATGAAAAGTGTTATTTCTTTTTTAAGTTGAAAGTTTAGTTCAATCTATGGAAATTTACTAATATATTTTAGTTCCTTAACAGATTAACAAAAAAAAATCATATGATTAATTCAACAGATGCTTAAAATTTATTTTATAAATGTAATATCCATTCTCAATAAAAGTATGTGATAAGCTAAGATTAGAAGAAATGGTCCATAACATAATAAATATAAACTATTACATGATCAAATTAATGGCATCCTAATTAAAGTTGTGAAAAGGTAAAAATAAAAAATTATTACCTGCTGACATTATTATTTCACAATCAAAAAACTCTAAAGAATAAACCAAAAACAAGTCAACTAAAAAAGATTTAGTATGGTAGCCATCTGTGAAAACACAGCATACAAATTAATGGGTTTCCTGTAACAGAAATAACCAGTTTTTAAAAAACAGAAACAAATAATTTTCATAAGAGCAACTAAAAGAGCAGAATAACTTTGAGTAAATGTATAAGAAATATGAAATGCCTATATAAATAATATCATTTTATAGATTACAATTTTCAAATTGGTAGCATGGCTTACCAAGTCTCCTACAATTGTGGATTTATCTAGTTCTCCATAGATTCTGGATGTATTTGTGTTTTCAAGTTTTTACTTTAAAATGGAATTGAAATTATGGGAAATTTGTAAGTTTTCAAACATTAAAGACAAAAAGAATTTTCCAATTAACTAGTCATTCAAAAAGGAACACTTCATAGTCTAAGTGAAATTTTAAAATTTAAGTTGTTTCCTAGAAAACTTGAAATCAGGCAAAATTAATGGGCCATAATGGAGATAAATTAGAAATTAATAAAAATAGGGGGCTGGAGATTTAGCTCAGCGGCATAAGCACCTGCCTTGCAAGCAGGTGGTCATGAGTTCAATCCCCGGTACCAATAAAAAAAAGAAAGAAAGAAATTAATAAAAACAGATGTGCAGTCAATCTCCAAATATTTGGAAATCAACAAATTTCTCATTACTCATGGATCTCATTACTCATGGGTTTCAAATTACTCATGGGTCAAAAGGAAATCTATAAAGGAAACTAGAAAAAAATAAATGGAAATGAAAATACAGCATTACCAAAATTTGTGGTATAAGTACTTAAAGCAGTGATCTAGGGAAATCCATTGGATTAAATGCTTATCTTGGGGAAAAAAATGTCAAATCAGTAATTGAAGTTTGTACCTTAGAAAGCAAAACTAAACAAAGCAAAACAAAAGAAGGAAAGAGAGAGAAAAAGAAAGAAAGAAAGAAAGAAAGAAAGAAAGAAAGAAAGAAAGAAAGAAAGAAAGAAAGAAAGAAAGAAAGAGGATATAAAGAGTTCAGCAAGACACCCAGTATCATAACCAGACATTCAACCTACAGCACAGGATAAAAAATTTGTTGGCTTTATTCTGTGGGCAGATTTCTGTACAAACAAAACTCTCCATTAAAATAATACCCTTGTTCTCTTAGTCTTTTCTTACCTATGCCTACTTTTTTTCATTTGGCAAAATAGTGACGTAATCAGAACTTCACGATTAGTAGCTTGTGGAGGTAACTTGCAAATTGTCGCTTCCTGCTTTAATCTAACCAAGTCTTGGAATGCTAGGTGGTATCATTGCTACTACTATCTAAACACAGAGAAATCTGTGCTGGTACTTGTTGTGCATGGATGAACACATAGGGTATACTAGCCACTCCATTGCAAGCAATGTGCAAACAATGCTTGGCTCATATAAAATGAGGAGCCTCCTTTCTTGCTCATTATTTGATCTGTTCAATTGTAGTTGGTTTAATTTATGGGAACCCTGGCTAAAAAGTGTTTTCTGAACTCCTGATATTATCCTCCCAACAGTCACAACAGTAGACTTCTTGGTGCCTTGTATTTTCTCAAAGTTTCTGGATATTTGCAAGGAGCTATCATCAAACGGTCTCCGACTAGACTGTGAGAACCTGCTCAGAAAGGGAAAATTGTCAGACAAAACTATGAGAAATCGTATTTTGGACTGAACTTTTGCCCACAGACTAAAACAAAACCAAAATGAAGTCACTTATGGCAAAAGTAATACAATCAAACTAAAACTTTAATGAAGATGCTATACTCCAAAACAGATGAGTTCTTTTCCTGAAGTGAGGGGTTTGAGTCTACCTGAGGAAGTGTAATAAAGAAGTTCCTTCTGATTTAACCTCTGTAAAAAGAAACCAAAAGTAACCTGATGTTAAACAGTGGTTTTTTTCCTATTATTGCATTTCTTTGTTCCACCCTACAAAATCCACTGTTCCGCTCTTTCCCAGTGTGAACTGAGACTGAAGAATTCCATAGATGATACTGACCGACCGTATTTTTAAATTGCAAGGTTAACCAAATGGCAAGGAGGAGGACTGCTACATTTATTCTAAAGCTTTTCCATGCATATTTTATGTTTGACCTAAAGGGAGCTACGCTTGAATACAGGGAACTTTACCTAATTTGATGTGTAAAAAGACTGAAACCTACTCATGTAACAGGTAGCTGAGCCTCAGCCACCCACAAGCGTGACTCATCAAACCATGTTCAAATGGGGCAGAGGTACACTATCATCAATCAGTTTGTCTCTATCTCACTTCTATTTTCTATATGTCTATATGTTTCTCAGACTATAAATATATCCTGCTCATTTGGTGGGGTGAATCTTTCAGAACCAGTTTTGATCCAGACAGCTGCTTGATTCTAGTTATCATTAAAGCCAATTAAGTGCTACAGGAGAAGGAAAAGAAAAGGAAGGGGAGGAAGAGAAAAGGAGAAGGAAGAGCAAAATAAGCCCAAAGCAGGAGAAAAGGAATGACTGACAACAAAAGTAACTGATATTGATAATAGAAAAGAGAAAAAAAGCCAAAAGCTGATTCTTTGAAGTTTTCATTACAATCGATACTGAGGGTGACCAAAAAAAAATGAGACAAAAATTTCCAACATAAAGGATGAAAGAAAGATTATCATTACTGGTCTCATGAACATTAAAATGATAACAAGGGAATACTATGAAAAGTCTAAATGTTTATAAATTTGACAACATGGCTCATGCCTGTAATCTCAGCACTCGGGAGGCTGAGGCAGGAGGATCGTTGCGAGTTCGAGACCAGCCTGGACACAAAGTGAGCTCAAGGCCAGCCTGAACTGCACAGCGAGACCCTGTCTCAAAAAGACAAAAATAAAATAAAATAAAATAAAATAAAATAAATTTGACAACATAGATGAAGTAAATCAAATTGTTTAAAAAAAACAAACTACCAAGTTTATTCAGGAAGAAGCAGGTAAATAGTAAACAAATCTAATTATTTCATATATACAAACATACAGATATATGAGAAATTAAATTTGTAGTTGAAAGCCTTTCATAATGGATAGTACGGGCCCAGCAAACATTAATGGAAGGAATAACAATTCTACACAATCATTATCAGAACAAGGAGAGAGAGGAATACTTCTTATTTCAGTTTATGAGGTAGGCATTACTCCATAAAACCAATGACATTATAGTTTTTTTTAAAAATCAAGCCAATATTACTCATGAACAGAGATGCAAAAATCTTAAAAATTAGCAAATCAAATTTGTAAAAAGAATTGTGTCATGACAAAGGCAGGTTTATTTTAAGAACAAAAGGCTCATTCAACACTGGAAAAGGAATAGGAGTAACTCACCATATCAACATGAGCATATTCCTGGATACAGGGGAAAAAAGACAGAACAAACCCAGTACCCATTCATGATTTAAAAATGAACACTTCAGCAAAAGAAGTAAAAACATGAAATAAAAAGAAACTTACTTACCCTAATAACAGACGTCTATGAAACACCTACAGCTGACTTCATAGTCAGTGATGAAAACCTAAGTGTTTCCCCTCGCCCCTCGTTCAGTGGTTGCTTCCAGTTATCCAGTTCCCATTAGGACCCAAGACTGAAACACAAAAACAAGCCCCAGCTTGAAAAGGGACATGAAAAGGTCAATATTATTTGCTTGTTCTTTCAGAATATGTCCACCTGACCACCGAAATATCTAGGTTAGCTTCTTATCATCTGTTGCAATCAGTAAATATTTATCAAATAACACAAGGGATCGTATCAGCAGTAAAAAGGAATATCATGTGCTGAGCAGCCTGAGAAAGTACAAAGCCAAAGTCCCCCGGTGTTCAAGAGGCTCTTCTAGATTCATAATGAGCACTTGCCTTCATGGTTTGGAAATTATCTTTAATATATTCCAAACTCTTTCTTTTTTGGTGCAGATGTTTGTGTAATTAAAATTTTCAGACTCCACATGGGCAAGATAGCTGGGCAGAGAAAATTCCCTAAAACTATATCTGTTTCAGAGAGACTAGAGGTTGTATGCAGGCTGAAAAATAGATAGAGCTAGACTTTGAAAGAGCAGACGATTAGCGCTTTAAGTCCAACATTCTGAAATTAACCTCAGTAGGAAATCTAGCATTGCTCATACTGCCCTTATGCCTCCTGTCTTCCCATAAACAAAAACTGCTAGTGTCAAAGATCAGGAGGGCAGCTCGAGTTTGTTGTAGGGTCTGCTTGAAACCTGCATCTTCCTGATTTGAGTTGGCTGAATCTTAGTAGAAAAAAATAATTGTTTTATTATACACTCTAACACTGTAAGAAAACAAGGGATGGAAAAGAAAAATGTTTGGGGAAAGGAGAATGGCAAAGGATGAGAAAACAGAAGAGTTTAGGAAAGAGAGCATTTTATTATAAGCTTGTTGAGGCCTTGTATCAACACTTTGTATACAAAGAGTGAAATGCTTGTTGAATGAAAGGATGAATGAGTTGAGAAAAGCTATACTAATAATTTAACTTTGCAAGTAGCATTAAATATTAAATTAATCAGTCTTTAAATATTTAATAAATCTACCTATATACAAAATGGCAATGCAAATGATATTTCTTCTCAGCTCCCCCAAATGGTATGTGTACTTTCAACTCTTTATCCTCTGTTACAAATGCTTCTCTGTGAAGAGCACCTACCCTACTCCAACTCTCTTTCTGACTAGGATCTTGATCGCACAGATGGGGCCATGTAATCAATGCACACTAGACCTGAAACCATAATTTGGTTTTCAGAATCCCTGGTTTGGCTCTCAATTACTCTGAGATAGAAATGAAAGTTCAGTAGTTACTGACAAGAACTAGCTACATACTTAATAAAGCATGTGAAAATATAAACCAACAATAAAAGATTAAATTCTGAGCTTCCACCAGTCAAAACTACACAAGGGGTTTTGATTGTTAATTGCAAAATAAGTCTACTTGACCAGGGGATTTTTGTAAAGGAGTGCCACTGACTGGATGATTCAGAGAAATCCTCTGTTTGTTTAGCCTTGGTTGTTTAGTCCTCTGTAAAAGGAAAGAATTTAGTTTACAGACACTTGAGCCCAATTGCTAAGCCTTAACACAAACCCACACAACTTGTCCTCAGAACAAGACATTCTATCACCAGCCTAATTCCAGCCATTTGCTAAAACTACTCAGAGCTCAGAAACATGAGGACAAATTTTAGAACTAAAAAGATTGTGTCTCTCAAATGCCCCATGTCTTTTACCCAAAATTTCCATACTACTGAAGTAACATACAGTAAGAAAGCTAGAAGTATGTTTATCTTGCTACCAATAAAGTAAGGAGATAATGCTGACAAGTCCAGAACTGGACAATAATCACCATGAATTCTTTCTTTAAAATACATGCTTCTATTTAAGAATCTTAACATAACCTCTAAATTTTAATTTATGAAACCATAGCTTTGAAAAGGAGCTCTTGAGGATGGGAAGTTGTTTTGGCCCCTCTGTAGATCTCATAGTGACTCATACAATATTGTCTACAAAGAAACTCCTAGATAAGGCCAAGAAATGTACCCTGAGAAAAACCAACACTTGGAAGAGAAAGATGAAACCAAAAGAGTAATCAATGAGAAAGGTGAAAAAACGAGTTTAGTGTTATGAAAGCAGAGAAAGAAATTTTTACAAAACAATAAATGCAAATTCGCCCTTCCTGTGAGCCAGCAGCAGCCATGTGGGGCCAAGAAGAGAAACAAGAAGCCAATTCGCCCTTCCCCTGAGCCAGCTGCCCGCAGACTAGAGGACAAGAAGAGCCCCTCCTCCTCACTTCCCGTAAGCAGCCAGCTGACTTGGAGGATCAGGGGCTGAGTTCATAGCAACTGAGGTACAAAAATAACTTAATTCTTGTATTGTTTGATTGATTATAGGCCTAAAACTGTTAGTCTGAGCATCTACAGAGGATAACAATATGCAATCTAGCATGGAGGATTTCTGTCTTGTTTTTGAAAACCAGTATTGTTCTCACTGTTTTGTTTTGTTCTGTTTTATTGTTTTGTTTTCTTCAATGTTCTGCTTTAATTGGTTTTATTCTGTTCTGTTCTGTTTGATTTTATTAAGTCTGATGGTATCGGCAGCAATTTTGAAACTAACAAGAGGCATTATGGTAACCACATTGATTTCTTATTATCCTGTTTTGAAATCTTGTATCATTTTCATTGTATCATTGTATCATTTTCATTTTCATTTCATTTTCATTTTCATTGTATCATGTTTCTTGTTTTGGAGTTGTTTTGTTTTGTTTTGGTACCAAGAATCAAACTCAGGACTGCACTTGCCAGGCAAGCACATATGCCACTGAGCTATATCCCCAGCTCTTCACTGTTTTTTTTTTTTTTCTTTGATTGGATTTATTCTGCTTTATGTGTTTGGTTTCATTCTTTTGAAAATAAATTTTTAAAAACCAGTCATGGTTTTCCTGTAATCCCAGCACTTAGGAGGCTGAGGCAGGAGAATATTTGCAAGTTTGAGACCAGCCTGGACTACAAAGTGAACCCAAGGCCAACTTGAACTGCATAGAAAGATCCTGTCTCAAAAAGAAAAAAATAAAAGGGGCAGGGATTTAGCTCAGTGGTATAAGTGCCTGCCTGGCAAGTGTGAAGGTTGTGAGTTTGATCCCTGGTACCAAAAAAATAAAATGAAATTTAAAAAGAAAAACAATAAATGAATGAATTAGGTCAGCTGTCAAATGCACTGAAAGGGATGAACTGCTTGCACTGGATTTAAAGAGATGAGTTTCAATGTGTAGAAGAGGAGAAAGAGATGAATGGAGATAAATATGAAAAAGTTATTAAAACTGAGCTTTCCCGTATGGCAGCCACTAGCCACAGGGGACTGCGAAGCACTGAAGTCCAGGACTCTGCCCCTCACCTGCCTTTTCATCCCGTTCACTCTACCCAGCACCAACCAGACTCCCACAGTGACTTCTCACAGTGCTGACTGATGCTGCCCGCTCTGCACTTCATGTACAAGAGATCAAAGAGCGCGTGCTCTCTCCATTTCACTTTTCTGACCTAACACTGTTTACAAAATGTGTCCACACTGTTGTATGTAGCTGCAGAGGCTTCATCCTACTTGCTGTTTAATAGCTCATAGTGCAGCTATACCACATTTCCTTGTAAATGTGAATGGGTGCTTTTAATTTTAATTATGAATATTACTCATGAATAATCTAGTATAATCTTTTAACAAATATACACCCAATTTCTGATCATATACAAGATGTGACCAAAATATACATGATTTAAACATTAACCCTATTTTCTAATCACATTGCATATGTACTACCTACTTTGTGAGTAGAAATTATTGGGACTTTTAGGAGTTTTTCAATATAATCATTGAGAATGTAACATTCACCTCTTATCCTAATGACAGGTATCAGATGGATGCTCAGCCTGTACTGAATGACTGGTTAAAACAGATTATGACCAGCATTGAATGTGCTCAACTGGGCTGTTACGTAAGGTGGAAGACCACCCTTGGATAGCCTGACAACTTGGAAGTTGGTTAGATGTGAGAGCTAAAGAAGATACATCTGTGCCCACAGTACCCTGTTACCTGCCTCTCTCTCCTCCCACCTCTTCTATATAACATAATTTTCAACAGTTACCACAAAATAAGATAATAATAACAGCCAGGGAGCAAAAACCCGAAATTCTTTTTATTGAACATTGTCTATACATAACCAGCCAGTTTTTAAACGTTTAAATAAAAAATAAAATGAATCTTACAGTTTAAGAAAGAAAAAGACACCAACCAGTTAGTCAATACTTTTTATATATACCTAATATTTTTAACATTTTACTTTGTTTAGCAATATTATATTTTTTTTCTTTAGTTGTAAAGCTATAACTAAGCCAGGCATGATGGTACATGTACTTAGGAGGCTGAGGCAGGAGAATCTCTATAAGTTCAAGACCAGCCTGGGCTACATAGTAAGTTTAAGGCCAGCCTGAACTGCAGAGTGAGAACCTGTCTCAAAAAACACACAAAAAAAGTAAAAACATAAAGCTATAACTAACAACTCCTAAGTAAGAATAAGCATTAAAGAGAAACATATATAATAAAATATTTCACATTCAAACTAAAATTTGTACTTACAAATCCCAAAAAAACTATTGTACTATTTTATCATTTTAATTTTTAAAATAATTTGAAAATTTTAAAACTTAGCATAACACACTCAAAGTTCATCTGTACTGTAGCATGTCAGAATTTCCTTCTTTTGTGCTGAATCATGTTTCATCCTGTGTATCCATTATAGTTTGCTAACCCATTCATCCACTGGGCGACAGTAGGTTTGCTGCCACTCCTTAGCAACTGTGAATAATGTGGCAATGATCATCATATCTCATGCAAATATCTCTTCCAGACCCTGCACCCAGATTTTATGAGTCTATATTCAGAAATGGAATTGCTGGATCATATAGTAATTCACATTTTAATTGCTTGATGAACTAGAGTGGCAGTGACATTTTATAGTCCCAGCAATGCACAGGGTTTTGATTTCTCCACAACTTCACCAGCACTTGTCATTTTGACAGTAGCCATTCTAAATAATGTGAGGTGATATCATACTGGGGCTTTAATTCACACTTCCCTGGAGATCACCAATGCTGAGCACTTTTTGTGTGCTTCTTCCATCAGCAGAGAAAGTCCATGTTTTAAATGGACTATGTGCAGCCTTGTTGTTAAACTGCAGTTGTTTTTTTTTGGATATTAATCTCTTGTCAGATACATAATTTACAAGTATTTCTCTCATTCTAATTTCACTGTGTTGACTGTGTCCTTGAGACCTAGAAGCTGTGAAATCTGATATTGTCTCATTTGTCTACTTTTGGTCTTATCTATGCATTGTGAGTCATATCCAAGAAATCATTACCAAATCCTATGTCATAAAGCTTTTCCTCTACACTTTCTCTGAGGAATTTTCATACTTTCCATTTTTTTACATTTAGTTCTTTAATCTATTGCGAGTTGATTTTTACATATAAGGAAGGGTCTAACTTCACTTGCATGTTGGTGACCAGTTGTCACAGCAGCATTGTTGAAAGCACTGTCTTTTTTCCATTCTGTGATCTTAGCACCCTTATCAAAGATCATCTGACCCCGTATGTGATGCTCTACTTATGGGATGTCTCTTCCATGGTCTACAGATCAGTCTTTCTGATAATACATTATTTATAGCTTTGTAATGTTTTTAAATCAGAAAGCATGAAGCCACAAACATTATTCTCCTTTTTCAAGATCATTTTAGATATTCAGGGTCCTTAGTATTCATTACAAATACTAAGATAGATTTTTCTCTTTTTTGAAAAAAAAAGTGCACTTGAGGTTTTTCTGTTTTGTTTTGTGTTACTGGTTTTTTATTTTGTTTTGCTTCTGGCACTAAGGATTGAACCCAGGGCCTTTGCGCTAAGCTACATGTTCCAGTCCCTTATTTTTATATTTTATTTTGAGACAGACTTCCACTAAGTTGCAAAATTGCCTGGGCTGGGCTCACATCTGAGATCCTCCCACCTCAGCTTCCCAGAAGGCTAAAATTACAGGTGTGCACTCCTCACTCTGTTCTCCTTGCTGTCTTAGGACTTGTGCTTATTCTCTTGTGTGACCACCTTTCAACTTCCAACCTGACTATGAGCTGCTGACTGAATCTACTCTCTTAAAGTCCAGTCACCAAGATCAGATCCAAATAGCAAGCACCTGTGCCAGAGCCCCTGCTAGTGCGTTAGGCGCTTTGCACACTGATTGTCTTTGAGTCAGACATGCAGTCCTGTGTGATCACTGATGCCAGGGATACCAGGGCCATGTGGACCTCTGTCCTTAGAAAGGGGCCTCGGCGAGGCAAGCCTTCGGCAGGGCTCCGCTCCAACACACCTTCTCTTCTCCCCCTGCTCTTCCCACATTCCCCAGCTCTTGTAACTTCTTTGCTGTCTGCTTTCTCTCTTTTCTCTTCCTCTTTCCCCTTCCTCTCTTTCCTCTGTGACAGTCTCTGCAGATACAGAGATGTGAAACTTCACAACTTTAAATACACTGTCCACTGTGCAAAAATTATAAATCCTCTCCTCAGTAGCATGGGCCTCTTTGGGTTACCTAAGAGCAGGTAAGAGAACTGGCTCACTTAGCTCACCGTCTTTCAAGCAATTGCAATTTGGCTTTTGGTCTTTAGTTATGCAAGTATTATATCATACTTTTAAGTTGAATCTTTGAAACTGTTATGAGCAAACCTTTTTCCTAGAAAAACATCATGGCGAAATAAATAAGCAGTAAACTCCCAGTGCAATTTATTTGGGAAAAGAAATGTCAGAATTCACAACCCCAAAGCCTGTCTGAGAGTTATCATTCTGCTGTCTTTCACTTTTACTCGTTCATTTCCTGCTTTGATTAATGCCTGCAGTGTTGAAGTCCTATTATAGATAGAATAGGAAAATGTGACATTAAACATGAGAAAAAAGAGCAGAGGAGACACAGGCCCACTCACTCAGCAGGTCAGCAGCCTGCCTCAGCGTCCGTGGACAGTTTCACAGAACTACACTGTGTGCGCCTGGTGGGGCGGGGGGCGGGGAGACAATCAAATCATCTAGTAAGAAAGTATGTAAGATGCTCTAAAAACATAACCCCGTTATCCTAATATTAATTTGGGGTTTCATATGTCTCCTACTAAGTGTACTGTGGGCCTGGTTGCTAGATCTTCTGACTTTTCAAGAGACAGAAATCTAGGGCACGGTGGTGCATGCCTATAATTCCAGTACTCGGGAGGCTGAGGCAGGAGGATTGCTGTGAGTCTGAGGCCAGCCTGAGCTACACAGCAAGCTCAAGGTCAGCCTATTACTATATAGTGAGACAGACAGACAGGCAGGTAGATGACAGAGACACATAGAAACAGAAACAGAGACAGAGACATAGACAGACAGAGATAGAGACAGAAACAGAGATGCAGGTTTTTTGTGGAAAAAATGTTTCTAACATGTTAGTCACTAAGAGAATTAAATGTTGCAAAAGCTTAAGCAAACAAGTCCCCAGAATGCAAGAGTTGGCCTATATGCATAGGCAGTCATATTTACTCGTTTTACAACAGACAGTTGTACAATTTGCCTTTGCTAGAATCCAAAAATCTGTTTCCATATGTATCTTGTATTCTCTTTTCGAACCCATCTATACCATGTGTGGTTAATAGTCCCTTAAAATCAAACTGTCCTTTCTTCCTTTAGAAAGGAATTTCAGTGCTTTCAAAAACTACAGTTTGAAGTCGGATTAGGGGATTAAATTATGTTAGTTTCAAAGAGTTTTCCAAAACTTATATCAATTATCTTACCACCAAATCTCATTCCGTGGAGAAGCAGTTAAGTATGTACAATTGTACAAACACACACATACACATAGAACACATCACACTGATGACAGCTCAAATCAAACTATTAGAGTTGTTACTCTCAACATCACCGTGCACCTTCCTTACCGGAGCTCCCCTTCCTGGGAGCCTCTCTAAACTGCCACCATTGCACCTCCTCCTCAGCACATATCATACACTGTATCATAAGTGTACTGTACCACAATTGCATGGCACAGGGCCTAACGCACAGTAGACACAGTAAAGAGTTATTGCATGAACCACTATCATCATCAAAATAAGTTACCACTTTGAGAGTAGATACTAGGTACTAAGTAGTTTGCCTCTGTTAACCTGGAGGCTTTCCCAGGCCAGATCACACAATCCAAAGCAGCCCCTCCTCTCTAGGACACAACTTGGATAGGATTTATGGCTTTCTAATATATGTTTAACTATGTCCAGATTATCATCTGTCACTTATCAGTAGAAAATGCTAGAACAAGAATGTCATCTACCTCATGCTTGGTACACAGAAAGGAAATTAGTGGATTTAAACATCTGGCCTCTTGAGGAGAGTCTCAAGAAATTCTGTTTTAAATTTTACGTTCAGATTTCAGGATGATTGCATTGACTAATCTGTAGTGGAGCATGGCTAAAGAAGTTACCCAGGTTCTAACATTGGTACAGGAATTTCTGCTGCAATAAGAAAGCCACTTCCTGTGACATAAGGTCCTCTACACGTCAGGATTTTGCCACATCCTGACAGACAACACTCATCAGGCTAGGATGGCTGGGGCAGCGCGCACCCCACAGCCGCTCACACTAAAAGAGGGTGCAAGTGGAGGAGACACCGACCCCTCGGTCGGCCTCGGCCGCCGATGAGCGTAGTGCAAGGTCTGCGCGGGACCGGGCGTCACCCCGGGCTGCAGGACCATGTGGTGAGGCTGTCGGCCCCGCAATTGTCCGCCTCGAGACTCCCTCATGCGCCATTTCCTCTTGTCCCAAAATCCCACCGTCCCAAAGCACAGGGTTTGACCGTCACAGTCCCCCAGGCCTCCAGGGGGCGAAACCATTGAGCCCTACGAAACGTGTTGAAAAACGGACCTCAGTGCCCCATAGGAGCGAGTCCCAGCGACCTACGGAACAGAGCTCCACGGCCACCTGGAGCCCCGCCCGCCTCCCGAGGCCCCGCCCGCCTCCCGAGGCCCCGCCCACCCCTGGGCCCGCCCGCCTCCCGAGGCCCCGCCCACCCCTGGCCCCGCCCACCCCAGCCCCACCGCCCGAGGGCGTCCTGCCAGGCCCCGCCCCCCGGGGCCGCCCTCCGCCTCGCGCGGTGCCCAAGTCGCGCAGGCCGGCGGGTTTAGTTGCCGCTGCGGCTGCGACTCCTCCGCGTCCTCGCTCGTTCCCGCTGCCGCCATGCCTGGAGGGCTCCTTCTCGGCGACGAAGCTCCCAACTTCGAGGCCAACACCACCATCGGCCGCATCCGTTTCCACGACTTTCTGGGAGACTCGTAAGTGCCCCCCCCACGCAGTCCCGCCCTGGTCTCCCTGCTCAGGACTCGGCGGTGCCTTCCCCAGTTCTCCTTTCCGTCCCTGCGTGTCGCCTCTGCCCGCTCCCGCTCCTGCTCCCGCGCGCCCGCCTGCCCCTCTGCACCGCCGCTGGGTCGCCTGCCCTTCTGCCTGGGCTGGCTTGGGGAAGAGGGGCATGCAGGGGGAAAGGTTTGCTGTTCATTTACCTTGGTTTGGTCCGCTGTCCAAGCTGTGAGGTCCGGCCGAGGCCTGGTGAAGGGGTGGGCAAGGGCATGGTGTGATTGGCGGTCACTTCCGGAACTCGTGCCCAGGGTCGCACAGTCCCCCTGGAGAAGCCGGGTACCTCAGGCCAAAGTTGGAACCCGGCAAGTTAGGAAAGCCCCCCGCAGTGGTATCTGAGGGAACCCCCCACTGTGGTATCTGAGGTTTCTGTCTGTCACGGTATTTGCAGACTTCTGAACACAAAATGTAATATTTTAAACCACCAGCGGCCAAGTAAGTGGCTGAAAGACCTTTTGTACAGATCCTCCTCCAATGACCAAGATAGGATTTGATGTAACCACTTTCATGCGGAACCAAGAACATTGTGTGTAGTGTGTCCTTCATTCCAGAACTTGCAACAGTTTGAGTAGAGGTGTTGAACTACTGTGACTTACCTTGCCTGTGTAGGCCGGTCTGGACGCAGGGAGAACGTGTACCTCCCCACTTTGAGACCCTTTTGTTTGCCAGCTGACCCCTCCCCCTCCTGTGCAGTCTCCAGCACTGGGGCTTGGGCTTGATAGCCAGATTGGTGACCCATGGTGATATCACAATAACTAGAAGTGAATAGATGTCACCCTTGATGTACAGCTCCTGAATCAGCAAACTATAAATTGCTTAGTTTTAATCAAAAGCATACCAGACATAATCTAATTACATTATGATTCTAGAGTCCTAGGCCCCAGGCTAGAAAATTACTCCTAGGTGTGTGTCCTTTATGTATCCAGGATCTAGACATATATTCATAGAGACTGAGCCACAAGCCTATGAAATTAATCAGTGATTGGACAGGGCAGAATAGAAGATCTGGGAGTCTTACACTCAGGCCTACTCAATCCTTTTAAGTCTGTTTTCCAACTACTGATTAAGGGAAAATTAAGCTTTGCAAAAGGGGTAGGCTAGAAGAAGGGTGATGAGTGGGACTCTCAGACTTTGGAAGCAGAAGGCTTCAGGAATATAAATTATAGCTGGTCTCAATTCAGAATATAGATACTAGCTTTTCTCCAAAACTCCATAGGATTTTCGCAGTGTGATCCTAGCCATTTCTGTCTACAACCGTCACTCCCAGGCAACAAAATCTTAACAGAGCTCTTAGTTTTTGTATGAATTAGAGTTCAATATTAACTTAAAGCAAGAAATATATATATTAAAGCATATTTACTTTAGCAACAGTTTTAAATGCTGTCATTATTTAAGCTAACCATACCTTTTGGTTCTTTCTTTGTTGACTGCTAGATCTAGCCAGCTTTGATTAAAAGTGGCATCTTCTCAAACTCCATTCTACCTATGATTTCAGGGTAGACTGTCAATTTCTGATCTAGGATTTCTTCAGAATACTGTAACATAAAACTTTAGAGTTAATCTATCCTACCTATGACAATTGGAAACAACTTTGGTCTGCATTTCATGAGTGTATGGAGGCTTATCACTAGTTCTGTATGTGATAGCAGCTTCATAGTACATCTTCAGAAAGAGCTTTACCGGGCTTCCTGGACTCAGTAAATGGAGACCATTCTCTTTAAAAGGAGGAAATCTTTTGTCTTTTGAAAATGAGGAAAGAAATGGGATAATGTAATTACACTTCCGAGCAGCAGTCTGGAAACAGAGGGGAAGGTAGGCCAAGGTAAAATATTATTGGAATTTATTCTTTTTCTAGCTCTAGCCCTGTGAGTTTGGCTTCTGAAAGAGGACAGGTTTTTTTTTTTTTGTCTTTTTCATGGTGGGGGGTGGGTCGAACTCACGACCTCACACAAGGCAGGCGCTTATGCCGCTGAGCTAAATCCCTAGCACTGAGGGCCGGATTGAAATCGTTTAAAACCAGTTCCTCAGCATGACTCAGCAAAACATTCTGGACTGACTCACAATGGAAAGTCTAATTCACACCCCTTTGTCAATGCAAAAATGGCCAGTTCCACCCCAACCCACCCATCCTGGGAACTTTAAGTCAGTTGTAGTCCTTAAATAGGTCATTTCTAAAAAAAATTAAAGTTCAAAAGTTTGCTCAGAGCTAGATTACTTATTTCAAAATATATCCCTTTTATTGCTCTTTATTAAATACAGACATGCCACACACCCTGATTTGTTTCTTCACCCCAGGACCTTTCATCTTTTTTGTAAGATCTTTTCCTTGACTAAATCCTTGGGAGTTCTAAGTATTAACCTAAGAATTGCAGTAGCTGTAGAAGTCTCCACTGTAACATTTTAGTTTTTCCACCTGCTTGATTTAAAACAGAAGAAAAAGAAACTGCAGGTGAAGAGAAAGATAAAACTGTAAAAGTGTTGTTGTTTTGTCCCATTGGTTGTCTTTTTTGGAAGGCTACTTAAAAATATTTTATATTCCCTCAATTCAGAGAAGCCAAGTGCTAGCCTTAATGTTACTTAGTTGAGCTGGAAACCTTTTTGTTTTGGGTTACATAATCTGTTTATTCTTAAATTCAGGCAGCTGCTTGGATTCAGGGCATATTGGGAGCTGAACATTACGATCTGTGCTAGAAAAAAATGGGTTGGAAACGCAGAAGAGGAAATAAAAAGTTATTTCAGGCTACTCAGCTTGGGTAGCAGATTTTATTAGCTGAAAAGGAGTCAGAATGGTTCCATAGTTATTAAAGGAGGCAACACCCTAAAATTAGTCTTTTTAAATACTTACCTGGAATTTTGTGTCTTAATTGAATGGAGCTATCCAAATAGGCTTTTCTAGAGAGAGTTTAAAAATGCACTTCTCAACTGAAAAGTTGGTAAGTTCAGAAGTATTTATTTAAAAACAAAAGCCTGTTTTAAATGCAGATGTGGCTTTTGGTTGTGAACAGTATGGGTAACTGGTAACTGCATTCTGTGGTGACCTTCTTTTCCTTGTTTCAGATGGGGCATCCTCTTCTCCCACCCACGAGACTTTACGCCTGTGTGCACCACAGAGCTTGGCAGAGCAGCAAAGCTGACACCAGAGTTTGCCAAGAGGAATGTTAAGTTGATTGCCCTTTCAATAGACAGTGTTGAAGACCATCTTGCCTGGAGCAAGGTAGACTTCAGTGATATGTGAAGTAGATTTTTTTGTTTCTCCTTTCCTCTTTCCTCCCATACAACTCCTGAAATCTTTGATATCTTCCAAGTAAGCAGTGTTCTTTTGTATGCTAATGAGTGGACCAGCAGTTGGAATGCTTTGGGTAGCCTCAGAGGCCTTCAGTCTGGTCTTTGAACAGAGTGAGGCAAGATTAAAAGGTTGGGACTTTCAGCATCATACCCCTGCTCTGGGGATTAAACAAAAAGGGGGATGGATTTAAGGTTGAACTGATCACCAGAGGCCAATGAATTAACCATTCATCCCTTTGTAATGAAGCTTGCATAAGAACCCAGAAACTTGCAGGTGCTTCTGTGTAACTAAACACATTCCTGGAGGGTGGTATGCCTAGAGAAGGATGGGAGCTCCAAACCTCCCTCGATTGCATCTTTTGTCTATGCCTTTTTAACAAAAGTCTTTCCTTAGGCAAGGGATATGGCTCAGTGGTAGAGTTCTTGCCTTGTGTTATCAGCTCCACCAAAAAAAAAACTGACAAGAGTCTTAACTTGAGTTCTGTGAGCTACCCTAGCAAATAAGCAACACCAAGCAGTGCGTCATGGCACTTGAGTTTATAGCCTGTCAGAAGCACAAAGAAAGCAACCTGGAGCTTGCAGTTGGCATTAATGGGGAGGCGGACTTGTGAGGCCAAGTGGTATCTGATACTATCTCTAGCTAAAGAGTCCACATTGAGTTGAATGAAGAAGGCTGGTGTCCATTAAAGAACTGATTGATTGATTGATTGATTGACTGACTGATTGATTGATTGAAGAGATGAAAACCCCAGCTACTTGGTGACTAGAAGTCACAGAAATTATGTGTTGCTAGTTTTTTGTTTGTTTGTTTGTTTGTTTGTTTTCTCTGTATCATCAAAAGTATTGCTTTTCCGGGGTATATGCTTTGAGCCTGAGGTATATAGGAATTCTAGAGTAGCTTGATTATTTTAGATAAAAGTACAAGAAAACTTCAGGTTTATAAGTCACTAGTTATTTGAAAATCTGACTGGGACTTCATGGCAATCTCTGTTGACAAGTGCAGTAGTCAGGTCTCAAGTACTGTTTTCCTTGCCCCACCTGCAGCATTTGGCCCCACTGATAACTCGGTGTCCTGAAATTCCACCTCTGGCTTCCTGGATATCACATCCTTGCTGTTGATGCTCACACCTTAACTGGTTTTTATTGTCTCTCAACTCCTAATTTATGCTGAAATTGCCTTGAACTAGTTCTTGCATCACTTTTCCATCTCTTGGTAAGCTCATCCCCTCATATCTTTAAATAATATCTGTATGCTGTGATTCTTGATTTCCATCTCTGGGCCAGATCCTGCTGGTCTCCAAGTTGGTAAAACCACGGTTTGTGCAGCCTCTGTCCTGTGTGCCCAGTCTTCTCAAACAGTTTGTCTCAATCTGGGCCCCAGTCTTCATCCAGCATCTTATTCATCTCAGCTAATGGTGACTAGGGTTGTTGTTTGTTTGTTTTTAGTAGTTGCTCAAGGAAAAAGTCCAGAAGACATTCTTAACTCCTTGGATTCATCCACAAACTGCTTGACTCTGCCTATGAAGTATACCCAGGCTTGTGTTTGGAAAACCTGCTCCCTGGGTATATCTTTGTGGTTTGACCTACCTTCTAGTTCTGTAGGAAACTTCCAGGGGCCTCTATCATGAAATCATAGTGGTTATTACTTTCTTGTGGTAACTTGGTAGGCAGCTGGCTCAGTGACTAGTAAAGTTCGAATGAAAAAATTAATGAATGTTAAAAGCTCTTAATCCATTCAGAGTTCATTAATGTCACTTTTTACTTCATCTCTGTTGAGAAATGCAAAAAGGTTTTGTGTCTACTATGCCATTAACTCCCTCTATTACTCTTAGGGTTCCATATGAATAATAAATAGACCTTTTCTTAAATCTAGATCTAACTCCTCATTGTTTCTTCAAACTACCACACTTAAGTTCCTCACTCCTGTATAATAGTTTATGCATGATCCCGCCTACATGTTTCATTGGTGTTATTCCCCCCACAGAGTCCTTCCATTGCTCAGTGAAAAATCTTACCTATCCTTCAAGAGCCCAGAAGAACTTTGCGTGCGTCTTTCCTGAAACCTTTCCCAGCTCAGCAGTTCCGTCAGTGGAGATGTGGGTGTATCTCCACATTTGTAGCACTACTGAAGCATTATTGTCTTTTGTCTGCTATACTACTTCATGTAGGAATTACTTAGCAAATAGGAAGTTCCTTTGATGTGAGAGCCATGTCTACATATCTGTATTCCACATATGCTTACTGTAAGTGTCCTGTCAACACTTGATCAAATAGTGAAAGTAGACCTGCCAGACATGGGAGTGCACACCTGTAATCCCAGCACGCGGGGGTGCTGAGGCAGGAGGATTACAAGAGAAAAGTTAAATAATGCTTTTAATTAAGGGAGAAGAGAAGTACGTCATTTGCTTTTGTTCTGACTTGAAATGCTTTTCACCTAGGTATTTTTCATTTGTCCTTAGCATATACATTCAAAGCTCCCTTACAGTGTTAAGTTTTGTGACACACACAAACCCCCAACCTTCATTTCTCAGGATCTGTAGCCTGGCGTCCTAAATCAGGGTACTTTTGAGGCGTGGGCCTAATCTGCAGACTGTGCTTTCCATGTAGCATTATTTCTAGATATCTGGAACCTATTATTTCCGATTTTTTTTTTTTTTTTTTGGTACTGAAAATTGAACTCAGAACCTCACACTTGCCAAGCAGGTGCTATGCAATAAGCTGTATCCCCAGCTCTGATGTTTTTAATAGGATCTGAGTATCCAGTTACCTGCTATTGGAATCATAGTAACTATATTAATGGACTTTTTAAAGAGCCTGTTGAGGCTTCCTCAAAGCAAATACATTAAATTTAAGAAAATTGGGTGTAAATAGATTTTGATCTGTGAGTACTTTGCTGTTATTCCTACCATTAAATAATTAGGAGAAGTTTTGGGGGGTTTTGTTTGTTTGTTTTTTTGGGGTTTTTTTGGTTGGTTGGTTTTGGGTTTTTTGAGACAGGCTCTTGCTATGTGATTCAGGCTGGTTTTGAACTCATAGCAATCCTGTCTCGGCCTCCCAAGTGCTGGGATTACAAGCACGGACCACACACCCAGCTTCATTCATTTTCTTACTAAAATTGCTTAGAGAAATCACTATGATGATGATTTTCTTTCTTTCAAAGTGATCACTATTAACTGATGAAATTCAGAGAATGTGTCAGGTTTGGAATTTTCCTTTCTCTTGCCTTTCCAGGATATCAATGCTTACAATGGTGATGAGCCCACAGAAAAGTTACCTTTTCCTATTATTGACGATAAGAATCGGGACCTTGCCATCCTTTTGGGCATGCTGGACCCAGCAGAAAAGGACGAAAAGGGCATGCCTGTGACAGCTCGCGTGGTGAGTCTTCATCCACTTTGTAGTCAGCAGGGCCAGTCAGGCTCGGTGGGACTATTTGGCCTGATAGGAGGAAATCTGGATATCTACAGTTACTAAATAACTGTACTGATAATGATATTATCGATTGTGTGTAATTCTAATGCAAAGTGATAGGAATAGTCTGCTAAATTCTTTAATTCATTGCTCTCAGAAATTGTAGATCAAGTCATTTATTCTAAAGCGCTGTGTAGAATAAACCTTTTCTATAGCTGTCCCGAGAGATCTGTCTTTAAAGTGGTGAGCTATATTCTTCTTCATATGTCAACTCACTTTTTCATTCTTATTTTTTCCTGTCTTCTATCCAGTAAAAAATAAACGCATCTGCATAATGTACAGCTATTTGAGGCCCAGCATCAATTCCAGATAATGTTATTTTTTATGATAATCATCCCCGGTTGACATAACCCCTTCACAGGGCCTTTCTTGGGTGAAGGTTGTATAGCCTTTTTTTCTTACTGGGGCAGCCAGGACCAAATAGAATTTTCTTTTAAGTTTTGAAAGTAACAGAAAAGAAAATTACACTGTGGTCACCCCAGTGAGCAGTTTGTTATGTCCTTGTTAGGTGATTGTTTTGTTTCTGTTTTTATTTTTATAGCCTTGCGTGTTTTTAATGACTACAGAACTTTCTCTGAGTAGCTTTAATTTCAAAAGTACTGGAAGGAGCTCTTTCTGTTTATGCCTCTCTGTGCTTTGCAGGTATTCATTTTTGGTCCTGACAAGAAACTGAAGCTGTCCATCCTCTATCCTGCTACCACAGGCAGAAACTTTGATGAGATTCTCAGAGTAGTTATCTCTCTCCAGCTGACAGCAGAAAAACGGGTTGCCACCCCTGTGGATTGGAAGGTAAAGATATTAAAAGAGCAGATACTCAGCTTGTCTGGAGGGCCTAAAGGACCCGTGTCTAAATGGTTGCCTCCTGGAACTAAGCTTATGGCATTCAAGTGGGGAGGATTTTTCCTTAAGACTAAGTTTGAGATCTGCTAAGAGGTCACAGCACACAAAACAGAACTTTCACATTGCTTCCTGACTGGTAAAGAAGTTGGACAAATTGATCAGAATGATTTCTTTTTCCTTTTGGTTGGTTGGTTTTGAGTTTTTTGAGACAGGCTCTTGCTATGTGATTCAGGCTGGTTTTGAACTCATAGCAATCCTGTCTCGGCCTCCCAAGTGCTGGGATTACAAGCTTTTCCCTAGATAGGTTAAGCAGTCCTAATCCTAAAGTCCAGAATGCTCTTAAGTCTTGAAATTTCTTGAGGGTATGATGGCATTGAGAATTCAGGTTTTTAGGTTGAGGAATACTAAATTAGTAAAGTCTATACAAACATACCTGTCCTGAAATACTTCTGTTCCTAAGCATTTCGAGTTAAGGGATAGTCAACCTACACAAGATTTTTTAAAATAACAAACCATTCCTTGATAAAATATTTATAGCCAAATCTTGATTGCCTATTTTTTAAGTCATAGATATTAAGCTATTGATGTGTTAACATTATGATGCATTATATTTTTTCTAAGCTCCGGTCTTTTAAACATAGAAGTCTCTAAAATTTGTTCATAAACTTAAAATCTTTTGAAATATATAAGACAAAAATAATATCCCAAAGAGTATCCCTATGTTGCTACATTTTTTTAAAAATACGCTTACCTGCAGTGGGTGGGTGGGTTGGTGGGTTTTCTGACAAGGAAATCATTTAAATTCTGTACCCCTTAGTGGCACACAAGCTTACTGAGCCCTGATGGTGAGCACTAGGGAGCTAGCAGTGCAGTTCCTGCCCTTGTACTTACATTCCAGTGGGTGGACACTGCAGTATGTAAATCTACAGTCTATTGAATGGTGATGAAGATGCTACAGGAAATAATAAGCAGGTGTTGGCTTTATAGGCCAAAGAATGACTGTCAAGGAATGCCTTGGGAGGGGACCTATGGAAAGAACATAAAGAAAGTGGGTAACCAAGTCATGCATAGTAGAGAGGGACGATCAGTGGCGGCAGATGGAGCTTTACCTGTAGTGAGGACCTGAAGGGAGCCAGTGAACCTGTGAGCAGAAGAGCTAGAAATGAGGGGGCCAGGTCCAATCCACGGACAGACTTGGAATTAAACTTAGAACTATGGTAATCAGTCATTCCTGGGCTTAAAACAGGACTCTTGTTAAGATGGGGAATCGCTGTTCTCAGAAAAGTATCAAAATCGAATTTGTGAAAAAAATTCCTCAGAGAAGAGAGAATAAAAGGATACTTAATTATTTTTATTAACATCTGTACTACTTTTCCAAAGTTAATTCTTGGAATACCTTTTGCCATTACATAAGATTGAATTTCACCATCTTGAATGTCTTTCAACAGGATGGAGATAGTGTGATGGTCCTTCCAACCATCCCTGAAGAAGAAGCCAAAAAACTTTTCCCTAAAGGAGTCTTCACCAAAGAACTCCCATCTGGCAAAAAGTACCTCCGCTACACTCCCCAGCCTTAGGTCTGCGAAGCTGAGGCTGTAGCTACTCGCTCAGTGAGCCAGAAGGTGCCAGCTGCCATCACCTTTTCCTGCAGCTGCTCCATAAGAATATCCTGGTGTGATAACAGCCAAGGTTTTTAGGTTGCTATATTACTGGCTTATTAAACGGAAGTAGCACTAAAGTTTTCTTGGGATTCTTTACTATGTGCCTTCACCAACACTGTCCTGTTCACACATCTCGGCCCTCTGCTGCTGGCTGGCTCTCCTTGAAAATTATTCTGTATTCAACAATCTGATTTTGTTTGGTGTCTGCTGGGTTTGTGATCAACAAGGTAGTATTCATTGATGGTTGAGAATACTTACCTTTCTTTTCACAGAATGACTATCAATTTTTGTAACTGTTGATCAAATCTTCTGTTCCCACTTTGGAGAGCAACAGAACTGGAAATTCACGTTCCTCTATAAATATCTAAGCATATAGTCCAGGAACTCAGATATTTTTTAACGTTTAGTTTTTTAATCACAGCTGGAGAGGAGAACTTTTCAATTCTGTTTCTTATAAAGCCTGATGGGTGAGGTTTATATGTTTGAAAAAAATTGTGATAAATTTCTGTGAAAGGGGGAAACCCACAGAAAAGGCCTCCTTTGCTGCAGGGAGCTGCACCTGAAGGCATGAGTGTAGGTGCCATGTGCCTTTCACCAATCACTGCTGTGAAGATGCGTGGGAGCCCACACCTCTTGGAAAGATGAGGATGATCTAAAATGTGTCATAGTACTGTTCTTAAAGTGGGTTGTTATTTTCTGGATTTTGCTTTTAGGGGATCAATAAATAAAATCCTTTGTTAAAACTAGATCAGTGAATTTTTTGTTACATTTTAAAATACTTATTTAAACTCGTGTCTTGAAGGGCAGTGGCTTCCTTCTTGCTAGGATTGGCATAACTAGTTTCTCCAAAGACAGAATATAAAATGTCATATGATGAAAATGGAGGAAAAGCTAAACAACATAATGATTTCCATATATGTCTTGGCCCACTTTTCATCTTGCTCTTTCATATTTTTTTGACTCAGAATCCCATGGGATTTGTGATTCCTGGTACAAAATCAAACCTAATGCCTTGATGAGGTAACTGGATTTAAAGATACAGATTCTGAGAATAACGAAATATCTGTAATTGTTGCTCTGGATTTAGTCATTCCATCCAACTTGTATTTTACCATGTGAATAAGTCTTTACGTTTGCAAAGAACTGTCCCACTTAGGAGTATGCAGGCTCTTCCAGTCAAGAACCATAGACTGGGAGGGTTAAACACTAACCATTTAATTCTTCTCACTATTTAGCAAGCTGAGAAGTCCAAGATGAAGGCAGTAGCACATCCCTTGTCCGGTGAGGGGCTGCTCCCTGGTTTGTAGGTTCTTACATGACGTTTCTATTGACTAGAATAAAACAACAAAAATCTTTGCTGTGTGCATAACAAGTCATTAAGTCTTATGTTTCCTTGATTTCTGTATATGTAAAGTTTGGGTGATGCTAAGAACATTGAAAAGGTTGGCAAAAATCTGAGGCTCCACAACATTGTGGAGAGGGCTGATCTGGAAGATTGAGAAGGGCTGGTCACCTAGTATCACTATTTTCTAACTGTTTTGCTCCTCAAGAATTTAACATCAGCTGTCCCTTGTGTCTTCTGACTTCGCTCACTCCAGTCTCCTGTCATTTCCCTGGCAAATAGGTTCCTTCCTGCTCTCTCCCCTTTGACGTTTGTCCTGTAGTGCTTATCTCATGAAGTGTCTAGTTTTAGTTTTCTTTTGTTGACCATTCAAAGCTTCAGTCTCCAGTGTTAATTACCTGAGTCCTGTTTATTCACTGATGAAACACTTGCCATTGAATTAGCAGATTCAAAACCAGTTCTTCAACTCTCCCCCCAACATTTTACATGTAACTGCCTCCCACCCTGCCCTCAAGCTTGCAAGCCCTGGTGTTTTGTGTGGCTCTATTCTACACACATGTTGCTGTCCCTACAAAAATGTTGAAGGAATTCAAGGAAAAGGAGTCATGCCCTCATCCAATTCTAGTGCTTTCATTAAATAACATTGAAACTGTAAGACTGCAAGTATACCTTTCCAAGTGTTCCATAGTGAGTTTTTTTCCAAGCTGAGAGTGATCGTGAGTACACTCTTTAATCATGGGGCAGATTCCCTTGTAAAGTTCACTTCTCATAGAATAAATGTCATGCATCCAAAAATTTACTTGTTAAAATAGCATAATCATGGCAGCAAGGGGAAACGAGATTTGAGAGGCATTTACACAACTTTTCAAGAATAAGGAAATGCTTTGACTTAAATGGTTTTTATGATATGCTAATAAATTTGTGGTTCCACATGTGGTTAAAAGCATGCTCTCCAAATTCCATGCCCAGGCTAAAGGTGTTCTGTGGTGGCATATGCCTATAATCCCAGCACTCAGGAGGCTGAGGCAGGAGGATTGCCAAGAATTCAAAGCCAGCCTGAACTTCACAGTCTCAAAAAGACAAAAAATCAAGATATTCAGAGAGAAGTTAAACAAGAATGACCAAGTCAAATACCAGTTCCTTCATGGAGTCAACTGTCAGTGATTTATTTATTCTAACATTCATGTGACCCTTGCACTTTGAAGCCATGCAAACAGAAAATACAACTTTGTAGAACTGGTTAAAAGATGACCATGTGATTTATTTCATGCCCATGGAACAAACAGAAGATTGTTGGAAGTTATCTAGAATTGTCTTTCTGAGGAATAATTTAAAGCTTTTCCTTTTTCTTTTGTCTCCTACTGAATTTGACTGAGCAAGAAAGTAAAGTGCTAATTGCTGTTAGCAGCCAGGTTCTACTGAGGCACCCTTGGGTGTTCTGACCATGACTGCTCAGTTGTTTTCAGTTTGTATTGACCCACACAACCAAAGGTCAGTCTCCAGAAAGGAAGCCAGCTGTCTGTCTGTCCATTGACTTCAATGGAAATTCTCCAAAGAAATGCTGGAGAAACCTGTCCTCTGCTTTAAGAATGGCAGCTGCTGTAGAAGTGATTGACACACTGGCAAAATAACCACTGTCTGTCAAAGTTCTATAAGGGGTAGTTAAAAGCCTGACCAAGATCATTACCTAAGGAACTAAGGACTTAGCCCAGTGGCACAAGTACCTGCCTGGTAAGCATGAGGTCATGAGTTCAATCCCTGGTACAAAAAAAAAAAAAAAAAAAGATCATTATGTAGCTCTTTATAAATTGACACTAGAGAACGGTGGAGTTTTCAGCAAATAGGCGCACACTATCCCTGGAGCCCAGTCTATTTGGGACTCCTGCACCTCACCACCGGTGTGCAGAGGAAGGGCTGGGGCAGATCTGGGGCGCCTGCATCTGCCTGCCCGTGTGTCTGGAGGACTGTGGATATCTCAGCAAGCAGGGGAGCATCGCAGGTTCCAGAGGCCCCGCAGCCTGCGGTACGTGTTCAGTGCACTCTGCCCAAAGCCCAGACTGTTTGGGACCCTTCAGGCTTCCGGGTGCAGTGAAGTGGATAAGTGGGTCTGAGGCATCTACGTCCGCCTCCCCATTCCAGCTGCGCTTGGAGAACTGAGGAGCTTCCAACAAGCAGGTGAGCGCACAGTGTCCCTGGAGCCCAGCTTATTTGGAACTTCGGAGTTCTAAACAGGCAGAAGAGGGCCATTGGTTCTACAGGCCCAGTGGCTTGGGGGAACTGGGTGCCAGAGTCTCAGGAGCTGTGAACATAGAAGGGGATTTCCAACAGACCCTGAGGAAGCTTTCAAATAACACTTGAAACACAGAAATATAGGAAAATGACAAAACGAAAGACCAAATTACAACCTCAAACCTCTAGCCCATCTCAAGAAACCCTAGGAGCGATGTATATAGAAGAAAATACATGCCATTCACCTCAAATATCGGACATAATAGCTACTGAAATTAACAAGCAACTCCAGGAAGCTTTAAAGGAATTCAAACTCGAAATACTCTCCCAGGTAAAAGAAGAAATGATAAAAGAAATGAAAGAGATTCTGAATGTATC
Source organism: Cavia porcellus (assembly GCF_034190915.1). NCBI lineage: Eukaryota > Metazoa > Chordata > Mammalia > Rodentia > Caviidae > Cavia > Cavia porcellus. The sequence goes on along the minus strand of NW_026947512.1, from coordinate 12,083,433 downwards.
TAAAGAAAACACAGTTAAAAGATTGGAGGAACTATGGGGCTGGGGATTTAGCTCAGCGGCATAAGCACCTGCCTTGCAAGCAGGTGGTCATGAGTTTGATCCCTGGTACCGATAAAAAAAAGAACAAGACAAAAAAAAAAATTGGAGGCACTAAACGAAAAGATAGAATCCCTAGATGAGCAATATAAGAAGCAAACAATACATAATGCAGATGCACAGAAATATACAGGAAATAAAAAACTCCACTGAAAGTTGTAAAAACCGCCTCAATGAAAGTGAAGATAGAATTTCAGACCTTGAAGACAGGATTGCAGCTAGTGAACAGGAAAGGAAAGATCTTTTAAAAATAACAAGGAATCAGGAAACAACAATTCAAAAACTGCAAGATGATGCAAAGAAAAATAACATAAGAATGATAGGGATTAATGAAAAAGAAGGAGACAACATAAAGGATGTCAAGAGGATATTTAGAGAAGTAATAGCTGAAAATTTCCCAAGCATGAGATCAGAAACCGACATCAGGATCAGTGAAGCATATAGAACTCCAAATAGTCATAACCAAAATAAAACTACAACCAGACATATAATAATCACCATCCCAGAAATCCAACACAAGAATAGATTATTAAAAGCTGTCAGAGAGAAAAGACAGATCACTTACAAAGGAAAACCTACCAGAATCACAGCAGACTTCTCAGCACAAACAATAAAGTCAAGAAGAGCATGGAGTGAAGTATTCTAGATCCTAAAGGAAAATGATTTCCAACCTACACTGGTGTACCCTGAAAAACTGTCCTTCAGAATTGATGGAGAGATAAGATACTTCTATGACAAAGAACAGCTGAAGAACTTCATGATCACCATGCCAGCCCTGCAAAGAATACTGAAAGACAGTTTAGATACACTTAGGAAAAAACCACTAAGCAAAGCAGACAATTAAACACAACAGAAAGTTAAAGATGCAACAGCAGAAAGATAACATGTCATCAATAAACCAATATATAACAGTTATAACCATTAATGTAAATGGTCTCAGTGCACCAATTAAAAGAAACAGACTGGCAGAATGGATCAAGAAACAACATCCAACCATATGCTGTTTACAAGAAACCCATCTAACCCAAAAAGATACTCACAGACTGAAAGTCAAAGGATGGAAAACAATACTTCATGCAACAAGAACCAAAAAAAAGTGGGGGTAGCTATTATGTTTGCAGACAATGTGAACTTCAAACCAAGAATGATCAGAAGAGATAAAGAAGGTCATTACATACTAGTTAGGGGAAAACTTCAAGAGGAAGAAATAACAATCTTAAATGTATATGCAACAAATTTCAGAGCACCCAGTTATATAAAGCAACTATTAATAGGAATGAAAAACCAAATTAGCGGACTCTGGGAGAACATGGCGGACAGACAACAGCAACTACCGAAGGCTCTCTGAAAGACTCGGCTCAGAGGCCAGGAATGATGCGGACTAAGGAGACACGAACCAGTAGAGATATGCTCTGCTGACTCAGGAACGAGCTGGGCTGAGAGAAACCAACTTAGAATATAGTCCTGGCGCTAAAATAGGAACAGAAAAGACTCGGTGTAGAGGCTCGACCCCGCGCCATTGGAAACCGCGATTTGGGTTTCCCGCTGCCCGGCGGCTGGCTGCCTCCACAAGCGGCTCGGCAAGGAGAGACGCGCAGAAGCTCTGGGAACGGGAGTCTGCGAACGGAGTCGAAAACAGGACGGATAAGGAGGCGTACACGAAAACTGACTGGTGGCGAGGTGAGTGAGAAACTGACCCCCTACCACAGTTTGACTCCAGCGGAGGTCTTTCTGGGCTCAGGCAGTCCTGTAAGAGCAGGGCGCAGTGGCAACTCCAGCAACACATTCCCCTCTCGGACGGGATTGGTGAAAAGTGCCTGGCCTGAGTGACGCTGCTGGCGGACTCCCTAGGCTGGCCTAACCCAGATCCCAGAGCCTGACGGTGGCCCGGAGGAGCGACTGACTCCCGAGTAGGCTGCCTCCTCCGCAACTCCCTGGTGCGCAGCGGTGGGCGGGAACAACTAGCCAGCACAATTTGATCAGGCTGTGGCTGACAGGCAGGGAAGCCAGGCCTCCTATGTAAGCTTGCATTTTATAAGGAACAGAAAATATGGGGAAGGGAAGCAACAAAAAAAGCTCCTCGGCCCCCAATCCTGAGAAACAGGCAATAGTGGACACCGCACCAATATACATTAAGCGCCATCTAGAGAGCCTCATAGACCAATTCAGGAATGAAGTTATCAATGACCTGAAGCTAGAAGTATGCAGAATAGTTAGAGAAATGCTAAGCACCACCCAGGAAAAAACAGATGGTGGAATGGAAGAACAGAAAAAGAGGGGAGAATTGCTTGATGGAGAAAACAGAGAAAGCATTGAGTATGTGAAGCAGGTTCAAAGGGACTATCAAGAAATTAAGAAGTCTATCCAAGACTGGCATAACAGCTTGAAAGAAACTAAGGACAGACTATCTGAACTGGAGGGCAGACTTGAAATATGGGAGAATGAAATGAAAAACTTCTTAAAAATAACAAAGAAACAAACAGCAATAATACAAAGACAAGAAGATGATAAGAGGAGCCATAACTTAAGGATTAAGAACATAAAAGAAGAAGTAGGGACACAAACAAGTGAACTACAAAAGCTACTCACAGAAATAATCCAGGAGAATTTTCCTAATTTAGCAAAAGGTAAAGATACTCAGATGTATGAGGCATACAGGACCCCAGCTACCTACAACCCTAACAGAGAAACACCCAGGCATATAATAATAAAAATTCCAGAAATTCAATACAAGAACAGAATATTAAAAGCTGTAAGAGACAAGAAACAGATCACTTACAAGGGAACACCCATCAGAATTACAGCAGATTTCTCTTCACAAACCATCAAATCACGAAGAGCATGGGGGGAAATAATTCAAGCTTTGAAAGATAATAATCTCCAGCCAAGATTGAGATATCCTGCACAACTGTCCCTGGAAATTGATGGAAAAACAAGGTGCTTCCAGGATAAAGAGGAACTGGGGGAATTTGCAACCACCAATTCAACCCTACAGAGAGTATTGCAGGATATTCTAAAAAAAGAAAAATACAAAGAACCCAGAAATAGTGGCGGGGAGGCCACAACGAATGGAGCAGAGAACAAAATGAAGAAGACAAACTGACAGCTACTGACAGAAAAAGAGCTCAACAGAAATGAGACAGAGAAGATTGGATGATAGGAACAGCTATTTTGGAGAAAATGACATCTTAATAGGTAATGCTGATTTAGTACCATCTTGTTTTGAAGTCTCATCTAGCTTTTGTTCTTCTGTCTCCAATGGTCTAAACAGGTTGTATCTTATTGGAATTTGTTATGTACGATAGTATAAGCAAAAACCTTTTAAAGACAAGGAGATTATACAGAGACCATTGTTCATTTTCTGTTAGTCGATTCTAAATACTCTATAATGCTGTCATTCTCTTAAATGGTTTTACATTGTTTTGATATACTTAATGCTACAGTATATGAAGTTGTACTCAAGGACTTCAGGGAGGGAGTCAATATGATAACTATTTTTGGGTCGGAAATATCTGGTGGTGAAACACTATTCTGCTTAAATGGTTATGTTTTGATCTGCCCTGTTTCGCTGTTATGCCCTCTTTTTTCTCAATCTCCACTCCATTATTTACTTTTTTATTTTTATCCATTTAATTAAAGGGAAAAATATAGCAGGATATAATATAGTAACCCACTTTGACTTTCTATTATCTCAATTTGAAGCCCTGTATTACTCTCACCATCTTGTTTTTGACTGAGGTTCCTCTATTCTGTTTTGCTGGATAGTATCAGGTTCAAAAGTTTAGGCATCAGCTGAGAAAATAATGAGATTCATTATAACGCCTATTCTCGTTGACTTTTATCTACTTTTGAAGACCTACAATATCTCCAATGTTTTGGTTTTGTTGGTTTTATTCTTTACGGTTTTGTTCAATTGTATTACAACTAATGATATAGGCAATTCTATTAGAGATAGCGGGAGGCATTATGTTAACCATTGTTGATCACCTTGTATTATGTTTTTATATTATCTATTATATCCACCCTTTTGACTTGACCGATTCTGTTCTGTTATGTCACATTTGGTTTTACTCTCTTCCAAAAAAGCAATAAGAACTGTGGGAGCAATGAAACCCAAAATGTGTAATAGTCACTGTACAAAAGAGAGGAAAAGAAAGTGCTCTAAACTATATAACTGCATGTATATTTAAATGTATAAGATAGAAAATGATATCACAGAGTTTTATTGGATCATTGAACAGAACTGTTTGCAGTATCATTGTTGGAATGTCCACTCTACAAGCTTTAATTTTGTGACTTGAACAATTATTTCTAAGATGGCAATATGTAATCCATTAACTAGTGATTTCCTACTGCGCATTTTTTTCTTCTGTAAATCTGTATAAGTTGTACCCCTTCACTGTTTTTTTTCTTTCTTTTCTTTTCTCCTTAAATAAAAAAAAAAAAAGAAAAACCAAATTAGCAATAACACAATTATAACAGAAGGCCTTAACACAACATTGACACCAAGGGACAGGTCAACCAGATAGAAAATCAGCAAAGAAATAACAGAACTGAATCACACCTGTGAACAAATGGACTTGATAGACACATACAGAGTGTTCCATCCAATCACACCAGAATATACATTCTTCTCAACAGTACATGGGACATTCTCTAAAGTAGACCATATACTAGCCCACAGAGCATATTTAAATAAATGCAAAAGAACTGAACTTATCCCATGCATGTTATCGGATCATAGTGCCATGAAACTAGAAATTAATGATGAAAGGAACTGCAAAAACCCCACAAATACATGGAAAGTGAATAACACATGCTTGAAAAATCAGTGAGTCACAGGGGAAATTAAAGAAGAAATTAAACAATACCTAAAAGCAAACAAAAATACAAATACAACTTACCAGAATCTATGGGATGCAATGAAAGCAGTCCTCAGAGAAAAATTTATAGCACTGAATTCCCACATCAGGAAAACAGAATGAATACAAATAAATAACCTGATGCTACACCTCAAACATCTAGAAAAAGAAGAGCAAGTCAAGCCCAAAGCCAAAAGAAGGGAGGAAATTATAAAAATCAGAGCAGAAATTAATGCAATAGAGACTAAGAAAACAATCCAAAGAATCAATGAATCAAAGAGTTGGTTCTTTGAAAGAATAAATAAAATTGATAAGCCCCTAGCCAACTTTATTTTAAAAAGGGAAGAAAAAGCTCAAATTCATGCAATAAGGAATGAAAAAGGTAAAATCACTACAGACTCTATAGAGATACAAAAGATCATCAACACCTATTTCAAAAACCTCTACTTTCACAGGTTTGATAATACAGACAAGATTGACAGATTCCTAGAAACATATGAAGTACCAAAGCTAGGTCAAGAAGATGTAAAACTGTTGAATAACCCAATTTCTATTAATGAAATTGACAATGTAATTAAGGTCTTACCTACAGAGAAGAGCCCAGGCCCAGATGGATTCACTACAAAATTCAACAAGATATACAAAGAAGACCTAATGCCGACACTCCTCAAACTCTTCAATGAAATTGAAAGGGAAGCAATCCTTCCTAAGTCATTCCTGGAAGCATATAGAAATGCAAATAGCCAAGAATCACATGATCATTTCTATAGATGCAGAAAAAGCTTTTGATAAGGTCCAACACTTATTCATGATAAGAACCTTACAGAAAATTGGAATAGATGCTCTTTACCTCAATATGATAAAGGCCATCTATGACAAACCAACAGCCAGTATCATGTTAAATGGCCAAAAACTGAAGACCTTTACCTTGAAATCAGGCACAAGACAAGGATGTCTCTTATCACTGCTCCTATTTAATATCATGCTGGAAATATTAGCCAGAGCAATTAGACAAGAGAGAGAAATAAAAGGGTTAAAGATAGGAAAAGAAGCAGTTAAATTATCATTATTTGATGATGACATGATACTCTACATAGAAGACCCCCAAAACTCCATTGAAAGACTCATAGATATAATAAATAAATTCAGCAATGAAGCTGCGTACAAAATCAATACTCAAAAGTCAATAGTATTTCTATACACAAACAACAAGATCACATAGAGAGAAATAAGAAAAACTACACCCTTCACACTAGCAACCAAAAAAATGAAATATTTAGGAAGTATCCTCATGAAAGAAGTGAAAGATCTATATAGGGGAAATTATGATACACTGAAAAAAGAAATTGAAGAGGATCTCAGAAGGTGGAAAGACATTTCTTGCTCATGGATAGGAAGAATAAATATTGTGAAAATGGCTATCCTTCCAAAATTGTTATCCAGATTCAATGCAATCCCAATCAAAATACCATCAACATACCTCATAGATCTAGAGAAATCACTACTAAAATTCATCTGGAACCAGAAGAGAACTAGAATAGCAAAAACAATTCTAAGCAGCAAAGGCAAGTCATGAGGCATCACAATCCTTGACTTGAAGTTATACTACAAAGCAACTATAGTAAAATCAACATGGTACTGGAATAAAAACAGAGCCAAAGATCAATGGAATAGATTAGAAGATACAAGCACAACTACAAACACACTTAACCACCTTATGTTTGATAAAGGAGCCAAAAATGTTCATTGGAAGAATGACAGCCTCTTTAATAAATGGTGTTGGAAATGGTGATAGTACATGCTGATCACCATGTACTAAATTAAAATCTAAATGGATAGGCCATGTTGGAACTTAGGACACTGGGAAGCCAAGCAAGCACCTCCCCTCCTTGGTAAGCGGTAGCAGTGTGGTAGACTGCAGCCCTGCCAGGGGGAGAACCAGCAGCAGCTCCTGAGATCCTCGCCATGTTGGAATTTAGGATGCTGTGAAACCAAACAACCAGCCTGCCTCCCTGCTAACCTACTGATGCATGGCCTAGAGTCAAATATCCCACTTCCCTTATCCTCTTCTCTTTCCCCACCCCTGCTGCCCATTAGCAAATGGGAACCAGAAATCTGAGCATCTCCTGGGAGGTTGACCATAGCAAATAAGGGGGACTTCCTTCTACCATCTCTTTGAAGGCAAATTAATTGTTTTGCTCTTTTCTAATTAACAGTACTGCTCTATTCAACATTGTTTTAATAAGTTCTATAGTGTTCGATATTTCATCTCATTTTGATATATGTGATTGAAAGAACAACTATTATAAAGATAACAAAATATACTATGATACCTATTACTGTTATCCTGGTAACCTGCTGTGAAGTTCTGTACCAATTTCACTGTACGATCTTAGTTGGCTTTATTCTGTCTTGTTCTGTTGTATACTTTCAAAATAAAATTTAAAAAAAATCTAAATGGATCAAAGATCTGAATATTAAAATAGAAACACTAAATCTATTGGAAGACAAGTTGGGTAAAACCTTGGGAACATAGGGGTATTTGGAGAGTTCATGAACAGGAATCAAACAGCATGGGAAATACTTCCCAGAATCAATAACTGGGATCATGTCTTATTAAAAAGTTTCTGCATGTCAAAAGAAATCTCTAGCATAGTGAAAAGAAAACCTTCCACAAACTGGGAAACAATCTTAGTGAACTGTCCCTCAGATAAAGATCTTCTGTTTAAAACATATAAAGAATTTTAAAAAGTCAGACACCCAAAGTTCAAAGACCCAATCCAAAAATGGGCATCTGAGATGAATACACAATTTCCAGATGAAGAAATACAAATGGCAAATAAGTACATGAAAAAATGTTCATCATCATTACTCATTAGAGAAATGCAAATTAAAACCACACTGAGATTCTATCTCACTCCAGAAAGAAGGGCCAGGATCAAGAGAACTATCAACAACAAATACTGGATCAGCTATGGGTAAAAAGGAACTCTCCTGCACTGTTGGTGGGAATGTAGACTGGTACAACCATTGTGGAGGTAAGTCTGGAGATTTCTCAGAAAGCTGGAATTGGAGGTCCCATTTGTTCCAGCTATTCCACTTCTAGGCATATTCCCAGAAGAACTGAAAGCATCATACCACAGTGATATATGTGCATCCATGTTTATAGCAGCACAATTTGTAATAGCCAGATCTTGGAAACAACCTAAGAGTCCATCAACTGAGGAATGGATTAAAAAGTTGTGGTATTTTTATACAATGGAGTACTACTCAGCTATAAAGAATGATTACATTGAGATATTTATAAATAAAGGGACACAGCTTGAGACCATATTCATAAGCAAAATAAATCAAACTCACATGTATAAATATCGAATAGTTTCCCTAGTGTAAGAAATTGTAAGAATACATAAAAGTATGTGGTAATCATGATTCTCCATTATATTGCTTTCAAGCCTTTTAATGTTTTCATTCATTAATTGGGATGGTTTTATTCTGGGTTATTTGATTTTATTGCCTGTGTCGGTATGGACAGCTATTTTGAAGAAAACAAGACATTATAATAGCTAGTGATGATTTAATAACATTTTGTTTTGAAATCCCACCAAGCTTTTGTTCTTCTGTCTCCATTGGTCTTATCATGTTATATCTTATTGGATTTTATTATATGTGATAGTATAAACAAAATATTTTATAGACAAGGAGATTATATATTAATCTTTGTTCTTTTTCTGTTAGTTGGTTCTGAATACCCTGTAATACTTTCATTCTCTTGAATGGTTTTACACTGTCTTGTTATGTTTGATACTATAGTATATAAAGGTATGCTCAATTATTTCAAGGAAAGAGACACTATGGTAACTAATGTTATGTTGGATTGTCTTGTGGTGAAATACTATATTGCTTAAACTGTTCAGTTCTGACCTATTGTGTTATGTCCTCTTTTATCTTAATCTTTTTTTAAGAAAAAAATGAAAAAAATCTAGCTCTTTGTTAATTACTTATCCAACCACTTTTCATAGTTACTATGTTTCATGTTCATGTGCTACTCTTCTTGCTGTGCTTCTTGCTACCCAACAAAATCGAGCCAATCGCAGAGGTAGCCCAGCAAGTCCACTAGAGGCAAACACCTCTAGGTACCTCTGTTCCTTGAAATTTGTCTTGGTCTTTCTTTATTCCCCATTGTCGCCAGTACGGGTATCCAAAGGTCTGATCAGCCTTCAGGAGATTTTTGTTTTGTTTTGTGATCTCAGTTTCACTGATTTCTGCTCCAATCTTTATAATTTCCCTCCTTGTACTTGCTTTGGGCTTGAACTGTTCTTGTTTTTCTAGAACCTTGAGGTGCATTGTTAGATTTTTATTTGGGCTCACTCTGTCTTTGTGATGTGTGCACTCACAGTTATGAACTTCCCACGTAGAACTGCTGTCACTGTGTCCTTAAGTTCTTGCATATTGTACTGGCATTGTCATTTAGTCTAGAAAGTGTCTTATTTCTTCCCTGATTGCTTTGTAACCCATGGTTTAGTTAAAAGTGTGTTTTTTACTTTCCAGGCATTTTCATGACAGGTTTCTAAATGCCTGAGTTTTACTGTTTCTCTTGTGTCTAGTATTCCTACCCACTGAAGTGATTTCCCAAAAGAATCATGTGTTTTTTTCAAAGTCATGGGGTGAAAAAAAGAAAATATATGCCAAAAATATTAATATCAGCCATAACAGTCATCTTTATTTGACTTTTAAAAATAAATTTTAAAGTGGCATCAAATAATACTATACAGTACAAGAATGTTAATTTTTCCTGAGTTTTGCTCTTCCTTTTTTCCCCTAAGTTTTGCTTTTAGTAACCAAGATTGTTCTACTTTTCAATATTTACTAAACTTTACAGGGAAGAATAACTGTGTACTCAGGAAAATATGCAGGCACTAAATGTAGCAAATTCACAAAAATTATGTCTTATGCTACAATAGTACATTAATAATGCAATATATTTAGTAATTTGTTATAACTGCCTCTTGGGTAGAAAATAGGGGGTTTGTAGCTTATAAATTTTAGAGCATCTTCTGAAGAATTCTAAGCATCTCAATTATACTGCACATATTTAAAATCAGAGCTTATACACTAGTTTTTTAACTGCTTATACAATAAATGAAGCAGTAAACTATTTCCACAATTTCTAAGTAAACTTCTTGCCAGGAAATCTTTCAGCATTCAAGCCAGGATATTAGCTTAGTCTTTTTTTTTTTTTTTTTTTTTTTGTCTTTCACATTTAACCTGACTCCGCACATCATATTTGTATCTTTAACGTGGTTTTCTGAAATGATGTCCAGTTCTGAACTATAAAAGAAAGTCAAAAGAAAAATATTAGAATATGAGCACTTTAGGAGAAACTTCTTAACTGTTAAACAAAAGCCACAAAAAACATATTGAAAAGTTCCTATTTTATAATCCGAAACATTCTCCCTTGAAAGATCTTATATATTAAAGGCTTTAGGTGATACACTATAATTAATTACATATGTATCTCTATATTGTAAAGAGCTACTACATCAATTCAATTAGTCTATCAAAGCTGTGCTTAAGGTAGCTGGGCATGGCGGTGCATGCACCCTTGAGTTGAGGCCGGAGGATTGCTGTGAGTTCAAGGCCAGCCTGGGCTACACAGTGAGACCCTGTCTCAAAAAAAAAAAAAAAAAAAAAAAAAAAAGATATGCTAAAGGAAAAGAGAAGTGTTATGAAAGTTAAATTCCAGTTAACTGCAATTTTTTTCATTAATTGGTCAGATGAAATTTTTTTTAAATAATGGGGCCTCTTAAATAAGAATCTGCTTGAGACATTTCTAGGAAAATGGATGCACCTTGAATCCATTCTCTTAGGTGAAATAAATTGGGCACACATGGAAATACTGCATGGTTTCTCTGGTGTGAAAAATTGAAACTATAAATAAGAACCAAAATGTATAATAGGTATTGTGAAGTAGGAAGAAAATTTTCAAATGGGGAGACAAACAAGGAAGAGGAAGAGGAAAGGAAAGAAGGGAAAATTAAAAAAAAATAGTAAGAAAAGGAAAACATGGAAACGTCTTTTGCAAATGGGCTGGGGAGGAGAGGTTGAAGAGAGGGTAGGGGGAATGGGAAATCATGGCAGCTACAAATTCCTCTATGATGAATGTGATCATTATGTATATCTAAAATGTGCCAGTAAAATCAGATTGAAATAAATAAAAGCTATGTTAAAAAATAAATAATGAGGTCTTCGAAATTGGAATGTAACTCAGCACTAGGGCTACTGCCTAGCATGAGGGGAGCAAGTAGGAATAGTGATGATAATCATGACGAGGATGGTGACAACAGAGTCTGAAAAACTTAGTAAAAATGAGAAGCTCAATTATTTGACTCTCAGTTAGATTTCTTGCTGGGGATTTAGCTTAGCGGCCTAAGCGCCTGCCTTGCAAGCGCATGGTCGTGAGTTCGATCCCTGGTACCGATTAAAAAAAAAAAAAATAGCCATAGGTATCCTGAAAGATAATTTTGGGGCTGAGGATTTAGCTCATTGGCATAAGCACCTGCCTTGCAAGCAGGCGGTCGTGAGTTTGATCCCCGGTACCAATAAAAAAAGAAAAAAAAAATAGATTTCTTACTTGTGAAATATGCTCCCGTTAAGAGAGGTCAGCCTTGAGAAAGTTACCCAAAAAGGACTAAATTGCTTTGTTAAAAGGAACTATTATAACCTTGATCAGTGCAACTTTCCTTCCTCTAACAAAACTCTGCAGACCACCTTAATGATCATAAATGACAGTGGTAACATAAAATTTCTCTCAGAAGGTCTTAGGGTGGCCATCTGGTTCCAGATGGGGTAGAGTGAGGGACTTCTCTCTGAAAGCTGCACTTTTGGAGATTGTCATTTTTCATAGAGGCACATTTATTTGCAGCGATTTGGCATCCATTTGTTAGAAACTGGAGGAGAGAGGGTGTCAGAGTTCCCTGAAGCTCATCCTTAGTGCCATCACTGCTGCGTGACCCACCTTTACATTTCCTAGCAGTCCACTGCCCTGTCCTGCTCTTCCTCTGTGCCACCCACCAGAGCACAAGCCCCAGATGAGCTCTGTTCGAGACCCAACAGAGATGCCACCGAGAGACCTGAGCGGTGCAGGGAGCCTCCACCACCCACAGACTGGCCTCTGCTCTATTCGGTGTGCTAAGTCCCTTTTGCTCCCCAGTTCTAAGCATGACTGTTAACACTTCAAATTTCTGTAAATGAGCCGTGATAGCTAAAGAAAGTAGGAAGAAATGTGTACATAAAAATCTACATGAATCTTTATTTAAAAAAAAAGAGTTCTGACATCTCTTGTTTGATCTTAAAATATTTTAAATAACCTAACAGTTAAAATATCTTCAAGTTAAAACTAATTCTCTAGGAAGAGGCCCACAAGCAGTGTGTGGGTCCACACACCACCCGCATAGCATCCCTACGTCCAAAGGGAGAAGCACAGAGGCCGAGACACTGCTGACCAAATCCACGCGGCAGCATAGCCCTCACTCCTCATCCCAAAGACCTTCCCCTGTAAACTGAAGACCAGGGACAGAGAATTTAAAAGGGGGAAATTAGGTGGGGCAAAGTATTACTACAAAAATATTCTTAGCTTTAATTTCTAAATAATCCATGAGTTGTATCTCAATTTGTCCCAATAATGAGTTGCAGGAGAAGGGTCTCTTCTTGCCACCTGCATTTCAGTCCTTGACCTCACAATTTATTTTACTGTGTTGTTTAGTAGCCACAAGAAGAAACATTTATTCCAATTGCCAAGTGTGTTACCTTATCTTTTTTCTTCCCCTGTTGTTCTTTCTTGGCTCTGAGCAAACCAGGGCTGACTGAAGTAAGCAAGCATTGAACAGAAAAACCAAATTAGGAACTTAAGGGTAAAGGCAACAGAATATTTTGAAATATCAGTTTGCTTTATAAGGCTCCGTTTTCCCTTCCTCTTTTCAAAGGAGTTCTCTACTTTCTTCCTTTCGAGGTGTCTAATAGGCTCCCAAAAGTCAAATACAAGAGCAACAAAATCAAACAAGGAGGATGGGCATAAGCAATGAAATATGCTGCATGAAAGGGAGAGGGCAGCCTGGACTGTGGCGAGGTGGGGAGCATCTGCCCCTCAGCAGGAGCCAGCTTAGACCTAGTTCATTTTGCTAGTACTTTGAGCTGAGTGTTAGCAGACTTTCTCAATTCTCATAAACACTTCAAAAGCTATGCTTTTAAAATGCAGACCTACTGTCTGTTTCTACGTGGCAACTCGTTTAAAATTAAATATGTATATATATATATATATATATATATATATATATATGTATTTATACACACATATATATATGGAAGGAGCAAAACCATGTATACTGGCTGGATCCAGCCTGTGAGTTACAATTTGTGATTTTCATCTAAACCCATGGAGAACACAGGGACCTATTTCCTTCCATCTAAAAATGATTCCAAATCAAAATATATGGTATACAGGCATAAATCCTTATGATAAGCATGATCTTTATGTGTATCTAACATATACCAATAAATTTAATTAAAGTTTGAAAATAAAAAATTCCAAAAGGTCTGATTAAAATGAGAGGTCCAAGTGCCAAGACCAGCGGGCACCCGTTCGTACCCAGCTTCTTGGCCGTGCTTAAAACCTCTGATTCGATAGCCCTCAGACCACCCCAAAGCCATAAACCTTGCCACAGACCCCTGAAATCCAAAGTGGTTTGGAAACAGTAACTCAGCAGATCTTGAGAGTCTGTGTGTCATGGGGAAATGGTCATTTCAGTGATACCAACTTGGATAATATCCGAAAGCAGAGGAATTTCTCTAAATCATGGTGCTGCCTATGGCCCCAGAACAGAGGATAGAATATGAGCCATAAGAATGTCTGATGCCCAGATTGTTGCTAAGGAAAAAGCTACACAGTTTAATGCCTGTCTGTCCTCTTCACAAAGGCAGAAACCTGGTTGGTTTCCCATCAACTAACATTTGGCATGGTATTCAGCACAGTGGAGTTGCATCATTTAAGAATTCCACAAATGAGAAACTGTGAAATATAAAATTTTAACAAAATCTCACTTTATGCATGTAATTAGAAATCTGGGATGGGGAGTGCAGGAGGGCAGGGCTTTAGCTCAGCAGCATAAGTGCCTGCATAGTAAGCACAAAGTTGTGAGTTCAAGCCCTGGTACCAGAGAGAGAGAGAAAAAAAAATTGGTTAAATCCTCCTCCCAAATTAACAATTCATTAAGAATTGCACAATATCTAAAGTATCAGGTCTCATGAATTATAAATCAATGACAATTCTGTGTATTCAAGCTAGGGCAGCTGGGAGCCCGGATACTGAGCTTGGTGGGGTAAGGATACTGAACTGTGAATGAAATGCTTCGCAATGCGATACACGAAGTTGGATGTAATAATGAGCGGTGGCAGTTACCTAAAGCAAGTCATTTGACTTGCGACTGTGACTGCAATTTGGGATACTCAAGTGAGCGTGGGTCAGACTCCATTTCCCTTCTGGAAGCAAACCGGGTCCCCATATGTGGGCCCAGTGTGGGATTGCCTGTCCTCTCCCCACTCCTGCACCAGCCCCACAGTTCTATGTGTCTCCAGGGCAAGAACTGCGTACAGTCCAGAAGCTGCTTTCCTCTGTCAAAGGTATAGAGGCAGGGTATAAAAGAGGAAAAAACCACGCGAATTTGAGCGTCTGGATGTCTCTGATGACCTCTCAGAAGCAATGTGGCAACCAGTTTGGGCCCACAACGTGGACTAATGATAAACCCGCACTCTCAAATCACTTTCTCAGAATTAAGAGAATTTTACATGTACTGAGGTCCCTTCTCAATGGCTTTCCTGTCACTAAAAAGCTATCTATCCCCTACCTATGCTACTGCCATGATCAGTAGAGTCAGGCTCAGATGCTTGGATTATTAACAGCTTGGTTATATCCACACTTCCCTGAATCTAAAGGAAAAAAGCCAAAATTAGTTAAAAGAGCATTATTTGATCCCAAACTGGCTGCTTCCCAATCTTTCCAAAGAATATAAAGAAGTCAAAACCTGGAACTTAGTCTGTAACCTAAACCCTGTCTCTTTCTTGGACCGGCAAATTATGCTTTGCATACAGTATTTGTGGACAACAGAGTTAAATTTCTTTGCCTTACGTGAACTACACTGAAAATTCCCAGGTTGGAAAGATGAGAATCCCCAGAAAACAATGAGTTACTCTTATTCCTACACTGAAGGTCGAGGGTTCAAGACCCAACTTTCCCAGGGTGTCAGGAACCTCTTCCTAAGCCACAAAATCTGTGTCCCAGAATGCAAGTAACAGGGGAGAGAGAAATAATTACAGCTGTCATTTCTGAATATCACTGAATCCTCACCACTGACCTACTAAAATGGCCACTGCCATTATCCCCAACCTGCTAAGGAGAAAACTAAAGACCAGAATGGGTAAGCAGTGGCCCATCCCTACTCGTGCACAGGTGTTTGGTGACCCACACCTTGGTATCTGTAATAAAATAATGGCAGGTATTGCTCCTGTTGCCCACTTGCCTCTCAGTCCCACCTTTGTTTTCAAAGCCTCTGAATTACTGAAAGGCACAAAGTAAGAATGTTATGAAAAGGCAAAAATCACTTACCAACTTTTCTAGGACATGAAGTTTCATTTATACAGTATAAACAGGAAAAAAAGCAAGAGAGAGAGAGAGAGACTCCCCCAAAAAACTTCTTGCCAATCAAAAAGTGCCAACCTCCCCATCATGGACCCCTAACTCTAAGCCTACCCTTTCAGCACCCCAAAGGCCCAAAGCAGGTGGCTTGGCCCACTAGGGACCTTGTTTCTCCTACTTTCCCCACACCCAGCTACACCGTACGTCAGGGGCGGTGAACCCATGGCATGCATGCCACAGCAGGGTGTTTGCATCAGCTCTACACAGTTCACTATCACTCTCCTAGGTATACACATTTCCCCATCCTTACTTACCGTGGTGTAGGATGAAGTAGCCCAGGGCCCAGCACATGCTACTATCCAGAAGCACCCACTGCCCATTGGTGTGACCACAGAATGATGCAGCCACTACTCGGCAGATTTCTCACCAACCTGCAGAGCTGCAGTAGCACACAAGTTGTCTTTGTGTAGACTGGAAAACATGCACTGTACCACTCCTTCCTCTGGGAAGGCAGCCTCCCACCATGGCAAACAGTTTGGCAAGAGGTCATCACGCAGACCCTGGCCTCTGCATCACACCCTTGGGGCGGGCACCCATACTAACAGAGTCCTGTTGTGTTTTTACTGTTTTGTTACAGGCTGGTAAGAACTACAAGGTCTTTGAAGGTCAGATTTCTTTTTGAGATGGTTGAATGATGTTCACTTTGTCTGCACTTATTTTGTTTATTGGATTTATTTTCTTTCAGGGTCTTTTATAACTTTACACCTTTTAATTTTCAATTGTCATGTAATAATGGCACATTGTCATGAGGTACAGTGGGACATCTCCATACATGCATAAAATGTGTGGAAAGAGCCAGACCAGGGTAACCAACACATCTATCAACTCAAACACTTATCACTTCTTCACATTAGGAACATTCAAAATTCTCTCTACCAGCTATTTTGTAGTACACAATTAGTTGTTGTCATTTAACTTTTAAAGTCACTTATGGGACACCACAAAAAGCAAATGACCCTGTAGAAATAGTGCTTCTTACCTGATTACAGGTTTTAGGTATAATGCAAGGCGCAAAATATAGCTCCTCTGTGGCACTATTAATCACATTGCCATACACAATAATAACAAATTTCATGTCCACGGTATTAATATTCATTTCGGTATAGATTGGTAAACTTTCCACATAGGCGCGTTTGTTTGCCATACAATTCTGAAAAGTTAAGTGCTGCAACAAAATTACATTTCTTCCTGAAGATCATCCAAACTGACACATGGTATAGAGAAGAAAATAAAACAGTGATCCATCTTAATTCTTCAAGGATGTCAGAAGTCATATTGACCCTGGTACCAACACACATAATTTATTTAAAGGTTGAAATGACCTCTGATAAGTTTCCAAATTCAGCGGTTTCATGACGGCAGACTTGGCTGCCAACCACTGATTTCTGACTGTTCCATCAGCTGCAGCAAGGAGATCAGCTATGCCTGGCTGGGTTCTTATTTTATTTACACCAAACCAGGCTTAAAGATTGATAGGTTTTTCTCTTGCAGTAAACAAACAAGCTATTCAACAATTCTGTAAACAGTAACAAAATTACAGCAAGACACTGGGTCTGAATGATATTTTGAGGCTCAGAATCACAGATTTTATTTATGCATCTATTTGTTTATTTACTTGTTTATTCGCATCACAGACTTTAGAAGAGAGCTGTTACGGATGGATTCTCCCTTACCACTCTCAGTGCCTCAGAAAGTTACCTTATTTGGAAATACAGTCAATACGGATGCAATTAGACAAGATGAAGCCATAGGGCAATAAAGCCGGGCCTCTAATTCAGGTTCTCAGTAACAAGTAAGATCTGGATACAGATTTGCATACAGGGAGAAGACTTGAAGGCAGCCTCTACAAGCCAAGGAGGGAACCTTGGACTAGACACTCCCTCATCTCTCCCTAATCTTGATTTTCTATTTCCAGCCCAGGGGGTAGTACTTTTGGACCAGTATATGGTATTTCATTACAGCTGCACTAGCAAATTACCCCTGGAACTTAGTGGTCAGTGCTACAGTAGGAATGAGCTGGACAGGGTACTGACAGGGGCCGTCAGCCTCATCTGAACATCTCCAGCCCTTGGGTATCAGTCATTAACCAGCAAGTCAAATTCCCACCTGCTGAGAGCACCAGCACAACTGGGCCACCAAGAACACAAGAAAATCAGTGAACTTGTTATCTAGAGTTTTGCAATCAATAAAATATAAAAATAAACTGTTTATCTTTGAAATAGCATGTGTATTTGGAGTTTGCAACTTGAGGAAGGAGGAGTATAATTTTATCAGTGTTGGAGTGTTCCAAACTCTTAGCTGACTAGTTTCTTCATGGAATGACTAACAGAAAATAAGCCAGAGCATTCAGTACAGGGCCTGAGGAATAAGATTGCAGGCATAAGTTCATTATTAGTTCTTAATGCTTGGTATCTGTATTTTCTCATTTACTTATCAATCTGTGTTGCTTGTGAATGTAAATACATATAAAGGGGGTTCTTATTGTTGAGTCCAATCTGTCTCCACTGGTCCTACTTCTCTTCAAGGCAAAAGAGAAAGGACACAGTCTCAATCTCCTTACCCTTCCACTAAAATTTCTCTGCAAGTTATTATTGTTACATAAGAAAAGATAAAGCCAACTGGCCTGTATGACGAGCTTCTTTTTTTTTTTTTTTTGGTCTTTTTCGTTTTTATTGGTACCAGGGATCGAACTCATGACTACCTGCTTGCAAGGCAGGCGCTTATGCCGCTGAGCTAAATCCCCATCCCCGATGATGAGCTTCTTAATGCAACATTTATATCCAATCGCTCAGCTCAGTGAAAACTGTTAAACTTCAAGTCTGTCATTTCCCCAAATTCCAACTCATAGCTGGGGTGAGAAAAATTATCAGATAGGATACAAATACAGAATTGTAACTTGTGCCAGTCCGGGAACAGATTTGAACCACTACTGTTTGGAGGGAATGTGCACGGAAGGGACTCGGTTACCTCAATAAAGATTTTGAGGAGATGTATGTGAAGGTAGTTATAATAGGCCACACTAAATACCATACTGAGTACTCATTAGCCTTTTCTGGTTTGTGGTTTGCTTGGCTTTAGGATTATCTTACAATTTAATGTATTTTTTTCCTTAAGGGATGAATGTAAGTAGCCTGGGAAAATTCACTGTGATTAAAGGATTAAGGGCATGTAGGAAGTCAGGGGAAAAGAGTGGATAAAATTCTAGCAACCTTATTTTAGACAATCAGACACATCCTTCCTTCCTATCTTTATTTAGAAAATACGGGGCACAGTTTGTAAAGAATACAGTAACTAAAAGTTCATTCATACTTTAATCACGTAGCTTACCTCATCTGCAATATTTGGTTCAAAATACTGATAAGCAATATGGAGAGCAAAATTGAGCCATATTTTATATTCCAAGGAAGGCCAGAAGATATCAAAGCCTTCATATAAATCCTCCAAAGAGATAAAAAAGGCCTGAAATGAAAAGACACCAGGCCATAGCCAGCTGGATTTAGAATGAAATTATAAGAACTAAATTATAAGATAAGATACCTGCATATTTAACCTTCACTTCAGAAAAACTATCAGCTATAGTGTGACTATGATATTCCCCAATTTAAAAATGATTGTACTGTGGAAAGTTGTTACGTACAAATGATAAAATTTATGGCCCAATTAAGCTATGACTTAATAGACCAGGAACACTCATATCAACCAATAGATATGCCTAGGGATGGGACTCATGAGCCCAAAATTCAGGAACCAAGCTCTACAAATTTATCTATTTTTATTGCCACTGTAGATGAATCCATAGTAGTAGCTATTCAGTCATAGTTTTGAAAAAGGCCACTTTCAGAAATTAAATTAAGTGAAGCTTAATGGACCCAGTCAGCCTTGTGGCTAAATCCATTCCTTTAATCCTTTTCTTAAAAGGAAATGGCGTGGAACTGATTAAAAACGGTAATTCCTTCTGCTCCACAAACCCCTAAACTTCTGGAGCTTGTCCTAACACCACCATCTCCTGCAAATGTTGAAAGCTTTAGTAAAGTAGTAAGAACTTTGGTTTCTATTTGAATCCTCTTCACCTAGTAGAATGTCTGACCACTTACTTGGCAAGTGAAAAGTGAAAGGAAGAAACTTTTTAAAACTAGCTAATATTCTTTTAAAACACTTGCTTTCAGGACGGTGGTCCATTATTGAGCATCCAGGCAATTTGCATAGATATTTTTCTACTTTTTTAAAACATCAAAAAGTAAGGCATTCTCTCTACTTAACAAGAAAATTAAGATCAACGGCGATAAATAATTCACAGAGCTCCCAGAGCCCTGAGGTAGGAGAGCTCAACATAGTCCTGCATGGGAAATACACAAGCGCCTTCTCCGCTACTCTGTGCTGCCTCTCTGTTCGGGTGACTAAATAAATTACCAGAATCCAAAGGAAGAAAAGGCACTGGCAGCCTTATTGCTTGAGGAAGGATTAACTAACAAGGCAGATAAGAGCCATGGCCTTACCTGCAGCGTGGTTTCGCAGATGGCGGTGTATTTAACCTCCTCTCTGAGCAGGCAGCTCAGCTCACCGAGGAGCTGCCCGCTCGACCAGTACTCGGTGAACAGGGTTTCCTCCTCCAGCTCAGGTCTCTCGATACAGTCTATGCCAAAGGTAGGAGATGAGCTATGCAGCTGCAAGGGAGGGAGGGAGGGAGGGCCGGGGAGAAATGTATAGGAAATTCAAAATTCTGTGCATGGACGAGAGGAGCCCCCACTGTTTCTTACAGCTATTCCAAGGAAAGGTAAATATTCTTCTTCAGTTCTGTCAGGTGTGGAGAAAGAACCAGCCTTCACAAAAGCTATGGTTCCTTTTACATTCTGACTCCTTGGGGTAAAAATTTTTTTTCCTGTACCAGTGTGGTTTGGATAAAGATTAAAAGGCACAACATATTGCCTTACTTATTATAGTACCCTTTTAAAAATACGACAGCCTCTTTATGCTTCTGCCACCTTTAACATACGGTTGGTTGAGCATCCCTAATCCAAAAGTCTGAAATCCAAAATGAGTGCCATCATGAGACCACAGGTGGAAAAATCCCAACTTGGTTTCAAAGTGCAGGCATGCTAAAAATAGAATATAACACTATCATCAGCCTGTATGTGTAAGGTATACACGAAGCAAACAAATTCCATTTTTAGACTTGAGTCCTAGCTCCAGAATGTCTATCTATCTATCTGAAAATATCCCCAAACCTGAAAATACCTAAAATTCAAAACACTCTGGGTTCCAAGCATTCTTTTGAATAAGATGCTCAACTAGTATAGGCTCAGCGTAATTATTTTGTTCATCATTCCATCTCCTTTAATCCCTTCACCAGAGAGTAAGCTTCAAGCTGGCAGAGACTGTTGCCTATTTTGTGAATCCTGGGCCAAGAATGAACAGTGTCTGCTCCGTGGTAGTATTTTTTTCTATCTCTTTCTTTTTGAGACAGAGTCTCTCTGTGCAGTTCAGGCTGGCCTTGAGCTCACTTGGTAGCCCAGGCTGGTCTTGAACTCACAGTGTTCCTCCTCCTCAGCCTCCTGAGTGCTGGGATTACAGGCATGCATTACCACATCTGGCTTTAGCTCTGTGGTAGTAATGAATTATGTGTTTGTTGAATAAATGAATGAATAAAACTGCTCAGAATAGTACCAGATATTTTTATCGTAGTACCAAATTATTTTTATCATAACAGTTTATTTACATGGTATTTGTAAGGTTTGAAAAGCTCATTCTACAGGAATTCTAAAGGAAGAGGCCAGGCATAGTGATGCACACCTGTAATCCCAGAACTCGGGAGGCTGAGGCAAGAGGACTGCTGTAAATTCAAGGCCTAAGCAAGTGCAAGGCCAGTCTGAAGTGCATAGTGAGACTCTGTCTCAAAAAATAAAATGAATAAATAAATAAAACCTGAAAGTCAAGTATATTATTTTCTCTATAATAAGGGACCATCATTATCTAAGATTAGGGCTCATCTCTGTATTTAGCTACTAATGTACTAGCAAGAAGATATAGGAGATTTGTCTCTTTCTCTCATCAGTAAAAGTCTCCTACTGGTCTGATTAAAAGTTGTATTTTTGTTGCTCATCCTACTCGACCTCTCTAAGGACCTGATTTTGCCGTTCATATCCTCCCATTCTTGAGTTCTCATGTCCTTTAGATAAATAATTTAAGCCACTTTAAGTATTATTTTCCTTGTTCTAACCTCCTAAAAAATTGCTTTCTCCCAGGATTGTTGTGAAGAATAAGTAATCACTGTACCATTTTATAAAATAGTAAGCACATTCAAGTGTTAAGATCTTTATGCTCATTCTAACCAGGAATGGTTTCATTTGGCTGATAAATTATTTCTGATTTGACAATTATATGTTTCAAAATACTTTTTTTCTTTTCTTTTTTCAATTCAGACTGACCTTGAACTTACTACGAAGGCTAGGCTGGCCACAGACCCTGGCCATCCTCCTCCTGCCTCGGCCTCTCAAGTTCTGGGATTGCAGGCTTGTACCACTATGCTTGACTTATTTCAAAATACATTTCAAATAGAGAATCAATAGTTTCTTACACTTGCCATTCCCGAAATAATGATGTAGATTCCTAGTGGCATTTCGCCTTCTTTACAAATGACATCATTATAGTCAAAGTAGGCAAGTTTGGTTCTTTCCTGGATGGGGGGGGGAGAAAAGGAGAAGAGAGGAAGAATCAACACCAACCTTTCATACTTTACTTTTCTAAATAAAAGTGTTTCAGAGCTAAGACTTGATTTTAAGCAACATAAAACCACAAGCTATATTCTTGGTTTGTTAATAAAATACAACATGCAACTATATTACAACTTTTAGAAATAAAGACATAAATGAACTAGAAATTTTGTGGTTAGTACCTACTACAGTACAGTCAATGGCATAAACAATAAATGTTGATAGAATGAGTATTAAATTAATGAATAAGAAAGTTTTTAGCCATCATTTGAGGCTTGGACTATAATGGCAAGTTAGACAAACTTCCTGCCTCCAGACCTTTCACTTACATTGTTCGGATATTTACAATACAGTGTGATGAGCCTGACAAACAAGAGGACAGGATACTACTGAATAGTGCGGAAGCACAGAACCTCTTGGTTGTTCATTAAGATCTTTACAGAGGAAGGTTTACAGCTGTTCCTTAGGCAAAGGGTTGTTATCAAGAACAAAAAAAAGAACTTAAAAAATCAGACCTCCCAAATTTAAATATCCAGTCCAAACATGGGCATCTGAGATGAAGTCATAGAAGCAGGCATCAATAGTTACCCTGTAGGCACAAGGTCTAGGGTCCCCTCGACTTTAGAGATTCACGCAATGTTCTAGTTTCTTTTAAAATCACAAGAGGAAAAGGATAAAAGAAATTTTAAGTTAAGAAAAATGTTTTAACATATTCACTTTTATACTAACTAATACACACATGAAGTACAATGTTTAAATATATTTTGATGGAGGAAGAGGCCCACTAAGGCAAACTTGCTAAGGGTCCACAAGGCTCACAGTGCAGCCCTGGCAGAAACCCCGCTGCAGAGGTGGCCAGGATGAGGTCTTGAAAGCTCTTGGGGACTAAAACAAGTAATGAGCCACTGAAAGAATTTTAACAGAATTAGGATGACAGAATGACATTTTTGAAAGACACCAAATCATCCATAGTGGTTTTCTCAGGGCTGAGGAGAGGGTTAGAAGGGGAACAGCTCAGACTTTTCACTTAACATAGTTCTGAATGATCTCATAGTATTAAAATAAGCATGGGCAATGATGCAATTTTTATTTTTTCTAAATCCATTTATTTGAAGGATAAAAGGAAAAAATGAGAAAAAGAAGGGTAAGGAGAAGAAGAGGAGGAGGAGGAAGAGGAGGAGGAGGAGGAGGAAAGAAGAAGAACAAGAACAAGAATAAGAAGACGAAGAAGAAGAAAAAGAAGAAGAAGAAGAAGAAGAAGAAGAAGAAGAAGAAGAAGAAGAAGAAGAAGAAGAAGACCACTACAAAAAAATTTCAAAACACATCAATCAGAGAGCAACAATGGTACAATGGTACAACAATGGTATTGCGAATTGTGGTTCCCAAAGCATTCACCCAGAGCTGAACAATGTGGTGCAATTTTTAAAAACAAAAAATTCACCTAAAGCAAAGTATTCTTCTTTAACTGAGACCTTGTTTTTCTACCATTGTCTTCCCACTGATCTTTACAGATTATTGTGCTTTTAGTTAACAACACTTGAGAGATGAAAGATGTAAAAGAGATTCAGAGAGCTCCATTGGCCCTGCTATCGTGTGAAGACACAATTAGATGATCCTTTATTAACCTAGATGCAGGCCCTCATCAGACACTAAATTTATCTGAGCTTTCATCTCAAACTCTCCAGCCTCTAGAGCTGTAAGAAATAAATTTTCAAAGAAGCCAAACCATACCTTCCCATGTGGGCTGAGAGAAGAATCAAGAAGCCAACCCACACCTTCCCATGAGCCAGCCAGTGTGCAGGCTGGGAGACAAGAAGAGCCACACCAGCACACCCTACTCCCTCAGCAAGCAGCTAGCTGATGTGGAGCAACGCAGGCTGAGATGATAGCAACTGAAGTAAAAACAAAGTAAGAAAAATACAAACAAACAAAACTTAATGCTTGTATCAACTTTG
Organism: Cavia porcellus; assembly: GCF_034190915.1. Lineage (NCBI taxonomy): Eukaryota > Metazoa > Chordata > Mammalia > Rodentia > Caviidae > Cavia > Cavia porcellus. The sequence continues at coordinate 12,059,060 of NW_026947512.1, read as the reverse complement.
CAGGCCTAAAGCTGGTAGTCTGAGCATCTATTTGGACTACAACAATATGCATTACAGCAACTGTGGGAGATTTCCTTATGTCTTGTTTTTGAAATCCAATGTTTTATTCTATTTTATTGCTTTGTTTTATTCTTATATCTAGTAACCTAAGCAACTATTTTGAAGATAACAAATGCAATATAACAACCATCATTAAATTCCTATATCTTGTTTTGAAATCCTACATCACTCTTGTTGTGTTGTTGTTGTTGTTGTTGTGATTTTACTTTTGTTTGTTCTTTTGTTTTCTTCTTGATTCCCTGAGGTTTTTTTCTCTTTAAAATAAAAAAAATACTAAAAAGAAATAAATTTCTGAAGTTTTGAAGCCATCCAGTCTCTGGTAATTTGTCAACTCTTTCTTCACTAATATATATACCACAGTACCTTTATAGCAAACTTTCCCTTTGCTTAAATCAGTTTAAATAAGTTTCTGCTACTTTCCAGTCTTAGTTTGACTCAATTTGAAATCAAATTCAAAATAAAATTTAAAGTTTCTAGCACAAAGACAAAACATATAAAAGAAATCATATAGTCAAAGCATTATAGAGTCCTGTTATTTCTTTCTGAGAAACAAGGAGAACATTCCTATTATAGGAAAACCTTATATTTCTTGTTATCTATACCGCAAGGTTTTTGTACAACCAAACTTGTGATGAACCAAATACCATGCATTATTTTAGAGTTCTAATTCCAGAAATCTTAACCAATTTATGAGAAAGTTTTAACAAAGTAGTTAGTCAAGTCTAAAGCCACAAAATCATGGCACATAGGTCACCTCTTGCCCCCAAGTGTGTAATTTTTTTTTAGCCTACACAATATTTTAAAATTTCTAATTAGTTGCCAAAAATTTTAGTTTGGAAGTTTCACTAAATAAGTTCTTATTATGGTTATCTTGGGAAAAGAAAAAAAAGATTTGACCCCAATGTGGTTAAATCTAATTGTCATCTTCAGTCTTTACTTTATCCAATCTCTTAGCCTTATTTCACATAGCTAAACACTTTCTCATTTTTAAAAGGAGATGCCATTACAGACTGTTCCTCAGTTCTTTTTGCCAATTCCTCCTCAACTGCCTGCTTCAAAACGTTGGGCATTCCTCGGCTGTCTCTTCCATTACACTTACTCCTTAAGTTAGCTCATCAACTGTCAGGAGTTTGAATATTACCTCTCTACTGAAAACTCCAAGATGTCTTTCTCCAATCTTGGCCTCCCATCTGAATTAAAGCCCCATATCTAAAGTTGGATGTCTAACCCAAAACCACACTTGGATGTCTCAAACCTTTCTGAAACTTAACTCTTTTGGAATCAAACTTTTGGCTCCTATTGTATAAATCTTCTCTTTCCCATCTCAGTAAATTGAAACTCTGTTCTATTTTCAGATTAAAATCCTAGAAGTCTCTCCCTCCTCCCTTCCCTCTTCCCCTGTAATACTCTTCCTCTTCCTCCTTGTACTGTTCCTCCTCTTCCTCCTTCTCATTCTCTCTCTCTCTCTCGCTCGCTCGCTCTTTCCTCTGCCTTCAAATTATATCTGAACACTTCTCACCACTTTTACTAGTACAATTCACCATTATCACTTCCATCCCTTATTATAATTGCCTCCTAACTAGTCTCCCTAGTGTGCCCTTGACCTCTTACAGCCTATTCTCAACATGGCAGCAGAAGTGGTCATTCTTTAATTGAACACCATATCATTTCTCTGCTTAAAACTTTCCAATCACTTTCTATTCAGCTCAGAGTAAACAACAAAGTCTATATAGTGGCCTACAACATGTTACACATTTAAGTTTTCTGCAACTGCTGAATCCATCTCCATCCATCACCGCTCCTGGCACAGGGATCTTCGTGGTACTCCCTAAACACATTAGACACCTCTACCTTGGGGTCTGTGCACTGGCTCTTCCCTTGCCTGGAACACTCTGCTCCAAGCCATCTGCATGTCTTGCTTTCTTATTTCTTTCAAATATCTTCAAACGTCACCTTACTAGAGTACTCCTCTCTGACCACTTATGTAAAGTTGTTGTTCCATCATATTTGTTTTCCTCTCTTGTTTTTCTCTATAGCACTTATCACCCCAACACACTATATTTACATTTATGTGTCGGGTTGTTTGTCATCCCTCGCTGTCCATGTAGTGTAAAGCCAATGGACAGTAGGGAATTCATCTGTTTTCTGCCACATCCTAAATCTGTAACAGTCTCTGGTACAGAGAGGACATTTGATAGGTATTTGTCAAAAAGGGCTAGATTTCTGTAGCAAAACTCAGCTAACTTTATACAAAGCATGAACTCTTGAATACAACAAAATCCTCATTGTTCTCCAGTTGATTTTACTTTTAAATCATCTGTTTGGCATGTTTAGTCATTTAAACTTGAGAGCTTCACTGTAAAAGAACATGCTTCTTTCAGAGTAGTACCTGGAAGTTCAGAACTTCTGAAATAGAATAGGTTTGGTGAAAATCAAGAAATAATAGCTTTTAAGCAGATAAGCTATTGTGAACAACTATCTCCTTGTTAGTTTCAGAAAGAAATGTACTTTTCTTTTGGGTTTTCTTTTGGGCCTTCATTTTGATTTCCACCAAATTGGTTAGCGCAGGATTTGTGCTTTGAATGCACTTTTCCATTAATCTTGCATTAGATAGTGGGAAAAATAGGAGTGGGGGAGATGTGCATAATATTTGAGCCAGAAGAGAGAACGTAAACCTTACCTTGAAGAACTCAATGAGAACATCTTTATTTTCCATCCAAATAATGTTAGAGAGGTATTGGTCAGCAGTAGGAGGCGGGGCTACCATTGGAAAATTATTCAAGGCTTTTATTTTGTTAAGAAATACCTGAAAACAAACAATCAAGAAGACAGCAGTAAGGTCCTACAACAGAAAATGGACATTGGGCAAAAACTAAGGAAATCCAATTAAACTACTTTGCAAATTTAACCTTGTGTTCAACTAAGAGCTTCTTGAATCCTATGTAAACTATCTCCTTCTTGTCTCTGTTCTCCTCCGTTTTCTGTATTCACTGATTTATTTGCTTAGATCAAACCTGTTATCTTTACAATTCAGTTAACATTAAATCCCTCCTTGGCTCAAGCTTAGGTTGTCCAAATTTTATACTGCTTTCACGCAACCTACTGCCATTTTCTCTCACGTTTTCTTATGTGTGTGCATATGATTTGGTTCTCTAAATCTTTCTGATTTGGGAGGATACAGTTCCAGCCCTGGCTTCTGAGAAACCTTCTCTGCTTCCTTCATGAGGAAAGAGAAAATCCTTTTAATCCCCTTATTGCCACAGCTTTGCCCACATGTCTCCAGGGTGGATTCCACAACGTGGTAGAGTTAGTTTTAGTCATTTATTTCACCCTCCATGTTGCCTGGTTGCTATTGGTTGGATGGAAAAATGGCCGACTGAAAACAAGGAAGAGCACAAGGGCGTGGGCTCAGTGTCGCCATCATCAAGCATTCCCATCTGAAGAGTCCAAGGCACTCAATGTGCTTCCAACATATGCTTTCTCAGTTGAATTAAATAGACTTTCCTGTCGCTGTATAGCCTTAGATAGATAATTGCATCGCCTTTGCTCACAATTAGGCAATTACTATCACTTAATGAGTAACCCATGATTAATTTATCCATCACTTTTCTAAACAAACCTATAGGGGGAAAAAGGTCTGTCTACTAATACAGAGTATTTATTTATTTTAATAAATGGACATCAACATTCAATGGTCTTATACAAACTTCAAAATGATAAATGAAAAAATAGAATATGAAGCATGCTGTTTTAGAGGTGTAACTTGAGAAACACTGTAAAGCAGCCTTTTCTTTCCCTTCCTCAGACAAAGATTAAGGCAAACTCATATTGCTTATTTGGTGATGAGACAGAGCACCAGAGAAAGCCGCCCCACATGCATTTCTCTTCTAAGGCAAAGAGAAGGGACAAAAACAGTTTATCACAGTCCAAGGATCAGAGCTACGCTGACAGAGAAGAGTGGACAGCATCCAGGAACAGCGTGTCGCAGGGCAACACAGAGAGAATGTGGACAGAACTCCCATCGTCTTCCCGACATCTGCTAGGAAGCAGTTCTTCACAAGGGAGCAGAAAGGACACACTTATTAGGCATAAATACAGTCTAGATGGAGGGCACAGTTCAGTGCTGGGACTAAATGTGGCTTTCCCCTTTTGTCATGTTTTCCAAATCTTCTGAAACATATTTATAATTTCTCAAAAGTTCTTTTATTGGCCAATTGGTTAATGCAATATTCCCTGTTCTCTCCTCTCAGAACCGTCCCACCCAAATCCCCACCATTATACCCTGACACATGCATGTGCATGCACACACACACACACACACACAGGCTGACCACCTCCCCAACCCTGTAAATATGACTGCCACCTCCACAGTCAGTGGGACTAGGTAGATGGAAAAGAAGAAAAATCTAGTGAGTCTTAGAGAAAGAGCCAAAAGAGGGCACCAATGAGACCAAGCTTGGCAGGAAATGGAGAATCTTTCTCTGTAGGAAATGGAAAACTTTGTTCGAGTTCCATCTTAGGGCCTGACCACATGACTATTGTGGGTTCTGTAAGATACTCTGTGTTCTTTTAATAAGGCCCCAATCCTATTTCTTTAGAAACCTAACTCCAACTTTCTTCACTAAACTTGTAGCGAAATAGTTTCGAGTCTACCAGACAGCATTGGCATTTGTTGTCAATGACATTAATGAAGATTGCAGGCTTCTACAGAGTTACAGATGCAATTTAACACCTTGTCCTATCAACTTTCCTCACAGCCCCGTGAAAGTGATATTGCGGGCTGGTGTGCAGGGCTGATGGAATCAAGCAAAGTGGAAATCGCCTTTTACCTTGTGCATGCTGACGGCCTCATTTCTATCCATAATGCCTCTTGACCAAAGGAAGGTGAGGTGCTTCTGAGCTTTAGCAAACACTCTCCGGACCACCTGCTTGGTCTTTAAAGCAATGACAATGTCTCGATTCTCGTGCTCTATGAATCCTGAGGAAAATTATACTTGGTAAGTAACTTATATAACATCAATGATTATCAATGTTTGTATAATAGTTGATAGTTTCCAAACATTTATATAGTGTCTTTTCATTCTAGTTTCACATAGAACTCACAAGGCTGGGAGGAGATGAAAGTTACTTTCATCTGCATTTAGACAAGAACATTAGCCTCCCCCACCAGCTAAGAGAAAATCAGTCTCTCCACCACATTCCCAGGGCATCTCCTACATATTTCGAGGACAAAATTCATTATTGTATTATTGCTTTTCTTTATCTGTCTCATCATCTGTATTACATATTCTTTGTTGGTTGGATATATAAATGACTAAGTGAAAGAATGGAAAAAGCCCTGGACTTTGACTGGTGGCTCTTTCTGAGATCAAGTTACTTATTCTTTCTGCTTCACTGAACATGAGAAATTATGGACTAGACTAGGTTCAAATATCATCCACTTCTTCTTTGGAATTATTGAGCACAATGCCTAACATATAGCAGGTTCTCACACACTCTTTCATTGACATGAGCTGACCAGTAAAATGAAAGGCAGTCATGATCAAGAGCATAGATTTTAGAGTCAGATACGGGGGGGGGGGGGGGGAGTCAACATTTACAGGCCATGTGGCCTCAGGCAAGTTAATTGTAAGATTAGAGGTAGCTCATACAAATTATTTTATAATGCCTCACTTAATAAACATTCAATAATCAGTTGCAGTCATCATATGGAAAGAAATACTCTGATTTACAGAACTAAATCAAGAAAATGTTGTAATATTCTATACTGGTCTAAAACTTAATACAGCAGTTCCTAGACCCCTCTTCTTTAAAATCACAGAAGTAAAAAATATGCCAATACAAGAAAGGTGACAGTGAGTCCTGGGGTTTCTGAGATGGTGCCAAAATATTCTGATCCATTTTCTGAAACTTACAATTTCATTCATTAGAGAGTATTCTTTCCATTTAGACTTGGAAATTGGCCTCTATAAATTCATATGGCATCTTAAAATGTGCTCATAAGTACAAAAGGGTCTTACTTTCTTCAGGTCCAGTTATTAAGACCTTATCATCCACTGAGGAAAGACCTTATCATCCCCTTATCATCCCCAGAGGAAAGCAGACCCAACACACTTAGCATAAAATCCTCAAGCTTCTATGTGTGCTTAAGTAAAGTGCAGTGACGATAGATAGTCAAGAAAGAGCAGCCTTGCAGCCCTACCCGTCAGGAATCCTTACAAAAACAGAACAGTTTGTCAAAGGCAACTTTCACCTGTCTTTTTCTTACAGCTTTGAGAACTCTGGCATTGCTGCAATAACGTATGCCCATGGTCCTCTTATTATTTCTTCCATGCTCCCACAGCAAAACAGACTTCCTCATTCTCTGCAGTGACCTGTTGGCATGCTCCCACACCTCTCCAGCCTCCACTTTTTTCAGGGTTCAGATCTACGCATTATGTGTGCTCAACAAACACCGATTTAATGAATAAATGAATGAATGCGTGAATGGATGGATGAATGAATGCATGAACTTATTTACCTTCCGTTGACTTATGGAAGCATAAGGTATGATTTCAGGAAATCAGTTACTCCAACAACTTACCTAGCTCTTTGATAGCATCGTGTTTGTTTTTTTCCAAAATGTCATGCAATTTCTATAAGAAATGAAGAAAAACATGCATTTCTAATGGCATCAAATGCATTTCTGGCTTTAAATTTTAATTTTAAAAAATGGCAAAGAAAATTTGACTTAGTTTGATCTAGGATAACTGTGTTTCTCAATTCTTCCCTCTGGTCAATGCTACCACTTGTCCTGTGCTGAGACCCAAAGTGCAATGGATGCAACGCAGTATTTCACACAGCTATAGTATCTAGTAGTCCCCAAAAAGGATTATAACCAGCCCACCGTGCACCACTGAGAATTCTCACAGGCAGAGCCCAACTTAAAGCTATGCAAAATAAGCAGCTATTTGGGGAACCAGTCTATGAGGAACACAAAAAAAGTGAAATAATGAGAAAATACAGCATCAGTTAGTGTCTTTCCTATGAGTAACTCCTTATCTGACTGAAGAAACAGCTCCATTCCAAGGCTAACCAATCAATCACACTGCAGGTATGATCTCATTACGTCTCAGGCACTGCTCCTCATGAAGCTTACTCCATAGATTTGTCTTTCTGGAGCATATGTTTGTCCGCATCAACAGCTCCATGACAGCACAACTGACAGGTCTACAGGACTGTGAGGCACAGGTGTCTGAAACTCTGCACTCAGACAATGCATGGCATGGCGCTCCTTACAGGAAACAGCTAGTCTGTTGTCTAAGCAAAGTGAAATTTTTATTTTGTTTGTTTGGATTTGGAAAACCGGCATGTAATATTTCGCTCATTTTGAATATGAGAGTGTGCTACATAATTTTTATCAAACTGTTTCTTCTGCCTTAGTAACACTGAGGAGTCAATACTGGGGATGTGCCAAGTGATAAGACTACCTACACTGCAGAGCAAGGGCTAGCATCGGGGTGTGGGCAGCAGTTAACTCCTCTGTATACTGAACTGGGCACTGGAAGACTCCCTAGAATGGCCTTGCACTGGAGGGCGTAGGAGCTGACTCCTGCTTACAAAGAGGCTGTAATCATCGGAGAGACAAAGGCTCGTTCTCTACAGGAGGCTGTCACAGGCCAGTCACTTCCAAGACACTGGTTCATAAGGCCATTTAAAGCTATATTAAAGTTTCCTTTTAAAATACCAAAGGATATCCATAAGGAGTACCTTATATGTCAAGGCAACTACTCCCAAATCTTGGTTATCTTTTACCAAATTCCTCCAAACATGCACTTAACACAGTTCATTGGCTCGTCTTTCATCTTCCTACTTTTACGTCTTTTCTCCTAAGACTCTCTGTTCTTCCAAAATAGATCAGTCTAGCCTTTGATGGCTCTTTCCAGGTTATTTTCCATTCTTCAAAGTAAACCAACAGGATAGACTTCGGTTACACGTTAATGTTTGATCCCATAAAGGTAGGTAACTTCGCAGCCTCTCTCCCTCTTCTGACTGCAATAAGGAAAGAGCTTGGCTTTCCTGGCTAAGAGCCCTAAGTCACTAACGTTTACCACACAGATGAGCAGGAGACATAAACTCCAGCACCCACGGTGCTGTGCAACACAGTCGCTGCATCTAGGGCTTTAGTAATCAGGGTTCAACCCCATTGTCGGTTTTAAAATCAAGAGGCTAGGTTGAGAAAAATCCCTTTCAATTATTGATACACTTCAGTTGAGACCTTCATCTCGCCGTATGAAAATATAAATAAAATCACCAGAGACTGGGAGGATGGGGGCATGGAAAGAAGAAAGAAAGACAGGAACCAAAAACAATGTATGTATACACAAATCAAGCTCAAAACAGAAAATAAATGGAAAGAAGTTCAGTGAATTCCACACATTACTTGTTTCATTGTTTCAAAATACTTTGATATAGATGCCAATTTGTTTCATTTATACAGTACTAATAGTTTCTCTTAGTTCACTGAAAGAAAATTTTGTGCTATTATCTGTTTTTTATGAGAATATTTTTTGTTCATATCTTGTTTATATCTTGAGTAACTACTTTTCAGATTGAAACACAGTGTACTCTTGATATTTTCTCATTTTTAAAATAAAATTTTGTTTTATTTTTTCATAAAATAAAAAGGATGACCCTCAAGGAAGCAGAACTGATATAGGAAACAAGCTTGAGATTCAAGGCTGAGCATAGTGGTGAATGCCTATAATACCAGCACTTGGGAGACTGAAGCAGGAGGAATTTGAGGCCAGCCTGCAATACATAGTGAATTCAAGGCCGGCCTGAACTACATAAGGACACTCAATCTCAAAAAATAAATACATGGGGCTGGGGGTTTAGCTCAGCGGCATAAGTGCCTGCCTTGCAAGCAGGCAGTCGTGAGTTCGATCCCTGGTACCGATAAAAATGAAAAAGACCAAAAAAAAAAAAAAATACATAAACACACAAATAGATATCATATTAATTTTTAAAAAAGGAAATGGTTGCTTTGAAATAAAAGCATTCATAATTCTTGAGGATCAAAGAGTAGCTGTCAAAATTTTCAGAAGGTTAGTAGGTGAGCTAAACACCAGAATGATCACAACCAAAAACTAAATTTTTTACCTGGAAAATCAAGTTGAAGGATTGTTACTACAAAGAGCAAAAAGTTGAAAGTTACAAGAAACTGAGAGAAACTAAAACCAGAAATTGAAAAAACTATTTAAACACAGAGAAAGAAATTAAAAAGTAGTGGGAAAAACATGGGAATCTTCAAATCATAAGCCCCAAGTGCTGTTTCAAAAAAATATCACTCCTAGACATATCCTGATAAAATTTCAGAACTCTGAAGATAAAAAGAGAAAATCCTAAAAGCCTCCAAAGAGAAAAAAAAAAAAAAAGCCAGAGCAAAAGTAAGACTGAGCCTATATCAGAACTTCTAACAACACACATGACAATGTCTTCAAGTTCTGAACAAAGAAAATGATTTTTGTGAGTCAAACTATTAGTCATGACAACAAAATAAAAAAAAAATAATTTTGGACATATAAGTGCAAATATCTTATGAAAAAATGCAGACATAATCCAACATAATAAAATGGAAAATAGTAAAGAAAACAAGGTTCACATGGACTTGGGAAAAAGTGGCAGAGGGTAAAATCAGAAAAAAGAAAACACATTTAGGAAAAAAGATGTCTCTGTTGAGAATTTCTTTCAGTAATAGGTTTTTACTGTCGTGAGATTACATTTTTTATGAATTGAATCTAATTGATAATTTGTATGTGAATAATTTTTGTATAATCATAAGATTAAGTTTTTTAAGCTTTCCACTTATAGACATTTATTGAAAAGAATGAAGACTTCACTACAAAACAGAACATAAAAGTAAGTATTTTCTCTATAAAAGTGGTAGCTCCAAAAATTTAAGATACAGAGAAGAGAAGCTTAAAGAGGAATGCTCTGACCTCCTTATGCTTCATGGTGGGTAGAAGGTAAACACTGGAATGAATGAATGAAATGTAATGAATGAAAAGCTAAGTGTACATGCTTGTTTACATTACTATGGTAAGAAGGAGAGGAATTTGACACAGGAAAGGTTCCTAGGGTCTGTCTCCCGGTAGTGGCAGACTAGAGAACAGGGAGGGTTTTCCCCCTGCAAGTGACTTTCTGTCACTGTTAGAAGTCTGAACTTTACACAGTTCCTGAGCTGGCGTCTCCTATGGAGCACTCACTGAACTTCAGCATCTGTCTCCTCACCAGTCGCTGTTCCAGAACTTCCGCCTCACCATGAAGCCCAGGAGCCCCCAGTTCAAACTTGGGCCTCTTCAGCATTTTTCACTTTCCTGATGAAGACACATCATAAAGAGGATAAAAAGACCAGCTCTTCATTTCTACATCTTTCTCAATACTGTCTGGAATCTGTTTATAAACCACTTCTTTCAAGTCCTTCATCTGTCTCCTTCTAGGCATGACTCTCATCTCCTTCCAGGTGGATCGGAACCATAGACATGGAGCGTAACAGTCTTCCCTGCCTTGTTTACGAAAGCCAACCCAGGAAAACACAGGTAACATCGGTGATCTTGGCATCATGAGCTTCAACCATGCCGTGCCATTTTCTGATCAGCACACTGTCCTGTGTGTCCCACGAATTAGGCTGTTGGAGCCCGGAACATCCCCAGCAATTAGCTTGAGTTTTCTAAATGCAGCTTCTTCCTTCTGCAGATCAGCAAGACTCCCTTCAAACATTCTTCTCGAGGCCCTCAGATGCAATTTTGGCGCCTCGAGTTCTCACAGCTAGTGTTTCCACAATATTTCTCCATTGGACAGAACAAATGCTCTCTAGGAACCCTAGGACCCCTCGGAATGGGATCAACCAGTTTCTTCTTGACTGTCTTTTTGTTTTGATTTGTTTTGTTTTGTTTTGTTTTGTTTTGTTTTGTCACCTTTTGTAAGGTACTTGCTCTTACCAACGACAAAGAGCCAAAAAGGCTGAGAGAAGATACTTTACTTCTATTATTGTGTGGATTTTCCAACTTGTAAAAGTAAGAGGGACTTTCCCCCGCTAATTTTTGTTTTACATTCCAAGACCCTACCCTGTAAACTAAGAGGAGCCACTGAATAGTCTCAAATAGTCTCAAAATACATATGCAATTTAAAATAGCTCATTTTGGGCTGGGAATACAGCTTAGTGGTGCAGCGCCTACCTGGCAAGCCCCCTAGATCCTGAGTTCGATTCCGGGTACCCACCAAAAGACACACACACACAAAGTAGTTCTTTTAGGAACATTGTTAAATTGTGAAAAGAGGCCTGATATGGGCAAACTGGGGTGAGGGACCCCGGTAGGAGATAATTTGCTCCATCTCTGAGCTTCCATTTGGCACTAACTGTGTACAGCCTGAAAATGAGGAGGGTCATGAGTGACAAAAAAATCAGTGCTATTGCCCATCCCCTCCCCAGTACCTTTTTAAGTTTTCACTGACAAATCTTGGTTCTCTTTTCCTCTTTTTCTCTTTCCTTAAGACCTACCCCGTAGATGAAGACTTGTTAAATCTTAACCCTTGCATAAAGCCTTTTCCCAGTGCCCTACCATTTTCATAGACTGTCCCTGACTCTGCACTCCATAAGTAAATCACTTATTTTCTGCTATGAAGATAACAAGTGAGTCTGGTAATAATAACTGAAATATGATGATCTGAGATGGTCTCCTCTACAGCACCTCGTACTATACAGTAAATTAGGGAATCCTCTTCTATTATTGGAATTTGTCTAGTCAGATACATGTAGAAGTAAGTCGCCTATTATTATATAACTAACAGCCACCCCCCAAAAAAGACCAGTGCTTCTCACCTGATACACTGATTCACGGCCAGAAATTTGTTTTACTAAAACGTTGGCATCTTCTTGACTTTTAGCGTATCCTTTCGTAATACTGTACACCAAGCTGAGGTGCTTTTTGATCTGCACATCTATCGTATTTATCAGTATTGGTATTACTAGCTAGAATAGAGGGAGGAGAGAAAACCTGTAAGTTTCAACAGAAAAGCCACTGGCACTCTATAAAGCAGAGAATCTCAGAGTTTCTCCATCCTTCCAATAACAACTCCCAGAAACTTGTTAGTAATGCAAAATTCAGGGCCAGGGAATTAGCTTGGTGATATAAGCACCAGCCTGGTAAGTGTGAGATTGTGAGTTTGATTCCTGGTACCAAAAAGGAAAAAAAAAAAAAAAAAAAAGAAATGTAAATTCTGGGCTCCCTCCCAGTCCTGCTGAATCAGATGCACTAAGGTGGGTCCCAGTAGCCAGTTTTATACCAAATCCTCCCGATGCTTTTGTGCAAATTTGAGTTTGAGATTTACTCTTCAAAGAAATTAAAGTTTGATGAATATCTTTTTAAAATTGCTTTCTATTTTTTCTCTTCAATCAGATTTTATTGGTACATTTTATATATATATGTAATGATCGATCACATTCATCATAAAGATGAATAACTTTATGTGGAGACTCTAGCCCAGCCCTATCATTCTCTGAACACCTATATTTCGGGAAACAAAAGAGGTGATCCCATAAGCCACTTCATAATTACCAGCTGAATAAATCATCTCTCGGTACCTTACTCTCTTCACTTGTAAAATGAGCAATTTAGGATATCTGGGGTCTTTTCTTAGCTCTGAATTTCTGTAATCCTAAGCTTAGAAAGGCTAGTGTAGTGGCCCCAGAAAGGGAGATTTTAAACAAGAGACATTATGGTAGACATTATTGATTTCCTATTGTCTGGTTTTGAAGACTCGTAAGGCTCTCATACTTTCGTTTTCATTGCTTTTATACTATTTTGTTTTGTATTAACTCATTGTGTGTGAAGGTATGGACAACTATTTCGAAGAAAGCAAGAAACATTATGGTAGCTACTGTTGATTTCCTATTGTCTTGTCTTGAAATCCTGTTATCTGCATTGTTTTACTCTGATCTGTTTTGCTCTGTTTTGCTTTGTTTTGTTGTATTTTTAAAAATAAAAACATAAATAAATTAATTAATTAAATTAATATAGACTTCTCTAGGTTTAAATGCCAACTGTCCAGCTCTGTGACCTTGAGCAAATTGCTGAGTGACTGAGGACTCTATTTACTCTGAGTATCACTTAGTGATATTCAGTACCAGAATTTCAGTGGAGCTGCCCCAATACAGAACCCAGGGGTTTCTCACGGAGCTCTTTCCCAGCCCTGGGGCAGATTATGACGCACTGAGAAGCAAGGAGGAGAAAAGGGAACAGGAAAACAGCATGTGACAAAGGGAAGGAATTAGGGGAGCAGAGAAAGGGGTCCAGAAGCTTCTGTTTTGACTGTGAAATGCTGTGCAAAGGGAGAGCTCTGTAGAGGACTCTTTCAAAGCATGCCTCTGTGTGCACCAACACCCCTGAGCTGCCCCTCGGAGCATCTGTACAGATCCCGATATTCTTCCCAGCTTTCCCACACGGATTTCTTTCCAGAGACACTGCGCACTGCCCCAAGTCTGCTATTAAGGGACTCACTGTATGTACTGGTGACACCAGTCTCACCTAGCTCTAAAAACAGCTCAACTAGATCAAGTATTTAAAGCATTTTATTCCGTCCCTGGCAAACAGAAAAGCTAGCCATATCAATTCCTTAAATTGACTGATTGGGATTTGTCCAGAGCGTGCTCAACTAATGAGTCAGCTGGTTCAGAACGCTTTCTGGCCACATTCTAAATGAATTTGGCCTCCATAATAATACACCTTTAAATCTTTACTCTATTTGAAATAGTTCTCACAAAGTATTGCGTCCAAAATAACTTACCTTACACTTTTCTGCATATCTGTATGAAAACTGGATACCTGAGAAAATTCTCTTTCATTTTAAGTGTTAGCTTTTTAAAATTAGTTAAGTTTATTGGTATAATTTAGATATACGTAATGACTACATTTATCATAGGGAATTTGTACCTGTACATGATATACCTTGATTCTTCTTCTTTCTCCGTTCCTTTCCCCTTCCTTCAACCCTTCTTCCCCTCCTTATTTACAAAGCCTTGTTTCTATTTTATCCTTCTTTTCTGGTTTCAATTTTTATTTTAAAGGGGAAAAAATCAGTAAAAGTGTTTCAAAACAGGCTAGTAGTGTGACAAGCTGAAAAAAAACATGTATATGTGTATGTGTATGTAGATAGAAAATAGTTAAGATAGTTATACTACTGGTTTCTCTGAGTTCACTGAAGAGAAGGATTTTTGCTGGTATTATTTGGACAATTTGATGCAGATGTCTTGTGCTCTGGATGAATGACTTGGGGATGACAATGTGCAATGTATGTACCATTGTTGCCCCCGATTGATGTGTTTGGAAATTTTGTTGTATTTTCTTCTTTTTTCTTTCTTTTTATCCTTGAATAAAATGGATATGGAAAAAAACAGGCTAGTAGGCGAGTTACAATAATATTGTTGACTTCCTATTAGTTATTCAGAGTGCAAGACACAGACATGATATCTTCTCCAAACAATATTAGCACAAACCTTTTCAATGAGCTAAGAAAAATAGCTGTGTAACTATTTTAACTATCTTGTGTATAAATATTTTTTTTTCCTTTTCCTTCTTTCCCTTTTTACCTATCACAGTTTGTCTTTTTGTTTCTGAGACAGAGTTTCACTGTATAATTCCAGATGTCCTTGAACTCACTATGCACTCCAGACTGGCTTTGAATTTGTGGCAACCCCCTTACCTCAGCTTTCAGGGGGTTTTTTGTTTGTTTGCTTGTTTGTTTTGTTTTGTTTTGTCTTTTTGAGACAGGATCTTGTTATGTAATTCAGGCTGGCCTTGGACTCCAACGCTTTGTAGCCCAGGCTAGTCTCAAACTTGCAAAAATCCTCTTACCTCAGCCTCCCAAGTGCTGAGATTAAAATAGTATTTTAAAATACAAAGTCTTACCTTGAAGAGAGGAAGAAGCCTAATTATTCTTAAATATCCTAATGTCACTGTAAACTGGATAAGAAACAAGTTGTCTGGTCTCAGTAAGACACAGTATAAAACCAAGGCATCAATAAGTCCAACAAGCATGATAATAAAATCCAGTGAATTCCAATGTTGTTTAAAATATTTTTTTCTCAAAATTATAAGCTGTTTAGAAGACAAATAGAATACATGTCATCTCATTGCACCTATACATTGATGAAGAGGGAAAATCTTTAAAACTAATGGTTAAGTCCCTAGCCACAAATGATTTGTTCCAAAAGTTATGCTTTAAGTTATCTGAAATTCCTAAAAATTCTTTCTAATCTCCAATGTCAAACTTCTAATATTACTCAAATAATATAATATATATTATGTACATGTATTGTATACTCTAAATTGTATATTTTGAGGCTGGAATGCCAAAAAAAGAGTTAAAAATAACAATAAGCAGTTTCACTGTAATATCACTAACAATAAAGTGGGAAAACGGGTGTGCAGCTAATCTATCTTTTCTTTTTGCTTGTCTTTTTGATACAGGGCCTCGCTATGCAGTGCAGGATAGCCTTCAGCTCACTTCATAACCCAGGCTGGTCTCAAACTCACAGCAATCCTCCTGCCTCAGACTCCTGAGCATTGACATTGCCGGCTTGCACCCCTAAACCCAACCAGATAAGCTATCTTTGAAGCATTTATTCTAAGAAGCGTTTCTCATATTACACCAGTTGGACTTTTTTCAAAAAGATACATTTGATAGCCTGTGTGTAAATGTATCACAAGATGACATATATACACACTGAAACCAGGACAGGTGACCACAGACCGCGACAGCACAGATCAGAAGAACAAGTGTCAGCAGTTGTTCCAGGGCCCTGCCTGCCCAGGCTGTGATGTCGCCTCCAGCCACACCTCTGGCACCCCGGTCTGTGATGCTGGCCCAATGCAGGGAGCAGGGGACAGGGAAAAGGGAAGGGCGTGTGCCACAATTATTGGGGTCAAGGTTGAACAGCAGCAGCTTGAGGAACGGGGTCACCAGTCTGGTGGTGGCTGCTGCTGCTGGTTCGTTTTTATTTTCATTCGTAGATGTCTGCAGTACATAGTAGTCACATTCACTGTGCACTTTTGGTGCAAGTACATGGCAATCCTAATTTTTTCATCCTCTTTCTCTCCTTTCTCCCTCCCTCCATCTCTTGGTTAGCTTTCTCATTTGTAAAATAGCTTTCTTATTGTCTACCTTTTATTTTGCTCTTTAATTTTCCTATAAGAGAAAATATGTAATATTTAAGCTTGTGTTTCTGATTTATTTCACTCCACACTACAGTCTCAAGGTGTATCCATTTTCCTGCACAGGACTCCTACAATATCCTCCTTTATAGCAGAAGCATATTCCATTGTACATAAAAAATCCACTTCCTTACCCATCCGTTTGATGGACAAATAAAGTATTTCCAAAACTTAACGATTGTGAGTTGTGCTGCTATAAACACAGGAAAGCATGCAACCCTGTGGTGTGTTATCTTCAGCTCTTTCAGGAAGATACAGACCAGGAGAACCGTGGGTCACAGACATTTTTAATATACTGTGTTGTTTACATGCCTCGGGGCAGGTTGGTACCTGTACATAAGACCTCTTAACCCTCATTCATCCCTGGTTCCCTTCCCTCCTCCTTTTCCTGTGCCCATCCTTTGACCCCCTCACCCTTTTGTCTTTTATATGTTTGCATTCCACTTACAGTCCCCGTGTGGAGTTGGTACACATGCACAACACATCCCAAACGCTTTTCTTTCCAACCTCCTCACCCCGACATCTCTCGATCCCTTCCCCATTAGAGAACAATTTATCTCCTTGCTTCCTATTCTTTGTCTTTTATTTTGCCCTTTATCTTTACTGTGGGTTTCTTGTATAGGAGAAATCATGTGGTACTTAAGCTTGCGCATCTGATTTATTTAACAGGATGGTCTCCGGGTGCTTTCATTTCCCTACAAGTGACTCAGGTTTTTCCTTGGGGCAGAGTCACGCTCCATTGTGTGTCAGTGCCACACTGTCTTTACCCATTCCTCTGTCAGTGGACATACAGGCCACTTCTACAATTTAATTATTAACAATTGTACTTCTATAAACATGGGTACACATGTCTCATTATAGTATGATGTCTTTAACTGTCTTGGGAGGATACCTAGAAGAATAGGTAAGTAAACTGGATTTCCAGTTGCAGTGTTCGTTTTGCTTTGTTTTGTTTTTGTCTTTTTGAAACACAGTCTTGCTGTGCAGTTCAGGACGGTCTTGAGCTCACTTTGTAACCCAGGCTGGTCTCGAACTCTCTACAATTCTCCTGCCTCGGTCTCCCAAGTGCTGCGATAACAGGTGAACGCTACCACACCCAGTTCAAGTTTTAGTTTTTTGAGGAATATCCATGCTGATTTTCACAGTGGTTGTACTGGTTTACCTTCCCATTGGTGGTGTAGAAAATGCCCTTTCCCCTGCAGCCTGCAGCACTTGCTATTATTTGACTTAATGATGGCTGTTCTCCTAGGGTGAGATAGAATCTCAGGGTAACTGTTTCTATTTGCATTTTTCTAAAGGACGGTGAAGTTAAGCATTTTTTCATGTATTTATTGACCATTTGTAATTCTTATGAAATGCATTTATTTATTTCAGTTGGCTATTTTTTATTAGATCTTTTGGGGAATCTAATTTTTTTTTAGTTCTTTATAAAACATAGATATGAGTCCTCTGAGGAATAGCTGGCAAAATTTTTTCTCATTCTGTTGGTTGTTTTCCTTGCTGTGAAGAAGCTTTTTTATTTGTTATGATCCCATTTGTTCATTCTTGATGTTACACAAATTTGTCTTTAAAATATTTGAGGGAAATATTTATGTCTGATTTCTCAAACATCTTCCACCTGGCCCTTGAGATCAGGTGCCTGATTTTTATCTGATACCCAAGACTGTGACTATTATACTGATTTTATTATTAAATTATTAAATTATTGAATTATTAAAAATTCAAAAATGTTACTAAAATTCCAGAATCCCACTAAGCATATTAACAAATGGCTTCTGGTATCAAGTCATTTCAGTAATATAATAAAAATAGATCCAAACTATCTGAGTTGTTCTTGCTATATAAAATGTAACACATCTCCATTTTAAGTAGTACCTTCAACGTTGACTGTAGTACATATAAAAACAAAAAATAGTAGTTTATTGAACTCAGTGCTGACTCATTGAGCTTTCTTGCCATTGGCCATAAATGTATTATGAGAGGATAAATATACATGAACGTTATAATATTTGCTGCATATTCAAATTCTTCTGAAAACACGATGCGGTATACAAATAAGATGAATTTATTAACCCTGAAAAAAATAAGATCAAATAAAATCTGAGATCACTTCAAAGTCTAAAAATTGAGAGGTGAAGATCATCATTTGTTTAAACAAATTTTTAAAATTAATTTGAAGACTATAAATAATATATAACAATAGTTAAGAACAAATAAATACTATCTGTACATAAATATCATAATAAAGAAAGATAAAGGCATGACCCTCGTTAAGCTTTATCAGAGATGAGGTGTATTTTTAAAATCAAGGCCAAAGGCCATAGAAGATGCTATAAATATTTATAAGTCAAAAGTAAGAAATAAAGAAGTTTAGAAGAAAATGAGTTGCATATCAGCATTTACAAAAAAAGAACAAGAAAAAATATTCTATTCAATAATTACCATGCTACACATTTCTTAAAACTTTCTAATCTGTCTAAAGTAGAAGCTGGGTATGTGGTGCATGCCTGTAATCCCAGCATTCAGGAGGCTGAGGCAAGAGGATTGACATGAGCTCAAGGCCATTTTAGATTACATAGTGAGTACAGGCCAGCCTGAACTTACATAGTAAGACCTTGTCTCAATAAATAAATAAATAAAATGGTGTCTAACAAAAAAAGGTTCAATACGTATCATTAAGATCCTAGGAATTGGGGCTGGGGATTTAGCTCAGTGGCATAAGCGCCTGCCTTGCAAGCAGGCAGTCATGAGTTTGATCCCCGGTATTGATAAAAATAAAAAAGACAAAAAAAAAAAAAGATCCTAGGAATTTGTTATGTTACTTTTTTAATTTCTTCTTAAATTGGTTATATTTAAGAAAAAGAAAAAATACAAAAATATAACAAAAGAAAAAGAAAGCAAAAAAATTATTACCATCCCCAGTACCACCAAAAAAAATTACCTGTGGTTATCAAAGATTAAAACCCACTGAAGTTTTAGCAGCTTTAGTGTTCCTTGCATGTTCTTGTTTTGACATTTTCTATTGATCAAAAACCCTATTTTCCAACTCTAAAAATTATATAAGCTCACAATTGACATAACAAAGTAAAGAGTATACCTAAGTTAAGAAAAATCTGTATTTTGTGATATTTTGAAAAATTGCTAATAGGTACTTAGACCATGTTGTGTCTTTCCTAATTGTAGACATCAACATTACTACCCTCTGAAAAGATAAAAGTTAAGCTGAGCTAGAACTAGTCCACCATTAGGTATTTCTCACTCTTGTTCCATTATACCCAGAGGAATATGCAAGCAGAATATACAATATGATCCAAAAATGCTATCATTTTCTTCTTCCCACCCACATTTTAATGGATGTATCAATGAAGTTGCTAAAATAGAACGGGAAAAGAGAAGCAAGCACTCTCTTCAATCCCTGAACAGGAGTTAACCATAATGTTAGTTTCATTTTAATAAGAAAAACCAAAATATTATATTCTAAAAATGTAGAGATATAACATTTTTGCTTATATTTCCATTAAAGGTTCATAGTACTTACCCAGGTAAAACAAAAGCTCCCTTTTCTTTATGGTATTCCATGTAAGTTAGTATGTTTTTAAACATTATAAGCCAACTTCTAGATCTTACATAAGTTGAAACATCATAGATACTCATGAATCTAACAAAGGAAAATACACATATGTGCTATAATAAAAGACAAGAACTATCCTTGGGAATAATATAAAAATAGAAGTTATACTAGATATAACTTCTATTTCATATGTTCACTCATTTTCAAATCTTTTCACCCATCTATCCATTGTTGGTAAAGTAATATTTTTAGCACGAGACCCCTTGTGCCTCATTCCAAGAATAATCCCTGTTCTGAAGTAGAACACAATTAAAATTTTTCTAGACCAATCTCCAGGGGTTCTGAAATCAAGCTTCCTTTCATCATATGTTTCCCAGCTTAAGTCTCTCCAAAAATCTGAAGGCTTTACTTTCTCGAGAGTAATCCCAGGGATTGACGATCTCCCAGAGAGATTACCAAGCTGCTAAAATGCTGACTATCACCAGACCAGTATCTCCTATCACTGCCTTACACCTTTGTTTTGAAACAGTCTAATGTTTTTAATGCTTGTCAACACTGTGACCAAATGGGATATATCATTAAGACACTGAGTTTTTCCCATCAGATTTCCTGGCAGCTGTCAACATCACCAGTGAAACCCATTGCTCCAAGGCCTGCTCCATTCTAGGGAACAGTCTAATAGAACCATGTTCCAGCTCTCTGTACCTCCTCCAGCCAGTACTTTAGTTACTATGATATGGAGGCAAAATGATAATAATAATAGTAACTGAAGTTGAATAAGTTGTCATTAATGGATCTATTTGCTTCTTATCTAATGAATTGCTATCAGAACTTTCTTCAAAATCCCTAATGTCATGAAGGTTATGAAATTGTAGGGAGGAAATGTGCAAATAAAAAAAAATAACAGATAGATGGATGGACAGATGGACATTTGTATAGATGAATGAATGTACAGATGAACAGATAATATGTGAAGAGATAGATGGACAGATGAACTGGCAGATGAATATAAGTAGAAGAGATAATAGATTGGTCAATCTGGACACGTGATTCTTAGTTTATTCTTCACATATCTACTCAATTTTGGAGATAACAATTAAAGAAGTAGTCAACTTACTTTTCTTGGATGAGGCAGTAGATTTTGGTAGCACCAATTAATGTCCGGGATGCCTCTACTCCAATGAGTCCATCATTGCACTGTTTTTCAAAGCTACTCTAAACACACAATTTTAATAAAAAATTATAAGGGATCAAAATAGTACTCTTCTTTGTCCTTATACAACCTTCACTATTACTGAACTCAATAAAATGAGCTCTCTTAACCCATGGTTTTACAACCTCAAATCTTATCAATGAATCAAAAATATTCAGGAAAAAATTGAGTTTTTAGTGAACATATAGGAAAAAATTTTTTGCTCACTGTATCTCCAGTAATAAGTATTTACACAGAGTTTGCATTGTGATAGGCATTGTGAATAATCCAGAGATAAAGTACAAATGATAATGCACACTTACATAGGTTATATGCAAATACTATGCCATTTTTAATTTTTAAACTTTTATTAATACATGTTTTAGGTATATAATGATTAAATTCATCATGAGGAGTTAACACATGTGTATAACACACCTTATTTCTTTTTACTTTTTTATATATATAACAGAAGTCTTCAGATTTTAGTGTGCATACTGGTGTCCTAATCCAATCCATCTTGGATACTGAGGGCTAACTCCATATGAAAATACACTATTAAGAAAAATTCTATAGTAAGAAATAAATTTTATTCAATTCAAGTGTCTACTCCTTTTTTACCAAGTACTGCCGTGAATGTTGTAAGAGATATAAAGGTTCATGGCCTCAAGAAGCTAAAAAAAAAAAAAAAAATATATATATATATATATATATATATATATATATATAACTCAAAAGATTCGGTAATATAAACATCAATAGTATGCAGAATAAAGTGCAAATCAATGTGTCTTTCAAAAAAATCTGGAAGAATTTTGAATATTTTCATCAGAAACAAATGACAAATGGTTGAGGAGATAGATACGCTCGCCATTTTGAATAATACACAATGTACACATGTATCAAAATATTACATGGTATCTCATAAACATGTAAATCCATATCAACTAAATAAAATTCTTTTTCAAATTTAAAAAATAGAAAAACTATGCAAGGAAGAAGGCAGGGGGAGAAGGAAATATTAGATTCACCTTTCCAATGTGCTCGGCATCTTTAAAAGGAGTCCTACGTCTTTCTGAGGAGTCCTACAAGAAGCTCCATAAAGAAACCTCTTTAACTTTATTTTCCCCAGCTTTTCCAAACTAACGTGAGTGGGGAGACTTTCTTTCTATGCAGAGTCTATTAACATCCCATGGACAAGTGTTCTTTTGGAACTCACTTTGGAAAGCACAAGCATTGAGGAGCCATGCAGGGTTTTAGGCAGGAAGGTGACGCAGTGCCATCTGTCTTGTAGGAAGTCACTGTGGTTTGAGAATGGAAGTATTGGGGGCAGAGAGTCCAGCGGAAAATTATTACCCAACAAGAGACTATGACTGCCTAATTAAGACTGCAAGGATGAAAAGGGATGTGCCCGACAAATATTATACAAAGGAAACTCTGAAGATGTTTACAGGGTAAATCTGATCGAACTTGAAGAAGGAGCAAAGAACAAGGCAGACCCCATCCCCAACAGGGCAATGGCTCCATTCGCTAAGGCCAGGAGTACGGCAGCAGCTCAGGATGAATTCAAGATGGAGCTGAGTGAATACCAGTGGAAGGTCCGGGGGAGATGTCCAGCCTCAGATAAAATTTATAAATCTAAAGAACTGGAGGTAAAATGTTCAGAGGAAGGTTACAAATTTAAAAAACATTAATGTATGGGGTCAAAATCATGAGCACAGCTGAGAATAAAGAAAGGGGAAAAATAGATTTCACTGTCCTGAGGACCATCTCAATTAAAGGCATAGAATCAGCAAAAGGAGCTCACAGAGGAGTCTGCAAAAGACAGTAGTCACAAAGGCAGAACAAATGTCACAGGAGAGCCACTCACAGATAAAATGAAGGGAGTCACTGGGTGGAACTGTTGATGTGAAAGAATAAGTGTGGGGTGTCAGCTGTCATAGCAATGACCCCATGAGGCCCTGTGACCATTCCAGGGGCATGACTGACACTGCCGCTCCTCCCACCAAGAGGTAGCATCTGCTTCTCCATTCATTGAATCTGAGCTGGCTCTGTGATTTCTTTACCTAAAAGAACAAAAGTAGAAGTGACACTGTGCAGATTCTAGAGCCTAGGACTTAAGTTGCCTTGCATCTTCCTTTCTCATGCTCCTTGGACCTGAGACCACCTCCCTGTGAAGAAACCAGATCCAGCCTACTGGTGGAGAATGTGAAAGAAAGCCAGTGTCCTAGAAGGCAGACAGCACTAACTGCCAAACCTGTGTGTGAAGATGTCCTAGACCCTCCAATCCCAGTTGCACTGTGAGAGGACCAGAGACACAGGAGAGATCCCAGAAGGGATCAACAAGAAAACCATCCAACCCACAGAAACATGGGAAATAAGAAACCACTGCTGTTTCTGGTCACTAAGTTTTAGTGTTTGTTACACAGCACAGCTAACTGAAACAGTAACCAATGTCAAACCTGGAGAGCCTCCAGAACAAAAAACTAAAACATGGGGCATTTACGATGGGACTGAGCAGTGGGCACGGGCTGGTCAGGCACAATAAACAAAAATGGAAAGAGAAGTAACTAAACTGCATCGGAGGCTGCAGACAGACAGCTGCGCTGTGCAAGTAAGTACAGTTGATGAGACAGTCACCTGATGCAACTTGGCAGGTCGAATGTGGACCTAATAAATGGACCTGCTGAGGAAAAGGCTAGATTTCCAGTCCTCTGGAAATATTAAAACAGTAGATTTATGCTTAGCTGCCTATGACAAGAGAGACAAACCAAAGAGAAACAGTTCAAGCTGCAAGCATAACTTAGGGCAAATACACAGGCCATAATTTGTCATATTGAAAACTAAACTTGTTTCATATCTGTAGTTTCTCTAGCTGGCAAAAGATCCAGGAATAAAAACCAATTGCAGGGTGCTGCCCATAAAATACAGCCTCTGCTTCAAGACCGATTTAAGGGTGTTGCCTGCAGACACTTTTTAATATCACCAAACAATTCAAAGTGGTATTTAGTCTTCCCTTTCAACAAGATTAAAGGCCTTCTCAGACTCTTGGCTGTATTGTCTGGTGTGTGGCTCATCTGAAAAGAAACTGAGGGGTGAAGTAGACTATAATCAGATGTATGGAAAATGCACAAAGTTTTTGAGGTAATCACACCAACTTGGAATCAAAGGGACAGAAACCACTGTATGTGAATATAAGCCTTCCAGTACCTTACTAGGACAAAAAAGCCTGAGAAAGCCACTCCGCTGGGAGTCTGGGAGCATGGCGGAACAGTAAGCAGCAAAGTAAAAAGCCTGAGAAAAACAGCCCAGATGCTGGAAAATACCATTCTGGAGAAGGAAAAGCAGGAAAGACGTAGATCCCCTTGACCCAGGAAGAAACTAAAGTGAGAATTGAAGCCCACAGAAAGAATTTTAAAAAAGAAAAACTTGAACAGAAGAAGACGGTAGCTGGTGACACTCTCACCAGAGCCAGTCCCACTGAGCCAGAAGCACTGTTGGGACCCGGAGATGCACGGGCACAGTGAAGCTGGTGGCGGGCGAGCCTGAAGGCCTTGGTGGGGAGATGTGAGGGCAGAAGGGAGCAGCGAAACAGAGAACCGCACTGACTGGCGTGTCGGGACTCACATGGCTGCAACTGGGCAAACTGCCCGGTTCCCACCACTTCGACTCGACAGAGCCGTGGTCGCACCGGGGCACGGGACGCACTGAGGTCGGGATCTGCCGATGGAGAGCCGGTAGGGGACCTGCATTGACCTGCGGTGAGTGTCGGGAATAAAACCCTTTTGCAGGAAAGGGGAAAACATTTTGGAACTGGGAAGGACTGGCAGAAACAAGGTACTGCAGAGACTTCAGTCAGTTGTTCCCTTCCCAGAAGGGATTGGTAAGAGGTGCTTGGCCTGGGTCACACCCCTGGCTGGGAACCAGTAGAGTGTCCCAGACCAATTCCCTACGGGCTGCACGTACTAATGCGGTGAAGGCCTCAGAGGGCTGCTGACCCAAGGGGAGAGGCCAGCATGGGCCATCCCTATTTGCACCTCAATAGCACACTGGAGTGGGCAGGGCCACCTAGACAATGCCTCTGAGAAGAATCAGAATTAACAACAACCAAAAAAGGGACTGGGGCCTCCTTTATATGCCTGTATGCAAGAAACAAAAAAATATGAGAAGAGGAAGCAATAAGTCGCCAGCCCCCAACCCAGAGAACATTGATCCAGGAAAGATAAATACAAAAGAGATTGAGGACAGCAAACATGCAATATCAGACTCAGCATCAGTGGACATAAAGAGATATCTTCAGGACCTCATAGACGAGTTCAAAAATGAAATATTTAACCAAGTAAAGCAAGATATAAATAGATTAATAAAACAAATGCTAAGCACTCCCAAAAAGATACAAATGGAAGAATGGAGGAACACAGAGGAGAGAACCATTTGATAATAAATATAAAGAAACATAGAATGCATGAAGCAGATTCAAAGAGATTACCAAGAAATTAAAAACTCTATGGAAAGACAGCAAAACTGCTTAAAAGAAACTAAGGATAGATTATCCAAACTGGAGGACAGGTTTGCAATGTGGGATTATGAAAATAAAAATTAAAAAAAAAACAAGGAAATAAGCAGTTACAATACAAAGGCTAGAAGATGACAAGAGGATCTATAGCTTGAGAATAAAGAATGTGAATGAAGAAACAGGTAGAAACAAAGGATCTACAAAGGCTATTCACAGAAATAATTAAGGAAAACTTCCCAAAATATAGGAAAAGGAAATGATATTCAGATATATGAGGCATACAGGACTCCAGCCACCTACAACCAAAACAGAACTACACTCAGGCATATAATAATCAAGATCCCAGAAATTCAATATAAGAACAGAATATTAAAAGCTGTTAGAGATAAGAAGCAGATCACCCATAAAGGAAGGCCCATCAGAATCACAGCAGACTTCTCAACACAAACTATCAATTCAAGAGGAGCTTGGAGTGAAATATTCCAAGCCCTGAAAGAATATAACCTCCAGCCCAGATTGATATACCCTGAAAAACTGTCTCTAGAAATTAATGGAGAAACAAGATGCTTCCAAGACAAAGAGGAACTGGGGAAATTCATGACCACCAATCCAACTCTACAGTTACTGCAGGGTATTCTAGAGAGAGAGAAAAGTACCAGGATTCCAGGTACAGTGGCAGAGAGACCTCAATGAAAGGAGCAGAAAGCAGAATGAAGAAGACCAGCAGACAACTAATGGCAAAAAAAGAGCATAACAAAAATGAGGCAGAGAAGGTTGATTATAGTCTCTAATGTAGATGGTATTGATACACTAAATAAAAAAAAGAGAATCACAGGTAGAGTAGATCAGGAGGTAGGGTCCACCAAGATACTCTTTATAGGAAATGTAGTTAACCTGAAAAAGGGTATATGCACTGAAAATCAAATATGAGAAAATAATGCTCTATGTGACAGGGAACCAGAGAGTAATAGGGGCAACTAGACCAGTATTTGTGGATAGGTTGGAAAGTCAGGCTTGATCAAGTCCAAGAGAGAGAAGGTTCGGAACCACTTAGGTAAATAGCAGGTTGCCCCTCCCCCCAATTTAAAACCAAGGGTCTTGGTGAGACCCAAAAATGCACAGTGCACCCTGAGGAAGTGAAAGGGGAGGGATAGTCTTTAAAAAGATGGCAGAAGATATTGTTAACAGTGTATCAAGAATTACAACCCATATTACTCACACCACTCTGCTTAGATAGATTTTATTCTGTCCCAGTTTGTCTATTTGCATTAGATTTGAGGATTTGAGATTTGAGACTGCTATCCCCAAAGCATCAGGATGTAGTACAGTGATCATCTTTAATTTCCTATTAACTTAATCTGGAGCCCTATATGACTTCTACTGTTTTATTATGACTGATCTTAGTTAAATCTGGTTTGTTTGATTGCTGTTTGGTATCGACAGATTTTATTCAAAACTGATATGATTGATAGTATCAAGTCTGAGAGTATAGGCAACTACACTGAAGATGACAAGACTCACTACGATACACATTCTGGTTTGATTACGAACTGTTTTTGAAGTTTTATACTATATACAAAGTTATGTTTTTATGTTATGTACTGATACATTCTGTCAGGGTCGCTCCCGGCCGGCAGGAAAGACACACGACAAAGTCTGGCGGTGTGCAACCTTGCCTTTATTTGTCTCCGCGTGGGCCCCGCGAGGCCTCCTCTCTGCCACCAGCCCTTTCTCGCCGGTGGACTTTCTCTATCTCTCTCTGTGCTTTCTCTCTGTGCTTCTCCCTCGTGGCGGGAGAGGCATTTACTTTTATAGGGTAACAGTGGCCAATCAGTTCAAAGCGCGCGATGCGGGCTGATTGGCTAACATCAGTTGTTGCTAGGCAGACTATTCTATTGCGCGGGCTGCTTACGTCGCCAGGGCAATCAGGGGGCAGGAAGCAGGCGCCAACTTGGCTCACTCGATGGGAGGGGCAATCTAGCTCAGGCTCCGCTCCCACCCACAGGCCCTACGTCCGCCAAGTAAGGCGACCGGTGTCGGCCGCGGCTCCCAACATCTCCCCCTATTTTATTTACTTTGAATGAATGTATGCATCGCAGCCCGCCCTGGATCGAGTGCAGAGGCTTATGCCCTGTGTTGAGGCCCACCGTAGGCCCTTGGCTTGGACCCTGGTCGGCCGCCCCCGGGTCCGCCAAGGCCTTGAGACCCTCGTCCTTTTTCCAGGGCCAGGAGTGAACTGGACGGAACCTGGATGCACATAGGCATGCACTCATGCCCCTCCGTGTGATCCCCTCGGAGAGGCATCTAGATCTGGTCAGATTCTAGTAATCCAGCGGCTTTCGTGCGCCATGGGGTAGGGCCTGGCTTAGGTCGAGTCGTGCTGGGGAGGCACGCTCTTACCCGTCATTGACTCACCTACCCTGCTGTGTGGTGTCATTAGGGAAGGAATGCGGAAGACCCGCCACACCTAGACCCGGTCGTAGGCCAGAGCGAGCCATGCGTAGGCCTGGGGGTCATTGTGCCCATCACGGGCTGCTGCCAGGGCTGCATGGGCAACCAGGCGTACTTGACGCCGGGCCGCCGCAAGGCGCCCATTAATAAATGATGTGACCCATCGGAGCAAGAATGGTCCTACAAGTAAGAACAGAAGCAAGGAGCACAGGGGACCTAACAATGGTAAAACATAGGGGAGCAAGCCATTCCAGGCTCCCCAAAAAGGGATTGTCCTGCAGTTTTTTTAGGGCTCATCTTGTTGTTGGGTCTGCGGTTGGCCTCTGGTGGAACAGGCCTGATCTTTAGTCGAGGGACTTGTCGCGTCAACCTCTCTGGGACCCACAGTGGTTTTCGTCCCGGTTCCTGCGGAAAAACACAAACCGCGCCTCGGTTCCAGCTAACCACCGGATCCGGGCCCATCCATTGTCATGCCATAGATAACCGCGCCTTTGGAGGCAGGTCTTGGCTTACTCCCCCTTTTTGTTTTTTATTTTTTATTTTTTTTATTTTTGGTCTTTTTCGTTTTTTGTTTTTTTTTTTTTTTATCGGTACCAGGGATCGAACTCGCGATTGCCTGCTTACAAGGCAGGCGCTTATGCCGCTGAGCTAAATCCCCAGCCCCCGTTTCCTCGACCGGCGTTTTTCTCAGCCTGCTCGGCAGAGTAGCCGCCCATGAAAATACCGTCCGCCCCGCGGCGCAACGTAGGACGGCGATCGCGACAGAGTGGAACGGGGCGTCACTTCCTGTGCCGGCTGAGAGAAGGGAGGGTTCCCTGTAGCGGCCTCTCGGCGGGGAGCCACTTCTGGAGAAGAGCTCCAGGGCGGAGCGGATGGCTCTCTATCTCCTCCCCGCCAGAGGGCTCTCGGGGGTCCTTTTTCCTCTCTCTGCTTTTTTCGAGCGGCGCACGCACACAATTTGCGGCGCAACTCGGCATAGGAGTCAAGGCATGCATGTATCATTTCCCACAGGGGGCGAATAGCCGGCGAAATATCGCCTCCCAATTCCGCCGAGGCGAGGTCCCCGCCTAACTTCTCCCATGACGGCAGGTTTAAATGCCCTGTGGGTAAAAACCAGGGAGCCACCCTATCTACCTCTGTTATGAATAGTTCCAGTGTTTTTTGACCTACCCTGCGGTCTCTAGCTTTTAAAAGCTTTCTAAGGGCCTTTACCAAGGGCCGCGCCTCCGCGTTCGGTAAATTACCCATCCTCAACCTCTAAGGGCTGTTACTCACCGCGTGTGACTTAAAGAACCCGTCACCTACGCGTGAGCCTGAGGGGAGTCTAAAAGCCCTGTAGGTGCGCACCACCCAGAGCCCAGGCTTATCCCCAACTCACCTGTCCGGCAGCACCACGCTGGAGCGTTGCACACCACCGCCATGTCTCGGGGTTGATCAGTCCCCGTGCGGGCCACCAAATGTCGGGGTCGCTCCCGGCCGGCAGGAAAGACACACGACAAAGTCTGGCGGTGTGCAACCTTGCCTTTATTTGTCTCCGCGTGGGCCCCGCGAGGCCTCCTCTCTGCCACCAGCCCTTTCTCGCCGGTGGACTTTCTCTATCTCTCTCTGTGCTTTCTCTCTGTGCTTCTCCCTCGTGGCGGGAGAGGCATTTACTTTTATAGGGTAACAGTGGCCAATCAGTTCAAAGCGCGCGATGCGGGCTGATTGGCTAACATCAGTTGTTGCTAGGCAGACTATTCTATTGCGCGGGCTGCTTACGTCGCCAGGGCAATCAGGGGGCAGGAAGCAGGCGCCAACTTGGCTCACTCGATGGGAGGGGCAATCTAGCTCAGGCTCCGCTCCCACCCACAGGCCCTACGTCCGCCAAGTAAGGCGACCGGTGTCGGCCGCGGCTCCCAACAACATTCAATTATACCATGTCTGATGATATAGCATTGAAGATAACAAGAGACAACACAGTAACCATGGTAGAACTCCTTGTACAGTGGTCTTATATGTTTTTCTTATTTCATGTGTTTATAGGAATATGTTTTGTTTTGTCTTGCTTTGTTTTGTTTCTCCCTTTAATATAGAGAGGATAGAATTGCATGTTAAGACGCATGCATGCATAAAAACCTATAAACAATTTATGAGAACAGTTTATGACACATGATGAACAAATCTTTGAAGAAAAAGAGACACTAAAGTACCCAGTGCTGACTCTGGAATGTCATAATGTGACACCCAGCAATACTATTCTTTGTTCAGAGTGATTTTAGCCTGCTTGGGTTAGTTTAATCTCAACATAAATGAAGATATGGATAACTGCATGTATGTTTAAGTGTATAAGATTGATAACCATATTACAAAGTTTTTGTTGGATAGTTGAACTATTTGTAGTCTTGCTATTTGAATCCCCACTTTATATGCTCCATTTTTGTATTTTGAATAACTATTTGTAAGAGGATACTATGCAAATATCAACTAGTGATTTCTTACTGTTTATTCTCTCTTTGAAAGTACGTCTTTTTTTTTTTTTCTTTTGGTACCGGAGATCGAACTCACGACCACGTACTCACAAGGCAGACGCTTATGCTGCTGAGCTATATCCTCAGCCCTATTTCTTTTTTTTTTTCTTTGAAAGTATATCCTATTTCTACCCATTTTCTGTTTTGTTTAGCTTTTCTTTAAATAAAAAAATTTTTTGTGTCTTTTTCCTTTTTATCGGTACCGGGGATCGAACTCAGGACTGCCTGCTTGCAAGGCAGGCGCTTATGCCACTGAGCTAAATCCCCAGCCCCTAAATAAAATTTTTTAAAAATTTTTTAAAAAAGAAAGTCACTCAGCTACAAGCATGGGTTTATTTCTTATAGAAATGGAAAGAATGGAAAGAGTTGTGCATTTACCCCCTGGATTCATAGTCATCATGGGTCAGTGATTTCTTTCTTGCCTGTTAGCTTGCTTTTTCTTTTCTTTTTCTTTTTCTTTTTCTTTTTTTTTTTTTCTTTTTTTTTTTTTTTTTTTTTTCCTTTGAGACGGGGTCTCACTCTATGGCTCATGATGGCTTTGAACTCAGTATGTAGCCCAAGATGGCCTTGAACTTGCAACAATCCTCCTGCAAGGCCTCCTCCAAGGGCTACAATTAAGATATGCACCACCATTCCTGTCTCCTGATTTCTATGTATTTCTTCTGCTCGTACAGAAGGATCTGTTATTATCACTGAGAGTTCAGTGTGTAGGGTGCAGATACACTGTCCTTTTAGTTCCCAGGTCTCTAGATCAAGAGAAGTCATACTGAAGGAGATGCAATCAAGAAGCCTCTCGCCTGGACCAAACGCAGATCAGGAGCTGCTGGGCTACTTGACACCATAATAGATTGAAGTTTTGAGGGGTGTTGGAAGAAGCCAAGTATGTTTTGAATGCAGGAAGAATACAAACAATTATAGTCAGTGGACAAAGCGTGTCATATTTACACAGTCATAGACTTTTTGCCTCTCTTATCAATAGACTGGGTCTAAATTTTTGCTTTTAGTTTTGTCCAAATTCTAATAAATCAAATATTAATTTTAATAAGCAATAGACTATCAGAAAGGAGAAATATTTGTTCTAAGGCACCAGAAAGCCTTAAAGATTAAAAGTTTTGAAAATGTTTAAACAGTACCGACCATTTGCATTATAGCTACGTGCAATTTGGCTTCTTCTATTAAAACTTCATCGGTTGGACACTCGCTAGTTTCATCATCACACAACAGACTGGAAACCCGACGATTATCAGACTAAGTTTTAAAACACAAAGAGATAAAGTAAAAGTAAATAAAAACTATAAGAAGATAGCAAGTGCTATATTCGACAAAAATTTCAGTAATTCAAATCAGAAATGCTAAAATTATGGTTAAGTATTGTTTCAATTGTGAAATACTCTTTGGAAGAGTTTTTGGGGTTTGTTTTGTTTTGTTTTGTTTCTTATTTGTTCTTGTTTTTGGTTTTTGAGACACGGTCTCACTATGTAATTGAGGCTGGCCTTGAACTCACTATGTAGCCCAAACTGGCCTCAAATTCACAGTGAAACTCCTGTCTCAGCCTCAAGAGTGATATCTTTTGGAAGAATTAAAAGCCAGATTCTCCTCCAAACCTGTTTATTCTTTACTACTTTCTGATCAGCTTGTGATTTCTGCTTCTTTTAATAATTATGCAGGGAGAGTTTTCTACATCTCTCAGCTCATTGGAAAAATCATCTTAGCAGAGACCATTGCTTGATACTCAGTCAGCCAGTTTGTAAAAGCATCCATTCTCCTGGGGTTGTGTAACTAAGGATAATTACCAAGACCTTCTCTTTAGAGAAAGAATTCAAAGAAGTCATTTCACCAAGCTAGCAAAGCTAGTAAATATCTCCCCTCAGTTTTCTGACATTTAGTTAAAAGAACCAGGTTTTTTATTAAAGACTAAGATGAGACAAGCAGATCAAGGGAGGGAAAGGAAGATTATTTTTTGCCAGGTATGAACTCACAGGAATAGCATATTCAATCTTGGTTTTTTGTTCTACTAAAGTCCAATTAACATTCGTCGTAAGTTTCTCCGTTTTAAATAAAGCTATTGTGTTCTGTCGAATCTGCTGTATGTGATGAATGACATTTTGTATAACTCTTTGTCTTGGGAGAGAAATAACACAGAGACCTGTGAGAAAGAAAAGCAAAGGGCCTTCACACACTCCAGTGGAAAATAAAGTCATATGATGTCAGTAAATCGTGAAGTCACCTGCATAGCCAGGACACAGTGACTAGAGCAATGGCAATTTTTAATCGAAAAATTTCCCCCCAAAGTATCCACTATTTCCCCTTGGCTATACAACTCAGCTTTATCCGACTCAACTGCTAAGGATTTTCCACTTCAAGGCACCCACTGGTATTTCTCAAAAGGTAGAGAACAACCTGTGTTCCCTGCAAGTAGGGGGCAGCTTAGGAAACAGGATTCCTGGGCTCGGCTCTGCAGCCACAAAATCAAACTGGCCTAAGAATTTGACTTAAAGAGTTCTCCACATGCTTCTTGTATGTAATGAAATGTAAAAGCCACTACAATAAAACACCCCTCAAATTTAACACCTCTGTTTCCTGGCGTGCAAACCTGAATATCCAAAACACTTGCAGCAGTGTGTATTTTGTTGAGGTATGCATTTGAATTCTGACCTTTGCCTGTTCACTCAATTCCACCTCAGTGAAGCTGTTCTGTCTTTGAAACTGCATGTGAAACGTCTCATAATGAGTTAAAATGGTGTCCTTTAAAATTTTATTTTAAGTTCAAAATAAAATTACATGCTTGCAATGCATGAGGTTTCCAGTCATCGTGGGGAGGAATATCATTTGCATATCACTTTTTGATTCTGTTTTATTCCCCTTCCCCTCCTACCCACCTTCTTTCCTCTAGCTCTACATCCCCCTTCCCTATTTTCATTATTATTTTTAGTTCATGTAATGATATATAATGTTTCCATTCATTGTATTTATTACACATATATGGCACATCTTAAATAATTTTTATGCTTCCCCATTCCCTTCCCTTCTTCCCTCATTCTCAGTCTCTTGTACCACTCCTAGACACTTACGCCACTGAGCTAATCCCCTGGCCCCTTTTTCTGTATTCCTTTTCTTTGGTACTGGAGATTGAACTCGTGGTCTTGCACTTGCCAGGCAGGCGCTTAGGGCACTGAGCTAAATCCCGGACCCTGTACCACTTCTTGTTTGTAAAAGATCTATCTCTCTGTTTCTATCAGTCCTTTATTTTGCTTTTTATTTACATTTTGCCTTACTCTAATGAGGTACCATACCAATATGTGTCCAGTTTATTTTGCTTAACATTATATTTCCAGGTGCACCCATTTTTCTACAATGTCTAAAATTTATCCTTTACAGCTGAGTAACATTCCATTATTTATAGTACCATATTTTCTTTATCCATTTATCTGTTGACAGACACATGGGCTGTCTCCAGGATTCAGTTATTATGATTGTGCTGCTGTAAACACAGGAACACAGGTATTGTTCTGATATGATGTCTTTAGAATGATATGTATGCCTTACCTAATGTCTTAGCTGACTGAGTCATCATGTATGAATTTATTCCCATAGTCAACAGTGATACTGCTTGAATAAAGAATATAAACTAAAATAAAGCATACAAATGGTTAGAACCAAAAGATTAAGTTATTTTTCCAAAGATAATCATCCATTTAACCATCAAAGTTCAACTTTAATCCATATTTTTTACCCCCCCGCCCCTTAATCCACATTTTTAATTCAGTTTTTGATAAGTAAATTAAGATAAAAGGGATGTTTTGTAAACCTTGTTTGGACATAACATACTGATGCAAAAATTAATTTTCCAACAAAATGAGGAACTATAGATAGATTTATAGATTCTGAGATAAGGATACGGAGAAAAGCTTTCCACACTGCCCATTCCGGCAACAGCTACCCATGGCTGGCAGGGTGGGAGTCCTCATGGACATGGCTCCTGAGCTTGAGGGGTGGGGTAAGCCCTGGCCACCCCAGGCATTGGTACTTGTGTCTGGGACAAGGACTGTGCACCACCCACATTACTGCAGCTGTACCAGGCCCAGAAGGAGCAGGCTGGAGCTGCGGTAGGGTTGGAGAACATGCTATGCATGAACAAAAGATAGCACATTTATCAGCCTTGGTTTTGCTATTTATTAGCCATGTGGCCTGGGGCCTCTGAGTCTCAGTGTCCTTCATTGAAAAGTGCAGTTTATAGAATTATCATCTCCAGAGTGTTTTCCAGACTTGGCAGATGACTGTCACCTGTCCTAGAGTGCTTGTGAAACACACTGACGCCCAGATCCTTCTTTGATGTTTACCATTCTTTAGGTTTAGATGGAGCTAAGGGCATTCATAACATCAGACAGAATTAGGAAGTACTGTAAAGGGTACCCATTCGATTTGGGACCAATTCACTGCATAAAAGAGAATTAAAAGCTCTTAAATGTTAGTTATTGATACTTTTCACTTGGAACATGGAAGGTCCCAAATCTTTGCAAAGCCACCAGTTTACCTAAACTCCAAATTAATTTCCAGACAAGGCCCATGGATATAAATCCTCAGGAGAGATGTGATGAGGAATCTATCAAGAAAAACATGTCCTCTCTTGAGAGTTAGAGCATCCGAGTTCTTTCCCTATCGTATTATATACCGAAGGCTATTGCCTCTAAGAGTTGACAGTCTTTCCTTGGACCTTCTGGGTAAGAGTCAAATAGCCAAATAGTAAAGATGAAAAAATCTCAAGCTGAAAATCAGACAATATCAGGAAATACTGTCCATCTACTTTCATGCTCTTTGACAAATGGGAAGGTGATCTTGAGGTATAACATTTGAGTGGTTTCCTCCTTCCCTAGAACAGGTTTGAGGTTTACGTGACTGGGAACTAGTCCTAAAGAGGTCTGTCGCCTTCTCTGGCTCACTCGCCATCTGTCACAAATGAGGAGGCGCCTACACCCTGCCTGCAGGTGCCCTAGGCTCCTTGGATGTTACCTGCAGTGTCACAGCACAGATGTTGCCCCCCAGCGGAGGAGAAAGATTTTGAGAAATCTTTGGAGATAATGAAATTTTGGGTTGAATTTTTTAATTAGTACTGATGATATAAACATAACTAGATCATTAACATCATTATTATAAAATCTTTATCTTATTTATAAATTCTTTCTTCCTTTCGTGCACTTAACCAACATTCATGCTTTTGTTCTAATATCTTTAGGGCTTATAATGCTCTCTATAAGGGTATTTTTTTCTGTGCTTTCTGACAGATACTGAAAAAAAAAATAGCATTTGTTAAGCATTATCTCAACCTCAACTGGACATCAAGTCTGGGAAAGACTCTGTAACTTCCCCTAGGGTCACCAAGTTTGTAAAGGATGGAGTCAAGATGTAAGGCCAAGTCTATCTAAAACCTCTGTCCTTAACCAGTACAATGTATTGGTCCCTTTCACACTGCCAACATAAATAAACCTTTCTCTCAGTTCTTTTCTGCTTAAAAAAATGCATTTTTTTAGCCAGGCATGGTGACTCATGTCTCTAATCCCAGCGCTCTGGAGGCTGAGGCAGAAGGATCATTGCAAGTTCAAGACCAGCCTGGGCTACCTAGTGAGACCCTGTCTCAAAAAGAAAAGAAAAATAATACATTTTTAAAGTCTAATTTGAAACTAATTTTATTATTGGATACAATGACAAGTCCTACAAATAGCAGTGGATAAATAATCACAAGACATGATTTTTCCTACCAGATGTGGAGCCGTTACTTTTTGTTCAGCCAGATTATAAACATCAGGAGCCAAGAGTAGGCTATAAACTCCTCTAATTCCAGACCAGGCAATAACCATTCCCAATTGCCAATTATATTCACGACCCAAATGCATCAAAATAGGAGTCACTGCAAGAGTAGTAATAACCCTGTGGACAGAAAAAACATTAGAAGTAAATAAATCACACCTCATATTACTTATGTTGAAGCTATGAACTCAGTGATAAATTCCTTTAAAATTTTTTCAGGAGAGAAAAAAGCAATGCAGTTTATTGGTGTCATACAAGCTTTCTGAAACTAAATCTGTTTTCTACATTTTTTTTAGTTTAAAAAATAATACTGGAGTTTGGCAGGCAAATAATATATGAACTGCCTGGAAAAAATATGCTAAATCTGGTTGGCTGTAGTGAGTCTGAGTCTTCACAGTCAGAAAGTTCATTGTCAAAATACAGTGGGTTTTTCCTGTGAAACTTCTCTGAGGACCATGAAAGGATAGCCCAAGAGTTTGAGATTGAATTGTTTAGCAGGAATTTGAGATTGAAATGTAGCTTTAACTTTCTGGATAAAGAGAATTATAAGTGAATTTGTAGCTTATTTGATAAGAATAGAAGATCTTGGAGTTGTGGTAGATTGTATATTCTGTGTGCTTACCAATCATTTATACAAAGAAAAACAATACATCTCACTTGGCTGTTATATGGACTTGTTGCCTTGAATAAAGTCATTACTTAAAAGCATATTTGAAAAATCTATAGGAGTAGATTTACACTGGTCTTACACAGTAACAAAATGAAAATAGAACCATACAAAAGAGAATGACAGAAATATTCAGATTTCAAAACAACAATTAAATGGATTGTGAAAACAGGGAAACTGTCTTACTTGGTTCCAGGATCTACTGGTAATACAGCTAAGGATGTAGAGACTATGTATATCAGAGTTGCATTGAGAGATTTCATGTACTAGAGCATTTGCTTATTCAAAACAGGACTGTACTAAGTGATTTCCAACTCTGAACTGTGGGAGAAATCAAAATCATTTTTAATGCACATAATGAAACCCTAATAATTTAACACTGAAGTGGAAAGATATTCAAAAAGAGCAGCTTTAACTGCAAAGATAACCGAAGGGTTCTATGAAGACTGTCCCCCTTTGGTGTATTGCAGATCTATGGTTTTTTGATAACATCGCTTAAAAACTGCTGGGCTTTAATGCAACCCTGCATGTGAATATAACTTATACTATGTGAAAAAATAAGGCAAAACTTATTACTAGGAACCACAAAGGAACCAATTCACAATAGTGTTGTGAATTTTATTTTAAAAACACTCTTAAATGTGTGCAACTATTTTCTTATGTTGAAAAGATTTTGAATATTTAAACATCATGGTAAATAATCAGTATTAAAATTTTTGTACACACTGAGATACAGTGAATACAAAATGCCTTCACTATTAATAAGCCAGTGTGTTATGGTACCAATATCTTCTTTTTTAACAAAATTAAAACCAACCATACTTCTGGCATAAAATCATGAAATTAAATCAAGAGTTTATATTAATATAGAATGTTATTGCTAGAACATATTCCACACCATTTTTAAAACTTGAGAATATTGTTAGTATCTTTGATTTTCTTTTTTGCCAGAATCTTCACATTGTGTATGTATGTGTTATCTCTGCATAAAGAAAAATGTGAACACGTACTTGTATGAATGTGTGAATGTACTTGTGGAGTTGAATAATTTGTATTCACTTTTTATTGCATGTGGATCTTTAATATTTTCCACTTCTAGACCTTTTAAACTTGTTTCGCTTAAGTAAATATGAATATTTCTTTTAGAATAAGATAATGCTAGAAGTTTTATATAAATAGTGGGATTTATTATTTATGTATTGTGTACTTACACTTAGATAGTAAATTCCTGCATGAAAACTTTTTAAAAGAATATTGACAAGATAATCTATTCCATGAAAGGCCATAAAATGGCCAAATTCAGAAATTAGAATTGAACATGGTCAAAAGGTCATAGAATTAGATCATGGCCAAAAGATAAAATTATTGTACACATTTTAATAAACTTAA
Source organism: Cavia porcellus (assembly GCF_034190915.1). NCBI lineage: Eukaryota > Metazoa > Chordata > Mammalia > Rodentia > Caviidae > Cavia > Cavia porcellus. The sequence goes on along the minus strand of NW_026947512.1, from coordinate 12,020,649 downwards.
TCCAACCAAGATTTTCTCGAGATCAAAAAAAAATCATATACTAATTAATTTCCATTTGTGCCTTCATGGTAAGTCATTTTTCTACAACAGATCATAGAACCTATCTTTAGGGGAGCTATACCAAGGAATTATCAGTATTGTACTTTGGATGATTTAGAATAAATGAGATTTCAGCAAAAGTAAAATCAGACATATCTCAACCTCAAAAACCATATAATGTATCAGTTACTCAGCTAGGAATCATACAAGTCGATTTAGAGAATTTCTATTTTTGAGAAACAGAGTCTACACCCGCACCTATCCTCTATATAGCTTTTTTTAAAAAAGCTTTCTTGATATTCACCTCATTCTCTGGCCTCTTCCATATATTTATTGAAACATCACTTTCTAAATGAAGCTACCCTGACCACCCTATTGAAGATACAGCTCACTGTCCCCTGTGAGCACATACCTCAACCTGCATTCTTTATTTTTCATAATTTTCATCGTTGTCTATTACATAATGTTAAATATTTAATATGCTTTCCCTTGCAGGAATCCTCCATAATAATGTAAACTCCCTATTGACATACATAATGTAGGACTACTTTGATCATTTAAATGAACAATGCTTGGCTTTTAGTAGATACTTGATAAATATCTTGATAAATATCTGCAGGCTAAATAAATGTACAGTGGTTTGTTTCATTCTTTTAATTTACTTAAAATGTTTTGTTCTAAAATCTACTGATAATTTCACTCGGGAACACTTTCACTGCTTTAAAGTTTCAAAAATGCTTTCTCATCCTGAGAAAATAAGGATACCCATAATAATAGTAGTAACTAAGTTTACTGAGCATCTATTCTGCACCAGGAAGGGTTATACACTTAGACTCGGATTACTACATTTAATCCTCATAGCACCTCTGAGATAGTTCTGAAAGTTCAGCCCATTCTACAAATAAGCACAGTGAAATTTAGATTAGGTAACTTTGCAAAATCATATATTCACAATAACAAACCTAACAAGTGTGAAAGATGGGATTTGGAACCAAAGATAAACACACATTATGCAAGGAAACAACGATTGATTTAAAAATGATTTTTCAAGAGATCCGGACCTAGAAACAGAGAACAGATAACCAGATGACTACAGATTCAGCACACAGCCACCAAAGTTAGACGCAACATGGACGGGGCAGGACTGGGGGAGGCGGGTAGAATTATGTAAGAGTGAGCGCCTGAATCCGCTCAGGGCCTTGGAATCCGTAGAAGCAACTTCCATGAGGACACGTATTTGACTTTATTCTCTCCCCCCCAAAAAAGTAATAAGAACTAAGGAGTAATAAAATCCAAAATGTATAAATTTTGTTGTAAAAAAGAGAGGGAGGGAAAAAAAAAAAGAGCTCTAACGGATATAACAGCAAGTGTGTTTAGGGATGTTAAATAGCTGACTATATTAATGTTTTTGGATCATTGAACACAGCTGTTTGCAGTCTCTCTGTTTGAATGTCTACTTTGTATTCTTTGATACTGTGATTCAAGCAACTATTTCCAAGATGATAATATGTAATCTATTAACAGGTGATTTCTTACTGTTATGTTTTTTTTTTGTAGTTCTGTATTATGTGTAACCTTACACTGCTTTGTTTTGTTTTGTGTTTTTCTCTTTTTCCTCTTAAATTAAAAAAAAAAAAAAAAAAAAAAGTACGCTCCATTGGCCACTGGCTGGTGTGGCAAAGAAACCATTATGAATTCTTATGGGAGATACGGCTATCACATGCTAGCTTTGACATTCTAGAGGCACGCGAGTGGAGTCAGAACTAATTGAATTTACCATAGCTATTGATTATAGTAAATGATGATGAAAGTCAACAAGAATGCTAAGAGCCGTTATTCTCATGCAGCGTGCTCAAACCTTAGCCTTGAGTCAAAACCACCCAGGGAATATGTTCAAACTGTTTCCTGACTCTCGTCTCCCAAGAAGCAACTCAGTGGACCCAGAATTTGCATTGTCAAGGGTGATGTTGGTCTACCCTGGCTCATTTCCCAGACCTTGCAGAGCATTTGCTTTACCTGAGGGGCACAGCAGCTATTGTCAAGACCCTGATCACACAGCAGGTTTCCTGATGCCACATCAAGATCTTCGTTTTTTTGCTGTACACCATTGATTCCCAGTTCTAAGCCTGGACTTCATAACTAAGCTCAGAAAATAAACTTTAAAGTATGATTATTACCTTACACAATTCACTGTCACAAACAACATGAGAGAGAAAACTATAGCGTGAAATTTGAAATACTCGATTTCTCCGCATCCAACCACAATGCCCAAGAAAGTATAGATTAAATGTTCATATATGGATGCAAACATCATTAGGAATCTAGGATGAATAAAAAGGAAATGACAGTTTAAGCAATGCTCTTAAACAAAGGGAGAAAATCATTATTTCTTTACATCCACAATTCAAAGTAAAAGTCTATCAAAAAGTTATATTAAAAAAGACTATGATCTCTCAGCTACTGATACTTTATAATGAAAATACAAATGTCAATAATTATTGGTACTTTAAGTTCTTTGCAAATGTAACTCAGAACAAAATTTAAACGTCAAAGTTTTTTTAAAAAGTTATATAAAGGGAATTTTAGTAGCATCCACAAAGGCATGACCTCTTAAGAACTTAACAACTATGAGACTTGTATTAAATACAGAATAGGAAACTTACTTAGTAATTACATGCTCCATGTTTGCTTTAAAGCTTAAGGAATCTAAATTCAGTCCCACAGTGATCAAAGCAACAATGCCTGACATTCCAAAATTTTCCGCTGGGGAGAGGGAAAAAAAAAAACAGTAAAATTAAATGCATTTAAATCTGCACATTGAGGTACTTTATCCTGAGGGAAGAGGTGGTGGGGAATTTGAGAGGAGTACTGCTGACTTAGAAAGCTATTTCAAGGGATTGACCTAATCTCAGGAATCAGGAGTAGTGAAACTTTTCTTGGTAAAGGGCCAGACAGTAAATATCTAACCTTTGTGGGTCACATGGCATCTGCCACAACTACTCACTCAGCTGTTGGAGTGCAAAGGTAGACACAGACAGCATACAAGCAAATGAGTATCTAACAAAACTTCATCTCTAGACACTAAAATTTGAATTTCACATAAATCTTCACATACCACAAATTATTTTTCTTTCATTATCTTGTAAAACATTGTAAAATGTAAAAGCCATTTTTTGCTAACAGACTTCCCAAATCAAGCCTCTTTGACCCCACTGGCCAACCCCAGATTGTCACTGAGGATAAAGATAATCAAGAGTAGTAAAACGGTCTCTGCTTGGCACCGAGGGGGCACTGTGCTGTGTGCACCAGGAGCCATGAACCAAGTCCAGTGTTCATTTGGTTCCTGAAGATCTTGGAAGCTTGCTTGTCTTTTGCCTCCCTAACACAAGTGGGCTCTGAACAGATTTGTAAGTGTAGCCTGGGGCAAGAAAAATAATCATGAAGAATGTTTGAATACTGTAAATACCAACAGTGCGAGGCTGCAGAGTTCTCAAATAACATATTATAAACAACAGACAAAAAGCTAAAGAAAGAACATGAAAAACAAAAGTGGATGAATTTTTGGAACAGGACAAAGTTGGTTGCTTTTGGAACATGACCTTCCTTTTCTCCTTTGAGTTCTTCCATTTGGAAAACAGGTGCAATTGTATAATTGTTGTGAAAGTCAAATCAGATTCCATAAAAACTGCCTGGCACATTTTGTACCAATGAATAAATTGTAATCATTATTATCGTGTTATTAATTTGTCTATTCACTTCCTGCTTAGTAAATTAATACTGTCTATTACTTTAGATAGTATTTTATTGTTCCTTTCACTTATCTAATCACTTAAGTTCCCTTTAGATTTTTATATGCTTACTTACCTGAGTTTAATTTAAATAGCCAGTAACAGTATAACCAGTAGTGCTGCAAACTGTGATATAGTGAAGCTGTCCCTCCAAATCTTATTTTCAACTCTATTTAATTTGTATGACTAGATTTTTTAAAGAGAATAAAATACAATAAAACCAATCGAAACAAACCAGTGTAAGAGACACAGGACTGCAATTGCAAAATCAACAATAGTTACCGTAATGCCTTTTGATGTCTTCAAAATAGCTGCATTTAACTTCAGACACAGTAAAAATCAAACAGAACAGAATAGAATAAAAACAATAAAAACAAAACAATGAATGCAATAAAGGACTTCAAAACAAACCAACAGTAAATCCAAAATAGCAACCATAATATATGTTGCTATCCTCAAAATAGCTGTTTCTGCCATCAGATTTGACATAATCAAACAAAACAAAAGAGAATAAAATCCAACTCAACAAAACAATGGAAATGATATAGGATTTCAAAACAAGACCATAGGGAATCAACAATGGCTGCAACCCTCAGAAGGAAATCCCCCCTAGATGTCCCACTGTGTACCACTATCCTCTGAACCCGTATCAGACCACTGGCCCTAGACCTGCAATGTTAGTGAAACACCAAGCACTATAGGCATCCAGCTGCGTTGCACCTCCATGGCTATCATCACAGTCTGTGTTTCTCCAGATAAACTATTCACTTACAGTAGTGTGAGGGTGAATATTGGATCTTCTTGTTTGCAAGCCGGTGCACTGGAAGGGGCTGGGGACTGGCTGTTCCAGTCTGCTGGCAGCTCGAACATGGCCCTGGCTCCCAGACTGGGTTTGCTTGCTGGTGTGGCCTCTATGACTGGATTTTAAATACTTTTTGGCATACATTTGATTTGAATTGAATTGAGCTGAATTGATCAAGCTTTTTGGCTGCATGCCTAAATGAGTATAAGGAATTCTTATTGCTTCCTTAGATGACAAATTCATCTCAACTTGGAAAGTTGGGCGTCAGGACTGAGAGCCTTCTAATGTGGAAATGATACTAGCATACTCTAGAAGCCCCATCCTCCCATATCTTAGAGGATGCCATGCACTATCTGGAAACAACTCATTTCATTTTGTTTTGTTTTGTTTTTTGAGGCAGAGTCTCACTATGTAGCCCAGGCTAGCCTCAAACTCACAGCAATCCTCCTGCCTCAGCCTCCTGAGTGCTGGGGTTATAGGTGTGCACCAGCTCCATTTTTTTAAAAAGGGAAAGTGAAAGGAATCAATATTTCTTAACTGCCATACTTTGAACTCAGTGGCGTTCTGGTAAATGTTTTAAACAACTTTCCTAGGTGTCTGTGTGTATGTGTGAGTCTGGGGTGTCCTTGATTTATAGTCTTCCAGTATCCACAGTAATTGAGACTCCCACCAAGGGCAATTTCATGGCCACGAATATGGAGTTGGGAAGAAATGTGCCTAATTAGCTCTTTAAACCCAACAGGAACTCTATCTACATACAGCTCAGCAGCATAAACAAGCCACACAACAGACATTAGCTCATTCATGTCTCTCTCTGCTCTGATACCCTCTAGGAACTAGAAGTTATTGGCCACTTTTACAGATGAAGAAGCTCCAGCTTAGTGAGGCTTGTTATTTAATACCAATAAGATATTTATGGAGCTGGCGTTTGAACACAAGTCCACCTAACTCGAAAGCTCTTCAAAGACTAGTATCAGTTTATTCAGCCAACGTGCATTATGTTATCATGCATATGGAAAGCTTTGAGCTTGCTGGGCAGAGATAGAACAAATAAGAGAACCAAGTATAGACTCCACTTTAAGGAACTCACAGTCTGGCAGAGAAATAGAAAGACTCAATAATTTTTTTTCGAGATTTAAGACAGCCACAAAAGCTTCATAGGAGAAAAAAATGAAAAAGTTGAAGGAAATGAGTCTCCAGTGAATATTTTCTGTAATTTTTCTGACTCAGAGCAATAAGCAGCACTCCCACTCCTGCTGTGACAATTTATCTGTAGAGGAAGTAATGCTTTTAAATAACTGGAGGCGAAGAGAGGAATAATTAACCTCTAAGCTGTTTAAGACATAGAGGTTGTTGCACTCTGAGAGATGAGATCAAAAGCAGAAATTGACAGTGTTGGCCATCATTACTATGGCTCCTGGGCTGGCCAGCAAACATTTCAATGCCCAGTTATCCTGGCTGAATGTCCACCAGTGCTGGGTACTCTTACTCCTCTAATTATTTCATTTTCCAGCCTACTTTCCAGGTATCAGTATGTGTAATTTCTCCTTTCAGGAAAGGACTGCAGGTAAGACACTTCAAAGGACACTTCAACAGCCTCCTCAGATTATGACCCATTGAATCGAAGGCCACAGAGCCGAAAAGCCATGGGGACCAACTCTCGGAACTTTCTCATGTGACAGATGTATTGCTCAGGGTGACAGCAGAAGTGATCTCTGTGCTCATTCCTCTTTCAGAGGACCACCAGTGACTACCTGCGAGGTCAAAGGGAAAAGCTCAAAAAGAAGGAGAGTGATTATAGAGATAAATGCAAGAGGACAAGACGTGGAATTGCTAGAAGGAGCACTTTTCCTGTGCTAAAGACAACAGGAAAGAGCTACAGATGACAGTAACACAATATATGCCAAGACACGTGGGCAGATCGCAAAAAAGAGACACTGTTGAAGAAAAGTAACTGGAATCAAGATTAAGACAAATACCAGGATTCATAACGTTTACTTTGAGGACAGCATTTTTTTGTATTTGTGTCAGCCTTACCAGTGTAGAATGTCATGTACACCAATGAAATGCTGAGGATGATATTAGTCAGTGAATTGTTAAAAGGGTCAGTCAATATAAACTCAATGACTCTTGCACAGCAGTATCCACATATGATGCTTCCAAGGATGTCCATGACAACTCCCAAAACTAAATGTAGCTCTACAAAAAAGAAACAAAGAATTGAGCAATGAGTTCATGCATTGATTCATTCATTGATGGCACTTAGATTTGCTCTTGAGATTTTGAATGGAGTCCTTCAAAATTTCTTCAGCAAATAGGAGCATCTTATAAAAGCTTAATAAAAAAGATTATCGCAGGTTATCTTTTCTATATAGACTGAGGTTTGCTTATTTTGAGACAGAATATTCAAATGTCCTCAGGAGGTGGGCTAGGAGCATAAATGTGAAAACCTTGTGACAAATTGGAGATTAAAAGAGAAATTTATTTGGTTCACAGTTTCAGAGGTTCAGTCCATGATCTACTGGCTTCAAGGCCAAAACATGATAGTAGAAGGCCATGGTAGAGCAAAACTGCTCACTTCATTGCAGCTAGGAAGCAAAGCTCAAGCAAAGACACCAGAGAAGAAAGGACCAGGGACTAGATACAAGCCATGCCTCCATGACTCACCTGGACACATCTAGGGTTTTCTAGTCCCCTAGTCAGCTCTCAAACCAATCAAGTTGACAATCAAGATTAAGCATCATATTGTTGCCAGGGCTAAGTAAATCATACCCAGGGTCATAGTAATCAGTTTGCAACTCCTAACCCTACTCCAGGAAATTTTAGAGAAACGGAGAAGCAAACTTTTCATTAGTCATAATCATCAGTACTAGGGGCAACAAATGGTTAAGTGTCAGGAGAGTCTTAAATAATAGAACTAGATGACAAAAATTGTCATGTTTCTAAATGCCTAGTGTTTCTTCAATAAGAAGCACTGAAATGTCCCCCAAAAGTCTCATGTGTTAGGAGGGGGGGCCAGGTCAGAACAGGTGGGTCCCTGCAAGTGTGACCTGGAAGGGTAGATTCCTGTCTCTGGCTCTCCCTTATCTCTCTGCTTGCTGGCTGCCATAGATTGAGCACTTCCCAAGTCATGCCCTTCCACCATGCTGTTTCTGCCTCAGATCTAGCCAAACATAGCCTGAACCCATTAAAAATCATGAGCCAAATAAACGTCTCTTCCTTTAAATTCTGGGTGGTGGATATATTGTTCAGTGATGGGGAAGTGACTAATACAGACAATAAGTGGGTAAGTACAGGAATTTCTCTATGCCAAATGGCTCTTTCACTGAGAAACACTGCAAATACTACTTTATCTACCAATATTTGTTTCCCTTGTGCACATCTCTCCTTTTGCAACCATCACAAGTGTATATCAGGAGAGCATATTTTCCTCCTTTATCTTGTGATTTCCTTTTCACCTTTCTTCTCTATTTACCAGTTTCACAACTGGAAAACTAGCACAGCAACATATTCCGTATCCCAGTGATGGTCACACGACTCTGGATATTGTCACTTCTAGGACCTTCTCTCCAATACTACATGAATTATGTTTTCACCTCCAGATTCAAATACAGGATCATGCCAATTATGAACATCCAGTCACTGAGAGTCAGATTGTTCCAGGAAAGAGGTAAAATGTGACACAACGCAATCATGCATATGTATATGTATATACATTGCATAGTGAGGGAGATGAAATCATTTTTCATGTTTTGCCCTTTGATGTCCAAGAAAACACATAGATGGCAATTATTTTTTGTTATCTGATATATCATTTTAGTTGGTCCAATAATAAAGTATACAGAAAGCGAAGACATATTAAACATATTGTAATTTCAGTAAGTCATCAAATGTATTTCAATTTCCACAAGAATGATTTTAGAAAATATATAGACCCAAAAAATGCTCTTACCTCTAAATGTGTTACTTGCATCTGAAGCACCCCGAAAAACTCCAAAAAAAATGTGCATGACACTACAAAGGATCAATGATTGTCCTCTAAAGAAATCAGTGTACATTTTAGAAATGCCTGGAAAGGAAATATAAAGCACAGTTTAATGTGACACATGATCTTGCATGGAAAACATAAGACAGAGGATGGAGGAAAAGAACATAATGGAAACTATCACTGGGATGAGTCTCTAAGACAATCACAACCTCCCATTTTTTAAAAATTTCTCCATTGTATCTTCTGAATTTCCAGGGATGATGGAACATTATAATAGCACTCTTTTATTTTTATTTATTTATTCACTTATTTATTGTGTATGGTCTTTACGATGCTTGAGCTTCAAGATGAGACAAATCTTAGGACATAACATTTAGCTTGGATACACACAAATTTGACTCCAAAAGAACCTCACTTTAGAAATAAGCACAAGCCATGACCCAGCAATCATACACTTAGGTATATAGCCAAAAGAACAAAAAAAGTATGTCCACATAAAGATTTGTACATGAATATTCATAGCAGTATTATTCATAGTAGCCAAAACACAGTCGACCACTCAGTGCCTGCAGTTGATGAGTGGATAAACAGATTTGGTGTATCTCTGCAGTGGGACTTTATTCCTCCACAGAAAGGAATAAAGTGCTGACTAATACATGTTATAGCCTGAACTTGAAAATACTCAGTGAAAGAAGTCAGATGTGAAAAGTTCCTTCTTTATCTGTGGTTTTGCTTTCCATAATTTCAGTTACCTGAAGTCAGTTGTGATGCAGACAATGTAAAACAGAGAATTCAAAATTCAATACCCCAAGTTTTAAGTAACTTATTACAACATAATCAGCTGTAAAACTGTTGTCATTTCCCTAGGCCATGATTATTGTTATTAATCTCCTTTAATGAGCATATTTTCTGAATTAGATTTTATCATAAGTATGTGTGTATGTATTAGACAAAACATACTATACACAGAGTTCTGTACTGTCCAGAGTTTCGGGCATCCGGTGGACATCACAGAACATACCCCCATGAATAATGAAGAACTCTGATACTATGTGGTTTGATTGATACAGAACATACAAATTCACAGAGATCAAAAATAGATTACACATTACCATGAGTAGATTAAAATTTCCACATCTAAAGATCCATTTCATATCATTTTCTTTATACCTAAAAAGGTTTCCTATAACGTTTCTTGCACAGGTTTGCTGGCAGAAAATTCTTCCAGCTTTAGCACATTAAAGAAAGTCTTTATTTCACCTTCCCTTTAAGATATTTTCATTGAGTATGGAATTCTACATTGGTAGTATTTTCTTTTAGTTCTCTACAAATGTCACAGCATGTTCTGTTTGTTTGCATTTTTTTCTAAAGAGATTGCTGCTATCTTTACTATAATTTTGCTGTATATAATGTTAACATTATTATGATGTTCCTCTGGATATAATGTGAATTTTTCTCTGGCTGCTTTTAAATTTTTATTTTTCATTGGTTTTAAAGGCTTTGATGTTTATGTGCCTTGGTGTAGTTTTCTTTATGTTTATTGGGTTTGAAATTTATTCTGGGAGAACATGGTGGACAAATAACAGCAGCCACGGAGGCTCTCTGAGATTACCAGTTTAGAATTCAGGAGTGGTGCTGTGTGAGGAGTCCTAAGCAAGGGGAGATGTACCCTGCTGACCCAGGAACGAACTAAGCTGAGAGAAACCAACTGGAAATACAATCCTGATACTATAACAGGAACAGATAAAATCTCAGTGTGGAAGCTGGATCCCGCACCATTGGAAGCCGCGATTTGAATTTCCTGCTGCCACTACTGTGTCCCAATCCACACGGCAGGGAGAGAGGCGCGTGAAAGCTCTGAGAGCGGGAATCGGCCCAAACTGTGTTGAGAGCGGGACTGGCTCGACCTGCAGTGAGTAAAATAGGGAACCTTTCATAGAGTAGGAGGCTCCAACAGAGGACATTCTGGGAACAGGCAGACTAGCCAGAACACAGCCCTGCAGTGACTTTAGTCACATATTCCCCTCTCAAGCAGGAGTGGTGGGGAGCACTTGGCCTGGTGACACCGCAGACTAAGATCCTGTAGGCTAGCCCAAATCAGGTCTCTGTGCCTGGCAGCGCACCCTAGCAGTGAAACATTCAGTAGGTTGACCTGGAGGAGTGGGCCCAGCAGAGGCTGCCCAGGTCTGTGTCTCCCTAGTAAACTGCAGTGGGTGGGAACACCTAGCTGGTGGATTCAAACAAACTGCCACAGACAAAGAGAAAAAAAAAACTGAGCCTCCTACATAGGCTTGTATGGAAGGAACAAAAAGTATGAGAAAAGGGAGCAACAAGAAAGGCTCCTCAGTCCCCAATCCTGAGAACACTGATCCAGGAAAGGTAAAAACAAAAGAGAATGAAGACAGAAAACATGCAATATCAGACACGGCACCTATAGATATAAAACGGTATCTCTGGAGCCTCATAGACAAGTTCAAAAATGAAGTATTTAATGAAATAAAGCAAGAAATAAATAGAATAGTTAGAGAAATGCTAAGCACCGCCCAAGAAAAAACAGATGGTGGAATGGAAGAACAGAAAAAAAGGGGAGAATTGTTTGATGGAGAAAATAGAGAAAATATAGAATACGTGAAGCAGGTTCACAGAGATTACCAGGAAACTAAAAACTCTATTGAAAGCTGGCACAACAGCTTGAAAAAAACCAAGAATAGATTATCAGAACTGGAGGACAGATTTGTAAGGTGGGAGCATGAAATGAAAAACTTCTTAAAAATAACAAGAAAACAAACAGCAATAATACAAAGACTAGAAGATGGCAAGAGGATCTATAACTTAAGAATTAAGAACATAAAAGAAGAAGTAGAGACTCAAACAAATGAACTACAAAAGCTATTCACAGAAATAATCCAGGAGAATTTCCCTAATTTAGCAAAAGGTAAAGATACTCAGATGTATGAGGCATATGGGACCCCAGCCACCTACAGCCCAAGCAGAGCTACACCCAGGCACATAATAATCAAAATTCCAGAAATCCAATATAAGAACAGAATATTAAAAGACATCAGAGACAAGAAACAGATCACTTACAAGGGAACACCCATCAGAATTACAGCAGACTTCTCAGCACAAACCATCAAATCACAAAGAGCGTGGGGGGAAATAATTCAAGCTTTGAAAGATAATAACCTCTAGCCAAGATTGATATATCCTGCACAACTGTCCCTAGAAATTGATGGAAAAACAAGGTGCTTCCAGAATAAAGAGGAACTAGGGGAATTTGCAACCACCAATTCAACTCTACAGAGATTACTGCAGGATATTCTAAAAATGAAAAATACCAAGATTCCAGAAACAGTAGCAGAGCGGCCACAATGAATGGAGCAGAAAGCGAAATGAAGAGGACAAACTGACAACTAGTGACAGAAAAAAAGCTCAACAGAAATGAGTCAGAGAAGGTTGGATGGTAGGAACAGCCATTTTGGAGAAAACAAGACATCATAATAGGTAGTGCTGATTTAATATCCTCTTGTTTTGAAGTCCCATCAAGCTTTTGTTCTTCTGTCTCCATCGGTTTTAACGTGTTGTATCTTATTGGATTTTATTATATGTGATAATATAAACAAAAACTTTTATAGACAAGGAGATTATACAGAAACCATTGTTCATTTTCTGTTAGTTGATTCTAAATACCCTGTAATACTGTCATTCTCTTGAATGGTTTTACATTGTCTTGATATGTTTGATGCTACACTATATGAAGTTATACCCAAAGATTTTAAGGGAAGAGACACTATGGTAACTACTATTATGTCGAGATTATCCTGTGGTGAAACGCTATTTTGCTTGAATGGCTATGTTTTGACCTGCACTGTTTTGTTGTTATGCCCTCTTTTTTATCTCAATCTCTTTTTTATTATCTACTTTTTCATGTTTATCCTTTTAATTAAGGGAAAAATAAATAAAAATAGCAGGATATATTATAGTAACCCACTTTGATTTCCTATTAACTTGATTTGAAACTCTGTATTGTTCTCACCATTTTGTTTTGACTGATTTTCCTCTATTCTGTTATGCTAGATAGTACCAAGTTTGAAAGTCTAGGCAACAACTATGAAGACAATAAGATTCATTGTGACACCCATTCTGGTTGACTATTATCTTCTTTCGAAGTCCTCTAATGTCTCCAATGTTTTGGTTTTATTGGTATTATTCTTTACTGTTTTGTTCAATTTTATTATAACTGATGATATAGGCAATTCTTTTTAAGATAACAAGAGGCATTATTATGGTAACCATTGTTGATCACCTTGTATTTTGTTTTTACATTATGTATTATGTCCATCCTTTTGATTTGACTGACTCTGTCCTTGTATGTCACATTTGGTTTTACTTTCTTCAAAAAAAAAGTAATAAGAACTGTGAGAGTAATAAAACCCAAAATGTGTAAAAAAAAAAAAAATGAAAGAAAGAAAGAAAGAAAGAAAAGAAATTTACTGAGATTCTTGAATCTATGGCTTCAGTTTTCATCAAACTTAGAAATTTTTTATCCATTATTTACTCTGATATTCTTCTTTCTCTTCCCTCCTTAATGGACATAGCAATTAGATCACTCAAAGTGGTCCCACAAGTCACGGATTATCAGTTTACTTTCTTTCCAGTGTTTTTCTCTCTGAGGTTCACTTATCACTGTACCTTCAAGTTAATTAATTCTCCCTTTTGTGGTATCTAATGTCTTCTTAATTCTATCTACAATTTTCAAACCTCCAACACTATGATTTTCATCTTTAGAAGTTTGATTTAGGTCTCTTTTATATCTAAAATGTCCCAAGTACATTGATGAATCAGCTCTCCAAAAATTTTTTTTTGTAGAGAATAAAATCAAAAAGAAATAAAACAGATTAGAGACACTCAAAGCAAAACAATGAATATGATACAAGACTTCAAAACAAGACAATGGCTACCATGATGACTCTTGCTATGTTCAAAATAATTTTGTATACCGTCAGGCACAGTAAAATCAAACAAAACAGAACAGAATAAAACCAATCAAGACAAAACAATAAGAGTGACACAGGACTTCAAAACAAAATAACACAAATACAACAGTAGTTACCATAATGTGTCTTATCTTCAAAGTAGTTCTTCTCTGCTATGCTATTTTCCTGCCGTTGGCTGCCTACTTTTCTCCTCCATTCAGTTGTCTGCCCCGTTCAGTGATCCCCCTCTGCAGCTGTTCCTGGAACCATGGTATTTTTAGAAAATCTCTCTCTAGAATGTCCTTCAGTGTTCTTTGTAGGGTTGGTTTAGTGGTCATGAGGTTAAGTTCCTCTTTGTCATGGAAGTATCTTGTTTCTATTAATTTTGAAAGAGAGTTTTGCAGGGTACATCAGTCTGGGTTGGAAGCTGTTTTCTTTCAGGACTTGAAATACTTTACTCCAAGCTCTTCTTGACTTGATGATTTGTGTTGAGAAGTCTGTTGGGATTCTGATGGCTTTTCCTTTATAGGTGATCTGGTTCCTTTCCATAACAGCTTTTAATATTCTGCTCTTGTTTTGAATTTCTGGATTTTATTATATACCTAGGTGTAGATTTATTTTGGTTATGGCTAGCTAGATTTCTGTATGCTATGTTTGGGGGTTTTCTGCTATTATTTCTGTAAATAGAATTTTAATGTCATTTGTATTGACCCTGCTTTTTCACTGACACCTATTATTCTTAAATTATTTTGCTTTACATCGTCTTGTAGTCATTGAATTGTTATTTCCTGGTTCCTTGTTCCTTTTAAGAGATCTTTCCTTTCAAAATCACAGAGCTCTCCAAAATTTAAAAAGTCCTGTTTGTCAATTCCATGTGAAATCACCTCACCATGGCTAATCCTAAGCCACCAATATTTTAACTAGTTTGCAAAATTCTTTTTTGAAAGGAAAAGAAATTGCTAAAAAGGAAAGGACAACTGGGACGTGAGAAAGGAGAAAAAAGAAGGAAGGGGGAGAGACTGGGGGTTTAGCTCAGCAGCATAAGCACCTGCCTTGCAAGCAGGCGGACGTGAGTTTGATCCCTGTACCAAAAAAAAAATTTTTTTAAAAAAAGAAGGAAGGGGGGAGATAGATAGATAGATGATAGATAGATAGATAGATAGATATAGATATAAATAAATATATATGATAACTAAGATAATTGTACTATTGTTCATTGAAAGAAACATGCTTATATTGTTTGATAAATTTTGCATGCCTATACTTGTTAATCTGAGCAGCTATTTTGAAGGCAACAATATACAATATGATAACCAATGTTAATTTCCTATCATCTTGTTTTGAAGTCTGTATCATTTTTATTTTTTATTCTCTTTTTCTTTTTTTTTTTTTTTTTTTTTGTCTTTTTCTTTTTTATTGGTACCAGGGATCAAACTCACGACTGCCTGCTTGCAAGGCAGGCGCTTATGCCGCTGAGCTAAATCCCCAGCCCCTTATTTTTTATTCTCTTTAAAATAAAATATCAATATGAGCAGGTTCCACAACATACTTAATTTTTCCATTTATGTTTTGTACATATGGAATATGTCTATATAACTTTTTAAACAGATTCTTGTTATAGTTTTACCCAGTCTGTCCTTGAACCCTTGAGATCAAGCAATCCTCCTGCCTCAACCTCTTAAGTAGCTGGGACTACAGGCAGGCACAATCATGTTCTGCTTAAAGTCACTGTTTTAATTTTTTTGTCTAATTCTATCATCTACATTGTTTCTATATCTGCTACTTATTATCTGTGTACTTTCTATGGATCATATTTTCCTGCTTGTTTGAATATCTGATAATTTTATACTAGATGAGAGACAAGCATACTATATTTTATTAGATATTGTATAATTTTGTATTCCTATAAATGTTCATGAGTTTTGTCCCAGAATGCAGTTAAATTTCTTAGAACCAGGGTGAACCTTTTGAATCTTGCTTTTAAGCTTTGATAAAAGCATTAGAGAAGCCTTTTCTTTAAGGATAGTGAGCCAATAACTGTCTGAGTCCTCTACCCGATATCCCATTTGGTCAGTAGGAAATCAGGAGAGATTTACAGATGTTCCTTATTTAATGGTCTACCCATTTAATGATTGCTTGGATTTATGACTCATTTTTAAGATTTTTTTTTGTACAAGGAGTTGAACTCAGGACCTTGTACTTGCCAAACAGGTTCTGTACCACTGAGCTATATATCTGGCCATTTTTTTACACTTCTGTACATCTTATTTATATAGTCTCATGTCTATTTTGTACAGAACACCTTGTTTGCAAATTATTGTTATTTTTGCTGATTGTACTATACAGTACAGTTTTACAGTTTTATATTCTGTTATACATTACAGCACATTGTGTAGGAGTTATGCAAATAAAAGCAAAATCATCCATTTGCACTTTTCTTTGGCCATTTCCTTGTTCTAAGTATTGTAATGTACATACTACATACAGTTCCTCATTTAGCAACTAGTTCATTTAATGACCTAATTGCAGAAATGGAACTCAATCATGAAACAAGAAGTACCTCCAACCTATTGTACTTTAGATACATTCACTAAGTATGTTGTGCAACTAAACACATCATCCATGAAAAGACAAGTGTCTTCAAAATATAAGGTATTTCTATGCTTGATACTGGCAAAAAAATAAGCTACCATGGGGCTGGGGATTTAGCTCAGCGGCATAAGAACCTGCCTTGCAAGCAGGCAGTCATAAGTTCGATCCCTGGTACCGATAAAAAGACAGACAAAAAAAAATAAGCTACCTGACATTTTTTCAATATTGAGGCAAAAAACCCCAACTTTATAAGGACTCTGCACTGAGGAGTCTAGAAGGCAACTTCATTGATTTTACACCAGCAGCCTTGGGGACTACAACAGAATCCAAATTATCAGCAATAAGTCACCTTTGAATTTAGTTTAAATATAGCATGCAAGCAGGAAGTGCAAGGCAGATGGAAGGTTATTACATGATTAGATAAGCCACATCCTGGGGGTAAGGGGAGGGGGTTAGAGTGAAGCAAGTAAAATTAAAGGTGTCCTTGATTGGGCCACTCTGTCCCAACCAAAGTCCTTGAAGCAAGTTGGAAACAACATATAATGTTTTAACCAAACACAAACTGGGCATAGTCAAACTGCCCTAGAGCATTTATCAGAGGAAAAGCAGCTAGACTCAGACAGTCAAGGTTGACTGCATTTAGCAGGGTGCTCACATGGCAGGAAGCAGGAACACAGGCAGAGGCCACTATTTGATTTTTAACTTGCTATAACTGTAAGTTATAGCTGTGAGTTTGCTCTTTTATAACTGTGCCTTTACTATTTGTATAATTGTGCCCTTACAACACAATGTCCCTGCATAAAGAAAATATCAAAAGCTGGTCAAATACTTTCAGTAATTTTGTTATAGAGGAATAGAACACTTTCTATTGCAGTTCTTGTTGAAAAAAATTGGAATATGGAAACCATATTAAATAGCACTTATGGTTTCCCTTAATAACTATATGCAGTCAAGAGATTACAAAAAAAGGAAGCAGAGGGAGCAAAGATGGTAGATAGATAACAGCTCGCTACAGAGGCTCCTTGAGATAGTCAACTTAGAATTCAACATAATACAGCATGGGGAGCCCCAAACAGAGGGAGATGGATTCTCTCGTCCCAAGAAGAAACTTAGGTGAGAAGAACCAATCAACATACAGTCTCAGTGCTATTATTGGAACAGCTAAAGGTTCAGTACTCCTACCACAGCAGGTGATTTGCTGAGCCACTGAGGTCCCACCACTTTGACTCACTGGAGGTGCAGTCACACTGAGGTCGGGGATCAGCCAGTCGAATGGAGAGCTGAGCTGGCAGGGAGCCTGCATTGACCTGTGGTGAGTGACGGGAGTGGAGCCATTCCACAGAAAGGAGGGCTCCAGTGGATGACATTCTGGGACTGGGCAGGACTGTCAAGTATAAGGGGCAGCAGTGACTTCAGTCAGTTGTTCCCTCCCCGAATGGGATCATTGGAGTGAGCCAGGCCTGGGTCACATGACCTGGATGAGACCAAATAGGTTATCTGAAATCAATTCCCTATGGCAGTGGCAAACACTAACGCAGTGAAGCCTCAGAAGTTTGGCTGACCTGGAGGGGAGGCGGCGCACAGTATACAGTGCAGGCTACAGCATCTTGACTGATCCAGAGGGGAGGGGCCAGCATATGCTGCCCCTGTTTGCAACTCACTAGCAAACTGCAGTGGGAAGGGTCATCTAGCCAGCATGCTTCAGAAGAATTGTAGCCAACAAAGAAAGATACTGGGGCCTCCTGGAAGAAACAAAAAAGATGGGAAGAGGAAGCAACAACAAAAAGTCCCCAGGTCCCAACCCTGAGAACATTGACCCAGAACAGGTAAATACAAAGGAGAATGAGAGAACAGTAAACATGCAGTATCAGACACAGCACCAGTGGACATAAAGAGATCTTTGGGACATCATAGAAGAGTTCAAAAGTGAAATAGTTAGCCAAGTAAAGCAAGATATAAGAAGATTAATAAAAGAGATGTTAAGCCCCTCAAGCAGACACAGACAGAAGAAGGGAGGAGCTCAAACAAAGGAGAGTACCATTTGATAAAAAATATTTTAAAAAATATAGAATACATGAAGCAGATTCAAAGAGATTACCAGGAAATTAAAAAGTCTATGGAAAGATGGCAAATCTGCTTGAAAGAAAACTAAGGATAGATTATCCAAACTGGAGGATAGTTTTGCAATGTGGGATTATGAAAGAGAAAACTTTTTAAAAATAACAAGGAAACAAGCAGTAACAATACAAAGGCTAGAAGATGACAAGAGGATCTACAACTTGAGAATAAAGAATGTGAATGAAGAAGCAGGGTTACAAGTAAAGGAACTACAAAGGTTATTGACAGAAATAATTAAGGAAAACTTCCCAAATATAGGAAAAGGAAATGATATTCTGATATATGAGGCATACAGAACTCCAGCCACTTACAACCAAAACAGAGCTACACTCAGGCATATAATAATCAAGATCCCAGAAATTCAATATAAGAACAGAATATTAAAACCTGTTAGAGATAAGAAACAGGTAACCTATAAAGGAAGGCCCATGAGAATAATGGCAGACTCCTCGACACAAACCATCAAGTCAAGAACAGCCTGGAGAGCTGGGGATTTAGCTCAGTGACATAAGCACCTGCCTTGCAAGCAGGCAGTCATGAGTTTGATCCCTGGTACCAATAAAAAAAAAAAAGAAAATACAAAAAAAAAGAACAGCCTGGAGCAAAATATTCCAAGCCCTGAAAGAAAATAACCTCCAGCCCAGATTGATATACCCTGAAAAACTGTCTCTAGAAATTAATGGAGAAACAAGATGCTTCCAAGACAAAGAGAACTTGGGAAATTCACAACCACCCACCCCAATCTGCAGAGGATATCACAGAGCATTCTAGAGAGAGAGAAAAGTACTAGGACTCCAGGAACAGTGGCAGAGAGGCCTCAATGAATGAAGCAGAAAACAGAATGAAGAAGCCCAGCAGACAACTGATGGCAAAAAAAAAGGGCGTAACAGAAATGAGACAGAGAAGGTTGGTTATAGTCTCTAACATAGGTGGCCTTGATACACTAAATTTTAAAAAAAAGAACCACATGTAGAGTAAATCAGGAGGCAGGGTCCACCAAGATCTATCTATAGGAAATAAAATTAACATGAAAAAGCGTACATGGACTGAAAATCAAATATGAGAAAACAATGCTGTATATGACAAAGAACCAGAGAGTAATAGGGGCAACTAGACCAGTATTTGTGGATAAGTTGGCAAGACAGGCTTTAATAGGTAAATGAAAACAATTAGAGATCAAGTCCAGGAGAGAGAAGGTTCAGAACCACTTAGGTAAATAGCAGGTTGCCCCTCCCCCCAATTTAAAACCAAGGGTCTTGGTCAGACCCAAAAATGCACAGTGTACCCTGGGCAAGTGAAAGGGGAGGGAGAGTCTTTAAAAAGATGGCAGAAGATATTATTAACAGTGCATCAGGATTTAAAATCCATATTACTCGCACCACTCTGTTTAGATAAATTTTATTCTCTTTTTTTGATAGATTTTATTCTGTCTCAGTTTGTCTACTTGCATTAGATTTGAGGGCACAGACAGATATCCCAAAAACATCAGGATATAGCACAGTAATTATCTTTAATTCCCTATTATCTTAATCTGGAGCCCTGTATGACTTATACTGTTTTATCATGACTGATCTTAGTTAAATCTGGTTTGTTTAATTGCTGGTTGGTATCGACAAATTTTATTCAAAACTGATATGATTGATAGTATCAAGTCTGAGAGTATAGGCAACTACACTGAAGATGACAAGACTCTACGATATACATTCTGGTTTGATAACTGCCAGTTTTTGAAGTTTTAATAGAATAACTATATACAAAGTTGTGTTTTTATTAATACTGTTATTTACTGATATATTCAATTATACTATGTCTGATGATGTAGCCAATTCTATTAAAGATAACAAGAGACAACACAGGAACTATGATAGAACTCCTTGTACAATGGTCTTATGTTTTTTTTTGTTTGTTTGTTTCACGTGTTTATAGGAATATGTTTTGTTTAGTCTTGCTTTGTTTCTCCCTCTGATATAGAAAGGATAAATATATATGTTAAGACTCATGCATGTGTAGAACTTATAAACTGTTTATGAGAACTGATCTTATGACACATGATGAAATGAACAGATACTTTGAAGAAAAAGAGACACTAATGTACCCAGTGCTGATCCTGGAGTGTCATAATGTGAAACCCAGCAATAGTATTATTATTTGTTCAGAGTGATATTAACCTGCTTGGGTTTGTTCAGTCTCAGCATAATTGAAGATATGGATAACTGCATGTATGTTTAAGTGTATAGGATTGATAACCATATTTCTAAGTTTTTGTTGGATAGTTGAACAGAACTGGTTGCAATCTCACTGTTTGAATCACCACTTTGTATGCTCCACTTTAGTATCTTGAATAACTGTTTGTAAAAGGACAATCTGTAATCATCAACTAGTGATTTCTTACTGTTTTTCTTTGAAAGTATGTGTTACATTTTTTCTTTGAAAGTATGTGTTATTTCTACTCATTTTCTGTTTTATTTAGTCTTTCTTTAAATAACATTTTTTAAAAAGACACTACAGTACCTAGTGCTGATCCCAGAGTGTCATGATGTGATATCCAGCAATACTATTATTCTTTGTTTAGAATGATTTTAGCCCGCTTTAGTTTGTTTAACCTCAATATAAATGAAGATATGGATAACTGCATGTATGTTTAAGTGTATAGGATTAACAACCGTTACTAAGTTTTTGTTGGATAGTTGAACAGAACTGTTTGCAGTCTCGCTATTTAAATTCCCACTTTATATGTTCCACTTTTGTATCTTGAACAACTATTTGTAAAAGGACAGTATGTAAACATCAGCTAGTGATTTCTTACTGTTTATTTTTTCTCTGAACATGTGTATTATTTCTACACATTTTCCGTTTTGTTTAGTCTTTCTTTAAATAAAATTTTTTAAAAAGGAAGCAGAAAAAAAGGAGGTTAAGAAAGCAAATTCCAAATACAAATAGCTGAAAGAAAAATACCAGGTAAAGAAAAGAAGGAAAAAGTTGTACTTGGGAGAACAAACAACACAGGTGCAGATGCCGAGAAATACAACTACCTTTCAATGATTTAAAACATCACCACCAAAAGTGTCTAAATCCTTTCTATGTATTTCCAACTGTACATGAAATAAATGTAAAACACAAGTACCATTTGCCGAAAAGGTTGGCAATTTCTCATCACAACCATAGGGTAACATTTTTACTCCAAACACAACCAATACTTTAAAATTGGTTAGGGAAAGATATTTTGAGTCAGATACAGAAACTCATAGAAGCCAACTATTTAGTATTTTTAGTGCTGTGTTTATAAAACATGAAAACACAGTGGTATGTCAGAGCGAAATCACATTTTACCTTACCGAGTAAGATGGATAATAATACAAAACCTCAAAGCATGTTAAGAATAATCCTCTATTTGAATGAATACATTTGGGGGCCAGACTATGTCTTTGCCTCTTTTCTTTCAAATAAACCCCACCAGCTGCTCATTCTCAGATCCTTCAAATGGAGACCATTTTAACAAGAGATAATAAGGCCTTGAAAAGATTTAATAGAGGTCTTTATCAGTAAACAAACTCACCAGTTTAGAATCTTTGCCTTGTGGTTTTGAATTCATTGGCAAAGAGTAAGAATGCCAATGTTCGTTGCCTTCTAACAAGATTACATTTTCCACCTGAGAGCTTCCTTTGAGATATAATTAATATTATATATGTCAGACCTTTAGTGATTGTTTTATCTGCTCTAACTCCTTCAGGTCAATCAATGTTCCAGCCTTAAGAAAGAAAGCACTAAATCCTGTTCTGCTGACTGCACAATCCATGCAACAAAAATATAGTGAAAAGAAGATAATGTGTCCTCATAGTTTTATGGAAAGGAAAAGAGACAAATTTGACATACCAATAGTTTTTAGTGAGCTTGCAGAATGAAAAGGGTCGATAATGCTAAGAGCAATGCTAAAGAATATGCAACATTGCAAATCCCATGAATTTTCATTGAATCTCACTACCACGTATCCGGTCACGATAAGTTCAGCAAAAATGCTGATCAACCCAGTTAGTGAGACCTGCAAAGCAAATATAACATGCTTTAGATTTAAGGTCCAATCATAGCATCACTGCATTTACTTGTGTCCTAAGAATCAGACCTGGGTTATATTTTTTAACTGATGCAATAATTGCTCATATTTATGGGGCATGAAGTATACAATGTATAATGACCAAATTAGGATAATTAGCAAATCTATCACCTCAAATATTTAGTTTCTTTATGTTGGAAACAAAAAACCCTCTCTTCCAGTTATTTTAAAATATTATATAAAATAAATTATTTTTAACTATAGTCAGCCTTCTGTGCTATAATCTAATCCTCTTAGCTAACTATATTTTTGTACTCATTAACCAACATTTTTTAATCTCTCCCAGCTTTTTCTCCCAACCTCTGTCAACCACTATTCTCTACTTCTATGAGATCAGCTTTATTTTTCACTTTCCACTGCAGCTTTATTTCACTCTTTTCTAGTTTTAGTTTTTGTTTTGTTTTCCCTTCTTATTTAAACATTTTCTTCTTATTTCACAATATCTATTACACACTTTAGTTCTTATTTACATTTTCAGTTTCTCATACCAGAGAAACAATGTGGTTATTTGCACATGTGTGTCCAATTGGTTCACTTATAAGTATGTTCTCAAGGAGCATCTATTTACTTAGAAATGTCCCAAGATTGTCCTTCTTTATAACAGAGTAGTACTCCATTGCATTTAAAAAAACACATCTTCTTTACCATACAAAGTCGTATTTTCTGTAAACATAAATAAGCGAGCACTGACTATAATTTTGTTTTAGAATGTGTTCTTACCTGCCAAAACACATTCCTGAGTATATGAAAGTCCAAATCCAATGAAACCATAAATGTAATTAAAGGTATAAAACAGCAATAAAGTGAATAACTTGGTGTTCTTAGAAGAGGATAAACAACTCGATGCACCTAGAATAGCAAAGGCAAACAAGAAATGCATTATTGCCATTTTCACATAACAGAAATCAAGTCAATGCTATGCCAATCAATATAAACTTTAGAATATTCTCATTTGTAAATAATGAAAGATTATCTACAAGATACCTCAAGATCATCTACACGATAATCTCACTCTCAAGAGTTCTGTGATAGATTTCCTAATCTAACCATTCAAATGGATAGTTATATAGTTCTATTGGCCAGAGAACTGCGCAGGTTTTGGCTACATAAACATTACTTGTGACCTGTAATTAGTATTTTCATAAATGGTACTCCGACCTCTGATGAAATTTGAGATAACTTTGGGCGATTCACAAATAAGTACTTTTTTAGTTTTTGACTACTAGATGTTTATTTTAATTCGCTCTAAGAAAGGAAAATAACCTTTTAGGTATTTGTAGTTTCACAGAAATTTGCTTAAGATTGAAAAAAGCAGTCAGTGGGAAAAAAATAATACTTATATAATATTATAGTTGGTTACCTAAGACATAAATAAGGCCATATATAGATTGATTGAAAAAACAGTGATAGAGGTGTTACAAATATTCCTTCCTAAAAAGTTCAATTGGAAATAGTTTCACCTTCATTATGTAACCTCTCTATGCCTCAGTGTTGTCATCTATAAATGCAAATAGAGTGCAATTTCCATTTGGTCCCCTTCAGAATGAATGAATGAACTCAAAAGTTAATGAATAATTAATAAATACAGTGCACTAAAAAGACAGTTTGGCAAAAGAAGTTAATAGGAATAATAGCATTTCAGAAGACTAAGAAGATTTTACAACCCAGATAAGTGCAAGCAATTTCTCATTAAAAAATAAAGATAATTAATAAAAATAAAATACCACAGTGGCAGGTAGAGGAGTGTGGGTCAATGGTATAGTGATTACCTAGCAGAAGCTGGGTTCAATCTGCAGTTTGGGGATGAGGGGAGACACAAATGATTAATTGGCCTCATTGATATGCAATTGAAATCACAAATTAATAAATGAATCCATTTTTCTTATGTCTGTGTTACATGATGTGTGTTTTACAATTAATCTAACAAAAGAACATGAAAAATAGATCGAACTGCTACTAGATGACACAAAGAAGACTAATCGAAGAACAATTATAATAATTGAAAAATCAGAAGGCAGCACAAATGGCATTTTAAAAAGCTTATTCACAAAAATATTGGCAGAAAATTTCCCAAATAAGGAGAAGAAATAAACATACATACAAGTGAGACAACTAGAACCCCAAATGGCCACAACCAAAAAAAATGTCTCGGGGCTGGGGATTTAGCTCAGCGGCATACGCACCTGCCTTGCAAGCAGGCAGTTGTGAATTCGATCCCTGGTACCAATAAAAATGAAAAAGACAAAAAAAAAAAAGCAAAAAAGAAAATGTCTCTGTGCCAAATTATACTGTAAGTACCAGGAGTCCAACACAGGGACAAAATTCTAAAAGCTGTTAAGATAAAGACGATGAATTATATATAAAGGTAAGTCCATCAGATTACAGCAGACTTCTCTATACAAACCTTCAAAGCAAGGAGGATTTGGAGCTGAGCGTTTCAACCCCTAAAAGATGACAACATCCAACCGCAACATAGATATTTGGTAAAACTTTCTTTCAAAATTAATAGAAAGAAAGACTTTAGGGAAGATGGCAGAGCAGGGAGCAGCAACACATCAACCTGTGCAATATTCAGAATCCAGAAATAACTGGTAAATAACAAGTTGGGGAAGACAAAGGGGGAGGCAGGTGGATCCCCAGAATCCAGGGAGGATCTGAAGGGAAAATTCAAGTCCAAAGAGAAATTGAGAAGACAGATCACAACACAAAAAACAGAAGGGGCTCTGCACTTTTTCTCTAGCTCATGGCTTGTGGCATAAGAAAGGAGGATCAAATCAACACAGGTACAGTGAAAGTGGACGATTCCAGAGGCCTGCAAGGAGAAACGCACCACTGGAACAGGGCAGTGAATGCTGGGCACTGCAAAGCTGGTGAGGGACTCCAATCCTAGGGACACTGCTGGGTCAGATGCCACTGTAGGGACAGGTCAACTGAACCTTGGACTCAGAGCAGCCATTGGCTAGCTTCATCTCAGGACTCTCAGTGTTAAAAACCCACAGTGACTAGATAAGAGCCAACCACAGGAGTCATCCCTAGTCAGAGATTTTGGGTCAGGCCAGCAAGGAATACCCAGAGCTGGGGCCAGGCCCCAACCCCAGAGCAAGAAGCCAGACTCAGCCTGAACATCTGTGGTTTGGAAAGTACCAGCACAAGCACCCCACCCTACTGTAGGCTTGCTGGAATTGTGCAGCAGAAATCTGGGCTCCTACTGCCTCTTTATCTATTGGTGAGGGCAGAGGCAAGGCCACAAAACTGCAGACCTCAGAGAGAACCACAGGCTTGAGATCACAGAGAGATTTCTTTTCTTGCTTCTCTTTTTTCTGTTCATTTGGGTTTTTAATTGTTTATTTTTGTGCTTTCTTGAGTATAAACATTGTTTCTAATTTTTGTTTGTTCTTATTTTGTTGTTGTTTTTTTTCCTTCTTTTTCCTTTCTGTCTTCACCAGTTTCCTGAGGCTTGGGCAATCTTTTGTCCTTTAGCCTTGATTCTAATCTCTTTCTCTTCTTTTATTTCTGTAACTTTTTCCTCTTATCCCTTTTTAATTTTCTCCCTTCAGGGTAAAATTATTATAGTGAGTGGATATAATTTTCTGGTTTGTCTTATATTTTGTTATATAACTATAAATCTTGTATCTATGGTTAAAGGCAGCAAATTAATAGCACAGTGTCATTTCCCTGTCTGTGCTTGATGATATGTTATTACTGATTGTCCTACTTCAGCCAAGGTGACATAGTCGTAGCAATCAATTTTGATCTACCATGTATGCCAATGTAGAGTGTCTGGGTTCACAAATGATGCGGTGGTCCAGTATCACAGAACTAGGTGCTAGGCCAAACAGACTGCAATCTTTCATTCCTAATAAAATGAAGAGTCAGAGTCCTCGGACAGCTTCAAAAGCCAAAGCCAGTCACATCTAGACAACATCTCTGAAAAGAAATTTCCTAAAGATGTCTTGATACTAGTAATGAATAAATTAGACAAGTCCATAACAAATTTTACCAAAATAAGGAAAGAACCAAATCCATGTTATTAGAAATGAAAATAGCAAAATCACAACAACTTTTGCCTAATTACTTTGAGAAACTTTACCCTAATAAAATGAAAAATTCAAGAGAAATAGATAGATTCCTAAATAAATATGTACCACCAAAACTGAACCAAGAAGATATAAAAACCTTTAATAATCCAATATCAATCAGTGAACATGAAGTGACTAAAAAGAAACTACCAACTGAGAAAAACCAAGGTTCCAGTGGATTCACTGCCACATTCTACCATAATTTTAGACTGATGCGAACACTCTTCAGACTCTTGAATGAAATAAGAAGGTAAGCAAAACTCCCAAAGTTATGCATAGAAGCAAGCATTACCCTGATTCCAAAACCACAAAAGGACCCACCAAATAAAAGAACTGCATGTCAATCTCTTTAGTGAACATGCATATAAAAATCCTCAATAAGATACTGGCAAATGGAGCACAGCAAATCATCAAAAAGATCATACATCATGACCCGGTAGGATTCATTCCAGGGTTGCAAGTTTGGTTCAACATATGCAAATCAGTAAATGTAATACACCACATAAACAGAAGCATGGACAAAAATCACATGGTCACCTCAATAGACACAGAAAAAGCATCTGACAAAATCCAACATCCATTCATGATTAAAACTCTGTGGGAAATAGGTACAGAAGGCCTTTATGTCGATCCCATAACAGCCATGTATGACAAGCTAACAGCCAATATCATACAAAAAGGAGAGAAACTGAAAACTTTCTTTGTAAAATCAGGAGCAAGACAAGGATGTCTGCATCACATTCCTGTTCAGTATAGTTCTCAAGACATTAGCTAGAGCAATTAGACAAGAGAAAAAATAAAAGGGACAGACGAGTAAGAAGTTAAATTATTATCATTTGCAAATGACATAATCTTATACATAGAAGACTCCAAAAACACTACCAAAAGACTTCCAGAATTAATTACCAAATTCAGTAGCATAACAAGATGTAACATCAACACTCAAAAATCAGTATTGTTCCTGCACACTGATAACAAACTCATCAAGAGAGAAATTAGGGGAACAATGTCTTTTACAATAGCATCAAGCAAATTAAATACTTAGGAATTAAACTAACCAAAGAAGTAAAAGACTTTTGCAATGGAAGATATAGTACTCTGAAAAAGGAGATCAAATAGGATATCAGAAAATTTAAAGACATTCACTGTTACTGGAAATCATAACGAATTTAGTCAAAATGGTCATACATCCAAAAGTGTCATACAGATTTACACAGCCCCAATCAAAATATCAATAGCGGGGACTGGGGATTTAGCTCAGCGGCATAAGCACCTGCCTTGCAAGCAGGCGGTCGTGAGTTCAATCCCTGGTACTGATAAAAAGAAAGAAAGAAAGAAAAAGTGAAAAAAGAAGGATGCTTGGCCAGAAATTAGAAATTTATATAGAAACTAAATTTTTAAAAATATATCAATAGCATCCCTCAACTGACTAGAGAAAGCAATCCTAAAATTCATATAGAATCAGAAAAGACCTGGAATAGCAAAAGTAATTCTAGACAACAAGGCCAAAGCAGGGAGCATCACAATTCCTGACTTGAAATTATACTACAAAGCTACTATGATTTAAAAAAATAAACATGAATCAATGTAACATAATAGAGGATACCGAAACAACTCAGGCACACTCAGCTACCTCATCTTTGACAAAAAGGCCAAATATTTTCACTGGAGGAAAAACAGACTTTACCAAATGGTACTGGGGAACTGGCTACCCACATGCTGAAGATCGAGCCTAGATCTGTATTTCTTTCCATGATTAGTTCATTTTAATTTAGTTCACTAAAATCAAAATGGATCAGAGATCCAAATATTAAAACAAACCAGGCATGGTGTCACAGGTCTGTAGTTCCAGCACTTGAGTGGCTGAAGCAGTAGGGTCACCATGTGTTTGAGGCCAGCCTGGGCTACATAAGTGAGTTCACGGCCAGCCTGTACTACACAGTAAGACCTTATCCCAAAAAACAAAAAAATTAAAACAGAAACACTTACTCTGCTGGAAGACAAAACAGGTAAAACTCTTGAAGACATAGGTGTGGGCAAATATTTTCAAAAATGAAGAGACAATCTACAGAATGGGAAAAAATATTTGCAAGCTACTCCTCAAAGAACCAATGTCTAGAATATATAAGGAACTTTTTTTAAAAAGTAGACCCTTCAAATATGACCCAGTCAGAAAAAAAGGGCATCTGAAATGAAGACACTTCTCAGATGAAGAAAGATAAACAACCAATAAATTCATGGAAAAATGTTTGACGTGGTGACCATTCAAGAAACGCTGAGTAAAACCGAGACTACACCTCACTCCAGAAAGAATGGCTATCTTCAAGGGATCAAATAGTAACAAATGCTGGCAAGACTGCGAGGGAAAAGAAACCACTGTTGGTGGGAATGTAAATCTGCACCACCACTATCACAATCAGTGAAGATTGCTCAAAATCTTCAAACTAAAATTTCCACTGGACCCAGAAAATCCCCTTCTAAGACACTGTATCATGGTGATGTATGCTTACCCATGTTTAAGGCAACACAATCCATAATAGCTAAATCTTACAGGTAAACTATATATACATCAACAAATTAATGGGTAAAGAAAATATGGTATTTAAACACAGTGGAATGCTACTCTTTCATAATAAGGGATAAACTTGAGTTATTTGTAGGAAATGGGTGCACCTTAAGACCATGTTTCAGTCTTTTTTGTTGTTGTTGTTTGGTACTGGGATCAAACTTGTGCTTGCCAGGCAGACACTTGTGCCACTGAGCTAAACCCCCAGGCCCAAGACCATAATGTTAAATGAAGTAAATCAGACACAAAAGCTTCAATATTTCATGGTTTTTCTTACATGAGAAATTCAATATGCAAAATAAAAGACAGACAATAAGTAAAGAGAGAGAAGGTTATTGTAATCTAACATGGACAATGTACCTTGTTTTAGTATAATTGTCTTATGTGTTTTATATGTTGTTGTTGTTTGTGTGTGTGTGTATGTGTGTGTGTGAGACTCTTTTTGAAACAGGGTTTTGCTATGCAGTTCAGGTTGGCCTTGAACTCACTTTGTAGCTCAGGTTGGCCTCAAACTCACAGCAATCCTCCTGCCTCAACCTCCCAAATGCTAGGATTACAGCATTCATCACCATGCCCAGTTTGTGTGGCTTTTTTTTCCTGGCCTGTTACCCTGGCTGTTAATTGTATGACTGATAAGTAACTTTATAATGACTTGTAAGATAAATAAATGAATATATAATGCTGACAAAAAAGAGAGGAAGAGGGAGAAAGGAACTGAGCTGTGTTATGTACATGCACCCGTTCCCCACAATGAACGTAATCATTATGTACTCTAAATGTGTATTAACAGAAGTTAAAAAAGTATTTAATATCAATTGAAATTACTTTAATATCTGTTCACGTTAAAGCCATTTCACATACTTTGAGATGATACAGAAGTGCATGTTGTTTTTAGTATCTAAGCTTTTGTGTACTAACTTCTTACACATACAGTACCTCAACAAAATAGTAGGCCAGTTGTCCTAACACAGATCCCAGTAGAGAAAGAATTATCAAGACAGTGACTTCATGATTCTTTAAAATCACCTTCAAAACACCTTTAAAAAACAGAATGCATGTCATTTAAATATAATTCATAATTTCAAAATGCTAGCTACCTGGGTTTAATCATTACCCACTACGTCCATGTATCCAATTTTATTTAACCCCAAAGTATGTAAAAATACTATGTGTCAATTAAAACAATAAACCTTATTGAAAGAAAAATGATACTTTATGTAGTTTTAAAACAATTTAATAGTCACCCTCTATTTAATTTTGAGCATTCTGAGTGTCACATTCTTATAGATGAACAGTTAATGGTTGTTACAAATACTGTTAAGTATAAGCCACCTCATATAAGGCATCTCTCACTGGTGAATTTTAAGACCACTTTAAAAGACTTCAACATCCTCCCATTTGTCTACCCACTGACATGTTAGGACCAATGGTGAGAAATAATAAAAAATCCCAGGCTGATATCTTCATGCACACTTCATCTTGTGTTAATAAATATTAGTTTTAAACTTAAAACGGCGTATGTTCTATAATTTTCCTGAAAGTCAGAAATTCCTTTGACTCTACCCTTAAGGAAAATTGCCTTAACTTTACACAAGAAAAAAAAGGCATGTGGTACCTTCATTTTCTTCCCTTGAAGCCCTACTCTGCCCAAGATTATTCATTTCATTCTCTCCAGAGGTGATCCATAAGACTACAATATCAGTTTATAGGCAGGGCATTCACTGGCATTCCAGATTCTGTACTTCTTGCCTCGCAGCTATAAGTCAATCTAATTCAGTAAGTGTTCATTCGATACTTCTTATGTGGAAGGCCAAAATGTTCTTTCACAATACTTCTGCAGTATCTTTACTGATGGACCACTTGCCTCCATGTATTCATAGCATATCAGAACTAGTAGAGCTTATAGCAGTCAGCACCTTGTGAAGCACTATTTCGAAGACCCCCCCAAAGCAAGTAAATTAACTCCCTGATCCAAAAGATGAAAAACTAATAAGTTCTTCATGCGTATTTGCTTCATTATTTGTTCATTCATAGTATTCCTAATTCCAGAAAGAACAGCTGAGATTTTTCCCAAAATAAATTTTCTTTTACAGAGTCCCAGGAACTGTTCTCTAATCATGAGAGTTGAACTGTGGAACAAAGTTGCTGTGTTATCCAATATGTTACTTTATCTGCATGAATACCATTCACCATATCTTTTGAATTCTTAATCATTATTTAGAAAGCCTTTATTGGTGAATAACTCCTTCTGGGAGTTAAGGTGAGTAGTTCATCTTCTTTAAAGAAAAATCCCATCAAAAGTCATAAGAAAGTGGACAGGATTAATGACATCCACCACATAAACTGTGAATTGTATTATCAGAGCTTTTTGTCTATTTGCCCATTTTATCCCCTCATCACAGATATTTTGGTCAAGTTAAGCCTGACAAGACAGGCTATATAAGATTGCCCCTCCTTGTGATCAATAATACATTCTGGTTATATTTACCACACTGCCTCATAGGTATTTGCTTGCTGGTCTACCACGTGAGGGGGCTCCCTGAAGTGGAGGACTGCGTCACTCTCTTTATGTGCCTACCACCCTGTCATGCTCAGCAAATGTTACTGAATGAAGGGACAAAAAAAATCAATACTATTTAAAATCAAATAAACCTAGATGGATAGCGTTCACCCACATCTTGAAATTTCATTGGCCTCTTCTTTTGATATAGTTGTGATCACTTTCTACATTTAAAAAAAAAAGTTCAAAGGACAGAGGAGAGAGAAATTTTAAAAACAACTACCTACCTCCTAAAACACTAATGGCACATATAAGTAGTGGTAAATGATTGTTTCCTATAAGATAGTCAGCTGCTCTTCCGCAGAGTAATTCAGGTGTGGAACCTTCGTATGCCCAAAAGGAACTATTCATGTTTTGCAGTTATTTTGCCAGAACTTGGAGTCCTGTGTGTTGTTACTGACACTTTCACTACTGTAGATGAACCTGTTATAATACGAGAAAGAGAAACATGAGGGCTTCCAAGACCCAATTCACCCAGACCCCTACTTAAGGTTGTACTACACTCAGATCTGAGCAGTCTCATCTTGACATTAATACCTCTTGTTCTACCTCTTGCTCCAAGAATATTTTCTAGGAACAACAGCTATGTTGATGTTTCTTCCTCATCCTGCTACCTACTAAATAGGAGAGGGTACACTGCTTATCGCACTGTTATAATGATATGGTAATGATATGCCCCGCTGAACAGTGAATTTCTTAAAAGTCGAGGCTAAATATTGACTTTTACTAGGGCTTTGCACACAGTGTGTAGCACAAGATTAGGCTCCAATAAATATTTAATGAGCTGAATTCTGAAGGGAGAGCTGCAAGTATAAATGTTAGATTCCTCATTCTCCATGAGTCCACGTCATTCTAGAATTCCACTTTACTACTCCAACCCCAATACTCTTTTGTCTCAGCCTCTTCCAACTCAAAAAAAAGCAAATGGGAAGCAAGGTCAAAGTTGAGTCATAACAGTCAAGACTGAGAATTAAGATGGGTGGGAATAATCTAAAAACAAAAAATAAGACTAAGGTTAAAGTTTGCTCATTGGTGCCTCTGACTGAATTTGATAAAATGTCCCTCTTCCTCAGCATAGCAGGATGACAACAGACACATGGCTTGGCTCATGAATTACAGGCTGGATTCCAACCACAGTCCCCTCCAGTCTGACGCCCTGGTGCAGGACACAAGCTGCACACATAACGTATTTGGAGTCCCGAGAAGGACTTGTGCTATTATTTCCTTCTTAACCTCACAACTCCTACAAGTTCTTAAAGTAGCAACAATAATATTAACGTGTAACAGCTGTTTTAAGGCAGAGAAAATTTTCTAATGCTAAGCATATTTCCAACACTGCTCAAAGATGAGACCAGGAGACACAGCCTGTTCCCACATTTAGAAAGCTACAAACTTGCAGAGCTTTGACACTGCAGATGCCAACTGCAAGGTAAGTGTAGCTCAGCCAGGAAGAAATGTTTCTCTTGCTTCTAAGTTCCAGAGAGTTATCACTGCAAGGACATCTCTGCCTGGTCTCAAACCATGATGGATTGTTTCTCAGTATTTTATGATAATAACCTCATTCAGTTGCTGTTTCTGTAAGAGTAAATTCTGCCTAGCAATTGATGATGAAGATGTGTGTGACCAATCATAGGATTGTATGTTATTTGCCTTTTGTACTTCCTTTTGGAAACATATAAATGATTGGAAAACTCCAATCACTGCTGATGATTTGGAACTGAGGTTCCCATCAGGGTAATAAAGCTGCCTTCTAAAGTCTCACTGATGCCAAGTCTCCATTTGGTGTGGTCCTGAATCCCGTATCAACAGTTCATCTCTCATGCCCTCTGTAATTGTTTGATTTTAATATAAAGGCGGGGTGGACCATCTAAAAATAGATTCAAAACACTACATCTTCAGCCCTGCTTTTGTCTCTCAATGAGCTCTTCGTGTCCTGGTATTTTCAAACCCTTCTAACTCCACGTATTAATGACCTTTAAATCAAGTTCTCCAAACTGCGAAGAGATGGTTCTTCCAGACCCAAGCTGCTACCGAGTTGAAATTCAGAAGGCTCTCAAAACCTCAGAACCGAGCTCAGCTTTGCCCCTGTTGAGGAAATACAGCAGCACTTCCAACTGATACAACGATGAAGCTATTTCCAGGCCTACTTTCCATTGGTTTCTTGCCATCCTGGTTCTGTTCTGATTGGCCATGCCATTATCCCCACCACCAATCCGGAAGAAGCTAAATTATCTACTTACAGGGAAGCCTACATTTCTTAATGATCAAACTGTTGAATACAGCAACTGTTTTAACTGATTTCCCTTGCTGATATAATAGTTGAAATGGTCAAAGACACCGACCACGAAGGCAAAACATATATAGTTCCGTTTTTTTTTTTTTTAACATCTACTGCAACCGTTCAACACTGTCCTCTTCTCTCATTTTCAGTCAATCTCTTCCAATATTTTTCTGCTTTTCAGTGTTCCTCGTTCCCATTTTCCTCCTTCTGATTTGTCATTGGTTTTTGGTCCTTAATTTGAAGAAATAGTGCCGACCATTCTCTGAGGGAGAAAATATGCATTGCTTTGCTGAGCGTGGTGGCACACATTTGTAATTGCAGCACTCAGGAGCTGAAGGAGACGGATAAGAACTTCACGCCAAGTTGGAAAACTTAGTAACTTAGCAAGATTCTGCCTCAGAATGAAAAATAAGTAAGGAATAATTAAAGGAATAGAGTGTAGCTCAAAGTGCAAAGGCCCTGGGCTAAATTCCCTAGTATGAGGGGAAGAGAGCAGGGACGCAAGCAACTCCCAATCCTGGGATGCCTAGCTGTGTGCTTTTTGCCCTGAATCTAATATACAGTATGAATTTTTTAGTGAATACTAATCAACTTGTAGATCACTTACAAGGAATTTATTTTGTGACTGGAAAATTGTAGTCTGTCCTTCTTATTCTTTAAATCAAGTTTGCTGCACGTTCTCCAAGGAGAACTTCACAGCAGGAAGATACTAAACTTACTACTATCTGTCTTCTCTACTACTTAGGTATTTGGAAAACTTTGACAAGCAAAAGTTCCAATTGCTAAAAAAAATTTTTTCAATTGACTGCTCTGTGTCTGACTCTGAATATAACAACCCACTTCTACATCAACACACTGGCCCCCAAAATATTCACTACAATTTTTTTTTTTTTTTTTTGCAGAATTGTATGGTTCTTTTAAACCATCTGACCCATTCCTATCAAATGGCAGAGACTGTAGGAAAAGTCTCACTCACGGTTCTCTCCTGAGAGACCCATTCCTTATCTATTCCCATCCAGCCTTTCCTTAACTGGTCTAGTGGCCAGTTTCACAATGCTTCCCCCCGTTTTCATCTTCACCTAATTTTTACTGGTGGTCACCTTGATTTCTATCAGGCATTAAGTTTTCCCCCTGCCTCTGATCATTTTGCCTAATGTCCTTCCAGTTCTATGTGGTTCCTTTCCTTCTATTGTTCCCTCAGGCTCTTTTTATCTAAACCCTGTAAGTCTCCTGGTGGTTTCAGTTTAAGTTTCAAAATCCAGATTCACCAAATCCTCACACTTCAGGAAAACTTGGATAAACTGTAGAGTCAGCTCAGGATAACATATTGTTCTGAAACCTAGAAACAGCACATAGTCAAAATATGGGTACAAGCAAATTTCTGTTTGCCATGATCTTTTCTTAGTGTTCCTTTTAAAAAGCTATTAATAGCCAGACATGGTGGCAAACTCCTGTAATCCCAGCACACAAGAGGCTGAGGCAGGAGGATGTCATGAGTTCAAGGCCAGCCTGGGCTGTACAGTAAGACTTTGTCTCAAAAAAAAAAAAAAGCCATAATAAATTTCTCTTTCATTTGATAACTTTGGAGAGTTGAGGGCTAAAAGGTTGCTCTATGGACTTCCTCTCAACCCAGTCTTCTGAACAGATTCTGTGATTATGACTGAGATACACACACAACATTGGTGGATATTTTGTTTCCCAGGCCCTTAACACTATGTATTGGCTCAGAAGTGGGAATGGGACTCAAACAAAACCAGTAAGTTGATTCCTTCGGCTGATACACACAGTTACTGAGAAGGAGCTTTTCTCTTTCCATTTGGGGTTAGCTGTGACCACGGTTACCTAGTACACCAAACTGCATGGAGACAGCCCACCTAAAATCTGAAAGTTTCTATGAGGCATTATCTTAAGATATTTCTAAGATCATAACAGATAACTTCGGAATTCTTTTCCAGATTTTATCTTTTTTCAGAAGTTATTTCTTAGTTCAAAAACTTTCTTCCATCTAAAAAGGCTGAGAATGAGGATCAGTTTTATTTTCAAACAAGTACTGACTTCTTTATGTTTCTTTTGTGGTTTATTTGAAAATTTGTTTTCTCAGTTCATCTCCTTACATTTTAGAAGCCAAGCAGCACTGGAATGCTGTCTGGAAATTGTCTCAGCAGGATCACTGACTTCATTACTTAAATAATTGTGGCCAAATTTATTTTAATAACAATGGCTTTATTTCCTCCAGCTTCCAGCATTTTCTTGCCTTTCCTAGAAACTCCTCCTGGAAGCCTCCCAAAGCCTCCTAAAGCCTCCTGGAACAACTCCCACTGGAGTCCTGGAGGCCTCTACTCACACTCCCCTCTAGATCTTCCTGGTGTAGGCCTCTATCCAGCCCCCAAACCAGCGCCCCCTATTTTAGGTTCTGTTCTCACCCCAGGTTCTAAAATGTGCATGTAATACATTGCTGTGTAACAAATAAACACACCAATTAGTAGCTTAAAACAAAAACAATCATTTATTTGGCTCACAAGTCTGCAATTCTGGCAGTGCTCAGTAGAAAAAGTTTGTGTCCAATGTATACAGCATTAGCCGGTGGCCCAACTGGAGATCCACTTCCAAGATGACTCAAGTCATAGGCCTGGCACACTGAAGATAACAACTTGGTGGGACTCAGCCAAGGCTGTAGCTTCAGGTCATTTCCATGTGGGTCTCTCCGCCTTTCCATGTGGTTTCAAAGAGCAAACATCTTAAGAGAACTAGGCAGAAGCCACATCACTTTTTACAATTTTAGATTTGGAACATCACACAGAACCACTTTTCCTACAGCACGGGCCTGCACAGTCAAGAGAACAGAGACCCATCTCTCGGTGTGAGGAATGCTGTGATCACACTGTACAAAGCACATCTGCTGTGGGAGGTGGGGCCATCTTGAAGTCTATAATCTACCACATATTAGAATGAACACTGGGATAATTGTCAGTCTTTTATAGTTTGGGACATTATGCTAACATAAATAGCAACCTGCCTGCTTTGCTCAGTCTAGAGTGGTAGCTCTCAAAGGCTGGACCATAGGTCAGTTCTGATTCATGGCAGAAGATCTATTGTATTTGGCACATGAGAAAAATCAAATACAAAGTTCTATAATAAAGCTTGACTATTTTTCCATGTAAAGAGGAAGGTCTTACACTGAGATCCCTATATTTTTGGTGTTAAAAAGTTTTTTATTAAATGATAATAGGTAGTAGTTATTTTCTCAAGTGGTCATATCAATATCCTCCTTTTATATTTTTTATATTTTTTGATCAATGAAACACAAAACTCTAAAGAACTACTGTCTAGAACTTATTATAGTACTCAATCTACTCTTTGATTGACTACCTCTCCAACTACTGTGGAAGCATTTTTTAATTACTAGTACATACTCTGAATAGTAATTATTCTATGGAAGTTCACAAAAAGTCATGCAAAGCATATGGGCATTTTAACCATCCTACATATCTATATTGTGCAACAATATATAACAACAAGTACTGTGTCTCTCAAAGAGCTATAGATCTATAAATGTAAATAAATGCTAGATCCTTGCATCAACAGAATCTTTGAAATAAGATCCAGGAATTCCTTGGTAATCACTAAGGTTCACAGGGTTGAAAAAGGACATGACATTCAAGATGAAGGCTTAGGAAATAAAGTCAGAAGACAAGACACACACAGAGCTGTGATGTGGAATGTGTGTGGCTTGCCTGTTGGAGGATTGGGAGTTGGAATGGGGCACTAGCATGAGGATGGCATGGAGACAGAGTTTGGAAGTCATGTGTGGAAGGTGAGCAAGCTCTGTGAATGAATGAAGAGATAGTGAGTTCTATGCAGAAAGGTAGAACTAAAAGTGGATTCATTTAACTATTATTTACTAATTTACTACCTTACAGACTCTAGGTGTAACAAAGTTCCCACACTCAAAAAGTTCTTTCACATGCAGAGACAAACATGGACAGCTAACCAGCTATTGGCAGTAAAGGTGCCCAAATAAGGGATTCATTTTTGTAATGATAGGGATAAGGAAGTGGAGAATTATGAATTGCTTCACCGAGGGTCAGGACTGAATTTTGAGAGGTTCTTATAGCTGGGGGCAAGAGGAGGAAGAGGAGCTTGTGACAAAATTAGAAGAGCAAATTGTGAAGAAGGTAGAAGTATCATGATTGGCATAAAGGTGCCGTTAAAAGGGCTTTTACAAATATAGCATTAGCAAGTATATCAAGAGCTACAAATTTCGAGGCTAAATGTTGAGAAGTAAGTATAAAGAGGAGAGATGGCCTTATTATTGGGGGTCTCCAGAAGTGCTGCAGTCTTAATCTTTGAAGCAAAATTCAGGGCTCCTTTTCTGCTCACCATGAATACTCACCTGGAAAATAATGTGATATTTAAGATCAGGCTCGGTAAATACAGAATTAAGAGTAGAAATAACAAAAATGGCACCTGCCTTTTCCTAAATTATTGCAGTACTAAAGGACATTGGACTTCTATAAATGCCCTGAATAAAAGAAAGAGAGCAAACAAGGTATCCTTCCTTGTATTTCTCCAAAAGCGGCCAGCTTTTGGAGAATGCCTACCAAAGAACGGAGTAAAAGTTATTGCCCTGTTCTTCTGCTTAAGGAAATGAAATTGAATTGCTTGTATGTCTTTTAAAATCTCAAAACATAAGACTTTGGGAGACATTTAAAATGGTTATTGCAAAACCACAATTGAGACAATGCCAAATGACAAGGTATCACTGAATTGGTCATTTATTTTTCCCCTTCCCTAAAATGAAAAACTAATTTGCAGAGCAAGACAAAGAAGAGGAAGTCGTAAAAACAAAGAATATCCTTTAAATATTTTCTTTCCTATAAAACTTTCCCAGAAAGTACCAAAATAATAGAAGGTTCAGGGGCTTGATCAAGTAAACGAGAAAAAAGGACTTTCCAGGGGCCAGGCATTTAGCTTAGTGGCACAAGCACCTGCCTGGCAAGCAATAGGTCGTGAGTTCAATCCCCAGTACCAAAAAAAAAAAAACTTTCCAAATCATCAGTAGGAAACTGAGTGTGAGATTTTAGGAAAAAGAAAATAAAACAGGAGGGAAAATGTCTTGGAGTCCAGTTACAAGATCTGTATTGCCAAACCTACAGAATAGGAGAAAATTTCTAAATATAAAACTACACAGATTCATGTTTATTAACTTAAAGATAGAAAAAGGTTAAAGGTAAATACGGGTTTTACTTAGACACTATGTCTAATTTACAGGTGAATATTAATTGGAACATTAAAAAGAAGTAGTTATAACCAGAGGACCCTCATCCAAACAGTTCTTAATATGTCCTTACTCCAGAATGTCATTCATAAGATTTCTTTCTAAGAGAGCAAGAACAAAATTGTTTTCCTCTAGAAATAACCCTAATATGTCTTTTTAAATGGAATTCACCATTTGAATGGAAATTTTTTTCTCAATTATGCAGAAAATCATGACACTCTCTAAGTGGTTTTTAAAGATCCCCTGTGATCTCCGTGAGTGATTTACACCCAAGTGCTCTCCTGACGGAGTCGGTGAACTTCACATGGGACTGCGCTTGGAGGAGAGTCCGGCAGAAGCCCTCCAAAGGGTAAAACCCAGCAGTGGTGACTGAACCTTAAATGCTTTGATAAATTTCATATCAATTTTCCTGACTTTGACTGGCACAAATCAGTTTGCCTTTACTGATATTAGAAGAAAATGTGGCCTTTTACAAAATATATGTCCAGCAGAAGGTACACTTGACTTCTCCTCTGGGTATGGCTTAGTTTATAATGGATTTGGCATTTTCGCTTGACCTGAAAGGAAAGAAATTTTTAAATTACATTTAATTAGCTTGTGATTTAAATAAATGAAACAAGTTTTCAAAATAATAGATACAGGATAAAAATGTCCCAGCTGAAACCAGTTGGCCATTAGTTGGATCTTGCTGTTGTTGGTTTATCAGGTCAAATACTCTCCCATACATACATATAATCATAATACATACATACATACATATAAGGCTTCTCATATAATCAGTATTATTGTTCCTAGTTTGGCTACAGACTAGAGTAACTTTGAATAAATCGCTGAACCTCTCAAATTTTCATTACTCCACTGCAAAATGTGAGATCATTCCACAGGTTCTATCAAGATCTAACATCTTACTTAGTACTTAGAGGGGATGCAGCACCCTGGGGGATTTAAAAAGAAGGGTGATTCTTCTACAAAGAAGGAGAGAGAGAGAAAGTGAGAGAGAGACAGACAGAGAGAGAGAGAGAGAGAGAGAGAGAGAGAGAAAGAGAGAGAGAGAGAGAGAGTTGTGGAGCAAGGCCAGTGGTAGGAGCAGAGCAGATGGGATTCCATCTAACCAGTAATTCAGGTTACTCATCTCCTGGAACACACTGATCCCACTTTCTGTAGTCTCCTCTCCTTCCAATCCATTTTATAAGAAAACCAGATCATCTCTTACTTAATTCCTCTTCTCTTCTATCCCAGTGGCTTTTAATCGTATCATAGTGCCCACAAAAGAAAGCCCAAACTTCTAAGCTTACAATTCAGTATTTTTATTAAGATGATCACAAATTAACTTTGCAATCTTATTTTCTACTGTGCTTTACTACAGACTTAACTATCCTCAGTCACATAGGTACTGATCACGTTCTTATTCCCACATTTGAACCTTTCATCATATCGTGCTTTTACCCTAGAATTTTCTCCATGCTCCCCCTGGTTTCATGATGGCAATCCCTGTTTCTTCACAGTGCTTTCTCTTTGTACTCTGGCTTCTCTGAAAATATACAGCATTTCATTTGCCTTTTCAAGTATATATGTTCTACCCACAAGTTAGGTAATAGGCTCCTTAAAGACAAAGACACTCTAAAGCTCCGTCACGCTTCAGGACCGAGGAGACTGATGAATGCACACTCACTAGATAGATATTAGATATTAGACAGCAACTGATAGTCTACACTATCTACACTAGTGCTACCTACACTAGGGTAAATGTCTGAAGCTGTCTCAACCCATGACCCCTTTTGATGAATATAAGAATATTAGGTACTGGATATCCAAATATAAAACTCCACCTCACACCACATACCAAAAAACCCTCAAAATGGATCACAGAGCTAAATATAAGTTAAAACTATAAAAACTCTTCAAAGAAAATGTGGAACTAAGTCTTGGTAAATTTGGATTAGACAGTGGCTTTTGACGTCCTATACTGACAACTGACAAAATGAAAATTGAATATAATTGGACTTCTTCACAGTAAAAACCTTTTGGCCTTCAAAAGACAGGGAAATCAGCAGGGCACGCCAGCTGCTCATGAGGCTGAGATGGAAAGATAATGAGTGTAAAGCCAGCCTAGGAAGCATGGTAAGTTGCTATCTTTAAAAAAAAAAAAAAAGGCATGAAAAGATAATTCAAAGAATGAAAGAAAATATCAGAATCATATTTCTGATAAAGGATTTGTATACACAATATATACAGTAAACTCAAATGATAAAAATACATGAGATCATGAGTTTGATCCCCGGTACCAAAAAAAAAAAAAAAAAGTAAAAATACAACCTGATATATAAGTCACAAATAATTGTTTCTCCAGAGAAAATAAATAACCAATAAACACACAAAAAGATGTTTATTAGTAATTGTCATGGTTTATGTCAGTGGCCCCCAGACCTTACAGTGTTGCATTATGTGTTTGTGATTGGTTCGTTGTCTAGAGTTTGGATTGATTCAGATGTCAGTGCTACACCCACATAGGGGTGGAGCCAGGATGCAATGTAATGGCAGGAAGGAGGTGTCTCTCCCTCCCTTGCTGGTTTCTGCCTTGCTTTTGCAGCCGCCATGCCACCCTGCCTTGGAGCCAACTGAGTGTGGACTGAAACCTCCAAAAACTGTAAGAAATAAACCTTTCCTTTCCCAACTTGGTGCATCAGGTATTTTGTCTCAGCAATGAGTAAAAAGTAACTAAGACAGTAATAATTAGGAAATGTTAATCAGAACTATATAAGACACCACTTCACACCCACTAGAATGACTAAAACTATTTTTAAAGACAATAACAAATGTTGACAGAGACATGTAGAAACTGGATTCTTCATGTACTGCTCATGAGAATTCAAAATGGAAGTTTGGCAGTTCCTCAAAAGGTTAGATAAAAAACTAGCATATGATCCCACATTCTACTTTTATTTATACATCAAAGAAAAATGAAAATATGTAGTCACACAAAAAAATGTGAATATAACAGCACTTAGTAGCATTATTCATAATAGCCAAAAAAAGTCAA
This sequence comes from Cavia porcellus, assembly GCF_034190915.1. Classification (NCBI taxonomy): domain Eukaryota; kingdom Metazoa; phylum Chordata; class Mammalia; order Rodentia; family Caviidae; genus Cavia; species Cavia porcellus. Next base: position 11,978,431 of record NW_026947512.1, on the reverse strand, counting down.
AAAAACTCCAAATGTTTCTTGACTAACATGCATTACATTTGTATCAATGCAATGGAATATTACTAACCAATATCAAGGAATGAAGACTTCAACAAGTAACAGAATGAAGGAGTCTAAAACACATTATAATAAGTGACAGAAGCCAACCACAAAAAAGCAACACATTTTATTGTTCTATTTATGAAACAGTCAGAAGAGTCAAATTCACAGGGATCAAAAGTAGATTCGTTGGCAGGTCTTTGGGGAGGGAAGAACAGTGTCTGCTCATAGGTACAGGGTTTCTTTTGGAAATGGTAAAATGAACTAAAATTAAATAATGATGGTAATTATACGACTTTTTGAATATACTGAACTCCACAGGGTTTAAAGGGTGAATTTTACAGTATGATAATTATATTTCAACAAAGCTGTTGTTTTATTAAATTCTCAGGTATGGCTGCCACCATGCTTCTGATGCATGAGCTGTCCTCACACTCAGGATGGTATTGCCACAGTAAGTTTTCCTCCACGTACAAAATTATAATGCTGAAAATTCTCCTTCAGATTCTTCCACCCTCTCTCGCAGGAAGACATGCTCTGCTATTTGAGAATCATCGCTCAAAATCAAAGACATAGTAATCATAAAACATAATGACCGATGATGGGAACATCAAGATTGCTACTGGGTATTTCCTATAGAAAGAATTCGGTTACCAATTATTCCTAAAACGAAAAGGAAGCTATGTCACGTGTTAGGGTCTCTAACAAATCATGCCTGCTGAATGATTAAGTCACAGTATCTTCAGTAACACTGAACCTAACCCTCATCTTTTCTGACACTCAAACTACCTTTTACCCAATACTTACGAGATGTAGCCATCTTTGTGAAGACAGGAGTCACAATATCTTCCAAGTTTTGCCTCTGCTCAAAGAGTTCATTAATGGAAGCTTCTGGATGGGTTTCCAGCCACTCATTTTTTGCCCGGCATGCATTGAGAACGGTGTTCTAGGGACAGAAACAAAGAATTTACTTTCTATCTATTTATTGCAAAATAAACTCTATAGTATCTCTATCAAGCACCTTCTGTGGGCATGGAAATGATTCACATCTGCTCTGCTCAAGACAGCACTCATTAGAAATATTCAGCAATTGAGTACTAACGACTTGGCTATCGTGACCAAAACACGGAACTTTAAATTTTACTTAATTTTAAATAATTCAGACTTAAACAGCCACATGTGGCTTGTGGCAATTAAACAGAACAGTATTGCCCTTTTTTATATATTTTTAAATTTTTTTAGACAGGATCTTGCTATGTAGTTCAGGTTATCTTTGAACTCATTATGTAATCCAGGCTGGCCTCAAACTTGCCCTGATCCTCCTGCCTCGGCTTCCTGAGTGCTGGAACTACAGGTGTGCACCACCATGCCTGGTGGCATTCTGATCTTCCAAGCTCCAGCCTGTCACCCATCAGGCTCTGCCTGCTGTATTCTGAGGCTTCCAAACCACATAGTCAGGTTGTCACACCAATAACCCCACACCTGTGGTACCGATTTTCTGAATCAATCAACTTCCTTGTCATTAAAACACAATACCACAAGCCCACAATTTTAAAAAGAGGATTAATTTAGCTCATGGTTTCAGGAGATTCAGCACATGATCAGCAGACTGCAAGGCAGATACATCATGGCAGAAGGACATAGAAAAGCAAAGCTGCTTAGTACATGACATCCAGGAAGCAGAAGAAGGGAACAGTGCCAGAGAGGAATGCTCCAGGGGCAACAGATAGTGTCCATGGTCATGGCAGGTGTGCCCCAATTCAATGATGCTGACAATATCAAAATTAATGGTCATATTCTCCAACCTCTATCACCTGCCTCCAAGAGATGAGTATGATCTCTTGCCTTTTGAGGGAGCAGGGCATGGTGGCATAGGCCTGTAATCCCAGAATTTGGGAAGCTGAGGAGGATCACCATGAGTTCAAGGCCAGCCTGGGCTACACAGTGAGACTCTGACTTTAAAAAAAATCTGGATGTGGTGGCGTATGTCTGCAGTCCCAGCTCTTGGGAGGCTGAGGCAAGAGAATTAACAAAAGTTCAAGACCAGCCTGGGGCTACAAAGTGAGCTCATGACCAGCCTGAACTGCATAGTGAGACCCTGTCTCAAAAAGACAAAAGAAAAAAAAAAGAAAAAGAAGGAAAGAAAGAAAGAAAAGAAAGAAAGAAAGAAAGAAAGAAAATCTTTGTGTTTTTAAAATTGGCTTTACCCTCATATGTAGGTATCCCTAAATCATATAGTTTGATTTTGTTTGCTTTTGAGCTATACAGCGATCCATGTAGTCTTTGGTGATTATTTTCCATTCAGCACTACAGCTCTAACATTCACCCTTCTTGTCAGATCAGTCTATCCCTTACCAGTAGTTTACAAAGGAAAGAATGGAGAGATGGAAGAAATTGGGGAGTGAGGAGGAGGGAGGGAAAGCAGAAGGAAAAAGAAGAGAATGGCATGGACTACCACCTACCTCTAGAACATTAGTGGAGAAATCAAGACGTAAGACAAATTCTCAAAACACTTTCAGAACAATGATCATGACACAGTACCTTGTCTTCCTTAAGGAGCTTCCCTGGTCCCTTTTCTGAGTCGGTTATGGTTAGGGAAACTTTTGCAATATACTTTTTCAGAGCCAACCTGGCATCTAAAACAATAAGACAGTAAAACACACACTGCTAAAATAAAGATTTTAAAAAAGCATTCGACTCTTTGTAAAGTACATTACATACCCAGAACTTTATAAAGTTACGTGTATGAGATTCATTGTGGTTGTTTTTCACTGAATTCCAGAAAAATAACACTCAACCATCACATCACTTGGGAGCACTCAGTATGTTCCTAGAATTGCTGTAAAATTTTTGAAGAGCAAAGGAATTATAAAACATGACACCTGATCCCAAAGAGAACGTTATCTATCAAAATGTATAGACAACAAAAGAAAGAGCAAAAAAAAATCCCAATAGACAAACTATTCCTTGCTTTACTCTTCTTAATACTTTACAAAATTTTTAAAAATATTTTCTTAAGGACTTCCAAAAAAGTACTTAAATAATTATATTAATAGTAATATTACCACAAAAATTTTTAAGCCCTATTTAAATAAAACTGCAATACTTTACTGAGAGAACTAAGATTCAAATAGAGGAGCTTACCATATTCCCATATAGAACTACTGAATACTGTAAATATAGATTAGTCCCAAAATTTAAGCTACTTAAAAGCCAGGTCTGCACCCCTCCTTCTCATCCATATGACTCCACCTCACCATCTTGTCTTTTTCCATCTGCTCCAAGGAAAAGTGAGTAAACTTTTCCCATGATATTTTGGTAACATGACCACATTTTTATGATTGAATGTATTAGCTAGCAAAGTATTAATAAATTCTCCATTTAAAACAAACTGGAGAGGCTAATTAGCAGTAAAGTGAAAAGCAACAAAAAATATCTTTCAAAACCTAAGGTGATTGGTTAGATGGCACCTTTTCATCCCACTGTAGCTTTTTATGATGTCACTGAACCCACTATGACTGGTGAAGTTATAGCAATCGCCACTGTACATGTCCCTGCTCTGTTTCTGGCCAATTTTTTTTAACTGTAGACATTCTTTCCAATTGAGAAAGAACGATGTCTAATGGAAGACCGTCCTTGATTTTTCTTCTGTTTTTTATCTTCTTCTTCCGGGACAGCATCTGCATTTGTGACGGAACAACCTGGACAAAGGCTGGGTGGGAAATTTTTCCAGAAGAAGTTCACTATCTGAAAGTTAAGCCTGCTCCATCTCAGTGTCTGCCTTACCCTTTGAACAGACTATGCTGCAACTTTGCTAACAAGGATATATTTCAGAGTTGTCTACACCTCTTTTTTATTTTAGCACAAGCTGTCTTCGCAATCCTGTCTGTTTTATCTATGCACTACCTGTGGATGAAATGGAAAAAACACCAAAAAAAGGTGAATGCATTATTTAAATATTTAAAAAATGATTCAAGTAGTTGTAAAATCTAAAAGAGTTTAGGACAGAAAATTACCAGTTTCTTTAAAAAAAAAAAAAAAGTATTCCTTCCCTGTCTTTCCTTCCCTGTTCATACCCTGTATCTAGCTTGGCGTTTTGCACATACTACATGCTCAATAAATGTGCTCTGGGTTAAAGGTCCCTAAAATCACTTGTTCAACCCTTCTATTTCAAGTAACAAAACACATTGAAGAAATTAGTGAGCTACTGTGCAGGATGTAAAGGAAATCAAGTTCTCTGTCCCCTTAGGTAAGTCATTTGCTCTCAGCTTCCTCATAAAGCGAAGATTTGGAACAAGATATCTCTTAATACTTCTGGGTCTACCTAAGAAAGCTAAGTACAAAACTTGGCGTGTACTTTTTAAACGGACTATAAACTAATTTCTAATGTTAGGGTCATTTTCTGGAAAATAGAGCTCTTAAACTAATTTCCCACTTTGCCAATAGATGGCAGCATAGTTTGAAGAGCGCTTAAAAGCTGACTTCCAAAACCAGTTAGATATCATAAATGTTTTCTTATTTTTTTGTTGTTGTTTGCTTAGTTTTTAAATGACTATGATATAGAAATAAGGATCTAGGGATGGGGTGAGACAGGAGACTGGTTAAGATATGATATTGTGTGCCACAAACATATATGGTACCAATAAAAACTAAAAAATAAAATGACTACGACTGTTTGGTTAATAAAGGAAAAGTGTTTTGCTACTATTCAGAATACTCTAACCATAAAAAGTACCAATTAAATGTTTTTTGATGGTGATCATCATCTTACTGTACCATATAGCAAAGTTTTTCTTCCACACATATATAGGTTACTTCTATAATAACCTTTTTCTGTATAAATAATCGATACGTACACTTTAGTGACATTTTTCCCATGTTTAGAACATAAATTTAATGTGGACTAGAATAAAATCTCTATCATTTGTTTTTCTCCTTTCAGCTGAAAAAGCAAGCTTCTTTAGATAAAGTCGAAAGTGGTCTGAAAAGCCCCTCCTTCTACGACATTGACCAAATTATCTGCAAACTGCTGGCCACCTCATCAATAATGAACGAGTACCTGAAAGAGGTGTCACAACGCTCTAAGGAACACAAACTGAGGAGGAGGAAGAGCGAAGAACCAGCTAGAGGCAGACGATTCTAAACAGAAGAATACTTAAATGTAGTTAAGTCAAATATGGAGATTACAAAAGAAATCTATTGAGAGGACATATCCAAGGATAAAATGGCTCTGTAGGAGTCTTAGTAAATTTTTTTTTTTTTGCCAAAACCTTTACTGATGTTTTCCACAGAAGCATGGGTTTCTTTTCAACCAAAGAAAGAATCCCTACTTAATACAATGGCTCCCAAAATAAAATGAAAACAGCCTCGCCTTGCATTTAAGGATATAATCTAGCCGCAATTATAAAAACAGCATTTCTCAAGTGCTGACCCCATGACAGGTATTGTTAGTGTTTAACAGCACATAAGTTGATTTTCACAACCACCCTTAGCCATTACTGGCTTTCATTTCAAGAAAAAAAAATAGAGAATTTAAACACATTGTCCAACATCATATAGGTTTCAAGTAAAGACACTAGTATTTCAATTCAAACAATCTCAAGAAGCTGTGTGATTAAGAATCATTGTATTATGTCATTTATGTAAACTATGACTTACTGCTCTGGTAGGGCGATCTTGTCATTGCCCCCACCGTGCCAGTCTCAATCACAGTTCTTGAGATTTTGCTTGTGTTCTTTTCCATTGCATACTCACATCCCATCCATTCTCTAAGCCCCAGCTCAACCCCAGTACATTGACTTCACGTTCTCTGACAACCCCAGAGCATGGACTGCCACTCTGCCAATGCTTATCCCTAATCATAATCTTCCTGACAACATTATATAACTGTTGTATAGATTATCAAGCCCTCAAAAATATCTGGAAGCCAAGAATAACCAATTACACCTAGAAGAATCATGACATCATCATTAATGGGCATTCAACAAATACTTGCTAAAGGCATGAATTCAGATAACAATAAGTACTAGTTTGTAAGCTGATGTTTGCTTACATCCAGAGTTAAATAAGCATATCTTCCTGAACTCTCCTTAAATGATACTTTACAGGTTTGTGGGCATGATACAAGCAAAATATTAGCAACACTCAAAGTAACACATAGTTTTTTTGAACTTTGTATTGAAGTATAATTTATATATAGGAAGGTGAAAACTTTGTAAGTGCACAGCTCAAAGAATTTTCATAAATGAATGTGTCCGTGTAGCCAACAACCAAATTAAGAAATAGACGTTACATACCAGAAGTCCTCCCATGCCATAAGGGTACTTATACTGTGATTATTAACACTATAGATTAACTTTTTCTGAACAAATATTTTTTTAAAAATCACTAGTACAATATTTCCTGTGGAATCAAATGTGCTATTGAAATATTTTTAAACATTTAAGGAATGGTCCACTTTGCCTGAATGTCTCAGAAAATAGCCTTAAACATGTACTGTGCACATAGCCTTACAGGAAAGTATTGATTAAATTGTCAAAAATTAGTAAGCCAAAAGCAAAATAGCAGGGGGAAAGGCAAATTCTATAACTGCTAATAGTGACTGTGGTGTTACCTCTAAATAAGACAGCTCGTTGGAAGCTGTAAATGTTTATCGTCACTTGCCATCTCACTGATCAGTTGCTAATACCGTTTGAGCTTCCTTACCTGCCCGGTCAAGAAACTCAACGCACTCAGTCTGCGAATATCGGGCAGCAACATCTCGAGCTTTCTCCTCCCGGAAGTTCAAAGCTTCTATATCAACGTCCAGTTCGACTAGTGCTTTCAAAGTTTCCAAACGACCCCAGGCTGCGGCACAGTGTAAGAGTGTGTACCCTAACAAAGAGAAGGAATATGGTCTGGTCAATAGATTAGGGATGGTTCCCAATTTAGGATGGTTCAACATTTTCAATTTTACAATAGTGCAAATGGTAGACATTAAGTCGAAACCATACTTGAAATTTTGCTCCTCAGCCTTTTCTAACATAAGCAACATAAGCAACCAGTTCTTTCTTGTAAGCTTGGGTAGCAACAGTGAACCACAGCTTCCAGTCAGCCACACAATCACAAACATAAACAATGGCTGTTCTCCGGTGTATGCTGTTACTGCACTAAGAATAGATCCACTTTTGGCAATTTATGAATCTATATGGAGGTGACTGCATCATAATTCAAGGCAAATCTTTTTTATACTATTTTATGCAGGAGATCATAATCCCAATCAAATATTAAACAATTACTATGGGTTGGCCACGAAGTGTGTTACAAACAGCAAATCCATTTAGTTTGATAAACTGAATGGTATCAGAATTATTGTAACCCTCATCTTGCAGATAAGAAAACTAAAGTCCAACAGCATTAAGAAACTTGCCCAAGAAACTGAGCCAATAAATGATGGACACCAGACACCAACGCAAGGAGTCAGAAACCTGAGCCCTCAACATCAGCTACAGACGACAGCATGCTCCCTGGCGGTCATCTGTTTTGGAACAACTGAACCTATGATTTTAAGGAATTTTCATCAAACTCTTAAACTAGCATTGCTGTTAATGTTAATACAACCATGAAAAATTGACTACAATGGTGTATGCTTTGGTTTGGGAAGTAATCATTTTAATTAAAGCTGAATTGAGACCTACTAAATTAAAAATAAATTTCTTATACTTGCTGAGGTGACTACCCCGAGGGACAATTGTAAAGGTGAAAAAGGATGCAGCTTCAAATTGTTTCAGACTGATTCTGTAAAAGTCAAATCAATGATCATTGTATTAGAGTTTTGAGAGTCCCCAGTTAAACTGGATTCCAGGACCGCTAGCAACCTTTCCCTAACAGGACATGAAGAGGAGGTGGAGGTGCACGTTTACAGAGTGCCTTTCCCAGGACACTACTACTGTACCTGGTAGGAGACCCGCCTAAAGCCTTGTGTAACCTGCAACTAGAAGTTCTCTCCCGCAGGAAACCTGTATGCTGGTCATTCCCTTGTGGTTCTTCTTTGACCCGTGTCAGATTTATGCCTACCTGACTCTCACCGGGCAGAGGAGCCTGGTGGTGAGCACTGTCACAAAGCCAGCCTCGAGTAACCCCTGGTTCTCCAGATGGGAGGGGCAAATTCAATACGCCACCAGATTAGGAAACAACATTTAATCCTAAGGGTATCCTGAGGCTGTAATGAGTTAAGCAGGCCATCCACTTTCCCAACTCATGCAAGGCAGAGGTAGACAGAAAGAAAAGGGTGGCGACTAGCAGTATGTAGAAGGGAACATATTACATGTATGTATATATAATATACAGATTACATCATATATCATATACTTATTACATCATATATATATATGAATAGGTTTGTGGGTAAATGCCTGAATAGTCTGTTTTAAAAAGGAAGCAGTGGAAAAGGAAGGAGTCCAGGAATTTAGGCAGCAGCCTCCAAGTTTTTACCTTTGGCCATCAGCTGGCACCATTCTGGTACAAAGTCAATCTGGCATCAAGGGAGACTGAGATTTAATTCTGGTATGAGCAAATTAGACATACTCAAAATGGCTGCAATACAGACTATTAACAATTCACTATACTTTCCCATGAGGGTACACTTATGGCCCACAAGAAAAGCTGAGCATAAGAATGAATTTGTATGCTGATCTACAGAACACTAGGCACTGTGTGTGCACTTCCTCTGATCCTTCCAACAGTGCCAAGAAATAGGTATTGTTAGCCCACTAAACTGAATGAAGGCACAGAGCCTACACCTAGTGAAGGCTGGGCAGTGAGGGAGAGTGTGGCCATCAAAAGGAATTATGATGATACTCATAGGAGGCTAAGGTACTTCCTGTGAGAAGACTGTTATAAAAAGAGCAAGGCTGGCCCCTTGTTTTGCCTGTCTGTCGCACCACATGACCTCCTCCTCTCTCATACGCCCCCATGATGCCACCCAGCAAGAGGTTCTCACCAGAGCCCAGGTGGGCCAAAGCTGAGACCATACCTTTGGATCTCCTGAACTGAGAGCTAAACAAACCTCTTTACAAATTACTCAGCTTCAGGTATTTTGTTATAGCAATAGAAAATGGACTGAGGGCCAGAAAGGTAGTGCAGGGGCACAGTGCATGCCTGGCAAGTATGATTTGATTCCTGGGAGGGAGAGAGAGACAGGAAAAGAGAGGAGAGGAGAGGAGAGGAGAGGAGAGGAGAGGAGAGGAGAGGAGAAGGAAGGAGAGGGGAGAGGAGGGGAGGGGAGGGGAGGGAGAGGAGAGGAGAGGAGAGGAAGAAAGAAGAAAAATGGATTGATACACTATGTGAAATAATGCAGAGCTCAATTAGCTAGGCTTAATATAACCTACACACACTTCAAAACTTGTGTTGAGCATGGTAAATCCACACAGTCTGTCAATTAAAATTAATTAATTTGAAAAAAAACCAAAGAATACTTTATCTATTTTTAAAAATCACGATTTTGGTTACTTAAAATGATGAGTAGGCACCCCAGAATATCAGAAACATTGCAATAGTAGCATCTGACACTGTGATCACCACGCTGCCCTCCACACCCCATCTCTCACCTCTGTCTTTGCTAGGTAACCCTTAGTCATTCTTCAAGACTCAATGTAAGCATTGTGCCGCCATCCCACCCCATGAAGCCTTCCCTGAACATGCCCAACACTTCGAGGTAGAGTCTGCACTACTGCTGTACCTCATCCTATCAAACAGTAATTATTATCTACATACCTGTTTTCTTCTATGTCATGGACTCCTGAAAGGCTGAACTGACTGATCTTCATTACCTACAATTCTGAGCACAAGGCATGGTCATTCCCCTACCCTTAATAAAGGTTTTCTTAGTGTCTGTATAGTTTAAAATGACAATTAGCTCTGGTGACAAGCCCAGTACAGTCAGAGTTCATGACCAAAGCTTTGCCAGAACCAGAGAGAGCTCCACCATCAGTGAACTGAAAATTCAGAGGTCTGTCCTTGACTCTCAAAACAAGGCACCTGCAAACAGGCAAAAGCAGCAATGCACAGAGCTAAGCATGAAAAAGCAATCTTGTATTTCTCTCTTTGGATTAAAGTATTTAATTCTTCACAATGACTATGTAAAGTGAGAGGATAACCTGAATGCAAATACGACTGACTGATCACCTTAAAAATCGCTTACCTTCCTCTTTGTCACCCACGGATAAATGACATTCCTCTTCTTACTTTATAGAGATACCTACTCTGCAGTCTTCACTCACATCTTTTAATTTTGGCCAATGGTTTCATGCATCCCCCAAAGATTACAAGAATTCTAGTTGCTGATTGAGTACAGTTCACTACCACGCTTAAATAATAGCAGTCTTTCCCTAATTAATAGAAAATAACACTACAGAAATGCTCTCAATTCTAAGCTTTTTGATTAAAATATTTTTCTTAAAGTCTTTAGGACCAACTGGTTATGTTGGCACATGCCTACATGCCAGCATTCTGTGAGACAGGGACAGAAGAATCAAGTTCAAGCCAAGCCTGCAACTTAGTGACTTTGCAAGACCCCATCTCAAACACACAAGGACTGGGGGTGTAGCTGAGTGTGTGAAGGCCCTGAATTCAATCCCCAATGCTATTAGAAAAACAATCTTCAGGAAATACTAAAGAAGTTATTTTTAAGATTTAAGAAATGAATATCACTAGTAAATCACCTAAAAATATAAATTCACAAATAAAAGATGGAGAGGGACACGACAAAATGGCTGACTAGAGGGGCCTGCTGCTCATTAGGCCTTGTAATGCTTTAGATATGAATTGTTCCCCCGTCTATGCTCAGAGGTGGGCCTTGTGGATGCCTACTGGGTCACTGGGGTACTATACACCTCAGTGGATGGACACATGAAGGGGTTCATAGTTAAGTGCGCTGTTAGAAGATGGAGCCTGGTTGGAAGAGGTGCATCACTGAGCCTCTGGAGGTCACATTTCCCTCCCTGACTCATTCCTTCCCTCCTTCCTAGCTGCATACATAAGCAGCTTTCCTCCACTATGCTCTTTCACCATGCTGTTTCTGCCCTGAAGTTAGCCAACCATAAATGAGACTCCTGAAGCTATGAGCCAAAATAATCTTGTCCTTCTTTAGGTCACAAGTGTCAGGTATGTTGTCCCAGCGACAGGAAAGCCAATGCACCCTTCCAAAAAATTGTCCACAACTTATTCTTTAAACAGCTGTCCTCTTCTACAGGGATGGAGAAAGTACACTGAAAAACAGCAAGCAAGTGGCAACCCCCATACAGAGCACAACAGCCCAAGATAGAGCCCCAGGAAAAGGAGCATGGCACTCTGCCTTTTCAATACCGTCCATTGCTCGGCTCACCTTGGACTCACGATGGACTTCTTAAAGGGAAAAGGTAAGCTGGAGAACCCCCGTAGGGCCCAGTGCTGCTGCAGAGTACACAGGAGACTCACACACCTCAAACACAGTTTGCAGAGTTAACCAGAATTTACAAAACTGTACTGAAGCTGCACACAGGAGTCCATGTTGTAAACCCTGGCCTAAGCGTCCACAGCTAGGCACCATCTTGCAACTGGATGGTATCCACACCATATCTCTAATCTAAGTGTCCAATGTTACTGCACCATCTTCACACACAAGTGGCCACAGCACCAGGACTCTTGCTACTCAGAGCCAAGGCCCAGGAGAACCAAGACCCAGCCTTCCAAATCCATATAACAACCCACCCGCCCCCAGGGAAAAGGCAGACTTGCTGAGGAATCTGACACATGGCTAGTGGTCTGCATAGTTGCAACACATAATTTAGTGTTCTGTTTGCTTTCTCCAGCTTCCAACACACTCAGGGATATACTTCCGCATGGGCATTTGCCATGTCCCGAGGTGCACGCACAGGGGAGGCTCAGGAGCAAATGGTGCACCTCACCAGCCTGCAGGTTGCAAACCTGGCTGGGAAGAAAGGGCTGAGGGTGCAGAGAGGAGCACAGCCATTAAAAGCCGTGAAGTGAACACAGCCCTGAGACAGACAATATACCACTGACAGAGCAGGACTCAGCATTCACACACAATAGCCTGGTAAGGGGGTGTGGAAACACAACAGTCCCCACTGCAGTTGACTTTCCTGTCCCCATACCTGGAAGATTACAATATTACAGGTTGTGAAAAGAAACTGTGGCGGTCCAAACCCCTCAAAGTGAACAAATTTTTTGGACTCATTTCTTTTTGGGTCTGGTTTTGTTCTCTTGGGGGTGGCTTGTAGTGGATTTTTTCTTACAGTTTCTTACAGTTTCCTCTTTTTCTTGTTTATTTACTGCTGTAGAGCTTCAGTTTAATCTAATTCCATTTACCTTCCTTCTTTTTTTTATATAAGAATGGAACACAGGCTACACCGCTGAGTTACCGCCCCTTCCCTTTCCCTTTATTCTGTAATTGGATTTTTTTTACCTCATTTCTGTTTCCTCCTCATCTTACTTTCCTTTTTTAAATTTTCATTTTTCTTCAATTTTCCCTTTCCCGCCTCCATTTTTAATATAATTGGTATCAAACTTTATTAATTTTAGCCTTGTAGCTTATCTCTATTATTGCTCATTTCTTTTCTATTGGTAATGGTGGTATAGCTGGTTTTTACTGCATTTCAGTTGTTTTAATTGGTTTTTGCTGCCTATTGGCTTCTGGCTTGTCTTTTTGCAATTATCATTACTTCAGTTTGTCTCCTCTCTGAGTGATGGTAAGTTATCAGCCCTCAAAAGAAGCCTGGATGCTAAGAAGACCTTCAAAGAAAGTGAAAAAGAAACCCATCCCAACAGATGCACAAAGCTCTCTAGAGAAACACAAGAACATATAAGAAAAAACAAGTTAACATGAATTTTCATCATCAACTGAATATAAGATACTGAAGTTGATGAAATGCCAAATGACTCATAAGACTAATTCATGGAAGTATTAATGACTTCAAGGCGAACACAAATAAACAGCTTCCTGAATTAAGGAAAATAGTGTAGAACATTAAGGAATAATACAACAATGAACTAAGGATTCTGAAGAAAAGCCAATCAGAAATCCAGGAACTGAATAAATCAAATCAAAAACTTAGTGGAAATCAATAAACAGGACCAAGCAGAAGACAGAATGTCAGGGCTTAAAGGCTGAGAAATTATTTCACACAGATACTAAAAAGAAAAAAAAGATGCAAAAAAATCCAGGAATTTTAGGACATAGTTAAAAGACTAAACAATTTTTTCAAATAAAAGGGGGTAGAAAATCTATATTATGAAATAATAATAGAAAACTTCTCACTCTTTGGAAAGATAAAGACATCGGATTCAGAGGCATTTAGAATTCCAAATAAGCATGACCAGAAAAGAACTTGCTAAGGCATATCATAGTTAAAATGGAAAGAGTCAGAACAAAACAATCACCAGTAAGGTTATGGGGGAAAGGTAAGCCTCCTACACTGTTGGTGGGTGATTGTTTTACTTTGTATCATGACCATGCATCATATTTGCTGTGAAAAAAAAACTAATTATTGAATTAGGTGATGACTGCCAAAAACTAATAAATCTTCAAAAGAAAGAGATAACAATAGTATTATTTTGTACATTTACTAGGTACCTATTTTATATGTCCCAAGCACTGTGATACTTATCTTTGTAACATTTTATAAATAAAATATAATTATCATCTTTATTTTGCAGATCAAAAACAGAGATTTATTTAAAAAAAAAGATTGGGAAGCAGGCATAGTGGTGCATGCCTGTGATCCCAGTACTCAGGAGGCTGAGGCAGGAGGGTCATCATGAGTGCAAGGCTAGCCTGGGGTACCTAGTGAGTTCAAGACCAACGTAAGCTATATATATATATCAAGACCCTGTCTCAAAAAGCCAAAAGAAAAGAAAATAATTAAGTAACTTTCCAAGTCACAGTTAATGAACACAAAATTCTGTGTTCTTAAATACTGTGCTATACAATAACAATACTATACTTACATGTATATGTCATGAAAACCTTCACGCATATATATGTAAAGTATAAGACAGGCACATCATATTTATCCAACCATAATGACAGTACATAATGTCATTAGATAATGATAAACAATACTGATGAGAAATAAAAGGCAAAATACCTCTGGCAGTTTTTTCATTCAGATTCACACCATATTTTGCCAAAGCTCTAATAACATCACTCTGCCCGGCCATGCAAGCTGCATACAACAAATTTCTCCCAACAATGTCCTCTTCCAAGAGTAGCTGCATGGCATGTTGGTGATGTGGATTTTCAGGATCCTCAAAAATCTTCTGCAAACCTTCTACATCCCCTGTGAGAGCAGGTTTTATAAGGGGGTTCTCAACATCTGCTTCCTCTGGTTCTTGAGATTCTTCGTTTTCTTCCTCCTGGGAGAAAAATGATGATTTTTCTGAACTGTCTGATTCTATCTGTGCTTCTGGCTCCATTAATTCCAAAAATACCTGCGATCCAAAAGAAAAGTTAAAGGAATCTATTCAAATGTTTCAGTATTTATTTATTTATATAGATTTTGAAAATAATAATAAAATAAGATATTTCAGCCAATAAAGTTTACTGGGTATCAACTGTGCATAAACACTGCCCAGGTATATACTAAAATGCTACATGTTTGCTATAAACAGTAAATTCAACAGGAACAGAAGAATGACATCAAAGTGAGCCAAATTCATTAGGACAAGATTGCAAGAAAAGGACAAAAGTTCCTTTCTAAGAGAGGAAAAATATCAATGGGACACTGGAGGCAAATTACGAAGATTTCAAAAAATCAGGTGGATTTTTAGACAAAATCCATTTACTCAGTGATATTGAAACCTTAAGAGTGTGGTGTAGGTAGTTCTGTAAATCACAAAAACAACAATCAAATGTATCTTCTGCCCTCAACAACTTACTGCTCCCAGGGAGAAAATATGATAGGCATAAAAACGTGTGTACTGGGGCTGGGGTTTAGCTCAGCAGCATAAGCGCCTGCCTTGAAAGCAGGCAGTGGTGAGTTCGATCCCCGGTACCGATAAAAAGGAAAAGACAAAAAAAAACAAAAACAAAAAACAAAAAAAACGAGTGTACTGTAAGGTGACAAGCGGTAGGTACCGTCACAGGTGAGATGCTATGGGAGGTTCGAAGGGGCATCATTAACTCCAGCAGAATTAATGGAACAAGTCTTAACGGTGCTCCCTCTGGCAGGGCGTGTACCAAACTGGGGATGATTAAGAGAAAAGTGCCATGGCCTCTTCACACAAGAATATTGAGGTATCACCGTCCATGGCAGCAAAACATCTTGAGGGGAAACCAATGCCCAGGAAAAGGAGCATAAACCAATATATTAATACAAGATGCTAGATGCAGCTGAGATGAATACATTACAGCGAGAGATCACGTGGCAGGCAGCTTCTACACGGCTCCCAGAGCCCAGCCTGACCTGCGGGGACCCATAACCATGTGTGATTCCCCTATCCTGGGGATGGGCAGCACACAGTGATCTGCTTCTAATGCAGACATAGCAACACTAATAACAGTATGCAGCTTCCATAACTGGTACCAATGGCTGTGGCTTTTGCTTGCTAGTATTACCCCCCTAGCAGTCATCACATGCTATGATACAGAAGGCCGTCGTTTGAGGAACAGAGACAACAGCCAGTAAGAAACAAAGTGCACAGTGTGAAAGCCTATGAAAAGTTTAATTCCGCAAAAACCACTCAGAGAACTTGGGAGCAGATCTGTCTAAACTGGACCTGGAGGTACTGTGGCCTCAGGCAACCATCTGGTGACAGCCTTGTGGCAAAACCTGGGGGAGAGGACCTGGCTAAGCTGGGCCCATGTTCCTGATCCACAGAAACTGAAATAGTGAGAGGGTGCTGTTTTTAACTGACCAAGTTTTGGGGTAATTTGTTACACAACAATAAATAAGACGTAGACAACAATGTGAATGAGTCTTAGCGATATCATCTAAAAAAAAAGTAAATCCAAAAGATGATACATATCAAGAAATACGTTGTCAAGCTAAAAAGCAACTGCATAGAGTCTCCAGTATAAGTAGATGCAACAATACAATTTTTAAAAAGAGAAGCAAGATGGAACATGACTCTGGAAATGCTGGTGAAGTGGAGGGAAAAGTTGAAAGAGGAAAAATGCAGGAAATGGGGCAAAGGGAACCATATATTTAGCAGGAAAAATGGAATTTAAAGTGACTCCTGAAGAATGGGCATGATTTTGTCATTGGGAATTCATAAAGAATGGAAATCTAGTCAACATCAATGGTCAATTTGAAAAATGCAAATTAAACAACACTGAGATTCTATCTCACCTCAGAAACAGTGGCCACCGTCTAGAAATCAATCAATAACAAATGCTAGATGGGATATAGGAAAAAGGAACCCTTCACTGTTGGTGGGAGTAGAGATTGGTACAACCACTGTGGAAATCAGTGTGGAGATGCCTCAAAAAACTAGGATTAGAGGTCCCATTTGATCCAGCTATTCTCCTTCTGAGTATTTTCTAGGAATTATAAAAACAACATGCTACAGCAACATATGTGCACCCATCCTAACAGCAGCACCATCTGTAACAGCTAAACCTTGGAAACAACCCAAATGCCCATCAACCAAGAAATGGATAAAAAAGATGCAATAGTTTTATAAAATGGAGTACTACTCAGCTATAAATAAGGATAAACCAAGGCCTTTACAGGTAAATGGATGAACCTAGAGACCATACTCAAAAGTGAAATAAATCAAACTCACATGTATAAACATCAGATTGGCTCCTAGTGTAAGAACCTGAAAGAGTAAATAAGATCCAAAATCTACAATCGACATCATGAAAGGAAAAGAAACAGCTCAAAAGGAAAGAACAACTGAGATGGGGTAAAGAGAAAAGAAAGAAGGGGAAAGAAAAAATATACTACCAATGTCTTTTAGTTCATTAAAAAGAACAGTTTGTGCTTATACTGTTTGATCAATATTGTTCTGCATGCCTGTATCTTATAACATGAGCAACTGCTTTAAAAATAACAATACACAATATATTAACCATTGTTAATTTCTTATTTTGTTTTGAAATTCTGTATCATTGTTCTTACTGGTTTTTTCTCTTTAAAATAAAAAAAAGCACGAAGTACACCTTTAAAGACTCTAAGACTGTATCATCAGTAAGTAGGTACTGGTAGGTAATTTCCTGAAGGTTTCAGTGCTGGGAACTAAGTGTGTCTCAGAAAGATTGATCTGACAGGCCTAATTCCCCACTTGCACAAATAAGATACCAGAGGCAAAAACAAAGGCTCAGAAGTTACTGTAAACAAGTGATCTAATGAGTACAAGTGCTCTAAGTATTCACTCATATAATTTAGTATAGTATTGAATTCCTTCCTGTGTGCCAGGCACTGTATTAGATCCTGAGAATTCAACAAAACAGAAAAGTCTCACAGTCATAGAGCTTATATTCTAGTGATTGGACATGAACAAAAAACAAAGTATACAAATGAGATCATTTTAGATTGTGGTGGTTCAGAGGAAATAAATAGGGTGAACTATTAGAAAGTAATGAGGAAGTAAACCTGCAGAGAATGTCAAAGACCATGAAAACCTCAGGAAAATGAAATACTCTAAGCAGCGGTAAAGGGCAGATAACACATATTTTAGGTCTGTGGACCTTACAATCTCTCTCACAGCCACTCAGCTCTGCAGCTGCGGCATGAAAATGATCATGGGCATGATACGAATGAATGGTTGTGACTGTTTAAACATTACTTCTAAAACAGGCAGCAGCCCACGGTCCATAGTTTTGTGACATGATTTCTATGGAAGAACAGTTTAAGGAGGGCTGGAAGAAAAGAAAACTGCCATTTAGCTCTATGGTGAAAAAAAGAAATGGGATAACACTGAAAAGATAATTGTAATATTCATTTTAGATTGGTAGAATGTTACAATCTTCTCTCACTACTTCTATAAATGTATATGAGTTACAAGACACTTAAATTAGGAATTGTTTGAGTGTAGATAACAGAAAATAAGATTGACTTGTATGTAGGGGTTTTTTTCTCACATAACAAGACATTTAAATATGAAAATTGCTCAGCAGGTCAAAAGTACAGAATCAAGCTAATTTTATTATTCTATCTCATCCCACTTAGTGTGCAAGACTGTCCCCTTCATGAGTTTTGCCTGATGGTATCAAAAGAGCCATCACATCTTTGTTTATGGCAGAAAGAAGGGGGATCCCTGAGAGGATACACCAGTGATAGCGAGACCTTTTAAGGGGAAAATAAAACGAAGTCTTTCCTAACATGTTTAAACAAACTTTCAGTGATATCTCAAAGGCCAGACTGTGATCTGACCATGCTATCTTTAAGAAAGGGGGTGTATTACCTCAAAGATGAGGAATGGGAGTTGCATTAATCAATAAACCATGACTCCATCAAACACTATGACCAAATCTTATCTTTGAAGTTGTTGAATACAATCCTTCCACCTTATAGAAAAAGTATAAGCCAGGCATGACCCACCAAATGGGTGGCAACCCAGAACATGAAAAAAAACTATTAATTTTAAATAATCATCATGGATACTATGACAGCAACTCAATGAGAAGACCTTTAAGGATATATGTGTTTATGGTTAGTAACTTCAGTGACATATGTCCCAAAATAACCAAAACAGTTCCAGTTACATCAGTTACACTGGTATAATTCTTAATAGCACCTACTTTTCGTTCTCAAAAATGTCTACTAGTATTGGACATTTAGTCACACTATTAATAGCCGTGATGATCTGAAACATTTCTGCTAAAGCTATTCATCCAAACATTGAGAAAAGAGGCAGGATATGTTTGAAATGCCTTTCAAACACTTACCCTGTAGGGGCTCAGCCATGAGACCTTGAAGACACTGAGAAACTCCTGTGTGTGTTTCAAAGGTATTCTTGCTACTGGGCTTAGAATAGCTTTTTTCTCTTCCATTTCAGGTTCCCAAATCCTATTTAGGTCAACCTATAAAACCACCATCTTCCTGAAATTCCCTTGACTCTTCTCTTGAAAACACCTTGCACAGCTCCAAAAGCCATTTTATATGGTTTGCAGCATACGACTTGACAAATATGGTATTATGTCATTTTATTTGTATTAGAATTATTAATGCATATTAACTATACAAATAAATGGGATTCCCCAACATATTTCCATACATAAATCCATTGCATTGACCATGTCTATCCACCCTTGTTTTCTCAACCCCCAGCCAGGTATATTATATTACCTTCTAATTATTTGAAGTTGTAAGGCATCTACCCAATTAGATTACTGGGGCAAAGGTCAAGCTTTATGTTTCTTTTGTGCCATGTTCAGACCTACCACAGTTCTTGACAAGTCATGCATTAATTCTTAAACTCAGGTTTGCAATTGTCATTGCTTTTCTTCACAGCCAAGAGCAATGCATTTTTCAGTCAAGAAGACTTGGGTTCATGATTCAGCTCTGCAGCTGTGGCATAGTAAGAGGCAATCTACCTACTGTCCTGTCAGCATAACTCAAGAACCTAGTCCCAGGATTGTTTGAGAATTAAGATAAATTAGATGACGTAGGTGCCAAGCACATGGTAAGCACCCAGCAGGGAGTCCGTCCTATCAGCATCATCACATCATCAGTCCTCTAGCAAAATCATTCCCAAAGCAAAGGAAAGTACCATAATGCTACTAGTTCTTCTTTCTTAATATAAAGTATTCTTACATAGGCTGCATGTAAGTTAGTTTGTAGTCTACCACCCCCAGTCACTTAATAACAGATTATTCCACATCTAGAGATCAGTCTGTTCTTAATTTCATTCAGAGATTTGGACAAACTCAATCAAATCTAGGTTTTTGATCTAGGCCAAAATATTCAAAACTACTCTCAGTATTCCCTGCAGTGGAGCTTAATCTCTACATCAGCCTAGAACTAACTTGAGAAGGATGATGGTCCTCAAATTCAACTTCAAGATTCTTAACAAGCTTACAAATTGAGAACTCCAGAGAATTTTTATTTATGTGGGTTTTCTCTATCAATATCATATTTGAAATTAAACTTAAAATCTTTATTATTCACCTTAGAAATAACTATATGTTAACATAAAAGACAAAGTTTATGAAAAATAACCACACTATTTTCCAAAGCAAAAACAATTGTTTTATAGTTTTTTCAAATCTCCTTAATGTGTAGCTTAGCAGAAGACATATGGATTCTCAGCCTGCTTCTGCCTCCAATTGTGAAGTGATATTATGCATCACCTACCAGCCTCTAGAAAACCACTGTAATATGTAGGAGTACAAAGGCAAATGATGTGCTATTAATAAGCTGTTGATATGAAAACAGTTTGTGTGGTAGATTAGCTGAAAATATCTTGGAGATCCCCATGGATTCCTCAGGCCACAATTTCAGAACCAGCAGAGTAGAGATAACCCATAACACACTCCTATCCATAATCAAACAGTATTTCAGATTTTAGAATTTGTTTGGATTTGTGAATATTTGAATGGATTTTAGAACATTTAAATTTTCTGACTCTTGGATTAAGAACCTATAATGAATCTTTTTATTTATTTATACACATACACATTGTGTTGATTCTGTTTCTCTAGAAAATCCTAACACAAGAAAACCTGTATTGGCCATTGTGAGCATAACAGTTTCCCAATACTTTTCTGATGAAATCAGTAATGATACTAATGAAAGTAATTTTTTGAAAATATTGTAGTACGTACTTTTGACTTAGTAAAAATCATAATGATTCTCAAAGTGTGATTTCCATAGGAATAGAATCAGAATCACCTGGAGGGCTTTGTAAAACCCACCGAGCTGCATCTCACCCTGCAGATGTGTGATTTGTTAGGCCTGTGGTGGAACCTGAATGTTTCTAAGTGACACTGATGCTACTGGGTTAGGGACTGCATTTCAAGAAATCAAGGAAGTTAGCTAAGAATCTAAGCATTTTCATGTGAAAGAAATCAAACCAACTGCAGAAATCAGAAACAAGTTGAGCTTAACTTTAAAACCAAGTGGACGTTTACATTATTTCTATTCTAACAGTCGATACAGGAGAGCTCATGGAAGACACTAGATGAGTTACAGACAAAAACAGTTTTCTCTGCCCACACCAATAATAACATGAAACAAAACTGTAACCCTAACATGACACAAGTTTCACAGAGAATGAGCACGGGCAGGAAGGAAGGGGGAAAGGTTGTAACTATGAAGGGAGCACATGCCCATGAAGGTACAGTTTTAATCCTGACCCATTTATTATATGACTTTTCTGAAATGAGGACACAACCTTTTCTGCCTAACAGAGGGACTGTGGGAAACCAAGTCTAGAGCCATTTAACTACTCAGCATGAATGCTTTCGAGGCTGGTGAGGCACAAGCAATAAAAGAATCATGTAGGTCAATCACAAAGGCCTAGTGGGGAAGACAGTACATCAGCGCTACACCATGGTTGGCAGAGTGATTTGAGGGTGGGGAGGTCCCTGAAGGGCTTCCCAGGAAAGGGGACACCTCGGATATCCAAGAGTGAAAGAAGTCTGGGTTTTTTTTTGTTTTTTTGTTTGTTTGTTTGTTTGTTTGTTTGTTTTGCTGTACTAACGACTTGAATTCAGGCCCTGAGCTATATCCCCAGCCCCCTCCCTGTTTTGTTTTGACAGAGTCTTGCTAAAGTCGCTAAATTGGCTGAGTCTGAACTTGGATCCTCCTGCTTTGGCCACCCAGGCTAAGTGGAAAGCAGCTGAAAAGAGAATCCAAGTGATGAGAACGGTATAAACAACTGGCAAAAAGTGGTATAAGGCAGCCTGAGATCGTGGTGGAGGAAGTCGATCCTTAAGGGTCTTTCAAATCAAAAATTGGGTTGGGGATTTAGCTCAGCGGCATGAGCACCTGCCCTACAAGCAAGCGGTCGTGAGTTCGATCCCTGGTTCCGGAAAAAAAGGAAAAAAAAAATCAAATCTTATTACTTTTTAAAATGTAATCTTCTACGGTTGTCACACCCCAGACCTAGGGGAATCTTCACCCCAACGCTCCGCAGCTCCGGGGCCGAGGATTGCACAAAGGGAAGGCCTGTGCGGCAGGACAGAGTGACAGCCCGCAGCGCTAACGCCTAGGTCCAGAGGGGAGGGCATGGACGTGGGGATTCGCCCTGGGCTGGCATCCCGGGACCTGAAGGTCCCTCGAGGCCACCCGCGGTGTACAGACGGGGCGCAAGGCTCACGGCGCAAGCGAAGGCTGAGGACGCTACGGTTGAAACGCACGCCCCTCTGCCCTGCCCAAGCAGCCAGGAAGGCAGAAGCCCGTCTGCCAGGTCGCAACCCACCCAGCGCCCACCCAGCGCCCACCCAGGCCCTTGGCGCCAGGACTCGGACTTACCGCTCCTCGGGCTCAGCCTCCGTGGTTACCATAGCGACGGTGCGCCGGAGTGGCAGCCCCGCCCCCGGCGCACAGGTTCCGCCTGCGCGGAGGTCAAGGTTGCAGAAAGGCGGTGCACGGGAAACCCAGAGAGATTCAAAATGATCAAAATCAGTATGTTCAGTTAAGTCGGCTTATTTGGTGGTGAAGCACTAGGTTGCTGAAACTGTCATGCTTTGACCTGTATTGTTATGTTGTTATGCCCTCTTTTATCTCAACCTCTCCCTTATTCATTAAAAAATTATTTAATTTTTTTTATTTTTCTTTTTTAAACTAAGGAGAAAAAAATTTAAAAAAACTAGCAGGATATATTATAGTAACTTTTTTGATTTCCTATTAACTTGATTTGAAGTCCTGTAATACTACCACTATCTTGTTTTGACTGATTAGACTCTGTTCCGCTCTGTATGATAGTTTAAGTATCAGAGTATAGGCAACTACTTTGAAGGCAATAAGATTCACATTGATGCCCATTCTGGTTTGACTATTATCCTCTTTTAAAGTTTTGTAAGGTTTACAATGTTTAGGTTTTATTGGTCTTATTCTCTACGTTTAGTTCAACTTTATAATACCTAATGAGATAGACAATTCTTCTTAAGGAAGCAAGAGGCATTATGGTAACCACTGTTGATAACCTTGTACTCTGTTTTTACATCATGTGCTATGTCTATCCTTGGTTTTGACTGACAGCTTTGTTTTATCATGTTTGATTTTATTCTCTTACAAAAAAAAGTAATAAGATCTATGGGAGCAGTAATGTGTAAATTTTGTGTAAACCCAAAATGTGTAAATTTTGTTGTAATAAAGAGAGGGAAAAAAAGTGCGCTAAAGGATACAACAGCAAGTGTGTTTAGGTGTGTTGAATAGATGACCATATTAATATTTTTGTTTGGATTACTGAACACAACTATTTGCAGTCTCACTGTTTGAATGTTCACTTTGTATGCTTTGATCCTGTGACCTGAATAACCGCTTCAAAAATGATAGTGTGTAATCTATTAACTGGTGATATCTTACTGGTTTTTTTTTTTTTTGTAGTTCTGTATTACTTGTACCCTTATACTGTTTTGTTTTTTTCTGTTTTTTTCTCTTTTTCCTTTTAGATAAAAAATTTTTAAAAAATTTTTAAAAATCAGTATGTTCAGACGGTGACATGAAGGTTTCTTCTTCATTTTGTATGCCTATATTTATTTTACAATTTAAAAAATAAAATGTAAAAATAAGGTATGCACGTTTCTGGGGGGCACATTTTAGATTTATCTTTGGCCTTTAAATAGAAGCATGTTCTGGACTATGAGAATACATTCTAAAAACTATGAAAGATTGTAATTATACCAGACGGCTTGGTTTTCTGGTTGTTGGAGATCTTTCTTCTGTGGTTATGGTTATTGTTACCTACACAAGCATTTCCTGACCCTTCACAAGTGCCAACTAGATAGGAGCAAAAAGAATTTAGAAACTGGGTCCCTCTTGATTCAAGAATCTAGAATCCACAACACACCTAGGGGAGAGGAAAGAACAGAAGTATAAAGAAACTAACAGGCTGGGGATTTAGCTCAGCAGTATAAGTGCCTGTCTCGCAAGCATGAGGGTATGAGTTTGATCCCCCGTGCTGAGGAGGGAAGGGGGACAAAATTGCCAAATTGCCCTGTAAATTATATACGTGTTCACAAAGATCACAAATTCAAGGCCAGAAAGTTTTGTCCTTGAAATGGTCAGTTTCAACACTGCTGGGACAAGATGTCTGACATACACAACGTGAAGGAGGAAAAAACTGTTTAGCTCAGGGTTTGAGAAGGCTCCATGCATGGTAAAGAGCTCCAAAGCAGAAGCACCATAGCAGAAGGCAGGACAGAGCAAAGCTGTTCACTTCACAGTGGAGGAGGAGCAGAACACAGCGAGGACCATCACTGAGACAGATACCCTCCGATATATTAATCATTGTGAGGATTGTTCCAAATATGCCTGGGGCATGTTGAAACATTCCTTTAACATATTGTGTGGCAAAGTATGAGACATATAAGACATACATTACACAGTCAGGGACTGGAGAAATGACTGTGAGATGGACTTGCAGATCCATTGGGCCCTCTGTGAAGCAGATCTCAGTCAGTACTCTGTTTATTGACATTTATATTCCCCTACTCTAACGGGAGCTCTGGTATTATTTCATATCTGTGAGTATCAATGTCAATTTGAAAACTAAATCCAAACATCCTAGAAACTTTCAGCATTTCCATTTCTTCAAGGTGCATTTATTGAATAAATTATTGTAAGTTTCCTGTGAAAGAATTCGGCAAATCATATCTCAATAGAGTCATCATAATGTTCCTGGTCCTTTCTTCTATTGGCAGGCCTCTCTGTCAATCCGACTGCTCCAGATTTGCCATTGGCTCAGGTGTAGAAGAAGCAAGGGATTATGGTATTTTATTGGAATCACCGCCCTCAGCCTCCTCATCAGCCATACATAATTTGTTTTGCTTATGCAGTTTGACTGCTGATCTTTGATGACTAGGATTGCTATATTCCACTAACCATTTCTAGAGTTCTCTGTAGAGTCCTCCTTTTCTATTCTGACCTTTCTGCTCATTCATTAATTGTATCTTCCTGGTTTCTGATGATTGTGTTACGCCACCAACCTCTATGAGAGGGCAGGGCCTGGGGAGAGGGGTTTATTCCTATTACTCCCATTGCAATTAGTAAATACAATTGTGTAACAATATCTCCAATCGTCAAACCAGATCTACAGAGGAGAGCCACCACAGAACCTGTTAGTGATTCTGGTACCCCGTTCAACAGCACCTTCCTTACTACTTCAGTAAATGGGCCATTCTATGTTGTCTAGTGGGTGTGCTGGCCTTCGGTAGCACACGCACTCTAGCATGCTTACTTCTGAGCTTTCTAAACGCTTCTTCTATTCCCTTGCATAGCAGTCCTGGCATCTCAAGTTCATTTCACATGGCCATCATTTTCCCATGCTTTTAGGAGACATTTGAGTAGCGTGTCTGCACTAACTTTGGGGGTCCCTGTGGAGCTGTTAAATCCTGAATCCCAGGAAAGTGTTTCTGGATTAATTAAATCCCCCTTTCTCAAATTTATATTCTCCCCACCTCTTTTTTTGAGCACCATCAAAATTCAGTGCCATGTGAATCCTTCCAGGTCCTCAGCTCTTTGGGAAATATAATCCCTATTACGAGTTGAATTGTTTCTCCCCAATAATTCATACTTTGAAATCCTGCCCCTCAGGACTTTGACTGTATTTGGAGAAAGGGAAGTCATTAGGGTGGTCCCTAATTCAACATAGGATGTCCTTACAAGATGAAGAAATTTGGACAAAGGCACAAACAGAGAGAAGATGGTATGAAGACAGGGAGATGACAGCCATTAATGACCTGGAATAGATACTTCCCACACAGACTCCTTAAAAGAACCAACCCTGCTGACACTTTGACCTGGGACTTCTGGCCTCTGAAACTGTGAGAAAAATAATTTCAGTTGTTTAAACCTTAGCCATTTCAGCTCCTGCAAACCAGTATTTTCCTTTTCCTCCATTGTCAGAAAAAGGTTATGTTAAACTGTGACTTAATTCTATTTATTGGTCTAGTGGCAAAAGGAGGGAAGGTGGATCTGATCTGGGGGGGCTCAAACGCAGTAAAGAGGCCTTTGTATCTTCAAGCAAAAAAGGGGCACCAGCACCCAGGAGGAGGCCACTTTCTAGGTCCAACGAGTGTGGGGAATGGGGGATTGAAGACTGTGGAATGCATGATCCCAGAAGCCTACAGTTCATATGTTAAGGGCCCAGCCCCTTCCTCTTAGCACTGTAGACTTGCCAATATTCAGAATTTAGTCTTCTTTGAGATTCTGCTATATTTATATTTAAGTAATAGACCTGGTCCTCGACTTTTCCCATCCTCTAGGAAAAATTAGTCTTATGTATTTATTTACTTACTTACCAAGGTAATGATTTTCATGCTTAGTATTCAATTACCAAATTAATCATTCTCAACCTTTGAATAGATCTCTTTAGAGTATCAAATGATCGTACAGGTAGCCATCAGCCCCTCCCAGGTGTTCTATCTCACATCACATACATCACATCAGAGGATTCCTTCCCACCAGAATATACAGTTCACTAATAACAAACATTTAACAAACGCAGTCCAATTGTACCAGGAACTATCTGTGTTATCTTTACCACCAGGAATGATAGTCTCTTTACTAGCGTGGAAGCAGATAAACCCAACACAGAAATCCCATTATCATAACAGTTGTCTTAACCATAGCAGGTATCACAGCTGGGCTCCCCACGAAGCATATTCGGAGAGGCATATTCCAATATGCAGTAAGTTTGTTAGTGCTCATGGGATCAACAGCTGAGGAACAAGCCAGAAATAGCCAAAGGGAAAGGTTTGGTCGCCATGTGGTCTCAGGCACATTCTAAGGCCCCTTTGGGAAGCTCTGAAGCTGAGAAGGCACTTCAGATCTGTTCCAGGGAGGCAAGAGGACTGTGCCTTTTTCTTTTCTTTTTGCAGAAAGGGAAATTGAGCCCAGGGCTGAAAGGACTTTGCCCTAAATGGGACGCTGCATCATCGGTGGGAGGCTGGGAGGCAGAAGGTCACTTCTCCGCCCCTAGACAATTTACCTGTGGCATGAAATGAATTCCTTTGGGCTACCTGAGCATCAGGAATGCCCCTTAGGCACCACCCCAAACCTAAGCTATATGTATCCCCCACACACCACGTGCCCAGCAGAGAGAAAAGCCAGACCTCAGTGGTCCTGGGGATCTCTCTCCGCATTCTTAAAATAAAGGCCACCTTTATCTCATATTTCTATCTTTTTAGCCAGATCGAAAATTCTATCAAGGGCTTTTGTAAAAAGATACACTCACAGAAGTGTTTTGTTTTGTTCTGCGTTGTGTTTTGTTGTGGTTTTGCTGAGTTGCTACATTACCCAGGCTGGGCTAGAACTTCAATCCTCCTGCCTCATAATGCAAGGATTACAGCTATACCACCATGCTCAGTTAGGAGAACTGGTTCTTTATATCCCTACATGTACCAGTAATTGGGTGCCCCATGCCTCAGAAAGGGGGATAGAAGTTGGTCAAGCAGCACTTTTCAGGGGCTTCCTAGAAAAGGCTGACAGCTGCCTTCTCTATCAGCAGCACCTCTATCGGATGGTGGATTATGTCCCTCGTTCCTGGAGACTTCTAGGTAGCTCATTACACCACTAATGTCACGCCACCGATTTGACAGGCACTTAAATTCATTTGTTTTCCATATTCTGGAATTGTATTTTTCTTTTTTGACTAAATTTGGTTTTAAAATTATTAAGGACATATAAATAAAAGGCCTTTAACTTATTAAAATAAAAACTGATGTCATTTAACAGACAATTTTACTTAAATAAAAAGAAATTTTCCTTGTGATTTTTAATGAAGAAATATAAATACTTTCAAAGAAATATTGCTTCCATACTTAACCTTTCTAACTTGGTTCCCCTTTGCCCTACAGGTAATCATTTTTATTAATTCCTCATTTAGTTTTCCATTTTAAAATATGTAAATATGAATGTTAAATATAAGTACATAAATACATTTACACATTATATTTCTAGGCCTTTCTTAGACAAAATTAGTATAATATGAGCACTTCAGCTGGCACCGTTGTGTGAATGCTGAATGGCCCCCAAATGTCCATGTAATTAAAATATTGGTCCTGGGCTGGGGATATAGCTCAGCAGCACACCTGCCCAGGAAGTACAACGTTGTGAGTTCAATTAGCGGTTCAAAACATAAAAAAATAAGGTAAAATAAAATCTTAGTCCTTAGGTCACTGGCGTCCTATCCCCAAAGGGGATTTCTGGGTTACCTGCTTATGTCGCCTTTCTCTTTGCTCACCAGCCATAACATGAGCAGTTTTGCTCCAGCACAGACTCCAGGCATGACGTGCTGCCTCACCACAGGCTCAAAAACAATAGGGCCAATCAGCCACGAACTGGATGCTCCAAAACTGTGAGCCAAATAAAACTGCCCTCTTTTTAAGTGAATTATTTATTTAAGTATTTCTCTTTTTTTCTTTTTAGATTTTTTTTTAGCTTTTTAGAATTTTTTTTAAATTTTATTCAAGGAGAAAAAGAAAAAAAAAGCAGAAAAAAGGTACAAGTTATACAGAATTTCAGAGAAAAAAATAAACAGTAGGAAATCACTAGTTAATGGATTACATATTGTCATCCTGGAAATGTTTGTTCAAGTTACAGAATTAAAGCTTATATAGTGGACATTGAAACAGTGAGACAAAACAGTTCTGTTCAATGAACCAATAAAACTCAGTAATATCATTGTCTATCTTATACACTTAAATATGCATGCAGTTATATCATTTAGAGCATTTTCTTTTCCTCTCTTGTACAATGACTATTACACATTTTGGGTTTTGTTGCTCCCATAATTCTTATTACTTTTTTTGGAAGACAGTAAAACCAAATGTGACATAACAGAACAGATTCAGTCAAATCAAAAGGAAGGACATAATAGATAATGTAAAAACATAACACAAGGTGATCAACAATGGTTACCATAATGCCTCCCACTATCTCTAATAGAGTTGCCTATATCATTAGTTATAATAAAATTGAACAAAACAGTAAAGAACAAAACCAAAACATTGGAGACCTTACAGGTCTTCAAAAGTAGATAATAGTCAACCAAAATGGGTGTCATAATGAATCCCACTATCTTCACAGCTGTTGCCTAAACTTTCGAACCTGGTACTATCAAGCAAAACAGAATAGAGGAACATCAGTCAAAACAAGATAAGAGCAATACAGGGCTTCAAATCAAGTTAATAGTAAATCAAAGTGGGTTACTATAATATATCCTGCTATTTTTATTTATTTTTCCCTTAATTAAAAGGATAAAAATAAAAAAGTAAATAATAAAATGGAGATTGAGATAAAAGAGGGCATCACAACAAAACAGCACAGATCAAAACATAACCATTTAAGCAAAATAGTGTTTCACCACAAGATAATCCCAACATAAAAGTAGTTACCATATTGTCTCTTTCCTTGAAATCTTTGAGTATAACTTCATATACTGTAGCATCAAATATATCAAAACAGTGTAAAACCATTCGAGAGAATGACAGTATTACAGGGTATTTAGAATCAACTAACAGAAAATGAACAGTGGTTTCTGTATAATCTCCTTGTCTATAAAAGTTTTGGTTTATACTATCACATATAATAAAATCCAATAAGATACAACATGCTAAGACCGATGGAGACAGAAGAACAAAAGCTTGATGGGACTTCAAAACAAGATGATACTAAATCAGCATTACCTATTATGACATCATTTTCTCCAAAATAGCTGTTCCTATCATCCAATCTTCTCTGCCTCATTTCTGTTCAGCACTTTTTCTATCATTAGTTGTCAGTTTGTCTTCTTCATTTTGTTTTCTGCTCCATTCATTGTGGCCTCTCTGCCACTATTTCTGGATTCTTTGTATTTTTCTTTTTTAGAATATCCTGCAGTATTTTCTGTAGAGTTGAATTGGTGGTTGCATATTCCCCTAGTTCATCTTTATCCTGGAAGCACCTTATTTTTCCATCAATTTCCAGGGATAGTTGTGCAGGATATATTATTCTTGGCTGGAGGTTATTATCTTTCAAAGCTTGAATTATTTCACCCCATGCTCTTGTGATTTGATGGTTTGTGCCAAAAAGTCTGCTGTAATTCTGATGGGTGTTCCCTTGTAAGTGATCTGTTTCTTGTCTCTGACGGCTTTTAATATTCTGTTCTTATATTGGATTTCTGGTATTTTGATTATTATATGCCTGGGTGTAGCTCTGTTTGGGTTGTAGGTGGCTGGGGTCCTGAATGCTTCATACATCTGAGTGTCTTTACCTTTTGCTAAATTAGGAAAATTCTCCTGGATTATTTCTGTGAATAGCTTTTGTAGTTCATTTGTTTGTGTCCCTACCTCTTCTTTTATGTTCTTAATTCTTAAGTTATAGATCCTCTTATCATCTTCTAGTCTTTGTATTATTGCTGTTTGTTTCTTTGTTATTTTTAAGAAGTTTTTCATTTCATGCGCCCATATTACAAATCTGGCCTCCAGTTCAGATAATCTATCCTTAGTTTCTTTCACGCTGTTATGCCAGCTTTCGATAGAGTTTTTAGTTTCCTGGTAATCTCATTGAACCTGCTTCACATATTGTACGTGTTCTCTATTTTCTCCACCAAACAATTCTCCCCTCTTTTCTGTTCTTCCATTCCACCATCTGTTTTTTCTTGGGTGGTGCTTAGCATTTCTCTAACTATTCTGCTTATGTCTAGCTTCAGGTCATTAATAACTTCATTCCTGAACTCGTCTATGAGGCTCTGGAGATAGCGCTTTATGTGTATTGGTGCTGGGTCTGCTATTGCCTGTTTCTCAGGATTGGGGGCCGAGGACCCTTTCTTGTTGCTCCCTCTTCCCATATTCTTTGTTCCTTATATATGCAAGCATATATAGGAGGCCCAGCTTCCTTCCCTGTTGGCCACAGTCTGATTGAATTGCGCTGGCTAGGTGTTCCCACTCACCACAGTTCACCAGGGAATTACAGACCAGGCAGCCTATTGGGGCCCGCCCCTCCAGGTCACCTTCCGGTGCTGGGGCCTGGGTTGTGCTAGCCTACTGAGTCTCAGCCAGCAGCGTCACGTAAGCTAGGCACTGCTCACCAATCCCGCTTGAGAGGGGGATATATGACTGAAGTCACTACAGCGCCCTGTTCCAGCAAGTCTGCCCGGTCCCAGAATGTCCTCTGTTGGAGCCTCCTAGATGGTGGAAGAGTCCCAGTTTCCCTCACTCACTGCAGGTCGATGCAGGGCTCCCTGCCCATCCCGCTCTCAACTCCGTTCACCAGTTCCCGTTCTCAGAGCTTTTGCG
This sequence comes from Cavia porcellus, assembly GCF_034190915.1. Classification (NCBI taxonomy): domain Eukaryota; kingdom Metazoa; phylum Chordata; class Mammalia; order Rodentia; family Caviidae; genus Cavia; species Cavia porcellus. The sequence goes on along the minus strand of NW_026947512.1, from coordinate 11,947,026 downwards.
AGTCTTTCTCCCTGCCGAGCCGATTAGGACGCTGCAGCGGCGGCAAGAAACCCAAATCGCGGCTTCCAATGGCACAGGCTCCACCTTCCATGCTGAGGCTTTATCTGTTCCTGTTATAGCACCAGGATTGCATTCCCAGTTGGTTTCTCTCAGCCCAGTTCGTTCTTGAGTAAGCAGTGCATATCTCCTCTTGCTTAGGATTCCTCACTCCGCACCATTCCTGGATTCTAAGCTGGGTCTTTCAGAGAGCCTCTGTAGCTGCTGCTATCTGTCTGCCATGTTCTCCCGGAAGTCTATTTAAGTATTTCATTCTAGTGGTGAAATCTGACTAACCACTTAGTTTTCATCACTTAACAATATACCTGAATAGTATGCCACAAAAGTAGTAAGCGCTCATCCTTATTTATTTTTATAGCTCTGAAGTCATTACTATATGGTGCCCCATAGTTTATTCATCAGTGCCCTATTGAGAGGCTTTTAGGTTGTTTCTATTTTTCACTATTACAAGGAATCCTGTGGTGAACCACTTGTGCATAATTTCTTTAAATTTTCTTTCTTTTTTAAAATTTTTTAAAATGTTTCCTTGGGAAGAACTACTAGGTTAACAGAAAAAAAACTGAATTACTAGGTCAAAGAATAAGTGCAAAAAGAACTTTACTAGATCTTGACAACTCTCCTTCCATACGAGTTTGATTATTTTGCTCACATGCCAACCACAGATGGTGAAAGTGCTTTCTTTTCACTGTCATGTAAACAAAGCATGTTTTCCAATTTTTTATTTTTGCTTACTTGATGGGTGACAAATGTGTCTCAACATAGCTATAATTTATGTTTATCTTATTAAGAGGAAGATTGAATATATTTTCAAATGGATAAGAGCATTTTATTTTTCTGTGAATTGACTAATCATATATTTTGCCCATTTAATATGTTTTGCTCCACTTTTAGCAACCATTTGTATTACATTATGAAACCCTTATGTAGATACCTACTTGGATACATACTTGTTGGGCGCAGGCGCTCAACATACCATACCCCACCCGGGACTAAGGACCACGCCAGCTTCCGTAATGCGCTACATCCCTCTTTAAATTAGCCAACCCGTGCGCACTTCGTGCTCACTCCGTACTCTGTGGCAACTCCTGATTGGCCACAGCTGGATATAGTAGCCAGAGCCTGCGTCCCATTCCCGCCCTGCTTCCTCGTGGCAGCCTGTGATTGGTCACGGCCAAATATATAAACCAGAGCCCGCATAAATAAACCAGCAGTTAACTGTTGCCCACAAAAGCATCTCCTGTTTCATTGGGGCTGCGCCGGTCACATACATACATACATAGATTTGTTTCTAATTATATTTGCTTTTTACTCCACTTATCTCTTTCCTGTAAAGATTTTATGCAGTTAAATTTACCAGTCTTTTTCTTCTAAATTAAGTCATGCTCAGCTAAATGTTTTTTCATTCTTTTTTTGTGTGTGTGTTTCCATTCTTAAGAAATACATTTTTATACTATTTTTACACTTTTGTTATTTATAGTTAGATTCTTGATACACTTGGTTATTGTAGGGCATAAAGACTCACCCTTTTTACCCAATTTGTAGCAACTCAAAGGAGCAGCTCTTTGAATTGCCCAAAGGGCTTCAGAAGTTTTGGTTTAGACTATAATGGAGTCCAAGTTTCTATGTGGAGTAAAGAATGAGTTGCAATTTTGTTTTTTCTGTGGTTGTATCAGCAACATTAACTAACCAATTCATATTTTCCCCACCAATTTGAGATATCACCTTAATTATGTACATCTCCATATTGTTTTATATCTATTTCTGTATTTCCTACCATGCTTTATTTGTTCATATGTTAAAACTACAGTTTAATTATAAAGGTTTTATAACGTGTTTGACATCTGTTGGGGTTACCCCTCCTTTTTTGTGGCTTGTATTTTTAGCATACTTCTGTGTATTCTCATTTGTCTGTTCTTCCATGTGAATTTTATAATCAACTTACCTAGTTCTGTAAAAACCATGATGTTGATTTCATTTAGTGCTGTGGTTTGAATCATGGCCTCCCCTCTCAAATTCATGTCGAAACGTATTTTGGCAAGGTAATTAAGCGGTGTGAGCTCTGCCTTCATGACTAGGACATGCTCTTTATAAAAGGGCCTGGGGATAGGGGCTGGGGATTTAGCTCAGTAGCACAAGCGCCTGCCTCGCAAGTGTGTGGTCGTGAGTTCGATCTCCGGTACCGATAAAAAAGAAAAAGACAAAAAAAAAAAAAAAAAAAAAACAACTGGGGTTGAAAGGAGTGCCTCTTTGATCTTATATCATGTCCTTCTCAGAGGATGCAGCAAGAAGATGGCATCTTAAAAGGACAGAGCAGCTTTCACTAGACACTAATGTTGACACCTTGATCTTGGGCTTTCCAGCCCCAAGAACTGTGAGAAAATAAATCACTGTTGTTTATAAATTATTCAGTTTAAGGTATTTTGTTATAGCAACACAGATGGACTAAGGTACCTGGGTTACATTAAATTTGTAAATTAACTTACAGGCCACTATGGTTTGGGTGTGGTTTGAGTGTGTCCCCCCAAAATTCAGTTGCTAGAAATTTGGTCCTCAGTTGGTTCTCAGTGTGTCAACATGGAAAGATGGTGGAACCTTCAGGAGGTTGAGCCTAGTGCAAGATAATTAGGTAACAGTTCATCACTCTTGGAAGGCATTAATAGTGATCTTAAAGAGTAAGTTTGTTTTCTCAAAAGGGAGTTGCTATAAAAAGAGCAAGTCTGGCTCCATATCTCTTTTTTCCTGTTGTATCTTTTATCTCTTCTGCTTGTCAACCCACTATTGTGATGCATATACCAAAAGGCCGGAACAGATGGGGCTTCGTAACACTGGACTTTCAGCCTCCCAGACCTCCTTTTACATTCCCCAGCTTCAAGTATTTTGTTATAGGAAGAGAAAATGAACTAATACAGAGGCACTGCTATGTTTATGGAATTGATTCATCTTATTCAAAAACGTGGAATAGCTGTCTGATCTAATTTTATCCAAGAATATAGAATGTATCTTATATATTTTTCAATGTCTACTTTTGCATCTTTCAGGAGTGTTTTATAGTTTTCCACAGGTAAGTTTCATATAAGTGGTAACTCTTGACTCAGAGATTTTTAACGATTTGAGTTTCATCTTATAGATGAGAAAACTGAGGATTAACTAAAATAACTATATGTCTGTTTGAGATCACAGAGTCAGCAATGGGACCCTGGTCTTCTGACTGGCATTATAGTGTTTTCCACTATAACACCGTGTGTTGCTATATCAAAATACTTGAGGCTGTGACTATATAAAGAAAAGAAGACTGCTTACCTTATGACTCTGGAGACTGGAAAATCTGCATAGTATGATGTCTACTGTTAGCAAACTCCCTCTCACACCCCCATTGCATTACAACATGGCAAAGATAGAAATAGTCATGTGCAGTGGGGACCAAGTGCATGGGCAGAGAACACCAGGGACATCTCAAATGTTACCCATTACACTTTTCTTTACCCATTAGACCAGACATGGGTATCCACTACATGTTTTCTTAGCATCCTGTTGGTCATTTTCAATTACATTGCAACTGTAATTTAAAAATTAGCTATTTGGGGCCGGGGATTAACCCAGCGGTATAACCGCCTGCCTTGCAAGCAGGCAGTTGTGAGTTCGATCCCTGGTATTGATAAAAATAAATAAAATAAAAATTAGCTATATGATTCATAGTTTAATTTTATAATGCTTGTCTCCTCAAGAGTGAAAATTTTACAAGACAGGACAAGCAAGATGTCATTTCTGATTGAAATCTGATTGTTAAGCTTAACAGCCCCTGAAAATTATTTGGCTGTCACCATTGCCTCACACCCAATCAAGGGGAAATCAATTTTAGGTATACAGTATTTTAAACTAGAAAATCAAGCCCACAAAGTTATAGTCATATTAGGATAGCAGTAATTCTGTCAATATTGCAAATCCCAGGTTTACCATATGAATATTTCTAAATGGAGTTCTTTATGTCTTAACATAAATAGAAATTGATTCACATTGAACTGCTCCACTCTAAAAAGAAATAGAGTAGCAGAAGCAAAGCCAGGTTGTTGTGGGTTAGAGAGTGAATCATAGATTTATAAAAATAGAAGGGACTGCTCTTATCCTAGCCAGCAGTTTAAAAATCAAACTTTGATTAGCATTATTTCTTAACATTGTTATACTTTTCTCATTATTATAATTTATAACAACAAATACTTTAAATTATAATTCATATCTGGAAAGAAATTAGATTTTATTATAGGTGCCTCACATAAGAAACAAGGCCAGCTTCACATATAAAAAGATGTTTAATAGTAATCAGGGAAATGTACATCTTAACCACTTTATACCCTTCAGATTGACAAGACCAGTCTAAAGTTGGGAAACACCATGTATGGTGATAATAAAGATCAGTAAGAACCCTTAAATTCTGCACAGGAAACTACATGACACTGTGGCTGGAAACACAGACTACAGAGTTATTGTGCGTGGTATCCAGTCCTGCCTCTGCCTCTTGGTTGCTGTTTATTCCAGATAGGTGTTTCCCAGAAACAACTGACTTTGGGAAAGCTATATACTATGTTATGCCTTCCATAAAATCTGAAAGATTCAAACAGATCCTTCTTCAACAGAAGTGGTATGAGTTTTGAGCTATATAACATGCCACATGAAGTATCTGCTAATATTATTATACAGTCACGTCAGAGAACAATTTGACTTAGTGCTACCTGTAGCAAAAAATTAAAGTTGTGCATAGCATACTCAACAATTTTATTCTTTGGGACATATTCTAGAGAAACTCTTATAGGTAGGTGTACAAAAGGAGGCACATGCAAGAAGTTACATTTAGCACTGTTTGTACTGGAAAGTCAGAGACAGACAAAATATCTATCTGTAGGTATTTCATAGAAACCCAACCCTGATGTATGAGGACCATCCACCAAGGTGGAAGGTTCTGTTAGAGCAAAAAAAAGCAGACGGGTCTAGGATTGCACAAAATGTGCTTTATTAGGGACTTGTAGACATATTTTGAGTGGCAGCATGGCAGGAGGATTTTTTTACCCCAAAGAAGGTAGAAGGGGTTTGTATTCTGTTATGGTTTATATGTAGATGTTACTCAGCTTCATGAGCCCACAGGCAGGGCATTTAGGAGATGGGTGGAATCATGGAGGTGTGCTACTCATCAACAAATTCATCCACTAATAAGTTTATAACTAAATGTGATTTTAGGAAACAATACCTGATAAGAAAAGGTGAGGGTATGGCGGGGGGTATGGCCTAGAAGGGTATGTCTCCCTCCCATCTCCCTTGGTCTCTCTCTCTGCTTCCAGCCACTATGCCATGAAGGTACTTTTCCTCTGCTTTGCCTCTGCCATGCTGTCCTGCCTTGGAGTCAACGGAATATGGACCAACACCTCTACAAACTGTAAGCCAAAATACACATTTCCTCCTTTAAATTGTGACTATCAAGTATTGTACCTCTGAGATAAGAAAGTGACTGAGACATATGCTAACCTAGACAAAGGTGAGCAACAGTCCTAGTATGTTGCTAGCCTCTTTCAAAAGCTTCCTTCAATTGTTTAATACATTAAGCATCAATTAAGAGACAATTGTAGCATCAGTGGCCAGTGCAATATACTCAGCTGATTAGTGACTTTGTCTTACAGAGACTTGGATATGTGCTGGTCAGCTGGTGGGTAAAATAGTAATTACAATCATGATGGCTGTAGTTATATCAAGCTTGATCCCTACAGTAGGATAATGCATTTTAAAAATCTGTGGTATAGTCATATAATAGAATACTATAGAGAGAAAAGAATTAGTGCAATGGTTCTCAAACTTTAATGCTTTACAACCTCCTAGATAATATTTTAAAACACAGAAAATGGCTCCTCACAAAGTTTCTGATTTATTAAGTCTATGGTAAAACCCAAGATTTGCATTTCTCAAGTGATGCTGATACTGCTACTCCTACATCAGACTTTAAGAATCACTGAATAGGACCTTCATGGATCAACACGACAAATTATGGAGTGGGAAAATCAAATTACAGAATAATGCATTACTTTAGTATCATTTATACAGTTTTAAAACATGGAAAAGAAATAATTTTACTTCATGTGTATATATCACATACACAAGTATATGGCCTAAATCACAAAAGCAGTCAGTCGTAGGACTAGAATTTGAAATATTCTTATCTGGATCTAAAGACCATTCATTTCCCATTACAATCTTATTACCAAGAGGTATTCTTTCTCCTTCAGAAACAACAGAACAAGAATAAATTTAATGTCAAGAATAAGTAAAGAAAACCTGGCTAATAGTTTAGAATATAGATATCAAGAAGTCAGTCTTTTCTTGATATTCCCCCACTTTACACTTGTATCTTGGTATTACTCCACTTTACACTTGTATGTAAATATATAGTAAAAATCAGGTGGCTATGTGCTATGATAGAATCTGGAGTAAAAGACAATGGAAAAAGCATTTATTTGCCCAACACTAAGAGTTCACATAAACAGATAAAGAAAATATGGTATTTATATATAGTGAAGTACTACTATGGCATAAAGTAGGACAAACTAGAATTAAATGTGGGAAAATGGATGCACCTTGATCCCATAATGTTAAGTGAAATATATTTGACACATGAGTTTAAATCACATGGTTTCTCTTGTGGGAAAATCCCTCCACCACCACCCCACCCCCAAATAAAGAGCAAGATAAATGACAGATAATAGGAATTAAGGAGAGAAATCTTTCGCAAATGGGAAAGGGACCTAATGGTGAAGGGAGAGGGTAGATGGGAATGAAAAAAGAATTGAGATGTGTTATGTACATACACCAACTCCCAAGGAAGAATATAATCATTATGTACTGCAAACAGGTAATAATGAAAAATAGAAATTGAAAAAAAAGTCTCGTGGTAAATACCAAGCAAATAGAGCAAGCTGGCATTCCTGCAGAGTTCTGAATAAAATACTGGCTGCTTGAAAACTCTATTGTGGGAAATCTGGAGAGTCAGGTCTATTTCTGATTTGTCTGAGGATCCTCAGCATCTCTGCATAGTCGGGTTCTGATAGATATATGTCAGCTCCACATATGCATGTGTCAATATTTCAGTCCACAATCAAGGGCAACACTATGCCAGATGAAGCCACACCAGTTACACACAAATCTGAATTCCTGCTTTGCCATAAATATTCCCACCTTTCTGTTACTTTTGTTGGGGGTGGACAGAAAGGAATAGAAAAAGCTTCCGTATTTAAATACTGCCAGTTCGTCAGTAAACTAATAAGAATCCTCGAGGTACAAGAAATTGGATCTGAGGACAAGTAGTCTTTTAAGGTTACCAGGATGCCCAGCAAAGGGCGCGGCTGCTTCCGGAGCCGCGTCGGAACGGCTAGTCGGGAATATGTAGGTTTTGGCCGGAAGGATTTAGGCATAGGACCACTTCCGGCATCTGGCTAGGGGCGGTTGCAGGGAAAGGAAATAGCTCCAAGACCTGCATCCTGCTTGCGGTAGCGGCGGCAGAGGCGGAGGCTGAGAAGAGGGCGGAGAAGGCAGCTGTAGAGAAGAAAGTGTCAGAGCCAGTAAGTGAGCTGTCTTAGCGCAGTGGGCAGAAGGCAGCGCCCCAAGTCTCGCTTTGCAAATGAGTAATTCCAAGTTACAGAGCTGTCTGATGGGATCAGGGCAGTGCTTTGTCGGTCGCCCGTCAGTAGGCACAGAAAAGAGGCTTTTAGGGCTCTGGAGCCGGGCCTCGCGGGGAATCAGACTGCGCTTTCACTGGCTGACAACCCTATCCTGAAATCGGAGTAGGTGCTGGGCTGTCTTGCCGAGGACGTAGGGTCCGCACCCCGATAGTTTCCCCAGCCAGACAGCTCCTGGAATTTGGGGGAAGGAAATAGGTTACTTTTGCATGCCATTTAACCCTGGAAACTTGGCCAGATCCTGCCAAGTGCGTGGTGAACAGTGTTTCGGGGACTTGAGGAAGGGATCGTAGAGAGTGTTATGGTAGAGTCTTACTTCCCGGCTTCCCAGATGGTCGGAAGCGGAGTTACTTGTTTTGAAAGTCAGATACCGCCTCCTGCTCCTGTCACTTTCGGACAAAATAACAGCCTTAACAGTGGTTGTTAAACCAATGTATTCCCTTATCCGAGCTGTCAGATTAGTATTGTCATGGGTATCAGGTGATGGCTTTTAAATACACTTGTTGACGAGGTAAAAATTAAATTACCTCCAAGGACTTTTTAAAAAGATACAGGACAGACCTAGCAATTAAACTATTCAGTGCACTTTCCCTCGCTGTCACATAAAATCGTTTTTAGCATGCAGAGTAAGATAGTCATTTTATTTTTATTTTTATAATCAGATTTTATTGATACATTTTAGATATAAATAATGATCACATTCATAGAGAATTTGCACCTGTGTATAACTTGATCAGATGGTCGTTTCAAATGGCTAGATTCCACCGTGCGTTTGCATCTGCAAAAGGCCTGTGTATATTAGAATAAAAAATTCTTGATTACTGACAAAATGAGTTAAATAATTGTAAAAGTTGTTGCTGGAAAAATCAGAAAAAAAACTTTTATTAAGATACTGCTTTTCTGTTGTTTTAGGTTCGGCTTTAGAGTGTGGTAAGGGGTGCTTTTCATGGTGCATGGAAGGAAAGCCAATGCGCAGGTAGGCATTTAGGAAGAAACCCATGGGTTTCACTGATTGGAATTCAGCAAGTAATAATTCAAGGCTTCATTTAATACTTTTAAGGCATAGTGGCACACACTTGTAATCCCAGCACCAGGGAGGCACAGGCCAAAGGATCGCTGTGAGTTTGAGGCCAGCCTGGGCTACACAGCTAGACCTTGTCTTAAAATACATATTTTTTTTTTCAAAGGTTCTCAAACCTTAGTAAATTCTGCTTAACATGAATGATAGTTGTTCTAAAATTTTATATAGTTCTTAACATTTAAATTTTCCTTTTGCATACTAATTTTTATAACCATTTAAAGTGTACTATAATACTCTCTTGGTTTATTGTCATTTTAATTCCTGCAAGAACATTGATGACTCTGTTACCACATAAGAACAATAGTCATGAAAAAAAAAGAGAGAATAGTACTCATTTGTCGTTTACACTGTACTGCATGCCTAGTTATGATTTTGGTTATTTCACTAATGTTCAGTAATACATTTGTTCTGTTGATTAACATGGCTGTATTGCTGTATAGAAACTTTGAGGAATAAAAAAGATATAAAAAATAGAAGTGTGTGGGGAAATATAGACAATTACACTCCCTCCCTAGTACTGCTTTTTTCTCATCTGATCTGCCAGATGAGACTAGATTCTTATTGAAACAAAAGTAGAACACTTCTATTTAATGTTTAAACTCACTTTATAGTTATTGAAAGCTATTTAATCATTTGTTATTTACAGTCAAAGATAATGCTTAGAAACCCTTTTAATGGAAGAAATGTTTTATGATGAAGATATGACTTAGAACTAGACTCAAGAACTAGAATGCATGGCCTTTTCCAGATCTGTTATTGACTTATCAATTAACCTTGAGCTGTGCACCTCTGTACCTTAGTTTCCTATAATATATCTGACCAGGATATTGGGAATTAGTGAATATGAAATTTCCAAATGAAATGACATTATGGAGGTGACAACTCTTCATTGTCTTAGCTTTATCTTACCCTGTGGTAAAAATAATATTTGACTGTAAGGTACATAAAGAACTTAACACATATTAAATACTTCATCACTTCAATATCCAACATGATTTCAAAAGTCACTGATTGCTTCTCATCCTCGGCTACCATAAGTGCCATATCTTATATAATGCTAAAATAAGAGCTTATTGTTTTGACAGAAAGGCAGAACGTGGGACTACATTTGCTTTATTAGTAATTTCTGTATAAGTAATTTCTGTATTAGTAATTTCTGTATAATTTCTTCACTTAATCACTTCCCTGTTTTTTTCTTGCTTTATTATATAATAGTTATTCAAAATCATGTTGAGTAATTCTAGTGCCATCAATTCAATTATAGTTTTTTCTTTATATCCATCACTTGGCCAAAGCGTAACCTACCATTGCTTTCTGGTCATTATTTTTCCCTTGATGCCTACATTGAGTTATGATTACACTTTCCTATCCTTTCCTTGTCGCACTAACATTTTTGCTGCTGCAACTCAGAAGGCAGCATCTGGAATGCTGGGTTTGTACTCAGCTGCTGTTAAATGTTAAATGCTTCTCATCAAATGCTTGGATGAGAAGTCATGGTTTATATTGAGATTATTTGAGTACACTTTCACTCTCTCTATTAAAATGTGACCTCTCCGAGTCCTGTATGTTTTCAGATGTTTGTACCGCCTCGCACCTAGTGATTACTGAGTAACTGAATGAACAGTTTCTGCGGACCTTTTCCCTGCCCCCCCAAAAAGGTTCTATGAACAAGAAAAGAATGGGAATATTTTTAAAGGTATTCTTTTTGTGGTTTTTCCATTCAAAATTATTTTGATTATATACATTTATGGGGCACAGTGTGATAACTCATTACTTGTATACAATGTATAATGATCAGATCAAGGTAATTATCAGTTCCTTCTAATATCAATTAGGATGGCCATTATGGAAGGCAATATGGAACTTCCTCAAAGTACTAAGGTTAGAAGTACTGCTGAGCACACACCTTTAATTCTAGTGCTCAGGAGGATTGACACAAATTTGAGGGCAACCTGAACTACATGGCGAGACCTTATCTCAAAAAAAATTTAAAAATAGCATATCACAGAGATATATATGCATCCATGTGTATAGCAGCACAATTTGTAATAACTAAACCTTGGGAACAACTCAAATGCCCATCAATTGAGGAATGGATAAAAAAGATATATTTTTATACAATGGAGTACTACTCAGCCATACAGAAGTTGCATTCATTTATAGGTAAATAGAAAAGACCATACTCATAAGTGAAATAAGTCAGACTCCCATGTATAAACATTGTATTGTCTCCCTGGGGCGATGAACTGAAAGAATGAGGTCTAACATTTATAATGGATATCATGAAATGGGAAGAAATTGTTCAGAAGGAAAAAGGAACTAGATTAGGGAAAGAGGGAAAGAAATGAGGGGAAAAGAAAAAAATGCAAAGTAGTTATACTACTAATGTCTTTTAGTTCATTGAAAAGGAAGGTTCATGTTAATATGGATTAGAGAATTTTTATGCCCATATCTTGTACTCTGAGTAACTACGTTGAAGTTAACAATGTGTTAACAATTATTATTCTCCTATTATTTTACTGTGAAATTTTGTTTTATATTTTCTCCATAAAAAAATTTTTAAAAAATAAACTGCCATTTGATCCACTTATCCCACCACTGGATCTGTATCCAAAGAAAATTAAATTGGTATATCAAAGTGACAGCTGCATTCCAGTGTTCATTGCAGCACTATACACAGCATCAAAGATAATTATCAAGTGAGATATCCATTGGGGGATGAACAGAGAAAATGTAGTATATGTGCATAAGGGAATATTATAGCCAAAGCAATGAAATCCTATCATTGCAGCAACAGGATAAAACCAAAAGACACTGTGTTAAGTGAAAAAAGCCAGAAACAGGGGCTGGGGATTTAGCTCAGTGGCATAAGCACCTGCCTTGCAAGCAGGCGGCCGTGAGTTCGATCCCCGGTACTGATAAAAAGCAAAAAAGAAAAAAAAAATGTAAAAAAAAAAAAAAGCCAGAAACAGAAATACGAATACTCCATATTCTCATTCAAATATGGAAACTAAAGAGATGATTTCATAGATGTAGAAAATAGTATAGTGGTGAGGAAGGGGAAGAGGAGATGATATAAGGAGGCTAGATAATGAATACCAAAATTAGATAGGAAAAAAAAAGTCCCACTATAGTTTACAACAATGCATCATCTATTTTATAAAGAACTAAAAGTTCAAAGATTCCAGCACAAAGAAATTATAAATGGTTATGGTATTCTAATTTTTTATCTATAAAGTTCCTTCTTTCCTTAACTATATCAGTTAGACAGCGTGATTTTATTAGAAATTATTCATTCACCAAGTATTTATATACTGCCTGTTCTGTGCCTGTAAACTCTCATATACAAAGTGGTAGAAACAGATATCATCATACTACAGGATATTTAACTGAGATTAAACCCAAAGCGGGTGCCTCTGCTCTGGTTACCAGGAGAGGAGCACAATGGTGCTATTTGAGCGGGTCTTCTGAAAAGGATAAGAATTTACTCTGAAGAAGGAAATTAAGAACTGGAGATGTACATGTCTAATACACACAAGTCCCTGGGTTCAAGCCCCAGTACTGGGGGGAAAAAAGAAGTAAAAAGACCATAAATGGAAGTTTATGCAAAAACAAAAACAAACAAGACCCAAGACCCAGAAGTGTCTGACATATAGAACATTGAGTTTATCTGGAATATAAGGTATATAGGAGAAAAAATAGAAACAGGAAAAAATGTCATATGCCATGACTGTAACCATGGGAGTTTGGCCTTTATTCTTTAGGTAGGTAAGAGCTAGTGGAAGCCAGGCAGGATGGCACCCACCTATAATTCCAATACTTTAGAGGCTGAGGCAGGAGGATCACCATAATTTTGAGGCCAGCCTGGGCTGGGTTACATTATAATGAATTGAAGGCCAGCTTGAACAACATAGCAAGGCCCTATTTCAAAACAAAACAAGAGCTAGTAGACCTTGTTATATAGATCAGAGTGTTAGGCTGATCTTTAGAAACACAAGAATAGGAAAGAAGGAAGAGATTGTGGTAAAGAAATTAAAGGAATTGTGATCATTTAATTGAAAGATGATGAGCACCTAAGGTAGATCTATGGCCATGGACATTGCTAGAAGAGGATGGAATTCGTTCATAGTAAAATCAAAATGATATGATAAACATGGAATGAGGAAAATATAATGATATACTGACTCCAAATATTTGGCTTAGAAGACTGAATGCTTCCATAATGTGAATCAAAAAATGTAACAAGATATAGAAGCCTGAATAAACCAAGAATAGATTGTTTCAAACACCTTAAGGTTAGTCTGTCTTGGCTATTGATGTATTCTATGATAGAACACTTGCATGGCATGCATGATACCTAGCTTCAGTTCTCAGTACTAGGGAGGAAAGGTCAGCCAAATAGAAATGTCTGCATGTAACTGGATCATTGGTCTGAGGCAAGAAAGATTTGGGATAGACCTTTTTTTAAAAATGTGAGTCTTCTATACAAGGATGATGCCTCCTCAAACTGTAGATTTGAATGAGGGCAGAATAGCAAGAAAAGCAAATGCCAAAAACAGAAGCAGCGAAGTACCAGATGTTCTATGCAGTTCAGGCTGGCTTTAAGCTCACTCTGTAAGCCAGGCTTGTTTCGAACTTTCAAGGATCCTCCTGCCTCAGCCTTCTGAGTGCTGGGATTGCAGGCATGCACCACCACACCCAGCTTGTTCAAGCCTCTCAAATGCCTCTTATATGTCTTCTTCAAATCAATGTAGCCTCATTTTTTCCCCCTAGTCATCACTCACCTCCTTACAGTGTGGCGTTTCCCATCTCTAGATAAATGCAGAAATTTATATGCTATGATCTAGGTTTGTTGAGTACTGCTGAATAAAACCAACCATGGGGGAATTCATGCTATTATATTTATATAGTCTTTAATATCACTTGGACAAGCAGTGTTATCCAACAATATTTCTGAGTCCCCAGTCATTGCTTTCTCATTCCCCACAGCAGATATTTCACATCCTTACCTATTCTCATGATCCCGTCACCTCTTCTCTCACTGGCAGCAAATGACCTGCTCTCCCACTTTTTAATTTCACAGGGAAATATAGATGCCATCAGGTATGACTTCCTGATGACTTCCTTCCCCAAAATAGATGCATCTGTTTCTTCATTATGTTTCTCTTCCCACTCCCTTTCTCTGATCTCCCCTTTTAAATCCATTTCTTCTGTATTTTGTTTCTCTGCACTCTTCTTCTTGAATGGAGTTGTTATAGCTTGTGTCTAGATGGCCACTGGAGCCTCACAGGTGGGGCTTTTTGGAGGTGGCTGGATCTAGGATATGATGCTGGGATCAAGAATTGAATGCTGGGCAACCTGCTAGGGACCTCTTCAGTCTCTCTTCTGACAGAAGCTTTCTTTCTCTCAATAAATATATCCTACTCTTACCTCCATTGTTCCTAAAATTCATTCTTCGATTTTAGAGAACACAAACTTGTGGACATAGTAGGTTGGGTGTTTCATTTCCTTATATCATTTGGAGGTCTTCCACCGAAATCGCTGGACGGAGACATGGGCAACACAATGCCAAAGCCCCTTATTCCTCTGGAATGCATCCTGAAGCACTGAAAGATGTTTAACCCTTCCATGTTGAAAAAGAGACAATTGGTATTTCTCTGCAGACTTAAAGCTGTCCAAGATAAAAATGCTGGTGTCTATCAAGGGCCTCTAGACAGGATCTCTGCAGAAGTACCTCTGACTGCGGTTCAAAAACTGCGACCCTGTTCAGCTCGAAGAAGTTCGAGATCAGTGATCAGTCATTGCCTGTTATTCCCTCACCGCAGTTCGGGTTACTTCTTAAGAGGGGGGATTGTTGCAGACAGCTGAACCAGTTAGAAATATAGGCAGTGAATAGGGCTAGGTCCTCGATAGAGCCAGTACAAAACCTGGCAGCTGCTTGCTGTGGGCCAGGCCTCAAGACAAAAGACCACACAAATGCACCAACATCCTGGGATTGATACCCTAAATAGTTCCCACCCCACTAGGAAAGAGTCACAGCTCTGTAAGAATGCCCACTTTCTACGTGACTTGCTTCCCCTTTTGTTCCTAATGTAATGTTTTACCTGAACAGTTGATCGTATTGGCTAACTATAGTTAGGTCCCACCTTATGCCCATCTGCCTTGTGAACTCCCAGTCTCACCCCACCTTGAACTCATTGTTTTACTGTATAAAAGTCACTAGAAAAGCCAGGACCCGCCCGGGACCCCTTCTGTCTCTCCAGACGAAAGCACTCTTTCTCTTAATAAATATATTCTACTCTTAAAAAAAAAAAGACTCCAGTGCTCAAATTAAGGGTATGAGTGCTACCCGCCGTAAGGTTGAGTAGCCTGGATAAGATATAAGGGACACAAAGGTTGCTGGTTGGTTGCTGCTTGCTGCTTAGATGCCTTCACTGCTACCTGCCATTAGCTGTTTCTCCTCTGTGACACTCCAGATGGACTGAAACCCCTACAAACCATGAGCCAAATAAACCTTTCCTCCTTTACCTTTGTTGTCCAGTATTTTGTCTCAGCAGCAAGACAAAAGTAACTGAGAAAGAGTGCACTTTAATTCTGCTTCCATTTCTGTATGTGTTTAAACTTCATTTGGTTCTTTGCATCAATATTTATTCATTTTCTAGTCCTCCCCCTCTTTTAGCAAAGAGACATAGTACTGTGTATCTCTTCTTATCACAGCTGGAAGTAACACAAAGCCTTAATGTAATCACTTAATACAGCAACCTTTTATTTGAGTGGTGTTGTATGGAGATAAGGCCTGAGGTAGGCTGGGCATCAGGGTTGGTTTATGTAATAGTTTGATAACACCATCTTGGACTCAGATTTGTTCTCTTTCTCCAGGGTCACCTTCTTCAAACCCAGAATTGACTTCCCATGCTTTACCACCATTACCAATGCTGTATTTTTCCTTGTTAATGCCCATCAAAAGAAACTCTCTCTGAATCATGGGATATACGTTTTTTTCCTTTAGCTTGTTGGATAAAGAAATGCCGTCAAATAATTGATTTAAGAAAATTGAAAATTTGTTCTTGAAGTTGGGTGACATTAGTTTTCCCTGTAGCCTATGTAGGGTAGAAGAATAAAATCACAATTATTTTAAAGCTTGAGGTAACTGTTGGTAAAATATGCTAGTAAGAGAATTTATCTTGAAATGATGCTTTTCATATGTATTAGGAGAGTACAAAATCAGCTGGCATTATTAACAGATTTTATCCTGCTTAGTTCTTTTTTAAAAATTTTATTAGTACATATTTGTCGTATATAATGATCACATTCACCGTAAAGAATTTGTACCTGTAAATAATATGCCTTATTTCTTCTTTTTTCCCATTTGCCTTTCTTCCCTTCGGTCTTCCTTCCCTCACCCTTTTCAAGATCCCCTTTAATTCTAGCAAGACAGAGTTTTTTCCCAAAATTCATGGAGAAGGGAGAAGATAAAAGCTCTATTTTGTCCCCTTGTTTGTTAACCTTGTTCAGTCTTAAAAATATATCTTTATTAGCCTAACAAATAAAGTTAATAATGTCATTTGAGTTCAGTTTCTTTCCCTTCATATTGATAACTTCATTAGTACAGTGTTAAGATAGAAACCCACAGATGGAAAAAGTAAATAATTTGAGACCCTGTAGTTTTTAGTTAATTTTTTACATGGGCACTAAAGCTTGCTCCCCCAAGCCTTTAATTAAAACCTTTCCTAGGATTTTGCTCTGTCTGAGGGAGCATTTCATAAAATTCATTGCTTCATCCTTCAGGTTTTTAGAGTATTTATTCCATCAAACTGGATGAAGTTGGGAGTATGTATGTAGCAAAGTGTGAACACGGTCTGTTTCTTGGTCTCTTACTATAATGTTCCTTCAATGGCACTCAAAAAACATACAGAAAAAATACTTTCTGCCAGTAAGACTCTTTGGACATGCTGAGAGTGATGGAAGATGTGAGCTTTAATTTTTAAAAACATAACATTTATACTGTGCATGGTAATATATGCCTGTAATCCTAGCACTTGGGAAGCTGAGGCAGAAGGATCACTGTGAGTTTGAGGCCAGTCTGAACTACACAGTGAGACTCGTCACAAAGAAACTACACATTTACAAATATAAAAAGCAGATACATGGGGGAATTAAATGCAACTTCCAGAATCAAATACAACCTCTCAACCTCCTGAAGATTCCTATTCTTGTGCTCTCTCATTATTCTCTTTAAAAAGTAGCATATTCCAATTGGGTGGCTAGGGGCTTGTTTTTATTTCCATCTAAGAATAAAAGCCACATAGACCAAATTGCCAATGTCATTTCTATTTCAAATACTCAGTCCAGTTGCCCAACATAGCTTGTGTTAATAACGTACAGAAGTTGGTGTCAGAGCAGCTACATTCAGACAAATCTCAGCATTGTCATTCCTTGTGATGTAAGTACAGTTATTCCCACATAATGTAATACACTAAGAATCAGAGAGATTGAGTAATTTTCTCAAGCTTATACTTAATAAATGAGGAACCTAGGTTTGGCCTATGTTTGCCTGGCTACAAACCTAGTATTCTTTCATGAGAACTACATAAGAGTTTGGAGGACATAGTTTATTTTGACAAGGAGAAAAATTTATTCATTGAGAACTACATAATAGACTACACACCCACACACCAATGCAGTAATAGCACAGTGCATATATGCGTTTTGCTATGGTATACTTTGAAAAGATACGTAGACATTCGCTTACTCACATTGTATCTAGGTAAAGTAAAAATATCCCAGTTCAATAGTATCTCAAATTAATTAGTGTTAATTTTATACAATCAGAATTGCAATGATAGCACTGTAACACTTAATACCAATATTACAGGCATTTTTAAATTGGTTTTCTGACTTTAATGGTGATTTTTTAAAAGAAACTTGATTGTACCACATTTAAGCATATAATTTATTCTTCTAGCATCTGCTGCCTACAAGGCAGTTTAGCACTGTTGGTAAAAGCTTGCCTGATGGTTTATGTGGGTGGTAAAATTAGCTTTTAACTGCTCAGCGTTATGTTTCAGTCTTTAAATTGTCAAACATAAACAATACTCTTTGTAACCAGATGTTGGGAATTTGAGCAGTTTGTACTGTAGAATATAGACTCACCTGTAGGGTGAGAGCACTATAGAAAAATTTTATCTATAAATACATACTTTGGAAAAATGAGTTGCTACTGGAGAAAGGAAAAACTTATTTTCTCATTCTCACATTATGCCTTTGTAGTACATGTGCATTTTGTTCTTCCTAGAAAGTCCTTCTATTAGGTTTTCCTCTCCTTTCCAGGAGACTTCTAATACCCTAGCATTGTCATTTACTTTTATTAGTACATATTTATAGTACTTAATGATTATATTCCTCATGGGGAGTTGGTACATGTACACAACACATCTTTTTCCATTCCCCTTCCCCTCCCCTTCTCTCCATGTCTTAGTCCCCTTCCCATTTGCAAAAGATCTATTTCTCATTTCCTAATATCTTTTACTTTGCTCTTTATTTATAATTTAGGTTTCTCGTATAAGAGAAGCTATGGGAAACTTATTTAAGGTTGTGTGTCTGATTTATTTCATTTGACATTGTGGTCTCAAGATTCATTCATTTTCCTACAAGTAACTGGAGCATATCCTTCTTTATGGCAACAAAGTGGGTCCACATCCAGTCTGAATTACATTGTGAGACTCTCTCTCAAAAAAAGAAAACATCACGAGGTAGGTATGATGTGGGTCAAAAGTAAGATCAACCAGTAAGATTACAAGTGGAGCTGCTTACGTAATACTGATCCACTGGGGAAGCAGGTCACATGGCAAGAAGTGGAAAGTAACGAGCATTTTAGGAAAGGATGGCTCAGGAGATCCTGGTCACCCACCTGGGCAACTGATGGCTAGACTTAGTGGACCAGGTGATACCAATTACGGTAGAATCACTAATTTATTGCCTGTCGTTTGGGGAGGCATTCAGGCCTGGTCATTTCATCTTTTTCTTGAGGCTTGGCCCGTGACAGATGTGCGTTCAGCCATAGGTGTAGTAGGTTCTCATCTTCTGCACGGACTGTCTCTAGGGCGCCTGGAATATTTCTGCCTGACTTCACTGTCTGTAATACTACCCTGAGGAATATTCCCACCCTCAATATCTTAGTTCTAGTTGCTCATCAATAATTTCAGCTGTGACTTCTACCGGGGGTTAGCACGTTTCCACATATAAATAAGAACTTGTCAGCTAGAATAACTTTTTTAAAGGTAACAAACTCTTGACTACATTTTAGAAATAAAGATAATATTGAAAATTTCTTACCATCCTGGTTATTTTTAGCTAGAAGAGGGAGGATTTAAGCTCAGTTTTGTTATACTTATTTCTTAAATCTAAAATTCAGTTTGTGAGCCTTTTTCCAAATTACTTGGTTTTTCTGGTATTTAATTCATAAAGTTCTTCATAATAACTGAATCCAAACAACCTGTATTTTTTTTAGTGCAATTTCCTTGGCTTTTAAACAACTTGGATACTCAATAAGGAAAAAAACCCTTTATTTGAATTGCTAAGTGTCCTACAAACTCTGCCCTCCTACCCAGAACTCTGAGGCATTGCAGTTATTAAATATGCACACACCTCAGGAGATCTCTGTGGCTTATCCAAAAGCTTCAGGATACCTACTGTGCTACAGAAAGCGTTATGGTCTTCAATTGACCAAACTGGTTTCTTCATTTGTAAAAGGGAGATACTAGGCTAGATGATCCAGTCATCTATCCTGTTCTACATCTAGATCTCCACTCTTCAAATTGAGTAACAAGCAAAGAAGACCACTTTTCACATTAAGCAGAGCATCAATTTGTTAAATTTACATATATATGTAAATCCTATAATGCACTGTTCACCAAATGTGAGTAGTTTACAGACCTGCCCCCACTTTTCTTCAGGTCATTTTTGAGGAATAGTTTTTGTTTGTTTGCTTGGAACTGGGGATCTAATTCTCGACCTTGCACTTACCAGAGGCAAGCACTTGAGCCACTGAGCTAATCAGATCATTTTTAACAGCAAACAATTACTGCAGCCTCTAAACGGTGTTTTCTTGGGGATTTAGCTCAGTGGCATAAGTGCCTGCCTTACAAGCACATGGTCGTGAGTTCAATCTCTGCTACCAAAAAAAAAAGAGTGTGTTCTTTAACACAATTTGGCCACACATACTTATATATAAGGAAAATACCTAACAGCAGATTTCTACAGTGACATATACAAGTAATTCCCCAAGTTCCCCTAAAGTATTTATTTAAACACCCAAAACAATAGCAACAACAAATCTTAGAGTAACCCAAAAGAAAAGAGATGTTCTTTTCCTTCCTCTTCCTTGTAACTGTCAGCCCTTATGGCTCAGGATCATAAGAATTTAGCCTGATCTATAGTCTTAAACTTTTGATATAACCTGCAGGTTACAAAGGGAACCAAGTATATGAATATATGTAAGTACATATATAAAATTTATGTATGTTCACACATTGCAGCATATGTAACTAATGGAATGCATGCTATTTTCTTATGCTGTCTCATGTTTTAATGCTTCTTGTGAGGAGCTAAATTTTCCAAGTAAATCTTGTGTCTGTTTATGATACTCTTATGATAGAAAAATCCAAACCTCCAGATACCCAATATGAAAATAAAATTTTAGAAAACTATTTAAACATTAAAGAATGTTTATATACTTACACATTTCTTCTGTAATATGGGAAAGCCTCACTGTTTCATACCGATTTGGTAATTTGATATATGTAGTTCCTCTAAATGAGGTTGTTGTCTGTGTGATATTTATAGACCTAAATGAATTTAACAAAATCTTAATCTAGAGACTCTTAAGAGTTAACATAGTAAATATTTCTGGGCATGCTGATGCGTATTTGTATTAGCTACTCAAGCAGATAAGTTTAAGGCCAGTCCAGACAAATTAGCAAGGCTCTGTCCCAAAATAAAGTTCTGGGGATATAGCTCAGTGATAGAGCACTTTTTATTTTTTATAAACTAAAGAAAGAATTTCTGAGATCATATCCAGATTTGCAGAATTATAATTAATTTAAAATTCACTTAAATATTAATTGAAGCATATTAAATTAGGTTGAATTTTTTATATGGACAAGCATAACCATCGTATTTAAAAGGAGTATAGATAGTTTTAGTTCAGTATCTATAATTTAAAATGATTAATGTGTAACAAGTACTGTGTGTTCTCTCATTTACCTTTATTTTAGGAGTAGATACACATTTTAGAGCTAAAGAAACTAGGAATCAAGAAGATAAGTGAGGGCCAAGGATTTAGCTCTGATACCACCAAAAAAAAAGAAAAAGAAGAAGATAAAAGACTTTTCCAGCAACTGTCAGTAATACAGTTTCAAGCCAAGTACCTCTGATTCTAGAGGCTCCTTTTGTTAACAGTTGCTAGAAATACTCTCAAGTAAATATCAGAATTATAACAGAAGAGCTAGAGACACAGCTGTCAGAGCCACTAGACTTAGGGGGAAAGAATAAAAAAAAAAGATCTTGATACAATAAAATATTTTAAGATTCTTACAATTTGACTCCATCCAGATTTATGTGGGGAAGAAATTTTAACTTTTTTCTTTTTTTTTTTTTTTTTTTTTGTATTCAGGATTGAACTCATGACCTCTCGCTTGCTAGGCAGGCACTTGTGCTGCTGAGCTATATCACCAGCCCTGGAATTTTAACTTTTCATACCATCAATTTCTCTCTGAATGGTTTCTCAGATATCTTATTTGATTCCTTTCCTTCTTAGAAACAAAATATTATAGTTACCTTTATTGTTATTTATCACACTTCTTCCATAAAACATACAGTTGGCTCAACAACTTTTTAGAAAAATACTCAAAGTTACTCAAAACTTTTCTTGCTAACTAAAAATATAACACATATTTGTTAATACTCAATTTTCTTCAGTATCATAGTCAAAGTTTGATTCTAAGCTTTCCTTTCATTGGCTCAAAGGATCTTCTGAATTGTTTGATCCTCAGCAATTATCCATAGCATTGGGGTTACACACTTCTGTTTATATAACCTGTGATTTTGATTTTTTTTATTTCTTTGAATAATGGTAATTAGCTGTATAGTTTTGAGACAGTCACATAAACTATTTGAATAAATGAAAAACCTTTTTAAATGAATTCCATATCATTTTGAGTAAAATGTTTTTCTAAGTTAACCGTTTCCAAATCCCAAGTAACTGTCATTTTCTAACATAAGGAGCTGTCACATTGGTCTCTCTTGTCTTTAAAAATTTTAATACTATGTTGGGTATGGTTGAACATCTCTATAATCCCAGCACTTGAGAGGCTGAGGCAGGAGGATCAGTTCAAGGCTGGTTTGAGCTACATAGTGAGTTCAAGTCCATCCTGAACCCAACAGTGAGACCCTGTCTCAAAAAAATAAAAATAAAACAAATATTTTAAATTAATAAATCCAGATACCGATTTATTTCAAGAAATGTGGCTAAAATTCCAGTATAGAACAGTGACACCTGATTACAGTTGCTTTACCTGGTAACTGGCAAGTTGCTTTGATTCCAGATTTAGATGATTTCTAATTTTTATTAAATAATAAAATTTATAGAGTCCAGGAAATATAGTATTAAATATAAACTTAATTTTTTCGACTTTGGCTTATTTTCTTTCTGATGCTTTCATGTAAAAGGAGCTATATTGTATAAATTTTGTGCTGAACTCTACACAGTGGCTTTAAAAGTTTTTAGAAAAACATAAACTTGATTTAGCTCAAGTGCTTGCCTGATAAGTGCAAGATCATGAGTTCGATCCCGGTACCAAAAAAAAAAAAAAAGAAAAGAAAAGAAAAATGTAAAGTATCACCCAGTGAAAATGAAGCATCAGCTGTTTCAGAAAATTAATAAATATCAAGATTTGGATTAAGCCATATGTAAAAATATAGATCTGGTTGATGCAGAGAAAATCATTTGTAAATGTTTTTTATAAATTACTACTGTTGTAGGAGATGTGACCCAAGACAGTGACATTTCTGGGATATAAAAAAATACATCCTTTATGTTATGAGATTGTATAGTGAGAGTGCTCTTAGAATTAATATCATTTATCCTTTAAGAAGCTTTGAAGACGTTTAGAGAGTTTAGAGTTACCAGAAAAGGAGCTGTTTGGGTAAGTAGTTCTTTCTTTCCATGATTGCAGGTTTCCTTACCTGTGGACTTAGGAGCGCAGGGCGAAAGAGAACTTCTAATAATATTACCTTCTCTTCCTTCCCACCTCATTCCTGTAGGTGTACCAGCATTCGACCAGGAGAGACTGGAATGGATGTAACAAGTCGCTGCACCCTTGGAGACCCCAACAAACTGCCGGAAGGGGTTCCCCAACCTGCCCGCATGCCCTATATCTCAGACAAGCATCCTCGGCAAACCTTGGAAGTGATTAACCTACTGAGGAAGCACCGGGAGCTATGCGACGTGGTGTTAGTTGTGGGCGCTAAGAAGATCTACGCACATCGAGTCATCTTGTCGGCCTGCAGTCCCTACTTCCGAGCCATGTTTACAGGAGAACTGGCAGAGAGTCGCCAGACAGAAGTGGTGATCCGAGACATAGACGAGAGGGCTATGGAACTGCTGATTGACTTTGCCTATACCTCTCAGATAACGGTGGAAGAAGGCAATGTGCAGACCCTCTTGCCAGCTGCTTGTCTCCTGCAGCTAGCAGAAATACAGGAAGCTTGCTGTGAATTCTTAAAGAGACAGTTGGATCCGTCTAACTGTCTGGGCATTCGGGCTTTTGCAGACACACACTCTTGCCGTGAGTTGCTCAGGATAGCAGACAAGTTCACTCAACATAACTTTCAGGAGGTGAGTTGTGCTTGGTGATTTGAATGCATTCATGACCTGTTTTTCATAGGATCAGTACGGGTTTGCATTCTAATAACTTCTGCTTGGATATTTACAGCTAGTTCTAACTCGTAATGTTACCCAAAAATATGATAAATTCTAAGCCTGGCTTTTATTTTAAAAGCCAATTTTATGTTCGCTCAGCGAAAGTTGTTTCTCCCTAGCCATATTCATAAAAGACTACTGTATAAGCAAAAATACAGTTCATTAATTCACAAGATCTGTGCCTATTAGGATAGCTGGTATCAGTTATTTGCATAAAGTATTTCCTTCCTGATTATATGGATTATTGAGATTAAATTATACTCGAGATTATTTGGTGAAATAGTCATAAAAAATGAATTCAGATGATATTAAAAGAATTATAGTAACTCAGTCTTTTTCACTTATCCATTAACAAGTATTTGTAAAGCTACTATGTTTTATCCATGTGCTTGGGAATATGGGCTGTTATAATAGTGAAGAGAAACCCGAAGTCTCTACTCATGGAGTTTGTAATCTAACAAATCTAGTTAATGATTGCATAATCATAAATGTAATTAACTCTCAGTAGTGCTACTGAGAAGCATCCCTGAATGATTTAAAGGTATATAAAAAGATTAACTTTGATTCGGGAACAGCTCATAGAATATCCTGAGACATTAACAAGCATGACTGATGTGAAGAAGTAAAAAACCCAAGTGAGACCCAAAGAGCTAGGACGAGGGTGTAATATGACGTTCTCACAGGAAGAAAAGGACAGTTGATAAATGATGTGAAGAATTTAAGATTTAATCAAAAAATAATAGGAAACTATCAAAAAGTTTAAATTAAAAAAAGCATGGTCCGTTTTTCACATCTACCAGTATAACCTCCAGTAGATCAAAGATTTAAGCATATAAAATGAAACCGTGGAAATACTAGATGACATGAAACAATTCCTTTATAATCCTGGGCTACATAGTGAGTTTAAGGCCAGCTTCAACTGTACAGTGAGGTCCTATCTCAAAAAAAAAAAGAATTTCTACATGGTGGAACAAAGCTACATTGCTTACACAAAAGTTAAAGACAAACTGAGGGAATATGTTTGCAGTTCATATCACAGAGAAAGGTTAATCTTAATATCTCAAGAATTTTTTTGTTTTGTTTTGAGATAGTCTTGCTATGCAATTCAAACTGGCTTGAAATCAACTTTGTAGCCCAGGCTGGTCTTGCACTTGCAGTGATTCTCGCACTTCAGCCTTCTGAGTGCTGGGATAACAGGTGTGCACCATCAAAACTGGCTTTCAAGACTTCCTTTTGATCAATAACTAGCCCAGTGAGCTAACTGAAAAAAGAGCAGTAAAGAAAAAAATTCAAATTGCCTGTAAACATCTGCAAGTGCTGAAGTTTGTTCACACTGAACCACATGTTAAAACATACCCTGTGCCAAAGCACCGTTGTTTGTCAGTCAGGTTGCTGATATCTCAAAGCCTGTGTACCCTGCAGACAAGGCCTTTGGGAAGTGGGTGTACGGTGGTAGGAATACGAATCGCCACAACCCTGTGGAAGGAAACTTGGTGGTATGATCAAAATGACGCGCTGGTTTGTCTCAGCAGTCTTCCTCCCGGGACTCTGTATGACAAATAATGGAGAGTGGGACACCTGGACAAGGTGAACCAGAGGGCCTCTGTTTTTAGTATTGTGGTAGTTAACTTGTGTCACCTTGAAGAAATGCGCAGCTGACTAGATCAGCATAGTCCTGGTGTGGCTGAAGGGATTTGCTGAAGACAGAAGACCCCCCTGGGGGGGGTGACACCGCCATAGCTTGCTGCCTGATGGAGTAAAAAGGGGCAGGAAGAAGTCTCGCCTCTGTTTCTTGGAGAGCTCGCGCTCGCTTTCACCCTCAGCTCTGTCAGCAGAGACCTTCGGCCTCCCCACAGATGCCTGGGCCTGCTGAGGCAGCCCTGCGTGGGACCCACAGAGGACTCCAGGCCTTTGACCTTCGACTGCAGCCTGTGGTTCCTCAGGTTTCAAACGGCTGTTTTGCACTCCTGACTCCACAGGTAGCCACTGTAAGCCTGGCTGGTGAATCCTTACATGTTTATGTATCCTATATTTAATCTTTCTCTAGTGAGCACTTGTGGATACAAATATGTGCACTTGAAATAGCTGTGAAATACCCAAGTAAAGATATTGAACAGGCAGCTGACTATAGGAATCTCTACCTTAGAAGAGAGGTAAAGTTGAGATTAAAATTTAAGAGTTATCAAAATTATGCATTTTTAATTCCAGCACTTGGGAGGTTGAGACAGGAAGATCATGAGTTCAAGGCCACCCTTGACTACATTTCAAGATCAAAGCCAGCCCGGGCTACATAGTAAGACCCTATCTCGAAAAAAAAAAAAACTTAGCGGTTCCATTTGACCCAGATACTCCCCTCCGTGGTATCTTCCCAAAAGACTTGAAAGCATCATACCACAGCGGTACAAGCACACCCATGTTTATAGCAGCACAGTTTATAACAACTAAATCTTGGAAATAGCCCAAATGCTCATCTACCAATAAATGGATAAAGAGACTGTGGGGTTTTTTATAAAATAGAGTGCTACTCTGCCATAAAGAAGGATAAACTCGAGACATTTCTAAGTAAATGGATGCACCTTGAGACCATACTCTTAAGAAAAATGAGCTGGACACGCCTGTTCCAGTATTGCATGGTTTCTCTGGTGTGAGAAACTGAAAGTATAAATAAAGACCAAAATGCATAGTGGATATTGGGAAATAGGAGGAAAATGTTCAAATGAGAAGGGAAAAAGGGAGATGGGAAGGTGAAAGGAAAGAAAAGACAAAAAAAGAAGAAGAGGAGGAAAAGATGGAAGCAAAGCCTTTGTAAATAAAGAAGGGAAACAAGGTTAAAAGGAGGGAGAGGAGAGAGGAAAAAAGTAGCAAGATATATCGTGTTAGGTACAAATTCCCTATGATATATGTTATTATGTGTATCTAAGATGTACAATAAAATAATTAAATGAACTTTAGGAGTTGTCAACAATTAACTCATGACCTAATCCTTTTTTTTTTTTTTTTGTACCAAGAGTGAAACTCAGGACCTTGTTTTTGCCAGGCAGGCACTGTGCAGCTGTGGTACATTCCCAGCCCCAGCCTAATCCTTTTAAAGCAGGATATAATCTATAAACCATAAGGGAAAAGACACATTCAGTTGCGTAAACATGTAAAATGTTTTATATGCTACATATTCTAAAATAACCAGGAAGCTTCTGAAAATTAGTAGTGGGGCAAAAGGCCCTATAAATATTAAGACACTACAAACATTTTGGTATGACAAAAGGAACAGATTGGGGCATTTGAAAAGAATTTAGAAGTAGGCATTTCAAGCTAGTGGAGGAAAATAGAATTATTTAATGAATGTCATTAGGGTAGATGGCAGTGTGGAGGAAATTATACCCTAAACAGATTAAATTTCTAATAGATAAATCTTTAAAAAAATTCTAAAAGTTCTAAAAGATAGCATTAATTTTGTAGGAGTGAAAATCTTAGCAGGATATAATCCAAAGAGAATAATAAATTTAATTAGAAAAAAGTGTAAATTTTTTCCTTATTTAAACAATAAAAACTACCATAAACTGAAGATCAGTATCATATTCAGTAAGTAATGAAAAATAAGCAAGCTAAGAAATTTCAAATAGATGAGGAACTTATGAAACAATGCCCAGCTTCATTACAATTAAAGAATCCAGTATCAAAACAAGATACTTGTCAGACTGAAAAGATTTTTAAAGTTTATTTGAAAAAATCCAAACTGATAAGAAATTGCAGAAATAAAAGCTTTCACCCTTTACCAAAATTTACCATTTGTTAAAATTTTGCCCATTTGCTTTGTCATTCTGATGTGTAAATTTTTTCTTAACACTGACAGTTCCTTCATTCTCAAACACTGCTCTACTCCTTTCAGATTCCTTTACTCCTGAGCACCTACTATGATGATTGCAGAGTGGTGATTTTTTTAAAATTCCATATTCCTGTTTACATTCTTTTGCAAAAAAGAATTTTCCTTGTCCCTCAAGCTGATGGAGCTATTAGCACTGGGTTTATGGGTGTATTCAGACTCGTATGCATCTATCTTCAGAGCCACCCGAAAAAAGCACTGCCTTAGGCTCTTGGGATGATGGTATTGTGGTCACAATTACTCATAAGCACATAACTTATCAAAACCCATTGAACATGACATTTAAAATAAAGTTGATTGTTAATATATCCTGCTTTAATCACAACATTAGGATCTAAGATACTCACAGATATCAGAAGAACATTCTTAATAGTAGAAAAGGTCAAGCCAGGTGTGGTGGCACACACCTGTAATCCCAGGACTCGGGAGGCTGAGGCAGGAAGATTGCTGCAAGTTGGAGACCAGCCTAGATTACAAAGTGAGCTCAAGGCCAACCTGAACTGCATAGGGAGACCTTGTCTCAAAAAGACAAAAAAAAAAAGGTTCAGGAATCTAATTCTAGCTTTACCTTCAAAGTGAGTATGCCATGATAGACTCCTAGTGCAGAAACTTCACCTTTCATCATGTACTAGAGTGACTTCTTGTAAGTGCAAAAAAAGGGACACCATTTGGGATTTAACACTTACTTAAATTCCTTTCAGAAGTAAATATTTAATTTCCTTCCATTTCATTAGGTCCAAATTAATTCATAGTGTTACTTTTGTCTAAAATTGATCTCTTGTCTGAATTTTAAAATTGTCGTTAACCCAGCACTGCTAAGCTCAGCATATACTTCTGTTAGCCTAACTAGTTGACTTGCATATCATTCCTGTTCATTTTCAGCTTTCTCTCTTCTTGAAATAGCATCCACACTCACCTGAGGAAGCAAAGTAAGCCCATTACATAGTCACATGGGGCTTAAAGTTCAGATCTCCTCTAAACTCATCTAAGAACATGTTTTGAAGCATTATTAACTGGGTCATTTTGTGAAAGGGTTGACTTCAGTGCTAGATTGACTGTGATGGATATCACTACTATATGTTTCTTGTTGATGGAAAAAAGAGAAGTGCCATTTTAACCAGACTGTCTATCAAGAGTGATTTTCCTTTTTACTTGTTTTTACTTTTTCTTCTCGCTTAGTGCCAAATACTTCCTCACACGTTTTCATGTCTTCCTACCATTGCATGTTTCCATTAGGTATATTAGTATCACAGTGACTTGTTCATGAGCTTTAAACTTGGTTTTCATAGCCACTTATATAATATTTGATTTTTAATGTTGGAAGAATATATACTCTGATAAGATTTAAATATGAATTTTGGAAGACTTTCTTTAAATTTTGAACCCCATTGCTAAAATAGCCGTTAAAAAGATTGTAACACCAGAGTTAAGAAGAAACAGTGCTAATTAATCAAGAAAATGCCTCCACTTGTACTTAAGTGAAGAAATTGGAAAACAAGGGTAAGTAAATGCAGCCAGTGATAAAGTTGTGCAAGCTGTGAAGACCAGCACACTTAACAGAGCTGGACCCCAAATGTGGCTCTTGATATAGCCCACCCTGCACCCCACCAATATAGGATTGCCAAGTAAAATGCAGTATTCCTACTTAAATGTAAAGTCCAAGCAGCAAATAATTTGTAGTATAAATTGTCTAAACGTATATGCTAAATCTGAAAGCTATGCCAGAGTGTGTAAAATGCAACTATTTTAATTACCAAGTTGCCTAAGAAACCTCAGTGTTATTTATGATTTATGTCTAGATGCCTCTCCAAAGTCTAATGGGGTCATCAGTGAGGCTTTGGGGAGGTAATTAGATCATGGACCTCATACTCATCAGCAGATTCGTTCACTGATGTGTATTTTGCCTGTTTGGAGGCGGTGTGTCATGGAGGGGGCGGTGACATGGAAAGGCCTATCTCCCTGTTACCTTAATCACTCTCTGCTTCCTGCCTGCTATGCATGAGCAGTGCCCCTCTGCCATGCCACCCTGTCTTGAGCAGAATATGGACTAAAATCTCTACAAACTGAGCCAAAATAGGTCTTTTCTCCTATCAGTTGTGAGTGTTGGGTTTTGTGTCTCAGTGATAAGAAAGTCACTAAGACACTCAGCTAAAATTAAAGGTTGCTAGTGAATTTTCTGAACCCTAGGAAGTCTCAGATAATTTGAAGACTTACGCCATAAAAAGGTGTAATTGACCTTAAAGGTTTCATTGGTCTAATTCTCTCTGGTTATATTCATGCTTGCAGAGACACTGATGTCTTTAATATTTTTGTAAACTGATATTTTGGTATTTTTGCCCTAACATTGCCCTTCTATCAACTACTGTATTCTTCTGAAAACATTTCCTGACTTTTTGGTGTTGTCAATTTGGCTTGTGTTAAATATGAATTTTGGAAGACTTCCTTTAATTTTTGGACTCCATTGCAAAAAAGAGCCATTAAAAAGACCATAATACCATAATGCAGAAGAGTGCTAAGTAATCAAGAAACTGCCTCCTCTTGAAACAAATGGATCAGTTAGTGTACATGAAAGTGCTAGAAATGCTAAAAAGCTTACAGTAGAGGACATTACAGAGGTGCTGAGTAATAAAGTAATGTTAGAGCACTTGGAAGGTTTCTGGGAGTTGAGAGAATAAATGCGTAAACTAAATTGACCACAAAATGAAATTACTGAAGTATGCAAAACAACAGAAATTTTCACAATGCAGAGAAAAAGGCATCAAGATAAGAAAAGAGAAACCAAGAAGCAAGGATTTAGCTCAGCAGTGTAAGCTCCTGCCTAGCAAGCAAGCACAAGGTTGTGAGTTCGATCCCCAGTACTAAAGAAGATTAAAAAAGAGGAAAAGAAAGAAAAGAAAAACCAGGTATTTTACATGCACCTAAATCCCAGCATTTAAGAGATTGCGGCAAGTTCAGGCTACATAGTGAGCTCCAGGCCAGCTTGAACTACATTTCAAAAAGACCTCCCAGATCAGTCCAAGAAATACATTTTATACATAATGGAAACACCTGAAACAGTACAATACAAGCGAACCTGAAACAATAATTAAGAAACTACTTGAAGAAAATTTTGCAGAGCTGAAAAACCAAGTAGCCTTACACAAGAGTCATAGTGTACCTTTAAAATCTAGTGAAAAGAAAATGACAGCTAGACATATTATGGTGACTTTTTAATTTCAAGGATTAAAGTTGGGGGAGGGATCTCACAAATACCCAGACAAAAAAAGCAGGTTACCTC
This sequence comes from Cavia porcellus, assembly GCF_034190915.1. NCBI lineage: Eukaryota > Metazoa > Chordata > Mammalia > Rodentia > Caviidae > Cavia > Cavia porcellus. Next base: position 11,916,039 of record NW_026947512.1, on the reverse strand, counting down.
TAAAAGGGGCAAAAGTCAGGCTGACCTCAGATTTTTTTCTCTTGTAATTCTAAATGACAGTAGACAATAAAACAATATCTACAGAGTTTTTAATCATTTTTTCCCTTTTCTTTTTTTTTTCCTTTTTTTTTTTTTTTTTTTTTTTTTGAACCGGGGTTGAACTCACAAGCTTGTGTTTGCTAGGCAGGCGCTTAAGCCGCTGAGCTAAATCCCCAGCCTTCTACAGGATTTTAAGGGAAAATAAGTTTGCACCGAGAATTATAGCCTGTCAAATTACTATTTCTGAATGAAGGCAAGTAGAATACATTCTCAGATATCAGGGACTAGGAAAATATATCAGCCAAGAATCTTCTCTGACATTTTTCTGAGTGATTTACTGTACCCAACAGAAAACAGAAATTTAAAATAACTGAAGAGGCTAGCATGGTGGCACATGCCTATATTCCCAGCACTTGAGAGACTGAGGCAGGAAGACTGTCGTGAGTTCGAGGCTGACCTAAACTACACAGCAAAATCCTGTCTCAAAGAAAAGAAAATTGTACAAAAGAATTGATAGCATTAAAAGTAAGAAGCATGAAATTTAAAATTGTAACATGTAGGATAATAAAAGTAAATACAAAAACAGATTTTAAAGCTAAATCTAAATTTTTCTGTGTATGTAGTTTTAAACTGTCAAAAGGCATGCCAAATAGTGAATGTATTGGGCAAATACTGTTTTATTGTCTTGGGGTTAAAAATGCATGTTGTTAAACCAGATGTATGTACAATAAAGATACTGTGTCACTATGGACAGGACAGGTGCAGTAAACACATTCTAAATGTTAGCCTGACGAAACTGGAAAATGGTGCAGTTTCATTTTTCTTGTTTAACTACAAAGGAAAAAACTAAAAAGTTGTCCCTAGTATTAATACTGATAGTGCAGGAAGAAAAGTAGACAAGACCTTGTTTGATATACTGAATTGGAAAATATCGTAATTCATTACATCATATAGTAGTTCATATAGTCAATTTGTCACTGATTTGAGAACAAAAATAGACTAAATGTTTTCCCAGGTTTTGGAGTTGAAAAGTGAAAAGCCAAGAAAAATTAGCAAGTGAAAAGTGGCAAGGAAGCATTAAAATTAGCGTAAGAAAATTGATAGATGTGAGTTATCATATATATAAACGGGTTACATGCTCAGTGAATGAGATCCAAATTGAGTCAAAAATCAATATGGGACACAGGATATTCACATTTATATAAAACAGAGTTTAAAGGCAATAGAAACCCTTTAGGTCATAGAAATAGAGATTAGGCTGGGTGTGGTGGCTGTAATCCTAGCATTTGGAATGCTGAGGCAGGAGGATCATTGCAAGTTCAAGACAAGTCTGGACTACAAAGTGAGCTCAAGACCAGCCTGAACTGCATAATGAGACCCTATCTCAAAAAGACAAAGAAAAAAATAGAGATCAGCATTTTTATTAGGCAGAAATATGGATATTATTTTAACAAACTTTATGTGGTAAGTACAATGGCATTCATGTGTAAAATCAATATATTTTAAAACATACATTTGAAATTAGTGTATTTTATGTACTTATATTTATTGAATAATCCTTTAAAAAGAGTACATGTGGCAACATATGAATTTTTATTTTGATCTTTATAAGGAAAAATGTTATTTTTCTTAAATTGCTTAAATCACAAGTATATTTGCTGGATTTTAATTGCATCGTCTGTGCTTTTCTTTTTGTCTTTTTAAATTTTCCCTCTGGCATAAACTTCAGCACCACTGTGGAGCAGAGTTTTTGCAGTATATCCTAAAAAAAAAATAATAAATACACTCATAGTTTTTTTTTTTTTCTTTTATTCTGACCTAATTTTGAACAGGTAATGGAGAGTGAAGAGTTCATGTTACTTCCAGCCAATCAACTCATTGATATAATATCTAGTGATGAGCTAAATGTTCGCAGTGAAGAACAAGTATTCAATGCTGTGATGGCCTGGGTCAAATATAGTATTCAAGAAAGACGTCCTCAGTTACCCCAGGTAAAACTAGAAATGCTTCTCTAAGAAAACTGCTTTGTACTCAGAAACAATATGCACTTATCTTTGTAGAAATGCTGTAGTTATCACCTTCCCTTATATTAAACTAAGAAAACTTGTCTGTTTCCAATAATCAAGGGAGCGTTAGAAGCATTTTGATTAATTATCATGTGAACTCTTTACTCTTTGCCTCCCCTCTATTTTGGATTCATTCTATATTTGAGCTAAAGCACAATTCAAAACTTACATAAAATGAACAAAAGCAAGCAAGGATGCTCTTTCCCTGTCTAGCAATTTGGAAGTCCTGCCATACCTTGATCAGTAAGGAGATGAATGGGAGCATGTGTGGTCACTGAGTGAAATGGTTAAGACCATTCTACTAGGACTACACAGTAGTCCCCGCCCTACCCACAGAGGATCCATTCCAGGACCCCCGGCAGAAGTGTGAAACCTTCAAGCCAATCTGTACTGTTTTTCCTACCCATACATGCCTATGGTAAAGTTTGATTTATAATTAGACACAGTAAGAGATTGACAACAATGAATAATAGTATAGAACAGTATTGGCAACATACTATAGTAAAGTTACTTAAAATTTAGAAATTACTTATCTCTGAAATTTTTCATTTAATATTTCTGACCAAGGTTGACTACCAGTAACAGAAACCACGAAAATGAATTGTAGATAAGGAGGAACTACGATGTTCTTTAGCAGTTCAACAGCATATTTTTCCAGATTGTTAGTTTCTTTGAGTTCAGCTATAAAAGGGTTTATAAGATATTGCTAAAAGCTTTAAGTAGCATGCTAAAGTGATGTTACTGTGCTTCTAAATTACCCTATATTACTTAATTGCTGATTAAAATAAATTTAAATTTTAATATTTATGCCTCCCATTCTTACTTGTCCTGTTCGGCTAGATCCCCTATCACTTTGAAGTGCAATGGGGGGCCAGGGGTCTTGCATTCTCTTAAATGTTGTGCAGCAACATTATGAATAAATCTGGGAGCTCATGCCTCTAACAGTGTTTACTACCTCACAGGTGCTGCAGCATGTTCGTTTGCCTTTGCTTAGTCCTAAGTTCCTGGTGGGCACAGTAGGCTCTGACCCCCTCATTAAAAGTGATGAAGAATGCAGGTAAGAGTGGCCCTGAATAAGACAAATCAGTACCTGAGCATTCGTTCCTATTTAATTTTAACCTCCTTCAGTGGTATTGCTTCTAAACTATTGTATTTCTTAGCACTAAAAGTAGGACAGTATTTTAATGGGTTTTCTTCTGGACCAGATCAGGAGAAGCAAAAGAGCAAACTGAACGTCAATATTTCTTTCCATTAGTTTTTTAGGTAGTGGTGCTGATTAGTATAGAGTAGCAATAAAGAGGTAGATTTCTGAGATTTTAAAGCAAGCTTGAATAGCAAGAAGCAATTTTCTGTTTTTCCCTTGAGATGAGTACTGCTGACTTTGTGTCGGTGAGCACTTTTTATTCCATCACGTGGCTTTTTGGGGAACAGGACCAGCCTTGCTTTCTAAGATCTGTTAAAGATCTGTTATCTCCTAAAGAAACTTTTCATGTGCCTAGTTTCCAAATTTTTTTTTACCACCCCACAAGAAAAAAGAAAAAGCCTGTTTTACTAGGCTAACTCTGTTATACATACAGTTTAATAAATTAATATATCAGTTTGACACTTTTTAAGATTTAGCTTCAGTCTAAAACCATTTGACATTTTTAAGGTTTCTTCCCCCAGATGTTCCAGATGTAAAAGTGAGAGAACAAGTCAGTACCCGGAATTCCTCAGCGTCTGCTGACCTTTGTGGCTCTCTCGATGATTAAAGAAATTTGGAATTACTCCTTATTCCGGAGCAGAAGTGGAATATGCATTTTCACTGTATTTATTCTACAATCTGAAGCCTGTTCCTTTAATGGGAACTGTTCCTTTAACAGGGGTGTTAGATATTTGCCTTTTATGTTTTCAAAAAAAACAAATGACAATTCCCCTTGAATATTTACAATAGCAGAAAGCAAAACTATGCTGAAATCTGAAGACCAAATGTATGATGTCCCTTCCCCATTCAGCATTAATCATTCTGATGCAGAAAGTAAATTCAGAAAGAAATTCAGAAAGTAAATGCAGAAAGTAAAAGTACTTGCAAAATCGCTTTTTTTTTTTGGTATGGGAAATTGAACTCAGGACCCTGCACTTGCCAGGCAGGCACTGTGCTGCTGTGCTATGTCTCTGGCCTGAAATCACTTTTAATAAAAGACTTTTCTTGTTATCCTTCCCTCATCATTTATTAGTTATATGCCCTTTCACAAGTTATTTTAATCTCTCTGTACTGTAGTTTCTTGTACTATAAAGTAAGGATAATAACAGTGCCTATTCCGTGTACATTTTTTGTAAAGATTTAAAAAGTTAATATAAAGAACTTTAAAAAATTATATATAGAGAGAGAGAGTTTAAGTTTACATATGTAAACTTAAAACTGGGGCTAGTAGTTGTATTGTCATTGGTGTTTGTTTTTGGTTTTTAGTGATTTTTTTGGCTTGCTAAGTTTTAGCTCTGAGATATTCTTTAAGTATGGGGAGAGACAAAAATTCCTAATTATTGGCTTGCTAAGTCAGTGTGCCTGTGTGTGTGTGTGTGTGTGTGTGTGTGTGTGTGTTTGTGTGTGTGTGTGTGTGTTAGTACAGATAAGTTTAGGAAAAGCTTTAGCAAAACCTTATATTGGAAAGTACAGGGTTGGGTCATGCCTGAGACTAGTCTAGCAGGAATAAATTACTCTTTGTAGCAAAATGACAAGAGAACTAAAAATATAGAGTGGTTTAGGAAATATTTTGAATTGAGGACTAACAGAATTTGTACTCATCAAGCACTGAATCACTTAAAGAACTCAAGTGAATTAAGTACATATACAAGTTGTTTTAGGATATTGTATTTAACAAGTACAATTCTCAAATTATTTTCTTTCTTTCTTTTTTTGGTACCGGGGACCAAACTCACAACCTTAGGCTTGCCAGGCAGGCGCTTATGCCGCTGAGCTAAATTCCCAACCCTCAGATTATTTTCCTAAAGTACCTTAATGAAAGAAATTTTCATTGAGCTCAATGGATTTCTTGAGGTTAGTATGTTCCCACTGGTTTAAACCTCTGGTAGTACACACTTGACTGTCCTATTGGGCAGTTTGTACCACTGGTTGTACAGACTGACCCAATCCTTTTATCAGTCTTTTTACTAATAAAATTAATAAAAAGCCACCCAGTGGGGCAGTTGTACACGTACCACTGTGGTTTAAGCCACCTGGAAGCAAGACATACAAATTGTGGCTCAACTGTGAACATATGAAACCATTAATATGCTAGCAGATAGTAAATTAGTACTAAGTGAATGTGCACTATTTCTTTTTGAGAAACCAATATTTGATCCAGTTTATTATGATACTTAATTTAGCAGATATCTTTTGACTGGTATGCTATTTTATCCTACAAAATCTAATAAAACTCATTTTAAAAAGTAGCAACTAGGTAGACTGGTAATCAAGTTGTAGTTTTTAGTTTTTCATAAGTTATTGACAGCTATATGTATGCTGACCTTTAAGCTGACTTTGCACTGAGATGTAAACCAGTTTACAGTTTATAGTGTGAGCCATATCACTGTTCCATGTTTGTGCTAATTTTAATATTGGCTGGCATTTATGATTTGATTTATGATTGCTCTCCTTTGCCAACCTATATTTTCCTAAACCATATTGAAACTTGACTGACAATGTTTTTTTAGACATTTAGAAAAAAGGAAATTATTTTTTCTACAGAGATTTGGTAGATGAGGCTAAAAACTACCTCCTGTTGCCTCAAGAACGACCATTAATGCAGGGACCAAGGACACGGCCACGGAAACCTATCCGATGTGGAGAAGTACTTTTTGCAGGTTTGGATCTTAATATACCATTACTAAGCCAAATATTTTCCCACATAATTTGAATTGTCATCTGAGCAATGTAATATCTTTTAGAAAGTGTCATAATGAGTCAACAAGTAGCTTGACTCGACCCATGATCCTAAAGAATACTCTTATTTTATATACATACAAAATGGATGTTTTTTGAAATGAGGCACATGTATTAGTTGATATACTGGTGTGCAGGTCACTTTGTAGTTTCATGGAGTTGCCAAAAAAAAAAATCTTAGATAACCTTACGCTCTTTTCTAGCTGTGTTGCCCTAGGTTGAACTCAGGATAACTTGCTGTATTATATTGTTTTACTCCGACTGTCTGCCCCTAAACTTTTGAGATCATTCAGTTTCAGGTGCTGCCATTCCATCCTTAGAAAATCAGCTCCTTTGTTCACCTGAATAGTAGCTTTCTCCACTGTTTATTATAACTTTTACAGGAAGGGTATTCCCTAATCCAAAAATCAAAAATGCCCCAAAATCTTGTTACAAAAATGTTTTGGATTCTGAAGCGTTTCATATTTCAGATTTTCAAATTAAGGATGCTTAGCTAATTTAAAAAAAACTGTGTGAATACTCCAAAATATGAGAGACTCCCAAATCCGAAACACTCCTGGCTCCAGGCATTTCGTGTAAGGGATGCTCAGTGTAAACTAGTTTGTTTAAATTCCTGACTTACGGAGCTGGCGGGAACCTAACCACACTTCTGAGTTAAGCATCCAGATTTCAGTTACTCCACGTGCTGTAGACATCAGCATCCTCTGATTCCACCCGATCATCTTGATATGTGAAATACTCTGTTCCTTCGCACTGGAGAACTTTATGCAATCTCTGGGGCACAGCACCCTTTTCATCAGTTTAGCTGGTAGTTTATGTTTTTCTGTTGATGTAAAAATATATTGCCCCTTATCTTTTTAGAAGAAAAATGTGATCATTTGTGTTTTCAATTCCTTTATAAGTTTTTTCATGCAATTTTCTTCATGTAGAAGATAGCATTTCTCAAAAAAGAAAATTAGTACCAAATTTCCTTTTCTAATCATCATTACGCTCTTTTTTTCTGCTTTTGGAAATAGTTTTTCATTTTGTTTCCAATGTCTACTGTCATGCGGTGCGTTCTCTCATACTTCTAGTGTCCTAATGTCTTGTTTATTATTATTAATTGACTTATTCTGTTGTCATTCTTATCTACTATTATTTTCACTCTTTGTATGCACACATATGTACATGTTTATGCATGCGTGTGGGTTTACACAGACACTTGCACACTGACACACGTCTGCACCCTCACTCTACCAGTCTAGAGTTACCAGATGTTAAATAAATTCATCGTGAGAGAGTTAAGTTCATATGTATTATGTATAATATATATATATAAAACATTTCTTCACCTTTAAGCTTGAACTATGTAAAATGATATTCTAAAGTTCTTTTTTATATGAAAGTAATTTGCTTTACCAACTGCCCCTCCAAAGAAGAATGCTATAGATTACATCCGAACTTGTATTTCCCAGTTTTGAAAATTGGTCAGCTTTCCATTACTGGGACAAAATTCCTGACAAATATGATTTAAAGCAGGATAGATTTATTTGGGCTTAGGGTTCCAGAGGTTTAGTCCTTGGCTGACTGGCTGTAAGGCAGAATCATCATAGGAGGAGAAATCTGCTCCACTTAAGGTATCCCAGAAGCCAGTGAGGAAGGCGCCATGACCCACTCAGAACTGTATTTTGCAGTGTAGGCCTCGAGCCAATCAGGTGTCAATGAAGATTAGCCATCACAAATGCAAGGACTACACATCTAATTATTTGATACTGGTGGCTTTATAATATTGTATTGGTTCCAGGCATTATAATAGGCCATCTGTTGAAGTTATGTCCATTATTTTGAAAATAATAATTTGCCTGTTTTAGTACCTAGAGTTTAAACTGGGAAAAATGAAGCACAAGAAAACTTCCCTGCCATCCAAGGCCAAAGACAAAGCCAAACAATGCGTCTTTCAGTTCCAGGGTCCTCTCTGGGTTCAGTGGGGTACCTACCCAGGGAAGAAAAGGCTTGCCTTTGAGAATGCTGAGAAGCAGTAATGTAGCTCCCCTTAAAACGGAAATGTTGACTTGACTTACTCGGCACTGCTGGCTTTATCCTGCTGAGTCCTTTTATCCTCTTCTAATATGACATTATTATAAAATATCAAGCAGCAAGGGTTCCCTGTGCACTCTCTTCACTTTAATCACCAACCTACGATGTAGTTCATTGGTTGAGTGCTTGCCTCGTGAGTGTGAGATGGCTTTCATCTCTGCACCACAAAAATAATAATACTTGAATAAAATGATAATGACACTTAAAATCTCACCTACCTCTTTTCATAAGATCATTGTGTTAGTGAAGCCACACTTTGCCTTTCTCAGAAACCAGTTAAATTGGATCTCTTCATGGTCTCAGGCTGTTAGTATTGATCTAATAATTGCATATTGGTATCTGATTGTTGTACTGTATTACTAACTAATTGAGGTCAAGGTCAATTATTTCTACTTCACCTCTTTGTAGCTTTCAGGCTGTGTAGCAGTCAATGAAGAATAATTAAATGCTGATCCTGAGAAACACTAGTGAGAAATTAGCATCAACCATCATGAATAATGGAAAAAAGAAAAACATACCAGTGACAATTGTGAATTACCAAAAAACGATTTACAAATACACCTTCTGTATGAAAGATAACCTATTTTTACACAATTTTTTGCAGTATTGCAATTAGATCACTTATTTTTAAATAGCACTTTTGGTTTTCTAAGTAAAGAATTGAATACACATGCGGTATAGAATTATTTGTATTTTTTTATTTTTTAGCAGTGGCAAAGATTACTTAAGAAAATAAAAGTAAAAAGCGGGAGAGAAACTGGCTCTGCAGCGCTAGCTCAGGAAAAGGATGAGAGTAAAGCGTAGACGTGCATGCTGTACCTGGGAAATAGCGTGGGCTGTCATGGAAAGGTACAACAGCCTAGAAATTCTGATTAATAGAAACATAAAGTTAATCTGTATTTCTTACATTATTAAAGCTTCCATTTTCACTTGTAGAGGATAACTATTATCTCTTTCTTTATGAGGAAAAAGAGTAGTTTTCCCTGCCTTCTCAATTGTTTTATGGTATCTGAATCTGAACTCTATCCTTGACTGATACTGTTCATTTTAGATCAGGATCCATTCATCTCTGGATACTCTGTAGTTTACTTTGGCTTGTACTGCTCCCGCCCCACATCATCTTTGGAATGCCATATCATCAATTCTCAATTATCCTTGGAGAATCGGATCTTATGCTATTTTTACTTTGTGGAAATAAACTCTGGAAGCTAAGATCAAATGTGTAACCCTTGTGGGTTTTGACTCAGCCGCACTTTACTCCTGTTGAAATCTTTCTTGTGGCTTTTCTTCTGTATTCTGTTAAGTTTCTTGATGCTTCTTTAAGGTAACATTTTTTTGGCCATATCTGTCTAAAGCAGTGCTTTTTTTTATTAAAACATGTGGAAATTTAAATCTGATACTATACTACTTACTGCATTTAAATATCCACGCACTGACAGTAAGACGACTTCCACTTCAGGTCCCATCTTCTCAAGACAGAAGCCTTTAAGAAAGAGGAAGAAAAAGCTATCTTCATGTGTCTCAACACGAAAACTGAAGTAGTGAAGCAACAGAGCTGAGATTTTGCTCATGCCCTGTGCTTTCTAACTGTTAACCACTTAGTCTCAGGACCAGCCTTGCTGCTTATCCCCCCATCACTTTAGCCTGTATTTAGGTATCATCATCTTTTGTTTCTCTTTTGTTTTCTGAGGCAGGGTCTCATGTGTAGCCCATACTGACCTCAAAGCTGTGTTCTTCTTAGCCTCAGGAATGGCAGGAGCACAGGCGTGTACCACAGCACCAGGAGTAATAGTCCTTCTCATAGGTATTCAAAGCTCACACTAAACAGTCAGTTCTGGGTTGCAAAAGAAGATTTATTTTTTGCCACTTGTCCATAAATACCAAAGCATTTTAGTCAACATCTTATGAATACAACATTATTTACATCCCCATTTCTACAGTATTTTTCTTCAGATATATTGCTTAACAACACAAACTAATAGTTCCCAGAGCTGGGACTTCCATTTTGCTAGTTACAGTGTATAATTCTGCATGGTCTACCTAACTAAATGCCGTGACCTGAGTGGCTAAAACAATAGAAATTTATTTTCTTATAGTTCTGGAAGCTGGAAGTCCCAAATCACAGTGCTAGCAGGGTTGGCCAGCCTTCTCCTCATCTTGCTATAGAGAGTGCCACCTCTGTCCTCACACGCCTCTCCTCTGTGTGCAAAGACCAACAGTGAGAACCCTGGTGTCTCTTCACCTAATGGACGCTAGTCCCATAAGATAATGCCCATACCCTTATGACCTCATTTAAGCATAATTACCTCTCAACCCTCATATTTTCAGCCAGTGTTATTTTAGAATTTACAATGCTTTCCCTTTTACTGAAATTCCGTGTATGTGTCCATTACAGAATTCAGATTTAAGAACTGGGGATGTGGCTTAATAGCACATTTTCTTAGCACATATGAAGCCCTAGGTTCAACCCCCAGCACCACAAAAAAAAATTCAAATTTAAGAAAATGCCTATACACAAAACTTGATGTAATTTAGTGTTAATTTCTTATTTAGTTGGTTTTTGGTTGTTTTGTTTTGTTTCTGAGATAGGGTCACACTGTGTAGTTCAGGCTGGCCTTGAACTCATGGGGCTACCATAGTCAGCTGAATATTCTTATTAAGTGAACCTATGAAATAAAATTTATATATTATATTGAGATTTGAAATAAAGTAAACTTCTAGATTTCATCTAGAAAGTGCCCTTTTAGCATGGTTTAGGATTTGTTTTGTTTGTCTTTTTTATCGGTACCAGGGTTCGAACTCACGACTGCCTGCTTGCAAGGCAGGAGCTTATGCTGCTGTGCTAAATTCCCAGCCCTGGTTAAGGATGTTTTGAGGTTTACCATAGTCTCGTGCTTCACTTGTAAAGCTGCAAAGTCTAGCTTTTATTTGGATCAAAATAGAGATGATTTGAAAGAAAAATTAAGTAGATAAGCCAGACATGGTGTGCACAACTGTAATGCCAGCACTCTAGAGGCTGAGACAGGAGGATCATCACAAGTTCAAAATCAGCCTAGACTACATGGTGAACTACATAGCAGGACTGTCTTTTAAAAAAATTTCTTTTTAAGTTTGTAAACCCTAACCACACTTTTTTTTCAGGGGTCACTCAGAGAAGCTTAATGGAACTCAGTTTGAAACTTACTCTGAGTATTATTCACTATGCTCAGTCTGCCCTAACAAAATAGTATAGTCTGGGTGAGTCAAACAAAAGTGATTTGCTTTCTCACAGTTCTAAAGACTAGAATATAAGATTCTAGCTGACTTAATTCTGGAGTTTTTTGTTTTTGTTTTTGTGAGATAGGGTCTCTCTGTGTAGCCCAGGCTGGCCTCAAATTCATGTCTCTTGCCTCAGCCTCCCGAGTGCTGAGATTACAGGCCCAGCTTAATTTCTAGATATGTTTTAATCTACTTGTGGAGACACTCAGTAAGTCCACACGTTGAGGGACAGTGCGCTCAGCGTGAGACGCTCTGTGCTTTAGGGCAGGTATTCTCTTAAGCATTTCTGTTCCCTCCCAGTTGGTGGTTGGTGTAGTGGAGATGCCATTTCCAGTGTTGAACGATATGATCCACAGACCAATGAATGGCGGATGGTAGCTTCCATGAGCAAAAGACGATGTGGAGTCGGGGTCAGTGTTCTCGATGACCTGCTATATGCAGTAGGAGGCCATGATGGGTCCTCTTATCTCAACAGTGTTGAAAGGTAAGATTAATTTGAAATTTTTTCTCTACTATGCCTGTAGTTTCATTTGAGATGTAAATTAGAAAACAGATGTGATTTCTTTGCTATTATGTGTCTCACATCTGTCGGCATTTTAGATCACTTAGCATGATGTACAGATCCTTTGCAATCTGATGTCCAACTATTTTTTCTAGTCTCTCTCCCACTGGGCACCACCATTTCATAAACATGCTGCCTCGGACCCAAAAAATTGCTTGATTCTTTGACATGCTATCTTCCTTCATACCCCTCTTCTGTAGGTGCATACATACTGTTCTTTCATCCTTGAAAAGCTTTGCTCCTGTAAGACCCAGACATTACTTCCTCCTTGGCTATACTCATTCCTCTGCTCTTTCATAAGTATTTTAAACGTGCTGGTACTACACATCCCACTGTAATGTTTGCTGATAGGTTTTCTCCCGTAGTGTCTATCACAGTGCTTGAAACATTGGAAACCTACAGTGACTGATACTGTAATGGCTTCTTTTTCTCACAAACCCTTTTTCATTTACCTGTATTGATTTGCAATGATTTTTGCACTCTGTGCAGCCCTATGGCATATCAGTTTCTAGATAAACAGATAGTATAGCTGGAAAAAAAAAAAAAGAAAAAGGAAATACAAGGATCAGTCCTTGTACATTAGTGGAGGACTGTAGATCATGTAGATCTTTTGATTTGAAATACGTAAATGTAGCCAAGCTTTGTTATGTGATACCAGCTCTGTCCCTGATGTGTTCTCTGCAGATACGACCCCAAAACAAACCAGTGGAGCAGTGATGTGGCCCCCACGAGCACCTGCAGGACGAGTGTCGGTGTGGCCGTGCTTGGTGGCTTTCTCTATGCTGTGGGGGGCCAAGATGGTGTGTCTTGTCTCAATATTGTTGAGAGGTGAATCTTTTAAAAATCATTTTCGGGACTGGGGATTTAGCTCAGTGGCATAAGCGCCTGCCTTGCAAGCAGGCAGTCGTGAGTTCGATCCCTGGTACCGATAAAAACGAGAAAGACAAAAAAAATCATTTTCAGATTTTCATGTTTGTTTGTTTATAAAGAAAGACACTGCTCTACAAAAGAAACACAGCTGAGTTTAGGCTGTTGGGGGATGCACTCACTGTTCAGTAGATTTGCTCATAGGCTTTCAGGAAAAAAGTTTTTAATTTTAAAATCTAGACAGATGAAAGATATAAAAGATATTTTTAGTTAATTTTTTATTGATTTTTGTATTTTTTAACACGTTATACAGATTAATTGGTTTCATTAAGACATTTCCTTATATGTATATATCTTGCAAGTTATATATATTTATGGTGAACAGTGCAATGTTTTGAAGCATGTCTGTCTTGTAGAACAGCTAAGTAAAGCTAATTAACATATATACTACCTCACGTCCTTAACATTTTCTGTGGTGAATACACTTACATTCTATTTTCACAGCAATTTCCAAGTACACAGTTCATTGTTATTAACTGTAGTCACCATGTTGTACGTTAGAGCTTATTCCTGAAATTTTAGCCAGCATGGTGGCACATGCCTATAATCCCAGCACCAGGAAGGCTGAGGCAGGAGGATCACCATAAGTTCAACACTAGCCTGGGCTACATAGTAAGTTCAAGACCAGCCTAAACTGCATGGCAGAACCCTGTCTCAAAAAAAAAGAAAAAAAAAAAATCCCCCTCTCATAAAAAGAAAATAAATTTTATACCCTTTGACTAGCATGTAATCCTCCCAACTCCCACCTTCCCTGTAGAGCACTCCCCATTCGTCTGTCTTTTCTCTCTTGGATTTCACTTATAAGTAAGATCACACAGGATTTGTTTTTCTGTGCTTGATTTATTTCACTTGCCATAATGTCCTCCAGGTCTGTCAGGTCCATCTATGTTGTTACAAATAAGATTTCTGTCTTTTTAAGGCTGAATAGTATGTGTGTGTGTGTGTGTGTGTGTGTGTGTGTGTGCGCACGCGCGTGTATACCCCACATTTTTTTAAACCGTGACAGTATCTATGTGACTTCAGACCAGGTAGAAGTGGCTTCACGTAGTAAGAACGTGCATTCAGCCTGGCCTCTGTCCCTGCAGGTATGATCCCAAGGAGAACAAGTGGACGCGGGTGGCCTCTATGAGCACCAGGAGACTGGGCGTGGCAGTGGCTGTGCTGGGAGGGTTCTTGTATGCTGTCGGTGGCTCTGATGGGACTTCTCCACTCAACACAGGTTCGTTCCCTCCAGAGTCAGGCTGATTCTCCCAAACAGCACTTTTTCCTGAGCAGACTCGAAAAGTATAAAAAGTCCAGATTGTCTTATATTTTATTAAAAAATTTTATTTTCCCTCCAGGGAAGTACAGCTTACACACAGTTCCTGCAGCTGTGTTCTAATACATTACCAAAATGTTTTTTTCTCCCTCTGCTTTACCAGCTGTTGGAAATGTGCAGTGAACCAAAGGAGTACTTTTTTTTCCAGAGATGAGTATTTTTGCTAAGGATATTGTCAGTATAGCACTTGCATCAGATTCACTGTCACATATCTTGTCTCCTCCTAAGTGGCTTAAACTGCGCTAGGCAATAGGCCAGGGTATGTGAGAGGACCGAATTGTCTGGTTATAAATCATCAGCGCTGATAATACCGTTTAAAGTTACCTACTAGTCTAATTCCCCCATTTAAAGATACGGCGGAGAGCGAGGCCGAGGGGTTTGTACTCCAGCACGGCCCTTTCCACCATAACACACTAGAAGCCAGTCCCTGGTGAGAGCAACCTGTGACATTTCCAAGGGTGCACAAGTCCTCAGGAGCACAAATCAGACTGCTTATAGTGTAGTGTCACAGTGGCTGTGAAGACAACGAGGTGAGAGGTGGCGGTTGCATGGTCACTCACTGGTCTTCCTCATCCTGCAGTGGAACGCTACAATCCTCAAGAAAACAGGTGGCACACCATCGCCCCCATGGGGACCCGGCGGAAACACCTGGGCTGTGCGGTGTATCAGGACATGATCTACGCGGTGGGAGGCAGAGATGACACCACAGAGCTCAGCAGCGCGGAGCGGTACAACCCCAGGACCAACCAGTGGTCGCCAGTGGTGGCCATGACGTCCCGGCGCAGTGGAGTAAGTGTCTGCTCTGAGAGCGCCCGTATTTTTTGAGTAATTTATTACACTCTGTAAAGTAACAGGTCTACTCACGGTGCCTGCCACGCCTGATCTTTGTTTGACCGCGTGGCGGGAGCAGGAGACAGAGTCAAGGCTGTGCCGCACCGTCCCCTGAGCAGCCCGCTCCTGAGCAGCCCTCTCGTGTCACCTGCGCAGTCCCAGCTTGAGCACCACGCAGAGAACACCGAGCAGTTGCGCTTTCACGGTCTGGGGAACGCATTGCTGGTGCGCAGCCACCGCTGCTGCGGGTGGTGCGGAAAGGGACGCCCGGGGCGGGAATGGAGTCCGTTCTCCGCGAGTATCCCGCAGTGGCCTGCAGCGAGGGACACATCCCCAACAGGAAGAAGCAGCAAGCAGGACCGAAGTCCCCTGAGCCAGAGAGAAAAGGGAGTGGCTCAGGCTTGCGCAGGCCACGCCCCCCACTCCTGCAGCTTTTTATTACTGGCGGCTAACAACTTCTTAGTCACCTCCCTTTTGATCACATCCTTTTGATCCATTAAGTGCTTGTTGTGGAGAGAAAGCACCCCTGAGTGAAAGGTGCTTCCTCCCAGGACCCCGCTTCTCCCAGAGAGGAGACTAGTACATGCCTTGGGAGCTGCACGGATCCGGGCACCAGCCTAGGGAGAGTGGACATCTTCACAGTCACACGCTGGACTGCGAAGGAAGATGGTTTTCTAGAAGAAGGATGAAAAACACTAGCCAACCAACCAGAACCAAGTACTGCTGAGGCGGTGGGGGGAAAGGAGCCATTATTCAGTGTTGGTGGGAGTGCCAGTTGGTATAATCCGTGTGGAAATCACTACGGTGATGCCTCCTAAAACTAAAACTAGAGGTTCCATTTGATCCAATTATTCTCCTCCTTGGCATCTTCCTGAAAGACTTAAAAGCATCATACCACAGTGATGTATGCACACCTACATTTATAGTGGCACAGTTCGTAATAGCTAAGTCTCAGAAACATATCAAATGCCCATCAATGAATAAATAGATAAAATGTGGTTTATACAGTGGAGTACTATACTGTCATAAAGAGAGATAAACTTGAGGTATTTTTGGGTAAATGGACACACTCTGAGAACACAATTTTAAGTGAAATAAGTCAGATGCACATGTGCAGATATCACATGCTCTTGTGTGAGAAATTGAAAGGGTAAATAAGGACCAAAGGATCGATATTGAGAAGTAGTAAGAAAATGTTCAAATGGGAAGGAGAACAAGAGAGAGGGGAGGAAGAAAGGAATGGAAAAGGGTACAAGAATAGAAGGAAAAAATGGAAACAAAACTTTTGTAAATGAAGGAAGAGAAGAACAGTTGAAGGGAGGGAAGGGGAATTGGGAAAAAAAGAATCAAGATACATCATGAGCTGAGCACAGGGACACACACCTGTTATCCCAGCACTCGAAGGACTGAGGCGAGAGCATCGTCCTAAGTTCAAGACCCGCCTGGGCTACATAGTGGATCAAGATGAATCAGAACTACAAAGCAAGGTCCTGTCTCCAAAAAAAAAAGGTACCACCACGCACTGGTACAAATTCCCTGGATGAATGTGATCATTATGCCTTACCAGGGCCGGGGATGCCACTCAGTGGCATAAGCGCCTGCCTGGCAGACAGAAGGCGTGAGTTTGATCCCGGGGACCAAAAAAAAAAGTATACTAATGAAATTAATTTAAAACACCATCCAGGAAACAACCTGTACAGAAGCATGGAAGTGTGAAGAATAACTGCAGTTTAGGGTCTGGCGTTACTCCAGTGTTACTGCAGCATAAGGGGCAGTAGGAGAAGGGAAGGGAAGGGAAAATCCAGGAGGGGTGAGAAGGTGGCCTGTGAGCGCCACACAGGATTTAAAGTTATGACTGGGCAAGAGCGGGGCTGGGAAAGCTTTTAAAGATGAGTGGTGACTTGGTTCTGTTGGTATTTTTAAAGAGTTTCAGTGGCAGTTTAAAAAGTGGATTAAAGTGAGTGATACTAGAAGACGCTAGAGCAGTTGGGAGATTCTCTGTTTTCATTTGCTTGTTTGTTCATCTGTCTGTTTCTTATGTTAGCCATGCTGGTCTTAAACTCTGGGCTCGGGTATTTTTCCTGCCTCTGCCCACTGAGTATGTGGCCCCACAGGTGTATACTGCTGTACCTAGCTTATTTTAGAGGTTCTTGCTTTCTCCTAGTGAATGCTTTTTCTAAAATTCAAGAAATTAATGTTTTGGACTCTGTATGCTTATTGTAATTAGTTACATAATTTTATGGTGCCCATAATTTCATATATTTTTTGTCACTGTTTTTCCTCTGTGTTCAAGTAAACCTGAATGTAAAACTCGTAAAGAATTAAAGAGCTCTGTCTAGAACCCCAGCAGAATTCCCAGCACTGTCCCTGTCTGGCGTCTTCAGCCGCGGCTGTCTTGGTCCCCTAGGTTGGTCTGGCAGTGGTCAATGGACAGCTCATGGCAGTCGGAGGTTTCGACGGCACAACGTACTTGAAGACCATCGAAGTTTTTGATCCCGATGCCAATACATGGAGGTAACGTGCAGGCGGGTTTCAGAGCGCCTCGCTGTTGACCCGAAATCATGGCTGGGAGCCCATGTTCAGCTGAGGAGATCAAGGCACTGAGACAAGGAAGACCTGCCCACAGGAGTTAGACCTGGAACCAGGGTCTCTGGCTCCCAGATGTCAGGGCACATTTTTACTGTTTTTGAGGGAAGCCTTATAACCATGGGCAAATTTTTTCACTCATTTTTAAAATAATATTTTGTTGCATTTTAAAACTTGTTTTTTCCCTTGAGCTTTTATAATCGATTTATTGGTTATTCTCTTTTGAAATTAATAAACTATAGCAATCATTTTTAGTGAAGTAGCTACATCTTATTCAAAAGAGATGAACTGTGTTAAACTTTATTTAAACATTTAATTTTACATTCTTTTAAATTCCTAATTCTCAGAGCTGGAGCTGTAGTTCAGTGGAAGACTGTTTATCTGGAATACATAAGGCCCCAAGTTCAGTCCCCAATCCCCAGAACTGAAGAAGGGGCGTGGTGGGGGAGAGAAGCTTAACTGTCACCAGACATGGTAACACATGCTTGTAATCCCAGCATTCTGGGAGGCTGAAGCAGGAAGATCAGTCACAAGCTTCAGCCCAGTTAGCCTGCACAACTTAGCAATTTAGTGTCTCAAAATAAAATTACAGGGATGGGGGGGTAGCCCAGTGGTACAGTACTTGCCTCGTATGCACAAGACCCTCAGTTCAGTCCCCACTACCAAAAAAAAAAAGGCAGAAAGTTTCAAAATGAAGTTATTAAAAAGGGCCAGGGATGTAGCTCAAATTAACATAAATGACTCTTCCACTTACTTAAATGTTTATAACTTTTATAAACTTAGCAAACTCTTCTTAAATCTTTGAATCTGTGTACTTAGTCATTAGTTTGAAATCTTTCCTCAGTCACACATTTTATATTAGATTCACAAGGCTAATCTGATAGATGCTCTAAACTGCCAGGTACTCTTAAATATTAGTAGAACTCAAAATGTACTGTACTGTATTTCATAGCTCTTCTGGGTTAGTCTTCCAGGGAAACGGCTTTACCTTCCAAGCTGTTAGTTGTTTGCTTCTCAATACATTGGGCTTCCTGGCCTCAACAGGGACACTGATTCCAAGGGGCTGAGGCTGACCATCAGCCAGGGATTGTCCAGCCTTCCAGGAGTTTCTCTGCCTTGGAGCACAGCTGAGCACGGCCTTGGTTACACTCTGAAAGAGACAGCCTCAGAGTCCATTCTGCTGGATTCTGGTGGTGCACTTGCCAGCTGCCTGTTCACTCAGCATTTTTTTATAGTCTTCATCTCTGGGAAAAACCACAACTCTTCTAAGTATATAAATGACTAGCTTTGGATTTTGCATGTTTTTCACAATTCTTTGTGGCTCAATAGTTAGACTAATGAGCACATAATGATTTTTGCTCTAATAGTGCATTTTCACAACCCTGTTCATTAAAGATTCACTGAGTATTCCAGGCCCTGGGAATGCAAAAGCAAACAAAACAGAACTCCCTTCCCTCCTGGAGCTGGCATTGTAGTGAGGGGGACAAACAGCATCATGCCACAGCGTGGAAATGCTGCAAGAGTAGCGAGAGAGGAGGGCGAGGGAGGACGATAGGAAGGCCTCTCCGCAAAGGTAACATTTAGGCAAAACCACGTACAGCCAAGAGATCAGTGATTGCAGGTTTTCATGAATAGGAGCCCCTACTTGTGGTGTATTTTCTTCCATGGGTATTTTTCTACTTGTAATGTCAATTTTAAATAAACTTAATTTGGGTAGACAGCCAAATTTATTTTGCCACTTTGTATAATCTGGACTTGCTTTTCAATAACTGCCGCTAAGTAAATTAGTAGTCCCTGCTGAAGTTACGTTCATGAGATTCTTGAGGAACATCTGTAGAAAGATTAATATATATTCTTGCAGTTATGTCTCAAACTTAAAATAATTTTACATCACTGATGATTGAAGATCTAGTGTTCTTTTCCACAAAAGTCTTTAATACAACTTCATTTCCATGACCTTGATCATAATCTGCAGACTCGAAACTGACACTGGTTACTCACACAGGATTTGAGGAAGCTTACAAGAATACGTGCAAGACAAAGCCATAAAAATAATCAAGAAAGTGTAACAGGGGAAAATGTAGGTAAAAAAATTATTTAACAGTTACGTGATTGTTAGAAGCCAGTCTAGGTGTAAAATTCTCATGGTGCTCTTTACTCTTTAAACAGCCTCCCATAGGTGAGAGCTTTTTTCTCAGTGTCTGCAATAATTTCAGTAATTACAGTACTCAAAGCTGGCTTCCAATCCTTGGAAGAATTACATGAAGCTGAATATATTAGTCATGATATAAAACTTAGAAACAAGTTTGATTAACATCTTACATGTACAAGCAGCAGTCCTTTTTCTGGTGAAAAAGTCTAATTCTGTCTCTGCCTTTGCAGGTTATATGGTGGGATGAATTACCGTCGGCTGGGAGGTGGCGTAGGCGTTATTAAAATGACACATTGCGAATCCCATATATGGTGAACATGTAGAAGACAGTCTTGTATGTGCTCCTCTGTGTTGTGGAGAGCTTTGACTTTGAAGCGTTGTACAGTTTGAGAAAACATTAGAACAAATTTTATCTTTTTGCTGGTGCCTCAACATATAGAAATACAAGTCTAATGACACTATTTCACCTGCAAGATGCCACCTTTGCACAGTAATTTTCAACTTTGTGCAGAAGACTATTTATTTTTTATTTTAATTTATCATAGTGTTTGGTTTGGGGTTTTTTGGCTTGGGCTTTGTTTTGGTTTTTACTTATCCTTTCTCCCACGAAAAAGGGAGAGAGAGAAAATCCAAGCACCGCTGGGCATTGCAGCGCCCTCCTCTAATGCCAATACTCAAGAAAAGGCTGAGGCAGACGTGTTGGAAGTTCAAAGTCAGCCCCAGCTACATAGGGGATTTGAAAACAGCTTAGATATGTAGCAAGACGCTGTCTCAACAACATTTAAAAAAAAACCACACAAAACTTACTTTGTAAGCTATTGATTTAGTTTTGAAAATCCTGGTAAGGGCAGAAGGGCTAGTTCTACTAGACACTCCCTCCCTATGACCTACTGCTACTGCTGCAAGGCTTAGTGATCGGAACAAGTATGAGCAATGTATCAGCCACTCAGCATCCTCACTCTACACCGGAAGACTTGGAAACCTATAAGAAACAAACTTATCCTACGAAATAGCAAATGCAAAAGAAATATCAAACCAGTAAAAGCAAGATTCTCATGCTACGGTTTTCTTCAGCAAAGTTATAACTTATCTGCTTCTAAATGAACTTGTCTTCACTCTATTTAAGATTCTTTTTTTTAATACGGGGTTTCTGCTAGTTCTAGAGCTCTGCTCAGTGCCTCTTGCAAAACATCACATGAGTCTCCCTTTGCTGTCTTGAGAACCACACCAATATAATCACTCGCAGCTCTGCGAGTTTTTGCTCACCCATGTTGTCGAGTGAAGCAACTGACATCACTACCACCGAGCAGCAGAGAGAACGTCCTTTGCCCGGGAATCAGCCCTGTGCGGCAGTTTACACTGCAGCTCAGGCCTGGCACTGCTGAGGCTGGCTTGCAGTAACAGCCTCCAAAGAATGGAAATAGCACTTGTTGATGAGTGTAAGACCAGTAGAGGCATTTTATCAGTGTCTGGGTTCTTTTATGCAAACTATGTATCATCATCTTCATTCTGTAAGGTCACTGTTAATTCTCTCAAATTGCACTTCCTGATGAAGAGTTAAGAACTGTAAGGAAATAAATGGTAATGATTCAGTGGTTAATTTTTTTTTCTTCATTCTATTCATAGACCGGTTCTTTTCAGTGCATTTTGCAGGAAAACCTTAAAGACTTTAACTGCAACCAAAAGGAATAACCTTCACCTTCTCCCTCTCCCTTACAACAAAAATGTTTGGCAACATTTGTGTTTACATTTAAAGATCATTTGCACCTTTTTCAAGAAAAAAAGTATTTGGTAAATAATTGTTTACATGTATCATTTATGCTTTTTCTAGCATGTATAACTTTTTTAAATAAAGGTAGTACTTACCATAAAATTGTTTTCGATGACTGCTTTTTTAATGCCTATTCCTTTGCTATTTGTATTTTCATGTTTCTGTGTCATTTATATTGCTTTGATGTAAAGTTACAAGTGCTTTCAATCTGATGGGATAAAGGGATTAAGCTAGAATTGAGTTTTATTGTTTGTTATATATTTCATATTACCCAATCCTTCAGCGTATTTTCTGGTGTGAAACTTAGAATCATAGAATCTTGAGCTGGACATGCATTTAGTCCAAACCCATTTAGTCCAGCGATCTACGTCTGAAAACCAAGGATATCTGCCAGAAGGAGTCAGTTATCGAGAGGTCTGACGTTAGATCTGCTTGCCGAACTCTGCTGTCCCCTCCTGTGCCACACCACCATGTCAGGTGGATACAGGAAGGCCACTGCATGGCCTGGAACTAAGTGTAACAAACTGCTGTAGTTCGGATCTGAAGTGTCCCCCAGAGGCCCGTCCATCGGAAGCTTGGTCCCCAGCCAGCGTGCTGTTGGGAGACCAGGGAACTGTTAAGAATAAGGGCCTACTGGAACAAAGTTAGGTTACTGGGGGGGGGGGGTGTTACCTTTTTGAAAAGAATATTAGGACTGCTAGAGGGAAGGAAATAAATAACAAAAATGTGGAGAAAAAAATTCTAAGAACTACTCTCTCCATTAGAAAGTTCCCAGTGACAGCAGTTCATATGACAATGATTCAAGAGTAAGGAACAGGCTGGGGATGTGGCGCCCTGTGGAGGACTTTCCTAGCATGCATAAGTCCTGGTTATGATCAGGAGCCCTACCAACTCCCCGCATATGCAAACAAGTACACACACACATACCCAGAACTGCATCTCTGGCCAAAGTTTTGATTGTCTTGGAATTTTTCTCCCCTCATGCAGGCACTGCAGTTTTACTATGAAATGTGTTCTGTAAAAGACATAGCTATTGTATGTGCAAACTGATTTCCACATTCTACAAAATGGATGTGGTGGTACACTCCTGTAATCCCACCACTTGGGAGGCTGAGGCAGAAGGATTGCCACAAGTTCAAAGCCAGTGTGGACTACGTAGTTCAAGACCTCCTGGATTACACAGCAAGACCCTGTCTCAGGAAAAAAAAAAAAAACTGGGGCCAGGGATGTAGCTCAGCAGCACAGTGCCTGCCTTGGCAAGCATGAGGCTCTGAATTTGATTCATGGTACCCAGCACGCCCAAAAAAAGATTGAGATAAGGATTGGGTCAGCGTTCATGTTCATTTGATAAGTCCACTGAAGCCTGCAAATAATAAAACATGATACCATAGTGGGATATGAATTCACATCCCCAGATTCCCATTCCTTTGTACTCCATACTGCTCTCCATATTCCTGTTTTTCTCAGTTCTGTTGCATGTTTTACTTCCAAATATTTGTTACTGCAGATACTTTTTCTGTGAAAAAGAACAGTCTTCCTGAACAAGCTGTGCAAAGCCTTTCAAAATCTGTTAAGTGTTGGGGTCTGTACCTACACCCCACAATCCTCTAAAAGGGTGCACGGCAAAGGCTCAAAGGAATGAGACACACGGCATGGTCTTTAGGGCTGCGGGAGGAGTGAAATCCTCAGCAAAGCTCGTAACTGCTACCCAGCTGACTGACTGACACTAGGTATCCCGTATTTAATCAGAACAAGCAAAGAGTTGAGTGGACAATGGAGGAAACCTGAACAGGATCTTGGGAGGGTTCCAAGGCCCTCAGAGCAACAGACGATGCTAATTAAGGAAAACTATCCAGAAAGTCTCCAGGTGGCCTCAACTGTGGCTATCCTGCCCCCTAAGGTGTTTCCTCATTCTCAGTTCAGTCATGCCAGGAGCACGCCACAGCCCTGCACGTGTATTCAGCTTCAGTGGTCTCCATTATATCCCTCTTTCTTGTATTGTTGATACACAGGATGGGTGCCAGCTGAAGCTGGAGAAGCTGTCTTAGGAGAACTCCCACAATTTAAACTCCATAGTCCATCAGTTCATAACAGTCAGTTACCAGCATAGCCAGCAATTGTCAGAGGATGTTAGTGACCCGAGCTTCCCCTACAGCCAACAGTTTACATTGTGTTGTACCTCCGGAGGCCATGTTTCTCTGCAGGAGGTTCAAGACAAAGCTGAGGTGAGACCTGCTTTAAATACAATCAGTTTCTTACTGCCTATCAAGGTCGGTTAAGTCTCTTCAGGAATTATCTTAGACCCATGTATAGCACCTCTTGGCTTTTCCTCTGGTGTCAGCCATCAAGATGAGTCACAGCCAATGCTTGACCAAGTTGCTATCCATGAAAGCTTGGGAGACTTTTCTCCTGGTGACTCCTTAGGCATCCCTTGCATCAAAGATCACTTTCCTCTATGGTCTCAAAATCTTCAGAAGACCAGGGACTCACTGATTATCTTAGGATGATGCAAGCAGAGGTTCTTCTATGTCCTAGGTCCCCACTGACCTTGAAGGGCTGGGGCCAAAATATTGGCTGTCCTTTTATCCCATCTATCTCTCTAATTTTTGGTCTCTAAATCTCAACTGTTGAACATCCAGAAGAAAAGATTGATAACAATACAGTAGATTAGAGGCAGTTAGCTTAACATTACTATCTTAGCTAAACATGAAGCACCTTAGTACATTAAATGAAACTATTTTCTACCATCCATGGATATCTTAGCATTTGAATACCTATGCTGTTAGGTTATATATTTTACATAGTAAATCAGGAATTAAAACCATACATATTATTGTATCATGACAATCATGACATTCTTATAGTAATCTGAATATCCATTTTGACATAAAATACCCCTTTTAGTAAATCATCCTTATGTAATACACAAGAAGTTTCCATCCAACTTATTGGCCTGTAGTGGAATGTGAATCTCACAAGTCTTTGGTACCAGCAGAGGTCTGAACATGAAACAGAAGTCTGTTACCCTGAGTAATCCCTGTTTTACAATCTGGGAGACCTACGCATCCAGAACCATGAATATATACAATACATCACGAAGTTGATAGCAATAAACAGTCAGAGCCATATGAAGCCTTTGCACAGGCATTTTAAAACCAAAAACTTACTGTATTATTTCTATTGGATAATGACGAATGTGAATATAACCTTTAGTTGGAGTGTCTCTTACAAGGTTGGGGTCTCCGGTCAGTAAACAAGAACTGGTTAAAAATGTTACCAGGCAGCTGCTTTCTTATTTACCAATCAGAATCCTGTCCAACAATCCCAACCTGTTTTTTATCCTGATATTATTTTTCTTTTCTAAATAATGACTTTCAAGTTCATAATAACAAATAACACACAATACTTACATATCCAATCATTGTATCATTTGGACCAGCCAACAACCAAAGTGAAAGCATGCTTTGTAAATTCATAACCTAAATGAATTTTTTATCAAATGATCCAAAAATGAAAAAAAATTATTGAGTTCAAAATAAAAGAAACAGCTGTTCACAGAGCAGACAAATGGACAAATGTAAATAGGCGATCTGTACAGACTCAAACAGAAATAAGCACATAACCCATCAGGATCCATGAGAACTCTCCAAGTTCCCCCGGAGCTGTTTATGTATTCATACCTACACCCCTTTGCTAAACTAGCTCATCTCCTACACTCATGCTCTCAGGGCGTATCCCAGGTGTTCTGCGCCACTTGGGCATTCTTGTGTGGGCACTTGTGCTTTTTTTTCCCACACATGTGAATGGTCACTAGCTTAGCAACTTCTGACAACTGCTCACAAACAAATTGAACAAACAGGTAACAGATACATGGACAGACAAACATCTTACAAAATCAGAATGCACTCGAGCATATCCTTAATCATACTGAATTATAATAACTTCTTACAAATTTAGAATTTACAGCTATAAATCGACCGGTCGGGTTTGTTACAGGCCAATTAGCAGAGATCTCGTATAAAAGGATCCAAGTTGGCCAGGCTTGATTCAGGGAGAGGTGAAACCGTGGAATTAGATGGTGCAGCCTGCAGTGCCAACTCATTCTGTGCAGGGCGAACACAAGGAGCAGGGCCTGTTGGGGATAACACAGAGGCATCCCCTCTTCCCCAGGTCAGCGGGGGCGCTAGTCCCTGCCCATTTGGGTCCGGGGGCGTTTCGTACAATACAAAAGGCTTTGTATTGTAGAGGTTCATCCCATGAAAATGTATTTTAATCAGGGAAGAAGAAAGTCTTATTGAGAAAGAAAGATGATTTAAAGTACATAGCACCATAGGCAGAAGAGAAAAAACCTGGGCAGGGGGTGCACCCTTCTCCTCCAAATGTTCAAAGAGAGGGGATCTGAGTGCATGATGAGCCTGTTCAACAACAGCCTGACCAGTGGGACCATATGGGATCCCAGTTACATGACAACTTTGCCATGTGGAACAAAAGGAAGCAAGAGCCAGTGAGGAATAGACTGGACTACTGTCAGTTTTAAGGGAGAAAGTTACATGCGTGGAGGCAAATGTGGCCAGAAGATGTTGAATTACATGTTGGGTAAATTTTCCATGCAGTAGAAAAGCCCAAATGAAATCAGAAAAGGTATCAACAGAAACACAAAGTAATGAAAAATGTTTTAAGATGTGTGACATCTGTTTGCCAAAGGTCATTGGAGCAGAATCCATGAGGGTTGACAGCATCAAAGGGAAAAGAGTGAGGCATAGCAGCACAATGTGAACCAGCAAAAGAAATAGCTTTAGCTTCAGAAAGGAGAATATGAAACAATTTATGCAAGGAATGAGCAGATTGGTGGGAAAAGTCATTGCTTTCTTTAGTGTTATCAAAAAGAGGGTAGAGAATACAGTGCTTGATCAGCAATAGCATTACCTTGTTGTAAAAAACTGGGTAAGGGTTGATGACTACAGCTGTGTAAAAGAAAAAGAGGGGCATGACAAGTGCAAAGAAGAGCCTGTAAATGTAAAAAAGAGACATTAGGTGTGGGTCTATTGCTGTAGGAGAAGATAACAGCAGAAGGTAGGTGTAGGGCAACATTACGTACATATAAAGAATCAGTAGAGTAGCTAAAGTAAGGGCTTGGGATGAAAGCTTATAAAGGAAGGATGACAGTGGACAGCTCACTAAGCTGAGGTTTGTGGCAGAGAATACAGGTGTTGCCAAATATTCCCAACAAAGCAGGCTACAACTCCATGGTAGGGAATCCATCAGTGAAGACAGGAAGAGCACCTTTAAAGGGGAACAAACCAGGCAAGTTTGAGGAGAAAAGGAAAGTAGGGTAAACAGAGACAAACAAGGATCATCGGGCACATGGCAAGAAATGGAGCCAATGTAGTCTGCCTAGCCGACCTGCAGAGAAACAGTAGAGGACAGCAAAAAGGAAAAACCAGCCTTGGCAAGGGGTGAGACAGTATCATATCAAGTCCAGGGAGTAGAGATGCTCTAGCACGTCCCTGAGAGACAAGAGAGGAAACAGCACCAACAATGGGAAATAAAGTATTGCCAGATGAGTGGAGTAACCATTCAGCAATAAATACCTTGCTGCTCTGGATGGCAACAAGCACCTCTGTGGGCAAAGGGGCTGAATGAAAGATGAGCAAGGAGAGAGGGCAGTCCCTTGGGACTCGATCCGCCATCACTGTGGGGAGTGTTTGAGCAAAAGGGCCTGATGTAGAAAAGAAGTCAGAGATCACATCAGCAGGATCTGGGTCCAGAAAACCTGAAAAGGAAATGTTGTCAGTAGTTAAAGAGGAGCCTGGGTGTTCATTTCCCAGAGGAATAGCTGTAGCCATCATAGTAAAAGCCAAGCCATTGATTTCCATGAGTAACATCATGAGCTTTAGAGGAGACATAAGGCAAGACAATTAGTTGAGCTACAGATTCAGAAACATTGAGTTGAATGGGTAAGAGAGATCACAATTGAAGCAACCATATTCCAGTATAATCAGCATCAGTGACACCAGGAGTCACAAAATTGTGTTTTTCTGATGCATGTGAGTGGAGAAGAACTAGGCCAAATGTCCCAGGTGACAAAGGACTATGAAAAGTAATAGGAACTTTATAAACCATACTAGGCATTTCCAAGGCAGTAGCAGGTTTCATTTAAATCTTTTAAAGCATTTTTGCAGTCTTGGTTTGCATTTTCATATGCTAATTGCTTTAACAAGATAGATAGAGGCTGCTCCTCTACTGTCCACCTGGCATTCAATAGCTTTATTTAGTCTATAAAGATAAGGAAAGGTTCAGTGGCCTCCTGTTTAATAATACTAAAGGAACCTTGTGTGTCCGCTACTTTAGGGATTCTCTTCCAAGCTTTTAAAGCAATTTGAGCCAATTGAAGATAAGCTTGCAGGTGGCACTGAATTTGTTGGCAAATATCTGAAAAAGTTCCCTCATCCAGTAGTGCAGTAGCTCCTACAAGAATATTGCAATCTAAATATCTATAGCTGTGTATCCACAGCATCATTGTATTATTGGAGCCACCCCTGATATTGGGTTGGAGTCATAGTATGCACTAAGGCTTTCCAATCGAAAGGGGTTATCTTGTAACTGTGACCAGTAAGTACCCTCTGTAATGCCAATTACAAAAGTACTTTTAAGTCTGTATTTCTTAACAGCCATATTTAAACTCTTTAAACACAGAGTATTGCACACTTTCAAAGCAGGGCTTTTGTCCTTGTTGATGCAAAAAAAGGGTAAGCAATTAATTTTGTTTGGCTTGTTGGGTCAGCTTTTGCATGGGAGTTAGAACTGGTGGGGAATTGCCTAGAAATCTTACAGGGCTTGTGTCTTGCGGCAGCAGTGGCATGGAGGCAAAAGCAGCAGAAGTGGCATCCTCAGGAAAACCGGGAGGCCAACCATACAGTGTTCCATCTGCCACCTGCCAAATGTTGTCACAGCATCCCAGCAAAGACACCAGGTGTTTAAGACAGAGATAGGAGCTCAAGGCCCCTCATGCAACAGATTGCCTATCTTGTCCCAATCCTCCACAATGGGCACAGATCATGAGATTCCAACAAGAGTTGAGCCACACTATCCTCGGATAGTGCCTACCTTCTTAAGAAAAAGCAGTTCTGCTGCGCTTCAGACAAAGAATTCCCCATGACTTACCTGATGAAGAGATTTCCAAAGAAAATGAGGTAAGGTGAAACACATACGTTGGGGCTGTGTTCCACCCCAGGAATACAGTGAAGGCAAGTCACTCCCCATAGCAGATGTCCCACTGTAGAGACCCTGTTCAGGTGCCAAGCTGTTGGGAGTCTGTACCTGGACCCCCAGCACCCCAAACAGGTGCACAGCAAAGGTTCAAAGAAATGAGACACACAGCATGGTCTTTAGGACTACTCTGTACATGTATTCAGCTTCAACACTCTCCAACATGTTAGCCGAGGCCTGGTGGTGCACACTTGTAATCCAGTACTCAGGAGGCTGAAACAGGAGTATCCCTGCAAGTTTGAGGCTAGCCTGCACTACAAAATGAGATCCTGGCTCAACAAAACAAAAAAAAATTTATTAGTTTAAGAAACAAACAGGCAAAGGAAAAGGAGATAAAAAAAAAAAAAAACTATGGAAGAAAAAAGAGATGAAAAGCAGGAAGCATAAATGACAGTAAATCTGTATATTGCTGCCTGGTTGTATATGTAAGTAATTCATGACAAGTGGTTTTATAAATTGCTTTGAGGGCTCCTTTGTTCTGGAAATGACTGAAATGACAAAGCTCCTCAACTGTCTTCTACGGAAGATGGAAGCGTGGTAAGCAGCAAAGAGCCTGAGAGTTGCCATCCAAACACTGGCATATAGCAATGTGATACGAAGAAGGAAAGTGGGTGCCTTAGACACAGGAAAGACCTTGAGTGGAAACTGAAGCCCTTGGGGAGAGGGAAGAGAGGGAAGAGAGAAACTTTAACAAAGAAAAAGGAGATAGCCAGCGGAGCCTCCTCTCTGAGCCAGGACTCACTGTGTGGGAAGAGCAGTTCAGACCTGTGGACACATGGTATTGGCTGGTCACTCCAGAGCCCTCCAAGGAGAGGCCCAGCAGTGGACAGAAGACATGGAGGTCAGCACTAGCTAGGGTTGAATGCTGAGGACTTGGTTGTCCCACAACAGAGAGCAATTGGCCAGGAGCCATCTTAGAGAGGGATCAACTGGGTTCAGAACTCAGAACAACTTCCGAGTCCATCTAGTGGCTCCCCACTGTGTTCAAGTCCACAGAAAGTGTGCTGACAGCTACAGGCAGAACAGGTCTGGTCCCAGCCACGTGGCCAGAATCCAGCCTGAACTTCAGGGGAAATAAACTCACTGGGATTATCCACTACCTGCCATAAAGCTCCTGCTGGCTTGCTGGGATAAATCAACACCAGACTCTACACATTGTCTACTGATGACAGCAGGATGAACCCGGAAGTGGACCATTTGTTTCCCTTTCTTTTCTTGTTTTTTGTTGTTGTTTTGTTTTTTGTGTTTTCTCCTTCATTGTTTGATCTTGTTTTTGTATGAGTATAAATGTGGTTTCTAGCTTGGTGGTGGTTCTGCTTTATTCTTTCATTTCTTCCTTCAGTCTTTCTCTCCTATCTGCTGCCCTGTTTTCCCCACGTTTTCATGATCCCCATTTGTCCTCCAGCCTTGCTTCTAACCTCTTCCTCTTATACTTCTGTTTTCTCCTAACCCCTTTTAGCCATTCTCCCCAAGGGTAAAATTGACATATTGAGAGCTTATTTATTGCATATTTTCTGGTTAATTTTAGATTTTATTATATAACCACAAATCTAGTTTATATGTTTAAAGGTGACAGATTAACGGTGATCTTAGTTTGTCTTTTTCTAGGCTGTGTTTGATGCTATTGTTATTGCTGACTGTACCACATTAGCCAAAGTGACATTATGTTCTAAAAAGCTGTTTTTCCTGACATTCCAAGATTGACCTGGCCTAACAGCCATAGAAAATACTGTGGGCCAGTGTCAAAGAACCAGGGGCTGGGCCAAGCAGGCAGCATCTTCTCATTCCCAACAAATTGAAGAGGTAGGATCTTGGAACAGACTCAAAACCCAAAAACCAGCTATACCTGGAATACACCTTGAAAAAGTCATTTCTGAATACTAGCAAAAAAAGCAATTTGCCATAGGAAATTTACAAGCATCAACCTAACCCAAGTGTTTGAGAACACTATGAAGTGGCTCTGAGCAGGATTTAAAAATTAACTAACTGTCATTATATGTTTAACTGTGAGTCTGTCCTACCCCCTGGTCCCTTGCCTGGCGATGGGAGCTAATTCATAGTAAGTGAATCTCCATGAATCTCTGGTCCTGGCTAAGACCTGTAGTGGCCTGTGAGACCAGAGATACCTCAAAGGGCAAGACAAGCCCACAGCTGTGGACACTTGGCTTAAACATGAATTAAGTAGATAGAGACTGCAGCTGCAGAGATTACTCCTACAGTCTCACTCCTAGCATGTCTTCATGATAAGACAGTTCTTCTAAATTGATATGATTCATTACTTGTAGACATCCTTGAAGTGACTCCCAAGGTCCTGCTCATTGTCTGCACTTTCCTCAGTTTCCTTGCCCTTTGTTTTGGACCTAATAAAAATGGGCAGTCCAGAGGAGTCTTCGTCTTAGTCCTCAGAGTCTCAAACTCAACTAAAGGGTTTTGACCCTCATGGAGCCCTAAAATCACACTACTTGTCTCATTTTATTTAAGCCTTCACCATACACTCATTTGGGATGTTGGGAATCTAGGTTAGGACCTGATAACTAGTGCCCAAACAGGGACATAAAATTCTTGGACTAGGAATTTTAGCCTGAACAAGGAGGTCCACCTGGAGTGGAAAGGTTGAGATACAGAGGAGGCTTTCACAGGATGAAAACTTCACCAGAGATGCCTGGAAAGAAGAGACAGAAGAAAAAGGGTCCCACTGTAGAAAGCTGTTATATCCTGGAGTAAAATATGGGGCAAAAGGTTTCAGCTGAGGAGCAAAGATATTTACAACTGCTCCAAAGCCTACTTAAATGCTCAGGGGCTCATGTGCCAAAGAAAGACTTAACAAAATGTTTAAAAGGTAACCAAATATAACCCATGGTTATCTCAAACACGCAGTATAAAAATTGATATTTGAGAAAGAGTTGGAAAAAATCTTAAAAAGGCACACAGGGCAGGACAATCATCTCCCCTGAGATGGTCTCAACTTGGAATCGGTCCATTCCGTTTTAAGTTCCTTAAAGACCTCACAGTCAGTAGTCTCTGATTTGGACATGGAGGGAAGAGTGTTCCTTTTTGAGTTGCCTGCCACCAAAACAAAATTCCCAAAGAGATCACATCAGCAGGGGCCAGAACCTTTACAAAAAATATCTCATAAAAACTTACAGGTAGTGCAGGAAGAGGCAGCCACATGGGGAGAGAATAATACCCTCTCTGCTTGCTTTCCAGTTTGAACAGAAAGAGATGCTAATGATCATGAATATTTGATCCACATGCCTTTTGAAATAAAACTGCTAAAAAGTCTTAAACAAAGTGTGTTTAACAATAGAGTCCAAAGTCCATTTACTGTGGGACTCTTACAAAATGTTTTGGATACATATCAATTGACACCTTATGATATCAAACATCTGGCACAAACATGCCTGTTTCCTGCTGAGTTCCTTCCTTTTGATATAAAGCTAAAAACTTGTTTCCCAGAACAGGCTCATAAAAACAGGATGGGTCCCAATCCAATTCCAGCAATAAATGAGGAAATGCCTTCTGGGACAGGAATATATGCACCACTTGAGGAACAGATTTGATGTCCTGAAGAGCTACTTCCACAATTGGCAGAATTAATTTAAAAAGCATGGACAACTGTTTCCAAGGATGGGGTTCTGGTGATGTCCTTCTTATATATTCTGCAAGGACCCCAGGAATCCTTTACTCAATTTGTGACAAAATTACAAGAAGCCATTCACAGACAGGTATCCAACCCAGAAGCTGTGGGAAGCCGCCTATGATGGCGCCCATTTTCTGCTTCTGGGTTCTTCCCGGCCTGAACAAGCCCGCCAAATTGTCATGTCTGCCCAGTTACCCGTGACGCTAGCCTATCAGCTTGTTAGACGCGCTTCTCTGTGATTGGATACTGCTTCCCCTTATAAGAGGCTGTTCCTGCCCCCAACGGGCAGAAGAGGAACCAACGTTGAGGGTGGCGGACCTTATTAGGTCCGGTTCGCTGTATGTAATAAAGTTTGAGAGCTGATCCTGCTCGAGTTTGGTCTCCTGTCTCCCGCGGCTCCGGTCATCTGGTGGCCCGTACGGGGAAAAAGGTAAAAGACTCAGCGACGTGCCTCTTCGGCCAGGAGGTGCGATTGCTGTCGCCTGCGGTACGACGGAGGACCTGGCCCAATAACAACGGAAGGCCGCGAGCGCCTCTTCTCTTCACCCTGATCAGCTACGTGAGATACAGCGGTTCCCAGGACAGGTGAGTACTGGGTCACCTGGGTTGGGTGGACGCACCTAACAGATTTTGAGCGCCACACGAGTGGACGCCGGTTTTTTTTTCTTTTCTTTTCCCTTTGCATCTGTTTTGCTTTCGCTTCGCTAATACAGCCCGACAGGCTTTTGATAGAGCTCGATTGGAATGCTCAGAGGAGCCCGGAGCCACTGCCGATTGTGGGTCTCTGGAGGACCCTCAGGGCTCTAATTCTGATTCGGATTCGGAAGGCTCAGAAGAGGAGGTCGTCTTTGCTAAGCATGACCCTCCTACACCGTTAAAAGAGGAACTTAGGGCTCGGGAAGATAAAAAGGAGAACCAAACACCACCCTGCCCGAGCTACTCCGCCTTACGGGAGGAGCTTAAGCCCTTCCGCCCTTTGGCAAGTTCGCGACCCACGATCGCCCCTTTCAGGGCGCCAGGCCCCACTGCACTGCCGTGGCCGGAAGAGGAGTTGCTCCCTGGGCTGCCACCACAACCTATGGCACCGCCCTGGTTAGAGGGAGAGCTACTTCCTGGGTTGCCTTCTGCGCCCCCATCTGGGGAGGGAGGAGGACGTTCCTTCTACCAGAGGGTATGGTCGCGGCTTCCCTTTGAGTGTTCCGGTCTCCATGCATTCCCGGTACAAGTAGGAGGCAGGGGAGGAGGAGGATATTATGAGCCCTTAGAAATTAAACAACTTAAAACTATCAAGGACGCAGTTTCAGCTTATGGGCCCAATGCGCCATTTACCATGGCGCTTTTAGAGGCATTGGCAGGTCTGCTTTTAACTCCTGGAGATTGGACCCAGCTGGCACGCGCCTGCCTCTCCCCCGGACAATATTTAGATTGGAAGTCCTGGAATGAGGAATTCTGTGTAGAGCAGGCGGCAGCCAACAGGGAAAATAACCAGAGAGAGTGGAACAGGGATATGCTATTAGGGCGAGGAGCCTTTGAGGAAGATCAAACTCAATACCCTCGCCAGGTTTATGAACAAATTAGCCGCTGTGGCCTCCAGGCCTGGAGACGGCTGGCTGGAAAGGGAGAACATATGGGTCACCTTACAAAAATTATACAAGGGCAGGGAGAGCCATTTTCAGACTTTGTGGCCCGCATGCTTGAGGCCGCTAACAGGATTTTTCCAGATGCTGAGGTGGCTCACCCTCTCATAAAACAATTGATTTTTGAACAGTGCACTAAGGAGTGCCGTGATGTCCTAAGAACTAACAAAAATAGGTCCTTAGAAGAGTGGACACGCCTGTGCCGTGAATTGGGTGGCCACGGCCTAACGCCCAAAGGAAGAATATCATTGGCACTCTTTACCATAAATTTTTTAAACCTTAATCATAATAATCATTCCCCTGCCATGGAGCACAATAACCCGTCCCCGGCCGACAAAGGGCTGGTGAGATGGAAAGATGTCCTTACAGGACAATGGATGGGCCCGGATCCAGTGATTAGCTGGACCCGAGGTGCGGTTTGTGTCTTCCCACAGGAACCAGGCTGCGAACCGCTGTGGGTCCCGGAAAGATTGACGCGAGCAGTAAACTCCCCACCAGTTCCTGATAAAGCACAGGAGGATAAGCCCGCGGACACAAGTCAACTCGACCCTTCTGGGACCGACGCTCAGTGCCCGAGACCATCTAAGCCAGTTTGTGGGAACGCGTCACCTCCTGGTTCTCCTGGCCCAACCTGACTACTTGGATCCTGATTGCCGTGGCCATCCTAGTGGGGCTTGTGGTTATTAAATGCTTGTTAGATCGCTTCATACAAACTCAGCAGCAGGTTAAGATCACAGCTATGGCAGCCATGCAAATGGCAGCAGGTGGCCCATCAGGCCAGCAGGCCGCCGCATATCTCCTTCACATTGCAGAACATCAGCTATAAGAGCTGAGTGGGCAAGCCAATGACGGGTAAGACGGGAAAAGCCCTCCCGGTCAACCTAAGACAGGCTCCACTCAGATATACATGGCCTATAAGGCCAGGGGTCCCTCCCGGAGTCAAATTATTGGCATTGAGATGCGAGACCAAGGGTACTACAGTGCCATCCGCCCCAAAGGTTGGGGGGAAGGCAGAAATAAATGTCTATATGCATCCAGGTTCGGTTCACAAAAGCCTGGCCCTGCGAAAAAATGAACCACTCACCTTGAGCATGGTCCTGGCGCAAGGATATGCACAAAACAGGGTGATGCACAGCAGGGTATAGACCTCTACATTCTCTCATGCCTCAGCCTACAAGGTAGGCCCACTCCTAGGTGTCTAACAGCAACAAGGTCATAGACACCTTGGAGGGACCCATAGACCATCCTATTTTAATAAATAAAAAAGGGGGAGATGTGGGAAGCCGCCTATGATGGCGCCCATTTCCTGCTTCCGGGTTCTTCCCGGCCTGAACAAGCCCGCCAAATTGTCATGTCTGCCCAGTTACCCGTGACGCTAGCCTATCAGCTTGTTAGACGCGCTTCTCTGTGATTGGATACTGCTTCCCCTTATAAGAGGCTGTTCCTGCCCCCAACGGGCGGAAGAGGAACCAACGTTGAGGGTGGCGGACCTTGTTAGGTCCGGTTTGCTGTACGTAATAAAGTTTGAGAGCTGATCCTGCTCGAGTTTGGTCTCCTGTCTCCCGCGGCTCCGGTCAAGAAGCTGCAAATATTTTAACTTTACAATTAGCATATGAAAATGTGAATCGGGATTGTAAACAGGCTTTAAATCCTGTAAAGTCAACTATTGATTTAACAACATATATTCGAGCATGTCAGGACATTGGAACTGAATCCTATAAGACAACTATGACAGCTCAGGTTATGGCTGGTCTTGCAAATGCAAAAAGGAGTAATGTGAAATGTTTTAACTGTGGAAAAGTGGGACATACTAGGAAAAATTGCAGAGTTCTTGTTAGATCTGATAGTACAGATGCTGCAGCTGCAGCAGGGCAAGAGAAAAGTGCCTCTGGTGAGGAGGACGCAGGTTCTGTGCTCAGTCTCTGCCTGAGATGCCAAAAAAGGAAGCATTGGACCAAATATTGTCAATCTAAATTCCATAAGGACGGTATACCTTTGCCAAAAAACAAGAAGAGAGCCTTTCCCTTAGGCCAGCAGAACAATACAGGAGGCATGGCCTGTAAGTCCAAATGCCAGTCAGCTTTACCCAGTGCAAACTCATCAGCAAATTTAAAACATCAGAGGTGGCTGCCCAGAGAGATGTTAACTCAATCACCAGGGAAATATCTCAAAGTACAGGATTAGACCTTCCTGCAGCTTGCAGAGTCACTCTCATTGGAGGTAACAAGCCCACCCCAATTCTCACAAGAATTTGGGGTTCCCTGCCTGAAGGAACATTTGGTCTTGTACTGGGAAAGGCTGATCTAAATTTAAAAGGAATAACTGTTGTGCCTAGTGTGATTGATGGTGATTATAGAGATGAGATACAAGTTCTTGCATGTGCCATGGATCTCTGGGTTTTTGAACAGGGAGACTATGTGACGCAGTTGATTTTGTTACCTATAGAAGCCTTCTTTTGTTAAGTATAGACAGAGCTCAGGAGGGAGCAAGACCCTCAGAGCAAAACTACAAAAAGAGAAATTTATTTTACACAGGAAGTGACTAAAAACAGGCCTATGTGTTTTATAAGCATTAATGGAAAATATTTTGAAGGTCTAATAGACACTGGTACAGATGTGTCTGTAATTACATTAAATGGCCTGCCATGTGGCCAACACAAAGGGCCCCTACATCCCTTATCAGACTGGGAACCCCTCAGCATGTGTTACAAGTGCCTCACCTTTGCCTTATGAGGGACCAGACCAACAAAAAGATTTCTTTTTACTTTATATAGCACCTATTCCAGTTAACTTGTGGGGAAGAGATTTGATACAAAAGTAGAAATTAATGCTGACTAGTGATTCTGATTTTAAAGCTAAACAAACAAGTTCCAATTTGGAAACTGAAAAATAGATTCAGATCCTAAAATTAAGAAAATGATGATTAAAATGGTATATCAGAAAGACAAAGGACTAGGAAAAAACAGGGAATCAAAGAGCCTGTTAAGATTATACCTAAAAATGACAGGCAAGGTATTAGATATCAGCAAGTTTTTTTTTTTGACAAAGGCCATTGATGCTTCTCCTCAACAACAGCTCTGCCTTTACAATGGAAAACCACAGAGCCTGATTAGGTAGATCAATGGTCCCTTAAAATAGAGAAGCTAACTCAATTACACAAATTAGTTGAAGAGAAATTACAGCTAGGACATTTAGAAAGCTCAGCCCTTGAAATACTAATGTCTTTGTTATTCCAAAAAAGTCAGGCAAATGGAGGTGGTTCCAAAATTTAAGAGCTGTAAATGCTTACTTACTTCCTATCGGGACACTGCAGCCAGGACTGCCAGATCCAACTGCAATTCCCAGAGACTAGCCTTTCATCATAATTGATTTAAAAAACTACTTTTTTAACATTCTTATTTTTCCCATGGATAGACTTGTCCATGCATAGTTTAAATGTTAAAGGACTAATACATCTAATAACATGGAAGGGAGGTTATGCTTATGTCTTAACAGGTGAAAATCCGCAAGAAAGACACAGCCTTGGTGGGGGACACAGCCAACACTGGAGACAGCCTTATGTGATGGCTCAGCCAACCTGGGCCCTCAGAGACCTACCTATCAGCCAGAGAATGGACCTCCATCTCCCCCAAGAGACCAGGAGAGAGGACAAGTGATCCAGTGGAATGACATCCAAGCAATAATTCATGAGGCTATATAGTCACCAGAAGGGGAATTCTACCAACCCCTAAAAATCTTTTGGTTGCCTTAATGGCCCTGTTGACAGAATCTATATGTATGACACCTGTCTCAGGAGGAGAGTATTGGGCTTATGCCCTTAATCCACTATTACTTAGACCCATTACTTGGGCAAATTCTCCACCTGAGATTTATCATGAACTAGACATGTCTGGTCCTAAGTTAAGTGCCATTACAAGGCCACTCATTTCTGCATAACTCCCTTGCATTATAACAAATCTATGTATCCTTGGGAGGATATAAGGAAGCATGTACAAGGAGCTATCCATCAAAATGTTACTATGGATATTGAAACTCTCCAGAAGGAGGTGTTGTCAATGTCCCAACAAGCCCAAAAATTTGATGAACAAATTCAAGATTGGTACAAATTTTCTGATGTTTTAGATCAATTAAATCCATTCAACTATCTGAAGGCACACTTCTGGCTTTATGTTGGTATACTTCAAGTAATCTGTGTGTTTCTCCTTATTCTATGTATAGTCTGTTGAAGGAAAGCCAAGATGGGCTGACCTCTAGACAGTTCAGTCGTGACTTGCTTTGATTCAGCTGTTGTTACAAAAACAAAAAGGAGATGTTGGAGACCATATGAACTGGCTCTGGCTCTGAGCAGGATTTAAAATTAACTAATTGGCTTTATATATTTGACTGTGAGTCTGTCCTAGGTGCTGGCCCCTTGCCTGGCAATGGGAGCTGATTCATAGTAAGTGAGCTTCTATGAATCACTGGTCCTGGCTGAGGCCTGTAGTGCCTGTGAGGCCAGAGATACCTCAAAGGGTGCAAGGCCACAGCTGCAGACACTTCGCTCAAACATGAATTAAATAGAAAGAGACTGCAGCTGCAGAGATTACTCCTACAGTCTCACTCCTACCATGTCTTCATGATAAGACGGTTCTCCTAAATTGATATGATTCATTACTTGTAGACATCCTTGAAGTGACTCCCAAGGTCCTGCTCACTTCCCTGTTTCCTTGCCCTTTGTTTTTGACCTAATAAAAATAGGCAGTCCAGAGGAGTCTTCGTCTTAGCCCTCAGAATCTCAGACTCAGCTAAAGGGTTTTGACAGTCCTGGAGCCCTAAAATCATACCCCTTGTCTCATTTTATTTAAGTCTTCACAATATATTCATTTGGGAGATTGGAGATCTAGGTCAGGATCCGATACCCAGGAATTTTTTTTTTTTTTTTTTTTTTTTTTTGTCTTTTTGAGACTCACTATGCAGTTCAGGCTGGCCTTGGGCTTACTTTGTAGCCCAGGCTGTCTCAAATTGACAACAGTCCTCCTGCCTCAGCCTCACAAGTACTGGAATTACAAGAGTGTGCCACCAAATCTGGATCCTAGGAATTAATTTTTTAAATTTTTTAAAATGAGAATACAATTAAGATGCAACACAGACATCTAGTTCACCAAACAAACCCAGGAGTCAATGAAGTGGGACAATTTGAGGCCACCCCCTGGCCTCTCTGAAGTGGTAACAACAAACCAAATGAATGAAGCCCTAGAAAAAAATCAAATCAGAAATAATTTCTCAGATAACTACAGAGATGACAACCTTGATGAAAACCATGCTTAGTGACTCTAGAACAGATACAGTTTTTAAAAATGTGGGGGGGGGTCTTAAGAAAATGGTGGAAACCATGAATGCCCTACATAAGAAAGAAATAGAATTTATAAAATAAATTCAAGCAGATATCCAGGAGAATAAAAATTCCACAGGAGACTGCAGGAGAATGACCCAATGTGAGGACAAAACCTCAGATATAGAAGACAGGCTTATGGTTAGCAATCGTGAAAGATTTCTCAACTGTCATCTATGTTCTTAGTAATGATCTTTTAGTAATTTAGCCACTTAAGGTAGTGTTAGACAAAAAATAATATTTATGGCAAGGACATCTGCATTTTTGCCAATATGTCAAAGGAAAATGACACAAATGTGGCATAAAATTATATGTTATGTTTGTCTAATGGTTACATCTGGAACTTATAGGTCTATGCCAGAAAAAGTGCAAACCCTCTGATGCAAGGGCATTCTTATGTTGTTTTGAAATTAATGAACAGCTTATTGTTGGAACACCACGTTATATGCAGGTAGTTATTATTTGAGTATAGCACAATGTTGTAGTCAGGATTTGCAAGGGAAACAATACAGGACACATAATTTATAGGTTTATAATAGTCGCTCAAAGAGTCAAATCCAGAAAGTGCAAGGAATCTAACCACACACTA
Organism: Cavia porcellus; assembly: GCF_034190915.1. Classification (NCBI taxonomy): domain Eukaryota; kingdom Metazoa; phylum Chordata; class Mammalia; order Rodentia; family Caviidae; genus Cavia; species Cavia porcellus. Next base: position 11,876,026 of record NW_026947512.1, on the reverse strand, counting down.
GAGACCCAAAGAATCTAGCTAAGGGCCTGGACCCTGCAACAATGTCCTGCACAAGTCCAGCTAAAGACCAAGCCTATGGCAACGCCTTCTACAAGTCCAGCTGGAGGTCCAGAACCCACAACAGTGTCTCATGCCAGCCTGTACCAACAATCTGCAATGTAAAAACCCAAAGATCAGTGGTGGAAGCTAGAAACTCTGCACCAGTGAGATGAAGGATCTGTGCCAGCGGGCTGAGGGATTTGCACTGGAGCCGGGAAGCAACACTCAAGGTAAGCACCAGAGCTCCCCAAGGTGAATTACAGTCATCCTCAGCAACGGTGAGATCCCAAGCTCCTCCAGGGATAACAGCCGAGTTCATATCAGGAAAACCAGTGTAATAAGCTCCTCCAGAAGAGTCAACAGCACCCTCTTACCCTCCAGTTCTCTTTATGCTGTTGGCAGTGATCCTCAGGTGGCCATCTGCATGTAGCACTTCACTGATTCAGTTCTGCTGGGTGCTACAAGTTGACCTCCAATTGTCAAACTACCACAGTCTAGCACAAGAACTTTTAAAAATAAGAAACGATGATAAAAAGAAAAAAAAAAAAAGAAAGAAAGAAAGAAACGGGGCCAGGAATTTAGCTCAATGGCATAAGTGCCTGCCTTGCAAGCATTCAGTTGTGAGTTTGATCTCTGGTACCAAAAAAATAAAAATAAGAAATGTATTTTTGTGGACTTTACAACAAAGTCAAAAATTTTTATGAGTACAAGCTAAATGTGGCAAAATCATAAACTTTTGAAAATTGTTGTAAAATTTCTTAAATGCACTGATAAAAGAACCTCTTGTATGTTAACAACTTATAAAAATCATACATGTATACTGATTAGTGGAAAACCTGGAAACATAAAACTTGATCTTGTCTGTGATTACAGTAATATAAATAAAATCATTGATTTAGTAGACCACACATTATATTATAGTTCCTTAAGAAAATGACATTTTAATTGGAATAGTGTCTATATTTGGTAGTAACTATTCAAATTCAAAAAACTAGATTTGGTCCATCTATAGACTTCTTATTAATGTTATTAGTAAAAAGCTCAATAAAAGTGGTTAGATCTCTGTACCACCAGTATACAAGCCACCTGATGCAATAGTCATTCATATATATATATATATATACATATATATATATATATCACCAGTGGTTCAAGCTGGCCAGAATGTGTTAATCCACTAATGAATTCATAGCTGGATGTGCATTAGGAGGTAGGGGCCTAATAATACCTTGGTTCATGAATTTAATTCTTTCGGTGATTCTAGTTGCAAATGCAGGAAAGGAATTATCCTCCCAAAAGTCTCAATATGGAGGAATTTTTAAACTTATTTCTCTTTTTGTTTGATGTTTGGTCTCCCTTTATTGTTGTTCTTGTTTATTTTATTTTCTGTTACTTGTACCTAATTCTATTTATTTATTTATTTATTTATTGGTACCAAGGATTGACCTCATTGCTTACCAAGCAGGCTCTTATGCTACTGAGCTAAATCCCCAACCTAATTTATTTTTTAATAATATTTTTATCTCTTTTCTCTCAATTCCTTTATTTTTAAATTTTTTTGTTTTTACTCTTCTCAATTCCTTTTAAAAAACATTTTATTTCTTCCATTTTACCTTTTTTCACCTCACTATTAATTTTTAGCTTCTTTATATTATCATCTGATTTCTATTGATACTGGTGGTACAGTTTTTGCTTTTACTGAGCTTTTTAGTCTTTGTATGTCAATACCTGGTATGTTTTTGTATTACTGTTACCATTAATGATTTCTTTTGTATTGTTAATGGTGGTATAGTTGGGGTTTTTTTTGTTTGGTTTTTGTTGTTGTTGTTGGGGGGGGGGGCTCTGCAGTACCAGGGATCGAGCTCATGACCTCCTGCTTGCCAGGTAGGTGCTTATATCACTGAGCTAAATCCCAGGCCCATGTATAGTTGTTTTTGATTGAGTTTCATTGTATTTCAATATCAATCTGGTTTATCTTTGCTTCATCAATCTTACTGACTTTTGGGCTGGGGATTAAGCTCAGTGGCGTAAGTGCCTGCCTGGCAAGCACAAGGTTGTGAGTTTGATCCCCAGTACCAAACCCCCCCCCCAAAAAAAAAAACCTGAGTTTTCATTTTTACTCTCTCAGTGTTTCTTTTAATCAAGCCCTCAAAAAAAAGATGAACATTAATAAGACTTTTGAATAAAAATGGAAGGGATGTTAGGGTATATATTTAACATGTCCCCCAGAGCCTCATGTACTCCTCCCAGGTGGGATTTGGGAAGTGACTGGATTATGATGTTGGATCTCAAGGGTGATAACTGGATTCATCTACTGATTAGATTAGCATAGTTCAGGGTGTGACTGCATAGATTTACAGAAGACAGAACCACTCTGAGCTGAGTGGCAACAATCAATATACTTGTAGTCTGGATGGAATTAAAAGGGAAAGGGAGGTTTGCTGCTGCTGCTGCTTCCTGCCTGCCTGCCATACCATGAACTGTTTCTCTTCCAGGAAAGGAGCTAATACTATATCCAGTCTGACAGGTGCACCAATATCAATACAGAAATACAAGAAGTATGGGGGGGGGTTATATAACTCCTCCAAATGTCCATAGTTTGTTGGGAACGGAATACAAAGATAGTGGATGTCATGCTAGACAAAGAATTCAAAAGACTGATTTATAAAATGATGAATGACTTCAAAGAGGTTAAAAACAAACAGCTGAATAAAGACAATGCAGGATATTGAGTAATTCAACAAAGAGACTAAGATTCTCAAGAAAAATGAAACAGAAATCTTGGAAATAAAATGCATAATAAATCAAATTTTAAAATTCAGTAGAAAGCCTCAACAATACAAAGGACCACATAAAGAGAATTTCAGGGCTTGAAGACATGGCTGAGAAGTAAGTATATATAAACACTTAAAAATTGGGTATGAATAAAATAGTATGAACTCTGGGACAGTTAAAAAACTAAACTTACACATTTTTGGTGAAGAGGTTGATATACAGAGTAATGGCACAGAAAAACTATTTCATGAAGTAATAACGAAAAAATTCCCAAATCTTGGGAAATATATAGACATCAAGATAAAGAGGCATTTAGAACTCCAAACAGGTATGACCAGAAGAGAACTTCATTATGTCAAAATATAGTTAAAATGAAAGGGTACAGAATAAGAAATGAATATGGAAAGTTGCAACAGAAAAATTTCAAGTCATATGTAGAGGCAAATCTATCAGAATAGCTTCAGATATCTTTGCAGAAACCCTAGAGGCTAGGAAAGCATGGAATGATTTATTTCAGGCCCTGAAAAATAAAGTACCTACCTAGTGTACCATATCCAGCAAAAGTATCTTTCAAAACTCAAGAAGAAAAGAAGATCCTCTAAAATGATCATAAACTGAGTCAAGCATTATGTCACATACCTGTGATCCTAGCACTCTGGAGGGCAAGGCAGGAGGAACATCTCAAGTTTAAGACCAGCCTAAAGTACATAGTGAGTCTAAGGAACCCCTCTATATTGCTGATGGGAATGTAAACCAGTACAGCTACTATGGAAACCAGTATAGGGGTTCCTCAAAACATGAAAAATAGAGCTACCATTTGATCCAGCTATACCACTCTTTGGTATATACTTAGAGGAATTAAAGTTAGCATGTTATAGGAATACCTGTAATAAATAAACAGGGATATTGCATACCTGTTTATTGTAGCACGATTCACAGTAGCCAAGATTTGGAACCAACCTAGGTGCTCCATGAAATGGACCAAACATATATATAATAGAGAGTTATTCCACCATAAAGATCAAAATCACGTCTAAGCAGGATAATGGTTTGATCTGAAAACATAATGGTTTGATCTGAAAACCATCGTGCTGAACAAAATAAGTCAGACTCAGACAAATGTTGCATGTTCTGCTTAATATGTGGAACCAAAAAGAGATAAGAAAATAGAAGGGAAACTATTACTAGACAAGAAGAAGGGAATAAGGGGGAGCTGGAGGGAGTAAAAGAGTAGGGAATAGGGCTGGGGATTTAGCTCAGCAGTGTAAGCACCTGCCTGGCAAGTGCAAGATCGCAAGTTCGATCCCCCGTACCAAAAAACACAATAGATTATTCCATGCGTAGGGAATAGGAAGATGAATGTTATTTTAAAATATGTTAAATACACTGAGTTGAACCCTGCCCCCAAATGTGAAACAGGGCAGTACCAGGGAGGGGAAAGAGGGAGATGATCAAAGTGTGCTATGAGCATGTACAAATCAAGCCCACTAATCTCCATAACCAAGAGAAAGGGTTTTAAAATATAAAAGTTTGAAAATTAAGAAGTAAAACTGTATTCACAGAGGACATGAGCCTTGTATATAGAAAATTCTAAGGAATTGAGTTTAAAAAAACTGTTAGAACAAACAACTTCAGCAAAGTCACAGGATACAAGAGCAATACACAAAACCAATTATTTCTATATACAAATAACAATGTAAAAATGAAACAAAGAAAATTCCATTGTCAGTATTATCAAAAAGAATAAAATACTTAGGAATTTAACCCAAAAAGGACAGTTTTATATGAAAAACTGCAAAACTTTGTTGGAAGAAATTAAGGATTTAAATGAATGGAAAGACATCTCATGTTCACAGATTGGAAGATATACAGTAACACTTCCAAAATTGATCAACTGATTCTACACAATCCTATTTAAGTCCCAAGTAAGCTCGGCATGGCGGAGCATACCTGTGATCCCAGCACTCAGGAAACTGAGGCAGAAGGATTGCCCTGAATTCAAGGCCACCCTGAGCTACATAATGAGTTCAAAGCAAGCCTAAACTACATAGGGAGACTGCCTCAAAAAAAAAAAAAAAAGGTAACAATATGATTAATAAGATAACTAAATATGATTTAAGTGCCTCTGTTACTCTTAACTCTTCCTTTTCTAGGATAGAGCCAAATAGAATATAGTATACCCAAAATACCATAATTTTTAAAATTTTAATTAGTATATACATGTGATACATAATTATATTCATTTACATTCCTTCAGGGAACTGGTACAGACATACTTTATCTTGATCATTTCTACTCTCCTTTCTTCTCCACCCTGCCCCCTTTCCCCAACACAATTTAAAAATACTACAAGCAGTGTGTGATTAGCCATCTGTTTCAATTTTAGGCTTTTGCTTGCTAGGGATGGAACCAGGGCCTCTGGCATTCACGGCAGGTCAGTGCTCCCCGACCAGGCCACGTCTGCAAGGCTGCACAAGAGCCCAATCCCCTGTACTGCAGAAAAACCTGAGGAATTAGAAGTGTAATTTTAAAAGGTTTTTGGCAATTACTTTGTGTCTTTTTAGTAAAAGCATAACTGAGCAAAGAGGTGAACAGCCTGAGCACTGAGGTAGAGATGGAGAGAGAAAAGCAGTTGAGGTCACAAAGTCAGAGGACAGTGCCATTTTCCCATTCTTATATTATTGCTAAAACTTTTCGTTTACATTTTGCAGCGAATTATTGGGTCGATTTTTGGTTAATTTAGGCTTTTAGATGCCTCTGCATACCAAGAATGCCTTCTGTTGTTTGGTTTGTTTGGTATTTTTCCTCGTCTTTCTGACAGGGTCTCATTGTGCAGTTCAGGCTGGCCTTGGGCTCACTTTGTAGCCTAGGCTTCTCTCTGTCCTACAGCAATCTTCCTGCCTCAGCCTCAAGTGCTGGGATTACAGCAGTGCGCCACTGTGCCTAGCTCCTTCTGTTGCTTTTATGGTTTCTGGTCCCTCTTCCCTAATGTGCCTCAGAAGGGCTTTCTCCCCGCTGGATCAAACCCAGGGCCCATACATTCTGCCAAGCATTCTACCAGTGATCTACATCTCTCACCTTTAAATAATTATATTCAAACTAAAAACTTCCCTAATAAGGTAACATTGTGACTTACCTTGGGTTTCTTGTTTGTTTTAGACAAGTTCTCACTACATAGTTCAGGCTGTCTTTGGACCTGTTATAAAGTTGTCGGCCTCAAATTTGTGATTCTTCTGCTTCAGCTTCCTGAGTGCTAGGATGACAGGCATGTGCTACCGTGGTGGGCTTTTATTTTTCCTTTGTGAGCTCTTCTTGTTATGCAATTATATAAAAGGCATGGTTCAAAACTATAGCAAGAAACATTTACATCTTAATTTTATTACCTCAACCCAGTTCATCCCTTTCCTCTGTAAACATATTCACTGGTTTTTTGTTTTACCTTTTGTCTTTTGAAAACTCAAGGAAACAACACATACTGGTATCTCCTAGATCCCTTACATAAAATGCAGCATACTGGCTATGCAGGATTGTAAGAGACACAGCAAGAAGCAGAACCACGCCTTCTTGCGAAGCAGCCTCTGCCACGTGACTCAGTAAGACACAGGAAGAGTAACCACGCCACAAGTCAGCCAGTGTGTGGGCTGGGAAGCCAGAAGAGCAGCCCCACATTCCCACGCTAAGCAACTGGCTGACTTAAAGTCTTGTTCGGTTGACCTTGCAGACCTGAGGCTGGTAGTCTGGGCATCTACTCAGAGGACGGCAGTGTACACTGTGGCACCTGTGGGGTATTTCCTCCTGTCTTGTTTTTGAAATCCAATGCTTTGTTCTGTTTTACTGTTTTGTTTTATTCCTGTTTAGTGCCTGAGCAACTACTTTAAAGCCAGCAATGTGCAGTGTCACAACCATTGTTAAATTCCTGTCATCTTGTTCTAAAAACCTCTATATAGCTGCCATTTTAATTTGTTTACATTTTTGTTGTTTTGCTTTTTAGGTTTTTTTTTCTTTAAAATATAAAATGGCATACCACATCCTCTGTTCACTCCTTGCTTTTCTCTGTATCACATCACGAAGATTACTCCATAGGAGCATAGATGTCTTCCTTGATTCTTTGTATTGGTGTGTGACTTATTTTTCAGCTATAGCAAGGCCATGCTGTCATCCTTCAACCTAAGCCACATTCCTGTGACCTGAGCACTAGAGCAGCAGCCATTACATCAACCCTAAAGGCAGCAATGTGGATGCAGGGATGAGTAAGAAAAGGGATAAAGAAGGCATGCGCGGCGGTGCACGCCTGTAATCCAAGCTACTCAGGAGGCTAAGGCCAAGTTCAAGGTCACTCTAGGCAACTTTAAAAAGTCCTATATCATGTATTGTAAGAAGCCAGGCTGGTAGGCTGGAGATAGAGCTAAGCAGTTTACTCCAAGTTCAATCCCCAAAAGGGGGAGAGGCTGCAGAGTGTAGACACAACAGCTGTTTGAGACAGAGTCTAACTATGTAGCCCAGGCTGGCGTTGAACTTGCAGTACTCCTGACTCAGCCTCCTGAGTGCTGAGGCTACAACTGTACACCAACCATACCCAGGAGTCAGCTGTTCTTTTAAGCTTCTTAGATACTCTCCAGGATGCTTCCATTCATATCCCACAGCATTCGCTTGTGTCTTAAATACTTACCTTTCCCCTTCTTTCACTAGAATGTAAGTTCCACACGACAGGGCCCTTGGGTCTGCTTTGCTACAGCAGTCCTGTCCCCAACACATCAAACAAGTGACCAGCTCTGTCATTTCTAATACAGATGAACACCATCTCAGAAGTTAATCTTTGTTTTTAGAATGACAATCTATTAGCATTAGTTTCTTTCAAGAAGATCATAAAAAATACCATTTCTTTTTTTTTTTTTTTTTTGGTTTTTTTTTTTAATTTTATTTAAGGAGAAAAGAAAAAAAAAGCAGGGAAAGGGTACAAGTTATACAGATTTACAGAAAAAAAAATGAACAGTAGGAAATCACTAGTTAATGGATTACATATTGTCATCTTAGAAATAATTGTTCAAGTCACAAAATTAAAGCTTGTAAAGTGGACATTCCATCAATGATACTAAAAACAGTTCTGTTCATTGATCCAATAAAACTCTGTGATATCATTTTCTATCTTATACACTTAAATATACATGCAGTTATATAGTTTGGAGCACTTTCTTTTCCTCTCTTTTGTACCATGACTATTACACATTTTGGGTTTCATTGCTCCCACGGTTCTTATTACTTTTTTGGAAGAGAGTAAAACCAAATGTGACATAACAGAACAGAATTGGTCAAGTCATAAGGGTGGACATAATAGATAATGTAAAAACATAATACAAGATGATCAACAATGGTTACCATAATGCCTCCCGCTATATAGAATTGCCTATATGGTTAGTTATAATACAATTGAACAAAACAGTAAAGAATAAAACCGACAAAACCAAAACATTGGAGACATTGTAGGTCTTCAAAAGTAGATAAAAGTCAACAAGAATGGGCGTCATAATGAATCTCATTATCTTCACAGTTGATGCCTAAACTTTCGAACCTGATACTATCCAGCAAAACAGAATAGGGGAACATCAGTTAAAAACCAGATGGTGAGAGTAATACAGGGCTTCAAATCGAGATAATAGAAAGTCAAAGTGGGTTACTATAATATATCCTGCTATTTTTTTCCTTTAATTAAAAGGATAAAGATAAAAAAGTAAATAATGGAGTGGAGATTGAGATAAAAGAGGGCATAACAACGAAACAGCGCAGATCCAAACATAACCATTTAAGCAGAATAGTGTTTCACCACCAGATAATCCTAACCTAAAAGTAGTTACCATATTGTTTCTTTCTTTGACATCCTTGAGTACAACTTCGTATACTGTAGCATTAAGTATATCAAAACAATGTAAAACCATTCAAGAGAATGACAGCATTACAGAGTATTTAGAATCGACTAACAGAAAATGAACAATGGTTTCTGTATAATCTCCTTGTCTTTAAAAGGTTTTTGCTTATACTATTGTACATAATAAAATCCAATAAGATACAACCTGTTTAGACCATTGGAGACAGAAGAACAAAAGCTAGATGAGACTTCAAAACAAGATGGTACTAAATCAGTATTACCTATTAAGATGTCATTTTCTCCAAAATAGCTGTTCCTATCATCCAATCTTCTCTGCCTCATTTCTGTTGAGCTCTTTTTCTGTCAGTAGCTGTCAGTTTGTCTTCTTCATTTTGTTCTCTGCTCCATTCGTTGTGGCCTCCCCGCCACTATTTCTGGGTTCTTTGTATTTTTCTTTTTTTAGAATATCCTGCAATACTTTCTGTAGGGTTGAATTAGTGGTTGCAAATTCCCCCAGTTCCTCTTTATCCTGGAAGCACCTCGTTTTTCCATCAATTTCCAGGGACAGTTGTGCAGGATATCTCAATCTTGGCTGGAGATTATTATCTTTCAAAGCTTGAATTATTTCCCCCCATGCTCTTCGTGATTTGATGGTTTGTGCAGAGAAGTCTGCTGTAATTCTGATGGGTGTTCCCTTGTAAGTGGTCTGTTTCTTGTCTCTGACAGCTTTTAATATTCTGTTCTTGTATTGAATTTCTGGAATTTTTATTATTATATGCCTGGGTGTTGCTCTGTTTGGGTTGTAGGTAGCTGGGGTCCTGTATGCCTCATACATCTGAGTTTCTTTACCTTTTGCTAAATTAGGAAAATTCTCCTGGATTATTTCTGTGAGTAGCTTTTGTAGTTCACTTGTTTGTGTCCCTACTTCTTCTTTTATGTTCTTAATCCTTAAGTTATGGCTCCTCTTATCATCTTCTTGTCTTTGTATTACTGCTATTTGTTTCTTTGTTATTTTTAAGAAGTTTTTCATTTCATTCTCCCATATTACAAGTCTGCCCTCCAGTTCAGATAGTCTGTCCTTAGTTTCTTTCAAGCTGTTATGCCAGTCTTCGATAGACTTCTTAGTATCTTGGTAGTCCCTTTGAACCTGCTTCACGTATTCTATGCTTTCTGTTTTCTCCATCAAACAATTCTCCCCTTTTTTTCTGTTCTTCCATTCCACCACCTGTTTTTTCCTGGGTGGTACTTAGCATTTCTCTAACTATTCTGCATACTTCTAGCTTCAGGTCGTTGATAACTTCATTCCTGAATTGGTCTATGAGGCTCTCTATATGGTGCCTTATGTGTATTGGTGCGGTGTCTGCTATTGCCTGTTTCTTAGAATTGGGGGCCGAGGAGCCTTTCTTGTTGCTGCCTCTTCCCATGCTGCCTCTTCTTCTCTGTTCCTTATATATGCAAGCTTATATAGGAGGCCCAGCTTCTCTCCCAGTCAGCCACAGCCTGATCGAATTGCACCAGTTAGGTGTTCCCGCTCACCGCTGCGCACCAGGGAGTTACGGACCAGGCAGCCTACGCGTCTCCCCTCCGGGCCACCGTCAGGCTCTGGGATCTGGGTTGGGACAGTCTACCAGGTCTGCCGGCAGCGTCACGCAAGCCAGGCACTTTTCACCAATCCCGCTCGAGAGGGGGATGTGTGGCTGGAGTCGCCACCGCGCCCTGCTCCTGCAGGACTGCTCGGGCCCAGAAAGTCCTCTGCTGGAGTCAAACTGTGGTAGAGTGTCAGTTTCTCTCACTCACCTCACCACAAGTCAGTGCACGCCTCCCTGCCGTTCGCAGATTGCCGTTCTCAGAGCTTCTGCGCGTCTCTCTTCTTGCCAGGCCACTGTAGAGGCAGCCAGCCGCCGCGCGGCGGGAAACCCAAATCGCGGCTTACAATGGCGCGGAATCCAGCCTCCACACCAAGGCTTTTCTGTTCCTGTTTTAGCACCAGGACTGCATACCAAGTTGGTTTCTCTCAGCCCAGTTCGTTCCTGAGTCAGCAGAGCATATCTCCACCTGCTTATGTCTCCTTAGTCCGCACCATTCCTGGCTTCTGAGCCGAGTCTTTCAGAGAGCCTCCGGTAGTTGCTGTTATCTGTCCGCCATGTTCTCCTATATACTTAGAATGTAAAAAGGAAACATTTAGATAGAAGATCATGAGCAAGTCTCTTAGGTTGCTTGATCAGTTTTCATCTGTAAAATGAAATTGTTCATTAAAAGTCACAATCGGGGCTGGGGGTTTAGCTCAGCGGCATAAGCTTCTGCCTTGCAAGCAGGCGGTCGTGAGTTCGATCCCCGGTACCGATAAAAACGAAAAAGACAAAAAAAAATAAAAATAAAAATAAAAGTCACAATCTACAGGTATTTGTCAGGCACTGTGTTAAACCAAAAGCACAAAAGTTAACCCTTCTCACAGGGAGCTTACACACACCTTCCAGCACAACATGCATAATCCTAAATAATTGCTGAGCTAGAGAAAAAGTCTCTTTTTCAACACTGAGTCACTAATTAAAAGACATCAAGACACTGAGACACACTACTTCACTTTAAAAGTATTTAATTCAGCATTGTAGTAAGAATAGAACATAATAACAGCAGCACATTAATAGCTAAGAAGATGTCTATCAATTATTTTTCCCAGGTACTAGGGAATGAACCCAGGACATTCTCACTGAACTACATCCTCAACTCCTTTTAAAATCTTGTTTTTGTTTCTTTAGACAGATTCTCACTATGTAATTCAGGCTGGCCTTGAACTCACTGTGTAGCCTACTCTTGGCCTTGAATGTGGGATGATCCTCCAGCCTCAGCCTCCTGAGTGCTGAGATAACAGGCATTTGCCACCATGCTGGGCTTATCTTTTGAGCCAAGGTCTCGCTGAATTAATGTACTGGGTCAAACTTGTGATATTCTTGGGGCTGGGGATTTAGCTCAGTGGCATAAGCACCTGCCTTGCAAGCAGGCGGTCGTGAGTTCGATCCCTGGTACCGATAAAAATGAAAAAGACAAAAAAAAAACTTGTGAACATCAGCCTCTAGAGTGCTGGCACTGTAGTTATGCATCATCACACACAACTCTACTCATCACTGTCTTTCTTTTTAGGGGACTTTGATAGCCCGTTCCCTACAGCAAAATAAGCTAGGAAAGTGTCTTTAGAAGACAAAAAAAATCATCTGTCAATGCAAGTCTAACGCACTTAAAAGTGATTAAAGATTCTAAAAATCTCAATCATGAGTATTCAATTATTAAATATATCTCATTTGAAACCTAAAAATTTACTTTTTATTTAAGACAGGATCTCACTATGTGGTGTAGGCTTGTCTTGAACTCACTAACATAGCCCAGACTGACCTCAAACTCACACTGACCCTCCTGCCTCAGCCTCCCAAGTGCTGGGATTACAGACGTGTACACCACACCTGGCTAAATCCTAAAAATTTAATACAGTGAACATTTATTCTTTAAGAAGATGACCAATAAATTAACATTTCCTAGAGAGTGGCACCCCAGATCCTCATGACCGGTCCTTGAGTACATGACTGTGGCTCACTCCACTACCACATTTGTTGTTCTTCTAGATCCTTCCTGGCTTCCATCCAAGCACCTTCAAGGGCTCCATAAAGAGACAGATGCAGAGACAGACATTCGTTTCTCTTGTGCTCCCTCTTGAGACAGCAACTAGGCAAATATCCAATGAAAACAAGGTGCATAATCCACGACATGTAGTCCACACAGCCTCATTCAACCTGAAACACTGCCAGTTCTGTCAAATATGCCAACACGCCAATAAGGTATTTGTGACACAGAATCTGTAGAAGTAAAAAAAACAGAAGAAATTTAAAATTAGAATAGCACAACAAACCAGCTTGGTATTTAGATGACTATTACACTGGTATAATTTCTGGATAGTACACTAAGCTCACACATGCAATGCACTATCACTTTTTTTTTTTTGGTACCAGGGATCGAACTCGCAATCTCACGCTTCCAGGCTTATGCCACTGGGCTAAATCCTCTGCCCTGCACTTTCATTTTTATATTTCCCATTCTATTTCTTTTCACTGTTGATTTTTCTAATTGATTTCTTCTAATCAAAATTATATCCCAGTCTACTACTGCATGCTAACTCCAGTCTGGTAAAGGGTGCTCCTGCAACATAAGAGCATGTAGAGTGCTCAAACCTTGACTCCTCTGCTTACTATCTTACACTGTACCTTAAATTTGGCCTGTTTCCTTGTTTTTGTAAAGATCAACACATTCCCGCTGGCTTGAACCACTGGTGGTACATGCATGACTAACGCATTGGGCAGCTTGTAGCATCGAATGGGACTGTCCTATGCCACCCGATGGACAGTCATGCATGTAGCATTGGTGGTTCAGAGCTACCCAACAGCAAACTCTACAAATTATGGCACTGACATGAATGTGTTAAGGTATTTCAGGCACAGAAGGACACACCTACAGCATGGTCTGACTCATTTGTGGAAACTATGAAAGTTCATCTCATAAAAGAAGACAACAGAATGGTGGCTACTAGAGGTGAGGATAGGCCAACAGAGGACAGAGGGATATTGGATGATGGGTACCAACGGAGGGTCAGATAGCAGGAATCAGGTCTAGTGTCCTACACTACAGCAGAATAACCATAGTCTGTAGCAATTTATTACAAGAGTCTAAAGGTTCCAACAAGTAGCAAGGATGGTTGAAGAGATAGAAACATTAATTGTTATGATCTTTAGACATTACATATATCAAATTATTATACTGTGCCCCATAAATATGTATATGTCAATGTTTAAAATTAAAAAAGAATTAAGTTTATCAAACTAATGTAGTGATAAGATCATAGGAAACACTTACTGAATATATATTATGGCTATGTTTTTAAATATATTTTAGAAACCAAGTGTATTTCTACTATTACTTGTGAAAAGTACTTCACAGAAAATAAAATAGTATCTCCTATCATTTCTCTCCCACTGAAGATAAGCCTAAACTATAAAGATTAACACCTTATTCTATGTTTCTAGATATATACTTTTCTTATCTAATCTAAAATTCTCTGGTTACTTTCAAGTTTTATTTTATTTTTATTTTATTTTGTTTTTGAGACAGAGTCTCATTATTGTAATTCACGCTGAACTCACTATGTAGCTCAAACTAGCCTTGAACTCATGGTGATCTTCCTGCTTTATCCTCCTGGGAGTTGGAATTATAGTACCAACACACCCAGCTCAAAATTTATTAAGAAACAATTTTTAAGAGTTTGAAACTTACTACAGAATAATTCATATTATTACCCAAGTCATTAGGGCACAAGATATATACCTTTCTACTACAAAGCTGCATCTAGAAAACTAAAGCCTTAAAGCATACAGTTAAGGTTTCTCCATTGTCTTGAATTGGTATACATTCAAATGTGTTTCCAGTGTGAAGAATATAACCACTACACATTTTGAAAACCTGGCATTAATTAGGAGCAGTTATTTAATTTGTTTCGTTCAAACTAACCTTTATTTTTCCATCAGTATGTGCAGAAGCTACAGATGTTGAAACACGTACCAGTCTTGTGGCTGATAAATGAATTTTGAAATGCCTATGGAAATGTGAACAAAGGCATTCCATAAATAAGTCAACTTCCTCCTGGGTAATCTCCCCAGGTGTCTTGTGGACACTGTCCCACAAAGCTTTTGCATCCTCTGGATGTATTGCATAAGAAATATCCAGACTCTGAGGGCTACAGGGTACAGACCAAAAAAACTCAGTAGTAGCCACATAATGGTCCATTTTACATGCAGTCCACATAGCAGCCAACCAGGAAAGATTAAATGCATTGATGGTTAACGGACTGAAATAGCAGTCAAAGGTCTTCTGAAACCAAGTTCCAATTATGGCTGTGTTAGACTCTGCTCCATTTGCAAGGAATAAGGGTAGACAGGTGAAATCTTCTGAAACTGTCTCCAGGAGACTGTCTCCAAATATACTGCAGAACCAACCGGTCCATAACACTTTACCTTCTCTGTTCTGAGGTGGCAATTGAGATTTTGACAGAATCTATGAAGAAAAGCAAAACAGATTCATTGGGTTCAAAAGTACATTTACTCCTAAATAATCTTCTCAAAAACAACAACAACAACAACAACAAAACACAGAGATTATCTCCCCAGTTATTAGGATTTATCAAAACAGCTGACATTTCCCCCAGCATTTGTATACAGTAGAGATACGGTATATGGCAAGAACTCTGTATAACTAAAATGCTAAACAAAAGATGCCTATATGGCATAATCAAGTACAATGTCTTGCTTGAAATAAAAAAAAAAAAAACACTAGAAGTGACTATAAAAAGTCACCAAGGCTGGGGATATAATGCAGCGGCACAGTATGTGCTTGTGAGTTCAATTCCCAATACCAAAAGAAAAAAAAAAGGTCACCAAATCAACACACTTCCATTGATGAAGACAACATTTCCTATAAGAACTCTATCAACGGGGGCTGGGATTTAGCTCGATCCCCAGTACCGATAAAAATGAAAAAGCCAAAAAAAAAAAAAAAACCAAGAACTCTATCAACATGGGGCTGGGGATTTAGCTCAGTGGCATAAGCACCTGCCTTGCAAGTAGGCAGTCGTGAGTTCGATCCCCGGTACCGATAAAAAGGAAAAAGACCAAAAAAACCCAAAGAACTCTATCAACGTAAAAAAAAAAAAAAAGAACTCTATCAACGTAAAATGTTCTTTAATGTTAGGTCCTATAGTCTTCATCAGGCATCCTGCTTTTTCCCTTAAGGGCCTGTAAAACAAATCAAATGTATTCTTTCTTTTATAGGAAAAACCCTGCAAATATTTGATAGTCCTTATCAACCACAGTGCGAAGTTCAACATCTCCGGTTTTTTTAACCATTCTTCTAAGACATCCATTCACATTTTCTCGCTCTCCCAGTCACTCTTTTCGGAGCGCCTTATGCGCAGGAATCATTTGAAAGTGAACATAACTATTCCCCCAAAGTCTGATTACAAGGCTATCACTACCTCTGTCCTAGATTACACTCCTATTAATGTAATCTTAGAATTCAACTGATTTTTAATTGACAGCTTTATATAAATTAGCCCTACATCCTCATTTTTGCTGTTAATAAGTAAATCTCCCTCAACTTAAATTGAAGCAGTAAATTTATTACTACTAAATTTTAAGTTCTTTTAATTTGGCCCACTGTGCCAATCCATTCAGATCATTTAGGAATCTTGGTATTTCTAGCCAGTAACCCTTCCAACTTTACATGCATAAACTACATGAGATACACTCCTTCAAGATATTCCTAAAAGTTTTTGTTGTTAAAGTATTGACCTGGCTAAGGTTAAGATCATGGCCCTGTCTCATATCCCTTTAGAGATGATCATTTAAAGTCTACTTTACCTTATTTAGGAGATTATGAGAGATTGACGAATACCCTGCAGCCCAGGAAATACTGTCACATAATTTTATGACCTAAGTGTCTATCACCCTGTCAAAATGAAATTTCATTTGAAAACTATTAGAACACTGTACCAGTAATTCAAAGGATCATTTCTTTTTTGTGTTTTCAATACTGGGAGTAAACCTGTGGCCTCCTGTATGCCAGTTTTTATTTGAAGACAAATCTCATTAAATTGTCCAAGCTGGCACTGAACTTTCAGTTCTCCCCCTCAGCCTTCTGAGTAGCTGGGATTACAGGCATGCACCACCACACTCAGCCTTAAGAGATCATTTCTAACCCTAATATTCGCTTGGCTGGTGACATGCGTGTCATAAAACTTCTCTGACATGAGCTGCTTCACTTCACAAAGACTGCAATCTACTCACTGTTTTTCCTTCCGCAATAAGAGTTCCTTTATTTACAACTGGCAAAGTAACCCCTAAAAAAAGAAACTTTTCAGCCAGGTATGGTAGCACACACCTGTAATCTCAGCATTCAGGAGACTAAGGCAAGAGGATCACTGTTGAGTCCCAGGCCAGTCTGGGCTACATGGCAAGTTCAAGCCTGCACTAGATTGTGAGACACTCTCAAAAATATCTATCCACTTACTACCTACATACATAGGTGTTTCTAGCCTTCCTTCAAACTAGAATGTAAACAAGTTGCTGAATCTCAGCAATATCTACTTTGTGTCCTTCCTACCTGAAACTTAAATATAATGTTTGTATCTCCCCAAACCATCATATACCATAGATGATTTTTAGGCTGGAAGTTATACACTAAGGATTTCAGAGAAAACATAAGGGGCCCAGATTATTGATTCCATTAGCATCATACCAGCCTTGGACAGGTCAAGATAAATCTCTAACATTTAGGCTTTCTGCTCTAGTCAAAGGAACTAATCCTAGAACACCCTGAAATCTTTGCCAATACTGTAATACACCCTTGAAGTTGTTAAATTTTTCTGTAAAGGGCCAGAGAATAAATATTTTAAGCTTTGCAGCTCATATGGTCTCTGTTGCTGCTATTTAATTCTGCTGTTATAGCTCAAAAGCAGCCCAAGATAAAACAAAATCAAACAAAATAAGTTATGTTCCAATAAAACCTTACTCACTAAAACAAGGAGGGGGTCAGATTTGGCCTACAGACCATAGTTTGCTGAGCCCTGATTTTTTTTCTTTTTTTTTTTTTTGTCTTTTGAGACAGGGTCTCACTATGTAGTTCAGACTGGCCTTGAACTCACTTAGTAGCCAAAGTACAACACCATGCCTGACTGAGCCCAAATTTATACAAAGAAATATACATCTAGTCTTTCAAACTGCTTAAGAATTTAATTTATTAACAATTAAATTAGTTAATTTAGGCACAGTGACACATGCTTGTAATCCCAGCTACTTGGGAAACCAAGGCATGAAACTACAGTTCAAGACCAGCCTGGGAAGCTTAGCAAAACTGTTTCACATCCCAATATCACACACAAAAAAAAGAAAGAAAGAAAAAAAAAGGGATTAGTTAACTCAAAAGAAATTCATTTTTTTTATTATTAAAAAATAAAATTGCCAGGGATTTAGCTCAGCAACATAAGTGCCTTCTTCGCAAGTGTGAGGTCATGAGTTCAATCCCTGGTATCAAAAACAAAAAAAACCTGGAATTAAATAAATAAATAAATCTGGTCAGGTTTGGTGGCATATGCCTGTGATCCCAGCACTTGGGAGGCTGAGGCAAGAGGATCACTGCAAGTTCGAGGCCAGCCTGGACTACAATAGTGAGACTCTGTCTCAAAAAACCAAAATCAATCAATCAATCAATCTGATTGCTTAAAAGATACTTATTCCTTTTATATACTACCTATAGGATGGAAAATAAAATACTACATTTCTGAGTCTAATATGGCATCATGTAATATTGTGTGTGAAATGTTACTTTTTTAATTAAAAGTGCCTCTAGATAGTAAACTCAAGAGCATAAAATTACAGACGTATCTATAATATTAATAAAAATATCATAATGAAAAGTTGGGGCACTATAATCCCCATTTCAAGACTACACAGATTTTGATAACCAAATAGATGCATACCAAAAGAGTAACCTGTAATTTTTACCTTCCTTTGCCTTTTATGTATTTGTTAGGTTTCCTAAAATAAACATGATTTCACACATACACACACACACACATACACATGTTTCTATAGATTTAGAACTAAATGTTTTAAGTTGATCACATCTAATTATTATAACTTGGTCAAACAAGACATGAAATAGGCTGAAACCACTAACTTAGGAATTTAAAAAACAGTAAGAAAATACCACAACAATTTCCAAAGCAAGAAAACGCAGATCCTTTTCCCTGGGGAGCAAGTACAGCTTATCCCCACTACCTGGACGAGAAATGCTTCTGGATCCCTTTGTGTTCCTTTCATTCCTAGGAGAGTAGAGAAAATCACTTTGATGCTGAAGTCTTCTCCCACTTCCACAGCAAGTCCTTTCTGCTTTTCAGCGGCAATAAACGCACTCAGAAGTCTTGAATACTCTTTGAGATTAGCATAGGAGAATTTATATAGAGGAGTTAAGCTATACAAAGTCCACTGTTTATGCAGAAGGAATGCAACCTTCTGAGGATCAACATTTTCCTAAACAACAAAATCAAGACAAAAAGGTTTAAGAATCAAGAAACAAAATAAAGGATAAAATAAAGGAAAAAACAAAAAGCAAAATAGAAACCAAAACAAAGTTTAAAAGACCAAAAAAGAAAACATTAGTAAAAACTTACATAGCATTTAAACATCTAATATAAATCTGTTGGTACCTGATCTTTACACTACAAAGATCGTCTCAAAATGGAGTTCACAAGACCTTTTGCAGACCCCTGAGCAAGGCCCTGCAGGTGCCGAGCTGTCTCCGCTGGAGGGCATCTCCCCCAGCGCGCACACAGAACAGGAATATCCCTTTCCCTCACTCAGCTCCGCCTCGGCGTCCCCGAGAGGCCCCCCAAGCTGAAGCGAGGCAGTGCTGGCACCGCTCCAAACCTGTTGTTCTCTCTCCTGCCCTCACTTTACTTTTCTTCACAGTACTTAGGACAATGCCATTTATAGTAAGGTGTTTTTTTGGTCTTTTTCTTTTTTATCGGTATCGGGGATCGAACTCACGACTGCCTGCTTGCGAGGCAGGTGCTTATACCGCTGAGCTAAATCCCCAACCCCTTATAGTAAGTTTTTAATAAATAGTTGATGAACATGTATGTTCTACTTTAAGAAACTATATATTCTGAAAATAGTAACTTCCTGAAGTACCTAGTTTGATTAGGTTTATGTAATTTTTTTAAAATTTGGTAGCACCAGGCATGATAGTACACACCCCAGCTACTTGGGACACAAGTTCAAAACCAGGCTGGCAGCTGGGAATGGTGACAAAAGGCTGTAATCCTAGCACTTGGGAGGCTGAGGCAGGAGGATCACTGTGAATCCAAAGCCAGCCTGAGTTACAAAGTTGGAGGCCACCCTGAACTGCATAGCAAGACCCTGTCTCAAAAAGACAAAAAACAAAACAGGCTGGCCAACTTAGCAAGATGTTACCTCAAAATAAAAAAAAACAGCTGGATACGTTGCCCTATACTGCCACACAAAATATAATACGATACAGGCTGGGCGTGGTGGCTCATGCCTGTAATTCCAGCACTTGGGAGGCTGAGGCAAGAGGATCGTTGTGAGTTCAAGACAAGCCTGGGCTACAAAGTGAGCTTAAGGCCAGCCTGAACTGCATAGCGAGACCCTGTCTCAAAAAGACAAAAAAAAAAAAAAAAAAAAAAAAAAAACTATACAGTATAATACAATATTGCCAACAAATCCACAATGCCTAATTCAATAAATTAAATAAAAAGATATACTTGGGAGTATTTTTTGCTGTGCTCAGTTAGTACCATCAAAAATAAAAACACTTTTATTTGTATTGGCTTCCTTGGATTGCTTTATATGTGCACCCAGTAAGCTTCTGGCTTCCTGAATTTCTAGTCTCCATGTTTTCCAACAGTCTCATAGCTTCCTGTCTTTTGGACTCTCACTACAGTTACCTACTTCAGAAAAATGTTGTAGCTGGAGCCTTCACTGAAACAGTTACACATATTTTTCTTATAAGTATCAAAATATATGGCAAAATTATTATAAGGCTGAGGAAACACTGAATTGAACATTCCAATCTTTATATAAAATTTGTTTTCTAGGCCAGGCACAGTGGCACATATCTGTAACGCCAGCACTTAGGAGGCTGAGACAGGAGGAGTGCCACAAGTTCGATGACAGTCAGGGTTACATATTGAGTTCAAGACCAGCCTGAATGAATGAACTACATGGTGAGATCCTGTCTCAAAAATACAAAAAATAAATAAATAAAAAATAAAAAACAAAAAACCTTTTGTCTTCTTGCATTATCAGCATTAGTAATTTAAGAAACTGTCACAAAGAAGCAATTTGTTTCCTATGCCAAGAGTATTATGCATACAAGGGAAAACAACTACAATGAAGTTATTGGAGGATACAACACCTATGCAGTCTTCTAACGAAGAATACATAATTTGTATTTAATCGTGATGAAATATCAGAGAAATACAAAATAGAACATCCAGGTATCTTCCCCACAGAGTTTAAGACAGCATACTACAACACATGCACACCAATGTATATAGCAGCACAATTCATAATGGCTAAATCCTGGAAGCAGCCTGTATACCCATCAACAGACTACTGGATAACTATATGTAACAGACTATTGACTGTAAAGAAGGACAAATTTGAGACAGTTGGAAAATGAATGCACCTGGAAAATATAATGTTGAGTGAAATAAATTGATGCACAGGCTTAAATATTCTATCTCTTCTTCGAGTAAGAGAAACCACAAACAGAGATAAACAGAAGATGGACAGAAGGAGACAGGGTGGGTCTCTTGGAAATGGGAAGGGATCCAAGAAACCAAGTGAGAGGGGTAGGGGCAGCCGGGGGGGAAACTAGTAGAAATTATTATATATTATTACTAGTAGAATAAAGATAAGTCATGTAGCAGAACCTAATAACCTTAATGAATGTAAACATCAAATGCCATATACACAAGCTAAGATTAATAATGTCAATAAGAATGAAAATGGGGGAGGGGAATTAGAGGAGGAAGAGGGGAGGGATGGGGACAGGAAGTAAAAGATGCAAGTTGTATTACGTGTATGTCCCCACTCCCCAGATGACTGTAAAACCCATCTACTGCTACCATGTGCTAGTAAAAAAAAAAAATGTTTTTAAACAATAAATAAGCGAAAGGAGGAAAATGTAGTCTTCAAAACTATCAATGTCATAAAAGACAAAGAAATAATGTGGACTGCCTGGAGAGTGCAAGGTCGTGAGTTCGATCCCTGGTACCAAAAAAAAAAAAGAATGTGGAAATGGTCCAGGTTAAAGAAACTTAAAAGTTATTAAAACACACAGTGCTGATGGTATGAAATTATCTAACTTTTTATCAATATGTTAGCTGAGTGGTTAAAAATCCATCAATAGTAATAGAAACTAAAGTGCTTTGTTCAGATGGTCTCATTGTTGGTTAAACTGAAGAAACACAAACCATACCTGCAGCCCTGAACCCTGCGGAATTTTCCTTCGAGGTGGGGTGGGGAGAACTGAGACCTGCTTCCTGATGGATTCCAATCGTTTCTGCAGCGGGGTGGTACCTATGAAGTAATCTGTAAGACTTGAGGTTGTACTTTGTCTAGGAGTCGATTCTGGTGCATCAGAAGTATCCATAGTCTACATTAAAAAAAAAAAATTAAAACAAGGGAAATCTATTTTGGTTTTTAATTTTTTTTTTTCTTTTTCTAAAACAAAACAGAATTCTAAGCACTGAAAACTTAACTCATGCTAACAATTTTATAGATTCCTCTCCTCACTATAGGGGAATTCTTTCCTTCTTTCCTCTTGTTGCTTTTTCCACCAAATTCTGTATTTCTCATTGGCCACAGCCCAGTTTTATGTACCTCAGAGTGTGTTTAAAATTAAATTCAGGAGCCAGGGATATAGCTCAGTGGCACAACACCTGCCTGGCAAGCAAGCATAAGGTCCTGAGTTCAGTTCCTGGTACCAAAAATTTAAATTTAAATTACATTAAATTTAGATCCAGGCTGCAGTGTCCTGGGAGCGCTTCTTTGCTGCTGTGGTACTGAGGGTCCAATCTCAAGACAAAAAAATCCATTCAGGGTATTTGACAGGTCATCAGGAACAGTTTCCTGAATGTGTCACAAAGCTGGCATGATGTCCACCACAACCAGGGGAACATGTTCCCCAGCTTCTGAGACCTGTCCTTTCTCAATGCAAAGGATCACACGGCAAGCCAAAGCTTGTGAATGGCCTCTGCACTCTGACCCTTGGCATGTGGACCCTGCTCTTGCGAGTGATGCGCTGCCCCACATTATTGACATCTATAACACAACTGCACATGACGCTCTGGACCGTCCTTGCCCTGGGACACTTCCTCTTTGAGATGCCTGCACTGGGAACTGCGGCTCCCCTGCCTGGTAACCTAGCACCTCTGCTGGTGGCACATTTCTCCATCCTCTGTTTGCTAGTTGTATTCTGTTAACTAGAGGTAGAACCAGAATCCACATGGAAGAGTTGACGCCAGCATTAGCACCTCCAAGATCATCATCTTCCACCTCTGCTATCGTCTTCCTTCTCTTTTCTGTTAGACTCCATCGTTAGTCCTGATGAGACGCCCAGTGTGCACCTGGTGGGCCTAGGATGAAGACCTTCTTTTTTTCCTTTCATCTCTTAGGAAGTTGAAGATTATGAGCAGGAGTAGCACCTCTTAGTCATGGCTGTACCAAGAAGGATTCAGAGGAGCTTCCAGGGGAGCTGGGACTTCTGAGTGGCCTGGCACTGCAAAGAAGCTGCAGCTGCAGCCCCTCTGCACATTAAGCTGGCTAACGCCCGCTGCTGTATCCCTGGATGTGCGCAACCTCTCCTGAGTTTTACCCCTGCTCCGGTCTTTCTTACTGCACTCCTTCATGGCTCCTTTATCTGTGAAGTAATCCTTGGACTTATCAGAGCCATCTTGGTGTGTGCTAGAAAGATTCAAAGATTATTTTGACTCCTAGCAAACTTTTCTCTTTGTTTAAAGAAGCCATGATGGTGTCACTTATCTGAACTGTCACTTCTACTAATTCTGAGAAAAGATCCCTATTTGATTGCAATTTAAGACAAATACCAGCATCTTTCTGCCATTACCTTCTTGTTTTCCTTAGCCACACTTAAACAGCAGCTATTCTAAAGCATTCTAGCTTTCATATATAAATATATAGAAATATATAGATATAGATATGTGTATATATATATATATATATATATCTGAAAAGGGAATTTTAATCAGTTCCATTTACACAGAATGCTTTTCCAAGTTTATTTGGGCCAGTAATTACTAAAATTTACTGAGCATTTATCATGTTCCAGGTACTCTTCTGGCCCCTAACAAATATTGTCAGTCCTCAAACAATCCACTAGGTGAGTTAGAGTACTCTCTACTTGATAAGAAGACAAAGTGTTAATCCTCTTTTAGCAGGTTTCATCTCCTCAGGAAAAGCTTTTTCCACCCAACTCCTCTTGCACTTATAGTTTGTTCATAACACACAAATGTGCACACCTGTAACCTCTGCACTGGAAGGCTGAGGTAGGAGGATCACCCCAAGTTTGAAGACAGCCTGAGCTACATAGTGAGTTTAAGGCTAGTTTTAACCACATACCAAGATCCTATCTGGAAAGAGAACAAAACAAGACTTAGTTGTAGTCAGGTGTGGTGGCTCACACCTGGAACCCCAACACTCAGGAGGAACTCCATCAGTTTGAAGCTCGCCACAGCTACACAGTGACTCAAGGAAGACCTAGACTACACAGCTAGAACCTGTCTCAAAAAAACAAAACACCAACAAACAAAAAGCCACACTTATTTATTTCTCTGTTGGTTAGTCCGTGAAAAAAGAAACCCTACGTGATCACTTCCTACATTGCCGCTAACATCCGAGTTCAAATGCCCCAATGCCAATGCTTAGCAGAAAGCTAACCACGTAACACACACAAGTCCTGGAAAGACAACTCCCACCCAACCAGGCAAAACGCAAAATGCTTGGATCCATAAAAGGCATCTTACCAATAAATTGTCGCGGTGACTTTGTCACCCATTCCGGATTCACGAATAATTCTTCAAGTTCGGCTCCAAAACTACGTCTATACTAAAATCCCCTGAAGAAAAGCAAGAAAAGTCACCACAGTGACAGCTATGAGAGAGGCCGGAGTAAGCCTGGACCCTCCCACCAGCTCCCTCTCGCTGCAGAAGTGTGTTCACGGTGGACACAGAGGAGCCGGGAAGGGAGAACTGGACTCACCCGAACGCGGGGCGAGGCCTCCCACTTCACCCCGAGGGATATTTCCGCTCACCTAGCCGCCCAGCTTCGTGCCCTTCACTCTTGCGGAGCCAGCTTCTGCCTGCACAGGGAAAAGGGCAAAACCCGAAAGGGCATCTTAACTATTCCAACTGAGCCGTCCTGAGATCAAGAACGCAGCAGATATCCACGACTGAGAAACGGTTGCGTGGCTAACAGCGCCCTCCAGTTTAAAATCATTTCCCGACGCGCTCCGCGGCCCGACGCAGGAAGCCTCTCCCAGACTGCCCGCCTATTTCGCATCTCTGAAGCAACTGAGCTGGCCATTTTAACTGAGGGCAAGGCCAATCTTTGTGGACAACGTTCCCAAATTGCGTAGGTTCCTCTGCAATTTTGAATCGGTGCGAAGCTGTTCCTCAAATTTCCGCCCTTAGTAAGCATGGCGGCAGCATATCCCATTTGATTGGTCGATTACCTTTAGCATAATCTTAGGGCCTCAAGAAGAGCGGGTAGTAGGACGCTATCAGCAAATGGGTTCGGGCCCGATAGTGTATTGGATTTGTTTGCTTCGTTCTTTCAGAAAGCCTCACTTTGGCTGTTCGGTCTAGAAGATTTGAAACGCGAGACTCTCTTTTCCGGTTCTGCCTGCAGTCTTCGAGAAAACGAGGAAAGAAGGGAAGGGCATGCGCGGGTGGACAGTCCCTGCCGAGTCTCCGTAATCTTGGGCTCTCGCCTGGCACTGCTGTGTGGGGCCATTCGCTTGTCACTTTTGCTGCAGTCTTGTTTAATAGAAGTGGGAACTGATGTTTTGAAGGGGCTAGAAGATCTCGAAGACTGGTCGTTTGTACATTCGAGTACTCACGTTTTGCGGAAAAGAACTTAAGTATTGCAGTAGAGAGATGGACGTGGAATTTTAAGGAGTTTCTGTGTATTTCCGAATCAGAGCTTTGATCACTGTCCCAACACCAGCAGCAACAGATTCGCGTTTGTATCTCGTCGTCCTGGTATTCAATATGCACTTCTCTTCTTGGTTAAGTCAGCTGTGCAAGAGTTTATCCAGACCCATCGGAAGGACCACCCAGCCCATCTGGGTTTCTCTCTCCAGAAATCTGGTGCTGAGGTCACAGAGGAAAATTCCAGGTGAAAACAGCGAAGAGCTTCCACCTGTTCGCTACAGTTCCCCCTAGCCCCGGTCTTAACGCGATAGTCTTAGGCATAGAAGAGATCATTCTTTCCTTACATGCAGTTTCTTCCTTGAGTTTTTAAAAGGTAACCATATGGGATATTCTGTACGTAATTGATACTACTAATAGCCTAAAAATTCTTTTCACACTTTCATAATTGTCCAGTGTACAAGTAACTGTTACACACTGGATGTTTTGGCCCACTAGATTTGTACTAAAGTAAAACAGTTATTTCTCTAATTCCTAAGATCATGTTTCATTTGACAAAAAAATGTATAATACTTAGAATTGGGTGACTAGGAAAAGGTCAGTGCAAGTGTAATGATCCAAACAATTTTAATTTCCTTAAAGCAAGGCGAAATTTTAAATTCACTTGCCTTTGACACATCTGTAGATGAATTTTATTAAGGGACAAATCAAATTACATACTGTGACTTATAAATTTGATCCACTGACCTAAAGCAACTAAGATACCATGATGTGAGAAGCTTTAATCTGCAAGAAATGTAATCTTGCCTTTTAAATCTTTTTTCTTTTATTTTTTAAGAATTCAGTAGCTTTGTTGCCCGGACCAACACATGTGGAGAGTTGCGACCTTCTCACTTAGGCCAAGAAGTCACCTTGTGTGGATGGATTCAGTACCGAAGGTAAACTGAGGCACACAGTTTAAGAATGCCCGGTGATGGTTTCCTCAAAGCTGTTCTAACCCATTGTTAACTTTTAAGCTGTTAATAGAGTAAGAAGCTGCCTGCCAAGCACAAGGTGGTGAGTTCGATCTCAGGTACAAAAAAAAAAGGGGAGGGGGGAGGCTTGCAACTCTATTGAGACACAGAATTTACCAAATTTGCAGTTCTGTTACTGTTTGGAAAGATGTAAATAGTATAAGTACCAGTAACATTTTCTGTGAAAAGATGTAATAATGGAGATTGATCCACCATTGGAGTAACTGACCTTTGGTTTACTGAGTTTGAAAAGTTTTCTTTGACTAGTAACTGGATTTGGGCCAACACCCTGCAAACCTAATGTAGAGAGCTCCAATAGCATAGATGCAGAGAGCCTTTTTATTCTAAACTTAAGTAGAGGAGAGCTTAAAAAGCATGAATAGTGATCTCCGAAAGCCAGACCTCATCTTTTTGTTATGTCTGTATTCCAGAATATATATGAATACTACATTCACATTGAAGAGATCCAAAATGTACGGGTTGTGTGACCTTTCTAAAGTGTATGTCCCAAGTAGGTAGATATTTACCCTGTAAATTTGGTGACTTCATCACATAAGCCTCTTTCTGTATTTTTTTTCTGACATTAAAGACAGTGTGAGAAATGTAGGTCAAATGCTAAAATGTAATTATAGAGTCATTAAATTCATAGTTGGAACTCTTCCAGCAAATTTTGGGTTATAACTTTTTTTGAAAAAAGAAAAAGACCTTCTTTCTGTCTCTATATTTCAAAAGTTACCAAACAGATGTTTCTTTTTGGTTTTGTTTTATAGTTCTGGAGATTGAACCCCAAATCTTGCACATGTTAGGCAAGAACTCTACTACTGAGCTACATCTCCAGCCCTTTTTAAAATTTTATTTTGAAACAGGATCTTTTCCCTAAATTGCCTAGGCTGGACCAAAACTTGCTATCCACGTGCCTCAACCTCCTGAATAGCTGGAATTACAACCCTGTATCACTGCACTCAGCAATCAGATGTCTCTGATATCCTAAAATATTACCTTTGGATTTTGCAAAAGTTTCCAAAATTAATAAAAATTTTTACGAGGACTTCAGCCAATGAAAATATTGTATATCTGTTTCAGTTTTTGTTACACGTGGACCACCATGCCCAGTGAAAATTGTTTTCAAAAATTTTAAATCTGCTTTTTCATTACTAAGCCATCTGCAGATTCGTAAGCCATATAAAAACCAATAAAAAATTGAAAAGTAATTTCTCTTTCATTAATAAGCAGCATAGATAACAGTTGTATGCATGGCATTAATGAAAGTGCATCATTATTTGCAGGAAAAATTGAGAAATTGCAAAGAAGAGGTTTGTGTTTGTTACTTACTAGTTTTGTCTGCTTAAATTTTGGAGTCAAAATTTTATCCTAAAATGTTCATTCTTTCTTTATTAATCAGGCAGAACGTCTTCTTAGTCCTGAGAGATTGCCATGGACTTGTTCAAGTTATCATTCCTCAGGATGAGGTAATAGTTCCCTGTTGTTACCTAAAAGCTGCTTTCATGCTATGGCTGGGTAAGAGAAGTAGTTTGGTAAGTGTGCTTGCAGTCTTAAATTTAGAGGTTTCTCATTAACGAAAACTGTAGGCTGCAGATGTAGCTCAGTGAAAGGTTGCATGTACAAGGACCTGGGATTGATCTCTGGCACTCAAAAACACAAAACAAAAAATAAAACTCATAAGTGCTATAAGCAATATTTAAAACATGGCAAACTTGCTGGGGATGTGGCCCAGAGTAGAGCACCTGCTTGCCTAACATATGCAAGGCCCCAAACTCAGTTCCCAGCACCATACACACACCAAACTAAAGACTCAGAATTAAAAAGCCAGAATATGAACATAAAATTTACAAAAAATATAGAGAGATGGCTTGTAGATACATGAAAGTATACCCAGCCTCACTCATACATAAAGAGATGTAAATTAAAAACTACCTAAAATTTTAGTTTGTCGTCATTTTAGTGGCACTGAGGATTGAACTCAGGGCTTAGTATATGCTACAATAGCATCTTACCACTCAGCTGCGTCCTCCACGTACCCAGAGGTTTTTTTTAAGACAAGGTCTCAATGTGTTGCCCTTCCTGACTCAGCTTTCCAGGTGACCTGGATCATAGGCATGTATTATGGCACCCAGCTAGAAAAGCAATGCACTAGCTCTCAAGAACAAGGATCCAGCCAGATGTAGTAGCACACATCTGTAATCCCAGCACTTAGGAGGCTGAGGCAGGAGAGTTGCCATGAGTTCAAGGTCAGCCTGAACTGCATAGCGAGACCCTGTCTCAAATAGCCATAAAAGGGGAGGGGGGGGAGAATGTGGATCCAGAGATGAACTTAGCTACTCCCAGAGACATCCTTTCACTTCGTACTCTATCATTGCCATTGAGTTTAACTGCCTCTAAGACTAACCATCGAGACAGTAAGGGAAGCACCAACATTATGGCAAATAAGCTGTGATTATTAACTTTTTTCTAAACTATACATTTACAGTTACTGGTGGTTTCTTTATGTTTATTTTTTGAAACTGTTTTCCCCTCCTGTTTTCTAGTCAGCTGCCTCTGTGAAGAAGATTTTATGTGAAGCCCCTCTGGAATCTGTGGTGCAAATTTCAGGAACAGTTATTTCCCGTCCTCCAGGACAAGAAAATCCAGTTGGTATTTTGGAAGCTACATAAATTTTACCTGTGTGCATTTATGATGTCTGCGTTCACATTCACTTGATGTAACCTGTACACCTGTGAGACATAAGGTGCTAAGGCTCTGTGAATTCTGTATGTGAACCTCCAGGTTTCAATCTATTCCTTATAAACAGACCTTATAAGTGTGCATGCTAAGGCATTTGCTGATGCATGGGACTTGAATGCACAGCAGTATTTTGATATCTGAACAGATCAGCTACAGATACGCACTGTACACTGTAAGTGTACAGTGTTACTATACACTGTAAGTACCTGCACATTTTACATAAATATTACAGCTATGCATTGTGTACATGTCTAATGAGTGGTTCTTTCTCTCTTTCTCTCTAAGAAAATGCCAACAGGAGCTATTGAAATAAAAGTTAAAACAGCTGAGCTTCTGAATTCCAGCAAGAAGCTGCCCTTTGAGATTAAAGACTTTGTGAAGGTACCATCCTCTGTAATTATGAAATAGAATATCTAGAAAATGTTGATGAGCAGTGAAATATTTTCAGTGATTTTTTTCTTTAAAGTTTACCATCTATAAAATTAAACATATTATGAAAGAATCATGAATTGTTCTGTTCTAAAATTTCTTGACAAATTCAGTTTGTTTGTTCTGTTTTGTTTTTTGAGACAGGATCTTACTGTGTAGTTCAGGCTGGCCTTGAACTCATTATGTAGCCAAGGCTAGGCTCAAACTCACAAGCTCGAGGCAATTCTCCTGATTCAGCTTTCTAAGTGCTGGGATTACAGGATTGTGCCACCATGCCCAGCTAATTTAGGATGTTCTTTATCAAAGTTAAGGAGTTAATGGAGCTTGACAGCACGAGTACATACACCCCACATGATTTTCAGCTTTGTCACAATTACAAACTTACATACTGTATACTTTTTTTGTTGTTGTTATGCCAACGGTCAAGCCTAGGGCCTCATATCTGCTATGCCTATCCTTAAATGTTGTTAGCACAGAGATGCAGGATTTATGTCCTTGAAAGTAAGTGCTCCTCAGTGTATTCCTGCTCACACAGCGATGGAGAGTCTTAACTACCCTCTCTTCAACCCTTGCATTTGTATACTAGTCAATAATCCGTTCAGATAATAAACTCGGCTGTTTTTCACTTTGCCATATCTCTTTACAAGATCCTTGAAATCTTCACCTTTTTTTGTTTTTCACAAGTCGACTATGGGCTTAAAAGATAAATGTTAAGTAAATAAATGTCAGTCAGTGAAGAGTGATATTTTTATACTAAAAAATGGTTAAAAAAAGTAAAATCTGTACTCATAACAAATTTCAAAGCTGCCAAAATTAAGATAGCAAGATACACACATACAGACAGCGTGCTGTGCTACTTGATGGTGGAAGCAAAGTTATCAAAAATTCAAATTCTGTATCTAAAGAAAACATCTTTCTAATGTACAAAAAACATTTTAAAGTAAATATTTGTACTTTGTTTAGAAAACAGAGGCTCTTCGTTTGCAGTATCGGTACTTGGACTTGCGCAGCGCCCAAATGCAGTACAACCTGCGACTCAGGTCCCAGATGGTCATGAAAATGCGGGAGTATCTTTGCAATCTGCATGGTAAGGGGAGGCCTGGATGTCTTTGGAGCTGTACGCATCTCTCCTGTTTTATTGAGTTTTATCATATCTGTTCCTTCACATGATTGGGCCAGATGGTGCCAGGAGTCGAGAATTCACTCAGTGTGGTAAGGTAGTTTTTGAAGAAACATTAATTTAGTGTTTTGTTCTAGAGCATAATTTAATAAATAGTCCCTTATTGGGTCACAAACAGGTCCTTTTAAAGGTAATACCTTCGTGCACTGTTTCCTGTTAGTATCACCGCATTTGGTTTGTTTATTTTGGCAGTGTCGAGGCAGTGCTCTGCTGCTGAGCCACACCCCCAGCCCTTAATTCTTTATTAACCTTACACATCATTTCTTGAAACTCAAAAATAGCCCATGCATTAAACTAGGCTCTTGGGGCTGGGGATTTAGCTAAGCAGCATAAGCGCCTGCCTTGCAAGCGCTTGGTCGTCCGTTCGATCCCCGGTACAAAAAAAAAAAAACTAGACTCTTGAACTGTCCTGGATTTTTTCCTGTTTTTCACTTGTGTTACTGTCAGTATACAAGTGGAACATTTTCAATCCTGGAAAAGGTCTACATACCAGAACCCATCAACTATTTGGAATTTTTTCACATTAAAAGTCAGCTTTATTAGGGGCTGGGGATTTAGCTCAGCGGCCTAAGCGCCTGCCTTGTAAGCAGGCAGTCGTGAGTTCGATCCCTGGTACCGATAAAAGTGAAAAAGACAAAAAAAAAAAAAAGTCAGCTTTATTTATTTATTGTCTTTTTGAAACAGTCTTACTGTGCAGTTCAGGCTGGCCTTGGGCTCACTTTGTAGCCCAAGCTGGTCTCGAACTCACAATGATCCTCCAGCCTCTGCCTCCTAAGTGCTGGGATAACAGGCCTGTGCCACCACTCCCAGTTTAAGTATCAAGTTTATGAACAGAATCAAATGTTAGGGAAAACTTTACCTGTCTCCTTGGATTTGTACAAACCACATCATTAGGCTTGATAGCTTATTTGAAAATCCCAATTAAAACAGAGCCTCTGATTTGTTGAACTGCACTATAGACATCATATTGACAAATTCCAAAACTCTATGTATAAAATTCTCGTATTTGTCCCTTTAGGGTTTGTGGATGTAGAAACTCCAACATTATTTAAGAGGACCCCAGGGGTATGTATATCACTTAAATCATTCTCCTAATAATGTCCTATTAGTTATAAAACTGGACCGCTTTGCTTTTATAGTCACTTGGTCTACTTGGTAAATTTTATTTCATTTTATTTGTGTGCCATCCCTGCATAGGGGCCATGCTAACCTTCTCTGTATCATTCTAATTTTAGTATGTGTGCTGCTGAAGTGAGCACTTTATTTCATTTTGTTTACTACCTCAGGATGTTCATATTAATTAGCTTTTTGTAAGAAATGAGGTTATATGGGTTAATATTTTGAGTCAGGGGCCAGGGATATAGCTCAGCAGCACAGCGTCTGCCTAGCAAGCATGAGGTCCTGAGTTCAATCCTCAGTACCAAAAAGAAAGAAGAGAAAAGTAAGTCATCTTTTCTGTGCTGGGAGCAACTCCCCTGCCACAGGCCTGTAACTCCCAAGAGTACCGGCTGCCTGCAGGTCCCTCTGTACTTGTACCTCGCTCAGGAGTGCCTCTTGGCTGCTGAGCTGGCCAGTGATGAGTGAGAGCCTCAGCACGACGTGTCACTAGCCGTAGCTTCCAGATTGGTGTCACTGCCATTTCAGAAGACATTGACATAGCAGCCAGGTTCTGTGGCGCTGAGGCTGCCATGGTGAGGTTGGCTGGCTTTGGGGCTGCGATTAGGAGCCTTCGGGGTTTTTTTTCTGCTTTCAGGAATGGAACTCGTGACCTTGCCCTTGCCAGG
The DNA here is from genome assembly GCF_034190915.1 of Cavia porcellus. Classification (NCBI taxonomy): domain Eukaryota; kingdom Metazoa; phylum Chordata; class Mammalia; order Rodentia; family Caviidae; genus Cavia; species Cavia porcellus. The sequence continues at coordinate 11,843,412 of NW_026947512.1, read as the reverse complement.
CAGGCCTTATACCACTGAGCTAAATCCCCGGCCCCCGGAGCCTCACCTTTGCTTGTGTCAAGAACCTCCTGTGCCATTCTGGGCGTCACTGACTGGTGGCCTATCTCATTCTTTTCATCATGTGAAGGAGCTCTATCCACTTCCCAGAGTTTCTCACGTCTGATCTGCCCTGTGTGTTCCTTTTTCTTACTGCCCCACGAAGCCTGGAGAAAGTGGTTGGTTCAGATGGGCAAAAGGAAGATTGATACTGTATTAATAAGAGAAAAAACCCTGGCATTTCTAACCATTGTTAGTCTATTCAATCTATAGACTTATAAAACTACAGTTTAGGGGTGCTGGGGATATACCTCAGTGGTACAGTGCCTGCCTGGCAAGCACGAGGTCCTGAGTTTGATTCCCGGTCCCACAACAAACAAACCTTACACTTCAATTTAGGAATGCATCTAGGAATGACTTAGGAAGTAATGCGTGAAATTTTTTCAGCTAGTAACTGAATTGGGAATTCGTTTCAACAAGCAAGTGTTTAATAACCACTATGTAGAAACAGTATTTAACGTACACCCCACACACATACCCTGGTACTGGAGATTGAACCCAGTGCCTTCACATTCCTAACTCTTTTGAGACAATCTCACTAAGTCACTGAATTGGTCATGTGTTGGGAACTGTTGAAACTGGAAATTGAACACACGTGCAAGGCTGTAGCATGGCCTGGCCGACCTAAGAACAAACAGATGCCTTAAGGGGCAAGTATAAGGTCACAACTGAGGACACCTGGCCCCAACTCCAGTTAACCAATAAAGACTGTAGCTATAAGCATTTCACTCTTACAGTGAAATGCAACATGGAGATCTCCTAAGATACCTCTCCAAAATTAACCTAAGATAGTTCTCCTAAATTAAACATAATTTGTTACTTGGCAAAATCCTCGAACCACTCTCAAGGTCTGTTCAGTTTCCTGCACTGTTTGAAAAAAATAATAATAATACAGGCTGCCCAGAGACATTCCCTGTCTTAGTCCTCGGAGTCTCAAACGGCACAGGAGGGTTTGATCCTCCTGGAGCCCTACAGTTGTGCCACTTACCTCATTTATTTAAGTCTTCGCTGTACACCTGGTAGATTGGGGATCTAGGCCAGGTCCCTGATACCCATGTTGGGCTTGAACTTGTGATTCTCCTGCCTCAGCCTCCAAGAGTTCTTGGATTACAGGCGTGTGCTACGATGCTTAGCTATGTAAGCCTTCTTAGAGACTCCAAGGTCATCAAGAAGTCATCTGTGTCATTGTGAGAACTTTACTCTTTAGTTTCATTGATGAGCTGAAGTAGCACCTTCCATTAGATAAGTATACCTTATTTTTGTTTGTTTGTTTTTGTTATTGTTTTGTGGTACTCAGGACTGAACCTGGGACCTTTGCACTGTACTATATTCCCAGCCCATTTTTATTTTTTATTTTGAAACAGATTCTTGCTATCACTAAGTTACCCAGGCTGGATTCAGACTTGCCATCCTCCTATCTCAGTTCCCAGGTTCTAGGATTTCAGGCATGTGTTACCTGCCTAAATTTGTTGTTTTTATTAATGTCACTTTTCCCCTGTCTCTTTAAAAGGGTGCCAAAGAGTTTTTAGTACCATCCAGGGAACCTGGAAAGTTTTATTCTCTCCCTCAGAGTCCTCAACAGTTCAAGCAGCTTCTGATGATTGGTGGTTTAGACAGGTGAGTTATTTTTAAATACTGTTAGTTGTCAGAAAAAGAAAAGGCAAAAGGGAAGAAGGACTCACAGAACTGTCAGATCTCTTTTTATTCTCTGAAAACATGCTGTAGTCATTTAGTAAAGATTTACTGGGTGGCCACCCTGTCAAAGCTTCATGCTAGTGGCTGTGGCAGGAGATATTTTTTAAAAAAGAGTTAATGAGATTAGTAAGGCAGAGTAGGATACTGAATAAACCTAACTGTGCAATAAAACTATAAATGCATTGAAAATTTGCAAATTAGATGTTGTTTAATATCACAATGTTTGAGAGAATATTGTAGACAGTCTTTTTGAGCTAGACCTTCAGAGACAGACCTACAGCAAAGATGAGAGTTGGAATCACACTGCACAGGACAGCTCAAATGTATTCATAAAGCAATTAAATATTTCAGTTTTCCTGAAGGAAAAAAGTATCTGGCCAGGCATGGTGATGCACACCTGTAATCCCAACACTGAGGCAGGAGAATCGCTACAAGTTTGAGGCCAGTCTGGGTTACAGAGTGGATTCAAGGCCAGTCCGAACTGCATAGCGAGACCCTGCCTCACAAAAACAAAATAAATAAATAAAGCGTCTCTAGAGAAGCGTACCTGTCTAACATAGGAACATCTCAAGGTGCCAGAGTATGTTTTGAAAATAATATAGAGAACAGCAGTTTTTCATGGGTCGGCTATGTGTGTGATTAGATTAAAGCATTATTTAAAAATAAAGATTCTAACCAGGGATGGTGGCACGCACCAGCCCAGCACTCCGGAAGCTAACGCAGGAGATTGTAGATTCAAGGCTTAGGGCTACATAGTGAGGTCAAGGCCAGCCTGGAACACAGTGAGACACTGCCTCAAAAAAACAAAAACTAAATCATTAAAACATTTCTTATGTCTTTCAGATGTCATTATTAAATTTATTTGATTGCCTGCTGCGCCATAAACTTTTGGGGGGAAATATGTGTGCCTTCCTGGGATTGAGACTGACTTAATACTGCTTCTCAATTGCAGATATTTTCAGGTTGCCCGATGTTACCGAGATGAAGGTTCGAGACCTGACAGGCAGCCTGAGTTTACTCAGGTACTAAGTTCTCCCTTCCCAGCCTCTTACAGAGCCTTCTACAGCCAAGAATCTCAAAACTAGCACTTTTGGGCTGGGGATTTAGCTCAGCGGCATAAGCGCCTGCCTTGCAAGCAGGCGGTTATGAGTTCAATCCCTGGTGCCAATAAAAAAAAAAAAAAATGACTAGCTCTATAATTTCATATGTTTTACTATGCATTACAGTTTACCCATCAGATATTTAACTCCACTGAATTGCCTTTGAGGCACTCATTCAACTTATGATCTATTTCATATATAAAAATATAAGGAGTGTGGTCATCCATGCCAGAGTTCTACAGTGTTTTTATGTCATGTGATAAAGTTTTTAAAGCACGTCTGTTAGGCATTAGGAGCCAGTAACTCTTGATGTTGAATCTGTTTACCTAATCTTCAGCCTCATCAAAGCCATTATGACTTGGTTTCTATATGATACCAATGTGATGAAATACAGAAATCTTTATCTTGGGAATTGGATAGGCCAGGGATCAAATATAGCTCTACTGCTTACTAACTGCAGATAGTGAGCAAGTTACTTAGCCTCTGAGCCTTAAACCATGAAATTGCTGTGGGAATTAAATAAGTATTGTAAGCCACTAGTACAGTGCCTGATGGAAAACACTTGTTTTTATACTCCTTCCTCATGTTGTTTGTCTGCAGAATCTGTGGTAGCTTGAAATCGGTGAAATGCATATATTGTGACTATTCAAGCTAGCTTCCACATGTTATTTTGGTTTCAGATTGACATAGAGATGTCTTTTGTAGACCAGACTGGGATCCGGAATTTAATCGAGGGTTTGCTCCAGTATTCTTGGCCCAGTGACAAAGATCCCGTGGTGATTCCTTTTCCTTCCATGACTTTTGCTGAAGCGTTGGCCAGCTATGGAACTGATAAACCTGACACGCGTTTTGGGATGAAGGTACTGTTTTACTTTCCCAGGACCTTGTTCTCAAATGGTTCTGCTGTCTTTGGGAGGCAAGTGATTAAGAGTTCTGAGTGGCTGTGGACGATTCCTAGACGACCTGCTTCTGGGTTGGGGTTTCGTAGATAGCAGAGCGGCTGCCTCACTGCGATCTATTGAATGTCTGCTCCCGACACAGGTTTTGTTTAGGAAAAAAAAAAAGACAGCGTATTTTTAATTTTTTAAGTTTAAAAAGAGGATTAGCCGGGCATGGTGGTGTACTCCTGTTATCCCAGCATTTGGGAGACTGAGGCAGGAGGATTGCATTGAGTTCAAGGCCAGCCTGGGCTATGTAATAAATAAAATAAAAGAACCATAGTATTTTAATTTTAAAGTAATATAAAAATAAATTTTTCAAAGTTCAAACATATGAACACATTTATTCAGCTTATTAAAATTTGTAAGTATTTAAGACCAAGTATATATAGTGGAGCTTGATACCAAAGTTCTCTTATTTGCTTCTAAAGAGCAATCTCTCTTGATCTGTCTAATCCTGGTGACATTTCTGAAATCAGTTCTCACTGTAAGTTGTTTTTTGTTGTTGTAATTGTTTTGAGACAGGATCTCACTGACATGGAATTGGTTATGTAGTCTGTGCTATTCTCTAACTCACAATCCTCCTGCCTCAGCCTCCTGAGCACTTCACTGCACATTAAGAAATTGAATTCTGTGCCAGTTTGGCAGCATGCACTTGTAATTCTAGCTTAAAGAGGCTAAGTCAAAAACCCAGAACTTCAGGACTATTTTGAGTGGACACCATCTCAAAAAAAAAAAAAGAAGTTGAATTCTACATGGCCTATGAATTGTCAGTGTTCATAACTTAATGAAAAATAATATACACAAGGGGCTGGGGGTTTAGCTCAGCGGCATAAGCGCCTGCCTTGAAAGCAGGCAGTCATGAGTTCGATCCCCGGTACCGATAAAAAAGGAAAAAGACAAAAAAAAAAAAAAAATAATAATAATAATAATATACACAAAATAATAATCATGTACTCTGTTACAAATACCAGTTTAAGCTGGTGGTACACACATGTAATCCCAGCGCTCAAGAGGTCAAGGCAGGAGGACCTCCATGAGTTTGAGGCTAGCCTAACTATTCCTTGTTTCCTCATTTGTAACTTGGAATAGTAGTACTTTTTTTTTCCTTGACAATAGTAGAGACTAAATTTAAGGCCTTCACACTAAACTACATCCCCAACCCTTGTTTTATTTTCTATTTTGAGACAGGATCTCACCAAGTTGCTAAATATCCCAGGCTGGGCTAGAACTTTCGATCCGCATGCCTTGGCCTTCCAGGGTGCTGTGATTACAAGCTAGGCCACTGTGCCCTCCGAACAGTGGTTCTTAAGTCATGCAGCTTGGGTTAGATTCTGACTCTGCCTAGCTATGTCCCATTGGGCAACTTATTTCCTGCTCTGCCTCAGTTCCCTCATTTTCTCCTATATATACTTTTAGTAGTATTTATCAATTTTATAAGCTACTGGGTTTGATAATGGCATTTTCATGATATATAACAGGTATATAACATATTTTCATTATATCCATCCTCCCATTACCCCCTCCCATCCCTCTCTCTCTCTCTCTCTCTCTCTCTCTCTCTCTCTCTGTCCCCTCAGTTGCTTTTTTTATGAAGTAGAGATAATAAAAACTGGGATTGATGGCATCACACACCTATAATTCCAGCTAACCAGGAGGCTAAGGCAGAAGGATCACAAGTCCAGCCTGAGCAATTTAGAAAGACCCCATCTGAAAATAAAATTATAAAAGGCCTGGAGATGTAGCTTAGTGATAAAGCCTGGGTTCAACCTCCATTACTTAAAACAAAAGAGAAAGAGAGAGAGAGAAAGGAAGGAAGGAAGAAAGGAATGAATGTACAGAAAAAAACTTTTCAACCTAAGATTAACCCTGTATGGATTCCTCTGTAAATTTTAACTTCTCAAGATATATTCCCTCCTTTAAAATCTTGTTGCCAGGCATGGTGGTGCATACCTGTGACCCTAGCACTCAGGAGGTTAATACAGGAGGATCACAGCAAATTCAAGGTCATCCTGGACCACACAGTGAGACCCTGTCTCAGTATAACAAAAAAGCTGGGCATGGTGGTGCACACGTGTAATCCTAGCATTTGAGAGGCTGAGGCAGGAGGATCATCACAAATTTGAGGCTAGCCTGAGCTATAATAGTTCAAGGCCAGTCTGGACTACATGGGAAACCTGTCTCAGAAAATAAAAACAAACAAAAAATAATCTTGTCGATATAGTGGTTTGAGATAGAAATGCATTCCTATTTAGTTACCTCTTTTTGTCACCCATTTTCCAGATTACAGATGTCAGTGAGGTGTTCAGAAACACAGAGAGTGAATTTCTCCAGGATGCACTTAGTAAGCCCCAAGGAACCATCAAAGCCATATGTGTCCAGGAAGGAGCAGTAAGTAAAGCACAGTTCGGTTTGTTTTCTAGAATGTGTGTTGTGGAAGTGATTATGTTCAACACAGCACATTTACGCTTGAGAAAGAACAGTTCTCTAAATAAAATCTGTTTTTGTTTTTGTTTTATATAGTGTCTAACAATGTCCCTAAAATTGTAAGAAGAGAATGATAAAATATTATGAAGACAAATTTACACTTAACAGCTGGGGCTTCCTATTTTATTCCCTCTTTTAAACTATGCTGTGGTAGCTGGGCAATTTGCTGGGCATGGTGGCACACACGTGTAATCCCAACACTCAGGAAGCTGAGGCAGAAGGATCACCATGAGTTTGAGGCCAGTTTATGCTATATAATTAGTTCAAGGCCCACCTGAACTACATAGAGACCCAGTCTCAGAAAAAAAAAAAAAAAAAAAAAACCCTGAAATAATCAAATTCTGAATTCTTTTGTAGCTCTGAAAATTGTTTAAAATTCAGTTAAGTTCATTTTGAGTATTTGTCCTGCATATTACAGAACTAGACCCATAGAGACCTGCTTAATTAGGGAAATTGAACCCTACAACAAGCTTAAAAATTTTGTCATTTGGCAGTGGAAATTAAATATTTGTGCCTACCTGGCAAGCACAAGGTCACAAATTCAATCCCCAGTACCAAATATATATATATTTGTTAAATCCCACTATAGTGATGGAAAGATTCAAAATGTGTTTGTATCCTATTGTAATCCCAAATATTGTGTACAGTCATCTAAGTATTGTAATCTTTTTAGTTTTCCTCACAATCCAAAAAGTTAGAATTGTAATCCCATTGAGGCATTGGAATCCCAGCAAGTTAATTCCAATCTGCCACCACCAATGTAATCCACTGCAAGAGTAGACATCAAGACATATTCCAGGTTAAGGGCAGCCAAGGGGTCCTAAGTCCAGTCCCCATGAGGATGTGCGGACAAAGGCCCTGATCTTAGGCCTCTCCCACCATCTATTATCTTTTGAAGAAAGGGGAGTGGCTCAGGGATGAGTGACAGTGAGGATGGCAGGAATTATGTGAGTAACTTGAGCTGGCTAGCCAGGTAAGGAAAAAAGCATCTCTGCAAAATGCAGAGAGAAAGATAAGCCAGAAGGATCTATTTGCATAATTCACTTAAGGTAGCATCTGAGTGGTTTTAGGAGGCTGTTGCTTTGATTTCTGATATGTAAACTTTTGTGCCCTGGGGGGTCATAGCCCCTTTACCTTGGTCTCTAACATCCTGCTATCCTCATGTCTTTTAAAGAGAATACCATGGGAGGAAACAGGAGACTGTCTGTCCACTTTCGAGATTACACATCAGAACCTGGGCCAGCCTTATTTGTAATGCTTAGAGCCAACTAAAGAGAGGAAAAAAATACCATAGCTAGCTCTGTAGTATCAGTATAAGGAAATGAGTCTCCAAATAATCAAAGTTACAGCAATCATTTTACATTTAAGGGGAGTGACTGGAGTTGTCTCCCAAAGTATCCCGTTTGCTATCATGGACATGTTTATGAAGCTGAGTATCCCGTTAATGAGTTTACTCTGATTTTCTTTCATCAGAAGCACTTAAAGAGGAAAGAGATTGAGTCCATTAGAAAATGTGCAACTGACCATTTTAATCAGGTAAGGAGATTTTTTTTTTTTTCTTTTTGGGGATTCTATATTTTTAATTATTGCTTAAGCTCTTAATGTTTTTTTTTTAATTTTATTTAAAAGGAAAAAAAAAACAAAGCGGTGTAAGGGTATAAGTAATACAGAACTACAAAAAAAAAAAAACAAAACAGTAAGAAATCACCAGTTAATAGATTACATATTATCATCTTAGAGATAGTTGCTCAAGTCACAGTATCAAAGCATACAAAGTAGACACTCAAACAGTGAGACTGCAAACAGTTGTGTTCAATGATCCAACCAAAAACATTAATATGGTCAGCTATTTAACACCCCTAAACACACTTGCTGTTGTATCCTTTAGAGCACTTTTTTCCCCTCTCTTTTTTACAACAAAATTTACACATTTTGGGTTTTATTACTCCTTAGTTCTTATTACCTTTTTGAGGGGGAGAGAATAAAGTCAAATATGGCAAAACAAAGCTGTCAGTCAAAACCAAGGATAGACATAGCACATGATGTAAAACAGAGTACAAGGTTATCAACAATGGTTATCAACAATGTCTCTTGTTTCCTTAAAAAGAATTGTTTATCTCATTAGATATTATAAAGTTGAACAAAACAGTAGAGAACAAGACCAATAAAACTTAAGCATTGTAAAGATTACAGGACTTCCAAAGGAGACAATAGTCAAATCAGAATGGGCATCTTAGTGAATCTTATTGCCTTCAAAGTAGTTGCCTACCCTCAAACTTGATACTATCATACAGAATGGAACAGAGTCTAATCAGTCAAAACAAGTTAATAGGAAATCAAAAAAAGTTACTATTATATATCCTGCTAATTTTTAAAATTTTTCCCCTTAATTAAAAAAAAACATAAAAAATAACTAAATAATTTTTTTTAATGAATAAGGGAGAGATTGAGATAAAACGGGACGTAACAATATAACAATAGAGGTCAAAGCATGACTGTTTCAGCAACCTAGTGCTTCACCACCAAATAACCCGACTTAATAGTAGTTACCATAGTGTCTGTCTTTTTCCTTGAAGTATTTGAATAAAACTTCATATACTATTTAAGCTCTGAATGTTGAAGGTCTTGAGATCACTCTTTTGTTTTTCTTCTGTTAATTTTGAAAGTTAATCTTGCCCCCTGGTACAGTATTTTTCTAAGATTTCAGATTAGATGAATGCTCCATTATTAGAATATGAAAGTTCAACCCTAGATTTTTAAAGTAAACCAAGGTATTTAGTCCAGTTAGGAAAATAAATAGACCCCCACATGCTGCAGGTTTAACAACAGCATGACAGGTGTGAATCCGAGCCTAATGTTTATCGTTTTCTGTGCCCTTTTTAAAATTATGAGTACACCATTGACAGGCACATTTTATGTTCTCAGCTTGGGAATGGCAGAATTAAAACTGGCCAGAGCAGGATTGGGGAAGCTCCCACACTATCACAGAGGCATACACTTGCTGGCCAGTTTAGAGTCAGTGACTTTAAAAAGCCTCATGCTATTTGAGTCAGTAATTTTCTATGATACACTTAAGGAAAGGATCCTAGATTTAAGGAAACTTTATGCTCATCGTGGTATCATTCATAACAGGAATAGAATGAAACCATATAGGAGAGATTAAATGTAATTGTATAATCAAAGAAATTGATATTAGAGTTCCTTTTAAAGTTGTTTCCTAAAAATATTAATGTAGAAAAAAGGTTTATGTTATAATGACTTGTAAGAAAAGGATAATGTTATATACACTTAAAAACAAACATTACAGTCAACTTTGAAAATGGACAACTCACCTCTACCACCACTCTATCCCAAACCTCAAACTCAGAGAATTATAAAGAGATTATTCAATAAGAAAGATTATGACAGTAGTTCCCAAAGTAGGTCAAAGCAAATGAGAAAAATAAGGCAGTGTGAAAAGCTTTTTATCAAGTAAAAGAGCTGCACTTGTGAGGCTAAGGCAGGCGGCTCAAAACAAGTTTAAGACTAACCTAAACTACATAGCAAGCCTGTCTCGAAAAGAAAAAGTGAAAGAGCTATCTTTTCTCTTTTTTCCTATGGAAATAGTATTTCTTTATGAAATTATGGTAATAGTAGAAGATATTTTACATTTCTTTCCTTAATGAAAATAAAAATTGGCAGGTTTGTGTTTCCCAGTTTGTTTGTTAGTTTGTTTTTCCCCTGTACTGGGGATTAAACCCATGACAGTCAGCTACTGACACTGGGCTGCATCTGTAGCCCATTTTTAAAATTTATTATTTCCAACCCTGTTCTCTGTTGATTTTCTTCATTGTGGCAAAATTATTTCCTTCATTGCCTTCATATCACTTTGAAGGAGTTCAGGGAGGGAGCAGAAATGATCTTATGTAACTTCTACCAGACACAAGAAATGTGTGCACTATGAGAAAATAAATGCACTTTTTAAAAAGTATGAAGAAGTCTTTTCTTTCTTGTAGGAAGTCTTACCTATATTTTTGAAAGCCAACAGTAACTGGAATTCTCGAGCTGCCAGGCTTCTAGTGGAGGAGCAGAGATTGGAATTAACCCGGATAATGGAGGCCCAGGAGGACGATGTGGTCTTCCTGACTGCTGGCGAGCACGGGAAAACAGTAAGGACAATGACCCAAGGGTCCGCGTGGTGGGGGCTGAAGGCTGCCTTTCTTCTCCTGTGCATACGCAGTATTTTCAGTGGACTGCTGATTTCATAAAGTGACATTGCTTTGCAGAAGTTGCTGCAGAAATACCTTTCAGGACTTTGTAACATGCTGTCCAGAAACTGCCGTCTTGCTGAGGCCTGCGCAGGCCCCTGCCATCTGTGGTTTGGGGCTGCTATCTGCCTCATAAAGCAAATGGAGCTTTTTCCTTCTGGGAAGACAGAGTCATCGTCTTCTCTGAAAAACCTTCCTACATAATTGGTTTTGGCATTTGTCAGGCATAGAAGGGCAGGGATGGAGGCCTCGTAAGTGTAAGGATTTTATCTGAGGGCAGGCTCTGTGACAGTGATAGCTCCAGTTTTATGACATAGAAGTGGATTCCTTCACGAAAATAAAAAAGTATAACCCACTCCACAATGATACTAATGATAGTAGTGGCAGTGATGCATCAGATACCAAGCAGTATATCCTACAGAGCTACAGCGCTGTGCGATGAAGAACCAAACAGCAGTCACGTTTGTGTAATAGGAACTGAGGCAAATTCATGCCTGAAAAGCTACTGGGAATCTTTCTCTGTGCAACTAGGGAATAGATAGGAAACAATAGGGAATTTTCAGGCCATATATCAAAAATCCATCTGCTTAAATAACTTACTGATTTATAAATGTATGAAAAAGGAAAAAAGCTGGGTACAGTGCCACACACCTGTAATCCCAGCACTCTGGGAGGCTGAGACAGGAAGATCACAAATTCAAGCCCAGCGTCCTGACCCTGGACTTAAAAAATATAAGCTGGGGTTGGTGGGACAATCCTATAATCTCAGCACTCGGGAGGTAGGAGAAGCGCCACAAGTTCAAGGCCAGTCTGGGCTACAAAGTGGCTTCAAGGTCAGCCTGAACTGCATAGCAAAACCTTGTCTCAAAAAAAAAAAAAGTAGGAAAAAATATAAAGAGTTAGAGGTTTAAGCCAGGGATTTAGCTCAGTGGTGTAAGCAAGTGCCTGACAAGCACAAGGTCATGAGTTCAATCCACAGTACAAAAAAAAAAAAGAGGGATTTAAGGGGCTGGGGATTTAGTTTAGTGGTACAAGTGCCTGCCTGGTAAGCAAGGGGTCATGAGTTTGATCCCTGGTACCCAAAAAAAAAAAAGTTGGGGATTTAGCTTAATGCAGAGGCCTTTCAATTTCCAATATTACTAAGAAAAAAAGATACTTGTAACAAATTAATACTAATATGTATTGAAATGGGGAAAACAAAATCTTAGCATGCCCTACATGAGCTTACCAGATTGAAAATTCCTTCCTACACTCAAAAGGACACAGTCCTCCAGAATTTTTTCTTACTTGCTTTCTTATCTTTCCTCATAATTTGACACCTTAAATGTTTACCACTAATAGTAGCTACTATCTTTTTGTCTGCTTTGAAAGTTAAATGAAGGGAATAATTCTATAGGGATATTTTTGAGTGGGGTTGCTTTTGAGACAGGGTCTCCCTATGCAGTTCAGGCTGGTCTTGAGCTCTCTTTGTAGCCCAGGCTGGTCTCGAACTTGCAACAATCCTCTTGCCTCAGCCTCCTGAGTGCTGGGATAACAAGCATGTGCTACCATGCCTGGCAGGAATTTTTTTATTATCTGGAAAAAATGATTTGATAAGATTTTTGAGATAAATGGATACCTAATTGTCATTGGTCCTTTATAATACATTAAATGGCATTCCTTTATAGTTCATTAACTGTCTCATGAAAATTGTAGAGAGAGATGAGTTTTTTTTTTTTTTGGTACCAGAGGTCAAACTCATGACTGCGCTTGTAAGACAGGCACTTATGCCACTGAACTAAATCCCCATCCCGAGATGACATTATTTAGGGTATGTTTTTGTTAGTTACTTTGGTTGGTTGGTTGGTTGGTTGGTTGGGCTTTCTGAGACAAGGTCTTGCTGTGTAGTTCAGGCTGACATTGAACTGACAGTGTAACCCAGACTGGCCTTGAACTTCAAAATCCTCCTGCTTCAACCTCCCAAGTGCTGGAATTATAGGTATATGCTTCCATACCTGGTTTATTTAGGGTATATTGTAAAGCAACCCTTGAAGTGGAACATTCTATAATAATTTTAAACTGAAATCATATATACAATGAGAGCTTGAGCACTGCAAGGGAGCATGGAGATAACTTCAGTGTAATGATGGGGAAACCGAGGTGCAGAAGTCAGGTGACTAACCTTGGTCCATACTCTAAGGTAGGATAGCACCATCTCTTTTGCCTAACTTGTATGTCTGTTATGATACATAGACTTAGTAGAACTTTACCAATGCTGTGCCTGCCTTTGAAAAGTAAATCAACTGGAAACTTTTTTTTTTACCAGCTTCCAGCCTCCATTGGCATTACACAGAGTAGAGCTGACTCTGATCAAAGGTTAATGGTATTACTTATATAACCATCAAAAGTATTTTCAAGGTTTAACAAGTGAAGAAATTCAATAGTTATAAACTTTTGTACATAATGAATTCCTATGGATATGAAGGGTCAGTGCAGACTGCTGGAAAGCTGCAGGGCTGATAGATACCCTTGGAACAACATGGCAGAGGGAGGACCCTTTGTTCTTGAGAGCAGTAGCTGTAAATGGTGAGTGCCACCACCCATGGGCTACAGCACCATTCTTCAGATTATGGAAGAATATAAATTCAGTCCTTCATTGTATATACCCATGTTTTTAAAGTCATGGCATTGCTGGATCTGGTAGTATATGTCTTTAATCCCAGCACTCAGGAGGCTGAGGCAGGAGGATCACCTTGAGTTTGAGGCCAGGCTGGGCTTCATAAGTGAATTCAAAGTCAGCCTGAACTACATAGCAAGACCATGCCTTAAAAGGCCAAATAATAATATTAATCTTTTAAAAGTAAATAAAGTTATGGTATCTAATTAGCACTTTATCAAATTCATTCTTCTATATGTTTATACTTTACTATGTTTCTTCCAAAGGAAGTTTCAGAGTTCAGCTTCAAAGCTAAAAGTAAGCTACTGTCTTTCCCTTCCCCTACAGTTTAGAGTGAAGAAAGATATTATCTTTGCATTTCTTAAAATAGAAGTTAGGATTTTACACAATATTTTGCTGTAAATTAAGCTAGTTATTAAACAATCTCTTGGTATGAATCAAATGTCCTGCTGTTCCTTTCTCAGGAAGTATTGCCCTGGTTCCTCCTGGACCTTCTTTGAAAGAAAGCAGGCTAAAAGCCAAACTTATTGGGAACAATATTAACATTCTGAAAATGTCACAGTAAAAGTGCCATATGCAGACATTTAAGTGTAAGATAAACTAGGTCACAAGGTGACGGTGTATGCATGTCCTTTGCGTATCTGGCTCATCTGTGTAGCCCCAGCTGGCCTCGAACTCAAGATTCTGCCTCAGTCTCCCAAGTGCTGGGGTCCCCGTGTTTTTTGTTTTTTGTTTTTGTTTTTTTGTCTTTTTCATCGGTACCAGGGATCGAACTCACGACCTCCTGCTTGCAAGGCAAGTGCTTATGCTGCTGAGCTAAATCCCCAGCCCTGGTCCCCGTGTTCTTGATCACTGTGTTACCAGGTGCTCACCCACAGCTGCATTTCACAGTCACGCTCATGTACCGTGCAGTCAGATCGTCCTCACATCTGTCTCCTGAGAGAGAAATCGCAGCTTATCTGTGAGCCAGCAAATCTTTTACTAGAGAGTGGTCTATTCAGAATTCTGCTACTTTGTCAAGCAGCTCACTCAATGCTTGTATTTTATTCACAGTGCTCTTTGTTGGGGAAATTACGGCTAGAATGTGCTGACCTTCTGGAAGGGAGAGGAGTGGTACTTCGAGACCCCACCCGATTCTCCTTCCTCTGGGTGGTGGATTTCCCACTGTTCCTTCCCAAGGAGGACAACCCCAGTGAGCTGGAATCAGCCCACCACCCATTCACTGCTCCTCACCCCAGTGACCGTCACCTCCTTTACACTGCGCCGGAAAAGGTACCCTCTCTCTATGTCCAGACCAAAAGAGAATATGTCAGTAAAGACCAAGAACTCCAGAGTGCACAGTTTCTAGATAGGATCCAGCTCTGAAAACTTCAGAAGACACTGTGAGCCAGCTGTTAATATTTTATCCCTTAAGTAGCTGCAGTATTTTCAACCTGCAGAATTAGAAGGCAGAAATCTCCACTAACAAAGACTGCGCCTCTTCTAGGTTCGTAGCCAGCACTACGACTTGGTTTTAAATGGTAATGAGATAGGAGGTGGTTCTATTCGAATTCATGACGCAGAGCTTCAGCGTTACATCCTGTCAACATTACTGAAGGTAAGGCTCATTGACTCTCACTAGCCTCACTGCTTTATCCAAATATTGGTCCTTCTTTAAACATTTATTCTGAATGGAGGATTTGCTAAGTACAAAATAGTGTCAGCTTATCTCTACTTTCATATAGGCCTTGGAAAAGTGCTATTGATAGCTGTTTACATACCATGAAAGCATTGATGCATTTAATCTTATGAGATAACCTTATTTCACTTGTTTTAAACATGAGAAACTGAGGCAGATTATGTAGCACACAACACAAAAAGAAAACAAAGCTGGGAACTGAAGGGTGCTCCTGAGCCCACCATCCTCATCTGCGTTGATAGATATATGTGTGACAGAGAGAGAGAGAGAGAGAGAGAGAGAGAGAGAGAGAGAGAGAGAGGTTTAAAGGATTTTTAGTATCACTTAATGTACTTTTAGTGGGGTTATATCTTTGTGGCAGGGAGTGGGGTACTTAGGACTTTCTATACAGATGCAAACCTCAGGATTTGCAGTTCGTTAGTAAAAGAAGTCCAGATCTGGTCCTAAACCACATTTTTGGGGATTAACTAAATGGGTCTGGTAGGACAGATGACCTCACCTGTGAGGGCAGGACTGAAGAACTCCCTGCAGGTCCCGCTAGCTTTGAAAGCATCATGAAGCCTGCAGTCTTTCTTGTGTGGGGCAGAGCTTCCCGAAATCAGTTCGGCCTACCTTGCAGAGTCTTTGCTTTGCTCAGGTTTTCAGAAAAGTAAAAATACACTATTGCTTCTTCCTTGTGCATCAGGAGTTCCCAGCACATCAGAACAGAATTATCAGAATAGAAAGCAGTAAAAAAACAAAGGAAAACCGATGACTTGGCCCCATATCAGACCAACTAAATAAAAAGCTGCACATTGGGAGGCTTTGGCGCCTTGGATGCTCACCCACGATGCTGCTCCGCAGTCTGATGGAGAACTGTTTCCAGATAGCTTCCACGTTTCTGCGTGCACTGCCCCCAGAAACTGCTCCCCTGGTCACCCACCCCAGGGCCCTGTTCCTGGCCCCAGGTTGTCTTCCTCCTGGCCACATGTGACACTGTAGTTCTTTTCCCTCAGTCCCTGAGACAGGACACAGGACTGTCCCTATTTCTTACCCTCCCTTGTGAGCCCGCACCTCCCACTCTGTTAGCATTTTCAGTGCAGTAAGAGCTGCATTTCCTGGGCGCCTGGCACTTTGTGAGCATCTGTGACTTTTGTAAACTGTAAACCTTAATGTTTTTACACTTTCCCAGTGAGTTATTGCTGTTAGTTAAGTAGTGTTAAGACAGTTTTCTCCTCAACTTCTTCTCCCCTCAGCACTTACATCTAATATGTGGCACTTTAAGTTCCCTCAGTATATATTTAAAAGGGTATCTTTTGAATTTCAGGAAGATGTGACATTGCTCTCCCATCTGCTCCAGGCTTTGGATTATGGGGCACCCCCACATGGAGGAATTGCCTTAGGTAAAGTTTGTCTTTCTATAAAACTAAATTTTATTTCATAGCCTTGTTTCTCAAATTTGGATTCTCAGCTTATTTATAATGAAAATGGGGAATTTAAACCTTAAGTTCTATGGGAATTCAAGTTTTACTTTAATTTCAGTGATAAACTATATCTTTATTGATACTGGGGATTGAACTCAGGAACTCAGTAATATATTTTTTAAATATATTTTATTAAAATATTAACTGAAAGCTGGGCATGGTGGCATATGCCTGTAATCACAGCACTCAGGTGGCAGAAGCAGGAGGATTGCCACAAGTTTGAGGAGGCCACCCAGCATTACAAAATGAGACCATGTCTCAAGAAACAAAAACAAAAAAACTGAGCTGGGTGTGATGGTGAACACCTGTGATTCCAGCACCTGGGAGGCTGAGACAAAAGGATCCCGGCGAGTTCAAGGCCGGCCTGGGCTCCATAGTGAATTTACAGCCAGTCTGAACTATATAGCAAGACCTGTCTCAAAAGAAAACAAACCAAAAAACTTAGTCTTGAGCACTAGAATGAGATAGAAAAAAACCTTTTAAACAAGCGAAAGTTCTCTAAAAAGATGGGAAACCATGGTTGGTGACAACTTGTAAAACATTTTTATTTGGAAGTTCTCTATAGGCCTGGAGAGGTAGCTCACTGGAAGAACACTTGCCTAACATGCAGGAGGCCCTGTATTTAAGCGTTAGTACCAGCGGGGAGGAAAAAATTCTCTACAACTTATTTTGTGTGCAACTGAAGTCATTCCCAACATGAGACTGCGACACCTTTCTTTTTTTTTTTTTTTTTTTTTTTCCTTTCTTTTTCTCTTTTTGTCTTTTTGAGACCAGTCTTGCTATACAGTTCAGGCTGGCCTTGGCTCACTTTGTAGCCCAGGCTGGTCTTGTACTTGCAATAGTCCTCCCGCCTCAGCCTCCCAAGTGATGGGATCACAGGTGTTCACCACCATGCCTGGCAACTGCAATACATTTCTCATCGTTGACCTTTTACGTTTTACTCACAGGGTTAGACAGACTGATGTGCCTTGTCACTGGAGCTTCAAGTATCAGAGATGTCATCGCCTTCCCAAAATCCTTCCGAGGACACGATCTTATGAGCAATGCCCCAGATTCTGTCCCTGCTGAGGAACTGAAGCCCTATCATATCCAAGTCTCCTGGCCAACAGACTCAGAAGCAGAAAAGAGTTCTTTGAATCATTCATATCATCCAGAAAGTTGAGCTTTTGAGTTTCATCCTCTTCACTTTGCCAGTGCTAAAATCAGCTCCAGATCTGCCGTCAGTCTGACAATCATGTATTTAGGTGGAAGTAATCCAGCAAGATTTCTCACAGTAAGGATCAGCGGATACCTGATTTTGATTTGGTAACATGTACTATTAGGGCATTTATGAATTAGTGTGTTTACTGAAGTTCCTTTTTACCTGGAGATTATAAAAGATAGCTCTTTACTAGAGTAATATAGTGGCTTCATATTTTCTAATCAAGTCTTCCACACCAAGATTATTCACATAAGACAGAGAAAATCCAATCATAAAAGAAAGTGCTTGCTGCTGTAGAGGTGATGGAGGGAAGGTTGCTGTTCATCTAGCTTAAAGAGATTGATAAATTAGGCTTTATGGGGATATTTCAACTCTCAGAACAATGTACTAAGGATAATAAACCATCACAGAAATAAGTCACAAAATCTTATTCAGTGTTTCACTTCCACACCAACTTCACTGAGTCTGCCTTCTACTTACGTAAAATATAAACAGTACTTTCTCTGGCCACCTCATAGAGCTCTTGCCAGAATTAGGAGATACATGGCCAAAATAATGTGAATGAAAATGCTTTGAAAAACTGAATGGGGGTTGGGAGTGTTAGTTCAGTGGTCCATCACTTGCCTGCCATGAAAGGCCCCTAGGTTCCATCCCCAGCAACATATGCACACAAAGCATTACATAGACTCAACATTATCCATATATAAATAGATACAAGGATATCTGTATTATATAGTTGAAGAGGAAACAAGCCTGTAGCCAGAACTACCCAGGAGGTTGAGCCAGGAGGATCGCAAGTTCAAGCCCACCTGGGCAACTTACATCTCAAAAGAAAAAAAAAAAAAAAAATGACTGGATATAAGTGAGGATATGTGTAGAAAATGAGGACTGGCATGGATATGCATGGTATTACACATCAACAGCGGTTGCTACCTCTTATTTGTAAAGTGGGTGGCGTAATAAGCCTGCTGGAACAGTCGGTGGGGTTAAAGAATTCAGAAGAGACTGGGCTGCAGCTCAGTGTAGCACTTAACTAGCATGGCATGCACGTGACCCTGGACTCAATCCCCAGTGCCACAAAGCACATGGAAACAAAACCCTTAGGGCTGGGGATTTAGCTCAGCGGCATAAGCACCTGCCTTGCAAGCAGGCAGTCGTGAGTTCGATCCCCGGTATTGATAAAAAAAAAAACCTTACCACCAGCAGAAGTCCTATAAGTATTTGGAATATATCAGGTCCTGACCTAGATCCCCAATCTCCCAAAGGAGTGTACAGCAAAGGCTTAAATAAAATGAGACAAGTGGTATGATTTTAGGGCTCCAGCTGAGTTTTAGAGCTGAGGGCTAAAACAAAGAGTTCCCTGGACCACCCATATTTATTAGGTCCAAAACAAAGGGCAAGGAAACTGAGGAAAGCACAGTTAATGGGGAATCACTTCGAAGACTTCAAGCAGTAAATTATGCCCATTTAGGAGAACCATCTTATCTCCAGGATGACATTTATGGTAGGAGTGTGACTGCACAAGTGAGATTCCTGCAGCTGCAGTCTCTACTTAATTAGTGTTAGAGCCAGGGTGTCTTCAGCTGTGGCCTTATCTTGCCCTTTGAGGTATCTCTGGCCTCAGACCATTACAGACCTCAGCGAGGACCAGCGATTCATAGAGGTTCACTTACTATGAATAAGCTCCTGTTGCCAGGCAAAGGGCCGAGGCCTAGGACACACTCAGATCAACCTAGAAAGCCAGTTAGTTAATTTTAAATTCTGCTCAGAGCTGCTTCATAGTGGTCTCTAACAGGAATATATTTCAATTTGTGAGGGTAGTCATTAATCCCGAATAATATTTTTTTCAACTGTAATTAAAAAATACATTTTTTTTTTAAGATGAGCTATAACTGTACAGTTCAAACTGGCCTTGAACTTACTAATTAACCCAGGTTGGCCTCAAGCTCATAGTGATCCTCCTGCCTCAGGCTTTGGACTGCTGGGATTATAGGCATGTGATATGCCCAGCTCAGTAATTGAAAATATTAACTGACCAAATGCATAAAATGAACTGACGGTTGTGATTTTCTTATAAATTGTATTGATACAAATAAAAGCTATAATTGATAAGATTATATCCAAAAGATGAAAAGTATAAAACAAAAGAGGCCTTTATTCTGAGAACGCGGAGAGAGAAAACCAAAAAAAACACCCCGCGACTGCGGCAATCCGGCTTTCTCTCTGGCGGACACGTGGTCTATATAAGTAGCCTTGGTTTGGAATGGAACCTAAGAGGGCATTAGGGATGCACGGGTAGCCCATTGGTCTTTGTTTGGCGCCACAGGTAAATTCCTAGGGGCGGGGAAGCTGAAGTCACAGGTAAATTCCTAGGGGTGGGGGAGATAGGAGCTCCTTGGTCCCACCACCGGCTACAGTGTCCTGTCTGGACCAAAACTCTTTCATAATATATACCACAAAATGGAAATAAGGCC
This sequence comes from Cavia porcellus, assembly GCF_034190915.1. Taxonomy (NCBI): domain Eukaryota; kingdom Metazoa; phylum Chordata; class Mammalia; order Rodentia; family Caviidae; genus Cavia; species Cavia porcellus. The sequence goes on along the minus strand of NW_026947512.1, from coordinate 11,823,377 downwards.
TTGATGAGTTTTAAATTACTTGATCTTCCATTTTCCCGTAAGGTGCCTTTGATTTACAAACATTAAATACCCATCTTATATCCCTTTTTTTCCCCTTTGGTACAGTGATTGAACTCATGACCTTGTGCTTGCCTGGCAGGTGCTTATGCCACTGAGCTAAATCCCTAGCCAGATATTCCTTTTTTCTTGATGTGCTAATGGAGTAATTTGTTCAAAAATAGTTTCCACCTAGAAGTCTAATTTGTGACACTGAAAAGGCTATGTACATATCAGTGTCCTTCCCTACTGCAGACATCTGGATTGCTGTAAGTTAATTTTCTTTAAATTTAGTCTTACCAAAGCTTTCCCTTTTATGCAAACCAGAAACAGCTCACTGGCAGGGTACTTTTCTTGACAAGGAGTGTTCAGTTCTGCCTGCTATTTGAAATGTTACAAATGGCATCCATTTAATCCAGATACTTCCTATGATATAAATGTCAAAGATCCTAGGGTCCCAAGAGTCAAACAATCCTGTCTTCAAACGAAAGGGATTACTCAGCTTTTCTTCAGAACTGTTAAGAAAAATGCTTATTCTAAATTCCTGACAAATGTAAATAAAGCCGTTCTTGCAGTGGGCTAAAATTCTGTATTTTTGTGGGGCTGGAGGTACAGTTTAGTGGAAGAGCTTACTTATGTGTGTGCCAAGATCCTTGGTTTAATGCTTAGCACTGAATGGAAAAAAAAAAGGAACTGCCAGCTGCAACAGCAACAATCATTAAAGACAGCTTTGTCCACAGTTCTCCTTGTTGGGGAGAGACCTGTCAGATGTAGTCTGTTAGGATCAGTTTGCGCTGTTTGCATTGAAAACAGTATTAAAAAGAAAGGAAAAAGGGGCCAAAGATGTAGCTCGGTGGTATAAGAGCCTGCCTGACAAACATACGGTCACAAGTTTGATCCCTGGTACCAAAGAAAGAAAACAGTATCTATATAGCTTTTTTTTTTTTTTTTCCAATTCCTTGTGAAGAAACAAACTGATCTGTAATACTGATCTTGGTTTTTGTTAAACATTAATTTTAAGGATGTTGCCTTAAGGATATTTTTTTCCTAGCTAACCATGCACACAGTAAATAGATCTAACAGTGCCATCTGGGGCTGGCTGTGGTGGCACACACCTGTAATCTCAGCACTCAGGAGGCTGAGAAGGATTGTTGCAAGTTTAAAGCCAGCCTGGGCTACAAAGTGAATTCAAGGCCATCCTGACCTGCATAGTGAGACCTCGCAAAAAGACAAAAATCCGAGATTTAGCTCAGCAGCATAAGCACCTGCCAGGCAAGCACAAGGTTGTGAGTTTGATCCCCAATACAAAAAAAAAAAAAAAAAAGGTAGGGGCTGGGGATTTAGCTCAGCGGCATAAACGCCAAGTGTGCGGTCGGGAGTTCGATCCCTGGTACCGATAAAAACGAGAAAGACAAAAACAAAAAAAAAAAAAAAAAAAGTACCCCCAGAAAATATACATCTGTAAATCTGAATCAGATGTCTATTTAAAATTACTGAAAATTGTTGAGTTGGATACTCCTGGATGTAATTCCTGGTTTTACCACTCCTTGGCACATAATCTTGGCTTTAGTTACTTAACCTGTAGGCTAGCAATTTTCAAACTTTTTAATAAGCCTCAGGGTTGGGCCTGGGTATTTAGCTCAGCGGCATAAGCACCTGCCTTGCAAGCAGGCAGTCGTGAGTTGGATCCCTGGTACCGATAAAAAGGAAAAAAAATCTCAGGGTCACTTACAATGTCGTTAGGGGGAAAAAAATGTCCCTGAAGCCAAGTATGGTGACTACTTGGGAGGCAAGCAAATCACCAACACTAATAGGTCACAGAGTGAGTTCAAGGCCAGCCTGTCTGAAGTTATTGAGCTGAGTGAGCAGGCACAGGGATGCTAATATTTAGCAGGCCCCCAATTAACCATACCTCAATTCATGATCTTTCTGCAATTCTGGCCCCAAACCAAGTTCAAAGAGAACCCAATAAAATGTAATGGCTAGGTTCAATGTTCATCCTTATCAAACCAAATTTGATTTTCAAACTTACAACCAGAATCATGGGAACCATGTTCACTCAGCTGGGCAAGGTGGTGTACTCCTATATAATCCTAGCACTTAAGAGACCAGCCTGGACTGCAAAGTGAGCCCAAGGCCAGCCTGAACTGCAGACCCTGTCCCAAAAAAACCACCAACCTGTTCACTCCCTGGGATACTTTTTGCTAACACTAGGAATTAAACTCAGGGCCTTTGTATTGTTAAGCATGCTTAACTATTAGAACAGTCTTAGTAAGCTGCCCAGGGCGATCTCAATTATGGTGGTGAAGTGTTAAGGGCCATGACGGCATATTCCCCGCACTTCAAAGGCTGAGGTAGGATAAGATATTGGGAGACTATGACCCCCACCAAAAAAAAAAAAAAAACCCCACAAAACACCTTCGTTAAGGTGGCTAAAGTGTTAACACCTGCAGCAGCTGAGGGCACTGCACAAAGCCACTGTGTATGCCCCAGTAGGTTATAGGGTTTAAGAACACCAGAGCTGGTATACTTCCCATACTGTGCAATGTTCAAAACAGACAGGATAAAGATATATGCAGAAATGGCTGAGCCAGAAGAATGAGAATGTTGCCTAACAGCAGTTTCCTAGGGTGCACTAAAGGCTTTTTAAAAATGCCAGGCAAGGTGGCACACACCTGTAATCCCAGCACTTGCGAGTCTAAGGCAGGACTGCAGTGCTTGAAGCCAGCCTGAACTGTGTAGTGAAATCCTAACTCAAAAAACCCATCTGGAAGACGATTTTGATATACCCAGCTGTTTGACACCCAACTTTAGCATAAACATTTACTTGCGAAAAGCTGGTCACTTACAGTTTCAGAATGGACTTACTTAAGATTTGGCTTTGTCAGTCCTCACATAACAGAAAGAGGCCAAAACTGCATATTCTAAGATATTTTCCTTGCTCCATTACATGGCTCTTGTGAAATGAAGTAGTACCACTGAGTATGAGTTGTGCACCTACCTCTTTCCTTACCCCATTTGTTTTGCTGGGCATCAAACTCATGACTTTGCATGTAGTTAGGCATGTATGGTGTGGAACGAAATCACTGCCACCACATTTAATTTTAAATACATTTATTTGTAGTCCCATATCCCTAGGTTCAGTCCTCAACATCAGAAAATGCACTTCACTTCTCCAGATAGTTTGCACAAATTTATTAAAATTAACGTTACAATCTTCTCTTCAATGAACATCCATCTGATTGCCTGCAATAAAGATACAGTTTTAGTCCAGTTTCCAGACTTCAACTTATAAACAGCTGGGAAATACAGAATATCAGATCTTTCTCATCATCAATTAATTAATCAGTGAGAGAGTTCAAGTTGAGATGAGATCATCATATATTCTGGAACAGGAACAGTACTGCTATTCTGAATTCTCACCTTTCTAAGGGTACACCTGATGCCATAAAGTCCTGAAAAAAATTAGAATTATGTATTAATCATGGAAAAAAAGAACTCTGTGATGCTTATTAGTACTGTAACCTCAGAATTAAAATGGAACGGTTTTATAAGTGATATCATTTTGCTTCATTTGGCAGAATCATCACATCATTGGTTATGTAACAGCAAAATATAATATACACAGCCAAGTTATCTTACCTTAAAGATTTCAGTATAACAATAGTTACCTATTCAGAAAAGAGAAAAAAAAAAAAAAACTTTAAAGTGTGGCACAGCTCTGTGCTAAAGCATGTGCCTTTCACCTGCATTAGGCCCTGAGCTCAATCTAAGCCCTTTCCACCAATAAAACTGGTCTACTTAATCCCCCTCTTTAGTCATTCTAACTATATAACCAGCAATAACTTATCTGGTATAACCCTACTAGTTCGTGCATGTATAACAAATTAACCTCCACTTCAACTGTGAGTTCTTTTAAGAGATGAAGTTCATTCTTCCTACATTGTCCAGGCTGACCTTGAACTTGGGCTCAAGTCATCATCTTGCTAGATGGGAGGATAGCCATGAGACACCATGCTTGGCTTATCTTCAATCCTTAATTCTGTAGCTGGGAAGAAAGACAAAGACAGAAGACATGTGTAATACAAGTGATCCAAGTCCCTCAACGGTTTCTAAGGGGCAACAAAAGTTAAATTTGTAGGCTAAAGTTGGATTGTTGCAGCCAGATACATCAGATAGGAGCGAAAGACTTGTGATTGTTCATCAGCATTAGTCTGCTGAACTATGTTATCATCACTGTATTGGCTTTCAGATGACTTAGTGAGGCTTGAGGGCTACAGGTGTAGCTCAGTAGTAGAGCACTCACCCAGCAGCATTACCCTGGGTTGAATCCCCAACAGAAATTTGCTAACCTTTCTGTACACTGCTTGCACTGCATCATAGCCAAGGTGACTCAGAGTACCTGAAAAATTTCAGTTTAATTAAAGATGATGTTCAGAGGTGATTTTCCTAAAAGATTTCCCAATTACTGTTTCAGTTTGAAATTAAGCTTCATTCTCTCTCAGAGAGATTCCCATCTATTTAAACTTCATCACTAACAGAATCTTGGGTTACCTGGTTAAGTAATTAAATTAAAATGTGTATACCTTTATAAAAATCTTCATAATCTGGACCTGAAAAACAAGTTTAGTTTTAGATACCATTTCGTAACAGTCCAATACTAACTTTGAAAAGGCTAACAGATTCACTCACTGTTTTAATAGCTTTCTATTATACTGAATAGGAACTGGAATCAGTGTCAAAGATTATTATTAGCTACAGTAAAGATCAGACCTCTAAGTATTGTATATTGGGAAAACAGAACCATTTTCTTTTTATTTCCTTACCAAAGCAAGTCATCCAGATGTGTAATAATTATCTAGAATAAAAACAGGACAATTCTCATTAACATGCTAAAAACCATTTTATTTCTCTTCATTATTTGTCATAGGGTTATTCAGCGTTAAATTTGTCCACATGCTCGTTTTCAGGTCAGACATTTGATCAACATCATTACAAAAACCCCATACAGAGCATGCTCAGTAAATAGTTAAATCAACATCCATTATCAAACAGGAGTTATTAAACCAGTCAGAAAGCATGCCACTTAAGCATACAGTTTTCAATCTAAAGTTTCCAAACACTTACTCAAGTAAAGCTGGTCCAGTTAAGTCAAACTCCACCTATGAAGAAAGAATGGGGCTTAGAATAGCCAAAGACAAATTTTCTCCCTACAAAACTAACAATGCCCAAGATCAGTTAGAGCTAATTGAGACCTTCATAGTTCAGTCAGTATTTGCTTATCATCATCCAGGGTGCATTTAGTCTTACAAATAGTTACAGGACAAGAAACTGCATTTTTCTCAAGCACTCAGGAGCCACAGTAAAGCTGCCAACTACGTTAAAATACACTCCCCTAAAATGTCATTATTTTGTGCCTTTAGTAGTTTGCCCTGTCATCCATGTTCAAGTTGGGTAATTTCACTCACCATTTTAACTTCTGGCTTTCCGATACCTATGAAAAAATTTAAATACATTAGAAAATAACTTTTAATACTAAGTGGTACAAAACTCATCAATCCCAGATACATCAGACAAATGGGTAAATCTCTTCATGATTTATCTGCTGAACTATGCAACCATCATAGTATCTGTTTATTCATCCTCTCTACCAGTTAACTTTTTAGTCATCAAAACAAGGCAAGATTATACAATTAAGCTGAGCACAGTACTGCATCAACAGTGACTGAAAACTTTCTCACCTCTATCCCCAGGGATGGAGGCTTGTTGTTTAGGACCTAGAATAAAACAGCTTAGTGAACTTAAGTGACATTGCTACGTTCCCCAAATCTGTGTTTTCTGTGCCTCAGTTAGGATAATGGTGGTTAAGATTATCGTCATTCTGACAGTCAAGAGTAGCAAATATAATGTCATCATTGTGGCACTTGTTTTTCCCCCTTATTTCCCTCATGAGGAAACTAAAACTTACTTGAGTTCTCATCTTTCCTTGGCACTTAACTAGAAAACAAAAAACAAAAAATGAGCGTCTTCAGATCAAAAATTAATACCTCTTTGTAAGTCTCAAAGCCTCAGAAGCAAACGTTTCAGAAATCCCTTCTGTCCACTACTCTGTATTAAGCATCACAGGCTTAAGGCAAGAACTATTTCTCTCCACATTTCACTTTCTTACCTGGCCATATAATGCCATCAAACGCCACATTCCTCCCGTACAGCATCATTCCTAATGAAAATATAGATAGGCATTTAACCTGCTAAACTAATAGCCTTATTTCTTCTATCACATATGCAGCTAGCTCATACGACCCACAACTTCCATCAGAGGTCAGCTCAGCGAGGGAGCACTTAGCGAACATACACGATTTCTAGCCCCTTCAGACAGTATAACTGAACAGTATTTGAATCAGTTAAGAACCAACCCTGGAGCCTAATAAATGCTGCACTGCGGAATGCAGTTACTAGAGATACACGTGGGCTCCACAAGACCTTCCGAGCTCAAGCAAATAGATCAGGTCTAGGTTAGGAAAACTCGGGTGACTCTGCATGCGCCGCCATCAGAGCCGTTGGCATTCATCAGCACTCAGATGTCCCTACCAACACAGGCTTCATCATGAGCAAGGCACGCGAGCCCAAACCTCCGTAGCTGCGCTCCAACAACCCTCACAGTTAATTAAGATTGCGTCGGCACCCAACGCAGAACTCCCCTATCTTGATCCCTACAAGAGACTGACCTAGAAACACAAGTTTTACGTGACCTCAAAAAAGAGGCCAAGATCCCAAAAATCAAGACGATTCACCAAACCCAAAGACAAAATGGCTCAGCGCCAGAAAGCTTGCCTTTCATATATTAAAGGCCACAAGTTCGCCTCCAAAGAGGAAAAGAGCAAGATCGTAAACACGACAAAGCCCAAGTTAACTTCCGCAAGCCACCGCAGACCAAGTCAAGCCGCTGAAAGAACGAGATGGCGCCTGTCGCCGTTTATATACGAACGTTTCGTGACGTCACGGCGCACGCTTCTCTCAGGCGCCCTTCCCGATCCTCATTTCTTTCCTCAAATTCCTCCCGCCCCCACACTCGGCTCCATGTCCCGCCCACCTCCCCCTTGTGGGCGGGAACAAAGTCGCCAGCGTGACGCAGGGCTCTTGCGCTCCTCTGGAGGGAGCAGCAAGAGCCAAGGGGAGGGGGCGCGAGCACAGGACCGAAAGCGGTGGGGGAGGGGGAGGGGCGGTGTGAGGGTGAGTGATTTCCTTCCGGCACGTCGCCCGCTCCGGGGGTGGGGGCGGGGGGTTTCACTTCCGGGACGGTGTTCCGGCCCATTCCGGCCCATTTCCACCCCCGGAGGTAGGTACCGTTCTTTGACTGGGCTCGGGCCCCGCACCCCGGTTCTGCTGCCCTGTCCCGCGGCCACCTCGCCCTGTCTCCGCCACAGCCCGCTCCCAGGGCGCTCAGCCGCTTTGCCCCCGCCTCTGCTCCAGGCACTCAGCGACCTTCCACTTTTTTGGCCCGGCCCGGGGCGGCGCTGCGGGACCCGCCCCCTCACGGCCCCGGGCTGGGCGGCCCCCTCCCCGCCGCGAGGGACACACCCAGATACACACACCCACCTCGGGGCGGCTCCTCGCGGGCGCCTGCCGCCGCGCTCCGCTCCCGGGGCGCCGCCCCCTTCCCAGCCCTTCGCGCTCACCTTTGCGCTCGCCGTGCGGTCCTTCAATTTGCACCCGTGGTGCCAAGTTCCTTGGTGACAGTGCGCTCCTCGGCCAGTTTCCTGTCCCCCAGCTTCCTCACGGAGGCGAAAGCTGCTCGGGTACCAGAGTGGCCAACCCCATGCGGTTCCCGGTTCTCCCTCTTACAGCTGTCACCATGCCAGTGCCGACGGTAGAGAGAGACTTTACTCCAAGGGCTTCCTCCTCACTGGGGAATTGCCGGAAAGAGCAAACAAAAAAGGCGCTGGTGTAGGCTCCAAAATAAACACATCTGAATGCATGATGGCAACGACAGAGACTCTTACTGGATTAAAAGTTTCAAAACAAAAACGCTTTGAAAAAAGGTCAGATTGGCTACGTTGGTTCTTGAAAGCAGTGTATACACTTTCCTGTTTACTGCTAAGTGTGCATAGATCGGGCAATACTGTGGGCTTGTCAGGGTAAGTTTCCTGAAGTTTGAGGTCTTAGGCAACTATGTAGTATCTTACGGATTTATAGATAAGCGAATGCGTATTGGGCTTCAATCATTGTTCTTCTGTTGGGTTTTATACAAAGTGTACTTTCAGCTACTGAAGAGTATTGGACAGTAGCAATCTTTTAGTATAAAAATGTTGGTCTTTTATATAAATGCTCTAGTTCTAAAATATGAGTTGTAGGGAAATAAATTTCAGAAGTGCATTTTCAAAGCAAGGTTGATTACCACCACCATGAAATTCCCAATTTGGAATTTGGATAAAGGCAGATTTATGGAGTCTTTCCTAACTCTGAGAAATGAACTTCAAATTCTCCGCAGCTTGAGTAAAAAATTGTTTTAATTTAGAGTTCCCCTCTGTCTCCTATCCAGAGGCTTTTGTGGGAGCCCTGACTCTTAAGGCTCAGAAATACTGTCCTTCATTCTTGTGGAATATTAGTTGGTAAAGTAATAAACATAACTCAGCCAGCATGTAGTAAAATGTTAGCTATCTAATCAACCCATCTAGATATAATTACATTTGTTCATCAAATTTTTTTCTTATTAAAGTTGTAACATTGCCATGGGATTATATAATGTCTCCAAATAATCTATGATTAGCTCTTCACTCTTGAATTTGTGTGTGTGTGTGTGTCGCTATGCAGTTCAGGCTGGCTTGAGCTCACTATAGCCTAGATTGGTTTCGAATTTGCAACGATATGGACTTTTGTTTTTTGAGACAGGGTCTTGCTTTATATTTCAAGCTGGCCTTGAACTCACTGTGAAGCCCAGGCTAGCCTCAAATTTGCTGTAATTCTCCTGACTTGGCCTCTCAAATGCTGGAATGATGGGCCTGCACCACCATGCCCAGCTTGAACATTTATTTTGTTCCTTGTTTTGTTTTTTGTTTTTTTGGTACCGGAAATTGAACTCAGGACCTGGTACTCATCAGACAGGTACTTATGCCCCTGAGCTATATCTCTGGCCCCTTGAATTTTTATTTTGATGCTGTATACTGTATTAGTAAGGAACATATGGTTATAACTTAAGTTTTTAGGAAAGTATGTTTGAACTGGAAAGCATCAGGGGAGTAAAATTGTAATTCTTAGTGAGAATATGGTTTCTTTTTTCAGCAGGGTTGAATGTGTCCCTGCACCTTCAGGCATGACCATGGAGAAAGGAGGGAACATACAGTTGGAGATCCCTAACTTCAGCAACTCTGTCCTCAGCCACCTAAACCAGCTGCGCATGCAGGGCCGACTCTGTGATATTGTGGTCAATGTGCAAGGACAAGCTTTTCGGGCTCACAAAGTGGTACTGGCTGCCAGCTCCCCCTATTTCCGGGATCACATGTCCTTGAATGAAATGAGTACTGTCTCTATTTCAGTCATCAAGAACCCTACTGTTTTTGAACAGCTTCTTTCTTTCTGTTACACAGGGCGAATCTGCCTGCAACTGGCAGATATCATCAGCTACCTAACAGCTGCCAGTTTTCTGCAGATGCAGCATATTATAGACAAGTGCACACAGATCCTGGAGGGCATTCATTTCAAAATTAACGTGACTGAAGTTGAAGCAGAATTAAGTCAAACAAGGACAAAGCATCAAGAGAGACCTCCGGAGTCTCACAGAGACACACCAAACCTAAGCCGTTCCCTTAGCCCACGACATAATACCCCAAAGGGAAACTGGCGTGGACAGGTCAGTGCTGTGCTGGATATCAGAGAGCTAAGTCCCCCTGAGGAATCCACCAGCCCTCAGATAATTGAACAAAGCTCTGATGTAGAGAGCCGGGAGACCATTCTCCGGATTAACCGAGCGGGACAGTGGTATGTGGAGACAGGCATAGCAGATCGGGGAGGCCGGAGCGATGATGAAATTAGGGTTCTAGGAGCAGTGCACATCAAAACTGAAAATCTGGAGGAGTGGCTTGGGCCTGAGAATCAGCCTTCTGGAGAAGATGGGAGTAGTGCAGAGGAAGTCACAGCCATGGTCATTGACACCACAGGCCATAGTTCTGTAGGACAGGAAAGTTACACTTTAGTGTCTTCAGGAGCCAAAGTGGCTCGGCCAACAAGCAGTGAAATCGACAGGTAAGGTTTGTTGTCTTGTCCCATTTACTGACTGACGTGCAGATACCATTAAGTGGGCCCTCTGTTTTGTAGTGTGTCTTCCTTACCTGATATTCTTAACTACAGTGAGTTGATTTTGGGGAAACTGGAGGTATGCCAAAAGACTTGCATCCTTATTTTTTTAAAGCATGAAGCTCCTAGTCCTGAAATATTCAGTGTTGTGAGAACTATGATAAAGTTAGACACTTCCATGAATCAGGATAGCAGCCGCCTCCGCACTGGGATCAGTCATTGCCACAGCTCCCTCGGGATTCCGGGCAGGGACCTGAGCCTCAGCTGGGAATCTGGCAGCGTTGCCCTTCCTTGGTAGGTTAGCCCACAGGTAGGTGACCTAGGGAGTTCACTTTATCTACATTACTGTTTTTCTTTGCCTTTATCTACTAAGTTAGAGAAGCTATAGTAGCTTTAGTGCCTGTTCTTTGTAAATTAATAACCCCAAAGAAAAGCTTTTGGGATGTTTTTCATTCCATCACTTGTCATTTAATGATGCATTCTCTATTTTTGGTGATGTACTCCTTTTCTTTCCACCAGTGCTACTGTGCCACTTTTCTCTAATATGTTGAATACATTAAGACAGTGGTAGCGAACCTATGGCACACACAATACGGTTGGCTCTTCGTTGTCATTGAAAGCCCTGGAGCTCAGTGGCACAGTGCCTGCCTGGCGAGGTTGTGAGTTTGATTTCTGGTACAAAAAAAAACAAGTTTTGCCATCACTGTAAGAACTTTTTTTGTTTGTTTGTTGTTGTTGTTTTTAAATTTTTATTATTTTGAAGGTGGTGAAATACAACAGAACAAGGCAGAACAAAACCAGTTGAGACAGTGCAGTGAAATTGGTATAGAATGTCACAGCAGGTTACCGGGATAACAGTAATAGGTACTATAGTACATCTCGTTATCTTCACAATAGTTGTTCTTTCCATCAGGTATAGCAAAATCAAACCAAATACAGAACATTATAGAACTTATCAAAACAGAATATTGAATAGAGCAATACCATTAATCATATCAAAGCAAAACAGTGATAACAATATTTGTCTTCAAAGAGCTGGTAGAAGGAAATCCCTTCTATGTGTTATATTGCGTATGGTCAACCTCCCAAGAGATGCTCAGACCTCTGGCTCCCATTTGCTAACGGCAGAGGGGGCAGAGAATGGGATGTGATTAGGCACTGGTAGGCTCATGACTGAGTACCAGAGAGGCGAGTGGGTTGCTTGGTTTCCCAGTGCCCTAAGTTCCAGCATGGCATGGATCTCAGGAGACTGGTTCTCTCCCTGGGGCAGCTGCCACTTGCCCTTGTTTGTTGTTATTTTGTAGAAAAGGCACTACTTCTTTTGTTTGCTTATTTTTTGTTTGTCTTTTCTTGAGACAGGGTCTTGCTATGCAGTTCAGACTGGCCTTGAGCTCACTTTGTAGCCCAGGCTGGTCTAAAATTTGTAATAATCCTCCTGCCTCAACCTCATGAGTGCTGGGGTTACAAGCGTGTGCCACTACACTCAGCTAAGGCACTAGTTTTGATCTCAGTCAATTGAAGGAAAAAATTACTAATTCAAATTGATAATATTTGTTCTCTTACAAATAAATAATATTGATTGACTGAAGGAGCAATAAAAGCTAAAGAAGCTGTTTCTTTGGTTTCTAGCTGATTTTGAGAGACACAAATATTGTAGGAATTCAGATTAGTACTGTCTACTATGTCCCTTTCAGGAAATCCTGATTTGAGTATTTTCCTTTGTATGCCCTTAATGAAAATATTCTTGGGGCTGGGGATTTAGCTTAGTGGCATAAGCGCCTGTCTTGCAAGCAGGCAGTCATGAGTTCGATCCCTGGCACCAATAAAAACAAAAAAGACCAAAAAAAATGAAAGAAAATATTCTTAACCTAACATGGCAGTGTACACCTATAATCCCAACACTCAGGAGGCTGAGGCAGAAGGATTGCTACAAGTTCGAGGCCAGCCTAGACTACATAGTGAGTTCAAGGGTAGCCTGAATTATAGTGAGATCCTGTCTCAAAAATTTAGCACTGTATCAGTAGTATCAGTTTAAATGCAAACATTTTTCACCTACATAATCAACATCAGCAGTCTGAAATATATACAGATTGTCATGAACTCTGGTGAAAAGAAACAAAAAACAGTGGGTAAATGGAAATAAAATTGCAGACTCAATGTTTATTCTTTTACCTCTCTCCCAGTACTTATGTAAGGGTAGAAAGTCTATATTTGGCTTTAGTTTAACAGTTCATATGATCTATGTCCTTTGTCATTTTGTGTTTTTTTGTTTGTTTGTTTTTGGTTTTTTTTTTGTCTTTTTCGTTTTTATCGGTACCAGGGATTGAACTCACGACTGCCTGCTTGCAAGGCAGGCGCTTATGCCGCTGAGCTAAATCCCCAGCCCCCATTTTGTGTTTTTTAAGCATACTAAGACAAACCTTATTTCATACCAGCTCCTATATTGACTCCATGAAAGGATGTGTTTCTCAGTTATGTTTGTTCTTTCCTCAGACATAGGGCAAAGAGAGGAAACATCATCCTTTTTATTTGCTTTTGGCTTGTTGTTTTGTTTTATTTGGTTTTGCTTTGATTCTTTGAGACAAATTCTCACGGTGGAGTACAGGCATCTGTGAACTCACGGTTATCCTCCTGCCTCAGCCTCATTCCTGCTGGGAGGCATGCACCACCATGTGAAGCTATCATCTTTTTTGAAGTTCTTTGACACTACTTTTAGTCCCCTTTGTGCTCCTCTTCCACAGATTTAGCCCCTCCGGCAGTGTGGTTGCCCAGACCGAGAGATACAGAGCCAGAAGTGAGTCTCCTGGGAGAATGGATGAACCCAAGCAACCCAGCTCACAGGTATGTAGTTGTGGATTATAGGATTGCTACTTAGGTTAAGGAGTTGCTAGTGTGTATGACCAGAATATAATGAGTAGGAAAACAAAGATGAAGGAGAAGTAACAATTTACATATTAAAGAAATACTATATTGAGCCAGTCATGGTAGTATAGTTCTGTGATCTCAGCACACTGGAAGATTGAGGGAGGAGGATGGAAATTTGGAGCCCAGCTTGGGCTTAGTGACTGTGTGAGACCCTGTCTCAGAATGAAAAAGAAAAAAGGCTGGGGATGGAGCTCATTGCAGAGGCCCAGCTTCAACTCACAGCACCACAAATAGTAAATAAATACTGTATGTCTGTTTTTCTCTTAATTCTTGTTTCTGAGCATGCCAGAAATACAATTTTGCTGTCAATAGGGTTTGAGAATTAGGACAAAAACCAAAATTGTGGAACTCAGCTGAGCATGTTGGCACATAAACTATATTCGCAGCTAGACGGGAAGCTGAGGTGGGAGGACCAAAAGTTCCAGACCAGCTTGGGCAACTAGTAAAATCATGTGTCAAAATAAAAATTTAGAAAGAGGGCTGAGGGTGTAGCTCAGTGATAGATCACTTGCCTAAAGTGTGCAAAGTCCTGAGTTTAGTCACCAGTACTGAATAAGAGAGAGGTTGTAGAACTTTACTGATTATAGGAGACCAACCTGTAGACCTCAGAGTAAAACCTCTGGAAAACTATACACAGTAGCTTAGGACATGGAACAGAACGAGTGATATGGGGGATAACATTATATATGTATGCATAGTTATTGGTTTATGTAGTGATGTGTATTTAAAAACAAATTACTCATGCATTTTTGTGTCTTCTATTTTGTGTGCATTTGTTTTGTTTTTTGACATAGGATCTTCTTTGTAGGTCAGGCTGGCCTTGATCTCACTAGGTGGTCCAGGCTGGCCTCAAACTCAAGGTGATCCTCCTACCTCAGCTTTCCAATTGCTGGTATTACAAATGTGTCCCACAAAGCCAAGTCTGTGTTGTTATTTCTTACTGAATCTTTTGTTAAGACTATAATGTCTTTAAAAGGATAGAAATAATGTCTTTTATTGTCTTTGCGACTCTCTTGACAACTATTAAAAATAGTTGGTTTGGTTGATATTTTTGTTTATTGTTCCTCACAGGTGTAAATTGTTGAAGATTAATTTTTTTGAGAGAGGATCTTGCTTTGTAGCTCAGACTGGCTTTGAATTCATTAGGTAGTGTAGGCTGACTTCAGGTAGTGTAGGTGGTCCTCCTGCCTCAGCCTCCTGAGTGTGAGGATTTCAGGCATGTACTATTTCAGGCATGTACTGCCATGCCCAGCGCTGAAGATTGATTTTTTTGGGGGAGGAGTAGGGTACCAGGAATTGAACTTACGACGTTATGCTTGCCAAGCAGATGCTTATACCACTAAGCTAAATCCCCAGCCCCTGAAGATTAATTTTTAAAAAAAGTAAACTCACCCGTAGAACACAATAAACTAAACTCATTTGCCTTTAAAAAGTAAACACTGGTAGATTAAGTTTGCATAGCTAATTTTTTTTTTTTTTTTTTTTTTTTTTTTTGGTGCCGGGGATCAAACTCACGACCATGCACTTGCAAGGCAGGTGCTTATGCTATGAGCTAAATCCCTGGCCCTAGATTACATAGCTAATTGTTTTAGTCTTTGCATTATACTTATAGCATCTTTTATTTAAACCACTGGATATTTATTGTGATATGAAATAGTAATAGCAATAAGCCATTATTACAAACTGTGTTAGTTTTAACAATAGGGAAAAAGTCAAGAGCTTAGAGAAAAGATAAGTTTACTTATATATTTAGGGCTGTTTTTCTCATCTCTCAAATAAGGTGTGATAACCATGCAGATGTAACTGTTCATGCAACTAAATAGAATACAGAAACAAATCTTAACAATGGAAGCATGATACAGACAAATGTATGCAAAAATAAAATAAATATAAGATGTAGACTTCAGTCGCAATTTTGTGAGACTCAGTGTGCTTAAAAGGCAGTTACTTTCCTGGGCATTGTGACATGGCCGTAATCTCTGCACTCTTAAGAGGCAGAGGTCAGATGATGGTAAGTTCAAACTCAGCCTGGACAGTTGAACAACTTAGCAAGGTTCCATCTCAAAATAAAAAATAAAAATGGACTGGGAATGCAGCTCAGTGTGAAGGCCCTGGGTTCCATCTCCATTACTACAAAAAATGAAATGGAAAACTGGAGTTCCGCAAAAGTGTTTACCTGAAGCAAAATGTATAAACTATAAAGAAATAGCAGATATATAATATAGTCTAGACATGACATTAAGGGTGATATGTACAAAAGTTTATTGTGGTGAATTTCTTCCTTTCCCCTGCCACAGAAGACAAAAACAGAGCAAGAATTTCCACTGTAGTAAGAACAAATGTTGAGCTGGTGTTGTGGCACACTCTTGTAATCCTAGCATCCTGGAAGGTTGAAGCAGCAAGAGTCTGGGCAATTTAGAAACTTACTAAGACCCTATCAAAATTAAAATTAAAATTAAAAAAGACTGGGAATATAGCTCATTGCAAAAGTTCTTTCATTTCCTAGTACCAAAGAATGCAAAGAAAAGAAATTTTAGCAGGGTTCGTAGCATATAGTTGTAATCCCAGCTACTCAGAAGGCTAAAGCAGGAAAATCCCAAGTTTGAGCACAGCCTGGACAATTTAGCAACATCCTGTCTCAGAAAATAAAAGGGATTCCTGAGTGCTAGGATTATAGGCGTGTCCCACAATGCCTGGGCTGAGAATATTAAGTGCATACAAAGAAAAATACTGAAGTCAGTACTTCCTAAAAGGAACACAGTAGACAGTACTATCTGAATGCACAGCATGGCAAGACAATACCAATCAATTAATAAATGTTTAAGAAAACATTTTGAGGTATTACTATCCTGTTTGATTTTCATGAGAGTCAGTAAGTTGGCAGTGCATATGATAGCCTTTTCATTTTATGTATGTGAAAACAGCCTCAGAGAAATTATTGTTTGCTTTGTCCTTGATCACCAAGACTTTATAATCCTCATTCTTAATGTGAATTCTGTTTTGATTATCCAAAATGATGAAGCAGAAAGAAGTGTTACATAAGTCAGAATAATCTCAAGCATCAGTCTTATTCTTCAACCCTTGAATTTACATAGTGTTTCCCAACCTCTTGCAAACTGCCTCTATTAGAATTGCTTTATAAAAGAGCATTGTGGGGTCAGGGATTTAGCTGAGTGCCATAAACCCTGCCTCTTAAGCATGAGGTCGTGAGTTTGTTCCCAGGCACAAAAAAAAGAAAAAGAAAAAAAACATTGTCAAGGCCAGACATGGTAGCGCACCACTATAATCCCAGCTCTAGGAAGGCTCTGAGGCAGGAGGATTGCCTTGAGTTTGAGGCCAGCCTGGGCTACATAGTGAGTTCAAGGCCACCCTGAACTATATAGAGAGAACCTGTCTCAAAAACACAAAAAGTAAATAAGTAAACAAATAAATACAGTGTCAGCTAGCATATAAGAAAGAAGAGAAAACATGTTTTTAGAAATTAAGAACATCAGGATTAATTGCTAATTAGATGAATTTTTAATCTACAGTCAATTTAGACACTTTTTGCATTGGTACTTTAGCTTCCACTAAACATACATAATTTCCTCCTAGACATTTTAAAAACTTACTGTAATATAATAGCTTTAGCAGTCAGCTTAAAAAGTCAGTAATTTCTGGGCTGGGTATTTAGCTCAGTGGTATAAGCACCTGCCTGGCAAGTACAAGGTCATGAGTTCAATCTCCAGTACCAAAAAAAAAAGTCAGTAATTTCTGAATGGTGATATTTTGATATAGAGTTCTGAAGCAGAACTGTTTCTAAGTGTAAAACTTTTAAATTAGTTATTGAAAGGAACATACCCCACTACCTTCTAGCTTTTAGATAGAAGACCACATCTCCAGCCAATTACTTTGAGGTCAAGTGAACTTTTTTTTCAAGTAAACTTTGAGTAGTCTTTAAAATGAAGATATTGTTTGCATGATATAAAAGTAGTTTAGATAAAAAAGGCATATTCCCACCTACAAATTACATACCTTTCTATAAAGGTAGTTTCTGCTGGTTAAAATATGTTAGTAATAATAGGGCCATAGATGTAACTTATAGTGTTTGCCAGTATACATTCTGTACTGTTTTGATATACAGCATTAACCACATGTCATGTGTGGTTATTTGAATTTGTATCTTAATTCATTGAAAGCAATTGAAATAAGAAATTTACTTCCTCAGTTGCACTAACTGTATTCTAAATGTTCCAAAGCCACCTGTGGTCAGTGGTTCCTGTGCTGGATGGTACAGATTATAAAACACTTCCATCATTACAGAAAGTTCTTTTGGACTAGCACTGCCTAAGTATCTGATTATTTAGAATATGATTGAAAGACTAGAATCCAAGAGGTGATATAGGTAGGCTCAGATTTTCTTTTTGTTGTAATCAGAGGTTTAATAAGCATCTACTTTGTCAGTCAGAAAATGATTTTGTTGTGTTGCTTCTGCGGTGGTAGAATAGAATATCCTTAGGTTTTTCCTCCTTCCTTCTCAGGTTTTGTTAATGTCTCTACTTTTTGGTTGTAATTTCTTTCATGGTTCTGTGTTTTGCTTTGTTTTTTGGTATTGGGAATTGAACTCAGGACCTCACACTTGCCAGGCAGGCGCCATACCGCTAAGCCATATCCTAATCCTTGCTTCTCTACTAAAAATAAGAACATAGGGCCTGGAGTGAGAGCTCAGTGGTAGAGTGCTCACCTAGTATGCAGAAGACCCTGGACTCAATTCCCAGCAACACACACACACACACACACACACACACACACACACACACACACAGAGGCATGTATCTTGGTAATAAGTAAAAATACAGTTGATTGCCTTTAACATGTGGAATAAGACAAGTTTATTCCTGCTTTCCTTCCTCTCCTGACCCAGGTAGAAGAGTCAGCAATGATGGGGGTAAGTGGCTATGTGGAGTATCTCCGAGAACAAGAAGTATCCGAGCGGTGGTTCCGGTATAACCCCAGGCTCACCTGCATCTACTGCGCCAAATCTTTCAACCAGAAGGGCAGCCTGGACCGCCATATGCGCCTGCATATGGGGATCACGCCATTTGTTTGCCGCATGTGTGGTAAGAAGTATACCCGGAAAGATCAGCTGGAGTATCATATCCGTAAGCACACAGGCAACAAACCGTTTCACTGTCATGTTTGTGGCAAAAGTTTCCCCTTCCAGGCCATCTTAAATCAGCACTTTCGTAAAAACCACCCTGCCTGTATGCTGCTGGAGGGACCTCACAGCATCTCACCTGAAACAACTGTCACATCTCGAGGACAAGTTGAGGAAGAATCACCTCCACAGGAAGAGACAGTTGCTCCTGGGGAAACTGCCCAGGGCTCTGTGTCCACTACTGGGCCAGACTGAAATATTGAGGGGTAGAGGGCAGACCCTCTTCCTCTTTGGGCCATAAGCAACCCACGTCAGGGCCATGGGCTGATACTTAGATTCACAAAATGCCACATCACTAGACCAGATGTTCCCAAGATGTTGCCAAATTAGAGGGTCAGCAACATAAACAGAAGCGCGAAAGGCTCGTCCCCTCCTTCCACAACTCACTTTGGAAAATAATTAAGCAAATCAACTTTCTTATTCAGGGATCAACAGCCTTGGTTTGTTAACTTTATAAGAAAAAAATTTTTAATGAAACTATGATAAATCATTTCTTAGCCAGTCATGTTTGAACACTGCATTTAGATCCATATCATCTTGGTGGCTGTAACTGCCCAGTAAAAAATGCAATAGGAGCCTCGGCCATTTGAAGCAGCCAGTCACAAGAGGAGGTAGTCGTGAGGAGGAGGAATCCTTCCCTGCCAGAATGCGTGCATCTTCACATTTAAAGGAAAAAATGAATGAATACTGGTGGTTCTTAATTGTTCTGGAAGGTTAGACTTTTCTTTGCTGTTACTAGGCAGCCGGTACTTTGCTTGATTGTTTCATGTCATCAGCCGTCTTGGAGCAGTGTTCTAGTGGGCAGCGTCACCTGAAGCACTTTAAGCACCTGGAAATGACACAAGCAGCAAAGTGTTTGTAGTAGGTACTGCTGCATTTGGGGGCTTGAATGTTGTGTTGAGCAAGAGCGGAGCAGGGAAGTGTTTGTATGTTTTGCAAATGTTGAGCAACATAGAGCCATACTGCAACTGCCTGACTGATATGTGTAAACCATAGTGTTTATCCATTCTTGGTGTTACGGAAATGGCTCTAGTTCAGATGCATTAACCTGTTAGGCTGACTACCAAAGTTTTCATCCAGTCTGTTTGGCTCCTACTTCCACACAACAGCAATATTCTACATCAAAAATGTCACTTTCCAGTGAAATGAGCCTGGATTGTATTTTTAATCCACAGGTGTCCATATTTGATAACTTTTATATGAAGTTATAAACAATTTTTCTGCAATATTGTGGTTGAAGAAACTCAACACTATTGTTCTTACTGCAACCACAATGTCATTTCCTTCTACATATGTAGTAGTTTATATTTTCTGTCCAATGAAGAACCTCACTTAAATCTGTCTCGGGTCTGCAAACCTAGGATTCATAAACCACCCATCAGCACCTTGCTGGTGACTCCAAGAGCTTTGATTTTTTAATACACTACAGGGCACTTACCAGAAAACATGCACAATTGTGTTGCAATAAATGATCAAGGGATCAATTTTGATCAGGTCTGGTAACTTCATCATTCCTAAGATTTTTAAAGCTTCAAAGGGACCTTTTTAGTAATTCTGGGTTTTTCTAAGATTCTTAATCCAGCATTGAGTGAATTTACCAAGCATGTAGAGCTTTAGATGCCCTGTCTGCATGCAGAGAAAAAGGAAGAATACTAAGAGATGCAGGCAGATAGATGCTTACAACTTAGAGTGCAAATAGAAAAAGAGAAAAAAAAGCTCTGGTTTCTCTTGATTTTTTTTTTAAATATAAGTATTTAATGGGTTAAGAAATTGGTTTGTTGCAGAGACATAGATGATTGTAACAGAGATTTGGGAGAGACTGGTCAAACCTGTATTAGAGAGCCATTTGTGAGAATGTTAGTTGTGTGCTTCTTTCCTGAGAATGGTTTGTGGTATGTGGAGGGTGGGTAAAAAAAGAAAGACTTTTTTGGCAATGGGAAATTAGAATGTAAAGGGTAGCTTTAAGCAATCTGAGAATTGCACATACACATACAGCTGCACTCTATTTCTATAGAACAGTTTTTTTCTTTTGGAAAAGCAAAGAAGGTCATCTTTTAGAGGAATGGCATGGTGCTACCATTTGATAAGAGCCTAAAGCAGCATTAAAACTGTGTTTTTAGGAGGCATCGACTGGGGCACCCTCTGTAGTTGGATAACAGTATGATAGGTTGAAAACTGTCTCCTAGAGCTTAGGGGGATTAGTTGTGCTCTGTGGAATAGAAAAATAGAGTTGAAATTTGACTGGAATCTTGTGGCTACATTTCAGCTGGTAGTCAAAGTTTTCCATGGACAGATTTTGCCATTGTTAAATTAGGCAGGGAGCTGGGAAGCGAATATGCTGCTTTAAGTGGAGCTTTTAACCTACCAAAAAAAAAAAAAGATAGGTCCACCCTACTTTTGAGACATAGTATGCTGAAAAGCTCTTTATTGCTTTGTTACTTTTTTAGATTACATGTGGGAAAATAGAGCTTTTTAAACTATTACCAAATTGCAAGAGTGAAGTACAGTAATTTCTGTAAAGAGAAAACTTTTTGCAGCATTTGTTAGTACTCCTTTCAGAGTTGCAACAAATGTCTTACATGAAGTAGGGACTGTCGAACTCATATGGAGATAATATGTGTGTCTGGTAGGTTCCCCTCCCCGTCATTCACCTCTGTGTGGGTTTATACTGTAATGATACTGTGAATAGAATGCTTCCTGGTTGTCTAGAACCACATCAGCACAGCCATGTTTGCTGGTTCTTTCTTAATTGACCTAACCAGAGCTATGAAATTCCTGAAAATTTAAGCCAGGCTGGCTGTTAAACAAATTAAAACTTCTGAAAACAATTGCCCTATTTCAGTAAAAAGAGATATTATTCTAAATATCCAGGATTCTTAGCCAGGTTCACTGTGACATTGTTCTAGTTCTTAGCTAACATCACTGTAGAATTGTAGGAGTTGAGTAATGTATTGTATACATTCATGAATACCTATAATCGTGTGTGCATGGAGGATACCTCTTAAGGATGTTCTTAAATGGACTTTAGCTGATGCTGAAAACTCATTACCAAATCTTAATTTGCACATGTCACCTTGTGAAGGGAACTGCATTAGCATTGAGAGCTAAATCATCATTAAGAAACTTAATGCCATGAAATTGTGAGTACTGGGATGATTTTCATTTATTGCGTGGCATTTAATAATAAAGACCTACCTATCTAGTATTCTAAGCAAAAAACATACTGTTTTCATTTTCAGATGCATCTTCTATTCTCTGCAAACTCTAATACCAAGATAAAATCCTGCATTGGCATGACAGTAATGTAGGCAGAAAGGCTCTTTCTAATGACTTGTTCTCTTTTTTACTCAGAACCATATTTACCTCTAAGCTAAGTTGAGTTTTATTTTATGTAAGTTGTAAACTGCCCCACATCATTTTATTATATTAAAGACTATGTAAAAGCAATTTAGCTTGTACAGTACAGATATTGGAAGAAAGCAGTTAAGGAAAGTTTTTCTGTTTTTAGCATTCTTTCATGTTTCCATCTAGTCCTATGAGCCAGGTATGGCTTTCCAAAGGTGGTATGAGAGCAGACATGGATTGTTTTCCTCCTAACTTCATAGATGAGATCTGGTTGGGTTGCCGGTTGTATGGTGGAAGAGTGAAATAGGAAATTTCACTTTTAATTATTAAATATTCTTTGGCCGTGAAATAACTTTTAAAGTTATAAGTGTTACTTGACACTAACTGTAGGCTTTTGTTTTTTAGCTTATAAAAACTGTATTTTATTTAATTAGATTATCCAATGTTTAAAAATGAGGGCAGCAAGGCGTGATGGTATATACCTGCAATCCAGCATTCAGGAGGCTGAGGCAGGAAAATTACAGCAAATTTTGAGAGCAACCTGAACTCTATAGCAAGACCCTGTCTCAGAAAAAAAGGAAAAAGAAATTAAAGCAATGGATAATGAAAAGGTAATAGAATTGAGCAGACAAAAGTATTCTGAATCATGCATTTAATCAAAAAGGAGTTGGAGTTGGGCATGGTAGCACATGCCTATAATACCAATACCGTCTAGGCTGAAGGAGGAGGGTCACTGTGGGTTCAAGTCCAGCCTGAACTACATACATAGTGAGACCCTATCTCAAAAAAAGGAGTTGAAATCCTGAAAGTTTTCCTTTTTTCATCTATAACAAGTGTGATTTCTTCTTCAAATGTCTTTCCCCTTATCTGTATTTGTATTTGTTCAAGGAGTAACAGATGAATCCTTATGGAATTTAGTCTCTGAAAATGGAGCTCTTATGCCATATGAGGAAGAATTTAAAATATTTTGGTAGGTGAGATTTCAAAAAAAGACAAGCAGTTGTCAGACATGAAGGTTCGGCAAACCACAGTCCTCATGCCAAATCCTAAATCACCTTTTTGTAGAATCAAAATTATATTGGAACAGGACCACATCTATGCATTTGGTTCTTATTTATTGGCTCTTTCTAGTGTAATGATAAAAGTACATGGCCTGTACAACTCGGAAATATTTACTGTCTGGAATTTGACAGAAAAAGCTTGCCATCTCCTAAACTTGATTTGGAGTACTTGCCCTCAAAATTTGTTATTCCTGCCATTGTACTTCTAGATGAGTGTGGTTAAGGTTTTAAATTCATGCTGTCATATTGTATTGTTTGTTAATTTTCTTATTTGTTTTTGCTGTGCTGGGAACTAAACCCAGGGCCTTGTGCATGGTAGCCAAGTGCTCCACCACTGAGCCAGGTCCCCAGCCCTTTATATTTTTATTTTGAGACAGACCTCACTAAGTTGTTCAGGCTAGTCTTAAACTTCCACCCTCTGCCTCAGTCTCCTAATTATTAGTGTTCACCACCATGCCATAAGTTTCTTTAAAGAGCTTGCCATTTTTTCTAGATCCTTTTTTCATAAACCATTTTGTTTTCCTATTTCATGATTTCCATTGTTCAGAGGGTATTTAAACTGAGTTTATGATTTGTTCTTGCCTTAAAGGGATAGGTAGATTAAAGTTTAGGATGGTAGTTGTTTATAAAGAGATTTTTTTTTTTTTGTACTGGGACTTCAGGCTTTCCAAGCAGGCACTGTGCTGCTGAGCTGTATCCCTAGCCCATAACAAGATGATTCTTACAAATAATTCCACACATGATAATATGGTGTTAACTGGATACCATGTTTATATAGAATGCTATTTGAAAAGTAATGTTTTGGCTGGTCCGAAGGTAGTGAGTTATCTCAATTGATTGTTCACAGTCAGTACAGATTGAACTCCTTGTTCTACTCTTTCCCCCCTTCTCATTACTGCACTTGACTAGTCTAAAAAAAGAAAGAAGAGTAATGTTTTTGTTTTTGTTTTTGTTTTTTTGTCTTTTTCCTTTTTATCGGTACCGGGGATCGAACTCACGACTGCCTGTTTACAAGGCAGGTGCTTATGCTGCTGAGCTAAATCCCCAGCCCCATAATGTTTTGTTTTGTTTTGTCTTTTTGCAGACGAGGTTTCACTATGTAGTTCAGTTTGGTCTTGAACTGACTATGTAGCCCAGGCTGGCTTCAAACTCATAGCAGTCCTCCTGCCTCAGCCTCCCAAGTGCTGGAATTACAGACATGCACCACCACACCCAGCCAAAAGTAATGTTTTTATAAGGGAGTTTGCCATTCCTGTGAATTAACTTGAACTTGTTTGCATCATGATGGCCAGAATGAATTTATTCCCGTTAGAATTAAAAAATAATTTGAGTAGTTTCAATTCTTACTAGAAGTACTGTTTTTCTAGATTAGAAATTTGTACTTTTCCCCTATCTTCTATGTCTTTATTTTATTTTCCCAAAGAAATTCTGTTTTTACATGGAGTAATAAAGGCCAAATCTTCCTTTTTTCTCCCTCCCTGGATGTTTTAAATGGAATGAAACATCTGAAGATTTCAACTCTTCTTTTAGACCTATTTTTCCATGTGTTGCTGTCTTTAATTCTTATATCCTATATCATAATTGAAAATACTGTGAATCTTATATCTGAAATAATCTGTAATGCCAGAAATTAAAATATCTCCTGGGAGCAGGTCTCCTATTCTGTGAAATCACTTGTCTCCACTGATAGGTATTATGTATGAGACTCTGTTCCCTTAAGTAAATTCTAAGTATTTTTTAGTACCAGATAACATGCTTGGAATTTGTGTAACAAAATCGGATTTAGACATAGTTTAGATGTAGCTTTTGATACTTGAGACTCCTAAATCCACTTGATCAGTGTCTGGGAAGTATGCTTTTAAAAAGCCTGCACTTCTCACTACTGAGATAAAAGTTTAAAAAGAAGGGAACAGAATTAGCTATACTGTGTTTTACTGACATAATGCAGTTAATGCTCAAAGTAATCCTATGAGGTAATAGCAGTAATACTAAAAATGGCCAACTTTTTCAATGTTTATGTGCTTAAATTAATCGACTCATCTAATCCTATGACAACCCATGAAAGTAGATGCTGTTGTTACCTTTATTTTAGAACGGAAGAAACAGTTTCATTGAGGCATCCTGACACATCTTCATAGACTCCATTGCCTCTAGTAGGTGTGATTTTACCACATTTTATAGACAAGGAAACCGATGAGCCCAAGGTTGTAAATTCCAGGACCACTGTTTATTCCATATCCTAGACTGTCTTCACTACATCACATGCACTGCATTTATTATGAAAAGTTGGAACATACTGGATTATACAAGAGGCAGTAACAATATTGAATTCATAATTCAAGGGAAAGTAATTGGATTTTTTCAAAAGATCATGCATTTGATCTCAGAGCAGATTTAAATAGTAATTACTTGCTGAGGATATTGCCCACTGATTGAGAGGAATCACTCATTTGGTAGGTCTAATCCTGAGTGAATGAGTTACTACCAAGGCAGAAATTGAAAGATAATTTTTCACTTGGGCTGCGTAACAGACTACTCCAAAGCTTGCCAATTTAAAACAACTTCTACCTTGTAGATCATGATTTTTCAAATCAAGTGTTAAGGGAGGGCTTTCTGGGCAGCTCTGCTCCCTACAGCAACCAGCTTGTCTGGGGGTGTATTCAGCGGATAGTTGGACTGGTCTGGTAGGTCCCAGAGATCTCACAGCTAACAGTTTGGGGCAATCAAGGTCAGGCTCAGGGGGCTCCTCTACTTCGAGTCTCAGGACTCTTATATATTCTTTCTGTAAGGATCATTTGACTTGTAGGGCAGCTCATGCCTTCCCAGAAGCTGGGTGGAAAGTGCCAGTCCTCTTAAAGGCCGGACCTAAAACTGTCATATGGTTATGGCCATACTATTGATCAGCTACGATGTGTAGGAAAAGAAATGATACCTCGTTTTATGAAGGCATTTCAGAGATTTGGGGCTGTCTTTAATTTCCTATAAGTCACTTTAGAGGTTTTTTTTTTGGTTTTCGTTTTTTCTTGACTCACCTGTGGTCAGTTCATAGTCCTATAGAATTCATTGACTATTTTTATTATGGATCAGTGAAGGATCCCCAAGGAGAATGAAATGGATGCCTGCAGCAGATTAAGCTACTCACTTCTCCCATTTTTTTTTTTTTTTTTTTTTTTTTTTTTTTTTTTTAGACGGGGTCTTGATGTGCAGTTCAGGCTGGCCTTGAGCTCACTTTGTAGCCCAGGCTGGTGTCGAACTCCCAAGGATCCTCCTGCCTCAGCCTCCCGTGTGCTGGGATTACAGGCGTGAGCCACCACACCCAGCTCTCATGTTTCTTTTAAGGCAAACTTTGCATTTTTCTGTTTTGTACCCTGTTTTAAGTTGTGATCATTTACCTGTATTTGCTGTGAAGCCACAGATACTGTACATGCTGAGCCTCATATACTCCATAGGGAGTAAAATAACTTACTGTCAGAGAACTTATTAGAGATGTCATGTGCATTTTAAGTTTCTGAATAAATGACTGTGGTGTGGAAAAATGTAGCTACTGAATTACTCAACAGGAGTTTCTGTCATGAGGCCAGATAAGTTACACTGTTGAGATTTTGGTCTTGATGACAAATTGGTTCATCCTGTTTGTATTGCATACCATAGAGGAAAATCTTTTGCCTGACTTTACATGTTGCAACTCAAAGTTCAGCAATCGCTACCAGCCTCTCATTCAAAAAAAAAAATTAAGTTTTTTGTTTTGATCTAGACTTGTCTGATTTGAGTCACTTTTATATAAACCCTTGCTATCTTATAATGAGAGGGAAAAAAGACTTCCTGCCTCAAGCACAAATATGGGCAGAGAATGAATTCTGCTCTGTGAATGATCATCCCCAAAACAGAACCCCTGGAAAAGAAGAGTTTTTAAGGTTATCCATTCCATGTGCTGTGGTTTCCTGGAGAAGCAGTCCTGACGGCTTCTTGCTGATCCTCTCCAGTGCCCATGCAGTGAATAGATCTCTGTTCCTAAGTCAGGCCTCAGGAATTGCAAATACAGGAAATAAAAGAGATTCTCACAGCCAGAGACTTGATTTGGGGCTCTGCAGAACATTGGGAAGGGGGAAGGACACCTTGGCATTTGCAGGTGGATAACTAGAGATGGAATGTTTGGGGTTTCTGTGTATAACCATCAATAAGATTAGGGGATGGGTAGGAGAGTTTTACTAAAGGTAGCAAAAGAAACAAGATCTGAAGAACAAGTATGTGCCAAGTAAAAGGAGGGAAAAAAGGACACCCTACAGTACGAGGGTGGGCTATTGTGAAGAGAGCACAGAGTGGCCCAGTTAGATTTTAATATGTAGTGGTTGGGGCAAATTTTTAATGAATAAAAGTGCTTTAAACTTTCCCCTTTGAGCCGCATCTTCACCCTGTTAGAATTAATCCACCTTCAAAGTCTTCATTTTATGCAGAGAAAAGTTTTGAAAATATAGTTCCAGGGAATGAAAATCTTGTGATAATCTAAGAAAATCTCATACTTTCTATTACATGTCTTTGAGCCCCTCCTCTAGATTCTCTGTGATCCTAAGTTTGAATTCAGGCAGTGGTTGCATGGAAAATAAACTCTGTGGTCTTCAATTACAAAAGAGAACAAGGTCAGAAAAAGAGAATCTCGTAGATTGACAGAATATTTTGTTTCTTTTGAGTATCATAAGCCTAAACCATTTCAAGCCAATCACAGCAACCTAAGTGAAGCAGGCACATCTTGAAGCAGGTGGCAGTGACGTATTTTAAGGACATATTTAAGCTGCTGAGTTTCCCATACAGTTACAGAATCCCAACTATAGTGGTTAAGAGCCACTCAAAAACTGAAATGCTATGCAGGGAACAAAGCTTACAGTGCGTTTCCTCTGGAAACCAAGATGCTAAGACAGAGGTCACTCAAAGTGTGGCTCAAAGCCACCTCTGGAATGGCTATCAGATAGCAGAAATATTTAGAATTTATGTAGTATTTCTAATATTTTTACAGAAATAATTGTATACGTTGAATTTTTTTAAAAATCTGCCTGTTTTCTTTTTTGGAAGACTGGCCCAATAAAAATAACACTAATATAATTCAGTTGTATATGCATGTGCATTGAACACAGAATGGTATACTAATGATAGTTCACACAAGTAAGTTTTGTGGGGAATTCTGCTATTTTCGTAATATCTTTTGTCATAAGTGTATGTCTATAAATATATTTACTCATTCATCATGACCTTGATAGCATGGAAGCATTTTGTTAGCTGTATTATTGATTCTAAAAATGAAATTCTTGGCAAAGTAGGCTGTGAGAGCATCTTGTTAACTTTGTATTTTGGCTAAGAAATTCTTGCACTTTATATAAAAATGTTTAACACAGTGTATCCACTTAGTGAAGCTATTCTTTATAGAGACCCAAGATTTAGGTGTGGAGTATATGTTTAAAACCCTGCCAAAAAGAGGGACCTCAAAAAAAGAAACTTGGCTTGCATCTACCTGAGAAGAGTGGGGATTAATACAATATTTCAGTTGAAAGTAGCTGTTGTTATAAGCATACTCTAGCTGTGAATTACAGTATTGCCATGAGTTGCCCGGCTATGTGTGAGTTTGAGTGTATGTGAGAAAAAAGGTGTCGAATGAAGGCAGATAAAGTCAATGTAGAATATTCTACCTCCCACGAACGACTGAGCATATTTCAGGCTGGTTTGCAGCCTGGGCAGGAGCCCAGCTCCTCTGCCACCTCTCCCCTGTGCTTTTCTGCATAGTACTCACTTCAGCCCCTTACCTCTGAGCCCTGGGCTGAAGCACGAGTGTAGCTTTCTGTAGCAAGCGGAGGAAATCCAGACCTACAGTACAGAGGCTACAGTAGCTGAAATTCTTGTCAGGTGCAGATGCTAATGTTTGATTTTATTGCCTACATCAGTGGCAGAACACAGTGCTTAGTGCTTTTATCCACTGGCTTCTATTTGGCAAGAGTAGCTGGTGGAGTCTTTGTTTTTAGAAATGTACCCACTCTTTTAATGAGTGAAACATTTATTTGAGTTTGTTTTCTTTCTTAATCACCTTTTGTAATTCATCGTTTAGGGTCTGGAATATTAACCATATTTTCCTGATAAAGAGCCTCCCACTAATGTTTTATATGGAGGTGTGGGTGATGGGATTTTCAGAGGATTTATTTTGCTTTTAATCACTCCAAAGAGGGATACTCTTGTTTAATGCTGATACTTGAATGTTACAGGTAGAAGAGATTTCATTTCAGTAGTAAAATACTATTAGGCAAACCTGATCTCAAAATGCAGTACTGCATTCAGTGGATTTCCTCTTCGGGGTCAAATCGGCTTGCTGACCTTGTGAACATTTGTTACAGTAGAGAAGGGAGTGTTGCTTTAACACTTACCCTAGCAGCGAGCGCATTCAGCACCTTTTCATTCTCATCCCTGTTGGGAAGACCTAAACAGAGATCCCTGGGGACCTGTGACAGTGAGAGAGGGATCCATTTGGGGTTGCAACCTGTGTTTAGATACCAACTAATAAGTATTTACTTTCCTGGGACTTTGAGTAGGGTACATGGAGAATACAGAGAATGGTAACATTCCAAATAATGAGACAGACATTATTCACACATGACAACTGACAGAATGAGATCTGCCCACATACAGCGTGAGCCTGTGGGTAGTTGAGGTGGTAAACCATACTATTCGCTGCAACTTTTTCTTTTATAACTGTAGTTCTCAGCCTATAAGCCATCCTACTGTAATAGTATCAGGAATTAATGTCAGCTTAGGAAATATTTCCCTCTGGCTTACCATTTGTGCCCAGAGTCTTCTAGGCTTGCCCCGTGATGTTTCACTGTAACATGTACTTCAGGTTCAGTCTTACCTAAATCAGGGTGGGTGGATGTTGCTGCCTTTTGTGGTCAGTGAGTGGGGATTCTGTTTATTTAAAAATAGAACAGTGAGACATGATTAGGCGATTTCATCAAGACCTATCAAATCCATGAGTCTGGGAGGAAGCTGTGGAGGCTTATTTGCCTTTGGCTTGGTTGGACAGTGGCACTGAGCTTTGTATTACAGAACCATTGGCCTGCACCAGTAATGCTCCACCTGGCTGTGCGTTAGAACTGCCTGGGACTGCTGGACCTTCCATTTCACTGCTGTGCTGCCAGGAGTTTTAAAAGCCCCCAGTGGGCTGAAAGGTATAAAGAAGGTACCTAGAGTGCACAAGGCCCTGGGCTCAGCATCCAGCGCAATGAGTTGAAGGTGCAGTCAGAAGCGGATCACTGCCTCAGTAATCTTTGGGGGTCTTTGGCAGCTGGTTATATGATACCTTTGTTGATTTCCCAAGCATGGCTCTCAGTTTAATTTATTGAAGGCCAGGGTTCAGGCAGTAAAATGAATCATCTGTTTCTCAGAGTAATTGTAGAGGGCGATACTGTGATCTCCAGATTCCTCGCTATAGCAAACACAATGTACATAAGTAACTAGAACAAAGTTTCAAAATCTGGTCTCTAGAATCTTCTTTCCTTTGCATGTGCGACTGAGTGGAGAGTTCTCAGATTTGCTAGCTGAAATGGAGCGCTTGAATGCATTAAAAGAGCCAAGCTGCTGGGGGTAAACAACGGGAGCAACGTTACGGTTGATGGAGAAAAGGAAGTTATCCTGCCTGAGATGACTGCGATACCTTGATTATTGTCTTCTCATCTGTCTTCTAAGTGGGATTTCTAAGTGATTCACTGTTCCTTGTGAATGAAATGTACTTGCTAAGGCTTAAATATTTCTGGGTATTATGAAATGTGAAATGAGTTATTGAAGCATCTTTGTCCTAGTATCACAAAAGATCTAAGCCAGTCATTCCAAAATGAGCTTCTTGTCTTTCCTTCTTCTCACCCCTGGCAGAAAAGAAGTTACAGTGGCCACTGTAGTTTGTCTCCTGCCTATAGTATCTCTTGTCTAGTAATAGGTAGTGGGGAGTTGTTTTATTACTCATTAAAAAAAAAGCGAGAACCACTGTTCAGACTAAGTAGCTACCAAGTGACTTCTGATCCATGAAAGAAATGTGTATTTAAGAGCAAGTTCATGTGTTGCAGTCTCTTTTCTGAGCATATTTTGGACCCTGTAGAAAATTTCACTGATACATGGCCTATTGATCATTTGGAATTTAAAGAGGTGGTGTATGCAAGAAGAAAAGGTAGATTGAGGGAGAGGTTGGTTCTTAGTTCAGAGGATCGTATTACAATCAGACTATGAAGTTTTTCATAGCCATTAGGCCTTGCTGTTGCTTAATATGTAAATGCTGCAGTGTCAGAGGCAATGCCTCCTATGCCTTAGAAAATCTGCTGAAGGCTTCCTATCTATGGGTGGGATAGAAAAGCAATAGCCTTTGGGACTCCAAAAAGAGTAGCCCCTGGGGGTTTTCATACTGAAGAAGATTATAGAGTACTGTGAACTGTGTTGAACTTTATGCAATTATACTGCACTGAATTTTAAGATTTCATGGGGGAGAGGAGGAGGATAGGGAAGTAAGACTAAATGTACAAGCATCTGCCTGCTACAAGCAAGGAATAAAACAAATTCCTAAAAGGAATTCCCTACCAGGACTGTGAAGTTAAGTCAACTTCCTCTACCTGAATGGGCTGGCTTGCTGATTCCCTCTAAGCCTCTAAGAAATGCTTTCGGAAACAGCTAGATACATATTAGCCTGGCTGCAGTTCACTCCCTTGCTCCCATCCCCTGCCCTTGACAGAAGAAAAGCATCCCAAACTACAGGCAAAAGAGATGTGTTTTATCTGCCCATTGGCTCTTCATCTACTGTGATCTGTGTTCACATTTTTAGCTGCTGCACTATTTTGTGCTTGACTGCAGAACTTAAAAGATTTGCTAGTTCAGTCAGGAACCAATGGCTTCCTCCTCCTCCTTTTAAGAAATCTTAAAATCAGTAAAAGGAGAAGTGCACTGGAAGGGCATTCAGGTTTCCTGGTTCCTCATAATTTCAGGATGGGACCCATTCATGCTCTGCCTCCAAGAGGTGAACAGAAGGCTGAGGATTCACAGGTAGAAAAGTCAATGTAGCAGAAAATTGGTTTCCTTCAGATGGACATAGTCTGAAAGAAATCTACCAACTGTTCTCTATGGTGCTTATATGATGGGTGACAATCGTCTCCCGTCCACTTGTCCCTGGCACTGTGCCTTCCCCCTGGTCACTGTGAAATGCAGATCACACTGGACTCAGAGGCCAGAATCCAGGACAAGTTCTCCCTTCTCATTTGAGCCCATCACTTCTTTCTACAGCTGAAAATGTAGCATTTACTTCTCTTTGAGAAACTTGGGGTCCCCCTCCAAGGAACAGTAAACTGTTTAAAAGAAAAAAGATGATAATAAGACTCTGGTGGTAGCTATCAGATAAAGAGATCATAGGAAGATTTCGCTCCCCCTCGGTTGATACTGGTAACAGCAAGAATCAACTGTGTCCACATCCCCTGAGTTTCTAAAGGCTCCTGTAGCACTTGTAGCAGTTTCTCTCCACTTGCTAATCAAGGAGGAGTCATACTAAAACAGACAATCAGTTTCTAAAATGTAATCCCTGAAAGGGAATGACATAGGGTATTTTTAACTATAGTTAAAGAGTTTGCCAGTCTGTTTTTATCCTTTGGAGGAAAAGGAAAAAAAAAACCTAACATTTGAAATTTCTGGTTTTTTTTGTTTTTTTTTTTTCTCTTTTTATTGGTACCAGGGATCAAACTCACAACCGCCTGCTTGCAAGGCAGATGCTTTTGCCGCTGAGCTAAATCCCCAGCCCCTCTGTTGTTTTGTGTGCAGCATTTAATATAACAGTGGAAAGCCAGTGGGCCAGGAGAGCACTCCCCTCCCACTGGCTTCCTGTGCTGAACTGGCTGCATGCATCTTACTCCCTAAGACGACCTGTTTTTATTATGACGTTAGTATAAATTTCCATATATACATGGAATAGGAGTTTCTCTCACCCCACCCGTGTTTAATCATCACTTAAATGTAAACCGCCACCTCTTCCCTCCCCCTTCACTGAAAATAATGCACTTTAATTCCCAAGGAAAATGGCTAGCTGGTCCTGGCCCTGAAGCCAGAGTACTTCAGGAGGAGAGCTGAGGAGGGGAACTCTTGGCAGACCTGTACATTAACCAAGTTTCCTAATGTGAACACATAAAATAACATCCATTTTTAAATGGCCCCCACCGTCTCCCTGCCAAAGGAAAAAAGAAACAACAGCCAAATTTAAAAGTCTTCAAGTGGCCTACCTTGATTTTGAAAGTTTCACTGGTTTAATTTATTGTATTTTAAAATTACTTTTTTTTTTTTTTTTTGGAGACAAGGTCTCACTTTGTATTTAAGGCTGGCCTTAAACTCTGCAATCTTCCTGCCACAGCCTCTCAAGGGCTGAGATTACAGAAGTGTACCACTACGCCTGGCTAAAATTAGCTGAGGGCTGGGGATGTAGCTTAGGGGCACAGTGCCTGCCTGGCAAACGGGCGGCCCTGAGTTTGATTCCTGGTACCAAAAAATAAAAAAATTAGCTGATAACTTACCAGCTACTAAATTGTCATAAGTTTCTGTGTTCAGTGGAGGCTGAGATGTGTTTGATTGAAAGTCAAGTGAAAACAAGTGATCCAGAATTGCATCATCTCCAAGTATCAGGTCTGTTGGCCCTTACTTTGATGCTGGGACTCTCCTCCTGCAGGTTCTGTCCTTCCCTCGACTACAAGCTAGTAGTCCTTGGCGGGTAGCATGTCTCCTAGAGCCCCAGGAGCCCTGGAGGGTCGGGGTGGGGGGAGGGCGGGCCAGCTAGGGTTGGGGGAGGGAGATTCAAAGAGAGTTAAGAGATGGGTTTATATAAACATATTTAAAGCAGTTTAGCAAAAGCTTTCTCGTTGAACAGCTTTAAGAACAATGTGAATGAGATCTTAGGAACTTGGTTAGTAATCTGAAAAGTCTATTAATGTATACTTGAAATTCTGTTTGTATAAGAAATGCATTTCCCTCTTTATTTTAACACTGTGTAAAAGAACATTATGCATGTGAGTGGTTTGAGAATTAAATGGTTAATACTCAAATTTGGATGTGTCTTATCTGTGCTCAGAGAGATTGTTCATTTACATTTTTTTTTAACATGAGAATCTTGAGATTTCAAGCTTCCCCTTTGGGATGTCTGCCACTTTCCAAGATGCAACAGTGACATAACTAACTCCCTACTTTCTTGACCCAGGTGTGTTCACTGGGTGGAAAACAGTTGAAAACATCATTTTAATAAACGCCCCAATACATCTGTTTTTCCATCCCTGGTCTTTATTTCACATAGTTGTATCTTTTTTTTTTTTTTGTCTTTTTTTATCGGTACCCGGAATCGAACTCATGACTGCCTGCTTGCAAGGCAGGACTTATGCCGCTGAGCTAAATCCTCAGCCCGGTTGTGTCCATTTTTGAGATGGGAGCAGTTGTATTTACCTTTATTTTTGTTCACAAACCAAAATAGGAAGAAGTACAAGGAATAAGAATATTTTAGTTAACACAAGGGTTGGCTACTCTCCCCATGAAGATAATAGTGTTGAGAGTAACTTCCCGTATAAGAACCAGGAAGGGCCTGTTGGCCTTAAAGATCACCCTGTTGGGGTTCAGCGAACGGCCAGCGAGCAGGACGCCCGTACTCGCTGCTGCTTCACTGCCTTCCTCATTCACCTGCAGAGCAGAAGGGAAACAAGATGGCCAGTTAGCTGCACCGCAGGTCTCCACAGGCAGGCGAGCCACCAGCAGACACAGCCATTCTCATATGCACTGGGCTCAGACTGCCTTGCCCCAGCCCCATTCACCCAGGGAGTGGAACACACTGGTGTTCACTCGAGTCTGTGACATTCCAGTCATGTAACCCCGAATCAGAAATCTGAATGTACTGAAGGTCACATCTCTGGCTGGCATCGTGAACCCACATGGTGCCACAGAGAGTATTTTGTACCAGCTGATAGCAGAGATTCTGATGCAAGATCAGTGCTCTGTAGTGGAAAGGGGGCGTCAGAAATCCAGACGGCACTCCCCTAGCTGCTCCTCTCTGGTCCCTCTAGTTAGAAGAGGGGCTCCGGCACCTGGATGAGTTTTTATTAGAATTATAGACTGGGGTTTGGACTTGGCTGATACGCAGAACCACGACACATCATTGGAAGATATTGCCTAATTGCTCAGAGCAAAACTGACTTCCAAAAAAAAAAAAAAACCTGACTGTTCCTGAATTTTTTAAATTTTATTTACTTTTTCGGTTTTTTGGGACAGGCTTTCACTGTGTAGCCCAGGCTGACCTTACACTCAGTGATCCCTCCCCAAGCGTCCCTGGGTTTTGGGTGTTCCTGACAAAGCACCTTTGATCCCTGAGTTAGGGAGCTGATTTTTGTTTGTTCAGTTCATTTGTTGGTTGGTTTATTTATTTGAGACAGGGTCTGGCTGTGTTTCCAGGCCAGCTTCAAATTTGTTCTTATGTTTGTTTCCCTGTTTGGGGTTGTTTGTTTTTGGTTTGTGACAGGGTCTCACTATGTAGCCCAGGTTGGCCTCGAACTCTTGGGATCCCCCAGCCTCAGCCACCTGAATGTTGGGATTACAGGCGTGTGCCACCCTGCCGGGCAACTTGCTGGTTTTGGGGACGGTCTCCTTACGTAGTTCAGGCCACCCTTGAACTTGCCGTGATCCTTCTGCCGCAGCCTCCTGAGTGCCGGGGTCACAGGCGGGCACACCATGCCCAGCTCTCAGACTGTAAAGCAGGCCGTCTTCCCATGTCCCCTTGCCTGGCCTTGTCAATGCTGGGGTCACAGGCTTTGTACCGCTGGCTGGTGTTTTGTCCCCTCCCTGCTCTTCCAGTCCCCCGTCTTCACCCTCTACCTCCTCACGTTTTCATTCTCTAGAACCGCAATTGTGAGCAGACCAGAGCTTTTACAAGCTCAGCATCCTTCAGACTCCTGATGGCCTCCCTCTGCCCTTCTTCTTACCACTTTCCTCAGAACCAAACATTCCCCCCCAAGAGTGGAGCCCCGGACCATTGCAGGGCGCCGTGCTGGAACCTTCCCTGGGACCCTACGACGCCAGCCCCGTTCTCGGCTCTGGGCACTCCACACCAGCCCGTCTCCCTTCCCTTCCCAGCTGCCTCCCACCAAGAACATCCGCACCGCTGGTTCCCACGTCCCCTAGGAGCTCTGAACAGAAACCGATTCTCTGCCGTGTCCCGAAGTCTCCGTGGGAGAAAAAGCAGTGGGGGGGGGGGCTGAGCCGGGAGGCGCCCGCGCCGCGCCGGGGCGCACCAGCAGTCGCTGCGGTTCGCGCAGCACAAGGTCCTGTGCATTGTCCGCAGTGCCCTGTTGTTCCCCAGGATGCCTCGAGGTTACCGATCCACACTCAGCGCCATCCCTCACCCGGTCATTCGGTTCTCTTGTGCCACCAGCCCCTTCTGTCCTGTTTCCTGGGGAACAGGCGAGGCATCTTCTTCCCCTCCAGAATTATTTGTTTGTTTTTGTCTTTTTGACACCGGTGTCGTTATGCAGCTCAGGCTGGCCCTGCGCTCACTTTGCAGCCTCGGCTGGTCTAGAACGTGCAAGGATCCTCCTGCCTCACGTCCTAAGTGCTGAGATGACGGGCTTGCGCCACCGCGCCCGACAATGCTTTTCATTTTAGGACTCTCCTGGCTCTCAAGTCCTTCTTGTGGCATTGCCTTGCCTTTCCCTGTGTCGCCCTCCCCGTAAGTGTCCCTGCGTGACCCGACGGCGGGAGGGGTAGTCTGCAGGGCACGCGGTGGCCGCCGGAGCTGCGGAGCACAGGAATCCTGCCGTTCCCCAGCCCGTGTCGTCTGTGCCCCGCGCTCCAGGGTTACAGGTCACCCGAGACACCGCTGAGTCAAATACTGAGCTCAGAAACGCAGCGCGGAACTCACCTCGAGAAACGCCTTGTGGAACGCGTCGGAGACGAACAGGTCTTCCCGGCCATCGGCGGTAATACCTAGGAAGACCAGAGGGGGCGCTGAGACCCAGCCGGCCGGCTTCACCCCCAGGTAGGGGGAGCCGGTGTCGCTTAGCGTCCTTTGGGGCTTTTGGAAAGTAGAAAAAAAATCTTGGAACTTCACCTAACGATATTCCCCCTATAAGTATGTGCTAAAAATCCAACGTAGCTCTCGTGGATTTAATCTCACGCTTCCGCTCTTTTGGAGTAGAGGTTAGAGTAGTAGGTTAGATTACTGTTCTTAAGCCTCACATCCTTGTATGGATAGCTTTCTTTTCTGTCTGGCAAGAATGTATTTTTTTTTTCTTAGTACTGAAATTTGAAACTTGATGCCCTCATACAGTCTCGACAAGTGCTCAACCACTGAGCTACACCCCTGCCCTTTTTATTTTGAGACAGGACCTAACTTCCCCAGGCTGGCCTGCAACCTGGGATCCTCCTGCATCAGCCTCCCAGGTAAACAGGATTACACGTACGTATCATCACCCACAGTCAGTCTGGCATGTTGGGGACCACAAATTCACAGTAACTGGTTTTGTGGGATGAAAGGAAGGATTGGGGTTGTTGATACCACCCAGCAGGGATTTCCCACTAAGATCAAGTCATCTCAGGATTATACTCAAGGACAAGATACTTGTAAGCATAAGATCATCTACGCCTTCTTAAATCATCATAGGATTATACTCGGGTCAAGACACTGCAAAAGAGTATCTATGCCCTCTGGAGTGGAGTCTTTAGAGAGTAAAAAAGGTCAGGTCCAGAGACATTAACTTTCCAGCCACTGTTAAAATATGATACTTGTTTCTGCTTTTTATTTTTCTTGCAACATTCTTGAGACTGACAATTGAGACTCTTGGTCAGGTTCCTGATACTGACAATCGGGACTCTTGGCCTGGTTCCCGATATTGGCAACTTTTGTTGTTGTTTTGAGACATGGCCTCTCTATGCAGTTCAGGCTGACCTTGGGCTCACTTTGTAACCCAGGTTGCCCTTGAATTTGCAACAATCCTCCTGCCTCAGCCTTCCAAGTACTGGAATACAAGTGTGTGCCAAGGCGCCCATCAATCTGGCAACATTTTAAAGAAGGGCTAACTTTCAGAACTAATTTAAAGACAGCCCAGTAAAGGTAAATCCAATTACCTAGTATTATAAGCTTTTTTATGTATTTTTTTCACCATTATATAGTTTGTATTTGCAAACTGAAAAATAACATACTTGGCTGTATGTAAGTGAATAAAATTGTATGAGATATATAATTTTAGAACTTTGGTAAAATGGAAAATATATCAAAAATAAATAAATAAAGATCTGCATCAGCAGTTATAAATATCAACAGTAGCAAAAACAAAGACGACACGGGGTCTGTGCAGTTCACAGGCACATTCTTCTGAGCGCTTAAGGAACAGACAGTACCTATATTTTATAGCATATTCTAAGTAAATAGTTGTTAAATAATTATTTTAACTTTTTAATATATGTTTAGATGCTCTTATTTATCTTTGTGAGACAGGGTCTTGCTATGCAGTTCAGGCTGGCCTTGCATTTCCTTTGTAATCCAGGTTGGTCTTGAATTTGCAAAGATCCTCCCTACCTCAGCTTCCTGCGGATTACAGGCGTGTGCCACCACACCTGGCTCTAGATTGCTATTTTTAAAGGATGGTGAATTGAGCAATCACAGCAGCTTAACACCATTAACTTGGAAAAAGTTGGCAGTGTCTGTCCAAGTGACACTGAAGAAAACAAAGAAGCCTTTGGCACGTTAGGTGAAGGGCTGCTACATGTCAGCTAGGCCCAGATGTCCCCAGAGCTTATGTCTGTCTGTGCTCTGAATTCCAATCTGCTTTTGTGTCCTTCTCTACCTGGTTTCATCTATGAGATAGACTGGCAGGCGCTAGTGTCGGCTGGGCCCATGGAACTAGACCCGCAAACTGTCCTCTTTGTAGATAAGGAGACCGAGGTCCCCAGAGGGCAGAGGGTTTCCACAAGTTGGCAGTCACCCTGGGATTGGAATCCAGAAATCTTGACCTGAGGCTCCTTTCCACTCTTTCACTCGAATTCAGACCACCGTGGGGACAGAGAGGAAGAAAGCCCTGCCTGGTACCAACCTGGGAGTTTGGACTTCTCAGGAGTGAACAAGTCGACCAGACCCATTTTTTGCAGATGCTCCTTCAAACTGAAGCTGTCCTCAATGCGGAAACGTGGTATGTGGACCACCAGCAGGGTCTCCACCAACTCGTCCAACCACTCCTGCAGCAGCTCTGGGGTGAGCTCCTGCTCCATCTTGTCCAGGTTTTTCCCTGGCCCGGGCAGGATGAGCACCATGGTGATGTCATCACCTTTGAAGGGCAACTCCAACACCTGGGTACCTTCTGCCACACGCCGGTACCGAAACTTGCTTTCCTGGTACATCATGGAGACCAAACACTTCTCCTTGTTTGCCTTGTGAAACGGCTCCTGCTTTGTGCTGTCAGGGCTGAACTTTGACTTCCACAGGCCCTGGAAGAAGACACAAGGGGGAAGAATCCCAAGGCAAGAACAATCCATGGGAAAAGTATTTATTGGCATGGAACATTCACATTATCTTCTTACATTAATCTATAGAGTTTTCAGGAAAGAAAGTTTAGAGGCCTGTGCATGAAAAGGTGAA
The DNA here is from genome assembly GCF_034190915.1 of Cavia porcellus. Taxonomy (NCBI): domain Eukaryota; kingdom Metazoa; phylum Chordata; class Mammalia; order Rodentia; family Caviidae; genus Cavia; species Cavia porcellus. The sequence continues at coordinate 11,783,869 of NW_026947512.1, read as the reverse complement.
CCATCACTGTGTCCATGCAATGGAATTAGAAGAGGATTTTCTAATTGTGTACTTTTCTGTGTTTCTCAGATTTTTAGCAATGACTATTGCCTTCATAACCAGAAAAAATAAAATCTAAACCCAAGGATAGCCTACAAGCTTCCTTACAAGTTCTCTTTGATTGAACTCTAGTTGCCAGCCTGCCCTGCCAGAGAGAGAGAGAGAGTCCTGGCTGGCTTCACTTCCATTCCTTAGCACTTCCTGGCTCTTTGATCTGGAGACAAGTCATTGACTTTTCTAAATGGTGGTTTCTCACCTGTGTGATTAGGAACTTCTGGCAGCCAATATTTATAAAGTGCTTGTACAAGAAGGGTGTACAGGCCATGTTCCGAGCATCTTATGTATGTTAACTTACTCAGTCTGCTCTGTAATCCTATGAGGTGGATCTGTCATTATTACCATTTCATAGGTACAAAAATCCCAGGTAAGCCACTTACCCAGTCTGCTCTGTAATCCTATGAGGTGGATCTGTCATTATTACCATTTCATAGGTGCAAAAATCCCAGGTAAGCCACTCAAATTCACGTACTCAAAAAATGAGTCAGAATTTAAAATTAAGCTGTAGGACTGGCGATTTAGCTCAGTGGCTTAAGTGCCTGCCTAGCAAGCACAAGGTCATGAATTCAATCCTTGGTACCAAAAAATTAAATTAAGTAAAGTTAAATTAAGCTATAAGAGTTTTTCATGTTCTCATTTGTGATGTTGTGAGAATCAAGAGGGTTAATAAATGGCAGGTCGGGGTTGGGGGTTTAGCTCAGCGGCACAAGTGCCTGCTTGGTAAGCACAAGGTCGTGAGTTTGATCTTTGGTACCCCCCCCCAAAAAAAAGAAAAGATAAGAAATGATAGATTGCTGAGTGTGGTAACACATGCCTGTAATCCCAGTACTCAGAAGGCTGAAGCAGGAAAAGTGCCATGAATTTGAGGCCAAGCTGGGTTACATAAAGAGTTCGGGGCCAGCCTGAACTACGTGGTGAGATCCTATCCCCCCCCCCCAAAAAAGTAATAAATGGTAAATGATTCTACACTGTAGAAAGTAATACACGTTGTAGAAATGCAGTTTCCTCTGTTCCTGGGGAACAGGAAGCCCCACGAGACAGGCTGCCGGAGGAAGAGGGAAGAATGTGTGTGGACCGCATCTCTGACGGGTGGCCTTCCTGCTCGGCCAGGATCTGTTTGTGCCCGCCTCCCTGAAGCAGTGGAGCTGGAGCAGTCTGCAGCACTCTGGACTGGCTGAGGGCAGCAAAGGGTCTGCTGTAGGCGGTGGAAGGGCAGAGCCTTTCTTTGTCTACCCTGAGGGGAGCCCGCTCCGGGATGTTCAGATGCAGTAGAAGCTGCTCTGGACACCAGGGAGATTCGTTCCAAATTCCAAAGGGAGTTAACTGGGTGGCAAAAATACACCCCTCACTGTCACATCAGGATGTGTGTTTGTGTATGTCTCGCGTGTAGGAGGGTTTACCACCGGGCACACCTTGTAGCCAAAAGGGCTGCCTGTGTGGTGTGCAGACACTGCTCTTGGTGAATGTACCTGTCTTCCAAAAAGCGTGTGGACCATTTCTCAGATGCTGTCTTCCTCCACGTGCCCAGAAGTATGAAAGAGAATGAGCTAAAGAGCAAGAAGAAGTGGCTGGGGTCTCCCGAGGCCCAGTTCCAGTACCTTGAAGTAGATGGTGTTAACCAGCACCAGAACGGTGAACTCATCGATGGTTCCGTTGGGAATGACGTTGGTGATGCGGCCTTCTGTCTTGTTGGCCACCCAGTCATTGATGATCTGTCTGGACTGCTCTGCATGGGCCTAAGGGGGACAGAAAGCAAACCTGCCCACCCTGTGCTCCACCGACTTCTTTCCCTGGCAGCATTTTATTTCCTTCATTATCCCCCTGCCTTTCAACTGCTTAATTAAGAAGCCATCATTTTAGGGGCTGGCAATATAGTGCGGTGTCACAAGCACCTGCTTGGCAAACACAAGGTCCTCAGTTTGATTCCTGTTCCCCTCCCCACAAAAAATAAAGCAAACTGAAGAAACCTCACAGATCTAATATAGTATCATTGATTTTTATATAGTTAATAAATATAAGATGGTAAAGAAATAAGAGATAAAGGAATAGAAAGGAAAGAGGGAGAAAAGTCTTTTTAAAAGAAGCTAAAAGCTGGGGTATGATGGCACATGCCCGTAATCCTAGCATTCTGGGAGGCTGAAGCAGGAGGATCTCAAATTCCAGCTCAGCCTGGACAACTAGGCAGTGTAGAGAGACCCTGTCTATTTTTTTTTTTTTTTTTTCCTTTTTATCGGTACCGGGGATCGAACTCATGACTGCCTGCTTGCAAGGCAGGCGCTTACGCCACTGAGCTAAATCCCCAGCCCCCAAGAGACCCTGTCTTGAAACAAAAGAGCTGGAGATGTAGCCTAATGCAAAGTCCCTGGTTTCAAATTCCAGTACTGGGTAAAAAAAAGAGAGAGATGAAATGTCTTTTCTGACATCAGAGCAACTAAACTCTCAAAAGAGTTTCCAAAAACATGCTCTACAGAAACAGTGAGTGGTGACAGGGTTGAAAGGATAGGAGGAAGAGGGAAGGGCCTACGTGTTCAAATAAATTGAAGGAGTTCTGGCTGAACAGAGCCAGTAGGTCTCTCTGTTGTAGAACTCAGAACACTTAACAGACTCCTGTGCTTCAGGGATCCCCCACATATCAATTTTATTTGACTTCAGCAACTGTGTACATTAAGTAAAGTCTCTCATAGGACTGGCATCTCCAGTAAACCTTTGTTATAAATCTGAACTAGGTGGAATGAAGCGCTGATTATTTATACGGCTTTGTGAGAGCAGCCTCTGCAATCCAAGCTGTCCATACCACTGGCTTCTGAAGTTTCCAGAAGAGTTGGCATTCGGAGCCAGCCGCCCCTGGTCTTTAGCTGGCAGAGCAGCATTCCTGGGACCCTCTACCCCTCACGCTCCAGGAGGACAGGAAGAGCTCCGAGGTGAGAGGTGGCACCTGCGACTCACCTTGAAGTCCAGGGGCTGGAGCTTGGCGCCGTAGACCGCCTCACTGATGCCCTGGTAGCTCTCGCTGAAGGTCAGGGATTTGTCTCCAAAAAGGCGGTTGGCCGCTACTACCAAGGAGGACTTGTTTGCTTTTCTATAGAGGCGACAGTTGAGTTTGGCAAAGAAGAAGTGGATCTGATCAGATGTTTTCTCAGAGATGGTATCAAACTTAAAAACCTGTGGGAGCCGGAGGAAGATGGTGGGTTTAGTGGGGAGGCCCGGCTGCCGGGGCTGAGAAAAGCCACCCAAGTGTGCTTGGAGCTCAAGCCTGGCACAGTGCGAGTGCTTGACCCCCAGTGAGGGTGAGTATGTGGATAAACGAGATGAAAGGGCAGGAGGCACAAAGATAAAGCACCGGCAGCTGGCCAGTCCTGAAGAGTTCCATGCCCACATGAGGATCTTTCCTAACAGAACACCGAAAGTCCCCTTGGCAATGGGGACAGAGAGACGCTGCAGCCGCAACTTTCCTGGTAACAATCCTTTCTTGGCTTCTACAGGGGCAGCTGCTCTTGGAGCTCTTGTGGGACACTGACTGTGATAGGGCTGACAAGGGAAAAGAGTGATTCCCTTCCCAAGGAAACAAACGAGCGTCAGGGCTGACAGGACGGTGAGGCTGCTCTTTTCCTCACCTCCAAACTCTGTACCAAGTGCCAAAGGCATTTTGGTTTTATATATTCTGATTTTGATTTTCCTGATTTTGTTTCAGTATATAATAATAATTATTATTATTTATTTTGTACCAGGGATTGAACACATGATCTCATGCTTGCCAGGCAGATACTTGTGCCACCGAGCTAAACGCCTGGCTCAGAATGTAATTGTTTGAAAAACCAAAAGAGCTGGATATGTTGGTGCGCATCTGTAATTCCAGCACTTGGGAGGCTGAGCCAGGAAAGTGGCCATGAGTTTGAGGCCAGCTGAACTACACAGTGATTCTCTGTCTCAAAAACAAACAAATCCAAACTAAACAAAAACTGAAAGCTTGCCGCCCAGTTTCTTCTCTAGAGTCCCACCACACTTCTGTAATAGATAACAGGGCATGGTGGTTTGGAAGTGTTGTTTGTTTCCTTGGTTTTTGTTTTTTTGTTCTGCTGGAGACCAAACCCTGTGCACCGCTGAGCACACTCTTCCCCTGGAGCCAGGAAGACACCAGTGAGGGGTGGGAGGTGGGGGGACTCTACCTCCATCAGCTGCTTGAGGGTGTCATTGCAGGCACCCAGCTTGGTCATAGCGAAAGCTGTGGAGATACTCAAGGGCGACAGGAAGATGTTGTCGTTTTCATTCTTAGATTTGGCCAGGTGCTGGTACATGGTGGTGGCAAAGCGGGAATTGGCCTTGGACAGTTCCCAGACTCGGCGATTGGTGGCCTCGGGGATCTTCTGCTCTGTGCCTTCATACTCGGTTGCTTTCTTGTCTGGGACTCGGTAAATGCACATGGGATTCCAAGGCACATCCCTGGGCTTCGCCACACAGATGTCCTCCACGGGGTTCCCTTGACAGGCCACACTGCTCCACAGGGTGAGCAGCACAGAGAGCAGACAGACCTGCCTGCGAGGGACAGGATACGGGATAAGCAACACAGAAGGGCCGGCTGTCACCAGAGAGTCCCGCTCTCAGGCCCACCAGGGCCCAGCCTTGTCACCAAGCACTAGACCGTGGGACAGGGTGACAGGGCCCTGCTGGGCTTGCGGTCAGGCTCTGTGGCCGAGGCTTGAGCTCTTGTGCGCTGGGGGTGCATCCGGCCCGCAAGGATTCTCCATACCCTGGTGCTCAGAACAAAGTGAGGGCAGCCATGGGGCCAGCAGCAGCTGGGGAGGGAAGCCCTCAAAGGGCTGGAATGTAAACCTGCGCCCTCAAGGCTGGGAGAGAGTTTTGACACGGACAAGCATGAATGAGTGGAGCAGGCCACATCGAGGTGCGCGCGACTCCCAGCCCTCCAGCCCTCCAGCTCTAGCCCTGACCTTCCACGGGGCTCGGACTGACCGCTGCATGGTTCCACCGCAAGTCCTGCAGTGGGACCCAGCGGGCCGGCCCCGCCTTTCCTTCTGTGGCCATCCGCGCTGTGAGCAGAACCAGCATCCCCCAGAGGTCCAGTCCAGAGACCTGGAAGCTCCCAGGCTCCCTGCTTTCCATCCCCTTCAGTCACCTCAGACGCAGCTCCTGGCTGCTGGCCTGCTGCTGTTACTGCCTTCACTCAGCCCCTTGGCCCGTTCTGTTGCCCAAAATGTGTAAGAGCTTCCAACAAGGGGTCAGGAAATGAAAACGAAGGTAATCTCACTTTTTAAAAACAGAGTGAAGGCGGGAGTCCGGCACGTGTGCCTGTAATCCCAGCGCCCAGGAGGGTGAAGGGGAGAGTCGGGGTCCACTGCTGCACATTCAGACCCTCAGATGGAAGCTAGAGGGGGCCTCAGAGCCCCACTGAGCACAAAAGAAAACCATGACAGTGGACCCGCCACCTCTTGTCACCCGTGCCCCCTGGTCAAGCTGGATCGAGGAAGAAATGTGTGTGGTGTTCCCTGGGGAAAGCGGTTCAGTAGAAGCTCCCGAGACCTTGGGGAGGGGCACCCAGGGGGAAGAGGCACACAAAGGGGGTCAGGAGGTCCTTGTGGGCTCAGTTTACCCCCTGGCTCCTTGGAGGAGTAACAGTGTGGAAAGGGAAGGCTCAGCCCTCTTACCTCTTCCCTGAAGCCCTGGAAAACATGGTCGCTGGGCTCCCGGGGGCTGGCAGGAGAAGGTAGCCCTGGAGGCAACCCCTCTGACACTGGCCCTTTGCTCTGCCTCTGCCTGAGGTTCTAGGGCCGGAATGGGGGATGGAGCTGTTCGGAAGGGGAGGGCTGAGGTCAAAGGCTGATGACCACTTCCCGGGGTTAAGCAAAGTATAGAGTTCCATGTTACTCAATGGGCAGAGAAGTTAAAGTTCAGTCAGGCCCAGGGAAAGCATGGCCCACCTCTCCTAGCCACAGGCCTCATTCTCCTCCTCACCTTACCCAAAAGGAAAGGACCATGTCATGAGCTCAGTTTGCTTAGGAAACACCTGATTCAGGAGAACGCAGCTCGACTCTTTTTTCTGGTTAATCCCATAAGAAGGTAGCAATAGGGTAGGTGAATGTAAAATAAGTTGAATGTATAGAAACTTCTGGCTGGGTATGACGGTACATGCCTGTAATCCCAGCACTCAGGAAACTGAGGCAGGAGGATCACCGTAGTTCAAGACCAGTCTGGGCTACACAGTAAGGCCCCCTCTCTTAAAAAAAAGAAAAAGAATGAAGAATGAAAGCAAACCAGCTAGATTTAGCTTCCCACTTCTTTAATTTAATCCCCTCCCAAACTCTCATTCATAGTTTTCTTTGTGGAGAGAGAGCAGTGGGAGAGAGACTCTTGAGTCTATCTACTCGGAGGAAGGAGAAATAAGCTGCTACCTGCAGGCTTCTGAGAGCTGCGGTGTCCCAGGCCCAGGCCCTGGCACACAGTGGTCACAACTATGGCCCCAAACAGACCAGTCCTGTTCATCCAGGAAGTGCTGGGAGGCAGCACAACTGCAGGGTGCATGCGGATAAGCCGGTGTTCGGGAAATACTTAACCAAACTCTGTTGGGGGATTGGGAGTAGGGGCAAGTGAAAAACATACATGCAATTCAATCTTTTTTGTGTGTGTGCTAGGAATCAAACCAGGGCCTTGTGAATGTTAGACCAGTGCTTACTAGTAAGCTATATTACACTTTTATTTTTTATTCTTTTTTTTTTTTTTTTTTTTTTGGTCTTTTTCATTTTTATCAGTACCAGGGATCGAACTCATGACTGCCTGTTTGCAAGGCAGGTGCTTATGCCGCTGAGCTAAATTCCCAGCCCCTATTTTTATTCTTGAGACAAGGTCTTGTTGACTTGCTCAGGGCCGCCTCTAACTTGTGATCTTCCGATCTCCTGAGTAGCTGGGATTACAGACCTGCATCACAGGTGCATATCAGGTGAATGAAATTCCTCAGAAAGAGCAAACAAACTGAATTGTGCCTGTGGGTATTGTTACCTTAATAGCCAGTAGGCCGGTAAGTAAATCCAAACTAATAGTATAGATAAAGGGCAGGTTTAGTTTTCTTTCCCTTTTCTAAATAGCCAGAAACAGTATCACCAGAACTGCTGCAACAGTGTCCACAGAAGGGGCAGGGAGTAGCTAGTGGTGCAGCACCTACCTGGCAAGCGTGAGGTTGTGAGTTTGATTCCCGGTACCAGCAACCAGAAGACAAAAACCCTGTGTCCACAGAATATAGAGGACAGCTTCTGTGTAACCCAAGATTTAGAATCTGCTGCTGCAGTTATAAGACTTTTAGAGTGCTTTTTACAGACCCAAATCCAAATTCTTGGTGGTTCAGTGAGATACTGCGAGGACCCCTGTGGACAATGTGAAGAGGTTCCAGGAATTGTCATGGGTGCCCCCAATGAAAGACAGTGAGCCCAGCTAGGCCCGGCGCTTTTGGGAAACTGGGGTTGCACATCCTGGAAGAAAAGGGTCTACCTCGTCTCCAGATCAAAGAGCGAGTCCCTGCCTTACTCTGTCTAATCCAGCAGCGCAAGCATGGCTTTGAGGAAGACGTGGTCATGATACAGTGCAGGGACAGCAGGTATGGCCGTCATTGGCATCACTCTGGCTGCTGGGCTCTTGTCTGCATCGTGCTCTGTAGGGCTCTTGAGAATTCCAGATGATCTTTTTTCCTAGGAGTCTTTATACCAGCCTAGCCTCTGGCACTGCCTGAACACGGTACCTCTTGGCTTTCACTGTCTAAATTCTAATGACCTCATGTCCCTGTCCTCTTGGTTCATCTTCCACTGGTTGGATTAAGAAAGGAAAAAGAAGCCGGGCATGGTGGTGTGCACCTATAATCCCAGCACTTGGAGGCAGAGACAGGAGAATTACCATGAGTTCAAGGCCAGCCCGGGGTACATGGTGAGTCTAAGCCAGCCTGACTACATAGTAAGACCCTGCATCAAAACAAACAAAAATACCCCCAAAAACAAAACCACAAAGGAAAAGAAAAACTACTTTCCTGTGCTTATGTTTTCAAGAGTTTACCTTGTAGCCCATGGCAATGTCCTGCGTGAGTCCAGCTGGAGGCCTAGAGCTCATGATAATGTCTTATTCAAGTCCATATCAAGGATCTACGCTGGGAAGATCCAAAGGTCAGTCAGTGGTGGAAGCCAGACAGTCTGCACCAGCAGGCTGAGGGTTCTGCACTTGAGCCAGGAAGCAACACTCAAGGTAAGGACCAGAGCTCCTCCAAAAAGAACCGCAGTCATCCTCAGTGACAGTCAGGACCCGAGTTCCTCTGATGATAACAGCTGAGTTCGTATCAGAAAAGCCAGAGCTATGAGCTTCTCCAGGAGAATCAGCAGCACCCCATTTTCCTCTGCAGTTCTTTTTATGCTGGTGACAACAGTCCTCAGGTGGGCCTTCCACACCCAGCACCACACTGATTCACTTCAGCTGGTGTCACAAATTGACTATTAGTTTACCTACCACACCAGCGTATATTATAAATACAGTCAGTGGGATTTTTTATTTTTGTTTTTGGATATCAGGAATCAAACTCACGACCTTATGCTTACTAGGCAGGCACTGGGCTGCTGAGCTATATCTCTGGACACCCACGTTTTTGGTATTCTGCAAAGTGGGGTTTTGTTTTGGGTAGTAGGGTTTGAACGCAGGGCTTTTGCAGTGAGCTACATACACCTCTACCTTTGTAATTTTTTAATTTTCATTTTTTCACTTCAGGTAGGGTCTCTAAACCAGAAGTTGTGGGTTGAGTTTGAATTTGCAATCCTCCTGCCCTAGCCTCCTGGAGTGCTGGGATTATAGGTGTGTGACACCATACCCACCTCCTGTAAAGCGTTTTAATAATTTTTTTTTTCCTTTTTGAGACAGGGTCTCATTATGCAGTTCAGACTGACCTTGTGCTCACTTTGTAGCCCAGGCTGGTCTTGAATTTGCAATGGTCCTCCTACCTCAACCTCCTGAATGCTGGAATTACAGGTGGTGCCACCATACCCAGCTGTCGTCTTTTGGAAACAGGATTGTGCTTATGTAGTTCAGGTTGACCTTGAATTTGTGGAGATCTTCTTGCCTCAGCCTTCTGACTGTCATGTTGTCAGGTGTGCCACCATGCCTGGTGTTGGGCGCAGGCGCTCAACATACCATACCCCACCCGGGACTAAGGACCACGCCAGCTTCCGCAATGCGCTACGTCCCTCCTTAAATTAGCCAACCCGTGTGCACTTCGTGCTCACTCCATACTCTGTGGCAACTCCTGATTGGCCACAGCTGGATATAGTAGCCGGAGCCTACATCCCATTCCCGCCCTGCTTCCTTGTGGCAGCCTGTGATTGGTCACGGCCGAATATATAAACCAGAGCCCGCCTAAATAAACTAGCAGTTAACTGTCGTCCACAAAAGCGTCTCCTGTCTCCTGTTCATTGGAGCTGCGCCGGTCACCTGGAATAACTGTACATATTTTTAATATAATAAAAGTATTCTAAATTAAGTCCTTTATAGAAACTTTTAAACATTAGTGGAACTTGAAGCAAACTAGAGAACTTTTCTCAGGCACAACTTTGTTTTTGGAGGAGTCCACTTGTGTGCAGCACTGTTTTTCTCTATTAGAAGTGGGAACAGGATTGGAAGGGGCACTGGTCCCTGTGCTTTGCAGATGGGGTGGATTGAGGAGCCATGGGGAGGAGAAAATGTAGCATTTGATCAGCCTCTTTATTATTTTGCTTTTGGTTTCTTGAGACAAGGTCTTTCAGGTTGGACCCGAACTCACTATGTAGCCTATGCTGGCCTCAAACACGGCTGTCCTCCTGCCTCAGCCTTCCAAATGCTGGGAATACAGGTGTGTACCACTATGCCCAGCTCACCCTCTGGATTTTACTATTTCCAAAATCAGCAGTACCTTCCTCAGCCCTGCCTCCAGCCTGGCCATGTCTCAGGTGCCGGGCAGTCAGCTGGCCCCGCTCAGTGCCTGGCATCCTGGAGACAGACCCTTCTTCCCCTTAGTCCCCAGCATGACTGTGGCAGGGCCCAGCTCTTTTTGTGGCTACTGAGTAACTCAAGGATGAACACTTCCATGGAAATTTGGTGGGAAATCTAGCAAGAAAACACCGTGGGATCTCTACCTGCCCTGCATTTTCAGTTTATTAGGCAATGGTAGTATTTTCATTACAATGAGACAGTTTATCAAAGTTAATCCTGCCCATTATTTGGCAGCTGTTAGCTGAGACTCTGAGTATCACCCTGGAATTTGCCCTAATCCTCACAACAGTTAGAAAGTTCAGTTTGGTTTCAGGGAAATCAAAACAGCAAATATTTATTGAACATGTCCAGTGCACACAGCTCTGGGCCTTGAAGGTCCCAGATACTCAATAACATTTGTGTTTGATGCTTGCTTTGGCAGCACATGTACTAAAATTGGAAGATACAGAGATTAGCATGGCCCCTGTGCAAGGATGACACGCAAATTCATGAAGTGTTCCATGTTTAAAAAAATTTTTTGTGTTTGAAGAAATTTAGACCCATTGAAGTTCTGCGGACGACTGACAGGCAGGCTCTTCCCTCCTGCCCTCCTTCATTCCCTTCTTCCCGCCCCCTCCCCAGGGCAGGTGTCTGGGCAGGGTAGAGCTTAGCTGCTGAGCCGGTATGACTTTGCACATGGTGCAAAAAGTGCTTTAGAAGATGTTGCCCCCCCGGGAGTCCTCTTCAGGAACTGCCTTGTGGCGATGGCATCAGGGGAGCGGGCTCACCTGTCTTGTCCAGTTTGCCTGCACACCTAAACTTCTCATCCTTCTTTTCTATTTGCAGTACTTGGAATTGAACTTGGGGCCTTCACACTCCTTCATTTTGAGACAGGGCCTCCCATGAAGTCACTGAGTTGCCTGGGCTGGGTTCCAACTTATGATCCTCCTGCCTCAGCCTCCCAGAGTGCTACCCACCATTGCCAGCTACACTATACTCTATCCCAGGACTACAAAGACTTTCCCAAACCTCCTTCTCTCCCCCCAGGATCTTCCAGGCTGGCCTCAAATTCATCAGTCATCCTGTGCTGAGATTATAGACAGGCATTTGCCACCACACCCAGCTGCCGCATCTCGCATCTCGCCTCATAATTAACAGCCTGATTTATCTTTCCCCTCTTTGTTATGGTATTGAGACAAGGTCTCTCGATCTAGCTCAGGCTGGCCTTGAACGATGTGGGCCAGACTTGCCCCAAAGTCGCTTCAATTCTCCTGCCTCAGCCTCCTGAGATCACAGGTGTGTGACATCATTCTCGGATACCTTTTCTCATTGTGAAGCTACAGTTGCCTTCTTCTTCCCTCTGGCTGTTATCTCAAAGTCCTGTCAATACCACAGTATCACTATTTTTTGAGATAGGGTTCTATTATGTTGCCAAAGTTGGTTTTGAACTCCTGTGCTCAGGTGACCCTCCCAACCTCACGTTCCCAAGGCTGGCACTACCCAGAGGCACCATGGTGCGCAGCTAAAAAACACTTTAAATGGCTCCCAAATGGAAAATTAAGATTATAGTGAGGTAAGCAAAGCGGCTGCTTACTTATCCAGAGGGCTTGCACCTCCTCCGAACAGAATCTCTGGGCGAGGGTACCCTTTGGTGGGTTGAGCAAGACCAAAATGCATGGGGTTTGGTCAAAGCTCATTGCTTGTATCTTAGTTCAAAAGCTGTAGCAGTAAAAGAAAAATAAGATGGAGAAGCAGAGGGCAGACTTAGGAGAAAGTCCCTTGAAAAACACATTTAAATAGCTGCCTAGAGAAACACAAAACAGTTCGTACAAAACTTGAATGTTTAAGCCAAGAGTTTTTGTTTTCGTTTTTTTTTTTTTTTTTTTTAACAGGATCTTGCTTTGTAGCTCAGGCTGGCCCGGAACTTGAAATCCCCCTGCCTCAGTCTCCCAAGTGCCAGGATTACAGGAGGCATGTGCCATGAGATCCAGCTAAGAGTTGACACATGCAGACCAGTATGTGCCTGGTGCTTCTTGTCCGTGTCTTCTGAGGTTGATTCTAGTGAGCTGACCTAGTCCATCGGAGGATAAGGAGGGACAGCTGGGAATGAATGCAGGGTGCCAAGCCTCACCTTTCCAAATGGTCTGTGCTGAGCACAGATGCTGCCTGGGGATGAGGTCTAACTCTACAGAAACATTGGCTTCAGGACTAATGCCTTGAGTGGTTATGGCAGCTCAGCTACCCAGAAAGGTGCTAAAGGCAAAACTCCTGTGCTGCCCACTGCCCGGAGAAAAACAGGCCAGCCTGCAGCAATAGGTGCTCGCCAGGTCCCGACTGGGAGCGGAGTGGAAGGCCTTGCCGTAGACCAGGAGCAAGTGCAGAGACTAAGGAGAAGCAGAAGGCACCTGCAGATAACTTCAGGGCTTTTGGATTTGGGAGGGTAAGACAGTGCTGATAAACTAAAATAACTAAATTTTCCTTGTAACTATTTTTTAGTGCTTTGATGCTGTCGAAGTCATTTTCCTCCTTTAAACTGATGATACAGGGACTGAAGTACTGTCTGCTTAAGGAGACCAAAGGGAAGCAGCTGACTGCCACCAATCACGCAGGGCATGCTCAGCAGCGATCACCATGCTCATGACACGTCCTCCTGTTACAATTGCCTAGTCTCAGGGATCCCACCCTCTGAATCCCACTGCCAGGGTGCAGGGCGTCGTTATCTTTTCTAAGTCTATCACAATTATTCCTAACTGGACTTTGTCTCAGGCCCTATCCGACTTCAAATCAGAATAATCATATCACCCCTCCTTCCCACCCCAGCTTCTGATCTTTCTCGGCTTCTAATTACTAAGGAATTGGCAAATGACTCAAAATAGCAGATAAGGATTTCAACCTTTTTGTTCTGAGAGGGTCTCGCTATGTAGTTCATTCAGCCTGGCCTCAGACTTGCAGTGATCCTCCTGTCTCAGTGGTGTACTCAGGCTGAGCCACCACTTTCCTCCGTCTCCAGAGAGGGTTGTCTTCCACCTTACTCCCTGACATTAAGGTCTCTGATAGGCAGAACACGATCTTCAAAAAATGACTATGTTGAACCTTACACTGAAAAGTGTGCTCTTCAGACAGCAAAGGCACTGCCTGGGAGCATGAGACACTCAGGCTGGCTGCATTTTATCTGTGAACAAACGACACAAATCTGGTTTCTCTGCTTTTTTTTTTTTTTTTTTTTTTTTTAATCCGGCATGGAAATCAAGGGCCACTTGCATGCCAGCTAAGTAGCTCTACCAGTCAGTTCCATTCCCAACCTGTATTTTTTTTTTTTTTCCTGAGATGTGGTCTCACCACATTGCCCCAGCTCCTGAGTAGCTGAGATTACAGGGTGCACTCCTCATGGTCAAGCTTTTATTTTTGGCGGTACTGTGTGTTTAACCCAGCCTTTGTGCTCAATTATACCCCAGTATTTTTACATCTTTTTATTTTGAAAACAGGACCTTGCTAAATTACTGTTTTACCCAGGCTGGCCTTAAACCTGTGATCCTTCTGCATCAACTTCCTAAAGCGCTGAGATTACAGTTGATAAACTGTGTGTGCACATACGAGTGTCACCGTGAATTGAATCCAAGGCTTAACACATGCCAGGCAAGCTCAAGCACTGCACTGCATCCGGCCATTATCTCCTCTTCCAACACTCTCAGTCCCCTCGTCCCTCTCCCATCTCTGCTCTAACCTTCCAGGCCACTTCCTTAGGCAAGCCCAACCAACCAAAAGTAAGCTTTCTTGTGTGGGCTCAAACTTGCTACCCTCCTGCTTCAGCCTCTAAGACTGCTGGGATTACAGACAAGCACCAGCATGCCTGGCTTCCTTTGAGAATGGAGTTAAATAACTCGTAATTGTGTAGTGTTCTGTCACTGTTTTACCATCTTAAAATTATGTACTTGCCAAGACCCATAATTAGGGCTCCTTGAAGGTAGACATTATTATGCATACTGTAGTGGTTGTTCAGTGAGTAGGTGCTAAATTTTTGAATGTTGGATTTTCCAAAAAGCCGTGGTACTCATTTACTGGATAAACCACCATATAGAAACCAAAGACATTTACTAATTGATCACTGCAATTTGGATTGAAATACTGTTGTACACAAAAACAAAAATTCCTATTAGTCTGAGTTTCAGATGAGGTCATTAAGTAATGTACTACAGAGTATGATCAAAATATAGTTACATTTTATTACAGTAGAAGACACTAGGCCATTAATCCCCTTAAAAATACCTTCCTCTGCCCGCCCACTTTGAACATATCTCATTGTTCTTGCTTTTTTTGTTTTTTTGGAAACACGGTCTCCCTATGTAGTTAAGGATGGCCTTGAACTTGCAGAGATCCTCCTCCCTCAGCTGCCCAACTGCTGGGATTACAGAGGTGTACCACCAAGCCCAGCATTCTCTGGGCAGTTCTGGAAGTCTTCTTTCATGACTGTCTTTAGTTGCATGTTATTGTTGACTTGATGCCCTGAATGGATTCGAAATGTTTGCTTTTCATGGTCATTTTGGGGAAGAGCTGGAAATTGCATGGTGCCAGATACAGTGAATTAGGTGGATGCAGAAATAGTGAAATGTTTTATTTTTATTTTTATTTTTTTACTTTTTTTTTTGTTTTGTTTTTCCTTTTTATCGGTCCCGGGGATCGAACTCACGACTGCCTGCTTGCAAGGCAGGCGTTTATGCCGCTGAGCTAAATCCCCAGCCCCCAGTGAAATGTTTTTACAAGCCTGCCTTCCCATTGGATGGTACCTGAGAGCAACATTCACTGTATTTTGATCACCTGTTATACTTATGAGCAGGAATGGCCTAGGAAAGTGGTAAAAACAGCAGATACAGTTTTTTGAAATTTCCAGGCCAGGCACGGTGGCATATGCCTGTAAATCCAGTACCAGGGAGGCTGAGGCAAGAGTATTGCTGAGTTCAAGTCCAGAAATTCCCACTGTGGGTTTTTCTTCATTTTATGTTTGGAGTACATGGAGATGTTTAACACATCTTACACAGAGTGAGTACATGTACCAAACACACCTTGATTCTTTTTATTCCGCTTTTCTCCCCACCCACCTCCCCCATTTTTACCATCATTATTACCACTTTCAGTTTGTGTTTGTGACATATAAATAGTACACTGAGGATAGCTGGTACATGTACATGCCTAGGCAAGCAGTAAAGACAGCAGTCTGATTTTGAAACTTCCATTGTAGATAGTATCATCATTCATTCAGAGTTGGCTGCATTTAATCTTCTCCCTCGGAACTTTCTTTACTGTGGTCTGTCAGATATGACGCCAATGAACACCTAATTGCAGACTGTTGGGAGATTTACAACCTTCACTATAGTGGTTATTATTTTCCATTATTTTAATTACATTAAATGAAATTCTAGACACTAAATATGGATATAAAAATATGGATTTTTAATCTCACCAGATTGCTATCACACTGTACAAAAATGTCAGTTAATAATGCTTATACATTTACTTAACTGTATAAAAAATGCCTGTATATTTATTAGAATCAAGATTCTAACAGTTCACATTACATTTGATTTTTGTATAAATTCTCCCAAATCTACAAAAATCTTTCTTCTTTTCACTAATTTATGTATGGTTTCAACAAGACAATAAACTTACATTTACCCTCCAACTGCCAGGAATGTTTAATGGGAATTCAAAACAGTAAGTGAGTAAGAGTACAAAGATAAGTACTCTGCCTCATGAGGGTATCAAGAGCAAGACCATTTTGCTTAGCATAAAGATGGTCTTGATTGAAACAGAAGCCATAAAAAAGCAAGATGTTGGGTATTAGCCAGGTGTCCCACTCAACACTAATTTGTGAGTCTCAGAGCCATTCTCTTCACTCCTAAATGTACAATCACAGTACAACAGATGAAGGAATCTAGACTGTAGTGCATGTAACAATGTAGTGCATGTAACCATGATGTCTGCATAAAACTGCTTACTACAAATATGTGTTTGCTTGTGGAAATCAGTGCTTATTTTTCATCTAAAAAAGAAAACTTACACAAAATACTGTAAAAATAATTCAACAGGTTAGAATAAGATGGCACAGACTCAAAAAAAGACTGTACATTTTTCCTCATTAATTTATCATTTAATATAAATGCTCACAGAAAGCAGATAAAGACCTTATAGATACTTTCATGTATTTACAATCCAAAAGGTGAACCATTTCTTCTACTTGTTAAAGTAAATCCTTTTATCTGCAACTCAGAGGAGCCTTAAACACTAATTAGGAGCAACAAGAGGCTGAGTCAGATTCCAAGGTAATAAAGAAAGAAATAGCGTTTTAACAAAATGTGGCATTTCTGGTATAAAGAACATGCATACAGGTGATACAAAACTCAAAGATGGCCCTAATCCTTTCAAAAATCTCCAATAGATGAAACAAAACTACTCAGACCCAGAATTCTGCTGCCCTAAACACACCTTTTTTTTGGGGTGGGGGTCTTTTTGAGACAGTCTTGCTATGTAGTTCAGGCTGATCTTGAGTTCACTCTGTAGCCCAGGCTGGTTTTCAACATGGAGATCCTCCTGCCTCAGCCTCCCAAATGCGGGGATTACAGGTGTGCACTACTATTCCTGGCTTCTAAACACACTCTTATTACTATTTTTTTTCCAGAACATTTGTTTTGAAGGCTGGTTAAAAACTGGAAATCCTAAACATTTAAAAAGAGGAAAAAAAGGTTCCTTTTTAAAGGGTTCCTCCCCCTTCAAAAGAACTTTCAGAAGATATCTTCAAGTAAGATTTCAGAACTTCCCAGATGCTTAGAAATTATTCAGTGTGAAATTCCAAACCACTATTTGTCTTCATTAAAAAAAAGAAAAAAAAAAAAAAGAAACAGAAACAAACAAACATCTGGAAAAAGTAAAATTTCACAAAGCTCAATATTTTAAAAATGAGTTGTCACTTTTAAGGCTCATTTTTTTTCCTTCCCTGAAGAGGTAAGTAGAGACAGGTAAGAAAAGAACAAGGGGTTGAGGCAATAGGAAAAATAAAAACAGGCATGCAAGAAAACTTTTAAATATGGTGTGGTGCTGATTTAGAAGAACAAGAGATAGAATTCTCACTATTCAAAACTGTATTTCCCTAAATCATGTAAAACTGACTCAAATCTCATGGGCTCCTTTATTAACCTAGGTTATTTTTTTCTGTTAAGTATACCTCTGCAGGGCACAATCACATACAATCAATACGATTGGTAAATTTCACAAGCTCTATCCCAAGCAAATCAATGTTAAAAAGTTATTTTTTAAAAAAAAGTAAAAATAAAATCCACCCAAAAAGGTGATAATGACTGCAGAAATGTCTCAGGGAGACTGGTATGACCCTAAAGACCAATTGACCATCGTCAGGGAAAAGGGTAGCAGGAGACTCAGAGGGAAGAGACCACACACCCAGAGAGGAATCTCACAACTGGAAAATGCTTAAGTGGATCAAAGGTTTTATTCATGACCTTAATTCACTTTTGCCATTGCTCCTGTTTCAAAAAATCACAGATTTATCATAAAGATAATGAGGCCCTTTTCACAATGTATAAAAGGCAAAAAAAAAAAAAAAAAAAAAAAAAAATCAAGTTCCTTTCATTCCCAGAAGCTGGGAAAAAGATAAAGGGTGGAAAAGGGTGAATGAAAACAGGTATCTGGAAAAAAAAGATCGCTCTGAAGATATCTCTTAAACAGAGAATGTCACAAAGAGAAGCAAAAGCTTTAAATGTCTTCAAGTCAGAAGAATATTTTATGAGATGTTTCAGATATAAGAATGGCAACCAGTCAATGAAGAGATTATATTAACAAATGGTGACTTAAAAATCAGGCATAAAACAACGCAGAAAAACCTCCTCTCCTAACCCAACCAGTTATTTACCAACGTATATTCCATCCTTTTCTTGACCTTGTTATACTCTCACTGGGGTGGGGAACCACCTGACAGTTTCCAGTTCTAAGATGACTCTGAGTATACAACTTAAAGTGGATGCCAAAGACTTGTGAGCTCTGTTGAAGCAGCAGCAGCAGCAGCACCACAAACCAAGCAGAAAAACCATCCAGAAATAGGGTGACCTTCATATAAGAAAATAAGTCACCTTATCTAGTATATGCCTTAGGACAATAAATTCCACAGAATTTTATTTTTTTAAATGCACATTTTCAGATGTAATAGTGTTTTGAGGTTAAGTTCTCTAGCCTTATTTTCTTTAAAAATAAAGGTTATCTTAAGGATATTTTGTTCAGGGACAAAGTTTAGGGGAAATTCAGTGTTTGGTTGAAAATCCAGAGGCTATGAAATCAAAGATGCCAGTGATGAGCTAGGTGCCTTTATCACAACAGGGTTCCAAAGAGCTTCTGTAACCACTTTGTTCAGTGCAGTATTGAAAACCCACCTACTGGAAACACATTTATTTACATCTCACCTATTCCTGATATTAGGGGTTCCTTATTCTTTTTTAAAATAATCTAGTATTACTTGTCAACTAGAATGTTATTTATGAAAATATCTTTAGCAACTAGAAATAAAATCTTAAAATTCCAATACTGTTATTCATTAAAATTAATAGTAAATGCCCTTTGACAAAAAAGTTTTCTTTTTGACATGGCTCGGAAAAGGTGAACTGAGCAATTAAAAAAATATTAACTGCAATTCTCTTACAATACTTGTTTGTTCAGTGCCTAAGACTGAGTAAAATCTGTTTTTAGTTTAGCAGCTCTAATTTTTATTATCTAAGAAAGCGATCAATTTTCAACACTGTAACCATGTATTACCAATTAAAATTTCAACGTAGTTGGGCTGTTTCAGGTACAAAATGTAAATAAACACTGCAGTTAATTTCTAGACAGATTATTATTTTTAACCTAGAAAATAACTAGGCTGTTTCTTTTCATGAAATAATAATCAGTACAGGTGGTTTTTACAGATAGATTTGGTGCAGGGAGTGGGGCAGGGATGGGTACCAGGAACCAAATTCAGGACCTCTTACTCTCCAAGGAGGCACTATACCACTGAGCTAAATCCCTGGCCCCACAGAGATTTTATATATCGAACTTTTACTCACATAAACAAAAAGTAGAAAATAATGAGACTCCTACCCATCACCACTGTGTATATAAGTAATAGTAACTGAATCTTTTTTAGTGCAAAGAATCTAGTTTCTTTGACTCTCAAAATAAACTGACTACAGCTTACTATTTCTCCCTGGCCAATGCTCACTTAAGATTATCATCTCATCACCTAATCATAATCATAGTACATCATCCTTTAGGCACAAGTGAAAAAACGTAAAATACAAAAGATGCAATCACGACAATATAACCTCAAACCAAAAAAAAAAAAAAAAAGAAGTGGGGGGAATTACTTACAATGTTATAAAAGATGACATTTACTCTTTAAGAAACACAAATGAATTTTCATTACTTTTTCATTTTATAAGGCCAACTATATAACAGTTAACGTTAGACAAATCTAAATACAATGAACTCACAGACACTGAAAAGTTTTACAATCAAAATGGCTACTTCCCCCCAAACCAAAACAGAGTAAAGCACAAGTCTTTGGCTCTCCTTTTAGAGAAAACAGCAGGTTACCATTCTTAACCAGACCTTTTTGCCTACCAGTAGGGCAAATACCACATTTGTGCATCACTGAGTAATAAACACCATTAGAAAAGGCAACTTCATAGAAGTTATTGGCTAAGCGAATTCATTTGAATGCTCTGTTTTGAGGCAGCAAACTGTCAATTGTTACAGATTGGGAAGGGCGGTGGGTAAGTCAAAGGGAAACTGTGGAATGGAAAAAGATCAGGAACAAAAGCTATTTAAGAGAAAACTAAGAAATTAAAGTTTGAGCTCCAACTGAAGACCCATGGAAAGTCTGAAGGAGTTGTATACTTGAAGTAACAAATGAGAATATTACCAGTTTTCTGACTGTAGGCAAAATAATAAACATATGACAAGAATGGGAAAAGGGAAGGGAAGTAAAATGGGAGAAAGAAATCACTGACATCAATGTTGTACCAAACGAAGTTTTTTCATATTTTGAGTAGTTGAATGTTTGTAGTTGACATTAGTAATAGTGCTTATCATGAGTCATACTACTAAAAACCTATGTTGTAACTAATTAGAAAAGTAATAAACAATAGGTCTTTGGTCACTTTAGGCTCTTTATATTATCCATTGCAGGGTAGTTATTACACTTATCTTACAACAGTATCTACAAATTAATCAAGAGAACAAGTTTCCTTTCAGGAAACAGTGTGGATGTCTTATTAACTCAAGTTTGTCTACCCTTGTCTAAAGACCTTTTCAAAACAGAGTAAGCCAGAGTACTTCCTATGATAAAACCCCTACCTCTGTTAGCTAAATATGCCTACTCCTCCTACCTTAATTCTTTCAGAAGTATTCATGTTCATCTGAGATGTCTAAGTCTTGCTTTTGAATTCGGGAAAAGCAAACAGTCTTATTAAAAGATACTAATATTTAAATAAGAAAGAATAAAAATTGTACTATCTAATTGGTTTCATGTCAATGTTTTAAAGGCACTAATGAAATTAAAAAGCTGAAAGAAAAATCAATGCTTTGTTAATTTGCATTTTAAAAGCAGGTAGAGTCAAGTAATTATGCCTCAACAGGTCATTAATAATTACTGGCTCCTTATAGCAGAGTACAATATCATAAAAGCAAAAGGAAAAACTCAAAACCAAACAAACTAAATTCCAAAGTTTGGGGTTTTATTGAATTCATATACCTGTTGGTGGGTACTAAGAAAGCTGTAAGAATTTTCATTAGGTATTAGGCAGAATGACCAATCTAAAATAGCTGAATTAGGCACAATGGGAGTACACCACTTTTTCTATCCAGGCAGATTGCATTTACAGTACAGGGTCTTTGAGGAATATTGGGAGGAATACTGGTAGAGTTCAAACTAAAATTTAAAAACTATTTTGCCCCCAAATGAAAATACTAGCATATTTGCAGGAATAAGAACAAAAACAATAGAATTTGAATGACTAGGAATCCCAAATTAATACATACTCAAAATGCAACATTTTTTCTGATTCTCAATCAACCCAAAACCCATATTGTTTCCCAATGTTGAAATCACTCACTCTAATTTCTAAAGCAAACCAACTGCTTATAAAACCTAGAAATTATCTGCTATATCCAAAAAAGAAATAAGATCTGCACAAATCTGCCTATTGAAGGTAATAAGACAATAATTTAGTCTTTTATTGTTACACGGGGAAATGAAAACTTTTAAGACTATCAGACAGAATGGAAGTTTCTTTCCTTCTCCCAATAAAGTATTAAGAGGGTTTACAGGGGGTGGGGGTGGGGGGAGGCCAAAAAAGTGAATGTATGAATGTGAGAAAGAAAGGAAAATGTATGTTTCTACTGAAAAAAATGCCTCACCTTCATTCAGTGCTTCTACCTCCCAATCGGTCATTTTTATCGCTACAGCTGCGCTCATGCGAAGAAATCCGTAAAACATACCCAATATATATACAGATATAGCTATGTATATATGTATATATAATATATATATAAATTTTTATTTAAATAAAAAAGAAAGCTCGAATCCCAAGCCAATATGTGTATATCAAATCCTTGACCAGCCAGGTCTGTAGGGCATAATCAAATTCAATGTGAAATAGTATATAAACATGGTGCCTTGACTGGGCAAATTAAATAATTGCTACTCAAAAGAGTGTTCTGTTTGGACTCTCCTACTGGTAGGCAATGGCAGGACTGTATTACCCTTCCCACCCACCCCCATTTGTTGCAGTTAATATGATGGACACAGAGCTTAGACAGAGGTTGCTATGACCTCAGCAGGAGTTAAGGGGTAGGAATATAAGAAACAAGAAAAATATAAACTTTTGCTTTACCCAACCAAAGCAATGCAGTAACTTATTACATAACCAGTGCTTTCTGATTTAAAAGTATAACCCAGAAAGGGAACTGAAAATATAAGGCAAATATAGGGATGGAGAGAGAGAGAGTGACTATACAAAAAAATCCCTGGTAAATGTTTTCTAGGGATTAAGTATAGACTCGTGGCATCAGAATATGTGCAGCATAACAATAAAAACAAAAACCTTCCTTACTCTTTTCAACGTTCTTGTGAAGAAACTTTTACTTTTCTAGACACTAGGGATTGAACCTAAGAGTTTCATACCAAGCTACATCTTCCAGTCCCCTTCTTAGTTTTTATTTTGGGACAAGGTCTAAGTCACTCAGGTTGGGCTCCAACTTGCAATTTTTCTGCCTCAGCCACTCGCAGTGCTGAGATCAAAGCGGGTGCAACCACCCCAATCTTTGAAGCAGCTTTTCTTAATGAGAAAGCCAACTCTATGAAGGCTGACTGCAAGGTATTTACTACCTAGTTATGCTAGTAATTCTGATAAACTATCCTTAAGACTCAGTTTGTATTTGCCAAATCTCTTTGAAAGCTAGGGACTCCAGTATACAGGAATTTTATTTTGTGCTTTTAGGTTTTGAACGTAAAAACAAAAATACCCACTGAAATAATATCCCTATCTATTCATTTTATGTTCAAATCAAGGGTTAGTTTTTAAAAAATGGTTGAGTATCCTATGATTTCAGCAAGTTAGAAAGCACAACTCTGAATTTCCAAATATAACCGTGAGTTCAACAGGCAATACACCAGCGGCAGATTTTCAATGCTAGCAAGTTCCAGTTCACTCCTAAAATAACCTTTCTTTTATCTAATCAAACAATGTAAACAATGGATCAACTTTTTGATTACATTAAGAAAATGCAGAGGATCTTTAACATGCAAATGAGGAACTCAAAGTTTCAATGTTTTAAGGAAAACAATGTATTCCTAAAGCCAGTGGTCCATAAAGGAAAGAATTACATAGAACAGCTCTGAGAAAATTTAGTTTGCTGCACATTTTCTAATAACTTGGTCTATCACTGTCTCTAAGCACCACAGAAGTCTCAGAAATGCCAGGGCTTTTGTTTTCTGGTTTAGTCTATGTGATGGCTAAAGTTGGGAAGGACTGGAGGTAAGGAATTATACACTGGGTATGTAATAATACCAAAGTACAAGAAAAACCTACTTCATTAAGATCATACAATTAATCAAACAGAGTGTATATATAATATTTTTTTTAAAGCCCTGGATCCAAGGCGTCCAAAGTTATTAAAATAAAGTTCATTCACAGAACAAAAACAAATTTAATCTGAATTGCTTGCAGATACTGCTAATTTTCCTTTTCTTTAAATTAAAAAAATGCATTAATGTGAACTATGTGCAGGGTTTGTTTTTAGTAGTGGTGTTTGTGCACATTGCCTTCGGTGCTTTTTCTTGATTTTTTTGACCGCTCTTCAAGAAAAAATTTAGAAGTCATCTGTTCTTTCACCTGTGCCCCACAAATTGATTAGGAGCAGAAGATCAAAGCAGAAACTCCTCCTATTTTAGGGAGTGGAACTGGGAGTGACTCCTGATCTCTGGGAGTCACTGTTATCCCCTCCTCCTTTAGGTTCCTCTGACAGGTTCAGAGAGCTGGTCTTGTTTGACAGGAGACTGATATCCTCTTGTGTCAAGGTTGATCCATTCGGTACATCACTGTTAACATAAAAAATAAAAAAAAGTCAAAATTTTTGGCCAAATGTCCCCACATTTAAAAAAAAAAAAAAAAAAAAAAAAAAACATGGGAAAGATATTAATGATTATTCTATGGGTATGAGAGATTTTTTTGTATGTGTATCTTTCTGAGATAAGGTCTTGCTTATGCAGTTCAGACTAGCTTTGAGTTCAACTTTGTAGCCCAGGATGGTCTCGAACTCTCAACGATCCTCCCAAGTGCCAAAGGAAACTTTTAAATTTGTCTATTTCTAATATTTCCAATTTCCTCCAACTTATTTTTAATCAAATATACAAAACAGAAGGAGGTACTAAGGATGTAGCTCAGTGGTGCAGCCAAGTTATGTATGAGAGACCTGGGTTCAATCTCATCATGAAAAAATAAACGTAGAGGTCAGGGTGTTTTTCTGATTTTTCTCTTTTTTTAGATTTTAGTATTGCTTTTACACAGAGCATATATTGCTTCTGTAATTTTTTTTAGACAGGATCTTGCTAGTTTAGGCTGGCCTTGAACTCACTATGTAGCCCAAGCTAGCCTCCAACTTGTGGCAATCCTTCTCCTTCAGCCTCATAAATGCCGGAATTGCAGACACATGCCACTATGCCTGGCTACTTTTATAACTTAAAAATAAGGCTAATTTAAAATAAATTTAAAAGCAAAAAATATAACAAAATTTTGTTAGAAATTAACAAATAATTCAAACTCAGGACTGTTTTGAGATAATACTTTATTTTTGGAGTAAGGTGTACACACTCAGATCAAACTCAAGAGTGTCACACACACCAGTCCATGGTAATTTTTACTTAAGACAGGGTTTTGGCAAGTTGGTATGGCCTCCCAGGCTGGCCTTGAACTTGCATTCCTCTTGCTTCAACCTCCCAAATAGCTTGGGATTACAAGCATGAACCATCACATCAGCAAGATCTATTTTTTTGTTTTTCAGTTTATTTGCACATGTGTATAATAAACCACACTCACATTCCTTGTGTGGAGCTGGTACATAACACATCCCAAGTTCTTTGTTTCAACCCTTGTTTCTTCCCTCCCCTTCCCCTCTGAAAATGATATTTCCTATTTTGTTTTCTTCTTTGTTTACCTGAACGTCAATGTAAGGTCCTCAGCTGGAACCTTACTTTGTGTTTCTGGTTGTCCATTTTCTGGTTGCTTACTTGTATTCAATTTGCCTTTCACGTCCAGAGAACACTGGTTCTCCTTTGAAAATAGAAGGAAATAAAGTCAGTTATCGTCTATTAAATGGTGCTAATAGGATGACCAAATAATTAAACATAAATACCTTGATCCAGAAATCATATTCAGTTTTATAACAAAACTAAAGAAACAGGCAGACTAGAAGAGACATACACCAAAAAAAATGAGTATAACCTACCTGGCTCACTATCTAAACTGGACAATACAGAGAGAGGGCCTCAAACTAGTATAGAAGAAAAATGTGCAGTGTATGAAATTCACAAAAATAGGCCATCAATAATTTAAAGACTATGAAAACTAGAAATGTTATTTGGTAAATTAATCATTAGGAACAGAAATTTAAAAATTCCCAACCAACTACCTTGTTTTCCTTAAAAGCTAACAAAGAATTCTACAACAGAAACACATTCAAACCAAACAGGAATGAAAGGGATGATATAACAGAGAGGGAGCTCATCTTCATGAGGATTTTTTTTGAGACAAGGTCTCGCTATGTAGTACAGGCTAGCCTTGACCCTACCATGCCTGGCAAGCACTATTTTAAATCTTCATCACTCATCAGAGAGCCTGGACTGAGCTCCGGATTATTCTAGAATTTTACAACAGTGATACAATCTCAGTTTTCATTTCATCTTCCCTTTTCCCCACCATGACACTTACCATACTTAGTTCCCGGGTTCTCTTCCCGATTTCTCTTTCTACCTGGTGCAGTTCCAAACTCAGCTGCTCACTGGAGATCATTGCAGGCCATTTTGGAGGTGGTAGAGGTGGCTGTGGCGGGCCTGCCAGGGTGTTTGGCTCCCTCTGCAACACCAGCCTGTTACTAACAGCCTAGTACATAAAGCCAAGCATATATACAACTCAACACATCACACCACGCAGAAAATAACCAGGCCCATTTCAGACTATAGCTACTTTCGCTTATCACACAGTATTCACAATAAAAATAACACAATTACAAGACAGTTTCTGAGAATCATTTGAATAAAAAAGGACAAAATATACAGGATTTAAATTTGATGAATAATTATGTCATCTTAGTTATAACAGTATTATTTTTCTTATTTGTAAGATAAGCCACCTATTCATGGGTACTTTCTTTTTTTTTTTAATTTTCTCTGAACTAAATCCTATAATTTATTTTAATAAAACTTCAATAATGGCAAGGATTTTTAATATACAGTATGTGGCAAATTTCCAAATTATATATATATATATCTTTTTTTTGGGGGGGGTGGTACCAGTAATTGAATTGAGGACCTTACACTTACTTGCCAGGCACATGTTATGCTGCTGGGCTGTACCCTTGGCCCATGATATTTTTTTATTTGTAGTGTCAATACACACCAAGTGATTTTTATTTATTTTATTTATTTTGGGGTTACTGGGGATAGAACTCACAACTTCATGTGTATCAGGCAGGCATTGGAGCTGCTGAACTAAACCCCTGGCTCCTAGTACTCTATCAAACAGAAAATTAATTTCAAAACTTCAACTAAAATAAAGCTGGATGTAGTGGCACATGCCTGTAATCCTAGCACTCAGGAACTAGGCAGGAGGATTCTTGCCAGTTTGAGGCCAGCCCATAGCACACAGTGAATTCAAGGCCAGCCTGAGTATGTTCTAAGACCTCATCTCAAAAAAACAAAATAAAAACCAGCTAATTTCAAGTAAGATAAAAAGCCTCAATTTCCAGCACTCGAGAGGCTGAGGCAGGAGAACTATTGCAAGTTCAAGACCAGCCTGAACTGCATAGTGGGACCCTGTCTCAAAAAGACAAAAAAAAAAAAAAAAAAAAAGCCTTAATTTGAAGATAAGGAGTAACGTACCTTATAGAAATGCAAATCTAAATATTTAAAAAATTAAGTAAAGACCAACATAAGCAAATATAACACTGGTTTTTTGTTATGAGATAGACATACATTGCTCTGTAGAATGCACCTAGTCTTGAACTGACTAAATAGCCCAGGCTGGCTTCAAACTCACAGCAATTCTCCTGCCTCAGCTTCCTCTGTGCACCACAACACACAGCTCAGTATTCTGATAAAAACAAAACAAAACAAAAAAACAAAAAACCCCCAAATCCCCCAAAACCCAACTTTGTATCCTTCAATCAAAAAGGAGGACAATAGCACCAAACATACTAGTTAGGGACACCGTGTCAAATAAGATATGCGACATTAACTTGTAAACTGTTAAAAATAATATAAATGAAAGGTATTATTATTAATGTTGTAAAAGGGTTTTATTTTTAAAGTTCATGATCAGTCCTTTTTTATTCTGAATTTTACTAAGTCCCTCAATTCCCCCACGCTAGGCTTGAATTTGCAATCCGCTTGGCTGAGCTTTCCAGAGTGCTGGGATTACAGGTGTGTGCCACTGTGCCTGGCTAAGCCAAAATTCCAAGTGTCAACAAGGAAACAAAAATCAATCCTGCAAAAGTTAAAATCATTGGTAGACAAAGACTATGTATCTTAATCTTAAACATATCAGGAATTTAAAATAAACTTCTAATGGGAATCTGTTTTCTACACTTAGGTGTATTAATTGTTTTCCATTATCATTCCAGAACTGAACCTTGTACTGAATTATCTGAAGAACGGACATGAATGTCTATTTTAACTCTTAATTTCGTTTTTCTTTTTTTGGTGACAGGGTCTCATTATGTAGTTCAGGCTGGCCTTGAACTTGCAGTGATCCTCTGGCTCAGCTTCCAGATTCTAGAATTGCTTTTGTTTAAAATCTCTGAGAACCCTTAAAAAATTGGAATGAAGTATCTTATCTGCTAGTACCTCCAATCCACGTAGCTGGGTCTGCTGGCTAATCTGATGGTTCAGTTGTTGTAATTCGAGTCTTAGCTGTTCTCTCTCTGCAGATGGAAGGGGCTTTCCATGAGTGGCCACTTCTGCCATGGATATTCTCTCCCTTTCATGAGAAAGACAGCATGAAACAAATTTAGAAGTTCTATTTTTATTTATTTATTTTGTCTTTTTCCTTTTTTTTATGGGTACTGGGGATTGAACTCACGACTGCCCGCTTACAAGGCAGGCGCTTATGCCGCTGAGCTAAATCCCCAGCCCCTAGAAGTTCTATTTTATAGAAATGTTATTCATTAGAGAAACAAGATTAGAAAAGTTGAATAATCTTAAAGATCTGTACAAATAAAGAATGACTCGCACCTCTCACTGAAGTGTCCCTGAGAAGGTATGCTTTGATGGGGTGAATATGGAGAGCCTCCCCAGCCACCATGGGCCCCGTATGGACTATAATCTGTAAGAGAATGAGTTACTGTGGTATGATGCAATTCAGGTTTGATTCTTCTTCTAAGGTACTCATCATCTGAAAGACATAGGCATATTGTATACACAGCTGTTCAGAAAAATATCTTCCAAAATAGTAGTGTGGATATTTATTCCCTGACGAATGTTCACCTTTCATATTTTTTTATAATGAGAATACATTATTTTAATAAATTAATAAGGCTATTTAAAGAAAAAAGAATAGGGAATCTTAATATATTGACATTTAATTTTAGTTTACCCCCTTAAATTACCTTTCTTACATGGATAATTCTACAGGGAAAATTACTGCCTTGAATATTACGAATATGAACCCTCATCCATCCTCTGAGTCTTACCTGAAATATTAATAGATTTTGTGGGAGCTCCCTGAGGTGCCATAGCCTGCATTGGGCCAGCACCCTGATATATCGTTTTGGATGTTCGAGAGATGGCTCCAAACCGAGATACTGTTGGTCGGTCTCCAAATGGAATAAGGTCATCATCACTAGTTTCTACTGCTCTTCTTTGAAGATCCACTCTCTGGTCTCGCATTCCTTTAGTATCCACATTCTGATAAAAAAAAGCATAGTAAGACATCTATCCCACACTTGGGTCTAGAACACAGTTTCTTCTAGCTTTGTAATAATTAATTAGCAGTATAATGTTCATACTAGCAAGACTCAACATATTAGTTACCTTTGTCATATAAAACATTTTAAAACCACCGGTGCTCATAGTAAAAAACATTTTATGGCTGAAATCTACTTATCTATCTATCTATATATATATATGTTTATCTCTACGTATATTTTACACACACATATACTGTCATACAGATCAAGGTAATATGTGTGTACATTAATGCTTGAAAAGCAATGGATTAGACTTCTTTTAATTATTTAGGAAATCTTCAAACATTTGAAAGCTTTCATTCTGTATTGATTTAGGGGAATTAGCTTTATTTTGTTAATATTTACATTATTTTAATGTAATAACTCAAAGCAAAGTACAAAGCAAGGGTTCCTGCCTCACTCCATATCCTGTGTCACTCAAATTAAAGGCTTATCTAGCTTAAAAGCAGTATTTCCTCACTCATACCAAAGAAAAATCCAAGTGAAAGGCCCTCTGGTTGGTTGGTTTGTTTTTGCAGTGCTGGGGATTAAGCCCAGAACCTCACATATTCTAAGCAAGTACGCTGCCTCAACCCGCTAAAGGACTGTTACGCTTTTCTTGCCTCTCTGTTTTTGGAGGCTGCCGTCTACTTGTATTTATACTCTAACCGTAATTTTATTCATTTGTGGTGGCATCAACAAACAAATCATTTGTATTGCCAAGAAACAATCTTCTCTTAACATATTTATCTAATAAAAGCTACATAATAATCTAAAAAACGTTTTCAAAATTAAAAAGGGCAAATGGGCTAAGGCACCTATTTTAACCTAGCAATACAATTTTTAAGTGTAACTTTTTTTTTTGTTTTTGTTTTAGTTTTTTGAGATAAGGTCTCACTAAGTAGTTCAGTCTGGCCTTGCACTTGAGCCTAACGGTTAAACAACTAAACATGGACCTCAATAATTAAATACAGGCTCTAAACAATTGCTGGGAAATAGACCTTCATAGTAATCTAATAAATGTTCTTCCATCTAGATAACTGATGTTTTATTTTTATTTTTTTGGAGACAGGTTTTGCTATGCAGTTCAGGCTAGTTTTGAATTCTATACTATGAAGCCCACTATGTAGTCCATGCTGGCCTGAAACTCATGGCAATTCTCCTGCCTTGGCCTCCGAGTGCTAGGATTATCAGCGTGCACCACCATGCCCAGCTCAGATTTTTATTTATATCTGAACAAAATTAAAAAGCCCACACAACCGCAGATTACAGTTTAAAACTCTTAAAGCTCAATTGTGCCTAAGTTACAATAGTTAAAAATTTATTTGGTTTGTCTTGATTGTATCAATTCTGCCTTAGTCATTAACACATACCATCATTTCCACACTCCCTGCTGCCACAACATCTTTGGGTTTTGCATCTTTGGTTCCAATGTAGGAGCCAATGGTGTCACATGACCAAGGAGAGTATTGGCTATAATCATTTGTTTTGTATTTTCCAGCTATCTTCAATTCATCATCCAAAAACTAAAAAAAGAAAGACACAAACTCAGACAGACAAAAATAGGAGGGTCTATGAGTTCCATGATAGAGACTACGGTGAATTTCTTAAAACAAGCTATAGCGATAAAAGGACAGTTACCTGACTCTTAAGTGTCAGGACAGATTTTTGTAGACTAAAAAACACAACTGAAGAATGATGTCTTTAGGCTTCGTATTTTGATATTAGCAGGTCAAAAAAATGCACTTCAATATTTTTCAAGCTATGACTTTCCCCCTGTACTAAGGATTGAACCTGAGGCCTTACATACGCTAGCCAATCACTTTACCACTAAGCTACATTCCCAGCTTTCAAGCTAGGATTTCAGTGGTGACTGCCCATAGTTTTGCTAGATCTGCTTCAGTAGTTTTTCCAGTAACATCCTAGGGACACAAGAATGTTATATATAATTTACAGGTTCTACTCAGTGGATGATTTGACAACTCTTTTTTTTTTTTTTTTGTACTGGGAATTGAACTCAGGACCTTCTGCTTGCCAAACAGGAACTGAGCCTCTGAGCTATATCCCCAGCCTTTGACAACTCTTTACTGAAATCTCTTTAATAGTAGTAAATCATATTTTGAATAAAATATGGTCTATATAGTGATTCAATGAGATAAAAAGGAAAGATGTCTAATTTTTAAGTTCTACAATTACCTAGTATCTAATATTTTCAAAGTGCTTTCATGTAAAATATTCCATAAGTTCAGTCCATGATAGGAAAAGTTTTGATTCCATCAAGGCTTTACCAAGAAGAGGCAGCACTACAATTAAATAATAATAATACCTATAAGGAATACATAATTTGGGCTTTATACTTCCCCCTACAGTTACAAGGTCTGTATCCTGTGTAAATTTTTGGTCTTTTGCGCTGATAAAGGGCATGCTGCTTCAATAATACTTAATACTTCCTTCAATGACAACTTGCACACACACACACACACACACACACACACACACACACACACCTCTGCTTTTTTGAGGCAAGGTCTTTTTTTTTTTTTTTTTTTTGTCTTTTTCCTTTTTTTTTTATCGGTACCAGGGATCAAACTCACGACTGCCTGCTTGCAAGGCAGGCACTTATGCCACTGAGCTAAATCCCCAGCCCCGAGGCAAGGTCTTGTTACGAACTTTAGGCTGTTCTTAAACTTACTATATACCCCAAGCTGTCTTCAAACTTGTGGCAATTCTCCTGCCTCACCCTCCCAAGTGCTGAAACTACAGGTGTGAGCAACCACGCCCAGCTTCATCTCCCATGTTTACTTCTCCTCCATTTATAAAACTTCATGTAGAACAGCTAGCTTTTAAAACACATTAGTTACTAACAAGAATGCTTCCCTGCTGGGGGTCTGGGTGTACTATACATCTACAATACCAACAGTACTCAGGAGGTTGAGACAGGTGGATTTTAAATTCAAGGTCAGCCTGGGCTACACAATGAGTTCAAGATCAGGCTAGGCTACATACTGAGACCTTGTCTCAAAAATATGTGTGCTCTTCCCATTAAATATACTGTACTGTATTAGACAGCTATTAAAATTTGGGTATGGCAGTACACATCTGTGATTCCAGCACTTGGGAGGCTGAGGCAGGAGGATTGCCATGAGTTCAAGGCGACCATGAGATAGTGAGTTTAAAGCCAGACTGAACTACATGGCACAAACCTATCTCAAAAAAAAAAAGACATAAAACCTCAGAACATATTATTCTTTATTTTTTGAGACAGGGTCTCACTATGTAGTCCAGATGTGTACTACTATACTTGGCTGGCAGGATGTATTATTAAATACTATTAGAAAATAATTTCTTAGTTCATACACAGGAAAAAAGTTGAAGTTTATATATTAAACTGACAATGGTTATTATAGAAAATGGCATTTGGATAAGTCATTCTGTCTATATTACATACTGCTAAAATCTGTGATTCCTTTTTCTGTTGTCGTTTTGCAGTACAGGGCCTTCAGACACAGAGCTCTATCCCCAACACACACACATATTATCTATCTACCTACCCACCTGTTTATTTATTTATTTGAGACAGGGTCATAGCAATCCTCCTGCCTTAGCCTCTTGAGTGCTGGGCTTACAGGTGTGTACCACCATACTTGGCTCACACTATTTGGAGACAGGATCTTGCACAGGTTAAGCTCAAATCTATGAACCTTTTGCCTCAGCCTCCCAGAGTGACATGTGCCACCATTCCTGGCTAAAATGAATAAATCTGATATAACTACATGTTGACTGTTTATAATCAGAACTGAGGTTTAAGTATATATAGCACTATATGACAGTAAAACAAGTCTGTATGTAACAAGTTCCTCGTCAGGTGTAGTGGTAGATGCCTATAATCTCAGTACTCTGGAAGCCAAAACAGGAAACTCCCAAGTTAGAGCCCTGTCTGAGCAACTGAGCATGACACTGTCTCAAAACAAAAATCAAAAGGCTGGGGATATAGCTCAGTCTGATGGTTCTAGGTTCAATGTCCAGTACCACTAAGTGTATCAATACACAAATAAATGCTTATATTTCTAACGTTTTTAGGTGAGAAAGCTAAATACTATAGACAACTTCTATTTAGTACCTTATCTTCATGCATTCAAAATGTTACTGATGCCTATGTATAATGAAATTCAATTTTCATTGTTTATTGTGTATAGTTTGTCAGTTAACAATGTTCTTTAGAAACATAATTCCAAATGGAAAGGGTGTAAAATATGTTTCCTTACAATAATATCAATTGTAAATCTGCTCAGAAAACTTATTTGGTTCCTAAAAAGGATGTACACTACAAGCTGAGGCAGTATACAACAAATCAAAAGAAACATTAAGAAAAAAGAAAAAAGCTGGCATTTTAAGAGACAAAATTGGTAACATTCTAACAAGACTGACCATTCATAGTAACTATTAGCACTCTTGTAGAAATACAAAGAAGATAATATCTGAAATAACTGTTTATTGTGGGGCTGCCTTGCTCAGCGGCATAAGCACCTGCCTTGTAAGCAGGTGGTCGGTCGCGAGTTCGATCCCTGGTACCAATTAAAAAAAAAAAAAAAAAAAAAAGGTAAAAAAAAAAGTAATTATTTATTGCTCTGTGGTTCAGTAGTCAGTTTCATGTTTTTCAAAGCAACTCTATTTCAGGTTTTTTTGTTGTTGTTGTTTTGGTTTTGCTTTTCACTTTTACTATCTGTATTTGCCTGTTTTTTCCTGACCACACTAGTTTCCTCATTACTGAATTAAATAAATCTTTAATGTGTCACTTACACTGGTGTACAAGAAGGCTAAAAAAAAAAAAAAAAAAAAAGACAAAGACTGAAAAAGGAAAAATAATGTGATTATCCACATTAGATATTATTGTGTACTAAGAAAACCCAAAATAATTCACTAGCAAATACTATAATTAATAAGGAAAGCCTGTTTAATAGAACGATTGAAATTCGGTTAGTTTCTCTATGTTAGTACCAGAAAATGAAATTTTAAAAATGGTTCAATTTAACAGGCCTAGATGTGGCTCAGTGATTACAGCCTTTGCTACATAAAAGTAAAGCCTAGGGTTTGGTTCCCAAAATCAAAAATCAACCAACAAACAAGGATTCCTTTAAAATTAGTTTCAAAAAAACCATCAGTTATCCATATAAATGGAAGAGTATATTATGTTCATGGAGACTTGAAAGTAGAAAAAATATCACTTACACTGACCCAAAGCAACACTGTTCAACAGAAATATAATGTAACCTATACATGTAATCTTAAAAAATTTCTAGTAGCCATATTAAAAAGAAGACTGGGCATGGTGGTACATATCTGTAATCCCAGCACTCTGGAGGCTCACCCAGGAAGACTTGTGAGTGAGAGGCCAGCCTGAGTTAACACAGTGAGTTCATGGCCAGCACAGTGAAACCCTGACACAAAAAAGAGACTAAAAGGAAAAAAAAAAAAAAAAAGCGAACTTTTTATTTTTTTGAGATAGGGTCTTACTATAAGTCAGGCTGGCCTCAAATTCATGGTGAATCTCCTGGCTTAGCCTTCCAAGTGCTAGGATTAGAGGCGTGTGCCACCAACCCAGGTGAATTTAATGACACATTTCATTTCACAAAATATAGCCATGATATTAAAATATTAATGAGATATTCTACTTTTTAATCAAGATTTCAAATCTTCAATCCCTGAATATATTTTACACACATCTGAATTTGGGCAGGAAACTTCTCTGGAAAGCAACATACTGACTCCTGAAGCATAGTACCGGAAAACATATACTGCCAATATACCCAAGACTTATAAAAATAAAAAAACTACATTAAGAGAATATGGTGTAAGAATATAAATAGATGGATAAAATAGAATAAAGCCTAGCAGGCAAAGGATGCTCATTAAATAGTGCAGTCAATGAGATATCCTTACTAGGGAAAAATAAATTGATATGGGGCGAGTGACGAGCTCAGTGGTAAAGCATTTGCCCAGTATGTGCAAGGCCCTGGGTCCAGAAGCCAGCACTGAAGAAGGAAAAAAAGAAAATAAATACAAAAACCCAGAAAAAATGGTTTTAAATCCCAATGCATTCTATATAAAATTCAATTTTAAGTGAATTATAAAATAAAATAATCTTTTAGGAAAAAAAACAAATTTCTTTGTAACCTTGGGAATAGATAAAAAATTAATTTGACAGGACACGCAGACACACAACTATTAAAAAGGAAAACTGGTAATTCTAAGTATGTGCTTACTTCCTCTTGATGGAATGCAGGTGGTAATGTTGGTGAAGGTGCAAAAGGAGGTGGAGAGATAACCTTTCTTTCCTCTAACTGGGCCATTATTTCCTTTCGTCTGCGATGCAGTTCATCTAGACTAGGGTGGGGCTGTGGAGGAGGAAGCCGGCCATAAGAAGGCTCCTGAAAATACATCAGTTAAATTAACAAAGAATTTCAGAACACATTAATTAAACTACCATGTATTTTTTGTATGTCTTTTAAATTGGAACCAATTTGCAAATAGGAAGACTTAAAAGAACAAAGAAAACAAAACAAAACCAACCCAAACTCTCAAGATCTCATAAAGAGCTAAATTTAGATTTCTTAGTGTACACCTATAATCCAGTACTCAGGAGGCTGAGGCAGGAGGATCACCATGAGTTACCCAAGCTGGGTAACATAGTGAGTTCAGGGCCAGCCTGAAC
This sequence comes from Cavia porcellus, assembly GCF_034190915.1. NCBI lineage: Eukaryota > Metazoa > Chordata > Mammalia > Rodentia > Caviidae > Cavia > Cavia porcellus. The sequence continues at coordinate 11,748,324 of NW_026947512.1, read as the reverse complement.
TACAAAGTGAGACCCTATCTTCAAAAAAAAAAAAAAAAAAAAAAAAAGTGAATTAAAAATTAAAAATTTGAGTTTTTTTCCTTAGGGACCAAAAATTTCTATTAGATCTAGAATTATTACTACAATCATCGAAAGTTCACAAACTAAGAATGGTTAGTTAGAAGGTGGTCCAATGGATAGTTTTTAAAAAATAACCTCAAATTATGAAAAGACTGAAAAAGAAAATTAAAGAAAAAAGTTGATTAAAGGGTCATCGTCATGGGGAAAAAGAAAAAGGAATCACTGTAATCAATCATCAAATTAGTACATATGAGAAAAAAGATAGCATACTCTGGGGTATGAAGGTCTGATCTGAGCTGGATGAGGAGCCACTGGATAGTAACCTTCCACTTGTTGGTATCTTTCTCTGGATTCTGGTACATATGATGGTACTGCTGCAGGTGGAATCTCAATGGGTATAGGACTTTCTCTGAAGATCTCTTCTCTTGCTGTGTAAGACTGAGCAGGGTATACTCGACGGCCATCATAGTGAGGTGGGTACATAGCTGGATACTGTTGCGGCTGGGTGCCATACTGAGTGTTTACGACACGATCTTGGAGGTAGGGTGAATAATGATCCAAGTATTGAGGACCAGCTTCAGGAGCAGATGGTGGAGGTCGGACAAAGCGGGACACACACTGTGGTGGTGGAGTATAGTACATCCCTGTATAATTCAAAAGAGGAACCAAAAGCAGCAAGGAGTCAGTTTTTCTTTTTCTCTTGTCTTTTTGAGACAGGGTCTCACTGTGCAGTTCAGGCTGGCCTTGGACTCACAGCAATCCCTCTGCCTCAGCCTTCTGAGTGCTGGGATTATAGGAATGTGCCACCATGCCAGGCTAGTCAGTTTTCCTATATAAAAATTTTTTTGTTTTAAAGTATGGGAAACACTGAAGTATTAATCACATACTTATTTCTTCAGAAGTTTTCTCTCTGGCTATATAATAAAGTCAGGTCAGTTTTATGAGAAACAAGAAGCAAAAATTCTCCTCAGGGCTGGGGGTGTAGTTCAATGCTTGTGTAGTCTGCATGAGGCACTGGGTTTGATCCCAACTATGTGCACATACCATTAATAAAGATAAAGAATCCAGTCAATTGGGCTGGGGATTTAGCTCAGTGGCATAAACACCTGCCTTGTAAGTGCTTGGTTTTGAGTTTGAAAAATGAAAAAAAAAAAAAAAAAAAAGAATCTAATCAATTTATAATCTACGATAGTAGACTGCTCTTGCTGTCTGTCTTTTTCTAGTATGCCTTAATGAACGCAGACGTGAGAAAACAAAAACTTTCATTTTGCAGATATCCCTCAAGTTTAGGTTCTACTGGACTTTATTTTTTCATTTTGAGAATTTGCTATGTAGCCCAGGATGGCCTCAGATTTGCAGCAACTGTCCGGCCTCAGCCTCTTAAGTGCTGGGATTACAGGAATCTGTTGGAGTTTTAAATGTGAAACTAATTAACTAGTAAGAGATGTGATACACAAAACATTCATTTTGTGCAGACCCAGTAGAGGTTTTCTGAGACAAGATCTCAATATGTAATTCAGGCTGCTTGAACTTGCAGCAATCCTACTTTAGTCTCTCAAATGCTGTGACTATAGGCGTGCACCACTAGGATGCTCAGCTTGGCTCTAGTTTCTTTCCGGTGACTTATCTGAAGCCTGCTTCTCTAATATTTCCACCAATATTATAAGTACTTAACTCTTGTACTAAACCTCTTTTTAGGGGCTGGGGATTTAGCTCAGTAGCCTAAGTGCCTGCCTTGCAAGCAGACGGTCGTGAATTCGATCCCCGGTACCGATAAACAAAACAACAACAACAACAAAAACCAAAAATCTCTTTTTACTTAATAGTTAAAATTATTTTTGCTATCTACAATTGAACCTTAACTGATACACAGTCTATTTAAAGTTACATGTTGGTCACTTCAACAAAAGTACTTGCATTTTCCTGTAATGAATAATAATCATGTATTAGTAACGCTGTATCAATTAAAATCCATTCTTTTTGAATGTAGAGATGATTTTATTTAAAATTAAAAGACATCCTTGATTAAATAAAAAAGGACACTTTTGATCTATTACCATTTAAAAAATAATAGCATTAAGCTTGGTATGGTGGTACATGCCCATAATTCCAGCACTTTGGGAGGCTGAAACAAAAGAACTGTAAATTCCAGCTCAGTTTGGGACACTGAGCAAGATCCTGTCTTAAAAAAATCTGTGCAGATGAAGCTCAATGTGTAGGCTCTGAATTCAATCCCCAGTACTGAAAAAGAGAAAATGTATTATACCTTATGCTTCTTCACACAGGTACAACACTTTAGTGAAGTTAAATGTGAAAACTTAGTTATTTCTTTTTCTTCTTATTTTGTACTATCATTAAATCTTAGAAAAATCTAATTTGGGGAGACAGTCTTTTTAAGACAGGGTCTTATGAAGTCTTTTTAAGTTCAGGCTGGCCTTGAGCTCACTTTGTAGCCCAGGTTGATCTCAAAATTGCAACAATCCTCCCGCCTCAGTCTCCCAAGTGCTGGGATTACAGAGTGCACTACCATACCTGATTCTAATTTCTAAATCTCCCTCCAATCTTTTTTTTGGAAACTGGGTCTCACTATGTAGTTCAGAGTAGCCTTGAACTCACAGTGATCCTTCTGCCTCAGTCTCTTGAATGCTGGAATTATAGGCGTGCACCACTACAACCAGCTTCTTTACTGTTGTTAATTCTATATGCTATATTCCCTAATAGTAGATTTGCTTCATTTTTCATACATATTATAAGATCTAGAAAAATCCTGATGATTAAAAGAAAAATATACTATGTGCACTTTATATTACTATAATGCTAATTTTTTCATTGTGTTGAAAAATGTTCAGAATTATTCCCCCCTTACCAGCAGATTTTCATTGTCTATTTCAGTGAATTATTACTTCCATAAATAACATAAACACTTTTTTTTAAAGATTTGCCTTCAGTATATAAAAGCAGTTTTGTGCAATTGATCACAAAGAAAAAAACCCATGTTTTTTCAAGTATTAAAAATGCAGTTGAGGGAGCTGGGGATTTAGCTCAGTGGCATAAGCGCCTGCCTTATAAGCAGGCAGTCGTGAGTTCGATCCCTGGTACTGATAAAAAGCAAAAAGACAAAAAAAAAAAAAAAAAATGCAGTTGAGCATGGTGGCACATTCCTGTAATCTCAGCACTCAGAAGGGCGAAGCAGGAGGATCACCTCAAGTTTGAGGCCAGCCTTGGTTACACAGTTCAAACTGCCTGAACTTAGTGAGGCCCTGTCTCAAAAAAACAAAACAAAGGAAAAAAATGCACTTATTTTAATAAGGCTACTATGTAAAACAATCACTCTTATTTGGGAACTTCTTATACCGGTAAATACCAGAAAAGCAAGTGACATAATGTAAGATCATTACCCTGCTGATAAGGTGCTGGTTCAAATGGTGGGGCAGCTCCTCGAGGATCCTGATAATAAACGTCAGCTTGCTGTGGTGGATATAACTGAGAACCTCGTGGTACCATCTGAAGTGGTTTGGTGACAGGCATGGGGGGCAGTTCTGGTGGCCCCCTTTGAGGTACAGAATGTGGAGTCACAGGTAAGGCAGAAATACTTTTAGGGACAGATTCTAGCCTAAGAAAGTAAGATTATACAATTCAAGTTTAGTGTCTCTAAAATACTTCCAATGTACATAAATTGTTACAGGTAAAAAAGACTGGCTCGGTTTGAGAAACTGGCTTATTCTAATAGTCATCATCTCTAAAAAGCATATATATATATTTTGATCTTTTAAAATCTGTGCTTATTGTATCTTTTTTTTAAAAAATCACTAGTACAGGAAACAGAAGTTAAGACAAAAAAAATTTTTTTTCTCCCAAAACAAAACAATTATTTCCCCTTCCTTCTACTTCTGTGTATAAAGAAGAACCCTTAAGACACAAAAAATGACGTACAGGTCAGGAGGGGATCCGGGAGCACTACTGCTCAGATGATCTATCTTTCCTGGTTTCAGACTGGAATCAAAGCTGGGGTCTGTCCCTCGTGGGATGAGCTGTGTTACTGTGTTCCCCGCTGACACAATTCCATTGGGCAGCGCAGAGGCTTTCCTGCTAGGCAGATCCACCACACCTTCATCTGGAAGGATTGCGGCTGAAGGCAGGCCCACCTCATTAAGCTGACCCAAAGAGGCACTCAGGGGTCTTCTGGGAACCAGACGCTTGTTCATTTTACGAAATCTATACAAAAAGATAACGCATACATAAAGAAAAAAAAAAAAAGGATAACCAAGAACTAAAATGTATTTAAAATTCTCTACATAAAATTTCTCCTACTAAATATGCATTAATATTTATACCATTACCAATCATGTCAACATTTTTAATATTTATTGAAATTTCTATTTCTGAAAATTACTGAGGTAGGGTAGACAGTTTGAAATATTTACTTTAGCTTTTCGTCAAATGTATACTTTAGATATAGTGAACCTATGTAAGGAATAGAAGCTAAGAATCTGATTTAGTGAAAGAGTACTTGCCTAGCATGTCTGAAGCCCTAGGCTCAATCCTCAGCATCAGAAAATAAAACACAAATCAAAAGAAACAAAACAAACAAAAAATAGGAATATATATCTCATTGTTACCCTCTGATTGACATGTTATGAAATTTTGTTGCAGTTTTTTCTTCTTTTTAAAATTTTTATCCTCGAAATAAAGTGGATTTGGAAAAAAAGAAAAAATTTAAAACAATAATCAAAGAATCTGGAAAAAAATAAGGACTAGGGAACCCAGCAAAAACAAGCCTCTAACACAGACAAAAGAAAAAGCCAATGTACAGTGAAAATTTTGTTTACTACATTAAAACATTTACATAATTAAGAATACTGACTTTCATGAGAATTGCTTCACAAATGTTGATGTATAATGAGTGTTCACATAAAACTGAAGTTATTTTAAAAGTCAAGGGAAACAATACCATAGAACAATGGCCTAAATTTATATGGTTGCTATACTTTAAAAAAATTACACAGATTCTAACAAAAGCAGAAAAACAAAGCTGCCAGACTCCTGCATTCTTGTCTCTCAACAATGAAAGCAAGTTGCTGGTATGTATTCAAGAACGTCAAAACTATATGCCACTACAATATCACTGTTATTTTTCTATGTTTTTCAAATCTGAGAAATTTAGGAGGGTACCTTTCAGGGTTAACCATCATTGAGAATCACACAGATTTTTTTGTTCTAGACACTATGTTTAATATTCATATTCATATGCATGTTAAGACTATTAAAGAAATAGGGTCATATATCACATAGTGATTTTTTCCCTCCATTTAATCTTCAACATTCCTTTATGTTAGTTCATCTTAGGCTTCTTTTTTTCCCTGCTATTAAAATACAGTTAAATTCTGTAACTGATAATTATATATATATATGCTTGCACCCTTGTGTGAATAACCAGAAACAGTATACACACAGGTCAGTGGTGTGCATATTACACATTATTTTAATGCTATACTATTCTCTAAAACTATTAATAACTTCTATTGGTAATATAGGAAAATACTTTTTAATAACTGATGAAATACTGGGTAGTGTCAGTCATTGTTAATTAGATAGTTTAAAAATAGTATTTAATTTACATTTCTTTAATGAGAGACTGAATATATTACATGTGTAGTGGGCATGACTTTTGTGAACTGTCTATTTATTAAGGTTTAGTTATGGGTTGAATGTGCTCCCCCAAACGTTTGAGTGCCAAAAGCTCGGTCCCCAGTGTGGCAATGCTGAAAGGTAGCAGAACCTTTAGGAGGCAGTAGCTAGTGTAAGGTAATTTGGTTATTGCTCATGGAAGGTGTTCATTCTGGAGCTGCAGAATGAATCAGTCTGTGCAAGAACAATCACCACACCACACCACAGCTTGGCCCTTTCTGCTTTCACATCATGTCGTGACACACACAACAGAGAATCTGCCCTGTACTGTTTGGACTCTGCAGAATTATTTTGCCAAATAACCCTCTTTACCAGTTACTCAGCCAAAGGTATTTTGTTAAAGCAACACAGGATTAGAACACAATCCAGTGATTCATGCTTTATCTTCCTTATAGATCTTTAGAAGCTCATCCTGTATCAGGTATAGATCTTCCCCACTCTGGTCAGTCAGTCTGTCTGTCTATCTCCCTGTTTTTTGAGACACAGACTTGCTATGTAACCTAGGCTGGCCTTAATCTCACTGCAATCCTCCTGCTTCAGCTTTCCAAGCACTGGGATTACAGGTATGTGCCACCATGTCTGGCTTCTCTTTAATTTAACTGTAGTTTACTTTAATCTATGTAATCACATTTATCAATCCTTTCTGTTATGGATATAGGACTGTCACTTATAAAGAATTCTTTCCTTCTTTAAAACGTAACAACAAAAACACCTCTAAGTACCCTGATTTCCTTCCTACATATTGAAATTTCTGATTACTTCATATATATATATATATATATATATATATATATACACACAAAAATTCATTCTGTTGTAAAGGTTGGGGTAAAATTTTTCAAATGTATAGGAGTTACTTCCCTATTAAAACAGGGAAGTTAAAATGTTACCTTGAGTACATGTACTTGAGTTCATATGCTTTTCACTCTAATTCCTGTGAAATACCAGTCTTTATATTCACTTCAGCATAGGACACAAGGTTAACAGTTATTGGTCTCTGTTAAGACTGAATAAAGATATTTACTAACATGTAGAAAAATACCTATGACATTTTAATACATTAAGGGATTCTGATTGAGCCTGGAGTTTATTCAAGCTTAGTGTGGTGGTGCATGGCTGTAATCACAGCACTCTGGGGGGCCAAAGTAAAAGAAACCCTAGTTCAAACACATTTAGTAAAATGTGTGTCAAAAGAAAAACTAGTTTAAAAAGGGCTGCAGATGTAGTTTAATGTGAAAGCTTCAGGTTCAATTCGTAGTACCACAAAAACAAAACATGAAATGAAATGAAACAAACAACTAATTTAGATTTAACTCACCAGAAACAGCTTCCTAACTCTAGTAGCTACAACACAGCCAAAGCTGAAAAACTGCTTTTCAAGAAAAATTATGTTTTCAGTTTTCTAAGGATTTCCTACTCATTTCTGTACTTCTCAAAATCAGCAAACTATATTATTCTAAAAGCCAAGTCTCATGACTTTTACACTTACTTTTCCAGTTCCTCCTGTGAGTGTGCAAATGTACAGCTGGCTCCGCGAGGGCATCCTCCCCTCTGCTTCATATCTCGACACATGTATGTTTTATATTTGCTATGCTGTGGAGGCTACAACCAAAATCAAAACATTAGACATAAAACAAAAGCCATCAAAACAAAATAAACATGAACTTTCCATTGTCAGTTTAGAGTCCTGATAATCTACATGCATAATTTAGACTAAATCTCATGTTTGTTTTTTATTAAATCCTTTTTTGTTTGTTTTTGTCAGGATCGAACTCACGACCACTTACTTACAAGGCAGGTGCTTATGGTGCTGAGCTAATCCCCAGTCCCATGTTTATCTAAACTAAAAGAGCAATGCCAAGTGTGTTGGTACACACCTATAGTCCCAGCACTCAGGAGGCCAGCACTCAGGAAGATAGCCATGAGTTCAAGGCCAGACTGAATTGTATAGTGAGCCTGTGTCAAAAAACACCAAAACCAAAACCAAACCAAACCACAAAACTTCTCTCCCACCTAAAACAAACAATCCCCCAAAAAAACTCATGGAAAAGTCATTGTGTTGGAAATCTCAGAGTTTTATTTTACAAATAAATTAAACTGGATTTTTTTGTCCTATTGATATTCTTATTTGAAACAGGATCTTGCTATTTAGCCCAGGCTGGCCTTGAACTCACAGTGATCTCTTGCTTCAACCTCCAACCAAAAATGTTTAAGACTTTCAAGAAAGTAAACTTTTCTAATATCTTTTGTGCAATGTTTATTGAAGTTATACACGTATAATTATTCCCTATTATACATCAAAAAATGTACTACAAGCCCTGTAATCAATTTCCTTTCAGTACTAGGACTGGAACACATACCCTCACAAATGCTAGGCAAATGCTCTACCACTGAACTATATTCTCAGCTTCTACTTCTCCCTTTTTAAAAATTATGAAATAGAGTCTAAATTGCCAGAGAGCCTCAAACTTGTGATCTCTGCACCCGTTTTCTGTAAAAAAAACTCACAAGCTTGTGCTTGCCAGCCAGGCGCTGTGTTGCTGAGCTGTATCCCTGACCTGACCTGTTATTAATTATAGGTAAACTATAGAATTTTAAATCATTAGCATAAAGTTACTGGCAATAAAAATAGAAACTCTGGCTATAATGTATTATAATTTACTGTCACACATTTCACTTCTAAAAATTTAAAGGCAGGCATGATAGTATATTAGTTAATGTCTAAAATTCCAGCATTCTTGGAGGCCGAGGCAGGAGGAATGCAAGTCTGAGTCCAGCATGGTAAAGTCAGCAAGACCCTGTCTCAAAATTAAAAAATAAATAGGGCTGAGAATGTAGCTCAGTGTGAAGACCTTGGATTGTTCCCTATAATACATTTAAAAAAAAAAAGGAAAGGAAAATTTGGGCCATTGGAGTAAGAGGCACTGTAAACAAGAACACTTAAAATACTAATACAAAAAAATCTACAAATGTGTGAGCAGTTTTTGTGAGATAATACATTGTTAATAAAAAATGACTTTTGAGACAGGGGCTCACTATGTAGTATAGGCTGGTCTTGAACTCACTATGTAGCTCAGGCTGACCTCAAACTTGTATCAATCAATCTTAGCTTCCTGATCGCTGGTATTACAAGTACGCACCATCACACTCAGTTAAAAAGTGACACCTTTTATCAAAATGAAATATAACACAAAGTGAGGAGAAGAAAATCTACTTTCTCCCTCAAATGTTACCATATCCGGGGCTGGGGATTTAGCTCAGCGGCATAAGCGCCTGCCTTGCAAGCAGGCAGCCGTGAGTTCGATCCCTGGTACCAATAAAAACGAAAAAGACCAAAAAAAAAAAAAAAAAAAAAAAAAAGTTACCATATCCAAAGTGACCTCAGCACATTACATCCAAATGAGTTATTTCAATGTTGTCAGATAAAATTACTAGGCTAAACCATTAAATTAGCTGGTAACCATTAAATTAGCTGCCAATTTAGTCAGAGTCAAAATATTCATATGACTTTTTTGGCTCTGTATCTGGAGGTATACTCACCAATGGCCTATCTGTAATTTTAAGTTTACAACTAAAGCAGCTTACCTGTGAATTTCAAACTGCTCACTCACCTGCTGTTGATCTGCTCCTTTTTTGCTGTGGTTCTGAATGTAATCAACTAGCCCATGTACCACTGTACGCACAGCAACCAGCCCATTTTCTAGCTGTTCCCATGTAGTAGGAGGAGCATCTATGCAATAAATTTTAAAAAAACTGTAATGTAATGCAGTATTTTGTTCAATATTAAATTAATAAAGGACTTAATGTCAGCACTTCAGTGAAATCAAGTTAAGCCTCATATAGCTTTTTATATATTACACATATTCACCAAACATCGTCTTAAAGGCATAAACATTAGTCTTTTAAAGTTGAGGATACAAAATAAAACAAAAAAAGGGAAAAGGAAGGTAACAAAGGACAGACAATACCAACAAATGTCAGCAGACCCATAGTATTGAAGTCATTAGTACTGAAGAGTAACAGGGAATCTATTGATCCAAGGGTATATTCATCATCTTAAGATTATGATTATCTTAGCTTTAGCTGGTTGTTAAGTGAAAATGCAAGGCTGGTCCTACCATACACATTACTGTTTCCCAGGGACACCCTAAATTTGAGCATTTGAAGTAATGCTCATCAGACTTCTGTTTTTTCTGCAATGTGAAGAACTGAACCCAGGGCTCTGTGTATGCCAGGCAAACACTATACCATTGAGCTATGCTCCCAATCAAAATTTAAGATTTTAAGTGCTGGCACCTTAAAATTTTTGAATAAGATGCAAACCAACACTGAATACCACAGAAAACTTTTACTATTGGCTACAAATTTGTATGTTTATTTTGAAGTTTTATGTAAGTCAGATAGGTAGTAAATGAAGTACTACATAAAATTTTAACAGATGAGTTATCATATAAAGCAATTCTGCTACATGTCTTCTTCATTTAATATTTGCTCAGTGCCAGAACTGTGATTTTATTATGAAAAACTGAACCACAAGACTGAATATAAAGTATTCTTTAAAATACATATAAAATCAAGTGAGAAGACATTTTCAGTGATGACTTTTCAGTGACGGCATGTGAACTGGGCTAAGAAGTACATATGAAATTTCTTCTGGGGGAAAAAATGGGGATAGTCAGAGGTAGTGAGAAACATTCAAAAGTTAAGTTTTTGGACAGCTACTACTTTAGAGAGATTGCTCTAGCTGCTAGAGAAGTGACAGTGATAAAAACATAGAACTGTGTCATATTCAAGGAGAGTATCTTCACATTGCAGAAAAAAAGACAATAATCAAAATATAGCGTAGCTAATGATGAATTAAAAACATAAAGCAAAGACAGGTAACAAATATGTATAAAATTTTAGATAGAGAAGATATTAGGGGAAAACTTACAAAACAGGGGAGACAGGCATAAATAGAAAAGAGGGATAGCACAGCAAACACTTGTCTCAAAAGGGTAGCAGGTTTAAAATCTGGAAACACTTCAAGGCCAGAAGCAATGAAGACAAGAAGTCAGCAGAGGACTTTGAGAAGTCTAATAATATAAAAAGGAAGTTGGAAGAATGTGATCACTTATAAGCCAAGAGAAAAGCTTTTTAAGGAAGACAGAGTAAATAGTAATGTTATAAATGCTGCTAATACGTTAAACACAAGAACTTAGAAGTGACCTTTGAAACTGGCTAAATACAACTCACTTGAAGCCAACTGTGGTGATACATGCTTATAATACTGTCACTCTAGGAAGCTGTGATAGAAGAATTACAAGTTTGAGCTCAGCCTGCGCAACTTCACAAAACCGTATTTCAAGATAAAAAAAGCTAAAAGGCCTGGAATATAGCTCAGTGGCACAGCCCTGCCTGCCAAGTGCAAGGTCCTGCATTTGATTCCCAGTACCAAGAAAAAAGGTGGGGAGGAAGGCTGAGGATGTGATTCAGTGCATAGGCCTGGAGTTGAATCCTTAAGACTGGGAAAAAATGTATTCTAGGAATAAATTTAGTATGATTTAGTATGATGAAGCAATCTTTGGAGCAAACTTACAAAATAGGTTGCTTTAAAAAAATGAAGAGAACTGAGGGCCGGGGATTTAGCTCAGCGGCATAAGAATCTGCCTTGAAAGCAGGCGGTCGTGAGTTCGATCCCTGGTACTGATAAAAAGGGGGAAAAAACAAAAAGAAGAGAACTGGGCATAGTGGTGTATACATATAATCTTAGCTACTTAGGAGGTAGAGAACGGAGGATTACCAGTTTGAGGCCAGCGTTGGCAACTTAGTGGGACCCATCTTAACATAATAAATAAAAAGAGCTGGGGATATAGTTTAGTGTTACTTTTAGGGTTCAATCCTTAGTACCATAAAACTAACACACAAAACCCCACAAGCTGGATGTGGTGGTGCACTCTTACAATGTGAGTACTTGGGGGCTGATGCAGAAGGATTGCCAGCCTCAGCTACACAGTAAGCTCCAGGCCAGTGTAAACTACATAGCACAATCTTGTCTCAAAAACAAACAAACAGATAAACAAATCAAAAAAAGAAAGAAGGAAAAAACACAACAAAAAGTAAAATGAAACAAAAATCAAATAAGTCACAAAGAATCTTGACTGCTACAGTCATGCATCCCAAGCCTTATAAATAATGGGGTAGCCCTGAAAGTTTATGAGCGTGGAATTAAGATCGAGGATGCAACTGACTGTGCAGCAATGAGCAGACTAGAGAACAGCAGAGGACACTGGAAGATTTTCAGTCTCAGGGAAAATGAATGAGACTGTCAACATAAGCAGCAAGAAAAGACACAGGACAATTAATTAAGGAACAGATAAATCCAGTTTTCGGAAATGGTACATAGAGCAAGTGAAAGAAAAGAGATGAGGCAAGACAGACGGCGGACATTTTAAGCTTACATTCCTCAAAGAATGAGGTTGATAATATGAAACACACGGGAAAGAGCAAGTATGGAATGAAGAGGAACTCACTTTAAAAAGAACAGGACAGAAAATGAAGACCCTCAGCAAGCCTTTGGGAAAGAGACCAGAATGGTGCTGCAGAGATAAGAGTCACAGAGCTACCTAACAGTCTCTTCTAGGAAGGGTTAATCTGATGCTAAAAATAACAAACAACAAAGAATACAGAGGAAACAAAGTTCCAGGAGCATAATCTTATTAACATTCACTTCTTTCTTGCAAGCTATACCTTTGTGGGTAAATGCAGCAGCACTCTAGTCAGAAAATATGAGACTATAGAAAGATAAGGTGTCAGAAGAGTCTATATTAAGGAAGTAGTCAACAACTATTGAAAGTTGAAGATAAATGAAGTAATTTAAGAATTGAGAAGAAGGACGAGGAGGAGGAATTAAGACACTAGGAAACTACTAGGGAATATGAGGAGAGTTTCAGTTCAGTAGTGGGAATAAACACTAAAATAGGACATGTCAGATGTATCAGGAAAAAATGAAACTTGAATACAATTTCAGGTCAAAGAGAAGGAACAGGAAAGGACTGACAAAATAGAGATAAGCAAGAAACCAGGTATCATGGAAAAGATAAAAATGGGATCAAGGAAACACAACTAAGCATATATAATAATAAAAATGAGAAAAACATGAATTCTAGCAAAGTAAGAAAATATTGAAGAATACTGGGATGGGAGAAAGAAAAAACCAGAAAGGGCCCAAAGATATCTATTTTTCTCTTGAGTAGTACAGTAAAAGTTAAGTATTAGTTGATGTGAACTTACATGAGATAAAAAGGGACAAGACTTGAGACAAAACTAAAATACTACACAAAAAGAACTTAAAAACCTCTAGAAAAATGTAACAGAAGACAACTGCAGAAACACTGCAGCACCAAGGGCACACAGAATCCATTGTTTTCCACTGCGTTTACCTGGACTAGGGTCAATATTTGCTAACAGCTCCAAATGGGGTCTTAGACGGTTCAAGTTTGCTGGGTCTCCAGTTCTCTGGAGAGCAATTGTTAGTTCCTGAACGCTCTGTAGAAAAGAGGCTGGGGTCTGCAACTTAAAAAAAGATAAATATTAACTTTTCCAAAGACCAGATAATCCTCAAAGAAAGAAAAATCTTTTTCACAATTTTTATTACATTTAATTTTTATTCACCAACATATCCTATGCTTTGACCAGACTAAATTACTTGTTACCTGAATAAATTCTGCCTTTCTCTACACTCACACACTGGTACATGGAGATATAATTTAGAGACAAAAGCAAAAACAAGGATGCTGAGTTCAGTCAAAATGGATCTGAGTCCAAATTCTGTTGATAAAAAACTATGACACTAAATATAAATCTCATCAACCTGAAGTCCATCTGATAAGTAGGCTAAACAATTTTAAAAGTCTACCACAGCTCGAAAAAAGTCCTGTATTAGCTTGAGATTGTTTTGTTTTTGTTTTTCTCAGAAAGGGTCGTGGTATGTAGTTCAGGCTAGCTTGAACATACAGTGATCCTCCAGCATTGTCTCCTGAGTGCTGGGATTATAGGTGTGCCTCACCAGCCCAGCTAGTCTGAGATTCTTGGAAGTTCTCACATTGTATCATTTCCCTAAGCCTTAAGAAGACACACTGTCACATTAAATCCCTTCAACTGGCCTTGACCTTTAACTGGAAAAAACACTGATTTTATGACAGTAAATAAGGGTTGCTATTTAAAAACATTTAGCTCATTGTTTCTTGGCCTTTTGGCTAAGATCAAGTATAAAAACATTTAGCTCTTAAAGCAGATGAGTATCTTCCTTCTCCCACATTGTCACTTTATAAAGTTATTTTTTAAAAAATAGTATACATTTAAATACACATGGAAAATACCAATAAGACTTTCAGCATGTACATGTCTGTCTATTTGTTTCTTTCATTCAAGGCAGGGTCTTACTATGTAGTTGAGGCTGTCCTTGAACTCACTATGTAGTCCAGGCAGGCTTCAAACTCTCAGTGATCCTTCTGCCTTGGTCTCCCAAGTGCTGGGACTATAGTGTACCAATACACCCATCCAGCCTTTGTTTAATATATTTATTCTAATTTTAAAATAAACATAGCGGGGCTGGGGATTTAGCTCAGCAGTCATAAGCACTTGCCTTGCAAGCAGCCGGTTGTGAGTTCGATCCCCAGTACCGATAAAAAGTTAAAAAAAAAATAAACATAGCCACTAATGTACTTAAGTGTTTTGGTTTCTTTAATACTGTAGCAAGTTTTGTATTTTTAAATACCTTTACTATAAAATATTTCAAATAAAAGTATCTAATATATACCCACTACTAAGACTTAATAAATAATAAAATCTTACTATCCCTTTTTAAAAAAGGAGAAAGAAATATACATATTTTAATTTTTGCAGCGCTGGTTATCATCAAATCCTGGACCCTGCCCATCCTTGGCAAGTCGTTTCCACTGAGCTGAGGGACCCCTAGTTCCTTTACAGTAATTTTTTAGTACAAAATGTCATGTACTAACTGACAATGATATCTCTATTTTCTTTTTTTAAAGACAGGGTCTTGCTGTGATTCTCTTGCCTCAGCCTCCTAAATGCTGAGATTACGGTACACACCACCATTCCCAGCTGAAGGAGTCCTATTTTGGAAATAGGAGCAAAATAGCATGGTAAGAAATTTTTTTTGTACTCGGAATTGAACTCAGGACTTTGCGCTTCCAGGCAGATGCTGTGCTGCTGAGTTATATGCCCGGTCCAATAAGAAATTCAATGGTTAAGAACATATTCTACAGTCAGCATACCAGAGATTCAAATCTACCTCTGTCACTTAATACTGAAGTGATTTGAAAAAATGAATTTAATATCTCATCTCTGAGTCAAAAGGAAAACTTGGGAGCTTGTGACAGCATTAAATGAATTGCTCAAAACCAGTAGGTACATAATAAACTTCTATTGTTAAATTCTAACCATTATGATTTTTAAGCTACTCTTCACAGTTTGGTTCTCTAAATGTGGGGTGGATTCTGGAGTTGGCATTTCTGGAATTTTAAGTATTTAAGGTAACATAGTAAAATATAATGACTATTTTTTAACATACAACAGTAAATACTGCATTGCTTTAAGGCTTTGTAATAGCAATTTCATACGTTTCATGTTGAATTACATCAAAAATTGGTAACATTACTCCAGTTTTAAGAGAAATATAACTAGGGGCTGGGGATTTAGCTCAGCGGCTTAAGCAGGCAGTCGTGAGTTCGATCCCTGGTACCGATAAAAAAGAAAAAGACAAAAAAAAAAAAAAAAAAGAGAGAGAAATATAACTAACTGGAACCTCATCTAACATTTATATCTACTTTGATTCATCATAACAGGCAACAGATAAAACAGAAATAAGTACTGAGAATTTGACCAAACTTGGAATGGTGGTAAAACTTCATTACACATAAAATTATTCTGACTTGAGACTCTTAAAACCTCTATGTTCAACATATAGCTTACAGATGAGTAAATGGCTGCTATGGGAAGATAATACACAGTTAGAAAATGAGTTTAACTAACACAATGATGGAAACTCAAAAAGAACAGTGAAGAAAGGCGATGGCAAAACTCAGATGGATGATCCGCCAAGGAATATTAGAGAGCACTGGATAAACCTTTAACACTAATCAAATACTTACAAGTATATAAACAAACTGGTATTCTGATATGACAAGTTAGGATGTGACAATGAACCTGAGTGGGTGCAATTTACAAAGGCCTAATGTGAGGAATTCACTTTATTTTTTAATTTTTACTTTAATACTCCTTTACTTTAATTCACTTTAATACTCCTCTGTTAAATAAATAAATAAATAATAATATATAATAATATATATAATAATAATAAATAATAAATAAATAAATAAATAACCAAATCACAAATTACCAAAACTCCAAGATTAGTCTCAAGAAGTAAGAAACAAAAAAGCATCTACCTTGTCAATAATGGATTGCATATGAGATTTATGAGACTGGTCTCCATAAAGCAAAGATGACCACTGGTCTGGGGCAATTCTCAAGCCTGCTTCCATAGCAATCTGCACTATCTGGGAATCATGCTCTCGCCGCAGAGCTTCATACGTTCTGAATTCTTCTTTCAGTTGCATCAAAGAAGAATCTTCATCACGCTTAGTGACCTAGTAAAATATAAATAGTCTCATAATAAAGGAGAAAACCCCAGTAAGTTTATATATTAATACATATAGATAATTTGTGTGTATGTGAGATAGAGATTAAACCTAGAGCATCTACAGGGAGCTATATCCCCAACCCATTTATTAAATTTTTATTTCAGAAAAAGGTCTCACTACTAACTTGCCCATGCTGGCCTTAAACTTGTGATTCTCTTGCCTCAGCCTCCTTAGTTGCTGAGATTACAGGGGCGCACAACAGCATGATTTTTAACGTAACAAGTCTCTCCCAGCAACAATAAAAAGATTAGCCAGGCATAGTGGTACATACCTGTAATCCCAGACTTTTGAGACACTGTAGTCAGTGTCTCAAAACAAACGAACAAACAACAACAACAAAAACCCCAAATGCTCCCCCTAACAAAAAAAGGCAGTATACTTTCGCTTGTAACATTCCCCATTATAGATGTCAAAATTTTCTGGGACAGGTTTATGAAAAGAATAAATGTGTGTAGGATTGAAATTCAAAGATTGGGTGAATTTAACATATTCATGCATTTTAAAGTGTACGTATGAGTTGGGCATGCTGGTGCACATCTGTAATCCTAGATACTCAGGCCAAAGGACCACAAGTTTAAGGCCAGGATGGGTAATACAGTAAGACCCCGTCTAAGAACAAAACAAACCTACCACTTAAGCACTTCATATGTGCCAGTCAGTATGTTAAATTACTTATTATTATACTATATGTTAATTCATTTAATTCTCTTGTTGATTCAGGTACTTCTGTTATCACTTTAATAACTGACATATTTTGGATCCGGCTGGATTTAGGTTAAATGCATACTGTCAAAGGAAAGAAAGTAATTTGAGTGTAGGATCACCTATTGTGCAACATATTTTGAACCGTATTTTTTGCCTTCACTTTTTATTCCATACAAGTCTGTATTATTTTAATAGAAAATTCTCCTTTCTCTTGCCTAACAAATTACAAAATATTGTAGTCAGGAATTTTAGGTTACACTGATAGTAGATTTTAAAGTGTGTTCCATTCTTATTACAAAGAAAGGCATACTTTACATTTGGGTAGGTAATCCACAGAAAGATCAAATACATAAAAACCAAGAACTATAATAAAAAATCCCTAAATTAGACAGCACCATGGTACATGTCTGTGATCTCAGCCCTTGAGAAGCAGAGGCAGGAGAATCACCATGAATTTGAGACCAGCCTGGCCTACATAATGAGACCTTCTCTTAAAAAAGACAAAAAGAAAAGAGCTCCTAAATTATATTTTGCCATATTCAAATGCAAGTCAAAAAACCAAATATATATATGGAATGAAACATTCCCTTAATACAGACTGAACTTCATTAAGTGGCAAAGTATGCTTTCTATGTACTATACTGATTTCTTTGGGCTTGGCTTTTAGAACTGTAATGGAAAAAAAATTCCAGGGGGAAGCAATATATCAAGTCCTAAAACTGTAATATACTAAGAAAATCAAATCTGTGAAAGCAGCTTGAAAAATATTTC
Organism: Cavia porcellus; assembly: GCF_034190915.1. Classification (NCBI taxonomy): domain Eukaryota; kingdom Metazoa; phylum Chordata; class Mammalia; order Rodentia; family Caviidae; genus Cavia; species Cavia porcellus. The sequence continues at coordinate 11,730,391 of NW_026947512.1, read as the reverse complement.
AGATGAAAATATAAGATATACTAAAAGAAAAGTTACAACATGGCTACATGGGTACATATTTCCTATAAAGAATGACTAAGTTGGAAATATGTTAAAATTATTGTAAAAAGATTTTTTTTTTTGTAGAGTTAAGGTATAAAACCAGGCCCAATAAGCACTATATCACTAAGCTATACCCCCAACCCACAAATAATGCTTTTAACTAGAATCGAGAGATTTACTTTGTGGGTATACTGGGCATGTGTGTGCATGAACGTGCAAACACATGCCCCATGGCTTTATACATACTAGGCAAATAGTCTACCATAGCTACATTCCCAACTCTATTTTAAGAAAAGACTTTGCAAAGTTGTCCAGGCTGGCCTTGAACTTAAGATGTTTCTGCCATAGGCTTTCAGGTAACAAGCATCACAGGTATATATCACAGCACCTAGCTGAGGCACTTATTTTTCCCCACAAGTAAAAAACAATTTTGGGGAGATTATATGCTATAATAACATTGCCTTAACCATTACAACACAAGTGATTTACTGTATTCAGAGATAATCTGAACCAGTTAAAGTACTTTTGGCTACAGGTTTTGACAGTCTTAGGGGTCCTCAGGAAAAGTGTATCAGACGAGGGAATGTGATGATATCTGGAACTGACTTCCCTATAGCTAGCATGTTCATGAAGTATAGTTATGAGCTGTACCAGCAGCAAAACTTCACTTCAAGAAGTCAAGAAAATAAAACAAGACAATAAGTGATACAAAGTGAGTACCAATATTGGAGTTGGTCCCTCAAACATGGGACACAAGAGACTATGTCCAGCATTAATGTAAATGCTAAATCACAACAGTAATTGAAACGCCAGTATAGCGTATGTATAATTATAGCAGGAACAAATCTCCAAATGAAACTTGTTCGTGACAGCCACGGTAGGCACACACTTGTAATTCTAATGTTCAGGTGGTAGATGCAAGATCATGAGTTCAAGGCCAACCTGGACTATGTAACAAGACCCAGCTCCAAAACAACAAAAAATGTTTGTGTTAGATGCAGATCTGTAATCCCAGCTACTCATGAAGCTGAGGCAAGAGGATTATAAGTTCAAGGACATCCTTAGCAACTTGGTGAGATACTGTCTCAAAATAAAGTTTTAAAAAAGGCTAAAGATGGATCAGTGAAACAGTACTTGTCTAGCAATGAAGCCCTGGGTTCAATCCTCAGTATTGCAAATGAGTAAAACAAAAACTGCTTATGTTTTTATAAAGGGCACAGGGAACGTAACACTCCAAGTTTTACTTTAAGTTTAGGAAAAGAGGCTATTTTTTAAGCTGAATTTTGGTTCATACCTTGAAACAAGAGGCTCTATAAAGGAGCTGAACAACATGCCCAATGCTAGTTTTGGAGGCTTGGGGAAACCGTGGCTCCAACCTCTGCACCACGAAGAGAACCAACACTTTTCTAGACAAAGCAGAACCATCTTCTAAGGCCAGAAGAACCAGCTTTAGAGCTTCCTCTTGCATTGCTGCAATTTAGGCAAAACCAAAATGTATCACGTAGAGAAACACACTTCATCAGAGAAAGAATATACAATCATTTCTGCAGATATAACACCACAGAAGATATTTACAGATATACTTTTAAACCATTTTGCTGGCAACTTGGTCTTATACTGCATATATTTAATAAGGTATTCATGCCTTTATTTAAAAACTTCTCTCAAAAAGAACCAACTCTGGGTATTAAAAGGAAACATTTAAAGTTTTTGAAAAACTAACAGGATTACTTAAGCTAGCATTTTTTTTTTTTTGTCTTTTTCATTTTTATCGGTACTGGGGATCAAACTCACGACCACCTGCTTGCAAGGCAGGTGCTTATGCCACTGAGCTAAATCCCCAGCCCTAAGCTAGCATTTTAAGTGGGACGCTACTTGTTAACAACAGAACAGTCTGAAGCATGCACCTCCTCTCCCTGGTAATCAGTGGCAGTGTGGTGGACTGTGGCCCTTCCAGGGGGAGAACCAGCAGCAACTCCTGAGATCCACACCATGTTGGAACTTAGGACCCTGGGAAGCCAAACAAGCAACTCCCCTCCCCTCCCTGGTAATCAGTGGCAGTGTGGTGGACTGTGGCCCTTCCAGGAGGAGAACCAGCAGCAACTCCTGAGATCTGTACCATGTTGGAACTTAGGACCCTGGGAAGCCAAGCAAGCACCTCCCCTCCTTGGTAAGCGGTGGTGGTCTGGCAGACTGCAGCCCTTCCAGGGGGAGAACCAGCAGCAGCTCCTGAGATCCACACCATGTTGGAACTTAGGACACTGTGAAACCAAACAACCAGCCTGCCTCCCTGCTAAGCAACAGTGAACCTAGTGATGCACGGCCTAGAGTCAAATATCCCACGTCCCCTACCCGCCCCCCCACACACACACACACTGCCCATTAGCAAATGGGAACCAGAAATCTGAGCATCTCCTGGGAGGTTGACCATAGCAAATAAGGGGGACTTCCTTCTACCATCTCTTTGAAGGCAAATATTTTTATTACTGTTTTGCACTTTTCTGATTAATGGTACTGCTCTATTCAATATTCTGTTTTGATAAGTTCTATAGTGTTCTATATTTCATCTCAATTTGATATACGTGATGGAAAGAACAACTATTATAAAGATAACAAAATATACTGTGATACCTATTACTGTTATCCCGATTACCTGCTGTGAAGTTCTGTACTAATTTCACTGTTCAATCTTAGTTGGCTTTATTTTGTCTTTTTGTGTTGTATACTTTCAAAATAAAATTAAAAAAAAAAAAACAGAACAGTCTTTGTATATCACTTAGGAGTTCTTACATTACACTTCTACAATTTCTGGTAGAATATTCAATTTTGATTATATACCTGGTCCAAGGAACTGACAGCCCCTAGCTCTGACTGCTGCCCACAGATTGGAAGAGAGTTGCTGAGGATTCTGGTGCTGGAGAATGAGCTCTGTAACTGTTCGTTCACCTAAAGATCGAGCGGCTCTCATGGCACGAATTCTGCCTTCTTCTTCCACTAGTTGGCAGTGGACCAGAGTCACAAGCTTTCTTTGCATTGGGCGACTGAGAACACTTTGAGTAGTGCTATTCAGACCCACTCCTTTAGAAGAGAAGAAAGAAGTTATCTGTAGGTTTACAATGTAATTTTACAGTCCAGGAACACTTCCTTTGACAGGCTGATTGACTTGTGGGTGTGTGAACACCTCTGGGTCCTACTAAAATATTTAAAACAAATAAAACAAGACAGGAGCATTTTAAAAATATACAAACACGTACATAAATCTCCTGTAAATATTCAAATACTATCATACATTTAATTATGAGGGATGGGGGAAGAGGCCAGGCAACATGAAAAATTAGTTTAAAACCCAAATCTTGAAGTTCTAACAGTTTTAGTATATTATTTCATAGTGTCTAATCTTTTATAATTAAGTAGTATGTGCTTTCTGGGAAGTGATGACAACTTCTATTTTTATTACAATATATCCTATAACATCATTTACAATTAGTTAAGAGACTATTTAGAACTGTCAAATGACAAGAGAAAGCATTTGCACTGATTTTATTTTGTTTTTTGAGACAGGGTCTTGCTATGTACATCCAAGTTGGTTTTTTTTTTGTTTGTTTGTTTGTTTTAATGGTACCAGGACTCAAAATTCACGACCTTGTGGTTGCCAGGTAGTCACTGTGCCATATCCCTGGGCCCAGTTCAGGTTGGTCTTGAACAACTATATAGCCTAGGCTGCCCTCCAAATCATAGCAATCTTCCTGCCTCAGCTTCCCGAATGCTGGGATTCCAGGCATGCACTACCATACCTGGCTGCTTATACTTACTTTTGCCATCAATTCGAATAATGTTTCCAGCATCAAACAAACTCTATTTTATTTGATGTGGTAGTATTACTTAACATAAAATGGGTTTGATTTACACTAAATAAATTTTATTGGCACTCTCAAATAGCTTACAACTTCAGAGATAATTGGAAGTGTCACTTGGATGTCTGCTTAGCATGAATAATTTTATCAGGTTTACCTCTAGCACTGCTGAGTGGTTTCAGGTACAATGCTAATTCTTCTACACATTTCTTGGCTTCCTCATAATGCTTTGTATCTTTAACACCACTACACAATGTAATGGACTGCTGCTCAGGGACCTAGAAGCCAAAAGAAAAGGTCTGAATATACATTAATTAACAAATAAGTTCATGAGTGCAGTTTATGAACTGCTAACACTGACAATGGAAACTACTAAATTTACTTAATGCTTTCAAAGGCTTTCTTTACATATGACACATCTTTGCACTGAGAATTTACTGGGCTCCGTCACTGTTTTGTTTTGAAACAGGTCTCCTTAAATTGCTCAGGAAGAGTTCAAACTTGCAATCATTCCTGTCTTTGCCTCCTGCCTGGCTTACTGCATTGCTTTGTTTCTGTAATAGCCATAATGAAAGAGAATCCACATACCAAGTGATAGATTGGTTTAAAGCACACAAGTCAATGATTTTTAGTACCTTCACTGTTGAACAACCATTACCACAATCAATTTTAGATGGGGGGTGAGGATTAAAAACAAGGTCTTTACATTAAAACCCCCAGACCTTTGAGACCCTGCTAAGGTGACAGGTTGGGTTCAAACCTGTGATCCTCTCTGCCTCTATCTCCTATTTTCATCACCCAGAAAGAAACTTTATACTTTATTATCAGTCTTCCCGTCATGTCCTCCCCATTTTCTACCATCCCTTAGGAAAAATGAATCTGTTTTCTATGGATTTATGGATTTGCCTAATTTGGACTGAAAAAATAAGAATCCCACAATACATGGGCTTTTCTGACTGGCTTCTTCCATTAAGCATGTTTTCAAGGATTGTCTAGCCTGTAGCAGTCATCAGTACTTCATTTATTTTTACTGATGAATAGCATTCTATTATACATGTGTACAACATTTTACTTATGTAGGCATTAACTGGTAAGCAGATTGTCTTGAGTTTTCTGTTTTTGACTAGCATCAATAATGAACATTGTATACAAGTTTTTACGTGACATTTCTGTTTTTCTTGAGTATATATACATAAGAGTGGTAACTTTCTGAAACTCTTTCACACTATTTTCCAAAAGTGGAATACCATTTTATAACATTTACTAACTACTTTTTACTATCATTATCAATTTTAGTAGGTCAAAAGTAGATTTTTCTAAATTTTTTTTGGCTGTGGGAACCAAATCCAGGGCCTTGTGCATTCTGTTTATTTTTAATTTATAAAAAATAGTTGTATATATTTATGGGGCACAACACAAATCAGGTTAAGAAAATTATCACTGGGGCTGGGGAATTAGCTCAGCGGCATAAGCGCCTGCCTTGCAACTGTATAGTCATGAGCTCGATCCCTGGTACCGATAAAAAAGAAAAAGACCAAAAAAAAAAAAAAAGAAAATTATCACTTCAGATGCATTAAAAAAATTCATTATACTAAAAGTGACATCAACTCCCTTCTTACTCTCCCTTGCTTAGAAAAGATTTATCTTACTGTTTTTGACACTTTCTGAAACAGCTCTGGAAGTCTATACAATGATCACTAAAGCTTACTGCTCGTGTCTAACTGAAACTGAGTACCTGTGATCATCAGCTCCCTTTTCCCCATCTATTCTCTCCCTCTCACTACAACTTTGTGAAAGGCTGGACACTGAATCCAGCGCTTCTAGTATGCTGTATCAATCCTCTACCTCTGAGCTATGTGCCCAGCCCTAATGTAATTTTAATTTGTATTTCCCTGACTGAAGATGTTCAAATCCTTTATGTGGTTATTGGCTATTTGTCCATCTTTCTTGGAGAAATATCTAGTCAGATCTTTTGCCAACTTTAATGAGTTTATGAATGGTTGTAAATTATATGTCACCCAGCCAGGTGGCTAGAACATGTACAACTGTCCTTGGACAGTTTTTTATTAATTTTATTAATAGAGCAATGACAGTGATTAGATGTTTGTACCACCAGTGGTTCAGGCTGGCAAGAATGTGTTAATAAACCTTATTTTACAGAGGGATTTTATTTTATTTATATTTTGGTCTTGTTATGTCATCAGTCCAGGCTGGCCTCAAACTCACAGCAATCCTCCTGCCTCAGACTCCCAAATGCGGGGGGAATACATGTGTAACCATACTTGACTAGAACAACTTTAGATTTACAAAAAAATGACAAAGATAGTACGGAACATTCTATTACCCTGCATCCATTATTATTAATGTCTTATATTGGTATAGAAGTATGAAAGGTAGGCTGTTCTTTTTCTTTTTTCTTTTTTTCTTTAAGATCAGGTCTTACTACCAGTGCAGGCTGGTCTTGAACTCACTTAAGTTGCCCAGGCTGGCCTCAAACTCATGGTGATTCTCCTGCCTCAGCCTCTTGAATGCCAGCCTTATGAAATGAACAATTACAGGAAGAAAATAAAAAGGATCAACTCCATTTTTCTTTTTGACAAATATTTAGCAGCACTGGTGACAACAAGATAGGCTTGCAAATAAAGTAGATTTTCTTTATGAGTAAGCTATTTTGGAACAGTTGACTTTATCTCCAGTACACATAATATCAACATTTGTCATGTTTTAGCATTTTATAGAAAGATTAATCTTTGACTTATGGTAAATATATGGGACTTTAGACTCATACTGTATAAACAGTGAGGACTGTCTAAATGAATTGTTTCTAAAAACTTGCATATTTTGGTTTTAAATCTTGTGAGGACATTGGTCTCTAATTTGAGAATATTTACATAAAATTACCTTCAGAACTGCTAGGCTCAGATGTATATATCAAGGATATTGCTCTTACTCTAAACAAACTATTTACAAATGCTGCACTCAATACTTTTGTCACCTTTCTCATCTTAAAATTGGTATCTACTAAGTAAAACTGTCTGAAGCAGCTTCATCTTTCCTACTGAGGACAGTGCAAGGATTTATGAACATTTTCCTCAGTGGTAGGTTCTTATGACTTATCACTTAAGTTTCTTTACTAATGCATATGTATAGGACTGCTGAAAACCAAGCCACAAGATGAAACAGATGTTTCTATACTATAACTGAAAAACAATGGGCTACAACAATAAATCTAACATACAAAATAAAGGATTTGTACAGTAAAAAATTTTACCTACTTAAATAGAAGGCAACATTACTCAGTTTTAATTCAACAAATTTCTCTAAAAGGAAAATATGCACCACAAAGGATAAAGAATGAGGTCATTGATCTTACCTGAGCACCCACTAGCTGTAGCAATGCTGAGTTCACAGGGAGGAGCTCAATGTCTGTATTGATAGTGGTCTGGTCAAATGGGCAAGCCTTGCGGTGGAGTTTATTCAGGCACATCTTGCAGACAGTATGGCCACACCCCAAACTGATGGGTTTCCGAATTGTTTCGTCGAAAGTCTGAGTGCAAATTGGGCAGGAGAGGAAATCCGTCCATTGTGGAGCTTGTACAGGCATTGCTTCTGGAGTTACAATTCACTAACGCACACACACACACAAAATCTAAAGCAAAGATTCCACTGGAATCAAAATCTTTGAAAAAAAGTTTATCTTTTTTTTTTTTTAAATTATCTTCTGTAGATACAGTCAGCACATAGTGTGAAATTTAACCTGGAAAAACAGAGAAAAAAATTAGAGTATGTCTTTTGCTTCAATTAAACTTTTAAAAAGCAATTCAAATTCATTCATTCTCTGCCCTACAACCTCTCAAAACACTTTTAATAATCCATCTTTTTGTAACTTTACAGAATTAAAGCCATAATAAAACATCCAGTGTTGTTCCTTCATTTAGAGATGGGGAATAGTTTCCAAAAAGACGAAATAACTTGCATAAGGAATCATGTGTGGTGGTGAACATCTGTAATTCTAGCATTCAGGAGGCTGAGGCAGGAAGAATGCTGTGAGTTTGAGGGCAACCTGGTTACACAGTGAGTTCAAGGTCAGTCTGAACTACATAGCAAGACCCTGTCTCAAAAAAACCAAATCCAACCCCCTAACCTGAGAGAGAGAGAGAGAGAGAGAGAGAGAGAGAGAGAGAAGGGAGGGAGGGAGGAAAAGAGGGAGGGAGGAAGGGAGGGAAGGGGAGGGGACGGGAAGGGAAGGGAGGGGAGAAAAGGAGAGAGGAGGGTGGGAAAGAAGGAAAAGAAGGAGAAAGAGAAAAAAAGAGAAGGAGGAAAGAAAGAAGGAAGGAAACTCACTTAAGGTGACACTTGTAGTTAGTAACAAAGTTAAATCCAGGACATTTAAGTCTCTTAATTTTAAGCCTCTAACTTTTTATATACTGTGCCAACATACAAACACATATTCACATATGTATATGTTTAAAAGTTAACTTTCTGGAGAGTTGGGAACTTAGTTCAGTTGTAGAACACTTGTCTAGTGAGTCTAAGGCACTGAGTACGGTCTCTAGAACCAAAATAAATAAATGGATAAAACTTTTAAGGATTAATTCTTTTCTAACACGCAAGAGGCCCTAGTGATTTGATCAGCAATGAGAATGAGGAAGAGACATGACAAAACAAAAATCTTTTTTAGGACTAATAATAATAATTTTGAACTGGACATGTTACATTGGTCTCTTCAGTGGTGACAAGTTATTTACTTATATGGACCTTTATGTACATTATACATCAATAAAGAAGTTTTGGAAAAACTGGCCTAAAATAAAAACTACCTTAAAAATATTTTATCATAAAATTTGGTGGAAATAATGAGCGTAAGGTGTTTTAAAAGGTTCTTCTTTTAAGTTTTAGATATTCTTAAATTCAGTATATAAGCAAGTATCTTTTTAAAGCTCCTTGCATAGCCTATATCAGTTTGTTTTACAGATATATGGTGTGTATTGCTAGGACAACATGGTTAACATATTAACTTAAAAGATTTTTAAATTCCCAGCTGGGTATAATGGGGCATACTTATAATCTCAGCACTCAGGAAGCTGAACTAGCAGTATCACTGTGAGTTTAAGGCTGGCCTGGCTAATAAGAATTGAAGAGCAACCTGAACTACATAGACAAATGCTATATTTAAAAAAAAAAAAAAAAAAAGACCTTAAACTTTGAAATTTAGAAACAAAACAATTGCCTGAAATCTTAGCAATGTCTGTAATCCTAGCATTCTGGGAGGCAGAGAAAGGAGGATCATAAATTTGAGCCTCTGTCAAGCAATTTGGTGAGATTCTGCTTCAAAATTTAAAAAGGGATAGGGATATAGTTTAGTCCATTGGATTTGATAATAAGCACTAAAAAACAAACAAAACTTCTAGCATGTATTTTAAACAATAACTACTATATTTACTGATAATTTTTTTAAAATGAGAATTGATGAATAAAGTATTATAGTATTATAATTTATTAGAGATGTGATTCTGTTCAGGGCTTGATTCACAAAGTAAAACTAAATCTTAATTATTGATTCAGAGTAATTTCCTTTAAGTATGTTAAAATCTATCCATTCATTCAACAAATACTTACAAACACTATTATATGTCAGACTATTTAAATTGTGGGGGAAATAGTGGGACACCAGTCATGGTTATCTGCCTTTGTGTAGCCAACAGTCTCATTATAATTCAACTTTTGAGATTTACAAAGTATGCTACTTAGCTTAGCATGCACCAGACCCTGTGATCAATTCCCAGTACCACAAAAATAAAGTTTAACCCCCACGAAAGAACACTAAAATGAAAATAATCCACAGAAAGAGTAATCGTTTAGTAAATAGTGCCCAAGTAAATTTCATATCAGTTCTATCATTACCTACATGTAATTCAAATTGCTCTCACAATAGAGTATATTGTGAAACTATCTATACTTTGACTTCTACAGTAAAACATATTCTAAATAAAATTCACTACAAATAAACAGTTAAAAGCAGGTTTATATTATTGCTACTTAATATGTTCAAATTGTCTTCTAGATGCCGAAAAAGAAAATAAGGCTATGATGTCCCTTCATGATAGCCCACCCCACAGTGTAGGTTGTGTTTTTTTTCTCCCCTTTTACTCAGCCCAAACTTGCTCTGCGGAGTTCCTTTTCACCCCTTTGCCCTTCTGTTTTTCCTGATTTTAATAAATGTGAAACTTGGAAACTATAAAAAAAAAAAAATGGCAGCCATGGTGGCACATACCTGCAATCCCAGCACTCGGGAGGTTGAGGCAGGAGGATCACTACAGGTCCTAGGCCAGCCTGGGGCTACATAGTGAACTCAATGCCAGCCTCAACTACATAGCAAGACCCTTTTTCAAACAAACAAAACAAAACCCAAAAAAGAAAATAAAATATCTGATAATTTAATTGATTGCAGAGTCAAATGCTATAATGGTCCATAAGGCTGTAGTACATTTTAAAATAAAATAAATAAATTTTTAAAAGGTGTTTAGAAGACATAACATTCAAAATGAGAGCTGAATATCTGAAAATGTTGCTGAAGCTGAGTGAGTTGATAAAGCACTCACCATATTCAACTTTACTAGTAATTAGCAAGGCAGTTTGTATTAATGCCTACGAAGAATCTGATCCTGTGCTAATCTGTGCAAAAACATAGGGACATTCAATAGCTCTTTTTAAAAAATACATTTTTATCAGTGTATGTTTGTGATACATAATGAATACATTCATCATGGGGAGCTGGTACACATACATATCACATGTTAGTTCTTCCTTTCTACTGGTATAAATTTTGCTGGGGTTTTTTTTGGTACTGGGGATCAACATCACAACCTTGCGCTTACCAGGTAAGCGCTTAAGCCACTCACTGAGCTAAATCCCCAGCCCTCTACTAATATGAGTTTTGATGAACTTGGATTTTTAAAATTAATCAAAAAGACAGAACACTTTAAACCCTTAAACACTATACAAATCTCAAAGGGTACAAAATACTGTACATCATTTTAAGTTTTTACTATTCACATGGCCACGTGCCACATACTGTGCTAACTGCCTCACTACTGCATCCCAAAAAAGTTAGAGTAACTTAGTAAGCTAAAAACAAAACAACCACACACACACAACAAATACAGATATATTAATCTAGATATTGAAATCCAAAACTTGTAACCACAAAATTGAAGATGAAATACAAAAAGAGAACTATTTATAGTTTCACTTAAAATCCATATCAGATACTGGCTATGGTGTAAACTATCACAACCTCCTTTCTCTAATACTGACTGACCTCATAGACATTCTGGTCTTATGGCAAACTTGCCAAATCCAATGGTCAGGTTATTGTTTTAATCTTGCCTTCTCAACAAGGTATGAAACAGATGAACCTCACTTTCAAAGTGTCAACGAATGACATTTCTTTCCTTCTCAAAACTGAACTCAAACTTCTAAATGCTAGAGTCCTTGTGGTTTTATATTGTTTCCTTTTATTAAAAAAAATCCTTTTCCAGCCAGAGGTTTAGCTCAGCGGTGTAAGTGCCTGCTTGGCAAATGGGAGGTTGTGAATTTGATCTCTACCCCCCGCCCAAAAAAAAATCCTTTTCTAGTTTAAAACCTGGAAATGCCTAGAAATCCAGATTTCTTTCTATGGTTTACAAACCACAAGTGATATGACCTATAATTATCTTTCCAACTTCATCTTCTAACATTTTTTTATCACTGGATTTTAATGCCAGCTATTTTCTGTCTAATCTTTGAACTAGATGCCCCTCTTTATCATTTAAATGCTACCAAAAATGCCAAACAGGCTAGGGATGTAGTTTGCAACAAAGCACTTGCCTAACAGCAAGTGTGAGGCCTGGGTTTGACACCCAGTGCCAAAAGCAAGCAAGGAAGGAAGAAAGGAAAGAAGAAGCCAACTACTCAGAAGCTTTCCTTGGCAACTTACAACTCTTTAATACCCTCTAGGTCACTTTCATTCCACCACAGTGTTGTTCACAATGAAAGCCATAGATCCTCACTCTGAAATTTCTAAGAGTCCAGAGACCTATGAAAAATTTACTAATAGATCCCTTGGATATTTAAGATCTCCAGATTAAGAAATTCTAATCTATGTTATTCTTTCAGGAATCTTAAAATTGCACCAAGTATATGAGATTTTCTGTGTGTTTGGCATTCCAAAAATTTGAAAGCATACAGAAAATATGATATTAGTTTAGTATTTCTTTGCTCTCCTGCATAATTTAGGGCAATGCTGTCATAACAAAAATTTCCAAACTGTCATTCTGTAACAAGAATGTCCTAAAATAAAATCATAAAATTTTATTGGTAGAAGATACTTCAGAGAACACTGAGTTCTAGCTTAACTAATTTTTCAATATGAGGCAACTAATATTTACTTATGTCCCTAATAATATCAAGTATTATTAAGCTTTTGAATACCTTTTTTCATTTAATCTTTAAAGTTCACAGTAGCTGGTACCATTTTCCCTATTTTTACAGAGAAATAAAATAACATTCAGAGAGTTGTTTCTAGGGGTTACAGACTAGCTGAAATTTTCACTGTATCAACTTAACAAGGAATAGACCAATAACAAGAGGAATGGGGATGGGGATTTAGTTCAGTGGCGTAAGCGCCTGCCTGGCAAGCGTGAGGTCCTGAGTTGGATCCACAGCATCAAAAAAAAAAAAAAAGAGAGAGAGAGAGAGAGAAGTAAAAGTTTCACTCAAAGTCATGCAGTTTGTTAATGGCAGAACTTAGATCATTAGAAACCAATTTTGAGGACTGTTTTAGTGTCTTATGTACCTCCAATGGACTAATTCACATAAAAATTCCATCACTTTTAAAACTTTTAAAAATCATATTTAAACTGTAATTAAAAATACTTGATCAAGAAAACCATTAACCTTGGGAAGGCTATGTAAACTGTTCACGTATACATGCTCATTCTTGGTTTTCAAGTACTCAAAAGTCTTGTTGGAAGGATGGGTAATAAACACTGACCTGGACATAAGGAAATAAAATAACTGTTGAAAAGACTAAAAATGGACAACAATTTACGAGCCTATATTCCTTGTGCATTTACATTAGTCTCAGACACTCAGTCTCAGACACAGGAGAATGTTTTCAACTAGCTTTGTAGGCATCAAAATGTTTTAAGAACTATTACACTGAAATATCTCCCTCCCCATATCTCTCATTCCCTAGTTCTCAATATTACCTACCCAGAGATAAACCACTGCATTAACACTTTCCTATCAGTTTCATTATGCATGTAAGTCAATACATAAATGTATATTATTAATTGGAAAATAACTTAAATGCTATTATTCACAACTCTAGCTCTCCATTAAGCCAGTTTTTGTTAGAAACGACAGCCAGAAATTTTATTCCATTCCTAGTAAAAACTATTGATTATGTGATGTAAAATATTCGGTGAACAAGCCAGTCATTCCAGGTCTACGTGGAGCATACATTTTCCTTCTACTACACACATTAACTGTAATCACACAACTAAATACATGAGTGCATATTACATTGTTACATGAAGGTTAGATGGGGGAGACATAAGCACACATGACAGAGGAAAATGACCACACTGGGGTAGGAGTGTGTGGAACACGGTTAGTTTGAGATAGTGATATTTGTGGCAAGAGGTAAAAGATAACTGCAAAATCAAAGTTACAAAGATGACAGTATATAATATACAGGATGTGTGTGGATTCTAGGTAAAGGAAAAGCAAACACAGGTTTTTTTTTTTGTTGTTTTTTGTTTTTTTTAAGACACACAGGTTTCTAGACTGGACAGAATATAAAAAAACTAAGCAGGGGAAAAGAAAGGTAAAACCAAACAAGACAGAAAAACAAAACAAAATATAGCTGCAAAGAAAGAAAAATTTAGAGGCTTGATTAAACAATTAGCACATAACACAGAACCTTCCACACACTATGTGGTATTTGACCATTATGTGAAGAACAGTATCCCACATGCCTATTAGGCAACTGATTTTCAACGAAGGTGCCAAGAGCACACATTGGAAATGGGACAGACCTTCAATAAATGGTGCTGGGAAAATTGAATATTCATATATAGAAGAATGAAACTAGATCCTTATCTCTTACCAGTCACAAAAAAAATCAACTCAAAATGGATTAATGATATATTTAAGACTTGGAACTATCAAACTGCTAGAAGACAGGGGAAATGCTTCAGGAGTTTGAAAAGGGCAAAGATTTTTTGAAGACAACCCCAATTACAAAGGGAACACAAGCAAAAACAAACAAGTGGAAAAGCACTGGGGATATTCCCAACACTGCAATCAATCAATCAATCAATCAATCTGTAATAGACTTAGACATTTCTCAAAACAGGAAATCTAAATGACCAATAAACATTAAAAATTCTCAAAATCACTAGTTATCAAAAGCACAATGAAGTTAATCACCTTAACCCCAATATGAATAACTATTATCAAAAAGACTTAAATGCTGGGGGGGGGGACTTTGGCGCACTCTACTGGTGGAATATAAATTAATACACCTATCATGGAAGTCCCTCAAAAAAATTAACAGAGCTACCATACAATGCAACAATCCTACTACTGGGTAAAGAGTTAAAGGAAACAAAATCAGTATGCTGAAGAGACATCAGTACTCCCCTGTTCAGTGCGGTACTGTTCATAATAGTCAAAAAATGCAAACAATCTAAGTGTCCATCACCTATTGAAGGAATAAAGAAAATGTGGTACACATACAAAAATGTAATGATGTCAGCCATAAAAAATTAAGTTCTGTCCTTTGTAACATTATGGATAGAACAGATCATAATAGTAAGTGAAATCAGCCAGGCATATAAAGACAAGCACAGTACCACATGATTTACACATCAATTGAATCTAAGAGTTGGTCTCATTTAAGTAGAAAGTAGAATAGTTGTTACCAGAGGTTAATGGAGAGCGGAGAGGGGGGTAAATGTGCACTAAATTAGTTAGCAATAGAAAGTTCTACTGTGTTACACTGCACAGGAAGGTGAGCAGATGACGATAGCATACTGTACACGCTGAAACAACAGATATGTTTAAACTGATTCAAATATTATACATGAGATGACAGACATATTTAACAGATTTAAACATACAATCTTACAAGTTTATTGAAACATATTCTTTTAATATATATGGTGTCCTTATTTTGTGTAAAAATTAAAAATAATTTTTTTTAGAGACAAGGTCTCCCTAGGTAATTCAGGCTGGCCTTGAACTCCACAGTGATTCTCTTGCCTCAGCCTCCCAAGTGCCGGAATTATAGGCATGTACTAGTGTGTCCAGCTCAAAAATAATTTTAAAAAATGATAAAGAAGAGTATAAAGCCTCTGAAGGAGCAGGAAGTGACTCAATACATCATTTTGAATATTCCTGTATCTGTGATATTATTCTCACCAATCACAGTCTGTTAAGACATCTTTTAAGGTCAAGTACAAAGAGCAACTTGACAACTCTGTATCACTTAATCTCTTTCACTCCTGGGCTCTAAATTAGCACATATATACTATTACAGCAACATATTTACTTTAACATGTTCCTGCTGGCTTGAACCACTGGTCATGCACTGTAGTTCAGAATCATCTGGCAGACAATCATGTGAATTATAGCCTTGTCATGAATGTGTTAAGAAAATCTGATATGTAAAAATTCAAATTACAGGGGGCTGGGGATTTAGCTCAGGGGCATAAGCGCCTGCCTTGCAAGCAGGCAGTCCTGAGTTTGATCCCTGGTACCGATAAAAACCAAAAAGACCAAAAAAAAAAAAAAATTCAAATTACAGAGCAGGGCATGGTGGCTCACGCCTATAATCCCACTACTCGGGAGGCTGAGGCAGGAGGAATGTTGCAAGTTAGAGACCAGCCTGGGCTACAAAGTGAGCTCAAAGCCAGCCTGAACTGCATAGCGAGACCCTGTCTCAAAAAGATAAAAAAAAAATTCAAATTATAGCAATTGCTCCTATAACAGAAAAATAAGCCTTTTTATAAAGATAGGAAAAATAAGATTCTTTTAAAAACAAAAACTAGAAGCCAGGTACGGTAATACACGCCTATGATCCCAGGACTCTAGGAAACTGAGACAAGAAGATCACAAACTCAAGCCCAGCCTGCAGAATTTAGCAATGTCCAAACACTGTCCAAAAAATCACTAGGAATCTTTGTAAGTAAAATAAACACCAAGCATTCAATAAAGGGAACAGCTGGATAAAACAGAGGTACACCCATACTTTTGAACTGTAATAAAAATACACTAAGTAAAAACAAAACTCGCAGACTAATACATATCACAACATTTGTATCAGCAAGAAAAAAAAAATCTACCTACTTGTTTTAGTTTTAATGCATATAAATGGATGGAAAAAAAACTCTGGAAAAACATCCAACTAATTTAATAGCAGTTTAAATTATAATTGGACAACTTATAAAATGTATACAGTCAAAAATTAAGTGGAAACAAACTGAAAGAATAAAAAGCTAGGGGGCGAGATGTAGCAAGTGTGAGACAGTGATGGGTTTGATCCCTAGCACCTACAAAGGGAGGAGGTGAAAGGGGAGAGAAGGTGGGGCGGGAGGAGGAAGGACAAGGCAAGAGGATCATAAGTTTATACCTAAACCACGCAGGATATATGTGGCTTAACGAATACAATAAAATTCTTTCAGTCAAGAATAAACATTTAAACACATTTTAGGATTTCAAAGATAAAACCATTCAAACATTCTTATTAAACTTACCTTCTTTTACACATCTGGAGAGCTAAATCAAAAATTACTACTTCTGTTCAAAACCAATTTAATCTTCCCTTCCCTCCTTTAATTGGTGGTACTGGGGGCTGAACCTGGCTCTTGTCTGATTTACTTTGAGACAGAATCTCACTAAGTCAACAAATTGCTGAGGCTAGCCTCAAACTTTTAAAAATCATTCTGCCTCAGCCTCCCAACATGCTGGTGGCATATGCCACCACACCCAGTTTCCATAACATTTCTTTCAAAGACCAAGCACAGGTTTCTTAAATACCACTGCCATTTCTATTCTATGTGAAACAGGCTGTATGGCTGTTTACTTCTTCATTTGTCTAGTAAAACAGTTCTTAGCAACAACTGTAAAACAAACAATCAGTTCTTCATTACAAGTAAAAGCATTCTTTTATTACAAGTAAAAATCATTACAAGTAAAAATCAATCAGTTCTTCATTACAAGTAAAAGCATTCTTATACCATAAAGATAGATCTGAGAGATCATAGCAAAATTAGCATTTTCAAAGTTAACTTTGTCTGGGAAATGTGATGATTAAGAAACATAAATGAGACTGGTCATGTGGTACATACATGTAAATCTAGCACTTGGAAGACTGAGGCAGGAGGATTGCCAGGAGTTCCAAGCCAGCCTGAACTACATAGTAAGATCCTGTCTCAAATACCAAACAAAATAAAAAACAATGCTAAGACACTCTTAAAGATTGTATTGCAGGATAAAATCACAAAGCAAAGAGAGATAAAATGTCATTTAATTGTAGATACTAATCTAAAAATTTCTACTTCCTCATTCTTTATCTTTCTCAAAACTCAGTTTTTAAAACATTCTCCAAGTTTCTCAGAGACAGCTGTTTGCCAGGTGTGGGGGGAGGCATGCCTATAATACCAGTATTCAGGGAGGACAAGGCAAAGGGATCACAAGTTCATACCCACACTACACAGGATAGTATATGGTTTACTGAATATAATAAGTATTTTTCAGGCAAGAATAAACATGCGGACAAAAAAATCTACCCTTCAATAAAACTGTTAAAATAATCATTAAAGACTTCTTATAAGTCTTAGTTTTCAAATTCTTAAATGTAACAATTTAAAAATATTACTCATATTTGTTCTATTAACACAGCAATAGCCCTATTACACAGCTAAATTATACTGCTCTGCAGACTGCATTTAAAATTATCACAAATGTATTAACACTTCCTCTATTACATGTTCATTTCATATGTCCCTGATGTAGAAAAATGGTAATTAAAATTATCAAAGAGCTACTCTGAGCTAGTCATCCTCTGAAACATCATTACATTCATTTCATAGATGGTTACTCTTGAGATTCAGAAGCATTACTGTTCCACTGGATTAATACCCAGGTTATACATGAACTGAAGTATAAACTGTCCTGGAAGAGATGGTAAACAAAACTTTATTGTCCATAAGAAGAAAAATCTTTGATCTCTCCCTGCCTCGCTCTTTGAGATGAGTTTTTAAAATCATTATTCTTGACCTTAACTTAATTTTTCAGCTCCCTGGAACATTTCTATAGCAACCAACATGCAGACCACATCAGAGAAGAAAAAATATTTAACTACCTTGAAAAATAAAGTTAAAAGCAAGAAATAAAAACACAACAAGACGACAACAAAATCCCACAAAGAACCATCATTATTACAGTTAGGATTAGAATTCTCAGCAAAGTATCAATTAACAACAAAGGAGGTAAGGAGAGGACGTTCAGGGTTTTTCCAGGAAGGAATGACACACAGAAGAAAGACCTCCCATCCCGAGCAGTGCCAGGGACTGATCCCAAGGCCTTCTCATTGAGCTTTAGCTCCAGAACCGTTCCTTCCTTTTGAGACGGGTTCTTCCTAAATCACTAACTTACCTGGGCTGGGCTCAAATTTTGTTTCCTTTGCCTCAGCCTTCCAAGGGGCTCGGACTGTAGCCTGCTCTTGTTTCTCTTTATTAGTTTACTGCTCATCAGTACACTTAAACCTTTACTCAGAGACAGAAATTTTCTTCTAATCTATCTAACCTTTTTTTAAAAAGTCATTCAACCTCTCTGTGATGTAGACTGTCATGCAGTCTCTACTCTTTATACCTAGTCTCTGCTTTCTTACTCACCTTCTAGTATTCTACCTCAAATACTTTAGAAACAATTGAACAAACACATCAAGAATCTTAAGGAAATTCAATGGTCATATCTCAAATTCTTTATTTTTTTCTACTTAGTAGTTAACAGTGTTAACAGACATGCTGCCCTTTTCTGGCTTCCATGACAACATACATATTCCACGACATAACAGATTCCTCCTTGACAGACTGTGTTACGGGTTTTTCCTCTGCCCATCCTTGGGATGCTGATGGCTGCTCAGAATCCCTTCTTCCATTCTCTTCTCTAAAAACTTTCTCATAGTGATTTCATCTATTTTTATGCCTTCGACTACTAAGTAGACGCTGCTGAATTCTACATCTGTACCCTTCCCTGGGTTCCTGGGATTTCTGTGACAGCCCCTCTCCCCAACTGGGGTTTAGGGCCTTGTTCACGCTAGCCAAGCACTATGCCATAGAACTGCATTCCTAGACAGAACAATGTTAAGCAGTAATAACTACAGACAGCCCATTTTATCAAGCCTTGCTTTGTTGTGTCAGATACTGTACTCTTTTTTTTAAAAACAAACTCATAGTTTGTGGCAACCCTCTGCTGAGGTAGTCTTGTTACTGCTATTTTTCAACAGATGATCACTGGCACTTTTTAGCTACAAAATATTTTTTTTTTTTTAACTTTTTATCGGTACCAGGGATCGAACTCATGACCACCTAAGGTATGTATACTGATGCTTAGATATAATGCTATCACACATTTAATACAGTACAGAATAGTGTAAACCTATTTTTTTTTTTTCTTTTTGGTTTTCTGAGACAAAGTCTCACTATACAGTTCAGGCTGGCTTTGAACTTGCTTACCCCAAGCTGGCCTCACACTCACAGAAATCCAATCCTTTTGTTTCAATGCTGGAAATACAGATATGCACTATCACACTCAAACTTTTTTCTTTCTTCCTTTTTTTTTTTTTTTTTTTTTTAATGCCAGGCAGTAGCTTACCAGGCAGGCACTTATGCCACTGAGCTAAATCCCTGACCTTTTTTTTTTTTTTTAACTTTACTTTTATATGCACTCAGAAACAAAAGTTTGTCAACATTTGGCTTAAACTGAGGTGGTTTGGAAACAATTTTACACACTGTACACTCTAGTTCCTTTTAAAGATCAAAAGTATCTTAGGTATCTTTCCTCACTATTTTCTCTACCTTTTAACATACAAATTATCCTTTACATACTAGCAAGCCTTTCAATTAGGAAACTTCTATTTTAGAGTACAGTAGTAGTACACAAAAGTCTAAAATAAGACAAGACTTCAACAACACTAGAAACCAATCAAACCTAAAACAGGACACTGCCCAATACACAGAATGCTTCTCAAGTGCATATAAAACATTCTCTATAATACAGCATAAAGTAAATGTCAGTAAATTTTAAAGAATTTCTAAGATAATAAAAAGGATATCTTTTGCCCACAATAAAATGGAAGTTGGAGGGTCAGGGATATGGCTCAGTGGCATAGCCCTGTGGGACAAGCATGAGGTTGTGAGTTCAACTCCCAGTAACCGTCGCCCATTTAAAAAAATAGATCAAAATGAAAGTTGGGAAGCTCACAAATACACAGACAAATTAAACAACACATTTCTAAATAAACAAAATGTCCAAGATCTAAAGAGAAATCAAAAAATATTTTGAAAAAAACAATTTTAAATGAATGAAACTGACACACCACACCAAAACTCATAGAACACAACTGAAGCAGGGCTTACTGGGAAATGTATAGCTTTAATGCTAATATTTTAAGTGGATGTCAAATCAATAATCTTACTTGCTAGGTGTGGTGGCATATGCCTATAAATACCAGCTACATGGAAAGATAAGGTAAGAGATTTGTAATATTAAGACCAACAACTTAGCAACTTAGTGAAACCTTGTTTTTTTTAAAAAAAAAAAAAAAAAAAAAAAAACTCAAACAAGAGTTGGGGATGTAGCTCAATGTGACCTCCCTGGTTTAAAAACCCAAAATATCAAAAAAGAAAAGGGAATAAAAGGTAGCGGGGAAGGTAGTTCATTAGTGGAGTGCTCCGGGCTGGGACCTGCAATCCGCCTGCCTCTGCCTCCTGGAGTATGAAATCATTTTCCAAAAAGTGAAAACGGTGAAACAAACAAGTTGATAAAATCTTTAGAACAGGACTGACCAGGAAAAAAAAAAAAAAAAAAGACTCAGAAATAAAAGAGTATAGTTCTACCTAAATTACTGAAATTAAAAGTTTTATAACGGATACAGTCATATAACAAAAATTAGATCTGGATTAACAGGAAAAATTCCTTAAAAGCCACCAACTGGAAACACTAGCTAAAGAAATAGGTAACCTGGAGATCTGTAACAATTAGAGACTACATTAACAATAAAAACTATTGGGGCTGGGGATTTAGCTCAGCGGCATGAGCACCTGCCTTGTAAGCAGGCAGTCGTGAGTTCGATCCCCAGTACCGATAAAAAAAAAAAAGAAAAAAGACAAAAAACAAACAAACAAACAAACAATAAAAACTATTCCCACGGGGCTGGGGATTTAGCTCAGCGGCATAAGTGCCTGCCTTGCAAGCAGGCAGGCAGTTGTGAGTTCGATCCCTGGTACCAATAAAAACAACAAAAAAAAACCTATTCCCAAACTTGTAATCCAAACACGAGGGAAGCTGAGGGAGGAAGACTGCCAGAATTTGAGGCTGGCATGGGCTACACAGTAAATGCAAAGCCAGCCTGGACTACATAGCCTGCATCTTGTCTCAAAAAACAAAACTACTGGGCCATGAATTTAGCTCAGTGGTATAAGCACTTACCTGGCAAGCACAGGTCATGAGTTACATCCCTGGTACAAAAAAAAACACAAAAAACAAAAAACCAACCCCACAATACTATTGCCTAAGAAAAGCTCAGTACTGATGGATCCACTACTAAGTTCTACCAAAAACTGAAATACTAGTTCTTCATAAACTCTTACAAAATAGAAGATGCACACGTCGGCCAGCTTATTCTCTGGTTAGTGTGAAACATTCTACCAAAACGAGACAAACGCAGCAAAAGGAAAAACAAAAGCCAAATCAAAAAACACTATAGACCAGTATCTCTTATGAATATGAATGTAGAAGTCCTAAACAAAGCACTAGTAAACAAAATCTAGCAATGTATTTTTAAAAACATTAAACATTACACTGTCAGGTATGTTGGCACATGCCTGTAATTCCAGGACCTGGCAGAGACAGGAGGATTGCCATGAATCCAAGACCAGCTTGGGCTACATAACATAGCAAGACCCTGTCTCAAGAAACAAAAACAAAATTAAACACAATCAGTCTGATTTATCTCAGGAATGCAAAGTTGGCTTGACACATGCAAACAGTGAATGTAACACAGCAAAAGAATAAAAACTTAAAGTCACATGATTTCAATAGATATTAGAGAAAGTATCTGACAGAACTCAATAGCCATTCATGATAAAAAGCATCTCCCTTCCCCAAAGAAATAATGTATCACACTAATGTTAAATGAGAATAAAAGGGAAATTGGGTATGAGGGCTTTATCTGCTCAAATTACCCATAAATCTAAAACTACTTTAAAATAATGTCTATTTTTAAGAAAGAGACATCAATAGTACAATTGAGGTTCATAACTGGGTTTCTCTAGCTTTACTATTATAAAACCTTCTTAGGTTTCTTAATCATGTAGTGTGAAAAATGACCTGCACTCCTCCCATTTTTGTAGATATGCCCTTTTGTAATTTACCTGGCTGCTCTATCCATCAAGAGATGCGGTCTTTTTCCCAATCCTTCAATCTGGGTAGCCATGACTTACTTTGAACAGCTGCATGCAATAGAAGTGATACCAAGAGAGCGCCTCAACCAAGGTTTCCAGAGATTCTACAGTTTCTACTTACTCTTTGGAAGGGGAAGAAGCTTGAGATAGCCTGCCTGAGAATGAGACCACATAGTAAAAAGAGAAGCAAAGTGTGGTGGTACAGGCCTATCATCTCAGCACTCAGGAACCTGAGGCAGGAAGACAACTCTAAATTCAAGGCCACCCTGGGCTACACTCTTTGAGTTAAAGATCGCTCTAAACTATACAGCAAAACCTTGGCTCAAAAACAAACAAACCCAGCTGAACCAGGCATGGTAGCACACAACTGTAATCTCAGCACTGATGGATCCACTGCTAAATTCTACCAAAAACTGAAATACTAGTTCTTCATAAACTCTTACAAAATAGAATCTCAGCACTAAGGAGGCTGTATAATCCCAGCACTAGGGAGGCTGAATCTGGAAGACTGCCACCAACTTGAGGTGACTGGGGCTATCCTGTGAGTGTTCAAGGCCAGCCTAAACTGTAAAGTAAGACCTGTCTCACCCTCACCAAAACAAAACAAAACAGCTCTAATTTGAGCAGCCAAATAATTGAAGTTCTACAAGTAGCCTCAAGAGAGAACCATTCAGCTCAAGCAAGCCCATAATGCTGACTCACAGAAATGTAAGCAAATAAAATGGTTCTTTTAAACCACTATATATTAGAGTTAGTCTGTTACTCAGTAATAGGTATTTGATAGTTGCATGATTTTAATTTTTAGATTCCATCTTAACCTACTTATGTATTTATCTGTGGTACTAGGAACTGAACACAAAAAAACAAGGTCTTCATACTGAGCCAACACTTTTTTTTTTTTTTAATTTAGACATGGGATCTTGCTAAATTGCTAAATTGCTCAGGCTGAGTGCTGGAAATACAGGCACTGGCCAATCAATACTACCATGCCTGGAGCTCATCTTAACCTTTTGAGAAAACAATGCAGAATATAATACTGAAACTGGAAAGAACTTGCAAAGTTCTCTTAATTAAATCACAACCTTTTTAACAAAGAAATCACCATCTTCTTTTAAAGTACTAAAATTACTAATATATTAAATTACCTTAAAAAGCACCTGCCCAAATTTAACTTTACAATCCTGCAGCCCAAATTATCAATAACTAAAAGCAAAATTCTAACTTTATGAAACACAATTCATTTAAAATGCATTACTTTTTTATACAATGGAGTACTACCTTACCATAAAGAAGGGTAAACTTGAGCATTTCTAGATGAATGGATGCACCCTGAGACCACACTCATAAGTGAAATAAATCAGAAATACAAATGTAAATATCACATTGTTTTTCTGGTACGAAAAGCAAAAGTGTAAATAAGGACCAAAATATATAATAGATTTTGCGAAATGGGAAAAAAATGCTCAAATAAGAATGCCAACAAGGGAGGAAGGCAGGGGAAAGGAAAGAAGGAACCAGCAAAAAACAAAAAATGAAAATAAAGTTTTGTAAATCAGAAAGGGAAGAAGAGTTGAAGGAAAAAAGATGTATCATACACAAGTACAAACTCCTTATAATGAATGTGATTATTTGTGTATGTATAAAATATTAATTACAAAAACAAAAAATAGATACCACTTATGCTCAATTTAAGTCAACTAAAAATTTATTATATTCCAAATTCAACAGGCTAACATTGTCATCCACCCAACAGTCTTCCATGGTGATGTGCTAAACCATTAACTCTTACAGTGATTATGATTCATATGTTCCAATCTAGATATTGTCAGTTCTCACTGGATACAATCTAAAGACTGAACTTTCTTTTCACCTCTAACTTGTTTTCACTTACTTACCTACAAATGACTGTTAAATAATCACCAAATATTTTTCCCTAAAACCCCAAAACTGTGGAAAGAAATCTGATAATTATTTATTTTTAGGTTATTTCATTTAATTTTCCAACCACATTCTGAAATACATACTATTACCTCCACTGATGAAAAAAGAAAATAGGTAATTCGTGTAACAATCTATTTAAAACTTGAACCCAAATCGGTGTAACACAAAACCTATACTGTTGCCAGTATAACACAATGCCTTCTAACTTCAGCACCTATAATGTTACTATACTTTTAAAAATATGTATTTTCATTAATATATATTAATTTTATGAAATACTGAATTTTAATTTCATAAAATGTAACATATTTTGCTAATATCTATCCTCTCTACTATTTTTTTTTTTTTGGAAACAGGGTCTCATATTGTTCAGGATAGCTTTACACTCACTGTGTAGCTCAGGCTGGTTTCAAACTTATGGCAATCTTCCTGCTTCAGGCTCCTGAGTGCTGGGATTACAGGCATGTCACCATGCCTGGCTGTACTACCCTCTTATACCCCTCCTTATTCCCTTCCTTTTGTCTACAATCTCCTATCAACTTTCACATCATTTTTTTTTTTTAAGATTCCATGTATTAGGGAAACATGAGATAACTGTCTTCCTAAGTCTGGCTTGCTTCATTTAAGATATGCTTCTAGACAGGTCAATTAGATTTAAAAACTAAATTAAATAATGCCTGTTTTAAGTTTTAACAGACCACAACTGGTTTATTTATTTGTCTGCAGCCCTAGAAATTTCTTTTATGATGTCTCTAGGAATCAAATCTAGGTCCCGCACATGATGGGCAAGTGCTTTACCACAAAGCTATATCCTCACCTCCATAGCTGGTTTCATACAGGAATTCTAGAACTGTTAAAGCCTATGTGTTTATTTAAAAAAAAAATTTAAAACATGCTGTAGCACACTGCACTTATTTTATTATTTTTTAAATAAATGAAAACAATTTATTTGAAGTGGGGAGAAATGGAGGGAGCAACAGACGTGGCAGACAGCTACTCTGGACAAGTAGGGGATATCTGAAAGGAAATACTCCTGTACTTCAATTTTGAAGACAATCACAAAGTAACTTTGATTTATTTTGAGCAATTTATTAGAACACTTGAGAAGGGTGCTAAAACAGAAAATGAATCTTAATTACTGTGTGCATGTACATGTGTGTATATATTTATTTTATTTTTGAGACAGGAACTCATTATTTAGTTCAGGCTGGCCTTGAATTCACAGCGACCCTCGTGCCTCAGTCTCCTGAATGCTGGGATTACAGGTGTGCACCACCACATCTGGTTCTTTTTGTGATAAATTTGAAATGAAATGTGATGTACTTAGACTTCTTGTAGTGTCTGTTAGCTGCCACAGGCTAGTTTTTTGTTTTTCTCCTTGAAATAAAATGGACTTGGAGGGAAAAAAGTGAGCTGGGAGTACTAGTACTAGGGAGGCTGAGGCAGGAGGATCACTGCAAGTTTGAGGCCAGTGTGGCTTACACAGTGAGTTCAAGGACAGCCTGAATTACATAGTGAGACATGTCCTCAAGAAAAAAATACAAAACAAATAAAAACAAGTGAGCTGCAAATGCAACACATGTTTTTTGCTATGACTGGGTGATATATGAATGTATACTCTAACCTACAGCTTTTCTGGCATTAAAGACAAAAATCCAATATATTTGATAATAATAAAATGTCAGCACTGTTATACATATTATCTTCATAATCTTCAGGTCAGGGCTTAAAGACATTTTCATTAATTTGTCCATACTTTTTTTTTTTGTCTTTTTCATTTTTATTGGTACCAGGGATCGAACTCACGACTGCCTGCTTGCAAGGCAGGCACTTATGCCACTGAGCTAAATCCCCAGCCCCTATTTGTCCATACTTTTAGGGACTCTGCCTTAGAATTTCCAGAAAATAGTGTCCAAGTGATTTTCAATTGCAAGTACTTGAAAAGAGAAAAAGAAAAGAACTGATTGATTTTCTACTTTAGATTATTTATAGGTTATTTTTGCAGGCAAAATTTCATTTTGAAGAGTTTAAAAGAATGAACAAATTACTACATGAACTCCAAACAGAGGGTTATAGCTACAGTGAATCTCACTTATATGGTATTAATTACTCTTCCATCTTTTCATAAGGTAGTTTGGAACAGCAATATAAATTGTAAAAGAATTTGTTTTGGTAATTCCCAAATAGCTGCTACCATTAGAGAACTTAATGATTTACTGCTACTAGGTCAGAATGAAATACAATCTTCATTTTGAAGTGCTTTCTTCAAAATATGTAATGACAATCCTCAAGGGATTATATTTACTCTTAGGATTGTGTAGTATGTGTGGCAGTGAAAAGGGAATAAAAGAGCAAATGAAGTCTGATAAGAGTTGCACAAAAAGTAGATAAATCCACTATTATACTTTAGAAAAAATAGTGAGTCCAGTTCTTTAAAAAATGGTTGGTCTCATTCTTTCCCTAACTCTTACGCTATTTCTCTGTAAGTATTAACATGTGATTTCCCTCAGAAAGAGCCTTTCCTGATCATTTTATTTTAAATTAATACCCTAATTCTAATTCCTCCTTCCTCTTCTGTTATTCCACATTTTCAAACAGTAAAACGGACTTAGATAATGCATCAAGCCAATGAACTCATAACTTAATTTAAAAATACATGGAAAGCCTTACATACTTTTTTAGGGGATATGGGTATTGACAGAGTCTCACTATGTATTCCAGGCTAACCTCAAACTCACTATGTAACCCAGCTATCCTAGAACTCATAAAGATCCTCTGGCCTTGCAAGTGATGAGATTACAGGCATGTACTGCTATGCCCAACCTTTTTAGGTTTTTAGTAAACTTAATGAGAGGCTAGATTTAAACAGTGACAGTTTTAATCAGAACAGTTGAAAACTTGCTATCAATGGGTAATTAATATAAAAAAAGAGTTTCAAAAGCAGTAATTATAAGCCAGGCATGGTGTCTCACGCCTGTAATCCCAGCACTCGGGAGGCTGAGGCAGGAGGATCATTGCGAGTTCAAAACCAGCTGGGCTACAAAGTGAGCCCAAGGCCAGCCTGAATTGCACAGAGAGATCCTGTCTCAAACAGACCAAAAAAAAAAAAAAAAAAAAAAAAAAAAAAAAAAAAAAAAAAAAAAAAAGGACATAAGCAGTAATTATAGAGCAAGCATTTCAAAATCAAGATTTATATCCAGGTGTCTGCTGGATGTGGTGGCACATACCTGTAATTCAGCACTCTGGAAGGCTGAAGCAGGAGTATTACAAGTTAAGGGTTCACCCTGGTTGACTTGGCCAAACCCTAACTCAAAATAAAAAGTAGAAGATATAGCTCACTGTGAAGAGCCTGGGTTTAATCCCCAGTGCCAAACAAAACAGAAAACAACCCTTTAGCAGAAAGTATGGATGAAAAAAAAAAAAAAAAGGACTTTTATGCAAGTATACCCAGTATATAGTAAAGGTCAAATCAAGACCATAGAATGTGTGACGAGTTGTACCAAAAAACTAAATACCAGAGTTTATGAGAGAGAGAGAGAGAGAAATTGAAATGAGGCTCTCTATTTCTCCAGTTATAGACACTTTATATCATCAGTTTAGGAAAAATACAAGCTCCCAGTGTAATCTATTTGGACTTACAGATCAAAGTGCAGTTTGAATAGATTTTTTTTTTTAAGGCAAGGTTACACTACATAGTTCAGGCTGGCCTTGAACTCACTATGTAGCCCAGCCAGCCCTCAAAATCACAGCAATCCTCCTGCCTCAGCCTTCCCAGTGCTGAAATTATGGGCATATGCCACCACCCCTGGTATACTTTGAACAGAATTTAAATGCTGATGTTAATAACGAATTGTGGATAACCCAAAATGTTCAATTAAATACTATTTACCCAACCAGCCAAATTATGTTAGCACTAGAAATTTTTTGTTATCTTTAGGTAACACATGAAGGAAAACCCTTTTAGTCACAACTGAGTTTCTCTTTATACACAGAAATCAGACATAAGACAAATTTCCTCATTTGAGATTCTGTCCTCCTACCGCTACTGGGGACTGAACCCAATTAGCACTGAGCTACATCCCTAGCAATTTTTTTTTTAATTTTTTATTTTGAGACAGGGTCTTGCTATGTCACTAAATTGCCCAGGCTGGGGCTCAAACTTGTGATTCTCCTGTATCAGCCTACCAGAGTGCAGAAATTACACATATGCATGATCATGCCCAGCTCTCATTTGAGATTCTAATTATCTAAATAATGAGTGATAAACTTACTGAATCTGTAGTGACGGCCTATATAAATTATAAGGATACTTTAAAATTACATAATATATAATCAAATGGTCATCAATAACCTCTCCAAATATGATTCTAACTTTAAAAAAGCAAACCCAATAGTGGTTAATTCTATGAGAGAATTAAAACAGGAAGATCTAGGTTCTAATTCCAACTCTATCACTGACTGCCTCTGAGACCTGTATTTCTAAATATTCAAAAGGTTTAGAGGAAATAAAAAAAGTAAAAATAAATATAAAAGTAAAATGACATTAGATTTGAGGGACAAAGAAGAGGAAAAGGAAAGGAAACCATACATTAAGGCTACACAGTTATTTTAAATGATGCTATTATTAGCTGATGGCACAAGCAACAAAACAGATTAAAGTACTGAAAATGCAGGCATAAGGACAAATTAAGACCCTGTAAATAAGCACATTCTCCATGAAAATAAATATAAATAGAAAAATGAAACGTGAACACATGCTTTCCACTGTGGTAGGCACTAGCCATGTGTGGCTATTGAGCCCTTGGATTGTGCTGGTATGACCAAGAAACTAAATTTTCGATTTTATTTAGTTCATATTTAAATGTATCCAACAATAGAGTGTTATCCAGTGGTAAAATGAAATGAGTTGTAAAGCTATGCAAAAGGATCCTTAAATGAATTTTGCTGAGTGAAAGAAACCTGTCAGAAAAAGGGCTTCTGTAACAGTCTCTGTCTGTCTTGGGAGAAAGTCAACCACAGGGCAACCATCTAGGTCTCTAAGAATCACACAAAAAAGGTAGGCGTGGTGGTGTAAGACCAGAGGTTCCATTTACTTGAGCTCATGAGTTTGAGATCAGCCCAGACAACAAAGCGAACCCTCCCCAAAGATAATTTAACAGGGTTAAAAAGTACTCCCTTTAACAAGGATTAGAAACTCCAAATATGCTAAACATTAAATAAGTAAAAGTCATAAAGTTATAATCATAGATATCAAACAGTTTCAATGTAATTCTAAAAACCATATCTCAGTGTGACTTCAAGTCCTTTGTTTATATTTCTTTTCACCAGGCTTGGTGGTGCACATCTGTAATCCCAACCCTGGGGAGGCTAAAGCAGGAGGATTGCAGAGTTTGAGGTCAGTCTGAGCTACACAGCCTGAGTCCAGCATGGATTACACTGCAAGACCCTGTCTCAAAAATAACAAAAGGGGCTGGAGATTTAGCTCATCGGCATAAGCGCCTGCCTTGCAAGCAGGCAGTCATGAGTTCGATCCCTGGTACCGATAAAAAGGAAAAAGACAAAAAAAAAAAAAAAAAAAGATAATGGTTTGACTTGTATTTCTTTTCTTCTGTACCTAAAAACTAAAAGGCATGATTTCTAGATGAGTGTTTTAGATGCTCATATTTGTATAGAACACTACATTTTAGTTAATTCTTACAAATGAGTTTAAAAAACACCAATTAGCCAAAGAATCTCAATATATTCTGAAAAAGCAAAAACCAGCCCTATAATCCTAGAATTTGGGAGGCTGAGACAGAGAATGGCTGCAAGTTTGAAGCCAGTCTGGGCTACATACCAAGTTAAAAGCCAGTCTGAACTACACAGCAAGACCCTATTTCAAAAAACAAAAACCAAAAAAACCCCAAAACTAAAACCAAAAACTGTTAAAACTCTCAAGTTTTCTTTCACAAAGAGCCCCTAGCAGCATGCTTACTATACTTAGATTGGCAGTGCAAAGAGGTGGTTTTTTGTTCTTAATCACATCCCAAAGGTTTTCCTGTAGATTCAACTGCACATAATGTTCCTCCTTAATGTTATCTCAAAATAATTTTATTTAAATCCAGAGGTTAAAAAATGGAATGGGTACCAGGAATGTAGAGGAGAGGGGAATTTTCTGAATTAGACAGAGATTGTGGTTATGAAACATTACAAATGTACTAGAAGCTACTAAACTGTTCACTATGATGACATGGTTAATTTATGTAAATTTCACCTCATCGCTGGGCCCAGAGGCACATATCTATAATCCCTGATCTGGGAGGCAGAGGCAGGAGGATCATGAACTAGACTTAGCAAGACCTTGTCTCAAAAAAAAAAATGTTTGGGGATACAGTTTAGTGTAAAAACCCTGCGTTACCCCAGCACTACTGGCCTCCCTTGCCTCCTCACCATCCTGACAAAATTCAACTCTTCAGAAAAAACAATACCACCGTGTAGCCTCATAGGAAAGCATCTGTCAAGTGCATGTCAGGCCCTGGGTTTGATCTCCAGCACCAGTCCCCCCACCCTAAAAAACAAACCCCATATTGCTACCAGGTTCAAATGCTACGTTAAGTCTTAGAGATTTTTAGAAAAAATGCATTATAAATTAAATTATTATATGTGCACACAACTATAATCAGTGAGAGCTCTAATGATGTCAACTGAAAACAATGCTTGGTAAGTATCAAAAGAATATTGCTCAATTACATGTGTAAATAATCTCAGAGAAAAATAAAGAGGGGCTGGGGGTTTAGCTCAGCGGAGTAAGTGCCTGCTTGGCAAACGCTGACACCAAAAAACAAAAAACAAAAAACAAAAAACCACCTGTAATACAAAGTGAACTACTCGAATACCATTTACAAAAACAAAAAATAAAAAAGAGACCTAAAACATTTACTCCTGTGACACTGAATGTAAAGTGAATTCAAATTTAGGGAAAGTTTTCTCCAAAGTTCAATCCATTAGGAAAACATAAAGTATCTTATCTATTATACAAAAGTAAACATTATTACATTAGAGGAAAACAAGCACAAGTATGATCAATAACAGAAATGAATGCTTTCTAATTATTCAGGGTATGCAAGGCAACATCACTGCAGATTGGTACCCCTCTCAGTGAAATGTAAGAATACACTAAGAAATCTAGAATAAAAAATATTTCCTTGTACAAATGCCTACAACATTTTTCTTATACTCTCTGAGTTCAACCCAGCACAGACTTCAGGATTAAACAAAAGAAAAGGAGATCTCTATGTGGATCCTAGGGAACAGGCTGATTTTGAAATCTGTAGCTGTTCTGGTATAAGCTAGTAAATAGAGCACACATGCGAACAGCAGGGTATTTGCATCACTAAAAGCACTGAGTGGTTCACCATGACTGGTACAGGCCAATCTAGTGAATCCACTCCTGAAGAATATCTAATCCTAAACATAGACAGGGCCAAACCTAAACCAGGTCAGAGTCCCTGCCAGGGAACATCTGATCTGAGGTGTTCACCAAATAGGATCATCTATCAGTTTATTTTTCACTCTGTTGGATGCTCCCCACTTTCAAGAGACATTCAGGGATAAAACTTATTAGACCCCATCAAACTCCACGTCAAACATCTGAGGTGAAAAATACTGCACATTCTCAATGATCTGTGGTTTAAAAAAATTATAAACAAATTTCAAACATTATCTGACTCATCTTTAACACCACTGAAAGTTCTAAAAAGTTACTTCTAAATTTTCATGAAGTACTTCAAAGGTACAATTTTGTAATTGTTTACATAACAAATTTTTTAATTTTATGAACAAAATTTAATATCCAAGAAACAGAATAACAATACTTAATTTACATAGTAAATTAATAGCTATGTCACAAATCTATTCTATTTAAATGGTATCAGTTTATTTCATAGTACTCAGTTTTGCAGAAAACAAAAATAAGTGTTTCTTTTCTGATTCATATGAATAAATACTTTCTTGGTCACGTAAGTGAGTATTTGGCAGGGGATAATAGAAAAGTAGAGCTAATGCCAAGTACTGTATTACAAAACATAGTTTGAGGTTTAAAAAAAAATTTAACACAGATGATGTTTCAAAATTTAGTAGTGACATATATGGTGGCAGCAGTAAAGCCCTGAGTTTGAGTAAGTTCTTCTACTTTAGGATATGACCTTTTTAAAATTTTACTTTTTTATTTATTTTAAAATTATTTATTTATTTTAATGAGGATAAAACACAATAAAACCAATCAAAACAAATCAGTGCAAAAGAAGCAGGGCTAAAAATCATTATGAAATCAATAATGAAGCATTTGAAGGCATAATGCTTTTTGATGCCTTCAAAATAGCTGCAGACAACTTTGGACATAGTACAAATCAAACAGAACAGACTAGAAACAATAAGTATATGACCTTTCTGCTATGGTAGTTACTCAGCTTCTCCTAGCCTCAGTTTCTTTGCATGAGTAAAGACAATACTATCAACACTGCAGCATAATTAAGAGGATTAAGTGAGATGTTTCTACCCAACAAATATGCGCTAAAATTTCTTTCAGGAACAAAATTATCCTTTCCAAATCTTTAAAAAGAATCCAATATTAACATTTGTTTTAACTTTTACTAAGAAAATGAAAGTATAATGTTTACGTTATGACTTCAAGGCTTCTTAGGAAATGTTCACATTATTACGTGAGAAAATCTTAACTGAAATGAGACTAAACACTGATATTGAAGATATAACAATTGAGGAACCACATCTTTAAACAATTTTGACATAAAATAAGTAAAATCAATTTCCATCTGAAAGTTCACCATCGTTCAAAAGAGCATAATATCCACAACGGTTAGGCATAAAGTACTGTTTATCCACTAGCCTTCAAATCCTCCACGTTTATTCAATTAATTGTCTATTCTTGTGAAAGAAGTAGGAACTAGACTAGTCCGTTCATTAAACTTATCACCTGACAATGCTTTTAATTATGATAGACACACAATTCCAATTTGAAATTCACCCTTTTTAAAAGGGCAAAAGATATTAACTGTTACTCTCTCTGAACGGTCAATCTTCCCTTTAAGAATTCGAACTAAAGCCCCTACCATGAGAGACTGCAACTGAATATTAAGCAGTGGAAAGCAATTTTCAAAACAAAACCACAGTTGTTGTTGTTTTTTAGCAATTTGTAAAAGTTTTGAAATCCTACAAATTATGGCTTAGAAATCGAACTTACAGGAAAAGATTGGTCTTGAATAATTTTAGGACAAATTAGTAAAAGGCAAAACTAAAACTACAAGAAGTACTATGGCTGGAGATAAACCACTTCTCACTCTTGAAGAAGTGCATTTTAGGCTAGTTAATGTTTCTTGCTTCGCACACAGATAATTCAAAACGGGTCGTTTGGAGAAAAGTTCTACTCCAACATTACAATTTTGTCTCCGCGTTGCCAGTAAGTGGCTTTGTTTCTAATTTCTGGGACTATTTTGGAATGTCAAGAGTTATACCATTACTGCTCCAGAAGAGCCCTTGTTTCAACTCACTCTCACCAGGGACGCGAGCGGCAGTGATGTTTACAGAGAACTGATGCTTAGAGACGTCTGCACAGATACAACCTTCATCGCCCCGTCCTTGACCAAGAACCACATTTTGTGTTTTGTTGTTTTTGCACTACTTTTTTTTTTTTTAAAGACACCTGCACGCTCAATTTTCCCTTCGCTAACAAGGGGAAACAAGATTGTCTGGGGCTTAATTTCCAGGCGTTCCAGGGAAACGGACACCGTAAAGCGCACTCGGCAGGAGAGAGGCAGGGGAGGGAGCAGCCCCGAGGTGGGGACGCCGGGGCCGCGCCTGTTTACAGACGCCTCCGCCCTCCCACACCAGCCGACGGGGTCCCCACAGCATTTCCAGCGCGCCTCTCCGCCGGCCGCGGCCCTCACGGGGGCTGGGGGACCCGGCAGCGGTGGCCCTCTCCTTCCCTCGGCCTCCGTCCCCCGGCAGGCCCAGCGGACGGCACGCGGAGGCCTGAGGCCTACAGGACGCCGGCCAGTGACACCCGGGCCGGGGAGGTCGGGCGGGCGCGGCCGGCCCCTTCTCCGCCGCAGCCGCCTATTGTTCAGACCGACCGCAGCCCCAGCTGCCCGCGCAGCCCGCCGCTCACCGCGCTGGTCCGAGCCGCAGCTCCTCTCAGCTCCGAGTTTCCGCGGCCGTCGCCACCGCCGCGGCAGCCGCCGTCGTCGCTGCTGCCACCATCGACTCTGACTCTGTCCCAGGCCGCCGGGCCACGGCTGTCGCCGCCGCTACCACCAGCGCCGCCTCCAGCCCCCCACCTGCTGCTGCCGAGGCTGCTCCTGCAGCAGGGGCCATCTTGTTGGTCGGCCTCCTCTTCCTCCTCCTCCTCCTCCTTCTCCTCCTCCTCCTCCTCCCCCCAGTCCTCTGCCGCCCGGTAGCTCGTTGTCCTCGTCTCCTTCCTCTTCCTCAGACTCCGGCCCGCCCCGGAGACTGGGGCGGAGAAGAGGGCGAGGCTCCGCCTCCTGGGGCGGGGCGAAAGGGAGTGGGCGGGGCGAGCGGAGGGCGGGGCGGGCGCGGGGCGAAGCTCTGAGTCAGCAGCCACGACGCCCGGGAGGAGCCCGCGACGCGCCCGCGCCCCCACGCCCCGAGCCGGGAGCCGGTGCCGGTGCAGTTGCCCAGTTGCCGGCGTCCGCCCTGTCCGCCCGTGACGACGCCTTGGGCCCAGGCGGACGGGATGAATTGGAACAGTTCCGTTTTTGCCGTCGGGTTCCGCGCTGTCAGTACTCCTGTGGCTGTCACTGCGCTGCACCCTTTCTGTGTCCTTTTCTTTTGCGGACGCCTCACCTCACACGCCACGTTTTTTTCCTTCGCATTTCTCCGTAACACTAGTTTTGCTCTCCGTCACCTGTCACAGAGAATCCAAACAGTTCAGCCTCCCGAGGCAGTGGAGCACCCCGTAGACTGACCAGCCCTGGTGCCTTAGTCTCTCTCCAGCTGGGTGAACAATTAAGAGCAGCACCGGGTGACAGGAGAAGATTCCAGTAGAAGCTCTCCTGGATTAAAAAACCAACTTTTGCACCTTTGAAAAGTTGCCTGGTGGAGGGGGGTAGGGGACATCTTGACAATTCAGGTTAGCCAAATTCTTGCTTTTGAAGAGAGAGATCTGAATAGAATTTTTGTTTTGAGAGTTTCGCTCTATATTCCAACTTGTGACCCTCCTGCCTCAGCCTGCTGAATGTTGAGATTACAGGCCTGCGCAGCCCCACGCCTGGTTATAGAATTATTTTTAATACCATATGGTATTACTTTCAAAATAAATGGTCTAAAATAAAGAGTTCTCAAATAAACACCCACTTAATGCTCTATACTCTACACTTTACTTCAGGTCTATCAAGGCCTGGGGAAGAAGAGAATTTGTTCTGTCCCTTCATGGCTGGCATCATTGCTACTACCAAGAAAAATTATGCTTCTGTCTCTTAACTTGATAGTAAATTGAATTACTGTAATATAGTGTTTTTATAGTTGTAAAACATGTATCACGCACTTGCCCAAACTTAGCAAGGAAGGATTCTTTTTAGTTAATAGTATCCTCCCACTAAAATTACAGCTTCTTTTTAGAAGACTTATTGACTGAATTTGCTGCCTTTGAAGTGGACCAAATCTATCCTCATCTCCCCAGCTCGCTAATATACTAGCTTCTACTATGAATTTTCTGTGCTCGCAGTCACTTCTCTGAAAATATTACATAGGAAATTCCAGAAACGAATAATTCATGTTTTAAATGACTTGTTATAGTATGTTGTTATAGCTTTCCTATTTTATTGTTAATTATTGTTGATTTCTTACTGTGCCTTGGAAATTAAATTTTATCCTAAGTATAGGAAGACAAAAGAAAAACAGAAGGTCCTTCCTTGATTGTAGGGATCCAGTGAACATCTGGGTATATACTCTGCAAATGGTAATCTCAGCTACTACAAGGGAATTAGGCTAGCACGTTAATTTAAAGGATATCTCTTAAAAAGGTTTTCTCTCAAACAAGGCCGCTGTCCCTGCTAGAAAAAAAAAAAAGATTAATGTGTTCCTCCTGCCTTTTCCTCCTCCTCCCGCTCACTCCTAGGGAACCTTCCACAACAAGGTTTTAGCAGCTGTTGCTATGCAAGCATGCCAACTTCTCTGTGTAGGTGAAGCACGAGTAACTCAGCTTCCAGAACAAGCAACCTAGATAATATAATTATTTGAAACATTAATATTGTACTTTAGATGGCAAAGACCCTTCAAAATTCCCTGATAGGATTTTTAAAATTTATTTTTGTGTCATCAATATTTCAGTTAAAAATTAAAAGCAGGGGTGTTTCTCAAAGTTCATTTTAATGAAAAAAATCATTTTAATCATAAAATTTAGCAGAAAAAAAGGAGCAACTTTGAAGAAACAAGCATTTATAATCAGGACTAGTCTCTAAGAAGTCATTTATATGTTGTGGTTAAACTAAAATTACGAGTTATATCAAGTCCTCTGAGACTTAAATCTATTGAGAAGGAAGATAATGTGGGAATTCAGCAGGAGGGGCAAAAGAAAACATAATCGGAGTTTTATTCCATTTATTCCATAACATTGTCAGCCATTTTGAAATTTTAACTAATGAATTGAGCTTTTTCCCCCGATTTATGCTGTTTTTTAAAAATTTTTTTTGTCTTTTTTTTCCTTTTTATCAGTACCAGGGATCGAACTCACGACTGCCTGCTTGCAACGCAGGTGCTTATGCCGCTGAGCTAAATCCCCAGCCCCTAAAAATTGTTTTTATAATTGTCATTGTGTTGACATTCATTGTGAATGAGGGCAAATAAGATTGAATGAGACATTATGTTGGTTTAAATGTACATAACAAACCAAATGTACATATATAATTTCAATTTCAAAGCTTTTTGCTGTTTTTTGGGACACGATCTTGCTGTTTTTTGAGACACAATAGTCCAGGTTGGCCTTGAACTTTCTGCATAGCTCAGACTGACCTAGAATTTGTGGCAATACTTTTGCCTCAGCCTCTGAAGTGTTGGCATTACAAGATGCCTGGTTTAAATGTCAAACCCTTAATGTTGATTATTCATTTAATTTAGAGATATCTCTGTTGCTACAGAAAACAAATAGTGTTTTATGAGGTGCCATAAACTAAAGCTAAAATGTTAAGAATGCACTAGTTAAGGCAGAGAGCTTACATGTTTTATAGTCATTTGTTTTTAGAAATTATTACTTTGTAGCTTCAAGACAATTTAAACCATTCAGTTCTGTTTCATATTTTATTTAATCTCATTTGGAATGCTCAGAAATTTAGACTCTGCGCTGGCCTCTACCACTAATATATCTTGAAAATTAAATGAATCATTTTGTATGAAGTGCTTTGTGCTACCACACAGTAAGTGTTCAATAAAAATTTTTAAAATTCATTTTATGACAGCCAGGCATTGTGGTGCATACCTATAGTCTCAGCCGTCTGGGAAGCTGAAGTAGGAGGATCAAAAAGTCAAACCTAGCCTGGGTAATTTAGTGATTTAGCAGGACTCTTTCTCAAAATTTAAAAAAAAAAAAATTAAGGAATAGGGATGTAGCTCAGTGAAAAAGCTCAGGGTTCAATCCCTTGTACTACAAAAAAATTTATTTTTAATTTTATGGTTGAGTGTGATGGTATATACCCATAATCTCCAGGTACTTGGGAGACTGAGGCAAGGGGATCACATGTTTGAAGCCAGCCTGGAAAATTTAGCAAGGGACTCACTCTCTCAAAATGAAGTTTTAAAAAGGGCTAGGGAATGCAGCTCAGGGGCAGAGGACTTCCCCAACGTATGTGAGGCCCTGAAATCAATCCCCAGGACAATAAAGAAATGAAATTCATTTTATGTATATCATTATAGTCTTTAAATTCTTGATCAAATAACAATGACAAGCTATCAAATACAATTTTGTTCTTATCATATACCCTAGAAAAAGTGGGATTTTTTTTTTTAGGTCATATACAAGTCAGTTACAATAATGCCTTATGAAATTTTGAATATATTTTCTCAAGTACCTTATTTTTATTCCTTTAATTTTTTGTTTTGTTTTTATTTTTGTTTTTGAGGCAGAATCTTACTGTGTAGCTCATGCTAGCATAGTGAGTTGAATCTTGAGCTCTCTATGTATAGCCCAGGCTAGTCTCAAACTCAACATTCTCCTACCTCAGCCTCCTAAATGCTTCAATTACAAGTGTGCACCACCATGCCTGTTGCTTTAATACTTTCTGAAAACAACATATAAATTTTAGATTATGCTGAATGAGTTTTGAAGAGACTACATACTTTAAAATTGCTCCAGAATGTTGTCAGCCTTTAGTTGTGTTTGTTATAACGTTTTATGAGTTATAAAAAAAAATTTTTGAGACAGGGTCTCTCTATGCAGTTCAGGCTTATGCCACTGAGCTAAATCCCCAGCCCCGCATCCAGCTGAGTTAAAATTTTTATTCTAAACTGGTGATGGTATATGCCTGTAAATCTCAACATTCTGGGAGATTGTGGTAGGAAGACAAAGTTCAAACCCAGCAATTAGCTGGGCAATTTAGCTATTTAGTTAAATCCTGTCTCAAAATAAGGAACAAGAAGGCAACCTATTTGGGACCCCTCCTGTCTTACTCCTCACCCCTATTCCTCATTTCTTTTCTGCAATAAAAGTTCCTACTCTTAAAAAAATTTTTTTGACATATAATAAAGTGTACTGATCTGTTTGGTCAAATGAGATACAAAGTTGAAATAAATCAACAACAACAACAAATGAATGACAAACGTGTTGGAAATACAGCTCAGTGTGAAGGACTTGGATTTAATTCCCAGTATTAAAAAATCCTTATTCTAGTGTCTCAGACTCTAAATGCTGACAGTGGTGATATTACAATAATAGCTGTGTACCCTAGTGTATAAAAGCATAATCATCATTCTGGGCATGGTGGCTACCTATGATCCCAGCCCTCAGGAGGCTGAGGCAAGGAGGATCAAGGAGAGAATTGGAGGCCAGGCTGGGCTAGATGGTGAGTTCATAGCCAGGCACTGTCTAAAAACA
This sequence comes from Cavia porcellus, assembly GCF_034190915.1. NCBI lineage: Eukaryota > Metazoa > Chordata > Mammalia > Rodentia > Caviidae > Cavia > Cavia porcellus. The sequence continues at coordinate 11,690,720 of NW_026947512.1, read as the reverse complement.
AACAAACACCCTCTCAGTTTGTGACACCAGGGGATGAAGGAGAATAAGGGATGAAAAATTGATGTACAGATAGAACCTGAGAAATCTCCAGGATAATCTGTACAGGAGAGGGAATATATCCTCAGACTCCTGCACAAAACAGAGACCTAAACTGAGTTGCTTGGCTTTTCCAAACTGCCTTCGGTAAAAGTGGGAAGGAAAGACAGCCCTGGCTCTGCTGCCACCCACAGATTCTCCCCGGCCTACTCCCTCCCCACCCCACAACATCGCACCCCTCCTATGTCCAGAATACATTGAAATGAAACTTGAAAACACAAGAGGAAGAGGATGATACCCTAGGCAATTTCTAGTGCCTACCTTCCAGTCCCTTTCTAAACTACAAGCAAGTCCAAGCCACCGCCTTATATTCACTTACCACTTGACATCTTGAATTTCTAGAGCTACAATTAAGTGCCTTGTAGATCTGATTCCCAAAGTACTTTAAAAAACAAAACAGAGGCCCGGGGATTTCGTTCAGTGACACAAGCACCTGGCAAGCACAAGGTAGTGAGTTTAAAACCCCAGTACCAAAAAAACAAAGACAGGTGGTGTTTCTAGGCCTTACATGCAATTGCGTCTAAACACACATCTTCCATAAAGGCCTTCAGTCCAGCATGGAAATTTCAACCGACCCACGAGATTCCCAGAGTGACAGTAAGTAAAATAAACCCTTTTTCCTTTCCTCTCCCCTCCCCTTCCCTGCTCTCCTCACCTCCCCTTTCCTGTCTTCCCCTCCCCTTCTCCCCTTCTCTCTCTCTTTCTGTTCCTTTTTTTTCTTGGCAGTGCTGGGGCTTGACCCTGGGCCTTTCCATTTGAAGGGATGCTGTCACAACAGAGGCACTGGTCTACTTTTAGAAACAGCTCATTCTAGGCACAGCTTTAAATAGTGTTGGAATAAGAAAGCCACTCCACTTCTCTCCTGGCAAAACACACCAAAATATTGGTGCAGCATCATCAGATTTGTTTCTTAGGGCTGCTATATTAAATACCACAGACTGGGTGGTTTAAACAACAGAAATTAATTTCCCCACTACTGCTGTGGGCTAGAAATCCAAAATCAAAGTGTGGCCAAATTTGGCTTCTTCAGAAGTCTCGCTCCTGGCCTGGAGTGGTCACCTACTCATTGTATCAACACTCATTCACACAGATGTTCCTCATCTTGTCTCTTTTTGTTATTTGTTTTTTTTTTCTTTGAGATAAGGTCTTGCTATATAGTCCAGGCTGGTTTTGAACTCACTGTGTAGCCCAGGCTGGCCTCAAACTCACAGCAATCCTCCTGCCTCCGCCTCTTGAGTGCTGGGTTACAACTGTGTGCCACTATGCCCAGTCCTGCTGTCTGTATCTTAACCTTTTCTTCTTCAAAGCACAACAGTCAGGTTGGATCAGGGGCCACCCCTATGCTCTTGTTTTACCTTGACTTCCTCTTTCTCCAAATGCACCAGTTTTCTGGTTACAGGGGGTTAGGTCTTCAATGTATAACTTCGTTGTAGGGGGCTACAATGTGGTCCAGAATTGTAAGGATATCCTCTTCCTCCTCCTCCTTTTCCCCCTCATATTGGGGATTGAATCCAAGAAGGTCTTTGCACTGATCCATGTCCTCGACCCTTTCTAAAGTTTCAGACAAGTCCTCACTAAATCTCTAAATTACTCACCATAGGATTCATTAAATCTGTGACCCCTCTGCCTCAGCCTCCCAGAGTGAGTATCACAGATGTGTGCCCCCATGCCTGACAGGATATTATAGTTATGAATAAAAGTCACTTTTGTAAAGATACCATTTAAAATGTCCCCATTAAGCCCAAACTCTTTCTTTTTCTAATTACTTGGTGTATCAAAAAAACATCGATGTCTTATTTGTTATAAATTAGCAATAAGAAAAAGATACTAGAATAAAAACAATTGATTATAAAAAGAGTTGATTATAAAAATTAGGTAGTCATATCACAAATTGAGTCATGAGACCACAGATTCCACAATTTGAATATTAATACCAGAACTCAGGATTAACCTGAGTGGATAAATCTTTCATCTAAAATGTGGGAGAAGAAATGGCATGGTGGTAAATGCCTGTAATCCCAGCACATGGGAGATGGACACAGGAGGATTGGACTTCGAGGCCAGCCTGGGCTGCATAATAAGATTCTGTCTCAAGACAAACCAAAAATACACAAATAAAATAAAATATGGGAAAAGGAGAGTATGAGTTTTTACCCTCAAAGTTCAATTGTTAGACCCAGTGTGTCTGGAATTCTACCACTTAGGAGGCTAAAGCAGGAGAATTGCTGCCAGTTTGAGACCAGCCTGGGCTACCTAGGGAGTCTTTGTATAAATAAATAAATACATGAATAAATAAATTGGCAAAGCCAGTTCCTGGTGCTGCATGCCTGTAAACCCAGATTTCCAGAAGACAAGATCACTGTGAGTTCAAGGTCACCCTGGGCTACACAGTGAATTCAAGCCCAGCCTAAGCTACATATCTAGGATGGCCTGACTCCAATCAAGTGGAGCAGCCTCAACACAGCGCCCCTCAGGAGACACTCGATCTCCCCTCACTGCATGCCCAGTGACAACTTTGCAGGATCTGAATGTTGGGAGCCTTAGAAATTCTTTATGATATTTCAGAGGATCAGGATCTAAGATGATCTCTACTACTTGGAGGTAGGTCCTGGGAGATAAAGATGATAAAGGGAGATAAAGATGTCCCTTATAACAGATTCCCTTACTGAAGATGAATAATCAACTCCGTGTTACTCCATGAGAAAATTTCCCTGTTGCTCTTTCTTTCTTTTTTTATTTAGAGAAAAAAAAAAGCAAAATAGAAAAAAGGGTAGAAATAATACAGAATTTCCAAAAAAAAGTAAGAAATCACTAGTTGATAAATTACATATTGTTATCTTAGAACTAGTCACTCAGGTCACAAAATCAAAGCATAAAAGTGGACAGTCAAACAATGACATCAAACCATTCTGTTTGATGAACTAACAAAAGCTTAGTAGGAAGGTAACCTATCTTGCACACTTAAGCATACATACAGTTATAACCTTTAGAGCACTTTCTTCCCCTTTCATTATCACAATATCTATTATACATTTTGGATCTTCTTACTCCTTCAGTTTTTCCTGTTGCTCTTTCTTAAGTGTGAATAAAAGCTTCTTTGAAAGCTCCAGTCTTCTCTCAGTTGTACTGCCTTCTGCTAACTGGACAGTTCTGCAACCATCCTTGAGCCAGTCATTCTCAAACAGACCAATAATATAACAGTAATGGAAATGATCTAAGCTTCTCCCAAAAGAGAAGAGACAAAGTCAGTATCTTGGTGTTTTTCTTCTGTTGTCAACATGGGACAGGCAGAAAGATCTAGTTCAAACCTTGCTTTTCTAGCTACTAGCTATATGAATTTATAAAAGTTAACCTCAGAAAGCTTGATTTCTTTCATTATCAAATAAGGGTTATAAAATATATTTTGTGAAGACTTAAAGAAAGAAACACACATAGAACATCTAGTATACTGTCCAAAGTATATTAGCTGCTGCATGAGTGAGAATTCTTAAAATTGTGCTGCATTAGGCTGGTAGTTCTCAATTTTGTTTCAAGTTCCCTCCTTCCCAGTAGTGGCGCTTAAACTTGAGGAGTGTTGAATTGTACCCCTAGGGGCACAATTTTTAAATTTTGTTTTGAGACAAGGTCTTGTTTGTGTCATTTCTGTTGTTGTTTCAAAACGGGATCTCACTATGTAATTCAGACTCGCCTTGAACTCACTATGTAGCCCAGAGTGCCCTTGAACTCATGGTGATCCTCCTGTCTCAGCTTCTGGAGTTCTGGGATTGTAAGTGTGAGTGCCCACAGTTAGCTGAGACAGCATTTTACCAAACTTCCCAGGCTGACCTTGAACTTTCCATGCTTCTGCCTCTCAGTCAGCCACATAGCCGAGTTTATAGGCAAGAGCCACCATGCCCAGCTAACTGTCCACATTTAACTTTAAGGCTGGGGATTTAGCTCAGCGGTATAAACCTCTACCTGCCAGTTGTGAGGTTGTGAGTTCAATCCCTGGTACCAAAACAAAAACAAAAACAAAAAACTTCAGCTCCCACCCTTGAGATTTGGGTTTGGGCTGATGGTGTGAGGCTAGGCATTTTTCTCTTTCCATATTTTAAGGGTGATTCCATCCTTTCATCTCAGATAAGAGCCACCAACATACATCAGTCGTCAGCAAACCTTTTTGTTAAAGGACTAGATAGTAAATATTTTAGGCTTTGTTGGCCATGCAGTCTCTGTCGCAACTATTCAACACATCAGTATTGTGTGAGAGCAGTAACGGGAATATGTAAATAAATGAGTATGTCCCAGTAAAACATTATTTATAGAAACTGACAGAAGTGGGGAGCTGAATTTAACTGCCAGGCTTTTGCTAAGTTTATCTCTTTATATAGAGATTTTATTTACTATGACCAAGGAAAGTATATTGTTATTATTATGTTCAATGGCATCATTAAAAGCCTTACATATAATGACAAATATTTGGTGCCATACAGTTAGTTAAACTGACAGAGCTCCTGCCTTTCAAGGACTTAGAAATCTAAAACAACAGCACAGACATAATATTTACAAGTAATCCTAGATGAGTAATTGTAGCATAAATAGATGATTGTGTAAGGCTAAATGTGAAACTCAGTTCAGAAATGAGCAGATTTTCCTATTGCTCTTGATTTTAAAATACAGGTAAAATAAAGATATATAAAGGATCATTCAAGAACTTTTGTACAAAGGCGAATAAGGCCCCAAATATGTTCCCATCCCACCCCCTTTTCTTGCATGGGGCTGACTATAAAAGGCCATCTTTTAAAAAGTGATTCTTTAAAAAATATTTCATGACTTTCCACATGGTTAAATTTGCCTTCATCAAAATTGAATTTCTTCATCAAAGTGTACATTATTGTTACATTTATCCTCATGATTTAGGAACTGTGTTATGGTTGCACTTCATTTTTTTCTCTTTCAGAGCTCCCCTAACTTTATTTGTAGAGATTATCCAATAGTTTCTTTAATTATATTGCATAATTCTGAGTCCATTCCTGAGCTATTCTGCTTTACTTTTCTCTACCGGTTTTGTAGATCCAAGCAAACTCTGGCACTAAAGGGTCATCTGGATGAGATCACACAACAGGGAACAGGTGGAAAAGAGTACTTTTGAAATAATGCTGGAAACCACTGTGACCATAGAATATCAAGACAAACGCTACCGTTAAGGCTAATTTTTGGATGATAAATTCTTGTAAATGCAACCTCAAGTGGTTTGAAGGGGTAATCTGCTGGGAAATGAATTTTTAAGAAAAATACTCCACTCTGATAGGGACTATCATTTGGCCCATTATTGTAGCTTGCAGATGGAACATACCATCTCCAACAGGACCTGCTGAACACTGTGCTGGTGTGTCCCGTGCCAGCTCATTCAATTCCTTGTGGGAAGCAGGTAGCCATGGTGGGAAGCAGGTGGCCACTATCCCACAGGGTGGGAGTGGGGAAGGAACAAGGAGGACTGAGGCCACCTCAGCGGTCGTGGGTCAGATCTGTTGCACTTTAATGACACCTATGACACTATCTCCTTTAACCCACAAGAAAGAAAAATATCTTTTCTCAGCAGGAACAGTAAATTTAGAAAAGTCTGTGGATTAGTTCATGTGGCTGCGTGTGCAGCTATGGGTGTGTTTCAATCAAGTGATAGTTAACTTAGTAACCTACAGCTACACTCATACAGTGAAGCAATAGTGGCCTTCGGATAGAACAAGGTTCTCATATATCCTGAAATATAAGTATTGTGAACATTAGTACCGTTTGGCATCCACATGTTGACTCTCCTCCTTCCACTGAGAATTTTCCCTTTGGAAAGTAGTAGGGATCCCTTTTTTCAACCCAGGAGCCAGGAAGCCCAAATACTTACCTAGCTTCCCTCCCCTCCCCTGCTTGACACCCAATATGCAGCCAGTTTGGGTGAGGGAAAGTGATCTAAGCTTCCTCAGCTATGTTCCCTTCCTTGGGACTTTGTATCTGGAATGAATTTGCCGAAGTAAACAGAACTCAGTCATTGGTGGTTCCCAGAGAGTGACCACGTGAGCATATGAGGGACTGAGGGCTGCTGCCCCTGGAGTGACACTAGCCTCTCTGGGCGTGGCAGCAGCGGCCTTATGAGGCCACTTCAAGGCTGATTTAAGCTGTCATGGTCAGTACTGACTCTCTAGGTGCCCTCAGTTCTTGACTTTCAAACCTGTGAGTTAGCTCTTACGCCAGTAAATTTCTTCTTTGCCTAAGTTAGCCACTGAGATAGTTTAACACATAAGGGGGAGGGTGCAGAAAATCTATATATTTACAGTCAATAATTTATTTTTCCATTTTACATATAGTCATCAGTTTAAAAGAATTATCTTTCTTTTTGCTTTCTCTGTGTTCTGATTTTTATGATCTGAGTTATCAGTCTTAAAACTTAAGGGTACATTGTTTCCATTTCATTTACACTGAAATGATATGTTAAATTACATGTTTCCTTCTGTTAACTTAGTGCGTTGATTATTGCTAAATAATAAGCACTTCTCTTAGAAGTTTGAATTTTTTATTCATTTGCCAAAACTATGTATTGTCTATTTTGAAAACTAACATTGCACAGATTTTTCAACAAAAAAGGCTCTGTATAAATTTCTTTCTTAGCTAAAAATGATTACAAATGTGAAATAGTTTTTCTCTTTTGGAGGAAGAATGTTGAGAAAGAGTCCTGATATGGTCTTGAAATCTCTATGTAGCCTCAAAGTTGAAGTCCCCTATGTCAGCCCTGTACTGAGATTACAGGCATGTGCCATCATATCTTGCTCTTTTTTCTTAAGTTTCTTTTGCTAACAAGAAACATCTTAATCAAACATTTTATCTAGGGCAATCAAAGACTTCCATGCTAAAATTACATGGAGAAAGAATTTGTGTTGGATTAACTAGTGGGCCACTTGAAACACCCAGCTGAACTGAATCAGCAGGGTGCTGAGTGTGGAAGGCCCTGCTGAATATTGTTGCCAATATCATAAAAAGAGAACTGGAAGGAGAGATGGTGTTGATTCTCCTGGAGAAGCTTATTGTGCTGACCTTCCCGATTTGAATTTGGTTGTTCTTATCATCGGAGAAGCTTGGATCCTGGCTGTCACTGAGGAGGGCTGTGGTTCTTTTTAGGGGAGCTCTGGTGTTTACTTTGTGCATTGCTTCCTGGCTCCAGTGCGGATCCCTCAGCCTGCTGGCACAGATCCTTCATCCTGCTGATGCAGACTTTCTAGTTTCCACCGCTGACCTTTGGGCCTTGCCAGCACAGATCCTTGATATGGACTTGCACGAAACATTGTCGTGGGCTCTAGGCCTCCTGCTGAACTTGTGCAGGACACTGCCATGGAATCCAGGACCTCCAGCTGGATTCTTTGTGTCTCTATGTGTAGACAGATCTCCTGTACTCTTTTGCATTTGACTCTTTAGGTGAATATTATAAAATAATCTGTAATTTACATGTCTTGTATTAAATTGTTTCCTTATAAACCATGACCACAACAGAATTCTTTTTTTGTGGCAATGTTTTTTTTTTTTTTTTTTTTTTTGTCTTTTTATCCGTATTGGGGATCGAACTCATGACTGCCTGCTTGCAGGCAGGCGCTTATGCCGCTGAGCTAAATCCCCAGCCCACACAACAGAATTCTTAAAATTTTTGCAATAAAAATATTTAAATTACCACAATGGGACTAAAACCAGGGACTTTGCATTGAGCTACATCCCCATCCCTTTTTATTTTTTCTTTTGAGTAAGGGTCTTGGTAAGTTTCTAAATTGCCCAGCAATTGTGGTTCTAGGGCTGGGGATTTAGCTCACTTGCAAGCAGGTGGTCGTGAGTTCGATCCCTGGTACTGACAAAAAGGAAAAAGACAAAAAAAAAAAAAAAATTGTGGTTCTGTCTCAGTCTCCCAAAGTGATTGAATTCACTCTATCACAAAAAACAGTGCTGGGGATATAGAGCCTACCTGGAAAGTGAAGGTTGTGAGTTGGATCTTTGGTCCAACAAAACAAAACAAAACAAAACAAAACAATGAAAACAAATAACAGATATTTGACAACCTGTTATGTACTATAATGTGATAGGCATCCTGTTGTTGACATAGGAGATTAGGATATGGCAAAGCTAACTGAGGTACTAGGTGTGACCTGTGAATTACAAAATCCCAGCACATATGTGCAGAATGGTGCCCAGGGCCCTGCACATGGACTTCCTATGAGAACTTGAGTGAGTTCTCAATAGAATGGCCTGGACCTGATGCTAACCTGAAGCACGGGATGCCAGCACTGCCTCTCAGGACTGCTATGTAGAAGTTCTCGCTATTTCCTCAAGACTTGACCATCTAAACGGACACGGACACTGTGAAGAGCATGTCATCATGGTTTTCTTTCATGGTAGCCCAGTGGGCTTCCTCCAGGGTGTACTTTTATCTTGCCTTTTCCTCTTTTATTTAGCCCAAGCTCACACTGTAGAGGCAGTTTCTCTCTCACTCTTCATTTTTGCTTTTTCAAATAAACATTCCCACTGGTTTTTGCTCATTTTATTTAATTCTTTATTCAAGATGAGAGCCTGGAGTCCAATTCCAGAGGGACAGGTGAGCAACCCAAACCCAGTAATGTTTATTTAGTAAACCACTTCTAGAAGTAGCCACCCAATAACACTGCGGGTTATAGAACAGTGAGCACTTTACTTCAGAGGCTCAAAGCTCAGCAGAGAAGACAAAATATTCAAAATAAATGCCCAGAAGATCAAAATGCATGAGATATTTAACACTGGGAACTAAACCAGTCATGTTGGTTCATGCCTGTAATTCCAGCACTCAGGAGACACAGCAGCAGGATCTTGAGTTTGAAGCTAGTTTGGGCTGCATACTTGGACTTTGTCTCAAAACACCAAAAACGTGTTGGGTGTGGCAGTGGATGCCTGTAATCCCAGCATTTGGAGACTGAGGCAGGAGGATCACCTGAGTTCTAGGCCAGGCTGGCTCCATAAGGTTTAAGGACAGTTTACACTACATAGTGAGACCCTGCCTCAAGAAAACAAAAATAGGGAGAGTTGACCTGGTCTGAGACAAAATTTCCTTAAGAATGTGCCAATTAATTTAAACCAAAGGATGAGTAGGGATTATCCAAGCAAAAACAAGGCACAAAATCAGTGGACTGCATGTACAACTGTGAGATAGAGGGAAACGTAGTGTGTTCAAGGAACTGATGTAAATACATCTATTTGGCTGGAGATCCAGAGGGAGCCTAACAGAGATAATGTCTACAGGTAGATCTAGGAAGACAAAGTAGGAATTTTGAACTTTGTTTTTTTATTTAGTTAGTTAACATAGAAATGAAAGTTTTTTTTTTTTTAACCTAGAAGCGGTATTTCTTAGCAGATGAACCAAAATCAGTTTGTCAGTTGTTAATTTCATCTTTGCTCAAATGGGTGAGAAATCAGCCATTAAAAATAAAAGAGCCACTTTTATTTTTCTAGATTTCTTTATGGTATTACACTGAAACAGGACTATAAAGGGCCCATGGCCAATCAAACCTTGGGCTGAGAACCCTGGCGAGGCTGGTCCGAGGGGAGCTAGCCTCTGCTTTCCTTTCGTCTCCATTTTCATAAGAGATGTGTATCAGGTAAAGTTTCAACAGGATGCCGCTTGGTTTTTGGTTTTTCCCATCTCTTCCCCTTGTTCCCAATGCCTTGCTCCATCAGCCAACTTTCAGGGCTTGGGGGTTTTTAAAAATTGATTTATTTTTTCACACCCAGATTTTACCATAATAGTTCTAGCTTGCCACAACCCAAGAGGAAATGAAAAACACAATTCTTTTACTAGTTGAAATGAGAAAATGCTAAATTATGAAATGTCACAGGGAAAAAAATTAGAGCAATTTAAATTTCCTGGCCATGGGTCTATAATTTATTTGACACCAGACAAATGCACTTTGTGGAGAAAAAAAATTACATTTTTGAGTTTCTATGTTGAATTTTAGTGCTCAATTACATTGTTATATTTTTGAAACCTGTTAATACATGATTTTATTGGCAATAGTATATACTTAACTTAGGCAATGTTTTGAACTTTAAAATAGATTTGCCTGATAATTTATAAGAAGTCAAGTTAATTTATATTTCAAGTACAGATCTGAAATTCATATTTCATACTGATAATTTGGTATGCCTCAAAGATAATTAATCTGGAAATTTCATTTATATGAAATTCAAATTTGACTGGGCATCCTGTGGTTTTCTTTGCTAAATCTGGCAGATTTGTTTCCTGTTTTTAAGGGCAAAGTGAGTCTGAGAGATTGAAGAAGGATGTGATAAAATTTACTTGTTGAGGAAACTATTCTGTAAAAGACAGAGTGGAAAATGTACTGCAGGCAAACAAAAGTACATGAGAAAATTTCTTGTCCTTTCATGAACCTTCCTCTTTTGACTTAGGAAATCGTACCTGGTTTTTGTCCTGTGCCTCTGTCTCTCTCTCTTTTCTCTCTCTCTCTCTCTCTCTTTTCTCTCTCTCTCTCTCTCTCTCTCTCTCTCTCTCTCTCTCTTCTTTAAACTGAGAATTAAACACAAGGTCTTCCCACTGGACTAAATACCTACCCTCTTTAAATTTTTAAAGTTTGAAACAAGGCCCCTAACCTAGTTAATTGCCCAGGCGAGGCTTGAATTTGTGATCCCCATGCCTAGGCCTCCTGAGTGCTGGGATTATAGGCGCAAGGCACCTGGCCTGCATTCCTAGATCTATCTCCATTAAACAGATACAGTAGCTGTTGCCATTCTAAAACCAAACACCAAGTTAGCAAGGATAGAGAGCAACTGGTTGTGAGGGTGATCTGGCTGTAACATCTGTCATCCACTGATCACCAGGGTTGATTCAGCTGATCAGGCTGGCCAGCTGGTAGTCTGTGGGAGACAACTCCAATGACTTCCTTTGAATCTAAAACAATTACTGTGACTTTGATTATTTGGAGAATCATTTCTTTATACTGATATGTAAAAAGCTGTCTAGGTTATTTCCTTCTCTCTTCAATTGGCTCCCAGCATTCATTACAAGTAAGGATAGCTGAGGTGCTAATATGCAAAATCTATAGCCATCAGACAGTCCTGTTTCCTACCCTAGTGTTCTCCACAACACAGGATTGAGTACAGCAAGACATTAGAGCTAATAGCTCCGGAAATGTCCACTGGGTAGCGTCTCAAGATAAGAGGCTATGGACTGGGAATTTAGCTATGACTCCCCAGGGCACAAGAGTCTGCATATCAGAAATCAAAGCAATAGCCCCTCTTTATCTCTACAATTTACAGAAGCCAATCTTGCACCTGGACAGCCAGCTCAAGTTACTCATGGGATTCCCCTCATCCTCACTATCACCATCTCTGAGCCACCCTTCTTCTTCACAAGACAATAAATTCTGGAGGAGACCTAGAATCAAGGCCTTTGTCCACACATCCTCACAAGGATTGGACTCAGGACCCCTTGGCTGCCCTTAATTTGGAATGTGTCTTTGAGTTTTTACTCTCGCTGTGGGTTGCATTGGTGGTGGTAGAATTTTGCTAGGATTCCAATGACATCTCAATGGGATTACAAATATAACCTTTTGGATTGTGAGGAAAACTAGGAAGAGGATTACAATACTTGGATGACTGAACTTGATATTTGGGTTTACAATAGCGGTTGGTCCCCTTGCTCCCTCAAGACACCATATGCTGCCTGCTGGGGGAAGAGGAGGACCGGTCCTTGGTCAAGGATGTAGGAGTAAGTTTTCATGGATCTAGAGCAACTAGTTCTTCCTCGTGTGAGTAACAGGAATAGGAAATGCTATTTATTTATTTTTTTAAAGTTTCTGATGTTTTAAAGGAGTTTTAAAATGTCTTTGAAAAAACTGAACTGTGACACAGTTGATAGATACCTAAAACTTTTAAATGATTACAAGCCTATATAGATATCAATATTAAGCTATTATATATAATGCATACATCAATATTAAGCTATTATATCATATATACATATATCATTCAGAAATGTCCTAGGTGGGCGTCTACCTCAGACGTGAGTCACTGATTCAAATGGCATTGTTTTTCAATGCTGCTCACGATCTTTGGAGTGTCAACAAACCCTTTACAGGTTTTACTTCATGTACACACATTTTTTAGTCTACAAGATTAATTATATTTAGAAAGCTTCTGTCCTATCCTTCAACTCTTTACTCTGTGTGTGTATGAAATGCTTTGAAAAAGTCTTGAAATTTCTTATAAAAACCAAGCTCATCTTCCTTTTTTCGTCCATCCTCCCCGCAATGGTTCTCTCTTTTTCATTGCTTTTCATTTTCATAGTATCTATTGTACATTTTGGATCTTATTACTCTTTAATTTTTTTTTACATTAGGGAGACAATACAATATTTACACATGTATTCTACAATATTACACATTATGATTTATTTCACTTGTGAGAATGGTCTCAAGTTGCATCCATTTACCTTTAAAAGCCTCAGGTAACTATACTGGCAGTCTCTAAATTCATCAAAAAGAACAGTTTGTGCTTTCATCAGTTGACCATTTTTTAATGCCTAAATCTTACAATTTGACCAACTGCTAAGATAATGATATGCAACATATTAACTATTGTTAATTTCCTATTTTTTTGGAAATTCTGTATCATTTCTATCCTTTTTTGTTTTGTTTTTAAAATTTAAAAAAAAAAAACAAAAAAACAAAGCTCAAGCACATTCTGGACAACTAGTGACTTAGTGGGACCTTGTCTCAAAAAAACGTTGAAAGTGGTAGGGGTATAGTTTAGTGTGCAGGCTCTGGATTTAGTCTTTATACCCTCAAAATAAATATATAAATACCATACATAAATACTAAACTGTAGTTATGATGGGCATCTTGAAGTACTTGAGGGTGAAATATACAAGTCCTCTTCTGCTTACAAAGAACTTACATCCCAATAAACGCAGCATAATTTGAAAATATTGTAAGTAAAGAAATGCATTCAAGGGACTGGGGATTTAGCTCAGCGGCATAAGCGCCTGCCTTGCAAGCAGGCAGTCGTGAATTCGATCCCTGGTACCAATAAAAAAGGAAAAAGAAAAAAAAAATGCATTCAATGGCTGGGGATGTGGCTCAATCCACAATGCCAAAAAGAAAGAAAAAGAAGATAAATAAAAACAAAGAAAAAATGCACTTGATACTATATGGAATATCATAGTTTAGAATATCAATTGTTTTTCCTGCTGATTGTACAGTTGACCGGGTTATGAAACCATGTGTAATTTTTTCTTTCTTTCTTTGTTTCTTTGTTTCTTTGTTTCTTTCTGTCTTTCAGTTTTTGGAAATAGAGTCTCACTATGTAGTCTGGCCTGTGTGCATAATCCTCCTGTCTCAGGCTTTCAAGCACTGAGATTGCAGACATGTACTTCTGTGCCTGGATAATGTAAGTGATTCTTTTTAAATAATACAAACACAATAAAAATGTATATCAGATACCTAGATGGAACCATCAGCTGAAAGCAACAAAAATTTTGGTTAAAAGGTAATCTTAATTTTTGTTTTGGTCTTTTTCGGTACTAGGGATTACACTCACAACCGCACACTTGCAAGGCAGGTGCTTATGCCACTGAGCTAAATCCCCAGTCCAAAAAGTAATCTTTAAATGATCTAGTGTATATACCTGTGGGCTAACCAGAGAGGCCAGACCCTGAATGAGGTGAGGACTCAGCATTCTCTTTGAGAACACTTTCAGAGGGTGCCTATCTGGGAAACCCAGTGTCATGGACCTGAAGGATTCAGGGATCATAAGGTGAGGCAAGATTTAAGATACAAAAAAGCCAGGCCCTAAAACATTGCATCCCCAGTATTAGGGTGAATTAAAAATGAGTACCCTTCCCTTCATTGAGACTACATAAAATTATCCATTTTAAACTCTAGTGCTAACTGCAGAGGAAAACATTTCCTTTGAGAATTCATTATCATAAACTAACTCACTTGAAGAAATTCTTTTTTTTTTTTTTTTTTTTTTTTCATTTTTTTGAGACAGGGTCTCACTTTGTAGACCAGGTTGGTCTTGAACTCACTGTGTAGCCCAGGCTGGACTCAGGTTCACGGTGATCCTCCTGTCTCAGCCTTGAGAGTGCCAGGGTTAGAGACGTGCACTACCACACTTGACAAAGTTTCCATCCTTTTATCTCAACCTTCTCAAATCTTTTATCCTAACAAGTTTAAACCATTGAGCCTTGCTGGGATTTTGAAGTTTTTTTGTTTTGTTTTTACCAACTTTTCTGGTTGTTCTCAAAAGAAGATTGGTTTGAATTCTCCGATCCATCAATATCAGAAATAGATGTCTGATTCTTTTTTGAGCCCTCCAACTTTTTATCCATATTTTAAAGCTTTGTTTATTTCTATAAACATCATACTTATTGATATTCTGTGTCAAGTTATTTCAGCATTGAAAACTCTGTGGATGTGATTCTGCTATGGTGGTATAGTGAGTTCAAAACCAACCTGAACTACACAGAGACCTTGTCTCAAAACACGAAAAGAAGGATCAAAATTTTGAGGCTAACATTGGCAATTTAGCAAGACCCTGTTTCAACATAAAGTTTAAAAAGAGCAGAGGATGTAGCTCAGTAGTAGAACATTTCTGCGTTCAATCCTTAGCATTACAAAACAGACAAACAAGTGGATCCCTGACTTAGGAACTCAGTTCTTTCTGAGGGCTGGGTCTAAGTCAAGTAGTTAACTGAAGGCTCTGGCTTCTCTGCACAGCCTAAAGTCCCTCCTGCCTACGGACAGGTCTCAGGGTCCTTAGACAGACACTGCCCCAGGATCTCTCAAATAACCACACACAGGAAAGGGTGTTGTAATGTTCCTTCCGGAACTCTTTAAGGGTTAAATCTGTATCTGAGACCATCAAGAAGCACAAGTGGGTGGCATTCAGGTTATAGTTTAAGACTCGGATCATAAGTTAAAACTGAAATTCCAGCCAGAACCCAAGTTGTTTGTATGTCAGGCGGGTCATAACTCAAGGGTCCTCTGTAAATGCATGCGGGAGGCATCTGGGGTGTGGCTCATCACTGGGGATGTAGCCTAGGGTTCAGTCCTCAGTAAAGCCTTGGGGCATGAATGGGGAAGAAATTTGAAGGCATGAAAGAGTGTACAGCAGTGAAAAATGAAAAGCCAAGTAAGGTACAGCGCTGTTCCAAGCTTGTCTGCCCTCAGATCTGTGTGCTGCCTTCCTTAATCTTTGTCGCACACGGAGCACAGCCTCGTGGGTTCAATGGGAAGAGCTGGGGGAGCAGGAGGATAAAGAAGCCAGGCTACTCCTCATCCACTCCTCTCTCTCTAGGTTTCTGGGGCCTCTGCGGTATCCTTCATAGGTAATCTAGACCCTGGACTCCTTCAGCTCTTGTTTCCTCTGCATCTTTGGCCTAGAGGGGTGAGTCACTGATCTCTGGATTGCCTCTTGTAACATCTACTTAAAGATTCCACCAGTCACTTCTGTTTGTTTTAACTATTTGGAATGGCTTCCGGTTTTTGTTCTTTTATGGTGCTGGGGAATCATCCAGGGTGAGTAAGCAATCTGCCACTGAGCTGTCCTCGTGGCCTTTCAAGGCTTCTGTAAGCCTGGTGGGATACGATCTTGGCCTGAGTCACAGATAGGGTGTTGCGGGTCTGAACTCTAAAGGACACCTTGATTATCTCCCATCCTGCTGACAAAAGCCTAAAATGACCCCATCTTTCTTTTGGCTTAAAACTTGTAACTCTGCTATTGATAATAATATCACCAAGCATTGTCTCATGCTTAGAAACAATCTATGTTTCACCTGATGGGCCAGTTGAACCCACAGCCTCTTATGAGGGAAATTTTCAGCTATGCCTGCTAGAGCAAGAGCTTTACGCACAGGTGAAAGTGGATACATCTGCTCCTCTTAACTATCACCACAGCCACCACGCTGGGCTGGGGAAGTGTTACTTGGCGGAAGGCAGCTCTTGGGTGGGTAAGTTCCTAGGAGAAAACCTAGAGAGAGAGCTTGACTGGCTGGTCTTCAGCCATGGACTGTCCAGTGTTTGACCTCTACATTTAGAAAGTCATTTAGTTGGTAGTTGGAACAAAAGCAGGCAGTCACTCGGAGGTAAATTGGCATAGAGAGAAGAGACAGAATGTCAATAGCTGAGTACTCAGGAAAAAATGGGCAAATTCTTTCAATAAAGGAGTTGTTTTTTTGTGCTGGATCCTGGAGAAATGTTCAGTTCAGAAACTTCGTCACAGACTCTGCCCTGTTCACCGTCCTCAAGTTCTCGTTACCCCTGCGTGATGCAGTCTGATCAATTCCTTTCTGACTGTGACTTGTGGCTCAGATTTGCCTTTATTTTCTTTTAGAAATTTTCTGTGTATCCTTTCAATAAACTGTGTAATACCTAGTATAATTTGAGTGTTTTGTTCTTGTTGTTTTATTTTGTTATTGTTGTTGCTTTCAAGACAGGGTCTCACTATGAGGTTCAGCCTGGCCTTGAACTCTCTATGTATCACAGGCTGGTCTCAAACTTATGGCAATCCTCCTGCCTCAGCATCCTAAATGCTAGGATTACAGGTGCGCACCACCACTCCTGGCTAATTTGAGTGTGTTTTGTTTTTTTGCAACCAATATAATAATCTAAGACTATTTTTAAAGCATTTTAATACTTTCCCCAAATCTTCTATACTGCAATTCTATCAAATAAGCAGGTTAGAGGTTATTACTGTCACAAAGAAAGGAATTTCAAGCTTCAGGTCAGCTAAATAACTTGTCCAAGGTCACTGAACAAGTAACAGAGCAAGAACTAGAGTCTAAGTTGTTTGATTTTTGTGTCAAATGTCCACTGGCCTGCTCTTTGCTAGTTCCCAATGGTCACACAAGCTCATATGCAGCATTAATGATTTATGTAGTAGGAAGATAAGTGTTCAGACATATCAGGTATCAGATATTCACTACCAAGTACCTAACCATCCTTCCATACCACTTCTGGGCATCTTTTATGATAATGACTGCTCTGCCGAACAGAGGGAAGAACAAGGTGAGTGGGAAACAGAAGGTTTTCCACTGAAAAGCAGATCCATGCATCCATTCATTCAGAAATAGTTATCGGGAAATCATTCTGTTGTGAAAATTTGGCAAGTGCGGGGGACACAGAGACGAATAAAACTCATGAGGAAGTTTTAATCCAAAGGGAGAGCAACGTAAGTAGCAAATAAATAACAGCATGGGATGAGAAGGGCAAGATCCAAGAGTGAAGCACAGATACAGGCTGGAAGGGAGCTTGACGAGATCCATGACAGTGCACCCCAGGGAAGGCTCGCTAGAAGAAATCACATGTAAGGAGGGTCTGTCAAATTAATAGAAAAAGAACTACTTAACGGTGAAAAGAGAAAGAACATTGCAATGCAACTTTTAAGAAAAACTCATAATGGAAGAGAATGAGGAGGGTTGATGGCCCACCCAACAACAAGGACAGTTTCAAGGAGGTTTCAGCAGCAGAAGTGCATGCCTGTAATCACAACACTTCAGGAGGCTGAGGCAGGAGGGTGGCAAGTTTGAGCTAAGACCAGACAATTTAGTGATTAGCAAGAACTGTCTCAAAATTGCAAAAAAAGGACAAGCGAAGATAGGTGCAGTAGCACATACCTGACGTTCCAGCTATTGGGAGGTAGAGGCAGGAGGTTCCCAATGAGTTTGAGGCCAACCTGGACTACATGGTGAATTCAAGTCCAGCTTGAATTTATAGCAAAACTCTGACTCAGACAAACAAACACTGGGAGTGTTGCTCAGTGCAAAGACCCTGGCTCAAGCCCCAGGACTTAAAAATTGTAATTTTTTGAATATGAGTAAATGGAATATGAGTATGTGGAAACATCTGTCGAGTAACACATTTACTAAGACATGACCAATGGACGTGGGAAGTAGGAAGCTCCTGGTACCTTTCCAGGGTTGTTTCCAGAGAAGGAGTGGTGACTAAAAATGCAATGAAATCCAGAATGGGGGGGGGGGAGTTTAAATAGAAGTAGTAAACAAAAACCATTTCAGAAACCCTAAAATGAATGAAAATTGTGCCAATATTTTTCTCTAAAGTTGAAAAGAGTTAGAGAACTTAACATACAGAAGGAGTGGAATTTGGGAGAATAATATCTAAATTGTAGGCAATTTTAAAAAGAAAAATAAAAGTATCAGTAGTAATTAATCTCATCTAAAGGCTACATGCGTATCAGGCATTGTTCTAAATGTAGTAATTCATTTAAATTTTTATAACACGCTTATAAGTTGGAGCTTCAGTGTTATGATCACTGTATTGCAAACAAGGAAGTGGAGGAGACCATTTAAGTTACTTCCCCAGAGCTCTCCTGTCAGAAAGTGGTAATTGAGTCTCGGCAAGGCGAATTGAGTCTTGCAAATGGGATCCAGAGTTTGGACTCAAGTTGCACAGCTAAAAAGTAGGGGAAGGAGAAACTACCTGAGGTTGCTGGATAGATGAAAACATATTTCTCGTATTCTTAGAGGAGATCTTGGAATCAAAGCAAAAGATCAATTTGGTTCTCAATGTTAAGATGGTGAAACTCAGAAAGTTTGTTGAAGGGCACAATCAAGTTTTAAAAAATACCAAGCAGGGTTCTAAAGCACCCAGAGAGTACACTGGATACAATGTATTTCAATTTCCTGGGGAAAAGTTCACAAAAAGTACATTCTTGGGTATTAACCAAGAGCTCACTTACAAATAACTTCAATGTATAAAAGGGTTGGAGTCTCTCTATTAGAAGAACTGAGAACAAGCATTGGGCTGACCTTTAGTTAAATCAGATGCTCTTGTCTCTGAGGAGATCGTGAAGTATTTCTAGAGATTTAGTGACACCTCTCAACACTCTCTCTCTTTCTCTCTCTTCCCCTCTCTCTGTCTCTCTCCCTCTCTCCCTTTCTCCCCCTCCCTCTGTCTCTGGTTCTTTCTGTGTCTCTTTCTGGCTCTGTGACTCACCCTGCATTCCTTTCTTCTCAACTGCCACCAACCTGTCTACTGTTTTCCTTATAAGGCTATCTGAGCAAAGACTGCTTGACCTCAGGAGAAAACTCAGAGGGCTCCTTTCTTTCCAAGAAATCACTGTTAATTGCTATGCGGAAACATGTTTGTAGTCAAAAGACATGACAAAAATGAGAAAGTAACAATTATTCCCAAAATGTAAACACGTTCTGGGGCTGGGGGTTTAGCTCAGTGGCATAAGTGCCTGCTTTATAAGCAGGCAGTCGTGAGTTTGATCCCTGGTACCGATAAAAAGGAAAAAGACAAAAAACCAAAAAAACCCAAAAAACACGTTCTACAAGTTGTTCCTTGTATTTTACCAAAATTATTCAGTAGGTTGGGGGTAAACTAATTTTATCATAGTCTTACCTGGAACTGGTTTTTGTGTAGTTGTTATTTATTAAGCGGTTACATGTTTGACTCCTTTTACATAGCAGCATCCTACTTGATAATAACAAAAGGGTTGGCAGCTGTTCTGGGGTGACTGTAGTGGTTTGGATGTTGTTTCTTTGAGACAGAGTCTTGCTATGTAGAATAGGCTGCCCTTGAACTTTGCTTATATAACTCAGGCTCCTCCTGCCTCAGCTTCCTGAGTGATATTACAGACATGTGCCTCTACTCCCAGTTAATAGTTTGGATTTTTTGGTTTTTTGGTGTATTTTTTTTGGTCTTTTTCGGTACCGGGGATCGAACTCATGACTGCCTGCTTGCAAGGAAGGGGGTTATGCCGCTGAGCTAAATCCCCAGCCCCAATAGTTTAGGTTTTAAAAGTCCTCCCAAATTCCTTGTTTGGAGCTTTGGTCTCTAGAAAGATGCTATCGGTTGTTGTGAAAACTTTTAAGAGACAGAATCCACTGAGAGGCCTTTAGCTCCTTGGGGGCCCTGTCCCTTCCTCTTTTTCTCTCTGTGCGCCCTGACTCTTGGAGAGTTGAGCAGTTTTTTCCCATCATGTGCCTCTGACAGGATGTCTACCTTCCTAGGGGCCCAAAAGCAATGGAGCCAACCAGTCATGACCCAAAGCCCCACAAACTGTGAACCTGAATAAACCTTCATAATGTGCCTATCTCAGGTATTTGTTACAGTGAGAGAAAGCTGACCAAGGCAGTGGCTTAGTAAGTCACCACGATTCCTAACTCATGACTCCTGTGGCTGCCGAGCTGTGAAGTCCATGCCTCCCTGTTGTAGCCCGATCAGGACAGATTGTTTGACAAAGGGAAGCGTGTGACAGCTTTTTTGAAGAGGATTGAGGAGCACACTGCATACAAGTTTAGTTTAAGGGCTGACTGCCCTGGCAGGCTCTTTGGCAGAATATTTGGCAAGATCACCTTTGCCTGGTGACTCTCTTCAGTTTAGGAGATTCATATACTGGATTTTCTCATTCACCCAGAGGTGGTGAGAGTCTTAAAGGCAATTCACTCTAATCAACCTCATAGGACACTGATATCACAGCCTTATATGTGTGTGTGTGTGTGTGTGTGTTCAGGATGGCCTTGAACTCACTATTTAGCTCAGGTTGTCCTCAAACTCACAGAGATCCTTCTGCCTCAGCCACCTGAGTGCTGGAATTACAGGTGTGCACCACCAGGCCTAATTTCACAGTCATAGTCTTATAAGGTGTATTCTTTTCCAGATGAGATTCTTAACCTGCAACTCACTCTTCTTGCTATGAAGAACCTGGAAACCCAGGAAGTTTATTAGTGAAAGCAGAATTGTAGCAAGGGAAATAGAAAATTCCCTGGGGGTAATTACCCTGGGGGTAATATTTCCTTTTAGCTTTGAGCACAGCTAATGAAATATTCCTTTTCTTGTAGCAGAGGGCACACAGGCTGATGATCCTTGCTCCTAGACAAAATATCTTTCTTCACAGGTCAGGAAATGGATTGGACATGTCCACTAGCTTTCTCAATAGTTCTTGTGGGTATTAGAGAATAAAATCTTAGCCAGGCATGGTGGCCTAGGTCTATCATCCCAGCAATTAAGAGGCTGAGGCAAGAGAATTTCCATGAGTTTAAGGCCAACCTGGGCTCCATACTGGGTTCAAGGCCATCCTGAATTGCATAGTGAGACCCATTCTTCAAAAAAAAAAAAAAAAGAAATCTTGTGTCCATTCATGCTTCTTCACGACTAGTCTGTATAAGATGCAAATGTTTCTAAAAATCAGCCCGTGAGGGCCGGGGATTTGGCTCAGTGGCATAAGTGCCTGCCTGGCAAGTGCAAGATCGAGAGTTTGATCCCCGGTACCAACCAACCAAACAAACAAACAAACCAGCCTTTACTCTAGAGGAGGGTATTTTGTAGGGAAGAGTAAGGACATGAAAGTCCATGGTACAAACTTTAGGTGCCCAGAAGCCAAATGAGTTTAAAAATAGAGCATAATTACTGAGAATAAGCACAGTCAGGGGAAGCACTAACTAGTCAGAAACTGTAAGAATGTGTTACGGTTGAAATCTAAAATGCTCCCCAGAGTCTCATGTTTGGAAGGTGGGTGGTGCCACACCCACCATTCATCAGTGGATGAATCCCTGAATGGGTTCAGAAGCAAAATGTGCTGGTGGGATGCTGGGCCTGATGGAGGTGGCTCACGGGGACATGACCTGCAAGAGGATGTTCTTGTCTCCTCTCCTCTCTTTCTCTCTCAAGATGAATAGATTAAATTTAGATTTTTTGTGGTTTTAACTATAGCCTTTTTAATTTTAAAGACAGTAAAACAATACAAAAAATAATAAAGCAAATCAGAACAGAATAATGCAAGTGATACAGGACTTCAAAACAAGACAACAGGAAATCAGCAATAGCTATCATAATCTCTCGTTTTCTTCAAAATAGCTGTCAATTCCCATCACACACAATAAAATCAAACAAAATGAAAGACACAAAACCAGTCAAAATCAAAGAATGAAAGCATTTTAGGGCTTCAAAATAAGACAACAGAAAACCAACATTAAATTTAGATTGTAGCCAAACATGGTGGTGCATACCTGTAATTCTAGCACTTGGGAGGCTGAGGCAGGAGGATTACTGTGAGCGTAAGATCAGCCTGGGTTACGCAATGAGTCCAAGATCCGTCTGGAATACATAGCAAGTCCCTATATCAAAAAGCAAACAAAAAATAAGATTAGTAGAGGGGGAAAACAGTGATGTAAAGACTGTGAAGGAGGCTTCCTTCCAAGGAGAACAGTGCCGTTGAGCAGGCTGTTATCTCAGGCTGGTGAGAGTGGAAACAGCTGCCTTCCAAGGCAGAAAGGGACTTTAGCTAGGAGGAGTTTGCTACACAGGGTGAAAATGTGTTCAAGGAAGGCAACCAGATG
The DNA here is from genome assembly GCF_034190915.1 of Cavia porcellus. Lineage (NCBI taxonomy): Eukaryota > Metazoa > Chordata > Mammalia > Rodentia > Caviidae > Cavia > Cavia porcellus. The sequence goes on along the minus strand of NW_026947512.1, from coordinate 11,668,267 downwards.
TGGAAACTCTGAGCTGAGATGCTGAGAGGCGCAACCCAGGCAAAGGAGCGTGAGCAGGAGGAACTGATATTTGGTGCTGTTTGTGATGAGACTGCCTCAAACTTGCAGCTGCCCCTCCTGCCTCAGCTACATGAATGCTGGGATTATAGGCATACATCATCATGTTGGGCAGGAACTGATATTCACACATGTTGGGAGCTCGACCGAGTGATATGAGGCCTGTGGTGAGGAGTGAAGCCTGAGCTAGATTGCCCCTCCCGTCGACCGAGTGATATGAGGCCTGTGGTGAGGAGTGAAGCCTGAGCTAGATTACCCCTCCCATCGAGTATGCCAAGATGGCGCCCATTTCCTGCTCCCTAGCTAGTAAACAACACGCCCTGTAAGCTAGTCTGCCCAGCAACAGCTGACGCTGGCCAATCAGCTCGTCTTGCCTACTTTGATGTGATTGGTCGATGTGTCCATATATATGCTGACACCACCCCTGGGGCGAGTACACACACCAAGAAGAGGGACTGCTGAGAGAAGCACACAAGGAGCCGTAGGGAACGGACCAGAGGAGGCTTCCCTCAGGCGGGATCCGAGATCCCGGAACAGGGCGTACGGAGAGAGAAAATAAATCAGAGGCTATCCGCCGACTACTCGTGTCGTGTGTTTTTTCCTGCCGGCCGGGATCGACACCGACATTTGGTGGCCCGTACGGGGAGCTGATCACCCCCGAGGCGAGGCGGACGACGCTCCAGTATTGCTCTGCAGGACAGGTGAGTAGGGGATAAACCTGGGCTCTGGGTGGCGCGCACCTACAGGGCTTTTTAGACTCCCCTCAAGCTCACGTGTATGTGGCAGGTTAGCCTCACACGGTGAGAACGGACTCCTCAGTGACAGGCATGGGCAACTTACCCACTAAGAGTTCCAAGTCACTGGTAAGAGCGGTGAAAGACCTGCTCAAGATTTCAGGTATATCAATGAGCTCCAAGACACTTACGGAGTTTCTCCAACAAGTAGATGAGGCGGCACCCTGGTTCCTGCCGACGGGGCACTTGTCCCTACCTTGCTGGGAGAAATTAGGTAAGGATTTAGAGAGAGCAGAAGAGGAGCGCCGACTCCCACTTTCGGTTCGGCCGCTCTGGGAGATGATTCATTCATGCCTCAAAGGGGAGAGGAATGGGGCTAAGGATAGCGCAGATGGGCTCTCTCAGGCCCGCCGAGCTTTTGAAGGGGCCCGTTCGGAGTCCTCCCGAGAGGGGTCCGTCGCAGGGAGCGTGCGGAGGCGCTCGCGAGAGCGAGGCAAGAGAGAGGTACCCCCTGCCTCGGATTCCTCGGGCTCAGATACCTCGGAAGGCGAGGACAATGAGGCAAGTGACCCCCCTAATCCCTTTGCAGCTTTACGTAGAGACCTAGTCAAGATGCAGACAGACCTAGAGAAGGGAAGGAAACTCCTGAGCACTCCCCAACGGAAAGCCGTAGAGCCTTCCGCGCCACCCTGGGAGGTCCCAAACACCGGTTCCTGTGGTGAGATGGCGGCCTGGGGCCATCCTCCGTCACCCCCCCCATGGAGGGAGTGGCCTGGACCGTTGTCACATGTAGGGCCACCATCTTGTCTGCCTGGCGACCCGCCATCTTGTGCCCCAAAGACTGGTCGGCCATGTTACAAAGAGATACAATTTTGTGATAGGGAGGGACAGACATCTCATGGGGAGGCACCACCCTGTGAAAAAATGCCAAGGTCCCAGGGAAGGTATTTTCGTAGATGGACATTTAGAATGGAACAGATTCCTCAAGGGGCGAATGAGTATGAACAATGTGGGCTTTATCCGGTGCTCCTAGCGCAAGGCCAAGGACCCAATTACTGGGAACCACTGGAGATCAAGCAAATTAAGGAGCTTAAAAATGCGGTTGCCACATTTGGCCCTACTGCTCCTTACACTATAACTATGTTGGAGAATTTGTCTGCCGGTGGCTTTCTGACGCCCAGTGATTGGACCCAACTGGCTAAAGCCTGCCTGGCCCCCGGGGCTTTTCTGGATTGGCGCGCCTGGTATACTGAGTTTGCCGCCGAACAGGCTGAAAAAAATGCGGCTAGGGGCCATAGGGGGCAAAATGAGGATATGCTTATGGGTAAGGGTCAGTACGCTCAAGATCAAACTAGATTCCCTCCAAATGTGTATGAACAGATACATAACATAGGCATCCGCGCCTGGAAGCAGGTAAACAACACAGGGGTGGCCTCACAATGCCTCTCTAAAATTGTTCAGGGCAACACAGAACCTTTTGTGGATTTTGTGGCCAGAATGCAGGAGGCAGCTGACAGACTCTTTTCAGATCCGAGTGCTGCTGCTCCTCTTATTAAACAGTTAATCTTCGAACAGTGCACCAAGGACTGCAGGGCAGCCATAGCACCCCATAAAGGTAAAAACATAGAGGCGTGGATTAAAATTTGTAGAGAAATAGGGGGGCCATTATCCAACTCAGGCGTGGCTGCCCTTTTAGCCGCCGCCTTACAACAGACAGGGCCTCAGAAGACCAATCACCCTGGTAAGCCCAGGGGATGTTTCCAGTGTGGGGATCCCAGCCATATAAGGAAAAACTGCCCCAAGACCGGACAGGGGGAGTTTATATCCAAGAGACAGGAATCAGACAGACGAACGGGAACCTGCGAAAGGTGCGGTAAAGGTTCTCACAAAGCAAAAGATTGCAGATCTATTTTTGATGCCCAGGGGAACCGTATTAGTGGCAGGGAGACTACGGAGCCAAAAAACGGCCAGAGGGGGCCCTCCTTACGGACGGGCCCCCACTCCCTAGACAGGACAACACAAGATGGCACCCCCCCACAGGGGCCACCCCCGGGCCAGCAGGCGTGGACCTCTGTGTCGCCTCCAGACTCCTATTAACACCCGATATGGGCGTTCAGGTGGTTGAAACCACCTCCAAAGGACCACTACCCGACAAGCTAGTTGGTTTAGTGATTGGACAGTCCTCCACAGCCCTCCGGGGCCTTACCGTGATCCCTGGAGTTGTAGACCCAGATTATTTAGGAAACATCAAAATCATGGTACAATCTCATATAGGGACCATAGTAATTGATGAAGGGGATAAGATAGCACAACTTTTACTGTTCCCCAGTCTCCATGAGAGACCCCGGTCCGGTCAACGGGTTAGAGGGGGTCAGGGACTTGGCTCCTCTAAGGAAATTTTTGAAGGGCTTCATATGACTCTTGATAAAAGGCCCATGCTATCGCTCAGGATTAACGGAAAAAAGATAACAGGACTCCTAGATACAGGGGCAGACCGTTCCATCGTCTCCAAGAAAGACTGGCCCCCTAGTTGGCCTACCAACACAGCTGACAACACACTCCAAGGATTGGGGATAGTGGCTGCCCCCCAGGTTAGTGCTGTGACCCTGCCTTGGGGTGATGAGGAAGGTCACCGAGGACATTTTCAACCTTTTGTCTTGCAGCTGCCAGTATCCTTGTGGGGAAGAGACGTTCTCACCCAGATGGATGTCACTCTTACATCCACCTGCTCTCCCCAAGCCAAAGGGATACTCAAAAATCAGGGATATGTCCCCGGCAAGGGCCTGGGCGCAGCCCTGCAGGGCCGGACATCCCCCGTACCTGTAGAAAAAAGGGAAGGTAGACACGGGTTGGGTTTTTCCTAGGGGTCACTGAGAAACTTCTCCTGCCCGCTCCAATTAAGATCACCTGGAAATCTCAAAATCCAGTTTGGGTGCCTCAGTGGCCCTTACCCAAGGAGAAGCTTTTAGCATTAACTGAGATAGTCAAAACCCAGTTTCAGGCGGGACACGTAAAGCCGTCAACCTCCCCTTGGAATACCCCTGTCTTTGTTATCAGGAAGAAATCAGGCAAGTGGAGGCTGCTCCATGATCTGAGGGCTGTCAACTCACAGATGCAGCCCCTGGGGGCGATCCAGAGGGGACTACCAGCCCTCTCAGCCATCCCTCGGTCCTGGCCAGTTTATGCCATAGATCTTAGAGACTGTTTTTTCTCAATCCCCCTGCATCCAGAGGACACCCACAGATTCGCCTTTACCCTACCCACCATTAACCAAGAGAGTCCTGATCAGAGGTACGAGTGGGTTACATTACCCCAGGGTATGGCCAACAGTCCCACCATGTGTCAGATGTATCTTGATTTTCTACTGGCCCCCTTGCGTGAAGCCTTCCCCAGAATTAGATGTATTCATTACATGGATGATTTGCTAATCAGTGCAAAAGATGTGACTGAGTTGGAGGATATGCTTGGCCAATTGGTCAGGGCCCTGAGAAAGGCAAATTTACATATTGCCCCTGACAAGATTCAGGGAGGAGACATAGTGACCTACCTGGGCACCAAAGTCTCCCCCACATCGATTTCTCCACAAAAGGTAACCATCAGAACAGATAGCCTAAGGACCTTGAATGACATGCAAAAGCTACTGGGAGATATAAACTGGATCAGACCTTATTTACACATCCCTAACTCGGACTTAAAGCCCCTGTTCGACCTCCTGAAAGGAGACCCGGATATTGCCTCCCCCAGGGAGTTCACCCCGGAAGCCAGAGTTGCTCTGAGAAAGATAGAGGAAGCCCTAAGTACAGCTGCATTGCGGAGAATTGACTCAGAACAGCCTTTTGAGGTCTGCTTGTTGCAGACCGTTTCTCAACCTACGGCAGTGATTTGGCAAAAGGGACCACTTTTGTGGGTGCACCCTAAGGTCTCACCTGCCAAGATTATCGAACATTATCCGGAAACGGTCGCTTCCCTGGCCTTGGAGGCACATGGCAGGGCTATCCAACATTTTGGCTCTGCACCCCATGCTATTCGGGTACCTTATACCGCTTCTCAAATAAAAATCCTGACTGCTTGTATAGATACGTGGGCCATCCTGAGATGTGTTTTTCTTGGGGAGATAGACAACCAGTTCCCCAGGGACCCCATACTACAGTTTGTTACTCAACATCCGGTGATATTTCCAAAAATCACCGCGTCCACACCACTTACTCCTGCAACAACGATCTATACGGACGGGTCAAAAACCGGGATAGGGGCTTATGTGGTCTCAGGTATGCCTCCGATCAGCATACAATTTGAACCAGATCAACCACAGGTGGTAGAGTTACAAATTGTACAAACCGTCCTCGAGAAGTTCCCAGGGGCCCTTAATATTGTTTCTGACTCAAAATACGTTGTTAATGCCATGCAGGTCCTTGAGACTGCGGGCCCGATTAAGCCAACCTCCAAAGTGACTAATTTGTTTTTGTCTATCCAGACTCTGCTGATAAATAGACACAACAAAATATACATCACTCACATAAGAGCACATACGCGCCTGCCAGGGCCCATGGTACAGGGCAATGCGGCAGCTGACGTGGCCACTCGCCCGTTGTGGATACTCAATATGTTATCTTCAATAGAACAAGCCCGTCTGTTTCATGACAGATTTCATGTCAACGCCAGGACGTTAGCCAACCAGTACCACATTTCCAGGGCTGACGCGCGGGACATCGTACGGTTATGCGGCTCTTGCGCCACATACACACCCGTCGTATCAACGGGAGTTAACCCCAGGGGATTGATTCCTGGCGACACTTGGCAAATGGATGTCACACATATGATAGAATTCGGATCTCTTAAATATGTTCATGTCTCTACGGACACCTGCTCTCATATTATATTTGCGACTGCTGAAACTGGCGAAAAGGTGTCTCATGTAATCAATCATTGCCTGACAGCTTGGGCCGCATGGGACAAACCAAAAATATTAAAAACTGATAATGGACCAGCTTATACAAGCAGAGCCTTTAATGAGTTCTGTGAAAAAATGGGGGTACAGTTAAAACATGGCATCCCATACAATCCCCAAGGTCAAGGAATTATTGAAAGGGCTCATAGGAGCCTTAAAGATATTCTACAAAAACAAAAAGGGGGAATAAGTCAGGGCCTGCCCCCAAAGGCACGGCTCTCCATGGCACTGTTCACATACAATTTTCTGAACCTGAATAACAACAATCACTCCCCGGCCATGGAACATTGTAATCCATCTCCTGGCAATAGGGGATGGGTGAAATGGAAAGATGTCCTGACGGGACAATGGATGGGCCCGGATCCAGTAGTTAGCTGGAACCGAGGTGCGGTTTGTGTTTTCCCGCAGGAACCAGGACGAGAACCATTGTGGGTCCCAGAACGGCTGACGCGTGTGGCGAATCCAACGAAACATAATGCAGGAGACACTCCAAAACTCAACGGCAGCGGACAGCCTAATCAAGATCGGTCCGACCAGGATATTGCTGCTCGACCGAGGAATACCGTATGACTTATGGGACACAGTAATGATTATGCTCTCGATAGTAATTGGCTCTCTTTTAGGGTACGGTGCAGCCAGAGTGGCTAGGCCACGCCGCCTTCCGGCAGCCCCCTTCCTTCTGGTTTTGATGCTCACCACCACTACTGAAATAGGAGCAGACTTGGTGTGGGCAGCGATACATCATCCGCCAGCGCTAGCCGCTATCTCCACCACAGCCCCCTCTCTCCCAAAGTTGTATGCAAAAAACTGCTCCGCCAGATTGCCTTGCATACCAGATATACCGTTAACCATCAGACCCATACGTTTTGACCTTCCCATCACCAATGACGTGGTCATTTTTTCCACTAATAGTAACCCCTCGTGTCACCGGGGATCCTGCGTTAGCTTCCTGCCCCTCCTTGTAAAATGGTACAATACCTCCCTGACGGTGAGGTTGTCTGTCCCATCCCTGCATTCGCCTGGATGTTTTAAAGCTGGCACACTTAGCGGCGGAGTCATCACTTTTAACTCAACCTGCAAACCCCGAGCAGCCATGCACACCCGTCCCGATTTCCCCACATGCCCATACCGTGTGTCCCCAAGCCGAAAAAGACAGATGGTGGACCTGTCACAACTTTCATGGCAGCCCTGTACTGTCGACGGCGTGGGAGTGACTCATCTAAACATGTCTTGGTGGTCCCGGTTCTCTCCTCCATCCGGTAGTAACAACATATTCGCGTTGACCTGGTGGGAGTCCTACCTGAGAGTGAACAACAAGTGGGCAATAAGCTTCCCCTTCCCCCTTAATGAAAATTGGTTGTGCCTCTCCACCGGAGCCTGCATGGACTTAAGACCCATGCTCGCTATTAACGCTTCTGCCTCTAATGGAACCACCAATGTCACCCTTAATTCTGAGGCTGCATGCGTAAAACCGCCCTACTTATGGGTATTCTCTGCTGACATCTCCTTTAAGTGCAGTAACCAACCATGCTTTACAGGGAACTGCTGGAATGGGTCTTTCCCGTATGCTATGTTGGCTCTTCGACCCCCACTGATGTGGGTTCCCTTTAACGAATCTGTTTGGGTTCATCCCGTCTATCAGCAGGACCAACTACCCATGCTCAGACGTAAGAGAGATTTTGGGATCACAGCGGCCCTGACAGCACTGTTCGTGACTCTGACTGCGACGGCTGTGACGGCTGCCGTTGCTCTGACCCAGTCTACGCTGACGGCTCAGGCCTTTACCAATCTTACGGACACCACCTCCCTGGCGCTGAGGGAGCAACAAGAAGTCAACCTCCTCCAGCACAACGCCATAATGGCGTTACAGCAGCAGATCGACCTAATCGCTCAGGAAGTCCAGGGACTCTGGGAGGTGGCTAACAATTTATGTGACGCCAGATGGGCATTCACCCAGTTGTGCGTTACCCCCATCCAGGTCAACCGTTCGGCTTACAGGCAATTTCAGGATTATGTTCTCACCACCTATAATTCTTCCTTTTGGAACGCTAGCGTGCGCCTGGATATGACTATCCGGCAGCTAGATCAGATAGAGGTGCCTATACTTACAGCCTCCTTTTTTGATGATGTCCTAAGCCAGATAGGCTCCTTCTTCAAACCTTCGTCACTTCTTGCGTATGGGATCATTCTTGCTCTTGTGATTGTCACTCTCGTGACTCTTAGGTGCCTGCGGTCGATAAGGGCGACCCAAAAGACACATATGACATTGATGATGTTGCTGGCCCAGAGTCAAGGGGATTCCACACCTAGCGTTTTCTGGGCTCAGGCTAGAAAGGCACGGCTCCTTTAACCAGTACGTGGCTGCCCTCGCCATTATTCTTACGGATGTTCTAGTATTATTACGTACGTCTCCTTCCCCGTCGCGGCTGCGAACTTAGACTAGAAGGACCCCACGCTTAAGGCGTGTTCCCATTGATAATTAGAAAATAGTAATTAGTGATTGTAGTGAACGGGGATTATGGTTGGTAATTAGTGATTACGCGGTTCCTCAAATGTCACTCGGCTGACCCCTCCGTGTCTCCCCCAAGATATAAGCTTTAAGAGTTGAGTGGGCAAGCCAACGACGGGTAAGACGGGAGAAGTTCTCCTGATCAACCTAAGACAGGCTCTACTCCGAGGGTCCTCTAGGGAGTGAGAGTTATGGCATTGAGATGCGAGACCAAGGGTACTGCAGTGCCATCCGCCTCGAGGGTTGAGGGGAAGGCAGGAATGAATGTCTATATGCATCCAGGTTCGGTTCACAAAAGCCTGGCCCTGCGAAAAAATGAACCACTCACCTTGAGCATGGTCCTGGCGCAAGGATATGTACGAGACAAGGTGATGCACAGCAGGGTATAGACCTCTACATTCTCTCATGCCTCGGCCTGCGAAATAGGCCCACTCCCAGACACCTCACATGGACCCACAGACCGCCCTATCTTAATAAATAAAGAAGGGGGAGATGTTGGGAGCTCGACCGAGTGATATGAGGCCTGTGGTGAGGAGTGAAGCCTGAGCTAGATTGCCCCTCCCGTCGACCGAGTGATATGAGGCCTGTGGTGAGGAGTGAAGCCTGAGCTAGATTACCCCTCCCATCGAGTATGCCAAGATGGCGCCCATTTCCTGCTCCCTAGCTAGTAAACAACACGCCCTGTAAGCTAGTCTGCCCAGCAACAGCTGACGCTGGCCAATCAGCTCGTCTTGCCTACTTTGATGTGATTGGTCGATGTGTCCATATATATGCTGACACCACCCCTGGGGCGAGTACACACACCAAGAAGAGGGACTGCTGAGAGAAGCACACAAGGAGCCGTAGGGAACGGACCAGAGGAGGCTTCCCTCAGGCGGGATCCGAGATCCCGGAACAGGGCGTACGGAGAGAGAAAATAAATCAGAGGCTATCCGCCGACTACTCGTGTCGTGTGTTTTTTCCTGCCGGCCGGGATCGACACCGACACACACACACACACACACACACACACACACACTTTTGTTTTGAGATAAGGTCTCACTCTATAGTCTAGGCTGGCCTCAAACTCATGGCAACCCTCCTACCTCAGCCTTCTGAGTGCTGGGATTAAAAGCATGCATCCTGATGCCCAGCCCTCATATTCTTGATGATGTGCATTGGTGTTATTATTTGATGTAGGCACATTACATTTCCTTAGTGCCTTTCATCTAAGGATTGTAAAGTGCAAGGCAAACATTAATTAATTCTTACAACATCGTGAACTATAATCGTATGCATAGATAGTAGATGAGTCACCTGACAAACCAGCAAAACACAGCCTTTACGGGAAAGACTAGGCGGGTACAACCTAATGCATAAATAACCTTGTCAAATGGTTTAGGGCAGAAAAAGAGGCATCTTTTTTTTTGAAACTAAAAAACTGATGGAGTGCCATTTAAAAATATCCTAATAATACCTTCATTAGATCTGTAACACTCTGACTTTTGCAACAAATATTACCAGAAAAAGAAAGAAGCGTTAAGAGTCTATTCATAGCTACACCTTCAATCTTATTATCACCCCCGATGCAGCACTGTAGCAGCCAAGCAGACCTAGTCATTAAGCCAAGCTTTGATTTAGTATCATCGCAGGGAAAGTGTGCCATGGGCTGACTCATCAGCAGTGTGATTCTCGCCTAGATTTCCCTGGAGTCTCTGCCTTGGGTGTGTAGCAGGCCGAGGCCTGTGTAGCTGCAGAGAGATTGAATCTTCATTATTGCTTTTTAGGCGCCTCTCCTTAATAAAAGCAAAAATAGAATGTGTAAAGAAAAACACTTCTGAGGAAATGGCCTCTTTTCTAAATTGACCCACTGAGTCTGAAGGGTACACTACACCAAGAAAAGCTTTGCTCAGTGGGACTGATTTAACGCCTTTTTTTGGGGGGGGAAATCTAGTCTTTATCCTAGCTTTTCAAAATAGAAAACTTCAAATATATACAAAATAGATAAAATAACCCCTACAATTCTTTCCATGGCTCCTTTTACTCAAATGTTGCTAAGAAGTGAACACCACGGAAATTTCCACGCTAAGTGTGTAGTGCAGGCCTGTAATTCTATCACTCAGGAGACTGAGGCAGGAGGATTCTCTCGAATTTGAGGCCAGCCTGGACAACACAGTGAGTTCAAGGCCAGCCTTCACTATGTATTGAGACCTTGTCTCAAAAAAAAAAAAAAAGCAACAAAAACCAGGTCCTTCCTTTGATAACAGAACACTTGTCTCAAAAGATCTCATAGAATCTTGAAAGTCAAATCTGAATTTATTTTAACGGAGTTTGTAAAATAAGTACAAATACTCACCTCATAAGGTAAACCTATGGGAAGGTGAGAAAAGTATGTCACAAAATCAATCAAAATGTCTAACTCATTTGATAAGCTAAGGGCTGGGCACTTTAATATCTCTTGTTTAAGTTTTCAAAAATATTCTATGGTATCAACTTTTCTATTCATTTTTAAAATATTTCCATTTAACAGGTGGGGAAACTGAGGCTTGGAGAAATTAAGTAACTGGCTCATGTAAACCAACTTGCAGCTGACAAGCCTTGATTCCAAAGTCTGTAGTTTGTTTTACGCACTGGACCAGAGAACTCCTAGAGCTCCACACAGAGACGTGTGTTTCTAATGTTAGCAGGGGAAAGGAAATGGTTGGGAGAAAAAAACCCTCAAAAACATGGTTAAAATTTAACACTAAAACTACTGGGCATAGTGTTACATGCCTGTAATCTCAGCAAGAGGATCGCTGTGAGTTTGAGGCCAGCCTGAACTTCATAGTGAAACCCTGTCTCTGAAAGAAAGAAAAAAAAAGTTTATCACTAAAGCTAAAACAAGGAAATCCAGTCTACCTCACTCCATTAAAAAAACTAAGATTTTTTTTTTTCTTTTTACTGGTACTGGGGATCGAACTCACAACCGCCTGCTTGCAAGGCAGGTGCTTATTCCACTAAGCTAAATCTCCAGCCCCAAAACTAAGATTTTTTTTAACAAGACCTAACAAATACATATGTTGCTCAGCAATGCAATTATTTTACTGCTATTCGTTTATTTATTGGTACTGGGGCTCTAAGCCAAGGCCTTTGTTCTGAACTACATCCCCAGCCTTTTTGAAAGAGTTTAAAATTTCGAGACAAAGTCTCATTAAGCTGATAAATTGTCCTCACACTTGGGCTTCTTTGCTACAGCCTGCCAGTGTTGGGGTTACAGACGTGTGCCACCACACCAGGGAGGACAATTAATTTTAAAAAGCCATCACTGAAGAGTAAGCCCTAATTTAACCTTGCTCACTGTCTTAATAATAAATTAAATCTGAAGTTGTGCCAAATAAGTTCACCATTAACACATCCCCTAAATCAATTATGAGTCCACACCATTCCAGTGTAGTGCATCAAAAATTGAATTTTATTGCCTTAGCCATTCTTACATTTTAAAAAAATTACCAACATGCAAAAGTGCAAGTGGAATCATGTTTGATATATTTTTCCTTTTTAAAAATTTTTTTGGTACTGGGAATTGAACTTGGGACCTCACGTTTCCAGGCATGGTACATTTTTCTTTTTCTTTTTTTTAAATTTTATTTAAGGAGAAAAAGAAAAAAAAAAAAAACAGAAAAAGGGTACAAGTTATAGAGAATTAAAAAAAATAAACAGAAAATCACTGGTTAATAGATTACATATTGTCATCTTAGAAATAATTGTTCAAGTTACAAAATTAAGGCATATAAAGTAGACATTCAACACATCTGTTTACTGTCTCCTTGGTACCAAGAACAATAGACTATACCAAATGCTGTATACAATTGTCCTGGATGTGTAGTGAGCTATACCACCTAGGTTTCTGTAAGTGCGCTCTATGACGTTTGCATAACAAAATTGCTTGCATATTTCAAAGGATGTATCATGTCACTAAGTGCTGTGTGACTATTCAAAATAATTTTTACATTAATCATCTGCTTGAATTTTTTTCTGAAACAGGCTCTTATTGTGTAGTTCAGGCTGGCCTCGAACTTGTTATGTAGCCCAGGCTGGCTTCAAACTTATGGCAATTCTCTTGCCTCAACCTCCTGTGTGCTGGCAATATAGGTGTGTGACATTGCTTGGGTATTATGTCTATATAAATACTATTCATGACAGAGTTCAAAACTGTGCTATTATTATAGTTTTTTCTGCAACTCTTGAACATGTTTTCTAAAGAAACAGTTTTAGATTATGTCTGAAACATTTGCTGTTATGACAAAATACCACAGATTGGATGGCTAGCTCACAAACAAGAGGAAATTCCTTCCCACAGTTCTGGAGACCCAGAGTCCAAGATGGAGTCACTGCCCATCAGTATCTGGTGAGCACTTGCTGGCTGTGTCCTCACTGTGGCAGAAAGTAGAAGGACAAAAAGGGCCAAACATGGTGTGAAACCTCTTTTGTAAATCTGTTAACCCCATTCTGGAGGGAGGAGCCCTCAGATCTAATCCCTTTCTGAAATCCCTTTCTGAAATTTGCAGAAATTAAATTTTAGCATGAATTTTGGGGGACCCACTGGATGATAGTAAGCTGTCACAACTGCTCAGAGTCCCTCCCACCGGCTCTCCCTGAATGCCCCTGGGTAAGGGAAGGGCAGCTCCTTACTTCCCAAGAGCCTTCTCTGAGCAGCCACTTTATGTCTACGCTGCCTGTTTCCCGGCCTGCGTCTTCAGTGGTGCAGGGCACTGTTTCCTTGATCCCATGTCTTTCTGTGTCTCATCATTTAAATCCTTTTGCCGCTTTTCTGTAACCTGGTTTCTCTCTCAGGGCTCTTGTGCGGAGGGCAGTGGAGGGGGGAGGCCGACAGGACAGCAGAGGGGACCGGTGCAGGGTGTGGTCCATTAGAAAGAAGGGAGGAAAGTCCTCGCTAGATGGGAGGGCAAAGGAGGAGCCCAGGCAGGCTGAATGTAGCAGCCTTTCACGGAAGGGCGAGAAAGGGGTGAAACCCGGGTGTGCAGCTGCTTGCTAGGCTTCTTCTTGTCAGTAGGGTTCCTTACTTCTTAGTCTTTTGCATGCCAGTTTTTTTGAGGCTTCTCTTACTCAGGGTCTTGTTCTTTGCACTTTAGTTTCTCAGGGTTTATATGCAGCTCATCCAGGTCCTGGCCTTCAGTTTACTCTGTTTCTTTACTTCGTTTAGGCCCTACTTATCTTCCCCCATCTCCAGGACACATTCCTAGGAAAATCCAAAGGCTAGTTGGGAAATAAATTTCTGGGTCCTGTCATATATTCAAGGACCTTACTTTCTGCTTTGAAAATATTTTTTTTCTCAGAATTCTGAAATAGTTGCTTTTTAAATTTTTAATTAAATTAATTTTTTGACTCAGAGTCTCCCTGTGCAGTTCAAGATGGTCTTAAACTCACTAAGTAGCTGAGGTTGGACTCAAACTCAGGGAAATCCTCCTCCTTCTGCCTCTTGAGAGACAGCTAGGTTACAGGTGTGTGCCACCATGCCTGGCTTCTCCTAGGGAGTCTTAATAAATCTTGTATTTGTTTTTGATGTTATAACATTTTGCAATGAGACTGGGCCTGAGGTGCTAGCACTCTGGACGCTGAGGCAGGAGGACTACAAGTTTGAGTCTAGTCAGCCGGGCTGCTTAGTGACTTATCAAGATCTTGCTTCAAAATCAAACAAAGAAAGAGATAAGTAAAAAAAGCTAAGGGCGTAGCTCAGTCCAGATATACAAGATTCAGTTCCCAGTATCCTCCTCCATCACAATGACAGACTATGTGTGTGTGGGTGTGTGTGCGTGTGCCTGCATTTGTATGTGTGTGTGTATGTTTCCAGCCACTGCTCTGAGTATTTAGTTTTTTACTTTGTAGATGTCTGTTTTTTGAGTTTGAGCCACTTTCTAGTATTTTTTATTTATTCATCTCTATTTTCCTTTTAAATTTTTTAGGAATTTATAACTTGAATGTTGGCTTTTTTGGATTGATCTTCTATCTCCCTTTTATTTTCTATTTTCTACCCTTCTCTGCTTTCTGAGATATTTTGTTACATTTCTCTTTCAAACTTTCTAATCACATTATTTTTACTACCAAATTGAAAATTGCTATGATATTTTTTACATTCTGTTTGGAATGTTCAAAACATTCTATTTTTCCTTTAAAATGGGTATCATACAATTTCTGAAAGTTTTAAAGTTTTATTTAATTTTACTTCTTTGTATATAAAACATTATGCTCCCAAAAACTTTGTGAGTGTGGTGGTACATGTCTGTGATCCCAGCACTCGGGAGGCCGAGGCAGGAATATCACTGAGAGTTCAAGCCCAGCTGGGCTACACGGTGAGTTGAAGGCCAGCCTGAACTACACTGTGAGACCTGGTTTCAAAACAAACAAACAAAAGAATGATGTCATATGGGCTGGTCCTTGTTTGGTCCCTAGTGTTGTAGGTGAAGCAGAATACAGTACCAAGAATTTGAGAGCATCACCTCACAGAACTAGTAGAAGGCATTGTTAGAAAGAAAGTTGAAGGCCTGTGTCAAATCACAGGCATGTCTTAAGCTGTGGCAGGGCATGGGGCTCCAGCTCGTACAGAGGCCTGGGGAGAAAAACTACTCTGAGACAAAAACTGAGCAAAAAGACTTGGTGCCAGAGAGATGTGATGGGAGAAAGTGTGAAGGCAAAGGACAGAGAGCTACTTTTCATGCTGCTACTGTCTCCAAGCAGAGGCAGGTGACCTCAGCAAGGGCTCAAAATAGGCCATAGCAATATCAATCCCAACAGGGAGGCCAGCGACCTCTCTCAGTGGGCATTGTCAGGGCGTGGAATGCTACTTGAGAGAAGAGACAACCAGTTCCAGTTTCTGTGGAGCTTGTCTGCAGCCTCTGCTCTCCCTAACCCTAACCCTAACCCTTCTTCAGGCTTTAATAATCTGTAGTAACCTTGACTTGAAGTTCTCAGTGCCAAGCAGCTAAAGCTTCTGGTTCTGTGTTCACACCAACAGCATCTGCTTTTACAGCAGAAGACATCCCACCACAGTCTTAAAGCTGGGGCCGGCCTACTGGAGACCACAAATTCACAATGGCTAATTTTGCTTATTTTCCTAAGAGATAAATGGAGGTTTGGGATTATGGCCTCACTCTTTTGAGACCCCATTAACTCTTGGGATGGGTCATCCTCTCCCATCCACTAAGAC
This sequence comes from Cavia porcellus, assembly GCF_034190915.1. Classification (NCBI taxonomy): domain Eukaryota; kingdom Metazoa; phylum Chordata; class Mammalia; order Rodentia; family Caviidae; genus Cavia; species Cavia porcellus. Next base: position 11,652,836 of record NW_026947512.1, on the reverse strand, counting down.
TAAACTAAAACTACTAAAATGAAAAAGAACACTCCAGAGTAAAATCCTTCTTAGCATAAAATCATCTCCACCTCCTTGAGTCATCCCAGGATTATCCATTGCCTGCAGTGTCTCAGACCTCTGAATGTCCTCTCAATCTTCTGCAGGAACCTTCTGCAAATCTGAAATCTTCTGCAGTCCTGAACTCTTCCACTAGCCCCTCCTATTATTGTATTGAACACACCTAATAAATAGTGGTCGGAGTATCTGAGTCTTTACCTGTCCTAAGGCACTGACCTCCCAGCCGCCATCATGCATTACTAAATTGTCTGTTTCTTATTTTATCCTTCTCCATATCTTCATACAGGCTGTTGGGGATCTCGGCCATTTGGGGATCTTGGCCAGGTCCCCAATACCATCCAACACCATAGAGGCACCTCTCTTCCCCTCATTTGTTTCTAGACCCTGAAAGCTTTCTGCATCATATTCAGGTCATAAGCATCAGATGTGACAATGAAATAAACTCCAAATCTTTCAGCATTGGACTCTCTCAGAGGGTCTTGACCAGAGAAATCAGGTCGGTAGATATGATCACAGATCAGCATGATGTCTCCAACCTCACACTTGGGGCTGAGCTCTTCAGCTATACTGGTGACCACCAGGGTATCTGCACTCTGAAGCCAGAAAACCCTCATCAGGAATGTCACCTTCCAGAGCAAATACTGCATCTATGCCTCTGTCCCGAATGGCACACTGGCTCTGCCACTCAGGAATGCGGACACCATCAACCAGCATGACCTAGCACTGTGCTTCAAGGAAACCTGGGTAACTTGCTGTAGTCAAAGCCCTGGACCTGAGAATTAATTTCTCCTCCAGATCTCCTAACAGAGAACTGCAAATCACTGACACCAGGGGTGAGTGCTTAGCACTCCGGAGAAACTATTCTGTAGTGTTTTGATAATCTTCATTTGTGAATCCATTGTTCATAGTCCCGCCAGAGCACTCCCAGAGATCCTGTTCACAGCAATCTGCTTGGAGGAGCTTTGTGGTTGTTGTAGCGGTCCGGTCCACACAGTTAGTGAACCTGAAGTTTTAAAAGAAGTTTCTTCTTCTTGTGTGCTATGATTTGGATGTGATTTTGAGGCAGCAAATAGCTAAGGAAAAGTGTGGAGAATGAAGGGAGGGCTGCCCTATCATGGAACGCAGTTTGGGCTCCATTTGAGGCAAAAGATAACCAAGGAAACACTTGGGGGGAAAGGGGCAGGCCCACCTTGGAGCATTAAACATGTCCAGATCTATTTTGTTTTCATTCTTTTTTCTTTTGCTTTTTTGAGACAGCATCTTGGTATATAGTGCAGGCTGGCCTTAAACTCACCGTGATCCTCCTGCCTCAGCCTAGGGAATGCTTGAATTACAGATTTGTGCCACTAAACCCAGGCCTCCTAGATCTAAATACACTGGGAAAAGGTAACCAGGTAATGTAGTTTACACACAGTGCATCCCCAGGCGTGTGTGTGTGTGTGTGTGTGTGTGTGTGTGGTCTTCTGCAACCTTTGGCAGACCTACGCCTGATTACCATGCTATTGACTATGCAGATTTGACCCTACCCCAGCCCACTTTGGATGCCATGACAGTTCCCTTTAGGGGTCATAAAAGATCAAACCCCACAAAAAACTCTGCCTCGAGACTCAGGAGCTGAGTCAACACGCCATTGGCAGGAGTCATACCTCAGATCAAACCCTCAACTCTACCCCAAACCCTAGGCTCAAAGCCCTGAGCACCAAGCTCCCTTGAGACCATGACCTCTTCTCATTGCCCACTCACACGCTGTGGAATGCCTCTCCTCTCCTCCCCTCCCTTTCAAATAAACCACTGATCCTGCTGCTACTCTTGAGTGGCTTTCTCAAGGATATAAAACTTAGAGAAGGCCTCCAGCCTGGCAAGTTTGTCCCAGTCTGTGTTGACATTTGATATCCTCGCAGTGGTTAGGAGAGAAGGTGGGACCTTTAAGAGGTGGGGCCTGGTGGGCGGTCCCAAAGATAGCCCCACCCTCCCTGGTTTTTGATTTTTTTTTTTTTTTTTTTTTTTTTTTTTGGTAAGGGGATTGAACTCAAGACTTCGAGCTTGCCAGGTGGGCACTTACGTTATGTCACTGAGTTAAATCCCTATCCCTTCACGGTGTTCACTTGCTGACGTTTTTGCTCTCATCAATGTGGTGCTGCTTGATGTGCGGTGATGTAGCTCGGGCTAGCGCTATGCTATTTGGACTTTCAGCTTTCCAGAGATAAACATTGTTTACAGTTTCTGGTATGTTTCCCTCAAAAGTACCTAATTGTGTAGATTTTCAAAATTTACACTTTTTGGCCAGTCGTGGTGATGCGTGCCTGTAATCCCAGAATTCTGGGAGGTTGAAGCAGGAGGATCACAAATTCAAGCACAGCAATTTAGCATCTTTGCAAAATAAAAAATGGCGAGGGCGGGGGTGTAGCAAAGGCCGTGAGATGAATCCGCATGAAGAACAACAACAACAAAGTTAAACTTTAGGGGCCTATAGTAAAGCTTGCTTGGCTCTTTACGATCAATGACAACTTTTGTAAGTGATCAGTGTCTACGTATCCTTGCATTTCTCCCAAAGAAGACTTCTGTAGTTCTCAGGGGTTTCCATACTACAGAGGGCCAAGTGAAGAATCCAAATATGTGAAATGGCTGAGGAAAGACAGCCGAAAGGGCTGAGTAGTGTACAAAGTGACATGGGGAAACCCCCAAGTGAAACGAAATGCGTGGTCTAAAGATATTTCAGAGGCCAAATTATATGTACGTGGCACAGCTAAATATTGTAGTTTTACATAGTTTATCCTTTGAAAATTATACTTTCGATTGACATAATAGCTCCACGTATTTTTAAGGTACAAGGTGATATTTTGATTCATGTGTATATTATTGGGTAATGGTGATTGCATATGTTGCAAATATCTATCACCCTGAAGTTTTATCACTTAGTGATGATGAATACGATGAAAATTCCCTCTGCCCTCCTCCCAGTACTGGGGATTGAACTCAGGGCCTTCACACTAAACTCTTACTTTCAGCCTTTTTAATTTTTTTTATTTTGAGACAGGGTCTTGTTAATACACTAAATTGTCCAGGCTGGCCTGCATTTGTGATCCTCTTGCCTCAGCTTCCCAAGTGCTGGGATTTCTGGCTTGTGCCACCACTCCCGGCTACGTTATTGTTACTTATTTTTTGCCCCGCTGTGCCACAGCATAGCAGAGCGTATTCCCCCTTGTCAAACTTGTGTTAAATGTGTAACAATTGCGCCTTTGACATACCTGCCTGCATTGCAGTTTCTGTCCTATCTCTTCCACTTGTCTTCTCACCACTGTTTACATATAACATTGTCATCATGACCGGAGTCTTCCAGTCCCCTCTTCCTCCTCCTGTCTGCAGCCCCTGGTGACCCACTGTTGGGTGCACATCCATAGAAAACTAACTCATCATGCTGAGAGGATGCTTGCACCTCTGTGCTCACTGCAGCCCTCTGCCCAATACCCACAATACATCATCTTGCTAATAAATGTCCATCAGTGGCAGCGTGGATACAGGAAGGATGGGGTGGAGTCCCAAGGAAACACGACCGAGCCATCAAAAGCATGAAATCCCATCATTTCTGACAGCATGAATGAGCCTGGAAGAGATGATGTTAAGTGAAGTGAGTCAGTCAGAAAAAAGCAAACCCTGCAGGGGTCCACATCGGTGGGTTCTGAAGAAGTTGATGTTTTTGAAGTGGGGAGTAATTTATCCTTAAAAATCATTAACTACATGTTTTCCGTCCCAGCTTTCTAAAATCTGGCCAATTTTCCTAACTTCTTAATAATGACAAACATCCTTTGAATAATTTCAGAATCACAATTTACTCTCATAATTAATTGGCATTATGGTTAGGCATATAACTTTAGGTTATTTCTGGAGAAATAAATTTTCTTCAGAATTTTGAGCCTTCACACTGAACTTTGTTGACTACTTTCCATTGCTGCTATTGAGAACCTGCTTTCCTTTTCTGTGGTTGTCCACAAATCATACAAATGTAGCAGCTGAAAACAGTACTCATTTATTAGCATATAGTTCCACAATCAGAAGTAGGAGTAGAGAGTGATTGGATTTTCTGTTTGAGGTATTAACAGTGAAATTCAGGTGTCAGCTGGACTGAGTTTGTCTCTAGAGAGCTCTGGGGAAAAGTTAGTTTCCATGTGCATCAAGGTATTTTTTGTGCTCCTATCTGAAACCACTTTCCCCTTGCTGGCTGCTGGCAGATATGAACTCAGCTGCTACACGGCCTTTGTCCCTAGCTCTTTAGACTCTTTAGAGTCTAAGCTGGCCAGGGAAAATCTCCTTTTCCAGAAGAACTCATCCATTTCGAGAACTCATCCATTTCTGTGAGCCCGGCATGGGTGTGCGATCTCATCCCTGGACGCTGAGGCAGGAGGACTGCAAGTCTGAGCTCAGCCTGGCAGTTTAGTAAGTTAGTGAGACCCTGACTGAAAATAAATATAAAGAAGGGCTGGGGATATGGCTCAGTGAGGAGGCCTTGGGTTTACCTTCCAATAGGGGGTGCGAGGAGTCACCTTTCTTAAGGCTGTTTAGGTCAAGCCTTTCTTAAAAAAATGAACTGTGTGCTGGGTGTAGTGGTGCTTGCCTGTAACCCCAGCACTCAGGAGGCTGAGGAAGGAGGATGGCTTTGAGTTTGATGGCAGCCAGGGCTACAAAGTGAGTTCAAGGCCATAGTGAATTGCATAGTGAAACTCTGTCTCAAAAAAAAAAAAAAAAAAAAAAAAAAAAAAAAAGAGGCATTGTGTGCAGGCCACTGGGGCCAGCCAGACACCAGCCTTTTCCCATGACTCACTGCCAGTCAACAAGAAGAAGCAAGCCTTCCCTGTGAATTGGTGCCATGCCTGGGCTACTGGAGGGACAGCCAGTTGCTAGCCTCTTTTGGCACACAGGCTGAGAAACAAGAAGGGCCAACCCCCACTGCCCCACCCGTACCCTTTGGCCATAAGTGATCAACTGATCCTGAGAAACACAGGTTACAATGATGGCTATTGAGTAAAATACAATTTAATGCTTGGAGTGTTTAGTGTTTCACTGACTTTGCAGGTCTAAAGCTGGTAATCAGGTCATGTATTCAGAGGATAACAATATGCAATGTAGTGTCTATGGAGGATTTCCTTCTGAAGGTGGTAACTATTGTTATTTCCCTATTATCTTGTTTTGAAGTCCTGTATCATTTTCATTGTGTTGTTTGTTTGGTTTTTTTTTTTTTTTTTCTGTTTTGTTTTGTTTGATTTTATTATGTCTGATGGTATGGGCAGCTATTTTGAAGGAATAAGATATATTATGATAATCATTTTGGATTTACTATTACCTTGTTTTAAAGTCCTGTATTGCATTCATTGTTTTGTTTTTATTGGTTCTATTTTGATGTTTTGTTTGATTTTTACTGTGTTAGAAGATACCTGTAGCTATTTTTAATACAGTAAGAGGCATTATGGTAACTATTGTTGATTTTGTATTGTTTTGAAGTTTTGTGTCATTTACACTGGTTTGTTTTGATTGGTTTTATTCTGTTTTATTTTGATTGGTCTTATTCTCTTTAAAATAACAAAATACAAAGTCAACAGTGTCACAGTAATGTATCCTACTAAAGGTAGAGAAATATACAGCACCTTGGGTATGGGAATCTTTCAAGTTACCTCTGAATTCTGCCTTCAAAACAAGTTTAAAACTATTCTAATTTGTGATATTATATATATAATATTTTTACCTTTGAAAACTTACCAAATTTTTCATTTTCCTCAGGTTTCTGAAATTTCACAGGCTTTTGTATGAGGTTTTTATTTCCTACTGTGCTACACACTAAATTTCCTTCCCAGCACCCGCGACCCCTGCACTGTAACACGGCACTCCATTATTTGGATTTACTGTATGTTTGTTTTGAGACGGGGTCACAGTATGTAGTCAGACTGGTCTTGAGCTCACTTTGTAGCCCAGGCTGGCTTCAAATTCACAGTGATCCTCCTTCCTCAGCCTCCCGAGTGCTGGGGTTACAGGCTTGTGCCACCACAACAGGATGGGTTTAACTATAGTTTATTTAATCCATTTTTCAATACTGGACCTTTTGGTTCTAATTTTTAACATTGTAAATAATTACAATAATATTCTTATGCCTACACCTATGTATACTTGCTTGGTTATTTCCTTTGTTAAATTCCTAAAAATTACAAACTATGTTCTGATTAATTATTTCTTCTTTAACCAACTGCCAAGAATGTAAATTAAGGGCTGGGGATTTAGCTAAGCACCTGCCTGGCAAGCATGAGGTCTTGAGTTTGACTCCCAGTACCAAAAAAAAAAAAAAAAAAAAAAAAAGTAAATTACAAAAAAGTAAGTTTCCTAGGCCAGACAGGATGGTATTTGTTTTTAGTACCTTATTCCCAAGTACAAAAGGAGTCCCCAGAACATAAAAAAGACTTGGTAAATCTCTGCTGAAAGAAGTATATCTACTTTAAGAATGGTAGTAGAGGGGCTGGGGATTTAGCTCAGTGGCACCTGCCTTGAAAGCAGGCAGTCGTGAGTTTGATCCGCAGTACCGGAAAAAAGAAAGGAAAAAGACAAAAAAAAAAAAAAAAGAATGGTAGTAGATATTGCCAAATTAATCTCTAGAAATTAACATCTGCACCTGGAGGGCTGAGTCCCTAACTTTTGGTGCACTTTCCTGCCTGTCAATGTTGTTTATATTTTTTGGCTGAAGAATCTTTGAGGTTAGCACCCAACACATGCCACTGCCCCCCTGGAAGGCTGTTTGTCTCATTCCACTGAATGGGTGCTTTTTACAGAAGGTGGCTACCCTTATAATTTTTCTTTCCTACACCATGTTCTGTGACTAGAATGCTCTGCCCCAGTTCTATGTCTTCATTATCTTTATTTTTGGGATGATACCGGGCTTGGATAAGGTATATCAATATTAAATAACAACAATTAACACAAGATGTTTTCAGGAAAATACATATTATTTTAATAATATGTTTCTTCACAGAACTCAAGGATAAGAAGGCAATGAGAAACTTTGGAAGGATCTAATATGTGCTAGAACCAAATAATCAGGAGTACAAAGAAAATTCAAGGCCAGACTGAACATCATGGTGAAACTCTGCCTCAAAAAAAAGGGGGGTGTATGTTTCAACTGTGTTATAATAATGTATCCTAATTAAGGTAGAAAAATATACACTACCTTGGGGGTGGAAATCTTGCAGGATCTGATTTCTGCCTTCAAAATGAGTTTGCCATCTCAGAAGTGTGGAAATAGAAACTGAGTCCTAAGTCATTCATACCCAGGTAGTAACAGGCAGTAGTGGGGCAAAGAGAGGATCCCCCCAACTCCTTGAATCTGGCTTCTGACCCAGGTTTATCGCACTGCTCTAATCCACCTCTCTCACAACTATAAGGTGCTAAACGCACATTTCCTGTTTACCATAAGCAGAGTTTGCCATTAAATAATGGGCATCATTTTATAAAGAGAATCACTCAAAAAGCTGTAATTATATAAATGTCTAGAATAATGACCCATGTGATCTTGCCAATATTCATACTTAAAACTTTTTTTCTTTCTTTCATGGCTTATTCCAGTTGTGAACATTTAATATGCTTTTGTTTTTTGGTTTTTGCTTTTGTTTTGTTTTGAGACAAGGTTTCACTATGCAGTTCAGGCTGACCTTGAACTCGCTTGTAGCCTAGGCTGGCCTCAAACTCAGTGGCAATCCTCCTGCCTCAGCCTCCTGAGTGCTGGGATTACAGGCGTGTGCACTATGGTTGGCTCTAATATGCTTTTTAAAATCATGAGTACAGTTCAGGAAGATGCTTCTATTAACGATGTTGCTGCCTGAAGTTCAAAATACCTAGGTCATGTAGTGCCCTCTGCTGAAATAAGCATGTATGACAAATTAGTACTCACATTAATCTCCTCTAAGAAACTAATTATTGAGAGTATGTCTCAGGATTGCAAAAGACACCTAGTTTTGTAGTAATTCATCATTTAAGTCTTCATTTGTAACTTTATTATATAAACCAAGAATTTATATTACTAACATGTAACTCAGTGACATTTAATAAATATTTGGCAAATTAATTTTATTATCCTATTCATTTATAGAAGTTAAAAATTTCATTCTTCTAGTGGTGCCTATGAGATAATCCACTGTGGCATTCTTTTGCAGTTTTATTCTTTATTTTTTTGGTACCAGGAATTGAACTCATGACCTCATGCTTGCCAAGCAGGTGCTGTGCTGCTGAGCTAAATCTCCAGCTCTCTTTTGCAGTTTTAAGTGGCCCTCACTGACGTTCTTCCGTTTGAGTGCTTCGCCTTGAGACTTGCAGTTCTTGTCATTTCTTATTTTCTCCCACCCCCATCCTCTATGGGTTATTATTTATGGTTTTGCTCAAAATACACTGGAAGTTTACAAGAGCTTGAACATTTGAATAAGACAGAGCTGAGTTTCAGTCTAGGCCCTGACACTTCCTTAAATGAGTTACTCATCCTTTAACAGGCTTTCTGTCTGAAGGGGAAATGAGAGTAGCCTAACTAATAGGTTCCCTGAGGATTTAAATGACACAATGCAAATAAAGCACAATATTTGCCACTTAGCAATTGTTCAATTATTGGTAGCTTTATTGTTGTCTCTGTTAGGTTTTAATTGAAGCAGCTTTTGTCTGGAGCACTCTATCCACAGGTCAAGTGAAGTTTGGAAGATCACCCTCTTTGTCGCTTGCAGAAAGTATTTGTTTAATAAAATCCTATCTCCAAGAAGGGAGTTTCTGAATTAAGCTCCTGTATTCCAGAATTCTTTTTCATATCACCTGTTCAGACAGTTGTCACCAAAAAAAGACTTGCCCTAGATTCCTCATCTTTCAGGCCTCTTTATACTTATCAATCATTTTTATTAGTTCTTTCTCCTTCCTTGAGACATGGCAAAATACAGTAATCTTCATTTAATAAAATGTGAGGGACTTGGTGCACAGAGAAGAAGAAACTTGGAAATTGTGGAACTGGAGCAAGGCGGGAACAAAAAAGTTTTATTGCTTATTTCACTATCCTGGTATAAAACAGCTGCCCGCATTTTAATTTGCTATTTTAAAATTTAATTTAAATTTTTATCACATTAGTGGCTACATATAGCTTAAAATTCAAATAGCTTTATAGGATTTGTAATGAAAAATGCAATCCTCAATCCTATTCGTCCCCTAAATTCACCTCCTCCCTCTATTCTCTGGTAATCACTATTTCATGTACTGCTTAGGGTTTCCTGGAGAGCCCAAATTAATAGGATATTGCTATATGTTGGATATATATATATATAATTTTATATATTTCATCTATTTATATCATATATATTTCTGTATTCCCTGCCCCTCTGTGTTACTTTTCTCTTTGCTAAGACAAAATACCTGACACCCACACCTAAAATAGGAAATACTTTGGCTCACAGTTTGTAGAGAGAAGTTTCAGGCTGTAGTCAGCTTGCTCCAATGTTGGGAGCCGTGGCACTGTCAAGTCATCAGACGCGGTGATTGCGAGGCCTGTGGGAAAGTACAAAAGCCTGGGCTAGATTACCCCTCTCATCGAGCCCGCCTGTGTGGCACCTGTTTCTTATCACCCCACTAAGTTCCCGCCTCACAGGGTAGTCTGCCTAGCTATTAATCCTATATATAGCCAGTGCCTCCACCCCCGAGAGAGAGAGAGAGACTGAAGCACGGAAGGAGCCGCGGAGAGCGGACCGGTAGAGGCTTCAGGGCAGACTGTATAAGGAGAGAATAAAGAAAAGCCTGACCACCGCCAGACCTTGTCGTGTGTCTTTCCTGCCGGCCGGGAGCGGACATCGACACTCCAAGGCAGGGAAGCATGGCAGAGGAGAAACAGTAATACAGAGCAGACAGGAGGCAGGAAGCAGCAGTGGCAGCAGTAAGCCTTCCTTTCCCTTTTATTCCATCTATAAACTATAGGTCCTTCGGGTGGTGCCACGCACACCCAGATCTATGCAAAATCAATTTAGTTATCACACACCCTTAATCCCAGTATCACACACCCTAATCCTAATCACATACCCATGATCCAGCCACTCCCAACAAAAGCCCCACCTATGAGTGCTTTTGGTGGCAGTGGTGGGGGAACCTAGTGAGAAGCCAAAATAGAAAGATGAATACTCAGTATTTTTAAAAATAACTTTTATATGCACATTTATCCACAGTTGAACTAAGTGAGAAGACTATTCTTTTTCTTTCTGGTACTATTAATTTTGCCTCAGTTAATCCCTAGTTTGCTTAGTTTGCTATACACTATGACAATTATCCTCTGAACTCTTAGAAAGATGTGTAAGTATCTGTTAGAACACTAAATGGAGCAGGTAATCAAGAGGACTTTTTCACCTTTTCTTTATTCAAATTTTAAGATAATTATCCTATAGTCCCCCAATGTCTTTTTCTAATCTGAATTCTACTACACAGTACTCTTCCAGGGCTTTGCTTCAGTTTCTTCTTTTTTTTTCTTTTTTTTTTTTTAATTTTACTTAAGGAGAAAAAAGAAAAAAAAAAAAAAAACCAGAAAAAGGGTACAAGTTAGAATTTCAGAAAAAATAAACAGTGGGAAATCACTAGTTAATTACATATTGTCATCTTAGAAATAGTTGTTCAAGTTACAAAATTAAAGCATATAGAGGGGACTTTCAAACAGTGAGACTGCAAGCTGCTTCAGTTTCAATTTGAGAAGCTCCTTTGCCTTGAGGCTTGGATGGACGCCGCCTCCTGGCTCTCATATCCCCTTACTGCAGTGCTCTTAGCCCCTCTCCCAAGAGCCTCATCTTTTCCTTCTCGGTTCTGCTGTGTGCCTTCCCTAACAGTATGCCATGAATGGTTCCTTTTGGTTTTAGCTTGAGTTCATCCATCTGGAGGAACAGCACCAGATCTGAGTGAGGGAGGAAAGTAAAGATGAAGAGCTGACTCCTTCGACTCCGTCCCTTTACCTGAAGCCACAGCCCCTGTCAGCTGCAGCCCTCTTCACAGCTGTATCTCTGGTTCTAGTAACTACTCCGTCCCTTTACTCCGCCAAGTCTTGGGCATTCCTCAACTCAGAGTGCTACACTATTGCTTGCTGCTTTCTCTAAACCCTGCAAATAATCCAAACCTCACAAAGTCCTTTATTAAACTCTTTTCAGTTACCTCGTGTGATGTGCCATCTGGTGCCTTCCCTCCTTCTGGTGACATACGTCCTCCAGCAGCTTTCTGAGAAAGAGTGCGTGGGAGGTAATTTTTAAAATATGTTACTTGTCTAAAAATGTCTTAATTCTACTCCTACACATAACCAATTGTTTGAGAGGGATGGGATTTTAGGTTGGAAATAATATTCTCTCGTTGTTCTTCATTTTTGCTAACTTCAATGATTACTATTGAGAACTCTGAAGACATTTTGGTTATTAACACTTTGTGTGTGACTTTTTGGTTTTTTTGAGACAAAGTGTTACAGTTTAGATTTAGAACATCTTCAAAAGTCTCATGCGTTCAGAGGGATGGCTTTCGAAAGGTACCTGGACTTATAGGGGCGCTCTAATCCTCTGTGGACTGAGTGATGAGTTTATAACTAAATGTGCTATGAGGAGGTAAGCCTGGTTAGAAGATGCAGATTCCTGGGGGTGTGACCTGGAACGGTGGATTCTTGTCTCTGCTACCTGCTGGCTTCTTTTCCTCCTCCTCTTCCCTCTTTTTCCTCCTCTTCTACCTCTCTCTCTCTCTGTCTCTCTCTCTGTCTCTGTCTCTCTCTCTGTGTCTCTCTCTGTCTCTCTGTCTCTGTCTCTCTCTCTGTGTCTCTCTCTGTCTCTCTGTCTCTGTCTCTGTCTCTGTCTCTGTCTCTGTCTCTCCTCTCTCCCCTTCCCTTCTCCTTTCCCTCTCCTCTTCCCTTTCTCCCTGGAGGCCATGAGGTGATCTGCTTTCCTCTCGTGTGCCCTTCCACAATGACATTCCTGTTTTGGAGCTAGACGACCATGAACTGGGTTCCCAGAAATCATGAGCCAAATTCAATTTCTCCTCTTTTAAGTTGTGGGTGTTGGTACTGCGTCTCAGTGACAGCAAAGCTAATATACAGAGCCTTATTTTGTGCTCTAGGTTGGCTTTGAGCTCACTAGGTAGCCCAGGCCGGTCCTGAACATGTGATCCTCCTACATCAGACTCCTAAGTGCTGGAATTACAGCATGTGCTCCTTAGACCTACTTCGATATTTTCTTTAGTGATGTCTTGTAGTTTTGGGGACAGAGGTATTACAGATCTTTATCGGATTTTTTTTTCCCATTTTTAAATATTGTCTAATGCTACTATTGTGAATGGTAAGATTTAAAATTTTTCAATTCTGATTATCTGTTGCTAGAATATAGAAATATAACTGATTTTTATATATTGATAATGTACCTTTCAACCTTGTGGAATTCATTTATCAGTTCTATCAGCTTTTCTTCTTGAAGATTCTGTAGGAATCTATTTAGAATTAGGTTGAATATAGTCAATGTTGGTTTAACTTCTTTTCCAATCTGGGTACAGAAAGGATTTTGCCCTGGATTTCTGCAGTGGTGGGAGGCTGGGAGGCGAGACCAAGGGGCTTTAAGGTGAGGTCTCTTCCCCCCGCCCCCCGCTAGGCAATTTGCCTGTGACACAAATAAGTTCCAATCGGCTTCTGGCCCATCAGTAATGCCCCCCTAAGGTACCACCCCAGACCAAAGCTATATGTATGCCCCCCACACCGCGTGTGGGGCAGAGAAAGCCAGGTCCCCTGCGGTCATGGAGTCTCTCTCCTCATCCTTAAAATGAAAGCCTTTTTACTTCCATATTTCCTGTCTCTCTAACCGTGCCGAAAAACCTATCAGGTACATTTTGTTAATTTTTTTGTCTTAATAAACTGGCTTAAATCTTTAATACACAAATAAATATTGAAATAAGTGATAAGAACTTACATTTTTGCCTTGTTCCTAGTTGTTAGAGAAATTATTCAGACTTCTGCCAGTAAGTACAATATTAGCTATAAATTTTAAGAGTTAATTTTTATAAATTGTGAAAATTCTATTCCTTTTACTACTAGTTAGCTAAGAGTTTTTAAAATTAAAAATATAATTAGATTTTTTCCAAAATTGTTCTAAAAGGTAATACATATATATGTATATATATATATATATGTATCCACATCCATTGAAATGAACATGGGATAGGTGCTTTTTGTTTGTTTTGAGTCTGTTAATATAGGGAATTCTATTGATTTTCAAATGTTAAGCCAGTCTTACATTTCTAGGAAAAATCTCACTTGGGAATAATATATTACCACTTTTGTACATTGTTGGATTTGGCTTGGTAGATTTTTAAGAACGTTTTCAGTTATGTTCATGAGGGATATTAGTTCTCCTGTACATGGTTTTGTTTGTGTATTGCAGTATCATTATTGGATTTTGTTGTCAGAATAATGCTAGCTTGTAGAATGAGTGGTCTTTTATTATTTTTATTATTTTCAAATTTTTGCAAGAATTGGCATAGCATTGGTATTATTTATTTCCTAAATTGTTGAGTTCATTAAAGAATTCAAATGGATTCTAGAGTAGTTTGATTTTAATGAGAAAGCTTGTAACTACAAGTGCAATTTTAAAAATTGAATTAGTACTATTTCAATTCCTGCTTCATTTTGAGTGCTCTTTTGTAGTTTATGTCTTTCCATAAATTTTGATCAGTGTTTTGGTTGTTTTAGGTGGGAGTAAAAAGCAAGTTTCTGTTGTTAAATTTTGATTGAAATAAAAAGTTCATGTTTTATATATTATACTCTATGTATAGTATATGTAAATAAATAGTACATGACATACTATTGTTCTATAGTAAATATATTTACTAGAATATGAATCATATAATACTGCTGCTTTGTGTCCTGCTTTTTAAAATAAATTTATGTACTGATCATCTTCAAATACTTTATATTCTTTCTTTGTGGTACTGGGATCAAACCCAGAGGCACCCTATCTCTGAACTACGTCCTTAACACTATTTTTTATTTTGAGGTGGAGTCTTGCTAAGGTGCCCAGACTTACCTCAAACTTGAGATTATTTTGCCTTGACCTCCTGAGTGGTTGGGAAGACAGGCATGTGTCCCCATGGCCAGCTTAAAACAGTTGCACAGTGTAGAGTAAAAGTGAATTTAAATATCTTTAAAATTCCTCATATCGCATACAATTAATACAAGCTTTACAAAATGTTCCTAAATGTGTACCTTTAAGTAAAGGCATAAAGTGTATTATCTAAAGTCCTAGAAATTTTCTGAAGCAAACATTTAATAGGCTGCCCATCTAACTCCTCACCAGGGATCTTGTAATTGTTAAGTACAGCCACGAATCTCTTGTGTCAAAATAGTTGATTAACACTTCTGTGCTGTGTAGTGTGGTAACTGTATCTGAGTATCTTGTCTCTAATGATTAAATGCTGCCACCTGGCCTCCTCCTCCTAGATCCTATTACTCTATGGACATCAGTGATTCCCAGTTTCACATGGCAACTTTTCTTGTCACCTACAGAGGACAGACAACACAGAGCTTTTTCAGGGTTTGATGGTTCCTGTAAACAAGGCATCTTATTAACTGATTATGAAGTTAATTCTTTTTTTGTTTTGGTTTCTTTTTGGTATTTTTGAGGTAGAGTTTTGCTATGTAGTTCAAACTGATCCTGAACTCTCTATGTAGTAGTCCAGGCTGGCCTGGAATTTGCAGTTATCCTCCTGCCTCAGCCTCCCAAGTGCTGGGATTACAGGTGATTGTCACCATGCCTGGTTATGAGGTTATTCTTGGTCAATTTGACTAGATTAAGAGATGCCTAGGAGGTAAGTCAAACACATCAATGTCACATTTCGTGATGTGCCTGTAGAGGTATTTCCAGACATCTCTGGCAGGTGGGCCAGCAAACTGAGAGACGGGAAAGCATCCCCTGCTGTTCCTCTAGAGAAATCTAATATACTACTTTTCCTATATGTTTTTGTATTATATAAATAATGTGATACCACATATTATAAAATATTTGGTCTTGAACTCATTATGTAGCCTAGACAGGCCTGGAACTTGTGGCAGTCTTCCTGCCTCAGTCTCATGAGTGCTGGGATTACAGGTGGGAGCCACTGTGCCTAGCTTCCAAGCAAAGGTTTAGAGTCACGTCCAAGGACTTAAATGAACATAGTAAATGTCCATATTTATATTGATAAATGCAGTCAGATCCAACCTTACATTTTTGCTCCTGTCTAACCCCTTTACAATGTACCGTCACTGTGCTCCCCAGTTTTCAGACAATACAAGTTGTCCTCCACTGCCATGTTGCTGTTTGTTTGTTTTGCATAGATAGTATTATCTCCCCTTCAGTAAACCTTGCAATTTCCCCTCTGAGTTATACTGCGATTAATTATTTTTATGGATTTAGAGCTCTTGTCAAGTCTTGATGTGAGTCTTGAAGAGATACATTTTTAAAAATTTGGATATTATCAGCACATAGACTATACTTAAGCCATAAGATTGGATGTAACCACCCACAGAGTGAGCATTGATAGGAAAGAAAAAGGGTGCAAGGGTAAGCCCAACATTCGGAGATCAAGTTGAGGAGGATAAACCAACAGAAGAACAAGTCAGTGAGGTGAGGTGAGAGGAAAAATTCATTCCTGGCAGCAAATAAAAAATGAGTTTCACAGAAAAAGAGAGACCAGTAGACCAAGAATTAAATGTTAGATTTGTCCACATTAAGGTTATTGGTGATATTTATGTGTGTGTGTGTGAGAGAGAGAGAGACAGAAAGAGAGCAAGAGAGACAGAGCCAGAGAGAGAGAGAGAGAGAGAGAGAGAGAGAGAGAGAGAGAATACCCGGGATTGAATGAACCGGGCCATCACACAGGCTTGGTGAGTGCTGTACCGCTGAGCCATGTTCCTGTCTCTTACTGGGCAATTTGTGCGGAGTGATGGGGACAAAGGCCTACTTGGGTTGTGTTTAGCAGAAGACATGGAGAGAGCTTGTCAATAGAAAATATAGGCAACATTTGTGAAGAGTTTGTTGAAACAGGAGAAAAGAAATGGAATAGAAGCTGGGGTGGGATGTCTGATAAAGGTAGGATCTCTCTCTTTGAGATAGGATTTTTGTAGCATGTTTCTATGCTCATGTGAATGATTTGGTAGAAATATAATATTTTTTTGATGGCAGACGATGAGGAGAGAATTGTTAAAGTCAAGTCCTTGATGAGGTACGATGAGCTGGAATGGGATCTAATGCTAAAATGGAGGGGCTGGCTTGAAAAAATGGGTGGAAAGCCAATTTCTGGGCATAGACATACGGTGAATATATGTGACAACAGTAGGAACTCAAGGAAATTTTCTCCTGAATGCTTTCATTTTTTGATTGACTAGGAAGTAATGTCAATTTTGTTTTTTACATTTTTTCTTCTTTTTTCTTTTTATCGGTACCGGGGATAGAACTCATGACTGCCTGCTTGCAAGGCAGGTACTTATGCTGCTGAGCTAAATCCCCAGCCCCAGTAATGTCAATTTTGAAAAAAAGTTTTATGAAATGTCACGAGGATTTTATTTAAAAAATTACAAAATTTATTTTACACTGATTAATTTTATGAAAGTGTACTTGTATTATATGCAGTAAAATCCACAAATACTATGCATGCAACTTGATAAGTCGAGACAGATGTACCTCCCATGTAACAGATAGCCCAGGCAAGAAAAACCAGGCCCCTCTCCATCCAGCTACAAATTCCCTCTGACCCCTCTCCATCCTGGACCCTCTCCTCATCCTCCCCACCCCTCCCAGCTAGCAAACCCCAGGTACCAACCTTTGTGATTTTTGTCACTATCCTGCAGTTTTATCTCATCTTAATCATCACATAAATTGTTGGAGAGCATTGAAGCTAAATACATGTTCAGGGCTGTGGTGTGGCCCAGGCTTGATTGAACTGAGAATGAGGAGGAACCTTAGGGGGCAAGATCGGCCACCTGGAGACTTTCTGGGGCTAGTTTTATTTAATTAGAATCATCTGTTGCCCTCCCAAGACCCTGTTCAGGTTTTTTCTATTGTTCACTCAACTCCTTGCTTGTTCTGATTAAATACCGGCTGCCTAGTGTCAGCTGGTGGGCCAGCTAGTAGAGTTATGAGCACTGCTGAGGATTTCACTTCTCCTGCAGCCCTAAAGACTATGCCGTCCATGTGTCTCATTCCTTTGAGCCTTTGCCTCACACATTTGGGGAACAGACCTCAACAATAAATGGAATAATATAGCATGTGGTATTTTATGTCCAGCTTCTTCTACTTAGTATGCTTTTGAAAGCAACCTTTTTCTTGTGTAGATCAGTGGTTCTCTTGTCACTGGGCAACGGTACTTTGTTGTAGGAATGTACCACAGTGTGCTTATTCATTTTCCTATTGATGAACATTTGGATTTCTTTCCAGTTAGGAGCTAGTATGAGTAAAACTTCCTATGAACATTCTTGGGCAAATCTTTCTGACAATTATTTTTAACTTCAAAATAAGTATGTGAGGACAGATTTTTTTGGGTGCAGGTTCATGTACCTGTCTTGTAGTTGTCTACTTGAGCCACCATTTGAATGACCCTAAAGTGCCAAATGGAACTTTCTCCAAACTCAGTCCTCCTTCAGTATCTCCCTTCTCAGTACCAGAACGGTTATCCATGCAGCATCCCTGCTAGCAACTGAGCAATAACTTTTCTTTTCCTTTTTGCAGTATGGGAGATTGAACCTGGGACCCTCTGTGTGCAAGGCAAACACTGAGCTCCATCCCTAGTCCTAGTAATCATGCTTAACTCCTCCTCTATCTCACCTGCAATGTCCAATCATTTCCCACATTCTGTGGATTCTACTTCCTAACTGTACTTTTGTATGTATCTTTTCAATCCATCTGTGTACTATAGCTTATTAACTGTATAGAAAAATATTTTTCAAAAGTTAAGTTTGATTACTGTTTTCCTAATCAAGTCTTCCATGAACTTCCTCGGCTTACCTTCACAATAAAAACCAAACACATTAGAATGCCTTTCAGTCATGTTCCAGCCCCAGCGAGCCTGCTTCCAAAGCAATGTCCAGACGGTGAAGATAGTTCTGTTCTTTAAATGCTCTCTCTTGTTTCTGAGGCTTACAAGAGTCTTCACTTTGACAAGAATATTTTCTCCCTTTGTCTTATTTGCCTGGTTAATTCCCAGCTATGTTTTAGGTCTCTGCTAAAATGTCACTTTTTCTGGAGCTGGTTATGATGCACATGTGTGAAATCTCAGTGCTCGGAGGCCAAGGAGGAGAATCCTAAATTCGAGTGTAGCTTAGGGAAATCAGCAATTTATCAAGATCCTGTCTTGAAATTAAAAAAAAAAAAAAACTTTTAGAAAGCTCAGTGCAAAGGCCCTAGGTTCTGTCCCCAATTCTACAAAAATAAATATGTTAAAAATTTTTACTTCCTCTGTCCTGCCATTTGTTCCTATAACTTCTACATAGTACAAACTTGATTATAATGACCTAGTTTTATGTATTTCTCATTAGCTCCAAGACAAGTGTTTCTCATTATTGAATTTCCAATACTTAGTGCACAGTAAAGACATAATGTGTACCTGTTAATTAATAAATAAATGACACTACTGAACTTTAGTGTTTACTACTATCTTTCACAACACAGCTTTCTTATTTGGAATTTTCATTCCAGAAGTTGAATATACATTCAAAAATTTTTTTAAAAAGAGAGACATTTTTATCCTGGAATTTCTTCATGTTTTCTCCTTCCATCACACATAAACACACTGATTCACACCTAAAAAATAGTTCAAATTAAAAAGTTTATCCACCCAAACTTTGTTACAAACTGTTACACTGAATGCTCTAAATGAAATCTACCTGATTTTTGATCATTTAAAAATTTAAATTTTTTGTTTGTTTGCTTTTTGAGATGCTGTCTTGCTATGTAGTTCAGGCTGATCGTGATCTCACTATGTAACCCAGCATGGCCTTGATGTCTATCCTTTTGCCTTTACCTTCTGAGTGCTGGGATTACAGGCGTGGGTCACCATGCCTGGCAGGCAACAAAATTGGATTCTAGGAGCTTTGCCAAGCAGTCTTGAGAAGCAAACAATAATCTGAAACATGAAATCAGTAGAAGATGCACTTAAGAACTGATCTTTTTCAGAGGTTTTCAGGCACCATTGACCTTAGCTTGCAGGTTCTGGAGACAGAGCCAGGAATGTAAACCAGAGGAAATAAAACATGTGTGTGTGTGACAGTTTATCATAGTGCTAAAAGTAGAGAGGATTATTAAGACCTTAAGGCAATTTAGTTTTTCCTCCTTCTTCATTTATAGCATATATATATGCTATAAATAATATATATATCATATAATCAGACAGAAAATTTGGATTTCTTTTGGCTTCACTTTCAGACCTCTAATTAGAGGCACAGTGATATGTCCAATATTAGAGTACTTCTCAGAGTCTTTTTTTCCTAGTTCTGCTGTACTGCAATAATTGGACATTACAGTTGTAATGTCATGGTTTTGAGGGATAGCAACTAACGAAATATCTGATAACCAGACAAATAGAATCCATGATTTGCTCTCATCTCAGCAATCATCGTGACTAGAACTCTGCCTATAGACTTTGTTCATAGGGACAAAACAGCCAGGAAAATGGACAGCTACTATGTTGCAATCCACCCTGTCCTTCCTCACTGAATTTTGGAAACTGTAGTCTCTCTAAGAAAGATGATAACCTCTAACAGTACTATAATCACTCTTCAGAGTACGACTTCAGATTTTGAAGGCTAACGAGGGTCAGTTGTTCAGTTTGTAGCTCTTTATGGATATGGGTTCTGATTCGTTAAGCAGACAATGGGTGGGTGGCTGGATGGGGATACCCAGACTTCCTACCTCCTGGTGGGTCTGTTCTACATCACAAAGCAGAGTATGGCTAGGTCACCAATTGGATTTCTTTGAATCCAACTCCATTAGCCTCATAAATTAGTCTAATTCCTTTTAACAAGAGCAGCCTGTTGTTTATACTCTGCATTGATATGAATTTTCTCATTTTTCTTTTAATGTTTGTATATGCTTTAGGCAGCAGTTGAGATAGGCTGAGTCGAAGGCTGCTAGCCAAATACCATTTAAAAGTGGAAATGCCTCATTGATTTTTATCGAAATTGCATCAGCCTGTTCTCATTTCTTCTGCCTCTGATTCTGGGATTTCCCAGGATGCTGTCTTTGGCTGGCTGCTCAGTCTGCACTCTTCTTCAGAGGAATAATCTACTTTACACCTTCACATCTGACACCTGGTGACCAATGATTCTCAAATGGCTGTCTCTCGGCTATGTTCTAACTTAAATAGTGATCCTTCCTTTCTTATGACACCACATCTCTGTTGACAACACAAAATACATATATCCCTGGTGGAGGTACTCCTGCCTTAATTGTTAAAACTGCTAAATGAGCAAAGACAAAATCAGGAAATAAATATTCTGTGCAAGGCCCATTATGTAAAACTTTTTGAAATACAGCCCTATTTACACTCCTTTGGTTCCTCCTGAAAAAAATTGAAAGGTTCAGAGCATTTTCCTTACCCTGTATGATCACACCCCAGCCTCACACCCCTGCCGGCTGTGTTTTTAATAGTTGTAGCCATGCCAGTATCCTACATAATCAACACCAAGTGCAAGATAAGACCTGTAAATCCAACTGGTGTCAGACTCTTAACCCACAGAGGCTTGTTTTTTTTATTTGAGACAACTCAGGATGGAAAACTCACATAGGATGCTTTCAGTTGCAAAGCAAATAACCAAATGATTTATAAGTTCTGAAGTTTCTCCCTCTTCCCCACTACTCTCTGGGGTTTGCATAAATACAGCTAAATATCTCATAAATTCATGTAGGGCAAGAGCTACCACATTGTACAGAGCTTTCCTTAAATAGTTGGGTTTTTTCTTCTTGAGTAAGTGGTCATAAGGAAGTGCCCAAGAGACCACAGGAGCGGGCTGTGGGAGTTGTGGCAATGGAATTGGAAGAACATGCTTTCTGGAAGAGTGTGAGCCACCTGCATGTATAACTTTCCTATTGCCTTGGACTTGCTTAGGTCTAGTCCGATTGACATTCTTTCCATTTGATGGCATGCTGAGACTTGACTTTATGTCTAGTTAGATAATATCAAATTCATGGCAGATGGGACACAAAATATCTCATTGACATGCATTCAATATTCAAGCCAAATTAATGAGGATTTAAGCAAGACTTCATGGACAATAACCACTAGTTCTGCTCAATAGTCAGGAAATTAAGGAGTAACAGGATTAAAAACTCCTGAAAAGGAGATGTAGGAACATGGTCTGAGGCAAGATCTTTCAGAATGGACCCAGAATGTTAGAATATTTATGTCCCATGAGATTGTTCATAGAAAGATGTCCAGTTCAGAGAAAGAGCTTAATAATTAGGTGGACAAAACGGCAGATACTATAGATGTCACTCAGCCTCTTTCTAGCCAAGGATTTGCTTAGTGAGCTCAAAAGTTGTTGCTTTATCTCATCTCTTCATCTCTTGTAGGGCTTTACTCAAATGCGAACATTTCCACAAGTCCCTCTTTGATTATCCTGTCTAAAATTGCAATTCCCTTGCTCTCCTACCCAATTTTGTCCCCCATCTATTTTTCTCCTCATCACTAATCATATTTACTGCCTGTCACTTTCAACAGAATTTGTTTTCCCTGCTGTTAACTCCCATGGATAGAACAGTGCCTAAGGCATAGTAAGTGCTCAACAAATACTTGTTATTTTTGAATAAAGGAATATACTCATTTTAAAATCATTTTTATTTTCTCTACTTTTTATGTTATATATATGTATATAGAGTTGGTGTTTGTCATTGTGATTTAGCCTAGAGATCATGTGATGGGATAATATAGGATTAGAGGAGTCATGTAAATCACCAAGGATTGTAGACTTGAAGCTGGAGACACTAACAGTGCCCTATCTGGTGAATGAGGATGTGCGACAGTGTTTTTCCAAGCCTGCTTTGCTGTTGTGTGGGAGTTTGTGGCAGCAGTGTTCATAGCACTTTCTATCATATCTTGTAAAGACACAAATGAGGATGTGCAGAACTGCTTCAGAAAGTGGTAAGGGATGATAGCATAAGCATGTTTAAAACAAAGGGGAATGTTATGGTTTGTATTTAGATGTCCCCCCAAAGCCTCATCTGGTCATAGGTGAGTCTTTCCAGAGGTGGCTGAATCTAAAGTGGGTGAAGGGTGTGATACTGGGATTAAGGGTGTTTGGTACTGGGTTAGTCCACTAACTGGTTTACTGGTTTATTGTTGCTGTGGGTGTGAGTAATGGGAACCCCACCTGTATATGGGTGGCACCACTCAAAAGACTTGTAGTTTGGATGGGATAAAATGGGACCAGAGGCCTTCAGCTGCTGCCTGCCTGCTCTGCCATGAACTGTGGCTCCTCTGTGACGGTCCTATGCCAAGGCACTCCACCTTGCAGCCAACTGATGATGGACTGAAACTTCTACAAGCTATGAGCTGATAATCTTTTCTCCTTAAACTTTGAGTGTCAGGTATTTTGTCTCAGCAAACAGAAAAGTAACTAAGACAGAGATTAATAGCAATGTATCTTTCACATTAATTAAAAAATTAAAATGTAAACATTTATTGTATTTTTGATTACCCCCATAGTTCATTAATTAGTATTGTGCTTTACTGTACCCATATTTTAATGGGTCTCCATCTTTGTGTGGAGTAGTATGGCATTATTTTCTCTTTGCTAGAACAAGAGGAGAACCATTTTAGCCTGTGATGTCTTCCCTCTGATAAGTCTGGTTTTGATTAAATTCCTTTTTATTCACTAATCTCTCAGATTAACAAATTGAGGTTTGCAGTGAAAAAGGTCATGTGCACTTAATTTTGTTCACTTCTGAAATTCCACCAAAACATAATAATTTTTTTCATTGTGGGATATCAAACCCAGGGCTTTGCATATGCTAGAAAAAATTTTTTGTTTTGTTTTCAGTAGTGGAGAGTGAACCCAGTAGGCCAGTGTTCCATTGCTAAGCTACATCCCCAGCCCAAGGAAAAAAAATAAGGTCATAAACGGACAAGCTAGGAAACAGGAAAGTTAACAAAATCACCAACCTATAGGAAGCTATGAAGAAGGTTGATTGATGGTTGACTACTGACAGCAGTTGAGAGAGTGTAAAATCTTAAATTAGCTAGGGAAAAGTCAAGAACAAAACTGATTAGTTTTGCAGAAATGCTCAAATGACCAGGATAAAGGAAGAGCAATACTTCTGGCAATGAATAAAAGGAAGAACATTTTTTTTCTTCTTTATTTCTTTCTTCCTCTTTTTTTGGGTCTTTTTGCTATGTGGTTCAGCCAGGCCTTGAACTTATTTTGTAGCCCAGATTGGCCTCAAACTCACAGCAATTCTCCTGCCTCAGTCTCCCAAGTCTCTATATTATAGACATATACCATCATGCCCAGCAGAAGGATCATTTAAAAATGAGAATTTGTTAAAAGGAAATAGTTAAATCTCATCTCTCACTCCATGCTTCTGATGGATTATCTACCTGTTTCCACAAAACACTGGAGACATTTTTGGAATGCGTAAAGCAGTGTCTTTGGGTTGAGGTTGTTGGTCACAGTTAACTGGGTATTGCACCAAGTGCGGGGGAAGGTGAGTGTGTGTAGAAAGTTGACTCTGAGGTCTTCCTACTACATTTGGCTCTGAAACACTGGCAGCCAGGCCTAGACCTCCTAAGTAGGAGACAGGAAGTTTTGTTAATAGGGTTCAAAGTAGTTGAAAAAGAGAGTGGAATGTACCAATTCAGAGATTGCTTAGAAAATGACTCAACCGTATGATTTTATAAGGAAACTTGAGATGACATTATCGCTAGGATCTGAATTTTTGTGCCTCCCTCAAAATTCATATGATGAAAACTACTCACTAATGTGATAAATATTAATTGTTAGGCCTTTGGGAGGTGATTAGGTGATGAGAGTGGAGCCTTCACAATTTGGGTTATTTTCTTCAAAAAAGAGGCCTTGGAATGCTATCTTGTTCTTTCTGTCATGAGTGGCTACAGGAAAATGCTATCTATGAACCAGAAAATAGTCTTTGTCAAGCTCTGCCAGCATCTTGATCTTGGACTTTTTAGCCTCAGAACAGTTGGAAATGAATTTTTGTTGTTTAAAAGCTACCCAGTTATGGTATAAACTGGGTAGCTTATAGCAACTCAAATGGACTAACATACATATGCTTAGACCTTTTTATCAGATTTTAGTGTCTTACTCTTAAATATGACAAAAGAGGCAACTGAAGAAATCCTATAACAGAAAGACAAAAGTCCAAAGGAATTAACACAAGAAAGAACATTTGAGGAAATAGATAAGGAGAAAAAAATCCTCAAGTACAAGAGAAGATACTACATTCGTGAAATGAGATATTATATAAAAATAACATTTAGATAACAGAAAGTATTGTTTGGCATTGAAATTTTAGTATATTAATGAAAGACTCATAGAAGAGCTGGAAGATTCAGTTGAGATATCTTTCAGACAGTAGAGCAAAAAATTTGAGGACTAGAAAATAAGAGAGGAGAGAGAAAAATCCAGAAAACCAGTTGAAGAGGTCCAATAGCTGATTCATAGGAGACACAAAGAAAAGAAAACTGTTAGGAATCCATTAACAAAATAACAAAAAAATTTCCCCAAACTGAAGTTCTTAGATTTTTCAGATTGAAAGGTAGCACAAAGAATGAAAAAAAAAATACCAAAAGAATGAAAAACAAATACCAAAACATCAGAGATAAGGATATCATACAAATGTCGAGACACAGAGAGAGAGAGAGAGAGAGAGACAGAGAGAGACAGAGAGACAGAGAAAGACGGAGAGAGAGAGGGAGAGAGAGAGAGAGAGAGAAAGAGCCCTCATATAAAAGACAAAGCTCAGGAATCAGAATGACTTTGGACTCCTTAATAGCAATATTGGAAGGCAAAAAGCAATGGGAAAATGGTCTCAAAATTCTGATGGAAAATTACTTCCAACATGGAATTCCATATCTAGTGTGAGTGTGAAAAACAGAAAGGAGGAGACATTTTCAAACATGAAAGTTGTCAAAAAAGTTTTCCATGTATCCTTTTTGAGGGAGTTAAAGGTCATATATCATCAAAACAGGGGATATAAACTAGAAAGAGACTCTGGGGTGAATAGCTATGGAACAATTTAATGTTGGGGTAGGCCAGAGGCCCTGGGACAGAATTATTTGGAAAGATAAAATTGATGGAATACATGATATGAATGTGAACCACTGGTAGAGAGCTAGATTGAATTAGGGATTATAACAGTAAGTAAACATGCACGCACATTATTAACTCCAGAACAATTCTGAATGAAAGGAAAATGATTATGGTTGACTACATTATTTTGTTCTAAAAGCATATATAACCATAATTATATATGCTTTATTTATGTAAATAAAGTTCTATCACTATATTGTGATAAGAATGAGACCTACTGTATATATGCTGTGGTATGGTGATCAAAGCAGTAGTGAATGCCTACAATTAAAAGATAAGAAATAGCAGTACAAGCATGTTATTCACAGTACAACTAAACATAATGTGAAGAGAACAGAGTTGAAAGTAGTTGCCTTTCAAGACAGAGAAATGATGTTTTAACATATCTTATATAAGTTGTTGGGTTCTAAAAAATAAGAATGGAAAATTAATTGATAAGCATGGTATTTTAGAGGCATTATTTAGGACTCTGCAAGAGTGATTCTTGGTTTTTGGGTTTTGCTTTTTTTGGGTTTTTAACCAGACCTTGTAACATAGTTCTCTTAATTTTAAAAAAACATCGAACCCTTTATAGTGTGTGTCAGAAGTTTAAGGCTGTAAAAAATCTTTTTTTTTTTTTGGTATCAAGGAATCGAACTCATGACTTTGTGCTTGCCAGGCAAGCACTTATGCTGCTGAAATAAATCCTCAGCCCTTTAGGATGAAGAATGACTTCCATGCCACTGAATGGAAATCTGAATCAGCCGATGTTCGCGTTGGCAAGGTAAGTAACTTCTTGTTAAAGTGTTAACGTGCCACAGCAAACACTTTAATTAGTTCTTGCTTAGGTTTACAAAGTTATGAAAGTGAGGGATGTATGTGACACTTTGTTCTGTGTAACTGAGTATTTTCTTCAGGCTTTTAAGAACTAGAAATCTTCCCATCCCCTGAATTCTAAGTTATCATGCTTTTGGCCCCAACCGGTGGGGTTTGAAGATAGGAAATCTGCAAGTGTCATCAAATGGTGGTGACTAAACAAAAAGGGGACCACAGGTTCTTTTTGGTAGAGAAGTTCTTCTGCGGCCCCAGCCCACCCCCGCCTAAACCTTCATGTCACTGTAACTTGGGGGCCTCCTAGTACTTGTGGGGATGAGGGCTGGGTTGAAGTCATTCCCCTTTACAGTCAGTTACTGGCCAGATAGGTGAAGGTGGAACTCCAGTATGGCGTCTTTTCTAAGTGCCTAAGTAAACCAGGCTTTCATGGATTTTTGTGATACTGGTCACATCTAGAGTATCCCAGAGCTTTGCATGTATTAGTCTTAAGAAAAATTAAGTCAAGTTTTTAGACTCAGCTAATGTATAAATATTCCCGAATGGAATACTCTACTTTCCTAATGAGATTTGCTGGTTCTGGTGCTATTACTGCCCTCTGCCCTCCCTATCAAGAAATCAACTAGCTGGGCATGGTGGCACACACCTATAATCCCAGCACTTGGGAGGCTGAGGCAGAAGCATCACTTTGAGTTCAAGGCCAGTATACACTAAATAACGAGATCCTACCATAAACAAACAAATGAAATCAATCATGCTGCAGTTTAAGCAAGCCCTGCCTGCAAACCAGTGCAATGCACAGGCCACCATTGCCACGGGGGACAGCAAGACCCCAGCCTTTCCCTGTGAGTCAGCGCCATTTGTGAACTGTGGGGAAGGAGAACCAGAATTCACCAAGAAGCAAACCCTCCCTGTGAACCAGCACCATGCACAAGCTACTACCAATTGGAGGACAGCCAGATCCCAACCCCTTCTAGGGTGCAGGCTGGGAAACAAGAAGAGCCTATATTACCTCCCTCCAGCACCCCCAGCACCCCTTGTAAGGGACCAGCTAATCCAGAGAAACACAGACTGCAATGATAGCTATCAGGGTGAAATGTAATTTAATGCTTATGGTGTTTGGTGTTTCACTGACTTTGCAGGTCTAGGGCTGGTAGTCTGATCATCTGTTCAGAGGATAACAGTTTGCAGTGTGGCATCTATGGGGGAATCACCTTCTAAAGGTGGTAAACATTGTTATTTCCCTATTATCTTGTTTTGCAGTCCTGTATCATTTTAATTGGTTTGATGGGTTGGGTTTTATTCTGTTTTGTTTTGTTTGATTTCGTTGTATCCAATGGCATGGGCAGCTATTTCAAAGATAACAAGATATATTATGGTGGCCATTTTGGATTCACTATTGTCTTTTCTTTCTTTCTTTCTTTTTTTTTTTTTTTTTTGAGACAGGGTCTTGATTAGCAGTTCAGGCTGGCCATGAGCTCACTTTGTAGCCCAGACTAGTCTCGACCTTGTAAGGATCCTCCTGCTTCAGCCTTCCAAGTGCTGGGATTACAGGAGTGTGCCACTCATTACACCTGGCTTTTCTTTTTTTATCTTTAAAGAGGGTAAAATTAAACATAACAAACAGAACAAAAAGATCATAAGATAACAATGTAAGGACACAGAATTCAAAGCAAGACAACCGGAGAGCTTCACTATCTGTCATACTGTCTCTTGTTTTCTTCCAAACAGTTGTCCATATCTTCACATACAATGAATTCATACAAAACAAAATAGTATAGAACTGATCAGAACAGGATGATGAAGGCATTTTAGATCTTCAAAACTAGACAATAAGGAAATCAACAATGGCTGCCGTATGTCTCTCATTCTCTTCAAAATATATGTTCATACCTTCATTTATGTTGAAATTAAACAAAACAAAACAGACTAAAGTCACTCTGAACAAAGAATAATAGTATTGCTGGATTTCACATCATAATGCTACAGAGTCAGCACTGGATACCTTAGTGTCTCTTTTTCTTTTCTTTCTTTCTTTTGAGATAAAAGTCTCACTATGCAGTCCAGGCTGTCCTTGAACTCACAATGCAATCTACGATGAGCTCAAACTCACAGTTACCCTCCTGCCTCAGCCTCCTGGGTACTGAGATTACAGGTGTGTGCCACTATGCCCAGCTGTTCTCTATTTTCTCAGTTAACTTTATTGAGTATATTTTTGACGTACATAATGATCACATTCATCATAGGGAATTTGTATAATATCTTGTACTGTATCTTATATCTTAATTCTTTTTTTCCCATTCTCCTTCCTTCCCTTCAATCCTTCCTTGCTGCATTTAAAAAACTTTTTTTAACCATTGTTTTCCTTCTGTTCTTTTTAACTTTTTAATCTCTATCCTCTTCCTTCCCTCCAAGCTCCCTTTCCCCTTCTCATTTGAACATTTTCTCCCCACTTCCCAACAGCTATCTTCCATTAAGGTCCTTATTTACCTTTTGGGTTTGCATATTGTTCTTGTTTGTTTGTTTGTTTTGTTTTGGTTGAATTCATGACCTCGTGCTTGCCAGCCAGGCACTTGTGCCATTGAGCGAACTCCCCAGCCCCTGCATGCTGTTCTTTAACAGTTACATAACTACATTTACTAGCTATATTACATTCTTTAGGAAAAGAATCCAAGAGATTGCCAATGTCATCCAGAGATCAGACAGCAGTGCCTCTTCAGATCATTTGCCCTCGTCCAAATTCGTGTGATAAATACACACAGAGTAGGTGTGAGGAAAAATTAGAAGGATTTATCCCACTTGAAATTAACAGGCAATGTAGTTGTCTTCAACTAAAGTGTTGATGGATAGAATACAAAAACTGGTGTGTATATCTAGCTTTCTCTTTGTGGAAAGATGTTTAAAAATAGAAAGGAATTCTATTTAGATTGAGACAGTGAAAGTTGAGAAATTATAAGAACTGCTGTAAAACAGTAGGCTTGAGGGTTTTTTTTTTCCCTACTTAAGAGCCAAAATTATGGAGCTGCCAAAATAACTATCTTGTCTGCTTGTATATCTGGTTCTTGATTAACTGAATAGGCACCCTGCCCTAGCAGTTTTTAATCTATAAATTCACAGCTGTTGAGAGTTAATATGAGATTACCCAGACACTATTTAAAAGGCTGGAGATCAAAAAAACAAAGGAGCCACTTTAGAGGCAGTATTTTAGTCCTTTTCTAGTTCTTAGGTACTTGGTACTTTCACTATGTAGACAGGGTGTATTTGTTAAGCAAATTTTCAACATGTTCTCCTCCATTTGTTCCTTCTCCTTATAACTGGAGTGTATGATTTAGGTCTCTAATAGGGCAATTATTTTAAGTGAAATAATTCTATTATTTTTTTATCTGCTGTACTAATGGTTGCCTCCTCTATGGAGTCTATCTTCAACCTCTTAGGTTAAAAAACAAAATGAAACAAAGCAAAGCAAAGCAAAATAAAACATCAGGGGGCTGGGGATTTAGCTTAGCGGCATAAGCGCCTGCCTTGCAAGCAGGCAGTCATGAGTTCAATCTCCGGTACCGATAAAAAGGAAAAAGACAAAAAAAAATAAAAATAAAAATAAAACATCAGAAGAACATCTCAGCATCCTGGGACCATAAATGGATTTCAGAAAGCTTTTGAAAGACTAGAGTCCTAGAAACAGTAAGTACAAGAAAATCACATTAATAATTACCATTTAAAAATCTGCTATACAGAAGATAACCACAGACTTAAATGAACTTATCTGTTAGCTTTTATTGTTTTAAAATTGATTTTCAGAGTACTAGGGTTGGGGGGTAGCATAGTGGTTGAGAGCTTGCCTAGCATAAAAGGCTTTAGGTTCATTCCTTGGTATAGGAAATAAAAAGACAATGAAGAAATAGAGTTTCGGAGACTTTTTTTTTGTATTGGGGATTGAACTCACAACCTCATGCTTGCCAAGCAGGTTCTGATGCTGGCCACTGAGCTAAATCTCCAGCCCACAGAGACATATTTTTAAGATAAAATCAAAGGCAACAGTCTGCATTTTAGCACTAAATGCTGTAAGATACCAGGCACAGTGGCACATGCCTGTCATCTCAGCACTCTAGAGGCTGAAGCAGAGAAGGATTGAAAGTTGAGGCCATCTTGGGACTAAGAAAACATAGTCCTTCTAACCTTTGCTCGTCAAGATTGCTCCATTTCTATTATTTACTCAGAAAAATATTTCCCTTATTTCTCTTCAATAATTCTTGAGAAGGAGAGTCATGCAAAGGTTAAAGTATTTGCCAAGAAGAAATGGATTTTAATGGAAACCTTTTATCTAGGACAAATCTTTAGAGGAACAGTAATGGACAGTGTGTTCTGTGCAACTCTTTAGCCTTCATATTTACTGTACTGTGGTCAAATGGTTTGAGCAAAGGATTTCGAGCCAGAGTTCACGCATATTTTTCTTAGCTGTTTATTTCTGTTATAGTGATCTTGAGCAAACCCATTAAGATTTATTGTTTTGTCTTAAGATATCAAACTATAAAACAAATATGCTGTAATTAATCAAAGGCAATTTTTACTGATAGATGGTAAAGAACAAAATTCTCCTTTTACCATTCACAATGTAGTTTGAGAGGTTGGCCTTTCATTTAAATTCTTATGTCTCAATTTCCTCCATCTATAAATGATATTAATGCCTGCAACAGTCTCAGTTTCGTCAGTCTGTAAATGATAATGATATCTGGACTGTCTATCTCAAATTATGTGTTTGGCAGCATTTTAAAAGCACAGTGTTATTATCGAATTACATCCCTCAGCATTTTGTTAGATTTTTTTGCTCATTTGTTTTCGAGACAGTTTCACTGCATAGTTCAGTCAGGCTGGCTTTGAACTCATAGCAATCCTCCTGCCTCAGTCTCCTCTGAGTGCAGGAATTACAGGCAAATGCCAGCACACCTGGCTATTTAGAGTATTTCTTAACATACAAATCTTGATGGCAAGCAATGGAAATGGCAGCTGACATACTTTCTCTGCCTTCCTTGCAGTAAGGGTGCAAGTATGTGACCTATGCATTTCAAGCAGGCATCTGCACACGAACTTTGACTCAGAGCAGGAGATAAGCAACTCTCCCGGCTCCCCTCTGCCTTTTGCCCCTGGAAACAGTAGAGATTACTGCTGCTTGAGTTCCCAGTGTGGAAGAGACCAAAGGGCAGATTACATGCAGAGTGTTGAGGTCTGTGGTACCACTTACAGGGAAACCACAGCACTTTCCAGGTTTTAGCAGAGCAGGCTGTGAATATATGGAAAAAACAATCTCAAGAAAACTAGGGAAGTTGGTCACATTACCCAATTCTCTGCATCAGATCAGTTCTGTGGGTAGTTCATTCCCATTGCTTCGCCTCAAGGCTGATTTTTTCCCCAGCCCTTTGAACAATTTTGTGAGCTACTCACTATCCTTTAAAAATGTGTAGAATAATTCAATATCTGAAATGGCCCAAATATTTGTTTCTCTCTCCCCCTAATAATTTTAATGTTCAAGCATAATCAGCGATGTGATGGTATTAGGAGGTGGGGCTCATATCAAAGAAGCCCCAATAAGCTACCTTACCTCTTCCACCTCTTCTGCCGTGCAAGGACCCAGGGGCAAGGTGCTGCCTGTGAACTGGGGAAGGAGCCCTCACCAGACACTGAATCTGCTAGTCCTTTCTTCTTGGACTTCCCAGCATCCAGAACTATGAGAAATAAATTTCTGTATGGTGCCTGGTCTACGGTGTTTTATTATAGCAACCCAAATGGACTAAAACAATAACCTTTTAATCAACTAGTATTCCATTTAAATCAGGCGGTGTTGGTCTCTATTATTCCCATCAAGAATCCTGGCTAAAACAGACACCTTTATGAATAAGCAGTTTTGCAACCTGTGCCTCACGATGACCCTATGAACCATAATACCATCATTCAGTCTATACAGTTATTGCAGGCCTGTTTGATGTTAGTAGTTTGAAAGATTCTAAAGGAGCATCATTAATAACTGTTCTTATTTATTTTTGCAATCCCGAGATACTTCTGATGGTCCAGACTATTATTTTGTTGATGATAGGATAAATGTTGACAGAAGATAAAATCACTTAAAAGTAAAGTTGTTGACAGAAATCTTTGGTTTTTCCCATCCCATAATCCCCACACTTATGAATGTTTACTTTTCAAGATAAATAATTGTTACCCTCAAAGACATAGCAGAAAGTGAAGACTTAAAATCTCACTGAACTATAGGTCTTGTAGCACATGTAGAAGTTCTTTGTCATTTTTCCAGGTAATCAAGCAACCTCTTGAACACGTCCCTTCTCAGGTGCTTCACATTCAGGACATCTTCATATTCCAGTACCTCGATTTTCTGTACTTTAGAGAAAAAAAAAACTTCAGTGAAAATATCCCTGTTCATGGCCAGGCATGGTGGCACATGCCTGTAAGCCCAGCACTCAGGAGGCTGAGGCCAGCCCGGGCGACATAGCCAAGTTAAGGATCAGACTGAACTACATAGTAAGACCACCTTGTCTCAAAAAAAAAAAAAAAAAAAGATATTCCTGTGCATAAAATGGTTATTAAAATGTTATTATATGAATAATGCATCTTTATTAAAAAATAGAAAATATGGGACCACAAATGGCACAAGCATGCATAATTCTGTGACTGCTAATATCTTGGCAATCCTTTTTTGTTAACATTTATGTCTCTTGCTTTAAAATTTGTGAGTATTTGGGTTCAAACTATATACATTGTTTTAGAATCTGTTTTATTGGTAGTATTGTGAATGTCTTAGTTACTTTTTACTTGTCACTGAGACAAAATACCTGATGCCCAAAGTTGGGAAAGGAAAGGCTTATTTCTTGCAGTTTTTGGAGGTTTCAGTCCATACTCAGTTGGCTCCAAGGCAGGGCAGCATGGCGGCCCCCCAGTTCATGGCAGCTGTAAACAGCAAGGTGGAAACTGGCAAGAGAGACACACTTCCTTCCTGCCATTACGTTGTATGCTGGCTCCACCCCTATGTGGGTGTAGCACTCACTCCCCCAATCCAAGCACTAGACAATGAACCAATCACAAATGCACAATGCAAATGCATGAGGCCTGGGGGCAAGGGACATAAACCATAACAGTGAA
Source organism: Cavia porcellus (assembly GCF_034190915.1). Taxonomy (NCBI): domain Eukaryota; kingdom Metazoa; phylum Chordata; class Mammalia; order Rodentia; family Caviidae; genus Cavia; species Cavia porcellus. The sequence goes on along the minus strand of NW_026947512.1, from coordinate 11,619,481 downwards.
TTTCCTTCCAGATAGATATAATTTTAAATGAGTCCAAATTTCACTACATATAAATATATAACAATGATGATTTTTTTTTGATACTGGGAATCGAACTCACAACCTTGCACTGGCCAGACAGCACTGTACTGCTGAGCTATATCCCCAGCTTTTGTTTTTGGTTTTTTGACACAGTTTCATTTTGTAAGTTAATTAATCAAAGACACAGTTTTTACTGGTAGATGGTAAATTCTCCTTTTACTATTTATGATGTGGTTTGAGAGGTTGGCCTTGTCGTTTAAATTCTTATGCCTCAATTTCCTCCATCTATAAATGATATTAATGCCTGCAACAGTCTCAGTTTCAAGGCTGGACTTATAGTGACAGTGTAGCCTGGGATGGCCTCAAACTCATGGCAATCCTTTTGCCTCAGCTTCCTGAGTGCTAGAATTACAGGCATGTGCCACCTTGCCTAGTTTAATAATGAATTTTGTCTGACAGTTTTAGCTTTTTTAAACAACACTGTTAAAAATCGAATATTTATCATTGAGCATTTTCCCAGTTATTTTTCAAAAATAAAATTAGGAGTAAAATGTCTGTACCAGATGACATACTCATCTTTCATTTTCTTCTTGAATCTTGACAAAGTTCCCTTGCAGGAAAGTTGTGCCATTTTATGTGCCCACCAATCTCAATGAGAGTGTCTACTTGTACTATTGACAACATTGAGTATTGTCATCCTTTTTAGCCTTTATTAGTTGATAGGCAAAGAGATAGTTTATTGTTTAATTACTAGTGAAGCTAAACATTTTAACATATTCTTGAGCCTTGTATTTCTTCTTTTGTGAATTATCTGCTCCTATCAAGTGCCCATTTTTCTTCATTGGGGACATAGGAAATTAACCACTTAACTGTATACTGAAACTGAGAGAAGCAAACTCAAATTCTGAAAGCAGTGATGGCATCTCTCAAGAATTGTCATGAGGTCTATAATCATCTACCTACTAGGGTTCTACAAATTACTTAATTTCTGGCATAATTTTCTGATTTCCTTTCTTTTACTCTCAGAAGTCCTTAGATTTTCCAAATTAATTTTCTTTTATCTCAAAAAAAAATCATACTCAGATTAAACTATTTTCAGTAATGGATACTTGGGAATTTATACCATATGTAGGAACAAATTAAGCAGGTAGCACCAAAATACAATTTATAATAATAATATTTATTTATTTATTTATTTTTTATTGAGGCAGGAACTTGTTATATAGTTCAGGCTGGCTTTGAATGCACTAGGTAACCCGGGCTGGCCTCAAACTGGCAGCAATCCTCCTGTCTCAGTCAAAAGGCTGAGATTATAGACATTCGCCACCAGGCCAGTATCATTTTTTTTTCTTTAAGTTAAAGGTATTACCTCCCTCTAAAAATTATACTTGGCTTTCTCTTCTATTTATAGACCATCTGGCATTAAATAAAATAGTTATGAAACTGGCATTTGATAATGTGGGAGTTTACAGGAAGTGCAACTAGTACCTTTTGCCTGTTTCCTAACTGCTTTGCTGTTTTTGCTGACACTTATGTCTGATATTTCTTCAGAACCCATCATCACCACTTCTGCAGCCTACTTACTGGACATTGCTGGAAGGGTTAGTGTCAGTCACACCAGAGAGAAGAGGCAGGCTCTGCAGGGGTTTGTTGGCATCCGTATCTCAGCTCCGTTTTTAGCTCTCTGCAATCAATGTTGATGACATTAGACATTCACTTAGTGTACTCAATCACCCTTTCCTTGGCTCCTTCCCCTCACACCTTTTAGAACCTCCCAAGCTACACCCTGTGCTTCAAGTGACCATATGTTTCTTACTCGTCCAGAGAGTCCCAATTTCAGATATTCTGTCCTCTTGCCAAATCAGACAGCAGACCATATGCTTCATTTTTCCTCTGATGGAAATATAATCACTTACCTACATTACAGTTCCCTAAACTCTTCTTATCAAGATTTCTGTGAGTTTTGCTAGACAGCTTACAAAGAAATAGCCTAACATGCTGCTCAGATGTTTTCCCAGAGCAGCCTTCCATCACGGCCTTCACTGCTCCTGCACTGTCGGGCCAGCTGCCCTTAGTGTGCCTGGGAGGAGTGGAAGGTGAGAAGCGTTGCTGTATTACATCTGCTGTGGATTTATCCAGCTGCAGTCTGCTATTCAAGAAGGTTTTCTTCGCCCACTTAGAGAGTTAAGGGTGCCTTCGTTTTCTTTTTTTTTTTTTTTCTTCCAGTTGTGAGGATTGAACACAGACAGGGCTTTTGGGATAAGCTACATCACCATCACTTTTTATTATATTTTTATTTTGACGCAGGCCTTGATAAGTTGTTTGTGATGGGCTTGAATTTGTGATCATCCTGCTCAGTTTGCCAGAGTGGTGGGATTATTTTTGCTTGCTGCTAATGGGTTGAAGCATAGGTTATAAATTGTATCCTCCTTCCTCCAGGATGGTAGCCTATGGATCTGAGTATAATAACCAACGGGTTGGCCCATCTTGTTGTTTTAGTCTAGAATACCATGGGGATGTTATGGGCATCCCAGGTAGTGGGCTTTCCATCCTGAGTCTAGTTGCATTAGTTAGAGTCTGGGAAGCTCTGGCATTCTAAGAATCTGAAGACAGTCTCTGTGTCAGGCACATAAATACATACACGTGGAACTTTGAAGAACAAGCATCAATTTTTAGAGCATTGTGTATAACAAGGAAAACATATTTTTGAGGCTGAGGCAGGAAGATCATGAGTTCAAGATTACCTTGGGATATATAGAAGATTGTCTCAAACCACACAATAAAAATAAAGAAATGAGACATTTTCTTATATTATATAACACAGTCCTGGGGTGCAATGGAATTAGTATCTTACATTTTACAACAGAACCCTATTAAGTCTTTCATTTATTTTCCCCATCACATTTCTGCTTTTAAATAGGACGCTCAAGGCCAACCAGAAATAAGGAAAAGGATCAACTGATAAATATAATTTCCTTCTAACGAATGAAAATAAGATATACACTGTGGTCCTTCTCTTCAAAAAAAGATATACCTACCTGGTGTACAAAAATATTTTACATAGTTTCAGGACATCCACAGAGCTCTTTAGAAGATTTAGTCATATCAGAATGGCTTTTGTCATATATATGTGGCACTGAAAAGCAAACACTAGTCAAAGAATCACCTTGAGAAATCTAAGATTACCACTGTCCACAATAGGTTAGTTGCCTTAGGCAGAAAGATCCCTGTAGGTTTTCCTAGTGAAATAATGACTGAGGTACAGTGAAATGGGACAGAGTTCAGATAAAGAACAGTCCTGTGGCTGTAAGGAATAGGCCCATTTAGGGAAAGGCTAGTGTGGATGAAGCACAAAGAATAAAAGAGTACTAATAAACAGAGGCAGGAATATACTATATATGATGTAAGTGAACTTGGTCTTAATTCTAAATTTAATTCTGAGCTAAATCCATGCCCCTCCATTTTTAAAAATTGTATTTAAAGAAAGACTAAACAACACATAAAATAGGTAAAAATAATACATACGTTCAGAGAAAAAATAAATAGAAAATCACTAGTTGATATTTACATGTTGTCGTTTTACAAATAGTTGTTCAAGGTACAAAAATGGAACATGTAAAGTGGGAATTCAAACAGCGAGACTGCAAACAGTTCTGTTCAACTGTCCAACAAAAACTTAGCAACATGGTTGTGAATCCTATACACTTAAACATACATGCAGTTATCCATATCTTCATTTATGTTTAGATTAAACAAACTAAAGCAGGTTAAAATCATTCTGAACAAAGAATAATAGTATTGCTGGATTTTACATCATGACACTCCATGATCAGCACTGGGTACTGCAGTGTCTTTTAAAAAAATTTACCTTAAAGAAATACTAAACAAAACAAAATGGGTAGAAATAATACATAATTTCAAAGAAAAAAATAAACAGTAAGAAATCACTAGTTGATGATTATAGATTATCTTCTTACAAATAACTATTCAAGATACTAAAGCGGAGCATATAAAGTGGGGATTCAAACAGTGAGATTGCAACCAGTTCTGTTCAACTATCCAACAAAAACTTAGAAATATAGTTATCAATCCTATACACTTAAACATACATGCAGTTATCCATATCTTCAATTATGTTGAGACTGAACATACTCAAGCAGGCTAATATCACTCTGAACAAAGAATAATACTATTGCCGGGTTTCACATTATGACACTCCAGGATCAGCACTGGGTACTTTAGTGTCTCTTTTTCTTCAAAGTATTTGTTCATTTCAACATGTGTTATAAGATCAGTTCTCAAAAACTGTTTATAGATTCTACACATGCACGAGTCTTAACATGTATTTCTATCCTTTCTATATTAGAGGGAGAAACAAAACAAAGCAAGGCAAAACAAAACATATTCCTATAAACACATGAAATGAAATAAACATATAAGACCACTGCACAAATCATTCTACCACAGTTCCTGTGTTGTCTCTTATCTCCAATAGAATTAGCTATATCATCAGATGTAATATAATTGAATATATCAGTACATAACAGTATTAATAAAAACACAACTTTGGATATAGTATAGAACTTCAAAAACTGACAGTTATCAAACCAGAATGTGTATCGTAGTCTTGTCATCTTCAGTGTAGTTGCCTACACTCTCAGACTTGATACTATCAATCATATCAGTTTTGAATAAAATCTTCTCTGCCTCATTTCTGTTATGCTCTTTTTTTTGGCCATCAGTTGTCTGCTTATCTTCTTCATTCTGTTTTCTGCTCCATGCATTGAAGCCTCTTTGCCACTGTTCCTGGAATCCTAGTACTTTTCTCTCTCTCTAGAATGCCCTGCAGTATTCTCTGTAGAGTTGGATTGGTGGTTGCAAATTTCCCAAGTTCCTCTTTGTCTTGGAAGCATCTTATTTCTCCATTAATTTCTAGAGACAGTTTAGCAAGGCATATCAATCTGGGCTGGAGGTTATTTTCTTTCAGGGCTTGGAATATTTTGCTCCAGGCTCTTCTTGACTTGATGGTTTGTGTCGAAAAGACTGCCATTATTCTGATGGGCCTTCTTTTTTTTTGTGTGTGTTTTTTTTGTCTTTTTCATTTTTATCGGTACCAGGGATCGAACTCATGACCGCCTGCTTGCAAGGCAGGTGCTTATGCCACTGAGCTAAATCCCCAGCCCCTGGGCCTTCTTTTATAGGTTATCTGTTTCTTGTCTCTAACAGCTTTTAATATTCTCTTCTTATACTGAATTTCTGGGGTCTTGATTATTATATGCCTGGGTGTAGCTCTGTTTTGGCTGTAGGTGGCTGGAGTTCTGTATGCCTCATATATCAGAGTATCATTTCCTTTTCCTATGTTTGGGAAGTTTTCCTTAATTATTTCTGTGAATAACCTTTGTAGTTCCTTTGTTTGTACCCCAGCTTCTTCATTCACATTCTTTATTCTCAAGTTATAGATCCTTTTGTCCTCTTCTAGCCTTTGTATTGTTACTGCTTGTTTCCTTGGTTTTTTTTTTTTTTTTGTCTTTTTTCATTTTTATCGGTTCCAGGGATCAAACTCACGAATGCCTGCTTGCAAGGCAGGCGCTTATGCCGCTGAGCTAAATCCCCAGGCCCTGTTTCCTTGTTATTTTTAAAAAGTTTTCCCTTTCATACTCCCACCTTGCAAAACTGTCCTCCAGTTTGAATAATCTATCCTTAGTTTCGTTCAAGCTGACTTGTCATCTTTCCATAGTTTTTAATTTCCTGGTGATCTCTTTGAATCTGCTTCATGTATTCTATATATTTTTTATATTCTTCATCAAATGGTTCTCTCTTTTGTTTGAGTTCCTCCCTTCTTCTGTCTGTGACTGTTTGAGGGGTGTTTAGTATCTCTTCTATTAATCTTTTTCTGTCTTGCTTTAATTGGCTAAATATTTCACTTTTGAACTCATCTACGAAGTCCCGAATAGATCTTTTTATGTCCACTGGCACTGTGTCTGATATTGCATGTTTACTGTTTTCATTCTCCTTTGTATTTACCTGTCCTAGGTCAATGTTCTCAGGCTTGGGGCCTGGGGACTTTTTGTTATTGCTTCCTCTTCCCATCTTTTTTGCTTCTTCCAGGAGGCCCCAGTTTCTTTCTTTGTTGGTTACAATTCTTCTGAAGCACACTGGGTAGATAACCCTTCACACTGCTGTGTGCTAGTGAGTTGCTGACAGGGGCAGCATATGCTGGTCCCTCCCCTCCAGGTTAGTCAAGCTGCTGTGGCCTGCACTGTATTGCTTTGTGCCATCTCCCCTCCAGGTCAGTCAAGCTGCTGTGGCCTGCACTGTATTACTTTGTACTGCCTCTCCTCCAGATCAGTCAAACTTCTGAGGCTTCACTGGGTTAATGAGGTTAGTGCGCGCCACTACTGTAGGGACTTGATTTCGGATAACCTATTGGTTAACCTCAGCCAGGTCACATGTCCCAGGCCTAGCTCACTTCACCAATCCCATTTGGGAAAGGAACAACAGACTGAAGTCACTGCTGCCCCTTGTACTTGCCAGTCCTGCCTGGTACCAGAACATCATCCATCGGAGCCCCCCTATTTATGGAATGGCTCCACTCCCGTCACTCACCCCAGGTTAACCTAGGCACCCTGCCAACTCAGCCCTCCTTTCGGCTTGTGGACCCCCGAACTCAATGCAACCACGCCTCCAGTGAGCCGAAGCAGTGGACCCTGGATGGCCCGACAAGCTGTGGTGGGACCTCGGATGGCCAGCAAGTTGCCTTAATTTCTTCTTGGGAGGAGAGAATTCATCTCCCTCTTTTGGGGGTCCCCACCCTGCACCATGCTGAACTACAAGCCAACCACTCCAGGGAGCCTCTGCAGCCAGCTGTCATCCATCCACAATCCCTGCCCCTCCTCTCATGCCAATGCTTTTTTAGAAAATTCATAAACTTTTTTTTTGGTACAAATCATCTTCATTGAGATCATACTGTAAGGACAGAGATGCCACTCTATGCCACAATACACATGCATTGTGAAATTATATAAACAATATAAAACCTGAGTTAATTTGTTCTTTTCTGGCATTAAGAACTCTTACATAATTATGTATTTATAATATATATTTTTAAAAGTATACATTTCATAAAATTAGTCTCATAATTTTAATTTTCTTTTTTCAAGAGGAACATCCAATAAAACCTATCTTTTCTCCACTAATTACAGTACTATGAAATTTTTTTTAAATTAGTACTATGAAATTTAAGGCCATTTCTTTTGTCGATTCTTTTTTTTTTTTGGTCAGCATCACATTTATTTATTTTTAAGTCTTTATCAAGTTATGTAGCATAAACACAGATTAACATCCAGGCTGATAGGCCAAAAAAACCCCATATAAAACATATAAAACAATTATACTAAGTCATGGTACACTTAGATATATTGGTCATCCTTGGTTCTAATCTCTGTCTCTGTCTCTCTCCCCCTATTATCTGTTTTTTATTTTGCACTTTATTTATATATTTGGTTTCTCATATGAGACAAACCATATGATATTTAAGCTTGTGTGTCTGATTACTTCACCCAACATTATGGTCTCAAGGTGTACTCATTTTCATACAGATTACTGAAGTTTATCCTTTAGGATTGACTTGTGTTCTATAAGGAATTCTATTGGTGTTTTGATTAGGATTGTGTTAAATCTGTGTAACAGATTTGGAAGTATGGCCATTTTGACTATATTTGTCCTGCCTATCCAGAAACAGGATATCTTTCCATTTCCTAGCTTCTTCAATCTCATTTTTTCAGAATGCCATAGTTTTTATTGTAGAAGTCTTTTACTTCCTTGGTTAGGTTAATTTTTAAGGATTTCATTTTTCTTGATGCTGTTGTGAAAGCTATTGTTTCCCAAATGTCTCACTTGGTAAGTTTGTTATTGGTGTACAGGAACACTATTGATTTTTGAATGTTGGTTTTTAATTCTCATTCTGCGATTCAATTTGATTATTAAGCCTAGGAGTCTGGAGCTTTTGAGGTCTTCTGTGTAGAGAATCATGTCATCTACAAATAAATAAAGAAAATTGAAATTCATCCTTTTCTATCCATATTCCTTTTACTTGTTTTATCCAATTGTCCTGGCTGTTGTTTTGAGAACTATACAGAACAAAAATGGTGATAGTAGACGTCCTTGTTTTATTTCTGATTTTAGAGAAAAAGCTTTCAGTTTCTCTTCATTAGTACGACGCTGGCTTTCCATAGATGGCTTTTATTAGATTAAGAGAAAGACTTTCTATATCTATTTTCTTCAAGGTTTTTTTAAAATCATAAATGGATGCCACTTTTGATCAAATGAAATGATCATGTGATTTTTGTTTTGGCTTTTGTTTATATGGTGTATTGCATTTATTAATTTAAATATTTTGAATCATCCTTGAATCTCTGGAGTGAATCCTACTTGGTCATGATGTATGACCTTTTTTATAATATGCTGCATTCTGTTTGCCAGTATCTTATTGAGAGTTTTTGCATCTATGTTCATTAAAGATATTGGTCTGTAGTTCTTCCTTTTTTTTCCTTTGGAATCAGGTTAATGTTTTCTTTTAAGAATGATGTTCTTAAAGTACTGCTCCCTTTTGATTTCATTAAAAAGTTGAGCACTATTGGTATTAGAGCTTCTCTAAAGTTCTGATAAAATTTGGCAATGAATCTGTTAGCACCTGGGATTTTCTTAGTTTTTTAAAATTACATCTTCAAACTTATTAATTGATATTGAATTATTCAGGATTTTTATATTTTCTTGGTTCAGTTTTGGTAGTTCGTATGTATCTGGGAACCTATCCATCCTGTCTAAATTTTCCATTTGATTAAAATACAGTTTCTCAAAGTAGGTGCCAAAGATTTTCTGGAGTCCAGCAAAATCCATTGTGATTTCATTTCTAATTGCATAGATTTGGGTTTTTTTATTTTATAAAAAATAAAATTTTCATAAAAAATAAGAGAATAATAATAATTAATATTCTATACATTGTTATTTTCACAGTTGTTACTCAGGGTACAAGACATAAACCAAAAAGATAATAAATGCTGTGGAGAATGTGGGGATAAAAAGAATTCTCAACATTTTTGGTGGAATGTAAACTAGTACAACCACTATGGAAATCAGTGTGGAGATTCCTCCAAAACCTAAAATAGAAATCCCATTTGACCCAGCTATCCTCCTACTATGTATCTTCCCCAAAGAGTTAAAATCATCATATCATGGGGATTCATGCATACTCATGTTTATAGCAGCATAATTTATAGCAGCTAGATCTTGGAAGCAATGTATCAGTCTATAAACAGATGAATGGATAAGCAAAATATAGTATTTATAAACAATGGAGTACTACGGTGCCATAAAGAAAGATAAACTTGAAGCATACATAGGTAAATGGATACAACTTGAGGACATACATAATGTTAAGTGAAATAAGTCAGACACACAAGCTCAAGTATACCATGTTTTCTCTCATATGAGAAACCTACACATAATATATATATATATATGGAGAAAGAGAGAGAAAAATAGAAGAGAGTTAAACAGGAAGTAGGGTGAAATTCAAATACTTCCTCAAATTATGTCTGATTGTTTAATAAATAATTCAATATATTTGTTAATTTGTTTCATTTGTACTACTAGTTTATCTTAGTTTGTTGAAAAGAAAGCTTTGTGTTGCTATCTGTTTTCATTTTGGGGTCTTTCCTTATTTTGGTAAGATTGGCTATGGGTTTGTTTATTTTGTTTATTCTTTCAAAGAAGTTACTGTTTGACTCTGTATTATTTTTAGTCTTTGTTTTTTTTTTTTTTTTTGTCTTTTTCCTTTTTATCGGTACCGGGGATCGAACTCGCCACCGCCTCCTCGCAAGGCAGGCACTTATGCCGCTGAGCTAAATCCCCAGCCCCAGTCTTTGTATTTTTTAAATTTAAACTTAAACTTATAATTTTTTAATTTTAGCTTTGAATTTGGATTATGTTTGTTTTGTAGGACCTTGAAGTGCATCATTACACTATTTATTTGGGCCCACTGTACTTTTCTGATGGGGGCAATCATCACTGTAAGGTTCATTCTCAGGACTGCTTTCACCGTGTCCCATAAGTTCTGTTATGTTGTACTTGCATTATTGTTTGACCATAGGAGCTGTCTAGTTTCTTCCTTAATTTTATCTGTTACCTATTGACTATTTAAGAGGGTACTGTTCAATTTCCATGTATTTACATAGTTTCTGTGGTTTCTTTTGCCATTACTTTCTAGTTTCATTGCACTATGACCTTATAATATGCTTAGGGTAATTTTGATTCTTTTGCATTTACTTCAGCATGCTTTATGAGCCAGTCTGTGGTCTATCTGAAGAAAGTCCCATATGCTGCTGAAAAGAATGTATATTCTGTAGACATTTATGAAGTTCATTTGCTTGAAGGTTTGGTTCAGCTGTATTTCTTTGTTGATATTTTGTCTAGTTGACTTATTTGTAACAGTGAAGTACTAAGGTCTCTCATTATAATTGTACTGGTGTTTATATGATTTTTAAATATCCATTAATGTTTGTTTTATAAAGTAGGACATGTTGGTATTTTGTGGGTATATATTTTTAATAGCTATCTCTTCCCATTGGAGTACTCTTTAATTAATTTGTTGAGACTTTCTTTGGTCTTTTCTGATCAGTCTTAGCTTGAAATCCACTTGGTCTGAAATTGAAATAGCTCCTCCTATTTTTTTCCATATTTCAGTTGCATAGAATACTGTTTTCCATCCTTTGATTTTTAATCAAATCCTGTGGATTTGTTTTTGAATTGTGTTTCTTGTATAATGCATATTGTTGAGTTTTGCGTATTTTTTTTATTTAAGGAGAAAAAGAAAAAAACAGAAAAAGGGTACAAGTAATACAAAATTTAAAAAATAAACAGTAAGAAATCACTAGTTAATAGATTACATATTCTCATCTTAGAAATAGTTGTTCAAGTTACAAAATTGAAGCATATAAAGTAGACTTTCAAACAGTGAGAGTGCAAACAGTTTTGTTCAATGATCCAAAAAAACTCAGTAATATGGTTATCTATCTTATACACTTAAACATATATGCAGTTATAACCTTTAGAGCACTTTCTTTTCTTTTCTTTTCTTTTGTACAATGACAATTACACATTTTGGGTTTTATTACTCCCACAGTTCTTATTACTTTTTTTGAAGAGAGTAAAACCAAATGCGACGTATCAGAACAGAGTCAGTCAAATCAAAAGGATGGACATAATAGATAATGTAAAAACAAAATACAAGGTGATCAACAATGGTTATCATACTGCCTCTTGCTATTTTAAGAAGAATTGCCAGTTATAATAAAATTGAACAAAACAGTAAAGAATAAAACCAAAGCATTGGAGACATTACAGGACTTTAAAAGAAGATAATAGTTAACTGGAATGGGTGTCATAATGAATCTTATTGTCTTCACAGTTTTGCCTATACTTTTGAACTTGGTACTATCAAGCAAAGCAGAATAGGGGAAATCAGTCAAAACAAGATGATGAGGGCAATACAGGATTTCAAACCAAGTTAATAGGAAATCAAAGTAGGTTACTATAATGTATCCTGCTATTTTTTATTTATTTTTCCCTTAATTAAAAAGATAAAAAGAAAAAAGTAAATTTTTAAAAAACGGGATTGAGATAAAAGAGGGCATAACAGCAGAATAGCGCAGGTCAAAACATAACCATTTAAGCAAAATAGTGTTTCACCACAAGATATCCTGACATAAAAATAGTTACCATAGTGTCTCTTTCCTTGAAATCTTTGAGTATAACTTTGTATACTGTAGCACCAAACATATCATGACACTATAAAACCATTCAAGAGAATGACATTATTACAGGGTATTTAGAACCAATTAACAGAAAATGAACAATGGTTTCTGTATAATCTCCTTGTCTATAAAAGTTTTTACTTATATTATCATATATAATAAAATCCAATAAGATACAACCTTTTAAGACCGATGGAGACAGAAGAATACAAGTTTGATGAGACTTCAAAACAAGATGATACTAAATCAGCACTAGCTATTATGATGTCTTGTTTTCTCCAAAATAGCTGTTCCTACCATCCGATCTTCTCTGCCTCATTTCTGTTGACCTCTTTTTCTGTCATTTATTGTCAGTTTGTCTTCTTCATTTCGCTTTCTGCTCCATTCATTGTGGCCTCTCTGCCACTATTTCTGGAATCTTCGTATTTTTCTTTTTTAGAATATCCTGCACTATTCTCTGTAGAGTTGAATTGGTGGTTTCAAATTCCCTAGTTCCCTTTATCCTGGAAGTACCTTGTTTTTCCATCAATTTCTAGGGACAGTTGTGCAGGATATATCAATCTTGGTTGGAGGTTATTATCTTTCAAAGCTTGAATTATTTCCCCCCACGCTCTTCGAGATTTGATGGTTTTTGCCGAGAAGTCTGCTGCAATTCTGATGGGTGTTCCCTTGTAAGTGATCTGTTTCTTGTCTCTGATGGCTTTTAATATTCTGTTCTTATACTGGATTTCTGGAATTTTGATTATTATATGCCTGGGTGTAGCTCTGTTTGGGTTTGTAGGTGGCTGGAGTCCTGTATGCCTCATACATCTGATACCTTTACCTTTTGCTAAATTAGGGAAATTCTCCTGGATTATTTCTGTGAATAGCTTTTGTAGTCCATTTGTTTGTGTCCCTACTTGTTCTTTTATGTTCTTGATTCTTAAGTTATAGATCCTCTTATCATCTTCTAGTTTTTGTATTGTTGCTGTTTGTTTCTTTGTTATTTTTAAGAAGTTTTTCATTTCATGCTCCCATATTACAAATCTGCTCTCCAGTTCAGATAATCTATCCTTAGTTTCTTTCAAGCTGGTATGCCAGTTTTCAATAGAGTTTTTAGTTTCCTGATAACCTCTTTGAACCTGCTTCACATATTCTATGTTTTCTCTATTTTCTCCATCAAACAATTCTCCCCTTTTTTTCTGTTCTTCCATTCCACCATCTGTTTTTTCTTAGGCGGTACTTAGCATTTCTCTAACTATTCTACTTATATCTTGCTTCAGGTCGTTAATAACTTCATTCCTGAACTCGTCTATGAGGCTCTGGAGATAGCGCTGTATTGGTGCCATGCCTGGTATTGCATGTTTCTCAGGATTGGGGGCCGAGGAGCCTTTCTTGTTGCTCCCTCTTCCCATATTTTTTGTTCCTTTCATACAAGTGAATATAGGAGGCCCAGTTTCTTTCTTTGTCAGTTACAGTTTGTTTGAATTCCGCCGGGTAGGTGTTCCCGCCCACTGCAATGTATTAGGGAGACACAGACCTGGACAGCCTATGCTGGGCCCGCCCCTCCAGGTCAACCTACTGAAGGCTTCACTGCTAGGGTGCACCTCCAGGTGCTGGGACCTGGTTTGGCCTAGCCTACTAGGTCTCAGTGGCATCACGCAGGCCAGGCACTCCCCACCAATCCTGCTTGAGAGGGGAATATGTGACTGAAGTCACTGCAACAACTGTTCCTGCTAGTCTGCCTGGTCCCAGTATGTCCTTTGCTGAGGCCTCCTACTCTATGGAAGGGTCCCGGATCCGCTCACTCACCGCAGGTCGATGAAGGGCTCCTGGCCAGTCCCGCTCTCAACTCCATTCACCACTTCACACTCTCAGAGCTTTCGCACCTCTCTCCTTGCCTCTCTCCTTGCGATTGAGATGCAGCAGCGGCTGCAGGAAATTCAAATCACAGGTTCCAGTGGCGCGGGGTCCAGCTTCCGCGCTGAGACCTTATCTGTTCCTGTTATATCACCGGGATTGCATTTCTTTTTTTTTTTTTTTTTTTTTTTAAATTTAAGAGGAAAAAGAGAAAAACACAAAACAAACCAAAGCGGTGTAAGGGTACACGTAATACAGAACTACAAAAAAACAAAACAAAATAAAAAAAACCAAAACAAACAAACAAAAAAAAACATAACAGTAAGAAATCACCTGTTAGTATATTACATATTATCATCTTGAAAATAGTTCCTCAAATCACAGTATCAAAGAATACAAGGTGGACATTCAAACAGGTAGACTGCAAACAGCTGTGTTCAATGATCCAAAAACATTGATACAGTCAGCTATTTAACACCCCTAAACACACTTGCTGTTATATCCGTTAGAGCTCTTTTTCTTTTTTTTTTTTTTCCCTCTCTTTTTTACAACAAAATTCACGCACTTTGGATTTCATTACTCCTTAGTGCTTATTACTTTTTTTGGGGGGGGAAAGAATACAGTCACATATGGCAAAACAAAGCTGTCAGTCAATACCAAGGATAGACATAGCACATGATGTAGAACAGAGTACAAGTTTATCAACAATGGTTATCAACGTTGTCCCTTGTTTCCTTAAAAAGAATTGTCTATCTCATTAGATATTATAAAGTTGGACAAAACAGTAGAGAACAAGACCAATAAAACTTAGGCATTGTAAACATTACAGGACTTCCAAAGAAGACAATAGTCAAACCAGAATGGGTATCTTAGTGAATCTTATTGTCTTCAAAGTAGTTGCCTATGTCTTCAAACTTGATACTACCATATAGAATGGAACAGAGTCTAATCAGTCAAAACAAGATCGTGGGAGTACTACAGGACTTCAAAACAAGTTAATAGGAAATCAAAAAGAGTTACTATTTATATATCCTAATTTTTTGAATTTTTTCTTTAATTAAGACAAACATAAGAAATGACTAAATAATTTTTTTAAAACAATAAGGGGGAGATTGAGATAAAACAGGACATAACAATATAACAATAGAGGTCACTGCATGACTGTTTCAACAACCTAGTACTTCACCACCATATAACCTGACTTAATAGTAGTTACCATAGTGTCTTTTTCCTTGATATATTTGGATAAAACTTCATATACTCTAGCTTCAAATATTTTCAAATCAAGAAGCCCAGAATAAAGCCTTTCTAATTAATGAGTGAAAACTTTATAAGGCTCCAAGGCCACCTAATGGGGAATCATGATTACCACATATTTTTATATATTTGAATCATTACTTACATTAGGGAAACTATTCGGTATTCACACATGCGAGATTGATTTATTTCACTTATGAGTATGGTCTCAAGCTGCGCCCATTTATTGATAAATATCTTAATGTGATCCTTCTTTATAGCTGAATAATACTCCATTGTATAGAAATACCACAACTTTTTTATCCATTCCTCAGTTGATGGACACTTGGGTTGTTTCCAAGATCTGGCTATTACAAATTGTGCTGCTATAAACATAGGTGCACATATATCACTGTGGTATGATGCTTTCAGTTCTTCTGGGAATATGCCTAGAAGTGGAATAGCTGGAATAAATGGGATTTCCAGTCCCAACGGGATTGCATTTCCAGTTGGTTTCTCTTACTTTAGTTCATTCCTGGGTTGGCAAAGTATATCTCCCCTTGCTTAGGATTTCTCGCCTGGCACCATTCCTGGATTTTAAGTGCGGTTTCTCAGAGAGCCTCCGAAGCTGCTGCTATCTATCCGCCATGTTCTCCCAGAAGTCCCGAGTTTTGCTTCTTGATTCATTCTGCCGCAATTTGTGTCTTTTGATTGGGGAATTGTGTATTAATTTATTCCTTTCATTCCATTTTTTCCTGTTGCTGTTTTCTTTATTTTTTCCTTTGGTTAGATGTTCATCCCACCTGGTGTATTTATCCTTTTTGATTTATTGGCATTGGCTTCATTCTGTCTTTCTAGGATATCCTTGAAAGTTTTTTTGTAATGCTATTGTGAGGTGCTCTTTGTCATGGAAATACCTGATTTCTTCTTCAATTCTGGAGAAATATTTTGTGGAATACATAAATCAGAGTTGGAAGATGTTATCTTTTACAGGTTGGTACACTTCCCTCCAAGTCTTCTTGGCCTTTAAAGCTTGTGTAAAGAAGTATGCTATATTTATAATGGTTTATCTTTATATTTGTTGCCTTTCTTTAATAGCTTTTAAGATTTTATCCCTGTGATTTACTTCTGGAACCTTGCATATAATGTGACATGAAGAGATTTTCTTTTAATTATGACTATTTGGGATTGAACATGAGCCATCTGTATGTTTATTTCTTTCCATATACATGTGATGTTTTCTGTCATTATTTCTGTGAACAGGTTTTTTATGCCATTTATGTGCTGTGTTATATGAACAGGTTTTTTTTATGGGTTATCTCTTCATTTTTTTGCTCATTCCAGTTACACATAGATTAGCCTTTGCACCATCTAGCAGCTGTTGGATCCATTTTTCAGGCCCTCTTTTTGCTTTTAAGGTGTTTTTGAGAAGTTGGTCTTTGGAGGCATCATCTTTTAGTTTTGAAATTTTATCCTTACACCAGTTGCTTCTGATGCCAGTACTTTCAATATCATTTTTATTCTGATATATTCTGATTTATTCTGGATTTCTGATCAAAACCTTACATTGACTCTAATTCTTTGCTAAACTGGTCATTCATGTTTGGTATTGTTTTGTTTAGCTCATCTAGCTTTTTATTTGTGTTTTCTGAAAGGTCTTGAAACCTTTTAGTTATTACCTCCATTATCTGTTTATATTTTCTATGATCCTACAGAGTACCTGTTTGATCTGTTTGTGAACCTCTTCTATTAATTTTTTCAAGTAATTCAGGTGTATGGCTCACACTGTTGTCCTCAAAATCCCCTGGATTGACTTCAAGGGCATTGGGAGTTTTGGAAACAGGAAAACGCAACAGAAAACACTTGAAACCTTAAATTATATGATATGAGTCGAGGAGCTAAAAATGGGACAAAGGTATCCTATTGCAGTAGCCATATGTTTATAAGATCAGATAAAAACTAGCAGAAAAAAAAACCAGAAGAAATAGAAAATAACAGAAAAAGAGGTTGGGAAAAAGAAATTATATGGAGAGTACAAGTAAGAGGGAAAATATTAAAGGGAGAAAAATTAAAAAGGGAGGGAAATAAACTAGACAAGAGGCAAGGAAAAAGCACAAAGGAAAAGTCCCCAGCCCCCAGTAAACTGATAAAGAAGAAAGAGGAAAGGGAAGAAGAAAATGCCTCACCCACTAACAAAAAGTTTTTCTGTGATTTTGAATGTGTGGGGAACAGCTGAGGTTCTCATCATGACTCTCCTTTGGGCTTCCTCTTGCCCCCACATTCTTGGATCTGTCACTTACTAGACTGAAACCAAAGATGAGAATGGATAATCTGAGACTTCTAACCCTCTGCACATGGTTGCACTGAGAAGAACACATATTGACTAAGGACAAAGGTCTTCTTATCATTTGTTCAGTAAGCATCTATTGAACACCTACTAAGGCATGATTTTATGGGCATATCTACTGAGAAATTTCCCCATCCCTTTGAGTAAGAATAAAGAATGTGAGAGAAGAAGCAAGGGTACAAACAAAGGAATTGCAAAGGCTAGTCACAGAAATAATGAGGGAAAACTTCCCAAACATAGGAAAAGGGAAAGATGCTCAGATGTATGAGGCATATGGAACTCCAGCCACCTACAATCAAAACAGGACTACACCCAGGCATGTAATAATCAAGATTCCAGAAGTCCAATATAAGAATAGAATATTAAAAGCTGTTAGAGACAAGAAACAGATCACTTACAAGGGACATCCTTCAGAATTACAGCAGACTTCTCAGCACAAACCATAAAATCTCGAAGAGCATGGGGCAAAATAATCCAAGCTTGAAAAGATAATAACCAACCAAGATTGATATATCCTGCACAAGTGTCCCTAGAAATTAATGGAGAAACAAGATGCTTCCGAGATAAAGAGGAACTGGGGGAATTTGCAACCACCATTTCAACTCTAAAGAAAATATTGCAGGACATTCTAGAGAGAAAGCAAAGTACCAGAATTCCAGAAACAATAGCAGAGAGGCCACAATGAATGGAGCAGAAAGCAAAATGAAAAAGACAACTAATGACAGAAAAAGAGCACAACAGAAAAGAGGCAGAGAAGGTTGGATATAATTTTTAATATAGATGGCCTAAATACACTAACTTAAGGGAAAAAAAAACAGAGAATCACAGGCAGAGTGGATCAAAAGATAGGGTCCACTGAGAGACTCTTTATTGGAAATATAATTAACCTGAAGAAGGTTATATAGACCAAAATCAAATATGAGAAAATGGAACTCGAAGTGATAGGGAACCGGAGAGTAATAGGGGTAACTAGGCCAGTATTTATGGATAGGTTGAACAGACAGGCTTTAATAAATGAGGAAATATAACTAGAAATCCAATCCAGGAGTGAGAAGATACAGAAATACTTAGGTAAATAATAGGTTGCCCCCAATATAAAACTGTGAGTGATGGAAAGACCCGAAAATACACAGTTCATTCTGGGGGAGTAAAGGGGAGGAATAGTCTTCCAAAAAAATAGCAGAAGATATAGCTAATAGTGTATCAGGAATTAAAATCGTTATTACTCATAGCACTTTGCTTGATTGGAACTTGTTCCATCCTAGTTTGTATACAAGCCCTGGATCTGAGGGCACAGACAGCTGTCCCAAAGATAACAGAACATAGCATAGTGGTCATCTTTAATTTCCTATTAACTCAATCAGGATCCCTGTATGACTTATAATGTTGTATCATGACTGATCTTAGTTAAATCTGACTTGTTTGAATACTGCTCATTATTGACAGATTTTATTCAGAACTGTTAGGTTGCTGGTATCAAGTTGAGGAGTATAGACAACTACACTGAAAATGACAATGATTCACTACGATATCCATTCTGATTTGATTACTACCTGTTTTTGTAGCTCTACCCTATCTACAAAGTTGTATTTCTGTTAGTTCTGTTATGTACTGATATGTTCAATTATACTTTATCTGATGATATAGCCAATTTGGTTGATGATAACAAGAAACAGCACAGTGATCATGCTAGAACTCCTTATACAGCAGTTTTATATGTCTTTTTAGTTTTATGTGTCTATAGGAATATGTTTAGTTCTGTCCTGCTTTTCTGTTTCTCCCTCTAATATAGAAAGGATAGAAATACATGTTAAGACTCATGCTTGCATAAAACCTATGAACAGTTTATGAGAACTGATCTTATGACACATGATGAAATGAACAAATACTTTGAAGGAAAGAAAGGAGCACTGCAGTACCCAGTGCTGATTCCAGAGTGTCATGATGTGAAAAGAAGCAATACTATTAATCTTTGTTCAGAAAGATTTTAATCTACTAAGTTTTGTTAGGTCTCAACATAAATGAAGATATGGATAAATGCAAACATGTCTAAGTGTATAGGATTGATACTCATATTACTTAGTTTTTATTGCATAGTTGAACAGAATGGTTTGCAGTCTCCCTGGTTGAATTCCCATTTATATGTTCCACTTTTGTATCTTGAACAATTATTTGTGGGGGGACAATATGTATACGTCAACTAGTGATTTATTACTGTTTCTTTTCTTTGAAAGTATGTACTATTTCTGCCCATTTTCTATTCTGTTTTATCTTTCTCTAAATAAAAAAGTGGAGCCATCTGTGATACACACAGCTATTTTCACAGACAGTACTAATGTATTCCCTATTGACTTTGTTGTAATATTTTGCCATGAGATAATAAAATTACAAATATCAATGTAAACTGTTGGTGCCTCAGAACAGAACAGAAGATGAGGTTTACTTGAACCTAACTTAATAACCCCCTAGATGTAAAGGGAAACATTTAGTCCAGAGATTTCTAGATTGCATTCAGTTCAAAGTAAAGAGCAATAGCTATTTATTATAGAGCCCACAGTTGAATAGTGACAGTATTGATAAAGATGATATTGACTTTTGAATTTGTGGAACTTTTACAATTCTAGAACCCACAAAAAATCACTTCCAAATGTATTTGGTCATTAAAGTTAAGAAGAGTATATTTTATTTATATATTTGTATGTTTTCTATATATACACCTCATTGTGGTACAACTATATAAATATAGTTTTATATTGTTTGTACTCACAAACTATTATTTTAAGCTCTATTTTACTATTTTATTAAAGTACATTCTGCACATTAAATGGTAAATATTTACGATTTCTTTCTTGAGAGGGTTTATACTGTGAGCATTGATAGATCACACACTTAACACTCTTGCTCTTCTCTGCTTTAGTATTTCCTTGCCAAAATCCCAAGCCTGGTGAAATACACTTTCTCCTGTACTCAATTGTGCACATATCAACTGCAGAAAACCAAATTACTGTACCATGCCAACTGAACTCAATTTAAAATATGTCTCAAGTGGGTTGTCAGTGCTGCTCAGTAATGCTTTACTTGTTCCTGTTCATTTGACTCTTCTATTCTCCTAGATAAGATCCTCAGCCTCCTCCTCCTGCTTTATTTCAGCTGATGCTCTTGCTTCCCATTTCACTGACAAATAGAAGAGAATTTGGTCAGGCTCCCATCATTTCTTCTCACCTTGTATTTCATCCTCCCTTCCTAGATGAAGGCTGAACTGTCCCTGTTTGTATTTGACTCTAGTGCTCTTCTTATGCTCTGGGTCTATATGTCTTAGCTCCTAAAATTATCCAGTCTCTTTTCCATGTTGTTTTCTTTATATAGGACCATTATTGCCAATATACAAATAGGTTTAATATCTCTTTTCAATTAGAGACATTAATAAGAGAAGCCCTTTCTTGAACCCATACCCCTCTTAAGGCATTGCCTTGTTTTGTTAATTTTCTTTACAGAAAAAGTGACAAGAGTTATCTCTATTTTCTATCCCAACATCATCATCTCATTCTTCCTTGAATAAGGCCTTTCGTGCTAACTATTGCATTGGTAATATTCTCATCAAGGCACGGCCTCATTTCTTGGAGGGTACCATTACCCTCCAAGTCACTAAACCCGATGACCAATTTTCAGTCTTCATCATGCTTGACCTATCAGCCATACGTAACACAACAATCTTCTTGGAACACTTTCTACGTTGGCTTCCAAGAAACTTCCCTCTCCTGGTTTCTCCCTATCTTTTTGGCTCTTACACATCCTACTTTGTAGGTTCCTCCTCATTACTTTTATGAGTAAATGTCAACATTGGAGTGCCCCAAGGCTCAGTTCTCTTTTTCTCTATCTTTCCCCATTCTCTGGGAACTCTCAAATAGTTTCATGGCTTCAAGTACTATACTCATAAATTTTTCTGTTTCCATTTCCTTTATTTTTCTCCCCCCACTTCGTCATTAATCATTTGTACTCAAAGCCTTTAGGTTAAATAAAACAAGACTGGCGTTGGGCCTGAATTGTGGAGAATCACAAAGGCTCACAGGGTCTTGGAACTCAATTTGGGAAAGAGGGGTATCTACAAAAGAGGACTGCTTAGCATAGAGTCACAGCGTGAGCACAGGGACAACCTGTCATAAGCCATTAGCTATGCACACAGAAAACTGGCCATGCAAGACGACTCAAAGCCTAAGCAGAATGAAGAGGGCTTTCATCTTGGAGGGCAGGCAGGCATGGGTGTCAGAGTCTGAGTGAGCTGAGGCAGGCATCTGTGTCCAGAAGGGAGCAGTGGCAACAATGGAAGATACATTATTTGAAGGCATGTTGATGATATAAGTCAACATATTACAGATACAGAGCCAGATTCCTCATTGTTAGATAGAAAAGAATAAACCCTGTGATGTTAGGTTGGAACAGAAGGTTATTTGTGTGACTATGTAGTTATATATCTTGAAAGCTATACAGATATAGAAATAAATACAGATATGAAAGAGAGTGCTTATTTTATCTCTATTTCTATATTCCAAAGAATAGCAGTGCCCTAATAAAAACCGAATAAATCTAGCACTTAGATTTTGTTGTTACAGTACCATTCATTCTCCACCATAGTAATAAACTGGATTTTTGGAGAATAGCCAATTTTAGTACCAGGGCAAAAAAGTGTAAGATAAGCCTGGAACACTATGCTGAGACAGAAAGCAAAGTATCCAAGTATGGTG
Organism: Cavia porcellus; assembly: GCF_034190915.1. Taxonomy (NCBI): domain Eukaryota; kingdom Metazoa; phylum Chordata; class Mammalia; order Rodentia; family Caviidae; genus Cavia; species Cavia porcellus. The sequence continues at coordinate 11,597,483 of NW_026947512.1, read as the reverse complement.
GGAACATGTGAAGAAGGACATAGACATGAGCCTGAAGAGATTTCCACTGGCAAAATCTGGGACAATTGAACATTAAATAATGGTAGAATAGATTATAACTCATTAAATAATAAACCACACAGTTCTTCAGTGTACCACAGATATTCTGCATCTCCATTAATTTATATCAGATGAAGAGTCTTGTCTGATGTCTAATACATATTTTGTAATGTGAAAAATATTACCAGTGAAGAGAACCTTGGCCATGAATATGAAAACTATCAAGAAAGGAAACTTTTTCTTTTTTAATAATTAGGTTCAATTTTCATATTCTTTTGATGCCATGCTATAAATATAATCTAACTGTACTTATCATGAATTAAATTTGCCATGAGATATGATCATGAAATGAATGTTGATTTCAATAAAAGGCCTCTTGCTATTAATCCTGCCTAAAAAAGGACTGTAAGCCAGTGCAGACATAAATAAATAAACATAATGTAAGTTTGATGACAAGTAGGATATTTACATAGATTTAAAGTACAAAATACTTATTAATTACAAAGAGGGAAAAGAATAAAGTTGAAAAGTCTGTAAAATATCACTTTAATTGAGTGCTTCAGATTAACACCATCAATTATGAAATATGTTGAAATCATACCCACCCCATGATAGAATGTAATAAGAACAACACAGGATCACTTGTGTGATATTTCTATAAAGATGCTTAATCTGAATCTAATGACAAAACATCAAAGAAACAGGATTAAGGAACATACTTTAAAATCAAAGTCTTGCAATTGTCCAGTGGAAATCTTGTGAAAATCAAACACACACTAAGAAACTGTTCCTGACTGATAGAGTCAAGGAAATGTAATAGACAAAGGCAGTCCATGAGCCAAATAATTTTGATATGATTATGGACAATATGATTTAGACAAGGTCTGTTTGAAGATCAAATGATTTTTAATATACATGTAGTTGTTTGGATAAAATATCCAGCACCTTAAAAGGAGTTAGGCTTATTTCCACTCACAATGTGTAGAGGTTTTAGTCCATAGTTGACTGGCTCTAAGGCAGGGTGGTATGGCAGAGAAGCATCACAAATGAGAAACAGCTTATGGCACAGCAGGCAGGAGGCGGCAGGCAGCCAGCAGCCATCATGCTGATTCCATCAAGCCTGCCTTCTCTCTCTCCCTTTATATTCCATCCGGACTATACATAGGCCTTCCCACTATCCACACCTAAAACTGTGCAAAACTCATCAGTGGATTAATTTAGTTCCACACCCTTAATCTCAGTATCATATATCCTAGATCCAGGCATCTCCAAAAAGCCCCACCTGTGAGCCCATGAGTCTTTCTTTAGATACCTAGATACAAGCCACAAACACATACTATACCTAATTTCTGGATTTTGATGTGATGTGATGTGATGTGTGTGCGTGTGCGTGCACGTGTGTGTGTATTTATAAAGGAAAATGTCCTTTGTAGGAAGAATACATTAAAGTATCAGGTGTGCATTAGATCTTGGGGCATTAGATCAGCATTCTCATGGTGTCATTATTGCTATCAGCTCTGGTCACTGTTCTCCAGTGACTAAGAGAAAGTTGTTCATGCAAGTTTCTTGCTTTCTTTTTTTTTTTTTTGTAAGAAACAAAACTAAATCCTTGAGTCTTAAATTTCTCTCCAGATTGGATCTGAACCCAAGGTTATGCTTAATTTTCTAGTCAAAAATCTTCACTCAGATTTCTAATCATTGTCAAGGTTAAAAATGTGAAATTGAACTTAGATCGTGTATCCATTTCCCAAATCAGTTTGCTCCTTCTGTAATGTTATTACCATGCAGTTAGTTACTTATATAGGCTAAAACTATTAAAATCCCAGATTCTTGCTTCAGTATCAGGTCATCAGCAGATCCTTTTATCCCTATCTTCAAAATATAGGCAGAAGGCAATCACTTCTTATCGCCTTGCCCACTACTGTTGCATTTCGGACAATGGCATCCTCTATCCCGTCCTCTAAATTAGCTTTCTAACTCATCTCCTTGCTTCTACTGTTGTTTCCCGATAGTTAATTCTCAACAATGGAGAGAGATTGGTCTTTTCAAGGCAGGGAATTGATCTCCTAACTCTTCTATTCAAAATGCTTTCCATCAGTTTAGAATAAAATCCAATTTCTTTTTATGATTTACTAGGCCCTCTATCATTTTGGCCTGTAGCTATCTGTCTCACCCTCCAACTTACCTCCTTCTATTTTTCCTTTCAAGACTGGCCCCAAACGGCCTGGCCTCCCTGTTGTTCTTTTTGTTCATCAAGGAATCTGTCATTTCAGGCCATTTATACTAACCCACCTCAATTAGGATTTCTGCTCCAACACTCTTCCCAAGAGGCCCTCTCAGACTGCTCCATCTAAAATAACACTTGCTATTCCTTTTCCTTGTTTCATTTTTCTTCATTGTGTTGATCACCACTTAATATTATAGCATGTATTTATTTGCTTATTATTGGTATTTTCACAACTATCTATAAGACCTAGCATTTTTTCTTTCATTTTTAATGTTGCATCTTCAATATCTACAAGAATACCTCCTTTTCCTAAGAAATATTCAATAACTATTTGTTCAGTGGATAAATGGAAATAGGTACTATTAAGTAACAATAACTAAATTAAAACTCTATAGTAAGCTTTGACTAAGAGAATATCCCAGCCCCTGAGCATTTGGTTTTTAAAGAGGTATTTTGTTTTATAGAAGGTGGTCAAATATTTATTCTGTAAGATGTTTTTCACTCTGAGAAGAATTCAAGGTTTTTTAGAGAAGGATTTCTTAGGTTTGAAGGAATTCTTAGTGGAGTAGGAAAGAAGATGTAGGACTGGGAGTTTTCTTAAATTGCCCCGGTCTCAAAATTATAATCCTCCGGTCTCAGCATTTTGACAAGCCGGGATTACAGATGTGTATTACCATCCTTGGCTAAGGTACTAATTTTAAAACACAAGTTATTGGGAAATTATGTCTTCTCTTGGTAAAACATGTCTCTGAGAAGCTGGACTCAGAATCCTAAAGCTATAGGAAACGTAAGAGAAGTTTGCATAGGAAATTCTGGCCTAAGCACTCCAGTGCAACAGGTGTGATATTCAGAATGAAAAGTTTGACCAACAGACAGAAATTTAAAAACAAGTTTCCACTGGTAGGTGGTTCTTAAGAACCACAAAGGTCAGACAGTGGAAACCGAAAGTACATTTGTGACAAGGTGCTCTTTAGAGAAAGCTTGTTGTGCATCCTCTGCCGCTCTCAGTAGAGTGAAAAGCAGGTGTTTTCCCCTTTACCAACTGAATGGGATTTCTGACAGAATGAGGTCTGATTTCCCCTGGGAGAATTTAGAGGGCCACAAAGAGACACCTGGGAGTGTATTTGGTGTTGTAGAGGCGATACCCAGTTGCATTAGGATCAGCCAGCTCCTTCAGAGTTTGTCAGGCAGCAGTTGCCTAATGGAGTACTTCCCATGGACCACACGTGGGCCACACAGGGAAGAAAGAGCCATTCTGCAGTCTCATTCATTCCTGTCCAAGAAAACCACCTGAGATGTGACTGGATTGCAAAGAAAAATATGGTGTGGATTTCCACAAGACAACTAAAGGGGAGCCAGGCTTGGTGACACATGCCTACAATGCCAACACCCTGAGAGGCTGATGCAGAGGACTGCAAGTTTGAACTCAGTCTGCAAAGCAAAGCAAAGCAACACAAAGGCCATGCTTCAGTTCCCGATAGGGAAGAACAAACAGACACACATTCTACACTAAAGCAAACCAAAACAATTAAGGGTGGCCTGGCCTGGCGGTACATGTCTGTAATCCCAGCTACTCAGTACTTACTACCAGCTACTGAGGCAAAAGAATTACAAGTTCTAGGGCCAGCCACAGCAACTTAGCAAGTCCCCATCTAGAAATAAAAAAATAAAATTGACTGGGGATATAGCTCAGTGGTAGAAAACTTGTCTGGAATGTGCAATGCCCAGGTTCACTTCAGTTATGGAAAATAACATAACAACAACACAGGGTAATGAGAAAGTGGCACCAAACAAAAGGAATAAAATATATGAATTCTATCACAGCTACTGGATGAGTTTTGGCTTAAGTAGCCATACATGTGGGTGTCTGAAGCAATCACATGAGCGCCCACAAGAAAAAGAATAAGCTTGAAACAACTGTCAATCCCAGAGAGCTTGAAGTCATATCCCTCGCCCTGTAGTCAGTTAAGACCTTTCTCTTCTCCGTTCCTTCTCTGCTCTCCAACCCAGAGAGAACCTAACAGCAGCCACTGAGTGGGGATGAATTTGAGCCTAGAGACAGAGATGACCATTTTACTTTTCTCTAAAGCTTTCCTTTCTAAATACCAAATGCAAGCTGAATTGTGATTTTTAAAATGTGAGGCTATTTTCTACAAGTAAGCAGAAAAATCATGAGACTTGATGAAGTTTCACCTCTGTGGCAAGGGAAAAATTCACTCCACTTAGTTGATTATAAGAGAAAAGTGACGTTTTGACTATCTCTTATAAGTTACACTTGCTTAATGTAGTGCATACACAGATTTTCCACTGTGCAGTGAGTCAAAACGTTTGCAATTACAAATCTTAGGTGGGAAAAGCATCTATTGCAAGTCCAAATTTATAAAATAAAAACATTTACAATTCCTATATTAGTTTCATTTACCATGCAGTACAGTAGAATCCCGTAATAAACATAGATTACTGAAACTTTATGCAAGAAATGTTAAATCCTAGTACTTGGGAGGCTGAGGCAAGAGCTCGAGACCAGCCTGTGCTACAAAGTGAATTCAAGGCCATCCTGAACTGTATAATGAGACCCTGTCTCTCAAAAAAAAAAAGAAGTTGAAAAGTTCAGTCTTCCTAAGGCAGGGGAGAAAGTACACTGTATGCTTAGTACAATTTTTTTAAATTTTTATTTAAAAATTTTTTAATTTTAAAGATAGTAAAATCCAACAAAACAAAAAACAGAATAAAGCCAATGTTTAGTACAAAATTATCAGACCAATAGAGATTTAAAAAGGCTTTTAGTCATAGCTAATTAAGATAAAATAAGTATTAGAATTATTGTCCCAATATTGTGTAATGCTTATTCTTCTAGATAAGACAGGTTCAAATAAGGAATTTCAATTTTAAAGGAATTATATTATGAAGCTAAGTTTCTATTTTAAAATCATATAAATCATTTATAAAAGAATATGATCATAATGTTTTTTTTTTTTTTTTTTGTCTTTTTTGTTTTTATCGGTACCAGGGATCAAACTCACGACTGCCTGCTTGCAAGGCAGGTGCTTATGCCACTGAGCTAAATCCCCAGCCCCCTGATCATAATGTTTAAAGGCAAGAGTACGGGTTACAAGTAGTTTCAGCTGCAGTTAGTAAAATCCCAAACAATAAATAATTATGGGTTAAATATGTAAGGGTTTCATTTTCCATATAATAAGTTTGGAAGTTAACACTTTTGCTGGGATAGAGGTACCATAAAGTCATTGGAGACCTAAACTACTTTTAACTTACCACTCCATCATTTCTAAGGTGGCCACTATCCTCTGGGTAATTCAAAATGATTGTCATAGTCAACTATTACATTTCTGTTCTGTGTACTAGAAAGAAACAAAAGAGAAGAAAAAAAGCCCTTTCTTTAAAGGCTTCCCAGTTGCAGTAATTCTGATTTGCTAGAATACATAGCTCCAAGGCAGGCCAGGAATTAGTCTTTTACCTGAGAACCTTTTTAATCTTGAATAAATTTGGGGTCTGTTACTAAAGTGGAAGGAAAAAATGGATACTGAGGCAAGCAGTTAGGAGTCTGTGACACCGAGACTTAAATATAGTTCTTAAAATGGTTAGCTTTAACACTGATCACTGCAAAGTTAGAATTATTTGATCCTAATTGTCTTTTAGATTTTTCTTTAAACATTTGCTTTCCCTAGGAAGAGAACATTTCTGTCATTTGCAACCAAAGGAAGCTTAATTCATAGTCAAGTATCAGGATACTTAGTAATGTATTTATTTAAGTTCTCTGTTTCACTGAGAAGGGAAGCATCTAAGGAAGGTCCAATACAAATTTGTGAAGACCCTCAATCATTCACAAAACAAATGTGAGCACCTAAGTAGTAGTTTAAAAAAAAGCACATGCCTTTTGTCTTCAGTGAATCTATTGTCTAGTGCAGAAAGACAATCATGAAAAAAAATTTGAAATGCAAGAAATTGTGTAGGTGCTGTACAAAAAGTTTGTACTGTGTAGAGACTATCAATTCTATAAAGAAAAATGGAAGGACATGCATTCATAAAAAGGCATAAAATGATAAAAATGATTATTTTTGATATATTTAGAATATACCAAAAGGTATAGTGACAACCCAGTGAATATCCACTTATTCACCCTCTACCTTACATTTTGTTTTTTTTAAATTTAAATTCTTTTATTTTAAAAAGATAAAACAGAATAAAAGCAATAAAAAAAACCCAGTGTAAAAGATACAGGGCTTCATGACATGAAATCAACAATAGTTACCATAATGCCTTTTGATGTCTTCAAAATAGCTGCAGATACCTTTGGACCCAGTAAAAATCAAGCAGAATAGAATGGAATAGAAACAGGAAAAACAAGACAATGAATGCAGTGAAGGACTTCAAAACAAGCCTAGAGTAAATCTAAAATTGCTACCATAATATATCTTGCTAGCCTCAAAATAGCTGCTCCTGCCATCAGATTTGACATAATCATACAAATCAAAAGAGAATAAAACCCAACCCAACAAAATAATGGAAACGATATAGGACTTCAAAACAAGACCATAGGAAATCAACAGTGGCTGCACCCCTCAGAAGGGGAGGGGGATGCCACGCTGTGTACCACTATCCTCTGAATCTATGATCAGATCCCTGGCCCTATACCTGCAATGTTAGTGAAACATCAAAGTACCACAGGCATCCAATTGCATTTCACCTCCATAGCTATCATCACAGCCTGTGTTTCTCCTGATAAGCCAGTGGCTTACGTTGAGGGGAGGTTGGGCAGTTAGTACTTCTTGTTTGTCAGCCTGTGTGCTGGAAGGGGTTAAGGGTCTGTCTGTTCCAGTCCAGTGGTGGCCCCTGTAAGGCACTGGTTCCCAGACTGGGCTTGCCGCTGGTGTGGCTTTTTTCTCTCTACCTCCAGTCCACGAATGGCACTGACTCCTCTACCTTACATTTTGAATAATTACAGAATACAATTCTGATCAGAAGTAACTTTAAAATCTGGATTTTGGTATGAAGTTTGAAGTTATTAGTGATGGTATATGCAGCTATAAATGTCATAAACTAACAATTCTTCAAAGTGGTTGTTACTGTCAATAAATCAAAGAATTAAATGGCTTGGGGTATAGGTCAGTGTGATAGGTTTGGGTTCAATCCCCAGTAACAAAAAAAAAAAAAAAAAAAAAAAAAAGGAAAAGAAAAACAGTAAAAATCATCCTGAAATTGTAGAAGTGTTAGACAAAGTATTATGTATCTTTTAATACATCCTAAAAGCGATCATTTTATCACTTAGTACTTTTCATTTACTTTTAAATTAGATTGTCATAGAACTTAGAAATCTTTTTTCAAATTTGCAGCTTATTTTTTACATGGCAAGGAGCAAAGGGACTAAAAACAGGTTTTGTAAGCAGGTCAGGGAATTGTAGAGATGATGTGGATTTCCCTTGACTCAGAAGAGGAAAGTGGTAATTTTCCTCTCTGTCCCATGAAAACATTTGTAATTTTTGAAGTTGCTTTTCTGCAAAACACATGTATTTAAGGAATGTTTCTTATATGTCCAAAACCTAGAATTTCTTGGGCCTGTGGCAAGAAATTTCAAGGGAATTTGGGGTTTACTGCCAACGCTGTGTTTGGACAGAGTGATACAGGGAAACCATTAGGGAGGAAGAAGCCTGCTAAAAATGGCTGGTGCCACATCCACAAAGAGGCAAGCCCTCAGTGCGGAGTTCCTTTATGTTGTTATGAAAGATAACGTTCCTTTTTCAACAGTTTCTTCACACCATTAAAAGATTCATTCAGATCAACAAGGGCAAAGGAGGCTAACAAGGGAAGTCTCCCTATCTTTTAAAAAAACATTAAAATGTTGGATAATTTTAAAAATTGAGAAATAAAATTGTCTATCTTGAAAGCAAAGAAAGGGAAATTCTTAGATTCTAGACAGAGGAAAATGGCTAAGCTGCAGCTGGCTTGGCCTAAATGGCAAAGGAGCTGAAGGTAAGTATTTGTTAAGCCCAGTGGCTCATGTAAATACTGGAATGGGAGACATGAGGAGAGACTTAAAGACTAAAAAGCAACAGATTACTGACATGTGCAATGTCATGGGTGAATTTCAAAATGGTGATAATAAGCACGATAATTACGTTGAGTGGGGAAAGCAACACAAAAAAGAATACATGCAGTATGATTTCATCTACTATAGAAAATATAAACTAATCTATAGCAATAGCAGATCCAGTTATTGCCAGAGTTTATGGGAGGTGAGGCAAAACAGAAAAAGGGGCACAAGGAAACTTTTTGGGATGATGAATATGTTCATTATCTTGATTGTGGTGACAGTTCCACAGGTTTGCACGTAATCAAAACCTGTCACATGTTACACTTCACATACACTTCAAAATTTTTACATGAGTTATGCATTTTGATTTTTCACTGTCTGGTTCTAAGTCTTTAAAATTCTGATTTGCCTTTTATATTTCTTGCCAACATTGTCAATAATTTTTTCTATTTTTTTGGTACTGGGGATTGAACTCACGACCTCACACTTGCCAGGCAGGCACTTAGGCCACTGAGCAAAAGATAATGGTGTAGTGAGGCATTGGTTCTGAGACATCAGATAACCTGTTCAGGGAAGGATTTTTTTGGGGGGTGTGTGTGGTCAAATTCCTTTTAAGACTTTTTAATATTCATTCTAAAATCTTACTTAAAAGGTTGTTACCTATTTATCTCATTGGAAATACACCCTAGTAAGAGTTGAATAATACAACTGTAGTTCTTTCTTCTCTAACATACATAGAAAGACTTAGCTTTGTCTGCAAGTAACAAAAGGTTAAACTCCTAGACATCTGAGAACCTTTATTGGCTCAGAGAAGTCACTAACTCCAGAGGAAGGCTTCCATCATGAGTCAGCTTCACCTCAGCCTGCCTTTTCTAATGGTAGCAAAATGGCTACAGTCACTATAGGACTCACATTCATCCATCATTCCAGCCAGAGTAAGAAAGAGCACTTTTTACTTTACAGTGAACATAAGATCTCATTTTCTATGGCCCAATTTAGACCCATTTCAATGCCTATCCATGAGGTAGGAGATGCATCTCATCCACTGAAGTCCTTGGCTACCTACAGTTACCAAGGAGTAGAAGTACATACTGGAATAACCAACCAAGAATATCCATTACAAAAGTAATATGATAAAGCTGAGGATTTTGCTCAGCAGCATTAGCACCTGCCTGGCAAGCGCGAGGTTGCAAGTTCAACCCCCAGTACACACACAAAAAAATAATATGATATTCTACGTCATTAAATACCTTAAGTTAAACTCTTTAAATTTATAGTTCTTATGGTGGTATTTCTTTATAGGTTTTTGATATCATGACCTTACAAATTGGGAGTTACAGAGGCATTAGGATTGCTAGCCTGGGCTCCATAGTGAGTTCAAGGCCAGCCTGCACTACATAGCAAGATCCCGTCTCAGAAACAAACAAACAAACAAAAAAGCAAGGGAGTCAAAGAAGACCTGATTGAGGAAACCAAAACAGTGTAAGCAATGATTGGGGATGTCAGGATAAATCACAATGCATGTCCTGTAGCTAATTGTTATCATGGAGAAAGTAAGCCATAAATACTAAATCTGTTTTTTATTTTTATTTTTAGGACACAGGCTTTCACTATGTAGTTCAGGCTGGACCTGAACTCACTATAGAGCCCATTCTGGCCTTGAATTTGTAGTAATCCTCCTGCCTCAGCCTCCGGAGTGCTGGGATTATGAGAATGCACCACCACACCCACCTCAAATCTTTTTAAACAGAAATTCAAAATGCATATGAAATTGACTGATTTTTAGCTTTTGTCTTTTTTTAAAAGTGTGCAGATCAAACAAAACATATTTGTATTTTAGATCTAGACTTAGACTACCATATTCTGTCATGATATAAATCATGCTAAAATATTTTATAACATATTCCCTCAGAGTGAAACCTTTAGTCCTTTCATGGGCCTGGGCTGCTAGAATATGCTTAGGAAGCCTCCGTGAAGAGAAAAATGATAGCACACATTATATGAAGAATGCTTTTTTTATTAATTCTTTGGCATGAGTTTAGAATGGTTTTCCCTGTGATGAGGATGAGTTGTTCCAAGACACCTTCACTGTATCCAGTGTCACGACCTTTGCATTGAGCTATATTCACAGCCCTTTTTACTATTTGTTTTAAATTTTATTTTATTTTTTTGTTTTTGTTATCAGGAATTGAACTCATAACCTCATGCTTACTAGGCAGGTATTTGTACCAGTGAACTATATCCCCAGCCCCTGTTTTTCATTTTGAGATAGAATTTCATCACATTGCTAAATGGCCTAGGTTGGGCTTGAACTTGCAATCCTCCTGCCTCGGCCTCCAAAGTACTGAAACATGGGTATGGGCCATCATATCCTGCCACTTTCACTGTATCTTATTTCGGTTCCCTCAAAGAACAGAACTACTGGTAATTAGAGATGTGATATGTGGCTGTGAGACAGAGTTTTTGTTTCTTGTTAGCAAGCTGGTACATGGATTGATTCTACCGTAAGTGATTTAGCTGTTGCCCTTCATTTAGATAGAAGAACCAACTAATAATAGTCAGTGGAAATCTCTATTGTTTTCAAAGGCCTATGGAGCTGAATTTGGGGAACATCAAATTGTGTTTGGACTTTTATTAATTAAAAAATTCTCTTTTTGGGTTAGTTTCTTACTGAATGCTGATAATTATCACAGCACTGTCCTTTTATCAAAAAGCTTTGCTCTAGTTAGAAGATATCAGAAGACAGAAGTAATGACTTTTTCATCTGTTGACTTTCCTATGGTGCCCAGAATAACAATAGTACTTACTAAAATCTTGGGACCTACATGTTGCATATTTTTTAGTAGATCTTGTATGTCTCAGGAGGTCAGAGATCATTTGTGCTATTCTAATCCTAACTTCATTAGATATCATCAAAACTTACAGCATTCACTGAGTCAGGCCCAGGGCTTGAGAGTCTCTCAGGATATAAAGTTCAATAAAGGACATTCCAGGCAGGAACCTAGCAAATAGGGAAAACACAAAGTTCATACTTGCACATCCTTGATACATGCCAGCATCTACAGATACTAAGACTAGAGAAGGATGTGTGTGTCTGCACGCGTGCACACGCAAAAATTTGAGGCAGAGAGCTCTTTGGAAAAATGTCACATTTCTCAGAGTAGCTTTTGAATCCGGGTGGGGAAATGAAACCAGGGTATTGAAGTGGGATAGAAGGGAAAATTTAAACTAAAAAGTCACTCCAAGGCTCAAATAACTAGACACACTTAACTCTTGCTGCACCGAATTTATTTTTACAATCATATTTCTAGAATACTTCCTGTGAGTCAGGCACAATCTGCTGTGGGAAGTATGAAAATGAATGAAGCTCGTTCTCAGGGAGGGTATCATATTGCATAGATCAGCCTAAAACTGAATATATAGTGCCACAGACCTACAGACACAGTGCTAAGGAGATTGGAGAAATGTAAGGGTCATTTCTGGCTGCATGTAAGGGTGGGGAGCTACTTGATCCTTGTGATCCAGTAGGGAAAAGCGCTGATTTCTTTTTACCTCTACCTAGTTAATGCTCCAGCGTGTATTATCTCAAAGGACACACACGTGCAAATGAGAGTACCCTGTCTTCATATAAATGCACAGCAGTGCTCAGCACTTTCTTGTTCATTCCTAGCAGGTTATTTTCTTCTTCAGTTTCTTGGAATTGAATTCGGAGAAGCTATCAACAAGGCAGCGCTTCATAAACAGACACCTTGAGAGGACAGAGAAGAGTAACCAGTGAAGAAGTTAGCCCACTTTGAGGTGACATCGCTCAAGGTGGTAGGAAATTAAGGACGAGAATTTGCAAACCAGAATTATGGGGTAAGAAAATGCTCTGCTCAAATGGGATTATCTATGAACTCAGCTCGCAGGGCTTCCGTCCACCTTGCTCAGGGTTGGTTGACAGGCGCGGGTGCCCTTCCGAGGGCGCTCTTGTCCCTTTGCGCGTCCCTGCTGGTCATACTCCGGTTCCCTCAGATTTAAGCTCCGCGGTCCCCGGGAAACGCTCTGCCCGGAGAGGATGTGCGCGCGCGTTTGCGCGGCCTCCGGCCTCCGCCGAGGCAGAGAAGGCTCCTCCGCCCTCAGGGGCGCGCACGCCGCGCTGAGGGGCCCGGACGCGCGCGCTCCCGACCCACCGCCTCCCGCTCCTCAGCCCGCCCCCTCCCTAGCTTCTTCCTGCCGGGCGGTCCCCTCCCGGCTCCCTCCGCCCTCTCAGGGCTCCGTCGGCGGCGGAGTGAACGGGACCGGCCCGGCTGCAGAGCGCAGGCGGCAGTGGGACGCGGGCGCCCGGCAGAGTTGTTGTTCCGGCAGCGCCCGCGGAGACGTGAGGAAGTGAGGTGAGGGCGGCCTCCTAGGGGCCCGTGGGTGGCCCGGCAGCCGGGAGCCGCGGTCAGGCCGGGCAGGGCTGGCCCGGGGGCACTGGCGTCCGAGGGGAGCCGGGAGAGGTCGAGGTGGGGGCTGGCCGGGACTGGGATGCGGAGGACGTGGGAGGACGGCGTCGGGCGGGCGCGGGACTGCCGGCCGCCTCCGCGTCTCGGTGGTGCCCCCGGGCGCCTGCTCCTCGCCGCCGGGGCGGGCGCGGGCGGGAGGAGCCGGCGCCCCTCACCTGGGGGCGGGAGGTGGCTTCGGCGCGGCGTCTCCCGCGCTGCCCTCCTGACATCGCCGCCGCCTCCGCCACCGGCTGCTGCGCCTTGGCTGCTGCTGGGCTCGCAGTCCCATCAACCCCGCGTCCGGGGGGCGTGTGGTTAGGGTGTTTTCTTACCCGCGCGCAAGCTTCTATTCGCAGCTGTGTCTTTCACTTGTTCTTCCCTTTCCTGCGGTGAGCGCTGCCCGACTCCTGCTCTTGTAGATGCTTGTGGTTTTGTAGCCCATCTTCGTCCCGGGCAGTTTCTACCTGTAAAGAATGACTGCGCTTCAAAGTTGACCGCCTGAACCATAGCAAATACCCCGTCCCCCTCCTAGATTATGGTTGCTCAGTGTCCTGATAAGTGAGTCAAAGTTTCTGAGACCGGGCTGGTACTTTGCACTGGTCGCCAGCGGTGCTGGGCTGGGCAGTGCGTCAGCATGTGGAAAAGAGCCACTGGCCAGCGGGAGGTGGCCGGGGGGAAGGCAGGCTTCAGTTCTGATCCCAAGGCAGTGAGGCCAGGTGCTTGTGTGTATTCCTTGGACCTCTCAGAATTATCTTAGAGAATGCACTAATTTTTAATTTAGTTGGGCACTTGCAGAATTGATAGTTTAATGGAAATGAGCTGAAATATACCAACCTCATTACCCTGAAAGTGAGGAGAACTGCTTGGTTGACAGATTTTAGTGCTATTTGGAAACAGATTTCAAGGTTCACATTTGGCACTGGAAAGTTTATGGATTTTTACTGCATTTAAAAAGTAGTAAAACAAACTTGCGTGTACAATTTAGAAAACAATATCATGAAAACCCGACTTTTGCATAGTTGTATTTACATTTGTTGTCTGCTGTACTTTTGTAGACTGCTGTGCTTATACTTGTGTAGTTACGATGTCAGAAGATGTGGACGTGAAGTTTGTGGTCAAATTGGAAGTGAATTTTGCTTGTGGAAAATACTGTTCTACAAGCTGCTAGCACTGGAAAATTGGCCTGTGATTTATTATATCCATAGAGCTCTCGTATGAAACTGACAAGATTTACAAAGGAGAAAAACTAGATGAATTTGGTATTTACATCATCATCAAGTTGTATTAAATGGTCACTTAGGAAGTTAGGTAAGACTGAGTTAGTTTGGTATCTATAGTCAGTTGAAGATGTGTTCTGATATTTGTTAAGTCATCTGAGAAGAAATAGATGAGTGCAGGGCTTATTTGTGAACATATTACATAACTTACATTGTATTCTAGAAAGCCAGGAACAAGATAGTAGATCCCAATACTATTAGGGCAAATAGTAACATATAAACCAACCTAGAAAAGTGTGACTGTAAATGTATGAATGTATTTTTTTTTGTCTGCATTATTTTTTTGCCTTTTTTTTTTTTTTTTTTTTTTTTTTGTACGGGGAAGCAAACTCATGACCTCACACTGCCAGGCAGGCACTTACGCCGCTGAGCTAAATCCCCAGCCCTGGTCTGTGTTATTTTATAGAAATTTTGTATGGTATAGTTGTGATGTTCTGAGAATTTTTGTTTTGTTGATAATTAGTTCGTGATCCAGATGGTTTTCTTTCACTCTAGAAGTTATTTTTTTTCTTCGAGTGACAGAATTTTATGTGAGGGGCTGGGGATATAGCTCAGTAACATAAGCACCTGCCTGGCAAGCTCAAGGTCGTGAGTTTGAGTTCTAGTACTAAAAAAAAAAAAAGTGTTCATGTTTATCAATTCTCCAGTTCTGAGTATGTCACTAGTAAAAACTTGTAGTTTTTTCTTTGCCTTAACCCACACTTGAAATTGCTTAATTACTGTATATTTATTGGAACTCTCAGATGGTATGGCCTAAGAGCTGAAAGTTTACTAGGGAAGGGTTTATAGTTGGATGGTAAAGTGCTTGCCATGCATGTATGAGACTCTGGATTTAATGCCCAGTACCCCAGTATACAAATCGGAAAACTTCAATGTAAAAAAGCTGAAAGTCTTTTTATTATTGTCTTGGAGTAGTCAGAAGAATGAATTATGTTTCACCAAGTAAAAGTATTATGCATGGGAGATAGTCAGGTTTGAAGATACTGAGAATAGTAGCTAAGTAGCAAACATTTCTTACACAGTTTTGGGGGTGTCAGATTTAGCCTGCATTCCATTTTACCATTGTCTTCAAATGGTAGGGTCTGATCACTACTGAATGAAGGGTGTTTGGGAATTGAAGTCAGTACTGTATGTGGCCTTTAGAATTCTGAGACATACACACATTTTTTTCCTTATGTCTCACAAGTTTTAATAAAAAGGCTGCGTTTTACTTACTTTTCTCTTGCAAAATACCTGACATCCAAAATTGAAAGGAAAAAGGTTTATTTGGTTCACAGTTTGTTGGGTTTTGGTCCATAATCTGCTGGCTCCAAGGCAGGGTGGAGTGGCAGATAGTCATCACTGAGGAGAAACAGTTTTAGGCAGACAGCAGGTAACAAAGCAACAAGAGACGCAGCTTTTTCTATCCTTTATATCCTGTTTGGGCTACTTAGGGTGGCTAACACTCATACCTGTAATCCTAGAGCCCTTGATCCCTTCATTGTGCCATGAATCAGTTCTAGCATCACACACTCTACAGCCTGCTACCTCTGAAAAAGCCCCACTTATGACCAAATCAGGATTTTGGGGGACATTGAAACACAATTGATAATATGCTACATGTTTGTAACTCTTGCCTTACAAAAATGGGTCAGCCCGGTGGCCTAGGAGTGACCATCAGCTCAAGGCTCTTTTACCTTCTGTTGAAGCTGTGGGACTTCTTATGGAAATAGTCTTATGAATATTTGCTATGACAGACAGTGGAAGCAGAGAAAGGACAGACTGAGCCTGAGTTATAGTAAAACATACTCAGTTTTTAAGAAGAGCCTTAATGTTGAGATTATGGAAAAAAACACTGCTTGTCTCCTCTCTTGTCAGAATGAGAAATAATTTTACTTTGTAGTTAGTATTGGAATAGGAGTATAAATAAGTATGTGGACATCAGTGGACCCTAATGAGAAAGAGTTAATGGAGTTAGGCAAAATTTGTATCTCAACATTCTCTTTTTTATACATCACTTATTTTCATATTGCTCTTATTCAACCTAGAATGCCACAATTGTTTGAGTTTAGCTCATACTGACTCTCTTTTGTTATCTTATGGTTTGTGGTGTAATTTTGGGGATTTTCCTGGGAAACTTTTAGCATACATGTATACTCAATTGACTTTGAGTTAGATATGGATGAGGATTATTAGGGTATTTGAAATTCTAACCTGTCTTGTTTTCTAAAGCATTAAAATAGAAAACAGAATTCTTTATAAATACTCATGAAAAATTTGGTTACAGGCTGTGTTGTTGTGATAGACAAGAGTACAGCCAAAAATATATTCAAGAACCCTCTCCCTTTCTCACCCAGTTTAGTAAGCTTAAATAAGAAGTAAGAAAATATTTTTTTCCCAACAACAGCCTGGTTTTCCCAGAATATCAGGTCTAACAACTGGTTGCTGAGCTATTTTTCTTGCCTATTCTAAATTCAGCAAGTACTATATGTTTCTTGTCTGTGGCAAAAACTTAATTCTAGAAGGGGATTCTTAGTAATAAAGGTTATATTTAGGAATGCAGGGTTGTGCTGGGGATCTTGACTGGGAAACTTCAGGTATGAAAAATTCACTTGTTTTGTTACACTGATTTTCTCTATACCAGACTTCTTAGTTAGGAGGAGTATAGGCACAAATATAGGAATCAGTTGTATTCTTTCTTTCATACCATAAATTGCTTTTTCCTGTTTCCTCAACCTATTACTATGTGAGTCCTTGCTATCAGTAGAAGTGTGTTGTCTTTCAGGTGTTTGAAGCTGAATAAAGGCTGAGAACCTTGACCTTGACTGATGATTCCTAAACCAATTCCTACTTCTTGTAATTTATTTGCTTTCAGATGATATTGTTAGGCATCTGTAACTCTCAGTTTTGAAGGGAAATGTGAATTGTGGAGAGACTAAGTATGTAATCAAGAACAAGATTTATTGCATTGTATAGTACATATAAAGGAGACTAGGAAATCATTTAGGTGAACACTTATTCAACTGTTTTTTTTCTTGGTACTGGGGATTGAACTCATTTACCTCGCACTTGCCAGACAGGCACTTGTGCTGCTGAGCTATATCCCCTGCCCTCAACTGTTTTGACTGTGACCCACAATGAGAAATGTTTTCTATGTTATTTTAGTGTGCATTTGTGCACAAATACAAAAATGAAAGAAAGCTTTGGTGAAATACTCTTTTATCTTTATAGGGCCTTGCTGAGTTGGCTTATCCTGCTTGTAAGAGCAATTGTGCATATCTCTTCCTGCATAGCTTCATGTCAGTGATATGGTGTTGTAGCTTGAAATTGACCGTGGTGGGGGAGTATTTATACCAGGGAAGTCAGCAAATGGTGTAATTCTGCCCCCACCCCCATAGCATAGTAAGTTGTTAAACATTTATAGCGTATCACTATGTACAAAATAATTTATTATATTCATTTCATTACAAAATGTAGGTTTTTAACCCCAAAATTAATTTTATTCTCAACTAATGAGTAACAGTCTAGTTAAAAACAACAAAAAGGAACTGGTTTAGCCTATTTTCCTAGCTCTGCAGGTAAATAATACAAATAGCCTGATGTTTAAGGTCCTATAACTAGTTATTAGCAAAGTCAGGGCTCTGGACTCTCAAAGTTGATTTTAGTGGGCTTCTCTCCTTTCTGAACCCCAGCTTCTCATTTAATTCAATTGGAGGACTTAGTCCAGTGGTGGCAAACCTATGGCATACATGCTATAGTGGGCACACAGAGCACACAGACCCCTTCTGTTAACGTGTGAGTCAATTCCTTCCAGCAGTTGAGTATCAGAAAACAGTTTTTTTTAAAACTACAACCTCAGTATGTAAGGTTAATTGCAGCATTGGTCCTTTGGGATAAATCAGTGGAGTCTGGGTTGTAGTTTGGAGACTTGGTTTTTGAAAGGTTGGCCATCACAAACTTAGTCTGTGCAGGACATCATGTTAAGCAGTTGAGATGACTCAGACACGGACTTGGGCGCTGTGTCTTCATACTCATGAAGGATTAAATGTGGAAACAAAGATAATGGAAGGCGGAAAGTAAAGGGTGGTGAAGAGATAAAGATAAGGTACCGTATGAGTTTAGAGAGGAGAGAGACTTAACTTTTAGTTGTAAGGATAAGGAAAGAGATGATTTTTTAATTGCACTTTGAAGAATAGGTAGAATTAGGATATTTGGAAATAGGACAGCTTGTATGGAGAGAATGGCTTTTCTGGACCAAAGAACTACGTGATCAAGGGTATAGGGCAGGGGTGGCAAACCTATGACACATGTGCCACAGTGGGCTCTTTGTATCCTTGAAAGCTCAAAGTTCACTGGCATAGGGACATGGACAGGAAAAAATAAATAGTGAAAGAGCTAGACAGGAGTCAGCACCAGATGCCAGAACGCCAGTTTTCCCTTCTGCTTTTCAGCTTGTCTTGTCATTTTTGGATCTGGAGTGGTCAAGTACTTCTTAGCAGTAAACAAATTTTCTGTGCTGTGCTTCTGATTAAAATGTGACCTATAGCTCCTGGTAGTGGCACATACCTAATAAGCCCAGCACTTGGGAGACATGCAGGAAGATTGCCACAAATTTGAGGCCAGCCTAAACTACGTGGAGACCCCATTTCAGTCCTCCCCCCCCAAAAAAGGAAAAAAATATGACTTAGTACTTACATATCCTAGGACTAAAAGTTGAAGGGAAAGATAATTAATGTTAGAGAAACAACCTTGAGTTAACCATCCTAAAAGTTTTGGGACGGAAAACTGTTTTTTTTATAAGGAGATACTAGTGTTCTTTTGTTTTGTCTATAAACACAATTAAATTGGCTATGGCAGAATGGGAGGCAATTTTGATGGTCTTTAAAGAGGCTTCTAAAATGTGATTTCTAAATGACTGGATCTTAATGCCCAGAAGCAGGTGTGGTTCAGGCAGAAAGATAGTTTATAAAGATCCAGAGCTGAGCTGACTGGTGTCAGAATTCTGGATAGCAATACAGAATATTTAATATTAAATCCAGTTCTGAGAGATTGATGTATTGTTAATTCCAAGAACTTCCTTGGATTTCAGTATTTATGTGTTTGACAGTTGGTATGTCTCAGGATTTTTGAAGTCCTGGGTGGAGCTTGTGTTGTTCTGCATGGGGATTAGGTGGCTAGAAATGAAGATAAATGCCAGCACGTCGTGTCTGTTAATCATATTGAATCACTGGGGGCAATTCTTAAGCTTTTCCGTCTGCTGATTTCATACTTACTGCTTCTAGTTAAAATGATGCACAGTTCATTTGAAGAAGCCTTACTTCTCTTTGACCCACTAGTTCTGAAAGGTAAAAGCCTTAGAATGTTGCCCAGATAACAGCGCACACAGAGACTCTTAATAGCTCATCATTAAAATGTGTGGAAAATTTTGGAACTCATGGTAATGAAGTTGCTATAGTAAATAACTTTGGTAAAAAACAAAGTTTTGGGGATGAGACTTGCTTCTAAAATAAGAATTGTGTGGCTTCCATACTGTTTTTCTCATTTACTTAAGATTCTGATCTGTTAACTATGGTGTCATGTCATATTAGAAGGCATCAGCAGTTTTGCATGAACTGCTCCCCAAGTAGTACCCCAAATAGCGCAGTAAGAGTTTACATACAGTATGCCTCAAATCCCGGAATTAAATAACTAATCAAGTCACCATAGACGTTTTGGTATATTAAATTTCACAAATTGAGATTACTGTTAGAATTCTTTCAAGTCTGTCTGTCTGTCTTTCATTATTTCTTTCTGTGGTGCAGTGTGGTGTTAATGTCTTTAATTTCAGCTCTTTAATTGTTTTTGTAGATGCATGTATTATATATGTGTATGAGTGTCATGTCATCTTAGTTGTTGGAATTTGTGCTAAAAAAATAGCCCACTTGGCAAATGAGTGAAATCAAGTGGGCTGTTCATTGAAGACTATCATGTGAAGTATTTACAAATAGGAAAATAATGCAAACTCAAAGGGAATTTTTATATGCTCCATTTCCAGGAAGGAAACACACTTTGAAAGACAAGTGTAGGATTCATTCACATACTAGTGAAGAATTTTTCAGCTTTTTCCGTACCCCACATGTACATTCCAAATTTTACCCTCAAATTAGACTTCTACAGGGGATGCAAATAACAAGCACTATTTTTAGGAAACAAAAACCACTGAAAATTCAGTTTTAAGAGACATGGAGGACTAGTATTTGTTAAAACCATGGAGGGTGTATTCTGCTCTTCAACATGTTATGTTTGTCTTTTGGAGGCTTTCTATTAAAGATAGTATATAAGTGTAAATAGTTGTGAGGATGGTTTTTAGGTGTTTCTTTAGTTTATGTCTGTAAATTTATCTGGTTTAGCATTTGGTTGGTTATACTCATACTTTAGTGGGAAGTATACCGAAAGAGGCAGATAGTATGGCTTCTGAAGTTTGTTTATTTATTCTTTGTCTTTTTGAGACAGGGTCTTGTTATGCAGTTCAGGCTGGTCTTGGGCCCATGTTGGGCTTGAACTTGCAGATGATTCTCCTGCCTCAGCCTCCCAAGTGCTGGGAGTACAGGAGTGTGCCACCATGTCTGGCTTTGAGGTTTTTTTTACAGTACAGGAGTTTTGTTATTTAACAGCTATATATTTGACAGCAGACTTCATTCATTAGTCATTGTATTTTCCCAAAGTTCTCTTGTGTACTATATTCTTTTGTTTAAAAAATCATTTTTTAATATTTGCCTTGCTGTCTGTGGTCATTTTTGGACTAATGTTTTGATTTGATTTTCTCTCACACTTTCTGTACAGAGAGCTGTTACCAAGTTGTATTACCCATTTGTACTGAATGATAATTCCATCAGTGTTTCCTTTATCCCAGTGATCATGAACCTTGTAGAGCCTGTTGTGGCACACTGGCTATAGGTTCACCACAGCCACTAGTTGTACTGTAACATTGGCGTAAGCTTCCTGGCAAAGTCAACAGGAAAGTGAAATTAGATACCATTATTGTTCAAATCCTATTTGAGTCTATTTGTCAAAATTTGCTACCTGCAAAAATTTTTACATGTTACACATCTTGATTTTTCACTGTCTGGTTCTAAGTTTTTAAAATTCTGATTTGCATTTTATATTTCTTGCCAACATTGTCAATAGTTTTTTTGTTTTTTTTTTTTTTGGTACTGGGGATTGAACTCATGACCTCACGCTTGCCAGACAGGTGCTTAGGCTGCTGAGCTAAATCCCTGGCTATCAATAGTTTTGATAGATAAAAAAGTTTTCTCTTGTTGTATTTGGTATCATAAACAATAAATTAGCCTTGTCTTTCACTTGAAGATATCAGACAGAAATTTTGAAGATAATCTAATAGGTTAGAGAAATCCGTTTAACAGTTAGTTACTTCCCACTTTGAGTATTAATTTCATTGTGTTTGTGTGCTATTACATTCCACTATTATTTTCTTAGACAGTCTTAGCAGTTTTTCAAATTTTTAGAATTTTATTTAGAAGAGGATGAAAGTAGTACCTTTCAGAAATTATTATTAGTTGCTCAGTGAGAGCGGCATGGGGAAGGAAGAGTTATCAAGGTGCAAATAGATAAAAACGTTTCTAGTTTTGTGTAAAATAATGTAGGTAATTAATTCTTGATCTAGTGCTGCTGTGAAATTCAGAGTGTGATTTGGCCAGCTTTTTTCTCTTTGTATACTAATAATAAGCTGTTACTGAATATATGGGTTACTACTTGCATAGGATAATGCATATTATCTAGTTAATCTTCACAATGAGCTACTACGGTAGTATTATTCCCAGTTTGCAAATGAGGAAGCAGGCTTGGAGAAGTTTGGCAACTTGCTTGAAGTCATGTAACTCATAAGAAGTCTCTCTTGCTCCTGAATCAGTCTTCTAGTGATTCTCCACAATTTCCTTTGTGTTGATTATCTTTAAATAGGGATAATAGTTGTCTTGCCTATTTTATAGGGTGGCTATGAGAATTAAAAAGGTAAGATTTATAAAACAATGTAAATATTCTCTGCTATATTCATTTTATTGGACATTAAAAAGCCAAAGAAATATGTGAAATTATGCACATGTATTAGTTTGTAATTAATAATCACTAGTGCCATAAAATAAGTTGGACAAATGAATATTTGAAAGGCTATTTATGCAGAATATAGAAGACATACCTTATGTGTGTCCAGTGGGTCAGTAAGTGAAAGGCAGAGAAAAGCAAAAATGTAGGAGTATTTTGAATAAAAAGTGTGCTAGGTAGTCTCTAGCATCCTGAATTCTTTTTTGTGATGAAGAGTATATATAAATAATACCAGGTGACTGGTAAAATCCTCCCAATAGCTGGAATCTGTGAGTCTTTGTGAAAGATAATTTCTCGTCCTGAATCCTCAAAATAGCAAGAAACACCCAAAATAGCTTTTACATTTTAGCATCATCCATCAACCTTTTTTTTTGTGGTATTCAGTTTGAACCCAGGGTTTTTACACTGAGCTACATATTTAGAGTGTTTTGAGACATCATCTCACTTGAAGTTGAGTTTGAACTTGTGGTTTTTCTGCTTCAAACCTGGGCCTGGCTGTTTTTTTTATTTATAGATACGTGAGTAAAATGAAACATAATAAAGTGATTATTACAGTAAAGCAAATTAACCTAGCACCTTCCATAGTTATTATTTTTGTGGGAAGAGCATCTAAATCTACTCTCAGCAAATTTTCAGTATACAATATATTACTATTATTTATTTGTTTATTTATTTTTTTGGAGACAGGGTCTTCATAGGTAGTTCAGGCTGGCCTTGAACTCACTATATGGAGCCTAGGGAGGCTTTAAACTTCTCATTTTGCCTTAGTCTCTCAAGTGCTGGGATTACAGGCTTTTGTCTGCTAATGAGTTGAATCATCAGTGTTACAGTCTTCGTACTGAGCATCTTCCTTTCCATTTCCAGGCCCAGCCTGTACAAGATCTTAGGTCAGAGATCATCTCATTGTATCTGATGATGTCTGACAGTGGCTGAAGAGAGACAGCAGTAGCCTGTGCTGGGCAGGAGCACAGAGAAGTTAGCTAGTACACTAGGAGTGGAGGTGGTGTGTGGAGTGTGGTGCAGATAAAAGGTGGAAAGTGCTCCCTTTTACCATAATTTGTAGTCATCACCAGTTACCCTTCCCATTTTTATCCATTGATAGACACTGAGGTTGTTTCACCTATAGGCTTTGTGATTTATCTGAGGTTCTGACTTCATTTTCTTTGTGTATGTACCCTTTGGAAGGATTTCTGGAAAGATGGTAGTTCTATTTTTATTTTTTAAAGGACCTTTCGTATTGTTTTCCATAATGTCTGTACAAATTTACATTCCTATCAACAGTGAAGAAAGGTTCCCTTTTCTTCAAATGTTTCCCAACTTTTTTTTTTTTGATTGTGTAGCCTAGCCCTCCTGATAAATATGAGCTGTATCTTCTTTTAGTTTTGCTTGGATTTTCTTGGCAATTAGTGCGTCTCTTCACATAGCTGTTGGCCACTTGTATGTCTTTGGAAAAATATCTGTTCAGGTACTTTGTCCAGTTTTTGGCTTGAGTTGTTTGCTATTTTTAGTTTGCTAATATTTAGTTTGCTAATGTTTTCTTCCAGTCTCTAGGTTGCCTTTCAGTTTTGATTGTTTCCTTAGCTGTGTAGAAGCTGTTTAATTTGATGTAGTTCTCCTTACTTATTTTTGCTTTTGTTGACCAAGCTTTTGTTTGATATCGAGCATCATTGCCCACACTGATACAAGAGGTTTGGGCCCTATAGTTTTTTCTCTGAGTTTTATGGATTTAGGTCTTTAGTTTGTCAAACTATTTTTTAAGAGTCACTATCTTTGAATGACAACTTTTTGCACTTAGATTAAATAAATGCATATAGTGAATGAGTGAAATTAATTTTTTTTTCTTTTCTCCAAGTTAAAAATATATTTGGGGTTGGGTGGGTGAAACAGCTTAATATATGTTACATTATTAGTATTCAATACTTTCTTATGACTTGTCCATAAATTTGTATTTCCTGAGTGTGTATTTTCAAAAGATTAGTATTGTTATGAGTAAGAAAGTTCATTTTTATTTTATGTCATATTACAACTTTATGACCTTCTTTGCACTTGGTTTTATTTTCTGCCATTGTTTTATTTGACAAGCATTTATTAATAAGGCAGCATTTGGATTTTGTGCTTGGGAAACACAGATGAGAGACTGTTTTTTTTTTTTTTTTTTTTTGTCTTTTTCATTTTTATCGGTACCAGGGATTGAACTCACGACTGCCTGCTTGCAAGGCAGGTGCTTATGCCGCTGAGCTAAATCCCCAGCCCCAAGATGAGAGACTGTTAAAGAGCTGATGGTCATATTGGGGAAATAGTATAGTATAGCAAGGTTGGGTCAAAGCAGGATGTATCTTAAAGATTGAGAGAGATCTCTGTCTGTATGTATATTAGTTTCAAGTTTTACCGTAAGCTATGTATATATGTATATAAATAAATAATCTGGTTGGGTATCAGGTAAGACTGTGTGGAATATTTGCATTGTGTTTCTCTAAGTTCAATTTAAAGAAGTCAGGAAGGGTATTTTAGGTAGAGATGTGAAATTCTAAAATAATGGGCCTATTTATCTAAAGCTAGTGGCAGCTCCTCATCTCTCTGATAGTTATCTAGGAAATTACTTATAAATAAAGCTCTTTTTTCTCTTACTGAGAGCTTGCTTATTTATTTATTTTTTTTTGTGATGCTTGTGGTTGCTAAGGTTGTAGCAGATTAGAAAGAGGAATAATTTACAAGCAGTGAGGTATTACCTTAAATACATAAGCATAACAGGACAGAGAGAGTTTTGCTAACATGATAACAGTGAAGATATAGGAAAAAAGAAAATAAAGCAACCAAATAATCCATAGATAGTATTAAAAATAACTTGTATAACCTAATTAGCCTTAAGGGTATCCAATGTATATGTAGTTCTATAGAAT
The DNA here is from genome assembly GCF_034190915.1 of Cavia porcellus. Classification (NCBI taxonomy): domain Eukaryota; kingdom Metazoa; phylum Chordata; class Mammalia; order Rodentia; family Caviidae; genus Cavia; species Cavia porcellus. Next base: position 11,572,446 of record NW_026947512.1, on the reverse strand, counting down.
AATAATGACAGTGTGTCATGGCCTCTTTTACCAAGAAAGGATTAAATACAGTATATGGTTGGAATAGTATTTGTGTTGTTTCACTAAACACACAGCCCTAGAAGATAGATACAGGAGAGGAATTTTATTATGGAAATTTGTTTATATGATTAGGAGGTTCTGAATTGCTATGATAGGCTGTCTATAAGCTGAAAAACAAGGGAAGCAGGTTGTGTGGCTCAATCCCCAATGCAAAGGCATGTGAATGTGTAACTTTCTGTCTTAGGCTGAAGGCCTAAGGACCTGGGGGGTGGAGTGGGGCATTGCTAGTACAAGTCCCAGAGTCTGAAGAGAAATTGGAGTTCTGATGTCTTAGGGCAGGTCAGAAAAGAGAGAGGGAGGAAGGGTCAGGGAAAGAGGGAACGCGAAAAGAAGGAATATGAATGGGAATGAATAAATGTGAGAATGAATTTGCCTTTTTATCTGGGGCCTTGGCCAGTTGAATGGAGGCTACTCACTTTGGGTGAGTGTAGATCTTCCTTACTTAGTCTATTCACGTGTCAGTCTCTTCTGAAAACACACTTAAGCATACTCAAATAATGCTTTACCAGTTATCTAGCTATTCATTAGTTTAGCAAAACTGACACCTAAAATTAAATAACAATACATTTATTAAATATTAAGTTGTTTATAATAGGTTTTCTTTGTGAAATAAGATGAAAGGTAGAGAAGATAAATTTGGCTATTAAATGGTAAATTCAGAATTATTGGCTACCAAAGGCTTTGAATTAGTTTTCTTATATATGTGAAATGTATTGACTATAGATTTTATGTAGACATAGTTTAATACAGTATTTGTGATGTAATTGTGGCTAAAACTTGTCCGCTTATAGGAGATGCCAGAATATTTTTTTCAAATTCATTTTATTTTAGACTTTGACCATTGGATACCAAGTGTTTTTAGGGAGCATGAACCAGGTCATCTCTTTATTTTGGGTAGCATGTAGCTGTAGTTTCAGCATAACACTTGGAAAAGATTTTCCTAAGGATGTAGGTTGTGCTAGAATTCTCTCATGGGTAATCAGAGCAACCTGTCTACTCTGCCCCTTGTGGAATAACAATTACTTTGTATTTTAACTTGTCTGTTTCTATATTGGCTTTTTGAGAGCAAATCCTGCGCTGAAATGACCTACCCTGGGTTTGAATATTGGTACTGTGTGTTTATGGGAAGTTACCTGTAAAATGGGGGTAATATGGTAACATTTAATTGCATAAGGTTATTTGTCTTGAATAGTAGCACAAATCCTGGGAGATAGTTAAATTCTTTTTTTTTGGTACTGGGGATTGAACTCACAAGTGCACGCTTGCAAGGCAGGCACTTATGCTGCTTTGAGCTAAATTCCCAGCCCGAGATAGTTAAATTCTTACTTTTTTCTTTTTTTTTTCTCTTTTTTGTCTTTTTGAGAGAGGGTTTCATAGTGCTATTCAGGCTGGTAGTTAAATTCTTATTTTTTTCTTTTTTTCCTCTTTTTTGTCTTTTTGAGAGAGGGTTTCATGGTGCTATCCAGGCTGGTCTTGAACTCACTTTGTAGTCCAGGCTGGCCTTGAACTCACAGCAATCCTCCTGCCTCAGCCTCCCAAGTGCTGGAATTACAGGCATTTGCCACTATGCCTGGCATTTCTTCCTTTATTGTTTTGTATTAGGATTTCAGTAACATTTGTTAGGTGAATGTTTAAACTGTTAGAGCTGAATTGGACTACCCTAAGACTATCTTGAAATGGATAATGACTAGTATAAAATAATATAGTCCTTTTAATGGTAGCAAATTAGTTTTCAAATTACATTACTAGCTCAAAACACTTATATATTTGACCCTTTCAAATTTGTACTTATGATAGCATTTAGCATAAGTATCTTAAGGATAATATCAATGAAATGTGTTTATAGGGGGTTTAAAATAGGTAGATAAGATGATAAATTTTGGTTTCCTAGATTTACTGTTTTTGGACCTTACTTCTGTTAGACCAAGATATGGGTACATTTGTTTTCCTCTGAGCCTCTTTTCTTGGGTTGCATGTGGTTCACCTCACTGTATCCTCCTATGGTCTAATCTTGAGTGCATGCGTATCTCATGTCTCTTTTGTGTGTCTAGATTTCTGTTTCTCTTAAGGTTTTATGGTTTATATCTGGATGTTCCCCTAAAGCCTAAGGTCCTGATAGATTAGAGAGGTGTCTGGGTTGTTGCTGTGTGATAGTAATCATTTGATTAATCCATTGATGTGTTCTAGCTTGGTGTGATATTGGGAGATGAAGCTTGGTGGGAAGAGGTAGGTTACTGTAGGTGTATCTTGGAATAGTGTATATCCTTCCTCCTCTTTTCATCCCTCTCTGCTTCCTGCCAGGTCATGAACTGTTTTTCTGACATGCTCCCCTGCCAGGCTACCCTGCCTTGGAACCAGACCTTTATGAACTGAAACCTTTATAGTCTGTGAGTCAAAATAAGTCCATCATCTTCTTCTTATTCTTTTTTTTTTGGTACTAGGGATCGATCTTTCAACCTCGTGCTTGCCAGGTGGGTGCTTAAGCTGCTAAGCTAAATCCCTAGCCCAAGTCTCTCTTCTTTTAACTTGTGGGTATTGAGTATTTTGTCTCAGCAATGAAAAAGTATCTAAGACATATTAAGACATAAGAACTTTAGTCAGCTTGGATTAAAGCCCACTCTAAGTGGCCTTATTTTGACTGCTTAATATCTCTAAAGGTCCTATCTCCAAATATAGTCACATCCTAAGGTTAGAAGATAAGCACATGAACACCAAGGGACATAGTTTAGCCCATAACAAACAGTGTATTTTATGGTGGGTTTGTTTAAACTGATAGCATAGTCAAAGGCTATGAAATTTCATTTAGTTGTAAATTTCTTATGTCCATTTTAATCTTTTTTCTTCTTTTCATGACTGCCCAAGCAACTAGAAAGTTGGTTCTATCCCACATTTAGAATTTGCTTTATTTTCTAGTCTTCTTTTTCTTGCAAACTGAAATTTATATTAAATGGTTTATTTAAGTTAGAATATTTATGGAACAGATACTTAATAGTTGATGCTGTGTATACTGTAATATTGTATCTGGGGCCACATATCTGATTTTCATATTATCAGTGATCCTAAGTTTGATCACTGGGTAAAAGTCATGACAGTAAAAATTGATCCTTCTGTTTGTTTCCTCCCATGTAATCAACAAGTATTTAGTGGAATACTTAAGTCTATTTACTATGTGGCTTTGATAATTGCGTTTTGTGATAATGTGGTTTCTGAGTAGTGAACATTTGTCATTGTTTGTGTCTTCCAGCATTTGAACCTCCTTCATGTATTTTGTGAATTCTGTTAATTATGTGACAAAGCCTTCGTTTCACTGGAAAAGCTTTATTTTTAGTCTCCTTGTTATGTAGAGCATGGCTACGTACCTTGGTGTATCGATCACCTCCAATGTAGGACTGAAAACTTGTAATATAATCATGATGGAGCTCTACAAAATCCATTCTGGTGATGAGTGGTGGCAGTAGCCACAATTTTAGTTCCTTTCAGAAGCAACAGATACAGTAGTTTTAAGTGTGGCACCTAGACTGTTGACGATGTGTGTGTGCAAGCTATGGCACCTGGGCCCAGCAAAATAGTAAAGCAACAGTGGCATCACTGGGCAGGTTGAGGCATGCTTTCTGGCATGTTCTTTGCTCTGTGGCCTTTATAATTCTGATCCCTTAGTTTTCTGGAGATTTTTGTAGTCAGTTCCTTTTCTACAGAGGTAGCTATAATTTGCTTTTCTTAATAAAGAATTCTGACAGGAGGAAATACTTTGGAGGATATTTTAGATCAGAAGTTGAACTCAGTGGCTTCTAAGGACCCCTTTAAATCTATGGCTACCCTAGTCTATTCATTCTGTTTTAAAAAGTTATTTTATATTGCTTCTTCTTGTTCTTTATGATATAGTTTGTTATTGTCAAATTTTATAAATGTTAACTTACTACTTACTCATTATATGCTCACTATGTTGGTTAGAGTTACAAAGATCAATAGTGTGCCCTAAAGTAGATAAATTATATAGAGATGATAATCGTGAGAAAAGTTCAGATAAAATACATCAGCAAATCAAATGGGAGAATCGTATGTGGTATATGATGTGTAGGAGATGATGAAAGAAATAACAACTGAGTTGAGTTTTGGGTGTGACCAGATGGAAGTGAAAAGATGCTTCACGTAAATGGAATAATGTGACTGTGTTAGCTTTCCATCAGATATTTGAGGAAGTCAACTTAGAGGAGGGAAGATTTATTTTGGTGCATCAGTCTATAGCTGGTTGACTGCAAGGTGCAGACATTGGTGTGAGGGCATGGTGAAGGAAGGCTGCACATCTCACTGTAGCTAGGAAGCAGAGAGATGGTGGAATGTCAGAAGGGAAACGTGCAGGGATCATGCACACTTTCCAGTAGTGTGCCCCAAGTGACTTGCTTCCTTTTGCTTGGTTCTGCTTCCAAGTAGTTCATTCACTTAATAGTATAAACTGATTAATGCATTAATTCTTTGATGAGGTTAGTGTCTCTGGAGGTGTTTCTTAATTCCATCAATTTGACAGTTAACTGTAATTAATAACAAGTCTACCTCTTGGTGTCTTGCTGGTTTTGTGATGCCTTCAAGGCATTTTTCTGTACTGGTGCAATCGATTCACAAGGCATTCCTGTTTGAGGAGGGGCCCAGAGACTTTATTCTCAAGGTTTGATACCTAAACATATCTCATTAAATCATGTTTTATCTCCAGATGAAGATAATAGCAAGGCTGTAATTCCATCTAGCATGTCCTGTGTCTGTGTGCAGCTGAATATGCACCAGTTCCTTCCCCACTTTCAGGATTATTCAGCATTCCGAGTACAAAGTCTGAGACTCAAGAGTTGTGCACCCTTGTTTTTTAAAAAAGTTACTTAATTCCAAAGAAGAATGGCACTGGATAACATTTCCCTTCTAAAAAGGAGGCATGGGGGCATAGAAGGGAATTGGATGAAAGCAAGATCAAAACCTAGCAGAGCAAATATTAAGACCACAGCTCCATGTCCAGCATCTGGGCCACATGGTGGAATAATATGAACCCCAAGAGACTTGTACAGCCCTCCCCTGTAGCCTCACCAGTTGTACCTTGTGATGGTTTTCTTGGGCTGACTCTGCTTACTGCAGTTTTCCTTGGCAGATGTTCCACATTTCTGGAACTTCTAAGTTCCTGGGGTCTTCATTATAGCTTTGGCTTCACTCATAGGTTCATAGGTCACCTTCTAAGGAGCTGCTCAGGGCTTTCTTGATAATTTTAATGAAAGCTTCTGTGACCCTGTAACTCTTGCGTTCTACATGGCTGCAAAACCAGCATGATGTGGATGGTGCCAAGGTCCATTGCTAGTGTAAATAGTAGTGAGGCTGCCTTGGACCACAGCTACAGTGCCTTCTGAGTGCCTAGATGACTGAGCACAGTGAAATGAACTTCAGGAAATGGGTTCACAAGGCATTCCTATTTGAGGAGGGGCCCAAGAGGCTTTATTCTCAGATGAAAGGTTACATTTTTTTTTTTATACCATTGAGCCTATAGAGGGTGGTGTCTTGCTGGTTCTGTGATGCCTTCAAGGCATTTTTCTGTACTGGTGCAAAATACTTTTCTTCTTTTTAATAATGCTAATCTTGACTTCCGGGAGAACATGGCGGACAGATAGCAGCAGCTACGGAGACTCTCTGAGAGACCCAGCTTAGAATCCAGGAATGGTGCGGAGTGAGGAATCCTAAGCAAGAGGAGATACACCCTGCTGACCCAAGAACGAACTGGGCTGAGAGAAACCAACTGGGAATGCAATCCTGGTGCTATAACAGGAACAGATAAAGCCTCAGCATGGAAGCTGGAGCCCGCGCTATTGGAAGCCGCGATTTGGGTTTCTTGCTACCTCTGCAGCGTCTGAATCAGCTCAGCAGGGAGAAAGATGTGCAAAAGCTCTGAGAACGGGAATCGGTGAATGGAGTTGAGAGCGGGATGGGCAGGGAGCCGTGCATCGAGCTGCGGTGAGTGAGGGAAACTGGGACTCTTCCATGATCTAGGAGGCTCCAACAGAGGACATTCTGGGATCCGGCAGACTTGCTGGAACAGGGCGCTGTAGTGACTTCAGTCACATATCCCCCTCTCAAGCGGGATTGGTGAGCAGTGCCTAGCCTACATGATGCTGCTAGCCGAGACCCAGTAGGCTAGCACAACCCAGATCCCAGCACCTGAAGGTGACCTGGAGGGGCGGGCCCCGCATAGGCTGCCTGGTCCATAACTCCCTGGTGTGCTGCGGTGGGCAGGAACACCTAGCTGGTGCCATTCAGTCAGACTGTGGCTGACAGGGAAGGAAGCTGGGCCTCCTATATACGCTTGCATATATAAGGAACAAAAAATATGGGAAGAGGGAGCAACAAGAAAGGGTCCTCGGCCCCCAATCCTGAGAAACAGGCAATAGCAGACACGGCACTAATAGACATAAAGCGCTATCTCCCGAGCCTCATAGACAAGTTCAGGAATGAAGTTATTAATGACCTGAAGCAAGACATAAGCAGAATAGTTAGAGAAATGCTAAGCCCCACCCAAGAAAAAAACAGATAGTGGAATAGAAGAACATAAAAAAAGGGGAGAATTGTTTGATGGAGAAGATAGAGAAAACATAGAATATATAAAGCAGGTTCATAGAGATTACCAAGAAACTAAAAACTCTATCGAAAACTGGCATAACAGCTTGAAAGAAACTAAGGATAGATTATCTGAACTAGAGGGCAAATTTGTAATATGGAACCATGAAATGAAAAACTTCTTAAAAACAGTGAAGAAACAAATAGCAACAATACAAAGACTAGAAGATGATAAAAGGATCTATAACTTAAGAATTAAGAACATAAAAGAAGAGGTAGGGACACAAATAAATGAACTATAAAAGCTACTCGCAGAAATGATCCAGGAGAATTTTCCAAATTTAGCAAAAGGTAAAGATATTCAGATGTATGAAGCATACAGGACCCCAGCCACCTACAACCCAAACAGAGCTACACCCAGGCATATAGTAATCAAAATACCAGAAATCCAATATAAGAACAGAATATTAAAAGCTGTCAGAGACAAGAAACAGATCACTTACAAGGGAACACCCATCAGAATTACAACAGACTTCTCAGCACAAACCATCAAATCACGAAGAGCGTGGGGGGAAATAATTTAAGCTTTGAAAGATAATAACCTCCAGCCAAGATTGATATATCCTGCACAACTATCCCTGGAAATTGATGGAAAAACAAGGTGCTTCAAGGATAAAGAGGAACTAGGGGAGTATGCAGCCACCAATTCAACTCTACAGAGAATACTGCAGGATATTCTAAAAAAGAAAAATACGAAGATTCCAGAAATAGTGGCAGAGAGGCCACAATGAATGGAGCAGAAAACAAAATGAAGAAGACAAACTGACAACTAATGACAGCAAAAGAGTCAAGAGAAATGAGGCAGAGAAGATTGGATAATAGGAACAGGTATTTTGGAGAAAAGGACGTATTAATAGGTAATGCTGATTTAATATCATTTTGCTTTGAAGTCCTATCAAGCTTCTGTTCTTCTGTCTCCATAGGTCTTAACATGTTGTATCTTATTGGATTTTATTATATGAGATAGTAAAAACACAAACTTTTATACAAGGAGATTATACAGAAACCGTTGTTCATTCTTTGTTAGTTGATTCTAAATATCCTGTAATACTGTCATTCTCTTGAATGGTTTTACATTGTTTTGATATATTTGATGCTACAGTATACGAAGTTATACTCAAAGATTTCAAGGAAAGAGACAATATGGTAACTACTTTTATGTCGGGATTATCTTGTCTTGAAACACTGTTTTGCTTAAATGGTTATGTTTTGATCTGCGCTGTTTTGTGGTTATGCCCTCTTTTTTCACAATCTCCATTTTATTATTTACTTTTTTATTTTTATCCTTTTAATTAAGGGAAAAATAAAAAAGCAAGATATATTATAGTAACCCACTTTGATATTCTATTAACTTCATTTGAAGCCCTGTATTGCTCTCACCATCTTGTTTTTACTGGTGTTCCTCTATTCTGTTTTGCTTGATAGTACCAGGTTTGAAAGTTTAGGCAACAGATGTGAAGATAGTGGGATTCATTATGACGCCCATTCTGGTTGACTATTATCTACTTTTGAAGACCTGTAATGTTTCCCGTGTTTTGGTTTGGTTGGTTTCATTCTTTACTGTTTTGTTCAATTTTATTATAACTGATGATATAGGTAATTCTATTTGAGATAGCGGGTGGCATTATGGTAACCATTGTTGATCACCTTGTATTATGTTTTTACATTATCTATTACGTCCACCCTTTTGATTTGACTGACTGTGTCCTGTTATGTCACATTTGGTTTTATTCTCTTCCAAAAAAGTAATAAGAACCACGGGAGTAATAAAACCCAAAATGTGTAATAGTCATTGTACAAAAGAGAGGAAAAGAAAGTGCTCTAAATGATATAACTGCATGTATATTTAAGTGTTTAAATAGACAGTGTGATATTCCTGAGTTTTGTTGGATCATTGAACAGAACTGTTTGTAGTCTCACTGTTTGAATGTCTACTTTATATGCTTTAATTTTGTAACTTGAACAAATATTTCTAAGATGACAATATGTAATCCAGTATCTAGTGATTTCTTGTTTATTTTTTTTTCTGAAATTCTCTATAACTTGTACCCTTTTTCTGCTTTTTTTTCTCTTTTTCTCCTTAAATAAAAAAAAATAAAAAAGTAATAATGCTAATCTTTTCACGTACCATACTTTTCAGCTTTACATGTGCTTTTCTGGCCAGACTGCCAGTTTTCAAATCTTTCTGCTGTGCTTTTTGCTCCCAATTCTGACTGCAGATCTTGGGCTAAAAGCAGTCAGCAATATCCATGTCAGAGACTTAATGTTGCACTATTTTGAAATTTACTCATAGTCCATCACCTTTAAATTCAGCCTCATGGAAAATGTTAGGAATTGGACAAATGTAGATGAGTTCTTTGCCAGGTTGTAATATGAATGATCTCTGTTCCCGATAGAGTACATGTTCCCACTTGAAATCTAATGAGCACAGACTTTACTGTCTGCATTTGCACATTCTGGTCTTCTGAACTCATACCGAGTTTGCCCATCAAGCTTTGCTTAAAATATTTTTCTTCAGCCTGATTTTCCAAACTTTTTGTAATAGCTTTCTGTTAGCTAACTTACTGTCAATGTAACCTGAGATGAGAAACTTAAAGGAGGAAAGACTTATCTTAATTTGTGTTTCCAGAGGCTTCAGTCCATAGTTAGCATGATCTGTTGCTTTTGGGGTTGTGTAAGAGCATGGCTGAGGAATGCTGTTTTCATTGCTGAGAAGCAGACAAAGGATCTAAGGACACCATATACCCTTCAAGGCATGCTCCCTGGGACCCACGTCATCCAGTAGACACCATATCACAATAAGCCCAGAGAATGATAAAAATGCAGTGGATTATGCTATTCAAGAAACTGGAGCCAGTGTGTCTCTAATCCCGTTAGCTGGCAACCAAGCCTTGGGGTTTATGGGGGAACATTCTGCGTACCCCCTTCCCCAGTTTTATTGAAGTACAGTTGATAAAAATTGCATGCACCAGAGTGAGCAGTTATGTTTTGATATATGTATATATTGTGAAATAATCACTATAATCAAACTAATTGACATATTCAACACCTGTTTTTTTGTTTGTTTTGGTACTGATAATTGTACTCAGGACCTTGTGCTTGCCAGGCAGATGCTATGTTGCTGAGCTATATCCCTGACCAGCACCTGTTTCTTTCCTTCCTTCCTTTTTTCCTGACTTCTTGCCTGTCTTCATCCCTTTCTGTCTTTCTGCCTACCTTCTATCTTCCTTTCTTTTCACCTTTCTCCCTTTATTGGGGAATGTTGTAGATGAAAACTGTAAGTGTCCAAAGTTAAGATGCTGGATATGGAGATGCTTATTGCTCATTAGAAATTAAAACTAATAGCTAAAATGCTTATTTATTTAAAAATAACAACAACAAACACTGAATTTACTAAATGTTTTGCTATTTCAAAAAGAGTGACAAGACAGCATTGCTTTATATTTTGCAAATCATTTTTGATATATGGCTTAAGAGAAGACAGACTGTCTTACTATCTACTGTATTCATTCCATTGTAATATGGTATTTGGATAACAGCATGTAAAGAAAAGCTCGACTCATAGATAGAGGGCAGAAAGAGTTTTAATAGCCTGTTAAGATAGTTATATTTTTCCTGACATCACATCAGAATTCTATAGTTGGTAATTTCTAAATGTAGTTGCCATGTAGAACTAACCTTGTATTGATTAACTTAGTTGAAAGCAACTGGTTGGTTTGTTTTGCACTTTTAATGGATCTTTTATCTTATTAATAATTTTTATTTTTTTTTTATTTTTGGTACTGGGGATCGAACTCATGACCTCATGTTTGCCAAGCAGATACTTAAGCCACTAAGCTAAACCTTTGGCCCAAATGCATGGTTTTGTAATATTGTTCATTTGGAAACAACGGTCTACTGAGTTGTATAGATCTTTATAATGTTAATAGTATTACACCAATCTCATCAGAAGAGTTAACTGTTAAAAAGCCATTAGGCTTACTTTTTGTGGAAACTAATTTTATCATTGGCAGTTAGTCCTGTCATTTCTTTTCCTTGAAGTGACAGTCTTTATTCACTGTCAAGAAAATGTCTTCATAATATTCATAGTACTGTTTTTAACCATAGTTTGGTAGTTGCTCTTTCAAGTGCAGATGGTATTCTGTGAATGAAGTGGTTAGTTCAGTGTGCAACTTAAACAATTGCAGAAGTGTTTTCTCTTTTGTAAACTTGTACTGCAGTGTGCAGAATTTGTCACATAGAATGTTTAAAAGGTAAATATTTAAATATTGAAATTTAATAAAAAACTATTTCTTCCTGTTTCATTAAAGACTGTCTTAAGTAAAACGTGCACTTATACTCTTCTTTTAATGGAGCATAATTGGTGATGAAGAGTATATACTAACAGTTTATTTTAGTGCCACTGCTTCATCTGTGTTAAGACACCAGCAGTTGTACCTTTTGCATTATCATATCAGCTGAGCAAAAAAGTCAAGTAATGTTTTAGTGTTAGTGGGAAGCTAGCTTTGATCCTGTGAACTCTCTGAAAGGATGTTGAAGACTTGTAGGGGGACTATTGCCTACACTTTGAAAATAATTGGTATAGAACAAGCTCTGTATGTGTCCAGCATTTGTTGCTGCATATGCCTTTCTTATGTATGAATTTATGAAGAAAATACATGTTACAGATATTCAAGAATCTGGATATTTGTTAAGATCTCAAAATATGTTCCTTAGGGAAGAGTACATTGCAGGGCTAAGGATATAGCTCAGAGGCATGTGAGTTTGATTCCCAGTAACAAAAAAAGAGAGTATATTGCAGCAGCAACTATTTTTGTATAAAAGTTAAAACTCATTTTGTAATGCATGTTTTTAAAAACCCCATTCTTTTTATAAGGATTTAGGACTTGGGTTTTTTTTTTTTTTTTGTCTTGTTTCACCATGCAGTTCAGCTGGACTTGAACTCCCTATTAAGTCAGTCTGGCCTTGAATTTGCAGCAATCCTCCTGCCTCAGTTTCCCAAGTTCTGGAATTACAGATGGGCACCACCAGGCCTGGCAGTTTAAAATTCTTAATGGGTACCTTTGTATTGGTTCCTAAGTTCAAGGTATAAGAGTGGCTTCCTGCTCAAATCTGTAGAAAACAGAATGGTTTAGTGAGTACACATGTATACGCACACACAAGTGTGTGTGAGTGCTTCACTTGGAGGTATCAGAGAGTAGTGAGCTAGAGGTACACATGCCTGATTTCAACCCTGACTTCTCCATCTAACCTTAGGTAAATTATATGACCACACTATCATCCCTCCACTTCTTTTTGTTCTACTAGAGATTGCATCTAGGGCTTTTATATTGAGCTATAGCCCCTGAACTTTTAATTTAAATTTTTTTTTTTATTTTGAGAAAGGGTCTTGCTAAATCTTTTAAGTACTCTAGGCTAGGCTCAGACTTGCAGTCCTTCTGCCCTAGCCTCCCAGAGTGCTGGGATTATAGATATGTTATACCATACACAGCTCATACTGTCATTTCTGATTGCCCCTTATTGCTGCTTTGTATACTCTTGAGATCTTTTGTTAGTATAAGAGTAGTATTGATGACTATGATCTTGTCATGGTGACACCTGGAAATGTTTTGTGTCAGCCTTTAACAAAATTTGAAAGGTTGTACTTTGCTTTTGTAAAAATCATGTCCTTTGGCCCTTGGATAACATATTCTTTTCTGTGTTTTGAAATTTGACTGATAGTGGGCATGGTGGCGCACACAGGAGGATCGCCGTGACTTACGTAGTCTGGGCTACATAAGCGAGTTCAAAGGTGGCTGAACTATACCGTGAGATCCTGTTTCAAAAAGTCAAAACAAAACAAAAAACCAAAATAACAACAAAAAAGCTTGTGTTTATGTGTTTAGTCTTAATTATTTAATAATAATAAAATCACATATACCTTGTACTTGTTACATGCTATAACTGCATTATTTCCTTTAAAATAACCATGTGAAGTGGGTGCTTTCTTTAATATTTACAGATGAAAAATCAGAGAACACAAGGTTTAGTAATTTGTCCTATGTAAGGTGGTTTGTAAATGGCAGAAGTGATATAAAACCTTGTCTAGTTCTTTCCTGCTGTAAAACCATAAAAGTAACTGAACTTATAGGAGACTCTTATTATCTTACATTTAACAGGACTTGATTGGTTAATTCAGTAGCTCAGAAACATCACATCCTCAGGTTTTTTCTGTTATTTTGATTTGTCATCCTAGCATATCTGTATCTCACTTCGTTGTTCAAGGACCTACATCAGTTTTAGTAATTAGTATAGACTCTGATTTTAGGCAAAGGACCATATTCTTCCATACATTTTTACTAAGTGAGGAAATGTGTATGGCTATGAATTTTGGGGTAGAACATACGGAGATTCGACAATAACAATGGTCAAGTAGTGTAAATTAGGATGCAGATGGATGGTGCAAAGTGTGGAGGAATTAATGCTGGGATAAATTAATATGTGTCCTTCATTTACAAATAAGTAACCGTTTGATTTACTCTAGTTAGGTCCATGTTAAAGAATTCGGTTTTACTCTATAGTGTCAGAAACTTGGGAAGAAATTGAGAAGATTCAGAGAAAATAACAAGAAGTATACTTTAAGGCAGTAGAATATAGTTTCTATGAGTTAATTACTGGAATTCATAGAATTTCTCTTTGTATTGGTAAAGAGTCAGTTAATTAGTGACCTTAATATAGTAGTCCTGCAGCTCATAAAAAAATTAAGTACAAATGATTTCCATCTTCTCCCTCTATTTATAGTAAAGGACAGTGAGATCACAGTGAAATGCTTTGGTTGAGAAAGGCTTCATGACTATAAAGGTTAGTAACTACTGATTTTTCAGGGGAGAGGGCCAGTGATAGGGCAAGGAAGAAATGAGAATGCCGCAGTCATAAGTTTGTAAATTGTAGCTTATTCAGGGAACAGTTTTTAAGGACATGGAGCTGGGATGTAGTTGTGAGTTGTGAGTATTTTACCCACATTCAAGTTCCTTCAAGAAGTTCCTGTACTCAAACCTCTTTCTCCACTTGAGTGAATTTTTGGTAGCAGTTTAGAGATTTTTCTGTGTGTCATTCTGTTTTTAAAGCAGCCCAACATGTATCTCCCTTATAAATATATCAACTTTTGATTTTTTAATGTTGTCTTTCATTATGGCCACGTAAAATTACTTGAGGCTTTTTCTTCCCCCACTGATGAGAACTATCTGTATGTATTATGTAAGGCCAGCAATAACATCTATTAACATCTTGACATGGTACTTTCTAAAGCCTTTTCTTCTTCCTTCTCTGCATCGCTGGTGGTTGAACCCTGGGCCTCATGCATGCTAGTCAAGCACTCAGTGGTTTACATACATCCCTAGCCCAAACCATTTCTTTATATGCGTGTGTTTTAAACTTGTATGACTCCATACTTCCATAGCATCATGCAGGGGTCCTCAGTTCCTTATTACGAGGGTGTTTTCCTAATGCTGCCTGAATGAGCTCTTAAAATGGCAGCTGACCTGCCCCAGAGCAAATGATTGAAAAAGAAAGCAAAGGGAAAGCCACATGCCTTTTAAAACCATTTCTCCAGAGTATAGCATCCCTTTCTCTACTTTCTGTCTTTAAAAAAAGTGAGTCCCTATACCACCCCCACATTCAGGGGTACATTTCACCTTTTAAAAAAAGTGGTCAACTTTTTAAACTACCAATGTTTTTTGTAGGTATTGTCAAAAAGTTTCCAAAGGTGTTACTCTGATTTATACTTCTATAGCAGTTTAAGATTTAATTGTTCCATGTTCTTATCAACACTTGCTATTAAAGTTGTTCCTGTTTAATGAAACCCAGTAACATAATCAGAATTTGAGTTTTGAAGTTTAAAGTGTTAATTTTATCTGAGAATTATTTATGTAACTATTAGTAACTTTTTAATATTCTTAACAGTCGTGGTACTTACGAAAGTACCTCCCACTTCCTGCCACTTTGCTTGTAATAAACTTCTAATAGATACGTGGCTCTCTCAGGAAGCAGAGAAACTGAACTGTATAACTGAAGATAGAGATTTTGCTTTCCGAAACACACTTGATTGGAATTTGGAGATGTGACAGTATATGTTTTATAATTGAGTTAACTGGTTTTTTAAGAAATTGACTAGAAAGTTGGGCTATATATAATGTAATACCAAACAAAATTACTTGAAACCTATTGAAGTTTCAAAAATAATAAATCTTAATATTTATTTATTAATAATGTATTTAATACATTATGTAACCTAATCAAATATACTATAATGAATATATAATATACATTTATGTATTAGTATAAATTCTTTCTTCTGTCTTGTAAAGGATTGGTTTATTGAAGACCTTAGCCCTTCTGAAATAACAGTGGAGTTGTGTTCACTTAAAATTAAAATACCTAAAATAAAATGTCAGTATTTTTCTTGTTTCTTTAAAACAAAACAAAGCATTTGTAAGCTTTGGGAATCATGCTCCAGAGAACTTTTAAAATACTGTTCCAGGCAGGTTGAGTGCTAGTTGCTTGTCTCTAGATGTTCATATTTTAAAAAGCATATTGGCAGTTATGTTTGCCTAGTCTTCTAATAGAGAGGCTTCATAATACTCCGCATTGTTGATCCCTTGTGCTTTCCTCATGATTTACTTAGTTCAGATTCCAAAGCCAAGAGCTGCTTCTCTTCTCAAAGAAAATTACATTTTTTATTTTGGCACTTGCATTCCAAAAATATGTATTTTAAGAAGATGACAAACCTAAGCAGTATCAGAGCTAATTCCATAGCTTATTGAAGGTTGGGTTGTTCTGATGGAACCTTTCTCTGCTCAGCTTCTTCTTTGCTGTCTGTGAAAGACAATGATTCTTTTCCTCTTCAGGTTCATAGGATCCATGAGGCTGCTTGTGTAGTGATGAGGGAAATCTCTGAGAAAACTGTCAGTGTTCTCTGCCAACCTCCTGTTGATGACTGAGAAATATCAGGAAACTTAAAAATGCCTTATACTCTTTTAGATCTGACTTCAAAAACTACTGTTTGAGACTATTTAGTAAGTAAGCACTATACATTTTGAGATGGAAAGGATATATGGCCTGTCCTGAGAGTTAATGGAACTAACGCACATTGAAGAATGCTTCTAAATTGTATTTCTTTTAGCAAGTGTTACTTAAAAATAAAGTATGTTTCTGCTAGCTTGTAGATGATACTCTGCTCAGTAATTCAGTGTCTGACTTTACAGTTTGTCATTATCTATGTATTTTTTAATCTTCTTTTTTTTTTTGTATCGGGGTCAAACCTCACACTTGCCAGGCAGACACTTACACTGCTGAGCTATATCTCTGGCCTTTTTTTGGTCCTCTTTTATATTTGAGCATTTTCTGTTCTATTATATCTCTAGCCTAGACACATACAGAGAAAAGGAAGAGAATGTGATGGTAGATGATGGGATAATTGAAAAAGTTGTTTATAAGAAGGAATCATGAAAGCAAGTGTCTTAAACATTTTAACTTGAAATTTCTCTGTACCTTCATTTTCCAAGCTTTGTTTAGGGCCTGTGGATTCTGTGTCTTGGTCTTCCTTACATGCACCTCACTTACAATGTTTTATTTTTCTCAGTGATTTAGAATAAAACCTTACATTCTTATAAATGGCACAATACTGAATAATATCTTGCCCCTTACCAGTTTCTTTTAAATCTCCTCTCTGGTTTTCTGTGATCAAGTTATACTGGCTTTTCAATCTAATCCTTGCTTCAGTCTTTCTATCTGCTGTTCCAGTCATGTGATAGTCATGTAAATTTTGGCTGGCTCAGACCTTTCCACGTATTGTTTAAAATGTTCTGTTCTCAGAAAAATCTTAGCTTTCTAAATACAGTAGTAGATAATATTCTAGTATAAAGTAGGACAAACCCAGGTTCCCCAACCCAACTGAAACTGTCCTGTTATTTTTCATTATATTTGCCACATTTGATAATTATATGAGGTTATCTGTTGAATGCTTTTTTTTTCCTTCACACTATTAAAGGCAAAAGATGTTGGATTTGTCTATTACAGTAGCCTGTGTTTAGGTCAATGTCTTCTATAAAAATAAGAAACATTTATAGACAACCAGATGTTTATTAATTGCATATAGTGTATTTATTAATTACTTGTATGGGGGCATTAATAAAGAGCCAGTTACTTTATTGTTAGCCAGTAGTATGTCTTAAATGGAAATGTGTATACCCAAGTATGCATTATATTTAATAAAATATGGTACATTTAAGATTTTTTTCAGATGTGAATATCGGCAAGAACATGTAAATTTTATACTAAAATGGGAACTTTTGAAAGACATGTAGAAACTATCCTTTTAAAAATAGTCTTTCATCTATTTTTTGTTGATACTATGTTGAAAAATGTGATCATCTTGGGAAATTACCTTAGGAAGGCCACAGGCAATTAATAATTGTATATTCTTTTCCTAAAGTAATTAAAATATTCCATATGATTCTATATAATGTAATGATTCTTGCTCTCTAGAGAACCAGGTAGATTTAAAAATGTAGATCTTAGAACTAGCACATACATAATTAAAGCTAAAATAATTACTGCAATTCTGATATGTCTTAAAATCTATTGCCGTTAATGAAATGTGCTGGAAGGCATCGTTTGTAAAAGTTTTTCCTGTTTAATTATAGTTTTATTTTTGCATGGCCAGAAATTCTCTGATTTGGCAGGGCATATTTTATATATAAAGAAAGAAATATGTAAGCATTTAGTCTGTGTAATGTGATTTCTCAACTGTGGGTAAAGACATTAGTTTTTCAAATCCTATTAGCTATAAAGTGGATTTGGATTTAGTATTTGGAAGGATTGTGTAGTGTAATTCAAACCTTTTGAAATTTTCTGTGCTGGAATGATTTTACTAGTGAGAAGTTATTTTGGTCTTTGACAGGGGGCAGTTTAACTCATTTATGTTCAACAGATGTTATGTAGTACACTATATTACTTATAGGAAGCTGAGAATTAAAGGATGAATGAAGTGTGGTTGCCCTCTAGGGGAAATAATTATAATTGATGAGATATAGATAAATAATTATGTGATAAAAATAAGAATATAAACTAAAAAATGTTATTATATGCACTGGAGAGAGAGTGGTTTACTTTTTTTTGAAGAGTTGGAGGTTTATAGATTTGGTAATCCAGATATTTTAAATTATTGAGTTTATAAAATCCCCTTCACATTTCTATAAAACACAGCTTGTTAAGCTGTCAGCAAAGACAGGGAAGAGTAAGACCTTTTGGGATATACTTTAGAACAGCTTGAAAGTTTCTTAAATTCTTTTTTTATCTTAAGAGTTGATGTGAAATTTTATATTTTACTCATACTATTTATGGAAATGTAAAGATATTTCAATTACTACTAGACACCCCCCCCCCCCCGCGCCGCCCAAAAAAAATCCCTCTTGTCTATTAATCCTGGAAAATTAACTGGGCATAATGGCACATGTTTGCAATCCTAACACTTACTGCTGAGGCAGGAAGAGTGTGAATTTGAGGCCAGCTTGAGCAACATAGTAAGACCCTGTTTTGCAAGGAAAAAAAGTGGTTTGGAAAAGTAGAGTGAAGGAAGAGAGCTGTCACTACTTAGCAAGTTTACTGTTCACCTTTTCTTAGCCCAATACATTTCAGTTTATGCTTGGGGATTTGTGTAACTAGTTTGAGAAAAAACAAACTGGTCATTTAGATTATAGAATACTATAATCTTTTTCTCTTTTCTTCATATTTCTGTTGCTTTTTTTCTCCTTGGCTTTAGCCTTGGTTTTATAACTGGTGTACCATGGGCAGCTTGCCTAATGCCCTAGTGTTTATTAACCACTAAGCAGAATAATGTAGATACTTAGAGTCATCAGGAAAGTTTGTAGAACAACAGAGACAAGGAAGGAGGAGTTAGTTCAGAAGGAAATGACCAGATTTAACTAACCAGAGTAAGAGGAGGTCTAGGAAGGCTTATACATTGATAAGGGAAAGATGGCCTATTTTATAAAAGTTGGAATTAGATTGTAGAACTGAATATTCAAGTAGACAAGACCCCAGTTTCTGAACAGCAACAGAAGCAGATGGTGTCGACTTAGTGTTTTCAAAGCGGTCAGAATATTAGACCAAATGTTCTGAAGATTTCATAGATGAAGTAAGTGTATGTCTAAGAGTAAACTATGTCTGAAACCATAGTTAAACATAAAATTTATGTTACTGGTTTATCTGATAAATGATAATACCCACTTCTGTGGTTCTTTTGACATTGTTAGTATGTTTCATCTACAGTTGCTTATCTTTGAATCACTTGAATGTGCTTATTTCCTTTTTTCATTTTATGAAAAAACAAAACAAACTTTGAATCACTTGAATGTGCTTATTTCCTTTTTTCATTTTATGAAAAAACAAAACAAAATTTAGTAACAAGAATTGTATAATAGTTAATACATTTATCATTATTGTCAAAGTGGTTACTCAGAGTACCAAGACATAGACAAAATAGATTCTGTCTTATAAAGAGGAAACATAATAGCACAAAACTTTCTTTACAGTGAACTAACTGAAACTAGTATTACAAATGATCTATCTATTGTTCATGTTTTTTTTTCTTTATTGTGTTCAATTTCACTTACTGTGCTTTTCATTTCCAGAATTTATTTGGTTCTTCTTCAGAATTTCTATGTCCTTTTTGAATTGCTACTTAATATTCTGTATTGTCTTTCTTAATTTATTGAGCTGTTCATTTGTGTCCTCAGGAAAGTTGTTAATCTTTAAAAAATCAGTCTTTCAAATTTTTGTCTATCATTCCATCCACTTACATGGACTGCAGTCAGTTGCGGACAAATTATGGAGATTTTGAGGAATCATGTTGCCTTATTTTTTCATACTTCTTGTGTATCGATATTGAAATTTTTGCATCTGTTTGGATGGCTATTTCTTCCACTATGATTTGAGGGTCTTCTTTGTGTCCAGCCTTCTTTACAACCTTGGTCCCCAGTGCTACTCAGAAAGGAGAAAAGAAACTCTGGTAATATCATTGTCAAAAAGACAAACCATGTGATATACCACAAAAACCAATTAAAAGCAGCAGGTATTGAGGCTGGGGATTTAGCTCAGTGGCATAAGCGCCTGCCTTGCAAGCAGGCAGTCGTGAGTTCGATCCCTGGTACTGATAAAAAGGAAAAAGACAAAAAAAAAAAAAAAAACAAAAAACAAAAAACCCAGCAGGTATGCTACAATTAACAGCAGAAGTCAACATTAATAAAGTACACTTAAAGAGAAACCAGATTTTAACATATATACCACCCGAAACCCCCAAAGCCATAAGTCCATTGGATATATTTTATGTTACATTATGTTATGTTATCTTGTTGTCTTTTTGAGTAGGGTTTCACTATGTAGTTCAGGCTTGAACTCACTTTGTATCCTAGGCTGCCCTCGAACTCACAGTGATCTTCCTGCTTCAGTCTCTTGAGTGCTGGGATTACAGGTGTGTGGCACCACCTCTGGCTGGATATCATTTTAACCAAAGTTGATAAATCAGCTGAGAAGATTGTTGAAGATGGTTCCAGTGATGGTACAAATTATGTTTTGAAGGATGCAAATTTGGTTACACTTAGTTTATGCTACTCTAGTACATCAGTAGTTTAATAAATTTCTGTGCTTTAAACATTTATTTTAATATGCTCTTTTCATGACTGAAAATGCTTTTTTCTGCTATTTTTGTTTTGTAGTCAACTTTATCTTTTGGGGCCAGAGATAGAGCTCAGTGTTCTTAGCAAACTTGAGGCCCTGGGTTCAAGCACTGCAAAAAGGAAAAAATAAGTTTGATCTTCTTATTTCTACTAATTATGGCTACAGTGTTATTTGGTGTATAAAATTTTAGCCATATTTTCTTTCACTTTGTTATGATAGATTAAAGTGCAGTGCCCTTTACCTTGCGGAAAGATGAAGTCTTCTAAGTATGTCTTCTTTTTCTTCCAATCATCCTAATCTGAGGTCGCTGGAGTTTTGCTTATTTGGACAAATTTCTTTACTAAATCATAGCAACCATCAAGGCCACCATTTTTCATGTCATTTTCTTTAACTTAGAAGGAGGTGCTCACTTTGGTCATTATTTTGTTTTAACCTGCTTCCCATCATTATGGTAGTTTTAGACACCATTAGCTGTGATTCTGCTATCATTGATTTTGGTGTAATATTATGTGCTAGATGTCAAAGAGAATACGTGTTTTTGTGTGTGATTCTTTTTTTTTTTTTTAATTAACTTTTCAAGTTATTACCTTGGGTTTTCATTGTTTTTGTTTTGCTAATTTGGAACATATACTGAAAGACAAGGATTCCTTAATAGCCATACCACCATCTTCACACTCAGAATTGCAATTCCTTAAAATTATTAACTAATTAGTGTTGTCAATTTTTTGCAATAGTGGGGAATTTGAAAAAGAAATGTCTAATGTTCTAATTTACTTTGTCTTTTAAAAGTTATCTCTTCTGAGGCCAGGAGTGTTGCTTTGTGTTTGAAGCCATCCTGGACTGCATCATGAGTTTAAGGGCAGCAGAAACTACACAGTGAGACCCTGTCTCTAAAAACAAAAAAACAAAACAAACAGACAAACAAACATTATCTCTTATAGTTTCATTGTGTCAGAAATCTTTAGAAGTTCAAATATATAAGCTTGTTAGTTGTCTAATGAAAGAAACCCATCATTGCTCTTCTCTCATTCATTTAATGTAACAGTATGGTCTGAGGGATTACAGTAGTAGAGCATGAATTTAAAATATAAGAGGCTCTGGATTCAATTCCCAGCGTCACACAGAGAGTAAATAAAAAATTTAAAATGGCACATTACTGATCAGACTGAGATACTGAGTGACTTCTGCAGTTCTCATCTTGAATATTGATTCACTTACTAGCAGCAGATATTTAACTGCGATACATGCTTGATATTTTTCTAGGTGCCTGAATTACATCAGTGTACTCTACTGTGAGAAACAATAAATGGTATGGCTAATAGACAGATAGATTATATGTTGGAAAATAAGTATTCTGAAAATGCAGAGTAAAGAGAGCGGGATGAAGAGTTCAGTGTGCTAGCGATGGGAGGCAGAGTTAGACGAGGTGATCAGAGCAGCTCTCTCAAGGGGATGAGAGTTAAACAAAGAAAAGAATGAAAGACTAAGAGTGGCAGCTAGCTGAGCAGACACATGAGAGAAAGTGATAGGACAGGCAGAACAAGGGTACCAGTCTTGTTTGGAGGAAAGCAAGGAGTCCATTGTAGGTAGAGCTGAGTGAACAAGGGAGAGAATTGTAGGAGATAAGTTATAGTGGTGAGGTTAAGTGAGGCGGGGTCAATTGGGAGGAGGGCTTGTGTAATAACAGGCATATAGTATCTTTGAAGTTTGACTTTTATTCTGAGTGAAATAGAGGATACATTGAAGGATTTTAATTAGGGAAGTGAAAAAATTGAGTTAAAAGAATCATTTTGATTGCTTATTTTAGAAATAGACCAGTGAGAGTAAGTAAACAGAAGGTTTTGGGAATTTGAAAATAATCTAGATAAGAGATGATGGTGGCTAGCACCAGGCAATGGCAGTAGAGGTGGTAAGAAATAGGAATTTTTTGGATACAATTTGAGGGTGAGACCAAATGAATTTGCTGACTGTAAATAGCAGGGATATATGTGTGGTTGGATGTGAGAGAAGAGGAGGAAGAGAGCCTCTGTGTGTGTGTGTGCATGCACATGTACATGCACATGTGCATGTGTACACATGTATACTTGAGGAAGTGACCGAAGAAAGAGAGGAATGGTATCACTGTGGTGAGTTTTTATCCAGGGCAGCTAGAAGGGTAGAGTTGCCATTACCTGGGGTGTAGAGGTCTCAGGAAGGTACTGTATGAAACCATACTGCCTTCTGTAACCTATTTAACCCTATCTTTTTTTCTATTATAAGATTATATTAGGGCTTATTAGAAACTCAGTTTAAACTAGCTTATTAAACTAGCTTTTGAAAGGGATATTTCGTAGAACAGCTTCATAAACACAGTGAATTTGTCAAGACTTCAGACAAAGCCCTAGCATTGGTTGAAACTGGCTTAGTGTATAGCAGTCTTCTTACGTGGAAAAACACCATCAGATGTAATAAAATCAAACAAAACAGAACAGAATAAAACCAATCAAAACAGAACATTGACTAAAACAAAATAATAAAGCGGAACAAAACAAAACAGTGAGAACAATATTGGATTTGAAAAACAAGACAGAAGGAAATCCCCCATAAAGACAATTTAATTTCTTCCTTTCTAATCTTTATATCTTTTATCTCTTATGATGAGTCATACTGGTAAGAGAATGTATCCTGGCATTCCCAATTTTAAGGGGAATATATCCAATGTTTCACAATAAAGTAGGATATTAACCTATAGGTTTTAAAATTGTCTTTTATCAAATTGAAGTTCTCTTCAGCTGCTAGTTTGCTGAAAGTTTTTGTGAATAGGTGTTGAATTTTTTTTTGTCAAATGCATTTTCTACATTAGTTGACATGATTGAGTTGACATAATCAGGATTTTTCTTTAGTCATTGATATGTTTGTTTACATTGATTATGCTTTGACTGTTAAGACAGTCTTGAATACCTAGTATATAATTCTTTTTATACATTGTTGGATGTGGTTTTTCTAACATCTTATTGAGGATGTTTGTTTCTGTGTTATTAGGAACATTAGTCTATAATTTTGTAGTAATCTGGTTTTGGTATTTTTAGGGTGTTGTACTCACAGAATGAGTTTGGCAGGGTTCCTTGTATTTTCTGGAAGAGATCTTAGAGAACTGATGTTAATTCTTCCTTAAAAGTTTGGTGGACTTTACCAGTAAAGTCATCTTTGTCTGATGCTTTCTTTTTTGGAAGGTTGCATGCAGTGAAAAATACACGAGAGTCATGAGATATAATTTTTTTTCTTCTGGTATTAAGGAGTGATTTTAGGATCTTTGCATTGAGCTACGTGTCCCAAACTTTTTATCACTGTTACTACTGCTCTTACTAATTTTGAAACCAGATCTTAGAAAGTTGCAAAATTCCTCAAACTGGGTTCAAGACTGTAATCCTGTAATAGCCTCTGAGAGTGCTGGCATTACAGGTGTGTACCACCATGCATAGCTGACATCACTTTTTAATGTGAAACACAATTTACTGGAGAGACAAAGTGCTCTTTTGGAGGTGATTAACATCATGTGGTGTTTTAAGTGAGCATTTTCAGGACAAGTTCCTGCAGAAATAAACAGGCGTTGGCTATGACATTACAGTAGGACAGTATGTGGCATGAGTGATCATTTTATGCAGTTAAAACTTTAGAGATGTGGACCTTTGAGGGATAATTAAGTTACACATTTATATGAATGCTGTACTGCTTCCTTCCTCTGTCCCTTTTTTCCTTTTCTCTTCCTTTCTTTTTCTTTTTAAAAAGGTATTTCTAGGTTTTATAATCCATTTGCACATTTTTTCAAATTGTTACAAATGCCTGAAAAATTCTGCTGGGCTTAGTGATACATGCCTTGTGATTTCAACATTTGGGAGACTGAGGCCAAGAGGATTGCTGAGCGTTTGAGGCCAGCTTGCGCTACATCACGAGTTTGAGGCCTGCTTAAACTATCTGCCGAGACCCTTTCTCAAAACAAAAAACAAAACAAAAAATCCTATGTGGTAATCAGCCCTTACTGTTCATACTTAATGTGGGTTATTCAAGAATCAGCTGTATTTTTAACATTTCTTTTAGGACAGGTCTGCTGACAATCATTTTCGTTGGTTTTTGCATGTCTTTGAGAGTCTTTATTTCTCTCTGTTTCCTTTTTTTCCTTTCAACACTTTAATGGAAAAGTTTACACATTTTCTTCTGCTTCTGTGGTTTCTGGTACAAAGCGTATTTTACTACTTTGCTGTGTTCTATAATGGGTAAGGTGTTTTCTCCTGTCTTTAAAGATTTTTCTTTGTGATTTTGTGCAGTTTGACTATGACATGCCTAAGTATGTTTTCTCTGTCATCTTTATTGTTTTTTGATGTCTGCTAAGTTTCCTGGCTCTATTGATTTGTGTCTTGTTAATAATTTTAGAAAAGGGGCTGGGGATTTAGCTCAGTGGCATAAGCGCCTGCCTTGCAAGCAGGCAGTCGTGAGTTCAATCCCCGGTACCGAAAAAGACAAAACAAAACAAAAAAAACAACAAAAAAAATAATTTTAGAAATATCTTGGCTATTGTTAGTTTAAGTATTTCTTTTTCTCTGTACTACTATTCATGTTATGTGTATGGTCTATATTCTGATATTTTTCCCACAGTTCTTAGATGTTCTGTTCTGATTTTTTTAATTCTCTTGAGCTTGAATCTGATACGCATAAGTGCATGTCTCCCTGAGTCTATGTATCATTTGGGATGTTTTCTGAGTTTCCTTCCACTTTGATGTCTCTCATTAATTTGAGGAAATTTTGGCTTTATTACTTTAACTATTCATTTTGCTCTCCACTCTTTTTTCTTCTTATCAAACTCTGGTTATGTATATGCTATTCTTTTTGATGTTGTCCCTTAGTCTGTGTTCTACTCCTCCTCTTTCAGCTTGATTACTTTCTATTAACTTATCTTCAAGTTGTCAGATACCCTCTTTAGCAGTGTTGTCTACTAATGAGCCCTACTGTTGAAGGTATTCATTTCTGTTGTGTTTTAAAAAAATTTTTTTAAGTGTTCTTAGTTTGTACTACTCTGCTTATAGTAGTCATATGTTCTTTAGTGCATTGTATTTTTCCCAGTAGAGCCTTTAACATATTAATCACTATTATTGTGACTGTTTAAATTCCTTACCTGCTAATTTTGACAACTGTGTGATAGCTATCTGGTTCTGATGATTGTTTTGTCTTTTCAGACTCCTTTTTAATTGCTTTTTATAATGCTTCATAATTTTCATTGAAAATAGTAAATTTCATTGAAAATAGTAAATAGCTCTTCACTGTGAGAAGTAACAATCAGTCTCATAAGTTTGATCCACTTTAGTGTTTGCTGTAGCTATAGGTGCTAGAGGTTTCAGTTCTTATGATGTCTTTGGTTTTTTAATTTTAAAGAGAAAAAGAAAAAGAAAACACAGAAAAAACAAGCAACACCTCCAACCCCAACAATAGCAATACTAGGATTTCAAGACCAGATGGTAGGAGTTTAATAATAGTTGTTATAGTGCATATTGTTATCTTCAGAAGAGTTGCTCAAATTATCAGATATGTGCATGCAAAATTGATCAAACAATATGTGCACTAACTGTTCCTTTCCTTAAACTAATAGAATTAGTAGTACAATTATCTTAGCTATCATATATATATATATATATATATATATATATATATGTATGTATTTTTTTTTCTCCTTTTCCATTTCTTCTTTTCTCCTTTGCCCTATCCCAGTTGCTCTTTCTCTTGATTCCTTTATTTTAACCTCTTTGGGTTTCTCTGAGTATTCCTCCTTGGACATTTTTTAAGACTGGATCATTTTAGAGCTTGTTTGATAGTAAAAGTTGTACCCTGTATGTTTGTGTCTGTGTCAGGGATGTGACATTCTATAAATTTTAAATTAAATTTCAGTCTTTAGTGGACCTGTGTCTAGGAGTTGTGACCATATCAAGTATTTGTTTAGTGCAATAGGATTTACTCTCCTGGCCCCTTACTTCCTAAACTGGTTGAAGTACTTCCAGTGCATTTTCTTGAGGCTTTGATCTCTCTTACCTCTTTGCTACCTCCTTTCTCCACTGAGGCTGGAGAGCACTGGTATGGGAGGAAGTTCTTTCCATCAGTTGGGATAAGGCTCTGGCAAAAATTTTCTCTTGAGGCCAGCTTGCGCTACATCACGAGTTTGAGGCCTGCTTAAACTATCTGCCGAGACCCTTTCTCAAAACAAAAAACAAAACAAAAAATCCTATGTGGTAATCAGCCCTTACTGTTCATACTTAATGTGGGTTATTCAAGAATCAGCTGTATTTTTAACATTTCTTTTAGGACAGGTCTGGGTCTCAGATAAACAGATCTCAGTTTCTGTGTTTCTATTTAAGAAAGGTGGCTTATTTAGACAGTTGAGTGAGCTTACTTTTTTGCTTTCTTTCTTTCTTTTGCTCACATTATATCACTATCAGTGATCTAGTATGGTCTCCTTATGGTTCTTTGCAAAGTCTTTTGTTGTTTATGGGCTTTTGCATTTGTTATTTTTTTGCTTGAGGTTCTTTCTTGTTAATTCTTTCCAATGCTGACTTATTCTTATTTTAAACCCGAGTGTCAATATTACCTATTGCACTTTCTTCATTTTTGGATTACAGTACATGATTTTGATTTATTATCTTCTGTATTTTCGGTCTCTTTCATTAAAATGTTAGCTTTAGGAAGATATAGACTACTGTGGCCTGACTCACTAGTAGGATTTCTGGGGTATAGTAGGGAATTACAAGGTATATGTTGAATTCATGAATGAAAACTGATGTCTGAAGGCAGGAACAATATAAAGGTTAGGAGACTGGAACTGAGACCCTAACATGGGAGGAAATTTGCTGCAGTTAATGAGCTATAAGAAGAAAGTGCCAACTTCCGGGAGAACATGGCGGACAGATAGCAGCAGCTACGGAGGCTCTCTGAAACACCCAGCTTAGAATTCAGGAATGGTGCTAAGTAAGGAATCATAAGCAAGAGGAGATATGCCCCGGTGACCCAAGAACGAACTGGGCTGAGAGAAACCAACTGGGAATGCAATCCTGGTGCTATAACAGGAACAGATAAAGCCTCAGCATGGAAGCTGGAGCCCGCGCCATTGGAAGCCGCGATTTGGGTTTCCTGCCGCCGCTGCGTCTGCATCACCTCGGCAGGGAGAGAGATGCGTGGAAGCTCTGAGAACGGGAATCGGTGAATGGAGTTGAGAGCCGGACGGGCGGGGAGCTGTGCATCCACCTCCAGTGAGTGAGGGAAAACTGGGACTCTTCCACGGTCTAGGAGACTCCAACAGAGGACATTCTGGGACCGGGCAGACTTGTGGGAACAGGGCGCTGCAGTGACTTCAGTCACCAATCCCCCTCTCAAGCGGGACTGGTGAGCAGTGCCTAGCCCACGTGATGCTGCTGGCTGAGACCCAGTAGGCTAGCACAGCCCGGGTCCCAGCTCCTGAAGGTAGATTGACCTGGAGGGGCAGGCCCCACATATGCTGCCTGGTCTGCAACTTCCTGGTGTGCTGCGGTGGGTGGGAACACCTAGCCGGTGCAGTTCAATCAGACTGTGGCTGACAGGGAAGGAAGCTGGGCCTCCTATATATGCTTGCATATATAAGGAACAAAGAATATGGGAAGAGGCAGCAACAAGAAAGGGTCCTCGGCCCCCAATCCTGAGAAAGAGGTAACAGCAGACACAGCACCAATAGATATAAAGCGCTGTCTCGAGAGCCTCATAGACAAGTTCAGGAATGAAGTTATTAATGACCTGAAGCAAGACATAAGCAGAATAGTTAGAGAAATGCTAAGCACCACCCAAGAAAAAACAGATGGTGGAATGGAACAGAAAAAGAGGGGAGAATTGTTTAATGGAGAAAATAGAGAAAGCATAGAATACGTGAAGCAGGTTCAAAGAGAATACCAGGAAACTAAAAAGTCTATCGAAAACTGGCATAACAGCTTGAAAGAAACTAAGGACAGATTATCTGAACTGGAGGGCAGGTTTGTAATATGGGAGCATGAAATGAAAAACTTCTTAAAAGTAACAAAGAAACAAACAACAATAATACAAAGACTAGAAGATGATAGGGTCTATAACTTAAGAATTAAGAACATAAAAGAAGAAGTAGGGACACAAACAAATGAACTACAAAAGCTACTCACAGAAATATTCTACAAAAGCTACTCACAGAAATAATCCAGGAGAATTTTCCTAATTTAGCAAAAGGTAAAGATACTCAGATATATGAAGCATACAGGACCCCAGCCACCTACGACCCAAACAGAGCATCACCCAGGCATATAATAATTAAAATTCCAGAAATCCAATACAAGAACAGAATACTAAAAGCCGTCAGAGACAAGAAACAGATAACTTACAAGGGAACACCCATCAGAATTACAGCAGATTTCTCAGCACAAACCATCAAATCACGAAGAGCGTGGGGGGAAATAATTCAAGTTTTGAAAGATAATAATCTCCAGCCAAGATTGATATATCCTGCACAACTATCCCTGGAAATTGATGGAAAAACAAGGTGCTTCCAGGATAAAGAGGAACTAGGGGAATATGCAACCACCAATTCAACTCTACAGAGAATACTGCAAGATATTCTAAAGAAAAATACGAAGAATCCAGAAGTAGTGGCAGAGAGGCCACAATGAATGGAGCAGAAAACAAAATGAAGACAAACTGACAACTAATGACAGATAAAGAGCTCAAGAGAAATGAGGCAGAGAAGATTGGATGATAGGAACAGCTATTTTGGAGAAAATGACGTCTTAAGAGGTAATACTGATTTAGTATCATTTTGTTTTGAAGTCTCATCAAGCTTTTGTTCTTCTGTCTCCATTGGTCTAAACAGGTGGTATCTTATTGGATTTTATTATATATGATAGTATAAGCAAAACCTTTTATAGACAAGGAGATTATACAGAAACCATTGTTTATTTTCTGTTAGTTGATTCTAAATATCCTGTAATACTGTCATTCTCTTAAATGGTTTTACATTGTTTTGATATATTTGATGCTACAGTATACGAAGTTATACTCAAAGATTTCAAGGAAAGAGACAATATGGTAACTACTTTTATGTCGGGATAATCTTGTGATGAAACACTATTTTGCTTAAATGGTTATGTTTTGATCTGCGCTGATTTGCTGTTATGCCCCCTTTTATCTCAGTCTCCATTTTATTATTTACTTTTTTTATCCTTTTAATTAAGGGAAAAATAAAAAATAGCAGGATATATTATAGTAACCCACTTTGACTTTCCATTATCTTGATTTAAAGCCCTGTATTACTCTCACCATCTTGTTTTGACTGATGTTCCTCTATTCTGTTTTGCTTGATAGTACCAGGTTCGAAAGTTTAGGCAACAGCTGTGAAGATAGTGGGATTCATTATGACGCCCATTCTGGTTGACTATTATCTACTTTTGAAGACCTATAATGTCTCCAATGTTTTGGTTTTGTTCTTTACTGTTTTGTTCAATTTTATTATAACTAATATATAGGCAATTCTATTAGAGATAGCAGGAGGCATTATGGTAACCATTGTTGATCACCTAGTATTATGCTTTTACATTATCTATTACGTCCACCCTTTTGAATTGCCTGACTGTTCTGTTATGTCACATTTGGTTTTACTCTCTTCCTAAAAAGTAATAAGAACTGTTGGAGCAACAAAACCCAAAATGTGTAATAGTTATTGTACAAAAGAGAGGAAAAGAAAGTGCTCTAAACGATATAACTGCATGTATATTTAAGTGTATAAGATAGATAATGATATTACTGAATTTTGTTGGATCATTGAACAGAACTGTTTTCAGTCTCACTGTTGGAATGTCCACTTTATAAGCTTTAATTTTGTAACTTGAACAATTGTTTCTGAGATGACAAAATGTAATCCATTAACTAGTGATTTCCTACTGTTTATTTTTTTCTGTAAATCTGTATAACTTGTACCCTTTCTCTGCTTTTTTTTTCTTTTTCTCCTTAAATAAAATTAAAAAAAAAAAAGAAGAAGAAAGTGGCAAGGGCAAAGGTATATTGGGCATTGTAAGTTGTGGCAAATAGTTTGGATTTTATTTGAATTGTCATGAAAAGGTTTCAGTGTGCAGATTTACTTCCATCTGATTTATTTTTCCAATTTTTTTTTTGAGGAGGCATGCCTGAGAAGAGAAGATTGAGGGAGTAAAGATTGGCGGCAGGAGGCATTGTAGTAGATAAAAACATCATTTGAATTAGCTGTTAGTAGTGGGCATGATAGAAAATGGATAGATGGGAGTTATTTTGAAGTGACGCTGACTTGTTGTCAGAAGCGGAGATGAATAAAGGATGATATTCAGATTTTTTATTTGAGTAATTTATTCACTGAAATGGGAAATACTAGTGGGAAAATTAAGGGAGATATTAGGTATACTATTTTGGTTAAATTTTACTTTAGGTACTGTTAAGGTTTTTATTTGGAAATGTCAGAGAATTGGATTTTAAGTAAATTGAAGGAGATATTTGAATTGGGAGAAACATTTAGAAGACTATTAGCGCATAATACACATTTGCCATTTTAGTTCATGACAGTGAAAGGTATTGCTTAGTTTATGCCAAGGGAAAAGAACTTCTAGCATTTAGAAGTCGTGTGAAGGAGCCATGACCTGAAGTCTTGGTAGAGGGATTTGCTGCAGAAAGACATCTGGGTTGTGTGAGTACATTGTGTGGGTACATTGCAATCAAGGATTCATGGTGTAGCCTAATGGAATAAACATGTGGCTGGCCAACACAGAGTGCATTTCTGGAGACACACAACATGCAGAGTGGGAAGAACCTTGAGAGGACAGAATCGGTGTGCCTGAATTGAAGACTTTTAAGAAAGATATTGTCGTGTGTAAAAAAAATAACTTTTGAAGGTATTTTTGGGAATTTTGATTTTTAATAAAGTCAAAATATATTTTGAAAGTATAAATTGAAGATGAAAATAAATATTTTGGTTATTGAGTAGTGTTGTTAGTGTCACCTACTGGCAAAATGGAATATTGCAGTTTTATTTATATGTAGAACTGAAAACACAACCTCCCCTTTCTTCAGAGATTTTATGCATGAATTTACTGTGACTTATGAGGTCCAGGGTTTAGCCAACCTGTTTTTGGCCTGCCCCTCTGTCACATCGTTCTGCCTCTGTATAGATTGCATGAATATAATTTCTCTTTTTTAAAAAACAGGTTTTAGCTCATACATTTCCCTCTCAAAGAGTTCTTTCCTGCCACCCTAAAGTTATCCCTATACATGAGAATTTCCCTGTCATATTAACCTGTTTTAAATTCTTCATAACCTTTAGAGTCATTTGAAATTACCTCTTATTTGTCTGCTTGCTTGTTTCTTTGCTTAACAGTGTGTGAGCTCCAATACAGCAGGCTACCTATCTCCCTTACTTGTGCAACCATAGGGCTATGTGCAGTATCTGTTCCATAGGGTTTATTTTCAGCCAGAATTATTTGTATGAATATATAAACCTCTGGAAAGGCTAAGGGTGTTGAATTTTTGTGGGGGTAAAGTAGAAAACAGAATTGTATTTTGATTCCTGTTAAAGCTTCCTGTATCTAGATGTCTCCTAAAAGCTTCATGGAGTGGTTGGTAGAGGTTTTTCAGAGATGGGTGCAACTAGAGTGTGTGATGCTGGGGTCAAGGGTGTGTCATTACTAAATTGGCCCACTGATTGGTTCAGGATAGTTCTGAATGTGAATAACAGGAAGGCCCATCCTGGATGTGAGTGCTCTGCCCTCTAAGGCCATCTAGGCTGGATAGAATATAGAAGGACAGAAGGAGGGCTGCGGGGGTTGCTTCTTGCTTGTTGCCATGCTGCTGTCTGCATTCTGCCTGCCCTGCTTTGCCACGGACTTTTGCGTCTTCGTGATGCCCCTCTGTCATGTACCACCCTGCCTTGGAGCCAGCCAATTAGAACTAAAATATTTACAAACTGCAAGCCAAATAAACCTTTCCTCTTTTAACTTTGGGTGTTGAGTATTTTGGGTCAGCTGTGAGGTAAAGTAGTAAGGCTATTACTGGAACATTTTTTTCTGTGGAGAAATGTGTGCCTCTATTTTGTGCTGTAAGTATTAACATGTTTGGAAAAGAAAAAATACATTCTAGGGTGTTGAATTAGTCAACTTCAGTGACCCAGAAAAAATACTTAATACTTGGTCTTAAAGTATTAAGTATTTTACTTGATGTAATACTTAGTTTTAAGGAGATAAGATTTTTGAAAGCATTGGGATGTAATAAAGTAATTTGATTTCAAAAAAGATGTTAAAGTTTTTTTGAGACAGAATCTTGCTCTGTTGCGCAGAGATCCTCTTGCCTCAGCTCCTCACGTATTCAGGGAAATAGGAGTATACCATGCACTCAGCTGAATGTGTGTGAATTTGTAGGTGTTTCTAGTATCATGCTTAATTATTTCATCATTAAAAAGAGCACAAACAGTATTTTAAAGAGAAATAAGTGAGTTAGGTAGAGGTAAATCTGTTTGGTTAGTTTGTGTGTTTTTCTGGGAACAATATGGTTCTTTCAGTCTGGAATCTGAGTGAAAGAGAGTACATTGCCATCATGTGGCCCAGTCCAAAGAGGTAGCCTCTCTTAATTCTGAAATATCAAGTAGGATTCTTCTTCTTTTGTACCATTTTTAAACCATTAGTTCATGTTTTTAGTTTATGTTTTAATCCATTTTTTGTTGTTTTTTTAAACCTTGTAGTTTTTCAGGTGGATGTGGGAGAGAGAAGTTTACAGAACTGAAATGGAGGTCAGAGCTTCATTACAGAAGGTTAGCGGATCATCTGATTCTGTGGCAGCAATGAACAGTGAAGGATTTGTTTTGGTTCCTCAGCAAGCAGATGATGCTTCTACAAAAGATGATGAAAAACCTCAACTGAAGGTACTTTTTTTTTTCTAATATGGCACTATATTTATTTATTTTTTTTCCTTTAAACTGTTTGAAACTTAGGAGATGTATAAAGATTTAAGGGATTTCTCAAGTACTGACGTTGAGAATAAAATCAACATTTGATATATCCAAAGGCTGGATGTTTGGTTTGAACATATTTAAAGTTTTTTGCTTTTGATTATTTATCTTTTAACTTGGAATTTTAGAAGGTAGAAATAGAAGGGAAACTAGAAGAGAAATGGTAGTTGCCTAATTAAGCTTAATTGTTAAATTTTACATTATTTAGTGTTTTTTTTTTTTCTCTTCTGGAATTTACAAGTTAATTAAATAAAAAGTATGTCTTTCTTTCATTCCAGATACTTTTTTTCCATTGTAAGTTTTATATTTTAAATCATCTGGTAACTCTCTGTTAGGTGATTTCACAGTTGACTTTCCTCTACATGTATTTAAAGTTTGTATCTTATATTTTTGGCAGAAGAGTTTTCATTTGGATATGGTCTGTTTTTTTTTTTTTTTTTTAAATTTTTTGGGTTTTTTTTTTCTTAATTTAGAGAAAAAGAAGCAAAAATCCCCAAGTATATGTGTACAAGAATTGTATAACTGTCCTATAGAAACCGGAATAGAAAAATCAGTCGAAATTGCTATTTTTTGTATGATTTTTACTTGGCATTAAATATACAATATTAGCATGTTATATTACTTTATTAACATTTCAATACAATAAAATGTGTTACAAAAAGGAGATTATTAAATACTTACTTTACTTAAAATGCATAGTCTTATTCAAATGGTCAATGGCTTTTAATTATCTGTATTTTAACAGTATTGTCTTTAAGCTATTTATTTACTGAGGCTTTGTGCTACACTTGCTTTTAAGAAAAGTTAAGTCAGTCTTGTGTTTTGTTTGTTTTTGAGAAGTTGTGTCATTCAGCCTGGTTTTGAACTCACCTGATCCTCCTGCCTTCTGAGCGCTAAGATTATAGACATGTACCACCACACCTAACTAAATCAATTTAAATTTATGGGCCAGTGCATGCCTATAACCCCAGCACTCGGGAGGCTGAGACAGGGGAATTGTTGTGAGTTCAAGGCCAGCCTGAACTGCATAACAAAACCTTGTGACAAAAGAAAAAAAAAAAGGAAATTAGCAGTATTCCCTTGGCAGTTAGCAAACAATGTATGAAGAAATTGGTCATATATTTATACTATAACTAGAGAAAAATCTTTTAAATGATAGTCACAGTAGATCTTATTCAAACCCTTAGTTGATTTTTTTTCTCTTTAAAACATATAAATTTAAGATTATATGATTTTTAGGATGTATTTCTTTTTTAAAAAAAAATCACTGTAAATTAGATCGTATTTCAAATGTAGCGGGAAACTACCTGAAGTATTTTATGAAGACTCTTTTAGTGATGCTAATAATTCTATCCTTCAGTTGGTTTTATTATTTAGGATTTTAATTATTATATTTGTGTAACATTACATGAGTACTCAACTATATGTTTAAATATTTAGATTGTTTTACCTCTTTGGAATCAAACATTTTTCATAAATTGTATAGAAATATAATAAGATTGAAGCAGAATTGTTATGGTTTGTCTGTAGATAGTTTCTAATGGAGATGAACAATTGGAAAAAGCCATGGAAGAGATTCTGAGAGATTCTGAGAAGGGGCAGAGCAGTCCTCTTGTTGACTGTCAAAGTTCCAGTGAGAAGCCAAACCGTTCCACTGGAGATGTTTCAGCCAGCCAAACATATAAGCCATCTCTTCATTTAATTTTGGACCCATCGAACACAGGTATTTTATGTTACTCTTAGAAATCGTAAGGAAAATGACAACGGAAATTTTAAGTTGAAACTTAGAAAATCTTTAGCTTTTTTTTTTCTTTTTAAAGATGAGGACCATTAGGCTTTCAGTTCTGGTTGAGTTAATACTTTGATTCTTGTGTTTGTGCCTGTGTATCTGCTTGTAAAATCGGGTCTTAGTGTTCTGTCAAAAGAAGGGCTCTGCGTGGGTTCTTATTTTACCCCCAGCACTTGGCACATGGTAGGTCATCAATACTTACTGAACAAATGAATGAATTCTTGAGCATCAGAATAGTGTACTGGACTGTCTTTCATGTTATGTGCCTTTAATAGCATGTAAACTCCATCTGTGTGTGTGTGTGTGTGTGTGTGTGTGTGTTTCAGACAAGGTCTTGTTCTGTAGTTCAGGTTGGTCTTGAGCTTATTATATAAATCAGCAGGCTGGCCTTGAATCAACAACCTTCCTGTCTCAGCTTCCTGAGCACTGGGGTCATGGTGCCATCCATGAGTAAGTAGGATTTGTATTCTCAACACCAGCTTTTAAGACAAGATGCTTTTGGGTATAAGAAAATAATACCCAAACCAGCTTCAATTTTAGCTGGTTTAAACATTAGAGATATAGTTTGATCTTGGTGTCTTCTTGAAAAGTACTCTGTTCTGATTTTCTTCATGTCATTCTTCACAGAGTAACTGCCAGCAGAGGCTGGTAGGTATAGATAATGCATTCATGCTTGGTGGCAGAGAGAAAGGCTTCATTCTTTTACTAATTGAACAAAAATTCTGAGTTTCACTATGATTTAACAAACTGACCATTTTATAGTAATCAGGGAAATGAGATAAAGTGATTAGTGTGTTATGTTGAGACTCTTTAGTATGTCACTTTGAGAGAAGGTTGGTTTCATCCTGATTATCTCAGGGCACTAATGGATCCATTTTTGAGTATTGATATAGAATAAGTAAAGATATAGGCTAAACTGCTAAACGTGGGGTATGATACGTGAGGAATGTAATCATGATGCCTTCTCTGGTAAAGATGATTCAGTTTTAAAATTCATCAGTATGATATACTATATGTTCTGGCTTGTGTTTAGATGTCCCCCAAAGCCTCATGTGGTTATAGTTGGAATTTTCAGAGGTGGCTGGATCTAGAGTGTGTGTTTACTAAACTAAGCAGGGTGGCCTGGCAGGGGGTTATGGCAGAGGATTGCTGTTCAAGGCATAGCAGTAAGAACAAACCTTTTCAGTCAGTGCTCCAATGACCCACCTCCTCTCACCAGGTTTCACCTCCCAGCACCACATTTAGCCATAAACTCACCAGTGTAGTAATGCACTGATGTGCACTGTGACCTCATGATCTAGTCACCCCTGAACCCCCTTGAGTACATGAGGCTTAGGGAGGACATCTAGATAGAAACCATAACCTGGATTAATAGAAAGGAAGGAATGCTTTGTATCTTCTAGTGTGACTTTAATGAGTTATTGGAATGAATTAACTCTTCCAATTCCTTTTTCTGGGCATACCCTTTTTTGTTTGTTTGTTTGTTTTTTGAGACAGGGTCTCACTATGCAATTCAGGTGGACCTTGAGCTCACTTTGTAGCCCTGGCTAGTCTTGAACTTTCAACAATCCTCCCACCTCAGCCTCCCGAGTGCTAGGAGTACAGGAGTGCACCACCACGCCTGGCTATCTGAGCATATCCTTCAGAAAATATTTCCTTTTGTATTTTTAACACCCATTACCCAGATTACATTTTAAAAAATTTCCGTTTCACTAAATATCTCTGTGGGTAAGAAGACTCTTTGCTTTATAAGTAAGTTTTCTGTAATTTTTTCCCTTCTGGACATATATTTTTAGTTTTCATATTCAATAAAAGAACATTTCTGCTGGCATTTTTTAGTTGTAATCAGCATAATGTTTGCTAATAGAATTGTAGTTGACTTTAAATGATAGGTAACTGTCATTTACTTGGAAAGTGGCAGGAAACTGTCTGTGAACTAGACTGAAGTGGCCTAAATTGAACATAAATATGTAGTGTTTGTCAGATTAAAATCAGGTTGATGAGAACTGTTGTTTAAACATTTTGGTAAGTTTTTTTGTGTCATTTACTGTTCTTGTACCCTAGCTGTTTAGATTCATCTCTGTTAGGAAATCTGTGCTGGCTTACTATTTTATGTGCTAAAATATTGTGACTATAAAGATGAGTCTTCTGCCTCATACCTTTTGTTATTCTTTGCATTTCTCTGCTGAGGAATATATAAGGCAATCAAAAAGTATGACTTGAATAGATAGGACTGATTTGTATTTATGTAGGTGGAATTGAATCTTCTACATTGGCATCTGGTTTTTACCAGGCCTGCAAGTCTGGCCTTCCTAAAAGTGTTTTTGTTGTTTGTCTGCTTAACTCAGGATTTTCGTTAGTCATAATCTAATCTGATAATTACTATGAGTTTTACCTATATGAAGTTATGGTACCTTTATTTGTGGGTGGGATAGGATTAAGGTACTGCCCAGGATCACATGTATTTGGTAGGTTGTTGAAAGGACTATTATCCCTATTTAATGATTAATTCATTTTATATACATTAAAAGTTCAGTCTTTGAATGCTGTTAACTTCTCGTAATATGAAGAGGCTAGTTTCTTTCCTTTAAGAGCTATGTATTCCATAATTAAGACTAGAATAAGAATTACTCTTTGCTACTAATTCATCTTATTTTAAACCTCTATAAAGTTGAAGACATGGTATTTGGAGTTTAGAACTGAGTTTGAACCCCAACTCTATCTTGACCTGACCATGTGGCCAGGGGCAAGTTACTTAACCTCTCAAATGTTAGTTTCTCTGAGTGCGAAGCAGAGATGAAATTCAGTTTGATCATAGGCCTGTAGAAGGATTAAATGACACTGTCCATATATTATAAAATGCCCAAAATGAGTATCTAAAAATGTTTTATCATCATCATCATCATCATCATCATCATCATCATCATCATCATTAGTACTAATACTAGAGAATTTGAACCTGAAAATAAAAATCACAAAAGATCTTAGGTCTAAGCCCAGTACAGTCATTACAACACATTTGCTTTGAATGGATGCGGGGACAAGTGTAAGCCCTTCATCTCCTTTGAAGCACCTTGGTGGAGCCCCCATGTTCCTGTGGAACCATATCCTTTGAACAGTGCTTGGTGTGCCATGGATGAAGTAGCAGAGGTCCATAGGTTATGGAGGTTCATACAGCTATTTTGTGACTGATGTGGGATTTGAAATAGTTCCCTCTGCAACCCAGTAGAATGAACATTGAGTATGGTAAGAAAAACTTGGCATATTAAAAATAACTGCTTTAGCTTTGGTTCACAAAATGTATGTTCTTGGAGTGAAGCTGTATCAATTTATTATATTCTGTATTTTCAATATTGCTTAAAATCCAGTTTGTCTTGTGATGTTTTTCTTAAGCTGAAGAACTTTCTGTAGCATTTCTTTCAGAGCTTATACTGGATTTTAATTTCCTTTAGATGAAAATGTAAAGAAGAATCATGATTTCCCTAAATACTCTGGTTGTAAAGACTCATTTTTCTCTCTTTTGGCCAGAAAGATTGCATTTCCTTCACACAGTCTTACCATTCACTGCAAAATACTGCAATTTGGCTATGTTTAGGTCAAAGCCAGGAGATAAAAAAGATTAAAGAGACAAAGGCAAAAAAGAAAATTCAGCACTGCAACAGTAGTTCTTCAGGTTTTAATGTCCCTGTCCAATTTGCTTGTTTTTTCTTTTTCTTTTTCTTTTGTTTTGTTTTCTTTCGTTTTTTCAGTGTTCTCAGGTAGTTGTTTCCAGACTTTTCAGTAGTGATCCGTGAAGAGTGCCTTCTTAAAGCATCAAACAACAACATGACAGTTTCATAGAATTTGTTTTTTGAGCCTAATGTGGTGGCGCACACTCATCATCGCACCACTCTGGGAGGCTGAAGCAGGAAGATTACAAGTT
The DNA here is from genome assembly GCF_034190915.1 of Cavia porcellus. Lineage (NCBI taxonomy): Eukaryota > Metazoa > Chordata > Mammalia > Rodentia > Caviidae > Cavia > Cavia porcellus. Next base: position 11,533,266 of record NW_026947512.1, on the reverse strand, counting down.
CAACCCTACACTATGGATGAAGGCCCTGGGTTTGGACCTCAGTTAACTCTGCCCCTTGGGGTTAGGCTGTGGTCAGCAAACTATTATCTAGGGGCAAAAGTCTTATCCCTTGTTTGTTTTTGGTATTGCTTGTAAGTAAGAATGGTTTTTACATTTTAAATGATTGAAACATGTCAAAAGGAGAATAATATTTTGTGACCAAGAAAAGTTATATGGAATTCACATTTGAGTGGCTATAAATTAAGTTTTGAATTTTGTTTAAAAAAAAAAAGTCTGTGGCAGTGTTGGGAATTGAGCCCAGAGTCTCACCCATGCTGGGACAGTGATCTGTCCCTGAGCTGTGTCCTCTGGCCTGGGGCTTTACTTTTAATGTGATTTTTTTTAATATGTTTGGATATCAGCGTATCTACCTTTTTGTTTTACATTTTCTCTTTATCCTTTTTGACTTCTGCCCTCCTTATCTTTTCAATCAAGTTATTTATTTATAATTAGTGTTTGTTTTCAGTACATAATAATTACATTCATTTTGGAGAATTGGAACATATATATATTTGGAGATTATTTTTTAATGTACTCTTTAGCTCTTTTCCTGTTGTATATACTAGCTATTTAATTTTGTTTTAATTTAGTAGTTGATCTGGGAGTTTATATACTAAGTTTTTAACAAGTTTACAGTCCAGTAACACTTTGTGTGTATTGTGAAGATCTTCTTCTTTTCTGGGAGGGAGAGGGGGTACCGGAGATCAAACTCACAACTTCACGCTTGCCAGGCAGTTACTTATGCTGCTGAGCTAAATCCCTGGCCCTAAAATCCTCATTTTTTTTCCTTGCAGATTTTGTGTTTTTATTTAGACTTTTTTTCTTTTTTGGTATTGGGGATTAAACTCAAGATCTTGTGTTTGCCAAGCAGGTTCTATGCCACTAAGCTAAATCCCCAGCTGACTTCATAACTTTATTGTCATTAATTTACTCTTACATACGTTACAAATTCTGCAGAGTACTGGTCTTTCTTTTGGCCTTAATTAATTTTGTAACATTCTGAAAAAAATTTAAAAAGCAAAGGAAAAGTCTTTTTTTGTGTGTTCCTTTTGTCCTTTTTCCTTTAGCCTGAAGAACTTCCTTTAATAGTCTTTTTTGTAATTTACAATCTGTTGATATGGCCATCAAGTGATTTTTTCATTTTACATCTTGTACTCTTTAGATCTAAAACTAGGTTTTTTTTTTTTTTTTTTTTTTTTGAGACAGAGTTGCACTATGCAGTTCAGCCTGGCCTTGCACTCATTTTGCAGCCCAGGCTGGCCTCCAATTCACAGTGGACCCTCTTGCTTTAGCTTCCTAAGTGCTGGGATTACAGGCATGTGCCATCATGTCTGGCTAGTCTAAAACTTTTGGTTCTTTTTTTCTTTCATTTTTATACTTGTTATGTTAGCTATTCTTAAATCTTTTATTGTATTTATAATGTTAAAGGCCTACCTGCCAGTTTTATTACATATTATTTTGGAACAATTTCCCTGCTCTTATATTTGGAGTCTATAAAGTTCTGGATCTTGAATTTATAAGTTTGTAAGTGTTCTTTAACCACTCCCTTTAGGATAGCAGTTACAGAAATATCATTCCACTGTGATATTTCTGTGATAAGCACAGGAATACTCATTCCACTGTGCTTGTCAATCACTGCAGTATGACTTTATCATAGTACCTTGCAAATAACTTCTGGTGTGTAAGTGCTTAAAATTAACAAAAATGTGCAATAGCATATGTGCATGTAATAACAATGCTAAGTATAATTTAACATTTTACTATTCAACCTTCGAATTATTTGTAATTTTTTAGTTTTCCTCTTGGGAGTTTGTACATTGAACTAATTCAGAAGGGAGAAAAACATGCTTCAGTAACAGATAAAATGGTATTTGAGTAGTTCACTTTGTATTGAGACCTTTACAGGTGTTTTTTTTTTTTTTTTGGGAGGGGGTGCCAGAGATTGAACTCACAACCTCACGTTTGCCAACCAGGCACTTACGCCACTGAGCTAAACCCCCAACCCCATGAGTAGTTCACTTTGAATGGCTTTTTTTTTTTTTTTCACTAAAAAGTTGGTGGTGAGGTTATTTTAATATAATATATAGGAGTTGGATGGGGAAAGTTTATAATAGCATTTGTTGGATTATTCATTAAATCCCTTGAGAAGGCAGGGCATGGTGGCACATCCCTGTAATCCCAGTACTGGAGAGGCTGAGACAGCAAGATTACTGTGAACCCCAGGCCAGCCTGTACTGCATAGTGAGCTCAAGGCCAGTTAGAGCTTTGTCGTGAGACTATGTCTCAAAATAACGACAACAAAGAAATCTTATGAGAGGAATCCAGGCAAAAGGAAATTGAACATGCTGTAAGGATCTAGTTGAGGTAAAATACATGTGGTTAGTGTTGTGCATTATGTATATGGTTAAAAAAAAGGGAGAAAACTTGGAAATGAAACAAATATGTGTTTTAGATGGAGCCATAAAGAGAGAATGTTATACTGCTAATAACATACACATAGATAATCTTTAACCATAATTGGTTGTTTGCTTCATGCTGTACTTTGAGTTACAGTGAACAGTTTTTAACCCCCCAAAATCCACTATGGGAAGTGAGTAGAGTTGGATGAAGTTGTCATAGGCTCATTTATCAAAAACACTTATTTTGAGGAAAAAGTATTCTGTTGGAGACTGCATTGTTCATAGAAGCCAGTAATGCACGAAAGGAGAAGATAGGACTTGACTTTTGGTTTTGTTGGTATGAGTTATAACAATTTATTGTTAATTATTTTTGTTTAGAAAGTTAGTAACTTGCTTAGTACCTGATTTTATTTTATTTAATTTTCATTATATTAAGACCATATTGTTTTTAGTGGGTTTTTTTGAAGTATTTCTTTTTGAATATTTGGCAAAAGTATACTGTGGAGTTTTGCATATCGAATGTTTCTTGTCTTTTCCTTCAGAAATTTCCACACCCAGACCATCTTCTCCCAGTGGAATATCTGAAGAAGACAGTGTTTTATTTAATAAACTGACCTACTTAGGATGTATGAAAGTTTCTTCTCCACGTAATGAAGTAGAGGCTTTACGGGCAATGGCAACCATGAAATTTTCTAGTCAGAACCCCTTTCCTGTTACTCTGTATGTGCCAAATGTTCCAGAAGGTTCTGTGAGGTAAGCTCTTAGTTTCTTTTCTCTGTAGATGTTTATTAAATCTTTTATGTAGCAGTGAGGCTGTTACATCATAATTCTGATGTAGAATCTACTGTGAATTCACTTATATCTTATAGAAATGCAAAAGTAAACTTTATACGTAGGCTTTGTAGTGAGACTATGTACTTAGGAATATTTACAAAGTTGTGCTTAGGGCATTATACATAGAAATAAAATGTAAAAATTCTTCTAATTTGTACTACTCAGACTGAACATAAATATATATCATTAGTGTGTCATCTAAAAGTGGCTAACATATCTAAAATAATAGCTAAGTTTTAAGTACCAAACTAATAGCAATATAAATTTTCAAAATTTGAGTAAAAATGCTTAAAATGTCTTTTTGTGTTTTTGCTAGTTTCAATTTGCCAACCATTCCTTGACAAAGATTTAGTGTTTTTTGTAGTATATGTACTGCCAAATGGAGTGCAAAATTTAGTGTTTTGACTTGCTTCTGTGTTCCTGGTAATTGCTGTCCTTCAGGCTCAGGCCGTCCCTCGGGTTTCTCAGTTATCTTGAGGGTTTAGACTTAGAAGCTATGTAGTGAAAGCCGCAGAATTGTTTGCTTCTGAATCTTATGAACTCCTTTCAGCAGTTCTGGTCTGTTGTTGAGTCTATCTTTGGAACCACCTGATCCTTTTTTGGGATAAATTAGTTTTAGTTGTACAAAAATTTGGGTTTAGTAAACTTACAAGGTGTTGCTGTGAAAAAAATGGGCTTTCCAGAGATGACTTATGCTACTGTATACTGGCATTCCTTTTAACAAAAAAAGACTATACTAATTTAGGGATGAATGATAATAGATTTTAAGAGGTGGTATATACTTGGCTTTGGAGTAAATGAGATGGATATTAGGAAACACAAAAATGAAGACATTGTCTGAAGAAAATAAAACATTTGTGTATGTGTTCATGCATGTGTGTAAGAGTTTTCCTTGCTTGTTAATACCAGTTAATTTTGTGAGTCCAAGGTAATTATGCTTATGTGGCACCCATTGGCATAGTAGAACTATTTGCCTTTGTCTTTAGTACTTAATATTTTATCCAGTTTTTTTTGTCATTGCTTTACAGAATCATTGACCAATCCAGAAATATGGAGATAGCATCTTTTCCAATATATAAAGTCTTATTCTGTGCTCGTGGACATGATGGGACAACAGAGAGCAATTGCTTTGCATTTACAGAGAGTTCCCATGGTTCAGAAGAATTTCAGATACATGTTTTCTCCTGTGAAATTAAAGAGGCAGTAAGTATAATATACTTTAGCAGTTTGTCATCAAGTTAAATTAAGGTAAAATTTTTAAATTCTTAATTTCCCTGTTGTATAACTACATTATATAAATTTGGAGACTTTTTCTAAAGGCAGAGTTAATATTTGTGATAGCATAGAGCAGAATATGGAAAGCTAAGTGTGATATGCCTGTGCACTGGGATGATGTTGTAGGCGGGGCATTCTCATAGGTGTAATAGAAAAATACTACTTATTGAACTCTTAGTTCACCACTGTAGTAATTGTTTATTCTTAGAAGGGACAAATATTTTGCACTCATTATTTTGCCCAGGTAAAATGGTTCCAGTGATTTTTTAAAAGTGCTTGTAATAATATCTATTTTTCTCATTGGCTTGAAATTTGCACACTGCCGTCACTTAGATATTGCACTGATATTGTTTCATAGATCACTGTGGTTTTCTCCTGGTGACTCTTTCATGTATAGGCTGGTTTTATTGACCTAATTACAAATATAGATGATCAAATAGATCAGAAATATCAACTTTTGATCCTTTGAAGATTCCAGGAGCTTCTTAGCAACTGTTGGTTTATTCTTAGATGGGGAAAATAGTTCAGAATCAAATGGTTATAAAATACATGGGGATATATTCTTTCTTATATCCTTTGATTTGCTTCCAAATTAAAACTAAGTTAAATTATTAGTTTAGTGCCTGAAATCAGTTTAAAGGAGTTGATAAAAAGTTTGAACAGGGCAAACTTTCAGATGTGTTTGCTTTTGAAAATACAAATTATCAGCAGGAGATGCTAAAAGGAGCAGTTACATTAGTCTCCATTTACCATGAAACATAAGTAAATCATTGTATTAATTGGAATTTTGAGAGTTTAATTCTAGCCACGAAGTGAACATTCATATAAATGTAGATCTTGTGAGTTTTCTGTTAAGCATGGTGAGTGTATCAGTTCTTAAGCCGTGGTGATCAGTTTATTTTACACTAAAATGAACATATGCAGACTTATAATTTAGATTTTAAGTATAGGAATTCCTGTGCGTTTGTGTAAGAAGTTCAAATCTTGTCTGTTTTTCGATAGGCCTTAATCTAAGTCATCCCAACACACACACACATATGCATGCATGTATACTGACTTACTCCTCAAAAGGGTGTGATACATAGGAGAGTGAATGAGTACACGTGTGCTGCCTAGTGTGCCTGGCATGTAATAGGCATGAATCTAGATGTGTTGAAAGAATATATGTGTTTTTGAATGAGAACCGCTATGTTTGATCCTTAAAAACTCCACTACAGAGGTGGGGAAGCAGATGGTAGAGTCCTGGCATTTCATGTTGGCAGCATTTTAACACACCTGCGTGATTTCTGGATCGGTGGAGCCCAACAGCAAGCAAATGAACTTTGAAGAATGGGAGAACATGTGGCTTGGAGAGATATGAACTGTACTGTAGAAGGCTTTGAAAAGGAACCTACTGCAAGCATTTTCATAACTGTGATGGTATGAAATTCTTTGGGGATATCAGTATCTATAAGTGGGGAAATGTTTGTTATTTTCGAGCTTCTACAGTGTAGGTAAGCAGTGTAAAAAAGCAGGGAAATTCTTAACCTATTTTGGCAGTAGAATGAACTAATAATTATATTTCTAGGGAGCATATTTAGTACTTTGTAGATTGTGAGAAAGTGTTTTCCATGTATTATTTAATTCACTTTTTTGAGTACGGGTTTGAAAGTGTTACATTGTATTGATGATGAAATGTATTATTTCAAGGATCTTGTCCTTGGCTATTAAACATATTTGTAAGCCATCATTTGTAAATGAAGACTAATGCAATATAAATAGACGTCTTGTACCAGGGCCAAATAAACGTGCTAAACATTTATTATCTTTTTTTTTTTTTGTGGTACTGGGGATTGAACTCATGACCTGTCACTTGCCAGATAGGAGCTTATGCCACTGAGCTAAATCCCCGGCCCCAGCATTTTATTATCAAATGAATGTGCTAAGTATCTATTTGATATTCAGTGTCAGTGGCATTAGTAGTGTTTATTTAGATGAGTGACTCTGTTCTCTTTGTCTGCCTTATGCCTGTTGCCCAGGTATATTATTAAAATCTTTTATTTATTCTCAGAAGTGTTCTGGTTTGGGTGATAAATTGTGTGATTACCCTTCTAAGGCTACCAGAGGTGGATAATAATAGCATTGGGTTTCAAATTGAAGTCTTTGACTCTGAAGAGCAATATATTTTCAAAAACCACTTTCTTACTGCTTAAGTATTATAAAAAGTAAATGTAGATTTTTGATGTTCAGCTGTTTTATTAAGAGATTCGATATCTACATAACAACTTTTACAGAAGATGTTAACATTTTCCTGTGCAGTCTGAAGTGTGTCAGTTACATTTACTGTTCTCTTGGTTATCTGCTTCCCACAAGTTTCCTGACTTGTAGTCCTCAGTATTTGAGTTCTTGATGTGGACAAATGATTTCCATAGATAGCTCAGGAACTATGTCACAGACGTTTTTGTCACTTAAGGATGTGCAGTGCCACTAATTTATTTTTTTTTCCTTTCCTTTTCTTTTTTTCAGAGTATCTGGATGATAATGGAAGTGTTTTTTTCTCATTAGAGGAAAGAGACTTTCTCAAGCAGGAGTAACAACATGGCTACCACCACCAGCTGTCACTATGATGCTGTTATTTCACTGTAAAACTCTTAAAGCAGTAAGCACCAGCACTGGTGCAGGAAGGCCTAGGGAAATGGCTGCCTGGAACATCTGTGATACAAGGATTAGGGGTATCCTTGGAAAGATCGGGACACATTTTGTTTGTTACGCTGGTTATTCTTCTACAGGACCTTGTTGAAGTGAATCTATGTAACCTATGGCAAAAGAGTTGACATTCCAACTGAAAGTATCTTAAATGTCAGTGATCCTAGAATGGGGAAGTGATGTGTTAAGCTTCTGCTGCAAACAAAACAAATTTCAGAATTAGTAAAAGAAGCGATGGAGGCCCTTGTTCTTGTTGAATCTTTGTGGAGATAATACGGAACTTTTAAATGATACTTTAAAAGTCATAGTTAGGGGTTGGGGATTTAGCTCAGCGGCATAAGCGCCTGCCTTGCAAGCACATGGTCGTGAGTTTGATCCCCGGTACCGATTAAAAAAAAAAAAAAAAAAAAAGTAAAAAAAAAAAAAAGTCATAGTTGACTCCATTTAAAATTTTGTTTTTATTAGCCAGTGTAACTACTTTCTTTAAATCAGGTTTTAATGATTTTTTGTACGTTTTAATACTAGCAACTCTGAACGTTGTATTTTAGAACCACAGTTTTTCTTACCTGTCGTGAGAGATATTTAGAAGTGGTTCATAGTAAATATCAGTGATATCGGTGGGAAGATCTTTATTCTGAATGCATTTTTATTTTGGGTGTTAGGAGGCCTCCTCACTATGCCACTATATGAAAGAAAACTATTTCTTACATGGGAAAATAACCTAAATAAATATTTATTATGATGAGTATTTTAGTGTTTTATTTTGGAAGTTAATTTAGAAGTTAATCTTGTCAATGTTTTTCTTAAGTTGGTTTTTGTAATTTAAAAAGTTCCTTGGATAGTACATTTTTTAAAAAGTTTATTTTAGCTCTTTTCAGTGAGTAATGTATTTGAACAAGTAGTGTTTTTTTAATTCTTTTTTTTTTTTTCTTTGCTATGTAGTTCAGGCTGGTCTTAAGCTTACTATGTAGTTCAGGCTGGCCTGAACTCACAGCAATCCTCCTGCCTCATCCTCCCATGCCTGGAATTATAGGCATGTGCTACTACACCCAACTCAGACTATCTTTCAGAGAATTTTTTTCTGCATTTATTTCTTGGGTGAACATTTTCTTGACATATGGTGTTTATAAAAAGAGTAAGTTATCTTACACCAACTAATATTAATGGAAGGCTTTATTTTGGAAAATCTATTTAAGTAAATATCTTTGTTATCTAATATAACTGTACTTTTATCATGTAATACATGTTTGAAGCTTTAAAAAATAGTGAAATAAAGAAGAGAATAAAAAAATGATTAAATTTCTACCACAGTTAAGCTTTTGGCATATCTCTGTTTCAACTTAGTATTTTCTTAAGGTACTGCTTTCTGGGAAAAATTGTATTGAATTATTTGTCAATAAACCTTTGCCTTCTGCAAGGAAAATGCCCACTCTAGGTCATTTTTGTGTGTCCATGTGCTTTAATAACATGACATTTATTGGAGTCTTTGCTATGATACATATTTATACACATATATATGTATATATACTTTTAAAATTTTCTTCATGTGATTGGTTATCCAGTTTGTTCCCAAAATCATACATATTGATAATCATTTTTATGAAGTTTAACTTAGTAGTCCTTGGTTCACCACTTCAGCCTATTCACAAGTTCTATTGAAAATGATTTTTTAACTTTTGCTGTGGAAATGGCAACTTGTAAAAACGTGGTTAGCGTTAAATGACTTTTGGTTGTTTTTAATGAAGTTAATATACTGTTGTATATTATTCTGCAAAAGAAAGGTTCAGTCTGTTTTTTTCCCATCACCTTTACCGCTCTGGCTCAGCCCCATATACTTAATCTTTTAAAAACAAATTCCTGATGCCTTGACATCCTCTTGAGAATTTGCTGAATTCTTTGACATTTTTGGTGAGGCTTTCTGATCTCTCTTGTCACAAAGAAAATGAATCAGAAGACGAGATGGAGATAGGGAAAAAATAACATTTGTTGAAATTTGTCTTATATACCATTATGTACAGATGGTCCTCTTATTTTCACATGTAATGCTTGCTCGGTTGCTTACTTTCTCTCTCTGTCTCTCTGTCTCTCTGTCTCTCTGTCTTTCTTTCTTTCTTTCTTTCTTTCTTTCTGGTACTGGAGATCGAACTCACGACCTCATGCTTGCCAGGCATGTGCTTATGCCACTAAGCTAAATCCCCGGCCCCGTGTAATGTTTTCTTAAAGTGTACTGAGGTTGAAAGAATAAAAAGCAGAGCATAGATTTTGCATTTTGGAGCGGAGTAGGGCTAAGAAGGAAAAGGACCCAAACAGCCAAAAGTAGCTTAAAGTCCTTACTATTTTATCTTGTAGGTGTAGTTTTGAATGACATTTCTAGAGTGCTCTTTGAGTCTCTTCCTTGGCTAAGTTCAGTTAGTATGCAGTTAGGCTACACATTTCTGTTTTTGGCCTATAGTTTCCTTTTACTTAACCTGAGCACATTCAGTTTGTATTCATTAGAATGTAAATTCCATATTCTCTTCTTTATCATTAGCACCTAGAGTAATACTGTGCATATAGAAGATACTCAAACATTTATTGAATGAGGAAATTTATCATTGTGTTAAATGTGTAATTTGAAGTCTACAATTTTTCATAGTGCAGTCTTTTACCTCTTTTGTTTTTACTTGTTTATATGAAATTATAATGGGATAAGATGGTAGATTTTTTTTTTTACCTGAAAAACCTTAAGGTGCAAATATGGTGCTATTAGTGAAGTTGAACCTTAGGCTGACAGGAGCATTTCTTTGAATAAAAGTGTTAAAAAGTATTAATCAGTTAATTTAAGAAACTTAGTTTGATATTGGAAGGGCATTAGGGTATGGATGTATTGTGGCTGTTAAAAGTTTTAAGTAATATTTGACTTTGAATGTGATAGATTATATGTATACAGAAGAAATTGCATACCAGAATACAGTATAGGAGTAAAATAGAGATAAATGAAGAGAGATCCCACACTTAAATTCTGCTTGTAAAGGTAGTGTTCTTGTGTCAAGCAAATTATAAAATATTGTATGCTTTGACTTACTGTATTCAACAGTATTTTCAGTATTATCTAAGATTGATAATATTTAGAACGATGTCTTTGTACATCTGAATGTGAGGTATTGAAAGTATAGTTTTGTTTACCTCGCACATTTCTTATTTTCCTTATTGAATGTGTGGGTGGGCTGAGAGATTTGTAGAATCATTTGTGCTTCAAGCTCAAGAGTTTAAAGTATTACAGTGCTTCTTTTGGGACCAAGGAAGAGAATGACTGTGGGATTAATAGTATCTTGCCACTTCAGGGAAAAAGTTTATTTCTCATACCTTGTAAGTAGTCACTGTAGTGATCTAATTCTGGAGACTAGATTAAGACCATTTCATCATTCATTCATTCATTCCGAGAATACTTCACTGTTTTCGTATCACAACAACTTTGAGCAAAAAATGCTGGAAGCTCTTCAAACGATGTTACCTGTATGCTTATTGCTAAACCCCATTATTTGCTTTTCTTCTATGACTCAATATCTAGTCCTCTGAAGTTGAGAGAAGTGAAAAGAAAACTTAAAGACTTGAGCTAAAACCTTACGTTTGAGTGTTCATTGGGAAGATGTGTAGTATCATCCTAATAGTGACCTTAGGATCCATTCATTGCAGTATTTCATAGTGTATTTTGAAGGTTAGAGACACCTATAATTGTAATTTGTTTTGTGAACTTAGTTCATTGTGTTGCTATGTGTAAATGCTAGAGATGAAAGGACAGGAATATTTGAAAGATGACTTTTTAAGTTAAAGAATTGTTTCTTAGTGAAGTTATGTTCCTCAATATGAACATGTTTTGCATACATGGATACTCTCACTTGGCACATATACATAAATTCATTGAACTTGGCTCTCTACTGTTCTATAGGAGAAAGTTATTGATAGCAGGGAGCCAATCAAAATAATGATAGGAAGCAGTCTCTAAAAATCCCTCCACTCAGACCAATAATAGCTATGATACATTTGGAAGTTATCAAACCCTACTTTACTCATTTACAAAAAGCATTACAAATACCTGTTAGGCACCTGTTCTGTGTGATTATTTTCAAAGATCAAATAGAGTATTGTATGTAAATGGAGTTTAAAAATTAAAAAGATGTTTCCATTGTAAAGGGTCTATTAATTGATTATAGTAAATAACATCTAACCCCTAACAGAGGAGTAACCTATTCATGTATATGGCACCAAAGAAACTCTGGCTGTTTACACTGGGGAGTAATGACTATGATAATAAAATACTCTTTGATCTATAGAACAAATTTTTTTCTGACAAATGATGTCCATGTTCAATTTCTGCTTTTTTAGGGGAAGGTAGTCTTGTTAGAAATCATCTAAAAACCTCTGATGAAATGATCCCCTCTAATACTGACAATATTGTTTTCTGGCCAAGCCTCCTGTGTGGTTATGTAATGGGAGATGTTCTTAATGCTAGTGAAAGACATCAACTTAATGGGCCTTACCCTCTTTCCTTTCTTCACTCTTAGGGAGCCCAGATTCTAGTTGCAGCTCATAAATATTAGTTTTCTTATGTCCCGTAATGTTTGTACTGGTGGTGCTTGCTATTAAATTTTATCTATAAGTTTGGAAACATATCTCATATTTAACTCCTCTCTTTAAAATGAAATGATACCCTAATACTAATTTAAGGAAGTTAAACAATTTATGAAACTAATTTACCCTTTGGGAAACTTACAACAAAGTTTTTTGTTTTTTGTTTCTTGGGGACAAGGTTTCAGTATCCAGTTCAGGCTGGGCTTGCACACATTTTGTAGTCCTGACTGGCCTTAAACTTGCAGTGATGTAGGGGGCTGGGCATTTAGCTCAGTGGCATAAGCGCTTGCCTTGCAAGCAGGCAGTCATGAGTTTGATCCCTGGTACCGATAAAAAGACAAAAAAAAAAAAAAAAGTTAAAAAAAAAAACTTGCAGTGACGCTCCTGCCTCAGCCTCTTGAGTGCTGGGACAATACACATGTGCTATCACACCTGACTTTGCAATATTTCCTTACTTGGAATGTTATCCCTTCATGTTGATGACAGTTTTTTAGGTTGTAATAATTTAGAGTTAGGATGGCCTGCCTTTACTGTATATAGTTGCTTACCCTGAAAAGTGATGAAAATATTTTAGGTAATATTTAAACAACTGTCAGATGGCTTAGTAAACACCTTAATAAAAAATTGTGTTAATGGAAAATGTATCATAATGCAGTTAAAATCTATGCCTAATGGCATTTCTGTTTTTATTCTTTTAGGTGAGCAGAATTTTATATAGTTTCAGTACAGCATTCAAACGTTCTTCCCGACAAGCGCCTGATGTCAAGGACTCAATTATTCCTACCCCTGACAGTGATGTGTTTACCTTCAGTGTTTCTTTGGAGGTAAAGGAAGATGATGGGAAAGGAAACTTTAGGTAAGGTTATTGAAAAGAATAAAAACTAGCATTGTGTCTGAAATATAATACAGCTAATACAGAATTTCTAGAAATTAGCTAATGTTGGCATAAAGCTTTGAAATGATAAATACTTGGCTGGTAAGTGAATATTCACTGTTCTCTTGTCTTTTGGATATTTCAGTGGTTTCTGAATGATTTGATGTACTATACTTGCATGTATGGAAATGTCACAGTGGAAACCATTAATTCTATTATTAATGTTTTTAGAAAATAGAAATACCATAAAATAAAAATGCTTCTATTTATTATAGAAAATCTAGTTAAACAATGAAAATAGAATAAGCTGTAATCTTGCTAGCTTCAGATAATTACTCCTTTTGTTTTAGAGGACATTTTACACAATTGTAGTTACATAGTTTTTTCTTTTTATGATATAAGAATTGTAAAGATGTGCTTACTCAAAATCATTGCTACAAAATCATTACATCAAAAGTATTTACTGAGAGTGTATTGTTATATGATTTGACCATCATTTGATCAATCATTTCATTTTATTGTATTTTGAAAGTATTTCCCTAGTTTAGAAGTTTAAGGCTGTTAACCTATGTTCTTTAAATGTGCCTTTCATTTAACAATAGTTGCTAGGTATTTTTTTAAATTTGTACTGTTTGTAGTACCAATTAAACTACGTTCATTGTGGGAGGTTGTTACATGTATATAACATACCTTAATTTTTTTTATTTCCCTTTCCCTCCCTTCCCTTCCCCTCTCCATATTTCTCTAGATTACCTTCCCATTTGGAAAAGATCCGTCTCCTTGTTTCTTACTGTCTTTTATTTTGCTCTTTACATTATATCTGTAGTACTTGAGATTTCTTAATAAGCCATGGGATATTTAAATTTCTGTTCTGACTCAAAGTATGGTCTTAAGGTGCATCAATGTTTCTACTGTGCGTGTAGAAATTGAGTCTCGGGTCAAATAAGTTGCTCAAGGTTTTTTTCCTTTGCAGATATGACAACTCATTTTAAGATACTTCTTTTGATGATATTGCTACAATATTCAGTTTCACTTGTTAGACTTTGATTAAATTATCACAATCTATATCTTGTCATGTCTCTTTCACTTATATTTACTTTAGTTAGATTTGTCACAGTCATGTCAAATTCTAGGTGTCTAAATGTAAGATTTAATTTTTACTGTTTTTGTCTTGGGTTTCATTGTTTTATGGTTACTCAGGACCACTCAACCAGGTCAGCCAGAAATGTGAAGTCATTAAAAAATAAATTAAGAGGGACTTGAAAATGAAATAAAACTTGAAATTATATTATTGGTATCTTTTTAGATCTTGGATTTAACCTTGGATTTGAGATAAAATATATGGCGTTTTAAAGTCCAGCTTAAGAATTAATAGACATTCTATGTTGCTGAGTACAAAATGCATAATTGTTACATATAGCAAAATGAGAGTTCAGTAAATCTGAATAACTAGAGTTTGTTGCAGAAATAATTTGTCTTGTTCTAAGCTTGGAAGAGATTATTTAATCATTTTATTGTCTCATTTATCTAATCATATTGTATTGGTAATTCTTGTTCTTTTTGAATATTTCAGTCCTGTGCCTAAGGATAGAGATAAATTTTATTTCAAATTAAAACAAGGAATAGAGAAGAAGATTGTGATCACAGTGCAGCAACTTTCAAATAAAGAATTAGCTATTGAAAGGTAAGTAGCTATCTCTTAAATGCTACTAAAAACTTGTACTGACCTAATTGTGTTTTAAAAGGTGTACAATTGAATCTCATCTGTATTATCTATTTTGACTTTTCACCATAATTTAGTTTCTCCAATCAAAAATAAGAATGAGAATAATAATGTAAGCCAACAATCGGGAGGCTGAGGCAGGAGGAGAACTGTGAATGTGAGGCCAGCCTGGGCTACAACATGAGTTCAAGACCAGCCTGACTGTATAGTGAGAACCTGTCTCAGAAAGACAAAAAAGACAGAAAAACCTAAAACCAAACCAAACCAAACCAAACCCAGAAAAAAGAATAATAATGTCTCCACTTTAGGATAAATATAGCTGATTCACTACAAATTCCAATTTATGGGAGGAAATAAAGATGAAATGATTTAGTTTTAGACTAATAATAACATCTTCAAATTTCTATTCACTTTTTCCTGCTGTCTCTTACTTACATATAGTTTGTATTTCCTATTGGTTTCTGGACGTTTTGAATCTTCAAAACATATTTTAAAAATCTGTACTGGGAGTAAGGTTAGAGGTGCTGTACCGAGCTGCATCCCTATCCCTTTTTGTTTATTTTGAGATAGGATCTTAGTAAGTTGTCCAGGCAGGACTTGTGGCTGAGCCTCCTTTCTGGCTCAGCCTTCCTCAGTTTGAGGATGTATTTTTAAAATTTGTAAATACAGGTGTGTGTGTGTGTGTGTGTGTCTGTGTTTTTTTTTTCTTTTGGTCTTTTTCGTTTTTATCAGTACCAGGGATTGAACTCACGACTGCCTGCTTGCAAGGCAGGTGCTTATGCCGCTGAGCTAAATCCCCAGCCCCTTGTGTGTCTGTGTTAATACAGGGTGCATCCTGGGCCTTGTGCATGTTAGGTGAGTGCTGTGTGATGAGCTCCATCCCCAACCTTCTAAAATTTTATTTTGATATAGGGTTTCACTAAGTTACCCAGGCTGGCCTCAGATTATAATCCTCTGCTTTAGCCTCCCAGTAACTGGGATAGGTGTATGTACCACTGTACCTGGTAATAACATGTTACAGTTGTCATCTTTCTTTTTCTTAGTGGTATAATAAATAATGTTTAGTCTTAAAATTAGTAAAAAAAAAAAAAAAAGTAGTTGGAGAGAAAAAGTACTTTTGATGTTGAATATTGTTCTAAAAGAATGTGATTAGATTTATATAATGACTTTAATTAGAAAAATTGGCCAGCATTAGATATAATGAGGTTTTATTTATTTATTTTTAGTTTGGTACTGGGAATTGAACTCATGACCTCACGCTTGCCAGGCAGGTGCTTGTGTCACTGAGCTAAATCCCCAGCCATTTATTTATAATTGGGAAGTAAGGTCAAGGTTAAGAGTTAAAAAAAACAGTAAAAGTAGTACCTTAGGGACCACTTGTATACTTTTGTAGAGTTTTTTTTTTTTTTTTTAATCGGAACTGGGGATTGAACTCATGACTGTGTGTTTGCAAGGCAGGCGCTTATGCCGCTGAGCTAAATCCCCAGCCCCTCTTGCATACTTTTTAATCAGATCTACTTATTGGTAATTTTGTATCCCTTTTGCTTTGTGTCCTCCATTCTTAGTCTTCATGCACATGTTTTTATGAACAATTTAAGAATATGTTACATGCATTAGGTCCCCATTACATCCCTAAATATTTCAATGTGTATTTTCTAATCATAGGGAATCACTTACATAGTATACTTACCAACTTCAGTGTGACGTGGTAAGTTTACTGAACTCTACTTTTTATTAAATCTACTCTTTGTCAGTTAATCCATTAATACCCCTACGTTCCTCCAGTTTAGATGTATGCCTATCGTCGGATACTCTATTTAGTAGCCATTTGTCTTTAGCTTTCTTTCATCGGGACATATCTATAGGCCCTCTCTGTCTTTTAAGACAAGAAATACATTGAAAAATATATTTACCCTTTTTTAATATAACATTGTTCATTTCAGATTTGTCCAGTATTTCTTCATGGTTAGATTCAGATTGTACATTACTGTGTGGATGATGTTGTATAATTCCCCAATTATCACCTCTGAAGATGCTTGATAGTCATCTGTCACTTGTTGGTGATATTAATGTTGATTATCCTGCAAAATACCTGATTTCTTCACTGTTTACTTTTTTATTCTCCCTCCCGCATAACTACTAAGTGAGAGGAAGCCCTTTTAAGATCACAAAATATATTGCTTCTCATCAAAATTTCCTCCTCGACCTAGATATTATTTGTGATTCTTGTCTGATTCAACTTTTACTCTGGTAACCAGAGTAAAATGATAATTTTCTACTGATTGAACTCTTTATCTTCCATACCAGTCAGTCCTGGGCATTTGAATGCAAAGAAGAACTTTCCCTTCTGTCCCATTTAGTTAGCTACTGATCATTGCTATAGGCTCTTGAATTTCATTTTTTTCTCAACACTTTATAAGTTACTATAGTACTTAATTATTTTGGTGGCCAGATACTTAAGAATTAGTAGTAGGAGTGCATTCAAACTCCATGTCTTTTGACATTTCTAATCATTTCTTGTATACTTCCTTTCTGGTGTAGCAAAAACAAAACAAAACAAAACAAAACAAAACAAAACAAAAAACTTCTTCAGTTTAATAATTCTATGGTAACATGTAATGAAGTATTAGATGTTGGTTTGAATAATTTAGTTTTGAATAAATACTACTTTAAAATCTTAGAGTTTTATGATTCAATGGCATATTATAAATAGGCCATGCCAAAAAATTAAGCAATTCTACTTCCCAATGTGAAGCTCCAAGTTTGATTAACTTGAATATAGCAATCTTGACAAATATAGGTGGAATAGCTGATACCCTAACTATATTTTCTTTGTTATCATTGTTAAATATTTAGACATATATTTTTAAATATATAGGAAAATACTAGCAACTTAGAAATGTTACTTTCTGGCTACTTTTATATTTCATAAAATGTTTGTATTCAGATGCTCCCCAATAATCTTTGGTATCACTTCATCATCACTTAACCTCCTTTAAAAATATTATCATTATTAACATATGTTAGTTGTGCAAAATAACAGGTTTCTTTGTAATATTTTAATACATGTAAACTACTTCTTGTATAATTTTTTTCAGAGCATAGACATTTGCGTAGACCACATTACAGTGAAACCTCAGTTATCAAACTCATTTGGTTCCAAATTCGTGTTTGCACATCAAGAAGTGTAAAACTGAATATATTTTTCCCATGAGAAATAATGCAAAACCAAATAATTGGTTCTGAGACCCCCAAATTATTCTTACAAATTTATTTTTCCAGGCTTTAAGTCTATTGTTGTTATCACAGTTTTCCTTTTATTTAGCTTTATTTCTGGTATCACTAACTTTCCTTAGAGCCATGGTTACCTTTTTCACAAATAAAGTGCAAAAAACCCAAGAAAACTAGAAACAGACCACAATGACGAATGTCATAGTGCACTGATACAGGTTCTGTGTTGTCTGAGCGAGTGAGAGTGGTGCTGGGACTGAGCCTCAACCCTTTGCTTCCTGTGTCTTACTCTTGGCCCATGCACATTTTTTCAAGTTGGATTGGTTCTACTGTTGAGCAAAGTTGTAAACACTGGGCAGGTTTTTTTTTTTCCCCAAACTTTTCTCTTTGAATAGTGAAACTTTCGAGCTTGGAGTCCTTTGACAACTGAGCTGTCCCTGCATCTCAGCTTTTGCCTAAGTTATTTTGGAGAAACAGAAAAAGTTCTGTATGTGTTACTATCTTTAGAAATTTTCTAACATACAAATACCTACTTTCATGCATTAGCACAATTTTTTTTTAAAAAAAAATTCCTTATAACCACTTACTATATTGCTTTACATAGTTTTAAAAAATTGATAACATTGTATATACTGTATACATGTTTTGAGATTTGTATGCATTGCAGAAAGACTAAATTATGTTGCTTTGGTTTTAATGTAACTATCTTGTGGATGATGGTATCTCATACTTGCAAGTCTGAGTTCATATGTTGAGCAGTAATCACTAAATTGTGATGTTTCTTGGCTTGCTTTTGTATATACATTCTGTCAGATGACCTCTATAGATATTTATATGAGCAGTGACTGAGATTGCTTTAGGCTAATGAGTTTTGCCCAAACAATGCTTTGGTTTAACGAACAGAATTACCTGTGATGTGAGAGATTTTATAAATACTCAGGTTTATCTATTTTGGACAAAGAAAATTTCTACATTTTTTAATGTTAATTGTGGTATATATAATGTGTTTAAATTACAAACTGTAAATTGTGGAATTTAAGAAATCCAGTAGGTGGCAATCTTATCAAGAGAATTCTTAATACTCTGCGCTTTCATCCTCTTTCTTCCCTTCTGCCTCAACCCTCTCCCTCTGTCTCTTGATCGCTTTCTCATTTAGGAAAGACCTATCTCCTACTTCCTTTTATATTTGAATTTGCTCTTTATTATATTCACAGTTTCTCCTATGAGAACAACAATGTGATATTTATTGTTCGGTATCTGATTTATTTTACTTAACATTATGGTTTTACTTAACATGGCATCAAAGTACATCCATTTTCCTACAAGTGACTCACATTTATCCTTCTTTATGAGTAGCAGCTTTCTATATGTGTGCGAATACCACATCTTATCATCTGGCTATTGATGGACATACAGGCTGCTTCCAAGGTTTAGCCTTTATGAATTGTGCTTTCATGTATCTAGTATGATAGTGGAATGATTGTAATCTGAAATAAGTGAAGAGGCAGATCTAATCCTATTTATTGGGGAAACTTCAGCAGAATTGTTAAACCAAATCCGGATTAATTAGTCAAGCACTTCTGGTATTCCCAAAATGAAGGTGATCACTATTTCTGCCCTGATCTTTCCCTAGGTGTTAGTATTGCTGTGTGTAGAACTACAGTGAAATGTTTACTTGTATTCTATGTTCATTGCTATGGAATTTTAAAACCTTATTAAGTGTTTAAAATACTAGTATATTTCACTATCAAGCATCTACTTGGATGCCTTGAATAGATTGTTAACTATGCTTGATATTCAACAAAGAGAGAAAAAGGAAAGTAAAGTGATTTTGACTTCATGGTTTTATGTCTGTAATGTCATTCTGTTGTCCAGGTTTTGCCCTCATGTGGTTGTGCTACTCAGAATGAAGTAATGATAACAGCAAGCAGTGTACAATGATTACATTTATTATATGCTCACAACTCAGTTTGCACTGAGTATTAGCCATCACTGCTAGAAGGGAGAGATTTTCATGAATCATTTTTATCTCATTTTAATTTGGAGGGATACAATTAATTATGTATACATTAGAAAAAATTTTGTACATCCTTACTAGATAGCAATGATCATGTATTATACCATATGAAGCAATAGAGTTGAAGACCCCCCCCCACCCCTGCTTGTACTTTGATCATTTACAGAGTTATTCAGAGATGCATCTCTCCCTAAGTCCTTAATTTGTACCTGCTGGCTTGCTGCAAAAACCATATATTGAGAAATTGAAGTAATTAATACCATAATATACAACATGAAGTATTGATAGATACCTTGCCTGGTGTGTGTGTTTTAAGAGTAAAAGGTTTTCCTAGCCCAGGGAGTACCAAAATCAGTTACCTAGAGCCTTTTTCTTCTCACAGTTGTTTAAGTATGACTTCATACCACTGATGTTGATGAATGGTAGAATTTGAATTTTTTTGGCTCATCAAAAATTTTAAAGTCTTAATATTTGTATTTTTAAATTTTTTGGTTAGGGTGATTTCATAATTTTATTAGAATAAAATAAAAGATAATAGGAAATAGGGAGATAAGGGAAAGAAAGGGAATGAGATCAAGAGATGGGATGGAAGTTGAAAAGGTCGAGGAAGGGAAAAAATAAGGGATGATAAAAAGTAATTGGGATGTGTTATGTAAATAGTACAAACATACAAAAAAAGGGGAATCAGAAGAAGAGAAGGAAGGGAAAGAGGGTAAAAAAAAAGGAATTAAAATGTGTTAGCTATATGTATCAACTTCCCACAAGGAATGTAGATTTATATTACACACATGTACTGATAAGCTAAAATAATAAAAAAGTTTATTATTAGTACATGTCTATAGTACATAATAAATACATTCATTATGGTGGATGGTGGCTGATTAATCTTGATGTAACAGTTCTCAGGATCTTTTGATAAATTTATTTAGTACTTGTATTTGCCTTAGTAAGTTTTTATAGTTTTGTTTTTTTAAAACAGCCCAACTCACTGATTAGAAGTTGTGTAGATGTTAGTTTGATTTGCATGTTTTACTTTCTTATGCATCTATGAACTCTTTTAGCACAATCAACTGTTAAGTGGTGTTAGATGTTATAATAATTACTCATGTCTTTTTTTGAAAATAAAACCTATACTGTGCATAATATTTTAAAAGCTATTATGTTTATTTATTTGTCCTTGTAATTTTTCTTTTTAAGGCATTCTTTTCATTAGGAAAACAAGGTGTTATACAAAAATAATTTCAGCATTTTCTCATAATCATTTCAAGTGACAGTTACTAGATAACAATTACCATTATCAGGTACTTTGTGGAGTGGATAATTGGAAGCTTGTATCTTGACTTTCAACCTCTGGATCTGAATTTATAATTAATTAGGACAGACATTTCAGCATCTTCCATTGCTGGCTTCTGCTGGCACTCAGTAGAAGTGCAAGTGCACGTGATGTAATACTGTTATCTTTTCAGCACCATATCTTTTTTTTTTATTTTAAAGAGGGTAAAATTAAACAGAACAAAACATCATAAGGAAACAGTTTTAAGAAACATGAATTTAAGTGCAAGACTACTGATCTTCATTGTCTATCATAATGTCTCTTGTTTTCTTCCAGATAGTTGTCCACATCTTCACACACAGTGAATACATACCGAGCATTATAGTACTAAAATAATCAGAACAGGATGATGAAGGCATTTTAGGTCTTCAAGACTAGACAATAGGGAAGTCAACAATGGCTGCCATAATGTCTCTCGTTCTCTTTGAAATAGCTGTCCATATCCTTATGTATCAGCGTCATATCTTAAAAGATACTTTTTATATGAGTGATGAAAATATATTGTTTCTTATATTTTTATAAGTTGATTGATTCTGGATCTTTTATAAGTTGGTTGATTCTGGACTTACAGAGCTTATTTGGTTTTTACCTTTTTAAATCTGAAGTACTTAGACTTATTGGAAATAACAGTAGTAGTACTGAAAGGCTCCAGGTAACATGTTACATAACTACTGTACAATGTCACAACTGGAAAATTGACATTGTTACAATCTGTAGTCCTCTCTTGGAACTCTTTCTGAATCTTTTAATCATAATCATATAAAGGAACAAAATTCCTAACCTACCATTTGTCCTGTATGAGTTCATATTCTCTAAAATCGAAGAATGAATTTTAGGAACAGTGGAGGTTAAGAGTGGAAATGTTTATTGAGAGAAAGAAAGCTCTCTGAGAGAGACAGAAGGGGCTCCAAGTGGGTTGCCAAAAATTCTGTGTTTTCTAGGGATTTTTATAGAGTAAAACCATAAGGTGAGGTGGGTCTAAGGTGGGGAAAACTGGGAACTGGGAGGGCAGATGGGCATGAGGTAGGACAGAACTATGATCAACTAATCAGATTAATTGTTCATGTAGAATTGGCCAAATTAGGGACAAATGGGGAAGCAAGTCACATAGCAAGTAAGCACTCTTATGGATCAATGACTTCCTGTAGGGGGTTGGGATGGTGACTCCTAGCTTCTCCAGGTGATCTACACCTAATCCCTAATTTTTATACTTAGTGTATGGTTGCATTTGTTTTGCTGTCTTTTTTTTTTTTTTTGTGTGTGTGTGTGAACAACTTGAGGTCTTTTTTTTTTTTTAATTTAAGGAGAAAAAGGAAAAAGCAGAAAAAGGGTACAAGTTATACAAAATTTCAGAAAAAAAATAAAACAGGAAATCACTAGTTACTGGATTACATATTGTCATCTTAGAAATATTTGTTCAAGTTACAAGATTAAAACATGTAAAGTGGACATTCAAACAGTGAGACTGCAAACAGTTCTGTTCAATGATCCAACAAAACTCAATAATATCATTGTCTATCTTACACACTTAAATTTGTATACAGTTATACCATTTAGAGCACTGTCTTTTCCTCTCTTTTGTACAATGACTATTACACATTTTGGGTTTTATTGCTCCCACAGTTCTTATTACTTTTTTTGGAAGAGAGTAAAACCAAATGTGACTTAACAGAACAGAGTCGGTTAAATCAAAAGGGTGGACATAATAGATAATGTAAAAACATAATACAAGGTGATCAACAATGGTTTCTATAATGCCTCCCGCTATCTCAAATAGAATTGCTTATATCATCAGTTATAATAAAATTGAACAAAACAGTAAAGAACGAAACCAACAAAACCAAAACATTGGAGACATTACAGGTCTTCAAAAGTAGATAATAGTCAACCAGTATGGGCGTCATAATGAATCCCACTATCTTCACAGCTGTTGGCTAAACTTTCGAACCTGGTACATCAGTCAAAACAAGATGGTGAGAGCAATACAGGGCTTCAAATCAAGTTACTAGATTATCAAAGTGGGTTATTATAATATATCCTGCTTTTTAAAAATTTATTATTCCTTTAATTAAAAGGATAAAAATAAAAAAGTAAATAATAAAATGGAGATTGAGATAAAAGAGGGCATAACCACAAAACAGCACAGATCAAAGCATAACCATTTAAGCAAATTAGTGTTTCACCACAAGATAATCCCGACATAAAAGTAGTTACCATATTGTCTCTTTCCTTGAGATCTTTGAGTATAACTTCGTATACTGTAGCATCAAATATATCAACACAATGTAAAACCATTCAAGAGAATGACAGTATTACAGGGTATTTAGAATCAACTAACAGATAATGAACTATGGTTTCTGTATAATCTCCTTGTCTATAAAAGTTTGTGTTTATGCTATCACATATAATAAAATCCAATAAGATACAACATGTTAAGACCAATGGAGACAGAAGAACAAAAGCTTGATGGGACTTCAAAATAAGATGATACCAAATCAGCACTACCTATTATGACATCGTTTTCTCCAAGATAGCTGTTCCTATCATCCAATCTTCTCTGCCTCATTTCTGTTGAGCTCTTTTTCTGTCATTAGTTGTCAGTTTGTCTTCTTCATTTTGTTTTCTGCTCCATTCATTGTGGCCTCTCTGCCACTATTTCTGGAATCTTCGTATTTTTCTTTTTTAGAATATCCTGCAGTATTCTCTGTAGAGTTGAATTGGTGGTTGCAAATTCCCCTAGTTCCTCTTTATCCTGGAAGCACCTTGTTTTTCCATCAATTTCCTGGGATAGTTGTGCAGAATATCTCAATCTTGGCTGGAGGTTATTATCTTTCAAAGCTTGAATTATTTCCCCTCACGCTCTTCGAGATTTGATAGTTTGTGCCGAGAAGTCTGCTGTAATTCTGCTGGGTGTTCCCTTGTAAGTGATCTGTTTCTTGTCTCTGATGGCTTTTAATATTCTGTTCTTATATTGGATTTCTGGAATTTTAATTATTATATGCCTGGGTGTAGCTCTGTTTGGGTTGTAGGTAGCTGGAGTCCTGTATGCCTCATATATCTGAGTATCTTTACCATTTGCTAAATTAGGAAAATTCTCTTGGATAATTTCTGTGGATAGCTTTTGTAGTCCATTTGTTTGTGTCCCCACTTCTTCTCTTATGTTCTTAATTCTTAAGTTATAGATCCTCTTATCATCCTCTAGTTTTTGTATTGTTGCTGTTTGTTTTTTTGTTATTTTTAAGAAGTTTTTCATTTCATGCTCCCAAATTACAAATATGCCCTCCAGTTCAGATAATCTGTCCTTAGTTTCTTTCAAACTGTTATGCCGGTTTTCGATAGTTTTTAGTTTCCTGGTATTCTCTTTGAACCTGCTTCACATATTCTACGTGTTCTCTATTTTCTCCATCAAATAATTCTCCCCTCTTTTTCTGTTCTTCCATTCCACCATCTGTTTTTTTCTTGGGTGGTGTTTAGCATTTCCCTGACCATTCTGCTTATGTCTTGCTTCAGGTCATTAATAACTTCATTCCTGAACTCGTCTATGAGGCTCTGGAGATAGCTTTTTATGTCTATTGGTGGCGTGTCTGCTATTGCCTGTTTCTCAGGATTGGGGGCCGAGGAGCCTTTCTTGTTGCTCCCTCTTCCCATATTCTTTGTTCCTTATATACGCAAGCGTATATAGGAGGCCCAGCTTCCTTCCCTGTTGGCCACAGTCTGACTGAATTGCGCCAGCTAGGTGTTCCTGCCCACCGCAGCACACCAGGGAGTTACGGACCGGGCAGCCTATGTGGGACCTGCCCCTCCAGGTCAACCTACCGAAAGGCTTCACCGCTAGGGTGCACCTTCAGGCACTGGGACCCGGGTTGTGCTAGCCTACTGGGTCTCAGCCAGCAGTGTCATGTAGGCTAGGCACTGCTCACCAATCCCGCTTGAGAGGGGGATATGTGACTGAAGTCACTACAGCGCCCTGTTCCAGCAAGTCTGCCCGGTCCCAGAATGTCCTCTGTTGGCGCCTCCTAGACCATGGGAGAGTCCCAGTTTCCCTCACTCACAGGAGGTTGATGCACCGCTCCTCGCCCGCCCAGCTCTTAACTCGGTTCACTGATTCCTGTTCTCAGCGCTTTTGGGTGTCTCTCTCCCTCCCGAGCCGATTCAGATGCAGCAGTGGCAGCAGGAAACCCAAATCGCGGCTTTCAGTGGCACAGGCTCCAACTTCCAAGCTCAGGCTTTATCTGTTCCTGTTATAGCACCAGGATTGCATTCCTAGTTGGTATCTCTCAGCCCAGTTCGTTCTTGGGTGAGCAGGGTATATCTCCTCTTGGTTAGGATTCCTCCCTCCGCACCATTCCTGGATTCTAAGCTGGGTCTCTCAGAGAGCCTGCATAGCTGCTGCTATCTATCCGCCATGTTCTCTGGATCTTTGCCTTCTGTCTTGAGATCTGGTCTATAACAGGAGGTGTGTGTCTTCTCCAAGGT
Source organism: Cavia porcellus (assembly GCF_034190915.1). Classification (NCBI taxonomy): domain Eukaryota; kingdom Metazoa; phylum Chordata; class Mammalia; order Rodentia; family Caviidae; genus Cavia; species Cavia porcellus. The sequence continues at coordinate 11,507,769 of NW_026947512.1, read as the reverse complement.
CACTTGGTCCTTTGTGCTTGCTTCCTTGAGGGCCTATCCCTGTCTGGCTGTCTCTAATATTTCTACCTAGCTCAGTTGCCTGTAACAATAGTATATTTCTATGTTAGTAATTTCTTAATTTGTTGGATTATGCAATTTGTATTTGTAACCTGGGCTATGCATTTAGAAGAGATGAGATATCTTAATTATATTCTATATTCCAGTTACCAGTAGGTTTTTTCTTTGTGTAGCAAGCGCAATACTCAGTTTTGACAGTGGAGGGTGCTGGAACAGCATCGCGGGAAGATAAGGTTTGTCTTTCCAGTTCAAATGTGTTTCTTGCTTTTGCCATCAAGTCATGCTCTTCCTCTGCTATGCACACATTTCCCCTGTGAGCTCATTACTTTGGTTCTGGCTCAGTGAGGGCTTGTATAGCCTTCCTGATGTAGAAGCTCTATGCCTCAGATCTGCATCTTTGCTTATTGAGCCCTGATTCTCTTTACTCATTTGCCTTCCAAACTTGGCTGCCTGCACCCCAGCTTTTCCTGGACTGTTCAGCAAACTTCTTTGCTATGCATAAAGCTGCACTCATTCTTTTCCTAGGAGTTCTCAGCACTACCTTTAGAGAAAGGACACCTCCCCACCTTCCAAATGTACTTTTTCTTGGGATGCTTTATTATTATTATTTTTTTGGTAAGTTATCTTTCTATTAGTTGATAATTCTGTTTAGTAAACTTTTCCTGTTCATATAATTGTTGTTTTGTCTCTTGATTGGATATCAACTGATATTATCTAATTGAAAGAGTATCTAATGATATTAACTAATCCCACTGATCAAGTTTTTGGTATTCTTTTTGGAAAAACCAAACAAATCAACAAAACAACTGGTTATTTTAGATATTCTTAATAGTCATAATAGTGACAGTAACAGTAACTACCATTTAATGACTTTTGTCATATGGTTATTCCATTTCCATTGCATACTAAAGTGAAAAACTCTGAAAAGTGGGTTGTGTCATTTATTTCTTTATATCTTTTGGTGGGAGCCAAAGCTTGTTATTTGGTCATGTGAAACTGTTTTCTTTCATAACCTTTTTGTAGCACACTTTTGTGCATGGGTAGTGGATATTAGATTATCCTAGGCATCTATTTTAAATTGTTTGTTTTCTTAGTAAGTAAACTAGGAAATCTTTGGGAGATGCTATGAACCTAAGACCTGTATATTGAAAGCTTCATCACTAGCCTGTGGCTCTGTTGGGAAGGGGAACCTTAAAGAGGTGGAACCTCAAAGGGGTGAAGTTAAGTCACTGGGGTGCCCTTGAAAGGGACTTAGCTCCTTTCTGTCTCTCTCTGCTTTCTGGTTAGCATGATGTGAACAGGCTCCTTCTGCATATTCTGTTGCCATGGTGTACTGTTGCCAAAAGCCGAGGCCATAAAGCCTACTGACTATGGACTGAAACCTCTAACACTGGTGAACTTAAATAAATGCTTTCCCTTACTAGGTTGATTGTCTCAGGCAATCTATTTTAGTGGTACAAAAGTGACTAATACAAGGGCAGATAATGTTTCCTGGATGCTGAGTGAAGAAAGGAGTACCTAGTTTTTAGATCTCACTAGCCAGTAAGTATATATCATAGCAGAGACTGCTTTCTATTAGCCACTCCACAGTTTACCCTCAGCACCACCTGGACAACGTGTGTGTTTTGTTTACATACTATTCTGAGTGTCGCTCAGTCAGGTGTCATTTTAACCAATTGATTCTTATATTGAATAAATTTGATAAAATCGTTATTTTATATTTGTTATAAAAATTGATGAAAAATATGCAATTTTTGGTCATCCTATATTTAAATAAATAGGGCTGGTGAGAGAGGTTTAATGATAGTACTAAGGTAGCAGAGTGAAAAAAAAATTTTTTTTTTTGGTCTTTTTGAGACAGGGTCTCACGGTGCAGTTCAGGCTGGCCTTGAGCTCGCTTTGTAGCTCAGGCTAGTCTCAACGTTGCAATGATCCTCCTGCCTCAGCTTACTGAGTGCTGGGATTACAGGTATGCACCACCATGCCCTGCTCCTTAGAGTGAAAATTTTAAGATCAAAACTGTTGAGTGCTCTTATCTATCTGGTTTTGAATCCTGGCTTTGTAGTGACCTTGGGCAAGTTATAATTTCTCTGTGCTTCTGATTTGATCTCTAAATTGTGAGTTGGAAGTAATGTGATATAAACCATCCAGTTGGAGATATTCAACCATCATGATAAGAGGCAACAATGAATAGGATGTATAGAGCAGAGCAAAATTCTGTTTCACTGTAGAAATAATCTTTAAAGATTTGAGTAAGATACATGTGGAGTTGTGAAGAAATAAGTGACTATGGGAATGTTTACACTGCTGCTATTCAGTGGGCTCTATATGCAGCCAAAGGAGTTTAGGGACGATGAACTTTCTATGTAAATAAGAAAAGTTATTCAAACTAAATGATTAATAAGGTCAGTGTCTCAGAGAAAGTGACTGGCAAAAGTTGCACATTGTAAAAGAACTCTTGGCTGTTTCAAAACATGGAAAATGCAAAGGAAAAAGTATTGAAAAATGATCCAAACTTAAGGTGTATGACAGTTTGTTAAGGTATGGAAAAGGTACTTACTCCATATTGCCAATTATGTGAGAGAGCAGCAAACACTGTTCAAACTATTCTTGATAAAAAACTTTCAAAGGTCACAGAACAATCATTCTATTTTCCATTGATACAACCACCTGCACATTTTCAGATTTTGTATGGATTTTATGATTGTACACTACTGTGCATGGTATCTTTCCCTGTCTGATACCTTTAGTAAGAAAGGGAAAAGCTCACTGACTCTTTGTAATAGGAGACTTTCCTAACTATGTGTTTGTTTTAGTCTGTTAAGGATGACAATTTTTACAAAATCATTTTGTTACTGTGCTTTGCATATTGTCATGAAAAACTGGTTAAGTTAAAGATTTTCTTCTTTGTAGTTTATTTGCTTCTGTCATATCATTTTCATTTTTAATAACAAAACAGTCTAGTAAGAGACACTATTTTTAAATTGATAATTGGTCAGATGTCCCTTTCTTTTTGGATGCCTGGTGCTCTGCTGGGTGAAGGTAAAAGTTAAAAACGAAGTTCCTCTTGTAGGGCATTAATAAAACACTTTTCTCATTTTTTCTAAAGTAAAACTACAGATGCTGCATTTGTGGTATTAGGGATAACTTGGCGTTAAAGTTTAATAAAGCTTTATTTTGAGTTAAAAAGTTACTGTTATGAAAGTGGAGTTTTTCTTAAGAGTGGTAATGTAGTAATAATTCATGGTTGAAAATTGCTTACAACTTACAGTGCACTTAGACTGAGTCTTTTTAATTTCCCGTTAACTAAAGAAGATGTAAGCAACTAATATTTGTAGTTCAGACAGTTTTTCTATTGATAGCCTATGGAGATGGCAGATGATAAAATGAAAGACCAGACGTTTAAATTTTCTTTTATTATTACATGTTTATAGTATATAATGTTTATTTTCCTTATAGGGTATTGCTACATATACATGACACATCTCAGTTTCTTTTTCTTCCACAATTCCCCAGTCTCCCCTTTTTGGCAACATCAGATTCATTCGTGTTTTTCAAATCCCAATAACAGGCGGACTTAACAGGCCAACAAACATAAACATGTAAAACAGTAATGTTAAATTAAGGCACAGTTTTAGATACATTATTTGTGTTGCATTATAATAACTTTTCTCTTTTTTTCCCTGTTGTCTTTTATTTTATATTTTATTTATATATTGAATTTCCCTTATAAGATCAGCCACAAGATTCTTAAGGTTGTGTGTCTACTTTACTTCACTTAACATTATGGTCTCTGGGTGCATCCATGTTTTTATACAAATAACTCAGGTTTATAATTCGTCATGGCAGAATAGCACTCCATTGTGTATAAATACTGCATTTTCTGTATCCATTCATCTGATTTAGCTATTATGTATTGTGTGGGTATAAACATGGGTATGCATACATTGTGGTGTGATATCTTTAACTCTAGATATGATATCTAGTAGGGGAATAGCTGGTTCAAATGCAATTTCTAGTTTTAATTTTTTGGGGAATCTCCAGACAGATTTCCTAGTGATTGTATCAGTTTACACTCCCATCAATAGTAGGAAGGTTCCTTTTACCCTGCAACCTGTTCAGCCTTTTTATTGGTTAATTTCTTGATGATAGCCTTTCTTTCTGTAGTGAGGTGGAGTCTCAGTGTTGTTTTAATTTGCATTTCTCAGTGGCCATCAGTGTTGAAAATTTTTTCATGATTTGTTATTTGTTTATACTTCTTGCCCTGAGAAGCATCTTTTTGTTTCAGATGTTCATATTTTGACTGAGTGTTTAAAATTAGGGGATTTAAGTGTTTTGAGTTCTTTATTTGTTGTATATATTAGTCTTTAGAGAAGTAGCTTGCAAAAATGTTTCCCCATTCTGTATGTCGTCTCTAACACCTGTGCCAGTACCACCTCTCCGTTGGTGGTTGGCTTTGCTGTGCAGAAACTTTTTAATTAAATGATTCATGGTATTATTTCTTGTGAAACCAGGATTCTGTTCAGAAATTGTTTGGTTTCACCTGTGTTTTCAAGAATTTTACATATTTTGTCTTCCAGCAGATTGTTTTTATTTTAATATGTAGATCTCTGATCCATTTTCATTTTATTTAGTGCAAGATGAGACATATGGTTGTAGGTTCCATCTTCAGCATGTGGATAGCCAGTTTCTCAGCACCGTTTAAAAGAAACTACCTTTCCACTAGTGAAAATATTTGGCCCTTTTGTCAAAAATAAGTAGTTGAGGGTGGCTGGAGTTGTTTCTGCATACTCTGTCCTGTTCCATTGATTCACTAATCAAAAACATGTTTTTTTTGGTCAGTACTTTGTTTTGTTTTGGTTTTTGAGACAGGGTTACTATGTAGTTCAGGCTGGTCTTGAACTCACTTTTAGCTCAGGCTGGTCTTGAATTTGCAGTAATCCGCTTTCCTCAGCTTCTTGACTGCAAGGATTACAGCTTGTGCTACAGCCTGGCCCATAAATTTAAATTGACTCACCACTGTATCACCAGTGCCTATTGAGGATTTTAACATCTAATTTCATTTAAGACCCTGGCCTGTAGTTCTCTTGCTTGGTTGGGTTCTTTTGTATATTACAATCAGGGTAATGCTTACTTCTCTGGTGGGTTTAATATTCCTGTCAGATCTTTTCTGCTTCCCAGGGATCTACTTCCCTCCTTTATTTTTGCTTCTCCACGTTGTTATTTTCCAGGGTTTGGATTCTGAATCTCAGATTGATTTGAAGACCATATCGTTTTGTAGTGATAGATATAGGCTCAAATTCTAGTCCTATAACTTCATAGCTGTGTGATATTGGCCAATCACTTCTGGTTCCTGAAAATCATTTATTATTTGTTGGATGAGGGTTGTTTTGAAATATAGACAAATTATATAGTAGTATATGTCTTGAACCATTCAGTAAGCGGTGGCTGATACAATATACCTATTATTACTAATGTGATAATGCCATCTTATTTTCAGGTTTGATTTCAGATTTTGGGTTAGGTCAACTGTTTCTGTTTTAAAAATAATGTGTGTCTCCTCTCTCTTTTAATATTCAGTATATCCAGGTATCCTGGAACTTACCATATTAGATTGTTATGGTCTGTTTACTTTCTTCCTCTGTCATTTGTGAACTTGAGAAAATCGGTGAAATAGCTGTTTTTTTTTTTAACCATACTTTGGAGTTAATAGTCCTTGTCGAATGACTGAACCTTTTAATATTCATATTAGATGTTTGTGTTACTAATAATATCTAAATCCTGACACATTATTCTTAATAGTTCTTGCTGGTCTTATTGGAAGCCTGATGTGCTTTAATGAGGTATAATTTTGGAAATGACTAATACAGCTTTGTACAAAAAATTATGTAATTTTAGTGCTTGGGGCATTAAAGTTCATATATCACACCTCTGTTTTTTAGAAGAGGAAACAGGCCCAAGGGTTCTAGGTGCTTTCTCTAAAGTCACAGTGCAGATTGGTGGCAGGATATTTTATGAGTCAGAAAGAGCAGTATATCAGAGATCATCGAGCTAAAGTGATAAGTATTGCATTTCAGGGAAATCCAAACTTCTAAGGGTCCTTTTGTTGTAGAGGTTAATATGGGAATATTATGATTTGATCCATTTATCCTTACTTCGCAGAGCTTGAAAAACAAAATTGTATAAAAGTTTAGATTTTCAGAAGAAGCAGAAAAAAAGTTGAGAGGATAAATTTTAAGCTATTACCTTTGGTTCCAAAAGGGGCTGAGAAGGATGGACCAAGTGATTATTTTAAAATATGTAGCATTTTGGTATTTGTTAACTTATTACAGTGAGTATATAATATTTTTGTAACTTAAAAGCTTTATGATATAGAAAATTCTTGTTTAAAAGCAAAAACAAAAACCTAGGAGAGGTACAAGTTAAATGAAAGTATATAGGAAAATAAACAAATTTGTCCTCATATGGCCTTACGTGAGGAGACCAAATTTTTATCTGAAAAAGAATTCAGTCTTTGATTACTTAGCAAAAATTTAAGGCAATAATTTATGCAGACTGTTTATTATATGATTTTATATGGGAAATCCTAGTGGCACGTAGTAAGCATAGTGAAATGAATAATAGAGTGAAATTATGTTATAGAAGATGGTATTTTGTTCACTAGTACGGTAAGATGTTTAGAAAGTTATCCTTGGAGATTGTGAACTTTACATGATTCATTACATGCATGATCACTTTTCAATGTCAAAAGGAAGTCTTGAAAAGTTATCTTTACGTACTCACAGAGGTGTGTACTTACTAAACTCATATTTGGATTAGACCAATTACCTATCTTGTTTACTTAAGAGACTTGTTTACTAGAAAAAGTAAACCTTTGGAAAACAAGAAAGCGGGTAAAACATTGACTGGCCAACTGCAACTTTAAAAAAATTACTTTTATTAGTACATGTTCACAGTACCTAAAATAATTATATTCTTTGTGGGGAGTTGGTATATATATACCTTAATTCTCTTTTTAAGTCTTTTTTTCCTTTCCTCCCTCCATCTCTTGGTTCCCTTTCCTTTTGCAAAAAGACCTACTAGCTATCTTTTATTTTGCTCTTCAGTTATAGTTTTGGTTTCTCATATAAGAGAAATCACATGATATTTGACCATGTGTGTCTAATTTATTTCACTTATGTGTGTCTGGTCTCATGATGCATTTGTTTTCTTAAAAATGACTCAGGTTTATCCTTCTTTAGGGCAGAGTAGAATGGCCACTTTTTGAAATTTAAAACATCTTATGTTTATTTACATTCTTTACCCCTTCTGTAAAACACTACAGCATATCTTAGGTGTTGGGCAACTGTGATGAAGACTTTCTGTCATGTTTGAGGAAGCATTGTTTTGAGAGGGACCCTCAGGACAGATTGTATTGCTTTTTGAGGTACAAGATGGATTAAATAGCAGCTTGAATCTGATTAAATTGTTTAACTTTTCTGGACCTTGCTTTGCTTATCAGAAAGGTAGAGTTAATGTAGCCTAAAAAATATAAAAATTTTAGATTTGGTGGAATTTTAAAACTTATCGAAGTGTGTAGTATTTTGGTAGCATTGGTAGGGTTTCTGAAGCTTTTCTGGCACCAGAAAGCATGTTGATTGTATATTCATTGATATAATAGTAGAGAACACAGTGTTTTGTTCTTATTTTTTAAAACCTTATATTTATTTAGCTGGTTTCTCTGATCTTGATCTGTATATTTCTAGTAACTACAAGCAAATAAAAGCTCTTATCTCCCTAGAAACAAATTCATATTGTAGTACCATGGTTTTCTTTTTTTCCCAGTAAGCAATTTATGGCCATTTTCATGGCAATTTCTGATCCTGGTAATATTTTACACATAAAATCTAAGAATTTGGATAACTCATTTCTATGATTTCTGTGTGATTTTATTATGTATCTTAATTTTATTTTTGGTCTTCCTGTAACAAAAAGTTATTTATAATTCAAAGTTAAGATTGTATAATTATTAAGAAAGCATTTTGCTGTCTGGGCTTCTATATATTCTTGATACCTTATTTCTCCTTTTTTCCCCCCCCAATATTTTCAGATGTTTTGGAATGTTATTAAGTCCAGGTCGAAACGTGAAGAACAGTGACATGCATTTACTGGATATGGTAATGATAATCTTAAGCACTTTAACCAAGTATAGATAGTAGTTATTTTATAGTTCTAAAGTACATTCTATTTAAAAAGCTTGTCTTATTGTCAGAATTGTTTCTTTTTACTGCATATAATAATAATTAAATTTGGTAGCTGTTTAAAAATTACTTATGAGGGAGGGATTTAGGAAATTTTCAACCAAAACAGTCATGCAGTTTGAAAGCAAATAAAAGGATAGTATTATCACAATGTCCATCTTTCATCTGTTGGACTTCTTTTCTTTGAGCCCAAAATAACAAGAATATGATTATAAACAAGTATTTCCAAAGTGAATATGGTGCCTTTCATTTTTTAATGCATTATTAATTTGAGTGTTGTAATGATGCTTGTTTAGTTTAATGCATTTCTTTTTCTGAACTTCTCCTAGATTACCTTTTCCTAGCAAAATATATTTATGATATTCACATAAAGAATGCCCTTTAAAAAAATGCCCTTAAAGGTTAATATGTATATTCAAGAGTTAGTATTTGATACAAAAGTGGCAACTTTTGCACAGTATTAGGTATACCTTCTAATATTGCAATGAATGAAAACATTTGCTTTATGGTTTAGAAATCTTATAGGAAATAGTCATTTTAGAGTGAGTATAATGTTCCTTAGTGAACTGAAAATTTTAGTGATAGTAGATACTGCATGTGTTTTTACTTTCTACTGTGCTTTGTAAATGTCAGTTAAATATCACTAATTATGTCAAGTTTTTCTTTCAGTTATTTCATAGCAATATCAACACTGATCTAGTAATACCAGAATGCTTTTCTTTTCGACGTCTTGGCAACTACTTATGTGCCAAGCATTGTGTGAAGTGCTGGGGTTAGAGATGAGTAAACCATAACTTTTTATACCTGTGGGTTCATAGTCTTATCATGGAAACAAACCTTTTAAATAAGTAACTACAGTAATGGGTGCTGTGCTCTCTCTGTTGGAGCAAGGAACAAAGGAAACACTGCCTTGGATAGGTCAAGTAAGGACAGTGGTTACACAGAAGGAGAAAACAAATTAGTTATTGATCTACTGATGTCTGCAATATACCACTAAAGATGGCGGTTTACCCAAAGCAAGTCATACCATTTTGGAGTTGTGAATATTCAGTGAGGTAGTATTTTGGGAATATTAGGCAATAAAAACTTTTAAGATCCTGGGTCCTATATTATGATCTTTCAGAGTTTAAAAGATTTAAGATGATTGACTGGTATGATTTATCTATAAAGTGTAAATCCAGATTTATTTATTTATTTATTTTTTGAGATGTTGCAGTTCAGATTGGCCTTGTACTTACTTTGTAGCTCAGGCTGGTCTTGAATTTGCAACAGTCCTCTTGCCTCAGTCTGCCAAGTGCTAGGATTAAAGGCACGTGCCACCATGCCCGGCTTAAATGCAGATTGTAAAATTCTGATACTGATGTGATTTTCTGAGATTCTTTTGTCATCTAACTTACATCTGATTTACAGAGCAGTCCTCTACCTTTGAGGCATCAAAATGAAAGGCTGTCATGCTTCTTGAGAGAAAAATATGCTTAGGCTACACAGTTAATGGGCATATAGAAAAGCTTGCATTTGCAGCAGTTGACAACAGTTGTGATGTTGTCAGTTTTCATGATATCTTATTATATAGATTAAATCTCATGAAAAGGAACTCATTACCTTACATTGAAGCCTGAGAGATAGCATTGGTCATTATAAAGTTATTTCTTTGTAATCAGCTGAAATCAAATTCCTTGTAATTTTGCCCGATTAGTCTTAGTTATGGCTTCCAGTCAATTCTTCTGTTCTCTGATGTTTCCTTAAGACAAGGTCTCACTATGGTAGTGCAGACTGACCTTAAACTCACTTTTGTAGTCCAAGCCGGCCTTTAGCTCATTACGAGCCTACTGCCTGAGTCTCCCAAGTGCTGGGATTATAGGTATGTGCCTCCATGCCTGGCTCACTTCTACTCTTTTCTGGACACATCCAAATGTCATGCAAAATTGAAAAATGTTTTACCATGTTAATTTATGGAACTTTCAATTTGAACAGTTTTTAAGCAATACTAGTTTTTTCTTCTTGAGAATATTTTCTAATGAGCAATGTGAACTGTGACTTCTAGTTTAATAAATGTATAAATGTAATTTAAGGTCTTCATAAAAGAAAATCATACATGACATTTTTTTTCAGTAACATAGTTATATACACACAAATAAAATCACATAATCCCAGAATTAATTTAGGGGGATGCAAGTAAAGAGACTGAATTTTCTTCCAATAGTGGCAGCATTTTTTGTCAAGGAATTTGTACTATAAGAATAAGGACAGAAGTTTTTTTGCCTTATCAGGAGAAGCATAACAGCAATTTCCAAAAAAGCAGAAAACTCAGTAGAGCCAGGTTTCTTGGAATTGGGTCACAGTTTAAAATTTAAGACCGAAAGATTCCCCAGGGAGTTTTGTAGAGTCTTACAGTTGACTGCTTCCTGACATTAAACCAGAAGCTTGACCCACAGTTGCAAATGCGTTTCACATGTTAATCCAGTACACCTGGCAGTCTGTAATCCTTACATGTGTGATGAACTCTGCTGTTTTCTCTTCTGCTTTGCCCCCTACTCCCTCTGCCCTTTTCTTTTTGAGCTGCTACCTTGTGCTTCTCCTTGTATTTTCTCCCTTCCGACCTCTCAGTATCTGCCTTTGTTTTTTGCTTACATGATTTATAATTTTAGTGTTTTTTTTACATTTATTTTCTCCATTTCTCTTTTACCACTTACCAAGTTTTTAATACTCTGTTATTCTTTATGTATTTTTCCCACTTCATAATTTTATAGCAGTTTTGTATGTGACCTCTCACAGCTTGACTTCTCAGTAAATGTGCTCAGCTTCCATTTCTAACTTCGCACTTTCCTTGATTTGCGTTAATTGAAAGAGGGATTTTTATGCTTTGTCCAGTTCATCCTTTATCTTTTTGGACTCAAGCACAGCAAACGTTCTGGTTTACAAATGCTTTAGAATCTGTGGGTCAGAAATCCATTCCTGTTCGAAATGTGGACCTGATTCAGAGGGAAGGTGGCAAGTTAAGGGAGTGTGTGTGTGTGTGTGTGTGTGTGTGTGTGTGTGTGTAGAGACAGATATTGAGGGAGATAGATTGATTTTAGCTGATTTTGAATAGGTTGGAGGTGCTGAGGAAGGTTTCATTTACAGATGACATTGAGTGTATTTCATCTCTGGAATGCAAGGGTATCAACCTGAGAGCTGTACAATCTGATTAGTGAATTATTTCCAATGTCCTAAGAGAATGTACGTAGTCATTACCAAATGACTGGCATAATTTTAGAGGGATTCAGAGAAACATCTATGAGGGGTGATGATGTAAAAAAGGGTTTTGTGGTGTTTGACCCTTCTGGCACTCTTCATGCTACATGGAAATACAAAAATTTCAAAGTACTGTAGATGCTTTCCTTTTGTGTATCTGTGTATTTATTTGCTTTTGTGTAGTTTTCTCATGGGGAACCTTTCATCCTCCTCTCCCTACACAGGTACACAATCTCTCTGTGGCTTTGCTTTGACAGTAGTACTTCCTAGCTTCTTTACGAAGAATAAAGTATTTGATCTCAAAGTCTTACAATGGAGGCAGTGAAGAGAAAGAAGAGATAGGAAGGAGAGAGTCACTTTAAAAATAGGGAGAGGAAGAGTCAAAAACTTGAGTATTAATTACAAGCTAATGCTAGTTTCCTGAGATAGATCTGTGATTGTAAGAAAGTGTATGAGTATCTGACATATAGAAAATAGACAACTAATGTTTAAGGTATTAATTGCTATAAAGTAAATTAATATTTAAGAATACATTAAAAATTAGAACATCAAAAGACAGATATTCCCTTTCTACTCCATGATTGGCTATTAATTTAGTCTTCATTTAATTCTTACTGTTTCTGTGGAAACTACATGCATCTTCATATGCATAGATACGTGAAATTTTGGCAATAGCATAAGGTGAAGTTAAATGTAACATTTTAGTTATATTTATATATAACATATAACATTATATTTAATTTTATGTTTTTGTGATTCAATATGTATATGTGTGTGTCTCCATTTATCTGAGGGATGGATGCATACCTCTACATAGAATTTGTGTTTGAAGAAAGCTGTAAGGGGATATAATATTTAAAGAAATGCTTGTATAGGATTAAAAAATTTATAATGAAAATAAAGCCCCTATTTGAATATAAATCTAAATTTTAATTAGTTGGGTTGCTTTAAGTAAGATGCAATGTAAAATGGTGATTTTATTGGTGATTATCTCTGATTGCTGTTTTAACTTGTAGGAATCCATGGGGAAGAGTTCTGATGGGAGAGCGTATGTTATTACTGGCATGTGGAATCCTAATGCACCGATATTTCTGGCACTTAATGAAGAAACACCAAAAGGTGACTTTTCTTTTAAAAATATTTAAAAAATTTTTATATTATGAGCAGTCTTACATTTTTAAAAAATTTGGATGCTTATTTAAAATAATGGTACTCTTATTTAGAATTTGAGATTGCTTTTAATACTCCAGGCTTCCATGGAGAACCCTTATTAACATTTGAAAGAATTTCTCTAAAAGACATGAGTTAATTTGATTAGATTACATAGAAGGCATTTGGGCTTTGTATTTCATATATGCCTATAGAATTGTTAAAACCAAACAATAGCTAGAATTTTGCAAATCTTTGATTATTGTTTTAACCTTATTTTAGAGATTATATTTTTATATTTTTTTCAGTTATTAATTATTCATTTTTGTCTTTTGATCTTTGAGATTGTAACAGTTTATATTAAGATTTCATTTGTAGGGAGCACTTTCCCCCCTAGTTTCCTACGTTTTAGTTTTACCGTTTCTAGTTTGACAGAAATTTGTAAATATTAAATAGTAACATTTATTGTTTTTCCCATTATCTTTTTTGATTACTACTTTATTCAGATATTTGTTAATTGCCTATTTTTTTGCTCCTTCATCATCTGCATTGAAATGAAATTTAAGGTTTTATTTGCTGAGTTCTAGTCACTCAACCACTTTAAATGCTTATTGTCATTCTACTATTTATATTTGGAATATGATGAATCAATTTGCTTTGCTTTTTTATTACTCAGTTTATACCCACAGGAGACTCTTGGCTAATAAGAAGAAGCATTGGTGAATATTAGTGTAGAAATATAATGTTAATGAAGAATATTAGAATTATATTTTTCCTTAGGGAGAATGTTTAGCAATTGAATAAATTTCATGTTTTTGATCACATAATAAGCTGTCTAAAAGTGAAGGCTAAAAAGAGAAAAAAAACTTTATAAAACTTAGCTTAAAAAGTTGTTTTAGCAATAGAGAATTTTTTTTTTTTGTCTTTTTCCTTTTTATCGGTACCAGGGATCGAACTCGACTGCCTGCTTACAAGGCAGGCGCTTATGCCGCTGAGCTAAATCCCCAGCCCCGCAATAGAGAATTTTTATACTCACAGTTTATTTTTGGAGATAGGCTTACCAACTTTTTCCTTAAAATTATTCAGAAAGAAAATACTTTAGAAATGAGAAATAAGCCATTTGAAATTGTTGAAGAGGGGTCAGGGATTTAGCTTAGCGGCATAAGCACCTGACTGGCAAGCACAAGGTCATGAGTTCAATACTTGGTACCAAAAAAAGAGAAATTGTTAAGGAATAAAATATAAGAATTTCAAATGCCAACTTGTAAAAGTAGCTTTACCTGTTTTTAATATAACCCATAATTTAGTTTCATTTTGAGTTTTAATATATTTAATCTTATAAGAGATTTTTGTTTGATTAAAATTTTATAATGTTATATTACAATAATATTCAGGTCTTAATTATGTATTTTAAATTTACAATTATTTTATAAGGTACATAAGCATGTTGCTTTAAAATTTGCAAATGGTGCCCTCAAAATTACACATAATTCATAGAATTCATAAATAACATGTAGTTTTTGTGGAAGAAGTTTAGGCCCCAAGAGATGAAATATCTTAGATCTTTTTACTGCATTAAGATCTAGTTGAGTAATATATTTCATGTCTTAAGGTGCTTTTTTTTTTTTTTTTTTTTACTTCTTTTCAGTATTCCCTTTAAAGTCCTCTAGGATAGGCCCAATGTCTAGAGAATCTTGATTTGTTTTGAATTGACAACTGTAATGCTTACATCAGTCAAAGTGCATTTGGTGAACGTAAATGTTCTGCAATGCCTTAAAAACACTGTTGAATGTTTCTTCTAGTAGTGGGCTTATTTAGATTTTTCATTAAGAACTAAAAATTGTGGACTAAGTAAATTTCAAAAATACAAAATGATTTGGAATGATCAGGCCATAGCTTCAAAACCCCAGAGAATATCAAGCAGGTAAATAAAATAAAATGAAATCCATGTTTTTTCTCTTATGATGAAAACCAGAGAAAACCCATGGAAACCACCCTAAAAGATTCTAGGCACAAATTAAATTTAACCTGTGGCTGAGTAAACATTTTGAATAATAACTAGCATTTAGGCTGATAGCACTGTATTCCTGTTGGATCAAAGCACATGTCATGCCTCAATTTTATGTATCATATGTGTAGTGTGTTTGTGTGTGTATACACACACAAACATGCATATATATGTACAGAAACTTTATATAAGTATTTCATTGGAACTTTGATTAATGAATTCCTGAGGGTAAATATATTATGAACTATGAGGGTTCCGACAGATCTCCAGGGATTTCTCCTAAAGCACACAGCGTGAAATGTCTGTCAATAACATTTTGTCTATGCAAGTTTAACATAGAGAAGCTGTGCATCTCTTTTGGTTTGACAATTTTTCGAAACAACTCATTAAACTAACCTAATAATTTCTATTATTCCTCTTTTTTTTAAGATGGGAGGAAAAATCTCTCATTTTTCCAGCATTTACCTAAGAAATTTGGTAGTTTTAGGGTAAAATATTTATTTATTTATGTGCTGGAAATTGAATTCAGGGCTTGTGCATACTAGATGACTACTCTACCACTAGGCCACACCCCCAGTCCAGTTTTCACTTATTTTTGTTATGGATAGGATTTGGGATATGCAGAAAGATAGCTATTGAGAGTTTTGGATATTTTACTAAGATAGGATCATTAGTGCTTGAGAAACACATTTGGAGTACTTGGTTACCTACTTAAAGTATTTAAAAGCATAGCAGGTAGTATAATGATAAGGAATCTCTCTATTCTTTCATTTTTCTCCTCTATTCTTTCATAAATGAGAAAATGTTATATTCTTAAATAATGAAGGAATAATAAAACCTAGGAAATTTCTACTACAGATAAACGAGTGTACATGACTGTGGCGGTGGATATGGTAGTCACGGAGGTGGTAGAGCCTGTCCGCTTTCTCCTGGAGACTGTAGTTCGTGTGTACCCTGCAAATGAGCGATTTTGGTATTTCAGCAGAAAGACTTTCACAGAGACTTTCTTCATGAGGTTAAAACAGGTAGGACCTTTTGTTCTCTTCATGTAATAACATACTTTCTATCGTTTATTTCTAATATCAAGATAATTCTTTAAGTAGCAATAATATTCCTCCAGAAATCCAAATAATATTCAGAGTCAACCAGCAGAGTGAAAAATTCACATTTAGCTAACATACATGTTTAAAAAGCCAGCTATTGTAATAATTATGTTGTTTTTTCTTAAAAACCTGTCATATGACCTATCAGTAGGACAGTAATAAAAATATATACTCTAAATATGAAAGCAACTTGTCTAGCTTTTATATACAGTTACTTAAAAGAGATAGGATACAGAAATATCATACTGTATTTATAAAGTTAAAATGAAAAAATTTCCAGGAAATATGTCATTGTCTCAGTCATTTCTGCTTGCAGTATTAGGTAAGTTACATTATATGAATTTGTTCTTTGGCTCATCAGTA
This sequence comes from Cavia porcellus, assembly GCF_034190915.1. Classification (NCBI taxonomy): domain Eukaryota; kingdom Metazoa; phylum Chordata; class Mammalia; order Rodentia; family Caviidae; genus Cavia; species Cavia porcellus. The sequence continues at coordinate 11,491,615 of NW_026947512.1, read as the reverse complement.
AGATTAAAAAATTATTATGTTAAGTAAACAAAATTAAGATTTCCATGATATCTTTAACTGGGCAATATTAATATGTTACATACAGTTTTTGTTTTAGAGTAAAGAAAGAAATAGGAAAAAAATAATTTGAATTCTGGTAATGTCTGTTTTTTTTAAAGAGGAAAAAAAACCCCAAAACAAAAAACTCAATAAAAGGGATACAGAATTTCAAAACAAGATGATAAGAAATTAGTAATGGTTATTACATTACATATTGTTGTCTTCAAAATAGTTGCTCAGAAGTAGTGTCAGGTTTTTTTTGGTACGGGGGATTGAACTCATGTGCTTGCCAGGCAAATGCTTATGCCACTGAGCTAAATCCTCAGCCCCAAAATTTTCAGTTTTATAAAATCAGGGTGGAACTTCTGTTGAATGATAGAAATATTTTATGTGTTATCTGTTACTATGCTCACTTGCTCAAGCTTTAAAATACTTGCTGCTTCAAAACAGTAACAGTCGAAATGCAGTGGAGCAAAAGCAAGCACCAGCACAATGAACAAATATAGAAGCCACTTACCCATTTTTATATTAAAAAAAAATCTTATGGCTCAGGCCTCATATACTTTGAAAGAATTATTTTTTTCATCTTTCATAAAATTATTGTAACTAGTTCAAGTCAGCTTTTATTACTGTGGACTGTTTTGCAGCATATTGTAATGAGCATTATATGAGCAATATTTAAAACTGCTAAGCATCTTTTAATATTTTGTTGTGAGATTCTTTTCCTTCTGCCTTTTCCATCCCTCCATTCCTCATGCTTTACTTCCTTTTGTTTTGATAGCATAGTTGCTATCACTATCAAAGACTTGAGCATTGTAAGCCAGGGGATTATTTACATTTGCAAATCAGTCAATAAAGGAACTGTATAGAAAGTGGGCTGTCATTATTTTAATAACTAAATTATTTTGATGTGAATTCTACATTTTTAAAACTTGAAAAAAAGCATGCATGCATGTTCTGCAATATCTTCATGTATGTATATATGCACATGTGGGTAAATAAGGTGAATTATTAAATATTTTCATATTTTAAAAATTTCTAGTATTGAGTAATGAATATCATAGAAGTTTGCATAATAATAAACCATTCAAAATGCTACATGAGATTGTTTCATATGAATTAAAAAATAAGATTCAGTTGTAATATTCAGCTTTATTAAATGTGAAACTAATGTAAATGCATCTTAACTATGAAAAAGATGGTTTCTAACATTAGTGTTATAATCTTCATTAAAGAAAAAGTATGGAAACCCATGGAAAATAGATTATTGACTAGTCCACGTATGAAGACTTACCCCCTTAAGCTGAAATAATAAAAGTGAAAAATTAAAATGTAGAGAAGTTAAAAAGATTAACATTCAATATGGATAATTATTACAAGAGCTGAAATTAAAACTCTACCTTAGAACAGATTATGCAGCTGTCTGAAACCACTCTAGCTGCTTTAGATAACTCTGGAAACCAGATTGGTCCTGATTAGGCAACACTGTTATAAAGAAAGAATTAGGTTAGACTCTGATAGAATTCATGAAATTACCTATGAAAATCTGGGTTTAGGCTATTACTGGTTTTTTTCTTTTATACCAGGGATCGAACTCACGAGCTTGTGCTTGCAAGGCAGGCGCTATTGATGCTGACCTGAATCCTCAGCCCTATTACTGTTTCTTAAAGGATTCAAGGAGCATGGTTTACTCTTAGTTTTGTGTGATTTAGACACCTGGAACCATTTCTTTCATTCTACAGTACTGCACTTATGTTGGATGATCTTAGTAGTTCTGTGTCTAAACAGTATTAGGCCAGATTTCTGGATATAACACTGTGGTTTTCGTGTCGAAACATTTCGTGGCAATTTCCTATCCACAAATTATTTTTTCATCATAGTATTCACATTCTCGGGCTGGGGATTTAGCTCAGCGGCATAAATACCTGCCTTGCAAGCAGGCGGCTGTGAGTTCAATTCCTGGTACCGATAAAAATGAAAAAGACAAAAAAAAAAAAACAAAACCAAGTATTCACATTCTCAAATGTAGCAGGACTTCATCTGTGGGCAGTGGAGATAAATGAATACCTACTTTGTTCCTGATGAGTGTCCATTCAGGACCAAATGGCATTGTTATTTGTTTTGCACTTACACAGTAAGGGGAGCAAGTAACAAAGGATCTGAAACTAAGGTATCTGGGAACATTTTCTCAAGATAGTTATTTGATCTGAGATCCAACAGGGAAGCAGAAATCAATTAGGTGAGAGTAGGAAACAAGATGTGTACATGTCCAGAGCTTTAGAAAGTTTAGGAGCAACAGAGTTGACCATGAGAAGAAGCTAGGTCTCTGATCATGTGAGATTTTACACTCCATGTTGAGGGTTCTTCTAAAACTCAACTTTAATATTGTATAGGTAGCATATGATAAAGTGCCCATTTAATTGTACATTTTATTAAATTTTGACAAATTTATACATGTGAATAACTACCACCAAAATTCAGATAGCATTCTCATTCTTAAAAGTTCCCGCTGGATGTGACAGCGTATGTCTGTAATCACAGCTCTTGGGAGGCTGAGGCAGGAGTATTACTACGAGTTCAAGGCCAGCCTGGACTTCATAGTGAGTTTGAGGCCATTCTGATCTGCGTAGCAAGATCCTGTCTCCAACAGAGAGAAGTTCCAGTGTGTGCTGGGTGTGGTAGAGCACAACTCTAATCCTAGCATTTGAGAGGCTAAGGCAGAAGGGTGGCTGCCAGTTTGAGGTCAGCCTCGTCTATATACTGAGTTTAAGGCTAGCCTGAACTACCCAGGAAGACCTTTCTTAAAAAGAAAAGTTCCAGTTTGCCTCTCTAGCCAGCCTCTCCTCTTCTGTTGTAGTTTAGACTTGTCTTTTCTAGAGCTTGTATAAGGAATCATATCTACTTAATTTTTTTGGGTAAGCCTTCTTTAATGTGACAGTGCTTTTGAGATTCATCCATGTTGTATATCAGCTGTTCATTCTTTTTGGCTGTCTTTTTTTTTTTCTTTTTTACTAGTAAGTGTTTGGACTACATAATAGTTACATTTATTTTGGGAAATTAGTACATAAACATATTGCATGTTGATCGTTTTTACTTCTCCTTTCTACCCTCCTGTGTCTCCCCAGATCACTTTCACATCTCTATGAAATCTGTCTCCATGCTTATCAGCTATCCTTTATTTTGCTCCTTATTTGTATTTTAAGTTTCTCCTTGTAAGGGAAACTGTGATATTTACCCTAAGAATTACATACTGTGTGATGCCACTTGCATAGCATTCTTTTTTTGAGGAGGTGCAGGGGATTAAACCCAGGACCTTCCTTTGTATGAATCTATCACAATTTGTTTATTAATTCATCTGTTTGAAATTTGAATTTTTTACTGTTTTGGGTTGACATGAGTAAAGCTACTATATGTAGGTCTTTGTGGGACATAGGTTTTCATTTCTCTTGAGTAGATATGATATGTTAAGCATATACTTTATAAGGAAGTACTAGACTTTTTCCAGGCTACTTCCATCATTTTGTTTTCCCTACACTTATATATGTAGGTGTTCACATGTTTCAATTTTTTGCTTATCTTGCCCCCACTTAGTACTGTCAGTCTTTTTAATTTTAGCTATTTTTGTGTATATGCAAATATACCTCATTTCAGTGCTAAATTACATTTCATGTAAAGTAATCATTTTGAATGGTTTTTCTTATTGTTATTGGTCATTTATATATTTTCTTTATAATTGTCCATTTTTTAAATTGTCTTCTTGTTTGTATATTCTGAATATTTTTCCTTGACAGTAGCTTGCCTTTTTAGTTTTATAACAGTGTCCTTTGGAGTGGTGAAAGTTTTAAATTTTGATTAGGTTGTATTTAAGAATAGTTTATTTTATTGTTGATACTTTGTGTGTCATATATAAGAAATCTCTGTTCCAAGGTTGTAAAGATATTTTGTGGTAGAGATTTTATAGTTTTGGGTCTGTAGTTCATTTTGAGTGGATTTTTGTTATAGTATGCAGTAAGATTTGAGATTTTGTTTTAAACCTCTCCTCAACTGCATAGATAGTTGTTCCAGGCATCATTTGTTGAAAAGATTCTTTTTATCTATTGAATTAATATATCTGAAATCAGTTGATTATTGCTGCGTAGGTCTGTCTTTGGGCTCTTTCCCTTGATCTTTAGGTTTATTTTTATGCCTCTTTTTACTTAGTCTTGATGATTGAACCCAATACTGTGTATTAAAACCTGATGGAAGTTTTCTAACTTTTTTTTCCTTTTCAAAGTTGTATTGTCTCTTGGAAGTCTTTTGCATTTCAGTCTATTTGAAGAAAAATGCTTTTTCCGATTTTGAAAGCAAATGCTTTGAGACTGGATATTATATAGGGAAGAGGTACTATCTTAATGATCATAATCTAACTTGTGAATGTGGCATATATTATTGTTCACCACCCCATTTTAAGCTCTTATTTAATTTTATTATATCATTTTTGAGATACAAAATTGTTTATCTTGAAAAGAATTTATTTCATATTTTTTTTGCTTTTTACCTGGGTTACCTCATATAGTTGACAAGTGAAATTGAATGTATTTAAAGGGTGATTTTCAGTGCATGTATGATATAAAATGATTACTACAATCAAGTTAGCTAACACATTCATTGCTTCACATAGTTCACATTTTTTGTAGTGAGAATACTTAGTATCCTTCTAGCCAATTTCAGGTATGTAATAGTACACTGTTAATGTTAATCACTGTAATATCTCTCAACTTACTGTCTTTTTCCTTTTTATCGGTACCGGGGATTGAACTCACGACTGCCTGCTTGCAAGGCAGGCGCTTATGCCACTGAGCTAAATCTCCAGCCCCAACTTACTGTCTTATAACTGAAAGATTGAACCTTTTGACCAACATTCACCTTTTCCCATACTCTTGGCTTTTGGCAACCACCACTTTGTTAGTCTTAATATGTAACTGAGACCATGCAGTATTTGTCCTTCTGGTCTGGCTTATTTTATTAAATACAGTGTTCTCTAGGTTTACCTCTGTTGTTGGAAGTAGTAGGATTTTGTTCTTATTTGTGGTTGTGTTGTATTACAAAGGTTTATCTACTTATCTGTTAATTGACATTTATGTTGTCTACATGTCATGGTATTGTGAATAATATTGCAGTAAAGAGGGAAGTACAGGTACCTATTTGATATATTTATTTCATTTCCTTTTGAGTAGATACCCAAAAGTAGAATTGCCAAGTAGTATGGTAGTTCTGGTTTTAACTTTTAGTGAATCTCCATACTGTTTTCCATAATAGTTGAGCTACTTTATATTTCCACTAACAGTTCACAGCGTTCTGTTTTTTTCCACATCCTGCCAATTCTTATCTTTCTGATAACAGCCATTCTAAAAGATGTGTGGTTTTGATACTTTCCCTGATGATTAGTGATGTTGGACACATTTTATATATCTGTTGGCCATTCAGTATGTATTCTTTTGAACAATGTCTCTTCAAGAATTTAAGTAGTTGGTGTATTTTTATTATTTAGGGTTTTTTTTGTATTTAGTTGTATAAATGTACACACAAAGACAAATCAGATGTTGGTATACAGTAAAAACCAACTAAAAGCAACAATTGTGCCACCATTGACAAAAATAATCAGCAGTAATAATGGAGGCATGGACAAACTAGATATTGACATACTGTGAGAACCAATAAAAGCTACAACTGTGCCTCCCTTAACAGTAGAAAAGAGATCCTGGAGAGCAGGCCATCTGGAGGAGAGTGGATCTGTGCCCTACGCCCTGCATTACCATCCCAGAAGGCAGGCTGGTGGGTGAAGAGTGAGTCTGTGCTCTTCACCCCTCTGTTACATCCCAGAGGGCAGGCCTGCTGGACGAGAGTGAGTCTGCACTCTACGCCCCGCCATTGCATCCTGGAGGCCAGACTGGCTAGAGAATAGTGAGTTTATACTCTGTGCTTCTCCTTTACATCCCAGAGGACAGGCTGGTTGGAGGAGAGTGAGTCTGTGCTCTGTGCCCCTCCATTATATCCAGGAGGGTGGGCCGGCTGGAAGACTGAATTTGTGATCCGGGCCTCATCCATTTATCCCAGAGGGCAGGCTGGCTGGAAGAGTGTAAGACCAGTGGGAATCCTAAGACCTGGGACAACAGCCTGATGCACAGAGACACACACACTTCTGGAGGGTGAAGTAATCAGTGAGGGCACTAACATGGAAGTATCTGAAGCAGCATCAAGGAGACAGCAGTTGAACTCTGGATAATTGCACTGAAAGAAGACTAGTCTCAGCTCCCATATCCAGAGGCCAAGATCAGGTCTATAACCAGCACATCTATAAGATGCAGCACAGACATTATCATAGAACTGTAAACACCAAAAGAAGAAACAAAGACCCAGCAAGACCGCCAGCTGCCATCAGGGACCAATAGCCAGCGCTGGTGGGGAGAACCAGCCAGCCAGGCTCCCTTACACCTGCCGTCATCATTGGAGACTTTGTGTAGCTCTCTACATGTCTGGAGAAGCCAGTCTTGCACTCTAGCCACCTCCCTGGGGACCTAGGATAGGAGAAACTCAGGTATCTGACTTATTTTCCTATACTGTGGACAGGCAGCCAACGTGGGAAGCACCTGGGACCCCACAACTGGCTTGTCCAGTGGAACTCAGAAATTGTCAAGATTAAAAAGAGTAAAGGGTAATCTCAGACCTCCTCAATCTATACGCAACGAGTCTAGGAGACATAGAAATGGAAGACATTGGAAGTTGCTCACCTGAAATTTCTGAAAGGATAGTAACTGAAGTAAAGAAACAACAAGAGGCTATAAAATAAACTACATCAGAAATAATACCTCAGGCAAAAGAAGAAATGACAAACATAAAGAAATGGTGAACATACCTAATGAAAACATAGATAAAAAAGAAGAGCATTGGAAAATGATGGAAACCTTGAAGGAACAATACAGGAAAGAAACAGATTCAAGGAAATATCCAGGAAATTAAAAACTCCATTGAAAGCTTGCAAAACTACTTGAAAGAAACTGAAGATAGACTCTGAGACCTTGTAGACAGGATGGCAGCGAGCAGGCTTAAAAGGAAAGATCTCTTAAAAATAAAAAACTGGAAAATAACAATAGCTGCAAGACAATGCGAAGAAAAATAATTTAAGAATTATAGGTATTAGCAAAAAAACAGGGGTGAACATAAGTAACATAAAAAGGCTACTTACAGAAATAATAGCAGAAAACTCCCCAAGCATGGGAAAAGGACCTGACAAACAGATAAATGAGGCATATAGAACTTCAACTAGCCATATCTAAAATGAATCTACATCCAGGCATAGAGTAATCAGGATACCCAAAATTCAGCACAAGAACAGACTATTAAAAGCTGTTAGACAAAAGAAACATCACCTATTAAGAAAAACTCATCAGAATCATAACAGATGTCTCAGGACAAACTATCAAGTCAAGAAGAGGTTCAAGTGAAGTATTTTAAGTCCTAAAATAAATCTAGATTGGTGTACCCTGCAAAACTATCTTTCAGAATTAATGGAGATACAAGAAATTTTCATGATAAAAAACAACTGAAGGAATTCACTGCCCCCAGACCAACGCTACAAAGAGTACTTTGAAGGATATTCTAGAAGGAGATAAAGATGATCATGGTTCCAGGAACAGTAGCAGAGGAGCGGACAGTTGAGTGAAGGGGAAAAGTGGGGGACCAATAATGGGATAGCATGGTAGAGATGAGCCAGTACATGTCGACATAATCTTTAATATGGATAGCCTCAGCTAATCAATAAAAAGAAACAGGCAGAGTGGATCAGGAGACAGATCCATCAACATGCTGTATACAAGAAACACATTTGACTTGAAGGAAAATTCATGGACTGAAGATCAGAGGAGACCAGACAAGGTTCCATGCGATGGTCACCTAGAAAAAAAGTAGGGGTAGCTTGCGCAACCACAGAATAGTTAGGAAACATGGTATTTATATACAGAGGAAGACTACTCAGGGCTCTTGTAGGTAAATGGATACAACTTGAGATTATGCTAATGTGTAAATGGTTTGGACTCAAATTGGTGAACATCATATTGTCTCCCTAGTATAAAAAACTGAAGGACTTAGTGGGATCCAAATGTACAATAGATATTGTGAAGGTGAAAGAGGAGGAAATGTCTAAAAAGAGAAAGTGGTAGCCATTGTTAATTTCCTATTGCCTTGTTTTGAAGTCCTGTATCATTTTCATTGTTTTGTTTGGTTTAGTTTATTATTTTGTGTTGTTAGATTCTATTAGGTCTGATGGTATGGGCAGCTATTTTGAAGATAAGATACATTATGGTAGCCATTTTGATTTCCTATTAACTTGTTTTTTTAAAAATTTTATTTAAGGAGGAAAAAAAACAAAAAGGGTACAAGTTATACAGAATTTCAGAAAAAATAAACAGTAGGAAATCACTAGTTAATTACATATTGTCATCTTAGAAATAGTTGTTGAAGTTACAAAATTAAAGCATATAGAGGGGACTTTAAAACAGTGAGACTGCAAACAGTTTTGTTGAATGATCCAACAAAACTCAGTAATACGGTTATCTATCTTATACACTTAAATATATATGCAGTTATATCTTTTAGAAAACTTTCTTTTCCTTTCTTTTGTACAATGACAATTACACATTTTGGGTTTTATTACTCCCACAGTTCTTATTACTTTTTTTTTTTTTGAAGAAAGTAAAACCAAATGTGACATACCAGGACAGAGTCAGTCAAATCAAAAGGATGGACATAATACATAATGTAAAAACAAAATATAAGGTGATCAACAATGGTTACCATAATGCCTCTTGTTATCTTAAAAAGTATTGCCTATATCATCAGTTATAATAAAATTGAACAAAACAGTAAAGAATAAGACCAATAAAACCAAAACATTGGAGACATTAGAGGACTTCAAAAGAAAAGAATAGTCAACCAGAATGGGCATCACAATGAATCTTATTGTCTTCATAGTTGTTGCCTATACTTTCAAACTCGGTACTATCTAGCATAACAGAATAGAGGAAAATCAGTCAAAACAAGATGGGGAGAGCAATACAGAGTTTCAAATCAAGTTCCTATTAACTTGTTTTGAAGTTCTGTATCACTTTCACTGTTTTGTTTTGATTGACTTTTGTTTCCTTTTGTTAGATTTCATTCTCTTTAAAATAAATTATAAAAGTAGAAAACAGATGTGCAATAATAATATAGAAATGCTTTACACAATTATATTAAATGTCTACTAAAAGCATAACTCATCACTGTGAACAATAGAAGTCAGTAGTAATAATCTAAATAGTTAAAAATTAATAAAGCTTAATAGTAATAATACAAATGGAGATGGTAAAGGGAAAAGTGAAAAAGTAAAATTTGAAATCAAGAAAGGAAGATGAGAACAAGAAAAGAAATATGAAATTTAAGAATACAATTAGAGAATAAAAGAAAGTAAGTAGAATTAGTTAAAAGTTACAGAAAAAAAACAGGAAAAGGAAAAATAAAAAAGAAGAAAAGATCCCCAACAAATAAATAAGTTTAAAAAAAGAGAAATGAATCAAACACTTATTATGTGCTGATATGTTTGGGTGACTACTTTCTTTCCAGGGCCTGTGGTATTGGAATCCAGCAGATACAAACAGTGATAATGAGCCAAAACTAGGGCCTGATAATGTAATGTGTATGTCATTTCAGGTTGATGGTCTCCTGTAATTCTCATAGACTCCCCACCATCTTCTGTTCCTCTGATTGGCTAATTTAAATGACCTCTTTGTGCTCACTGGTTCTTCTATTTCATTAAGACTTCTATTGAGATTTTTTTTTAAATTGAATTTTTCAATTCAGTCATTGTGTTCTTAAGTAGTAAGATTTTGAAAATGGTTTTTATTGTTTTAACTTATTTTGTTACTGTATTATTTTGTTGATGTTTTATTTTCATCATTTGTTTAGTTGTCCATTTGTGTTTTCTTGCGGTTCAGTAAACCTTAAGAGGGTGTTCTGAATCCTTTATCATAGATCTCCATTTTGTATAGTAAGTTACTGCATTTTTGTTGGTTTCCTTAAGTGGTATCGTATTTCCCTGTTTCTTTTTGTGATTCTTGTATCCTTGCCCTGGTGTCTGTATAACTGAGGAAGTGTTCATAGCTTTTAGTTTTACATGTTGATTTGGCATGAATAACCTTCGGAAGTCTGCTTATTTTGAGATTCTGGATGGATAGGTTGGTAGCATCCTTGGGCAGGCAAAGCTGCTGAAGTCTGATTTGATAGCAGCAGTGATGCTGCTTGAAGTTTGGGTAGTGCTCTTGGAAGGCTGAGCTCCCTAGTCCAGTAGGGCTGTTGGCTGGGCTTTATGATCCAGCAGAGTCACTATCTAGGCTCTTTGCTTGCTTTTGGTGGAGTGAGGAAATAGGTTGTGTACCACCTAACACTTAGAGAGATTGCTGGTTGTGCTCTGCAATTGAATGGTGCCACAGGTTGCACTTTGCAGTTAGACATGGCTGTAACTACACTCACTGTCTTGGTTACTTTTTCTCATTGCTGGGACAAAATACATGACACCAGAAATGAAGGAAAGGTTTATTTAGCTCATTGTTGTGGAGGTTTCAATCCATAATCAGCTGGCTATAAGGCAGAGTGGCCTGGCAGAGGGACAACAGTTCAGGCAGCAGCCAGAGCAAAATCAGGGAAAGCAAGCCTCTTTTCCTCTGTTATATGGTATACAGGCCACCCCTCTTCCATGGCAGGTGTAGCACTCAGAAAATCTTGCCCTCCTCTTGCACAGAATGAGGATATTTACAAAATTAAGAACCCTGTCTCCTTGCTAAGTTCTTAGTTAAACTTCTAAACTGCTGAAGTTGATAACCATAACACTCCCTGACTAGGTAAGGCTGCAGGATGTGCCACAAAGTTTACCAAGGTCACTGACTGGGAGGCCTCGTTGGGAAGATGTAGTGTGAAGCTGGTCTGGACTGTTGGTTAGAGACCCAGCAGCAAGACTTCTGATTCTAGTTGCTGGCCGAATGACATGTCAGTACCACTCTGCAAGTAGGCAGTCATCCCCACCCAATCAGGCATTCCAGCCATTAACCCTGTCTGACTGCTGACTGGCTCCCTGGTCTGATGAAGCTTTCAGAAGTGTTGTAGCATTGTTAAGATTTTTTAATGCCAGTAGTCTAGCCCAGTTACCTCATTGTTTCCTAGGAAGTAAGATAGAAGTTAGCTTCTGCGGAAGTGCCGCAGAATGCTAGGGAAGCTGGATATCTGTGCCATGTTCTCTTGTTTCCTTTTAGAAAAACTGTGCACCCAGGAAATCTCTCTTGATGTGATGCTGTGCTGTCTCAAGGCAGTCACAAGGTGATGAATGTGAAGCTGTCCTCTTACCTTCGTATTGTGACTTTTCTCATATTTTGTTCTTAACAGAGGTGCTTCAGCCTCACCTGCAGGTTCTGGACACTTGAAAAGGGATTCTTGTTATGTATAGTTGCTGGTTGGTGTTTCTGTGAGAGCGTATAACTGGAAATCTCTTACACTCCTTTTGCTGATGTCACTTCCCAGAATCTGTATGTTTTTATATTGCTATATATTGTATTTTTAAAATTTTGACTTTTTTCACTTTTAGAGTATTGAAAGATAATTGATTTTTGTATATTAATGATTTTTCCTTCAAATTTCCTGAATTAAACTGTTAGTTTTTATAGACTTTCTAGGTCCTTTAATGTTTTCCACATATAATCATATTGTCTGTAGGTAAAATATTTTATATTCTGGTTTCCAGAGTGCCTATAATTTCTTTTTCTTGCTTTGATGAGTTTTTTTTTCCTTCCATAAACAGAATTATATGTTTACTAAATATTTTGTATTTATTACGAGGTTTTCCTTTTTTCCCCAATTAATACGTTGAAATTACATAGATTTATTTTTTTAAGTGTTAAGATAGCTTTGTTTCAGGCCTGCCCAGGACATGCCCAGTGACCTTCTCTAAACCGGGAAACTCAGCTGGTGGCTGGAGTGAATCCGGGCCATCCCGAGCACCGGGTAGACTTTAAGAACATCTCTTGCAGAGTTCAAGGACCTGCACAGAGCCCAGCCACACTAGGCTGCGCTTCGCAGGTTTCAGACCTCCCCAGGACACGTCCAGTGACCTCCCAAACCAGGAAACTCAGGTGGCTGGAGTAAGCCGGCACACCATTCCGAGCCCTGGGGAGAGCTTAAGATCATCTCTCCCGGAGCTCAAGGACCCGCCCAGAGCCCAGCCACACTGGGCTGTGCTTGGCAGGTTTCAGGCCTGCCCAGGACACGCCCAATGACTTTCTCCCAAACCAGGAAACTCAGTGGCAGCAGAGGTAAATTTTTGCTACCTCGAACCCGAAAGACTTTAAGATCATTTCTTCCGGAGCTCAAGGAGCCATCCAGAGACCAGGCACACTAGACTAGCCTTGGGAGGTTTTGTGGATGACCTATATTAACGCCCAATGACCTTCTTCAATTACAGGATTTGAGAGTAGGTGAAGTGAGTTCCAGGGCATTGGTCTTCGCTCAGGGAGAGCTTCATCCCATCATCCACAGTGGTTAGGTGCCTGCCCAGCTAACTGAAACACTGAAGGTGGCACAGGAGGGCCTGAGGGCCTAACTGGACCAGGCTCAGCAATTTCCATTCAGTCCCAAGAACCTAGGGCACGGGAGATGATTTCCAACACATCCAGGGGAAGCTTTGGAACAACACTTGAAGCATAGAAAGATAGGAAAAAGACAAAGCAAAAGACCAAAATGCAATCTCAAACCTCCAGCCTGTCCCAAGAAACCTTAGGAACTATGTAAATAGAAGAAAATATATGCCATACTCCTGAAATATCTGAAATAATAGCAACTGAAATAGAGAAGCAACTCCAGGAAGCTTTAAAGGAATTCAAACTAGAAATAATCTCCCAGGTAAAAGAAGAAATGATAAAAGTAATGAAAGAGATGCTGAACATACCTAAAGAAGACACAGTTAAAAAATTGGAGGAACTAAACAAAAAGATAGAATCCCTGGATGAGCAATATAAGAAACAAACAGAATACATAAAGCAGATGCAAAGAGATATACAGAAAATCAAAAATTCCATTGAAAGTTGTAAAAACCACGTCAATGAAAGTGAAGATAGAATTTCAGACCTTGAAAGACAGGGTTGCAGCTAGTGAACAGGAAAGGCAAGATCTTTTAAAAATAAGGAATCAGGAAATAACAGTTCAACAGCTGCAAGATGATGTAAAGAAAAGCAACATATGATTGATAGGGATAAATGAAAAAGAAGGGGACAACATAAAAGATGTCAAGAGGATATTTAGAGAAGTAATAGCTGAAAATTTCCCAAACATGAGAACGGAAACTGACATCAGGATCAGTGAAGCATATAGGACTCCAAATAGTCATAACCAAAATAAAACTACACCCAGACATATAATACTCACCATCCCAGAAATGCTACATAAGAATAGAATACTAAAAGCTGTCAGAAAAGACAGATCACCTATAAAGGAAAACCTATCAGAATCACAGCAGACTTCTCAGCACAAACAAGAAAGTCAAGAAGAGCATGGAGTGAAGTATTTCAGATCATAAAGGAAAATGATTTCCAACCTAGACTGATGTACCCTGCAAAATTGTCCTTCAGAATCGATGGAGAAATAAGATACTTCCATGACAAAGAACAGCTGAAGAACTTCATGATCACCAAGCCAACCCTGCAAAGAATACTGAAAGACAGTTTAGATACACTTAGGAAAAAAACACTAAGCAAAGCAGACAATTAAACAGAACGGAAAGATAAAGATTCAACAGCAGAAAAGATAACATGTCAATGATAAACCAATATGTAACACTTATAACCATTAATGCAAATGGTCTCAATTTGCCAATTAAAAGAAACAGACTGGCAGAATGGATCAAGAAACAACATCCAACCATATGCTGTTTACAAGAAACCCATCTAACCAAAAGGATACTCACAGACTGAAAGTCAAAGGATGGAAAACAATACTTCATGCAACAGGAACCCAACAAAAAGCGGGAGTAGCTATTCTGTTTGCAGGCAATGTGAACTTCAAGCCAATAATGATCAGAAGAGATAAAGAAGGTCATTACATACTGGTTAGGGGAAAACTTCAAGAGGAAGAGATAACAATCTTAAATATATATGCACCAAATTCCAGAGCACCCAGTTATATAAAGCAAGTATTAACAGAAATGAAAAACCAAATTAGCAGTAACACAATTATAACAGGAGACCTTAACACACCATTGACAGCAAGAGACAGATCAACCAGACAGAAAATCAGCAAAGAAATAACAGAACTGAATCACACCTGTGAACAAATGGATTTGATAGACATATAGAGTGTTCCATCCAACAACATCAGAATATACATTCTTCTCAGCAGTACACGGGATATTCTCTAAAATAGATCATATGTTAGCCCACAAAACATATTTAAATAAATGCAAAAGACTTGAAATTATCCCATGTATATTATCGGATCATAGCGCCATGAAATTAGAAATTAATGATAAAAGATACAGCAAAAATCCCACAAATACATGGAAACTGAATAACACACTCCTGAGTAATCAGTGGGTCAAAGGGGAAATTAAAGATGAAATTAAGCAATACCTACAAGCAAATGAAAATACAAATACAACTTACCGGAATCTGTGGAATGCAATGAAAGCTATCCTCAGAGGGAAGTTTATTGCACTGAGTTCTCACATCAGGAAAACAGAATGAATACAGATAAATAACCTAATGCTACACCTCAAACATCTAGAAAAAAAGTCAAGGCTAAAGCCAAAAAAAGAGAGGAAATTATAAAAATCGGAGCAGAAATTGGCTGCTGCTGCATCCCAATTGGCACAGCAGGTAGAGAGACGCGCGAAAGCTCTGAGAGCACAATTCAGTAAACCAGACAGCATTGAGAGCGAGACTGGCAGGGAACCCTGCATCAACCTGCGGTGAGTGAGAGAAATGGGGACACTTTCATAGACTAGGAGGCTCTAACAGAGGACATTCTGGGACCAGGCAGACTAGCCGGAACAGGGCCCTGCAGTGACTTTAGTTGCATATCCCCCTCTCAAGTGGGACTGGAGGGGAGCGCTTGGCCTGGTGATGCCGTGGACTAACATCCAGTAGGCTAGCCCAAATCAGGTCCCTGTGCCTGGCGGTGCACCCTAGCAGTGAAACATTCAGTAGGTTGACCTGCAGGGGCGGGCCCAGCAGAGGTTGCCCAGGTCTGTGTCTCCCTAGTACACTGCAGTGGGTAGGAACATCTAGCCGGCGGATTCAAACAAACTGTAACAGACAAAGAGAAAAAAAAACTGGGCCTCCTACATATGCTTGTATGGAAGGAACAAAAAGTATGGGAAGAGGAAGGAACAAGAAAGGCTCCTCAGTCCCCAATCCTGAGAACACTGATCCAGGAAAGGTAAATGCAAAAGAGAGTGAAGAGAGAAAACATGCAGTATCGGACACAGCACCAGTAAACATAAAGCAGTATCTCCAGAGCCTCATAGATGAGTTCAAAAATGAAGTATTTAATGAAATAAAGCAAGAAATAAGTAGAACAGTTAGAGAAACGCTAAGCACTGTCCAAGAAAAAACAGATGGTGGAATGGAAGAACAGAAAAAAAGGGGAGAATTGTTTGATGGAGAAAATAGAGAAAACATAGAATACATGAAGCAGGTTCAAAGAGATTACCAGGAAACTAAAAACTCTATTGAAAGCTGGCATAACAGCTTGAAAGAATCTAAGGATAGATTATCAGAACTGGAGGACAGATATGTAAGGTGGGAGCATGAAATGAAAAACTTCGTAAAAATAAGAAAACAAACAGCAATAATACAAAGGCTAGAAGATGATAAGAGGATCTATAACTTAAGAATTAAGAACATAAAAGAAGAAGTAGGGACACAAACAAATGAACTACAAAAGCTATTCACAGAAATAATCCAGGAGAATTTCCCTAATTTAGCAAAAGGTAAAGATACTCAGATGTATGAGGCATACAGGACCCCAGCCACCTACAGCCCAAACAGAGCTACACCCAGGCGTATAATAATCAAAATTCCAGAAATGCAATATAAGAACAGAATATTAAAAGCCGTCAGAGACAAGAAACAGATCACTTACAAGGGAACACCCATCAGAATTATAGCAGACTTCTCGGCACAAACCATCAAATCACGAAGAGCATGGGGGGAAGTAACTCAAGCTTTGGAAGATAATAACCTCCAGCCAAGATTGATATATCCTGCACAACTGTCCCTAGAAATTGATGGAAAAACAAGGTGCTTCCAGGATAAAGAGGAACTAGGGGAATTTGCAACCACCAATTCAACTTTACAGAGATTACTGTGGGATATTCTAAAAAAGAAAAATACCAAGATTCCAGAAGCAGTGGCAGAGAGGCCACAATGAATGGAGCAGAAAGCAAAATGAAGAAGACAACCTGACAACTAATGACAGAAAAAGAGCTCAACAGAAATGAGGCAGAGAAGGCTGGATGGTAGGAACAGCCATTTTTGAGAAAACAAGACATCATAATAGGTTTAATATCCTCTTGTTTTGAAGTCCCATCAAGCTTTTGTTCTTCTGTCTCCATCGGTTTTAACCTGTTGTATCTTATTGGATTTTATTACATGTGATAATACAAGCAAAAACTTTTATAGACAAGGAGATTATACAGAAACCATTGTTCATTTTCTGTTAGTTGATTCTAAATACTCTGTAATACTGTCATTCTCTTTAACGGTTTTACATTATCTTGATATGTTTGATGCTACAGTATACAAAGTTATACCCAAAGATTTCAAGGAAAGAGACACTATGGTAACTAATTTTATGTCGAGATTATCTTGTGGTGAAACACTATTTTGCTTAAATGGCTATATTTTGACCTGCGCTGTTTTGTTGTTATGCCCTCTTTTTTTTTTTTTTATCTCAATCTCCTTTTTATTATCTACTTTTTCATTTTTACCCTTTTAATTAAGGGAAAAATAAATAATAGCAGGGTATATTGTAGTAACCCACATTGATTTCCTATTAACTTGATTTGAAACCCTGTATTGCTCTCACCATCTTGTTTTGACTGATTTTCCTCTATTCTGTTATGATTAATAGTACCAAGTTCAAAAGTATAGGCAAAACTGTGAAGACAATAAGATTCATTATGACGCCCATTCTGATTGACTGTTATCTTCTTTTGAAGTCCTGTAATGTCTCCAATGTTTTGGTTTTATTGGTCTTGTTCTTTACTGTTTTGTTCAATTTTATTATAACTGATGATATAGGCAATTCTTTTTAAGATAACAAGAGACATTATGGTAACATTGTTGATCACCGTGTATTTTGTTTTTACATTATGTATTACGTCCATCCTTTTGATTTGACTGACTCTGTCCTGGAATGTCGCATTTGGTTTTACTTTCTTCAAAGATAAAGTAATAAGAACTGTGGGAGTAATAAAACCCAAAATGTGTAATAGTCATTGTACAAAAGAAAGGAAAAGAAAGTACTCTAAAGGTTATAACTGCATATATATTTAAGTGTTAAAGATAGATAACCATATTACTGAGTTTTGTTGGATCATAGAACAAAACTGTTTGCAGTCTCACTGTTTGAAAGTTCCCTCTATATGCTTTAATTTTGTAACTTCAACAAATACTTCTAAGATGACAATATGTAATTAACTAGTGGTTTCTTACTGTTTATTTTTTCTGAAATTCTGTATAACTTGTACCCTTTTTGTTTTTTTCTTTTTTCTCCTTAAATAAAATTAAAAAGAAAAAATGAGAGCAGAAATTAATGCAATAGAGACTAAGATAACAATCCAAAGAGTCAGTGAATCTAAGAGTTTGTTCTTTGAAAAAATAAATAAAATTGATAAGCCCCTAGCCAACTTTATTAAAAGAAAAAGCTCAAATTCATGCAATAAGGAAAGAAAAAGGTGAAATCACTACAGACTGTGTAGGAATACAGAGGATCATCAGCACCTATTTTGAAAACCTCTACTCTCATAGGTTTGATGACACAGAAGAAATAGATTCCTTGAAACATATGAAGTAACAAAGCTAGGTCAAGAAGATATAAAACTGCTGAATAATCCAATATCTATTAATGAAATTGATAATGTAATTAAGTCCTTACCTAAAAGGAGAGCCCAGGCCCAGACGGATTCACTCCGGAATTCTATAAGAAATACAAAGAAGATATACTGCTAACACTCCTCGAACTCTTCAGTGAAATTGAAAGGGAAGCAATCCTTCCTAAGTCATTCCTGGAAGGAAATATTACTGTAGTACCAAGACCTGAGAAAGATCCAATTAAAAAAGAAAACTACAGGTCAATCTCCCTAATGAACACAGATGCAAAAATCCTCAGTAAAATATTGGCAAATAGGATGCAGCAAATCATCAATAAGAGTATACACCATGACCAAGTGGGATTCATTCCAGGCATGCAGGGATGGTTCAACATATGTAAATCAATAAATGTAATCCACTATATCAATAAAGCCAAAAGTAAGACTCACATGATCATTTCTATAGATGTAGAAAAAAACTTTTGATAAGGTCCAACACTCATTTATGATAAGAACCTTACAGAAAATGGGAATAGATGGTCTTTACCTCAATATAATAAAGGCCATCTATGACAAACCAACAGCCAGTAAGATACTAAATGGCCAAAAATTGAAGGCTTTTACCTTAAAAATCAGGCCCAAGACAAGGATGTCCTTTATCACCGCTCTTATTTAATATAGTACTCGAAATACTAGCCAGAGCAATTAGACAAGAGAGAGAAATAACAGGGGTAAAGATAGGAAGAGAAGAAGTTAAATTATCATTATTCGCGGATGACATGATACTTTACATAGAAGACCCCCAAATCTCCATTGAAAGACTCCTAGATATAATAAAGAAATTCAGTAATGTAGCTGGATACAAAATCAATACTCAAAAATCAATAGCATTTCTATACACTAACAGTAAGATCACAGAGAGAGAAATAAGAGAAGCCACACCCTTCACACAAGCAACCAAAAAAATGAAAATATAGGAATTACTCTCACGAAAGAAGTGAAAGACCTATACAAGGAAAATTATAACACACTGCAAAAAGAAATTGAAGCCGATCTGAGAAAGTGGAAAGTCATCCCTTGCTCATGGATAGGAAAAATAAACATTGTGAAAATGTCCATTCTCCCAAAACTCTTATACAGATTCAATGCAATCCCAATAAAAATACCACCAACATAACCTTATAGATCTAGAGAAATCACTCCTAAAATTCATCTGGAACCAGAAGAGACTTGGAATAACAAAGACTGTTCTAAGCAGCAAAGGCAAGGCAGGAGGCATCACAATCCCTAATTTGAAGTTATGCTACAAAGCAACCATAGTAAAATTAACATGGTACTCGAATAAAAATAGATCTGAAGATCAATGGAATAGATTAGAAGATACAACCACAACTACAAACACACTCTACCTCTTTATTTTTGATAAAGGAGCCAAACATGGTCAGTGGAAGAATGACAGCATCTTTAATAAATGGTGTTAGAAAACTTGGCTCTCCACATGCTGAAAATTAAAACTAGACCCATGCCTATCACCATATACTAAATTAAAATCTAAATGGATCAAAGATATGAATATTAAAACAGAAACACTAAATCTATTGGAAGACAAATTGGTTAAAAACCTTGAAGTCATAGGGATATGTAGAGAATTCATGAACAAGAATCAAACCTCACGGGAAATACTTCCCAGAATCAATAACTGGAATTACCTCTTATTAAAAAATTTCTTAACGTTAAAAGAAATCTCCAGCATAGTGAAAAGAAAACCCACAAACTGGGAAAAAAATCTTAGTGAACTGTCCTTCAGACAGAGGACTTCTGTCTAAAACATATAAAGAATTTAAAAAAATCAGACCCCCAAAATTCAAAGATCCTATCCAAAAATGGGCATCTGAGCTGAATACATACTTCTCAGATGAAGAAATACAAATGGCAAATAAATACATGAAAAAATGTTCGTCATTACTCATTAGAGAAATGCAAATTAAAACCACACTGAGATTCCATCTCACTCCTGAAAGAATGGCCAGGATCAAGAAAACTACCAACAACAAATGCTGGAGAGGCTATGGGGAAAAAGGAATTCTTCTGCACTGTTGGTGGGAGTGTAGACTGGTGCAACCATTGTGGAGGTCAGTTAGGAGATTTCTCAGAAAGGTAGGTTTGGAAGTCTCACTTGACCCAACTATTCCACTTCTAGGCATATTCCCAGAAAAACTGAAAACATTATACCACAGTGATATATGTGCACCCATGTTTGTAATAGCCAATAGCAGCACAATTTGTAATAGCCAGATCTTGGAAACAATGCAAGTGCCCATCAACTGAGGAATGCATAAAAAAGTTGTGGTATTTTTATATAATGGAGTACTACTCAGCTATAAGGAATGATCACATTGAGATATTTATAGATAAATGGATGCAGCTTGAGACCATTCTCATAAGTGTTATAAATCAAACTCACATGTATAAATACCAAATAGTTTCCCCAGTGTAAGAAATGGTGAAAATATATAAAATTATGCAGTAAACATGATTTTCCGTTGTATTGCTTTGAATCCTTTTAATGTTTTCATTAATTGGAATGGTTCTATTCTGGATTGTTTGATTTTATTGTGTGGGATGGTATGAACAGTTATTTTTGAAGAAAACAAGACAATATAATAGCTAGTGCTGATACAATATCATCTTAGTTTGAAGTCCCATGAAACTTTTGTTCTTTTGTCTCCATTGGTTTTATCATGTTGTATCTTATTGGATTTTATTATATGTGATAGTATAAACAAAATTTTTTTATAGACAAAGAGATAATATAGAAACCATTGTTCATTTTCTGTTAGTTGGTTCTAAATACCCTGTAATACTTTCATTCTCTTGAATGGTTTTACACTGTCATGTTGTGTTTGATGCTATAATATAGGAAGTTATACTCAAATACTTCAAGGAAAGAGACACTATGGTAGCTACTGTTATCTTATGGTGAAACACTTTGTTGCTTACATTGTTCTGTTCTGACCTGTGTTATTATGTTGTTATGTCCTCTTTTATCTTAATCTTCATTCTTTTAATTTTTTTAATAAAAAAAGTGTTAAGATAGCCTTGCATTCTTTAGGATAAATTCCTTGATCAGACTGTATTCTTTAAATATATTTGCCATGATGGTATTCTTATATGTAGCTATATTAGATTTAGTAATGTCTTAGAAATAGTTTTTATGTTTCATTAAGGGATTCTGTAGATTTCTTAAGTGTCTTTGTTGGGTTTTAGTATTAGTATAAGATTATTCTCAAAGAATGAGTTAGATACTATTTCTTCTGTGTTTTGGCAAAATTTGTATAAAATTGGTATTATTTTTGAATAGTGGCTAGAATTACTAGTGAAACCACCTGGGTCTATACTTTATTTTTGAGAAGAGTTTTTTTTTTTTATTTTAATGAACTTAATATCTTTAGTAGATATTGAATTATTACATTTAATAGCTTTAAGTTTGTTCTTGAGCGATTGTTTGTTTTTTGCTTTTTTGAAATAGGGTCTTCCTATGTAGCTCCAGCTGGCCTTAAACTGACTTGTGGTCCAGGCTGGTCTTGAACTCATGACAATCTTCCTGCATCACCCTCCTGAGTGCTAGGATTACAGATGTGCACCACGCAGGTCTTGAGGCATTACTGATAAGTTTTATATCTCAAAGAATTTTTCAGTTTTTTCATCTATTCTAATTTATATTGCTGTATTTCAGTGTCTATAGGTTCTGTAGAATCTTTTCTTATCCTAATATTTGTGATTTATGTGTTCTGTCTTGTTTTTCACCAGATTAGGAATGAGTCTGTCCCTTCCCTCCCACACTAGATTTTCAGTTCATTGATTTCCCTATTTTTCTCTTGTTTACTATTTTGTTTATTCAATTGGTTATTTTTGTTCTTTGCTGTCTTTTTCTTCCTATAGGTTTTAACTTGTTTTTCTAGCTTCTTCAGGTGAAGATTTGGTCATTCTTTAAAATTTTTTTCCCTTTTCCCTTTCCATTCTTAAAGTTACAAACTTTTCTCTAAATATGACTTAATTTACTTGTGTCCCATAAACCTTGATATAATGTGTGTTTATTTCATTGTATTTAAAATATTTTATAGCTAGTAATGATGGTGTACCCCTATCATCCCAGCACTCGGGAGGCTGAGGCAGGAAGGTCATTGTGATTTCCAGGCCATCCTGGGCTACCTAGAGAGTTCAAGGCCAGCCTGAACTATATGGCAAGATCCTTTCTCAAAAACAAAACAAAATAAAACAACCCAAAACTGTACAGTTAGTCATAATTTCCTTTGTAATAGCTGGGTTAATTTAGAAGCACAATGTTTCGTTTTCTAGTATTTGTGGACTATTTTTTTCCTGCCATTACTATTGGGTTTAGTTTTTGTCAGCGAATATACTATATGAAGTCTTTTAAATTGTCTATATTTTTTAACTTAGCATGTGGCCTATCTTTGTGCATTTTCTGAGCACTTGTATGTAATGCATATTCCATAGCTGCTGAGTGACATAGCCTATAAATGATAATGTTAAGTGCTATAAGATGGCTTTTCTGTGATGTCTTTTATGGATACCAGTCAGTGATGACTTCTGGGATTATTACTCTGTAAGTAAACATAATAGCACTAGCATTGTAGAGTTTACTTGTAGAGTTTACTTCAGTAACCATCAGTACAAGTCTATTGAGATGTGGGGACCATTTTTAGTCCCACTTTCCAGAAAAATACTGACTCATAGAAAGGTTATTGAGTGATAGACCAGGAACTGGAACTAAGTAATTTAACTGAAAAACTTGTAAAGTGTTTATGACAAGTGAAAAAATTATGTTAGTCAAATTGAAATTGGATTTTTTCCTGAAAATTTTTCTTTTTGAGTGCTAATCATTTTTATTATATTTCAATTTAATTTCCTTTTCTTTACTTGCACTTTCTTTGATTGTTGATATTACTTTTTAAATTAGTTGTTCTTTATTTGAGAAAGAACTTACGATGTTGTGAACATTGGCAGTGTACCCAGTCTTAAGCCTCTAAAAATCCAGGGTGTCTCTGCTGGTAAAATTCAGTGATGTTTGAAGCTGATCTAGGAAGAACACTCTTTATATAGGATTATTTGGAAAGTATTTGCTCAGAAACTTTCTAACACTAATGAATGTCTAGTAGTTACTATCAGATATTCACTCTACTGTTTTAAATCTTTGCTACCTGATAAAATGTGAATATACCCAAGGGAAAGCATCTTAGTAACTTACCAGTCATATCGTTGTTGTTATTTAATGAATTTAATGAGATTTTTTTCTTAGGCTATGCTTTATTAAAGGTCAAGGTAAAGGAATCACAAAGATATTCCTGCTTGATATAAAATATCACTGCATTGAGGAGAAGGCCAAAGGCCTTTATCACATATAGTCTTGCGGCATTCTAATATTCACTTAAAAAGTGATTTTTAATGCTTAGTTTAGTTTACTAAACATTTTTGAGTGTCCTCAATGTGATAATGATTATGGTAGATGTCTGGGATACACAAATGAATAATATTGTGTGTATTCTCTGTCCCTAAGAATGGAGCAACATAGAGGTAAAAGATGACAATGCAGTAATAAAAGTTTATAAAAATTACAAAAGCCTTACTAACCATACTGCTCACATTGAATTTGTCAGACTTCTTTAGTCTGTATCACATTGTACCCTGCTGTATATTTTCTAGGTTTATAACCTTAGGCAAGACTCTCATCATTTCTAAACGAAGACTATAGTTGTACCTTCTCAAAGAGTTGTCATGAATAAATCTTAATCCCATAAGGGCATTTGAACAGTGGTTGTCCATTAGTAAATGCTCAATAGTTTTGTTTTGTTTTGTGGTTCTGGGGATTGAATGAACTTTATGTATGGTAGGTAAGTGCTCTAGCACTAAGCTACATCTCCAGCCTAGCTGTTATTAATACTAATCAACTACCTACTTGCTTGTCTTCTCTTTAGTATGTATTGTTTTGGAGCAGATAGAGAACTATCTTTAGTATTACGTGAATGAATGAATCAATAAGTGAATAATTAACTCTGGTGGAAAAGTGAACTTGAACTATGATGGGGCAAAGAAGAGTTTAGTTAGAGTCAGTAGTTGAACAAATTCATAAGATTGAGGCACTGTGAAATATTTAGGATTTGTGGGAAATCAGATCTTCCTAGGACATCAGTGGACATGATGGGTAATTCTTCTGAAAACAGATCATTACCATTGTTTGGGAATTTAGAGGTTTTATTCTCAGTTGGGGAGGAACCACTGTAGGCTTTTAAACTATGATTGACATTACATTTATAATTGAGAGAAGTCACTATGAATAGCAGTGGAAAGAGTGTTGAGATTAGACACAGTAAACATAGAGTAAGAAGACTTTTGTGGAAAAGAGTGAGAACAGTGGAAAAGCAGAAATGCTGAGTCTGTAAAGAAGTAAAAATCATCTAGCTTTTTGTGTTTGATTTTATGAATGAATGAGGGAAGAACAAGGAGGCTATGATTAGTTCCAAGTGACCGGGTGACTGTAAATTCTTTTGATTAAGACAGAGTTTAGAGAGAAAAGTTTTGAGGAAAAAAGAAGACTGGAGTTTGGGGAATGCGGAATTCATATTCCTGTGGGACTCCCAGTTAGAGATGTTCAGTAGATAGTTGAATATTTGTCTTAAGCTTAGGGTAATAAAGATTCAGAAAATGGTCATTGCTTGAGAGTAGCAAATAGGAGTAGACAAAACCTCCAGGAGTAGATGTTTAAGGAAGAGTTAATGTTAAACACGTACCCCTAAGAAAAGCAGGTATTTACAAGATTGTCAGTAGAAGAGATTTGAGCCAAGTAAATGTAGAAAAATGTGCACAGATCTTGGAGTAAAATCGTAAGAACATGAGGCTGGTAAAAGCAGTTTGTGCAGGGAGGCAAATTAGGAATTCAATTAGAAAATAAGGGCAATAGTCTTAGACTCTAAGTAACACTTATATGATTTCCGAACAATAGTAGGGGCAGAAGTCACATTGCAATTGATTTAAGATGGAAGATAGACAAAATTTCCCCTTTCTGCCCCTAGTATGATTAGCAACAGAAGAGGTTGTAAACACAAATCCAAACTATTTAGATATAACTTACTTTATCTGGTATAATATTGCACTTTTGAGAAAATGCAGTCTTTATTTGTACTTTTCTTAAATTTAGAAGCCAAACTCCTGCCTCTGATACTTCTAAATGAGCACCCCCTTAAAACATGAAGTCAGGTGCTGAAAATATTTTGCTGCCAATGTTGGCAGGAAGGGCATAGTAGATGTGTTAAAAGTGAACTAGTTTCTTCTGTAGGTATGATGTGGTGAAGACATGATTTACTACTTGATATTTTTTAAATTTATTGAAGGATTTCCAAAACAACTAAAAGAATCTTGCAGAGTCCCATTGTTTCATGTTTTATTTGCTTATTGTGTCAGTTTGTAGTGATATTTCTAAGACTTTATTGTATATGAATAAAACAAATCTTTTTATACAGCAGTGTAAAACTTTAAAAATAGTAAATTCCCATAAGTAGGTTCGGTGTGAAGGGATGGTGAGTACTGCCTCAGTAAGTGATTTTTTTTTTAAAGTACAGTCTGAAAGTATCTCCAAATAGAGTTTATTTTGGAAATATTTAAAACCTGTACTGATACTATCTATTGCTACTTTAGTAAACTCCCTAAGCAATTTTTAAGTGAATTTTTATTTCTTTTTTCCCTATTACTGGAAATAAATGTCATGCATTTCATTATGCATAAGATATTTAATGGCAGGATTCCTTGATAAGGAGATTGGAATATAACCTTTGTAGAAGTGTTTTGTTTCATAGTGCTTTATTTTCTAATTTTTACATTACATAATAATTCTATATTCTGCTGGTAATGATTAGCTGAAATAAGTATAGAATACTAGGAACATTTAGGTGCTGCTGTTTATTTTTAAATTTCCTGTATATTGTAGTAAAATGGATTATAGAGGGGAAACAATTTTTATTCACTGATAGATTCATGGCTGAGATTCTTATAATAAATGAAATATTAGAAAAGATGCAAACTTAGTGTGTTTTACGTGACAGAAGACAGAAAAAGCACATACTTATGCTTATGTTTGATGAGTACAAGTATGTAGAAGTATGATTGGACAAAAAAGTGATATGATCTAATGGTAATACATTGAAGGTGAGCTTTAGCAAGGCCTCTTCAGATTGTTCTTGGTGTCTATGTCTTCAAGGATAAGAACATTCCTTTCTTTTTGATGGAGCTTCTAAATAAATTTTTTTAGAGACATGAGAATGATTTATTAGAGGTACATATAGGATACAGTCAATAGTAGAGTGTGGGTGCTCAAAGAAAATGATGCATCTAAAATAAAAATTCTATGACCTACTTCTGGCTGGATTTTTATAGCCCACTTTAAGGGAACAGAAGCAAGAGTAAGTTGAGAGTGACCTTTTTTTGCTGCTGCTGTCTTAAATGACAAGATGCTGTATTTTGGAGTAGTATAGCCTTAAGACTATCAGGGATGTTATCATGAGTCTACGAAAGAAAGAAAATTGAATACAGCCCTGTTTTCTTAAGGTATTAAAATGACAATAAGTGGTTTATTATAGATCTCCACCAAAAACACGTGGAATTGTTGGGTGAATGACTCGGATCAATTCTGAAACAGTAGTAGTTAGAAATTTTGAAGTCATAAGTTAGAAAGGAAAGAATTTTTACATCTATTCTTCTGCAGTGTATTTAAAACAATAATATGCCACGTTTTAAGCAAAACAGGATGGCAAATTCAGTGAGTTGAGTTCTTTTCGTTGAGTATCAGCATTCCTTCCCCATCCTTTTCTTTGGTGGGGATTATGAAAACATATCCTTGCAAGTGATACATAACACCCTTATCTAAAGACTTGTGTTCCTGCACTGTGTTGAAAATTTAATGAAAACCATAGGCTCATTACCACATGTAGAGTATCTAACAAAGAGATCTATTTGGATACGGTAAGGGAAGGAAGAAAATAATTGATATTTAATGATCAAGTTTTGCTTATTTTACAATACTACTTGTTCGACATTTTGAAACCTGTTATTTAAATGTGTTGTTCTTCATAGTAATTTTTCTACTTTGTGCTCATGTCAAAATGTAGTAAAAATTGATAATAAAATTATTTTAGGCGTGAAAGAATAGACATGCAGAAGAGCAAGCTTAGAAAATGTAACACTTCAGTGAACTCGGTGATCTTATTACATAATTAGGTATCTCTGAGAACAGTGTCTGGAAAAGGAGCAGATTTGGATGACAAGATAATATTATAAAACAGCTCAATTTTCAAGGGGATAGCTGAATCCACAGCAGTGAAAACACACAGGGAGTTTCTTGAATTCTTTCTTCTGGGATGTGTGGTAAACTATAAATGAGAATTTAAAGCAGTTATTTAAAAAATTTGTCATGAAGGAAGAAATGCTTTTGTGATACTCATTTTAAACGTAACCTTAAACAATCTTGTTTATAATAGTTTGGGAAATCCAAGACATACTGAGATCAGCATACCATATTTTAATGCAGATGGACATTTCTTGAAATAGTTGGAAAGCATATGTTATAGAATTAGTGAGATTACGATTATTAAAATAATTTCTATTAGTGCGCCTGATATCATAACATACAACTTTTCTATAAAAGTTGGTACTTAATGGAGATTTAAAAAAAATAATAAAAAGTTTATTTATTGGAGCATTAGTCCTTAAAAGACATACTGAACTTTACATTTCTTGAAAAGAAATTACCAATCCTCATTTATAATTTGGTGGGTATATTTTAGATTTAGTATATGAAAATAAGTGTTTTTAGCTTGAATATAGAATAAGTATGTCACAAGAGGCTGGTTCTCAGTAGAAAATAAAAAATAAAAGTTCTAGCAGGAGTCACTTTATCTCTTTAACTGATAGTTTTCTTATTGTAAGAGTCTCAATAAAAGTATAACTGAAGTTTTTTTTTCTATAAAATTCAATGACATTGGAATTAAGTGAGCTGTGTGAAAGATTTTCAGTACGAATAATTCCTTGGCTGTTACAATCAAGTCAGTTCAAAGATCAAAGGCGTACATCTGGTATCCAGGGTATGTTAGGTGTTCATAGTACTGTAATGAGGTTCAGAATACAATATTTACCTTCTAAGGATCTCTGTTACTTCATATTAATAAGGAAGGTGATACATCTTGTCTGTTCTCCAAATGTCATCTTCCTGTCTTTTGTTTTTAGACAGAGAGATAGTTTGGGTGGAGGAGGTTTGCCTGTAAAAAAAAAAAGGATCTAGATCATGACCGGAAGTTCTCATAATCTTACCTGTTCTCTGAAGCTCCTGTGAGTTTACCTTAAGTGTAGAAAAGGAAGCCATTTCTTTCAGTCTTTGCTTAAGAGAACGAGTCTGGTTGGAGGTGGAAGTGTCTGCTTGTTCTTATGCCTTTTTCCTGCCACAGGTCTTCTAAAGGTTTGATTTGGACTGTGTGCTAAGTGTAGATTTAATATTAAAACATGAAGTGTTTTCTTGGCCTCTCCATGAAATCTCTTGCGTTTGGGTGCCTCAAACAGTTGAAGATAAAGTGTTTTATCAACTGTTAGAGTTAAAAAGCATAAAGAGAAAATTTCCTTTTGAAGATGCTTGTTGATTTAAACCTATTTAAATCAAAGTATAATCAGTAAATAAGCAATAGTACATAAATAATAGTAAATCTTTTACATGCAGAAAGATGAAAATTAACAAAGTTAACAAGATTATCGTGGGAAAATAAAAGTTGTAGAAGGGTTTTTTTTTGTTAACAGTATTGGCTTTCTTTTTTTTTTTTAAATTTTATTTAAGGAGAAAAAAAGTAGAGAAAGGGTACAAGTTATACAGATTTACAGAAAAAAATAAACAGTAGGAAATCACTAGTTAATGGATTACATATTGTCATCTTAGAAATAATTGTTCAAGTCATAAAATTAAAGCTTGTAAAGTGGACATTCCAACAATGATACTGCAAACAGTTCTGTTCAATGATCCAATAAAACTCAGTGATACCATTTTCTATCTTATACACTTAAATATACATGCAGTTATATCATTTAGAGCACTTTCTTTTCCTCTCTTTTGTACAATGACTATTACACATTTTGGGTTTTGTTACTCCCACAGTTCTTACTACTTTTTTGGAAGGGAGTAAAACCAAATGTGACATAACAGAACAGAGTCAATCAAATCAAAAGGGTGGACGTAATAGATAATGTAAAAGCATAATACAAGGTGATCAATAATGGGTACCATAATGCCTCCCGCTATCTCTAATAGAATTGCCTATATCATCAGTTATAATAAAATTCAACAAAACAGTAAAGAACAAAACCGACAAAACCAAAACATTGGAGACATTGTAGGTCTTCAAAAGTAGATAAAAGTCATCGAGAATGGGCGTCATAATGAATCTCGCTATCTTCACAGCTGTTGCCTAAACTTTTGAACCTGGTACTATCAAGCAAAACAGAATAGGGGGACATCAGTCAAAAACAAGATGGTGAGAGTAATACAGGGCTTTAAATCAAGATAATGGAAAGTCAAAGTGGGTTACTATAATATATCCTGCTATTTTTATTTATTTTTCCCTTAATTAAAAGGATAAAAATAAAAAAGTAAATAATGGAGTGGAGATTGAGATAAAAGAGGGCATAACAGCAAAACAGCACAGATCAAAAGCAGAATAGTGTTTCACCACAAGATAATCCTGACATAAAACTAGTTACCATATTGTCTCTTTCCTTGAAATCCTTGAGTACAACTTCGTATACTGTAGCATTAAATATATCAAAACAATGTAAAACCATTTAAGAGAATGACAGCATTACAGGGTATTTAGAATCAACTAACAGAAAATGAACAATGGTTTCTGTATAATCTCCATGTCTTTAAAAATTTTTGCTTATACTATCATACATAATAAAATAGTATTGGCTTTCTTTAATCTTCAGTATGGAGGCAAACAGAAGCTGCATAGCTTATATATTTCTCTGTGTATGTTATTTATGTAGACATACATTATTTTTCCATGTGGTTATATATATTTGTAGCTATTGTACTTTGTATTTGATGAGCTGAAAAAAATTAGAATTTATTTGTATAAGTATGATGAGTCTTTCTTTGTAACTTAACGCACATTTATTAAGTGCCTATTAGGTATTTCATGTTCCTAAAATGTAATGAATTTTATTATTGGAGCAGCTAATTTGTTTTATAAATACAGATCAGTATTTTAGTTAAAAATGTGTAATTATCAGAAATTAAAAAGAATTTTAGTGAAAAAATATTTTAAACTTGTTTGATATAATGCTTAGATTCTACATGAAAAAGTAGTAGAAATTCTGACTACAGTAAACTGAGTGCAGATGAGGTATGTACAGCTTGTAATACTTTCACATTAAAACAACAAAGCTGATTTGTTATGACATGGCCTACAAAGTCTATAGTATTCTCTAACTCTTACTTAGTAGTAAAAGCCCCAGAGAAAGTTAATTACAATGTCAGTAAATAAATTCTATTTGAAATCTGTGTATCCTTTCCCCTTTTTCCCTCCTTCTCTCCTGCCCTCTGCCACTGGCCCACACGTGTGATGGATATTGACCAGGAATGATGACACTGAACATTGTTCTTTTATTTTCAGGAGGAAAACTTTCTTTCGGCATTAAGTATAATGTAGAATTTTCACAGCAAGCATTTATGAAGATAAGAAGTTCCCTTATATTCCTAGTTCACTAAGTTTTTTGATATGTATGAATGAATGCTGAATTTCCTTAAAAGTCTTTTCTGAATCAGTTGATATGATAATGTGGTTTTTTTTGTTTTTACCTTGTTAATATGATGAAGTATGCTGATTTTTCTCAATACTGAATCAGCTTAGCCTTCCCTACACTTGTTATTACTGTTATTTTATACATATATACATAATTTGCAATTTGGATTACCTATGTATTTGACTTCAATGTATATATGAACATGTTTGAATTAAAATTTATATATATATGGATTGGATTTATAATACCTATTAGCTGTATCTATAAAAATCATTTTAATTTGCTAATATTTAGTTAAAGAATTTTGTCTATGCTTAAAAGGATATTAGTCTGTGATTTTCTTTTCTTGTAATTTTTTCTTTAGTTTCTGTATCAGGGAAATGATGTTTGTACATTGAGTTGATAAAGAATTATTTTCTGAAAAATTTTTAAACATTAGTGTTATTTCTTACCAGTTTTTAGTTCTTTCATTGCTAGAGGAAAATACCTGGCACCCAAAGTTAAAGGAATAAAAGTTTATTTCAACTTACAGTTTGTAGAGGTTTAAGTTCATATTGGCTTGCACCAGGGCAGGGTGGCAGGACAGGGTTCATTGCAGAGGGAAGCGGTCTGTGGCAAAGCAGGGCAAGCAGAAGGCAGCTAGCAACAACCTTCTTTCTTTTCTGCCCTTGTCCAGGCTACCACCCTGAGGATGGGTAGAGCTCACACCCTTAATCCTAACATTGCATCCTCCATCCCAATGTCACATGCTCTAGATCTAGCCATCTCTCCCTTTTATTTAAAACCAAACAAAATAAAACAGAACAGGCCCAATCAAAACAAAACAGTGAAAGTGTTACAAGACTTGAGACAAGATAGTAGGAAATCAACAATGGCTACCATAATGCCTCTTGTTATCTTCAAAGTAACTGCTTGTGTCAGACATAATAAAATCAAACAAAAGAGAAATTATCCAGGGCTTCAAAACAAGTTAATAGGAAATCAACAATGGCTACCATAATATATCTAGTCATCTTCAAAATAGCTTCCTATACCATGAGATATAATAAAATCAAAACAAAACAGATAAAAAAATCAAATGAAACAGAACAATGACACTGACACAGTACTTCAAAACAAGATAATAGGAAATTAACATTGGCTACCACCTTTCCATTTTAGACATTTACTCCCCTTTCATTTTGACAATATCTGTTATACATTGTGGATCTCACTAACTCCTTCAGGTTTCTGTATTAGGGAGACAATATGATGTTCACTCATGTAAGTCTGAACCATTTTACCCATGAGCATGATCTCAAGTTGCATCCATTTATCTACAAGAGCCTTGTGATTATCTTTCTTTATAGCTGAATAGCTTTCTATTGTATAAAACTGCCGTATCTTTCTTGCCGTTCTGCAGTTGATAGGCAAGCTACTCCTGCTTTTTTCTGGTTCCTTGTTTTCTCTCCTTTGACTTTCAATTTATGAATTTCCTTTCAAGTTAAATGTTTCTTGTATACCACATACTGATGAATCTTGTTTCTTGATCCACTCTGCCTGTGTTTCTTTTTGTTGGCAAATTGAAGCCTTCTACATTAATGGTTATGGCCAGTATGCACTGGTTCATTTCTGCCTTGCTATTTTTCTGCTGTTGGCTCCCTTATTTTCCCCTCTGTTAAAAATGCCTGGCCTGCTCAGTGATCCCCATATCTTGCTTTTCCTGAAACTGTGGTTATTTTTATCTCTCTCTAGAATGTCCTTCAGTATTCTTTGTATGGTTGGTTTGGTGGTCATAAATTCCTTCAGTTCTTTATCATTAAAATCTCTTAATCTCCATTAATTTTGAAAGGTAGTTTTGCAGGGTACATCAGCCTGGGTTGGAAGTTGTTTTGTTTTAGGACTTGAAATAAACACTTCACTCCAAGCTCTTCTTGACTTGATGGTTTGCATTGAGAAGTCTACCATGATTCTGATGGGTTTTCCCTTATAGGTAGTTTATTTACTCTAACAGCTTTTAATAGTCTGTTCTTGTACTGAATTTCTGGGATCTTGATTATTATGTGTCTGGGTGTAGCTTCATTTTGGTTATGGCTAGTTGGAGTTTTGCTTGCCTCGCTTATCTATTTGTCAGGTCCTTTTCCCATGCTTCGGGAGTTTTCTGCTATTATTTCTTTCTGTAAGTAGCCTTTTTATGTCACTTGTGTTGACCCCTGCTTTTTTGCTCATACCTGTAATTTTTAAATTATTTTTCTTTGCATTGTCTTGCAGCTATTGAATTGCTATTTCCTGGTTCTTTATTTTTAAGAGATCTTTCCTTTTGAGGCTGCTAGCTGCCATCCTGTCTTCAAGGTCTCAGAGTCTGTCTTCAGTTTCTTTCAAGTACTTTTGCAAGCTTTCAGTGGAGTTTTTAATTTCCTGGATATCTCTTTTCAGATATTCTCTGTTTCAGGCATCGTAGTTCTTTCCTGTATTGTTCCTTCAAGGTTTCCATCATTTTCTAATGCTCCTCTTTTTTATCTGTGCCTTCATTAGGTATGTTCAGCATTTCTTTCATTATGTTTGTCATTTGTTCTTTTATCTGAGATATTATTTCTGATCTGGTTTCTTTTACAGCCTTGTGAAATTGTTTCTTTACTTTAGATGCCATCCTCCCAGAAATTTCAGTTTCAAACTTTTCTATGTCTGTGTCTCCAGGTCTTGTTCTTTGTAGGCTGGAGACCGGACATTGTCTTTTGTTCTTTCTTACTGATATTTCCCTGGTTTCTTCTAGATATGCTGATTGTGGGGTCCCACGTGCTTCCTGCATTGGGTACCCATCTGTGGCATAGGAGAATGGGTCAGTCACCTGGGTTTCTGCTAATCTAGGTTCCTGGGGAGGTGGTGGGGCACATTGTGGGCTTCTCCAGACACATGTGGTTTCTTTGAAGTATGGCAGGCTGGTTATCCTGGCCTGTGCTGATTACCAGGCCCTGATGACAGCTATTAGATATCAGGCTCACAGGGGCATGGCTTGCTTCAGCCACCTCTTAAAAACCCCTCCTGTGACTTGATGAGACTTTGTGGGGGGCATCAAGATATAAGCCATAATACCTTCTTCATGTATTTTAAAAAAAAATTTGTTGTCAAAACTGTCTGCTTTACAGTTTTCATTTTCAGAAGGATTAGAGTTACAAATTTAGTTTTGTTTACTAGACTATTTCTTCTTGAGTATGTGTCAGTAGTTACTGGCTTTTATGAATTACTTTATTTAATCTGATTGAATAATTGAGAGCTGTAGTGTAGCCAGCAATATTTGCTTTCCCTTTTAATGTTTGTTGCATCTGTAATGATATACTCAGTTTTGTTTCTTTTTTTTTTTTTTTTTTTTAAATTTTTTTTTAAATTTTATTTAAGGAGAAAAGAAAAAAAGCAGAGAAAGGGTACAAGTTATACAGATTTGCAGAAAAAAAAATGAACAGTAGGAAATTACTAGTTAATGGATTACATATTGTCATCTTAGAAATAATTGTTCAAGTCACAAAATTAAAGCTTGTAAAGTGGACATTCCATCAATGATACTGCAAACAGTTCTGTTCAATGATCCAATAAAACTCTGTGATATCATTTTCTATCTTATACACTTAAATATACCTGCAGTTATATAGTACAGAGCACTTTCTTTTCCTCTCTTTTGTACAATGACTATTACACATTTTGGGTTTCATTGCTCCCATGGTTCTTATTACTTTTTTGGAAGAGAGTAAAACCAAATGTGACATAACAGAACAGAATCGGTCAAGTCAAAAGGGTGGACATAATAGATAATGTGAAAACATAATACAAGGTGATCAACAATGGTTACCATAATGCCTCCCGCTATCTCTAATAGAATTGCCTATATTGTTAGTTACAATACAATTGAACAAAACTGTAAAGAATAAAACCGACAAAACCAAAACATTGGAGACATTGTAGGTCTTCAAAAATAGATAAAAGTCAATGAGAATGGGCGTTATAATGAATCTCATTATCTTCACAGCTGATGCCTAAATTTTCGAACCTGATACTATCCAGCAAAACAGAATGGGGGAACATCAGTTAAAAACCAGATGGTGAGAGTAATACAGGGCTTTAAATCGAGGTAATGGAAAGTCAAAGTGGGTTACTATAATATATCCTGCTATTTTTTTCCTTTAATTAAAAGGATAAAAATAAAAAAGTAAATAATGGAGTGGAGATTGAGATAAAAGAGGGCATAACAACGAAACAGCACAGATCAAAACATAACCATTTAAGCAGAATAGTGTTTCACCACCAGATAATCCTGACCTAAAAGTAGTTACCATATTATCTCTTTCCTTGAAATCCTTGAGTACAACTTCGTATACTGTAGCATTAAGTATATCAAAACAATGTAAAACCATTCAAGAGAATGACAGCATTACAGAGTATTTAGAATCGACTAACAGAAAATGAACAATGGTTTCTGTATAATCTCCTTGTCTTTAAAAGGTTTTTGCTTATACTATCATACATAATAAAATCCAGTAAGATACAACCTATTTGGACCATTGGAGACAGAAGGACAAAAGCTAGATGAGACTTCAAAACAAGATGATACTAAATCAGTATTACCTATTAAGATGTCATTTTCTCCAAAATAGCTGTTCCTATCATCCAATCTTCTCTGCCTCATTTCTGTTGAGCTCTTATTCTGTCAGTAGCTGTCAGTTTGTCTTCTTCACTTTGTTCTCTGCTCCATTCGTTGTGGCCTCCATTATTTCTGGATTCTTTGTATTTTTCTTTTTTTAGAATATCCTGCAATACTCTCTGTAGAGTTGAATTGGTGGTTGCAAATTCCCCCAGTTCCTCTTTATCCTGGAAGCACCTCGTTTTTCCATCAATTTCGAGGGACAGTTGTGCAGGATATCTCAATCTTGGCTGGAGATTATTATCTTTCAAAGCTTGAATTATTTCCCCCCAAGCTCTTCGTGATTTGATGGTTTGTGCAGAGAAATCTGCTGTAATTCTGATGGGTGCTCCCTTGTAAGTGGTCTGCTTCTTGTCTCTGACAGCTTTTAATATTCTGTTCTTGTATTGAATTTCTGGAATTTTTATTATTATATGCCTGGGTGTTGCTCTGTTTGGGTTGTAGGTAGCTGGCGTCCTGTATGCCTCATACATCTGAGTATCTTTATCTTTTGCTAAATTAGGAAAATTCTCCTGGATTATTTCTGTGAGTAGCTTTTGTAGTTCATTTGTTTGTGTCCCTACTTCTTCTTTTATGTTCTTAATCCTTAAGTTATGGCTCCTCTTATCATCTTCTTGTCTTTGTATTATTGCTGTTTGTTTCTTTGTTATTTTTAAGAAGTTTTTCATTTCATTCTCCCATATTACAATTCTGCCCTCCAGTTCAGATAGTCTGTCCTTAGTTTCTTTCAAGCTGTTATGCCAGTCTTCGATAGACTTCTTAGTTTCTTGGTAGTCCCTTTGAACCTGCTTCACCTATTCTATGCTTTCCCTGTTTTCTCCATCAAACACTTCTCCCCTCTTTTTCTGTTCTTCCATTCCACCATCTGTTTTTTCTTGGGTGGTGCTTAGTATTTCTCTAACTATTTTGCATACTTCTAGCTTCAGGTCGTTGATAACTTCATTCCTGAATTGGTCTATGAGGCTCTCTATATGGCGCCTTATGTGTAATGGTGCGGTGTCTGTTATTGCCTGTTTCTCAGAATTGGGGGCCGAGGAGCCTTTCTTGTTGCTGCCTCTTCCCATATTCTCTGTTCCTTATATATGCAAGCTTATATGAGAGGCCTAGCTTCTCTCTCTGTCAGCCACAGCCTGATCGAATTGCGCCGGTTAGGTGTTTCCACTCACTGCTGCACACCAGGCAGCCTACGCGGGGGCCCGCCCCTCCCGGCCTCCGTCAGGCTCTGGGATCTGGGTTGGGCCAGCCTACGGGGTCCGCCGGCAGCATCACGCAGGCCAGGCACTTTTCACCAATCCCGCCCGACAGGGGAATGTGTGGCTGGAGTCGCCAGCGCGCCCTGCTCCCACAGGACTGCCCGGGCCCAGAAAGTCCGCTGGAGTCAAACTGTGGTGGAGTGTCAGTTTCTCTCACTCACCTCGCCACAAGTCAGAACATGCCTCCCTGCCTGTCCTGTTTTCGACTCCGTTCACAGACTCCCGTTCTCAGAGTTTCCGTGCGTCTCTCTCCTTGCCGAGCCGACGTAGAGGCAGCCAGCCACCGCGCGGCGGGAAACCCAAATGGCGTGGGGTCCAGCCTCAGCAGCGAGGCTTTTCTGTTCCTGTTTTAGCACCAGGACTGCATTCCAAGTTGGTTTCTCTCAGCCGAGTTCGTTCCTGAGTCAGCAGAGCATAACTCCACCTGCTTATGTCTCTTTAGTCCGCACCATACCTGGCTTCTGAGCCTAGTTTTCAGAGAGCCTCCGGTAGTTGCTGTTATCTGTCCGCCATGTTCTCCCGGACCCCTCAGTTTTGTTTCTAATATTGATGCTTTATGTTTTTTTCTTGTCAGTTTAGTTGGAGTTTTACTAACTTACTATTTTTTCAAAGAGCTACCATTTAAAAGTTCTTAAAGTTATTTCTCCAATTTTATGTCTGCTTTTACCTTCTTTCCTTTTGCTTGCTTTAGATTGTATTCTTTTGTTCCTAGTTTCTTAAGGTGAAAGATGAGATTATTGATTTTTGGTTGCTTTTGTAGATGAAATATTTACAGCAATCTATCTGTGTATAATATAGTTGTATTCACCTAGTTTTTATTTGTTGGATTACTTTTTTTGTTCTATTCAAACGATATCCTAATCTGGTTTTTCTATCCATGAATTATTTAGCACCGTGTTATTTTTATTTACAAGTATTAGGAACTTTTCAAATATTTTTCTGTTGCTTATTTTCAATGTAATTGTATTTTGGTCACTGAGTACAATTTAATTTCAATCTTTGAAGCTTTCTTTGTTTTATATAGTTCAAGAAATTATGTTTTGATGTATACTTCGTGTGCTTTGTAAAAATGTGTGTTTGCAGCTGTTGCTGCATAGAGTAGTGGTATGGAATGGTATATATCAAGTCCTGTTGGTAATGATATTCATTTCTTTAGTAGCCTTTATGCATTTTTGTGTACTTTTTCTATTGATTACACACAAGAAAAATAATGGTGTTTACAATAGTAGTTATGGATGTCAGCCTCCTTTCATGTATGTCAGTTTTTGCTTCATATATTTGAGACATTCTTGTTAGGTGCATAAATATATTGGGATTCTTAGATATTCTTGTTAAATTGGTCCTTTTATCATTGTGTACCATCCTTCATCCCTAAATGGTTAATAAGTCTTTGTTGTCTTATATTAATACAGTCTCTTCTTTGGCTTTCCTTTGATGTCTTAGTTACTTTTCTGTCATTGGTGAGACAAAATACCTGACACCCAAAATTAAAGAAGCAAAGATTTGTTTAGTCTCTGTTATGGACATTTCAGTCCATAATCAGCTTCAACACTTCAACAAGGGCAACACTTCAAGAGGGCAGAAGGTAGCAAAAGCAATAAGAGCAAGATGAGGGAGAAAAACAAGCTTCTTTTCCTCACTTGTATCCTGAGCAGGCTACCAGCACACCATCTCCATGCTGTCTTCTTGCACAGACAGAGGATGTTTACAAAGTAAAGATTCTGGCTCCCATGCTGAGTTACACTTATAAACTGCTCAAGTTGACACAGTGTATCAGTCTAAAGCAGTAAAAGGCTTGTTCTCTACACCCCAGGAACCCCAGGATGTAGAACTGCTGAGTTAGTTAAGATTCTAGTTATTAACCACAATGTCTCAACTATTGGATTTGATTAGTGTGTCCTTGGTATATCTTGTTTCCTTATTTTACTTTCAGCTTGCTAATACTGTTATTTTAAATGAGTGTTTTTTGGAGGCAGAATGTATTTACATCTTGTGTTTTAAGTAATCTAATCTGTCTTTTAATTGGTATGTTTAGACTGTATTTTACATGATACTTGTTATGTTTCAATTTAGGGCTACCATTTTATTATTTGTTTTCTGCTTTTCATTACTTTTTCTTCTTTCCTGCTTTGTTTAGGGTTATTTAAAAACTTTGCAAAGATTTAATTTTTACTGGATTTAGATGAAACTTTCAGTAATTATGGATTGAGCTCTCTGTCTCAGAACAGAGTAGCAATGTAGCAACAATTGGGTTGGTTTAAACTTAAGATCTTAACTTTTCATGGCCCTCGTTTTAGCTAATTTATGAACAGTGAAATTTTAAAAATTATTTATTTATTTTTATTTTGGTACTGAGAACTCACAACCTCATGCTTGCCAGGCAGGTGCTATGCCACTGAACGGAATGAAGCTCTAGCCCCAGTGGACAGTTTTTTTCATTATTTGAAATGAAGGGTACTTGAAATTTGACCAGGGTTCAGAATTCTTGAAAACAGTAAATAATAATTAAGATAGTTATGTTTTTCTAATTTAAATGCATTATACTGTAGATGGATACTAGAGATTTTTATTTTGTGTCCTTTAGATCCTGTGATGATGAAAATATAATAAATTAATTTCAGTCACATTAATGAATATCAAAAGTACGATAATATCTAATTTTAACAATCTGTTATATGTATTTTCATTTTATTGGGATAGATACTATGACTCCACATAGTAATTTATCCTGTGGTACATCTACTTAGTAATGAAATTTGCATTCAAATTCAGATATTTTTGACTCCCAGATAGATATGTTTATCATTATTTCAATCAGTCATTCCACATGCATTGTATATCATGGATTGAAATTAACAGAGTCCTTGGCCATATGATTCTTACCCTCTTTTGAATGAGAACAGTATTAAAGTGGTAAATATAAAAAGATGCATAATAGCATTATGGTAAGCGCAACGATGGCAAGAGGCAGGACTTGATAAAAATAAAAAACAGCGAATTTAGTTTAGATTGGGAAAGAGGCAGTTGAAAACCTTTTTGTTAGGAGTACATTTGAAGTAAGTATCCATGGTACATGAAAGTTGGTAAAGACCTGGAGAGAAACTGTTATTAGCAAGGAGGAAAGGACAATCCAATGGCTTTAGTTAGAAAAGATCTTAAAGGGTTCAAGAAGCTGAAACAAGGCCAGAGTGGCTGGAATTTAGTAACAAATTCTGGGTGGGAGATGAGGCTGGAGAGGCAGGGTGGATTTGTTTAGGGCAGTGATAGCGAACATTTTAGAGCTCTCAAAGATAGAAAAAGCCTGCTGTGGCACACATGGTGTAGGTTTGCCCCTACTGGTTTTGGGCTGTGTTGGGCATGCTATGATGGCTTAATTAATAGTTGCCTTTATTTTCCTTCCTGAAATAAAATGACCATCTAGAATGCAGATTGTTCATAAGGCAAACATTGTCTACTTCTATGAGTTAATTGGTGGGTATTGCTGATATTTTCACTCGAGTGTGAGTTAGCTGTAATTGTCAAACATCACTTGCTTATCTGTCACAAAACTTGTGTATCAGGTTTTTCTGATTAAAAGAAATTGAGTTCTGTCAAGATGGTTAATATGTTTATGTTGATTAAAATAATGCTAAAAGAACCATACATTATCACATGAAGAGCAATGCACTTTAAAAAGTGTGTCAGCTTCAGACATGCAATAGATAAGTGACATGTTATTTTTAATTTTAGCTCTTTTTAATAAACCAACGAAGCACTTTTAGTATTTCCTTTTAATTGCCAATATTAAAATATATGTTATATCTTTCACAGTCTGAAGGTAAAGGCCATGCCAGTGCTGGAGATGCAATCTATGAGGTAGTGAGTCTACAGCGACAGTGTGACAAGGAGGAACCAGTCACTCCTACTAGTGGAGGGGTTCCAGTGTCACCCCAAGAGGATGAAGCAGAAGAAGGTAAGAAGTTGAGCTTTCTCAGTTGCTCTATTTCAGTAGCAGCCTTACTTATCATCTGCAAAGGTGAGAGTATGTGCGTGTGTGTGTGTGTGTGTGTGTGTGTGTGTGTGTGTGTGCGTGTGTGTGTGTGTGTGTGTTTGCACTAGAGGGAAAGGAGTGATGGTAATTCCTTGTATCTTCCACTCTTTATAGCTAGATTCTGCTACATGCAGAAGAAAATCTGATTCATTAAGTTCCTTGGTTGTATAGTCCCAGTGCCATTTATGCAACTATTTACATTTGATAGTTATTGCATCCATTTATCTACAAGAGCCTTATGATTATCTTTCTTTATAGCTGAATAGCTTTCCATTGTATAAAACTGCCGTATCTTTCTTGCCATTTTGCAGTTGATAGGCAAGCTACTCCTGCTTTTTCTGGTTCCCTCTTGCATAGAGCTTTGCTTTCTCTCCTTTGACTTTCAATCTATGAATTTCTTTT
The DNA here is from genome assembly GCF_034190915.1 of Cavia porcellus. Classification (NCBI taxonomy): domain Eukaryota; kingdom Metazoa; phylum Chordata; class Mammalia; order Rodentia; family Caviidae; genus Cavia; species Cavia porcellus. Next base: position 11,450,225 of record NW_026947512.1, on the reverse strand, counting down.
CAAGTTAAATGTTTCTTGTATACCACATACTGATGGATCTTGTTTCTTGATCCACTCTGCTCGTGTTTCTTATTGTTGGTGAAGTGCGGCCGTCTACATTAATAGTTACGGCCAACGTGCCCTCGTTCTTACCTGCCTTGCTGTTTTCCTGCTGTTGACTCCCTACTTTTCCCTCCATTCAGTTATCTGCCCCACTTGTGATTCCCCCTTTGCTGCTGTTGCTGGGACTGTGGTCATTTTTAATCTCTGTCTTCAGTACTCTTTGTGGGGTTGGTTTGATAGTAATGAAGTTCTTTGTCATGGAAGTATCATATTTCTCTATTAATTTTGAAAGATAGTTTTGCAGGCACATCAATCTGGGTTTCTTTCAGGACTTGAAATACTTCCAAATTCTCCTTGACTTGATGGTTTGTGTTGAGAAGTCTCTCATGATTCTAATGGGTTTTCCTTTACAGGTGATCTGTTTGTTTTCTCTAAAAGCCTTTAATATTTTTGTTCCTGTGCTGAATTTCTGTGATCCTGATTATTATATGTCTTGGTATCAATTTATTTTGGTTATGGCCAATTGGAGTTCTGTATGCCTCATTTATCTGTTCATCAGGTCATTTTCCCATGCTTGGGAAGTTCTCTGCTTCTATTTCTGTAAATAATTTCTTTATATCATTTGTGTTAATTGCTGCTTTTTTGTTGATACCTATAATTTTAAATTATGTTTCTTTGTGTTGTCTTGCTGCCAGTAAATTGTTATTACTGGTTTCTTGTAATTTTTAGAGATCTTTTCTTTTGTGATTGCTAGCTGCCATCCTGTCTTCAAGGTCTGAAAATCTATCTTCAATTTCTTTAAGTGGTTTTTCCAGCCTTCAATGGAATTTTTAATTTCCTGTATATCTCTTTGAGTCTGTTTCATGTAGTCTAATTCTCCTCTATGTTTTTCATTCAAGGTTTCCTTAATTCTTCAATGTATGTCTTCTTTAAATAAGCTCAGCAACCCTTTATTATGTTTGTCATTTCTTCTTTTACCTGAGATATTATTTCTGATCTGATTTCTTTTAAAGCCTCATGAAGTAGTTTCATTATTTCAATTGCCATTATTCCAGAAATTTCAGGTGTGTGATTTTTTGCTTTCTTCCATGTCCCTGTTTTTGGACTTGTTCTGTTTGGGCTGGAGGCCATAGATCATCTTTTGCTCCTTTGTCTTGACATTTTCCCGAGTTCCTTCAGTTGAGTAGATTGTGTGGTGCTTCCCATGTTAGCTGCATGTCCATTGTAAGGGGATGGATCAGGCACTTGGATTTCTGCTAACCTAGGTTCTCCAGAAGGTGGTGGGGAGCAAGATGGGCTTCTCCAGATACTTGCAGCTTCTTCAAGGTGTGGCTGGTTGGTTTTCCTGGCGTGCACTGGCTACCCGTGGGAGATTCCCAGTGGCAGCCTGTGTGTGCCAGGGGGCTGTATGTCTCTACTTTTATTATTTTCTATTTCTGGCATTGGGTTTGTTAAATATCTGAATTCATATCATTACTTTTGAATTCTCAGTCTTGCATGTAACTTGTTTCTCTGTTTTTGATTGCCATAAAACCAATAGTTATTTTTGGCTTACAATATTGTTTTGCTGTCTGTGAGGCATTATTTTCTTTTAAATGCATTAACATTTACTTTCACTCAACTATGTATACAAAATTGAGCTCTGAACCCAGGCTGTGTGATTCTGATATTTGCAATTACCACTGCTGTGTTCAGGGTAGCAAGCAACTAAAACATACAAGAAGCTTACATGTTAAAACCAACGTAAAACTTACATACCATAAAGTTACCCATTTAAAAGTGTACAGTTCAATAGAATTTAGTACAAACAATCGCCTCTATCTAGTTTCAAAACATTTTTACCACCCTGGAAAAAAACATCATACCTAGGAAGTCACCCTTCTTTCTCTCCTTTTCTTCTCCTCTGGCAATTGTTGGTTTATTTTCTTTGTTACTTGTTCTGTATAATTCATATACATGGAATCATATAGAATATGACCTTGGTATCTGGTGACTTACACTTAGCACAATATTTTTGGGAGTTGTCCTCACTGATACATGTTAGAATATATATCAGGATTTCATTCCTTTTTATGACTGAATAACACGTAATCATGTAGTCATACTACATTTTACCCACTCATCACTTGATGGACATTTGAGTTGTTCTATCAATTGTTGTAAATAGCATGATTAATAGTACAAGTGTTTGTTTGAATGCCTGCTTTCAATTCTTTTGGGGATATAAAAGAACTTGAATTGCTTATCATTATAGTCATTCTTTGTTTAGTGTTTCAAAGAACTGCTGAACTGCTTTCCAGGGGTATTTGTACTATTTTATCATCCCAGCGCTATATAGGGGTTCCAGTTTCTGTAAAACCTTGCCCAGTATTTTTTTTTCTTCAAATTTTTAAAATTACTGTCCTAATGAGTATGAAGTTATATATGATTGTAGCTGTGATTCGTATTTCTGAATGAATAATGATGTTGAGTGATTGTTGGCCATTTGTTTATTTTCCTGCTGAAATGCTATTAAAAATGGTTGCTTATTCTTTTTAAATTTCATTTTAAAGAGTATACAACTAACCAAAATAAAACAGAATAAAGCCAGTTAAAACAAAACAGTGAAAGTGATACAGAACTTCAAAACAGGATAAGAGGAAATGAACAGTGGTTACCATAATGCCTCTTGTTCTTGTCAGAGTTGCTGCCCATACCATCAGACATAATAAACTCAAACAAAAGAGAACAAAACCAATCAAACCAGAACATTGAATAAAACAAAACAATATAAAGGAACAAACAAAATAGTGAGAACAATATTGGTTTCAAAAAAGTCAGAAGAAAATTCTGCATAGTTGCTATATTTGGGTATCTATTTTAATTGAATTTTATTTTTTTGTTAAGTCGTAAGAGTTGCTAACGTATTTGGGATATTTAACTTTTACTAGATATATGATTTGAAAGTGTTTTATTGAATTTTGTAAATTTCCTGTGATAGTTTTAAGGTTTTTTTTTTTTTTTTTTTTTTTCTTTTGAGACAGGCTTTTACTGTGTAGTGCAGGCTGGCCTCAAATTCATAGTAACTCTCTTGCCTCAGCCTCCTGACTGCTGGGATTATAGGCATGTGCCACCATGCCGAACATATTTTTTAATTTTAAAGAAGTACAATTTACTTATTTTTTCTTTAATTGTTTGTGTTAGAATCATATCTAAGAATTCATTGTCAAGTTAAGGTCATGAAGATGTACCTCTGTATTTTTTCCTAAGACGTTTTTGACTCATATTTAGATCTTTGATTCTTGTTGAGATAACTTTTTTTTTTTTTTGTCGGTACTGGGGATCGAACTCATGACCGTGTGCTTGCAAGGCAGGCGCTTATGCTGCTGAGCTAAATCCCCCGCCCCATTTTGAGATAATTTTAAAGATACAGTGTGAGGTAGGAGGTCTGTTACTTCTTTTGCATGTAGCTTCCAGTTGTCCCAGCACCATTTGTTAAAGAGATATTCTCTCTGTATTGAATAATCTTGGCACTCTTATAGATTACTTGGTTATAGATATATGGTCTTAGTTGTGGATCTCAATTCTGTTAATTCTGTTCTGTTGGTCCATATGCCCGTACTGAATTGTATTGATTACTCTAGTTTTATGTAAGTTCTGAAATTAAGACGTGAGCTTAGTTTCTTTCTTTTCTAACATTGTTTCAGTTATTTGGATGTTACTTGATTTTAAATGAATGATGGTATAAAATTGTTATTTCTGAAAAATAGACAATGTTGCTTTTTGGTGAGAGAGAGATACAGAGAGAGAAAGAGAGAGACTGGTTTTGATAGAAAATCTTTATTAAACCTTTAGATTCTATTGGGGAATATTACCCTTTCAGCAATGTTAAGTCTTCTAATCTATTCAAGAGGATGTCTTTGTATTTATTTAGCTTATGTTAATTTCTTCTGGTATTTTGAGCAACTTAATTTTAACCTAAGCACATGGGTTTCATAGTTAGAGTAGCCTTGCCTTGCTTCTGTAGTGAAAGGAACTGTTAAGATTCATAGGCTCTCGGTCATTTGGCTTTCTAGATTAAATTTAGCTCTTGCAGTATTTTTCCCCCTGCATTCTTTTTTTTTTTTTTTGGTCTTTTTCGTTTTTATTGGTACCAGGGATCGAACTCAGGACTGCCTGCTTGCAAGGCTAAACCCCCAGCCCCATCCCCCTGCATTCTTTGTATCCTTAATTGCACTGTTATGGCTGCCTCAAACACCTAAATTGATTCAAAACGTTTACTTTTCATGGCTATTTTAACTTTGGGGAAGAGCCAGCCATCACACAGTGCTGTATCTGGTGAGAAAGGTGGATAAGAGCACAATGAAATATTTTTATGAGCTTTGTCTTTGTGTTAGGTGTACTTCATAGCAGTATTCATAGTATTTTTGATCATGCATTGTAAAGACATGAAAGAGGACTTCCAAAACTGTTTCAGAAAGTAGAAAGAATGATGGGATAAGTGTGTTTGAACTATGGGAAAGTATTTTGAGAAAGATCGTTCACTGTATATTTCAGCCACCTCTTGTATAGAACCAGGAGTTGTGGTGCAGTTCTGTAATCCTAGCACTTGGAAGGCTGTGGTAGAGGGGTTATGAGACTGAGGCTGGCAAGATCCTGCCCCTGTTGCCATGTATGTATATACAACTTGTATTTTGTAATTCTCTTTTGTTCTAATTTAGTAAAAAAACCTTCCTGTTACCTTTGTAGAATAACTAATGTGAATTAGGAATGTTTTGTTGCATATATCAGATGTTTAATAGACCTAGTTTTGTATTTTATTTGTATTATCTCTGAGCAGTAGTCATTATCATGTTTATAATGAGGAAATAGACTAAAAAATTCAGGTAAATCATTTGAGGTCATGGGAGTAATAAGTTATTATGTATAACATACAGAAATCTATGTCAGTTCTACCCTAAAGCCCATGGTCTTGCATGATACACAAAATTAAGTTCTTCTCTTTTCAGCCACTAAATTGATATAACTGCAACTTTTAGTTGCTTAAAAGGTAGTATTTTCAGTACTCCCTTTACCAACAAAACAGTTTGCATTGTATATTCTAGATAGTATTTATATACTAGATATTTTGGATCTAAAATTGCAGACTTGTAGAAAGGGTATAATACAATATAACATCAATACCATCTTCCAAATGGCATTAACTAGGAAGCTTCCATCCTATATGGGATCATTTTCAGAGAGCAATTTCAATACAAGTAAACCAGTGCATTATTAACAAAGACTTTTAGGTATCAGATATTTAACTTCAGGCATTCAGAAACCACACACAGTTCTTTAAAGGCCAAGTTGTAGACAAATCTATGGAAAGCAAAATACTCTCCTCAAAAGAAGTCTTTTTGATAATAAGCACACCTTAACTTCCAAAGCATTTTGCACAGTAAATTACTCACTGTTCTTCAGGTAGTCCTGAGGTAAAATTAAATTAGTCCTGAGGAAAATTAATGAGGCTAATAAATGCTCTGGATATCATTGGTGGTAAAAGGGCAGAGAGAAGGAAACAAAGCTATTATCCTTGTTTGTAGTTTAGGTCACTGTATGATTTTGAGGTCAGTAAATGAGACAGGGAACACAGGAGGAGTAAGAAAAGTTTTATAGGTGAAGATAAGATCCATTCAGTTTTGGACATTGAATTTGAGTTCACTGTGGAACATTATGATAAAACTGGTTATTTTCCCCTTTCATGAGAAATAACCTTATACTGTGAGAGGTGTTTTATAGCTAAAGATTTTTTTCTTTTAATGGTATTGGCATTTGAACCTAGAGTCTTTTCACTGAGCCACATCCCCAGGTTCCCCCCTCCCCCCGCCTTTTTTTTTTTTTTTTTCCATTTTTTGAGACAGGATCTTTATGAATTACTGAGTTGTCCAGGTTTGGCTTGAACTTGAGGCGGAAGACTACTTTTTGTGTCAGGCATATGCCAGTAGGCCTGGCAAAAGTAGAAAGGTGAATAAAAATAGAGTCCAGGAAGAGAAAACTCCAGCTAAAGGATCTACAGAAAAATGATGACAGCAATCCAAAGAAAACCAAGAACAGATTAAAAAGTGGAGATCCACAAAGAAGGAATAATCTGTGGTGTAGTTAAATGAAACAGGCAGTTTCAGTGATGTGAGGATCAAAATTTAACTTGTCTTCGGAATTAGTTAATTTGAGAATTTGCTGAATCTCTATGAAGTTGATTTTAATAAAGATGACATAAAAGTTCTATTGTAATGGATTAAAGATTGAGTAGAAATGAGAAAAGGGAGAACAGTGTTTTGAGTTATTCTTTCAAGAAATTTGCTGACAGGAAGAAAGACTGTATTAAAAATACTAGATTATTTTGGCTCCAGCAAGGACATGGTTAAGAGTGAGAGATTTGAACTTTGTAGTTGGAGATGGAGAGCTAAAAATAGAGGACTTCGCCAACCCAACACTTAACCATAACAGTTGGTTTCCTGCCAGGCCTCTGTATCTTTACAAATGCTATTTACTTTACTTAGAAGGTTTTTCCCACTTAAGTCCACCTGAGTAAGCTTTTTCAACAGAGGCATTTTAACAGTCAAAAGGAAATGGTAATTTTAGTATGGTGACAGTTTCTATACTTAGAAATGTTTCAAAATATTTCCTATGACTTTTTTTAGTAGGCTACTCAGGCTAATTATATTTAAAACAGTTATTGCAGACTGGCTGAATGAGGACCTTGGCAACTCTACTTCTCAAAGCAATGATAAAAGTGGGAAAAGATCCTCTAAAGTATCCATTTCAGGACTTTGGAAAGTGACCAAAATCAAACAACAAATTGAGAAGTGGCTTATTCAAGAAAAACTGCTGAACCCTCTAGAGACACCTCATAGTGGGTCAGTGTAGTTTTGACCCCTGAGGCTATTCCTGTTCTGCTCATTTTGATTGCTGATTACTGTCACAGTGGTTTTATGAGGGTGGGGAAAACTGTAAAAATCAGTATTTTGCTTTTGTTAGCACAGGTGGCTCATTTGACGATACAGAGTATGGAAAAACTCCATGTTTTTCTGGAACCTTATTGCAAAAGTAGTGATTTTTGTAGCGAGAGAATGGGAAGGCTGTCAGCAGATTACAATCCTGATTGTGAAAGTTATGGATTAGGGAGGATTGTAACAGGGACGTTTGAATGAGTAAATCTTCATAAGATCCTAGGTGAAGCTGGTGGTTTGGAAACATCAGACAATGCACACACTCAACAGAGGCAGAGAGGGCCCTGACTAATCTGACCTCCACACGCGACATCAATCCTTGTACATTAACAGTGGAGCTGCATTTCCAGAATCTTGTCTCCAACATGTTTGCTTCTTTATTTTCTGTTGTATAGAAAGATTCTTTGTTCAAAGTATAGTAAATGACAGAAGCCTGATTATCTCACAAAATTATGCTCCAATTTGCCCCCCTATTACCCATTCTTCTGTATGGTCTGAATGTGAGCAAGTCATCAAATTTCTATTTTTTCATGAATGGAGAAGGAAAATGTTAATTTATACTCAGTGGAGTACTGCTCTGCCATAAAGAAGGACATATGAGTTATTTATAGGAAAATGGATGCACACTGAAACCCATAAAGTGAAGTAAATCAGTCATACAGGTGTATATGTTGCATAGTTTCTCTTTATGTGAGAAACCCAATGTATAAATAAAGTACAAAATCATAGACAGACCTATGAAAAAAGTTATTGTGGCTTCTGGGAGAACATGGCGGACAGACAACAGCAACTACCGGAGGCTCTCTGAAAGGCTCGGCTCAGAGGCCAGGAATGATGCGGACTAAGGAGACATGAACCGGTAGAGATATGCTCTGCTGACTCAGGAACGAACTGGGCTGAGAGAAACCAACTTAGAATACAGTCCTGGCGCTAAAATAGGAATAGAAAAGACTCGGTGTGGAGGCTTGACCCCGCGCCATTGGAAACCGCGATTTGGGTTTCTCGCCGCCCGGCGGCTGGCTGCCTCCACTGCTGCTCGGCAAGGAGAGACGCGCAGAAGCTCTGGGAACGGGAGTCTGCGAACGGAGTCGAAAACAGGACGGACAAGGAGGCGTACACGAAAACTGATTGGTGGCGAGGTGAGTGAGAAACTGACCCCCTTACCACAGTTTGACTCCAGCGGAGGACTTTCTGGGCTCAGCAGTCCTGTAAGAGCAGGGCGCGGTGGCGACTCCAGCCACACATTCCCCTCTCAGACGGGATTGGTGAAAAGTGCCTGGCCTGCGTGACGCTGCGGGCGGACTCAGTAGGCTGGCCTAACCCAGATCCCAGAGCCTGACGGTGGTCTGGAGGAGCGACTGACTCCCGCGTAGGCTGCCTCCTCCGCAACTCCCTGGTGCGCAGTGGTGGGCGGGAACACCTAGCCAGCACAATTTGATCAGGCTGTGGCTGACAGGCAGGGAAGCCGGGCCTCCTATGTAAGCTTGCATTTTATAAGGAACAGAAAATATGGGGAAGGGAAGCAACAAGAAAGGCTCATCAGCCCCCAATTCTGAGAAACAGGCAATAGTGGACACCGCACCAATATACATTAAGCGCCATATAGAGAGCCTCATAGACCAATTCAGGAATGAAGTTATCAACGACCTGAAGCTAGAAGTATGCAGAATAGTTAGAGAAATGCTAAGCACCACCCAGGAAAAAACAGATGGTGGAATGGAAGAACAGAAAAAGAGGGGAGAATTGCTTGATGGAGAAAACAGAGAAAGCATTGAGTATGTGAAGCAGGTTCAAAGGGACTATCAAGAAATTAAGAAGTCTATCCAAGACTGGCATAACAGCTTGAAAGAAACTAAGGACAGACTATCTGAACTGGAGGGCAGACTTGAAACATGGGAGAATGAAATGAAAAACTTCTTAAAAATAACAAAGAAACAAACAGCAATAATACAAAGACAAGAAGATGATAAGAGGAGCCATAACTTAAGGATTAAGAACATAAAAGAAGAAGTAGGGACACAAACAAGTGAACTACAAAAGCTACTCACAGAAATAATCCAGGAGAATTTTCCTAATTTAGCAAAAGGTAAAGATACTCAGATGTATGAGGCATACAGGACCCCAGCTACCTACAACCCTAACAGAGAAACACCCAGGCATATAATAATAAAAATTTCAGAAATTCAATACAAGAACAGAATATTAAAAGCTGTAAGAGACAAGAAACAGACCACTTACAAGGGAACACCCATCAGAATTACAGCAGATTTCTCTGCACAAACCATCAAATCACGAAGAGCATGGTGGGAAATAATTCAAGCTTTGAAAGATAATAATCTCCAGCCAAGATTGAGATATCCTGCACAACTATCCCTGGAAATTGATGGAAAAACGAGGTGCTTCCAGGATAAAGAGGAACTGGGGGAATTTGCAACCACCAATTCAACCTTACAGAAAGTATTGCAGGATATTCTAAAAAAAGAAAAATACAAAGAACCCAGAAATAGTGGCGGGGAGGCCACAACGAATGGAGCAGAGAACAAAATGAAGAAGACAAACTGACAACTACTGACAGAAAAAGAGCTCAACAGAAATGAGACAGAGAAGATTGGATGATAGGAACAGCTATTTTGGAGAAAATGACATCTTAATAGGTAATACTGATTTAGTACCATCTTGTTTTGAAGTCTCATCTAGCTTTTGTTCTTCTGTCTCCAATGGTCTAAACAGGTTGTATCTTATTGGATTTTATTATGTACGATAGTATAAGCAAAAACCTTTTAAAGACTAGGAGATTATACAGAAACCATTGTTCATTTTCTGTTAGTCGATTCTAAATACTCTATAATGCTGTCATTCTCTTAAATGGTTTTACATTGTTTTGATATACTTAATGCTACAGTATACGAAGTTGTACTCAAGGACTTCAAGGAAAGAGTCAATATGGTAACTACTTTTGGGTCGGAATTATCTGGTGGTGAAACACTATCCTGCTTAAATGGTTATGTTTTGATCTGCCCTGTTTCGCTGTTATGCCCTCTTTTTTCTCAATCTCCACTCCATTATTTACTTTTTTATTTTTATCTGTTTAATTAAAGGGAAAAAATAGAAGGATATAATATAGTAACCCACTTTGACTTTCTATTATCTCGATTTGAAGCCCTGTATTACTCTCACCATCTTGTTTTTGACTGAGGTTCCCCTATTCTGTTTTGCTGGATAGTATCAGGTTCGAAAGTTTAGGCATCAGCTGAGAAGATAATGAGATTCATTATAACGCCCATTCTCGTTGACTTTTATCTACTTTTGAAGACCTACAATGTCTCCAATGTTTTGGTTTTGTCGGTTTTGTTCTTTACTGTTTTGTTCAATTGTATTACAACTAATGATATAGGCAATTCTATTAGAGATAGCGGGAGGCATTATGGTAACCATTGTTGATCACCTTGTATTATGTTTTTATATTATCTATTATGTCCACCCTTTTGGCTTGACCGATTCTGTTCTGTTATGTCACATTTGGTTTTACTCTCTTCCAAAAAAGCAATAAGAACCGTGAGAGCAATGAAACCTAAAATGTGTAATAGTCATTGAACAAAAGAGAGGAAAAGAAAGTGCTCTAAACTATATAACTGCATGTATATTTAAGTGTATAAGATAGAAAATGATATCACAGAGTTTTATTGGATCATTGAACAGAACTGTTTGCAGTATCATTGTTGGAATGTCCACTCTAAAAGCTTTAATTTTGTGACTTGAACAATTATTTCTAAGATGGCAATATGTAATCCATTAACTAATGATTTCCTACTGCGCATTTTTTTCTTCTGTAAATCTGTATAACTTGTACCCCTTCACTGTTTTTTTTTTCTTTTCTCCTTAAATAAAAAAAAAAAAAAAAAAAAGAAAAAAGTTATTGTAATCCAGCTTGGTCAATGTTTCTTTTTTTTTTTTTATTTAAGAGGAAAAAGAGAAAAACACAAAACAAAACAAAGCGGTGTAAGGGTACACGTAATACAGAACTACAAAAAAAAAAACATAACAGTAAGGAATCACCTGTTAATAGATTACATATTATCATCTTTTGGTCAATGTTTCTAAAGTGTACTTTAATATATTGTAATTGTCTTATGTGTTTTATATATTTTTTGGCCTATTAGTCTGTTAATATCTTTTTATGATAATTGACAAATACTTATAAAATAAATAAGTGAATATGATATTGGGAAAAAATTCTGGTTTTGTCCAATTTTTTTGACTCTATTGTCATTTTTCGCTTTTTGAGATGTTACTTTGTCTTTTGAAAAATGTGTTACCCATCACCTGTGTAAAAAAAGCTACCAAAAAATCAAAGAGTAGGAAATAATCATTTCTCTTCTTTCATAGATAGGAGTTCATACTTTTTCAATACACTTTATTATTAGTTCTATAATTGACATTTCTGTCAACGCAAATATCAAAAGTTAGAACTGGAGGTGGCATAGAAATGTTTTCCTCCTGGGGGGGAATTGGATTATTCTTTTATTTAATTATTTTCAACAATTTGCCTGTCAAAGCAAAAGTGGAAGTTCAAGTCATTCTAAATTGTCTTGCCTTAGCCTGTAATTTAACTTAAAAGGGAATACAGATTTAAAATGACTAAAGTTGCTCTTAATTTTCCGGGAAAGATCCAAAATGAATTAAGATATCTTTTTATAATTTTCAAATGCTGTTCAGAAATGAAATGTGTTAGAGTGTTACTTTGAATGTAAATAATCTTAGCAGAAAGTTAAGGCCATGAGTGCAGCATTATAGGGGTTATTTTTAAATGACCATGTCACCCTCATGTATCTTACATGTTCTGAATTCTTCCTGCTGTTGAAACTTGGGATATGCTTGCTTCATATGAATTCCGATCTGGCTGTTTGTAAACTCATACTTATATATATATATATATATATATATATATATATATATATATATATATATACTTGCAATGTGGATAGTAAGCTACAAGAAACCCTTTGAACCAACAGATGGCAAACACAGTATTCTGTCCCTTAGGACACACGCTCGAGTAATTGGAGAAGTCCAGGATCACAGTAACATTAAATAAGCCTCACACTGGACTGTGCCTTTAGCTTATCATAATCTGCATGTTCTTTTGTTTTTGCTGTTGGATTGGGTAAAATACTATCTGCAAAAGATTTTCCCTCTGATTTAAGTGACAGTTAACTTTTCAGTACTACTTCTCTTTCATAACTAGACAGCAAAATAATCTGAACTCAGAAGTTTATTAATTCTTAGACTTTAGACAGCAATAGGCAAATTTCACAGTAGAAATAAATTTGCAAGTAAAAATTCTTTGTATTCTATAATGTAGTTAGAAGATACAGAAAAGCAATGACCCATCCCTTCCCTAGTGTGGCTTGCACCCAGGGCCTTGAGCATGCCAGGCAAGTACTCTGTCCCTGGGGTTACCCATAACCCCAAGGAAAATAGTTTCTAAGATAGAATATTCATATAGAATATAGGTGTGCAGGTAAAAGAGCTTCTGATTGTTTAAAAGTGTATGTTCATTACCTGGAAATATTATTAAAATGAAATCTTATTTTCAAGTGTGGATTGGGACCTGATCAGATTTTTAAAAAAAATCTTAGTGTCCCTACTTTTGGTTACATTACATTTTGAGTGGTAAATGCTTAAATTGCCTACCTATATTACTTACTTAGTCCTTATATCAGCCCTAGACGGTGCTATTGTGAGCATTATATTTGTTTTACAGAGAAGAAAATACATTGCAATAAAGTGATCTAGGCATGATACTTTTTGGGCAGCGGGTTGTACTGGGAATTAAATTCAGGGCCTTTACACTGTCTGTTTTATTTTTTGTGATGGGGCTTGAGAAGTAGCCCAGGCTGGGCTGGAATTTGTGGTTCTTCTACTGTAGAATTATGGGTATGTGCCTCCTTGCCCATTTACTTACTTGGCTTTTTATAGAAAACATTGGCTGACTTCAATAGTTGCAGCATAATAAAATTTTATGTAACTCTTGAAAATCTCCAAAGTGCACTACTATTACATTCTACTTTCTTTGTGTGTATAATATGGGATGACTTTATAGTTCATGTTATTTTTTATTTTGTTACATAAGTCTTTATATTGTGCTCCAAAGTAAACTGTTCTTATAAAACTAGTGTGGGTGATATTAAAAATGTTAATATTTTTAATAAAAATATTAAAGATATTACATTAAAAATTTTAAAATTTGAAACTATTAAATGCAACTATCTACATTTTTATAAATTGACTTTGTTCTCAATATAAAATACAATTGGAAGTATGAGAAGTAGCAAGAGAAAGATGAAAGCATACTAAAAGCTAGTTTTCATAATATAGGTGTAATGGCTGGCACCCATTTTCCTTGTTTGTCTGTTTAAATGAGTCTAAACAGTTTGTTAGTTTTCAAGATTACAGATGTAATGTGGGTTGTTTTAGAAATCCCCAAATGTGTATTTCAGAGTACTATAAAGGAATGCTATAATAAAAAGTTACATTTTAAGGTTATGAAAATATTTTTATATTGTTTAAAACTATTTTAAAGACTGGTCTTTAATGTTGTTAGTATTGATATAGGAAAACCGACTTCTGACTGGTTAGTTGTCAGATCTTTCAGGTTTTCATGGTCTCACAGCATTGAGGAACGATGTCTTGAACCAAAGGAGTAAGTTAGGAGAGTTTATTGGAAATAAGAGAAAAAATAGCTCCTGGATTTCCAGGAGGAGTCCCAAGTGGGTGGCCACTGATGCTGTTTGTCAGAGATAATTTATGTGCCAAAATCACAATGTGGGTACAATGTGGATTTAGACTACAATCAACCTGTGGGATTACAAGTATAGTCACTTAGCTATACTGATCCAACAGAGAAAAGACTCATGTAGCAAGTGTACTTAGAAAGAACAAAGGCATTTTTGGGAAGTGGGTAGCATGGGTCTGGATATCCTGGTCACTGGCCTACGTGCCTGATGCCTGTCTGGTCTCTCGGGACCAGGTGGTGCTAATTACAGTACAATCTCAAGTTGCTGTTATCTCTAGCAAGGCATGCAGGCTTTGCTATTGTTTTTCCATCTGAGTCCTGGCTGTCTTTAGATTTGACTCCAGCCACAATTCTGGTTATCTTTATTTTTTGTGCTGACTTTCTTGGCCCAGTATCTCTCTGACTGTACATTTAATTTCCATCTAATTTGGCTGTGAATAATGATACTATAGATTCTTTTGATTCTCTTAAAATATATTACAGAACTTGGTAAGTTAGTTTAGAGTGAAGCAGTATTTAAGGTTATCCCTATTTCTTTCTTATTTAGTGCTTTTTATGTCAAATAATTTGCATTCAACTGTCCATTATCATCTGCACATTAGTGTGATAAAAGCCCTTTTCCAAACCCCTGAATTCTCCTGTATGTCAGTTAATATGATGCTTCTTTGCCTTGTTTGATGTCTGAAACTGTTTCTTGACAAAGATTAAAATTAATCTATAATTTATTTAAAGGCTAACACACTGCTGACCAGTGTGATTTTTCTTATCAATGCTTTCTATAAATATTATAGAGCAGCATGAGATGGCTAGGAGAAGATAGGAGAAATAGTAGAGAGGTTGAATTTAATACATTTTTTTAATGCAAATTGTTGGACACAGTATCAAGGCCAGTGCTAGATCACATCTGAATGGAGAAAACTGTCATTTACTCATGTTTCTTACTGACATAATTCAGAAATAACATGATGTACAAAGATACTTTTATTCCTTAAATTTGAACTGAAATGGGATTTTTATGAAAGTAATTCCCTTTTCTCCTACTTACTTTAATTTATAGAGTAATTGGGGTGGGAGGATGTTTGATTTCTTTTTATCATTATTATTATTTTGTTGTTGTTGCTATTGTTCTGGGGATCCAACAGGCAGGCACTTAGGCCACTGAGCTAAATCCCTGACCCGCATGTTTGACTTCTAAGGTGTTAATATGAAATATCATTTTGATACCTTTTTTTTCCCAAGGAAAGTAATTATTTCATGAGTCAGGGGTCTTTGTTTTACTTTGTTGTGATGCAATATATATTTCAAATGGACAGAAATCTTGCATATTTATGTGCCAAACTTTAATATTCTAACAATATCTATTTAAAGATTGGAAGGCTTACACTAATCCTGAAATTGTCTTTGTTGATAGTACAGCTGACTTTTAAATGATGAATAACTGCATTTTGGACTTGAAGAGTCAAGCAGCTGGCTCGTTGGTAAATAGCTTTTTAAAAGAAGTATGATTTGATTTTAAATAATTTTTCTATTAACATTTTTATATTTAGTTATATTTTCCTAGGTGGTTCAGTAAAGGATGTGTTTGAAAAGCTTATCTAGATCAAGAGTGCTAAAAGAACCAAAGAGCGTGCTGTGGTTACAGTTTAATATGTTATCAGTGACATTTTAAATAGCCTAATAAAGAGAAGGGATTGTTCAGAAACAACTAGAGTTCTTAAAATAATTGTTGACAAATGGTGAATCAAGTGTAACAGAAAAACCTTAACTGAATTTTCTCAAAGATAAACCTATAATAACATGTTCTATTTTTAACTAGTCAGTGTTGTTGATATGTTTGTCATTTCAACTTTGCCAGATACGTAAATCAACTAACGTGGTTGTCTGAAATGCTATTTGTTTTTGACTGAGAAAATTATATAGTTATTACATCTTTGAGACGTTTGAATAAATCAACACAACTATTATGAAATTTGTCTTTGTACAGCTAGTTGGTGATTTACGATTTGGTAAGATAAGCAGTTTTGAATTTCATAGAAAACAAACAAAAATGTGTACTTTTCTTTTTCTTTTTTAGTGTTTAAAAATTTTAAATCATCCAGTGTAAACTGGATTACCTCCCTCACCTGCCTACCAATTTTAATACTCAGGAGAATTTTAAAAAGCAATTTATATACCCTTTCCCCAAAAAAGCATTCTGTGTTCTATTTGACAACTTGTTTTCCCTCTTGCAACAATCTAAGCACTGCACTAAACTGTTTTTCACAGTGGTGAAAACCTGCACAGGGGTGCTGGGGATGGGATGCAGATTGCAGGCTAGGCACTGCTATGCCAGAGAACTGACCCCAGCTCTCTCACTCTATTTAGTGGAGGCAGATTTTATGGCATGGACAGGGTATGATTTAATTTTGTATTTCTCTTTTACAGATTCTATAAATAACTTTCATTTTTGCTACTGTAAATATGCAAATATTATTAGAAAGAACAGTCTTTGTACATATAATCTAAAGCATAACCACAGATTTCTGGAAATAGAATTGCTCTGGTATGCACAGTTTGATGTTTGGTTTTTTTTTTGTCTTTTTCATCGGTACCGGGGATCGAACTCACGACTGCCTGCTTACAAGGCAGGCACTTATGCCGCCGAGCTAAATCCCCAGCCCCCACAGTTTGATGTTTGATAGGTGCAAATTTCTTTCCAAAAGTCCCTTCTAATGGTGTATTTTAGCATGCCGTGGCTTGTAATTTCAAGTAGATATTATCAGTGCTTTCAGCATTTGGGGTGTGTGTGTGTGTGTGTGTGTGTGTGTGTGTGTGTGTGTGTTTTTGAGACAGGGTCTCACTACACAATTCAGGCTGGCCTTGAGCTCACTTTGTAGCCCAGGCTGGTCTTGAACTTGCAACAATCCTCCTGCTTCAGCCTCCTGAGTGCTTGCATTACAGGCATGCACCACTACACCCAGCTTGTTTTTAGTATTCTTGTTTATAATATATAGCATCTGATTTTGTTTATATTTCCCTACTTATAAGTGAGATTATATGAGTTTCATATTACTGAATAATTTAATTTTTTTAGGTAATCTGTGTAACTGTTGCGCTTCATAAGAACTGAACTTTGTGTCAGATTTGATGTTTGAGAATACCTGTAATTCAGTTAAAAATATGATTTGGTTTATAAGTTTACATGCATATTAGTCTAAAGGGAAGTCAAGAAAGAATATAGAGCATTATTTTTGTAGTATTAATAGGGAAAGAATCATGAGAAACCATTCCATCTCTCTCTTTGCTCCCACTCCTTCTAAATGTTTATCAGATAAGCAGAACTGTATTTTCAACACAGGTACATCTACTTTGGGAATACATATTAAAACTTATAAAAACTCAAAAAATAGGTCGTCCTATTTGAAAGCAGGGGTTTTCCTTCCCTTTGAAATCTGGTCTTCCTCTTAGATGTTACTTTTTGCCTGTTGTGCCAGCACTATGGTTTAGGTCACTTAGGCTGCTTCATCCTTGACTGACACCAGCTTTATTTGGTAGTGGCAATAAATAAAAATATATTTATGTAAGATCACCAAGACATCTTAGTCCTGCTGCAACTGGCCTGAGAAAGTTAAGTGTTTTGGAGAATGATCTTTAGTGAAAGCTGCAGACCTTAGAGTCTGGCACCATTGCTAAGGTATATGGGGTACCCAAAAGCATGTTGCATATTTTTAGTAACTCTTTGAAGTCATAGAGATCTTAGAATCTTCTGCTGATTTGATTGTTCTTTCATGAGCTAGATCCTCTTAATATCTGGTAGACTGGCTGTTGTGGATATGGACAGAGTGACTGATTGACATAGAATTTAATTTTACTCCCCCCTCCCCCAGTACTGAGGATCTTCATCCTAAGAAAAATCCTTTTTAAAAAAATTTTTTATAAAAAAATTTGGAAACTATTTCATTAATTTGCCCAGTTAGGTTTAAGTTTGCAGTCCTCTTGCCTTGGCTTCTCAGAGTGCTAGGATTATAGGCATGCTCCACCACATCTGGCTTAATTCCATTATTTAGTACTTAGAAATAATGGGAAATATGTTCAAGATAGTATTTGAATTATTAATTTACTTCTCACACCAACCCTACAAGGTGGCATTTTTTCCATTTGTTGGGAAAGAAAACTGAAGCTTAGAGAGGTTAAGCAGCTACCTCAAGGTCACGTAGTTTGTGAATATTTTTCTTGCCAAAACCTTTATTTAGGCCTTCTTGAATCTTCCATTTCCTCAGATCCTGCCCTTGTTTTCAAATAGGTATGGAGTCTCCTGCTGGGGTTTGAGTTAGAAGGAGAAATTACTGATAGCAGGTGCAACCCCCAAGTGCATGTCTGTGGACAGGCTTGGGGAGGTAGGTATCTAAGGAAGAGCCCTGAAGAGAACAGGGCTAGTTTTCTGAGGTCTCTTTATATAATCTATCATAATCAGGAAAATGTTAATAATACAGAATATGCTTAGAATGCTTGAATTTTATTATACCAAACAATCTCATTCATAATTCTAGAAACTAAGACTGAAACTAAAAAAATAGTGTTAGGACCAGAATCTAGGCTTCTACTGACTTTATAATTACGTTCTACAAAGAGTTAACTGTGTTGTTGGGGCTAGATTGAGGGTTTATTAACTGCAGAAAGCTTGTAAAGGTAATTCATGTATCATTATCTTTCACTGCAGTTGGTACTGTGAAGGAGAGAGGTTAATTTTTCACTTGGAGAAATTATGACTTGTCACACCAGGGGAATGTGGTGTTATAATGATTTGAAGATGGCATGGGAATTGAATGACATAGGTCTTTTATAACTTCAGGAAGAGAGCTGAGCTTCCTGAAAACTTAATTCTAAAAATATCACACTTGCATTACTATTTGGGCTGGAGTAAATATCTGTAGAATGTATTTCAGTAGAAAGGTTCTATGATCAAGCACTGTTAATGTTTTCATAGAAATGTAAATAGAGTCAGGCTAACTGTTCAATACAAATTCTAAGTGGTACTCATTTGAATACATTAAATTTTTAATATTTTAGCAATAAAACTAAAGTTTGAAACTAGATAGTGTTAATTTTTCTTTTTTCTTTTGTACAAAAACTACAAACAAATCTTACATTAGAGAAATGTTTTAGATTTTCATATTTCTTCAGAATTGGCTGATCATAATCTGCCTAGTAACTTTGTAATGATTTTTGTGCTCATAATCTTTTATTTTTTATTTTATTTTTTTGTCTTTCTCGTTTTTTTTTTTTTTTTTTTTTTTTTTTAATCTCTACCAGGGATCGAACTCACGACCGCACACTTGCAAGGCAGGTGCTTATGCCGCTGAGCTAAATCCCTAGCCCCCGTGCTCATAATCTTTATGACTCTAGTGCTTATTTTTTCCACTTTGTTTCTATAATTTCTAAGCATAGGTCTGTCCTGTTTACCCTTGTCTCTAAGATTCCTGTCTTGTATTCTACCCACATTCAATTAGATTTAGTGCTTGTTTATAATAGGCAAGGTACTATATTAAATGTTCAAGATAGAGTTCCTATTCACAAGGAGCTCTGCAGCCTACATATTAAAAGAGATGTGGATAAAAATGAGTGCAAGGTATTAGATAAGATCAAGAAAAGTTGAAGTCTAGAGATTAAATTTTGGATGATTGTCTCTTGAAGACTGTGTGCATACCTATGGTCCTTCCTAAAGTAAGATTTATGTTGAGTATTTATCATATTCATGCTATCCAATTAAGGGATTAAAACTTTCAAGAAATTTTGAGTTCCAGTCTCCCTAATTTTCTTGTAAGGAAGAGGATAGCTTGTATAAGTAACATATGAGTCTTTCTCATAGACTGATATGGCAGATTCCTGTTTTTTTTTTTCCTCTAGTATTACCTATACTCAGATTTTAGAGCAAAGGAGTAGAAGTGTAGACTGTGGCTTGAATTTAATGACGTGTCTGACCTTCACTTCAGTCACATTTTATGTACTAGCCTTTCTCACATTTTTATTACATATTTTTTTTGTTTTGTTTTATTTTTGGCACTGGGAATTGTACCCCAGGGCCTTTGGACTAAGCTAGATTCTCAGCCCCTTTTTAAAATTTAAAATTTTACAACAGGGTCTTGCTGTGTTGCCCAGGCTGCGCTCAAAGTTGAGATCCACCTGCCTTAACCACCCAGAAGACTGGAATTACAGGTGTGCGCCACTACACCTGGCTTTTTCTAAAAATTTTAAAGGAAAGATAATACATTATAAATTATAAACATAGAAAAGCAATGATAAATCAGATCCTTTGTGATCTTTCAGTTGATTGTGTGTGTGTGTGTGTGTGTGTGTGTGTTTGAAATAGTAATTTGCAATATATGGAGGTATTTTGTTACCTAAGTTCTGTGTGCCTTATTTGAGAATGTACTGTGTACATTGAAAAATACCATTCATAAGAATGAGCTGCATATGTACGCATTAATACAGGTAGAAAAAAATAGAGAATGATTGATTATGAATCACCTATGTTGAGGTTCTTTGGCATTTATCTCAGGCATGAAGGCATGCATGGAAGGCTTATTGACTTCTGTACTTCTGTAATAAATTTCATTTTTGCTGCCCATGTACTTAAGATGTGTACAGGGAGAATAGATCTTTTATTCACAGTGCTGACCACAAGTACTGATCACTTGCCAGTGATCTGATTTTTAAAGAGTCTGCAATATATATCCTGTGAAAGATGAAGACAGTTGATAATTAAGACAGCCTTTCTACAAAAATATAGTGATTTATTCTCTAAATGGTTTTAAGTACCTGGATAAGTTCATGCTAATTAGCAAGGTATGTCCAACTTTCGTTTTCCAGTAGACTTTACTGAACTTGGAAAAGTTTAGTAAACTTTCGTGAGCACCTACTACTTCTAAGTGCTATGGATACAAAGATAAATAAGACCTGGCACAGAAATAAACCCATAAATAGGTGATTTTTATACAGAATGGTAAAGTAAGTAAAATCGTATATGAACAGGGCACATAGTACTTAGCCAGAAGTATATGGATGCCACAATAGGGGCTTCTAGGCAGAGAGAAACTTTGGATGATTTGCAGCAGTGTTGTATGTACGGTAAAACATAGTTCACTTCTAAGAAAGGAAAATGACAGGAGGTGAATTTACGGAAGATGCAGAGAGCCTTTTATGCCATCCTCATATGTACTCTCTGCTTTGAGGATTTTATAAGCCGTATCGGTATATGTGTGGTAAAAAATGTCTTCAAGGACATGCATGATATGTTATCCTGGATGGTTTGTATAAAGTCTTAGGAGATCAGTTGCTCACATTTTATTTTTAACTTTTGTTATAACTTTTTTTTTCTTGATCTTATTTTTGGAGTTTAGAGCTCAGTTTTTCATTTTTCTGTTCCATATTGCTTTACTTAGGTGTTTGGTATATGGGTTGCTGAAGTGAGCACAAGCTTAGATGTTTCAACTGAAGGCATCTTTTCCATCCAACTGTAACCCTTGATTTTACTGTTCCTACATCCGCTCTACTATCCCTACTATCTCAAGGATGGGAAATGTGCTCATTTCACTTATTAAAGCTTCATAATTTGATTATTTGATAAAACCTTGAATGAGTGAATGGTGGATATACTGTTTTTAGCTTCATTTTAGTTTTATCTATTTTTATTATTAATAATTACAATTTTCTTTTTTGGAGACAGGATCTCACTGTGTAGGACAGGCTGACATTGCACTGCAGGTTCAAGCCATCTTCCCACTTCAGTTTCCAGAGTTCAGTAAAAAAATTGCTCTGAGGAGGTGGCATTTAAATTGAGATCTCAATGACAAGAGGAAGCTATCCATTGGGAGATGAGGGAAGAGCATTTCAAGACAGAATGTAATGCTTGCTGTGTTTAAAGAAGAGATAGGATCATAGATGTCTTAAGAATAGGTTCCAGCAAGGGAGTGGTAGAAAGTGTGGATTGTAGCCAAGGAACATTACTTAAGCCCCAAAAAGGGGTTTTAGTTTTTCTATTTTTTAAATTTAAGTACTTTGTGAAAACTTTGATGTGTTTTAAAGCTGGGGAAAAGCAAAGTCTTGATTTATGGTTTTAAAATATCACTGTAGCTATACGTGTGGAGAGTGAATTTAAGTAGGGAAAGGTAGAAGTTGTTACTTAGGAAAATGGGAAAACCAGGAAAACGTAGGTCTGCGAAGGTTAAGAGTTTTGTCAAACACCATTGGATGTAAAAGATCAGATACACATTAACACGGTCATAGTGTGCAGCCTCAGCCCCCAAGTGTCAACAAATAGATTAACTAGACAAAAAACAATCAATAAAGAAATATCAAAGTTGAAACACACCTTCTAACAGATGACTTAATAGATATCTATAGCGTGTTCAACCGAACAACAGAATGTGTTCAACAGAACAAAGAACAACACGTTCTTCTCAGCAGCACATGGAATTTTTTCTGAAACACACCATATATTAGAATCACTTTCTTCATCACTAGAACAAAAGGCCTGCAACCTAAAGGAGGAGAGGATTATTTTGGCTCACACTGTGAATGTTTTAATCTTTGTATGGTTAGTTAGTTCCAGGCAGCAGTGGCATGGTAGACAAGCAGACAAGAAGCTGAGAGCAAAGAGAGTGGTCTGGAAAGGAGTTATAATCTTCTGGGTCATTCAGTCAGTGGCCTCCTTTTTCTGACCAGGCTCTCTTTCCTGATAGCAAGTTAGCTACAGGGCCTCTAAAATCCAATCATGTTTTAAAATTCCTGCCTTTCAGAGAGAAACTTTGGATGATTTGCAGCAGTGTTGTATGTACGGTAAAACATAGTTCACTTCTAAGAAAGGAAAATGACAGGAGGTGAATTTACGGAAGATGCAGAGAGCCTTTTATGCCATCCTCATATGTACTCTCTGCTTTGAGGATTTTATAAGCCGTATCAGTATATGTGTGGTAAAAAATGTCTTCAAGGACATGCATGATATGTTATCCTGGATGGTTTGTATAAAGTCTTAGGAGATCAGTTGCTCACATTTTATTTTTAACTTTTGTTATAACTTTTTTTTTCTTGATCTTATTTTTGTTTCTCTCTGAAACTGAAGTGGGAAGCACTTCAGCAAAAAAAGCTTTGATGGTGGTGAGGATATCTAGATATAAACCATTAATTTCTGTATCTTGCTGGGGTCTGTACCTAGGCGTCCCATCCCCAAATGGGTACACGATGAAGGCTCAAAGGCGTGAGACAAATGGCATGATCTTCAGGGCTGCAGGAGGAATGAAATCCTTGAGAGAGCTCATAACTCTGCTAGCTGGTCAGCTGACGCTAGGCAGCCTGTATTTAATCAGAACAGGCAAGGAGTTGAGTGGACAATGGAGAAAAACTGAACAGAACCTTGGGAGGGATTCAAGGACCCCACAGAGCAACAGATGATGCTAATTAAAGAAAACTATCCGGAAAGTCTCCAGGTGGCCTCAGCTGTGGCCTATCTTGCCACTTGAAGTGTCTCCTAATTCTCAGTTCAATCATGCCCGGGCCACTCCAGTTCTACACATGTATTCAGCTTCAACACTCTCAAACAGTACTTTCCCCCGAAAGACCAGGAATTTATAAAAACAATAACAGGCAATGAAATTGAGGAAATAATAGAAAACCTCCCAACTTAAAAAAAAAAAAAAAAAGCCCAGGAGCTGATGAATTCACCACCGAGTTCTACCAGAATGTCAGGGAAGTTCTAATGGCAACAGTCCTCAAAATTTTTGATGAAGTTAAAAAGGAGTACTGTCAGCTTCATTCCTGGTAGCTAGCATTACCCTGATACTAAAACCAGACAAAAACTGGATAATAGCAACACAAAAAGAAAACTACAGGCCAGTTTCTTTAACGAAACTGGATGCAAAAATCCTTGACACTGGTGAGTAGAATGCAACAAATCATTCTAAAGATCCTACATCATGGCCGAATTGGCTTTATCTCTGGTATGCAAGGATGCTTCAGTGTATGTAAATCAGCAGACGTAATTATTCACATAAACAGAAACAAGGACCAAAACCATAGCATCATCTCTATAGATGCAGAAAAAGCCTTTGGCAAAATCCAACACCCCTTCATGATAAAAACTCTGAAGAAAATAGGCATAGAAGGACTTTATCTCAACCCAGTAAAAGCCATTTAGGACATATCTACTGCTAACATTATGCTACAAGGGGCTAAACTGAGAGTTTTCTCCATAAAATCAGGAACAAGATAAGGCTGTTTCTTCTCTCCAGACCTGTTCAGTATACACAATACTGAAAACTTTAGCTAGAGCTATCAAACAAGAGAAAAAAAGAAAAGAAATAGGTATAGAACAGGAAGAAGTCAAATTATTCATATTCATAGATAACATAATCCTTTACAAAAAAAATTCCACAAAAGACCTAATAAATGCAGCAAAGTTGCAGGATACAAAATCAGTAGAGAAAAATCAGTAGTGTTCCAGAACATCAACAGTAAATACACTGGTAAAGAAATCCAGAAAACAATACCATTCAGAATAATTTCAAAAATTTAAACACTTAAGAATTAACATAACCCAAGAGGCAAAGTTCCTGTAAAAAGTAAAATATCCATAAAAAGGAGATTGAAGAGAACACTAGAAAATGGAGACATTCTCTGTTCCTGGATAGGCAGAACTCATACTGTTAAAATGGTGTATTACCAAACCTGATTTACAGTTTAATGCAATCCCAGTCAAAATATCGAAGTCATTTTTCATAGAACCAGAAAAAACAATTCTAAAACTTATATGGAATGAGAAGAGACTCAAAATAGTAAAAGCAATCCTGGAAAAGAAGAGAAAAACAGAAACCATCACAATCCTGGATCTCAAGCTTTATCACAAAAGCCACATTGCACCAGCACGAAAACTTAAATGTGGATCAATAGAACAGAATAGAGGATATAGAAAAAAATCCAGCCACTCAGAAATCTGATCTTTGACAAAGGGACCAAAGCCAGCTTCTTCAAAAAATGTTGCTGGGAAAACTGGGTATCTCACACAAAAGATTGAAATAAAAATGAATCAAAGACATATTGAAACAGAAACAGTCTGCTGGAAGGTAAAATAGAATTCTTGGAGGCATAGGTGTACAGGCTTAGACATTCTGAACAGAACCCCAATTGTATAAGAATTCTTTTTCGGTCTTTTTGAAATAGAGTCTTTCTGTGCAGTTCAGGCTGGCCTTGGGCTCACTTTGTAGCCCAGGCTGGTTTTGAACTTGCAAGAAAACTTGCTGGTTTTGATCTTACAAGGCAGAAGGATTTGAAGAATCCTTCTGCCTCAGCCTCCCAAGTGCTGGGATTATAGATGTGCACCACTATGCCTGGCTGCATAAGAATTAATAAAAATAATAAGTGGGATTATAAGATTGTAACAAATCTAAAAGCTTTGCACAGTAAAAGGAACAACCAACAGATAAAGAAACAAACTAAAGAGTGAAAAAATTTTTTTCTAGCTGTTTTGGATGGTGGACTAGTAGCTAGTCTATATACAGAACTAAAAAAAAAAAATTAGACCTCCCCAAATAAAAGACTTAAGGGGGCTAAAATGGGCAAGTGAAATGTGAATAGACATTTCTCAGAAGATGAGAATACAAATGACCAGTAAGTACATGAAAAAATCTTCAATACCTCTGGCCATTAGATAAGTGCAGATTAAAGTGACACTGAGATTCTGTCTTACTCTAGAAAGAATAATGTCATCCAAACCTCAGAAAACAAATGCTGGCAAAACAGTGCAGGGAAGGGAACCCTTCTATATTCTGTATTGTTGGTGGGAGTATTAACTGGTACAGCTATTATGGAAATCATGGAGATTCCTCAATAAACTGTAATTAGAAATTCCATCCGATGCAGCTGTTTGGCTTCTAGGTGTCTTCTTATGTTAAAGACATATTACAATGATAAATGTTTACTCATGTTTATTGCATCACAACTCACCATAGTTATATTTTGGAAGCAGCCTATCTGTAAACAGATAAATGGATAAAGAAAATGTGGCAGATAGACACCATGAAGACAACTCAGCCTTGAAGAAGGATAAATTTAACTCATTTGTAGGAAAATGAGTGTATCTTGAGACCATAATTCTTAGTAAAATAAACACAGAAAATTAAAATAGTGCATGGTGTCTTTTACATGAGAAGCACAGAGTATGAGTAATGTAAATGGACCTTTTGCAAATGATGAAGGGAAGGAGAGATTGGAGGGGAAGAGGAAGCAAAAAAAATGCGGCATATCTGGGTACCAGCTCCCCAAGATGAATGTCTTCATTATGTATCACAAACATGTACTAATAATTTAAACACATAGTTGTGTTTTGGAATTTTATTAGATACTTAAGTGGAAATGTCAAGGAGGCTGTTGATGCCTAGATTGTGAAAGTATTAGGTTTTTTATTTTGTTCATCAGACTTAGTGCTTGGCAGTTGCTGAATACTTTGATAAAATGAGAAATAGAAATATAATGATTAGAATGCAAGTTTTTAAGCAAGTAACTTGTTCTAGAAAGGAAGGCAGGCAAATATTCAGGCATTGCAGAGGATTAAGTGTTAATGACAGGCTATTCATAGAATGGTTAGCCAATCCATCAAAATAACACCTTTACTCTAAAATTCTAAATTTTGTTACCAAACGCATTATCTTCCATTGCTTTCACAGTTTAACTTTTTTTTTTAAAATTTTATTTAGAGAAAAAAAGCAAAACTGAAAAAAGGGTAGAAGTAATACAGATTTCAAAAAAAACCCCAGAAATCGCTAGTTGATAAATTACATATTGTTATCTTAGAAGTAGTTGTTCAAGTTACAAAATCAAAGCATAAAAAATGGACAAACAATGAGAGTTTTAACTTTTTTACTGCTCACTTTGACTATTAAAATCTTTTTGTGTAAGAGCTAGTCTATATTAAAAACTAACCATCTACTTTGGCTGTTTCTGCTTTTCCTCTGATGTGGAGTGTGGCAAACTCTTTATCAGTTAGTATGGTTTCCCTTAAGTAGAAACCATTTCCTCAAGATTTTATGTTCCTCTCCCTTTCTCCTGTCAGAACATTTATCCATCTCTCTTTCTCTTTTCCTATTCTTCCTATCCACATGTGCACACACACACACATATATACATACATGCAATAAAGACAGATGATTGTAAAGATAATATAATCATTAATCTCTCTTTCCATGTGCAGTTACCTAATTTGCTTAGATGCTTACCTTGCTTTCCATTCAGTGTGTAGAGGTTTGGAGGGGACAGTACCCTGTTCTCACTATTGCTCCCTTGATGGCCTGATTTTACGTGGCTGTTTCAGTTAGTGTTTTAAGCATGTTCTTCCTCCCTTTGTATTTTCCCTTTCAGAGTTTCATGCTTGGTTAAGGTAGTGACCATCCCCATTAAAGGACTATGCTATAGATGTTGGCGAACTTTTTTCCATCTATTGGTTAAATCTGAGCTGTTTTCATGGGGAGACTTACTTCTCTGGCGCCAATTAACTTACTTTTCTTAATTGACTGGCTGCTTTTTAAAAAGTCGCTCCTTGAATGTTAAAATATGTATCTATATATATTCTTTCTATTAATCTGCCAGATATTCCTCTTTCTTCACTATCCATCAGTTCTGAAAAAGGGTCATATGTAAAAAAATTAAAGTAGATATTTCCACTTACAAAGTTAAAAAATAATAGCAGTATACTAAACTCATGATTAAGATAGGAGTTTGCTTGACATTGTTAATTGTCCTTTCAGTAGGGTATGTTGGCTGTATTACTTCTCCTTAGTATCATTAGCAGATTTTAACAGTTAGTGATAGTTTTATACTTTGCAATATCAGGGACTATCAATTAGAAAATTGTAATTAGATTCAGTACGACAATGATGATGATTTATTTGGGAATACATTATTCAAGATGTGGTTTTTTCTGTGTGTTGAATTTTTTTCTCTATAATCACCTTGGGTTTGATGGTGGGAAATATCTAATATTTCAGAAATTGAAGATCTTTTATGTTAACTTTCATGACTTATCCTTGTTTGTCATTTTACATCTGGACCAAGTATGTTCTGACACTGTCATGTAAGAAAAGTGAGATTTTATTATATTCAAGGTCATATAGATATGGTTTTAGTTTTTGGTTGTCCAGGTCATATTTTATACGTAGAGATAACTGAAACATTATTTTTATGCTGTTCTAGATAGACAGGAATCTAGATAGACAGGAATCATTGTTACCTTTGTACGTATGTTGTTATAGGTTTTGCATGATTAAGGTTTTAGTTGTCTCGCTTCTTATAACGTTAGTAGAGCATTTATATAAACTTACAGTTGTGTGATTTTCAGCAAGCGTTTATTCAAAAAGAGTAAAATTAAGAGGAAAAACCCCTAAAAATCCTTTGTAATGACATTTTATTTTCCCTTTTCATTTTTTGAGTACTCCTTAAGAAAAAATTGAAGCTTTTGTTTTTATTTTTCCTTAATATCATTTAATTTTATTTGAAAAAAAGAATTGTACATATGTGTATATTCCTTTTGTTGTGTCAGGATTCTATTTTTGAAATTCTCCTTTTATGCTTAGGATAAAAAACATAGCTAATAGAAAAACAATTTGGTTTTCAAAGCAAGAGGGTCAGAGTTAAGACAGGAGGCCTTAAATTAGTTCAGTTGAAGTATCATACATATTTATTTTGTTTGATCTAAAAATTTACATGTGCTGCAGTTTCTTTTGGTGTTGCATGATTGGCTGCTGCTCTTGAATGTTAAAAGTCAGTGCCTAACAATAGGGAAAGCTTAGAATGCTGTTGTAGTTACTTGAAGTGATGGGCAGAAAACTGAGGATGTATTAATAATGATAATAATAATAGCAGTTAACATGTGTACTACCATGTATCAGTCATATTATTTAGTACTTCAAATATATTTTCTTTTAATTTTTGCATTGCTATAAGTTTAAAAATATATATGTCTAAATTGAAGAAAGTAGTAGGCCTGCTGTATGGATCTGATGCTGTTTGGAGCACCTTCTTTAGTTTTCTTTTTGAAGGAGACAAACTGCAGAGATACTGAAGTCAGTGAGGGAAAATGCTTATGAAAAGGATTGAAGTTAGACAGATACAAGGGTCTCCATCAAATCCTCCTCCCTCAGTTAAGCATAGTCTATCAGGGAACTTTTCTAAATTTAAATATTGTAGCAGGTGAAACTGTTAGTTTGAAATTCGTTTTATTCCTTCTCTTAACATCTTCAGACTTTGCCAAAGTGCTCTATCCAGTCAAAAGATGAAATGCCCTGCTGATTAGTCACCATCCTCTAAACCTGAGCACTTTTATGTCTTTAGGGAATTCACTTGTTTTTCTCTTTTTCACTGTTTTGCTTTTCATTTTGTTAAACTCATGAACATATTGTAAAGGTAATACAATCACAAAGAAATCCTTGTGTGTATTCCACATCTGAATGTTGTTACCTGCTTAACACTGTTATATAAAGATAAATACAACCTACTTTAAGTACTGAATGAGCCTGGATTCCAGAGGAGGAAAATACATGTGAAGCTTGAGTATTGCAGATTCTACTTTAAGAATGAAACAGGCGTGTTTTCACAAAAATCTTTCAGGCTTAATGGCAGAAATTCTCTCTCTCTTCCCCTCTCCTTTCCCCTCCCCCTCCCCCCATATATATATCAAATATATGAATTTCAAATATATAAAGGAAATACAATGTTTGAATTGACTCTGGACTTTCTCTTAGTTCTATTATCTCACCTCCCTGTTTTGTAAGTTTGAGTAAAGAAAAAAAAGTGTATTTACTATTTATACTTCTTTCTCATACATTCATTCCTCAAAATGCATTGTAGCCTCTATCCTAAAGTTCTGCATTACATCATTCATATTTTTTCAATAAAAATATCTTATACTAGCTAATGTATTAGCTGTTTTTCTTTGGACTAGGCATTGTGACATGTTTTGGTGATTCTTGCTGGTTTCTCATAACACATCTATAAAATAGCAATTATTATTCAAGCAAAGATGGCGGATAGATAACAGCTGGCTACAGAAGTTCCCTGAGATAGTCAACTTAGAATTCAACATAATACATCATGGGGAGCCCGGAACAGAGGGAGATGAATTCTCTCATCCCAAGAAGAAACTAAGGTGAGAAGAACCAATCAAACATACAATCCCAGTGCTATTATTGGAACAGCTAAAGGTTCAGTGCTCCCACCACAGTGGGCAACTTGCTGAGCCATCCAAGGTCCTGCTGCTTTGACTCACTGCAGACACAGTCACACTGAAGTTGGAGATGGGCCAGCTGAAGAGAGAGATGAGCTGGCTGGGAGCCTGCATCAACCTGTGGTGAGTGACGGGAGTGGAGCCATTCCACAGAAAGGGGGACATTCTGGGACCGGGCAGGATTGGCAAGTACAAGGGGAAGCAGTGACTTCAGTCAGTTGTCTCCTTCCCGAATGGGATTGGTGGAGTGAGCTAGGCCTGGGTCATGTGACTTGACTGAGACCCAATAGGTTATCTGAAATCAAGTCCCTATGGTGGTGGCGCACGGTAAACCAGTGAAGCCTCAGAAGTTTGACTGATCTGGAGGGGAGGCGGCACACAGTAATGCAGTGTAGGCCTCAGCGGCTTGACTGATCCAGAGGGGAGGGGCCAGCATACACTACCCCTGTTTGCAACTCACTAGCACACTGCAGTGGGAAGGGTCACTTAGCCAACGTGCTTCAGAAGAATTATAACCAACAAAGAAAGAAACTGAGGCCTCCTGGAAGAAACAAAAAAGATGGGAAGAGGAAGCAACAGGAAAAAGTCCCCAGCCCCCAACCCTGAGAACATTGACCCAGAACAGATAAATACAAAGGAGAATGAGAACAGCAAACATGCAGTATCAAACACCGCATCAGTGGACATAAAGAGATATCTTCGGGACCTTATAGTCGAGTTCAAAAGTGAAATATTTAGCCAATTAAAGCAAGATATAAGAAGATTAGTAAAAGAGATGCTAAGCACCCCTCAAGAAGACACAGATGGAAGAAGGGAGGAACTCAAACAAAGGAAAGAACCATTTGATGAAGAATATAAAAGAATATAGAATATATGAAACAGATTCAAAGAGATCACCAGGAAATTAAAAACTCTATGGAAAGATGGCAGATCTGCTTGAAAGAAACTAAGGATAGATTATCCAAACTGGAGGACAGTTTTGCAATGTGTGATTATGAAAGGAAAAACTTTTTAAAAATAACAAGGAAACAAGCAGTAACAATACAGAGTCTAGAAGATGACAAGAAGATCTGTAACTTGAGAATAAAGAATGTGAATGAAGAAGCAGGGGTACAAACAAAGGAATTACAAAGGTTATTCACAGAAATAATTAAGGAAAACTTCCCAAACATAGGAAAAGGAAATGATATTCTGATATATGAGGCATACAGAACTCCAGCTACCTACAATCAAAACAGAGCTACACTCAGGCATATAATAATCAAGATCCCAGAAATTCAATATAAGAACAGAATATTAAAAGCTGTTAGAGACAAAAAACAGATAACCTATAAAGGAAGGCCCATCAGAATCACAGCAGACTTCTTGACACAAACCATCAAGTCAAGAAGAGCCTGGAGTGAAATATTCCAAGCCCTGAAAGAAAATAACCTCCGTCCCAGATTGATATACCCTGCTAAACTGTTTCTAGAAATTAATGGAGAAACAAGATGCTTCCAAGACAAAGAACTTGGGAAATTCACGACCACCAATCCAACTCTACAGAGAATACTGCAGGGTATTCTAGAGAGAAAGAAAAGTACTAGGATTCCAGGAAGAGTGACAGAGAGGCCTCAATGAATGGAACAGAAAACAGAGGGAAGAAGATAAGCAGACAACTGATTGCAAAAAAAGAGCATAACAGAAATGAGACAGAGAAGATTAGTTATAATCTCTAACATAGATGGCCTTGATATACTAAATTAAAAAAAAAAAGAACCACAAGTGGAGTAGATCAGGAGGTAGGGTCCACCAAGATGCTATTTATAGGAAATATAATTAACATGAAAAAAGCATACATGGACTGAAAATCAAATATGAGAAACAATGTTCTATGTGACAGAGAGCCAGAGAGTAATAGGGGCAACTAGACCAGTATTTGTGGATGGGTTGGAAAGACAGGCTTTAATAGGTAAAGGAAAACAATTAGAGATCAAGTCCAGGAGAGAGAAAGTTCAGAACCACTTAGGTAAATAGCAGGTTGTCCCCCGCCCCAATTTAAAACCGAGGGTCTTGGTCAGACCCAAAAATGCACAGTGTACCCTGGGCAAGTGAAAGGGGAGGAAGAGTCTTAAAAAAGATGGCAGAAGATGTTGTTAATAGTGTATCAGGATTTAAAACACACATTACTCCCACCACTCTGCTTAGATAGATTTTATTCTGTCCCAGTTTGTCTACTTGCATTAGATTTGAGGGCACAGACATCTATCCCAAAAACATCAGGATATAGCACAGTAATCATCTATAATTTCCTATTAACTTAATCTGGAGCCCTGTATGACTTATATTGTTTTATCATGACTGATCTTAGTTAAATCTGCTTTGTTTGATTGCTGTTTGGTATCGACAGATGTTATTCAAAACTGATATGATTAATAGTATCAAGTCTGAGAGTATAGGCAACTACAGTGAAGATGACAAGACTCTACGATATACTTTCTGGTTTGATAACTGCCTGTTTGTGAAGTTTTACACTATATACAAACTTGTGTTTTTATTAATACTGTTATGTGCTGAGATATTCAGTTATACCATGTCTGATGATATAGCCAATTCTATTGAAGATAACAAGAGACAACACAGGAACTATGGTAGAACTTGTAAAATGGTCTTATATATCTTTTTTGTTTCATGTGTTTATAGGAATATGTTTTGTTTTGTTTTGTTTTGTTTTGTCTTGCTTTGTTTTGTTTCTCCCACTAATATAGAAAGGATAGAAATACATGTTAAGACTTATGAATGTTTAGAATCTATAAATAATTTATGAGAACTGATCTTATGACACATGATGAAATGAACAGATACTTTGAAGAAAAAGAGACACTAAAGTACCCAGTTCAGATCCTGGAGTGTCATAATGTGAAACCCATCAATAGTATTATTCTTTGTTCAGAGTGATATTAGCCTGCTTGGGTTTGTTCAATCTTGACATAATTGAAGATACGGATAACTGCATGTATGTTTAAGTGTATAGGATTGATAACCATATTTCCAAGTTTTTGTTGGATAGTAAAACAGAACTGTTTGTAACCTCACTGTTTGAATCCCCACTTTATATGCTCCACTTTATTATTTTGAATAACTATTCATAAGAGAACAATCTGTAATCATCAACTAGTGATTTCTTATTGCTTATTTTTTCTTTGAAAGTATATATTGTTTCTACCCATTTTCTGTTTTGTTTAGTCTTTAAATATAAAAAAGCAATTATTATTTTTCTTATTTTAAAAAAAGACAACTGAAGCATAGTTTAAATAAATATATTGTGTAAACATCATATTGTCTCATGAGTGTGAGAAGCTGAAACATGTACATGTGTATGTATATGTTTTCATATATGAAAATAGTTTTGTGTATGTATAAGTATACATATATGAAAATAGTTAAGATAGTTATACTACTAATTTCTTTGAATTCACTGAAGAGAACGATTTGTGCTGTTATTATTTGGACCATTGAATGCAGATGTCTTGTGCTCTGGGTAAATGAGTGAGGGATAGCAGTGTACAATGTATATACCAACCATTGTTGCCACTTGAAAAAAAATAAGTAAAATTTGACCACAATCATCGCTAGTATGTGGTAGACTAGGTTGGAAATCCATCCAGTTTGGCTTCAGAATGTGAACATCACAGATGATTGAATGAATCTAGTTCCCTTTACCCACATTTGCACACAGGCGCCTGTGTGCTATAGGTCACTAACATTTAAGGCATATTTTTTATTCTAATTGTAATGCATTTTCCTTTGCCTCACTCATTCATGAAATTTTTAACATTTTTTTATGGAGCCCTGTGCTTATCTAGGCACTGGGAATATAGTAAAGTAGAGGTTACTTCCCACTGCCAAGAAAGAAGTCTGACCAGAGAAGATACAGAAGAAAGTAGTTGTATGCTTTGCTAGCTACTGTGATGGAATAGACATAGAGGAGAGGTGCTTAGCCCATGCAGAAAAGGTGAACCCCTAACCTGGGTTTTGTTTGAAAGGTAGGATTTGACCATGGCTCTTTGGCTAAGATAGGACAGGAATCCTAATCTTCTATCATTTGCCTGCCTGCCTCCTTGCCTTGTCTCCCTTCTCTCCCATCCTCTTTTCTTTTCCCAAGGTAGATGGAGAGTGGTGTTTTCAAAACCTGAAACTTGTCTCCATGATTGTATTATATAAAAAATTATTCTTTGCAATATTCTTCTACTTGTCAATTTGTTTGCTGTGCTTTGTACTGTACTTTGGTCGCAAGTGTCTTTTTCTTATTTTCTTCTGTTTATTTCTTTCCTCTTACATAGGAACTCTATCTTATCTAATATAGTAATAAATTTAATTTTCTTGCCTTTGGCCCTTTTCTGCCTCTCTATAAGGAAGAATAATAAGTACTTAAAATAATCATGATTGATTTCTGCAGCAAAGAATATAGATCTGGCACTCATTCTTGAGGCCATGAGAAATTAATTTCATAGTTCTTTCTAGACATCAAGGGGAATTACATCTTCTTGAATCTTGTCAGTTATATCTATTACCCCAAATTTAGTATTTTGTGAGCATGTTGCTGTAAATGGCTTAGCTTTTTCATTTTTGCCTGTCGCTCCTGGCATTTACTAGATGTTGGTAGTTGGCACACAGACTGATACTGTTAACTGATGAGTACATCCCCCTCTCTAAAAAAAAAAAACTTGGTAGGGAGAATGTAGCAGCAGTAATATTTGATTCTGCATTCCAACCAAGGTTGACTCTGATTCCTGTATCTCTTATTAGTAGAAAGATCTTGGGCAGATTACCTAAACTCTCTACACCTTCCTGTTCTCATTTTTGAAGTGGGCAGACTAGTAGTGACTACCTCTTTAGACCATGTAGTGGGTTACCTGAATTAAAGCCTATAAAATATAGAAAAATGTTTAGAAAATAGATTTTTAAAAGGAAGATACCGAAGCTTGGATTTCTATCCTCTTTGACTGAATTCTATATTTTCCTCCCAAATATTTGTCCACTACTTGCTGTTACCAGTTTCTTAATAGTTGTTCTCCAGGTTATCTGGTTTTATTTCAGATTGTGCTTATTTCCTCTTTTTCTTGCAGTCTTCCTCTGCCATCCTAGGTTTTTACAATTCTATATCCTTTTTGTCTTAGGAAAAAAACTTGGGAAAAGTGTCAGGAAGACGAAACATTCTTGTTATTAGTGATGATTTTGTAGTTCCATAGTAGAATTTTTAAATAATAAAATAGATTTTTGTTGTTTATAGCAATAGAGGTTGTTCAAAAGATAAAAATTCTTTTCCTATGCTTATTTTCATACATATTTAGGGTAAAACATATCAGAAGTATAACACTCAAAAATGAAAGATAGATTCTTTAAATATTTACTTAGTGCTTAGTATATGATAAAACATTGTTAAGTATTAAATCAAATTTCTGGTTATAGTTTGTTGTATATCATTTTTTGTTCTATTCTGTTATTTAATTTATTCTTTTTTACTTTAAAGAAATTTAAATAAAACAAAAATGATACAGGATTTTAAAACAAGATGGTAGGAAATTAACAATTATTGTATTGTGTATTATTTTCAGAATAGTTGTTCAGATTATCATAGACATGCAAAATTGATCAAACAGTATAAGCACTGTCTCTTTCCATGAACTATTGGAATTAGTAGTACAGTTGTCTTAGCTATCTTGATGTATACACCCACACATTTCCCCCATCCTTCCCCTATCCATTCCAGTTGTTCTTTTCTTTTGAGCAGCTTCTTCTCCTTTCACAATACCTATTGTACATTTTGAGTCTTATTTACTCTTTCAGTTTCTTACACTAGGGAAACAATATGATGTTTACACATGTGAGTCTGATTTATTGTGCTTGTGTATTTGTTTTCTAGTTGCATCCATTTAAGTCTCACGTTTATCTTTATAGCTGAATAGTACTCCGTTGTACTCCCTCTTCCCTTCCCTCCACTCCACTTCCCAGTCATCTCTTGGTCCCATTCCCATGTTTGCCAAGAAATTATGTAGTTCTCTGCCAGAGGTCTTTTTTGTTTGTTTGTGAGAGCAGGGTCTCAATACATGTTTTTCAGGCTGGCCTTGAACTTCATATGTAGCCCAGGCTGGCCTGGACTCACAGTGTTCCTGCCTCAGCCTCAAGTGCTATGATTATAGGTGTACAACGCCAGGACTAGCCCACAAAAGGTCTTTTTAT
Organism: Cavia porcellus; assembly: GCF_034190915.1. Classification (NCBI taxonomy): domain Eukaryota; kingdom Metazoa; phylum Chordata; class Mammalia; order Rodentia; family Caviidae; genus Cavia; species Cavia porcellus. The sequence goes on along the minus strand of NW_026947512.1, from coordinate 11,413,948 downwards.
AACATATAAATTATGTGCATTACATTTCCTTTCTTTGCTACCTCTGTTACTGCTTAAAAGGTTTAAAGACTGTAAATGAGTCATTTTCATCATGGGTTATAAACTGTAAAATATCCTAATTTTTACTTTACATTTTGTCATGTTTTGTGGAGTTTATTTATTAATTTTTTTGGTACCAGGGATTGAACCCATGACCTTGTGAATCTGATACAGGTGCCTGTACCACTGAGCTAAATTCCTGGCCCCATGTGAAGTTGTTTAAAAGGTCAGTTTATCTTTCCTTTTAGTAAAAGGGGAAAAAAACGTTATTTTTAATGAATACAGTTGTTTCTCAGTGTTCATAGGGAATTGGCTCCAAGGCTTTCTTCAGACTTTTTGATGGGCTAAAGGCTAAAATCCAAACACACTCAAGTCCCATATATAAAGTTGCAGAGTATTTGTGTATAACCTTTATACATCTACCTATGTACTTGAAATTGACTTTTTGTTACCAATACAGTGTAAATGCTGTTGTCTGTGTTGTTTTCCCTACTTTCTTTCTTTTTTAATCGATACCAGGGATCGAACTCACGACTGCCTGCTTGCAAGGCAGGCACTTAATACTGCTAAGCTAAATCCCCAGCCATTTCCCCTACTTTCAATTGGTAGTAATTTGATTCTTTGGAGACAGAACACTCATATGTATGTTGAAAGAATCAAAAAAAAAATTTTCTTTTTAGACTGGTGGTTGTGCCTTGGTTTTAAATGTTTTTCAGGCCATATGTATGTATATCTTTTAGCCTAATAAAATTTCAGAATATTCTGGTGAATAGAGTACTTATGGTGTGAGAGAAATGTTTCCTCTGTACCCTGTAGTTTCCCTGAAGTGAACTGACTGTAGACAGATTAGCAGGAGAAAAGGCACATAAATGAGTTAAAATGTATGGAGGCATCACAGACAAGTGATCACTAACCCAAGAGACTTGGAAACACACTGTACAGTAAACTTGTTTTCATAGATGGGGAGGGATTTAGATAATTTGTGTTTGGTAATAAGTGATTTTTAAGGGAATTGAATGACAGTCCAGTAGTTTGTAATTGATTCTGTACCAAAGAATAGACAGTAGCTTATAACAGCAGCATAGTTAGTGTGGTGACATTCCCAGCTCTTGGGATTGGTAATTTTAGTCTGTCCTGGTTAATAGAAATTCAAGGAAGGAATCCACGGCATTTATGCCATTTTTGGGAGGCAGATCTAGTCTTTAAGCATATAAGAGAATTTCAAAGAAATGTTTCTCTTTGTGCTTGAGTTGGGGAAAAAGATAAGGGCAGGTCAGAGAGAACTTGATTCCAAGACAGCTTCTAAGATCTTCCAGTTTCCTCTAACTCAAGTGTTCAGTGTCAGAGCATTATAATGGGATATAATTGTTGAGCTTTGATATAGCCTTCAGAAAGTTTTAATTGTGTTGCCATTAGTTTTTTTAAAAACTTTTAATTCACATATAATATTAAACATTTATTGGAAACTAATGTTTCAATATATGTATATATTGTATAAGAAATCAGAATAAAATCAGAATAATCTTATCACTTCATACATTTATTATTTATTTTTGGTTAAAATATTCAAAAAATCATTTCTTTAGCTATTTTGAAATGCTGAGTATAACGTACTTAACTATAGTCATCCTGCTGTCCAACAATTATTCTCTCCATCTAACTTTACATTCATTGACCAGTTATCGCCTGTCTTGTTAGCTATATTTTCTTCTCTCAGGCTCTTGTAACTACTCTTCTACCCTACTTCAATAAGATCAGTTTTTTATATTCTATACCATATCTCTTATTCCGTATCTTTTTTATATTTCTTACCTCATTCCATAAATGTGCTAAATGGTACTTGTCTTTCTGTGCCTAATCTTTCACATAGAATAATGTTCCATATTACATGCATGTTGCTAAAAATGACAGGATTTCATTCTTTTTTATGGCTGAATAATATTCTATTCTATTCATATATATATATATATATATATATATATATATATATATATATATAAAACGTTCATATATATATTTCTTTACCTGTTCATATGTTGATAGACATTCAGGTTTATTTTAGCTCTTGTGAATAGTGCCACCCTATACACAGGAATGCATGTATCTCTTCAACATACTGACTTCATTTCCTTTAGATATATACCCCATAGTGGAATTTGTTGGAGCATATGGTACTTGCATTCTTAATTTGTCTGTGAACTTCCAGATTGTTTTTCTTAATTGTTATGCTAATTTATATTCCCAACAGTGTTTAAGACTTCCCCTTTATCCTTGTTGTGCTGAGATTTGCTGTTGTTTTGTCTTTTTGATAATAGCCATTCTAAATATAGGAAGATGATATTTCATTTTTGTTTTACATTTGTTTCCTTGAAAATTGGTAGTGTTGAGCATTTTTTCATATACCAGTTAGTTATTTGTCTGTCTTCATTTGTGGAATACCTGTTTAGGTCTTCACCCATTTAAAAATCAGATTATTATTATCACATTTATTTTTGCTGTTTTTACTCCTTATATATTCAGGACATTTACCATTTGTTAGTTTCATATGATGAAATATTTTTTCTCTTCTGCAAGTTTTCTTTATACTGTATTGTTTCTGTTGTGGCTTAGAAGTATTTAATGCTGTGTGTTCTCACTTGTGCTTTGCTTTTGTCACCTGTGCTTTTGGGATCTTATGCAAAAATTTTACCCAAACCAGTGTCATAGAGTATTTCCCATTTTCCTTTTGTAATTTTATAATTTTAGATCTTATAGTTAGATCTTAAATCCATTTTCTGTTGATACTTGTTTATGGTCAGAGAAAGAATCCTCTTTATTCTTCTACATATGGACATCCAGTTTTCTCAACACCATTTATTGTAGATAGTATATTTTCTATTTCTGAGTTCTTGACATGGTGAAAATCAATTGACTGTAATTTGATGGATTATTTCTAAATTCTCTGTAAGGTTGTTTTTATGCCTGAATCATGCTGGTTTGGTTACTATAGCTTTGTAGCATAATTGGCAGTAAAGTGATGGGATGTTTCCATATTATTTTTTCCTGTTACTAAAGATTGCTTTGGTTATTTTTGGGTTATTTGTGGTTAGGTATGAATTTTGCAATTTTTTTCTCCATGCAGAATGTCATTAGTATTTTTTATAGTGATAGCAGTGAAGCTGTAGATTAGCTTTAGGTACTGCAAACATGTAAATAGTGTTAGTTCCTCCAATTCATGAGCATAAAGTGTCTTTTTACTTATTTGTGTCTTATCCAATTTCTTTCATCAATGTTTTACCATTTTAAGTGTGTAGATCTTTACCTCCTTGGTTAATTTTATTCCTAAGTATTTAGTTTTTTGTAGCTATTATATATGGATTAACTTCCTGATTTTTTAAGATAGTGTTGGTGTTTAGAAATGTCAGACCTCTTTTTGTTGATTTTGTATCCTGTTACTCTTCTTAGTTTATTAATTCTTTTTGGTACTGGGGATCGAACTCATGACCTCACACTTGCCAGGTGGGCACTTATGCCGCTGAGCTAAATCCCTAGCCCTTAGTTTATTAATTCTAACAGATTTTAAGTTTCCTATTTTAAAGATTGTATGGTCGGCTAACAGGAGCGATTTAACTGTTTCTCTTCTCATTTGTATGCCTTTTTAGAACATTACAGAGAGAGTCTCAGTGTGTTGCCTTTGCTGTCCTCAAACTCATGCTCCTCCTGCCTCAGCCTCCTCAGTAGCTGTGACAGCTGGTGCATCTTGCTGTGCATGCTGCCATGTTTGGCTTTCATATGCTTTTTATTTCTTTCTCTTGCTGGGTCTCTGACTACAACTTTTAATACTATATTGGACAGAAGTGGTAAATGCAGGCACCCTTGTCTTATCTTAGAGGAAAAGCTTTAAAATCCAATCCATGGAGTGCAATGTAGCTCTGGACTTGTCATCTATGGCACTTCAGTTTTCTTTTCTTTTCTTTCATTTCCTTTTTTTGAGACCGGACTTTTCAATATGTAGCCCAGTCTTGCAGCAATTCTTCTGCCTCAGCCTCCCAAGTGCTGAGATTACAGGAGTGAACTACCATACCCAGCTGTTTAGAATTTCTTTTCTTTTCTTTTGGTACCAGGGATCAAACTCACAACTGCGTGCTTGCAAAGCAGGCACTTATGCCTCTGAGCTAAATCCCCAGCCCAGTATTTCTTGTAAGACAAGTCTGGTTGTTATTTAGTTTCTCAGGTATTGTTTAGAAAAATCTTTTCTCACCCTGATTCCTTAAAATCTTTGTGTCCTTTCATTGTTTTACAGACATCCCCCACTTCTGTCCTTTATGTGTGTTCTTTGGCAGGGATAGAACTTTACTAGTTAGTCTTGTCTGTGATTTTCGAAAGGCCAAATCATGATGACCCTAGGTAGGCAGAGCTTGTTATGAGTTCTCTAATTGATTGGCCCAGCCAGTGCCTTTGGTTGGATGCCAAATGAGCCTGGTAGTTGGGCTTTTCTGTCTAGTAAGACCACTGCTGGGTCTGCTGTGTGGTAGACCTGTTGGCTAGGTGTTGTGATTACTCCCTGGCTATTTAAGATCTATTATTGGTGGGCAGGGTAGAGGTGGATCTCTGTGGTTAGAAGTTGCTGTTCTGGTCAGGTGAGATCCAATACTGTATTCCTTAGAGATGCAGCATCGAGGGTTCTCATTATGAGTGGATCCAGGGAATGTGCTTTTGGCTGACTTGTTTGTCCTCCTGGATCAAGCAGTTATTGCCCCTATGCTTCTCTAAACAGCACAAAGTCAGGAGTGTCTGGGTAGATTTATTTATTTATTTTGATGGCCGTTTGGCCGATCGGAGCCACTGCTCTTCCTCCGAGTCAAACTCTGGTGTAGCCTCTTCACTTCTTTGACATCCATTGAGATAAAGTCTCCCAACTGCACAGGATTATTGTAGGCACATTGGCTATGTGGGTCTGCTACTTGTCTTTGCAGGCCAAGTCACTGTCATTTCTCCTTTGAAATTCACAAAAGTGGGAGACTCTGCTTGGGTAAGATCATTGTAATTTTGGGACTGGGTGTGGAGATCAGCAGTCTCAGGGTTCAACCTAGGTTGTTACTCACTTCTGCTTCTAAACCTGACTGACTTTGCAGGTACGCTCTGAGGTTTGACTGTTATCTCCAGGCACTTAAACTGGCAGGAATACAGAGGTTAACACCAAGATTAGGGTGATGTTCACCTGCTTTGTTCACACCCAGCCCCAGGTGGTCATTTCTCCTAGTGTTTCCTGTGAATTGAAACCAGAGTGGGATTAGTGAGAAGCATCAGGGCTAGGAAAGGTGGAAGACTGTCTTGTCTCTTTTCTCCTTTTAGAAACAGCTTGCGGAATTCCTGTCCATAAGCCCACCTGGGGATGGAGAAAGGTGACACAGTTGGAGTAAGACTGTTGCTCTAATGCTTCTGATTTGGATTTCCTTCAGTTCTGCATACTATTTGGTGCCTCTGGCTTGTCCTCAGGTTTTAGGTGTTTTCTAAAGAACGTTTGGGTCTGTGGATAGTTGCTAGTTGAACTTTTTGTGGAGAAGAATTGGGCCTAAGACTTCCTATTCTGCCATCTTGCTGACTTCATAATAAATGTTTTACACTTTGGCTTTGTATTATAGACACTTTCAGTTTCATACTTTATAAACTGGAAGACAATTTTCATAAAATTCTTCATAAAATGTTTATTGGGGCACTAATAATAACTTACCTTAATGAAAGTTTTACTGTTACTTTTTAAATGTGTATAATATCAAAAGCAATGTTCTTTGACTTTTTTGTTAGACATATATTCAGTCACATTTCTTGTTTTGTAATATGTAAGTGCCCACTATAAAATGTAATGTGTTGGTTTTGTTTTGTGTTTTTTTCTGCAGAGAGTGATAATGAACTCTCAAGTGGAACAGGTGATGTGTCTAAAGATTGTCCTGAGAAAATCCTTTATTCTTGGGGAGAGTTACTAGGAAGATGGTAAAAATTTTTTCTTATTAAAAACTTTATATTTACACAGTTGTTAATTTGTTACGTTAATTAAAATCTGTATGTTAATACAAATTAAAAGAGTAACAAAAATTTAACTTGAGATGAGTGGAGGGGGAAGGAGGGAAGGCAAAGGGGATGAAAAAAAGGAATTAAGATTTTGTATATACATGTATAAACTGCCACAAGAAAATTAATAAACCAAAATAAATAAGCTAACATTAATAAAACATAATAATTACAGTAGAATTAATAGCTGCCCTTTATGTTTGCCTAGGTCTTCCTGCATGTAGTCTTACTTTTGAGAAATACATTTGACTTATTATTCCACTTAGATATAACAGTAATCAGAGTTGTCAGTTTTGTGCTACATTGCAAACATACTTCAATATCCATGGTTAAAGGATTATATTTATTTCTTTACTATATTTATTGCCACTGAAAAGGGTTGGAATTACTCATCTTGCTGTAATTGTAAATTGTAAATTAGTCTGTTTTATTCTTTTTGTTTAAAAGTATTATTTTACATTTTTGGAATATTTTACTTGGAACTATAAAAAGGTATACTGTTTATATTTATTAAAATAAATAATCTGAGTATTTGCAGTATACAAATTATTAAAAAGATAACTGTGAATTTCATTATGTTGGTGAAATCTTAAAAAATCATACCAATACAGATAGAGGACATGATATATTATTGACTGTTACCAGATTACATGTATGCAGATAGTCTAGGAGAGACTCCATGTTCTAGGCAGAATTTTGTGCATTTGTATAGTTAGGTAAAAGTCAAAATAATGAAAACTTAAAAATCTTCTGTAGAGATAAATGATGTTCTTTATGACATTTTAAAAGGTATACTCTAAGAAATTCCTTAATTATAATTTAGGAAGTATCATATATATTCACAATTCTAAGGTGTTTATTTGATTTTTCATTGTAAAATCTGGAGATTGGTTTTATTAAACTCTGACCAAAGCATTGATCCCTTTATTTTTAAGGAACTATTTTGAGAGGATGGAAGTGTCAGCTTCTTTCTTTTTTTTTTTTTTTTTTTTTTTTTGTCTTTTTCATTGTTTTTATCGGTACTGGGGATCGAACTCACGACTGCCTGCTTGCAAGGCAGGCGTTTATGCCACTGAACTAAATCCCCAGCCCCGAAGTGTCAGCTTTTTTATTAAACAGAAAATTTTATTTATCTTTACTCATACAAATATAACACAAACAGATTTCAAAGAATATGTCTAATCATTAATTAATGGAGAACCAGAAAGATATTATTGCTAATTAAAATGAGGTTTGATTTAGAAATTTATGTGCTTTATCTGGCAGTTAATAAACAGGAATTATTTGCATAGCTGTGGATAGGAAACATTTGCATTAGTGCCATTTTTCTATGCATTATCTCCTACCTGTTGAGAGTAGAAACTAACCCACTCAGAGAAATTACTGTTCCACTCAACAGGAAACCTAACCAAAGACTAACTAGCCTACTTAAAGACAAATTAATCCAGGCTGGAAAACAGAAATCATGCCTAGCTTTTCAGAGAGGTTTTAATGCAGAGAACTAGCTTACAGTGTTATAGGCTGCAAGGACAGAAAAAGGACAGTGAAACAGCTAAAGCAGTGGTAAGCAGCTGTGATCTATGAAGGAGGGAGGAATCCAGAAACTCACAGAAGATCAAGGAGCTATTGCAAGGACTTCTGAAGAGGATTGCACAACTTGTTGATTAAACTCCCGAGGATGCTCAGATCTGTTAAGACTTAGAAGGAACTGTCTAGAGATGGGACACTTGATTAGTTCTTTAGTTCAGGAGAGATACACTGACCTCTGATTTAATAGAAGAGGGCTGTATAATTCATGCTGATGCCTCTGGGAAAGCCTAGGTGGTACTGTATTTCTGTTATTGTAGTATAGCTTATCCTTCAAATGGATTCCCTTCTTCCTTTTTTGTACCTTTAACCTGTACATTACTGTCCGACTGTTATCATTGGCAGAACCTAACCTGGAAGCTAGCTGGCAGTGCAGTCTAGGATGTATAGTGTGCAGATTCTTAGGCCTTGCACTATTGACTAGAACACAGAAACATAGTTGAGAGGCAGTAGGTAAATAATTGCACAGAGGAAATAGCCTATCCTAATTTTCATTCAGTCATTTATCTGGATCAGTTGAATAAGACATTCTTAGCACTCATGCATTTTAGGTAGGGATTTATTTATTTGGGATACTAATACAAAAACAGCACCAACAGCTTGTCCTTCTGTCTTGGTCATTTTGTTATCACTGAGACACAATTCCTGACTGCGGCAATTTAGAGAAAAAGAGGTTTGTTTTGGCACACACTTTGTAGAGATTTCAGTGCATACTCCTCTGGCTACAAAGCAGGAAGCATGGCACATGAGCATAGCAGAGGAGGGTTGCACACAACATGGCAGCCAGAAAGTAGAGAGCCAGCCAAGGGAGGAGGGAAGATAAACCCTACTGGCCACACTCACAGCGACTTAAGTCTTCTGGCCAGATCCCACTTCCTAATAGTAAGTCAGCCTTAACCTCATTGGTGGATTAATCTGCTGAGGATTATCCTGTGCCTATGATCCAAGCGTCTCCTGAAAGCTTCACCTGTGTGTGCATGAGGCTTTGGGGCAGTATTAGATATAGACCATGACACCTTCCTAATCTCCTTCACCTCTGGTCAGAAGGGATACTTTATGGTCTAATCATACAGACGTAATTGGCAATAGGTATTGTGGTAGTGTATGTTTTGATGCCATAGTTTGACTTTTCTTGTTGTGTGCTTTCTTCTTTGTCCATTTTAAGTTATTTGTTGGGGGAAGCGAGGAATTCATAGTACTTGAATACATTACAGAAATAAGCAGCTGTTTACTTTGGCACTTCTGCTCTTTGTTAAGGATTTATTTTTCCCTAGATCTCTAATCAAGAACAAGAGTCTATTCTTTCATGATAACTGCTTCAGAAGCCAAGGGCTTTTTTCTTCTTGGATCTGTTAGTACTGAGAATTGGATGTTTACTTTGTTGACTTAACACATTCTTTCCAGAATACCAAAGTATAGCAATACCTAAAACTAATAACTTATACCTCAATTTAAATTAATCACCAAGAAGACATTAAGATATGCTAAAACTTGTATTATGAAACTTTTTTGATAAAAATTTTCATCTTTTTCAAATCTTATTCTCAATGACCAAAAAATTTCATTCTGATAAGACCTTTAAAAAGAGAATATAATTAAAAGGAAATTTCTGCTGAAACTCACAATAACTAGATTAAAGCTCCAGTTGTAGTGATAATCTTTTATGTTGTTTGGCAGATCATTTAACCTTTCAAAGTTTCATTTTTGAAGTGAAGATACTTCACTTTTTCACGTTTTTACTCATGCATGCAAACTTTCTCTGTGTCTTAGAGGTGGAATATCTTCTCCTGCCTTGTCCATTGATTGGAAAAATAGCCAAATTCTTAATATATATAAACATATATACATATGTGTGTGTATACATACATATAAATATATATATATATATATAGTTTATGTTTTGGATTATATCAACAATCCTGTAGAATTTGCACATATATGCTGGACTTTTCCACTGAAAGGAAGATGAACAAAAGCCTCACGTATTTTTGGAAGAAGGGTTCAGGTAAAGGGGGAAGAAAAAGAATGGGAAGGGAGGTAGACACACATCTCTTTTGAAAGCAAGTCTCATTTGATTTTGACTTTTTTCATAACATCATTTTGCATAGCAGTTAATATACTCTAAAAATTTTAATTTAAACAAAATTTAATTTAGAAAAATCTTTGTTTGCTTGTGAATGTCATTACTTCAATATAGATTTAAGGTTCATGACTTATTAGAAAACAGATCCCAAACCTGTGACTTAACTTTGTTCTTCTAGGTTGGGGCAGGGGGAAGGTACTAAACCCAAAGGAAGCAGAAATAAAATAGTAACATAAAACAGAAATAAATGAAATTGAGAACAGAAAATCAATAAAGTAAGTCTGTGTTACAATTTCAATGTAAAATGATCCCCAGAGCCTGTTGTGTTTGGAAGATGATTGAATTATGGGGCATTATAGCTGACTCCTTCTTCAGAGGTGTGGGAATTGTCTGGGAGAGGCAGGTAGGTCACTGGGGCATGACCTGGAGGGTGTGTCTTCCTTTCTGGTTTCCTATTCATTCCCTCTGCTTCTTGCCTGTCACCAAAGACCACAGTTTCTTTCCCTGTGCCTCTCTGCCATGTTGATTCTTCTTTGGAGTCCACTGATCATAGACTGAAATGTGAGCGAAAAAAACTCTCTTCCTTTTTAAAAATTAAAAAATTTATTAGTACATGTTTGTAGCGCATAATAATTATATTCATCCTGCGTGGTTGGTGCATGTTCATAACACCTTAATTCTTTTTGCTTCCCCTTTCCCTCCCTCCATCTCTGAGTTTGTTCCTTTAAGTTGTGGTGTTTGGGTATTTTGTACCAGTGATGAGAATAGTGACTAAAACAGTTACCATATCAACAAGCTAAAATATATATATATATATATATATATATATATATATATATAAATTATCTCAGCAGATATATAAAGACATTTGATAAAATTAAGCATTTATTCATCATGATAAAAACTCAGGAAGTTAGGAACACTGTAAGCTTTCTCAGTTTGATAAAAAGTACTCATGAAAAGTCAACAGCTAAGGTTTCTATTTTGAAGAAAAAAACAATATAAACAATGGTACAGGGCCAGAGATACAGCTCAGCAGCACAAGAAGAGCCTGCCTGATAAATGTGATGCTGTGAGTTTGATCCCTGGTACCAAAAAAACAAAAACAAAAACAAAAAAACACCAAAAACAGAAACAAAAACAATAGTACATAATTTGAAAATAAGATTGCAGGATAATAACAATAGTTGGTATACTGTGTATTGTTATCATCAAAGTAGTTGCTCAGATACAAGATATAGGCATGAAAAATTGATCAAACAGTACAGGCACAAACTTTTTTCAGTGAACTAATAGCAATTAGTAGTTTAACTATCTTAACTGTGTATATATATGTATTTTTCCTTTTCCCTTCTTTGCTTCTTTCCTCCATGCTAGATTCTCTTTCCTTTTGAATAGTTTCTTCCCATTTCACAATTTCTATTGTACTTACCTTTTCAGCTTCTTAAAGTAGGGAGACAGTAGGAAGAGACTCACTGGGAGAAAATAACCTCTTTAATAAATGGTGCTGAAAAACTGGCTGTCTGCATGCTGAAGACTAAAACTAGACCTATGTCCCTCACTATACACTAAAGTAAAGCTAAGATGGATCAAAGATCTAAATTTTAAAACAGAAACACTAATAGAAGAGAAAGTAGATTAAAATCTTGAAGGTATATGGATAGGCAGAGAGTTCATGAACCAAAACCCAAACAGTATGGGAAACACTTCAAAGAATCAACAATTGGGATCCCTTATTATTAAAAAGCTATTGCACATCAAAAGAAATCACCAGCAGAGTAAAAAGACAGCCCACAAAGTGGGAAAGAATTTTAGCCAACTGTCCCTCAGACAGAGGACTTCTATCTAGAACATACAAAGCATTGAAAAAAATCAGGCACCCCTGATTCAAAGTCTCTGTTCAGAAATGGGCAGCTGAGATGATCACATAGTTCTCAGATGAAGAAATAAATATATGAAAAAATGTTCACCATCATTGGTCATTTGAGAGATGCAAATAAAAACAACACTGAGATTCCATCTCATCCCAATAAGAATGGCCATCATTGAGAAATCAACCAATAACATGCTGGCAAGACTGTGGAAGAAAAGGATCCGTTCTTCATTGTTGGTGGGAGTATAGACTGGTGCAACCATTGTGGAAATCATTGTGGAGATTCCTCAATATATTCGGACTAGAGGTCCCTTTCACCCAGCTATTCTCCTTCTGGTTATTTTCCTAGAAGAATTAAAAACATTATACTACAGTGGTAAATGTGCTGCACCCATGTTTATAGCAGCACAATTTATAGTGGCTAAATCTTAGAAGCAACCCAAGTGCTCATCAAGAATAGAATGTATATAACTTCCAGGAGAACATGGTGGATAGATAACAGCAACTACAGAGGCTCTCTGAGACAGCCAGCATAGCATCCAGGAATGGTGTGGTGTGAGGAGTCCTAAGCAGGGGGAGATATACCCTGCCTACCCAGGAACGAACTAAGCTGAGAGAAACCAACTGGAAATGCAATCCTGGTGCTATAACTGGAATGATAAAATCTCAGCACAGAAGCTGGAACCCGCACCTCTGGAAATCACGATTTGAATTTCCTGCTGCTGCTGCTGTGTCTGAATTGGCACAGCAGGGAGAGAGATGCACGAAAGCTCTGAGAGTGGAAATTGGCAAACGGAGTTGAGAGTGGGACTGGCAGGGAGCCCTGCATCGACCTGCAGTGAGTGAGAGGAATGGGGATCCTTTCATAGATTAGGAGGCTCCAGCAGAGGACATTCTGGGACCGGGTAGACTAGCCGAAACAGTGACTTTAGTCGCATATTCCCCTCTCAAGCGGGATTGTGGGGAGTGCTTGGCCTGGGTGACACCGCCAACTAAGACCCAGTAGGCTAGCCCAAACCAGGTCCCAGTGCCTGGTGGTGCACCCTAGCAGTGAAGCCTTCAGTAGGTTGACTGACCTGGAGGGGCGGGCCCAGCAGAGGCTGCCCAGGTTTGTGTCTCCATAGTACACTGCAGTGGGCAGGAACACCTAGCTGGCGGATTCAAACAAACTGTAACTGACAAAGAAAAAAACCTGGGCCTCCTATATACGCTTGTATGGAAGGAACAAAAAGTATGGGAAGAGGGAGCAACAAGAAAGGGTCCTCAGTCCCCAATCCTGAGAACACTGATCTAGGAAAGGTAAATGCAAAGGAGAATGAGAGAAGAAAACATGCAATATCAGACGCGTCACCAAAAGACATAAAGCAGTATCTCCAGAGCCTCATAGACGAGTTCAAAAGTGAAGTATTTAATGAAGTAAGGCAAGATATAAGTAGAATAGTTAGAGAAATGCTAAGCACCGCCTAAGAAAAAACAGATGGTGGAATGAAAGAACATTCATTCCAAAAGAGGGGAAGAATTTTTTGATGGAGAAAATAGAGAAAACATAGAATATGTGAAGCAGGTTCAAAGAGTTACCAGGAAACTAAAAACTCTATTGAAAGCTGGCATAACAGCTTGAAAGAAACTAAGGATAGATTAGCTGAACTAAAGGACAGATTTGTAAAGTGGGAACATGAAATGAAAAGCTTCTTAAAAATAACAAGGAAACAAACAGCAATAATACAAAGGCTAGAAGATGATAAGAGGATCTATAACTTAAGAATTAAGAACTTAAGAAGTAGCGAAACAACCAAAACTACAAAGGCTATTCACAGAAATAATCCAGGAGAATTTCCCTAATTTAGCAAAAGGTAAAGATACTCAGATGTATGAGGCATACAAGACTCCAGCCACCTACAAACCCAAACAGAGCTACACCCAGGCATATAATAATCAAAATTCCAGAAATCCAGTATAAGAACAGAATATTAAAAGCCATCAGAGACAAGAAACAGATCACTTACAAGGGAACACCCATCAGAATTGCAGCAGACTTCTTGGCAAAAACCATCAAACCTTGAAGAGCGTGGGGGGGAAATAATTCAAGCTTTGAAAGATAATAACCTTCAGCCAAGATTGATATATCCTGCACAACTGTCCCTAGAAATTGATGGAAAAACAAGGTACTTCCAGGATAAAGGGAACTAGGGAATTTGCAACCACCAATTCAACTCTACAGAGAATACTGCAGGATATTCTAAAAAAGAAAAATACCAAGATTTCAGAAATAGTGGCAGAGGCGCCACAATGAATGGAGCAGAACGCGAAATGAAGAAAACAAACTCACAACTAATGACAGAAAAGGAGCTCAACCAAAATGAGGCAGAGAAGGCTGAATGGTAGGAACAGCTAGTTTGGAGAAAACAAAACATCGTAATAGCTAGTGCTGATTTAATATCATCTTGTTTTGAAGTCCCATCAAGCTTTTGCTCTTCTGTCTCCATCGGTCTTAACATGTTGTATCTTATTGGATTTTATTATATGTGATATTATGAACAAAAACTTTTATAGACAAGGAGATTATACAGAAACCATTGTTCATTTTCTGTTAGTTAATAATCCTGTCATTCTCTTGAATGGTTTTACATTGTCTTGATATGTTTGATGCTACAGTACACGAAGTTATACTCAAAGATTTCAAGGAAAGAGACACTATGGTAACTACTTTTTTTATGTCGGGATATCTTGTGGTGGAACACTCTTTTGCTTAAATGGTTATGTTTTAACCTGCACTGTTTTGTTGTTATGCCCTGTTTTATTTCAATCTCTTTTTTTATTATTTACTTTTTTATTTTTATCTTTTTAATTAAGGGAAAAATAAGAAATAGGATATATTATAGTAACCACTTTGATTTCCTATTAACTTGATTTGAAACCCTGTATTGCTCTCACCATCTTGTTTTGACTGATTTTCCTCTATTCTGTTTTGCTTGATAGTACCAAGTTCGAAAGTATAGGCAACAACTGTGAAGACAATAAGATTCACTATGATGCCCATTCTGGTTGACTATTATCTACTTTTGAAGTCCTTTAATGTCTCCAATGTTTTGGTTTTTTATTGGTCTTGTTCTTTACCCTTTTGTACAATTTTATTATAACTGATGATATAGGCAATTCTTTTTAAGATAGCAAGAGGCATTATGGTAACCATTGTTGATCACCTTGTATTTTGTTTTTACATTATGTATTATGTCCATTCTTTTGATTTGACTGACTCTGTTTTGTTATGTCACATTTGGTTTTACTCTCTTCCAAAAAAAATAATAAGAACTGTGGGAGTAATAAAACCCAAAATGTGTAATAGTCATTGTACAAAAGAGAGGAAAAGGAAGTGCTCTAAAGGATATAACTGCATGTATATGTAAGTGTAGAAGATAGACAATGTGATATTCCTGAGTTTTGTTGGATCGTTGAACAGAACTGTTTGCAGTCTCACTGTTTTGGAAGTCCACTTTTTATGCTTAATTTTGTAACTTGAACAACTATTTCTAAGCGGACAATATGTAGTCTATCAACTAGTGATTTCCTGTTTATTTTTTCTGAAATTCTGTATAACTTGTACACTTCTTCTGTGTTTTTTCTTTTTCTCCTTAAAATTAAAGAAAAAAAAGCAATAGAATGTATAAAAAAGATGTAGTATTTTCTAAAATGGAGTACTACTCAGCTTTTAAAAAGGATAAACTTGAGACATTCATAGGTAAATGATTGCAACTTGAGACTGTACTCATAAGTGAAATAAATCAGATTTACGTGTGTAAATAGCGTAACAATTTAATTTCAGAGTGAAACACCTAAGACTCACCTAAGAGTAAGACAGAAATGTCTGCTCTTGAGATCCTAGGCCAGTGATGGCAAAACTTCTAGAGCTTTCAAAGATAGCCTTCTGTGATGTGTGCATAGGTTTGCTACCAGTGTCCTAGGCAGTGCAATAAGGCAAGAAAAAAAATAAACAATTGAATGGTAAATATAATGTGATCTCTATTTGGAGACATGACTTTATTTGTTTAAGAAAACGATTTGAGAAATAAATTTTGCAAGGTTTTTTTTTGTTTTGTTTTTTTCCTTTTTATCGGTACCAGGAATTGAACTCACGACTGCCTACTTGCAAGGCAAGAGCTTATGCCGCTGAGCTAAATCCCCAGCCCCAATTTTGCAAGTTTAAAGGATATAAATATGTAGGCATCAATCTTATATCTATATACTAGCAGTAAAAAATCTGAAATGAAAAACCATATAAAAGCACCAGAATAAGTCACATACCCCTGTAATCCCAGTGCTTGGGAGCAGGAAAATTATTGTGAATTCGAAACCAGACTGAGCTACAGAGTGAATTCAGGGCCAGCTTGAAGTACAAAATGACTCTGTCTTACGTATTGATTTATTTAGTGGTGCTGGGGACTAAATATAGGGCCTTATATGTGCGGTGGTCGACCTTTACCTTTGAGAGACTGTGTCTTTAAGAAAAGTAAAAAGGCATCAAATCAAAAGATGAAACACTTAAGTCGAAGTTCAGCATTAGATCACATTAGATAAGAATAATGAAAGAAATCAAAGAAGATATAAATAAATTGGAAAATATGTTCTTGGAATGACAGATTCAGCATTTTTTTGTACCAGGAATCAAACTCATGACCTCATGCTTGGCAGGCAGGTGCTTATGCTCCTGAGCTATATTCCTGGCCCCTCAATATTCTTAAGATTTCACTTGTTCTTAAAGTTCTATATACTTAATTGAAATTTCAATAAAAATCCCAGCAGATTTTTTTCTAGTGACAAAGCTGGTTGTAAAATTTATATAGAACACTAAACTAAGGAAATAGACAAAATGATTTGGATAGCATAAAACAAGTTAGAGGATATACTGCCTGACTTCAGGGTTTAGGAAAACATTATAGTAATCAAGAATATTAATACAAAGATAGAAACACCTCAGTGTCACAGAGTAGAGTTCAGAAGTAAAGACACACAACTAACATTTTTCAAATAAGATATACAAATGGTCAACTAGCACATTAAAAGTATCTTAATATCATTAGTCATCAGGGAAATGAAAACCATCAGGGAAATGCCCACTAGGATATAGTAAGAGACAGATAACAGGAGTTGGCACAGAAAGTTGAGCACATAGTTCTCATACCACCAAGCAGTTTCCCTTGTACTCTTACATATTTACCTAAATGAAATTTCAGCCTATGTATGAATGATTATGACAACCTTGTTCATAATAATCTTAAACTGGAAACTGCAAATGCTTTTCCACAGGTAAAGGGATTCACCAATTATGGTACATTAATTCAGTGGAAAATTACTCAGCATCTAAACAAATGAACTAGTGATATCAGCAACATAATAGATCTCAAATATATTATATTATATATGATTAAGTGACTTAATACTGTATTATCATATGAAATGTATTCATGTGAAATTGGAAAAAAGCTAAAACTGTTAATGACAGAAAAATATATCCTTGATCACCAAGGAATGCAAATGTTGTAGTGGTGTCAATTACAAGAGAGCACAGGAATTTTGGAGGAATTGTTATGATCATACTGTAACTTGGTTATGGCAGTGGTCATGCAATTGTATGCATTTGTGGAAACTTACAGAACTATACACTAAAATGTGAATTTTATTCTGCATAAACTATTTGTTAAATGGTAAAAAGATTAAAGATTGAGGAAGATTAAAACAGTGTTTCTTAACAAATTTTTTATTATCCCTCATTAAAATTATGTCAAATGCACATGACCGCTTAAAGCTATAACTGATGCAAGGTATCTGTTACAGTGCCTGGAAGTATTCGATAAATACTTACTGACCAAGTATTGATTATAAATACTTACAAATGAAATAGTACTATTACAGACTGTTGTCTTTTCATTTCTGTGAACATTTTTATATCCATATTTTAATTTTTATTGTATGAGATTTTTTTAAATTGTTATACTTCCTGTGAGATTATAAGTAGTCATTTCTTTTATATGTGGCTCCTTCTCAAACCCTTTAGAAGATTATTTGTCCATCTTGTATCTTCATCATGTCAAGACATGGTGAGATGTTTTGACTTAAACATTTAAAAAACATTAGTCTGGCTGTGAAGTGAGAAATGAATTATAAAGGAGGAAGGATTGGAAGCAGACAGAATAGCTATAATGTAATTATAAATAATCCAGGGCAGAGGTGATTTCTCAAAACAGGCTAGAGCAGGTGACATGTATTCAAATATTTTGAGACAGAGCTGTTAGCTTGCTTGTTTCCAGTGTGGACTGAGAAAAAGAAATAACTGATTATTGTTCAAGTTTTTATTTTGAACTTCAAGAAGATTTACCATTTATTCAAATATGAAAGGAGAGAATGCACATGTTTGCATGATAAAAATATTTTGAAGATAATGAAATGTGTTTTTGACATCTAAGTGAATATGCTCATTTGCTGATTGCATATAAGTCTATATTCAAAAGAAATGTAAGGAAGGAAATACGAGTTTGGGAGCCATAAACATTATATATAAATATGTATTTCTGTTATATACATTTATTTCTTAGGGAGATTTCTTAGGGAGTGAGTACAGATAGAGAAGGCACTGCAGGACTGAGGCTTTGACAGCCCGTGTTGGGAGTGGAAAGACGAGGAAAACCGTGCAGAGGAGTCCAGGAAAGGTCCATCGGTGAGGTAGGAGAGGAACCGAGTTAGAAATCAGTTAAACTATATTTATCAAGGAGGAAACAATCAAGTGATAAAATTCAAGGTAAGCCTGAGCTATCTTCTGGGTTCATTTTAGGAGCACAGGCCATTATAATGGGGAAAGGTGAGGCATGGGTACAAAACTAACAGCTGGCATTTGAGGGTTCTTACCATGTACCAGGTGTTTTTAAAGTGCTGTGCATATGTCAGTTAATTTCCTCTGAAATAGGTACCATCGTATCTTCAATTTAGAGAGGAAAAAATTGAGGCAAATATGCCTAGCAAATAATGACAGAAAATAGGTCTACTTAGTCAAGGGCCCACAGTCCTTGCATTGCCGTGAGCATACAATAAGTAAGTGGCAGTCAGTGTTTGAATGCAGACAGTATCTGGCTCAGAAGCTAGAACTCTTTTTTATAAGTAGACAGGTAGGTTGCTGAATTTATGTAGGAGCATGTAGCAGTACAAGTTGGGAGTGTGAGTAGATGTGGAAATTGATACCAATGACCAGGCAGTGCTTAAATCTTCTAGTCATAATTTTGAAGAGAGATAATAATGATGGCAGGTCAAAAGAATATTTTTTTAAGTAGACAGCAAAATAGAGATCTTTCCTTAATTTATAAAATACCAGATTTATAACTTGGTTCAGTATAAATTTATGAAGCAATGTGGAGGTCCAAAGAAAATGACATAGTAATTACCTTTGAAGTTAATGCTGTAATCAAAGTGGATAAGATGCCTACTTATAACAGATAATTTAGTAAAATACATGAAACACTGAAGTTATGTCAGATTTCTTGACCATTTTATTAATTTTCTTTTGTAAAATGTCAATTGATTCATTTATTCAGATTTTATCATCTAAATTTTATCATTTAAGATTTCCAGTGAATGCTGTTGATTTAAAGATGAGAGTTTCTATTCTCAAGGCTTTTTTTTTTATAGAGGCTTAAAGACATTTAAAAAGATAATTGTAGTATAGTTAATAAATTTTTCTTTAGATATTAAAGGCCTTGTAGAAAGTTTAAAAGGTATATAAATGTACAAAATGTACAAAAAATTCAATAAATCCTTATGCACTGCCACTCCACTTAATTAAGAGAAAGACATTCATCGAGAACTAAAAAAACCCAAATTCTGGAGAGGTAATCGGGAAAAAGGAACCTTTCTAAATGGTTGGGATTGTGGTACAACCACTACGGAAAATGGTATGAAGATTCCTGAAAAAACTAAAATTAGAAATTCCATTTGATCAAACTTTGCCTCGGTGTCTTCCTAAAAGAGTTAAAGACATCTTACTATAGTGATACATGCGTATACATGGTTATAGCAGCAAACCCCATAATAACTAAATCTTGGAAGCTTAGAAGCTGCTTGTATGCCCATTAACAGATGAGTGAATAACAAACTTCTAGAATACGTACACAGTGGACTGCTACTTAACTGTAAACAAAAGTTTAAGTCACTTGTAGAAAAATGGGTGCTTCTTGAAACCATAATGCTAAGTGAAATAAACACAGAAAGTTAAATATTACATGATTTTTCATATGAGAAACCCAAAATATTAGTAATTTAAGAAGCAAAATAAAAAAGAGATTACAAGAAACAGAGAGGTAGATTTTTTTGGAGATGAGAAGCGGGAGGGTGGGGAGGAGAAGGTGATGTAAAAATGATCAAGATTGAACATAGAGATACCAATTCCCCAAGGTGATTGTAATTTTGTATCACAAGTTTACATATATGGATATATATTTATATATAAAGAGAAAAGCTGAGCTTTGTACTGGTGCTTTTTATTTTTTATTAAGGTAATTTTGGGGTAGGAATAAAACAAACTGGTTGGAAAGTAATTCCATGGGCCGATGAGGTCTATATCTAACTGGGTATGCACTTTTGTTTGGAACAGAAGCTTTAAGTGGAGAAAGACATCTGATATAGAATTGACAGGGTTTATCAGGTAAAATGCAGCATATGTCTTTCTTCAAAAATAAAACCCCCCTAAATTATACTGTTTTTATTAGTGGACTTTAAGAAATTCATTAGAAGAGTCTGAGGGAACTATTTTAAAGAACTAAGAGAAATGTTTTTAAACCGTTAAACAATTTTCTGGAATTTTTACAGTCTTTTTTCTTTTACTTGACTCATTGGACTTTTGAACATGAGAAGGGTAAAACTTGCTCAGCCTAAAAAGCTTATTATATAAGAATTGGAAAAATTTAAATATTGCTCTTAGAATGTCTTTGTTAAAAAACGTTAGTCTTAAGGTCAAGAATTTTTAGTCTCAAGAATAATAGTTAAGCATTATGTGAAGATTTCTTTGTATGCGATTATTAGGATAAAGCATCTGTTTTATAGAGCCCTAAACTTTGTGCCTGGAGAAAATTTTTCTTCAAGGAAGGAGATAGACTGTATTCTCAATGAACTTTTAAATAAAATTTAGTAAACTATTTTGAATTTATTGTTAAATAACTAGGTCAGTCTTACTAAAACAAAACCTTTATAAAGTCAGAATTTACACAGCTGAGTAGGCTACCAGAAAGATATAAAGGAAAGATCCCTAATATTTTAAAATAGGACAATATAGAAAAAACTGAGAACAGACTACACTAGTAAAGGATGTTTTTATAAAATATTGCAGTTAAGCTGTTTCACTCGTGAAAAAAACCAAGTGACTGAAAGGAAGAGAGAAAGTTTCTGATGGGAGAACTTCAGGGAGATGGGAGGGTGAGATGGGAAGGGGACGAAAAAAGAATTAAGATGTGTCATGTGTGTTACCCACGATGAATGTAATCGCTATGTTTTGCAATCATGTACTAATAAAAACTCAAGTAATTTCTTCTATAAAAGTTGATGTTTATGCCAAGTATTCAAGGTCATTGCTACCTTTTGTTACTAAATTTACACATTTTCAAGATAAGATGCAGTTATCCAGAAAATATGCTGTCCAATTCCCAAAGTTCCTTATATAATTTGATATTAAAATTGCCAGAACTTGCATTTTGAAATATTCAGCATCTAAAACAGATCTTGCTACTGTTTTCAGGAGGACCTTAGTAATTGATATTGTAATTGACCCTATTGACTTTGTTGTATAAGCATATTCCTTTATTTACCAAAATTGTATTAAATGTCAACTATGTGCTAGGTAATATTAGGTGATTAGCATAGGTAAGTAAAGAACACACAGCATCTTGCCCTTGTGGAGTTTATATTCATACTTTAAAAACTGATTGCTTTACAGTTAGTATTTATTTGCTTATGTGTGACTTTAAAATAATTCTAGAAGTTATCTGCTGTAGTCATGGATTATAAGGGAAACAATGTAATACAGGACATGTAATTTATAGAATTATTATATAATATCCAAAGAGTCAAATGCAAAGCAGTGTGGGAGATCTGTTCACACACTACAGACCCAAAGAATCCAGCTGAGGCCCTGGATCCCATGACACTGTTCTGCATATGTCCGGCTGAAGTCCTATAGCTTATGGCAGTGCCCCCAGCGAATCCAACTGGAGGCTTAGAGCTCATAACAATGTCTCATGCAGGTTTGTATTAAGGATCTGTACTGAGAAGGCCCAAAGGTCAGTGGTGTAAGCTAGAAAGTCTACACCAGCAGGGTGAAGGATCTGTGCCAGCAGGCTGAGGGATCTGCACTGGAGTCAGGATGTGATGCTCAAGTTAAGGACGAAAGCTCTCCCAAAGAAAACCACAGCCATCCTTAGTGACAATGAGGACCCGAGCTCCTCCAGCAGTAACAGTTAAGTTCATATCAGAAAAGCCAGTGTGACAAGCTTATCCAGGAGGGTGAACAGTGTGCCATCTTTTTTCCAGTTCTGTTTTTATGCTGTTGGCAACAATGCTCAGGTGGGCCTTCTACACCCAGCACTGATTCAGTTCAGCTGGGTGTCACAAGTTGCCCAGTTGTGAATTCACCACAGTATGTGTTTTGTTTCTAGCATGGTGTTCAGCACATGTCATAACTAGTTGCCTACTTTGCAGTTCTGAAGGCTGCAGTTAATGTTCTGTGAAAGCCATGTGTACTTATATTTTTAATAAAAATATTGAGAACAAAGGATTATTTTAATAAACTGCTCTTGTATCTTTCCTTCTCATACATGTATAGTTGTAGCATTTGGGTTAGTATCTATGAATTAGAACCTCTTAAATAATCTGGTGTTGTATGCAGTATAATTGACATGGTGTATCAGGATAATCAATAAATTAGTTGTTTCTTAATATGTGTGATCACATATTAAGAAGTTTTTAAAAAATTTAATTAGTACATGTTTTCAGGCATAATGATTATATTCATCGTGGGAAGTTGTTTCATGTTCATAATATTTCTTCATGCTTTTTAGATTCCCTTTCCCTCCTCTGCCTCTGTATCCCCTTTACATTTGTAAGTGATCCATCTTCCTGTCTCCTATTTTTTTTTTGCTCTGTAATTTATATGTACCCTGGTTTTATGATGTAAGAGAAATCATGCCATCTTTATACTTGTGTCTGATTTATTTTTCTTAATATTATGATTTCAAGGTACATCCATTATAGGAAAATGGACCCAGTTCTTTTAAAATTCAGTCTATAAAGATGAATAGTGTTTAGGTTTTTTTTTTTTTTTTTTTTTTGTACCAGGAATCAAACTCAGGACCTTGCACATGCCAGGTAGGCACCATGCCACTGACCTATATCTCTGGCCCCTAAGTTTTAAGGATACTGGTAAGACATTTTCATTATTCATGGGCAGACAAATAGCTGAGGATGTAGTAGAGGCAGAATATCAGTTAAGTTGAATTATGTCATCATAGATACAATATTTATTAAGGACTGTTGACTGTTATAAAGAATATGAGAATGCATATATATATGAATGTATCCATGTATATGATCTTAACTTTCAAAAGCTCAGGTAAATAATTATACAGACCTTGAACCAACAGAACATTAAATCAAACTGATCTCTTTTTGTGCCTGCAGTGTTGGAGGTATATAGTAGTAGGATGAATGGGTACTAGGAAGTTATTACAGAAGTCTACAGTAGATAAAATTGCTTTTTTTTTTTTTTTTTTGTATCGAACTCAACCTCACGCTTGCCAGGCAGGCACTATAATGCTGAGCTAAATCCCCGATCCTAAAATTGCTACCAGTGGAAATAGAAGTGCTGGGACTTTGGAGAGTTTTTTCGAGGTAAAGTCTCAATATATGGTTCAGGCTGGCCTTGAACTCACTATGTAGCCCTGGCTGGCATTGATCTTTGGCCTCAGCTCAGAATCTTGAGTGCTGAGATTACAGACATGTGCCACCACACCCCGTGATGTTCATATTTATACCCATCAGCTAACTAAACTTTTGTATTGTTGGATTATGGAAACTAAACTGATAATACTGATGGACTTGAATCAAAATAAATTATGAGGTGGTAGAACTTATATGATGTAACATTATTAAAAAAAAACAAGAGTGTAGCGCTTCATTCCACTGAGTTGCACTTGACGCAGCTTAGGCTGATCTCAGAGAAGGGAATCCCTTCAAGGTGTGATAGGCCTACCAGCAGTTTGTCCATTAGTCTTCTACCTCACACACTAGCCAACTTGCCATACATTTAAATATCTCAGGGGGCTCAGAGAGTTCTATTTATGCCCATGAATATACAGCTAACATAGCTGTTATTATAAATACGTTTATAGGATGATTTTAACAAGTAAATGAAAGGTTAAAAAAATTTTCCCTTAAGTTAGAAGAATATGGCTCATCAATAAATAAGATGAAAAGGAAAAGAAAAAGTCAAAGACATCATTAAGCTTAAGAACTATTATTGTTTCATGCCCTGTAGTTTTTGTCTTTGACCCAGGATTATACTTTTGTATAAACTAATAAAATCGCTTGTATAACAATAGAGAATTTAGGAGTGGTAGAGGGAGTGTGAATGCTTTGTTTTCTTCTTTCTTCAGGCACAGCAACCTCGGTGTGCGACCAAAGGGGCTATCTACCTTGGTGAAGAGCGGTGTTCCTGAAGCATTGAGGGCAGAAGTATGGCAGTTACTAGCAGGCTGCCATGACAACCAGGCAATGCTGGATAGATACCGAATTCTTATCACAAAGGTAGAAACTTTTCATATTATTTTCATGTGAGGTAACATATTAAACACTGTTTTTTGTAGGTTCCATAAGGCATAAGTGTTTCAAACTTGTTTAAAAATATATTGGTATTGTGGCTTAATGCTTCTGCTTTTTGGGTGCTTGTCAGATGGGCATTGGTAAACAATGCCTGTAATTGTCTTTGAACACTTCATGCTGTTTCATTTTTTCATTAGCGTCTTTGTAATTTTTGTTTGCTAAATTTGAATATACAGTTTTCCCTCTGTATCCTGAGCTCTGTTTGCATTAGTGCATTCAACAAATTATGCATTGAAAATATTTGAAAAAAATTCATCTGTTCTGAGTATGTCCCGAGTTTTTTCTTGGCATCATTCCCTAAAGAATACAACAACTATTTTACAGAGTAATTACGTTGTATCAGGGAGTATAAGGAATCTAGAGATGGTTTAAAGTATGTGGGAGGATGTTCATTGGTTACAAGAAAATACATGCATTCTATGAAAGGACTTGAGCATTGGTAGATTTTTGGTACCTGCGGGAAAGTCTGAAACCACTATCTCCCACAAATACCAAGGGAAAACTGTGTTTGTTTTACAAGTCTTTTCTGACTTTCAACCAGACATCTTTGTGTTTAAAATTTATAGTTAGAGTTTTACAAATTCTATTGTAATTTTTAAGTGAATTTAAAAAGATTTCTGTGCTCATTCACCTTACACCTGAATGATGTGGATAGTTATCCAGATTTTTATTCTGTTAGGTGCTTTGTTTCCAGTGTAAATTCCTTTGTGTATGTCTAAATAACTCACTACAAGCCATCGTAAAGATAAGTGTTGGCCTTTTCCTCTTAGGTCTCCCTTTACCTCTTAATCTACTCTAAATCTTGGAACTTTAATAGTAAGTTTCTGTTTTTTCATATTTATTCTTCAGAATAAATCAACTTAAAAATTTTTATCCCATATAATTTCTCCTTTTTTGTTTCCCTCTTTGCTTGCTTGCTTTTTTACAAATAACTTCTAAGTGCTTGTCTCTGATAAATTCAGGTTAAAAGTATAACTTCCACAATTTTTTTTAAAGATTAGTGAGCTCCATGGTAGGATATGCCAGGTGAACCATTGGTATATGTGGGAAAAATACCCCAAGTTCAATTTGCATTTTTAAAAAATAACCAAAATGTCAAATTACACTAATATTTGCTGTGCTGTGGTCCTCGGGCCTGATGGCCACATGTCAAATTGTGGCTCAGAAGTGGCCTGAGCTTGTGGGACTTGCAGATTGTGTGCCACATTCAGATACTCACTTTCAGAATATCACAATTTTAGGGGCTGGGGATTTAGCTCAGCAGCATAAGAACCTGCCTTGCAAACAGGCAGTCGTGAGTTTGATCCCTGGTACCAATAAAAAGGAAAAAGACAAAAAAAAAGAATATCACAATTTTCTTGTAGTTTTCATATGATAGATTAAGGGGATTGATATGTTATCTACTTTTAAATTAGCCCTTGTAAAATGGGTGAATGGTTTGAAAAGATTATTGTTATGAGCTGGTATATATAAAGATGTGTTAAAAATAACAGTTAACCTATTACTTCAAGGGAAAATTAATGTATGGTCGTTAGTGACAAAGCGAATACTTTTGGAAATAAATGAAGAAGGATAATTTGAAACATTTAGCAATTTAAACATCACTAAGTGACTTTGTTAGTGGAAATTATGTGTGTGTGCTTTACTATGGGTTGCTTTTTCATATAAGTAACAGATTATGTACTTCTAATGACTGTTCATGAATTAGCAGATGCAACTATATGCCTTCCTGCTTTGATATTGACAGGCTTCTTTGATGCATTCTTTTTTAAGATTTCAAAGTTGGGGAAAGATATAAAGAATGTTATCCCACAATAGTATATACTAACTCTTGATAATATATGTTCATAAATGTGATAAAAGTTTAGCCACTTATACTAAACAATGTGAAGTTTCGAATATATAACTTGCAGAAAAAGCTTGGATCAAGAGACAGGACGGAAAAAGGAAGGTTCCCCCCCCACACACACACACACATCACCACGTACTAAGATCTAAGGACAGTACTTGGAAGCCCAAGAACTGTATTTCTTAGATTGCTTTCTTTTTGGAGTCCTTGCTATGATTTACTGTCTGTCAAGGATGATGGGAAGGATGCAGAAATTATACGGCTTTTCTCTGGCAAGGTGAGCTTCACCAGTTGTGAAGTTTTGCATCTGCCTCTGGACATTTCATCCTCAATCATTGTGTAGTTTCAGTTTCCTGAAGTCTCCTAACCTGTGTGGCAGCAGCAGTCTTCTGATTCTCTGACTGTCACTACTACAGTGGCAGACCTACAAGTTAGTCTCTTATATCTTTGGCTCTTCCAATTCTTCCAGTGGTCAGGTACCCAAGTTTTTGTGTTAATTACTTTTTGAAATATCTGAATTCTATCTGATATGTATGGCATATGCTTGCACAAGGTAGCTGTTCTACATCTAGCACTATGTTTGGAAAATAAGGAAAAAATACACCATCCACATTCACCAAGCCAAAGACAATAGGTACAGTCTTCTAGTCTGCTAAGTTGTCCAAGACTTGTGATATCGACAAGTTTGAGTTCTCAGGGCCATTCTGACTTTACACCATCAGGCACAAATTTGAAGGTCTGACAGACTCCCTCAGGTTTGATAACTTTCTAGAATGAGTCACAGAACTCAGAAAAGTGCTCTATTCATGATTGTTTTTGTATTTTAATAGTGAAAGGATACAAGTTAGAGCCAATCAAAGGAAAGGAAGTATAGAGTAAAATAAGGCACTAAGAGATCCAGATATGGTAGTTCTTCTCACATTTCCAGAGACATATCACCCTCTTGGCATCATCCTCAAGAACATATCTTTATGGAATCAATGTGTGACTATACAATTTTAAAAGAAAACCTACCAAGCTTTTGTTCAGAGTTTTTATTAGGATTTCATTATGTAGGCTGGATTGAAGTATCATCAGTCACCTGACTGAACTATAGTGTGGAAAGATCATACTCTATGGCTGATTGGTTTTTATAATGTAATTTCCAGGAAATAAAGATTAGCCTGTAATTTTGACACATATGAAATAACTATTGAGACAAAACTATTAAACTGCATGAAAAACTCTGAACTACATTCAAGTGAAGATGAACCAGGTCAGCAGCTGTGGACCAGTAATGGTAAACCAGCAGCATGTGTGCCACAGTGGGCTGTTGGTATCGTGGAGAGCTCTTAACAGGCTTGCCATCACTGCTGTAGGCCAACTGATAATCTGTCTAGAGCCAGGGCCGTGCACAGAGCAGTTAGAGGAGCTATGACGGAGAATTATATTGCATGTGATGCTATCCTTAGAAAGGAACATCAGGCACAACTTTAGATGGGTATGCTGGTGTTCATTATGGAATTAGAACCTGGATTCAGAACTAAAACTCTGCACCTTACTAACATATGACCTTGAACAAGTTTCTTAATTATCCTGTCTCAGTTTGCTCATTTGTAAAATGGGCATAACCATGTGTATGTTACAGGATTTTTTTTTATGTTACAGGATTTTTGCGAGGATTCAATAAGATAATTCATATGAAATATTTGATATGTTCTTACTACATGGAAAATATCATTGATAGAGAATAAGGAATACTATAAAGGAGCATATTCGTCAGTGCTAAATAAGTAGCACAGAGAAGTACTGTAGAAAATGTGGAGATTGCTATAGGCTAACCATCTGAAAAGCGGTTAGAAAGAAAGCAAGCAAGATTTTGTGGAACATGGTGTTGTCTACGTGTGCCACTAATTGGTTGAGCCACATTCTTTAATTTATCAAACAGTATCATTTTTGTGTCAGACAATGTGCTAGACACTACTGTGTGATATAAAAGTTAATAATACCTATATCTGGCCCTTGAGGAGGTTAGTCCACCGGTGGAGGCAGCCAAGAAAGTGACGAAAGGGTAATAAAATGGTTCAGTGCGATGGCACAGGTGTGAGGGAAGTGATAAGGGAGCCCAGAGGCTGGAACAGGTGTCTAGCAAGGAGGAATTTGAAT
The DNA here is from genome assembly GCF_034190915.1 of Cavia porcellus. Lineage (NCBI taxonomy): Eukaryota > Metazoa > Chordata > Mammalia > Rodentia > Caviidae > Cavia > Cavia porcellus. Next base: position 11,385,412 of record NW_026947512.1, on the reverse strand, counting down.
GAGAGGACTGTAAAAGCAGAGTTGTGAAAGGTCCTGCCCTGTGGGAAGTTCATTGTGACCCATGGGGCCCTCTAGAGTTGAAAGCCTAAATGAGCAAGGCCGGCATCTGAGCTCATTGTTTCAACCTTAATATTCAACCCCAGATTCTCCTTTTATTGTTGCTGAGACAAAATACCTGACACTCAAAGTTAAAGGAGAAAAGGTTTGTTTAGCTTAAAGTGTGTAGAGTTTTCAGTCCATAATTGGCTAGCTCCAAGACAAGCTAGCATGGCAGACAGGTATCACAGAAGAGAGACAGTTCATGGTGGGCAGAAGGTAACAAAACCAGCAAAGCATGCCACAGCTCTTTCCATTCTGTATATTTCCATCCTGTATATTTTATACAGGCCATGTAGGGTGGGTAGCACTCACATCTTTAATCCTACGGCCCTAGCGCCTAGCATTGCAATCCCAGTGTCACACACTTCAGATCTGGTCACCTCTAAAAAATCCCACTTATACCCATATGAGATTTTGGGGGGATATCTGGACATAAGTCATAACAGTAAGCCTTCTCCATGTAACCTTGATGATTACAGTTATTTAATCCTCATTTTTACCATCAAGGAAATAAGAGGTGCAGAGAGATTCAGACACATAGTTATTAAATAACAGAGTCAGTATTTGAGCCCATGAAGTACAAAATTCTAAACATGAAACAGATAGATCATCTCTACTTTTTGTTTTAATGATTCGGAAGCAAAAACTCCTTATATTTTGCTGATCATTAATCTTTTTAGGTGATCTGTGGGAACAATAGAAAGATAGTGACCTTGTAGTCCCTATGGGTAGAAACAAACAGAATTTAGAGCTTCTGAAGTGAAGATTAAATCTTAATTGCTAGCATGTGGAGCACTGAGTAATAACCACATTTTCACATATTCTGAGCCATTTGATATGGGGGAGGCTGTGTATATTTCAGGGCATATTGAATTTTATGTAGTGTAACCGAATTGAATGTGCAATTTTAGTAATTACAAGGCATTTATGATATAATGTGTCAAGTCAGGAGTGCTGATTAGTACTTACATAAGATAAAAATTATGAAATTGTATTGTCTTGTTCTTTTGTAGTTATGATATATTTTGTAACATACATAGTCTATTTTTGGAATAAAAACAGGCTTTTAATTGATAAGTTCTGAGAAATAACAAAATCATGAGCCATCTTCTCCCTGACATTTGAATTTTTATTTCTCCAAATGAATCTTTTCTTTCACATATGTATGTATGATTTTATTTTTAAAGGATTTGTTTTATTGTTTGACAGGCCTAGAGTTGAGCTCACTTCTCTTGAGGATTGTGATTTTCTAAGCCTCAGTTTTATATTTGTAAAGCAGGCATAATAGTGGTATGTACTCGGATTGTACAAACTAAATAAAATAATGAGGTTCTCAATACCCATCAAGAACTCAAGACTAGCTTCTATTTTTATAAGTGTACTACATCCTGAGCAATAACAACAGTAAAAGGAATGATACTGGTAATAATGATTAAGATTCTATAATGGTCTCAGTGAAACTGCTGTATTCATATGGTAAATGTGTTTAATATTTTGACAAACTCCTCAATCTTGTGCCATTTAAAATTTTTGGGTTGTCTTTTTTTATTGCTGATTTGTAACGGTTTTTTGTATGTTCAGGATACCAATCTTTAGTCATTCAGTAATTTTTCTTTACATTTTTTGAGATAGAATCTCATTTTGTAGTTCAAGCTGGGCTCAGACTCTTGGTAATCCTCCTACCTCCATCTCCTGAGGGGTGAAATTACAGGCATGTGCTACCATGCTGAACATCATCCAGTAACTCTTTTTTTTTTTTGTCTTTTTCCTTTTTATCGGTACTGGGGATTGAACTCACGACTGCCTGCTTGCAAGGCAGGCACTTATGCCACTGAGCTAAACCTCCAGCCCAATCATCCAGTAACTCTTGATTGAGAATCTTTTACGGGCCAGACTCTTGTGTGATTTCTAGGGATGCATAGATAGAAAAGGTTCACATCCTTGAGGAGTACAGATAAGGGAAAGCCAAGCCTTTATATACATTAAGATACAGGTTACAGTGTCTTAGATGTGTAAAATACAGAGGACTAGTGACCGCTCTGTGTGGTATGAGCCTGGGAAAAATCACAGGTGAGACAATGTTTGAGATAGGAATTTTAAAAATATATCTGAGTAGCATAGGAGAAGAGGGCCTGTGAAAGGAGTGTCTTATGTAAGATTCTGCCGTTAGTGACTAGTCTGGATTATGCAGAGAGCTTAGAGAGGAAGATGAGTTTATTCTTTTCTTACCACACTGCCACCCAGTTGACCAGCTACATCTACTGTTCATGCATTAATGCTTGTCTCCTTTTTAAATAGAAGGAATTTAATTCAAGTCTGTTTCTATTAGAAGAAATAAACATAATGAAATCCCTGAGAAAAAAATACATCATATCTAAATGATACCAGAGGATAATATTTAATCAGTTATCTAGGATTGGTGCAATAGAATTTTAACCAATAATATGAGAGTATCTAAAATGTTAAAAATGTTTGAATATCTATGGTATTCTGGGTACTGTGCTAGTGGATATAGTGAATATTACTATTTATAAGCCATTAACTGAAAGAATATAATCAGTGTACTAAAATGAAACGCTATAAACTTGCAAAAGAGTAACCCAATATTATATACTACAGAAAGCATTTGCTTAAACCTGTATCAGAGAGCAAAATGAGGAATTGTAAGTATTTGGTAGTTGCTGCTAAAAGTCTTTTTTGGAATAATAAATAAAAAACAAGCCAAGAGTGGCCTCTTTTAAGATTCTACAAGATCACTGCTTTCTTGATTATTGTATGGACAGATAAAGCCTAACTATGTCTATTTCTGTCAGGTTATTGGTACTGTTCAGAGTAAAACCTGTCTCCTCTCTTTTCTCCAGTGTATTATTGTAGCAGATGGCTTTTAATAAAACATCCCACTAAAGAAAAATTTTTACTCTGCTTTAGAGGATTGTGCTATAATTATACTACTGTAAATTCTCAAGAGGAAATGTTTAAATCGTTATTTTTCTTATTGAATAACATACACTGAATAATTAAAAATTCAAGTGCTGTCAGTTATATAGTCTTATTTAATAGGGTTTCATTAGTAAATAAAACTCTGTGCATTATTTAATCAGGTAAATATTTGCATGTTCTTTACATAACTTTTACTTTTTAAAAATTCTATGACTGTGTTAGTCTAGTAACACTCAACAATAGAATTCATTGAGAGTCAACGCATTGCTTAATTACATGGCTGCTCTGCTCTGTGTCATCACCTTGTCTAGTTGTGGGAAATGAGCTTTTTGATAGAATGAGGTTATTCCAGCTGTGTCAGTAGCATTGGCATTTATAAAAATCATGGGGTTTTACTGGTACATACTGCTGTAGTCATAAAATTTATGAAAGTTTCTTCAGAAAATTTATAATTCTTTAAAATTTAGTAATAAAAAGATCGGCAAAGAGAGTAAAGCATATACTTGTATTATTGTTAATACCTGGAACATGTGTACACTGGAAGGTTTTTATAAAGGGATTCCAATTAGTAAAAGAGGTCCACCTCTTCTCTTTTTTTGCATAGTAAGGATAGTAGTTTCCTACTACATAATTAACGCTTTTGCTTATTGTCATTTTACCATAGCTCAATAGTTATGCAGTTAATTGGTCATCATCTCCTGAGTCTTTCATTTTCTCATACATACCTATAGTGATATCTACATACATATAAACTGTTATTCTAGGTGAATTTAAGAGTGAATAGCTTCCTGTCAGTCCTTCAGCAGTGATATTTGTGTAAAAGTTTAAAAAATGTATTCTTATTTTTAGGTACGTAAGTGGTGTTTACTACTGGAAAGTTAAAATTTTGCCGTCCTTTCAACATTAATAGTTTCAAAGTAGATTAAGAAAAATTTTCATGTTATAGAATTAGAGTAGAAACATATTATTTGTTTGTTTGCTTTTGTTGTGTTGTGCTGTGTTGTGTTTTTGTCTTTTTGAGAAAGGGTTTCACTATGCAGTTCAGGCTGGCCTTAAACTCACTTTGTAGCCCAGGATGGCCTCAAACTTAGGGATCATCTTTCTTCAGCCTCCTGAATTTTTGGACTACAGGCTTGCACCACCAAACCTGGCTCCAAATATACTGCTTTTAGACAAGTATTTTGATAATATTGTTGAAGATAAATCATTCTGTGGCGTAATGAAATTACAGCTAAATATATGGCTAATGAATGAAAGAGAAAAGGAAATCTTGGTTCCGACAAGTTTTCAAGAGCCTGGGATTATGATCCCATTTCATACTGTTTTCTTTGGTGTTAGTCCGTATTTTCTAGAACATACTTATCTTTTATTAGGCAATATGGTATGCTGAGTTTATTGCAGGGCTTTTGTTTTTGCTGTGATTTATGTTTCCATTCAAATTTATGTGTAGATATGCTTTTTTTTTTTTTTTTTTTTTTTTTTTAAATCGGTACCAGGGATCGAACTCACGACTGCCTGCTTGCAAGGCAGGTGCTTATGCCGCTGAGCTAAATCCCCTGTGTAGATATGTTTGTCATTATTTAGTTATGACATGAAAAAAAGGAACTGGCAGCAGATAACAAGTAGCAGGTACCAAAAATCTAGCTCCAAGCTTCTACCCCAACGTATTAAACATTTTAAAATTTATTTTTCAGTAGTACATGTTTGCAGTATATAATGATTACATTCAGCATGGGGAATTGGTACATGCAGACATTTTTATTTCTCATAAAGTTGAAGAGACTAGGTAAAAAGTCTATCAGAACTTTTGTACTCCTAGAATAAATGACTACCGGTATGCATTTTTTCTTCCTCAAGGGAGTTCTTAAATTGTTACTAATGTCAGAAAGATTCAGTCATATCTACCCTTGGAGAAGCTGATCTCTGACATGTTTATGAAAACTGCCTAATCTTATAATAGACGACTAATTTTTTGAAGACAGCATCAAGAAGCTTTTCTCTTGATACCTGAAAAAATGATGTGAGAAGGAACAATTTTCACTTATCTCTCTAAATCTTCAGTTCTTGCATGTAAAAGTTGAATGGCAGTTTTGGATCGAAAGCTTATTTGAATTTTTCTATTCATCTGTCTGGTTAGTATTTAGGCATTTAAGTAAGGTTCCATTTCTTCATAATAACTAACTGTAGTCACTATTTTTTTTTTTTTTTTTTTTTTTTTTTTTTTTAGTTTTACTTTAGATCATCTTTGCTTTAAACAGTTTCAAAGCTCAATTGTTGGCAGGGAAGATTTGGATATGTTGACGAAAATTTCATTTTCGCTTGTTTTTATAGATCTGACCCTGCATTCCAAAGGGTAATTAATCTTTATTACATGCTACTTTAGATTTTTTGAGTAGACTAAAGCAGAATTTTAAATTAATTGAAGGAATTTCTCTGGAGCATAGACATACTCTATTTTCCTATTGGGACTGATGATATATTTCTGGATACTGAGCTGTAATTTTTCTAACTCACTTCTCCTGTGGAAAGACCTTTTCCATTTGAACAAAAAATATATTGAGCTTAATCCTGGGGGAGAAATGATGTTTAACTAGTACCATGAGGGAAATCATTGTTCGGTCCCAGTGGCATCGTGTAGTCTTACATTAAGTGTTTTGAAACTAATTAATCAGGAAACAACTCTAATTAAAAGGTAAACTGCTCATCAGCTGCCAGGTTAGACTATTTTATGGAAAGGAGCTATACACAGGCTAACTGCACACTAGCTTCTAGCAACATTCTTTAATTGTATATATCCCAGTTAAAGGGAAAAATTCAAAAATATTTTTAGCCAACCTTATTTTGTAGTAATAATATCTGATATTTAATGGACTTCTTTTCACATAATTTATATAAGAGCAATAATTCTAGAGTTAGAATAATGTGGTCAATCTATAAGGCTTTTAAACTTTTGTTATTATGTCTTTTAAATACTGGAACAAATTAGAAATGATACTGGTAGACAACATTTGAATAAGTATGTGAATATATTTAAATATAAACAAACATTTGTCAGACAAGATCAAAATTTTGAAATCTAATATTTATTAGCAAATAACTTATATTGACATTCTGATAGCAGAGTTAGCCCAAGTCTTAGAGAATTACCATATGAGAGAAACTATAGACATATCTTGGTGCTTGACTGCTTTGAAACTCATTGAATTTGGTACCAGACCCATTTTGACTTGAAATTCTGTCCTGGTACTCGTCATTTGTTTGGTATTCGATGCACAACTTAGAACTTGAAGCTATTGATTATCTTGTCTCACTACGTTCTCTAGCCAAAACAGTTTGTTTAGTATTTGTGGTTTTTGTTCTTGTCATGCCTCTTAGAACCAATTAACAATGAGTACTGAGGTACCACTGCATTTCTATGAAATCTCAGATGATATGGCACCGAAGCTGAAAGTTCTGTAAATGGGAGTTTGGCTCAATGGTAAAGAATTTGCCTAGCCTGTGAGGCCATGGAGTGGGAGTTCTGTCACCGCAAAACACAAGGACACAAAAACAGTTAAATCCTTTCATCAGTTTTTTTGTTTGTTAGTTTGTTTTTGTTTTTAGAATAGTCCAAAGAAGGAATTCTGTTGCTACCAAGTAAAAACATATGTGGGAGATAGCCACCAGCATAGGAGATAAGTAGTAAATCTTTCTTGTTTTGTGGGTATAGAGCTGGGCCTATTTTCCAGCCTACCATTGTTAGAACTTAATGTGAAAGCTAGACATTGTAGGTGTCTATTGTCTTGTTAAGTTGTTGCCCTTTACACCTAAAACAATTGTTTGGTATTCATAGAGTTCCCCTGGAATGAATTAAGGACAAATACTACAATATTACTGTAGTTTAATTTCACATAGTATGTGCATTATAAATGTATTTTATATATTGTTTCCTGGATTGCTCTGTGTTTGTGTGATTACCATATTCATCATATCGTCTTTCTTTAATTAATGGTAATTAATTATGAATTACTAATGAGAATTTTATAGCTGTTCTAAATGTAGCTTCTATCATTTTTACATCTTTTAATATTTGTCCTAAATACAAATATAAAGATTTATCAGTTTTTAAAAGAGCCAGTGAGGGCCGGGATTTAACTTAGCCACATGAGTGCCTGCCTGGCAGGCACCAAGGTTGTGAGTTCGAGCCCCCATGACCTACCCTCCCAAAAAAAGAACCAATGATTGGATGAGTTCTAGAATGTAAGAACCAGAAAAGTACTGCAATATTGGTGTAATTCACCTCTTCCTTGTATCCCTCCCACTCTTTAATCCCCACCCACTGACCCATAACACTCTGAATATATTTTTATGAAGCCAATTTGATGGAGCTTAGAGGGTCAGCTTATTTTTTGCTATTACTTCAAATCAGTTATAGTTCAGTATGGAAAGTCTTGTGCAAATGATTGCTGCTACAGCCCAGGGAAATGTTTACTGAGTTCATGGCATTCCTGGCATGGCAGACTTGTGAATGATAGGGTAATTGCTTTTCAGCAGGTTGATGTAGACCCATTAAACTTGTAGTTTGTTTAAACAAGGAAACAGAGGTTGTTATGCCAGAAATGCCACTATTTTATATGTGATGCAATTGATGGGAAAAGACAGTATTTTGGAAACAGTTCTGTAGCCATAACTTTTATTCAAGTTTCATATCTCTGGATTTATTTTATTAAGGGTTTTCTTTGAACAGCAGGTATGTGGACTTATGTTAACAATTCAATTCTCAAGTGGTCACCTTTTTTAAGCATTGGTGTATGTTGTTTATTTGTAGGGAAATGAACGTACTTGAGACTATAATGTTAAGTGAAATAAATCAGACATACTTATGTGGTTTCTCTTATATGAGAAACTCTTAGAACGTAAGTAAAGAGCTAAATAAAAAATAATAAGAAGTAGGGAAGATACATCTTTCTTAAATAGGAAGAAGATCAAAAGGTAGATGGAGAAAAAGGGAAAGGAGAAAAAGGGAAGAGAATGAAAAAGAATTAAGATGTATTATGTATAGGTACCAGTTCCCAACAAGAAATATAATCATTATGTATTGCAAACATGTATTCATAAAAAATAAAAAACAAAAGAATTGATTGAGTCATTTTTAAATTTATTTTTATGACCTGTCTATAGAGTATGACTATCTATAGATTATGTTGATAGCCAGTAATAATATTATGGTTACAGAAGCCTAAAAGTACTCAATCCAAAGTCAAATGGAAGATAAATGTCAGAATTAGAAATAGAAACTGAAGTTACCAATAATTTATCTATGATTTTTAACCCCTTTTTAATGTTTTCTGTTGATCACTGCTTGTGGAATATTTCTCTTGTATTGTGGTACAATCACAGACCTGAGTTTCCATCAGTGAATAGCACCTCCAGAAGCTAAACACTAAGAGTTAACTTTCTGGCTTCTGATGTTCTCTTCAGAGGCTGAGGCATGAAAGCACATTGGCAGCACTCATTTGCCCTTTTGTCTGGGTTGGGCACCAATGGTTAATATCCACTCTTTCCGGTGCACTTGTGGCATTGAATGAAAGCTGGGTATCATTACAAAATGAAGCCCAACTGATTGAACCTTGACACTACTTTTCTAAGGTAACACATCATATTAAGATTCAGCAAGGTAACAGATAGACTTCCCACAATATTGTTTTATCGCACTAGCTATAAAATCACCTTATCCGATAAGAGGAAATATTTATTCTCTTGCTGCTAAATTCAATTCCGGTTTGGACCAGGTTCAGTCGTGTCTCCAGTGACTAGATGTTGGCATTCTAATGGCGTATTAATACTTTGGGAGATAAATTACAATTAAATCATAATTGTATCTCTTCATTCTGGAAAAAGAAACATTATCTAAGAATGCCTGCAGCAATGAAGTATCCTTGAAAAATGAGATATACCTGTTTGTACTTTGGTAATATTAAGGATTTTTGAGAGATTTTTAACGTGTCATGGGACTCAAGGGTCTTTAATCTCATAAAAATGTGGCAGTAAAATGCATACTAACATCATGTAACTTTAATCCTACAGAGACAAGAATTTAAATACATCCTACATTACTAATTCTGTACTTCCTTCTAATCTTTAATACACTTAGTTTTTAATTTGTTCTAAGTTTGTTTACATTCCATTGTAATTTCATGATTGTCTTTTATTTGTCAGAAGCATTAGATCTCAAAATTTAATGTGCATTTCTACTGTGTCCAGATCTTGTTAAAATGCAGACTGTACAGAATTTAAAGTTATTGCAGGTCTTCTTCCTTTAATATATAAAAATGTAGCCAGAAAGATATTGTGAGAACAAGCCCTCAAGTTAAACCTGCCTTTGTCGGAAAACAAAATAACGTACTAAATACATTAACTCAGCCACTTTGTTTTACTTTTTAGAATTCACTCTGAAGAAGAAAATGAGTTTAGATATTATTCATGATACATTCACTGACAAACATGATATGAATCTGGGATATGCTGTATACTAATCTAGATTATTGATGTAGCGAATACTTGGTTGAATGTTACTAATTTAATTTGAGGAAGTGTGTTATAAATGAAACTCAACATTTAAGATTTAAATGCTGAAGAAAATATGTAAATTAGCTTTAAATTGTTATGTCTAATATGCCTTTTATTGGTGCATGTGTGTGTAATACATTATGATTACATTCATTTTGAGGAGTCGGAACATGTATGACATTTTCAACTCTCCTTTCTCCCCTCTCTCTTCTGCCTGTGCTTCTTGAACCACTTCATATGTGTTTACTTATTATCCATCTTTGTAGTACATCTGGTAACATTCTTTGTAAGGAGATGGTACATGTACACAGAACTCCTGCCCCCCCCCCTTAGAATGAGCAAATGCCTTTTATTCTGTTTGTGGTACTTAGTAAATAGTTTTGAGTGTCCATGGTGGATTCTGTTTTTTGGGGGTCTGACTTTATACAATTTATTTATTTATTTTTATTTAAAGAAAGAAAGAAAAAAAATTTTTAAAAAGAACAAAGTAAAAAAAAGGAAAAAGTAGAATACAGAATTGAAAAAAATTAACATCATAAAATCACTAGTTAATACATTACATATTGTCATCTTAACAATAGTTATTAGAGTTACAAATTCAAAGCATAAAAAGTGGCTAGACACTCAAACATTGATAGCGCGTACTCTTCTGTTCAGTTATCTAACCGAAATTTAGTAGTATGGTCAACTATCTTACACACTATATATACAGTTATATCCTTTTTATACACTTTAAAGGGAGGAATTGTTTAAAGAAGGAACATTTTTGCATGTGTTGAATTTTACAAAAGCAAAGATATGAATATTTCTAGGAAGCATATTTCTCGAGGACTAGAATGAAGGTTAATTTAAACTTCATCTTTTACTAATTTCATAAACTAAGAAAACACTTTTTTATTTCAAAGTGTTAATCCATTTTTTTTTTTTGATAGGGTTTTGCTGTGGTGTTGAAGATGGCCTTGAGCTCACAATGTAGCCCAAGGTAGTCTCAAACTTGAGGTGGTCCTCCTGCCTTAGGCTCCTGAGTCCTGGGATTAAAAATGTGCACCACCATGCCTGGCCAGTCCAGTATGTTTAGAAAGAGAATAGGTTTTATATTACAGCTGGCATTCAACCTGGACTTCCTCTGTATTCTTTGTTACTGCCAGAGTCCTAAGACATCTTTTTTCTAGGCAACATAATAACTGTGTAAATAGTCTTTATAATGCCATCTTTTCACATCACCTGTTTTCTACAATTTGTTCTCCACATTGCAGAGACTCTTTGTGTGTGAGACAAGGTATTGCTGTATAGCTCAGGCTAGCTTTGAACTCACAGCAGTCCTCCTGCCTCAGCCTCTAAAGTGCTGGAATCATAGGCGAGCCCTCCAAATGGGGCCTCACAGAACTGTTCTTAAAAACTTTTCAGTGATGTATTTGGGATAAAGAACAAGATCCAGGTATGTTTACTGTTTTTCATGCTTTTCATTAATTCCAGTTTTCTCTCTGATATCATTTCCTTTGATCTTAAAATAATTTCATTAGCATTTCTTGTGATTCCAGTCTGTTGGTGATGACTTTTCTTATCTTTGCTTTATTTTAACATATCTTTATTTTGCCTTTATTCTTAAAGAGATTTTCATTAGATACAAACTAATAGGCTAATAGTTTTGCCTCCAGTGTTTTGAAGATGTTATCTTAGAGTCTTCTGTGTTCTATAATTTCTCCTGAATTTCTCCTGTGTCATCTTTCCAGACTGATTTTATGTGTGTGGGACTTGTATGGATTCATAGAGTGCAGACTTAGAAGCTCTGTTGTTTGATTAAATGTTCTGCAGTTGCTCTCTTGACATTCTTAATAGTGCTTGAACAGGATCCTTGGATTTTCATTTTGCAGTATGTGTTTTACCAGTTTGGAAATTTATAAGTCTTACCAGCCAGAATATTTTTTCTGCCTCTTAAGTGAAAATTGCCTTGAGTTGAGGCTACCTGTGACTAATTAAAATTTAATCATCAAAATTTAAGTACATGTTTTAAATATTTGACCAATTTTAAGATTTTTTGCAAAATAGAAAATATAGCTCAGAAAAACAATAATAATCGTATTTGGCCAACTTTCAACAAATTTTAAGAATAAAAAATAAAATTCATAAGTAATAATTTAAATGTATAGCTCCATAGTTTATATGGTTATTTCCATTTATGTTCTAATTTTATCCTTATGAAAACCCTTGCCTTAGGCTAGTAATAATTCTACTGTCCTCATTAAGTGTGCAAATACAGACCCATGAAAAGTAGATGGAATAGTCTTCAACCACTTACGTACTTGTCTCTGATTAAAATTTGCTATAAGAGATTTCTTATTACAGGTAAAATAGTGACTTTTCAGCACAACTTACGATTTTTTTCTAAAATCTTTTATAATTCTATTTAATCTTCCTTTCTTCAAGATTAAATAAGACTAAACATTTAATCATCTGAGATTAATATGAAAATTAGCCTATCATAATTTTTAAATAACCAGTTTTTTTCAGATGAAAATCTTAGGTTTGAAAAATTGATTTAATGATTTACACAAGTGATGATTATATCATCTGAAATTGTAGGCCCAATCTAACACATGATTTTATGCCCTTTGTTTTGTACTGCACTATCTTCTTTTGTTCAGTGCATATGACAGTATGTGACATACATTTATCAATATCTCACCATTATTTTCTTATCATGTCTTTAGATTGCATCTGACATTGTATGAATCACTCAACACACTTTAATGAACAGACTGTAAATGTAAATAAATCTTTTGGCAATATTTCTTTTTTATTCTTTTCTGGAAAATTTACCATAGGTAAAACTTCATTTTCTTAATTTTAAAATGAAATGCATAGTATTTCCACAGTGCTAGGTACCTGTACTTTGAATTAGAATCATTAAAAATTTTAAACGACTTCTGGGACAAAAAGGCTAAATAACATGCTTTGGAATGAAAAACACTACATAAATATTTATAATTTTTCTATATAACTTTTCAGAAATCTTTTTAAGATCTATTTCTTTTTTAAATTTAATTTTAGAGGGAATAAACAACAATAAAATGAATTGGAACAGTGATGATAGTACGAAATCTACAATAGTTACTACATTGCATATTATTGTCTTCTAAATAGTTGCTCACACTACTATACTGGCTTTAGGCTTACAAAGTTAAACAGTACAGATCCTCTGAATCACCTGGTTGCTCACAGGGCTGGGGTGGAGGGGAGGAGGCCAGGGGGGCTGTTTTTCTCACCCCTGCCTGCCTGCAGGCTGGCTTGCAGGCAGACCTTCCCTCCTTCCTGGCTCTCTCCATCCTTACTCTAACTGCCTCACAGGTCGGGCGGGCTTAGCCTCTTCTCTGATTCTCCCTGGTTTGTGCTCCGACTGGCTCACCTCATTTTTGTTCCCCTCCCTTTCCCTCTCTTTCCTTACTATCTTAGTGTAGTGTGCTGTTCTCTGAGGCTGTATTCTTTGGCCAGACCTTCAAATCTAACTTTGGAACACTTTCTGAAGGTAATTTAAATACGGGAGGTGGATTGAGTATTCCTTTCCTTTTGACTTATATACATCTAAGTGGAACCAAACTTTCTCTTTTTTCAGAAAAAGAAAAAAATTATTTTTGGATGTGTAAGCCAAAGGCAAATGATCTGAGAAATAGGCTCTTGTTTCTAAAAGAAAACTCAGCACAGCTTAAAAGGAGAATATATTCAACTGAAACTAAAGGATTTCAAAAACAAAGAATAACATACAGATTTTGAAGAAAAAGTTCACTGAATGATGAGTGAAAGACAATGTGTCTCCATATTTTTATGGCCTGTCTAGAATATAAGATACATCTTTTTATTTTTCCTCACCCACCCCTGAAGAACAAATAGAAGTATTATCTTCAGTAGTGCTGTCCGGGAGTAAGACTTAGTATGGAGCAAGAGTACTAATCTTTATGTGCCTTACTTGGAGACTTTGTGCCTTTAAGGTACATAGAGATATTGGCCCACAGCTTTAAGCTTTGCTATTTTTATATCTTCTGGGTAGCATTTAGAATCAGTGAAATGCAGATCTTTATTTCCTCCCATGGAAGTAAGCCATTTATGTATTTCTTTATTTATTCAATGCTTTTTTGATAATATGGTAAAAATACACTTTGCATTACATTTTAAGGACATTTTTATTACTTTTCAAAATTTAGTGCAACACCTCTCAGCTGTGTGTACTCTAATGGTAACTATAATTTCATTTAACAATTGGGTTTTTGTTTCCTGTAAGAAAACAAAAGGTGATTAATAATATTAACCACATGCAATGTGATATTTATCTTGAAATCACACTTTTTTTGGAAAGCATCTTATTAATACTATGAAATAAAATTAGGAATTGCTTTTTGTATACAGTAATACTCATGATACATATTTATGTTCTATTTGTGTAGTTTCCCAGTACTTAACCAAGTACTTGGTTAGTACTTTCTGGCATTATTGTTGTAAAACTGCAAAATGTAGCTGGAATCCAAATTGTCATAGAATTAAAATAAGCCTGTAATAGAATTATCATTAAGGAAGTAGAACAGAATGGTTAAGCCATCCCATTTGCAAATAATCAAATTTTCTACATTTTTATTGCTAATTTTCGTTGATGTAGAACGTTCTTGTGTTCTATACTGTTTAAGATATACAGATCATAAATCGTAGCACTGGAACTCTTTGTGTCTTGCTGAGTTTTTTCATTGGAATTTGTTGTGACATTTACTGTAAATGATGTCTGTCCTGCACAATCAAATATATAGTAGTATATTATTCTGTATCCATAGTTTTCTGCAACTACTGTATGTGTAGTCTTTGATCTCAGCCCACATTTGTGATATTCAGATCTCTCATTAAGAGACATGCTTGTGAATTAAGCATATGAGTAGACACTGCCAAGCAGGGCTTCCAAGAACTTTAAAATGACATCTAGTCTTGCTGTCCCATCCCATTTTATAAATGAGACAGATAAGCAGTAAGGATGAGAAGCTGTGACTTCTTGTCGTGCAGTGAATAAAAGTGGACTGGAATTTTCTTCTCTTGCTTTCCATGTGGGTGTGACATGAAGAGTATTTGTAACAAACATATTCAGAATTCTCTTCAAACTTAGATTCTTATGACCACATTGCCCAATGTGAGGAACAAATTACACATAACATAATAACTTTTTCATACACACACTAAATAAATGAAAAAAAATAAGAACACCTAGTCTGATTGTCCTATTTTTTTTGTTAGTGATAGAGTTTGGACCAGTGTTTTCCACTAATGTAGCACGTGCTTATGTTACTTAATGACTGTTTGTCTCTGTTCATAGTAGTTGAATCTATTTTATAGAACATTAAAATTTGCAGATATAAAGACATTGCAAACATACTGAAAATGTATTTTCTGAACATTTCAAAGCCTATTTTTTTATTTTTTAAATCGGTACCAGGGATCTAACTCATGACTGCACACTTACAAGGCAGGCAGGTGCTTATGCTACTGAGCTAAGTCCCCAGCCCATCTAAAGCATTTGTAATACTTATTTTATGCACAGATGAAGATTGATTTGTATTACTACTATACATATAGTTTATTAGGAAATGCTAAGGATTGGAGCTATATTTATAATTTTAAATTTTATCTACTTAAGAAATTTTATTAGTTGAATAGCATTTATTGTAATTGTTATTATTTGAATGTCATAATTTTAGTGCATGTTGCAATCAATTAGCCATCATATTATCATGAAGTTCTGTAAGAAATATTGTCTGTTTAATCCTTTTGCTCTTGAACAACACTAATAATTTTGTCTCCCTTTGGGGCATACAGCTGTTCCCAGCCTACTCAGTGCCATGTCAGGGCATAAAATCATCTTGACAGAAACCTCTAAATTATAAATAGTCCCATAATGACATTCAGCTTGGGCGGTACATTTATAAAAGCAGTTATTAAGCAAAATGTCATTCCAACCCATTACTGTAACTAGAATTCTTCACATTTCTGTAGCCAGCTTTTGGTGCCCCCCAAAAATTCATAAGCATTTAGACAATTAAGAATATCGAATACTCAAGTATAAATTCACAATAAATTATTAGATAAGTGGTTTCCTAAAATTTTCAAGATCTTTCCTATGCCTTTTGCCCTGTGAAGACTACTGAAAAATAGCAAGTCTAATCTAGAATATTCAGCAGAATTCTCAAAATATTAGAGATTTGAGATAGCTTAAATTCAGCCAAAATATAAAGATTTTTTTTTTTTTTTTTTGTCTTTTTCCTTTTTATCGGTACCAGGGATCGAACTCACGACTGCCTGCTCGCAAAGCAGGCACTTATGCTGCTGAGCTAAATCCCCAGCCCCAATATAAAGATTTTTAAAAGAAGCTAAAAATACTATACTTATTTGTTATTCTTGGGTCAAGTTATAGGGCAATGAGAAAAATGACCAACCAAAGGAACTAACCTGTATCTGCCAGTACAACTGCATTTTTCAGCAGGCAGTTTCAGTAAAGTGGCTAAAGAGATTAGGTAGCATAGGGAACAACTCAGAACATTGAACTCTTGACAGAAATCACTTTTAAGAGACAGAAATTGAGAAACGAAAGAATAAATTTATTATGTTGTTTACCCAAGATATGCCTAAAAGAGGAATGAACCTTGCTAAATGGGCAGAAGCCCAGTTTAAAAAAAAAAAAAAAAGATGCTCTTATTCAAGAGGATCATGGATTAAAAAAGAAAATATTATATAAAAACTGGAAATAAGCATCGGCAATCATCTTGGGTAATATTTGACCCACTAAAGAGCACAATGCAAGTGTTAACAAACTACTGGGTTTGGGAGCAGACCTTAACTAAATGTTCATCGACACATTTGAAGAGAGATTAAATATTTCTATAAATCTGGCATCCACATTTCTACATTGCCAACTTCAACCCTGCAGTGCTCCAGATTCTTTTATGTGACAAGTATAAACACAGCCTTGTTTATCATGGACATGCAACAGGGACTCTAATTAAATTGCTAATATCTTCTGATCATTTTCTTGAACTTACCTTCAGGTGTTGAAATAACCAGGTACAGAAGCATTATAAAATAGAAGATGGTTTATAGCAGTAGTTTCTTAAATATCAAAGCTTTTTGAAAAAATAGGATTTTATTCAAGGATAAATATCTTAGATTAAAAATAGATTCTTATAGGATAATGTACTGATAATAAGATGGTGGAATCAACTGAGTATTTAAAACTCAAAGCATTAATAGTAAGTAACATAATTAACATTTACAATTGGAAAAATACTCATACTTTTTTTTATGAGCTACTTATGAAGAATAACCATAAATGTGTATCAGTGACACTGATACACTTCTGCTTCTTTTCTTCTTTTATCATATATGAAATATTTGTAGTGCCTTCCCTTTTGAGTGGTTCCAAAACCATGGAATGATTAAAATAAAATTTATAGGAAGCTCCTGCATGAAGCCCAAAAGACCAAACCAAGATGGACTCACTCATGCTAAACCTCTAAGCCTATGAGACTGAAACTTTTTTGTTTTGGTTTGTTTTTTCCTTTTTTTCCCCCCTTTTCGAGAAATCTGGAGAAAAAGAGTTAATAGCAAAATTCCCAAACAGACAAATTTTAAATGTTTTATTAAGGAAGTCTCTTCCACCATAACATTTACAAGGAAGGTAACTTAATAATCAATCTCATTTTTGCCAATCTCCTCTGCTCTGCCCTTCAGTATACTCATTCTATTTTGTATATAGAGAAATTACCTGATCTGGAGTCACAATTAAAAACTAACTGAATTTATTGTAATTTTGTCTTTGACAAAATTATAGCTCTCCAATTTTTCAGCAGTCTTCATTTGAAGATGATCAAATATGCTCTATCATATATTGGTTGGTGAACCATATTACCTAGTAGATTTCTTTAGGCCCCTGAAAACAGACTCTTAGTGATCTTCTGGTTAATATATCCCGGGACTATGTATCAGAGGTGTTGTGGTTTACATCTTGGGTGTCCCCCAAAAGCCTTATGTATTTGGAAGGTGATTAAATCATGGGAGGTGCTATAGCTGACTTGCTGTTAGGATGTGGGAGCTGGTTGGAAGAGGCAAATCACTGGGAGCATGACCTGGAAGTGTGTATCTCTAAACCCAGCCCGTCCTCATATCCTCTAAGCTTCCTGACTAGCATGGCATGAGCAGCTTTTCTCTGCCCAGGCCCTTACATTATGCGTCTTCTGCCTTGAAACTGGCCAACCAGGGACTGTAACTGAGCCAAAATAAATCTCTCCTCCAATTTGTGGATGTTGAGTATTGTGTCCTAGCAATGAGAAAATGACGGGAAGTTTCATGTTATTCTTTTCTGTTGACATTTCATCTTCCATCATATATTTAATATGATTTTCATTAAGCCATATATTTGTACTATCAATAGAATCTGCTTTTTAAGATATCTTTGGGAGAAAGTGCTGGTCTGTGTTGTGTCTGTCCAACAAACATGCTACTGAATATTTATGATTCATTAGTGATACAAAGATAATTGAGACCACTGTCTTGGTATAGAAGCTGACAGTGCATTGTTTGTATGGAGCGATATGAGAAGTATAAAGGGGGGTTTGTAGAGGTGGGGGATAGGTAACAATCAAGACACTTTTAACCCTTGATGTAATAGAAGTGTATATGAAAAGGAGCATTTGGGGATTATTAACTATATTATCTTATAAAATTGTGTCTGTTAAAATAATTTGTAATTGGACATTTTATTTAAGATTCATAGACCCTATAGACTCAAAAATTAGGTTAATTCTTTATTAGCTTGGTTACATAGTGTTTAGTATTGCCTTCCCTATGGATTGCACTACCAGAGAACTTGACCATCATTATAAAGAGACATTTTCTGAACATCAACTACTGTATATGTGTTGAGGTTTTCAACTTTGAATAATATTCTAAAGCATTTTGTGGTGTGGGACAGAGATTGTCAAAGATACTCCTACCAATGTTGACTACTTTGTTTTTAATACTACTTAAATATATGAGCACAGAAATTAAATATAAACTACCTATACTTTTAACTTTCACAGTAATAATAAATCTAGTAGATGTAAACTATAAAAATTATAAAAATACTTATTTACTAGAGTAATTTAATGTTATGATCAAGGTTATCTTCCTGAAACTAAATTACTACTGACCTTGTGAACATGATACTGACAACTATTGTGTAGTATGTGTGATTTTTATATATATATATATATATATATATATATATATATATATATATTCTTTTTCTTTTTCTAAGCTTGGCATGCTTTTGAGGCCATGTGTCTTCAGATGGTTCCGTTTTTTTCCAACTCACTGGAAATACTTGTTGTATGGTGTGGTGATAGATCATATGACCTTCATTTTGAACATCATTTACATATTTAATCTCCTTATGTTGTGTTTTCTTAGCCTGCAACAAATTAAGAACTGCTTGGCTCTAATATGATGGTAAATGCTTCAACAAATGTTGGCATCAATGTTGCATAACAATACTTTGTTATGAGATAGCAGCCAGATTATCCGAATCTACTTCAAGTAAAGCTTTTAAATTGTTGGAGAAATAAAAATTGAAAATTGAAAAAAATTCAAGAGCATTCCTGGCCATATAATGGTGACAGTTTCAAAGATTTCTTGGACTCTAGTTTGAGAATTATTATAAAATGTATACTGTATGCATATATGTAGGCAATGTATATATGAGGCAGAAGTGATTATTGTAAAATCATGTATACATTACATGAATCTAAATTACTCTAGTTAATCAAATTATTGAACATTCACTTACTTGTAGGTAGAAGCTAGTCACTTAATACAATTATAAAAATTATACTAAGTTCTTTTTCTGGTGCTTTGGAATTGTAATTTTTTTTTTTTTTACTGGCATCAGGGATTGAACTCACGACCATGCGCTTGCAAGGCAGGTGCTTATGCCACTGAGCTAAATCCCCAGCCTGGAATTGTAATTTTTTGGAAAAATAAAGAAAAATATTTTGTTGGCTAATACTAATAAGTTTGAGTTAAGAATACAGCGAGGTTTTACAAATCATTCATTTGAATCACAGTAGTTATTTAATGAATGGAAGGAAATTGTATTGGTCTCAGCATTTAAATAATATGGCCAAGACAGGCCATACTCTTTACTGGGTAAGATAGTCAAAGGGAAGGAATTTGTCCTTTTGAAGACGTTCTCTTTCTACAGTTGCAGGATTCCACAGTTGCTGTTACTAGTCAGCAAGAGCTTAACTGTCCCTGTAGGTCTGAAGAAAACCATGGCATTTTCCCTACCAAAACCTGCTCAATTCTTCTTTACTAACTCACAATTAAACCAGTAGTTTTAGGAAACTGAAAAGGAGAAAAAAGTGTAAATAAAGCAGAAGCATATAGAGATATCTATGTATCTATATCATCAATAGATATATGTGTCTGTTGCTGGCCAGTTCTGTCTAGTGCATGAATACTAGAGAAATACGCTGTGTTAACAGCATATAATATCACTCACTGCCTTTGACTCTTGGTCATTAGTATGACCAAGGAACTTAAGAAACTAAAGACTTTTCTTGGTTTTCTAATGCAAAGCATATAAATATAAGTGTTTAATTTGCCAATATGACCATCTCTAGGAAAAAAAATATTACTTCCTAGTTTAAATCCTTCAAAGGCCTTAGTACTATATATAGAACCTTCATGAAATTTTTCCTCTATGAGAACAGTGTCCTAGAATCTTGAGCATTACCTACCATGTGATAGGCCTTCGATAAATATCTTGTAGATACTAAAGAGATTAAGCTGGCATAGCACTTAGGCAGTACATCTTTTTCACTTTTATGATATTCTAGAGCAGAGTATGAAGATGAGAATTCAAAAGCCATTTAGAAGACTATAAAATCCAGACTTCTCACAAACTGAACAGTTGGGTTAAATTCAACATTTACAAAAAAGAGAAACTTGTTGCAGTTGGGAAAAGGGATCAGGGAGGAGGGATGGGGAATGGTAAGGATTAAGGGACCAGAAATGATCACGACATGCCACATACATGTATCAGTTCCCCAAAATGACTGTAGCAATGATACAACAAAGATAGACTAATTTTTTAAAAAGCAAGAAAAATTTTTATTCTTATGGAGTTCTGTAGCATGTAGAGATATCAAAGCCACATTATCAAATATGTTTTTTTTTTCTTGGTACCAGGGATTGAACTCATGACCTTGCACTTGCCAAGCAGGCGCTTATGCCGCTGAGCTAAATCCCCAGCAAATATGTATTGTTTGATGGGAATATAAGTGATATAAAAGAGATACTCCAATTCTTATGCTGAAGTTTTTTTTTTTTTAATTGAACTTCAGAAATAACTCATAAAGACAAGAACATGAGTATTTCCAGTTTTCTTTTGAAAACTGAGTCATGGATGTTGCTTTTCAAGCCAAGTTAAGGTTTGATTATTCTACACTTCATGGTTTTTTAAAATCCTAGTTGCTATAACAACTTTGATATTTCTTTATTATTTTTAGCACTTCAGTTGCCATAACAATAAGATATCTTAAAAAATAGCAATTTCCATTTATATGAGAAAAATTCCTTAAAATTAAAAATGAATTTGAATTAATATTTTTTCCTTTAATGCAAATGTATTATTTAAAATGTGATTGTGCTCTTCTTTTTTCATACAGTTTTAACAAGCTTTTGCAGGAAATATTGCATAGTTAAACTTTTTCCTTTATCTTTTTACTGTGTAAAATTTGATGAGAAATGGCTATTTTGAACCCTTTCTATGATACATTAACTATTGATGGAATTTCATTGTTATAAACATCTTATTACATAATTGAATTTTCAGATTATTTCCTAATGAAAGAAAGGCTGTTATATGGGAGATATGAGAAAGCTTGGAATTTTTCTGTCTTTTTTCTTTTCCTTCCTTCCTTCCTTCCTTCCTTCCTTCCTTCCTTCCTTCCTTCCTTCCTTCTTTCCTTCCTCCCTCCTTCCCTCCCTCCCTCCCTCCCTCCCTCCCTGATACAGGGTCTTGCTCTGTAGTTGAGGCTGGCCTTACTATATATCCCAGGCTGGTCTCCAGTTTGCAGCAGTCTTCCTGAGTGCTGGGATTACAGGCATGTGCAACCACTTATATTATTTTTTAAACTGCATTTCAAATATTTTTGTGCCAAACTGAAATAGTTATGACCTTACTTATTTAGAATAATTGGTAACCTAAATCTAGGCTTATTAGTACTTACTCAGAGCAGTATTTTCATTTGAGGAAAAAAAATTCTAGTAATCTTAGCTTTTGATATTAGAACCTTTAAAAAATTAAAATAGTGATTTAGGATAGGAAAGAAAAGATACTACCATGTGTGCTATGCAAATAAAGTCAGAAGTACAGAGATTTCTCTATATATGTAGATACGTTTAGGTACGTAGTTATTGTACTTGAAAGATTAAATCAATCTCCCTCTTCCACTTTCCCTCCCCCATATATCTATCTGTATCTATTTGTATCTGCATCTGCGTCTGCATCTTTGTCTCCCTTTATCTCTGTATTTCTATGTATATCTCTGTATATACATACAGAGATATCCAGCAGCTCCAAAAGTTATCAGTCTATTAAAAGGCAGTGTTCTAATTGATATTAACAATTATGATGTCAGCCTATTAGCAATCTTTGTGTTCAGAATTCTTAGTTTGAGGAGGCTGAGTAGATAAATTATACATCTTATGGAAATTAAAATATAAATATTAATTGAAAAAGTTCCTCCATTACTTGGAAAATGTAGGAGCCATGTAACTATGGATTTTATGGACTAAGGCTTGGTAATTTTCATTGTTATATTGTCAAACACTAGAGTTTTGTAACATGAATAGTTAGGTTCAGACAGTGATATTTCTTTTAAGGACGTATATTTTTAAGGGAATGTTGATGGAGGTGGTATTCAATAGAATAAAGAAAGTATTCTTACTAATTTCCTGAGCTTTGAGTGAACAATTGCTATGTACTTCATTTTTAGAATCGAATTTTCATAACTACCTTTTAAAGGTAGGAGTCATCTCCATTTTGCAGATAGAAGCTGAAATGCTTGGAAAAATGACATAACCAACGCTTCATAGATAGAGTGGTGCTGTCATTGTGCCAACCCAAATCTGTCCCAATTCCAAAGTTCTACTCTTAAGTCTAAGTTATAGTTTCTCATTTTCAAACCTAACTAAATATTAAATGTAATATGTATGAGAAAAATGTGGAAAGATCATATCGTACATGGTTTTATTTTAGTGCTCTGCATACTGTTTTGGTCAGTTGATTTAATTTTTTTTCATTGAGATGGCATACCACTGTGTAGCTCAGGCTGATCTGCAACTCACTGTGCAGCCCTGGCTGGCTTTGTACACTTGCCTTTATCTCACCAGTGCTGGGATTACAGGCATGTGCTATCAGTTAAATATTTTTTAATTTGTGGGTTCCTCCATTAAGAAAAAATAAAATGTACATGCAAACTAGCATTCTATTTCTCCATTTTCCTTTGTAATTGATTGAACTTGATGGAACCTTTCAAACTTTGTCTTACTTGGTCAGTTGTGTTAAATCTCAGCTAACCATGGCAGTCTGAAAGTGTTATAAAGCTACCCTACAGTAAAGTTTTTCTCACCCAATGTCACACTGGCTGCTTTGTCTCCGAGTATAGCACTGAACCATGAGTAAGGTGTACTTGTTGATTGTGAAAGTATACAAAGACTAGATACATTAGTCTTTGTTTTGTTTAGACAGTATAATAAATTTTATTCTTGATGAAACATGGTATTAGTAGATTTTGGTATGTTTCTTTTCAAAATAAGTATGTATGCTTTCCTGGTATTGTCATAAAATTTACTCAGGTGACTTGAAGCTCACATTTTATAGTTTTACACAGACACACAGCACTTTGTACATGCAAGTGCAACCATAGTTTTAACATTGTTATAATTTGTACAAATATTAAATGTTATATTTTTATTAATTTTGATCTATGTATCTGCATGTAACCCACACCTATCAAGAGACAGCATGTTTCTTGCATTCCTGAAAGCTCCTATGCTTCTTGCCTATTGGTTTTGAATCTGTGTATATGAGCATATATACATATATGTACATGTATGTACATATACTGCAACTACTCTTCTGATTTATTTCAGTAAAAATTAGTTTTCCTGTTTCAGAAGTAATGTGAAATCATGCTGTGTGTACTTCCTAAGGAATGGCTTCTTTTCTTTAGTTTTTGAATTGATCCATATTGTTTGTGCTATCAGTTTTATTCCTTTTTATTGCTGAGTAGTATTATTTTGTATTTTTAATTATAGCACTCATATATTTAGGATATAGGTCATTTTCTATATTTTGATAATACTACCTCCCCATTTTAGCTTGCTCTTTATATTTTTTTGATACAGGGTCTCGCCATGTAATTCAGACCAGCCTTGAACTCACTATGTAGCCCTAGCTGGCCTCGAACTTATGGCAGTCCTCCTTCCTTTTATTTTGAGTATTATTTGTTAAATTTTTTATAGTACTTTTATTATCCTAAAGAATTCTTTGTTTACTTTTATGTACTTTTCTAGAATTGTTTTTAGAAGCTATGTATTGGTAGTTTCATATATTTGGATCTATGATCCTTTTCAACTAAATTTTGGTGTGTAGTATAAGAAAGGTCAATTTTTTTCCCTAGACAGGGATCTAGATATTTCTGGTACCTTTTGCTGAAACAATTTTCCTTTCTCCTTGAATTGTTTTACAGTTTTTATTGAAATTCAGTTTGTGGATTTTTGTTTTTGTGTTTTGGAACCTCTATTATTTTTCCTGATATTTTTGTTTATGCTTATTCCAGTCTGACTGCCATGGGCTTTGTAGTCTGGAAATCAGGTTGTGCCAGTTCCCCAAGTTTGTCTTTTGTTTTCTTTCCTAAGGTCGTTTTAGCAGTCCTAGACTGTTTATGTCTGTGTGTTGTGTTAGTCAGCTTTCTGTGCCTGTGACAAAACAGCTGAGAAAACAATTTAAGTGAAAAAAAATTTATTTTGGTTCATGGTTTAAGTGGTTTCAGTCCATGGTCTTCTGATTCTATTGTTTTGACCTGTGGTGAGGCAGTATATCTTGTCAAAAGGTCATGCAGAAAAAGAGCAGAAGTGGTTACTTCAGATGGCAGCCAGAGGGAGGCAGGCATAGAGAGGAGAAGGGGAGGAGTGCTTTTCTGGGAATAAGACACAGTGTAGTCCCAAAGGGCCTGCCCCATGACTCATTTTGTTCATCTAGACCTCATCTCTTAGTAGTCTGTCACCTATGAATTTATCCATAGATTAATCCAGGGATGAGGTTAGCACCCTCATGATCCAGTCCCTTCTCCAGATGCCCATCTGCTAGCAGTTACGGCTTCAGTGTGTCTTTTAGGCGAAAGTTTGGATCTCACCCCTAACACACAGATTTACAATCATTAGCTTGTTTGTTCTGCAAATAATGAAACAAACAAACAAACAAAAAAGCTTGAATTTTAACTGGAGTAGTAATGAATCTATAGGTAAGTTTGGGGAAAAATGATATTCTTAACAATGTTGAGTTTTCAATTTCATTAAGATAGTTATTGCCCACTTATCTAGGACTTTTTATTTACTGTGTCTTGATGGCATTTTAAAGTTTTCAGAGTAGAGATTTTACACATCTTTTATTAAATTTACCCCTATTTCCTTTTGGCCATTGTAAATTGTTTATTGTTTCATAATTTCACTTCCTGTTATTTGTTATAAGTATATAGAAATGAAATGATTTTTTTGTATTTTGACAGAGTTTGTTAAGTTCTACAGAATACTTTAGCAGACATTTTAGTGTTTCTTATTTAGACATTCATATCTTTATTTTCTTGAATGTCTTTTGTTTTTTCTCTTTCATATTTTCTTGGCTGGGACTTATAGTTTAAAATGTATAGAATGGTGAGAGAAGACAGCGTTTACATTTTTCCATTCTTAGAGAGAAAAACATTTAAAATTTTTCATCATTAAATATGTCAAGAGTAGTTTTTCTTGTGGAGTGTCTTTATCAGGTTGAAGAGGGTTTTTTTTTTTTTTGCATGATAGTGGTGTTTATTTTTTCTTTTATGCTTTGTGTTTTTTGTTTTTGTTTTTTGGATTTTTGAGACAGGGTTTCACTTTATAGTTCTGACTGGCTTTGAACTCAATTTGTAACCCAGGCTGGCCTCAAACTCATAGCTGTTCTCCTGCTTCAGTCTCCCAAGAACTGGGATTACAGGCCATGCCTGGCTGAAGAGTTTTCTCTCTCTAGTGAAAATTTTCTTTGTGTAGAAAAAATTTAAGTACCAGTATCTTTAATTTTGCTAAATATTTTAAATTACCAATTCAATGATACATAATGAGACAAAGTTAAGAATATAAGCTTGTTTTTTGCCTTTAGAGATCATTAAATAAGTAGATTGTGCTGTGTATTGTAGTTTGTATTCTAGCTCTTAGACCAAGTAAATTTGATATTATAATTTGATAACACACTTAAAATGCACTGCTACTGCATTTGTATAGTATTTGAAATCTTTCAAATACCAATTAATCATTTTTTTTGCCAAATATGATTTTCAAAACACCAGTCAAATAATCATACTAATTTTGGTTTAGGTGGAGGCATAGATGACTAATATTCTTAATTTGTATATGTTAGGAGGTTAGTTTTTAGCCATAGATTTTCTACTCTTTGTGTGTGTGTGTGTGTGTGTGTGTGTGTGTGTGTGTGTGTGAATCTAGTCTGTTGTACAAGGAACTGCAAGTAACTTTATTCTGAGCATCAGAAAAACTGTTCTAGTCTACATTTTATATACTTCATGTTAAAAATGTTAAACTTTTTTTGTTTTGCCTAATACTATAATGTAGGGACTTGAGAGCTAATGGAAACAAAACAGGTGTTTTCTTCTCTTGTGGGGCTTGCAATCTAGTCAAAACAAAACTGAGTAAAATAAATAATTATAAACTGCATTAAGTGTGGGATCTTGTTTCATCCACTGTAGGAAACTCAGGGAATTTCCTCAGAGAAAATATTTGGACAGAGACAAAAGATTACATCTGAATTAAAGAAGTGTGATAGCATATTAGAAAGTAGGTATAGCTATCCTGAAGCAGTATGCAGGGCTGGTGGTGAGGGAGATGGGCTAGAAGAGGCAAAGGCAGTTTGGGGAATATTAAATAAAAGAGAAATGAGATTGGACACATACATGAAGACTAGATTTTAAAGCATGCTTTGGGACTTTATACTAAGTGCAGTATAAAACCCCTGAAATATTCTAAACAGGGAAATGACACAATCTGGTTTGCATTTTGCAAAGAATATACTGTCTGTTTTGTGGATAATGGATTGAAAAGAAGCCATAAACAACTCAAGAGAGACCAGATTGGAAACCACTTCAGTTTCCCAAGCACAAGATCATCCTAATTTGCCTAGGATGATGACAGTGGGAGGGGTAGTTGAGGAGATCGATGTAGCTTAAATACATGCACCTTTTCGTACCTTTTATTTTATTTTATTTTATTTTATTTTATTTTATTTTATTTTATTTTATTTTATTTTTGATACTGGGAATCGAACCTCATGCTTGCCAGGCAGGCACTATGCCACTGAGCTATATCTCCAAACCAGTACCTTTTAAAATGTATTAAAAACAAAATGTTTACTGTAGCCTCTGTTTACTTGTTATGATATTCTATTGCTTTTAAATAAAATCAGATGTTTATAATATGTCATCTAATAAATTTATATACTTTTAACTATTAGAAGTAGTTGTGAAGTAATCCCAAATAACGATTCCTCTTAGATATTTCCTGAGTATCATTCATCGGTGGAAAGGAGTAATTGGTAATGATTAGAAAAAGAATGACAGTAATAAAACACCTAATGACCCTTAAAAGGAAAACAATGATGCCTAATGTGAAAACAAAGAATGCACCATGTAATGAGCTATGTAAATATGTGATATTAATGCTGTCTTATTATTAGAGCTTCACATTATACATTAGTTCCTATTGTAACCATATTAAAAAAAAAGATAGGAAAAGTAAAGGGCTAGTACAGTCAGTTGCTAGGAAGAAGAAAATTATCTTTTTATACCTATTGAAGCTTTTTTCTTTTAACTTAGTGGAATCAAAGAAAGGCTTCTTGGGTCAAAGACACTGCTTCTTAAATTGTCTCATGTTCATGTGTCTTTGGAAGCATGTGTAATTTTGGATTATATACAGTATTTTTAGATTCAAATCATTGCCAGTGATATTTTTTGAAAGTGTATGTGTCAAAACAGCAATTTAGTCTTTTAATTCTTTTTTTTTTTTAACACCTTTTTTCTTTTTATCGGTACCAGGGATCGAACTCACGACCGCCTGCTTGCAAGGCAGGCGCTTATGCCTCTGAGCTAAATCCCCAGCCCTATGGTGTTTTAATTCTTCAAATGAGATTTTTTTTTTTTTTTTTGCTGTTTCCTTAGTTTTGGAAATACTACAATTCAAAACTATTTTTAAATGTGTAAGTATACACTTTTAAAATGATATGTTTAATTTTTGGTGACTTTGAGTTAGCTTCAATAACTGATAGATTTTACTGTAGAACTATTTTGTAGTAAAGCTCATGCTTTTAGGTATCTCTTAAAGTCAAAATGCTTCCCTGTAAAGTAAGGCTAATTCGTTGTATTAACTTTAAATATCTATTTTCAAACTTGAATAAAGTATTCATTATAGAATTTTTTATTTTATCTGATCTTATAAATAATTTCTGGTATTGAGAAATGTGCTTATAATTCTATATTTTAACCTAAACCTTCAAAGATTTTAGCAATAACACATTGTCTTCATGAAAGGCAGTTACATATGAGGAAGGAAGGGGGCTTTCTGTTCTTCAGACATTTTTATGAAATTTGAAATAATCTAAGACATTCCTAACTGGCAGCTATCAGTAGGAAAGAAGAGATGGTGTTTATCAAAATGGTGTTAAGAATGACAGTTTTGACCAGTTGCACAGCTCTGTAATTGTAGGTGATCCATACTGACCTTGCCTAGTGTCTACTTTCTTGACAGTTATGGTACTCTCTTCATAAAGATTTAACATTTTTATAGAGAAGATATATAAATGCACATAATATCATGTTTGATACATAGAATGTGCTCTGAAAAAATATTGGTCGGCTTCCATCATTGCCTTAATTTTCCTGATTTATCTTAATTCTGAAATAAATTTTAAATTAGTTTGAGTCAGTTTTTAAGAAAAGTACTGACATCATGAGATATATGTTTAGAATAGGTAAATGACTATGAAAGTAGTAAATAAAAAATGAATGTAGTAAATAAAAATGAATGTTTTTAATGTTCATCACATATTTTAGCAAATATCTGATTTGTGTCTTGTGACTTGGATATGTATAACTCAAGCATTATATAACAGTATTTTTATCCTTTGACCCTTTCCACATATTAGGATAAAAAGTGGGCTAAACAGTGTTTCTATTTATTCTAATTTATCTCAGATCATATTTGACCTTAAATATTGCTCTGAATAGATTTTATCAAGCTATTATCAGGTCCAGTGCTTGCTTTGTACAGTTAAATATCTTAAACTAATCAATATTGTGTGGGTGTGGCCGGGATTTAGTAGATGAGTAAATGGCTTTTAACTTCTAATCAAAATATAACTATATATTATTTAGAAAAAATAGTAGTCATAACTCTTCAGTTCATGAAGACTTGTCTGATTTTTAATAATTAATAAGTTTTTTCTGCCAATGAGCATTAGGTTACTGCTGACTTTTTAGTGTCACAGTACCTTGTGGTAGTTTTTCCACAGTTTAAAGGTGTATTCCAGGTTTTTTTTTCTGTAATGTTTACATGATACAGTATGCACAAAATATAGGGAAAATTCCTTTACAAGTTCCTAAATGATGCTAGCATAATGTAAGGATCGGTCAGTTCCATTGTCTCCTTATGTCAGTCTTTTTCGGAGCTTGCTGAGAAGTCTATAAGCCTGCATGTGCCTGGCAACTGTTACCTAGTGACAGTTTCAGCTGCAGTAGCCATTGGCTGTGTTGTTGATTGGGGCAGGAGGACCGAGTCACCTTTCTGATGGTGAGTTCTGCATCAGCTCAGGATGAGGAGGAGGAGCAGAGCTTGGGCTCAGGTGGAGGCAGGCAGTGATACTGAGAGAATCTACCGACAGCATCCTGGTAACTGCATCACAGTAAATCGGACTTCTGAATCAAGCAGCTTAGCCTAGCAGCTGATAAAAGTGAATGTAGGTGAGAAGCATTACCTTATTCCTGTAACAAGAGAACTATTTTGTGATAAATGAAACTAAGACGGTAAAAGGAAGAATATCCCGTGGCTATCACAGAAGGATTTCCCTGAATGATGTGGTGGTGCACCAGAAAATAACTTTCTGAAGAATGCTTTCTATTAAGCTGCTGCATTGTTCCTGAAGGAAATGTTTTTATTTCTATTATATGCTCTTTCTTCAAAAGCTATGACAACCAGGACTGACAAGAGATTCTTTGAAATGCCTGTACTTTAAGAGGGGGGAAAAGACTTTGGCAAATGTTAACCTGATACAAGAATGACCTTGGAAGCCTTTTGGATGGATTTTATCCTGCCAGCCTTTCAGTATTTCAAAGTCGAGGATTTAAACTCATCTTGATGTTTTGAGGTATTTTAAAGCAAGTCTATCTCAGAACCTACCTAATGGCCCTGGTATTAATTGAGCACTTGGTCAAAATAGAATACAGAAATAGAAGAGGCATTTTCTTAACATGTGGCTACATAATTCCAAATAGAATAAATAAGGTAAATTTCCACTCTCAGAAGACTTAGTTGAAGTAATGATTTAGTATGCTAATGATCTAATGGAAATAGAAAGATATAATAGTATGTGAAACCTATTAGAAATAAGTAATGGTAGTATTTGTAGTCAAATAAGAAAGTTTCTGTTGTCTAAATTTCATCTCTATTTGCATATATGTGGGATATGAGTGGGTGAAAAAGAAAATTAACTTTAAGCAAAAAATTTACTGTATTGCTCATTGTAAGGAAAGTAGCATATCAAATAATGAAAGTTATTTTCAGTTGTAGCTGTTGAAGTTAATGGCAAAAAAGATTTCATTTTGAAGAGGTATAAATTACATTGCTGTTAGTAACGCCCCAAACTAAACCCATTTTCCTCAAAAATGCTTTAAAAATGTCTGCAGATTGAAAACTTCAGGAGTTTATAGTATTGTTTCAAGTGTTAGACCATTAACTCACTGTATGTTACCTTCCCCATTAGAAGTACACCTTTTTTTTCTCAGGAGAGTTATAGGGCAATCTGGAGTCTGTTACTCCTTTGTGCCCATATAAAGATAAGTCTTAGAATTAACCACAATATAGTTTTTCTTACCTTTAAAAAAAATGAGAAAGGAATGAATCACAAAGTTGCCCTATCAGCATCAAACCTGAACTGAGCCCAAGGACACTCTGCCACAGTGAACTCTTAGCTTTCAAACCAAACTGAGGTCTTAATTATTTAAATTCTAAAATATGAATGCATTTCTCATCATAGATGAAGCAGGAAGTCTGAGACAATTTAAGACTGTCTTTTCTCTCCGTTTCTATTTGATTCCTAAGAAACTATCTCTCTTAGGAGAGAAAAACAGCCTACACACAGAAGCTTTCCTTTTCTTGGCTCTTTTTTTCTTTTTACAGATTTAATTTTTCATAGCACAAGGTAATAAATCTACAGTATTTTCTTTAGAAGTGCCTCGTGTCTGCAAAAAGTTACTTGAGAGCACCTGAGGAAGCTAATCAGAGACCTCTTTTCACCTTTCTAGCTTGCCCTCCTCTCTTATTCCCCAAAGCTGAGATGTGTCAGTGGTGAAGTAAGGCTGATGAAGAGACCTGAGCACTCTGGGATGCTCAGCTGTAACAGAAGCACTGACACTGTCTGCCGAAGCAGATTCTGAGGCACTTGTGTGCAGAGTGTAACAGATGCTGCAAAGGGCACCTGCTTGCTGGAGCCAAGACTGCAAGTTCCTCTAATTCCAAGCCATGAATGAAACCAGGTGGACTGAATGGAACATCCTGAACATGAGCAGTGACATTGTGAATGTGTCTGAGCGTCACGCTTGCCCACTTGGATTTGGTCACTACAGTGCAGTGGATGTCTGCATCTTGGAGACAGTTGTTATTGTCCTGCTGACATTTCTAATCATTGCTGGGAATTTAACGGTCATCTTTGTCTTTCATTGTGCTCCACTGTTGCATCATTATACTACCAGCTATTTTATACAGACGATGGCGTATGCTGATCTCTTCGTTGGAGTTAGCTGCTTGGTTCCTACTCTCTCACTTCTTCACTACTCTACAGGTGTCCACGAGTCATTGACTTGCCAGGTTTTTGGATATATCATCTCAGTTCTAAAAAGTGTTTCTATGGCATGTCTCGCTTGCATCAGTGTGGATCGCTATCTTGCAATCACCAAGCCTCTTTCCTACAATCAACTGGTCACCCCTTGTCGCCTGAGAATTTGCATTATTTTGATCTGGATCTATTCCTGTCTAATTTTTTTGCCTTCCTTTTTCGGCTGGGGGAAACCTGGTTACCATGGTGACATTTTTGAATGGTGTGCCACCTCTTGGCTCACGAGTGCCTATTTTACTGGCTTTATTGTTTGTTTACTTTATGCTCCTGCTGCCTTTGTTGTCTGCTTCACTTACTTTCACATTTTCAGAATTTGCCGGCAGCACACCAAAGAGATAAATGACCGAAGGGCCCGATTCCCTAGCCATGAAGTAGATGCTTCTAGAGAGACAGGACACAGCCCTGACCGACGCTATGCCATGGTTTTATTTAGAATAACCAGTGTATTTTATATGCTGTGGCTCCCCTATATTATATACTTTCTTCTAGAAAGCTTCCGAGTTTTGGACAATCCAACACTGTCCTTCTTAACAACCTGGCTGGCTATAAGTAATAGCTTTTGTAACTGTGTGATATACAGCCTCTCCAACAGTGTTTTCCGGCTAGGCCTCCGAAGACTTTCTGAGACAATGTGCACATCTTGTATATGTATTAAAGATCAGGAAGCACGAGATCCCAAACCTAGGAAACGGGCGAATTCCTGCTCCATTTGAGGAGACTCAGACAGTAAATCAAATGTAATCTGACAGTGGGTTTAGATTATATTCTTGATTCATCTGGAAGGTTGCCACCAGAGAAATATTTATTTGAATAGTTCACTGCAAAATGAAGGATGACACTGAAGATCTCTCTCTCTATTTTATTTTATTCTATTCTCTCTCCTACTCTTTCTCTCTCTTTTACCTTTTTTTGTGGAGAAAACTATAGTAAAAGATGTGAATTGGGTAATACTATGAGAAAATCAGTGTATGAATATATAAATGTGCAGTAATAAGAAAAGTTAAGTACTGAGGATGAAAAAAGTATGTCTCTGAAAGTCTCCTATAGGACATAAGAAAATCCTTGGCACCTCTCTTTTTCTGTCTTTGTCTGTGATTTTGTTTCTTTTCATGTTGCTTTGTGTTTCTGGAAATTATATGTATAAATTGTCCTTTACAGAAGATTGCTACATATTAAATATGTGGCGAGATATAACCATTTGTATCCAAGTATACTTTTAAATACACTAATCTATAAACCTTAAGTGATTTCTTTATGGACACACAGAGTAAGCATTACATTTTGTGATCTGTCACACACCTTTTTTAAAAAATTTTTTTTTATAATTTTCTCTGCAGCCCAAATTTTCTGTTGCAAATGAACAACCCCTGTTTTTTTTCTTCTGGGTAAAGTGACTTTACTTTCCTCCCATTTTTCTAATAGCCTATTTTTTTCTTCATTCCTTTTTTTTTTTTCCATCTAAATCCTATTGTACCTTACTTCCAAAGTGTCTTAGCTAATGAAAGAAACTAGTGTATAAAAGCAATCATAATGTTAAATAATTTATTCCTTCCAATTAAGCAATGTAGTCACTTATTGGGGAGACTGGGTCAAATATTTTTAATAGGTTTCTGGAACAGTTTTATCTTGTTTCTTTGAAATTAGTTCATGTGCCTACTGTGGTGTCATTTTTTGCTGGAGTAGAGCTTTGTTTTTTTAAAGAAACCTCACAAGTAATCCTAATTCCGATGCAGGATACTCAGTAGAGGTGTATCACTCTTGATGTTAGTTGGAATGTCCTTTTTAAAAAGCTTTTTTTTGTGTTAGGTTAAAAGTTAAAAAACTTTTTGCGTTAGGTCTATAATTGCTTACTGTTGTATCCAGTAGTCATTTGTGTAATATTCATTTGCACATACTATATTTTTTAAAACAAAGAAATGTAAATTATATTATGTGATCTGTGCTTAATGTTTTCTTAGCACAATATAGAAGTCAAATGTTAAAGTTGTCAGCATTGGGAAAAGTATACATAGGAACCTATTTTAAAAGGAAAATACTTTTGTGTAGTTGTTAAATATTTAGATATTTATATTAGATGAAGGTGATTTTTAGTGCTGCTGAGATTATATAATATACTTAATTAAATAATCAAATACAGCTAAGACTTATCAGTATTGTATTTTATAATGATCTGTTTTCAGATGTAGAGGTTAATTTATTTTTTAGTGTGCTGAGATTATGTAATAGAGTCAGGGGTTTAGATGTAGCAAAGTGGCATTAAAGAAATTAATAATGAAGCAGGTGTAAGCAGTAGAGCATCTATACCTTACCTTTTATCATAAGTTGGAAATTTTACATAGCACTACTGAGTATTTCTCTTCTCAGCATTATAATTTCCATGTTTGATGAAATGCATTTAATGAAATGTGCCTATGAGTCTTTAATTTAAAAGCCAACCATGTTTGCACTCTGGTGGTTTGACTTCACAGATTATTTAGTAAGAATGTTGTCATTTTATTGAGGTTGTTCTGAACCCCTGTGTATTTTTTAAGCATAAGAAAAAGTTTAAAATAAATAATAAAAGAGTATTCTATATATCAAAATTAGACTTTGTTTCAGTTTAATAAATGTAAGGATCCAGAGTTTACTCATTTGTGATGCAAAACCAAATTGTTTCACATTTCTCTCATAAGGGTTTATTTTTATTCTTGTTTCCTGTTTGCCAGTGGACCCTTGAATGAGTGGAAGTGTCCCTTTTAAATTCAAACCAGTTCAAGGAAAATTTGAAGTTCAAGGCAACATGGCTTTGCCAATTTTTCAGATATCGTAAACAAAACCTTCAACATTGAATACATTATTTGAGAATAAATTTTGATTCCTGGAGCTGGGGATATAGCCCAGAAGCGGCTGGGGATGGCACATGCAGCTTCTTGGCAAGCACAAGGTCCTGAGTTTGATTCCCAGGACAAAATAATAATTAATAATAATAATAATAATAATAATAATTTTTTATTCCTTTACTCTAGAGTTTATAGTTTGAAGAGACTCTGAAGATGCTTAGGAAGCTTAAAGCCATACTATTATGTTTTCTTCTTGGTTTTCCTAATGGTAATGAATAAGAAATTCATTATCAGTTGTGTGCCAGGCTTAAGTGTTACATTTTACATGTAATACAACACTTAGTCCTCACTACAGATGGTAGTATGGTTATGCACAGTCCAGAAATGAGGAAATGAAAGAGAAGTGATGTACCCAAAGTCACTCAGCCAATCAGTGACAGGTTCCTGCACAGTGTGTTGGCCTGGAGCCGACCCTGTGCACTTACCATTATGCTACACTGCTTTCTTTCCAAAGGCCTTCAGACCTTTTTACTTCTGTCTGTACTTTCTTCCTTACAGAATTTCTCTGAATTTTAATTTTTTTTATAACAAAAAACTACAATTCTTTGCTTGTGATATCTTTTTCTTTGATCTTGTGGGTTTCTTTTATTAAAATAGCAATCTGAAAAGCTCAAACCTACCAGTTCAGTCTTTAATCAAACTGAAACTCTAGGGCATGGTATCTCCCTGATATTATTTTTTTCAATTTTGTTAAGTTTTCCTTGAATAACTTTTTCAAATCTCTTTGAATTTCTTTTTGAAAAAGTCTTTTGAAAGCAAAGAATGGAAAAGAAAGGCTTTATTGCACTGAGAGGAGACTGAGCCAGGCAACTTCTGATTTAGGTTCTTTGCTTATTGCAGTGGTTTTATATGCAACTCTTGGGCAGGCAGCTGCTTTCTTTTGACATTTTACTATGTTTGCATAATAAAGTAATACTTATTTTGAAAGTACTGTATTGTTTAGATTAGTATGTTTGACGACTGGGTAACTTTTTGCTGTCATTCTATTGTACTCTGTAGTAGCTGTCTAGTTTGGTTATACATGATAGTAAAAAATGATGCTGTGTTCTATCACTTAAGGATTCTGATTTCTACAGTTGTTTCTAAAGTTATGCAGTATTTTAAAGGCTTTATTACCTACTAGCATGTGAAATTTGGTTTGAAATCCTGGCCCTCATAAGCATCTTGGCCTTAGGTAAGATACCAAATGTTCCAAATCATCAGTTTTCTTATTGATAAATAGAGTCAGACACTTGTTCCTCCCTGTTCAGATAGATTTGAAGACTAAATGAGATTTTGTAGCTTGTGTGCTTAACCGAGCTTGTTGCATACCAGAAAGTTGTTCAGAATATGGTAGCTGCTTTTTATCTTTGTGGGTGCCATGGTTATTACCATCACAATTTAAAGATCACTAATTCCAATTTAAATAGGGTTAATTCATTGGTCATTAATGTTTTCTAAAATACCACTTCTCAATTTCAGATGTATTGAACCCAGATGTTCTTAAATATAGGAAAATTCCATAATTTCTAAACTCGTCTTTGATTTTAGAAATTTTGATTCTAGTTGTTTTCTGCATAAGTGTAAATAAGGTTGCGAAAGTTTAAAAATGCCAAAACAAACTGTAAATTCAGGTCAGTAGAATTACCTTAATTGAGAAGCACAAAAATAGTCCAGACTTTAGTTTTTTCTCTAAAATTTAGGTTGTATTTTTGAACCAAACAGAGATAGCGAGAGATAAACAGTGCATTAGACTTGAGATTATCTCTTGACATAAGTATATATATATATATATATATATATATATATATATGCATATGCAGATGTATACTATGTAAATGACAACTTAAACAGTTTTTTTATGTTCCAAGTAGAGTTTGAAATTTAAAATAGGTGCTATACTATATCATGCATTTTGTGCTGCTAGCATTGTCACGTTTTTTCCATTTACCCTTTCATGAATTTTATAATTAAGTATGTTAAATTGATATTTTAAGTTATAAATTTGAAGAGGATTAAAAGACAATTTGGTAAGGAAAAGGTAGAAAAAGCCCACTTTTAATATAACAACCTAAATTATATTTGGCTTTTGAATTTTTATTTTGGCAAAGGAAAATGATTCAAAATTCTCCTTTAGAGCCAGACATGGTGGTGCATGCCTATAATGCCAGCACTTGGGAGACTGAGGCAGGAGGATTGCTGTAAGTTTGAGGCCAGCTTAAGCTACATAGTGAATTCAAGGCCAGCCTGTCCTATATAGTGAGATCTTGTCTCAAAAAAAAACCAAAAAAACAAAAAAACAAAAAAACCCAAACCAAAATAAACCAAAATTCTACATAGAATTGGTAAAGTAGCCAATTTCAAAATAGGGTATAATTTTTTAATATAATATAATAACTTCAGTATACTTGTATGATGGATTTTTTTTTTATCAAGGATCGAACTCAGGACCTTGCTCTTGCGAGGCAGATGCTTTTGCCACTGAGCTAAATCCTGGGCCCCTGTATCATGGATTTTTAAAAAAATGTTCTTGCCATTAATTATTTTAAAATTTAAGGTATGTAGTAATCAAAAGCGTAAAAAGATATGCATTCATCTTTTTGTTTTTTTGGAATATATTTTGAAGAAAAACTAAATATCCTTCAAATTAATTTTATCTCACTCCTTATGTCCTAAGACAGTTTTTATGAAAACAAAACAAAACAAAACACTTAGGAAATGTCTACAATCTTAAAACTGTACTGAATTTTTAGATATATTTATTTGGAAATGAATCAGGAGAGGTAAATTTTGGAAATTCATATTTAAAATGTGATATTACTAAATGGTCTTGTGGTAGCTTCTGTTATTTTAATCATCAGCTTCACATCTAGCCCTGCTTTCTCTGTTTATAAATGAGATTTAATAATTATATTTGGACAAACCATTAACATTTATTAGAGGATTTTAATTTGATTTATTTTTTATAGTTTTGGAAGTAAGGGGTCACATAGGGCAAATACATTTTTGTGCATGTACGTGAGTGTTTGTTTTAAGGCTTCACTTGTACTCAAATTACAAACCTGGATTGCATTCTCAATTGTAATCATTGTTGGTATTTAATTACTTTTCATGCCACTTAAAGTTGTAAATTTTTAATGAAAATATATTAGCAGCAAATTACTAAAATTACAGAGGAGGAATCATTATCTAGGTCTTTACCTGTATACCAGAAATTTTCCTAATGCCTGGAATTATTATACATTGCAAACAGATACCAGATAAATAGATGGATGGATAGATGGATGGATGGGTAGGTGGGTGGATGGATGGACTGATAGGTAGATATTAGATTTTGAAGTACCATTCTTGAGTGGAATTACTCATGAGGTCTCAGAATCATAATGCAGGATATTCATGAGGAAAATGGAGACAGAATAAAGAAAAATAGAATGTTGTGCTTTTGTAGTTGCTAAAGAATTTTTTAAAGAAGGAGTAGTGATTGATTTCAGCCCGATTTATCAAGGCATAAGGAAGATTTTTGACATGCAGATAAAAACCATGACTCCTGCAGTTTGTCCACTGAACGCTGTCAATGAAGTGCAGATCTACTCTTTTAAAGTAATTTTTACCTTTATATAGTTGATCTACCTAGTTTTTTTTAAAATTTGGATACAGTTCTTTGCATGTAAAACTTATTATCTTTATTCAACTAATATGTTTCATTTTACTTTTAAATACAAAATCATTAATAACTTTGGATGTAATCATCAAACATTAGAATTTGTTAAACTTCCTATCAGTAATGAGCTGATTGATCTGTAAAGCAAAAATCCTTTGCTGTAGTAATCCAAGAAGCAGTAAAACAGAAAACTGTAAGAACTGAAGATGTAGTAGTAGTGTGTCAAATACGTATGTAGCTCTAAAGTGTATATGACTAGGAGATTTTATAGTTTGACATTAATTTATATGACATTATCAGTAATTTCTTGGTAATTTGTAAGTTAGAATGTGAGTGGATGTAGTCATACACGAAGCTAAGATTTATTACAGCCGTAGAAATTTTATGTTTTGATGTTGGCAACTAATTTGTGAGAATATAGAGCAGTTTTAAATGAATCACAATTGATTTTTCTCCCAGACTAAGAAGTTTTGTTTTGTTTTTTTCATTTTGATACAGGCTTTCACTATGCAGTTCAGTTTGGCCTTGAACTCATGTTGTAGCTCAAGCTGGCCTCAGACTTGCAGTGATCCTCCTGCCTTGGCCTCCCTAGTGCTGGCAGTGTGCCACCACATCCATCCCAAATTGAACAGTTTAAAAAACCTTGATCACTCACTTAACTCCAAGTGTTCAGTGCATTATATATAAGTTATTGACTTGGTAAATCTATCAGAGAGTTTTTGCCTCAAGTTTAGTAAGAGAAAATGAATACATGATCTTGACGTTTATCTTAATCATACACTTCAATATTTCATTAGAATAAAAGTAAACAGTATTCCTTCTGAATAAAAACCAATTCTTTTAAGTGTTTTTATGCACTAAGCACTGTTTGAAAGCACTGAAGTAACAGAACCATCATTTGAACCCACATACTCCCAGTGAATATTTTAATAATTTGTTGATCGTGTTTTTTCTAAAAAATGAATAGCATAATATCAAGTAAAGCGGTGCAGTGAAAGATAGTAAATGGTGACATTTTTATTAGTTTGATTTTTAAAACAGATTTCAAGGGCTCATTAGAATCTCCTGCCCATTTCAGAACCATCACCGTAGGCTCTTAGGAGAAGAGCAGAGGGATTTCTTGCAGAGATCACTTGAGTGGAAAGATAATGTCCCACCAGCTTCCCTTTTACTATTTAGCACCTTTTATTTCTGACTACTCTTAACAGAATTAATTGTAGCTAATCCTCTACATTCATTTTTAAATTATGCCTCTTCTAATTCCTGTCTTTTTCATATAACTAACATTCTTTTTCTTCTTCAAATGTGATTCTTTTTTGTTGTCTTTAAGTTTTAAAGAAATATTTCTTGAAGGACATTAGGAAGACTATTTAAAAGATAAAGCAATAAGTCATGCATAGTTCATTTACCCACATGTAACTAGTTGTGATAATGGTTGTTGACTTTGCTTTGTTCTTTTTCTGTTTCCCCCTGTTGGGGGAGGGAGAACTTTCCTGAAAGTAGGGTTTTTTAAAAAATGTGTTCGTTTGTATTTTTCTCATATTATTCCATGCTGTTTTAAAAAAATCTTTATAAAACTCTATCCATATTTAATAGTATTTTCTTACAGTTTTTTGGAAAATACTGAGCTACACTCTATGAAGATAAAAAATTATTCATATGTTTTGCCAAATTGTTTTCCAAAAGAGCAAGTCAGTTTATCTTCATGCCAATAGTGTATCAGATGACAGTGTTTTACAACAGACTTGCCAACAGCAATTCTACATTAATCAATAAATTAAGGGAATTAGAGTTTCAGTTTATTTTTGGTTCTACATGGTATTTTTCTTCTCTGCACTACAATTAAAAATAAAATTGGAGATATATTAAATAAGATGGATCTGTGGAACCTCTTTTAAAAAAATTGTTTCAAATTATTTATTTCAAGATTCTCTTAGCTTAGATCGTCTTCCCATTTTTATGAATTTACCATTTACTCTGTGCCACTTTTTTTGTCAAGGCTATGTATTATTTTGAAAATGATGAGTTCTGTCAGTGCTGTTCTCCATTATTAGTGCTGGCTTCGGCCTTGTGTATTTCATGGTACCTTGTGTGTGCTACACTTTGAGAAAAGCTTAGATTTTTTTTTTTTTCATATTCTTTTGCATCTCTTCTAACAGTGACATTCATCCTGGCTTCTTCAGATAAAGTAGGGTCTTTTCCTAAGGGAGGAAAATACATGGAGGCCTATATCCTTGACAAGCTTGTGATATGAAGAATCTAGCTGTTGACTGAGGACTCCAGGCCTGGATTTAGCACTTAATATTCCCCTAACCTTCAGAACCATGGGTGTAGTTCTGAGAGTCATGACTGGAGCGTGGTAGACAGGGGAGTGGCTTTGCCACTTTATAGAAGTCATACCTGAGGCAGGCAGGCACACAGGTCTTTTTCTTCTCAGTGTATCTTTTTATCTCTCTAGTTTTAACTCAGTATGCTTTGTGTGTGGTGATTACTCCATTATTTGTTGAGCTGTGTGCAAAGCGCTTTGTATATAGTAACCTATTTTTTTATCTGAGTGAATTTAATTGTTAGGATTAATCATGTTTCTTGAGTCTCTTCCCAGCCATCCCTTTCCCTCCAGCTCAGTGAGGGTGTGGTTGGATTGAAAAATCTTTTTTCTTTGTCTTTTTGTTAGTGCATAAATGGCCATAATACAGATCAACCTTTTTTTTCTTTTTTTTGGTACTGAGGATCAAACTCGCGACCTTTCACTTACTGGGCAGGCGTATACGCCACTGAGCTAAATCCTCGGCGTGACAAGATACACAAAAGAATATTTTCGCAGAGTTGAAAGATTACTTAATACTATATGGCCAGACCACCCTGAACATGCCTGATCTTGTCTGATTATTTATTATAGCTACCATTTACTATACCTATCCACTTTAATTGAATTCTTCCTTTGATTATATACATTCAGTGGAACTGTATTCTGCGATGCATGTGTGAGGAAAGTAAATTCCTTTTGATGTATCTGGCTTTTAGGAAATACTTCTTTATATTTAGCTGAAATTTTTAACGTCTTCTAACTTCTTCCAACTGTGATTATATGGAAAAAAATTAAAATTTCTTTTTTACCTAAGAACTGTTTGTATACCTTAGTAGAGCCTTTATTTTTATTAATCTTCTCCTAGTCTTGAACCATTCTCATAAAATGTGAGTTTGAAGCTCTTCGTCAGCTTTTCCTTGAGAAAGCTATAATATACCCTTCTATAAATCACACTCAAAGCTGAATATAATGCTTTAAGTGTAATACGACCAGTAACAAGTAAAAGTGAGAGTATCGTTTTCTCTTGTTTGTACACTGTACTGTTGTTTATTCAGACCAGAAGAAATTAATTATTGTGCTAATTATATTTTGTTGTTAAGATAATAAAATGCAAATTTATATATCTTTTCCCTACTTGCTCAGTTATGTGTTTCTTCTTCCTATATGTGTAATAAGTTACACATATTGTATTTTTTAAAACCATTTTATCCAGGTATGATGGTGGATGTCTGTGATCCTCGCCCTTGGGAGACTGAGGCAGGAGAATGGCTATGAATTTGAGACTACCCTGGGCTACATAGTGAATTCAAGGCCAACCTGAAATAAACAGTGAGACCCCATCTTAGAAATCAAAACCAGTTTTACACATAGTACAATTTGGATCAGTAGTGTCTCACAAAGGACCATGTCAAAAAGCTTGTTCTTCCAGTATGGTAGTGCCACTGGGAAGTGGTAGAAGCTTTAAGAGGTAGGGTCCAGTGGGAGGTCTTAAGTCATATGCTCTCAAAAGGGATGGTGGGCCCTAGCTGCCTACCTCCTTGCTGCTATAAGGTGAGTGGCTTCCTCCGCCATGTTCTCCTATCACAAGGTCCTGTTTTTGCTTAGTACCAAAAGCAACTAGCCATGGACTGAAGCCTCCCAAACTTAAAGCCACAATAAAAATGTGCTCTTTATAAGTTGATTATCTCAGGTATTATAGTAATGGAAAGCTGACTAACGCAGTCTTACCTTTCTCCCTAAACTTGTCCTTGTTTGAGAGAGTTGACTCAGTCATTCTAGTCTTTTTGAAACTTTGCTCTGTCTTGTAATACATTCATTAATTTTATGCCATCTACAAATGTGGTAAATATATATTTAATATATAAACCTAGATAAATTGCTTAGGTAATGTAACAGTCCCAAACTCTGACTTTATTTTAAGTTCCCAAAAACTAATCCGATGTTCGAAGGACTCATAATATTAGCTCAGTCATGGCCGAGATTTATAGCAGTAAGAAAAGATGTAAAGCCAAATTAGCAAAGGGAATTAGGTGGAAATAGTTTAGGCCTCTCCCAGGAAGTTCCATGGTACCCACTTAATTCTTCCAGCAACAAGTTGTGACAACATGTGCAAAGTTTTGTATTCTAGGGAAGCTCAGTGGAGACTTGGCATCTAACGTTTTTATTGGGGATTGGTCACATAGCCCTCCTCTTCCTAGGACCTACCAAAATTAAGGTATAAGGAAATCAAATGTTTAACATAATCTGTGTTTTGCATAAATTAGTAAGGCATAGTGAGTCACCCTCTTCTTTTAGAGGAAGTTTTATATCAGTGTAGGGAATCATTAATGGCTGTGTTCTCGG
The DNA here is from genome assembly GCF_034190915.1 of Cavia porcellus. Lineage (NCBI taxonomy): Eukaryota > Metazoa > Chordata > Mammalia > Rodentia > Caviidae > Cavia > Cavia porcellus. The sequence goes on along the minus strand of NW_026947512.1, from coordinate 11,342,159 downwards.
TCATAGCTAAGGGACAGCCTTCTACTTGGCTGTTCTAAGGATAGGTAGATTAGCCTGCTCTGTTGAACCTTTGCTATACATTATCTTAGGTTGACCTTTAAAAGAATATGTTCATAGTGTAGTGTTTTGGAGTATTGGTGAGCTATAATTTCTTATGGTACACACCAAAATGAGTCATTCAGTCTTCTTTATGTTCATAAAATAACTTTGAAAGCCTTTTGTTGAGATTAAACTTGTTATTTTTACAGCAGAAAACCTTTCTTTTGTAATACACCTCACCTTACCACTTTTGTTTTTAACCATACTCTCTGGGTTCAATCTCTAGCACTTACCCTCCCAACCAAGTATGAAAAGTGTTTCAGATTAAGACATCAAGCAAAAAAGATGATAGTGTTATTTCAGATTATGATAAGTACCATGAAGAAAATAAAACAGTATTATAGAGATGGGAAGCTGCTTCTCCATGTGCGTAGTTTACGAGTGTCTCATCATTGTTTGCCCTCTGCTACAGCAACATGCCTGGCCTTCGGCATTTTCAAATCCCCATAAGGACAGGCTTTTGATATGTTAATGTCTCTTATGTACACAGCAAAGTGGGGGCTCCTTTATTACATGTGATATGTAGCAATTTGGATTGCCACATTACTAAGGTCACTATTTAAGACACAAAGTTAGATGTTTGAGTGATGTTGGTCTTGGAGACGGTATTCTCCAGTTGCATTCAAGAACAAGTAGCTGCCGTATTAGACAGTGGACTTTCATGCCATAGTGGACAGGGAAAAAGGTAGTTCGTAGGGCAGCCTCGGATGTACTTAACTGTTTCGAAGTCAGGGTCATTCTACTTTTTTTTTTCCCCCAAATCTGCCATATATAAACTATTCTTCAGCAAGACCTTAATTGATTTTGAATTTATAAAATCAGTTTGTTGAACATAATTGTTTTAGTCATCCCTTATTTATTTAACTTTTCTTCTGGTTTTACTTGATCTTTCTGAATGGTACAGGTTTGAAAAGCTGTCCTGGTTTTTTCAAGTCAGCAATGATAGAAATAGAGTGACAGAGAAAAACTCCACTAAGAAGTTTTCTTCTAATTTAATTTTGCTTTACTTAATTAGCACATTGTCAAGTATGGCCATATATTTACCTCTAAATCGACTCAGTGTGTTAAAATCTAGTTTTCATTTTTTTCTTCTTATTTTCAGCTATTTCTTGAGGTGTTTGTCCAAGGGAATTAAACATAGTGGTTCAGCCTGAACTCCAGAGTCAAATAGTTTTGAGTTTTAATTTTTTCGTTTCTTGTCACCTGCATAATACTGGGCATGTTACCGAGCCTCTCTCATCCTTGCTTTTTAAATAATTGTACCTGTTTTGTAGGAGTGTGTGAAAGAAAGAATATAAATCACCTATCACAGGAGCTTGGCATACAGATGAGCCCAATAAATGTTAGAAATGGCAGAAATTAAATATACTCTAACTTAGGCTTTTCTGACTAAAAACACTTGAATATATATTCCATACATGTAAGTATATATATTACTGACTTTTGGCCATTTATTCTTAGGGATGCATATAGTGAAAATATCTTTAAGTTTTTTTTTTTTAAGCCATCTGCCCAGAATTGTAGTAGATGAAGCATCACACTTACCATCTCTGAAATCTGTATTTTCTTTTCAGGGCTTAAACTGTCTTTTCTTTACAAATGTATCATCTTTCCAATGGTCCACAACATTTCGAAGATTGGTAATACTGAGAGATCTTTTAGTAGCTACTCTCAACCTCATTAAAAATGAGACAGAGGCATGAGAGACTCTCTTGGTTACTTTTGTCTCATTGCTGGACAAAATATCCAAACCTCAAAACTAGAGAAGGTATGATTTATTTAGCTTACAGTTTTTGGAGTCCATAACTCAGGTGGCTCCAAGGTAGAGTAGCGCGGTTAACAGGCAGCCATTCAGGGTGGCCGCAAGCAACAGGTTGAAAAGGGGCAAAACACACCTTCTTCCCTCCCTTATATTGTATGCTGATTACCCGCCCTTGGGCAGGTGCAGCGCTCATGCCACCAGTCCCAGTGCTACACAACAAACCAATCACAAGTTCTAGATTCAGCTGTCTCCATGATTGAGTGAGGCTTTGGTGGAACACTTAAGCCATAACAGAGACTGAAAGTAAAATGGAGAATTACCGAGCATTTTACTTAGTCATGGTTCTCAGATTTCTGTTAGAGCATCAAACTGTTTATAGTGTGGAAAAGAAATAATATTTGCAACACAGCTACTGTATGACAGGTACTATAAATACACATATAAATCATATGAAATACATATCATTCCTTTAACTTTTGACAACTCTGTTAAGGAGCTTAGGATCAGAAGTTAAATATCTTTGTCACAATTGGGAGGATCTGTAGTATTTGAACCCATTTTGGTCTGATACCAAAACCAAATTCTTTTTACTCTACTATATGCTGCTTCCTTTTCCCCCTGCTACTTGACAATTAACCTTATACTCAAATTATTTTAAACTGAAACTATTTTTCTCTCAGTAGGCATTTATCCCCAAAAAGTTCATAGCAGTTTGGTGTAGAAAAGATTTCCAAAGTCAGAGAAGAGAATTCATAAGTCATGACTAAAGTTGTCATATGTCCTTGAGTAAGAAAATCTTAATATTATAAAATACTATATTTTATATTATATGAAATCCATGAAATATCATATGAAATATTATAAAATCATAAAATCTTCGTGGTACAAGATACATTTTGAATTTTGTTTTCTGACCTATTAGAATAGTATATCCCCAGCAATCATCCTGGACTGTCTGAATTAGAATATCTAGAAAGTGGGATTCTGAAACCTGAATTTTTATAAGATTGAAGTGATATCCATACACTCAGATATGTGAGAATTATTAAATAAAACTATGCTAGAAGTGTCCTGTCCTGCAGTGGTGCTGGATCCTGAAAATTTTGCAGCAAGAATCCCTGACCATGAGCTCTCTGCCCCATTGAAGTTCTAAGATAATCAGTCATAAGCAACTGATTGTGTCAATTTGAGTTAGAACCACACATACCCTTTTCTAAAGCTGTTAGATTGGAACTAAATAGGAACATCAAAATTACTTGATAGACCAATACAAAAAGGAAACAAAATTTCATTCAGCTCCTGAAACATCTTAACTGCCTTTATTAGAGAATGTCACTGCCAAAGAGGCCTCTCACTTTAAAGCCTAGGGAAGAACTAGCTATCGTAGAACTGACCTGCCAAGAAAGGGAGAAAAGTACCAGTTGTTCCAGGTCTATGAAAGCAGAATTTTCTCTGTATGAGAATTTTAATCTAAATGCATCTTGTGTGTGTAAGCATTTGCTGTGGCTGTGTACTCAAGTTCCTCTACAGCCAAGCTCGACTTTTTCATCTCACTAGCACAGGATTACTTCTGCATTTATTAGATGTCTCCCTAAATGCCCTGGCTTAGCAGCTCCCCTTCTCACATTATAGATACGTTTTCATGTATTGATCTGTCTTCTTCTCTGTCCTCAGCCAAAAGTAGATTCCGACTTTGCAAGCTTGACTTAGGTGCTCTTACTTTTTACTTCAGATTTCAACTCAGAAAACTGTAATTTCACAATGCATATTCAGTACAAATTTATATCAGAGAGGAAAATGGTAATGCTGCATTATGTATACAAAGATAGTAATCCTGAATTATATTTTCAGAAGTAATAGGTTTTTATGAAAGGCTACAAAGCAAAAAAGAGATGAAAGGGGTAGGGAGCAAAGTCTGGAGAGAGCCATGCTCGAGCTTGTAAGAACTTTCTCCTTGTGGAGTTACATAGGATGAGCTTTCCTGCAGCACCCAATTGGGACAGATGTGCAGCTTTGTCTGTCAGTGACACTTGGGTGAGGAGTAGGAGTCCAGAATTTTGAATCTAAGAGTCTTATCATGTAGGCACCCTTGGCCTAGCAAAATTCTAGATTTTCAGAAGGAGAGTGGTTATTAGCATAAGTCACCTTGTTTTTACAGTTAATTTATGTTCAGCAAACCACATTTATCAGTTATGGAACTGTGAGAACCGTCCAGAAATTCAAGTTCCCCATTGGTAGCAAAAGGCTAGTCTTCTCAGTGAGTATTTTCAAAAATAACAGACTCTAGATTTGCATTAGTTGAATCTTTTCTGCACCATAATATTTTAGATTGGAAGGAAAATTATATGTATGTGTCTCTTTTTATTAACAAAGTTTACGCATAATAGAAACAAAATTTGACTCTAATCATTGTATTAGTTCACCAGACCTATCAAAAAGATTATTTTGACAAATATTAAGAACACAAGTCAGAATAAAGTGAAATATCAGATCTTTAAGGTCAAAGCATAGAACAGTATTTTAAGTTATATTTTCTTATATGTTAAGAATTATCTGTATAGTTCCTTTGGTAATGAAGCTCAGGTAGCGCAAAGAGATATTTAGATACTTTATAATATATTGATTTTAAGAACTACCCCAAAGTACATTACTCAATACTGATATTATTTATTTGTATTTCTTTTTTTTTTTTTTTTTTTTTTGTCTTTTTCGTTTTTTATCGGTACCAGGGATCGAACTCACGACTGCCTGCTTGCAAGGCAGGCACTTATGCCGCTGAGCTAAATCCCCGGCCCCTATTTATTTGTATTTCTAATGGAGTTCTTTATTGTAGATTTGTAAGAGAATGATATGATAGGAAGAATATGCCTTTTCCATCTAATGTTTATTGTTATCTTTTCTTCCCCATTCACCACTGGAATGTTTATGTGTGATACAAGGTAAATTGCCTAGACTTGATTAGAATGTTATTAAGACAAGTTACAATTTTCAGTCTCTAGAAGGACTCTAAAACTTATGCTGAGACATGGCTGTTAAAAAACAGACATAAGGCAAATATGAATGTGTTAAAAATAAAATGTGTAAATTTAATTTTCAAGAGAGCCATGTTAGCAATTCAGTATTTGTGGAAATCTATACCCTACTAAAATGGACTTACATAAAGTGAGGCATGAAACTACGAAAGGCTCAGTTCTAACAACAGTGGTATCTAGGACCACCTATAAAATATTTATTTGAGATTTGAAATAGAGATTGATACTTACTTGGTCCCATAACATGAAGGTTTTTTTTTTTTAAATTTTTATTTTTTTAGTACTGGGGATTGAGCTCACAACCGCACGCTTTGCCAGGCTTGCATCGCTGAGCTAAATCTCTGGCACATGAAGCTATCTTAAGTGCCTGACTAAAGTTTTGCTGCTTAATTATTTTCATTAAACCAGAAAAATGCAAGGAAAGATCTACTTCTGGTTAATGATGAAATTGTTGTAAGTTTAATCAAGAATGACATTTGGGCAAGAAAAAATAGAATGCTTATATTACAAAGTATTTGTCCTGGTCTCACATGTTTGTTGTGAAGTTGGGATGATGCCATTGATGTGGTTTGTTTTACTCAGTAGAATCTTTTCAGATACTTAGCGGCAGATAATTATTATGCTCCGCAAAATAGTGTGAAGAACTGAACTCCCCGCAACAGAAAAGATAATGGTAGAAAATATACTTCTTTTTTTCCCCCGGAAAATCAAGTGCAGTGCAAAATTCGCCAGTCATATCTGTTGTATTTTTCTTATGAAAACAACAGCCTGCAAAATTATTCCATTACCTGCCAACTACCAAATTGTGTTTCCTAAGCATAATGGGAAAAATCTATGATACAGAAATATTCCAATGGTATTTGATACTTTTCTGATTCTGTCCCTATTGAAGTTCTCCCTTTGCTAGTGGAACCCAGTTGTTAGTCTTGCCTTTCTTTTCTCTTCCATTTGCACTTTGCAACACTGTTGGTATTAGATGCTTGTGCTGAGAGTGCCATCCATTGGTGACGTAGACAACTGTCCTGATGTGCAGAATTCCCCACATTTTAGCACGTTACTATCTCTGGAGCTGTGCAGAAGCATGCTGCATTCTGTTACTTCAGTAACAGTCCAACTCTTCCCACTGCACAAAGTTAATGTATCATAATCTGGTTTGTATAGATTCTTGTGTCATATGGAAGTTTCTCAAAGAGAGTTTTCTAGCAAATCTTTCTTGCTTGTTATTGGAATAGTTGTCTATTTCATCTGTTTTGTCCTAGTTAGAAGTGGGACGTGTAAACAGTGTATGATCAAGAACAGATGATAGAAGTCTTGATGGTGTTTCCTCTCCTGCACTACTTTCTTACTGAGAGGCTTCTTTTGGTAGTTAATGGTTTCTGGGCAGACTATTGTTAGACTTCCCTTCAGGTAAGTATCATTTAGCATATAAAATTAAATAATGCTACATTTTCAAAGTTCTAAAACTTTCTTATAAAGCCAACAAAATCTTCTTTTATAATCTGCATTTGTGGACATGTAGTAACAACTGCTTAACAGGTTGAAAGCTAAAATCAGCAGGATCCGGAGGCCCACAGACACCCACTGTATAGATCATGTTACAAGTACTTGGAATTACTCGTCTTTTCCAGCTACCTTCCTTTATACAGTCGATGAGAAAATGAATGATCAGAGAGTTAATTCGTATCAATCTGTTTTTTATGGTTGTTACCTTTTCCTAGATTTTCTTTAATTCCTTTGTGAAGCTTGGTAGAATTAGCTCTTCTCTTTTGTGGCATTTTGTGTAAAGATAATATGTGTGATTTTGTTACCTTGTTGTGCTAAGTAAATAAAATAATACTTGAAATCTTTAGCCATGTAAGCATATCCCATACATAATAAATATATGTACTTAGTAAATGCTTGTCAAATACAAGCAGGTGAGATCAATCTGCTTAACCAGCGGTGTCTCAGCTTTAACAGGAGTGCAAATCACCTGGAGATGGTTAAATTGTAGGTTTATATTAAGAGGTATGAGGTAGAGTCCAGAGTGTGTTTTTCTGACAAACCATAGGCAAAGCTGATGCCATAGGGTAGAGATCACATTTGGAGTAGCAGACACCACAGTATTCAAGATTCCCATGTTTATTTTTTCTTTTATGTATGTCGATTTGGATAATCTCTGTGTTATCAGATACAATGATTTGTTGTTAAGGTAATAATAGTTTGGATAATACTGATGAATAGCTTTGAAGTTATATATTACATTGTTTTGAAAATTTCCTTCTTGTAAAATGTCAAGGGCACTTTTTAAAATATCTTGCAGTGGTGTATATCAAACATTTATGAGCAGACATTATAGGTAAACAGCAGTATCCTGTTGAGTTTTAGAGGTTTTGTGGTTTTTATTAAATTGGAAGGGATTTATGGCAGGCACATTGAGACTGATCATTTCTCCAGCCATTTTCTCTGACTGTCTGCGAATGATGTTTAGGCTAAAAATTACAACAGTAAACCTAAATATTTAAGTAAAATGGACTTTATAAATCTTTGTAAATTGAAATTGAGAGTGTAGGCTAACAGGAAATATGAATTGTGGCTTTGGTTCCAGTGAATGTTGAGAGAGTAACCTTGGAAATGTGAGACTTAATTGTAACTTTTCCATATATTTGTGATATTTTGTGAAAAGAATTTTTAAACAAAGTCTCAGTCTACAGTGTAAGAAAAAAATGACAATTTTCTCATCCTTAGTGTTCTGATTTTAAATTTAAAACTATTGAATTCTCAAAATTATTATTCTATTTAAATTTTAATTTTGTTTTGAGATCTTTAAATTTACTGTATTTATTAATTTATTTATTTAAAGAGAAAAAACAAAAAGCAAAAAGCAGGCAAACAAAACACCCAGCAAAAGCAAAACAACAACAAAAGCTAGTAGTCATGTAGGACTTCAAAACAAGATAGAAATTTAACAATGGTTGTTATATTGCATATTGTTATCTTCAAAATAGTTGCTCAAGTTCAAAAGTTGCTAGAACCCTTAATCATAAGTAAGTAAATCAGACTCACATGTGTAAACACTGTATTGTCTTGCTTGTATAAGAAAATGAAAAAGTGAATAAGATCCAAAAGTTACGATAGATATAGTGAAAAAACTGCTCTAAGAGAAATCATATCGTTTGACCAAGTTTTCATACCTATATCTTGTTTTTAGATTTTTATAGTAAAGTTTGGAACAGTTTATTGATCAGTTGTATATTTTATTCAAAATAAATTTCAAAATTTGAATATATTTTTATAAAAATAGAAATTAAAATAATTATTTAAAAATTTAAACTGTAACTTCAGATTACTTTGTTTTTAACATGCAAAAGTATGTATTAAAGCAAAAGATAAAGCACAAGATAGTCTGAAGTACTTGTCTACCCCTATGTGTAACTCTTGCAAATAGGAACCACAAATTTAAACAAGAACCAACAAAATGGATGCTTGGCTATATTGGGAAATGATCCTTGATGAAGCAGGGATTTATTTCTTTCATGATAATGGATTTGACAAGTTAATTAATTTGTCTTGTCTCTCACATAAGTGCTTTCATCGCTCAAATTCACTGGACTCTTTGTTGTAGGATCTGTCTCTCTCCAGTGGCACAATCTGTTATCCTCTTATTGAGGACACAGGGCAAGAGATATAAGGTAATATTTCCTTCGGTTTCAGGTAACACTGTTTAGTCAGAGGGCCAGATCCCAGGGGCAGAAGGCATCTACAAGTTCTTTAATGCATTTAATTTTTTTTTTATGATGGCAAAAGCCCTTGCAAATACACAATCTGTGGTAGTGTCCTCTCTTTCCTGAACCTCATGGTTGGTACTGTTTGAGTTCTGTGTTTGCAGAAATAGAACTGAGTATGCTATTCATATAACCTTATTCATACTATTTTTTATTTTAAAGAGAAAAAATAAAAATGATACAAAATTTCAAAGTAAGATAGTTGGAGAGTAACAAAGGTCCACATATTGTGTATAGTTATTTTCAAAGTAGTTCCTCAGATTACAAGATATAGGCAGGAAAGATTGATCAAACAATATAGGTGCAAACCTTTCTTTGAGTGGTCTAATTAGCAGTATAACTATCATAACTATCTTTTGGATATATATAGGTATATATCTATATGTCTCTCTCTATATATACAGTTTCCTCCCATTTCCATGATATTTAATTTGCATTTTGGATCTTATTTACTCTTACACTAGGGAGACAATATAGTGTTTACACTTGTGAGTCTGATTTCACTTTTGAGTATGATCTCAACTTGCATCCATTTACCTATAAAAGTCTCAATTTTCTCCAGTGATTAAAAATACTGTATCTTTTAAAATCTTTTCAGCGGTTAATGGGCATTTGGGCATTTGTGTCCAAGATTTAGCTACTACAAATGGTGCTACTATAAACATGCACATTTATCGCTGTGGCATGATGTTTTTAATTCTTCTGGGAAAATACCTAGAAAGAGATTAGCTGGGTGGAATGGAACCTCTAATATTAGTTTTCTAAGAAATCTCCACACTGATTTCCATAGTGGTTGCACCAGCCTGCACTCCCATCAACAGAGGAGAAAGCTTCCTTTTTCCCACAACCCCCTCAGTGTTGTTATTGGTTGGTTGCCTGAAGATAGCTATTCTTTCTGGAGTGAGATAGGATCTCAGTGTTTTAATTTGTATCTCTTCAATGACCAATGATGTTGAACATTTTTTTTGTGTACTTATTTGCTGTTTGTATTTCTTCATCTGAAAAGTGTGTATTCATCTCAGCTGCCCATTTTTGGATTGAGTCTTTGAATTTGGGGTCAGATTTTTTTTTTTTTTTTGTCTTTTTCGTTTTTATCGGTACCAGGGATCGAACTCACGACTGCCTGCTTGCAAGGCAGGTGCTTATGCCGCTGAGCTAAATCCCCAGCCCCAGATTTTTTTTTTTTTAGTTCTTTGTATGTTCTAGATATAAATCCTGTCTGAGAGACAATTGGCTAAAAATTTTTCCACTCTGTGGGTTGTCTTTTCACTCTGTTGGTGATTTCTTTTGATATACAAAAGCTTTTTTAATAAAGGTAAGATCTCAGCTGTTGATTCTTTGAAGTATTTCCCATACTGTTTGAGTTTTGTTCATGGAATCTTTGCCTATACATATCTTCAAGATTTTTGCCTACTTTCTCCTCCAGTAGATTTAGGATTTCTGTTTAATACTTAGATCTTTGACCTGTTCTGTCTTGAGTTTAGTGCATTGTAATAACCATGGGTCTAGTTTTACTCTTTGGCATGTAAAGAGAGCTAGTTTTTTCAGCACCATTTATTAAAGAGGCTATCTTTCTTGCACTGAACATGTTTGGTCCCTTTGTGAAAGATAAAGTGTCTGAGTGTGTATCTCTGCATCTTGTAATCTATTCTACTCATCCTCAGGTCTGTTTTATTTTCCCCCACTATCATGCTGATTTTATCCCATAGTGTAATTTCATGTTAGGAATTGTGATGCCCCTGATTTACCCAGGATTGGCTTTGCTATTCTAGGTCTCTTCTGGTTGCAAATGAATTTCAGGATTTTTTCCCCAATTCTGAGAGGTATGCTAGTAGTATTTTGATCGGATTACATCAAATGTGTATAATAATTTTGGGAGTATAGCCATTTTCACTATGTTGGTTTTCCCATCAATAAGGAAGGGATACCTTGCCATTTTCTGGTCTTCTTCAATCTCCTTTTTCAGACTACCATAATTTTCAATGTCTAGATCTACTTCCATTGTAGGGTTTATTCCTAATTTTTTCATTTTTCAGATGATATTATGACAAGGTGTGGTTGCCCTAATTTCTTTCTCAGTGAGTTTGTTGGGATGCTATTGGTTTTTGAGTGTTGTCAGACTATGGAATTATTACTTTGAGTGTGAAATAAAATGCCAAAAGATATTATTGGATGCCTACTTTTATAAATCTGTGTAGCTAATCTATATGTTTCTTTCTTTTTTTTTTTTTTTTAATTTTTTTGTCTTTTTCCTTTTTATTGGTACCGGGGATCGTACTCACAACTGCCTGCTTGCAAGGCAGGCGCTTATGCCGCTGAGCTAAATCTCCAGCCCCCAAATCTACATGTTTCAATGACAACTAGAATATTAAAGTGTACATATATATGAACAAACAACATTACAAACTAAAATTGTGCTGCTCAAAAGCAAATAATGTCCATTGTGCTTCTAAGCATCTTAGAGTTATTCTCATTATGATTGTGGCCACTGTTGTGGTATTTACATACAGGGGTCATCATCATTTAGTGTTTATAACTTCTGAGCAAGGACCTAAGAGTATTTTAAAATCTGATTTCTCGTACAGATAGTAAAAAAGTAGAATAAGCTTTCATTTTAAATGTTGATTCTGATTCAACAGATAGATAATAGCCATTTCACATAATATTCTGATACTTCCTTCCTTTTCCCCCTGGTTTTGTTTTTTGAAACAGTGTCTTGCTCTGAAGTCCAGACTATCCTTGAACTCATTTTGTAGCCCATGCTGGCCACGAAATCATGCCAGTCCTCTTGCCTCGCCCTCCCAGTGCTGACATTACAGACATGTACCACCACACCTGGCCTGGTATTTACTTCTGGTGGCATTATTTTCAAACTTAGTTCTTAAGGTCCTTAGATATGTGAGAAGTACTTACACCGGGGCATATTTTTTCCTCTGCCAGTATTGTCATAAGATATAACACTTATTTTGTGTTTGGAACTATGTTGTAGTTATGTAGGTAATGTTATAAGATACAACAAGAACTCTTACATCTGTGAAAATAAAATTATTCAGGAGTATATTGATACTGATTTTATACTTGTCTCTGTGTAAAATTCATCCTTGTATCCACATTAATAAGATCTTTATTAAGTGCTCTGAGATCAGTTAAGGTTTAAATGTGTCTTAAAGTTTAACTCTATAAAAAGATTTTAAAGGGCTTGGGATTTAGCTTGATGGTGTAAGCGCTTCCCTGGAGAGTGCAGGATTGTGAGTTTGGCCCTGGTATCCCCCCAAAAAGATTTAAAAGCTATTTATATAATAGTCTGCATTTTTATTCTATAAACATGATACATAAATAGAAATCATATAGCTGAGTTATAATAATTTAAATACTAATAAATTTTATGACTAATTTAATATGCTGATTAAGAAAATAAATTTGTTCTAAAAAGAAAATAAATGTCATTTCTACATAAAATATATTTATGAGGCAGCATAATATTTTGTTAGCGTAAAATACTTATCTGTGATATGCATATTTCTATTATCTGTATAGTTTTCAGGTGTTTCTTTTTGAATGCTGTCATTAATTTGTGCTTCCCTCTTCTTTCTTTTTTTAATTCATGGTAACTATGAGTATTTTCAAATTTTATTTTAAAGGGAAGAAAGCAAAACAATAAAATAGAACAAATAAGGCCTGCAGTGTCAGCCAAACTATATGAGTGTTGAGTTATTTGTTTACTTTAGTTGTTATCACCTCAGCCTGTGGTCCTCCGAATCAGCCAGTTGCTTAGTGTGTGTGTAGGAGGCTCTTCTATCTCGACAGACACAACTAACCCTGCACCTGCTGCTGGTGCATGGGAGGGTGCAGCAGTGCAGCTTGGCTTCTTGGTTCTCTCCTGGCCTGTGTGACTGCCACTGGCTCACGGATTGTGAGCATTTCCCCCCTCATTTTGATTTGTGAGTCTTTATATGATATTTTTACTGAATATGAAACTATACTGCAATCATAAATATGAGATGTTACTTTTAGAATGTGCTGAATAAGCAAGTTTATACAATCTTGGTTATTATTTGTCTCCACTTTTGTCTTAAATTAGGAACCAAAGCAACTCACAAAAAATAGCTACCTATGAAACTTTTATTTTTTCAAATTTTGTTTGTTCTCAGTTGGATATTAATGACTATAATCTCTTCCACCATTTATACAGTGCTTGATAGAATAGAATGGAAATGATATGACCATGAATGATTTTATACTTACTGAAAGATGTTTAGAATCTGCTCTTCAATAGGAACTTGGCTGTGGTTGCCTATTTTCCTGTAATGTGTATTTCACGTTTGTCACAGTACCTCTAAAATGTTGTGCTGTTTGACTGATGTAAGATCATGCCCCAGAAACACACGTATCCAAGAATAACTGCTGTACATCAGTGAGTATCAGGCTTTAATGCAAATATGCATCACCAGAGAACTTGTTAAAATACAGACGCTGATTCAGTAGGGTTGAGATAAATGTGAGTTTCTGCATATCTAACATAATGCCATTTTGATGCCACTGTTCCAGGTCTAGAGACATTATCTTGGCTAGCAAGTATGGTTTGCATCTGTCTAGTGCGTCTTAATTCACTTACTGAGTGTGACAGGTCTAACGTGTTTTCAAGCGGTGGTTTTTCCAACTTTAACAAGCATCAAAATCATGAGCAAGATAATTTGCTAAAACTACACATGTCTAGAGTCCATTGCTCAAAACTTATTTTGGTGAACTTTGAAACATGGGAATCTGAACTTCTCAAAATTCCTCACATTTTGATGCAAGCATGCTGATGTTGCTTTAAGAAAGAATACAATACTGTGAAGTTTGGAATTAATGTGGAAATGGATGGGCTCTTGAAATGACAGGTTTTTAAAGGCAAGGATACAGTTAAATGCCTATCTGAAAAGTCAGTGCTTTTAGTGCTAGTGTTTGATTAGTAGGAAATTAGTGATATAATTTTCCATCTTTTTCTTTTTTATCCAGTTGCCTTAGAGAGGGCATATTTATTGAAATTATTTGTGTTGAAGAACACAGCTTCTTTCACTCTCTAATTTTAAAGAGTCTTAAATTAATTGGTTAGAAGTAAGCGATAAGTAGGTGTATGTTGTGGAATAGTTGATCAATATTGATTCTCTTCTTGGATATTCTGAAAAGGATTTTCACTTTTTTATATGAGGATCTCAATCTCTAATATTACTTACTATTAGACTTAACAAGTATCATAAAACTACCGTTTCATATAAACTACAAAGTATGTTCTTACATTTAAAAAATTAGGAATTTAGCCAACTAATGAATTCATTGTTACTTTTGCTCAAGAGTAGTTAAATTCCAAAAGTATGTCATTCAAAGTTAATTTTTAAAGAATTACATTTTTGAGTTTTCCATTTGATTTTTCATCTTCTGATATCTGTATTTTAAGGATGTGAGTTTATTTATGTAATACCTAATTGATTCTACACAAATCCTTTAAAACAAAGGGTTATGCAGAGGTTGCAGTTATTAAATTATATTACTAGGAGCACTGGGTGTCATTTAGAATACTTTGCTCAGCAAATTGTAATTTCAGCCGAAATGATTTAAAAATTTTATTTAGGATTAATCGATTATCTATTTAAATGTATTTGTTTGCTAATTTGCATATGATTTTGCAATTCAAAAAATTTAGCACAAACAGTAATTTACCCAAAAAAGAATACAGAATGAATTGAATTAAATCAGATTGTTATCAAAGTCAGCCCAGAAAAGAAATATGAGATAAGTGATCTGTAATTTCACCACTCTCTGCCCTCTGCCTTTAAGAACCGGTTTCTTTGTGTTGTGTCTGGATGGTTTTGTTCCACTGCTATAATGCCTCTGAGAGTTTCAAGGTCTGTAGCAGAGACAGTTTCAAAGACCGTCATGACCCAGTGTTCTGTGTGAGGACATTTGTCACACAATAGGCTTTAGGATCACAGAGATTAGTTCTGCCTGAAAGTAAAAGTGAGAGGATAATAAACATGTCATGGGGCAGTGGCCATATAACATAATCCTCCCTCGGGTAAGAATAGTGAACTAAATGACCTTACTGAGATGACTGTTGTGAATATTCTAATTTATTCTAATATCAATAACCTGAAAACTCTATTTCCCAATCTGTAATATTCTTTCCTCTTTAGAATTGGGGAGTTTTGTTTACATTGCATATTAGAAGGTAGTTGTATTGAAATGTGAATAAGGAGTTTGCTTCGATATTCTCCAGCATAATACATAATCAGTTTTTAACAAATTAAAAAGGTATCACACTTTTCTAGATATTTCTGTTTTTATTTCAGGTGCTTTAAGAGAATTCATGAATAGCGTAAAAAATACTTGTTAATGTTTTAAAAAGCAATGAACTTCTTTTTTTTTTTTTTTTTTTTTTTTTTTTTTTTAATTTTATTTAACGAGAAAAGAAAAGAAAAGCAGGGAAAGGGTACAAGTTATACAGATTTACAGAAAAAAAATGAACAGTAGGAAATCACTAGTTAATGGATTACATATTGTCATCTTAGAAATAATTGTTCAAGTCACAAAATTAAAGCTTGTAAAGTGGACATTCCATCAATGATACTGCAAACAGTTCTGTTCATTGATCCAATAAAACTCTGTGATATCATTTTCTATCTTATACACTTAAATATACATGCAGTTATATAGTTTGGAGCACTTTCTTTTCCTCTCTTTTGTACCATGACTATTACACATTTTGGGTTTCATTGCTCCCACGGTTCTTAATACTTTTTTGGAAGAGAGTAAAACCAAATGTGATATAACAGAACAGAATCGGTCAAGTCAAAAGGGTGGACATAATAGATAATGTAAAAACATAATACAAGGTGATCAACAATGGTTACCATAATGCCTCCCGCTATCTCTAATAGAATTTAAGCAATGAACTTCTAATTAAAAAGAAAATTAGATAGGTTTTTGTGCCAAATTAGAAAGTCTTTGTACCAAGTTATATTCAACTTCAAAATGAACAAATAACATTTTTCTGAGTTCATGAAGATTTGGCTTAATGTCCACTTTTAATAAAATTACTTCAGCAAAATGTAATTACAGACATATAGCTTGTGAAAATGAAAATAATGTTTTCAATATTTCTTCCTTATTGATTACATCTTTTTCTTTTAGTTTGAAGAACTCCATTTAGCATTTCTTGTACAACAGTTCTGGTGATAAGGTTCTTCAGTTTTTGCTCTGGAATGTCTGTTTCATCATTTAAAGAGTAGCTTTGCTCAGAGTGGTGGTCTTTGTTTACAGGGGTTTTTATTTTTTATGTTTATGTTTATTTTACTCTGTACTGCAAAAATCTGATCCTGCTCTCCTGAGCTGTAAGATTTCTGCTGGAAAGTTTGCTGCCTGATGAATTGGGACATTTTTTGTCATTTATATCTTTTCTGTTAGTGCCTTAAGATCTTTTAATTTTTAACCTTTGAGAGCTGTATCATAATATGATTTGGAGTAAAGTTGGTTGAGTTGTTCTTGACTGGTGACATGTGACCTTCCATATTTGAGTATTTGTGTCTTTTTATATAGCTGAGAAATTTGTTGTTATTATAGTTGAATAAGCTCTGTATTGCTTTGGCATTCTCAAGCTGCTCTTGATTTTCATGCCATCCTGAAGTTCCTGAAAACTCTCTTTACTCCTCTTTATTCTTTTTATCCTCTCCTATTTTCAAATATCCCAATATCTGAGGTCATAAATTATTTCTTTCATTCAAAGTTCTTTTATTGATGCTTTTTCTTGTGGTTTTAATTTGTATCAGTTTTCCTAAATTTGATTTTCAGTGTTACTAGCCTTTTCTGTAATTCATTTAAAAACATCTGTCTTGACATTCAGGAAATTTAAAGAGTATGAGAAAATATTACAATGAAGAGGACACATTTAACTGATTTTTCCTCACTTATTTTTTCTTGGCAGAACTTTAGAATCATTTTAAAAATCCTTTGATGGCAGTATTGTATCTTGTCTCATGGGAGATATTGCAATAGATAAGAGTCTTGGAACATGTAATAGACTTGAATTAAGTCCTAGGTAGTTTCTTGGTGACATGTAGTTAGACATTTAATTACATACTTAGTGGTTACTGAAATAAAGGCATGCAAAGGAGACAAAGAATCACTGTAACTTACACTTTGAGATGTTTTATTACAGTCTGTGTTCAGAAAGAGATAGCTATAATGAAGTAAACTTCCATGGTTTGTGAGTCCTATTTAACAATTTGTGTTTTTTAGAATATTGGATTATTCCCGTGCCCTCCAAACACATGTATTTATTGTCTGAAGTTTAGCAGAGACATCAATATTTTAAGGATTCAAGTAGCTGATATATTTTTCTTCTATTGGGCACCATCAGTAAAACTTTAGGTTAAAAATTTAACTGTTTTCTTGTGTAACTGGTGAGAAGCATTTTGGATATAGGATTTGTTTTGGAGTTCTTATTTCCTGAGAGCCTGATAAATTGTTTTCTAAAATTTCATAGGAAATCTCCTATGTGGATCTGTTAAGAGCCCTCATAGTATTTTGAATGGATGTAGCCCAAGTAGTCCATTTGTTAGTGAGGTTAGTGGATTAAGGTCTGCTGCAGTATTTGCCCATTCAACTAAAACTTAAGAATGTGAGCTTTAAGATTGATTTTGTCTAGAATTTTGGTTTTCAATTTTCTTTGCTCATTTGTGTATTTATTTATTATTTTTGCAGTACTGGAATTGAACCCAGGACTGTGACACTGGGTTGTATGCTCAGCCTTTTTTATTATTTTATGACAAGGTCTTGCTAACTTGCTCATGCTCACCTTTAACCCATAGTCCTCTTCTTGCCTCAGCCTCCCAGACTATTGAAATTACAGGGATGTGCCACCATGCCAGCTTGTCGGCAACTTTATTATAATCTCTTCCTTAGGTATTAAGTGTTGCAGTAGTTGACTTTTAAATTTGTTTTATTTTGAAGAGAATAAAGCTGAAAGAAATAAAAGAATAGAGACAATCAAAACAAAACAATGAACGTGATATAAGACTTCAAAACAAGATAAAAGGAAACCAACAATGGCTACCAAGATGCCTCTTGCTGACTTCAAAATAACTTCCTATCCATCAAGCACAATACAATCAAACAAGACAGAGCAGAATAAAACCAATCAAAACCAAATCAATGAAAGCAATAGTGGACTTCAAAACAAGACGGGAATACAACTAGACAAGGAATATAACAGTGGCTACCATAATGCATCCTATTATCTTCAAAGTAGCTATTTATACAATCAGACATAATAAAATCAAACAAAACAAAATAGAATAGTCAATCAAAACAAAACAACAAACATGGTACAAGGCTTCAAAACAAGATGAAAAGAAGTCAATAATAGCTACTATAATGCCTCTTGTTATCTTCAAAATAGTTGCCATACCATCAGGCATGATAAAATCAAATAAAACAGAACAGAATAAAACCAATCAGAACAAAACAATGAAAGCAATACTGGACTTCAAAACAACACAATAAGAATATAACAATGGCTACCATAATACATCTTGATATCTTCAAACTAGCTGCTTATGCCATCAAGACAAAATAAAATCAAACAAAAACAAAATAGAATAAAATCAGTCAAAAGAAAACAAAGCAATACAGGGCTGCAAAACAAGATAACTGGAAATCAATAATGGCTACTATATTTTGTTATTTTTGAAATAGCTGTCCATGCCATCAAATATTTTAAAATCAAACAAGACAAAACAGAATAAAACCAAGCTGAACAGAGCAATGAAAACAATACAGGGTTTCAAAACAGGATATAGATTAACAGTGGCCACTGCCTTCCCCCTCTAGATATCTCCTCCCCTTTCAACCTTTACAACCTCTATTGTACATTTTGGATCCACTAACTCCTTCAGTTTTTTTTTTTCCTTCTTTTTTTTTTTTCATTTTTTTTCATTTTTATCGGTACCAGGGATCGAACTCATGACCGCCTGTTTGCAAGGCAGGTGCTTATGCCGCTGAGCTAAATCCCCAGCCCCACTCCTTCAGTTTTTTATACTAGGGAGACAAAATGATGTTCACCCACGTGACTCTAAACCATTTCACCCAAGAGCATGACCGTAAGTTGCATCCACTTACCTATAAGAGCCTTGAGGTTCTTTTTTTATAGCTGAGTAGCTTTCCATTGTATAGAAATGCCATATCTTTCTTATCCATTCTGCAGTTGAGCAGGCTACCCTTCCTTTTTTTTCTGATTCCCTGTCACATAAAGCATTATTTTCTCTCCTTTGACTTTTAGTCTAAGAATTTCTTTTTGAGTTAAATGTGTTTCATGAATAAAGCATATTGATGGATCTTGTCTCCTGATCCATCTGCCTGTGTTTCTTTTTGTTGGTGAATTGAGACCATCTACATTCATGGTTGTGGCCAACATGCCCTGGTTCTTCTCTGCTATGCTATTTTCCTGCCGTTGGCTGCTTACTTTTCCCCTCCATTCAGTTGTCTGCCCCACTCAGTGATCCACCTCTGCTGCTTTACCTGGAACCGTGGTCTTTTTCTAAATCTTTCTCTAGAATGTCCTTCAGTATTCTTTGTAGAGTTGGTTTGGTGATCATTAATTCCTTCAGTTGTTGTTTGTCATGGAAGTAGCTTGTTTCTCCATTAATTTTCCAAGGTAGTTTTGCAGGGTACATCAATCTGGGTTGGAAGTTGTTTTCTTTCAGGATTTGAAATACTTTATTCCAAGCTCTTCTTGACTTGATGGTTTTTGTTGAGAAGTCTGTCGTGATTCTGATGGGTGTTCCTTTATAGGTGATCTGTTTATTTTCCCTAACAGCTTTTAATATTCTGTTCTTGTGCTGAATTTCTGGAATCTTGATTATTGTGTGTCTGGGTGTAGATTTATTTTGGTTATGGCTAGCTGGAGTTTTTATATGCCTCACTTATCAGTATACCATGTCCTTTTCCCATGTTTGGGAACTTTTCTGCTATTACTTTTTAAAATAGGATTTTAATGTCATTTATGTTGACCCTTGCTTTTTCACTGGCACCTATTATTCTTAAGTTATTTTGCTTTGTGTCCTCTTGCAGCTGTTGAATTATTTCACGGTTTCTTGTTATTTTTAAGATATCTTTCATGGTCACCAAGCTGCATACCTGTCTTCAAGGTCTGAAAATCTGTCTTCAGTTTCTTTCGGGTAGTTTTGCCAAATTTCAGTGGAGTTTTTAATTTCCTCGATATCCCTTTGAAATTGTTTCATGCATTCTAAATCTGTCTTATATTATTCATTCAGTTTCCCTCACTTTCCTGGGCTCCTCAATTTTTATATCTGTCTTCTTTAGAGATACTTAGCAATTCTTTGTTATGTTTTTCATTTCTCCTTTTACCTGAGATAGTATTTCTGTTCTAATTTTTTTATAGCCTCATAAAGCTGTCTTCTTTTTTCTGTTGCCATCACTTCAGAAACTTCAGGTGTGCAGCTCCCAGTCTCTTGCATGTTTTCATCTCCTGGACTTGCTCTGCTTGGGTGGAGACCAGGGACTGCCTTTTGCTGCTTCTTGAATTTTCATGAGTTCTTTCAAACAAGAGGGCAGTGGGGTTCCAGGCACTTCCCACATTGGCTACAGTTTCTCCAGAGAGTGACTGTTTGGATTCTCCTGGCCAGTGCTGGCTATGGGTGGCCAATGGTGGTCCTTGGGTGTGCTGGTGCAGGCCAGCTTCTGTTTTTCCTAATGTGTGCTGGTTACCTGGGCAGAAGCCTCCTCCGGAGGGCTGTTGGAGTGTTCCCAGGGGCAGGGTGGCTACTGCCTCCCCACCGAGCTGGTTATCAGTGGGCATTGTCTTCAGATGGCTGCTAGAGTATGCCTGCAGTAGATGTCTTTGATAGTTTTTTTATATTCTTATTTTGCATTGTCTAGTTTCATTTCCATACTTTAGAACTTTTTATCTTACTACCATCTCAAATTTTTTATTTTGCTTTCTATACACATTTATCAAGACCCACTTTCACTTCTTGTTGCCACCTCATTCTGTAAGAGTTGCAGACTGGCTGCTGTCACCAACTGTTACTTTACTGTAAGTGCTTGATAGTCACCAATGCTCCACTAATTAAAACTTCAGTAATCTCTTTATTTCTTCATCGTTGTCACAATTTGAATCATTCACATTTTTTTCCTTGAAACTCTCAGTTCCCACTCCATCCCATTGAGTATTCTTCATTCTTCCTGAATGGTGTTGTTTTTAGGGGTTGTACACAGAGAACAATTAGGGTCAAGACGTGGAGTTTATAATATTATTTATAATGGTCACTGGGAGTTAACACAGGAAAATGCAGGAAATCCATCCACAACACCAAAGACATAGATTATTTAGTCAAGAGCCTAAACTAAACCCCACGGCAATGTCCCACATGAGTCCAGATAAAAACCCAGAGCTCAGGACAGTGCCTCCCAGGAGTCCAACTGGAGGTCCAGAGCCCACAAGAAGGACTCACACCAGTCTCTTTTACGGATCTGTGCTGGGAAGACCCAAGGGTCAGCGGTGGAAGCCAGAAAATCTATGCCAACAGGATGAAGGAGCTGTGCAAGTGGCATGAGGATTGTACACTGGAGCCGAGAAGTCACACACAAAAAAGACCAGGGCTATCCTAAAAGGCACCACAGCCATCCTCAGTGACACGGAGGCCCTGAGCTCCTCCGATGACAAGCACAGTCGAGTATGGGCCAGGAAGCAGAATGATGAGTTCATCCTGGAGACCAAGCAGCACGTCTTCCCCTCCGGAGCCAGGAAGCAATGCTGGATATGAGGACCAAAGCTTCTCCAGGAGAACCAACAGCTCAGGCAGCAACTCGTAGGAGAACCTACAATGCCTCCTTAACGCCTCAACTCTCAACACCTCCATTCTTCTCCACCTGTTTTTCCTGGCAGCTTTCCTCAGGTGGAGCATCTTCGCCCACTGTCATGCTGATGTAATCCAGCTGGCGTTACGTTGACCACCAGTTCTTAATCCATAACAAATGATATTTGTGAAAAATATTTCCCTTGTTTTTAAAACATTCTTTGTCTTTATTGGTACAAAGTCCCCTCTTGAAATATCATCTTATACCCATCTTTGTCTCTTACAGGTCCTCCCCATGCTTTATGGCTAGTTTTATAATCCTGCTTCATATGCCCTCTTTAAGATTTTGCATTGAAAAAACCCTCATCTTTCTTTAGTCATATAATTCCTAATAAAAAAATTTACAAGATGCATATGTTTTGTATATTTGGTTTTGCACACATGTCTATATATATGATTTTGTACACATTTCTGTCTACTCTAACAGCTTTAAATCACAGGAGAAAAAGGCCATCACTAATGCTTCCTCAGTGTTGTCTATACTCCACAGTGTAGTCAGGGATTTGCAAGGAGAACAAGGCAATATAGGACATACAATTTATAGTATTATTTATAATGGTCACCCAGAGTCAAATACAAAGAAAGTACAGGAAATCCATTCACACACTAAAGACCTAGAAAATCCAGCCGAGGGCCTGGATCCCATGGTAATAACTTGCATGAGTTCAGCTAAATATCTAGAGTCCATGACAGTGCTCCCCATGAGTCCAACTGGAAGCCTAGACGCTGATGACAATGACTCATGCAAGTCTGTTTCATGGATCTGTGCTGTGAAGGCTCAGGGATCAGTAGTGGAAGCCAGAAAGTCTGTGCCAGCATAGTACAGGATTTGTGTCATAGGTTGAGTGTTCTGCACTGGAGCCAAAAAGCCACACTTAAAATAAGGACTAGGGCGTCCCCGAAAAGTACCACAATGACAATGAGGTCTCAAGCTCCTCCAACAATGAAAACGCTGAGTTCATATCAGGAAGCCAGCATGACAAGCTTTTACGGAGATTGAACAGCACATATCTTCCCTTCTGGAGCCAGGAAGCAATGCTCAAAGTAAAGACTAGAGCTCCCCCAAAGTGAACTGCAGCCATTCTTAGTAACAAGGTCCAGAGCTCCTCAGATGATAACAGCTGAGTTGCTATCAGTAGAGCCAACATGACAATCTCCTCCAGGAGAACCAACAACTTCAAATAATAACACTTAGGAGAACCCAGAACACTACTCTTCCTCTCCTGATCTCCTTTTTATTCTGGCAACTTTCCTCAAGTAGGCCATTATATGCAGCACCATACTGATTCAGTTCAGCTGGTTTTTAAGTTGACCACCAGTTTTTAATTTAGCAGCATCGGTAATCTTATTTTGGTAAGGAACCTAGTGACTCCTAAATGATGCCCATGTATGAATCTCTGGACCTTCTGAATATGTTGCATTCATTGCAACGAATTGAGGTAGTAGAGGGAATCAAGGTTGTTAATCATTTGTCCTTAAAATAATGAGATTATCCTGTTTTATGCAGGTGGGCTCTTTGTAATCACAAAGGTTCTTCAAAATGGAGGAGGATGGCAGAAGACAGATTCAGAGTAGTGCGTAAGAGAAAGACTCAAGTAGCTCTTGCTTGAAGGGTGCAGAAAATGAGCCCTGGTGAAGGAGGATAGACACCAGTTATAAGCTAGCAAAGGCAAGAAAAGATTCTCCTGTATAGTTTTCGGAACAAATGCAGCCTTGCTCACACTTTGAATTTTGTTCAGCAAGACGCATGTCAGAATTCATACAAATCAATCTATAAAAGGACATGAAATTTTAGAGGCAGTAGGAAGAAAAGTTGAAAAATAAATTAATCAACCAATTACTCCAAGGCCTTTAAAAATCTCTCCAAAGAGAATTTATTCATTTTTATCCAGATTTATTTTCTGGTTTTTTTAGAAAGGAATTCTAGATGATGTAGTTATCCAAGGAAACCTCATAGCTTGTAGTAATTGTTTAAAAGTTGAGCTGTATCATTAGAAAAAGACAAAGATACTTCCATTGTTGAACAAAGCTGCAGCATAGTAGGTGCATGAACAATGAATGAACGAATAGAGTTGTCAAGTGACGATAATATTTTATTCAAAGAATTCAATTACTTCGAATACCTTACGTGCACTGTATTGCATTCTCTCCCACTCTACCACAATCCTCTTCTTACCACTCTTCTCTGACACAAATAATCCTTGTATTCTGAGCCTTCTTCCTTTTTCCCTTTGAATAAGCTCTGGTTATTTTTAAAGTCTTGGTTTAATGAACTTTTGCTGAAGGTTTTCTTTCGTCACTACTTACTACCACTCCTTTTCCTCTTCCCCATTCTTCAGATGTGCCTGCTTTGTGTTCTCTTAGCACCTTGCACTTCCATTTTGGCCAAAATACACAGTACTACATTGACCTTTTAATTGTCTTCTTCCTTAACTGTCAGAAACTATGTCATTTTTTGCTGAGTACTGGATTTCCAGAGATCAACATCATGGGTATTTAATAAATATTCACTGGATGACATTCATGGAATTTAGTAGTAATTTAAAATATGACAAAACTAATATGTTCAACTTAGACCAATACAAAACTATTTTCAGGTTCTCTATCAGCTTATCCGTTGAAGTTTGTAACCTTATCCAGTATTAAACTCAGCATTTAGTTCAGTGTTAAACCTTAACTCAGTATTAAACCCTAATCTGAAATTAAACAGTAATTTTAGAGGCAAAATTCAGGCTATAACAGTACAATATATTTTTATTTTTGAGCTAATTGTTTAAATTTATTCAGAGTTCATTGTTAACATTTAATTTCAGAACTTACTGTTTCACCTCTGCATTTAGACTTACATCCTTTTTGGCAGTTGCCACTTTACAATTAGATATTATTTTTCAAGAACATAATTTTCTTTTTCTGTGGCTTTTCTTCATTGGAGTGTCTAGTATTTTGAGAGAACATATATTTAGAAAACTAACTCTTAAAGAGAGAAAATGGCATTGATCTGTTTCTTCCCTTTTGAAAGTAATACTCTGCTGGTGGCTCGGAAGGGTTTATGTAGAATTAAGTGGGCTTATGTCTGTTGATGGGCTCCTGCAGATAAAGCCACTGCCACCTTCAGCCAGGCAGCCTTTGTGCTGATGTTCTGCTGTTCCCTGGGGCCAATAGATGCTGTGTCTTCTAAGATAAAACATGTGAGGGAAGGAAATCGGTTCTGTTTGTTGCTATTTAAAGCCCTGCAAAACTGTTTCATAGACCTTGACACTCTGTTTGTCTCATTTTCAATTGAATTATTATTGTTCTTTTATTAGAGGAAAAAAGTTCCCAAGATAATTTTTTGTAAAGTATTTATAATTTACAAGAGGTTTCATGATTTTTGGTGTGAAATGAACTGAGTCTTTAGAGATTTTTTTACCTGTTAATGTCTGGTTTCAGAATCTTAATCACTTGATTGTTTTCCTTCCTGCTCAGATGATTAAAGTTAATAAAACTAATTTAGTTCCTGTAAATTAGTTAGAATTAAAAATGTGAGATTTTTAAATTGACCAGTAGAAGAGTTCTTAGCAGCCAATATTTTGGGCTTTTAGAATGTTGTTTTAAAGTGTGCTTTTCCTGCATTTCTCCTTATACTGTTGATTCCCATTCCATTTTACAATGTTTCATTTACTTTAGGGTGTAGGTTGCAAGTAGGTATAAGAGATAGTACCCTACCTCATTGTTCCCTTGCCATGGTAAGGGAAAGAGGATTTCTCTGTACTATATATGGTCAGGTCAAAGTGGAATAATCAAGTGTTATATGTTTTGCTAAGTCCAGCATCCTAATGGATGTTTAATTTCTGTAGGGAAAATACCTTTAGTAAGGAAATATCCTCACTCCTGCCATTTGCCATTGTATCTGTCATTTCTTGTCCTGATTAGAATAGTTGAATGCCTTTGAAAAGCTCCTAACTCAATATGATACTCATAGCCTGTGTTGTAAGGTTTTCAGTAAGTATTTGCCTTAGTCCTTGGGCTTTTTTCTGTGTTATATTTGATGGAAACTGGCTCTCTCTTTGGAAGATGTATATCATGAAATTACATTCTTTATTTTCTGTTAGTCTCAAAAATTCATGGAGTGGAGATATGTCAGAAAGCCAAAGTTTGCTTAGTTTTGTTGATGTGAGTCATCTTCGGGGAGTATTAAAACAGTAATACTTTGTTCCAAGTATTCCTTTGTTGCCGTAGTTTCAGGGTGTCCCTCAGGTATCCATGGAGTCACTGGCATTCATTATTTCACAGCTGGGCTAGGTACAGGCTCAATTGTAGGAATCATTGCTTAGCTCTGATTTTTATTTATTTATTTTTTATTTTTTATTTGTTTCTTTTTTTCCGGTACCGGGGATTGAACTCACGACCGCCTGCTTGCAAGGCAGGTGCTTATACCGCTGAGCTAAATCTCCAGCCCCTCTGATTTTTTTTTAAAGAGCTTAAGACAAAACAGGACATAACAGAACAATGTAAGCAACACAGTATTTCACCAGAAGACAACTCGTAATTAATAGTAACTACCACTATGTCTCTTTCTTTGAAATAGTTGCATATAACTTCATATACAATAGTATCAAACATAACAAAATAGTATAAAAACATTCAAGAGAATGAGATTATTACAGCATTTTCAGTACCAAATAACAGAAAACAAACAGTGGCTACTATATTATCTCATTTTCTATAGAAAATTTGTTTATACTTACACATGTAATACAATCCAGTAAGGTACAACATGATAGAGCCAATGGAAATAGAAGAGCAAGAGCATGGTAGGACTTCAGAGTAAGGTAATATTATATCAGTACTGGCTATTATAATGATTTGTTTCCCTCAATTTAGCTGTTCATAGCATCACAGATAATGAAATAAAAAAACCAGGACAAACCTATTACAACTGTGATCATTATAGGGCTTCAAAACAATGTAATGGGGAATCATGATTACCATAAATTCTTTATGTACTCTTACTATTTCTTACACTAGGAAGACTATGGTATTTATACATGTGAGTTCGATTTATTTTGCTTATGAGTATTGTCAAGTTGCGCCCATTTATTAGTAAATAATGTGATCATTCTTTATAGCTGAGTAGTAATGTGATCATTACTGATAATCAATGTGATCATTCTTTATAGCTGAGTAGAATTCCGTTGTATAAAAATACCACAACTTTTTTATGCATTCCTCAGTTGATGAACACTTAGGTTGTTTCTGAGATCTGGCTATTACAAATTGTGCTGCTATAAACATGGGTGCACATATATCACAGTGGTATGATGTTTTCAGTTCTTGCAGAAGTGGAATAGCTGGGTCAAATAGGACCAGATTTCCAATCCCAGATTTTTGAGGAATCTCCAGACTGACCTCCACAGTGGTTGCACCAGAATACACTGCAGGAGAGTTCCTTTTCCCCCACATCATCTCAGCATTTGTTATTGGTAGTTTTCTTGATCCTGGCCATTCTTTCTGGAGTAAAGTGGAATTTCCAGTGTTGTTTTCATTTGCATTTCTCTAATGACTAACGATGATGGACATTTTTTCATGTATTTATTTGCCATTTGTATTTCCTCATCTGAGAACTGTGTATTCATCTCAAATGCCCATTTTTGGATTGGGCCCTTGAGTTTTGGCAATCTGATTTTTTAAAATTCTTTGTATGTTTTAGACAGAAGTCCTCTGTCTGAGGGACAGTTCACTAAGATTTTTTCCCAGTTTGTGAGTTTTCTTTTCACTATGCTGGAGGTTTCTTTTGACATGCAGAAACTTTTTAATAAGAGGTGATCCCAGTTACTGATTCTGGGAAGTAGTTCCCGTGCAGTTTGATTCCTGTTCATGAATTCTCTACCTACCCCTATGTCTTCAAGATGTTTACCTACTTTGTCTTCCAACAGATTTAGTGTTTCTGTTTTAATATTCAGATCTTTGATCCATTAAGATTTTAGTTTAGTGTATGGTGATAGGCATGGGTCTAGTTTTAGTTTTCAGCATTTGGAGAGCCAGTTTTTCCAGCAGCATTTATTAAAGAGACTGTCGTTTTTCCAGTGAACATGTTTAGCTCCTTTATCAAAGATAAGGTGGTTGAGTGTGTTAGTAGTTGTGGTTCTATCTTCTAGTCTATTCCATTGATCTTCAGACCTGTTTTTATTCCAGTACCATGTTGATTTTATTATAGTAGCTTTGTAGTATAACTTCAAGTCACGGATTATGATGCCTCCTGCCCTTGCCTTTGCTGCTTAGAATTGCCTTTGCTATTCTGGGACTCTTCTGGTTCCAGATGAATTTTAGGAGTGATTTCTCCAGGTTTTTGAGGTATGTTGATGGTATTTTCATTGGGATTGCATTAAATCTGTATAGTAATTTTGGAAGAATGGCCATTTTCACAATATTTATTCTCCCTTTCCATGAACAAGGGAAGTCTTTCCATTTTCTGAGATTTTCTTCGATTTCTTTTTCAGGGTATTATAGTTTTCCCTATATAGGTCTTCAGCTCTGATTTTTATTTTTTCTTTTTAAAATAAATTGCTGTCTTATTGAAAAGTACATGTACAGGAACAAAATTGAAAAGATGCAAAAAGGATGTGCAATAATTGTCCATCAATCTTCTCTCCTTTTTTCCTCCTTTACCTCCTACAATAATGTCACTTAGTTCCAAGTCCAGAAAAGATACACCAGCACTGAAGCTCTGGGAACCTGGGGTGTAGCTCAGTGGTACAGCATTTGCTAATCTTGCATAATAAGTCCCTGGTTTGCATCCTTGGCACTCATTTCTTCTTACCAGTAGCAGCAATCATATCTTGTTGGTGAACACATTAGTTCCTATTCTCATGGCTTAACAAACAGGGATGAGTAACACCTGATCAGTAGGATAAATTAGGATTAGAAATTCTGGGTCAGATACTGATTTTTTTTTTTTTTTTGGTCTTTTTCGTTTTTACGGGTACCAGGGATCGAACTCACGACTGCCTGCTTGCAAGGCAGGCGCTTATGCCGCTGAGCTAAATCCCCAGCCCCGATACTGATATTTTTATCTAAGAATTTTAAATTAGTTTTGCCTTTGTTTTGCACTGGTCTATGAAAACTGTAGCATGATTAAATTTCTAAGAGAAATAATTTTTTAACATCTAGAATTTTTTCAGTATGTATTAGGTATAAAAATTGCAAGTCCATATACTCATCATGCCTTGGTATTCAACTCATTTAAAACTCATTGAGTTTTGTATCTGATGCATTTTGATATAAGAATTGGGTCCTAATACTTTTCTTTTGTTTGATATTTGATGTGCAACCTAGAATGTTTTGCTGTCAGTTGCTTTGTGACTCACTGCCCCTTCTAGTCACAATATTTGTTTGGTATTCACTGCTTCTCCCAGAACCAAGTAATATTGAGTATCAGTGTATCACTGTACATCATTTTACTATAAACCATGATGTAGAGAGGACTCAGGATAATGTACAGGCAATTTCTACAACACTGGAAGGAATCCTACTAATGAAGAGAAGAGCCATTGGTCAATGTCTTTGTGTCCCTGTATAGTTTTTTCAAGGGAAAGACAAGAGGTGTTGACAAGTTAGAGATGAAGTAAAATAATTTGGTTCAAGAGAAAATCTGAGAACAGTAGGATTGTCAGCAAGCTGACCGGCTTATTCTATTTTATGCTGCTATAACAGAATACCATAGATGGGTGAGTTACAAAAAAATAGAAGCTCATCTAGCTTATGTTTCTAGTGGCTGGGAAGTAAAGATCTAAGGGTTTCATTTAGTGAGGGGATTTTTGCTGTGGCATAACCTGGCAGAAGGGATCACACAACAGTAGAAGAAGAGCAAGGGAGAGAAGATGGCCGAATTTAATCCTTTTATCAAGGGTCTACTCCAGTGATAACTAGGCAACTCTTATTACAGTGGGGTTAAGCCTTATATGATGGACCTAACCTAATCACTTTTAAAGGTCCCACTTCTTAATACTATCACAGTGCAATTAAATTTCAGTGTAAATTTTGGGTGGTACATTAAAACTTTAGTGACGACTTTTTATGGATAGAGAAATTCTAAGAGCACTAGTATACTTGCCAAAGTCTACAGAGTTGGAGACTGAATAGTACCTGGACTTCAAAACAAGAGGCTGTAGCAAGATTCAAGGTCACTAATAGTGGTTACCAAAAACACCAGCCAACTCTCACTGGACACAAGCATAGGCTATTACTGACCAGTTTAAAGGCAGCCGTCTTTGGGGAAACCAACC
This sequence comes from Cavia porcellus, assembly GCF_034190915.1. Classification (NCBI taxonomy): domain Eukaryota; kingdom Metazoa; phylum Chordata; class Mammalia; order Rodentia; family Caviidae; genus Cavia; species Cavia porcellus. The sequence continues at coordinate 11,312,321 of NW_026947512.1, read as the reverse complement.
AATTATCTGGTTTTCAGTGAGTGAATCAGCATCGATCTTGTTCAACAATAAACATGAGACACTGCTACTGAGGGCTGCTCAGACCCTCGGATACCTGTGGGAGGATAACAGGGAATAAAGAAAAAACAGCCAAATTTCAGGGTATGAAGGAGACCAGGAGGAGTTTGCCTATAGTGGACTGGCTCACCTATCTCTGAGGTTGGCTTTTATTGGCTACCAAGAAGCATAGGGGGAGGGTAGCATGTGGTTCATGGAACAGCAAGGATAGCAAATGGGCAAATAAGGATTAAGTTAGTGAGGATCTAGATTTTCTTTAATCCCAAATGCCTGTATTTTGACAACTGTCCTTAGCAATTGCTGTCTTGCTCCAGGAGTGGGATTATTAGCATTCAGACCATAGCCAGGGAGCACTTGGCCTTCCCTATACCTCTCTGTTCCTGAAGAAGGGCACACTGGGCTCAGGACTGGTGGGGAGGGTGGTTAAATCACATAGGTGGGCCCCCTATAATCTATCACATAGCCTGGTCCCCGCAAAATGCAATATGCTCCTTGTTCCAAGTTGTTACCTAGGAAAAAAGGAGTGGGGAGAGCCCTTAAAGAAGTTGGACTTTAAATTGGAAGACTATGCACTCAAAGGAGATTGGTTTAAAGTAGATAAGAATAAATTATCTTTAGCTGATAAAGTTGAAAGAACTCTCAACCCTACCCACATCCACCACTGCTAAAATAAATGGAGGCTGAAGGTCAGAATGATAGAAATTATAGAAAAAGGAATTTATGTATGATTTGTGTATCTCAGTTATTATATGTCACCCCCTCCAACACATATACACATACCCTAACCTGGATGCTATGGAAGAGCAGTTCTGGTCTTCCATACCCACTTGTAAGACACTAAACCATGGATCATAACAAACACAAATTTCCATATTATTTCCATTATCTTTAATAGAATTCTGCTTGAGTCTGAATATTCTTTACTACAGTTGAGTTCTAATTACCTGTAGCATATTTCTTAAACTATTCCAGCATGTATCTGCCATATCCCAATTGACTACTTACTATCTCTTTTTTTCAAGTGTAATAGTAGCTAACATTGTGTATTTATGATACACCCAGCACAAAGCTTGTAAATAGTGTTTTGTGAAGATCATTTCATTGCAGTATATGAGGGACCTGGCCGAGGAAGCTTAATGAACTTCCATGTGAAGCCTGAAATTGAAAGTAATTTTCTTACCAAAGAAACTATATTGTATTCCACTACTTTGCATTTTTTTTCTGTTTTACTCTTTCTTTATAACTCCACTGCATTTATATGTCTTCTGATACTCCCTTCCCTTGTCCCATTTAGTTTTCTGATCCTTTTTGTGTTTTATGACTTATGTCCCTTCTTTTATCTCCCAGCTTTTTCTGATACACTGATTCTTGGGTATCTGATCCTGTTCCCTGTGCTTTTTTCTCCGCAGCTTTTGCCAAATCTCTGCCCCTGCATCACCTCTAACAAACAGTCTAACAAAAACTGTTCAGAAGCAAACGTTCATTGGCTGTTTGAACAGATTATCATTTGAACAGAAGATTCTAGTACCCTTTATTTGTTGGCTATTGATTTTCTTAACTAAGAAAACTGATCAGCCATTGAATGTGTTGCTGAGTATCTATATTAATGTCAGAGAATTATGTGTTACAGTATCAGTATCTCTGACAGAATCTGCCTCCAAATTAATTTTGCTTACTGATTTCCTTCTCAGAGGTCTTAATTATACAGAGATTCTTGGAATATTATCCAGAAGGGAAGATAAAATCCCTGAAAGGGTTACCGTACAGGATTGATTTATTTTGAGGCCATGTTTTTGTATGTGATGTAAGTAGTATATACTTTTGTACTACTTACATCACATACAAAAAGCCAGTTTTTAATTTTTTATTATTAAAGATCTCAATTATGCCTGAGAAAGAATATAATTTTAACTCCTTAAACTTATTATGGCTTTTAACTCAGATTTGTATTTTGTTGTTTAGTTTTGAAATAGTTAAAGTAGTTAAAGAATCTAAGCATTCTACTGAAAAGTAAATATATGAATGCGTATGTAAACCTAAGTACATATATGATAGAAACACACATGTATAGTATTTTTATAAATACGAGTTATGTGTGCTTGGGTATGTAGTATTCACATGTTCATTAATTACCAAAATCAGGTGTGTTTTATAAATGTCCCTTTAATAATTTCTCATTATTACTCGGTAGACTACAACACATCTGATCAGTAAGAATCATTGAATTTATGAATTTGTAGAATGTGCATGCTTTAAACAAAATTTTAATTGTGACTATTTAGCATGTTAGTGTATAACAAAGCCTATAGTTCTTATCTACTTGTTATTTTTTCTGATTTCCATCATCGTAGCAGAGAACATCTTTTTAATATGGTTTATATTATAGCCCATTATCATTCTGAAACATGCTCAGTAAATCTGTTACGCACTTTCGTTTCATAGTCTTTTGCTTTTTCTTTGAACCAAGACAGTAATTAAACTGTATTAATTTGCTATTGAGTCTCATTTTTTTATAGTCTAATTTTTGGTCATTTCTGCCATGTTCGTTTTGGAAGAATATTGGTTTTTTTTCAACTAAGTGGTACCACAGGCAAAGAAAAAGTGGTTAAGATCTGTGACATTTGATGAATTGGCATATCATTTGCAGTTGTGTGTTCCACCCAGTTCTCTGAGAGAAATGTTTTCCCTTGAGTACTAGAGTACTAGAGAAATTGTTACAGCATTGTTTCGCTGCAAAATTATTCATAGTAGCATATCTGTGAGACATAGTGAGACCGAGAATGTATCATGGAAATGATTGTCCTTTCGGAATAAATGTGGCATTTTTATATGAAAATTTTAATTTTTTTACCCTGGAAATAAAGATACCAACTCAGCTCTAGAGAACTGTGATTCTGATATACAACTAATACGTGTTTAATTATTTCTATATAATATGCAGGTCATGTTTACTTGTATTCATTTTGTGACGAATGAAAAAAAGCACATCTGCATCCTGCTTTTAATTAAGTTGGAGTGATATAGTATTATACCATCTTTTAAGAACTACAGGCAAATTTTAAATGTGCAGGACCTATTTAATAAGGGTAAGTGGAGCATGCAGGGCAAGGTAATTAGAACACCTTTGGCTAGATCTCTGAATAAAAATAGCTGGTCTCATTGTTCAGAGTAAGGTAATTAAGGCTTGAAGAATGAAAGCTTCTTGCTCAGATACTATTTCTTTATTTTAGGTTTAATGCCTAGAAATCTCCATGTAATCACAACTAGTCCAGTAAATACTGCTGAGTGAGACAAATTGTAATGCCTTATTCTATATCCTTGTTGAAAAAAGGGAAATACATGTGGTCTCAGAACAACTTTCAAATTAAAACCATTAATCTTGCTGCTGTTCTTGTCTTTTTTCAACTTCATGATGATGATACATACATATTTTCACACCTCCTCTTTTTTTCCTCTTTTTCACCTAATACAAGCGAATGCAATATGGTAACCTAAATTGAGATTGCTTAAATTTTTATGCTTTTCTTAACTTTTTGGCGAGTCATTTATTACTATTTAATTTAAACTTTAAATACCAGTTGTTTTAGTTATCTTTCTCATTTCTTGGACAAAATACCTGACACCCAAAGTTAAAGGGAAAAATGGTTTATTTGGCTTACTGTTCATAGAAGATTTAGTCTGTAATTGGCTGGCTCTGTCTTGGTTACTTTTGTCTCATTGCTGGGACAAAATACCCGATCCTTAAAACTAGAAAAGGAAAGGTTTATTTAGCTTGCAGTTTTTGGAGGTTTTAGTCCATACTCAGGTGGCTTTCAAGGCAGGGTGGCGTGGCTCAGGGGCCACCCTTCATAGTGACTGCAAGCAGCAAGAGCAAAAGGGCTAAGGTGGGGGTGACGTGGAGAAACACACCTTCTTCCCTCCTTTGTATTGTCTTCAGGTTACCCGCCCCTGAGCTGGTATAACACTCCCGCTGCCAATCCTAGTGCTAGACAATGAACCAGTCACAAACAGACTCAGCTGCTTCCATGACAGCATGAGGATTTCAGGGAACACTTAAACAAACCATAACAGGCTCCACTGCAGGGTGAATTGGCAGAGGGGCATCTCAGAGGAGAAACAGGTCACATACTAGAAGATAGCAAAAGCAAGCAAAGGAGAGAGAGAGAAAGAGACCAGGGCAAGCCTTTTTCTCCCTTATATCCGATGTAGGCCATGATTCTAGGGCAAGTGTAGCACTCACACAAACTAGATTTAGCCACCTCCAAAAAAGCTTCAGACTGCATGAGGCTTTTGCAAGGACATCTAGAAATAACATAGCTGTCTTTCAATGAGTTGTGTTCGGCCCTTTCTCTTTTTTTCTTTAATATATGCCTTGAAAATTCTTTATTTCTATCATTACACTGTGTAATCATGCTCAAACATGTACTGTACTATAGTTTGATTCTTTCAGTTTCCTGGACTCAAAGCTACGTTTCTAGCTACTACTTGGATTTCTATACAGAAAGTATAATGACATCTTAAATTAAATGACTTCAAAGTCCAGAGGCATTCTTTATTCTCTTTAACCGTCCCACTTTCACTGTGTTTACTATTTGAATTCATAGCACCATCACTCACTTTTGATAACTTTGAAAATTTTATGTCTTCAATTAAAAGTCATGCCTGTCCTACTTATGTAACATCATCAAATCTATTTCCGCTTCATTCTCACTGCCAGGTGCCAGGGTTGAGGTCTTCATGTCTTCTTACCAGGATATGAAACTTGTTGCCGTTGATCTGCTTTTTTCCTAGTCCTTTCCGATCACCAGTCATAGATCTGCTTCCCTAAGAACTGGTCTAATGATTCCATTGCTTCATTTAAAAACTTGTCCTGGTTTCCTGCCTCTTATCAGGAAATTCAGCCTTATTTGCAAAGCCCTTCTCAGTCTAGGTCCTTGACCATTTTTTACCAGTATGCCATACTCTAGACAAATAGAATGTCTTTTTTTGCCTGAAATACTTTTCATTTTTTTTCTATCCATGTGTGTTTTCTGTTGCTATGTAAATTTCCTGAAGACATTTATTTATTTTAATCTGCTATGTTCACTGTTTTATTTATTTATTTTTTTTTTTGAGACAGGATCTCACTGTTTAGTTTAGGCTGGCTTTGAATTCACGAGGTAGCCCAGACTGGCCTTGAACTCGAAGCCAACCCCCTCCCTCAGCCTCCCAAGTCCTGGGATTACAGTCATGTATCACCATGCCTGGCATATCCCCAGCAACTTAAAGCAATGTTTAACATATAGCAGGCATTCAAGAAACATTCATTGAATGAATGGGTAAGTAGATGTCTAGTATGCTGAGTTCATATTTCCTAAAATTGAAGAATTAATTCTGAAGAACAAAAGAGGTTAAGAGTAGTTAATATTCATTGAAGGAAAGATCACTCCTCCCTGAGAGAGACAGGAGGAAACCTAGAAAGTGGGTTGCCCATGAGTCCATTTAGCAAAGGGAGTTTTCTAGAGCAAAATCACAAGGTGGGTACAAGGTGAGACGGAACTATAGTCAACCAATAAGGTTACTAGTATAGTCACTTAGGTAACATTGATCCAACGAGGAAGGAAGTCACATAGCAAGTGTATGTGTAGGCACAAAGTCCTTTACTGGAAGGGATAAGTCAAGGTCTTGGTCTCCTACCCAGGTGACTGTTACCTATTTAGAGTATTGATCATTAGATTATTATTGTTTATCCCTCAGGGAAGTATATATGTATAGTCATTCTATCTTTGTTTTGAGACCTGGCCATCAACCAATGGGTCTGTGCCAACAGTTGTGTTCCTGTTTTCTGCACTGGCTCTTTTGCGGGCCTCACCCTATCTGGCTGCTTATAATATTTTTACCCAGCTTAGCTGTCTGTAATACCTCTATTGTTGAACATCTCCAAGCTTAAGCTTGAACTTTCCACTACTTGAGCACCAGATATTGAAAAATAAATTCACTCAGTGTATGTAACTTTGTTCACAGTCGAACTGAAAATCTGACGTGAAAAAAACCTCTAGAGGTTCAGAGTGAGTTGTATGCCACACACACACACACACACACACACACACACACACACACACGCGCGCGCGCGCGCTGTAAGTGCTGCTCTCTCCCAGGCAACATGTTGTGCTTGTATTAGTGTGTTTAGACATTGGTCGTTGTGCTTTTGTGTGTGCGTGTACCTTATTTGTGTCACTTGTGTCAAATATCATAACTATGGCTCCAAAGAAAGGTAGTAATTCCAACAGTAAAGCTAAAAAAAAAAAAAAAAAAAAAAAAGTGAGAAGCACAGTAGAATTAAAAGAAATCATTCAGAAATTTGTTAAAGTCCTGGAAGAACAAATTCATAAGTATAATTATTCGACAACCAATTATTTGTTTTTCTGTGATGGGAAAAATATATTCAATTCTCAAGCTTTTCGTTATTTGAACATGAAATTGGAGCAAATTGAGTTTGACGATGGAGATATCACTGTAGTTCACAGGAATCAAGTTATTCCCTTCTGACTTTTGTTTCTGAATAATTGTCCTCTATTATCCCAGTAAATTGTCTTTGGTTGTCCTAACAAGTTCATTATGTTCATTGTGATCAAATGACCCTAGACTAGAAAACATTGAAAAGATTCCAAGGCAATTTGGACAAAGGTCCTTGGTTTTAGAGACCAGTTCCATTTTAAGAACGCTTTGTGGCTACTCTCAGCTGTACTTTGTTATTCACAAAGCATAAACATACAGCCCCCGTACTAAGGTCAAGTGTCACCAAATATTTGGTGAATGGGAAATGTCCTGATTTAAAAGGAACTGCTTTTAAGTGTGTTGCAGCAATTTTGGATTTCACTGGTGGTGCTGGAAACGTGAGCAGAACTCCCAGTGGAGGGAGAGACAAGCTTTATTAAGCTGGCTGGCCCAGAGGAATCAAGCACTCAAAATTCTGAGCACCAACTGTGGGTTAGGAGAGGACCTATAGAGAGCTCGTGGCAAGAAAAGGCACGTAGGACAAAGGCAGTTATTTAGAGGTGACAAGTTTACAATTCTATGCATTTAGGCTGTGAAGCTGTTTAATGTTATTATGCCAAAGGACAGCTGGTACGTGAGGATACAGCTGGTCCAAGAAAAGGAGGAGGGAGGCACAGCACCGGCCAGAAGTGCTGTAATGTGGTTAAATGACAGAACAAAGTAAAAACATAGCATTATCTGATGGGGAAGTCCTTGGAGTGAGGAGGGGTCCCAAGTTGGTTTATTTTTCTCTTTTGAGTGGTGGTAGGATTGCCCTTTTAACATGCACAGTGGGATTGAGGGCTGGGTTTCCAGGTTCTTGTGTGCACTACACAAAGAATTGGATGTAGCATGCAATGATAAGGGAAGAACACCTAAGTTTAGTGAGGTTTAAAGGGTAAAGTTATGCTCAGAGGAAGCAGGCTCATACTGGCTTAGTATTCTGGGCTTAAGGATTTGAAAATGTGTGCTGGACTCAGACTGCCTACTGTTGAGCCGTTCAGAGCACAATTGACAATGTAATTGACAGGGCACTCGATCCTATCAGTTGTATCTACTGTACAAGTCTTGCCCCATAATTCACCTGTTGTAACTAAACTTGAATTGTAGTCCATATATGTGAGCCTTTAACAAGTTTCAAATGAGGAAAGGTCATTGTAGGTCATGCTGGCCAGCCTTGCACCCTTCTATACTGGTTTGGAATTTTGGTAAAATTCTGGGGGTCTTTGTTATTCTTATCTCTGCCTCCAGGTAGTGGGCTTTAGAACAAAGTTGTAGGGAATTGACCCTGAGGCTTTGCCCATGTTCAAGTAAGTGGTGGCTTGTGGACCTGTGACTTCTAATTAGATTGTCTGTATTATTGCATGACTTGTAACACCATGTTTGTTATTCCATGTAACAAATTTATTAAGAAAGCTTCTTTTATATATCTTATTATGGACATGAATCATTTATTCTAAGATGCTAATTTACTCTCAGTTGGTTTTCAAGGTGCACTAGTTTGGTTGATTGTCTAGCAACAGTAAAAATACCTCTATATCTGTATCTTCATTTGCTTTCTTATTTAACAAAGGTCAAAACTTTAGGCAGTAAAGGAAAGCAGAATCATGATGAAAATGTGATGCCAGAATTCTGAATTTTTCTCAAATAGACATGTGTTTTAAGGACCTGAAATAGAACACTTTAGATTTATAACCTGATAAATGATTTCTAATTTATCATTTCTAAATCACTTATACATTTCTAACATCATGTAGGAATGATTTCTAATAGATATTTTAGACACTAGTAAAAGCCAATTAGCCTCATGACTAGTTATATAGAAGAGTATGATAGACAAAGGACAGTTCATATTTTAATTATAAAGTCAAAAAATAAGTGTATTTATAAGTATGCAAGACTACATGAGGAGGATGGGATCTGTTTATCAACAAAACACTTAAGCAGAGGTGTATGTTATCATTGAAAAATAGGTGTTGATAAGTATGTAATTTCTTTGACTCTAGGATAATTTAAGAGGCTCATATGTAATGCTAAAGGTTTACAATTAAGTATGCCTGCTCTAAAAAGCAGAGATTTGAAACACTGGAACTGAAATAAATTAAGTTCTAATTTCCAGGTAGGTGAAATTAAAATTTCATGCTTTTTTTCAGGGCTACTGAAGTAAATATAGGTACACATGGTTTTTTTCTCATTTGATTAAATTTTCTGATTCTCCATGGAGTCCTCTGATTAATTTCTCTACTGGTGGGCTTTTCAATAGTATATGACTTCTTTATACAAGTAATTATATTGTGAAGTGTGTTACATGATTTTTAATGAACAATATACCAATCTTAAGAGTAATTAGAAAAATGTTCTTAATTATATTTATTCTCAGCACAAGTGTGCTCATTAAAATGTAAGACTTGTTATTTGAGATACAAACTTTGTGGCCTAGTATTTTGTTCATAGTGGTAGCTAATAGCTGGCATTATATTCAGGAGCAGTGATAGTGGTAGGGATACCATTTTTCTGGCTTTTATTCTAATCACTGGCTTCCAACAAACTTTTTAAACTAGCACTTTTCATATTTTGTGAGATGTATGGTGACATGTGTTTTAGCCTATTTTACTTAAAATAGAGACATACAGAGAATAAATGCATATGTAAAAAGTTAGCACAGAAGACTACTAGAAATTACATGTTATGCTTTAACACATTACTTGCTTAGAAGTTCAGGAAACAACTAAAATGCATCATCTTGCCATATATAAAAAGCCATGTGTTTTCAGAGCATAATGACCACATTGTAAGCTTTTAGTCTTGCTGTGATTTTTAAATTTGCACAAGGCTAGAAAAAATTTAGAATGGTTTGTCTTGGTAAATCAGAATTTCAAAAATTACCTGGATCTCCATGGCTGACATCATATATCTGGTCTGATGGGAGTGGAGAGGTGTGAGTGGCAGTGAGATAGCTGTATTAAAAGTATTCTTTATTCTAGAGCCCAAATGCTAAAGACATTACTTTATTATATATGTTGCTAAAGAGAGCACCTAAAGGCAATGCTTTGAGATAACATTGTTTTCTCCAGAGAAGAACAAATATTTAAACATGTACCTTGGTAGCTTGGTCCACAAATACTTCTGTTTGCCAACAGTGTAGTTTACAAACAAGTGTTTGGCCCAAAAAAATTTTGGGGAGGTATTAGGACTCGAACTCACGATCCCATACTTGCCAGGTAGGTGCTATGCCACTGAAAAATATCCTTGACCCTGGCAAAATTTTGTTTTTGTTTGAAAACTCTGCATCAGGGGACAGACACAACTGTGGTCATCTTTCTCACACAAACACGAATATGACCGTAACCAGTAACATTCAGGTTGCAGTATATGTATGTGTGTATGTATACTGAAGGCTGATCAGACCCTTAAATACCTGTAGCGGGGATGACAGAGAATAAAGATGATAAAGAGACAAATTTCAGGGTACAGAGGAACCTGGAGGAGTTGGCCTCTAACAGACTGACTGGCTACCTCTGAGGTTGAATCACTTTTGGCTACCAAGAAGTGCCTAGGGAGGGGTAACACGTGGTCATGGAAACAGCAACTACGGAAAGTGGGTGGATAAGGATTAAGTTAATGAGGAGCCATCCCATTTGAGATCTTCTCTAGTCCCAAATGCCTGGATTTAGGAGTGATGTTGTTAGCATTCAGCCCACAGCCAGGGCACAAACAGCCTTTCTTATATGTCCCTGTTCTTGAAGTAAGGTCACACTGTGGGGGTGGGAGCTTAAGTCATATAGTTGGGCCCTCCATAATCTATTATATAGCGTGGTCCCCAACATATATCCATAAATATCATCTGTTACTCAGAGTACTTACATTTCCTAGCTCTTGCTTACATTCCTCATCTGTGGTATCATAATGCTGCAATGCTGTGGAAGTAAGCCTCGTGGATAGCCTCAGTTCTCCTTGAGAATGTTCCTATCATGCTAGATGGTCTTACATATTTATTAAGGCAAGATTTCATGACAGTTGTTACTTTATAACCAAACTGTGCTTTTAATTTTTCCTATAGATTTAGATAATATCTGTTAAGCTCATCATTCAGTTATTTCCTATGAAATGCATACAAAACATTTTTATAGCACTTCTTTATGGTATTTTCAGTATAATTTTTAAATATCATTTAACTTCTTTTTGGTTTGAAATAGGATTTTGCCATTCAACAAGTATTTGCTGGCTGAAGAAATAAACTTTGAGGCTGGAAGCTGTTATCAGTTATACTTTACTAAGAAATCATTGTAACTATATTACTGACATCATGTTTTCACTAATGTAGCAAATATTTTTAAGCTTAATATTTTGTAAATAAATGTTTTGTCTATTTTGGTGTAGAATTTCCCCTGATAATGCAGTGAAATCATCTAAAATTATTATTCAAATAAAGTTATCTAAAATATACAGTACAAGTAACAGATCTCTGTTAGACTTGTAACAGATGCTATATTTAAAGTGTATACACTTCTTGCATAAAGTTGTAAAGTCAAATTAACAAATGATTTGTATATATCTGTATGAGTTGGTGGTTTGTTCTACTTTGACACCTAGTGACATGAAAGTGAAAGAAGAGGGTTTGAAAAGTAAAAAAATGCTGACAACTAATGCTGCTGTTCACTTAAAGATGAAGCTTCAGTCATTAGAGCAAGAGCTTACAGCAATGTTAAAAAAGAATAAACCAAGCAATAGCAACATAAGCATATGAATATATGTAGGTATAGTGCTACTTATTAGAAAAAGGGTTGCTTTGAAGAAGAGAAATCATGAGTAAAAAGTAGAGTCACCAGTGCTTTTGAGCTATGTGTTTTTTCAACCATAAATTATGTTACATTGTATGTTCAAAAAAATGAACGTAGGGATCTTTGTGTCAGTGGGATTTATTTATTTACTTATTTAAAGCTTGAGAGAAGAGATTGGGATGAAAGTCAGACTTCAAGGAGACCAGAGAGGGGGAGGAAATGAAAAAGTAACCAAAAGCTACTTGTTTAAGAAAGCTGACTTGAAAAGTTAGATAGCAGGTAAAGAGCCTGAAAAGGGCAATTAGTGCTGATTTGCTGTGAATTAAAACTCCTATAGTTTGCTGATTTTGTTTGTTGTGAATAAAGTTTACTCACTTGTTTGTCACACTGCCAGTCACCATGTTTTAAGTAAATCACAAGGGACCAAATCTTTACATAAGATGATGAAGGCAGGTCCATTCCAAGGTCCTCTGCTAACTCCCCGAACTTCCTTGCAGTCATCCTTTCTTTTTCCTTCCAGACAACAATGCATTCTGCTCAAAGGGCCAGGAGGACTCCCTTTTTCTTTAATCTAGACTGGTGGCGGCACTGCTGTGCCTCTCAAGTAACATCCACCTCATTGGCAGAGCCATCTGTAAATGACACGGGCTTTTTCCCTTCACCTACATGAAGTGAATTCCCGTGTAAGCCATGGTGTGGCAAAAAACGATGCAAATGACTAAATGTCGAGAATTAGGGGTTGCTTAAATAAAGTGTGATATATGGAGAGGTAGAAGAAAAAAGAGGAGGAGGACAAGAAAGGGAAAAAGTGGAAGGGACAGAAAAGGAATGGTAAGGAGGAGGAGGAGGAGGAAGAGGATGCAAAAATTGCAATCCCGGAATGTTCAGAGCTTCACTGTGGAGTTTTGTTTTTTAGGTTTTTTTTTTTTTTTTTTTTAAATTAGTGAACCTTGGTTTCTAGATCAAGATGATTTTCCTTTTTTGTTTTCACAAGACATTTCCAATTGAACTGCACTCTTTAATCACAATTCTTTCTGACAGGTTTTTGATTGGATCCAAATGTGCAGTCTGGGCCCTGAGAATCTAATTTATGTGTCTGTTGGCAGCAGTTTTCATTTTAGTCTCAGAGCTGCTTTATACTCTTAAAAATATGGAGGACTCGAAAAGGCTTTGCTCATATGCAATTTTTTGTATATATTTTATGTAAGAAATGAAAACCGAGCAATTTAAAAAATATTTTCAATTTATTTAAAACTTCATTAAGACCATATATGTTAACATTATATTTTAAAAAATGACTATTTTCCAATGTGAAAGTAATTCAGTGAGAAGAGTTATGGCATTGCATGTGTTTTTTTTTTTTTAACTAATATCTTTATTTTTCATTCTCATGGGAATTTTCAAAGAATAAAGTGGCTTGTTAACTATAGTTACCGTGATATATAATAGATTTTACTATTAATTAATTTTATTAACTCAGAACTTACTCTATTTATGTTACTAAAATTTTGTATCTTTTGACTGGTACTTCCCTACCCCTATGCACATGCATGTGCAGACACACATGTACACATGCTGCCCCCCATGTGACGATCTTTTTATTATCTACTTCTGCTTTTTTGTACAAGCCATATACAAGTGAAGTCATGGGATACTTGTTTTTCTGTGTCTGGCTTAATTTACTTACTGTATCTTCCAGGCTTATCCATGTTCTTGCAAATAATGGATTTTCCTTCTTTTGGAAGATTGAGTAGTATTCCATTACATTTGTACTTTTAAAATCCATTCATCTGTTTGATACATATTTAAGCAGATTCCCTATTGCATTTATTATGAACAATAGTCTAAAGAGACATGAAAATGGAGACGTCTCCAATATTCTGATAGTGTATTGGTTAGGGGTCTCTAGAGGAACAGAATCAATAGAAAAACTAGGTATAATTATGTAAGGAGATTTATTAGGCAGGCTTATCAAATCAGAGGTGGGAGAGTCCACAATAGCTGTCTGTGCACAGGAGAGCTAGAAGAGTCAGTAGCTGACAGTCCAAGAAGCTGGAAACTCTAGCGCAAAAATGATGAAGGGTGCAATGCCAGTCTTGAGACCAAAGGCCTGGAAGTTCCTTGGAGGGTTACTGGTATAGTGTAAGTCTGTTGGAGCTGAAGAAACTGAAGTCTGATGTTCATAAACAGTTTCAGCAAAGCAGACTGATCTCTTTTCATTCCACCTGGGCCTTACGTGTATTGGATTGTGTTATTCACAATCATGATGTGTCTTCCTCCATTGTTTGCTGGCCTGAATTCAGTCATCACTGGAAACACCCTACAGACACTTCCAGAAGTGTGTCTTGGTAATCTGCTGGCCATTACTTAATCTAGTGGAGTTGATACATCATGATTAACAGTCAGGACTGATTTTTTTTTTCTTCAGATGTATGCCTACGGTAGAATTGATGGATCAACTGATAGGAGATTTCAGATGTCTTTAGCATCAGATTTTATGTAAGATGGTTAGAATGTCAGACTGCTTCTGCATTCACTTGTTGCATTATTACATTACTTAGCCTTAGGAAAATTCCACTATGCACTCATGTTCACAGTTTTTGTTTTTGTTTTTTTTTTAATCGGTACCAGGGGTTGAACTCACTTGCAAGGCAGGCACTTATGCTGCTTAGCTAAATCCCCAGCTCTCACTATACACTCATGACAGAGAGAGTGATAAAAGCAGATATTAGTAATACAAGACCGTTTTGCTCTTGCTGACCCTCTAAAAAAGTATGAGCCTTTTGTATTGTGTTTCAAAGCTATTTTTTGTCGCCCTCTTCAGCCACCATCTAGGGAGAAGGGAGCTGATACAATAAAATACCATACACTGGGTAGATTACAGATAATAGAAATGGGAATTTGAGATCAAGTACTACTAGTTTTGGTGTCTGGGGATGGCCTACACCTTGATTTGTAGATTTTAAATTCTTGCTGTGTCACTTGCATAGTAGAAAAGCAAGGCACCTTTCAGGTGCTTATTTTCTAAGGGCACTAATCCCATTCTTGAAAGCCCTGACATCATGGTCTAATCAGCTACCAAACACCTCACTTCCTAATAAGCATTGCCTTGGTGATTAGGTTTCAGTGTATAAATTTTGAGGAGACAAAACATTCAGATCATAGTAATATTTCAGTACTAGGAAACCCTGATTGCTGTGCTCTGCTTTTTATGGTTATAGATGTCAATGGTATTTTTTTGAACCTTATCTTCCTTTCTTCTTTCCCTTGGAAAAAGAAAGTTCAAATTCAGCAGCATAGGGGCCAGGAGTTTAGCTCAGCAGTATAAGTGCCTGCTGGGCATGCATGAGGCCGTGAGTTCCATACCAAGTACCCCCCTCAAATTTAAAATTCAGCAGCATTCTCTGTCTGCCTTTAAATCTATCTGTAGTCAAGAAATTGGAGGCTTTAAATTTTATACTATGTGATATAGGCCTCAGGCATTCCCTGCAGCTCTGAAGTATAATTACCTATTCTCTAGTCTTTTCTGAATGTACACCTGGTCTGGAAAGTATATTTGAGTACACACCTCTAAGTCTTTTAAAATTTATTTATGGATGTTTTATATATAAACTAAATGTACATATATAGTACTGGAATATACATTACATATATATGTTAAATACATATGCCATGTACTCATATACATGTATAAAGTATAAATAAGATAGATTAAAATAAGTATTGGAAAATTTGAATATTGTTTTACATTCAAGTGGATCATGGCACATACTCCTGGTTACCTTTTTCTTTCTTTTGAGATCCAGTCAATTGTGCCTGAAAGTATAAAAGAAAGTGGGAAAGACATGGTAGTTCAGAAGGACTTTGAAAGTTAAGGGAAGTTATTTTGTATGTTTGCTGCCAATGGAAGAATCTATATAGAGAATCAAAAAGAAAGGGGATTTTCCACTGAACGTAGAGAAAGATGTGGGGAGAGGCACATTTTCTGGTGATTATACTGAAAAGCAAGAAAGTCAGTTTGTAAATAGCCAGTAAGAGAGTATGGTTGGTGGTATAAGGCAAGTGTGAAATAAAGAAAAAGAATGTTAAGACAATTTCAGCTTTTCAGTACATAAAAAACATAAAACAGAGCACAGCAGAGGGCATCTGCTAAGATAATGATTGGGTATAACAGAATTTGCAGGTGAAGAGAGTTGAAAAAATTTTACAGAACACTGAAGAAAGAAAGTGAACAAGGCATAGAAGGTAGAAAGACCTGCTGTGTTCAAGGGTTGGCAAAATGAATTACTGAGAGTGAACTACAGATTCAGTACACTCCCTATGAAAATAACAAGGACATTCTTCACAGAACTAGAAAAAAATTCTAAAATTCATACAGAAACACAAAAGACCACAAATAGCTAAAGCAATCTTGAAAAAAAGAGCAGTACTGAGGGTATCACAGTATCTGATTGAAAATATATGGTATAGAACCATAATAACAGGAACAGCATGGCTTTATTATATAAACAAAAATATGCACATGGCTGCAGTCATGTGATTCTTGTCAAAGGAGTGAGGCAGGAGGATCACCATGAGTTTGAGGCCAACCTGGGCTAGATAGCAAGACCCTATCTCAAAAACAAACAAAACAAAACAAAACAACAACAGCAACAACAAAACAACCCAAAAAACCAATGCTGGTGAGGATATAAGATAATAGGAACATTTATACACTGTAGGTAAGAATGCAAATTACTACAGCCACTTAGAAAAATAAAAAGTAAAAAATAATGCCAAAAAGCATGGTGGCACATGCCTCTTATCCTAGCACTCAAGAGGCTGTAGCAGGATTATTACCATGAATTTGAGGCCGACTTGAGCTACATAGTGAGTTCAAGACCAGTCAAAACTACATAGCAGGGGCTGGGGATTTAGCTCAGCTGCATAAGCCCCTGCCTTGTAAGCAGGCAGTCGTGAGTTCAATCCCCAATACCGATAAAAAGGAAAAAGACAAAAAACAACAACAACAACAACAACAACAACAACAACAAAAAACCAAAAAAACTACATAGCAATACTTTGTCTGCAAACAGTAAAATGAAGTAAAATAAAATAAACAAATAAAAAATAGAACTAACATATGATCCAGATATACTGTGTCTTGGTATGTACTTGAAGGAATTAAAATCAACATGCTATAGAGGTATCTTTGTACCCATATTTATTATGACATAATTCACAACAGCCAAGTCTTAAAATCAGCCTAAGTGCTTGTCAGTGGATGAATGGATAAAGAAAACTGGTATTGTTACACAGCAGAATATTATTCAGCCATAAAAGAGAATAAAATAATGTAATTTGAAGGAAAATAATGAAACTGAGATTATCATGATAAGTGAAATAAGCTAGACTTACAAAGACAAGTATTACCAATGTTTCCTAATATAAAATCTAGGAAAGAAGTTGACATGAATATAGCCATACCTTGGTGTTCATCTTCTTTGAAACTAGTTGAGTTTCATATATGACACATTTTGATGTGAAAGTTTCATCCCAGGACTTATCATTTAGTACTCAACGTCTCAGTGAGAACTTTCCAGTGCTGATTGCCTCATAACTTGTTACCCTTCCCAATGAGAAGAATTTATTTGGCACCTGTCATTTTTCATATTCATTGCACTTTTCAAAACCAATTAGTGACGAGTCCTGAGGCATCAGAGTAGAAGAAAGATACTAGACAAGAGGCAAAAAATTTGGAGGAGGTAACAAGGAGGTTTGATAGAGGTTAGTAGGGGAATGGATGTGATTTCAGTATGTCACATGGCACAGTGAAACCCACTATTCTGTAAAATTAATAAGCATTAGTAAAGTATGTATATATATATATGTATATATGAAAATGATTATTGCTACACAAAAAATAAAAAAGATTTAAAATTAGCATTTAGGAAATGTGAACTTGATGAGGAAGACAAAGAAAAAGACTGCACTAATTGCCTAGTGGCAGTAAAAGCCTCACTGAAGCCAGCAATGATACTCTGGCGGAGTGAGTGGAATGTAGATCATTGAATTTAGGAAGTGCAGGTGGTTGGTGTAGCTAATTAGGTAATCTGAGTACAGAAACAGGGCAGGACTAACTTTTGAACCATAATTAAAAGGGAAATTGTCCAGAGAGATGAGTTTAAGAGTGGTAATAGATTGGCATACATGTACGCGTAGGAATTGAAAATAGAAAGTTGGTGGAATAGTGGTCTTTAGCTGGCAGAGATAAGCCCAGGAATGGCTTATAGCACAAGAAGTAATTTGGAATGGGAAATACTTCCCAGAATCAGTAACTGGGATTACCTATTAAAAAGTTTCTGCATGTCAAAAGAAATCTCCAGCATAGTGAAAAGAAAACCCACAAACTAGGAAAAAATCTTAGTGAACTGTCCCTCAGACAAAGGACTTTTGTCATATAAAGAATTAAAAACAATCAGACGCCCAAATTCAAAGATCCAATCCAAAAATGGGCATCTAAGATGAATGCACACTTCTCAGATGAAGAAATACAAATGGCAAATAAATACATGAAAAAATGCTCATCATCATTACTCATTAGAAAAATGCAAATTAAAACCACACTGAGATTCCGTCTCACTTCTGAAACAATGGCCAGGATCAAGAAAACCACCAACAACAAATGCTGGAAAGGCTGTGGGGAAAAAGGAACTCTACTACACTGTTGGTGGGAGTGTAGACTGGTGTAACCATTGTGGAGGTCAGTCTGGAGATTTCTCTAGAAGCTGGGATTGGAGGTCCCATTTGTTCCAGCTATTCCACTTCTAGGCATACTCCCAGAAGAACTGAAAACATCATATCACAGTGATATATGTGCACCCATGTTTACAGCATTACAATTTGTAATAGCCAGATCTTGGAAACAACCTAAGTGTCCATCAACTGAAGAATGCATAAAAAAGTTGTGGTATTTTTATACAGTGGAGTACTGCTCAGCTATAAAGAAGGATCCCGTTGAGATATTTAATTAATAAATGGGCGCAACTTGAGACCATACTCATAAGTGAAATAAATCAAACTCACATGTATGAATACCGAATAGTTTCCCTAGTGTAAGACATGATAGAAATACATAAAAGTATGTGGTAATCATGACTCCTCATTATATGGTTTTGAAGCCTTATGAAATTTTCACTCATTAATTGGAATGGTTTTATTTTGGGTTGTTTGATAATGATATAAACAGCTATTTTGAAGAAAAGACACCATAATAGCTAGTGCTGATTTAGTATCATCTTGTTTTGAAGTCCCATCAAATTGTTGTTCTGTCTCCATTTGTTTTATCATGTTGTATCTTATTGGATTTTACTATATATGATAGTATAAACAAATTTTTTATAGTCAAAGAGATAATATAGAAACCATTGTTTGTTTTCTTTTTTAAAATTTTTTTATTTAAATAGAAAAAAGAAAGGACATAAAAAAACAAAGCAGTAAAAGGGTACAAGTAATACAGAATTTCAAGAAAAAAATATACAGTAAGAAATCACTAGTTAATAGGTTACATACTGTCTTCTTAGAAACAGTTGTCCAAATTATAAAATTAAAGCATATAAAGTAGACTTTCATACAGTGATATTTCATACAGTTCCATTCAGTGATCCAACAAAAGCTCAGTAATATGGTTTTCCATCCTACACACTCAAACATACCTGTGGTTATATCCCTTAGTCCACCTTCCTTTCCTCTCTCTTTTACAATAACAATTATACTTTTTGGGTTTTATTACTTCCACAGTTCTTATTACTTTTTTTGAAAAGAATAAAACCAAACGTGACTAAGCAAAACAGAGTCAGTTAGAACAGAAGGATGGGCATAGTACATGATGCAGAATTAGAATACCAGGTGATCAAAAGTGGTTACCATTGTGCCTCTTGCTATTTTTAAATTGATATGCCTATATCATCAGGTATAAGAGAATTGATCAAAACAGTACAGAACAAGACCAATAAAACCTACACTGAAGACCTTACAGGACTTCAAAAAATGATAATAGTCAAAGCATAATGGGCATCATAGTATATCTTATTGCCTTCAAAGTGGTTGCCTATACCCTCAAACTTCATATTATCAAACAAAACAGAATATAGTATAATCAGACAAAACAAGATGGGGAGAGCAATACTGGGGTTCAAATCAGGTTAATAGAAAAACAAAAAAGTTACTATAATATATCCTGCTATTTTTTAATTTAGTTTTCCCTTAATTAAAAAAATGAGAAAAAATAGATTAATTTAAAAAAAGGGGGAGATTGAGATAAAAGAGGACATTGTAACAGAACAATGCAGGTCAGAACCGAACTGTTTCACCACCAGATAGTCTAACATAATAGTAGTCACCATAGTGCCTCTTTCCTTGAATTATTTGAGTATAACTTCGTATGCTATAGCATCAAGCATATCAAGACAGTGTGAAGCCATTCAAGAGAATGAAAGAATTCCAGGGTATTTAGAACCAGCTAATAGAAAATGAAAAACGGGTTCTATATTATCTCTTTGCCTATAAAAAGTTTTGTTTATACTGTCGCATATAGTAAAATATAGTAAGATACAACATGTTAAAACCAGTGGAAACAGATGTACAACAGCTTGATGGGACTTCAAAACAAGATGATATTAAATCAGCACTAGCTTTTATGTTGTGTTGTTTTCTTCAAAATAGCTATTCATACTATCACAGACAATAAAATCGAACAACCCAGGTTAAAACCATTGCAATTAATGAGTAAAAACATTGTATGGCTTCAAATCAATATGATTGGGAATCATGATTACCACATACTTTTATGTATTCTTATCATTTCTTACACTAGGGAAACTATTCGGTATTTATACATAAGAGTTTGATTTATTTCATTTATGAGTATATGCTAGTTCTATATGCTTCATTGATCTTGATATTAGTTTCCAATCTCATGTTTGGGAAATTTTCAGCTATTACTTCTCTAAATATCCTTTTGAAAGGAACAATGGTAACCACTTTTGATCACCTGGTATTCTATTTTTGCATCATGTGCTATGCCCACCCTTCTGTTCTAACTGACTCTGTTTTGCTTAGTCACATTTGGTTTTATTCTCTTCAAAAAAAGTACTAAGAACCGTGGGAGTAATAAAACCCAAAAAGTGTAATTGTTACTGTAAAAAAGAGAGGAAAGGAAAGTGGACTAAGGGATATAACCGCAAGTACGTTCGAGTGTGTAGGATGGAAAACCATATTACTCATCTTTTGTTGGATCATTGAACGGAACTGTCTCCAATTTCACTATTTGAATGTCCACATTATATGCTTTAATTTTATAATTTGGACAACTGTTTCTGGGAAGATAAAAAGTAACCTATTAACTGGTGATTTCTTACTGTATATTTTTTTCTTGAAATACTGTATTATTTGTACCCTTTACTGCTTTGTTTTTTTTATGTCCTTTCTTTTTTTCTCTCTTTAAATAAATAAATATCCTCTTGACACCCTTTATGTTGTCCCCTTGTTTTTCATTTATCCCTATCAACCTTATATTGTTCCTCTTTGAGTCATATTGCAGGTGTTGAATTGTTATTTCCTGATTTCTTGTTATTTTTAAAAGATCTTTCGTTTCTTGTTCACTGGCTGCAATCTTGTCTTCGAGGTCAGACATTCTATCTGTACATTCATTGAGGCGGTTTTTACAACTTTCAATGTAGTTTTTGATTTCCTGTATATCTCTTTGTATCTGCTTTATGTGTTCTGTTTGTTTCTCATATTGTTCATCCAGGGATTCTTTTTGTTTAGTTCCTCCAGTTTTTTAACTGTGTCTTCTTTAGGTATTTTCTGCATCTCCTTCATTTCTTTTATCATTTATTCTTTTACCTGAGAGATTATTTCTAGTTTCAATTCCTTTAAGGCTTCCCAGAGTTGCTTCTTTATTTTAGTTACTATTATTTCAGGTATTTCAGGTATGCGGCATGTATTTTCTTCTATGCACATGGCTCCTAGGCTTTCTTGGGATGGGCTGGATGTTTGAGATTGCATTTTGGTCTTTCATTTTGTCATTTTCCTATATTTTCGAGCTTCATGTGTTCCAAGTGAGGGAGAGAGGACCGCCAGGCTGGGATGGGTTCTGTGACTTGGCCGGACTCACTGTTCCTGGCAGAAAGCCACGGTCTGGCCCCCAGGCAAGAGAGAGAGTTCTGCCAGGCTGGGAAGGGATTCCCTGCCTCTGCTGAACTCACTGATCTGGACAGGAAGCCACAGCCTGGCTTCCAGGCAAGGGAGAGAGTTCCGCAGGACTGGGCCATTGTTTGGTTTCTGTTAGCTGGTTCTAAAAATACCTTGTAATACTTTCATCCTCTTGAATGGTTCCACACTGTCTTGATATGTTTGATGCTATAATATATGAAGTTATACTCAAATATTTCAAGGAAAGAGACACTATGGTAACTACTATTAAGTCAGGTTATCTTGCAGTGAAACATTATTTTGCTTAAATTGTTCTATTCGGACCTATATTGTTATGTTGTTATGTCCTCTTTTATCTCAATCTCCTCCCTTTTAAAAATTTTTTTATTTTATTATTATTTTTTAATTAAGAGAAAAAAAATTTTTTAAATTAGCAGGATATATTATAGTAACTTTTTTGATTTCCTATTAACTCAATTTGAAGCCCTGTATTGCTCTCACCATCTTGTTTTGACTGGTTTTACTCTATTCTGTTCTGTTTGATATTATCACTTTGAGGGTATAGGCAGCTACTTTGAAGGCAACAAGATTCACTGTGATGCCCATTCTGGTTTGACTATTATCGTGTTTTGAAGTTCAATGTCTCCAATGTTTAGGTTTTATTGGTTTTGTTCTGTACTGTTTAGTTCCATTTTATTATACCTGATGATATAGGCAGTTGGTTTTAAGGTAGCAAGGGGCATTATGGTAACTATTGTTGATTACCTTGTATTCTGGTTTTACATCATGCACTATGTCCATCCTTTGTTTTGTCCGACTCTGCTTTGTTTTGTCACATTTGGTTTTATTCTCTTCCAAAAAATAAGAATTTAAAACCCAAAATGTGTAAACGTTATTATAAAAAATAGAGGAAAAGAAAGTGCTCTAAAGGACACAACTGCAAGTGTGTTTAGGTGTGTAAGATACATGACCATATTACTAAGTTTTTGTTGGGTCATTGAACACAGCTGTTTGCAGTTTCACTGTTTGAATGTCTACCTTGTATGCTTAATTTTGTAACTTGATCAACTATTTCTAAGATGACAATATGTAATCTGTTAACTAGTGATTTCTTGCTGTTTATTTTTATTTTTTGAAATTCTGTATTACTTGTACTCTTTTACTGTTTTGTTTTGTTTTCTCTCTTTAAATTAAAAAAAAGAAGTAATTTGCATTGAAGTGAATGTGAAAGCTAACTATCAGTTAAGATGAGATAAAGGAAGACTTGAAAGGCATAGAGTTAACCAACTGTATTTTAGGGATCTAAGGGAAGAATATTTAAAATGGTGTGAGGAATAGATAGAATATGCTTGAATAAATTGATAAAGGATATGTCAAGAATGGATAATGAATGTAAGTAATAATAGAGGAAGGAAACAAAAGTAAACTACTTGGGATTTTGATTAGGTAAAGCTTTGTCATCAGACATGTTTGTGAAACTAACCAGTCAGACTTTTGTAGATGCTGCATGGTTTGCTAGAAAAAGCCTTGAGGGAGTTCACCACCAGCAGATTAGCCCTGAGAGAAATGCTTAAGAACATTCTACAATAGAAGTAAAAGGTGTTAGTGACCATCATGAAAACATATATACACAAGTATAAAATAGAGCAGTAGAGCAGATTTAGAAGAGAGAATGAAATCCTACCCATATAGAAAATATCAAAATTACAGATATTAGAGGAAAAGAGAAATAAAAATATGCAAAAACAAAAACTAACACACTATGTCCTTATGATAGCACTGAATGTTAATTAATTAAATCTCCAATTAAAAATATAGACTAGTTGAATGGATTAAAAAAGCTAGATCCAACAGTATGCTGCCCACAGGAAACTAACTTCAACAGTGAGGGTGCATATAAAAAATACGTAAATGGAAACCAAGAGCTAACAGGACAGGCTATATTGATATCAGATGAATAGAATTTAAATAAAAATTATAAAAAGAGACATTATGGAAAGAGAACAAGTGAACCCTTTTGATGCAGAGGCCAAATTTATACCAATTTATTTGTTTTTGTTTTTGTTTTGAGGCAGGATGTGTAGTGCAGGCTGGCCTTAAACTCACTTCTGTAGGCCAAGTTGGTTTTGAACTCACTTATGTAGCCCAGGCTTGTCTCAAACTCACAGCAATCTCCTGCCTCAGCCTTCTGTGTGCTAGAATTATAGGCGTGCACCACCATGCCTGGCTATTATGAGTTTAGAATGGTTAAGTCATTTTAGACAATTGTAGTAGACTGAGTGTACATTGTGTGCCAGCACTGTTAAATGAAATATGAATTTTCTTATTTAATCCTGAAAATAAAGGTATTGAGGCCGGGCGTGGTGGCTCACACCTGTAATCCCAGCACTCGGAGGCTGAGGCAGGAGGATTGTTGCAAGTTTGAGACCAGCCTGGGCTACAAAGTGAGCTCAAAGCCAACCTGAATTGCGTAGCGAGACCCTGTCTCAAAAAAGAAAAATAAATAAATAAATAAATAAATAAAGCTATTGTTATTACCCTCATTTTATAGATGAGGAAACTGAAGCTCACTAAGGTTAGATAGCCCTGGTAAATGACAGAACTGAAGTTTGAACCTAATGATTTGAAGAGTGATATTTTTACTTCAGGGTCATAAAAGGCATAGTTATACAGTTCTATTATCAAATATTGGTATACAATTCTTTTAAAATGTAGAACTTTAATTATTTCAAAAAGAAACCCTGTGGAAAATCCCTGTAATTTTACTAATGGGAGGGAGTCAGATAAAGAAATGAACAGTGGTTCAAAAAATTATGGCACTGTTGTCATTAGTAGGATGTTCTGGGGCTACAGTCTAACTTAGTGTTTAACGTATCATTTTTATCATAGCATTGAGCTAAGCATTCATTATTTCATTTGAAATATGCTTTGTAGGAGGACATTTAAACGTAGATTTTGGTTAAATAATTTTGAGGACACAATTTGAGAAAAACACAAGATGTACTGACTTTTTAATTATATTTTTATATTCTTAAGAATCTGTGTAAGACCTCCATCTTCATTTCTAAGAAGCCAGAGACTATTTCCTGGCAAATGTCTACATAGGTAGATGCAAAGGCCAAATTTAAAGGCCACATTATAAATCTGGAGTGTACTGGTAGTATCACTGCTGTGCAAGGGGGCTTTAATACATCTTCTTGGGGAAGAAGTTTTTAACAAAGTGGGTATCAGAAGAGGTGGATGCCATGGAAATACACTGTATAAGTTAGAGCTGTGTATTAAAATTCCTCCTTTCCTATTAGTGTGTTACAAAAAGTTGGCTGTAGCTATTGAATGTAAATGTTGTTCTGTGATAGTAGACTTTTCCAGATGCTACCGGCTTCAACTCAGTAAATCTGTCTGTTACAAAGCAGAATAATCTACTTGCAAAGAATATGTCTTTCAGTCTTTGATGCACTACATTAAGACTCTTTAATCCTTTTATTTTATAATTTTACAAAACTGACAATATTCACATGGTATTTTTGCATTGAAATAGTTCTTTATATTTGATACTGGTCAGTATTTATCTGCTAAATATTAGTAATTTTTTTTACTGTTAAAGCTAGGTTAAAGTTTTAGGTAAATATTTGTAGATACTAATGGATACATGAGGTTAAAGCATATGTTTTTGTCTGGAATGATTTTGAGTCAGATATTAATATTATTAATTATCAATATTTATTATATAGACACTGGTTTTTGAACCCTGGTTGTGCATTAATATTAAACCCAAGAAACAAACAAAAAAAGTGAACCAAAGCCAAAGGTCATCTGAGATTTTTTATTTAATTGATTTAGGCAGAAGCATATATAAGAGCATTTTTAAAATAGCTCATAAGATATTTTTGATGTATAGTCAGGGCTGGTGATCACAGCATAGAATTATCTGTATATTCAGTACTATCTCATTGTGGGCATTAAATATACATTTAGTAACACCATGTGGTACAGCTCAAGGAGGCACCATGTACATTGTGTGAAATGTGCATGAAAAGCACTTCTCTGTGCACCAGTGGGACTTCTTGGAGCAGCTGCTAGTTGTATCAAAAATCACATTGTAATCACTGATACAGGAATATACAACATGGCAGTGGCTTTCTATACATTCCTCTCTAATTTCTATGTACAAATGACGGCCTTGGTAATCACTCTCTATTTAAAATAGGTCATATGTGTATAATGGCAAGACTGGAAAAAAAATTTGTATCTTAGTATACTAAGATCCCAAGAGGAATAGTGGGAATTATGTATGAAATTAAAATTTGCTTAGGGCTTCAGATCTAAAAGAATATGAAAGTATCAAGTGTAGGAAAAGGGCATTTTCATTATTGCTATTTATGGAAATATTATAGCAAGTTTATTTTCTTTGAAACAGAAAAATATTTACTTATGATTACAAAATGAAACGCCTCATTAAAAAGCATCATAATAAAGAATACATGGGACACCTATTGAGTCTCTTTCTAACGTAACCAAAATATAGTGCTGACTGTGCTTAGGTTCTTTACATTTTAATTAATCTTAAATGATGCCAAATCACTTGGCTTGAGCAACACTTTAGATTTCAAACTTTTTTCTGAGGCTAAGATGAAATGTGGCATTAGGCTCTCAGCACCATTGTGTATGCTTTATTGTGGTGTATATCAAAACAGCAGTTAATTATAGTAGTACCATTTCGTTTTTTCACCTCATTATCTCTGTCTTGCACTATTATTTTCTGTTTCTGCTGGCTATACAGCATCAGGCCTGGCACCAGTGAAGTGTGAACACAATGCATTCAGCACTGCATTCAGCACAAGAATAGAAAGGCAGATGGCAGATTTACTATTTATAGTCGCAGCCAATCCGCCTGAGGTGAGCTCTGCTGAAATGGTTCTTCTCAGGAGTGTTTTTATTTTTTAAATGGATAAGGAAATAAAAGCCAAACAAAAAGCATCAGTCCTCAGGACTCTGAGAACAAACCTTTTACCATGGATTGCAAAACAATTCCAACTATTGCTTAGACATTTATAAACTGGAAAAATTATATATAAAATACATAATTATGTAACATTACATATTATATTACATATAATATACAACATTATATATATGTATGTATATATAAATTTATCACTATTTTCAAAATTAAAGATTTCAGGCTGCCAGCATCCTTCATATGGCAGAACTTAATTTTATTGTTCAGTGAGTTTGTGCTGCCATAGCAACTGATGTAGAGTGAATTTTAATTATTAGGAATAAAATGGCTTTATGATGACTATTTAACAGCTTTTTTTACTTTTTTCTTTTTTCTCATCATTTCCTCACTGCCATAGAAAGAATAGAAAATAACTTTATTTCATGTTTAATACTTTGCATTTTTAAAAGATTCATTATTCAAAACAGAACTATTTCATATCAGTATGTTGAAATAGGCTTTGTGTTAAAAATTAAAAAGGCTTATGGATTTTCTAGATTTTCTTGTCTTGTAGTCAACTGATTTAAAAATATTTTATTCTCAATAACAAAAAGTTGATAACTAAGATGTTCTATTAAAGAATTTATGTAGTCCAGATAATCTTGAATGTATTGGAAAGGTATGATAATAACCAATAAAATTTATATCCACAGAAAATAATTAACTATAGGCTGAGAAAATTAATTCAATTCAGTTATAGTTATAAAAGAAAAATATTTTGATTGGATGCATTGAAATTTAGCATACTACTTAGTCATGTTCTAAATTATGCCTTAACATCTGTCCTTTTGAAATCATGGTAAAATATCTTCCGTTTGAGTTTATTGGTTTTATTTAGAGGAAGTAATCAGTTGATTTGAAGTTTTACTTCTCTATGCCTCATGCTTTGATTAAAGTTTATAGAAAGCTAGATTTGGACAATATAGCTATAATCCAAGTTTAGAAACTAGACTTCTTGGTTGTGAACTCTGTATGTGTTGTTTTGAAATATAGAAACAACAACAACAAACCAATAAGAACTTAAGGTTAGACATAGATTAAACACATGTAGACGGCTCAGATCATTCCCAAAGCATCTCTTAAAAGAATCTTAAACTGAATTCATGAAGGCCAAGAAAATGGGAGAGGAGATAAATTATAAAATTTGAGGTTAGAAGGGATTAGCCTAATTTAAAGGTGATGAAGTTCAGTTGTAAATTTTCTGTGAGGGAAACTGATAGAAATCAGATATATATGCCACTATCCCATAATACCCAGAAATTAGAAGCATCAATGTTGACTACTGTGAGTAGGAGTTACAATGAGTTATAAGCAAGAAAATTAATTTTAATATTTATGTAAGAAGCGATTGGTCCTCAAAATCCCATGTTCCCCACTATGTAAGCTGGACTGTGGTACTGTCTTTAGGAGGCTAAAGGTTTATTATATGTGTTTTATGGAGGGTAAAACAAGGGTGCCAGGACTGTGTAAGCCACAAAACAGTAGAAGGCAGAAAGACATGTGACTACCAGATCAAAATTAGACATGGTAAAAACTGGCTTTGGATATGCTGAAAACTAAAACTAGACCCATGCCTATTAGCGTGTACTAAAGTCACAATGAATCAAAGATCTCAATATTAAAACAGAAATACCACATCTGCTGGAAGACCGCATAGATGCAAATCTTTAAGCAGAAAATTCATGAACAAAAATCAAATTAAAAGGGAAATACTTCCCAGAATCAACAACTGGAATCTTATCTTATATAAACAGTTTTTGCAAACTAAAAGAAATCTCCAAAAGAGTGAAAAGAAAACCCATGAATTGAGAAAAAATCTTAGTCAACTGTCCCTCAGACAAAGGACTTCTATCTAGAACATATAAAGAATTTTTAAAAATCAGATCCCCGAATTTCAAAGACCCAATCCAAAAATGGGCATCTGAGGTGAATACACACTTCTCAGATGAAAAAATAAAAATAGTAAATAAATACATGAAAAACAAAATACAAGAAAAATATTGGTTATTAGAGAAAAACAAAGTAAAACAACACTGAGATTCCATCTCACTCCAGAAAGAATGGCCAGGGTCAAGAAAACCAATAACAAATGCTGGAGAGACTGTGGGGAAAAGGAACTCTTCTGTATTCTTTGTGGGAGTGCAGACTGGTGTAACCACTATGGAGGTCAGTCTGGAGGTTCCTCAAAAAGCTAGATTGGAAGTCCCATTTGACCCAGCTATTCCACTTCTGGGCAGTTCCCAGAAGAAATGAAAACATCATATCACAGTGATATATGTACACCCATGTTTATAGCAGCACAATTTGTAATAGCCAAATCTTTGAAGCAACCCAAATGCCCATCAATTGAGGAATGGATAAAAAAGATGTGGCATTTTTATGCAATAGACTACTACTCAGCTCTAAAGAAAGATCACATTGGTGCTTTTGTAGGTAAGTGAATGAGACTTGAGACCATACTCTCAAGTGAAATAAATCAAACTCACACGTGTAAATACTGTATTGTCTCCCTTGTGTAAGAAATTGAAAGAGTAAATAAGATACAGAATCTTCAATAAAAATTGTGAAAGGGTAGGAAACTGCTCAAGCGGAAAAAATAACTTAGGGAAAAGGAGAAAAGAAGGAAGGGAAAAGAAAAAATATAAATTTGAATAGATGCACTTTAAGAGAGCTTAAGATGATTGTACTAGTAATTCTATTAGTTCTTGGAACAAAACAGTTAACATTCATAGGATTAGATCAATTTTGTGTGTTTATATCTGGTAATCTGAGTAACTTTTGAAGATAACTATGCAAAATGACCACCTTAGTTATGTTCCGACCACCTTGTTTTGAAAGCCTATATTGTTACTGTTTTTGGCTCTACTTTGGTGTTGTCTCTTTCTTTTCTAGTTTCTCTTGTATTTTGTTTTTCCCTCCAATACAGAAATGATAGATGTACATGTATAGGCTTATACATGCCTAGATCTTCTCCTAAAGAGTTTTACAAGAATTAATTTTATTAAATGTGATGGTATCAACAGCTACTTAGAAGAAAACGAGACATTTTAGTAGCCCATTGCTGATTTCCTATCATCTTGTTTTAAAATCCAATAATTCTTTTATGCTTCGTTTTGTTTGGGTGTAATCTGTTTCTATTATTTGATTTCAATGTGTGTGAAGGTATAGACAGCTATTTTGAAGAGAATAAGAAACATGGTAGCCATTGTTGATTTTCCTATTGTCTGGTTTTGAAGGCCTGTAATGCTTTCATTCTTTTGTTTTGATCGTTTTTATAGTATTTTGCTTGGTTTGAATTCATTGTGTGTAAAGATATGGACAACTGTTTTGAAGAAAACAAAAGACATTATGGTACCCACTGTTGATTTCCTGTTATCTGGTTATGAAATCCTGTGTTGCTTGCATTGTTTTGTTCTGATCTTTGTTCTGTTCTGTTTTGTTTTATTCTCTTTAACATAAACAACAACAAAAGGAAATTAGAGATGGTAAATGAAATTGTTGAATAAACAAATTCGTTGAATAAACAAATTCAATATTGAGCCTTCTAGTCTTCTTACAGTTTTAAGCAGATTGATAAACAGGCATATGCCACTGATACAAGAAATTCGAAGAATTTTCTCTAGAAAATCTAGGAAATTCAAGAAAAGATTTGCAGATTCTTTAGGTTTGCTCCAAGAACATAGTTTACTCAGCTCTTCTTTTAGTGAGCGCCACTGTGGACAGGGCCCCTTCATTCTACTGACCTTGCACTTAGGTTTTTGTTGTTGTTATTTTGTTTTGTGCCCTGCTCTTAAGGACGAGCAGATAACCAAATATCCTGCCGTATTGGATGAAAACATTTGCCATTGAGAAAAAGACCAAAACAAACAGATAAAAGCAACTTGCAGAACAGAGGTTATGCAAGATAAGTGGGAAAACATTTAAAAAGGCAAGTTAAGTTAAACATCCTGAGTGATACCAATGTTTTTATACATAAGATATATTTCTGCAAATAGGAACAGTCAGGGTATTAAAATAGATCTAAAATTTGCAAATATTTAAAAAGCCACCACACAATTTTAAAAATAATCAAATATATATCAGAAAGTGAAATTTAGGAAATCTTTCAGAAAATAGACAAAAATACACAAAGACATAGGAAGTAGGATAGACAATAGAATTAGAAATACAACAATAAAAAATATATCTGCTGTATATAACAATAAGGGTGAATTTGAAAACACAACTGATGAACGAAAGAAGCCACTCTTAAGAGAATACATTCTTTCATTTTCTTGAAGTTCAAGAACACAAAACTACTTGCTCATGAATCGTAATAGTGGTTTCCTGTATCAAGGTCGAGCATAATATAAGAAGGCATCTTGGTATAGTGCCTGTTCCTCAACTATACATGTGAAAAATTATTTATGTTGTATATTGAAATTTCTTATATTTTACTGTGTAAAATAATTCAGTTAAAATAATTCTGTAAAAAAGGAGAAAAGTCAGAAAGTTCCATGATGAGATTAAAAATAGAAAATCTAAAGAGCAAGAAAAAAATTACATGAAGGATATTTGCTGTTACAAGGACTTGTGTTTCCCCATAAAAGGGTATGCCAAGTATCCAGCATATTGGATAAAAATAGAGGGATTGAAAGATACTTTATTGAGTAATTGTAGAGCATGAAAAACAAAAGATCCTATAAGCTGATAGAAAAAAATAGGTTTTATTTTCTTCATAGTAAAACTGAAAGGTAGGGCACAGTGGATTAACAACCTGAATATCTGAGAAAAAATATTTTCAACCTAGAATTCTATACCCAGCAAAATTACCTGTTACAAGTACACATTAAAGACATTTTTAGGTGTGCTGAGTCTCCATTTACCCTTTCTCAAGAAGCCACTATAGGATGCTTACTGCCAAAAGCAGGAAGGAAACAAGGAAGAGAGGGAAGATACAGAGAAGCAAAAATCTAGCGAGAAAGGTTCAGGGAATCCTCAGGATAAGGGGAAGGAAAATCTCAACATGGAAGCTAAATCGTGGGCTGATTAAACAACCAGATCACAGCAGAAGTCTGATGTGTCTGGAAAGGTTTTATCATGTGGATGGAACTGATAGAATAGATATAATAGATGGCATTTATGAGGAGCTAAATCTTAAAATATAAGTGGTATTTTCACAGATGGGGCAAGTCAAGAGAACTTCAAGAATAGAGAAAGTGTGAAGGCCAGAAAGCACAGGAATATTCACAAAGCTGAGAGTCCTCTAGGACTGAGGCCAGGCTCTTTAAAGCTTTTCTATAATGGGGCAGATAGTCAGTATTTTAGTCTTTCTGGACCAAACTATGTCTCTTGCACTTACCTAGTTGGTCCTTGTATAAAAGCACCACTAAACAATATTGAATGAGCATGACTGTGCTCCATTAAAACTTATTTATGGGTGCAGATATTTTAGTTTCATATAATTTTCTTATGCTGTGAAATACTTGGCTTTGCATATATGAATATAACTGGAATGCATATTATATTATACACATGTTTATATATTATGAGTATGTGTTTTCTCAACATATCTTTTCAAATTATAATTGTGTTCCATTTTGTTGTTGTATTTTTAATAAACTGTTTCTTTCTGTGAGCCACCATTCCATGCCTCTGTTCCCTAGTTATCTTATCTTTTGTTAGAATTCAATCATCTTTCTATCATTGTTGATAAAAAGATACTAGTGTGTTCTAACTCCTGAATTTCATGCCATGATTATATTTTAAGTGTTTTTTGCTCTGTATCTACTAATAGAAATAAGAATGGATTGGTTACTTAAATAAAAGTAAGATTTTCATTTGGGGATGAAAAGAAATAATTGACCTCTAGGAGATATAAACAGGAAGTTAAAAGATTATGCTCTTGTGAATCTCAACAAGAGTTTAAAAAATGATATCAAAGAGATTAAAACCAAAAATAGTGCACACAATTTCTTTTTATACTTTGACAGGAGATCTGTCAGAATTACATGTGAGACTTTTGCCTAGAATACAACTGTATACAATGTTAGAAAAAAGATGCAGCTATAATGTAGACGGAAAATGTTAAACTAAATTTGTGATAATGTGGAAATAGACAAAGCACTGGTCATGAATGATGTTGCATTAAGATAATTTTAAGGAGGATAGTAATTACTAGCATTCACTTTTTTGGCTTTACATGGAACTAAAGTTTTAAAATTTTTTCTAATATAGTTTCAAATGTATGTGAGTTTTTTTTTTCCTCTATGGAGCTTTTATGTTCCTTTTTACTTGAATTTAAACATTTGCTTAATTCTAATGTCCAGAATTGGATTTAATTAAATATTAAATCATTTAAAACAGAAGAATAGAAAAACACAGAAAAACGAGTATTCATCCTGCCTGTAGAATTCAGTAGTATTCAGTTTTGATAGTTTACTTGGATATGTGTATGTGAAAGAAAATGAAATTTACAGTTGTTTTTTGTGTTTTTTTTTTTTGTTTTGTTTTTTTTTTTTTTTTTTTTTTTGTCTTTTTGAGATAGGGTTTTGCTTTGCAGTTAAGGCTGGTCTTGAACTCACTTTGTAACCTAGGCTGGTCTCAGACTTGTAATGATTCTCCTGCCTCAGCCTCCTGACTGCTGAGATTACATGTGTGTGCCATTATGGCCAGCCAAAAAAAATTTTTTTAATGTCTCATGAAATTTCTTGCTTCTAGAAGATTATAACTTTTTTAAACAGTTCAGTAGGTTGTATTTTGGGGTTTAAAATGATGTTATGATTCCAGATGTTGAAGCTGACATGATTGTTGTCTTAAATGAAGTCACACATATATGCCACTTTCCTTTTCAGACTTACAGACTTTAAGGTACTATCTCCTGATGCACCTGCATGATATTCACTCTGAAAATCTCAACTATTGTCATTCTAGTTTATTAGATCTTCAGTTTTCTAAATTAATATTTATATTTCTTTTTTTGGGATATCATGTTTATCTTCTCTTCCTACATGTATCAGAATCAAATAAATATAATCAAGTATAAATTCAGTGAAATCGCATTTTATACATATTTCTAGATTTCTCAGAAGCATCTCCAAAGATTGATTGATTGAAACAGGGTCTCGGGGCTAGGGGTTTAGCTCAGCGGCATAAGCGCCTGCCTTGCAAGCAGGTAGTCGTGAGTTCGATCCCTGGTATCGATAAAAAGGAAAAAGACAAAAAAAAAAAAAAAAAGAGAGAGAAAGAAACAGGGTCTTACTATGTAGTTCAGTCTGACCTTGAATGCACTGTATAGTCCAGACTAGCTTTGAATTTATAGTAATCCTCCTGCACCAGCCTCCCAAGTACTGGGATGACAGGCATGTATGTCACACCTGGAGCTAGTGGTTTTTTTAAAAAAAGAAACCTCTACTGTATCTCACAGCTTCAAGATGACCCAAGAAACCTGGCACTCTGCAAGTCTAGAGTATTAAAATCTGAGAATTAGCACTCCGAAGGTCTGAGGTAGGAAGATATTTGCAAGCTCAAGACTAGCCTGGGCTACAAAAGTAAGCTCAAGCCCAGCCTGAAATGCATAGCAAGACTCTGTCTCAAAAAGACCAAAAATACACGCATACATACTTACATACAGTAAAATAAAATCGGAGAACTGCATGCTGTGCACAGTTCTAAAGGTCTAAATAATAAGGTCTAAATCAGCAATGATTGTAGCATAAAACTGCAGAGCAATCTAGTACCTAGCCTGTGCAATTACTTGATGGTTGATTTGCCAGAGGAAGTTTGTCCTCAGCTTTAGCAGTTACTATGAGAGAATACTAGAAGATAGAGTTGGTGCCTGTAAGTGTTCAGAACCCTTTTGGGAGTACTGAAGTTTCAATTAATTGTCAAAATCTTGGAACTTTCACACTTAACAACTTGTATCTCTTTGTATCCCAATTTCTCTGACGTGTCTGCTTCCTAAAAGTCATGTTTACCATAGTTTAGAAAAATAGTTTTGTAAAACATGCAATTTGTAAAACAGTAAAAAATCAATTCCAAAGGAAAAAGTTATCATTGTGATTTTGAAAGTTCTAACAGTAAGATTTTCATCTTTCAGAATTGCTTCTTAGAAAAAAAGAAAAATTTTTTCTTTAATTTTTTTGTTTTCTAGAACAATGCCTGCATGTAGTATTCACTCAATAAATACTTGTTAAGTTTATGTTATACCATCATGTTAAAGGAATTTGTAAATACCATAGTAATGTAGATGTGGAATGTGTGTAAAGTAATGTGTGCTTTGTGTAGGAAATGTTATCCTTCTTTGACCTCAGGTTTTTTACCATAACACTTTTTTTTTCTTTTTCCAAATATTCTTTCCCCAGCACTTTATTGAAGTCTGAATTTGGAGAATTCATTCACAGTGAATTAGGGGAAAAATACTTTGGAAATTTAATGTATAGTTCTTTATCAGTATTTACATCACTGTCCTTAAGGAATAATTTGAGACTAAAATTACGATACATTTAACAGTCTGCAACTTATATGTGTATAAAAGATTGGGAAGAAGGGAGGAAAAGATGTAAAGGCAGGGGCCTGAGAAAGAGACAGACAGAGAGAGCAATGTGCCTCCCATGAAATTGTGGCACATTTCCAGGGTGAATAAGAGATTAAATAGAAAATAAGTATTTTTCTTTAATGAGTAAAGAATTATATTTTTTTCTTTTAAAATTTAGTTATAAGGCCCAGAAATAGTAACTTTTGGATCAAATTGAGGGTTGCTTGATAAGAACTGTAAAATCCCCTTTTGTCAAGGAATATATATCATGCTAAAAATGTTCTATAGTCCCTTTAAGGAAGTTTTTGAGCACTTAGAAATGTTAATATTATTATTTCTTTTTGGTGAAGGTAAAATATTTTGCATTCTTGACTAATATAGTTTTATCCTAGAGCTTTTAAATAATTTATTTTTTTTCCTTTTAATATGAGATACTTTTAGATATTGAAAGTTTATTTTACATTTTAAAGCAGTTTTCTTTGGAAATATAAGTTGAAGACTGTTCTAAATTCAAAGAGGTTTTAAGTTTCATTGCATATTGAAAATTTATCTTGCTGCTTCTGAAGCCAGTTCTATGACTGAAAAGGCCAGAAGGCTAAGCAGTCTCATTTGTTTTTCTTTTTTTTTTGAGATAGTGAGTTGTCTCCCTCACCAAACCATAGGTAATTTTATAAATGTCTTTTCAGTTGAACTTTTGTATTTTGCAGGTTTTTCTATGAGTAAAATGAAGTTTCAATTAAAAATAGACTACAAACTTACATGTGGGTAGCAGTTGAATAAGTTGCTATGACAGCTCTTATTATGAGTCTCAATCAAGTACAAAGTAGCTTAATAAAATTTGAGAAGCACAGAGCTATGTAGGTACTAATGGTTACCTTTCCTTAACCTGAGCTGGGTGCAAAGAAATATGAATTCCGCTTAGAGAACAAAATTCTTACTAGAGAGATCCAGAAAGTCGTAACCCCCTGAATTCATTACTACTGAGACCCTGTCTTCCCAAGGAACATGCTTCTTTCCCATTTGTGGTTACTGGGTCAGAAGTCAGGAAGAGAATCTTGTCTGGGTGCCGGGATTTAGCTCAGCTACACAAGTGCCTGCTTGGCAAGCTCAAGGCTGTGAGTTCGAGAGTTCAATCCCCAGTTCCAAAAATAAATAAATAAAACAATCTTGTCTATATCTTACCAGTCCTCTGCAGTCAGTTTTCTGCTTAATAAGCATTACATATCACCAGTCAATTCTTGTACCTTCTACCGCTAAAAGAGAATTTAAATTTTTCTTCCTTTCTGGAATTTAAAAGATCTGATTCTATTTTCCATACTCTGTTAATTCTCAATGAAAGTTTGGATTATTGCAAAGTATACCTGTGTGTAAGGTAGTTTTAGCATCTTATTAGTCATGTG
Source organism: Cavia porcellus (assembly GCF_034190915.1). Lineage (NCBI taxonomy): Eukaryota > Metazoa > Chordata > Mammalia > Rodentia > Caviidae > Cavia > Cavia porcellus. The sequence continues at coordinate 11,275,859 of NW_026947512.1, read as the reverse complement.
CCATTGAACAGTAAGCTTAAATATTGAGTAGGAAGGCAAACAACATTTTAACAGCTTTCTATTTTAAGAAAAGATTTCCATTTAAAGAATACTGACAGTGGAAAATCGGATGAGACAAATAAAAAGGAGAAAAACAACAGGCAGCTTCTTTTCTTTCTCTCTTTCTGTAATTGCTTTCCTTCCCCTCCTTTCTTTTTCCCCTCCCCTCTCCTCCTGTGATCCTCTGCCCTCCCTTCTCCTGCCCTTCCCTTTCCTCCCCAATCTGTCTTTCCTTCCTGTTACGGAGACTGAACCCAGAGCCTTCACATTTAGTTAAATCTCCAGCACTTTCTGTATTTTTCATTTTGAGACAGCATCTTGTTAAATTCCTAAGTTGTTCCAGGCTGGGCTTGAAATTGTCCTCCTGCCTCAGCCTCCCTGAGTCCTGGAATTACAAGCATGTACCATCACACCCGCCTGGCAGTTCTATTTTTTTAATGTAAAAATTTTCAAATGAAAAAAATAAGTATATGTATTTATAGAGTACCATGTAGTGTTTTAGTACATGTATATATACAGTAGTGTTCAAATCAGGAAAAAAGTATGTACCTCTGAAACAATCATTTTTTATGATTAAAAACATTCAAATTCTTTGATCTATATGGTATATTGCCATTATCTATAATTACTGTATTGTGCAATAGAACATCAGAAATTATTTTTTTCCCAAAAAATTCTTTCTCCTATTTAACAGTATCTTAGTGTCTATTGATCAGTTTATCCCACTAACCCAACCCCACTTACTGTTCTCCCCAACCCCTGGCAACCATCTTTCTTTCCGTTTTTTGTTTTTTGTACTGAGGATTGAACACTTGCTAGTCAGGCACTGTGCCACTGAGCTATATCCTCGGGCATGGTAACCACCTTTCTACTCTCATCTGTAAGCGCAACCTTTTTAGATTCCATATGCATAAGACCATGCAGTACTTGTCTTTCTGTGCCTGGCTTATTTTATTTAAAATAATGACTTCTGAGTTCAATCTGTGTTGTTGTGAGTGACAGGACTGCATCATTTTTATGGAATAGTATTGTTACATTATTAGTACATATTTTCTTCATCCATTCATGAGTTGTTGCATACTTGGGTCAACATCATTTATTGGCTGTTGTGAATAGTGCTACAAATCAACAAGGGAATGGAGAGGTCTCTTCATAATTTTATTTCTGTAGATTTATGCCCCATAATGAAATTACTGGATCATATGGCATAGTTCTGGTTTTTATTTTTTAGTGAACTTCCGTATTGTTTTCCCCAATGAGTTTACTAATTTATATTCCCATCAGCGGTGTGTCAGGGTACACTTTTCTCTATGTCCTTGCCAGCAGCTCTGTTTGTATTTGGAGATGGCTTATAAAATTTATTTGGTAAGACCTTGTCTCAATAATAATAATAAATTAAGATATATGTGTAATGAGGTTATTTTTACCTTTTTAGGGGGAGCTATGAGTGGATGAAATTGGTAGGGTTTTAAAGTGAATTAAATTTGATTATCAGAATCAAAATATATAAAAGCAGAGTTGAAGGAATCACAAGTTTCCTATAAAGAAACAGAATTCTATTTTTTCTAACTCATAGCAGAAGCTCTTGATTTTTCATAGGCAAGTAGAATTATCATTCTTTCTGATCAACTGTAAGTATTTTATATACACTCTGCTTATAATCTTCATTCTGATTTCACTTAAACCATTGTAAACATTTCCACATGCTACCAAATACTTTGGAGAACATAAGGAATGCATATTTTATTGTCAGACTGTTACGTATTTAGTCGTTTTGTTTTTCCTGAATTCTCTAGATAGAATTTTAAATATTTTACCATGAAGTGAGTAAAGAATTTTCTTTTTACTTTACAAAGTACTACATGCTAAGGTTTTGCAACGATATATAAAGAAAATAACTTTTGGTTTTTTTCCTCATTTTAAATTCTACCTGCTGGGAAGAAATACAGTATCTCATATTAAGTAGCACAATTAGTAAATTTCTAATATTAGCTTTATCAATAAAGCTAATTGGCCAGAATATGAATTCATACTAGTCTTTATTTTTAATTAATTAATTAAGTGTTTAGTTAATTAGTTAATTAGTTTTGAGATGCAGTCTCTCTATGCACTTCAGGCTGACCCTAAACTCACTATTTAGTCAAGGCAGGACTCAAACTCATAGCCATCCTCCTGCCTCAGCCTTCCGAGTATAGAGATTATAGGCATACACTGCCATTCCTTGACTTTTATTTATTTTTGTAGGATTACTATTTTATGCAGAGTTACTGTTTTTATTTTATACACAGTGTGGCTATTTGTACTACTATCATCATTTACCATATCTTCTACAGCAGGTTTATTTTTTTATTCCTTTTATTGATACTGTGAGTTCCATGAAGTTCTGGGCTGTCTTACTGGTATATACTTTACAGGCAGAAAGTAGCTACTTAGTAATGTTTTAGCTTTTTAATTATCCAAGAAAAGAAATATGTATAGAAAATGGGAAAAAAGGATTATTTCTTAGTGTCTTCAATTCTCAAAATTTATAATTTTGTATGTGGGAGTGTCAAGCCATACCTGCAGGCCACTTGTCCTTTTTTCCCTGTTGTAATAAAAAAGTAAATAAAGGAATTTTTGTTACTTATGTACACTTAGATATTTTACATATGGCCCAAGACAATTCTTCTTCACTTAGTATAACCCATGTAAGCCAAAGGATTAGATGCCCAATGTTAAGTGTTCTATAAATCTTATTTATACTTTTAACTAAGTCTCATTTTTAAAAAATTCCATTGTAAATATTTAGGATCCTTATTGTTGAGACATAGTTTTTAACTGTCTATTTATTTTATATGTGTTGATAGATTTTATAGAAATTTAAACTTTTATTTATCTTTACTCTTAAGGAGGAATTTTGATTATTATGATCTTAAATGAAGAGACTGACATACTTCTACTCCAAAGAAATATTACTTTGAAACCAATAACGGTACTCTAAGTATTTTAAACATAAGCATAAAAATATGAAATTTATATTCACATTTAAATAAAACGACAGAGCCCTTGGCTCACTAAGTCTGGTCGAATCTCCTCAGTATACTGAGGGCTGCCCTTTTGGTCTGTACTTCCCTCACCTCCGTCCGTGCCTGTGCTGATGCACAGTGCACAGACACACTCTCCCCAACTCTGACCCCTAGCAACGCTATTCCTGAGCCCCTTTTATAACTGGGGCTGGAGGAGGGGTTGCAGTTCTCATTCTCACCGTAACACGTCACACCATGGCTCTGAACCTGTTCTCACTTTTGTCCTGATTGAAACCTGATAAAACAAGGGGATTTTCAATAAACAAATTAGTTCTTTCCCTCCATGAAAGGGAAATACGAAAAATTGTGATGCCATTTCATCTAAATTTGTCAGCAGATACCATAGGCTTCCTAGGTGCCAGACCTGTCTAGTAACTAGGCACACAGCTTTATACCAAGCCAGTCCCTGAGGTGGCGCAAGTTGAAGTGAGCTGCACACAAAGAGGAAACCAGGCAATTAGGATATAAACTGATAACTGGTGAGTCAGAAGTAAACATTCTGTGGGAGCTTACAGGACAGGCCTCTTAGCAAGTTTTGGCAGAATATAAGAAGGAATGACCACCGTTGCCTTACCCCAACTTCTGTCCTATCCGTGTCGGCCTTTTTATGTTGTTTATAATATCTCCCCACCTACATTATTGCACCCTTATGTTGTGCTTCTTTAACATTCCTACCTTAGAACTCTAAGCAGTCAGCAAAGGACAGGGAACTAGATGTTGATAGAAAAGGGTAGCGTGGTGCTGCTTTAGCATAATCAGAATCATCTGTCATTGTGTGTGTTTTACCCACAAAAAATGTTACAGTTTTTAAACTTCCACTAAAACTGACTTTCAAAGAAGTTCTTCCATGAGTATCCAGCAGTTTCTTATGCCTCACACAAAGTAATTGTACAATAAGTTACTGTCTTCTGTAGATAACCTTCTGAAAATGTTGTCAAAGAAAGCTCTTTGAAGCTTGCATTCTGTTATATAATTTTTTCATTGCTTCTGTTGAGAAGAAAACTCCAGATTCCTTAACTTGCCTGAAAAATACTCTCTACAATCTGCTTTGAGCCTGTCTTTCTAATCATAGTTAGTACTATCCTCCTCATATATGTTTTCGTACAGCAGTCTCTGGATTAATTTTTAGTCCCTCTGTTCCTTTGTAACTTTGAGGCAAGTTGGCATTTCCATTTGGAACTCATGCTTCTTAATGTTTGCTTGAAACACTATAACCATTTCTAATGTTCAAATAAAATAGGAAGTGTCTTAGAAACTTTCCCATTTTTCAGTCTGACAGTAATTTCTTTCTCCTTTAGATTTTTTGTAAATCTTGTCTAGTATATTCTTGTGTGTGTGTGTGTGTGTGTGTGTGTGCGCGCAGAGGATCAAACTCAGAGCCTTGTTCATGCAAGCCAAGAACTCTACCACTGAGCCACATTCCCAGCCAAATCTTGTGTAGTTTTTATTGTTGTTTACTTGGTTTTTTTCCTAAGGGTTCTCAGCATTGTTCTTGTCTGATACTGTAGGATGCTCTACATCCTATATAGTTTGTGTCCCATAAATGTCTACTGAATTTAACTAAAAATATAACCTAGTATGTACCATCAATATGAAGACATTTATAGTTGGTTCCTTTTGCTGCCATTTACTCTCTGAAATTTATCCTGACATTTAACTTTTTATGACAGTGTTTTTTTTAAATCTATGAAGTGGGTGTAATGATACTTCACTTTGTGTTATAAATTTGTTATGTATTTATCAAAGAAATACTTAGAATTCTTTGGAAGGAAAATCATCAATTTATGGCAAGTATCATGCAATTTCTCTCTGAAATATTGGAAATCTTGGCAAAGCTTATAAATAATTTTGGTAAAATGCCAAATAGCCTTAGAACTTCAAGGCCAATAATACCACATAGGTATATGTGATATTTCATAAGAGATTTAAAAAATTTTTTTCCAGTTTTATATATAATGTAATGGCTGATTCAGCGTTGGAAATGAGCCCTTGTATAATTGCATACATCTAAGAATCAAAATTTGATTACTAGCCAGGCATGGTGGCACACAGAGGCAGGAGGATGGCTGTGAGTTTGAGGCCAGCCTGCGTTACATAGTGAGTCCAAGGCCAGCCTAAACTACCGTAACCAAACCTCCGTTTTGAACAAAAAAAAGAAAGAGAAAGAAAGAAACTTGACTGCTGAGGACAATAATGACACGAAAGATAGAATTTAAATCAGAAATAATTCAGATAATTTTATAAGAGGCTCTTTTTTAAGGTGTCTTTTTTGGTCATAGTGAGTTGGGGATGTTAGAACCATTAGAATTGCTTTATGAAAATTGAGGAAAAGGACTGTAGATCTGACTCATGTGGTTTTCTTTTTTCATTTTTTTTTTTCCATTTTTATCGGTACCGGGGATCGAACTCATGACCGCCTGCTTGTAAGGCAGGTGCTTATGCTGCTGAGCTAAATCCCCAGCCCCTCATGTGGTTTTCTTAAGCAGCACTCTTTGGTTTTATACAAAGAAGTTCAGTTAAGACAAACCCAATGGATATTTCCTTAAGTTCCCATTTTAGAATTGAGTTTTGTCACTCTGATTTATAATTAGACTTGGATTCATTCTACATCTTGCTAGTGGTAATGTTTCTTCGTGTGTAAAAAGTGGGATAGGGGAGTAATAATAGTATCCTCCTCCTGCTGGCACCTAGCAAGCAAGCTTTTAGTGAGTGTCAACATTTAACATTCTTATAGTGGTAGAGATGATGAACAAGTAATTCTTACGCTGTACCTTTTTTTTTTTTTTTTTTTTTTGAGGCAGAGTTTCACTGTATAGTGCAGGCTGGCCTCAAACTCACAGTGATCCTCTTGCCTCAGCCTTCTTGAGTACTGGGATTCCTGGCATGCATCACTGTGACTTATGCTGTACCTCTTGATTTACTTTAAAATAATGTAAAGTTGCAATAATCCTAACATCCTTTAGAGACAGCTAGTTTCTCTACTGTTTCTGTTTAAACTGACCTCACACATATCAGTTTGTTACATAGAATATTATACTTGAAAATAATCTTTTAGCAAGGCTCTATAAGGGACTCTGTGGTATCTTGTCACCACTTGTGATGTGACATATAATACTAGCTAGATATTCTAATTTCTTGTACTTTTTGTTGTAGTCCCTTTCATGGACCTCAACTGTCCAATATGTTGTAAAGCCTTAAGTTATTAAGAACTTAATGGCTGTTAAAATTATCAGTACTCTTGATGGCTGTTTGGGAGATTATAATTTAGAAACAACTTTAATGGATGATTTCCAAGGTAGTAACACATATGTGCACTTTAGAACCGTATATACAAATAATTTCTGAGGGTAGAGATAATTAATGGAAAACATGATCTACACAATGAAGCCAAGCAATTTAGAATTCTTTTTCTAAATGTTTTGATATAATTTTTTTTTATCGGTACCAGGGATCGAACTCATGACTGCCTGCTTGTTAGGCAGGCGCTTATGCCGCTGGGCTAAATCCCCAGCCCCTTGATATAATATTGATTAAATTGTTTATCTTTATCCATTTGTAAATTAATAGTTTCTCTCACTAAAATGTCCTGTAGTCCTTTAAAAGTCCTGATTACCAGGCTCTTAAGACTATGAGTAAAAATAATGATCTGTGAAATTGTTTGTGTATGAATATGTCATATACTTATTATTAGGGATAAATAATAAATAGTCTTTTTCCATGGAAGTTTATAAATGAAATTGTTTTGTTTTTCAGAGCAGAGAAACTTCTCTTATTTGTCTGGTTTAGTGTACCTTTTCACTCTTATATAAATTTGCAGTGGGCTTCTATGTATCACTCATCTAATATCCTAATATTTGGTCAGGTTTTCTTTCATTTTTCTTAGCTGGTTCATCTTGGTTGTAAAGTATATCTACTGCAAAAGCTTCAGATTCTGTCTTGTCACTTTTTTAAATTTTTACTTAATGTTTAGTAACTACTTGCTATTGTTTCAGCTACATGTTTTAATAATACTAAAAGTATACTTGAATCTTGTTAGCAGATTACCAGATTTAGCAACTTAAATGCCAAAAAGTGTTTCAAGAAAATAAATTTATAATATTGATCTAAATTGAAGAAGAAAATCTCAGAACCACAAAATACCTTACTGTTTTGTTTTTCCCATAAAGATTTTAAAATTCAAAGACTGAGCCAGACATAGTAGCAATCCCAGCCTCTTAGAAGAATAAGGCAGAAGGATTGCAAGTTCCAGGCCAGCCTGGGCAACATAGCAAGACCCTGTTTTTAAAAACAGAAAACAATTAAATGACTAATGCCTGGAATAATACAGTCAGGTTAGGCAAGTGTAAATCATTTTGCCAGTATGCCTAAGCCCTGACTTTGAGTCCTGGATGAATAGGGAGAACACTGAAAATTAGATTATTATCCTTCTGTCATATTACATTCAACTCCAGGAAAGCCAACACTGGTAAAGCCGAAGGCTATTCTGTTGAGAGTTTATACTAACAGTTTTTGGTATTTGAGCCTACTCTTTAATATACAACATAGTTTTAGTATAGTGGTAATAATACTTCTCAAAAGGCAATGGAACAAGCAGACTTATTTTCCCAGAGTAATACATTATTCTGAGTATGTCTGTTTCCTTACTATAGCACATAAAACCCAACAAAATTATAAGAAAGTCTAAATTGAAATTGACAACAAAACAAATTGTTTTGGCTTTTGGAGGCTGGGGTAGGCACTTGAAAGAATAAGGTTACTGGACGTACTGAGAAGAATAAGACTTTAAAGGAGGGGACTGAATTTTAAAAATTGAGGCATTATCCTATGTAAGTATTCAAACAAAATTCTAGTGAAGAGAAAAGCTTTTTTAAGTCTATACAGCATTTGCTACCATTCCAAGCTAAAGTGTAGAAGTATGCAGAGATAAAAGCTTTAAGCTCTTGGTAATAGGTCTTGTAATCTCAAGAAATGAAACAGTTCAAAGAAGTAAAACTGTGGAACAGTCAAGCCAACATGCTTCTGAATCCCTAAAACTAAGAATAACTCCAGACTCTCAGGATTTTTTTTCTATAAATAGTGCAGGGGATTAGTTTTACCATTAAACAAGAAACTGAGTACAATTCTGATCTGAAACCTTTGAAATTAAAACTAGCTAGAGGCTAAGCTCTGTTCTAGTTTATAATCCTTTCCTTCAACCTCTCCTTCTTCTTAGTTTGTGGGAAGCATATATTCATATGAAATACAAGTTTTTCAGTGCATATAACTATGGGGATCTCATTCATGTATTTTACTAATGTTTCTGTTCTACTTAAACTGATTTCCCTCCTTGGTCTGCACCTGTCTAGGGCACTAGCTATTTCTGTTTCTAAAACATTAATTTAGTCTTGTCTTTCTCTGATTTCCAAACTATCCATAGTTTTCATTGTCCAAAGTGTTTATCTGGAGACATATATTCCCTCTGTTAGGGTTATTGGTCATCCTGTTTAATAAGTGTTCTCCTGTATCTTATATTGACTGTATTAGGTTGCAGTAAATGTCCTATGGTTAACATTTTTTCAACAAATAACAAAAATTCAGCATTATAAGCTATTATTTCATTGCAGTAATTGACACTTAAATTAATATAAGGAAAAAACTAGTTAAAAATCATACATCCACAAATGTTGACTTGAAAAATTGGTTTTGGTCTCATTCAAAAAAAATTTTTTTTCCTGAGCGAAAATCAAAAGTGTGAAATGAGAGTTAAAAGGAAATTTTAGATTCAGAACAAGAAAATTTTTCATTACCCCAAATTTCAAATCATGAATACTTACCTACCAATAATTAGCAATAACTTTGGATCTGTATACATAGTTTTGATTATCTGTAAATCAAAAGCAGGTCCAGTTCAGTTCACTGTACTTCTGAGGGAGAGCTAATCAATGAGAGGATGAAGTGTCTCAGATTCATCCAGCCAGTGCTTGCTAATGCATTTTCTTTATACTAGCTCATTATTCATTAATGAGTATTCAGTGGGCAAAAGACACTAGTAAATCTGATGTGGCTGCTATAGAGGCAATATCAAAATGTAAATATATTGTATCATGGTTCCCTTCTTAGCAATTGATGGGACTCCTAGGTAGAAAAATCTGCAAAGATCTGAAAAACCCAAACAGCAAAACCAACCAATACTCTAACTGACACAGGTAAAATATTCTGTCCAATAAGAGTTCAAGTGAAATGTTTGCCAAAATATCCCATATAGTGGGCCATAAAACAATCCTCTAACATAGTTTACAGAATTCAATTCATATAAGGTGTGTTCTTTTGGTTTCAGAGTAAAAATCAGTAACAGAATGACCACAGAGAAAAATGATCCAAGAGTCAAAGAGAAAGTCTAAATTGAAATTGACAGCAAAACCTACAACTAAACAAAAATGAAAACATAACAAAATTTGTGGAAGATTTTTAAATAAATCCTAATAAAGAAATTTGTAATCCTTGTTTACATTAGAAATAAGAAACATTCTCAAAGCAATAATGTTAAATTCCTTCACCGGAACCTAAGTTCTTACCTTAGAAACTAGAAAAAGAAGAGAGAAAAAACATAGCCAGTGAAATAAAAAATGAAAAAAAAAATTTAAAAATTAAGGAAACAAAATTGGAAAACAGTGGAGAAAAATCAGTGTTGTGAAACTGATTCTTTGAAAATAACTCTAATCAAGATCTTAAAAATCAACTGAATTGGTAAACATGTGGCAAGACTTAAAAAGAGAAAAGACAGAAATCACCATTGTTAGGAATGACACTGAGAATATGAGTACAGATCTTGTAAGTCATTAAAAATAAAATGGACTGGAGCATATAGCTCAGTGATAGAGTTTTTATCTAACTTGTACAAGACCCAGAGTTCAACTCCTAGTATGGTAATAGAATAACAAAGAACAGTTTCATACTCATAGATGGATAATTTGGATATAATGAATCAGATCCCTAAAAATCACAAGCCACCAAAATTCATCCCTGAAACGGAATTAGTAATTTTAAAGCTTGTGAAAAACAAATCTCCAGGTCAGAGTGCTTCACTGGAGAATTCTATCAAAAATTTGAAGAAATATTAACCCCAATTTAATATCTCTTTCAGAAAAAGGTAAAATATTTCCCTATTTATTTATTTATTTATTTATGAAGCCAATATTACTACACAGGAAACAAAAAGGCAGTACAGAAAATATAACTGTACAACATTATTTCTCATGAACTTAGGTAAAGAAGTCCTATAACTATTACAGACCTAGAAGGAACTACAGACAGTATGCCTCCCCTGTGAGATTAATCATCAAAGACTGCCACTTTAATGGCAATCTCAATTCAGTGCTCTTTTAATTACTACTGTAGTCACAAAATGAATTAATTTATAATCAAAATACAGTAGGGTTTTACAGTCTCATTTTATTTAGTTCATTTGTGTCACCAGTGTTTTCCAGATACAACATAATTACTTTTGCAAATTGAACCGTGTCCTTTTCTAGCTTTTAAGGTTGGACTTCTTAATTGCCTTTTAAAAGACAAACAATGTACTTCTGTTTTCCATTTTTTTAAAGTATTGAGCTATTTAATCTGAAATTTTCCTCCTTTTTTAAGGAAATACCTAGAAATGTTTCATTATAATATGTTTCTAATTAGGATAATTTTTCTTTATAAATAGTAGCTATAGAAGTGAGATCAATTTAAGTTAATTCACTGCATCTTGGCATTTTTAGGCAAATTCCTTGATAATTTATGATGATAGATTTCAATAAATGGTACTTTTACTTCAGTGTAAAATATGGTGTAATAAGTTTCATGAAATGAGATGTTTGAGTTTTTTTCTTTATATTCTGTAACTCCATGTCTTGTTCCCTTCTTTAAAGACATCTTGTATTTGTTCAAAATAATTTCTCTCAGTTTAAGGAAAAGTAGATTGCTAAAAGTTTGAAATTAGCATTTCCCTTGTAAATTAGAGAGATGATTTTCTGTGAAAATATTTATAGGGGCCGAAAGGTAGGGAGTGTCTTGTAAATCTTCCTATGAATCATGTCTCCTTTAAAGAAGGAAAATGAAATTCTTTTAAATTTTGTTGGTTAAGTAAGTTATGTTTATTTTTTGGTGCTTCGTAATTCTTGGAGTAATAATAAATGATGATAGCCATGTAACTTTCTTACATTGTTGTACTTTGGTTTATGCTTGGAATTTCCAAGGCAAGCATGCTCCTTAATTAGATTTCTAACAGTAAGCAAAAGGCAGGGTGCCTGACACGTGGCCTGATGGGCTTCTCTGGGTCATAGTTAAATAAAGACAAGTGCTCTTTTACAGTTGTGTCTTATATATAAATCAAAATTGTGGAGTTAAACTTTGAGAAATAATAACATACACACATTAAGTATATGATTTAAAAATAATATCAAGGCTTTTAGAAAGATTACAGAGTGTTGAGCAGCAGAGAAAGAGACGTTCTGAGATTTGATGTCCAGCCACTGGAATATAGCAATGTGAGGAGGAGGGAAGTGGAGCCCGTGGACCCAGGATGGACCTCAAGTAAAAACTGAAGCCCATAGGGAGAGCAAAGGGAGAAATTTCAATGTGGAAAAACGAGGTGGCAGGCAGCACCTTCTCTCTAAGCCTGTGCTCATTGAATGGGAGTAGCACCTCAAACCTGCAGACTCACAGAGGCCTCCACAGAAAGACACACCGGTGGGAAGGAGCAGTGGACATGGAAGACTGCAGTGACTGATGTGTGATGTGGATTTGATGTCCAGTGGAAGAAGACGAATGGGTATCAGCTGTCTTGGTGAGGGGCCAAATGAGCTCAAACTCTGAACAACTTCTGGCTCCACATATTGGCACCCAGCCAAGTTCAAGCCTGCAGAAGGCACACAACGTTGCTGCAAAGTCCAACGAGTCTGGTTCCAGCCTCAGCCAGAAATGATCCTGAATTTAAGAGGAAATAAACATGCAGACTCACTTGGATTATCCACTACTCATCTGAAAAAGCTACTGCTGGCTTTCTGGGATTAATCAGCATGGATTTGGACTCTACCCACATTGTCGTTTTTATTGTTGTGGGTTGTTTTGTTTTGTTTTCTCTTCACTGCTTGTTCTTGTTTGTATGTGCATATCAACATAGTTTCTACAGTTTTTGTGGTTGTTGCTCTCCTCTGTTCTTTTTATTTCTTCCTTCTCCTTTTCCCTCCTGTCTTTTGCACCATTTTCTCAAAGTTTGTGTTATCTTCCTGTGTCTACCAACCTTACTTCTAATCTCTTCCTCTTTTTCTATGTCTCTATTTTTTTTTTGCTTTTAAATTATCTCCTGAGGAAATTTAAAATTGAGGGTTTATTTATAAGGTGAATACAGTTTTCTGATTTTAGATTTTGTTATATAACCACAACTCTAGTTCATACAGTTAAAGGTGGTAAATCGAAGTTACCTCAGTTTGTCATTTTCCAGATTCTGTTTGATGTTATGGTTATTACTGATTGTACCATGTTAGCCAAAATGACATAATTTTTCTAGTTAGTTTTTGTTCTCATTATACTAATGCTGAGATGGCCTAATGGTCATAAAAATATTATAGGCCAGTGCCAAAGAACTACAGGGTAGGCCACATAGGCAGTGACTTCACATCCCCAATAAATTGAGGATGTAGGATCTTTCAACAGATTCAAAATCCAAAAGCCAGCTGAACTGGAAGATACCTACCTCTGTGAAATTGTCATTTCATAAAGGTTCTAAATACTAGCAATAAAGCTGCTCACCACAGGCAATTTACAAACATCAACCCAGAAATTACATTATAAAAAATAAGAAAATGTTAAGACTCTTAAATTGAAACTCCAGATGTCCAGCTTACTAAAGGCAACCGCAGGGGGCTACTGAGGTGGGGCAATAAGGTGGAGCAATCTAAAACTACCCATATGGCCTATTTGAAGTGGTAACAGCAGAAATAACAAGACAAATGAATGAGGCTGTAGAAAAAAAAATGAAATCGGAAATATCAAATAGCTACAGAGATGCTGATCAAAATGAAAGTCATGCTTATGACTGTAAAGCAGATACAGATGAAAAAAATAGAGATGCTTAGGAAAATGAATGAAACCATGAATACCCAACATAGGAAAGAAATAGAATCCATAAAACAGACTCAAACAGATATCTAGGAGATTAAAAATTCCACTGACAATATTCACTAAAGAGTGAGTCAATGTTAGAGCAGAATCTCAGACATAGAAAACAGGATTGCATTTAGTGATCATGAAAAGAAAGATTTTTAAAAGTAGCAAGGGAGCAAGAAATCAATTCGGCAGCTGCTAGGTGATGCAAAGGAGAATAACGTAAGATTGATTGGAGTCAGTGAAAAAAGCAAGGGGCAACACCAATAGCATAAAAGATGTCATGGCCAAAAACTTCCCAAGCAGGGAAAAAGAATTTGACATACAGGTAAGTGATGCATCTAGAACTCCAATTAGCCATGATTAAAAAAAAAAAATCCAAAGCAAAGCATATCACAGTCAGGATACCAGGAATTCAACACAAGGATAGAATATTAAAAGCTATGAGATAAAGAAGCAATTCACCTGTAAAGGAAAGCCTTTCCAAATCACAGCTGATTTCTCAACACAAACCCTGAAGTCAAGGAGAGCATAGATTGAACTATTTCAAGCCCTAAAAGGAAACCATCTCCAATCCAAACTGATAGTCCCTGCAAATCTATCTTTCAAAACTGATGGAGAAATAAAATACTTCCATGACAAAGAACACCTGAGAAAATCCATGGACATTTAGCTAGCACTCCAAAATGTTTTGAAAGACATGCTAGAAAGACATGATTTCAACTCATGAACCTCAACAGATTGAATCCACCATATAAAGCAAGCAATTAAAAAGAGATCCAACATCAGGAAAATAACATGAAAAAGATAAGTCCATACATATCAGTTATAACCATCAATGTTAATGGTCTCAAGTCAATAGTCAAAAGAAACAGACTGATAGAATGGTTTAAGAAGCAACATCCAACAGTATGCTACCTACAAGAAACATACTTAATTCAAAAAGAAATTCATATATTGACAGTCAGAAGATGGAAAACAATACTCTATGCACCTGAACCCACAAAAAAGCAGGGGTAGCTAATCTATTTGCAAAGTGGATTTTAAGCAACGACTGATTAAGAGAGACAAAGAAGGTACTGCATCCTCATAAAGGGAACAATCCAAAAAACAAGATAACAATCATAAAAATACATGCAACAAATACCAGTGCACGCAACTACATAAAACAAATATTAATGAAAAATCAAATAAGTATTAACACTATTGTATGGGAGGGATCTCAGTACCCCACTGACATAAGTAGTCAGATCAACTAGATAAAAAAGCAACAATGAAATATTAGAAGTGAACCAAAATTTTGAATAAATAGACTTACTAGATATCTACAGGGTGTTCCATACCTCAACCTCAGAAAACATGTTCTCAGCTGCACATAGTATGTTCTCCAAAAGAGACCACATACTAGTTCATGGAACAAACTTAAGTAAATTCAAAGGAATTGAAATTATTCTGTGCAATAACACACCATAATGCAATGAAATTGGAAATCATTTCCATAAGAAACCACAAGAACTTCATAAACACATGGAAATTAGATAAAACACTTCTGAACAATTGGTGGGTCAGAGGTGAGATTAAAGAAGAAATTAAACAGCCTCTACAGTTAAACAGTAATGCCAGTACAAAATACTGGAATTCATGGGACTCAATGAAAATAGTCCTGCAAGGAAAATTTACAGCAATGAATGCTTAGCAGAAAAAGAGTGAGCTCAAATAAACAACTTAATTTTGAACCTCAAGCTTCTACAAAACAAAGAGCAAGTCAAGCCTAAAGCTCATACAATCGAGGAAATAATAAATATCTGACCATAAATTAATGCAATGGAGACTAAGAAAACAATACAAAGAATCAGTGCATCAAAGAGTCAGTTATTTGAAAAATTGAATAAAATTGACAAACCCATAGCCAGTCTTATCATAAAAGAAAAGACTTAAATCCATGCAATTAGGAGTGAAAAGCATGAAATCATAATGAATCCTGCATAAGTCCAAAGGTCATCTATACCTACCTCAAAGATTGTACTCTGATAACTTGGAAACTGTAGAAGAAATGAGCAGATTCCTAGATACATATAAACTAACAAAGCTGAATCAAGAAGATATAAAAAATCTAAGTAAACTAGTATCAGTCAGTGAAATCGAAGATTTAATTAAAAATCTACCAACAAAGCCAGGTATGGTAACTTATGCTTGTAACCCCAGCACTCAGGAGGCCGAGGCAGGAGAATGGTTGCAAGTTTGAGATTAGCTGGGGTACAAAATGAGCTCAAGGCAAGCCCAAACTGCATAGTGAGTCCCTGTCTCAAGAAAAACCACACACACACACACACACACACACACACACACACACACACACACACCTACTAATAATAGCTCAGGCGTGATTGATTCACTAAAGAATTCTCCAATAAATTTAAAGAAGACATCATATCTGTACTTCTCAAACTCTTTAATAAAATTGAAAAGGAAGATATACTCCCAAATTCATTCCAAGGCAAGCATTACCCTGATACCAAAAGCAGAGAAGGACCCACAAAGAAAGAATTGTAGCCCAATCTCGCTAATGAACATAGATGAAAAATATTCTCAATAAGATACTGGCAAACAGAAGTGGTATTCATACCAAGGATGCATGAATGATTCAATGTATATAAATCAATAAATGTAATAGACCATATTAACAGAGCCAAGGACAAAAATGATGTGATCATCTCAATCAATGCAGAAAAAGCATTCGACAAAGGCAAATATTCATTATAATAACCTTACAGAAAATGGGAATAGATGGTCTTAATCTGATAAAATCCATCTATGAGAAGCCAACAGCCAGTATCTTACTAAATGGAGAAAAGCTGAAAGATTTCATTCTAAAATTAAGACAAGATTGTCTAGTATCACCACTGTTATTCAGTGTACTTCTGGAAACATTAGACAAGGAATAGGTATAGGGAAGGAGGAAGATAAATTATCATTATTTTCAGATGAGATGATACTCTACACAGAATATCCCCACTCCACCAAATACTTATAGATTTAATAACCAAATTCAGTGGTGTAGATGCATACAAAGTCAGCACTCAAAAATCAGTAGCCTTCTTGTACAAGAATAACAAACTCACTGAGAGAAATTCAGGAAACAACTCCTTTCATAATTATATAAAAAATACCGAGGAATTAATCTAATGAAGGAAGTAAAAAGATCTTTATAATCAACACTACAGCACTTGGGGGGGGGGGATTTAGCTTAGTGGCATAAGTGCCTGCCTGGCAAGCATGAGGTAGAGTTTGATCCTTGGTACCAAAAAACAAAACAAAATAAACAAACAAAATTCCAGGAGATTGAAGAGGCTATTAGAAAGTGGGAAGATATTCTTTGTTCTTAGGTAGAAAGAACCCATCTAGTAAAAATGACCATACTTCCAAAATTGTTATACAGACTTAATGCAATTCTAATCAAAATATTATATAGATTTAATGAAATTCTGATCAAAATTCTAGGAGCATATCTCACGGAATTAGAGAAGACAATCCTAAAATTCATTTGGACCTAAAGAGACCTAAAATAGCAAAGGCAATTCTGGGCAATACAGGAAAGGCAGGGGAACACAATCTCTGACTTGAAATTATACTGTAAAGCCACTGTGGTAAAAACAGCATTGTACTGGCGAAAAAAAAAGAGAGAGATTAGATTTTCAGTGGATCAGATTAGAAGTTACACAGAAATAACTTCAGACATACTCAGCTGCCTTATCTTTGACAAAGGTGCCAAACACATTCACTACAAGAAAGATAGCCTCTTTAATAAATGCCCCGAGGTAGCTAGCTCAAGAAAGGCCATCTAGGTAACTGGCTGCCTGGGCTTTCATTCACAGTGTTTAGCCATTCAGATATTCACAGGCCAGTGCAGCTACAATTCAAGCCAGCCTGAGTACTTCTTCACCTAGTAACAGACCGTGGTATCATCCACTTGGTACAAGTTTTACAGGCAAGCAAAGTGTGAGGATTGTGGACTCAGAAAGGTTTCTACCCAGATGTTAGAAGAAGAGCTGGAAAGCAGGAAGTGTGCCTCAATGAAGCAGTGCCTAAAACTATGAGAGTGAAGCCGAAAATGGAGGCCCCAGAAGGCTGAAAAAGCCACAGATATGGAACATCCGAGGAGCACCACAAGAAGGAAGCAAGGCTAGCCCAAGAGAGAAGCTATGGGATCTACAATCACCAGTGATGCTGTAGGACTGGGATTGTACCACAGCTTGGCCGGGGTGCAGGACATAAAACTAAGGGATCATAGATAATGTTGACTCTGCTGAGTTTTAGTCTTCCTTTGGTCCCGCTAGTTTCTATACCAATATTTCTTCCTTTTACATGAACATAGATGAAA
This sequence comes from Cavia porcellus, assembly GCF_034190915.1. Lineage (NCBI taxonomy): Eukaryota > Metazoa > Chordata > Mammalia > Rodentia > Caviidae > Cavia > Cavia porcellus. Next base: position 11,258,246 of record NW_026947512.1, on the reverse strand, counting down.
AATGTTTTTCCTGTGCTATTGTATGTTGGCATCCATAAATTTTTTATTTTTATAGGGACTTGCAACTAAGGGTTTGTTTTGAGTTTCAGGGAAAACTTTGGACTTAACTTTTTTGCAATACCCAAACTGTTAGGACTTTGTCAACCCTTAAAGATGAACCAAATGCATTTTACATAAAGGAATATGCATGAGTCTTTTAAGGTCCCGGGATAGAAGGTTATGATTTACATCTAGATGGAAACATAACACTCATAGGCTGAGTTTTTGGAAGGTGATTAGATCATGAGGTCTTAGAGCTAACTTGCTGTTAGGATGTGGGGTCTGATCAGAAGAGCTAAGTGACTGAGGGTGTGGCCTGGAAGGATTACCTCTCTCCCTGGCTCCTTCCATCACTCTTTTTTATTCTGCTTCCTGCATTGTGATATGAGCTGCTTTCTTCTGGCCAGGCCCTTCCACCTTGCTACCAACAATGCAAGGACTAAAATACCTTAAAACGTGAGCCAAACTAAACTTTTTCTTCTTTACTTTTTGGGCATGTCTTGTTTCTCAGCAATGAGGAAAGTGACTTAAGGCAGTTTCTTTATTTTCCTTTTTAGAAAGCTAAAAACAATAAGTACAAAGATGAAATTTTTAGTTTTCACTTTTTTATTCCTTTGGACATATTAGTTATAGTGTTGCTATAGAAATTATAATCAATCAGCTAGGAACCAGTTATTGAACTTCTCTCTATGCAGTTAACATTTATTGACCATTTTAGGTGAGTCAGCCACTACCAGGAGCTTAACATATGTTGATTCGTTTAACTCTCACAGCAACCCATGTGATACTTCCATTATTATCAACATTTTACAAGTGAGGATTGTGAAGCATGGAGAACATGTAACTTGGCCAGAGTCCCACATTTGGCAAAGTAGCTCATCAGGGTTAAACCCATCTGTGTCTCATCTAACAGTTTTAACTGCTCTAGTTTGTCTTATGTACTTTTTCTATTTGATTGAAGCATCTCAGATCCTATGCATGGGAGCCACGTATAATTTGAGGTCTCTGGTGATTTCAGGTAGCTTAGTTGCTTTGGAAAACATTTTGTTTTAGTAGAAATGTCAACTTTGGAGGGATTCAAGATACGTGAAGCTACGGGGGAAAAACTCCTTATTTCATATGTTTAAGACTCTCTGCATCCTAGACTTGGGAAAATCATTGTAAAAGTGACAGACCTAAAATAAGGTGGACCACTTCACATGCCTGTCTGTATATTACTGTCTCCTAGAATAATACAACTTTTCCCCCAAAGAAGCTATTTTAAAGGTTATATTACTCATTTTTCTTGAGCTCTACAGTCATTTCCCTCTAGAGTATAAAATATTGTCATAGGTTTAGTTTATTCTATTTGTGAGCTTAGAGAGCATGTATTATAGAGAGTATGTAGGCATTGCTTTGAAGAAAGGTCACATTTAAAGGACACTTAGTGGATTAGTAGATGAGTTTATTAGAAGGAGCTTGGTTTGATGAACTTCTGACCAATACAATCTCTGTAAGAGCTGCTCCTCTCTGTCTGTATAGCCCCAAAGCAGCTATAGACAGTAGTTAAATGGTTATTTGAAACTTAATTACAAAACAACTGATAGACCAGATTTGGCCTGAGGCCATTTTCAGGCAACCAGAACATAAATGTCCAGGGCTATGCTATGCTTGGGGTATGGTGTTAGTGTGTCTCCAAAGAGTCATATGCTAGAAGTTTAGTTCTCAGTGTGATAATGTTGGAAAATGGTAGAACCTCTGAGCAGGGTGGCATAGAGGCTAGTGGAAGTGATTAAATTTTTGAGAGTGCTGTCTTTAGAAGGTATTTAGCTCTTGTGGGACCCTGATTGGTCCTAGGGAGAGCAGCCTACCCTCTGAATCTCCCTCACTTCCTCTCTTGCTGTGTGATCTTTTTCACATGCACTCCCATCATTGTATCATCTACCATGAGATGGTACCAGAGGCTAAACTGATGGACTCACCCAGTCTTGGACTTTGAACCTCAACATCTGTGAGCTAAATCAGCCTCTTTACTAAATACCAAGCTTTATGTGCTTTGTTATAGCAACAGCAAACAGATGAACACAGGCTGGATCAGGTTTTATTCTAGCAGATATCTTTCACTCTATGACTGTGTTCAGTTGTGTATTGACATACTTTATCACCTACTCCCAAGTGAGAGCTTTTGGCTTCTTAGATTTTAATTATTTCCAACCTTATTGGAAGATTATGTTTTGTTGGTTTCTAGATCATGGCTTCACTTTTATCTATTTATTTTTGGATAGTTACTTTCTCTTTGGTCACTTTAGCTTTTTTGCTTTCCAATTCTGAATTTCTTTGCATATGCTTAATATTAAGCCAGTTGTCATAATATTTATAATCCATGTTTCCAAACGTGAAAAGATTCAGAATTTTTCTAGTACATCTGAAGTTAAAATTTTTAAGACAAACAAGTTTGTGATTCCCAAGCACCGTTCACAAATTAAAGAACTTTTACCCAAGGGTCATTTCCCACCATGGCCATTGCTTTGTGTTGGGAACTTGGATACAAGTCCTTATGTGATACAAGAAAGGTGCTTGAGGGAAAATTTGAAGAAGAGGATAATTCTTCAGAAACTTGGTTAGATCCATTTGCTTTATGAAGATTTGGGTGCCTCGGTGGACTGTTTTTCCTGGCATGTCTAAAGCCTTAGGTTTCTTAGTTTGTTTGATAAATGTAAAATCATAAATTGTTTTTCAAGCAGATGAACATTGATGTTATGTTATAAAATTATATAAACAATCTTTATTCCTAAGTAGGATTCTTAAATCCCTTTCACATTAATTTCCCAAAATACAAAGATATCTCCATGATATTTCTAATTATTAAATATCCAGTTGGTAAATACCTTACATTTTATTTTATCTTTTTCCTCTGTTGGTAAGCTTATGGTAATTGTGTTGTTTTTAACAGTTTTTATCTCCAGTAGAGGTCAAGTGGAGACCAAAAGAGAAATTTCATTTTGCTGCTGTAAGTAACTGATTAGGAAGTGAGCTTGAGAGGCAGAGAGAGAGAAAGAGAAGACTGGAGGGAAGCTACTTCACATGTGGAAAGTTTTGGAACCTCATCAGCCAGAGGTTAAAGTATAGCTGTCAACCTTACTTATTTCTGAATTATGACCACTGTAGTACAGTGATGATAAACCTTGTAATGAATGTTTCCATTTTGTTTTGTTTTGTTTTGTTTCCTGAGACAAGGCCTTGCTATGTAGTTCAGTCTGGTTTTGAACTCAACTATGCAGCCCAGACTGGCCTCAAACTCCCTGCAGTTCTCCTGTTTCAGACTCCCGAGAGCTAGGATTACAGGTGTGCACCACCATGCCTGATGAGAATGTGGTTATTAAAGGTCTTATTTCTCACTACACAAGAAACTTAAGAGAACGAATGAAATTGGTTGAAACTTCCTTCATCATTTTAACAGCAGATTGTTAAGCATAAAAATAACTTGAAGATTTTATACATTGGAATTGAAAACAGTATTTTTCTCTTTTAGTAGCATTCTTACAGAATCATAGGTTGGAATTAGATATTTTCTTTATTATGTGTTTAATTAAACTGAGATATAATAATTGACTTTCCTTAAGTCATATATCTAGATAACTGCAAAAAAGCAGAATCTTGAATTCCAAGCCAGTGCACATTTAATTTTGTCATTACTTTAAAAATCATTGATTTATATTAGATATTTTTCAAAATATGTTACTGAAAGTAGTCTTAAATGTATCATTTGAGGTGGGAGTATTGTCAATTTGGACTTGCCTAGGAAATTTAATAATTTAAAGAGATTCTGTCTCAAAATTTAAAAGAGGGTATGTGTGGTTTGATCTGTGTGCCTCAGTTTTAATCCCTGGTACCAATCAACCAACCTACCGAACAGCCAACTGAAGACATTTGATCTAAAGTCTGAAATACAGCTCAGTGTTAGAAAAGCAAAGAATTGATCATTGATCTTACTATGTTATAGTTTATTTTTTCCTCATAATGATTATGATTGTTTTCTTCTTGTTTCTTAAATATGGAAGATATGGACAGAAATGATTACTGTTGTGGTTTCAGGCTTGTTTTGTCTTTGTTATCATAATAAACCATTAAAGCCAAAAGAAAATGTTGTGAGAGTAGTAAATGCTTAACAAAGAGATGTTTAGAACAGGATAAAGCTAAACCTAGTAAAGACATTGTTAAAAGTCTTATTAAGGATGGTGAATAGTACATGAACGAAATACTTTTTAGGATCCACAGTTCTATTTTTATTGTGTATGTGAAATCATGTGAATAAGATGAGAAAAGGAATGCTTTAAATGGTTAAAAGAACAAAATGTCCCTGAGCTGCCAGCTTCAGTAGTTCGGAATTTAACATATACACAGATGCATACTAATTACATACAGCTTTATCTTGGCCTTACAGCAGGTCCCCGAGGACCTCTCTGCTGAATGTAATAAATTAACTTTTCTTTACAAATATTCTATAATTAGAAATTCAATATATTTAAATCATTTTCTCATGATATTACCATGGTTAAACAATCGACTGACACTTAGTACAAAGTAGATACTAATGTATAAAAATGAAAGATGGTAGCTAAGTTTTTTATACTATCTTTTTAGAGATGAAGTTTAAAATTTTTCACATTTTTAAATTAATGTATGTCCAAAGCTCACACTAATCTTGTTCCTAAGTTAATGAAAGTTAGTAACTTTCTTAGATGCCAGAACTAATCTTTTCATTTGTTGATGAAGTAAATTGTAAAGAAATCTGACTTTCCTATTGATGTGAAGGTTAAAGTCAAAAGTAGAAAGGACATATCAGTAGTTTCAAAGTATAAGGTCCATGTTTAAATTGTGCCAGTTGTGTACTTTTATATGTAGGACAACTAGATATTAAAATGATACATTATTGTTACTTAAGTATTATCTATTATAGGTATTGATGTGGCATCTTTTTCTAACGATTCAGATATTATTAGATACCATTATGAAATAAGAAATTCATAGTTGTGCCATTTACTTCTTGTTTTAGTTTTCCTGATATCTAAATAGTACAAACAAAGACGAAAATAGCTTTGTACAATGATTTGAAACTTATATGAAGCTCATTGCCAAGACTCTGGGTTCACTTTCCAGAACAAAAACAAAACAAAAAACTAAAAAACATTCAGCACGTATAAAGTGCTTGGTGCTGGGCAACCTGTTAAATAAATGCTCTCTTAAGTATCTGTTGTCCCCAGCTCAAAGCAGCAGCACTTGTATAAATTCAAGTAAAAGCCCACAGGATAAGTTGTCTTTGTTTTAAAAATAGTGTCCTCCTGCAGTTATTACCAGAAAGATAGGCCAGTAGTCTAATCAAAAATATATATAGTTTCTGAGTAGCTGTAGACTATTTTGAAGTCTTTCTAACTAGCCATTACAACCTGAGAGTAATCTGTATTAACACATACAGAAAGCTGTTTCATAAGACTCTGCAACTGATTTATAAAATGAAAATGCCATGGCATCAAATATTAATATTTAGCTAGCAGCAGGCAGTCCAAATGTTAATGGCTGGTATGCATTTGAAAGCCTACTTAACTGTGAATTTTATTAGGACCATTTCTCAGAGCTGGCGTTGTTATAAATGGGCTTATAAATGAGAAATTAGCCACCCCTCTGGGAGCAGCAGTTTCTTTGAAATCTTAATTAACCAAATCAAACTGATGTTCTCTTTCAATTGCCAACACTTGGTTAAATGCTGAAAAAATATTATCTAGCCAGATATAGCTAAAATAAAAGAAATTTTAAAATGGTTCACAGTTGCCTGTTTGAAAGTTTCAAATCATTGTACTTCAAAAGAAAATTAGAATGTAAAAACAATTACACTGTAAAATTGGTTTTTTAAAATGAAGAATAAAAATAGGACGCTTAGGAAGCTTGTGTGTATAATGACCATTACTTTTTTATTTTAATGAAAAAAAATTACATAATGATGAAACCGAGTTTCAAAATAAATTATTTGGATCTTTACAGTGATTGATATATTGTGTATTGTCTTTGTAGTTGTTGTTCAGAGTACAAGATATAGGTATGATATCTTGTCTAAGAAATTTTAGCACAAAACTTTCTTTTCAAGGAACTAAGAGAAGCTAGCTATGTATCTTAACTATCTTGTGTATACATATAGTTTTCCCCTTTTCCCTTTATTCCTTTCCTCTTTTCCTATTAGAATTTGTGTTGTTTTTAATAGCTTCTTCTCAATTTGCAATGTCTATTGTACATATTCATTCTGTTTACTTGTTCAATTTTGCACACCAGTGAGACAATATGATGTTTGTACATATTGGTCTGATTAATTTCACTTATGATTATGGCCTCAAGTTGCATCCATTCACCTATAAAAGTCTCAAGTTTATCCTTCTCTATGGCTAAGTAGTACTCCATTATATTAAAAAAATCTTTTTATGCATTCCTTGGTTGATGGCCACCTGGGTTGTTTCTACGATTTAGCTATTGCAAGTTTTACTGAGATAAATTGTTCTATGTTTGTCATTACTTTCATAAAATGGCCACCACAATCAATGTGATCTTAGAAATGTGTTGGACTTATTAAAAGTAAGATGGTTTTATGATCAGTTTGCTTTCATGAGACTTTCATTTAGACTTTAAAATTGTAGTTTGTTTGTTTGTTTGTATGTATGTATGTATGTATGTATGTATTTGGTACCGAGGATGGAACCCATGACCTTGTGCTTGCCAGGCAGGTGCTTACAAGTACCACTGAGCCAAATCCCTGGCCCTAAAATTGTAGTTTTTAGACATATACTGTCTACAAATGTCTTCCATTAGTAACTATTGAATGAAAAAAATACAAGTATAATATATCATTCAAGGTATTGAAATTTCAAGAAATAGAATATGAAAATCTCATTCTCCAAATATGCCTTCTATTTATTATCTGAGTCACCCATCAGCAGCCTGATAGACTGGCTGGCTATTTTATTTATTTATTTTTAATTTTTTTGGTACTGGGGATCAAACTCACAACCTCACACTTGTCAGGCAGGTTCTTATGCAACTGAGCTACATCCCCAGCCCCTTGGCTGCACATTTTATTACTTTACCTTTGCTTGATCTATGAGTCTTTATTTCAGATTGATTTTGGTTTCAGTATATATGTCCTCCCCTTTTCTTCCCATTACCTGTGTTTTTAGCTGAATTTCTCAGAGTAGCTCTGAATGAGGCTCCCTCTCTATTCATTTTGTAAAAATGGATGTAAAAATGCTGCTGTTGTTAAACAAAACAATTTCACAGTTCCTTAAAAAGTTAGACATAAAGTTCCTATAGGCACCAGCAGTTTTACTCCTAGGGATACACCATAGAGAACTGAAGGCAAATGCATGCAAAAACTTACATACAGGTGTTCAAAGCAGTGTTCAAATCCCCAACAGGGAAACATCTGAACCATAACAAAGTGATAAATGGATAAATAAAATATGCCTTCACCATATGATGGAATAGCATTAAAAAGGACCAGAGTGCTGATACATGCTGTAACATGACCAGTTTTGAAAACAATGAATGTTAAATGAAATGAAAAAGACCAGTCCTGAAAGATGATACGTCATATGACTGCTGTCTACAATGAAATATTGAGAACAAGCAAATTTACATAGCCAGAAAGTAGAGGCTGACAAGGTTGGGAGCGACGGGAATACTGTATTGGGGGAATAATGATCAAAGGTTATAAGTTATGAAAATGTACTACATCTAGACTTGTGTCAACTGCATGGTTGTGTGGATAATTTCTAAATGATTGAATAACACTCTTTAAATAGGTAAATTTCCTAGAATATAAGTTGTATCTCAGTGCATTGATTTTTAAACAAAACTATATTACTATAATATTCCAGGGAGTGGAAGCTAACGTTTTGAGGTAAAGTAGGAGCAACAGAAATGGAGAAATGACAGGATTGAAAGCCAATAATGACAAAACAGGGCTTTGAAGGTGATTTGACACTGAAAGGGTGGAAGATGTGTATATGAGGCTTCGAGATTATGCCATAGTGGGGTAGGAATATGAGAAGAATGATACTTAGTGGTTTTGAGTGTACCCAGTTAAGGTACCTCTGGGCAATTAGGTGGATAGCTCCATCCGTGACTTCACATGTAGTTTGAAAGCCTAGAGATTTGAGAATCATTAGTGAATGCCTTAAAGTTGAGTTTCATGCATGTACAAAACCATGCAAATAGAATGTTGGTTTAAAAAAAAAGATGCAAGAACACAGAATTTTGCAGAAGAATAGTTGCTGGCAAAAGCTGAGAAATGGTTAGAGTTCGAAAATCAAGCAAGATGTGCTTAGGAGCTGAGGTGGAAGAGATGCAAGGAGCAAATAAATGCTTAGCTTTTTCAAGTGCTGTCCATCTCACATGATAGGAACACTCACAGATATCCTTTGGGCTGACAATTTGGAGGTCACTGTATCTTTGGGGGAGCAATTTCAGTAAAGTAGTGAGGGTAGAATTCATACAGGTTTCAAAGGAGATTTTCTTTAAAGATAGCATAGAGTTAGGTTGTTTTCCCTAATTCTTAATGCTAGTACTGTTTTCTTTCATCCACGTATTTCCAGTCCATTGTGCTTCATTGTTTAAAAATCACATGTGCTTTAATCTATGTTGAATTTCTGTTCATAACCAAAAATAGCAATAACATCTGTATTATGCACATCATTAGGATTCTCAAATTATGTAAATCTCCTAACTACACGCAAAAAGGATTTATATCAGATCCTATTTATAAAGTCAGGAAAATTCCTCACACTAGAGCCTTAACTCTTTTATTTCCCAAGTTCTTTTATAAAGAAATAGCAAAAATTAAGGAAAATATCTATGTTTTGTTTTATTTACTAAAGATTTTTATATCACTTAGCTAACTAGCTGTATTTTATCCTCCAGTTGTTTGAGGATTGTTAACCTGAACCTAACCATATTGATCAAAATTATCTCATTGTATCTTATCGCTTACACGTATTTCAGAGCCCATTTTTAGCAAATCTGTTTCTTTCCAAGGGAGTCAGATGCTCTATTTTCTTTTGCCTGTCTATGTCTCCTAAATAGTGACAGGTTTTGGGACCCTTGGAAATTCTAGTGTGTTCTAATGTAGGGATGTTCAAACTATTTTTACTCTCCATATATGCACATTTATATGCCTCTCAATCAGAAGCAACAGTTTTTAGAAGCGATTCTATTAGATGCACTATGGCACTAGCAATTTTCATTTTTCTTCTAGTTCTGATTATGAATCACTATGATGAATAGTAAATATATTTGCTTACCCCTAATTTTCTCACCCTGACACTGTCTTAGAAGGTTTGGGTGTAATTCACCGTCCAGGCAGTATCAGTAGGCTGCAGGAGTTGCCCAACTTCCAGGTATTAGGATTGTTATCCTCATGCTCCATAGAAAAAGCAAAAGAATTTCAGGCTTACTAGTATCTACCATGAATTGAATGCTTACTGTGTGTCAGATCCTAGGAAGGGCAAAGATAATATCAACTCTTAAAACAGTTTTTAAAATTAGAATTAACACCATTTTTTTAATGTAGGAGAGGGAAAGTGAAAACAAAACTTAGAAACGTTAAATAGCCTGAGAATATGTAGTTTGTAGGTGGCTTTAAAGGCCACTCCCCCTGCCCCTGCTGTGCTTTGTGGAAAGAACATTTCTTTGTGGAGGATCATCTTAGCTGTCCTTCATTATTGTTCCTGAAGAAGACTGAAAGACCTGTGATGGGAGATAGTTCCCAGTTGGACTTGGATGCATTCTTATTGCTCAGATGGAGGACTCAGGCAATGCCAACAAAATCAGTAAACTATCCTCTCAGTATATTAGTAAAGAAAATCACTTTCATAATTTTTGGCAGCATGTAGCAGAGGTTATCTCTGAGATTTGCACAGTTATTTGTGGAATTGTTTGAAACCAAAGTCTGTAGAGGGGCTGGGGATTTAGCTCAGCGGCATAAGCGCCTGCCTTGCAAACAGGCAGTTGTGAGTTTGATCCCCGGTACCAATAAAAAAAAAAAAAAAAAAAAAAAGTCTATAGAAAATCTTTGAGCTCACATGCTTGTTTGTGCTTTTTGCTGATGTTTTTCTGTTAACCTAGGGTGATACATAAGCCTGTATTAGTTATGTCCCATACAGAAGCATGGCCAAAAATTATTGTTAGTAATGTGATTGACCGCTTTTTAAGAAACCTTGGCATCTTAGAGGTCTGATGGAAGGAACGCAAGCATAAGTAGACCCCATGTATAGTGACATATGCCTGTAATCCTAGCTTTCTGGGGGACTGAGCTGAATGGCAAGTTTGAGCCTAATGTGGGCAAGGTAGTGAGACCTTGTTTCATAATGCAAAATAGGATATGTGTGTGTGTGTGTGTGTGTGTGTGTGTGTGTGTGTGTGTGTGTGTGTGTAGGGGGGTATATGTAGGTCAGTAGGAAAGTCCTGGATACAGTTTCTAATACTTCAAGCCAGAAAGAAAGAAAGAGTATAAGCAGTTCTTCTCTGAACTGATTAGTCATAGGGCTGATACATTCTCAGAGATAGATTTTAAGAACTTCATTTTCATTCTCTCTTGTCACTCCCCTAGACAAAAGACATGTTTCTCTAGTCCTCACAGAGAGAAAATTTTGTGACAAAAAGGATCAAAGGTACCTGATGTGGCTTCTGTGTTAAAATATAGATCTGTTCTATCCCATGTAATAGGTACTGGCCACATGTTCCAACGAGCCTTGACATGTGTCAAATCAGAATTAACAGGTACTATAAGTACCAAGTTAATTCATACCAGGTTTCAAAATTTACCATAAAAAAGAGAATACATTGTAATATTGACTATAGGTTGGTTGAGATGATAGTTCAGATATACTGGGTTAAATAAACTTGTTAAAATATATTTCTTCCTTTCCCCTTTACTTTTTAATGACTGTAAAAAATTATAAATCATATTTGTGGCCTGAGTTACATTTCTTTGGCATAGCATTGAGTCTAGATCAGTGCTGTTTTCACCTCAATCAAAGAGTAAGGTTAAATTTTGGCCGCCTTTTCTTCTGAGTCCTATTCACCCTCTGCCCCAGCTTGAAGATTCGGTGCTTTACTAGTCAGATAAAAACATCATCAGTAACAACTGCAACAACAAAATCAGTTTTACCCCAGTGGGCGTGAGGACGGGTAGACTGGAAAAGGAGAGAATACCAGGCTCATGAAGCAGAGACACTGCATTTGCTGAAGGTACTCCAGGAAGCAAATTTAGAAGCCCAAAAGAATTTGTGTTTTCCCATTATGAGTACCTCAGTGGTTTTGCTTTTGTTTAAACTGTCAAATTGTTCCAGGAGAATTTTGCTCCTCAGTTTTCAGAGTTTCTGCTTTGCTGATACCCTGTCTATGCTTAGTTGTAGTCTTTGTGATTTGCCTTCCAAGACCACCAAACAGTTGTGAGTACAGCACTGCAGGATGAGATAGTAGGCTTATAAGTTTCTGAGTGTTGGGAGGTAATCTCATTTTGTGGTGTGTGGATTGCATTATCTATCTATCTATCTATCAAAGTTTCTTTTGAAAGTTGCTTCAGTGGAAGTACTCTGCAGTGTGTGTGTGGAGTAGGAATGTGTGTGATTTCTGCTTAAATTAATTTCACTTTAAAAATTATTTTAAATAGAGGAAAATCATATTTTAGTTAAATAATTCACAGTTTAAAGAAAGACTAATAGTTTAATGAAATGTTCACCATTATAATCAAATACTATAGTTTCTACTAGTTCATTAAATGACTGTAGAAGTTTTTATTTGTTTGTTTATTTACTTGTTTGTTTTTTGGTGTTGAGAATTGAACCATGGGCCTTGTGCATCAAGGCAAGAGTACTACCACTGAGCCACATCCCCAGCCCTAAAACATTAAAAAAAATTTTTTTTCAGAGAAATAATTTAAAATGTTTCATAAGGTTGCTCACATTTACTTGAGTTTTGAATTAAAAGTAATTGTTTAAAAATATATAACTCAAACATCTTTATTTTTCCTGAATTGGTAGTTTTGCTTAAAGGTTTCCCGTCTGTTGCACCCAATACATGCAGTAAGTCTTTTAAATTGTGTCCTGATATTCCTTCATGTCAATATTAATGATGTAAATTACAGAGAAATAAACTGTCCTTTGATTTGGTGTAGGTTTCAGTTATTATGCTAATTCCTGAGTTACTTTCTACTGTGGCTAGAAATTTTTTCCAATGTGAATTGATTGAGTTTTATTTGGCATTTGATCAGAGGACAAGTTGATGAGGTAAACATTGTCATCACCTTCCCTGAAAGAAATCTTTATCTATTCTCTCCCTTCTTGTCTTTAAGGACCTCAGACCAGTCAGCTATATCTTAATTTGATCTTGTTTCCAGGTCATCAATTCCGTTTTTCTGTGCCTCATGGTCTTTATATTCTCTCTAATGGTGATGTCTGTCCATTGTTATCTAGATGTCCTCATTTTCTACCCAGTCATTTAGGGTTTAGATCAGATTTTTAAATTTTATATGTAGCAGTGTCTGTCGCTTCTAACTAGTATTTGCTCATTTTCATTAAGTAAATTTAGCACAGCTTGCTTAGAAACTTGATTAGTTTAATATCAAAATGGTAGCTTTCAGACCAAAATATTTGTAAGCAATTTAAACAAAACTCAAACTGTATGTGAAGATCCTCAGAAATTTCTTTTCCCAATGCCTATTAGTAATCTGGACAGGAGTGCCAAAAAATAAAACACAGGATGCCCATTTAAATTTTAATTTCAGAGAATCAATGACTAATTTTATAAATAGATATGTTTCATACAGTGTTTTATCTTGCAATCTTAAAGCTGAGGAAATATGTAGTAGCTTGTAATACTTATCGCATTAGAAGACTATTTGATAAGTAAAGCCCATATTATAGGATGTTGAATATATCACCTTCATAGGGCACTGATTCTTGTAGAGCTTGCTGTACTGAAATTCTTCTGTAAAATAAAAATTTAAAAACCCACAAAAACATACAAAACCAACCCCAACAAATTAACAGTTCTTGTGCTCATGAAATATTGCTATACCTCACGTCATCCTTTTCTACCTTACACGCTAAAGTTTCCTTGATTCTGTCTGTGGCAGTGGTCCAGTTGTATTTCAATACTTGTTCTCAGAGGTTAGAACTAGCCCACAGTTCTCCTCTACTTACACCATCGCATCTTTATTTATACCTGACATTGAGGGATTGCAAATATTGCCCCAGTTGCAAGATCAGAGATATCCTCTTTTATTGATACTCAAGATGATAGTGTTGCATGTTTGTTGTTTAATGATTCACTTATCTGTCACTGTCTTCCTCTTACTGTATCTTTCAGATTTGCTGCATTTGTGAAAAGTTCTCTAGTTCAAACTATTCCAGTTTTGTTTAAGGGCTGTATCATTTTCGTTACGACCTTGAACACATTTCACAGCATATAGAAATACTAATTGGAAGAGTATTGCTTCATTGATACTTATATAAATTGCATCTGTATACCACCTTTGTAAAGCACTTTAGCTTAAGCTAAGTCAAACATAGATTTAAGAAAAATACATATTTTATACAGCTGTGTAAAGGCTTTTTGGCCCTTCTTTCCTGAATATCAGGAGATTAGCATCATGAGCTGAGGTGTGATGACTTGCTCCAAAGTTATCTTTAAGTGGTTCCTGGCAAAGTAGGTCTTTGAACAATGAGGCTGTTTGTTTCTTGTGAGCAAGAATGTGAATCATGGCACTGACTATGGCACTGGTCCCATCAGATCATATTCTGCCTTATGATGGTTTTTATATACTGTTTTCTAGCTTAAAGCATTTCACACAGTGGATGTAAGTACCCAACAAAGGAAAATTTGCCCCAGTTGAGCAATACTGTTTCGTTTATGGCTCAGTCTAAGATGTGATTCACCCTCCACTTAAGAGGTTAAACATTCTATCGCCATTTTTCGGTACTGAATATTGAACTCATGACCTTATTTACCAGGCTGATGCTGTGCTGCTGAGCTACATCCCTGACTACACACTCTTTATTCTCCACCTTTCGTTTTGCTTTGCCTCTTCTTTTCTAGAATCGTTTAAGCAACAAATATTTGTTTAGCTCCTACTGCATGTTACTATAACACACTATCTCTAATAGCCGGGAACTAATCTTTCAGTCAGTGGAGATCAGATGTGCTTTAGCCCTAGACAATAAGTATTACGTTTTATATAAGTATAATGCAACTTAGTATAGGAGATGGTTTCACCTTAGATCATTAGGAAGTATAATAAACGTTTATGAATGAACAGGATTTCAGCAGGGGAAATTCTAGGAAGTAGGGTCATCTAGGAGCAGGAAATTGCTCAGAGCCGTTGAAGCTTAAAAGAATATTGCAATTTTGTAGAATGGAATGGACCAAGTTTTTTTTGGGGGGGGGGCTGGTTAACAAGTTAGACTTTATTGTTAATGCATTATTTCATAAAGGTATTTTCTACTTTCAGTGGAGGAATAGTATCAAAATCTATTTAGGAAATAGAAATTGACTCCTTTAAGGAGAGTCAATGAAAAAGGTATAGAATCTAAAAAGAAAATTGTAATATTATCCATAACTTATAAAAAATATCCAATTATATAATTACTAGATGAAATTAGGATATTTATTGAAATGGCTTTGATAATCATAGATTACAGTTATAATCTCTTGAGATCAAATCCATTTATTCATAGCTGTTGCTATTTCTCCTGTTATTAATGTTGTAATCAGGATATCTTCTATTCCTATGTGACTAAAAATTTAGCTAATGGAAATTTGTGGTGTCATAAAAAGAAACAATATGGCAATTATAGGACTTAATATAAAAATTAATTACCTTTTCCAAAATTCATGTCCCAAAGTAGAATAGGGGCCATAAAGTGTTTTTAAGATATACAGATAGTCCATTATCGTTCATTTTTTTCCTTAAATGGATGAATGAGAATAGATTACATTCACTGTTTTTTGAGATTCCAGGTTCTTTATATAAGTAATTATTAAGATTGTTTAAATAGCTATGTGAACTGCTTTCTATTTAGTATTTTTCATTACACTGAGAACTATAGATCTTTCAGGAACTCAGTGAACATTCATTCAAATGAACAATAGTGCCTAATACACGAGATGATCAAAATGTGTGGTGAGATTTTAAATTTAAAAAAAATTACTCTAAAAGATACATTGCTTAAAAAAAAAAAAGAGGCACATTGCTATTGATCCCCCTCTGCGTACTCCCACTGGCTTCAAACATTTAGCCCATCATTCTCGCCACTTTCTGAAGTAGTTATTGAGGCCCCTTTTGTGAGTGCCACTGTGAGTTTGGATTAAAAAATATGTGTATTGTGAATGTTGCTGCCGATTACCGTGCAGTGGAAAAGCAGGCTTGTGAAACTTTATGGTGTTTCCTTATTCCCCTTATTCATTAGATTTATCACGAGATACCTTCTGGCTCTTCCCAAAGTCAAAATGACCATGAAAGGTAAACATTGGCAGTCAGTTCAGTACATTGAGGCAGCCACAGTATTAGAATTAAAGACACTCATGATAAACGAATTCCAAAACTGCATCAGGAACAATGGGATAAGAGTATTCCAAGTGATGAGGAGTATTTTGAGGAAGATTAATGGCAACATGTCTTTCACCATTTTTTAAAAATTTAAATATGTGCCATATTGTTTGATCACACCTTGTATATTTAACATTCAAGGTTCTAAATTAATTAGTTTTGAAAAGCCATCTAAATTAATAGCTTCAGTGAACTGTTTTTTTCTGGACAGGATCCTGTCAGACTAGAAAAAGTAGATAATGATACCTGTCTCTGAATAGGGAAAATTGACTAGGCAGAATACCACAGGTAGGGCTTCAGATTTGTTGATGGCCAATTTGTAAGATTTTAATCAACCTCTGTGTTTGTAATTTGACTTTTTGTTTTCACCTCTCTGTAGCACAATGCACATTGGCGGCCCAAAGCCTTAGGCATTGGTCACATTGTTGGCTGTTTAGTAGCTGAGACCCTGAAGTGAACAAGTCTTCCCATCAGGTGTGGCACTCAGTGGGCCTAGAGATCACTTCTCAGTAGCAAGTGGCAAAGGCCAGAGCTGACTTTGTGTAATGTTAATTCTTTGCCACAGCAGTTCTTTCAGATAGTAAAAGACAGTGAGACCAAACTGGACCAAGTGCTCACAAAACTGAGATTACACAGACTGTGGTGGATGACTCCATTTTGCCCGTAGGATTTAGTTAAAATGTGTTTATCAGATCATCTTTCTGTATTCTGGATCATGCTCAACTGGTCCTTTTATGAGTTCTCTTCTGCAGTTAATTAGAATGCTCAGAGCTCCTGGGCATGCCAAGTGATTTCCTGGCCTGGAGCCTCTACTTATTACCATGCTTCCTGTCAAAACCTTTTGGTTTTGAGTCTAAAATTTTTTGATGTCTCTATCTCATCTAAAAGGCCACTTTTATTACCTAAAGCCTTTGCAATCACTTTCTCCTTTCAATTTCTATAGTTACCATTGCTTGCATAATTTATTCAGATGTTAACATATTTTTCTTCTATTTACTTATACCTATATTTTGTCTTTACAACTTTGCAACTGTAAGCTGTTACCTGCAGGTTATTCCATATGCTGTTTTGGTCCCCTTATCCCATTATAGTGTCTACATGCACATAACAAATTTAAAAAGTATTTGAATTATTACTGTTCATGTGGCCATATGTGACAGGGAGCACATTATTGAAATATGTGAATAAAGAATTTTGTAAAACTTATCCAAATTATACATTTCTGAAGTAATATTAACCCAGAAAATTACAGAAGTCATTTTTGGCAATTAATTGAGGCCATCTACAAACATAGTGGCCAAAAAAAAAAAAAAAATGCTGAGAAATGTCAAAGGAAATATTGCCATGCCACTCCCACTGTAGGGCCTTTGCACATCATTCACTCAAAGAGGCAAAGCCACCCTACATAACTGTCTTTTTATTGTTTTATTTTTACATAGTACCTTTCACTGACCAACATTATATATTTTTAGTTTAATGTCATTCTGTCCTGTTACTAGAATATATTCTCCATAGGGGCAGAGACTGTCTAGCTAACAATTGTATCTCTTATGTCTAAAATACAGTCTGGTTCTTAGTAATTGTTCAGGGATGTATTTGTTGAATATGTGAAAGTATTTGTACTATATAGCAAATAAAAAACTTATTTTTGTATACATTCAGTTTTTTATCATTTGATTTTTTTATTGTAGTAAAATATACATGTATAACATTTCACCATTTGAACCATTTTAAAATGTGTGATTCAGAGGTATTTGATGCACACACAGTATTGTACATCATCACTATCTAGTTCCTGAATGTTTATCTGCTCACAAAGAAATCACTGTACTCATTAAGAAGTCATTCCCTGTTCCTTATTACCATCCTCTTTAGAAGACACAGATTTTTCTGTCTCTATGGGTTTATGTGTTCTGGATATTTCTGGTAAATAGAATTCAGATTTTTCATTTAGGTTAAGAAGATATAGCTAACTTGAAGAATTTCAAAGTCGACTTTAATGTGATCAAAAAAGAGGTAGATTGCTCTCTAAACTATTAACAATTATTCACACTGTAGAAATAACTACTGGTTTGCACAAAGTCAGGATTAATCTGATTACAAATTGACTGGGTTAAAATGAATACAGATATATCAAACTGGGTTTATTAGGAATATTCATTGAAATATTTTGGAATGTAGAAAAATATTTTTTTACACAGTAGGTAATAAATATTGAGCTATTCTTTAAATATTTATATATTTCAAAACAAAAAGGCTATCTTGATAAAAATCCCAACTTGACAATTTAAGAAATAATGCAAATTTACAATTATATCTAACTTTAGAAAATAGCAGCATGGAGTTCAGATATTGTTCTTCATTCTATCAGAAGTTTATTGCCTGTTGATACAAGTTCCAAGGTTGTCATGTGCCGTATTTGAGCCTTTGTTTTGTGACACTAAACAGTGAGTAGCGCTGAGAATCAGTGTGTATCTAAACAGCATAGATGTATATGCTAGGTGTACCTGGAGTCTGAAAGTAACCCCAAATGTTTTTCATGGTCATCTTGAACTCGGGCCTAGAGTCTGTTGGATTTCTGGGAAATCTGGGCTGTCTCCAAACTTCATGGGCCTTCAAGTCTTCTAGTTCCAAAGAATTCTGTTCATGTTCTTCCACTCTCACGTGGGCATTTCCTCCAGCAGCAAGGCATCTGTCATGAATACTGACCACTATATAATTATAGTTCTCTCCATGGATCTCTTGCCTTTAGGTTTTGCTGTTACCACTTTTCTCCAGAGCTTTCTTTTCACTTGAAAGTAGAATATGGCTTATATTTTTGACCTTTATGTTAGGCTTTGGTTCTGAGGCGTTTGGCATGTGTACAGAGTGCCTGGAAGCAGCTCGCTCACAATATGATTTAATTGAGGGTTATTTATATATTAACACTTTCCATATTCAAGAAATAATGACTGGCAGTGACCCAACATTTTTGTTGTTGTTGCTGTTTCTAGTTCGTAATTTTAGTAGCACATTTGAATCTGGAATACAGTTTAATATTTTCTTCTTTCATCTCTGGCTCTCTGGGCTTTTCTCAGACATCAAGGCAAATAAATGAAACCCACTACTGCAAACCCATCTGTTTTCAGGGACATGTAAGCTGGCTAGTTTGTGATGTTTTGTCATCCAACATAGAACTAAAGGGGAACCCCTGTAGAGTAAAAATGAGGAGCACACTCTAAGGTCAGAGTTTTTAAGCTCTAAATCATTTATTTGCTGACTGACTGGCCATGAATAGTTTACCTTGGCATTTTTAGTGATGCTAACAGCCTGGTATAGTACTTATAAAGCTGAATAATTTTTTTCTCCTAAAGTAGGATGGTTTTATGGTACATGCAAAATGAAAATGTAGCTTATACTTTGGGTTTGATAATGTGGATAAATAAAAAATCTGATAACATGGTTTAAACATATGGCAAATCAAAGTAGAAACAAAATATTTATTTGTCATGGTAGTGCTTTTTTATTCTTGCTAAAGTCACATGTAAAAATATTCATCCTCACTAAAATAATTTCCTTGGTCTTAACAGTCCAGAATTGTTTCATAAAATATAATATTCTGTCTCCCAAATCTGTCTTTCTAATACTTAATGACACTTGAGTGTTGCATTCATTTATTTTTCCACAGCAAACAAGTGATGATTCTTTTCTGGTAGGAATTAATGGAACTGCAAGAATGTCAAGGTTATGTAAGTCACAGTGGAAGAACAGCTCTTGAGGGCAGGCTTCAAATGAACCCGCTTAAAAATTATCAAAAGTTAATCAAGCTCATTACCAAACCTCTTAGAGTTAATTTTCAAATGCTCTTCAACAAAATGAATTATATTCTTTGTTGGAGCATAGATTTTATCCCCTCTAGAAATTGTTTTGAAGATATGGTCAGTCATATGACTTTATGCTTTGGCAAGTAAAGAGAATCTTTGAAATTACGAGATTATGTGAAAGATAGGTTCTGTGTGGTGATAATTTCAGGAATATGAGGGTAAAATTTAACTTTTCAGTTTATTACAAACATTTTATTACTTTGTGTTTCCCAGTCAGTCTTTGTGTATACCAGCCTGGCCAAGGCAAGACAAAGACTCAGGAATTGTGCCTTCAACTCACGTTCAGTGGTTATGGTCCAGAAAGGAGGCATTTATCCTTTTCTTTATCATGAGAATCTTCAACCCTTCTCTGATGCCTTAAAGATAAAATCTAAAGTGTAGTGGAAGAGGTAACTGCTTCAGCTCATTTACTTCCATCTTACCCCTCATGCACATCATTTTTCTGAGTATATGTGTGTGCATCTTTCTTTGTCACATGGGTTATATGTAGAATTGGAGCCTGAGTGGTTACCAATTGATAAACATAGTACCTTTCTTAAATAATTGTTCACCTTTGTGTTTACGAGAGAATTGTTCTTTCTTTTTTTTTATTTAAGGAGAAAAAGGAAAAAAAACAGAAAAAGGGTACAAGTAATATAAAATTTAAAAAATAAACAGTAAGAAATCACTAGTTAATAGATTACATATTCTCATCTTAGAAATAGTTGTTCAAGTTACAAAATTGAAGTACATAAAGTGGACTTTCAAACAGTGAGAGTGCAAACAGTTTTGTTCAATGATCCAAAAAAACACTCAGTAATATGGTTATCTATCTTACACACTTAAACATATATGCAGTTATAACCTTTAGAACACTTTCTCTTCTTTTTTTTTGTAGCATGACAATTATTCATTTTGGGTTTTATTACTCCCACAGTTCTCACTACTTTTTTTGAAGAGAGCAAAACCAAATGTGACATATCAGAACAGAGTCAGTCAAATCATAAGGATGGACATAATAGATAATGTAAAAACAAAATATAAGGTGATCAACAGTGGTTACCATACTGCCTCTTGCTATTTTAAGAAGAATTGGCAGTTATAATAAAATTGAACTGAACAGGTAAGAATAAAACCAAAGCATTGGAGACATTACAGGATTGTAAAAGAAAATAATTGTCAATCAGAATGGTCATCATAATGATTCTTATTGTCTTCGATCTTGGTACTATCAAGCAAAACCGAACAGAGGAAAATCAGTCAAAACAAGATGGTGAGGGCAATACAGGATTTCAAATCAAGTTAATGGGAATCAAAGTAGGTTACTATAATGTATCCTGCTATTTTTAATTTATTTTTCCCTTAATTAAAAAAATAAAAAGAAAAAAGTAAATAATTAAAAAAAGGGGGGGGGGATTGAGATAAAAGAGGGCATAACAACAGAATAGCGCAGGTCAAATCATAACCATTTAAGCAAAACAGTGTTTCACCACAAGATATCCTGACATAAAAATAGTTACCACAGTATCTCTTTTCTTGCAATCTTTGAGTATAACTTCTTATACTGTAGCACCAAACATATCCAGACACTATAAAACCATTCAAGAGAATGACATTATTACAGGGTATTTAGAAAAATTGACAGAAAATGAACAATGGTTTCTATATAAACTCCTTGTCTATAAAAGTTTTTGCTTATATTATCATATATAATAAAATCCAATAAGATACCACCTTTTAAGACCAATGGAGACTGAAGAATACACCCTTGATAGGACTTCAAAACAAGATGATACTAAATCAGCACTAGCTATTATGATGTCTTGTTTTCTCCAAAATTGCTATTCCTACCTTCCGATCTTCTCTGCCTCATTTCTGTTGAGCTCTTTTTCTGTCGTTTGTTGTCAGTTTGCCATTCTTCATTTTGTTTTCTGCTCCATTCATTGTGGCCTCTCTGCCCCTATTTCTGGAATCTTGATATTTTCTTTTTTTAGACTATCCTACAGTATTCTCTGTAGAGTTGAATTAGTGGTTGCAAATTCCCCTAGTTCCTCTTTATCCTGGAAGCACCTTGTTTTTCCATCAATTTCTAGGGACAGTTGTGCAGGATATATCAATCTTGGCTGGAGGTTATTATCTTTCAAAGCTTGAATTATTTCCCCCCACGCTCTTCATGATTTGATGGTTTGTGCCGAGAAGTCTGCTGTAATTCTGATGGGTGTTCCCTTGTAAGTGATCTGTTTCTTGTCTCTGATGGCTTTTAATATTCTGTTCTTATATTGGATTTCTAGAATTTTGATTATTATATGCCTGGGTGTAGCTCTGTTTGGGTTGTAGGTAGCTGGAGTCCTGTATGCCTCATATATCTGAGTTTCTTTACCATTTGCCAAATTAGGGAAATTCTCTTGGATTATTTCTGTGAATAGCTTTTGTAGTCCATTTGTTTGTGTCCCCACTTCTCTTATGTTCTTAATTCTTAAGTTATAGATCTTCTTTTCATCTTCTAGTTTTTATATTGTTGCTGGGTTTTTTTTGTTGTTGTTATTTTTAAGTAGTTTTTCATTTCATGCTCCCATATTACAAATCTGGCCTCTGGTTCAGATAATCTGTCCTTAGTTTCTTTCAAGCTGTTATGCCAGTTTTCGATAGAGTTTTTAGTCTTTTGGTAATATCTTTGAACCTGCTTCATGTATTCTATGTTTTCTCTATCTTCTCCATCAAACAATTCTCCCCTTTTTTTCTGTTCTTCCATTCCACCATCTGTTTTTTCTTGGGCGGTGCTTAGCATTTCTCTAACTATTCTGCTTATGTCTTGCTTCAGGTCATTAATAACTTCATTCCTGAACTTGTCTATGAGGCTCTGGAGATAGCGCTTTATATCTATTGGTGCTGTGTCTGCTATTGCCTGTTTCTCAGGATTGGGGGCCGAGGACCCTTTCTTGTTGCTCACTCTTCCCATATTCTTTGTTCCTTATATTTAAGAGTCTATAGGAGGCCCAGCTTCCTTCCCTGTTGGCCACAGTCTGTTTGAATCCGCCGGCTAGGTGTTCCCACCCACTGCAGTGTATTAGGGAGACACAGACCTGGGCAGCCTCTGCTGGACCCGCCCCTCAAGTCAATCTACCGAAGACTTCACCTCTAGGCTGCACCTTCAGGCGATGGGACCTGAGTTGGGCTAACCTATTGGGTCTAAACCAGCAGCGTCTCACAGGCCAGGCACTCCCCACCAATCCGACTTGAGAGGGGGATATGTGACAGAAGTCACTGCAGCTGCTTGTTCGGGGAGTCTGCCAGGTCCACGTATGCCCTCCTCTGAAGCCTAAGGGTACCAATTTGCTTACTCACTGCAGGTAGATGCAGGGCACCCGGCCAGTCCTGCTCCCAACTGCTTTCAATGCTTCCCACTCTCCGAGCTTTCGCGCCTCTCTCCCTGCCGTGCTGACCGGGACCCAACAGCGGCTGCAGGTAATTCAAATCTCAGTTTCCAGTGGCGCGGGTCCAGCTTCCGTGCTGAGACCTTCTCTGTGCCTGCTGTCTCACCAGGATTGCGTTTCCAGATGGTTTCTCTTAATTTAGTTCATTCCTGGGTCAGCAAAGAATATCCCCCCTTGCCTGGGACTTCCTGTCCGGCATCATTCCTAGATTTCAAGTGTGTTTCTCCAAGAGCCTCAGAGGCTGCTGCTATCTATCCGCCATGTTCTTCCAGAATCTACGAGAGAATTAATAGAAATAAAAGATAATTTAGGATATCTTATATATAGGAAAGTAGGAACAGGTGTGTATGTATTAATGTATCAATGTACTTTAAATCCTAGAAGAATTGGCTTCATAGTCATAATGTTTAAATACAGAAAAATGTCTGGGATGCATATTCACAAAAAATATCAAACAGGTAAATAATGAATATTCAATTTATACTAAGCAATGTGCTAAACATTTTACATAGATTATTTTATCCTAAGTAAAATAGTATATTCAGTATTATCATTTTATTTAGCATATGAAGAAGCTAAAGTACAGCAAGATAAGTAATTTGTCCAAGATCCTATGATGTATTAAATGAGGAAAGCAGAAACAGAATCAATGAGTTTGTTTAGCACCCTGTTGGACTCTGACAAGTAAAATGGGAGTTATACCTACTGGGAAGGAGATTATGGATCAGATTGTGAGTGTGGATATTGGAGAAGTAGATGTCTGTGAAGTAATGACTTCCCTTTTCTCGTGGTGAAGAGAATTGGCAGGATTAGAGACAGATCAATTGTAGCCTTAATTTAGATATTTAAATGGTAAGTTGTTTAGCCTCTCTTTGTCCTTCCTCTGAGTTCATTTTATTTCTTATAAAAATTGACCACTCTTATCAAAATAAGTCTTAATAATAGAGAAATTAATATTGAGAAAAATTTGCTTTGTCTTCCTTTCAGTGAGTTCATTTTGCTGAGTCATTTATTTAAGTATTTGTTGAATAAGTAGGTGAGTGAATGTGGAGTTGGGTGTGGATTAAGTATACACTTCTAGTCTCAGCTCTTACAGCTAATTGAGAGGTAAGTTAATGCTAGTTTTCACTCTGAAAACATGATTATTTTCTTTTGGTTTTTAGTAGGCTAGTACCTAATTTCATTCCTATTTCTGGCTTAGAAGAGTCTATCTCCGGTACCAGTAAAAATGAAAAAAAATAAAAAAAAAAGAAGAGTCTACCTCTTGACCTTCTCTGATATGAGATTGATTAGCGAGCATTGTAGCAAAATAGCATACTTAATCTTAACATTCCAGAAGTTATTCTGTTAGCCAGTTTAGGGAAACTATGAGAAGAAAACTTTAGAAATACATATGTAGAAAACATTTAAACTTAAACCCGAGAAAGTAAGCACTCATACACTACTGATGGGAATGCAAGTAAGTGTAGCCATTACTGAAAACAATATGGAGATTCAAAAAAGAAAAAACTAGAAACAGATCTATAATGTGATTCCTACATTACTCTACTAAGTACATTTTTAAAAGGGAGAAAATCAATATGTTGACAGATATTTGCACTCCTAGTTTAATTGTAGCAATATCAGCAGTAGCAACCTAACATCCTTCAGCAAATCAGTGGATAAAGATAATATGGTGTCCTCATGTCATAACAGGGATGAGCTTGGAGAACATCATGTTAAGTGAAATATGCCAACTACAACAGCACAAATACTGCATGTTCTCACTTATATGTAAAAGCTATAAAGTTGATCTCAAAGTAATAGTAGAACAGTGGTTACCAGAAGCTGGGTGAGTTGAGCGTGAGGGTGAGGGGATGTTGGTGGGTACAGGAGTGCAAGTCTGTAAGAGGAATACGTTAAGTCCCTGACCTACAGAGCTTTCCAGTCACAAACTTTCAGATACCATTGGACCTCACATTAGGAACATTTGTACATGAGAACAAAGTATGAAAGTATCTCGTGTATCCAGCTTATCATTTTATGGTAACTGTAAAAGTAAAGCTAGTTTATCGACAGTTGTACAGTATAGTGCCACCCATTTTAAGGTAGCTGTAAAAGTAGTTTATTTACTGTGCTTTTGTGTGCATTTGGATTTTTTTATGCTTTATTTTGTGTATTTGTGTCAAAGGGATATAAGACTCACTATGTCAGACTTATGAATGAATATGACTTTTAAACATTCTCTCAAAAGGTAACTTGTT
The DNA here is from genome assembly GCF_034190915.1 of Cavia porcellus. Lineage (NCBI taxonomy): Eukaryota > Metazoa > Chordata > Mammalia > Rodentia > Caviidae > Cavia > Cavia porcellus. The sequence goes on along the minus strand of NW_026947512.1, from coordinate 11,233,060 downwards.
TGTAAGTCCATGACATACTGTAACTTCTGATGTTCTATAGAACAGTAGGATAACTATGGCTGACAGCAGTTAATTACATATTCAAAATAGCTGGTAGAGAAAATTTTGAGGATTTCCTAGCACAAAGAAATGATTAATGTCTGAGATAAAGGATATACCAGCTATTGTGATCTGATCATTGTATATAGTATATCCAAGGATTGAACTACCAGACTACTTCTTAGTCTGTTGCTATAACAGAATGCCTGAAGCTGGGTGATTCATAAAGAAAAGACGTTTGTTGACTTTACAGTTCTACTTAGCTCTGGTGCAGGCTCATACTGGGTAACATCATATTAGCGAGAATATGTGCAAGAAAAAAAAGGAGAGAGAGAGAGAGAGAGTCAGAGGGAGGGAGAGAGAGGAAGAGGAAGAGGGAGCCTGAGAGAGAGAGAGAGAGAGAGAGAGAGAGAGCCAGTATTGCTGCTTTGTAACAACAGTCTTGTCAAGATTGAAGCCAGCAGCCAGCAACTGTGACATTAATTTCTTCAGAGGACAGTACCCCTCCCCAGTGCATCACTATCATATACCAGTCCTACCACTTTAAGGGTTTCACCAACTCTCAGCCTCACCACACTGAGGACAAACCCTCCAATGCATGAACCCTTCGGGAACACACTAAACCTTCAGCAGAATATACTCTTTAAATATATATAATATAGTCATTTAAAAATTATATAGATAGGTAATCAGCAAGAGTAGGCCGTTTGAGGCCTTATCTTAGAGGAACTTTAAAAAAAACTAGTCCTAGGAAGTGAAAAGCCAGGAAAAGTTGGTAATTTTATTTTCCTTTAATTTTGCCCTTTATTTCTTAAATAAGGAAGATCAGATATGCATAGAGAACTGGCTATTACTGTGTAAATTTACATTTTGGAAATTTTTTTTAGCAATTTCCCTTTCTCTGAATCAGAGCATCAGTACCATTTAGGTACAACATGATGCCTCAGAGGTAAGCAGTTTGTAGGGAATGTGCTTCAGTGATTTATCCTTTCTAAAGTCCTACAAATTGCAAAGGAGTTATCCTGTGGACTATTGGGTACATGTTTGCTCCTGAAATAGTTTATCAATGACAATAGTAAAATTTTATTGGCCATCTTTTCAAGTAGTTTATAAGTAGACACTTTTACTGTAGGAAAAAGCAAACAAACAAAAAAGCCCACCTTTCTATTGGGAAACACCTGGGCAGTAAAAACATGTTGTACCCGGTTATGAGATTTTCATATTTAGATTCCAGACCAGATAAAACAAACTTTTCATAATTTATCTTTTTTTCTTTAGTGCTGAGTATTGGCCTCAGGGCATCTCATATGCTAAACATGTGTGCTGCCTCTGAGATAAACGCCAGCCCCATATTGTGTGTGCCTTATTCAGGTGCCCCATCTAAAATTTTCTCTATCATTTGGAATTATATTACCATGACAAATATATATGTGTGTGTGTGTCCTTAAGTTAAGGTGATCTTTTATTGTTCATCTTCATTTTTATTGGTACATGTTTGCAGTATAGAATATTACACTCATGGAGAATTGGTACATGCACACAAGATAGTTTAATTTGTTCCAATGTTTATTCAGTTTTAGCATTACATTCCAATAAGGCATCAGAATTTCCTCTAGACTGATTTGTCATATGTTCTGTGTTGGCTAGCAAATTTGGAACTTTTCAGTTTGCTTTTTTTTTTTCCTGAGAAAGATGGTAAGATCAGCATGAAATAGCAACCAAAATGAAAATGGCAGCAAGAGAGTGCTTGCTTAACCAAAAACTAATAACTCCCCATTTCTTGTAAACTTCTTAGTTGTAGAGCGAAAGGGAAATAGCGTTCACACAGTAACTCGTACTTTAAAACATTTTTCTTTCTTGAGACTGAAATTGTTTGAATCTTTATGGAAGTAAGACAAAACAATATCTTTAATTTGTAATTAGTGGTCTTTGATGCTGCTTTGAAATGTACAAAGTATTTTCATCATCAAGGTTGCTCAGAGTAATCCCATCCTGTTTCTTAACATTTAAGTACAGATATGCCAAATATTTCCAGAAATAAAATGAGATCAAGTGAGTAATTATTCTAATAATGCTTAGAATTTATTCAATTTTGAGGTTTAGTTCCTGAACCTGTCAAAAAAGGAATACTCTGGATTTATATTTAAAGGATATGTCATGCTCACTTTAGCAGCATATGTACTAAAGAATGTGTCATCTTAATATAGTATATTGTTTTTTGAGTGAATTAGTTGAGTAGTTAACCTAGCATGAAGCAGAGAGGTAGATAATATTTTTACATTTAAATGACTTTGACCTGAGTTTTCAGTTATCAGATTCTCAAGTATTTAAAAATTTGATAATATGTGCTAAAAAAGGTGTGATACTGAGTGAATGTGGAACATACTGTTTTTGGAGTATATTTTGTTATAACTCTGGAAGAAGAATATCTTTATCAAAACTAAAAATGTATGTGATCTTTCACCTAGCAGTTCAACTTCTAGGAGGCTATCCTTAAACACATATACATATATTTCATTTCTTATGTTTGTTATATAATGTTAAAATGTGAAAAATCATTAATAGGAGAATATGAAACTATTCTATATTTAGATACTTGTCATTCTTTTTATTATCTGCTCCTGAAAAGAATAAAATAATTTGTATGACTTGATAAGAATATTTGATAATTTATCTTGTTAAATAAAAAGAAGGGATAGTTTTGCTTGGAAATGGAAATGGATATATACACATTTCCTCCCTCTCTGCTCCCTACTTAACTGTACATACTATACATACATATGATTATAAATTGATGGATGAATGGACATTTAAAAATAGTTGATAGCATTTAACATTGAGGAATAGGATTGTCAATCTAAAATAGAAGGAAAAGTTTTTTATACTTTGTGGTTGCTGCTTGAACTTTACCATGTGTATGTTATTTTTATTATGAAAATGAAATTTTGCATTTATAACAAAGCCTTGGGGTTTTTTTGTTTGTGTGTTTTGTTTTTCTTTTTAGGATTCGGCCCAGGAGAATGTTATTACACGAGATATTCATCGTACATTTCCTGCACATGATTACTTCAAAGACACGGGAGGAGATGGTCAGGAATCACTCTACAAGATTTGCAAGGTAAAGCCCTTCCTCTCACTTTTGCTGACATATTTTACAAACTCACGTTAAAAATTTTTAGATATTTTTCTATCTTCAGATTTCATTTGCACTGTACTGTATTCTCTGGTTTACACATGCATTGTCAGTTCCTCAATACTGATCCTCAAAGATGACTTTTTGCCTACATGTTCCAAAGAAGGCCAAGTACAGCCTCAGTCTGGCTGTCCTGCTAACAAGAAAGACACAGAATGTCCTCTCAGACTATGCAGAGAGATCATAGTTGAGTCTGTCCTTCTCACAATGTAATGTGGCATTTGTCTCAGTTTTTTGACAATAGGCAAGTGTGAGAATCAGTGTGGGGCCTGCTTGAATAGCAAGTCCTCTGATAATTGTTAATATGCTCTTAAGTCACATCATAGATCTCTGTATAGTTTTTATATCTCATTTTGAAATATTTCTTCATTATTAGTAGAGTTGGAAAAAATAACTGCCTTCTGATTTTCAGTAAATGTGTTCTATATAAATACAAAAGATTCTGACTCTATTAGTACAGGATAGCCAGCAAGTTATTAATTTCTCAAGGTGATGCAGAAATGTAGAATGAAATATGGTAGATATACTCATATCTTTCTCACTTGTTATTGCAGGAGAGATTGTTAATGGATAGTGAACTACACAAAAATCTGGTGATACTGAGAAAAAAGCAAACACCATGGCTAATTTGTAAGATGAAGAATTAGTACTTAAGTAATCAAATTTAGTCCTTTAACAAGTAGTAAAGATTGGCCAGTAGATAGGCTGAAGTATAACCACGAAAGTATTTCATTTTGTATTTACTGTTTTAGAAAAGGACTCATAAAAGTACTCGCCCACATATGCTAAGCAAGTATAGTTGGTTAATTTTGCAAATGCCACATCTTTCATTCAAATCCTTCTTGCATGTTGGAGGGTTTGCCCTCCTCTCATTCCTCTGTCTTTTTTTCTTTCTGTCTTATTTTTGACATTTTTTGGAGTATTATAAATTTACACTGGTCAGAATCTATTTTGGAGAGTCTGAGGGTATATCTCAGTGATATTACTTGCCTAGCATGCATGAGGCTGTATGTTTTATTTCCAGCATCGCAGATTTTTTGAAAGGGAAAGCTACTTTTATATAGATGTATCATTTAAAGCTATAAATATATAAATAATTTAAAATCTAATTTCTTGAAATAATACATCATCTAATTTAGAAAATACCTAAAACCAGTGGACAGTTCAAAAATGTATAATATAATTTTCATTATGTGCTTGTAAAAGTAATTGTTAATGTTTTTTGTACTACTTTTGAAATTTTATGAGCTAATCAGCTTCTGATTTGTATATATAAGATAGAAAAATTTATATAGTTTTAAGTTTTTAGAAGGATATTTGGCTTTTGGCATATGGAACATTTGTTCCCTAACAATATATTTTTAGCCAATCAGTAACTTTTCTCTCATTTTCCTGGATTGATACAACTTTCTTCATATGACTAAAACAGATGGTTCCATGTTCTTTCAGGCTGTGATTCAATCTTTTGCTTCATTGTAGTAAAAATAGTATTTGCTTCATTATATAATATTTAGAGGGAAATAGCTGAAACATTTATATACACAAAGATACAAGTAAAATGATTGGCACCTTTAAATAGTTGGTAGTCTTTGCTTTGGTGATACAGATAATAATACAATCTGGAGTTCATTAGTTCTAGAGAATAGTCATTGGTACATTCATATAGCTCACATAGTCACTTTAGATTATCAGTGTACAATGTGATTAGCTTTAAAACTCTATGAGCGAAGACTATTATAAACTGAAAACTTAAGATCATCGTTATATTAACTTGCACTAGATTTTGTGAATATGTGGAAAAACAATCATGTGCAGAATATTAAATGATAGTTAAGGCATTTAATATTGTACATATCTATGTAATTTTACAACAATCATTGATAATGAAGGTGAGCAGAAATGTATATATCACCAAATGTTGGAGAAGTCAAAATTTTCTGCCATGTAGACCTAGTTTCTTTCCACTTTTTTGTTTGTTTGCTTTTTGTTTTTTGAGATAGGATATTGCTGTGTAGTTCAGACTGGCCTTAAACTTACTATGTAGTCTAGAGGGTGGCCTCAAACTCAAAGCAGACCTTCTGCCTTAACTCCTAAGTGCTGGTATTACAGATTTATGCCACTATGCCTGGCTCCTTCTCCTCCTAATTTTCTTTTCTTTTCTTTTTTTTTTTTTTTTTAGCAGCCTGGTGTTCATGTCAAGGAGTCTTTTTTCCCCTAGCATTTAGTGAATTTTCAAGCATCATGATAATTCAAAAATGCATATATATATTATATATACACACATATATTTAAGTAATTTAGGACTAAATAATTCTTCTCAAGCTCGTGTCCACTTTTCTGTACTCTGGGTCCAGTTTGATCCGTTGTTTCTTTTTCATTTTTTGCTTATCTATATCCTTAAAAACCTTGTATAACCATAAGTCCCTTGAGTGTAATATAAATTCTAACATTTTTATTCATAGAATAATACCCAGTAGTATACCTGACATTCAGAAATATATTAGTTTCCTTTCTCAATACCCAGCATTAAAGACACCATACTATTACATCAGCTACATTGTTATATAATTTATAAATAAGGAACATTTTTCACTCTTTTTACAAATTCTTATTCTTTTTATTCTCTTACCACACTGACCATAACCTCTAGTTTACTATTAAAATGAAACAATGACAATAGACATTATTTTGCTTTCGGTCTTAAAAAGTTTCATCTAATGATGTGTTTCATCTCCCATCAGCAACACAGTTACAAGTATTTTTTTAAAAAAAATTCAGTGTCTTCAATATGATACAACAATTTGACATTTTCAGAATACATATATTGTCTTATTTATTTTTGACAATTTCTCATCAGCACAGCCTATGCTAGAGATCCAATATGTTATGCTTTTAAATTGAACACAAATTATTAGGAGAATTTCCTTTTTAATAAGTTTAAAAATCAACTTTAGTTTCAAGGATACGGCAGTTTGACTTTGTAGTTGGAAAGTTTTCTGTGACTCTGATGAAATGAGAAATGATCTGAACTGTCAGATAAGAAGATGACTTTAAAAATATTCTGTCATGTTTTAATAGTCCTGTCAATTCCAGTTTCACCTTTTAATACCTGTTTCAGAGTAGGAGGAAATCGAAATGGTCCAAATCTTCCGTTGTCATAAATTTATATGGGGAGAATTGAGCTGGAAGGAAAATGATAGAATTCATAGATTTCTGCAAATGAAAGTTTCCTGAAAATGAAAACATTTGATCCCTTCTTCCCTTATTGTCTATTAGTCATGCCAGTATCTTATTTTAAAAGAAAAGTCCTTGAAGGTACATAATATACTTCGTGTGTTAACACTTTTCTAATTTATATGTATGTTACAAAAAATTTACACTTACGTTAGGAGACATGTTGATGCATTGTAAAGGACTGGGAACCAGAAGATCTGCATTTGGATTTGATTCTTCTACTAGGCGTATATAAGATTAGAAAAGTCACATTGTAGGTTTCCTCCTCAGGATGATTGTTCCAGTAAGATAGTTCTCAATAAAGTTGTTTTAGTTCTTATTTGCTGTGATTCTAGATTTTGTTTAGTCTTTTTCTTCAAAAATATAATAGATAAACCTAAAATTTAGCAATTAAATCCTGTTACCTATTTCACCAGAGACACACCTGGCTTCGCCTGACTTTCTCTTGTGTTTGTCTATAACATCACATGGAGTTCATTCGTGGTTAGTTTATGTTTAGATACACATCTCTTTCTGAGACGTAAGTCCAGTTGGTCAGAGTAATCAGCTAAAGTATTATTCACAAAAATACAAACTGAAGTGACTTCTGCTGTGCAATTTAATTTGTGCATATTGCTTTTTCTAATTCTCTGATGAGAGTAACTGTCTTCTGAAAGAGGCTACTGCTGTGAATTTAATGAGAGAGTGAATATATTACAGAGAGATCAATACCTCTGTTCATAAGGGTTAATAATGGTTTGTGGGAAGACAAAAAATAATTAGCCTCTGTTTTATCATATACTTTTGTCAAAACAAGATTGAATTTATTATGAAAACTGATTTTAGTTACTATTTTGATACTAATGATGAAATTGTTGCACAATTTTGATAAATGCAAATGAGATACAATCATACACAATTCATCTTGTTTTCTAGACATAAAGGGTATTTGTGATGTTGAGAATGAATTATTTTTTCTGTGTTGACAGAATTTTAAATAGATTTTTCTAGCTATTTGACATTAATTCAGCTCTCCTCTTTGAAATACCCAAATTAGCTCTAGTTTGAATGAACAAATTTATTCATTGTAAAAATTATTGCCCAGTATTCTTTACATAAGCCTGTTTGACTGATTATGAGCAACCAGTGGGATCCCTCCTACTTATATGTCTTTCAAATGTGGTTAGTTTCAGAATGAGAACCCTTTAGTGTGCAGTTATAGGTGTCTTTGAATCAAAATGGACTCAAAAGGATTTAATTTGAAATAGTGCTGTGGGGGATTCAGGAAGCTCATAGAGACTCAAGCAGGGTGTTAAATGTTCTTTGTTCTTCCTCTCTTCCTAGTGAATTTATTTTGAATTACTGAAAGCCTCTAAGGTGATTCAAACATGAGTTATTGAGGAATCCTTTGAACCCCTGGGACCATTTTTTGCTATGACACCAGATTCTTATAAGCGGTCTATTAAGTGGATTGAGCACATGTTAAAGGACCGTATTCTCAAAGCAAATTAACTTCCTTTAAAAAAGAGGAATTCTTTAAGATCTTAGAGAAAATTTGAAGACATTTCCTAGTAGTAATCAACATAATCACAATAATAATAATAATGGAAACTTTTGAAGCCCTATTTTTTAAGAGAATAAAACCAAACAAAATAAAATAGAATATACAATCAAAACAAATCAGTGAAAGTGATATAGGACATCAAAACAAGATAATAGGAAATGAAGCCCTATGGTTAGAAAAACTTTTATGTATGTTATTTGATCATCATTGTTATTCCATGGGGCAGAAAGACTTTACCTCATTTTATAAATAAAATCTAGAGAAATGAAATTATTGGCCGGAAATACATAGCTACTGAATGGCAGAGGCTACCTTGAACTCAACTATTTTACCTTAAAATTCTGCAGCTTTTCTATAGTGATGCTATGATTGTACATATTTAATGAAAAAGAAATTTTTTAATACCAGAGGCTATGCTATGCACTCTCTACACATTATGTTTTATAGTCTTGACAGTTACATGCATTGAAAATAAAAATATCTCTGTACTTAGACCAACAAATCCTCAGGAAGACCAAGCATTGACTCATCACACAAAGAAGACATTAGTTATTAAGGAAGGCCACGCTAACTCTAGAGTACTTACCCATTTTGTGATATGGTGGCTTTTCTCAAGTTAGAGGGACAGTATGTTTGCTTCAGGAGGATGTTAGCAGCAGTAACAGCATCTTAAATGAAATTCAGAGGGCTATACAGCATTTTGTTGTAAAGTTAAATACTAAAATGCAAAGAAGAAATGTATGTATTCCTTATATATATATGAGTAATTAGAAAACCATAATGACGTGATCAGGAGTACTGATATAATCTTCACCAGTGTGCTTGAAGTTACTTAGGCAAGATAAATATTTTAGTTCTTTTTTTCCTGGCATAACTAATATGCTATTAGAACATAAGCCAAAGACATGCTTAGAAGCATCATAAAAAATCAATTTATTTTTGATGATTTTATTCAGAATTTTTATATCTAAAATTCTGAAAAGTTATTTTAATTTCAGTTTGCATATAGATTTTATTTCTTTCTAAAAGATTATTTGAACTACTTATGGTGGATTGACACCACAATCTCTTTAGTGTTTAGGGCCTTTAAAGATATTAGTAAGGCTAAAGACTTTTAATTAGGTAGAAGTTGGATATCATATGATATGCTTTTTCTTTTATTGTGGCCAATTATAAGAAGGAAGAATCCTTGAGTTAAAGCCCTCATCCTTATTAAAAATAGTTTCCTTAAAATCGTCACAGACCTCACTGTCATCATTAAAAAATCTTTTTTAAACACTTTTTTCTGCGGCCAGGGATCAAACTCATGACCTCATGCTTACCAGGCAAGCTAAATCCCCAACCCTAAGAAAAATCTTTTTTACAAGTATAAAATATAACACATATACTAGAAGTAGAGTTCATTTGCAAACAGGCAGTCGTGAGTTCGGTCCCCGGTACCAATAAAAACGAAAAAGACAAAAAAAAAAAAAAAAAAAAAAAAAAAAAAAGAAGTAGAGTTCATGAAGTGTGTACTCAAGATCCGTGACTCAGTGAACTTTACTGCATGAACCTTCCTGTGTAAAATGTTTGGGATAATGATATACAATTTACTAGTACCCTCAAAGTTTTATTTATTTCCCCTGCTGGTATTACCTTCCTGCAGGTGACTGTCGTTCTGGTATCTGTTATCACACATTTGTATTCCCTGTCTCTGAACTTTAAAAAATAGACTCATACCGTATCAATGGACTTTGTTACATCTTCTTTTTAAAATCTGTGAGAATATGATCGTCAGTTTTATTACATTGACTATAAGATTCATCTGTATTGACTGTGGATTCCATTCTGTTGCCGATAACTGGTAATTGATAACCAGTAATTTATTATTTTTATCACTTCACAGTCTTCCCTACTGAGGGAATTTAAGCATCTATTCTGGTTTTAGTAGGCACTTAGGTTTCTTTCAGTTTTTAGCCATGTATACTCTTGTATTAATAATAATGTTTTGGCATATTTGTATATGCGTTTCTGTTAGCTATGTATGCTAGGAATAAAATTTGCTGGTCAAAGAGTGTTCATATGTTCAGTTTCAGTAGACATGGCAAACATATATTCAAAATTTATCATATACATTTCAGTTAGCATATGTGTAAGAGACCTAGTTACTCTAAAATACCACTGAAACTTGGCAAACTTTTAAATATTGGATATGTATCACATTGTTGTGCATTTTCCTTATGACCAGTGAAAATGAGCACCTTTTCCTACACTGATTGGCCATTAGGAATCCTTTTTTTCATGACAGCTATTTTCTTGTGCACATTTTTACAATTTATTTCTATGTTCTGGATGTGAACATAGAATGCATATACATGTTGCAAATAATTTTCTCTACGGCTTGATTTTAAAGAATGCATATACATGTTGCAAATAATTTTCTCTACGGCTTGATTTTTCACTCTCCTAATTACATCTGTTGGTAAATTAGAGCAATTAACCTTAAAAGTCCTAATTTATTAATCTTTTCATGTATGGTAGTGGTTTTGTACCTTTTTTAACAAATATTTGCCTAACACAAAGTCATGAAAATATTGTCCAGTGTAATCTAGAAATTCCAGTCTTTTGCATGAGGAATATGATCAATCCATAGTTGATTTTTGTGATGTACAAGTCAGGTTTTTTTCCCCAGTTATAGATTGCCTTTCGATCCAGCACTGTTTTTAAATAATCATACTTTACCCACTGTAATGCTGCAGGATCTTTGTCACAAATAAGGCTCTGGTATGTGTACATTTGTTGGTGAACTATTATGTTCCATCTTTGTACCAACTAATATTATAGTAGCTTTATATAAGATGCTAATAAGATAATAACTTGTATTATCTGGGAGTACTAGGCCTTTAAGTTTTTTCTGAAGCAGAATTGTTTTGTTTCATTGGCCCTTTCTGTTTTCATGTTGTAGAATCAGCTCATTAGTTTTTGAGGAAAAACAGACTTTCAGGATTTTAATTTGATTCACATTAAATTGAAAGTTTATTAATTTTACTAGTTTTTCCAGACTCAACTTTCACTTTGTTGATTTCCTTCTTTGCCTCCTTTTCTTCAGTGCTGAGATTGAGTCCAGTGCCTCACACATTACCCACACACTCTGTCACTAAGCTATATCTCCTAGCTACATTCTTTGATCCAGTTTTTACTATTATATAACTTGATTAGAGAGTGAAGTCCTTCCAGGAGCCTGAGATATTTACTAGAGACTACCCTGAGAAGATATCATAGAAGAGCCTTGCCTTCGACTGAGCCTGAAACCTTGGCTTAATTATTTTTGGCACTGTTGCAGGCTAGATTTCCCAAAATTTTATCTTCTATAAGATGTCATTCATATCCAGTGAGGAAATACAAGTGCTTAGTTTTTTTTTTCATAACATTCTCAGACTTTTCAGCAGACAAGTTATTGGTTCATAGTTTCACATTTTTTAAAGGAGAGAAGAATTTGCACTGACCCATTTGTCAACATATGATGGAGAAAGTACTGTATTTCTAGGCATATTCCCAGAAGAACTGAGAAAGTACTGTATTTGCATACTGATACATCTTTATTCTGAGTAAGAAATTTATTTTATTTTCTCCCTGTAAATCATTTTGCATGATCCAGTTTTGTAGAGTTGTTCAATATTGTCAATGACAACCTATTTCTAACTACTTAGAACAGTAAGTATCTGTACACATATACACATATAGCTCAGCAGGGCAGCACAAGGCCCTGAGTTCGATTCCTGGTACCAAAAAAGAAAATAGAGGGAGAGAAAAAAAGACCCCCCCACACACACACATAGAATTAACTCTTTAATGAAGGATTATTTACAAATACAGGAGAGAAAGGATTGAGCAGGCAGGTAAAGCCTTTAAAAAACTCTTTAGCAAATCAAAGTTGGAAAGCTTCACACCTCTGTGTATGGTGTGTATGTGTGTGTGTGTGTGTATTGAAGAGTTAATGTTATATAATCTCTGTTTATAAGACTTCAAAATTATTTATTATACTATATTTATTAGTATCAACATAGACATATGGAAGGATTGTTTGGAGGATTTTTTTGGTCTTATTTATGTATATACCAGTAGGATAGACTTTCTGTGAGTCAAGGGAAATTATATTATTTTATCTGGGAAAATATGATTTTAAAATACAGATTGTCTTCTGAGATTATAACAATGAAAAGATCAGGTTTATGACACTGAGTCCTAGACAGACAGTGTTTTCTAATGCTCTCAAGAGCACCTGAAGAGATTTTTTACATTTCTCCATGTTCAGGGTCCCAGAAGAGCTTTTCTTGAAATGGTTTTATAGTTACCATGGAATCCATTGTCTTTCAACTGAAGGCCAGTTGAAGGCAGCATACTTTTAGAAGGATACAGAAAAGAAGGGTAGGATTAAGAAAATGATAAAAATGGGTAGAGTTAGAATAAAGGGATTGGTTTGACTCCTAATGTTTTTTGAAGAAGAAAAGAAAAATAGGATTTCTCCTTCTAAACAGAGAAAAGGGAAAACAACTAATCTGTAAAGATGAAACACAAGGAATCTTCAAATACAATAATGTTCATGAAATTACTATTTTTTCCCTCACAATCAAGATCTTTGTCTTTTTGTTTTCCACTGGGGATGGAACCCAGGCCCTCCTGCACCCCTAGACAGTACACTAACTCCTGAGCTACACCCTCACAGTTGACACCTACTGCTTGATTCAAACGCCTTCAGTACCCTAGACAATAATCTTAGTCAATCCTGAGTGAGATATTTATGTTACAGAATTATCAGGCTTTATCTCCTGTTTACTAATTTTTTGCAGTTGGCAACATCTCTAAAATGTGGACACCTCCTCTTTAATCAGACCTCTTTGTGCATGTATGAATTCTCTATTCCTGCCTTCTTCCTTCGGAAGAACGTGAATCTGATTGCCCTCCTCCTCCTTCCCATCTGTCCTAATGTCGCTTGCCATCTCTTGTGTGAAGCTTTCATACAGCCTCTAGCTACAGGGGTCTACAGATTGAAACAAAGCTGGCAATCTAATGTGTCACATGAGTACTGTGATGAATAAAATTATATTTTGTTCAGAGACTTTAATTAAATAAGTAGATTTTAGCTGAGGTAGTCATACAAAAAAAAGTAATGATATACAATGCATTAATCTAGATACTTCATTACTGTAACAATTTTACTGTCTATATGTGCCCCATAATATCATCGTTTTAAACTTCAAAAATACACAATAAAATTAATTTTAAAAATACTCAATAAAAGTCACAGTGTTATGATGGTGTATATTTTGAACAATACCTGATTAATTTCATGTAAGTCATTTTTGTACTTTCAGCCTTTAGGAAAATACGTTTTCTTTGTCTTAGTCATACTGAGTACCATTCACACCATGTCAATGTGATTAACTCTGTGGACTTGACGTGGTGAAACTGACTGTTAATTCAGATTCTCTGAGAAGCCTGTCCCAAGGACAGGGTTTAAGCATTCAGTAATGTGTTAGGAGAATGTCTATAAGAGACAATAAGGAGAGAACTGAGAGAACTTGGAGAGTCATTGGACCACTTGGTATTTAAGTCCAAATGAGAGAAAGAAAAAAAATTAGGTAAAATGTGTTAGTCTGTAGTATACTTCCAAGAATATTTGCCAAGATTAGTGTGGAGACCTCAGCCAGAATTACCTGTGAAGTTCCGTGTTTTTCAGAAGGCAAACTTCCCTGATAAGAAATTTTAATTCATGTAAACCTTAACAGAGGTCTCTAGTCTTACATTTCCTTCCTCATGATCCTCTCCTTGACAGTAGGTTTCTTGCCTCATTTTATAGGTTCTTAAAAGTTTTTTTTTTTCTAGTATACCTTTTTTAAAAACCAAAAGTTCAAGAATACAAATTAAACACTGAGTAATTTCCCATAATCATGGAGTAGTTCACTTGTAATAGGAACATTAAAAAAATTTTAAAAGAGGTAGTCTAGTTAGTTTACATTGCCTTTTTAAAAAAGAACATGTCAGTATACTTCTAAATTGTTGCCAACGGCCTCTTTTAAAAATGTGTTATATAAAGGGAAACTTACATCTAGGAATTTTGCCAGCTATGTTAGATAAGAAAATTGCTCTGTGAGTGAATATCTATGAATATATCTAGCATTCTGCATTTCTCTCCAGTGTTTAGTTTATTTGCTACCAGTGAATCTATTTTTAGTTTATGTTAATATTCTCCGTGATGCTGGCATATAGGACAAACTTAACAACCTTTCTTAAACTCAGTTTTTTTTATTAGAGTCAGCAGACAAAATAATACTGCCATATATATATATATATATATATATATATATATATATATACATATATTTCCATATTTATATATGCTATATATATTTTAAGAATCTCAAACTTATAGTAGAGTTGCAAGTATATAATTTTGTTTTTCTGGACTATTTTTAGGGTGATTTGCCAGTGTGATGCCTCATTACCTTTAAATAGGTTCAATTTTCTTATAAGCGAGGATAGTCTCCCATAGTAAGCATGACACAACATCCAAATCAGTAAATTAACATTGACATATTACTACTACTTAAGCCTTAGATATCATTTAGGTTTCACTCTTTGTCCAAACTGTCTTTTAGAGAAAAAGGTTCCTGTTCAATTTCACCAATTTCATTTAAATGTTATATCTCTTTGATTTCTTTCAGCCTGGAATAGTTCCTTATTCTTTACTTTCTTAACCTTGATACTTTTGAAGATTTTTTGAAGATACTCTATAACTGTTTAAATGTCCTATTTTAAATCACATTTTTAATATATTCATTTATTATTGATTCATGAGGACTCATGAATTCTTGTTTTATTCATTGTATTACATCTCTCTATCCTGCTTGTTTTGGTGCTCAGAGTGTTCCCAAATTGACCAGTAGGAGGTCGTTAAGCTGTTTTCTGTGTCCTTTTGAAGCATTCTATCATTCTTTGAGCATGACCTTTTTTTTATGGCTCAAAAAGATGTTCCAGGGTTATTTCTCTACACCAGATCTAGGATTACACATTGCTACAGAAACTCCTGTGACTTTAAAGAAAATGTTAAGAAACCAAAATTTGAATGCCAGGTGGGAACTTTATTATTAGGATCGTTTTAAGTCATTTTATTTGACAGAGGTAGGGATAGATGTGTGTGTGCATACAAACATGCATTTGTGCTCATTTTTTATTTTATTGAGGTAAAATTTACATACCTTAAAATTTACCACTTTAAGATCTGCATTTCAGTGGATTTTAGTATTTCTGCGTATTTGTAGAATCATTATGGCTACTTAATCCCAGAACATTTCCATTAGTCTAGAAAGAAACCCTGTAACCATCAGAAGTCACTTTCTGGGGCCGGGGATTTAGCTCAGTGGCATAAGCGCTTGCCTTGTAAGCGCATAGTCATGAGTTCGATCCCTGGTACAAAAAAAAAAGGCTCTTAAGAAGTCACTTTCTCAAGAGACATTGTTGATAACCATTGTTGATAACCTTGTACTCTGTTTTACATCATGTGCTATGTCTATCCTTGGTTTTGACTGACAGCTTTGTTTTGCCATATTTGACTTTATTCTCCCCCCCCCAAAAAAAGTAATAAGAACTAAGGAGTAATAAAACCCAAAATGTGTGGATTTTGGTGTAAAAAAGAGAGGGAAAAAAAGAGCTCTAAAGGATACAACAGCAAGTGTGTTTAGGAGTGTTAAATAGCTGACCATATTAATGTTTTTGGTTGGATCATTGAACACAACTGTTTGCAGTCTCACTGTTTGAATGTCCACTTTGTATTCTTTGATACTGTGATTTGAGCAACTATCTCTAAGATGATAATATGTAATCTATTAACTGGTGATTTCTTACTGTTGTTTTTTTTTTTTTTTGTAGTTCTGTATTACTTGTACCCTTACACTGCTTTGTTTTGTTTTGTGTTTTTCTCTTTTTCCTTTTAAATAAAATTAAAAAAAAAAAAAGAAGTCACTTTCTATCACCTTTTCCCTCAGCTTCTGGCAAATGTCAATCTATATTCTGTCCTATGGATGTGCCTTATATTGTTCTTTGCAGTAGTTTGGTTAGTCACTTACGAACTAGTTCTGTAAAGTCTATATTCTTTGTCAGATGTGGTCATCAAGATCTCTGGTTGATGGTCAGTAATGAGTAAACAGATTTTTCTCAAGTTTCTGAAATAAGTAAATCTCCCATTCTTTGCTGAGTTGTCCACCATGTGTAATGTCTTCTCATTACTCACCAAGCCAGTTGAAAACTATGTCTTGCCTTCATCTCTTGCTTATATGGAGTTTCAGTTTAAGTAAGAAATGAGAGCTTGGATCCTTCTCAGGCCTTTCCTGAGCATGCAGAATGCCTCAGACGAGTGCCTACCTATACGTGAGCATAATTGTCTAGATGCTAAAAGTATGGTGTACCTTGGTTCACAAACTTTGCAAACCGAACTGGATGAAAACTATATCAGATTTCACCATAAGGTCAACGTTGAACCCAAGTATTGAATTTCTTTCAGTTCTTATCCGCCTGCATTTGTGACGAGAACTTGGAAGAATTAAGTTCATGAACTGAGGTACTACTATATGTCTGAGTTGTTCAAAGGCTTTGTGGATGTCTTATTCTTCAGATTTTCTTTTTAAGTTTTTTCATTATTTTATTGTTTGCCACAATTTTTATTCACTGACTAAGCCCATAAAACTAAACAATTGCCTGTAAATGTTTTTGACAAATACCTTTGGGGACAAGCCTTTTTACATTGGGTTAACATTGCAAGTAGAACGTTCTCACACAGTGGTCCACAACCTTTTTGGCACCAGGAAATAATTTCACGGAAGACAATGTTTTCCACAGATTAAAAGTCAGTGGGTGTTTGGGATGATTCAAGCACGTAGCATTTATTATACATTATAATATATAATAAGATAACTTTATATCCAGTCATAATACAGAATCAGTAGGACCCCTGAGCTTGTTTTCCTGCAACTAGACAATCCCATGTAGGGTGATGGAAGATAGTGATACCTTAAGGATGTTGCTAATGTCCTGTCTGCTCCATAATCTCATTTTGGTCACAGTCACAGCAGGAAATTGTGCTTCAAAGGTAAGATGTTAAAAATGGAGAAAAGCCTCTCATTACTTTTGTAGCAATCTCAGGATATTCTGGCTTGTCTTTAATCCAGAATGAGCTGTGTAGACATTCAAAATTGTCACAAATACACTTTTAAGCCCACCATCATTTGAGATCTCAAGCAGCTGGTCCTCTTCTAATACAAAAAAAAAAAAAAAATCAGTTCACCTAGTTTATTCACAAATGGATTCTAGGTCAGTTCTTTCCCAGTCCAATGGTCTTTGTGGTTTGGAAGTAATGTTTAAACTCTTTGGAAACCTGAGACAGATAATCGTGCCCTAGCTGAGAGCAAGACTTTTAAATGCAGCTTTTTTTTTTTTTGTTGGCAGTGCTAGAGTCTTCTGCTCTCTCATCATTGGTTCTCTCCCTCTTTTCAAAGAAACTCCTAGTGATCTCTTTAAACTTACTTTGGCTAGAATTAGTTTAGAAGCTTACCAAACCTGTGACTGAGACCAGTGCAGAATGCAAGAAAGAACATGGATGGAAGTGGTAAATAATATAATGTGTGGGCCTTCACAGGCGAAGTGTCTGATTGTAATTTAAAGGCTGCCACCAGATGAAGCTTTACTGCCACTTGCCACTCAAGAATACGAGTCTGTAAGCAATTGATTTTTTTATGATCTCTGTGCAGACTTTTGTACAATGTTAGCAGTACTGGCAGCACTGTCTCAATTCCACCTTAAGACATCAGGCATTATGTTCTTATCAGGGGCACACAACCTCGATCCTTCACAGGTGCAGTTCATGGTAGAGTTCGTGCTCCTATGAGGTTCTAATCCCATAGGAGGCAGAGTCATATGGTAATGTGAGCAAGGGGGAATGGTTATAAATACTGCAAAAGCTCATCTTGCTATCCTGTAGCTCACCTTCTACTGTAGTGCCTGGTTCCTTACATTTTTGGCATATTTTCTGAGATTAGGGAGGATATTCAGATCTTTTTTGTGATTTTGCTGATGTCACTGCCCTATGTATTTGTAAATCTATCTCTATGAGTTGCAAATTTATAAAATCATAGCAACTGTTCTAATCCAGCACCAGGGATTAATTTTAGTGTTCTCCCCTCTCATATTTGTATCTCCTTTTTTTGAAGAGAAAACACAGCTCCCATTATCTGTAATATATTTGTCCATTTTGACAGTGTCTCCACGTGTTACCAGTCTCCCATTTCTTCTGCCACTCTTCTTGCATGCACACATGCTCCTTAATATAGTCAGGCTATAACACCAGTGCCTGGGCGGCAGTCTGCATGGACTCCCTCATCTTTCCATGCGCCAGTTCTCCATTCTTAGGCACCCACTTCCTAACAAGGATGGTCCTGTCACCCTTATTATGATATAATGTCCCATACCAGGCCACTCCCTGTGTGAATGTTTATCTTGTTCTGATTAATGGCTTTGAAAAGAATGAGAAGCTCAGTGACTTTTTAAAGATGAATTTTATTACCCTTTCTGTTCTTCATGTGTTTTATTTATGGGACTTTGCAAAAATGTCTTAGACTACATTGATGTATCTGTCTTCACAGAGTGAGCAGAGGTAGTAAATAAGTTGATAGATTTGGGTTGATCAATCGATTGATCATTCTTAAGAAAACTCTTAAGTCTTAGAATCTATAAGAATTTTAGTAATGAATAAGAGTATATATCCCATCTGGAAAGCTCTGTGTTCCTTCCTCCCGGTGGTAAATGATAAACTTGAAAGAACATAGCAATTCTCCTTGATATCAGCCTACAATTGCTAGCATTTATTCCACATTTCACTATATGCTAGACATTGTATTTATTCCTCATATAAATGTATATGGTGACTAATATTATTACTTTTCTGTTACAGATAAAGATATCTATTTCTCATTGCCAAAAAAATCCTCAAAATGTTTGTTTGTTTCCTCTGACTAATTCTTCTCCTTCTGCTCTTTCTCTATCTTTTTTTTTTTAAATCAGGGATTGAACTCACAACCTCACGCTTGCCACACAGGCACTTATGCTGCTGAGCTAAATGCCCAGCACTTCTTTTTTAAACTCTTTAGTCATGATTTCACTTCTACTGTTGCTTTAACTTCTACTATTGCTTTAAAAGTATTCCAAGCACAAGGTATACTCTTTGGCACCTATAAAAGGATCAACAGGCTGTACAGGTCTGCTCTTTCCAACAACACATGCCCAATCTATGAGGGAATTGTGGGCTACCTGTACTAAGTACTAAAGGAATAAGAAAGCATGTAATTGGTAATGATTCTAAAGGCTTCAAGGAAAAGGAATATGATGAAGAATATTGGGTACCTGAAAGATTTTAATGAAAGTATTCATTTATAGACAATTTAAAGTATGAAATTATAATCTTAGAATATATCTACATTAATGATTTGCTTGATTTTTTATACTATTTGGAACCTAAAACTACTGATTCATTATTTTAATCAGTAAAATTTTGGTTTTATTAATTAAAAACATTGTACTGGTCTATTTTTATGGGCCTTGGCTCCTTTGTCAAAGATTAGATGACAGTGTGTCTGGGGTTGTTTTGCATCTTCTGTTCTGTTCTATCGATCTGCATGTCTGTTTCTGTTTCAGTACCATGCAAATTTTATCTCTAGCTTTATAATATAACTTGAAATCCAGAAATATGGCATTTTCTGCTTTGTTTCTGTTACGTAGGGTCACTTTTGCAATTGTGGAGCTCTTCTTTATATGGAATCTTCAGACTTCTTTTAGAGAGCATGGTCTGTGGGTTACAGCGGTCTTTCATTTCCTTGGTTAGGTTAACTGCTAAGCATTCAGTTTTTTCTTGATGCTATTGTGAATGGTACTGTTTTCCTAATTTCTTTCTCAATGTATTCATTATTAGTGTACAGGACTGTTACTGATTTTGTGTGTTGAGTTTGTATCCTGCTACCTTGCTGAATTTGCTTATTAGTTTTAGGAGTGTTTCGGTGAAAAATTTCAAGTCTTCTATATAAAGGATCGTGTCATCTTAAGTATAATTGGATGTCTTTTTTTCCTATACCTATCCCTTTTATTTCATTCTCATACCTGAGTCCCCTGGCCTAAGTTTCAAGTTAACAGGAGTGGTAATATTGAATGAATATCCTTGTCTTGTTCCTTATTTTAAAAGGAAAGCTTTCAGATTTTCCCATTTAATATGGTATTGGAAGTAAGTTTGTCATAAATGGCTTTTATCATATTGAGATAAGGTCTTTCTATGCCTGTTTTCTTCAGTAATCTTTTTCCTTCATGAAAAGATATTGAAATTGTCAAAAGCTATTGTTGAATCTACTGAATTTTAATTATTGCCCTTGCTTCCATTTATTCCACATATTTTAAACTACATTTTCTTCTGACATCCTACTTTAAGGGCTACTCATGTCAAGAAGAGTAATTGAAAGACTGATTTTTTTTTTCCCTTTGACCTCATTTTTGTAGAAACTCATTGTAGGTGATATGTGGGGAAGTTTATGTAATAAATGGCAAACTGCTTTACATAAATGTCAAACTCATTTTAAAGTGAGAAAAAAGTCCATGTTAGTATTGTGCTGTGTGTTGCTGTTATATTGTACTAAAAAAATCATGACAGCACAATATTTAGAATTTGGAGAAACGTGATTGTCATAGTTAAAGCTGGTGGTTTTAACTGCTTTTTACCAATAGTCAGTAAATCAGCAATACTTTAACAGTACCAAGGGGATGAACAATGATCTGTTTCGCAGGTTTGACCCATTCTTGCATGCCCACATAACAGCCTGTCTATCTGGTTAAAGAACATCTTTTAATACTCCTTTTATTCTTCCTGTGAATCTTCTGTCATATGTAAGCATGTCTGTTGTTAAGTGTGCTGATATTGTATATTCCTGTTTCTGGGTCTCTGGAGACATATGCCATACAGTATGTTCTATCAAAGGTTTTTCTGTGTGCGAGTGATTGAGAGAAAAGAGAGTAGATAAGTGTGTCTGAGTTGAGAATGTGGCATATTGGCAAAGCATTTTTCTGGCTTATGCAAGGCTCTGAATTTATCCCCACCAACAAAAATCAAACAGATACTGTAACACTAAGACTGAAAACATTCTTCAATGATTTCTGAGAGTAGTAGTCATTATTTCGTGTTTAGGGTTGGCTAAGAGAGTCTGGCTTTCTGTTAGAAATTAATTTTCTAGTTAGGGTGATTATTAATCCTCATTATCAGCTTGATTGAGTTGAGAAATATTTAAGAAACTAATAAAGTACATTTGTACGTATTGTTATGAGGATGTTTCCAGAGACATTTAGCATGTGGGACAGCAAACTGAAGGGGAGACATTCCCTGAGTGTGGAAGGCACCCTTATCCTTCAGTGGGCTGGGGCCTAGGTAGAACACAAGCCAACAGAGGAAGCCTGTTTCTCTCTGTCTCTGTCTCTGTCTCTGTCTCCCTCCTTCCCTCCCTACCTTACTCTTCCTTCCTGGCCACCATGAAGTGAACAGCTTTGCTGCACAAAACCCTCCACCATAATATACTGCTTTACCATAGGCCCAGAAACAATGGAGCTAGGTCAACATGAACTAACACCTCAGACTCTAAACCTTCCCTCATTTATTTTGCTAGGGCATTTTGTCACAGTGACAGAAAGTTAACTCCATTAGCATTCCTATCAGGAGTTAATAATTACTTCCAAGGCAAAAATGTCAGGTGCATTCCAATTTTTGTATCTATGATGCTGAAGTGAGTACATTAAATGTCTTGCATATTTATTTTATAAAGGAGAATTTAACGTCATAGTACCAACACGATTACCCTTTATTCACTGTGTGTGTGTGTTTTTTTTTTTCAGTACCAGGGATCAAACTCACGACTGCCTGCTTGCAAGGCAGGCACTTATGCAACTGAGCTAAATCCCCAGCTCCTATTCACTGTGTTTTTAATCCCTAAATTTTAGGTCATGATCAACTTGGCAGTAAATATACTATGTAAATAAATACAAAGTCCTATTTCCCTAAATGCAGAAGACAAAAAATGAAAAGGATTAAGCTGCTGTTGATCAGGTCATCGTTTCTCCTTGAGGATAGTGTGTCCTCTTCTCCATTTTTATTGAACCCAAAGGCTAATCAGAATGTGGCCCCTTCCATCTCCTATGGACAAAAGCATATAAATATCTAAGGGGAATAATTCTGCACAGAGATAATCTACATAATGTAGTAAAGGTAGTCTCTGCATTCAGATAAATTTAATTATAAATCCTAGCTGTATCCAGTATTTCTTATGTGACTTTGCACTAGTTAAAAATCTCTTTGAACCTCAGTTTCATCATCACATAGAACTTTGTGAGGATAAAACAAAACACAGAAAAGCATACACAGAATCTAGCATATTGGACTTTTTAGTGCCTTCTTATATGCTTTTCCTCTGCATCATCTAGAGAATCTTTGCATTCTTCTGCTAAGAACACAAGACCAGTGTTGTAGCTGTTATGGTCATGCTTGCATTTTTAGGGTGAAGACATCACCTTGACTGCAATGCCTTCCTTCCCTGTAATTCTGCTCCCAGTATTATGACTTAGTTCCTGCCTCTTTCCCTCTGCCCTTCCGTACATATGTCAGCACTGCCTTCACTGTAGACTTTCTCACTGTACTTGCTCATCTGTTCCACAAGACCGTGGTAGGCGCTGGAACTTGGACTATGTCTTTCATCTTTGTAGCTGCCTTACTAAGCACGGTGCTTGATACATAGGAGGCTCTTAGTAAATATTGGCCTGCTAAATGGGAGTATAAAGTACTTAAGGGAATTTATCCAGTAAATTATGGGCTAGAGCAGAAAGATCCAGCCACAGAAACTTTCTCACAACTGCTTCTGTGAAACTTTTAAATCGATAGATAAATCTACCACTTAGATTCTACAGTTGACATTTTGTTAATCACATACAATTCTATTCAATACTCTTTTTTCAGTTAATCTAGTTTAAGCTTTATCAAAGTTATGGACATCAGTATACTTATGTCTAAATATTGCAACATATGTTATTAAATAGTTCAGAATCTGTTAACATATTTTTATAGGTAAAATTTATTTTTAGTTAAATACACAAAACGCATTTCATTGTTTTGATAAATATAGTGTAGGCTGGAGATGTGATTTAGTGGTAGAGCACTTGTCTGGCATGTGGTTTGATCCCCAACAGTGAAAGGAAAAGAAAAGGAAGAAAGAAGGAAAGAAGGAAGGAAGGAAAGAAGGAAGGAAGGAAAGAAGGAAGGAAGGAAAGAAGGAAGGAAGGAAGAAGGAAGAAAGGAAGGAAGGAGGAAGGAAGGAAGGAAGGAAGAAAGGAAGGAAGGAAGGAAGAAAGGAAGGAAGGAAGGAAGGAAGGAAGGAAGGAAGGAAGGAAGAGGGAAAATGTGTCTTTACAATTCAAGATATAGAAGTTTTCTCATGACTTTCCCTTCAATCTCTGACCTTTCTACCATTCTGATTTTCTTTTTACCATATATTAGTTTAACTTATTATAGAACTTTGTTTTAAGTGGTTTCATAGAGTATGTATATTTTCCTTCTGTTGCTTTTATCCAAAATTTCCACTCCCACTTCCTAGCTGGTATGATTATCTCAGTATGTTCTTTGATTTTCCAAACCTGTGAAACTATAGTTCTTAATCTTAAGTTTTAGATACTCTAGCAGGTAGCTAAAGCCTAACTCTGGCAAGAGTCATAAAGAATTGAGAATGTTAAGTGTAATTTTTTTCCAAATATATTCATTCTTTCATCTAGTTTCTGCCTGGTTTTGTTCAGTTGGTCAATTCTCTTGGGTAGTTTGTTGTTTATTTAGGTTTTTTTGAGCCAGTGTCTAGCCTTGTAGTTCAGGCTGGCTGTGAACTCAGTATGTAGCCCAGGTTGGCCTCAAACTCGAGGTGATCCTCTTGCCTCAGCCTCCCATGCCCTGGGATTTGCCACTGTGCCTGACTCAGGTAGATGATTCACGTATTTTTCTCAGGACAATTTAAATTTGTTATTGGAGAAGGTTGGCACAATAGGAGCTTCTCTTGTTTCCAGAAGTGATAGCCGAATGGTTTTCAAAAATTAATCCAAGCAGCTGGCTAGAGAAGTAATAAATGAGCAGAAGAGAATGGTGAGGTATAAAGACAGGTATATTTTGAATAGAGGGAGAGTATCCTATTCAAATTAGAGAAACCTTAGAATAAAGCAGAACAGGACTTTGAAGAACTTAAAGGAAAGCTTGTTGTAATACCGTGTTTTTCAAACTGTGTCAAAATCCATTAGCAAATCACAATACCAGTTTAAAAGTTGTTGTGTCAGAAGTCATTTTTGCTGCTAAACAAATCCTAGAACATAAGAGATATATATAGAAAGTAAGATTAATAAATTGCTGATTTGCAGTTTAGTGGTGGTTATTTTGATTGAGTTGTGTTGTTGAGATAGGATCTCACTGTACAGTGTAGGCTGGCCTTGAGCTCACTGTTCAGCCCAGGGTGGCCTGGAACTCTAGGTGGTCCTCCTACCTCAGCGGGGTTACAGGCCCACGCCACCACACTTGACTGTTTGCAGTTTTAGCCTCAACTCTATAGTTGGAAACCAGAGTGTGGAATCACTGAATTCATTCTCACCATGGAATTCCATTTTTTTTTATTGGACTTTTCTCATAACAGAAAAAGACATATAAGTAAGTAGTACAGTTCTCCAAAATACTAAATATATTTGAATAAGAAGACATCAAACATTTTGGAAAATTATATAGTGTTGAGCATTATTGACTTTAGGAGACCATAGTTTCTTGTTTAATTTTATTTAAATAGAAAAAAAAAGCAAAACAGAAAAAGGGTAGAAAAATACAGAATTTCAAAAAAATAAACGGTAAGAAATCACTAGTTGATAAATTACATAGTCCTCTTAGAAAGAGTTATTCAAGTTACAAAATTAAAGCATACAAAGTGGACATTCAGCTGTGCCCAGCCACGCCTGGCCATCGGTGTGCGGAGGAGGAGCTGCGCGGATCCGGAGCGCCTGCAGAGGCCCCTTCCTTTGTCTGGAGGAGGAGGGGTCCCGGGTTCCTGAGGCACCTCGGCCTGTGCCCAGCTGCGCCTGGCCATCGGTGTGCAGAGGAGGAGCTGCGCGGATCCGGAGCGCCTGCAGAGGCCCCTTCCTTTGTCTGGAGGAGGAGGGGTCCCGGGTTCCTGAGGCACCTCGGCCTGTGCCCAGCCGCGCATAGCCATCTGCGTGCAGAGGAGGAGCTGGGTAGATCTGGAGTGCCCGCAGGAGGCCCTTCCTTTGTCTGGAGGTCTGTGGATATCTCTGCAAGCAGGGGGGGATCACAGGCTCCTGAGGCACTGCGGTCTGTGGTGAGTACCCTAACCCGGCTGCGATCCAAGAGCTGTGGATCTACCAAGGGGCAGGTGGGCGCACAGTGTCCCTGAGGCCCAGCTTGTCTGGAACCGCGGAGTTCTGAACAAGCAGAGAAGGGCCATTGGTTCTGCAGGCCCAATGGCCTGGGGTAGAGTGGTGCCAGAGTCTCAGTAGCTGCAAACATAGAAGGGGATTTTCAACAGATCCTGAGGAGGCTTTCAAATAACACTTGAAACACAGAAATATAGGAAAATGACAAAACGAAAGACCAAATTACAACCTCAAACCTCCAGCCCATCTCAGGAAACCCTAGGAGAAGTGTATTTAGAAGAAAATATATCCCATCCTCCTCATATAACAGACACAATAGCTACTGAAGTTGACAAGCAACTCCAGGAAGCTTTAAAGAAGTTCAAACTCGAAATAATATCCCAGATAAAAGAAGAAATGATAAAAGAAATGAAAGAGATTCTAAATATATCTAAAGAAAACACAGATAAAAAATTGGAGGAACTAAACAAAAAGATAGAATCCCTAGAAGAGCAATATAAGAAACAAACAGAATACATAATGCAGATGCACAGAGATATACAGGAAATAAAAAACTCCACTGAAAGTTGTAAAAACCGCCTTAATGAAAGTGAAGATAGAATTTCAGACCTTGAAGACAGGATTGCAGCTAGTGAACAGGAAAGGAAAGATCTTTTAAAAATAACAAGGAATCAGGAAACAACAATTCAACAACTGCAAGATGATGCAAAGAAGAATAACATAAGAATGATAGGGATTAATGAAAAAGAAGGAGACAACATAAAGGATATCAAGAGGATATTTAGAGAAGCAATAGCTGAAAACTTCCCAAGCATGAGATCAGAAACTGATATCAGGATCAGTGAAGCATATAGAACTCCAAATAGTCATAACCAAAATAAAACTACACCCAGACATATAATAATCACCATCCCAGAAATCCAACACAAGAATAGATTATTAAAAGCTGTCAGAGAGAAAAGACAGATCACTTATAAAGGAATCACAGCAGACTTCTCAGCACAAACAATAAAGTCAAGAAGAGCATGGAGTGAAGTATTCCAGATCCTAAAGCAAAATGATTTCCAACCTAGACTGATATATCCTGCAAAACTATCATTTAAAATAGATGGTGAAATACGATACTTCCATGACAAAGAACAGCTGAAGAACTTCATGAACACCAAACCAACCCTGCAAAAAATATTGAAAGACAGTTTAGATACACAAAGGAAAAAACCACTAAGCAAAGCAAATAATTAAACAGAACAGAAAGATAAAGATGCAACAGCAGAGAGATAAGAATCCTACAATTAAACAACATTTAACAATAATAACCATTAATGTAAATGGTCTCAATGCACCAATCAAAAGAAACAGACTAGCAGAATGGATCAAGAAACAAAATCCAACCATATGCTGTTTACAGGAAACCCATCTAACCCAGAAGGATACTCACAGACTGAAAGTCAAAGGATGGAAAACAATTCTTCATGCAGCAGGAATCCAAAAAAAGGCAGGAGTAGCCATTCTGTTTGCAGACAACGTGAACTTTAAACCAACAATGACCATAAAGTATAAAGAAGGTCACTACATACTCGTAAGGGGAAAACTACAAGAGGAAGAGATAACTATCTTAAATATATATGCACCAAACTCCAGAGCGCCCAGTTATATAAAACAATTATTAACAGAAATGAAAACTCAAATTATCAGTAACACAATTGTAACGGGAGACCTTAATACGCCATTGACACCAACGGACAGATCGACCAGACAGAAAATGAGTAAAGAAATAACAGAACTGAATCATACCTGTGAACAAATGGGTTTGATAGACATATACAGAATGTTCCACCCAACAACATCAGAATACACATTCTTCTCAGCAGTACATGGATCATTTTCTAAAATAGACCATATATTAGCTCATAGAACATATTTAACCAAGTGCAAAAGAGCTGAAATCATCCCTTGCATGTTATCGGATCACAGCGCTCTGAAGTTAGAAATTAATGATAAAAGATACCGCAAAAATCCCACAAACACATGGAAACTGAATAACACACTCTTGAGTAATCAGTGGGTCACAGAAGAAATTAAAGAAGAAATCAAACAATACCTAAAAGAAAATGAAAATGCAGATACAACTTACTGGAATCTGTGGGATGCAATGAAAGCCGTCCTGAGAGGAAAATTTATTGCACTGAGTTCCCACATCAGGAAAACAGAACGAATACAAATAAATAACTTGATGCTACACCTCAAACAGCTAGAAAAAGAAGAGCAAGTCAAGCCCAAAGCCAAAAGAAGAGAGGAAATTATAAAAATCAGGGCAGAAATCAATGCAATAGAGACTAAGAAAACAATCCAAAGGATCAACAAATCAAAGAGTTGGTTCTTTGAAAGAATAAATAAAATCGATAAGCCCCTAGCCAACCTTATTAAAAAAAGGGAAGAAAAAGCTCAAATTCATGCAATAAGAAATGAAAAAGGAGAAGTCACTACAGACCCAATAGAAATACAGAAGATCATCAACACCTATTTCGAAAACCTCTACTCTCAAAAGTTTGGTAACACAGAAGAAATAGACAGATTCTTAGAAGCATGTGAAGTGCCAAAGCTAGATCAAGAGGATGTAAAATTGTTGAATAACCCAATCTCGGTTACTGAAATTGAAAATGTAATTAAGTCCTTACCCACCAAGAAGAGCCCAGGCCCAGATGGATTCACTGCAGAATTCTACAAGAAATACAAAGAAGACCTAATGCCGACACTCCTCAAACTATTCAATGAAATTGAAAGGGAAGCAATCCTTCCTAAGTCATTCCTGGAAGCAAATATCACTCTAGTACCGAAACCTGAGAAAGACCCAACTAAAAAAGAGAACTATAGACCGATCTCCCTAATGAACACAGGTGCTAAAATCCTCAATAAAATATTGGCAAATAGGATCCAGCAAATCATCAAGAAGATTATACACCATGACCAAGTGGGATTCATCCCAGGAATGCAAGGATGGTTCAACATACGCAAATCAATAAATGTAATCCACCATATCAATAAAGCCAAAAATAGGAATCACATGATCATTTCTATAGATGCAGAAAAAGCCTTCGATAAGGTCCAACATTTATTCATGATAAAAACTCTACAGAAAATTGGAATAGATGGTCTTTACCTCAATATAATAAAGGCCATTTATGACAAACCAACAGCCAGCATCATACTAAATGGCCAAAAATTGAAAGCCTTTACTTTAAAATCGGGCACAAGACAAGGATGTCCTTTATCACCACTCCTATTTAATATAGTACTGGAAGTACTAGCCAGAGCAATTAGGCAAGAAAGAGAAATAAAAGGGGTAAAGATAGGAAAAAAAGAAGTTAAGTTGTCATTGTTTGCAGATGACATGATACTCTACATAGAAGACCCCCTAAGCTCTATTGAAAGACTCTTAGATACAATAAATAAATTCAGTAATGTGGCTGGATACAAAATCAATACTCAGAAATCAATAGCATTCCTATACACAAACAACAAAACCACAGAGAGGGAAATAAGGGAAACTGGACTATTCACATTAGCAAGCAAAAAAATGAAATATTTAGGAATTACTCTTACGAAAGAAGTGAAAGACTTATACAGTGAAAACTATATTACTCTGAAAAAGGAAATTGAAGATGATCTCAGAAAATGGAAAGACATCCCTTGCTCATGGATAGGAAGAACAAACATTGTGAAGATGGCCATTCTCCCAAAACTCTTATACAGATTCAATGCAATCCCAATAGAAATACCATCAACATACCTTATAGATCTAGAGAAATCACTCCTAAATTTCATCTGGAACCAGAAGAGACCTAGGATCGCAAAAGCAATTCTAAGCAGCAAAGACAAAGCAGGAGGCATCACAATCCCAGACTTGAAATTATACTACAAAGCAACAGTAGTAAAATCAACATGGTATTGGAATCAAAACAGAGCTGAAGATCAATGGAATAGATTAGAAGATACAACCACAACTACAAACACACTCAACCACCTTATCTTTGATAAAGGAGCCAAGCAGGTTCACTGGAAGAACGACAGTCTCTTTAATAAATGGTGCTGGAAAAACTGGCTCTCCATTTGCCGAAAACTAAAGCTAGACCCATGTCTATCACCATGTACTAAATTAAAATCTAAATGGGTCAAAGATCTGAATATTAAAACAGAAACGCTAAATCTATTGGAAGACAAATTGGGTAGAAACCTTGGAGACATAGGAGTAGGTAGAGAATTCATGAATAGGACTCAAACTGCACGGGAAATACTTCCCAGAATCAATAACTGGGACCACTTCTTATTAAAAAGTTTTTGCATGTCAAAAGAAATCTCCAGCATAGTGAAAAGAAAACCCACAAACTGGGAAAAGATTTTAGTGAACTCTCTCTCAGACAAGGGACTCTTATCTAAAACATATAAAGAATTAAAAAAACTCAGACCTCCAAAATTCAAAGATCCAATCCAAAAATGGGCATCTGAGATGAATACGCAATTCTCAGATGAAGAAATGCAAATGGCAAATAAATACATGAAAAAATGCTCATCATCATTGGTCATTAGAGAAATGCAAATTAAAACCACACTGAGATACCATCTCACTCCTGAAAGAATGGCCAGGATCAAGAAAACCAACAACAACAAATGCTGGAGAGGCTGTGGGGAAAAAGGAACTCTCCTGCACTGTTGGTGGGAGTGTAGACTGGTACAGCCTTTGTGGAGGTCTGTCTGGAGGTTTCTCAAAAAGTTGGGATTGGAAATCCCATTCATTCCAGCTATTCCACTTCTAGGCATATTCCCAGAAGAACTGAAAGCATCATACCACAGGGATATATGTGCACCTATGTTTATAGCAGCACAATTTGTAATCGCCAGATCTTGGAAACAACCCAAGTGTCCATCAACTGAGGAATGGATAAAAAAGTTGTGGTATTTCTATACAATGGAGTATTATTCAGCTATAAAGAAGGATCGCATTGAGATATTTATCAATAAATGGGCGCAGCTTGAGACCATACTCATAAGTGAAATAAATCAATCTCGCATGTATGAATACCGAATAGTTTCCCTAATGTAAGTAATGATTCAAATATATAAAAATATGTGATAATCATGATTCCCCATTATGTGGCCTTGAAGCCTTATAAAATTTTCACTTATTAATTAGAAAGGCTTTACTCTGGGCTTTTTGATATGGAAATATTTGAAGCTATAGTATATGAAGTTTTATCCAAATATTTTAAGGAAAAAGACAGACACTATGGTAACTACTATTCTTTTAAAAAATTATTTAGCTATTTCTTATGTTTATTTTAATTAAGGGAAAAACTTAAAAAATTAGGATATATAGTAGTAACTCTTTTTGATCTCCTATTAACTTGTTTTGAAGTCCTGTAATACTCCCAAGATCTTGTTTTGACTGATTAGACTCTGTTCCATTCTGTGTGATAGTAGCAAGTTTGAAGGTATCGGCAACTAATTTGAAGGCAATAAGATTCACAAAGATGCCCATTCTGGTTTGACTATTGTCTCCTTTGGAAGTCCTGTAATGTTCACAATGCCTAAGTTTTATTGGTCTTGTTCTCCACTGTTTTGTCCGGCTTTATAATATCTAATGAGATGGACAATTCCTTTTAAGGAAACAAGAGACAACGTTGATAACCATTGTTGATAACCTTGTACTCTGTTCTACATCATGTGCTATGTCTATCCTTGGTTTTGACTGACAGCTTTGTTTTGCCATATTTGACTTTATTCTCTCCCCCCCAAAAAAGTAATAAGAACTAAGGAGTAATAAAATACAAATGTGTAAATTTTGTTATAAAAAAGAGAGGGAGGGGGAAAAAAAGAGCTCTAACGGATATAACAGCAAGTGTGTTTAGGGATGTTAAATAGCTGACTATATTAATGTTTTTGGATCATTGAACACAGCTGTTTGCAGTCTCTCCGTTTGAATGTCTACTTTGTATTCTTTGATACTGTGATTTGAGCAACTATTTCCAAGATGATATTATGTAATTTATTAACAGGTGATTTCTTACTGTTATGTTTTTTTTTATGTAGTTCTGTATTATGTGTAACCTTACACTGCTTTGTTTTGTTTTGTGTTTTTCTCTTTTTCCTCTTAAATAAAAAAAAAAGAAAAAAAAACAAAGTGGACATTCAAACAGTGAGATTGTAAACAGTTCTGTTCAACTATCCAACAAAAAACAGTAATATGGTTATCAGTCCAACACACTTAAACATATATGCAGTTAAATCTTTTAGAGCACTTTCTTTTTCTCTCTTTTTTACAATAGCAATTACACATTTTGGATTTTATTACTCCTACAGTTCTTATTACTTTTTACACTAGAGACACAATGTGATATTTATAAATAGGATTCTTATTTATTTCACTTATGAGGATAGTTTCAGGTTGTCTCCATTTATTAAGAAGGCCTCAAGATCATCCTTTTTATAGCTGAGTAATATTCCATTGTATAAAAATACCATATCTTTTTTTCATCCACTCTGCAGTTGATGGGCATTTTGGTTGTTTCCAAGATTTAGCTATTACAAATTGTGCTGTTATGAACATGGGTGCACATGTGTCACTGTGATACGACCTTTTCAGTTTTTCTGGGAAAATACCCAGGAGGGGAATAGCTAGATTGGATAGAACTTCCAGGTCTAGTCTTCTGAGAATTCTCCATACTGATTTCCATAGTGGCTGCACCATTCTGCACTCCCACCAACAGTGGAGCAGTGTTCCTTTTCCCCCTGCAGCCTCCCCAACATTTGTTATCAGTTGATTTCTTGATGGCAACTATTCTTTCCACAGTGAGATGAAATCTCAATGCTGTTTTAATTTACATTTCTCGAATGACCAGTGATGGTGAACATTTCTTCATGTATTTATTTGCCATTTGCATATCTTCATCTGAGAACTGTGTGTTCCTCTCAGATGCCCATTTTTGGGGAGGGTCTTTGAATTTGTGAGGCTTGATGTTTTTCAATTCTTTATATGTTCTGGATATAAGTCCTTGTCTGAGGGAAAGCTGGCTAAAATTCTTTCCCATTCTGTGTGTTTTCTTTTCAGTTTCTTGGTGATTTCTTTTGAAGTGCAAAATCTTTTCAATAATATGAGATCCCAGTTGTTGATTCTTTGAAGTATTTCCCGTGCGGTTTGCGTTTTATTCATGGATTCTCTGCCTACCCCTATGAGGAGACCACAGTTTTAAAATGTCTCAGCTTAGACATCTCTCTTGGAGAAGGTGATGCTTTGAGAATATATTTATCATTTTTGTAACAAGTCTCTTGTGCACAATCCTCAGAGTTCCTAGTTAATGGAAAAGGAAATGGCAGAGCACCTTATAAGAAAAACATTCTCCAAAACCCCTCCCCTTTTTTCTTCTGTATTCTCAGTCTCCAGTACACACACACACACACACACACACACACACACACACACACACACACAGAATTTTTCTCTCTGATAAGTACAAAAGTACAAATTAAACCATGAGAAATGTAATAGGATAAATTAAAGAAAAAGAAATAAGAGAGGTCAGTTGAACTTCCAGTTTAAAATTAGGCAGGGCTCTGCAAATTGGAGATAATGAAGAAAAGCTTCTTTCAAATTGATCAGATTCCAGTGATGTAGATGTTCTCATTAGAGAAGAGTGGTAATATCATCATTAGTAGAAAAAGGTTAAAAGAGGACAGTATATTGTAGTGTGATTTTTTTAATTGAGTGAATGTCCTTTTACTTACTGAAAAACCTGAGAGTTTTCAAAATTAAAATTCATGTAAAATAGATAAATACATAAGATACCAAAGATGAGCTATTTTGTAGAGTTGAATGATGCATTTTTTAAAATTTTATTTAAGGAGAAAAAAAAAGCAGAGAAAGGGTACAAGTTATACAGATTTACAGAAAAAAATAAACCGTAGGAAATCACTGGTTAATGGATTACATATTGTCATCTTAGAAATAATTGTTCAAGTCACAAAATTAAAGTATGTAAAGTGGACATTCCAACAATGATACTGCAAACAGTTCTGTTCAATGATCCAATAAAACTCAGTGATATCATTGTCTATTTTATACACTTAAATATACATGCAGTTATATAGTTTAGAGCACTTTCTTTTCCTTTCTTTTGTACAATGACTATTACACATTTTGGGTTTCATTGCTCCCACGGTTCTTATTACTTTTTTGGAAGAGAGTAAAACCAAATGTGACATAACAGAACAGAGTCAGTCAAATCAAAAGGGTGGACATAATAGATAATGTAAAAACATAATACAAGGTGATCAACAATGGTTACCATAATGCCTCCCGCTATCTCTAATAGAATTGCCTATATCATTAGTTACAATAAAATTGAACAAAACAGTAAAGAACAAAACCGACAAAACCAAAGCATTGGAGACATTGTAGGTCTTCAAAAGTAGATAAAAGTCAATGAGAATGGGCGTCTTAATGAATCTCATTATCCTCATAGCTGTTGCCTAAACTTTCGAACCTGATACTATCCAACAAAACAGAATAGGAGAACATCAGTCAAAAACAAGATGGTGAGAGTAATACAGGGCTTTAAATTGAGATAATGGAAAGTCAAAGTGGGTTACTATAATATATCCTGCTATTTTTATTGATTTTTCCCTTAATTAAAAGAATAAAAATAAAAAAGTAAATAATGGAGTGGAGATTGAGATAAAAGAGGGCATAACAGCAAAACAGCACAGATCAAAACATAACCATTTAAGCAGAATAGTGTTTCACCACCAGATAATCCTGACATAGAAGTAGTTACCATATTGTCTCTTTCCTTGAAATCCTTGAGTACAACTTCGTATACTGTAGCATTAAATATATCAAAACAATGTAAAACCATTTAAGAGAATGACAGCATTACAGGGTATTTAGAATCGACTAACAGAAAATGAACAATGGTTTCTGTATAATCTCCTTGTCTTTAAAAGGTTTTTGCTTATACTATCGTACATAATAAAATCCAATAAGATACAACCTATTTAGACCAATGGAGACAGAAGAACAAAAGCTTGATGAGACTTCAAAACGAGATGATACTAGATCAGTATTACCTATTAAGGTGTTATTTTCTCCAAAATAGCTGTTCCTATCATCCAATCTTCTCTGCCTCATTTCTGTTGAGCTCTTTTTCTGTCAGTAGCTGTCAGTTTGTCTTCTTCATTTTGTTCTCTGCTCCATTCGTTGTGGCCTCCCCGCCACTATTTCTGGATTCTTTGTATTTTTCTTTTTTAGAATATCCTGCAATACTCTCTGTGGAGTTGAATTGGTGGTTGCAAATTCCCCCAGTTCCTCTTTATCCTGGAAGCACCTTGTTTTTCCACCAATTTCCAGGGACAGTTGTGCAGGATATCTCAATCTTGGCTGGAGATTATTATCTTTCAAAGCTTGAATTATTTCCCCCCACGCTCTTCGTGATTTGTTGGTTTGTGCAGAGAAATCTGCTGTAATTTTGATGGGTGTTCCCTTGTAAGTGGTCTGTTTCTTGTCTCTGACAGCTTTTAATATTCTGTTCTTGTATTGAATTTCTGGAATTTTTATTATTATATGCCTGGGTGTCGCTCTGTTTGGGTTGTAGGTAGCTGGGGTCCTGTATGCCTCATACATCTGAGTATCTTTACCTTTTGCTAAATTAGGAAAATTCTCCTGGATTATTTCTGTGAGTAGCTTTTGTAGTTCATTTGTTTGTGTCCCTACTTCTTCTTTTATGTTCTTAATCCTTAAGTTATGGCTCCTCTTATCATCTTCTTGTCTTTGTATTATTGCTGTTTGTTTCTTTGTTATTTTTAAGAAGTTTTTCATTTCATTCTCCCATATTACAAATCTGCCCTCCAGTTCAGATAGTCTGTCCTTAGTTTCTTTCAAGCTGTTGTGCCAGTATTCGATAGACTTCTTAGTTTCTTGGTAGTCCCTTCGAACCTGCTTCACGTATTCTATGCTTTCTCTGTTTTCTCCATTGAACAATTCTCCCCTCTTTTTCTGTTCTTCCATTCCACCATCTGTTTTTTCTTGGGTGGTACTTAGCATTTCTCTAACTATTCTGCATACTTCTAGCTTCAGGTCATTGATAACTTCATTCCTGAACTGATCTATGAAGCTCTCTATATGGCACTTTATGTCTATTGGTGCGGTGTCCGCTATTACCTGTTTCTCAGAATTGGGGGCCGAGGAGCCTTTCTTGTTGCTGCCTCTTCCCATATTCTCTGTTCCTTATATATGCAAGCTTACATAGAAGGCTCAGCTTCCCTCCCTGTCAGCCACAGCCTGATCGAATTGCGCCGATTAGGTGTTCCTACCCACCGCAGCGCACCAGGAAGTTCCAGACCAGGCAGCCTACACGGGGCCCGCCCCTCCCGGCCGCCGTCAGGCTCTGGGATCTGGGTTGGGCCAGCCCTCTGGGTCCGCCAGCAGCGTCACGCAGGCTAGGCACCCCTCACCAATCCCGCCTGAGAGGGGGATGTGTGGCTGAAGTCGCCACCGCGCCCTGCTCCCGCAGGATTGCCCGGGCCCAGAATGACCTTCGCTGGAGTCAAACTGTGGTAGAGTGTCAGTTTCTCTCACTCACCTCACCACAAGCCAGTGCACGCCTTCCTGCCCATCCTGTTTTCGACTCCGTTCGCAGACCCCCGTTCTCAGAGCTTCCACGCGTCTCTCTCCTTGCTGAGCTGATGTAGAGGCAGCCGCCGCACGGCGGGAAACCCAAATCGTGGCTTCCAATGGCGCGGGCTCCAGCCTCCACACTGAGGCTTTTCTGTTCCTGTTCTAGCACCAGGACTGCATTCCAAGTTGGTTTCTCTCAGCCCAGTTCGTTCCTTAGTCAGCAGAGCATATCTCCAGCGGCTTATGTCTCTTTACTCAGCACCCTTCCTGACTTCTGAGCCGAGTCTTTCAGAGAGCCTCCGTAGTAGCTGTTATCTGTCCACCATGTTCTCCCAGAAGTGAATGATGCTTTTGATTGTTAATTCCTGACAGAGCCAAAAAAAAAAAATGCTGAAATGTGAAATACTATAATTTTCTCAACATGCACTTTAAGGCACAAATTTAGAGGACTTTATTGTATAGGGTCCTAATGTAAATGGGATAGTTTTACCTCTCCCTCTCTCCCTCTTCCTCCTCCTCTCCTTCTCCCTGTCTCTCTCTCTACCTCCCTCCCCCCTCCCTCCCCTCCTTCCCCTTCTCTCACCCTCCCACCCTCCCTCCCTTCCTTCCTTCTTTCCTTTTTCTTTGGGGTAGATCTTGTTATACAGTTCAGTCTGGCTTCAACTTACTATGTAGCACCATCTGGCTTCAAACTCACAGTGATCCTCCTGCTTCAGCCTCCTGAGTGTTGGGATTACGGGCATGTGCTACCATGTCTGGCACTGGATGGCTTTGCTATTACCACCCTAAGTAGGAAACTTTTGAAAGTGAAGCTGATGCTGTTACTGATTTTGGAGGACAAGAGGGTTACTTGGTTATCCTAGGCATTGGAATTTGTTGAAACAGATGAACAGTGACTGTAGTGGGCCTTAATAAATGAGGCCTAAGAGCTGCCTATCGATTATTCCTCTGTGGACTTGGGTTCTGGAATTGAGTTTGTTTGAGTCTGAAGGGATGAATATGTAAAATCAAGTATTAGCACAGATAGTTCTATTGGGGTAAAGTATTTTGCATCCTCATTATTTAGATTCATACAGAACAGAACTAAAAGACTCTTGAAGAATTTGTCTTCAACAAACACAATTTTTGTTTCTAAAAAAATTGACCAAAAGTTGAATTACTATATGTAAATTATACTTTAATAAACATGATTTATTTTAAAAAACTAAATCATTGTTTTTAAGTCATCATATTTTGAGGTTTTTTCAAAAGTTTTTCTTTACATACTTATAGTACACAGATTGCATTCATAGTGAGGACTTAGTACTTGTACACAACACATCTTAATTCTTTGTAAGTCCCTTTCCCCTCCTTGCCACCCAGCTAGATCCCCCCACCATCCCTATCTCTTCGTTCGTCTCTTTTTTCCCTTATTATTTATCTTTTTTCTTTATTAATATTCTGAATTTCTCACCTAGAAGCCATGCAATATTAAGCCCATGTGTCTTATTTCACTTAACATTATACTCTCATTGTGCATCCATTTTCCTACAGGTGGCTCAAGCTTATTCTTTTTATGGCAGAGTAATACTCCACTGTGCATAAATACCACATTTTCTTTATTCATTCATCCATTGGTAAACATATAGTCTGTTTCAAATATTAACTTGTGCTGCTATAAGTGTGTGTATGAATGTATCACTGTAATATGGTGACTTTAGCTCTTTTGGGAAGATACCTAGACTGGCAGTTGCTCGGTCAAGTGGAATTTCTAGTTTTAGTTTTTTGAAGAATTTCCATACTGAGTTCCATAATGGTTGTACTAATAATATACATTCCCTGCAACAGTGAAGAAACTTCCTCACTTACATACACAAACAGCCTTGCAGGCACTTACTATTATCTGATTTCTTGATGATAGACATTCTTTCTGGTGTAAGGTAAAATCTCAGTGTTGTTTTAATTTGCGTTTTTGTAATCGTCAGAAATGTTTGATTTTTTTCATGTATTTTTCTTTTGAGCCATTTGTATTTCTTCTGAGAAGTACCTATTCATCTTAGTTGCTCACTTTTTTGTTCAGTCTCTTATTCTAGAGGGGGTTAATTTTGTCAAGTTCTTTATGTATTCTAGATATTAGTGATCTGTCCAAGAAATAGCTGCCAAATGTTTTCCCATTTCGTAGGTTGTCTCTTCACTCTGTTGGTTGTTTCCTTTGCTGTGCAGAAGTTTTTAATTTTAGATAATACCATTTGGTGACTCTTGGTGTTATCTCTTGTGCAGCTTTGGTTCAGTTCAGAAAGTTCTAGCGTAGGTCTGTGTCTTTTAAGAGTTTTATCTATTTTATCTTAAGTATATTGTTTCTATTTTAATATTTAGATCCTTGATCTATTTTGATTTTAGTTTACTACATGGTGATGGATATGTGTCTAGAATCAATCTTCTGGATGCAGGTAGTCACTTTTATTAAAGAGGCTATCTTTCCGGGCCCAGGATTTAGCTCAGTACCATAAGCACTTGCCTCAAAAGCATAAAGTTGTGAGTTTGATCCCTGGTACAAAAAAAAAAAAAAGCTATCTTTCTTCCATTGAAAGGATTTGGCTCCTGTGTCAAAGATAGTATCTTGTTATTGTTGTTGTTCTTTTTCTTTTCTTTTTTGTCAATACCATGTTGTTTTTATCACTGTAGCTTTGTAGTACAATTTGAAGTCTGAGGCTGTCATGCTACATAGTGAGCTGAAAGCCAGCCTGAATTGCAGAGAAACATAAAAGAATCTTGAAAGAGCAGGTTTGATTACATAATGCCCTATTCAAGGAATTATTCTGTTAAAATACATGGTTTCATTGATTGTGCCATATTTAAAAAAAATAATAATAAATCACAGATTCCCTAGGACTGGGTATGCAGCACAGGGGTAGAGCACTTGTCCAGCACATGCCAGACCCTGGTTTCAATCCCTAGTGTACCCCGCTCTGAAAGCAACAGAGAATCCCAAACCCTGCAGTCTGCTTTGATAGAAGGGAAATACCATACTTACTGTTCCCTGTAACATTTCCTAATAATCTTTGATAACCATTTCCCTGGACAGAAATAGTTTTAAACTTAAAATCATAACACATTGTGTCAAGCAAATTAAATGGAAATTCCTTTACTAAGGTAAAAGCACATTAACTACTCTAGTGGGATATACGGCATGTTATCTACATCTCGCACCCTTGGGATGTTTGCCTTTTAAGAATAACTGGCTGCACCTAATTTTTTTTTTTTTAAATTTTAACTCCTGTTCATTACTCTATAGTCACCGCATTCCTGTTACTGATTCAGTTTCCTTAAAACTAGCATAAGGTATGTTTAAATTACAAATCCAGATAACTGAAGTACTCATTAGTGTATATTAAACATACAACCTCATTTCCTTTCCTGTGGAGACAAAGAGGCGAATGTTAAGTTGAATGGTATGGCCTTACTTCCCAAGGGATTTGGCTATCCCAGCCAGCCTGGAAGCAGTGTGGAACTGCCTGAGCACCTACGGTGGCAGGTATAGATGGACATGGGGCGCTGTCATCCATATGGCAAAGAGACCGAGCAGTACTAGGCACTTGTTATAGATGAGAGGAGCTGTTTTTCTTCTTTAGCCTTATGGGAAATGGGAGAGTAGCTTAGAAGGTCATAGGTAGCTTCTGATAACACCGAGAGAAATGAATATAACATCACGACTAACTTTTGTTTCTACAATTGTCCTGCTTACACCATAAGTTCTTTGTCTTTCAGAATAATGGGCTGACGTCTTAGAATTTTCCTACAACCTGAGAACCCCTGTACCTTTCCCCATTGTTTCTTCATGGCCCTTTCCCTCCCATGGTATCATACGTCGGATCCCATATGACAATGGAGCTTTTAAAATTAATTTCAGGCTCTGAGCATGTCTTTATTTTCAAGTTCTGATGATGACCTTGGGTATTGGGACATCTAGGACTGCTTTAGGAAACAGCCTCTTGGCGGGAATCCTGCTGTCCCCGTGTTACACAAAAGTAAGCTGAAACAAATGGAATTGTGCTGGACAGCCCTGCAGCAGAAGCAAGCAGGGGGAACCTGAGGCGAGCTGTGCTTAGTTTTATAAATGCTGTGAATACTTACAGCATGTTTTCTTTCATCTTCTCTCTAGGCGTACTCTGTGTTTGATGAAGACATTGGGTATTGTCAAGGACAGTCTTTTCTTGCTGCTGTATTGCTGTTACATGTAAGTAATTTTCCATGTGATAAATAACATTGTGCTACCAAGTTTACTTCATTTTCTTCTTGTTTTTTTATTTTCTTCTGATTTTCTATTTACCTGATAAAGATTACACATGGCATAAAAATGTACCTTGAGTGATAAAGAGATCTAGAGTCAAAACCAGAGAATTTTAAGAGAATTAATTTTGCTGGCTAGAAGCAAATAAATCGTTTATTTGAAGCCATTTTATACTGGAACCTGCTAGAACAAAGTAGTCAGAGTAACTTCCCAAATACCTTGCTCTACTTTGAAGGAAGAAAATCTTTTATTTTTTCTGTGATTTATTTTTATATTACTGTCTTTCTTCTCAGTCATTAACAGGATATTTATTGACCATCAGTTTCTAGGTACTGGTTTAGGAAATGGGATTACAAAATGAATCATTTATAATCTGTCTTCTCTAACATCTTACAGTCCAGGATGGGGTACAGATAATGTAGATATAAACTTATTTGATTCTCTTTCCTGTGTTTTGATTTTTCTGAGGACAAAAGTAATACATACTCACTAGAGAACTTATAGTGTGCTAAGTCGAAAAGAAACATAAGGTAAAAAAATAAAGAGCAGTGTTCTACAATCAAGTTCTTCCACAATTTTTTTGGGAAAAAAATCTTTGTGAAACAGGTGACTGAATAGTTAAGACATAGATAGTTGAGGTTGAGAAGGCAAAAGGGGAAACAGAATACCACGTTCTAGACAAGAGGAACTAGAACAACTATAGAAACACCAGAGTAGAGTACACAGAGGGATCAGTGCAGAGTGATAGTTGACTAAAGGAGTTACATGCAAGAGGTGATAGGAGGTAAAAATGGTGAGATTGGCAGGGACTAAATCATGAAGACTGTATGTCAAAAATGTGGGCTTTCTTTGAAAGCTAACGAATCATTGATTGGTTTGAAGCAAAGGGATGATATAGACATTCATTTCAGAAAAAGTCTTATTGTACCCATTTGGAGGGTGGAATTGAAGAGAACAAACAGCAGTAGAGCAACAAGTTAGAATATCAGTCTAAATGAGAGATATTGAGACCCTGAGAAAATAAGCAGATTTAAGAAACATTCAGAAGACACTGCAGTTGCCCGCCGGGAAGAGGGAGTTGGGCAGAGCCGCGGGACCCCGTTCCAGCCTTGAGGACCGCCGTCTCTCACCCGAAGGCCACACCGCAGCTGCCTGCCAGGAAGAGGGAGCTGGACTGAGTCGCGAGACCCCATTCCA
The DNA here is from genome assembly GCF_034190915.1 of Cavia porcellus. NCBI lineage: Eukaryota > Metazoa > Chordata > Mammalia > Rodentia > Caviidae > Cavia > Cavia porcellus. The sequence goes on along the minus strand of NW_026947512.1, from coordinate 11,191,404 downwards.
GCATTGCCAACCGCCCTCTCTCACCCAAAGGCCACACCACAGCTGCCCACTGGGAAGAGGGAGGTGGGCCAAGCTGCTGGAAACTGCTCCGACCTTGCCTGCGACCTTCTTTCCGCCTAGAGAACACCAGCACTGCTGCCACTGCCTGGAGGAGGGAGCACCCTGCTGAGGAGGTTTGAGGCCTACTCTAGGCCATTAGGGGGACCCTCTGTCAGCCTGGGGAGCTTTGCCACCCAAGGAGCTGGATGGTTACACAACATCCAATCCCGGGGAGAGTATGAGATCCTTGCTTTAGGGGGTTGGGATCCCACTGGGATTGCAACCACACTAGATTGGGTTTAGCGGGATTTGGGATTGCCCAGACCACACCAGGTAGCCCTCTTTCCCTCACGGAAGCTTTGCTGCCAGAGTGGGGAACTGTGTAGCTTGGGGAAGCTTTAGATCTCCCTGAGAGGAGCCTAGCAACCTTCTTTTAATCTGAGGGCTTCGCTGCCCAAGGAGGGAGCTATACTACCAGAGGAGTCCCAAGAGTCCAGGACATAAGAGACAATTTCCAACACGCCCAGAAGAAGCTTTGGAACAACACTTGAGCATGGAAATATAGGAAAATGTCAAAACGAAAGACCAAAATGCAGTCTCAAACATCCAGCCCATCCCAAGAAAGCCTAGGAACCATGTACATAGAAGAAAATACATGCCATATGCCTGAAATACCTGAAATAATAGTAACCAAAATAAAGAAGCAACTCTGGGAAGCCTTAAAGGAGTTGAAACTAGAAATAATCTCTCAGGTAAAAAGAAATGATAAAAGAAATGAAGGAGATGCTGAACGTATCTAAAAAAGACACAGTTTAAAAATTGGAGTAACTAAACAAAAAGATAGAATCTCTGGATGAACAATATAAGAAACATACAGATTACATAAAGCAGATGCAAAGAGGTATACAGGAAATCAAAAATTCCATTGAAAGTTGTAAAAACTGCCTCAATGAAAGTAAAGATAGGATTTCAGACCTTGAAGACAAGATTGCAGCCAGGGAACTGGAAAGGAAAGATCTTTTAAAAATAACAAGAAATCAGGAAATAACAATTCAACACCTGCAAGATGACACAAAGAAAAATAACATAAGGTTGACAGGGATATATGAAAAAGAAGGGGACAACATAAAGGATGTCAAAAGGATATTTAGAGAAGTAATAGCTGAAAATTTCCAAACATGAGAATGGAAACTGACATCAGGATTAGTGAAGTATATAGGACTCCAAACAGTCATAACCAAAATAAAACTACACCCAGATATATAATACTCACCATCGCAGAAATCTAACATAAGAATAGAATATTAAAAGCTGTCAGAGAGAAAAGACAGATCACCTATAAAGGAAAACCTATCAGAATCACAGCAGAATTCTCAGCACAAAGTCAAGAAGAGCATGGAGTGAAGTATTTCAGATCCTAAAGGAAAATGATCTTCAACCTAGACTGATGTACCCTGTAAAACTGTCCTTCATAACTGATGGAGAAATAAGATACTTCCATGACAAAGAACAGCTGAAGAACTTCATGAACACCAAGCCAACCCTGCAAAGAATACTGAAAGACAGTTTAGATACACTTAGGAAAAAAACCACTAAACAAAGCAGACAATTAAACAGAACAGGAAGATAAAGATGCAACAGCAGAAAGATAACATGTCAACAATAAACCAATATATAACAGTTATAACCATTAATGTAAATGGTCTCAGTGCACCAATTTAAAAGAAACAGACTGGCAGAATGGATCAAGAAACAACATCCAACCACATGCTGTTTACAAGAAACCCATCTAACCCAAAAGGATACTCACAGACTGAAAGTCAAAGGATGGAAAACAATATTTCATGTAACAGGAACCCAACAAAAAGCGGGAGTAGCTATTCTGTTTGCAGACAATATGAACTTCAAACCAATAATGATCAGAAGAGATAAAGAAGGTCACTACATACTGGTTAGGGGAAAACTTCAAGAGGAAGAGATAACTATCTTAATTATATATGCACCAAATTGCAGAGCACCCAGTTATATAAAACAAGTATTAACAGAAATGAAAAACCAAATTAGCAGTAACGCAATTATAACAGGAGATCTTAACACACCATTGACACCAATGGACAGATCAACCAGATAGAAAATCAGCAAAGAAATAAAAGAACTGAATCACACCTGTGAACAAATGGATTTGATGAACATATACAGAGTATTCCAGCCAACAACAACAGAATACACATTCTTCTCAGCAGTACATGGGTCATTCTCAAAAATAGACCATATATTAACTCACAGAACATATTTAAATAAATGCAAAAGAGTTGAAATTATCCTTTGCATGTTATCGGATCATAGCGCTATGAAATTAGAAATTAATGATAAAAGATACTGCAAAAATCCCACAAACACGTGAAAACTGAATAACACACTCTTGAGTAATCAGTGGATCACAGAGGAAATTAAGGAAGAAATTAAACAATACCTACAAAGAAATGGAAACGCAAATACAACTTAGCGGAATCTGTGGGATGCAATGAAAGCTGTCCTCAGAGGAAAATATATTGCACTGATTCCCCACATCAGGAAAACAGAACGAATACAAATAAATAACCTGATATTACACCTCAAACATGTAGAAAAAGAAGAGCTAGTCAAACCCAAAGTCAAAAGAAGAGAGGAAATTATAAAAATCAGAGCAGAAATCAATGCAATAGAGACTAAGAAAACAATCCAAAAAATTAATGAATCAAAGAGTCGGTTCTTTGAAAGAATACATAGGCAAAATCACTACAGACCCTATAGAAATACAAAAGATCATCAACACCTATTTCAAAAACCTCTACTCTCAAAGGTTTGATAACACAGAAGAAGTAGACAAATTCCTAAAACATATGAAGTACCAAAGGTAGGTCAAGAAGATGTAAAACTGCTGAATAACCCAATTTCTATTAATGAAATTGAAAAGGCCCAGACGGATTCACTGCAGAATTCTATAAGAAATACAAAGAAGACCTAATGCCAACACTCCTCAAACTCTTCAATGAAATTGAAAGGGAAGCAATCCTTCCTAAATCATTTCTAGAAGCAAATATTACTCTTGTACCAAAAGTTGAGAAGGATCAAACTGAAAAAGAGGACTACAGACCAATCTCCCTAATGAACACAGATGCAAAAATCCTCAATAAAATATTGGCAAATAGGATGCAGCAAATCAGCAAGAATATCATACACCATGACCAAGTGGGATTTATCCCAGGCATGCAGGGATGGTTCAACATAGGTAAATCAATAAATGTAATCCACCATATCAATAGAGCCAAAAGTAAGAATCACATGATCATTTCTATAGGTGCAAAAAAAGCTTTTGACAAGGTCCACCATTCATTTATGATAAGAACCTTGTAGAAAATTGGAATACATGGTCTTTACCTCAATATAATAAAGGCCATCTATGACAAACCAAAGCCAGTATCATACTAAGTGGCCAAAATTGAAGGCCTTTACTTTAAAATCAGGCACAAGACAAGGATGTCCCCTGGCTTGGAAATACTAGCCCTGGAAATACTAACCCCTGGAAATACTAGCCAGAGCAATTATACAAGAGAGAGAAATAAAAGGCATAAAGATAGGAAAAGAAATTAAATTATTATTTGCAGATGACGATATTCTACATAGAAGACCCGCAAAATTCCATTGAAAGACTCCTAGATATAATAAATAAATTCAGCAATGTGGCTGGATACAAAATAAATACTCAAAAATCAATAGCATTCCTATACACTAACATCAAAATTACAGAGAGAGAAATAAGAGAAGCTACACCCTTCAAACTAGCAACCAAAAAAAAAATGAAATATTTAGGAATTATTCTCACGAAAGAAGTGAAGGACCTATACAGGGAAAATTATAATATACTGAAAAATGAAATTGAAGATGATCTCAGAAAATGGAAAGACATACCTTGCTCATGGATAGGAAGAATAAATGTTGTGAAAATGGCCATTCTTCCAAAACTGTTACACAGATTCAATGCAATCCCGATAAAAATACCATCAACATACCTCATAGATCTCGAGAAGTTACTCCTAAAATTCATCTGGAGAGAGAAGAGACCTAGAATAGCAGGGACAGTTCTAAGCAGCAAAGGCAAGGCAGGAGGCATCACAATCCCTGACTTGAAGTTATACTACAAAGCAATGGTAGTAAAATCAACATGGTACTGGAACCAAAACAGAGCCAAAGATCAGTGGAATTTTTTTTAGAAGATACATCCACAACTACAAACACACTCAACCACTTTATCTTTCATAAAGGGGCCAAACATGTTCACTGGGAGAATGACAGTCTCGTTAATAAATGCTGTAGGAAAAACTGGCTCTCCATATGACAAAACTAAAACTAGACCCATGCCTATCACCATGTACTAAAATAAAATCTACATGGATCAAAGATCTAAATATTAAAACAGAAACACTAAATCTATTGGAAGACAAATTGGGTAAAAACCTTGAAGATGTAGAGGTAGGTAGAGAATTCATAAACAGGACTCAAACTGCAAGGGAAATATTTCCCATAGTCAATAGCTGGGATCACCTCTTACTAAAAAGTTTCTGCACGTCAAAAGAAATCTCCAGCATAGTGAAAAGAAAACCCACAAACTGGGAAAAAATCTTAGTGAGCTGCCCATCAAAGGACTTCTGTCTAAAACATATGAAGAATTTTTAAAAATCAGTCCCCCAAAATTCAAAGACCCAATCCAACAATAGGCATTTGAGATGAATACACAATTCTCAGATGAAGACATACAAAGAGTAAATAAATACATGAAAAAATGTTCATCATCATTAAGCGTTAGAGAAATGCAAATTAAAACAACACTGAGATTTCATCTCACTCCTGAAAGAATGGCCAAGATCAAAACACCAACAACAAATGGTGGAGAAGCTGTGGAGAAAAAGGAACTCTCCTGCACTGCTGGTGGGAGTGTAGACTGGTGTAACCATTGTGGAGGTTAGTCTGGAGATTTCTCAGAAAGCTGATTTGGAAGCCCCATTTGACCCAGCTATTCCACTTCTAGGCATATTCCCAGAAGAAATGAAAGCATCATACCACAGTGATATATGTGCACCCATGTTTATAGCAGCACAATTTGTAATAGCCAGATCTTGGAAACAACGTAAGTGTCCATCAACTGAGGAATGGATAAAAAATTTTCGATATTTTTATACAATGGAGTACTAGTCAGCTATAAAGACTGATCACATTGAGTTATTTATAAATAAATGGACGAAGCTTGAGACCATACTCATAAGTGAAATAAATCAAACTCCCATTTATAAATACCAAATAGTTTCCCTAGTGTAAGAAATGATAAGAATACATAAAAGTATGTGGTAATCATGATTCCCAATCATATTGGTTTGAAGCCATATAATGTTTTCACTCATTAATTGGAATGGTTTTAATCTGGGTTGTTCGATTTTATTGTCTGTGATAGTATGAATAGCTATTCTGAAGAAAAGGCATCTTAATTGCTAGTGCTGATTTAATATTGTTAGGTCTGAGAGAAGGGGGAGGATGGGAGGAGAGAGGGAGGGAGAGAGGTGGAGGTAGAGGTGGAGGTCAGAGGTCCCTGGAAGGAGTAGAGTGGAGTGGACGGCCGTGAAAATAGTGGGCAGCGGTGGCTTTATTCCGGGAATGCGGGGAGGCCCCCCCCCGCCGCAGGCCCCGGGCGCAGCCTCTCCACTGCACCCGGGGCCGTGGTTAACACGGGGAGAGGAGACTGGCGCGCTGGCTGCTGGAATCCGGCGATCTCCCTTTGGCGATCTCTCTCTCTCTCTGGCGATCTCTCCTTCGGACACGTGGCATGGGGGAATATATAAATGGCCTAAGCTTAGGGCAGTGCCCTAAGGCCATGTATCTCATTGGCGCACAGGTTTAGCGCCAGAAAGCAGGTTCCTAGGGAGGGGTATAGGGTTACAGTCAAGTTTATAGGGGGCGGGGGGGGGGGGCAGGAGTTTCTAACTTAGCTGCAGCCTTTCCTGGTTACAGTGTTTGGTCTGGCCCAGCAACTCTTTCAAATATCATCTTGTTTTCAAGTTCCATCAAGCTGTTGTTCATCTGTTTCCATTGGTTTTAACATGTTGTATCTTATATTTTACTATATGCGATAGTATAAACAAAATTTTTTATAGGCAAAGAGATAATATAGAAACTGTTGTTTATTTTCTGTTAGCTGGTTCTAAATTCTCTGTAATACTTTCATTCTCTTGAATGGCTTCACAATGTCTTGATATGTTTGATGCTGTAGTATACGAATTTATACTCAAATATTTCAAGGAAAGAGACACTATGGTGACTACTATTATGTCAGGTTATCTGGTGGTGAAACACAATGATACTTAAATTGTTTGGTTCTTACCTGTGTTGTTCTGTTGCTATGTCCTCTTTGCTCTCAATCTCCCCCTTTTTTTAAAAAAATAATTTATTTTTTCTTATTTTTTTAATTAAGAGAAAACTAAATTAAAAAAATAGCGGGATGTATTATAGTAATTTTTTTTTGTTTTTCTGTTAACCTGATTTGAACCCCTGTAATGCTCTCCTCATCTTGTTCTGACTGATTTTACTATATTCTGTTTTGTTTGATAGTATAGGTTTGAGGGTATAGGCAACCACTTTGAAGGCAATAAGATTTACTATGATGCCCATTATGGTTTGACTATTATCTTCTTTTGAAGTCCTGTAAGGTCTCCAATGTAGGTTTTATTGGTTTTGTTCTGTACTGTTTTGTTCAATTCTACTATGATGATATAGGCAACTCTTTTTAAGATAGCAAGAGGCATAATGGTAACCATTGTTGATCACCTGGTGTTCTGTTTTTGCATCATGTACTATATCCATCTTTCTGTTCTGACTCTGTTTTGCTTTGTCACATTTGGTTTTTTTTTTTTTTCTCTTCAAAAAACAAAAGTTATAAGAGCTGTGGGAGTAATAAAACCCAAAAAGTGTAATTGTTATTGTAAAAAAGAGAGGAAAAGAAAGTGATCTAAGGGATATAACTGCATGTTATATTTAAGTGTGTAGGATAGAAAACCATATTTTGTTGGATCATTAAACAGAACTGTCTGCAATCTCACTGTATGAATGTCCACTTTGTATGCTTTAGTTTTGTAATTTGGACAAGTGTTTTGTGATATCTTACTGTATTTTTTTTCTTGAAATTCTGTATTGTACCCTTTTACTGCTTTATTTTTTTTTTCTCTTTAAAAAAGAAAAAAGAAACATTCAGAAGGCAAAATTGATACATTTTTATAGATGGGTTGGCAGAGGAAATGTCAAAGGTGACACATCTAATTTTTTGTCTTTGGGGACTGATGACTGATATTTTGAGCTGAAACAGAAAATATATCTAATGAGATTGAGTAGGGAACAAGTTCAGGAGTTGGTGATGAGTTTTGCTTGGAATTCTTTTAGTTTGGGAAATTTTGAGACTTCTGAGAAGAGCATCCGGAATGATAGTGAAGACTGATTGACACTGGGGGAGAAATCAAAGGTGAAATCAGGAGAGTAGAAGGATGAATAGACTAAGAGGAGTGGCGTAAAGCCTAGAGCACCAAACATTGAAATGGCTGATGAGGAGGTAGAATCCTTGAAGAAATTCAGCTTTTCAATAGGGAGAAAGCACTGCATAATGTCAGATGCAACAGAAAGGCCTAGTGAGTTTAAAACTAAAGCATTTTCCTTTGAGTTTGGCGTTCTGAAGATGAACAACATTCATGGTAGACTCATTATCCTAATTCTGATACCCCGATTCAAAGAATAGTGAAACACAGTGTTGCTATTGTTATTATACACTTCATGTCACTTGGAGGCTGATTTTTCTTTCCTGTGGCATTCATCTATTAATGATTGTTTCTGTTTTCTCTCTGTCAATTTTTTCTGTGATGCTTCTACATCCCATTTTCTTGGGACTCCCTGTGATGATTAAACTATTTACAATTACAAATTGTCAGGGCCCTTTTTTCCACTGCTAAACCCACCTAACATCTAAGGCTCCTGATCCCAGGAGAACTGAACGCTGTCTCACTGACATAAGTATGGTCATCAAGTTCAGAGCCATCTGTCTTCTAAAAGAAACGATTATAATCACTTCAATGAGAACCTGGTGGTGTATCTTTGCATTGAACAAAATCTTTGAATATTCTATATTTTCCCATATTCGATCTATACGTTTTTTTATGTCTCACTGTGTAGTCCAGGCTGGCCTTGAACTCACTATGTAGCCCAGGCTGGCCTTGAACTTGTGGTGATCCTTCTGCCATAGTTTCCCGAATGCTGGGATTACAGGCAGGTTCCACCGTGTCTGGCTTCACCTGTATGCCTGTTTAACACATTATAGTGAACTGATTAAAGTTAAATGAGAAGAATCTGTTGTGGAATTTCTTAGAACCTTAATTTTGAGTTTGTAATTCTATTTGTAAATACATCCTACACCTAGATCTTATAAAGAGAGAAAGAGTGAATCAAATAACTAGAAAACTCAAATATATAGAATTTTTTCTACATAGCCAATAAACCATAGTAAGGACCACCTGACAACTTAACCTTTGTGAACCTACCCCATAAAATAGTTCCCCAAATATATCACAAGACAGACAAAAATATAGTACAGACTCTTACTTTAATAAGATTATTAATAAGATTATTCAGTTGTTACCATGGCTAACATAATTTGAAATAGAGAAATGCTTTTAGAATTCTTATGGAAAGATTAACATGTGTTAGTCAGCATAGTGTTAATGAAAGGTATGGTCTGATTATTAATTGGTGTTAAATGTGACAATTCTGTTAGTCAGCATATTCCATTAACTTCCCAAACCATTCATCAGGCATTTTGAACAACAAAACTTAATTGAAAGGCTTTTTCCTTTAATTTTGTTTCCACTGTTTAAACAGGTAGAAGAATACAGACTATCTTAAATAATTCATCGAATGCACTATCTCTTGTTCCAAGGAGATACATTATTAGGGTCTTGCTGACTGATTTTTTGTCCGTTACATAAGCTATTGCTTTTTTTTTCATGCCAGACATCCTTTGGAAACCCCATATTAATCACTGTCAGAACTTGCTTCTCTTTGGAATGCTGTCCTTTCCTCACCCTGGTCGTTTATATTTCACATTCATTGCCTCCGAGGAAATAAAGAACAAAACCAAAATTGCGCTCGATAGTTGCAAAAATAATTAGCTTTTCCTTGAGCTTGGAAAGCTCCAGACGCTTGACACTGGAGCTTTGTAACATGTGCTTGTTTATGCACTAAAAGAATTAAATGGTTATCACAGCAGATGATGTCATATTTATTTATGAAAATCTGAGAAATTTATCATGTATAGTTGGAGAATAATATTATAGCACAGACTGCTTATAAGTGTTAGAATTTCCAGCTGCCTTTGATATTAAATATGTAATAATCTTTAATGTCATCATTTTAACTTTTGATTTTGTTTTAACTTGAGGAATAGTAAATCATAAAAATGATATAAAATCTTTACCCAGTATATTATTCTACTGTATTTATTGTCAAATAGTTTTAATTTTTAAAAAATGAACAAATAATAATTTTAGATAGTTAGAAAATCATGCTTATTTTTAAGATTAAATTATTATACACATACTGATATTGGCATGTGTAGAAGCTTTCCAGCTGTAGAAAGGAATACATTTGAAAAATGGAGAATGTAGAAAATGTAGAATATCTAAAACTATTGAAATAAAAAAAGAACTAAAGTTAGGCACAACTTCTATGGCTTTTTCTGATAGATATCCAAACCTATTGATTCCACTTCTAGATATACTTCAATACATTAGTGAAGTATTTTGCATGTCTACACCAAAACACACTAGAATTGTTCAGAGATCAATGTTTGTAATAGCTAAAACATTGAAACAACCCAAATATCCACTATTAGAATGACAATATTAGATCTCTAATGAAGCATTAAAATGAATACATTGCATTGTATGTGTATGACAGAATGCTGTGTAATAATAAAATGAATAGGTTGCTGTGAATGAAACATACATGAAAAGAGGTACTTAAAAAGGAAAGTATAAGATTACACTTGGTATGAGTTAATTTTGTGTGAGATTCAATAACAGGAAAATAAAACTTTACTATCTTACATAGACGGAAAAATTATAAAGTACACCAATGAAGTGATTACTGTTAGTTGCGATAGTGACTTTTCTAGGAATAAACTGAAGGATCATAACCTTCACAGGGGCACAGGGATCTTCAGGGGTATTGATGCATTGTCTTTTCTTAATTTGGGTGTTTATTGCATGAGTTCTTTATAATGACTTGCTTTTAATTTATAATGAATACTTCATTAATGTGTACATTTAACTTTTGTGTTTAAGAATAGAAGATTTGGGGCTGGGGATTTAGCTCAGTGGCATAAGAGCCTGCCTTGCAAGTAGGCAGTCATGAGTTCGATCCCCGGTATCGATAAAAAAAGAAAAAGACAAAATAAAATAAAAAGAATAGAAGATTTGGGGCCGGGTGTGGTGGTGCATGTCTGTAATCTAGTACTGGGAGGGCTGAGACAGAAGGACTGTTGTGAGTTGGAGGCCAGCCTAGGCTACAAAGTGAGTTCAAAGTCAGCCTGAATTGCTTAGTGAAACCCTGTCTCAAAAAAAGAAAGAAAGATAGAAAGAAAGAAAGTTGAAAAAATATAAATCCTTTAATATAACCCCTAAAAAAGACCAGGTTAGGATTATTTATTTATTTATTTATTTGGAGACAGGATCTCCCTGTGTAGTTCTGACTGGCCTTGAACTTACTATATATCCTATGGTGGCATCAAACTAGCAGCAATTCTCCTGTCTCAGCTTCTCAAATGCTGGGATTATATGTGTATGCCACCACCCCTAGCTAGGATAACATTTTTTAATAAATGAATGTAAGTAATAAAAGCTATACCTACTTACTAGTTTTCCTAAAAATAAATATTTCTCAGAGTCCTAAATGCCAGATGAAATTCTCCTAAATGTCTTGATGTATATACACGAGTAAAAGTATTTTGTGACATTATTATTCAATATTCTTCCTGTTACATATGACAGAACCCTAACTGAAAGTAGATTAATTTTAAAAAGGATAGTTATTAGCTTTAGTTGGATAATCTAGGACAAAGATGGTTTTACTGTGGCCGGAATCCAGAGTTTGTATTTTGTCATCAGGAGTCTGGGTTTGAATCTTCACTCATGTTAAATTTTCTTGACTTGATTGCTTCAGTAGACCATAAAGTGGACAGCATGACTGTAGGCTGGCCTGGCTTCATTTTGCAACTTCATTTAAAAGGGACCATCTTTCACTATCACTCCTACATTTAAAAAATAAAATGGGGGTCTGGGGATTTAGCTCAGCGGCATATAAGCGCCTGCTTTGCAAGCAGGCAGTCATGAGTTCGATCCCTTGTACTGATAAAAAAATGGAAAAAAAAATCAAAACAGCAGGATATATAACACAAGCCTGAAATCTCAAGCTACTTGGGAGTCTGGGAGCAGAGGATTGCAAGTTTGAGTCAACCCTGGGCAACTTAGTGAGACCCTCTCTCAAAATAAGTAAGAAGAGAGGGGGACGTAGCTCAGTGGCAGAATGCCCCAGGGTTTGATCCTTAATTAAACAAATTCTTTTTCACCTCTGAAGGAGTCCAGTTGGCCTTGGAATGGGTACCATTCCTGAATCAATTTCGAAGGCCAGGAGTGTAGGGTATTCTGTCTGGCACAGTACAAGTTTTGAGTTCGTTGCAGTGATGATGGGATCAGCTCTTCCTGAAAAGTAGAATGGTTTTCCTATGGAAAGACTTAAATCACATGCCTGGGAGAAATCATGTTAGATAGATAGATCATCTTGATTGATGTCTTTATAAGAGTTTTAGTATACTTTTAAATAAGTTCTCATTATAAACATTGATTTGTCTATTCTGAGTTAATTCTTATGTGTTTTTGAGTCATTTCCCATCTTTTCTTTTCTTTTCTTTTTCTTTTTCTTTTTTTTTTTTTTTTTTTTTTTTTGTCTTTTTCATTTTTATCAGTACCGGGGATCGAACTCATGACCGCCTGCTTGTAAGGCAGGTGTTTATGCTGCTGAGCTAAATCCCCAGCCCCTCCCATCTTTTTGTTGTGTCCTATAATGTACACTCAAGACTTTTTCTTTTAAAAAACTTTTCTTAATTCTCTTATTTAGCTATTATCATAGACTCCTATTTAGCCATTAAGATATGCCACTTTAAAGCTGAAATCCTTCAAAGAATGTTAGTAAGTATAACTATGAATTTGAATGGTAGTTTAATATCTGTCAAGTTATATGACTTTGGGGAAGATTCCTAAACTGAACTTTAGGTTCTCCATTTATCCAATGGAAATAATTTTATCATTCTTCTAGGGTTGTTTTGAGTATTGAATACATTGTGTTATGAGTATAGCATTACTTCTTTTGTATGTGATACAAAAACAGCATAGTCATGTTAGTAAATCTAATTTTAACATAAAGGCCTGTAGTTATTGGCAAATCACTTAACTTCTCTGAACTTCACTAGTCTTGTATGTGAAATAATAGCTACTTCAAAGGATTTTTGAGAGAATCAAATGGAGTCATACTATGTTTAATAATGGTAGCTATTGCTATTATTTTTAAGCTAATAATTATTTGCCCAGCCAATTTTCTTTTGGTCCCCGCTCGTACTAATTTATAAATTGTTAACACATAGGAAACTAATATTTTGCACAATGACTGTTTGATGGCTAATAGACATTTAATTTAAATATGTTATAACATTTGGAAGGGAAATTAGACAAATGGTTAGCAGTTTTCATTCTGTTTACTGTTTTGTGTGTAAACAGAAAATAAAGACTTACGAGCTTATAACTTTAAAAATAGTGACTAATACCCATCTTTGTGGCAGAAACTTCTGAAAATCAGTGGTGTGTTCATTGCCTTTAAGGAAAAAGTGATCATTCAGATGGATGATCAATAAAATGGGATAGGAAACTATGTTATCCTAAATATGCAAATTATTTTTAATTTTCAAAACAAAATTTATTTCAAAAGATATCTTGATATACATTACTTTGCAGGAATCTCAGAGAATTTTGAAGTACTTTGAATGCCTTGATTCATGTTTGCTGTAGAGATAAGCAGTGAAACTTGGAGATGGTCTCCATTTAGTGATCATTTCCATTAGCACAGATGGCAGATCATTATCAATATTTTTTTAACCAAACAATGATTACAACATGCTTTCTTGTGCATGCCTGTCGATGTCGCTCCCGGCCGGCAGGAAGGACACACGACAAAGTCTGGCAGTGGACAACCTTTTCTTTTATTTTCCTTCTCCGTACAGCCTGCCCTGGGATCGCTCCCAGCCGAAGCCTCCTTTGGTCCGCTCCCCGCGGCTCCTTCTAGGCTTCTACTTCCGGGCTTCTTCTTCCCCCCCAGGGGTGGCACCAGTATATATACGGATACAGTGTCCAATCATGTTAAAGTAAGCAAGGCAAGCTGATTGGCTAACATCATCAGTTGCCAGGCAGACTATATTGTTGAGCGGGTTGCTTACGCGGTAAGCAGGAAACTAACGTGCTCGATGGGAGGGGTAATCTACCTCAGGCTTTACTCTTTACTACAGGCCTCACGTCCGCCAAGTAAGGCGACCGGGCTCGGGGCTGCGGCTCCCAACATCTCCCCCTTTTTTATTTTTTATAAATGTGCGCATCGTAGCCCTTCCTGGACTGGGTGTAGAGGCTTATGCCCTATGCGTAGGCCCACCGTAGGTCCTTGGCTTAGACCCTGGTCGGCCGTCCCATGGTCTGCCAAGGCCCTGAGGCCCTCGTCCTTTTTCTAGGGCCAGGCACAAACTGGACGGAACCTGGATGCACACAAGCTTGCACTCATTTCCTCTCCGTAAAGAAATCCCCTCGGAGAGAAATTTAGACCTGGGCAGCATCTAACAGTCCAGCGGCTTACGTGCAGGATGGGGTAGGGCCTGGCTTAGGTTGAGTTGCACCGGGGGAGTACGCTCTTACCCGTCATTGACTCTCCTACCCAGCTATGTCATAATTTTTTAGAGGAGGAGTGTGGGAAGCTCACCGCCCCTAGACTCGGTCGTAGGCTAGGCGAGCGAGCCATGTATATGCCTGAGGATCTTCTTGTCCATTTTGGGCTACCGCTATTTTTATTCATCTTGTTGGTTGGTCTGTGATGGATCTCCGGTAGGGCAGGTCTGATCTTCAGTCGAGGGCTTTGTCGCCCGTGTCAGTCTCTCCGGTACCCACAGTGGTTCTCGTCCCGATTCCTGTGGGAAAACACAAACCGCGCCTCGGTTCCAGCTGATTACCGGATCCGGGCCCACCCATTGTCATGCCATAGATAACCGCGCCTTTGGAGGCAGGCCTTGGCTTACTCCCCCTTTTTGTTTTTTATTTTTTATTTTTTATTTTTATCTTTTTCGTTTTTTTTTTTTTTTTTTTTTATTGGTACCAGGGATCGAACTGGCGATTGCCTGCTTACAAGGCAGGCGCTTATGCCGCTAAGCTAAATCCCCAGCCCCCATTTCCTCGACCGGCGTTTTTTTCAGCCTGCTCGGCAGAGAACTCTGTGTACCAGGCTCGCCAATCTAGGTAACTACCCGAGGGCAGACACGCCTTTGCCAGCTGAATCCAGTCCGCGGGGGTGAGGGGCCCAGAAGACAGGTTCTCCAGCATGGCAATGGTGTAAGGCGCAGTCGGCCCAAAGGTTGTAACTGCATTTTTAAGTTCTCTAATCTGCTTTATCTCAAAAGGCTCCCATGCATTACGTCCCTGGCCCATAGCTACTTGTACAGGAAATATCCCGTAGGGGCCACTATCTATCCCAGGTGGTGGATGTACCTCATGAGACAAACGTCCCCCCTGCCAAAGCCGCCTGTAAAAATACCGACCCGCCGGCGGCGGAGCATAAGACGGCGGCCATGATTGGGCGGAAAATGGGGGCCCGTGCATCACTTCCTGTTCTGGCGAAGGGGAAGGGAGCTCCCGGGCGGCCGCCTCGCGGCGAGGGATCGCCTCCGGGAACACCCCCCAAGGTGGGGCGGAAGGCTTCGCCTCCCTCTCGCGCCGGGGAGCGCTCAGGAGCTCTCTACTCCTCCGCAGACCAAGTTGAGCGGAGCGCAATTTACGGCGCAACGCTGGGAAGGAACCCTGCGACTCCTTATCGAGCAACTTAGGCTCCTGACAGCTGGTCTCTTTGGCCTCCTTGCCATTCAACTTTTCCTCGTCCTCGGAGTCAGACGACTCCGAGGCTAGAGCCCCGTCCTTCTCCTTAGCATCTTTGTTCCCCTTGACGGGCCCCTCTCGGGAGCTCCCCGACTGGGCCTGCTCAAATACCCTGCGTACTTTTGTAAGCTCTTGAGAGCTTTCTCCACAACCACCCTCGCTCTTAGTGTTGCTACCTAGCATGTTTCCCATCTTTTAATATGTTACTCACCGCGTGAGGCCCAAGGAATCCGCCACTTACGCGTGAGCCTGAGGGGAGTCTAAAAGCCCTGTAGGTGCGCGCCACCCAGAGCCCAGGCTTATCCCCAACTCACCTGTCTCGCAGCTCTGTACTGGAGCGTTGTCCGCTGTAACGTCTCGGGGGTGATCAGTCCCCGTACGGGCCACCAAATGTCGATGTCGCTCCCGGCCAGCAGGAAGGACACACGACAAAGTCTGGCAGTGGACAACCTTTTCTTTTATTTTCCTTCTCCGTACAGCCTGCCCTGGGATCGCTCCCAGCCGAAGCCTCCTTTGGTCCGCTCCCCGCGGCTCCTTCTAGGCTTCTACTTCCGGGCTTCTTCTTCCCCCCCAGGGGTGGCACCAGTATATATACGGATACAGTAAGCAAGGCAAGCTGATTGGCTAACATCATCAGTTGCCAGGCAGACTATATTGTTGAGCGGGTTGCTTACGCGGTAAGCAGGAAACTAACGTGCTCGATGGGCGGGGTAATCTACCTCAGGCTTTACTCTTTACTACAGGCCTCACGTCCGCCAAGTAAGGCGACCGGGCTCGGGGCTGCGGCTCCCAACACATGCCACAGAGATTTTTCTTTTTTTTGTATTTCATAGGGCCATGAAAGATAGCTTGACATCTTAAATTATAAGGTTTTAGTGTTTATCTCCTGCTTCCCCCAATTAGATAGCACCAGTTACATGACAAAATAACTATACATAGCAAAGTGGACATTAAATATTAAAGATCCACCATGTTCTAAAACTTCTATTGTTCAGTTATTTTATTGTACTTTAAATTAATTGCATACCAATGATAAATTGTATTGTCTTGCTCAGTGAAATGTTAAATCACTATACTAGGTTAGTCATTTTAATGTTTTCTATTTAAATTGTCAGATACCACACCAATTGCATGAGTAAATTGCATGAAGTAAGAGGGGATTAGAAGGGGCTGGGGATTTAGCTCAGCGGCTACCTGCTTGTAAGCAGGCAGTCATGAGTTCAATCTCCGGTACCGATTAAAAGACCAAAAAAAAGGGGGGGGGGATTTGATAGTACATCCAGGTTTTGAGTCTCAGATTTTGATTTTCTTTATGTTAATTTAGGGACACATTGGTAGCCAACACACAAAATACAGATATTAAAAAAATTCCTTGTATTTTACAGTTATAATAATATCACAGGAAATCGGGTCTAATTTTGCTGTATTTAGCAGCCACTTGCTTCAAGTTTTCATGCCACTTTCTATGTTTTTGTTAACTTTTACAAACTTTGGCAATACCTCACCTGTCTATTGCCTTCCTCATGTTGCATGCCTCCATTTTATAGGGAAAGGTACTTACTTAAGAGTTTTACTAAAGTTATCTTTCAAAAATACTTAATGCTTTGTATATCAGTCAGTACCTACTCAAGAAAACAGATTTAATGTAAGATATACAAATATATAAGAATTTAGGGGCTGGGGATTTAGTTCAGCAGCATAAGCGCCTGCCTTGCAAGCAGGCAGTCGTGAGTTTGATCCCCGGTACCGATAAAAAGGAAAAAAAAAAAAAGAATTTATAAAATCAGGTTACAATGGCTGCCCAGCATTGGGTATGAAAGAGTGCAAATAGGCCAGGGGATCTGAAGGAAACTCTTGAAGGCCTGGATCTCAGTGTAGTGTCCCATGTGAGTCTGTAACAGGGCCAAGGCTCTACAACAGAAAGCTGAAGGGTTTGAGCTGGAAGGCTGCTGGGTTGGTACTTGAGGCTGAAGAGTCTGCGCTGGAATCCAGGAGACAATGACCAAGGTGAAAGTGAAGACCAGAGCTCCTCAGAACACAAAAGCAATCCTTCCTTCCTTCCTTGTTTCCCTTTTTATATCATTCTGGTGGTAGTCCTCCCCAGGGTGGATCTTTCACACCAGAATTATGCTGAACTAATTTAGTTGGGTATTACTTACGAAATTGACACAATCAATCAACCATCACACTGGCTATTTGTTGGAGGCTGTATGTTAAGGTCCGTTGGGGGAAGTTCAGACAATACAAATTAGAGGCTAGGGATAGGCGAGTAATATAATCCACGAAACAAGGAGTTTGAATTCAGAAAAAGTAAAGGTCTCATAAAGATAAATGGAATAGCAAAGACTTTATGATCTAAATTCTACTTATGATCAACCTGTTTAAGATCACTAATATTTTGGAGGCAGAACTATGCTACATGGTTTAACCCAACCCAGTCATTCACCCTGAACCTATGTATCCTAACTACAAAGAGAACCAGGAAAGGACAGCTTGTCACTTACTGATTTATGCAAAAGGGTAGGAAAGAAGGCATTATTCCCAGTGGTATGTAAGAAATGTTGTCATTTATGTACAAAACAGCACATTTTTGTTACTACAGATATATATTCTAACAATTCAGAGTAACAGATTTTACTTAAGTAAGTCTGTCAAAAGTAAAGACCAAATTTTATTTACAGAAGTTGCAACAAGGTAAAATTTTACCCATGCTTTTTTTATTCTTTTGAGTACCATTGTATAAAGCACTATAGTAGTCATGATATGTATAACATAGTCCATTTTCAAGGGGGGAAAGAGAAGGAAATTGGCATTTATTCATTACCAAAAATACACATATATTTTATTCAATCTTTACAGTATTCCTGTGACACATGTATTATTATCTAAGTTTTTGAAACTGGAGAGATTCAGGCATTGAAAATTTTTCTGCTCCAGTCGTTCAGCTAATAACTAAAAGTTTATCTGGGCATTCACATCTATTGTTATAACTCCAAAATTATGTTTTCCCACTGCAACACATTTTCTGTATTGACCATCTGTTACTGGATAGCCTTTTTTGAGGGTAATAGTTGGGTATAGCTTATTATAGATTACAGGTTCCTATGAAATGAGAGTGACAGATTCCTAATAAATCAACATATTTATACTCTTTTATTGTAACCTATTCTCCATGCAGCAACTAATTAATGTCTGTAAAAATAAAAATCTGATCTCCTGTCTAAAGCTCTCTAATGTTTTCCCACTGCATTTAGAATACAGTCCTGTTTCTCCATTATGCTCAGTATCAGAACTGTGCCGAAATCAGATCATACCAGTTAATGAGAACCAGTTGTTAAAATTTGAGGAATTTTATGAATCATTTGGTAAACACATCCGTGGTTAAAAATTAAATTTACAAGCTTAAATGGCTTATATTAAAAAGATAAAATAACAAAAACGCAACTTTTTCCTTTCCCTATGCTCTTTAAGCTATACAAGTACCCTTTATACTTGTAATGGAAATGGTATATAATGATGTCCTGCTATACTTCACATCGGGCTCCAGTCCATTTATTTTCTAGTGTTATATGAAGTGTCAGTTGTTACCTCACACAGTTAATGTTACTGCAGGGCCCTTGTTTGTCAACTTGTTATTCATATTATTAGTACAGTATTCTGTTCGTTTGTGGAGAAAGCCAGTAATTTTATTCAGTAAATTTGTCAGCCATCAATGAAGTCATTAGTAACCATCAGAAAGTGAATATCATTTAGTATTTCAGACGTATGTTTTCATACCGTCTGTATTGCATAATATTATAAATGTGAGCTCAGCCTTTACTTCTGATATTTCCACCACACTGAGGTGCATCTTAACATGAGTTGTTATAACTTTAATAGCAAAATACTATTATGATTCAATATGTGAATTTCTTTTTTTCTTCACAGTGTAAAGGTCAATCAATTACTGTTCAGTCCTATTTTATAGAGTTTTTAGATGCCTGCTTTCATTTTTAAAATCTTTGACATTTTTGGTAAATTTTGTAAGTTTACCCTGACTGTTGGTACTGATAATGAAAATTAATTGAAGAAGGAGAGATACCACAGAAAGCTGAAGTGCACATTCTAAATAGATCCCATTAATCTTTAAATTACAAAGAGAAGCTGCAACAGTCAGGCAAGAGAACTAAAGGGATATGTATAAGCAAAGAAGAAGCCAAACTATCCTCATTGGCAAATAGTGTGATCCTTTATGTAGACGATCCCAAAAATTCCACCAAAAGACTCTTAGAACTAATAAATTCAGCAAGGTAACAGAGTACAAAATGAATAGCAATTTTATTCACCAACAATGAACTCACCAAGAAAGAAATTACAGAAGCTATACCATTCACAGTAGAATTAAGAAAAATTGCCAAAGAAATTGAAGACCTCTACAACAAAAACTACAATCTGCTAAAAAGTATAAGAGAACATTAAAAATAGGAAGATAGGGCCAGGGATTTAGCTCAGTGGTGTAAGCACCTGCCTGGCAAGTGCTGCTGGCCATACTTCCAAAATTTATATATTAGTCTCATTCAAAATATCAACACCATTCCTCACAGAACTACGAAAATCAATCCTGAAATTCATATGGAGCCAGAAGAGACCTAAAGTGGCAAAAGCAGTTATGGGCATTAAAAGCAAAAAACAGGAGATCACAATCCCAGATTTCAAGTTGCATTACAAAACCACACTGATAAAAGCAGCATTGTAGTGTGCGGGCACAGACAGAGACATGTGGATTAGTGGAGCAGAATAGATGAAAATAATCCCAGGCACATTAAGAGGCCAAAATCACACCCTGGAGGAAAGAGGGCCTCTTTAATAAATGGTGCTGGAGAAACTGCTGTACACATGCAGAAGTTTAAGTCTAGACCCACATCTCTCATCTAAAATTAAATGGATCAAAGCCTAAATATTAAAATAGAAACAATCTGTTGGATGATAAATTAAGTAAAATCTTGAAGACACAGGCATAGGAAAGGACTTTTTAATTTTTATTTTATTTTGAGATACGTATAGTCCTGGCTGTATAGTCCAGGCTGGCCTTGAACTCATTATGTAATCTAGGTTGATCTCAAACTTGCTGTGATCCTGCTGCCTTAGCCTCTTGAGTCATAGAATTATAGGCATATGCCACAACACCCAGCAGGATGTGAACAGAACCTCACTTGCACAAGAAATAGCATCAAGAGTCAGCAAATGGAATTACATCAACTTAAAAACCTCTGCACAGCAAAGAAAACAACCAGCAGAGTGAAGAGATAATCTACAGAATGGAAATTGTTTTTCAAATACTCCTCAGAGGACTAACATCTACTATATATAAAGAACTAAAAAACAAACAAAAATTAGATCCCCAAATAATAAAGACCCATTTGAAAAAATGGGCAGCTGAAATGAATAGCCACTTCTTAGAAGTTCAAATGACCATTAAATACACTACATGAAAAAATGTTTGGCATCTCTGGCCAATAAAGAAATGCAAATTAAAATAATACTGAGATTCAGTCTTATACCTGAAAGGATGAGTAGCATCAGGAAATCAAATAAAAAATGTTGGTGAGGTTGTTGGAGAAAAGGCAACATTCTGCATCATTGGTGAAAATGTAAGCTAGTACAACCAGTACTGAAATCATTAGGAAGATTCCTAAAAAAAACTAACACTAGAAATCCTATTCAACTGAGCTATTCCACTTCTAGGTGTCTTCCTAAAAGAATTAGAGGCACCATGTTACAATGATACATCCATACTCACGTTAGTAACAGTGGTCTTGAAAGTGGCCTGTATGTCCATCAACAGATGAATGGATGCTGTGTGGTATTTTCTTGCAGTGCAGTACTACTCTTCCATTAAGAAGGATAAATTTGAGTCATTTGTAGGAAGGTACATGAGGTTATAATGTTAAGGGAACAAATCAGACACATAGCTTAAATGTCACATGACTTCTCTTATATGAGAAATTCAAAGTGTAAGTAAATGAAAGGGCAAAATAGGAAACAAGATCTTTTGTAACTGAGGAGAATAAAGAACTTAAAGAAGGGCAAAGGAAGAGGATGTTAAAAGAATTAGAATGTGTCGTGTATAAATACCAACTGCCCTCCATGTATGTAATCATTACATAGTGTAAACATATACTAATAAAAATAGTCATCACTCAATGACTATTTTGAATAATTAATCCTGATCCAGTTCATACCAAGCCTTCCTTTACTTGCGTTCTAGCTGTAGTGATGTTGGCTGTGCACCCAGCCTACCCTATTTTAGAACTTCTGTTTCCTCATCAAGCGGAGCTGCCTGTTGACTCATCCTTCAGGAAGGTGTTGTGTGCTTCCTGTTGACCTTTGAGTCTCCCACAGAGTCTATGTCTTGTCTCTTCCAGCAGTATGCACTGGGAGATCAAAAGCTTTTAATTGTTTTATTTTCTTGAGTGATTTTGTGCCATTGAAGGAAATAAAGATTTACCCCATATATAAGATATCAGTTGTTAAAATATTCAACTAATTTTTATTCACTAGGAAAGAGAAAGACTTGTAGTGAAGTACTTTCTGTAGCTGTAGCTTTTTTTTATTACTTTATTTATTAATATTAAGAAGAAAAGGTAAAACAAATTTTCACAACAAAACAATGAAAAAGTAACAATTGTTAATAAATTACACAACATTATCTTTAGTCACTCAAGTACAAAATATGGGCATAAAAATTACTTCAATCAATATTAGCACAACCTTTCCTATTTAGTGAACTAAGTGACACTAGTGGTATAACTAACTTGCACTTTTTTTCTTTTCCCTTCTATCCTTTCTCTTTTCTCCTATCTTAGTTTCTTCTTTTTATTGAACAGTTTCCTCCCATTTGTAGCTGTAGCTTTTACATGCAGCTTTTTTATACAGCCACTTAAATAGAGGTCTAAGAGGAAGATGAGGTGGCGGAGCACTTAATAGAGAAATATCATTGGCTGTCTAGATGCAAGTCAGTTTCACTTGAAGCACAGATGACAGAATTGCTGAAAGAGGAAAGAACTGTGAACTTGTATTTTAAATAACTAAATAGAAGCTGAAAATGCTTACTCACCTGAACAGCCAAGTTCAGAGGCCAAACTTTTAAAAGGCCTGTAGTTCCAGATGAAAAACAAATAAGCAAAATGGCAAAAGTAATGTATACTCATTTAATTGTTGATTTTTTTTAACCATGTATTGTATAGTTTCTACAAGTGACTAATTTTATACAAACCTTAATTACATTTCTAAGTTGGTAAATGGAACTCTGCTTGGTTCAGTTGTTCAAGCATGAAGTTAATTTAACAAAGGTATATAATAACATTGCCAAATTCAGATTCTCCAGGGAGACATTTTAAATAGATGTTTATGTAATAATTAATCCTAGGACATTGAATAATTGTAGTAGATTTTTCTGTCTGTGTCGTGTACTCTCTAGAATTTTGATCATGTTCCAGTATTCTTTTAGATTATTGTTATTGCAGTTAGAGGTCAGTTCTTTTCAGTTCAGATTTTTCTTATCTGTTCAGAAAAAGAATCTTAGAGGGCTAATATATTTTAGTGACCACTTAAATGATAAAAACTTGTAAGATCCTTTCCTAAAAATTATTTTTTTCCAGGAATGAAAATAGCAACCTTCTGAGTCTGGGATGACTGTGTCATGCTATCCATCAAAATTAAAAATGCATGTCAGGCGTGGTGGTGCACATCTGTGTCCCAGCACTTTGGAGGCAGAGGCAGTAAGATTACTGAGTTTGAGGCCAGTCTGCGCTACATAATGAGTTTAAGACCAGTCTGTACTACATAGTGAGACCCTATATAAAAAAAATTAAAAGTACAGCTAGTCTTTGACTCACGAATCACTGTTTTGGGAATATGCCCTATCACATCCCTGCAAGTGTAAAAAATGATGCATATACAAGGTTGTTTACTGTAGCTATTGATGATAAAATATTAGACCATCTCCAGTACCCATTATCAGGATACTGATTAAATGTATATCTATATAGTGGAATACTATTTAGCTATTTGTAATTATTTATATAATGAGAAAAAAATACAACCTATGGTGTGAAAGGGAAAATAAGTTGAGTAGCAGCATTTTTAGAATATTATCTTTTGTGTAGGAAAGGAGCAAAGTAAAATAAGAAATGTGATTATTTTATCTACATAAGGAAACATTGACAGAACATAGGAGAATTATTAAGAATATGAGGTTTTGCAAAGGAGATGAGTAGAGCAGGTACAAAGGCTTAATGTGTGACAAAATATTGTTCAGATTTTTTGAAACCTGTGGCTATCACCTGTTTTTTCAAGGTATCCCAGTGAGTGCATAACAAGTTGGTTAAAAATTAGCAAAAGAGGGTTATTCATCTCAAGTAAAGAGGCTAGAGACTTTGAACAGAAATTTTACCAATGTCTCTTCAGAAGGCTCTCTCTGATGGGCTTCATTCACTATAGGCCTTCAACCCCTTATGTAGAGGACTAATAACATACAAGTACTTTTTTAATATTCTGGCCAAATTCCACTTACTTACTGTATTTTATATGTGTGTGTTTTCTTGTAGATGCCAGAGGAACAAGCATTTTGTGTTTTGGTGAAAATCATGTATGATTATGGTTTGCGAGACCTCTACAAAAATAACTTTGAAGATCTTCATTGCAAATTCTATCAGTTGGAGAGACTAATGCAGGTAAATAAAAATTAGGAGCTTTTATCACCTAGGGATTTGTGGATATATCAAAAAATCCCAAAGGATTTGGGAAACAATCTTTGTCAAATCTATTGAGATTTTTTGATACTAGTTGTGAAACTTTGATGAAATATCACTGGAAACATAAATAGATTTGGTTTTTTACTAACATCTACATTTTTTTTTAGCATAACAACATATGTGTTTAGCAATTTGATTATTTCACCTTTAAATAGTCAATTTTAATACAGTTTAAAAAGGGGATATTATGAATTAAGTCA
The DNA here is from genome assembly GCF_034190915.1 of Cavia porcellus. Taxonomy (NCBI): domain Eukaryota; kingdom Metazoa; phylum Chordata; class Mammalia; order Rodentia; family Caviidae; genus Cavia; species Cavia porcellus. The sequence goes on along the minus strand of NW_026947512.1, from coordinate 11,167,068 downwards.
GTAAAAAGATTGCCATGTATTATTGTAGAGAAATCAAAGTATTTATCAAATAAAAATTGAAATATCTAATGTCTCTTTCCATGCTAATTAGCACCAGTGTTGTACTTGAATTCACACATGGAAATGATAGAAAGATTTCAGTAAGAGTACAGAAACACCTAAAATACCATAATGTAGGGACATAGTTCAATTTTTTTCGTGTAAGTGCCTAACCTCAGTCAATGTTTTAATGTCCTTTATAATGGTTTTTAAAAATATATGGATGAAAAATATATTCTTTTATCTATATAAATATTCTATAATAACAATTGTGAGAAAGAGAATTTTTGACAGAGCTGACAAAAGAAATTACTGGATAACTTTGAAGTTTAACCTGGGATTGCAAATCTTAAATTTATAATGGTTCTATTCAGCATATTTATATAACTTTCACTAAGAGATAAGTTGGGGACCAAAGGAAAATGCAGATGTGTTTGAATGGATTGATTGTTTCCTGGAGAAAGGCAAAGTTTGGAGAAGAGGGTTGGTGGGTTATGGGAGTGAAACATGCTGGTAGAATTTCATTGATCGAACCTGTCAGGAAAATTCATATGTATCTGAAGAGGGTAATGAAGCCGAAAGACTGATGGAAAGACAAAGGAGTGAAAGATTGTAAGTTTAAAGAGCAGGAGAGGATATGAAATGAGCCGTAAGCACAGACACAACCGGGCATGGGATGAAGAAGAATTTCATGATTACAAACATTAAAAGCAACAGGCACTTTTAAAATTACGTTGATATTTTATGTTGTCCAAAGAGATGGTGCATTTCTTTTCTAGCTCAGTAGAAGGTGAAGTCTAAATGGGGATACATGGCTTGACACTGAAGTCAAAATATTCATTGGACTGCAGGTGTTTTGTCAAAACAAGCGTTTCCTCAGAAATAAGAACAGTCAAGTGAGCAAGATAAGCTTTGCTATTTATTTATAACAAGTCTGTCTGTATTTTTTTTCACATATCTGTCATACACTCAATTCCCATCTCTTGTCATCACTTCTCTGTCATTACATAAACTGCAGCCAATCCTGGAGTACAGTTGAAGTGACCACAGAAAGCTTGTTATAAATTGTAGTTGTGGTAGAAAAGAAAGCTTTTTTAGTGTTCCTTCCCCTAAGTTTTTCACTTTCTCTTTTAGGAACAGCTACCAGACCTGCATAGCCGGTTTTGTGATCTGAACCTGGAAGCTCATATGTATGCATCCCAATGGTTTCTCACTCTCTTTACTGCCAAGTTCCCACTCTGCATGGTGTTCCACATCATTGACTTGCTGCTTTGTGAGGTAGAGTGACTCCCATCTTCTATACTGAAGCCAAAATAGGAAATAGTTCTTATTAAAATGATTATAATCTTTTCAAATGTTTTCATGCAACATTACTGGTCAAATAGTTCTAGTCACATTTTTAGTAAAGGGTATTTTAATTGTAATTTTATTATTAATGAGGAATAAAAATGTTAGGGTATGTATAATTGCCACAATGGAATATGAGATAGATTTGTAAATTAAATTTACAGTAAGCCTGCATCTGTGTAATAATATATTACTAATGTAACATATTTTAGATGAAATAAATTAATTTAGAGTTAGACATTTGTAATATTAATGTAATTATACTGCAATTGGAAATATAAATAAGACTTTTGCAGTAGCTAATTCCTCAATTCAGAATATCTCTGTGTGTATGATGTTTGAATAGTCCACCAGTTGTTAGGAAAAATGACAAAGTGTTAGATCATATAATTATATTTATATTTTTTTGATACTGGAAGTTAAATCAAAGGTCCTATGCATGCCAGGCAAGTATTCTCCCACAAAGCTACATCTCCAAGCTCTTTATTTTTTTAAACAGTATATTAGTTTACACAATTCCATAAGTCCTTATATTTGTTTACTTTATTCTTTTTAGTTCTATCATTGGATAAATTTATTTAATTTACTTGTGCGTGCGTGCGTGCGTGCGTGTGTGTGTGTACCTGGGGATCAAACTCAAGACCTTGTTCATGCCAAGCATATGTTCTACTGAGGTACACAGGGAACTCTACTGTTTTAAAGAAGTGATGTTACACCTATACACAATTATATTGTCCATCAAAAATTTTGGCAATTAGCATGATAAAAAAGTTTCTTTCTAGATAAGTACGTGTTTTAATGAGAAAAAAAAAGATGATAAAATGGAAACAAAACTTTGTAAATAAGGAGGAGAAGAGGAATTGAAAAGAGGGGAGGGGAATGGAAAAAGAAAGAGAAACCAAGATATATCATGTACAGGTACAAATTCCCCATAATAAATATGATTATTGTGCATAAATAAATTGTACCAATGACTTTAATTAGAATAAAAAAGTAAAAAGATGATTAGTCAAAAAATAAATAAAAGATAGATTTGTAAATAAATATTCTTAGACATATATTCCATACTCAGTTCAGGTTAATCTTTCAAGATATTTCATAAAAATAGGAATTGGAGTATGACATGTTAATAATTTTTACATTTTGTACATATGTACATATTTGTACATATTTATTATCATTAGTTTATTATTTATTATCATTAGCTTGTACATATTTATTATCATTGCTTCACATTTTTTCCTGAAATTATCTAATTTCATACTAGATTAGGTCTGTGGTTTTTATTATAGAAAAGGAAATTAAATTCTTGTGCTTAATCATACAGCTAAATTAGGTTTTCCGTTCACTTTTGTTAAAGTAATAATGCTGTTTAGTTCACTGAAATGATGATTTTTCTAAAGCTGTCATTTCCTGAATACTGGCACTCCAGGCACCTGCTCATGGTTATCTTGAACCAAAATTCAAAATTTCTCAGGAAATTTCATCTTGAAGATCCTTGAGTTTCTAATGCCACTTGCTAAATAGATTAGCAACAGTTATGATATGGAACAGCAAACTATTTATAAACGTTTTGATCATTTGTCACCCACAAGTCCCATTGATAGTGGGTGAAAGAACTTATGTTCATTTTGAGTAATAAAAGGAACATAGACTTACTTCCCCTTAAACCTGTGCTTTGTAGCTGTTTAAGGAAGTTGCACAGCTTTCTGAAATATGGGGAAGGTTAACGGACAGCATCATGATAGCAAGCGAAATAACAGAATAAAGTAGTTTTTCAAAATAAACATTATTGGGAAAAATACTGTAGTGTGCTTCAGGAAGTTCATTCTTTCCACTAACTCATCTTTGTCAAGAATTATTTTGCAAAGGAAATTTTGAATAAACTTTTATTTCCTGCCTGTGTTTTCTTTTGCCCCTTTCCTTCTTGCACTTAATAAAATATTTATATCAAATTTCTTTTTTCATATGTGATAGAAAAACGTGTTGATTTTTCGGAGTTCATCATTCTGACACAAAATATTGGTCTGCAAAGTATTTTTATTATTCAACGATTCTATTGTAAAGTGAAAAGGAAAGGCGTTGAATTTTAGACTTTTCAAAGGCATATTCGGGTCATGCTTTCCTAAACTATGCTTTTAAGGATTTCTTCATCTTGAGGTTAAGAATATGAAATTAATTTAATAAAAATAGAATAATTTTGAAGACTTTGCTTTTTGTTTGTTTTTTAAAACAGGGTCTCACTAGGTGGTACAGGCTGGCCTCAAACTCACTATGGAGACCAAGTTGGCCTTGAACTCGAGGGCGTTCTCCTTCCTCAGCCTCCCAAGTTCTGGGGTTATAGGCATGTACCACACACCTAGCAGTTTTGTAGACTTTGAAAATGTCGGCTCAGTTAAAAGAAAAAACTTTCATTTAAAATGTTTAGTTAAATCTGAATATATTTTGATGTGTATTAATTCTTTTGTTTGAAGATAGATGGCAAGAGGATTTAAATCTAGATTTCAGAGAAACATCTTCTGTTTCTTTTTTATTTTTAAAGAGAGTAAAACAAAAGAGAATAAAGCAGATCAGAACAAAAACAATGTAAGTGACATAGGATTTCAAAGCAAGACATCAAGTGGTTACCATGTCTCGTTTTCTTCTAAATAGTTGTCTATATCTTCATACATAATGAATTCATAGATAACAAAACAGTGTAAAACTGATCAAAATAGAACATTGAAGGCATTACAGGCCTTCAAAACCAGACAATAGGAAAATCAGTAATAGCTACTATCATGTCTCTTGTTCTCTTCAAAATAGCTGTCCATACCTTCATGTATGTTGAAATTAAATAATGCAAGACAGACTAAAACCACTCTAAACAAAGAATAAAAGCATTATTGGATTTCACAGCATGACAATAGGAAATCAGAAGTGGATACCATAATGTCTCTTTTTCTTCAAAATAGCTGTTCATTTCATCACACATAATACCATCAATTCTCATAAACTGTTTAGGAGAAGTTCTAGCCAAATATAAAGCTCTGCATATACATCTATCCTTTCTGCATTAAAGGGAAAAACAAAACAAATTATTAGAAAAAAAAGAAACAAAAAAGACAAATAAGAATAGCAAAGAGACTAAAACAATGACAATATGGTCCTTCAAAACAAGGTGGTAGAAACAGAACCAAGGTTGTTATTTTGCATAGTAATCTTCAAAAGAGTTCCTCAGATCACCAGACACAAACATGCAAAATTGATTCAATCCTATGAACATTTTCTTATATTAAGAATAAAACTCTGTGAAGTGTCTCTTTGTCAGTAATTGAAATGAAAATTGTTTTTTAAAGGTTTTGTTTTATTGTGTTCTGCTATTTGGAGAGAAAAAGGTTAAACATTGTAACATTTGTAGTGTGCATGGTATGATATTAATCTACCAACTATAAAACATTGCACTCTTTTTTTTGAGGAGGAGAGACTGGGTCTTGTTATGTAGTTTAGCCTGACCTTGAAATCACTATGTAGCCTTGAGCTATCCCTCTGCCTCTTCCTTCCCAGTACTGGGATTACAGGTGTGTGCCACCCTGCCTGCTTGTACTTCTTAAAATAACTTTTTACTGAAGAATAACAAAACAATATAAACAGAATGTTTTTCATAAAATGTAACCAGCACCAATATCAAAGAATATCATCTGGTTCACAAAATCCCCCTGCTGTTAACCTCAGTGATTATCCTTGTATCCTGACTTAATACCATGGATTAGCTTTGCTCCTGTTTGAACTTTTTGTAAATTGTAGCCATACAATGTGAACTTTTATTGAGCTCTTTGTGTTCATTATTGTCAGATTTATGCATATTGTGGCATCAGTACATGGCTTGTTTGTTTCATTGTGTGAGTGTACAGTAGTATATCCTTTCATTCTACTGCTGATGAGCATTTGTTTATTTCTAGTTTAGGCTGTTATGAAAGATGATGCAGTGAGTGATTTGAACTTGTCTTTTAGTCAATATAGATATGTACTTCTGTGGTTTTCCATTTAGAAATGGAATGACTGGGTTAGGGGTTCTTACATTCAGCTTGAATAGACACTGCAAGACACTTTACAAAGTAGTCTGAGCCCTTGTGGATTGCTTTTGCAAAGGTCTTCCTTGAGATGAAGGAAGATTTCTTTGTTTTGTTTTTAAATAGTATATCCTACGTCAGATTACAATCCATGAATATGCCACAATGAAACTCAGTTTACTTGATTTCTGAAGTTGCACATAGGTAGAAACAAAACGTAAGTACTGAGTCCCTTTTGCTGAAATCACCCTCATGGGAAAACTCGAGCAAAGTATGAAGTTATAGAAGAAGCACCATAGTGGAGTTACAATATTGGGCTTTGTATGTCAATCCTTCCTGAATTATCTTGCTCAAGTTATTTGATCTATGTAAGTCTCAAAACCTTTATTTGTAAAATGAGGCTAGTAATACTTATGTGCCAGATTTTGTATAAGGATTAAATGAAATTGTGACATAAAGTACCTAGCACTGTTCCTAAATACCCAATTAATAATATTTCAATACATTCTGCTTCACCTACCTATATAGAACCCTTTTAGTTACTTTTCAGTTTCCTCAATTACCTCCCTCAATCATTCTCCCTTAAGTTGAGATACTTCTTTATAACAAAGAAAAATTTTAGCCAGTGACCTTAATGGGAGTTCTGTTTTATTTCTTTTTCTAGTAGTATTCAAGTAGTTCTCTAGAAATACTTGTTTTTTTAAATTTTTTTTCCTTCCTTTTCACCTTTTTACAAAAGACACAAGGAAAACTCCATTATTTCTCTCAGTCTTGACAATGTAACTGACAGCTGGTTTTTGAAGTTGACTCTTCCCAGATAGTTCAATTTTTAGAATACCAAATATATTCATCTTTATATAGTAACTTGGTATTTCATGGAAATTTAAGGAAATCATTGACCCTTCAAATTAGAATGTATCTCCTGCTTTTCCTTTCTTCTTGGGATGATGAAAAAATGATAGGTCTACACTACCTAATTAAATATCACTAGGTATGATTCCCCTTTCAAGAAAGTTTGCTAAAGTCATGTGAAGGTAGGTGTGTTAGGTAATATTCTCTCTTTTCACTTCCATTGCCCTCCCTCAAATTTATCAGAATGAACTCATAAAAAGAATAAGTCTCTGACAAAAACAAATGTTTCTGAAAAGTATAAGACTAATAATTGGCTATAAGCATAGAGGTTTAAAAAAAAGATGTTTAGGCTACTTTGAGGTTTTAACAGAAATTTTCAGGATCAAAACAAATGTCTGTCTAAAATTTCATTCCCAAATTGTGAAAACAGTTTTCACTCACAAGAGACACAAGCAAACACACATTAACAAATGAAAAATTCTAAGAACCCACTAAGGAAGTGAAAGACCCCTTACAATGAAAATTACCAGATACTGATGAAAGAAATTAGAGAAGGCATTAAAAGACAAAGAGGCCGCCCATAATGTTATAAAAGGTCCATATTAAGTAAAATGATATATTGATTAAATATAGTGCTATTGATTATTCCATATCAATGGCATTCTTCACCGAATTAGAAAAAATAATGCTGAATTTTATATGGGAACAAAAAAGGCTAGCTAAAGCAGTCTTGAGAAAAAAAACAGCAAAGCTACAAATCAAAACTTGATTTCAAGACTGTGGAGCCATAAAAACGAATCAGCATGGCATTGCATAAAAACAGACACATTTATCAGTGGAACAGAATAGAGAACCCAAAAATAAACCAATACATCTATAGCCAAATGATTATCAACATAAGTGCCAAAACATGCATTGAAGAAAGCCTCTTCAACAAATGGTGCTAGGAAAATTGCACATTTATAGTCCGAAAATTGAAACTTGACCCCTGTCTCTCACCCTGTACAAAAGTCAGCTCAAAGTGATTCAAAGACCTTAATATAAAACCTGAAACTCTGAAACTCCTGGAAGAAAACATAGGTAAAACACTTCCATATATCAGTACAAAAATGATTTTCTAGGTAGGATCCCCAAAACACAGGAAATAAAAGCAGATTTAAAAATTTCAAGCAGGGCATGGTGGTACATGCCTTTAATCCCAGTGGTCCGGGAAGCTGAGGCAGAGGGATTGCAACTTTGAGCTGATCCAGGACAATTAGTGAGAAATAGGAAAAAGGACTGGGGATGAGAGGCCAGTATGAAGGCCGCGTGTTCAGCCTCCATTGCTGGAGGTACTTCTGCACAGCAGAGAGACAGCGCACAGAATGTAGATTATATTTGCAAGTTATGTATCTGCAGAGGGTTAATGTTCAGATTATATAAAGAACTCAAAGCACGTAACAATTTTTTAAAAAGCTGTAAGAATGATCAAGTGATCTGAATAGGCACTATCAAAAAGAAATATTCTGGCCAATAAATATATGAAGAAATACTCAATATCATTAACCATCAGGGAAATGCAAATCAAAACTACAGTGAGATTCCATCTCACCCCAGTTGGACGGAAGGAAGGGAAGAAAGTAGGAAATAAAAAAAAAGTGAGAAAGACTTGTGGAGAAAAAGGAATATTTATGTATTGTTGGTAAGAATGTGAATCAGTATATCCATTATAGAAAAAAATGGTGGTTCCTCAGAAAGCCAAAAACAGGGCTATGAGGTGATCCAGCTCTGAGAGTCCTACTTATATATCTAAAAGAAATAAAGTAAACATATAAAAGAGATACCTGCATGCATGTGTTTATTGTGGCACTCTTCACAGTAGCTTACACATGGAATCAACCTTGCTAGGGTAGGTGAAGGGAGAGAAAGTTGGTACAGTTAATATATGTTAATTATAAATTCATTCTGAACCCCAGTGCTCTCCCACATAACAAAGATTCCTGTGGTTCTTATATCATTGATTTGTGATGAATCTTATATCACAAGTCTTTCTTGCATTGTCATTAATGTTGACATTACAGAGGGGACAAAATTCTCAAAGTTCAAATGGCATCTGCATTTCTTTGTTCTGAGGAGAAACTGCAACCACAGGCCTTTTAGAAGACCATTCATTTACCAAACACTAAAGAAATTAAAATTTACCAAACACTAAAGAAATCCAATAAACTTAAATCTGAATGGTGGCACCATTCCAATTTAGGTGTACTACAGTGAAACAAAACTGCAGATAAAACTTATCTTTGTAAAATTTTTGTCATCATAGAAGAAACAGACAATAAGTACAATATATAGTGTACCATTGGTATAAAGTTCTATGGCAAAAAATAAAGGAAGAAAAGAAGACAGGAGATCTTAACAGAGACTTCTGACTGTTGTGAGGACCAGGCTTTGTGGGCTGAGATGAGGAACTGTTGGGGGCTTTGAGCATAAGAGTGGCGTGCACGGATGTACACTTTATCCTGGACACGTGCTTTATCCTGATCACTCAGGCTGTGCTTTGGAAGGAGTATTACAGGGCTTGAGGGAGCATTGAGAGCTACAGAGGTGGCAGTTGCAGGGGTGAGGGTAGGAGGTGATGGTCTCTGGGACCACAGGGATGATGGCAGAGGTGGTAAGTTGTGGCTGAGCTCAGAGCAGGTTCCAGAACGAGGGGGGATAGGATGTCCTGGTGTGTCAGCGTGGCCCAGTCCCATGTTCTGGCTTTCGGCAGTGGTGGAAGAGAAGAATCACTGGCATGCCAGTAAGTTCTCTGCATCCGAGAACAAATGGAAATAGTTGATGTTTTTGGAGTGACTGGAGAATGTTATTTTTACATGGTTTATTCTGACAGTGCTCTGGTTGCAATTTCTCTTCCATGTTTATTGTAAGAAGCAGATTTTGTTGCTCTTCAGGATACTTAAGGTCAGTGTGGTATCGATAAAACATAGAGTAAATAATGACAAAAGATGAATAATAGAATAACCTTGTCAGCCTTAGTACTTTTAAATAAAGACACATGTTTATTGTTAAAGATAAGAATGATATTTTGCTTCAGTAAAATCAACCCGTTTCTTTGAAAACTCACAAAGACTGTATACTTTGGACCTGTTCAGAAGCCTGTTGTGTTTAGTTGTGTGTTTAGTTCTCTAGATAAGAACAAAGATTAATGATTTAAAATATAGACTAACAAGGTTTTTGTTTTACTACAATTTTCCAGGCCTGGGATGGAGCTCAGTGGTAGAGGGCTTCCTTAGCACATGCCAGGCCCTGGTTCAGCCCCTAGTTCTCCTCCTTCCAAACCTAAAACACTCAAAACAAAACAAAACAAAGGAAAACAAACCTTCCAGTTCCTAATGAAACCTATTCTCTACAGACACTTTGCTGTATAAAAGTTCATAGCAATTAAATTACGTATATACATAGGTTGAATGAAGTAACTGAACCTATTCTTTTAAATGTATTATTAAATATTTAAAACATGGCAAAGTTATTAACATCTTGAACTGTGTGTATCTGCCTCTTTAGCTAAAAAATAAAGCCAGGCAAGGTGGTGAACACCTGTGATCCCAGCACTTGGGAGGCTGAGGCAGGAGGATCACAGCAAGTTGTCAGCCTGAACTACATAGTGAGACAAACAAACAAAAAGAAAAAAGAAAAATAAATTGAAGAATACCAACAAGGCTAGAAACTCTATGTACCATCTCATAATCAGACTCCTTTGGCCTTCCTCAGATGAGTCATTACGCAGAATTATGTATTTATCATTATCCTACATACCTTGATTTTCATCACACACATACATGCACGTTGTGTCTCTGATACCCTGTGTTTTTGAACAGTTTGTGGTTAAACACATTTGGAAAATATACTAACTGTTACTTCAGTTCTACTCCAAAATAGGCCTTGAGCTTTTCTAAATCAGCATCATCTCCTGTTGAGTAACCTCCTCACCGGTCTTCCCAGTTGTCATTGTGTGTCTTTTATCCTCCAGATCTCCAGTGCATCCTCAGTGAATTTTTATAAACCCGTATCAGACTGTTACTCCTGTGCTGAGAGTCCTGCAGTGATGGCCCACTTGGTGGTTCTCGCATTGTTTCACTTGGTTGTTGATTTCTTCCTTTCTCTCTAACCATATCCTAGAGTCATTCTTCCTCCTAACCCACTGCACTTCATTTCTTAAGGCTTTTTTTCAAGTTGAGAACATTGAAATATTCTTTCCCATTTGCTTAGAACATTTTCTTCACTCTTTCCCTGGCATTGTTTTCAGTCTGTATTTCCTTGATCACTCATTCTTAAGTTTTTCTTTTCCTGATAATACCCTGTGATTACTGGTTATTTATATACCTACTTTGCATTTCTTTCCAAATAACTGTTGCCTTTGTTAGATTATAAACTTCTAAAAGGAAGAGCTATCTTTTTGTACTACTGAATATCTGCTATCTCATTTAACATATGGTAGACATACAGAAAATATCTGCTGAAGGAAAACAGGAATGAAGAATTGTGGACTAAATTATTTTTATCATCTTCATTTAAGTCCTGGCAGGTTGAAAAATGCCTCTTTAATTGTACAAGGAAAACAAAAAGTTAATGCCTTTAAAAGGACTTGCTTCCATTTTATTTAAGATATTTTAAGAAGCAGAAATTTATTCCAGTAAAGTAGAAGCTTATCATAAATACAGAGAAAATCCAGGAAAAGTTGACCAAATTCTTCAAGGATAAGCACCAAAGTAACCTCAGGCAGTCTCTCTCTGAATCAGATGTTTTCCCCTTTTCTGACCCATTTCTTTATAGCCTCGTTTTGTTCAGGGCCTAAAATATCTCAGAAATGTCTGTATGACATTTTAACTGTAATACCAACAATTTTTGGTAATCTCTTTATGTATCTTTTGGATAAAATTCCTGAGAAAGAACTGGATTGGTCCTACACATATTTTAAAATAAATCTTCACAGTCATAGGTCACCAGTATGGGTCACCTTAGGCCAATTATGCATTCCTGGTCCAGAATGCTGTGCAAGGGAGTTAGACGGGGACCAATCACGGGTCCTACACCCACACCCTCTTAACACTAACTGTACATGGAGGCAGATTTCCTGAGAGGGGTCTCTGATGGATGGCACAAGAAACCTTTTTAGTATGTGTGTAGCTCATGGACTACAGTTCTTAGTGTTGACTGCATGGGCAATAAGCATTTAATAAATACACATTTATTAATTAAAATGAATGCATCTCAAAAACAAGCTACATATTTTCTAGCTTTTGGTATTTATTTAATTAGAGTAGGGAATGGAAATAGTTATAAAATAGGCTATAGCCTTTAAAAGTATAATTTGATCCTCAGAGTTGAAGTTTTCCATGAACATTTTCATGGTATACTTGTTGCAGTAAGATTAACTTACTGTAAATAAAAACCACTGTAATGATTAATATTGATTGTAGGGTTTGATTACTTGGCAGATGCCTGTGAGATTAATAAAGCACACTTTGGGAGTCACTTAGGTGTAACTTTTGGGACTATATCTGGTGCCTTGCCCATTTCTTCCTGCTTGTTCCCTTGCTCTCTGTTTCCCAGCTGCGATGAGATGAGAATCTCTCTTTCACAGCAGTCTTCTGCCATGGTGGTTTGACCTTGGGTCAGCTAACGTATACTGAAATCTGTGAACCTATGTAAAAAAAATAAACTTTTACTCCTTTAAGTTTTGGGTTACCAGGTATTTGGTCATAGCAATGAAAACCTAATATAGACCCATGCAATTTTGATCTGTATAAACTAGTTTAATGATTAGCTGAAAAACTAGATGGAGTATTTGAATGCTTCCCATTGTCCAGAAATTGGTTTGTGAAAACATTTTCTAACTAATGTTTGTTGAAAAATCTCTACTGCAGTTATTAGTAACAGCATTCCTTCACTTTATAAATTATTCAGTTATACAAAAGAGAATCGACTCATTACAGTATCATCTGGAAATAGATAAAAAATGAGACTTTATATTAGAAAGTAGTTACTTGCCTTTACTATCTTGCTTTATGCATACACAGATCTAACTGATAAACTCTCAGGCTTCTCTTATAAGTCGCAGAGATTTGAGGATGAGATGCTGACAGGCTTTGCTGAGAGTGTGTCTGAGCCACATATTATACTAAAACTGCATACCTTATCCCTTTCCAAGCAATGTGCTGCCCTTCTCATCCCTCACACAGTTGGCCAATTTAGAAATAAGTTTTTGTGCTTTTTTTTAATTCACAGGCAGATCGTCTGATTATTCTTGTCCTTCATCTCTACAGCAGCTAAACAGATGGTTTTGTCTCTCTTGAGAAGTCCTCATTATCACTCTCCTTTTAAGGTCGAAGTCCTATCAGTTCTCAGCAGCAGTTTGGGTATTTCATTCCAAGACTGTTCATCTCATGGCCCAGGTGCTCCTTCTGCAATCTAGCAGGATTTCTCCTTGTTAAATCACGTCTGATGCTCCTGGTATTCTGTCCCAGATGCCCTTTTCAGATACTTTATTACCAGCATCCAGTGTTTGGCATTTTAACCAAACAACGGTTTGACCTTTTCTTCATTTATCCAGAGCCTGTTAATTGTATCTAGGCATACCAGCACTGGAACTACTACCAGCTAATGGCATGTGGCTGTCAGTAGTAGAATTGCTGATTGCATTGGTTAAAAAGAGATATAATAGGACTTTCTGGTCTAGTTTTTTATTTTTTAGCTCTTATTTTTTAAAAGCCTACTTGACATTTTGCCTCTTGTTCATGTACTAGTAATATAGTCAATTTTGCTTTTCTTTTCTAAGTAATAATGCCAGGAAATTTTCTATAATTGAATAGAACAATTTTTTCCTTGTCCACTAGCTCCTTGACCTCTTACATTAGATTGTAACTCGGGCCACATTATGGTTTGATGGTGAATTTCTTATTTAAGATCTAGTCTGATTGCTCCCCTAATAGCCCAATGAAACAGGTTCATACTACTTCAGATTAGTTCTCTTGGTTTTCTGATTTGATAGATTAACTCCATTTAAAATACAATTTTTTGGTAGAAAGACATGATTTCTTTTAAATCCTGGCAGGTTGAAAAATGCCTTTAAAAGGGTAAAAAATACCTAATAATATTGAAAAGCTTATGTATTCTGAATTTTCCCAGTTAAATAAGATCAAATGATATTTTTCTAATAATTAATAAACATTTGACTTCAAAAATAAACTGCTTAAAATAAATGACAATGGGTTGAAGCTAATATTGCTAAATATATTTAAGTAGAGTGTGTCTACGTTGAAACACACTAAATTTCAGAGCTCTGGAAAACATCACCTCTAGAAACCACATACTATTTTCCCTACTTACCTATCTAGTTTTATGATATTTTTTTTCTAGTTTTTTTTCCTGCAAAAAATAAAGTAGTAAACTGCATGGAATCTAGTATATCTGATATCTAGTAGTGAACTGCATAGAAATTTATAAATGCTGCTTGTTCTGTGAGACTCTCCTTCTTAAAATCAGAACAATATAAAGATCAGCCCTAAACTGAAAGGTGCAGTCCAATATTCTCATGTAGTTGATCAGTTACATCAGTGTCTTGGGATGGATAGAGTAAATTTCTTCTCAGGTGCCACTTACCTGTCGAACTTGTCTTGAGTGCGGAATCAGGTAGGGTAGGGCAGGGTCCCTATGTGTGCTTTGCATCCTGCGTCTTCTCTCCGGGGTAGTGTCCAAGTCTGTTCAGGGATTTTATAGAACCTTTTTATGAAGCACGCCCTCTCCTCTCTTTATCCTGCCAAAGTCTTTATCTTTCTCTCTGCTTTTATTCCTTTGCCTTGCCGTGTTTCTTCCTCTTCTCAGGTTTATGGCTTGGGTTTCAGTTATTTATTTTCATCTAATTTTACCCATGAGAAAGTTTCAGATCCAACCAGAATGCAGAAGAAGGTAAAAGAAAACTTTTTGCACTGGCCATTAGGATCTAAGATAAGTAAAACAGATAAGCATTTCTCACTATCATAATGACTATTGGAACACTGTGTTCTAAAAATCTTTACCTCATTTCTGTATTTAGGACTATGTTAAAAAGACCCTCTTCTGTCATCCTAGGTCAGGTGATAGAGGAGGAAAGTCTGGTCTTGGCTTATCTGCTATCACATTGGTTTGTTTGTTTTTGTTTCTATTTTTTCACAGTGTTTTGTAAGTCCATCCATTCTTGGGACTTTTGGTATCATTATCTATATAAACTGCTCTAGTAACATTAAAACATTCCTCCGGCGATATCAGGCTGAGTGTGAGATGGGAGAGGCCCAGAACAACCCATAAGAAGTAAGGAAGGACAAGAGAGGAAGTCATGTTGAAACTGCAGCCATGGCTGATGGAGACTGAAGGGGTGACCCCCTCATTATCACATTGAGGGCAGTTTCTTGAGGCCTTCTTTATAACAGTCTTTAGAATATCTTTTAAAATCATACAAGCCCCAGCTTGTGGAAAGCCAGTCTTTCCAGCACTATTTATTAAAGAGGCTATCTTTCTTCCAGTGAATATGTTTAGACCATTTGATATTACTGAATTTGGTTATTCCTGGAAGCAACACAAATGCCCACCCATCAAGAAATGGATAAAAAGATCTGGTCATTTTCTACAATAGAGTACTACTCAGCCATAAGGAAGGATAAACTTGAGACTTATAGGTAAATGGATGCAACTTAAGACCATGTTCGTAAATGAAATAAATCAAACTCACATATGTAAACATCATATTATCTCCCTAGTGTGAGACATTGAAAGAGCAAATAAGATTCAAAATGTATAGTAGATGTTGTGAAATGGGAGGAAACTGCTCAAAATGAAAGAGAATGTGGGATTGGGGAAAGAAGAAGGAAGGGACTAGGAAAAAATACATATATACAAGATAGTTAAGGTAGTTACACTACTAATTTCTCTTCATTGAAAAGAAAAGTGTGTGCTCGTGTTGTTGGGACAGTGTTTTCATACCTATATCTTGTACTCTGACACTTTGAAGATAACAATATACAATATATTAGTCACTGTTACTCTCCTGTTGTTATGAAATTTTATTTTTTCTCTTTAAAATAAAATTTAAAAAACAAGTTAGAATTTAAACAAATGTTCTAAAAATGAGAACAAATTCCTCTCCTAAAAAACTAAATGTTTAAGTAAAATACATAAACAACTTTAGTACTAAAAAACAAAAAAACTGATATAAGCCCTATTTATATGACAACACATGCCAGTAATCCCAGCATTTGACAGGAGGATCACCATGAGTTTGAGATCAGCCTGCCTACATGAGGATACACAAATATTAGTGAAACAGGCTAGGTATAAAGCATTGCAGAGTAGTAGAAACTAGTAAACTAGAACATCATATGCAATATAAAGAAATTAAACATTAGAACACTTGTAAAAGTATTATCTGGCCAGATAGAATGTATCATCAGTCCAAATTCAGCCAAAGACTGTCTTCTGTGTCCTCTGATTTAGATTACAAGATAAAATAGTATACTTTTTGAAGGGAAATTTGGTAGTGGGAGTGATAAGTTGTCTTGATAAATTAATAGATGTACAGTAGAGGACATATTGCAAAAGATATATTTATGTTAATTATAAAAATAAAACATATTAAAGAATATAATTATGTTTGAAAGCATTGACAGTATTTTCCAAATCATAGTTTATAAGCAGCTTTCATCAGAATAACGCAGGCCTGAACTGATCTCAAAACTTACTACAAAAAACTACTGTAATCCAAACAGTGTGTTTAATGGAGCAGGTATTAATCTATAGATTAAAGAAAATAGAAAGAAATTGGACTTTAGATTAAAAAGGTATTAGCCAGGTGAGGCGGTGCGTGCCTGTAATCCCAGCCCAAAAGAGGCTGAGGCAGAGGATCACAATGAGTTTGAGGCCAGCCTGAACTACATAGTGAGATCCTGTCTCCAAAAATAAGTAAGTAAGTAAGTAAGTGAATAAATAATAAAACCATTGTGTTTCCTAGAATACTATCAAGAAAGAGAAAACTTCACAAAGTGAAGAAAGTATTTTCATATTACATATCTAATAAAGACCTTGAATCTAGAATATTTAAAGAACTCTACTAACTCAGTAAAAACAAAAATAGTCCAATTTAAAAATGGCAAGGGATTTTAAAAGAAATATATATATGGGCAATAAAAACATAAAAGGATGTTTAATAGCTTTAGCCACAAGAGGGAAGTAAGTCAAAACCACAAAGAAATATCTGTTCAGGCTTACTCAAGTATATATCTGTAATCAAAAAGACAAAAAGTAGTGATGAGCATGTGAAGAAATTAGATTAATTAATTAATCATAGAAATTAAAATCTTTATAATTTGTTAGTGGGGGGTTAAAAATGGTACAGCTTTTTTGGAAAGCAGTTTAGAAATTCCTGAAAAAGTTAAACACAAAGCTACTGTGTGATCTGTCAAGTTGGCTCTTATATATGTATCCATGAGAACTAAAAACTTAACGTTCGACATGAAAAATGACATACATATGTTCATTCCCATGTTACTTATCATAGTTTAAAAGAGGGAAATCTTCCAAGTATTCTTTAACTGATAACTGAATAAACAAAATGTGATATATTCGTGTAATGAACTAAGTAGCCATAAAATGGAATGTAGTGATACAGGCAATAACATGACTGTGAACTTTGAAAATACTGAGCTACATAAAAATATGCTTCATGAAGCCCACACAAGCTTTATGTCATATGATTCCATTTTATAAAATAGGCAAAGGCAAATGTATAGAGACAGAGAGGAGAACTGTGGTTGGTAGGTATGGGGGAGGGGAAGTGGGAGTGGCTACTTGCAAGGACAACAGGTCCAGCATTTCTTTGCGGGGAAGACATAAAAATGTTCTAGAATTAGCCAGGATGGTGTGCAAACTTGTGAATATTACTGAAAAACCACAGAATAATATGATTGTAAGGACCAAATTTTATCTCAATTTAAAAAATAGGTTGGGAGGAGTAAAAAGTATTTGCTAATAGGAAATTCTTGAATATGGCCCTAGAAATCTGCATGCTTAGCAGGTATCATCAGCTTTTTCCCCCTAGAGTTTAAGGGCACCTGACTTAACTGTGGTATGCGTGTATACATTAAAACACGTCCTGCTAAAGGAGGTGGGCTTCTTGATCACTTTCCAAATGCACACAAAAGGCAGCGACGAATTATTCCCAATATGGGGGTCATTGAACAGTATCAGCAAACTTCTAGAGTGGAGAGGCAGGCAAGTGTGCACTTTCTTCATTTCTTTGAATTCATTAGTTTGGCAAATTCTAGGAAGTAAGATAATGGTCTAAGATAATTAATTCAGAGAAACAAAAAGCTTACAGGAAATATTTTGCAGTGTTTCTGTGGTTGCTGTGTTTTTAGTGTTGGTTCTGGGGGTAAAAACCTTGGCGTGCTTTTTTTTACTGAGGCTTTTTTTGGTCCGATGTTACCGTAGGCTGATCAACAAAGCCAAGTTGACAGAAAGCAGATGTGAATTTTAACAGCTCAACTTCCTCAGCAATAGTCTCCAGAGAAGATTTGTTTCATAGCAGTGCTGCAACAGGACAAATTGTGATTAAAAACTGGCAGATATTTAATTTCATGAAGATTTAGGAGAAGAACAAGGTGGAATCTTTTATTTAGGATTGCCAATAGAGAACGTAGCTGGTTCTGCATTTTCTCATTACAGGATTCTTGTGGGCTTATTCAGGTGTTGACTTTCACTATTTTAGAAAATGATACATGGTTATTAATAGTAACGTATGAACATTAAGCTTAGAGAGTCTTTTGAAACATCTAAAAATGCTCTCCTTCCCAAGTGAACATAGATTTTTAAAAATTTTATTCATACATACCTTTTTTAAAAAAGGAGAGTGAAGTATAGTTTGACAATAAATTCTTTGTGGTTGATAGCACTTTAACTTTGATCAAGCCCGTTTTCTTCTTTGGCCATAAAAAAAAAAAATGACACTTAAAAGATTCTACACTTACACGGATGGTGTATTAGAATGGTTTTGTTATATGTAAGTCCAGTCACGGGCTTTGGAACAAATACTTTCTTCATTTTGGATCTGAGAGCCTGAATGTGGGTAGCCCTTCTCACTTTTCTCTTTCATCTGAAGTCTCAGTCAGGACTGTTATGTAACAGGAATTATCTACTGCTCAGCGTGAACTCCGGGGCATCTATGACCTGTCGTCCTTCTTCACATGGTGGAACTTGAGATACTCAGACACTGTGTACACATGGTCCCATGCTGAACCTTTATGCAGTACTTAATGTGCTCTGTTTTGGTTAATCACAGTACATGGCGATGGAGACAGAAGTAATGGACATCTTTGGAAGGAGCAGATTTGGATAATAAGACATAAATAAGATGAACTCTATATCATAGACTGTAGGAATTTGCTATTTTTGTGAGACCAAAATTATTAAATATTGACAGTTTTCTATGGTTCAATCTAATAGTATACTGAGAATAGTGATATGTTGGAGAGAAGATCACAAGAACAAGTAACACCTATCCAAACTGGGAGAATGCCTAGTGTTCAGTCTCACTGTTTCTAGGCCATAGTAGACACTATTTAGATAATAAATAAGTGAAATTCTTCATAATATCTTGACATGTTTATTGCATGTCTTTTTCCCAAAGCAAAGCTCCTATGTTACAACATCTGCTAAAGTTACATGTAAAATTTACATTTTGCTTCATCATAGAGCTAGAGTTGTTTTAGTGTATTTTTTCCTGTATATATCCAAGCATAAGTTGTCTGTCCAAAGAGATACAGCATGTTTGCCCTGGCTTTACTTCACCTTATACATAGGTCTCACCATCTCAGTGCCTTGGCATACTTCAATTTGGGACACAGTTTTATAAATGAGAAGTCACTGAAAGATTAAATTGTGGTAATAGCATGGTGAAATTGTTTTTAAAAAGGTGTCTCGATTGTATGGACTAAGTCATCCTTTATGAATGAAACATTAACAATAAATGCTGAAATTGTGGATTGCTGCTTTGTAAGTCTATGCTTTAGCCTTTTATCTTTTTCTGTAAATATACATTTTTTAAAAATATGTGATATAACAACAAACTGTCTAATAATGGCTACAGTTTTGAAGAACCACGGAGAGGGAATGTTTTAGACAATGCATACAATATTATTCGATTAGATATTCTGTTATAACCATTTCTCTGTTATGTTTTATATGTAGGGGAAGGAATTCATTGAACACATTTGTGTATTGCTTTATATCATAGGATTAAGTAGACTTTTATTGGCTAAATTATTAAAGGTTCATATAGGAATCTAAAAGAACTTATGAGTAAATTATTTTCAAAGGCTTTGACAACCATGAAAAAAGTGGATGCCTATCTAATTCCAGACTTGACTATGAGTCAAACTAGTACTTTCCACAGTTAGAAAGATGCCAGGAAAGCCAAAAAAGAAACCACAAATGCTTCTAAAATGTTTGGAAGTAAGGCTTTGTTTCTCTAGAAAATAACTAATAACTCATCAATTTAACAACCAAGGGACCAGATATACTTGCTGAAAGAAATACCATCTTATTGATAATCTTATAATTATTCAGTCATTCATTCTGTTTATTTAATAAATAACCAAGCAGTTGATATATGCTGCAATTGAGTTAGTCCTAAAAGAAACCATGGTTAATAAAGTAGACACTGTCCTTATCCATGGATTGCATCCTATTTTCAGTGAGAAGCCACTAGGTATCTTTAAGCATGCAATTCCAGGTTGTGGTGTAAGTGTGAGCCTAGGGAGACGGTAGGAACCACTACTGCTGACACTGAAAGCTGCCTGAATTTGTACATTTGAAGATGAAAGCTAACAAAGAAATGTTACTGCTTTATTTTATCTAGAACAAATATGCAGCTAGGGACAGTGGAAAATGTACTCCCTAAAGCAGTGTATTATATATTTTGAACATTAAGAGAGAAGAAAATTAAGAGGAAAAAATTTGGTGAGATTTGCTTATTATTTACTTCTGAAACATGAGTTCCATTTTTCTTCCCAAGAAGTATTCTGCTTGGGAAAGAGATTTGGTGAAATTTAGACTTATAAGTTGGAAGCATCAATTTACCACCACTTACTTCTTACTTTCATTTTAACCTTTTATTTACCCTTCTATTCCTTTTTATAGGAATTGTATCTAAGGAATCTTGTTTTGTGCCTTTGAAAGAAGATAGACGAGCTGCTTTATGTTTCAAAGAATGAAACAGCCTCTAAAGTAATGCCTGTCTGTTACTGCTTGCTGGGCCAAAGAAAGGCGAGGCTAACTTACACTCTAGCAGTTAGCGTGCCTCTAAATTTCTCTTGTGTTTTAGAACCGTGTTTGGTAATGTCTGGAATCAAAGGACTGCAATAACGTAGAGTGGAAAAAATAAAATTTCCTATGAACTACATTAGACCATACCATCTTTATTGATTTACATCACTTTTGAGGGCATA
The DNA here is from genome assembly GCF_034190915.1 of Cavia porcellus. Taxonomy (NCBI): domain Eukaryota; kingdom Metazoa; phylum Chordata; class Mammalia; order Rodentia; family Caviidae; genus Cavia; species Cavia porcellus. Next base: position 11,146,265 of record NW_026947512.1, on the reverse strand, counting down.
CATAGTCATTAATTTATGAGCTTTAATTTGTATGCTAATGCATTTATTTAATAATTTAACACATTGAATTTTTCCTTTAAATTTATATTCTAGAAATCTGTGCTGGCTAGAATTTTCTTTTTTTCTTTTTTTTTTTTTTTTTTTTTTTTTTTTTTTTTTTTTTTTTTTTTGGTACCAGGATCAAACTCATGACCTCATGCTTGCCAGGCAGACACTTATAGCACTGAGCTAAATCCCCAGCTGGCTGGAATTTTCTCGTTAGACTTTTTGGACTAATACCTCTGTTAATAAGCTATACTTATAAATTGATTTTCAGCACACTTTTTGTAAATTAGGATGCCTCTTTTTTTAGCTCCTAACATAATTTCTGATCAGTAAGAAAGAATTACAAATAACTTCTTTATCTTTAATGAATTATTAAAATGAAGTATTTTAAATTTATCTGTCCCTATTACAGATCTAGTAAGAAAAATTTGAGTCGTTTTCCTAAATGACATAAATTTTGACAGCTTTTTTTTTTTTTTTTTTTTTTTTAAACTTTCTGTCATTCCTTCACTGATCCATGGTGCCATCTGCTGTTTCTGGGAAGTGTGTTGTATTTTGAACTACTAAGTGGAATAACTATATGTCTACAATAAAAATACAAAAAAAAGTCAAATGCAAAAAAACCAAAGTGTAGCCTGTTTGAAGCTCAATTGTCTGGGTTTTTTTTTATGTAAAATCATTTTAAAATTCTGATTATTTTTAGTACTTACATGAAGATTTTGTACTCATTGTAGTCTGTCTTAATTTTGTTTCTTTGCTGAGCTTAACTTTTTTTAAAAGTAGCAGTTCTTGGCTCAGATTAAGGAATCAGTAAACATTTAGTTGTTGACTTCTTTGGCTTAGGTCTCACTTAGCTTGTTTGTTTGTTTCTGAGACTGTACTGGCACCTGTACTATAAGCTGATGCTTGTAGGCTGTGCAGTCTTACACAAATTACCTCACTTTGCAGTATTTCTGTAGGAAAATAATACCTACCTCCTGACTTCGTTGTGAGGGTTAAATGAGATATACTTGCTATGACTAGCACAGTCCTTCCCTTTCACTAAATTTTATTTTTAGGTTCATTGAATTTCTCCTTTGCCTTATTTCAGAGAATCATTGTTAAGAAATAGTTTTTGTTGTTTTAAGATAAGTTCTTTTGAGCTATGAGAAGCTTTAACAAGTGGGCCTCAAATTTTACTGTACATTTGGTTGCTGTTGATGCTATGTAAATTCCAATTCATGTGAGGCTTTTCATTCTGGGATAAGGACTTGAGAGTCTGCCTATCTCACTTACTCTTAGGTGATGCTGGTTACTGCTTCCACAGAGTATACTTTCTGGCAAGGTTTTAGAAAACACCAAACAGGAAACCACTAGTCCGGACCCTGGCTTTCTGGTTCACAGAGATAATTGTATTTACCAATTGTAAATATCTGTACTTCTTTGTAGAGGAAAAAAGGAATCCATCGTCTCCCTCCAAAGGCTCATTTGCAGGCTAATTTCTTATTTTTTACTACTAGCACTAATTTTGTTACTCAGTACAACATTTTGTTTTTTGTAGCAATATTAATCAGCAATGACATTGTTAAACGATGTCGTTTAAGAGAATTATATCCAACACAAAGTTATTACCCAAGCACCATATCCTTTAACATTACAATCTCTGAATATTTAACTGAAAATAATTAAAGTTCCACTACAACTTTTATTTCTATTTGTAGGGATTGTTTGTTGCTCAGTTGTTTTCTCTTTATTTTGTTGTTAATATTTTATAGCATTGACAAATGAATGCCCCAATAACTTATTCTAAATTCTAGAACCACTGTTTATACCAAGATGACTCTTCTTTTTCCTCTTCTTGTTTCTCCTCTTCATCCTTTCCCTGCTTTCTCTCCTCCCCTCATTTCTCTTCCCTTCCTGATTCTTCTTCTCCTCTTTCTTTTTTCCAAGATGAATATACAGAGGTTATTTCTTGATGTTCGCACCCCCACACATTGACTGGATTTAAACCTTGATACTCATATTTCCAGTGTACTGGTGAATTCACCAGTATTGATGTCTATTCATAATGTTCTCTGAGAAGGAACCCTTAGTTTTAGGCAGACAAATCCTGCTCTTCCTTCCTACTTCCTGTGAGATGATGTTAGTGGATATCATGCTTTTATCTAATGTAGCACACTGCCCTTGCAGGTATTGCTTTGAGACTATGAAAATGTCACATAAAGCCCAACAAGATTTATATAAACAGGTTTCACTGTTATCTTGACTTCAGATATTTCAATATCTTTCTAAAATGAGTATTTTTATGTTTAGAATGTCTAAAATGAAACTTATCCAGTCTTATTTGAGAATCTTTAATTCTCCTGCTTTTACAACATCTGAGAATACTTTTTTGAACTGTATTTTAAGGTAGGTAATACAGCAGTCAACCCCAATCAACCAATACAACAAATAAATTTCATTATACCCTAGAATTCTAAGTTGAGAATTTTATTTTCCATTTCACTGCTGACTGTTCATCTTTACTCTCATTAAAAGATTTACCCAAGATTTAACTGTGTAAAAAGCCTTGAAGTTCCTCTAGTTTGAAAAAGCTGGATTCTATAGGCCTATTCTCTGAATGGATCTTATCTCAAGACTTAATGTTGGTACCTAACTTAGCACAACAGGGATCTAGATTTTAAAGACTGCCACATTTCTGTAAATATATTGAGTCATTGGTTATTTTGAAACAAAACAATCAGCGAACTATATTTTTAGTATATCCAAATCATAATCATAAATTGCTTGATGGGGGATACCTTACAAGTAATTTAGGCCAACACCCCTTACTTAAATATATAAATATGGCTCTAAATTTATAAGAACTATGCCTGGTATCAGGATCTTATCAGGAATAGGCATTTGAGTATTGGTGCTTAACGTCAATACTTTTAGTAGGTAATTCTTTAATAATAATCTATACTATTTGGGCTTGTTCTTTCTTCTACTTTTCTTTATTATTGGTTTTTGTTGATAAGAGATTTATAGGTCTTAAAGAGAATTCATACATGAACAGCAAAAAGAATTTGAAATTTGATACATATAAAGACAGATTATAAGAATTAACACCAATCTTGAAAAAGACACATTGAAAAGCATCCTCAGTGACATGAAAATTATGTTCATTTTCTTTGAGTGTGGAACAAAATAAATTTACATTATGGCAAAAAGAAGTAAATGTACACTATAGCAAAATTAGATGTGAGACAGATACCCACAATGAAGCCAATAAATTGGAAAAGAGAGATATTGACTTCCTAGTTACCTTCTTCAAAATCTCCTTAAAATTCCATTATTATTATTATTATCATCATCATCACTACCACCACCACCATCACCATCATCAGTATCTGGTTTCTGTAGTTGGAATTTGCACCCAGAGGCCTAAATGGTTACAACCTACCAACCTAGTTGAGTGTTTTTTGCATAATCTTATAGGGACTTTTAGATTCTTTCTTTCTTTTTTTTTTCTGTATTGAGGATTGAACTCATGATTTTGCGCTTACCAGGCAGGTGCTGTGCTGCTGAGCTAAATTCCTGGTCCTTTAGATTTTTATCTTTGTCACACTTCCTGTGTCATCTGTGCAGTGAGCTCTGAATCATTTTTAAACCCCAACTAGTAATTAAGGAAAAAATGCCAAAGGCTAAATTAGTCAATTCCTATCATTTTCTAGAATCAGACACCATGAAACTTCCATTTTTAAGGTTGATTTTAAAGTCATTTATTTACTTCTCCTACTTATTTATTTCTCCTAATTTCCTAATAGCTTAATCATTTCCTTTTTAGACTGAGTCTCTGATATGATCAAGTTGGAAAAGACAGGATTTTCCCCCAGGAGTTAGACAACAGTTACTCAGATCTGCCTTTGTCAAAATATGTAGAAGATTCCTTAAGCTCTTCAAATCCTGACATTGCTTATCAAAATCTTAAGTTCAAGGGGGCACTGAGTTCAAGTTTGGGGACTTAAATGTAAAAATATACCAGCTTTACAAGGTGCTTTATGTATAGTAATCCATTTAATGCTCATCACAACTCAGTGAGGTTATGAGGCAACTGAGGGAACTCGCAGTTTGACTTCCTGATTCTGTGCTCTCACTGTGTCTTCTGCTTGTATAAGAATTGCATAAATGGGGCTGAGATGTAGTCCCATGACGCAGTGCTCACCTGACATGTGTGAGGCCCTGGTTTGATCTCCACAGTAACCCGATTCCCCTTGCTCTCAGGTCCTTATTTTAGGGCATGGAAGATTGAAGCTGACCAAACTGCAAGCGGCAGGCGGCGGGGTGGGGGATTATAAAAAATAAGAGAAAAGTTCCTGCTAGCAGGAAAGGACTGTTGTGTAAGGCAGATAGCATAGATGTTTCAGGCCTCTGGCCTTTTATACAGTTTTTGGCAGGGGTGACCATGACAGAATGCAGGGAGTCTCGTGTTATTTATGAAGCACTGAGGTGCAGTTTGAATAACTTGTTCTGAGCTCTACATTTAGAAGGAGGCACAAAGCTGATGCAGACCTTGAGGGCTCGCTCCAGGGTCCATCTCACACCTGCATTCTGCTGCCTCTGCAGAAAGGAATAAGGCAGGAAGTAAATGAGCCTTCGAGGAAAGTGAAAGTTGTGTTATGTCACCCAGGTGTCTCTTGAGCTGATGAAAACTGGAACCGAGACCTGGAGGGTTACAGGGAGCATGGGAAGCCAGCAAGTCTGCGGCTCTGCCTGTTCTTTCTGCACCGCACCTTCTCACAGCCCTCTAGACCGCGTGCACCTCCTGAGTGCACAAGCCCGCGCATTCCGCCCCCACCTGTGCAGTTGCTGTGCTCTTGTTTCACACTTTTTACCTCCAAACTTTTTAACGTGGTCACTTTGTGTTTGCTCCTGAAAACCTGCTCAAGCATCCACTGCTTTGAAAGTATCTGTTGCTTTGCAAGCAAAGCATTTCCCTACCTACAAGGAGTGTACTTTCCACCTTTGGGCTCCACCTATGCCACGTACATCCCTCTCTTGTACTTTCATTCCTTCTTTTGAAAACTGTTTACCTAACACTACTGTGTGCCAAGAAGTGTTAGGAGAACAAACAGTGAAATCAGTCTAAGTGTCTGATTTAAAGAAACTCACAATATAAGGAGAAAAAAAAAGTTTGAGTAGAGAAAGTGACCTAGTATCTTGCTCCTTCTGTCCCCTCAATCTTCTTTAAGAGACAAGGACTCACTGTGTTGTCTAGGCTTGTCCTGAACTCCTGGGCTTAACTGATCCTCCTGGCTCAGCCTCCCCAGTAGCTTGGACTCTAGGCATGTGCCAGTGCACCCTGCTGATACATGTTTTGAAGAGGTCACTCTTGCCACTGTGTTTAGAATAAATGTGGGGAGTACTATTCCATCAACCCAAGTCAGGAGGTGATGGAGGCGTGGGTGAAGGTGGAAGCATCATGGATAAGAGATAGCTGGATTGGGGGTGAAAGGTATATTTCATAAGCACACACACCCAACAAGATTTGCAGATGGATTGATTGTGGGTTGTGAGAGAAAGGATGATTTCAGAGATTTTTGCCAGAACAACTAGAAGAATCCATTGCCAATAACTGAGATGGAAAGTTTGGAAGATTGCAAGTTTATGGGAAACTGACACTAAAGATGTTAATATGTGAAGCATCCACTTCTGTATATTTAAAGCCGTGGGACTTGATGGGGTCACCCTGGGAGCCAACTGAGGAGCAGGCATGACTCTAGGGAATACAAGAGATGGTGGTGTTCAGAGTGAAAGGTAGACCCCAGTAACATTTCCAGAGGCCCAGGTAAAGGGGTAATATTTAAAGGCATGACCTCATTTCTAAAAGGGACTGGCAACAGTTCAGACCTAAACAGGCCTGGAGAATTAAGTGGCTTCTGAGGATGGCAAATAGACAAAGTAAGAATCCAGAATCATTAGAAATAGACTCTTGGTCTTAGGAAAAAGCCAAATGCACTTATGAGTAAGACACCAAGTCAGAGGTAAGCTATAATCTAACCTCTCTTCATGTTTCACTCTTTGAATACTGGATTATATAACTCCTTACTTACTTTTCAAATGAAGACACTCACTGAGGCCTCTCTTTATACCAGGGATCAACCTGAGCTGCAGGCACATCAGAGTGTGATCTTTACTCAATAGATTTAATAAATTAATTAATATGTTCTGATGTTAAACACTTGAAATTCTTGTGTTTTTCCTTCAGGTTGCCTTGGATCACATACATGCCTGTTTGGAATTGTTTTTTTAAAAATGGGAAGAAAGTTCATTTAGTTTTAGGAAGAAGTGCCTTGATCTTTTATAACTCATTTCAAGTCACTGAGAAACTTAGAGGCTGGGTTGTTCTCGCTGGAATTGAAAGCTTCCCAGCTGAGCTCAGCTTCACTCAGTTGGCCATGCTTGGGAAGGAAACAGGGTCTCAGAGAAATAGAAGGAAACTCAGCACATAATCAGAAAGGGTTCACTGATGACTTTCACCCTGTGCAATTTCAGTAAAATGAGCTGTATGGGTGCAGGAAGAATGACAGCCCACCTAGTAGTCACCTGGAGTGAACTTATTTGCATAAAGCCTCCCTCAGTTTGACCTGTGCTAACATTCTAACTTTTTCTCCTTTGATTTCTAACTCTTAAAACATGCAACTGAAGGTTCCTAAACTTGCTTTATTATTAGAATCTGCAGAGTGGAATAGGAGGCCCTAAAACACATAATAGAAGTCCATGCACATCTTGGACTTAATCAGGGTATTCCAGGGTGAGATCCAGGAATCTGAACTATTAACAAATCACCCTGGTATTCTTTTTTTTTTTTTTTTTTTTTATGTCAGGGATCGATCTCACTACCTAACACTTGCCAGGGAAGCACTCACGCCGCTGAGCTAAATCTCTGGCCCTCACCCTGATATTCTTAACCACTTTTCCTTATTTTATTGCTTAGTAATCTTGTGTACAGAGAGGTTGAGACACTTGAGGGGAGAAATGGAGCTGTGTGTTCTAAAAGTTTGGTATGTTACTAAAATTCTACAGAGAACTTCCAGACTGCTTAATATTAGACTTTATTTATATATATATATATATATATATTTTTTTTTTTTTTTTTGAGACATGGTCTCACTATTATATTTCAGGCTGGTCTTAAACTCACTATGTATGTAGCCCAGGCTAGCCTTGAACTCATAGTGATCCTCCTGCCTCAGCCTCACAAGTGCTGGGGTTACTGGTATATGCCACCAGGCCTGGCTTTTAGAACAACAGAGTTCTGTTATTTTTAGCTAGTCTATAATACAATAATTGCATTTTGTAATTATTTAGTAATAATGCCATACGCTTTACTTTAGTCACAATTTTGATGTTTGACCTTAAGAACTTTGCATGGGTGGCATTGGGAAACATTTTAAATACAAAGCAGTGATTACAAGGAGACTTCAAAAAGGTTAAGATGTGGTTGTTGAAGGTATTATGCAGTGACCTTCACACTTGGCTTTATCTTCAAATCATCTGAAAAGGCTGGGCTCTTCTCTCATCAGTTAAATTAGTTGTCTTTAAGGTGTTGTTAAAGCTTTTGGATTTAATGTACAGTTGGCATGAAAATTCCTAATGTTCAGTTCTCACTCTGGGTTTATGATCAAAACACCTGGGAAGTTCTTAAAAATACAAGTGGTTCCACTCTACCCCTGAGAAATTTTTCATTTATTCTGAGGTGGAGCTCCTGTGGCAGTGGGTTATAATAAAGCTCCCAGGTGATTCTAATAAGTAGCGGTAATTGTGAACCGATAGTTTAATGGAAAGAGAGTGCTAATTCTGGGAACTCAGGTAAACCACCTAGTGCTTGAATTTCATTTGTAAAACGGTGGTATAAATAATGGCTTCTATACTGGACCGATACTGTCGCAGCTCAATGAAACAGTACTTGAGGGCTCCCTGGTATACAGTGCTACCCGGAGCACAGCAGTTGAGACTTACATGTAGTGGCTGCTGTGAAGTGGTATGTTTAACTTGGCCCTGACTCTTTCAGAGAGGCCAGATCTCCGAGGCAGAAAAACAACTTAGACTCTTCTACTGGTCCCAAAGTATAACATGATTCTTAAAGTTTGCACTGAATTTTTACGTGGACCAGGTAGCAAGTGCCTTTGAGCGTCTGGGAATGGACAGAAGGTGGAGGGAAGGGTTGAGCTGTTCCAAGCTGGTGATTAAAAACAAAACTGTGAGCTCATGTAATTAATAACATCTTTCTTTTACCCTCACGGGAACATGGTAGGCAGAGTGGAACTGTTTATATGATTTGACTTTCTCACATAGTCGTTCCCAGTATTTTTCTCCAGAATCACTTCTGTCTCTGCTGTCCCTGGTGGTTAAGCTGCGCTAACGCCGGTAGACTGGATGAGGACAGAAGAGAAAGGGTCTGTAAAGATAAGTGTACTGATGACTGGCTCCCTAGCGCGACCCAGAGCTCAGGACCTCACCTTGGAGGAGTGAGACTAGGAATGCGCAGCGTTACCGCTGTGTCAGTGGAGGGACAGCCTTCTGCCGGGCTCATTGCCGGTTCCCAAACAAAATTATATAACCTTCAAGGTTCGAAAACCTCTCAGCCATATATTTGACCGCAAGTTCTTGAGCATTTTGCTTTGCCTGATTCTGCAGTGAGAGCGCTTAAAATAGACTGTGCTCATCTCTGAAGACTGTGATTAATGTGTAATTGGTTTTGTTTTCCAGAGCAAATTAGCTTGGTGCAGTACACCCTACTTTTCAGATTTGGAAAGGGATGTGAACCTTTCCTATCTAGGGCAGAAGAAGATAAAAGAGAATTTGTCTGAATATGAGCTCACTGTCATATTGAGAGAATTTAATAATATGGTTATCAAATAATGTGGAAACCAAGAAGAAAGAAAAAACTTTGCAGTTAATAACAGATTTTAGAAAGAAATTACTTCAAGCAGTACTGATTTTTAATTTTCATCAACAATCTTTTTCTTTGTTCCTACAACTGTTCATTACATAAAGTCATTTGATTATCACTGAGCAGCTACCACACCCAGGGTTTCTGACCTCATACACCTTCCAGGGAACTGAGGCTGCCAATAAGTAGTTCCACAGCTGCAGAGTGGGGGCTGTGATGGGGAGGAGGATTTTATAGACCACCAATAAGGAGTACTTAGCTTAGCCAGAGAAAGCCACAGAAAGCTCCAGAGCCCTGTGCATGTAAGTGCAGACCCAGAGCAGGAGGGCAGTAGCTGAGGGAGAAGGCTATTCTGAATAGAGGAGCATCGTCTAATACGACCCAAGGCTCAGGTTGGGGTCTGGGAGAATTCCCTGAGAAGAAGCCACTTTTTCCCTGCCCCTCACGGGAGGTCACTAAGGGAGGTGGGCTGACGGGAGGCAGGCCCGGGGAGGAGAGAGGAATGACTTCCTGCTTATGGCTCATCCTCTCCATTCCGGAACTTTTCAGTTCACTAATTATTTATGAAAAATGTTTAATAAAGTAGATAAAGTAAAAATGGAAACTATGTGATGAAACGAGAGAAAGGGTAGGACTCGCCCAATTTTTGTGTATTTTATAAGACTAGTTTATCATTTCCAGGGTTATTCCTACTGTTAAATACAGGACTATGCTCTGTCCTGGCCAGAGCCAAAAGGCTCTTGCTTGAGATTTCAGTGCTACACTCCTGACCTCTAGTGGACATGCAGAAACATGTCTCACATCCCAAATACCCTTGTATAGGTTATTCCACTGTTTAGACATCCTAAAAGATTGAGTTTTTAAGGGGCTTAAAATATGAGAAACAGAATAAAGTAAAATAAATATATAACCTTCTTCAAGGCTGACATAAAATATTCTCTCTGTATGTAACCTATATGTAAGAGCAACCAAAATGTGCTTTTTTTTCTTCATAGGATAATTATGTCACCTTCTTAAAAAAAAAAACAACAAACTGCATTACTTTTAGACCATAGAAGTGAGAAGCTTATTAAAGAAAAGCCAACAGAGTTCGGTTCTTGTGAATAGCAAAATACATCAAGACTGGCTTTAAAAACCAGTTTTTTAAGTGAGGCCTGATGTTCTGTAGCCTCCTGATGGCATGCACTGAGAAAAGCACAGTGTTACTTTTGTGATATTTGTGCTAAAATACATAATTTGGACTTAACTATAAGAAGATATCAGACAGATCAAATTGAGGTACATCCTACAAAGTAGCTGGCCTGCACTATTGAAGTATCAGGCCACTGGAAGACTGAAAACCCTCTCAATGGAAGAAGATGAAAGAGATACAACAGCTGAATTCCAAGTATGATCCAGCTTCATCTTGGATCAGAGAAAAGACATTAGTGAGGCATTTAACAACATTTTAATGCTGATTTTCTTAGCCTTGATCATTGTACTGTTATACATAATATTGACACTTGGTGAAATTGAGTGAAAGTTGAAAGGTATGCAGATACTCTTGATATTTCTTTTTTTATTTTTCTAAACCTAAAGTTATTTTCAAAATAAATTTTTAAAAATTAATAATTTCCATGCATTTCTTCATGACCTGATGAGTTGGGTTATTTGGGAAGTATTCTGCTATATGGTTCATTTTTGACCCACAAAGCATCAGCTATCCCATCTGATTGGCTTTCAGGATGAGTCCACTCACATATCCAGCACCTTGGTGGCCAGGGTCTTCCTTCTGCACCAGTCACTCGTGGCTCTTGGCCCTTACAGCCAGGAGACTAAGTATTTCTTACATAGTAACCATCTTCCAAAAGGGAGTGCTCCAAGCTGCCATGACATCACTTCTGCTGTCTCCCGGCTGTCAGAGTGGTACATAGGTATCCACATCCAGTGGATAGGATAGAGACCTTGACTCTCATTAGGAGAATTACTAAAGAATTTTGAACGTTTTAAAATCCATCACAGATATCTAACATAAATTTTATTGGATAAACAATTGAGATGAAATTAGTGAAAAGGGCAGGGATTTGTTTTAGTCTGATACACCTAAACTCTAATCCTGGCTTAATCATTTGTAAAAGTATGATGTCTGATCCTCAGTTTTCTCATCTCTAAAATGGTGACAATAACAAAAAGCCACAGAGTTGTTCATAGGTTTGATTCGATACAGTAGGCAATAAATATATGAACCTAATAGTAATTGCTAGCATTTGCCAAATCACTTACCAAACGCACAGTTCCTTTGCTGTGCTTTTTATATGCTGCCCCATTTAATCATTACCTTTCCTAGGCTGGTATGTCCCATTTGGGATAGGTCGGGAAGGGCAGCACCATTTCCTCTGGCTTTGTCTGTGAGCCAGCTCCATTTGTCTTGGCCGCTATAGGTTCTGTCATTTCTTACTGCCTTGTCGCTAGGATTTCCATTTCCACATACTATTTCTTTCTATTTTATTTTAATCCCCAAGGTCCCAGGTGCTGATGTATGTTTGGCACTTTTTGGTACTACCTTTCAGCATTTGTTCTCAGGGCTGTCAGCAGTTTTTTGACAGCTTCTTACACAATCTGTCAGCTCCCTCTGAACCCACAAATGCCTGCTCATCAAAGCCAAAATGTTCAGTGTCTTTGTTTCAGAGCGTGTTCTACTGTCAGCCTTCATTTTATACAGGATTGTGGGTGCTCAGTTGTTGGCCTACTTGGGAACACTGTGATCTGCACATTGGAGCAATTATTCAATTTGGGGCAATTACTTATAAATGTTTCGTAAGGCAAAGATATTGCTAGACTGAACTTTGAAACAGCAGTATCCAAACAAGTTAAGGAACCACTTCTTCATGCACACACGGCTGATCTCAATCTGTTGTTTTGGAGGAAGGTGGTGACCCTTTCTTTCTACAGAAAGCAGGGTTTTTATTGCCTCATATCCTGTCAAAAAGCAGTCAGCTACTTTTTGTATTTTCAACATGGAGACAAATAAGAAAATCAAGTTTGGTAAAGATTGTCTGTTTGCTGTCTTTGTACTTCACTTTTAAAATTTGCTCTTATTTAAATGGAAGGAATCAGTTTAATACTTTAGGAACTAGAGAACACATTAAATAGTACCCCAAAAAGGGATTGATTAATTTATTTGTTGTGTTAACATTCTATTACTTTGACAAATACTGGAGATAATCAAAATGTAAAGAAAAAGGTTTGCTGTGGATCACAGGTTTGGAGGTTTTACCATCACTGGCCCTGTTGCTCTGGGCAAGGCAGCACATCATGATAGAGGGTTCATGACTAGGACGTGAAAGAGAGAAAGGCAGCACAGATCAGGGCGGCACAGCTCCCTTCAAAGGCCCTTTCCTGGTTGTCTAAAGACCTCCCACCACGCCCCATCTCCTGAAGGCTCTATCAACTTCCAGGGCTGCCACCTTGGGGACCAGGCTTCCTCGCGTGGACCTTTGGGATCTGTAAGTTCCAAACTGCCACAGTCACTTAGTCACTAGGCCAGTCTTCTGTAACATAAAGTTCAGTGGTGACTTTTGGCAGGTGGATACCAGCTGCAGAAAATCTAAATTTAGATTTGCTTAACTATAACCCAATTGTAAACAATTTTTGCTTAACTGTATAATGGTCCAGAATAGTCTTTATTTTTTCTAACTGGTAAATATTATGATCATGACTAGTCTAAAATCATCATTAGTATAATAATATGGCAGTTTGTTTTTATCTCCTGTCCTAATAACACTTTGTTTTCTGCTGTCTTTGGTTTCGTAAAAAAATTAGCCGAATAACTCAAAGCCAAATACTTGCTTAATTATATTTTATATTTTACATAAACAAATACTTTGTGTTTATTATTTATTCTTTCTGCCTTTGTATCATATTTTTGGTGGATGAATGTGAAAGTACTTTAGCAATTCATAACAGGAATATACTGTTATGTATCTAATCCTAATCTTCCCTTCTGGTTTGGAGACAGACAGCGCATGGTTTATTAGAAATTCTTTGCCCAATACCTCTGATATTATATCCAAAAGGTAAACAGATTATATTTGTGATCAAGATGAAGGGGGAAACACTGAGTAGATCCTAGACTTACGGGAGATGTCGAGTCCTACTTGAAAAATCTTCTCATATATGCTGACTTTCATGGTAAGGAAACTACAGTACATTCCATAGCAACCTTATTGCTGATTCTTTTATCTTAAAACACGTAAGATTCCCTGTCTCTTGGTTTAATAGCTCAATCTTTCTTCAGAGTCACTGGGCTGAGCCAGAAGTTCAGATCTCATCTCCAGTATGGTTTCTCTAAAAGCTGTTCAGGTTGTTTACTGCTAATGAATGATACAATGCTCTGGTTTCCAGGGAAGAAAAGCAAAAAGAAGTCTGACAGTTAGCCTCTAATTACCACCTACGATTGAAGAAATATACTTGAAAGCCAGCACTAAAGCAACAAAACTCTAAGAACAGTATTGGAATTCCTATGTGATACTTAAAACTCCTCCTGTACAATTAATCTGCTTATTAGGAACATAGCCTTGTTTCATTTCATTTGCTCCTGAATGTCCAGGATCAGGAATTTCAATTAATAATTTCAAACTTCGTATCACTTTGCTATCTTGAGCAAGAAACAACTTTCACAAACTTTGGACAGAAGAAAATAACCCAGAAATGTATAGAAGAAAACTAATTCATTGAAAATATCAATACCTCTTTATGACTATTGACAAAATATGCCTAAACCTTAATAAGCACCCTAACATACTTTTTTAAAAAATCTCATGATTTAATTAGTGTTAATGTGAAGATGAAAGCAATTAGGAATTTTATTAAAGATTTATGAAAGTCTTAGGAAAATAACAAAAGTGATAGATGTGAAAGTATTGATTTTTACTCTTTTTTTTTTTCCTATTTTAGGGATTGAACATAATCTTTCATGTAGCTTTGGCTCTCCTAAAGGTAAGTCTGGTTTTATCTTAAATTGTTAAACTGTGTTAGCTCTTTGCCCTTAGAGCTAAAATAATTCACCTTAAAGCCTTTGTCTCATTTCTAAGAAATTCTGATCTTTTCTACTCCCTCTCATTCTTTCTTACTGTGTTTATTTGGAATTTGTTTTTCTTATAACCCATTTAATCTTGCTACTACAGCATTTCTATAAGTAACATAGCTTTCATTCATGTGAGTTGGGTAAGAGAAAAACTTAAAACCTATTTTCTGTCAAAATGAAGCCGTTTTTTTTTTCTTAAAATACTACTTACCATCATAGCATTCCTGGAGGCACCTAAGTATATAATTAAATTATTTAAAAGGTTCTACAATACACTAACTGAAAAAGAAACTGGCACATTTCAATTTGCAGTTCTTCTGACAGCTGGAAATTTATAAAACACTTTAGAATTTAATTGTAATTACCTTGTGAGATTGTATATAAACATATCACTGTAGTTTTAACAGTGTGGTAACAATATGGCATTTGCCTTGGTTGGTGAAAATAACCCAGTCAAAGAAGTCATTCTGCTACTGGAGGGTGATAATTGCCTGGTTTATAAAAAGACAAAGCTTACTCTTCCCTGGTATAAAATGGTTAATATCTCAGACAGTGGGCTCAGACAGATTTGGTTTTAATTTTTATTATATATTAATTGTACAAATTAATGGCTTTCACTTTGGTCATGCATCATGTTTCAGGCATGATACGTGCACTATCTTCCTTTGTAACTCTTTTACCTTCCCTTCTCTCCTCCTTCTCCTGGATCATCTTCCCTAACTGTTCCCCTTCTTCTTTCAAGTCTTTTTTGTTTTGTTTTGTTACTGGACTCATGCTTGCTAAGCAAGCACTGTACTGCTGAGCCCTGTTCATAAGTCTTCTTTGTGTTTGTTTCCACACACAGGAGACACTGTGTGGTACTTACACAGTGTTTGTGTGTCGGACTTACTTCTCTTAACACAATGATCTCTAATTTCATCAGTTTTTCTGAAAATGATATAATTTCATTTTTCTTTATGACTGTATAACACTCCATCGTGTTATTGTGAAGAATGTATATTCCTTATCCATTTGTCTATTGATGGGGACTGGTCTGATTTTGTATGTTGGCTATTTTGAGTTGTGCTGCAGTAAATATGGACATATGAGTATTTTTCTGTATGCTTGCTTTATCCTTTGGTTAAATACCCAGGAACAGTACGATTGGATTTTGTGGTAGTGTTATTTGTAGTTTTCTGAGGAACCTCTGTGCTGTTTTCCATAGTGGTTATCCTGATTTCGGTGCTTACTAGCAGTCCAGAAGGATTATTTTTTTCCCCAGTCATCAACAGCACTTTATTTTTCCGAATAATAACCATTCTGACAGGAGTGAAAAGGAATCTCAGTGTAGTTTTTATTTCATTTTGCCTGATAGCTAAAGATACTGAACATTTTGTCTGCTTACTTACTGGCTATTTATACTACTTTGGAAAAGTGTCTGTTTAGATCATTTGCTCATTGTCAATGAAATTATTTGATCTTTTGATGTTAAGTTCTTTATATAATCTAAATATTAATCTTCTGCCGGAGGAATAGTTGGCAAGATTTTCTCCTGTGCCTTAGGTTGTCTTTTCACTTTGTTGATTGTTTCTTTTGCTGTGCAGAAGCTTTTTAATTTGACATTATTCTTTTTCTTGATTCTTGCTTTTGTTTCCTGGGGTATTGAATCTTACTCAGGAAATTATTGCCTGTACCAGTATCTTGAAGAATTTCTCCTATATTTTCTTTTAAAAATTTCAGAGTTTTATGTCTTAATTTTTAAGTTGATTTATGTACAAGGACGAGGTTTGTTTCTAACTTAAGTTCCTACTATGTGACTTTGGGCAAATTGTCATAAGTGCTCAGAGCTGGAGTTTTGAAATAATAATACAAAATTAATGTATTATAATTAAGGTTATACGTAAAATTTTTTCATATGGCATTTAGAGCATTTTATTGCCTAATAAATGTTGGCTGTCATTATTATGATTAGCGATGTCTTTCATAAGTGCCTCAGTGTGTTTTCAGGTTCCTCTTCATTTTGCCCAGTCCTTCAGTTATCTTGGTAGGGGCTCTTACTAGGCTCCCTTCAGAGAGCCTTGATATTTAACACACTTTGACCCTCACCAAAAGCGTGAAATACTTTGGGCCCTCTGAAACTTAAGACATGGATAACCACCGCTCATCACTGTTAAATATTTGCTTTCTGTGAAGTTAATAAAATGCTTGTTATTTAGTAAATCACTTTGTGATTAACTATGGATAATTTCTATGCCACAGTTGAGTCATGCAAATATTTAAGATATTTTAATAAAATACATCTTTTAATGAAATCATGGATTTTGACCTTAATTTTTCTGTCATTGAAACTAATCAAAACCAAAAACTAGCCAGGCACAGTGCCATACACCCATAATCTTAGCTATTTCTGGAGGGTGAGGCTGGGTGATTGCAAGTTCGAGGCCAGCCTTGAACAACTGAGACCCTTTCTCAAAAAAAAACTAACAGACTGGGATGTGTAGCTCAGTCTTTTAAGTTTAATCTCCAGTACTGCAAACAAAACAAAACAAAACAACAAAAAATAAGCCCCCTTCAAGGAAAAAGAAAAAAAAATTTTTAAATATGCCCTTTTAATAGGGCTAAGATTTTTAGAATGTCTAAGCAATGAATATGTTATATAATTCAGGTTACAAAAAACTAAGTATAAGGAAACCCAAAAACTTTTGATATTTTTTATCATTTCTAATTTTAGCTCTCACATATTGCATCAATTCCAAAAACCCTTGCCTCATGTTTTGGGTAATCTGCATACAGGTGTAGATGCTGGTTAATTGTGTTCTTGACTGACATGTTGATTTGCTTGTGTTATAACCATTGGTTTTGGGCCATGTTAAGCCACAAGTGGCCTGGGCAGGGAACATTATTTGGCCTCTGGGCAGACAGTTTGTCTGTGTCTTCTCTAACATTATATCCACACTGTACGAACATTTATCTTGGAGACTTTGGCTGGTTAGAGAAGGTAAAAGGGAGCTTTCTTATCTCTAGTAGCCTGTATTGGTATACTTATCTTGTGTGAATCCTGAAACTCCATGCACAGATAATGTAGAAAGAGCTCAATTCAAGTTTCTGCTCATTGATCTGATTGCTCTACTTGGCAAAAAGAATATCTAAACATAAATGCCTATGGCTGGCTTCCTGTTTCTGACCTACTATGGCAGATAAAACAATGGATATGGATTAAAAACCAAAACAAAACCCTTTGGGCACAAAGCTTAAAGTACTTCTGAACCTAGCCTTAATAATTTTTTACTGAGTAGAAATTTTTAGGTTTCTCTGAATTAGAAGTATTTCTTAGGATGAGAGAGCTCAGAGAACTAATCTTTCTTGAGTGTTTGCTCCACTGAGTGCTAGCATGGGCCTGTACCCTATTGATACTAAGGAGATGAAGGCCCAAGATTGCTGAAGTCTTTTGTCTGGATTTATAATTTTAAAATAGCACAGGGATGGGATGAATGTCTCTGTTGCTTATAAGGCAGTTACAGTGCTTTTAAGCTAAATGATTCACCATAGTAGGTAGCATCATCAAATTATTTGATATTCCAAAGCTATGGTATGTGTATCCTCCCCAAATCTAATCCATTTATTATATCAAGCATTTAGGAGTCATTGTGCACTATATTCAGCAGATTAAAAATGATCAATCAAAACTGATCTTAGCCATTTCATGTTGGGCAGAGAAATTTCTCTTGTGTTCTTTGCTTTCTGACTGCGCTTAAAAGCAAATAACAGAATGCTTTTCTACCTCCTTTCTTAAGGTATTAGATGCTTGTTTTGTCTTGTGTGTATATGAAAAGATTACAGAGATTAATAAAGCCCACTACTAATCTCATCACCAAAGATAACCATAATAAAAATTTGGCATAAAAATATTTTCAAATATTTTTCAAATATTTCAAAAATGTTGTCTTGGTGCATACCTATAATTCTAGGTACTATGGAGGCTGAGGCAAGAGAATCAAAAGTTTGAGGCCTTCCTGAGCAACTTACCAATACTGTCTCAAAACAAAAGTTAGAAAGGATTGCTGATATATCTCAGTGTCATGAGAATGGCCTAACATATGTAAGTCCTTGAGTTCCATTCCTAATACTGCAAAAAACAAAAACAGAAAGTTCCTTCCATGTCTTAGTCTGTGAACATATAAGCAGGCATTATATATCTGTATACAAGGATATGTATATATTTTTATTTGAGTTACAGAAGAGATAAAGAGATAGATGTGAAATCCAGAATACTGTAAAAGATGGATATATGTTTATTTTTTTCCAGAAATTTTGCAAAACAATATTCTTTTTTAAAATTCTATTTTTTAAAAAAAAAGCAAAACAAAAAGGATAGAAATGGTACAGAATTTCAAAAAAATTAAGAAATCATCACTGGCTGATATATTACATATTGTTATCTTAGAAGTAGTTGTTCAAATTACAAAATCAAAACAAAAGGTGAACAATCAAACAATGACAGTACAAACTATTCTGTTTGAACTATCAAAAACTTAGTATGGTTATCTGTCTTGCACATATATACATACAATTATATATGTATGTCTATAAGTTGTTCTTTCCTTTTGAGCACTTTCTTTCCCTTTCATTATTAAAACAGTACTCTTCTTCATTTAGTACCATATCATGATTATCTTCCCATGTTACCACACACATATAGCAATTATAAGCATGCAGACAAGGGAACCAGACTACTTAACGACATATACTCTCTCCAATAATTTATCTAGTGATTTTAAATAAAAAGTAGTTTTTTCATTTTTGAAATAAAGGTATTGGTAATACCCATCTCATAGGATTATTAGGATTTAATAAGTTAATATAACTGGTATCCAGAACTCAGTAAGTACAACAGTTTATCCAGGTGCTACTATATAGACAGATAATTTATTTTTTAATTACTGTTTTTTATCTTCTTATACATACTGTAATTTAACAAATTTTGTGTTTAATTTTCGTGATCATTTATTTCTAGACTTACGTTAAATGAATTGTAACAGATATTCTTAAATTTCCACCTTTGTGTTATCTAATGATAACTCCTAGGTAAATTTCTCATGTGGAATTGCTAGGTCAGATGGCAATCATATTTTAATTTCTGTGGCATATTACAAAAATGCTCTCTACCAGCATCAGGGAAGTATGTTTTTCCCATACTCGACAAGAATTTCTAAATGTGTGCTTTTTATTTTATGTGGGCATGGATATCACATTGTAAAACAAGGGAGCTGAAAAGTAATTACAGAAGTAATTTGCTTCATTGTAAATAAATAAAACTCTTTTTGAAGAGTTTGTTACTTCCTTTGTTTAGGAACATCCAGTTTTGTTAGGAATGCCAGTTGATCCTGGCTAAATTTTAAAAGAATGGGCCTCTTGTTAGTTTGGAAGGGCTTTGTATATTGTGCAAGAGTGTTGAAGCATGCCTTTGGTTTTGGTTTGTCAGCCTCTCCTTTGTGTGTTCCTTGCCATTCCAGCAAAGCTTTTTTGATAAAGTCACTAGTAAAATCTAGTGGGCATCTGTTTTTATCTTACTTGATCCCTTAACAGCTGACAAATGATATAAGGACAATACATTTCTTTTCATATTTTGAAAACATCTTCCCTTGTTTCTTTTGTCTCATCTTTTTATCTCCCTCTATTCTGCTTCTCATTTTTCTTTTCTCTTGTTTTTTTCTTAACCATTAATTTGGAGTTCCACCGAGTTCCAGCCCCTGGGAATTTGCTCCATGTATCTTTCTCGCAAATCCTGTTCATTCCCCCTGATCTTATCTGTAAATGTTTACTCATACTTAATCCAAACCCAAATGTTTGGGTGTATTTCACAGGTACATCAAATCCTAGTCAAAACTGAGCTGATGTGTTGTTCTCCACGATGCACTTTTCCCCCAGGAACCTCCCCTTCAGTAAAGGTGCTACCCAGCTGCTCCAGCTGGAAACCCAGAAGTTATCCTTTATTTTCTTACCGCCTCCGTCTCCTAATCATGAAGTCTGGTGGTTTCTACTTCTTGAGAATATTTAGAACTAACGCTTCTCCTACTCCTCTTCGGTAGTTTAGACTATGGAACTATCTAAGTTAGACTATTGCAGTGGCCTCATTTAACAAATTTTGAAAATGTATAGTGTAGGTTACCGTCTAGGCATCGCAGGTAAAGTAGTGTCCAGGAAAGATGCTGCCTTCTTGGAGACTGCATTTTTTAAATAAAACAGTGTAGTAATTAAACACATATGAATATGAATATTTAAATGCTACAAGGCTCTTACTATTTACTGCCTAATCGGCTAAGCATGGTGGCAACACCCCTAATCCGGGAGGCAGAGGCAGAGGCAGAGGAAGAGACCAGCGCAGAGGCAGGTGCAGAGGCAGGTGCAGAGGCAGAGGCAAAGGCAGAGGCAGAGATAGAGGCAATAGGATTGCTGCGAGTTGGAGGCCAGTTTGTGCTACACAGTGAGTTCAAGGCCAACCTGAACTACACAGTAAGAGTAACTCACGGGGCTGGGAATATAGCTTAAATGGCATAATTGCCTGCCTGGTAAACTCAAGGTCCTGAGTTTGATTCCTAGTATCCCCTCAAAAAGATTGTCTCAAAAAACAAACAAGTGAAAAAAATATATTTATGACCTGACTGTCACTCATCTTGAGAAAGAATTGGCTTCTCTTAGTTCCTAATATGTGGATATGAATAAAAATTCTGCTAGGGTAATAGTTCATTTTCATCTTTGGTTGTCTTTTTTTAAGAAACCTTTGCAATTAATTGTTCTAGTTCCCAGTATTCAGTTTATTTTATTTTCATTAACTTACATACCATAAAAATTAACTTTTAAAAAGGTATAATTTAGTGGTTTTTAGTATATTCACAAAATTTAAAACCAACCACTCTTATCATAATTCTGGATCATTTTCATCACCCCAGAAAGAAACCCCAATAATCATAAAGTGATTTCCTCCCCTTAAGAGGGCCTTACAACTACCAATCTGTCTTTTGTTTGGGTGAATTTACCTGTTCTGAACATTACCATAAATGAAATCATGTATGATAAATAGCCTTTTGTCACTGGTTTCTTTCATTTAGCATAATGTTTTCAAGGCCTTTCTGTGTTGCAGCATGTATCAGTTCTTCATTCCTTATTGCTAGGTAATACTTTATCTATAACTGAATCACATTTTGTTTTATCATCATTTGTTGAACCTTTGCATTGTTTCCATTTTTTGACTTACGAATAATGCTGCTATGAAAATTTTGTGTGCAGGTGTGTGTGTGTGTGCGTGTGTGCGTGTGTGCGTGTGTGTGTGTGTGTGTGTTTATATGTTTTCAGTTCTCTTAGGTATAAGCCTAGGAACAGAATTAATGGGTTGCTATGGGTCGGTCCAAATGTCCCCTCCCAAAGCTTCATCCATTCACAGGTGGGGATTTTCAGAGTAGTTGGATCTAAAGTGTGTGCTGCTAGGATTAAGGGTGTATGATTACTAAATTAGTTCACTGATTGTTTCGGTATAATTCTGTTGTGGGTAGTGGGAAGGCCCACCTTGGGTAGGAGTGCTGCCCACCCCGAGGGCACGTGCCCAGAATAGAATATAACGGACAGAAAAAAGCCTGCTGTGGTTGCTTGCTGCTTTGCTCCCTTCTGCCCACCATGAATTGTTTCTCCTCTATGATGCTCTTCTTCCATGCTGCCCGGCCTGGCAGCCATCTAACTGTGTATTGAAACCTCTTTAAACTGTGAGCTGTGATATGTCTTTCTTCCTTTAATTTTGGATGTTGTGTAATTTGTCTTAGCAATAAGAAAAGTAGCTAAGACATAGGTCAGATGGTCTTGTTAAATTAAACCTGTGTTTAACTTTTTGAAGAACTTCAAAACAGTTTTCCAAAGTTACCACACCATTGCATTCCCACTAGTAATGCACGAGTATGGTCTAAAGCCTAAAATTAAAGTTCAGTACGAAGTACTCTCTTGACATCTTGGGCAAAGCCAGAGGGCCTTCAGAGATCTAACAGCAAGATGTCCTTCTTTGCTTCCATGGATAAGGTTCCCTAGCAAACAAAAAAATCAAAAAACCTCTTAACAAAAGGAAGAGGTGCTCTTCTTACTTAAAAGTAGCAGGTTTCAGTTCCCTGTCAGCCTGCATCATTCTTTAAACAAGCCAGTCAGATTCTCTTGAGGAAGCCAAGTGGGGGGGCACCCCAGTTTGTTGGTACTACGGAGTCTGCTTCCCATTGTTTCTGATTGTTAACTCTGTTATAAATGATGCAATGCCATCTTCCCCTAGGGTTGTGCGTTTGTGTGGCTAATAAATTGCAGTCAGTCTCATTTGTCCATTATCAAGTGTGCTTTACCATTCCCTTAACCCTAGAGCAAGAATTCTTCCCATATAAATAAGGCAAATAAGAGGTTTTTAAAACAATGAGGGGTTTCATTTTGCCACATGCTTGTCAACACTTGTTACTGTCAGTTTTTTGAGTTTCAGCTACCCTTATGTGTGTAAAGTCTCATGGTACAATTTTGTGGTTTAGTGCATGGTTATTTAATTGTTCCCATACCATTTGTTGAAATGTTCTGGCTCCCTTGAATGTTCTTAGCATCCTTGTCAATTAATCACTTGATCATATGCACACGATTTAATTTCTAGACTCTCTATTCCATTAATATGTGTCCTTATGCCAGTAGCATGCAGTTTTGATTATAATAGCTTTGTAGTAATTTTTTAAAAGAGCAGAATATATTTATTGAAAAAAAGCTTCTTCTAACACACGGAAGGAATCCCAAGTGGGTTGCTGAGGATCCTGTGTTTTCTAGGAATTATTATGGAGCAAAACCATGAGCTGAGGCAGGTCTAAGGTAGTAAAAAATGGGAACTCACAAGGCAGGCAGGTATGAGGTTAACCACTGAACTATGGTTAACCAGTCAGTTTACAAGTGTAGTTACTCAGGTATGTAGTGAGTTTTGAGATCAGGAAATATTTTTGGTTTGTGTCTGGATGTCCTCTTCCAAGCCTCATGCAGTCATGGGAGGCAGTGTTTTCGAAGAGGGTTGAATCTAGCATTTGTGATTGACTCACTGTCTAATACTGGCATTAAAGGTGTGAGTGCTACACCTTCTGTAGGGCAGGTAGCCTGCATGCAGTGTAAGGGACAGAAAGAAGCTTGCTTGCTCCTCTCTTGTTCATGAATGGTTGCCACTCTGCCTTAGAGCCAGCTGATTTTGGACTGAAACCTCTAAAAACTGCTAAATAAACCTTGCCTTCTTTAACCTTGGATGTCAGGTATTTTGTCTCAGCAACAAGAGGGAAGTAACTAAGATAGGAAATATGGGTCTTTACCCTTATTCTTTTTAAAGATTGTTTTGGTAATACTGGGTCCCCTGCAATTTTAGGATCATGTTGTCAATTTCTGCAAGAAAGGCAATGGCATTTTAACAGAGATAGCACTGAATTTCTTTGTTGAGGAAAGGTGACATGTAAATATTATTTAGTCTTCTAATCCATGCTCATAGACTTTTCCATTCAGTTCTTTAATCTCTTTTGATTATGCTTTATAGTTTCAGTGTACAAAATTCTTGCACTTCTTTTATTAAATTTATTTCAAGGTATAAATGTCAATTTCATTTCTTAATTATTAACATGTAAAAATACAACTGATTTGTCTATATTGCTTTTCTATCTTAAAAACTTCTTCAACTCTTTTTTTTTTTTTTTTTTTTTTTTTTTTTTGTCTTTTTCATTTTTATCGGTACCGGGGATCAAACTCACGACTGGCTGCTTGCAAGGCAGGTGCTTATGCTGCTGAGCTAAATCCCCAGCCCCTCTCTTCAACTCACTTTTAGCCATGATATTGATGAGTGGGAAGGGGTGGATCTTAAGAAATTTTTTTACAGAAAACTTTAGTTCTCCCTTTTTTAAAATTTTTTTTTTAGTTCTTCCTTTCTAATTTGGGTGCTTTTATTTTTTCTCTTGCCTAATTGGCCTGACTAGAACCTTTAATACAATGTTAAATGGAGGTGGCAAGAACACACATGTCATCTTGTGCCTTATCTCATTTACCTTCTTTCAGAAAAGGTTTCTCCCCATAACTATTTCTGAGTTATCATTACTACCACTGTTACCACCATCTCCTTGCTGCCATGTTTGGTAGTAGTTTTATAATAGAGAAATAAACTGTATGCTCATTGTTCCCTTCAAGAACATTCCCTCAGTGATAAAAAGACCTCAAAAAAGGCAGGCTAGGGGTTTAGCTCAGCAGTATAAGTGCCTGCCTGGCACGTGTGAGATTATGAGTTTAATCCCCGGTACCAAAAAATTAAAATAAAATAAAATAAAACAACCTCCAATTAGCCCCCAATTCTTAAAGGTTCTGTACCTCCCAGGACTTCATGCTGGGGCCCAAGCCTTTAACATGCAGGCTTGTGACTAAGAGAGGACATTTGAGATACAAACAATAGCATTTCTTCCCTCACAATGAAAAATACATTTAGTCTACCTCTAAGAATCTCTAAAATCTTAAAAGTCCCATCATTGTTCTAAAGCCCAAGTATAAAGTCTTCTCTGAGATTCAGGGCAAACAAAGCTGTCAACCCTTGTGAAAGTGAAAAAGGAAGTTACAAACTTCCAAGATATAGTGATGGGATAAGCACAGGTAAATATTCCTATTCCAAAAAGGTGGAATAGGAAGATAGTAAGAAATCAACCCAAAGGAAGACTAAAACCTAACACAGCAAACGTTAAATTTTAAGTCTCCGTGTTCAGCATTTGTGGTGAGTTGTAGGTTCCCATGCACGTGGGCAGCCCTGCCCCTACAGCATTGCTGGTTATAGTCTATATGGCACTTTCTTGGACTAGCTTTGTTCTTTGCCTGTAACTTCCCTCCGAAGCATTGCTCACTGCTGGCACCTGTTCCTCCCTGGAGTATCCATTCCATCTTCAGCTTCACTCTCCCAGTTGACACATTGCCACACAGTAAGTGGTGGCAAGAATTCTGATCCTGTAACACTTTCTTGACCTCCCAGGCTTTACTTTGAAATCTCAGTAGAAGCCTTTATGATCTCAAAGCTCTTATATTCTGCATGCTTGCAAAACCAGCATCATTTAGATGATGCCAAAGTCTGCTATCAATATGAGCCATACTTGGGCATACTTCAGTCATGGCTGCACAGCCTTTGAAGTGCCTTTCCAGCTTAACATGAGAAGTGGGGAAAAAAGGAGAAAAACAAGAAAGGACTAGAGTCCCACAGTTCTTTCAAGGGCATGCCCAGTTATCTACAGACCTCCCACTTGGCTCACTTCTTAAAAAGTATTGTAGCCTCCCACTATTAGTAGTGCTTTTGTGAGGACCAAGCTTTAGCATATGAACCTTTAGGGGATATCCAAGATCCAAACTATAGTAATAAAAGCACAATTCAGGTTGATCATGGCAGAAGATGATCTTGGAATGCTGTCCAAGGGTAGCACAAGGAGCCACACAAGATCCATGTTGAACATCAGATGTTAGGCTTCCTGAGGTACACTGATGAATAAAACTCTTTCACTGTATACTTTAATTTTGCCTAAAGAGATCCATGCAAGAATTTTCTTCAAAATCACTATACTTTTAATGTCAAAAGAAAGAATATACAGTGAGAGGAATTATAGGATGTTCAATGTTGACGACTATGATATGGTGTTGGGCTTAGAGGATTATGATCGTTTTATTCCTTTGTGGAAAAAGTCAGACAAAGTATCGAGGAATTTGGGATATTATAAAACCCAGGTCAAAATCAGATTTTTGCCTGTGTTGGTGCAATACATATCAGCAGTAACCTTAGGAAAATCACATTTGATAAAGACATCCTGCATGGATGGGAGACTTCAGTGTGGATGGTTTGTGTCTCAGCCTGGGTCTTACTGGTCACTGAAGAACTTGCACTTTGGATTTTCTGGTTTTGTTTGCGTTCCATTCACTTCTGCACTCGCAGCTTGCTGATTTTTTTTTTTTTTTTTTGGATGAAGTTGTAAAGCAGATGGTCACTGCCTTTGAAAGAAGAAGTTGTAGAACCTGGAAACAAACGCATCCCAGGAATTACTGCTGCACAAAAGTGCAACACATGCAAAGGGGAAAGGGCTGGTGTCACCTGCTTTTAACTTCTCTTCATAGTTAGGAATTGCTTTCAGGATTTGTTTTCAGAAGTGAGAAAGTATTTATTAAACCTAGTTTTGATTAAAAAACATGCTCTGTTGAAAACTTGCACGTAGAATGTGGACTCACATGTAGGTAAGAATTCTCTCTTCAATCAAGTAAACTTCCAAGAGAGGCATACATTAGTAGGTTCTGCATTTACAGTAAGGGATGTCGCCACTGTCACTGGAATACTAACATCATTTCTCTGAGCAGGAATTAACACTGTAATTTAAAGTGCTTTTTAATTATCACCTTACCTTCAAGAAGTTTGTTGAGATATGCAGTGTATGTTATATTAATCATGTTGTATTTAAGTTATTAAATTCAGAGTATGTGTAACTTTTGCTGGAGAGCCTGCAATATGGCTTCAGATACTTGAGGACTTTTCTTTTTTTTTTTTTTTTTTTTTTGTCTTTTTCCTTTTTACTGGTACCAGGGATCGAACTCACGACTGCCTGCTTGCAAGGCAGGCGCTTATGCCGCTGAGCTAAATCCCCAGCCCCCGGACTTTTCATATATTTAAAGCAAGAACTTCACCCACATGCGTGGCATATGCCGGTAACCCCAGCTACTTAGGAGACTGAAGCAGGAGAATTGCAACTATAAGATCACTGTAGACAACTTGGGTGAGACTGCCTCAAAATAAATTTGAAAAAAGGGCAGAGGATATAGCTCAGTGCTACAGCACTTGCCTAGCCTCTTTGAGGCCCTGGGTTCAGTCCCCAGCATCACCAAAAAACAAAAAACAAAACAAAACTGTTAATAAATGTTTCCTGGCACTGTTGATATTTTTAAATTGTTGTGATGGGAAGTAGGCTGTAATTCAGTGCCATAGTGAGTTTGGCTCCTAGATGAACAGTGAGGTGTGGGTGTGGGTTTTTTTGTTTTGTTGTTGTTCTTTCTGGTCTAGAGCATGCAGCTCCCTTCCTAGTGGCTTTCAGCCTCCTCCCAGGTGCTGCGGCTGCTCCTTAAGTGACGCTCACTGCATGTGATACTTTGTCTACCCAAGAGCCTCCTGATCAACATTGATTGATCATCTTCCAGCACCACTCAGCCCCATTTCCTATTTATTGTGTGTACTCATTTTCAATAACATTACAAAGTGGTATTTTAAAAATTAATGTAAGGACTGAAGTTGTAATTTAATAAAGTTAATTTGTTTATTTTTGGTACAAAAAAAAGGACACAGTTCATCCACTGATAGCATTTTTGAATGGGCAAAAGAAGAAAATAGGTTTAATAGAGAACCAAAATAACTCGAGAAGTAAGACCTGTTTATTTGATGTTTTGTTTTGTTTTGTTTTGTTTGAGACGGGGTCTCCTTAATGTAGTTCAGTTGAACTTGCTATAAAGCCCATGCTGGCCTCAAACTTGCAGCAATCCTCTTGCCTCCACCTCCTGAGTGTTGGGATTACATGCGTGTGCCACCACGTACTGCAAGACTGTTTATTCTAAAGAATTTTTAAAACCCTAATTATTAAATACCATGCTCATTAGTTAAGCATCCCTAGGATTTTCTAAAGGGCATTCCTGCCTCCCCTTTGCTGGCCTTGGGAAGAAGGACTTACTCATGCTGTTCCTGCCACTCCTTGTAGGATCTTGTTTCAATATATAAAGGGTTAAAGGAGGGGAAGTAGAGACAATACACCTGGAAAATAGATTTCTTTCTTTTGGTGTTAGATGCAGCAAATTGAGTTCAAAGTCTTTGTTTCTGTGCTTGAAGATAAAAATGTATGGAAATCAGAAGTGCGATTCCTGCAGTTGACTTTCAGGTTAGAAATCTAGGGACCTTAGAAAAATGAAAGCAGCCTTCTTTTGAAATTTAGTGGGTTTTATACTGTTTTCTGCTTGAAGGAATCTCTGTTGTCCTGCTGGTGGCAGTAATGCACCACTTCGTGATAGGAAAAAGTTTGGAACATAATACTTTAAATTCTGTGGCTGTTAGTATTTCTTTAATTTGGTTTTCTCCTCCACATCATTTGTTATTTGAATTGTTTGTTTTTAACCATACTCTGGTGTATCTTCAGTTTGATGGTAGGTTAGTGTTAAGATACTGTCTAGCAAATGCTAACATAAACCAACAAAAATACAGGGCTTCTAACTACTATAGGATACTCAAAAAATTTTTAAGTTTTAAAGTTTCAAAAATTATGTGTTTCATGAATTAGGGATCTACATCTGGAAAAAAATCATTCATCATAGCACCATGCATATTTTAAATAGGAATTTGTTATTATTTATTTTCCATGAGAAAGTCTAAAATACTAGGAAGACAAAACAGTAGGGAAAACACACCATGCTCAAAAGTAATTTGAATTTATGTGCCATAAGAAATATAAGGTCATTTGACAGAGACAAGAATAGTAAAATTCATTGTCTTCCTTGCACTATTTTTATGAGCAAAATAAGTACTCAGCATAAACTCATTCAAACTTTTATCTCTTTTTACTTAAAAAAGCTCTGTCTTCACCCCTCCCTTGCTTTGTACCTGTATTTAATAAAAATGTGTTCTGCATTTATTCCAAGGCTAGTCCTGACCCCATGTCCATGATTCCACCTGTCCTACCTCCCTTTGGAGGAACCTGTGCTGACTGGTTAGTTCCCTTGTTCAGCAGACATTCTGAGAGTGTTTACTCTTGCTAGGTTCTGGGTTAGATGTGAGAGTATATAGTTCAACATCCTAAAGTGGTCATGAGTCTAATGAAGGAGGCATCCAAGTGTACACTTACAATTCAATGTGCTTGGTTTTGGGTTTAAAAAGGAGGTTTGAGTAGCTAGAGACAAGATGCCAGTTTCATTCTGGGAGAACCAGGAAAGATTTTCCAAAGATGGCAGTTAACCTGAGAATAAGAAATTGTAGGCAGAGTACAAGGGAAAGTGGCCAAGGCCAGGCCTCCGCCAGAGTGCATTTGCACAAGATGAGGTTCTCGAGAGCTTTAATTACATGGCTGCCATCAGTTCCCTGAGACTTTAATCAGATCATCTAACCTTTCTAATAACCTTTCTTATTTATAAAATAAGGAATCAAGAAAATATAGTTTCTAAGTCTCTAAGTTTCTGTTATACAAACTGGTAGTCTGTCTTATATGTATATATACATGTGTGTACATATATGTGATTATGTGTTTATGTGTCTCATTCAAAATGCTATGCTTTAAAAAATATATTATATAGCAGGAGACCCTTACATTGTAGTGAAGTCAGCCTCTATTTCACAAATCTGTATTGACATTGTACAAAGAGAAAAGAAAAGCGTTTTATCCAAGTTATTTGAAGGCTGCATGTTCAAAGATAATTATCTCAATTAAAAAATGGATAGGATAGAAGCAGAGCCAGAGAAAGCAAGAACCATTGTGCCAACAAATAATTAAATTTAGGCTGATGAAAATGAACTCAGTGTTCAAAATTATCATATTATTGACTGACTAAAACGATACTTGATTTCTAAGTTCTGCCAATCCACTGTTCTTTCATTGTCTCTAAGATGTATGAAGTCCTTCCTGAAAGGTGCTTAATGCTCTAGTCAGATTCTATTTTACTTTGACCAATCAGTGTGTGTGAACTGATGATAGGGAGATATTATCAGGAGACTTTTGTCAAAAGATGTTACTGCCCAATAAGTTTTTATGACCTTTTTTATCTATAAGAGCTGCTGGTATTGCTATTCAGCATGAAATAGACTAATTTTTTTCATTAAAGTGTTGACAGTTTGATGATCCACTGTGAGAATTAATTGATATTATCGCAATAGTATAGCCAGTCAGAGAAAATTCAATGGAAGCATAAACAAATTTATGTGATATGTGACTTATTAATGATGAACAAAAACTTTTGTGTTTAATAGAAACACAAAAGTAGACTTGTTGGTTTATTTCTTATATTTTCCTGTTACTACTAGAATTTATTTTTGGTAAGTTTAAATGAATTTAGAACAAATCATTTGTTTGTGGCATTTGTAACCTTAAATAATATCATTTTTATGTCTACTTAAAAAGACAATGAATATGTAACAGGGAAACCATAAAAAAGATATAATGGTTTAAATATGATACTGTGTTTGTCTTACAAATCACAGTCTAGAAAGATGATAATTTGCCCCAAAAGGTAGGAAGCTCTGTTCTATGAGGTCACTCAGGGACTCAAGTTCTATGGTTTGGTTTGGTTTTTTGTTTTTTCAGCAAACCCCCTACAATGCTGTCTTCAAGTACATGGTTAAAGCTATGTCAGTGCTTCTGTCTGTCCCTGTTCCATTTCAAATGAACAAGGAAATTTCAAGGATAAATATAGGACAAACAGTTTCCTTTTAAAAAAGCAAGAAGGAAGTTGCATACATCAATCTTACATTCCATTACGAAGTTTTATCAGTGGCCACATTTAGCTGCAGGGGCAATATAGTCTGTAGTTAGCAGCCAAGTATACTCTTAATTTCTATATATGTAAAAGGAGGAGAAGATTCTGAAGAACAATTAGCAGCCTGTTGTAGTTTGCCCTAGTGGCCATTCAGCGTCTGTGACCACCTTTATTCCCACACACAGACTCTTTTTCAAGAGACATTCGCAAGGTTCCATTCAGTTACTTCATCTACCTGAAGTTAGAGGTCTCTGCATAGTGTGCTTTCCTGTCTTTCGGGTTAGAGATCATCCCGTTAATCCATGGACAAGTTACCTGTTCACCTCATACCCACTATATGAAAGTAGAAGGAAGGCTGGGAGTTTAGCTCAGTGGCATAAATGCCTACCTGGCAAGCTGAGGTTGTGAGTTCAATCCCTGGTTGGGGGTGCGGGGAAGAAAGTAGAAGGAAAAGAATAGTTATAGGAAAAATTGTTCTTCAAAAAAGAGAAGAATGAGAAACATGTCACAGTCACTACTCTGTAGAAATTTCTAAGATTCCTTGCTACAGTCCTGGAGTTTTCTTGTTTTCTCATCTGGCTGTTTCCTGGTTCTAATTCTGATCTGTAACTATTACCCAGTCTCCTCTATGATGATATCTAAAGATAGCGTTAGAGAGTACATCCTCCTGGGGAGCTGCAAACTTTCAAAATTTGCTATTTGTGGAGATTTGGAACACTGAGAAGTGTTTTAGTAATCAAATACAGGCTTTTCTTTTAGGCTAGCTTTTTGATTTTCTTTGGGAAGTAACTCCCTCAATGCTTCTATACACTTTGGGTATTTTTGCTTCTGGGTGAACTCTTCTGAGTAACAGATCCAAAGATTTCTTTTTTCTAGGCATAATTCTTAAGTCTTCTTGTTTTATTTATTTGTCTGCTTGTTTTTAGAGATTTCTTCTTTCCCTATTTAATATTTGCTATACTGAGGCCAGATAAAAGCACAAACTTAGGGGAGAGGGCAAAACTCTTAATATGATCTGGGCTTCTTGGCTGGTACTGTGTCTTGACTGACAAGTCTTCTTTTTGACAAAGTCTCCGTGTGTAGTGCAGGTTGGCCTTGAACTTTACTTATGTAACTCAGGCTGGCCTTGAACTCACAGCAATCCTTCTGTCTCAGCCTCCCACGTGCTAAGATTATAAGCATATACCCCTCCCCTGGCTGGTTGACAAGTCTTCCTGAGAGATACTTGTGATGAACACAGAGATTCTTCTTTCTGTTTAGAAAAAGTAGTTGGATTTTCTGATCCTCAGACTCCAGCCACCAAATGTATTCCATTTAGACTGTACACAACTTCCCAGCCACTTTGCTAGAGTGACAGGCATCATAGGCCTGTGGTCTGTCTTTAGAGGCAACTGTTTTACTAAATATTGTGATATGACATTAAAAAGGACTGTCAATTTTCTAGCCAACCAGTATTTTATCTTCTTACCTTAGCTTTTATTCAACTACAAAGCCAAGAAAAATCCTAAGTTTGAAGTTTTACATTTTGACAGTGCATCATTTCTGGGTAGCAGTTTCTGTATTAAAGTATAGAAATTTGATTTTTTTTTAATTTATGAGGGTATAAAAATGATGTATATTAAGTAGAAACTATGCTTTTAACTTTTTTTAATTTTTAACTTTTATTTTTTCAAAGTGGTACAGAACTTCAAAACAGGATAATAGGAAATCGATGATGGATATCATAATATATCTTGATATCTTCACAATAGTTGTCCATACTGCCAGACATAATAAAATCAAATAAAACAAAACAGAATAAAGCCAATCAAAACACACATTAAGTAAAACAAAATAAATTGAAACAAAACTAAACAGTGAGAACAATATTGGAAATCCAAAACCAGACAGAAGGCAGTCCCCCATATTCACTATATTGTGTACTATCATCCTCCTAACAGATGCTCAGACTACCAGCCATAGGCCTGCAAAACTGACTTCTCTCTTCCTGGGCACCACATGGTTTATGCAGCTTACAAGAAGGGCAAATTGGCTTTTTGTTGTACTCCTCCCAGACCCAGCATGGCTTCTGCTGACGCCCAGGAAGGGGTGGGTGGGCTACTCTCTTCCTGGGCCCTGCATGGCCTGCATAGCTTATCGGAAAGGTGAACTGGCTTCTCTTCCTGGCCTTCCACAGTTTGCCTTGTGTTTTAATTTTGTCTTGTTTTTCTAGGATAACAGTGTGTGGTACAGGGTACTCCTACTACACTGGGCAGAGCCAGTGAACCATAGCTCCAAGTCAACTAGATGATCACAAGGGTGGACAATCAATACTCTTCAGTGTGCTGTGCTGCTAAACTGTATGTTTGATATGTTAGGCGTATAAATGTGCTTTTGACTTAGGATATTTTCAACTTGCAATGAGTATATGGGGATACAATTCCATCTTAAGTCAGGGAGCATCTGTATAAGCAAAATGCTGTAATAAACAGATTGCAAAATTTAATGGCCTTATATATTCTAGGTAAGAATCTCCACCTGAGGAATACCAAACAAAACTTTTCCCCATTCTGTAGCTTGTCTCTTCACTCTGTTGGCTATTTCCTTTGTTGTGTATAAGCTTTTTAATTTGAACTGATACCATGTGTTGATTTTTAAGGCCTTTTTTTGTGTAACTGAGCTTCTGTTCAGAAAGTCCTGCTTCTCCTGGTACTATTTGTGGATTGTCCATTCTGCTCCATTGATCCACATGTGTGTTTTATTGGAGGGGCTTGTAAACTGGTATGACCACTATGGAAATCATAGAGATTTCTCAAAAACTAGAAGTGGAAATTCCATTTGACCCAACCATTCCCCTTCTATGTATCTCCCCAAAACAGTTAAAGACATAACATTACAGTGACATGTGCATACCCATGTTAATTGCAGCAGAGTTCATAATAGCTAAAGTTTGAAGTGACCTATATATCTATCAATAAATGAGTAGATAAAGAAAATGTAATACTTATACACAATATAGCTACTGTCCCATAAAAGAAAACTTGGAGTCATTTGTAGGAAAATGCATTTTGAGACTGTAATGTTAAGTGAAATAAGTCAGATACACAAGCCTAAATGTTGCATAATTTCTCTTATATGAGAAACCCAAAATATAAAGAGAAAAATAAAATGTAATAGGAAATAGTGATACAGATCATTTGCAAAAGGAAAAACACAAGAATAGAGGAACAAGGAGGGGAGTGGGGAGGAGAAGGCAATGAAAAAAGAATTGTGTTCTGTATTCATACCAACTCCCCACACGAAATATAATTATTAAGTACTGCAAACACATACCAATAAAAAATTAATTAAGAACTACAATTGCTTATTAATTTTTCTGTTTTTTATGGTTGTATGTAAAAAGTAAATGTGGCCCAGGTTGACAGGTAGTTCTGCTCCACAAGATTGTTCACAAACCTCTGTTCCTCTCATCCTGTTGTTTTGATGCAGGCTTTGTAGAACTGCATGCTATTTGGACATTTTGTGTATTTTGTGTATGATACGATTTTTCAGTATTTCTTACTACTATACTACTTCTTAGATGTCAGTAGCACTTCTCCAGTTGAGATGATTAATGTCTCTAGACATTGCTAAATGTCCACTTAGGGCAAAAACCACCTCGAGCTGAGAGTCATTGCTTTATTGTCTTTTAGAATATAATTTTCGTCTATGTATTTAAAGTAGATTTTGATCCATAATGAAGAGAAAAATCAAAATTGTCCCAGATATTATAGTTAGCAAAGGATATTAGTATGATAATGATAGCTATTCCATGTTCAAAAAGTTGAGAAATGAAAGATACAAAAACGAACCAAATTGAGCCTTAGGAGACAAAAGTATGCCAGATAGAACTTAGAAATGTACTAAGTAAATCAAATCAAAGGGCAGATGTGGCATTGCAAAAGAAAAGATTAGTTAATTCCAGGACGTGACAATCGGAACTATTCAGAATTAAACACAAAGAGAAAAATGAATTTTAAAAAGAAATAAGAATCAGTTGAGCTATGACAGAAAAGCCTTTCTTCAGAAAGCCTAATGGAAGAGTAGTTGGAGAACCTGAAAGGGAGAGGTACAAACAATTTGAAGGAATAATAGCTGTTTTCTCAAATACGATGAAAACTGTAAATCCACAGAGTCAAAAAGTTTGATGAATTCTAACAAAGGAAACTTGAATAAAACTACACAAGGCACATCAGAATAAACTGCTCAAAACCAGAGCAGGGTGAGGGGAGACAAATGTACAAAAGAACAAAGATAATTGTGACTACGGATTTCTCCCTAGAAACAATGTCAACAGTAATTAGAACCATATCTTTAAAATAGTAAACCAAAAAAGAAAAAGGATGGGCATGGTGATTCATGCCTGGAACCTCAGAACTCAGAGAGTCAGAGGCAGAAGGACTGTACATTTGAGCCCATCCTGGGCAACTTAATGACTTAGCTAGACTCCGTCTTACAGTAAAAAATAAAAAAGGTTGGAGGTAAAATACAGTGAAAAAACCCTGAATTTAGTCCCCAAGACTGGAAGTAAAGGAGAAGAAAGATGTCTGTCAAAAATGGAGGTAATTACTTTAGAAACATAAAAGTCTAAAATAATTCATCACTAACATCTTAATTATAAAAACGGCTAAGGAAGTAACCAGTGAAATAACAACATAAAAAAATAGCTAAAGAGTCAATCATACAAACTAGTGACTCTAAAAGAAACATTTAAAAGTGGAGAGGGACCAAGGTTATAGCTCAGTGGCACAGCCTCTGCCTGACAAGTGCAAGGTCCTGAGTTTGATTCTGGCAATAAATAAATAAATGGTGGGGAGGATTAACAGTGAATCAAAGAAACAGAAAATACACGTCAAGGTAACAGACATTTATGTACCTGATAAAACTTGTAGCCAGAGTGATAAAAAAAAAAATACAGAAGATGTAAGTTATCAACACCAGGAATGAGAAAGGTGAAATCACCACAAATTCTCTAAGCATGAAAAAGACTAAAAAAAAAATTACATAAATTTTTATGGTAATAATTTGGCAAGTTACGTAACATGCACAAATCCCTTGAAAAAGATGGATTACCAGTTTCACTCAAGAATGGTCAGCTGCGTATAGCAGTATGCTGCTGTACCAGTACTGTGTTGGGCTGAGCAGGAGAATTAAAACTTTGAGCCTAGCCTGGGCAACTTAATGAGACCCTGTCTTAAAACACAAAACAAGAAAATACAAAGTCTTGGATTCAATCCTTAATAACACACATAGACTCCACAACCACCACCACCATCTGAATAGCCCTTGTATTTTATATATGTGTGTGTGTGTTGTTTCTATATTATCAGCTTGCTTTCTTTTATATCACCAATCTGAGGTTCCTCCTGTGATGGTTCGTAATGGGAGCTGGTAATGGGAACATCTTTCCCTCAAGATGACAACACATTGCAAAGGTGGAGAGTTGAACAGATGAAGTGAACACTGAGATAAGCATAAGCCACCGAGCATGGCCTGAAATACATGTTAGGAACCTGAATACAGAGCCAGGAAGACTGAACTACCAGAAAAATCGATCAAGAAGATTGTAAAATAGGGCCACCTGGACATGGGTGGCGAGCAGAGCCGGTGCCTTCCTGCTTCTGGGCACTTGCATGTTCTGCAAGCCCTTGCATGGTTAAGCCAGCTCCATTTTAAATTGTCAGCACTGGAAAGGAAGCTACCAATCAGTTTCTTCCTAATTATTAAATTGCAGATGCCTCCCCCTTAATTATGAAATATTGAAAGATGGTTTCTTTCACGTAGGACCCATTGTGTCCTCAGTATTTAAATAGGCACATGGAAAATTCTTTGTCTTTTAGGGGGTGAGAATATACTACAGTATTTAAAATATATTTCCATTTAAGTAATTTTAAAATAGAGAATTAAATCTTGCTCTTATATAAAGGCTAATTTATCTGTCTGCTACCATTTTATTACTAAAATCAAGAATTTCAGAAAGGCATTAGAAATACAATTATTGTCATCTTGTCTTGATAGAGGCAATGTTAAGTACATTGTTTAGACAATTTTAGGGTAAAGAGAAGAAATCAAAAGGTCTTGCTCAGCACTCTTGCTGCTGAGGCATTCTTGTTGGAGAATAATTTGTTTTCATTTCAGAGCAAGGACAGTAAAGCTGACTCTTGTATTTGTAGAGCTAAAGCAGTGATGTCTTTTTAAGAACAGAACTTGTCTAGCCCTGTGGGAACTTCTGAGCGCAGTATTCAAGTGTTGTGCCATGTCTGTCCCTGTACTGCTTCTCCACTATGTGTGCACACGATGAGCCTGGCCATGGTGACAGCTGCTGTTAGGCCTTCCTGGCTCTGTATTCAGGTTCCTAACATGTATTCACAGTGCTATGAATTAGATGTGTAGCTCTTACGTTGGCTGAGTTTTTCAGCTTTAATGTTCTGCCATCCCATGATCAGAATGCTATAACATGGGAGGTTAGTGATTTTAAAAAAGGAAAACGTATATATACAAAGGAGAATTCACTCACACCCAGGTCTTTGATTTGTTTATGTAACCATGTTCCCTCCCTTTTGAATTGCTTAGTGACTTCCTAGTAGTTTTCCTGTCCTTTAGATATAACAGCTTGCAGAGAAGACATAGAGAAAGGAAATTCCATTTACCATAGTGACTTCCATGTCATTTTCTTGAGTTTGATTTTAGTCCTGTTGAACGTAAATTCTAAATAACTGACCTTTTTGGAAAATAAACTTGTTATTTAGGTATTTTCTTAAACGTGTGTTTTATGTTGATGATGGTTTGGGTGCATGCTGGCATTGTTTGAAACCTTTTGGAACTTTAATAACTTGGTTTTTAACTTTTTTTTTTTTTTTTAAATCGGTACCAGGGATTGAACTCATGACCGCCTGCTTGCAAGGCAGGTGCTTATGCCACTGAGCTAAATCCCCAGCCCCTATGACTTGGTTTTTGAATACTTATAACTTAGGGCTACGTAGGCTACTATTTCCCTCTACTCATGTTTATTTTCATGTGAAATACTGTTTTCTTTGATATTCCTTCTTCAATATCCAAACAAAAAAATCATAACTACTAGATTCTCATGTGTCCATTCTGCAATGTATGTGGAATATTTTCAGTTCTTTTCCAGGGAACCAGCCTATCTTATAACAGGAACACTGTACCCCCCACCTCAAGTTTACATGATTTTGAAGGAACACCAACCAGTAATGAACATACCTTTAAATTGAGTTTTATATACATTTTATTCCTTTTACAGTGTTTTACTCTGTGTATTTTCCTTCCTTTCTTTTCAAAATGCACAATGTTTCGTTTGTTTTCATTTTGAGCCTTCTTATTTAGTCATTAAATAGAGATGTACACTTATTCCCTAGTTTAATGTATTTCTTTTAAAAATGAAGCAGTATTTTAATATTATTTATAGCTTTACTTCATTTGACTGTAATTTTTTCTTTCATTTATTTACTCAGTATTTATGTAACTGCAGGGACCAGAAACTAAAACTGGACATGCAAACAAGAATATGTTGTGGTTAATCATTGGCGTTCACTGAGAAGTAGGGAGACAGACGTCTGCATGTGATCGCTGTGGGAGATTTATCGTAGGATCATGAATGCAACAGGATACAAAGACAGAAGGGAGCTAATGACAGGAATGGCTTGAAAGGGAAAGTGATAGTGGGCATTTGAGTCTTGAAAGAGGAGCAACAGAAGACAAGGAATAATGTTTTAGGCCATAGGGATGGTATACGTGAGTAACCCAAGCATAAGAAACAACACGTTAAGAAAATGAGTTCTATGAGAGCAGTGGACGTGAAGGACCAAGGTACTTACTGTGGCTGGGAAGGTAGGACAAGTCTAGATTGTCTGAAGGGTGTCTTGTGTTCAGGATGTGTGCTAACCTTTAAACCTCTGGCCCAGAGAACACCTCCAAACACTTACATGTCCAGATACTGTGTTTGAAAAGATAGTTTTGGGATAAAACTAGAAACTGATAAAAATAGAATGAAATATGAAGAGACTTGTAATAAATGGGCAGCCAGTTAGGAGACTTTTACAAAAGCCCAGAGAGAAGTATGACGATGTCTTTAACCATGGCTGTGTAATAGGATAAAGGTGGACGAATTGAGCATTTCCCATGTACTGTCTGGGAGGTTTAGGAATGCTTGGATATGTGCGATGATGGATACTAAGAGTTACTCCTCTTCTTCCCTTTCTCTCTTTCTCTTCAAGCTAAAACTTGCCTATCACATTCTTCCATCCGTTTTAAGGGAAAGAACTGCCATAAAATATTCTTTGTAATTAGGCTGCTTGCTGAATCTTTTTTGGGGGGAAGGGGACTGGGAGTGCAACTTACGACCTTGCGCTTGCCGGGCAGACACTTGTGCCACTGAGCTGTGTCCCCGACCCCAGCTTACAAAATCTTATTTATTCTCATTTATGGCTCATCTCACAATAACCAGCTTGTCCCTTGGCAATTAAAGTGTGATACCACATCAGCTTCTGCTTGATTCAGTTTATTGTATTATGGCTTAAGTTCCATTAATAATTAGATGGCTGGACATGGTGGTTTACACCTGTAACCCCAGCATTTAGGAGGTTGAGACAGGAGGATTACGGTGAGTTTGAGGGCTAGCCTGTGCTATGTAGTGAGACCCTATTTCAAAAAACAATAATGATGATGAGGATGATGACAATGATGATAAATAGTGTAGAGAGAATGACCAAATCAAATGGCTTTCTAATCGAATCTGTGCCTCAAAGTCAGGAATATTTAGACAGCTGCTCTGTGTATTTATCAGGAGGCAATCCACTTCCTCCCTGAGTTGGTGTAATGGTTGATACAGTGTGTCAACTTGAGAGGCTTAGAAGTTTAACAGCCACTCAGCAGGAAGCTATGGTCCTCACTTTGTAACCATCCTGAGCCTGTATAAGAGGAGGGTTTGGAGATGGTGTGTTATATCCACCTTAGGGAGCAGTAGCCGGCATATAATGTAAGGGAGGAAAAGAGGCTTGTTTCTCCTCGTTTGCTTTTGCTGTTTTCTTCCACTTTGAAGTGTTGCCCCGTGTCATGCCACCCTGCTTGGGAGCCAACTGATTATGGTCTGAAACTTCACAAACTGTGAGCGAAATAAACCTTTCTTTCCTTAATTTGGCTTGTCAGGTATTTTGTTGCAGCAATGAGAGGAAAGTAACCAAGATACTTGGTAAAGAATACCATCTCTCAGACAGTTTTGTATCAATGAGTTATACAGATAGGATATAATAAGCCACACATACTTTGGAAAATCAGACAGATATACTGAAGAGATGTTTTTCATTTGTGATGCCTCTTGGATTCAAGCATAGTTGGTAGTTCAACACTAAGCACACCAGTCCACACTCTTGTGTCACACTGAATTTACTACAAGAGCTTTGTGGCTTCTCTACTTCAGTATGTTTCAATTAGTCTGTACTGCCCTGTACTATTGGATTCTAAAACTTACCTTACTATCATCATTCATTTCTTGTTGTCCAGAAAAGCCATTTTGTAGCATCTTATATTCATCATAATTTGACTTCAGATGTACCTGCTGGAAATTTTATTATACACAGCCATATAAACCCTCTAATTCTTCCAATCTGTAGGTTTTATCTTGCCATAAAGTCTACAATACTATTGAGTGCAAAGAGCAAGTTATGGGCTCCTTTTGTATTATATCTAGCATTGAGCAGAGTTCTGGCTCATGGTGTACACAAAGAGAATTGAAGATCTTTTCTGTTTGCCCTGTACGCCTATATTAGTCAGCTTTTCATTACTGTAACAAAGTCATGAGATAAGCATAATTACAGAAAAAGTTTGGGCTATATTAGTTATCTTTTCTGTTGCAAGGACAAAATATCTGACATCTTTAACTTAAAGGAAACAAGGCTTATTTTAGCTCAGTTTCAGAGATTTCAGTCCCTGATTGGCTGGCTCCAAGGTAAAAACATCATGGCGGGGGAGCTACTTACGTCATGCAGCTGGGAAGAGAGCATAGGGAGAGAATGCCTGAGAGAAGTGAGCAGGTACTAGATGTAGGGAACGAGAGGGGGGGTTAGGTCTCACCATTCCCTTCAGAGGCCTACACCGCAGGAATGGAAGGTCTCCCTCTAGGCCCCACTTCTTAAAGCTTCCAGTATACAATGCACTGGGAACTAAGCTTTTAGAATATGAATTTGCTGTGTAGCTCAGGCTGTGCTTGAACTCACTGTGTAACCCAGGGTGGCCTCAGACTCTTTCCAATCCTCCTGCCTTAGCTTCCTGAGTACTACAATTACAGGTATGCACTGCCACACCTGCAAACACGAGAACTTTTGGGAAACATTCCAGATCCAAGCTAAAGCAACCCAGAGTTCATTTATTCCTCTATTCCTTACGAGGTCTGAG
This sequence comes from Cavia porcellus, assembly GCF_034190915.1. Taxonomy (NCBI): domain Eukaryota; kingdom Metazoa; phylum Chordata; class Mammalia; order Rodentia; family Caviidae; genus Cavia; species Cavia porcellus. The sequence continues at coordinate 11,105,292 of NW_026947512.1, read as the reverse complement.
AGCTGTTTCTAACTTTGTGTTAATGTTTTTCTCTTTCCTAAAGTAGTTGATATTTATCTAGCATATAGTATCTAAAACTCAAAGGGCAATTTAAATATTGTGATAATCTTTAGTATAGCAGCCTCCTTATCCTATACGAAAGTAGGGGCTGGGGATGTAACTGAAAACACGGTGACTCAGCCACTTGCATGCCTAAAATGGTCTCTTCCGTTTTCTGTGGCTAGTCTTTGTAGTGAGACGAACAGTCCCTTTTGGGAACCATGATATTATGGCATTCTTAAGGCATCACTACAGTAATAGGCAGTCCAATTTAGCTGGACTGTAGTGTACTTTGTTAGTGTGCATAAAAATAGGTTCAATGCAGGAGGTGGCCAACATTCATGCAGGATACATTTGAAGGTGCTCATAAATTTTTTGGTTTTTTTAATACCGCTACAATTTTTAGCTCAGTTTCATTATGAATTAAGACAAAATAATTGCCTTTCTATAACAACATATAGTAACTACAGAGGACAGGGACTATAATTCAGCCCTGTTCACCATCTGCTGCACAGGAATAACTAGTTCATTCCTCAGAAAACTAATGCGTTGCTGCACTGTGGCCCTGAAGAGTCTCTGAGGGAGAGCAGAAGCAATGAATATTAAATCTGTAAATGTCAAGCAGTCACTTTAGTGGACTGGTTCCTGAAGGAAAAAGAAGTTCAAAAGCCTTATAAAATTATAACCTTTTAAAGTACAAATGAAAAGTCTTATTTTTGTTTGTTTTCCTGTAATATTTTGTCAAAGGTTTTTTAAAGTTCACATTTCTTTCCATTATGAATCTGTGCTATTTTTCTATTGGGCACTACAGAAAAGCAATACATAAAAAAGAAGCTAGAGTCAAACATGGTGGCATACACCTATAATCTTAGCATTTCGGAGCCTGAAGCAGGAGGATTGCTGTAGTTCGACGCCACCCTGGGCTACATTGTGAGTTCATAGTCAGGGATATAGCTCAGCAGCACAAGTGCCTGCCTGAGTTCAAGTCCTGATACCAAAAAAAAAAAAAAAAAAAAAAAAAGCACAAGGTCCTAAGTTCAAGTGCTGATACCAAAAAAGCCACCCTAAACTACATAAACAAACAAACAATTTCAAGTAATGATGTCAAAAAAGAAGTAATAGGACACCAGGATGCAAGCCCACTCTGCGAACCAGCGTCATGCACAGGCCTTTGCTAGACTAGAACAGCGAGACCCAGCCACTTCCCATGAGTCAGCACCATTCATGGACCAGGGGTAGAGAGAACAAGGCCACACTAGCAAGGAAGCCCAGTCTGGGAGCCAGGGCCATGTGCAGGCTGCCAGCAGACTGGAACAGGCAGACCCCAGCCCCTTCCAGTGCATGGGCTGGCAAACAAGAAGTACCAACCCCCCACACCCCTGCTGCTGTAAGTGACAGGCTTATCCAGAGAAACACAGGCTGTGATGATAGCTGTGTAGGTGAAATGCAATTGGATGCCTGTAGAGCTTTGGTGTTTCACTAACATTGCAGGTCTAGGGCCAGAGGTCTGATCATAGATTCAGAGGGCAGCGGTACGCAGTGGGACATCTAGGGGGATTTCCTTTTGAGGGTCACAGCCATTGTTGATTCCTTATGGTCTTGTTTTAGAAGTCCTATATCATTTCCATTGTTTTGTTGGGCTGGGTTTTATTTTCTCTTGTTTTGTTTATGTCATATCCAATAGCAGGAGCAGATATTTCAAAGATTGCAAGAAATATTATGGTAGCAATTTTGGATTTACTGTTGGCTTGTTTTTAAGTCCTTTATTGAATTCATTGTCTTGTTTTTATTGTTTTTATTCTGTTCTATTCTGTTTGATTTTTACTATGTCCAAAGTTATCTGCAGCTATTTTGAAGACATCAAGAGGCATTATGGTAACTATTGTTGATTTTGTAATGCTTTAAAGTCTTGCATCTCTTACACTGGTTTGTTTTGATTGGTTTTATTCTGTTTTATTCTCTTTAAAATTAAAAAAAAAAGGCTAGGGATTTAGCTCAGTAGCACAAGTACCTGCCTGGCAAGCACAAGTTCAGGAGTTCAATCTCTGGTACAAAAAAAGTACTAGAAGAATATCTACTGTGTCACAGTACTTCTTTCCTTTAGATAGGATTGGAGTAAGGTACTTGTAAGTCAGATGATACTGGAGATGAATAATGCAGTAGATCCCATTTACATGAACATTAGAAGCAATAGTAAGTAAAAAGTTACTGTAGTAGAAAAGACTGTGTATGTTTAGAAATATCAATGTGACTGAGGAAGTGAGATATTAAGAGGAAGAAATGATAGTCAGAGAAGTAGGTCGGAGCCAGATCAGTAAAGCTACATAAGCAGTAGTATGTGTTTACATTTGTATACAATGGGAAGCTGTAAGTTTTAATCAGTAGATCATTTTACAACATGGTTTTAGGATATCATTTTGATAAGAAATCCCAGCATGTTGACTGTACATTGAAAACAGTGACAGTAGAACTATCTAGATGTTATTTCAGTAGACCAAGCAAAAAATGATGATAGCTTGGGCCAAGGTAGTGAATGACAACAGAGACAGAAAAGGAAGACAGATTTTGAAAATAGGAGTGACAGGACTTTCAGATGAATTAGATTTGGAAGGCTGAGGAAAAGTGAGAAATCAAGGATCTTAGTCTGTTTGATGTTACTATAACAAGATACCTGAGGCTGACTTGAAAAGAGAATTGTTTGGTTCACAATGCTAATAACTGGAGAGTACAGACAGCATGGTGCCAGTTTCCTAGAGAGGGCCCCTTGGGCTGCATTATAACATGACAGAAAAGCAGAAGGGATTTGGCTCCATGCAGGAGGAACATATGTACAAGAAAGTAAACCAAGATGTTGAACTTGCTTCTAACAACCAATTCTTGGAGGAACTAGTACACTCCTGAAAATTTCATCCCAGCTCATAAGACCATTCATGAGAATTCAGCCCATGTGACAGAATTACCTTCCACTAGACCCCATTTCTTAAAGCTTCCCCCACCTTGATGCCACCACGCTAGAGACCAAACTTCTAGCACGTGAACCTTTGGGAGAGAAGTCATCTTCAAAATATAGCAAAAGATGTTGTGGAGCTAGGCAAGCTGATTTTCTAAGTGTAGGGAAGTTCACTGAAGCTGTTGAACTAAACTGACAATAGATTAACTAGAAAAAAAATTTACCAACTTACTAATATACACATGTGCATAGGAGCCACACAAAACATGCAACTCAAATAAATGCCAGTGGATGAAGCTTAAATACCCTTTTCATAGGGGATAGGGAAGTGGAAAATGTTGGTAATCTTAAAGTGATAGTGAATAATTTGGGGAGGAGATGAGGGGGCCCAAATTATAATGACCTGTTTAAGTTATTCTGGGCTCTGGGAATGGTTTAGTTTTCAGTCTGTTCTTCTACTATATGAGTTTAATCTTTCTTGGTTAATGACATTTCAGTAAGAAGATTGCAGACAATGATGTTCACATTTAGGGAATCTGTTATTTAAGTAGATGAGGGAGCTGGGCATGATGTGCATGCCTATAATCCCCGTACTCGGGGGACTAAGATCAGCCTGGCCAATTTAGTAAGTTAGTGTAAGATTCTGTCTCAAATTAAAAATAAAAAGGGTTCAGTGTGAAAACTCTAGTTACAAAACAATTAAACATACTTATATAGTAAAGTGTGGCATTTCCATACGTGTGTACAAGGTATAATGCTTCAGATTAGAATAACTAGACATGTCTATCATCACACACACATATTGTTTCTTTGTATTGAGAACATGCAAAATCCACTCTGCTAGCCAGCTCAGTAGCACAGTGCCTGCCTGGCAAGCATGAAGTTATGAGTTCAATTCCTGGTACATTCCCTCCAAAATAAATTAAATTAAATTAAAGTACACTCGACTTGGCTATTTTGAAATATTCGATTAATTGTTAAGCATATTGTACTATAGAACACTGGAAATCACTTCCAGCCAACTGCAGCCTTGTGTCCTTTAATCATCTTTTCTTCATCTATCCTGTCTCCACACCTTCTAGGCTCTGGTAAGTGCTAATCTATTCTCAACTTCTCTGAGATAACATTTTAGCTTCTACCTTTAAGTGAGGGTATGTGGTACTATATTTGTCTTTCCATGTTTGACCTATTTCACTTATAATAATGTCCTCTAGCAATCCCATCCATGCTGTTACAAAGGAGAGAAGTTTTTTTCTTTATGGCAGAATAATGTTCTGTTATGGGTGTATGCCTCATTTGTCCATTCACCATTTGATGTACACCAAGGCTGATTGTGTATCTTGACTCTTGTGAACAGTGCTGTAATAATCATACAAGTGCAGATGTCTCTTAAACATACCGATTTCAGTCCCTTTGGCTACATATCCAGTAGCAGGATTGTTGGATCACACCGTTGAAAATACTATTTTTAGCTTTTTGAGGAAGCACCACACTGTTTTCCATAGTAACTATACTCATTTACATTCCCACCAACAGTGTATGAGAGTTTCCCTTTCTCCATATCCTTGCCAGCATTTGTTATTTTTGTCTTTTTCTTAACCATTCCAACCATTCTAACTGGGGTGAAATGATATCTCATTGTGGTTTTGATTTGCATTTCCCTGAAAATTGAGATGCTGAGCATTAGTTTATGTGTTTGCTTGCTGTTTCTATATCATCTTTTGAGAAATGTGTTTTTGGGTTATTTGCCTATTTATAAATTGGGTTATTGGGTCTTTTTGCTGTTGAGGACTATGAGTTTCCTATATAGTCTGTAAATTAATCCTTTGTTGGATGAATTGTCTTTCTATTCCCTGGCTTATGTCTTTGTTCTGTTACCGTGTTTCTTTTGTTACATAGAAGCTTTTTAATTTGATGGAATCCCATTTGATGTGTGTATTTTGGGAACCATATACAAAAAATCTTTGCCCAGACCAATGTCCTAGAGCACCTTCTCTGTAATTCTTCTGGTAGTTTAAATGTTTCGAGTCTTACATTTAAGTTTTCAATACATATTTAATTGACATTTTCTTACTTTGTGAGGGACAAGGATCTAGTTGCTTCTGCATATGGATACCTGCTTTTCCCAGCATCTTTTATTGAAGTCTCTTCTTTCACCACTGTAGATTCTTGCTGTTATTGAAAATAAACTGTAAATATGTTCATTTATTTCTGGATATTTTATTCTGTTGCATTGTTGCATCTATTTTCATGTCAACCCATGCCATTTTGGTCACTACATACAGTTTAGTGCTATACTTTGAAGTAACATTATAATGACTATCTTTGTTCTTTTTACTCAATATTGCTTTGGCTACTTAGGGTTTTTTGTAGTCCCATATGAATTTTGTGATTGCTTTCCTAGATCTGTGAGGAATGCCATTGGTATTTTAATATATTCATTATCATTGAATCCAGTGATTGCTTTGGGTAGTGTCACTGGACTGGATCTGAGAAGGTCCCCAAATTTATTTATTTTTTTAAGAGCAGAATGCATTTATTGAGAAAAAAAAAAAAAACTTCTGTCTGAGGGAGAGACAGAAGAGATCCTGAGTGGGTTGCCAAAGACTTCGTCTTTTCTAGGGACTTTTATTGAGCAAAACCTTGAGGTGAAGCTGGCCCAAGATGGAGGAAAAGGGAACTCACATGGCAGGCGAGCATAAGGTGGGACAGAACTGTTGTCAAACAATACCCAAATTTAAAGTGAGGAACATAACCCACCTTTTTTGTAGAATAAACTTGCAAGTTCCCTGAGTGCCATCACAAAAAAAGAATTTTCAGGACTAGGCAATAGAAGTCATGGCAAGGGTTTTATTTGGCAGAAATTAAAAGGTACACATTCAAAAAAAAAAAAATAAAGTGCAGGCCTCAAGAGAGGGTTAACTTCCTGCCTCAAGAGAGTGTTAATTTCCTGGGTCAGGTTAATTATCTATCTATCTACCTACCTATCTATTTATTTTTTATTTATTTAGAAAGGCGTGGAGACTGCAGGAAAAGGTAGTAGCCCACTCTAAAGGGATGGGCCGAATTTGTTTTTTAAATACCATAGGTAATTCAAAACTTCTTTAAATTCTCTCAGTCTGCTCCTTTAGGATCAGTTTCCTGTTCTTTACTTTCTCAGTTAAGCCAATTTATAGACTCTGTTTTCCTGAGGAATTTGGGATGTGGTGGGCCTTAAAAAAAATAAAAAGGAAGGAGGCTAAATTTAACCAAGGCAGTGCTAACACTGTGACAACGTTGCCTGAAGTCCAAAAGTTGCAATCTTTTTAAAAGCACAATTTTTATAGTTTCTAGAAATTACCTGGGTAAAGTCTAAAATTTTGTTGCTTTAATCCATTCTTTTAAGCTTAACCAAGAACATTTAAATATCCTGAGAGCCTTATTGCTTTAGACATAGAAAATGTGACCTTTTAATTATAGGCTACTTAATTTTATATGTGTAATTTCTTTAACATTTTGTGGGCTGGGGCACAGTAAGACTGAAGGAAAACCAGAGAAGCTACCACCAGTGGGAAAAACAGAAGCAGACGGGCTCCGGCAACTGCTTTTACAGCACATAGGCAGTACTTCCCCGGGGCCAGCAGCCCCCACTTGAGGGAAATTTTTAAATTATTTTAATGTAAAATTATATGCAAGAAATTTAATTCTTAGTCAACTTTAAGAAATAATCATAAACATTTATATATTAATTTATGAAACCTTTAATAAACCAAATCTCTTATTTTTCATAAACTTTAAGAAGCCAAGAATATCTGAAATTATATTTAGCAATTGATAGCTTATATATTGCTATGAGCATTTATATGGGCTATTTCTATTTGTAGTTATTTATTCATTTTAACAGTTACTTTAGATAACTCATATGAACCAAAGCATAGCATAGTTAATAACCGTAGTTATGTATTATCTTTAACCAAGTAGAATAAAAATTCTACCCAGAAAACAATGGATATTGAACTTATAAAAATAATTTTTAAGATGAATATTATCTTGATTGGCTAACAACCTATATAAAAGCATGTCATTAGCTTTAAAGACATCTTTGCTCTTATCTTACCTACCAATTTAAATTAGCTCACTGATAAGCCATGTGAATAAAAATCGTTTGGCTATATCATGAGTGTCCACTTATCCATAAGCTAATTTAAGTAGAATCTTTGGAGGGTAAAATACACCTGAAAGTTAACACACACAAAACCAGATTTTATTTGCAAGACTTACGTAAATCTTGATTCTCACAGGGTTTTTTTTTTTTTAAACCCGATAATGTTTTAAGTGATTTAGTTACCCTTGATTATTTTCTAACCAGTTTTTATTGAAAGCCCTAGTGGAGCTAGAAGTCTATAAGGGCAAAAAAGTAAAAATAAAAATAAATTGATATGGGTTCAAAAAATGTTTTCTTAAATGAAGCACCTGCAAGTATTTTAACCAATTACTGAAACAAATGTACAGGCAAACAAATAGATAAGAAAACATATAGAACATATAAAACAATTACATTAAATCAGAATACATTCTTAGATATTTTGGCCAGGCTGAATTATAATTTTTTTTTTTTAGTTCTGGTTTATAGCTATAAACAGACTAGTCAGAATTTTTCCCGGGGATTATTACTTAACTCTCCTTTTTTCTTATATGAGTCTTAACAATATTTCTTATAATACTTTATTTAAGCTACTCTGAATACCTACTTCTTGTTAGTTAATACTCTAGATTCATAACATGTAACGATCAGAAGGGGGAAGAGAGAAGAGCTATAATTGCTCCAGAGGATCTTTGTTGACTTTCCCTCCTTATTATAAAACCAAATCTGAGGCCTTGTCATTTTACTCTCTAACTTAATCTGGAGAAAAATGCAACCTTTTAAAATCATCTTAAATTGGTTCCAAGTTTATAAAATATAAACTAAAGGCGACATTTGGGGACAGCCATTGAGTTGCCCATAATCATTTAAAATGTACCTTTAAGATCTCCTTTGTGTGGTCCTGGAAAGAGATGAAAGAAAAAAAAGAGAGACAGACAGACAAGATGGGTTCTGGTTTAGATCAGTGTGGTCAGGCTGTGAGCCACCTGGCTCATCCCAAAGTCATGCTGCATGTGCAGCTAGCCCCATTTCCCAGAGCCAGAACTGCCCACAGGGACAGCTCTGTCCCGTTACCCCAGGGTCAGATCCACCAGCAATTGGCAGCTCTGACCTGTTACCCCAGAATCGGAACTTCCCAGTGGGGAGGAGCTCTGCTGTTTTTTTGTCATGGACAAATCCATGCACTGTGATTGTCATAGAAATCTGTTGCTCATTTTCAGAACTAGCATCTTTGTTGCTGACACAGAGCTACTCCAGTGTTCATCAGGGGATCAGGAAAGCAGGAAAAAAGTTGTGCATAACAACTGGGCTTTCTTCAAAAATTTACCCAAAGATCTTTATGTGTTGGGACTTGTACACAAAGAATTCATACAGAGTTTTAAAAGTCTAGAGATTGGGCTGGGGATTTAGCTCAGTGGCATAAGCGCCTGCCTTGCAAGCAGGCAGTCGTGAGTTCGATCCCTGGTACCGATAAAAAGGAAAAAGACCAAAAAAAAAGTCTAGAGATGCCACTTAGCAACTATAATGCACATAGCATTTTAGATAGGGAGGTAAACTTGAGGCCAAAATTATAAAAATGCCAAAACCAAACAAAATGGAGGGAGGAAGCAAGCTAACAGAAAAGCAACCCGACAGGCAAATAAAAAACACCATTAAAACTACCTACAGGCAGTTCCCTTCCACTGTCCTGCCCTCTGCCTCTCCCTGATAACTAATGTCAGAGAAATTTAAAGGATTTGAGTTTTCTGACAAAGGAAAGCCTCAGCATGGGACACCAAGGACAAGAAGGGGGTTAGGGCTTTCTTAAGGGATACAGGAGGAGGAGAAAAAACAAAAACCAAAACAAGTAGGTTCCTTTTCAGTTTGAGTCCGTAGATACAGAAATTTGTAAAAGGAAAAGGAAGACAGGCAGGCCGGCAGGCAGACCGACTATGCTTCAGTGGGCAGAGGATTGGGGAAAGCGCGGCAGACAAACAAATCTAAAAGCCTTTGACACACTTAGCAGAGTAGCGTCCCATTGCTCTTTTCCTCCTGCTGCTGGCTCACCAGAGAAAATATCGGTGGACTGGGTCGAGGAGGTTACAGAGGTTGAGATGAGGAGCCCAACCCATTGTTTTTGTAGCGTGAGTTTGTGGGTTTGCTGGCTTCCATTGTGGGAAAAGAATTTTCAGGATTAGATAGTAAGAGGCATGGAAAAGTGCTATAGTCACAGTTTAGAAGGGAAACAATACAGGACACATAGTTTATAGGATTGTTTTATAATGCTTACCCAAAGAGTCAGATGCAGAAGAGGGCAGAAGATCTGTTCGCACACTATAGAGCCAAAGAATCCATTTGAGGGCCTGGATGCCATGACAGTGTGCTACATGAGTCCAGCTGAAGACCTAGAGCATATGGCACTGCATCTCACAAGTCCAACTGGAGCCCTAGAGCACAGGATAATGTTTCTTGCAAATCTGTACAAGGATCTTTGGGCACTGGGAAGGCCCAGAGGTCAGTGGTGGAAGCTAGAAAGTCTGTGCCAGGGGGCTGAAGGATCTGTGCCAGCGGGCTGAGGGATCTGTGCTGGAGCCAAGAAATGACACTCAAAGTTAAGAGCTCCCCTAAAAGAACCGCAGGCATCCTCCATGATAGTGAGGTCCTAAGTGCCTCTGATAGTGAGAACAACTGAGTTCATACCAGGAAAGTCTGTGGGACAAGCTTCTTCAGGAAAATCAACAGTGCACCATCGCCTGCTCTAGTTCTCCTTGTATGCTGTTGGCAACAGTCCTCAGGTGGGCCTTCCACACCTAGCACCACGCTGATTCCGTTCAGCTGGGTGTTACAAGTTGACTGTTAGTTAATACACTACAGAAGAGTTTTATTAGAAATTAAAAAGTACACACTCACAAAAAAAAGTAGAGTGCGTGCTCTCAAGAGTTGTTTCCTTGATCAGGGAACATTTATCTATTTATTTGATGAGCAAAAACTCTTGGAAAAGGTGGCCCACTCTCCAGAAGTTAGTAGTTCATTCTACAAATATGGGCCTGAGTGTGTGTGTGTCTGTATATGTTTGTTTTTTGAATAGGTAATTTAAACCTTATGGATTCTTTCAATTTAGTTTTTTATCTTAGGGTCAGGTTGTTGCTCCTTATTTTCTCAATTAAGTCAATTTATGTACTTTCACTATTCCTGAGAAATTTTGAGTATGATGGATCTAAAAAGAAAGAAGTCCAAATTTAAACAAGGGAATGTTCATATGGATCACCTTTGGTAACTCTGACTGAAGCCCAAAAATTGCAGTCTTCTTACAATACAATTTTTAATTAGATTTCTGTTTTCATTACTTTTCTCTTGCTGCTGGAACAAAATACCAACACCCAAAATTTTGGAAGGAAAGTTTTACTTAGTTCACAGTTTGTGGAGGTTTCAGTCCGTATTCAGCTGGTTCAAAGGCAGGATGGCACAACACACAGACAATATTTCAACATAAAGACAGCAAAAGCAACAAAAGCAAAATGAGGAAAAACTAACCTCTTCTCCTCCCTTAGATTTTTTTTTTCAGATAAACAATGAATACATGTTTAGTATGTCTGTGCTATAAAGCAGGGCTATGCAATATTGGTTGCACATTTATACTAAAAGCTCTTTTGCTACATGTCTGACATTCAGTTTAACAGACACCTGGCTCTGACAGCTCTGCTCTGACTCTGTCTCACTTGGGTCCCACTGCAGGTCTGTTCCCTCCTGTCTGTTTCAGGTCCTCTTTTATTTTGCCCTGGTTTTTCTTTTCTTTTCTTTTCTTTTTTTTTAAATTTGTATCTCCCTGGGATCCTGAGATGAAAATACACAATTCTCAGATGAAGAAATACAAATGGCAAATAAATACATGAAAAAATGTTCATCATCATTACTCATTAGAGAAATGCATATTCCTGGAAGAACTGAAAACATCATAGCACAGTGATATATGTGCACTTATGTTTATAGCATCACAATTTATAATAGCCAGATCTGAGAAATAAAAGTGTCCATCAACTGAGGAATGGATAAAAAAGTTGTGGTGTCTTTATACAATGTGTTTTATACAATGGAGTACTACTCAGCTATAAAGAATGATCACATTGAGATATTTATAAATAAATGGATGCAGCTTGAGACCATACTCATAAGTGAAATAAATCAAGCTCACATATATAAATGTCAAATAGTTTCCCTAGTGTAAGAAATGGTAAGAATCCATAAAAGTATGTGGTAATCATGATTCCCCATTATATTGCTTTGAAGCCTTATAATGTTTTCATTCATTGGAATGATTTTATTCTGGGTTGTTTGATTTTATTGTCTGCATTGGTGTAAACAGCTATTTTGAAGAAAACAAGAAATTATAATAGTTAGTGATGATTTAATATCATCATGTTTTGAAGTCCCATAAGCTTTTGTTCTTCTGTTCCATTGGTTTTATCATGTTGTATCTTATTGGATTTTATTATATATGATAGTGTAAATAAAATATGTTATAGACAAGGAGATAATATAATAACCTTTGTTCGTTTTCTGTTAGTTGATTCTGAATACCCTGTAATACTTTCATTCTCTTGAATGGTTTTACACTGTCTTTTTATGTTTGATACTGTAGTATATGAAAGTATACTCAATTAGTTCAAGGAAAGAGACACTATGGTAGCTACTGTTAGGTCAGATTGTCTTGTGGTGTTGCTTAAACTGTTCTGTTCTGACCTGTTTTGTTATGTCCTCTTTTATTTTAATCTTTTTTTTAATTAAAAAAAAAGAAGTAATGAAAATGGAAAAAAAACAGTGGTTGTTTTTCAATCACATATAGCAAAATAAAATGAAATACAAAATATTATATAATTTATCAAAACATAGCAGTACCATTAATCAGAATAAAGCAAAACAGTAGTAAAAATATTTACCGTCAAACAGATGGTAGAAGGAAATCCCCCTTATTTGCTGTATTGCATATGGTCAACCTCCCAAGAGATGCTCAGATCTCTGGTTCCCATTTGCTAATGGGGTTCGGGGATCCTCCCTTAGATTTTTTTTTTTTTTATTTAAGGAGAGAAAGGGGAAAAAAGCAGAAAAAGGGTACAAGTTATACAGAATTTCAGAAAAAAAATAAACAGTAGGAAATCACTAGTTAATGGATTACATATTGTCATCTTAGAAATATTTGTTCAAGTTACAAGATTAAAGCATATAAAGTGGACATTCAAACAGCGAGACTGCAAACAGTTCTGTTCAATGATCCAACAAAATTCAGTAATATCATTGGCTATCTTACACACTTAAATTTACATGCAGTTATATCATTTAGAGCACTTTCTTTTCCTCTCTTTTGTACAATGACTATTACACATTTTGGGTTTTATTGCTCCCACAGTTCTTATTACTTTTTTTGGAAGAGAGTAAAACCAAATGTGACTTAACAGAACAGAATCGGTTAAATCAAAAGGGTGGACATAATAGATAATGTAAAAACATAATACAAGGTGGCCAACAATGGTTACCATAATGCCTCCCGCTATCTCAAATAGAATTGCCTATATCATCAGTTATAATAAAATTAAACAAAACAGTAAAGAACGAAACCAACAAAACCAAAACATTGGAGACATTACAGGTCTTCAAAAGTAGATAATAGTCAACCAGAATGGGCGTCATAATGAATCCCACTATCTTCACAGCTGTTGCCTAAACTTTCGAACCTGGTACTATCAAGCAAAGCAGAATAGAGGAACATCAGTCAAAACAAGATGGTGAGAGCAATACAGGGCTTCAAATCAAGTTAATAGAATATCAAAGTGGGTTACTTAATATATCCTGCTTTTTTTAAAATTTATTTTTCCTTTAATTAAAAGGATAAAAATAAAAAAGTAAGTAATAAAATGGAGATTGAGATAAAAGAGGGCATAACAACTAAACAATGCAGATCAATACATAACCATTTAAGCAAATTAGTGTTTCACCACAAGATAATCCTGACATAAAAGTAGTTACCATATTGTCTCTTTCCTTGAGATCTTTGAGTATAACTTCGTATACTATAGCATCAAATATATCAACACCTCCCTTAGATTGTAAGGAGGCTATCACCCAGCCATGGTGGCTCTAACTCTCACACCACCTTAGTGCCCTACTCTTACACAGGCTCAGGATGTTTACAAATTAAGGACCCTGGCTTCCTGCTGAGTAGCTTAGTTAAACAGCTAAACTTGACACAGTCCATCAACCATAACAATTTCTTTGTTCTTTTTTTAACCTTTTATTTTTTTTTAATCCCACCTCACCTGTACCTTGGCCTCATTTCGTTAAGAATTTGTGTTCTAACATTACTGTTTATTAGGTCACCAAATTTAAAAACACATGATTAAAAAGCTACAAAGCTTTTTAGTATTATTTAGTATGAGATTCCACCCTTCATTAATAGTTCCCTAGTCCCTTTGTATATAATCATTGTGCTGAGTGCTGGGAACATTCTGGTGAGTGAAGTGAATGCAATGCCCCCACTGCAGGGAAAGAAAAAAAACATCTTTTTTCCTTTAATCTTCAGCTAGAAAGCTGGCCCCCTTTAATAAAAAGACAGATTAACAAAAGGAAAACAAGTCTATTAACATACACTGTGTATCTCATGTATATATTATAGACACCCATAAGAGAGAAAAATCTCACAGAAGTAACTTAAAATTCAGGCTCAACTACCATGTTCAGGTAAAACACAGAAGTAAGACATAGGAAAGACCACTTATGGAGAGGTAATGGGGAAGAGGATGATAAACAAGATGCATGTTAAGATTTGTTATGCAAACTCAAGCCTGTGCCTTTCCCATTGATTTGGCATAAATCATTCAAATACAAAACTGCAAGTATGAGAGAGGAAGCATAAATAAAAATAGAGCAAAGAGAAGGGCCATGTACTCAGAATCTAGAGACTGAATGTGTTGATTCTGCAGAAGGTGACATCTGAGAGGCGCTGGGGATATAGCTCAGGGGCACAGTGCCTGCCTGGCAAGCATGAGGCCCTAAGTTGAGGTTCTGGTACCAAAAAGAAAGAAAGAAAGAAAGAAAGAAAGAAAGAAAGAAAGAAAGAAAGAAAGAAAGAAAAATTAACATCTGACTGTTGAGTCTTGACAGATTAGGAAAAGATAAATGACTGTGAGAGTACAGTCAAGAAAAAATGGAAACATGAACAAAGGTATGGAAGCATGCAATTATGTTATATGTGCAGTGAACTTAGGTTACTTAAATATTGCAAATAGTACATGGATGTCATACTAAGCACTGATCTGAAATGAGAAGTGATAGAAAAGAAGGAATATTCTTTTTTCTTTAATCAGATTTTATTGGTACATTTTAGATATACATAGTGATCACATTCATCATAGAGAATTTGTATCTGCACATAGCATAACTTCTTTTTTCACCCATTTTCCTACCCTTCCTTTATCTCATCTCCCCATTTACAAAAGCTTTGTGTTCATTTTATCCTCTTTTTCTCACTTTTTTTTTCATTTTCTCTTCTTTCCTTTCCTGCTCCCCTTTGCCTTATTCCCCTTCCCATTTGAACATTTTCTTCCTATTTTATAATACCTAATAATACATTTTGGTCCTTATTTACACTTTTATTTTCCTCATACTGAGAAGCAATGTGATATTTACATATGTCTAATTTATTTCACTTAAGATAATGGTCTCAAAATACATCCATTATTAACAGCTATCTCAAGCTTATCCTTCTTTATGGCAGAAGAGTACTCCATTGTGTTAAAAAAAAATACCATATAAGAAGGACTAATTTTGAAAGATGATGAACTTGAATCAAAAAGAATTGATTGATGGGGTAGGTATAGGTGGAAGTAAAAAGAGGGCCTTATTGTTACTGGACTGCAGTCTTATCTCAAAAGCAAGTATTTGGGACCCAAGAGTTGGTGGGAAGGAGATCAGGTTATTTAAGTGTTGATATCCTGCAAGATGAGGGTGGGGGCTCTAATTATCCCTCTGGCTGGAAGTCTCAGTTGACCGTGACCTCATGACGATAGTTAAAAAATTACTCCTGCAGGTTAAATATCATTTCAGTTTACATGCTTTGTGTTAGTCAACACACAGAATTAAAGAATAAGGAGGGGTCATTCACATTCTCATGTTATCTGAAAGTCACTGGATATTCTGGACTCCATTTAAAGAAAGATTCTTTAGCATTTAACATCTGAATCATTTAGGTGTGACTTTTCTTTGGAATTTAAAATTCTGGCCAAAAGGAAGGGAAGCAACCCTATAGAACCAGCCACTGTTACTATAGTATCCATGTCTGCTTGGTTAATTGGGTAGATTGGATAATATTAATTAGGATAGGAAATTCAAGAGTAGGAAATATGTTAAGAATGAAATGGTAACTTCAGACATGTTGAGATAAATGGCATATATTCAGAAAGGAGGTGGATATATACTTGGGAATTATAGAGAGCAGGCTGACCTAATGATTAGACTTTTGGTATGAGTTAAGAAGGATAAGATCACCAAGGTACAGATGCTGCTTTTAGAGCATAAATTTTCTTTTTGGTATTTCATTTGGGCCCAAGATACATTAGTCTCTCAGCATATTCATAATTATATGACTATGCAAATATGTTATGTGCATGGGAGTAACTTGATTACTCTGTGGGAGCTATGTTTGTCTCTACTTTCTTCATTATTTTAAATAACACAAATGAGATTGAAGATACTTCAGATGTATAATGATCCAAAAAGTATAATTGCATTATAACCTGGTAGTTTAGGAGAAGAAAAATATCATTCCTTCTACCCTTCTCAGTTCTTGCCTGGGTTCTGATAGGAAAAGACTAATTAAAAAGAGAAAAATATATTGCTTCTATGTCTAGGATTAAATGTAGTAACAAGTGAAAAACACAAATTTGCATAATATAAAGTTTATATTATATAACTTTATAAGGAAATGCATACACTGCTGGGTAAACTTCAGTGTTCTTTTGTTAGATTTGATGAAAAATAGAGTCATGGAATAATGTGATTGGATAAGTGGTACAAAGTAAGAGTAGGAAATTTCTCGGGTAAAATTTATCAAAGCCTGTTAATTCAGATTTTCTAGAATTTTTCTGTCTTCAAAGATAATGGGGTACCTCCTGTGAGTCAGCAGCAGTTGTGAGGAGGGCAGACCCTTTCCTGTGAGCCAGCTGCATGCAGGCTGGGAGGCAAAAAGAGCTGAGTGTCCTCTACCCCCTCCCTACCCAAGCAACCAGCTGATTTGGAGAAACACAGGCTGAGATGATAGCTATTGAAGTAAAAAAACAAAACAAAACGGAAAAGAAAATAGCTTAATTCCTGTATTGTTTGATTGACTTTGCATGCCTAATGCCAGTAGTTTGACCATTTATTGAAAGGATAACAATATGCAATATAGCAACTATGTGGGATTTACTTCTAAAGAAGGTAGCCATTGTTAATCCCCTATTATCTAGTTTTAAAGTCCTGTATCAGTTTCACTGTTTGACTTGGTTTGGTTTTATTCTGTCTTGTTTTGTTTGATTTTGCTATATCTGATGGCATGGGCAACTGTTTCAAAGATAACAAGATATATAGGTAGCCATTGTTGATTTCCTATCATCTTGTTTTAAAGTCCTATATCACTTTCATTGTTTTGATTGGTTTTATTCTGTTCTATTTTGTTTGATTTTATTATGTCTGATGGTATGGGCAGCTATTTTGAAGATAACAATAGGCATTATGGTAGCAACAGTTGATTTCCTATTACCTTGTTTTGAAGTCTTGTATTGTGTTCACTGTTTTATTTTGATTGATTTTATTTTGTTTTATTTTGTTTGGTTTTATTCTCATTAAAATTAAATAAACAAATAATGGTAATTGGGCTCCTTTTTGCTAGATATATAAAGGGAACCTCTTACATGAGTCTCATTGTCTGCTTTCAGGGAATTAGGATAAGGAAATCTTCTTCCTGATATTCCTCAAATTTCTTCAACATAAACTATTTAGTGGTAAGATGCTATATTGTAGGCTAGCATATCCAGAACTCCAAACATGCCACATGCCTTTGGCAAGTCATTTAACTTCTCTATGCTCTAGTACCTTGCACATAAAATGAGCAGAATTGGTTGTTGATTAAATGCAGTGGTACAAACTAAGGGTTTAGTATAGTTCATAGCTCTCATAAAGACTGAATAAAAGTAATTATTCATACTTCTAGTTACTTGAAATGCAAATTGCTGTATTAATCTCTTTGGAACAAACACAAGCGTAAGACAAGTAAAGGAACCATGAAGCAGAGAAGACTGATGCGCACTTGGCTGACTTGCTGCCATGAGAGTCAGCTGTGGCAATACTGAGTTTGACAGGCACTAAACTCATGAGGGAGCTGGAGGAACAAGGCATAGTGGTGCATTCCTGTAATCCCAGCACTCTGGAAGTCTGAGTCAAGAGGATCACAAGTTCAAGCTCAGCACAGGCAGCTTAGTAATAGTGAGGTCCTGTCTTTAAAGCAAATGTTTTTTAAACAATCTTCAAAAGAACTGGAGATGAAGCTCAGTGCAAAGACACTGGTTTAACTTCAAGGACTGCAGTGGATTGGTCAGATATTTAAGGGAGTGGAGGGAGAACAGATCACCGTCAGTAAAAGTAGAGGAAAAAAACTACTTCTACCATTTTGCCTCCTGTGAAATTTTACTAAACCCATTGAAGCTGTAAGTGAATATTTGAAGGGGTGCAGTGGGAAGGAACGTACAGTCTTACCACCTTTGTAAAGGAACATGGACTTGTTCACTTAAAACAAATGAGGATCCCCATCTTGACCTATTCATTTTATAGACAGAAATTCACTTGCTAATACATGAGTTGACCAATATAACTCCTTCCCTGAAAATGTTACTTTTCACAGTGACAGTTGTTAATCTGCACCTAACATTCTGCATAACATCGACTTCAAAGACTGCAAATGTAATAGAGAATTGGAGATGGACTTTATTAAGAAGGTAGAGGCTATTCACAACTTACCAAGACATATAAAACACCTCATTATTTTAAGAACAATGACAAACACACGTATACATAGAGATTTTAAAAATACCTACCTTAGAGGATCGAAGAATACTGATTCTATGTGTCATCATTTTCATCTTATCAGTTTTTTAAAAACCAAGCCTCTGCTAACATATGTTTATGCCTTCTGCTCAAGCTTTAAAATAAATATGAGTGTTATATACACTGCCTAGGGAAAAGAATGAGAGAATTGAGATAGCATCCTTTTCAAGCCCATGTCACAAGCATAGCTCCGAAAGCAGCCTCTATATAATTACGATGGCTGAGCTGCCAAAGTAGTTTCCTGCAGCTATTTGAAAAAGAACTTACCTCTTAAAAACTGAGAATCAGATGTGTTTTAATATAATAAGTAAATATGTAAAAGTGACTTTTTGAGGCAGGCTTGTGGATATCCCCTCTGAACTCAAATGTAAGATTCTTTGATTCTTTCATAGCAGATGGCAGGGACAGATTCTAGACCAATTCTATGCAGATAAAAGGGTGACACAAAGTCCTTATAATGCAGTAGTTTCTTTATGGGCTGCATTAATTGATACAGCAGATTACAATGCTAAAAATGCCTGATTCCCTGCTGTGCGTCTGCGCTTCGAGACATTGGCTTTACTGCTGTGTTTCCTACAAGTTTCTGATCCTAAGCAGTCATTTATTTGCTAGCCTTGCTCTTTTCATCAATAGGATAAACATATTATTGACATTTGTATTTCCTAGAGTCTAATAAGATCCAATTAATATATGATTCTCTTTTCAGTTGTAATTTTTTCATTGTGGGCAGCACTATATTGAGAAATACTAGGCAAATAAGTATGTACTTGGGGCAGTAGACAGTAAACAGTCCAGAATGATCTAAAAATCCTCTCATTAGAGACCTAGTTAGAAGCAAGGATAATTAACTTAGAGAAAATAAAGTTAACCCTGTCCTCAAATAGTTAATACCACCAGGAAAAAGAAGTGTACTTATGTTGTGTTTTTATAAAATATAATGTTGAGGTAGATCTTATATTAAATGCTATAACCACAAAAGAAAACAATGGGACAGGAGAAAGTTTTTGGAGATGATAGATAAATTATGATACTGATCATGATAATGGTTTCATAGGTGTAGACTTATGTCCAAATACATCATTGCACACTTTAAATATCTACAGGCTTCTGTATGCCAATTATACTTCTATGATGTAATTAAAATATGTATATGTATCTGAACCTTGTGCCTGTAAGTTTCAGATTTATAGCTTACTATAGATAGACCTTTTCTAACAAATATAACTGTATAGTAATGAAATAGGCAGCCTCTTGGGCTACCTGTCAGTGCAGATGGAGAAATAGAGAACAAATGACCTTTTTTTTGTCTTTTTCCTTTTTATCAGTACCAGGGATCGAACTCACGACTGCCTGCTTGCAAGGCAGGCACTTATGCCGCTGAGCTAAATCCCCAGCCCCAAAATGACCATGTTTTAAAGTGGCTGTAGAGGAAGTTCTTGCATTAATCAATGCATTACATTAGAATCTGATTACAAGGATAGGTAATAAGATACTCATGATGCTGCCATGTCTGCTTAGAATGTTAAGTTGCTTTCATAGGGGAAAGTTTTTTCTTCTATTAAAAACAAATAACAACAATAAAAACCCTCCTCCAACATTTATGAACAAAGTCTCACAAGAGATCAGAGCATCTGTTTAAAAAAAAATACCTGGGTACATCTACAATATTTTATAGGAATCTTTTTTTTCTTTGAAATTCTGTAGATTTGTAATTCTGTAGATTTGAACCACCTACTACGGTATGTAGATTATGTAGAATCTTTTACTTTATACTCTAATTCTTTGATGTATGAGTTTCAACTATAAAATTTGCCTTTGATATAACTTATAACCCAGTCTCATTGCATTCATTGTAGCCATTTCTTCAAGTAATCCTTGAATAATCTACAAAACTGGAAGCAACAACTTAAACATCTTTCTGCATCCACAAGCATATAATGCAGCACTGAGCAGAATTAAAGAGGTGAATGGGAGAAAGAGTGTAAGCCAAGCCAAGATACCAGTGCTGCTCATTCTATCCCCTTTACCTGGCCTATTTGTTGATCTTAGGAATTTGTCAGATTATTGAGGGCTGATCATCAAACAAAAAGTAAATAGCTAGAGAATTAAGTTATGGCAGTATTACCTCTCCTTGTTGAGAAAAGTGTGAGTGTTTTACTATTTACTGTTAATGTACCTGTGTCTTAAGAATGAACAATAGCTGGGCATAGCGGTACACACCTGTAATCTCAGCACTGTGGGAGACTGAGGCAGGAGGGTTGCAAATTTGAGACTAGCTTTGGCAATTTAGTGTCAACCCAACCCTGTCTCAAAAGCAAAAAATTAACAAAGGAAAAGGGCTACAGATGTAGCTCTTTGTGGAGACCTTGAGTTCAGTCTCTAGTACTGGAGGAAAAAAGTAAATGGTCTTCTAGGGTTGTCTCTTATCACTGTGTCATAATTCCTGTCTCCTTCCTGGGACACAATACCTGACCCCCACACTTTTTAAAAGGAGGAAAGGTTTATTTTGGCCATACACTCTGTGGAGGTTTCATGTCATAGTTGGCTGCTCCAGGACAGGGCAGGGTAACAGAAAAGTGCTTGATGGTATGGCAGGCAGGAAGCAGAGAGAAATAAAGAGAGGAAAGAGGAGGGTAGACTCTTCCAGGGAGGACCCTCAGTGACCTACTTCCTCCCAACAAGCTTCACCTCCTACCATCACAATTAGCTATAAACTCATCAGTGAACTACCCCACTGAGGAGAATAATGCCAGCATGATCCAGTCACCCAGCAGAAGTCCCACTGATGAGCACATGAGCCTTTGGGGGGCATCCAGATATAAACCAAAGCCCAGTGTTTGACTCTCTTTTGTTAATATATGCAACATTTATTTCATTTTTTTAAACCCTAGTCCAGATGAGCACAGTGCATTTTATATATTCTGTCCTCTTTCATACTACTTCCTGCTAAAAATGAAGAAATCTATTGGTTATTGAGTATCTGCCATCAGCTAAGGGTTTCTCTATATGCGTAACATTAAATTTCCAGAGCATCTTGGCTAGGTAGGTAATGTTGCCATTTTACAGAGGCTGAGAGAGTAAGTAAATTAGCTCATGCCATACAGCTAGCAAATGTAACTAAAAGGTGGTGTAATAAGCAATACCCTGTTTTACTCTTGGAGATATATTTACTTCAGCCTCTTTTTGTTTGCTTCTACTGTGGACGACAAAAATATTCCAACACCTGAGCACAGGGAGAGTTCCTCCTTTCAAAATGTCCATCACACATGACTTTATCTTCAGATACCTCCTTTATTTTAGGCTTTTGCAGATCAAAAAGAGTTTCCTTTTCTATCTTTGTAACCATTGAAGTAATCACTGCAAATTTTTTTCTCAGTGTTCTTAATTATAGGTCTGTGAATTAAGTCAAATATGATTTTCATTTTACAATGGAAATCTGCTTATGTTCTGAACAGGTCTGACCATCATGACACAGTCGAGTGCCTCGAAAGAGCACTCTGGAGTGCTAGCCTGCAATTAGGATTGCACTGCCAACCACCTGCTTCCTGCACTCCAGAGAATGACACTGCTGGCCATTAGACCATGACTTTGGGACCATTGCTGACCCTCTTTTTTTGCTCTTTTACTAGATCTGAAGGAGTTCAGAATATACCATCCAAAAATATAGTACTTGAGCATAAGAACAGTTTTTGGCAATATTTTTCAGTGCTGGAGATCAAACTCAGCCTTGCACATACAAGCAAGCAGTCTACCATTGAGCTGTATCTCCAGCCCACAATAAAGAGGCAACTGAGAAAAACCAGACACAGAAAAAGCTCTCTGCCTGAACGTAGAGCATTAAATGCTCCTTATTCTGTTTTGCATCCCAGGAAGTGGGTAGAAACCTTATCAGTGAAGAGGAGATGGCACTGACAGTTTGCACATATGTCAACAGAAACAAGCCTTGCTAACTGGCCATAATACTCATTACTTCGCCATTTATTTGGCTGCCTACAGTTTGTCAACCCTCAGAAGCTCAGTTTTTTTCCTTTTGTCTTATGACTTCCGTGAAAAATGACTGCTTTCTGCTAACATGCAGTATAAGCAAAAATTCTAACTGATGCTTTGAGTCACTCATTACTGAGTTCTTCCTGTGCATTTGCACACTGCACGTGTGAACTTCTGTTGGATTTTCTCTTGTCAGTGTATCTTTGGTCAGGCTTACTGGTAGAGTGCCAGCCAGAGAACCTAGGAGGAGAAAGTGGAAAAGGTTTTCTCTTCCATATGTGCTTTATGTATGTTTTTCATACTATCTTTATGCTGTTGAGTTTACATTTCTATTACAGTTTTTGAACTTCTTAACTCCATTTTTTTTTTGAAAAATGTTCTGAGAATTACTGCTGAGGCTCATCAAAAATAAATTATTTGGGATTTGAGAGAAAAGAGAAGAAATGCTGAGATGAGGGTAATGTCCTAGGGCCTCAAAAATTCCTAGAATCCATTCATTCATTTTACTCCGTGATCTTGCACACAAGTCATTTTCCCGATATTGATCAACACCTTATTCGAAACTCCACCTAAAAATAGGACCAATACTGAAAAATTATGCAAACTTGGAAAGTGCAAATGATATATTTTTTGATTATAATAGTGGTACTATTATAGACAACTAAGTTAGATAGAAATATTATAGCCAGTTAGGACCATACCCTTGAGGGAGTCAGTGCATAAGATGAGAACACATTGCAGCTGTGGCTGGAGGCACATCTACTGAAGGCCAGGGCCCAGGACGAAGACAGAATGACCAGGCCTATCTGCTTCCCCAAGAGATTTGCAGTAAATTGATAATAATTGTTGTCACCAGTTCCAATAAAGTCTAGATAGTCATCGAGATGGGTGACCAGGACTTCCTGACCCATCCCTTCCTTAAAAGGTCTTGGTTCTTTCCATGTGTGACCTGCTTTCCCATTGGATTGATATTACCTAAGTGGCTATACTCGTAATCTTACTGGTTGCTCATACATAGTTTTGACCCACATTGTACCCACCTAGTGATTTTGGTCTATAAAACTTTTTCTGTGAGGTGGGTTGAATGGCAACCCACTTTCAAGGCCCTTCCTGTCTCTCAGGAGCAATCTCTCTCAATAAATATTTCCTATTCTTGAGCCAGGGAGTTAGCTCAGTGGCACAAGCACCTGCCTGGCAGGTGTGAGGTTGTGAGTTCAATCCCTGGTTCTAAAAAAACAAAACAAAACAAAAAATCAATTTCCTTTTCTTAATTTCCCTTGTTCCTTGAAATTCATTCTTTGATTTTGGGGAACATGAACTCTATGTATCTGACATCTAGCAGGGTGGGAGTTATATTATTTCCACTATATCAGTTCCTTTACCATAACATTCTGTAAAAATGTACATAAATATTTTAAATGTCTCAGCGGCATAAGCGCCTGTCTGGCAAGAATGAGGTCGTGAATTCAATCCCCGGCACACAAAAAAAAATTTAAATGTGATTTGCTCATTAACATACCATTTTATTATTATATTTAGTACCCAATCAATACAATTTTGACTTAAGAGTACCAAAACCATACCATAGAGTTCTAAAAAATCCTTTAAGTTTTACTTCTTACCAGAATTCTTGTGGGCAAGAAATTATTTGTTTTTAATTCTAAGAAAAACAGTAGCTTTCTGCAGATACTTTTTGAGTACAGATATCTCCCCTACTCTTTAAAAAGTAGATCAGAAAATATTCTGTAAGCTGAGGAATCACTGAGGGCTTTCTTTGCAAGTCCGCATGGTCCCTTGTTCTTAAATTTGAAGTTTGGGGCAGTGCTTTTCATTCTCACCTAGCAGTAGCATTCTTCTCTAATAGACTCGAAAGCATCAGACCACCAGTAAACAAGGCAAAAATGGGACTGGGGTATGTGTGTGTGACTAGAATGTGAAAGACCCCAAAACTCTTTCTTCAACTTAGAGTCTCCCAGTTCAGCAGAAATTGCCCCAACTCAGGTTAGCTGTGAAAGACTTTTCCCCAAAACTTTAGAGATGTGAAAGTTATATAACTACATAAATATAAGTACATATATAATATTCAAATACCTTTTAAAATTTTACAATAAGATAGCTTTGTATAGTTTTTAAGAAACAGGTTTTGAAAGAAATAATACGCTTGGCAGCACTACATAACTATCTCACGATCTTTTGTTAATTAATAGTTTAGAATTTTTATTTTTGAAAGTTTTGTTTTCCTATTTCAGAAAAATGTTTCCTATTTCTTTCCCTTTAGCTCTAGTTTCATAATTAATCTGTTTCTTTTACTAGGAATGCAGAGATATGTCAATAAGTATTTTCTTATTTAGTTACTTGCAGATTTGTAGTTTTGATTTGTCAGAAACCAAGACTCAGGTAAAATTGCTCGCACTTTTAGCCCCATTAGTCTTTGTACCATGCTAAAACTTATATAAAGATATTAATATGATGTTTATCAGACCAAGTAAGGAACTACAGAACCAAAGTGCTGAACATAGACTAATTCATGTTAGGGTAAAGTAAAAGACTTTCCCTAAAAGTGATCTTGTCTTTTTTGTCTTCACTTGATTACAATTGATATTCACTTCAAAAAAATTACTATAACCCTTTTTTTTGGGGGGATACTGGGAATCGAACTCAGAACCTGACTTTTACCAGGCATATGTTGTGCCACCGAGCTAAGTCCCCAGCCCCACCATGACACTAGCATGAGGGCTGTAGAAACTTTAAACTATAGACAATTCCCGATGTTGTCAAGTCAATGTTTTAAGCAACTCCTCAAGTTCTGTGACATAAGAAGGTTATTTTTGCTTTGTGAATCTCAACTTCAGTAGTTTCTTAAATATATACTCAATATTATAGATTTTTATGTTTTATCATAGTGTGTTTATTTAAAAAAAGGAAACTTACTTTTAATTGTGCCCGTTTCCATAGTGCTGAAATGCTTCTGCACATTCCAGAATTGCAAGGAGTCATTGTTATTGCATAAAGACTTTAATGTGAAAATGTGTCACTTCGTGGATGCCTGATTCTAGCTCTTCTGTTCATACTCTGTCATCTTATACTAGCACCTCTCTTGTGTAGACATTTCAGTAATCTGACAAGGATTGGAGCTTCCCATTTTAAATATGCAGAATTATATCAGACTTTTTCTGGTCTCCTTATTAGAAAGCAAGAGTGAACAGGGTCAGTCTTTTAGATGACTGTCTGATTTTTCCGTGAGCGTCACATACTGAAGAAGCTAGTTCATCTGTCTCTGGATTTAGGATTCAACAGCACGAGCTGTCACGCTAACACTGATTGAAGGTGGTCTAGGAGGGGGAAGTGCTTCTATCCAACAGCTCACTATTGGCTTCTTATTACAGCATCTTCCCCCGAGACGCACTCTGCATGCTCATTCACCTACCTCCTCCTTTTCCCTCCCCTTCCTTTCTGACACCTTCATTACTGATTCATAGCAAGAGGCAGCACAGCAGCAGCAGCAGCAGCAGCAGCAGCAACGGCGGCAGCAGCGCTGCTTGTCACGAATCAAGGATTGCAATGAGCTCATCCTTTTCTCCTTGCAGCTTCACAACTGCCCTGGCTTCCTGGCTACTGCTGCCGCTGTCTGCTCATACACAGATACATACACACGCACACACACATACCGCGATAGACACGCTCTCGCATGCACACACACCACACACTCTACATGCTAGACCCTTATAAGCAGCTACTCCGGTTTTCCACATGTATCTGAACCCTCCTGCATCACTCTTGGCCATTTTCCTGCATTTGATTGCTTTTGCTGTTTTTTATTTAGATCAGCATTTGATTTCATTTTCATTTTTCAGTCTACTTTGGTGCTCTTGCACAGTGGATAATTTAGGCAGAATGTCTTTCCTGTGGAGATGTTAGCTGGCAGTTGCCACCGCACACTATCCTGTGCATCTTCCTAGGCAGATAGAAGCCTGGCTACCCTCCCACCGCAGTCTTTATATTGTGGATAAAAGATCCAGCTTTCTCATTCTGGATACCTACTTACTGCTCATGGAAGAAGGGGTGCCCTGCCCAGCCCCAGCTGCTAAGCTCACACCTCCTGTCAAAAAGTCCCAGGACATGCACGACGAGAGGAGCAAGCTGGTGAATGAGTATGCCTGCCGAGTGCTGGAACTTCTGGGGATGGGGCATCGCCTGTTTGTGCCTCGGCTTCTGGCGGTGAGACTGTTTTTTTATTGCACTTCATTTGTAGAGAATCTGCTACCTTCTGTGAGAATGTGTCCCTGGAGGAGGCTTGTGATCTGTTTTTTCCTTTGCTTCTCTCCTTTCTAGCAAGAAGGAAGGGCTGAGTGGCCACTGCTGTGCAGCTCCCTTGGAGCCTGGTCCCTGCCACTCCTTAATTGGTTAGAAGAAATCATGGCTCTTTTCTCAGAGACCAGGGTCATATTGGTGGCATTATCTCTATGGAAGGGAAGAAAAGGAAAACGATTTTGTTTCTTCTTCTGATAGCTAAGCTCAGCAGTAAATCAAAATATCCAAGTACTTGATGTAGGTGTTCCGTTATTTATGTCTCCAAAGGGTTAAATTTTACAACAGACAGAGCCACTGACCTAGACTACATGGGGCTTGCTTTCTAACCTATCCTTTTGATTGCCAATTCAATTTATATATTTGATAGGGAATTTTACTACCTATAAATCCTTGGAAGGGAAATTGTGGTTTTCTTTCCCGACATGATTTGAACTGTGTATCTGTAAAACAGCTTAAAGCATCTGGGTCTGTGCTATGAGTCTGGGAAATCTGACTAGCTTGTTATTTGGTTTCCTGAACAAGAGAAAAATCAGCCTCCCTCATTTCCTACCAAGGGTTAAAATTAAATACCCACAATCACTGTTGCAGGGTTTCTCTTTAGTGGTTTGATAGCTGTACCTAGCAACTATTTTACAGTATAATTGGTCTGCAGTACTCCTATACCATTACTTAGTAATCGAGCAAGAAATATTTGGCTTTGTTAAATAAATTGTGTTGAATACCATTCCAGACCATTTCCTCATTATGATTATCTCAGTTCAAGTCTTTTTCAGTGCGATATTTACTTGACTGTATTTAACTCTTTTTCTCTCACATATCTTCCTCCAGTAAAGTTCACCTCTGTTTATACTTATATTTGGGACTATTAATTCAGTCTTCATATATGTATTTACATATTGACATAATCTCTTCCGTGTACTCATAACAGATATTTGGGTAGATAGCTATCTAAGGAATTTTCCACCCTAAAGGAAGTGTGTTTATCACTGTAAAACAGAGTTAGATGCAATGACCAGCATGCAATTATGGGGAGCTTATCTGAGAAATATAGTTCCTTTCCATTTAAGGAATAAAAAGAGCTCAGTACATGTGTTGTAATGCCTAGGTGAAACCACTGCTTCTTTGAATCACATTTGTTTATTAATAACGGAGAAAAGCTAAGAGTCACGATTTACTAGAAGGGTTTTTTTTTTTTTAAAGAGAAATCATTTTATTTCAGGAATTGTTACACTTTGATGTCTAAAATACATGTCAACACATTCTCTGCATCTTTGAGCAATCAAGTTTAGTGTAATATAATTTCTGCTCTTAAAGACGACTTAACTTTGTGACTCAAGGGCTTGTTCTGATAACTTTCCAGTCATCTGCCTCTCTTAAGGTATTTACATTTTGAATGGTTTGAGGGAAAACATTTATTAATTTAATAATATCTAAGAATATCTCACACTTAAATCTCCATTCAAGAGGAATTTATACTGCCTCTACTTAAAAATCATTACCAAAAAAATCAACAGGCAGTTGGGCTCACAAACTTGAGATTTTTGGTAGGTCAGTTATGTCTGTATATTGCAGTTATACAAAGTCTGATTGCCAAATTAGTATCTGAAGTGGTACATGCCTCAGGTTGTTGTGAACTCTGTCTGACCCTAAATAATAGTGCCATTTACATTGCATGTGAAAAGCATATGCCAAGTTGTCTATGAGACCATTTGGAAACCTCAGACCTTGTTATAACACAGTTACACCTGAAAAGTTATTGCCAGAACCAGTATACTCTAAATTTTGGGTAATCACTTGCCCTTTAATTAGTAATTTGGCCATAAACTGAGATTTGTTATCCAATGAGTAACTACTCAGTTTGGCATGTGTACCAGGGGGAAGTACAGTTGTTCAGCTTAGTGTGTTGAACTAACTAGCTAACGATGGGAGATCAATGGCTAATGTGCACAGGGTGGTGCTAGGTCAGGGTTTTAGTTATTATTCCTGATTAACAGAGATACCATAACACCACTAGATCACTAGGCTTATAAAACTTATTTATAAAGAGGCCACTGGATATACCTTGGAAATTTTTGTTTATTCCTCTTATATTGGAGTAATGAACAATTTGCCTCTAGCAAATTAGATAGCAAGTTCTTTGTTTTTGATATTACCACAGGGCAACAATCAATTCTGTGTTCCAACTCACCTGACACATACTTCTTTGGTGAAGTTAAAACACCAAAGTAGGCAATATAAACATCCTAGATATCAGCTAAGTAATGTTTTCTTATGAAGACTTTGCTTTCAAATGATTCTCAAATCTCCAAAAGTATTTTTTGAGTAAATAGAAATCCTGTTTGACGCCATCGAAAGAAAGAAAAAAGCCATTTGGGAGAGGTAGCATGGTAGTTGGTGGGCGTTTTGTCAGATTTCACCATGGTGTCCAGGGGCAGCCCATCAACTTCATCTTCAGATACTTGTGGAATGGGTCCTGGATTCAGCTGTGGCTCCATGAGCATGTGAATATCGGATAGAGTACTGGTTATTGAGTTTGATGAGTACATGAACCTTGAATTAGATGATGCAGAAGAAATTCATTCTAAAAGAAAGTAAAAAAAAAAAAAAAAACAAGTAGGCAGATCATGCTGAAAGGAGATAATATTAATCTTCTACAAAGTGTCTCCAAACAGAAATGATCACTGAATTAAGACAGCAGTGAGGTGGTGGCAATGGCAACTGCGATAAAATGTAAAAAGGCAGCTGATGGAGTGGTTTGCACTGGGAGTGTTTGTAAAACTTATTGTTCATATTGTGCTGACTACCCTTACATTTTTACTGGAGGCCAAGAAATGTAGGGTTTTTTTATGAAAGAAGGAAGGAAGGAAGGAAGGAAGGAAGAAAGGAAGGAAAGAAAGAAAGCAAGAAAGAAAGAGAAGAAAGAAAGAAAGACCATTTTGGATGAAATGGTGACAATGAGAAAGGCAACTACGCTTAGCTATTTTCCCCCAAATAATCTCCTAAAAGAATCAAACCTGAACTTCACTCCTTATTAGTGATCCTTAAGGAAAAATTAATTTTCCAAGAGTAAAGAGAAATTTGGATTAAAGCATCTGGAGCTAACACTCAGATATTAGAGCTATTCCCACCCACCCTGCGTCTTAAAAAAAAAAGTCATATTAAGATGTGATACTCTTGCACTGAATATTTCAGTGGGAAAACACATTCAAAATGGTATCAGCAGTGGCACATGGCCAGAGGGCATATTGAGTAAGGGTGCAAAATTTGGAGAAAAAAGAAAACCTTTTACTCTGTTCATGTTCAAAATCCCTTCTTTCTCCTCTAGAATTTTTCTTTTGCTAATATAACAGCCTAAATTATTATCAGATAATTACATACTAAAATTAGTGTTGGGTATAGTTTTAATACTTTCCACAGTAGGTCTAAAGAACTTCCAGGCCAAGGAAGGTTGAGAACTCTGTTTCTATCTGTATCTTTATTGGCAGATACTGTGACTGTGCCTTGAGGAGCCATGGTTTCTGTCTTTTTCCCACCCTTTCCCTACTTTTACTTTCTCTCTCTCTTTTTTTTTTTGGTACTTGGAATTGAACCCAGGACCTTTGCACTGGACTATATCCCCAGTCCTTTTCATCTTATTTTGAAAGAGGATCTTGCAAAGTCACTAAATTGAGGCTGTGCTCAAACTTGTGATTCTCCTGCCTCAGCTTCCCAAAGTGACGGGATTACATTACAGGTGTATGTCAATATACCTGGCTTTAGGGTTGTAATTTTCAAACAAAACTTATGTAGTTCCCCTTCCAGGGTGCTGGGATTATAGACATGTTTCACCAGGCCTGGTTTCATTTTGATCAGATTTCTTATGCTGTTAAATTGCATCTTAACTTTTTAAAACTTTCTTGAAATATTAATTTTAAGCAAGGATAAAATAACAAGAGACAAAGTATGTCTCCTACTTGTATCTATATAGCTAACAGCTTTAAGGATTGATCACTGAAAAGAGATCACAACTTTCAAATTAATAAAAAAACACCAATCAGGTGTTGTCATGTACTTTTTTAATGCCCTCAAAATTCAAAAATCAATTTTTATATAAAAGTAAGTCCTAAATCTGCTCCTTAATTTGGATTATATACATTTTAGCCTTTTAATACTAGGTACGCTTGTAGTAGGGCCTTTACAAATTTTTGGAGTACATTTATGTTGATGTTTAGTGTGCCAGGCAATTTGCTTAATTGATTTTACGGAAGCAAGTACAAAGGATACTTACAGTAACATCTTATGTTTTCCCTCTGGATATTTCTTCCTACCTACTTGAAAGGAAGTAAAAGTATTATTTAAATGTCTTTAATTGTGCAGGATGTTTTCTATTTAATTCTGCTCAAATGAAAGAATAGTGCCATCTTTGATGATGTAATTGGTAAACATATTTCAGATAATTTTAAAAAATTTGTCTGAAAGTTTGACTGATAAAAGGTGATGTTGGTACTAATTTTTAATACTTCTCCTTTATTCTTATTTAAAAGATGGTAGAGCTTTATATTTCACAATGAAAGAAAAAATTAGTTTATTTATTAAAATATACCCAGTTGGCCATGCATAGTGCATGCCTGTAATCTCAGCATTTGGGAGGCTCAGACAGGAGGATCAGTGAAAGTTCAAGGCCAATCTGAACTACACAGTGAGACCTGTCTCAAAAAATATTTCCAGTTCTTGTCTATATTATCTTTTGACTAACACTACTTAACAAATAAAGTCATGAAAGTAATTGTATTTTTGTTTTTTTTATTTTTTCCCTTAGCATGATTTTGAAGATATTATAGAAAAGCTCTTAAGAATTTCGAAGATAAGGATAGCATTTCTAGTTCAAAACAGTTCTAGCCTGGTAGGATTCTGTATGATGAGCCCAGATACATAATGATAATTCAGAGGTCAGCAACAACTTTTTGGTTTGATTCCTTAAATGTTAGTATGCCTTTTAAGAGTACCTTTTTAAAAATTTGGTCTTATCATCACCAAATTATGTGAAGTTTCTGTTCATCATCAAAGGTTGGTATTTATAAGAATTATAAATTTGATTATAACCATTGATCTATCTTTTCATATCCAACTTTTTTTTGGGGGGGGGGGTTACCGGAATCAAACTGAGGATCTTGTGCTTGCCAGTCAGGTGCTGTGGCACTGAGCTATATCCTTGGCCCCTGGAAACTCTTAATAGTTACTGTGCATAAGAACTGATTAGAACCTTATTTTATTTTCGTAGAAAGCACTGTTATGTTTTAGACAATAGTATTACATTAATGCTTGGCATTTATGTGGCATATATATTTAACAAATATGTTTATTATCATGCAAATTTTGTTGAATGTATGTAAAATGTGTGTATGAGGATGGGGGAAAAGACAAGTATTGTAGGGCTGGGGATTTAGCTCAGGGGCATAAGCGCCTGCCTTGCAAGCAGGCAGTTGTAAGTTTGATCCCTGGTACCGATAAAAAGGAAAAAGACAAGTATTGTAACAATGTTAATTGAATTTGTTTCTGGGCATTGAGATCTTATGATAAACTTTAAAAAAGTATTTTGCTGTTTTGGATACCATGAATATGTAATCAGGAAAAAACGAATGAAATGTCCATGTAGACATTCATACATACAGGAATTCTGATTAAATAACAAGGTGTTCCTTGCAAGAAAAATTCAGGGGCTGGAAGTGTAGCTCTGTGGTAGAGCTCTGTGGTAGCTCTGTGTGTACTGGTTAGCATGAGTGAGGAGGTGTATCTTGAATTCCCAGCCCCAAACAGAACCTGTGTTACTTTCTGATAAATTCTTAGCCACCCAAATCTTCGAAGAGCAAGAAGTATAACCTTCGATTAGAGGGAAAACCTCTTAGATACAGTTGTCAGAAAATGGAAAGTTATCCCTGTAAGCTTATAATCTGCTTATGACATTAGAAAGGCATTGAGTGATACTTAATGATTATGGAAGTCTCATAAAGGCAGGAAATGGAAGGAAAAGCCCATCAAAATCAAAGTGGGACTGCAGGTTGTCTCCTAGAGTACTGAGCAAGGCTTTTTATGTGTTTAATAGTGGCATTCTTCTTTTCATTCACAGTGAAATCATAAAATTAACTATTGAAGTTCATAAGAAGAATAGAAATTCTTATAACTTAGACTGGCTTTTTTATGGAATTAAAAATGTCAATCAGCCCTGACATAGTGGTACTCACCTGTAATCCTAGCACTGGCAACTGAGGCAGGGGGATACCATGAATTTGAGGCTATCCTGGGCTGCATGAGTTCAGGGCCCGTCTGGAATGCATTGCAAGACCCTGTCTCAAAAAAAAAAAAAAAAAAAAAAAGTCAGTGAAAACGAACTACTGCTTTTAACCACTGAAATAACCAGTACTCACTGGACATGATGGGGCTTGCTCATAATGGCAGCTACTTGGCAGTCTGAGACATGAGGGCCACTAGTTCAGAGCTAGCATGGCAGCTTAGAGAGACCCTATCTCAGAATAATAAAAAAGACTAGGAATGTGACTCAGTGGTAGAGAGCGCAAGGCTGTGGGTCCAGTCCACAGTACTGCCGTCAGTCCATCAGTATCGATGTCTGAGCATATAATGGGCAACACAGAGACAATTTATAAAACTACCACTTTTGTGAAATTAGAATAAATTTATTCCAGTCTTTGCAGCCTTGTTTGAGTCTTTGTGGGCCAAGTGCCTTCTGGAGGCTGAAGTTAGAGAATTGAGGAAGTTGGCATTTCTCCCTTTGGTACACCACCCCTCCATGGTTGTCAGAGCTTTTTCTCTTGGGCTTACCTAGGTGGGCAAGCCATGTGATTTGGAGCATTGCCAACACCAGCAGTGTCTAGGAGGGACGATTCCTGATGCCCTAGACCCTTGGTCTGAGGTGGTTCCACCCCATCCTCACTGGGTACTCCAGGCTGTGCCTCTCCCAGAGCCATGTCCTCCTCCAATCAGCATCACTGCTTGCATGGCCAATTCTGCCTGCCTAGAGGTCCTGTACATGAGGTTATGGAATTCCTTATCCTCCATCTCAGTCTTTCTGCTTTTGTATGAGTTGAAAGGCTGGACTTGAAATTAGGCCTTGGGTAGAATTAGAAAACTGGGTAACCAAACTACTGCCTGCGTGCAAAAGGTTGGCCTCATCGTTTGGGGGTTCTCTTTCCAGGTAACTAGAGATTAGATGCACTGAAAATGGAAGTGCCCTCAGGGGCCTGTGAGTAGTCAGGAAAGAGAACCACTGTTTCACTGTGAACTGTAAGCAGCCCATCTTGAGTTTTCCAAACCATTAGCAAGCTTCTTATCAAAATTAGCATTACATGATATGGTATGTTCTATATAAACAGTAGCTGATGCTTTTCCCCTAATGCAGGAGTTGAAATTTCAGTTAGATAGCTCTTTTAAATTTTTTTCTGGTAACTGCTTTTTCCAGCAAAGTCAAAGTCAGGTAGCATGTTAAATGTTTTCTCCACCACTTATTGCTAATACATCAGAGCATCAGAGTATTTTTGAGGAAAGAAATAAATCTGAGATACACTGAATTACTTTTGTTTCCTTTTGTTCCTTACTGCCACTGTTGGCCTACCTTTAGTTTCTAATTATTAATCTGGTGACCTAAAGGTTACCTAGACCCTTGTTAATCTGCGCAATATTAACATACTCTAAAAAAACACATTTCTGTTTAAGGGGCAGTGGAGAAGGAAGGGAAAAGAATAGGGATAGAAAAAGAGAGATGAAAGTAGACCTCATTCATTCTGTAGCCGAGTTTTGTTTTGTTTTGTTTTGTTTTTTAAGGTACTGAGTGTTGAGCCCAAGGCCTCCCTTGTGCTAGGCAAGCACTCTACTGCTGAACTACATCCTCAGTCCTCATTCTGTGACAGATTTTAATTAAGTACCTCCTGTATTCTGAGCATTATTCTTGATGCTGTGGATACAACAGTGAACAAGACAGGCAAGGGTGGAGAGAAACTTGCATGGGAGCTAGAAAAGGGGAATAGACATGAAACTGGAAATGGCCTGGGGAAAGAATTTAAGTGCTCAGAGGCCTCACTCAGATCTTAGCTAAAATCTGCATTACACGAAGTTTCTATCCTTGTGAAGCTCTGGGAAAAATTTATCCCAGAAAGAAGAAACTGCCAGAGCAGTAGCCTTTAGCTAGGAGTGAATTTGGTATGTACAGAAACAGCAAAAAGAAGGCCTGCACCTGGAACCTGAGAACAAGCAGGAGGAGCAGCACAAAAACAAGACTAGAGGGGAAGTCAGCAGGTCACGAAAGGTGCGGTGGACCCTGGGAAGGATTTGGATTTTATTCGGAGTACACTGGAAACCTTGGACATTACACTGAAGAGTGATGTGCTCTGAAAGTGTTTAATCTGGCAGTAAGGACAGCAGATTGACAGGAGCAAGAGTGGAACCAAGAAAACCAGTTAGGTTAATGAAGTGGCTCAGCCAGAGGTAACAATACTGGTACTAGGATGGTGGTATCCTGACCCATCCCTATTATAAGTAGACTTAGTTTTCTGACTGCATGTATGTTTCATTATTGCAGACTTTAGCGTTAATCGGCTTTACAAACATAGTTTACAAGTCAGTAGTTAAGTAGTTCGTTTCATTTACTTTTTCAAAGTAAATTTTTAAGGTGTTGAATCAGTTCCTTCTTTTCATTTCAGCAGCTGGTTGAAAAACCAACTTTCAATTAGGTGTATATTACGTAACTCTTTGATTGCCTTGCCTGTGTTTTTAGCCAGATTTGTAATAATGACCTTAAAATGTTCACCAGGTTAAAGTCAAATTATAATTTTTTTTGGCATTATCTTTATGTAAGAGCTGTAACTTGGTAAACTTTGACAGAATTCAAATGTCAATTAACTATCAATTTGCTAATTAAATTAGATTGCTTTTAAGATTATTGTGATTTATTTCAGCTTATAGCACTATCTTTTTTTTTGAGTTACTTGTTCGGTTATTTGTTTAAGGCAGGGTCTTGTTATATAGTCAGGCTGGCCTTGAACTTGCTAGGTACCCCAGGCTTGCCTCCAACTTGTGATCCTCCTACCTCAGCCTCCACAGTGCTGGGAATACAGGAGTGTAATACCAGGCACAGCTTTTATCTTTTGAGTATTAGGAATACTGTGTCTTCTCAAAATTTTTGGCAATGATTTAATCTTAATATATTCAAGAATATAAAAATATATTTAAGAAAATAGAAATTCCTTTTGCAATGTGTTTGTCCTGCATGCAGGCTAAAATGTAATTGTGATTTTTGATTATTTTACAGACCTCCAAGGAAGATCTTCTGCAAGCTGATTTTGAAGGTGCTTTAAAGTTCTTCAGAGTTCAGCTTCCCAAGAGATACAGAGCAGAGGAAAATGCAAGAAGACTGATGGAGCAGGCTTGCAACATCAAAGTAAGATGCCTGAATTTAAGGATGATAAATACAGAATATCATAGCAAATATGTGAAACTCCTTTTATATATGTTGTAGGAGTCTGACAATGTTTAAACCAATGATTTTGTATAAACGAGTCTCTTCCAGACTTTTTTTTTGGTCAGGTTACTGAATATATAATTGCTATTTCTTCTGGTAGGATTTACAGTAAAAATGGACAAGTTCAGATTTTAACAATAGGAAGTCAAATACTTATTTTATAGATAGAGCGCTAGAAAAGGCTGCTGTGGTTTCCATGACAGCAGACTTGGTTTTTCACTTTTGCCATATGTTTTAAGATTATTTAGGACAAAGCAAGAAAAGCCTGTTTAAGAAGTGCTTTCATTTATTGAAACAATCTGGAAAGATTGAATCTTTATTCCCATCCCACATGGCCAAATGTCTGTCATTGCACTGGTCTATGTCAAATGTCTGAAAAACCAAAATCTCTTTTTTTTTTTTTCAGGGGGTGGGGTGTACCAAAAATTGAACTTTTTTTTAAGGTGAGGTGTACCAAAAGTTGAACTCAGGACCTCACACTTGCCATGCAGGTGCTGCACCACTGAGCTAAATCCCTGGCCCAAAACTAAATAAATCCTATAATTTAATTTTAAACTGAAAACTATCTGGAATGTTTTAATATTAAGGTAAGAGAGCACACTTTTCAAATAGTGGAAACCCAAGTGGCTGTGGTGATGCTTACCTGTAATCTCAACATGAGGAAGGCTGAGGCAGGAGGATTGCTACAAGTTTGAGGCCAGCCTAGCACTACATAGTAAGTTCAAGGCCAGTCTGAACTACATAGTGAGACCCAGTCTAAAAACAAAGAAAGAAAATAAAAAGTAGTTGAAACCAATTTATTAATATTCTTAAATCTCTGAAAAATATACTAGGGAGTCTTGCTATCTAACCATGACACAAATGTAAATTTGTTTCCTAAACAGATGGACAAATAAATGTTATGGGGGCTGGGGTTTTAGCTCCGCAGCATAAACGCCTGCCTGGCAAGTGCGAGGTTGTGAGTTTGATCCCCAGTACCAGAAGAAAAAATAAGTGTTGTGAACCTTATATTTCTTGCAGGAAAAAAAGACAAAACAATTAACACAACAAATTATTTAATAATTAAAAAGTGACAATAGTTCTGAAAAAGAAAAAAATGAGAAAGAGGAAAGATTGAATTGAAATTGTTATTGGAGAGGATAATCTTATGGAGAATGTGACTGAGTCATGGGGTTATTCATGGAGACCTGGGGAGAGACATTCCAGTGACTACCACAGCTGGTTCAAAGGATCCAGGCTCCCATATTCCTGGGTGTGAGCAAGAAGGCTGATGTAGCTGGAGTAAAGTGACTTAAATCAGAGTAGCAGGAGAGGAATTTAGATTGCTTACAGAGAACCAGAAATTGTGACTGTTTAAAATGATTTAGGCTTTAATTTGAAGTGGAAACCCTTGCAAGATTTTGAGTGGAAGAGTTCTTTTAAGTACCATACTCTCTGTATAGGTTTTTTAGTGTAATATTTGTTTTTCCATTTTAACCCCCATTTTAAAGTAAATTACAAATATTAGCACAATTCCATGCTGCAAGTAAATAAGCAGGAAAAAAAAATAGTCAAACACACCCTGTATTCAGAAGGATAATTTTCTAAGTATGACAGGAAAGACAGGCCTCTGAAATCTAAATTGTA
Source organism: Cavia porcellus (assembly GCF_034190915.1). Classification (NCBI taxonomy): domain Eukaryota; kingdom Metazoa; phylum Chordata; class Mammalia; order Rodentia; family Caviidae; genus Cavia; species Cavia porcellus. Next base: position 11,067,639 of record NW_026947512.1, on the reverse strand, counting down.
AACTCTTCAAAGTCCTTGAGACCTATTATTTTATTATTATTTTATTTGGCTGAGCCTCCGAGCCATTTTTAAAGTTTATTGTAGTGACATGCTGCCTGTGATTGAATTTTGTAGGCGCTAAGTTTGAAAGTAGGCTTCAGCCCACTGGTTGTTCCAAAAACACCAGAGAGGCTTCAACTAAGCAAAAATCAGAAAATACGTTGGCTCATCAGACTTTACTTTAGTCACTTGGCTGCTTAGTCGACTAAGACCTAAGTGAAAGTGCCTAAAGAGCCTACATTATTCAGGAAGTCAGCTTTTCATTGAGTCTATTATTCAATTTTCATCTTTAGTTAAAAATTCTATTACGGAGCTTCTCAAATTTAGAAATTTGACTTTAGAAATTCTGAATTACCACATATGTGAATTTCTTTGTAGAACATATAAATATTTTGTTTTTCCTAGTAAGACAGGAAAGGGAAATCAGTGACTCAAAAAGGCTGGCCTCTATACTGTGGAGCAATCTTAAAATTGTCAAGTAAATTCAACATTAAAAGAATATTGGAAGTCACAATACACATTCATGTGCATACATATATAACCTTTATAATTCTTGATCTGATTACCTGTTTTTCTACAAATTTTATATTGTATTTTATTTACTATCATTTATATTTAAGTTGGATTTATGAAATTATCAGTCTTTTTGTCAAAACGTATCAATTTTTAGATGTTAGGTATGATTTAATTCCATATTATATACTTCCTTAAAATTCAAGTCAGTGCTATTTAGATAGATGATGAAGTACTAAAAATATGAATCTTTCAAAGATACTGAATTCACCTAGCTGATACTGATCTGATAAAAAGTAAAAGGTGAGGGATTAGGGATATAACTGTATGGTATAAGCACTTGCCTGGCAAGTGTGAAGTCACAAGTTCAATCCCCAGTCTCCCCCCCCCCCAAAAATTAAAAGATGAAGTAAAAGAATGAAACATCTATAGTTTAAAGCTGTGATACAAAGGCCTGCTGCAGCTCGTGTGCCTTATGTTCACCACCCCTGGTTTGGAGTATTATATGTGCATAGGTTTTATAACCATGTGAAACTTTCCTGAAAATTACTTTCCAAAGACTGGAATGCAGGTCTTTTTTGGAATGTTGCAGATGCCACATTTATAATGAACTTCACTAGTGAAAAGTTAGAAGCACACACACAAAAAAAACCCCAAAATATTCTTTTGGTAGATCTTCATAATTGAATGTTTTAAAATATAAATTATCCTATTTAATTCACATTTTATTAGTAAAATAACTTCAACAGAATTAAAATTGCCAAGTCTAACATTTGTTTAAACATTTGCTTAAGAAAGATCATTATGAGTGCCCGTTTTGTGCCAAGAACTATGCAGAGAAAGTAAGGGGAAAGATGAGACCTGAAGGATTATTTACAGTGAGTACAGGAAAGCGGAAGGATGACCCTTGCAGAAAATATGCTGAAACTCATAGGAAGAAAATGTGAAGTATCCAAGACTTGTATTTAGGTTGGAGATTAGGATGTGTGGAGCATGAGGGAGTATGGAGAGTAGATAGGTTAGAGAAGGAAGCAGGAACCAGCTGTGGAGGGCTGTGTAATCAATGGCAGGCGGTTTGTATTTTATCTTGGGGTGGGGGATTGTAGTGATTGAGAGGCTTTGAGTAGAAGTCAAAAGTGATCACATTTATGTTTCAGAAAGATCATGCTGCTGCTACGTGAACAATGGATTGAAGATACACATTGAGATATTAATGACAGGCCATTTACTACACTATTGTAGTAATCTAGGTGAAAAGTGACCAGAATATTTGTTATGGGGTGAAGAGAAATGAATGAGAGGTGTTCAAGAGATAGAATCGCAGATCCTAGTGACAAGATGGCATTGAGACAGGGAATGAATCCGTGATAACATTCAGCATTCTATTTAGAGAGTTTGGCAGTGATCACATTGAGTAAGGAAATGAGCAAAGAACAGATTACCTGGATGGAATTAAATCTGGGATATGTTAAGTTTATGGTACATAGCAACAAAGTTGTATAATATCCACTATGCAAATGAGTATTACAGAAGACCTGGGTTAAATGTAGACAGTTGGAAGTGATCAGCGTTGAAACCGAGAGAGTGGGTGAATTCGCATAGAGAAGTACCTAAGAGAGAAAAGTTTAGGGTAGACACATTAACACAGATTAGATGGGCTAAGTAAAACCTTCAAGACTAAGAAGGCAGGGCAAAAGAAGCCCAGAAGAGTATGAAATGTGAGTACCAAGGGGAAGGAGATGTGTGTGAGGCACTGGAAAAAAACAAACAAAAAAATGATGGAGGAGCAAAAGGAAGAAGATAAAGAACGTCATTGGTGCCAAAGTCATGTGAGGCACTAAGGCATGGAAAGTGGTTATTGTGGAATAGTTAATGACAAAAGGGTCCTTGATGGTCTTAGTGACAGCATTTTCGGTGGTGTAATGAAATATAAGAGCCAGTGATTAAATGAATAAATAAGAGGTGAATAAATGGGAGACATAAAAATGAGATTCTTTTTCTAAAAGATTGGAAGGAGGACAAGATGGGTAATGACAGAGAAAGCCAGCAAGCCAAAGAGTAAATGAGAGGGAGGGAAGAAAAGAGAGAAAGGGAGAGGGAAGGCACGAGGCTAAGACGGATTGCTGGGGGATGGAAAAGATGAATCTTTAAATGCTCAAAAATTAATAAATATTTCTTCATTGAGCACTGACTGTATGCCAGGCACTGTTCAATATCCATAGAACACAAAGTTGAGCAAAAACAGAGATGCTTTCTGAGCTCAACATTTGTAATACTGTCAGAAAGATGTTAATTAGGTAATCACAGTAATAAATGCATATTTCCAATGACATAAATACTCAAAAGTGATATAGGGATATGAGAGCAAAGAACAAAGGAACCTGATTTTGACTCAGCAATTTTTTGGGAAAGCCTTCTTGAGCTGAGATGATGAAGCATTCCAGACTGAGGGAACTACATGTGCAAACCTGTGAGATAGAAGTTTTACAGGAAGTTTTACAAACTCGGAGAAGGCCAGCGTGACGGTAGAGTGATGAGGGTTGATGTCCTGGTCCAGACTGTTTTCATCTGTCTGTGAGAAGTAGAGACCCACACAAAGAGAAAAATGTGAAGATTAAAGAAATATATGATAGAGAGAAACTGTGAGGAGGTAGAGGTTTGTCTCAAAAGAATGGTCTTTCTTCCATTACAGCAGGAGAAAGTAAGCTGTCTGAGATGTCTGAGATAAGAGGTGAAAGTGGAGTTTAGGGAGGAAGAAAATGAAGATACCCCACTTGAAGTTTTGTTATTTCTGTTAATAAGCAATATGGAGAATGAAAGGAATGTAGTGGAGAGACAGATTTGAATAACATGGAAAAGCATTTGTATTGAACAAAAGAACTGACTGGAAAAACACAAAGGAATAGTTGAGCTATGTTGTTGGAAACTGTGAATTTGTCTGCAAAAATCTGCAGTGTTCTGTGAGTCTTTCTAAAAATATGCCACAGACTAATGTATACATGAGAAAAGCAGACAGTTAGTTATTTTATCGAGAGTTTAGGTTGCCAGCAGAAGGCCTTCGCAATGGGACCCCTGGCAATGATGTGCTAGTAAACTGTATCTTAGGTAGGGGATACTAGGAAGCAGAAGATCCCTCCTTACTTGTAGCTTTTGCTAGTTTTCGTGATGGAGATGTTCCCCCCTGTGGCCAATTTTAAGCTGCCCGTGACTTAACCATAACCATATCACGTGATTTCTGTTAACAGTCACTTTTCCTGAGCTTCTGGTTCCAGCGTAGCTCAGTGTCAAGGGGAATGTCGAGTGGTGGATAATGGAAACTGATAGGAAGGAAAATAAAGACAAATTAGGACTGAGCAACTATAAAACGGACAGAGGAACAAAGAGTTGTTGAACTCTTTGAACAGGAAAAATGGTAGAGGAGGAGCTTCAATGAAGCTCTTCAACTCTTGTTTGTAGTTCCCCAAGAAAAAAATATCTTTTCTTCAAAAATTCTTAAACATAGTTTTCTGCCACTAGAAGGCAATACTGTGCTCAAATTTTTCAGTTATCAGCTCAGGTTAATTGGTGGCAGAAAAACAATGCTAGGCACTAATTTGGCTTTCTTGATCATCTCCTGTGATCTCCTCCTCTTTGTCCCAACCTTTCCACCATTGCCACCACTTTAATTACCTGACCAAAGCTTCTCAATGCATTACAGAGGAATAAACCCAAATGGCACAGGCAATTAGTAGGGGAGTGAGGAGGACCCTTAGTGGCTGTGCATATAATCCTAAGCTGGCATCCTCCTACTCTGTTCAGAAGGTAACTACCAATGACAAGATGTCATGGTATCTACTTGCCTCAGATATTCTAAGCTGCCCTCCAGCTCAGTTACCTGCATATGGTACTGGACAATCTCCCACACTCCCAGAACGGACAAGTACAATTTGATATTACTCTTCACAAATTATAGTTTTAACAGGATCATGGTGATAGAACTGTGGGGGGAGAACCGGCGGCTGGAAAGATAAGAAGTATGAAATATAAATGACCTTTATTTTGAGAATGTGGGGAGAGACCCCCTGGAGTGCGCCATCTCCACCCTGAGGTCAGCGATCTCTCCGTGGAACACGCGGAGTGAGGCACATAAGTAGCCTCGGCTTGGGGGCTTGGGGTGGAACCTAAGGGGGGCATTAGGGATGCACAGGTAGCCCATTGGTCTTTGTTTGGCGCCAGAGGTAGATTCCTAAGGGTGGGGGAGATAGGAGCTCCTTGGCTTTACTGGCTGCAATGTCTGGCGTGGGCCAAAACCCTTTCACATGGTAAATTCTTTTATCTACAATTTAATATTTTCTCCTCTAAGACCTTCATCCAAATTTGTAATGTGGATTTCAATTTATTTATTTATTAATTTATTTAGTTGTTGGTGGGTTGAACTCACTACCTCATACTTGCTTGTGCTGCTGAGGTAAATCCCCAGACCTTGAAATTATTTAAGAACAACTTCATTCTAAAGCAAAACTGTATAGTACATTTCATGTTTAAAGCAATTTGCCTCCAATTTCATCTCACTGTTTGCTACTTACCACTAGCTGTTGTTACCATCTATGAACAAGAATCTGCCCTCCCACACAGAACTTTTCTTTGAAGTGAAACCTCTCAGAAACTTTTGTTAACTGTGTGGATCTAAAATGTGCCCTCTTAAGTTCATCATTTAAAATATTCATTTTTATTTTTTTTTTTATTTACTTGTTTTTATCGGTATCAGGGATCGAACTCGCAACTGCCTACGTGCAAGGCAGGTGCTTATACCACTGAGCTTAATCCCCAGCCCCCAAAATACTCATTTTTAAAACTGTGTTGTATATTCCTTTCCTATGAAGATTGCTCTACATTGACAATCATATCTGAGATGCTTATTTTAATGTGTCATAATCTGCTGGAGAAATGTTTTTATGTTGTAGGGCATAGAGACATAAGTGTTATTAACACATGCTAAAGAAGCTACCCCTACCTAGCCCTCTTTGAGGAGTCTGTTAGCATTCATCATTCTCATGGAGCCTCAGATTTGGGGTGTTGTTTTATTTTTTCCCCAGTGAGAAAGGAACATGTAAATGTTGGATGCTCTGAACAGTTGCTAACAGGTAGAGAAGGATATAGCTTCAGATGCCCGGGTGCCAGGCCTCTTCTACATGTAGGAAGCTCAGCTTTGATGCCGCTCCTAATCAGCCGGAGTGGGTGTTCCCTTTATTTGCTTCTGCCCTTGGAACTGCTCTGCCAGCCATTTTCTGCTAGTTCATTAAAAAGAAACCCATGCAGACATTTTAAAATAAACTTGATGGGTGAACTGGGTATTATACCTGAACTATTCTGTGTGGAGCTATTCAACTTTCCTTCCCCAAAGAAAAATAAGTGGATACAAAAACCGATTTTTAACAGATACCTCTTTTATTAGAAAAGGAATTAGTAAATAATAGGAGTAAATCTTTATGACCTTATATACATTCTAAAATCAAGACTCTGTGCTTTCTGTATTTAATTGACAACAGCAAAAGGAAAAACAGAATTATTGGTCTTACCAAGTAGTTTCTCACTCTTCAATACTTTTATGTGTTCTTTCTTCTGCACCTAATTCATCCCTAGCGATCTTATAAAGACTTAGTAAGATTAATGATGATATTCTTAAATGGGAATTTGCATGTTACACATATCTTTCTGATATGTTGTGACAGTATTCTTTTACCTTATTGTCAAAATTTGTACTTACCAATGTTGGAGATAAAGTTAGAATTTGTCTTCAATGTTGGAAGCAGCCATAAAATTTTTTCCACAACTGCTTACAATAAAATCTGCATTTCCTCAATTTCATCTGTTTATTTTGCTATTAAAATTTATATTGAGATTATATTTTAAGTATACTTTTAGTTTGTGTTTGGAATCTGATTTAAACAAGCAAATAATGTTTTGCTGTGCCCCTGTTGCTGCATACTGCAAATGATTTAATTTTGTTCTTTTAGTAGAATAAAAATAAATTTAAATGCTTTAGGTGTATAGAATAGGTTAGGTTAAGAAGACTGGGCTATTAGATTTCAGGACTTAGTAAAGATGCCCCTTGATATAGGATAATGGTGCCTCCTAATAAATCCATGGTGACCTGAAAATATCAGTGTCACAGATGCGTTTGATATGCCCACCCAGGACCTCATAGTCTAGCAGGGCAGCGTACTCAGACTGTGGGAATTTACCCTTGCATTATGTAGTGACCAGAAGCTGCACTGTGAAGCCCTAGCCCCTGTCACTAGCCCAGGGAAAGGTTGAAATTCCAAGTTTGAACCGTGCTTTCCACTGACCACATACTGCTTTAACACCACGAGAAAACTGAAAAATACTTCAACCATGCTAAATTAAGGGCTGTCTATATTCCAAACTTTACCACAACTGTTTCAGATACTAGTGTATCTACCCTAGGCTATAAAGTGTAATTGTATTATATTTATTTAGTTTTTATTCATCTTCTCATTTCCTCAACTCTTGGATCCATTTGGCTGGCATATAATTGAATTTACTTAATATTCTGGAGAAGCTACTTGTTCTGTTGTGCTTCTCACATCTGCTGTAAAATTTCGTGCATTTTAAAATGGTGGAAACATCGTGTAAATGATCATAGCAACTCAAAAAAGTGGTGAACAATTTCAAATGTGACATATCTCCAGCTGCTGTTTGTCAAGCTTTCTAGAATTCCACTTAAAAGCAAACAAACTACTGAGGGGAAAAATTCTATTTCTCACTGTCGTTATAGGTTGTGATTAAATGGGCAGTATTTTCTCTTTGACAAGTCCTCTGGCTTGGGGACTTTCTGTCCCCACCTCTGGGAAGGAGGGGGACATTTCCCTAACCTGGAACTTCTAGCCTTTTGCCTTTTCTCTTTTCTCTGTTTCAGACACTTGCTACCCAAATTGTTATATGTAGCTCAAGTAGTCTCTTTCAAATACTTGTTTGTCTTCATTATTATAATATGAAGGTAGCTTGGCAGATGAACCTCATTAGGGGTAGAACAGTTTAGAGAAGGGAAGCGAAGGGTAGTTTAGGGGCGCTAAAGGAAGCTCCAGCAGTTAATTGGCCCCAGGTCAACTCATTTGTTTTTTTACTGGTGTTTCGGAGGTCTTGGGTTGGCCTCTGTTACTCCTTACCTTTAGCCCACCATACTTCTTTCTGGCTCTTGCTATTTTTTATCCTGCAAAGTTTAAGCTGAAGTTTCTCCCAGAGTTGTTTCCTGAAGAGGAAGCAATTTCATTTTTATTTCTCATGTCTGCTGCCAGTTTCACGTCTGCATTAATTTCCTAAAACTGCCATGACAAGATATCACAGACTGAGAAAACTGAACTTCAGATTTATTTTTTTCCTGAGACAGTGTCTCCCTGGCCTTGTGGCTCAGGTGGGCTTTGAACTCACTATGTAGCCCAGGCTGACCTCACAGTCGCCTGATCCTTCTGCTGCATCCTCCAAAGTGCTGGGATTATAAGCGTGTGCCAACGCACCCTGCTTACCAAGACATTATTTTCTAAGAGTTTTAAAGACTGTGTCAAGGGGTCAGCAGTGTTGCTTTCTTCTGAGGCTTCTCCCTTTGGCTTATACATTCTGGGGTCCCTGTGTGATCATCTGTCTCTCTGTGTTCTAATACTCTTTTTATAAAGACACAAGTCATATTAGCTTAGGGCCCAGCCTACTGAACATTGTATTTTAATTATCTGTTTAAAGGGTTCAACAAATAAAATTGTTTCAAGGCTTAAATAGGACTTCAACATATGAATTTGGGAAAGGACACAACCCAGCCCATAGCCTTGATCTTTTCACAAAGGCGAAGTGTGCAGATTTCTTCTCAATTTCTCTGTAGATATTCTCTTCTTCTGAACATGAAGCTTGCTTAGTCATCCATGCTGTACTCCTGCATCTGTTAGCATGTGGCAGTTTACTATTTTGGTCAGCATACCCAAGTTTTCCCTTTTCCCCCTAAACTGTCGTATTCTTAGATTTTTTTTCTTCTTCACAGCTCCAGTCTCCATTTCTGTGAGCCCACATCGCTGGCAGGGAATTTCCTGTGGCATGTGTGTTAGCTTGACAAAAGTCCTAATTTGCCTCACATACCCTCTGCTAGTGTGGTTTTACTGCATTAACTTCCTTATTGTCCTGTTTCTGTATTGTGTTACATTTCACATGAGCCACAACCTTCCTCATTCCATTCTTTTTCCAAATGAGAGCAATGAATTGTGCAAATAAATAGTTCTTAGTGCAATGTGCAGTGAAAGAATAAAGTCTACACTGTATTATGATAGAAGGAGTATTTTAAGCAATAACATAATTCAGATATTATGTAAGATACAAAGACTTAGTTTATTTTCCGAAATCACTTGAATAAAATGTGTGTGTGTGTGTCTTACTGGAGACAGAACCCAGCACTTCACACATGCTAGCCAAGTGCTCTATCAGTGAGAGTAAATTACTCAGCCCCACCCCTGAGTAAAATTTTTTATAATTTTTGTACTGAGGATTGAACCCAAGGCTTTTGCATTGTGCTATATCCTAGCCCCCTATTTTGAGATAGGGTCTCACAAATTTGATAAATTGTCCTAGCAGGGCTAGAACTTACAGTCTTCCTGCCTCAGCTTCCCAGAGTGCTAGGTTTACAGGAATCTACCACCATGCCCATTGAATAAAACTTGTTATCCTAAAATATTTTATCAAATTTTAGGATGGCTCTTCTTTAAGAAGGCAAATGTCAGACACACACACACACACACCACCACCACCACCACCACCACCACCACCAGCACCACTACCATATGAAGAAATTTAAAAACCATGTGATATAGTAAGAGTTTTAGAGCCTTTGACATTCATAGGTCCAGGCCCCTGACCTTGCTTCTCTGGACTGTGGTAGCTGCCTCGTAGCTGGTCTCTCTGCCTTTACATTCTCTCTTTCTAGTCTCCTCCACGTACTACCAACCTGCAATGTCTTGCATGCAAAACTAACCTCAGTTTATCTCTTTTCAGTGCCGAGAGCGATGCTGCTCCCTGTCCTCTGCAGGATAAGCCTCACACATCTCAGCGTGGCACACGTCCCCTTATCTTTCACTGAGACATCCTTCCCTTGTCCATCTTACATCTTCTTCCTTTGTGGAGTACCTGGAGAAGGCAGAGGCTTTGGAGGCAGACAAACATGTTTGAAGCTGGCTTTAGTTCTTACTGAGTGAGGGATCCTGAGAAAGTGGCAAGTCTCCTTGAGTATGAGTTCTTCATCATGAAATAAGGCTAATTGCAACCACGCAGAAGTATTGCAAGCATTAATTAAACCAAGCACATATGTGAAGCACAGGCCAAACTATTTACCAATTCCTGATTTTTAAGTTGTACAGTCAAGCAAACTCTTTATTTACCCTTTCAGGCCCACCTCAGGCCATTTTGTCTGGGAACAAAAACTGGTTTGTTCTAACTTTGGCAATTCCTTCACTAGCCCACCACCCAGCACGGGAAGAATGTAGTTTTCTGAGGCCATGCTATTGGAGTTCAAATCTTGGCTTCTCAACTTACTAACTCTGGCAAGTTTCTTTTACTCACTGTACCTTGCTTATCTCTTCTGTAGAACAAAGACAGTACCTAGAGAATAGGATTGCTGTGATAATACATAAAATAATACAAGTAAGAAACTTAGTATAATGCAATGCATTGTATACAATAAGTTAATGTTTAATTATTACTATGGCATTTGGAGTCAGTTTCTTTCCTTATGATTCCCTCAAGAGTGTAACACTTCCTTGCCCCTCTGGATTTCTTGTGCCTTATCTAACACCTAGCATAGTAGATGGATCAAAGAAGTCCATCTATGGTTTTTTTTATTTATACAGTTTTTTAAAAATCTGTTTAAAAACTGAAAAATATTGAGCTTTAAATTTTCCCTGAAAATATTTTTGGAAAAAAACAGAAAAAAATCCTTATGTGTCATATTGAATGACATTTCAGATCTTTTCCTACAGGAAAGTGAGATGAAAATTGAAATCATTCTGAATTCTCCTATGAGAACAGCATCTATCATACTGGGTAGCTTACAAGGATTATAAAATATAAATTTATGAATTTTCCACTTTTGCAGGCCTTTAAGACAATGAAAAAAATTTGCTTCTCTTTATGGTTGCTCTGGATAGTCAGATACTGCCCATCATCTGTGTTATATGTTTGGATGATTAATCATCAATTTTAGAAAACTAAAAGTATATTCAAGTATAATTTGCTAAACTTCTTAGTCTCTACAGTAAAAATACTATTGAAAGAATCAGTGTTAAGGTTACATACTACAGGCTTTTTTTTTTTCTTTGTCTTTTTCCTTTTTATCGGTACCGGGGGTTGAACTCACGACTGCCTGCTTGCAAGGCAGGCGCTTATGCCGCTGAGCTAAATCACCAGCCCCCATACTACAGACTTTTAAAACTGAGTAGAATATCAAATATATAGAGTTTCAATTAAAATAAGATAGTCTATTGTTTTTTATATATTTCTATTTTACACATTTCTATTTTATTTCTATTTATATATATTTCAACTATTCTTTTTAGAGCTAATATAGTTCAATAGATCACACAGAGCATCTTTATATATCTTTATATATTTCTATTTTATTCTTCATAAATTAAATTCAAGCAGTGCTATCAGGATACCTACATATTTATGTTTGCACTTTGCATTGATACTTTCTTGCTGTGGAGCAACACATCCCAGAACTTACAGGTTTAAAGCAGCAGTTAAATAATTCTGTGAGTTAGCTGACTGGTCTGCTGAACATCCCCAGGGTTCGCTAATGTGGTGGCACTCGGCTGGCAGGATGGCTCAAGGTGGGGCTGCTCTTTCCATGTGCTTTTTCATTCTCAGCTGCTTTACAGTACCAGTGCCATGGGTGTGCTTCCGTCAGGCAGACCCAGTGCAGAAACACATTTCAAGCCTCTGCTTTTGTCACATTTATCAGTGTGCCATGGCTTAGAGTCAATGCCCTACACAACAGGGATGGGTAAACGGAGGCCTGACAGACTGTGAGTGGTTCCAGTAGGAATACACTGTGTACAGGCATGGGAAATTTATGTTTCAGTACATAAAGTACTTTAACTTAGTTTCTAAGGAGACGGCTGAGAGTCTTACTTGACATGTAGACTTTTTGCCACTTAACAAAATTAGCTTTTATTAACTAATACTTTTTATTTAATAATATTCTTGCAAACCCATTGAATTTATAACCACAAGCTGTTACTTTTCAAATCAAACAAACAAATGAACAAAAAATACTTCCTAAAACAAGTAAATGAGGGAACCTGGTATCACTTTAGATCCCTTTGTATGCTCCAGCAGAAGCAATAGATACTTGTGAATTGTTTTGTTTTGTTTTTGTTTTTGCAATGACCTTCTTTATCTCTTCATTTGAAGTTTACAATGTCTGCAAACAGAATGCTATCCCTGTTTTTGTTTTTGGTACAGGGGACTGAACTCATGACCTGGTGTTTACCAGGCAAGTGCTTGAGCCTCTGAGATAAATCCCTGACCCTGGTACTTGTGAATTGTTAATAAAACAAGTAGAAATTCTTTGATTACAGAGGATCACGAGCTTATGATACTGATTTTTACTGGACATCAGAAAGCTGCTTTTACAGATTTCAAAGAAGACTGAAAACATTGTTTTCTACTTCGTGGTTATTAAAAATTTGTAGAGGATTTGAGGAAAAACCTCAAAAAATTTTTTAAAATTTAACTCAATTTTCATAAAACTTTGGCACTTTTCAATGGTGCTTTGTGTGATCTATTGAGCTATATTGGCTCTAAAAAGAATAGTCAAAACAGCATTAGTCAATGGGGAAAAGAAGAATACATTTATACATTTGCCCAAATAAACAGTCACTTTCTTTCTTTCTTTCTTTCTTTTTTAGGTAGAAATAGTACATACATTCAGAGAAAAAAAAAGTAAGAAATCACTAGTTGATGTCATTTTACAAATAGTTGTTCAAGGTACAAAAATGGAACATCTAAAGTGGGAATTCAGAGAGACTGCAAAAAGTTCTAATCAACTGTCCAACAAAAACTTAATAACATGGTTGTCAATCCTATACATTTAAACATACATGCAGTTATCCATATCTTCATTTATGTTTAGATTAAACAAACTAAAGCGGGTTAAAATCATTTTGAACAAAGAATAATAGTATTGCTGGATTTCACTTCATGACACTCCATGATCAGCACTGGGTACTGTAGTGTCTTCTTTTTAAAACTGAATTTAAAGAAAGACTAAAAAAACAGAAAACAGGTAGCAATAATACATACTTTCAAAGAAAAATAAATAGTAAGAAATCACTAATTGATAATTACAGATTGTCTTCTTACAAATAGTTATTTAAGCTACTAAATTGGAGCATATAAAGTGAGGATTCAAACAGTGAGACTGCAACCAGTTCTGTTCAACTATCCAACAAAAATTAGAAATATGGTTATCAATCCTCTACACTTAAACATATATGCAGTTACCCATATCTTCAATTATGTTGACTTTCAGTAAACCAAGCAGGCTAATATCACTCTGAACAAAGAATAACACTGTTGCTGGGTTTCACATTATGACACTCCAGGATGAGCATTGGGTATTTTAGTGTCTCCTTTTCTTCAAAGTATCTGTTCATTTCATCAATTGTCATAAGATCAGTTCTCATAAACTGTTCATAGATTCTACACATGCATGGGTCTTAATATGTATTTTTTTTTTAATTTTGAAAGTAGCAATTGTGCAACAGCATAAGACAGAACAAAGCCAATCGAGACAATGCTGTGAAATTGGTACAGGATTTCACACTGGGATACTGGGATAGTAGTACTAAGTACTATGGTATATCTCTTTAATTTGACAATAGCTATCCAGTCAATTACGTATTGTAAAATCAAACCAAAAATAGAGCATTGTAAAACCAATTGAGAATACTGAATAGAGCAAAAGAAATATAACAAAATTGAAAACAACCTATGCCTTCAAACAGAAGATAGAAGGAAATCCCCCATATTTGCTATACTGCATATGGTCATCCTCCCAAGAGATGTTGAAATATCTATCCCCAGTAGGTAAGGGGGAGGGGGCAGGTGGAAGAAGGGTGCTTGATTTTCAGCTCCCGTGGAAGTTGGCTCACAGGTAATGGTTCTCCTCCAGGCCCAAACTGCAGGTGCTTATCAAGAGGGCAGGTGAATAAGCTGCCCGAATCCCTCCATGGCCGGAACTCTGGAGCTCTCTTCTCCTGGCCCACGTTGCAGACCTTACCGAGAGGCCAGGTGAATAAGTTGTCCGAATCCCTCCATGGCCGGCCGGAACTCTGGAACTCTTTTCTCCTCCTGGCCTGCATTGCAGACGCTTACCGAGAGGGCGGGTGAATAAGCTGCCTGAATCCCTCCATGGCCGGAACTCTCCCCCAGCCCCTATTTCCACTCTGCTTCCACCAACAGTCACTTTCTTAAGACAGTGGTGCATGTGCATACTGCAGTCGGAGGGTTAGAGACAGTCTGAATCTCCCAAAATACCATTTCCTAGCAGAGATAGAGTTGTAGCTGACCTTTAGATTTACATATTAGTTTTCAGTAGGAAGTTAATGTTGAATATTATTACTGATTTCACAAGATATATGTCCTACCCCTTTTCCAGGTATAAGTTAACTCCATCTTGTTTTGAAGAAAGGACAATCTTCATGTTCTTTTTTTGACACTGATCAGTTGAAAATATGTAGAACCAAATGAATGTTTCTACCATATTAGCTTTCCACTGATAACCAGCTGAGCTGCTCAGTGGCTTGCTTTAGGCCGATCTTGCATCCTTGGCTCATGTTCCCAAGTATTTTAGATACATTGAACCTGAAAACAGATCCAGAGACATCCTTCCCCACAGAACTGGTGGAGGAACAGATGAACTAAGCACTATGAGCATGTTGCGAGATCACAAACCCAGTGCAGACTCCGTCCAGCAGCCCCTTCTGTGACCACTGTGCCAGTCACACCATCTGCTGGTAACCGTACCATGCACCGCCTTTCCCTGCCTCCCTCATGGATGTCTGAGTGTTCCTGCCTCTTGTTGGCATGCCTGCAACCTGAGGTTTCTTTTTCAGCTTGATATACCTACATATTTTCTCTTTACGGTACTGTGCAGCTTGTCATTTTTGCTCAGAGACACCACATTATTTAACATTAACTTTGTGATGAAAAACATAGCAATTGTATCTTCCTTCTTTGGAAGCCCAGCATGTTTATCATACGGTAATCACAGTGACAGTACGAAATAAGTATTTCCATTGGCCCAATTTTATAGCTCAGAAAACAACCACAGAATGTTTAAGTCCCAACAAAGGCTACTTGACCCATAAGTGGCAGAGCCAGAGTTTGAATCCAGCAGTCTACTTCCAGAATCTGACCGTTATTACTTCTCTTACTCTCATTGTTTTTGTATTACTCTTATATTATACTGCTTAGTTTTAGGTAGTAATCAAAATTTAAAAGTTGCTTAATATTACCAGTAATTTTTCACTTGTAGAATTTAACTTATTGTAGTGCAAGGTGATCATATGTAGTAAATACAGTATTTAGCTTTTATTATGCTATTCCGTTATTACTGTGGTTACTATAGTAGACTAGATATCAGTATAAACTCTAGGCAAAATAATTAAAATACATTTTTATATGTGTGGCTTAATTAATAAGAAAAAATTTTTTTTCTTGAGACAGGTTTACACTGTATAGTTTAGGCTGGCATTGAGTTCACTGTGTAGCCCAGATTGTCCTCAAACTCACAGCGATCTCCAGCCTCAGCCCCCCAAGTTGCTGGGGTTACAGGTATGCACCACCACACCTGACCAGTTAATAAGAAAATCTTTATGAGCCATAAATTACGACAAAACCTGCATCTTGAGATGTTCTACTCTGAACCAGTGTTTTATTCTCTGCGTACTTACTGATCCCTGGTGGCCTAGTCTTTGGATTTAATAGACAAAGTCTGTGCCTCTAAAACACATCTCTAAAAAAACCAAAACAAAAGCACATCTCTGTTAATGGTGAGCTGTATACTTCCCAGAGGGGTACAGTTGAGATAGTTTCCTGTCTTGATCTTTGTGCTTGAGGCAGAAGGAGTCCTCTATAGTCAGTTACTGTTTAAAATTTTATTTTATCTTATTTATTTTTTTATTTTGGTACTGGAGATTGAACTCACAACTTCGCACTTGTTAGGCAGATGCTTGTGCCACTGAACTATATCCCCAGCCCTGTTTAAAATTTTAAATATATAGTTCATAATAAAAGGAAAAATATATAAGCCCTCTAAACAGAAAATACTATTTTTCAAGGCCTATAATCAGAAAGCATTTGACCTTTTTCAAGGAACTAAGCAAGGTAGAGCAGATGGGGTAAGAGAAGTGCTAGAGAACAGGCTGACCGTGAAGCCTGCGGACAGCGTCCTTGAAAGGCCTCAGAGGCTTTGGCGAGGATTTTAAATTTTAACCTAAGTGCAGTGCAACTCTTTTGAAAGGTTTTTTAAGATATTACTTGAGTTTTGTAAGAAAAAAACTGATGAAAGAGTATAAAATAGAGAGCCACTCTAAAGTAAAAATTGAGAAGACAGTGTAGCAGGATTCCAGGGTAGAGATGGGTTTGGCTCTGCGTAGGGAAAACTGGAAGAAAGTAATACACTTAAAAGTGAAATACATGTAACCTGCTGATATAAATTGGATGGGTGGCTTGAGAGTGCACAACATATAAAGGGTTATTCCCAAGCACCTAACTGGAATAACTGACCATCAGGGGATGTAGTTAGGACGTGACAGAGAAGGATCCACAGTTCAGATTTAGAAATGTTAAATTGGGCTGGGGGTGCTGGTGCTCACCTGTAGTCCCAGCCCTGGGGAGGCTGAGCTGGGAGGATCATCAGGAGTCTGAGTTCAGCCTGGTCTATATAGTGAGTTCCTAAACTGCTCATCAAGACCCTATGTTAAAAAGAGAAGAGACAAAAGAAATGTTAAGTTGGACCAGTAAGAAATGCAAATGTAGACAGCCCCACTAGTTGACACACTGAACTAAAGAAGTTCTAAAACATTTGTATACATTGAACTCATAACTGAATAAGTCAATATGTAATGATAAGGAACATTTATCTTTTTATGAGCAATCCAATTTCTAGTCAGTTTCATTGGGAGGCAGATTTGTTAAGTAGTGGAATTCCACTGTAATAAGTACACTATTTAAATTCATCACAACCTAAGATAGAAGATCTGAATAAATTTGCAAGTAAAGTTTTTTTTTTATTTAAAGAGAAAAAAAGAAAGGACATGAAAAAACAAAGCAGTAAAAGTGTACAAGTAATAGAGAATTTCAAGAAAAAATATATACACTAAGAAATCACTAGTTAATAGGTTACATGTTATCTTCTCAGAAACAGTTGTCCAAATTACAAAATTAAAGCATATAAAGTGAACATTCATACAGTGACATTGTAGACAGTTCCGTTCAATGATCCAACAAAAGCTCAGTAATATGGTTTTCCATCCTACACATTCGAACATACCTGCGGTTATATCCCTTAGTCCACCTTCCTTTCCTCTCTTTTTTACAATAATAATTAGACTTTTTGGGTTTTATTACTCCCACGGTTCTTATTACTTTTTTTGAAAAGAATAAAACCAAACATGACTAAGCAAAACAGTCCATTAGAATGGAAGGGTGGGCATAGTACATGATGCAAAAATAGAATACCAAGTGATCAAAAGTGGTTATCATTGTGCCTCTTGCTATTTTTAAATTGAGTTGCCTATATCATCAGGTATAATAGAATTGATCAAAACAATACAGAACAAGACCAATAAAACCTACACTAGAGAACTTACAGGACTTCAAAAAAAAGATAATAGTCAAACCATAATGGGCATCATAGTATATCTTATTGCCTTCAAAGTAGTTGCCTATACCCTCAAACTTGATACTATCAAACAAAATAGAATATAGAATAATCAGACAGAACAAGATGGAAAGAGCAGTCCTGGGGTTCAAATGAGGTTAATAGGAAAACCAAGAAAGTTAGTATAATATGTCCCACTATTTTTTAATTGTTTTCCCTTAATTAAAAAAATGAGAGAAAATAGATTAATTTTTTTAAAAAAGGGGGGGGGAGATTGAGATAAGAGAGGACATTGTAACAGAACAACGCAGGTCAGAACCGAACAATTCAAGCATCATCGTGTTTCACCACCAGATAATCTAACATAATAGTAGTCACCATAGTGCCTCTCTCCTTGAATTATTTGAGTGTAACTTCGTATGCTATAACATCAAGCATATCAAGACAGTGTGAAGCCATTCAAGAGAATGCAAGAATTATGGCTTTTTAGAACCAGCTAATAGAAAATGAACAATGGTTTCTATATTATCTCTTTGCCTATAAAGAATTTTGTTTATACTATTGCATATAGTGAAATGTAGTAAGATACATCATGT
This sequence comes from Cavia porcellus, assembly GCF_034190915.1. NCBI lineage: Eukaryota > Metazoa > Chordata > Mammalia > Rodentia > Caviidae > Cavia > Cavia porcellus. Next base: position 11,049,570 of record NW_026947512.1, on the reverse strand, counting down.
TCAAACCAGTGGAAACAGATGTACAACAGCTTGATGGGACTTCAAAACAAGATGTTATTAAATCAGCACTAGCTTTTATGTTGTGTTGTTTTCTTCAAAATAGCTATTCATACTATCATAAATACTAAAATCTAACAACCCAGGTTAAAACCATTGCAATTAATGAGTGAAAACATTATATGGCTTCAAACCAATATGATTGGGAATCATGATTACCACATATTTTTATGTATTCTTATCATTTCTTACACTAGGGAAACTATTCGGTATTTATACATAGGAGTTTGATTTATTTCTCTTATGAGTATGGTCTCAAGCTGCGTCCATTTATTTATAAACTTCTCAATGTGATCATTCTTTATAGCTGAGTAGTACTCCATTGTATAAAAATACCCCATTCTTCAGTTGATGCACACAGGTTGTTTCTAAGATCTGGCTATTACAAATTGTGCTGCTATAAACATGGGTGCACATATATCACTGTGGTATGATGCTTTCAGTTCTTCTGGGAATATGCCTAGAAGTGGAGTAGTTGGGTCAAATGGGGCTTCCAGTCCCAGTTTTCTGAGAAATCTCCAGACTGACCTCCACAGTGGTTGCACTAGTCTACACTCCCACCAACCGTGCAGGAGAGTTCCTTTTTCCCCACAACCTCTCCAGCATTTGTTGTTGGTGGTTTTCTTGATCACTCCTTCAGGAGTGAGATGGAATCTCAGTGTAGTTTTAATTTGCATTTCTCTAATGACTAATGATGATGAACTTTTTTCATATATTTATTTGCCATTTGTATTTCTTCATCTGAGAATTGTTTATTCATCTCAGATGCCCATTTTTGGATTGGGTCTTTGAATTTTGGGGGGTCTGATTTTTTTTTTTTAATTCTTTATATGTTTTAGACAGAAGTCCTTTGACTATGTTCATCCTTTTTTTTTTTTTCTGGTACCGAGAATGGCACTCACAACCGCCTGCTTGCAAGGCAAGTGCTTATGCCACTGAGCTAAATCCCCAGCCCGCAGATAAAGTATTGATGGGCTCTGCCCGTATGAAACTATGTCAGGCCCAGCATGGCATCTGCCCAACCTAGCACTGGACCCTGGAAGGACAGTGTGTCCCTTCAATACTGATTTCTGTATTCTTCTTCCAAGCCCAAATTGAACTTCCAGCTTTTCACTACAGGCCAACATCTCCCCAATCAGCTGTCAGTACGTCATTCTGCCCACCCCTTCAAGCACCCTCCCACCCACCCCCTCAACCTAATAAAAGCCCTGTGGCCTCTTTGTCTGCCTCAGAGGGTTCTTGCACTCTTCTGCAGGCCTCCATTGCCTTTACTAAAGACCTTTTTTTCCTGCTTTTGTTTCCCTCCCACGCAAAAAACAAAAAACAAACAAAAAAAACCCTAACAATTTAAGATTCTAAGGAAAACACGATGGCAGAGAAGCTAATTGTTCACTAAGCCTCTTGCATGCAGGCTCCCTTGCTCACTCACTAGTTCACTTTCCTTTTTGCTGATACTCTGACATTTTCCAGCCTCCTTACACTTAGTTATGCGTAGTTAGCTGTCCTGTGACTCTGCACAGAGAAATTGAGAGTAAAAGAGATACACATTTCTTCCTTGGATCTATTTGAAAAGCACTTCTATAGCCTCCGTGTTCTCTGTCTGCCCCTTGTAGCAGCTAAATATTGGCACCCACAGTGACCTTGGACTCTACATGTTGAAGATGACAGAATTTCTATCGATTGGGATTTCTAAATGATTGCTTGCTTGAGAATTCCCCAAATCTATTCTCCTCTCAAACTGAACTTTGCATGAACAGAATATAAGTTTTTATTGTTTTAAGTCTTGAAGATTTTATGATTTAATTATATCAATTAGCTTTATCACACCAAAAGATGGTAGTTTGGGGGCCTGGTGCTATGTGCCTGTCATCCCTGTACTCTGCAATGCTGAGTCAGGAGGATCACAAGTTTGAGCCCAGCTGTGACTTAGCAACACTTTGTCTCAAAAAAAAAATTAAAAAGTCTGGGGATGTAGCTCAGTGTGAAGGCCTTGGGTTCAATCCTTAGTACCATACACATGCACACACACGCAAGTGAGCATGCAAACATACACACAGAGATTTTTTGTCAAGGTAATATCAAGGATATAATTCCATCCTACTTGTTTTTTTGGGGGGAGCAGGTGATATTAAGGGTTGAAGTTGGGATCTTCACACTAAACTCCATCCTGGGCTTTTTCCCTTTTCTTTTTAAGACAAGGCCTCATTAAATCAGTAAATTGCCCAGACTGGGCTCAGACTTGCAATCCTCCTGACTCAGGGTCCCACAATGCTGGAATTGCAGAGGATATGGTGCCACCCATGGCCTGTCTGTCTGTCTCTGTCTGTCTGTCTGTCTCTCTCTCTGTTTCCCTCTGTTTCTCTCTCTGTTTCCCTCTGTTTCTCTCTCTCTCTCTCTCTCTCTCTCTCTCTCTCTCTCTCTGTGTTAATGTACATTTGCTATCTCTCTCCATTAACGTATATTTGCTGCCCAGGCATGAGCAGTCGATATGATTAGGACATTAGGAAGTCTACACAGTGAAAAGGGAAGCAGAAATTCTTGAGGTGTGAGAGAAGACTTGGTGGATGTCATTGCCTCCTGTTTTCCATAGACAATACCTCACACTCTTCTGTCTGATCCATTGGTTCGTCTCAAAGCTGCTGAACCCCTAAAGCAACTTCCCACCTGTTAATAGCAATCCTCACTGCAAAACAGAGTTGATGACAACTTGACCACTTGTCCCTTCTGGCTGAGTTTAACATTCTCTCATAATCACATTTACATACACCCTGGAATGCAAAGTACTAATAAATCAAAATGGAAAAATATCTTTTTCTTTGCACACCAGTCCTTTGAGAGAAATGAAAAACTTGTCTAAAGACACATTGGGTGGCACATGCCTAAAATCCCGCACTCAGGAGGCTGAGACAGGAGTATCACCATGAGTTCAAGGCCAGCCTGGGCTACATAGTGAACTCAAGGCCAGCCTGAATTACACAGTGAGACCCTGTCTTAAAAAAGAAAGAAACATTGGAAAGAGAACTCTCTACAGATCTTTGGCCAGGGGATTAGTCAGTCAGACATATTCTTTTTTTTCTCTAATTATTGTTAGTCTTTTTTGCATGTTAGACTTGCATGGCTCCTTTTCTTTGAGGGAAGGTATGAGGTAAATTGATTTGTGTATGTTGAATACACAGGCGATTCCTAGCAGATTTGTATATTAAATGCTCTGCAGCTTCTTGCCTGAAAACCAAATGAATGTTGAAAAGTAATGTGCTATACATCGGACAAGAAGAGTGTTCCTTGTAGAGTACAGTTTCTGGACTACTCATAGAAAATTTCCTTGTTCCACATCAGCAATGTAGCTATAAGATGCAGGTTGTTATCTGCTAATTAAAAATCTTTTTATGAAAAACTTTTCATCAGTAACCTTTTGTTACTAAGGATAATATTTCAAATTTTGATACTTTTTTTGATGACTATTTCAATTGGTGCATTATTAAACTATCATATTTTTAAGATTCACAGAGCTTATAATTACATAACAATTAGGCAAATCTCATAAAGAGGGATGGGGGCATGTACCCTCATAGGCACTTTTTTATTAGTAGTTTATATTTGCTATGCATACTGATTATATTCATCATGGGGAATTGGTACATGTATTTAGCATATCTTAATGATTTTTTACTACCCATATTCTCTCCTCATCTGTTGATGCCCTTCCCATTTGCAAAAGGTCTGTCTCCCTGTTTCCTATTATCTCTCTTTTATTTTGTTCTTTAAATTATTTATACTTCAAATTTGTTGTATAAGAGAAGCCATGTGATGTGTAAGCTCCCACAAGCACTTTAAAAGAGCAGATTCTGGCCTTGGGGAGAAGTGCCTGCTCTTCTATCCCCGTGGCATTGGCTAGGCTTTGGCAAACAGATGTAGTACTAAGTAAAGCACTGTCTCAGCTCAGCAGCTAGGCCAGGCTGTCAGCTGTGCCCCAACAGCTGACAACCAGAGTCCATTCTTTGAGTTTTATGTACTTCTACTCTAGAATGATGGTATTGTTGGTTTCTGAGGTTTCTTTTTCTCTATGATATGATAGTAAAACCTGTTCCCATGGGGACTGTGATGGAAAAACCTAAATTCAGTTCTAAATTGTCTTAAGTGAAATTATAATAAAAGCTTTTGTCTAAATGGTCTTAGGTGGCAGAAATATGATTATAAGTAAGCTCTAATTTCTTTTAGGCACCCTAGTGCTTGATCCTAGTGAGTGTATGTTTCCTTGATAGAAGCAGATATATTAGCCACTTTAACCTCTTGATAAACAGATAGGAGGAGGAACTGTTTGATTTAGCTATTTCCAAGAGTTTCTAGCTGGTTAGGATCCATTCTGATGCCTTTGGTAATATAGTGATAGGTCTGACACCAACCCCATGCGCCCAAGTTCCTGGAATGGCTGTTTCCCAGCTACCTGAGCAGAGAAACAAGGCGTATTCTGCTAGGACACAGTACACCCACCCCACCTGCTGGGTCACAGCGCCCATCGCTATAGCCATAGACTCAGCCATTCTCAGTCCTCCAATCTCACACCCTCCTTTGCCTCACCTCACTTGAGCCCTTCCCACTGATTCCCCTAACCCTATCCGTAAAAGACCTAGCTCAATAAACTGGACTCAGACCTCTTTTTGAAGTTACCCCACACAGTCCAGCCTGGAACCCCAAATACAGGCTGATGATGTTCTTTTATGTGTTGACACTGTTTACCTAACATATATCATATAGCTACATGTTATATGGATATTTATCTTGACGGTTATATTTAAGCATAAAAGGAGTGCTTGAAATGCAATAAAATCAGCAGCTCTATTTTATGGAACTGATAATCTTGGCAACCATAGAGAACCTGGGGTAAAGTGCAGGATGCTGGTCATGAGAACTGAGGAAAACTAAGTAGTAGGTGATGTCAGCCAAACCTGGGAATATCCGTATACTCTTGTCCCTTAGGGGTCATAACCTTAGCCCTTGCAGAGGACATCAGCTCGAGGCAGATACATGCAGGTACCCATATTCTATCTTGCTTGACTTCACCATGCTGACCATACCTTGAAAGAACACAATCTAAAGTAATCAAGTTATTTAGAGGCTGGCCCATCAGCAGGCTGTGCAAGTGCCTTAGTAACTGATGATGGTGGCATAGAGGACTGATCAGATGTTCTCTCAGAAAATTTTAAGTTTGAAGTAGAGAGAAGTTGGTGGGAACAGAAATCAAATGCTTAACAAGAAAACAGCAGGCAAAGATGACATGAACCAAGAGAAGCCATATAGGCAAGAGTGATGACGCAGAAGCCAACTCATGAAATTTTGTAAAGGTGTATGTTGGCAGGGAATGGGGGTGGATACAAAGATTTTAGCTGATGTACGTTAGGGACAATTTAATATTCTCTGTGTAGTTCTCAAAAGGGCTGGGAAAGCCGTTTCCATGAACCCTGTAAGGCCCACCCACACTGCCCTGTCATGATCCTGATTTTCACTTGAAATTTTAGAATAATTACTTCCAGGTGCCGCCCCCCCCCATACACAACCTCACCCAGGTGCTAAGGTAACTTGGGTAAATCTCTGTTCTTTGGAGCCAAAGTCCTAATTTACACAAGTGCTCTTGAGTTCTGCTTTTATTATTTTTGCCCTGTAACTGAGACAAAGAATGATAAACAATAGAAAAGTTTGGGCCTATCCAAGAAAATACAGACTTTGAAGAGGAAGAGTCTGTCTATCTATCACATTATATAAAGGTATAGGCCATTTTGCAGGCCTAAGAAATATTAAGTCATAGTACTTAGTTCATAAGAGATCAGCAAAAAATAAGAAAAAGAAAATCCAAATAAAGTAATAAAGTAAGCATTTGATATCTGTCAAAGTTTGTATCACTGAAAACTAAGCAGAGGTGTTTTTATTTCTTTGTTTAGTACTTACTTGTCATATATATTGTTCACATGTATCATAGGGAATTTGTATCTGCTCGTAGTATGTCTCAGTTTTCCTGTTTTCCCATTCCTCTTCCCTCTTCAACCCTTCTTCCTCTTCTATTTGCAAAACTGTTTCTATTTTTTCGCTTCCGTTCCCTTTCTTTTTTCCCTTTTCCTTCCTTCCCTTCCTCTTCCGCTCCCTTGTTCCCTTTCCCATTTGAACATTTTCTTCCTACTTCTCATTATCTTGCTTTGTGCTCCTTATTTACCCTTGGAGTTTCTTATACAGGAGAAACCATGTGGTATTTAATAGGCCTTTTCATTTCCTTCTGTATTAATGTTTTAATATGTAGTATGTAATAACTACATATTTCCCATGCACAGAGATTATATTCATTGTAGGAATTTGGTATGAGAATAAGCTTTTTTTAAAAAGGCAGAATGAATACATACATATAGCATGCTGTTCTCACTGAGAACTCTGGAGAGAAAAAAATTAGAATAAAAATCCTTTGTATCACCTTTTGAAATTTCTACTTAAGTAATCATTAGATTACAAAAGAAATCAAATAAGTTCTAGGAAAAAAGCATGCCGAAAACACGACATACAAAATTACTGGGATAGAACTAGACTACAAGAAGCACCCATCCCATGGAACAAAGGAAATAACTAAATTATGTATCTAACTCAAAAGTTAGTCGAGTGATCAATAAAATAAACCTAAAAAAAGAAAAGAAAAAGTTAATAAATTACACAAAATACAATGATCAGACTCATAAATAAAAGAGGTAATTCTTTTTAGAAAGCAAATTAAGTCAGGTCTGGTGGTGCATACCAGCCATTCTAGCACTGGGGAGCATGAGGCAGGAGAAAGCCTACCTTTAGCTACACGGTGAGTTCAAGGGCATCCTGAACTACACAGCAAGACCCCAAAAAACAAATTAAGTTGACATGTCTGTATCACAGACAATAAAACAACCCAGATTAAAACCATTGCAATTAATGAGTGAAAACATTACATGGCTTCAAACCAGTGTGACTGGGAATCATGATTACCACGTACTTTTATGTATTCTTATCATTACTTACACTAGGGAAACAATATGATATTTATACATGTGAGTTTGATTTATTTCACTTATGAGTATGGTCTCAAGCTGCATCCATTTATTTATAAATATCTCAATGTGATCATTTTTTGTAGCTGAGTAGTACTCCATTGTATAAAATACCACAACTTTTTTATCCATTCCTGAGTTGATTGACACTTAGGTTGTTTCCAAGATCTGGCTATTACAAATTGTGCTGCTATAAACATGGGTGCACATATATCACTGTGGTATGATGCTTTTAGTTCTTCTGGGAATATGTCTAGAAGTGGAATAGCTGGAATAAATGGGGCTTCCAGTCCCAGCTTTCTGAGAAATCTCCAGACTGACCTCCACAATGGTTGCACTAGTCTACACTCCCACCAACAATGCAGGAGAGTTCCTTTTTCCCCACAGCCTCTCCAGCATTTGTTGTTGGTTTTCTTGATCTTGGCCATTCTTTCAGAAGTGAGATGAAATCTCAGTGTGGTTTTAATTTGCATTTCTCTAATGACCAGTGATGGTGAACCTTTTTTTGATGTATTTATTTGCCATTTGTATTTCTTCATCTGAAAATTGTTTATTCATCTCAGATGCCCATTTTTAGATTGGGTCTTTGAATTTTGGGGGTCTGATTTTTTTAATTCTTTGTATGTTTTAGACAGAAGTCCTTTGTCTGAGGGACAGTTCACTAAGACTTTTTTCCCAGTTTGTGGGTTTTCTTTTCACTATGCTGGAGATTTCTTTTGACATGCAGAAACTTTTTAATAAGAGGTGATCCCAATTATTGACTCTGGGAAGTATTTCCCGTGCAATTTGAGTCCTGTTCATGAATTCTCTACCTACTTCTATGTCTTCAAGGTTTTTACCCAATTTGTCTTTCAATAGATTTAGTGTTTCTGTTTTAATATTTAGATCTTTGATCCATTTAGATTTTATTTTAGTACATGGTGATAGGCATGGGTCTAGTTTTAGTTTTCGGCATATGGAGAGCCAGTTTTTCCACTGTCGTTCTTCCAGTGAACATGTTTGGCCCCTTTATCAAAGATAAGGTGGTTGAGTGTGTTCGTAGTTGTGGTTGTATCTTCTAATCTATTCCACTGATCTTCGGCTCTGTTTTGATTCCAGTACCATGTTGATTTAACTACAGTTGCTTTGTAGTATAACTTCAAGTCAGGGATTGTGATGCCTCCTGCCTTGCCTTTGCTTCTTAGAACTGTTTTTGCTATTCTGGGTCTCTTCTCACTCCAGATGAATTTTAGGAGTGATTTCTCAAGATCTATGAGGTATATTAATGGTATTTTTTAATCAGGATTGCATTGAATCTGTATAACAGTTTTGGGAGAATGGCCATTTTCACAATATTTATTCTTCCTATCCATGAGCAAGGGATGTCTTCCTATTTTCTGAGATCATCTTCAATTTCATTTTTCAGTGTATTATAATTTTCCCTGTATAGGTCTTTCACTTCTTTTGTGAGAATAATTCCTAAATAGTTCATTTTTTTGGTTGCTAGTGTGAAGGGTGTGGCTTCTCTTATTTCTCTCTCTGTGATTTTGTAGTTAGTGCATAGGAATGCTATTGATTTTTGAGTATTGGTTTTGTATCCAGCCACATTGCTGAATTTATTTATTATATTTAGGAATCTTTCAATGGAGTTTTGGCGGTCTTCTATGTAGAGTATCATATCATCTGCAAATAATGATAATTTAACTTCTTCTTTTCCTATTTTTACGCCTTTTATTTCTCTCTCTTGTGTAACTGCTCTGGCTAATATTTCCAGTACCACATTAAATAGGAGCGGTGACAGGTGACATCCTTGTCTTGTGCCTGATTTTAAAGTAAAGGCCTTCAATTTTGGCCATTTAGTATGATACTGGCTGTTGGTTTGTAATAATAGATGGCCTTTGTTATGTTGAGGTAAAGACCATCTATTCCAATTTTCTGCAAGGTTCTTATCATGAATGTTGTACCTTATCAAAAGCTTTTTCTGCATCTATAGAAATGATCATGTGACTCTTACTTTTTACTCTATTGATATGGTGGATTACATTTATTGATTTACGTATGTTGAACCATCCCTGCATACCTGGGATGAATCCCACTTGGTCATGGTGTATAATCTTCTTGATGATTTGCTGCATCTTATTTGCCAATATTTTATTGAGGATTTTTGCATCTGTGTTCATTAGGGAGATTGGTCTGTAGTTCTCTTTTTCAGTTGGGTCTTTCTCAGGTTTTGGAACTAGAGTAATATTTGCTTCCAGGAATGACTTGGGAAGGATTGCTTCCCTTTCAATTTCATTGAAGAGTTTGAGGAGTGTCGGCATTAGGTCTTCTTTGTATTTCTTGTACAATTCTGCAGTGAATCCGTCTGGGCCTGGGGTCTTCTTTGTAGGTAAGGACTTAATTATGTTTTCAATTTCATTAATAGAAATTGGGTTATTCAGCAGTTTTATATCTTCTTGACCTAGCTTTGGTACTTCATATGCTTCTAGGAATCTGTCTATTTCTTCTGTGTTATCAAACCTTTGAGAGTAGAGGTTTTTGAAATAGGTGTTGATGATCTTCTGTATTTCTATTAGGTCTGTAGTGATTTCACCTTTTCATTCCTTATTGCATGAATTTGAGCTTTTTCTTCCCTTTTTTAAATAAGGCTGGCCAGGGGCTTATCAATTTTATTTATTCTTTCAAAGAACCAACTCTTTGATTCATTGATTTTTTTTTTTTTGGATTGTTTTCTTAGCCTCTATTGCATTGATTTCTGCTCTGATTTTTATAATTTCCTCTCTTCTTTTGGCTTTGGGCTTGACTTGCTCTTCTTTTTCTAGATGTTTGAGATGTAACATGAGGTTATTTATTTGTATTTGTTCTGTTTTCCTGATGTGGGAACTCAGTGCACTAAATTTTCCTCTGAGGACAGCTTTCATTGCATCCCACAGATTCCGGTAAGTTGTATTTGTGTTTTCATTTGTTTGTAGGTATTGTTTAATTTCTTCTTTAATTTTCTCTGTGACCCACTGATTACTCGAGTGTGTTATTCAGTTTCCATGTGTTTATGGGATTTTTGCAGTATCTTTTATCATTAATTTCTAATTTCATAGCGTTATGATCCAATAACATGCAAGGGATAATTTCAACTCTTTTGCATTTATTTAAATTAAAAATGTTCTGTGCGTTAATATATGGCCTATTTTGGAGAATGACCCATGTGCTGCTGAGAAGAATGTGTATTCTATTGTTGTTGTTCAGAATGCTCTGTATATGTCTATCAATTCCATTTGTTCACAGGTGAGATTCAGTTCTTTTATTTCTTTGCTAATTTTCTGTCTGGTTGATCTGTCCATTGGTGTCACTTGGTTTTTCATTTCTGATATTACTTGTTTTATATAACTGGGTGCTCTAGAATTTGGTGCATGTATATTTAAGATAGTTATCTCTTCCTCTTGAAGTTTTCCTGTAACCAGTATGTAGTGATCTTCTTTATCTCTTCTGATCATTATTGGTTTGAAGTTCACATTGTCTGCAAATAGAATAGCTACCCCTGCTTTTTTTTTGGATTCCTGTTGCATGAAGTATTGTTTTCCATCCTTTGACTTTCAGTCTGTGCGCATCCTTTTGGGTTAGATGGGTTTCTTGTAGACAGCATATGATTGGATTTTGTTTCTTGATCCATTCTGCCAGTCTATTTCTTTTAATTGGTCCATTGAGACCATTTACATTAATGGTTATAACTTTTATATCTTGGTTTATTGCTGACATGTTATATTTCTGCTGTTGCATCTTTATCTTTCTGTTCTGTTTAATTGTCTGCTTTGTTTAGTGGTTTTTTCCTAAGTATATCTAAACTGTCTTTCAGTATTCTTTGCAGGATTGGCTTGGTGATCATGAAGTTCTTCAGCTGTTCTTTGTCGTGGAAGTATCTTATTTCTCCATTGATTTTGAAGGACAGTTTTGCAGGGTACATCAGTCTAGGTTGGAAATCATTTTCCTTTAGGTTCTGAAATACTTCACTCCATGCTCTTCTTGCCTTTATTGTTTGTGTTGAGAAGTCTGCTGTGATTCTGATAGGTTTTCCTTTATAGGTGATCTGTCTTTTCTCTCTGACAGCTTGTAATATTCTGTTCTTTTTTTCGATTTCTGGGATGGTGATTATTATATGTCTGTGTGTAGTTTTATGTTGGCTATGGCTATTTGGAGCTCTATATGCTTCGTTGATCCTGATATCAGTTTCCAATTTCATGTTTGGGAAATTTTCAGCTATTACTTCTCTAAATATCCTCTTGACATCCTTTATGTTGTCTCCTTCTTTTTCATTTATCCCTATCAACCTTATGTTGCTTTTCTTTGTGTCATCTTGCAGGTGTTGAATTGTTATTTCTTGATTTCTTGTTATTTTTAAAAGATCTTCCCTTTCCTGTTCAATGGCTCCAATCTTGTCTTCAAGGTCCAAAATTCTATCTTCACATTCATTGAGGCAGTTTTTACAACTTTCAATGGAATTTTTGATTTCCTGTATATCTCTTTGCATCTGTTTTGTATATTCTGTTTGTTTCTTATATTGTTCATCCAGGGATTCTATCTTTTTGTTTAGTTCCTCCAATTTTTTAACTGTGTCTTCTTTAGATATGTTCAGCATTTCCTTCATTTCTTTTATCATTTCTTTGGTTGCCTGAGAGATTATTTCTAGTTTGAATTCCTTTAAAGCTTCCCGGAGTTGCTTCTTTATTTCAGTTACTATTGTTTCAGGTATTTCAGGTATATGGCATGTATTTTCTTCTATGTACATGCCTCCTAGGCTTTCTTGGGATGGGCTGGATATTTGCAATTGCATTTTGGTCTTTTCATCTTCCTATATTTCCGTGTTTCAAATGTTGTTCCAGAGTTTTCCCTGGATGTGTTGGAAATTGTCTCTTATGACCTGGGCTCTTGGGACTCCTCTGGTAGTGTTGCTCCCTCCTTGGGCAGTGGAGCCCCTGGATTAAAAGAGGGGTGCCAGGCTCCTCTCAGGTAAACCTAAAGCCTCCTTGAGCTGCACAGTTTCCCTCTCTGGTAGCAAAGCTCTCCTGAGGGAAAGAAGGCCACTTGGTGTGGTCCAGGCAATCCCAAATCCTGCTAAGCCCAACCTAGTGTGTCTACAAGCCCAGAGGACCCCCAACCCCCTAAAGCCAGGATCTCATACTCTCCCAGGTATTAGATATTGTGTAGTCATCCAGCTCCTTGGATAGCAAAGCTCCCCAGGCTGATAGAGGGTACCCCTATGGCCTAGGTAGGCCTCAAACCTCCTCTGCAGGGCTGCTCCGTCCTCCAGGCAGTGGCAGTAGTGCTGGTGCTCTCCAGGTCAAAAGAAGATTGCAGATGAGCTCTGAGCAGGTTCCAGCGGCTCGGCCCAGCTCCCTCCTTCTGGCTGGCAGCTGTGCTGCACTTCTCAGGTGGGAGAGGCAGCTGGCGGGGCTGGAATGAATGTCCTCTGCTCCGCTGTTCTCTCAATGGATGCATTTTTCATATCTGCCTTGATGCTCTCCTGCTTCAGATTGTAGTCCTGAAAGTCGTTATGAGCTATTTCTGTTTTGATCATTCTTGCTTTCAGTGAGGAAGATGAATCTCCTTCCCCTTTGGATATCCTAGGAATTCACTCTTGTCTTTCTAAATATTATTGTGTTTGTATAACCTAGATTTTAAATTTTCATTAGAGCTTTGGTTGTGGTGATGTGCCTGTAATTCAGTCTACCCCAGAGGGTGAGGCAAGGGATTACAAGTTGGAAGCCAACCTGGGCAATTTAGCAAGGCCTTGTCTCAAAATAGATTAACATAGATGATAGATAGATAGATAGATAGATAGATGGATAGGTACTGATGATTTACTGAACTTTAGTTCAGTACTAGAGCACCCCTACTTTTGATCTCCAGTAATGGAAAGGGGAGAAGAAAACTGTCATGAGAGAAATTTTTGACCATGCATAACATGATAAGAATGCTACTTGAAAGAACAACCTGATTGTATGAAGACCAGTAATGGAGCTTTATGTTCTGTATGAGCTATATATAGATACTGGTATAAAGTCCAGTGGACTCAGATTTCATAATTAAATAACTCATACATGAGCTGTGTGAGGTGAGCTCCCAAAAACATACTCCCATGCCTCAACTCAAAAGCTGAGATTGCTTCCAAAGCCCAAACCTGGCTCAGTTTTTTTTTTTTTTTTTTTTTTTGTCTTTTTCATTTTTATTGGTACCAGGGATTGAACTCACGACTGCTTGCTTGCAAGGCAGGCGCTTATGCCGCTGAGCTAGATCCCCAGCCCCCTGGCTCAGTTTTCAAAGGCAACTGGTTTTCTGTTCAGCCAAGGTGAAGACAAGGGAGGGGTGGAACTAATCACTCCCATATCATGCTTGATGCACTGCTGCCTTTAGGGTTGTCCTCTGGCATGTTTATCTTCTAAATACTGTTTTTAGGCTTGTTGTGTGTTTTTGTGTTGTTGTTCCAGAGATCAAACTCATGCCCTCACGTTTGCCAGGCAGGCGCTTGTGCCACAGAGCTATATCCCCAGCCCCTCCTGGGCTAAATTAGACAGCAGAACAGAAACGGGCTGTGAACAGTGATGGACAGTGTTAAAAGTTAAGTGTGGGAAAGAGACTGCTGAGCACAGTGAATGGCATACTGTGGGCTGCCTGCAGGGAACCCTGCCTCAGCTCACCGTAGCTTGCTTCCGTTAATGTGCGCTTCTGCAGCTTTGAAGCAGATAGGTAGTATAATTAGCTTATTGCAGATTCCCAGCAGTTAAATGTAAATATCTCTGCTTTGTCACTATAACAGCACTGACCTCATGTTTTTGTTTTTACTCTTATTGATTTCATGAGTAAATTCGTTGAAAGGATAGCAAATAATACACTTCCAGACAGCAAATGACACGTTTTGCATGTGTGTTGGAGTCGAAGAATGCCGCAGAGGAGCTCCCTAATTCTCAGAGCACTTGGGGGAGGGGAGCCTTGGCACGTCGCAGAGATTCACTTTCGTTGTAAGAATAAGATGATTTCTTTAGAAACGATATAAATTACTGAAGGGAATTATGAACAAGAATATGATTTGGGTGAATAGGTACTAAATGCCCATCTCAGTGGATGATTACTATTCTAAATATTTTTCCATTAGCTAGTTTCAGCTCAGGAAATAGATTAGACCCTTAATGGCCTAAGCAACCAGGAAATGAGAGATATATTTATAGAGTTCATCAGTGAATTGAAATAAGACTTCTTGCCTTTTAAAAATTATGGCTATCGTATACTCGATGTAATGGCACCCCTTTTTAAAAATGCTTTCTAAGTGCTCCACCTTCCTTTTCTATCCCATTCTTTTTTAGGTATATTTTCTCTGTGACATGCTTTTTTTTTTAAATTTTATTCAAAGAAAGACTAAACAAAACAGAAAATAGGTAGAAATAATACATTCATTCAGAAAAAAAAATAAACAGTAAGAAATCACTAGTTGATATTTACACATTGTCATTTTACAAATAGTTGTTCAAGATACAAAAATGGAACATGTAAAGTGGGAATTCAAACAGTGAGACTGCAAAACAGTTCTGTTCAACTGTCCAACAAAAGCTTAGTAACATGGTTACTAACCTCAGCTACTAACCTCAACATGGTTGTCAATCTTATACACATAAACATACATGCAGTTATCCATATCTTCATTTATGTTTAGATTAAACAAACTAACGCAGCTTAAAATCATTCTGAACAAAGAATAATAGTATTGCTGGATTTCATATCATGACACTCCATGATCAGCACTGGGTACTATAGTGTCTTTTTTTTTTTAATTTAATTTAAAGAAAGACTAAACAAAATAGAAAACGGGTAGAAATAATACATAATTTCAAAGAAAAAAATAAACAGTAAGAAATCACTACTTGATGATTACAGATTGTCTTCTTACAAATAGTTATTCAAGATACTAAAGTGGAGCATATAAAGTGGGAATTTAAACAGTGAGATTGCAACCAGTTCTGTTCAACTATCCGAAAAAAACTTAGAAATATGGTTATCGATCGACATTCTTAATAAAGAGAGTAAAAGACTTAAAGTTGTGTTTCAAAGGAAAGCCTGATTTTATAGTAAGTGTAGGGAGTCAAATTACCACTTGACTCAGGCTATGTGTTCTGTTAGTAGAGCCCAGTCCATTTCTGGCCTTGCTCTAGAACCACCCAGCCACATGGTCGTGCTCATGACCCCATTCAGGCTTAGAGCATCTTCTCCAGTCTAGAAGTCTAGAGAAAGCTTATTCTTGCTCTAGTCCCAAGAGTTTGGCTGTGGAATGCTGGGAATAACTGGATCCCATACACAGTCTAAAAGCAAGTCATGCTTTTAGCTTCCCATAAGGCCTTGCTTACAAGTCAAGAGAGCTGATTCCCTTCTTAATTTTGCAACTGAGTAGAACAGCTTTATGCTTTGGGACCTGTGACATAAGCACATAAGCAGTTGAGCTAAAGAACCTGAGAGATCCTGTCATGCTCTTACCTCATGAGCTTAAATTCCCCTTGTGATTTTATAGAATTGTGCTTATGCCACTGAGCCAAATCCCCGGCTGATTTTATAGAATTGTGAAGCATTATACTTCCAATGGGCCTTATTTTGCACACTTGTGTTAAAGACACAAGCTCTTTTTTCTTTTTATTCTTCTCAGTACTAGAAATTGAACACAGAACCTTTTCACTGAGCTACTCCCTGTTTGTTTTGTTGAGACAGAGTCTAACTAAGTGGTTAAGTTGCTGGAGCTAACCTCAAACTTGCAGTCTTCCTGCCTCAGCCTCCCAGAGTGCTGGAATTATAGGGATGTACCACCATACCTAGCTAAGACACAAAACTCTTGAGAAAGAAGATACTTTATACAATATGTTATGTGAAAAAAAGGGCTCAAATTAAAAAGAATGTTTTTTGATGGGATTGTTTTGTTGGTTTTGTTTTGTTTTGTTTTGTTTTATGACACAGGGTCTTGCTATGTAGTTTAGGCTGGCCTTAAATTCACCATGTAAACCAGGTTAGCTTCAAACTCATGGAAATCCTCCTGTCTCAGCCTTGCAAATGGTGGATTATAGGACTGTGCCACCATGTCTGACAAAATTTAAAACAGTCTGAAATGAGAAGGAATTTGAGTTTATGTGTTGTATGGATATGGATATGGAGAATGTGAGTTTAATATTTTGTATGTGTGTGTATATACATATATGCATATGGAGGATATGAAGTTTCTATATTCAGTTTTCATTATATGTAGAAATTTTATCTTATTTCTACAGTCTATTGGTAAAAATCCTGCAGGTTTTGAAAATACAATAAAGGTCATTAAAATCTCATAGCTCAATGCTGGGGATATAGCTCAGTGGCACAGCTTCTGTCTGGAAAGCGTAAGGTTGTGAGTTCACTTCCTGGTACCAAAAAAAAAAAGGAAAAGAAAAAAAATCTCATAGCGTCTCACTATGTACTGCTTGGTGGCTCTTTCTTGGCCTTTTATTTCTACTGAACTATTGACCTTTACAATGACTTTCTGAGTTTGGTCTAAAACCATTATTATTGGTATGAACAAACAAAAAGAGAAAGTAGTCAAAAAATAAAAACAAAACCCTACTACAGTGTCAGGTAATAACTATTCCAGGCAAGCACATTTAAAGACAAGGTAATTTTTATAAATAACAGTTTTTATATAACAATATACTTCAGCATGAAGTCCAATTAAAGTAGACTTGGCCAAACGTTTTGGTCAGTTTTGCCATTTCAAAATAAAGAAGCTGCCTGTCTGTGTGCTTATGGTTTGTTGGTTGCAAAGCTAATACAGTGCCTGATTACATGACTACAATCCCACTCAAGAACTCCACTTCTTCCCTATGATACTCATCACAGTGTAAGTTCTTTTTTCCAGCCTCACTTACTAAAGCTGAACTCACTACTTCTATATCAAATTGCTCAATATGGACTTAAAAAAAACACTTGGGGGAAGAATTCATTCAGTGAGTAGGGGAAGTGGCAGTTGTACCCTGGCACCATTTATACAACTTTCAACATGTTAAAAGGAGAAAAGGTGAGAAGTAGAGGGGTGGAATATGATTTTCCATTGTTATGCCCAGCGGACTGAACAACATTCCTTTTTACTTGTTGAGTTGACACAGTAAGATGTTTAAAGAGTTCTAACATGCTGACGTTACAGATCAAATACTGGGAGACTAGGAGAATAGCTGTATGGGAAATCATTTGCCTACCATGTGAGGAAGGTCTTGGATTCAATCCTGGTACAGACAAAAAAAAAAAAAAAAACTAGGGATATAATAGTACCCTCCACACACTTTATTGAGGTATAATCAACAAATTTAAATTACGTATATTTAAGATTTACATAATTGATTTGGTGTATATCAGATGATTACTATAATCAATCTCATTAATAAGTAACATCTCATGTATGATTACTTTTTATTGTATATGTATGCGGTGGAACTTTTAAGATCTCCGCAGATTTCAGCACAGTATTAATTACAGTGATCATGGTGTACATTATGTCTCCAGAACTTAGTCATCTTATAAGTGAGAGTTTGTGCCCATTTTACTAATATCTCTCTACTCCTAACACCCTCTTGGCGTCTGGGCAATCACTATATTAGGCTCTACTTCCATGAATACCTAGAAGTAAAATTGCTGAATTATGTAACACAATATTTCTATTTTTAATTTTTTCTATTTTTATTTTTTGTGAGGAAATTCCATACTCTTTTCATAGTGGCTAGACCAATCTAAATTCCCACTAATAGTGTACAGAGATTCCCTTTCTACACATTTTCACCAATACTCATCTCTTTTTCTTTTGGAAAGTAGCCATCCGAACAGGTATGAAATAATATTTCGTGGTTTGGACTCACATTTCCTTGATGATTTGTGATATTTTACTACTTTTTTACTACCGGCCATTTGTATGTCTCCTTCAATATGTCTGTTAAATGTCCTTTGCCCAATTTTATAATTTGGCATTTTTTCCTTTGCTATTGAGTTGTCTGAGTTTCTTACATATTTCAGTTATTAGTCCATCAGATGCGTGGTTGGCACATATTGCTTCCCATTTCTTTGCATTTTATTGCTTTGTTTGCCATGCAGAAGCTTTTTAATATGATATAGTCACATTTGTTTTTTGTTTTTATGACCTGTGCTGGTGGTGTCATATCCAACATCATTGCCAAGACAGTATAAAGGAGTTTTCTCTCTGTTTTCTTCTTAGATCTTTACAAATTCAGGTCTTTTATTTAAAATTTTAATCTGTGTCAAGTTAATTTTTCTTATGGTTTAAGGTAAGAGTCAAATTTCATTCTCTTGCATAGGAAGATCTTATTTTCCTGGTATCATGTATTAAAGAGACCATCCTCTCCCTGTTAAGTATTGTTGGTGCCCTTGTCAAAAATTAAAGTTTCTGTACTGCATCATGAAAGTTTCATATTACACCAATAAGATTTTTATTTAAGCACTAACCTAGATTGTGATATACTCTGCAGCTGGTGACTGTAGGAAAATACTGTTAGAGAACAGGATCTATGAATATCATGGTGAGCATTAATAATTAGAGTATCCTAATATGGTTTAAGGTATTCAGAATAATTAGTTTTTTGTGTATAGGCATGTTATGATCACTACTTCAATAAAATTAAAATATTAATGTGCTAAAGTATCATCTCATTTGGTGCAAGTGGAAAAAAATGCTTAATCACTATTGCTGAGGCCATTAAATCTGCAAACTACTTAGCAAATTAATGCTTTTTCCCTTTCTGGTGTTCCTTAATTTTTCATTCAGTTTATCTTTTCATGAGACCTGTTAATTTCATACACTTTAGCACTACAGAAGAGAATGTTAGTTAGCAATGGCCTAAATCACTAGTAGGCCTGAACCTAGTAAAGACTTGAACGACTATTAAATTTATCTTTTAGTTATTGATCATCAAAACCAAGATACTGAATTTATGATTTCTGCCTTTTTCCTTCCCTATTCCCTTTTTGCCTTCCTTTCTGTGTAATTTTTGGTTTTTTGAGACAAAATCTCATGACATAGTCCAGACTGGCCCTACAATATGTTGCCCAGGGCAGCCTCGTACTTGGGAACCACCTGTGGCTCCTTCTGCCTCAGCTTTCTAAGTGCTGGGATTACAGCTGTGGGTCTTCTTCCATCATAATACCCTGTCAGTGACAATATGGTGAATAATTCATCGTATACAAAGTTCTGTAATCTTGCTTTTTAGCAGGTAAACTAACTTTGTAAACTTTGTAAAAAAGACATACATTGAAGTAATAAAAGGGAATTGGTTAGAGAATAAACTAAAGAGGTCGGCAATACTTCTGATGGTTTTATCTTTGTTACCTGATTGGCAGTCCCGTAGCAGAGTCACCTGCACTGCTGCCAACTTGGGGTGAACTGGGTGCCGTTCCACTGCAACATGCTCGCGGCTCCTCGGGGCCTTGGTAGGTGCACTTGTCTGAGGTTCATGTCATGAGAACAGACACAGATGTTCTTATTCCAGGTCTGTGGCCTCTTTTCTTCATCAGCTTCTGCTTTACTATCCTGAGGTAAAGTCAAAATATTTACCAGTAAGTTTGCTCACCATTCCACTTGTATTTTGTGGTGTTGAAAAACTAAAGATGACCTGTATAGAAATATTAACAATAAAAAGAGTTCAAGAAACTTGCATAAATAGTCCTAAAGATGTCTACATGCAAGGGAAATTGTGTAGTTTCAAAGAGAATTCCTTTTGTTTTTGTTTTTGTTTTGAGACAAGGCCTCACCATGCAGTTCAGGTTGGCCTTAAACTCATTAGGTACCCCAGGCTGGCGTCAGTCTTACAGTGATCTTCCTGCCTCAGTCTCCCAAGTGCTGGGACCACAGGCACGCATCACCATGCCCAACCTCCCAAAGAACTTTAATCGAGCTTGGTGTACATGCCTGTAATTTCAGCACTTGGGAGGCTGAGGCAGGATTGCCATGAGTTCGAGGACAGCCTGGGCTACAAAGTGAGTTCAAGGCCTATCGGGGGCCTGGCCACGATCCCCAGTCTCCCAAACAAGTGTACAGCAGAGGCTTAAATAAATGAGACAAATGGTATGATTTTAGGGCTCCAGGAGGATCAAAAGCCTCTAGGAAAGTTCAGGACTTTGGGGACTAAGACAAGGAATGTCTCTGGGCAGCCCATATTTATTTAGTTTTCAAACAAAGAAGGGGCAGAGGGGAAAACACAGGAAACTGAGCCCGATCTTGGAGTGTTTCAGGGACTTTTCCAAGTAACAGGTTATGTAATTTAGGAGAAGAACTTTAGCAGAAAGTCTCTGGGTTGACAGGAGTGAAATGCCTGCAGCTACAGTCTCTATCTTGTTATGTGGGATTGAAGCCAGAAGTCCTCAGCTGCAGCCTGGCACGTGTGTTCAGGCTGGCCTTTGTGGGGAGCCACTGAAGCTCGAAACTGAACACATGAAGTGAAACCCTTCCTCAAAAAGGACCAAAAAGGGGGCCAGGGATTTAGTTCAGCAACACAACACCTTCCTGGTAGGCATGAGGTAATGACTTTGATTCCTGGTACCAAAAAAAAAAAAAAACAAAAAAAAAACAACAAAAAAAAACTTTTAATTTAAAATGAAGCCCCTTTGCAAAATGACCGCTTTTAAATTGTATGTTAAAGATATGCTTCAGGTACGTGCACAACTTTTTTTCTTTCCTAGGAATGAACTCCTGAGATATTTTTTCATATAATGGTTAATTACCCTCTATTCAATGCCAGTAGTGCGCTCTCTCTCTCTCTCTCTCTCTCTCTCTCTCTCTCTCTCTCTCTGTCTCTCTCTCTCTCTCTGTCTCTCTCTCTCTTTTTAAGCAGAATATCTTCAGGAGACATTACCCTAACAAAATAAAGTGTGTGTGTTTTAAGCAATATTGAATTACTCATAGCTACAGATTGTAGTTTCTACATGAACTTTATTTTTTTGGTACCAGGGATCAAACTCACAACTGTGTGCCCGCAAGGCAGGCGCTTATGCCACTGAGCTAAATCCCCAGCCCTTACATGAACTTTATATTAGCTAATTGAAGCTGAACTGTTCTATTATTATAGTTATAGTAGCTGTGAGCAATTCAGTATTGCCTAAATTAAGCAACTAGCTATGGCTCCCCTCACCCCTTTCCTTTTAAGACAAATCAGTGACTTTGAATGCATCATGTTGTCCAGGCTGGCCTTGAACTCATGTGATCCTCCTGTCTCAGCATCCCAAGTCTTGAGATTACAGGCATTTACTGCCATGCCTATAATTTGCTATTACTTTAAAGCAAACATAGAAGCTAGTTTTTGTCACATCATGAAAGCTACTACTTTGAATGATGGGTCATTCAAAAACTGCTGCCTCGAACCTGGTGTGGTGGTGCACACCTGTAATCCCAGCAGTTAAGGCTCAGGCAGGAGGATTGTGTGAATTTGAGGCCAACATGAGCTACCTAGTGAGTTCAAAGCCAATCTGAACTATATAGTGAAACTCTCTGTCTCAAACTTCCCCTCTCCAAAACAAACATAAAAAAAAACCTCCAAAACTGTTGCCTCAGTCCGTACTTTGTGGTTACATCACAGATTGTTAATTTATATACTGTACTCATTAGTAACTTGAGAAACTGGTAATTTGCCTTATTTTTCTTTATATTTTGAAATGCCTTAAAAATAATACTATTTGAAAATTCAGGCATGGTGATGCTAATCTGTAATCTCAGCACTCAGGAGGCTGAGGCAGGAGGATAGAGTACAAGGCCAGCTTGAGCTACATAGTGAGTTTAAGACCAATTTGAACTACATAATGAGACCCTGTCTCAAAGAAAACCAGACAGCCCCCCAAAAAAATACCCCACAATTATTTACTTAAACTCAGAAGGCAGCTATCTTCTGTAAAATGGTGACAATGAAACCAGCCCCAGATAGGGCCAGGGATTTAGCTCAGCACCCTAAGCGCCTGCCTGGCAAGCACTAGGTTGTGAGTTTGATCCCTGGCACAAAAGAAAAAAAAAAAAGCCAGCCCCAGAGTACTGTGTAACTGAAAAAACAGTTTATTAAAGCTCCTGGCCCAGCAAGTATTCATTAAATGTTTTCCTTCTCTCCTTTGTCCCTGTTCAGCCCTAATCCAAACTCCTTGTTACCTTCAAAATAAAGTGGATTATAGGTTTACTGGTTCTTTCCAATCTTGAGGATAAGCTGCTACTCTTATCTCATAGGGTATTTCTTCTGACTCTTAAGATACAAATGGACAATGTAAACCTTATTGTAATGCAGTTATAAAGAACAGTTACTTGCTCACACGCTAGTCAGTAGTAATGGTGTTTTGTTGATCAGCTTACTATAGATATGAATAACATTATACAACAAATGCTCTCTTTGTTACCTGTTCTATTCACAGTTGCTCAACCTCATAACAGGGAATTGATTAAATTCTCTTGGCATCATAGTGAGCAAACTGGAGAGGGCACCAGACTACAGAAGATTGCTCCCACCCCATTGTCAATCTTTTACCTCCTTTGACCTGTCTCAAGCATTTCTGACAAGGCCCACGTAAATTACAAAATTGCTCTTGAAGCAATGTCTAGGAAGATTTAATCACTTAAAGAAAACTGGTAGCTTGATGTCATGTGATCCCTTTTATTTGTCCCTCCTGAATTTTTTAACTTTTAATGACTAATTCATAAAATCATAAACATACATACTAATGGGATACTATGTAATGTTTTGATATGTATATATATTTTGTAATATTTAAATCATGTTAAACACATCTGTCACCTTAAACATTTATCAGTTCTTTATGGTAAAGAAATTTAAAATGCGGGCTGGGGATTTAGCTCAGCAGCATAAACACCTGCCTTGCAAGCAGGCAGTCATGAGTTCGATCCCTGGTACTGATAAAAAGGAAAAAGACCAAAAAAAAAAAATTTAAAGTGTTTTCTTAGCTTGACGTGGTGCGTGCCTGTAATCCTAGCATTTTGGGAGGCTGAGGCAGAGACTCACAAGTTTGAGCTCAGCTAGGTTAATTTGGAAATTTAGTGAGACCTCATCTCAAAAAATTTTTTTAAAAGTATATAAAAAGTGCTGAGGATCCAGCGCAGTGTGGAAGCCTGTGTTCGGTCTTCAGTACCACCGCCAAAAAACAAACAAACAAAACGCTTCTAGTTTTTTGAAATACGACACACAATCTCTGTAGTTACCCTATTGGGCAGACCACAGCTTCTTACCCTAACCATAACTTAGTACCCAGTGATCAATCTTTCCTCATTCCTTTCTACCCCCTAGACTTCTCAACCTCTAGTAACTACCATTTTCCTCTGAACCACTATGAGAGCAGCATTTTTAGATTCCATGTATGAACGAGATCATGCATTATTTATCTTTCTGTGCCTGATTTGTTTCATGTAATGCATTATCTCTAGTACCATTCCTGTTGTCACAAATGACAAAGATTTCTTCCTTTAAAATACTGAATAGTATGTTATTATGTATATCTTCCACATTTTCTGTATCTGTTCATCGCAAGATGAACACTTAGTTGTTTCATCTCTTAGTTATTGTAAATAGTGGTACAGTTAATGTGGGAGTGCAGTTGTCTTTTTGATCTGCTGATTTCATTTCCTGTGGACCTATATTCAGTAGTAGGATTGCTGGCTCCTATGGTATTTTTATCTTTCGTTTCTTCAGGAACCTCCATATTTTTCCTATAGTGGCTTCCCTAATTTATATTACCAACAACAATGCACAAAGCTTTCCCTTTCTCCAATCCTCACCAGCACCTGTTTTCTGTAGTTTCTGATAAAGCCATCCTTACCTGTGTGACGTGATATTTCATTGTGGTTTTGATTTGCATTTTCTTAATGATTGGTGATGTTGAGCTTTTCTTCTTTTTCCTTTTTTCTTCATGTACCTATTGACTATTTGTATGTCTTTCTTTGAGAAATCCCTGTTTAAATTTATTGTCCATTTTATAGTTGGGTTATTTATTTATTGCTGTTGGGATTTGAGTTCTTATATAGTATGGATAGTGATCCCTTGTGAAATATATAGTTTGCCAATGTTTTCTCCCATTTCCTGTGGATTATTTCTTCACAGTTGTTTCCTTTGCTTTGCTGATGGCTTCTAGTTTGATAAAAGTGTACATACTTATCTACTTTTGCTTTTTTTCTAATGCATTTGGGGTATTCTCCAAAAATGTTTGCCAATTTTAGTGTCCTGAAGCATTTTTGCTGTGTTCTTTTCTATGTAATGTAATAACTCTTGCTTACTTCTTTTCACTCAAAATTACCTTTTTTTTTTTTTTTTTTTTTTTTTTTTTGGTGGGTTTCATATGAATTTCAGGGATTTTTTCCTAGTCATGTTAAGCATGCCATTGGTTTTTTGACAGTGAGTACAGTGAATTTGTAGATCTCTTTGGGTAGTATGAACATATAAACAGTGTTGATTCTTCTAATCCAAGAAAGCAGAATATCTTTCCATTTTTTTGTGTATGTCCTCTTCAATTTTTTTAAATCAGTGTTTTATGATTTTAATTAAAGAGATCTCTCACTCCTTTGGTTAAACTGATACTTAGGAATTTAAAATTTTTTGTAGCTATTATAGATGAAAGTATTCTCTTGATTATGTTCTATTTCAGATAATACATTATTGGTATATAACAATGCAATAATTTTTGTATGTTGAGTTGATAGCCTACAAGTTTGCTAAACTCATTTAATACTTTTAATTGTTCTTTGGGGGATATCTTCAGTGATTTTCTATATATAAGATCATATCTATAAACAGTGACAATTTGACTTCTCTTTCCAATTTATATACTGTGATTGCTGTGGCTGGAACTTTTAGTTTCTTATGGATTTTTATTAACTGGACAGGGATACAGAATTTTAAAAATGGGGCATTGGTTAGTTGGGCATAGTGGTCCATACCTGTAATCCCAGCACTTGGGAAACTGAGGTAGGAGGGTTGCCAGAGTTCAAAACCAGTCTGACTATATACTGAGTTCAAGGTAAGCCTGAACTATATAGCAAGACCCTGTCTTAAAAACAAAACAAAGTAAAAAACAAAATCCCGCAGAACAGAGGCACGTGTTTTATTCTTATATACTAAGAATGCCCCCCAACTCCTACCTAGCCCTATCTGTATAGCTCTTTCTTTCTTTCTCTTTTCCAAGACAGCCTCTTACTATGTAGTTCAGGCTGGCCTTGAACTCATTATGTGGTCCAAACTGACCTCAAACTCATGGCAGTCCTCCAGCCTCATCCTCCTAGTACTGGGATTACAGGTGTGCACCACCACGCCCAGTCTCTAAAGCTTATAATTCCATCTTCTCTTCAGTTTTTGGTGGTTGATCTTGCCCCTACAGATATTGCTTTTATTAATACTGATAATAATAGCAAGTATCATTAATCAAGTGTTAGCCAAACCAGATACTGTAACTCCGTGCTTCATCTTTTTATTTCCAATTGTGTTGACAGTGGTCATTATTTTCTGTTTTATGAGGGAAACTAAGAGTGCATTGCAGTATGCTTCTATCTCTGCTGTATACTGAATGTGTCTCCTCAAATTTTGTATGTCGACCTTTTTTTTTTTTTTTTGTCTTTTTCCTTTTTATCGGTACCAGGGATCAAACTGACGACTGCCTGCTTGCAAGGCAGGCACTTATGCTGCTGAGCTAAATCCCCAGCCCCTGTATGTTGACCTTTTAACCCACTGTGGGAGGTGATTTGTTTGCATGAGTAGAGCCCTCTTAAATGAAGTTACAGTAGTGTCCTTACAAGGAGAACCCAGGGATACCCTTTCCCCTTCATTGTGCGAGGACAGAGTGAGAAGGCAGATTTCTGTGAACTAGAAAGTGGGCCCTCATCAGACATCAGATCTGCCAGCACCTTCAACCTGGGCTTCCCAGCGTGCAAACAGTGAGAAATGACACTTTGTGGTATTTTGTTACAGTAGTAGCCCAGGCAGACTAAGACAGTTAATATAGCCAGTGAGCAGTAGAGCCAGGTACAGACCAGTCACTCTCGTCTCCAGAGGCCAAGTGTAACCAGTGTGCTATGCTTTCCTCCACTGATGACAAAACTGGAAGCTATAAAGGCAGAGGTCCTGTACTCTTCTATGAGTGCCCTTGGCCTACACGTCACATGTGCTAAACCTATTGACTTGGTATTTGAAACCCACCTTCAGCCTATCCAAATCTGCCTTTGAAATCCTTTTTTCATGAAGATCCTCTGTCTGCAGAAGGAGTTCATGCTGTTGACAACTTATGTCACTAATTGTATTTACCTATCTATCTATGGTTTTCAACACAGAGTCTTACTATACAGTTCAGGCTGGCCTTGAGCTCACTAAGTAGCCCCGGCTAGCCTCCAACTGTGGCAGCCCTCCTGCCTCAGCCTCCAGAGTGCTGAGACAGCACTTATAGGTGTGGATTTCCACACCTGGTTTAATTGTTTATTTAACAGACTGTTTGCTTTGTATTCTGCAAAGTATGTGGGTGTATAAGGGAGGTTAGAGGGGTGCAGGAGAAAAAGTCTGAGAAGTAACATTTGGCTTTTGGTCCATTCTGGTACGAGTTCACTTCCTTCACTTGACACCCTTTAACAGTGAAGGATATGCTGGTTCGAGCCAAGTATATGTGTTGAATCGTATGAATTCTATTTCTCGCTGTCAGAATTAAATCAAATCCCCAAACTCCTCCAGTTTAATTACTTCATCCATGAAACAGGATGCTTATACTACACTGTGAACATGAGATGCGATTCTGTGTGTAGGACATACATAGAAGTTAGTAAATTTTAGCTGCTACTTTGTTTTTAAATCAGGAAAGAGCATACATGTATATTAGACTCCTAGCTGCTATTTTATCATTATAAAACTTATAGTAAATATTAATTCATATAATTAGGTAAAATGTGCTACAGTTTAAATTCTGTAAACCCCACCACCACCACATACTTTGTAAGCATTAGTAAACACTGGGTTGCTTTTTTCAAAAGACTAAGATATAATTTGCGTGCCATTCTGTTCATCAGGATTTAACTGCAGGGTTTTAGCCAAGTCAGCTGCCTGGACGCAGTGTGATGCAGAGGTCTGAGGGCCCTGGGAAAAGGAGTCACAGGGCTGGGAGAAGCTGAGACAGGGAGCACTTGTGTAACCCCCTGCTCTTCTGAACCCTGCCTTCTGAGCTGTAAAACACATGCGCCATGTGGAATGGCTTGATTTGGTTGTTTGCTCTTTTTTTTTTTTTTTAAACTTTTTATCGGTACCAGGGATCAATCTCACAACCGCCTGCTTGCAAGGCAGGTGCTTATGCCACTGAGCTAAATCCCCAGCTCCTTGATTTGGTTGTTTATGTAGTCTTTAAAATGCCTTATTGGGCCTAGGATTTAGCTCAGTGGCATAAACACCTGCCTGGCAAGCATGAGGTCATGAGTTTGACCCAGGGTACCAAAAAACAAGATAAAAAGCCTTACTGACCACCTTCGAAATTAAGGAGAATTCAGGAGAACTCGCTGTATGCTCAGTGAAACAGCGTGAAGCCTTATTCCTGTTATAGATGGGTCTGAAACTGTCTTCATTTTGGGTGACAGCTAGTATCAGTAAATGCTTAGGAGCACTTGACACACTTCTTTTGTGTTTGTTAGGTAAAGTTTAATTTGAATGTATTGACTGGGGATTTTAGGGTTACAATTGAGGTGAAAAGCTGAATTGTTAGCGAGTTACAGCTCTAATTTCATCTTCTGGAATCTACCTCACCATCATTCTTTGTAGTGAGATGTAAATAAGGCAGTAAGATATCCAGGCTTATCTGGTAAGAAAGTATTTATGTCACAGGGATTTTTCTTTCCTTAGCTTAATACTAGTTTAAAAAAAAAGGAGTATGTTTTTTGAGGTTTTAAATTTGCCTAGCAATTACTAGCAAAGATAGAAAGGATAGTGAGCTAATGGCCAGAATTCAACAAGAATAATGGTTTTCTTTATTTTCAAGAGGGCTAAAATTTCTCTTATCTTTGTACTTGCTATTCTTTTGCCATTGTAAAAACTCAGTAGGTGTTACGAGGCGATCCCCAAATCCAAAATACTCTGAAAAGCTTTCTTCTGTTACTACTCCTAGAGTTTCTCATTCACATCTTATTTCATCTTTTGTTCTCCCATTTAGAAAACTTGAGTTTTGTATATTCCGAGGCTTAGATATGGACCTGCTTGGAATATTGGTTTTCTTTGATTGAAAAATACTCATAGAATTTTGTCTTTCTTACAGTTCTTTATTTTGATGTCAACACTATGAACATTTTGTGATTTTGGAGATTCTCTTCACAATCAGGTGTGACTGCTTAATGAATGTTTATGTTGTATAGTACCTTGTGTGTATTCATAAATAATTAGATGAGGGTCACTTGGGCAGGAAGAAGCGTCCACACAGCTCTCAGAGGAGTCCGGAGGTGTTTTGTCTTGCTTACCACCTGACCCTGATTTTATGCCTGTCATTGATAGAGGGGCACAAAATGTCACGTACTATATGTCCAGTACAGTTCTTGTTCTCTAAAATCAAAGAATGGATTTTAGGAACAATGGAGGTTAAGAATGGAATATATTTATGGAGAGAAAGAAAGCTGTCTGAGAGAGAGAGAAGGGGTTCCAAGCAGGTTGCCAGGCTGTCTTTTTTAGAGACTTTTATAGGCTAAAATCATGAGGTGAGATGGGTGGGTCCAAGATGAGGAAAAAGGGGAACTCACAAGGTAGACATAAGGCAGGACAGAACTGTGGTCAACCAAGATTAATTGCTCAGGTAAAATTAATTAAATCAGGAACAAATGGGGAAGGTTAGCAGGCATGCTTAACAGCAGTGACCCTTCCTGTAGGGGTTGAGGTGCTGACTCCTGACTTTCTCAGGGTGATAAAGAACTATTTGGACAGTGGATCCTTAGGATGTGGTTGTATTTGCTTTCCTTTTTTGTCTTAAGATCTGGCCCACAGCAGGAGGTGTTTGTATCTCCAAGGCTGCAAGGCATCTGCTCTGGCTCCTTTGACGATTCGGTCCTGTCTAACTGCCTGTACTATTTCTCACTCAGCTGCCTGAAACATCATGATGAGACTGGTCCAGAAGCAGAACCTGAGCCACAGGGAAAGGGTCTTGACAGCCACTTGCATGTGCTGGAATCATTTTTTTTTTTTTATGAGGTGGAGTCAGTTTTTAGTGGTTTTTGCATGCAACTGTTGGATAACAAAATAGCATTCTCATAATAGGATGGCTTTGCTTTGCTTCATTTGGGGAGAATACAGAAATAGAAAAATGACTACATTTTATTGAGGCTTTTCTGATTTTTTGATTGTTTCTAAATTTGACACTTGAGAATAGAGGTTCTCTGAAGACCATGGATATGCTATTTGTGATATGTATTTACTAGGAACGAAGTGTGATTTGTTTAAAAATTGCAGTCCAGACACATTAACACTCACCTGTAATCCCAGACATATTAACACTCACCTGTAATCCCAGCATTCTGGAAGGCTGAGGCAGGAAGATCACAAAGTAGAGCCCAGCCTAGACAATTCGGCAATTTAAAGAGATTCCATGTCAAAATAAAAAAATGTAAAAGGATTAGGAATATACCTCTGTGCAAAGATACTGGGTGCAATCCTCAGTACCCAAAATAATTTTTTTGTGTGAAATCTGGCCAGCATAGTGGTGCTTGTTTATAATCCCAGCTATTTGGGAGGTCGAAGCAGAAAGATCACAATTTAGAGCCTAGCCTGGGCTTTAAAATGAAAAATTAAAATAGACTGCGGTGTAGCTCCATGCGGGGTCCTGGGTTCAATATTCAGAATTACAAATATGTATGTGTAAAAAGATCCAGAAGGACTTCTGAAAATTATTTTACTGGTAGCTTTATTTTTGAATAAAAGAAGTATAAATTGCGATGTAACTAAGGAGAAGTGTAGCTATTGTCATTGAATCCTCTTTTTTAAGTGAAAGAGTTGATGCTAGAAAACCACAACTCGGGTACAAAGTAGATACATTGGCGAGGCATCTTCTAACAACACTGGAGGAACTTTCTTAATTTCTAGAATTAATGTTACTTTTTTATTTTTATTGTCTTTTTTTTTTTATCAGTACTGGGGATCGAACTCACGACCACGCACTTGCAAGGCAGGCGCTTATGCCGCTGAGCTAAATCCCCAGCCCCTTTTGATTTTTATTGTAATAGAGATTAAGAAGGTACTGTATTACTATCCTCAAATAACCCCAGTAAACCTATAGTGGAAGGAAATAGTCACTTTGCTTTTGACTCTTGCACACCCTGAAAACCACTAGTTTAGCCTGTCCCTCTCAATTTACATGACCATGAGGAAACTGAAACCTAGGGAAGTTAAATGACCTGCCCTGGGACAGACAGCTAGCTTGTTCCTGCTCAAACTGGGGCCCTTGCTGGGTACCCTGAATGCCTTGTTTTTTACTGCCTGTCTGGTGCACTGGGCTCTCCTAGCACTGTAGCAGCAAAGGGTGGTGACTGACTCATAACCTCCTTCTCAGGTAATTCTCAAGCTCTTGGCCTTTTCCTCCAGTGCCTTCGCTTGGTGTGAAGTAGACAGCTGCCCTGAATTCAGGTGTAAACAACCTTTGGAGGATCATGGTCTCTGTCAGTAAGGCATGAGGGTGGTAAAAGTCTGGCCAGAGAGTAAAGGGCTGTAAGTAGACGTGACTGTGAACAGCTACTGAAGCTGGGGAGGGTTTTACTTTAGTTGCTACTTTGAGATCCGAGAAAATGTCTAAGAAAAAAAAGAAAAAGAATCAGTACGGGAACAAATTTTTTCTGATTATCAGGTTTTAAAGAGCATGCTTTTTATTGGAAGCACAGCCATACATTTAATTATGTAAGGGGGAGGGGGAATTTTTTCTTCCTGGACTATAAAAGTGAAATATATTTTAAGAAACAGTTTAGGGTGGCAAAAATGGAAGCCACAAATCAAGTGTGGAGAAGCCCTGTTTATGAAAATGCATGCATGACTGGCTAAAATGGGGGACCACTTGGATTTAGAAATGTTGATAATCTGGTCACTGTAGCTAGTAGTACAATTTGTTTGAAGGTGTGAGTCAGAAGGTTTTTAAAAATATTTGTCTAGGAAGTTGTATGGAATCCTAAAAAGACTTAATTATTTGAAGTAGTCATCTTTTGTTTAAAATTAAACTATTCTTACAACCTTTGATTGTTCTAAAAGTGTATTGTGCCCTTCTATTCTAATGCCTTAAATGTCTTTATGAGTTTAATCCACACCACCTCTAGCTGCTATTTGATACTGTTTTCCTGGTTTTTTTCTTGGTTTATAAGTGTTCTTCTTACCCAGGAAAATTACCTATTGTTACACTGAATGTGCCCTCCCAGGGCAGGAAGGCGAAGTGCTCTGTGCCGTTCTAATTCTTGTTTGCCCCTGGGCGGTTACCAGCAGGGAGTGAGGCATTCTGGGAAGAGGTTTCTTTACCTTTCACAACAGGTGTCTTTGTCAGCGCCCTCATTCAGATAGCAGCGTGGAAGCACTGAGTCACCATCGCGAAGGAAAATATGAAAGCAGCAATTGCTTTCATTTCTAGACAGCAGTGCTGCAAGATAGATCTGAAATCTTCTGATGCTAATGAATTTATGAAGAGGTTCACAGTCTCTGTTAAAGTACTACTGAAAAGATAAAAAAGAATTTAAAAGGTATGAACTGCCTGGATGCCTTACAATGCCTTGACTTCTGATTATCATTTAATTTTTACACAGTCAGCATTAAGAGCAGTGAGCTGGGAAAAGTTTTTTTTAAATATAATAATGCTTTAAACACAAAGCACTATTATTTTTGTGGGGGAAAATGAAGTAAAAATGCTTTATTGGCTCCAGCAAGGGTCAAACATAATTTGAAGCTATTTTAATCTTGGATTTATTTATAATATCGCAATTTTTTGTTTAAGCCTATTAAATTTACTTGTTTCCTAGCAATGGGATGTTTTTGTTCCCATCCATGTGCAAGTGCTTTGAATGCTCTGGAAGCTGCAAAACTCTCCTATTTAAATGGCACAAAGTACTAGTTAAGTATTCATGTTAATCTATGGAAAATGAAGATACTGTGGGAAAACAGACAGAATTCATTCTGAGTTTTACTTGTATTTTGAAAAGCAAACATTTAGACAACACAATCCTGTTACTGGTAATGAAGACTAAAATTTTAGTTAGTAGATATATTTCATTTGATTTTAAACAGGCATCACCAGGTTTAATTCTGATACAAGAAGTACTTCTCATAGTATGCAGTGTCATCTATGTAAAGCAGGGCAGGTCTTTGGCTTACCTAGAAATATTGAATAAATAACTTTTAGAGGAAATTTGTTTGTCTTCCCTCCATTTTTATTTGCTTAATATTTTTTCCATGCAACTAGTATGTGTTATATACTGACAGTTAAGGCAATTTTGTAATAATAATTGTGGGTAGTTTTCAGACTTTTTATCTGGAAACACAGAGGTTCATCTATGGTCTCCAGCTGTATGTTAAAAAAATTCTGTTGGCTAAGGCATTAACAGACAGTTCATGTATGCCTACTGCTTAAAAGAATTTATAATTAAAAGAAACCCTCAACCTTGAAAATAGGAGACCATTTATCTATGAGAAAAAAGTTTATAAATGAGACCCGTGTTAACTTTCTAACAACAGAAAACTTAAGTCCAATGTAAAATATTTGTGGTTTCTCTTTTTAGAGGAAGAAAGGAAAATGATTGTTAATTGGTAATGTCAAATCTTCCATTTTATATTTTGGTGCTTTTTTAAGACAAACAGAGGGTGAAATAATCTTTTTTCATGCTTTAAGAGAAAAATGTTAATACACAAAGAAGCGTATAAATTCTGAGAAGTTAAAATAGTTGTCATCTTTATTTTCTAACTGTATGAAGAAGAAAAAAACTAAGAGTTATGAAAAAAGTATTTTTCCTTCAAGAATTTTCATATAAATAGTGCTGAAGACCATGAACCATTACAAACATTTTTATTTACCATGAACATAAATCAACTTTTTGTTTTTTGATGTAGGATATTTCTGTGTAGAAAATTTCTTTTTCTGTTTTAAAGTTGAATATCTCCAAAAGCTAAATTTTTCCATCTGCTGTGCTAAGAATGCAGAAGGTGTTTATAGGGTGTACTTCCTACAAAGATAAGAAAGCTCCTTCAGTTTTCTATTGGGGGTGAATTGCCTGTGATAGCAGCTGCTTTTTTTCCCTCCCCTCTCTTTCTCTTTCTGGATGTTGGATTCGCAGCCCCCTTTGAACTCAGGTGGGTGTACGCACTGGCACTGAGCTGCGGTAGGATTTTTCCTTGGATAGTCTGTCTGGTGTGGAAGCGGGGGCAGCAGCTGCTGCTGTGGAAAGGCCAGCTGGCAAGATGATGGAAGAAATCTCCATTATGGTTGCCTATGACGCCCATGTTTTCAGCCAGCTGCACGACGAAGACTTCCTCACTAGTCTGGTGGCCATCAGCAAGCCCAGGTCTCTGGTAGGTGGCACCTTGCACACTTCGCTGGGGCTGTTCTTTCTCTAGCACGCTTGTAGCAATTGAGGCATAGCTTCCCGAGAATTAAAATAAAAGTATGGTTGTGGACTTTGTGGTACAGCCAGGTCTACAGGTTTTCAAAGATTTATTTACATAGTTAAACATTGTTACACATCAGCAGTACATTTCAGATGTTAGACTAATGCTTTCCTGTGTAGTAAGGTGGAGAGAGCTTTAGGTGATCAAATAGCACTTTGTCCCAAGTCTTTGCCTTGTATGCGCGTATAGATTATTTGGTGAGACTATCTTCATTTACATATATATAGTTTAGTCTCTGAAGTGGAAGATATCTTTCAGTAGTCCATAACCTCTTTGCAAATTGAGTTAACTAAAAATCAAATAGTTTTCAGTAACTACCACACTGCTAAAAAGAACTACTTTACAAATGCTTTGGTACTGTTTTAGTTTTGATTTAATACTTGTAAAAACCCTTTCACCCTTCTGTAGGGCTTTTGTGTGTGTGCTGGCATTAATAGAGAAAATAAGTGCTCACAAGTGTTTGTTCAGTTTCTTTTTTGTAGATATTGTTCTTACAGAACCCACTGAGTTAAAGGTAGTGATCTGTACCTGTTAGGAAAGTTACTATAGTTTGAATACTCTCTTGTTCATTATATTTAATAGTTCTCGATGAAAGAACTCATTCATTGCACGGTGTAATATTATGTCATAAAAATTTAAACTTATCAGTATGAAACTATATTTCTTTATTTTAAGGCACTGGAATTTATAAAACTAGTATGACAGTTTTTTCAAGCAATAAATTGCAATGAAGTGTTCAGTCCGTAGTTTGATTCATAAGATGAAAGAATTATATCAACTAGATGCAATCTGTTAACCTGTTTTGCTACAGATTTGAAACTATCTATAAGATGGACAGGGGAAATCTAATCACTAATCATTTAAAAAGATTAAGAGAATTAACTTTTGTGTAAAATAATGATATAGAGGAAAGGAACTCCCAACCTGCTAGATGTCCCGTATGAGTTTGTGTTCTCTAAAATTGAAGAATGGATCCTAGGAACCCTGGAGATTAAGAGTAGAATACATTAATTAGAGAAAGAAAGCTTCTGTCAGAGAGAGACATAGAGATGTTGAGCTGGTTGCTGAGGACTCTGCCTTTTCAAGAGATTTTTACAGAGCAAAACCATGAGGTGAGACAGGTCCAAGGTGGGGAAAAATGGGAAACCACAAGGGGGGCATGAGATGGGACAAAACTCTGGTCACCCAATAAGATTATGAGCATAATTGCTCAGGTAATGTTGATGAAATGGGGAAGCAAGTCCTGCAGCAAGCAGACAGGAAGCAGGACCGGGGCTTTTCCTGGAGACGGTGGCTCTGTGGCCCTTGCTGGCTTTCCCAGGGTGCTGGAGACTATGGAGAATCTCCCATCACTGTGTTCATCCGAAGGCAAGTGTGTGGGAGCATTGGTTTCAGCTTCTGTCTTGAAGTCTGGACCTCTGCACATGCGTCTCCCGCAGTTGCAGTGGATCCTGTCTTCCACACAGGCCCCTTTGAGAACCTGGCCCTGACTGACTGCCTACAATATCTCTGCCTCACTTAGCTATCTATTACAGTAATATTATGATTGTTTCTTGAAATGGTGACTTAGAGATGCATTTATAGATGAAATGTTGGCGAAAAGAAGGACCTAGTAGAGGTTTGGTAGTGCTGTATTGCGTATTGAAGTGAGAAGATAAGGGATTCATTATATTCTCCCCCATATTTTTTTTCTTAGTACTGGGGATCAAACTTAGAGATACTGTAATACTGAGTTGTACTTCCAGCCCTTTTATTTTTTTAAAATTTGAGACATGGTCTCCCTAACTTGACTGGGTTGGCATTGAACTTAAGGTCCTCCTGTCTCATCTTCCCAGAGTAAGTGGGATTACATGCATGTGCCACCAAACGCAGCTTGTGTACCAGACTCTTCAGTAGTCTTAACAGTGGTGCTGATGCGTGGTGCAGCAAGCTGTTTGTACCACCGAAAGCTCTGAAAGTTTCACTATCAGTGGTCTGGGTGTTGAAGTGTTAAGTTATATAATTTCTGAAGAAATTTCTTTACCAGATTTGAAATTTAAAATAGTCTTTTCAGGGTAATAATTGGTTTTTGTTCATCTGAAAAACAAAATGCTCTAAGACAAAATATTTATCATTTACCTTATTTATTTATTTATTTTTGAGACAAAGTCTCACTGCGTAGCCCAGGCTGGCCACAAATTCTCCTGACTCAGCCTCCTGAATGCTGTGATTACAGGCATGCATCACCATGCCCAGCCTTGTCATTTACTTTTGGTTTTATACTGAATTCCATGCAGGCTGTTACACACACAAGACTGGCAGGAAATTTTGATTTAACAGTACCCATATTGCTATATGTTATATATTCAAGATTTGCCCCCATTTATTCTTTTTTCCCCATTTATTCTATTTAATTGTTTAAAGGATAATAATGAACCACTGATAAGTTCAGAAGTCTTTCCATTCACACTTTGAGAAATACAGCTACACCCCTGTAATCCCTTAAAAATGAAAAAATAAATAATATACAACTAAGTATGGTAGCACACACCTGTAATCTTGGTATTCAGGAGATTGAAGCGGGATCATGAGTTCCAGACCAGCCTAGATTATATGATGAGACATTTTCTTAAAGAACTTTTTTAGCCAGGCATTGATGGTACACACCTTTAATCCCAGCACTCAGGAGGCTGAGGCAAGAGGACTCTCATGAAACCAGCCTAAACTACCTAGTGAGATCCTGTCTCAAAAAGTGAGGGGAAAAAAAAGAATGAATTTTTTTTTAACCGCCCCACACCTATACAAAATGATCTTTACATTCTTCTAGCAACAGTCACACAAGAAGCACCTGAGAACAATTGAGGGCCTAAAATATCTGAAGTTACCTGTCATATATATGTCAACTTATATTGTGCTGAATTATTTCAGCTTTTTCATCTATAAAGTACCTATGAAGGCAACATTGCTTTCACATATATGTTACTAAGGGCCAGTCGATAGTATTACAGATGTTTTTGAGCAGATACAATGGTCTGGTTGCAAGCCGCCCTTCAAACACCTACACAATATAGTAAGAGAGAGGCAAAATGAATATTTATGAAGGGATTATTAGCTATTTTAGAGTAGGACTAATTGGAGAATAAATATCACTAATTGAGCATTGTGAAAGAAGCCCCCCAAAGCTATTCAGGCTCTGAGGTTCAGTGTTGAGGGCTTACAGCATGCGTTCCAGCCAGAGGAAGAAGGTGGGGCCCTCCTGAACATGGGCAGAGCTTGTGAAGAGAGTGGGAGATTAGTAACTGTTGGGGGCTTTGACATTACCTGATCAGTTTTGAGTCAGCTACTTTCGAGGAAATTACGTGGTTTCTCTAAGCCTCAGTTTCCTCTTCTGAGAAATAAGGAATATAACAGTACTTGCTAACTGGATTACTATGAGGATTAAATAAGAGCGTGTGTAAAGTACTTAGCACAGTCCACGGTGTTGCCATTTGTCTTCTCTTCTAATAAAAGAAGGACTTTCTGTTCAAGGAGGTCTGCAGGAAGGAGTGGGTCGAGCAGATAAGGCTTCATAGGCATTTAGCAGAAGGAGAGGGTGGAGA
Organism: Cavia porcellus; assembly: GCF_034190915.1. NCBI lineage: Eukaryota > Metazoa > Chordata > Mammalia > Rodentia > Caviidae > Cavia > Cavia porcellus. The sequence goes on along the minus strand of NW_026947512.1, from coordinate 11,012,241 downwards.
AAAAATAGACCAGTCAAGTTATCCTGATGAATTAGTCTACTTGACAAGGGAATCACTGTGAGGGGTCAGTCTATAGGAAACTTGGAGCGTTCTGCCCTGAAGATGGTGCAAAATACTTTAGGCTTGAACTCACCAGGATGAGTAGGAACCAATAGGAGGGAGTGTGCCTCAGCCAAACCATCTGCTGAGCAGATGGATCAGTTACATTTGCATTAATCTGGCAGTCATGGGCAGGTGAGGAGCATACTGGTCATGAGGGAAAATTTCTAACAGGCATTAGAACAATGGAGGTGGAAAGAATTGCCAAGTGTCTGACCTTAGACACTTGACAGTTGCCAGTGAGAGTGAAGAAGTCTTTCTGTACATGTTGGTTAGTTATAGCAATGGAGTCATAGTACTTAGGAAGAAACAATTCTACAGTACATGGGAAAAGTAAATGATTGGCATACATTAAAAATTACTGTAAAGCTTCTCTGCTTACAAAGACAGAAAGATTGTTGCAGTAGTCATGTGAATGGGAAAGTTAGCTAGCAAGAATTCAATGGAGAAGAGATGATCCTTTTTGACTTTCCCCTGTTCTGCGTCTAGAAATTTGAAGTCTCGGTATCTCTGCAAAAGACTTGATCAGTGGTTAGAGCATTGTCCTTTAAGGAAAGCTGCTTAACCAGATAACACATGGCTATACTACCTTGGCAGTGGATTGACATTTTTAACTGACAGATACTAAAATAGCACCACTGTGCCAACAAAGGAAAGGAGCTCTTTCTCAGAGATATTGTGTGTGTGCTCTATAAATGGGAGGTGAGGGTAAGTGTTTTGCAGTTACTTCCTCCTTTTCTGTCTGGCATGTAAGAAATTCCATCAAGCAAATCAAATTAAAAATTAAGAGTCATTCCATATGCTAGAGATGGAGAAAACAATAGCATTAGTACAGATATTTTTAAATTATCACTAGATACACATTGCAAATATTTTGGCACTATTTTATCAATTCATTTTAGGCCAAGGAACCAAATTTCCCTCATTTGGCTTATCAATTCTGATGCGTTATGATTCTTATGATTGCAAGCAATAAAATTTGGTGTAATCTTAAATAAAAAGAATTTATCATGTGGACCCAGGGCATGTTCCTTTTAGTGCCGGGGGTTTTCGCTTTCAAGGGCTTCAGCTGGGAAGCAAATATGGCTCTGATGCTAGTAGATATTCTCTTCCCATTCTCTTGTCATCAGTTCAGTTCTCTTCTTGCACTTCCTTTATTTACCTCTCTTTCCCTGAGTTCTTGGCTTCCTCCTCCTTATGGCAGAATATTGTTGCCACACACCATCCATCCAGATTTACTGTTCTGCTTGAAAGCAGAGTTATGTGGCCACCCTAGAATCACAACTCAATTCCCTTGGAGAAAATTCCACTGAATCATGATAGGTGAGTTATGATGGTGTAGTGTGCAGCTGTGGGTCAGCTCCTGTCTCACCCCAATTAGCTCTGCAAGTGCATGCAGGTTGACCCCTTGGGTCTGTATTACTCTCGTATGTAATATTGAATCACGTTAGTGCTTACTGGGTAAGATCGTTGGGAGAATTAAATCAGTTAGTGATGCCTCACATATTGAAGAATGAAAATATTAGTCATTATTTTAACTGATGTTTCCTTTTCAGAAGCCGCCATGGGGGAAGCACTCTAAATCTAACCCTAATCCTAGCCCTAGTTAAAATCTTGAAATAAAAGATTAACTTTGAACAAGACTTTATAATAAGCTCACCATCCAAATAAAAAAATGTTATTTTGCTGTTATAATCTAAAATTATTTTACTGCCATAGAACTACACTTCAGATGTTGAGAAATAGTCCCTACTTGATAGTAGAATGGGGTTTACTTGTGAGTCTATTCAAAATGTCATATTATTAGAACAGGGGCTGGGGATTTAGCTCAGCAGCATAAGCACCTGCCTGGCAAGCAGGCGGTCGTGAGTTCGATCCCCGGGACCGGAAGAAAGAAAAAAAAATATTATTAGAACAGTTGATGTGAAATGTTTAGTAAATTAATCTTAATTAATGTTTCATAAAATTACAGCCAATCTACAATAGTTGAAAATATTACTTTAGAGCTTTTGTATTATTATTATTATTTTGTTTTAGCCACCCACATTTGTATTTAATTTAATAATAAACCAAAAACATTTACTGATCTGCTACTCTATTGTGTTGTGATCTTGGCACTGGAAATCTAGGTAAACAGAAAATATGTAACTTTGAGAATTTATAATAGGGAAAGATAAGATAAACATAGCCTGGGATATCACTTAATGAGGTAATGATAAATGCTATGCAGAAAATTAAAATGAACCGCTACATTCTAATCAAGTGATTAACTGGAGGCTTTATAGTGGGTAATCAGTGAGAGCCTTGCTGATGCCATTTAAGATCTCGATGACACCTTTGGAAACATTGTATCTTAGACAGAGGAAACCTCTGAGAGCCCCCAAAGAGGGCAGAGCTAGATAGATACCTTAGCAGAACAGGGGAGACAATGTGGCCAGAGCACCATGAACCAGGGTCAGAGTGATAAAAAATAAGATTAGGAAGAAATTGGAAGCCAGGCTATCATATAGGGCTTTGTAAACCAGATAAAGTATTTCAAGCTTTATTATTTATATGGTGTAATTATATTGTAAAAATCTGGTGAATCAGATATAGGTATGATTAGTAGAAATCCAAAACAGTGATTAAATAACAAGAAAGCAGTGCTACATCAGAAATTCACTGTAGTGCGCAAACTCAATAGGAAATCAAATTGTCTTAAAATTTAATATACATAACTCAAAGGTTGGATATAAATACAATTCTCCCAAAAAATCCCAAAGTTACCCCTGAGGAATGTAATGTCCACAGTAGGATTTCTAGCAGACTGATATATTGCTAAAGCCCTCTCATTTCTTTCTTTTAAAATTCTCCTCTTTTAAAATTAAATTGATTTTTTTGAACTGTTAAAAAGAACATGAAGTTTGTACATATTGGTGGAGTACCACATGATGTTTGAATACATATATACATTGTATAATGTTTAAACTAGGTAAGACATACCTAGCTCCACAAACACAATTTTCTTTGTGATAAAAATACTTTTTTTCTTATAGCTTTTTAAAACATATATTACATTATTGTTCTCTATGGTCATGTTGCTATACAAGAGGAACCCAGCACCTCTTTCTCCTAACTGTAATTTGGGGTTCAGTGATCAGCTTTCTCCTCGCCTCCCTGCTCTAGTGAATACCATTCTCCAGCAGCTTTTATGAGCTCAACCTTTTAGATTCCGCGTGTGGAAATCATGCATTGCTTATCTTTTTTTACCTGGCTTGTTTCATTTAGCTTAACAGTTGCCAGTTCCAGTCTTGTCATGCAACTGACGGGAATTTTTTTTCTTTTTTTTTAAAGAGGGTTGGGTAGTATTCCATTTTATGTTTATTCTGCATTTTCTTTATCCATTCATTAGTTGATTGATGCTTAGATTAACCTGTTTCTAGCTGTTGTAAATAGTGCTGCCCTGAACGTGAATAGTATCTCTCTTCTTTAACAAAAAGGTTAACACTTCTGAAACTCGTGATTGATTAATCTCATGCCCATCATCTCCGTGAGAGCAGAGCTGGTTTTATTTACCATTATTTGTCCTCCAGAGCTTTGTGTGTATGGTACACACTATATGAATAGTATTAGGAGATAATGAAGTACTAAACAAGTGTAATCATTTTGATCTACTGCATATTGTGACAGGTTCATAAGTAGACATGTATACTCATAAAAATAGTTATTTTAAAATCCTTTTGTCCTTACACCTATACATTAAAATCTTACAAAACAGTGTAGTATCAGGTTAGAGTCTACCTGAGTATTTAGCTCTTAACTGTTGGGTTAAAAAAAAAAAAAAAGCAATGGGATAGTTATTTCTATTGTATCTTAATTTATTCTATGGTTCATTTAAGATGGCTACCTCTTACTCTTATAACACAGTGTTAATCTTCGAGAGATCTTCAAAGAGATGACAGTCTGATTTGAAAGACAGCTGTGCAAATAGTCGTTAGGAGCCAGTGATGTGGGCTGTACAGGAGATGTGGATGGCATTCCCTCTCCTAGGTGCTCCTGCTACACCTGCAGCATCTTAGGCCCCACCGCAGTGGGATATTCTGTCTGCCTTTTCAAGTTAGCATTGAGGTTCACTTCCCTTGCAGGTTTTTATTTCCCCACTCTGCCCACCAGAGCACCTGGCACACAAGTGTCAGAAGGCAGCAAGATTCTAATGAATGAAGGAGGGCATAATGGAGGAGTGATGGAGACCACCTTGAGCAAGCTGCAAATCCATGAGTTGGCTTTCTGTATTGAAGGTCTGAGTCTGTCCAAGGCCTATGTGCCGTGCCTGATGAGCCAGCAATTGGCATGCAGAAACAACTCCCTATGCCAGTGGTCTCAGTAGAGGTCTCTGTGACCCATGACTGTGACATCTCAGAAAGCAAGATAGCATTCAGCTGGGAATTCTCTTGACTCTTGCACAAAATTTTATAGAAGTAAATATTAACCAATGGGAAAAATAAGTTTGCCACTAATCAATGGCATAATGCCTTGTGTCTTCTAGACCTTGCTTGCATCAGTGCCCTCCACTCCTGTTCCCAGGGTTTCCCTACACAACCCCTGGAAAAGCTGTGTGCATTCAATGCAGAGAGAAATTCAGATTCTTGGTCTTAGCCTAATGAGAGCGCTGACCCTCTGGACTCCCTAGACCCCCTTTGCATTCTAAATTATTGCCTCTGTGTCTTTTACCCTTTGTCATACGCTGCCCAGGTGATTTGGGAATGAATCACATATTTTCATAGGTGGACATTTTAAAAAAGTTTTATTTTTAAACTCTTACAGTTTAACTTTTTGAGTAATACAATGATGTAGTTTCAGAATTTCAACGAATAAGGCCGGGGATTTAGCTCAGTGGCATAAGTGTCTGCCTGGCAAGTGCAAGGTCATGAGTTCGATCCCCAGTTCCACAAAAAAAAAAAAAAAAAAAGAATTTCAACAAATATAAAATGGTATCCAGTAGTTTCCCAGCCATTCCTATTACTACAATAGTGTTACTAAGTATTTTAGATATCTTTCCAGAAATACTTTTATACAACTACTAAGCAAATTTGTATGCGTCCACCCCTGTCTTTTACAGCACTGTTTTGTTTTGTGCTGGGATTGAACCCATAACCTCAGCATGTTAAGTATGTATTATGCCCATTAGGCTGCACCCTAGCCTTCTCTTCTTACAGAACTTTTGGTATCCCATTCTTTTCCATATTTTGCTTTTTTTCCCACTTAATGTGTGTTAGAGGTTTTTTATGTCATTTGACAAAGAATGTCTTTGTTCATTGAAAGCTGTGTAGTATTATACTGTATGGATTCCATAAGTTTAACTAACTCCCAATATATAGATATATAGGTTGTTTCTAATATTTTGCTGCTGTAATACTGCAGTGAAAAGCCTTGTATATCATCATTTCATGAAAGTGTTTATCTGTAGTTAAATTTTAAGAGTGGAATTGGTGAGTTGAAGGACACACGGATTTGATACTTTTATAAAACCAAATTGTTCATCTTATATGATGTATTAATTATCTATCAGAATTTATACCTGCAAACTTTTGAACAGTATTCTAAAGAAAAACTTACAGAAAGTTACAGACGATTTCTGATCATCAGGGGAAGGGAAGGATGTTCTAAACAGGAGGATTAGCACTTTCAGAGGCACACAGGAGACAGCAAGCATGTGTGGGGATTTCAGCTAGTTCCATCTGGCCAGAACTGGGTAAGACCAGGAAGTAGTGAGAGAGTAGGAGTTAGTCATGAAAAATTTTGATGATGCTAAGTAACTGATATTTTTAACTCTGTAGAAGAAAGTTTTGCGTTGAGAAATGATTTAATAAGTTTATGTATGTTACAAAAGTAATGACCATTTTTTTCTACTTAAAGCAAAGCTCACCAAATAGGTCTGTTCTCTAAAAATTCTTCTTAGACTTTAATGGGAGAATAAAATTTTTGAAAATACATATAAATAAAAGCTGAAACATGAATAATATTTGTTTAAATCAAACTATAGGTGTCCAGGGACAACTACTTGTTAGTAGATGCTTGTGATTCCTTCTAGAAGAAAAAGAAAAGAAAAAGGGGGGGGGGAGGCAAAACTGATGCATATGCCTACGTAGATCACCACATAGTTGTTCGGTAGAACTGCGCAATGAAGATCTTCTTGGGAGCCAATTTATTTTAATTGCCCCTAAGGGACTTACAGTAAGCTTTTTAGGGCCATCTAATTTATATGTGGCCCTTTTCTTTCTGTAGCACTCGCAATAGTTTCTAACCTAGATCTCAACAATTTTAACAATGCCTCAAAGGTTGGGAAGTTTCAGAAAACTGACTCCACAGTTCATGCTTCAAACATCCTCTTCTGGAATAATTCTAATATTATTAATAGCCAAATCTTTCACTTGTTACATAGGGCCTGTTGGGACAGTTTGTGGCATATTGTTTCTTGGCTGTTCTTTGGATGTAGAAGTTAAAAGTATGTCCAAGTCAGTAATGTCATTAGAACACATGCATCCTACTGCTGGAGAAGTACATTAAGGTATCTTCAAATCATTCTCCATAATTACATTCTGAGAATTATAATGGAGTAGCACAGGGGTAGAGTGAAAGTCTTAGATGCATTTAGTGAGCTATCTACTGAAGTACCCCAAGCTGATGCATCGTGACAATTTTAATAATTTGGGATTCTGTATCTGCAAGGCAATCTCAGAACTACCCAGTGTGAGATAAATGTGAAGATTCAGAATGGTTAAAATGTATCTTGAAGTGCTCACTCCAGTGTTCTCCAACCTCTCGCAGTTGCATTAATTTGATTCCTTCATGTAAAAGGATCATTTTTATTGCTCCTGCCTAAAAGTTGTAAATTGCCTTCCCTCTTGGATGTAGGCTGCTCAGCTTCCCTCTTATTAAAGAGACAGGAAATACAGCTTCCATTTAAAGTATTAATGTTATCTGTAAATGTGTAGTGCAAGTTGTCACTGACTTGAACTTTTCAAAGAAGACGGAGAAGTAGGATATAACATATCACTCAAGATGGTTATACAGGAAGTCAGTGTTTTCAGTGATGGGAAGGGCGCCGAGAGAAGGCTGGAACAGATCTGACTATATTTTATCTCACCAAGAAGGGCATGACTGAGTTGGCTGAAGTCCCCAGTTTGTTTTTCTCCTCACGAGGAATTTCACCTTAGTACATGTGCTCACTTTTCCTTATTATTGCTAAGAAATGAAGCTGCAATTTTTTTTTTTTTTTTTGTCTTTCTCCTTTTTATCGGTACCGGGGATCGAACTCATGACTGCCTGCTTGCAAGGCAGACGCTTATGCCGCTGAGCTAAATCCCCAACCTCGAAGCTGCAGTTTTTTTGTGTCAGACTATGTAATTGTAACCATACCTCTGGTTCTCTTTAAAAACCATCATTTTAGTTTAAAAAAAAAAAATGAAGCTGCCTCTGCCAACGGCCTGCAAGAGAGGGCTGTTGAGCCTGGACCCAGGTTGTTCAACAGACTCCTACCAAACAACAGGACTTTTCCTCAACTCTTACCTGGTGGACATTCTGCCAAAGTTGGTCAAAGCAGCAAATAAAATATATGAATGAAAATCATTCTGTTGAATTCTAGGTTTTTAAACTGTTCTAAAAACTCTCAATGTGGATTTGAGAATAAAGTATTGAAAATATTCAAAGGCTGTAGATTTGAAGTATCCCATAATGAAAAGCTACTTGTTACTTCCTCCTAAATAAAAATCAGAAAACAGAAACAAAAACAGCAAGACAAAGGAATTATTCCATCCAGGGTAAAATAAAGACATTCAGCCTACTCTAACCTTTATATAGTTTTTTCTTATACATTGAATATGTTTGAATATTCATGTATTTGAATATTTATGTAAAGTCATGAATTCACACCTCAAATTTCACTCACCTCTGACCTGTTTCATCAAACCAGTAGGTGTCAGCTTTGCCAGGGTGCGTGTGATTATGAGACTTAAATGATTCTGTGATATGAACGTTGCCCACAGTGTACTGACCTCCCTTGCTCTGAGTGTCTCTGTAGCCTTCTGTTGTGTAGGCTGTGTTGCTCAGCTTTTAGAGAATTTCCCATATGACAGCAGAATGTGCTTGCCTGTTGTCTGTGTTGATATCCCTTTAAAGGGGAAGAATTAATTTCCTTTTTTTGATTCTGCACTTTCATATTAGGAGATTAAAGTTGAAAAGAGAAAATTAGTATTCTCATAAACTAAGATGAAAAGGAATTGACACAGTGAGGAACATGAAGGGCAGAATCCATAAATCCAAATAAAAAGAGTAACCCATGTATTTATTTAATACTCACAACAACTTTATGAGGGAAGTACAATTTTTTTAAGGTTTATTGTACATATGGGGAAAATGAGTCATAGACTAATCTTTCACAGTGCTAGAGAGTTGTAAATCAGGATATGGGCACAGCCTCACTGGCTACAGGGCTGTGTTCTTAATCATTCAAAATGCACAGCATTTGTGCTTTGTACTCATTAGACATTACACTCAGTATTCCATTTATTATGTGTGTGTGTATCCTTCTGATTATTAGAATCTGAATTTTTCTATGCTTCATGGGTCTCAGGAAGGTCAAAAAGTAGATATCAAATCTATAATTAGAGTTCCCTTAATTTTTGAAGCAGGGATCATAAAGTGAATGATTGCTTTAACAATGGTTAGGCCTTTTATCAGGTTTTTATTCACTTTCATTAAAGTATTTGAAAAGTAAAGTAATCATGCTTCTCTGTATTCCTAAAGTTCTGAGTTTGGCTTTGTGTATGAAGAAGCCTTGTTCTGTAGCAAATGTAAAGTGTATAGTGGAGCATATTTGCAGTATATTAATATTTTTAGCAAAGATAGTAAGCCTTTTTAAAAGAAAATGTTTACTATTTACTTGTGCCTAATTATGTGTTGGTGTGAAAACTAAAAGTGTAAGGTAAATTCAGTTTCTGCCTTCACAAGATTTCCAAGCCAGCAGTCTCTATCCTGAGAAACTTCTTTTAATATTATATAGACATTTTCCTGGGACAGCCTCCTCAGAGTTCTGCTTTCTATTTGAATATTACATTTTCTATTTGAGTATTCACTGCCGGACTTTGAGGTGTTTGACAAACCCAAAGTGCTAGGGCTTTGTATTGTCCTGTTTTTACCACCTGTGAGATGGCAGATTATTGCATAGCTATCAGGACAGGAGACTAAAGGTGTGGGGATTAAGGAACCTATCGAGGGCTACATTCTAAATTCAGCTTCCGTCTCCAGTAGCCCTGTTTTTCTCATTGTTTGCATTTTCTTATAAATTAGAGATAAAGCAGTCACAGTGCAATTCTTTTTCTTCCTGGAGAGTTTGGGAAACTCATCACAAAATTCATATATATATATATATATATATATATATATATATATATATATATATATACCAGTATAGATCTTCTTCAGAATTCATTTGTCTTTGCCTAAAGTTTCAGCATCCATGTATGCCATAGAATTGGGTATAATTCCATTGTTGGAGTTGTCCCATTAAAACTGTGGATTTATGAAATGTACATCTAGTGAAACATGAACTTTTACACTAAGATCATATATAAACATACTGAAAAGCTCTCAGACATTTTCCTGTGACACAGATGTCTCCCAATTTTGGTATCTTTTGATAGTCAGTGGTGGACTTGGTATGTATGGTAGTGTACTAGGGAAATAGAAATTTTCATATAGAGGATGTGAGAAGAGATTTTTGAACAAATCAATTCGTGTTATGGGTTGAGCATCCCCAGTCCAATATCTAAAACGTTTTGAGCACTGACCTGATGGCACAAGTGGAAAATACCATACCTGACATGGAGAGAAGGGTGGCAGGCAAGACACAGGTACACTGAAATTCTCTGTAACGTTGCCTTCAGGCTATGTGTGCATGTGAAACATGGCTGGATTTCATGTCTAGGCTTTGGTCACATTCCATATGTATCTCATTATAGATGTGTTCTAGATGTGATGGTTCATCTTGGTGGTCAGGTTGACTGGCTTGAGAGACATCTTGAAGCTTAGTCAAGCACACTTCCTGGTGTGTCTTGGTGGGCTTGAGGTGTGACCTTGGGGACTGTATATGGTTCCTGGTCTCTGCTTCTTGGCTGCCGGGTTAAGAGTTTTCCTCTGCCTTGCCATTCTGCTGTGACATTTTAGTCTTGGAGCTAGCTGACCATGGACTGAACCATCAAATCTGAGTCAAAATGTATTTTTTCTCCCTCAAGTTGTACATCTCAGGTATTTAATACAACAGGTATTCAAAAATCTAGGGGAAAAACTCTGAAATCTGGGTCATAAGTATTTTAAATAAGGGGTACTCCACCTGTATGACTGCATAAAACTATATAGTCCTAGATAGGTATGTAAGAAATAGGTAAAAACAATTTGAAATGACACTAGAGAACTGTCTGCAGTCTTGGGAATGTTGGCATCTGGGTATACAGACTGTCATACCGGGGAGAATGATTATGGGGTTAGGTTGGGAGGCAGCTACGCCATAAAAATGGTTCATTTTCTAGAAGATAACACAAAGTTTGTAGTTATAAAAGACTTGCAGAGTAAAAAGCTAAGCAGTATCAAGTATATGGCATTTTTAAAAAGGCTCCTAAGATAGGCAGTAAGTGTTTGATGGTTTCACTAAGTTTTGGTTGGGTTGGATGGTAAGGGAAAGGTATTTCATCGGCTGAGGATTTCTTTGCCTTGGGGAAAATCTGGGTTTAAAATTCCGTATCAAGTGAGGAACACTAGTGTTTATGTCATCCACTGTTGAATATTATTATTTTTGTCTGATTGTTTCAGAGAGTTTAGGGTGATTACTTCACAAAGGGTGTCTTAGGATGGAAAGTCAAAGCTGTTGTTTTTCTTTAGTTGCAAACTGACCTTAATTAGAATTTTGACCATCAAAAAAGAGAATTATGAATTCCATTTTTAAAAATTCTGTAGTTTAATATCACTTGTCAGATCCTTGCAAAAATTTTCTCTTAACAATTTATTGAGGTAAAATTCACATGAAATCAACACTTTAAAGTGAACAACTCATTGTCATTTAGTACTTTCATAATGTGCACCTGCTGCCTCTGTCTGGCTCTAAAACATTCATGTCGCTGCAAGGTAAAACTTCTTCCTGATTGAGAACTTTCTCTCTATGTTCCCATTCCTCTTTCCCCTAATCCAGGCCACCCCAGTCCACATTCTGTATCTATGGACTTACGTATTCTGGATGTCTCATGCACGTGGAACCACACAATAAGTGACCACTGTGTTTTGCTTCTTTCACAAAGTGTTTCAGTGTTTATCTGTTGCAGTGTGTTTTCATTTGTTTGTTTGTTTTGGTGCCAGGCGCTGAACCATTGAGCTATACCCGCAGCGTGCAGCACGTATTAGTACCTCATTCCTTTCTACTGCGGACTAGTATCCCATCACATGTACCTCCTGTGCCACACTGTGTTCCTTCTCCTCTGTTGATAGATGTGTGTAGTGACATTATGAGCATCTGTGTTCATGTACTCATGTGGATGCCGGTTTTCTTTTGGGTATATGCTTGGGAGTCTAATTTCAGGATCATGTGGTAATTCTACTTCTAACTTTCTGGGGAAACACTGTCTTGATCTGTTTGAGATCTATAATACAGATAATTTATAAACAAATGTATTGCTTATGTTCTGAAAGCTAGGCAGTCTAAGATCAAGTTGCTAGCAGATTTAGTATACTCACTCTGGGATGGTTTCTGAGATGGTGCTTGTTGCTGTGTGAAAAGAGCAGTTCTCTGGGGTCTTTTTTTTCCTTCCTTCCTTTGTTTGTTCACTCGTTTCTTCCTTCTTTCTGTTGATTGAGTGATTGGGGTACTAAGGGTTCATCTCAGGACTTTTGCGCTGAGCTATATCCCCAGCCCTTTTAAGGGGATTCACCTAAATTACTAAGTTGTCCAGGATGGGCTTGAATCTGTGATCCTCCTGTCTCAGCCTCCCACATGCCAGGATTTACAGGCATCCATCACTATGTGTGTCTTGGGGATCTCCTTTGTAGTGGCACTAATCCCAGTCTTGTAGATGGGGCCCTCATATGCTGATCACCCCCAGGGGCTCCACTCCTCAATACCATGACACTGGGGGATTAGATTTCAATACATCAATTTTAGAAAGTCACAAGTAGATCATAGCAGCCACCATATTGCTCTTCCAGTGCACAAAATATTCTGTATTCCCACTAGCAGTGCATGAGGACTCCAGAGTTTTCCACGGCCTTGCCAACACTTCTTTCCTCATTATCACTCTAATGGTTATAAAATATTTCTTTGTGAATTTTTCTTTTTAATGTGATAAAATGTATGTAACATAAAATTTGCCTTTCTATCCAGTTTAGTTATACAATTCAGTGGCATTAATTATAGTGACAATATTATACAAATAATATCAACAGTTTTCTGCTAAAACAGTAACTATATCCATTAAACATTTTTTTCTTTTTTCTTTTCTTTTCTTTTTTTTTTTTTTGAACTAGGAATCGAACTCATGACCTTGCACTTGCCAGGCAGATGCTTATGCCACTGAGCTAAATCCCTGGCCCATATCAATTAAACATTTTATTTCCATTCTTCCTCAAACTTTGAAAGCTGTAATCTATTTTCTGATTATTAGCTTGCCTGTTATAGATATTTCACATAAGTAGAAGTATATCTGTCCTTGAGTATCTACCTTATTTTACTTCAAAAATGTTTTCAGGGTCCATCTGTGTTGTAGTATGTATTAATAATTCTTTTTAATGACTGTGTACTATTCCATTGTGTGTATACTACAGTTTGCCTTATCCGTTAGTTGGGAGACAAAAGTGATTTCTGCCTTTTACCTGTTAGGGATAATGCTGCAGTGAACATGAATGTACAAGGATCTGAGTCCCTGTTTTCAATTCTCTTGATTATAAACTGATACGTGAAATTGTTTGATCATATACTAACTGTAAATTTAACATATTGCAGAACTGCCTGTTTCCAGAGCAGTTAAACTGAAAGGATTTTGGCCCAGACGGGACACTGTAGCCGGTAAAGCCTTGGAGGTGGAACCAAGGAGCTCTGTCTTCCCCACCCCAGGGAACTTACCTGTGGCTGTATCTTCCCCCACCTCTAGGAATTTACCTGTGGTGCGAAATGAATACCAATTGGCTACCTGTGCATCACTAATGCCCCTCAGGCACCACCCCCAACCTAAGCTACATGTATGTCCCCATCCACGTGTCCAACAGAGAGAATGCCAGACCCCTGTGGGTCGGGGGTCTCTCCCCTCATTCTTAAAATAAAGGTCATTTATATTTCATACTTCTTTCCAATTCTATGATAAATCATTTTACATTTCTTTGTTCTTTTTTTTGGTCTGTTTTTTATCAGTACCAGGGATCGAACTCACAACCGCACACTTGCAAGGCAGGAGCTTATGCCACTGAGCTAAATCCCCAGCCCATCATTTTACATTTCTACTACCAGTGTATGAAAGTTCTAATTTCTTCAGCCTTCATCAACCTTGTTATTATTTATTTATTTATTTATTTATCTTGTCTTTTTCGTTTTTACCAGTACCAGGGATCGAACTCACAACTGCCTGCTTGCAAGGCAGGCGCTTATGCCACTGAGCTAAATCCCCAGCCCCGTTATTTTTATTTTTAAAAATTCTATTTCTTCCACAGCTCTTGGGAGGCTGAGGCAGGAGGATTATTGCAAGTTTGAGATCACCCTGGGCTTCAAAGTGAACTCCAGGCCAGCCTGAACTACATAGAGAAACCCTGTCTCTAAAAGAGAAAAAAAAAAAGGTGTAAAGTAGTATCTCATTGGGTTCTGGCTTGCCTTTCCTTAATGATGAGTGATGTTGAATATTTTTCATGTACTTTCTAGCCATTTGTATATTTTTTGGAGAAATGCCTATTCAGATCTTTTGCCCAGTTTTTAATCGTTTGGTTGTCTTACGTTGTTGAGTTGGAAGAGTTCTTTATATTCTGGATCTTTATCAGCTACAAGATTTGTGAATATTTTCTCATATGTAAAAATTTCTGCTAGGTTGTCCCTTCCTTTTCATTAATGAAAGTTAATTTCCATGAAATCTCATTGATTGATTGCTTGTTGAGACAGTCTCACTATGTAATTCAGCCTGGTCCTGAACTCACTTTGATTCTCAGGCTGGCCTTGAACTCGCAGCAGTCAGCCTGCTTCAGCCTCCCAAGTGCTGGAATCACAGTCATGTGCCACCATGCCTGGCCCATTCAAATCTTCCTATTATGGAACTGAATCATTGTTCATTGCTGTATAAATCAAAGCCCCTTTGCCCACCGTACAGTTCGTCTCAGCTGGTGAACACAGATGCATATGACTGAGCAGTATGGGATGCTTTATGCTTCTGAATACCAGGCTGTGCGTGTCTGAATAGTGTAGAATGGATATAAAGAAGCCCAGGGGAGGTGGTGATTATTAAGCTCCCAGGCAGGCTCCACCTCCACCCCAGCCTCAGCCCAGCTCTGTGATGTGCTTGCTGAGGAGGCGCAACATAGTTTAAAAAAAAAAAAAAAAAAAAAAAAAGCCTGCTCAGTTTGGAGATTTATTCTTCTTGTTGTGCATTTTGCACTGCTATTCACATTAGCTCCTACTGTTGGCAACCTTTTTTTCTTTGTATTTCGAGTAAGTAGGTACAATTTGATTTTTACCTATGAATTTTTGAAGTGTAAATTGAGTTGGGTAAGCATGTATGCATTTGTGAACTCATTGTTTAGGTAAAATCAAAACTGTAAAAGATTGTCAGAAGCATTGTTCATGGCAGGCAGGTGTTAATGAGATACAAGCCATATGCTCTACATCTAGATGAAACAGATGATTGTGTTCTGTTCTGTGGATTTTACTGTTTCCCTGCCAATTGCCTCTCAAATTTGTCTCACAAAAGGGAACAAAAAAAAAAAAAAAAAAGAATGTAGACAGATCAGCTCATATACATTCTCCTGGAAAAGTAATTTAAAGATGTGCCCAAATGTTCAAAAACTTGCTTCATCCTTGTGTAAGGTAAAACTATGTATGTATAGGTGGCCAGGATATATTGTGTTTTGCTATAAGGGACACTGGAGAAAGTCAAATACATGGGTTTTTGATCTAAGTTTCAATATTCTCAAAAAATAATATACCTCTAGAAATATCTTATGGCTTAAAAGCAAAGTATAAACAAGTGCAGATTATATAACTAAGTACAGTTCTAAAGGTAGAACTGTTTGGGACCATGTCAACGGCATCTAATCAGATGTTTATTTTATCTAAAAGGTCTGTTAGCCTGGGAGATGCTACATGCCAGGCAGTTGAAATTAACTGAAATTTTATCTTATCTATTAACAGAAAAAAATCATTTAAAAACAGATTTTATTTCAGATCTATATGTATGATTGATATATATATATATATACATTTATGTTTTCAGATTTTTTAAACTGAAAATCATTGAAATATGTGCTGTTTTAATGGCATCAGCCTCTAATTGCTTTCGTTTTCATCCTCACTAGTACCACAGTGTTCAAGTTTAATATTGTGTACCACAGTGAGAAAGATTGTATCTCTTTATTATTTATGACACACACTATATCCTTAAGACACAGCAGAAGTATACTGCATAGTGCCCTCTCTACATGCCTATTTGTAAGACCTGTGAAATAAAACAATCTCACTGTACGGATTTTGGTGGATTCACGGAGGTTTTGACTTGTTTATCATTGTCGTGGAAGTAAGACTTAGCACTAGACTCTGTGTTCCTGGAGAGGAGGTTTGTATCTGTGAGCAGTCAAGCAGGGAGCCGGTTTCTCTTGTTTTGCTTGAAGAACAACATGCTGTTGTTTGAGATACAATCTTGATAAAGTAAATAGGTTTAGAGTAGGTTTAGCAAACTCTTCTTTCTGGAAATTTTACAAGGTTTAACCCTGTAACTTCTGTAGTAAAAGGGACTGACTCCAACTTCTAGTTTCCTGGCTGAGGACTGTCACAGTTCTATTTAAATCAGGTGACAAGTACCTACATGCCCAGCTTATGTCTACAAATCAGCTGGCCAACAAAGAATTTTGAGGGGTTTTTTTGGGTGTTTTTTTTGGTTTGGTTTTTGGTTTTTTTTTTTTTTTTTTTTTTTTTTTTTGTCTTTTTCCTTTTTATCGGTACCAGGGATGGAACTCATGACTGCCTGCTTGCAAGGCAGGCACTTATGCCGATGAGCTAAATCCCCAGCCCCCCAACAAAGAATTTTTTACAGGGTGTAACTGCTTGTACCTTAGAGTTTCATCAGACTGATTGTAGCAGAAAGAAAAGAGACAATGTTTCACTTGGTTCTGTGTTAATGTTACTGTTTGTATGAAATGAAGATGGCTGGCAAGTCATTGTTTCAGAATATAGGTCTTAACACACCAGAAGATAGAAGCAAATTACAAAGCTTCCGTAACTTTCTGGAACATTCTTTAAATACATACACTTTAGATACATACTAGTGTCCAGGATAGAGCTCTCAGCATATTTATCTACAACAGATCTTAAATATTGAAAACCAACAGAAGTTGCTGCATACATTTTCTTTAATTAGATAAGAACATTCCAATTGCTGGTCTGCAAGTAGTTTATGAAAATAGTTGCTGCCTGAGATACTACACATTTAACAGATGTTTAGAGATGAACTCCATCCTTTACTAAAGTCTAGTGCTTTTTTCCATATGCCGTCCTAGGATAAAAGGTCAAAAGCCAATAGGATTCCTCTGGCATCCTCACAAGCTGCCTCCATCTCAGGGCCCGAGAGGGTTAGAGCTTTGGCCATCTAGCTGCCAGAAGGGAAAGGAAACGGGATACAGCCCTTTGCTCTAGGGCACAGTAAGTGTGAAACAGTGTCACCTTTGTTTGCAGCCAGACTTATTCATAGGCCCATAGCGACCTGCAAGAATGAATGGCTGAGAAAGATGATCCTTTTGAGGGTAATCTTGAGCCAGTTGAAACTCAGAAAAGATTATTTATTGAAAGAAGAAATGCAGAGTTGGATGGTGAATGACAGCTTTATTAGTATTGGCCACAGTAATAGCTTTAAGTACGTTCATGAATGTATGGCCTCAGATTTAAAATGGGACTGTGAAGTTTTGTATTAACATATGACACAGTGCTCCATCTCCCTTTTCCTTTATACTGTTGTCAAAAAGATTTTGGCTAGATATTTTTCTTAGTTTTTAAAAAATATCTTTATTAAGGTATCATTGAAATACCCTAAAATGTACTGTTATACTATATTTAATGATCTGGAGAGCTGTACACGCATCATTACCTTCAGTTTTAGAACCTTTTTTTGAGTCCAAAAAGGTTCTCCATGGTCATTTTTACTTACTCCTCATCCTACCATCACACCCAGTTACCCCATCTACTTTCTATGTACCTTCGCTAAAAAGCTCATGTAAGTGTAATTATGTGAGGCACAGGCTTCTATACCTGGGTTTTTTCATTTAGCATAATAATTGTGAGATTCATCCCTGTTATACTGTGTATCAAGAGTTGGTTCCTTTTCATTGCTTCATAGTATTCCATCATATGAATATCTCAGATTTTACTTACGCATTTACTGACTTTTTCCTTGTTTCAGGTTGTTTACTACTATGAGTAATGCTACTGTGTAAATTCCTGAGTTGTATGTGAATATGTTTTTATTGCTCTTAAATAAAGACACAGGAGTGTAATAAGGCTATGTTTAACTTTTAAGAAATTACCAAGCTGCTTTCTAAATGGCTATGATGTTTTATATTTCTATCAGCAATGTATAAGGATTTTGATATTTATATCCCCCACAACACTAACTAGCTCAGTCTTGTACCTTGTAGCATACTCTAGAGGTTATATAGCTAGTAGTATCTCTTTTGACAATTTTATTTGTTATTAGTCACAAGTATTTTCTTTGGTAAAATCTGTTTGGAATGTGTGTCTTTTTAAATTGGGCTGTTTGTCTTACTAGTGAGTTCTGAGAGTTCTCTAAATACTGTTCTGAGTGCAAGTCCTTTTTTTTTTTTTTTGTACTGCGGATCAAACTCACTGCATTTGCCAGGCAGGCACTTATGGCACTGAGCTAAATCCCCAGCTACAAGTCCTTTTCAAATATATGATTTATGAATATTGTCTTCTAGTCTGTGACTTTTCATGAATGGTATCTTTTAAGGAGAAAAAGTTAAATTTACCAGTCTTTTTCTCTTGGCCTAATCCAAGGTCACAGAGATTTTCTTCTATATTTTCTTCTAAAAGTTTTACTCTTTACACTTCGGTCTTTGATCTTACTCTTTAATTATTAGTGTAAAATAAGTCTACAATCTTTTGTTGCCCCACAGCAAAAGTGGTGTTTTGGTACCATTTGTTAAAGAAAAAAAAATCATCATTCTTTTTCCCCATTGAATTTCCTTGGCATTCTTTTCAAAAAATGACTGTAAACACAAGTATTTATATCTGAACTCTCTTTTTTCCCCATTAATCTGTATGTTTGTCCTTATCTGCCTAGATTTATCATCTTGCTTTGTCATCTATTCCTGTCAATGATGAAACCTGAAATGACCTCATAACATTTAAACATCACTGAAGAAAATGATTTAGGAGGTGAATAAAATTTTAAATTTGTAGATCAGATGTTAATCTAGAGGACAAAAAGGTCAAAACTGAGAAAAAACATACAGTCACAAAAATAAAGTATTTGTTATATTAATGTCAGGTTAACCAGAGACCTAATTGTCAGTGCCTTAAACAAGAAGAGATCTTCATTTTTGTCTTTTGTTATCAGTTTTTGTACACAGCCCAAGTCTGATATGTTTGCAATGAATGAGGAATGCAAACACATTTTACCTTGTTGCTCTGGTATCTTTAAGGACTTTACCACTCATTGGTTGCATATTCTCATCTTCATGTGTTTAGGTCCATATTCCAGTTGGAGAGAGTGGGCCAAACACGAAAAGGAGGACATGTCTCTTCCTGTGAAAGAAATGTCAGTGTCAGTTCCACAGATTCCATTGGCGAGAATTCATCATTGGCTATAGTAGATAAAAGAAATCTTAGGGGCTGGAGATTTAGCTCAGCGGCATAAGTGCCTGCCTTGCATGCAGGCAGTTGTGAGTTCAATCCCCGGTACCGATAAAAATGAAAAAGACAAAAAAAAAAAAAAACAAAAAAAAAAAACCAAAGAAATCTTGGAAGCAAAATAGTTAGCTGGATGTTGTGTCCCCAGCTAAAACGTACAGTTCTGAAGGACGAGTGGAGGGTCCTCGTCATCTCGAGCTGCCGTAACAGCAGTATTGACTGAAGTGACTGAAACAGTGATTTACTTTCACATAGTTAGAGGCTGGGAAGCTTCAGCCTTGGAGAAAGGCCTCATTTTGGTTTGCTGATATCTGTCTGCTCACTGCGCTGTCACATGGCACAGAGGGAGAAACTCTTCTATATAAAGACACTGTGTCATGGAGACGCCACCTTCATGGCCTGATATAAACCTAATTAGCTCCCAAAGGCCCTGTCATGAAATTGCACATCAGAGTTTAGGGCTTTAATATCTCGCTTTAGTTGGGGGCTTGGGTTGACACAGAAACATTTAGTCCATACTGGGAAAAAGTATGTTCAGAAGCAATTGGCAGGTTACTCCTACAGTTGTATTAATATTACGTATAGACATGCACTGCATAATGGTATTTAAGTCAATAATGGGATGCATATGATATATTGGTCCCATAAAATTGTGTTGCCTAGTGATGGAACCGTCTTAATTTGTATAAGTAAACT
Organism: Cavia porcellus; assembly: GCF_034190915.1. Classification (NCBI taxonomy): domain Eukaryota; kingdom Metazoa; phylum Chordata; class Mammalia; order Rodentia; family Caviidae; genus Cavia; species Cavia porcellus. The sequence continues at coordinate 10,992,317 of NW_026947512.1, read as the reverse complement.
CTGATGTTTGTATAATGACAAAACAATCCATTTTTCAGAACATAGCTCATCAATAAGCAAAACCCTATATTTATAAATTGTATATCTAGTCATGCTTACCTATATACACATCAAAAAGTCAACACTGAGCATTTATGTTTGAGGCACTATTTTGGGAATTGTAAAGATTGCCCTCAGTGAGATTTCCAGAATTTAATAATTGGTGATAGGAAAAGTAATCTTAGTATCATGACAACGAATTTTCTTCTGAAATTGAAGTGCTATTTTTTTTCCAAATTGAAATACTATAGATCCAGACTACACCATTTACAACTTCCTGTTCTGCTTTTATTTAGTAGTTCTTCACTTCATGGTTTTACCAGGTTACATTGAATCCGGGAATACAATTATGTTTGGCCTTGAGCAGAAAGCAGTCTTCTCATCCTGAAATACTGCGTTTGAATAATAATAAAAGGTCATTATAATTTAGAATTGAATTATGAAGTAATTGTGTTTTGGAAAGATCCCTGAACTGGAAGTGAAAGAGACTTAAGTGCCTATGTTGGATCTGTCACTCGTCAGTCAGCTTTCCTAGACTTTAAAGTGAGTGCAGAGATTAAGTGTCTTCTGTAACCTCCTTTGTTCATATGATTTTTTAGCTCCAGTTACTCATAACACGTACTCAGAGAATCCCCAATTTACACTGGTTCAACCTATGGTGTTTTGACTTTAAGATATATATTTAATAGAAACTGTAGTTTGATTTTGATTTTTTCAATAAATTATGTAAGCTATTCAACACTTTATTAGAAACAGTTATATTAGATGATTTTGCCCAACCATATGCTGATGTGAGTGTTCTGAGCATATTTACTGTAGTCAAAGACAGCAAGCACTGTTTAGTCGCAGTGATATTCAAATATGCTGGAGATTAAAATTTATCACAGAATAGCATTTATTCACTAAACCATATAGTTACTACTTTATTATAGTCTATCAGGTGTGACTTTTTGTCTTGTTTTATATATTTAGATCTTATCTCCCTGATGAGATAAGATACTTTTTTTTAATCCTCTTTGGTTAGTAAAGTGTAATCCCTGTATTTGCAGGGAAGTACTAAATGTGTACTGGGATCTTCCAGTTTATATGTTTTAGGGTACATTTTAGTCCCACTTTCAAAGTCTATTGAGCTGAGGGGATGGCTCAGTGGTAGAGTGCATAACCTGTGAAAGGCTGTGGGTTCAATCCCCAGCACCACAAAAAATAAATGAAACAGTATTGAAAGTAACTGGAGAGACTTCTGGGAGAACATGGCAGATAGATAACAGCAGCTACAGAGGCTCTCTGAGATACCCAGCTTAGAATCCAGGAATGGTGCAGTGTGAGGAGACCTAAGCAAGGAGAGATATAACCTGCCAACCCAGGAACGAACTAAGCTGAGAGAAACCAACTGGAAATGCAATCCCAGTGCTATAACAGGAACAGATAAAATCTCAGCACAGAAGCTGGAACCCGTGCCTCTGGAAATCACGATTTGAATTTCCTGCCACTGCTGCTGCATCCCAATCGGCACAGCAGGGACAGAGACTCGAAAGCTCTGAGAGCGGGAATCGGCAAATGGAGTTGAGAGTGGGACTGCTGGGGGGCCCTTTATCGACCTGCGGTGAGTGAGAGGAATGGGGACCCTTCCATAGACTAGGAGGCCCCAAAAGAGGACATTCCGGGACCGGGCAGACTAGCCGGAGTAGGACGCTGCAGTGACTTTAGTTGCATATTCCCCTCTCAAGTGGGATTGGTGGGGAGCACTAGGCCTGGTGACGCCGCGGACTAAGATCCAGTAGGCTAGCCTAAACCAGGTCCCTGAGCCTGGCAGTATACCCTAGCAGTGAAGCCTTCACTAGGTTGATCTGGAGGGACAGGCCCAGCAGAGGCTGCCCGGGTCTGTGTCTCCCTAGTACACTGCAGTGGGTGGGAACACCTAGCCAGCACAATTCAAACAAACTGTAACCGACAAAGAAAGAAACTGGGCCTCCTATATATGCTTGCATGGAAGGAACAAAAAGTATGGGAAGAGGGAGCAACAAGAAAGGGTCCTCAGTCACCAATCCTGAGAACACTGATCCAGCAAAGGAGAATGAGGACAGAAAACATGCAATATCAGACACAGCACCAATAGACATAAAGCGATATCTCCGGAGCCTCATAAATGAGTTCAAAAGTGAAGTATTTAACAAAATAAAGCAAGATATAAGTAGAATAGTTAGAGAAATGCTAAGCATTGCCCAAGAAAAAACAGATGGTGGAATGAAAGAACAGAAAAAAAGGGGAGAATTGCTTGATGGAGAAAATAGAGGAAACATAGATTTCTCTAAAAATACATGAAACAGGTTCAAAGAGATTACCAGGAAACTAAAAACTATCAAAAGCTGGCATAACAGCTTGAAAGAAACTAAGGATAGATTATCTGAACTGGAGGGCAGATTTGTAATGTGGGAGCATGAAATGAAACACTTTTTAAAAATAACAAGAAAACAAACAGCAATAATACAAAGGCTAGAAGATGATAAGAGGATCTATAACTTAAGAATTAAGAACATAAAAGAAGAAGTAGGGATACAAACAAATGGACTACAAAAGCTATTCACAGAAATAATCCAAGAGAATTTCCCTAATTTAGCAAAAGGTAAAAATACTCAGATGTATGAGGCATACGGGACCCCAGCCACCTACAACCCAAACAGAGCTACACCCAGGCATATAATAATCAAAATTCCAGAAATCCAATATTAAAAGCCGTCAGAGACAAGAAACAGATCACTTACAAGGGAACACCCATCAGAATTACAGCAGACTTCTCGGCATAAACCATCAAATCATGAAGAGCGTGGAAGGAAATAATTCAAGCTTTGAAAGATAATAACCTCCAGCCAAGATTGATATATCCTGTACAACTGTCCCTAGAAATTGATGGAAAAACAAGGTGCTTCCAGGATAAAGAGGAACTAAGGTAATTTGCAACCACCAATTCAACTCTACAGAGAATACTGCAGGATATTCTAAAAAAGAAAAATACCAAGATTCCAGAAACAGTGGCAGAGAGGCCACAATGAATGGAGCAGAAAGTGAAATGAAGAAAACAAACTGACAACTAATGACAGAAAAAGAGCTCAACAGAAATGAGGCAGAGAAGGTTGGATGGTAGGAACAGCTATTTTGGAGAAAACAAGACATCATAATAGCTAGTGCTGATTTAGTATCATCTTGTTTTGAAGTCCCATCAAGCTTTTGTTCTTCTGTCTCCAAAGGTCTTAACATGTTGTATCTTATTGGATTTTATTCTATGTGATAATATAAACAAAACTTTTATAGACAAGGAGATTATACAGAAACCATTGTTCATTTTCTGTTAGTTGATTCTAAATATCCTGTAATACTGTCATTCTCTTGAATGGTTTTACATTGTCTTGATATGTTTGATGCTAGAGTATACAAAGTTATACTCAAAAGATTTCAAGGAAAGAGACACTATGGTAACTATTTTTATGTCGGGATATCTTGTGGTGAAACACTATTTTGCTTAAATGGTTATGTTTTGACCTGCGCTGTTTTGTTGTTATGTCCTGTTTAATCTCAATCTCCTTTTTTTATTATTTACTTTTTTATCTTTTTAATTAAGGGAAAAATAAATAAAAAATAGCAGGATATATTATAGTAACCCACTTTGATTTCCTATTAACTTGATTTGAAACTCTGTATTGCTCTCACCATCTTGTTTTGACTGATTTTCCTCTATTCTGTTTTGCTTGATAGTACCAAGTTCGAAAGTATAGGCAACAACTGTGAAGACAATAAGGTTCATTATGACGCCCATTCTGGTTGGCTATTATCTTCTTATTAAGTCCTGTAATGTCGCCAGTGTTTTGGTTTTATTGGTTTTGTTCTTTACTGTTTTGTTCAATTTTATTATAACTGATGATATAGGCAATTCTTTTTAAGATAGCAAGAGGCAGCAATGGTAACCATTGTTGACCACCTTGTATTTTGTTTTACATTATGTATTATGTCCATTCTTTTGATTTGACTGACTCTGTTCTGCTATGTTACATTTGGTTTTACTCTCTTCAAAAAAAAGTAATAAGAACTGTGGGAGTAATAAAACCCAAAGTGTGTAATTGTCATTGTACAAAAGAGAGGAAAAGAAAGTGCTCTAAAGGATATAACTGCATGTATATTTAAGTGTATAAGATAGATAACCATATTACTGAGTTTTGTTGGATCATTGAACAGAACTGTCTGCAGTCTCACTGTTTGAAAGTCCACTTTATATGCTTTAATTTTGTAACTTGAACTATTTCTAAGATGACAATATGTAATCTATTAACAGTGATTTCCTACTGTTTATTTTTTCTGAAATTCTATATAACTTGTACCCTTTTTCTGTTTTTTTTTTCTTTTTCTCCTTAAATAAAATTAAAAAAAAAAAAAGTAACTGGAGAGTACAGTTTTGGTGCAGTCACTCTGACTTTCATTTTTTAAATTTTTAGCTATAATTTTCATTTTATTTTTTTCTCAAGAATAGTATTTTTTCAGTCCTTAATGCCTCAGCTTCCTACATGGGTTTGATGGTGGCTGTGGATCCGCACGTACAGTTCTAAACCCAAGAAGATGTCCTGTCTTCCTGGGCTTCACAGGAAGGTGAAGAGTCATGCCCCGATAGGCATGACTCATGAATGATGGTTTCCTGTACATCTTGGCAAATATGTTCATTTCTGCTGGTTTCAAGGCAAAATTTGATGTTTTTTGTGATTGTTGACTTAGTGCTTATTCTCTCCTGTATTCCAAATTGGGAGAGAGATAAGAAAAAAATGTGTTTTAAATAACATAATCCAGAAATTGAAATACAGTGGAACCATTTATGTCATAAACTTATGAAATACAAATAATGTATTATTGACTCATAACATTTGAATATGGATAAAAATTGGTTTTGTTATATTTTAGATTTGACTGTAGCTATTATGTGTCTCCAATTATAGCATTAGCTGTTGAACAATAGCTAGCATAGTTAGATTTTTAAACTAATGCTATAAAAGTAAGTCAAACCCAAAATTCTGGCCCCTCCTTTCCTTTTTTAAATTGACAAATCCATGCAGATAGAGAGCTGAGTACTATGAAAACCCATGTACTCGTCACCCGGAAGGTTTTCAGCCTGCTCTTTCTTTTGTACTGTATCCTGTCTTCTCCGTCATTTTTGTGTGTGTAATAGTAAAACTTTTAGGCATATTGCTCCAATACTTAAGTGTGTATGTTAAAAAAAAATAAGAACTTTAAAATCATGACCATAATATTGATATCACACTAACTAAATTTCATAATCTAATAATGGGTACTTTTTTTTTTTTTTTGGTACTGGGGGTCAAACTCACAACCTCATGCTTGCCAGGCAGACGCTTATGCCACTGAGCTAAATCCCCAGAGCCAATGGGTACATTTTTAAAATTTAAAAAATAAAAATTGGAATGAATATGAGGCAACCCATGTTCAAGGTAAGGAATGTAAAAGATTCCAATCAAATGGGTAATGTTTTTTTTTTTTTTCAACTCTCAAGTTCAAAGGGAGTTGCTTTGTTTTGTTTTTAGCTAGAAACATTTAAAAATCATTCCTTCATTGTCCCTGTTTTAATAAATGAGTGATAGGGGTAGTAATATGGATAGTCTTTTTTTTGTGTACTGGGGATCAAACTTGCAACCTCACGCTTGCCAGGCAGGTGCTTATGCCACTGAGTTAATTCCCCACCTAATGTGGATATTCTGAAAGTATAATTTCATTTATTCTTAGAGTACTTCACAATGTATTTGTGCTTTTCCAGACCAGACTCTGGGTGGTAGAAATAAATATTTAAAGGATGTTAAAATACATGTAAATGTTTAAATTTCTTTTTTAAATTATCACAGTAAAAGACATGTTGTCACAAACCCCTTTCAGAACACTCCTCCTCACTTGAGCACACTTATCTCACCATTCTTGCTGCTCTCTGAAGCTGTTCTGGAAATTGTCTTTTGTGAGTGTCTTTTCAAAGTATGATCAGAAGTAGTGAATGCTGCTGCTAAGTGCCATGTAATGGAAAAGAGGGTCATAAAAATATTACAGTATGTCCTTATTCTGGCTCTTCCCCCAAATCATAACAATCATGAACAATAAACTCTTTGAATCAGTTCAAGGAATCTAAGCTTCCAAGACAGTACAGCTAAAGACACCTCTAAAAAAGGACTTCCACAACTGCTTCATCAGCTGGGAAGAGTGATAAGATGAATGTGCTCAAAGTGAGCAGAATACTTTGAGGGAATTAATGGCAGTGTGTCTTTTACAGTAATAAACTTTAAAAATTTAAACATTCACTGTAGTTTTGATCACATATCATGTGTCTAGCAAAACATTATTTTCTTATATGATGAATATTTTTCATTTCTTTTAAGAGGAAAAGATAATATGATGTATTTTGCATTATATTCTGAAACTCAGATTCAGAGTCCCTGCTGTGAATGATGAAATTGATCTTCTAGTGTAGTCCTCTAATTCTGAGCCTGGCTTTGAATGCTTGGGATAAGGAAAGCATTTGCTGTAACTTCTAAGATGTAATACTTTTTTTCATTAATATTCTTTCAGGGATATTCTTTGTGAACCTTTTTAAAGCTTAATAGAATTTTGCTCTTGAGTCAAATCAAAGTGTACTTTATACACTTTGTTAATTTTGTTAATTTTGTTAATTTTTTTTAAGAGATCAGAAGAGCAGTAGTTACTGTAATACATTTTAGTAGTCCATGCTGAACCAAAGTTAGTTGTCTCAAACTAATGGGGCATTTTTGTTATGAACATAATGTAATAACATAGTAAACAAAGTCCGATTGGCTAATAAGTAGGAAGGACCTAGAAAAATGACCGAGGAGTGTTACTTCTTCATGTAAGGTTGTATTTCATGTATAATGTTTTATTCAAAGTTATATCCTATTTTGTTCAATGTTGTATCTTCTTCCGTCTATTTAGATACTGAAATTATCCCATGTTTCATCATTGGGAACTCTTTCAGGATGGCTTTTGTGTACTTTTAATATGTTCCCATTATTTTTTTCGTGTAACTTGCTTTGGAAAAGCAAGATGTTCCTGGTGCTTTCCGTATTTTCCTGGGAGCCTGGTTCTTTGTAGTAGACTGTGGTAGTCAGAAACCAAGATCTAAGCAGTAGATACATTTCTTGTTCCTGGGGTAGATATTGTTGCTTTCTAGGTCTTCTCAGCAGGCAGAACTAGGAACACACACACACACACACACACACACACACACACACACACACACTCCCTGTACTTGCACCTGTATTTCGCTTAACTATATATGCCTGAAAACTGACTGCACTGTTTCCTCTCTTCTAATCTAACACCATAAAGTTCATTATATTTTTGTCTGTTAGTTTTCTAATTAAAACTCCCTTCTGTGACAATCAGAAATCTGGATGCTGAACTCTGTATGTGCCAAGTCTGCCTTCCTAAATTATGTAAACATTCTCCTCACCCTGCTCTAACTCCTCATCCCAGATTGTACCCTCCCACAGACATCTTCCTCATTCTGCTTGTGCTCTGAGACACACATGCCAGGCTGCCACGCTGTAAAAAATGCCCTCATCACCCTTGGTATGTACCGTACACACCCTACATGGGGTCATCCCAGGCTCCTGACTCTAGACCACTCTGCACTTTGTATTCTTGGCTTTGGATACAAAAGAAAACTGGATGGTTGAAGAGTACTCAAGAATTTACTGAATGCACTTAGAGTCCCAGCTACTGAGAGGGCTGAAGAGAGATCACTGAATCCAGGAATTTGAGGTCAGCTTGCAAAAGTAGCAAGATTCCCCTTTTCAGGAAACAGGCAGACATAAAGAATTTGCTCTAAAAGGAAAGAAACTAGAGAGGAAGATCTCCAGGTATGGACCAGAAATTAAGGTCTTTCACCTGGCTCAGGATTGGACTATCTCTCCAGTTCAACCTACCATTCATCCATGGAAAGTCCAGTCTTCTAGGAAAAATCAAGACATTATGGAAAAATTGAACTTTCCCTTTTCTTTTTTAAATTAAAACCTAATAAATTTAAACTAGGGACCATCAGTATCAAAACCATGAAAATTGTACAGTTTTTAATCTCACATCTGATATAATGCATAATTAATGAACTGTGACTCTCATATACTGGTTATGGGTTTGTTTCAGATATTTTTGTTTTTGTTTTTGTGATGCTGGGAATCTAACCCAGGGCCTTGTAAGTGCTCTATCACTGAGCTATATCTTCAGGTCTCTGTTTTATGCAGTGTCAGTATTATGCTTCACATGCTTAAAATAAGTAAATGGTCTGTGTTTTCAGCTTCTGAGTTTGTGTGATTAGTTTTGAGAATCTATAAGTATAGTACTTTAATTTGTTCCAGACTAAAACAAATAATTAATTGCCAAATCACATTTACAAAGTCAATGAAATTTAAAAAAATCATATAGCATGGACTTTATCTCAGTTTTGTCTGGTTCCTATGTATTTTCACTTATAAATAGTTCCCGAAAATATATTTGAGGAAGTTATTAGCTTTGAAAAAGGAAATATAAAAAGCTTAGAAAATTGTAATCTGATAGATCTTGTGTAAAATGTATTGTGAATTTATCATTTGTGTTTGTGTGACATTTCTTTAAGAGCTATGACACTGTAACATTTTGTAGTTTGGTAGAAGTCCTAAGATTGGTTAAGGAGTAAGGCTTGATGACCCCAGTTGTCTCTTGCACATGTAGATTTAAATCTAATTTCGTTCATGAGTGAAGAACAGAACAGAAGCCAACTATTACTGATAAAAGTACAACTGCTGAGAACATGAAATCTAAGGAAATGGTGATTTTTGAGGGGAAAAAGCAGTTTGGATTAAATTAAAGCATTCTTTACCTTGGTAAATTTCCTAATAGTTCCCATCTATATTAATGAATGTAAATTATCCCACACTTTATAGAGACAACAAAGTGCTTCTGAAAAACTAGTTTGATTAAAGGGAAAGAAGAAACTCAGCATCATTGAGAACTGGAAAGTGCCAGAATTTACCAATTGCATAGGTCCCATATTCACCGACTCATCCTGGGTCCTTAAGCTCACTTATATTTCATGTGGGTAAACCTTCACCAACATTAAAGTAGTGAAGGATGAGAAAGAAGTACCATATTTGTTTTATATGATTAAAATTAGCAGTGCCTTGGTGGGGTGTGGAGATCCTGGAAATGAAACTCAGGACTTTGTTCTTGCCAGGAGGGCACTGTGCTGCTGAGCTGCCTGCCTGGCCATTTTTTAAAAAAACTGATATGACCAGGTGTGGTGAGCATACCTGTAATCTCAGCATTTTGGGAGGATGGGGGAAAATGATTGCAAGTTTGAGCCTAGTTTGGACCGCTTGGTAACTTAGCAAGACACTAATAAAAACTAAAGAAGGTTGGGGATGTAGCTCAGTGCAAAGGCCCAGGGTTTAAGGCTTACTACCCAGTACTGAAAAAAAGAAAAGATATCTAAATGAATATCTTATCATAAATATAGATATACCTGGAACTGAGTTATAAGTAAGTATGCTTCTTGAAATAAATAGAATTGTATTTTGCCTGAATCAATAGTGAGAACTTTTATTCTCATATTCTTGTCTTGGAGATGTCACCCCAGAAATTGGGATAAGAATAAGAAGTCCATTTAGACTCCACATAGAATGCTTCTTCTTATTCTGTTGGCTAATGCTCCTGACGCCATTCATTTGAATTATATTAAAAATCAACAGCATTCGTATTTGTCTGAGGCATGTGTTGAGTAGAAGCCATGTTATAGGGAATAATTTGAGAAAGCAACTTCTCTAATAAAAAGTAAAAAATACCATAAAGTTGAGTTATGGACATGTAAAACAAAAATATATTATTCCTTTTTCAACCTTGATGTGTTTCATGTAATGGGATTCATTTCCAGTTATCAATGAGAATATTTCCCATAATATAGCACAAATTTCCCATATAAAACATTCAGCATATTTATGGTAAAGACCTTTGATATATGGGACAGAGAAATAGCGAGCCAATTCTGACCTGTGTTTTACAACTACAGAAGGTAAAGAAACATAGATATACTTCACCATTCAAACTCAGGAACCAGTGTTTCGGATTGCAGTGCTGTATGTTTATAAAATTCACTCCAAAAACAGTGTACATCTCTTGCCAAATTTAGTGGGCCAGCATTCCAATTCTGGGTGTAGCTGACAATTTTCACATAGTTTCTTATGATAAGATATAATTGAATAGTATTTAAATGTTAAATTAGATCCCTTTTTCTCCCCTCCTCCATTTGCTCTCAGTTTAATTAGTTTCTCAGAACTGTTTTTACTTCACCATTTGAGGGAAGTTTGTGGCATCTGAGTAGCTTGATGAGTGTACTTTCATCTCACTATGTTTCCTATTACAGTCATTCTTTTAACAATAATAAGTGATATCAGAATTACAAAAGAGCAACAGTCAAGGCCTCCAAAAATTCTTTCCAGTGTTCTTATTTTTACTAGCTTTATACTCAGTTTCCCCTAGTAAATATTACAGTGGAGAATTTATTAGGGAAAACATCATTTAAAAATTTTAACAGCAGCCATAAACTGTCATTTGCAGCTCTCAGCTGACATTCAAACAGCTGCAGTCTAGGGGTGAGCTTGCACTTGGCTTCTGAGGGGGTCTTTCAGCGTCTGTTTCTATGGAAATGAGGGGCTGGATGGGTGGATGGGAAGAGGGTGTTGAAACACATTTCCTTATACCTTATTTTTCTCTACCGCCCTACAGTTTCCATAGAAATGGGACTATAAATGCCACCCCACTCACCACTCAAACTTCAGAGTGCAGTCTTGTGTGTGTGTGTGTGTGTGTGTGTGTGTGTGTGTGTGTGTGTGTGTGTTGGAGTGAGTGGACCTTACAGAGAAACGCAAAACAAGTGGATCCTACAGCTTTTCCTTTATCTGGGTATGGCCAAACATAATTTCAAATATGTTCTCACTTGATCTACCCTGCACATAAAAAATGATTCAACATTATTAACAAACAATTTTTAGAGAATTATCTTCAACATATTTTTGTTAGGTATATTTTTACTTTTCATGTTAAGAATTCAGCATTATATATATATTTTTTCCTTTTTTTTTATCAGTACCGGGGATCAAACTCATGATTGCCTGCTTGCAAGGCAGGTGCTTATGCCGCTGAGCTAAATCCCCAGCCCCCATTATATTGTTTTTATTTATTTGTTTCCTCCTAGATTAAAGAAATGGATTTTGTTTTAGGAAACAACTGCATAACAGATAAAATTCTCAAACAGTTTCATTTTTATGCCTTATTTTAGGCATTACCCCACAGAGCAGAGATAATTATTGACTCTGTCAAACATATCAGATAAAACTGCTATTTTAATTGGTTATCACAATTTTCTAATCTAGGAAACAAAAATGTCCTATATTAAGTGGAATTCCATGTCTTTTCATTTATCAGCTCTGTCATCACTTATCTCCTATAATACCTATACTCCAGGAAAATATGTGGGTGTAGTCTTCATCTTTTTATTTAAGTACTCTAAATAACAAATTCCATTTGAAATAGCAGACACTAAGAATACACTTATCTGAATAAATCTACTAGACAACAACTAGGTATTCAGATTCCTGTTTAAGTAGATACTAAGTCTGTGTAAGGATTTTGCCTTAAGGCATATCAGCGGGGTTAAGAAAATCCATACTCCGGAGAAAGCTCTCCCAGCCATATTTGATTATTAAATGAGGGGTATACAGTTACTCTGAAAAGGTTCAAGGAGGGGAGGAATCACAGGCCAAAGGACTGGGGAAGAGTTACTTTAAATATCTTTCTTTTGCACAAGTGCCTGCCTGGCAAATGCAAGGTCATAAATTCAAACCCCAGTTTAACAAAAAAATCTTTCTTTTGCCAGGTGTGGTGGCACACATCTGTAATCCCACACTTGGGAGGCTGAGGCAGGAGGATCATTGTGAGTTTGAGACCAGCCTGAGCTACACAGTAGGTTCAAGGCCAGCCTGAACTGCATAGCAAGACCCTTTCTCAAAAAGACAAAAAAAACAAGGGCCCGAGGGGTTAAGCTCAGCTGCACAAGAGCCTGCCTGGCAAGTTTGAGGTTGTGAGTTTGATCCCTGGTTAAAACAAAACAAAAAGACACAACAAACAAAACAAAACACCTTTTCTTTCATTAGTTCCTTCCTTTCCACATCTACTATCGCTTTCTTCGCAGCAGTCATTGTTCCTAATCTATTCTCATAACTTCCTAAATGTTCTCAACTGATTCGGTTTTACTGTCTCGTTTTCTTTACTCTTCTTGCTAGGTTAGCATGTATACCACTTCCAGACTAATTCTTAAAAGTACAGTTATCATTTTATTTTAATTTCTGTGGTGCTGGGGATCAGAAGTCTTCACGAATATTGGGCAAGTCCACTGGGCCCTAATATCCCATTTTAAAACTTTTAAGTGAAGAATGCAGACGGGGAGAACCAGGAAGGAAGCTAAGTAGCCTTGGCCTGTGGGAGTGCAGACCAGAGAAAACCAGGAAGGCAGCTAAGTCCCTGCCTGTGAGCCTGCTGGAGCGTGAACCGGGCAGAGCCCCCTCCTCCTCTGAGCCAGCCTAAATTAGAGGACAACAGTATGCAATATAGTAACTGTTGTAGATTTCCTACTGTCTCATCACTATTTTGTTTCATTTTATTGTCTTTTTATTTCCTTTAAAATAAATACATAAAGGACTTACAAGGTAAGTAAATAAAATAAAAACTTTAAGTGACTTCTTAACATCACCTTAACAAGACTTTCTTTTTAAAATGGGGTTCTAATCTCATATATTCTGACTAATAAATCCTGTAAGTCACTGAAACAATCCAAAAATATGTGCTGTTTCTGAGTTCTTTCATATTTCTAATTGCTTTTCATATCCAGGATGGAAGCAAACATTCTTTAAACCATGTGTCTGGTTTTTAATTCAGAAAGAGTGTAGTAACTAACTGAAAACTACCAGGATAGATTCAGGCAAACCCAGATCATCTACAGTATGGCCTGAGTGCATTCCTTCCGCCTGCTCTGCAGGTGCCCTCTGCTAGGTCATCTCACTCCTCACCCAGGCACACATAACTGCTTAGCACAGTTCATAGGCGCATATTTTTCTTAGCTCTATGCCTTTGCCTTCAGACTTTTCCTTCTTTATGGATTGAAGAAAGAAATAAGCAATACTGAGTTGTTGCCTCCATTTGAAAGGTCTTGCCCCATCCATACCTCTGGTGGTGCTACTTGACTATAATTTACATGAAAATTCTTCATCCTACATAGTGTGTTCATGTATACCTTGTACAAGACTGTAATTAACATTTGAAATATACTAACATGGGATAGGGGTAGCACACTGAGTGTGGGAGTAGTTGATTGGCATTCCAAAGACCCTAATTAGAAGTTACCTACTGTAAATTTAATCTACTTACACTTGAATCTATACCAGAGGCTTTTTGTAGTTAACATAAATGATGACAGAAGTACTTTTGAATTGGATTGGTTAGAAATACTATGCAGGGTCTTTTGCATAAATTGCATATAATATCTGGCAAGCTTAGTAGCTTCACACTTGCAGAATGACTTTTGAAATGAATTATACTGGGCCTGTTGGCTGCCTCTACCCAATAGTAAGGTGGTGTGGAAGATACTTCTGCCATGCCTTTTTCTAACTGTTGGAGGCAACTGATAACTACACTGCTCCTCTCCCCCCAAATCCTGACAGTTTTGAATGGTCAGCTGTATGACAGTTCTTACATGCCAGTTTCTACTAAAAATCCATCGTAAATTTCTTGATGAGTTTGTGAAAGCTTTCTCCTCTCATCCATGGTAACTTGAGGCTGGTACTTCTGTTATATTAATAAAATGTTAAAGTACTGTAAGTCTTGATAAACTTATCCCCCACATAGCACATGGAATAGTGCCTTGTGCGTAGTGAACTTTTGTTGAATTAACGAGTGCATCCATGTGCTTTGCAGTTCTGTAAGAAGCAGGTCTGGCATTGGGCCATGGGGACACTGAAGCCAATGAATGAGTTCCCAGAGTTCCATCAGTGAAGGGTTCAGAGTTTCCAGCGAGGCAATAGCAATCGTGCTTGAAGTACTTGGCCATCATACAACGATTGGGATTGTCATCAATAACAGAGAAAAGTAGTGTTATCTATGTTATCTTTCAGAAATTCAGACCTAAATGTTTTTTATACTTCTGCTCCTGCCAAGTCTGGCTCTAAAAGTTGAGATCTAGTGGATGATAAAGCTGTATAATTGCTTGAAACAACTGTTTTTATTGTTTTATATCTCCTAGCCAATTTGAAGCAGTATGTGTAAATAACTAAGTAGTTAAAAAGATTGAAATGACAACAGACTGAGAAAAAGAAAAGGAACGATTATAGAATACAGATTTTAAAACAAAACAAAACATGTAGTTAGTAAAATGATAGAATATAGTTCAGGGGAAGGACTTTGGCCCCAAACTGCCTGGATTTTAATGGATCTCCATCATATTAGATATGTTACCTTGAGCAAGTCACTTACCGTTTGTGCCTCTGTTTCCCTTTCTGTACACTAAGGATTATAACAACACCTACCTTGCTACATATGAAGCACAATGCCTGAGACATGGACAGTGCTGGATGTGTTTGCTCTTCCTACAGTGGTAGGGTCAAATCATTGCCCTAAAGGAAATAGGATGTTGATTTCAGTCAATTTTCAGTTCCCTACCCCAAGGGAGTAATCTTTATGTGTTCCCCACAAATAGTGCTTAGAACTTCCTTGTGGGATTTAGCAGATTCTGTGCTACATTGTAGAATTATAAACTCCTTAGAAGAACTGTCAGCACAAACTGAATAATTACCTAGTCACCCGGCTTATGTAGCAGCTCTTTTGCAGCTCTTTGAGGTCAGTGGTGCAGGAGACATAGTAGGCACTCTGTTTAGATGGTTCTTTGGAGGCCCCATACCTTGCACTAGTGCCCATGTGCTTCTCATACCTCTCATTCTCATCTGTTGATTCCTCCCTTGCTGTGCTCCCGCATCTGGTCTGCAGTCCTAAACATGCATCCGTCTTGCCCAGAGCTGGGCTCATGGATGACCTGTGCAGTCACACAGTTCCCTACAGTTGATTTAATGCTCTGTCACCATCAGGAAATGCTAGTTTTCAAGCGAGGGACCTTATTTTTCCTTTACACTGAGCTGCTAAATTGTATAGCTGGCCTTGCCTTTTTCTATGCTGTACTCATCAGTTCCTGTGCCCAGAACACTGTTTCTCCCTGCTCATTCTTATTGGCTGAATTACTCAGAGTTCAGCGCTATTGTCATTCCACATTTACTTTTTAGAGCACCTAGTTTACTTTGTCAATAAGTATTTATTTAAGTTGTGTGATTATTTAAGTCTTTCTCCATACTGGACTGTGAACTCCTTGAGAGGGTGGATTGTACATATGACCTGGGATGGCTATGCCTGATGCATAGTAAAGAGCCAACAAATACTTGTTGAAGGAATGAGTAGACAGGTTTTATTGTTTTTGATCTTTTTTTTTTTTTTTGATCGAGGATCAAACTCACGACCGAGCTCTTGCAAGGCTGGCACTTGTGCCTCTGAGCTAAATCCCTGGCTGTTTTTGATTTTGATGAGCAAAATTGTTGAGATGTTTTTCTTTCAATGTTAAGAAATTGATTTTGGGGCTGGCGATTTAGCTCAGTGGCATAAGCACCTGCCTTGCAAGCAGGCAGTCGTGAGTTCGATCCCTGGTACCGATGAAAACGAAAAAGACAAAAAAAAAGAAATTGATATTGCCAATACAGTCATCACGCAGTGTAATACTGCTGATGATAAAGGTAGATGAATACAGTAAAAGCGATTGTTTCTTTTCCCAGCTATTTCTCCTTAGTCTAGTAAAGCTACATCTGTGTAATAGATTTACATATATTGTCTTATGCATTAGTCTTAAGTTAAATTTACAGTATAAATGTCTATAGTCTTCTGCCTATTGTGGGTATTTTAGCAAGGGATGTGTTTACCATTGATCTAATTGCTAACACAACTGCCATAAAAATACTCCTTCAGGTTTTGTACCACTTGTGTGGTACAGAAGCACTATGCAAAGGAGTATAGCATTTGATGGTAATAGAGAATAGTGTCCTGCTTAGCTCCTCAGTCACTCTTTGGCTTCTGTCTCACAGTCTAGTTTCAAATAAGCTCAGTTAGCTCACTCTGAATACACAGCTTTATTGGCCTTCTGTAGCCCAGTTGTGGGACTACATATGATTAATGTGTGCCCTGGAATCAGACCTGTACCATCCAACATGTAACCAAACTTAATGTTATATAAATATATATAATCATAATTTTCATTTTTATTACTTGTTTATCAATCTATTATTCTTCACACACTATGCTAAAGTTTCTCAGTGATAACTTTCTAATCCAAAGGTCATTTAGAAATGGAATTTTACTCAGGATATTACAGTAGATTTTGAGTGCTTCTCCCAAAAGGAAAAGAAATGAAAATGTTCACATCATACACTAACTAAAGATATTATTGCTTCTTAATTTTTAAAGGAAAGAATCTCAGTTTTCATAGTAGCCCCAAAGTGAGGATAAACAATTTGTATTGCTTAAAAAAAAATCAGTCTAAATGTCTTTTTTTCCTTTCCTTCAAATTCAAAGAATCTAAGAAAAAGAGACTTAAAAATCGGTAAAAGAAATACTTATAATCCCACAGCAGCTGTTACATGTGAGTGAAAAAAGAGCTCAGCATTATTTATTTGAGACACAGTGAACACAGAAAAAAAATGCAGAAATAATGCACACAGAAGGGCTTTCTCATGGAAAGTGCAGGCCTCAATACATGTTCCGTGTGCGCACTGACCCACGCCAGTACTTTAAGGTGATTTATTCTAAGATGTAAATCTCAGAATGTTTTATGTCTTCACATGCTTTTTTGTTTTGGTTTGTTTTTTTCAGAAGGTTGGGGGAGGAGGAGAATATATCATTTCAATCCATGCCTCTAAGACTTTATGGAATTTTAAGCAAGCTTCTCCAGAATTACATTCCTGAGTTAACCACCCCAGCTGTTATTTTTTTTTTCTAGCTTGACCAGAATTATCAGGGTAAAGATGGGGTTTGTTTTTGTTTTGTTTTGTTTTGTTCTGAGACAGCATCTCACTATGTAGCCCAGGCAGGCCTCAAATTCCTAGCGGTCTTTCTGCCTCAGCCTCCCAAGTGCTGGGATTATAGACATAGGCCACCATACCTGGTGGGTATTCATGTTTTTAATGGCAGGTAATATGACAAATATTTTATGTTCATTATCTCCTGCTCACGTATTAAAATAACACTGTACTGATTTTTGAGTCAAGTAGTTAATTTCACTGCAGCATGCTATTGAGAAGACTGATCGAGGCCCTGGGTTTGAGAACCAGGTATGGCACCTCAATGAACAGCAGCTCAGATGATGAAATACAAAAGTTAAGGCTTTAGCTTGGTGTCACCAAGGCCTGTTGAATTTGACTTTGTTATGGTGCCAGTGCATGCTACTTAGCCTTATGAAATAGGTGAAGTAACATCAGCTCATTTTTGTGAGGCTTCAAGTTTATGTCAGGCGCTTAGCCCAGTGCTGTGACCTGCACTCTGTGCTCAATAGGAAGGAAATGGTTGTAGTAGTAACTGTTGTGTTTTCCATTACAGAACATAAAAAATTGATGTTCTGAGAAAAAGGCTTAAATGAATTGTTTATAAAATTATATAGCTAGTATTTGGCAGAGCAAAGTTTCAAATGCAAACTTGTACACAGTGTAGAAGAAAAATTGTGTTGCTCAAATTATTGCTCTTGGAGTGTGATACTTCCCATCTTTAAAAAGAGATTCTGGGGGCTGGGGATTTAGCTCAGCGGCATATGCGCTTGCCTCGCATGCATGCAGTTGTAAGTTCGATCCCTGGTACCGATAAAATTTTAAAAAAATCAATAAAAAGAGATTCTGGAGTAATCCCAGTACTCAAGAGGCTGAGGCAGGAGAGGATCTTTGCAAGTTCAAATCCAGCCTTTGCTACAAAGTGAGCTCAAAGCCAGCCTGAACTGCATAGTGAGACCCTGTCTCAAAAAGACAAAACAAAACAAAAAATTCTTGAAATACTTTAGAACATTGAAAATAAAGCTCATTAGTCTTATAGTTTATTCTCTCTTAAAGTTTATTTTTGTAAATTTGTTGTTTGAAACTCAGAATGGATATTCTCTCAAAAACTGATAGTTGTAGTTCGAGACCAATTCATAAAATGCTGTCTTACCTGTTTTTGATATAGGCACTTTGATGAATGCCCTGGGAATTCTCTCATTCTGGGACTCAGTATTTTCCTGCATCAGTTTTCAAATGGACCATGTGTCACAATTGCCTGGGAAGCTTTGTAAAAATAAAAGTGCCTGACTACACCTCAGATCTTTTATTGGGAATCATGCTAGGAACACACTGTGTCTGACCTGGCAAAAGCCTGAGGGAGGGCAGAGCATGATGTATTAAAGGAAATAAAAGAAGTCCAGTGTGGCTGGAGCAAAGACTAGTTGCCTAAAAACTCTTTGATTGTCCATCCATGTTAGAAAAAGTCATTTGCGCACGCACCTCTAACATGTATTTTCATTTTGTAATAAGTTATATACCTGCACTATAGTTGAGGGATTTTTTTGTTTTTTGTTTTTTGGTGGTTGTTGTTTTATTGGGCTTTTGGGCGGGGGGTTTGTTTTGCTTGTGGGGGAATTTTTTTGAGAGAGTCTCACTTTGTAGTTGAGGCTGGCAGCTCCTTATGTAGCCCAGGGTGGCCTTGAACTAAGTGATCCTCCTGCCTCAGCCTCCCAAATGCCATGAAGACAGACTTGCACTACCACCCATGGCATATCTACACTATAAAAATGAGGCGCAGATAAAAGTATTTAAAAAATATGAGGTGAAGAATTAAATAGGGCAAGAAATTCTGATGATTACCTTTTGCTGTTTATAAAATGTGGACAATGAGGTTAAGGGGAGGAAGCATAGAGGGACCAGATCCTCTAGAACCAGCAGAGCCATGCTGGGAACTTCTTTCCTAAGTATAAAGAGAAGCAGTTAAACATTTCTAGGAAGGAGAGTGACATCAGACTTCCATCTGATAAAAGGACTTCGGCTGCTCATCGTGAGATTTGCAGTAGAGTAAGCATGGAGTTGGGGGACCAGTTCGCTGGTCATTGTAGTAGTCTTGAGGTGATTATGGCTTGAGCCAGGGCACTGCCAGTGAGGTTCAAAGAGAGATGCCATGATGGAGCCACATTTGGGAAGCATGCTGTGTTGTGTACTGTGTAGAGGTTGGGTGTCTTGAGTATCTCTGGGGGAGTGGTCAAAAGTGACTGCTCAGTTTCTGACTTGAACTTCTTAATGAAAAATAAATAATGGAAGAAGAGTAGGTAGAGAGGTTCAGGGTGTGGCATGAGTCCAGGTTTAAAATTTCTCAAATGTGAGCCATCCAAGTGATGATATAAAATTAGCTGTTAGATATGTAGCTTTAGCGCCGTAGAACTTCTAGTCTGGAAACTGTAAATTTGAAAGTTGTCCACACTTAATGCAAAAGTTCCTCTGCTTTATATATTACTTATTAAGAAGAGAACTCTACAGCAAAAGTGCCAGAGTTAAACAAAAATAGTATGCAAAGTTAGATTTATAGAACTAGAGAAGAGTAACTATAAATAAACATATAAGCAAATCCTATAAATGCAGGAGTCTTCTACAGTTGCTATAACATTCAGACAGGACAACTTTGAATGTGATAAAGGAAGTAGAAATTAATATTTCAAAGCTTCCATAGACACTTTGATGAGCACTGTTCCTTCTGAAGTGAGCTGTGAATGATGGAAGGTGCCTCTCATCCTTATGCAATTATTCATGACTGAGTCCAGGAACTTGTCACAGTTGTATGCACTGCAGGCCTGAGTAATTGGGAAAGTTAGATGCCTCTAAGGAGACAGAAACAATTGCGGCACTGTAGATTACATGTTAGTGTGAATTTGGGAAAAAAAAATACTAGTAATTGGATGTCTGTAGGCCTTGGGATGTGTGTTAGAGTTGCAGTTAGAAAGAAATACATTCTTTGTTCCTACTTGCTTAAACTGCTATGCTCCTAAAGTATTAAAATATACTTGATATTATCATATCATTGACCAACAGTTCCTTAGTGCCAGAAGCTAAAAAAGTCAACATAATTTTTTTTTGCTGACCAATAGGAAGAGGATTAGGTGAAACCCAAAGGACATGGTCTCTCTTCTTTCCCAAGTGTCTTCTTGATGTCTTTCCGTTTACTTTTCCCAAGTCCATGATACTATGGCAAAGTGTTAGAATTTCTGTTGCTACTAATCCATGATCTGGATCTTGATTAAGTTCTCTATGACTTGAAATCCTAGCCCCACCCCCATTTTCAAAGGCATGTGATGCTATACTTTTAGTCTGATTTTTAATCCAATGATTTTACTAAATGAAGTAATTTATATTCATCCTGAGAAATTAGTTGGAGTGAACAAAAACACCTTTGACATTTTCATTCCTGTAGATTTTAGGCCCTTGAATTTATGAGCAACAAAACATTTACTTTAAAAAAAATTAACCTGAGTTCATACCAGCCTGATTTAAAAAATATAAACAGTAATTTATGTTATCAGCATTTGCATCCATTATTAATTTTAAAAAAATTCTTCATTTAAAATGGAGTCAGAATCCTTAAGTCCTGAATACTAGCTAATGGCCCAGTGTTAATTTTGAGCACAGGAGAAGTATTGTATTGTTCAAGTGGGCAAGGAAACTTAACTAAACCAGTTGTAATGAAAATCCTTACCGAAGCTGGGTGTGGTGGTTCACGCCTGTAATCCTAGCACTCGGGAGGCTGAGGCAGGAGGATCTTTGCGAGTTCAAGATCAGCCTGGGCTACAAAGTGAGTTCAAAGCCAGCCTGAACTGCATAGAGACCTTGTCTCAAAAGTACCCCCCCCAAAAAAAAGAAAATCATAAAATCATTACCGAAATGTTCCTCCCTCCCAGAGAGATTTCCCCTTGATCGCCCTTGTGCCTTTTATGAACTTCTGTTGTTGTATTTTGGAAAGTGTATGTATGGTATTTGGTACTTTGTCTAGACTGAGCACCTTATTTGTAAAATTTGAGCAACCCTTGCTAAATAGTCTTGTTGGGAAGATTAAATATATATATTTTTCTAAGTTATCATTGTACATGATTTGCAATTTTTTGACACGACACATTTTTCTTTTTCCATCGGTACCGGGGATTGAACTCACAACTGCCTGCTTGCAAGGCAGGTGCTTATGCCACTGAGCTAAATCCCCAGCCCCAATATGACACATTTTAAAATACCATTTACTATTGATCAAACTTGTTGAGGGATATGGACGTCAGAGGATACCAGTACAATGCTATAATCTTACAATCTGGTCAGGCCTCTTCCCTGCTTTACTCACAGGCTCCCTTGATAATTTTCAGTACAAATCCCATACTGAACATCTGCCCTTCAAACCTTCAACCTTCAACATCTACCCTCAGTTTGGAAGAATGTAGAGGCATCTTAATTGTCACAATGTCAGGAGGACATTGATGACGTTGACTGTCCACAGCTAAGATCACTTGATCTCCTAATTGTACAAAGATTATATTTGCTAATCAGGAATCATATTTGTGAGATAAGAAAGGTTTTGTTAAAAATAATCTGGGTGAAATTTAAATATTAATACTGTCAAGATAGTGACATTAAAATACATAATAAAATGATTATTCTGGTAGGCACTACTAGCAAGATAAAGATTATTAAGGCAAGTTTATTTAGAATAATATACCACATAATTAATACATACTCAGTCTACTTGAGTCGTATAAAAGTAAATAATAGGTTAAGTGAGAGAAATAGGCAACGAAAGAAGTTGTATATACACATTGAGCCTTCCTAATTTGAAAATTGTAAATCTGAAATCCTCCACAGTCTAAAATTTTTTGAGCGCTGACACAATGCCAAAAGTGGAAAATTCTACACATGACTTCATATGACATGTATTCAAAACACAGGTGCACTAAAAATATTGTATAAAATCACCTTACAATTATGTGTATAAGCTATATATGAACATAAATGAATTTCATGTTTATGTTTGCTTCCCATTCCCAAGATACCTCATATATATGTGGTATATGTGGTATAATAAAAAAAGTGAATGTTTAATTTTTAAAAATTCGTTACAATTCGTTACACATACCACAGTGATACATGTGCAGCCATAGTAGCACAATTTTTAATAGCTAGATCTTGGAAACAGTCTAAATGCCCATCAACCAAGGAACAGATAAAAAAAGATATGGTATTTTAATACAAGGTGTACTACCTAGCCATAAAGAAGGATAAACTTGAGACTTTCATAGATAAATGGATGCAACTTGAGATCATACTCTTAAGTGAAATAAATCAGACTCACATGTGTAAACATTGTGTTGTCTCTAGTGTGAGAAGCTAAAAGAAATAATATGTATATGTATGCATATGATAGTTAAGATAGTTACACTGCTGATTTCTCTTGAGTTCATTAAAGAGAAAGGTTTGTGCTAGTATTGTTCTGACAGTTAAACGCAGTTAGCTTGTACTCTGGGTAACTGATTTGAAGATAGCAATACATAATGTATTAACCATTGTTACCTTCTAATTATTGTGTTTTGAAATTTTTGTTTTATCTTTTTTCTCTTTAAAATAAAAAAAAATTATTACAGTAAAGGACACATGGTCATCTATCCCCTTTATAGTATTCTCTCTTGCTTTGAACACATTTATCCCATCATTCTTACCACTTTCTGAAGCACTTCTGCAAGTCCTTCTTTTGTGTCTTTGGATGCAATGTCATAGCTGCCTTGCTGTCCTGAATTAAAAATATTTATCCTTCCAGACATTTTTACTGTAGGGAAGAAGCCAGCAGTTACATGGTGTCAGGTGCAGTGAAGATGGTGAATGAGGGCACATCATACACATCACAGTATTTTTAACTGAAAATGCTGCAAATGGTTGATTGGTGATATGTGATTTTTAAAAAAATTTAGTGAGCTGGGTTTGGTGGCACACACCTATAATTCCAGCGCTTGAGTACTTGGGAGGCTTAGGGGGAAAGATTGTGGTGAGTTCAAGGTCAGCCTGGGCGGTATAATGAGTTCAAGGCCAATCCTAACTACACTGTAAGACCCTATCTCAAAAAGAAAAACAAAAGCAGTGAATGTTTGCATTTAATATTTACTACAGTAAAAGACATGTTGCCTTTACTCCTCCTCAGAATATTCAAAATGCTTCCCCTTGATTTAAAGTTATTTTATTGTTTATGTAAACATTTACCTTATCTTTTGATTACATGCTATATATGCAAATATTCCAAAATCTGAAATATTTCTGTTACTAGTTATTTCCTGTAAGGGATATTCAACCTGTACTCTTCTGGTTTTTCCCATATCTCTGGCTGAGGCCCGCATGACCTGCATAAAGATTGGGGCAAGTGAATAATCACCGTGCTTTCTTTCTCCTTTCCTGTGACTGAAGGTTACTAAAATTTCCTCACCATCCCCTTTCCACTTCCCTTTTTCTTAAACTTATTAGGCTTTTCTCTTTAATTCCTGATAATAGTTGAATAGGACTCAGTTCATCAGTAAATGCCAGGTGAGGGTACTGATCATGGACAGTGAAGTTCATAAAGCTACCCCAGTGGTGTAGACTTTTAAATGCTGCCATCAGAGGGCATAGATGGAGTGGGGGAAACAATGCAATTTAGTGTAGTGTTCTTTTTTTTTTTTTTTTTTTTTGTCTTTTTCTTTTTTATCGGTACGAGGGATCGAACTCAAGACCACACACTTGCAAGGAAGGTGCTTATGCCACTGAGCTAAATTCCCAGCCCCTAGTGTAGTGTTCTTCAAAGTGCTGATCATGAAATCATTTTAGAGGGCCTAAACAATCATTTAAGATGTGGAGTACAGTAAAACCATAACAGAAATGCCAGTGGATATTACCAGGTCCTTAGCAAGAATTAGGTGCAACTTAACAAATGCAGGTATCACAGCCAGTTGTGATTAGTAATACAAGGGAGAAAACAGAATGCATGAGTTGGTACATTGGCTGAAGCTTGGTATATAGTTTGGTATCCTGATATTTATGAGGGTTAACAATTGCCGTTTATTTTATACTGACGTTTGTATGTCATACGAAGGGTGAGAGGGTATTTTGCTTTCAGCAAAAATGTTAGTATTTTCAGATAATTCCTTTAAAAATGGCTCACC
This sequence comes from Cavia porcellus, assembly GCF_034190915.1. Classification (NCBI taxonomy): domain Eukaryota; kingdom Metazoa; phylum Chordata; class Mammalia; order Rodentia; family Caviidae; genus Cavia; species Cavia porcellus. Next base: position 10,967,893 of record NW_026947512.1, on the reverse strand, counting down.
AATTAAATGTATTTCAAGTCCTTTTTGCCACAAAGAAATAGATGAGACCAGCCAAAAGTGATACCAAAAATTTATTTGAAAAGTTAATGGGTGTAGGGTAAGGGAAAAAGTAGCTCTGTAGAGTTAATTTTGGCCAAAGTAAGGAAAGAATAAAAGCAAAAATAAAAGACACCATGACGGCTCCTCATGGTGGCTTGTCTCATTTTTTGCATTATTCCACATCTCCTGAGAGCCAGCGAGTAAAGTTCCACATAATGGGGTCTGGGAATTATGTGGCACTGCCCTGGGACCTTATAACTGACAGGTCCTGCTTATTTCCCCAGCCAGCTTTGCCACGCCCAGGTCCTACATCATTGGGAGTTTCCACTTTTTGTTTGTAAGCATTTAATAGCTCTAATAAGAGTAGATATTACTTCTAATATGTTTAGTTTCTTACTGTTACCATAACAAATAACTACAATTGAAGTGCCTAAAACAATATGAATTTATTATTCTACAGTTGGGGAGGTTTCTGTGGGTTTCAGTGGGTTAAAATGAAGGTATTTTTAGGACTGCATTCCTTTCTGGAAGTTCTTGGAGACAATTCATTTCTTTGCCTTTTCCAGCTGCTCACATTTCCTAATTTTTGGAATTCTGCTTCCGTCTTCAGGGTTAGCAGTGTGAGATTTCTTTGGCCCTTCTGCAGTAACACATCTTTCTCTGAATGAAGTCTAGAAAGATTGCCTGTTTAAGGACTTTGTTGGTACCACCCAGTAATCTAAAATCATCTTCGCATTGCAAGGTCCTTCACTTTAATCACATCTGCAAAGTCCATTTTGCCATGCAAGGTGGCAATTTACATCCTTTAGGAATTAGAATGCAACATTTTTGAGAAACACTTTTTCTGTATTAACTGCTATTTATTTTCTTATATAATAACAAACATTATTTTCTTATAAAATAAATATGTGTTGAATATAAGTTATTTTCTTATGGAAGGGGTTTGCTGGGGATGAAACCCAGGATCTTCACACTGAGCTACCTTCCTATTCCCTCCCCTCCCTCCCTTTTTCTTTTCTCTTCTTTTCTTTTCTTAGGCCAGGCTTCACTCAGTTGCTAAGTTACCCAGGCTGGGCTCAAATTTTCAAACCTCCAGCTTAGTCTCCAAAAGTGCTATAATTATAGGTGTGTTCTACCTTACCTAGTTTAAAAAACTAAATTCATTTAAAGAAAAATAGTAAAATGCCATCGGATATGGCAAAAATAATGACAGAATTTGAATGAATAAAATTGAAGACTAAATTTTTCATCTGAAAATGTCCAGTACAAGGCAAAATATGCAGTGGCATGGAGGCTCCAGGGGCCAGACCCACCAACTTCTAGATTACTGGGCCACTGCTTTGGCTTCCTCATCCTAAAGAAAGTGTTTACACCACAGGCGGTCTTGGCTGAGCTTGAATTCATTAGTTCCATGTAAATAGTTATTTATGATATGAATTTAAAGATCAGGGCCAGGCACATTGTGAAATATCACTAAAGATTATAAATGATTTAAAAGGTATAAATACTGGTTGTCTCTTAAAATGCTGTCTTCCCAAAATGTAGTTGCCAAATCCAAAATGTCAAGCCTTGGCTGGATATTTAAATGTTCCCTACATACTCATTAAAGTTATTTTGCCTACATTGTTTATCTTTTTTCTATTTATTTGCTTGGTTGTTTTTAATAAATATCGTAGTGAAGTGATGAATGTTTGTTGTTAATTACATTCATAAACAGTTGTGGGATTTTTGAGGATTTATTCTTTTAATTAAAGCTACATGATAATATTGAAGAAGTTTTCTTTACAAGTTCCTTCCTCCAATAAAAACAATTTCAAACTTCAGTATTCCATTCCCTAAAAGAAAATACAGTTTTGTCTGAAAGATAGTGTTTAAGATAATGTTTTCTTTGATCACTTCATAAATAACAAGTTTCATATCAGCTCTCTTCTCTTCCTCGTTCACCCTTTCCCCCATTTCACATTGTGCTAATTTATGGGTAGATGCTCAGTATCACCCCACAACACAAGATGAATAAGCTTGGAAGGTTTCCTAGCAACATATTGTTCTGGCAGTCTGCTCTGTTTCCCTGAACAAGATGAAGCCAGCATCCTTGCATCTCAGCCAGATGGGAAAGGATTAGCTTATTGACGGTGTTTAACCCATTAAAAAAAATCATTTTGAAATAAACCCATTAGCATAAATAACAAGTTACTTTTAAGTGAAAACTTTTTTACATGTGAAAAAAAACCTCAGTATTAGTGAGAATCTAAAAAATGAGATTTTAAAAGAATTCTCCGGAAGAAGCTTACAATATGTAATCCAGCCATCAATGAATGGATCCATTTTTGAACTGTGTAATGGATATTTACACTCAGGACTGATAGTCAGCCTGGTACCCAGTAGTATGGTATTCCAGCTGTAAAACACTAAAGTGTTTCTGATGTGATGGGTAAATTAGCTGTAAGTCTTCTCAGTGCTTTAGATTGGCCCATTTGTAGGGATATACGTGAAATGCTTTGTCACGGTTTAAAACCCTGAGACTTCTTTCCTCTTCTCTTAGCTTCAGTGCCATTTTTGTGTCAGTGATTTGCTACTGATCTGGAGAGTCTATTTTTGGTTTTTTGAATATATGATTAATATATGCATAGAAAAGAAAATGAAAGGAAATTGAGCCCCCACCATCAAAATCAAGGAAACACTGCTGCTGTCTTGTTAACACATGATCTGTGTGCTTTCTGGTTTAGCTAATGGCCTGTGACCACACAGTGGGCGGGTGGGGCCTCCTTTCTGCTGCACTCTAGTGGGTCGCAGTGTGCTGCCGCAGGGCTCTGGAGATGGGACATCAAGGATCAGTGTTCCTAATGGCAGTGTTCCGCAGTGGCTTTGCCGTCAGATACACCCTGGAAAGTGTCCCCCTTTCCGCTCTGACTGGGGAGATAGTTTTCCCCTCAGCCACTTGAGGGGAGTGGCTGCTGAACAGTTCACTCCTACTGGGCTGGGACCCAGACTGAAACTTCCCAGCTGTTGTCAGAAGCAGATAATTGCAGTATTTCATGGGGCTCGTGGATGGCAATACAAAGTAAAAAGACTAAGAAAATGATCCCAGTGTTCTTGTTTTTTTAACAAAGTCTCTGGCTTGATTTCAGAGAATTGAAACTATCCTTAATCTGGAAAACTGTATAATAATCACATTCATGCTGGGAGTTTTTCACTCTCACTTTTCTCCCTAATGCATTTGTTCTTATGTAATATATATGTATATATTACGTATTTTGTATTTATATATTTTCCCTTAATACTTTATTTTTAATTCAATATGAAATGTAACCCGTAGAGGACTTAGAACAGGCAAACTCCTTTGGTACGTATCATAGTAGATACTGAGACTAATTGTCATTCTTATCTTCATTGACTCTTCAAGAAGTCAGGAAAATACCATGTTTATAATTTAAAAACAAATTTATTTTTCCAAATCTCTTTCTTTGAGATTTAAACATTAAGAAAAAAGTTTTGTATTTAAAGGAACTTTATAATTTTGATTGTCTAAAGAAAGGCTGAAAGTCGATTTCATCTGTCATATGGAACAGAATAAGTTTGATAAATTAATTTTGACAGTAATTTTTGTAAAAGTTTTAAGTTTCCATGAGACAGGCATTATTTTAGATACTTTACCTCTGTTATAGCATTTGATCCTCCTGTCAACTATTACGAGGTAGAAATTTGTTTACTTACTGTTTTATAGATGAAAAAAGGAGGCTAGAAATATAGCTCAGCAGCACAGCGCCTGCCTGCCAAGCACAAGGTTCTAAGTTCAATTCCCAGCACACACAAAAAAGACAAATTGATGAAGAAACTGAGGCTGAGCGCTAAAATACCTGTTCGTTGTGGTTCATAAATAAGTAGTGGGCATTCAGACCCTGGTTTATGTAGTGCCAAATTCTATGACTTGCATGCTATATTGTGCTTGTTTATCATTAAAATTTTAAGATCCTATAAGGTTCTAGTCTTTTTAGAAAAGAGTACACCACTGTCTTTTGAGGGTGACATAATTTTAGTAAGAAAATGATGTATTGTTTAGATTATTTTCTGTTACTCCTGTTAGCATACTGAAATGGAATGGAATTTAGTATTTGAGTTTCAGCATCAAATTTTAGAATTGTTTCAGTATATTAACTCCATTTAAAAATATTTATTATTCTATTAGTTTATTTCTATAAAATAATTTTTATTTTCAAGATAAAAGACTATGAATGAATTATACCTAAATATAGTTAAAATAAATGCCACTATTAAATACATACCTAAGACAAGGTCATGGCATCAACCAAATTATTGAACAGAGCTGGCTAAACTATGATTTTTTTTGGTACTGGAAGTCGAACTCAGGACTTTGCACTTGACAGGCAGGCACTTATGCCACTGAGCTATATCGATAGCCAACTATGACTGTTTTTATAAAATAAAGCTTTCTTGGAACACTGCTACACTTACTTGCATATGCATCTTTTGGGACAACTTTTGTACAGTAACAGCAGAGTAAAATGATTGTGACCCCCACAGTGTAGAGTCTTAAGATACATACTATCTAGAACTTTATAGGAAACATTTGCCAGGCCCTACTCTAGCATCTAGATCCCTCACCCCCTTAACTTTGAGTTAGGAATGCTCTTTTAGAATGCTAGAGACACAGTTGGGAATAACATTTAGAAATGTTCCTAATTTACTGTCTTCTCTAACATGCACTTCTTCAAACTTTGCAGGTACCAACCAAAAAGCTGAAGAAGTATGAAAAAGAATATCAGACAATGCGGGAGAGCCAGCTGCAGCAGGAAGACCCAATGGATAGATACAAGGTAGGGGATCCACTTTGCACCTGTCAGCAAAACGCTTTTTACCCTTATAGCAGCATCTGTGCCAAGTCCGTTCCACTCTGATTGGCTTAAATTCTATTTGAACACGCTAACTGTCCGGGTGTGTCTTTATTTCAGACTCCCAAGTAGCCAACCGTATTTCTTTTCTTTCAGTTTGTATATTTGTAGGTAACTCCAAGCTGTTGCCTTATACTGGGACTCTTCATAAGAAGCTGAGAGAAAGAGAGGGAAAAGGAAAGAAAGTGGCTTTCTACTTTCAAAATGGGAGAAAAAATAAAGGAAAATGACAAAGTACTGTGTTAGCTGTGCATGATCACTTCCACAGAGACTTTTAGAAGGTGAACTGTTCCAAGACTGACACAAGGATGTTACAAACTGACCTCTGTCTATAGCAAATATTAAAAAATATAAACTCACTCGGAAAGAAAAATAAAAGGCACAAAGGTATCTCAAGCACAGTAACGGTGTTTGTCGCAGCGTTTATTTCCACAAATTGATGGATAACAGTGACATTGTATATAGCTTGCAGTCTCAATGATTTCAATTTAATATCCTAGTTAATTGTGGTGTTTTTAAAAATTGGGCCATTCATGAAGGTAGACTGCCTCAGTGGTACTGAGCAATACTGGCTCCTGGAGTCAGTGCTGTACTTTTTCCTTGTGAAATATTACTGTCTCTCTTCAACATGCTCTAATTCTTTAGATCTGTACAGTGTGTTTCTCTCCCTCTTCACATCATCACCCTGCCAATGCCAAAATACCCTGCTAAGGAAAGTACTGTCGTGACATTAATGAAATTACTAGGGATGCCCGCCACTTTTGTAACCAGAGTTGTCTTTAACTCTGTGGTTAGAGAGCTGGACATGGACACCACAGGCACACAGTATGTCTTCACTTTGTTGTTGAATTGAGTAGCATGGGTTGTGGATAGAGGAGCATGATAGAAGGTGTGTGAGGGTTTTGTAGTCAGACTGGAGTTCAAATCCTGGCTCTCTAAAGCATATCCAGCTAGGACGTGGAATCCTAGTTGGGGGTTTTAATATCTATGCCTGTTCAGCATCTTGGACTAAATACTGAACCTACATCTCACGTGTAAAATGTGTAATGTGTATGATTTCTTGGTGGACCGTTATGAAGATGACAGACGCTATATGTTAAGTACTTAGCAGGTAGTTGGTGTTCAGTAAATATGGTTATTAATAATTCATGGAGTTTACTACTGAATTATCCAAGAATTATTATAATCATGTAACCCCAAATGGGCCTGCCCTTTCGGTCCCTTGGACTGTCCTCTTTTTTCTCCTAAGTACTGTTCCCTGATCATCTGACATTAGTCAGTATGTTTCCTCTCTTGTTTACAGAACAGGCTTAAGAACTGATAATAAAATCCTCTAAGTAGCTATGGTAGACAACTTCTAGCAGGTCAGGTGCTCGTAATGTCTAACATCATTATTCCCTTAGTAAGTATTCTTTTTTCATTTTAAAATAAGTTCAGCCTTAATGTAGATCCTGTAACAGACTGGTTTAGAAAAGCTTGAAACAAGCAATGGAAAAGTATTATTAAAGATCCAAATGAAACCTTCCTACTGTTGTATCATTCTGATCTTCTTAATGCCACCATAATTATGAATAAAATTTGTGAACAGTGCTTTCAACTGAAAGAAAGAGAAGGAAATGAAAATCAAAGTTGTGTATTCAAAAACTGGAGGAGACTAAACTATTATTGAGTCTTAAATCCTTTTAGTATCAAAGCAGGTATGTATAAATAAATAATGATATATATTCCTTTTTAAGTGACTTATAAGATTATCAACATAGTGTATAATTGAAGGATATACAGTTAAGCTTTCTTGTTTTTGTTTTGAAAGAAAATGCTACTGTTAATTTCAGTATTATAAACTCTTATTTGCCCATATCAGATACTCTCTGTAGCTCTTTTGTAGTACTGTAATAGCTTCTCATACATTATCTAACATTCTTATACCCTTTAATAATGTCTAGATATTTTTCCTGGTGATACATTTTGTAAAGTTACAATCCTGAAGTTGTAATTACATTTTCAAGGTAGATGACAACATAGTTTGACAGTATAGTTGACAACATAGTTTCTTTTCTTTTTTTGTCTTTTTCCTTTTTATCGGTACCGGGAATCGAACTCACAACTGCCTGCTTGCAAGGCAAGTGCTTATGCCGCTGAGCTAAATCCCCAGCCCCAACAACATAGTTTCTAACCATCAGCAGATTTGGTCCTTCACATGATCAATGTGTAGTTTAAGAAACTAATTATCTAAATTAGAGCCATAAAGTATCTTAGAAAATACTTCTAAGGATCTTCTCAATTTGATCTTGTCAAGAATAAGATCTCTATATGGGGAGTGAGCACTTCATAATTCCTAGATTTGGGACTGGGAGCCCAGTTTATGAACAACCACAGTAAGTCTTGGAGGTCAATGTAGTGGTGAGTAACACCCTCCTTATGGGAGTCACACTGCTTAAAGGGCCATGCCCACCTCTCACTTGCCATGTGGCAAGGGAGTTAGGGACACTCTTAGTGATGATAATCATTTTTCTGAAATAACATACAGCATACATACAGGATATTCTAAGGTATATTTCAGTTTGATGCTGTTTCTCTTGGATCTGGTAGGAGACCTTAAAGGGATATTGCAGGCAGATAGATAAGTGACACACACTGTAGTCCCAGTACTTCGTAGTTGAGACAAGAGGATCATGAGCTCACAAGTTCAATACCAGCTTGGGCAACATAAAAAGACCCAGTATCAAAAAGAAAAGAGATGGATGAGAGGACAATTTCAGAAAAGCCAGAGTTGGAATTGAAGACCCAGTAATGTAACGAAGGCTCTCAGCAGTCACTCTTCTCATGCTATTAATCTAAACATGTGCTTTGTGCCTGTTTTTATGACATATGCAAACATACAGTCTAAGGTTCTTTCATTATATTCACATGTATTCAATACCTCAGTCTCAACCACAAAGAAGGGAAAAAATAGTAGTGGTATAAAATTAAACCTTAACATAGTAAGCATGGTGAAAATATTGTGAATTTGGGCAGTGGTGATTATTGCATAACTTTGTAAATATGCTAAAATCACTGAATTGTACATTGAAACCACGATTTTCCAATTTGTCAATGAAATTACTCCCCATCCCTATAAAACAAGCAACACATCCCAAGAAAATGATTCTCAGGCCCTTCATTTTTAGTTCATGAGCCCAAAGTGACATCAGAGATACTGGTGTAGGATCCATACTTGTACGAGTGAGTCCTTCCTACTATAAAAACTCAAGCCAACTAGTGATTATTAATCTTATATGTACCCATATTTGTAGGCAAAAGACCAGCACAAGTGGTGACATTCATTTTTAGTAATGCTCATTAATTTCTAGGTAGAATATATGTTGTACATGGAATACACATACACACACATAAAGATAATTTATGTAGATGAATAGACAACACAGGTGCACCCTGCCTGTACCACCTGCTCTCAGCTTCAGTTTGTATTTAAAACTCAATGAACCACACAATGACCTCTAATAGCCTTTAGTGTTCTCTTTTTGTTTAATTTCATGACAACACTAAAAGACAGAAAGAAAACTTACTGGAAGACAAATACAAAATATTTATTCTAAACTTCTTTTGATATCCTCCTGAACTTATGCCTGACCAAATTTATGTAATATTCTTTATGTACTCTGATAACTCAGTTTGTAAATGTATTGACTGTTTTCAAATGAAGAGAGTAATTTTCATTTTATGCAAGTCCCTAGCAAATACACATTCATGGGTATGTATAGCTGTTTAGAACATTTTTAAAACTAGTAACCAAACACCCAAGCAGATACTAACTCTAGAAATCAAAATAGTATTTTCATTCTTTAGGAAATGAATTGTTTGCATTGTGGGGAAAAGTAGTTTCTGGTGATGTAATCAATTAAAGAACTGCAGCTTTCATCTGCTTTTGGAGAATGACAGGCTTTTCTTGTTTAATTAAAGAACTGCTTTCATAAATGTAATTTAAGCCTTTAAAAACATAGTTAATTAATTAAATTCAGTGAATATCCCAAAGCACCATAAAGGTGACCTATTCAGAATGGGAAATCCTAGAAAGAATAGAATGCTTACACTCTCTTGGGCTCCGTATACAGATATTATGTACATAATTTCTTATTGAAATATATTATCCTAGTTCAATATAATTAAATTTAGAATGTTCAGCTTCCTTCTTGAGGTTAGTTAGACCTAGTGTGTATATCTATATGGATGGATGGATGTAGGTAGGTAAGTATGTGTGTTTGGTATGTATGTGCAATACAGGGGTTGAACCACTGAGCTGAATGTCACCCCTATTTATTTTTTAATTATTCTTTTTAGACAGTCTCACTCTGAGTTCAACCTAGTGTGAAACTCTATATGTGGTCCAGACTCTTTGATCCTTCTACCTCAGCCGCCCAAGTACTGGGATTGCAGTTATGCATCACTTTTCATTTTTTGAGTAAAGGTCTCACTGAGTTGCTCAGATTGGCCTCAAACTTCTGACCTTTCTCCCTTAGCCTCCCAAGTGGTTGGGATTAACAGGCATGTGCCATCATGCCGATCTTAATCTTTTTTGTACTTTTGGTGTTTGGGGGACAGAGTCTCACTATGTAGTTCAAGCTGGCCTTGAACTCACAATATAGCCTAGGCGAGGCTCAGACTCAAGCAGTCCTCTTGCTTCAGCTTCCTGAGTACTGAGTTTACAACCATAAGCCGTCATGCCAAGCCCAATCTTAATTTCTTTTTAATGAAAATGTAAATGGAAGTGTGATACCCAAGGAGATGGAGGCAGGAGGATTGCAGCAAGAACATGGCTAGTCTGGGCTACATAGTGAGTTCAAGGCCAGCCTACATATTGAGGCATTGTCTCAAAAGGAAAAAAATATACATATACATAGGGGCCAGAGATATAGCTCAGTGGCACATCACCTGCCTGGCAAGCACAAGATCCTAGCTTCCATTCCTGGTACCAAAAGAAGTGAAGGGGATGGAGGTAGTTGCGTGCTTACATAGTATATAAGGCTCTGGATTCCATCCCTAATGCTGCATCCAAAGAAAAAAAAGCACTCCAAATAGAAATGATTTGTCTAAATTTACACGAAGTTTTTCTTGCACATACTTATTATTTATGTAGCACAACTGTTGCTGTATATAATTTTTAGAAGCTATTTTATTGTGCATAGTAAAAATAATTAAAATATTTGGAGTAAAAATTAATTGTATTTGTATTATCTGCCATCTTTACATATCTATTAAAATCTATCACATTTTTAAAAAGCTTGACTAATGAGCATGCTTACATTATGCTAAATTTGTTACTCATTAAAAAAGGAAGAGTACTTTTTTTTCCTCACTGCTGGGCCCTGCCTACTGATGGAAGTCAAAATAATCTATATTTGAAAATGCTGTTTACCAATAAAAATAAGCTTACATTTTAGTATGTTTTTCATATCACAGAGACTATTGCTGAGTTTTAGAAATATTTATTTTATGAAATAATGTGCTTTTAATGAATAGTAATGGACATGATTGTTTCAGCCTGTCTGTGATAACTTAATGACAAAGTTGAGAAGGCTTCCACTTTCTTTTTGAGCCTGGTTAACAGTGAATTTGTTATTGTAGGATGGTGAAGAATGCAAGCCTGAGCCCCTTTGAAGCTTCTGAAGCAATGTAGCTAAAAAGGAGCAGGCGGTTTCTGATGCTGCTGGTTCCCTGACTCTGTTACACTTAACGTGTGGGGGAAGTATACATGTTACACTCCAAAAGAGTTTCTAAGTGTGCTTATTGATGGTCTTCAGAATTCTCCAATCCTTTAGTTTTGAGAAAGTTTTGTTTCCTGTTTAAGGAAGTTGGGTGACATTAATATGTTTCTACATCTTCTGTAACCCATTTGCTTTTTGAGAATCTTACCCGTGTTAAAACAGAGATCCACACATTCAGGCCTGTGGGCCAAGTTGGACTCACTGCCAGTTTTTGTAAATAATGTTTTATTAGAAACAGCCACGCCTTTGTGTCTAGTTATTGTCTGTGGCTGCTGTTACTTGACAGTGACAGAACTGAGTAATTTCAACATAGATGTGTGACTTGCAAAGCCCAAAATATTTACTATTTGGCTATTTACATTGAAGGTTTGCTGACCCCTGTACTTGAATATAATGTGAGATTATTTTTTTAAGGGCTAAAAGAAATGCAGTCTGGTTTTGCCGACTGTCAGTTATTACTGACAAAATTATGTTTTTAGTTTGACATTTGAAATTTCCACCAGGAAGATAAAACTGGATCCGGTGAGAAAGAAGGAAGGCATAAAACAGTTTTAAATGTCCATACTTCCTTAAATGTTCATTTACAGATGATATAGACTTTGACATATGAAAGGCATTTATCTTTGTATGCCAAAAAAACTGCTGAAAATTTAAATATGATGGTTGTCAACTCTTAAAGTTTTGGGGGTTTTTTTGGCAAAAATTGAATGTGTTGTTGCTGAGGACACTGTGTTGGGTCTTTTAAAAACACATTTTTCCTGACCCTTAAATATCTTTAAAAGCATGTGCCAAGAATTCATCGTAGCAGCAGACAACACACCCAAAATATTTACCAGAGTTTAGTAACCGCCTCCTTCCGCATCATTTTTTCCTTTTAAGCTTAGTTATTTTCTTTTGATTGCCAGTTCACATTTCTTTGGTTTCTCCTCTCGGAATAAACGACATTTTCTATTCCTTGGAGTTCTTCACCCAGACTTCAGCCGTCAGAAGCCAGTGAAGTGGGAATGGTTTTTCTTTCACATTCCCTAGCTCAACAATTTCATTCTTTTGCCTGAACTATTTTGCAAAGCTTCTGATCCTGTCATACAAGGAAGTTCCTTCCACCCAGCTTTCACAACACAGCATAAACAACTCAAGCTGTTGCTGTCGTTGCTAATAGTTCCAAAGGCAGCATTTCTATAAGTCATGCAAACTGCAAATAGCAGTGTGGAGAGGGAGGAGTTTTTAAGTATGAGTCTTCCTGTGTTGAGACTTGCCCACTGGCTGCCTCAAGTATACTTTCTTGCCTTGAGTAATTGGAGTCACAGAGAGAACTTAGAGTATATGACACTCTAAGAAAAACAGAAGAAAAAAATAGCATTAACAAATGTCTGTTTTTGTTACTGCCATTTCCTAAATGTATTGGTAGGTGTACAATTTCATTGGATATTTCTTTTTTTTTTTTTTTTTTTTCAATTGTCTTTGTACCTATGGTTGAAAACGGTAGTTGGTCTATGACTTTTGAAGAGGTAAGTTTTTAATGTATGTATGTCTGTATCAGCGTCTGTCTCTTTGAAAAATGCAGTATCCTCCTCCCAAAAGTTACTAACCAAACTTCCCCAGTGATCCATCTTCTATGGAAGAGGGGAAAGAAGTAATGAGGAAAGTTATCTTCTGCTTTTAGTTCAAACAGTGCCGACTGTGTGAGACGGAGTATGTTTCAGACTGCGCAGGGTGAGTTCTAAGGGTTATGTAACCAGTGTCTCCTATGAGCTTTTCTGAAAGGCACAGGAAGCAATCTGCCTGTTTTGTTTACAAGCTCTGAGCATTCCATATATCTGCTTTTGCAAACTTACAGCATTAGCTCTCTCTGGGCAGACTGAGGTTATCAGGGCTGACTTTAGGTCTGTCCTATGAGTGGCCTTGCCAACATTTCCAAATGAACCAAACAAGATTACTACTTTCCTAAGCCATCAGATCCAACCTCCTTCTCCATTCCAATAAAAACAAACTTTTCTTGAATCAGTCGTTCTGAAAAGCGTTCTGGCTCCTTAGGAAAGGCTGGAAAAGACAGCTAAGCACTGTCCACTCTGTTGATTGTTGATCTGTACCTGGCAAGTTCTTCACAGGGAGTCTCCATCTCAGTAGCCACGTCTCACAGTAGCACTCAGTGGCACTTGAGGACTTGCAAGTACACGTTGACACCCTCAGGCTCATACTTTGGAGGACGATACTGCATTTTTGGCCCTGAAGCTTGCTTTCCCACTTGTCTGTGAGTGCAGAGCAGAAGTCTGACACTTCCCACTGTGCGGCTTGCTTTGCAGACACCAAACTGAAACTTCTTGCTAAAGCAAAAGCAAGTAGATCCTCCCCCTAGGCTATTCTGCTTTTGAGGGATCTTCAGACACTCAATTTCTCCCCAGTTTTTCCCCAGCTATACTCGTACCTCTTTATGTGTATCCCTCTGAGGAAGGGTTTAAGTTTTAGCAGTCATTGTAATGAGAAGTTACCTGTCAGGATTTCAGCTGAGTTCACTCATAGCTTTCTTCTGTAGTATATAATCCATTAGACATTTGTTTTTAATCAGTAGTGGATTAGCTACCTGGTACGGTTTTTTAAATACTTTAATAAAGTACTTTCCTACAAACATCATGTGCCTTTACCTGGAGGTTATCGTAATGCAATTCTGAACAGGTAACTGTAACCTGAAAAACTGGTACTTGTGACATTTTTTACTTGTGCCAAATTAATGTAAAGTAAATAATAGCTGAAGAAGCAGTTTGTACCTTGTAGTTCTTTGAGTACAGTTTCAAGTAGAAATAGGACATTTCACTCAGGATTAGGTATTGTAGTAGACTTACTTGATCTCTTTAAAGTATTTATCAAGAAATGGGAAAAATTCCCCACCTAAGCATGTGTACTGTGAAATATGTTGTGTTGAAATTGTGCTAGGTGTTGCTATTCCTTCCTGGCAAGGAGGAAATTTAGTGAAGAAATTTCTGAAACCTTTTTCTTTTTTAAATCTAAGTTTTCTGTAAGTATAAAAGTTATTTCCATGAAAAGAAGTAATGACTGTATCAGAAATAAAAACTAGCTCTCTAGCCCTTGCTAGAAAATGGGCTCCTTTCCAAAGATCAGAAGGTTACTCATAGAAGCTCTGACCTGGTTCCCACATTTATTATGCTCCTGTTGGAGGGCACAACCTGTGTAAATTGGGGGAACAGACAGAATTTGATGAATACAAGTTGACTCCGCAGATGTGCATCGTGCCTTCTCAGAGAATCTGGGGAAAGAGGTCTTGCGAGACAGCGCTTTATAGAGGTAACACTGAGTTTGTCCCAAAAGATGACCCACTGTGGTTTTGGGTAGAATGACCTTCTGTCAGGAGTAGACTTAATATTTTTTTGCTCATTTCAGTCTCTTTCTTCTCCTAGTGAAATGGAAATTCTAAATTGCCCATTTTTAAGCAAAAATTTCAAAAAATTCTGTTATATATATTCAGTGTAAATAACTTGGAAAAATTTAAAAAGGATGAGAATAATACTAAAAATAATGTACCACTAACCCTGTTTCTATAGTGTTTATATTATTTAAAAAATAGAATTTCCACATTTTATCTTTTTTTTTCCCTGCAAGATAGTGTATTTTCTGTCATTATTTTTCTAGTATTTTACTATTGTGTAGAATTCTGCCATAAATTTACCTAAATATACTTAAGGGATACAGAATTTTCACATCCAGCCCCCCCCCAAACACCCATACACACACAGACAGAAGATACAGTCAAAGTACAGGTTTGTCCTTTAACCTGTTTGCCGGCCATCCTTGTTTATGAGTCCTCTGGCCCGGGAGAACCTCAGCTTTCCCCTTACTGTCTATTTTTCAGTCTTTCTTTAAAAACAAAAACAGCAAAAAGCAAAAAAAAAAAAAAAAAAAAAAAAAAAAAAACCACATTAGGTTCTCTTCTTTGTATAAGAAACACAGATAAAATTAACTTCACACCCCCTCATATACTATGATGCACGATCTTCCAGAACATGATATTTGTCTTCTGTGTTCTTTTAATAAGTCCTTCCTCTCAGTCTTGTGTAAGGGAGGGTTTTGCCTCCCTTTCAGAAAACAGGAGCATAAGCCTAAAACCAGCGAGGCATCATCTCGAGAAGTCATTCCTGTTGGCGCTCTTGAATCTCTTGCAACTGGCACCAGTAGCAAAGACAGCAGTCTTGATACTTTGGAATGGAAGACACTAAATTGCTATTCTGAAAATAAATGTCAACATACCAAGTTGATAATGGCTAGTTAAGGAAGCATGTTGCTTAGTAAGAATTAGTCACTTGGTACTTTCATCACATAATTTTGTTTCAGATTTTTTTTGAGAGTTCAAGGGTATGGGGAGAAAGAAACACACCAGTAACTTATTTTACCCAGAATCATTTTATCCAAAGTTTAAAGAAAATAAATATTTACAAACTTACTATAGGTACTATGGCTTTTACTAACACAAAAATATGTTTTCAGAAAAGTAAATGTCTTTACTCAACGAATTTTTAAAAATTAGCTGATACTAGGATCATGAACTCACATATCTTGACTCGATTTAGAGTGTTCTTAAATATTCTCCATCAGTGTGAACCCTGATCCTGGAAAAACAGTTGGGTAAAATGTCTAGTGTCATCCCCACTGTGTCTCTCAGTCTCTCTCGCAGTCAGGGTGGCGCTCCTGTGCATGTTTCAAACAAAGAATTGCTTGTGTCTGTGTTCTAGGTCTCCATGAAAACCCCATGGGATTGGGAGTCTGGCTGGAAATTTTGCTCTTGTGGTTCACTTTTATTACTCAGTTCTATCCGGAGGGTTTGAGGGGTAATTGTTCAGTCCTCTGGGCAGAGTACCGCATCCGCACTGCTGGCTAAACTCACTGTTGTTTCCCAGACAGCAATCCTGCCTTCCTGTGCCACTTGCGCCTTCTCCTTTTACACCTACGAAAGTTCACTTTGTTGCTGTTGCTTATTTTTCCCATTAGTTCCTTCCGTGTCTACTGTACGTGCAGATGCTGACACCCACCCGTGGCTGTTGCTTGTTTTTCTGTAGAGGGAGAACAGAAGATTACAGGAGGCCAGCATGAGACTGGAGCAAGAGAACGATGACCTTGCCCATGAGCTCGTAACCAGCAAGATTGCTCTGCGGAACGACTTGGATCAGGTAACGCTGTAGGTCACGAGGTAGAACTGAGTCTGTGACAACTTCTGGAGGGCAGGGACCAAGCTGCTCTCCCCCACATCTCCCATTCCCTCTGCTTGATAGCGAAATAAGTGGGTGACAAGTGGGAGGAGACCAACACAGTCAGTGCTGTAGTGCTGTAGCTCCACCCTAATCTCATACAAATCGGCGAGACTGGGAAGTGAAGCCTTTGAGATTACTTTGGGTCAATTCCAAATAGCTTGCGTGACCTATTTTTTTGTGGCTTTAATTTTCTCTGATGTCTCCTTCTATCAGTACTTTCCTAAACCAAGAACTGCCAGCATAATCACCGAAGAATATTAGTCACCCAGGAGTACGCTAATGCTGCTCTGACATTTGTAGGCACCTTACTTTTTCTTCCAGTGGGGATTCTCATCTATAATGAATGTGAAGTTTTATATGAAGTACAATCATTACGAGCTGGATTGTTGACTTGACAGGCATTTTAGGGGCTAAGAGCCAGGCTGCCTGAATGTGAATCTTGGCACCAACCACTTACTATCTGAGTGACCCGAGGCGTTTCCTTACCTTCACAGATACAGGAAAGTATCTCCCTTATAGAGAGATATAAGAATTAAAGAACTTCAGTAGTATGTATTCAATAAATGTTAGTTATTGCTAGGAAGACCTTCAATTGTTTAGCTTCCTTGCTCTCCTAAAAGTGCTGACAATCTCAGGATTTCCTGTTTTCTTCTGCTGTTATTTTCAGAGATGACTGGCATGGTGGAAGCAGCTTTGTGCAGATTTGAAATTATTATCCTATTTTCTGACTTCTGACAATAGATATTCCTAACAGATGGTGCAGGATCAGAAAAATGGAAACTCACGTTGGCGAGTGTGAAAGAACCATTACCTATCCTGTAATTCTGCCTTGACAGAATTTAAGATACAAACCAAATAGTAACATAGATCTGCATGTGTGCTTAAAATTGAAGAATAGCTAAAAATGGCTTCTGTTACTACTTCTTTTCCTCTTACATACACAGCTCAAAAGTTTTAACCACAGGACTGTGACAGCCAAGACCCAGGAAAGTAAGGCTAACAGAGAGGAGGAAGCTAAAGAAATGAACACTAAATGGAACTGAACCACTACAGCTACCACCTCACCCCCGTGCAGGGACTGAACCCAGGGCCTCATGCATGCTAGGCAAATGCTGTCCCACTGAGCTATACCTCCAGCCTCTCAATGGACTTTGCCGTGATTAAAAAGAAAAAATCTAGGTTGTTTTGGACACAGGATGCAGGACATAGAAAAAACAACCCATTAAAAAAAATTGGTTCCTTAAACCACAGACTTCGTTCACCAGCCCATTTGGAAGTTAAGAAAAGTGGTGTGAGGAAAGCGTGGCCACGAGTGCCAGAATCAAAAAAGGCCGAAGGATCTCCACTCAGACAGGGCCAAACTCCACTAGGAGTCAGACCGCCAGTACCATTGAAAACACAACTCTTACTACACGTGCACTTTCAAAACTGATCTATGCCTGCTTCTGACATTTTGAATCTTTCGTTCACTAATAATTTCCATCAGGTAACTGACTAATGAAAAAAAATTAAACAGTGGGTGTTGGGATGCACTGAAATGAGCTGAAGAGAGGCTGAAAGTTGTCTGGGAAAGTGAGTGTAGGATTGTATGAGTTCGAGGCCTGCCTAAACTATATAGTGAGACTCTGTCTCAAAAAGCCAGAGGGGAAGAGGGAGAGAAACATACTGTTTGTATTGGTATGCATTAAGCCTATATAAGATTTCAGATATAAAAATACTAATTTTTGCCAGGTATTTAATTATGAGATAGTCATCAGACACCAATTTCTAAGTGTTTTCTTACTGTCTCTTCCTAATTTCATGAAACAAGTGTTATTTTAAATCCCTCATTTTAGGAATGAGGAAACCAACATCTCTGTAGTCTTAACTAGAAAAGCTACTCTTAAAAAAATACTTAGTAGAAGATACATATGCAGAGTTGTTTACTTCAGTGTTACTTGTAAGAATAAAAAATCAAAATACCGTAGTACAAAATCATGAGTTTGATCCCCAGTACCCCCCCCCCAAATGTGCCTATCTAGTAGTAAGGGAGAATGATAATACATTGTTCAATATCTTTTTTAAATAAATTTTATTCTTACATATAATATGCATAACTTTTAAAATCAGAAAAAAATATTTTAAAAATCATTTCGCATCTAAGAGAATCCTTGTTGTGTCTAAAATGACTGCTAATAGAAGATACTTCTGAATAAGGGGTTGTTTAGTACCCAGGTATCTCACTGTGGGGGTATAAGATCAGCCCTTAGAGAAACAGTTCCTTTAGCCCTCTGTCCCTCTCCTCTCTCCTGTGCATCTCTGTCTCTGTCTTGCTGTCTCTTTGTCTCTCTCTCTTTCCATCTCTTTCTCCCTTTCTTTTAAAAAAGTATTAAGGCCTAGATCCTGCTTTTTGGACCCAGTTATCTAGATGAAAGAATAAAAGTTGCTGTGTCATGCATAACACATCCTAACTTCTGTTTTGTACTTTCTGCCTTAGCAGGGACTTTTTGCCACCAGTCTTCCCTGAAGTTTAAGGTTCCTGCCCTCTGGAAGGGCATCAGCCCCAGGGGAATCCCAGCTTTGTCCAGGACCTTTTCATTATTAAAATGAGATCTCTTAATCAAAGTAGCAAAGCTCCTGCAAACATTAGGCAAAAATGAAAGCAGGCTATATGTGACACTATATAAAGTAAACCATCGCTGGGAAGATAATTAGGTATCCTTTCTCAACCTTGTCATTGTAGTGCTGGCTTCAGGCCTCCAGGGAACCAAAGATTATTACTGAAACTGCCTTGTTTTTTTTCTAACTCCCTAAATAGGGATGTTTCAGGGATTAGAAAGGAAAAAAGATACATCTCCATTTTAGTGTCTGTGGCTTCCTGCTTTCAGCCCTTGTGTTTCCTTATTCTCAGGGAACAAAAAGAGACACAGAAGACGATGCCACCAAAGACGCTATGTATGTTTCTTTTAACCACTGCAAGCTCTGTGTTAGACTAGAAACTAGTAAGTTTGACATTATTTTGTTTTAAATGGAGCAACCGTCTTGGTGGTTCTTTCTGGAATCATTCCTGAAAGATCTTCGTGCTTGATTTATGTTAAAGTACACTTTGCAGGGCTTGTTTCTCTCAGTTAGTTCTGTTACAGTAGCCTTACATTATAATCAGAACTTTCAGTAAAAAAGACATGATAAGATGTTCATAAGTGATTCAGAAATTGAATCTTACTCGCATGATGAAAGTTTGATAAATTTTGTCCAAATCCAGAATTGGAATAACTGTCTGTTTAACATTATGTTCACAACATTAAGGATAATTTCTGTTTAAATTAAGGATAATGGTTGGTTGTACAAAGACCCAAAAGTCTATTTTCACAAGAAGAACCAAGTTATTTCAGATCAGATTACTATACATTTTGATGAGCTGGACAGTTGCTCCTCCTTTACAATTTAACCTAGAGGAACAACTTGAGAAGCTACCTAGAAAACTGCGCAGCTTTTCCCTTATACTACTGTGACCCACAGAAGTTGCTCCAGATGCTGGATACAACAACAAAATAATAAGGTTGCTTTATTTTGACCTAATCAATGGCATCAGAACAAAGATCAGAAAACTTAAATAAAACAAATAGGGTCTTCAGCTTGTTCTGAAGTCACGTAGCACTGACTATTCAAGTTTCCAAAAGGCTAAAAGTTTGGATGAATCTTCAAGAGACCAAACTTACAAAAGCATTTGCTTTTAAGTGTCACAATGCATGTTATAGAAGATTATTCTCTTCAAAGTAGGAATTGCTGGGAAAGAGTAAGAGAAGATTTAGTTGCAGACTTTTTTTACTGATAGAACTCAGACATCTGGAATGAACCTTGAACCAGTGAGCTGCAGTTGCAGGGAGTTAGAGTAGATGGAATTTTAAGAACATTGACATGATCAGTACAGAAACTCTCAATACACCACTCTATGACAGTCCACCAGAAACGTGGGGGATCTCCCTGCTTTGAGAGTAACCTGGGTCATCTGATTGGCAGCTCTAGAATTCAGTTTTGAGCTTTCATAATCAATGGCAGATAGCCTACAATGTATGAAGACTAATTTGCACCACTTACAAGTTACATGTTGTAGGTCTGTCTCTAATTTTAGCCTGTGTATTTGCTGCTTAGGTTTTCTCTCCTAAAATTTAATGCATCAGAACAAACTTAGAATCTTTTAAGACTTCCAAGGAACTTTTTCACCTGTACTATACAGTAGTTCCAAATGCTCTGAGAACAGAACTGTGGCACTGGGCTCTGGGATCAGAGGAACTGGAAGGCAGTGGGAAGAGAGAGGCTGCTGCCAGCATCTAGCAGACTGTGCCAGCCTGGCACCTGCATATGTGGGAGATACAGTGAAACAAAGCCAAGGACACCTGGACCATTTATGTGACCACTTGGATAATGTTTGACTGCTATCAGCCAAGGATAGTTTCTTTAAATAGCTGTCTCTTCTCTAAGGCAAGGTGTTCAGAGATGTAACAGCAGAGCTGCCTAGACAGCAGTGAGTAGGACAGAGCTCAGCTCTTGCTTCACTGCCACGTGAACATGAAGCTCAAGCTGAAAGGAGAGGACCCTGGAGTATAAAATAGACAGTGTTAGCCATGTGTGATGCCATGCCTGTATTCCCAGCACTGAGGCAGGAGGATCACAAGTTTGAGCCCATTCTGGATGACTTAGCAAAATTAAAACAAGAGAAAAATGGCTGGGAATATAGCTCAGTACTAAAACCCTGGGTTCAAATGCCAGTACTACAAAAAAGAAAAAATAAAAAACATAGTGTTAACCAAGTTAAATATACATACAGGACTTTTGTAGATAATTTTGGTTCACAATTTTTTGTGAACTTTTTTGGTTTTAATTTCTTGTTACTGTACCCACTGATCTGTGTGAGAGGCCATGTGACTGGTCAGTGAGTGTTTGGATTTTTTTTACCTACCTGCCAATTGTGGGTCAGCCTGTCCACTTGTCCCCTCTGGTTCCTCCCCCAAAGTCCCCCAGTTAGAAGCTTCTTTGTAGGACTCTTATCTCCTCCTCAGATCCATCTCTACAAAGTGAACAGTGTCATGACATCTGAAAATGCATAAGAAGTGTTTTAAAAGAGCCTGGACTTTGGTCTGTCAAATCTGAATTCAGATCGTGACTCTGATGCTAGATTATGTGATCCAAACAGTCTATTTGCTCTCTCCAGACCTCACTGTCATTATCTAGAAAATAAACTATTGTGAGGAGTAGGAATAGTATGTGCTAAGTGCTGGGTACATAGTTGGCCTGAGAAAGCATCTGCCCCCTACGTGAGAGAAGAAAGGCCTTCTGTAACTATTAGCACCTCGGTGTAACCAACTGAGCTAACCGCCACTTTCTATAATTACTGAACTCAGTATGGAGGCCGGCTTTGGAGACAGCACACACGTCCTTTACCTTCCTCACGGCTGTGCTGTGCCCTGATTTGCAGGCAGAAGACAAGGCGGATGTGCTCAATAAGGAGCTCCTCTTGACCAAGCAGAGGCTAGTGGAGACCGAGGAGGAGAAGAGGAAGCAGGAAGAGGAGACTACCCAGGTAAAAAGCCCAGGTGCACTTTCTGTCCACTAGAGCTAAGACTGTAAAAAAGAAGTGACATTAAATGTATTCCAGGTCAAGGACCATGTTGAAACAGTGAATGTAAGAACTTTGAGTTTCTTTTGATGGGTATTAGAAAGGGCAGCAGTATTTCTCCCCTCAGGCAGCTTTTAGAAATTCACCTTCTTGGAGCTATTTAGTAAGAGTGTTGAGTTTACTGTAAGTTTAGTAATTTAGGATTATGATCCAAGAGCTTTGACGAATCTGGGAATTCTGCATCCTGTCTCCAAGATAAGTGATTTTTCTGTAGTGGCTGATGAGCAAGAAGCTGGTCTCCTGAGGGTTGCTGGAGAGCCTCTGCCTCAGTCAGTCACGCTCACTTTCCTGACTCACGCCTGGGAAGAGGGAGCAGCACAGAGTTCCTGGCAGTGCTCTCAGCTCCGGTCCCTGGGGAAACTGAGACCCCCGGGGAACCAGCCTCCTGCCTGTCTGTGCCAGGTGGGAAGCCAGTCTGCGGGAAACAGCACCACCTCGGGAGCGCAGGATGGGCAGAGAGGAGTGGAAAAGCAGGCCGTTGGCCGGTGTCCTGCAGGGAGCTAACAGAGAAAGTGAGGGAGCTTCTATCACAACTAGAGAGTTTCATTTTGAAGCGTCAGTAGTCCTAAATGTAAAACAGGCTATAAAGCACTTCCAAGACCTTCATCCAGGTAACCAGAAAAAAAGTTCAGGGAAATTACACATAGAGAGATGTGTCATTTAACACCTTCGAAGATTTATATAGTGTTCTGTGATTTCCCCCCCTTGTTAGAATATATTAAAATGAGCCTGGCATTTAATGTGGCCCAACTACTTTTTTTATGCTAATCAAAAGTTTGGAAGGACTGATTATCCAATTTGTGGCCTCTGTAGGCCTCTTGATCGGATTTTTTGTTTTTGTTTTGTTTCCTTTACCTCTGGATTTCCCTGGACCACTTTAGTACTTTAGGTGAAAAGAAGCTATTGGCAAATTAACTTAACTCATGCTGTCCCTGACGCAGTGTTCAGTAGATACACACCAGCCCATGGGTAACTGGTACCTCAGCTGGGAAGGATGACATTTGGTGAGTCCTCACCTAGGACATACGTGGCAGGAATAATACGAGATATTCTGCATTCTCCCTACAGTCTATTTTGGGCACCTTTGTGAAAAGAAATGGGATCTTTCTTCTCGTTTGTCACAAGAGAAAGCTATCACTAATTTCAGAAAATTAGTGACACTCGCTGAAAGTATCTCTGCTGTCTTAAGTTTTCCTGTGGTCAGTATGTTCTTATCACAGGAAATGTCCTAAATTGTGTAAGACAGAGGGTAGAGGCTTATATAAACAAGTTTGAATCAGTATAATCACATATAGCTTTACAAATTTTAGAATGTAGCAGATATGAAAAATTCAGAAATCTTCTAATGATGGAGTCTAATATAATTGCAGTAATGTATGCACTAATAATTTGGGATGCTGCCTTGGAGAATTCATCGCTATTATAGTTATGTGCTTGATTAACTGGAGTTATGTTTTGATTGTTCAGTCAACAATTTGACAGAATTGAATTCTTTATTTTTTTATCTGTTAGCAACTGACCCCTTTTTATTACTTACTCTGTATTCAGAATTTTAGAGCCATGGGGCCACAAAGCATCTGTGGTTTTGAGAGTAACACTCATAATTTAGCCCTTCAGTGACTATAACAAGTGCCTACATAATGTGTCTCTTTAGCTTCTTCTAAATGCCCCCAGAAACTCTGGTCCATCTCAAAAATTCTTTTGTACTTCCATCTTTTCCTAATGCCAAAGCCACCTACCCCTGTATTCAGAGAAGAACTAACAGTGCCAATGGAAGGCCTAAAATGCTTTTTTTCGGTAATTTATAGTATAGCATCACGAGTAATGAATTCACTATGCCCTATTTCCTTGGTAATAAAGACAGCTTCTGAATAGACATTTCTTAGCATTATGATTGTCAATTAAGCATGAATGGTTTTATAACCGGTTGCTATAAGTCTTCTACTTTACAGAAAAGAAAAAATTTTACATCTCTGGAAGTGATTAGATTTTCAAATTATCAAATACAACTTCAGTGAGAAAAATTTATAATTTAGTTATAGATGTTACTATTATCACCGACTATGAATCAGGAAAACTTGAACACAGATATTTGTAAAATGTATCAAGAGTTTGCCTGAAACCTGTTTTGTTTTTTTCTAGTTAAAAGAAGTGTTCAGGAAACAGCTAGAGAAAGCAGAATATGAAATAAAAAAGACCACAGCAATCATTGCTGAATATAAACAGGTAATGAGCCATCGTGGATTATGTTGCTCTAAAAAGTAATTACTTTTTACTTTTGCTGTTTGTTTTTTTAGATTTATTAATTTGGTGACTTATTCTCTCCTGTGAAATAGGCAGCAGTTGGATATGCTTGCTAATAACTTGGAAGGTCTAATTGACCAAAGCAATCTGTTCGTTGTTTATAGTGTTTGGTAGATTTAGAGAGATGGGAAATATTATCATCATTGAAATTCTGTTTCTGCCTTACTCAGAAGCTAATTTCCAGTACATCACCAGTAACATTTGCCCCTTAGCAGAGTTTAATGTTTGTATTAAATGGAAGCAATTAGGCCATCAGTGCACCTTTTGCTGTCACAGTACAGAATGTGAATCCTTTTTTCCTCCTGCATGGTTAGTGGCCTGTCTTAGTTACTTTTGTTGTTGCTGACACAAAATACCTGATACCCAAAGTTAAAGAGGAAAAGTTCATTGTACCTCACAGTTTGTAGAGGTTTCAGCTCATCGTTGGCTGGCTGCAAAGGTGGAATGGCCTAGGAGAAATAGTTCATGGCGGGCAGAAGGGAGAAGGGGGCAAGGCAGCAGGGAACAGAGCCCTCTCTCTTCCCCTTACCTTCTGTCCGCTCATGCCCATGCTGGGGCAGCCCCAATCCTAGCACTACCATGGATCATCTCCGCATCACACCCTTACTGCTAGCATCACACACCCTAGATCCAGCTACCTCTGAAAAGCTCCACCTGTAACCACATGAGGATCTGGGTGCACATCTGTAGATGTAAGCCTTAACAAGACCTCACCCACTGCAGGCCAGGCCTAGCGGAAACTTTCTGCTGTGACTTCTCAGTCAGGGGAGCGCTTGCACTCCTTGGAGACATTTCTAGCCCCGTCACAGGCGGTCCCAGCAAGCCCTCATTCTAGCTGCCGTTATATTTTTTGTCCTTTCTATTGGCTGGATATGGTAAGGACTCTGGTCATTGCTGAGGGAGACTCACTGGGCTATTCATATTCCAGGCTTCCAGAATTAATTCAATACCCAAGGATTTCCCAGGGATCATCTGATATGTAGCATATCAGGATCTGATGCATACTATTTTTGTTTGTTTTTCTCTATATTAGTGGAATTTGTGTTTTTGTGTAGAAAATTAGGAAAATGTAGAAAACAGACCTCCTTTAACTTTGCCAACTAAACATATTCATTGTAATATGTTGAGCATGTATTGATGTGTAAATAATGTGCATGAACACAGTGAATTATGTGTCCATCTTATTTTTTGGGAGTAGCATTAGTCACTTCATGTGTTATGAACACTTTCTCCTAAAAATTCCTCATTCATGGAAGATTTTAGAGCTATCTTACTCTCTTTCATGATGATAATAATATATGTGAGGCTTGATGCTTGGTGACCAAAAGTTGGATTAATCTAACATCTGTCCTCTAGAAGCTTATCTTGTAAATGGGGAGATAATACCCTTGTGTGAAATAAGAGGAAAGGGCACTTACTACATGTGGGAGAAGAGGGAGCCCTTCCTGGAGAGGGAATGATTCGAGCTGTGCTACAGATCGTGGATGAGACTGAGATGTATGTAAGTGGATGAAGAGGAGATGAAAATGATGGACAGAGAGCAGCACAAGTGAGATTTACAGAAAAAAAAAAATGTTAGTAAGAAGTTCAAGCGCAGAAGGGAGGCAGAGGTCCTCTGGAGCCCAGATCCGGGAAAGTCTTCAGGCTGAGTAGAAGTTTGGATTTTATTTTGCTCATAGAAGGGATTTTTTTTTTAAATTTTTTTTTTAATTTTATTTAAGGAGAAAAGAAAAAAAAAGCAGGGAAAGGGTACAAGTTATACAGATTTACAGAAAAAAAAATGAACAGTAGGAAATCACTAGTTAATGGATTACATATTGCCATCTTAGAAATAATTGTTCAAGTCACAAAATTAAAGCTTGTAAAGTGGACATTCCATCAATGATACTGCAATCAGTTCTGTTCATTGATCCAATAAAACTCTGTGATATCATTTTCTATCTTACACACTTAAATATACATGCAGTTATATAGTTTGGAGCACTTTCTTTTCCTCTCTTTTGTACAATGACTATTACACATTTTGGGTTTCATTGCTCCCACGGTTCTTATTACTTTTTTGGAAGAGAGTAAAACCAAATGTGACATAACAGAACAGAATTGGTCAAGTCAAAAGGGTGTACATAATAGATAATGTAAAAACATAATACAAGGTGATCAACAATGGTTACTATAATGCCTCCCGCTATCTCTAATAGAATTGCCTATATCGTTAGTTATAATACAATTGAACAGAACAGTAAAGAATAAAACCGACAAAACTAAAACATTGGAGACATTGTAGGTCTTCAAAAGTAGATAAAAGTCAACAAAAATGGGCGTCATAATGAATCTCATTATCTTCACTGCTGATGCCTAAACTTTCGAACCTGATACTATCCAGCAAAACAGAATAGGGGAACATCAGTTAAAAACCAGATGGTGAGAGTAATACAGGGCTTTAAATCAAGGTAATGAAAAGTCAAAGTGGGTTACTATAATATATCCTGCTATTTTTTTCCTTTAATTAAAAGGATAAAGATAAAAAAGTAAATAATGGAGTGGAGATTGAGATAAAAGAGGGCATAACAACAAAACAGCACAGATCAAAACATAACCATTTAAGCAGAATAGTGTTTCACCACCAGATAATCCTAACCTAAAAGTAGTTACCATATTGTCTCTTTCTTTGAAATCCTTGAGTACAACTTCGTATACTGTAGCATTAAGTATATCAAAACAATGTAAAACCATTCAAGAGAATGACAACATTACAGAGTATTTAGAATCGACTAACAGAAAATGAATAATGGTTTCTGTATAATCTCCTTGTCTTTACAAGGTTTTTGCTTATACTATCATACATAATAAAATCCAGTAAGATACAACCTATTTAGACCATTGGAGACAGAAGGACAAAAGCTAGATAAGACTTCAAAACAAGATGATACTAAATCAGTATTACCTATTAAGATGTCATTTTCTCCAAAATAGCTGTTCCTATCATCCAATCTTCTCTGCCTCATTTCTGTTGAGCTCTTTTTCTGTCAGTAGCTGTCAGTTTGTCTTCTTCATTTTGTTCTCTGCTCCATTCATTGTGGCCTCTCTGCCATTATTTCTGGATTCTTTGTATTTTTCTTTTTTTAGAATATCCTGCAATACTCTCTGTAGAGTTGAATTGGTGGTTGCAAATTCCCCCAGTTCCTCTTTATCCTGGAAGCACCTTGTTTTTCCATCAATTTCCAGGGACAGTTGTGCAGGATATCTCAATCTTGGCTGGAGATTATTATCTTTCAAAGCTTGAATTATTTCCCCCCACGCTCTTCGTGATTTGATGGTTTGTGCAGAGAAATCTGCTGTAATTCTGATGGGTGTTCCCTTGTAAGTGGTCTGTTTCTTGTCTCTGACAGCTTTTAGTATTCTGTTCTTGTATTGAATTTCTGGAATTTTTATTATTATATGCCTGGGTGTAGCTCTGTTTGGGTTGTAGGTAGCTGGGGTCCTGTATGCCTCATACATCTGAGTATCTTTACCTTTTGCTAAATTAGGAAAATTCTCCTGGATTATTTCTGTGAGTAGCTTTTGTAGTTCACTTGTTTGTGTCCCTACTTCCTCTTTTATGTTCTTAATCCTTAAGTTATGGATCCTCTTATCATCTTCTTGTCTTTGTATTATTGCTGTTTGTTTCTTTGTTATTTTTAAGAAGTTTTTCATTTCATTCTCCCATATTACAAGTCTGCCCTCCAGTTCAGATAGTCTGTCCTTAGTTTCTTTCAAGCTGTTATGCCAGTCTTCTATAGACTTCTTAGTATCTTGGTAGTCCCTTTGAACCTGTTTCACGTATTCTATGCTTTCTCTGTTTTCTCCATCAAACAATTCTCCCCTTTTTTTCTGTTCTTCCATTCCACCGCCTGTTTTTTCTTGGGTGGTACTTAGCATTTCTCTAACTATTCTGCATACTTCTAGCTTCAGGTCATTGATAACTTCATTCCTGAATTGGTCTATGAGGCTCTCTATATGGTGCCTTATGTATATTGGTGCGGTGTCTGCTATTGCCTGTTTCTCAGAATTGGGGTCCGAGGAGCCTTTCTTGTTGCTGCCTCTTCCCATGCTGCCTCTTCTTCTCTGTTGCTTATATGTGCAAGCTTATATAAGAGGCCCAGCTTCTCTCCCAGTCAGCCACAGCCTGATCGAATTGCGCCAGTTAGGTGTTCCCGCTCACCGCTGCGCACCAGGGAGTTACGGACCAGGCAGCCTACGCGTCTCCCCTCCCGGCCACCGTCAGGCTCTGGGATCTGGGTTGGGACAGCCTACCAGGTCCGCCGGCAGCGTCACGCAGGCCAGGCACTTTTCACCAATCTCGCCCGAGAGGGGGATGTGTGGCTGGAGTCGCAACCGCGCCCTGCTCCCGCAGGACTGCTCGGACCCAGAAAGTCCTCCGCTGGAGTCAAACTGTGGTAGAGTGTCAGCTTCTCTCACTCACCTCACCACAAGTCAGTGCACGCCTCCCTGCCGTTCGCAGAATGCCGTTCTCAGAGCTTCTGCGCGTCTCTCTCCTTGCCGAGCCGCTGTAGAGGCAGCCAGCCGCCGCGTGGCGGGAAATCCAAATCGCGGCTTACAATGGCGCGGGGTCCAGCCTCCACACCAAGGCTTTTCTGTTCCTGTTTTAGCACCAGGAATGCATTCCAAGTTGGTTTCTCTCAGCCCAGTTCGTTCCTGAGTCAGCGGAGCATATCTCCACCTGCTTATGTCTCCTTAGTCCGCACCATTCCTGGCTTCTGAGCCGAGTCTTTCAGAGAGCCTCCGGTAGTTGCTGTTATCTGTCCGCCATGTTCTCCCGGAAGTCCATAGAAGGGATTTTTGAGCAAGGGATATATTGGTGGCATCACTCTGACCCAGCAAGGAATGTGGCACTAATGGCAGAGACCCCAGGAAGATCACAGGTCATAAAAAGCTGTAACACCAGAGTATGAAGAGAAAGGGCACCAAAAGCTAAAATGAAGTAATAATCAGAAAACAGAAGAGAAGGATACAAAAGATAGTCTTTGCCAGTCAATAGACAAGGAAGAAGATGGAAGCTGATCCTGAGATTTTAAATTAGGGTAACTAGGGACAGTTAGACATAAATCAACATAAGGAACATTAAAAACCATGCCTTGTGTGCTGTGGAATTTGCCACCACTGCAAATGCGTTTTTTTCTTATTGCCACATTTTGCCACTATGTAAATGTCACAGGCTTCAAGCAGTAACCTTTGGGACTATTCTTGACTATTATCTTGCAGGCCCTTCAAGTAAGGTAGAAGGTAGCAGACTTTCCTGTTTGAAGATAGGCAGGATGCAAAATTTATTCTAAATTTATGCTGTAACTGGAATTGGCTATGTTTCAAAATGCTTTTGTTTTGGAGGTTGTTGTTTGTCTGTTTTTGAGAGACAGCATCTCATTATATCAGTCACTTTGTAGCCCAGTCTGGCTTTGAACTCAGAGTGATCCTCCTGCTTTAGCCTCCCAAGTGCTGGGATTACAGACATGTGCCACCATGCCTGGCATTAAATACTTTCTTGGGAAACAGTATATGGTTTGCAAAAATTATGGGTGTGGGGGCTGGGGATTTAGCTCAGTGGCATAAGCGCCTGCCTTGTAAGCAGGCAGTCGTGAGTTCAATCCCCGGTACCGATAAAAAGGAAAAAGACAAAAAAAATTATGGGTGTGCTCCATCCCCACCTACCTGACCCCCAAATTGAGTCCTAATCCTTATATCTGTGCTGAACATGTTCTCAGTCACTGAGCTGCATCCTTGGACCTTTTTAGTTTGTTTGTTTGTTTGTTCATTTGTTTTTTACTATGAGACAGGTAACCTGGCTGGCTTCAAAGTTATGATTCTCCTGCCTCAGCCTCCCAAGTAGCTGGGGTTATATGTGTGTGCCATGATACTCAGTGACTCTTCTTTTTAACATTACTTAATAATATAGTCCTTCTAATTATTCCACAGGTTTGGGTCTGGAAATATTGGAAACTGAATTCAATAAGCAAGCCTTGGTCTTGAACTATTTGTTAGTAATTGGAATTTTTTTAAATGTCTTTTGATAGTAGATTTATATTATGTTTATTTCTAGCCTTAGACTTTAAAATTTGACTTTTTTTTCATCATGGAATGTTTCTGTATTTATTTATTTATTGGTTCTGGGGGTTGAATTGGGGCCTTCACACTGAGCCACCTCTCAGCCCCTATCTTTCTGTTTTTGTTTTCATTGTTTGAACAGGGTCTTGCTAACTCACTAACTTGCCTACACTGGGTTCGAAGTTGGGGTCCTCCTGCTTCAGTGTCTCAGTGCACTAGCATGTGCCTCCGCTCCCAACTCCTGTTTTTAATCAATTTTAATCAGTTTCTCTAAAATAAAACATTCTTATGTTATTCAGAGGCCCCCCCCCAAATTTTTTATCGGTACTGGGGATTGAACTCACGACCATGCACTTGCAAGGCACGCGCTTATGCCACTGAGCTAAATCCCCAGCCCCTGACCACCCAAATTTTTAACAAGATCTTTTTTCCTTTAAACTCATGGATCATAGATATTATTTAATAAACATTTTA
Source organism: Cavia porcellus (assembly GCF_034190915.1). Classification (NCBI taxonomy): domain Eukaryota; kingdom Metazoa; phylum Chordata; class Mammalia; order Rodentia; family Caviidae; genus Cavia; species Cavia porcellus. Next base: position 10,937,391 of record NW_026947512.1, on the reverse strand, counting down.
TGTTCTTTACCAACTTTGTATTCATTCTGCACAAGCTTTTCACTTGCTTCTTGTGTGTGGCAGTTTGCCATCGTGAGGGAACCGAGACTCACGAAGAGGAATGAGTTTGTCTAGGGTCACAACACTATAAACCGGTAGAACTGGACTGGCTTTAAACGCAGAATTTGTCATCAGTGGCCAAGCGTTTGATTTCCATCCTGTGTTGCTAAATCATTTAATAAGAGTTTTAATTATATTATTTCCTGGTTGATTAACTTTCTTTGCTTCACTCTGCTTCTGCTCCTTTAAGGAATGCTTTGTGACTAGAAAGAAATTCTTTGGATGACTAGATAGGGGGGTTTCCAGTTCAAAATTCTCTTCATCCTGTTCCCGGCATAATTGGAAGTAGTCACAGAAAGCTAGCCACGGCAAGAAACCACATGTATCCCAGCTCTGTTCTAGCGGTCCACGCAGAGCTGTGTCTGATGAGTGGAACTCAGGCCTCTGGGCTCCTTTCGCAGGGGGCAGAGCCGCTCAAGCCGCTATCTGCTCATGTCTGCGGGGTCAGCTGTGCTGCTTCATGAGCCGATCAGGTGATTAGGTAGGTAAGCAGGGAGCCAGTTGTTCTGCTTTCCAGTAAACAGGCTCTTCTTTGCCTTAGATCTGCTCCCAGTTAAGTACCAGGCTGGAGAAGCAGCAAGCCGCGAGCAAGGAGGAGCTGGAAGCGGTAAAGGTAAGGCGTGGCCTGGCTTTCACCGGGAGTCTCCTGAGCGTGGAAGAGCCAACCCTGCCTGTTTTCTGTTGTGGTGTGGAGCGCACCTCTCTTCTGTTGGGGTGCGGCTGCCTTTCCTGGCGACCGAGACAGTGTGTGCCCATAAACCAGTGTGGGATTCAGCGGCATCATCCTGTCGCTGTCTTCAACAGTAAACCCCAAGGGCAGGATGGAATTTAGCTGGAAAAATTGTGTATGTTAGATAACTGGCTGGTTCTTCAACCAGATTTTCAATGGCTTTGTTTTAGTTTGGTTTGGGTTTTTAAAAATTAATTGTATTGGTGTATTTTAGATACACATATTGATCACATTGGTTATAGGGTGTTTGTATCTGTTCGCGATGTATCTTTTTTTCCCCACTCCCCTCCCCTCCCTTCAGCCCTCTTGCCTCCTTATTTACAAAAGCTTTGTTGCCATTTTCTGCTGATGCTTTTTTTCCCTTTTCCCTTCCTTCTTTTCCCCTTCCCCCTCCCTAGCTCCTCTCCCCATTTGATCATTTCCTTCCTATTTCGCAGCATCTGTTACACATTTTGGTCCTTATTTACCCTTTTGGTTTCTTTTTATGGGGCAGGGGTGGGTGGGTAATGGGAATTAAACTCAGGACCTCACCTCACGTTTCCGAGGCCATGTCCCTGGATCACCTTTTGGTTTCTTACACCAGAGAAACAGTGTGACATTTTTTTTGTCTTTTTCATTTTTATTGGTACCGGGGATCGAACTCACGACGGCCTGCTTGCAAGGCAGGTGCTTATGCCGCTGAGCTAAACCCCCAGGCCAACAGTGTGACATTTTACATGTGTGTCTAATCTGTTTCATTTGAGAGTATGATCTCAAGATGCATCTATCAATGATTTGTTTTTAAAGAAAACCTGGAGCAGAGATTTTTATGCTGCCCCCTGGTGGTAACACTCCTTATGTTACTGCTATAGTTGGGGGGAAAAGTTTTAGAAACAATAAACAAAATGGATTTATGTTCTTAGGAAGCAGCATTGGCACAGTCAACTCTTGGGATCATGGCACAGAAACATGGCATTGTATTTGAGTATGTTTAGATTTCATACTAGTGAATAAATTGTGGGGGCAATTTAGCATACAATTAACATCTTTAAAAAGTTATATAATGCCTTTAATCTTCATTTTGTATTCTGTTCAATAGAGATAACTATCTGGTTCATACAGTCCTTTTGGTGGTTAAATAAGAATGTGTATAAAGTGCTTAGGTTAGTAACAGTAAGTATATATTTTATGTTAAAACCTGAAAATATGAACCTTGTTCTGACACTGCATTATAAAAGTGGTTTTTTAAAATATCATTTTACAATACAGTGATCTGAGATTATTAGTGAGTAAAGAAAGGTCTCCCTCTCTAAACTTCGTAAAATTTAGGATCTTATCTTCTGATCTACTTTTGTACTTCTTTTAACTTAGCATTTACCAATGTTTATATATTATAGGTCCACTAACCAAGGCTGAATTGATGAACTATCTTGCCATAAAAGGGTTAGCTGTCTTGAAATCTTTATGTAAATAAAAATGAAGCAAACATTTACATTGATCACATTTTAAGAGTTTAATAAGCATCTACTATGTGCACAGATGTCGGACTGCCACTTTGTTATAAGAATTACACACAAAGAAGAGGTCAGAGTGCTCCTATAAGACAACTGCATACACATGAAATATTTAGGAAATAGTTCAGGTTGCGGAGGGGGACTATGTCGGCCTCAGAGAAAGCAAATATAAGAACTGCGGAGCAAAGGAGACTTTTTGGAGGAGGTTGGACTAAAACAGGATGGTTAGACAGTTGAGAAAAGGATAAAGAAGGGCGTTCTGAAGAAATTGCAGGCGCAGACCCAGAATGAGCATGTTAGTGTCTCATGAAGGAGAGACAGATGTGATCAGGGTTTGTACTAAGAAAGAGAGAAAAGTGTTGGATAAGTGAGTGAGGCCACCCAATGAAAGGTCATGGCGGTCCGAAGGAAGGGCACGCGCGGTGTTCGCCACAGTAATACGTGTGTGTTCCTTTACTTTATTATCACTTACACGTGCACTTGTCTGCATTGTGCTAAGACTTTACATGCATTAGCTCCTTAACTCTAACTACCTAGAAAACACAGTTTTGTATCTTCTTATGTTAATGATGAGGATCAAAACAGGTAATTCTTTGGTCAAAGCTACACCATTGGTCAAGAAGTAACTCCAGGACTTGAACCCAGGGAGTCGGATTCTAAAATCCATGTTCTTCTCCACTAGACTACTCTACCTCCCCTTCTCCAGAGCTACTTCCTCTTCATCGCATTTGGCATGATGTGTCAGCTTCTTACTTTCCCAGCTTCCTGTAACATCATTTTTCTACCATGGCTGCCCCTCCTCCCATACACTATAATCAGAATGAGCATTCGCAAGTGTAAATTTGATTCTGTCTTTCTGGCTATCAGTTTAGAGTTATTCTGACATCTAGTCAAATCAGATTAATTATATTCAGCACAAAAAAGTGTTGATCGTGCTATGTGAGAGCAGTCTAGGGCCACAAAGCTGCATTCTTGATTGTCATGACTGACCTCCACACTGGTGACCATCCTCAGTGGCACCTAAAGATCAGAACTTCCAGCTGGAGCTTCTGTCATCACACCCACACTCTGGGGCAGGACTCCAGGCTGAAAGGAGAGGCAAGGACATAGGGGCCTTATTCCAGCTGGGTAAGCACTTTCTTAGAATTCCGCGCCATATTTCTGCTTATATATCAGAACGGAGCTTCACAGCCACCCCTATCTTAGAGGCTGAGAAATGTTACTGTATTTCTGGATTCTGTGTCAGCTCAAATAAAACCAAGGGTCTGTCCCTAAGGAAGGAGAGGGTGCTGGGTGGATTCAGCAGGATCCTACCAGGTTTTAGCACGTGTGCGTGCATAATAGACTGCAGCTCCATGGAGCTGATTGCTCTGTCTCCAATTGATGTGGTGTGAGGTCAGGCGGAGGGAATGAATGCATTTTCTATAGGGTAAAATCAGGATTTGGTGGCATGGTATTTAAGGACATTTACAACCTGGCCACAGAAAACGCGTATCTCCCTTCCTACCCCCCTCCCCCCGCTTTTGTATCACTTATACTCTTCTTGGCCTTTCTGGATCCTTTAAGTTCTCAGAAGGTGCTACAGTTTTGCATGTTAATTTCTCTGGCACAGTGTTGCCTTCCTCTTATGATATTAGTCTATTCCTTATCTGGTTCAGCCTAATAAAATTGCTTACAAAGCTTGTTAAACTTTTAATCATTTTGGACCTAGTCGAATGGCTATCATATACAGCAGATATTTGTAGTATTTTGTGTCAGAACTGGGCTACTTATTCTTTCAGAATCTAAGACAATGGTATGTGTTTTTTTTACATGTCTGATGAATATTAGGAATGTAAAGCATGAGACAAACATGATAAGAAAAAGGTCAGTAGAAACAGACTAGGTGACTTAGGTATTTGGGCTTTGGAAGGGAAAATCTTGGACATGTCAGAGGAGAAATTGATGCAGGCGTAGCTGATGAATAGATGACACTCAAATCTTTAGGACTCAATGATGGAGTGACCCAAGCACAGTGACAATCAGCTTGGTACAGAGTTATTTTATGGATGTGTGAAGAGAGAAGTTTAATTATGGTTAAGGACACATTGAACTTTCAACAGTAAAGCATCAAAATAGAAACAGCATGTAGTATATTTTCTAAGTTTTAAGTTTTTAAAATTAATTAATTTTTATAGTGCTAGGGATGGAACCCAGGCCTTGTGTCTGCTAGGCAAGGGGCACTGCTGGCTACATTCCCATCTCCATCCCCATTTGTAATTTCAGGTGTTTTAGGAAAACAGTAGCATCCCTGTGTTGGAAGCATTGCTGCTGTTCAGTGTCGGTTGCTTGATTGGCAATTGGGAAAAGTAGTGGAGTTGCTTCTATTATTTTAAACACTGAAAAGCATTTGTTTAAGGTTGAACAATAAGACAAGTACTTTGTTGTAAGGGTAACAAGTCAGGTGAGATGACCTTCCGTCTACTGTACACAAGTTCCTTTAACTGAGTTACTTCATTTATAAAATGCAGTGAGAATCATGAGGAGTAAATGAAACGGTACAAGTAGAGGGCAGAGTGCAGGGCTTGGTGCCTAGTAAGAGGAATGGTAGTAGAAATTTCCAGAGCAGGTTGCAAAGACAAGCAGAAATGTTTCTAGGGTCTTTCTTTTCTTTTCTTTTTTTTTTTTTTTGTACCCAAGAGCGAACTCACAACCTCAGGTTTGCCAGCTAAATCCCCCACCAGTGTCTTTCTAAAGATACTTACGGAAAAAGGAACAACTGTCTTGGGTAGTTGAGTTTTGTGCTGACTCTAACCATTTTAATTGCAGAACAAAAAAAATGGCTTCCGAAATGGGACTGCATCAAATGGCAATAAGCAGTATCTTTAAAAAATCCTATCAGCTAGGCGTAGTGACACACACCTGTAATCCCAGCACTCTGGGAGCTTGAGGCAAGAGCTGTGCAGATTTGAACCCAGCCTCGGCAAGTTATCAAGAACTTGTCTCGGAACTTCAGGGGGTGGGACATAGGTCAGCATGAAGGCCCTGGTTTCAAACCTTGCACCCCTGGCCAAGTCGTGCATTAGTTTAGGAAATGATTTATCCTGTGAAAGACACTTTGATGTTGATCCTGTCTTTTGGGCATTTCAGGGTAAGATGATGGCATGCAAACACTGCAGTGACATCTTCAGCAAGGAAGGTGCTTTGAAACTGGCAGTCATAAGCAGAGACGACCAGGGAATTGAAGCAGATGATGAGAAGGACTCGCTCAAGAAGCAGCTGAGGGAGATGGAGCTGGAACTGGCACAAACTAAACTACAGCTGGTCGAGGCCAAGTGTAAAATCCAGGTTGGTGAGCTGACCGACGGTCAGTGAGGAGAAGCCAGCAGTCATGGTTCAGGCTGGCTTGGTAGTTTATAATACGTCCAGCTAGGTCAGAACCCTGTTGACTATATTAGTTGTATATATTTTTTGTCCACTAAAGTCCCGCAAAATCGCATTTTACACCATGTATTTTTTAAAAATTTACTTATTTGTTATTTTGAGACAGGGTCTCACTATGTAGTTTAGGCTGGCCTTGAACTCATGGCAGTCCTCCTGCCTCAGCCTCCAGGTTGCTGGGAAATTAGGTGTGCATCACCATGCTTGGCCTATTAAATGAAATTTTAATCAGTAAAATTGTATCTTATGAGAATTTAAGCATATGCTCTTTTGATTTTGGTCACTTTGGTGGCTGATACTGAAAGCGAAAGGCCAGTTTGCTCCATTATCTTTATTTCAACGGCTGAGCATTGGCAATACCTGTTTTTTTTCTTACAAGTACCTTTTTTATCTTCAGCTGATTTTTTTTCATGTATCACTTTCCGCTCTCTCCCTCTCCATATGGGAAAATAACATAACCAGAAACAGAGTTGTGGCTTCTAGTGGGCTGTTCCCCATTTCCTTTCCCCAGTGACCCCTACCCACCACCATGTGCTGCCGTGACACCGACCTGTGTCGTGCGGCCACCTTCACTCGTGTGTGATCGGAGCCCTGTGTGTTTTCATGAACCAAGGCCTTGTCTTTGGAATGGGGACACTTTATACTAACTGTAAAAACTCACTACATCCATGTGTTTTTTTTGTTTTTTTTTTTTTTTTTTTTTGTGGTTTTGAATATGTTATTTTGGGTTTCAACTGAAACCTAAATTTTTTCTAAGGGAATAAACCAAAATGATAAAACAGAACAAAACAAAACAGAGAGAACAATATTGGATTTCAAATACAAGACAGAAGGAAATCCCCCATAGTTGCTATATTGCATACTGTTATCCTCTGAATAAATGCTCAGACTACCAGCTTTAGGCCTGCAAAGTCAATCAAACAGTACAAGCGTTCCGCTGTATTTTTACTTCAGTGGCTATTGTCTCAGCCTGTGATTCCCCCAGTGAGCCATTTGCTGGGGCGTGGGGGGCTCCTTCTTGTCTCCAGCCTGCACAGTGGCTGGCTCATGGGAGGGCACAGGTTGGCTTCTGAAATCTAAATTTTTACCTACATTATAGGAGAAAAAAAATATAGTAACTTGATTTTACTTTTCAGAAAAAGCAGAGTCTGCTTTCAGTGGTAACTGTTTTAGCTCTAAAATTTTTCTGTCCATTAAGGGGTCAGTTAAATCTTTCCTAGGTTTTGAGGGTGGGAAACTGGCTGCATAGATCCAGGGATTCCAGAAAGTTATATTCTCAGTTTCTTTTAGCAGACAGAAAATATATATGTGTGTGTATATATATATATATATATATATATATCTCAAATGACTTTCTTTCCTTAATTAGGAACTTGAACATCAGAGAGGAGCCCTTATGAATGAAATCCAAGCTGCAAAAAACTCTTGGTTTAGCAAAACCCTGAACTCTATTAAAACGGCCACGGGCACGCAGCCACTGCAGCCACCACAGGCCACCCAGCCACCCAAGGAGAGCACATAGTTCCAGCCTCATTCAAGCCCAAGAGCACAACGATCAAAACACGAAAACCTAGGATTCTTCCTGGGGTCCCTTTGAAGGAGGCCAGAAAGCAAACCAGAATCTTCCAGAAGCTCTCTCTTCCATGACGCTTTTCAAAGGGACGTTCAATTGACCTGATTTATGTCGAACACCTGTTTTCCAGCTTCTTCAGTGGAAGGCCATGTTCAGATCCATCATAGTATTGCACATTACTTTATATGCCTGGTATTTAGTTGGAAATTAGTAATTCAGAACTAAATGTTTTTTATTTAGAACTAATTATTCCTAATAATTTTCATCTTACATAAAATTGGAGACATCTGTTATAGTAAGGTAGAAGAGATAAGATCTTTGTCATGGAAAAACATTTTTTTTTTTTTTTACACTAAACTTCTTTAACTTTCCAGGATTTTTTCAGACAAAGCACACGGTAGGGCTGGTCATGACCACTGTCAGGTTTCATCCTGAAATTGATTCCCAGGGTAGCAACACTCCTGTCCCAAGGAAAGAACAGACCAGGGGCTGAAAAGTCTCCAAAGAGATTTTGGGTTATTTTCATTTTATGTCAGGTACATCTGGAAACAAAGTGCCAAGAAGTGTGGGATAGATGAGCTTTTGAGAACGCTGTGTGAACAGAATTGAGATCTTGAGAAACACACAATAAAACCATTTCAGCTGTGGTATTCTAGCAGCTCGTTTTAAGAACTCACATGGGACTTGGAAGTTCCTAGCATGCCTGTGCACAAATACGGGTCTGACTTCCGGCAACTGCAGAGTGACAGGTGCGATCATGAATTGTAGACTTAGATCCTGTGCACCGGAAGTCTGGCAAGGCCCAGACCTGTGCTGAGAATGGAATACACTGGTGAGCCAGGGACAAAAGTAATGTCTTCTGATGTTGGCATACTTGCTAAAGAAACGCGAATGTTTGGTAATTTTGTCAAAAGACATAGTGTTGAGATGAAAATTGAGGTCAGCTTTACATTATCTTAGTTTAAATTTAGGGAACATTTCTTGTATCTCTAGCACCCTAAAAATATGTCCTTCGTTCCTGTAGGTGAAGAGACACAAATATATTTGTAACATATTTGATTGAATATAAGAACCTTTATAGAAATGCCTCAAGAAAAGGTGAACCTATTGTTTAAAAATTGGCCAAAGTATTTTTTAAATTACATTTAACACGACTATACAAATAGTACTTGCAGAAAATTGTTTAGTAAGAGCAAAACTAACTTTCCATTTATAGCTATTCAAAAGATATCTGGTCTTAGGCTGGGGATTTAGCTCACTGGCACAAGTGCCTGCCTGGTAAGCACAAGGTCGTGAGTTTAATCCTTGCTACCAAAACAAAAAACAAAAAAACAAACCTAAAACATATCTAGTCTTTTCTCACCAAACAACTTTAGCTACCGTAACACTTATTGATACTCATTCTTGGCTTCAATGGCAAATACTGTTTGCAAAGGATCTTATACTCTGTAGTGCCAGAATGGTTCTCTGTGCCATCTGTTGCAACTCTAACACATTCTTAGAAGTTAGAATCAAGTAACAGCCTTTATATAACCCCAAGGGGACACACTACAAGTTGCTCATGATAGATACTTTCCTCTAAATTATCTTTAAATTCTAAAAAGTGAAATCTTCATCTGTTTTTACAATTCGTCAAACTGATTAGGTTTTTTTGGTATGTGTTATATTTTTCAAAGTAATACTTTTGTTATTTTTGATATCTTTCATCATAACTTCCTTTCTATCAAATAGGAAAAAATCCGGCAGTCCAAGTGTCTGTGTTGACTTTAACATTCCCTACATGGCAGTTTGGATAAGCTATAATTTTTTTGTAATATATAATGACTAGAAAATTATATCTTGGCATTCATTTTTATAAATCATCTACTATACTAAGTTTACTGGTACCTTGAATTCAAGAAACCCTGTACAAATCACCTTTTCCAATGGCCAGCTAAATTAAAAACACACTTTTATGTTGTAAACACATAGGACCACAGGGAGACCCTTTTGGTTTCTCAGATTCCACAGAATGCCTCATTACATAGTTTTCCTTATATTGTTGTTGAGAGAGAAAATAATGGCTTCAGGTCAAGCCTTTATCTACAGAGTTGGCTCAATTTTGTAGTCCTTTTTCTTTTTCTCTTTAAAGAAAATCCCAAGGTAATACATTCTAAAAGTGTCTTATTAGTCTTTTTGAAATAGGGTCTCTGTGTGCAGTTCAGGCTGGCCTTGAGCTCATTTTGTAGCCTAGTCTCGTCTCAAACTCAGAACAGTCCTCCTGCCTCAGCCTCCCAAGTCCTGGGTTTACAGGCGTGTGCCACCACGCCTGACTCTGAAAATTGACAAAGCTATCAATGTTGAGTTTTATTTTAACTTCTACAAAAGATAAGAGCCGTATGTACTTTTTCTTTCTAACTCCAGTCATATTTATGTATGTATATATCGGCATACTATTAGTCTAAATTTTCCCTTACTGCATTGCCTTTGAGTCAGTAGCAACAGAAAGTGAAAACTGTGGCGTGTGCTCTGAGGGTCACACAGTGTGTTTTAATAGGCTGTGTTCCAAACCACGTGTCCTTTGACGTCTGTTCGAAAACTCATGCAGCCCAACACAAAGCAGTACTAGTTTTAATTTCACTTATTTTGGGACACATTTGAGAATCGCAACTCGTCTTGAATTACTTTTAGAAAGGAATTAGCCAGCCAAATATCGATTCCCAAACATTCCATTGATTCTCATCCTTTTCCTAGAATGTATATTACATAAAACATTCCTTTAAACATCTAATATTTGTAATATCTGAAAAGTGATCACTTCTCTTTTCCTTAAATACCATATAATAAAGTGATTATAGTTCAACTTTATTCAGTAATTCAGTTCATTATCTTTTGTATCTTGAGGGTCTTATTTAACACATTCTTTTAAAGCTGAAAGAAAGTGAGCTGAATTTCACAGTGCATATGTTTGGTAGCTTCCCAGATCAGAATTTGGTTATATTTAGGTACATATAATTTAACACAAAGTTCTCAGTTACCTAATGTTCTGTATATGAATGTGTATCACGAACATTAGTAGAAATATCAAACAGGCCTATGACCTATGTTTCTATATGATGAAGATTCTCTTTTCTCCTAGCTAGTAATAATTTCTTCTTCTTTAAGTTTCTTAAATTTTCTTGGTCAAATACCGATATTGGGATATTTAATAGTGTTTATCTTGTCTGGGTTGTTTTTTAAGCTCATCCTTTCCTACTGTATATTATTTATTTTTTCTCAAACTCCTCCATGTTCCTTAGATATTTTCTTTTTTTTTTAATTTTCCTTAGATATTTTCTAGTTAATAACTAGTGGCTTAATTTCATGGCAGAAGTGATGAACCCGAGACAATGCAAAGGTGCAGACACAGGAGGGAAGAGTTAGACCCTTAGAGGAGTCAGTCATCCGGGATAAAAATCCACACATGACTGATGCAAGGGACTGAGCTTTCCTTTACTGTAGCTACTGTAGCTACACGTCTACTGTCTCACCAACACTGTGCATCAAACACTAAGGAGGATGATTCGAGGACTTCGTTAAGTAGGGAGAAAACTTAAAAATACCGTTTTGCCTCCAGGAAAGAACACTTAATTATTTAGCAAGATGATTGTATTATATAATTTATCCTTACAAACACTATAATAGCTTTGATTGTCTTACTGCAGTACAAGAAAATGGGAGAATGATCAAATTCTGTTGTATGATTTGAGCGCTTAGCTTTCTGTTTGTGTGTGTGTGATTAGCGATATTTTATATAGAATTCCTTGCCTCTTTTGTATATTGATACGATACAGCCAAATACATGTTGATATGTCAGAACACAGTGATCAAAACCAGAAGACTGGACAATAGCTCTGCAGCCTGTTTCCAGCTACCAGGTGTATGAGTACAACTCTCAAGTCCCCATGCTTAGCTGGAACTGTGTGGCAACATTCTTCCTGTATGAGTGCTGTCTGTACAATTAAGGGTCTTTACCTTAGCAACTTCCTTACCTTTTAAAATCTACAAAATGACACATTGTGGACTGCACCTCAACAGTGATGCCCATCTTGAGTTGCAAACAAAACGTAGATGTTTATGAGATTTTAGTGATTACAGTCAGCTGTCTGGTATATCAGGTTTCCATCTTACAAACTGTATGTCAGTCTTACCTACAAATGAATTTTCGACCTGCTAATAAAAATATCTTCAGCTGCGCATGGTAGTGCATGCCTGTGGTCCTAGCACTTGGAAAGGCAGGAGGATTGCCATGAGTTTGAGGCCATAGTCAGTTCAAGGTCAACCTACACTGCATAGTGAGACCCTGTCTCAAAAAACTAAAAATAAATAACTAAATAAAAATATTTCCAATATACCCCATTCTCTCTACTTCTATCTCTGGTGTACCCTTAGTTGTGTTCTGAAAAGTTTAAGAAAAATGATTCATTGAGAAGAAAATAAACATTTTAAGTTACTTTTTTTTTTCCACTGGAAATTGATTTGGGGGTGGGCGGACTGGGACTCAAACTCAGGACCTCACGCTTGCCAGGCAGGCACTGTGCCACTGAGCTATTGATTTTTAACATGTAAAAATTTTCCATGAGCTGTAACTAATAACTATATATTATATATGGAATAAGATAAAGGAAACGGAATTGTGAGATTATTATAAATACATCAAAAGACTGGTACCATGAAAGCACATGAATAAAGCTGGAGATGGTCCCAGGATCTAAGATGTCCCAATAGATTTTTTCATCAGTTTCTCTATTTTTGGTAATTTGCATAATGCATGGATTCAAACAAGAGGAAAAAGTTTCCCAGTCAGGCCCACTTTCTTCCAACTCCTACCTCTCCCTTGCTAAGGAGGTAGTAGAAATTCTGTACTATCTATTTTTATGAAACTTACGATTTTACCTACATTTTCTGTAATAAGGTTGTAGAATAAAGAAGTTGATTAGTACAAACAGTGCTAATTAACTAATTGAAACATTAGGTATCAGCCTCTTCTATCAACACCAAGTAGATGTTTCCACAATTCCATGTATTATGTATAGTACACTCTATAAATGTAAATGTAATGCTTGTTAAGAAAAGTGCAATTTATTGTACATTGTCCCAACAAATGTTTACTTTTATAATTGTTATGAACTTGAACTGGATTAGTATCTTGTTTTTATGTGTGAATGAAGCCTTGTGAATAAACAGATGCAACCAAGAAAGTAACAAGGTGCCTGTTTTTGTGAGCCAGTGATGTTTCTGATGCTTTGTGTTTGCCTCTTTGGCCCCATTAAGCCGTAATAAACATTTGTTCCAAAGTCCATATATGTGTCTGCTTTTTTTCAAGTTGACTTTACTCTGAATCGCTTGAACTTCGTGTTTTGTCTTGACACCTCTTCTGACACTAGGCTTCAGTGAACTTGTGAGGAAAGCATCCAGGGAAAGAAACCATTTTCTCCGTAGTGCCCTGCAAAATTATGCCGTGGACAGCAGCACTGCCAACTGCTGTGCTCTTTCTATTGAGATTCTTTGGTTGCAAGTAAAAAGAAAAACCCCTTTAAAGGCAGTTACTGTAGTTATGTAGAACGTTAGAGGCACCTGTAGCGAGGGTCTCAAAACCCAAACACTGGGCCTGAAAGCCTGAAATGACACCAGAAAATAAGACCACCACTTCCATTATGGCTCTCCTGTGTGTCTTCTCAGATAATCCTTATCTGTTTCATTTTTCTCTCGGGAAAAAAGTTTTCTCTGCTCTACATACATGAATACCAACTTTACAAGTCCTCTCAAATAACCAGCAGAGATGGAGTATGATCCAGCCTGCGGATCAATCTGTGGGGTGTACCTGGAGGGGGAACAGGGATGAAATAGAAACGGGGGAGACAGAGATGGAGACAGGATGAGGATTCCAATCAAGTCTCGTTTATTCAGGAAGTGATTACATCTTTTATAGGCCAAGGGCGGGCTGGTGGGACAGGAAGAGGCTACGGGGATGAATACAACAGGGTCATTGTCACGTCTGGGTATGTGATGTAAGCAGGAGAGGATTATGGTTAATGTAGGCAGATGCATCATATGCCCATAGGAGAGAGATGGGGAGGCAACGATGGGGCGGTCGTGCCGCTCCCTACAGGAGTAGCCATCTCAGTGTCTAAGTCCAAATTCTTGCAGAATTCTAATTGGATAATTCTGGGTCCAGTGGCTGCTGCTAACCTTTCAAGAAATATAAAAGTGGGTAATGCTGTCCTCCAGAGTTAAACAGAGCTCCAGAGTTTTGCCTACAAGTGGAGAGAGGACCCCAATACATGTCTCTTCCCGCATTTATGTTTTGTTCTGGTGTAAGGGGTGGGTTCAGAATGGGAAGAGCTCAAAGCAAGCCAGTAAACAAGCTGTTCAGCTGTGAAGAGGCAAGGTGCCCAGGCCAGCCAGGAAACAAGTTGCTAGGCAGAGGGGAGGAGACTGACATCTTCCTCCTGAGTGTATAAATACACTTCTATGTTTGAGCAGTGCCTTTCCTCCCATCAGGAGAAGGGGCTCCACCTGACCTCTGCTTTTAATTATTTTCCCACCCTCTCACAGTCCTCTCCCCCCCAACTTTGAGAGTTGCACTGGTATATGGTGTGCCGGGGGTCCATGGAACCTAAGTGAAAGCTAAGAGATTAGCCAGCTCCTCTTAGAACTGTTAGGATTCAGAGTTATTAAAGATATTAATCAGCTCATAGAATTACAGACGGTGGCTCAAATCTAGAGTGCAGGCCGCTTATATTTGGCCCATGTGGTATTTTAATGAGAAATTTTAAAGGAAAAATAAAAGTCAAAATTATTCAGAAAATGTCCACTATAGGAGGTCGTGAGTGGGTCTGACATGAACAATATCTGAGGGAGGCAGGAAGGCTGATTTTTTTTTTTTTTTTTGAGACAGGATCTCACTATGTAGTGCAGGCTGGCCTTCAATTCACAGTGATCCTCTTGCCTCAGCTCAGCCTCCCAAGGGCTGGAATCACATGCATGTGCCACTACACCCTGCAAAGAACTTAATTTTGAAAGGAAAATTGCCGAAAATGAAAACAAGGTAAAAAGGTGAGTGACATCTTCCTTCAATGTCAAACCAAGGACTAGGGGATTGCAGTGTGCATCTTGCTGTTCACTCCTGGTTAAAGGCCCTGTACTTTATCTGTATAGTTTTTGTCTAGTAGAATGTAAATCCTTAGTTTGAGTGGAACAGATAACTCCAAAGTTTATACTTTATTACTCCATAGGGTATTAGCCAGTTTGTACCTAACTTTGCAACTGTACTAGCATTTTACACTAGCTGTACTAGTGTTCCATGAAGTTGCTTATAAATACTTTGAAACAGTTTTAACATCCTAACTAATATCCTCACCTGCTAATGAGGTAACTAAACTATTTGTCATGTATACATATAGTTGTATTTTCATGACAACTTTGATTTTATCTTTTTTTTGAAATGGTTGGGTTTTTAAAATATTTTATTTTTTGTCTTTGTGAGACAGGGTTTTGCTATGCAGTTCAGGCTGGCCTCAGACTGGTGGCAGTCCTCCTGCCTCATCCTCTCAAGTGCTGGGATTACGCCCCACACTCTGCTGAAATACTACTTCCACAAAATCTCTGATTACTATCAAGGGAAGACTAAGCAAAATCTTTTAAACACTTACTTGCAAAGAAATGTGGCAAGAACACCAGCTGGGAAGTTCAGGTTTTGGAAGAACTGGCTCAGCCAAATAAAGATGACAAGTACAGTATTTAAATTTTTAAAAATCATACAATTTCAAGTTTTTGAACCTAGAATTGGTTCATGGTGGGGAAAAAAGCGATCTTCACACTCTCACTGCATATCTTCAAACTGTACTGCAAAAGCTAGAAGTTTTGTTCTATTGATTTTAGGGAGTCTTATTTTATAGGAAAAACAGGCTCTAGGTTTCAACTCCATTGAGGTCTAGAACTAGACAATTTGCCGCATGTATATGTGGTTGTGGTGCCACATTCTACCTCTAGCTTTTCATATTTAGTTTTCATCACTAGTTTTATCTCAGGGTGCAAGGTAGAGGTGTGTGGGTTATTTCTTCACTTCGGGGATCCACTGTGCCCAATTAGAATGGCAGCAGGTCAGGGAGTTTTCCTTTTGTATGGTGAACATATGGACTGGCAGAGACTACAGCTAGAGAGAGAAGCCAAATTGAATTTGTTTTGTTGACTCATATGGATGGAAGATCTGAACTGTTTTAAATGCTGGTAAAAAGAAAAACTGGGAGAGAATGAGGGTAATCATGTCATGTTTATAGGAAACCAAAGCAGAGGTGGAGTCTTGCAGGGTAGGTGTTTTAGAATGACAAAGGGGCCAGGGGATGGTTCAGGTATAAAGAGTGATAAAACTGACAATCATGAATCGAGCATGACAGGCCAGGAGGGAACAAAGTGAGATGTTGAAGGACAATATGTATAATGTGGCAGTTAGAGAGCAGGAGTGCTGGAAAAAGAAAAGTATCTTTGGAAAAGGGCAGCTTTGTGACATGATGAGGTTTAAGGCACAGTCACAGATGTTGTTATAAAACCTGAGCTAACACTTATAGCACATATTGAAAGGGTTTTGGCCCAGACAGGACACTATAGCCAGGAAAGCCTCGACCAGAACCAGAAAGCCCCTATCTCCCCCGCCCCTAGGAATTTACCTGTGCCGCCATCTTCAGGGAATTTACCTATGGTCGGGGAAACCTAGGACCAATGGGCTACCCGTGCATCCCTGATGCCCCCTTAGGCTCCACCCCAAACCGAGGCTACTTACATACCCCCCACGGCACGTGTCCGCTGGAGAGATCGCTGGACTCCAGTGTTGGGGGGAGTCGGTCATCTCTCTCCATGTTCTCAGAATAAAGGCCTCTTTTTGTTTTATACTTCTCATCTTTTGGAAATACTTTTCATCTTTTGGAAATAATCCTATCACATATACCTAGTATATTTTTTTAAATTGTGCCATGGTGGGTTTTTTGGTTTGTTTTCGTATTTTGTATTGTCAAACACAGTTGGGGGGGGCTGGTACCAGGAATCAACCTCGGGACCTTGTGCTTGCCAGGCAGGAGCTTGTGCCACTGAGCTATATTCCCAGACCTCTCCAAACACTGTTATTAGGTACTCTAGTCCCATTTATACAGAGGAACACAGAGGCTTCTGAGATTTTAAATAGCCCTAATATATGGCTAATAAGTTGTAGAAACAATATAAAGTTAATCAGTTTTACTCAACTTTGAGGGTTTGTTTCACAACTTCCTCGATAATCATTTAGGGATGTGTTAAAAATGGATTATCTGGTCTATTAAATCCATTAAAGCACATACACAGATTGCCTACTGTGCAGTCTTTTGTGAGACGTAGTGAAAATGAGGCTGATATAGGCGAATGCAACTCCCAACCTACTAGATGTCCGGTATGAGTTCCTGTTCTCTAAAATCGAAGAATGGAACAATGGAGGTTAAGCGCAGAATATATTTATTAAGAGAACCAAAGCTTCTCAGGAGAGAGACAGAAGTGGTCCTGAGTGGGCTGCCAAACACTCTCTTTCCCAGGGATTTTTATAGAGCAAAACCACAAGGTGAGGCATTGTCAAAGGTGAGGGAAAATGGGAACTTTCAAGGCTGATGGGCATGAGGTGGGACAGAACTATGGAACCAGTAAGATATGAGTCTAATTGCTCAGGAAAGATTGATTAAATTAGGATCCAATAGGAAAGCCTGTTACATAGCAAGTGGGAACCTTCACTGGTAAAGGGATTAGATTAGTGGCTTCTGGCTTCCTCAAGGTGTCCAGACAAGTATTTAAATATCAATCCCTAATATTTATACATAGGGTGTGGTTGCATTTGTTTTGCCTTTTGTCTTGAGAGCTGGCTCACAGCAGATGGAGTCTGTCTCCTCCAAGGCTGCAAGGTATCTGGTTTTCTGCTCTGGCTCCTTTGAGGGCTCAGCCCTGACTGCCTATAATATTTCTAACTCAGCTACCTGTAACCCGGTGAACTAAGAGAATCTGCCTCTGAAGAGCTTACACTCAAATATCACTTCTTACCCTCAGCACTGTTGACATTTTGGGCCCCTTGATTCTTTTTTGGGATGGCTGTATTGCACAATATTTAGTAGTGTCCTTGGCTTCTGCTTACTGAATGCCAGTAGTATTTCCCCCATATTTGTGACAACCAAGTATGTCTCCAGGTATTGCCAAATGCATGGAGAGAGAAGTGAGCAAAATATCTACAACTGCACTCAACTAAGAACAACCACTGTAACAGGAAAATGATTAAGCAATCTCAGTGGTAAAGTGTATAAAGAAAAGGTGGCAATGTAGAGAGAAGTGTTGAGTCTGCTGAGGCTAAAATTGGTACAGTGGTTTTTGATACGCATCCTTTGTTGCTCTATACTCCTGTCATCAAACACTAAATTTTGTCGTGAAGACATTTTGCACAAATATTCAAAGTTCTAATCAGTTCACTGAGTAAGAGAGCTATCTTGGATAATCTACATGGCCCTGACTGAATCAATTTGGAGGTCTTAAAAGCATCACCTAAATTTTCAGGAGAAGAATGGAATCCCACCTGGGAAGTCAAGTTCTCTCCCTGATTTATGGATAAAAGCTACCAGTGTTCATGGGGCACAGCCTGTCTGTGATCTTCCATTTCTGCCTGAGTATGGACTTACTTAGCCAATTCCTACCACTGTGTAAACCAACTCCTTATTTATTCTCTCCTACTAATTCTGCTTCTCTGACTGAACTTTGATTAATATAGTCTTATGATCCTCCCCACTTTTTAGAGACCTAAAGACAGTAAGGAAAAGATCTATGTGACCTGTAAGAAAATTCTAGGCAGAAAGGAAGAACAGAATACAGACCTGGAGCTATGAGCAACACCAGTGGGTTCAAGGAATAATAAAACCACTCGTTCTTAGAGCTGAAAAGGGGAAGAAGGAAATGTGACAGCCTGAACATGAGAAGTGGTTTGATTCCTGCCACATTTTGAAGATTAAGACAGCTCTGGCTGATATTGAAGACTCAACATGCTCCTTTGGCCTGAGTGATTAAGGCGGTTTTACCCAGTGCAATGAGATAGTTGTTCCAATTATGTTCTTAATTTCAGGCTACTTGTTGGACACTTCTTTTAAAAAAATAGAGCATAAACTTACATATAATAAAATACACAGCTTTTCATTCATGCCGGGACCCACTTACGTGTGCTGGTCTTCAGCTTGTGGGCTCAAGTAATCTTTCCTCCTCACCCTCCCATCAGAGCTTGTAATATTATCACCTCAGGAAAAAAAAATCCCTATTGTCCCTTAAGTATAATCTACAAAAAAGACTGCACAAATATAATTTTACAGCTCAGTAAAATTTCTTATATAAAAAGTGCACACTCATCTATAACCAGTATCCTCACCAAGATTACCTGAATGTGAAATGCCCCCTGGTGGTAACATCTGTCATTGTCTTCCCTACTCCAGGAAAGACTGGTCATCTTTAATTCGTTTGCGTATAGGCTTTTTTTTTTTTTTTTTTTTGTCTTTCTCATTTTTTTATCGGTACCGGGGATCGAACTCACGACTACCTGCTTGCAAGGCAGGTGCTTATGCCGCTGAGCTAAATCCCCAGCCCCAGGCTTGCTGGTTTAACTTCATTTAAATGTAACTGAACAATACGAACTCTTTTTGTCTCGCTTCTTCCCCTTAATGTCACTCTGTGTGTTGTGATCATTCGTATGTAGGGCACTGCCGATTTTTTTTACTGCGATAAGGGTCAGTCTGATTTTTTCCAGTTTTTCTTTCCTCTGATTTGTTGATTCTAATCGTTGATCCGTAGAGCTGCATACTGGTTACCTGACTTCTCAAGGCTGTTACGTTTCAGCTGCGTTGTAAACGTCTTGATGAGGCCAGAAAATAAAATCTAAAAAATGGGGTTTTCAGGAAAGAACAATTGCAAGAAGCCTGGATACATTGCCTGACATATCGAATCCAACCACGCGTACACTCTCACAGAAAGGCCCGTTAAAGAGGTGAAAGCAAAGGAAAAGAAAGTTTTAACACTTAAAGGGCAGCTCTGTATCAGTAGCGCTGACGCAAGCCGCTCACCCTCTACTGCGGCGAGCGGTGACGTCACCACGTCGGAAGTGCTAAGCGAGTGACGTCTCCATCGCGCCTAAGAAGCTGTTAGCTCCAAGAATCTTCCACTGACTAACATGTTCGTTTTTTCCCACTTTAACATAACTAGGTTGTTCCCTCTCCCTTTATTGTCGTTTTCTCTCGGTGGCTCATAGAACACCCTTAGACAAGATGGCTGCCTGCCTAGCCTGGTGTGCTAAGGAGGACGGAATCGGCGGTCTCTCTACCCAACTTCCGACTTGCACTCGGAAGCTCTGAACGTTATTTCCGGGGCTGAAATAAAGTAGCGGTTTCCGGTTGTGAGTGCGCAGCCGCGGCAAACCCGGGGCTACTGGACGCGCACGGTTACCGGCTGGGACGGAAAAAGCGTCACTTTTCTCGAACTGCTTGGTGCAATCGCGAGAGTTAGGCGTTGCTAGGAGGCTCGGTAGGCGGGGCCAAGCGCAGCGGGGCGGGGCCGAGTGCAGCCGGCGGTGCTCGGGGTGGGCGGAGGCAGCGGCCTAGCGAAGGTTCCAGAGTCGCCGCGTGCGGAGGGCGGACGGCGGCATCGCGCAGGTCGGACGCACTCCTAGCGGCTCTCGCTGGTGAGATCCACGCTTGTGGAGGGTGTTTTGTGGCCGGCGGTTCCTGTCTTCGCGTGCTGCCTGCAGTCTGGGCTTGAGGTCCGACACTGCCCGACCATGGCTTCAGTTTTGGAGGAGGTAAGGGGTCCGGACCTTCTCCGGCGCCGCCCGGCGCGGCCCGCGGGCCGATCTGGGTTCTCTGTGCTGGAGGCGCTGCCGGCCGGGCGGTGCCGGTCCCCCTCGCCTTCCTGAGGCCCTTTCCGTTAGCTTCCAGCGGCGGGAGCCGGGAAGCGTCCTGAGGTCCGGACCGCTGCTCAGGCCCATGCGTCCGCGGGCGGTGGCGAGGGCTCTGCCCCGGGAGCCGTGCCGTCTCGGGCGAGCTCCTCTTCCTGCCGCCGTGGCGCCCGCTTCTCAGGGTCGCTGGGGTAGGTATTTATTCCAAACGTTTGAGACAGTGCTTGGCGAACAGCAGTCTACTATATGCTGACTTAAAACAAGCAGTCGGAAAGTTCGTTGTTAGTAGGACATTGAGCAGCTTTTGTTGTTGTTGTTGTAGTAGTAGTTATTAGTTCTGAAAGCTCTGAGGGTGGGCTGACTTAACTTTATTGGAGACTTGGTTTGCTCAGCGATAAAATGGGAATAATAATGGCATTGCACTTTCCCTTGCCCTTGTAGGATGGCAAATACTGTAGTGTTTGTTACTCAGTGTTGAGGATCTGTTAAGATTTGCCTTGTAGAAAATGTTAGTCGATTAGAATAACAAGTACTGGGAAATGCTTAATTTGCTTTTTTTTTTTAACGTTTAAAAAAATTAAGTAAAGAAAAATTCAGGATTTGTGTTGAAGTGTTGGTCTGAGTGTCTAGTAGGGAACTAGTTTTGGGTACCACGTGCCCCGTGGAGACTTTTGGGTGACCTTACTATGGGTGTAACATTCTGTAAACATTACTGACCGCCTCCGTTTGGTTTTGAAATAAAATTTATCTTTTTAACTACTTTAAAGTGTGAGCTTGGTGATTTTTTGTGTTGTGCAGCCATCCTCACAATATTTTCATCACCCCAAAGTGTAAGAGCCGGTTAAATGTCCTTCATACAGTTAAGACAGTTGTGACCATTCACCTCACCTCACCCCCAGCCCTTGGCTCCCAGTAGATCTTTTGTGTCTGTGAATTTGCCTGTTGTAGGTATGTCTTTTAAATGAATCATGCTCTGTGTGGCATTTTGGGTTTTTGGCCCCTTTATCTTAGTGTAATGTGTTCCATTGCATCTGTGGTGTAAGCATGTATCATGTCATTCTTTTTTATGGCCGAATAGTATTTCATTGTACAAATATAGTATATTTTGCTCATCTCTTTATCAGTTGGTCACTCGAGTTGTTTCCCCTTGTTGACTGTTAGGAATAAGGCTGTGAATATTTGTGTACAGGTCTTCTGTGAACATGTTTTCAGTTCTCTGGGATATAGACTTAAAAGTGGAATTGCTGGATCTTAGAGTAACCACAAGAAATATTATGAAGAGTCGAGTTTCTGGGGCTTTTTTGTGTTTATGGTACATCGTGGTAGGTGTGAAGTGGTGTGTACAACTTCTGTCCTTTTGGTTTCTGTCTGTACATCTACAGAAAAGTCTGTTACGGTTCTTTGCTCATTTGGGGGCAATTTGGTGGTAAAGCCCTTCGTGAATAATTGTGAAGTAGTTAAGAAATAATGGAGTAGGAATAAAAGGCAATTCTTTCCATTGGTAAACGCATGCCAAGAAAGCCAGGAAAACGGCATGCTGATTAGGTCAGAAAGTACTCTCTGCCCCTAGGATGACTTTTTCTAAGTGCAGAACTGATGGTACGCCTTTGCTCTTTTCAAGTCTGCAGGTACAAAAACGGAGGAGCTACAACCTGCAGGTTGCTTTAGTTTATACCGTACTTTTTTTATTGCTATTTTTGGTACCAAACTCACAACTTTGCACTTGCACTTGCCAGGCAAGCATTTATGCTGCTGAGCCCCTGACTCATTTTTTTAAATAAACCCCTGCTTAGAGAACAAGTACAGTAATTTTACATGTTTATGTCCACATTAGAATCTGCATGAATTTTTTGAAACTGTTACAAAAAAAGATTATTGTGAATTAAAACATTGCTTCTAGCTTCAGAAGAAGTGTTTGGGAGGGAGGTCTGTGTAAGATGTGTTTTATTGGAGGGGAAATTGGGGATAGGCACTGAGTACTGTTTTTTTATACCCTGTTAATTTGTTACAGATTGGTGAAATAGGGCATTTGAATTAAATGACATAATAAAAGATGAGGTAAAAGAAAAGTAGTTTTCTGTTACTGCATTAGATCATTAAGAAACCAGCTTTAAAATTCTGTACTTACCGTTTAAAGGATATTTTTTTAGTTTCTGGGGATTGAACAACTCGCCCTTTACACTACTACGCTCAACTCTCCTCTTTAGCATTCCATTTTATTTTCTGTTTTTCTGTTAGTAAATTTGCTTTTCTTTTGCCTCAGTCTCCCAGAATGCTGAGATTACAGGCACATGCCACTGTGCCCAGTTTGAGCCTTTTACTTAATGTCGAGCTATTGTATAGTTTTATTTTTTTCAGCCATGTTGCTCATATCAAGACAGAAATCAGATTTTTGGAAAGATGGAGAGCATTGATTTTATAACTCAGCATAATTAGGAAAAAGAACTTAAACCTAGGGGCTGGAGATTTAGCTCAGCGGCATAAGCACCTGCCTTGCAAGCAGGCGGTCGTGAGTTTGATCCCTGGTACCGATTTAAAAAAAAAAAAAAAAAGAACTTAAACCTATTAATTTTCTAAGTATCTTTAACTAAATTTTCATAAGATGTTGGCTCTATCTCCAGAAAATAGGAAGGACTTACAGGTTACGTATTAAGTGATGCATGAGAAGAACACAATAACCTTTTCAGTTAGTTTTTAAAGAGTTCGTTGCATTTTGGAACATCTGTCTCAGGTTTCCCATCTATGCAGCCAAGCTCAGACTTCTGTCTGTAAGACTGACAAATGCCAAACAAGATTTTTTCTTAAAAGCTGAATTTTTTTCTTCAAACTTTTTTTTTTGTTGTTGTTGTTACTGGTGATCAAACTCATGACCTCACGCTTACCAGGCAGGCGCTTATGTTGCTGAGCTATATCCCCAGTCCTCTTCAAACTTTTTATGTGAGGCATGTGACTGGGAAGATCAGTGAGGACCAGTTATTAAAAGAAAGTAGAGCACTCATCTCCACCAACTAGCTATAGCCCTTGGCCACACGCAAGTGGTCTTTTTTTTTTTTTTTTTTTTTTTTTTTTTTGTCTTTTTCCTTTTTATCGGTACCGGGGATCGAACTCACCACTGCCTGCTTGCAAGGCAGGCGCTTATGCCACTGAGCTAAATCTCCAGCCCCGCAAGTGGTCTTTAATAGTAAAAAGTTTCTAATAACTTATTATACTACACTGAATGTTAACAAGGAAATCTCTGAACCCTTTTTTAAAAAAGATTTTTGTGTTCTTTTATAAATCTTCCAAGTTTCTGGGTTTTGTCATTGTTATTGTTTTGGTACTGGAGATCAAACTCAGGACCTTCCGCTTGCCAAGGCAGGTGCTTGTGCCACCAAGCTAAATCCCAAGCCCTCTTCTAGATTTCTTACAAATAAAATGTTCTAAGTAAAGGCAGATAAAGTAAAAAATTGAAAAATTTGGAGTTGAATTGTGTAAAACTCAGTAAATTAAAGGAAAAAACTGAAGATGCAATTCAATTCCGGAAAATATTGATGAACTTCTTAATTTTTAGCTCTTCTTTTGGTGAGTTGAGATGAGAAGTCATAGCTAACTTTCCTTCTGTTTCAACACAGCTGCAGAATGATCTAGAAGAGGTAAAGACGTTGCTGGAAAAGGCTACTAGGAAGAGAGTTCGTGATGCCCTGACAGCTGAAAAATGCAAGATTGAAACAGAAATAAAGAATAAGATGCAACAGAAGTCACAAAAGAAACCAGAACTTCATGACAGTGAAAAACCAGCTGCTGTGGTTGCTCCCATCACAACAGGATACACAGTGAAAATCAGTAATTACGGTATGACCTGCCCCTCCATCTAGCCCTCTGCTCCGCAGACAGCACCCTCCAGCTTGGCGATTCAAGCTTTGTGGTTTGTGTGTTTTATGTTGACAGAGTTTATCTATGTTAGACTGCAGGGGGACAGTATGTACTGAAATGGTGTTTATTAGATGTTAGTAGGTTAGCTAGATAAGTTTTGATGAGGAATTGGGAGTCTTTTAAGCTTGTGTTTAATCTTGTCCTGGAGAGGAATTGAGGAAGCTAGAATTGAATTTGGACTGCACAGAGAAGTGGAAATTACAGAATTAAACAGTGTGGGTGTTTAGCCATCCAGCATAGTAGAGAATTATTAATATTTAGGTGTAAGTCAGAATTATTTCCCATATAGAGTAAATGAGTTATCTTTTGTTGTTCTGAGACAGGGTCTTACTATACTGGTCAGACTGGCCTTGGACTTCCTGTTAGCCCGGGCTGACCTCACACCAGCAGTGAACTTCTTACCCTCCCAAGTGCTGGGAACACACCTGGCAAGCTAATCTTAAAGTATATTGCTAATCTTAAAATATATTGATCATATTTTTATTCTAAGGAATAAAAAGGATCTAGGCTTTGTGTTAAAAATTTGAATTTGAGGGCTGGGAATTTAGCTCAGCGGCATAAGTGCCTGCCTTGCAAGTGTGTGGTCGTGAGTTTGATCCCCAGTACTGATTAAAAAAATTTTTTTTTGAATTTGAAACTGAGTTTTCCAGGTTAGATCTCTAACTTGTACTTAATTGTTTTGAAGATCAGTTTCTTCATCTAAAATATTTACATGGATATTCCCCATTTAATGACCAAATTCAGGTCTTCCAACGTCCCGCTGCTAATGAACTCTTTGCCAAATGGGGAACTATATATACTATGTACATTCTAATATGCAGACTAAAGCAGTGGGTAAAGGAAACTCACAACATGATGATGTTGCTTTTATTTGCACAACTCTTACACAGCTCCTTAGTTAATGAACTTAATTCCTTCCACGATTTTGGACAAGAACCAAATCACATTCTCCCATAAAGTCAACATTGAACCTAACCGCTGAATTTGAATTGGTTCTTGTCCAGTTTGGTTTGCAACTAGAATTGTGAAAAAATTTAAGTTCTGAACCAAGGTACCACACTATAACAGAACATAAAAAAGACAGCAAAAATTACTGTATTAACAAGCTGAACTGTGCAAAACAACTTTGAGGCTCTATAAAGAAAAGGTACAGAGCTGTAAAAGTCAGAAAACCAAGCAGTTACTAAATAAGGCATATCTGTACTTTGATTTCTATACTGGGCTTTCATATTTTGACTCAATCATTGAGTTTTTGTATGAACCACATGCATCTTGGTGTTCCAGATACGGTTTGAGAGACCAACTTACAACTCATCTTTTCCTTTTTGTTGGTAGGTTGGGATCAGTCAGACAAGTTTGTGAAAATCTACATTACCTTAACTGGAGTTCATCAAGTTCCTGCTGAGAATGTACAGGTGTATTTCACAGAAAGGTGAGTTTTTCTCATCACGGGAATGACAGTGATCATTAGGAGTCAGCCTTACTGTAGGATTCTTTTCTACAGTACAGGTGATAAATTCTCCTCAAATTCTAGAAATATGTTTTATACTTACTTTGAAGGGGTGTAGAAATCATCTGGCATAGTCAAATGTGTATGCTGGCTTTTTTTTTTAATGAGAACTGTAAAGATAATACATTCACTGTTGTTTTTAGGTCATTTGATCTTTTGGTAAAGAACTTAAATGGGAAAAGTTATTCTATGATTGTGAACAATCTTTTGAAACCCATCTCAGTGGAAGGCAGTTCGAAAAAAGTGAGTGATTTTTTTTCTTTCTAATCATTATTTTGTGGTACCTCATTAGATTGAACATGACTCATTTGGAACTGAGATAACTGTCTAATTAGAATTAGTTTACCCACTGTGCTAGAGTATCCAGACTGTGGCCCTCTGCCTGTTCTGTAAATAAGGTGTGACTGGAACATCACCGCTGCTGGTATGTTGGTCGTGGCTGCTTTCATACTGCATGGCAGAATTAAGTAGGTACAGCAGATCCATGGGGCTAATGATAGAAAATGTTTACTGTGTGGCTCTTCACGGAAAATATTTGCAAGTTCATGTTGTGCAACAGCTTGTTGTAAGAATATTGTGTTAAATACGGGAGCAGAAGGTATGTACATTATGGCAACCCTTAGGTATACTGTGCATATATTTTTTAAACACATAGAGGAAATCCTAAGTACTTAACCTATTTATAGTAGAGGTTATAAAATACTGAAAGCTCTCTTTTGGTCTTTGTCTTTTTGAGACAGTGTCTCACTGCGCAGTTCACCTAGCCTTGTGCTTAACTTTGTGGCTCATGCTGGCCTCAAATTTGCAGCTTCTCCTGGCTCAGCCTCCCAAGACCTGGGTTTACAGGCGTACACCACCATGCCCAGCTTGAAATTTTCTTAAAACTTAATTCGTACTTTTCACTAGTGACACAATTTTCTGTTCACTTCAAATAAATGAAGTTTAGTACATTTGGTACATATATATTGTATTCTACTGTGTCACGTATAGCAGCTTAAAAGTAACATTAAATGCAGTTTAGTGTTAGCTTGTGTTACTGCAGTGTTCTTCCACAATCCCATAGGTGAAGCGCTATTCAGAAGACTCCTAGCATTTACACTGACGACTGTTTTTTTGGTTGTTTTTGTTTTTTTAGGGGGGTTTTTTGATACCGAGGATTGAACTCAGAACCTCATGCTTGCTAGGCAGGCGCTTGAGCCGCTGAGCTAAATCCCTAGCCCTACACTGATGATTGTTGAAAGAATTATGTGTCACACCTTCCTTTCCCATTCTCTTGACCCTCTGTGCTTTCCTCTAATCACTGAAACTCAAACACTCCTTTTCTTCAAACATACCAAGAGCAGCTCATCCTGAAGTCATTCTCCTTGCTCTACAACTGCCTGGATGCCCTTCTCCTGGATCTTAGGGTTCCAGTCGTATGTCAGAGAAGCCTTTGTGATGAGGTTCTTGCCTGCTTGTTTATCTTGATGACACTTAACCATCTGATTTGTTGTGCTGTGTTTTGGGGAGAGGGTTGCACTTAGCAGTTGTTGAAGGTATTGAAATTTTACTTACATACGCTTTCCCCTCAATGAGTTTTCAGACTCTAGCCTATTCATAACGTATTAGCACCTGGATAAGTCCTGCACTTACTGGACACTTAACTGAGGAAATAATGATTCTCTAACCATACTTTTTTTTTTCCCTACTTTTCCTTTAGATCAAGACTGATACAGTTCTTATCTTGTGTAGAAAGAAAGCGGAAAATGTTCAGTGGGAGTACTTAACTCAGGTTGAAAAAGAGTGCAAAGAAAAAGAGTGAGTCTGCTTTTCATTTCTTTAAGGTTCTAACAGTGTTCTTGCTGGGGTTATAGTTTGACTGTGAATGATAGAGCAGTCCTTAAAGTTTGATGGACCATTGATCTCCTGCTGTCATTTTTTTATTGTCTTAATCGCTTTTCAACTGTCAGAGCCTGCTTGAAGAGGACATAGCCTAGCGAGCTGGTTTGTAAGGAGTTTTTTATTGTTACAGATGGCTCTTTAGTACTGGTTTTTATTCCCAGATGTAGAGATTTGTCTCCGTAAATTGAGCCTGTTACCAGTGCTTTGTTTTGGGAGCTCTGGAAAGGCTCAGATGTCTGTATTACATTTTTTAATTTCTCAGATTATTAAAATTTTTTTTATTGGCCAGCTTTTCCCCTGCTGGGACAGAATACCTGACACCTAGTGTCTTTCTGAACTCTTTTTGCTTTATTGTCTTTGAACAGCACTTTGCATCGTCATGTTAATAGGCCTTTCCTCTTATTCTGTGGGCATAGTAATTTCTTCTTTTAAAATGAAGTTTACTGGTACATTTTACTATTTCCTGGTATACTAATGACCATACTCACCATAGGGGGTTTGTACCTATACATGACGTAACTTGCTTCTTCTATTTTTCCCCATTCTTGCTTCCCTTCAGCCCCTCTCCCCCATCTTACGTACGAAAGCTTTGTTTGCAGGTTTTTTCCTGCCTTCCTTCCCCCTTCTCCCTCGCTCTGCACCTTCCCATTTGAACAGTTACTTCTTACTTCACAACATCTATTTTACATTTTGGTCCTTACTTACCCTTTTAGTTTCATTTTTTTTGGTACCAGGGATTCAGCTCGTGGCCTTGGGCTTGCCAGGCAGGCGCTTATGTCACTAAGCTAAATCCCTGGCTCTACCTTTTCTGTTTCTTATACCAGAGAAACAATACAGTGTTTACAACACATGTGTCTTATTTTATTCCACTTAGTATGATCTCAGGGTGGATCCCCTTAGCTAGAAATGTCTCAGGTTTATCCTTCTTTATGGCAGAGGTAGTACTCCAAAAAAAAACCATGTCTTTATTCACCAGTTGAAGGGGATTTGGGCTCTTTGTAAGATTTAGCTATAACAAACTGTGCTGCTATAAACAGGAGTGTGTGTATATCACTGTAGAGTGATGCTTTTAATTCTTTTGGGAAGGTGTGTGGGTAGTATAATTTGAATAAAATGTCTCCCAGTAAAAGTAACGGTGAAGATGTCCAGTGATGGACATCCTGATTGACATTTTGCTATCCCATATTTTTCAATTATTTGGTCTGTTACATCTGATCTAAATTGTAAGTGACTTTTTGAACCTCCTTGTTTTGAATGAATTATAAGTTCCATATTGTTTGGCCCAGAAGATGCATAAATAATTTTTGTAATAATATTTTTTCTCACTTTTTGATGGCAGGATAGCTTGTTAGACGTTTGTCAACTGTGTCAACATTACCCATAGAATTATAATCATTGGTCACTGCTGGAATTTTGTTTTAGCTTCACTTCTTTCAAGTTCTATCATTTCTGTATTATGAATGAATAGCTGACAATAAGCAGATGTCTTTTCTGTTTCATAGTGTAGACTTCTCTGATATGCTAACATTTCCTTTTTCACTCTTGCACTGTGTGCAAGTGTGTATTATTAGGATGGATTTTGTCTGTTATATTGTGAATATTTTGATTGGGCAGTCTGGCTTCCTCTTGTCTCTTCTGTTAACAACTTCAAATTATATGGTTCCGAGTGTTGACTTTCCTATTATTGTGTTTTGTTTTAACAGAAAGCCATCCTACGATGCTGAGACAGATCCTAGTGAGGGGTTAATGAACGTTCTAAAGAAAATTTATGAAGATGGAGATGATGATATGAAGCGAACTATTAATAAGGCCTGGGTGGAATCAAGAGAGAAGCAAGCCAAAGGCGACACAGAATTTTGAGACTTTCAAGTCCTTTTGAGAACTATAGTACAGAAATACTGGTGTTTCCAGTAAGGGAATGTTGGTGAGCTGCACATAGAAATTTGACAGATAACTACAAAGCCTTCACAGTAAAGGCACCAAATTCTCCATTTCTTACTGGAGGATTTATTTAAATGAGATATGTTTATTAAGTACTTCCTCCAACGATGGTTTGTACCCTGGCCATTTTGTTCACAAAAGGTTTACCTGGCATTCTCATCAAAATATAAAAAGTCTTGCCTAATGAAAACAATATATTATGTATATTTTTGTTCAGCTAGGAGATAGAAAACAAAAGTATTTGCTTGCCTGTAAGTTACAGATGTCATTCCCCACTAATGTAAGAATAAGAGTAAAACTGAGTTTTTGTATAAAATTCAAATTTGTGCTTCAAATTTACTGTAGAGCCATTGATCCCTGATTGCCAGGAGCAGTGTAAGTAGCAGGGATTACCATGCACTAACGCAATCATAAACGTTCCTCTCTAGATTTAAGTATATTTGTTAACAAATATGGAATTGAGGTAAAAGACAAGCATCTTCATATAGTATCAGTAAGTTATACCATGGGTCAGATAGCTTCAAAACTAGTAATCATCAAGTAAAAATAATTAATTTGAAAATCGTCTATTCCTGTGTTCAATAAAGTTGGATTTTTATGTACAGTAGTTTCACTATGTGTTTGTCCACAAGTATGACGACGGGAAAGTTAGGCTGGCTTAAACTCAGAAGGCAGAGGGAGGTGCCAGGGACCTTCATCAGCACGTCATAATGGAAGTAATAGCCAGTAGTGTGGTGACGAGAAAGCAGGTGCGTGGAGGAGAAAGGAAGTGTATCCATTCAGACTACAGATAGGCAGAATTTGGTAAAAGTGGTAGAATTTCAAGTTAATGTATAGAAAAAAGCCTGTAGACAGCTTTTGGAAGTACTTAACATAGTGTCTCTATGATGTTGGACATGAATAAAAAGACGAGAATAGAATGGATAGAATAAACAATTTATATGACCGTTTTAGAATATGATAGATGTCTTTTTAAAACAGTAAAGATAGATTTTAATGAGACTAACAATTAAAAATAGGTCTGTTAAGCAAACATGGTGACACTTAGGAGGCTGAGGCAGGAGGAGCACTGTGAGTTTGAGACCAGCCTGGGCTACACAGGAGACCCTGTCTCAAAAACAACAAAATAAAAAACAAAAACAAAAACAAAACAGTACTGTGGATACATTCCGTAAACATCAAAAGATCTAAATGTAAAAATGAAAGTATACAAGTACTAAAAGACAGATTTTCACTGCAACCAAGAATTGGGGGGGAAATTATACTTTGACTTGGAATCTAAAGGAAAACTAAATCTTTATAATATTGATTACTTTTGGTGAGAAACCTACTATGACCACAAATAGCAGAGTGTTTCCAGCAATGATGAGTGGTTGATAAATGATTGGTACTGGGCATCAAACTCATGCTTACCAGGCAGGCGCTTGAGCCACTGAGCTCAGTCCCCAGCCATGACCTTTAATAGGTGCTCACTTTGTTCAAGAAAAGAAATACTCAGAAACTGTACTTTCTATCTCACTGAAAAACTCACTAAACAGATTGTTTTGAGTGTTGAGGTGGTGGGAAAAGGTGTGAGATGAAAAGGTCAAATGCAAGTTACCTGACTGTGTCATAACTAAGTATCTCACTCGGTGAGACAATTCTCAGCACCCTCATTTTAAAGGAGAGGCTTATTTTGGCTCACAATTTGTAGAAGTTTCAGTCCATACTTAACTGGCACCAAGCCAGGGCGCATGGCAGAGGAGAAAGCTCAGCATGGCAGCAGGAAGCAGCAGAGGGATCAAGGGAGAAGAGCAACACTTCCAAGCCACCACCCCCTAGGCACCCAGCTCCTTAGACCAGGTTCACCTCCCAACAGCACACCCCACTGATCAGCCCTTCTGGACTGGTCCAGTGAGGGTTATCATGTGTGATCCAGCTGCTTCCCAGAAGCCCCACCGTGAGCACGAGGCTGTGGAGGGGCCCCCTAGATAAAAAACACCAAGATACCTCCATATGAGGGAGAACTTAACCGTCAAAATGGTTACACTGGTAACCATCATCAGGATACAGCTAAGTGGGAAAACTACAAAACACCCCTATTATTTCAAGAAGAAACTAGTAAACCAAAACTAGTACATTATTGCCCATGGGGAGAAGTTGGAGGTGAAAGTGCTGTTTCTGTGAATATCTTCCTACAGTTTCCACTTTGAAATCATAAAATTTAACAGAAAAAAGCAGCCAGCTGTAGTGGCACATGCTGGTAATTGGCACTTCGGAGGCTGCGGCAGGAGGATTGCTGAGAAATCAAGGCCAGCCTGGGCTACATAGGTAGCTTAAGTGAAACCCGGTCAAAAAGTAAATACATAAACTTCAAAACTTTCTTGATCTATGTGGTTGCTATAACAAAAATAACATACTTGATAATTTCTAAGTGATAAAAACATTTCTCAGTTTTGTACACTAAAAAGTCTCAAGAGTGCTAGTGTTTTTTGGTACGGCTTCCAAGGTAGTAGTTTTTAGCTAATGTAGGAAAATGATGGAATCAGAAAAACACTTGCAACCCTTGATGAAATGACAGCCAGGGTAATAGTCACTAATGAAATACATAAACCATAAGGCAAGATATTAATTAGTGATGAACTTTTAAGTGCAAGGACCAAGCTGACCTTACCTGATCTGTCTAAGCATATGTGGTTGGAAAAGCAAATAACACCATTGAAAATTTACCACTGCAAAATGTCCTGAATCTAGTCCAGCCTCTAGATGTAACTGTTGGCTTATAGGAAACTTAGGTGACAGGAAAAAAGGAGGTCTGAAGAAGCATGGCCAAAATGTTAGACAGCTTGTTTTCCCCAACCAATGAAAGACAAAGGAGAAAAGGCTAAGAAAGGCCCTTGTGAAGCAAAAAGGATTGTAGGGAAATGGTTGCTGAATGAAATGTGGATTATGTTTAGGACCAAGTGACCAAACAGTTGGAGAGAGGATAGGGTATTCTATCAATAACAAACTAGAAAACCAGCAAATCTGCTCTAGGATTTAATACTAGTTATAATTTGAGATATTAGAGGACACTTGGTGAATTACCATATGAATTTAGGAAATGCAAACCCAAGGTGTACCTTAATTCCCTCCTATATCCTGTTGGAATTCCAGACTATTCAGTTGTATTCTAGATTTCTCCACCAGGTATCCCAAACACTGCACGATGAAACCTCAATTCCCATCTTGCTTCTCTTGATCTATTTTATATATATATAAAAATATGTGTATATATATTTTTTTGGGGGGGGGGGTCTTTTTGAGACAGGGTCTCACTGAAGTTCAGGCTGACCTTGAACTCACCATGTAGCCCAGGTTGGTCTCAAATTGGCAGTGATCCTTTTGCCTCAGCCTCCCAGGTGCTGAGATTACAGGCACGTACCCCCCCACCCCGGCCATATTCTTTATTTTGGAGTTGGCCTTTGCCATCTGTCTCAGCAGGAACCCAGGAAGCCAGCATTGCCACTTAAACTATGTCTGGATTTCTAAAAAATATTTTTAGCTGTGTATGAGAGTACACACCTGTGTTACTAGCACTCAGGAGGCTGAGGCAGGAGGATCACCACAAGCTCAAGGCCAGCCTGAACATTGTGAGACCCTGTAAAAAACAAAAAAAACAACTCCTAGGACAAATCCTCTTCTTTGCTACTGTTCATGCTCTAGTTGCAACTCACATATCCTAACAGAGGTCTTATCTGTAGCCTGTCTTTCATGACCATCTACCTAGCTATCATGATCTACAGAGTAAGTTGTCTTTTTTTTTTGAGACAAAATCTAGCTATACAATTCAGGCTGACCTTGAACTATGTAGCCCAAGCTGGCTTGGGATCCTCCTACCTCAGCCTCCCAAATGCTGTGATTACAGGTGTACACCTCTGTGCCTGGCTTAATGTCATTTAAAACTCTCCAATACCTGGTATTGGATATGTGAAATGCTCTGTAAATGTGGCTTTTTTTGTGTTACGCTTCATATTTCTGATATACTCAAGTGACTGATTTCTCTGTTTGACACATTCATTTCTCTTCTTCCTGTGCTTCATTCCTACTGCAGTGACTGTCATCTCGTCTCCCGATTTAAGTTCAGGTATCCACTCCGTGACGATTTTCCTGGTCCTAAGTACATTCTTCCATACAAATACACTATGTATATTTTTCATCACTGGGCTGATCACGTTATTGTTATTCCACAAGTCAGCTTTTGCTACCCTTATTGTTTATTACAGCATGTAAATAATAGAGGAGATATTTACTATTCCAAGACATTTTTTCCTCCTTCTATAATCAGACTTAGAGGCATATTTTATACTGGAGACCCTCAGATGAATCAGAAACACAGTGGTTCTTTTTGTTCAGCTTTAACTTCCAATCTATTATTTCACTAACAGTAATTAATAGTCAGGTGAACTCTGCAGGTCAGGCAAGCCAGGCCAGGGTTACAGAATGCCACAGATGACCTATCAGCTGGGTTATCTGTAAGAAAATACTTTTTTTTTGTCTTTTTTGAGACAGGGTCTCACGCTATGCAGTTCAGGCTGGCCTTGAGCTCACTTTGTAGCCCAGGCTGGTCTCAAACTCACGATGATCCTCCTGCCTCAGCCTCCCGAGTGCTGGGATTACAGGCATGAGCCCCATGCCTGACTAAGAAAATACTCTTGATGAAGTTCTTTTAAAAACACAAACCCCTTTACAGGAAAAGGAAATCATAGCATATTTTCACAGAACATACGTTTTATTCTAGGTTGTGCTCTATGTGAAAATGGTATGACTATTAAATCAAAAAGGTAATTCACTGACAAACATTTCAATTTCTTCATATAAAACTTAAAAAGTAATTTAATTACAGACAGCATCACATGGATAAATATACTGAACCCCTTTAAAAATGAGGGTTTTGTTTATTAGGAAAGTCTTCTTTGCTGAATGCTCAGCAGCTTCTGGCACTGATTTACCACATGGCTCGCTGGACCCCTGAAAGCTGGCCGTGGTCAGCTAAATGACGGAAGACGATACGACTAAGCCTCCAGCGCCGCTTCACTCCACGGGGACGGGATGTCATAACACAGCGGTTTCTAATTCTAACAGGACAGCTGTCCCGGGGAAGGGCAGCGATTTCTTCATCAGCCACTTCCTAGGAGAAACCACAAACGTACAGGATCAGCACCCCAGGCCAGACCTGCGGCTCCCTTCACAGGCTAACGCTTCACCTAACATGACCACTATCACCTCCCAGTCCCTTGAGAGGGACAGGGATGAAATGCAGGGGAAACTTGGGGTCTAAATAACAGCCTGCTTTCTCTGTTCATCACTCATCAGTACTTTCCTGGGGTTGCACAACGAGATTGCTAAAAGGCTCGTTAGGAGTGAAGTCATCTTTATTCTAAAACTTAAGTCAGTTTACAGGCTATTTGTGTATGTTGACTTGGAATATTTGATCTTATTCTTCAGAAATTATACTGCAACAAACAGTAACAAAAAGTGATCTGATGTGAATTAATGATTTGTAGAAAGGGACTTATAGCTAACCTGAAGATCTTTTGGCAAAATGGTATTCTTTCTAAGCGAATTGATCCGCAGCCTCGCATCGGCATATTCATAGGCTGTTTTTCTTCTCTTCACATCACGTAACATTTTCCAGTCTACGTAGTAACCTCGCACTTGGCTGGAAGCTGATGAAGGAAGTATCTAAAAGACAGAGGCAAGGAATATGTGGAGGGTAAGAACAGTCAGGCCTAGGTTTGGTGAGTGTTCCCCAGTCCTGAAGTCATTGGTCACTATGACAAGTATTTCTTTCACAGTTCTGTTACTGTAATAACTCAAAATAATAGACTATTT
The DNA here is from genome assembly GCF_034190915.1 of Cavia porcellus. Taxonomy (NCBI): domain Eukaryota; kingdom Metazoa; phylum Chordata; class Mammalia; order Rodentia; family Caviidae; genus Cavia; species Cavia porcellus. Next base: position 10,902,030 of record NW_026947512.1, on the reverse strand, counting down.
CAGAATAACTTTCATGAACACACATTAAGTCCAAGTGGTAAAAATTAACATGACGTCAATAGTTGCGTTAGAAGATGAGAAATTTTTAGAAATTCTTGATTTTTACTTAGGCTGATCTCAAAAAAGTAAAAATAAACAGTGAAGTCTCCCTCTCACCTCCTTCCTCCCTTGCCCAGTCATATCCACCTGCCATGAACATGCAGTTACGTGTCCTACACATCCTTTAGAGATTTTTGTCTCTATGAATACACGTATACATTTCTCCTCCCATTTTCAGCCCCCTCTTTTTCATTTAACAAAGTATGAGAGATCTTTTCATATCTCGATTTCTTTAAATTGCATAGTTCAGTGGAATGGATACCTCATTATTTAGCCTGCAACCTATTGGTCAGACTGTACAACGTACCTCACCACGTATTATAAACAATGCTACAGTGAATAACGTATGAATCATCTCAGGATCGATCTGCAGGATAAATTTTTGAAAGCAGAGTTTCAAAGTCAAAGAGTACTTCGAAATTATCACTGATAACACAATTAACACTAGTTCTCAATTTGTAATTTCAACAGAACAGCCAAAAGGGTACCGACTGCTAAAAACGTAAGTCTTTCAGAAGAAATACAACATGTTAACTTATACCATGTTGTAACATGTATATAACGTTATATACATATTAAATTATAATTACAGAAAATGATGATGGCTTCCTGTAGCTGTCTATAGAAGAAATACATAAACATAGCAAAATGGAAAACTGAGAATAAGAATAGGGGAACCAATTTTCTTTTCTTTTTTTTTTTTTTTTTTTTTTGTCTTTTTCTATCAGTATCGGGGATCGAACTCATGACTCCCTGCTTGCAAGGCAGGCACTTATGCCGCTGAGCTAAAACCCCAGCCCCAGGGGAACCAACTTAAAAAAAAAAAAACTGTTAACAGAAAGAAACTAAGCCCTTTTCCACTTCCATTACTACACAAAAGTCCCATGAGGAAATACAATGCTTCCAGTATGACCTTTTGAAAATAAGCATGAATGAACATCAATTTGGCACATTTTGCCCCTGCTCACCGTCTTCAATTTCTCTGCTATTCTGTTGACTGTCTCTGCCCCATCAGACCGTGGATACTGCTTTATTCATGGTCCCAGCAACCTTCGCGCTGCTGAACTCAACAGCCAGTTAGCGTTTTTAGCTAACTTTTCAGCTGCCCACAGCCTACTTATTGAAATTCTGTCATCGCTGGCTTCCAGGCCACACATTCCCCTGGTTTTCTTCCTTCCTAGCTAACAATTTCATTTTGTGCGGCTGGAGTCTCTAAGGCCGCAACTTTCGGACCCCTTCCCTTGAGTCAATCTCGCAAATTTCACGCCAGTCTGTTCCTGTAATCTGCTTAACACCAAACTGACATCTGTAGCTTGGACCTGCCCTAAACCAAGCTGGAGAGGAGCGAAGACCCAGGGATTGGAATGCAATGGGCGCTGTGAAGGGGAGGGTCGAGGGCGGCCCGCAGTCCATAGAATTCAGAGATGAGGGGTAGGGGTGGAGGTAAAGTGCAAGCCTGACCTGCCGGAAGGTCCGCAGCAGCGACCCCAGCGTGGAGGCCGCCATGTTGTCCGCCGCAACAACAAATCGCTACAACTTTATTGACAACAGCTGAATGACGCAGAGCGCGAGAGGCGGGGCCTGGATGCGGAGGTGGGGCCTAGCCGTAGGGGGCGGGGCAGCGCGGCGGGCGGGTCTTAAAGGAGGGTTAGGTATAGGATTTGAGCTCTCGCGGTATTTCAAGGAATTTAGGCAAATCACAAAGGTGGGGTTTGATGTCCCTGGTGCAGTGTCATTCTGTTGGTCACCTCTTGCTCCCTTTTCATCCACTTTACTTCCGTCATGAACAACCTACGTTTTCACCCACTTCTTTTCCTTCCCCCCTGCCAGCTTCCCTGCCCCGGCCCCTCTCTGTCCCGTCCAACCTCCTCCTTTATGTTCTCCACTCCATGTGGGGCACTAGTCGGCAAAACCTACAAATTGTTCCCAGCTCCTTCTGTCGTATTTCCTATAGATCTTGCAAATGTCCCTTTTTTTCTCCACTATAATGGTGGTGTGATGAGGATAGTTCTCATACATGTTAGGGTTTTTAATACACATTATGTCCGTATTGGGGTTTCAGGGCCTAAACGTTTTTGTTTGGTGGTAGATAGGTTGCATCGCCCTTTAAAACTTGCTGTTTTCAGTATAGTAAAGAGAACTTTAGGTCTTCTTCATAACAGCTGGGACCCTCTCCTCTGGACATAAGGCAATATCATCCCGTACATCCTGTTAAAACTATAAGAAGGAGCATATGTTAGTTTGGCAAGTACCCGTGTCATAGATGAACCGGTGCATATTTATTCTATTTATGTCTGCATTGTTACAGTGGCGCCTTCTGGGAGAAAGGAGAATTGAATGCAAACTCCTTTATTTGGAGGTTCAAGTGTACTGGAACATATCTAATGGAGTGGGGGAGTATCTGACAGATCAGCTGGTGGGAAAAGACAACATGAGCCCCTGTTAGAACAGAAAAGTCTTGGATCAGCCTCAGGCAGGCGTCTGTCTCAAGCCCATGTAACACTTTGTCTCTCCCTTTCAGTCGAGGGTTACCCCTGTAATTGGCTTGTGAAATGGGTGCACTGAAATCCTGCTTGTGTGTTTGTTTTTCAGAAATAGTGTTAGAAACATCTTTTTAATTTCCCAGTAGGTGATTTTTCTTACTCTACATTACTGTTATGATGGGGAACAAGGCCAACAACCTACCCCCACAATCCCATAGGAAGAACAGTCAGGAGGATTACATACATCTGGGCCAGGCACAAGACTGACGCCTGATCTTCCTAAGAAGTGGCCAGCAAGGCCAAGATGAAGTCACAGGAGCCAGGTGAACCCAAGTGTTTGTTACTCTGACTGTGGTAAATTAATGGTGGGTGAAGAGGCAGGCGTGGATCTCCTGCAGTCAGGGGTGGCAGGTGGGTGCTCATACCTTGGATGCGGCCAGCTGTTTGCCAGCTTATTATAAAGGACATTACAAAGGGTACAGATGGACAGCCAGTTGCAAGAGGTGCATGGGGCAAGATTTACGGCAGTGCTGGAGATATGGTTGGAGCTTCTAATGATACAAACATCCCACTATTGCACGTGCTATTGGTTCACTGCCACTAGTACAGGGGAAGATACATGAACTTTCAGGCCTTTTCTACACTCCAGGAACCTCCACACCTCCATCTGTCCCGAAATTTCTGCAAACATCTTTCAATGGCATTAGTGGCTTTTTAAAAATTGTGGTACAATCTGCAGTGATCATAGCACATTTTGTGCAGCTCTAACAGGCTACCTAAGACTGCATAACATATAAAGGATATCCTGGCAGCTAGGAGCCACAACATCAAGGGACCTGCATCTGTGAGGGCCTTCTTACTGCATCATTCCAGAAGGGCAAGATAATATGAGAGTGAGCAAGAAAGCCAAGCTCACTTGTTAAAGATATCTTTAAATTTGTCTTTATGTCTTTTTTTGTGTGTGTGTCTTTTTCATTTTTATCGGTACCAGGGATTGAACTCATGACTGCCTGCTTGCAAGGCAGGTGCTTATGCCACTGAACTAAATCCCCACCCTTTTATATCTTTTTTAAAGAGCAAATGGCTTTTTATTGGTATGTTTGTGAATCATAATGAATACAGTGGATTCATCATACACAGAACGTACTACATGTCACATCACCTCCACTCTCCTCATCTCCTGCCCATCCTGAGATCCCCTTCCCCACAAAATCTGTCTCAGTTTCCTGTGGTGTTTGTTTGATTGTTTTGTTTTGGTACTGGGATTGAATTCACAACCTCACGCTTGCCAGGCAGGCGCTTATGCCACTGAGCTAACTCCCTGGTTCATCCTAAGGTGTTTTATAACAAGCCTACTCTCATGACAAGGAACCTGCCCCCATAATGGCAACATGAACCCACTAGAACTGATATAATTACTTCTTAAATGTCTTACTTCTCAATACTGTTGTATTGGGGATTCAATTGCCTGCACATAAATTTTGGGGGACACATTCCAAGCAAAGTGCATAATGTAAAATCTACCATCCTGATGGTTTTAAGTGCTCAGTGATGTTAACTACATTTCACATTGTTGTGCAACTATCATCATCCACCCCAAAATTTTATCTTCCAAAACTGAAACCCCACACCATTAAACAATTTCTCACTCCTCTGTCCTGCAACCCTAGTACAAGTTGACAGACAGCTAAATGAGCTAGACTGATAGGTCAGAAATAAACCCCGATATAATTAGAATTTGGTCGTACATTAAAACATAAAAATCATTGAAGAAGTAGTCCTGGAGTAACTGGGTAAGATTTTGGAAATTTTTCTAAATATAGTTTTAGTTCTTACCATGCATCAAAATAAATTGTAAAGACTTAAATATGGTTGTATTTTTTAAGCATTTAAATCACAGTAGACAATTCCCAGATAATAATAATAATAACATTAAAAATAATTCAAATCACTGGTTTCCAAGAAAATGCAAATTAAAACAATGAGACAGATTCAAGCTAACAAATTAGCAAAGACTTACTTTTCCTCTCTTTTTTACAATAACAATTACACATTTTGGGATTTATTTCTCCCACAGTTCTTATTACTTTTTTTTTGAAGAGAATAAAACCAAATGTGACAAAAGAAAACAGAGTCAGTCAAATAAAAAGGATGGACATAGTACATGATGTAAAAACAGAATACAAGGTGATCAACAGTGGTTACCATAGTGCCTCTTGCTATCTTAAAAAGAATTGCCTATATCATCAGTAATAATAAAATTGAACAAAACAGTAAAGAACAAAACCAATAAAACCAAACCATTGGAGACATTACAGGACTTCAAAAGAAGATAATAGTCAAAGCAGAATGTGCATCATAGTGAATCTTATTGCCTTCAAAGTACTTGCCTCTACCCTCAAACTTGATACTATCAAACAAAACAGAATAGAGGAAAATCAGTCAAAACAAGATGGTGAGAGCAATACAGGGGTTCAAATCAGGTTAATAGGAAAACTTTAAAGTTTTTACATAAGGATATTTGCCTTATATAAGGGATTATTCATAACAAGAGCAAATAAAGTACAAAAGTAGAGGAGTAATGAAATGAATTAAATAAAATTACAGTTCTAAATTTTAAAAATTCGGATGCCACAATGATTGTAATCAGTATGTATTGCAAACACATACTGATAAAATACAAATTAAAAAAGTTCGATGGGCTTCAAATTTTAAACATTCATAGATAAGGTATAGATACAGGTTAGATAGAAGAAAGATTAGAAGGGAGAAAGTTACTGTTTTTTAGATGTAAAAATTTCCAATTTTTCCCACTGATTTTTTTCTTGGTTTCATCTTGGCGATGTGTGCGTGCGTGCACAGAGCAGACTCTGACCCCTGTCAGCCCGCCCGCAGTCTCACCGCCCTCTCTCCGTGTCTGCACATTTTTTGGATGTATACATTTTGCTTGTATCTATCCCTTCATTATCTGCCTTCTTACACCCTCCCTCCCTCTCTTACTCTCCTCCTCTTGTCTAGTAATAGTCTCTCTTCTGTCATTTCTTTTTAAAAAAGATCTGTCTACCGGGGAGACCATGCAATATTTGTCTTTCTGAGTCTGGCTTACTTTACTTAATACCGTGGTCTCCAGATCTACCTGCAGTAACAGAAGTTACGTCTTCCTGAGGCTGAATAATTCCCCCTTGTGTATGTACCACATTTTCTTATTCATTCATTTGTCCATGGGCCCCTGGGCTGGTCCCACATTTTAGCTGTTGTCTATTGTGCCGCAGTAAACACAGGTGTACAGGCATCCCGAGAGCGTGCTGCTTTAATCCCTTTAGGAAAATAGCAAGGAGTGGTAGAGCTGGATTAAAGGGTGGCTCTATTTTCTATTTTATGAGTAAGCCCTCACTGCTTTCCATAGTGGCTACACTAACGTACATTCTCACTGGCTGTATAGAGGGTTTCTTTCTCCCTCCGTCCTCACCAGTGTTTATTTTTTATGTATGTATTTTTCTGTTTACTTAGTATTCTGCAGGGCAGCCACTCTGACGGGGTCAGCTTGAATCTCATATAGTTTTCATTTGCCTTTCCCTAATAACTAAAGGTGTTGAACATTTTTCCATATACTTATTGACTGCGTGTACTTTGTTCAATTCATTTGCCCACTTATTGGTTGGGCTATTTGATTTTTTGGTGTTAAAGTTTTTGAACTTTTGTACATTCCAGATATTAATACTCTGGCAGAAGGGCAGCCAGCAGATATTTTGTCCCGTTTTGTAGACTGTCATTTCACTCTGTCGGGTGTTTCTCTTGCTCTACAGAAACTTGTAATTCGATTAGCCTCATTTGTTCACTCTCTCATCTCCTCTGCTGTTGAAGTTTTTGCTCATGCCATTGGCTTCAGGTGTTGAGGAGGTTGAGAGACAAGGATGTAGTTTATCTTCTATAGTAGTTATCTGGTTTTCTCAGCACCATTGTTCTTTAACTGTTTTTATTTGCAGTACATATTTTGGGCTTCTGTGTCCAGACTCAGATGGCTGTAGTTGTAGGGTTTGTTTCTGTGTTCTGCTCTGTTCCACTGGTCTACATGTCTATTTTTTTTTAATCAGTATCACACTGTTTCTATTACTATAGCTCTGTAGTTTAATTTGAAATTAGGTATTGTGATGCCTCCAGTATACATGTATTAATTTTAGACTCATTTATGTTGAATTTAACTTAAAAATATTATCTAGCTCCTGTCTTTTGATGGCTGTATTATTTTACCCAAAATATTTTAAAAGTGTGTTAGCAGTGGTGAAGGAAAGAGCCCGTCTCCATCAAGAGCCTCCCCTCACCCAGAGGGATGTGGCCATCAGAACTATGCCCAGAGAGGCAGGCGGCTCACCACTGAGGACGTTTGCTTCGTTCATCTCCACACCACGTCATTCCCTGCCTGTGTCTTCACTTCTGTTGCTCAGTATCTACTATGCAGCCAATGACTGTCCCTTTGTACACAATCTCTACTAATACAGGCTGGCACATTACAGTAACTTCTCTGTGTTTGGGAGGGTTAATTAATGACTCCATTTTCTTATTTCATAACTGGTGAGTAATAGAATTCATCTGGCTGCAGCTGTTATAGTAGCACAGTAAGAGCATGGTCCCAAGAGCTCTGGTCCCCAGAGTCCGGGCCTTGATGAGTGTCATCAGCACCGTTGTCCTTGAACAGGTTCCTCATGTGTCTGTGCAGGGCTCCACAATGACGCTACTCCCCATGAGAAGCCATGACCACTGGGTTTTCCTCATGTCAGCTGGGTGTGCGTAGACACAACAGGACCATATTCTCCTGGGCCCTCACAGTGGGGGATGGAAAAGCAAAGGGACCCTCCCCCCACCTTTTGCAACGCTGGGTCTGCAATGGTATATATGAATAGTGGATGAAACCTCTGCTCTCGCTACATGTCTGCCTTCATGTAAATACCACCAGCCACATAGTGATCCAACTGGTCTGTCAATTTTGCTCTAGCGATCCTGGCCTTCCGTAATTCTCGAAGCAGCCTGGGTCTTTGCCTACGGAGCCTCTTCCTGGAGCTGTGTGCTGTGCATGAGATCGGACGCCAGATGGCGGTAGTGCTACGTCCGCTTCAACACGATCCAGCTCTGCTCACCCTTCCTGAAGCAAACCAGAAACGCGAACACGCGCGCGCGCACACACACCTGTGTTCCAAATAAAGCAGAAACTTTTCCTACAAGCAAGGTGGGATCTCTGAGATTAGGCTTACACTTTTTGTAGGAGTCACAGGCAAACAAGGTTATATGATTTGTAGGGTCCAGTGCAAAATAAAAGCACAAACTCCTTGCCCAAAAAGCAGGAAGCAAAATGCTGTTACAGGAAGTAAAATATCATTTTTTTCTTCCTTCCAGGCTCTCCACTTGTCATGAGCTTTTAATTTGCTAGTGAGTGTTGTTCTTAGTAAAAATTAAACCCCTAAATTTAATTTACAATCGTTAGCATGCATTTTAGCACTCATCTTCAGGTTGTGTGGTGCCAATTAACAGGGAAATATAAGAGCATTTAACTTTACACCGTTCATATTTTATAGTGTATACATGCCCCTGCATCTCATCTCTCCAGAATGGTGAAATCACTGCATAAAACTCACTCAGTAGCCTTGATTTCATGTCTGATATGTGCATACTCCACCAACATCCACCTTCAGCTTATTAACTGGTAGGGGAAGAATGGAAGGAAAAGGGGCTAAACCTCTGTCCCCAAAATGCCATCCTTTCTTTCTGTGTAAGAATCAACATCTGGTGGCCTTGGGGCTACCAGGCTCCAGCCTACTCATTCATAAACACAATTCTCACCTCACACCCATTTTGAGCCTTGCTGATCTCCCATGCGCAGTAGATCCCCCCGGATCCTTGCTAATGGGGTGTTCACAGAGGGAGCAGCAAGGCATATGAGCTCGCATCTCCTCTGCCTATGAATGCACCCCATTGTCCCATTGGACTTCACTTCCAAGGCACAAGGTAAAATTATTAAGGATTTCACAATAGTGACGTGGACATGGTGGTGCACACCTGTAATCCCAGCTATTCAGGAGGCAGAGGCAGGAGTATTGCAAGTTTAGGGCAACCTGGGAAATTTAGTGAGAATTCATCTCCAAAATAGAAAGAGAGAGAGACAGAAGAGAAAAACAGTAATAGCAGGATGAACATTAAACCAAGCACCAGGCTCTTCTGAGGCAGAGTCCTGTGTGGCCTGCAGGTGACATCCCTATGAAACCAGCTGGCCATGGGCTGGCCTGTATGCAGCCATCTCCACACCATTTTCCCACTCCTCATCATGCCTGCCTCTCCAGGAGTTGTTTTAATCCACAAGTCAGAGCACCGTCCCCTATGCCTATGCCAGTCTGAGAGTGAGCAGCCATTGATTGAGCTTACTCTAGTGGAGGATGGGGAAGAGTCAACTCAGCAATGCACGCTTGCACGTCAAGTGGTGACATGCTGTGGGAGCAGAGTAGGGAAGGAGGAAAGAGTTAACGGGTGGAGCGCTGTTATTTAATGTGATCGGAGATCGGTAAGATAACATTGAACAGGGACCTAAAGGACATGAAGGGCTGAGCCAAGAGGCATTGGAGAAGAACCATTCCAAGCTGCAGAAGGAGTGGCGGGGATAAAGGCCTCGAGATGGAAGTGTGCATGGTGTGAGGAGAGTATGAGGCCGGGCTGGAGCTAAGCTAGTAAGAGGGAGAAGGTGGGTGAGGGCAAAACAGTGGGGACTTCCGGGCAGGCCACAGAGAGCGGTGCATTCCCAGCATGCACTTCGGTGAAGGCCACTTCCTTAAATTGTCTTCATGACTTAGTAATATCACCAAGCATCCTTTGGTCCCTTTTCCCTCACACTGTGAACCTTCCCAGCCCCACCTCTTGCTCCAGCTGCTGTGTAGCTGGCCAGTTCTGAGCAGCTGCCACCACCCTAATTCAGCTGCAGTAAGAGGCAGCTTGGGTCCACCTCTTACTTTTCACTCTGGGGATTCTCTGGCATTGATTTGGACCGCAGGAAACCAGAGTCCTGCTCAGCGGTACCATGCACACAGCTTGCTGGTCAGGGGACTTGACCCCTGAGGGGACACCTTGAACCAGTGGGGTGGAAGCGTGTGAGAGCACACTCTGTATGATCTAGGTCTCAGAGATCAAGTGAGCACCACTGGCCTGTGGCAGGCATAGGGTGAGTGGCCTCCTTGTTCTCTTCCATTCTTCCTTCTTCCTCTTCCTGATGCCTCATTCATGTTCCACAGCCTACCTCCCAAATACTTACATAAAAGCCTTTATTCCAAAGTCTGTTTTTGAATGGATTGGTGGGGAGCACTCAAGGTAAGATTTAAGAAAAAAAACATCCAATTGTCCTGAAGTTGTTGATTCTACTACAAATAGCCTCATTAATGGTCTTTATCCTACTCTGTTCCCTTGATCAGACCCTCTTGGTCTTTTGTCCATATTGTAACTAAATGGATTCCCTAGAGCTCTGTCAGCCTTCCATGTTTTTTAAAAACATTTGACCCATCACCTCCCCTACAACACCATTCACCCTTTTCTACTGCCAGGGTGAATATTCTAAAATACCACAAGTGATATTTAAGGAAATATCACTTTTGGTAGTTCCCCATCAACTGAAAAATGAAGTTCAAACTCTTGAGCACCATATTCGTGGCCACAGCAGATCTCTGGGACATTATCAGCATTTGTCCCCCTAACACATCTGTCAAGTGTGTCCTGCAGTCACTCTTCCTCTCAAAGCCTTCTCCCTGGCTCTCCTCACCTCCCTGTGCAGCTCAGTTCTCCAAGGGCTCGACTGAGCACTGGGCATGCCTCATTTTGGAGAGCAAGTGACAAGACTTGGAGGTAATGCCCCAGAATGTGACCCATGGGGACACGATTCCATATAAAGGGTTTTGTTGGTTTGCCTCAGCTCACAGGTCTGAAAGTAGTTTTACACCAGAAAAGAGCCACTGCTTTGATTTTGGTAAGGAAATGAGAAAATTGGCCTTTGCAGCACTTGACATCTTGTGGTAAAGTTTTGAGTAGGGGATATGTGGGAAGCACCTTTTCATCTTTATAATAATCACCAAGGCTGATTTCTAAATAAAGATAATGCAAGTGACACTTTGCAAATTTCAAATTTGTAGTAGCAGATATAATACTTGATTTCCACTCACCACCTCTGACTTTCACGAAATGTGTTAAATTTTCTACCTCCTTTTATTTTAAAGAGGATAAAATGGAATAAAACCAATCAAAACAAATGAATGTAAAAGATACAGGACTTCAAAACATTACAAAATCAACAACAGTTACCGTAATGCCTCTTGATGTCTTCAAAATAGCTGCAGATAACTTTGGACATAGTAAAAACCAAATAGAACAGAAGAGAATAGAAACAATAAAACAAGACAATGAATGCAATCAAGGACTTCAAAACAAGCCAACAGTAAATCCAAAATGGCTACCATAATATGTCTTGCTATCTTTGAAACAGCTGCTCCTATCATTGGATTTAACATAATAAAACAGAACAAAAGAAAATAAAACCCAACCCAACAAACAATGGAAACTATGTAGGACTTCCAAACAAGACCATAGGAAATCAACAATGGGCTACGACCCTCAGAAGGAGATCCCCCCTAGATGTCACACTGTGTACCACTATCCCCTGAACCTATGATCAGACCTCTGGCCCTAGACCTGCAATGTTAGTGAAACCCTAAAGCATCTCAGGCATCCAGTTGCATTTCACCTCCATAGCTATCATCGCAGTCCATGTTTCTCTGGATAAGCCTGTCACTTACAGAGCAGGGGTGTGGGGGGTCGGTACTTCTTGTTTGCCAGTGAGTGTGCTGGAAGGGGCTGGGGGCTGGCTGTTCCAGTCTGCTGGCAGCTCACACCTGGCCCTGGTTTCCAGACTGGGCTTCCTTGCTAGTGTGGCCTTGTTCTCTCTATCCCAGTCCATGAATGGCGCTGACTCATGGAGAGAGGCTGGGGTCTGTCTGTTCCAGTCCGGCGGTGGCCCAGCAAGGTGCTGGTTCCCGGAATGACCTTGCTTCCTGGTGTCATGTGTTCAGTTTTCTTCCTAGCAGTTTTAAGAAGACGCTTGCAGATTTTTTGATTGGTTGCATGCAAAAAAGTTTTGCCTTCTGAGTCTTGTTTCCCACCCACATATGCAGTGTCTTCTTGATTCGAAGCCTTGGAATTGTCATTTCTCCATTTCTCTTGCTCTGCCTGCAGGGCCAGTGGGCCCAGCATGCAGGTCAGCACTGTAGGACAGGCCCAGGCCAGGGGCACAGGGGCCTGACAGTCAGAGGTGCTGACTAAGTGACTGCTTGAGAAGTAAATGGTTTTAGGATAATCTTATTTGACCAGTGGGGGCACAGTTCAGGAAAGAGGTCTTATCTCCTCTATCCAGTGCACAGGGTTTATAATCTCAGTGATAGCTGTGGCGCTTGTGAGAGGAAGCACGCACTGAGGACTCCTTTTTCCAATGCTAGCAACTTCCTTAAACTGAGCTAATTCTTGGTTTAAGGATCTCTTTTACTTTTCTTTGATGTAAGAATTTCCTGCCGTTAAACATTGCCACAAACTTGGTTATTTAAAACAACAACAATATGTCCTCTCACAGTCCTGGAGGCCCAGTCCAACATCGAGTTGCAGAAGATCCATCCCTTCTAAGGCTCGGCGGGAGGAGCTTCGCTTGCCTTTCTACTCCCGAGTCACCAGCTTGGGGCACCATCGAGTCCCCACTTCATCTGTCTGTGGCCCCCTTCTCTGGGTGAGATTCTGCATCCCTGTTCTGCCGCAGACTAAGACGCCCTGATTTGGATCTGGGGCCCATCCCGATCCCACACAATCTCATCTCAGCTTTCACCTTAGTTTCATCTGAAAACACTGTTTTCAAAGCAGGCCACCTGGTTGAGTTCTGAGGGGCTCTGTTCAGCTCCGGGCACCGCTCTGCTCTATCAGGACTTCAGTGCCAGCTCCTCCACTTACGTCAGCAGCTTCATCTCTTTTCTCCCTTCTCCACTCTCAGTTCTTTTTTCCCTAATTAACTCCCTTAGGAGTGACTCATAATTTGTGTGTGCAACACTTGGCCATTTTGCATCTCTAAAAATATGTGCAAAGTAAGCACATACACACAGAGCTTCTCACAGAGGTAGTCAGGGCAGGGCGGGAAGGACTGGCGTCTTCATGCACAACTGTTACACAGTGTTTGTAGTATTCGCCCCGATTTACTTGAAACATGTTGTTTTCAAGTCCCCAGCAAAGTGTCTGGTGTGTATGCAGACAGTGCTCATAAATATTTCCTGGATTGAAAAGATGCAAAGTCTTACCTGTGATTGTGTCCCAACCAGACATTGCCACTGTGAAAGGGAGAGAACTGAAACTCCACCGAGTCATTCTTCATTGCTCTTGGACATTCCCTTCAAGCCCAGCCTCTATGGACACAACCAGCCATGGCAAAAACCATGCTTACAATGATGCCAGTGGCAACCTTTGTCTCTTCCAGAGAGAGAGAGGAACGAAAGAATCTTTAAAAGGACCATGTGGTGCGGGAAGGGTTCTTCTGAGTCTCTCTAACAGCCACAAAGTGTACGCCTGTTCTTCTGGGAACAAAGTGAAGTCTGAAAGGCAGAGATGAAGCTTGGGCTGGGTGTTCATGGACCAAGCAGGCTGCCCCGGAGAGGGCCAGCACCCAGCCCGCCCTGTGTGTGGGGGAGGGTGGCGATGGTCACAAAGCATAACCTTCAGCTGACTGATAGTCAAACAAAGGTGATCACTGTGCTCCTCCGGAATGCTCAGGACAGCCCTGCCTGCTGCTTGGAGAGACAGGGGCCCCGGGGCTAAGGACGCAGATGTCCTGCCTCAGCAGAATTCCAGGATGCCACAGCACCTCCTTGTCCTGTGGCCTGGGTTCCTGAAACCATGGCCTCTGTACAGCTAAGCAGGTTCAGCTGCTTACTCCAGCCTCTCCAGGGAGTGAGTTCCCTTTTCTCCTCTCCATAGAGGGGAGTCTACCCTTTGGGGTCTTTGAATATGACTCAGTACACTTTCAGGAGCTCCTCTAGCTGCTTGTGGCCCAGGCTGAAACAAAATATTTTGTGTGGTTTTCTTTTGTAATGTCCATTTGATGAAATAAACAGTCAGTAGGAAAGAAGCTTTGTCTTTCTTCCACATCATGTCTCTTTACTCTCTGTCCTCTAAATTCCAAACCATCTCATGAAAAAGGCAAAATGTTAGCAATTTAGCTTGAGTGCGTTGCTTTTGGTAGTCATGGGGACACAAATATCAAAAAGCAGTACCACGTTAATGGGATCCAAGTACAGAACACTTCAGCAAAACCACAGGATGAGTCCTGATGATGTCAGCTTAAGGCAGATGTCCCTGTTCCTGGAGAGGATACATGGTCCTTGAGATCCTGCAGGCCACCCAGCAGCCTCAAAGGAGCAGAAATGTCGTTATGTCCACAGCCAGTTTGGGGGTCTGGGAAGGAGAAAGGGGAGAGAATCTTATCCTTCCATTTCATGTTTGTCAAAGACATACTCTCCGCATCTTTCTCCCAAGGCCTCATCTTAAAACTAAAAACAAAACAAAAACTCAAAGAAATCCTTGAGCTCCATCTCACCCCCATCCAGGATGACTTACATTAGGGTAAGCAAATCGTCCCTGGATATGTCTGTTCTCCTGCTGGGTCTATCATTTGTCAATCAGCCAAATTTACATTGAATCCTGATTTATATTAGAAAAGGAAATTAAAATTGAATGTCTGAACTATTTTTTACTCTCTGTTCTGTGCTGTCAGAAGAGCTAACAGAATCTTCTGGTGTATTTACTGATTGTTTGGTATCTTGTCCCTGAGAGCAAGATTCACATCACAGCACTTTCTCTTGGTGCCCAGCTCGGGGCTTAGGCACATAAAGGCATTTAGCCCAGAGTAACCCTGACCTCCCTTCTTTGTGGCTCTGGAGCGTCAAGCTGGGGCCTTCCCCCCTAGCTGGCCCCTCCCTTTTTAAAAAATTGGGACAGTGACTCTCAGAGGTGTTAAGTTACCCAGGTTGGGATCAAACTTGTGATCGTCCTGCTTCAGCCTCCCAGAGCAGACCCCATCTTTTTTTTTTTTTTATTTTAATCCCAAATAATTAAGTTGTAGGACTGGATTCTGCTTACTGGATATCTGCTTTCAAGCTTCCACTGGGGTTTTGTTTTCTTTTCTTTAAATGTAATTCATCATGAATTAGTACTCTTGGTATCTCTGTTAAATATAGGAAAAGAAGGGGAAAAAATGATAGTGGTAACTACCTAGATTGCTGCCTCTCCATAGGGTACGAGGCATAGCATTGGCTTTTCTCACTGCCTGCACAGGACTGAGAAATACAGTGCACCTGCCTTCAAACAGACATGAGTGCAAATTCTCATTAATTCGTTTATTTCTCTCCCAGAACTACAGAGAACATTTCATTAATATCCAGCCCTTCTCCTGTGGGGAACGCTGCTCGGTCTTTCCCTCTAAAAGGGTGAACTTCACAGTGCGGAGAACGATGACAGCAGTGCTGGTGGGCATGCCGGTGAGTTTATTTTGTTCAGTTCTCCATCCCCATCTCACAGAGCAATGCCTCGCACATGGCACACACTCAGAGAACATGTGTGGAAAAATAAATAGAATTCAGGTTGTATTTGATATAATCGTAGAGACTGTGGGAATCAGCAAAATAGACATTACGAAGTTTTCTCATACATTTGGAGCACATCCTTGGGGTTTCACATCAGACTGTGTCTGCCGCTCTGATTTGTTCTGGGATTCTGTACAAAACCTCAGGCTTGTATGCCAGGTGACCACAGGAGCCTGCTTCTGGGAGAGGAGGAGCATTTGCAGTAATGAGGGGAATGGTGAGTCGGTGGAAAGGCTGATGTAATGAGCACCGGAGGGCAGCCTCACGCAGGCGGCGCTTCCCGGTGAGCACACTGGTCTGGGAAGGATGACCACGGTCTCCCAGAGGACCCCCTTTTTCACTTTGCTTCATTGAGTGATCCTTTACCCCTCTCCAGGAAGTCTCAGTTTGGCTTCTGATTAATCTTGTTTTTATTCCTGGGAAGAATCAAAAGTTGACACAGGTTTTTGTGAATGTGTAATTCAGGCTAGTATGTTTTGGGAATCTTTGCTTTCTCTAAGAAGAACCAGACTTCTCAGGTACAGGTATGGGTCTGGTCATCAGTGCTCAGTGAGGCCAAAACATCCTTTTTCCCAGCTGGTGACACCAAAGCATACATATTTTCCTGGTGCCATGAAAGCTGAGCCTGACTGTGCTCTTTTGTGGCCGTCCCCAGGCCTTCTGGCCTCCGATTGCCAGAATGAGGCAGGACCTTGATTTGTCCCTACTCCGCGGTGAAGACAATGGTAATCCCATGTGCCTAACTTAATCTCGTAGTGTTTTTTTTCCTAGCATATGTTTCTTTATACTAGGAAAACACCCTGGGAAAAGTGGCTATTAATAAAACTTTTTGAATTTAGGACCTGCCAATCCTTACAGGGAATCAGAAGCAATCTAGGACGAATGAGCTTGTAGAAGTTGTATAGTTTAAAAACCTTTTAAAATAGTTGGTAATATCTGGCCTATCTACTGGGGTGAGAATTCAAGATGATTTTGCCCTTAGGTTTTTAGGTCTGAGCTGCAGGTTCTGGGGCTGAGCTGTGCTGGCCATGCTGCTGCCACCTTGAGCCAGCCCCGTGAGCCCTCTGTGCACTGCGGTCCTCACTTGATACCATGCACCTCACTGGGTTTCTGCGAGGACGACAGGGCTCAGCACTTCTCATACTCACAGCACTCTAGATGCAGCCAGTGTTCAATAAATGCTCTGGGATGATTCCAATGACAACGATGTGCGCTTCTAACTGCAGGCCACAGGTAGCCTGTCCTAACATTGCCTCATCTGATGAAGGTCTGATAACTGACTGACGTCTGATTGTCATCCAATTTACTGGATGTTATCCCCAAATGAAACTTAATGAGTGTTTCTAGCAAAGGAAAGAAGAGGAGGAAGACTTAGGAATGCAGCAGAAGAATACCCAGAGAGGTGGAAAAAATGTTTACAATGCAACCTTTATTATGCATGCCATATGCAGAATATTGTGCAGGGACTGTGAGTGATATGTACTATGCCCCTGTGCGCTCACAAGCACACATGTACAGTATTTTCTCCTGTTCCTAGAGCACCTCTCCATGCCCTGTTCTACAAGCTTTTCCTGGGGACTCCGGGCAGAATTGGAGCACTCCTCATTTGCCTTTGGACCCTGAGCTCTCCCTGGTACTTCTCATAGTACTGAGTCAAAGTGCCCAGTACTGAAGCACATTCAATCACACTTTGTAACAAACTGCTGTCCAGAGAGCCATGACCTCAGGAACCACATTTTCTCAGTTTGTAGCATCAGCGTGGGGCCTGGTGCTCGTGTATTTGCTGCACAGGACAGAACAGAACTGGTGGAGATTCTCTCTTTGCTCCCTATCTGCTTTTCACTTAGCAGTCAGCCTCCGTCTATGATTCCTTGCTATTCTTCTCCCCTTCGTGGTCCCTGTTCACTTGGAACTTTCCCTCTGGTGACTTTGCCAAACACGTTTGGCCTCCCCAATGAGCCAAGAGGAAGAGGCCTGCCTTCTGCACGGTGCGTCCTGAGGAAGGCTAGCGAGCTCAGCCACATGCTTCCGGTGCTTTGGGAATCGGCTCCTCAGCCTCTAACTTTCACGTCGTCGTCTCCAAAAGATTTCTCTGCCTATTACCTCGCCTTTCAGTAAGAAGAAAAATCTGGCACAGAGTGAAACTGCGGTGGGGAGGTGTCAGAGAGAAGACGGGTCAAGTCTTCGATCACAGAATGTCACGATCACCTGCGCTGCTCTTGAACTCTCTTCCTTTTGTCCCAGCCAGCTCCCAAGCAAGGGCCCCCAGGAGAGGCCTTTCCTGGGGCAGCGGATCTGTCTTGCTCATTCTTCAGTTGAGTGTTTGCAGTTTCTGACTTCTGTCAGTGGCTGGAACTTCAGGACTTGCAGAAATCAGCTGCACACTGTGCGTCTGCAAAGTGTTTATGCCAAACACAGCCTTACGCAGACGTTCATAAACACACAGCGGTTACCATCATCTGTCCCGTCAGTCTGAATCCTGGTGCTTCTCCCAGTCCACCCAGAGGGTGCAGCTTCCTGTGCCGTGGACACTCCCCCATCCGCAGCACCCCCCAAGGCCTCCCCCTACGGTCAGGCTCACACACTCACCGTGTACCCCAGCTCCCTACAAAGATCCAGAGCATCTTGGTCGCTCTCTGTGGTTATGCTTAACCAGACCTTGCATCTGGGATTGTTTTTGAAACTTACTTTTGAACCTCTCCCCAAACCACACTGGCATTGTGGAAGATAAGACAGCCAAAGTCTGAAAGAGTCACGAAGTCTGCTTTCCCTTGCCTCGGGCCATTTGGTTCCTCCCGTGGAACATGGTAATGGAAAGGTGGCAGACGGTTTTCTGCGCTGTCTGACGGCTCCCGCTGGAACATAAACTAAAATCTCCCTGGTTCCCGTGGCGCCGAGGCTATGTGACAAAGGCTTGTCACAGAGGCTCCTGGAGAAGCTGCCCTTGGTTTTGGACTTGGTTAGATGGGCAGGATTCTTGGGGGATTTTTTTGTCCTTCATCATTGCCAAGGGACTGGTTACAGGAACCAAGCAAAAATAATGACAGCCCTTGAAATTCGAGGGTTTACTCTCCAGCTTACTCAAGCCAGTGGTGACTTGGGTTAAATGACACATTTTTTTTTTTGATGAGAAATATATTTTTGTTTGTTTGTTTGTTTGTTGAGACAGGGTTTTGCTACGCAGTTCAGGCTGGCCTCAAATTCACTGATCCTCCTGCTTCAACCTCCTAAGTGCTGGGATGACAGGCATGCGCCACCATGCCCAACTGAGAAGTATATTCTTAAGAGACCATTCTCCGTGCCCTACCTTTAAATCTGACAGACACACACTGCTTCCTAGTTCCCCAGAGAGACAGGAGCCTCAGTCCACAAAGGCCATCAGATTTCAGTCTGTCACCACCACTGATCATGAAGGGCTGTTTAAAGAGGCAACTTCTTTGCCTGACATTCAAGGACTCCCAAATCTGGCTCCTGCTTTCACCTGCAGTGAACCACTCACTTTGGTGGACTCTTTCTGTGATCAAAATGCCTCTCAGTTTTTCATATAACGTCTTAGTATTTTTTCTTTTCAAACAGGGTTTTGTTATGTAGTTCAGATTGGCCTCGAACTCACTATGTAGCTCAGGCTGACCTCAAATTCACAATGTCCTTGCCTTAGCCTTAGTGCGACCCAGCTGGCTTGTCCTGATATTCTTACCTGATGTTCCTTCCGGTCTCCATTTGGTGGGCTTCTTCCTCGGAAAATATCAGTCTCCCAAGTGCTTTTATGTTGGTCACTATTTTGTCCTTCTCATCTCACACATGTTCTCATTTACTCTGACGGTGTTAACTGCCATGTCTCTAGCCGTACCCTGTTCTACCCAGATGTCTCTCTTGAATCTAAATCCTTACAATGTCATTGCACTTCTTTGATGATATTCAGTATCACTGGAAATGCTTGGATCTTTGAGCAGGGACAGCTCAAATTAAACATGTCCACAACAGAATCCAGTTTTTGCTCCTGCGCTTGGTCCATCTTTAATTTCAGTTTGAGGATGACCTTTAATCCAGAGCCTAGATTCTTCCTTGCTCTTTACCTCTCAGCTGAAACTGTCCTTGAACTCCCTATGTAACCCAGGTTGCCCTTGAACTCCTAGAGATTCTCCTGCCTCAGCCTCCAGAGTACTGAGATTGTATGTGTATACCACCATGCCTGGTCACCATGTGAGTTTTACTTTGAAAATATTCTCCAAACCTCTATGTTTTATCAAATGACTCCAAGTAGTTACTAGCTTCACTAGTGCCTCTCCCTCCTCCTCTTCCTCATCTTCTTACTTTTCCTCTTCTTCTTCCTCTTCTCCTCCTTCCTCTTCCTCCTCTTCTTCTTTTGTGAGATAGAGTCTCACTATATAGCCCAGGCTGGCCTTGAACTCATCACAGTGCTTCGCCTGCCTCAGTGCCTGGAGTGCGGGGGTCACCTTCCTAGGGCTTCTGTCTGCACACTTACATCCGTTAGAGCCATTATTAACATATTCAAAGAATATCAGCGGAATGAAGCATGGGTACAAGCTCTTGGGAAGCATCTGCGGACAAGGCAGAGGTGGTGCCTGTCCAGAAGGAGGGGTCGCCTTCTCATGAGAAAGCCAGAGCTTGCACACTTGTCACAGTGACAAGGTGGCCCGGGAACAGCCGGGGCTGAGAGTGCGAGCTTTCCGTGAAGGGAAGGTTTGATCATCAACTGAGACCTGAGCAGAAGGTAGACAGGAAAACGTGAAGGCACATCAACTCACAAAACGTGTGAACTCCGCACTGTTAAAAGTTTGATCTGTTTTATTCTGAAAGGTAATGCATCCTCTTGTGGGATATTTGAAAATACAGAGGTAAAGAAAAGGTCACTTGCTTGCATGTCCCCTTCTGGAGGACACTATTAACACTGAGGTATGAGGTTGACTTTGGTTTTGTTTTTAGATTTTTTTTCTAATTCAGAGAGTATTAGTTTCTGTAATCAAACCCATGTAGACATATTTAATACAGTGCGTTACCCCCTGTGCCAATGGAAAACAAATTAAGTTTAATGTTTCTAGACCAATATGGCTGTTAATTTCTGTACAATGCCAACTCAACACAGTAAACTGGGATAGCTTTTTCCAGATAGCATAGTTTCCGAAGATTCAAATTATATACATATATGTATATATATTTATATTTATATAAAAGACCAATAACAGCAGTATGTTATGCATCAATAGCAGCAACAGCTTTTCCAGGTTCTGCAGTCATCTGAACAAAATTATAGACATCCAGCACACTCCATTAAAAAAAAAGAAAGAAAGAAAGAAAAATACCCAGAAAACAGCAAAGTTCTGTTACTGTTGTGGTACCTGGCACCAATTTTTTTTAATTAGCTTCTTAATCATCATCCGGAAAGAAAACATTCTAGAGTAACATCATTAAAAACAGCTCTGATAAAGCACGGTCACTACTACGCATGGTAAAGCAGGTACGAGATATTTTACATTCACAGAGGTATGATACAGTACTGTCCTACATCTACAATACTAAAGGACACAATTAAAAAGGCATTGTTTCAGACTTGATTCTACTCTTCCCGCAGAGGGCTCAAAGGATGATATGACACAGCTCTGTAAAGAAATGCGCTTCCTCAGATAGGATTTGCTCTCATTAACGGCACGGTTTACTCACTCTCTTCACGAACATCAGTGTGGTCAACTTAGTCTGTGTTGATATGTGTCGTCCACATGGTCTCCCTGCAGAGAGATCTCATGTCATTTTCTTTCTTAAAGATCATTTTCTCACACGGGCCTCAGAGCCCGTGTGTCCAGCCAGACACTGACCAGTACCAGTGTGCGGGTGTGAGAACAAAGGCATTGTCCTGGTCCCCGTGCCTTCTTATTCGTTCTCATTGCCTCACTGACGAAGCCTTGTCTTGGTTTCCGACCAAGCCTTCTTCAGAGGCTCCAGCTCCCCGGAGCACACCTGTAGTGAAGCCTAGATCGCATTGCTCCTCAGGTCCTCAGAGAAGACCGGCTGCGCTGGAGCGTTTTTCCATATTTAACCTTAGAAATGCTGCTGAATTACCTGTTAGTATCCTGTCGTTCTTTCTCTACACTGCCCTTAGTTAGGGATCTGAAAGCCAGAGACCTGCGTTTTCCAGACTCCTTTGCTGGATTCCACCAATGCGGGCGCCCACCTGAGACATGGTGTGAGGCCGGGCAGGAGGGTTCCGCCGCTCCTGTGGCTCTGGAGGCCCACGTGTGGAACGTACCTGAGAATTTCCTGCATGGTGCTGTACACAGCTGAGACCATCAGCTGTGGTTTCCTGCAATTCTGGGTTTTCTAAAAGGCAGAGGCCAACTTGAGTGCCGGTCTGTGCATTCCTGGCCCTCTCAGTCTCCTTCTGCACTGTGCTTCTGGTTCCCTGAAGCCTCACTGAATTCCCCAGAGGCTATAGCCGTGTCCTGTGCCCCTTTAGACCTCTGTACTGGAACAGTGCCATGCCTGGCTTAGTTCCCCGGCGCACATCTGCCTCTGCTGAGAAAATGACGTCCAATACGTCATTCCTCTAGGCGAGCCGTCTTGCTTAGTGAACACAGCTGTATTTTAAAAATTGACTTTACTTTCTCTATCCATGGTTTATTGAGGATGTGTGCAGTCATACACGTGTAACAGAAGCATATCACAGTGAGTGTCTGTCCCCGTACAGTCACCCCTCAAAGAACTCACATCTCCAGAGCTGTGGAAAGCCTTGCTAGGGCTGGGTGCAGGGGGAAGTCACTATCCACTCATATCGATTTGAGTGCCAGGTGTTGGCATAACATGGTGACCAAAAGTGGCGCCCTCCTAGAAATGAAGGTCAGTAATTTCAGTGTTTGGTGCATTTTACTGAGAGGAGGGCAACGCTGGTCATTCTCCATTTCAGCCCCCATTCTTTGTGACGCTGGCATGAATGTCATTGAGGTCACCAGGGCTGCTGGGCTCCTGTGTAATACTAGAGTTTATGGAAGGCAGAAATGTGAGCCAGGCCCGCACGGGTTCTCCCAGCGCGCAGGGTTCCCAGCCCCCCCCCCCCCCCGACTATGGTTGGCTTCACTGGGTCCTTCTGTGCTGTCAGCTTGTTTCTCAGCATTTTACTGATGGTGTAAAGGTGACCTGGAAGCCATTACATCTGACCCTAAAAACTAGGAAGAAAAATAAGTAAAAGCAAAGAAAATAATAATGTGACTATTGAAAGGTAGGGCTGAAGAGACTTTTTTTTTTTTTTTGTCTTTTTCCTTTTTATCAGTACCGGGAATCGAACTCAGGACTGCCTGCTTGCAAGGCAGGCGCTTATGCCGCTGAGCTAAATCCCCAGCTCCTGAATAAACTTATAATCAGACTAGAGCAATATTCTGTGCCTGGCTGCAGAGGAAAGTGGATGGGGGACAGAGTGACAGTTTAATACTATTTAGGACATACGAGGAAAAAGCAACTTAAAATCCACTCAGTAAGGGAGGGACAGTGGAAAGGTGACCATCCCATGGCTTTACTAACGTTTGTCAAGGGCTCGCTATGTGCCAGGCCCTGCCGTGGTGAGTTACATTCCTGATTCATTTCACCCTCATGCACATGGGCAGTCACCACTGTGATCCCCATTCGAAAGTTCAGGCAACTGACATAGGAGCAAAGAAGACACTTGTCCAAGGCCACATAAAACAGTGGCGGGAAAAGGGAATGAATGTAGGTAGTTTGATCAAAATGTGGGAAACCATCAGGTCCTTATTTTTGAAATTGCTTCTATTTCCAACTGAATTAGTCTGGTCTGAATATGTACATACAAAGTGCCAAAGAAGTCATATGCTTAAGAGGGGCCCCAACAGTCAGTAACCTCCTGGGTCTAGATTTTCCATGAAAATGTGAATCTGCCGTCCAATTAATGACCAGTGTCAGTGTCTTCTTGTGAACTGACACATTTATTCACTTTATTTCCAAGATGTGAGGGACAGAACATACAGACCATAATGGAGGGAGAGAGAAAGCACTGAGGGAAGGGGGCAGGCGGGCTTTTAAAACAGCACGTGCTGCAGGATGCCAGGGGACAAAATCGCCTTCAGAAACACATGTGATCTCGATGTTTTAGAAGAAAACTCTTGGAGAGCAGGACCAGAACCTGTGAAAATCAAGGGGAGACATGGGACTTAAGAGAATAAAAACAAAACTATAAAGTACCTTAGAAAATAAATCTAATAAAAGATGTAAAGATTTCTAAGGAGAAAATTATAAAAGTTTGTTGATAGAGGGTAATAGGTGGAGAGATAAAGGGAATGGAGAGAGGAAAGCCCATGTTTGTAGACAAAAAAATTTCAATATTGTGACCACATCTATGTTCTCCTTTGTTTTATAAGAGTTGCCATAACAAAGTACATCCAAAAATCTGAAATCCAAATGCTCTTAACTTTTGGTGCTTTTTAATTGCTGACCCTAGTCTCCCAAATTTTGGATTCTGGAGAATTTTGCATTTTCAGGTTAAGGGTGCTCAATGGCTAAGTCTTTGCAAATATTTAAAAAAAAAAAAACCTCAAAAATCTGCAATGCTTCTGGCTCCAACCATTTTAAGCGAGAAACACTCAACATGTAGCTCTGGCCAAACACAATACAAATTTATCTCCTCACGGTGCTGGAGGCTGGGGGTTCAGAGTCTAGAGATCAGCAACGTTGGTTCTTCTGAGCCCCGCTCCACGTCTCACAGGTGGCCAGCTCCCTTCGACTGCATGCTCACACTCTTTCCTTTCTTAGAAGGACCCCGGCCCATCCCGATGGCCTTCTTAAGGTTCAGTTGCCCCTTTGAAGATTCTGTCTCCAACTGCAGCGACATTCTGAGGTACTGAGAGTAAGGACTTCAACACATAAATCTGGAGGACCATTATTCAGCCAATAACTTTCTCTGAATTAAACTACAAATTAAAGCAACCCCAACCGAATCCCTATATGGCATCTGGCAATCTGAGTCTAAGTGTATATGAGAAAGTAAAGGTCAAGCATAGACTAGAAACTCTCTGAAGACAAGACTTAGATGGTAGGACATGAGTGACACGATACACAGACTTACGATGAAACAACATACTTAAGGTAGAGTATATTGGTAGAAGAACCACAAACAGATCAATAGGCAGAATAGAGAGTCCAGAAGCAAATCATGTGTATAAGAAAATTTGAAAAATGGGCAAATATTTTCTTCTGTATGGATATCTAGCTGTTTTGGATCATTGACTGAGTAGAGGTATCCACATAAAAAAATACAGCTGGGTACTTTCTTTGTATCCTGGACAAAAATACATTTCAGGTATATCATAACCCTAAATGTGTTAAAGTAAAGCTGTAAAATCTTTATAGGAAAGTATAGATGGCTATCTTTATGACCTCAGAATAGGATAATGTTTCCTAAATAAGCCACAGAAAGAATAAACCATAAAGGGAAAGGATGATAAATTTGACCAAATTAAAATGAAAAACATCTGCATATTAAAATACCAGAAAGAAAGTTAATAGAAAAGTACAAGTAAGGAGAAAATATCAGTAATGCAAGAATATACAGTGTTCCATGGGACATTCTCCAAAATAGACCATAGACTGACTCATAGAACATGCTTAAGTAAATGCAAAGGAATTGAAATTATCCCATGCATACTATCAGGCCACAGTTCAGTGAAATGGGAAATCCATGCCAAAGGGAACCACAAGAACTTCATAAACACATGGAAATTAAACAGCACCCCACTGAACAACCAATAGGTCATATATGAAATTAAAGAAGAAATTAGACAGTTTTTACAGTTGAATGATTATGACAATACAACATACCAGAACTTGTGGGACACAGTGAAAGCAGGTAGGGGAAATTTAGAGCAGTAAATACCTGTATCAGGAAAACAGAGCAAGCACATAGAAACAACTTTATGTTGAACCTTTTCTTCTAGAAAAAGAAGAGCAGGCTAAGCCAAAAGCTCATACAAGGGAATAAATATAAAGATTAGAGCAGAAATTAACACACTGGAGAGTATAAAAACAGTACAAAGAATCAGTGAATTGAAGAGTTGGTTCTCTGAAAGATTAAATAAAATTGACAAACCCTTAGCCAACCTTATCAAAAAAAGGAAAGAAAAGACTCAAATCCATGCAATTAGGAATAAAAAGTGTGAAATCACAACAGGCCCTGCAGAAATCTAGAAAATCATCTATACCTACTTTGAAAATTTGTATTCTAATAAGATGGGAAATTCAGAAGAAATAGATTCCTAGATACATATGAATTACCAAAACTGAATCAAGAAGATATAAAAATCCTAAATAACCCAATATCAATCAATGAAATCAAAGATGTGATTAGAAACTTATCGACAAAGCTCAGGCCTGATGGAGTCACTGCTGAATTCTACAAGAAATTTAGAGAAGACCTAACATCACTACTTCTCAAACTCTAATGAAACTGAAGGAAAGCAATATTTCCAAATTCATTCCTGGAAGCAAGCATTACCCTGATATCAAAACCAGAGAAGGACCCAACTAAGAAAGAGAATCACAGGCCAATTTCCTTCATGAACATTTATGCAAAAATCCTCAGTAAGATACTGGCAAACAAACTGCAACAAATTGTCAAGAAGATTGTACACCATGATCAAGTATGATTCACCCCAGGGATGCAGGAATGGCTTAACACATGTAAATCCATAAATGTAATACACCATATTAACAGAACCAAGGACAAAAATCATCTGATCATCTCAATAGATGTGGAAAAAGCTTTGACAAAGTCCAGCATCCTTTCATTATTAAAAAAAAAAAACCTGCAGAAAATTGGAATCTGACAGAAGTCATCTAGGAGAAACCAACAGCCACCGTCATACTAAATGGACAAAAACTGAATGCTTTCTCTCTAAAATCAGGAACAAGACAAGGATGTCCACTGTCTCCACTCTTATTCAACACAATCCTAGAAACTTTACTGGAACAATTAGACAAAGAAAGAAAAAAAGGAATAAAGATAGGAAAGAAATAAAAGGAATAAAGATAGGAAAGGAAGAAGTTAAACTATTGTTATTTGCAGATGACATATTACTCTACTTGACCTCAAAAGCTCCACCAAAAGACTTCTAGATTTAGTAAGCAAATTCAGTAACAAAGCTGGTTACAAAGTCAATACTCAAAAATTAATAGCTAATAATAAACTCACTGAGAGAGAAATCAGGGAAACAATACTTTTTACAATAGCATCCCCCCTCAAAAAACCTAAGAATCAGTCTAACAAAGGATATAAAAGACCTCTACATTGAAAACTACAGTACTCTTACAAAAAAAAAAAAAAAAAAAAAGGAAATTGAAGAGGATATTAGAAAATGGACAGATACCCTGTGCTCTTCAGTAGGAAGAACCACCATAGTGAAAATGGCCATACTTTCAAAGCTGTTACACAGATTCAATGCAATCCCAATCAAAATTCCAATAGCATATCTCATAGAATTATAGACAAAAATCCTAAAACTCATCCAGAACCAAAATAATAGCAAAGGCAATCCTGGGCAACAAAAACAAGTCAGGGGGCATCATAATTCCTGACTTGAAATTATTCTATAAAGCTACTGTGATAAAAACAATGTGGTACTGGCAAAATACAAACAAACAAAACAGACTCAAAGACCAATGGAACAGATTAGAAGATGTGGAAATAATTCCAGACACACTAAGCCACTTTATCTTTGACAAAGGTGCCAAACACATTCATAGGAAGAAAGCCTCTTTAATAAATGGTGCTAGGAAAACTGGCTCTGCACATGCTGAAGATTAAAACTGGACCCATATCTTTCATCATGGACCAAGATAAAATCAGAATAGATCAAAGATCTTAATATTAAAACAGAAACACTAAGTCAGTTGGAAAACAGAGTAAGTAAAACTCTTGAAGACATTGGTATAGGTGAAGACTTTATGAACAAAATCCCGATTGCACAGGAACTATCACAAAGAATCAATGACTGGGATCTCACCCTATTGAAAAGCTTCTGCATAACAAGAGAAGCCACCAACAGGGTGAGGAGAAAACCCACAACATGGGAGAAAATGTTTTCTAGCTGTACCTCAGACAAACATATAAACAACTAAAAAAAAAAAATCAGTTCTCTCAGACTTAAAAACCCAATTAAAAAATGGGCATCTGAGATGAATACACACTTCTCTGATGAAGAAATAAGAATAGCAAATAAATATGTGAAAAAATGATCAAAATCACTGGTCATTTGAGAGATGCAAATTAAAATAACACTGAGATTCCACCTCAACTCAGAAAGGAAGGGCTACTATCAAGAAATCAAGCAATAACAAATGCTGGAGGGGCTGTGGGAAAGAGGAACCCTTCTCCACTGTTAGTGGAAATGTAGACTGGTGCAACCACTATGGAAATCAGTGTGGAGATTCTTCAAAAAACTAGGGCTAGAGGTCCCATTCAACCCAGCTATTCCCTTTCTGGGTATCTTTCCAAAAGAATTAAACACATCATACCACAGTGATATATGTGCACCCATGTTTATAGCAGCACAATTTATAATAGCTAGATCTTGGAAACAGCCTAAATGCTCATCAGTTGAGGAATGAATAAAAAAGATGTGGTATATTTATACAATGGAGTACTACTCAACCATAAAGAAGGATAAGCTGGAGACTTACAGATAAATGGATGCAACTTGAGACTATAGTCATTAGTGAAATAAATAAGACACACATGTGTAAACATTGTATTGTCTCATTAGTGTGAGATGCTGAAACAACATGCATATGTGAATGTATATGTATATATACATAAAAAAGTACATGGGATAGTTGTATTACTGATTCTCTGAGTTCACTGAAGAGAAAGATTTGTGCCAGCGTTGTTCAGACAATCCAACGCAGATGTCTTATCCTCTGGTGAATGATTTTGGGATGACAATGTACAATGTGTGTACCATTGTTGCCCCCAACTGACATATTTTGAAATTTAGTTTTAGGGTATGAAGATGGTGGCTTGGTAGGTAGCAGGGTAGAGAGACTCTGAGAAAAACAACTCAGATGCTAGAATTTAACACCACGGAGAAGACCAGATGAAAGGAGAAGGATTTTCACGACCCAGGAAGAAACTGAGGAAAAAGAGAAAAAAGGAAAAAAGAAAGGAAAAACATGGATGAAAGGCTGGAACCAGACGCTCTCACTGGGGCCTGTCCCATGCTGTGCTGAGCGCACCTTGGAGTCAGATGACTCATGGTCATGCTGAAGTTGCAGCCACAAAAATCAGGAGTTGGTGAGTCCAGGGCCCTTGGCAGGAGGATGTGGTGCAACACAGAGTGGAACCAATGTGGAGAGCTGCATTAATCTGTGGTGAGTGCTAGGATTGGGTCCTGCAGCAGGTGTGACTGGCTGGACAACATATTAGAGTTGGGCAGGACAGGCCTAAACCCAGAACTGCAGTAGTATCAGTCAGCCATCCCTAGCCCAAAGAGGACTGGTGGGATCTGCCTGTGCTGGGTCATGCCCCTGTTTAGGACCTAATAGCCAGGTGATCTGTCTCGCAGATTGGTCCGTGGGCCTCGCCTGGAGAGGGGACAGAGATGGAGGGCTGGGCAAGAGAACAGAGAGATGGAGACAGGTTGAGATTCCAATCGAGTCTTGTTTATTCAGGAAGTGTACATGGCTTATATAGAGTCAAAGGGGACGTGGCCTTATAGGATGGGCCAGCTTGGATCTTCTATATGCAGTGGGCCTACCAGACTAGCAGGAAGTCATACGTAGGCACATAGGTAAGCGGACATGATGTCAACAAGAGGGGATTATGGGAGAAGTAGGCTGAAGCGAGAAGTTGCTCACGTCATGTGCACTGTAGGCAAGGAGAGGATCATGGGAAATGTAGGCTGACACACAAAATGCCCTCAGGTGGGAGGGGCAGGGCAGCAGCAGACAGTCTGAGCTGCTCCCTACATCTCCTCCCTTATTATTATACATTTTTTAGGAATATGGCAGGCCCTAGGAGGACAGCACTTGTCTTGGGTCAAGGACTCCTCATATGAACCCAATCGAGCCTTACCTGTCATGGGCCTGCAGGACAGCTGTTGGTCCTGGACCTGTCTTAGGTGGCCGATTGGCACTACATATGTGTCCTAGTTGCCCGTCTCTGGCTGCCTGTCCAGTGTCTCAGGGCATTTGGGCCACAGTATCATGTGGGCCGTCGGTGGGTATTCTTTCCCGATAAGTTTGTTGTTCTGCCATTTCCAACCAGTGGTAATGTACCTGAATGGGCTTTGTCATAAATGTGTCAATCCTGTTATGAACGTTATTAATGAGCATCATGTTCCTCTGAAAAAATACGAGGGCCTACAGTAAGGAGTACCAGCAAGGCAGCTAGGGGTCCCAAGAGGGGGGCAATGTAAGGGAAGAGACCCCCCCACATGGAGAAGAAGGTGGTTTCTCCGAGGCGCTCTTTTTGTCTCTCTTTGAGGCACTCTCTTAGTTTATTCATGGATTCTTTGATGACTCCTGAGTGGTCAGCATAAAAACAACATTCTTCCTTGAGGGCAGCACATAAGCCACCCTCCTTCATAAATAGGAGGTCTAGCCCTCTCCTATTTTGTAAAACTACTTCAGACAAGGATGTTAAGGACTTTTGTAGGGCCGTTATAGATATTTCTATTTCTCTTAAATCTTGATCTACTGCTGCCTGTAATTGAGCTAGATGCTGATTTCCCAGCACTAGAGCTGTAGTCCTTGTTCCTATTCCCATTGCAACTCCTAACCCCAGTAATACAGCTAAGGTGAATGTTGTGGGTTCTCTCTTATACATATAGCCGGTCTGCGATGCCTGGAGGTAGTAGTCTCCTGGGTGGAAGGTTATGCGAGGAAGAACCTGTACAAGAACACAAAAATCTGTAGACTTATTAAAAACAGTAGTTGCTATACAGGGAGAAAGGCTGAAATTGCAGGCCCAAGACATTCCTGGGGGTGGAATGAGGTAATTATTTGGCTTGAACTCTGAATGAAGCTGGGCACAGAGTTGTGCTGCCAGTGCTGGTGGATGGCTGGAGTCCCCAAGACAAGTCCCTCTACCTGAGATGTCAGGGAGAGTCAGCTTGTGGTGATTGCCCCAGTCACAGGCAGATGAGCTAGAAGAACTGTTAAAGATTAAATTGAGGGCCTTTCCTTCATAATATGGGGGAGGAGCAGCCAAGCATAACCAACAGGATTGGGTGAGATCAGGTTGGGTATGATTTAAAGCTGTGCATGCTCCTTTAATCAAACTGAATAGGTTAGAATGTGAATGTTGAGGGGCAGGTATATGATCTGCCTGGTGTGTGGGGGGGCTTGAAAAATGCTTATGGTTGGGTGACTTACTGTGGTTGTTTGAACAACAGTAACAGGATCTGTATTGGACTGATTGTATTTTGGATTTGGATTATATTTTGGCTTTAGAGCAGGATTTGGGCCTATGGGTGTGGATGAAATCTGTAGGGGAACCTTTCAAATGAGAATAAGATTTCCCCTGTCTTTGCCTGACTCATAGACTCGAAGTCCCCAGGTGCGTCCTGTCAGCCAGCCAGGGTCTTCAGGACTGGTGACAGTGATGTTTAGAACCTGACAAGGTCTTTGATTGGCCGGTGGGTAGTCATCTAGGCTGCACCCTGGAGGCCCCAATGTCAGTTTAAGGTGTTTATTGGGGAAGGCGGGTTGCCATCTTGTTGCAGCCCCAACAAGCACAAAAATATTTTCCCGGGGAATTACAATATGATCTGCCCCTTGTTGCTGTGGGACAAAGGTAGAACTGACTTTGTCTGGGACATTGGAGCCCTGGAAAGAACAAACAGGGTGTGGGCGCAAACCATGGACTTCCTGATCCTACGCAAGTCCAAACCACCTCTTGGTCTTTCCAGCAACTAAGCTCTCATTTCTTTCTTTCTTTTTTTTTTTTTTTTAACCTCGACTTGTAAGAATGGATAAGCTCCCATTTCCAGGGTAGATAGGGCAGTACGGAGAAGGGAGCATGGCAGCGCCATTTTTTTTTTTTTGTCTTTTTTTGTTTTTATCGGTACCGGGGATCGAACTCAGGACTGCCTGCTTGCAAGGTAGGCACTTATGCCACTGAGCTAAATCCCCAGCCCCTATTTTTTTTTTCACCACCAGAGTCAGTATGGAGGCGGCACCATTTTGAGTATCGGGGTGGTGCACACCATTTTGAGTACCCTCGTGGTCTCTAGACAAAGGGAGGGGCAGCATTTTGCCATCTTGAAAAGGCTCCAGGATATCAAGGACCACAGAGCCGGGAGGGCTGGGTGCCTTAGATAAGCCCCGTGGTTGTGGAGTACAATTGCAGGAGGCAGATAATGCAGTCTCACCCTGTGTGAGTGTCTCTGCGATCTGAGGATCTGTGTGACATTGTGTCAGCAGCTCAGAGATTAAAGTCCAATATGAAAAGGCGGTTACCAGAATCTTTTTTGGGCCAAAAACCTCATAATAGTCTTTAAGAGCATCTCCTAGTCTTTTCCACCTGTTTAAATTAATGGTGCTCTCTAGGGGGAACCATGGACACACTGAATGTATAAACTGAAATTACTGTATCAAATCTTTTGTCTTAATCTTAATCCCTCTAATCTTGAGTGCCTCCCTGAGGCCATTCACGAACAATTCGTGCTCACTAAGTGCTTGCCCCACGCTAATCCAGTTCACCTACCGTGATTCAGGTGAGACGTAAGGTGGCTGTCTGCACAGATCACAGGAATGAAGTCCCAAAACAGTCACACTGGCCGGCGCTTTACCCCCGTGAACAGTCCCTCGTCGTTATCCCTCGTGCCAGGTCTGCCCCACGTTGGGCGCCACTTGATCCGTCCCGCAGATTGGTCCGTGGGCCTCGCCTGGAGAGGGGACAGAGATGGAGGGCTGGGCAAGAGAAAAGAGAGATGGAGACAGGTTGAGATTCCAATTGAGTCTCATTTATTCAGGAAGTGTACATGGCTTATATAGAGTCAAAGAGGACGTGGCCTTATAGGATGGGCCAGCTTGGATCTTCTCATATGCAGTGGGCCTACCAGACTAGCAGGAAGTCATACGTAGGCACATAGGTAAGCGGACATGATGTCAACAAGAGGGGATTATGGGAGAAGTAGGCTGAAGTGGGAAGTTGCTCACGTCGTGCGCACTGTAGGCAAGCAGAGGATCATGGGAAATGTAGGCTGACACACAAAATGCCCTCAGGTGGGTGGGGCAGGGCAGCAGCAGCCATTCTGAGCCACTCCCTACAGCCAGGGACAAAACTATCCTGAACCTGTGACATCTGCATGGCACAGACTAACATGCTGAAGGCACTCGCTGGTTGACTGGCTCAGAGGAGAGGGGCCAGCACACATCATCTATGTGTGTACCTCAGATCAACAGTAAACTGGAGAGGGCACCAATCCCTAGTCCTCATGCTTCAGAAAAACAAAAACTGTAAGCAATATGGAAAGGGCCTGAGACCTCCACCATACACCTGTCTGAAAGAAACCAGAAACATGACAAAAGAAAGCAACAACAACAACAAAAAACCTCCAGCCACTGACCCAGGGAAAATAAGTCTAGTAGAGGTAAATACAGAAGAGATCCAGGGCAACAATCATGCAATATTGGCCACAGCATCAGCAGATACAAAGAAATACTTTTGTGACCTCATAGATGAACTTAAAACTGAAATTCTAATTCAAGTGAGGCCAGATATAAAAATATTAATGAAAGAAATGTTAAGCCCCTATTAAGAAGACACAGATGGAAGAATGCAGGAACTCAGAAAAAGAAGAGAAACGTTTGATGAAGAATATAAACAAAATCTAGAATATATGAAACAGATCCAAAGAGATTACCAGGAAATTAAAAACTCCATTGAAAGCTGGCAAAATTCCTTGACAGAAACTAAAGTTGGACTTTCAAAACTTGAAGATAGATTTGAAATGTGTGATCATGAAAGAAAAGATCTCTTTAAAATAACAAGGAGCCAGGAAGTAGCAATACAAAGGCTAGAAGATGACAAGAGGATCTCTAACTTAAGAATAAAAAA
Source organism: Cavia porcellus (assembly GCF_034190915.1). NCBI lineage: Eukaryota > Metazoa > Chordata > Mammalia > Rodentia > Caviidae > Cavia > Cavia porcellus. The sequence goes on along the minus strand of NW_026947512.1, from coordinate 10,868,683 downwards.
CATGGGGGCTGGGGAGTTAGCTCAGCAGCATAAGCACCTACCTTGCAAGCAGGCAGTCATGAGTTCGATCCCCGGTACTGATAAAAAGGAAAAAGACAAAAAAGAATAAAAAACATGAGCGAAGAAGCAGGAGTAAACACAAATGAATTACAAAGGCTATTCACAGAAATAATTAAGGAAAATTTCCCAAGCATAGGGAAAGGAAATGATATCCAGATAAATGAGGCATATAGAACTCCAGCCAACTACAGTCAAAACAGATCTACCCCCAGACATATAATAATCATGATCCCAGAAATTCATCACAAGAACAGAATATTAAAAGTGGTTGGAGAAAAGAAACAGATCACCTATAAAGGAAGACTCATCAAAATAACGACAGACTTCTCAACACAAATTATCAAATCAAGAAGAGCTTGGAGTAAAGTAGTCTACGCCCTAAAAGAAAATAACCTCTAACCCAGATTGATGTACCCTGAAAAACTCTCTCTCAAAATTAATGGAGAAACAAGATGGTTCCATGACAAAGAGGAACTGTGGGAGTTCATGGCCACCAATCCAACCCTACAAAAAATACTGAGGGATGAGAGAGAGAGACTGAAGGATGAGAGAGAGAGAGAGAGAGAGAGAGAGAGAGAGAGAAATACCAGGATCCCAGCAACAGTGGCACAGAGGCCTCAATGAACAGGACAGACAGTGGAATGAAGGAGAAAAGTAGACAATCAATAGCATAGCAGAGATGAGGCAGAGAAGGTGGGCTATAATCTCTAATGTAGATAGCCTTGATACACTAACAAAAAGAAACACAAGCAGAATAGGGGCTGGGGATTTAGCTCAGCAGCATAAGCACCTGCCGTGCAAGCAGGCGGTCGTGAGTTCGATCCCCGGTACCAATAAAAATGAAAAAGACAAAAAAAAAAAAAAAAAAAAAAAAAAAAAAAGAAAGAAACACAAGCAGAATAGATCAGGAGATAGGATCCATCAAGATGCTCTGAATAGGAAATATACTCAACCTGAAAGAGGATTAATAAACTGAAAGTCAAAGATGAGAAAATGATGCTCTATATAACAGGGAACCAGAGAGAAATAGGGACAGCTCATCCAGCAGCTGCAGTTAGGTTGGAAGTCATGACACTTTTGTGCAGTGGTGAACTACTCAGCTATAAGGAAGGAAAGCCTTGAGGCTTTAGTAGGTAAAGGAATACAGCTCAAGATCAAGCTCAGGGGTAGAAAGGTTCAGCACCACTTAGGTAGATAATGGGTTGCCCCCCTAATGTAAAAACTAAAGGACTTAGTGAGACCCAAAATGTACAAAGCACCCTGAGAAAGGGAAAGGGGAGGAACTGTCTAAAAAAAGAAGGCAGAGGACATTGTTAATCGTGTATCAGGACTTAAAGCCACATTAGTCTTATTGCTCTGTTTAGTTTGATTTTATTCTTTTCCAGTCTGTCTACTCATACTAGATTTAAGGGCACAGACGGCTATCCCCCAAATAGCAAGATAGAGTACGGTAACTATCCTTAATTTCCTATTAACTTAAATGGAAGCCCTGTATTACTCCCATTGTCTTACTATGACTGATCTTATTTGAATCTGGTTTGTTAGGTCGCTGTTTGTCTTGACTGATTTTATTTGAATTTGGTATGCTTGATAGTATCAAGTCTAAGAGTAGAGGCAACTACTCTGAAGATGACAAGATGCAATAAGATACCCATTCTGGTTTAATTATTAACTGCTTTTGAAGTCCTACAATGTCTCCAATGTTGTGTTTTTATTAATATTGCTATGTAGTACGATGTTTCATTATATTATGCCTGATGATATAGACAGTTATTGAAAATAACAACAGAAAGCATAGTAACTACTATAGATCACCTAGTATTGTGGTTTTATATGTCTTTTTCATTTCATGTTTTTCTAGGAATTTGTTTTGTTGTCTTGTTTTGATCTGTTTTTCCCTATAATACAGAAAGGATAGGTATATACATAGAGATTCGCATGTGTAGAATTTCTAAACAGTTTACAACAATAGATTATATAATGCAGGATGTAATGAACAGATACTCTGAAGAAGAGACAGTAAGATACTGAGTGCTAATTCTGTAGCATTATGATATAGAATCTAGCAATACTATTATTCTATGTTCAGAGTGATATTAGTCTATTTTCTTTTGTTTAATTTCAACATAAAGATATGGACAGCTATTTCGAAGAGAATGAGAGACATTATGGCAGCCATTGTTGACTCCCTTATTGTCTGGTCTTGAAGACCTAAAATGCTTTCATCATCCTGTTTGGATCAGTTTAGTACTATATTGTTCAGTATGTATTCACTGTGTGTGAAGATATGAACAACTATTTGGAAGAAAACAAGAGATAATATGATAGACAGTGAAGATCTCTGGTGGTCTTGCTTCGAAATCTGTGTTTCTTAAATTATTTTCTTATGATCTGTTTTGTTGTGTTTAATTTTACCCTTTGTAAAATAAAAAAAATTAAAAAAGAAAAAGAATATACAATGTTCCATTCCAAAAACAGAGCGTATTATGACATAATAACCACTTAAAATCATTATTGCATTTTGATAGCATTGGATATATAGGTTAAAGTAACTGTCAGACTTGTTGAGGGAAATAATTTCAAGTTTGTTATTCTCAGAAAAACCCTTAGAATATATAAAAGCTAAAAGTTCACCAGGAAAAAAACTATGCTTATATTTGCAAACAGACGTGCAGTATAAACACGAAGACCTGCTGCCGAGTGATCCCTGTTCTCGGCAAGTGTTTCTCTTTGGGAGTGAAGGCGACAGGATCAGAGAGCGCTCCCTGGGACTTTAACAGTGATCATTGTGTTTTATTTCCTAAACTGGAGAGGGACACAAGCCTGCGTGTAATACCCTTCTCTATACCTCTTTGTGTATCTGAACTGTTTCATGATTTTAAAAGAAATGTCTGCTCAGCGTCAGGCTCCTGTGCTGATGGCCAGGTCAACAGTGATTCCCCACACATCAGCATCGCCTAAGCCCTGCTTGACGAGAGGGTTGGAGCCAGGAGAGCCCTTGAGGCCCGTCTCTGGGTGGACTGAGGGGTAACAGGGCCGAAGGATTTGGCAGTGGGGCACAGGAATGTCGGTCTGCAGAGATGCGCAGTGGGACTCTGCCCCAGTCCCCAGGGCAAGGCCCGGGCCCCATCTGCGGGGAGCGCAGATGGCCTCAGAAGGCGACCTCAGCAGTTCCATGCTAAGACCTTGTGATTACTCACAGCTCTGCCCCTGTGTGCAATGATACAGTCGCTGTCGGGCGGTAGCCGCAGCACAGCCCCGCTGTAATTCTACCCTCTGAGAAAACAACAATTAAAAAAACAAAACAAACCCCAAAACATTGGCTATTAAGAAGACTCAAACTTGGGTTAAGAAAGATAGAAAGCAGGAACAGCAAGGCCCTGGAGGAAAATGTGATGGGGAGCTGTGACTCAGCGGGTGAGGAAAAGGATCACATTTCCCTGTTGTTTGTAGCAGCCAGCTGTTTTCAGGAGAGGCCAGCTCAGGTTTTCATGTTTACCATTTGCACCCCAGAAGTTGTGACACCTTGGATAGAGTAGGACATGAAGGAACCTCTTACCTGTAGAATTAATTCAGAGGGGACTTCTAGGCTGGGCTAGTTCTAAGGGAGAAAAGCACTTCACTGATTTCCATGGTAGAAACACTCCCATAAGGCCTGATTGATTGATTGATTGATTTTTCAGCACAGGGGTTTGAACCCAGGGCATCTGCACTGAGCTATGTCCCAGCCCTTTTCAATTTTGTGACAGGGTTTTGCTGAGTTGTTAAGTTGCCCAGGCTGAGGGTGAACTTGGGATCCTTCTGCTGCAGCCTCTCAAAGTGCTGGGATTAGAGGCATGCCTGATCATGCCTAGCTATAATGTCTGATTTTTAAATTACCCATGTGCTGTCACTGAAAGTCAGGTTAGGAAGAGATGTACATAACTGGCTTTCCAGAGCCATCATTGGCTTTTGAGGCACCACTGCGGTTTTCTACTGAGCAGAGTGGCAGCCCCTGGCTTGGCCCCTGCTGGGATGGAGATGGCCTCCCCCCACTCCTTTTTAGTCCACAAATGTTCAGATTCTATCATTCCGCCTAGAATTTAAAAGCACTTCTTTCAGAGTGTAACATTTTTAAAGGCTAAGACTACACGAGTCACATTCATACCGAGACTTTACTCTCTTCCTAGAAAAGCAACAGAGAGGAGTTGTTCTCCCGGAAGAAGCCAGAGACCAGGGTTGATAATGAGTCCAGTGCATGTACAATCTGTTTCCCACCATCCCCAGCCTAGAGGGCAAGTCTGTTGCAGACTTAAGGAAAGTTTCATCTGGGCTAAGTTTGAAAGCTCTCCTTTTGGAGAATATGAGATTCCTAGGTTTTCCTATGTTCAGTTTGAAGTATTTTAGTATTCAGGGCGTTTTTCTATGAAAAGTCTGGAGGTCTGCGTTGGTTAGAATTTGAGTACAAGTAACAAAACACCCTGACTCAACTTGCTGAATTAGTAAAAAGCCTGATAATGTTAGATGATGAGAAATCTCAGTGTAGGAATACACCAAAATTGATTAGCTCAGAGAATCAAGGATGGCATAAAAGATCCAGGTTCCTTCTGTATTTCAGATGTGCCATCCTTTGGTTAGCTCCCCTCATTCTCCAGGCAAGTATGGGCAACGGTCATTAGCAGGAGAATGGCCAACTCTTCCCGTCTATGAGAACTTTTTCTAGATGCCCCATTTGGTAGAATTGTGTAAATTATCTTTTCCTGAGTCAAATCATGTCAGGGAGACTCGAGCTACTATGATTGGTTTAGAAAAAATCCAGTTGTGCTTCCTTTAGCAGCACATATACTAGAATAAATCTAGATTTAGCTAGGAGTCACATGGGGGAGGGGTAAATGCCCAGACAGTACTGTGGGTCTGCTTGGAGGCACCTGTCCTCCTAAGGATTCTTGTGTCATTCCTTAGATCAGTTTGGTTCTTTTGGTAGATCAGAGCGATTCACTTGAATCAGACCAATCAACTTGATCAAATCATCCTATGTTTATTAAATTGACCTCAAAGTCAAATTATCAAAAAGTATTTGTTAAGAACCTAGTGCATTCTTGAAAGCAGGCAGTCGTGAGTTCGATCCCTGGTACCAATAAAAAGGAAAAAGACCAAAAAAAAAAAAAAAAAAAAAAAAAAAAAAAAGAATCTGGTGCATAGAAGTCACAACTCTAGGGCACAAGGCCCATTGTTACCACTGCACTGTCCTTAATAGCACTTAAAAGAAGGGAGTGGAACTCTTTACATTTTATAAAAAATTAACTCAAAGTGGATCATTAACCTGCATGTAAGAGCTAAAACACACAACAAAAACCTTAGGAGAAAACCCATAAATCTCATGAGCTTGTTAGTCAACAGTTTCCAACACAGTAAACCTTGAATTGTAACTTGTTCTACAAGTGGGGAAACAAACATTCCCCACTTTCGTAAGGGAAACAAACATTTCTAATAAATTTTAACTTGATAAATGAGTGGCATTTTCCAATATGAGTAGTACAGGACGCTGAAGGTCACGTGATCACAGCTGAGCCAATAGTTCTTCTCTTCTCTCCCTGGGCCCCACCCCCAGGGAGGATTGTGGGTGATTGTCTCCCAAAAGCAAGAGGTTATGGAAGAGGAGGACAGAAGGGCAACAGAATCTCTCACTTCGAGTGAGATTAGGAGGATGTGTAAAATATGAGAAGCAATGGAAAATCTGGTAGGAAAGCTCCACCTGAATAAGCCTGTATCAGTACAAGCAATGAGTGTGTTTAATGACAGTGCGTGTGACACTTCTGTGACATCCGAAAAAGTAAGCAAAGCAAGTGTCACTGGATAGGCTCCTTGTTAAAGCTGCATGAAAAGAATAAGATTCCACTGAGCCAGTAGATAGCAGTGATTCCCTCCTCTCTCATTTCCCTCATCCGAGCCATGAAGGTTTTGAGAGGTAAGTACAGATTGATTTATTTTGTAATATTTTGTATTATATTATTGTGTTGTATCATTTTTGTATGAATTTTTGGGTTGTAGAATGAATCATCTGAGTTCCTCTTATTTCTTATGGGGATATTTGCTCTGATATGTAAGTGCTTTGAATTACAAACATGTTTTCAAAACAGAATACGCTTGCAAACCATGGTTTTTCCTAAGACACAAGTAACAAGAGAAAAAAATTTAAAAGAAGAAATTGGACTTCATTAAAATGAAAAGTTTATGCTCCAAAAGTCACTGTCAAGAAACTGAAAAGACAACCCAAAATATAGGAGAAAATATTTGTAAATCATGTAGCTATTAAGAGGCTAGTAGCCAGAATAACTAAAAATTTCTTATAACTCAATGATAAAAAGGCAAATAACAAATAACACAATTAAAAAATGGCAAAAGTTTAAACAAATATTTGTCCCAAGAAGATATATGAACGTCCAAGAAGCACACGAGAAGTTGCTTGGCATCATTAATCATTACCGAAATGGGAATCAAACCTGAAGATACTACTTCACATCCACCAGAATGACTATAATGAGAAAGAGAGATAGAAATGCTGGGAGAAATGTGAAATGGTTCCACCACTTTGGAAAGCTGGCAGTTTCTCAAAAAGTTAAACATGTAATTACCTTATGGTTCAATAACCAAATCCACTCCTAGGTGAGTACACAAGATAAATGAAAACATATATCCTTCAAAACTGGTACACATAGCATTATTCTCAATAGAAAAAAGTGGAAATGGCCCAAATTTCTATACACTGATGAATAAATACACAAAATATGATATAGCTACATGATGAAATATCATTCAGCCATAAAAGGGAATGCAACACAGATGAAGCTTGAAAACACTACTAAGTGAAAGAAGCCAGTCCCAAAAGACTGCAGACTGTATGATCCCACCTATATGTTCTTTACTCGAATCCACAGAGGTAGGAATGGGGTTAGCAGTTGTCAAAGCCTGTGGGAGGGGACCTGGAAATTGATGGCCAATAGGTTGGAGTTTCTTTTTGGGTTGATGAAATGTTCTCAGATTAGAACGTGATAATGGCTGCACAGCCTTGGGAATACACACTCACTGCACAATCACTTGAATAGAACACTTTCAGAGAATGAATTTTGTGATATGCATTGTTTCTCAGTAAAAAGTATTTATATGACTATTGCAGGGCTTTTGGGGAAATAGGATAAAAAATCAGCGGTCTAATAAATGTTTAGTCTTGCAGAATTCATCAAAGTATTTTATGATTGTGAAACTCACCCACTTCATTTTATCTCTTCCTGCCTATTGGTCTGACTCACTGTGTAGCTCAGTGGTTTTCAACTCTGGCCGCCTACTGCACCTTTTAGAACCACCATAAGAGTGTTTAGAAAAGACAGGTCCCTGGGCCCAACACAAGCGTTATCTGTTCCCTCCACCTGGAGCCTGGCCATCGTGTCTATGAGGTCTCATGCCATTCCCCTGTGCTGCCGAGACCCAGAGAGTGAAGCAGTAGACTAAGACATCAGCAGTGCTGGGCCGGATTGCGGGCTGATCCTTCACAGATCTTTTCTTCTTCACCTTTGGTGTAATTTACCAACATTTTGTGTTACTGGGGATTGAGCCCAGGGCTTTGATATTGACCTTCATCCCCAGCCTGGTTTTAGTTTTCATTTTGAGATAGGGTCTCACTGAGCCTCCCTGCCTCTGCCTCTCGGAGTGTGACAGTTGAACGCCCCACCATGCCCAGGTTGAGATCTAATTCATATACACAAAAGTTCACCTTTTCCAGCTGGATGTGGTGGTACACACCGGTAATCCCAGCGCACTGGGGGATGGAAACAGGAAGATTGCAAGTTTGAGCCCAGCTTGACAATTTCACAAGATTCTGTCTCAAGCTGGGGATATAACTCAGCAACACAGTGCCTGCCTGGTAAGTGCAGGGTCCTGAGTTTGATTCCTGGCACAAAAAATATTTTCTCTCAAAACAAATAAACAGTCTCTCCCCCCCATCTTTTTCTCTCACACAATTACCCTTCTAAAGTATTTGGTTTTGTAGCTAGGCGTGTGGCTTAATCACATAGTACCCAGAGTTCAATCTGTAGCAACATGGAAAAAGAAAAGGAAAGAAAGAGAAAGAGACAAACAGAAGGAAAGAAACAGTTTGATGAATTTGGACAAATGTATAAAGTTCTCTGATAACCACTATAATCAATATATTGGACATTTTCTTTGCCTCCTCAATGTTTTGTGTTCCTTTGCAGTTGTTCCCCTAATACATTAGAGGCACATACCAGAATACTGTGCAACACTCAAAAACATGCCCTTGAAAATATATGTAAGAAAATGGGGAAAAATTACTATATAAAAAATGAAAGGCAGAAAACAATGCCCTGTATACTATAGTATAATCTTAATTGGTTGATGCTTTTTTGTATGTGTGCTTAGATATGTACATTTCTCCACACATTTATGTATTTGTAGAAAAACATTGGTGGTTACCCCAGATTATGGTAATTATATGTTAATTTTCTTGTTTTTGATTTTCTAGTTAGTCTGTAACAATAAATTGTTTTTATCATGAACATAATAATCATATTTAAAAATACCACTGAGCCTGTGAAACATAAAGAGCCTTCTAAAGAAAACTACCTTCTCTTACCTGATTGCAGGCCCAAGCTATAAATTTGGTTCTCTGATCCTATATATTTCAGGTCATTGGCTCATAGCAACTATTATTGCCAAAAGAGATTAATAAGAAGGTACTGACTTCTGCTGAGATGGTATCAAAAAATATTGACCCAAGAGGAGAAAATATTGATGGAATAAGAATCAAGGTCTTGCATTGCCTTGAAGGGAGTAATAAAGCTTCCTGTTTACTGAATTCTATATTCTCTTGTCTACTTTTACAGGCAATTGCACATCTGAAGTCAGAGACGGCACATCTCTGTAAGAAGCGTTAGAGGCATGAATTTGGAATTTACTACAAAGGGAACATGGGGAGGACAGGCCCATGGATACAGAATAAATATGATTATTGGAGAAAGGGAGGGAGAGTGAGGCAGGAGAACAGGGCGAGAGCATGCCCGTGAAAGCCAAGGTAAGATTTTGACAATAGACGTCTGTTCAGGTCGGATTTAAATTTCTTTAGATTCAGCAGTATCCAAATTACAGATACTAAGACATATCTTCCAAGTAGCTCAAACACACCAAGACCAGCTGAGATCAGCTGCAATTCTCCAGACATACACAATTGATTCATTCTTCCTCAGAGCCAGCACATTGTTCTATTGGGGTTTTGGTTATTTTTCTTTTTAGGAACAAATACAATGGGAGATGACTGCAGATGGCTGCAACCAGAATGCTTTATCCTACATTTTTCTCAAATAAAAGAACATGCTATAATCATACGTTGGTTGAATTATCACTTGAACCAGCAACTTTTTTTCTAGATTGCTCTGGAATGGATGAAATGATCTGTTGAAATTGTTTTCATGTTAAACTAATTTCCCTGGTTGGGTGTAGGTTCTTGTATCATTTTTCCACTGCTGCATAGCAAATCTCTCCAAACCGTAGTAACTTAAAATAATCATTTATCTGCCCCAACTTCTGTGGGGCTAGAGTGAACCAGGATGGTTCACCTGGTACGGACTGGGTCTGGCGTTGGATGGGCTGGCTGGGCCTCTCTCTCCTGTGCTTTGGGGTGCTTTGTTCCAACAGGAGGTGGGCAGAAGCTGCAGGTCCACTGAGCTCAGAAGCACAATGTTCCTCAGATATATTCCAGCAGGGAGAGGAAGTCACTAAGTTAATCCAGGCTCAGGAGTGGGCAAGTAGATGCATCTTCTTGAGGGAAGGAGCTGCAGAAGATCTGTGAGCCATTTTTAACCTACTTGAGACTCTCATTCTGAAGACAACATAGTGGAACTAAAAGGACCGCAAGACTTGGAGCCCCTGCTGTGGCCTGTGATGCTCCACTTCCTCTCAGAGCTCCTTCTATAACTCTCTCTCTCTCTGTCTCTCTGTCTCTCTCTGTCTGTCTCTCTCTCTCTCTGTCTCTCCCTCTATCCCTCTCTTCCTTTCTTTTGAAAGAATCTCCTTACAGCACTGAGGAGTAAATCCAGGGTATTTGCACTGAGTTACACCCTTTGCCCTTTTTTATTTATTATTTTTTAAAAAACTTGAGACAGGGATGAACTCAGTCCCTAATTTTCCCATGCTCTAGCTTGAGATTCTCTTGCCTCAACCTCCCAGAATGCTGCGATTATGCCTGGCTTTCTCTCTCTATGTTCATAGCAGCATGTCAATATATTCCTTTGCTACTAAGAAATTAGCCACTCCTTGTTGAATCTGTGGAACAGTGATAGCTCTAAGTGACAAAATCCTGACTCTAGAAAGTTCTGAAGTACGAATGTGAGGGACAGTTTCATCCAACAACTTGGCACTGTGGTCAGAAACTCAGATTCCATCCACTTCCTGTCTGGCATCCTTGGTGTGTTTCCTTTGTCTCTGGCCAGCATTCCTATGGTTAGTTACGGGGTTTCTGCCACAGTTCCAGGCATCTATGCAGGTGGAACAAGAGTCAGCTCTTCTTTACGTCAGTGTGTGTGTGTGTGTGTGTGTGTGTGTGTGTGTGTGTGTGCTGGAGGGGCTTTCCTTGAACCTCTGCCAGTACACTCTCCTTTATGTCTTATTGACCACAAATTCATTGCAGGTGTCTGCATGACACCTCATTGGTTTAGAATAGTCAGAAACCACTACCAGGGCCAGAGAATGTCCCCAGACTTCCCTGAAGTTCCATATCAGGAGGACAGGAGTAGATGTTGAAGTAAAATTTGAGTTCCCTGGGCACTGGGAAGAGCATGGCAGTTGCCAAGGAGACAAAATAGTACCTTCCCCGTGGCTTAGCAAACTATCTTGTCCTTATGTTGTCCCAAGGAACCCTTCTGATGGGATGAAATTTCAGATAACTCATTTTATACTTTGCATAAGCAATGAAGGCAATGAAGGAAAACAGAGTCCTCTGGCTCTAGGTCATAACGAAGTTAAGTAGTGTCTGTAAGGACACCTCTGACAGGCAAGCAGCACTAAAGTTCTCCAAATGAGGGTTCTGGGAAGAAATCCTTTAATGGGAGTACTAGCCAGAGTCACCTTTCCTAGAAGTTAAAGCAAACTCCAACTTCAGTCCTGCAACCTATGGAGAATCCAGAGCAGGCTGTGAATTCATTCTTCTCAACTCGGTGGCACTTAGAGCACATGGCCATTTCCTTCTCTCTGGGCAGCACTGACCAAGATATGACCTAGTTCCTTGTCTTTTCTTTGTTTTCCATCCCTCCAATCAGTCGAAAAAAGCATTTGTGTGGGCAGACCAAATTTAAGATTTGGGGTCATAAAGGAAGGTTTATATAAATCTGAGCAAACAACTTAATATTCAATAGACATTCTTATTTTTAAAAATTTTTCAATTTCTAAGGCCTCTCTCACTGACTTTATTCCTTCCCAAGTCTGAGCCTCAACACTTCTACAATCTTCTTCCTTTTCCCACGCTCAGTTCCCATTCATTTCATGCACAGTGGTTATTTTTTATTGGGAGAGGGGTTGTTTGTTTCTTTTTTCTGTTTGTTTGTTTCACTGTAAGTCCATCCTTAGCTAGTATTTTCCTAAACAAAGAGAGTCTTGGTTACTTTTTTCTCATTATTGAGGCAAAATACCTGACATCCAAAATTAGGGAAGGGGAAGTTCATTTCTTACAGTTTTGGAGGTTTCAGTCCACACTCCGTTGGCTCTAAGTGGCAGGGTGGTGTGGTGGTACAGCCATTCATGGCCAACACAAACAACAAGCATAAAAAAGGAAAAAAAGAGGAAAGACACGCCTTCTTCCCCAGCAGTACTCTGTATGATGGCTCCACCCCTGGGCGGGTGTAGTACTCAATCTGAGCACTAGACAACAAAGCAATCACAAATGCCAGATTTGGCCATGGCCATGATTGCATGGGACTTGGGGGGGTTGCCATCTGAACATAAACCATAATAAAGAGGCATCTCTAAGGAAAGCTTTGGAGCCAACTGTTAAAAATCAACATTCTACCTTGATTCAGGTGATGCAGTGGAGAAATAAGAGCTAACTTCATGGAGGTAGAGATAGACCTGGTCTCCAGAAGCAGGGACTGCAAAGCCAGGGACACAGACAGGGAGGGGTACCTTGCTGACCTGGGATGGGGAGGAGTCTGAGTCGGTTGACCCTGATAGTTACTATTTGTAAGTAATGGGAGAAGAGTTTGGATATGGGGGTAAATAAGAAAAAGTGTGATGGAGCAGTTACAGAGATCTCTAGAAGCTTGATCCTGTAAAAAATGAGTTTTTGGAGAACATTGGGGAGGAGTATAATGCAGTTTCATGAGTCAGGAATGTTTTGCCAGTGGTGTGTGGATAGGTGCTGTGGCAGACATCAAGCTGTCCAAAAATGCCATTCTCCATTCCATTCTTTACTCCTGAGCTCTGGTGAGCACAAGATCATCCTCCTGCATGAGCACATGACCAAACTCAGGCCAGTAAGTGTGAAATATCAGACAAATGCAAACTGAGGAGGATCTTCCCTCTGCATAGATGTCAGGGTGCTGGGATTACAGGCATATGCCACTGCAGCTGGATTGTTTTGTGTGTCCTTAAGGAATGAATATGCTCTCCACTCTGTCACATACCTTATGCTTTCCCACTGGTTGGGGGATGGCCCTGGAGAGAGGTGGCAATACCCTCTGAGCCCTGGACTGTTCCTCTGCACTTCCGTGAGAGAGGGAATCCTCTTTCTGGTTAAGTTGCTGCCCTGGGGAACCTGAGGAACTAGATGCTCTGGTTTAGCACTGGTAACAGAGAGAGTAGATGAAAACTACTCTTCTGGGGTGAATTAGTGAAAGGGAATTAAGAATAGAACAGTTTAAGGGAATAGGAGTTCCCAGAAGAGATTTTCAAATTTAAGAAGCAGAGAAGAGCTGGGGATTTAGTTCAGTAGCAAAAGTGCCTGCCTAGCAAGCCCGAGGTCATGAGTTCAATTCCTGGTATTAAAAAAAAAAAAAAAAAAAAAAAGAAAGAAAGAAAGAAAGAAAAGAAAAAAGTTTAAGGCAGAAGAGAGATGCTTGGGGCAGGGGTGGCTTTCTGACCAGTCACTGTTGTGGGCACATAGCAGGACTATGTTGGTTTAAGTGAAGAAGGGCAGAGAACTATGATTCCATCTGTACTGAGATGATCCAAGACCATGTAGTGGGATACATGGGTGTGTGGTGCACACCTCCATAATTCCAGCACAGGGAGGCTGAGGCAGGAGGATCTTAGTTTGAGCCCAGCCTGGTTGACTTAGCAAGAACCTGTCTCAAAGTTAAAAAAAAAAAAAAAGAAAAGAAAAAAAATATATATGGGAGGAGATGTGGCTCAGTGCAAAGCCTTGGGTTCAGTGGTTAGTATCACACACACACACACAAACACACACATGCCCCATAGCAACAAAAGCAACTGATCCTCACTGAGTGTCCTTGAGTTGAATCTAAGTTCTTTATGTGCATCAACTCAGTCCTTGCAGTGGTTAACACACCTGCTTGAAAGGGGAGTAAGGAGAGGCACACAGAGGTTGCATCAAAGGTCATCTGCCGGTAGAGAACACAAGCTTCACATTCAGGCACTCTGGCTCCCCATCCAACTGAGACTGGGGAAAATGAATAAATCCCTTGACCCACCTTGCTTGCTTTCATCACAACTTTAGAGGTCACGAGCCTAAGCAGCAGGTGACCAGTGTCCCACCAGCTGTGCTCTAGGTAACCCCTCCTCACGATGGTACTGGCTCCCTAAGCCATTCTTCCGAAACTTGGAGGCCACTTGTGTCCAGCTCAAACCTGTGGAAGCTACCCACCCATTTCTGGGGCCTGTGCAAATGTCAGAGGGTGACCCTTTCACACTGGAAGGCTGAAACTCCCCCCAGAGTGCACTAGGGCTGCCATCTCGTGAACATGCATCCCAGGGAAATGGAGGAAATTTGACTCTACGTGCAGACTCCTGATTAGATCACTTGTCCTCACCTGCAGTCTCCTTTCCCCCCATGTTACACTGCCCCGCTTCTTTAGTTCCTTTAGTAACCCTCAGGAGGACAGTTTGAGACCCTCTCCAACCCCCGACTGGCTGCCTTGTGAACGAACAGAGTTCATTGCTTCAGCATTGGCCTCCTAAGTAACAAGCAGAAATGCGGCTGGCTATCAGGAAGAGCGCCGAGGGAAACTCTCCCGTCCCTCTTCTCTTCTGTCCTCTTCCTTCTTTTTCCCCAGCAACACTCAATGGCTCCATGTGCAAAACAGAAACCCCTTGGCTTCTTCCAGAATCTACCTCAGGCAGGGCAGCCATTGAAATCACTCTGGTTCATGGAAAGCACAAAAGCCTTTCTATCTGATGCTGGGTGGGCAGCTGCTGGCCTTACCTGGCTCCCAGGTGGCCGGGGTGCTGGAGGCATCAGCAAGCTGTGGTGCCAAGAGCCCCAGATCTCTGTCCTGGCTCTCACAGGTGTGACAGGATGTGGGCGGAGGTGGGGGTCAGAGCAGGATCTGTCCCTGTGAGCCTCTGCTCAGCCCTTTCTGTGCTCTCTTTTCCTGTTTTAAAGAGAGAAGACAATAAGTCCTAGGGCGCCTGGAAGGAAGGTGACCTTATAATGCATGTTCAAACCCTAAGACTCAGCTCCTGGCCAAGAAACATGCAAACTTTTTTAATATCCTTTTTCTGGATCCACTTAAATGGAAACAGCCTCCAGTATTTTTAGCAGCTGCGTAATAACAGTAAGAAAGAAGATGAAAATGTATATTTTTTTCTCTTCTAGTTGGAATAAGAGAATGAACTGCTCAGCCCTTAACAGGAAGGGAGCTCTGCTGGGAAGGGAGGAAAACACCCCAGTCCCTGCTGGCTCCTCCTCTGGCCTAGACAGGACTTAAAAACCCAGGGAAAAGATCCGAGCAGAGAAGCCAGCGAGGGGCCGAGCAGCACCAAGGTCTCTGGCACCAGGGTCTCAGCACTGGGCGCTCAGGGGAGGCCGAGCGCGGGAAGCAGGGCGGCAGCCTCCCAGGTAAGAGCCAGCCGTGCAGATTTACCTGCCAGGGGAAGGTGCCAGGCGGTGACTGGGGTCAAGGCACGCAGGCAGTGTCATTTAGCTTAGACCTGAAGTAGAAAGTGCTGCATTTCCCAGGATCGTCATGTCTACTGCTGTATTCTGTCCTCAGTCAGGGCTCTGGCCTCACCTGGCAGGTGCAGTCTGTGTTGAACCAGATTCTACCTGGTGCAGTACATTTTCAGATAAAAGACTTGAGTCTAGCACGTCCTTCTCTTGTGTTTTCTTTGTTGACATCTTTATAATATCAGAGGCATCTTCTTTTTCGTAATTTCTTACCTGTTATCTTACTGCTCTTTTAAATCTTAAAACAGAACTTTTTTTCATTTGTGATGAAACTATTAGAACTTTCCTTTTTTTGTTATGTGTGTGTATAGATTAAGATGATGTTTGCAAATCCACTTGAAAGGTTTTGAGATTTATACATATGTTTGTTTAGATTTGAATTATCATTTGTAAGACAACTTATTTTCTCTAAGTTCCCATACAATGTCCTCACAATGTCTCAAAGAAACATCTCATGAGTGACTTAGCAAGACCCTCTTTTAAAATATAAAATAAAAATGGGCTGAGGATGTACTCAGTGCAAAGGCTCTGAATTCAATCTTTAATGTAGAAAAAAAAATGAAAAGAAAAAATGATGCAATAGACTAGGTTTTAGAGGTCTGACTTTTTATTTACACATAACTTTTGCATTTGGGAGAGATTTAGAAGAAAGAGGGAGGAAAAAATAAGTAAGAATAGGCAGAATTTCAATTAATGGGTTCACTCATGTATATAAGCATGAAAGAAAAAAGAATGTGCTTCTCCATCAAAATAACAAACGACCCATATCTAGACACAGACTAGCACCAGGGCTCAAAGTTGCTGGATTCTTAGAGAAGCCAAGATTCCACCAAGATACCAGGTGACACCTGCTCATCCAGAGCTATGCCCTGGTAACTGGCAGAGCCCAGGATCTGTGCAGAAGACCCAGTGCCTTTGGCAGCTGAGGGCTCACTGCAGACTTGGTGAAGGTGACAGTCTTGGGAAAAGGGAATCAGGGAGAAGTAATGCCACTGCTGGGATCTTTTCCCAGAGAGGAGGGAAGAAAGTCAGACATTCTTCCATACAGCTTTGAGTCCTGCTGTGTCCCCAAGTTTGTGGGCTGTGGCTGACTCCCAAAGTAAGGAAAATAAGACAGATAACTCCAAATCATCCCATGGCTTTTGGTTTCCATTTTGCTGTCCTATGGTTTGAAATGTAGGCTAGACGGAGGTCTGTTCCTGTCTCCTGTGCCCAAGGAAGTTATGCCCAGGTCCATGGAAACTCTTAGCATCCACCGCTTACGCCAAGAGGGTCTGGCTGCAGACACGAGATTGCGGGTTAGGTTCTGTAGCAGATCTGGAGCCACTGGTCTGGGAGCTGATGATGTTAAGATCTCAGGCCTGGTCCTTGAGGGACAGGGGCTTTGCCTGCCTCCACCACAGTGGACTCATGCTAATGCTGACCAGCTGCCACCTACAAATGTGCCCAGCGAGTGTGGCTGGAACAGCACAAGTCCTTGGAAATTAGCAAAGCCACTCCTCTTTGATGGAAAGCCAGAGCTTTAAAGTTCGTCCAGTTTGTGGAAAACCACATTGAACTAGAGAGAGGAATTGTAACTTGTCATTACGTGCCTCTCCTTCTCATGCAGCTGAAGCACATTTGCCATCAGATGTCCTTCACGCCTGTGGGGAAAAGAGCTAATTGTGAATCAAGTAATACTTAGTCATTCTGGGAATTGGGTATTCGGTTGGAGGCGGGGAAGGAAGGTCTCTGAATTTAGAACCTGTGTCTATTTTATCTTCTCATTGTGGATGAGCCTGATCCAAAAAGCTAAAGGAAGAAAGTCCTTCTGTGAAAAAGTAGCTCATTCCTATGGGGGTGAATGGATGTCTTTGGTGTTCAAGGACAAGTCTGTTTGTGTTTGTTTTGATTTTTTTCAGTGCTGGGGATTGAATATTGAGCCTTGTGCATGCTAGGGCAGGCTCTGCCATTGAGTTACTCTTCCAGCCCCAGAGAGAGAGGTTTTAAGGTGCTTAGCGTTTAGAATCTGGCACATCACAAGTGCTTAGAGAATGGTAGATCCCATAATCATCACCCATTTGGGCCCTTGCCAGGCAGGTTAAAATTGGGTTGGCAGAGAAAAACAAGCCTGGGTTGACCCCTGAGAAAGCATCGAGTGCCAAGGCTGGAGTAGAGGCTCCCACATTTATCTTTTCGGCATCTGGCAGGTAGCAGCCCCCATGGAGAGTTCTGCAGGCAGATGGTTATTGCCCAGAGGTGAGAGTCAGCTACAAGCACTTCCCAGGCAGACCCCACTGAATTCTGAGTGCAGGAGGCCGGAGGATATGTTATAGAGCAGATGCAGCTTTTCACACTAAGTCTTTTTCCTTCTCACCAGCACCTATCTTGCATCCTACACGAACACCTAGGTAGACAGGTAAGTGTCACAGAGGCTGGAGATAAGAATAGTTGTGTGCACTGTAGTTGATTCAGCCAGATGGGGGCTGGCTTAGAAACACTGCTCCCTTGGGCACACACCAGCACATGGAAGGAGAAAGAGGCTGAGGTGCATTGGTTGCCTGAGATCTCCACTCCAAGATGCATTGAACTGGGGTTGGTTCCTCAGCCACTGAGAATTTGCTATACTGAAACGAGCACTTGAGTCACAAGACCTCTGAGTCACCCAAGGCCCGAGTTGTGGATCACTAGCAAAATATGCCTAAGAGAGTGAAGGAAAGAGTGACTCGTTTGCCAGTGACATTCGTAACACCCGTAAATCCCTAGCCATCTCTTTTGATTTTCCTTCAAAGGTCAGTGATGTCCACCCTGTCATTTGGGTAGAGAGTATCTTAAGTGACCGCACTGGAAATCCATGATAATACAGTTTTTCTAAAACCCAAAGCAGTGCTCTCATTTGCTTGAGGTTAACCATAGTCAGGATGAGGTAATGCGGCAGTCAGAGAAAGCCCAGACTTTAACTAGAAAGATCTGTAATGGTGGCCAGCAGTTGGCTACTGCTGTCTTCAGTATTAGTGGTATGTTTCCCCGACCCAGGACATGTGTCCTTCTGTGTTGAGAATGAAGTGATATAGAGGGCACCCAACCTTGGGTTGGAGAGGACCATCGGAACTATGGGTCCATCCTTCTCTGCTGACTCTGGTTTGGTTGACGTCAGCCCCACGGGCCAGAGGTCTTGGTGCACTTGTGTGTAGAATTCTGAGGGGGGATTTCCAGCTTCTCATCAGAAGTGACTGGACTTATCCTCCCTGTGAGGGAAACAATTCATCTTTCTGAGACTTACCCTGGTAGTGCTCAGAGAAACACAGGCACAGGCAAGGGCTCTACCCCTGACCATACCCCAACTCCAGCCCCTAGTTATCAACTTATCAATGGTTTATTGAGTGCCCAGCATGCTTTGAGTTTCCTGGTTTATTTTATTTATTTATTTACTTTTAAGAAAGATCTCACTATGCAGGCCAGGCTAGTCTTTTTGTTATTTTAATATCAGAAAAAGATAAAAATGATACAGAATTTGAAAAAAATTATGAAATTAACACTAGTTAACATATTTCGTGTTATCTTGAAAGTAGTTGTTTTGATCACAAGACCTAGGCATAAAAAATAATCAGTAAGACAATGAAAACACAACTGTCCTTTTTGATGAACCAACAGAGATTAGTAGTATATCTATCTCATACATACATACATATATATGTATATATGTATATATATTCTTTTCCCTTCTTTCTTTTCTCCTTTCCCCTATCCCACTTGTTGGTCTTGAACTTGCTTATGTATCCCAGGCTGGCCTCAAACTCACAGCCATCTTCCTGCGACAGCCTCCCGTGGCTGGAATTATAGGTATGCACCACCACACCTGACCTAAGTTTCCTTTATTTTCATAATAATCTATCTCTTAAAAGAAATATGACAGGAAAAAGGAAATTTTGTGCTTGTTTTTCCCTTTCTACAGTACACACTGAAGAGAGATGAAGAACCCAGGCCTGGGACATAGACCTGGTGTGCGATCCCATCTCTGCTGCTGACTAGCTGTGTGTCTCTGGTCAAATCACTTAACCTCACTGAGCACTCATAACAAAGAGTGCAGTCAATTGATAGCCACACTTTGAGGGTAAAATGAGACTAATGCAGGTGATGAGGCACAGTTCCCATTATCTAATAAACAGAGGAATTCTAGTAACCTTTATCTAATTCACAAATACCTGGTGAGATATGGAGATACAGAGTGTCCAATATAGTTGGTGGCATCGCTGAGCTTGCAGGGATAGCTGAGACATATGTGGAGACTTGGAAGCAGTCAGTATCTAGCTGGAAGTTAAAGCTTAGAGCAGCTACCAAGAAGAACTGGAAGCCTGTGACATCGGTGACTCAGGGCAGGTTGAGGGGGACCAGCCAGTCAGCTCGAGGTGGGCAGTGTGCCCCTTGAAAATCCTGTGCAGAAAACCTATATAAAGTAGCGTCTGGCTGCCACCATCCCGCACCACCCAGTGGCCTCCTGCAGTCGGAATTAAAAACGTGATCAGCCTCAAGACAGCCAGTCCTGGGAACCCTGGTTTCCTGTATGTAGATGGCCTTGGCCTCAGGCATTCCAGCAGCATTTACCCCACTTTCTGTGGGATGTTCCATCTCACTGGAATAATAACCCCTACTCAGAAACAATCCTGCAGCGTTCCTCTAGGTGGCTTTGGTGCCCCCTTGCCACTTTGCCCCCTTAGGAGCTCAGTCTGCACTGTGCTTTGTTCACTGGAAAGTGGATGGCGTCACCCCTTTCTCATGCTGTTCAAGGAGCAAAGTCTCCTGTATGTGTTGCAGCCCAGTGCCAGCAGCTTCCCGGCTTGTTCATGACACTTGACAGAGTTACGGTTGAGGGTTTCCTGTCTGTCTCCTCTTTTGAGCAATCACCCCGCTCAGGAAAATCTGAGCTCAACCTGTGGGATCTGAGAGGCTCTGATTAGAGTGGATGTCTCCTTACAGTGCAGGACAGGTGACAGGAAGATCTTCCACAGGAGCTTCTGAGAGTTCTCATTTCTAGGCTTCACAAACAAACACTGTGAGATGGGGCTCTGGACAGCCTTGCTGTGGTTTATGGCAAGAGTTCCTTTTTTTTTTTTTTTGTATTTGTTCAAAACTTCTTCAGAAAAACATCTGCATTCCATTTAGGTCTCAGGGACAGAGAGCAGGGGCTGGGGCTGGGTGCTGGATGGAAGGGGTGGGGAGAGAGTACAGCTTTGCTGCCTCTTATTGTCTGGCAGTTCAGTCTGAATGACAGAAACTCATGTGCTGCACTGAACGCAGTAGGTGCTTTAGTGATCACTGATCACTGTGTTGCTGTGAGGACCCCAGGAGCACACAGGGGTTAGCAGGGCCACAATGGAGACTCGGCCCTGCCCCCTCCCAGGTTTGAGTCTGTAGTCATTAGCAGCAGATTAGTGGGATTTTTTGTCTTTTTCTTCTTCTTTTTTTTTTATTGGTACCGGGGATCGAACTCACGACCACACACTTGCAAGGCAGGTTTATGCCGCTGAGCTAAATCCCCAGCCTCTAGATTAGTGGGATATTGCACAAGGTCTCAGTTCTCAACCTGAGCATTAAGCGGAGAATTGTTATTTGGCTGAACTTTTAAGAAGGCAATTGGTGAAACAACATTATTTCTACACCTGCCACCCACCTGCCCACATCTGCCAACGCCCCACCTCCCCTAGGAATTGTGAAACAACATTATTTCTACACCTGCCACCCACCTGCCCACATCTGCCAACGCCCCACCTCCCCTAGGAATCACAAGCTGATCCCTGAGCTTTCCTGGCTGCCTTTGGTCTTAGAAGAGATTCACTTTTGTGAAGGCAAATCCATTCCAGTATTAGAGCTCAGTCCCCTACGGCCCCATCTTTTCTTCTCTCCCAGCTGAAGCCCAGAACCAAAATACCTCCCGTGCTGCTCTAGAACCCTATGTGGTTTCTGCAGAGGTTCTGCTCCCTACCTGCCAGCACCTCCTGCTATGGTTGCCCAGGGCACGTGTGCCCACCCATGCCACAGACCCAGCTGCCCTCTTGGAGGCTCTGATGGGTCCTGTTCAGTTGGCATGAACTTGGCCTCTCCAAATCCGAGCTGCAGGCTTCATCCTCGGAAGCCTCCCTCCCGTCTCTGCCAGAATGCGGAACATTCCAACCAAGGTCCTCCTGGCCAGTCAGGCACCTGTCTCTTGCCACCTGCTGTTCACTCTGATTTACCCTCACCTTCCACGAGAGCAGCTTCCTTTCAAACGTGGAGATGCTTCTTCCTCACAGTCCAAATCCCAGGGCATTGAGAAATGCACCCCACCCATTCCATTCTATCCTCTGGGCTTCTGGGTCAGCACAACAGTCACTTTGGAGGCAGGAATGGGTGATGTGTGAGCAAGAAAAGGAAGATACTTGGTTCAGAGCGTCAGGAGAGATGGGATGAATTCTTTCTCGCAGTTTCTCGGCTTCCTGTGGACTCTTAGAATCTGTTAAAAATGCCAGTTTCCTTCAGCAGATCTCATGGCTCTCTCTGCACCTTTCTTTCCGCACAGCCCTCCTGGAGGGTCTGCTCCATCTCTCCGAGGATGGGTCTTCAGGGGACTTTCAGCTTCCTCTTAGGGCTCCTGCTTGGCTCTGTGCTCCCGGTGACTTCAGCCCCAGCCACGCCGGAGCTGCGTAACTGCAGCCACAAGGACCAACAGGTCACCATCAGCCACAACTTGAACATTGAGGTGAACAAGTCCCCCCTGGTGCAGGTGGAGGTTGACCCGAAGTTGCTCAGTGGTAATGGGACTTCACTCTTGGCCACGGGGGAGGAGGCAGAGGGACAGAACTTCGTCTTCAGGCACAACATTCGCCTTCAGACACCGCAGAAGGACTGTGACTTGTCAGATAGCTTCCAGGATCTCCTGGCCCGGGTGAAGAAACTGGAGGAAGAGATGGCAGAGATGAAGGAGCAGTGTAATGTCCAGCGCTGCTGCCAAGGGGCCACTGGTGAGTGTACCACCTGGTGTCCATTCAACACTTAACAAGCACCTACTATGTGCCAGGTGCTCCATCAGTCTCATGAGTGCTCTGAGGCTGGTGTTCCCACCTCTCATTCTGAGGTTTCTCGAGGGGGCCACTTCCCTTCTCTTTATGGGTGGGTGCATCTGGAGGCCTGAACAGGGACCAGCAGCTCTTGAGTAGACTCCTGGGTTAATACTGCTGGATGCAAATGCTTCCAGGGGTCCCCTTACCTATGGACCCAATCTCTTCTCAAAGGGGAATGGAGGAAAGTTGTCGGGCCCAGTGTGACTTTAGGCAAACTTCTTGTTCCCTCAGCTGTCTGGTGAGGGTAATTTTCCAGCTAGCATCATCCTGAGAACTAGAGACGTAGGTATAACATCCCTGGCCTATGGTAAATATTCAGGAAGTTGGAGCTATTAGCTATAAAGTGATACAATTTCATTTTTATGGTAAAGTTTCCTATGCCTACCCTTTTCTAAACATAAACTGCCCAGACTGCACTAGATGACAGTGAGTACCTTGTTCGGCACACATTTTTATACCTGAAGGAACTGCCATGGTGATCAATCCTTGTGAAATGTCAGATGCAGTATTAACAGCTGAGGACATGGCCATGGATCAAACAGGGTGGACCTGCTCTGGGGCGCTCAGCTTTGGGAGGGTCTTTAGGAAGGAACATAGGTATTCTGAGAAGCAGAAGGGTCCAGGCCCCCACCCTCAGGAGAAAACAGTCTAGATCTCAGTCTGGATTTCAGTCCACCTTCCTGGCCAGCGTCCCACCACCAAAGGAGCCTGTAAGTCCCTTTCACAGAAAGGCACTGAATAATCACTGCCCTCTAGACGGAAGGAACCAGGGAATTCACTCAGGAAGGGCAAAGGGTGGAGGCGGTTGTGTAGCTCCCTAGGCCAAGGAGAAGCACCCAGCAGGAAAGCCGGCCCAGTCTCCCCTGGGGAGCCCATCCTCCTCCACAGTCGTGAAGCCACCGTCTTCTCCAACCTGCCTCCAAGCAAGGCTCCCACCCCCACGCACTGTCTACCATGCTTCTCCTCTTCCTCCCAGATCCGAGCCGCCACTGCAGCGGGCACGGCACCTTCTCCCCCGACACCTGCAGCTGCCACTGCGAGCAGGGCTGGGAGGGCGCCGCGTGCGAGCTGCCCACCTGCCCCGGGGCGTGCAGTGGCCACGGGCGCTGCGTGGACGGGCGCTGCCTGTGCGACGAGCCCTACGTGGGCGCCGACTGCGCGTACCCGCCCTGTCCACAGAACTGCAGCGGCCACGGCGTGTGCGTGGGTGGTGTCTGCCACTGCCACGAAGACTTCACCTCAGAGGACTGCAGTGAGCAGCGCTGTCCCGGCGACTGCAGCGGCCACGGCTTCTGTGACACCGGCGAGTGTTACTGCGAGCTGGGCTTCACTGGGCTCGACTGCTCCCAGGGTGAGCGCAGAGATGCATCCTTGCGTTCACTTTCCCTTCCCTGAGGTCTCCCCGAACGTTTAACCATCAGCTGCATATAGTCTTGTGCAGTGGTCCCAACCGCTTACAGCAGAATCTTCTGGAGGGTTCTTTAAAACAAACTGCTGTAATTCCAGCACTCTGGGAGGCTGAGGCAGGAGGATCAAAAGTTTAATTTCTGCTTGGGCAATTCAGCAACTTAGTTGGACCCTGTCTAAACAAATAAACAAAGGTAGGGGGTCTGAGAATTTGCATTTCTACAGTAGACCTGCTGGTTTGGGCTTGAGCTTTGGGGACCCCTGGTCTTCCTTGTAATCGAATGACCACTGCAGGGCAGAGAGTCCATATTGACTCCAGCCAGATCACAACTTCCTGGGGTGTCTGTGTATAGACAAGGGTTCCACCCGCAGGCCCACACCCTCCCAGCCCACCCTGCCCTCATAGTGCTAAGCACGCGGCAGTGCTGAGTGGGTCCTCACTGGCAGGGATTTCTACCCCTTCGTCCCGGCCCTCTCTCACCTGCCCCTGTTTTGCATCAGTCATCCCCCCTCAGGGCCTGCAGCTGCTGAAGAGCACCGAGAACTCGCTGCTGGTGGGCTGGGAGCCTTCCAGCGACGTGGACCACTACCTCCTCAGCTACTATCCCCTGGGGAGCGAGCTCTCCGGGAGGCAGATCCGGGTGCCCAAGGAGCAGCACACCTATGAGATTCCTGACCTGCTGCCTGGGACCAAGTACATCGTCACCCTGCGCAACGTGAAGAAAGACATCTCCAGCAGCCCGCAGCACCTGCTCGCCACCACAGGTGAGGAAGCAGCCAGCTGACTCTGCTCTTTCAGGAAGGGCCCCGTACTATTTTCTCTACTCTTCCCACAGACACAACACTCTCTGTTGATCAGGCCATTGATCTAGTTTTGGGTTGGAAAGTTAGGGTTGCTTCAGTCCTAGATTCTGAGAAGAGTTCCAGTTCTCTCTCCCCGCTCCCTGATTATGGGTCCTCCGAGCCTGTAATGGCATCCTGCCCAACTGGGATTCAAAAGGTCTCGGCATCCCTGAGATTGCTCTGCACTCTGCCCTAAACCCCCACCAAAGCCAAAGAATTCACTTACATCCTTAAGCCCTCCCTGGGCCTCCAAGACCACATGAGTTTACATATAGGTATGGAGCTGCCAAGATTGCCTGTATCAATGAGCTCCATCTCGGTAGGAAAGAGGACACATACGGGCAGTTTAAGGAAGGGGTTTTTTACAGAGGTATGAGTGACACTCTAGTTCTAGCATCATTGGGATCCACCCTTTCTCAATGGGGCAAAAGAGTGGGTGTTAGTATTTGGCCCCAGAAAAAGCCACAGTCATTTGGTAGAGGCTTGCAGGCTTTCCACTGTATTCCTGCAGGGAGGAAGTGAAGATCAGTCGCCTGAACTCTCTCCGGCTCTCTGATCTGCTGGTGACCTCTACTGGCAGGACTCAGAGGCCAGAGGGGAAGGGCCCTGAGTTAATTCCTAGAGTCCATAAATTGAAAAACAGCAGAACAGAGAACTGGTGAAGGCTGGCTTAGAAGGACAGGAGAGGTTTAATTCCATGCATGGTTCTGGTGAATTCAGGCTATGGTTGGTTGGCTCCAGGCAGAAACATGGTGGAAGGGTGTGGTGAAGCAGAGCTGCCTGGCTCTTGCCTGTAAGAAAGCAGAACAGAGGAACAGTGTCAGAGAGGAAGGGACAGGGACCAGACAGAGACCCAAGGCTACACCTGCATGACTCGCTGAGCCACCACCAGCAGTGGGTTCCATCAGCCCCCTGAGTGTGTTCTAAAGCCAGTCAAGTGGGTCCTTCACCCTAACTGCCACACCAATGCACTAGGCTTGCCCCTTGGTTAATGCAAATCCAGGAAACAGCCAAGAAGTAAAATAATGGAGAGAGACTTATTACCTGCATTAAGTAAGGAGAAGCCCAAAGGTGACTAAAAGCGGTGTTCTCCTCTGAACAAAGAAAGCAAGGAGTTTTTATTGAGACAGTTATTCATGTAAGAAATACTCCTTATCACATGTAGAAATGCATCCAGTCCTGAGCATGCTCAGGTCATATATCTCATGAAAAAAAAAGTGTCTGACTTGAACACCTCTGCAGGAGGAATTTAGTATTATAATGAAAAAGTGTGAGTCAGAGTGATTTGACCATTTTGTCTGGTTTCTTGTCCATCTCTCCCAAGACCTTTAGTTTTAACAGCTGTTTTTTTGTGGAGGTTCTAGGACTCAGACTCAGGACCTCAGGCTTGCCAGGCAGATGCTATGCTGCTGAGCTTTATCCCTGGCATCGGTTTTAACAGTTTTGAAGGCAGTTAACAGTCTTAAAGGGCAGCAGGTTTCCCCTTGAGTTGAGTGACTCTTATCCACTTCTCCATTTCACACATTTGTGCCAAGTTCCTACTGTGTGGTAGGCTCAGTACAATGTGCTGATGACAGTTCAGTGCCTCCATCCTGCCCTAAGCTCCTGGGGAAGGGCCCAAGTGGATGAGACTTTGGATGCATTTATGTTTGCAGAAACATCAGGTTGTGTGTCCTAGTTTGGAGGCAAGAATAGGGCAGAATGGGGATGGACAGCACTGGAAAAAGCTGGGGGGGAGAGAGAGAGAGAGAGAGAGAGAGAGACAGACAGAGACAGACAGAGACAGACAGACAGAGACAGACAGACAGACAGACAGACAGACAGAGAGACAGAGAGAGACAGACAGACAGAGAGAGAGATGGCAGCTTGAGGGCACAGTTTGTGAGGACCTGCGTCAGTATCTGCAGCTGGAGACCCCTAGAAATACCCCTGTAGTTGAACAGGGTTGATTGTTTTAGCCTGGCAGAGTGCCCACCATGGAAAATCATGGGGATACCCCAGTAAGAGGGTTCAGGAATGGAGTGATTATAGAATTTGGGTTGGGTTAGCTAATTTGGGGGAAGATTTAAGGAAACAGGGATTTGTTTTGACTGGTTGCTTTCAAGAAGTGGGGGTAATTCTGTGGTTGGTATCTTAGCGAATGTCATGTAGAGGCGGGCTGAAACTTTAATTGGGAAGAAGTAGCTGTCATTCCCATTAGTCAGGAGAGGGGATATTTGGTCATTAGTGGAACCAATAGCAACTTTTTGTGTTCAGCTGTGGTCACAGAAGAGATGTTTTTGTCCTGGTCTAGTGTGGTCGTGGAGTGGCCTTGTCTGATGCTGAGGTTGAACTGGTTATGTCCAGGGGGAGAACACCACGCTGTGAGAGCCAGGCCAGCTCCTGGCCAGCAGGGGCTGCTTTCCTCCTTCCTCTACTTTTGTTGTGTCTGTGTCTGTGTACAGCCAGGACAGTGTCTAGCCTCCCAGTGACAGACAGGGACATGTATTCTGAAAGTTTAGTCCCTCTAAGACTTGTAAAATCCTGTTACTGTGAGGTTTGTCTTTCTGTCTAATGTGATTCAAGTTAAACCCATTATTTTTTTTTTTCCTCCTAGGGCAAGCTCAGACTGAACAGTACTTATCCCCCATCATAGTCTTGAATGCTCTCATCAAATCCCTGTGTTTTCACTGGTGACTCCCTCCCAGCTCTCTTAAGCCATGTAGGACTCTTCTTCAACCCTTCAGTCACCTTCATTACTCTCCCCGTCACATGACCCTCAGGGAATTCTGTCTTTGCAGGAAATCTAGAAACAGAGCAGGGAGGAGATTTGGCAGGCAAAAGCTGGTAGTAAGAGGAAATGCTTGGGAGGAGAGGTGCAAGGAGGTTCTTTATCCACACAGGAAAGTTCGGTCCATGCAGGCTGAGGAACATTGAGATCAATGATTCACACCTTCCCTGATGTACTGGTTTCCTGTCTGTCTCCTTGACAAGTGATCATCCAGAGTGAGCAGAAACTTCCAGAGAGTTACGGTGGAGATGAGACAGCAGAGTGGACAGGGCTGGGAATCTAGGGGACTTACGTCTTCCCTGTTCCAAATTTCAAGGCCAACCTTCCTCTTCAGCCTGGGATAAAGCAGTTGGAATTCAAAGTGCTCTTCAAACATGCTAGCGCTGTCCTCCAGAAAGCTCTTCTGCAGGAGCAGAAGTCTATTTCTTGGTATTAGTTATTACAATTTCCTGTTTTTTCCAAGTGGAAGGGCAAACATTTAGCCCTAAGTTCTTTCCTATGAATACAGATGTGTGATAACGCCTTATTCATAGCACAGATCGTACATAGGTACATGAGAAGAGATGTGGCAATACTAATGTCTGTTAGAAGGGGCAAAGAGGATACATAGAAAAACCAAGTTAGATGTCTCCTACTTGATTGTTTTTGCCATAGGTCAACCTTTAGTGGGGAATTTTAGGGAAAGGGCTATAATTTGGGTGCTGGAAGAGGGAGCTGGTATAGAAAACTTGAAATGTCCCCAACTTTACACGGAAGGGCCGTGTACCTCATCCCGAGGTTTTCTGTGAGGGTGGGGACTTGGTAACCAAAGGGTAGGCATTGGTTAGAGCAGCCTGAGCCCTGGCAGGGTGGTGTGCATGGTTGGCCTGAGTGCCATGGCTCAGCTTTGCATAGTCAGCTTGGGCAGGAAGGGCTGCATGGCCCCTGATGGGATGGGGCACCAAGGTTTTCTCAGAACACAGTTTCTTTCCATGGTGAATATGAACAATAGCTAGTTGTTACTTGGGTGGCTCTGAGAGCCCCCTTAAGCTCTGAGTGGGTCAGGGAGGGAGCTGAGTTGGTACTGAGGCCTGTTTCACACCTTTAGGACCTCTGCTCATCACTTTCTCTTGCCCTCTCTGACCCCTGGCCTAGATGTTGCTGTGGTTGGCACTGCCTGGGTGACAGAAGAGACTGAGAACTCCCTTGACGTGGAGTGGGAGAATCCCCCAACTGAGGTAGACTACTACAAGCTGCAGTATGGCCCACTAACAGGGCACGAGGTGGCTGAGGTCACTGTACCCAAGAGCCATGAGCCCAAGAGCCGATATGACATCACTGGTAAGAGTTGACAAGGGGGACATGAAATGATGCTGGGGATGCTGCGTGGGGACAGTGTGCACAGAGGCCCCCGGGACCTTCTCTCTCAAACCTGACCTCGAGACCGGCAGGCACGGGCCTGTCCCCGAGGCCTGCAGACTGTGTCCCAGCACCCCAGAGCTGGACTCCCAGAGCACCTCATTAGCAGCACACTTTGGAAATGTTCTCCCAAGTGAGACCATGTCTGTGTATTAGGACGGATTTGGTAGCATGCAGACTTGCCTTTTGGGAGTATGTGTGTGTCTGTGTTGAAGTGTAAGAAGGTGGTTGAGATTGTTTTGTTGAGCATGATGCCCAGAATGATGTATCAGGAGGCCTGGAGTGGAGACTCTGAGCTCATTCTGCTGAGAGCTGGAACTCGATTTTATAATGTTTGAAATTTATGCAATTTTCGGGGCCCTCTTTAAAAAGTGCATACACTGTCATGAGTATCCAGTTAGGCACGGTGCTTTGGAAGAAGTCCATGAGACTGAGGGTCCTGAGGGCTATTTGCCACTGAGGGCTATAAGACCTCTTTGAATCGTTTTTTTGCCATCCACTCCCCCATTCCTCCTTGGGAGAATGTCTCTTAGCATTCCCAACATTTATGGAGTGGATGAGTGGAAGCCCTATGCACGCTGCTGTTTGACTTCCTCCCACCAGTGGAGCCTGAATGTTGTCTCATAAGGAAGATTCATTCGTATTGCAGAGAGGAGACCAGCTCTGTGCAGAGCTGCCTTTGGGTCTGAGCTGTTACTAGGGAATTGAGAGAGAGAGAGTGGAAGTGTGGAGAGAGCCCTGGGTTCTAGGCTGGCTCTGCCTCTGCAGAGAAATAACTTTAAAATAGGGGAAAATCTAGGCTATTACAATGAAAAAGAGAGGAATTTTTAAAAGAAAATGATTTTGGGGAACAAGAAAATATTGGGGCTGTACATAAAATTGAAAAGTAAATTCTAGAGGACCCAACAAAAAAACACCCTCCACCACTCACCCCTCATCTGTCCTGGTCCTCCTGCAAAGGGCAACCCCTTGATGGGGCCTCAGGTCCTGCTGATCATGGGATCAGAACCCAGCATCTACCCCTCACAAGAGAGATCCAGGGAAGAGCAGCGCTGCACATGGCCCAGAGCCTGTCCTCACATCCTGCTACCTATTTCCAGGTCTGCAGCCTGGGACAGACTACAAGATCACTGTGGTCCCCATAAGAGGAGATCTGGCGGGCACACCGATTCACCTGAACGGCCGGACAGGTAAGCTATTTGGAGGCACTGCGGATGTTTACTTATGTTCTTATTCTCATGTGTTTCTTGGATGACTCCTTTCTGAGAGAAAGTTCTGGGATTTACATGTAGAGAGGTGCTACCCCTTTAGCTATGAACATCTATTTTGAGGTGGGGAAAGGCAAACTTTTATTTCAAATTTTTCTTACCGTAGAAAATCTCCCCTAGAACCTTGATGTTAAAGGAACCAATGATTTCTGGCATTCTATTTTTTACTTATTTCAGTCACTGGTTTTAAGGTGCTTATTATCTTGGGCCTGGGGATACAGCTAAGGACAGGTGGTCTCTGATTTCTTTCTCTTAATGCACTGTTTTTCCTGATGTTCACACTTGAACAATCTGCTTTCAAAATGTATTAAAGATTACACAGGAGTGATGGTTTTGTTAGCATTTGTATATTGAGAAAATAGATAATGCCAGAATGCTATAAGTAATAACTTGTAATTTATTAATCAGAGCTGAATTTGGAAATGTTGTCAACATACAGAGAAGACCTCTATGCAACTTAGTTTTTAAACATTGCTTGAGCCCATACTGAATCGTGAGCCTCCTGTAATAACTCTGCTCCTGCCTGCCCCAGGCTGGGAACCCGTGATCTAGGATGTAAGGAAAACTGGGAGAGGATCATCCTTGGAGCTGTGATGGGAACTTGGAGTTTTGAGTATCGCTTAAAAAGTGTCTTAGTTCTTTTCAATTCAGTCCTGAAAGTAGCTTGGCGAGGTGGTGAGAATAAGGGGAAAAGGCACAAGACTTGAGTTCACCATTTCACCTACTTATCAGGCTGCCCAACTGGAGTGTGAACATTACAGTTGGGTGGTTTTGAAGGATAAGGTGTAATTTATAAATTAGACAACATAGGTCGTGTTGTGTGTGCATAGTGGACTAATGAAGAATTTCAGAGAGCTGGAAGATGGCAAGTATTTCCTGGCTTCCCATGGTTTTCTCTGTGGCTGTGAACTGGGAGTTTACTATGTTCCAGGCTCTGTATTTCCTAAGCACTTTTCATAAATTATCGCGTTTAGTTTTTATGGGAATTCTACAGAGTAGATATTACTATTTTTGTGGCATGCATGAGAAAACCAAGGCTCTGAGAAGTTAAACTCAGGATCACCAACTAGGAAATGACAGAGATTGGAGCTGGATGCATATTGTACAAATCTGAGCCTTTGGGTTTAGTCAAAAGTTAAAGCCCTTCTCAGTTCTACTCTCTGGAAGAGGCAAATGCTTTTTCTTTTTTTTATGTTGTTAGTGAAAGACAGAACAATTCACCTCTGATCCCCAAACTGTGTGGGGGCATTTTCCCCATGTACCAAGTAATTCTCCATCAAATGCCAACTGGATGTCCTGTAATTCAGTTCATTTCAGTTCAGCTCAGTTCAGTGCTGACACTAATAAGAGAAGTTGAGGGCTCAGTCTGGACGACAGTGATCTTAGCCATTTGAATAACCATTGTATTCTGGAGGGCTTCTGTATATTGTGAACCTTCATATATAATATCTGTGGTCCTTACAATAGTATTTTGAGTATTATTTCATGTTATAGGTAAGAGAATTGAAGCCTATAAAGTTTAGGAAACTCTGGGTGAGCTAGTGAACTCAAATTCACTTGAGACCACAGTTGCTAACCTTTCCAAAAGAAGAGCTAGAGAGAGTAGGAAGAAGGATAGATCTCTTTAAGCGCATTTTCTACAAATGATGCCTTTTGAATAATTTTGTTGCCACCATGGAAAATCTGTGGAAACGAGCCAGCAGGATGCATGGGTACAGCAGTTTAAGGTAAGTAACTAGCTTAAGGTGATTTGAACTCACCTTCAAATCAGTAGGATAGGAACTAGCTGCCCCCACCTCCCCACATCTTTGGCCCCGTGCTCATATCTCCACAGATTGAGTATAGATTGAAGACAGCCACTCCTTCCCAGCCCTATACTGAACCTTGTCATAAAGTGGAACAAACTTTCTTCACGCAAACAGAGCTTCTAATTGACCTTCTACATATTCATATTTTACAATTTATATTTCTTTGAGTTGGGGCTCACCTGTCTTCTACCTAACATATGTACTCAAGGGGAAGTTACCCATCAAGTTTTGTAGATTTTAAAAGCTGAGGGCGGTGGAACATACCTAGCACTTTGGGAGGCTGAGGCAGGAGGATCACAAATTTGAGCCCAGCCTGTGTTACTTCATGACTTAGTGAGATCCTATCTCAAAATAAAAATAAAAACAAGCTGGGGATGCAGCTTGGTGCAAGGACTTTCCATTCTACCTCAGTATAAAATAATAAATCGTACAGATACCATCTTAAATTTCTCTGACTCCTCTGACTTTGAATGACTCCAAGAAAGACCTAGCAGAGCTGCTGATGCCCAGCAGGTAGGAAGCTGCAGCCTGATGAGGAAAACAGGCTGCGGTGAAGAGAGCTTGTCTCGGAGCTTGAGGTACAGCTGTGGCTCATCTATGATTTGGCCAGCCACTTCAGCTACTGGAAACTTTTGCTTTGGAAAAACTATTTAACAGTCTGCATATCCCTTCTTGCTGCAGAGGGAGGTTTTGGTGTTATAGAGCTGGCATATTGTGGGGGTTTGCATCTCTGAGCTCTTTCCCCATTCTTGTGCTTCAACGTTTCCTGATTGTCCTGAAAGTCAAGGAGACCAGCTCTGTTCTCGGTCTGCCTGTGTGGACATGCTTTGCCTGTGTTGCCACGGGGCAAGCTTCTCAGAACACATAGGTAACGTCTGCCCTGCCACGCTGGGGACCTGCACCGGGGCCTGGGGGATTCGGGGTGGGGCGAGGAGGTGCGAGGCACTCTGGGATGTACAGAGGTGGGCCATTTTGGAAAGGGTGAGGGCCAGGGACTTCTGGAGCAGGGTGTTAGGATGTTCTCGCACTCTTCTGCTTACTTTCCCATTCCCAGTTCATCACTCATTTCCCCAGACTGAGATTTGGCCTTTGGAGGGCTCTAGTCATCCTTCCCTATCACGTGCAGCATCATTTCTTGAACAGAAAGGGGCAACAGTGCAGGGAGGGAGTCTTCTGTAATGTGTGTACTTTTTGTTTTTGGTACCGGAAATCAAACTCAGACTTCCCACTTGCCAGGTAGGTGCTGTGCCACTGAGCTATCCCACCTCTGTGCCTCTTTTCTCCTGGGCATCCTTGTAGCAGCTGCCTGAGCCTCCTGCAGCCCTGGATGGGGCTCTGGGGTGTCGGCATCCTGCTCGTCCCCTCTGTTTTCCCTTGACACTGTACTTGGGTTCTGTCTCCCAGAACCAACAGGCCCAGATCATGTTCTCTCTCTAGTTGCCTCTCCAAATTCCAATTTACTGTAGATGCTGGATTTCAGATTACAGATCACACTTTATTTATACTTATCTGTGATTCCATACAAACAGACCAGTGCTAGCGCAGCTCAGGATAGCGTGGCAGAAAGTAGAGATGTGTAGTAGATGGGAACTGGTTTAACTCTTGACTCTACCACTTAATGTGTCTCAAAACAAACTCGTGGTCCCTTCCTGTCTCTACCCCCTACTGCAAACTCTGCTCTCAGGCATCCCTGTCACTATAAAGGTTCACTCCATTCTTCAAATAGCTCAGGTCTCAAACCAACCAGTCGTTTTTTTTTTTTTGTATCCCATGTCCAGTCCATCAGCAGATTTTGACAGCGTTACCTTTGCCATCTCCAAACCCAGCCTTTCCCATGAGTCTCCTCCCTGCAGTTGTCCACGTGCCTGCTACCTTGCACGTACCACATACTTCCTAGGTGACCTTCCCTCTTGACCTGCTAAAGTTTGCACGGCAGCTAGAGTGATCTTTTTATCATATAAGGTAGAGTGCTTCATTCTTCTTTGTAAAACTGCAGAGACTTCGCATCTAATTTGTAATAAAAGCCAAAGTCATTCCCATGGCCTTCAAGGCCCTGCGCCTCCCCTCAGCCCTGACCTCGCTGGCCTCACCGTTGGCTGCTTGACTTTTCTGTGTCTCCTGCTGTCCTCCTCACAGAAGCAGCAGGACATGTGGACTTGCTGCTCCTTCTTCCTAGAATGAATTTCCCCAAAACTGCACCTGGCCAGCTGCCTCATTTCATTTAGGTCTTTGTTCAGAGGTAACCCTTTCAGTGTGAGATCTTTCCTGAATTCCTTGCCTAAAGTCATGATTATTGTTTGCTTCTCATTTTCTTTTTTTGTCTTTTTGGTACTGTTGATTGAACCTAGGAAATGCTAAGCTCACAGCCCGTCTCTGGGTTACACCTCTAGCCCATGCTCTTCATTTATGTTAATCTCTTTGCCTTGTCGTATCTGTTCTAGTGATACTGAACTCTTTGTTTACTGTTTACCTTCTCCCTGGAGAAAGTGAGCTCCCTGGAGAAAGAGAGCCTTTGGTTATTGGTTGTATTAGCTCCCAAAGTCGTGCTAACAATGTACCCAAACCTGGGTGGCTTCAGACAATACAGATTTCTGTTCACAGCTGTGGAGATTAGAGTTCTGATATCAAGGTGTCCCCAGGGCTCCCTCTGATGCCTGGTGGGAGAATCCTTCTTGCCTGTGGAGAAATCTAGCTTGTGGTGGGCATTGGGGTTTCTTGAGTTGTAGGTACATCAAGTCATGGGCTTTCCTCTCTTTTTATGTCTTTATATCTTTGTCCTGCTGTGCATGTTTGTGTCTATGTCCACATTTTTTCCTTTTACAAGGATGCCAGTCATGTTGGATTGGGTTTACCCTAATGCTTCATTTGAATTTTATTATCTCTGTAAAGACTATTTTTTTTTTTTGCTGAGGGTGCAATTCGATTCATGACACTACTGAATCCCCAGCGTTAATTAGACATTGGTGATGGAGGAAGAAGTTGATAACTCCTATAACTTAGCTGAGTGATCATAGACAGATTAGCTAACATTTCTCAGTTTGGCATGTAGCTATTGGTCTAAAAGTGGTAGCCTTTATTGATTTTTTGAACTGGTACAGAGGAAATCTGATAAATGTCTTTTTTTCTAAATCTGAAACTGAATTGAATTGGAATTTGATGAAAGAAGGTATAAAAAGTACCAGACATTTAATATACACTCAGCCTATGGCCAGTTGATTTACTGAGTGAAATATTCACTGCCTTTGGTGATGGAACATAATTCACCTTGACAGGCAAATAAAACACTGTGTTCAAGAAAGGTGTGTGTGAGAAAGGTACTTTGAAGCTGATATTACAAAATGGAACCATTTGAAGTTGTACCTTGTCTCGGGAGAGCCCTTGATCAAGAGGCCAAGAACTGCGTGGGGAGGGAGGAACATGTGTAGGTGTTTGTGTGTCTTTTGCCAAGAAGATGCTGGTCTGTATGTAGGGAGCCTTGGGCGGGAGACCCCAGCTTTGTTCTGTGCAGTTGTTTATCAGCAACTGTGCAAAGATGGCTTACTTAGAGGTAAGTCCAATGATAAGAAGTTGCATCATAAATTCGACCTGAAAAAGTGGTATTGAAATGGACTAAATTATAAAAAGAATCTATAATACAAAAATATAACAAGAATAAATGTCAGGTTCAGGAAATATAGTTTATACAGATGAACTTGGGGTAACATGTCTTAATATGGAGGTTCCCAACCTTTGATATGTATCAGAGCTACTTAAGAGTTCTTTCTTTTCTTTAGGTTTTTTTAAAATCAGTTTCCCTATATAGTATAGACTGGCTTTGAACTCACGATGATCCTCCTATTTCAGCCTCCACAGTGCTGGGATTACAGGCATGCACCACCATTCCTGGCTGCTTGACAGTTTTGAAAGTTTATTTATTTATTTATTTATTGTACCAGAAATTGAACCCAAAACCTTGTGCTTGCCAGGCAGGTGCTTGTGCCACTGAGCTAAACCCCTAGCCCTGAAAGTTTACTTTAAAAATAGAGATGCCAGAACTTTCTCAAGACTTTCTAACGTGGATTGTCTAATGATGGTACTTAGCAAATACTGACCAAAGTTCAGAACCTCTGGGTTAGTAGGAACATGTGTGAAAAAGATTAGGGATTTTTTTAAGGTCGAGGACATATTACTAGAAAGCACATGTATGTTTAGGATATGGCCAACATATTGTTCTGGCTTAGTTTTTTATGAATATAAATGTCACATGGGCAGGGAGTTCCGCCCATTTTATTCATTCATGAGTGCTGAGTGCTATTTCATTCCCTGGCACATAATAGATGTGCAATGAATTATTACTGTGGAGATTTTTATTTGTGAAAGGAAAGGAAAGACCTTTATACACACATAATTGTCAAGTCTAGAAAGCAAAATTTAGAAAAAAATAGATAAAAGAAGTGAGTTACTTTGATTTGAGGAAAATTTGGAAGGGGAATAACGAATAGTCTTGAAACCTTTGTGGGCAGTCTCCTGGAAGAGGAATTAGATGGATTCTATTTGTCTGTCTAAGGTAGGCTTATTTAGGAGCTACACCTGAAGGAGTTTTTCTAATGCATTCAGTGATCTGAAAATACAGTGGATTCTTTTGTTCATCAGGGAGCCTTTTCTTAGAGGCCAGATATCTACCAGTCAATGAATGATGGGGAGACCACTTTGCATTGTACAATTACTGAACGGGGCTATAAGATGAACTAGATCTTAAAGCATCTGTGCTCTGGACCAGCCAAATACTCTATCTAACTTTTTAAATGTGTTCTTATGAAGAAATTGATGGCCCAACCAATGTGGTCACTAATCAAGTGACAGAAGACACAGCAGTAGTCTCCTGGAATCCAGTGAAGGCTGAGATCGACAAATATGTGGTGCGCCACATCTCCCCTGATGGAGACAGCAAAGATACCGCAGTCCCCAAGGACCGAAGCAGCACCACCCTGACTGGCCTGAAGCCGGGAGAGGCGTACGAAGTCTATGTGTGGGCTGAGAGGGGCACCCAGGGAAGCAAGAAAGCTGACGCCAAGGCCCTCACAGGTAATGGGAGAACGGGAGCGTGACAAGTTTCCTCAGGGAAAGGAGAGGGTTGATTCTGAATCTGGAGGTCATTGCATGGACATGAGCGCTTTTGTTGGTAGGAATGGGGGAAATTTGCAAAGACAATTTTTAGTTTCATATTTATGATTATTTTCCTTTTTTCTTCACCTAAAACTGACGAGACCAGACTTTTTATTTGAAACAGAAGGTCGTTCTTGTTTGGGCTGGAATCCCATATGCACCTCTTTTAGAATAGATCAACACTTTCTCATTTTCATTTTTTGAACTTGAAAACTCAAAATAACACACTGAAAGAAAATTTGAATACTTATCTCAGTTTGTAGGGGCTGTGTAGGCACTTTGAATATAATCTGGAACGCTTTTTCAGACTATGGAAATAGTTTCCATCCTCTGAATCAACAGTCACCAAATGTACTGATTTTTGCCTTCACATTTTCACAAACTTAAGGGTCCCCACATTTCCCCCACTCATGCGGCTCAGCTTGTGCCTACAGGTGAGCCTGGCCATTCTTCCTGCTTAAACTTCCCCTGATGCTTCCCTGAATTCAGACCTGTTCTTGGTTCCTCCTTCAGGGTCCAAAACACTAGACAGGAAATCAGAGGGAAAGGATTCATTTATTATCTGGACACTGAATAGACAGAGGCTGTCAGAGAAGCAGGTGCATAGTTAAGAACATAGTTTCCGAAGCTTGCCTGCCCACATTTTATTTTTTTGTATTTATTTTTTTGGTACTGGGATAGAACTCATAACCTCACGCTTGCAGCTGCCTATGTTTTAATTCCATTTCGGCCATTTGCTAGCTGAGTAGCTTCAGGCAAGTTCCTTCAGCTTTGTTCTTCAGGTTCTTAGCTGGGAAGTAGTGCACAAGTGTCCCTGCGTCACAGAGGAGGCTTACCTGAGTTGATTCACATGGCAAGTGCTATATAAGTAATAGCAATAATTATTTCTTAGAATGGCAATCCACGTTTGGTTTTTGTAGTATTTTGTGTTGTGCAGCCTCCTGGGTCCCAGTAGGCTTCAAAGAATTGATCTTTTCTCCAGGCAAGGAGAGAACTTGACAGCAATGAGGCATAGGTTTGTTTAAAATCAGTATCAGCAGGACCGGGGATTTAGCTCAGCAGCATAAGTGCCTGCCTAGCAAGCACCAGGTTGTGAGTTTGATCCTGGGTTAAAAAAAAAAAAAAAATACGATCAGCAAACTTTCTGTAAAGGATTACAGAGTAAACATTTTTTAGCTTTGAAGACCAAACTGGTTTGGTTTCAGCTTCTCTGCCCTGTGCTGAGAAAGCACAAAACTAGCCATAGACAGTAAGTAACATGTAAATGAACTGGGATGACTAGATTCCAATAAAACTTTATTTATAAAGATCTGAAGTTCAGTCTCAACATTCTAGGAGGCTGAGGCAGAGGACTGCAAATTTAAACCCAGCCTAGTAATTTAGTCTAAGTGAAGTTTTATCTCACTTGAATGAATGGTCTGCAGTGATTCAGATTTTGGCTAGTGAACTACAGGCTGCCACCTCCTGGTTTACATTGTACATGACTTTCATTTTATTGGGAGTTTTTTTAGCATTGTGAGAACAGGTGGAGCAGAGTTTCTAAGACAACAGGGCTTGTGTTAAAGAAGAATCTTCCTGCCTTCAGGGGCACCAGCCCTCCATACGACATGGTACTGCTACAGGGGAAGGGTTTGGGTGTGGAGCTGGGCTCAAGATAAGAAACAGAGTTCTTGCCTGTGTCTTTGTAGTGTTCATAATCCTCTAGGTAGAAAAGACTAGTAAAAAGTACACTGAGTTATGTTCCGAAGGAAACAGATGTTTTTGCAGGTATAGTAACCTAAGGGGGAAAAGGGTGGCAACAAAAGCCTGAGGGTCATGGCTGGCAGTGGGAGGAGGGATCCTCTGCCCAGAGCCTGGAAGGACGGCTGGTGTTAACAGAGGAAGCAGTATGTGCAGAGGCCTCAGGTGTGAGAATGTGGCAGGTGAGAGAATGGCAAGTGCTTTTCGGGGTGGACAGATCTGTGAAGTGGTTCACAAGGGAAAGGTGAGGCTGGAGCATTAAAACCAACTCAGAGTCTCAGGAGCTAAGTCTTCTGTGCCTGTGTCACAGGTGTCTGCAGTGCACTCTGAGCTCTGTGATCCTG
Source organism: Cavia porcellus (assembly GCF_034190915.1). NCBI lineage: Eukaryota > Metazoa > Chordata > Mammalia > Rodentia > Caviidae > Cavia > Cavia porcellus. The sequence continues at coordinate 10,829,658 of NW_026947512.1, read as the reverse complement.
AAGGACGTTTGTCTCTCTTGGCTGCCTGCTCCACCGAGCTGGCATGCCGTGCCTGGCAAACAATGGAGCACAGGATGGAAGTGTGTTTGCCTTCCCAGGAAGATCAGCTTTCTTAAGGAATTGGTCTTTGAAACAGGGTGATAAAGACATAGCATTTTCTAACTATAGCCTTAATGACTTGGATTATCTTACTCTAAGGATTTATGCTTTGAGAATAAAGTGTCATTATACATGTCAAATGCCATTATACTAACAACTCACACAAACATTTACAATGCTTTATCTCCTTTAGTATTCATCATGGCCTATGAGGTAGGTAGTAATATTTCCTTCTTTATAGAAGTGAAGAAACTGAGACTTAAATTACATAATTTGCCACATGTGGGCAATCAGTAAATGGCAGAAGCCAGGTTCTAACACAATTGAGTCACATAGAAACCTAGGACCCACAAGTTGAATTTATTTTTGTTGGTCCAGATCTCAGATAACATCAACTGAAAACTCTCCTGGATCTCTAGCCACAGACATAATGTTTTATATGGAAAGAACTGACAGCTCCCACTCACAGAGTGTTTTCCTTGGGAGAAATATGAAGTGTGACCAAAACATACAGTGAATGCTTAAATTAGAAACAAAATTATTATAGTAGAAGACCATCACCATTGACCTCCCTCAGTGCCCCCTCCTTCAAACATACTGAGCCCATCATTCCGGCCACTTTCTGAAGCCTCGTAGGAGTCCTCATCCAATGAGGGTCTTCAGTTGCACACTTGTGGCTGTCTCAATGTCCTGAGTTGATTCAAAACATTTACTTTACATGGTCATTTGGGGAAGCACTGGAAGTCACACAGCGCAGATCCAGTGAATGAGGCAGATAAGGACACACTGTCGTGTTCTGTTGGATAAAAGTTTGCCATATCAGAAGTGAAGTGTGATATCAGGTGTGGTGAGGAAGGATGAAACCATCTGTCCATTTCTCAGGCTGCTTTTTTCTTGTATTCTCTAATAATCCCTTATGCTAGTCAGAGTTTACTGTAGTGTCCCCAAGTGGAAACTCAGCTCAAACAGTTCCATCATGGCCAGAAAACACAATCAGCATCACTTACTGTTGGATCTTGATTGCTGTGTGTCTTTTTTGCACAAGAATTTGAATGAATTTCACTCTGAATCTTGGTCTCAGAATCATAATTATAAGACAAGTTTCATTGTCCATGGTGACATTTCTTAAAAAACTGCAATCGGAAGTGGTAGGATGGTGCAAACCCAATTGAAATTGACCCAATTTCATGGTAATGCTTCATGATTCATGATTTATGACATACTTTGAAACACACCTTCTCACAACTACAGCTCACAACTGATTGACTGCACTGAACAAGTTGAAACTTTTCCCACACTAAGGTTTGAAGCTCTGCTTCTCATGTTGAAAGATCCCTATCTTCTGGCTGAATGGTGCTAAACAGTGTTTTCACCACACTTTTTTTTAATCACACTCAGTTAAGTTAGAGCGGATGCAGATATTTATTGAACTGTAATTGTTTTCAGGTCCAAGGAGTTAGGAAGTGAATAAAAGTACCTTACATAATTGCCAGGTAAAGGAGAAATTTGTATGTGAAGATCAGTTCTTTTTATCTAAAAGCAATTTGTGGGAAAAATTTATACCTATATAAACTATAGTTATATATTGGCTTGATCTGATTGGCTTCTGTGTATTGGCTTGATCTGAAAACTGCTTCTCATTAAATGCTAATAGCCTATTCTTAGAATTGCTGATCATTTGTTTAATTACACCCATGATTCATCTCAATCATTGGCATATAACAGAATGAAATTTATTGAGACCATCATTTTGGCTATATCTAGGCTGGTTTTTTAGGAGCTCCAAGGTGGTAAAAGCTACCCTCTTATTTTGTATCTTTCCTAAAGAAATCGATAGCCCAGCAAATTTGGTGACTGATCGGGTAACAGAAAATACACTCACTGTCTCCTGGGATCCAGTGGAGGCTGAAATTGATAAGTATATGGTGCGCTACACCTCTGCCAATGGAGAGACCAGGGAGATTCCAGTGGCTAAGGAGCAGACCAGCACTGACCTGACTGGCCTGAGCCCAGGAGTGGAGTACAAAGTCTATGTGTGGGCCCAGAAGGGGGACCGAGAGAGCAAGAAAGCCAACACTCAGGCCCCCACAGGTAACTAGAGGGACATGATCAATTGGAATTGAAGTTTGAATGTGTAGATTAAAATGTGCATGGTACCAAAGGTTTGGCCAACATGACAGATTCTGTAATTGGAATCTTAAATATGCAAGGCTGGCAGTGAGCTTGAGAACTGTTCTTTGTGGGGTACTCTTCCCTGCTAATGAGACTTATGAAACCACTTGGCCACCAGAAGTGAGAAGTAAAGTTACATAGTAGCAATATTTTTAGCATATACAGCCAAGATACAGGATCTGGTTATTGCAGTGTTTGTGATAATACTTTTAAAGTACCCACCAGTGAATAGCCTTTGATAAAATGATCAATTAGGTAACATGATGTCATGTCGGATGTTTAATGGACAGTCTCAATAAGCCATATACTACTAAGAAGACATTGTTTGTCCCACATTTTAAGGAGCTGAAAGCCAAGAAACGGTATGAAGTGTGTAACAATTCCTCCTTTGAAATTGAGAACCAGAGGCTACTTTTTCCCTTGACTTCTCCTAGAGACCCAGAGTGGGAATCTCTTGGCTTTGTGCTGAGAACTCTAGAAGATGAAAATCAGGATGGCAGGGTGGTAGATATGTCTTCCATAGCTTTTGAGCTAAGGCTTTTCCCAACATATTTCTTTCAGATATTGACAGTCCTAAAAATCTGGTGACTGACCAGGTGACAGAGAATATGGTCACTGTCTCCTGGGACCCAGTGCAGGCTCCTATTGATAGGTATATGGTGAGCTACACTTCTGCTGATGGAGAGACCAAGGAGGTTCCAGTAGGGAAGGAACAGAGGAGCACCATCCTGAAAGGTCTGAAGCCAGGCACGGAGTACAAATTTCATGTGTGGGCACAGAAGGGGACCCAGGAGAGCAGAAAGGCTGATGCGCAGGCCCCTACAGGTAATGGAGTGTGTGGGATCCTTGTATCATTGCTAAACTCACTGTCTTTAGGTTGTTTTTCCTTTTCTTTGATCTTGTCAGACAGGGAGGTTTTGTAAATTAAAGGTTGGTATCTCTCCATAGTAAATTATGTACCTCTCACTTCCTTTATGTCTTAGAATATGTTTCATACTGTGGTCTCTAAATCCTGGTCTCTAAAGATTGATGGGTATTGCTCTTGATCTCTTGTTTTTCTTTGCCTCTTTGCTATGGTAAAGAATAAATGTAAAGAAAGCATCAGCAGCTGTCATGCTGAGAAATCCAGATTTGAGAATTATGATCTGAAACCAACTTTTATGTTTCCAAAACCAACTTTTTAAGCTTCCACCTGTTTAAATCCTTTTTATGATGTTTTTGCCTTTTGGATGAAAATTTAGGCCAACATTATTACAGTGCTTTTTTTTTTTTTTTGCTAAAAACAAGCAAATGTAGGTCTCGAATGTTACTTCTTTTTAACGTCCACTCCCATGTAATAGTCCACCCTTCACTGACCGTTGACCATTTGCCTGCTAACGGCCTGCAGTGAGAGGAGGAATGGCTTAGCTTCTTTTGTCTTTTCCCAGCTTGTACTCAAACACTAATCTTCCCAGTTTGCTAAGTACAAGTTCGGACCCATTTGTGTTTGGCACAGTTGGGAGATTAAGCTGAGGAGAAGTCAGAGGTCGTAGGAACAGGGATGAACATGAGGAGAGGGAAGTAGAAGAGGGGGAGGAGGAGGAAGAGGAGAAGCCAGGGGTCAAGAGGAAGGGGGCTGAGGGGTTATATGAGTCAGTTTTCCTGTTGCTGGGGCAAGCTACCTGACACGTGCAGCGCAAAGGAAGAGAAGTTTATTTTGGCTCACAGATTTGGACATTCCAGTCCATTAAACGGCTGGGTGAGAGGCAGAAATAGGGGAGGGTAAAGCTGCTCACCCTTCAGCCAGGATGCCGGGGTGGAGGTCAGGAAGGGCCAGGTAAAGCATACACCTTTGCATGTCACTCCCCTAGTGACCCATCCATTCTGACCAGGCCTTACCTCTGAGCTCAAGACTTTTGGGGGATCATTTTGTATGTAAATCATAACATTCCACGCTGGCTCCCAAAAGTTCATGTCCCTCTCATTATGTAAAATACGTTTTACTCCATCTTTAAAAGTTAACAAAGTCTTAACAGTTTCAGCGTTGCTGACAAGTCTGTCTTCTCTGACACTCAAGGCAAACTCTTAGCTATGAGTAACAGTAAGAAATGAAAAAGAAAGTTAAACCCTTCCAATGCACAGTTGCACAGGGTAAGCACTGCCATTCCAAAGACAAGGAGTAGGGGAATAAAGTGATACCAAATCAAAGCAAGAATGAAAGCCGGCAGGGCATGCATTAAGTCCCACAACTCCATGGGAGGAACCTGGAGCAGTTGTGGTGAGGTGTTTTCCAAGGGGTTTGAGTAACCCTGTCCTAAGGCCTTGCTGATTGCAGCCCCCATGGCCTCTCTCTCACTACGTGTGGCTTTCCTCAGCAGATAATTCGTGTTCCTGGAATTTTCAACATCTTACAGTTTCCATTGCACCTTGAGCTTCACTCTCATAGCTTCACACCTTGCTTCTTGGGCACACTGGGTAGCCTCTCAAACCTTCCTCTGCCTGGAAGCTTCCGTGACCCACCATTCTTGCATTCTACATGCCTGAAAAGCCAGAAGCACATGGATGATGCCAAAGTCTGCTGTCAGATCAAGAAGGAACCTGGCCTCCTTTGACACAGCAGCCTCTGAATGTGTAGATAGCAGGATTTAGAGCTACATTTCTCTAGGTAACCCTGAATGAGCAGAGCATCCTGGGGCTTTTGTCTCAAAGCAAGATATTTCAAAGGACCTTATTCCCTTAAGCTTTTGAAGGATAATGTCTGATCAGTTATGGGGATGTCTTTAAGTCATTTTTGCTACTGTCCTGATAGAAAGTACTTGGCTTCTTTTTAATGTGAATGTTTTTAGCAACCATGATATCCTTGACCTAGACTTTGCAGGTGTTTTTTTTTTTCCTGATGAAACTGCAAAATTTTCAAATCATTCACCTCTGCTTTTTGTTTGAATCTCACTGTAAATCTGGCTAAAAAACCCAGCTGTACCTGTGCCATAGTCTGAATGTTGGGCTGCCTTGACATTTTCTCTGCTTGATCATTTACCACTCCCCTTAATTTCAGTGTCCTGCAAAGTGTCATGACATGGGCAAAATTAAGACCCAAGGCCTCTAGTTCAGTTGCCAATCAAATTCTTATTTCCTACTGAAATCTTTTGATCCGAGCATTTATTGTATACATTCCTACCAGCATTTTGGCCTTCTGAGTCTGCCCAGAATCACCCATTAGGCTCTGCTTTCATCATCCTAGGACTTCTTTAGTCTTCATCTGCAAAGCTTACCAAACTCCTACAAAGTCCTGAAGGCTTGTAAGCCACCCGATGAGGTACAGTCCACAGCACTGATCTGACTCCTGGTACCAGTTTTCTGGATTAGCCACTTTCCCATCACTGGGAAATACACGACACCCACAATTTAAAGGAGAGGTTTATTTTGCCTCACAGTTTCACAGGTTTCATTCAGTTCATCGTCATCTGCTCTGAAGCAGAAGCAGCATGATGGAAGTGAGCTGCTTACCAGGAAGGAGAAAGAGAAGAGGAAGAGAGAGAAAGTGTGGGGGGGGGGATAAAAGGAAGAAGAAGAGAAGAATGAGAGAGAAGGAGAAGGAGGAAGAAGGGGAAAGAAGGGAGCCAAGAACCTCAGGACAGGAATATATCTTTCTAGGCTCTTCTGACCAGGCACCACCTCGAACACATGAGGTTTGGGGAGCCATTTTAGATTAGACCATCGCAGGGTTTCTGAGGGAAGAGAGGCCAAGTTTTGTGGAAGATCACAGAAGCCAAATAATAATCATGGCTGCTGTGGGCCTTTTGTGGGACTGTAAGTTTTAAAGCTAACTCTCCCGTGGAGTACCTTTGTGCATGTCTTTTTCTGGAGGGTCTGTCACTAATGATACTATGGACAATGGCTTGTCTCCTCAGATCTCTTGCTCCACTTCTTCCACACATACACAAGGAGAGCATCTACCCCAGCATCTCTGATGGAGTCATCTTGCTCCTCTAGGTGGCCCCCTAGGACAGTTTCTAGCACAAGCCAGGCAGGCCTCTGCTTTGCCCAGGTCTGGCCCCCTGGGAATCACACGTGTCCTTTATTTATTCAGCTGGATGTACAGGTCTTTTGAGTGCTCCAGCCTCTTTTCCTGCATCAGAGCAGCCAGCAGTTCTCTCACTATTGATATTTTAGGGATGTATCACCCTAAAATGGACACTAGCTCATGGTGTTCCCCATGCTTTTGGAAGGAATTTCAACTTTGGCACTATTGATATTTTTAGGTGGATAATTGTCTGTTGTACGGATTTTTATTCTGCATTGTAGCATATTTAGCAGTATCCCTGGTACCTGCATATTAGATGCCAGTAATCACCTCATCTTACACTGAGTTTTGACAATCGGAAGTGTCTTCAGACAATGCTAATCATACTTACTGAGATCTTTTGCTCTAGAGACTGATAGTCTCTAAAAAAGAACTCATTGAAGCTGTGTTTAAGGCGTGGCTGCCACTTGTGGGACCAATTATACAGCTCTTTCCAGATAACTCCTGAGGCCTACCTTACTGGCCTCTCCAGCCTCTTTTGTGGGCCAAAGATAGTTGGTCAGTCAAGGGTTATGAGACTGTTGATCCTGCCTTGGTTGGAACCCTCAGGTTGGAATTGGATATCTGTTTTCTTGAAGTCACAGCCTAAATCAATATATGCAATAGGGCATATGAGCATTTAGGAAAACGGATTTTGCAGTGAACTATTTAGAAAAAAAGGATGGTATTATTTTCTTGGTAAAATACATTTTTGAGCACCTTCCTTGTGTGTGGTGTGCAGGGACCCAATACCTTGCATTTACAAAATGTTGACAAAATGATATTACTAATAATGATAGTTCATAGTCATTGGTCAGTGCTAAGAGCAATCACAAGAGACACAATATTAGCTCACATAGTACAGGAACTCTACAAGACATGAAGAAATAATATCAGATTCCACATCCTTTGTCTTTTTTTTCCTGTGGAGGAAATTGATGCAAAGAGGCTAATTTACCCTTGATTACATTTTGAATTATAGAGTGAATGTTCCATGGCTTCAGAACAGGGAATGCTGCAATACTTTAACATTTTCAAAGCCCTTTTTTCTGTGTACCATTTTAAAATCTTGATTTCCAGAGCTAACTAGAGAGCTATGTACAATAACTATTAAACATTCTATTTTACAAATATAGAAGTAAATTGAAACAATTTGCCTAAGGTCATAAAACAAGTTAGTAATTTATGAAAGTAGATACATGCTTGGAATGTTAGTATAGAATCAAACTAAAGGTCCATCCAAGTGCAGATTTTAGAAAGGAAGAAACTGAGACACAGGCAGAGGCAGCCAAATTGCCCAAGGCTACAACTGGTTGGTGGCAGAGCTGGGACAAGACCCTTGGTCTGCTGACTGCAGCTCAGGGGGTTTCCTGTCCCCAAGGTCTCTCTCTTGGCCTAGACCTAGAAGCCAGCTGCCCCAGCCATGGCTGTGCTACTCACACCATTGTCCTATGCTGCTTTCTTGGGATCCAAGAACCTAGCTGGGGAGATAGGCTCTGTATCCATGAAGCAACTAAAACCCAGATATGAGATGAGATGATTTCAAGTACAGTTGAAGTAAAATGGTGTTACCTCTGTTGATAGTTAGTGTTGATCAACAATTTTCTTTTTAGACATTGACAGCCCCAAAAACCTGGTGACTGACCAGGTGACAGAGAACACTGCCACTGTCTCTTGGAAGCCAGTAAAGGCTGACATTGACAGGTATGTGGTGCGTTACACCTCCGCGGATGGAGAGACCAGGGAGGTTCCGGTGAGGAAGGACCGGAACAGGACCATCCTGACAGGCCTGAAGCCAGGTGTGGAGTACGAGGTCGATGTGTGGGCCCAGAAGGGGGCCCGGGAGAGCAGGAAAGCCAACACCAAAGCCCCCACAGGTAATGGGCATTGTTCTTTGGGAATGCGACATCTTTTATGCTAATCTTATAGGCGCCCAAGTTTGTGTAGGAATTAATGGTTATTCAAGACCAGGTGGTAGACCTCAATACCCTTTAACACGTTATCCCAAAATGTGGGCTTTGTACATGTCTTACAACAATTATCAGTGACCTATTCACTGATCCTCCAATTATGTGTTTCCTTTGTGGCCAGTCTCAAAATATTTCTTTTTAAGGGAATGTATGTAAAGAAAACACATATGGTACATAGATCTGTGACCTGAATACTTTAGGGAAATAGCTTTTTCTCTCATCTCTGTGGAAACAGATGGAGTGATTGCTGTCTGAAGGAGTGAGTCCTCTTTTGAGTTCTGTGGATTTCTCTCTGGAGGTCCTGTGCGTACACTGATATTTGATAACAGCTCACAGTTTTAAAGCTTTTTCATTTCTATTTCTCAGCTGTTGAAAACAACCTTATGGTGTGTTTACACACTTAAAATTCACCCTCTTTAAATATAAAATTCAGTGTATAATCATCTAGTTCTATAACTATTATCACGGTAAATTTCAGAGCATTCCCATCACCCAGAGGAATCTCATACCCATAACTAGTCATTTTTCATCTGTGCTCCCACCAGCCTTTGTGACAGCTGCTATTTGGCTATAGAGTTCTCTATTCAGGACATTTTATATGTGTGAGTTTATACAATATGTGAACTTTTGTGACTGTCTTTTTTTCATGAAGCGTAATATTCTTTAAGTTCATCCATGTTTTCTATAGATAAGTATTTGATTTTATTGGAATTAATATTTCATTGTATGGATATATACATTTTGTCTATCCATTCCACAGTTATTGGACATTCGAACTGTTTCTGGTTTTTGGCTATTGTTAATAAAGATATTATGAGAAGCTGTATATAAGCTTTTTATGTGCACATTCACCTTCATTTCTCATCAGTATATGCCTATGAGTGGAATTATTAGATCATTTAGAAATTCAATCTTTAATTTTTGAAGCACTAACAGTTTTAAAGTGATTGTATTACTTTACACTTCCACCAGAAATGAATGAGATTTATCATCTTCATTTACTTGGTCTTCAGGAGAATTTGTTGAATTGGTGGAACAAGAATGTATATCACCATTTTTTTGCATTTGAAAATCCTCAAATATGGTGATGTGCATGATTTGCCAAGATTGCATAGTTAGCCGATGACTAATGGATATTGATCCATGAAATATTGTGGCATATTACATTTCATTTAGTCTAAGGCTCACATACACAGATGGGAAAACTGAGGTTTGGTCAGAGCCAGCCAAGTTGTCTGAGGCCACAGCTGGCTGGTGGCAGAGTTGGGGTGAGATCTCTGGTCTGCTGCCTGTAGCCCCTCTGGCCTGGGCTTAGAACTCAGCCTAACTGTGGATGTGATGCTCAACCAGGATGTGATCCTGCTCTGCCTCCTGGAGGATCTAAGAGTCTGCTTTGAAGACAAGGTCTGTGCCTATGAAGCAACTGAAAACCAAGAAATGAGAAGCAAGAACTATAAATGCAGGAAACTGTCTCAGTGATAGCCAAACAGCTTCTCTCTTGGAGCCTGTTAATAGTATTTATTGATCAGTACTTTTTCTTTTAGACATTGACAGCCCCAAAAACCTGGTGACTGACCAGGTGACAGAGAACACTGCCACTGTCTCGTGGGACCCAGTGGAGGCTGACATTGACAGGTATGTGGTGCGCTACACCTCTGCCGACGGAGAGACCAGGGAATTTCTGGTGGGGAAGGACCAGAGCAGCACCATCCTGACAGGCCTGAGGCCAGGTGTGGAGTACGAGGTCGATGTGTGGGCCCAGAAGGGGACCCGGGAGAGCAGGAAGGTCAACTCCAAGGCCCCCACAGGTAATGGGCATTGTTCTTCGGGAATGTAACAACTATCTTGTTAAGTCTGTGGAAGACTGAGTTTGGTACTCTTTTTCTGAGATTGGCAGAAATCAGTGATTAGTAGAAGACCAGGATAGGAAACCTCTGTCATACTTTTCACATTATCCCCTTAATATATAAGAAGGCCAGAGGCTGGGGATTTAGCTCAGCGGCATAAGAACCTGCCTTGCAAGCAGGTGGTCATGAGTTCGATCCTCAGTACCGATTTAAAAAAAAAAAAAAAAAAATATATATATATATATATATATATATAATAAGGCCTCACTCTTTAATCTCCTGTGATTGCGGTGATTGGTCAGACTAACCCAGCATTTCTCTAATTTTGTTTCCCTTTTGGTCAGTCTCAAAATATTTTCCTTTAAACAGAAAAGGTTTCATGTTGGGATCTGGGAACTGTGTACTTTAGGGAGATGTCTTTTACTGTGATCTATTAGGAACAAAAAAGAGGCTGTTGCTTTCTTTGTGAATAATCGTCTTCTGAGTATTATGTGTTTACTCTAAGAATCCCATGGTTGCCATGATATACAGTAACAATCTACAGTGTTGAAGGTTTTCATTTGTCTTCCTTCCTTTGTTAGGATCAGCTTATTAAGATGTATCTGTAAACTATAAATCCATCCTTTTAAAGTTTGCAATTGATTGGTTTTAGTATAGTCACAGAGGAGTACAGATCCATTACCAATCACTTCCAGCCCTAAGGAACTACTGCTGTTTGTCTCTATAGATTTCCTTGTTTGGGACATTTAACACATAGAGATATATAGGTGCCTTTGTGACTGACTTCTTTTCAAAAACCATAATATATTCCAGGTCATCCATGTTGAAGCTGATATCAATACTTAATTTTATTGTAAATTAACATTCCATTGTATGGACAGACCACATTTTCCTATCAATTCATCAATAATTGCACTATTTATTTGGTTGCTACTGAGAATGATGATGCTAGGGCTTTGTATGTTTTGTTTTTCTGCATGGAGGATTGAACCCAGTAGCTGGCACATGCCAGACAGCTCTACCACAAAGCTATACTTTCATCCCTACCATGTACAAGTTTTTGGATGCATATACATCTTCCTTTCTCTAAGATGTATGCCTAAAAATAGTTCCTGTTTCATTTGTTATTTATCTTTAACTTTGGAGGAACTGCCAGAATGTTTCCACTGTGGTTATACCATTTTACATGCCTGCCAGCAATGACTGAAAATTGTTTTCTTCAGGATACTTGGTCCCCAGATAAATTTGTTGAATCAGTAGAGCAGGAACCAGTAACCCTATTTTGCAGTAGAGAATCTTCAAATACAGTTAAGTTATGATTTCTACAAATTACTAACCTAGGTATGATTCTTGGGGTTTGAGTTACAAAATAGCCATGGAATATTCTGGTGCTTTAACATGTATTTCATGTAAGGCTCCATTTGCAGATACAGGAGCTGAGGCGCAGTCAGACGTACAAGTTATTTAAGGCTACAGCCTGCTCATGGCAGAGTTAGGATAAGATCTACAGTCTGCTGGTCATACCCCAAGGGGCGTCCTGCCTCTGCTCTGCCTCTTGGTTGGGCCTAGGACTCAGTTCCTCTGACTGTGGATCTGATTCTCATCCGGGATGTGGTCCTGGGTTGGCTTCTTGAAAATCCAAGAGCCCAGCTAGAGAGACAAAGTCTGTTTCCATGAAACTACAAAAAAACCAAACTTTGAAATGAGAAAACTACAATTACAAGAAAATGCCTCAGCTCAAGCAAAATGGTCTTACTCTTTGGTGCCTGTTGGTGGTTTGTATTGATCAATACTTTTTCTTTTAGATATTGACAGCCCCAAAAATCTGGTAACTGACCAGGTGACTGAGAACACTGCCACTGTCTCGTGGGACCCTGTGGAAGCCGATATTGATCAGTATGTGGTGCGGTACATCTCTGCTGATGGAGATACCAGGGAGATTCCGGTGGGGAAAGAGCACCGTAGCACCCTCCTGACAGGCCTGAGGCCAGGTGTGGAGTACAGGGTGGATGTGTGGGCCCAGAAGGGGACTCAGGAGAGCAGGAAGGTCACCACCAAGGCCCCCACAGGTAATGGACGTTGTGTTTCGGAAATGTAACATCTGTCATGCTACGTATACAGTAAACCTTTGTCATACTACTTACACCATCCCTTAGTACCTTAAATATGAAATAAGGATATCAGCCTTGCTCTTTATAGTCTCCTAAGATTAATGGTGATTGATCACTCACCCAGTGTCTCTTCAATTTTGTATTTCCTTTGTGTTCAGTCTCAAAATATTTCTTTTTTTTAAAAAAAATTTTATTTTAAAGAGAATAAAACAAAAGAAGACAGAACAAAGCAGATAGAACAGAACAATGTAAGTAATACTGCACTTCCAACAAGACAACTCGATATTAACAGTAGCTACCATAAAGTCTCTTTCTTTGAAATAGTTGAGCATACTTTCACATACCATTGTATCACATATAACAAAATGTATAAAACCATTCAAGAGAATGAAAGTATTACAGGGCATTCAGAACCAAATAACAGAAAATGAACAATGGCTATATCTCATTTTCCATAAAAAATTTGTTTATACTATCACACATATTAAAATCCAATAAAATACAACATGATAGAACCAATGGAAATAGAGGAACAAAAGCATGGTAGGACTTCAAAGCAAGATGATATTAAATCAGCAATGGCTGCCAATAATGTCTTGTTTTCTTCAAAGTAGCTGTTCATACTATCACACGTAATAAAATACAACAAAACAGAATAAAACCATTCCAACTAATGAATGAAAACATTATAAGGCTTCAAAAGCAATGTAATGGGGAATCATAGAAGAGGATTTTTTTTTTTTTTTTTTTGGTATCAGGATCAAACTCATGACCTCGCACTTGCCAGGCAGGCACTTATGCTGCTGAGCTAAATCCCCAGCCCTGGAAGAGGATATGAAGGAACCATATTCATGTTGGGATTTCTAAAGTATAATACACTTCTTTAGGGAAATATCTTTTACTGTGATCTGTTTGGAACAGAGAGGATTGTTGCTTTATTAGTGAATACTCCCTTTTGAATACTGTATGTTTTGCTCTGAGGATTCTGTGGTTGTAGCATATAGAGTAAAGATTTATGCTAAAGCTTTTCATTTTTCCTTTCTCCTTTGTTGAGAACAGCCTTATCTGTATGTTATTTACATATATCTTAATAATCCACCCTTTAAAAGTTTATATCAGCAGGCATAGCATAGCATAGCATAGCATAGCACAGCATAGCACAGCATAGCATAGCATAGCATAGCATAGCGGGGTACAACTATTACCATTATTCAATTCAGGACATTTTATCACCAGGAGAAACATCATGTTCAATACCAGTCACTCTTCGTCTCTTTTCCTTCCAGCTTTAGGTAACAGCAGCTGTCTGTCTCTATAGATTTTCCTGTTCTGAACATTTAAGATTCATACAATATATAATACAATAATATTGTATTAATTACACATTTTAATATTTCCAGGTTCATCCATGCTGTAACTTACAACAGACTTAATTTTATTGTAAATTAATAATCTGTTGTATGGATGCGCCACATTTTATCAGCTGTTGGACATTTGAGTTGTTTCTATGGTTTTGCTATTGTTAGAAATTAGGCTTTGAACATTTTGTACCAGTTTTTGTGTGGACATACATACTTAATGAGAGGAATTGCTAGATCATATGATGGTTCAATCTTTAATATTTGAGGAATTGTGAGAATGTTTTCATTCTTGTTAATGCCATTTTACATACCTCCCATTGACTCAGTAGAGCAGGAATCAGTATTCCTATTTTGCAACTGAGAATGCTTAATACAGTGAGGTGCATGATTTCTACTGGATCCATGAAATAGTCAGGGAATATTAGGGAGTCTTAACATCTACCTAAGTTTAAGGCCTACATTTTTGGATGGCAAAACTAAGGTACAGTGAGAGGCAGCTGAGTTGTTTAGGATAAGATCTTTGGTCTGCTTGCTACAAACTGGGGGGCTTCTTGCTCCCGAGATCTGCTCCTTGGCCTGAACCTAGAACTCAGCCCTTCTGACTGTGGATATGATGCTCACCCAGGATATGGTCCTATGCTTCCTCTGTGAACATCCAGGAATCCACTGTGCAGACAAGGTCTCTGTCTATGAAACAGATAAAAACCAACATATAAGATGTAAAAAACTATCTTATGTCAAGCTTAATGTCTCACTGTTTGGTAGCCATTGGTAGTTTTTATTGATCAGCACTTTTTCTTTTAGACATTGACAGCCCCAAAAACCTGGTGACTGACCAGGTGACCGAGAACACTGCCACTGTATCCTGGGATCCAGTGGAGGCTGATATTGATAGGTATGTGGTGCGCTACACCTCTGCTGATGGAGAAACCAAGGAATTTCTGGTGGGGAAGGAACACAAGAGCACCGTCCTGACAGACCTGAGGCCAGGTGTGGAGTACAAGGTGGACGTGTGGGCCCAGAAGGGAGCCCGGGAGAGCAAGAAGGCCAATACGGAGGCCCCCACAGGTAACGGATGTTGTTCTTTGGACTGTAACACCTGTCATGCTAAGCCTGAAGGAAGTCAAATTCTGTTTTCCGCCTGTGACATAGGCAACATCTATGGTATATATACCAGCAGGATAGTGTTCCTTCAGTATCAATTATGCATACCATTCCTCACTTCCATTTATCTAATTTCTGGAGTATATAATCAGTTCTTCATATACTCTACAAACTCTTTTTGGATAGCTTTCTTTATCAAAACCTCTTTTAAGTATATGAATCTTTTGCTGGAGACAATATTGATGATCTAGAAGTGAGTTTGTGAATGGAAGCAGAAGCTGAAAAATACTATTATTATTATTTTGGTACTAAGGATTGAACTCACGACTGCACGCTTGCAAGGCAGGTGCTTATGCCATGAAAAATATTATTAGTAATGATGTATGAGTGATTTGACTTTAAAAATATAGATTTGGTATCTATAGCTAGTAGGTATGTGGTTTGCTGTAGTATGGATTAATCATAATTTATAAAATTTGCTTTCACCTATAAATAATAATAACTCTATGGATAATATGGACATATTTGTATATTGAATGGGGGTATGGATGTTTCTTAGATTGTACAGGGTAAGTCGTAATTGACGGAAACACCTAATAGCAGTTAGTTAAGCAAGACAGATGTTTGTTTATTCTTCTCAGTAGAGTGGCAAAGTACAAATGATCCAGAGTTTTGAGGATCAGGATAATGTTTGTGCTACATTCATACCTTATTATTGTGAGAGAGATATGTGGCTGGATCTTGTGCATTTTTAAAATCAGCTTTGAAAGCTGCACCCTGCCTAGAACATGCCTTGTACTGGATGAGGGCTCTGTGCAGCCTACTAAATGACGAGAGAGATTTGGTTTGTTAAAATTTTGGTAGAGGTAATAGCCCAGTTCTTCAGACTCTGCTTGATTGTGCTTTCTACTCGAGGAGACACGTATGTCTGGGGAGAGAAGATGTACATCCATGAAACAGCTAAAAAATGAGAAAAGAGCACAGGAAGTGGAAAACCCACGAAACATGAGGGGCCTCATCCTGGGCAACCTGGCTACCAGTTTCTGTACCCTGGGCCTGCCCATAGCAATGTTAATCAGTCCTTTTCCTTTTAGAAATTGATAGCCCGAAAAACCTGGTAACCAACCAGGTGACAGAGAATACAGCCACTATCTCCTGGGACCCGGTGCAGGCCAACATTGACAGGTATGTGGTGCGCTACACCTCTGCTGATGGAGAGATCAGGGAGATTCCAGTGAAGAAGGAGAAGACCAGCACTGTCCTGACCGGCCTGAGGCCCGGTGTTGACTACACGGTCCAAGTGTGGGCCCAGAAGGGCAACCGGCAGAGCAAGAAGGCCAAAACCAAGGCCCCCACAGGTACTGGATATTGGGAATGTAATGTTGTTTGAGAATGTAACATCTGCCATGTTAAATCTTTGGGAGGTCAAGTTTTGTTTTTCTTTTCTTACCTTATCATGTAGTAGGAGGGAGGAGAAAAGCAGGCTGGAGTAATTAATGCTGCTAAGTGATGAATGCTGCTTATGGGAATCTGTGATCTCAGGCCCTGTGGACTGCTTTAGGAGAGTGCCTTAGTCCATTTTATCCTGTAACTGAATACCACAGCTGGTGCAAATGATGAACAACACAAGTTCATCTGCTCACAGTTCTGCAGGCTGAGTTCAAGGGCATGGTGCTAGCTTCTGGTGAGGGCCTCTATGCTACTTATGACATGGCAGAAGGGCAAGTGAAGGCAGGTGAGATAGAGCGAGAGGGCAAGATGGTGCTGGAGTTAAACCTACTCCACCGTAGTAGCCCACTCCTGTGACAGTAACATTAATCCATCAAAGACAGCAGAGCCCTGATGGCGCAGTCACCTCTCAGAGACTCCACTTCTGATTACCGTCTCAGTGGCAATTAAATTTCATCATGGGTCTCGGAGCAAACCATAGCTGACAGTTTGCTGTAAAACAACAACAACAACAAAAAAGAACAAAGCATAGCATTAGATCCTGAGTAGGATTGCTGAGCTGTCCTACTAGTCTTTAAATGCTTTCTTAAACTTTGTGCCTTTCAGCAGTAGAAAATTATACTAAATAATGTGAAACCTATGTAAAACTCCTTAAAACTAAAGATTGGAGAACTGTTTTGTGGCAGGTGATTTTACAAGGCCTTGACTTAATAAATACTGAATGGTATAAACTTTCAAATGACCAGTGAAACTGGACCCCAGTGCTCAACATGCAGCTAACTTTTAATGAACATCTGCTACGTAGCATCAGTAAGCAAAACAAATGTGATCTGTTGAACTCCAGTAGAGAGCTGCAAGAGAACAAATTTGTAACTATCAGTTATGGTAAGTTCTATGAGGGAGATGATGGCAGTGTAGGAATAGAGAATAACAGGTAAGAATGGTTCTTAAATGGGGTGAATAGTAATAGGATACACATTAAAAGAGATACCCAAATGATAGTTGTTTAAGTGATGAATGAATTTATTTACCCCCATAGAATGGCAGAGGATAAGTGAGCCAGGGTCGATAGGGCAGCTCCTCTGTACAAGAGAACCAGCCTTCTTGTCTTTTTTTTTTTTTTTCTTTTTGGCTCAAGCATCCTTAGGGAGTGGACTTCATTTACATGGTAACACCCTGTATGCATTCTCACCGATGGGCAGGGGCGTGGGAAAGGACAAGGCATAACTGGAGTATTGCACACATCCATTCTCACACTTTGTTGTCTAAGAAAAGACGTAGTGCCAGATCTCAGTGCAAAGTGGCTGGAAATGAGGTCTTCAGCTGGATGACTCATGAGTCCAGGTTTGACTTCTGTTTCACTGTAAAATGAAATTAAATAGCTACCTGTAGCAATTAATTAAATTTTAATTAATTAAAATCGTTAAAATAAAAAAGTATTTCTTCAGTTGAACCAGCCACATTTGAGATGGTCAGTAGCCACCTGTGACTAATGGCCACCACGTTGGACAGTGTAGATTACAGAGTATTTGTGGCACTGCAGAGAGATTACTAGGCAGTGTGCTTATAGAAGAAGGGGAGGATGACTACCGGGGAAGGTAGGCATTCTTGGCACAGGTAAGAACACTTGTGATGGTCCAAAGTAGGAACAGACATGAGATAGTTGGGGAACTGCAAGGCTGATGTCATTGGAGCATAGAAGATGAGGGAGCTAGTGTCCCGGCACAAGGTGGAAGGACCAGGGTCAGATCATATAGAAGCACATGACGCTTAAAAGAGGAAGTGTGCTACATTTATTAGAAGAAAAAAGACATGAAGTAGTCATTTAAAACTATTTTTCAAATCAGAGTAAGGGGAATAAATGAAAGTGACTAAAGGGTAGAAGTGGGAAGATTAGTAAAGGAGCTAGTATAAAAGTCTTGGTGAGGGGTAATGATCTGAGCAAGCATGATGGTGTAGGGAGAGAGAAGAGAGGACGTCTGGGGACGTATTTTAGAGGTATAAATGATAGCAACTGTGGACTTGAGTCCCCACTTCTTTGTACCCATAGCTCACAAGTATGATTTGAGCACAATGAAAAATTATGTACCATTTTTTGAGAAGGGAGACTGTGGATGATGTCACAACTTTTATAAATTTAAGTTTGAGATACTCGTTAGATTCCTCGGTTAGTTGAGTGATTTGTTTATTAGTTCCACATGTACTTAGTGAGTATCTAATATAGGCCAGGCACTGTGAATGGATATGCGGTAGTAGCTACAAGCCTGGAGCTCAGAACTGATGTTCTTACGGAACAATGAGTGTCTAGTTATAAGTTCAAGCTGTGGACATTGGTGGTGGTGGTGGCGGGGAGAATTATCCAAGGAGAAATGTAGAGACATAGGAAAACAGGGAGCTTTGGGCACGGTTTAGGTTGCTAACAAAGGAGTGAGGGGTCGGCAGAGGAGTAAGTGAGTTAGGAGGAAACCAAGCAAGTGTGTAGACCTGAAGGAGGAAGTGCATTAACTCTGCTGGGTACCACTCAAATTTGAGCCAAGTGCGCATGCCTGGTGCCCACTAGAAAGATGTCTGTCTAGAGCACTGGTGACCTAGAGTAGCAGATTTAGTGGTGAGAGACAGAAACAAGACTGAGTTGAGGAGTGAGCGGGAGGTGAGTGAGGCTGAGCTAGGCAGACCCTTCCCTTGGCTTTGTCAGTGCAGGGAGGGATGGCGTCCTAGAGCCGGCTTGTCTGTGACTGATGGCAGAGAAGACTCTGATGGTGCAGGAGGGAGGGGGCCCATGAAATGGGGCAAAGTCCTTGAGAGGCCACAAAATTCAGAGCACAGAGGGTCTATCTCACACTGAACACAAGAAAGCAACAAGAATTTGGGCCTGCATTCTCCCGTGCTTTTATAAATCAAATGGAAGAGAAGCTGTTACTTTGCTCTCAAATTCATTTAAACAACTGCCAGTAGATACCAGAGAGGTTACAAAAAAGGTTGTTTCAACTGCAGTTTCAGTAACTTATTCTATTGCTAAGGTTTTTATGGTTGAGCGAGAACTACACAGTCAAAAAAATTTCCAAATTGATAAACTTAGAGAAGATATGATTCCTTCCAGTTTTAATATCCACTGGTTTGTTTCCCTGGAAAATGGAACCAGGGGGCCTCTTACCCCGCTTTAAATGGAATTACACCATGATTATTGATAATCATATCAGAGAGCTCCCTAAAATTCAGCCTTTTCTCTTTTGAAAAAAGAAATTGACAGCCCCAAAAACCTGGTGACCAATCGGGTGACAGAGACTACAGCTACCATCTCCTGGGACCCGGTGAGAGCTGCCATAGACAAGTACGTGGTGCGTTATACGTCTGCGGATGGAAAGACCAAGGAGATTCCAGTGCCAAAGGAGCAGAGCAGCACCATTGTGACGGGCCTGAAGCCCAGCACGGCCTACACGGTGCAAGTATGGGCGGCGAAAGGGTCCCGGGAGAGCCAGAAGGCCCACACCAAGGCGCTGACAGGTACCGTGGGCCCAGTCCAGGGGAGTCCTTCAGATCTTTCCAGAGTGAATCCTCCCCTATGCCTGGGCCAGGGAGGGCAACAGGAAGGGTTTTTGCTTCATCTGAAGATACTTTTGCAGATGTCTTTTACTTGTCTTTTGAGGAGTGATTTGGTGTAACAGTTTAGATAAGATGACCGAGTGCAGAGGACGTGGTACAGTGGTTGTGTACAAGGTGACTTCCCTCAGCCCCATGTCAGGCCCAGAGTCTGGCTGGGCCTTGGGTTCAGTCGGGAGGAGAGACAGGCAGGAACTTCTGTATCCCTTTCCCAGATGGGGCCTCAGGAGGAGCAGCCTCCTCTGCACGGCTTCCAGGGGAAGGTCAGAGATGCCTGCACTATATGTATTTTGTGAGCATGATGTGGCCTCCAGCCTTGGCTTAACATCAGGCTTAGTGGGACGTGAAGGTCTACAGGGCCCTTTAGAGAAACTGGGCAAGGTCTGTCCATCCCTTCCACAGTCAAGTGCACTAACTGAGCCACTGCAGGTGGAAGTAAATTACTGTTAATTAAACTTCATTGTAATTTTTATTAGTGAAAATTAGCCAGTATTTAAAATCTGAAAATGAGTATGTTATTATAGCAACAGGTTTCAAACTAAGCATGTGAGGAAAGCTTTTGTTTTTTCTGCCCCTGAGGTCCTAGTACCCTGTGAGGCTCTCCAGAGTCAACAAGTAGCCAGTGCTTCCCTTCCTCCTCCCATCCACTTTTCTCTCTCTGCCTCTCCCTTGTTCCTTTTGTTATCTCTTCCTTCTTTATCTTTCATTGCTTCACTTTCCCTATTTTAACAGATGATAATGAAATTGCCATCTTTCTATTCCATAGAAACACAAGCTAACCGAGGTAGACATCTCACATCCATGGTGGGGACGGTGGGCACGGGAAAAGGGGGGCAGAAATGAATTTCAAATATTTAAATAGTTACTACTTTGCTTTCATTTTTGAAAAAAAATCCAGTTTTCTATGTGACAAATAGAATAAGATCCATGCCAGATGTTATGCTTTAGAAAATCAAACCAAGCTGATATCATAGAAGCTCAAAATTTGTCAAAACAAACTAATTCAAAGCAACAGCTGTCTGATTTCTATTAAAATATTGCAATTCAGTTCTCAGCTAAAATGCTACTGGGTAGAAAATAGCCCGGAGACCTTTTTGGGTGCTTCCAAATTAAAACTGCCTTCTATGATGTTTCTTCAAAATGGAAATTTCCATTCATATCTTATTTAGTTAAAATAACAAGCTGTCTGGCCGGTTGTTAGGGTGGTGGCTAGTATTTTTGCTGAGCTTCAGTTTTCCTAGTCTATCACATATGTTTGGTGTTTGGGTGAAAAAATACATACAAGAATAGCTCTCTACTTTTCCCTCCCACCTTCTTTTTTTGTTATAAACACTCTCCTGTCTGCTCTTCTCTCTGTAGTGGGGATGCATGTAAGGCCACATACTTGTATATTTAAAAAGTACAACTTTATGTTTCTGTACTAACTTCCATCATAAGCCCCATTCTGTTTGATGGTCAGAAACTTAAGAACATTAAGAGTTGTGCCCTTTCCAAGCTGTGTAAGTCCTCAGCAGTTCCCCAGTGTAGGCATTTTGTCATTTCTTCAGGCAGGTGTGTGCTGGGTTCACCCTGGTTTCTGTGTGTAGGGCTCTGTGTGCAGGCCTGCGGTTCTCTCATTTTTCTACATCTTTGGAAGCCCTGCCTTCTCGGAGAACCCGTGTGTTATCCAGACTGCACAGAGCCCAGATCTCCTGGGAATCTGCTAGGCAAGGGGCCCGAGTCCCTTCCCTGTCAGTCAGCTCGGTGTCCCACTCGTTAATCTTCTTGTCCTTAGAGGGCCTTTATTTTTGGAAATAAAGGGCAGGAGGGTGGGGAAAAGCTCCCTAGCAAGGCAGAACAGATTTGCTGCCTGTTTGGAGGGAGGAACAGGAATGGGAATATGAGGGAAGAAAGTAGAAATTAACAGCTCACAAATTACCTTGTCTGGTTGCATTTTTAGTAATAATAATCACTTGGTTTTTTAATTTATAGAACTCGATCCTCCCACAAACTTTCGTCCATTTGGTATAACACATTCTGGAGGGGTCTTGACCTGGATGCCCCCCTCCGCTCAGATTGATGGCTACATCCTCACCTACCAGTTCCCCAATGGTACCCTGAAGGTACTGAATCTTCTTTTCTCTTGGTGCCTCTCTGTGAAGCATCTGACTTGGAAAAGTCAGCTTGACTGCTGGCCAGCTGGCAACCTGCTGATCAATCAGTTGATCCTTATTGATCACCTGCTACGTACAAGGGACAGTGCTAAGTACAGTCATTTGTGACCACTGTGGTCTCATTAAGGACTGCCCTTTGTGCCTGCTCCTACTGGCCACATTTACTGGCCTATTTACTGGTCACATATCTGCGCTTTTAAAAAATTATTATTATTGTCTGTTTTCCCTAATAAATACAAGCTCCATGAGCAAGGAATTTTGTCTGTTTTGTTTATTTTTGTATCTAAAGTACTTAGGGTCGTGCTTAGCACATGGTAGGTGCTTATTTTGAGCGTATATCACCCCCTCGAATCTGAAGGCCAGCAAATGTGTAAAACTTGCCCAGATGGAAAATTGTCATTCTTTCTTCTTGGTAAGGAAGAAAGAAAGTGGTAGGAAAAACAGGAAGGGAACTTTATTCCTGATTGCAATTAATGCTCTGGCTGTCTACAAATAGTCCTGTACTTATAGAGGAAGTAAGACAGATTCAAAAGGATGTACTGAAATACCAATTATTTCTGTCTCTCAGATATCAATGGCCAGGTTTTGGGCCCTCTTTTAGTGTTTCTTTAGACCAACATTGTCTCCTTGTTGGTGCTGGTAATGGCTATAGTCTATGCTATAGTACGTATCTGAAAGCAAGCATCCCTGGAAAGACTAACTGTGCTCCCCAAGTGGCAGTGCATGGGGTGATGTCTCAGCTAGTGCTTCTAATAGGATTGAATCTCTGTGACACAGGCCACCAGAGAAGTGACTGGGGCCTATGGGGCTTCTGAGCTGCTACTGGGCACTAGGAGAGCATCTATCAGTAGCCCCAGGGAATGCTGTTTGCAGCTAGGGTGCTGGGGGAATCGTACACTGATCACTGTTTCTCTACTTACTATCTCTTTTGTTTGGTAGGAGGTGAAGCTTGGAAGAGGCCAAGAGAGGTTTGAGTTGCAAGGCCTTTCACAGGGCATCACCTACCCTGCTTCCCTGGTTGCTTTTAAGGGTGATCAGCAGAGCAGGAGTGTATCCACCTCCCTTTCCACAGGTACCTTGGAATCCTGTCACTAGGATGATAGTGCGGTAGCAGCTGAGTGGGAGAGAGGTCAGGGAGGAGCAAATGCATATTCAGCTGTGGACTTCTCCTCTGGGGAATTGAAAATGGGGTGATGGGTTCAAAACAAATCTACCCACAGCAAGAAGCACAGAAGGGAGTGAAATAGAGCATTCCTTTGTGGAATGGTTTGGAGAAAGAAGAGCTATGAATTTGATCTTGGTTCTGGTGCATTTGCAGAGTTTGATGAGAGCAGAGCGAGGGAGAAAAAAAGATGTGAGTCAAGATTTAGAAGAAGAAAGATAATGAGGGTTATGAAATAATTTCCAAACAAAATAAATTGCCTTAAAATGTAGAGTCCTTGCCAGGGGTTTAGTTCAGTGGCACAAGTGCTTGCCTGGCAAGTGTAAGGTTGTGAGTTCAATCCCCAGTATAAAAAACAAAGCAAAACAAAGTAGAGGCCTTAAAGAAAGAAATAATTCTTTTCTTCCTTGCATTTCTTCTAACAACACTGCCCTTCTGCTTGGCTCCCAGTGGATGCCCGTTTTCCACACCCCTCGGATTGCAGTCAAGTTCAGCAGAACAGCGATGCCGCCAGTGGGCTCTACACCATCTACCTGAACGGTGATGTCAGCCGGCCCCTGGAGGTGTACTGTGACATGGACACGGATGGAGGCGGCTGGATTGTGAGTCCTGCAAAGCCCAGGGGAGCTCCATGAAACACCTTGTTTCTCTGCCCAAAGTGCTGGTCACAGCTGCCCCTGGAGCACTTGGCGGGGGCGTATACTTGTTTAGCCACGAGAGAGAGGATCTTTGGTTACTTGCAGCTGTTTTGAGAGAGTGTAAGGTTAGAGCCATAGAACAGATGTGATTAAATCAGGATTAAATAGTCTTGTGGGTTTATCATCATCCAATAATGTGCTATATGTATTTATTATCTAAATTGTACCGACCTCAAAGCATTTTGAAAAACATGACCTTCATATGATAGCTTTAGCTAAGCAAGACAGTATTTTCTTTTACAGATAGAGAAAATGAGCCTCACAAAGAAAAATACCTTGTTTAAGTCAAACAAATTAATGACAAAGCTGGGTCTTGATTTTAGGCCTCCGGGCTCCTAACTCATTGGTTTTTCCAATGGGTCATCTAAGATAAAACATGACAAGCTCTTTAGGGGCTTGGTTCTCCAAACTGGAGCCTGTTATCCAGGTTCTGGGCCTTGATTCCAACAAGACAGAAACAAAGCCTTTTGGGCTTTGATTTGAAAGACTTAACACCTGAAAAAGGGAAGCTTGGGCAGTGTCCTGATGGTTCCTGTTCTTGTGGAGGTTTTGTTCTCTTGGGTCATCGTCTGCTTAAACCACATGGCACCCTCTCTGATTGCATGTTGATCCAATTATATGATGAGCTCCCTTTGAAGTCTGCGATCTGATCCTTCCATCTCCCACATCCCGCTTCTCTCTGTGTTCAGACTGATAGAAGCCCTTGATGTCCCAAGCCAGCATGCAGCCCTCACCTGCTGTGCATGTACAACTCATGGTGGGAGAGAGAAAGCGTGATACGATGCTCAGACTACATTCATTTACACATTCACTCATGGGTCTGGGAAATGAGACACTTGAGCAGCCATGGGTAAAATGATACCATCTGATGAGCAGCGGTGGAGCAAAGTTATTAACTGCACAGTGGCATCTGATGGCTGAAAGGCAGTCTGGATTGGATGGAGAAATTCCTGATTGATTTCTAAAATAACTGAACAGAATGCAATGTGGGAGGTCTTCCAGCTGACCAGACCCATAGGGTTGTACCTGCTGCTTTTCATCAGCACCATTGTAACATTTTGGGCTCTTCAGGCCTGAAGCCCAATTTCCTGGCATTGTGTTTGTAATTGACCATTGGCAGGACATTTGTACTGTCTACTATGGTCTTTTTGAAAGCCAAGCTCACACAGGAAAAGGGATGTTTGTCTAGAGTAGCTTTTAGCAAACAGCTATGTCAGTCTGTCTGGCTGAGAAGTCCATGAATTTTTGCACAGATATTTATTGAGCACCTGCTATGTATCAGGTATTGTTTTATATGCTTAAAATGCAGCAATGAAAGAATCAGACTAAAACCTCTGCTCTTAAGGAGCTTGTCTTCTGATCCTGCCCCTGAAAATGACCTTGGCCCAACACAAAGTCAGTTCTAGAAATACGAAAGCACTCTTCAATGTAACCAACACCAGTCACCCACTGCACTCCACTCCAACCCTTATTTTCTAGTCCAGATTCCTGAAAATAATCCATAAGACTCTATGGTGTTTTCTTCCAAGCTGCAGAAGTCATGTGGAGTCTGAAAACTTTGTCACCACATATTGTACTGACAGTTTTCATGTGTTTTAGGTTTTGTGTCACTGAATGACAACCTAGATCACTCTACTTCTTTTGAACTTTTAAAATTCTTTTAAGGAAATTCTTCTCCACACCAGGCAGCGGGAACCCTGGTTGGTGAACAGGCCAGACAATCTCTGCCCTGAGGTAACAGAGGCTGCTGGTGGGAAGCTGGAAAGAACATCAGGGAACACTTAAAGGTCTCAAATGTTTCCAGCTTTGTTTTCTGTCTTGGAAGTCTGCAAGATTGTACTTAGGGGCTCTTTCCACCAGTCTTTAAATGCATTTTTGATTTTTTTCTTTTTGATTGAGTCATTTAAGACATTAAGTTACTGAGTGTAATGACAACTCTGGAGAACAGAACCAGACATAAGGAATTTTCCCCTCCTTTTCAGACTTATTTGCTAAGGAGATCTTGTTATTCCAAAATAGTTATTATAATGTTTTCACTCAGAATGAGAGTGAACTAGATTCTGAGTGAAGGCTGCCTGCTTATGATGTAGAAATAATCTCTATAGGCTAGTTCATTTGAATTTGATATAATCAAGAGCAAACTAACATTTATTGAGATACAATAACAACTGTATTTGTGCT
This sequence comes from Cavia porcellus, assembly GCF_034190915.1. Classification (NCBI taxonomy): domain Eukaryota; kingdom Metazoa; phylum Chordata; class Mammalia; order Rodentia; family Caviidae; genus Cavia; species Cavia porcellus. The sequence continues at coordinate 10,803,709 of NW_026947512.1, read as the reverse complement.
GGACTCGGGACTAAATATTTTATGGGTTATTCTGATTAATGACCTTGTTGATAACTCACTTTCAGTCCATGACAGAGGAGCAACTATCATCTTGGTCTGATAATTTTAAAAAGTAGTTTCCCAAGGTTGACGACCTTGCCCAAGGACACAGCTAGTCAGTCTGGCTCTGGTCTAAACAATGAAGGAGGGGAACCAGAAGCTGCTTGCCTGGCCAAGCTGCAGTATTGTTTTAAAGAATCAACTGGAAAGCCCTTATCAAGCTTGGGCATTATGTTTATTGATCAGTGATAAAGACCAAATGCCATTGTAATGCAACTGTCCTTGGAAGGGCAGGATTGGATGTGAACCTGACCTCCTAGGAATGTGACTTGACACAGTGGGTGTAGAAGCAAACGTAGGTCCCACATCTACCCTAGGATTCCATGGTACATTGTACAAGGAGAGGCCTGGGAGGGTGTTGGCATAGGCATCTTGCTAGGAAACAAACATATCTTCTAGGTCTTAAGAAACGGTGTTTGGGAACTAGGCTTGGTAGAGTTGGTATTTTCAAAGTGTCTGAGAGATGAGATGTGTGTTACCCTTGCTTTAGCCACTAAGTAGCTGTATGACTCCAGCTACTTGCTTTTTCTGACCTTCACATCTGCAAAATGGCACCATGCACCCTTGCCCAGAGCAAACACTCAACAGGTGCTCAATAAATGAGTAAACCAGTGAAGAAGGATGGAAGCTACCAGAGCCCTGGGAAGTCAGTGTTAATGCAGTGTGTGATTGTATGCTGTGGTCATTCCTAAGTTCTGTTGTTCAGCTCTTTCCCATTTGTAGGACATTTTCACAGGACATGTGCCATCTCATTTGGCCTTTCCAGCAGCTCTGTGTGGTACAGCCCTCTTTCCCACTTCTATCCCTGTTTTATAATGAGTTGGCAGAAGGTCAGGAGCAGAAATGCCTGACTCACCTCCCCTCTGCCAGGGACAGGCTATGGCTGACCCAGAGCCTGGAACCTGTCCCTACTTATCAGTGCCTTAGTTCAGCCCTTACTGGCCCTGGGAGCCTGCAGCGGTGCTTCAGGAGGAGTTGAAGGGGAGCGCCCATGTGAGGTATCAGCGCTGCTGCAAGATAACCTGTCCTCAGCTCCCTCTAACTCTTCCCAGAGAAAAACATGAAGAATGCACAAATATGAGAAGGTTTCCTTTAACAGGTTCAGGATAGCGTGTTTTACTGCAAGGCACCTGCTGTGAAGCCTGGTGGAAAGCAGAGAGATTAGATTTTGTGCTGGGGCTTAGGATTGAATGAAAATGGAGGAAAATTGACAGAAAGAGGCAATTTTGGCTTTTGGTTAGTGATAATCATTTCTGAGGTTAGCTAGGATGGCTTTTAGCTTGGTTCTGAAGGTCAAGTGGAATTATATATGATCAAATCCAGTAGTGCACAGAGGTGGATTTAGGTTTCATATACTTTTAAATTTACTTTATATAAAAGAATCCAATTTACTCTGATGGGAACTGCCCTTCTCCAAATAGAGGAATTTTTGTGAAAAAGCCATTTCTGCCAGTATCCAACTCCATCTCATTTCACACTCTCTTCTGCCCTGTCTCTCACCTGTACAGCCCTGGTAAAGCCAATGAAGAGCCCTGTCACTGCGGTCCTTTGATGCCCTGTTCCCCACCGTGTCAAGAGTATGTGGCACCACAAACCATTATTTCTCTGTGGCTTTGTGAGCCAATATTTTCCTAGCTTTCTTTTCATATTTCCAGCTACTTTCCTGTCTTTAATGAAATAATTCTTCCCCATGAGGCTGTTACACATTAGCGGTCCTTGAGGCTTGATCCCAGGCCATTTTCTCCCTTTAGTTCCTATTTTCTTCCTGCACGGCCTCCGCTGTTCACAGGACTTCTCTTTCCCCGATGTCCCAGTGGGTCTCTGGTCATTAGGATGGAATGGGTATGTTGCAGTAGCAAACCACCCCCATGTTTTAGTGGCCTAACAATGAGCCTTTTGCTCATGTGTGCAGTGTCCTCTGAAGGTTTGGCAGACACTTCTAAGTGGTGACTCAGGGACTCAGGCTGCTTCTACCTTGTGGTTCTGTCATTTCGACATTTGGCCTTCAACATGGTACCATGGCACAGGGTGGTAGAAGATAACACGGGTCTCCCACCCACTCTCCTATGCTCCCGTGTGTAGCCTTTTGGTTAGAGATTCCACAGCTCCACCTGAACTGCGAGGGGAATTGAAAAGGACTAGAATTTTCTAAGACGCATAATCACTTTAAAGTGTAGCTTAGACTTCTCTTTAGGACTCTAGCTCTTACACTCAGCTGCTTGTGGGACAGCTGCATGCCTCAGAAGTATCTCACACTGCATTTCCAGAGGAGCTCACCGTGTACTCATAAACCTGTTCTGCCTCAGGATCTCCCCTCTAGGTGAAGAGTTTAGTGATAGTCACCCAGTTCTCCAAGCCAGAACCATCAGAATCACTCTTGCCTTTCTCTTCTCTTCCTTCAGTCTCACATTCTATTACCATGACTGTCAGTTTTACTTTCGGTCCACCGTTGTCTCTCCTCAGGGCACCTTCACGTGGACTGTCCTCTCTCACCAGTCCACTGCAGTGATCTCCTAACTGACTGTCCGTCTTCTACTCTTGCCCTGGCCAGTCCCTTCTCTGCACTGCAGTTAGACAGAGCTGAGCATGCGTGATACTCTTCCTGCAGCTCTCAGTCGCTTCCTCAGGCGAGCTTTCCTGGCTCCTTGACCAGGTTCTCCTAGTTATTTCTCTCACACTCCTCTTGCACAGCACTTACTGTTTTAATTGCATGTTTGGTTGTTTAATTCATGTTTGTGTCATTTGCTGGACAGTTAGCTCTGTGAAGTGAAGGGACATTTTTGGTTTTTTAGTTTTGCATATCATCTTGCATAGTGCCTACTACATAACAGATGTTCAATGAATATTTGTTGGATGAACTTTGTTCTCCATAAATTTATATACTTGCTACATTAGGAATTAAGTGAACTAAAAGATGATTCCCACTTTCAAACTATATAAAGTGGAAGAAGGAAGACAACATATAAATACAATGTACCTCAGTTGAGTTGAATAGATGTTCAAGGTTATGAGTCAGAGCTAGCGAAAGTCTGGAATGTCTTGTCCTACCCAAGCCACCACTGGCAACTGTAACACCCCTTCCCTGAGTTTTTCTGTGCTCCTAATTGAAGTTTCTTGAGGGAAGGAATCTTCTTTGTTGTAAATTACACGTTTTAGTACCTAGCATGCTTCTTTGTAGCTCAGAAATTCTTATTAATATTGTAGACAAATATGGTGAAACTACCTACATAGAAATTAGACTCGTTTCTGAACAGGAACGATGTGGTGCTGCGGAGGAAGTCACTCTGTGGGAAGCGTCAGTCCTTCCTAACTGTTGATATCACCTTCAGACACACAGATATGGTCCACCTTTCACTCCGTTCTCTCTGTATAGAGTGTCGTGATAAACCATCTGCATCCCTTTTCAGGTCTTCCAGAGACGGAACACCGGGCAGCTGGATTTCTTCAAGCGTTGGCGGAGCTATGTGGAAGGCTTTGGGGACCTTAAGCAGGAATTCTGGCTTGGTATGGTTTCTGAGCATCAAAAGTGGAATGTGTGTGGATAATTTCCTCCTTGACAAAGTGGTCACGCAGCTCAACGAGAGGTCCAGCTGACAGGGACATGCTGTGTGGGTGATCCCCTGCCAGTGGGAAGGTTCTCATGAGTTCTGGAGTTGTTAAGAAGTAGAACTACTCCAGGTGGCTTTTGTGTTGTGTGTAAACTCTGCAAAATCTCTTGGAGCCTGAAATTCTTCCAAATAGTAGAAAAAAAGTTGTCTGCTTTGATTCTGGGCTCTTACAGGAGGGATATTCTAGAGTCCCTGAAATTCTGATGGTAATACCAGGTTTTACAGGCAATTACACTTTCCCCCTTCTCCCTGTTCTCCTCTGGAGCAGATGTTCACGGAGAGTGAGACAGCCAAAAGCATCAGTTGGGAATTGCAAAATTTAAAAAATCATAATATGAACACTCTGTGTCTAATGGAGTAGAAGATGTTTGTGGTTTGTTTGGTACAAAATCTCCTCAGGGATCTGAGAACAAGTATTGATCTGTTGTCTGCTTGTGAGATGTGTGAACAATAAGAATCACTTTTGTTTTAGAGACACAGAGCTGATGGACAGATTAACCCCATGATTTTTTCCATCCCCCAACTATGCTCTTTCACATGAGTCCTTAATATGACTGTGCCAAAAAAAATAATAGAGTGAGAAAATTCGTCCTTTCCCCCCAAAGAAAAAGTGTCAGAAAGGCCCTTTACTGGGAGAAAACATAAAGGCTAGGATGGCTTTTGGCTTTGAAAGTCTCAGATGCAAATGGAGAGGCTCATACACATGGGTTGGTTGGTGTGCCAGTCACTTTACTTATTTTTGGGACACAATATATGACACCAACAAATTAAAGGTGAAAAGATTATGATGGCTAATAGTTTGTAGAAGTTTCAGGCCATAGTTGACTGACTCCAAGGCAGGCAGCGGGGCCAGGCAAAGGAGAACAGCCCGTGGCATGTCAGCAGGAAGCAGAGTACCATGAAGGGAGGAGGAGGAGGGAGAGAGACCCTCCCAGGCCATGCCCCCAGTGACTCACCTCTCACCAGGCTTCACTCCAGAATCGCCGTTAGTTAAGACATCGGTGGAGTAATCCACTGATGAAGGTCACACCCCCTTGATCTAATCACCTCCAAAAGCTCCACCTGTGAGCACAGGAGGCTTTGAGGGGGGCATCTATATAGAAACCATAAATGGTCACTAGAACTCCATTCTGTATTTTTAGGACTGGACAAGCTACACAATCTCACTAGCAGCACTCCTACCCGGTATGAGGTCAGAGTGGATTTACAGACTTCCAATGAATCTGCCTATGCTGTGTATGATTTTTTCCAAGTGGCTTCCCCCAAGGAGCGATATAAGCTAACAGTTGGGAAATACAGAGGCACAGCAGGTAAGAGTGTTTCCTTCCTGTTAACGGTCTCCTGCTCTCTGTTGTCCAAGGATTGTTTCACTAGGTGCCATGGATGCGGGTGGGGCTGGAATAGCATTCTATGGAGAAGAATTGTTCTTGACAGTTGGGATCCTGCCTTCCGCAGGGCGCTGGGGGTGAACATAGATGTTAAGGCAATCCTTGACCTTCATGCATCTGGAACTCTTGTACCCACTTCAGATAAAACCCTTTTTCTTATACTTCCTCAGTTGAAGCTGTTGGAATTAGCTGACGAAAATTAGCCTTTCTCATGATTTCCTGGTACATTCAGCCTCTCAAGGGCTTTGGTCCTGTGGCTGTTGTCTGCACAGCAGTGTGTGTGTATGCTATTATTTAAGAATTTTGTGGTACTTTGTTATAAATAAAGACAGAAAAATGAAAGTGCAAACAAGAAGGATAGGTCTCATTAACTTAAAACAACTGTAATAACCCAGAAAAGAGTCGTTCAGCTCAAAGCAGAGAATCGTTAGCCCTGATTAGCTGCTTGCTGCATTTTAGCCATTGATATGTTTATTGGTGACAGATAGGAACAAAACTAAGTAATTTAATGGGAATGCTGGAATTATACCTGTAAATATTTCATTTCAAAGAGGAGAAATGGTTATTGCTTAATACTAATATTTAAAATCTATATTTATGGTTTTTAAGCTAAGTAAGTCTGTTCTTTGGTTTTTGTGTTTCGCACTTTAGTGTAGCTATGTTGAAAGGTGTCACCAGCCAAATGGACACAGCAAAAATATCAGGTGACTTTCAGAGAGTCAACCAAGTGGCGAGGCCAGTGAGGAGCTAAGGAGGGGGAGAGCAGGTGCCCTGAGGATTGGTGTGGACGGAAGAAGCTTCCTGCGGGCAGCGGCTGGAGCAGCTCAGGGGGACGGACTGAACAGAGGTGGGAGGAAGGGAGGGGCCCTGAGCGAGAGCAAGCACTGGGCTGAGCCACGGGTATTACAGTGTAGTCTTACAGGACTTCTTAACATTGTCTGCACCCTCCTGTGGGCAGGCAACTGTGAATTTCTTCGAGATCTATCATCCATTTAAAAAAAAAAATCACATGAATCTTGCTCGTCTTTCCCTATGCCTAGCAAAGAGCCTGACACAGAGAAAATGAGCTGAAAAAACGAAATTTCTAGCAGGACTTTTTAACATAATCTCACAAGTGTGTAATGTCTCACAGGGTAGTTCCCGAGACCCAAAAGGTTCCCCCAGGGTTGGTGGGGGAGTGAGTTTGGTGAAGGGGTGAGGGAGGAAGGGTGGTCACTTACCAGAGCCTGAGGAGTTTAGGCCACATAGAACTGTCCGAGGATTCCAGGCAGGGTTTGGGTGGGGAAAAGTGTGCAAGAACCGTTGGTTTATGTCTTGCAGGACTAAGTCCATCTGTACCCCATCTCTAAATAAGATCGGACTGCATCAGCTTCCTGATGGGTCCTCGGCACCCAACCCAGTTGCTTTTACACTATTGGGGCCTCCTGCTCGGGTCTCAGTCTACACAGAGCCTCTCTGGTCATCCCCATGTGTCCAGTACTCTCTCTCTGTTCTTGCCACGGCCATGGGCCTCAGCTTTTTCTCCTCACCTGGAGTCCCTGCCTTCACAGGTGCCATTTGTTGGTCCATTGATCCCTGGACAACCCGTTGGCCCCTGTTCCCCACTTCTCTCCTCCACACACAGCATCCCATACCTCTTGGGGACCTTATTCAGGCCTGTCCTCTCAGGCTGTCCCTTCTGCTTTCCTAGAACATTAAAATTTGCCTTTTCTGGGCCTGTTTAACATAATCCAGCAAATGAACTGATGCTAATGGGAAAGCGAATGAAAGGGAGTCTGTGTTATTTGGGGATTAATGTGATTTTCCTCCCAGGTACTCTATTTGCATTTTAGCTGTGATTAGGGGATAATTCCCATTCTAAAGTTGTCCAGGGCAACAGTGCCAGTCAGTGGAGGATATATTTTTTTAATAGGTAGTCTGGGGAGACTTTCAAGTCTCAGCATTTAGGCGGCAATCTGGTCTTCCTGTGCATATGATCATTCCCACCTTTAAAGTCTGAATTAGGCTGGGGGAGCAATAGAGTTTTAGCTTTCCTTGTATATGCTGATGGGTCCGCGAGGAGAGCTTTCAAATTTAGGAAGCTTCTGGCTTCTCTTGTCCTAAATTAGGAAGCCCTATATAGAGGAAAGGCATTTAAACAGAAGGTGAATACTTTGATTTCTCTGTTCACGTGCTGCCTCTCTTCCCTTCGGACTTGGTTAGAGCTCTACTGAGAACTGAGAGAGTTGCAGTCTCAGAGGAAATGTGTGGTTCAAGGCTTTTCCCCTCCTCAGACTGTCTGGGGGGCCTCAGATCCAAAAATCCATTATTCCCTCATGAAGAATGAACTGCAGGGATGAAATGCTGTAAATTTTCTTATTTTAAGCTTTGGAGTGGGCAAAGAGGCTGTTGGATACTCTCTACCTTCAACATACTATTCATCTGTTTAGAGAAGAAAATAGAAACATAGATAGACATTCAGAGTAGTGCCGAATGATTTCATTCCTTACAGCTGATTTCAACTTCCGAATGTCTGGGGCTCAGCTGTACCCGGGTTCGGGGATGGGTCCAGACTCTTGGAATCTGTACCAGCAACGAGTGGGCCGGGGCCACTCGAATGCCAGTCCATTCCTTGTTTTGAAGTAACTTTTTAAACCCTGGCACAAGAGAAAGGGGAAAAATAACTTAATGGTTATGTGTATAAAAGGGAAAGCCAGAAATGTCACATCACTCTTTTTTTTTTTTTTTTTTTTTTTTGGTCTTTTTTCCTTTTTATTGGTACCAGGGATCAAACTCATGACTGCCTGCTTGCAAGGCAGGCACTTATGCTGCTGAGCTAAATCCCCAGCCCCGTGTCACATCACTCTTGCTTGCTTTCTCCTGATCCCAACCCAGACATACGGTCTTAGGGTGTATGCAACTTGTGGACATATGATGGTTGGTAATGGCTTTTCCTGGTCTGAGGTGGTAGCTGCCCGGGTCATCCTTTCTGTCCCATGAAATGCTGAAGGAGGAGAATTGGGCTCAGAGTGAAATTTGGATGACATGGTTGATGACTGGCCCAGTGACCCTACCTTGAACTGGGGTTCAGACCTTTTATGTCCTCCATCAGCTTCTCCAGCCTGCACCTGAGAAGTTCCAGCCCCTCACCAAAGACATTCGGAATCACTCTCGAATTATCTCCAATGCTGTGCTTTTTCCTAAAACTCCGAGGAGGGAGGAAGTCCGAGCACCATGGGCTTGACTGTTTTATTTTACTTCATTTGACTTAGGGAAATTAGCTTCCTAAATCAGAATGCTGTCTTCACTAGCCCCTGATGACCCGACTAAAGTTATTTTCTTATTCACGAGTATCCTCACTGTCTACATTCTGAACGTTAGAATGGCTTCAGTTTCTAGAAGGCAGAAAAATCTACCTGCTGAAAAAAATTCCATATAGACTTAAACCTGATTCACCCATCTTTGGCCCAGTGCCCAAGGTTAGATAACCAAACCCCGTTTTTAAGAAAGCCTCTGCCTGTCCTTCGAATCAGCCCTGGGAGTTCTGTGTGCAAGTAATGTAAGCGGTACTCATTCAAAGCATGTTACTAAGGGAGCCCGTGTGTGCTGTTTCAAGCTGTAGTTAACTACGTGCATGAGTCTGGAGGGAGGAGGGAACGCACCTTTCTTCAGCTGGGAACAATGATGGGGCGGAGCTATTTTGCTGTCCTAGTGAAGAGGCCTCTCTGCCTCTGTTCTTGCCTTTGCTGGGTGAGGCAGAAAGTGCTGTTGTCTGAATTTGCAGAGCTGGCGGGGAAAACCAGGACACAAGGTGCTATCAGCTCTGTCGCAGTGCTGGGGACAGAATCCAGCTCAGGCCCTTGCTAAGCATGCAGCTGACCACTGAGCTACATCTTCTTCCCTTAGCAACCCCTTATGGTCCTGCCCACTCACCCCAATTAAGCTTTGAGAGCACTTTTGCATTGCCAGAACCTAATGTGGTGCTGGTCCTCTGAGGGTAAATATTCTCTGCATAGGAAAATGAATGATGCAGGAGCCTGTATCAGCGTGGTCATAAGAGCTGGCCCATGCAGATGGCAGGGCCCAGGCTGTGTGTAGTTTCTGGTTCTGTAAGTGTGGGATGAATCCTAGAATGTGCATTCCTAACACATTCTCAGGGGCTGCTGAAGGCCTCACTTGGAGGTTGGTTGTTAGAGATGGGTTTCGTTTCCTCTCATAATTAAAGCCTTTGTTGAAATAAGGGAGCCATAGGATACTTGGTACTCGGAAAGAACCTTGGTCTTGGAATCTGAGGGGTCAGAGTTGAGTTCTGGGCTCTCGTTTGTGGACTATGGGATCTTGACAAGTCATAAAGTCCACTCCCTGTGAATTTATTTCTTCATGTGATCAAGAGCCACTCTGCCCACTTCTCAGAATCAGATGAGAACGTGGGCGTGAAGATTATCCATGGACTCAGAGGTTAGGTGTAATGGAATTATCACTATAGCAGGAGCAGAATTTGCTTAATCCTGTGATTGATGTGAGCCCTTAGTACATTTTATGAGCTGAAAAAGCAAGTAAACTTGTAACAGGATGACAAATACAGGAAAATGGGTGCGACACAGGTAAAATAAGGTAGATCCCAGACCGGATGTAATGAAGCACTGAATTGTGCATGTATCCTTGGAAAGGCCCTGCAAGTTCCATTGTGTGTGCATATGTGTGTGCACGTGTGCATTTGTGTGGAGAGGGTGGCGGGAAGAGCAGTGAGAACCCTCCTCAGTATGGAGTGCAGTTAGGCCTTGAGGGATGGTTAGGGTTTGGCCAGTGGAAGGCAGAATGAAGACCTGTTGGAGGCGAACCTTTCCTTTCTGCAAGTAGAGGGTGCCTGATGGGGACTGAGACCCAAGCTTGTGCAGAGGGGCCGCCAGGGGACAATCCTACAATGCGAGGAGGAGTCATTTACCTCTTGCGTGCAGATGAGAAGATGAAAATAGGAGTTTGAATTTCAGAGGGGTTGGCGGGCAAGAAATTGGGGAGGAAGCCACTGGATTCACATGGGCCCACAGAGGTGAGATGAGACGGAGGCCAGCAGCCGTGATAGGGTGTGTGAGTTACCTGAGAAAGAAAGATTGGATAAAGATACAAAGGGCTTGTGGAACATGGCACTGGGGTTTCAAGACTGGGTGGCAGGGACTAGGGTCACTGTGGCAGAGACAGGAAGACAGAGAGCAGTTATGTTGTGCAAGGGGTGGTCAGACATTTGACATTATGTGACTAGAGACTGTGGAGCCTACAACCATAAAAGCTGTGATGGGCACTGGAGAAACAGGCCTGGACATGGGGTGACAGGCTGAGAACCTGCTCATCTGTGTTGTTTTCTCATTTTGAGAGTGGTGACCATCTGTGATGTAGAATGGGCTGAGTCCTTGGCATTTTCGTGCCCAGATGTTTCCTGCTGGGTCCTCTTTCAGGCCAGACCGTGATCACGTGCTCAATGACTACTCAGGGGCTCTGGTCTCCCCTCTTCTCTCCTGCAGGGGACGCTCTTACATACCACAATGGATGGAAGTTTACGACTTTTGACAGAGACAATGACATCGCCCTCAGCAACTGTGCCCTGACGCATCACGGGGGCTGGTGGTACAAGAACTGCCATTTGGCCAACCCCAATGGCAAATACGGGGAGACCAAGCACAGTGAGGTACGTGATGGGCAAATGTCTGCTCTGTCTCAGGCTCTGTCCACATTCAGCTTCCACAGTGACTCCTGCAGGCTAGTCTGCTGGCCCGCTTTTTTTAAGGCTCCCAGTCAGGCCACTGCCTGCTGTACAGTCCAGGGCTGCACACTTTTTTTAGTGGCAGGATGGTGGGAAGGTCGGGTTGTCCCCACTGTGGACTCACTGTGGCGTGAGCCATACACCATTTCATGTTAGAGTTCACCCAGGATGCTGTCATGGCTTGGGCTGCCATAACAAAACACTGCAGAGAGGGTCGCTTGAATGAGTTTTAGGGGCTGGAAAGTCCAAGATCAGACTGACAGCAGATTGGATTCTTGTGAGGACAGGGTGGGTGGTGGGTGGTGGGTAGTAGGGAGAGAGAAGTCCTGACCTTATCCTCTTCTAATAAGGACACTGAGCTCATGCTTAAGTCCTCCCCATCAAGCTCACTAACTACCTGCTAAAAGCCTCCTCCTCTTACTATTACATTGTGGGTTAGAGCTTCCACTTGTGAATCCTGGGTGAACACAAACATTCAGTCCATAGCAGGTACTTCGTAGTACTTTCTAGTTGCTCTCCTCATTAATCCAGAGCATTTTTTCAAGTCCTTTGATCACCAGGAGAGTGAAGTCCTCCACTTTAGCTCAGAGCCTTCCTTAGATCCACTGTGCCCAAAGACACCCGGAGTCTGCCTAGAGCACCATGCTAGCTCTGTCTGTGTCAGGAGTGTGCAGGGCTGGGAGCCTGAGAGGGCTTCTCTCCCCTCTCTTGCTCAGATGCCTTCCTACTGGCAGTGTCTTACACTTCCATGACCCTCGCGGGTTATCTTGACTCTTTGCCAGGTACTGGAGCCTCCTGCTTGCCTCCTGAAAACTGCATCTTGGCTCCTAATTATCCTTAATCCCTGCCCTCCCTAACCTGGGAGTCCTGATTCTGGGTTTCTACCTGCACCTCCCAGGTCCTGACCTTAGCTTTCAGAAAGCCCCTTTCCCCAGAACTTGCCCCATACCAATGTGACTGCCAACATCAGCACATGGAAAGTCTGGGGACATTTTCACTACTTCCATCCTCATCAGCTCCTTATGTGCTTTTCAAATGGAAGAGAAATTTGTACCCACCCACCCCCCAAGACAAGGAAGGTGGCCCATCAATATGGTGGCAGTAGGGACGGGCTCAGAGAAGCCTGCCATCAGAGATCAGATATTTGAAATGAGCAGCCAGCAAGCCCTAAACCATCCCCATATTTGCTAATAAAAGACATTCATCTGTTTAATGTGTTTTTCACAGTCTGCAAGGCATTTAGCTTCTTGTTTATTATTTACCTCACAAATTAAAATACATAAAATTGGTCACTTGGGCTCTTTATTGGCCAGGTTGCAAGGTTATTAAGTGAATTAAATATTATTGCACTCACCAGTCAAAAGACATAAAATGAAATTTAGTTTTCGGCAGGCTGTTTGTTACCCGAGAGCTAACACCTAAACAGTCTAAATTGAAAATGATTGTACACAATTGGCCAATTAATATGTTTATTTTTGCCTTTAACTTTTGCGAAAGTAAAGAGTGAGGCGAACCTAGTTTGCACGTGTCTGGCCGGGCTGACCCGGTGTTAGCTCTGTGCCTGCCGGGCCTCACCCACATCCTGGACTGAAAGCCTCACTGTCCTGCAGCGGCCTGGCCTCTGTCCTCTCTGCCTGTCTAACCGAAGATGCCAGCAGAGGGCGTGTGCTCTTAACTCTGGTCCTCACCTTCCGGATCACAACGCCAGGGACCCCCTTGCACCTCCTTTCTGTGCTCAGGGGAAAGGAAATGGATTGACTACCAAAGAATGATTCTTTAGTTCTGAAAGCCACTCTCCCTTCTTCCCAACTGCATCTTCTTGATGTTGACTTTTTTTTTCTTTTTTTTTGCGTAGGGAGTGAACTGGAAGCCATGGAAAGGACATGAATTCTCCATCCCTTATGTGGAAATGAAAATTCGCCCTCATGGCTACGGCAGTGAGCGTTTCCGCGGCAGAAAGAAGCGGACTTTGGGAGGAAAGCCAAGAATGTTCTGATGGCCTGTCCAACAATCTTTGCAGGAGACGAGACCAGTTGGAGTCAGGGGTGCGAAAGTTTGGGGCCGGTGGGTGGCGGCGGCTGGGGAACGGAAGGTTGGAGGATGCTCAGAGCCTCTGGTTTCTGAGATTGCTGGGTAACCCACAGAACGAGTGAGGTCAGCGCGCTTCAAATCCCACAGGGTCCTTCCCTGTCACCTGCAGTTTTGCCCATCACCGCTGGGGGGCCAGCGAGTCAGCACCGTCCTAGTTGTAGTCTGTAGGGTGAACAGACCGTTTTGGAACGTCAAGATTTTTTCGGCCCATTTTTGGTACCAGATATACTGGATTAGGATAGAAAAGTGAATCTTCCAGGACCTCACGGATTGGCAGACTCTAGGAACTGGTGCACACATATGCATTTAAAATCTCTGCTAATACAAATCTTTCTAGAAAGGCACCAGACAGAGGTTCCAGCTGCAGAGTCAGGGCTAGGATGACTTGTTGAATGTTGCCTCCCATTCCCTGTGGGTTTTCAGGGAGAAAGTGTAAATCCCACTCCCTTTTAATTGCTGGTGTTATGAGGAAGAACAGAGAGAGTAAAAAGGGGCCAACATGTGCTTACATTTAGCTGGGTTCTGACAGTCTCCAGCATGCTGGAAACCAAAGCTCCATTTTACTGCTATTTTTAACAGTCCCCTTAGATCCATTTGCATAATCATCTTCACAGATCTGCATACGTTGTAAATAAAGTCTCACTCATTTCAGTTTAAACAATTTGACTGTTTGAAACACTAGTTTCTCCCCAAGACTCTCCCCTGACTCTCTTTCACCCCTAGCAGGCCCTCAGCCTCCCTCTTTTCCGGGCTCCCCACACTGCTGGACCCGAGTTTCCAGGCAGTGGGGCACTGAGAGGCTTAGTCTTTGACTGGATGCTGGGCAAGTCAGATCCTTTTTCTTATTTCTTATCATTTTGGAAGGTTTTCTGTAGCCAACTCAGTGACCGTTAAAGTAACTTAAATTCCTATTCAAGAAAATAAAACACTTGGTTAAAAAAAGAAAGAAAAATCTCTTGCCTTGTGTTATTTTCCCCACATAAGTGCACTTGAATTCTAAGTTTAACCTAAGCACAAGTGAAGTACAGTTTGTGTGCTCGTGGAATCCGGTGGGCTCTGGTCTCCCCGCTGTGTGATGGCGAATGGGGACATCTGAAGAGCAGAAGAGGTGCGTGAGCAGGAAGGACGGTGAATGTTCTAGAAGCCCTTGAGCCCTGCCAGGCTGGGGTGTAGGGCATTGTCTAGCTTTCACCAGGTTTTAGCCTCTGGGGAAATGCCAAGCCATATTCCTACAAGCAGTTTGGTCTCCCTGTTACATTTTCAGTGTGCTTCTCTCTCCCTTTCCCAAGACTTCCCAGACCGACACAATCAACGAGGCCACTGCGGCTGCTGGATCGGATAACGAGTGGCCTGAATGAAGTCCACTGTTGATGTTGGGGCCACTCATTAAAAAATGTGTTTGCATGTTGCTCATTGATGGAGAATCTATTAAGTGTTGGCTTGCCTTGAACGAAGCATGTGCTTGGCACTGAGGAAACAGAGGTGGGCAAGACAGATCTAGTTCTCAAGCTATCAGAGCTGGTGCACATTCATTCATTCACTCACTCATTCAGTAGTTGTTGATTAAATCCTATCAAGTGCCAGGTTCTGTGTTGGAGGGTGTTGAAGTTGAATACACATGCAGGGCTGTGGCATGGCCCCGGCATGATTGAACTGAGAATTAGGAGACACTTCCGGTGGCAAGATAGGCCATGGCTGAAGCCACCTGGAGACTTTCTGGATAGTGTTCCTTAATTAGCATCATCTGTTGCTCTGAGGGGCCCTTGAACCCTCCCAAGATTCTGTTCAGGTTTCCTCCATTGTCCACTCACCTCCTTGCCTGTTCTGATTACGTACAGGCTGCCCAGTGTCAGTCAGTTGGCCAGCTAGCAGAGTTATGAGCTCTGCTAAGGATTTTACCCTCCTGTAGTCCTAAAGACCATGCTGTGTGTCTTATTCCTTTGGGCCTTTGCTGTGCACCCATTTGGGGGGCTTGGGGCATTTAAGTACAGACCCCAACAATTCTACTCTAAGCATCAGACCTATTCAGGTAAACAAAATATCCATGTATCCATTTTGTTTATATATTCTAGTCCTTCCTTATATTCTAGACATGGAGACTGATGATAAACAATAATAAATTATACTTATATTTCAGTGGTAGAGGCTGACAATAAATGATGGGTAAATGTATAATTGCAAGAAGTGATAAATGCACAGGAGAAAAAGCAGGATTAAGAGCTGGAGGTGCTGATGGGTGGTGAAACCTGGAGGTGGCTGTCTTAGTTACTCTCTTATCTCTAAGACATGATACCTGACACCCACAATTAAGGAAAGGGAGGTTTATTTTGGCTCACAGTTTCTGAAGGTTTCAGTCCATAGTCGGCTGGTTCCAAGGTGTGTCAGCATGGTAGAGAAGAAACAGCTCATGACATGGCAGCAGGAAGCAGAGAGGAATGAGAGAGGAGGGGAGAGAGAGAGAGACAGAGCGAGAGAGACAGAGAGACAGAGACAGAGAGGGAGAGACAGAAAGAAAGGGAGAGACAAAGAGAGGCATCCTTCTAGGCCACGCCCCCAGCAACACAGCCCCTCCAATCAAGCTTCACCTCCCAACATCTCATTTACGTATAAGATCATAAGTTGACTAATTACACCCTTATGAGCACATGAGGCTTTGTGGGGAGCATCTAGATATAAACTGTAACAGTGATGTTCTCTCAGGGGCTGAGGGGCTATGGAGGCCTTTCTGAGATGGGGGAAATCTATCAGATTTCTTTTAGTTGATCCAGCTTAGTTCCAAATCTTCTCCTTGAATTCCCTTCTGCTGTCTGCTGTGTAGGCACAGAGTACGCACTTCAGCGACTCAGAAGCCTTGGGCTTGTCTCTGGTAGGTCAAGTTCTTTAGTAAACAATGTCATCTTGGCAACATGAGCCCACCCTCAGGGACTGACTTTGCGGCAGAGATGGTGGATGACGGTAGTGCTTCTTAACTTTGAAAATGCTTCTTGAACATATATATTAAAATACAGATTTCTGAGCTCCTCAGATGTTCTGAGCCAGCAGATGTTGGATGGGGTTTGCTGCCCAACTGGTGACCACAGCCTACGGAACTTGGATGTGGGGGCCACTCATGGTCTTCACTCTGGTGGAGTCTGTGTTAGCAACAGATTACAGAGCTCATGCTCCAGGCTCTTTGACTCCAACATTTCTTCATCTCTACCTGTGAAGAGGATTTTTGGGACACTGGAGTTTGGTCTTGTGTTTTTTTTGCCCATAGGATTTATGCTGGGGCTTAAAAATCCTCCAGTGTCCTTTAAAGTTCTGTTGGGGCTGGTGAGGAAGTCGGGAGCTCATTTGCAAAGAAAGTTTATCATGACTGTGGAAAACCTGGGCCCAGCTGCGGCAGCTTGGCCTCTGGTACTTACACATAGGCCATAGAAAGGCTGTCTGGGCAGACTGACTTTTCAGAGAGGGGCAATCATTTTTGAGAGCCAGATTATGAGCCATCCGAGGTTTGGCAGCTTCCAAGAAGCAGTTCCTACCCTTGGGACAAACCAAGGCAAGGAGAAGTTTGTGTAGAAGCACCAGAATCGGGAGCACGACAGAAGTCACAGCCTGTGCCAAAGTTTCGAGAGCACTGTCCACTCCACACAAGACACAAGGAAGGCAGTGATGAGCCAAACAGGATGCTGCCCTTGTGGGGCTCACAGGGTGGTGGGGACAGTGTGTGCACCACCCAGGACAGTGGCAGACAAGAGAGAGGATCGTGGGAGGATGGGCAGCAGAGTCGGGGAGAGTGATCCTACCTGGGGTGCTGGAGAAAGCTGTGGACCTGATGCCAGCATTGGATCTGGAAGGATGGTGGTGGCGGTGGGGAACTCAGTGGCAGAGATGAGAACACGGAGCATGTCTTGTCATATTGAAGGACAAAAAGTGGATTTTCAGGGATGAGGAGGGCCGGGGAGCTGGGCTGGAGGGATTCTTGCTGGAGCAGTGGTTCTCAGCTCACACTGCTGTCAGAGTCAGCGTGAGTGTCCCTTCCAGGGTCCACTTTGGTGTCTCAGGCGAGTCCTGTGCATCTGAGGTTGCTGGGCTGCCCTGGGGTCCTGCTGTGAGGTAGAGCCAGGGTTCAGGGCTCATATGGATGTATGTGGACAGTGGATCACTCTTGTAGGTTTTAAACCATGATGTGGCACAGTCAAGCTTGGATTTTGGAAATATGTCGGGTGGCAGGACTGGAGAATGGGGGTTGGTCAAATTTTTGAAAAATCTATTTTCGTTTTTGATCCATGTAAGTGCACATATTTATGTGCTATGGCGTGACATTTCAATACATGTATACAACGTGTAACCATCAGATCAGGGTAATTGGCACATCCATCACCTCGGACACTCATCATTTGTTTGTGTTGGAAACACTGAAAATCCTTTCTACCAGCTATTTTGGGATATGCAATAATTGTTGCCAACCCTGGTTATCCTACCAAGCGATGGAACATCAGAAGTTGTTCCTGGAGTCCAGGGCACCCCTGTACCCACTGGCCATCCTCTGGGGGAGGGAGTGTAAAGCATAGAGATTCCCAGACAGGCTAGGGCTCTTGTAATAGCTTAGCAGGAGGTAATGACTTTTTGGTGTGCAGCTGAGACAGTGGGAAAGAGGAGGAGCGATCTTTAAGAAGAAGGTGCATGGACAGGATCCAGAGGATGGCTCCTTGCTTCATGGTGTTTGGAACTGGTTGTTCCTGATAGAACAATTTCCTTTGGGAATGGGTCCCAAAGTTTGTGTTTGATGAATGAGGTCAAAAAAGCTGCTTTGCAATTTAGGATTCTCAGGGATTCAAAGAAAATTCTGAAGGATCCTGGGAGAGAGATAAGGAATGACTCAAAGCATCTTGATCAAGGAAGGAAAAGGACCAGTTCATGGTGTGCAAAGACCTTGTACAGACGGACAGGGAGAAAAGCAAGTCAGAGCAGCAGCATGTCCAAAGGAATCCCAGAAAGGCAGGTGAAAAGTTATTGGCTAAATTAGTTAATTACTGGAAAAGGTTCTCTGCTGAAAAACTGTCCAAGTCAGTACCTTAAAGCATTCCGCAGGGTGGTGGAGAGGATCGGGGAGGATCGCATGTCAACTGGGACTGATCAATGTGGTCCAAAATGCTTGCTATATTCAGGATAGCCAGGAGATGGCACTGTTGTCCTATCAGGAGCCTCTCCAGCGTCCCTTCTCAATTCCCTGAAGTTCTGGGGCTGTGATCCTACTTCTTTCCTCTCTCTGGTCCCATCCTCTGGAAAGTCAGCCTAGGTGGTCCGGCTCAGCACGCCTGCACTTGGTGGTTGCTCGGGTAGTGTAGTTGCTGGATTAGTGCAAGAATAGGTAAGGAGGCTCTACCTTGATGAGACTGATGGCGAGAGATGAGCTGTACCCCCAGACATGGTACATGGGAGCTAGGCAATGGAAGTTGTCAGCGTGAAGAAAGGTGAATGAGGGAGCCCTGGAAGGAATTTCAGGCGGTTCTTAATTTTCATATGGTTTCCAAAGTCTTCCTGTTAGTTGGTCATTTCTATGGGGGAAATGCACTGAATTTTAATTTCCAACGTTCTAGAAAGAAATTAGGTTCCTGGTTTTCCCCTAAAATTCTCCTTATCTAGAAAACAGATGAAATGCCGTACAACTCTAAGGACAGAAGTAGAAAACAACAGTATTTCAGTAGTATTTTCATTTAAAGGAAATGAAAGGAAAAGCAGTTTTCATTTTGGTGAGTAAAGAGAATTAGGTTTAATCAGGGAAGGCTGAGGAGGCGGATGGGGCTTTCCATGAAACTTCTGGAGACATCTGAGTTCTTGACAGGGTCATAGCCAGGGCCTGACTGCATTCAGTAAGTCTGACCCAAAGGAGGTACTCCTGCTAGTTCAGCAGTCTTTGAGGGGTCCAAATCAGCGGACCGGCCTGGATTGGGGTGCCCCATATGTGGAAACACTGGGCAGGAATCCGAAGGCTTTGGGTTCCATTAAGGGCTGGGTAGGGTGGTTCTGTTCTCTGGATTTTGTTTCCTTCATTGATAAAATGAAGGTACCTCACATGAGGTAATGGAAGTGCTCTGGTTGTAAAGCCCTCCAAGACCGTAACAGTGTGTTTGGATCTCTAAGTCTTTGTAACTTCATTGCAAACATTTGAGGATATGTTTTCCTTGATGGGGGTGTATCTCTAGTCAGCTCTAAGGATATGAGGAGCCAACAGGATTATACGGTTCACAATAGAAGAGAGAGAAAGCCTCGGGGGAGAAAGAGAAAGTTTGATAAATGTTAAGGATCCCTTTCTCCCTGACCTGGCTGCGTTGTCTGATTGTAGGGGCTGTTGCTTTTTTCTTGAAAGTTTCTCCTCTGAGTCCTAGGACACAATTCTCTCATGATTGTTCTTTTATTCTTATTAGTAATACCCACTAGTTATTGAGGACTTTGTGTTAAGTGCTTTATATGCATGATCTCATTTAATCTTTTCCTTCCTAGGCGATAAGGACGATCATTAGCTGAGCTCTGCAGATCAGTCTTAATGGAGAGATTAAGTCACCAGCCTCAATTACATAACGGGGTGGTGGTGGCTGACATGAGGTTTGGGACTCTAGTCGCCAGTCCCATCCCGTAGCACTGAGGAATGCTTCTGCATGGTCCTTGCAAGCTGTCCCTGGCACTCTGTCAGTGCCCCTTCACAGGTGCACCTTCACAGCGTTGGCTGACGCCCTGCAAACCGTGCCTCCTTGCTCAGCTTTGTCCCGTGTAACTCTCTGTACTTGTGTGTCCTCCTGGCAGCCCATCCTCCTTCCAGCCGTGGGACCCACCTTGAAGGCAGCTTGACAACACTGTGTTGCAGTAGTTTATGTGACAGTCTGTCCCCTCAGCCAGGCTGTGAGCTCTTCCAGGATGAGTTCATATCACTAGCAACCTGTGTGCTCTGTGGGAGTGTATCAGTCAGTGTTTTTGTCGCCCTGATCGAATATCTGACGTGTAGAACTTACGCATTTACTTTGGGATTCCTGTGTTAGAAGGTTCCATCCCTGTGTGACTGGCTCTGAGGCAGAAACACCACGGCAGAAAGGGGTGGCATAGGAAAGCCACGCACTTCACGGCATCCAGGAAGAGAACAGCAGGGAAAGAGATGGAGGGAAAGGGGAAAGGGACCAGACAGAGCCCCGAAAGTCACAAGCCCACACCCACACAGACACACCAGAAGCACACCTCACTAATCTCCTAGGTGTTGCCTAAGGCAATCAAACTGACAGTCAAGATTAATCATCAGACATAGCAAGCAGTCAAAATTGTTTATGGAAAAAGATTGTTTATGGGCTAAATAGCCTAAGGAGGGGGCAAAGTGTGCACACATAGCCCTCCCTGAATAAGGTGCCTCTTTGTGGGGACACTTTTCTCTCTTCCTACAGAGGCATTTGAAAACATCTCTATGAAACTAAGATGGAAACAGAAGTCCGGTTGGAATGATTCTTTGTTTAGTCTTACAATCCTGTGGCTTTCAATTTGGGGATAATATCAAGGTGGAGGGGGAAGAGGTCGGAGCAGAAGTGCTCCAGTGAGTTTGGCTGGACCCGGGTGGGGGGCTGCCTGCCCTGAGCTCTGGCTCCCCTCGAATGTGCGGCAGCCATTTCTCCTCCCTAGGTGATTTCTGGGCAACATCCCACTTTTGCCCTGGAAGGTCCAGGAGTGTTCTGAAGAAATGAGCAGGAAAGTGAATGAAAGCCTCTGTTCCCTGATTGTCCTGAATGTGGGTGACAGGAAAGGGGCCTAGGAATCAGCTAGAAATACACAAATCACCTGTCTGGCAGGAGGCAGGGAAAAATGCATGTCTGTGCTTCTTAAGCCCTCTCTAAATATGGTCAGCACAGCATTTTGCCAGCACATTTCCTTATCCTTACCCTTCCTATGAAACTAACAAGCTACAGTGTCAGTGTCCGTATCGGGGAAGGGAGCTGTGCTTCTCAGCTGGCTACTGAGCACTTGAAATATGGCTAGTTAGTGTGCCTGAGCTACTCGACCTTTAATTTCACTTGATTTTAATAATTTTAAATAGCTACATGTGACTCACGGTACCATACTGGACAGTATGGAGATCATGTCCATCACTCCTGGTTCTCCTGGACAGTTCTACTCCAGATAGCCACTGCTTTGATAGCAAGCTCAGCGTTATCAAGAGAGGAATCAGAAGCATCTATCACTTCATAACCAACACAAAGCTATGGCAAGCCTGAAAATAAGGTGTGCATTCACACACACATGCACACGCACACGCACACAAGCACATATATTTCTATCCCTAGTGTCTACTACAGAGGCTCTAGATCCTCCCTTCTCAGCACCAACCTAACCCAGAGCCCTAATTTGCTTACATCTTTGCTATTCTCCCCCTTCCCTGTAGGAATGTATTGATTGGTCTTACTGAAGGGAAAGTTGCTAAGTGTTAATTGTGATCCTCAACTTGACTGGCTTGAGGGAGGCCTGAAGAGGTGACTGGATTGTGACCACTAATCTCATCAATGGGTCCCCATTCATGAGCGCATAGCTAATTTGGCTATTAGGAGGCGGGGCCTACTTGGAGGAAGCCCACGCTAGGGGTGTGAGCGTGAGTACTGTGTCTGGTCCCAGGTGCCTCCTCTCGGGCTCTTGCCCTGCTTTCTGCTTCCTGTCTTGAGTTGAGCAGCTCCCCTCTGCCGTGCTCCTCTGCCATGACGTCTCTGTGCCTTGGAGTGAGCTAACCGTGGATTCAAACCCCTGAATCCATGAGCCAAAGACAAGCCCCTCCTCCTTTAAACTGTGAGTGTCCCAGAGATGAAAACTAACACATGCTGCCGAGGAACCTCCCTGCGCTTTTCTGCAGCTTCCACCTCTGAAGGGTTCCATCAGGGGCTGTGTGCTTTGCAAAGAGGGAAAGAGAGTCACATTCCTAGTTTTCCAAGCTCTGATTCTACTGGAAGAAAGCAGTGACCCAGCAGGACAGGGCCTTTTGTATCCCAGAGGGAATACAGTTCCTGCATCGGTCATTTCTGAGTCGTGACTGAGCAGGCGTAATAAATACCTGCTGTTAAGGAAGCAACTGACTGTGGCAAGTAAGGAGGCTGGGCACAGCTTTCAATTTTTAAAAATATTTATTTAAATAAAATTTTTCTTTTTGTGTGTCTAAATTTTACAGAAAAATACTGACAAATACAATTTCCTCTTTGCCTTTCCTTCCCAAGAAACAAAAAGCAAAAAGCAAGTCCATCAAGTGACGGAGAAAAGCCCTCTGGCTGTCATCTGAGTCTGGCGGAGGCTGTGCAGAGTACAGGCCAGGACGCGGGGGTGTCCTCTCTGAGCGTGTGCTGGCTTAGGAAACCTCTTCTGTATGAATCATTTCTGTTCCTCATTAACTAACCCCCGCTCCCCACCACGGGCACAGGTTCTGAGGTTCTACTGATTGCCAGTACAAACGGTGAGGAATAAAGGGACAGAATTGGCACAGTACAGGGAAAAGAAGGGATCGGAGACAAATGGGAAAGAAAGATAAGAATAAAGTGAGAAGAAAAAGGAAAGGCTATTTGCCTTAGATGCTTTCATGCTTCCATTCATCTGACAGGAAATGTGGGGGCCTGTCACATACCCGGTCCTATTCTAGGCACTCTGTAAAGCCTGGGGCGGGTGTAAATCCCATTCAGTTTGGGTTCTGGGTCTCATGCTGTGGAAGCAGTGAAGGAGTGAGTTTCTGAGTGTCTCATGCCCGGGGTTGGAGCAAGTGCATTAACCAGGAGGCAGCAGGGCTGCTGTGCCTGGAGACAGAGGCCTGGTCACAGCCATGACAGCTGACTGCGGCCTTTACTCAAACTGGCAGCCAGTTGCCATGGAGACCCTGATCCAGGTGATCCACTCTCTTGGATCATATCTGACACCCTATCTTGGCTGTCAGTTCCCACATCTCCCCCAAATCATCCACTTTAGCGGGACTGAGAGTTGAAAATGTGAAGAACAACTCGTCCTGGTGGGTAGCAGCAGACGGGGAAGCGTGTGGTGGGGAGATGCCGCGCCAGGGCCATCCTGTGACATGCAGAGCACAGCTGGATGCTCCGACACAAGCTGTCCCTCTGATAAGGGGACAGATAATCAGAATGCCTATGCCTGAAGGCCTAAGGAATTTAGAGAAAGGGTTAGGAGTGACTGGCTTTGAAATGCATGCAGGCCTAAATGATGAGTCACATGGTTATCTGTTAGGAAATCCTGATTGCAGAGTCACTGCCAGGTACCCACTCTCCACAGCCCGGGGTACACCGGGAGGGCAGGTGAATACCAGGTACCCAAGTGGGCAACAGAGCACAGCTTTCTGTCCACACAGTTACTGAGTTTGGTTTTTTGTAATGTTTTTACTAATATCTTTATGATTAAGAGGGTCATAAAGGTTATGGGGTTGGCTTGAAACTATGCCTGTCATACCTTAGGTATCTTATTAATTAGACAGTGGTTTTGCCACTGTCTAGAATAACTTCCATGGGAAAATATTTCAAGAAAGCTCCCTGGCAGATGTGCAAATGAACTGTTAAAATACAATCTACTCCCAAGTTGGGAATTACTTATCTTTGTAATATCCTTGCAATAGAATCAAAACACAACCAGCTCATCATAGAGGGAGATTCACTCTACTTCTCACCCTCAGCCTGGGGCAGGGGAGAGACTCTCAACTCACTGAAGACCTCAGGGCACATGTGTCTGCTGGACCTTTGGTACTGCACATGCGGTCCTGCAAATCAGTACCTAGTCTGGTCTACTACAGCAAGGAGGGGGCTCTTGCAGAAGAGAAGGTCACTTTGGGGGAATGGTGAGGTGTTACAAGTTTACCCTTAACCTTATCTCATAGCCAACAGCAACCATAGTTATGAGTACCCACTTGCCTGAGCTGCAAGATAAGTATTAGTAAACGTTTCATTCCTCCAGCCTGGTTTCACTGGACCTCTGCTACTCCTGCACTCCTGTAACACACCATGCACCCCCTGCACACTCATGAAACCATTCCCAGTGTTCCTGCTCTGAGGCTGTACTGGAGACTGTCTTTAATTCCTTCCCTACTGAAAACCTTTGGTTACAAAGAAGATACCCAGCTCAGTGTAGCATCTTATCACCCTTTCCTTCTGTAGCATACACATTGCACAGGTACATAATTGCAGCCTACTGAAGTGATGAGTGGGTTTCCATAGCTTTCTAGGAGTCACTGCCAAGAGTGGTTGGTTCTTGCTTGGAAAATCCACCTTGGTTAAAGCGGTAGCATCCCAGAGAGGTCTTGGACGACATTAAACAGCCATCAGTGGTAATGAGGACCTTGTCATGAGTTCCAAGAAAAGAGCTTTCAGTGAATTTTAATCCATCATACTTGAAACTTTTAGGCATAGGGAAGGGGCCAGAAGCACAGGAACTTGGTGTGTCAATATACACTGGGAGGGGCCTGTACCAGGTTGCTGGAATGTCCAATTGTGAATATTGCAGTAAAAGGCTATGTAAATATAGGAATAGGAAAGCATACATCTCCAACCTGAGTGGTATATGGAACAGACAGTGCACAGGGTCTGGCCTGCCTGTGTAATGATGCAGATGTGCCTAAATGTGGGCATATTTCTTTATGAGACACTTCTGCATGTATATATAATGTACTGCTTTGCATGATGTATGCATTTAATGCCTATCTGATGAACAGACTAAACTTGCCCAAGTACCTATTATTTGAGTTTGCATAAGTGTTTCTGGTGTGTGTGTACATGTGGAAGCCACATTGATCACATGGATGAATGTTCTTTGTGCTTTAGTTTGTAAGGTATGCCAGAGAGAAGTGGAATGCACATCTGGTTCCGTAGCGAGGCACTGTTATCAGACACATAGCTGCCAGGGCAGTGCGAGAACTGTCCGTGTGCTCTCCTGAAAGTGTCCTCCACTGGGACACTGAGTCTGAGGTTTGTTCCTGGGTTGAGTAGTTATTCTGTGCACATGAGAGCATCATCTTAGGGACTCCTCCTTAATCTCTGTGTGGTTGGAGGGAGGTCTGACCCCAGCAGGAGGATACCTGTACTTATTGCTAATAGACAGGAAGTGATGGCCTCTTCTCCATTTGCAGAAGCTTGGGCTGGGCAGAGATCCAGAGGTCTTCCTCATCCTTTTTCTTCTTTTTCTTGTGCCGTTCTGGCTGTTGGCGGTTCTTACCCGCTCGGCTCCAGCAGCAATGACAGCAGATGAAGAGAAGGGTGAGGATCATCAACAATGGTAGCCCCAGGAGGACAGCCAGGCAGACAGTGTTGAAGACACCCTCTTCGTTTTTGGTCACGATGGTGTCCCAGATGGAGCTGAAGAAGGAGCTGATTTTCTCCATGGTGCTTGGCTGGTCTGCGGACAGATGTCCCTTGCAACTCACTAGCAAGTCCTGGGTTCAAGAAGACACAGCCTTGGATGCTTGGGATTTATTCCTCTTTCAGCTTTGAGTTTGAGCATGCCACAAGACCTGAGGAGATTGAAACAGACAGTTCAAGAGAAATCCAATGGGAATGGTCTATAATTTTAACAGATCTCCGATTTTAGGCTTAGGAAAGGGAAGAAAGTGAAGATTTCCAAGGAGTCCACTGAAGTTGTACTGAGATAAATAAGATAATTTCATGCATTTAGTCAATAAGCACTAACCAGTTCTTGCTATGTAGAAATACAGTATTAAGCTTATGGATAAAATAATATGACATCAGGTCTGGTATCATAATAGATGATCAAGAGTTGTTAGATAAAGCAATCCATGTGTATATCCAGTGTCTGGTTAGGGGCCAACTCCCTAGACTACACTATGATCTTTAGCTCTTCTCTCCGCTGCAGCTTACCTGACAGGTGTTGAATATGCACTCCCCGTGGGACAGTTTGGTGCCTAACCTTCTATGTAGGTATCTTGCCATTTTTGAAGCACAACATGGAATGGCTACATCCTGCTGCCTATGGCAGGAGACACTTGGGCTTCCTCAAGGTTAAAGGGTGAGCAGTCCTCCTCCTGTCTCATTCCTGCCTCCTGTTTACTTGCTGTCTTCCCTGCTCCATGTCTCCTCCCCTCCTTATATCCCACACCTGTGTCTGCTTCTCTGTACTTTCTACCTTCTACTCCCTCTTTACCTTCTGTTTTTGGCTGCTTGGTTCCCAAGTCTCCTTCCTGCCTGTTTCTTTTCTTGTCAGGAGGAAACTGGAGTGGAGTCTCAGGATGCCTCTCTGCTCCTGTGCTGATCTCAGTGTAGAGCAGGGACTAGTCCCCTCTTCCTTTGTCACCTCTTTCTACCGCTCCACATGTGTCTCAGGGCTCAGCTGCTAAGTGTAAGAGGCTTCCTTGGTATCTGGAATCTGTGGGTTCTTAGGTCCAAACAAGACTTTGAGGACAAATATGACTCAAGAAAATTTATAAGACTTCCTGGTGCAAGACATTGCCCTGGACCCTAATATTAGAGTCACTGATTAGTGAGCTGGAGACTTAGAAATCATCCTGATCCACTGTCACTTAAAGATGACAGATATGAAGCTCAGAATGGGAAGGTGACATGCCTGGGGCCACACAAAGCTGCCAGACTTCCTGATAATGAGTCCAGCTATTTTGCAAGGGTGCTGGACGTGTGGGAGAATTAATGACGATAATACTATTTTGTGATGTATTTTGCTCAGTGTTTTTCTAATCACATTCACGTGCATTTTATCTTTTAAGCGAGCAACAAAATGGTGCAGTGACTGGACAGATGCAGACTAGCCAGGCTTCATTTTATTGCCTTGTTCTGGAAGGTAAAGGTATGGCCCTCTTGGGTGGTGTGTTATATACACAGTACCTCAGAGGTTGTCCTGCAAGGTCTCATTCCTGGGATGAAATGCTCTGTAAATGTCTCATATGCTCAGTGACTGACCTGTGCACCTTCCTAGGCCCCACCTGACATTAGTCCTGGTCAGGTGGCCTGATACCCTACTCCTGATGAACACAATTTTTGCAATTATATAAATTGGCACTTACTACTGTGCCCTTTGGCCTACAGTGACTGAGGTAATGCTGTAAGACAATAGTACTTTTAGCTAACTTTTATTAGCTACTTAATTCGACGCAGGCTTGTATTCCTATTAAGTCACTTAATCATCATTACAGCCTTATGAAATAGGTACCATGATTCCCCTATTCCACAGTTGAAGAGATGGAGACAGGAGTCACAAGTGGTTGACTTGGCCTTCCTCCTGGGGTGCTTGGCTCCAGATCCCTAAGAGGTGAGCTCTTCACAGGTTGCTCCGGGGCCTCCTATTCCTTTGTACGGAGTTAACCCATTTTTGGCATGGAGCCCAGGATTTGCAGACTCTTACAATCCTTGGCTATTCCCCAGACTGACTTAAACGTTTATCCCAGTCTATTGTGGAAGAGACTGCAGAGATTTACTTTCCATTGTTAGGCCCTTGCCAAATGCTGAAAGAAACATAAAACAAAGCCCAAGTCCTTCCCAAGTGCAGATTTAGAGAAAGCACATGGCTGCCTACATTTAAATCCAACATGCAGCAGAGAAAAGAAGCCACATCCCCTTATTGAAGCCTTTTCCAAAGTCCCTCCTGGGGCTGGGAACTTCCCAGTTCATGGATTTGCCCACACACCATTGGGTGCCCAGCGCTTCACAGAGAAAAGCAATCCCTGGTGCTCTGATAAATCCTTGGTGCTCTCCTTTCATATCATCTCTTATCTTCTAGGCTTAGCTTCTCTGGCTGTGATCTTTGCTTTTACCTCAGCCTTCTGTGACCCATGTAATTTTGGTACATTTGTTGTGGGAAGACTTTGGATGCTTTTCTCTACTTTGATCCTCCACATAACCATTCTGGGACCCAGCATCCTTACAGTATAATCAGTGACGCATGTGAATCTTTTGCAAAACATCCCATCTCCACAATTACTGGTAAATTATTCTACATCAGGGTGATTTTGATCTTTGCAGGGAACACAAAAGCACCAAAGGCTCACTCTCCGGGTCAGCTGTGGGGAGAGGAGGGCAGTGAGCTTTAGGAGAAGGTTAGGAAAGTTTGCATGAAGGTGGAGACATTTAAGAAGGACCTTGAAAGGTAAGTTGGATTTTGGCAGAGAAATATAGGTGAAAAGAAATTCAATTTAGGCAGAAAAATTTCTAGAGCCTGAGAGGGAGAACACGACATCTTCTGATGAGCCTGGGGTTCAGGGTAGGAGAGGAGATGACAGAAGATAAGCTAGACTGGCCATCAGGGACAGGGTAGAGATGGATATTCATTGGGGAGCTTTGTAACAGGAGAAGTTGTGATCAGAGCTGCCCTTTAGGAAAAGATCCAAAGATATAAAAAGCTTTGGAACATGTTTATTTTTTCCATTAAAGACAAAGAATTTACTGGATCACTTAAAGATTTTGAGATGTGTAATAAAGTAAGTTCTGAATTACCTGGCATTTATGGTAAAAAGAGAGAATCATTTATGCACTTCTGTGTTGTTTCCACTTTCAAAGAAAGAAAATATACTTAGCCATGTAAAGAGAGAAATAGTTCTCTGGCACTGATGGCAAATGTTTTAGGAGAGCTCTTTATCCACTGAACACTTACTAGACACCTAAATGTGCCATGCCTTTGTTAGGTGGTGTGGATTTAGCAATGAATGACAGAGTTACAGTTTCTGACATTGTGGAGCTGTGTATATTCTAGAGGAGTTATTATTGAAGGATCGTGTGATAAAAGACAAATACGATAAGCAAACTCCAACTGAGGCTGCTTAGTTGGCTGAAATAAAAGCATGCATTTGAATTCCGTGTTTTCCTGTGTGTGCCAGGACCTCCTACCTCTCCAACCTTTTGTTTTAAACTCATCCATCCCATGGCACCTAAAATGGCCTTTGAATAAATAGATTTCTTTTCAAACCTGGGCTGTCAATAACTCACTTCTGCATTTCTAACGGTACTTATTTGAGTCTGTTCTCCACACAGCCAAAGAGAATATTCATTAACATTTGGGAACCTAGTCTGGGGAAAATTTGATTAAAAGGTATTCTTTATATTTTTTAATCTAAGAATTCTCTTCCAGGCTCCCCTAGGTTACTTGCTGAGCTCTGCTAATCTATAATGTTTCATTAGTATTTATGAGCTTTGCATTATTAGCATTTCCAGGAAACAATCAAATATCTCCTTGGTGGTATGAATTAAAAGTTGGCACTTCTGTGGGATGTTTTGCAAAAGAAGCCACACTTTGGGCTGTGGAATGCACTCTGGGAGACCTTTGCCTTTTGTTAGCTTTCAAGTGTTGCTGACACTGTTTGAAAGAGAATTCATCTGTTTTTGTAAAACCAACAATAGGTGCCAATCAGCGGTCCCATTTGACTGTGATTGTGTGTGTGTGTGTGTGTGTGTGTGTGTGTGTGTGTGTGGTTGTGTGTGTGTGAAGAGAGACGGGAAGAGTTAAATTTGATTCTCTGGAAACCAAATATTATTTCTGTAGCCCCTGTGATGTCTGGGGGATGGGGAGAAAGTCCTTTTTCCCTCCAGTTTCTGTCTGCATGTGTAGAAGGTGTTAATGGGAAGCAAGATACCAGGACCAGAAGACTGACCTGGGTTCAGCTCTGGGTTAACCTGCACGACCTTGGAAGTACGTGAGCCTCTGCTACACAAAAAAAGTTAATAGACTTCCCTCATAGTGATGTTGTGAGGATTAAAAAGGCTCAATCTATTTCATGCATTTTGTAAACTGTAAAATACTATACAAACATAATCCATAAAACAGTGGGTTATCTCCAAATAACAATGGACTAATCCCAGCCTGGAGCTTTTTCTCCCCATCCCTAACCTCTAAACCCAATTGTCATTGGTAAAGAACTACAAGCCCCCATCTCATTCCAATGAAAAGGGCTTTCTGAGTGACTGCCTGCTTATGGCCTGTCTTTAGGTTTGTGACTGTGAATCGAGACTGTATGACGAAGGTTCACCTGGGGAATATCTGCTGGTGTCTGGAGGACTGTTGAACTCATGGATAAGGTCTGTGGCGAATGACCAGCTGTCTGCAAGCCCCAGCCTCCCGCCTAGGTTTGGGGACCTGGGGAGTATACAGAAGTGAGCCATTCCTCAGGGAGGTCTCATCCATGCTCTGTGAGCCAGATGCTGCTGTGATGCTATTCTCTGAACTGGCCCAGGCCTGGTGTTCTTCTGGAGCTTTCCAAGACCAAGATGGTGGTAGGCTGGGGGTGGGGTGGGGATGGCAGGCAGGACATTCTAACTTGCATCAGATACTCATTATTCTTGCTTTTTAGATGAAATTATACATGTGAAGTTCTAGAATAGTGTCTGTCCAATAGTAAGTGCTTTCTAGAAATGTTCAAGATAGGGACCATGAAGGTACCCAAGTAAATCCCTAAACCCAACCACAGAGTGACCTCTTGAGTACTACAGATCTTCAGCCTTCCTGTAGCAGAGAGGTTCAGGTCTCTATCAGAACTGTAAGAGATTCCTCTGCTGTAGCTGCAGTTTTCTGGGCAGGCATGTAGGACCATCTTCTGGTTAAACAGGGGACAATGACCCCTCTTTGGGCCTCTCCGCAGATCCTTCCTTATTGCTATGTCTTAGTGTAGGATAATCATTGTTTGCTTTTGCTCTTCTGTCCAGTGGCCTCAAAGGATATCAGATGAACTTCTAGCCAGACAGTCACTCAGGGGGTTAAAGATACAGATTCCTAGGCCTACTCTTAGAGATCATGATCCAGTAGATTTGATGTCAACTTAGGAATTTATGTTTGCAACAGGCAGCCTGAATGCTTCTGGATAACTGTCAGGTTTGTAAGGAGTATTATAAAGCTGAGTGAGGTCATCTGTGAGCATAGGAATGAGGGAATGAATCAATGGCTGGGGTGGCAGGGACATGGTCTATCTTCAAACATGGCAGCAGGACAGCCTAGTGGGGTGCCTCATGTGGCTTCTTTCTCACTGTGCATAGCCAGGGCATCTGAGGTGGAACTGGTTTCCTGGAGGTCACAATTTCATGTTGCAAACATTCACTGAGCATGGACAATGTATCTGGCCTTGTACCTTCAGATCCAGAGCCCTTCCCAGTCTAACAAGGAGCAGAAATGAAAGCAGCAGCACTCTACTATGAATCTGGTGCTCAAGCTGTGTGCGGAGGGCTGAAGTGCCATGGAAGCAGCGCGGCTGAAGGGACAGGCGCATCGGTGTGCAGAGGGTTAAGGGAAAGTGACAAAACCAAACAACAGCCAAGATGTCTGCTCTCTTTCCCAGGGCAGTGATTTATGAGCATTCACAACATGTTGGGAATGACACTGGGGTGTGACATCCCACCCCACTGGGGTGTGACACATTGTGAACAAGCAATCATTTCAGTTTCCAAACTAAAACTTGAAGTTCCATTTGACCCAGCATATTCTGGTATCCTCTTGAAAGAGCTAACGGCATCGTATCAGTGATACCCACATATCCATGTTGATAACAACAGCATAATTCATACTAATTAAATCTTGGAAGCAGCCTATGTCCATCAACAAATGAATGGATAAAGAAGAGGTGGTATTTATACACAGTGGAGTGCTACTCTGCTCTCAAGATCAACTGGAGTCATCTGTAGGAGAAGAGCTGTTCCTTGAGACCATAATGTTGAGTAAAATAAGTCAGACACAGAAGCTTAAATGCTGCCTGGTTTCTCTGACATGAGAAACTTAAAATATAAAGAAAGAGCAAAATAAAAGATAGGAGGTAGTAAAGAGAGAGAGATATCTTTCTTGAGTGGGAATGGGATAGAAAGATAGAAGGTGGGGAGGGACAGGGGATGAAGAAAGGGATTGGGGTGCACCAGCTCCACACAAGGAATGTAAACTTTAGGTACTGCAGACATGTATGAAAAAAGTCTAGTGTGTCAGAGAACCACACAGATGGGAGCAGAAGATAACATGGTAAGTGCCACGGGAAGAAACTCCCAATGCTATGCATGCAGGCCCCAGGCAGAATTGACCCTTTCGGGAGGTGAGGGAGGCTCCGAGTGGCTGTGACCAAGCTGCCACCCAAATGACAAAGACAGCACACAGGGTCAGGTTATCTAAAATGTCTTGAGACACAGGAGGAATTTATTTAGAATCATTTCCAAGAATATGCTTGACATGTTTTTCTGCAACCCTTGGGTACCTTTTCAGGTGAGCATCTCTAAATTTATAGCAAGGACTTCAGTAATTAATACACTATTGAGTGTCCTCCTGAAGTCCAAACACAGGGAAAGAAGACATTTACTACGATTTTTACCAGATGAACAGCTGGATTCACTGCTTCTCCTGAAAAGCATCCAAAAGGACAGCATGGCCCTAGTAAGTCTAGGTAGGTGTACACACATACATACACACCTTTCTCTTTTTCCAAAATAAGAATTTTGTCAAATAGCCTCTGATTCCTGCCATCTCTCCTGGAGGTTTAAAACATCTTATTCAGCCCTATCCCTCTCCACTCTGTCCATCCAAACCTTGCCCCAGCTCTCAGCTGCCCTGCCTTGTAACAGCCCCACAGTGACGATAATACCACACACATCAGCACCCAGGCTCCCTGGCTGTGAGCGCACTGAGTAGAACATTAGTCCATGGATATTAACTCTGCCGATGTGGATATATATTTTCTTGACGGTTCTCACCTTGCTAACCTGGCATGCTTAGATGCCCTCTAATAGATGTAAGTACTGTGTTGTACAAAAAAATTGTCAGATCATGGCAAATAATCTGCTTGTAGAACATTATGTTTGTTACTTAAATCCAGCTCTAGGCATTTTAAAATAGGTAACTGTATTTCCCCCAATTTAATTAATTGCTTTAAATAACTAGTCCTAATAAAAGTTGGAGGTTATTTTATTCCCTAGAGCACGTATATATGATGTGTAACTAGGTATCGATTGTTAAGAGAAAACAGTATTTTCTCTCAGGATCAATGTTATAATTATGGTTGCAATTTTGAACAAAAGCACAAACAGATCATCAATACAGAAATGATTAACATACCAGGGGCATTCGAAATAATAAAATGATGCTTGATTATATTGGACATTGGGAATTAGAAGAACTCTGGGAACACCTGATTGAATTTCCTTACCGTATTAATGAGACATCTGGGACTTCTTTCTGGAGGTTACCCGCTAAAAACCCCTTGGTAGAGTCAGGGCTAGAACCAAGGTCCTCCAACTCTCAGTTCACCTTCTTACCCTACAAAAGTCCTTACAAATCTGTACCTCAGCAGAGCTTTGCAAGAGACCCACCACGACTCTTCCTGAGCGTGAGCTAGACCATCCCCTCAGCCCGTCTGTCCATCTCTATGTGACCCTGTGACTGCTCCTTGCCTATTTTTGCTTGCTCATCTGGTCATCTGCAAAGGACCCAGGGAAGGACTCCAACAGCTCCAGGACAGCAGTGATGGAAGGTGTTACTAAGTGCTCTTGGAGAGAGCTCCCTTGATGATCACAATGGCTGGCAAAATGAGTGAGAAATAAATTTCTTCGGTCATGCCACTGAGGTGGTGAGATTCTGCTACAACAGTTAGCCTTACCTGACTAATACACGTAACAAAAAAGCTCCTGTTGGTAATGCTTACAACAAAGCTCTGATGATTTCAACAACTCTCCCACAGGACAGCTTTGACCCACCAGTGATTCACCTCAGTGCTTTTGGGTGGTGCTTCTAAACCAAATCCCCTGGGGCTAGGGTTATAGCTCAGTGGCCTAAGTGCCTGCCGGGCAAGTACGAGGTCCTGAGATCAATTTCCAGTTTAAAAAAAAAAAAAAAAAAGTCTGCTGTAAACCAAATCCCCTTGGGTTTGAATTCTGGCTTTGCTATTCACTAGCTGTACCACACTGGGAGGTGACCGCTCCTTCTGTGGCTCTGTGTTCTCATTTGTAAAATGGAATTAATAATGATAGGGTATTGTAAAGATTAAGTCAATCAGTGCATTGGAGCTTAGCCTGATAATAAATACGAGTCCTGGCAATTTGACTCCGAACAAATAGGGTGGTCCAAATAAACACCCCTTTGCGCTACAGCTAATGGTTTTGTCTTTTTCAAATTTCAAATGGCTCTGGAGTCATGGTTTTGATTACGAAGGTCTCCTTTAAGAGGTCTTTCTCCCTCTTTCTCTAGTTTTCCTGCAGTGAGGAGGCTCTGCATTATTTCTTCATTCTTCACTTCAAAATTAAATTGGGGCATCATCATCACAGGCAGAATTACAATGCTCTAGATATCCTTTTCATGCTGTGTCTGTGGAGTTGTGTGGATGGGCCACAAGTCGCCCTTTCTACCTCCATACTGTGCTGGCCTTTTGTTGTCTCCTTTCTTTCCTTCTGCTAATGTATTTATTGGGCACCCAGGGAGTACCTCTCAGATACTGTCACAGGCACTGCAGAGATATTCAAGATAAACAGCGGTCCTAGTGAAGTGTCCTGGGAGAGTTCTCCTGGGAGAAGTCAGTAAATGGGCCCAATTATTGTTAGTGATATAATTGCAAAGGAAAATTATAAAGGAAACAATTGTAGTGACCTCCGCAGAGGTGGCTTTGAACTGAGAGTTGAAGGATGACAAGGACTCAGCTGTGCACAGAGTTACAGACAGTGCCTTCCAGGTGGCACAAAGAGCCAGTGCAAAGGCTCTGAAGCAGGAAAGAGCATGGCATTTCCAGTCCACAGAGAACAGCAGTGCAGCTGGATGGCAGCGGTGAACATGGGAAGTGAGGGAGCTGTCCATCTGACTGGGAGCGCATTATCCCTTTGCCTGGAACATGTGTGGAGGGTAGGGGTGGAAAGGCAGAGAAAGGGTGCTGGGATGAGGGGTGCCACCTTCTCAAGTCTACTGTTACTGCTTTTGTCCAGTCCTCAAACTCGTCTCCAGATTTTCCTTCCTGCATCTTTCTAAAATCTGAACGTGATCCTGCCTTGTCTGCTTAAGCCTTCTCTGGTGCTTTGTCACTTAGATAATAAATATAAATCCTTAGCAAGGAAGACAAGACTTTCATAATCTGTCCCCCTCAGCACCCCGGTCTTACCTTCTACAATGCCACACTTTCCTAAGTTTCCCTGAAGTCCCTGCTGTCTCTGGTTGCTGTGCTTTGCTAATTCTGTCTGCCTGGGTAAGCTGGATTGCCGCCTTGATTGGCTTGAGGGGTACCCAGGGGATTAGTAAAGCAAACTTCTGGGTATGTATGGGTGGGTCACGGAGGTATGACCTTGGTTACTGTATCCGGTGAAAGGCCCTTTCCTCTCTGCCACTGTTCTCCAGCTCTGCTTTCTAGCTGTCATCATGTGAGAAGTTCTGGTCCACTGTGCTCTTCCACCATGATGTTCCTGCCTTGGAGCCATCAGGCCGTTGGCTGAATCCTCTTAAACCATGAGCAAAATTAAACTTCTCCTCCTTTAAACTGTGGATGTCAAGTACTGTGACAACATGCTGACTAATACGCTGGGATGTTCCTGTTATTCAAGTCTCCTTTGCAAGGTCTTCTGTGGCTCTCAGTTCCTTCTCCTCCATCCCCAAATTGATTTCTACGTCTTTTGAGCCTTTTTAGAGGCAATTACCTCCAGAATCTGACCTTACTGTATTATTATTTGTCTCCTTTGAAAAATCATAAGAATACAGAATACAAAGGGTTATATATATATTCCGTACACTCTCTTATACTTGACCTGTTTTTCATACTCGTTTCAAGCAGAGAGCGTCTCAATCTCCCGCATGACCTAAAAGTCTAGCATTGTGCCTAACACATAATAGGTGCCCATAAATAATTTAAAAACGAATGAATTCTTTTAACGGTTGGACTAGTCGGAGGACAGCATCCTTGTCTCTTTGCTTCACATTCACCTGCCTCCTATCAGCTTGTCTCGTGCCTCTCCCTGCATGTCCCAAATCCATGTCCCTCCCTCCATGTCTGCATCCTGGTCACTGCTGTCTGTCACCAGGTTACTGTAGCTTCCTTATCAATGTCCCAAGCCTATTCTTCCGTCCCTATGGTCTGTTCTTCCTACATGGACCAGATCATTTTTCTCCTTCGGTTTCTACCCTGTGGCTTCCCATTACCTCAAGTGTAAACTCTCAGCTCCTTTATTACATCCCCTGAAGTCCCTCCGTCATCTGTCCCTTCCTACATCTGTCCTCGTTTCTACTCAATCCCTCCTTGCTTGCTCTACTTTCTTCTGTGCCCTGGCCACACCTGCTTTTATTCTGTCCCCTTGATCAGGGAGTTTGTTTGTCCCTTTGCCTGGTACATTTGTCCTCAGATTGTGGCATGAATACTTCAAAATATTCAGATCTCAGCTCAAATGCATTTCCATTCAAATTTCCTCCAATGTTTCTTTTTCTTCCACAAGAGGCTTTCCTAATCCAGTCAACTTCTGTCACATGATCCCATCTTATTACCTTTGTGGTATTTCCTACTCTGGAATTCCCTATTCACTCATGGTGCCCTGGTCACGGTGCTGTACGTGTTTAAAGCCTGTCTTCCTGCACTGGGATACAAGCTCCATGAGAACAGGGACACTCTTGACTGTCCTGTTCAGTTTGGATGCCCAGAATATACCACACAGCTGCATGAATAAATGACAGTAACTCAAGGGTTGGGAAGGAAAAGTGAGATTTTAAAGAATTTCAAATTTTCTATTATCATGCATGTTGATGATATAGAATGGTGAGGTTCCTTTGGTAAACTGGCACATGTGTGTAACACATCAATCATTTTCTGTCCCTTAACTCCCTTCTTCTTTTCCCTCACCCCTCCCTCTAATCCTCTTCCCCTTCTCCAAAGGTTTAGTTTTCTGTCATCTCAAAAAATGAAATCTTGGATAAATATCAGTCAGTCAATCCAGCACACTGGAGAGAAAGAGCAGAAGTAGTGAAGGGCACCACCAGCTGTGGCTGGATTGTGATAATAATTACCCATCTATTTAGTGAACTGTCCAGTACGATCTCCTAGCCAAAAAACTCAGTTGAGGGGGAAATAATGATCATGAAAATCCCACTGTCACTAAAAGCAGTGGGGAGAGGGTGTGTGTGTTACTGCTCCTAAGTAATCACTTACCTTCCTTTTGCACAGTTACAAAGAGCCTATTGTAGCTGGGACTTTCTGATAACAGGGGATCTTTTCCTAATTACTATATGCTCTATTTCAGGTTCAGCAGCAAAGAAAATTAAAAAGCTCCATTTTACTTTAGGTTCAAATGAGTCAATCTTTCAATCAATCAAGTATTAATTAAGTCATGCTAGGACATGCAGGGAAAGTAAAAGATACCTTCTCTCCTCTCACCAGTAATGCCAAGAAAATAATTATTAGAGAATGGTTTAAAAACAATCAAAATAGTTAAAAAGATTTTTTTTCATTTGGACTTCCTTTGATTTTTTTTTCCTATGGAAAAATAGAGTGCTGGGAATCTCTAATTCCTTTACTATTTTTCTTTTTCTGTTTCTTTCTTCCCTATCTTTTGTCACCCCCAATTATAATATCTCCAAAAGATCCAGGTCATAGACTACAAGAATAATTTGCCCATTTTGGCTCACTCTTAGCAGTAACCACTGGAAACAGTGTCTCTCTAATGCCCTGCAAATTTCAACTATGCTAAATATAAAGGAACACAACTGTCTCAGGCTGTTAGAAGTCAGCATTTTCCTCATTCTCACTTCTCTGCGATCATTAAAGAAATTTCCTAATTTTTCTTCCCATAAACCAGAAAAACTTGTAGCCAAGGATTGTGCCTCCATCACAAACACCTAGTGGATTCTGGGAACATTCAGGTAAACACTAAGAGCGCAGCTTTCTTTTCTGCGGACAGAGGAGTGGCGTCTTGGGATCTGATTTCTATCCACTGACTGCGTCACTTTCTGGCCCAGCGCCTGGTGGATGTGTGTCGGCGGGATTTGCTGAATGGATGAATGAATGAGTGCGTTTCTGGGTGGGGCAAATGAAACTGTGAAGCAGGAGGTTAACTATATTTCACAGTGGGTGCCTTAAAACTGCCTTGAAAACTGTAAAGCACCTTTATGATTATATGGTTCACATTCTATGCAAGGTAGCAGCATCCTTCTATTAATGAATTGTTTTGTTCTACCCTGAGTTTGGTCGATTTTCCCTGGACTGGCTTAAAGGGCAAGCTGCCTGTCTCAGGGATGGGGCAGCACATTCTGCTTTCCTGCTTCCTTGCTAATTTTGTTTCCGCTCCCCCAGCGGCTCCCTCCCGCAGGCCTCCTGACCTCCAGGATCTAATTTCTTAGGGGAGCCTTGTTTTGTGCATTGCTATCAACTTTCTCCTTTTCATTTCAGCTAGAATGCTCACTTGTTTTCCTCTGACCCACCTCTCTTGACTTGATACTTCAAAAAGGCCAAGCCTCCACACAGAGGACAGGCAAATGTCTTATGGCCTTTTACAAGAACAGGCAATCATCTGTTGAATCAAAAGCCACTATGCACTGAGTCTTTGCTCGGTGCACATCCCTGTGTGTGACTGAGGCTTTACAAAGTCTCGTGCTACAACTCAGGGGAAGCCTTTTTGTTCCCATTGTATGGTAGGAAAAACCAAGGTTGTCAGAGATTGGGAAGGTTTGCAAGTAGTCCTTTCAGAGTTCACATATCCTGCTGTAATTACTCACCATGCAGGCATCATTCACAGGATTGACAGTGTGGTGTGTTCACTTGAACATTCATCTAAAATCTAAAAGCTGCCCCCTGTATTCCTGATTTGATGGCTAATGTGGCCTCAAGGAGCTCAGAGGAGCCAAACATACCAGTAGAGGAGTTCAATACACCAGCACATATAACAAGGGTGATAGCCCCAGGGCCGGGAAACTCCTTTGAGTAGGCATAGTGCTTGCTGGCAGTCCAAGAGCTGAATGTAACACACGAGCGCTTTTATTTTTTAAGTTATTTTTCTGCTGCCTCTGGTTTTATATAAAATTCGCAGTCTTAGTCCTAAGATTTGGCCATATCCACTTCCCTCAGCATCACGTAACTTCCCACAAAGCTGCCGCAGCCAGCTTTAAAAAGGCCTGCGCCCTCCTCTGAGCTCCTCCTCCACCTGTTCCACTCAGTCCTGTTCACGCACCTGGTCCCTGCAGACAAACAAGGCTTGTAGCCGCTGGGTTGTAAGTCCTCAGGAGGAAGGACAACACTGCCTATTCTCTTATCAGTTATGCAGTGCTAGAAAAATTTACATGAGGACCAAGGAAGCCTTTCTCTGCAGCTGTATATCCAATTTGATTGACTGATGCTGGTCTCTGGCTACTCAGATAAATGATAAAGATGCGGAAAGTTTGCAAGGGGGCAGGAGTACAGGCTAGATATTCGCTGCAGGGATGGGATGGTGTGGGGTGGAGTATAGAAAGAATGTTAAGCAAGGCAGCAGAGGACTCTGTTATAGTCCTGTTCTGTTGTTCTCCATGCCTTTGACCTTGGACAAAATCAGTTAAGCTGCTTGAGCCCTTTCTCATCCAAGAAATGAGGTTATTGCCCATTGGATGTCTCTAAGATTGTTGTGAAGAACAGACAAGATTTGCAAAAGAACACTGAGAAGGGAAAAGAAAACTGCAGTCTAATGCAAGGTAGTGGTATGTTAGGGGCTGATATAAAAAAGCTGAATTAAAGTTAAAATTAGAACACTGAGCTTTTCTTACTGATGCAGCCCTCCACACGCCTACCCTCCCTCCCTTCCCCTCAGGTCTTTTATGAATGGCAGTCATCAGGAGCTGTGTTTCCAATGTGGAGAATTTATGAGCATGCACTCTGATACAGCTCATTCTTCTGTATACATCGAATCTGACCACATCCTGGTATTAGTGCTAATAAAACCTGTAGCCATGGTTACGGTGAAAGACCTTGGTTAGGCAGCTCTCATTTTTACTGCTCAAAACTGGTAGATTTCGGAGCCAATATTTGTGGGTGCGGTAGAGCCACTAGGTGAGGATTTATTTTTGGAAAGCGTGAGCCTCTGAGATCATCTGTTAGTTAGGAGGGGCTGGGGTGGGGTAGTGTCTTTCTTTTTCACAAATGAAGGGAAAGTTCTGTTCCCAGTAACTGCAAACATGGGTACTTAAATCCTCAAACGTCATAGCCTCTTGGAGGAAAAGAGTGTTATTTGAAAAAGCATGAGGACAACCAAACCCTTGTGTGATTCAGGGTCTCCCACACAGGTGGTAATTAAAAAACAGACCTCAAATTAAAAGTTGCATCACTGTCTTTAATAACCAGAATTCAGAGTTCTGCAAACTTTGGAAGAATAACAGAATGACTGACTTCTTTATTTTCTTAATGGTGATGGGGGAGAAGTTTACAGACTAGAATAGCTGAAAAGTAATAGAGTGACAAAAATATACAATTATGGAGCTCACAAGCAGTGCCGATATGGTTCTATTTTCCTTTCCATTTCCTCCTTTCTTTTAATGTTAACAGAAGTTCAGGGCCATTAAAAGCCAAGCGCTACCTTATTATAATATTAAGCCTTAAAATACAAAGGCCAAATCAGGGAGGAAGCCAAGAGAAGTATTCTCACTTCAGAAACAACTCATCCCTGAGGAATGTTCTGTGTGGTATATTTCAGAGTCGCCAGGCTTTGGGCTGCTGCCTCTGTCCCAGAGGGCTGCATGGGGAGTCGATGTTGACTGGAGATGAACTCACTTCCTCTCCAAATGGGTTTAAATCTGAATTCCTAAGATTGCATGTAGGGTTTTTTTCCTTTCTATAGTTTTGATAAATAATAGCTGATGAATGCACAGACCATATATATAGTAACGGTGCTGTATCACCCAGGGCCAGGCAAGCAGTGTCCTTTTGTTTGTTTGCTTTTTCGCTTCCTTTCTTCCATACAGATAGTAGGTCTTTGGTCTACTAGCTGCCTCCTTATAAATAGATGGTAGCCCCTAAACTCCACTGGCTTCAGCCCTTCCCCGAACCCTTCAAGGTACCCAAACCTCTTCCTCTCCATCTCTGAAGTGCCTTTCTCAAAGAAGCCTACTTTTGCTCATGAGTCAGATTTTGGCCATAGGACAGTCTGAGAGCCGTGTGTGTGTGTGTGTGTGTGTGTGTGTGTGTGTGTGTGTGTGTAAGGGGGGGCGGAGCTCCAGTTTGAGAAGCACGAAGGCTTCACTCAGTTGCGCCCTTGGGAAAGTCGCTCTGCTCCTTTTGGCTGCATTTTCTTTTTCTCCAAACTTGGGCAAAATCTAGAGCACACAAGAAAATGATTGTGTGTGTTGCCTCTTTAGAAGAAAATTGGGGACAGTGCTGGAAAGGAGATTGGCTTTTCTTAGTCTTTTGGAACCATTCTAAATATTTGCTCAAATGCACATACTTTCTAAAGTAAACAAACAGAAGAGGCCAGCAGGCAAGCACCTCCTTCCAGGGTCCTTAGGTCAAAGCTGATAATGCCTGTGAATGTGCACCTGGGCTGCTGGGAACTGCACAATTATTCCAAGTCATAGTATTATTCAAGCGGATGAAGGAGCATACTAAAAAAAAAATCACTCTCATTTCTCCCCAGTATTTAAAGTGGCCTGAAATTCTTGGAAAATTTGCTCGAAAGGTAGGAGGTTGCAATGCCTTCAACCTAAGATGTTTGGGCAGATACGGCTGTTCCTTTCTCCAGGACAGCTCTGGAATGGAGCTGAGGCCCATGGCTGGCTTGATGCAGGTGATTTGGGTCCTTCAGGTACACAGGGACTCCAGGCTTTCAAGGACTAGCCCAGCATGTCCATCCTGCCAAGCAAGTTCTGACAAGCACATTCTGTCCACTGCCCGCGGCGGTGGACAGAAACTGCATTTCTAGTTGCCCTCTGATGACCCCCTGGGTCGGGTGGGGAGCTCTGTACAGGTTATATGAGTCTGCCTTACATCATTTACTGAGCTACTGTAGTAAAAACAATGCTGCAAACATATTGTTCTTTATACTTAAAGAGGCTCATAAAACTAATAACAATGAATTATTTTCCTCAGTAAACTACGCCATTCGAATCATTTTCCCTATAGTCATAGATGGATTACATTTCAAAAAGCCTTAGTTAAGAATCTACTATATGGTCCACATAGTGCCAAGGGGGAAAAGAAATGTATGCCTAGTTCTTATCCTAATGCAATTTCTTCATGAAGCTTAGAATACCACAAGTCCTGCTCTGCTTAGCCAGACAAAGGGAAAATTAAGGGACCTCGTATGCCTAGGCTCCTCATCTCTAAGGTGGGACCGTAACAGTAACATTGACTTCACTCACTGACCGGTGTTTCTGTGTAAGTCAAATAATAATGCTCAGATGAGTTCTTTATAATCTGGAAATACCTTGCATTTTTTAAAAGTAATTAAATGCTAATCTAAATACAAGTGCCAAAAATCCTATGGTGCTGGAAAGGAGAGAGATTAAGGTTGGCTTGGAGGAGATGGAAGCTAAGCTGGTGCCTGTGTTGCCTGTTGGCATGTACAGGGCTGGGCATGCTGGTGGGGGAAAGGGAGATGGCTTGAGGTAGGATAGGGTGGGAAGCTAGCTCGAGAGGCCAGCATGCCCAGAGACTGGGGTGGCAGTGAAGAGACCTGGTTAAGAATGGGAAAGGAGGTGTTATAGGCAAAATTGGTACCGTTACAGGGCCTTACAGGGCCTTTGGAGGCTTTAGATCGGTTGCACAGTGGATCCCAGAGGTCGTGAGTAGATGAGACTTAATTTCAGTCTCCACATTCTCTTACCCAATCTCAGCCATAACTGTCAGGACTCAGGATTATGCAGGATTAAGTCCCCGCCCCTGGGCTCACTGGCTGTCTGCCCTATCCCGCAGGGCAGAGTAATCACAGATATTGCAATCAAAGAAAGACTTTTTATTAATAGCATACTTTCCCCTTTGGACAAAATCTGATTATGACCTGAAATGAAATATCACCAAACCAATCAGAATGAAATTGCTATTTATCTCCTGATCCCTTGGGAATGGGAGTCAGGAGGTAAAAACACTGACGTAATCACATCTCCAGCCACTGAACTGACATATGAATGGGCTGGTGTTGTTTATGACTGGGGGAAGTACTACCAGCAGCACCCACTTATAGCTGGTTTGAATTTTTAAAAAGCACCTGCAAACGTTTCTTCCTTAGACCCTTTGTAATGTGGAAAGGAGAGGGCTTTCTTGTCCTTCTTCACAAGCAAGAAATCTAAAGAGCAAACATTTGCTCGGAACTGTGAGGCTGGTTAGTGGTCACAGGCAGATGGAGTTCAATTTTCCAGTTTCCCAGTGTGACGCTGTCTTCACTACTGTAACTGTTCAAAGGCAAGAAAAAGAGAAGCAAGTAGGCCACCAATCACAGGCGCAGCTGGGAAAGCCTTCCTTTCCTAGACTCTGTGAGATTTGTGGCTCTCTTCTTGTTTTGGAACCTCACACCAACTTCTGCATGTGGAACCACAACTGTTTCCCAACTGTCACCGGAGCCCCACCTTAATCCCTGAGTTTCTTGGCCTGTCTTCTTCCCCTAAGTCTCAGCTGAAATCCTGTTCCTCCTGGAAAGTCTTCCTTGATGTTACTAAATGTCAGAAGTCCCACTCTGTGTCCTTC
The DNA here is from genome assembly GCF_034190915.1 of Cavia porcellus. Lineage (NCBI taxonomy): Eukaryota > Metazoa > Chordata > Mammalia > Rodentia > Caviidae > Cavia > Cavia porcellus. Next base: position 10,760,236 of record NW_026947512.1, on the reverse strand, counting down.
ACCCAAACTACCATATTACTCCTTATTTAATCATCTTTTTTCCTCTCCACATGGAATCTATTTCCATCACAGCCTCCCTAACATCTAGGATGTATTTTGTCCTTGGAAAATATTTGTTAAACTCTCTGAGGCTTTCTGAAATTAAATGACTTGTCCAGTGTCTCCCACATATTAAAAGATGACATGAGAGTTCTTCCACCTCTGAATATCTTATGCCCCTTCCATACTGATTTTTCCTAAAAGGAAAGAATGCCTTCCCTTTTTTCTTTCTTCCCTAGGTCTGGGTTGCTGACACATCTGACGCCTAGGAAGCCACAAACTGTCATTTCTGTGCCCTCATGTATAGCAGCAGATAATTCGGCTCTGTTCACATTTGTTTAGTACCTACTATGTGTACAACACACTTCTCTCCTAGATAATACTTCTTTCCTAGATAATACTGCATGAAGAGAAGTAAAATGCTTGCCAGCTATCTGGATAAGGTATTAAAAATGGAATTAAAGGCAGAAACTCTGAACTCCAGGAACTTATTTTCTGTGGGGGAAATGGAAGGAACATAAGGCAAGACTAGTTAAATGTCCCACAGGAAATTCAAACGAATGACTATGGGGCCATTGAGGAGGGAGCTGGTAATTCCAATGCAGACTTGGAGGAGGGTGAGGTTTGAATGGGCACCTGTAGAATGATTAGGATGTTTAAAAACAACAAAGATGAGAAAGAAAGGGGATTCCAGGCTGCTCAAGAAAACACAGGTGGCTTGGACGAAAAATTCAATCAAGGTGGCCCAGGCTCTGGCCCAGATCTGGAGGTTCCAACCTCCCCCTGTTATTATGACAACACTCAAGCAGCTCTCTTCTCCAGCCCTCCATTTCCTAGGCTCTTCTCTGGCAGCTGCTGTGAATGCCAGGGCATTCCAGGGAGCAGCCTGGCATGTGGCGGGCATTCCTCCAGGCTGCGGCCCGTGGAGGAGGGAATGGAGGAGAGAAATTTCCTTTCCTTCCATACCTCATAAGGTAGTGTGACTTGAATGACCAGAAACATTGAACTCCTTGGGCTGGAAGTGAGAGGTGGCTGATGATGACTTGGTCTAAGGACCTTCAGAGGACATTTTTCATGGCTGATCAAGAAGGTAGATGATTGTGTCAAGGAAAACATGAATGAATAATGGGTTTTCTATCTCTCGCCTTCATCTCAGCCTACCATAGTTTATCTCTTTGTTTATCCTTTGGTTTGATGATATTCGTAACTTCAAATCTGTCACAAGGCTCTAGGTAACCACAGCCTGGCTCAAAGGGATCTCTTGTTTTCTTCCTATCTTTGCTATTTTTTTCTCTCTCTGTTTCTGTCTCTCTATCATACACACCAAGACTCACATTGCCAATGTTTAGCACAAGGGTTGAAAACAATACATAAGATTTTTGCCTCAAGATGAACAAACCTAGACCCAAGGTTGCAGATGGGAAGCCGCAAGGCAGATGTGGCCAGTGACTGGAATTCGTGCAGTTCTCTAGTTTACACATTGCACTGTCCCTCTGCTCTTACACTGCTTGCACCAACCTTTTAAATGGAGTAGCCTGAGTTGAAGCCTGGCCCCTGCACTCCCTGGCTAATGTAATTTTACCTTTCTATACCTCAGTTTACTGATCTATAAAAGAAGGATGGGAATAGACCTTCCACCCTAAGACTGCTGTGGATAAAAGATGAGTTAAATAGTGCATATAATATAGTTAAAACAGTGCCTGGTACAGAGTACGTGTTCAGTGAATATGAGCTTTATCCATAGGGCTCTCAGTGGGCCTTGAGCTTGTGATGCCTGCTGTCCAATGGTGAGGAGTTCACCACCATTGCAGAGCGAATGCAATGACGACTCCTGTGTGCCACGGAAAGACGGCTTTAATTTTTTCACAGCCAGTGAGAAGCCCAAAACTGTAGCAAAGACTGACTCTTACGTAGCTCCCACCAGACAGAGGTGAGCTTAAGGCCCTTTTCTGGAATCATGTGTTATATAGAGACCATCTTCCTTGAAAATCTCTTTCCTTTTCTACCACCTCATCTCCCTGACAATGCCTGCAAGATGACTACTTTCTGTATTACAGATGCTGTTCATGTCTACTTTCCCACTTTACACTAAGTCATTTGCAAACTTTTTCTCTGGCTATCACCAGTGTCTAGTATGGTGCTCAAATGCTCGAGGCATACAAACACTTACTGACTGACTCACCAACTGGCTGGTTATGGCCTTGGGGAATGGAAAAGAACTAGAGTTAGGAATGTCTCTGAGAGGGCTGTGTGTTACTTACACAAGCACAGGATGTTCTCACTGGCAATCTGAGCTCCTGTATCCATACACGGCCAGCCCATGAGGTAGGAGAGCAGGGGAGCGGGCAGTAGGATACAGCAGGAAGACCTTGTAACGTGGGAAACTGTCACTGTTGGGACTGCAGCCCAAAGCAACAAGTTATGGCTCGGATAACTAGGTTATCCACCTGGCAAGCCACCTGAGCAGGGACAAAGCAGGTGACAGCAATTCCAGAATGGCACAGTCCTGAGACTGTGTGGTATGTGAAGAACCCAGGGCACTCATCACAGGGAAGAGGACACTTCTCGCAGTTCTGAGAAAGAAGGAAGGGACATGCAGTTAGGTGCTTGCAAGCTCTTGGGTGGCAGGTCCCTGAAGGTACAGTCTGTGCCTGCTTTGCTTTGTTTTAGTAATGCATGCTTTAAACATGCAGCCTGAGTTATTGTTGGGGCAGCTTCTGCATCTAGAGCAAGGCCACAGGCCTCCTAAGAGTTTTTATAATTCTCCTTTTGCAAAGAAGAGTTGAAAATGACTGACTGAAGCTGGTACACCCACATCTCTCTGACAGTAAGAAGAAGGGGCGACAAGGACCATGTGGGGAGCCTGGACCTTCCTGGGAAGCTACTGCTCCTTGTACCTCTGGTTGCGGTAAATTGCCTCAGGCCCTAAGCAGAGATAAGCTCAGAGTCTTTGAAGGAATAGTAAGACTTTGAGGTGGAATGCGGAAATCATGGTTTTGGAAAGAGGCCGACCGGTATATCTTTTTCTTTTGGGTCCCATGCTCCTCTGCGTATTTTCACCTCTGAGCATGGAAAGGTCACCATGCAAGGTCATTAGAAAGACCTCCTGTCCCTTTCCTTCCTCTCTCTTTTTCTTATTCTCTCTTCAGGTACACAGAGATATTCAGAGGTAAAGAGAACAACAATGGCCATTTTAGGCCTGTTCTTGCGTCCTTTCCTGATTCTTGCTCACGTCTTTTTTGAGAAATTCACTGAGTTGAAATATAATTGCCAAGCATTGAAGTCCCATAACAGTGTGACAGGGAATGGATGTTCCATCTGACAAAGTCTTATATATTTCTCAACCTACGTTTAGCAAGCAGTTAGTTTGCCAGATTCTGTGCTCTGGGAATGTCCTGCCAAAATATATTGTAAGCTCCTGAGAAACAGATGGCTTTTTGTTCATCATGAGTGATAGCTTCTTTGAGGAGTCCTTCCTTTGTGGGACTCAGGAGGAAGGCACCTAGCCTTTGATGGAGACCTCAGGTTCTTCACCTGTAAAGTGGGTATAACAGCAGTACATCTTTCATGGAGTTATCTTGAGAGTTAAGTGAGGGGCTAGAGGCAAAAGGCTCCATGGGATGCCTAGCAAACACAGAAATCTACAAATGTTGCTTTTGGCTCCTACTTAGTTACATCAAGGATTTTTAGTTTACTCCAAATATTTTCTATTTCAAGCATCCTAACAACTCTGCTTCTGAAAGTCTAAGGTCAAAGGCATCAAATAAGGGACCAAGCATAGGAATATATTAATACGCATTTTATCTTCAAGAAGGGAACCTGAATGGATAAGCATGTTGGTAAAAAAAAAAATAGGGAAAAGGAAAGCAGGTTGGCAGTTCACGGAACAGTTAAACATAGAATTATCATGCGAATAGCAGTTCCACTCCTTGGTGTCAGTCCCTGAAAGCAGGCACTCAGATCCTTGGGGCACCTGTTTGCCACATCATTATTCACAAAGGCTGAAAGACAGAAATCACTCTGATGCCCATCAACAAATGAATGGGTAAGCAAATTGTGGTGTGTACACAGAACAGACTATTTTTGGCTGTTCTGTGTATACAATACCACTGCATACTATGACACAGATGAACCTTAGGAATATTACGCTAAATGAAAAAGTCACTCACTGAAGGTCAGAATGTCTGATTCCATTGATAGGAAGTACCTGGGGTAACTCACTCCATGGGATGAGAAGGCAGGTGGGTGGCTGCCAGAACTGAAAAGAGGAAGTAATAAGGAAAACTGCTGAGTGGGTTTTATATTTAGGGTAATAAAAATATTTTAGAGCTAAATGAAGGCAGTGATTGTACAACACTGTGAACATACTAAATGCCATGGGCGTGTTTACTTTAGAATGGTTAATTTTATATAATGTGAATTCCACCTTAATAAAACATTCAAGGGGAGATAATGCAAAAATCTCATGAAAAACTGATCGATTTTACATGGAAAAGAATGGGCTAGCTCTTGCTATTAATCATTTAGAACCATAAAATGATGTTAAAGATCTCTTTGGTGTCTATTTATTAATTCAGTCCAACAGCAAATGTTTAATGACTGTACACCCAGTGGTTAAGTATTTTTCCCTCACTTGGAAGCCCCACCTTGCAGGAATAATATTTTTTCAAACCACCAAAAGTTTATTCCTGGAAAATGTCAGACAAGAGCATCTGACCTTCTTCTCTATGTGGCACCAGCCCTGTGACTCTGTCCCCTCCCTTGTGCTAGACAGTGTGGGCAGACACAAGGCCTCTCACTGGGAATGAAGTATTCTTTCCATGGCCAGATTTGGAAAGCCGTGCTGTCCATCCACAGAGCCAAGCTCTGTCTTCCTCATGCAAACCTGGAAGAGCAGTCACTGGAAATCGGCAAGGATCTCTGGCACCTGGCACAGCACTGCTTTTATCCTCATTCTGCAAAGGCTTTGGTCCAAACGTCCTGCAGGGCAGGGTCCCAGTTTCTAAGTTGGGAACTGGACTTGCTCAGCACAAGATACATCTAGCTGGTACGGTGGGCAAATATGCTTCCTTTTCCCATTGGAGGTTTCATTATGGGATGGTGTAGGTCAACGTGTAATGAGCCTGGATGCTTTAAACTCGGCCCTGCTGTGCTATGCTGGCAAGTGCTACTCAGGAGATTGTGGGCCTTGGACAGGAGGGGGTATTACAAGTCAGGAGTGAAAGACAGAGGAGGTTATGGAAACTACTGTAATTTACATCAAGGGGGCTTAATAGCTGCAGTAAGTCTGCATATTTTCTGTTGGCTTTGAAATTTCTCCTGCAAAATGTCGAATAACCAACATATGTTATAATGTGCTCATAAGACAACCTGGTGGGTGGGGACCAGCCATAGTTGTCATCTTTATCTGCAGCATCACCACTGAATCAGTGGCTATTGAGAGCCTAACATTCACACTAAAAGTCTTAGGAAGCCAAGAAAACTTGTTTACTCTGGGCTGGACACCTGTTTACTCTGGGCTCCTAATCACTGGAAGGTCACTTGAACCCTGGTGTTTGATCCTGGGTGGTGTCAGGTCAGGGTATATGAGTAGCTCTTTGGAACTTTTAGGCTATACCCAAGGTTTTACATGATAGATGACCACATGTAGAGGGGTGGTGGTCCCTCAGTGGAGGTATATAAGGGTCTAAGATTAGAAACCACAAGCAGAAGGATGTAGTTTCAGTATCTTACTTGGGACAGAGAGAGAATAAGTAGACTCCAGACTCAGAGAGCAGCAATATTTTCTCTTATTTATAGCACACATGGTCTTAAGTCATGTAGGCTAATGCACAGTGTGTCTACTATCATTCTGCCCCCATAATGCTCAAGCTAATGGAACTTCCCTCACTGTTTCTTTGGCATGGGGGTTGGACATGATTGTGGTATAATAAATATGTTTTTAAAAAGAAGTTATGTTACCAATATACAGTAACCATATTATCTATTTTATATGCAAGCCTAAGACAATTCCTTTTCACCCAGTGCAGTCCAAGCAAGCCAGGCATGTACAACCCGAGAATCACAAGTTGGACACATCACATCTTCCTTTAAGCCCATGACCCCCAGTTGTTTCTTTCTCAGACAACCTAAAGATTACAGGTTCTATGACATGCAATTGTTCTATTGCTATTCTTATATATTTTCCCTTCATTTATGCCAATCTTCTTTTCTGACTTGCCTAGAAAACTACATGAAGTTGCTGGTAGGCTTTTCTTAAACCTATTCTTCTTGAAATGAAGGTCATATTTGAAGAGAAAAACTCTCAACTGAAAAATGCATCCCGTGGGGAGAGAAGAGTTTGAGATAGTTCAGAGCAAGTATGCAGTGGCTTAGAAGCACAATCTTCAATTCTGGCTAAGAAATGTAGTTATGGTTATGTTTTCTTTCATTTCTTAGAGACAGACTCAATGGAGCAACTTGCTTACAATTGTGGGAGCCAATCTCTTCCTGGGAGCAGGGATTGGGACTGAACACTGCCATGGTCCCTTGGGTGCTGCCCCTGAGAAAGGAATCTTGTGTTTGTGTGAAGGTCATTTTAGAACTCATCTCCCTTCTGCCAACCTTCACTGAATGTCCACCAAGGTCCCTGGTTGATGGTCTGTTTAGATGGCTCAGATTGATGTGGGGATAACGCCAGACACCTGAGCTGTCCTGCTGCCCTAGGGACTGCTCTTCAAAGAATTTGCTGCAGATTTTCCCTTTGTTGCTTGGAGAGGAAAAAAAAGTCTGTTTTGCTCCTGTCCTTACCTCTCTCTTATTGAAACTGTTCCATAGTACAAGTTGTTTACCTGGTGTCTTTCTCATCACTGGTAAGTTCTGTATTGGTATTTGAGGTGTAATGCTGACTCAGGCACTGTCTCCGACACCTTCTAATCTCTGAGACCAAACAGTCCATAGGACAAGTTTGATAAAGCCTTGCAATTAAAGCATTCAGTGTGGTCTCCTTTTTTGAAGAGACTTGGATAACTCCTGAGAAAACTTTAAGGACTGAGGAAACAGAAGGGGAGGTGTGCTCTGAAGACTGTCTCAATGGATGAGATCTACCTGCATTTCTGCAGGATCTGCTCCAGGTTTACCCCAGGGGGTCCTGGGGAAGGTCCAATCTTTAAGGGCAGGTCTTCTGTTTTACCACTCTGCCAGTGTTTGAGTATCTGCATGTGTCCTGTGGTGGGGTACAGCAGATCCAGGAAACAGGGACTCCAGATGGTACTAGGTATTCCTGAACAGGAAGGGATGGAGCTTGCATTCTGGTGACTCCATTAACCAGCTGTGTAACTGGGCACACACTTCCCGTCTTTGAACCCTAGTTTACTCATCTGTAAAGAAAGGGGGTGGAGCTGGCTCATTTCTAAAGTGTTTTTCCATTTGAAGTCTCTGAATTTATGGTTACTTCCTCTTCTTTATCAACAACCAACTTCTACTAGAATTCTGTTTGCTTGAAGATTTTGATGTTGGCATAAACTTTGAGCTCTGCTGGGTTGGAATCTATTAGACTTCCTTGGCTGGAATGAGGGAAAACTATAAATTTAAGAAGTCAACTGTTGTTCAGATTCAGGTCAACTGTGAGCTTAACCAGCACCTTGATGAGGACTAGAAAAAAGTGCCCCTTCCAGGTGGGCTCAGCTGCAAGTGGGGTGGGTCCATGGCCCGTGCCCAGGTGGAATCCTGGCACTTTTAGCCCCATGAGCTCCTAGGAATCCTTGTTCAATGAACAACCAGCATACATATGTATTAGCAGAGCAATGGTTTCTTTGGGCTCTGACCAGAATAGATGCATATTGTTGATATGATGGAAGGGAACTTTTATCATTACTGCTTTAAAATATTTTGAGCAATTGAAAAGCTGCAAGTGTGAGCTTCTGGTGCTGTCTAGATCCTACACCCACACAACCCATTTGATTTGGGTAGCTTCAAGAGATAAGATTAGTAATAATAATAAAAGCCCTAACATTTTTATAGTGCCTCACAATTTATGTAGCACAGTAAGTGTGCCTTCTTTTTCAATTGGGTTGTGATTCTAACCACTACGCTGGTGAATAATAATTATACTCATTTTAAATACAAGGGAAATGATTAGAGTCAAAGACTTGTTCAAGGGCAGCTAATAAGCGATCAAGCCAGGAACTGAATCCACATCTGTCTAGCTCCAAATTCAAGGTTTTCTCCTCTATTCAAGTTGCATAAAGTCCTAATCAAGATGTTGGCAGCCAGACCAAAAGAACTCTGTAAGGTCTGTCTGACAAGGCCATCTTCCTTGTTATAATAAAGGCTGGACTCTCCCTCACAGGTGTAGTAACTATAAAGATTTGGGTATGAGTTCTGGAGAGGTCTTGGCAGATCTTACAACTGAGCAAAATATTTCTGTTCAGTGGCATCCTGGGGATTCACTCATTTAGTTAAACACATCTGTACTCACTGTATGCTATAAACCAAGAATTCTCTGCACTGTTTCAGAAATTACCCTGCCAGGCATCTCAGGAAAGCCTTGAAGGTGGAGAGAGTTATCGTTCCATATGATATGAAAATCATGCCTACAGGGCACCACTATTGAGAGTGTCAAGCTTCTTCAGTGTCAATGTGGTCTCACTGATGGTGCCATCACAGGCCTCTTTAGCTATCTTCAAGACTCCTTTTATGCACAGCTCCTGAGACAATCAAATTGGAGTAGACTTGGCCTCCGCCTGGGGTCCAGAAGGTAAATGCCAAATTTTCGACCTTCTGCCTCCCTGCAGACACCTCTGGGGTATATCCAATTGAAATATGATTGAGGTGCTAATTGCTGCTGTCTCCCACCATTGGCTCCCCAGACATCCTCCTCTAGCTTATATGATTTCCATGAATAGCACTGATCCATCATCCTCTGTCTCGCTCATTTCTCTCTTACTGCATTCCCTTGGCCATTAGATACTTTTGGTTCTACTTCCTAAGCATCACTAAAATCCATTCCTTCTCATCAGTTTCTATTGACATAGTCTTCAAAGGGGTCTTCATTATTTACTTATCTCTCCAAGCCAGCCTCTATTCTTTGTCTCAATACAAATCTTGACAAGGATTAGACTGTATTCTTTCCCCAACAAAAACCAACAAAAACGATCCAGTGTGGTAGTGCATGCCTATAATTCTAGCACTAAGGAGGCTGAGGCAAGAGCTTGTGAGTTTGAGACCAGTCTGGTATACATAGCAAGTTCAAGGCTAGCCTGGACTACAATACAGAGATGCTGTCTCAAAAAACTAAAAGTAGATTCCCATTGCTGCAGGAGAGAGTGCACCCTTGATGGTATAGTGGCATAATTCCCATTAAATGCTGATCTTCCAACCTGCCATTTAACCACTGAACAAAGTACCCTTTCCCTGGGAACTACTAATCAGTGTTAAGGCCCCTGTTCATGCATCATTTTTGAGGTGTTAGCTTCCTGGATAACTCCTGGAAAGGAATTCCTGTTCCTTCCTTTATATGATTCCAATGCTGTTCTAAACTGTTCATTTCCGTAGCTGGCTCTTTACCAGACTAGGGCTCCTTAAAAGTGGAAACTCTCAGTACTAACTTCAGACTCCAAGGCCCCAGCATACTGGCCAATGCACAGCAGGTGCAGTAATGCTCAATGAATGGGTGGGGTGGATGTACCTCCCTCTTTGATTAAGTCAACAATATAGCTTATTGAGTGTCCCTTATCCTGCTGAGTTCAGCCTAGAGAGAAAAAGGCAGAAGTCATCTTTTCATACTATAGGTGAATACTGACAGTGTACAAAGGCCAGAGAAACATTTCTTTTGCAATTTACCTCTTTCCTAAAACTATATCTGGGGTAGAGATGGAGAGGTGGAATTTCAGACAAAAGGAAAGACTTGATTGGATTTCTCTGCAGCCCAGCACTGGGGCAATGGACAGTCCTATTTAGCTAAGTGCTTGATGGAACTGAATTAGTTTAAAGGCCAGGAAGACTCTTGTGGAACCCTTCAGGTGGAACTTGCATGCCATTTGTAGAAGGGTTAGACAAAGATGCATCAATGTGGTCTTTAAATTTTGCTCTTTGCAACTCAAAATTCTCTTATTAACCAACAGGACCTCCAAATGAGGAAGGAGTCCATAAAATTAGCCTCAGATTCTTATGAGCTGTACCTGAGTCACTGAAATATACATAGTGCCTTGGAGGACAGGAGCTTCCAAGATGGGCAAGTATGCCTTTCCTCCCCCTCCTCTTTCTGCAGAATGCAGGCAGCAGTCTCGTTGTCATCAAGCACCTGGCTGCTGGTGTATGTTAACCGAGGCCAAGCTCTGGCCTCTGCTTGTTTCCCTTACAGTTAGGCAGGGCTGGTGTGCACCACAGCTAATAGCTATCCTTCACTGTTATACAAAGTATTCTGCTAGGCGCTTCAAAATCCTGGGGAAATGGGTCCTGCTGTGTTCCCCATTCTACCCTCACAGGTGGGAGAGGGTCAGATAGTGGAGCCATTTACAGAGTCAGCAAGGTTGGGAGGCAATCTGTGTCACAGCAAATCCTCCAAAGACTCAGAAGAGCACACAGGTCTTAGTCCACCCCTGGCTCCAGGCCACATTTTGCTTTGGGCCACTTTCTTGGCCGCCTTGAATCTTTGGCATCACCTCGAATGATTAAGAAAACACTCTAGCCCAGGATGTTTTTTGGAAGGTCACAGGCCTTGGCTTTCACAAGGCAGTAGGTCTATCTGTCCCTCTCAGGCCGCTCCCACAGGCAGCTGTGATCAAGTGGAGCAGCATAGCTCCACCCAAAACTCCCGAGGAGCCCATGTGGCCTCAGCCCAGAAACAGATGGGAGACCGCCAGGAGTCCCCACAACCGAGGGACGCAGAGCAGAACCAAAGTCCTGATCCAACCAAGGCTTTTAGAAGTCACCCTTCCCTCTAGCCTCTCTCTAGGGCGGGTCTCTTCTTTCTCAAACAGAAAGGAGTGGGAAATTCCCTTCCCAACAGGGTGCAACTTAAAATGCACTTTGAAAAACTACAGCGGCAAAACCAGAAAGTGTTGAAACTCACCTTGGGGTGCTGGTACGGGCTTCCTGCCGGCGGAGTGGCCCCGGGGAGCGGCGAGTGCAGGTCGGGTGACCGCGACCCTAGCTCAGGGAGTGCGCCAGGCTCCTCCCGCCGCCAGGTCTGGGCGGGGCGCCGCCTCCGGGGAGGTCAGCGGGGTCCAAGCCGCGCCGCTCGTACCTGTGGCTCCCGGGCCGGCGCACACCAAGAGGGCTCGCCGCAGCTGCGTCCTGCCCCGCGTGTCGCAGACGCGACTTCCCGAATAGATCGCCGTCTCTGCACCTCGCTGGCCCGGCCCGAGCTTTCTGCCCCGTGCCGGCCAGTCGCCGGGTGCTCAGGACTCGGGCGCACACGCCTCGGGCGCGTCCTCCTTCGCGGTCTTCCCGCCAGTCCCCTCCCCGCCCCGCCGTGACGCGCTCCTGCCCCTCGGTGCCGTCCCGCAGTGCGCCTCCTTCAGGACAGACGCCTCCTCCCGGGGGAGCCAGCCGGCGGCTCTCACAGCCCCGCCAGCTTCCCGGACGGGACGCACGGCTTGGGGCAGACCCAGAACAGCCTTCTTGGGAACCGGGTGGGAGGCCTTGGGGAAGGAGACCAGACGCAGGGTGGATGAAAGGCCTGCGGGCTTCCGACTGGACAGACGGACAAGACAGGCTGCACGGCCCCTCCCACCCCTGTGTCCCCCCAGGGGCATGAGCAACATCGCAAGTTACTGCCCTTCGCTAAAGGTGTTAGGGAGAACTGTACTTCCCCAGGACTGACTGTCTGAAGCAGAGGCAGGGGAAGGTTAAGTTCAGCAAGTTCTCAGGGTTCCCTCTCCTACCTGGCTGCTCTCCCATTTATTTTTTATTCAGATCTCTTGGGGCTAATTCCCAGAATGGAAAGGCCTGTGCCACTGCTGGATGGTCCAGGGTAGGGTCTCCAAGCTTCCTGTGGGTTGGGAAGGTGGTGATGCCAGGACCTGGCTGTGGGGCACCTGGGGTCTTTCCAGAGTCCTGGAGGAGGGGTGTCTTTCCATGACATGAATATGAGAGTCTGCTCTCTTTGACTGCAGTTGGCAGGTGCTCAGGTACCAGGTGAACAAACGCCAGGTGCGGAGTGGGATTCAGTCTCTCCTCACTGCCTGGGCGGTGATGTCTGTTGGCCCCTGCGTGTGGTCATTAAATAACTAGTGCAACCACCTTTCACAAACTAGCAACAAGAGAACCCTTTTGTTTATGCAGGAAAAGCCAAATGGTTCCGAGATGAAAGGCTAAAGAGAAAACTCAGCACTCTAACCAGAAATGCCAAGAATATTTAGGGAAAGAGAAAAACAAATAACCAAACCAAACCAAAGCAAACCCCAGACTAGTATTCTTTCAAAGAGAGGTTAGATAAAATGTTTCCAGAAATCTAGGCTGAAATAACTCAATCCAGATTTGAATTTGAAGAAAGCGGAAGGGAGCCCAGAAATAGGTGGGGTAGCAAGTAATCAGGTAGGTCTCGGAGCCTGGATGTGTGTTGAAACAGCGGTTTGGGAGTGCCAGACTGAGGAGGTTTCCTCAGTAGATATGTGACCGGGTAGGTAAAGCTCCATCTGCAATGACACCTTGATCTACAATCATCTGTCTATATAGAGTTGATTCCTCTAGAACGCCAGCAGCCTGAATCCAGAGTTTAGGGTCTACTGGAACATTAAGGGAGACAGGTCTGGAGGTGGGGGTGAGGTGGGGATGACCAGAGGGTTTAAATGCTGACCTGAAGATTAAGGAATCTGCTTCTTTTTAGAGCTTTACATGCAATATAGCATTTAGTCTTACACATTTATGAGCTATAGTATTTTTCTCCTTTTCCTAAGGTACAGAGGCAAGTAGCCTCCTCAAGGTCACAGCTATGAAATGGTGGAGCCCAGATTTGAATTCTGTGTTTCCAGCCTCCCAATCTATCCTTTAACCACTGTATCATCTACAAGAGGAGAAGATAGCATATGAGGGGAATTTCACACCAGAACAGGGTGATGTGCAGGCCCGAGATGATGTTTACTGAGTGAAGGCTATTGAAAACACTTTGCTGGGCAATATTACAGCTTTCTTTTTAAGAGAAAACAAGGAGAAACTGAGGCAATTAACTTGAGCTTACAGCTTTATAGATGTGGCTGTCAGAAGAAAAACCAAAGGTCTACCCATAAGGTGGAACCTCTGCGCTATCTCAATTCATGAGGAAAAAAGTTTAGTGCAAAAGCCAGTAGCATCTGTGGCAGACAAATCAGGCACGCACAGATGGGCCAGATCACCCATTTGTAGCATTGGATCTCCAAGGCTGCAAAATATTTTGAGACAGTTACATTACCAGCGAGATGCACTTATGGTAGAAGAAAAGGAGTGGGCATCTGGCCAGAAGGTTCTCATTCTGGATGGATGATGCATCCTTTATGAAAAAGCAGGTTCAAGCACCCACCTATTTTTTTATTTAGCTGGCAGTGAAATCCCAACTCCTATGAACTCACGTATGGCCCTAGGCAACCACAGTGCTGTTACATCGTGCTTAATGCTCATTATTTTTCTTGGTTTTAGTAAGGATATTCAAAGATGATCAAGAGGTTAGTGGGCTCTAAATGGAGTGAAACAGAGCATTAGCAACTAATTAAGAAAAGAAAATTCCAAAGTAGCAGATTCATGAGCTGAGACTGGAAATTGAAGCTCATTTTTTGGGTGAGCCCCCCCTCCCCCATTTGAACAGTTGATGACCTCTGGTTTCACATCAATACATTTTGCCCAAATGGTGTTGCCACCCTTTCAGATGTGAAAATCAGTGGGGTGTTAGGCGCTGAACTTGAGCTGCTTTGAAAGGTAAGATGCACTCACTCTGCTTGCTTTGCTTTTCTAGTGATGCTGGGCTTTTTAGATAGGTGGATGATGGCTTTGACCAGCATGGATCCGCTTATCCACACCCACTGGTGGGAGACAGTTTCCATCAGTTTACAAAGTCTGAGTTTAATACGAGGGGCTGTGTCCAGGACAGCAATGCACCTTTGTCAGGTGTGGGAAATGTTCCACTGAGGATATAGTCTTACTGTCATCTAAAACTGTGAAATATTCTTGCCTGCAGCATGGAGTAAGGGCTAAAGCAGAGATAGAGAGAGTCCCTGAAGAACTACCAGAATGATGAGAAATCAGAAGGCTGCTGGCAAGGCAAAGGCTGTTAGCAGGAGATGATGAGACTATAAATGGTGTGGATAAGATACGCAGAGACTTGTTCATGAGATCCTGAAATATAGCAGTCTGAGAACAGGGAGACAAGTTCAGGACAAGTCAGTGGAAATACCATTTCATGCAGCAGGTAATGAATTGATGGAATGGATTATCTCCCAGAAGTGGCACAACTGGCAGTGCAAATGGATTGCAGAGGGTTTAGATGAACATGTAAATGGGAAGACTATAACGGAGAGCTGCAGGAGGCGAGGAATATTCCACATGGTTAGATGTCCAGGTGACCCAAAGGATCCTTACACAGTATGTATCTTAAGGTTTGCGTGGATGACAGAATCTTGGTCTTCCTGACCAGGAAAGATCTTTTGACCATGAAATGATAGAAATGAAACCCGCCTGGCAAAGTTTTATGAGGGTGAAGGAGCTTCAACGAAATAGGGGTTTCAGCCGGAGGGAAGCAGCAAGTGTTCTACAGAATGATCAAATTGCTGCTCTCAGGCTAGAGCAGCAGGTTTTTGTTGATTTCTTGAAGTCGAGCTAAAGTCTAACCATTTTCATTAGCCAGGGACTTGGTTTCAAAAGATACTTCTTTTGGTGACAGACTTGAGCCACCTGGCAGTCATGGGCAACTGAAATTTCCATGATGGTGTGGCACCATCAGCCCGTGCTTGGTGGGCTAACAGGTTGTTAATTTCGCTCAGGAACTGCTGAGTTACTCTTACAAGTGGCAGCGTGATTCTGCATAAATGTCTTGGTTTTATGACAGGGCTGAAGGATTTTCTATGCTTGAATTGCTAAAAAAGCACAGGGATCGAGTAGAAGAAGCCGTAGGTCCAATGGGCAATAGGCCAAGTTAACCCTCAGTCTTGGACTAAACCTTTTTAATTGATCATGTCTCTGTGCAGAGCTGAGTAGACTCTGACTCAAGTGTTTTTTTTTTTTTTTTTTAATTTAAGAGGAAAAAGAGAAAAACACAAAACAAACCAAAGCGGCGTAAGGGTACACGCAATACAGAACTACAAAACAAAACAAAACAAAACAAAACAAAACAAAACAAAACAAAAAACCATAACAGTAAGAAATTACCTGCTAGTAGATTACACACTATTTTCTTGAAAATAGTTCCTCAAATCACAGTATCAAAGAACACAAGGTGGACATTCAAACAGGGAGACTGCAAACAGCTGTGTTCAATGTTCCAAAAACATTGATAAAGTCAGCTATTTAACACCCCCAAACACACTTGCTGTTATATCCGTTAGAGCTCCTTTTCTTTTTTTTTTTTTTCCCTCTCTTTTTTACAACAAAATTTACACATCTTGGATTTTATTACTCCTTAGTGCTTATTACTTTCTTTGGGGGGGGGGGAAGAATACAGTCAAATATGGCAAAACAAAGCTGTCAGTCAATACCAAGGATAGACGTAGCACATGGTGTAGAACAGAGTACAAGTTTATCAACAATGGTTATCAACGTTGTCCCTTGTTTCCTTAAAAAGAATTGTCTATCTTATTAGATATTATAAAGTTGGACAAAACAGTAGAGAACAAGACCAATAAAACTTAGGCATTGTAAACATTACAGGACTTCCAAAGAAGACAATAGTCAAACCAGAATGGGTATCTTAGTGAATCTTATTGTCTTCAAAGTAGTTGCCTATGTCTTCAAACTTGATACTATCATATAGAATGGAACAGAGTCTAATCAGTCAAAACAAGATCGTGGGAGTACTACAGGACTTCAAAACAAGTTAATAGGAAATCGAAAAGAGTTACTATTTATATATCCTAATTTTTTTGAATTTTTTCTTTAATTAAGACAAACATAAGAAATGACTAAATAATTTTTTTTTTGAAACAATAAGGGGGAGATTGAGATGAAACAGGACATAACAATATAACAATAGAGGTCACAGCATGACTGTTTCAATAACCTAGTACTTCACCACCTTATAACCTGACTTAATAGTAGTTACCATAGTGTCTTTTTCCTTGAAATATTTGGGTAAAACTTCATATACTCTAGCTTCAAATATTTTCATATCAAGAAGCCCAGAATAAAGCCTTTCTGACTCAAGTGTTAATTAGCAAAGGGGATAGGCAATATGGAGAAAGAGAGGCCAGGTCTTTCTTCCCAGTTTAGTCTCCCACCTGACATCTGTTAGCCCATACAAAGAGTCAGTGTTCTCAGAAAAAGTGGGCTTTAGGTCTCTGGGACATAACCCAGCCAACTGTTAACACAGCTCACACTCAGAGCTGTTATCTACAGCAAAGCTACTGGGAAACTAATAAAGTATTACTTTAGTCATGTGACCTTCAAAATTAGTGACTTTAAATTGACTTAGGATAAGTGAAGAACGCTTAAGATCTTTTCTTAGAAACCATTTCTTATTCCATGCAAACATCCTGCTTTTGTGGCTTAATCAAGATCTTAAGATGGATCTGTCGAAACATGCCATGCTACAAAGGGTAATAATTTATTGTGCCTAGGAGTTTATTTTGTATCCTGGCCTTCAGTTCAGTCCACCATGGTTCTTCCTAACTGTCTCACATAGAGCTTGGATTCCAGCTGAAGGGCGGTGCCAACACCATCTCCCTGTTTATACAGTCTCTGTGGCGTTTGCCTTCTGAAGGAAGCAAAACCCTGTTCTTTTTACCCAACCCATTTGAGCTGCGTTATTGACTTCACATTTTGAGTGTGTGCCGTGGTGGTTTGGGAGACTCTTTGTTTATGCCTCTGGGACCCTAAGGGGCTCAGTTTTCATTTTCTGTTTCTGTTCGCTCCTCCCCACCCCTCATTGTATCTTCAAAGCTATTTTTACAATATATCTCTGATAATTATGACCTGACCGGTAATACTGTTCAGGGCTGATAATTGTAAACTAGCTGGCAATAGTATTGAGCTCGCTTTGTTCAAATGTAAACAGTAGGCCTCTGGATTCCATTTTTGTGGCAGTGGTCTCAGTGTGGGAGCAGAGCCTTAAAGATTTCTCATTTCTCCTTTCTTTGTTGTTTACCTTGTTGCCTGTGCTTCTCTTGGAGGAGGGTTTACTTATCGATTTATTGAGTGAGCTCATTGGGAGTTTCCTATAGCATTCACAGGTAACAGTCCGTCTGACAGAGTGATTCCTGGTAGGCCCAGCTCACCCTGCCCAGTACATTCATTCCTGCAGAAGTTCTTGTGAATTCAAAACTTGTACATTCTTTTTGCCTCAAGGGCTGACAAGGTAACTGTGGCTTTGAAATTTGCTTCCTTAACTACTTCAGTGACTCACAATATCAATGTTGCAACAAACCAACTTCCTGTCTCTAAGCTGGCTCTTTCATAACAGGTGAAAGGAAGGGCTGAAAAAAAAACCGTCTTAAAACAATGGAATAGTCTTTTTTTTTTTTTTTTTTAAAGCCTACAGCACCCGGTATTCCCAGGCGGTCTCCCATCCAAGTACTAACCAGGCCCGACCCTGCTTAGCTTCCGAGATCAGACGAGATCGGGGGAATAGTCTTCATTTACTAACTTGTAGAATACACTCAGTCTCTCTGTTTTAACTGGTATTTGCTTGTTGCTTTCTATATGCCAGACACTGGGCCAAGAAACTTTTGTGCTTTTCCTTTAAATTCCTAACAACACCACGAGGTCCTGCTGTCTTAGACATCTAATAGATGTGGAAACTGAGATCTGGAAAATTTTAAAATTTATCTAAGTTCATGTGAGTGGCAGACAGAAAATTCAATAAATAGAAACACTTATTCCATGCACATGTATTCCCAGGATCATACAAAGCACTAAATATATAGAAACAAATGAGACTTGAGTCTGGTGGATCTTAGTGAGTCAGGTTTCGACCCCAGGTTTTCTGAATTCAGAACTCCAGTGCTCTCCACCTCAATCATTTGTACAGGTTTAGAGTATCCGTGGGACAGAATCCAATGAACTGATTCTGGGATGATACCATCAACAATAATACTGCCTATGGCTTTGTAAATTTTATTTACAAGGATATTTCTTAATTTGCTTAATTTCGACCCAGTCTTTGGTAGGTGGACAGAGAAAATGAGTAATGGGCCTTGTAGAGGCTGGAGTTGTGTAACGTGATTCTAGATCCAAGTGTTCTGGCTCCTAGACCAGTGTTCCGTATTTGCAGTATGTAGGGTGAGTGTTGCATTCCAGGAACATTTCTTGGTGGATACTGAAAGGGTCATCTGAAAATATCTAGAAGCAGAACTGAGGTTGACAAACTCAAGCAGAATATGGGTTTCAGGCTCAGAGGAAATTTTTACTCTTGGGAAAGCATGGGATACAAGAGTGGATCTCAAAAATTCCCACTGATCTATTCCTAAAGCGTAAAAAAATTGTTTTAGAAAAACATTAATTAGCAACTTGTGGTTTCATGCACACTTTTCCATATACCTCAGGAGATGTCTGCATGATGGTTAGAAAGGCATAGAGTAAGATGACTTCTTGAAACTGCATTAGAACCATGCTCTAACCACCATGGTAATAAATGCAACCCATGGAATTTCATCCATCATCCATCCATCCATCCATCCATCCATCCATCCATTCATTCACCCAGTAGCAAATATTTATAAAGATCCCACAGTAACCTCTGGAGTGTGCTAGTACCATGATATAATATGATATTGCCCTTAAGAAATTTATAGTCTAATGTGGCACTGACCCTTGAAATGATTAGCAGGTAGCAGAAAACTGCTTATAATGAGATGCTAACTTTTGTAATTTGAATTCAGAGGCAGTAAGGGCTGGCAGGCTGATAGAAATCTTCCTGATAAAGCTGGATTGACAAGACTCCAGGAAGTATAGAGGAATTTAAATACAAGGAAAGAGAATGAACAGTGTCTAGCTGGGCATAGCATCTACAAAGTTGTGAAAGAGGAACAAAAAATGATAGGACAATTTTGGTAAGTAATATTAATTTCTCTGTCTTGCAGAAAAGTAGGGAAAGACTAAAAAACTCAAACCATGAAGGAGAAAAAGAAAATATTATTTATAATCCTGGTAACCAAAGATAATTGGTATGACACTTGCTTTAGGGCCACACTACTCTTTTAAGAGATTAGAATTTGTACTGAGGTGGTAGAATTTGTAGTGAAGATTTGGGAATCATCTAAAAGAAAGTAAATTTAGTGACTTTTTGTAACAGTTGTTAGAGTGTGGAAAGACCAGGAGGCTGGAGTGAGAAATTCCAGGTAAAATGTTCCTATATTCTAGCTCCTACCTTTAAAGTCACCTGAGTAATGAGCACTAACTGACATACTACCTTAGTCAGTAGTGAGTTCCCCATCACAGAAGTGATCCACATAGGCTGGATGACTCTGTGGAAAGAGTCATCTCTTTCAACTCCAAGATTCTAGGTATCACATTGTTAGCTGTGGAAATCCATATTTAAATAAATTATAATATTCTTTTCTCATTATTATAATTCAACAACCAGTTGTTTTGCTTAGTACATGTTACTGAGTAACATGGTAAATTGTATCAGTTAGGGTTCACTAGAGCAAGAGATTACATATATATATATATATATATATGATTTACAAGGTGGCTTACAATATGTACCTGAAGAGCCAGATGTGGAAGAATGCAAAAGGGCTGCTGCATGTTGGAAAGCTGGATGGTGCAATCAAAGGTGGAAGACCTTGAGCTCATTGTAAAGTCCCTTGTGAGTCTGTATCAGGAAGCTGAAAGGTCTCTGTTGGAAGGCTGTAGAGTCTGAGCTGGAAGACTGAAGAGTTCACCCTGGAAGCCTGGAGACAGATGTCCAAAGGCAATGGTAAAGGCTGGAACTCCTTCAAAGAAGCAGAAGTGAGATTTCCTTCTTTCCCTTTTCATTCTATCCAGGCTAAAAGCCTATTGGTTGGTGCCACACCCAGGGTGGGTCTTCCCTGTTGGGTAAGTCCATCATCCAGACACATACAGAACTATGCTAAACCAATTGGCTAGGCATTTCTTATTCAAGCCGACACCACAGTTAACTCTCACAGTAAATTTTATTAGGTGACAAAAATCAGCTAACTTTGAAATACCTGAGCAAAATTCTTATATATTTTAGCTGTTAATATTTGACAGCTGTCCCTACCCAGTCTCTGCTCCCAGCTTAGCCATTGTCTCCTCTGATAGTCTACTAGGCTCCCAAGTCAGGCAGCAGCCAGTTTTTTGTATTCCCACAGGACTCTGGGCTTGTTCATTGCAGAGCCATCTCACAGTAATAAAATTGCCTGCTTATTCCCCACACTGCACTGTGAGCTCTCGTGTGCAGGGATGATTTCTCGCAGACTTTAAGTGGCTTCACAAACATTTGTCATTGAATGATGACCTTCAACCACAAGGCCAGGTATGGGGATTGTTAGAAACTTTTGCTGAGCAGAAATGTGCATGACATCTTTCCTCATATGCCTGGCTCCTTGGATGCACCGAGAGCATGAAGTTCTTTCTTGTCTCAGTTCTTGTTTGGTGCTGCAATCTGGTCCCCCTTACGAAGGGCTGGAAGTATAGTTGGGTCTGTGCATGAGAAAGACATAAATGGTGAAAGGAAAATACTAAAAAGTGGCTGGGAGTGAGGATATGGCCGGAAACAGACTAAAGAGACACTTCTGAAACCAGGTCAGGTGTGCACTTTCCCTAAGGCCACCGTGACACTCACGGTGTCCTTCTCTGGTAGGGACCTTGGAACCCCCTTCTCTCTATATCCAATCCTGTTCCAGGCAAACAGAAAAGAATGCCAGCTGTGATCACTCCCTGCCTTCAGCATTACATTGTCCTTTCTCAGGTTCCTGATGTTGCCAGCTGTCAGTGAGAGCTGGTTAGGAAACAGTACTGCAGGTTCATCAAGAATTCTGTACACACAATGTTCAGCCTGATAGATGCTGGATCTGTGTTCCTGGGAGATTCACACAAGTTCCAACAAGAACCATCTAAGTGAAGACGGGAGAAGGGGGGCAGAATCAACCCACTTATCTTCCTCTCCTCTGATAGAGTCACTAACCGAGTTTTCAGTGGCTGTACAAATCATGTGGGCAAAAGATTATTTATTCCTATATATGGCCAGAAAATAGCCCAATCATGTGGCTGGCTTCCTGGTGGACACGCTCCAGTTTTTCCAGACCTGCAGACTCCAGAGACTTCCAGGCTGACATTGGTATCTGTGGCCTGCATGTAATTAAGTTCAGTAAAGGAAAAGTTGCCTCCCAGTAGGACTGCCCCTACTTTCCTGGTCCTGGTCCCGCCACCCCTGCCTCTGCTCTCTCAGAATGCTGCAGCTAAAAGCAAAGAATGAAGCTCTCACAGTTGCAGCCCTGCTAAAAATAGAAAGTTTGTTTATTTTTATGTTCATGAAACTCTTTTCCTGCTGCTGCTGTTGTTATGAGTAGAACTCCCAGGCAGGAAGGGGATGGGCTGCACTGGTCACCAGCCAAGTGACTTCTAGCTATGTGAAGGCTCAAATTGAGTCCAGGAGGAGCTAGAGGGCTGAGCTATTTGTCTTCCTTTGTCAGCTTCTCCTTTCTTAGCAGGCACCTGCTCTCTAGGATTTAGCGTGTGTGTTTCTTGGTTTTTAGATGATCTGCTTGCATGTATTTCTCCTTCAGAACAACCTTCCCTTTTGTTATGATTTGCTCATAGCAGCAGCGTGGCAGTAGTTAAGGACATTGGGCCAAGAGGCAAGGAATCTGGGCTCCTCTTCCAGTTCTGCTGAGTTGCTTTGTGACACTGGGTAAACTACAACTTCTCTGAACTACAATATCCTCATCTATGCCTTAGATAGAACAGTACAAGCCTAAAACTCAAGTGAAGTAAATGAGAATGAAACAGTTTTGAGGAGTTTATCTGTAAATGGATTGCTTTCTACTTTTGTTAAAGCCAGGCTTTTCAAGTGTGCCCAAAAGATACAGATGCTCCTTTGACCAAAGGACTCTTGACTCTCCTTCTCACGTTCTCATCGTATTTCCTTCATAGTATGCAAAACCCAAAAAACTCACATTGAAATACCTGAGAAAGGTTAGGTTTAAAAAAAGGATCATGGATTAGGATTTGATAAATACAGGAAGAGAAATATTTATCATTCTGTTAGTTTGTTGTGGGACTTGGAGCAAGGGTTGTATTACTGCTTCTTATCTCCTCCCTTGTATTGAAAACCATTACTCACAGCTGATTGCGCCAAGAGGAAGAGATCTCCACTTGGGCAGCCATCTAGATCACTGGGCTCATTCCACACCCATGGTGCTTGTCACTTGCTTTCAGAGAGCACCTGGAGTGACATCAGTGATACTTTCACTCTGAGATCCAAATGGCTGAAGACAAGCCTTGCTGGATACATCTCTGACTTGCCTAGAACCGTTATGATTATTGGGCTTGTTCATTTTCTCTGGAGGTACTGTGGTATCCCAGGGCTGTCCTGGCACCTGGATCATATTGGGTATCTATTGAACAGGTTTCTTGACTGTGAATCACAAAGTTATCGTGCTGACTGATATAAGTAGAAAGTAATTTATTTAAACTGGGGCTCCTGCTTTTCTTGTTTAAAATTTGGGGGCTCTATAATATGATTGGCTGACTTGTTTCCTCAATAGACTTACACTGAATTTAGTGTTTTCTTAGGTCTTGAATCTATGCAACTTTATCATCTTTGGGAATCATATTTTCAAGTCAATTTCAATTGTTGTAGACATTCCAAATATTGTTTATGTGCATTTCTACTTCTGATTAACAGAAAGTATTTGTTCTGTCACTAGGTTTACTTAAATTGCAAATATAAAAATACACACATATGATGCTATCATATATTCATTTTTTAAAAAATTAAAACTGTATTTCAATACAATTGGTTTTCACATATTTTGATTTGTACATTAAAAATATTTTCCCAGGCTTCATAGGCTGCACCAGACCAGCAAAGGGCTCATGCACATAAGAGGTTAAGAACTCTTTGACATAAAGCATATTAGCTAGGTCTCAATGAATTGGCTATAAAACCTTTAGAGGCCAAGAGAAAGGAAAGTGTGGGGTCTCTTGTTTAAAAAAATTCTTAAGAATTGCAAGGCTGCAAGAGTACACTGTTGCATAAACATAAGGGGCTGCTTAGTGTGAAACCCTGTGTGACTAACTATACAGAATACATGCCTGTGAAGGTGTCCTGGCTCACAGAATTTCCAGAAAGTTCAAATGGCCAGGCTCAGTAGCTAGGTAGCCAGAAACAATTTCCAAATGGTGCCTGAGCACTGGTCTGGTGGAAGTACAAGCTACCTCTGCTGGGCATAGATACTGCAGCTTGTTCCCATGCCACCCTGACAATAAATGCTGAAAATTACCCTTGCTTCTATTGCCACTGGTGCTGGATGGAGCTGTCTCTGTTGTCAGAATGGATTCTGCTTTTTATATCACACTTTACAGCTTACTGCATTTGGTTGGTGGAGCCTAGTTCATGGTGGGCCCTTCAGTTGGAAGGGAGTATGGTGAAACCAATCTGTCACTGCTAGCCTCCACAGAGAGAAAGCTGCTCTGCCTCACAGTAAGGGGAACCCCCAAACGAAGCAAGGGGTTGAGATGCTAAGTGGCCAAAAAGCATGACAAATGTTCTTGGAAGAAGCCATACCTGATCACTTCTGCAGAAAACCTATGGGCTAGCTCACACTGTGTGACACCCTTTAGGTAGAAAAGCCTGTGTGGGAGAGAATACACATGTGATGAAATATTTTTAATTTCTGGGATGTTTGGATGATTTCAAAGAACAATGAGGAAGAATATTTGGGATGGAGATTATTCAAGAAAATTTACAACCAATAAAAGGAGGACAAGAAACTTGGCCATTTTGCCAAACAAATTCTATCCACAAGACCAGACAAAGCCAGGAAGAAAAGTTGGGCTCTACAGTGTCATAAAACAACAAAGTCTAATTAATGCAAGAATTTCCTTGGAGCAAAGACTGTTGAGTCAGTGTTGATGTACCTGAAGTTGATTAAAGTCAAGGGGAGCAAGGGTTTCTCTAGAAACAAGCACCAAGTACCACTCTGTGGCTCCTAATCCTGACCTGTGTTCCAGGTTCCCCTCTTGCTTCCAACTGAGAAGTAAACCAGTAGGTTTTTCTGTTTCTCTTTCCCAACAGAGTGATGAGTAATTTTTTTTTAAAGTGATGCAAAGACAGAGCTGCTAATGAGAGGTTTGGCAGGAGTCCAGCAGAGTGCAAACTGCCTTCTGGAATTGTGGAAAGAACACTTCCGGTTGTCCAAGGGTCAAACTATCCAGCACCTCC
Organism: Cavia porcellus; assembly: GCF_034190915.1. Taxonomy (NCBI): domain Eukaryota; kingdom Metazoa; phylum Chordata; class Mammalia; order Rodentia; family Caviidae; genus Cavia; species Cavia porcellus. The sequence continues at coordinate 10,735,701 of NW_026947512.1, read as the reverse complement.
GCTGGGTCAGGAGCACAGAAACTCTGCTTGACAAGACAGAGGAGCAGCAGCTACCACCGAGCAAGGCTCCCTTGGAGAGTTTTATGATGGGGCTGATGGAGTTGCCTGTGAGGCTGTCCTGAGAAGGCGCATGAGTGTGCTCAGCTTTATCTCCTTTTCTCCTCATAGTAACTCTTTTTTAATTTTTTGTCTTTTTGAGACAGGGTTTCACTTTGCAGCCCAGGCTGATATTGAATTTGCAAACAATTCTCCTGCTTCAGCCTCCGAAGTGCTGGGATTACAGGTATGTTTCACAACATCCAGTTATTTTCCCATAGTAACTCTGAGAAAGGTATCATTATTCACACTTTACACACCGCAGAATCCAATTCCCAACCCTCTTTACCTTCCCAATACATTACCTTGAGGAGAAGAGTAGTTATCTACCACCTTTTGCTTCTGGGAAAAGACAGGAGATATTTTTCCTTTTAGTATTCTTTTTATCAAGAAGAGAAAATACTTATCAACACCCTTGCTGTGCACCAAATAAAAGTTGTTTGGAAAAATGAAAACAGACAGACAAGCAAACAAATAGCAAACCTCCACAAAAACCTTAATGTGGTTTTTGGGGCTATTTTAAAAATAAATGCAGAATAACTAAATTTTTAGAAAAGCTGAAAAGTAAAGAGCATTCCTGATCTTTATTTAGCTTCTCCTAATGTTGAAAGTGACACATTTGTCAAAACTAAAAAATTAGTGTTGGTATATAAATATTAACTACACTACAGGCTCTTCAAATTTCGTCAGTTTATATTAAATGCCCTTTCTTTGTCTTATGGTCCAATTTCAGATATCACATTGCTTTTGAGAAGTCTTGACTCTTAAGAGAAATTTCCAATTGCCAGTGGAGAGTTTGACTCAGAATTAAAAAAACTTTTTATTTGTAATTTCCTACTATTTTTCTTACCACAATACTTTGAAAATTAAGTGCTCTTTAGTTTTTGTTGCTCCATCGAGCTCTTGACTGCTTCACTAGAATGTTAATGCAAAGTGGTTTTAGTATTTTGGAGTAAAGATACGCAAAAATGCAGAACAGTGTGATCTTCAATTAGAATTTTGAGATATTCAGATATGTTCCCCCACTCCTAGTTCTAAATCCTATAAAAACATCACTTTTTACCTCCCACCTCAAATCTTCCTGTAGAGTGATGTAAGTTTGGCTCAGAGATCTGTTTTGTGGTGAGAGCAAAAGGGAATAAAAAGTGAGTTGTTGTGAAGTCACTTGTGTGGTTGGTTTCTCTGAGCTTCAATCCATTGTGCACAGCACCAGGTTCTGCTGGCAGCGTTCTGAACCATGCAGTGTTGTATTATATTTGTCTGAGTTTCTGCTTATTGATTAGGCATCCTTGCTAATATAATTTGTTTTCTTTTTTAATGGAACCAAATAATGGAATTATGGTTAGGTGTTTTTGAGTCTATACCAGGTCTCTTTTCATATCCTACTGACCTGGACTCCTAGAGCTTTGAGGAATCTGTAAAATTTCAGGAGCTAGGATGCTGAGGCTCTCTGTCATAGTTAGGTAGAACTGAGATCTCACAGAATGATTCTAATAAAAACCGTTTATGGGAGTTCATGAAAAAGATATAGCCTAGTTATACATGCTTAATGAAAAACTTAGTTCTTCATTCTCAATCTTTGTTTATGACAATACAAAAATATGGCTATGTTACAAAATTATATGCATAACTCTTCTATCCAGCATTGGGGTCTACTGGAAAATTAGGGCTTACTTTTAGAACAGTAACAATTACTAAAAAATTTTGCAAGTTTATTATGTGATCAATAGTCCGCCATCATCTTCGCATGTTTGTTTTATGCAATTTCTCATAATTCTTTGTAGTAAGTATCGTGATTTCAATGAGGCAAATTAAGTTAAAAATTGAATTCATTCAAGGTCACATAGCTAGAAAATAGTTAAGTCAGAACCTGAACTCAGGGCCACACTAAACTAGAATGTATGCACAGTTGGTAAATATGTATCTAAAACATACATGCAGTGTTTCAGGGAATGACTCTCCATGCTCTTTTAAACAAAGATTACTCAAATTCCAGAAGTCAATGATCTATACCACTTATTGAATTTTTCCTACAGGCTTGACACTGAAAAGGAGAGAGCAATAAAAAAAATCAACAAAGTACTGGAGTGGGAAGAGCCCAAGAGACTGAAATCTCATCCTACTTTGATGTCTGATTGGATTGGCTACATTATGCAACCTCTTGGGGTATCAAATGATTTATTTGTAAAGTGAGCAGATGGGATTAGATGAACTCAAAGGCTCCTGCCAGGGCTTCAGTTCTGTGCCCCCAAGCTTTGTGTCAGATATGGCACAGGGTAAATGCCAGATGTCATTCATGCCCTGAAGAATCATGAAACAAAACATTCAAATACATGAAGCAATTACAGAACAGCAGAGTGGTGAGTATTTCATGAGCTATATGGAATCAATGGACAAATAATCACTTGAGCCTCTTATGCATTCAGCAGTTTTAGCGGTAAGAGACACATGTCATAATCTTGTCCTTAAAAATATGCAAATTAGTTGGGAAAACAGGACATAGGAGCTATGGTAGTAACTAATACAAGATACTAGATAATTAAGTGCTAAATTGTACTATGCAGTCATTGTATGCTGATGGTTAAAAAAAATAAAAACACTAGTTCTTAGGCAAGGGTGCAAAACTTACAGAGTGTGAAAAAACTCTCCCAGGCATCAAGATAAGTATCATTTTAGTATAACTTCTTTTCAGTGTTGGGAATTGAACTCAAGGCCTCATGCATGGTAACAAATGCTTTATTACTGTTACCTCCCGAATGCAATATTTTAAGAAATCAAAATCAATATAATACTGAATATAATATTGAATATTATTACAGATTTTTCCATCTCAGACTCCATCTGTGTGCTGGGTACTATCCCTTCTTGCTTTACATTGTCTCGTTTAACCATCTTTATGATTAGATTGCATTCATGTGATTTTATGGGTGAGAAAGAGGAGGTTTGGACAACTCATGTCAAAACTCTGGCTTTACAATTCATGCTTTTGAATACCGTCCTATGTATAAATATGCACACAGAGTCCACTGCTCCAAGACAAGGTTGTGCACTCACCACTGCTAAACTGCAGGTGGGTCCTGGCCAGCAAACCCCTGCGTTCCTCCTGGAGGAGGATGTGCATCTGTGCTCCTGGCACCTCCTGCTGGAACCCTAGAGGGCCTTTTCTCTTCTCATCCCTTGGTTCCATGGAGGCCGAAATCACTCCTGAGTGCCCCACCCAACACCACAATTCCAGGATGCTTTTCACAAGTTCTAGGATATACTTCACACTGCTTTCATCCAGAATTAGGGCTTCCTGAATGGCATCCATTGCAATGGCTTTCTGCTTGATACAAAGAAAGAAGAGGCTACTCGTGTTTACCAGTGTCTCTCAAAAAATGAAACCATAATGAATTCAAAACTTACTTTAAAACTGTTTGCCATTTTAGGCCTCTTCTGTACCCCTTAGCTCTGTTTCCGGGCAGGAAGTGAAACCACAGAGAACAAAAAAGATCTTGATTTTCAAGTTAACACTCTGGGGCAGCTGTCTTTGTCATGGCAGCTGTGGATGTAGCAAACATTTGCCAAAGATCAGGGGCAAAGATGCTGACCAGCCGAGTCCTTTGGACACCTCAACTAAAACATGTTGTTTGGACCAAGAACCAGCTCATGCACCTTCAAGGAGAAGTTACATTTCTATAGCCCAAGACAAGTTGTCCTTATTGTAGATAGAGAGTGATAACTTGATGTAAAGAGGAAACCCAGAATTATGAACTGTGGGAAAAGAAACCAGCTTTGGGAGTTATCTGTTCATGTCTTTGTTCTACAATGAGGAATTAGAAACTCACAGAAATTGCATGACCCAGGGAAAGGTGACATAACCACTTTGTGGCAGGTATTGGATGTGAAACTGAGAAAATGGTATTGGGAAGTGCTAATTTTAACTCAACCAGAAGGCCATTTCAGTGGTGTGTAAAATACATTATTTTTAAGAGTATTGCATACTTTTGTTCTATTACTTCTCTCGGGTTTAGTGGGAAAATATCCTGAGATCATGTAAGTGATGCCTGCAGTGGAGGCTCATATGCAATATATTGGCTATTTCTGTAGTATAAGTAAGATAATCTCCAGTGACACAAATTCCTAGAGTGCTGTAGATTTTTCTACAGATTGGCACATATTGTCTCTGTTTTCATTTTTTATCTTGCTGGAAAGAATTCCATTTTTATGTTTCAAAAGGAGGCTGAGGCTATGTTTTAGATTTTACAGTGTGCATAGCTGATTCATGCAATACTAGCAGATCTGCTATTTTGTGACAATTCCAAAATATTTATTCTTCCAGGAAATTGAGTTATTTTGCTGGGCCACTATGATCCTCACATTGGAGAGTTATGTCCCTCTTCCCTAACATCCCACCCCAGGGATAAGGACCTGTGAGGAGCAAGGCATCCATAAAGGAAGACCATTAATGAATGACCTATAACCAATCACAACTTGAGGTATTTGACTTAGAAATATTAGGTGAAACTGATGAGTTCACAGAATAGGGAGTGAAAATTTATCGTGCATGCATCAGCCAAATGAGAATAATCATCTGCTGTTAGTTGCACAAAAGTATTGAGATAGATTCATATTATCCATTTAAAATACTGTATGTATAAACAGATACACACATACATATGTAGTGTATGTGACCTGCAAATGTTTCAGTTCTTCTGAAGTTATTCACAGTTCCTGGATTTCATTCTAGTATCTGAGCACTTGTTCAAAGTGTACTCATGCATGGACTGGGTTCACCTACTGTTAGTGTGGTGAGCTTCTTATCTTTCAGGGTCAGCTCAACTGTTAGCACTTCTGAGAAACTGTTCCTTAGTCTTTTAGGTGTAACTGATTGCTGTTTCCTTTGTGCCACCGTATGATCTTGTAGACACTTGATTATAGCCAGCGACTCTACTTGTGATTACTTGTTTACATATTTATCTTTCTACATGAGGACCAGAATCATGCTCCATTCATAGGTGTTCCAGAGCCTACCATGGTACCTAGAAGCTGAACAGATATTTATGAGAACTCTGTCTTAAGGATAATAGTGTTCTAGAAAGAGTTCCAGCCTGCTCTTTATGTTCATATAAACTGGCTTGTTGAAAAAAAAACTTGATTTTTTTCAAATGACTTCTAGTTTCTTTTACTATTGCTTTTAAAAAGAATAAAATATTTATTGAAGTATGATCATTATCCTGTGTAGATTCCAAATTTCTTTTTTATGTTGCTAGCTCTTTCCACCTATTTGATATTATATCCTGACAACATATTTGTCAGTCACAAGTATTAATCAAAAGCTCAGCGGGGGTGCCTAACATAACTTTTTTGTTGCGGATCATCTTTTTCTTAAGTACTCTCCTGGTGATATAACTTTGGCTTCAAGTACAGTTTCAATGAGGAAAATAATTCACATAAAACTGTCTTGAAGTTCATAACCTAGAGATTGGAGCTGTCAGTGAGGAAAGGGAAAATTATAATTCATTGACCTCCTATGTGCCAGACATTATGCTTTATAATTGACATACATTATATTATTTAATTCTCAGCCCCGTACCATAGGTGGATGGTCTTATACCATATTTTACAGCTAAGGAATTAGATTCAGAGTTGGCAGGATCCTATAATCACAAGCTCACATTCTTTACTGTGTATTATCTTTCTTACTACATTAAGTCACCTAAATTTTATCCAAAGGCAAACATTTGGGAAGATTACAATTGAAAGTGGATTGTAAATTCCTCTAGGCTGGAGCTATGCATTAAGCTGAAATGTGCCACTGAATGATTTTGACATGTCTTCCTTTTTTGATTTTCCTTTATATGTGAAAAAATAGAACTCACACTGGGATTCCTCTGTAGGCAGCTAGAAATGATGTGTAGATTTCACACTCTCTCTCCTTCCATCAGTCACAAAGAACAATTTGTAGGATCTAACCCCAGACTTAAAAGCTGTACAGCAATGTTCATGATTCTAACCACATATTCATTTTTGCTTGTCTTCCTGCTATATAGAGCTCTTCCTTTTGAGTTATAGTGTGTGTGTGTGTGTGTGTGTGTGTGTGTGTGTGTGTGTGTGCCCATCTTTATCTGTATTTCTCTCAGATCAGGGAAGAAAGTAAAAAAGATGTGTACACTATAACACAGTCATTCACTGATTTGTTCATCCATTCAGCAATCATCCCTGCATCCTTACATGTGTCCATCGAGTGTCTAAAAAGTACACACTGTCCACCTTTGAAGAACTCTTAAGCAAGTATGCAGAAAGCAGAGTGCAAGATGGTAAATTTATTCTATTTTGGTCCTATGAACAAAGTCTGAGAAGAGTAAGAAACTAACTATATAGGACGAAGTATGAAAAGGCAAAGAACAGTGAAATCCACAGACTAAGAATTCACTTGCTGAATATTTAGTCATTCCGCAAAACATTTATGGTATTGAGCATCTCAAATGTGTCATTCACCATTTGAAGCCCTGGATATACACAAAGATTGGTAATACACAGTCACAAGGTGCTTATAGATTAGAAAAGGCTAAAGACACATAATCAAATGAGTGGTGGGTACAAAGATCTATTTAATGACCAAGCAGCTTCAGAAAGAAGATGAATTCTCTTTGAGCTGGACCTTTGGAGAGGAGCGAGCAAGATTCCTAAAGAACATTAGTTTAGCTGAATTCTGAGTTATATAAAGATGCTTTTGGGGTGAGCTGGAGAGAAACACAAAACAGCAAAGCACACTAAGGAGCTTCAAGTTGTCAAGAGTCAGAGAGAAGTGTGTGAAGGTGGGCAGGGTGAACAGTGATCTGGGCTGATGGGTGAGGACATGGAACAAGAATGACCTTGTTTGCCTAACTACCAAGTTTGATCTCAAAGTTCCTGGAGAGCTCTGGGAAGACTTTTTAAACAATCTAATGGTGTCATCAGAATGACATAAGCATACTTGCATCAAAGATATGTAAATGGAAGTAAAGGTACAAAGTGAAAAATTAACATTATTTTTATGTATGTTAATTTTTCAAAAGTATTCACAATTACATTAAAGTTAGTAAAGAAATACCAGTGATAAATTGTAAATACAATTTTAAATTGAATTTTGAGAAAATTGCACAATTCTGAAGAATAATATAGGGAGGTCCTATGTATCCTTTACCTGGTTTCTTCCATTGGTAATTTCTTATAACTACAGTACAATTTCACAGTCAGGTTATTGACACTAATAGAGTCAAGACAAAGAATTTCCCTCACTGTAGGATTCCTTATGTTGCCCTTTTATAAGTTTTTATGTTTTACAAACATAGACATAATCACACACTTCCTCCAACTCATTTCTTAATCTTTGAAAATTTCTCATGTTTTTTTGTTTGGTGTGGGGCTTTAACTCTTTGTCTAATTCTAAGTCACAGAGATTTTTCTTCCATTTTTTCCTAAGGTTGCAGTTCTATTTTACATTTAACTCTGTGATCCATTTTGAGGTTAATTTCTGTATAAGGTATGCGATTTAGGGGGAACTTGTGTGTGTGGGTGTGTGTGTTTCTTTTATTGAGCTGCTATTGTGCCTTTGTCAAAGATCAGCTGGGTATAACAGTGTGTGGCCATATCTGAACTCCCTGTTCTGTTCCACTGGTCTATGTATCTGTCTCCACTAATTCACATGGATTTGGTAACTGTAGCTACACAGTATTAGAATCATCTAGACTGATCCTTTTGTTTCAAAAGTTTTAGGTATTCAAATTTCCTTTGCCTTTCCATATAAAGTTTAGGACCTTTGGACTTTTGACTATTTTGACTCTCTCTCTCTCTCTCTCTCTCTATATATATATATATATATATATATATTTTTTTTTTTTTTTTTTTTTGTCTTTTTCATCGGTACCGGGGATCGAACTCATGACTGCCTGCTTTCAAGGCAGGCGCTTATGCCGCTGAGCTAAACCCCCAACCCCCTATTTTGACTATATTTTTAAAATGTTTTTTTTTGTTTTGTTTTGTTTTGTTTTTGTAGTTCTGTATTATGTGTACCCTTACACCACTTTGGTTTGTTTTGTGTTTTTCTCTTTTTCCTCTTAAATTAAAAAAAAAAAAAAAAGGCTCTAGAGTTTTGACAGGAATTGTGTCAAATCTATATTTGGGAAAATTGATACTTTATTATTTTGAGTTTTCTAAACCATGAACATGATATATCCATCTACTTAGATCTTTGTATAATAGCACACAACTCTACATGTGATCTGTTAGATTTACACCTAAGTATCTGCTTTTTGTGTGCAGTTATAGTGATTTGTTTTTAAGGTGCCCAAATGTTTATTTATAATAAATACGAGACACTTCATATGTTTATCTTAAGTCCTGTGACTTTTCTAAACTTGCTAGTTCTTGGAAGTTTTGTTTTTGGTTTAGCTTATTTTTATAGATTTCCTGGGACAGTTATGTCATTGCAAACAGGAACTCTTTTATTACATATTTTATCATTTTCTACTCTGTCAGCCTCTTATTTTCTTTGCAGTATTGTAATGGTGAGTACTTCTAGCACTATGTTGAGAAAGAGTGGTGGGGGCAGACATCCTTGCCTTGTTTTAGATCTTAGAGGAGAAGTTATCTAGTCTACCACTAAGTATAATGCTTGCTGTGGTTTTTTAAAATACTTTTTATTTTTCTGAGAATTTATTAGTACATGATTATAGCACATAATGATTACATTCCTCATGAGGAGCTGGCTCAGGTACATAACACATCTTAATTCTTTTTTTAAATCTCATTTTCCTCCCCTGTCCTCCTCTCCCTCAATCTTTTAATCCTTTCCCATTTGAAAAAGATCTGTTTCTCTATTTCCTATCATCTGTCTTTTTTCTGTACCGGGATCAAACTCACAATCCAGGGCTTGCCAAGCAGGTGCTTATGACACTGAGCTAAATCCCCGGGTATATCATCTGTCTTTTACTTTGTTCTTTATTTATATTGTGGGTTTCTTATATAAAAGAAACCATGCTATAATTAAGGTTGTGCATCTGATTTATTTCACTTAACATTATTGTCTCAAAGTGCATCCATTTTTCTACAAATGATTCACTTTTTTTTTTTTTTTTTTTTTTTTTTTGTCTTTTTCCTTTTTATCAGTACCGGGGATTGAACTCACGACTGCCTGCTTGCAAGGCAGGCGCTTATGCCGCTGAGCTAAATCCCCAGCCCCCTGATTCACTTTTTATAGCAGGGTAGCATTATATTGTATAGATAACTACATTTTCTTAATCCTTTCATACTGATGGACATTGTTATGGTCCACAACTAGATGTTCCCCCAAAGCCTTATGTGGTCATAGATGGGGATTTTAGAGGTGGCTAGATCTAGGGTTGATGCTGGGATTAAGGATGTGATGCTGAGATTGATTAATGGTGTGATGCTAGGATTAAGGGTGCCCCGCCCTGGTGGTCTAGATAGACAATAAAGGACAGAAAGAGGGCTGCTGTGGTTTGCTCCTTGTCACTTGCTGCTTGTTCTTTTCTACTTCATTGCTTTGCAGCCTTCTGTCTGTCATGAACTGTTTCTCCTCTGTAATGTCCCTCTGCCATCCCACCCTGCCTTGGAGCCATCCAACTACGGACTGAAACCTCTATAAACTCTGAGGTACAATAAACCTTTCCTTCCTTAGATTTGGGTATCAGGTATTTTGTATAAGCAATGAAAAAAACTAACTGACAGACACATAGGATGCTTCCATAATTTAACTATGGTGAATTGTACTACTATAAATATGGAAATGCTTGTATCTGTATAATATAATATCTATAAATCTTTTGGGAAGATTCCCAGAAAGACAATAGCTGGGTTGATGGAGTTTCTAGTTTTAGTGTTCTGATGACTCTCCATACTGATTTCCATAATGGTTGCACTAATTTAGATTCCCACCAATGTAGGAGAGTTTCTTTCCCTGCAGCTTTAACAGCATGTGTTGTTACTTGATTTTCCCATGATAGCCATTCTTTCTTGAGTAAAATAAAACTTTCTCATTCTTTTAATTTGCATTTATCTAATGGCCAATGATGTTGAACATTTTTCCTGTATATATTGGCCATTTGTACTTTTATTCTAAGAAATTTTTATTCATTTTAGTTGCCCAATTTTTGATTGGTGCTTTTATTTTGAGGTATCTACTTTTTGCATTCTTCATACATTCCCTATGTTAGTCCTCCATCAGGGGTGTAGCTGGTTAAAAAGTTTTTTTTCCCATTGTTTAGGTTGTATCTCCACTGTTATTACTGGTTTTCATTGCCGTGCAGAAGTTTTTAAATTTGATATGATTCCCTTTGTTGATTCTTGGTACTATTTCTTGTACATTATATTCTATTCAGAAAGTCCTGGCCTACTTCTATGTCTTTAAGAGTTTTATGTATTTTGTCTTCTAGTAGATTACATTTTAACATTTATATGTTTAATCTATTTTGATTTAATTTTAGTACATAATATACAGATGCTTGATCCATTTAGATTTTAGTTCAGTACATGGTGATAGGCATAGGTCTACTTTTAGTTTTCAGCATGTGGAGAGGCAGTTTTTCCAGCACCATTTATTAAACTATTGTTCTTCCAGTGAACATGTTTGGCCCCTTTATCAAAGATAAGGTGGTTGAGTGTGTTGGTAGTTGTGGTTGTATCTTCTAACCTATTCCATTGATCTTCAGATCTGTGTTTATTCCAGTATAATGTTGATTTTATTACAGTAGCATTGTAGTATAACTTCAAGTCAGGGATTGTGATGCCTCCTGCCTTGCCTTTGCTGCTTAGAATTGCCTTTGCTATTCTAGGTCTCTTCTGGTTCCAGATGAATTTTAGGATTGATTTCTCTAGATCTAAGAGGTATGTTGATGGTATTTTGATTGGAATTGCATTGAGTCTGTATAAGAGTTTTGGGAGAATGGCCATTTTTACCATGTTCATTCTTCCTATCCGTGAACAATGTTCATTCTTCCTATCCTATCCATTTTCTAGGATCCTCTTCAATTTCTTTTTTTCAGGATATTATAATTTTTCCTGTATAGATCTTTTACTTCTTTTGTGAAGTTAATTCTTAAGTATTTCATGTTTTTGGATGATAGTATGAAGGGTGGGGCTTCTCTTATTTTTCTCTCAGTGATTCTGTTGTTAGTGTATAGAAATACTATTGATTTTTGAGTATTGATTTTGTATCCAGCTACATTGCTGAATTTATTTATTATATCTAGGAGTCTTTCAATGGAGTTTTGGGTGTCTTCTATGTAGAGTATCATGTCGTCTGCAAATAACGATAATTTAATTTCCTCTTTTCCTATCTTTACCCCTTTTATTTCTCTCTCTTGTCTAATTGCTCTGGCTAGTATTTCCAGTACTATGTTGAGTGGGAGTGGTGATAAGGGACATCCCTGTTTTGTGCCTGATTTTAAGGTAAAGGCCTTTAGTTTTTGGCTATTTAATATGATGCTGGCTGTTGGTTTGTCATAGATGGATTTTATCATATTGAGGTAAAGACCATCTATTCCAATTTTCTGTAAGGTTCTTATCATGAATGAGTGTTGGACCTTAGCAAAATCTTTTTCTGCATCTGTAGAAATGATCATGTGATTCTTACTTTTGGCTCTATTGATATGGTGGATTACATTTATTGATTTACGTATGTTGAACCATCCCTACATGCCTGGGATGAATCCCACTTGGTCATGGTGTATAATCTTCTTGATGATTTGCTGCATCCTATTTGCCAATATTTTATTGAGGATTTTTGCATCTGTGTTCATTAGTGAGATTGGCCTGTAATTCTCTTTTTTAGTTGGGTCTTTCTCAGGTTTTGGTACTAGAATAATATTTGCTTCCAGAGATGACTTAGGAAGAATTGGTTCCCTTTCAATTTAATTGAAGAGTTTGAGGACTGTTGGTATTAAGTCTTCTTTGTATTTCTTGTAGAATTCCACAGTGAATCCATCTGGGCCTGCACTCTTCTTTGTAGGTAAGGACTTAATTACATTTTCAATTTCATTAATAGAAATTGGGTTATTCAGCAGTTTTACATCCTCTTGATCTAGCTTTGGTACTTCATATGTTTCTAGGAATCTGTCCATTTCTTCCGTGTTATTAAACCTATGAAAATAGAGGTTTTCGATATAGGTGTTGATGACCTTCTGTATTTGCAGAGAATCTGTAGTGGTTTTGCCTTTTTCATTCCTTATTGCATGAATTTGAGCTTTTTCTTTCCTTTTTTTAAATAAGGTTGGCTAGGACCCTAATCAATTTTATTTATTCTTTCAAAGAACCAACTCTTTAATTCATTGATTCTTTGGATTGTTTTCTTAGTCTCTATTGCATTAATTTCTGCTCTGATTTTTATAGTTTCCTCCCTTCTTTTGTCTTTGAGCTTGACTTGCTCTTTTTTTTCTAGATGTTTGAGGTGTAGTATCAGGTTGTTTATTTCTGTTTGTTTTGTTTTCCTGATGTAGGAACTCAGTGCAATAAATTTTCCTCTGAGGATCGCTTTCATTGCATCCCACAGATTCTGATAAGTTGTATTTGTATTTTTTTATTGTAGGTATTGTTTAATTTCTTCTTTAATTTCCCCTGTGACCCATCGAATGCTCAAGAGTGTGTCTAGTTTCATGGCACTATGATCTGATAGATGGATTTTATCATATTGAGGTAAAGAGCAATCTATTCCAATGTGTGGGATAATTTCAATTCTTTTGCATTTATTTAAATATGCTCAGTGAGCTAGTATATGAGATAGTATATTCTCTATTTTAGAGAATGTCCCATGTGCTGCTGAGAAGAATGTATATTCTGATATTGTTGGATAGAACACTCTGTATATGTCTGTCAAGTCTGTTTGTTCACAAGTGTGATTCAGTTCTGTTACTTCTTTGCAGATTTTCTGTCTGGTTGATCTGTCCTTTGCTGTCAATGGTGTGTTAAGGTCTCCTGTTATAATTGTGTTATTTCTAATTTGATTTTTCCTTTCTATTAATACTTGCTTTGTATAACTGGGTCCTCTGGAATTTGGTGCATATATATTAAGATAGTTATCTTTTCCTTTTAAAGTTTTCTCCTAACCAGTATGTAGTGACCTTCTTTATCACTTTGGATCAATCTTGATTAGAAGTTCATATTGTCTGCAAATAGAATAGCGACCCATGCTTTTTTTTTTTTTTTTTTTTGGTTCCTGTTGCATGAAGTATTATTTTCCATCCTTTGACTGTCAGTCTATGAGTTTCCTTTTGGGTTAGATGGGTTTCTTGCAGACAGCATATGGTTGGATGTTGTTTCTTGATCCATTCTGCCAGTCTGTTTCATTTAATTGGTGAATTGAGACCATTTACATTAATGGTTATAACTGTTATATATTGTTTTATTGTTGACATGTTATCTTTCTGCTGTTGCATCTTTATTTTTCCATTCTGTTTAATTGTCTACTTTGCTTAGTGGTGTTTTCCTATGTGTATCTAGAATGTCTTTCAGTATTCTTTTAGGGTTGGCTTGGTGAAGTTATTCAGCTGTTCTTTGTCATGGACGTATCTTATTTCTTCATCAGTTTTGAAGGACAGTTTTTCAAGGTACATCATTCTAGGTTGAAAATCATTTTCCTTTAGGATCTGAAATACTTCACTCTATGCTCTTCTTGACTTAATTGTTTGTGTTGAGCAGTCTTCTGTGATTCTGATAGGATTTCCTTTATAGATGATCTGTCTTTTTCCTGTAACAGCTTTTAATATTCTGTTCTTATGTTGAAGTTTTGGGATGGTGATTATTATATGTCTGGGTGTAGTTTTATTTTGTTGATGGCTATTTGGATTCTATATGCTTCACTAATCCATATGTCAGTTTCCATTCTCATGTTTGGGAAGTCTTCAGCTATTACTTCTGTAAATAGGCTCTTAATATCATTTGTGTTGTCCCCTTCTTTTTCATTTATCCCATCAATCTTATCTTGTTTTTCTTTGAATAATCTTGCAGCTGTTGAATTGTTATTTCCTGATTCCTTGTTATTTTTAAAAGATCTTTCCTTTCCTGTTCACTAGCTGCAATCTTGTCTTCGAGGTCTGAAATTCTTTCTTAACTTTCATTGAGCTGGTTTTGACAATTTTCAATGGAATTTTTGATTTCCTGAATATCTCTTTGAATCTGCTTGATGTATTCTGTTTGTTTCTTATATTGTTGGTTGAGGGATTCTATCTTTTTGTTTTATTACTCTACTTTTTAAACTGTGTCTTCTTTAGATGTGTTTAGCATCTCTTTCATTATTTTTATCATTTCTTTTTTTATCTGGGAGATTATTTCTAATTCAAATTCCTCTAAAACTTCCCAGAGTTGCTTCTTTATTTCAGTTGCTATTATTTCAGGCATTTCAGGTGTGTGGCATATGTTTTCTTCTATGTACATGGCTCCTAGGCTTTCTTGGGATGGGCTGGAGATTTGAGATGGCATTTTGGTGTTTCCTTTTGTCATTTTCCTATATTTCCATGTTTCAAGTGTTGTTCCAAGGCTTCCCCTGGGTGTGTTCGAAATTGTCTCCTATTCCCTGGGCTTCTGGGACTGAATGGAGGTTGCTGAGAGTGATCTAGTCAGGCTGTCAGGCCTTCCTCCTGTGCCAACTCCAGTGTTCCAGGAAGCTGGGCGGGCACCTAACCACTGTGGATGATGGTCTAAAGCTCTCCCCAGGCAGGGACCAATGCCCTGGAACTCACTTCACATACTCTCAACTTCCCTGATTGAAGAAGGTCGCTGGGCGTAATCCAGTTGGGCCACAAAACCTTCCAAGGCTAGTCTAGTGTGTCTGGTTGCTGGCTGGGTCCTTGACACTGGAAGCAATAATCTTAAACTCCCCCAGGGCTCAGGATGGTGCACCCGACTCACCCCAGTGGCAGCTGAGATTCCCAGATTGAAAGAAAGTCACTGGGCATGTCCCAGGCAGGCCTGAAACCTGTAGAGCCCAGCTAGTGTGGATGGGAGCTGGGCAGGTCTTTGGCCACTGGGAGCAATGATCTTAAAGTCTCCCGGGGCTTGGGATGGTGTGCAGGACTCCTCTTATATTCTTTTTGTATTGCCTTTATTTGGTTTTGGTATCAGTATTATAGACAGCTAAGTTAGACTCAAGTATTATAGGCATTCAGATAGGACAAGGCCCTAGAGGGAGTCAGTGTGGAAAATGAGAACACATTACAACTGTGGCCGGGGGCACATCTATCAAATCCCTCCCTAAGGGACAAACAATAAATTGAAGATTATACTATAACTTGTATCACTTGGTCCAATAAAATGTAGGTAGTCATCAGTCACTCAGGTGGATGATCAGGACCTCCTGATCCATTCTTTCCTGAAAAGGTCTTGTTTTTCCATGTACAATTGCTATGTGACCTGCTTCCCCATTGGATCAATATTACCTAAGCAGCTATATTTGTAATATTATTGGTTGATCATAGTTTTGACCCACATTACACCTGCTTCATAGTTCTTGACCCATCTAGTGATTTTGTACCTACCTTGTGATTTTGTTCTATAAAGCTCCTTTGACTCCACTTTTGGGTACCCTCCTGTCTCTCAGGAGCTGTCTCAATCAATTTTTCCTACTGTTAACCTCCACTGTTCCTTAGAATTCATTCTTCAATTTTGGTGCACATGAACTCAGCATATCTGACATATAACAAGTTGGGAGTTACATTATTTCCCCTATATTATTTGGAGGTCCCACTGAGATAATTGGAGAGGGTAAGAATTTGCTTTTGTTTCATGGATTCTGGATTGTCACTTCTTTAGGTAAATAGAAATTGTCAACCTTGTCTGTCAATTGCTTATGCCTTAAATTTTTATGCTTTGTCTCTTTTATACATTTTTTTGTTAAAATGATGATAATTTTAAATTGAGAACATGGGAAGACTGTTGTTTACTTTTATAGGCAAGATTTTATATTCCAGTTTTTGCATATGCTACATTTGGACTTACTAGTTCCTGAATTATTGATGCACCTTACTTGACCTGTTTGACTTGTTTTGACTGTCATGTTTTCTCATCTTATTTTACATAGTAGCACTAGAGGAAAGTAATGTTAGAGCATCCCCTGGTGGACTTTGACATTAACCAAAATGTGAATTTATGAAATGCTATCCAATAGGTCTTTTTATGAAATCTACCTTATGTTTAGGAAATATGTTGCTGATTAATAATCATATGATTTCAACTGCCAGTTAAAAGGCAACAGATCAGTAACTGTTCTTAAGTGTTAGAGGACAGTTTTCACTGGAACAGTCTGACCTGATCATGCCTCTACACTTGAGGGAAATGTCAAGCCTGTTGTTTCTCAGTCTCATTTCAGGTCTGATTTTCCACTGGTGAAGAGCCAATCTTAGCTCTTGAGATTCCCCACTCTTACTTCTTCAGGTCGAGGGTGATAACACATGGACAGATTTTTCTCAATAACTCACCATGAAGGTGAGAAGAAAAGACTTCCTTTTTTTGATCTCATTTCTGACCTTTTCCTGTCACTTCGTACTTTCCATTTTTGGAGGCTGTTTCTGTGAAAGATTAGACAGGAAGTAACCCTGAACTGTCTCAACCTTTCCCTTCTATTCAACATATAAGAACTTTTTAATTGAACTCATAGAAAATGAGCATTTGGAAATGCCAAAGACAGAGAAGTTATGTTAAATGAGGAACACATACCTCATATCTGGGTCAGGTGAGACATCAGAATTTTTTTCCATCTAGAAGAACATACATAAAAGCAATGTCTCCACTTAACATTCTGGGTAACATCTCCTGGGTACAGGAAATTGAACCTGAGGCCCTTAGAAAGAACTGACTTCTGGCTAAGACCAGAAGGAACTATTTCCTATATTATTTAAGAGACCAAACACATTCAGTTTAAAAGCACAATATTTAAGAGACCAAACACATTCAGTTTGAGAGAATCTCCAACTTCCTAGCTGTCTCTCTCCCCTCCTAGGCCTGGTTCTCATCATTTTGGTGTGAAGGGGAGGGAAGTACTTTCACTAATGTGTAAGCTGTAGTTGCTGGACAATGGGTACAGGTTTCAACCTGTGAGTTTCATAAATGTGATACAGAAATAGAGACATAGAAATTTTAGAGTAGATTTTGAGTAAAACTTAGCCTTGTTTTGCTGCTTAGGTGATTAGATAGACAGCACAAGTGTTTTGGGGACTTCTTTTCCTTAGGGCCCAAGACAGATTTTTTTTTTTGAGCCATTCTTTGCCTCTATCTATGTATCTCTTAAGGTGATCCTTTTTTGCAGACTAGGAAATACTCCAACGACTTCCAGTTTGCCCTTTGATATTTTTTTCCCCTCACTCTCTTTCAAAGAATTAGAAAGCAATTGTCCAAGTTTCTGGTTATTGGTTTAATTTTGCTAGCAGTGTTTCCTTCTTTAAATATGACTGTTATAGCTGGGATCAACTGTAGCTTGTGCTTTGGAATTCAAGCCTCTACTGGGCTGTATCAATCCCTTTCTGATTTTGTTCAAGCACAAGCTCAGTATCCCTTACAGGAGTTGGGTAGAGAATTTGGCCCTACCCATTCCCATGTGTTCTTTCTTCTTGGTGACTTCAATCAGATCAAAAAGATCTGGATAACTTTGATAATTACAATGAAGTCTTTAGGGCAGTCAGACCTATGAGCTAGGAGATGTTACTCTTAAATCAAACATTGACTTCTAATGAGAAGCAAGCAACATTGCAAACTGGTATTACATTTGGATATGTCTGTCATATTTAATTTTAAAAGATCAGAAAACTGGCAACCAGAGTTTTTACTGTAGCCCAAGCAGGCCCAACACAAGATCCCTCCTGGCCTATCAACTAGACGGGAGACTAAAATAGGAAACATCTTCAGACAAATATTCTTAAAGGTCTAAAAAGGACAAGAACTAAGCCCTTTAATTATTTTGAATTGTCAGCTATTCATCAGGAAAAGATGAGAACCCCTCTGTCTTCTTAGATAATTTATAAGAGGCATTGATGAAACATACATGCTTGGCTCCTGATTCAGTAGAAGGACAGATTATTCTTAAAAACAAGTTTATCACTCAGTCAGTCTCAGATATTAAAAAAAGCTACAAAAGATGGCTTTTGCTCCAGATACTTCACTTGATACTTTACTGAGAATTGGCTCCTCAGTATTTTATAATTGAGACAAGAAAGAGACCAACAGGGAAAAACACAGAGTTCAAGAGAAAGTGGCTATCTTAGTGTGGTCTTAAAAGAAATTAACTATAAGTCTGATTCTTGAGGCTACAAGAAGAGTTTGATGACTAAACTCATCTTCTAGGACCGCAAAAGCCTGGTCACCTTAAGAGAGACTGTGATAAGAACTATCATGATATGAGGGCCCCTGAGCTATGCCCTGGTTGCAAAGATGACCACTGGAAGTCAGACTGTCTCCTGAGATTGAGGTCCCAGAGGTCATACCCATTTTACCGGCTGGTACAGCAAGACTGAAGGACACCAAGACTCTCTCCCTTCTCCTTCTGGGAAGATTGTCATCTCCATAGAAGAATTCCAGGTAATCATGACTATATATGGGAAAAATAAATAAGTAAATTTCTGCTGTTTGTTCTGTCATATCTGTCATATCTACAAAAGCAATGGCCACAGTGCACAATAAGTGTGTAGTTAAGGTAGAAAATGCACTAAATTTGTGGGTGGGAGTTGTGACCGTAAAACATGTTCTAATTAATGGCAACATCTGGTTTCAGAAGGCATGGGATCTTTTTAAAGACTTCAGCAAGGAATCTCTTGAAGTGAATGATACTAACTCATTTAGTGCAAGTTAAAGATGTTTTCACAGACTTAGAAATAGGTTGGACTAAAAAATTTTAAACATATTGGAAAAGTTGCTTTTGCCAATGAAGGAAGTTGCTACTGAATTTCTGGCAGAAGTGAAATTGATTAAGGAGAAGTCCAATGCCAGTCTCCAATTGCAAGGAAACTGGGCTCCACCAGAAGAAAACACTCCATAGATTCTATATTCTTAAAAGTACAAAGGAGGCCTTAGGTCATAAATTGTGGCAGGACAGATTAACTCTGACACTATGTGGCAGTGCTGCAGGTCATGATAAAACCAGGCACAATATACAAAGCATAGAGCCTACACATTTTCCAAACCAGATTTATCTGTTCATGTTCTGGCAAAATAATAAAAGATTGTGGTTGACACATCTTGCTTATAGAAAGATTCTGTAAGTGCTTCATTTCAGAAGTAAAAAAAATGCTCGAGAGAGGAAGGGTTGGAATTTAAATTCTGCTAACAGTAGACATTGTACATGGCCATCCTCAATATGTTTCCTAGGAAAATGAAAATGACAAGGTTGTATTTTTACATCTGAATACAACCTCATTACTTCAGTCTCTTGCACAGGGAATGATTAGGTTTGTCAAGGCTACATCTACCTGCCTGGTATTTTTATCATATTTGATACAGTCCCTAATCTGAACATAATGCAGTTCTAGAAATCATTCACTATTGCTGACACAATAACATTTATCAAGGCTCCAGTAGGTGAATTAAAACCAGGATCTGTAAATGCCTGCTGGGAGAATTTATGAAGTAAAGTCATGAGTGATTTTAAAGGCTTCCTAGGGGTTGATGAAGTGAGGAAAGTCATGCATGCAGCTAGACAAGTTAGTAGAGAAACACTCACCAGCATGCTTGATGAAGTGGAAGAATACATTCAAGGCCATCAAAAAGTGCTTTAAAAAACAAACAAGCATTCAAGAACTTGACTGAGCTATCTACAAAGGAAGAGGAAGAAGAAACCAAAAACAGAAGCAGCAATGTGGATATGGATGAGATCTGCTGAAGAGTTTTGAATTGCATAGATATGAAAGGACAAAATGATAGATTGTTCTTGGA
Source organism: Cavia porcellus (assembly GCF_034190915.1). Lineage (NCBI taxonomy): Eukaryota > Metazoa > Chordata > Mammalia > Rodentia > Caviidae > Cavia > Cavia porcellus. The sequence goes on along the minus strand of NW_026947512.1, from coordinate 10,715,712 downwards.
GGGGATGTAGCATGAAAGCCACCCACATGATCACCGAAGTGTTACAACCCCTGTGGCAACACTTTGATGGATTCAAAGACACAATGTCCCATTACCATACTCTTCCAAGAGGAGTCAGCAAAGGCTTTTCAACCACCAAGCGTCTCCAACTGTTGACATGGTCTCTTTTTGACATACAAACCTTTGACATCCTTGTAACTCATCATTTGAAGCAGATGATCCTCTTCTCATGTATAATCAGAAAGTCATTAGTTTCCTGTCACTGTATCATGATGCCTATGCCTTTCACCTCACTTCTCATCACACTGTCATGGCGTCATTTCATAGTCACAGGAGAAAGGCTGAGTACAGGACCAGATGATATTTTTGAGAAAGAGCACATTTATGTTATGTTTTTAAGAATATGTTTTTATGATTGTTCTATTTTATTATTGCTATTGTTAATCATTTACTGTACCTAATTGTAAATTGAATTTTATCATAGGCATGTACATGCATCATAGGCATGCACAGTTGTCTGTCACTGTGATAAAATATGTAAGAATATCAATTTATAAGGAAGAAAGGTTTATTTCTTTCTCAGAGTTATAGAGATTTCTATTTATGGTCAGTCTGCTAGATTTCTTTTAGGCCTGTGGTGAGGCAGGAATGTAGTAAAAGGGTGTGACACAGGAAACAGAATGAGAGAACCTGAGAGAAAGCAAGCAAGGAGCAGATGTATCCCCCAAGGTCAAACTGCCATGACCCACACTAAGTCCTTAGTCTTCAACTAAGTCCTACTTTCTGTCTCCATCACACCCCAAAGAAAGTCATCGAGTTATCAGTGGGTTTTACTCCATTGATCAGGAACCCTCATGATAAAATCATTTCTTAAAAGCCTATCAGCAACCAAACCTTTCAACTGAATGAGTTTGGAGGACATATATATCAAAACCATGATATGCATATAGGGAAAACACGATACATATAAATAGGATTCTCTACTATTTGCAGTTAGGAATGTACTAAGTACCCTGCACATAAAGTGGAACCACTGGCTTCCTAACTTATAAATTACTGGTGTTGTAAAGTTGAAGTGAAATATAGATATCTCACTTCTTTTATATCCTTTTACCGGTCCTCTATTTAGAATACAATTACTTAACTATTTCCCCTACTTACATTTAGAGTAATCATCAGAGGGTGTTCCAAATTTTGCTTTAATCCATCAAGTATAATTTATAAAATCAACAAAAGATAAATCTGTTCTATTTTATGTACCATTTTTTTCTGGTTTCTTTCAAGACATTGTGTTTGTTTTTAGTTTTTAAAAGCTTAATGATTATGTGACTTAAAATAGATTCCTTTGGCTATGTCCTGTTTGGGGGATTACTCAGCTCCTTTAATCTGTAGGGTTATGTCTTTTGCCAAATTTAGGAAAATGTCAGTCATTATTTTTGGAGTACTTTCTAAGCTCTACTCTTTTCTTTCACTCCAACCCCCTTGATAAGAATATTAGACATTTTATTCTATTTTATTAGACATTTATTCTTATTCTATATTTGTGTTTCAGTTTAGCCTATTGTGGTGGGTTAACCAATGGTCAACTTGTAACACCCAGCTGACCTGAATCAGCATGGTGCTGGGTGTGGAAGGCCCACCTGAGAATTGTTGCCAACAGCTAAAAGGAGAACCAGAGAGGAAGAGGGTGTGCTGTTGATTGCCCTGGAGAAACTTGTCATGCTGATTTTCCTGATATGAACTCACCTGTTCTCATTATTGGAGGAGCTTGGGTTCTTGCTGTCACTGAAGGTGGCTGCGGTTCTCTTTGGGGGAGCTCTGGTCCTTACCCTCAGCATCACTTCCTGGGTCCAGGGCAGATCCCTCAGCCTGCTAGCACAAATCCTTCATCCCGCTGGCACAGACTTTCTAGTTTCCACCACCGGCCTTTGGGTGCAGATCCTTGATACAGACTTGCATGAGGCATTGTCCTGGACCCTAGGCCCCCACCTGGACTCATGCAGGACATTGCCGTGGGATCTAGGACCTTATCTGGATTCTTTGAATCTTTAGTGTGTGGAAAAATCTCCCATGCTCTTCCGTATTTGATTTTTGGGGAATATAAAAGACTTATGAATTGTATATCCTGTATTAACTCTATTCTGTTGCAAACCCTGACTACAACATCCATTTACTGAAATTTTTATTCTCATTATTGTGCCTTTGAATTATATAATTTCAATTTGACTCTTTTTTTAAAATCTCCTTTCTTTCTTTACTGAGACTTTCTATGTATTTATTTGTTTCAGGTGTGCTCATAATTCCCGTTTGAATGACTTGTATTGTGGCTGCTTCAAAATCTTTTCAGGCCATTCTCACACCTCCTTCATCTCCCTCTGGGCATCTGTTAATTGCTTTCCTTCAGTTTGAGGTCCTCCTGGTTGTTGATACAATAAGTGATCTTCAGTTGAAACCTGAACATTTTCATATTTCATCAGAGACTCAGTATTTTATTTGAGTGTTCTATTCTTGTGTGCTTTTTTGGTACCATGGTGGTAGAGTGAGGGGGCAATACTTCAACACACACGGTGAAGGTAGAAGTCCAGGTCTCTCACTTGTCAGCATGTTGACAGCTGACCCTGAGTGGGCTGCTCCTAATAGCTGGCAGTGGAAGTGGGACTCGGCTTTGTACTGGTCTTCACTGATTTGGAGCAAAGATGGCCTTGTTATTGCTGACGGATGTGACAGTCCAGACCTTGCACTAGGCCTCCACTCTAGCTACTCCAGAGCAGAGGAAAAGAGGCTCCTTGTTACTGCTGGATGGAGGTAGGAGTCTTGGCTTGCAGTGTGGTCTCTGTGCAGACCACGGTGTGGGAGGCTTACTGTTGGCCAGCTGGGCTGAAAGTCCAGACTTCCTACTTGATCTTGTCTGATGCCACTGCAGTAGGTGTGCTGGGGACCTCACCACAGTCCCTCAAGGGTGACGGCCGGGGTCGCACTTGGCCTTTTCTGCTGTGGGTAGGAGTGGGATTCCTGTTTTGTTTTGTGGTGTTTGTCAGGAGTAGAGTGATTTCTGTATGAAAAGTTTCCTGTCTTGCTAAGATGTTCTTGCCCGGTCTTTGGCTAGAAGGAGGAGCGTGGTTGTTTAGTTTGGCTTGTTTGGCTTTTGGTCTATGCTTGTTGTTGTTTCTGGATCACTGGCTTGTTCAGCACCAAGCCTGGGTACATTAGGCATTAAAAAAAAACTCAGGGAACCCACCACCTTGTCATTTGTTGGGTTTTGAGTCCTCTCACAACTCTGCCTTCCAGTGTCCTCTTGTCTTTATTTTATGTATAATTCTCAGGACTTTTTGCTGTACTTAGTGAGAAGAATAGACATGTCTAAGTACATCAACTCCATCTTCCTTAAACTGATGCTTTAATGCAAATATTTTGAATGTAAGTTTTGTACATACCTGATTTTTAATTTATTTTAAAATTTAATCACACATTTTAAGTGCTTTTATAAAAATAAATTTTTATAGTTTTAATATTCAATGCTATTCTAGTTACCAATAGAAATATTGGTACCATGCCTCACTCATTGTACAAATTTAAGGGTAACAGGATTTGTTTAATATTGTGAAACGTTCCTCAGTTGCTACTTGTATCTCTTATAAATACTACGATAATTTGTGAATATTACTGGGGCCTGAAATTAGAGTACAAGGAGACATCTAGCCTTTTTTAGGAGACAATCATTTAGCATGCAAGAAGTATCACATTATGCCGAAAGGAAGGATTTGACAAGTTAATTTGTCTTTTCTCTTGTACCTAAGTGCTTCTGTTACTCAACCTCTCCCAATGGCTCAGTGTCCGTAGGACAAAACCCACAAACAAACCTTCCTGGCATGCAGATGGCACTGCTGTCTGTTTCAAGGACATGAGGAATGATTCCCCATGGCCTGGTTTAGAAACAGAAGTGGCTGGAAATTGTTAGCACTGAGCAGAGACCCCAAGTGACAGAGCTGTTCACAGGAGCTTCTACAATTGTGCTTGTGTGTCTGTGTGTGAAATGGGACACTTGTTAGCATACGGGTCCTGGGCAGGGACCATCTTGCCTGGAAACCTGCAGGTAGCATTGCCTTCCATTGGGCAAGTTACTTGCCATATTTTAAGGGCTTTCTCTCTCATCTGTTTTCTTGTAATCTAGTGTAAAACCATTAACAATGTAAATGAAGCAAAACTAAACATTTCCACATTCAATTGAGAATTAATATGAGATAAACACAAATCAGGAGATAGAGTTCTTTCTTTATAATTTATGATACAGTTTTAATGGCGATGCACCACTGTGTTTTTGGGTAGAGACTCTGTGAGCAGGGAGGGATATTTCTCTTTCTGAATTATTGGAGAAAGTGCTGAATTTTTTAATGGTCTATTTCATTTTTCTAACTAAAGTCAAATGTTTGATATGATAATTAAAAATACATCAAGTTATCCAGAGCAGTAGCTGTTGTGTGTTTGGATAGATGACAGGATAATTGCCAACCCTTATCTTCAATTTTCAGACTTAAATCTCTTTGCCATTTAGTTTTAATTGGCTCTGGGCTTCCATCCATCCTTAACTTTGGGTTCATTTGTTGCAATTGTTTTATATGAGCTAAGTCCTTCTCCAGTGCACACAATAAATCTATTTATCTGATTCATCTTTGTTTTTATGGTTAATATTTTAAAATTATAAAGCCAGACTCTTCTGAATGTGAAATATAGGAGAAAAAAATCTCTGTTTCTGAATTACTTTTTTGATGCCTGGGGAAATATATTAGCTTGTAGGCATTAGCTTATTGAATCACATTTTTAGAAGCACTCTCTTAAAAAAGAAGATTTTGTGTCTTTATTTTCCTTGGTCTTAACCCCTGTTGATTTTCTCAACTCCTATAGCAGGTATTTTTTAATATATAAATCTTTTCATAATCCTTTCTCCTATTTCCCAAATTACCAATTAAACAATGACCTGGTTTAAGCCTACCTGTCATCCTGTGCTGTGATGTTCCTGCAGAGCTCAGAGTGGTCCTGTTCATGGCTACCAGATAGTGGTTACAACCTCTCTGGGTTGGGGACAGGGTTGGAGATGCCTGTTAATATTGTATTCGAGTTATATACCTTCTCAGAAAAAGGCACTTTGATAAATGCAGTTTTATGAGATTCACAGATATGTTGCAGTCATACTAACTTTCTTAGGGCTTCCATGGACCCAGCTTAAACCTCCACGGCTTAGATCACTTTCTTAGGGCTTCCATGAACCCAGGTTAAGCCTCCATGGCTTAGATCACTTGGTGGCAGGAGCATTTGCAGTCTTGGCGTGACTTTGTAAGATGCAGGTGTGCTGCTGTTTTGGAGGGCAGGTATGTGTGGTAAGGGTATCCATTGTATTAAACATGAATGCATTCAGAAGCTTGCAGCCCAGAGGACACAGAGCAGAGGATGCTACACGTCAGGGAGTGAGCTTGTAAAGTGAAATGAACCTGCTCTGGAATGAATTAAAGTTGTAATAATGTTGGTGAAATAAAGGAAAAGGGCCGTAGTTTATAGGAGTGTCTTTGAAAGCTGGTGCTTCCCAAGGACCCAGAGGGTTCTACTTCCACAGCATACCTCGGTAGAGCTCAGATATGCAGAGCAGGGGAGAGAGATATCCTGCTGTGAGAGAGAAGTGGGAGAATTCCTGAGGGAGAGAGGGAGAGAGGAGCCAGCTTGTTCCACAGCAAGACACGGCCAGTGAGGAATCCTAGAGAATGTTCAAGAAGTGGGACAGCTAGTATCAGATATTAGGTTGTTTGCCCTGTGGTGAGAAAATGTAGTCCGGCCCTCATGACCTATAAACCATCAATAAAAATTCTGCTAACGTGCAACGCTTATAGAAATGATTGCTTTTAGGCAAAAGGATAAGGCTGGGTGAAGAAGGTGCAGAATTATGGAGAGCAGAGAATAAGAATTCATCGAGGGCAGGAAATTGGAGCCAGAGGTGCCAAAAAAAAAAAAAAAATATATATATATATATAGGCTCTCTTGCAATTTGCAGAAACCTCAAGGCAGGCATTTGGATTTTTTTTTCCTAGGATGTACAATGGGAATTTGAGCCAAATAGATGTATATTTTAAGGAGCATAATGACCCTTCTTGACCCATGAGTAATGTCTGCCACGAAGTGTTTACTTTTCTGAGCATTTTTCTTTTCCTTTCCATTTGTCCTCCTGTGACCGGACTCACAGGCACTATGACCTGGCAGGCCTGCAGCTGCTGGCCTTTTCTCAGTCTTGTGAGATGGCAGCTACCCAGGATGGGGTCCCTGGGGAGCATGCAGAGGCACTGTTAGTAAATGTGAGGAGGGAAGAGGCAAATGTACTTGAGATTCAAATATAAATTTTGGTGGAGATTGGTAATTTGAAAAGCATTTGCAAAGTTTCATTACCAGATTCCCAGTTTAATCCTAGCTAGTCCCCGGGTATGACAGCCCTGGCGCTCAGACAGGTCACTCTGATTTTTTGCTGGCAGACGTTTTATTACCAGAGTCTGGGGAGAATAGAGCAGGGGAGCGCAGGATAAGGGTGTTGATCAAAGGGTATTAAGCCACAGTTGGGTGGGATTAAGGAGCTCTGGTGTGCTATTGCACTGTAGGTTGACTATAGATAGCAGAAACATACTGTGCACTTTCAAAGCTAGAAGAGTGGATTTTGAATGTTTTTGCCACGGGGAGGTAATGCATGTTTAAGGAAAAGATATGTTTAATCTGTCTGGAGCATTATACAATATATACATGTATTCAAACATCACTTGGTACCCTGTTCATATGTAGACATTTATGTATCCATTAAAAATAAACCTAATTTTAATAATCTTTGGAAGAAAGAATATCCTGTCCTAGGCTGAGTCCTGGTCTTTCACAGGAGTTTGAGCTCTGTCAGGTGAGTGGCAGTGGGGAAAGGTCAGGGGAATGGGACCCTACCAATTCCTTTCAGGAAAAGGCCCTAGGACAAATTTAATATGCTGACTTCTACTGTTTCAGTTGAGAATAGAATGCAGATGGGTATGACAGTGCCTGCCTGTAATCCCAGTGCTCTAGAGGCTGAGAAAAGAGAATTGCAAGTTGGAGACAATCTGGGCTATATAGTGAAGACTTTCTCAAAAACCAAAGATATAAAACAAACCAGCATCACAACAAAGAAAACAGAATCCGTGTATTCGTCTCCTTTGCTTGTTAGTATGTCATATGCGTGCTGCAGCCCTGTGCAGGAATTCTTCTGGAGGAAATCTGCATGCTCTGTGAATGGATGCTGTGGGGAGAGAAGGGGGAGCTGATGCTAAGCCATGAAAGTAGGGTCGGACTGTGAGTCCTGAAGACCAAGTGACTGGTGATTTATTGAACGTGGTTTCACTGACCTGCATCCCCAGCCCCTTTCTCCAAGGACAAGTTATAAAACGGTCTCTGGAGACTTGTGGAGTCGACCTGCAAGGGGGCGAGGGAGCCACCTTTGAGAGGTGTCAGCATCAATCTTTCACTGCATCAGAGATGTTTGCAGGGTGGTGTTGGTGGGAGGTGACGTGGGGTGGGGAATAGGGTCCCGTGGTAATAACTCAGCCCTGGCGTGTGTGCTGAGGCATCATAATGAGTGTACTTCACTTGCAGTGATTCATGCAACAGGCATTTATTAGGTGCAGATAATGTGCCAGGTGCTGGAGCTCAGAGATGAAAGTGGGCAGGCCCTGTGAGCTCACGGCAACTTCTGTTCCAGCTGGTAGATCACAAGTTCTGGCAGTGGTTCTCGAGGCTCTGTGTGAGCGGTCCCTGTTTCTTCTGCACTTCATCTCCTACTTTATCCTGTGCTCCCTCTGACAGTTTCCCCCACACTGGCCTCTTTGCAGTTCTTTTGTTTTGTGATTTAAAAAAAAATTTTTTTTTGAGACAGGGCTTGCTATGTTGTTCAGGCTGGCCTTGAATTCCTTAAGCAGTTCAGGTTGGCCTCAGACTCACAGAGATCGCCTTGCTTCAGCCTTCCAAGTACTGGGATTATAGACATACATTACCATCCCTGGGTTCTCTTCACTGTTTTTGAAACACACCAGGCATATTTTCATCTCAGGGCTTTTGCTTTGACTGTTTCCTCTATCAAAATGATAAGCAAATGTTGCCTTATTCTGACCTGCTATTAAAAGTGCCGTGGGCCTTCTTCCAAATCCTTAATCTTCCTTTCCTTGTCCAACATTCTCTTTCTAAAGCATTCGTCACCTTCTACCATACTGCATGATTAACTTTCCTGCATTTGACCTTTTATTAGCTGTCATTGACTATCAGAATGAAAGCTCCCTGAGGGCAGGAATCAATTTTATCAGTACAGTGCCTGTGAGATCAATGACTAGATGATGCTGGGTGGACTGGGAAGCCATTCTGCCCCTCCCCGTTTCTGTGACTGGAATCTGCTTGAGCAAGCTTTCGTGTCCCTCCCTTGAGTGTCACCCTTGGCCATGAGTCAGGGAAGTTGTGTCCAGTGCTCTAAGCAAGCTTGGACGTGGAGAATCTTCCTTCCTGAAAACTCCAGAAGACCGATGCTGCTTAGTCAGAGAGGGGACACGTGATCAGGCTGGTCAGAGTTTCCAGGAACCTGTGAAATAACTTAGCAGAGGAAGTTCTTGAAAGAAGCCTTTGTCTTTTGTTTAGAGATCCAGCTGGAATCTTTCAGATAGGACTTCAATGCCACCTGTTCCTTTGGCTCCACTTCTTTCAGAGACTCTGCAGACACCGGCAGTCCTCACACTTACTATCTAGAGTTGGGGTCTGAGGTGCCCGCTAAAAGGCTCAGAAACCCTGCCCCCTCCTGAGTTTTTGAGAAAGTCCCCAAGGAGTGCCCACCTGTTCCACGTGCCCCTTTGGTTTTCTTCAGTTTGGACTGACTCACACGGCAATGTCAGCCAGTTCAGGCCGTGCTAACCACTTCTCTAGAGCTGCCTTTGCTCTTATCTTGCCCTAAATTTTCTTTCCAAAGCATTCGTCATCTTCTCCACACTGTATGACTAACTTTACAGTGTTTTTACCTTTTAGGCAGACAAGACCTGGGCCTTCACACTAACTCTGACTTACCTCACACATTTTATCAAGGTCCTGATGCAACCATGAGAGATTCATAAGCCAGAAAAGGCCAGCGTAGTACTACAGACCAGTCACCAGTGCTTGGACTCCCTTGGCCATGCTGGGGTTGGGTGCTTAATGTCCCTGACTGGTCATCTCTCTCCTTAATCCCCAGCCTGCTGCATTGATCTGGGCCTTGCTCATCTCTGCAGTAATATTTTCCTGTGAGTTCTCTTTTATACCTTGAATCCAAGTCCCAAACCCAACTCTGAAGTTAGTTAAATGCCCCCACTGGCCTCTTGTCCATTGCTCCCAGGAGTCAAGCTTGCATCCGTGCTGTGGTGTCTGACACTGGTGATCCCCCTGCCTGGCCAGCCCTCCTCACACATCCTCATGTTCCAGGCTTGATTCTGTCACTCAGACCTCAATTCAAATGCCAGCTCCATAGAGAAGCGTCTAAGCAGTCTGTCTAAACGGTACTCTCTCATTCTTTCCCTCCTCTCCCTCATCCGCTCTATCTCTTTCCCTTTCCTCACCACCCTTTGAAAAGACCTTGTTTGCACTTTGCTTATTACTGGTTTCCATGTGGTGCTGCATCTCTCAGCATCCTCCTAAAATGCCTGCTTCTATGCCTTCAATATAAAATGGAAGGTAAACTCCAGGAAAACAAGAACCTTATCTACCTTGTTGACCATTATAGCTCCAGGGCCTGCAAGATTCTCATCTGACACATAACACTGCTCAAAAAATATTTGCTGACTGAAAGGACAGCTCAGATTTTATCAACTTATTTTCTGAGTTTTAGAGGAAAGTAAAAAAGTCATATTTTAAGTATAATATGGCACCTTATTTTAAAAATTCAAAATATTGATAAGGTCAAATAAATGGTATCTGCCAGATTCTTTGTCCTGCCAGCTTCTAGCTTGGGGGCAGTGCCCTAGACTCATTGCAAATACTGTTCACAGTATCTTGAAGGTCAGAGAAAGAGGGGCTAAGACTGGTGAGGAGAATGTGATAAGAGAGGAGAGGGGAGGAAAACCCTTCTCTCAGGGGTCTAAATGTCTCCCAAAATGTAGGAGCCCCTGCCCTCCTCCCTAACAGCAGCTCTGGGGAGCTGCAGAGACTTTGGGAGGGTATCGGACACCTGGGGAGATAGATACTGTGGCTATAGGGGGCTGAGACTACCAGTCCTCTCTAAGGTCAAAAGACTCAGAAAGGTTAGAATCGAAGGGATCATGTGAAGGGTACCATGCAGTAACCAGTTACAAGGCTGCAGGGGCCTCGCCAAATGATTTGTATAGGGTCAGCATCCCCAGGGCCCTTTGCTTAGCCCCAAGGAGTACAGCCCTGAGGGAGTCTTGTGGACTGGATGTTCCTCAAGACTGAGGGTAGTGGACTCATTGTTAGAGTACAGTGAAAGAGCATGACGCTATAATGCTTTTAATGTGCCACCGAGCCTGTGGGCTAATAGTCATTCCTGTTACTCCTCTTACTTAGCATTTTGTTTTTGTCAAAGTAGGTAAGACAGCTGACAAGAGTGTGGAAGAAAGGTAGCACCAAACCTCACATGAATGCAGCGTCCTGGTGCTAGGGCCCCCTCGACTCTCTTGGGCACCTTCCAGGTCCCCGAGACAATATCCTTCCAGATGTGGCTCCAGGTGTGATCCTGAACATGGTGGAACAAGGCCTTGCTCGCCTAACCCTCTTTCTGTGGAAGGAGTCACAGCATTTGCCACACACAGCATCAGGGATGAGGTTAAGGTGCCAGAGGCCTCCGTGGTCCAGATGAGGGGCAATCAGTACCAAATCAAGAGCAAAATACATACATAGATAGATAGAGGTGTAAATAAGTTCACTGAACAAACTTAGTTTATAAAGATTCATATTAGGATATCAACCCTCAGGTGAGTTAATAGTTCACAGTCATCTGGAAGCTGGAACTATTCTCTAAGCCTTGGTGATTCTTCACCTTTTATTTTGCATAGAAAACAAGGTAAGGGTGACTTGCTTCTTGATTTGATGAGTAACAAGTGTCTGTTGTGTGCAGTGTCCCATGCTACGGGGATATGCAGGGGAAAGATGTCTTTGTTTCCAGGAGTTCAAATTTTAAGTTGACGATGTCAAAACATAATGTAAGAGTACACTCAGGAAGGTGGAAGGGACGTACTGCTAATGCAGTGTCTGAAAAAGGCTCTATTCTCGTCACTCTTGAGGCTCAGTAAAATGGTATCTTGAACAGTGAATAGAGTTTAACAAGCAGAGATCAAGAAGATAAAGGCCTATGCCAAAAGAGCAATATTGCAGGCTAGATGTCCTTGAGGATTGTTGTTACGCTAGCTTTGTTAGAATGCAGTGTGTGTGTGTGTGTGTGTGTGTGTGTGTGTGTGTGTGTTGTGTGTGTTGCGTGGTAGGGAGTAGAGGATGGTCATTAAGGGCTTTCTGGGGCCTGGAGGGAATAAAGAAAAAAATCTATGGGAAGATCTCAATTAGACACCTTATATTTACCTTGGGAAATGCATGGAATCCCTTACCAAAAAGCTAACGCTTTCCACAGAAGGTAATGGAAGTGGTGGCTCTTTTAAAAGAAGGAAAGAGAAAAACACAGATTTTTGAAAAAAAAAACCCTTCTGTCAGTGAACAAAGGATGGAATGAAAGCCAGCCCGAGGCTGGTGCAAAATTTTGGGTAAGAAATGGGTGAGGACTGAACTGCTGCAAAGGAGGAAGGGAATGGACGGGAGGGACTCACTTGAGACCTGGCAGAAGGACTTCTGGCAGGGGCGGAGGAGTCCTGAGTTTGCCCACTCATCCCTGCTCTAACATTTGGTAGCTTTTCTCTTGTGTCAGACTCATCTGTCTCCCAAGTCCCCTCTGGATTAGAGGCTTGAGGAAGGCAGAGTATCAGCTGTCACCGTTGGGTGGCCTGCAGCTTTCAGTTTAAGCAGTCATGTGAAATGTTTGTGACAGTGAGGTCCCAGAGGAAGGTAGTGGCATGCAAATCCCAGGAGCCAGGGTGTATTTGTTGCGGTATGGGTGTGACATGTGCCTGAAGTGAAACTCTAGAGGGCACACAGGTGGCCCTAGCACCTGTGTGGGAAATTCCTGCCTGAGAGCATGGAGGGTCACCTCACAGTACCACCAGTGTCACCTCTCTCTGAATTGGAAAGGGAGCCCTGGTCAGTCACAGGGGAAGGCCTTGGCTCTCGATCTTTGCCGCATTGGGGAAACTGAGAGGACAGGCGGTCCAGGACTCTGGCTGAGGGGAGCTCAGGTGCTGACTGCTAGCATGGCCCTCACCGCTTACAGCCACCACAGATGCCACCAAAGCACACAAAGGAACTCATCATTAATTATAAATCTGTGGTGTTCGTCACCCACTGAGGCACCCACTGAGCCACTTGTGGAGGCTGTGGGCTAAACTATTCTTTTATATTTGGTTTCTTTTATTTCTTTTTGAAGATGTAATGTGTGTAAACACTTTGTAGACTATTTGGACATCCATACAATTGAAAAAAATAAAAAACTATTGTCCCACCAGTGAAAACCACCAGTATCTAATTTTCATGAGTGCAAGGGAATAAGGTATACGTAAGGAGGTACCTTGCTATATCACTCAGCATTTACATGGTGCACCGTAAATGCGGTCATTAGTGACTACCCATAGTGCTTTGGTTTCATCCATGAATCGCTAGGGTCCTTATCTGGTTTTGCCTGCAGGAAGTCTGGGGGTTCACTTGCAGCTTTTCTCTCCTCCACTGTTTGTGACGAACAGGGGGTTGCTAGGTCCAAAGGCAGCCTGTCCTGCATCTGACTTGTAGTTGAATACCAGGGGCTGATCTGTGTAATGCTGCTTGGTTCTTTTTTGACTGCCATGTGGTGTCACTGTTGAAAACTCCTTATCAGCTCCACGATGTGTTCTCAGGTCTACGGCATCCTCACTACTCTTGAGAAGTCCAGGCTCAGCTCCAAGGTTACGGCTTTCCTGTCCACCCTCTCACTCTGGAGCCCGGTTCCCAAAGCACCTCCATGAATCCTGGCGGCTACACTCCGAGGCTTTGGCTGCCTCTGCTACTTTCTGTCCCAGCCCTGCCAACCTCAGGCTCCAGTGAAGACCCTGGGACCCCAGCATGGTGTCCTTCAGCCCATTTTTTTTCTTTGAGCCCTTTCAATCTATTTCTAACAGCAATATATGGTCAGAGTTCCTCCTGCTTACCTAATTTTAACTTTTTTTTTCTTTGTAGTACTGGGAATTGAATCTAGGGGACCTTTGTGCTGAGCTGCAGTCCCCAGTCCTCTTTTTCATTTTTTATTTTTGGGGCAAGGTTCTATTAAGTCACTGAGTTGCCCTGGCTAGGCTCGAACTTGTGATCCTCTTTCTTTACCCTCTCGGGAGACATGCCTTAAATCTTAAAAGAAATTGTGTAGTAGTTGAGATTTTTTTTCCTTCCCAGAAGACCCTGGGATTCTTGTGCCCATGAGTCATTTTTCTCTTTGTTTAGAAACCATCTCTGCATATCAGAGAATATGCGTCAGGCTATAAAAAGCTTAATTCTATTACTCTTCAAGGAACAAGTCAGAGAAATGAGATCTCCTTAAACAAGGCCAAGAAGGCAAACTCAACAGAGAGCTGCATGACTGACTGAGAAGTCCCTGACCCGTTCACCTAAGCAGCGAAACAAGAGGCAGCTCTGGTGCATTATTACATGAAGATTCTTTTCTGGACCAAACAAAACCCACTCATCTCCTCACCCTCATGCTCTCCTGGTGATTTGGGGTCTCTACACTCAGTGGAGTGGCTTAGATTCCAAACATCACTTCCCAGGGCATTGATGGGGTATGCAGCTCAGCTATTTCTTTCTTCTTTTTAAAAACATAATTTTTAATATATGATAGCCTCACAGAACACACCTTTTTAAAGATACAAATGTTTTTATACAATGAAAGACAATTCTCCCTGTGTCTGTTTCTTCAGCCATGAACACAGAGATGACCATAGAACCTAGAGATGACCATAACCTTAATAGCAGTTTTCAGTGAATCTTTTAAATTTTTTTTAAATTTTTAAATAAATTAAGACAAAAGAGGACAGAACAAAGCAGATTAGAACAGAACAATATAAGCAACATAGCACTTCCAACAAGGCAACCAGATATTAACAACAATTACCATAATATCTCTTTCTTTGAAATGGTTGAGCATACCTTCACGTACAATAGTATCAAACATAACAAAATAGTATAAAACCATTCAAGAGAATGAAAGTATTACAGGGCATTCAGAATCAAAAACAGAAAACGAACAATGGCTACTATATTATCTCATTGTCCATAAAAAATTTGTTTATACTATCACACATATTAAAAATCCAAAAGACACACTCTTCTATGTAGAGTATCATGTCATCTGCAAATAATGATAGAACTAATGGAAGCAGAAAAACAAAACCATGGTAGGACTACAAAGCAAGATGATATTAAGTCAGCAATGGCTGCCATAATGTCTTGTTTTCTTCAAAATAGCTGTTCATGCCATCACACATAATAAAATCAAGCAAAATAGAATAAAAGCATTCCAACTAATGAATGAAAACATTATAAGGCTTCAAAGCAACATAATGGGGAATGATGGCTACCAAATTTTATGAACTCTTACACTATGGAGACTATACAGTATTTCTACAGGTGAGTTTGATTTATTTTGCTTATGAGTATGATCTCAAGTTGCATCCATTTATTTATAAATATCTCAATGTGATTATTCTTTATATCTGAGTAGTACTCCATTGTATAAAAATACACAGCTTTTTTATCCATTCCTCAGTTGATGCACACTTAGGTGGTTTCCAAGATCTGGCTATTACAAATTGTGCTGCTATAAACATGGGTGCACATATATCACTATGGTATGATGTTTAGAGTTCTTCTGGGAATATGCCTAGAAGGAAAATAGCTGGGTCAAATGGGACTTCCAATCCTAGCTTTTTAAGGATTCTCCAGATTGACCTCCACAGTGATTGCACTGGTCTTGCACTCCCACCAACAGTGCAGGAGAGTTTCTTTTCCCCCACAGCCTCTCCAGCATTTGTTGTTGGTCGTTTTCTTGATCCTGGCCATTCTTTCAGGAGTGAGATGCTGTCTCAGTGTAGTTTTAACTTGCATTTCTCTAATGAGTAATGATGATGAACATTTTTTTCATGTATTTATTTGCCATTTGTATTTCTTCATCTAAGAACTGTGTATTCATCTCAGATGCCTATTTTTGGATTGGGTCTTTGAATTTCAGGGGTCTGATTTTTTTTAATTCTTTATATATTTTAAACAGAAGTCCTTTGTCTGAGGGACAGTTCACTAAGATTTTTCCCCAGTTTGTGGGTTTTTTTTTCACTATGCTGGAGATTTCTTTTGACATGCAGAAACTTTTTAAAAAGATGTGATCACAGTTACTGATTTTTGGAAGTAGTTCCCGTGCAGTTTGATTCCTGTTCATGAATTCTCTACCTACCCCTACGTCTTTAAGATTTTTACCTAATTTGTCTTCCAAAGATTTAGTGTTTCTGTTTTAATATTCAGATCTTTGATCCATTTAGATTTTAGTTTAGTACATGGTGATAGGCATGGGTCTAGTTTTAGTTTTTAGCATGTGGAGAACCAGTTTTTCCAGCATCATTTTATTAAAGAAACTGTTGTTTTTCCAGTGAACATGTTTAGCACCTTTATCAAAGCTAAGGTGGTTGAGTTGTGTTTGCAGTTGTGATTGTATCCTCTAATCTATTCCATTGATCGTCAGATCTGTTTTTATTCCAGTACCATGATGATTTTACTATAGTAGCTTTGTAGTATCACTTCATTTCAGGGATTGTGATGCCTCCTGCCTTGCCTTTACTGCTTAGAGTTGTCTTTGCTATTCTAGGTCTCTTCTGGTTCCAGATGAATTTTAGGAGTATACCTCATAGATCTATGTTAGTGGTATTTTGATTGGGATTGCATTGAATCTATATAACAGTTTTTAGGGAAATGGCCATTTTCACAATATTTATTCCTTGTATCGATGAACAAGGGATGTCTTTCCATTTTCTGAGATCCTCTTCAATTTCTTTCCCAGGGAATTATAATTTTCCCTGTATAGATCTTTTACTTCTTTCATGAGATTAATTCCTAAGTATTTCATTTTTGGGGGTGCTAGTGTGAATGGTGTGACTTCTCTTATTTCTCTCTCAGTGATTTTATTGTTAGTGTATAGGAATGCTATTGATTTTTGATATTGACTTTGTACCCAGCTACATTGCTGAATTTATTTATTATATCTAGGAGTCTTTCAATGGAGTTTAAAGGTCTTCTATGTAGAGTATCATGTCATCTGCAAATAATGAGAATTCAACTTCCTCTTTTCCTATCTTTACTCCTTTTATTTCTCCCTCTTGTCTAATTTGTCTGGCTAATAATTCCAGTACTATGTTGAGTAGGAGCAGTGATAAGGGACATCCTTGTCTTGTGCCTGATTTTAAGGTAAAGGCTTCCAGTTTTTGGCTATTTAATATGAAGCTGGCTGTTGGTTTGTCATAGATGACCTTTATCTTATTGAGGTAAAGATCATATATCCCAATTTTCTGTAGGGTTCTTATCATGAATGAGTGTTGGACTTTATCAAAAGCTTTTTCTGCATCTATAGAAATGATCATGCGATTCTTACTTTTGGTTCTATTGATATGGTGGGTTACATTTATTGACTTACATATGTTGAACCATCCCTGCATTCCTGGGATGAATCCCACTTGGTTGTGGTATATAAATCTTTTGATGATTTGCTGCATCCTGTTTGCCAATATTTTATTGAGAATTTTGCATCTGTGTTCATTAGGGAGATTGGCCTGTAATTCTCTTTTTCAGTTGAGTCTTTGTCAGGTATTGGTATTAGAATAATATTTGCTTCCAGGAATGACTTAGGAAGGATTGCTTCCCTTTCGATTCATTGAAGAGTTTGAGGAGCATAGGCAGTAAGTCTTCTTTGTATTTCTTGTAGAATTCCACAGTGAATCTGTCTGGGCCTGGGCTCTTCTTTGTAAGTAAGCACTTAATTACATTTTCAATTTCATTAATAGAAATTGGGTTATTCAGCAGTTTTAAATTTTCTTAACCCAGCTTTGATAGTTCATATATTTCTAGGAATCTGTCTATTTCTTCTGTGCTATCGCATGTATGATGTAGAGGTTTTTGAAATAGGTATTGATGATCTTTTGTATTTGCACAGAGTCTGTAGTGATTTTGCCTTTTTCATTCCTTATTGCATGAATTTGAGCTTTTTCTTTCCTTTTTAAAAATAAGGTTGGCTAGGAGCTTAACAATTTTATTTATTCTTTCAAAGAACCAACTCTTTAATTCATTGATTCTTTGGATTGTTTTCTACTGCATTAATTTCTGCTCTGATTATTATAATTTCCTCCCTTCTTTTGGCTTTGGGCTTGACTTGCTCTTCTTTTTCTAGATGTTTGAGATATAGCATCAGGTTGTTTGTGTTCATTCTGTTTTCCTGATGTGGGAACTCAGTGCAATAAGTTTTCCTCTGAGGACCGCTTTCATTGCATCCCACAGATTCTGGTAAGTTGTGTTTGTATTTTTATTTGCTTATAAGTGTTGTTTAATTTCTTCTTTAATTTCCTCTGTGATCCACTGATTGCTCAAGAGTGTATTATTCAATTTCCATGTGTTTGTGGGATTTTTGCAGCTTCTTTTATCATTAATTTCTAGTTTCATGGCACTATGATCTAGTAACATGTGTGGGATAATTTCAATTCTTTTGCATTTACTTAAATGTGTTCTGTGGGCTAGTATATAGTCTATTTTAGAGAATGTCCTGTGTACTGCTGAGAAGAATGTATATTATGATGTTGTTAGATGGAACACTCTGTATATGTCTATCAAGTCCGTTTGTTCACAGATATGATTCAGTTCTGTTATTTCTTTGCTGATTTTTGTCTGGTTGTCCCTTTGTGTCATTAGTGTGTTAAGGTCTCCTGTTATAATTGTGTTATTTCTTATTTGATTTTTCATTTCTGCTAATACTTGCTTTGTATAGCTGGGTGCTCTGGAGTTTGGTGCATTTATATTTAAGATTGTTATCTCTTCTTCTTGAAGTTTTCCTCTGACTAGTATGCAGTGGCCTTCTTTATCTCTTTGGATCATTCTTGGTTTGAACTTTACATTGTCTGCAAACAGAATAGCTATCCCTGCTTTTTTTTTTTTTTCAGTTCCTGTTGCATGAGGTATTATTTTCTATCCTTTGACTTTCAGTCTATGAGTTTCCTTTTGGGTTAGATGGGTTTCTTGCAGACAGCATATGGTTGGATGTTGTTTCTTGATCCATTCTGCCAGTCTGTTTCTTTTAATTGGTGAGTTGAGACCACTTACATTAATGGTTATAACTATTATATATTGGTTTATTATTGGCATATTATCTTTCTGCTGTTATATTTTACCTTTCCATTTTCTTTAATTGTCTGCCTTGCTTGCAGTTTTTTCCTATGTATATCTAGAATGTCTTTCAATATTCTTTGCAGGGTTGGTTTGGTGATAATGAAGTTATTCAGCTGTTCTTTGTCATGGAAGCATTATTTCTCCATCTATTTTGAAGGACAATATTTCAGGGTACATCAGTCTGGGTTGGAAGTCGTTTTTCTTTGGGATCTGAAATATTTTGCTCCATGCTCTTCTTGACTGCGTTGTTTGTGATGAGAAGTCTGCTGTGATTCTGATAGATTTACCTTTATAGGTGATCTGTCTTTTTTGTCTAACAGCTTTTAATATTCTATTCTTATGTTGGGTTTCTGGGATGGTGATTGTTATATGTCTGGGTGTAGCTTTATTTTGTCGATGGCTATTTGGAGTTCTGTATGCTTCACTAATCCGTATGTCAGTTTCCATTCTCATGTTTGGGCAATCTTTACCTATTACTTCTGTAAATGGCCTCTTGATATCATTTGTGTTGTCCCTTCTTTTTCACTTATTCCTATCAATATTATGTTGTTTTTCTTTGCATCATCTTGCAGTTGTTGAATTGTTATTTCCTGATTCCTTGTTATTTTTAAAAGATCTTTCCTTTCCTGTTCACTAGCTACAATCTTGTCTTCGAAGTGTGAAATTTCATTTTCACTTTCTTTGAGGCAGTTTTGACACTTTCAATGGAATTTTTGATTTCCTGAATATCTCTTTGAATCTGCTTGATGTATTCTGTTTGTTTCTTATATTGTTCATCCAGGAATTCTATCTTTTTTCATTGTTCCTCTAATTTTTTAACTGTATCTTCTTTAGATGTGTTCAGAATTTCTTTCATTACCTTTATCATTTCTTCTTTTACCTGGGAAACTATTTCTAATTTGAATTCCTTTATAACTTCCCAGAGTTACTTCTTTATTTCACTTGCTACTATTTCAGGCATTTTAGTTGTATGGCTTATATTTTCTTCTATGTACATGGCTCCTAAGCTTTTTTGGGATGGGCTGGAGGTTTCAGATTGTGTTTTGGTCTTTCGTCTTGTCACTTTCCTATATTTCCATGTTTTAAGTGATGTTCCAAAGCTTCCCCTGGGCATGTTGGAAATCGCCTCCTATTCCCTCAGCTCCTGGGGCTGACTGGAGGTTGCTGAGCATGGTGCAGTCAGGCCCAGGACCTCCTGTGCCTCCTCCGGTGTTCCAGGAACCTGAGCGGGCTCCTAACCACTGTGAGTGATGGTCCAAATGTCTCCCTGGGCTAGCGCTGACATGCTGGAACTCACCTCGTGTGCCCCCAGCTCCTGATTGAACTAAGGTTGGTGGGCATGGCCCAGTTAGGCCCTCAAAACCTGCTGAACCTAGTCGAGTGTGGCTAGAAGCTTGGTGGTCACTTAACCACTGCTAGGGATGATTTTAGACTCTCCCCAGGTCTGTGCTGATGTGCTCAGCCCTGCTATATCAACCACAGGTTTAAAAAGGTGGAAATTTTTCTTCCAATGCTGAGAGCTGCAGACTCAATTTGAATAATGATTATGTGTACACAACTGAGGTATTCCACCTTTAAATACTCCCTGCATCTGAGCACTCCCTGCTGCTGGCCAGGCTAGGATCATTGCTCATCTGGGCACTTACAGTAACCTCCCTGCCAGCTTCTTTGCTGCTGCTCCTTCCCTCTGGAGTCTGCTCTTCACACAGCAGCCAGAGCCAATGCTCTCTGCCCTCCTCACTCCCACCCTGCTCTATCCTCTATTCCTGTGTCTCGCTACTTTAGAATTCCTTCCATTACTTCTCAAATATTATACTTCATTGAATTGTTTCTTTAAGTATGGTCTCTCTCCCTAGAGTCCTGGTGAAGCTCCACATGAGCAGGGCCACGTCTTCCCTTTCTGTGATGGAATCCACTGGGCCTAGAACAGTGCCTGACACGTGGTAGATGCTTATGAATGCATTTTACCTATCTGAATGCATGTATGAGGCTGTTTCTCAAATTTATGGAGATGAAACATAAGAAATAAAACAGTGTCCTTTGCTGTGGAGTCAGTAATCTCCTTATCACTAGGAATTTCTTGGCTACTGTCTGAAGTTTCTAGCAGTGTCTGCATAGACACCAAACACAGGCACAAGCTTGCATACACATGTGCACACACACACACACACACACACACACACACTGACATGGGTAAACAGAAATACAATTAGATTTTTTTCTTGCTATTCAAAACTAAGGTTTGGACCAGTTCCTCTCCAGAATGTTCTCTGCTCTTGGGGGGTCCTTCTGGCCCTACAAGGGCTATATCACTTATTGCCACTGCTCAGCAGGTTCTTCTGGAGTGATGTGTCTGTAATGTAGCAGTCTTAATTGTTTATCATCCTTCAAGGAGATCCTGGAAGGCCTCTCACCTTCTGGGCTTGCAAATAAATAATTTGGATTTGGATAGAGTTTGACCAATTAGTTCTGTGTTTTTTTTTTTTTTTTTTTTTTTTTTTTTTTTTTTTTTTTTTTTTTGTGAGGGTTTAAAAGCAAAATCTAAGAGGAGAATAAAATCTTGGAACTTATGCCCTGAGAGTTTGCTGGGTATAGAGGAGGACAACTGTTTTATTCCTTTTCTTTAACTCATCTGAGCTATTGATAGGAGAGATATATTTGAGCTGAAGTGTGATCTGAGGGATATGCAAGAAAAATTGTTATTTCGTAGCTTCATATTATTCTTTATGTTGTTTGGGTTAGAGCCCAGAATAGAAATTCACATTAAAGGGCCTTTTATGGTTGTTGAAGGTAAAGCCCAGTGGACAATGTAAGACAAAAGGATATAAAAGTGTCCTGCATAATGAGGCTACAGAAAATATCTGTTTTCTAGCCCTGAAACTCAGAGGAAAGCTCACAGTGAGAGGTTAAGATCCCAGGGAAATGGCCCCCACTAGCTAAGCTCCAGAAGAGGAGGATTGTGTTGTGTTTGGCCGTGTGTCTGATATTAAACTTCAGTCTGTTTTCTTTTCTGTAACTCTCTTCATTGTTACCAAGTCTTCAGGAAAAATTTTGATTGGTGCTATGTGCAGGCCTAACGAGAAGGTGCCATATATAACTTTCACTGGAAGAGGAGAGAGGGTATCTTAGGAGGAAGATGAAGACAGGAGGTATGAAAGGAACTCTCAGCTGGAATTGAAGAACATGTGAGCCCATTTCATTTAGAAATACTAGGAAAACACCTCCAATTTAGTATGTTAAGTACGGTCCCTGGCTATTTTAGTGGAAGCAGCTGACTCTGGAGGCTGGCAAAATGCACATAAAGAAGTTCACCCATTGCTGACTTACCTTTAGTGATGACTTTTGCTATTATTACTCAAAGTGAAAGCAACTTTCCAGGGAAATGAAGTATCCAGACTCCAGTATGTCTAGTCTAAAGGTCTTTACTTTTCCACGCTCCCACATTTTCTTTAAGTATTCGTTCTTGCTACTAAGGCTTTATTTACAGTATTAAAGTGAAATAAAGAAACTGGTGGTGGCCAGCAGCTAACTTAAATGGTGCCACACTTTAGGCCACTCAAGGCAAGGCAGAGGTATTTTTAGGCCTGACTGGGGTTTACCCAAGTCTCCTCACTCTTGATTATCTTGGGGTCAAGTCTCCAGAGATTAGTTGGCTGTAAAGTTCTTCCCTGTTCTGGCTCTTTTAAAATCTTGTTTATATGGTAATTGTGCTTCACCCTCAGATAGGGTTATATTATCTCTCAGGGAAATAGTGACTATAATGAGGGAAGAAACAAGAATTGCAAATGAGAGAAGACAAAGGGGTGAGTGAACAGGAGCTAGCTAAGCGGAAGCGCAAATTCCTACTCAGAGCTCCCTTGTCTCAGACCTAAACTCACACCTTTTATTTTTTTATTTACTTGAGCATAAGAAGCTTTCTTTGAATTAGTAATTATATTGTTAATGTTTTATAAGGTATAGATGTCACGGTCACATTCAAATCTTCCCTCGGTAGACAGAGGACTCTGACCACTTACTGAAACAATCATCACACCTGAGGATTCTTTTGTGATCTATGGTCTTCCTTCCTTCCTTTCTTTCTTTCTGTTTTTTTTTTTTTTGTCTTTTTCCTTTTTATGGGTACCAGGGGTCGAACTCATGACTGCCTGCTTGCAAGGCAGACACTTATGCCGCTGAGCTAAATCCCCAGCCCCTACGATCTTCCTTTCATTGATAAAACACACTCTTCTACGTCCCCCAAAAGGTTTTGGACAACCTTGTACCCCTGCCCCCTCCCCATTTAAAAGTGAGAGCCAGATCTGCTGAAAGACTTAACTTCCTCTGCAATCCCCACCAACCATCCTTCAGCACCCCGCTGCTCCTGCCCAGGGGAAAGGTTGCTGCTGGCCTGACTCCAACTCTACCTCAGGGCCAGCATTCGTCACCTGCAGTTAGAATATCTTCTTCCTTCCAAGTCATACTTCTCACTTATGTGTTTTCCCCTTGTGACGCCCAGTATCTGCTTGTTGCTTTGTTAGTTCTCTTCCTTCACTGGTGATTTTCGAGTCTGCAGCATCAGTCAGGACCTTGGTTTATTTCTTGGTGTGCAAACTCCTTGGACATCATGGACTCCAATGTCCTTCATTTAGTTCCTCTTCAACCAGCCCCTGCCTGGGGTCAGGCACGAGTGTCCTATGCCCTGAGCACAATGTCCTGGCTTCACTTGTCTCTGTCATGACACTTCATTTTCATGTGCATCCCCCTGACCCTTTATTGCTCTATTTTCTCTAATTTAATCAACAGACTCCTCTCTTCCTCTGTATAATCTATAAGTTCTACAGAAATCTTTTAGAAAAATCTTTGTCTCCTTTACATGGTAAATCCCAACCTAGAATCAATGGTACTATTGCTCCCTATATCCTTTGTTCCCGCGTCTGAGAAGGAGAATATACTGGAAGAAGAATTATATAATACTACGGGTTAGCATGTGGAGAAGCTTATAGTCTTCTACCTCAGCTTGGGTAAGAGCACGCATCTCCACTCTGTCTTTAGTCAACTCTTTTCTTCATTTCTTTCAATGATTTTCAAATCTTATCTGTTCCTTCAAACTTCATACCTGGCTCTTATTTCTTTACTATCAACAGACTCAACAGACAATCAAAAATATTAACCGCAGTTTCTGCCCCCGATGGTAAATTTTCCCACATGTATCCCCAATGTGGTAGTCGTATTTGCTTGCTTACTAAATAGCCACACACATGCATTCCTTCTTGTTAACAGAACTGTAATTTAGGTAACTGGTGGTCACATCTTTCAGGAAGACGGCTTTTCCCTGCCCTACTGGTTGTGTCGTAATTAGTCTAGCCTAGCTATTCCTTGTCAGTATGTGGCTTAGGCATGTGACAACATTCTGACTATTGAATTGAATTGGGAAATTCTAGGAATGATTCTCTCCCTGAAAAATAGAGACCACCGTCTTCATCCCTGGTGTCCATCTCTTCTATCTCTGGTCTTTGGATGTTGTTCAGTGTGTAGACTGGAGCTACTGTGTGCCTTTGGCTGGGATGGGAGTAGCTGGAGTGTTGAGGGTGCCATTACAGAGATATGGAAAGAACCTGAATCACTAATGACACTGCTAAACCACTGAATTAGCCAGCTCCTATTTATTACCATCCTATTGTTTGACTTTTTGATTTGTGAAACAGTAAAATTTTCTTACTGTTTAAATTTCTTTTGGTTGGATTTTATGTTGCTAGCCAGCAAAGACATTCTAAATATACCAGCCTTTTCTTTTATACTCTGAGGTATCTCTACTTTTTAAGTTCAATAAAGCCTGTGGTCTGCATCCTCTTGTTTTCTGTGGTCTCTGGAACGTTATTACATCATTCATCCCAATTTGTGTGTTTCCTTCTTTGTATATATCAACTTATTCAAATTGCCTCCAATATGAAAAGCCTCCCTTGAGTTGGACACGGTGGGGCACACCCGAATTTCAGCATTCTGGGAGGCTGAGACAGGAGGATTACAAGTTTGAGCCAAGACGCTGTCTCAAAATAGAAAAGGAGCTGGGGCTATAGCTCAGTGTGAAAATCTTAGGTTCAGTTCCCAGTACACACAAAAAAAGCTTCCCTTGAATCCATGTCTTCTAGTTCTCAACAAACCTCTCATCTCTCCTTCTCATGCAAACTTTTCAGAGTGAATTTACTTTTTAGCTCTATTTCTTCAGTTCCCCTTTTCTTTTCAGGTACCTTGATTTGGCTCTGGCTTTTCCATTCCATAAAGTTACCAGCTAAAGTTACCAGTGATTTCTTAACCACCACATCCAACGGAATGGGTGAGAGTTCATGTTTTATTGCACCTCTGCTGCTTAAGATTGCGTATTTATTGATATTTACTGAATATCTGTAGTATCTAAGCATCCATGCAGCAGCACGCTTTCTTTATTGCCCTCATGTTTATAACTTCTTTAGCTTCCTTGTGAATGGATATCCTCTCTCTCCTTTCGTATGTGTTAGTATTTTTATACCACACACATGGCTCTATTTTCATCCTGCATATCATCCCTGAAGTGGTGCACTCACTTTTATGATTGACATTGTTCCCACCTTGTTGTTTTTGACTTCCAAATGTCAGACATTTTGCCTGATTTCTAGATCTTCTGTTGAATGGTTTGCTAAAAATGTGCACCAAGATGCCGTTCAGTCCCCCTTACGTCTGTGTGGCTCAGCTGAACTCATCAGGGTCCCTGAACTTCTTCCTTTCAGCTAAGTTTACAGTCTCATCACCCACTAGTCACTTCCATAATGTTCTTGAAGGCCTGAACGTTTCCTTTTCTTCCCGCCTCATTTAGGCTATTATAAAACATAGATTGGCTTTGCCACCTATGTACCTCTCAATACTACTTCTGCCTTTCCATTCCTGGTGCCTGACAACAGAATCTTTTGACCCAGAGATGGTATAAAAAAAGACTGGGCCAACTATTGCAAGCACTCACCCCCTTGCATAGGGAAAGCTTTATTCTTTATAGGGGGCTGTGGTCCAATCAGAACTTCAGGTAAAGGGAGCTAACAGCTTGCTGAGAGACAAACAGTGATGAAACTGTTGCTCCCAGAATGAGGAGAGCAGCACATTTTAATGACTTTTTGGAAAGGCTAATTCCAATCGTTTACATTGACCAATGATTCCAGTGATTCCAAAATATGTTTCTCTTGTGAAGGATTCAGACCTATGGGTGGCTGTGATCAACTGGTTCTAGACGCTATGTGACCTCCAAAACTAGTGATTTAAGGTTAACATAGAACAAGTGAATGTAGAGGGATATTAGGGTTTTTTTTTCTTAGTAGCAGTTTCTCATTTCATGCTAATATCCTGCATTTGTGGTTTTTACCATGGTCTAATGATGGATCTGTTGAAGCATGCTTGTTACAAAGGGTAATATTTTACTGTGTCCTAGAGTTTGTTCTGTCCCTCCAGCCTTCTGTCCCAGCACTGTCCCACCTTGGTTGTCTTGTCTTAATCCCCACAGACACCTTGAGCTTTGGTCCCCACTGCCTCTCTCCTAAGAACAGTGGCCTTCTAACTACTTTCTCTGTCTCCATTCTTGACCTGCTCCAGCTCATCCTGTACATAGCCAGCAGAAGTTTGCATCTTTATAATCAGGTCTGACCATGTCATGCTTGTGTTTGCATTTTCCCGTGGCTTCCCATTTTTATTTACAGGGTGAAGTGCATGCACATTAATACATTAATACAGCATTAGGTCTTTTCATGAGCAACCCCTGTCCTCTGGTTTGAATGCTTGTCCCTTGGAATTAATGTATTGGAAACATAATCCCCTGATTCATATGTTAATGGTGTTTGCAGATGAGACCTTTGGGAGGTGGTTGGATCTTAAGGGCTCTGTCTTTATGAATTATTAATCCATTCACTGATTAATGTGTTATCATGGGAGTGGCTTTGCTATAAGAACATGCCATCTTTGGTTTATTTGGTCTCTGTCTCACAGTGTAAAGGTCTCTGTCATGTAGCAAAAAAGCCCTCACTGGATGCTAAGCAGATGCTAAGCAGAACCATGCTCTTGGACTTCCTAGCTTTCAGAATCATGAGCTAACTAACCCACTTTTCTTTATAAACTGCCCAGTGATGTTCAACACTGCCAAATACAGTGGACTAAGACACTGCTTGATTCTCTTAAGTTTGTCTCCTGGATTCTGTATCACTGTTCTTCCACATCAGGGAATTTCTTTTTTACTTTTTCTTTCTATGAATACCATATTATTTCTCAATACAGAAACACACAGAGACACATGTGCTGCTTTTCCTACCAAATTTCAAAGTTGGATACCATCTCTTATTTTTATCCCAGGACTCTAATAATGTCTGGGTGGTAGTTATTTACCCATAGTAGGGACATCTTAGTATTTGTTGAATGAATGAATAGATGAATAAACAAATTCTCTAGGGAGTTCATTCTCCCAGATTTGTCTGTGGATTGGGCTTCTCAGGGTGTGAAGTGTGAATTAAGAATTGTGCTCTGAGATCATTGCATTGCTATTCCTGTATTTCCTGTCCTATTGTAATTTTCAACTTGTTTTGTTATTGTTCTGGGGTTGGCACATACGAAGATTTCTCTAAGGATTCTCATGTAGGAAATAGTATATGCTGTTTATGATTCTGGAGTAATTTGTATAAAACTAAAATGTGCATAAATAAATTGTTATGTTTATTTTTAGACTGTAGTGGTGGATGTTACTTTCTGATTTTCTTTTGATCTCTATGCTTTCCATTTTCATTGCCTTACAGATGCTGGATAAGAACAGATCCCTCATCAAAGGAAAGAATATCTTGGAGGAGACTAAGAAACAAAATAGTGGTCACTGCAAATTTTGCATCTTCCTTGACTTTGTAGAGCACTGCACTGGGATGGGAGCCATTTCCAGTTTGGAGAGTCTCCTCTCTGCAGGAGATGTTCCCCTCTATTTTCCTTTTGTTGTCCACATTCCAAACCTCCAGTCCCCACCCAGAACTCCTTCTACTCTCCTAAACATCTGTGAAGAATTCATAGCAAGGTTAGTCCTGGGCAAATATGGAATATGGATTCACATGCATTGTTTCATGTTTGTTCTTTTCCTGAAATAGAGTAAGAAAAGGAGAAACCTTTAAGTGGACCAGCAGGATTTCACATCAGGGAGAGAGAAAAGCATGAGTTAGGCAGACATTAAAAAAAAAAAATCTTCAAACTACATTAGAGGCAATTATCTACTTGACCTATTAATCAGGATAAGAAACATTTATTTTTGAGGAATAATTTTTTAAGATTCTTCAGACTTCCTGTATATTTATTAGCTGCTTCCAATCACAAAGAGCTCACAAAGCAAAATAAGGGGTCAGAGTGGTAGTGATAAAGTTATTATTATTATTATTATTTTCCCAAGAACTTTCAAATATAGGTTGTTCCTGAGGTTAAGGAACAATTTTAAAATGGAAAAAACAGTGTGTGCGGACAAGCACAGCAGTGCCATATGCTGCAGAAACACGAATCATGACCACCTCTTTCCAGACCATGGAGGGTGCGGAGTGACTCCCAGACGCTCCCAAGAATGCCTTGTCAGATGACCTGAGCGTGACTGTGAGCTGTCCATGTCCCCGCTCCTTACTTTTAGGAAGCCGAAATGGAAAATCCCAAGAATATACTTCAGTGTATTCTATGGCTCTCAGATGAGGTTTCCTTAGCAATTTGGTAAACAATAAAGAATCAGAGAAGGGCTAATGGAGGCCTCAGGGATGGAGGCAGTCTGTAAATGCTCAGCTTTACACACAGAAAGGACTGCATGCTTCAGGGTGGGGTAGTGGGTGTGGAGTGGGTCTCAGGATTGCATTGTGTCTTCTCAACCTTCCTCCTCCTTTCCCCTGACCTGCTCAAGGGGTAGCAATTTCAAAGATGCAAACCTGGTGGTGTATTTTGTCTAAGGAAACATTATCTGCTTTTGGTTTTTGGATGTTATGATTCCACAGATCGAATAATAAAATGCTTTCAAAATATAGACAGATTATAACCCACTGTCTCCCTCACTTCAGAAGTTCGCAGGTTCTGAAATCAGTTCTCAAACTTCCCAACTCACTTTATGAAGCAACCATAATTTTAATTTCAAGATTATAGTCAGGATCTGAGGTAAAGCTTAAGGCTGTGCTCATTTATAGATACAGGCACAGGGATTCTAAATAATATGTTAGCAGACAATGGAACTAGTTGATTATCAGCCGAGGGAGTCTTGAAAGGAAGATGTGGAAGGAAAAGATGAGTAGAAAGACATTGAAGACACGATGTACTTGATTCTTTACTTGGATAATTATAAGAGAATTGTAAGATAATTATAAATCAAGAAATGGAAAAGAAGAAGGCTACAGAAAAAGGTGAAGCTATGCTATTATGATAATAGGTACGAATGAGATAAGTGAATTTGAAAGCCAAATACTGGCATTCTTTTGTGACATTATCTGCCACCTTATGTGGAAGTAAAAGGTGGGTAAACGATGTAAGTGGAAAAATGAAAAATGGTATCTAAGAGATAATATTATACAGCTTTAGTAATCAAGAGGCCTGAGACCCAGTCCAGTGTAACCACTCATTTTCTGTGGGACTATTGAGAAGTCACTTAACTTCTCTGTGAAAGACAGTGGTAAGGCTAGATAAGCTGCTCAAACTTTAACATGCATATGAGTCCTCTGAGGATTTTATTGGATTGGCATTCAGTGGGTACTGGGCCGGCATGAGATTTGGCATTTCTAATAAGCTTCTAGGGGATACTGGTGCTAATGGTCTATGTAACCACACTTTGAATAAGAAGAATCCAGGTGGTTTTTTACTTTCTTCCTTCCTTCCTTCCTTCCTTTCTTTCTTTCTTTCTCCTTTGTCCTTCTGAGACAGGATTTCACTATAGAGCTCAGTTGTCCTTGAACTCACTTTGTATCCCAGGCTGGCCTCCAACTTGCAGTGATCCTCCTGCCTCAGCCTCCTGAGTGTTGAGATTACATGCATGTGCCTAGTTAGGTGATCTTTATGTCTTTTCCAGTTCAGGTTCATGTGGTTTATGACATGCTGTTTCACAGGCAAGTAGCCAATGCTTCCCGTGTTACAGGAATGCAGGTGAAGCAATCACAACAACTATTGTAGTAAATAAGAAGAAAGCCAAGAGATGTGTCTGACTTCTGTGACTCTGTGAGTGAGGGAAGCAGAACCAGAGCAAAGCCAGGGAGTGAATCTCAGTCTAAAGGGTGTGATCAGAGGCAGAGATAATGAAGAGAGATAATCAGGTACCCATACAGTGAAGATTAAAGAAGCAGCCCTTATGGTGCAGAGGGACAAAAGAGGCCCATTCTTAGCCTTCTTTGAGTTCCTTGTGAGCCTTCTTGGCTTCATTTGGAGGACACATTGTCGTTCTGACCCTGATATCCCTGATGCTCCTGATACCATCTTTTTCATTTAGCTTCTTTTAAATGCAAAGGCAGACTATGAGTTCACTTGTGCTCCTTTTAGCATATTCTAAGAACCTCTGAGACGTTGACTGACAATAGTCAACCTGTAGTCCTAGTCCTAGTTCTGGTCTAGGACCAGGAACCTAGAGGAATGGAAACATAATATCGGCCCCAGGTCAATCTGTAAACTGAGGAGGGTTGGTGGGAGGCAACACCCAGTAAGAGGATCACTCAGATTGCCTTCAGAACCCCAAATCTCCCAGCTCACTTAATGGACAATAACTTCAATTTCGTGGAAATAATTATTTAGTAAGTCATTTAATATTTTTAAAATTTTGTGAGACAACTACTGTTATTCAATGTAAAAAAAAGAGAAGAAATCAAGGTTTGGCAGGTTGAAATAACACAGTTGTTTGGTGTCAGAGGCCAATTAAAAATTCAGTTCTCTTCAACTTTGGTCAGTGGAATTGCCCCTATAGCTGTATGTTCTTAGCACACTGAGTTTTGATTTTGCTTTCATATTTCACTAAGCTTTTGAATCCATTATGATTATATAATTATTGAATTCTTTGTTCCATTATTTGATAGCCAAATGTTTTAGAAAATAAATCATCTGACATATTGCTGGTAGTGAGATTCATTTTTTGGGTGATGACAGTATTTATCATTTTTTCTCTGTAGATGGATTTTGTTTATCATCTTCTGAAAGTCGATATTCTTCGGCAGGGCCTGGGCCATTTGACAGCCCTAGGCGTACTGAATCTTGATTGGATTAAGCTACTCAAGGCCTGTCAAGTGATTGTGGAGGTGAGTGCATGTGATGAAACTGTGACTGATGGAACATAAAGGGAAGTTGTCTCTGCTTTTAAAAAAGGACACATTGCAGAAATTATCCCCTTTCTGCCACTTTTGCCTACTACAGGTGAGGTAAGGCCCAGAACTGTGCTAACATCTTGATACAGTGAGATGTTGGTCACAGTGTGGGTAGCAGAAAAGCAGATCAAACAGTCTCAATCCTTAATGATGCCATCAAGGCACTGAATCAACAACGCTCTTCCTTTGGACCTTTAGCTAGGGTTTTTTTGTTTTTGCCAGAAGCATCTCAGTAAATATAGAATGGCTGGGATTTGTTCTAACTGGCATCAAACAATAAGGTTTAGAATCTCAACTAAATCACCAGCTAGCTTCATAACCTTGGAAAAGTTATTTTCTCTCTATTAGCCTAATTCCTTAAAATAATGGAGACTAAAATACCTATTTCACAAAGTTGAAGTCAAACACAAAATATAAAAATACATGAAAATTTTTATTATTACTATACTGCTTATTAATATTAGGTGACATACAGTGATAACAATGCCATAGTAAACTTCTATCATGAGTGATCTGCAGTGAGACTGCTTCAAAGTCGACCTGCTTCCAGGAAAATTACTCATCCGGGCACATTTGTACCTTGCTTATTTTCCTAAAGTCATATGTGAAAAAGCTGAGTTGGTTACAGTTTGGTGACATTGCTTCTCAGTGGCATATGATAAAAGCTAATGGGGGCTCAGTAGACTGCTTGTGGGGCTAACCATTCTTGGGGGTATTCCCAGCATTTTAGTGCTCTTTGCTTTTTTTTCCACTGGGAAATGTGTGGTTCCACAAATTTCAGGCCAAATGTGTCTCTGATTTATGGAAGAAAAATACGTTTAAGTTCCCAGTTGTATAGTACTGGAGAGTACTGGTTCACCAAGTAGGGCTTTATAAAGGGCCTCTTCCAACTGATGGTTTTCAGCCTCCCACTCCTCTGCAGGGGCCACTGTCTTAGTCAGGATCCTGACTGACTGGGATTTAGTAAACAACAGAGATTTATGCACACTTCACTGGTTTGCTTGTTTGCTTTTAGCTTTAATCTTTTAAAGATGTAACCAACCAGGTGGTTGGGAAAAATTTCCAACACTTCTCACGCAAGCTCAAATACTAGATAATTCTTTAAATAACCCAGGTTCTTTGCTGTTTGCAAGGTCATTCCCAAGCTGCAAAATTCTCTCTCCGTGTTTCCCCCTGTGTGCTTCCATTCAATTTTGGCTGCCATAGTCAGACAAATAGAAAAAGTGTAAACACCTTTATTTCATGTCTCTGCAGTAGAGCAGCACTTAGCAGCAGACAGTAACTCCTCCAAGTGTGCTAGATAGAAACATCAGCAATTTATTCCTCACAGTTCTGGAGGCTGGGAAACCTAAGACCAAGGCTCTTTCAGAGTTGATTTCTGGTGAAGGCTCTCTTCCGGGTTATAAACTACTGTCTTCTTGTAACTTTACAGGGTAGAGAGTGAGACCATCCTCCGAGGTTCTCTAAATAAATGCATCTGTTGCATTTGTGAGGGTTCCAACTACCTCCCTCCCAGAGGTCCCACCTAGGATTTCTAAAGTATCCCCTCAACACTGCAGAGCTTGAGAAGCTTTACAGGTATAGCCTTTTTTTTTTCTTTTTTTGTTGCAAGATTAAAGACCAGAGGAGTGCTACATTTTATATGTGTTTTCAGTAGGAACAACCTCTTTTTTCTGACTGAAAATAGGAATGCTGTGATTCTGATGAATATGACATCTTGGAGGTCTCTCTCAAGGCTGTTTGTTGTGGAAGTGCTGAGTAAAATCAGTGTGGTGCTTGGACTGCCTAATGAGGAGGAGGTGCCCGTGGGATCCTTGCTTGGCCCAGTTCCATCCCAGAGCCTGTTATTATTATTACTTTTTTTTAGCAGGGTCAAGAAAAGAGGAGCTGAGCCCATAGACATCTGCCTGAAGTGATCTTTCCAAATTGGTCTTTTTCCTCTGGAGGCTCAGTTTCAAATTTAATTAGCTGACTAATGATGGTAAGTTATCAAAATTAATTGATAAATGTTAACGTGTTTTGACTATAGAAAATAGTATACATAATTTCTGGGGCAGTTAATGTGTGCTCTAACTTTTAAAGACTAATCTGGGAACAAATTTTATAATAATAATAATAATAATAATAATAATAATACTTTATTAAGACTTGGACTGAAGTCTCCTCTTGGTCTGGAACATTGCCTTAGGGGAGCATCTCATACAGTCTCTAGTTTCCCACTTAGTGAAAAACTCTCTTTTTGCCAGAGGCATCCCTGGAGGAAAGAGACTTTGTGAGAGATTTGTAAATGTCTTTATAGTCCAGCAGTTGAGACTAAAAAATAAATAAGCACTTATTGTCCAGGAAGACATATGCTGTGGTTGGAAGGGATTGAGGGAGCAGGACTAAGGGTCCGGTGAAGATGAGCGCTCCAGCTGGAAGATAAGCAAGAGTTCCTCAGTTGGAAATGGGGAGGGGGGGGATAAGAAGGACAATCTGGACAGATAGAGTAGCATATAAAAATTGAAAGAGAGAGGAAGAGAGAAAGAGAGAGAGGCAGAGAGAATGAGAATGAGTCACCTTTCTTGTGGCTGTGACACAATACTTGACACTCACAATTTAAAGAGTGAAAGAAGAGAGATTTAATTGGCTCAAAGTTTCTGGGGATTCATTCCATGATTGGTTGGTTGGGGAGGGGGGAATCATGGCAGAAATGTGTGACAGAATAAAGCTGTTTAGTTCCTATGACTGGAAAACTGAGGAGGGGTAGAGCACCAGAGAGGACAAAGCAAAGGGCCAGATATAGTACTCAAGGTTGCATCTCCATAACCTACAGAGATGCACCTAGAAATGTACCCCATCAATCCCCTGGGGAGCTTCCAAGCCAATCAACAAATGAATCAAGTTGACATGGGGGAAAGGGAGAGAAAGAAAGAGACAGAGACCGAGAGATAGACAAAGACAAAGACAAAGGAGGGCAGGAGAGTGAGAAGGTAGGAGAGGGAGAAATGGAGGAAGAGAATCTAAAACATTTTGGAAGTATAAGTTGCAAACAGTGTTAACAAGAAAAGATAACACGAGATGTAATTAAAAGGCCAGGGGCTATTAGTTAAAAAAGAAAAATTAAACAGATGCATTATATCTCCTCCCTTTCAAATTATCAAAAGGATGATAATTTGATTTTATAAGTATATGAACTATAAGAATAAACAACAGGAGAAAATAACAATGGTAAAATCTTTTAGAAGCTAGCTAGGTAGTAGATGGAAGAGTGCAACTTGATTTAGCAGACTGGAGAAAAGATAATTCTAATTTTAAACAGTGGAAAAAACTAACTAGGAAGCTGATTTGGACCAGAGATTGTCCTCACAAAATGTAAGGAATCAGAAGTAATGAACACTTTGTCACTAGGGGTAAAGGAAGATATAAAACCAGGAGAATTAGCCCAAAGTCTTAAAAAACGGACTTCCAAAAAATTTTCTCATTGGTGCAAAAAAACTTCCTTCTTTCACTCTGACAGAAGATTAGAGGTGTGTATTCTTAAAAGGGTAAATTAGATATCAAGTAAAATTGAATATGGGACTATCGTGTTGAAAATATGATGTCGCTGAAAGTTTACATGTCATGATCAAGAGACATCTCCCCCTTCTTTATCTGCTACCAGCCTCTCCGAATTTTGACAACCCTAGCTTTCTCCCCAGGAAGGAAACTGAAAGTGCCTTCTTTGGAAATGGGACAGATTTTGGAAAAATGGCCTAAATATAGAAATATCAAGGTGAATGGGAAGAGCAAAACATGCAGAGAAGTTACGTGAAATAAGAACTATTTGGAGCACATTATTTGTACCTGTGAGGAAGTTGCT
Organism: Cavia porcellus; assembly: GCF_034190915.1. Lineage (NCBI taxonomy): Eukaryota > Metazoa > Chordata > Mammalia > Rodentia > Caviidae > Cavia > Cavia porcellus. The sequence continues at coordinate 10,680,996 of NW_026947512.1, read as the reverse complement.
AGTGACCTTTGTTGAAGCAGTTTTGTTGGAGTGGATGGTATTTAGAAACTAGATTGCAGTGTGCCTAGAAGAATTTTATTTTGAGACAAGGTCCCATTATATTGCCCAGGCTGACCTGGAACTGACAGTTGTCCTGCCTCCATCTCCTGTGTAGCTGTGATTATAGGCCTGTGTTACTATCCTCTGCTTGTCGTACACTTGGAACCCAAGAATCAGTTAGCTGAAACTAGTTATTTCTTGATGCCTATCTCTTTTAATTCCATGCTATAACTCCATTCCTGCTTCAAGTCACATCTTGGAGGGAATTGTGTTTTCACCCAGGAGCCACTTAGACACACAACATTGGGTTTCTACATCGATTTTGTGAGAACATTTTTAGGGATTCATGAGCCTTGACCAATCTTATTATTGCATTCTTTAGATTAGTCATTTGTATTATTTTTAAAATGTGAAACCTTAAATGGTTAAAAGAACTGAAACTAACCAGGGGAAGAATGTGTTGAGTTACTTTACCCTTCAAGTAATTACTCAGCATGAAACAAGAACTCTTCATCTGGAAAAGTAAGAGTTTCCTTGTACTGTAAGTGGTAGTACTGATCTGTCACTGGAACCTCTGGCAGTACTGTGTTGTTGCTAATGAGATATATTTCATTTGAATATTTACCAGTATCCTAAGAGTTACAGAGATAGATGGAACCATATGTATTGTACTTTCAAGAAGCTGACGGCAAAGGGGTGCTCTATGTGCTTAAATGGCACTTGTGCAGGGTATAAAAGGCCAGGGAAAATTTCTCTTGTGGAGAGCCTTCTATCCAAATCAGCCATCCTTGGGAAACTAAATGGGACAGAGTTTATTAGGAAGTGTGTCAATTGTTATGCCTCTTATCTGACCTAAATGTGCTGTCAGTCTTTCTAGAGATGTGTGAGTAGTGAGCTCTCAACGTACAGGGCCGCTTTCAGCTAGAGTAGTGATACTAATGTGCAAAGAGAGTACAGAGGGAAGATCTGTTTGTGGCTGTGGTTGGTGCTTGTGACAGTACTTACTCCCTAAAGAATAGAAAAAACAAACACAAACAACAAACCCATTTTTTTCCTCCTCTTTACTTTCATACTCCATAGAGCCCAACAACTTTGGTCAAAAACATGTCTCCCATACAACCAAGCATTTTGACAATGGATTGCCCAGTGGACACTAGTAGTGTGTCCTATAATCCAATTCAATTCTGAAACTGTCTGCATAAAGATATCAGACGGTCCAGGTTGAGGGCTTAATCCCACAACACTGCTCCTCACTTCAGATGCCAAACATAGCTCCAGGTACTAGCCAACATAGAGTTTCCATGATTTCCATGTTGGGTTTAATTAACTTACTAGATCAGCTCACAGATTACAGGGAAACACTTTATTTACATATATTCATTTATTACAATGAATGTTGCAAGAGATACAGAGGAGCAGCTGATGGGTAGGGCAAGGCGTGAGGGAAGATGTGTGACTTTCTACACTCTCTCCAGGCACAGCAGTCTCCAGGACCCTCCATGAGCTCAGCTCTCTGGAAGTTCTCGGAACCCTGTCCTTATGGGGTTTTATAGATGTTTCCTTCTGCAGGCATGGCTGATGACATCACAGGTGATAACTCACCTTCAGTCCTTTGCTGTACTCCAGAGTTAGGGGCAGCTGAAAGCCTTCACCCTCTAATCCTGTCTTGGTCTTTCCAATTACCAGTTTGGAAAGTGAAGCTACTAAGGGCTCCCATACACCAGTTATCTCATTAGCATACAAAAACTTTTACTACTTTGGAGAGTCTAAGAGTCTTAGAAAGTATATGACAGGACACAGGCTCAAAAGACCAGATACATATTTTATAGTGTTTTATTCCCTCAAAAGAAAATCAGAATTGAGGTGCTTCTGACTTACTGAGTGCTCAAAGTGCATTAAAACTTTAAAAAGGAACTTCAATCCTTGTAGCCAAAATGGTCATGTCTTCCCCATATGTAGCATGCAAGTGAGTCAAGTTTACAGTAATACCCTAACATCAATGCGTAGAGCCTGTCTTAGTCACTCTCATCACAGGGACAAAATACCCAATGCCTAAGGGAAGAGAGGCTTATTTTGGCTCATGATTTCAGTCAATGGTCAGCTGATTCCAAGGATGGCAGAGGGGCATGGTGGAAGAAAAGGTGCTCAAGCATGGCAACCAGGAGGCAGAGAGGGAAGAAAGAGAGAATTTGAAAGAAAATCAACCCTTCCAGGTCACAACTCCCAGTGACCCACCTCTTTTGACAAGGCCCTATTTCCTAACAGTGCTTTCAGCTCTGAACACATCCCTGGGTTAATCAAGAATGAGTATAGCACCCCTATGATCCAATCACTCTCCTAAAGCAGCACCTCTGGACACATGAGACTTTTGGGGAACATTCAAGATCTAACCCACAAACAGAACCCATCCATCCTTGATGGGAAGAAATTCTGCTTCCAGGAGTTTCTCCCCTTGAGTATTTCTATGCCCTCTCTTGTAGAATTTGTTTGTGCATCTCAAATGTTTCTGTAGTCTCCTGGGGCCAGCCAAGGGGGGCAGTCATTTCTCACAGTTGTAATCAGGGCTTCTCCTAGCAGCTCTAACAACCACAGAGGCAAGAGAGGTCAGCCAACCAGAAATGCTGTGTATTTCTTTAGCTGACCTCTTGGCCTCTGGCAGGCTTCTCCTTCTGAGGCAGCTGGGAAATGCCTTTCTCATATGATCAGCTCTGTCAGGAGGGATTTGCACAGAAGTGATTCTGGACCTCAGTGCCACAGTGCCACAGCCTCTCCTTTGCCCTAAAGACCGCATCTTTCGGTGTGGACAGCTTCTCAAGGCCGGGTTTGGTGGGTGATGTCAGGCTACCCATCATACCCCTTTTGAACCTTTTCTCCTCTTCTGAGTCCCAGGCGGCTCATTCTAACACAAGTCACTGTCATGTTTACGTTCTGGATGTACCATGGCTGTTCCTAGGCAGCAATTTTAGCACTTTTGGAGAGACCCGACCTCACTTTAGTACCTCCATGTATGGCTGACTGTGGATTCCTCCACAAGAAGAATGTCCACTAACCCTTTAATACTGCCTGGCATTAGAGAAGTTCCTTGAACATGCCTGGATAATCTCAGGAATTTTTAAGGAAAATGTTGCTTAACTTCATACAACAGCAACTCAGCCATTCATTTCTGTGGGGCATTTAACTGGAAGTTAGGATGGAGGGTATGTTATTTATTTTTATGTGAAAATGAATAGAATTTCCTTTTAAAAGGTAGTGGTATAGCGATGTACATAAGGACTCATTGTTGCAGAGGGTGGTGAAGTAAATATCCAGAATAAACACAGGAGGCTTGTGTTAGAATTTTTAAGCCCGAGCTGTAACCAGCAGTGGTGGTTCCATAGGCTTGAGTAAGTTTGGCTTATTAAATAACTTTGTCATATACCTTGCTGGAGAGTCTTGGCTATTTGTGGATTTTTTTTTTTTTTTGTAGATTTATTTCTGAAACATTTTGTGTTCCTGCAAAATGTCAACTAGACAGAAGCAATAGAAGGCTTGTTTTGTGGGGGACTGGGGAAGTAAGGAGTAACATGAAGTAAGAGATTGGAAGATGAACAACATTTAACAGAAGTGGGCATGTGGAATTACTTTTGTTGTATATTTAACTCCTTCTGCAGTTTGTTTTTGAGACAGTCTCTGTTGTGGCACCAGGCAGAGTCATCTTCTCTCTGTGGAGGCTGGATACTCACCATTCTGGCCTTCCTCACATCTAGGCCGTGGGCATATGACTAATGATTCATGAAGCAGGGCCATTCAAGGTGGGTTTTTGTTTGGAAAATGGGAATCCAAAAAACCTAGGGTATAGTGAAATATTTTCCATAGGTTAAAGATATCAGTGATAGCTAGATCAATTGAAGCTTGATTCTGAACTGCCTGGAGCATCTAGAAATAAATAATACAATATTCTTTGATAATTCTTGCCTGCATGAATCATTCAACTTGCAGCTAAAAACTCTGACACCAAAACAAATAAACAAGCAAGCAAAACCATCAAAGGAATTTAGATTGCATCATCCTTGGAAAAGGCAAGGGAGGTCATGCATAATCACACCTCTTCAATGCAAAAAGTGATTCTATGCTTCTCCCAGGGCACTTTTCAAAAATGTTTCCATAGAACACAAGGTGTTCATGTGGGCAGAATAAAAGCTCAAATGATTTTGGAACCTTTGAAAATGTCTAATTAAAAAACACTTTCATTATTACAAAACATCTCAAAGTCTAATATGTGTTGTGGCTTGTTATCTAGATGTCCCCTCAAAACTTCATGTGATTATAGGTAAGGCTTTTCTGAAGTGACTGGATATAGGGTGTATGACAATGAGATCAAGGATGTGATGCTGGGATTGATTTATGGTGCAATGCTAGGATTAAGGCTGCCTCTCCCTGGGTGTGAGTGCTACCCGCACTAAGAATGGGTAGTCTGGATAAGATATAGGGAACAGAAGGAGGGTCACTGATTATTGCTTGTTGCTTGCTGTCTTCTACCTGCCATGAACTCTGAAATGCCCCTCTGCCATACCATCCGGCCTTAGAGCCAGCCTACAATGAACTGAAACTTTTATAAACTGTGGGTCAGATAAACCTTCCCTCCTTCAACTTTGGGTATCTGGTATTTTGTCTCATCAATGAGAAAAGTAGCCAAGGTATTATGTTAAGGTACTTAAGAAGGTTTAAGAAATGGATAAACAACTACACCCCTTGCCCCAGGAACATTTCAAGGAATACTGAGGAGCACATGCTGTGAAATTCTGCCATATGCTCACATATCCAAGTCATCTCCTTAATGTTAGTCACAGGACATGTGCAATCTTGTGCCCTGTTCTCTTCTTCAAATGTTGCATCATAAAGACTTTGAGGATAAGACTTTGCCTGGAACAAACTTCTCTTCTTTTGTCTCTGGGGTCTCTAAGTGTTAGCCTGAGATAATCTGCCTAGTGAGAAGGTAGAAACAACTTCCCAGAGCTCGTGGACTACATCTTGGTGCTCAGTCTCTACATCTGTATATTGTGATCAGGGCAGATTGTCAGGATTTGAAATTAGGGCCAAGATTCCTAATCCTAAAAGAAATTTCTGTGGACATTTCAAACTCACCAAAAAGCATATGTAACTTTCCATCTACTCCCCAAGCTTAAGGGTGTAGCTTGGGAAATAGAACCTGATTTTCTTTTTTTTTTTTTTTTTTTTTAATTTTTATTTAAGGAGAAGAGAAAAGAAAGAAAAAAAAAACAGTGAAGGGGTACAAGTTATACAGGTTTACAGAATAAAAAAATGCGCAGTAGGAAATCACTAGTTAATGGATTACATATTGCCATCTTAGAAATAATTGTTCAAGTCACAAAATTAAAGCTTGTAGAGTGGACATTCCAACAATGATACTGCAAACAGTTCTGTTCAATGATCCAATAAAACTCTGTGATATCATTTTCTATCTTATACTTTTAAATATACATGCAGTTATATAGTTTAGAGCACTTTCTTTTCCTCTCTTTTGTACAGTGACTATTACACATTTTGGGTTTCATTGCTCCCACAGTTCTTGTTGCTTTTTTGGAAGAGAGTAAAACCAAATGTGACATAACAGAACAGAATCGGTCAAGTCAAAAGGGTGGACATAATAGATAATATAAAAAACATAATACAAGGTGATCAACAATGGTTACCATAATGCCTCCCGCTATTTCTAATAGAATTGCCTATATCATTAGTTGTAATACAATTGAACAAAACCGTAAAGAATAAAACCGACAAAACCAAAACATTGGAGATATTGTAGGTCTTCAAAAGTAGATAAAAGTCAACGAGAATGGGCGTTATAATGAATCTCATTATCTTCTCAGCTGATGCCTAAACTTTCGAACCTGATACTATCCAGCAAAACAGAATATAGGAACCTCAGTCAAAAACAAGATGGTGAGAGTAATACAGGGCTTCAAATCGAGATAATAGAAAGTCAAAGTGGGTTACTATATTATATCCTGCTATATTTTTCCCTGTAATTAAATGGATAAAAATAAAAAAGTAAATAATGGAGTGGAGATTGAGAAAAAAAAAAAAAGAGGGCATAACAGCGAAACAGGGCAGATCAAAACATAACCATTTAAGCAGAATAGTGTTTCACCACCAGATAATCCTGACCCAAAAATGGTTACCATATTGACTCCCTCCGTGAAGTCCTTGAGTACAACTTCATATACTGTAGCATTAAGTATATCAAAACAATGTAAATCCATTTAAGAGAATGACAGCATTATAGAGTATTTAGAATCGACTAACAGAAAATGAACAATGGTCTCTGTATAATCTCCTTGTCTTTAAAAGGTTTTTTTCTTATACTATCGTACATAACAAAATCCAATAAGCTACAACCTGTTTAGACCATTGGAGACAGAAGAACAAAAGCTAGATGAGACTTCAAAACAAGATGGTACTAAATCAGCATTACCTATTAAGATGTCATTTTCTCCAAAAAAAGCTGTTCCTATCATCCAATCTTCTCTGTCTCATTTCTGTTGAGCTCTTTTTCTGTCAGTAGCTGTCAGTTTGTCTTCTTCGTTTTGTTCTCTGCTCTATTCGTTGTGGCCTCCCCGCCCCTATTTCTGGGTTCTTTGTATTTTTCTTTTTTTAGAATATCCTGCAATACTTTCTGTAGGGTTGAATTGGTGGTTGCAAATTCCCCCAGTTCCTCTTTATCTTGGAAGCACCTCGTTTTTCCATCAATTTCCAGGGACAGTTGTGCAGGATATCTCAATCTTGGCTGTAGATTATTATCTTTCAAAGCTTGAATTATTTCTCCCCATGCTCTTCGTGATTTGATGGTTTGTGAAGAGAAATCTGCTGTAATTTTGATGGGTCTTCCCTTGTAAGTGATCTGTTTCTTGTCTCTTACAGCTTTTAATATTCTGTTCTTGTATTGAATTTCTGGAATTTTTATTATTATATGTCTGGGTGTTTCTCTGTTAGGGTTGTAGGTAGCTGGGGTCCTGTATGCCTCATACATTTGAGTATCTTTACCTTTTGCTAAATTAGGAAAATTCTCCTGGATTATTTCTGTGAGTAGCTTTTGTAGTTCACTTGTTTGTGTCCCTACTTCTTCTTTTATGTTCTTAATCCTTAAGTTATGGCTCCTCTTATCATCTTCTTGTCTTTGTATTATTGCTGTGTGTTTCTTTGTTATTTTTAAGAAGTTTTTCATTTCATTCTCCCATGTTTCAAGTCTGCCCTCCAATTCAGATAGTCTGTCCTTAGTTTCTTTCAAGCTGTTATGCCAGTCTTGGGTAGACTTCTTGATTTCTTGATAGTCCCTTTGCACCTGCTTCACATACTCCATGCTTTCTCTGTTTTCTCCATCAAGCAATTCTCCCCTCTTTTTCTGTTCTTCCACTCCACCATCTGCTTTTTCCTGGGTGGTGCTTGGCATTTCTCTAACTATTCTGCATACTTCTAGCTTCAGGTCATTGATAACTTCATTCCTGAATTGGTCTATGAGGCTCTCTAAATGGCGCTTAATGTATATTGGTACAGTGTCCACTATTGCCTGATTCTCAGGATTGGGGGTCGAGGAGCCTTTTTTGTTGCTTCCCTTCCCCATATTTTCTGTTCCTTATGAAATGTAATCTTACACAGGAGGCCCGGCTTCCCTGCCTGTCAGCTACAGCTTGATCGAATTGCGCTGGCTAGTTGTTCCAGCTCACTGCTGCGCCCCAGGGAGTTGCGGAGGAGGCAGCCTACGCGGAAGTCGGTCGCTCCTCCGGGCCACCGTCAGGCTCTGGGATCTGGGCTAGGCCAGCCTAGGGGGTCCGCGAGCAGCGTCCCTCCGGCCAGGCACCTTTCACCAATCCCGTCCGAGAGGGAACCTTGCGGCTGCAGTTGCTGCCGCGCCCTGCTCTTACAGGACTGCCTGCGCCCAGAAAATCCTCCGCTGGAGTCAGACTGCGGTAGGGAGTCAGTTCCTCGCTCACCTCGCCTCCAGTCAGCCTTCCTTCCTGTCCGTCGCGTTTCCGACTCCGTTCCCGAGCTCGGCGGTCGCGTCTCTCCTTGCTGAGCCGCTGTGGAGGTAGCCGGCCGCTGCGCGGCGGGAAATCCAAACCGCGGTTTCCAATGGCGCGGAGTCGAGCCTCCACACCGAGATTTTTCTGTTCCTATTTTAGCGCCAGGACTGTATTCCAAGTTGGATTCTCTCAGCCCAGTTTGTTCCTGAGTCAGCAGAGCATATCTCTACTGGTTCGTATCTCCTTAGTCCGCATCATTCCTGGCCTCTGAGCCGAGCCTTTAGAGAGCGTTCAGAAGTTGCTGTTGTCTGTCCGCCATGTTCTCCAGAGTCCTAACCTGATTTTCTTCACAAGAAGAAGCTCAAATACAACCACAACAGCAGAATTTGCTATGCAAATGGACACAAAGTAGCCTTGTTGTTCCCAATTATGTCCAAGGTGGAACTAGCAGAGATTTAAAAGAGACTTAATTCAGAGGAGCAAAAACTAATGGATGATCTGTGGAGCATTGGTGATTAAAGGAAAGATAAGACCTTACCACTCTATTGCTTTTTTTCACTTGCTGAGTTGGCCCCAGGAAATACGCCATTCACCGATAACTGTATCCCAACTGGGTTAGGTGCCTCTGATGGTTAGAACATGGTACCGAGAAAGACATAGATATGAATTTCCATGAAGTATTTATAATTATATGATACACTTATTATGCTCATATTCAACAAAGACAGGGACTTGTTGGTTTTTCCCCCTGCTGTATCCTCAACAGTAGAATACTTGCATTATAAATATTTGCTGAATTAATGAAATCTTTCTCCTTAGAGAAGAACTAGTTTACCTCTAATCTCCACCAACCTGAAATTTCTACTTTGGTATACATATGTTTGAAGGTGATTACCATAATATTTATTTACATTTCTTTTGAAAAATCAAGCCAAAAATCTATGCTTTGTGCTGTTTGGTAAATATTCACTATGAATACTCTCTTTTTTTGCAAACCTACACATTCCAAAAATGCATAGCTCTGTTTCTGTTAATATAATGGCTGTGTCCTTAGGACACTGAAATAATCTTCCTGTCAGTAACAATGAAACAAAGATAGTTAATGAGTATTTTTAAAAAGTCTTTAAAAAATTGCAGAACAGGTGAAATATAGCAGCAGGGATTTATCAGTCCAACATGTCAGGGAAATTAAGAGCCTGGAAAAGAAAAAGTTCTGAGACTGTTTCGACGCTGAGAACTATTGTTGAAACTGCTGACCTTGACCTTTGATTTTCATATTTAAGATAAAATAAGTACTTCTGATTGTGTGAGAGAGAAACCCACATGTACCCACAGCCAAATTCAATGCCTATTCCCAATTTCTAGAATCTCAGGGAATCATGTATTAAGTATGAATGTGACCCAGAACTATACGGCACGTTTCCCTCTCCCTACCCAGGAAATTTCAGAGGAAAGCATGAGGCTGAAGCAGAAGACAAACAGAGGTTTAAAAAAGATAAAATAGGAGAACTCTTTCAATAATTGAAATCTTAATTGGATCTTCACGCAGACATATTATCAAATTCCTGTGACCTGGGTGGTCCGAAATATTTAGAGTCAGACATGAAGTATTCCCACAATGACAATGCACCAAGTACCGGTGAAAATAAGCTCAATCCTCTCTGAAGAAATCCTTTTTCACTGAAGCCCTCTAATTCTTACCATGAAAAGAAAAAGAACAGCTAACGTTTAAAAGTAACTAGACCTTAGACAGAAGAAATAGATCTGCACAGACTTTAAATATTGTAATTATCAGGTATGTAATCCAAAACAAATATAATTACCATATTTGAAGAAATAAAAGACAAGCTTAAACTATCAATAGGGAACATACACTTATAATAATCTAGCAGATTTGAAGAACCAAGTATAATTTCTAGGAATGAAAATTATAATAACAAAATTAAAAAACTCAGTGGATAAGTTTAACATAAAATTAATACAAATGAAAAGTGAATGAATGAACTAGAAGATAGATCAAATAAGTTATGCAGAAAGCAAGCTAGCAATACAAAGCAAGAGAAAATAAGTCAGAGATACCTACAGATAAGGAGACTAGAATGGGAGGATCTAAGCAACATCTCATCAGACAGAGTTTGAATGAGATGGAAATACAACAGGGAAAGTGTTTCAAGAGCCAATAGTTGAGATTTTTTAATAACTTGTTAAAGTCTAAAATGTACACTCAAAAATCACTATAAATTTCAAGAAAAATGCATGTACATCCAGGTACTTTATGATAAGGAACACCATCAACAAAGAAAAAACTTAAAAACAATGAAAAGGGAAAAAGACAAATTATCTTTGAAAAAATAACATTTAGACAGAAAATGGTTCATAGTCTCTTTCCTTTCTTCCTTCCCTTCCTCCTCCCTTTCTTCTCCCTCTCTCACTCTCTTACTATCTCTTTCTTTTTTTTTCAAAATAAATAATAGAATCCTAAAATCAAAGCTTAATATTCTGAGGAAAACAAAATAAAACAAAACACTACTAACCTAGAATTGTACAGCCAGGCCAAGTCTATTTCCTAAATAAGAATAAAATAAAAACATTTTCAGGAAATGAAATACCAAAAGAATTTACTGGCAGAAGATCCCTGTAAAAGAAATTCTAAGGGATGGTTTTTGAGAGAAGGGATGCAACCATTTGGAAGGGTTATGATTACAGAGGAATGCTAAAGAGAAAATTGGTGAAAATTAAAGTGGCTAAAACTAAATACTGACTACACAAAATTCTAAAAATAGTATTTTGTAATTTTTTTTCCTTGTGATGATTGTCACTATCAACTAGATTGGCTTAAGAGATGCCTAAGAGATTAGTAAAACACACTTCTTGGGTATGTGTGGGGGGGATCATGGGCAGGGCCCTGGGGCTGAATCTGGCCCTGGCCCCTTCCTCTCTGGCTTTTCCCCTGCCCTCTACTTCCTTGCTGCCACGAAGTAGGGAGCTTTCTTCTGTCAAATCTTTCTGCCAGGATGTTTCTATCTTGAAGTCAACCAACCATGGACTGAAACCTTGAGACAAAAATAACACTTTTCTCCTTTAACTTGTGTATATCAGTATTTTGCTCCAGCAATGGAGAGGTGACTAATGCATGACCAATATAGAAAATTGGTACCAAGAAATGAAGTCTCCTTTAAGTTATGTATGTCAAGCATTTTGTGCTAGCAATGGAAGGGTAACTGACACATTTCTTAAAAGTAAGAATAAAGTGAACTACTTTAATTTAAATAGCATGTAAGTCTGGAGGAGGATAAATGTATTAAAGTGTATGAAGTCAGTCTACTATTCAGACCAAGAGTGAAACATTCTTTAAATTTCTGCAGGTAAGTTAATATACATGTTATAATTTCTATGGTAGCTACTGAAATTATGGGCAATAGTGTATATTTCTCTTCCACTAGTTCTTTTCCAAACTGGTAGGAGAGAAAAATCAGAGGATAAAAAAAATCATTCAATAATACCTAAAAAAAAAAAAAAAAAAAAAAAAAAAAGCAAGAAAGAAAGAAAAAAAAAAGAGAAAAAAGGCAAAATGAGAGAAAAAGAAACAGAACAAGTAGAACATTAAAACAAAACAAAACAAAACAAAAAACCCAGAGGGAAAAATGTGAAATGCATGTACTGCAATTGCATTAAATGTAAAAAGAATAAGTGAAACTACACAAAGGACACATATAATTAAACAATAAGAAAGCAATCAAACCATTAAAAAAGCAAAAGATTGGAACAGAAAGCTCACCCAAGAAAATAGGTGACAAAAAAAGCACATGAAAGGATGCTCAGTATCATCTGCCATTAAGGAATTAAAACAATAATCAGATGCCATTGCTCCTACTAGAATGTCCAAAACTAAAAAAGAACACTGGCTGAGAGAGAGAGGAACAAAAACTCTATTCCTGGTGGGAATACAAAATGTAAAGGGGTTGGCAGTTTCTTACAAAGCTGAGCTTCTTCCCCTATCATTCCACAGTCACTTAATCTGAAAACATAGCCACACAAAAAGTCTTCACACAAATGTTTGTTACTGTGTTATTCATAATCTCTCCACATTAGAAACAACGAAGATTGCCTTTGACAGATGAATGGGTAAGCAAATTGGTGTATCTGTGCAAGTGAGTATTTATCAATGACAAAAAGCAATGAGCTGCCCGCCATCATAAGACATGGAGACACCTTATATGCAGATTCCTAAACTTAAGAAACTGGTCTTAAAAGCAAACACACTGCTTCATTACAATTATACGAAATTCTGGAAAGGGCAAAACTATAGTGACGGTAAAAAAGATCAATGACCGCAAGAGAATTGGAAGGAGAGAATAAGGAGTGAATAATGAAGCATAAATGATTATTTTAGGGCAGTGAAACTATTCTGTATGGTACTTTGATGGTGGTTATCTAACTTTATGCTTTAGCCAAAACGTATAGAACTTTAGAACAAAGCAAATCTCAATATGTGCAAATTAAGAATAAAAAAAACTGCTCAGGAGTCTGGGGATCCCAGACAGTGAAAATAGAAGCTAGAATTTATTTTCACTACATCACAAATGCATTTTAGAAGACCTCACTGAAGGAGATAGAAGAAAAGGAGCATGCCTTTGTAGCTTTGGAGATGAATGATGTCTATAAGATTAAAGAGAAAAATAACTGAACAAAGCACTGTGCTCTACTTGATAAAATTGCCTGCTATGGAGGAATATGCTAATAATTCTGATATGAATATGCATGTTTACTGGAATTGAGTAATTGAGTAAATGGATGGCAGATGTTAGCAGCCCGGTTTTTCACTGTTGGAGTTGAAATTTACATATGAGCATGGAGAGGATGCTGGCATGAAAGATCCATATGGTAATAGTTACAGTCAGAGATATTAAGAGAAACTCAGGTTTAGTCTGTTATAGGTAAAAACAGTTACACACGAATTACAGAACTCACACATATTTTTTTGTCCTGTCATCTGAAAAAGCCTAAAAGCAATGATACTCCAGTAACACTGAGCACACTTAATATCTGGATCTTGGTATGAGAATCAGTCAGAGTTTATTAGAGAAATAGATACAGTACAATACATACAAATGTATAAGAAATGACAAGATTGGTTAATGAGGAAGAAATGTATAAGAAATGACAAGATTGGATGAGGAAGAGTGCAGAGAACGTCTGCACACTGGAGGCTGAAGGGTTTAGTCCAAGATCTGGAACTCACTGCAGGTTCCCATGCAAGTCCACATCAGGAAGCTGATGCATCTGTGACTGAAGACTGAAGAGTCTATGCCAGAAGGCTGAAGGACCCAAAGCAGAAGCTGAAGAGTCTGTGCTAGAAGCCAGGAAATGACATCCAAGCTGAAGGTGAAGACTGGAACTCCTCCAAAGAACAAAAGCCAGCCCATCCTTCCTCATTTCCATTCTATATCATCCAGATGATGAACTGCCCTAGGGTGGGTCCTCTATATCCTAGGGTGTAGAATTGCCCAGCCAACTTAGTTAAGTTTCTAACTTCTCAAATTGACACAATTGATCAGCTAATACAGTATGTAATACCATGCAATAACAGAAGCCAGGATCTCTGAAGGAATGGATAATTCTATTTTTTTTTTTTTTTGGTACTGGGGATTGAACTCATGACCACGCACTTGTAAGGCAGGCACTTATGTTGCTGAGTTAAATCCTGGCCCCTGGCTAATTCTAAGACAGGGGCATGAGTTATATATGTTGAGCCTGGAATATCTCATAGTGTCAGAAAGTGTTCAAAGTGTACAAAACAAAAGAGCAAGTATTTGAAACCAAATACAAACAAATAAAGCTTCACGATGATGCAAGTAGATCAAATAGGTACAGGGAGCCAGCTGAAAGAGCTCCCAATGCTGGGGCAATTTGGGCAACAGAGTAAAATAGTGGAATTGGTTTATAACCCAAAGTATAAAACAAATATCCATAAAACTGGAAACATAAAAATAAACTATTGAATAAGTAAATGAGGTGGTTTTTTAAATGCAGAAATTATAAATAATTTATGAGACTCTTTATCCACAAGGAGGTGACACATAGTTCTCCACTGCTTAAAATGGGATTTTTTCCCCAAAAAATACACTATGAGCGAGGGCACAAAAGAAAAATTTAATCATGTAAAAACCTGGTAAAGGTTATCTTAGCCAACTCACTAAGGTCAACATTATAAGAAGTTGTGTTGACACCACGTACTCTTGAAATGGTGTGAAAATTGCACTTTACCTCTGTGATGTTCTGTCTCAAAACAAGCTACATCAGTCTAATCATAGCTAGACATATCCTAGTTGAGAGATTCTGTAAAATACATGACCAGTCATTCTCAAAACTGTCAAGGTCATCAAAAATAAGGAAAAATCTGAGAAACTACCTTACCCACGAAATCCCAAGGAGACCCTATGACTAATACCGCTGTATGATATTCCGGAATGGAATCTAGTTACAAAAAAAGGATATTAGATAGGATCTAAGGAAATACAGGAACCAAGTATGGCAGGACACACCTATAATCACAAGAGGGGGAAATGAGGCAGGAGGATCAGAAATTCAAAGCCAGTGTCTCTAAATGAATGAATGAATGAGTAAATAAACAAATGGCTAGGAATATAGCTTGGTGCTCCCTGGATTCAATCCCCAGTGCCATAACAAAAGCACACAAGCCCTAAGAAAATCAGACTAATAATAATACATCCATGTTTATTCATTAATTACCACAAAGGTCACATATATCTGTAAGATGTTAATAGAGCAGGTAACTGGGTATGAGATATATGAGAAAACTCTGTGTTATTTTTGGAACTTATTTTATGATTCTAAAACTATTCTAAAAAATAAAGTCTTGTAATAAAGAAGAGAAAAAAAGATGATCTGTTTGAGTATAATACAATATCTATACACTATGTATAGAAGAAACATTTTAAGTATAATAATATAAAAAGTATAAAGGAAAAAAGAATGAAAAAAAGATATACCAGGAAAAACATAATTTGAAGAAAGCTGGCAAGGTTGTTTCATGATCAGAAAGACCAAAATTCTGACTGAGAATAAAGAGGTTCATTTCATAAAAATAAAATGTTCAGCTCACAGTTACATGAAATAATTTAAAGTTATGTAGGGCTGAGGATTTAGCTCAGTGGCATAAGCGACTGCCTGGCAAGTGCAAGGTCATGAGTACAAAAAAAAATTATGTGTATTTTTACAATAGGATTTTGGAATATTCAAGTAGAACTTTAAGGAAAATTAGATGTATCAGTGACCATAGTGGATCATTTTAATATCTCTCAGTAATTGTTTGAAAGAGCAGATTAAAACAATCAAACCAAAATATAGACTATTTAAACAACATGATGGAAACAGTAGACTTAGTGGACACATCTCATTGTCTTAAGTGTAATATGGACAGTTTTTTAAAACTACAGAGAATATTTACCAAAACTGATTATATTTTAAGCCATAAAGCAAACTTAGATAATATTTAAAAGTCTGAAAAATGCAAATGGAGACTTCTCAGTAAATTCAATTACACTAAACAACAACAACAACAAAAAAGCAAAAACAAAACAAAAACACATGCACCAAAAAAAACTCTCAAAAATGAAAAAAAAAAAAAAAAGAAAACAAAAAAATAGCTAAAAGATCAAACTTAAAAACACTTCCAAATTATCCTTGGTTCAAAGAAGAAATGCTTATGAACTTAGAAAATATTTTTAACTGAATGATACTGCTATAAATCAGAATGTGTGGGATGAGGGTAAAGGAGAACTTGGAGAATTTAATGGCTAAAATGTCAACAGAAGTAAAAAGAAAGGTTAATGAAATTTAGCAGCATAAAAATGATAGTATATCATGATGAAGTTGATTTTGGCTTAAGAATAAAAGTTTTTGTCATTTGTTGCTGCTTGTTTTCACTGTACAGAGGATGGAATTTAGACCTTCAATATCCCAGGCAAGAGTTCTGCCAGTGAGCTAACATTCCCAGCCCTAGAATACAAGATTTAATACAGAAAATTTATTTCAGTATTGCTAAATAATGGAGAGAAATCATGTAAAATCTCAAAAGGCACAGAATATTATTTACTTATACATTTTTATAAGAATATTATTCACATAAATTTTTAGCTATCTAGTTGTAGAAAATAATTATTTAGTGCTGTAAGGAATATTTAAAAAAGAGGGGTACAGAAAACATCATATATAATGGTAAAAAAAAAAAAGTGCTTCTCTTGGCACATTGCTTCAGAGATTTAAGCCAATGAAATAAAACAGGAAAAAAGAAGAAGAAAAAGATACCAGGTTTAGAACAAAAGAAACAATATTTTATTGTTCAAAATAAGGTTTTTTTTAAATGTGGAGAATGCTATGATTAGAATTAATAGGTTTTAGTAACATTGTTAGATGTTACAACGTTCAATTATATTGCTATATTTGAGTGACAGACAGAAAAGAAAATATTTACAGCCAGATATGGTTGTACACACCTATAATCCCAGCACTTGAGAGGCTGAGGCAGGAAGATTGCAGGGATTTCAAGACCTGCTGGGCTACATAGTGAGTACTAGGCCAACCTCAACTATATAATGAGATGCTGCATCGAAACAATAACAATTTTGAAAAAAGATACTTACAAAGACAATAATTGGGGAGCACTGTTGGATGATATTGCCCATGGATCTTTCGTGTTTCTTGGCTGATGTTCCATGAATGCAAGGCTTTCACAATTCTCTGCATGGGGTTACAACTTAAGGTTGCTATGTAGCAAAATTTCTTGAAGGATGAGATAATGCCTCCCTATGGAATAAGGTCCAGTGTGTTCATTGCTTGCAACAGAAAAATGAATTTCTAAGATTTGGGTTCCTCAGCCACAAAGCAAATATTCCGTTTGTCATATCCATCACAACCCCCCGCAGCATTTGTGGAAACAACCGCCCCTGCTGCTTGCTGTGCCATGAGTCAGGATTTCTATCTCTGCAGGAGTCTCCTGTCTTCTGCTTGCATCCATGACGCAAAAATTAGTGAGCTTATTAGCTCTATTAACTTGTAAGTTGCGTAAAATCAAAGCTCAGAACCAAAAGTGTCTGGCAGTCAACATAAGAAAAGGTGTGTGAGGTAGAAGGAGATACAATCCTTAGCTGAGAGAGAGATGGGAAGCCATAGGAAGCTGAGAGAGAAATTCTGAGTTCATTGATGGGAAGACCCAATATTGTAGGCACCTATTCTTTCAAATGGATGTATGAATTTAATGCTGATCAAGTAAACCTTCTGACAGTTTCCTGTTTGGTTTTTTTTTTGGTAAAACTTAAAAATCTGATTAGAACATTAATTGGGAAGTGCAAAGTCAAAAACAAAGTCTCTTGAGTGAAATGGAAAGTCTTGCCATATAAATATCAAGAATTACTTGAGGGGCTGGGGATATAGCTCAGCGGTATAAGCACCTGCCTTGCAAGCAGGCAGTCGTGAGTTCGATCCCTGGTACCGATAAAAACGAAAAAGACAAAAAAGAAAAAAGAAAAAAAAAAAAAAGAATTACTTGAAAGCCGTATAACTGAGGTGGTATGACATTGGGACTAGGGTTGGCAAAAAGACCTGCCTACATCAGAGCAGTGACACTGCACGTGAGTGGGCAAAAGCAGACTTTAAAATCAATTGTAGGGGACAATGTGCTATTCATGTAGAAAGAAACCTACCATTTATTTTGTTATAGTGCGGAGAATTGCCATTTTGTAGGTAAAAAACAGTCAAAAATGGTAATTTCATGTAATTCTACCTACTAAAAAATTCCAGGTAGATTAAAAACCTGAATGTAAAAAGGGAAAGCTAAGATGTTTCTGAAGATGGTGAATAAATTCATGTCTCAGGATAAAAAAAAAACAAGAGCAACAAACAGCTAACATCAGGGGCAAAATGATAGATTTTATTAAAGACATCCTACACAAGGTGGAAAGGCAAACGAAAAGTCCAATATGATTTCTGAAATGCACATAACTGGCAAATGTATCCTATGTAGGGTATATAAAAAAACTCAAAATCATCAAGAAGGTGACAGGCAATCTAGCAGGAAAATGGGGTTAATGAGTAATGCAGATCTTCCAAATTTGACATATTTTATTATACAAATACAAAAAAAGTCACATTTTTTGGTCTTTTTCCTTTTTATCGGTACCAGGGATCGAACTCACGACTGCCTGCTTGCAAGGCAGGCGCTTATGCTGCTGAGCTAAATCCCCAGCCCCAAAAGTCACATTTTTGAACATCCTCACTGATCTCAAAAAGTTCTTACGTATTTAGAAGCTGTCATCAGGCTCACCGTAGCAGATGTTTCTCGATGTTCTAATTTTCTCTTGAGAGCCTAAATCTTATCACTGGCTACAAATACGGTTGATTGTTTTCCGTGAAGTGACAGCTCACCTGGCTTACTTTTGAGGAAATATCGCCAAATACCCAATCTAAAAACAACCAATAGTGTCAGTGTTCTTTCAGGTAAAAATGATGTTTCATGAAAAAAAAAAAAAAAGTATAGCTGGCCACAGGAACAATAGCACAAGTTCTTTTCCTTGAGCAAGCCCTGCGCTTGGGAACACTGCAGCAGTGCTTCCGGCATCCTTTGTTTAGTCCCACAGAGTTAAATGATCCATTCGTGGTAAATATGTCATAAAGTTAATAGTTTCTATTTGTTGTCAAGGACATTCTTAAGTGAATCTTTATCCTGAGTAAAATATATGATTATGATGAGGATAGTTTTTGGCAATTGTATTCATTTGTTCTAAGGCCCCTGTTGTTTTGTCTACCATAAATATATAAATGAAATGCATTCATAGCTTAACACTGTCACAAAAACAGTTTGGATTTGTGGGTTTGTTGCTGCGTCTCACTGATTGCTGCTCTTTGAGGGGTGATTTCCCCAGTGTGGACAAGCTAATAGTGAAAACATCTGAAATCCAGGTGTTCATTAGCTATTTTTTTTCCCATCACAAAGACTTTCAAAACAATCCCAGTTGATGTAGTCAGGGCATTTTTACGTTGTCTGTTAAGCTGCAGTGTTTTTTAATGTAACCTATTGAATGCACAGCTGACGTAACTTGACAATGTCTTGAAAGAGGCTGATGTTCAACTTTTCTTCTTCTTACTTCTTTTGGACAGGATCACAATTTTCCTGGACTAACTGTCATGAATTTATGGCATTTTTTATGTTGAGATTCCTTCACTGTTGTTAAATTAAACTTGGCCTGAGGCTGGCTTAGTATGGAGTCCTTACTTAACAAACTACAAGAGTACTAAGATAACTGAATGCATAATTTAGGCATATATTTGTGTAACAAGTAACCTACTGTCAGCCAATCACGTAGTTAGGCATCTATCACAGGTGACCGAGGGATCAGACCATGTTCAGATATGGCACAGGCTGAGCTGTAACCAAACTGTCTGAAACTCACTTGTGGTTTTCCTCTGTACATGCAGCTGTCCTCCCTGGAAGCAAAGTTCTCTGAATCTCTGCTGGTTCTGAGACACAGGATTTGTGAACTGTTTTTTGTTTAACCTGTTTAATTAGACTAAAAATTTTAACAGTATCAAACAGCAGAACATTTAGCTGAAACTGGCTTAAACCAAAAAGAAGATCTATTCATAAATCCGGGTCAGATTTGATTCAGCACTTTAGCGATGTAATCAGAACCCCATTTTTTTCTGCCTCTCTCTTTAGCTTTGTGGTGTCAGCCTGGCTCTGAGCCTGGCTATGTTTTGTTTTGTTTTTTCATGAAGGGAAAACAGATGTGGTGATTCTAAGGGTTTTATCCACACACTACAAAAATCAAGAGGGAATTAAAGTTTTGTTCCTTGAAGCCAACAAAAAACATGTGCTGTAAGATTCCTGGAATGAACTGGGACGTGTGTTCACTGCTGAACCGATAACCGTGGGCCACAGTGGGACTGTGTGGATTGGCTTAGACCTAGGAAATGTGTCTGGTCCTGGAAGAGCACTTTTCGGGGAGGTAGAGTTTTTCCTGCTTGAGGCTTTTGTCTGTAACAACTGCTGGGAAGGGAGGTGTGCTACAGGCATCCAGTAGAGGTCAGGGATGGCTGCAGTGCACAGGAAGCCCACCCCTCACCCCAAGCTCTCACCAAAGAAGGATCTGGCTACCAATGTCAGTGGTGCCAGAAACAGTGCCCCTGGAAGCTGTGGGTATCAGAATGGAATCGGGGAATGTGGCAAGAGAAAGAGAATGGTGTAAACGAGGCAAGAATTACGCCTTTTACACACACTTTCCCACTTCTGGTTCTTCGGAATTCTTTTCCTTTGGAAAACTAAATATATTTCATTTTGCTCTCAATTTCCACTCAGGAAATTGGGAATAAATCTCTTCCCCTTTACATTAAAAAATGAGTAAGTGTGATAGTATGTAAAGAGAAAGTGAAAAAATATTTCTTAGGTAGACATCACTATATCATGATTTTCCTGAATTAGTAGGTACTCTGTGATTTCCTGGCTTCCAGATTCCTAGCTGGATCTGTAGCCAACTGTGTACTTATGAGTTCTGCCAAAGAGTTTTCTCAAACTGCTTTCAGATTTGTGAAATGAAATGCCTAAAAGATCTTCAGAGGTCCACGTGACAAGGACTGTTAGAGAAATCAGTGTTGGATACATCCTTTGGATCCATCCCATCAGCTAGACATAGGTGTTCTTTTTGCCATTTTTATTTAGCTTCTAAGAGAAAAAGAAGTAGGGAATGTGAAGTTACTTTTCCTTTTGCAATCTGACTTCTTTTCAGTTCCCCCTGAACATGGATCCCCCATATTCTTCTCTCTTATTCTTTTCAGGTTCCCACACTACTACTACCATCTCTCCAAGCTGCCCTTGTCAAGGTTATTGATGAATTCAGCTTTCCTACTAGCAGCATTCAGTAAAGTAGGACCCTCCCTCTACTTTTGATCTTTCTTGATTTGCAATGCATCACAATCTCCTAGGTTTTCCTGTTTCTTTAGTACCATTTCCGTTTCAGACCCTTTTTTTCTTCAGTCTTTTTCCAGTTCTTAATTAGAATCCACAAGGCTACCATGAAGAAAATAGTTTTAAAATATAGTAAAAAAAAAAAGAAAGTTAATTTAGATGGCTTGCTAGGAAATATCTGTCTAACACCAAAGAATTTAGTCATAAAAGGAGTAAAAGGGGAACAAAAAAGATATAAGGCACATAGAAAAGGACTAAACAGTTTAGGTAAAAACTACCTTATTGGCAATTACATTAAATGTAAAGAGATTAAAACACTAATCAAAAGGCAAGGATTGATGGAAGAGATGAAATAATTACACAACTATGCTGTAGACATACATTTTAGATTCACAGACAGAAATACACTGAAAGTAAAGATTGACAAAAGTGATCCTCTCACAATTTACACAACCACAGGAGCCAACACTATGATGTATAAATTATGATCACACCATTCTCCTGCTTAGGATCCTTGTGTGACTTTCCAAAACCCTAAAAGATATAGTATCAAAACTGACATGTGACCTGTAGGTCCTGTCCTTCTTAGTTGCATACATGTCCCCATTTCCACCCATCAATCTTCTAGCTATGCTGATTTCCCTCCAGTTCTCCACACAATGCTGGTCCACAGGAAGGGTCCATTGCATCCCTGCAATGATGACTGCATGGACAAGAGAATGAGGGAGGGAATGGATGCTCAGGGTCAGGGTGCTTAGGAGCTCAGCATCAAAGCTGTGTTCCAGGGCATGGTCTCCCTTCCTGCTGTGGAAGGGCTCTTAGGCACATCCTTTGCATGAGGATGCTCTCTCTCTCTATTGTTTGAATATGTAAATGTCTTGCCTGATGGGGAGAACTGCAGCAGAGAGGCTCCAGTGTCCCCACACACCTGTCACTGTCCTTGTGACACCAGGGTGAAAGCAGACTCGGTGAATCACAAATTGGTCTCTACCTCTGGGTGTGAGGAGCAGTGGGTGTGACTGTGACAGTTTCTGTTCCTTTTCTTTTTAAGTTGATACTTAAGTAAGGTGAGTGTCACTAAAGATAGCTATGAGCCCTGTGCCCCCTTATGGTACCAGGCAGAGTGAAGGCTTAGGGATGGGTATGCCAAGCTGTTCTCCTGATCGCAGCCCCCTGATTTCTGACTGGGGGTAGGAGGAATGAATGACCAGGTCTGGGATGGGGATGGGGGCAGGGCAGGGGCCTCTCTTAGTGGGGAGCTTTGGGCCCATTCTGAGAAGAAACACAGATGCTTTCCTATATGGGGCTTCTGTGTACAGTTTGAGGGTGAGGCTGAGTGGAGTCACATGGGCATTTAGAGTAGCTGTCATTGCAGACGAGTATTTAAACACCTGCTTCACGTTTGTGTAGAAGAGGGGCTAAGACTCTAATTCCACACAGGGGGTTGAGGAGGATGGCACTGATGTCAGTGCTCAGCCTCTCCTGACTCAAAAGCATTTCAGCTCTGACTCCAGACACCCCAAGGAACACAGCAAAGATCCACAGCTCCTCGGGAGGCAGCCAGATGCCCACTCCTTAAAAGCTTCCAGCCACACTTTAGAAGCAGGCAACGTTGGAACCCCCCAGCCCTTCTTGTTTGTAACTGCGGAGTGTGCATATCTGCTTGGCTCCCTTCTCGTCTGTGCCCCTTCCCCAGCCCTTTCCGCTTTCTGTGCCTTTAGAGCTGAGAGTTAACTCCTGAAAGCAAGTGTGTGCTCTTGACTTTACCTTGGACATTTTCTTGAAGCAGTAGGTTGCTTTTGGCAGGCAGGTTCCTGAAATTTCAGCCATTACTCTATTGTGAAGGTATTTGAAATTTGAGCTGGTTTTCAAAACTTGTGAACTTTTACAATATCATCACATTTCCAGTGGTAATGAGCCACCACCTCCACTACCCCCATAATCTGTAAGTACAGGGGGTGGTTATTCTTGTCCCCAATTTGCAGATAAGGACAGGAAACTCCAGGGAGCCAAAAGACATAGCCTGTAGCATGCCACCAGTTAGCAGCAGAAGTGGTTTGATCACAGAGGCCTTTTGACCTCAAGTCTAGTGTTCTTATCTCTGCTTTTTGGAGAGTTTCAAGGTATACTTTTCTTGAATATTTTAGGGACTATCCTAAATTTAGCATAATGAGCTGTTGCTTGAGTCTCTTTCACAAGGATAAGTTATGGATTCAATTCAGATTATATAAATTCTTTACTGGGTCCATGCAGTGTTTGGGGCCTGGTACTGGGGATAGATATGGATGACCCAGAATCTGCCCCCAAAGAACTCGGGCTTGAGGGAATTTCTTTCCTCAGTGATCCCTTTCCAATCTATTCCCAATCCCTCTGGCCTTTTGGAAAGAAAGAAGCCTTTTGCTCTGCCAATCTGAAGACCCCTGCCTCTGCAGAGTGGCTTAGTTTTGGAAGAAAAATGAAAGGTTTAAAAATCTCATAACGCGGGGCTGGGGATTTAGCTCCGCGGCATAAGCGCCTGCCTTGCAAACAGGCAGTCGTGAGTTTGATCCCTGGTACCGATAAAAACGAAAAAGACAAAGAAAAAAAAACCAAAAACCTCATAACGCAGGGGAGCTGGACCCTAGAAGGAGTGAGCGGCTTCCGCAGCTCTTGGTCAGGAAGAAGATCCCATGGTGGAAAAGATCATGATGAAGAACAGCATGTCTTTTCTAGCACAAGATATGAAGCCCTGGTTTTCTCCATTGCTCTGAGCTCTGTGCTGTGCACACTTTGCAGCAAGGGACCTCAGCAGACTCCTGAGAGACTGAAGCACACATGTCCATCGGGCCAAGAGCAGCAAAAGTCCAGGGATACCAACTGCCCTCGCCCACTGACTGCTCCTGATTAGGGGATGGACTTCAGCACTACGGTGGCTACATTTTCTCCAACACAAAACTGAACCAAATAGTCCAGAAGGTTGTGACTGGGTCATCAGGAAAGGAAAGCAATATTTCAAATTTCTGAAAGAGCTGGAAGTAAAAATGCCCCTCTGTACCTCCTTGCCTGCGTGCTTCACTGTGTATTTGGGGGAGTCAGTGGCATGAGAAGTGGGCACAGGTCCCAGCCTGTGCTTACGCTGCTGTGGGTTTCTTTCATGGTCGACCATCTGTTTTCCCCTTTTCTTCTATTTCTGTTTTGTGACACAAGGGACAGTGTTTCTAGACTGGAGGTTGGAGATCTGGTTAATCCTTTGCTTTCCCTATCAGGGAACTTTCTCTAGACAGGCGACTTTGAGATGCACCTTTTTCTGGGAACATAGGCAGATGACACCGGTGTTCCTTACTCAAATGACCAGAATCCTGCACTTGGGCTTCATACTTAAGCAAAATTTTGAACAAAAAAACTTTCCTTCTTCCTATTATTAGTGCAAAATTTACCCTTGATTTCTTTCTTCTTAAGAAACCTGTAAGATGCAGGAAATTGTGAGGAATTTGAGGATCTTACAATCAATATTACTTATTATTGTCCAGCAGGTAAAGCAACAAAGCCAGAGGTCTAATTGCAAGTGGCTCTTGATCTAAAACCTAATTGCTTCCTGGAGATCCAAAACAAACATTGTAAGTCAAACTCTCATTTTCTGCAAGCACTATCTTGTAGATTCTATTCCTTGTCTTGGAATCTAATCTCATACTGTAGAAATATCCAGAATAATAACCCCCAAAAAAGAAAAAAACAAAAAAAAAAGGCAGATATATATTTTTCCAAACATGTATAGAATGAAATGTAATAGAAAAACAATGTTACACTGGGGGAATTCCTTGTGTTTGGAACTAAAATAGACTGGCTGAAATTTCATAAAATGTGGCTTTTATGAAGCTTAGAATAAAGGTATCTTCAGTGTCAAATCTCTATAAAAGTGACTCTTGACTCAGGGCAATTTTGCTCTCCATCCAGGATATTTGGGAGTAACATTTTTGATTGTTATAACTTGTTGAGGGTGGTGAAGTCTTACTGCAGTTCAGCAGATTGAAGCTAGAGATACTGTTAAATGTTCTGCAGTGTGCAAGATGGTTTCCCACAACAAGAATATCTGACAAAAATGTCAGTAATGTGCTGTATTGAAAACTTGCTCCAAGGTAAGTGTGGACATTTTAAACTGAGTTAAAATTCAGGTCATTTTTGGGAAAAACAGGGATGGTGTCTGTGTGTGAAGGGGTTGATGGGGAGGGTTGCAAACTAAATTTGAACGATTATTTCTGCAAGTCTTTAAATAGTGTGTGATGAAAATTTGGGGTGGGGTTGGAGAGTGGTTAGTTTCACACTGACTTCTTGAATGAGCCTTGTTTTTCTTTGCCAACAGTTCTACTGAGTTGCCCTTAAGAGCAACCTAGGTTGTCATTGCTGCCAATTGTTTCAGTGTGGCTATGCCTACAAATATGAGTTTTGATTATTTTTCTGTGAGTTTTATTTACAGGCGAAAAAGTCATAAAATATGAGCACATGGATCACAAATCAAGCCTGGCATTGCCTGCATGCTGACATAATATATACATCGCTTCCTAGTTCTCGCTGTTTTTCTTGGATCTTTAAATTTCCTGTACAGCTAGCATATTGAATTTTCACAATTGCTACTGCATTTCTTGATTGTTTCTGAGAAACATCTATAAGAGCTTACTGTTGTCAAGAAGGGCAGACCCAAATCTCTCTCTCTCTCTCTCTCTCTTTCTCTCTGTCTCTCTCTCTCTCTCTCTCTCTCTCCCTGTCTCTGTCTCTGTCTGTCTGTCTGTCTCTCTCTCTCTCTCTCACACACACACACACACACACCATGAACGAATGTTTAGTAGCAAACTCTGATGATAATAATGTTTACCTAAAGCACTAAAAAGCATTATTATCAAAAAGTGCTGCCACCTTTCGGGACAGCACCACCCCTGGAGGATTCCATGGAATCTGTTCTTTGAGAAAGTTCTGTTAGCGTTTGGATTCCAGAAACTCCTTAATTGCCACTTTTCTTAGTGGAATGTGCCTGAGTTTAAAGAAGAAATCTCAAAATTGAAATGACAGCCCTCATCCTAACTAACTGATGTCTTTCCCTGTACATCTATTTCCAGTTCCTTATGTACACATAAACATAAGTCTGACATTTTTCTCTATTCTATTTTGAAAGCCTTTGAAGTGAAGGGCCTTCCTCACATACACTGTGCATGTAGATTATCTGGATTGGAATGTAGGGAGCGTGGTGAAAATGGGTGGTCAAGGGATGAGGCAAAGAGAGAATAAATGCTAAATCTTGGTCCTAGAGAGTGAAGTCCCCATCAGTAGGAGGGTCTACAGGAAAGGAGCCATTTCTGCTTGGTTTACAGCCCTGTGCCAGTGTGATGGTTGATTTTATGTGTCAACCTGCCTCCCCCATTTCGTGTCCAGATGAAGCACCATCGCTCTGTGCATGTCTGTCAGGGTGACACTGGCAAGACCAGGGCTGGACCTGCCGGACTGAAGAAAGGAGATTGCACTGACTCTGCCGAATACGTGAATAGGACAAAAGAGTTGAGGACAGTGGAATCTGCCACTTATTTTTTCTGCTACTATTGAGCTGAGACATTTTCCTTCTGTGTTTGGACTTGGATTCACAGCATCAGCTCCCATAATTCTCATGCCTTTGGATTTGGCCAGAATTGTATCACTTTCTTGGGCCTCTGGTTTGCAGGTGGCAGATTTTGGGATTTCTCAGCTTTCATAACTATGCAAACCACTTCCTCACTGTCTGTCTCTATCTGTCTATCATCTATTTGTCTGTCTATAATCTATCTATCTATCTATCCCCTGTTGGTTCTGTTTCTCTGGAAAACTATAATGCAAACTATATAAAAACTACCAAGCAAAAGTCCTGGTGCAGAATATAGATTTAATAATTGTATGGTGAAGAAATAAGTGAGAGAATGAAAGAATATGTTTTCACTGGGAAAGGGGGGGGAGAGAGAGAGAGAGAGAGAAAGAGAGAGAGAGAGAAAGAGGAAATCCCTTCATCCCGTTGGGATGTCCTTTTATCCTTTAACCAGGCCAGCACTGTGTTTCTGGTCCACCATGGGCACTCACTGAGTGTGGACAGTTAGGTGAATGGAGAGGACCACGGTAGAATGTGGGGGCACATTGGAGTGTGAGGATACGTGTCCAGAGCACACCCTTGCTATAAGTCCCTGAGAACCTGGGCAATGGGGGTATATTGTATGCATCACATGAAAGGAAAGATGCAGGCCAAGAGGGTCCTGATTTGCGGTGATGTTTTATTGCTGACTAGCAAAGTGGCCACTATTGAGGCACAGGTCCTCAGGGCCACGGGGTGATTATGGGAGGGCGCACACCACTGGATAATTGCACTGATTACTAATGCTGCTAACATTTTTCTGGCCTAATAATCCACTTTTAATTTTACCCATGGCAGTTCTTAGTTCCCACAACACAGCAATAATTAAATCTGTGTTCAGATGGTTATAAATGCACCCAGAGGTCTTAAGCAATGGGTGAATTATACTCCTTTAAGTTAGAGTGTAATGTTAGCATTCAGCTATCTCAGAAAAAATACTAATTACTGAACTTCCTTCCAGTTCCCCTAGATCCCTTTAGCTTCCACTTGCATTTTCCAGATAACATGCAAGATGAGATTCAGGTGGCAGACTTTCTTCCCAGTCCTGTAATATCATTCGTCTGGTATTGTTATCCAAAGGTATAGGTGTCCAGGATGGCTTATTTAAAACACATTCAGGGGTGGTGGCTGTTTTGACAGAACTTTGCTGGTCTGGGACTCCAGGGACCTGTTTTTTTTAGGAAATGAGAAAAGAAAGAAGAAATGAAACACAGGGACAAGGCTAAGAAATTGTCTCTCATTTCATTCTTGTAGGACTCCTTCAGCAGTAGAAGTTCACAAGCCTGGAGAGGGGATTTTCTGCTTCTTACATGGCCCTAGGGGTGTGAAGAAGCCTGACAGTGTTCCCCCAAATTAGGAGGAAGGAAGTTTTGGTTATAGTTTTTATTTCCAGGGTTGAGATTCTATAACTCTTTTCAAGTATTCATTATTGTTCCGTTATAACAACGAAAATGAAGAAAGGCTCTTTTTCTTGGCCTTGGAATTCACAAATCTTGTTCTGTGCCCAGTGGACCAAGGGGAGCTGTGTTGTCTGTCACAGTCTCTTATACGACCCAAGGGCCTGGGAAACCACAAGAGCTAAACCACTCCTGGCCCTGATCCTGCCAGGGACACCACTTCCCGCTCTTTAACTCCTGTTTGTACTGTTCTCTCTCCACCTGTGACAATTTCCATTGTTCATTTCCATTGTCACAGGTCTTGGCCAAATCAACCTCCTCCAGGTAAGTTCCTAAAAGCCCCTCTCCACTCCAACAGGGAAGTAGGTTGTCTGAGTTTACCACCGTTGTCCATTCATTCACCTTGGTCCTTCTGGACTCAGCTGTGCAGCTGAACTGGATGCAAGCTTCCCTGGTCGCCCTCATCTTGCAACTGTTCCTTCGTTGAAGTCTTACCTAACATAACTTAGGGGTCAGAGTTCATCTTACACCGTGCACTGGAAAGGAGAAGATGAAAACATTTCTCGGGTGACCAAGTCTGAGAGGAGGTGGTCACGAAAGCCAGCGTCAGAGAGGCTGATGGTGAATTAGGAGGACCAGCTCAGCGCAGGCAGGGCTCCAAAGGGAGGCTCAGCAAGCTGGGCTGTTGAGTATTCTCAGCCAGGACCCATAGATGGCACTAGAGATTTGGAGATTTGGCTGCCACAGGGGGCATTCTTCCAGGGCTGAGAGAGCCAGGGGGAGACGGCCGGAGGGAGAGGCCAGTCACTGTCTTTTATGAATGATTAAAGTCTCAGAAGCAGAGATGAAACCATGTGGGTGGCTCTAGACAGGAGAGGCGACCACCTGTCAGCCACCTTCCCCGGTGGTAAGAGCACATGCATAGCTGGTGGCAGGCAGAGACGAGCGAGGGGACAGTAAAAGGAGAAGCAGGGAAGAGCACGAAGAGGGTCAGACTCAGGGCTATGATGAGGGGACAGAAGGGTGACAAGGAGAAAGCTTACCCGGGAGGGTGTTGCGGAAAAGGGCCGTCTGGGCAGAAGGCGGCTGTAAGTACAGAGGACGGGCCTCCTGACCCAGGCAGGCCAGTGGAGAAGGCCTCCCCTCCACACTCCCCTGCAGGACTCAGAGACACACACACCTTTCCTTCAGGATCTTTTATTAACGTATAGAAAATGTGTTTAAAAAAGGAACTATACAGAGGCTAAAAGCAACCAGGACTAAAAATACTAGTTAACAATGGTTAACAAGCAGAGATTCCAGTCTTCGAGCTACAGTGCCATGAAAGGGTGGGGCAGGTTGATTTTCCCTCTCTTGCTCTGTGTGGTTTTCTTTTAGGTCATTAAAGTGAGCATAACCTGAGGAGTCTGTACTCTTGTTTTTTTTTCCTTTCAGACTCCGTTTAAAGTAAGTGCTTTTTCAAGTACGTTGTAGCTACAAAGTCAGTCTTTGTTATTATTATTGTTATTATTATTATTATTATTATGTTTTTACCTGAAAAGGCTGTTAAAGGTTAAAACGACAAACTCAAATTTAGAGAGATTGGAGGATTTGGTGTTTATGAATTCTCAGAACAGCAATCTAGATTCCACCAGGGTGAGTTTCAGCTGCCTAGAGCTCCAGGTACTGACCTCTCTTAGAGTCACATGGCTTGTGTAGGGTACCTGGGAATTCCTGTGGGCCTGGAGGGAATGGAGTTTGGAGTAGCTGAAGTGTGTAAGTGACAGGAGGAGCTGACAGGTTAAGAACAGACTCAGATAGAGTCTGACCCTTAGAGGTTGGTGAGACCCTGCTGTAAGGCGAGGCCTCAGAGGGGACAGGTGGGAAGGAGCTGGTACAGGCGTGTTTAGTTGACTGACATTTCTGCAGGATCCTGGTGTTCACTGCCTCTCACATATGGTTGTCACTACTGTCCAAGCAACCCCTGCCCTGGAAAGGGACCGCAAAAGGCAGAGTTTTTCATGGAAAGATTCATTCTTCTTTATGTAAGCATTGTTTAACAACAATGAAAAAGAGGATCATTTCTGAAATTTTGGCCTGGCACTAAAACCACCAAGTCACTAAGTAAGGATTTCTTTCTAAATCCCCCAAAGTAGCTAAAAGACCTGAGATTGTGCCCAGTTGTTCTTTGAGACCCCACCCCCTCACTGCATCCACTGGGGATGGAAAGCAGGCAAAGAAACCAGACGATAAATAAAACTAATTTCTTTCCTGTCTTCTTCTAGCTTCATTTCTCAAAAAATTTCACAGATATGCCTGTGCAGGGCACCCTGAAGGTGTTTGTCTCTCTGGGAGTCTGGGAGGGGCTGGTCCAGATCTGTCTGCAGCCTGCTGATTTTTGCCTAAAAATTCATGAGATTTCTGCATTTGCCAACCATGCGTACTGGTTTCAATATGTTCATAATATAAAACTGTCTTCCCAAATTCTAGAATATATCAGTGTTCTGGGTGCTTGTGCCACGTTTATTCTGGGGTTTCTCCCTCCTAGTCTCTCTTATGCCACCTCTTCTCGCCTCTGCTAAAACTTCAGCTGGAGTAGCACGACTCTGGAAAATCCTACTCTTCCTCCATTGGAAAAGAAAGAGGTTCCTATGGTCCCCAAAGGATGGAGTGGGAAAAATTGTGTTTTCGTTCTGCTCTTTATCTCCTCCTCCAAGCTTGTGGAGGACCCTCTCTTTTACCTCCCAAATTGAAGGAAAGAAAAAGAAAGAGCTACCTGGATGTTCCTTACTCTGCCCAGTGACGAGGTTGAGAATTCCAGTGTAGGTAATCAAAACAATGCAAGAATTCCCCTTTCT
This sequence comes from Cavia porcellus, assembly GCF_034190915.1. Taxonomy (NCBI): domain Eukaryota; kingdom Metazoa; phylum Chordata; class Mammalia; order Rodentia; family Caviidae; genus Cavia; species Cavia porcellus. The sequence goes on along the minus strand of NW_026947512.1, from coordinate 10,650,097 downwards.
TAATTAAAAGACAGAAAAGAGAGAGTGGCCTCAGTGACCCCTTTGTGAGAATATTAATAAAATCCAAGATGCATTCACATGGCTTCATAAACATGAATGGAGGCAGCTTCATGAGTAGAAAAATCAAGCAATTTTGAATTAACTGAAGAGATTTGGTGGCTTTCTATAGTAGCTGTGTGACTTTGGGGTTGTTACTAAAAATTTCTGTACCTGCATTCTCTTTTCTGTAAAATTGTGAAATCTATGGTAAAGATTTAACAAAATATGTTAAGCCCTTAGCACAGTATCTGGCAAATGGTAGATATTCTATTTCACTATTTTTCTCAATTGGTTTCTTGAAGAAAAACAAATTTAAAAACTCACATCAGATCTAACCTTAGCCCATTGCTAATTGACTGTGTGAACTTGCGCAAGCTGCCTATCCTATCTTGGCCTCAGTTTACTCGCGTATGAAGTCAGGGAATTCCTTCTGGCTTGAAGGTAAGTCCCCGACATCTGCCTCAGGGGCAGGAACACATTAGTGTTCAGTGACAGATGTTAAAAAGCATCACAGGGTTTCCCTAGGGGCTGCTAAAGCAGCTGGAGGAAGAGCACAGTTCTCATCCGAGCATTCATTTACCTGCCAGCCTTGCACCTGGCCCATAACTCAGGCGTCCCAGGCCTCCTGGGTGCATGGCTACTTTTTGGAGAAAGATACTTGCACTTCTCACCCGTGCCCATGCTGCCATGCCCGAGAAATCTAACCCAGGCTGAAGGGCTGTTTCTGAACTGGGAATTTAGCACTAGCTCGGCTCCCAGCCCAGGCCCTAGGGGCTGTTTTATTAATAGAGGGAGCCAAGTTTGTCTAAGGAACAAGGGCTGTGTTATTCGGGTGCTCCGCAATAGCCTTATTAAGCTTGGGGAAGGAAAGAGGATTTCCTGTTTGGAGAAAATGCAACTCTGTCCAAAGATCTCGAGGTTTGCCAAGGACATTTGGACAATGAAGTGCTGCAGGTGCAATGAAGTCATGTTTCAGGCTGGGGGTGACCTTGAAAAATAAATCAGAAATGCTAGAGATGACAAATCAGGCTGTGACTGCTGGCAATGAAAAAAAGTGACCAGGCAGGATGGGTTGAAAACATGAAGTCCCTCTGCTTCTTGTTTGGGGTAGGGCCTCTCTGGTGCCTTTACTTTTCCTTGGCGAAATGAGCAAAACGATTTGTAGCTCTGGTTGAAGCAGGAGGGCAGCACTCAAGAAACATACCTGGTACCTTTGTTCCAGCCACTCACACCTGGTCCCTGATTTCTTACTGGGGGAATGTCTGTACAAGGCTTCCTTTTTTAATCTGTGATGATCCATCAGCTTCTTCTTTTGTTTAATTTTTAATTTTGTTCCTCTTTCTAGCTGTTAGACAAAGCTGAAGGATACAGAACTAGCTTAAGTGAATCCAGTGTGGATACAGTCAGCATGATCTAGAGTCATGGTTCCCAGTGGGACCTCAATCCACAGCAACAAATTAGAATCAGTACTAGAGTTGTTTTCCCTACTTGCTTTTGGAAGTTTTCATTTCATCTGTGAGCTCTCACTTGGCTGGTGGTATAAAATGCTCCAGAGTTATTGAGGAGAACTTTGACAGAGGAGAGATGGGGTTAAGGTTTGGGGAAGCAGTTAACCAGAGATCTACAGGAATGTGATCAGAGGACCCTGGAGAATACAGCTAGAGAGAGACCATAACCATCACCCAGAAGCCAGACCTGTGACTCATGCTGCCCCAGAGGACTGAACCTCTCTGTCATCATCACCTGCATTATAGAGGATGTGAATGGGAAAAAAGTGGGTGTCCAGATCTATCATGCATAGGTACAGATTCCCTATGATGAATGTGACCAATGTACACCTCTAAATTTTGCCAATAAACTTAGTAAGAGGAAAAAAAGGACCACCTAGGAAGATTAGGCAGGGTTGAGATGTAGCCCTGCTGGATCTGGATGAGAAGTGGAGCAACCAAACTCACAGAGGTCACCAAGACCCTTCTTGTGGCCATGGCAAATTTGAGGCAGGTGTGAAAACAAGTGAAAACAATCCTCTTGCGGGATTTTTGAAACTGAACTGGGCTTCAATCTTTTCAAGTTCCCTTATCAATATTTTAAGAGCAGACAGTGAGATGCAAATAGAGCTAGAAAGTGATCTTTTCTCCCTCTACCTCCTCACCCCCATTTTCCTCTGTTTTGGAAGGAAAGAAATGGAATTAGGGAATTAGACCGAATAGGAGTTCGGTGATAAGAAAGCAAAGTACAGAAAATAACACAGCCTGGGTAAGTGGCTCACATTTCCTGAAATTCTGGGTGGAGAGAGGAAAGGAGAGAGGAAAGGAGAGGGGAAGGGAAGGAGGAAATGGGGGAGAGAGAGAGAGAGAGAGAGAGAGAGAGAGAGAGAGAGAGAGGAGAGAGAGAGAGAGAGAGAGAGAGAGAGAGAGAGAGAGAGAGAGACCCATGCCCATGCATTTGCAAATCCGGGTCACTGGCTGGTCTCTTTTCAAACCCTTGAGCTTGACGTATGCACTGTTCTCACAGGTTCCATTTCTGTTTCTCCAGAGAAAGGGACAGAGAGGAGCTCATATACCCTTTCTCAATGGGTGCTTTATAAAGAGGTCTTTGACAAGACTCTGCAATGACCTCTGGTTCCTTAATTTATAACGTTGCTCTTGAAGTAAATATTAAAAGTAAAAATGTATAGGATCGTTTGGTTTGGCATGGGACCCATTGGAAACCTTGGGCCTTTGACTTTCAAACAGCAGTTTCACATGGAGCTGGATGGTTCTCCTGGAGAAGGAAAAAGGTGTCTGATGGCCATTACCTTATGAATGGTGGAATAGGGTGGGTGAGGGAAAGAGTTGGTTTAAATGTTCATGGAAGTTTACTCTTCATCTCTTTGCCGCCATTTTGTTACTGTCCTCTTACAGATTTATCCCTCACACAGATCAGTCTTCATTTGTGGTTTGCAACTAGGTCTCCCAGAAAACTGTAGGGCCCAGGGGTTATTGCAGTGTTTCCCTGCGTCTCTGGAGGTGTTGTGCGCGCCACCTTGTGGTCACTTTTAGTAGGTTCCCTCTCCATCTGTTAAATCTGTTCTAATGGCCACCATTTATTGTCATTTTTATATCTGACTCTTTTCCTTCCAGAAGTAACCCTGGAGAATATGAATTTAATATATTGGAAACAATACTTATATGATACGAAGCGCAAAAAGGAGAAACTGCCTGAGTCTGGCAGTGAGTCTACTGTAGTCACTGGTAGTTGGTTTTGATTTTTTGGTACCTTTTTTTTTTTTTTTTTTTTTTTTTGGTATAAGTATATATTCTGATTTCATTAGACTGCCTTTATGGCAGGGTCCATTGCTTTTCCTCCCAAGTCCCTCAAGGGACCCTTTGGTATCCTTGCCTCTCTCTGATATCTTTCCCGGGAAAAGGACAGGTACTTGAGGGAGAGAACAAGCAAGCATCATCTGGGAGGCTCAGGACAGAAGTTAAATGAGTCAATTGACCCTGGGCCTTGGGAAGACATAGAACAGTCCTCCAAAAATGACTAAAACAAAACAAAACAGAAAACCAACAAGAACACTAATAGCAACAAAAACTAAAAAACTCACCTCAGGAGAAAGGTACTTCACTCAACAAAAAGAATCTACTCAACAAAATTCTCTAAAATGAATGAGGGAATGCTGCTGAGTCTATTTATGAAAATTCTCCATAGGGTAACCCAGTTCCTATGAAAGGCAGACTTTGGTTTACACTGATGTTTGTTGACTTTCTCTTAAACTGATGACATACAATCAAGTTCCATTTCAGCTCCATGGCTGAGGTGGGCAGTCCTGGCACACCCAGGTCCCTGGAATTGCTTCTGTAGGTATATATGCTTCAACCTCTTCCTTGGCATTATCTTCTCTCTCTCTCTCTCTCTCTCTCTCTCTCTCTCTCTCTCTCTCTTCAGACTTTTGAATCAGTTTCTCTTTCCCTCCCTTCTCCTTTCCTTCTGTTCTTTCCACACATGACCTAATTGAGTCCTCTCATGGACGCACATTTCCACTGATTTTCACACCATAGACAATCATTACTGATGCTAGAACTGAAAGAGAAATTAGAAATTATTCTAGTCTAATGTCTCATCCAATAGGAAAGGATACTGCAGCCAAGAGAGGTAAAACAACCTACCCAGAGCCACACGGTAGCATAATGCAGAGTTCCTCATTCCGTACACTTCCTTCCTTCAAACTTGTCCCAGGCTCTAGCTAAATCTTTTTAATACACAGGCTTCTCTTTCTTCCTCTTTCTTCTAGTTTTTTGAAGCATACTATGAACTGAAAAATAAAAGTACCAGCTCCCTCTTTTGATCCAGGCACGTGGTAGATGAGGTCTCACTGGACACTACTAGAAGACAGTATCTACAGAAAACGGCAGACTGACTGTATCCTCACACTCCAGAAGTGCAGTTGTCAGGCCTAGGGACTGTCCCTTCCTGCTTGTTAAACTTTGTTCAGAGGGTGGGCGTTTCCATTAGAAAATCACCCATCTCAGGCTCGTCTAGTTACTGGTTGGCAAAGGCACAGAAGCCCCAGTTTGGCACACATGGTCCCTACAGGAAACAGAATAGGAGTCCTGGGCAATTGGAGAAGAAAGGGAGAGGGCAGCTGTGGGCATGAATCTGGATGGTTCCTGCAGGAGGGTTGCAGCTGACATTTGGTTTGAAGGAGAAGTTGAAAGGTCAGAACTTTTGAGAACCCTGGGCTTAAAAATCCAATCACGCTGGCAGGGACAGCACATCTCATAACTTTGGGGACAGGCCCACAGTCCTCCCTTTTCACCTTTGGGTTCTGGATGTAATTTCCTCCAGCACTTTTCATTTTTCCTTTCAAAAGCAGGATAATAAAAGAAGATGGAGAAAGGCGTCTCATGATCTCACCTCATTAAGGGGTCATTTCTGTTTTCCACAGGACCAAATTTAAAAAAAAAAAAAAGCCCTCAAAGCAAATATTCCATCTCCTCCCAGGACTGTTAATAAGAAAATGGCTCACTGGTCATAGAACTACTTCTTCTGACTTATTAAATCGCCTACACCAAGGAGAACCTGGCTGATGACAGAAACAAGGCCATTAGTTTGCAAATTCTGCAAAATAATCCGTGACAAAGCAGAACAAAAATGGAAACGGGTAAGATCTCTGTTTTCCATGGGACTTATCTCTGTGGCCGATGCCCTTATTTCTGCTTCTTCTGTCTTTTCCTCAGAGCTTGACCCAAAGTGCTACAGACAAAAGCCATCTTCCCAGCCCACCCCTGAAGAAAGTCACTGGCTGGCTGCCCTGAGGGAGGGGATGTGGCTTGAGACCCACAAGGATGCAGCTGCTGCATAACCCAGGGCCAGTGGCAGGCAACATCCTGGGAACCAGATGAGACTGTAGGCCTGAATGTAGAAAGAAATTAGGCAAAAGATTGAGCATGGCTAGAAAAAGGCCCCCACACTCTGGAAAGGTAAGAGCCTCAGAAATGAGAACTTTGGTCCCTTCCAAAGAACATGGGCTGTTGGGTAAGGGTGTGGTTGATTGTTTCCCTCTTAGGGGCTTTGTTGGCCGGACTCTTTTGCTAAGACTTCTTCTCTGAGCTGGTGTGACTACCTGATCATCAAGGGCACTGACCAGATCAGCAATACCTGGTAGGTGGAGGCATCATGAGAGAGTAGAAAAAGAAGGTGCGCACTATCACCCTAACAGTTGTATTCCGTGACTTGTCTTTGAACTGGTCATTGAAGCGAATGTCCCACTTTTCCTCCTTGGTGGGAAAGGAGGGGAATGTTAGGGATGATGGGTTAGGAGGGAGGGTGCAGCCTGGGGCCAGGCTCTGAGCAGCAGAATACAGCAGACAGTAATTAGCTGGCCCCTGCCACAGCCCCGCTTCCTTCAGAGACCCTTAATACACTGCAAATCACGTTGCTATCACCCTCCCCCCTTGTATCATATTATAAAATACAAACAAATGACAGAAAAACTCATTTGGCTTGTGACTGTGCACTGCTCAGAACTGTAAGGCCCGCCGTTTCCTTCCCGATGAGAGACGGTGGTTGTAGGGGCGCATCTTCATTTCCACGAAGGGTATGGAGAACTCATGGCCTTTCCAGTGGTACCAGTTGATCCCCTGGGCATGAGACAGATAAACATATCAACTCAGTCTTCCCTCTCCTTGGGATGCCCTACTGGAAAAGAAGGGAAATGATGGGAATCGGCAAGCAAATGTGGGTCTGGCTGTTTTAGTGAGAAAGTAGCTTCCCGGCTAGGCTCCCACTGTAGAGTAAGGAGCAGCATCTGCGGCCCGGTTTTCCCCTTATGCATTCTGTGGCCTGGGTCTGAACTGCAGGTCACTCTTAATCGCCAGTTTTATGGTTTTGGCTTTCAGGAGTTGTGCATGCACTTGTAAATAGTGGTGGATTTCAGAACCCCAGGGGTGTGGCAGCGATTTGAAGAGATCCATTTGCCCATTCCTCATAGGAGACTCAGGCAGACTCTGTGTGGGGTGACCGAGCAGCTGGGTTTGTCCAGAGCCTAGGACTTTCGCTAAGGCCTTTCGATGCCAAAACCGGGTAAGTTCCACTTGATCCAGCTGCCTCCCTGGACTTGCAGTCTGGGGAAAGACAGTCCAGCTCATGGGCATTTCTGATCTCCCCCTGCCTGGGGCCCTAAAATGAAGTGCAGCCTTTGAAGTTATTTCTCAAATTGATAAATTCCTCCTGTGAGGAAACGGAAGGGAAGCTGTCTGGTCACCAAGGGCCAGTCTGAATGAGTGCTAGGGCCTGATGCTTCCCAGAGGAAGGAAAGGAGCACCCGGACCTCCCGATGGCTTCTGCTCGATGCTGTCCCTATGCCTGCATCTTTACACTTTTTTATTTATAACAATGATCTTTTCCAAGCCTCTGCATATTTCTTTTAAAAGAGAAATGTAGGACTTGCACGTGCATTAAAATAAAGCTGGGCCCTGGGCACCGAGCTCCGAGCCACTCCCGGTGCAGCAGGCTGCCACCCACCTGGCTGTGCCTGGACTCCGCGTACTTCCCATTGAGATTGGTCCGGTGGCAGTTCTTGTACCACCAGGCGCCCTTGTAAGACATGGCACAGTTGGTAACAGCAACGTCATTGTCTCTGTCCTGTGTGGAGAAAGGGCGTCCCTGGTGATAGCTAAGGGAGTCTCCTGCAAAAAGAACACATGTGAGACTGTGCTATTTGTTCCTTTCTCCAGGATTTTTGGACGTTTGACCTATTGCCAGGAAACCTGCACTCCACATGTGGAACCTTCACCTACTCTCCTGTCCCCACGCAACCTCTCGGCTGGCTCTGTCTCTACTTTATCCCTGGTGTTATTATCTCAGGCTGCTTTCTCCAGCCACATCCTCATCCCATGACCTTTCGCTGAGAATTTTGCCCACACAGTCCCATGTCAACACCCTGTCTTTTTTCCTCCAGGCCTGGACAGGGACACAGAACACCCATGGTTCCAGCTGCCTCAGTGCTGAGCCAAGTTGGCTGGGACCACTCAGATTCAGCCTGGCTTTCATTTTAGTCCTGATCAGACTGTACCCGAAAACCCCCATTCAGCACTGGAGGCTGCCTGTGAAGAGGGACATTATTAAATCACAGTTCCATTCTGTGGGAAAAGGGATACAGAAAAAAATCATAGCTGTATTAGAGGAGAATTGGGTTGGAAATGGGCTTATCCTGGGCAGAGGTCCATGGATACTATCCTCAGATATCAGAGGGACTATTAAGAAAGCATTAATAAACTCTGGAGAAGTGAGAGGGTTAGTGTGTAGAGACTAGTAAGAAATATTTAGGCTTAATGTGAGGGTAAAAAATCACCTAAATATTACAGTTGCTCTCAAGTGGTACAGATTGCTGAGAACTATGGTGAGATTTCTATTCTCAGAGGCAAACAGGCTGGGCACTGTCTGCTGGGGGTGCTGCACGGGACGCTTGTATAGAGTGTTTAAGATGCAGGGTTGGGTTCTTAATCCTCTATGAGGAGCAATGAAAATTGTGGTAGGGTTCTTGTATAGATTCATAATGATTTCTTATTTATTAAAGTGACTTTAGATGTGTCTGAGGCTATTTGATGCTAGTAGAGACTTAGTTCTGGCTAGCTGGTTTTGGAGTTCTGATCACAGTGGTCACTCAGTTCCTACAGTGGATGGATCACAGCTCAACTGTGGGCTGCTCAGCCTGACCCTCTGCCTGGTCCCTAAACTAACACATAATTGTGTGAGTATTCTGGTCTCTTCATCTTTTCCTTCCAGTCCCCAAGGATTCAGACTTTGTGTCCTCTAGAGCTAATCCCACCATTCCAGATCTAATTTCCATCCTGGAAAAGACAGAAAAGATTTCTTCCCCTTCCCTATTAAAAAGAAAAAAACCATTTTTATCTGTTACTGTAAGTCATGCTTATATCTTTTATCTTAAAGACTCTTGGGTTAATTCTGCTCTTCAGCAATCCTTTCTTTAACCACCAATTCCTGGATTGTGTTGCCTGTACTCCACATCCACATCTTCTCATCCCTGTTTATCCCTCTGTGATCTGGAATTTGCCCTGGAATGAGTCTCTCCAGCGTCCGCTTAGATATCAAACCTGCCACCATCTTCACGTCCTCCTAAGCCTGGCCCTTTGCCCATGGCTGCCTCACCTGCTCATCATGTTAACCAAGTCCTTGCTTCTTCCTGTTGAACCACGCTCGGATTTACCTCTTTCTCGTTACCCCAACATGAGTCAAGGCTGCTATTCTTCTCTATCAGGATCAGTGTAGCAGCCGAGAGCTATCCTTTCTGTTCTCTGAGCTTTACTTCACCTTGTTTAGGACTGCTCCTCTGACCTTCCTCAAGCCACCTTCCCTGTGGCCTGCGGGACTTACAAAGGCACCCCTTGCCCACCACACTAAGGCTAACATTTCCTGCTGACTGCTCAGGCTGACTGCTGGTCAGGATCCGGCTCCTTCTCCTTCACCAGTTTCTTTCATTCCTTCTGAGCTTCTGCTCTGCCTGGGACAGCTGTGACTTTCTCAGCTTTCTCCCCCCAGAGGAGCTAATCTTTCTGCAGCTTCTCATGCCCTCTCCATTTAGGTTTGTTAGATGCAACTGCTGTGATGGAGCCTTCCTCACTGCCAGACCCCCTTTCCAAGCACCCCTTAAACAGAAAGTGCATGGCATTTATTGTGTAGTGACTTCCTAATTGTTTTTTTAATACTTGTTTAGTTCTTAAAAGGCCATGTTTTATATTTCTTTCGAGTCCGCACAACTTGCACAGTAGGCCTTAGACTTGCTCGCAAGTCTCCTATTGATAACCTGGAATGTTCAGTTCTAACCCAAGCACAGTCCTACTTAGAGACTGGCCTGGAGAAAGGGGAGCAGAAGGAGCTGAACTTGGATGAGAGGGCCTGGAGAGAGTTCTGAGGGTGGGGCCAGTAAATTGAGCAAGAAGGAAAGTTGAGGGTCAGGGAATTGGGTAATATTAAAAAATGCCAGACAGAAGGGAGGGCCCGTTCCTCCCTGGAAATCTGTGGGTCTAGAAAGAACCACCATTGTATGGAGTTGCTCAGAGAGCACGTGGCCTAAATAGGCTGAGTTTTTCATCTCCTGTGGATGAGCTGAATATTCAAGATGAAGAAAAATCATAATTAACTTTCAATGACCAGCCATGGTCTTACGAGAATTTGCCTCTGACATATACGAGTCAACTTCAGCCCAACAGTTCTGCCCTCTGTGGGGACTTGCAGGGAGGCAGGGCTAGGACAGAGGTAGCAGGGGCCACCCTGCAGTCAGATAAAACATAGGCTAGGGGTGTAAGGAAGAGGAAAAATGCAGGGAAGCAGGAGGGCCTGCTTTCTTTCCTATAGGAGAAATAAGAATGGATTTTCCATAGGCACAGTTCTAATCCTGGGGAGTGAAAAATTTAGGCTAGTAACTCCATGTATCAAACAGTAAGATATTTGGCAATATAACTTTATGAAAAGTGTTACAGTAGAACACACGAAACAGGCTAGCAAACAAACTGGATGTTATGTGTCAATAGAAGGAAACGCCAGGGCTCACAGAGATGGGTGCTCTGCTCACAGAGACACTGTAAAGAAAAACTGATCATACACATGATTCTCTGGGAGGCTTGAGAGGCCTAGTGAGGGGAATTGAAGTGGTGTCTTTGCTCCTAGATGCAGCCATCACGACTGCTGATGGTGAGGGGTAAGGAGAGAGCATCCCAGAGAACGGGGATCTGTATTGTTTTCATCAATTCAAAGATGGTTTCCCAGATGCTACTGCAGGGAAGTTTTTCCCCAGGTAGAGATGGTTCTGATTCCTCTGAGAGAACATATTGATTCATCTAGATAAGAAAAACAATTCTTTGTTTTCCTTCATGACACTTTTTTTTTTAAAAACTTTAAAGACTCTTGCATTGCATTTACTGGACTTTTTCTTACTATTCTATGGAGTAAGTCAGACATTATTAGAGTTTTCCAGATGAGGAAACTAAGTTCCAGGAAAGTGACTTCGGGTGAACTCAGCAGCTAGCTGAGCTGTGAACACTGCTGCTCCCCATGGCAGCAGCGCCTGACACCCACGGCCAGTCTGCTGCATGCCACCGGCCTTGGGGTGCACTCAGGGCCCAGGTACCTGCAGTGCCGTTGTAGCTTCCTAGGCGGAGTTTGTACAGGCTTCTGCTGTCTTCCACAGAGAACTTGTCGTAGTGGGCGAAGGCGGCCTCCTGCCCATCCCGCATATCCACGCGCAGCTCATAGCGGCCCTGGGCTGTGATTCTGTGGATGTTGTCCAGCCCTGCGGGGAAGAGCAGAGGCTGGGCTGAGCCTGCCCCAGCAGCTTGAGAGGTGGGAGGGAAGATTGGCTACATCCTCCAGACAGATGCTGAGGGAAAGAGGATTGCTTTTGCCCATACCCTGTCTCAGGTTATTTTTCAAACAGCCTCTGACAGGCTCTGCACTTTCTGGAGTAAAGAGGCTTCCAGGTCCACTGATGACTGCATCCTCAGACAGCTTGGATCCTCATATCTCATGTTGATCTAGTAATTGTTAAGCCCTGAGTCTGAGGTTCCCAGACCCTGATCCTTGTTCCCTTCTATGCCAAATTATGGGTTGGACAGAAATCAACAAGTGGCATTGTGAGTGTGAGTCTTTGGTGTCAGCAGGAGAAAGCAAGACAGAAACCCTGGAGAAGTTCAGAGCACCCGATATTTGGACTTAGCATTTCCTAGCATTTGGAGGAGGATTCTGTGTCTTTCATTACACTGCCCCTCCCGTCTGCCTCCAGGCCTCGTAGGCCTCCCAGAACCAGGTCAGAGAATATGGATAGTCCTGGGCTGATGGTGCCTCAGCTGATGATTTTCTGACTACACAATGGTGTGAAAACCATTCACATTTAGTGGAAATGGCACTTGGAGCTTTGAATTTTAATCTTCCCCCAGGTATGACTTGCTCTCTCCTGATGCTGAGCAGTGGAGTGAGCACAGCTACCAGCCAGAGTGTGATCACTTGGGTAAACAATCCCTACAGTACAATGTCTCCAAGTATGCTGCTGAGTCAGAGGCTTGGTAGGGTAGGTGTGTTAAGTACATTTTCAGCTTCAAAAGATTTTCAACTCAGGATGGGTTTATCAGGTTGTAACCTCTATCATAAGTTGAGGGACATCTGTGTTCTTCTCCACCTCCCGATCCAGTTGTCTTTGATCTAATCTGCCTGCCACGTCTTACACTGCTGCCTCTTCACTGTCTTCTAGCCCGTGATCCTGGACTCACATGCCCTCTCTTTGGTTTCTCTGGCCACTCCAGGCTTTGGGCTAACTGGTTGTTTTAAGGGACAAACCCTTGCCAGTTTGGAGTTTGCCCCCTTCCTCTGAGAATCTCTAAATTTTGACCTATTTGTCCAAACTTTGAACCATTCCACAGTGATTTCCAAACCTTCCTGATTCTATCTGCCTGGTGCAGTGGGATCCTCTTGCTTTGCTGTGACATCTGATAGCAATTCTAGTGTGTCAGGATTTAGAATCAGAGACTCACATGGCAGGAGGGGAAATGAGCCTCACTTAATCCTTTCCTTCCTCCATGTCTTGCGTTTGACCTTGGCCAGTGACTGCTGTGGGGGTTCAAAGGTCTGGGCTTCTTAGGCCTTGGGGACTGGGACTTTCAGGAGCAGTTTAAGCTCCAGAGCTTCCCTTGAGATGAGGGTGAAGTGAGTTTCCATCTGAGGCTCATTTTTAGTAGTTTTTCTGGCTCTTCCTGCTTCTTCTTATAGAAACCCCTAACCCTTTAGTAACTCATTTGAATGAGAACTCTCCCCATTAAATAACTGAACAAGAATCCCTGTCTCAAGATCTGTTTCTAAAGAGCTCAACTTAGGGTGACAGTGTTACCTCTAACCTGAGTGCTGCTGCCAGACTACACATCACTGGGCTTCAAAGAGCCCTCACTGGCTCCTTATTACACCCTCAAGACCTCTCTTTCTGATTTTTGAGAGCTGTAGGTGCTTTCCTTCAATACACCTGGTCTCATTTTTCTCCTGATTTGCACTTGCCCCGTGGCTGGACGGGCTTCCTGCCTGCACCCCGGTTTGCATGTGTCAGGGATTCCTGCCTTCCCTTCTCCATTCTTCTGACTCACTGCTCAATGCCTTTATCAGGAATTTGCTGTTTTTCCTCTGAATCTCTGTGGACTATTTTTTTTAATGGTAGCTCACAGATTAGTGTAGGAGGGAGCTTCCAATAATAAGGGAAATGTGCAGGAATAAGGCACTAAATGACCTTAAACACCTAAGAAGAAGGATGTTTCCAAATTTTATCTCAGTCTTTCTCAGTAGATGGAGAACGGCCCCTTCCCACTCTACCCTCAGCTCAGTTCAGTTTAAGCATTTGTGGTTTGTTTAACACACAGGACTGTCTAATCTGCATTGTAAATACCACCATTGGCAGCAACAACAATAGGCTGTATTTAAATGTCATTTAATAGCATTAATATTATTTCATTTTTATTGTATTTATTTTTGAGGCTTCTTTTTTACGGCCTGTGATAACTAGCATTTTTGGTGATGTTATATTTATAGGTAAATGGAGGCAACTTGAGAATATCCTCATAAGTGAAATAAACATGACTCACATTAGTAAATATCACATTGTCTCTTTAGTATAAAAAATAATAAAAACTGACAGAGTAATAGGATCCAAACAATATAACAGATATTGTAAAAGTGACAGAAGGAAAGTGCTCTAAAGGATGTAACGGTAATAGTGTGTAAGATACATGACGATATTACTGAATTTCTGTTGCATCATTGAACAGAATGGCTTGCACTGTCAATGTTTGAGTGTCTAGCCACTTTTTATGTTTTGATTTTGTGACTTTGGCAACTATTTTTAAGATGACAATGTGTAATGTATCAAATAGCGATTTTATGATGTTAATTTTTTTGAATTGTGTATTATTCTACCTTTTTTCTATTTTATTTTTTAAAATTTTCTTTTCTTTCTTTCTTTGAAAAAAGATAACAATATGCAGTATAACAACCATTGTTAAATTTCTTTCATTCTGTTTTGAAAGCCTATATTGCTATTGTTTTGGATTGGTTGTTAATGTTTGTCTCTTTTGCTTTTGTTTTTCTTTTCTGACTTCTTTTTGTTTTTAAAATAAAAAATTAAATTTCCTTAAAATGATTTAATTTAGATATTAGATTTAAAAAATGATATATAGAAAATCTGAATGCTTGATAGTGTATATATTTCACAAATATGACACAAACTATGAAACTGGTACACATGGCTTAGGTTTAGGACAGAAGTTCCCATCTGCTTTGGATACACTGATTTGTGTGCATTTTCCTTGCCTTCCACACTGTTTGCAAATGCTTCAAAGGTAAATATATTATCTTATTTGTTTGTCTTCTCTCTCAATGTGTTTATATGGCTTATACCTTTTATTGCCTACACTGGCAAACACAGATTTAGTTTACAACAGGTACTCAATAAATTCTTATAATTGCTTGATTGATGTCTACTCTTTAAGTACCAACTATACTTTAAATGCCTCCCAGCACTGTAACAGGCAATGATGCTAAAAGAGAAATATGATGTGGTCCTGAAAGAATTTTACATCATCAAGAGAGACAGGAAGTAACATGGGCATTATGATTTGGGCTACAAAAGAGAATGGAGAAATCCTCCCCCGGGCATCAGGTGAGAGAAATGGTTAGGACAGATTCTCTGACAGTGGAAGAGTTTAGCTTAGCCTTTGGGTATGTGCAGATGGATGCCATGGTGGACAGGGGCAGGGGCTGGTTGAGAAAGCATTCCTTACAGGAACCTCAGTGGTTCTGTGGCTTTGGAACTTGGTGATGGGGAAGATAAGAGGAGGGGCAGGTGATGTGCAGAGGCTCTACAGGAAGAGGAGAAAGGCCTTGTATGTTGGCCAAGGTGTTTAGCGTTCATGGTGGCAAGGAGGAGTTATTGAAAGGCTTTGCAGAGATGATTCACCCTTGCTTATATCTGGGGTGGGAGGAAGATCATTGTAGCAGCTGTGTGGACCATGATCTGGCCTGAGAGGCTGAAGGCCAGTAAAGGACTTGTTAGCTGGGCATCCAGGTGAAGATGCTGAGGCTTAGACCAGACGATGGCAGAAGAGGTGGAAGGGAGACCACAACACAGAACATGATTTTTTGCTTTTTCCTCTGCCTCCCTTCATCAACTGTTATGAAACTCTAACCAAGCAGGAAAGCTAGATAATCATATATGGACTGCTTTCTGGATGGGTGCCACTGCCACCTGGCTGACTTGGATGTGTGTTAACCATCCCATTCCAGTTCACTTCTCCACTGAAACCTCTAGGAATAGCTAATCACTTCTAAAGGAATTTTTCTTTTCCCCTTTCCTTCTCATACCAGGTAATAACACTTTCTAAGAACCCAAGCAGAGGTCCTGGTCCCTTTTTATCCTGACCTACATGCTGGCTGATTCCTGGCTCTGGAGAGGAGGCCAGCCTCCTCATCACCTTCTCCTGCCCGGCAGCTCACTGCCTTTGGACCTGCTTCATGTCAAGACCCATCAGCATAAGAGACTATTAATGAGGATGGGAAGAGACAGAGCAAAGAGGAAAACACAACCATGAGATAAAAACAGATCAATAGTGGAGCCAAACAGAGCAAGAGGCTCTGAAAGCAATTCACAAGCTGTCAACTTCTCAATGGATGGGAGGTTTCTGATAATCCCAGACAACACAGAAAGGAAAGAGATGGACAAGAAGCCAGTTCAGCACACCAAAGGAAAGCAGAAAGGAGGCATTACCTAACCAAAACTCATCCTCCAGGTTCCCAAAGCCAGCGCGGTAATCAGCCCATTTCCGAAAGAAATCAGTTTGGCCATTCTGACGTCTCTGGAATACCTGTGAAAAGGAGGAGGGGAGAATGAGAAGACAGACTGCAGTGAATAGAACCGATACGATCAGGTTCCGTATAGGCAATGGCAAAGGTTTGCAGATAAGGACCAGGGCTTGGTATTCACACAGCAGCATGTGGAAGGGTGTTCAGAGCCCCTGTGTGGAAGAGCAGAAGTCCCGGGTAAACAGGCTGGAGTGTGATGTTGATGCCAGCTTGTACCTTTGCAATGTAGAAAGGATTAAGATTACATAGAGGGGAAATAAGTTTGATTCTCTAACCCTAACCCTAACCATTTCTCACCAAAAGAACAGGACTAACTTCAAATCATCTAGTCACTGTCATTCTCTTATTGTACACAAAGCAGCTGCACATCATTCACATTCTGAGCTGTTTAAGTGCTAATTTCATTTAACCTCCAATACATCAGCTGCGGTTTGAATTTCCACTTATGCTTTAAGAAGGAGGCACAAATATGTCAGAAACATAAAAGAAAATGCCTCCCCAGAGTGGCTGTTATGAGCACAGCTACCATTTAACTCTATTCAAAAACTTCCCATTTCATAATATGGAAAATCCAGCACTGTGCATTTTAGCAGTGCTGGAGGAAGATGTGCAGGAGACTCGGGGTGCTGGGATTGCATCCCCACAAATCACGTTTGGGGGCCAGGCTGCACTGTGAGGCTCCCTTGCAGTGAAAGAGTGCCTGTGAGGCTGCTTTTGGCAGGCATGGGAGGAAGTCAGCGACAGCAAGTGGTATCTTGCTTTTCCTGAAATCAGGTGCTGGGCAGCCCTTAAGGAGGGGCCTGGGGAAAGGAAGAGGAAAGGGACAGCTCTTGAAACTAGAGGTGGCTATTCAAGTTCTGCTCCTCAGCTGTTCCCCTCCATGCCACCCTCCAAGAGAAGGAGCCATTACCTCGCTACAGGGCAGCCCCTCTTGTGTCAAGGGCCTCCTTCTCCACCACTTTATTATAGCTGCTGCCATCAGCAGGCAAGATCAGAGTGACTTCCATGAGTCACTACTGCTTTTCTCCAGCACCCTCTTTGAAAAAGAAACAGGAGGGACATCTGACTTTGATCTATGCCACCTCAGCCTTCCTATGCTATTTCCTGTCTTTGCTTCACCCTATTTGTGATTGGGGTACCGTCTCCAGCCTTTGAGGCAATGAGGAATTCCACATTGGACATAGATGGGTGGATGAAAGGGTGGCCAGAAGGAGGGTGGAGTTTGAAGGACAGGTGCTAAGCTGTCAGACCAGAGCCCTAGGATGTTTGCATGTGCGGAGAGCAGCTGCGTGTACTTACAATCCAGCCGCCCCCATCCGTAGTCATGTCACAGTATACTTGCAACTTCTGGCTGAGCTCTCCATTGAAAAAGATGGTGTAAACTCCGCTCAAAGTGTCTCCATTCATCAAATGCTGGGCGCAGTCTTGAGGATGAGCAAACACTCGGCCCTCTGCATAAGAAAAGAGGCAATTTCTAGACAATGTCCTTCCCCCTACTGTGCAAAAAGCTGCTTGGAGCAGAGAAGGCTTTAAAGGGCCTCATAGCTGTTACTTCAGCAAGAACTATAAGAAATGCTCAACGGATGCAAACAGTGCATGGGTGTGAAGATTCTGTATCCCTCTCTTCAACTGATGTTGTATTTTACTGGACAATGAGATATGGAGATCAAAGAGCAGAGTTTATGATTTGGCTTCTCTGCCTATTTCCTTGATTTTAGGCAAATAACCCAACTTCCCTGAGCATCAGCTTTCTCACACTAAAATGGGGATAACAAAGATCTCCCCCTTGTAGGTGCAGATGTGTCAATATAGCCAGCAACTAGATGGATACTTAGGAGATGGTGATGGATGCATGGGCTGACAAATCAGTGTGGAGTCTACCTTCCAAAACAGCGAAAGGCATCTAAGTGAAGCTTTCCATCATCCTCATAGCAGGCATTAAGGCGTGGCTGAACCCCCTCAGTGTTAGTGAGAAGATAGATATCCATTCCTTGAGCAAAACAATCTCCTGATTGTACTAAATGATCGAATGGCCATGTTTTACAGTTCGGCTTAAGTTTAAGGAGAGGACAGGGGAAGTAAATTGCAGCTCGTCTTTCAGAGAGAACAGCCCAATTTGCAGAACAATATCTAATTAGCTGAAAGAGAAGCTTAAATCATGCATCTTGAGGAGCTGAGCTTTGAGACACATTTTAGTGCTTAGCAGGCAGGCCAAGAAGTAGAGAGCCAATCAGAACTTTTCTGGACAGCAGGGGTGGATGGAGCCAGTCGAAGGGAAGAGCTTGATGTGTGAGGAATGGGGGGTCAAGTGCTCAGCAAATACAATGGTCCGCTGGTCGAGTGAAGAGAGCGGCACTCCTGTTAAAAGTCTGTGTCCTTGAACCTTCAACAGCTTTGAAGACAGGCAGTAAAGGGTCTCACATGACAGGCACTTACCATGCCCCCTAGTGGCAGAACAGGTGCACTACAGGTGTGGTCTAGGGCCACTGGGAAGCTAGGTGGTGGGTCAGAGTGTCATGGCACGTTTCCCAAGAAAGGGGACATAGTTACCTCACTGAAAGACCTGGTCATCTAAACCCAGGTCCAAAGTGGTCAGTAAAGCATCCTTCCTGTGTTAGGAAGAGGTCATGGGTGTTTGATAGACTTCAGGCAAACCTCTCTGCAGGGGACACTGTGAACTGTTCCTGGCTTACAGCTCCAACAGGGTTAAGGGGAGTGCCCAATTCAGGGGTTTGGAACAAAGGTCCTGCCCACTTCAGAGAGTAACAATATGTTTCTGCAATACTTGTCCTTTACAAAGTGCATTTTTATTTCTACTTAATACTTATGAGAAACTTGAAGGCAGATTGGTATAATGAGAGACTTGAGAAGGAAATGGCTCAGAACAATCACAGGACTTACTCAGCTCACTCATCCTCGAGTTTGCAAGACCCTGGTCACATGCTGTGTACTCAGCTAAAGCAGGAAATGTGACTTACACTCTGGTTCCTGGAAACCTACATTTACCCGTGTGGCAAAGAATGAACTGATGTGTGTATATAAAACTCCAAAAGTTGCTTCAAAAGGTTCTATGTTCAAGCTAAATCTTTCTCTTTTAAAATTGACTTCCCCCATACAACAGTTGCAGAAAAGCTGTTAGCGTTCATCTCCAGCATGTCCTGGAACTCTTTAAAATTCTTGATTCCACTTATTCTTAGAGGTTACAATTGCATTTCAGGTGACAGGTGCCAGTGGCCTGTGACCCAGCTCCCTGTTGCTTTGGGATCATGAGTTCTATTTCCAGGGTACCCCTTTTTTCCTTGTGAGACAAATTCAAGCTGGCTCATATGTAGCCCAATTTGATCTTGAGCTCATGGCCTCCTCCTGCCTCAGCCTCCTGAGTGTTAGGATTATAGGCGTGCACTACCTAATCTGGCTTCCAGGCCATTCTTGATCTGGTATCTGGAGCAAAGAGCACATCTGTCATCTCTCCCCACTCTTCTCTAACTGCCTGAGCTTCTCATTTTAGATCAGCACAATAGTTTTTTCTCATGAAAGAACGTTTAATTCAATCCCATGTTAGCTTCTTAAAGGAATTTAAATTCTCACCAATATCCAGTATGTTCTCAACAAAACATTTCCCCTCAAACTTCAAACAACAACCTCATTCAAATACAACAATAAAACCAAACCAACCTTCAGAACAGGAAAAAACATAGTATAAGCTTCTTCATGTGGATAATGTTGATTAATATGTTACAGATATTTTTGAAAGGCTCAGAGAAACTGTTTTAAAGCTAGACTTAATACAAAAAACAAACTGAGATGACTTGAACTGGAGAAGGGAAATTTAAAATACATGTGTAACTGTCTTATATATGAGTTTATTTATTTATTTATTTGTTAAAGTCAGAAAGTAGGAATAAAATCAATTTGGAAAAAGAGTGTCATCTAAGGGGCATCAACACTGGCTAGGATAAGGGTCACCAGTGGTGTCCAGGAGAGGAAGGACTATGCTTTCCTCATCTTGGGCCCTGTGCTGAGCTGGCTGTAGGAGGTGATCGCCAAATGTGCTTGAGGCTGGTGCATGGTGGCCGGGTATGCTTGTTGTACTCTTGATAAATTGCAAGGCCATCTGTTCATTTATAGATTTGATTTATTGCAATTGAATCTGTGGCATTAGCAGAAAGACAATCAAGAAGTATTTTGATTTTATAGATGGTAAGAAGCAGAAGCCTGGGATTTGCCCATCCTGGAATCTTGGAGAAGATACAATGCTTACCACGAAAACACTTCTCTCCAACCTGTCCTAGCTTTCAACACAGCCAAAGTTTTGCTGTTTACTCACCAGTCCTGGATCAAATTATTGCTCCTTTCCATCAGACAGGAGAAAGCAGAGACCTATAATAGTTCTCAAATAAGGGCTTCCTTAAAATTCAGATTTCTGTGTTATACTGCAGATCTATTAAATCAGAATGTTAAGGGATAGGCCCAAGACTTATTATAACACCTCCAGTGGCTCTGAAGACCAGTGGGATTTAAATTCCTCTATTTGTATTGTACATTTTCCTCTTCTCCTCAGAGAGCCCCAAAAGTAGAAGGGATAAACTAGACAATATTCCAAAGGTCCTGTGGCTTGTGGTCTACTTCATCTGCCTATATCCCTATGTTTAGGTGCTTAATTGACTGAATAGTTCTCTCTCTCTCTTCCTCCCATCTCTCCTTCCCCTTCCCTTTCTCCCTTTTATTCTCTCTCACTGTCTTTCTCTTTCTCTTTCCAGGTAGGTATGTTTCAAGTGTTTCTTTCTGGCTTCAATTGGGTGGGGAGTGGAGAGAGAATAAGACTTTTTATTTAAGCTTTGTGTTTCAGTTCTTACCATTTAATTCTTTGCTCTTAGACTTTGGGTTAGCTAGTAATTAAGAGCACACCAATTCTTATTCTGCTGGCTCAGTGTGCATGTACTGGACTTCATACACATTGGGAGATTGCTAGACTCACTTGCAGAATGGGCATCCCAACATTTACTATCTGGATGCCACCTCACTTACTATACCAGAAATTCATTTTTAACCCTCACACAGATCACCCCACTAACGTTATCAAAGGCAGAAATTTCAGTTCCAAGGCAAACTTGGAAGCTTTTTCTTCCCTCTGGTACGATAAATTGAGTCTGACCTGGCAAAGAGCTTTTTTTTTTCCTTTCTGCCCTCCCCAGACTGTGGTGATTAAGCAAACTCCGGGAAGCAGTGTCAGTGATCGGTACATTGAAATGTCTCATGGTTAAGTGTTTCTAGATGTAACTGTGAGATCCACAGGACCAGGGCACTCACCGGGAGAACTGCTCAGAAACTGGTTTGTGTTGAGCATCAGCGGCTGAATGCTGAGTGGAGCGCAGCTCTCTGAGGCACACAGTGCCCTCGGATGGCTCCCCTGGCTGGCAGTGCAGGAAGCAAGCAACTTCCTCTGTCCTTGCCCTGCCCTGAGCTGTGTTGTGTGCTGGGTGCAGACTTTAAAGGGTCAGGTTTAAAAGGTCTGGAGAGTATCTGCCCACTGCCCACTTCAAAGGCCCCAGCCCCAGGGCTGAAGCTGTGACATCAGCGCTTCTCTCTGAGCACAGCCCCAGCAGGCTTCTCCATAAGCGTGGACAAAGGGCAGCACTTCACAGAAGTTAGGTGACCTCCGCTGCCTAACTGTGCTTTGATCCCCACCCCCCAGTAGCTGGCTGGACTGTTGGGGGCAGTCTGTGGCCATGACAGGGACACGTTACTAGTTCAGCCCATTTAAACCCATCTTAGCCTTTCACAGCAGCTTCCAATCATTGACCTGTTTATTTTCTTATGTGTTCACTCAACAAACATACGGGAAGTATCTCCTGGGCTCTAAATACTAGACTAAGAGCTGTAAATATAAAGAAAACAGACAGTCCCAACTTTCAGGCTACTCACACTCTGGTGAGTTTTAAGTGCTCTGGGATGAGCGGGACACAGGAGTGTAGCAAAACATCAGTGTGGGTGCAGGAGCTGGTTGACAGCGTGAGAAGTGAGGGGCTGGGATGGAGCGGGGCTTGCCAAGTGCTAACCTGAAAGGGCGCTTATTATAGGAACTGACGGTTGGCCATGCATTGGTGAAGGAGGCTCCAGATCTGTGTAAAAGAACAGCTTATTTGGAAAACTGAGGATTTAGCAGAAGAACAAAGCAAGAATTGGGCTGGTTGGATGCAAGGGGGCTGGAGATGTGGCTGAGAAGGCAGGCACTGTCTGGCCTTGTACAAGGTTTGCTCTTCTGCTGAGGGTCTATTGAATGAAGAGTCCAGCGATGGACATCAGTCTCAATTCTTTAGAAAAACCTTCCTCCCTGCAGCATGGAGAATGAACGATATGTAGGTGAGACTGGATGTAGGACCCCATTCAGGAGGTAGTCATAGGAATCCAGGGAGAGAGGAATCGGCAGCCTTCAAGGAGGCAATGCCATTGGGAAATCTCCTGAGCAATAGAAAGCTTGGCTGTGTTCAACCTGTGCTGAGCTATTGAGGATGGTCCTGGAGCTCTGCAAATCACCTGGCTTCTGCCCAAGGGCAAATGCAGTTAGTGTCTAAATATCCATTCCAAGATCAGTTAAAGGCGACTAATAGTAGGAGAAATTTCTGACATAATTTGTCGTCTTCTTTAGACTTAGATCAGAAGGCCCAATTTCACAACAGATAAGGTTCATCACAGGCTGGCATTGCCAACATGGCCCTTCTCTAACTATTCATTCAACATGGCAAGGAGGGTGGGGCATAGGAATGCCTCCAACCTGGCCTCTCCACTGCTCTTTTGGGTCCACAGAAGTCCTCATTTTACCAGAGCGGTCTTTTTATAACGCAAATGTGATCTCATCTCATCTTAGCTCTCACTTGCCAAAACCCCCCTAGTGGCTTCTTCATTGTAATCAGAATAAAATAGAAAATCTTTAAAGTCCGCTTTAGCTCTGTCTTTTATTCCTCCTGCTCTCTCACTACTCTCCAGCCTCATTGTTTTTTCTTTTAATGGATTGAACATGCCAAACATTCCTTCCTTGGGGTGCAGTCTCAGGCACAGATTGCTCTTCTGTGTGTGATTCACTCTCATCACTCAAGTGCTGGCTTGCAAGTCTCAGCTCAGATACAGCCTTTACTGACCACCCTGGCTAACACCAAGGACTAGGATTGGGAGAGGAAGTGGAAATTGATACCAGTGTAAGAGTTCCTACTGTGGGAGCTGTCCTCATCCATTTTCTTGTCCCTCTGAATGCAAGTTTCATGAGCATAGTCATCTGATGAGCTCCTTCTTTACTCTGTCCTCAGCATGTGGAACAGTATCTGATCCAAAGTAAGTGCCCAGTAAATATTTGTTAAACGTATGACGCCAGCCATGTGAACACTCTGTTTCTCCTATGATTATGAAGGTGAAGGTAAAATTAGGTTTTCTTAAAATAATTGAGACAATGTAATTTATAGTAAGCCAGATCAAATCCTGCTATATAGTGATATGTGAGGTCCTTCTAGGAAATTCTTTTTTTTTTTTTTTCCTGGTATGGGGATTGAACTCATGACTGTACGCTTGCAAGGTAGGTGCTTATGCCACTGAACCAAATCCCTAACCCCTATCCTTCTATAACACGTGCAACATCATCTTACTTGTACTACTGTTTGGTAAAATTTACCATTTTCCTAAAGAGAGAATCATATATTCTTGTTCTATGGTATAGTATAAATTACTGTGTAAATAAATTAAAACTTAATGACCGATTTCTTGAAAATAACCATCTTCCAAAGATCATCTAAGATGAGATGGGATAACCTGGCATGATAAGTATTTTTAAAAATTGTACTTGTAAATAAAACCTCTATAGAAAGAATCTCCAGTCTCAGGTGGATAAACTGGTGAATTCTACTGAGAATTTAAAAGATAAATGTTGCCAATCTGATATCATATATTCGAGGAAATAGAAAAGAAAGGAAAATATACAAGTTCCTTCAGTGAGGTCATAATTACTCTAATTCAAGCAAGCAAACAAACAAACCAAAAACAAACAGTACTGAAAAGAGAGGATAGATCAAAAGGTTTGAAGTCCTACTCTTGTTTCTCTTCTATATTGCCATAGGAAAATTGTCATCTACCTATTCACTTGTATTTGGTTCTGATCAGCTATATACATTACCAGGGAGAGGAGCTGATAACTCTAAAGGAGCACAGGCTTGTCAGACAGAAGGTGCATTCACTGAAGAGTAAGGGGTCCTGTGAAGGTAAGATTCCAGGCAGTATCAGGCATCGATGATCTGATGCACAGATAGGAGAACGGAATTATGAGTAAGCAGGACAACTTTATTTAAGGAAGTAAGGGAAGATATTAACTACACAGTGAAGAACAGGAAATAAAATAGAAATGTTTAGTATGAACAATATGATATAGTAGAAAAGATTAATATGGTATTCAAATATAGCTAAAATAGAAAATGAATGGGTATGACTGAGGAGCTCTTTGAGAGGATAAAGGACAAGGTTGAGAGAAGAAACTTTTTTTAAAAAGCTAAGAAATTTGGAACATAGCACTCACATTCTAAAATCTAGCTAATAAAAGTCCTAAAACAAAAAGAAAAGAAAAATAAGAGGAAATTCTTAAATAAGCAATCAAGGTAAATTATGTTAGCACTAAAGATGAAGCATCATAGAATTAAAGGGCTCATTGAGTGCCAAATTGAAGATAAAAAGACAAATGAACTGTAAGACATGGAATGAAGTGTAAGATTGTCAAAAAAGAAAGAAAAACATTTTAAACATTTATATAAGGAAAGAACAAGTCATCCACAAAAGAATCTGATTGACACTAGGATTCCCAATAGCAACACTGCTTATAAGCACAGTAATATTGTAAATATGATTCAAGCAAACATTTCTATATAATATTTTATGTTTGATCCACTTGTAATTCAAATGTGAAGGTATAATAAAAAGTAATTCCCCAGGAGTATGAGATTTCAGATTTGCCATAGAAAATAAAATCTCATACTGAAAAGTTAGAATAAACACACAAGTAAGCAGAGTGACAAATTCTGGAGCCATGAAAAGTAGATGATTAATCACTTGGGGAAAATGTCTTTTAAAGAAATCTCAGTAAAAGGCTGTAATCAGAGAATAGGAAAAAGGAAAGCTCATCTAGAAACTGAGAGACAGAATCTAGTCATCCTATGGAGGAGGTGGGCAGGGAGGAGTCCAAAGGGGTTCACAAGTGTGTTCAGGTACTTAGATTTTTATAAAAAAGACACTGATGATTTGCCTAAGAAATAAATAAGGCTAGAAAACATGAACATGGGTCTTAGATCTTAATAGCTGAGTCTATGAAAACATTCAGACGAGAAACAGGTCATGGGTGAACTGATTTTGGAATAACAAAGGTAAAAGTATAAAACAAAAGGAAAACATCTTTAGAGTGATTTCATGCTACTAAAGACTCAGAAGAAATAAATAAATTCCTATGAAATTGTGAAGTGTCAAAACTGGCTCAAGAAATCAAGAATTCAACAAGACGAGGTGATGGAAAAACAAGTTGAATATTGAAACAAAACAAAACAAAACAAACAAACAACACTACAGTAAAAGAGTTCACTAACTATGATATAAATTTAAAGCCAGGGCAATATTTTGAGGGAATTAATGGCAATGTACCTTTTACTGCAAAAAATTCTTCACCTAAACACAGTATTCTTGAACACTGCTTTATTGATCAAAGGCTTCTGGCAGTCTCTGTCAAATAAAAACGTCATGGGGTGTTCTCAGCCAGCTTATTCACCACATTTGACACTGTGCAACTTCTGGCTCTTTCCAAATATCAAAATGACTGCAAAAGGTAAATATTTTGATCAATTCAGGACACAAAGGCAGCCGCAACAGTGAAACTAAAGACACTCACAAAAGAGGACTCCAAGAACTGCTCTAAAGAGCGGCGAGAATGACAGGATGTCTGTTCAAAGTGAGGGGAGCATTTTAGGGGAATTCATGGTAATGCATCTTTTATTGTAATACATTTTGTAAAAATTAAACATTCAATATAGTTTTTGATCACATCTCATATGTGTTTAATTTTAAATATATATAAGTGGAAAGTGGTAGTCAAATATTCTGTCTTAAGCATCTTATTTTAAAAACCAGAGAGAGGAGAAGGAAGAGGAAAAAGAGAAGCAGGAAAAAGAGAAAGAAAAGGAGAAGGAGGAGAGGGAGGAGAAAAGCAAGCAAATAGGAAAGCAGGCTAGGTTTTTTTTCTGCGAAGCTGCACATACGGTTTGCATATGGATTTCAAAGCCCTTAAGGAAGTATATTTAAGAAAAAATGTCTAAGTCCATTTTATGATTGTAGATCTAAAAAAATCTAAGCAGATAGTAGCTAACCAAATTAAGAATGCATTAAAGACTTATATTCAGCTGAAGTTTTTCAAGGTTAGTAAATAAATGTAAAAAAAAACCCATCAAAGTAGTTTACCTCATTAGTAAGCTAAAGAATAAAAATCAGCTCCCCATTCCGGCTGTGCTCGGAGAACTGTGGAGTTTCCAGCAAGCAGGCGGGTGCACACTATCCCTGGAACCCAACCTATTTGGGACTCCTGCACTGTCTGGGTGCAGAGGAAGGGCTGGGCAGATCTGGGGTGCCTGCATCCGCCTCCCTGTGTGTCTGGAGGACTGTGGATATCTCAGCAAGCAGGCGAGCATCACCAGTTCCAGAGACCCCGCAGCCTGCGCTAAGTGCCCAGTGCATTCTGCCCCAAGCCCAGACTGTTCGGCACCCTCTAGGCTTCTGGGTGCAGTTAAGTGGATAAGTGGGTCTGAGGCATCTACATCCGCCTCCCCATTCCGGCTGCGCTTGGAGAACTGAGGAGCTTCCAACAAGCAGGTGGGTGCACAGTGTCCCTGAAGCCCAGCTTATCAGGAACTATGGAGTTCTAAACAGGCAGAAAAGGGCCACTGGTTCTAGAGGCCCAGTGGCTTGGGGGAACTGGGTGCCAGAGTCCCAGGAGCTGCGAACATAGAAGTAGATTTCCAACAGACCCTGAGGAAGCTTTCAAATAACACTTGAAACACAGAAATATAGGAAAATGACAAAACGAAAGACCAAATTACAACCTCAAACCTCCAGCCCATCTCAAGAAACCCTGGGAGTGATGTATATAGAAGAAAATATATGCCATTCACCTCAAATATCGGACATAATAGCTACTGAAATTAACAAGTAACTCCAGGAAGCTTTAAAGGAATTCAAACTTGAAATAATCTCCCAGGTAAAAGAAGAAATGATAAAAGGAATGAAAGAGATTCTGAATATATCTAAAGAAAACACAGTCAAAAAATTGGAGGAACTAAACAAAAAGATAGAATCTCTAGATGAGCAATATAAGAAACAGAATACATAATGCAGATGCACAGAGATATACAGGAAATAAAAAATTCCACTGAAAGCTGTAAAAACCACCTCAATGAAAGTGAAGATAGAATTTCAGACCTTGAAGATAGGATTGCAGCTAGTGAACAGGAAAGGAAAGATCTTTTAAAAATAACAAGGAATCAGGAAATAACAATTCAACAACTGCAAGATGATGCAAAGAAAAATAACATAAGATTGATAGGGATTAATGAAAAAGAAGAGGACAACATAAAGGTTGTCAAGAGGATATTTAGAGAAGTAATAGCTGAAAAATTCCCAAGCATGAGATCAAAAACCGACATCAGGATCAGTGAAGCCTATAGAACTCCAAATAGTCATAACCAAAATAAAACTACACCCAGACATATAATAATCACCATCCCAGAAATCCAACACAAGAATAGATTATTAAAAGCTGTCAGAGAAAAAAGACAGGTCACTTATAAAGGAAAACCTATCAGAATGACAGCAGACTTCTCAGCACAAACAATAAAGTCAAGAAGAGCATGGAGTGAAGTGTTCCAGATCCTAAAGCAAAATGATTTCCAACCTAGACTGATGTACCCTGAAAAACTATCATTCAAAATTGATGGTGAAATACAATACTTCCATGACAAAGAACAGCTGAAGAACTTCATGAACACCAACCCAACCCTGCAAAAAATATTGAGAGATGGTTTAGATACACAAAGGAAAAAACCACTAAGCAAAGCAGATAATTAAACAGAACAGAAAGATAAAGATGCAACAGCAGAGAGATAACATGTCAACAATAAACCAGCATATAACAGTTATAACCATTAATGTAAATGGTCTCAATGCACCAATCAAAAGAAACAGACTAGCAGAATGGATCAAGAAACAAAATCCAACCATATACTGTTAACGGGAAACCCATCTAACCCAGAAGGATACTCACAGACTGAAAGTCAAAGGATGGAAAACAATACTTCATGCAGCAGGAATCCAAAAGAAAAAAAAAAAAAAAAGCAGGAGTAGCCATTCTGTTTGCAGACAACGTGAACTTTAAAGCAACAATGACCATAAAGGACAAAGAAGGTCACTACATACTCATTAGGGGAAAACTCCAAGAGGAAGAGATAACTATCTTAAATATACATGCACCAAACTCCAGAGCACCCAGTTATATGAACTACTAACAGAAATGAAAACTCAAATTATCAGTAACACAATTGTAACAGAAGACCTTAATACGCCATTGACACCAAGGGACAGATCAACCAGACAGAAAATGAGCAAAGAAATAATAGAACTGAATCACACTTGCAAACAAATGGATTGATAGAAATATACAGAATGTTCCACCCAACAACATCAGAATACACATTCTTCTCAGCAGTACATGGGTCATTCTCTAAAATAGACCATATATTAGCTCACAGAACATATTTAAACAAATGCAAAAGAGTTGAAATCATCCCTTGCATGTTATTGGATCATATTGCTCTGAAATTAGAAATTAATGATAAAAGATACTGCAAAAATCCCACAAACACATGGAAACTGAATAACACACTCTTGAGTAATCAGTGGGTCACAGAAGAAATTAAAGAAGAAATTAAACAATACCTACAAGAAAATGAAAATGCAGATACAACTTACTGGAATCTGGGGGATGCAGTGAAAGCCATCCTGAGAGGAAAATTTATTGCACTGAGTTCCCACATCAGGAAAACAGAACGAATACAAATAAATAACCTGATGCTACACCTCAAACAGTTAGAAAAAGAAGAGCAAATCAAGCCCAAAGCCAAAAGAAGAGAGGAAATTATAAAAATCAGAGCAGAAATCAATGCAATAGAGACTAAGAAAACAATCCAAAGAATCAACAAATCAAAGAGTTGGTTCTTTGAAAGAATAAATAAAATCGACAAGCCCCTAGCCAACCTTATTTAAAAAAGGGAAGAAGAAGCTCAAATTCATGCAATAAGAAATGAAAAAGGTGAAATCACTACAGGCTCTACAGAAATACAGAAGATCATCAACACCTATATCGAAAACCTCTACTCTCAAAGGATTGATAGCACAGAAGAAATAGACAGATTCTTAGAGACATATGAAGTACCAAAGCTAGATCAAGAGTATGTAAAACTGCTGAACAATCCAATCTCTGTTAATGAAGTTGAAAATGTAATTAAGTCCTTACCTACAAAGAAGAGCCCAGGCCCAGACGGATTCATTGCAGAATTCTACAAGAAATACAAAGAAGACCTAATGCTGACACTCCTCAAACTATTCAATGAAATTGAAAGGGAAGCAATCCTTCCTAAGTCATTCCTGGAAGCAAATATTACTCTAGTACCAAAACCTGAGAAAGACCTAACTAAAAAAGAGAACTGTAGACCGATCTCCCTAATGAACACAGATGCAAAAATCCTCAATAAAATATTGGCAAATAGGATGCAGCAAATCATCAAGAAGATTATACACCATGATGAAGGGGGATTCATCCCAGGAATGCAGGGATGGTTCAACATACATAAATCAATAAATGTAACCCACCATAGCAATGAAGCCAAAAGTAAGAATCACATGATCATTTCTATAGATGCAGAAAAAGCCTTCAATAAGGTCCAACTTTCATTCGTGATAAGAACTTTACAGAAAATTGGAATAGATGGTCTTTACCTCAATATAATAAAGGCCATTTATGACAAACCAACAGCCAGCATCATACTAAATGGTCAAAAATTGAAAGCCTTTACCTTAAAATCAGGCACAAGACAAGGATGTCCTTTATCACCACTCCTATTTAATATAGTACTAGAAGTACTAGCCAGAGCAATTAGACAAGAGAGAGAAATAAAAGGGATAAAGATAGGAAAAGAAGAAGTTAAATTATCATTGTTTGCAGATGACATGATACTCTACATAGAAGACCCCCTAAACTCCACTGAAAGGCTCTTAGATATAATAAATAAATTCAGTAATGTAGCTGGATACAAAATCAATACTCAGAAATCAATAGCATTCCTATACACTAACAACAAAATCACAGAGAGGGAAACAAGAGAAACCACACTCTTCACACTAGCAAGCAAAAAAATGAAATATTTAGGAATTACTCTTATGAAAGAAGTGAAAGACCTATACAGGGAAAATTATAATTCACTAAAAAAAGAAATTGAAGATGATCTCAGAAAATGGAAAGACATCCCTTGCTCATGGATAGGAAGAATGAACATGGTAAAAATGGCCATTCTCCCAAAACTCTTATACAGATTCAATGCAATTCCAATCAAAATACCATCAACATACCTCATAGATCTAGAGAAATCACTCCTAAAATTCATCTGGAACCAGAAGAGACCTAGAATAGCAAAGGCAATTCTAAGCAGCAAAGGCAAGGCAGGAGGCATCACAATCCCTGACTTGAAGTTATACTACAAAGCAACAGTAGTAAAATCAACATGGTACTGGAATCAAAACAGAGATGAAGATCAATGGAATAGATTAGAAGATACAACCACAACTACAAACACACTCAACCACCTTGTCTTTGATAAAGGAGCCAAGCAGGTTCACTGGAAGAACGATAGTCTCTTTAATAAATGGTGCTGGAAAAACTGGCTCTCCATTTGCCGAAAACGAAAGCTAGACCCATGCCTATCACTATGTACTAAATTAAAATCTAAATGGGTCAAAGATCTGAATATTAAAACAGAAACACTAAATCTATTGGAAGACAAATTGGGTAGAAACCTTGAAGACATAGGGGAAGGTAGAGAATTCATGAACAGGACTCAAACCGCACGGGAAATACTTCCCAGAATCAATAACTGGGACCACTTCTTATTAAAAAGTTTCTGCATGTCAAAAGAAATCTCCAGCATAGTGAAAAGAAAACCCACAAACTGGGAAAAGATCTTAGTGAACTCCCCCTCAGACAAGTGACTTTTGTCTAAAACATATAAAGAATTAAAAAAACTCAGACCCCCAAAATTCAAAGATCCACTCCAAAAATGGGCATCTGAGATGAATACGCACTTCTCAGATGAAGAAATACAAATGGCAAAGAAATACATGAAAAAATGTTCATCATCATTGGTCATTAGAGAAATGCAAATTAAAATGACCCTGAGATTCCATCTCACTCCCGAAAGAATGGCCAGGATCAAGAAAACCAACAACAACAAATGCTGGAGAGGCTGTGGGGAAAAAGGAACTCTCCTATATTGTTGGTGGGAGTGTAGACTGGTACAACTTTTGTGGAGGTCAGTCTGGAGATTTCTCAAAAAGCTGGGATTGGAAGTCCCATTTATTCCAGCTATTCCACTTCTAGGCATATTCCCAGAAGAACGGAAAGCATCATACCACAGTGATATATGTGCACCTATATTTATAGCAGCACAATTTGTAATCGCCAGATCTTGGAAACAACCCAAGTGTCCATCAACTGAGGAATGGATAAAAAAGTTGTGGTATTTCTATACAATGGAGTATTACTCAGCTATAAAGAAGGATCACATTGAGATATTTATCAATAAATGGGCACAGCTTGAGACCATACTCATAAGTGAAATAAATCAATCTCGCATGTGTGAATACCGAATAGTTTCCCTAATGTAAGTAATGATTCAAATATATAAAAGTATGTGGTAATCATGATTCCCCATTATGTGGCCTTGAAGCCTTATAAAGTTTTCACTTATTAATTGGAATGGCTTTATTTTGGGCTGCTTGATATGGAAATATTTGAAGCTATAGTATATGAAGTTATATTCAAATATTTCAAGGAAAAAGACAGACACTATGGTAACTACTATTAAGTCGGGTTATTTGGTGGTGAAGCACTATGTTGCTGAAACAGTCATGCTTTGACCTCTATTGTTATGTTGTTATGTCCTCTTTTATGTCAATCTCTCCCTTACTCATTAAAAAAATTATTTAGTTATTTTTATGATTTTTTTAATTAAGGGGAAAAATTTTAAAAAATTAGCAGGATATATTATAGTAACTTTTTTGATTTCCTATTAACTTGATTTGAAGTCCTGTAATATTCCCATTATTTTGTTTTGACTGATTAGACTCTGTTGTGTATGATAGTATCTGTATGATAGTATCAAGTTTGAGGGTATAGGCAACTACTTTGAAGGCAATAAGATTCACTAAGATGCCCATTCTGGTTTGACTATTATCTCCTTTGGAAATCCTGTAATGTTTACAATGCTTAGGTTTTATTGGTCTTGTTCTCTACTGTTTTGTTCAACTTTATAATACCTAATGAGATAGACAATTCTTTTTAAGGAAGCAAGAGGCATTATGGTAACCATTGTTGATAACCTTGTACTCTGTTTTTATATCATGTGCTATGTCTATCCTTGGTTTTGACTGACAGCTTTGTTTTGCCATATTTGACTTTATTCTCTTCCAAAAAAAGTAATAAAAACTAAGGAGTAATAAAACCCAAAATGTGTAAATTTTGTTATAAAAAAGAGAGGGAAAAAAAGTGCTCTAAAGGATACAACTGCAAGTGTGTTTAGGGGTGTTAAATAGCTGACCATATTAATGTTTTTGGTTGGATCATTGAACACAACTGTTTGCAGTCTCACTGTTTGAATGCCCACTTTGTATGCTTTGATACTGTGACTTGAGCAACTATCTCTAAGATGATAATGTGTAATCTATTAACTGGTGATTTCTTACTATTTTTTTTTTTTGTAGTTCTGTATTACTTGTACCCTTACACTGCTTTGGTTTTTTTTTTTTTTTCTCTTTTTCCTTTTAAATAAAATTAAAAAAATAAAAAAATGAAAAAAGAATAAAAATCATGTAATTAACTAAACTTTACCTAAAGTTTAATTCAAAACTCTTCACTTGGAATAAAAAATTTTTAAACCTGAAATCCAAGGAGACGATGCTGTTATTTAAAGTTAGCAAAGTACAAGCTGTTTTCAGCTAAAAACATTGAAAAACACAGGTTTAGCAAAAATTATGCAGGATAAAACTTTAATTGCATTTTCTTTAAGAATGAGAGCAAGTCAAGGTTAACTAATGCTGTCATTATTTAACATAGCTCTGCAAGTCCTACAAAATGTAATAAAAGATAGAAGAATAATTAAGAGGTATAAGATTATAATAATAAAAAATAAAACTGTCATTATCCATAGATTACTTACAATATTTACCTAAAAAATTAACAAAAACAGTAGATAATTAAAATTAATAAGAGACTTAGGCAGGATTGCTAGATACAAGATCAATATATAAAAATCAATATTTTTATTGCAGCAATAACTAATTAAAGAATATTTTTAAAAATAAGATAAAAATCACAAAGCAATAAGAAGTTATAAAATGTTCATAGGTTAGCCATGAATATAAAGATTGCTATAAGGAAAAAATCTATACTCTGAAAACACAGAGATGATTTAAATAAATGAAACACTGCTCACACATGCATTTAATATTATAAACATGTCAGTTCTCTCCAAATTGATTTGTAAATTCATTGCAATTCTAATTTAAACTCAAGTTGAAATTTCTTTTGTAGAACATCATAAATCAAATGTGATAAACTATGGTGATGTATATGGAAAAATAAATATCAACTAGCTGAGACAAACTTGAAAAGACTTGAAAACATCTGAGGAAACTTGTTCTACACTATATTAGGATATTAATATTTTAATAATAAGCTATTAATATTTTAATAATAAGCTACAATGTAAAAACACAATGTAGTGTTTGCAAAACACAGATCAATAGAGCAAGGAATAAAATATGGAATTCAGAGTTTGGAGACAGTCATGTGCATATGGGAATTTCACATACAGTATAACAAAGCACCAGAAATCAATGGAGAACAGATGGATTATTTAGTACATGATGCTAGTAAAAGTGGTTTACTATAGAAAGAAAAATGAAATTATTTCACTATTTATTGACAAATATAATATAGACTAAATATAAAAAATCTAGAAACAAGTAAAATTTAACATATTGAACAATATCACTGTCTGATGGCAGGGAAGACTATTTAAGAAAGTATTCTAAAGCTCAAACAATAATACCTGAGCTCTGATAGACAAATGGGCAAAATGCCAGCTTGAAATACATAATGAGACTCTTCCTCAAAAACAAAAACAAAAGTAAAAAATAAAAATGGTAAACCTGGGCATGGTGGCACAAACCTGTAATTCTAGCACTTGGGAGTTTGAGGCAGAAGGATCACTACAAGTTTGAGGCCAGCCTAGACTACAGAGTGAGTTTAAGGCCAGCACAAATTACATAGTGAGACCCTGCCTAAAGAGAGAGAGACAGAGACAGAGAGACAGAGAGAGAGAGAGAGAGAGAGAGAGAGAGAGAGAGAGAGGAAGAAAAAAAGAGAAAGATAAAAAAAGAACAGACAAACAATGAACAGATCATTTGCAGATAAAGGAAACTCAAAAAGCTGATAAACAAACTCATATATTCATTTAAAGGAATTCAACTAGAACAGTGAAATAGCAATTATTTCCATGAAACTGTCATAAATGACAGTTTTGGGCCATGTTAAGTCATTAAAAATGACATGTGCCATTAGGAAATACACTGTTACAAAGAGTGTACAGGTAGAGAGTGGCACTTAGTTAAATTATATAAACACGTATCCTATGACCAGCAGTTCCTCCTCTGGGCATATAACTCAGAGGTGTGGTAATGATCCATATTTATTGCAGTGCCCTTTGGAGTGAATGGACTGTTGGACATTCTCCTAGTGCCCATCTTTAGGAGAATGGAAAGCTAAGATGTAATCAGTACACATAGTATAGTGTTTGCAACAGCTGGAAGCCAAAGACTGCAAATGTGCAAAACAACACAGGTGGATCTAGAAAATGATACTGAGTAAAATCTATGAGAATAGTGAATAAGGTAACCCCATTCCATTGTCATACATTTAAATTATATTCAGAATGATTTTACAAGAACAGAGTTTTCCAAAACATATAAAGTCTACCCATTTAACACACTAGAATGGTGCATAGGGAGGGTGGAAGAAGAGATGAAGCATAAGAAGTAAGTAGTTCAGAGACTGATAATCCACAAGATGTGATAAACTGGGCAGCACGGTTAATTCAAAGCTCTGGTCTGACAGCCACCCCTCTATTCCTTTTGGACATGCATGGGAGTGTCCTTCTGTCTCCCTTGTTCACTTGCCTCTGTGGAACAAGAACTCAAGCTGCTTCTAAGCGATTGAGCAAAGAGAAGCCCTCTGAGCTCCCCCTTTGGTGGTGGTAGTGGGGAGCATGTGGTACACGTATGAGTTTTCAGAAATGAGTTGTGATCACCAGGATTTCCTTTCCAATCTAAGCATCTGATAACTGATTTTCATGATCCACCATCTACTGTTCTAGATCTAGACTTTGTCAACCTTCACTGATTTTCCACACCTCAGAAACTGACGCCTGTCTTAGAGGAGACTCCAGAGTTAGCCTGAAAAGCCCACAGAGCAGCTCAGCCGGGATGTGCAGTAGCAGGGACTGTAGCAAAGAAAACTTCCCATTACCCATCTCTGGGTACCTCTGCAAATGATAGTCATCGCTTAACCTCAAGGTCACGACAACCTATTTTATAGCGCTCGCTGTCTCTGAGGATGAGCTCTAGCGAGAGACTTGTTTGCTTTTTATAGTACTAAAAGAGACAATGAAAATTGCCTCTCAGAAGATCATTTCACCAAGTCTCTGTTGCTCTGCAGGGAATATTTGTTTCCTCATTTATATTCATGTCTCTAAAAGACAAGTAGACCTTGGATGAAATTTCAGGCGACAGTAAATTATAAATAATGTATCCATTTTTTTCTCTTCCATACTACTTGTATTTAATTCCCCCCAGAGTCTTATGCAAACACCAGAGACAAGAGGACAGGAAGCTATTAACATGATGGAAAGAATGAAATGGACTGATGTTATGTGGCAGGAACACAGCAAGGGAAGACATCTTGATCAAAGGAAGGTTTTCTGAAGCCAGATTTTTCTTTTCTCCTTTTTAAAAAAATTTAGTATTAATTTTTTTTGACATTGCAGCTCTGTTCCAGACCACTAGGTAGGCATGTCAGGGGTTATCAGTGGATGCAGGCCAGTTTGGGGCCAAACTTGAAGCTTTGTTGTTCCATCACTGAAAGCACAGAAAACACTCAGAAGGATCAGCTGGGAGCAACACATCCTAAGAACAGGATGCTGCTCAGTGGAAAACTCAGGTACTGACCGTGAAGACAGAAAGGATGTTAGCTGCTAAAAGGAAATAAGCCTCTAAAGGCATCCTCTCTGTTTTGCCACCACAAGGCTTTTGGTGTTCCCTGACACAGCAGGAGTAATTCGTGCCTTGGGGATGGATGGGGTGAAGACTGTTAGCATCCAAATCTGCGTGTAAGTGAAAACATTCTGCTCTTCATTTCTGCTTCTTATCCTTTGGTAACATCCTCACCCCCAGCTTTAGGAAACTGACACCCTTGTATTCTTTACCTCCTTAATAAAATTTGCTCTTGGAAGAAGTGGAAAAGGTAGGGGGAAGGGACTGGCTACTGGCAATGAACACTCATTAATATTAACATGCAGATAGCTATGTAGCCTCGTGTAATTTATTCAGGCAAATTTGCATCAGGGTAGCAGACAGCGCCTGAAATTAGGACTTTGGCATCATACTCTCAGGCTGTACTTCCTTGCCTGTGCTGTCCCTTTAAGAAGTATTAAGAAATTTCCCCTCTGCTTCAGTTTTGCTTCACTGGAGACTTTCTCTTCTGCCCTTTGCAGCTCTTCAGTTCAACCAACATTTATTATGTCTGTTATATATCAGGCTTTGTGCAAAAGACTTTTACACACACTTTTCTGCTCAAGAATTTTTTATTCTACAACCAGTTGTTTTGGTGAGTTCTACTGAATCTCCAAGATAAGGCCAGGAGGCCAGGAAGATTTTTGTGTATCCATGACTTACATTTTAATTTTCACTTTCTAATAACACTATTTGAAAAGTTCCACACATGAGCAACCCTTGTAATGTACCAGGTAGTCGTGGTGAGTCTCTCTGATCCCTTAAACTCTACATGGAGCAAACAGCTCACTTAGTAACTATATTTACTGCATAGGGAATTTAGATTTTCAGTTTTCTCCTTATTGAGGTGATGCCCCAGGAGTCCAGGGACAACTAGAGTCTTACAACAAACTAACAACATAAATATGTCGTGAGAGTCCCTTACACTGTGCATCAAACAAAACCACTATCCTGGCCTTCTCTTCAGATTTCCATGTGAGCTGTTATCCCTTGGTTTATTTGATCCTACTGGGTCTGGATCCACTGGATCTGTAACCTCACATCCAAACTATTGAATCTCCCTTGGTGCACCTATCCAGACGTGGTGGGGTGAGGCACTGCTGCAGAGACCACAGAGACTTTGCTCAGGTTGTCTTTTTGCTCATTACGCCTAGCTGTGGCATCACCAGGATGGGAATGAAAAGTTGATACTACCCTGAGCAAGCGCTGAAACCCATACACTGTGTGTGTGTGGGGTAAAATTATTAGTTTAATCTAATAAATATGAAAAGTGGGAGTTCTGTTTAAGTATCTGCTATCTGTGTTCTTTTAATGGGTAAGAAATTCTTAATTCAGTGGAAAACTCCAACTCATAGGTCTTTAAGTGATAGTTTGAGAAAGGGGACCACAGAAGACCCTTTAATTAACCTGCAG
This sequence comes from Cavia porcellus, assembly GCF_034190915.1. Lineage (NCBI taxonomy): Eukaryota > Metazoa > Chordata > Mammalia > Rodentia > Caviidae > Cavia > Cavia porcellus. The sequence goes on along the minus strand of NW_026947512.1, from coordinate 10,612,570 downwards.
ATGTGCAGGGAAGGATTTAAACAAGGAGGACAACACCTTAATTCTTAGATAAGGTACCTTTGATACAGCACAGAGGTGAGTGCAATTGACTTCAGCCCCAGAAAAGAGATCAAGTGTCCTCTAATTTTCACTTGGTAAAAATGCATCTTGGTTTTATGTCTTGGTTGTGCATTCACAGCTTATTTTCATTCTTTTAATTAAATAAAATGTTTGTTTTCCTGATTAGTGCATGCAAACGAGGAGCTTTGTGAAGTATGGAAAGGTATAAAGAGGAAAAGAGAGATTAGGCATAAACTCACTACCTATGGAACCCCTGGGCTTGATGTGGAGCATTTGATTTGCGTGTCTTCACTGGGTAGTTGGAACCAGTGTATTGAAAGAAAGGCATCTGAGTGGAGCTGGGAGACTTCCTGTCACCCTCTGGGTATGGAGAGAGGAGCTCAGGGGAATGGCTAGGAATCTAATCATCCCAGCACTTCTAGAAAGCACGCAGACATGCACCTAAGAGCACGGATGGGCTCACATTTGCCCCACAGAGAAACACACGCATACCACAGAGTATGAGACAGGGGACAATTCAGCTGGGCTGGAAGTCCCACAATACAAACTGTAGAAAGGTACCAGGGAAGGTGGCCGGGAGGAATATGAACAACGTACATCCCAGAGCTGGGACATTCTGAGTCAAATTCCAGTTCTGCCACCCAAGAGCTACAGGATACTGGGTGAGCTGTTTCATGTGTCTGTGACCTAATTCTTTCATCGGTTAAAACATATAGATAGTAGCCCACTCCACATAGCTTATGATGAAGATTAAATTACATAATAGATATAATGCAGTTAGGACAATGCCTGACACATGGTGCCACAGGGTAAATATAAAGTTATTTGCTGTTCTGGATACAACTCTTTGATCCCTTAAGAGTATCTTTAGAAAGTCTTCTGCTGACTTAAAGGAGTAAGCCTGGAGGGACAGTTAAATGCAAAAGTAAAAAGCATTTGTTCAAATTCTGACCCAGTTCTGCAAGTCTTTGACTTCTAAGCACTTGGGTTTCATTAGGTGCAAAATGAAAGACAAAGGCCTGCCTTACCAGTTGTGTTAAGGACTGACTAGAGATCACAGGGGTGTGAAATGCTTTGTGTATGGTAAAGGGATGCCATTTAAGACTGAGAGCTTACTATTGCTATGAGTCTCTGAATATGAGCTGCAGAGGAAGAAGAGAAGGAAAAACTTTTCAGGTACAATGGGCAGGAAAACAGAACAAGAAGGAACTCACAGTCTTTACTTGTTGCTTTTGATCCAGGAGGATCAGGGATTTGGATCCCTGGCTCCTGTCATTAACTTGGTGGTGTGTGCAGGTTCTCAAAGGGAGTGTCATTGATAGGTTCCTGCCAGCCCAAGCTCAGTAAAGGCTGCTCAGGAGCCAGAGGTCATGCAGGGAAGAAGCATCAAAGGGCCATAACTGCCTCACCTGTGGTGAAAGCCGTGGAGGTGAGGCTGCTCCGCAGGGCATCCTGAGCCGCCTGCAGGAGCACTGTGTAATCCGTGTTTTCCAACAGGCCTTCCAATCGGATCCAGGTGTCCTCTGCATCCACAATCAGCTCCTACAGAGAGCCAAGGGAGGGAGGGAGGTGGGAGCAACCTGCTTGTGATACGGGAAGTAGCGAAGGGAAGCTCAAATTCTATGGCCAGTTAGCTCAATGTTTTTCTTGTCATCCCACAGTACGGAAAAAACTGCCAATCAGCAGAAAGGATGGTTTTCATGTGACATCTGGGCCACCTGCTAGCTCAAAAATGTGCACTGAGATTTATGCAGCTGGATCACTGAACTCAGTGGTTTTCAGAGTGCACTGGGTTTGCTTGACAGTATAGGAAGAAGCCAAGGAAGTTGGATCCTGGGTCTTTCTACTCCCATCAAAAAGACTAGCTCTGCTTTAATCTTTTCTGTATATTTGGATTTTGCACATAATTTCTTAAAAAGGATCCCACTGCAAACAAAAAACTTGAACTCCAGTGTTCTAGTGGGTTGTGTTGACTGATAACATAAATTTTTTCGTTCTTTACTGTAGCTTATATAGATGTTGCCTGTGTAGTTGCTTGTTGAGGCACAAAATGCAGTTGAATTTGGTACCCAGCTTGCACTTGCTTGGGCTGTTAGAAAGTTCATTCTGTACCATGTAGTGGAGGTTTTGGGGGTTTTATAATATTGGGAAGCACCATCACACTTTGTGAAGCTGCAACAGTAGACTCAAACCTGGAGAAGGTGTCAAGGCCTGGAGAAGGCCAGTGCTGTGCCTCAGCTCTTGCAGAGCTTGGGGATGTGGGACCTCGAGCATGGGGCTTGCAGACTAGGGTTCTCTCCTCAACAGTAGGCTGCGTACCCATGTTGGGAAGCCCAGTTGATTTCCTGTGAATTGCTTCCTTCCCCCACCCTCCTTTCCACAGGTCACTCCTCCGTCAGTTTCCACATACCCTTGCAAGGGAGACATGGGCATGCCCCTTTCCAGCACATTCTTACTTTTCGGCTTCCATCGGTAGATTTGTAGGTCAGAATGTAATTCTCAATGTCTGCCCTGGGAGGCTGCCAAGAGATCAGTGCACTCTGTCTGGTGACTTCACTGGCAGTCAAGTTTGCTGGAGGGTCCAGGACTGCAAAGGAGAGAAAATGCCAGGGTGAACGTGTCTCTCCAGTGCTTCCCTGTTTGCTGTCAGACACAGTGGTCTCCTTGCCCACCTTTGTGGTCACTGGGTTACTCATCACATAATGACCCCAATTCTAACTTAGAAAGAGACAAAAAGGAGTTCCTGAGTCAGAAGATGATCATTCAGAGTTGTGACCATTGGTTCAGCTACTTTCCCACTTCCCTGACTTATGCCTCGGGGCCTGGGAATGATGTCTTCCAATCCAGGCTTCTCCGCCTGGGACCCTGACGCTGTTCAGCCACAATGTCTGGGAGTTCCTACTTGAACTTAAAACATTCTGCATTTTATCTTTGTCTATTACATTCCTGTTCATGATCCCACTCAGCATCTCTTTTCCCGACATCTCGCCTTTATTGTCCTTCAGACTTTTCTGGGCCAGATGCATTTTTAGTATTGTGCTCTCTTTGTTCTACCTATCACACAGGGGTCCCAGAGAGAATGGGAACGGGACCTGTTCTGCTGGCCAAGAGCTGCAGCTCTCTGTCACTGGACTTGGGCCCCACTGGGCAAAATAAGCGTTTAAAGCTACACCGTCCAAAGCCCAGAAACTATGGTTCAGTTACTACACGAACACTGGTTATTTTTATGATTCACAAAATCCTCAAGGCATATCAGACCTGCAGAAGACCACGCACTCACGGGTAGAGAAGTTGGTGCTGATGGTGCCACTGGTCAGAGGTCCACTGGCGGCATACATGGTGACAGTATAGTGGGTACTCGGAAGCAGGTCCACAAGCTGGAATTCCTCGCTGAGTCCATCAACCAAGATGGTTTCTCCAGCAACTGAAGTCAAATGTATATGGATAAGGATTGAATAAGGCTATGTGATCAAATCTAAAGGGATCTCACAAACGTTGGATGCTGGAGAACTTAGGAATGAATGACTTTTATAGATTATGGAGCTTATCATGTTGTATCTAACACCCCCCACCCACCTATTACATCCTCATTATGGGGAGGCCAAATTTCCTCCCTACTACTCAGGTCTCTAGAGTTACAAAGAATAAGCCAAATATTTGGTCTCTATGAGCTTTTCCTTCCTATAGCTCTTCCCAATTAAGTGCTGTTTTCTTCATACTAAGAATATTCATCCCTCGCTTCTCATTACATTTTTGTGACAGCTCTAAAATTGTCACAATCCTTGCTGCTTTTCTTTGAACAAGTAGTCAGGACACTGGTAAGTATCTCTGCTAAAATGCAAAGCTTGGAGAATTGAGAATAATAATATTTGGGATGCAATGGCCAATCAAACAAATGGTCAGTCTCCGCTTCTGCTTCTGTTGTTTTATTAATTTGTTAAGCTTTAGGGCAACCATTTGCTATTATTTTCATATTCAGAGATAAGTATTAATCAAAGAAAGAACTTATTTATTGCTACCCCATCCAATCTTTTATAGTTGCATTTTACACCCATGGGCAGAGATTTGCATTTATATCTATTGCTTTTTTGCCTTGTTGATTGAGTTGGATCACTGTTCTATTTTATTGAAGTATTTTGGAATTTGGATTATATTAAGCCCGGTTTTGTTTTACCTACAAATTTAGTAAGCTTGTCTTCTCTGAATTCACTCAAGCTGTTAATAAAACTGTTCTTTATATCAGGGCCAAACCCTCTATTGGGCAATTAGAATATTTCAATATTATTCAGCATTTAACCAAGTTTATTAAGAATGTCTTCAAACTAGGTAGGGCCTGAAGTTTCAACTTAACTGTGGTCCCAACATATAGAAAAGCATGCAAACAAGTTAAAGTACAAACTAACTCTTTGGAGGAACACACGTGATGACATGTGATGACTACCTCTTTAATACCTCCTTTGCTGTGTCCTGCCATCAGTCACTGCTTCAGCCACATCAAACAATGGCAGTTTCTTAAACTCCTCCTGCCCTCTCGTACCCCTGAAAATGCTGATCTTTTCCTTAGAAATATATTTTACCTCCTTTTCACTTTCTTTGACTTTATTTTCTTCCTCTTTCCTCTGTCTCAAATTATAATGGCCCACAGTTATAGTTGCCCATGTTCCACACTTCCTACATCACGACACTATGCATTGTTGGAACTACTTACTTCTCTGCATCGTCACATAGGTTTAATGAAGATAAGACCTCAAGAATTGATATCATCTTGTTAAGTATGTTTCCCATGGAGGGAATCAAAAGTATTTGTTGAATGAATAGAAGTGAATTTCTACGATGGCACTGTGTTTTGTACCTGTGTCTTACTGCCTTAGGGGAACCAAAAAGCTTTGGCAAAGAAGAGACTGGTGAAGGCAAGGTTTGAAGGGTGGGCTTTCTAGGTAGACCTGCAGGGGATAGTTTCTTGGTGGAGGAAACAACATGTGCAAATGTCTGAGAAAGCGTGGTGAGAGTGAAATATGCCAGATTGTGGCATGCACAGAAGAATGGAGGGAGTTGAGACAAGCTGTGCATGAATCCAAAGAAGTTCAGATGTATTTACATAGTGATATATCCACATAGTGGTACTCATTCTTTGATGAGAGCCATGCAGTCACCTACAGTTCCTGCTAAGTCCAAATGTGGGCCACCAACTATAGTCTATCTTTAAGGATTAAATGACACGCAGTTTTCTAATGCCGTGGTGAAACACAAGTATGCTAGCAGATTTGCCAGTGAAAAACAAGGACATAAAGCACTTTTTATGGAACTTACTTTTAGAGAACTTGAGTTGATATGTAGCAATCACTAACTACTTTTACATTTTCAGTTTTAATAGTCTCTTTTAGTTTTTACTTTCCCATGCTTTCACAGTAATTTTAGTTCATTGCAACTTACAGAAATTGACTTTTTCTGCCACTTTTTGAAAAGTCAAGACATCTGCCTGCCTTCTGTTTTCTGGTATCTTTGTTCTCTAGATTTCTGAATATAACCTGTAACAATTCTGTGATCACATGTTTAATTTAGGAAAGGGAATAATTTTTCTAAGCCTGGAGACTAGCAGTATGCAGCCCTATTTTGCTTTAAGCTTCCTTATTCAACTTCAAATAATGCAAGGTGAACAAGCCCGATGTAGATAACATTGAAATTCAAGATTTCATGTTCATTCAGCCTTTTGGATTGGAATGCGTAGAGCAGACCAAAGCTACAGAAAAGTTTAGCAGCTCCCAATCCTTTGTCACCTCTTATCATTTGTTATCTGCCACAAGCTTGGTCTTATAACTTCCCTGTTTTTTTCCCCTCTGTATGCATCCAAAATTCTGCTTTGTTGTCTGAAGTTCTTTAGGGAAAGTTTTTGCTCAATTATGAGTTCTAGTGTTATTTCTCTTTTTAAATTTTTCTTTGGTTACCTTCCTGTCTCACATTTTTCCGTTATAACTTTTGAAAGTCCTGTAGTTGATAGTTTGCAGACTTTGAGGATAACTTGATGGCCTTATATATAACTGAAGAAGGAAAGCAGGAGAGTTTCCTATTTGTCCCTCAGGTTGAGAAAATGCCTTTTTTGGGGGACAGCACTGGAGATTGAACCTAAGATCTCCACACTGAGCTACACTCCCAGATCTTTCTTAAATGTTTAAATTTGAAACAGGATTTTGCTAAGTTCCCAAAGTGGGGCTTGAACTCAGGATCCTTCTGCTTTAGCCTTCCAGAGTGCTAGGATTACAGGTGTGCTCCACCATACCAGATGCACTGGCCAATCAAACAAATGGTCAGTCTCTGCTTCTACTTCTGTTGTTTTATTAATTTGTTCAGCCTGGTCCCTGTTATCCCCACCCACCTGGTGCACAGGCTTGAGATGCTCACCTGTGAAATGTGTGAGCACAATGACATAGTTCTCCACTTCCCCTGCAGGTGCCCTCCACTGCAGCAGGGCTTCTGTTGGGGTGATGTTGGTAGCAATCAGATCCACAGGGTTATCCATGGCTGAAAGAGGATGGGAGAGCATCGGTAAGGGTGAGAGGAGCTGCTGGGTGGAAGTGCAGTAAACTATCAGAAATTTCACTCATGATGAGTATCTACTACTATCCTGGGAGAGTAGGGCACAGTGGGTAGAGACTTCTTCTCTTTCTCCCCTCTGGCTCCATCAGCCTCTTCATCTGCCTCTCCTCCTTCTTCTCAAGTATCCAGTTCTCCCTCAATAGCCACCAGATCTTCTTTCATCAGTTGCTTACCTGCAGAATACTGTAGGATGTGCTATGGGGGATTTCAGGTAACTTTGTGTTTTAGACAGTTTATTATGGATAGAGAACCTAAGAACGTATTGAAATTATTTGAACTCTTTGCTGAATGAAATAACTATGCTTCCAGGTTCATTTGCACTTTCATAAATGTAAGATGTGCCTTGTGGAAAGATCTCCATTGATGAATTTCAGGAAGTGCAGTGGTTTCCCCAGTGCTGAGAACTCAGAAAGTACTCAGTGAGGACTTATAGAATGGCTGTATGGAATTCAGGTTGCCACTAAGTCATATGCAATTATTGAATTCTTGCTTCACTACTCACAAAGCTCTCTCTGGTATTCTTTTTGTTGCACTGAGAGTCAAGGGGCTTCTTACAGGCTTAGGAAGGACAACAATGTCTGTTGGGGGAACAGAATTTGCTTGTCACGGGACCATCTCCCTATTTTTATTTGCCCATGCTATAAGCCTTTGCTTTGTTACTGTGCTTCTCTTCCATCCCACAAAGTTGGGGTTACAGTAGCTCAGGTTACCATAGTACAGGTATTACAGTAGTTTAGGTATTTAAGGCTTACACAGTTTATTCTGGGAACCAAGATCTGCTGTCGATCTGCCCTGTTCTCTAATGAAAGGGCTTGTGGTTGTTTATAATTGCCTATGTTCCTCACCACAAAGTGAAAACTAGAAAATATTTTTTAGAATTTTAAAATTTGAATTTTATCCATAATCTGTGCTTTCAGTGTTCTTCAAATGAAACCCTTATTAAATTACAGTCGGCTTGATTTCTCGGAGACAAGCTTGATGTCCTGAAGGAACTCTCATTTCTAAAAGTTGTGAGACTAGAGACTTTGCATTAAAATAGCAACAAACAAACAGAGATACTTCTGAGGATAACCTAGTTGTCAAAATGGCTCTACTTGAAGTTGAAGGAGGGCAGTTTGGGTTGGCACACCACAGAGCATCTGCCTTAGAAATAATTGCTGCTTCAGGCCAAGAACCCGAGGAGCAAGCTGTTGACTGAAGTTGTTGCTCTTTTTCATCTTGGGAGTAGGAGGCTTTTGAAATCTATTTTGTTGTATTCAGTGAGAAAAAAAAATCCAGTTTCTTTAACATAATTTTCTAGGATTTTCAGGAAGGTGGGAAGGAGACTTTTTCTGGCTCATTGGATATTTTTCCTGGCCTATGTTATTGACCAGACACATTAATGATCATAGGTAATTTGGGGGTTAGGGTAAGGTTGAATTAAAAACATGGATGGGTTATTTGTATTTATACACATGGAAGGAAACTAGGAAAGATTAGGATATTCTGTGTGGTCTCTAGAAAGAGAAATTTTATGTTTCAGAAAGAGTTTTTGGCCATTCTTTTTTAAAAAAGAGAGAGGTTCTGATTTTAAGCTCGTGAGAACATATAAAAGTAATGGGGATTCCAAGGCACATTTCCCCCATTTGAGAGAAACTACTCTCCAGGGAAATAAGCAGCTTCAGGAAATCCAGGTGTCCCTTAATGAAGCAGCTGGATGTTTACTATCTACTGCGGGAATGATGGCTTAACTAGGAGGTTTGGTCTGGCAGTTGAGGAAAGAAAATTTTGGCTGTGCCTTCTAGTGACTTCAGTGGCAAATCTTTGCTAATTCTGCACAGTACAGTGACAGAGGGGCCAGACAAGACGTAGGGGAACTATTAAGCGAGACCTGACCACAGTTTCCAGAGGAACACTTGTGAGTGGGACTTCTTCCCCGTATTGCCATATTACAAGATGGTCACCCCCTTTTACCTCCCTTTGCCCTGAGAATGCAGAGAATACTTGGCTCTGATCACAGGCCTGGGAGAGCATGGACTACACCCTGGCCCTGCACATGGCTGAAGATGCTGTATGGAGGAGCACATCACCACTACTTTTATCACAGGTGAGAGAGTTACAGTTACAGCCTTTGATACCATCTTCCTTTCTGGAGCATAAAACAAGAACAAATGGATCTATTTGGTGGGTTCTGACCATATACAATGAGCAGGCTGGTGACCCCAATTTTCATGTTACTCAAATAACAACTCTGTTTCTCTGAGGTGAACTTTTCTTCTCTGAGTATTTTTAAACACAAGACAAGATGTTCTCATTTGTTGGAATTCAATTCTACCACGTGTCTTTGGAAGGGCATGGTTAATGTTGGAAGTTCCACGTAAATTCCTAACATAAACCAGAAAGACTCCTCTAGTGGATGACTCACCGAGCTCCTTTTATTAGACAGGACTATTAGTAGAGAAAAAATTTGCAAAAGTGAGTTGGAGGAGCCCTGGGAAAGACCCACGGACCCTGATCCTGGATCCAGTGTCCTCTGTGTGAGCAGGAACAACTTTACTCCTTGCCTCTTCTGTTTGTGGTAGGTCCTCAGCTGGCATCCTGATTTGACACACAAGGGGGAGATGTGCCTACCTGTGTGCACGAGGGTACAGATACGCTCACTCTCCTCCCTGCCCCGCACGCTGTTGAGACTGATTTCATATTCAGTTGCTGGGTACAGCCTGGTGATGGTGAATTCTGTCACAGTGTTGGGCACCACTGAGCTGTCCAGCCTTCCCACTAAGGAAAAGCAGAATTCATGGTTAGTGTTTCTAGCTTTCTCATCCATGTGGTCCATGGCACAGTCTACATGGGGACATTCCGTCCTGAAGCACAGATGGGTGGGAGTTTCAAAACTCAGCAAGAAGGGATAATTGTTTTCACAGATTGGGAATATTGGGGTTTGAAGAGACCTTGCAAGTTGGTCCCACCCTTCATTTTATGAGCTTTTGGAGCAGAGAGAAATGAAATAATGAAAAAGTTGGTCTCTGAGGCAGTTCTGTCCTTGCAGTATAAAGTACACATCTGCAAAGAGGGCATGTAAGCAGCCGAGACAGGACACTCTGTAAAGCTGTTCTCCCTTACTGGAATTAAGCCTGCCTCTACTTTCTTAGCAATGTCACATGTGCCAGCAAGAACTGGCAGGATTCAGGCAAGTTCTGTGCCAATTTTCTCTGACTCATAACTTTCAGGGATGGCAGAAATGGGACCATGTCACTGTGGTCCTCCCCAAGACTCCATCTGGCTCTACTGGGTCTTTATTTCTGTTGAGTTTGAGTCTTAGACTTTCTCAGAGAAATGGTCTGGTTCTTTGCAAATTCATATTAGGGCTCTTTGTTTTTACTGCATGACCTAGATAATGGCAACTGCTACCTTTGCTAGTGAAGAGTCTGTTATCTGTGTGAATGCAGTTCAGTCTATTTTGAGAGATTTTGATAAGTCCATCTTCACTGACATGCTCTCACTTTGAGGGATCATGCCACAGATAGGAGGAAAAATGCAGGCAGAGGCTGATGGCCTGTGAGCTACAATAATTTTCCCATAACAATCTGAATGAGCTTTGAGTCCCATTTACCTCTGAGAACTCAACTCATTTTATTACCTTGGGTGGGTCGATACGATACTCGGTAATAGTCAAAAGGTGCAACAGGAGGACTCCAGGAGACCATCACTGAGTCCTTGGTCACATTGCTGATTGTGATGTCTTTGGGGGGATCGATTCCTACAAAGATCCAAGTGGTTGTGAGAAAAGAGAGAAAGAACAGTGTGAAAAAGGAATTTTTACCTTATTTCTATGTTGAGCAAGAGTCAGTGGTATCCCAGAGGCTAAGATGCTACTAAGTAATGAATCATCCTTAAAACCATGTTCAGTCTTCTGAAATTTGTGGATATGGCCAAAGCGATATTTATGGAGAACATTTTAGCGATAGAAAGCTAAGATGGCAAGGACTGTGTCCATGCAGCAAATATTACCTATCTGAAGGCCGACTAGGAACTTTGTTGTAAGTGCCATGATTTGTTTTGAATTGGGAATAACATAGTTATCTCTGGGGAAAACTTCTTTTGGAAAACCCAACTCTGCTGCTATCTCTTTATTTTTTAGCAGCCATTTGAGTTCAATTTGGAAAAATCGCCTATTGACTGTAGTGGGATTTCAGAGCACAAGTCCAGAACAAATCCACTTTCCTAAATTGCATTTCATTTAGACTGTATACTTTTTTCTTTCACTGACTGCTACGGAATTTCAGGGTTGAATCATATGAGTGTTTAGTCCACTAGTCTAGTTCATGAGTTCTTGTCAGTACCCAAACATGTATGTTCTTAGCCATGTAAGCTTCGTGTTTGGGATTGCATTTGGAAATAGTGAGATAAAAATAATCTAATTCATTGCAAGAGTTTTCACTAAGATTTGTACATTGTGTTTTCCAAATAATGTATAAATCAATCCCAATTTTTTGAGAGCAAAGTCACTATATAGTTGCTTGCTAGTTCTGTGTTTTTTTTTTTTTTGAGGAAGCATAATTTGCATTAGTGACCTTATTGGGCAGTCACAAGATATCTCTCCAGAGTGGGAACAGATGGCTCTTCACTGTAGAGGGGTTCCTCTGGGAGACTGGCTTTCTTCAAGCGTTTCTTTTAGGCTGATAGATCTCTGAATCAATGCATTTAAGCCTTAACCTCAAGACATTGGATCTGTCCTACCTTCCAAATTGGAGTTTCCCATCTTATATATCTTATGCATCCCTGAAAGAAGTAGCTGTTTGAGAGCAGCTCAGAGGTCCTCTCTAGCCAAAGAGGAAGTTCTCTGCAAATTGAATAGTTTTCTTTCTACATTTCATTGATTTGTCAAAGGCAAATACTGTGAGAACCACTTTCATCAACTGCTACCAACTCTGACAGTCTTACCTGTGGTGATGGAGCCTATGATGGGCTCAGAAGTCACTGTGCCATGGACAGCCACCAGGTTGACAATATACTCAGTGGCTGGCTGTAAACCCATCAGGACAAAATGCCTCTTGGTGGCATCCAAGGAGACCTCCATCATTTCTTCCTCTTCATCCTGGGGACTGTAGTTTAGAATGAGTCTGTCTGCTGGGGGAGATGGGTCACTCCAGGTAATGTTGACACTAGAGGACGTCACATGAGAAAAGTGCAAATGGGAGATGGGACGGAAGCCTGAAAAATACAGAAGGTAGATGGTTCTGAAACACAAGTGACACGGCAGCCATTGAGCTAGAAGAACCATTTGAGTGAATGGATTTGCTCTCCTTGCTAATAAGAGTTACATCTTCACTCAGTGTCCAGAGGTTCCATCTCCCTACACTCCAGTCCTGTCTATTCCACCTTTCCCAAGCCATGTACTAAAAAAAAAATCAATTCTGATAAGCCAGAAATACCTCTGTGAGTTATTTATTATACAGATTCAGGTTTAAAAGTCTCCATTCTGGAAGGAATTTAACATGATTCCATGGATGCTTATATTGCCCACTGAGTTAGTGCAGAAAGAGAAAGATGGACAGAACCAGCTATTGTGTCCAGGCTTTAGGATGCCAGACATACATTTTCAGGCATATAGCATCCTTGCTTACCTCTCCCCTTCACTACCAATCATTCCCACTTGATGCATGTATTAGTTTTCCTTCTATCTCTTCTTTTTCTACCCATATTTTTCTTCTTTCTCAAAAGGAAATGAGACTTTGGAAGAATTCTCTGGATGATCTTCTCATATGAAGATCCACTGATTCTTGGACCAGGCTAAGATTTCCACCTAGTACCTGTGAAGGCATCCACAGTGGATTCCAAGCTCTGCTGCCGACCCCTCTCAGCGGTAACAGAAATAATGTACTCTGCCCCAGGCTCCAGGTCTGTCAGTGTATAGGAAGTCCTGTCCTTGGGCACAGTGACTTCTGACGCAATTCCAGAGGATGGTGTAAAGGTAATCCGGTAGTGGTCAATGGGGCCACTGGCCTTGGTCCAGATGAGGGAGATGGAGGTCTCTGAGGAGGCCGTCACCATGAGGTCTCGGGGACTGTCAAGTTCTGTGGGTCAACATAAGTGGCTTATTTTACACAGGTTTCTCAGAATGACCAATATTTATTGGATTATCCTATGCATTTCCAAGATACCAGCAAGCCTGCTGACCATGAGTTCTAGCTTGTCATTGCTGACACTCATGTCACATTTTGTCAAGCAGTTTCCTTTTGAAAGATGGCCAATGGTTCAGCAAACATTCTTATTAGGCCTGACATCACTGGAATACATCCAGCTCTGGGACAAAGCTGGCCACAGGTTTTCAAACTCTCCATATTAGTTTTCATCCAGCCTTTCTCAGTAAGTCAACCAGAACAAAACTGGAGCCACCATCAATTAAGAATGTGACATTTCTGGCAAAAGAAGTTTTCCTTCTGTTTCTGACCATGAGGTCATTTTGACCTGGCCTAACCATGGATGTACAGATGACTTTATCTGAGGACTCCTGGAGACTCTTGTCCATTTTCTAGTAAGATTGTCTGTGCTAGATTGAATCTTGGGGATAGGGATTGGTTCAAAGTCCCCAGCTCAACTCAGTTCAGACTGCTTATAGAGGGGCTACTGGAATTACTTTGAAATTTACCTAGGGTCTAGAAACAAAACTATTGGCTCCAGAGCAGCAAGGTCTCAAGTGGACTTTCTTTCTTTTTTTTTAACTACTCTTGGATTTAATAGGCTATGACCTATGGGAAAGATGATGGGATTCCACCTTCCCTGTCTGATACCAGAAGTTAGTTATTTATAGGTGAATGTTGTCACTAGTCTGTTGGTTGTCACTAGGGCCCTGTTCACTGGGGGACATAGACTTCAGAGAGGTCCTGGCAGAACAGGTCCATATCGCTCCTCAGCTTTCAGGATAACTCACTGTTTCTCTCCATCTTTCTACTCACCAGTCCTGGCATTCATGGTGGCTGGCACGCTTTGCTGTGAGTTCATGACGGCAGATATTCCAACTCCATACTCAGTGCCAGGTACCAGATCTATCAGTAGATGCAGAAACAAACATTATTCTCTGTGTGTTTCGGGGGTGGGGCAGGCTGAAAGGGAAGAAAATAATCTTAGACTTCTGTTCAGGCGTTAAGTTTAGTTTTCCCTGAGTCCTCTTCTAATTTCATCTATTAGAGAGTCCCATTTTCCTACTTAGGAAATCTATACCAAGCCAATAAGATGTCCTTTCCAGCTTCATTTTTGCTGCAGGTCTTAGAAAGAGGCTTAGAAAGGCAGCGAGGCTGCCTTTGTCAGTGAGCTTCAGAAGTCTGGACATCCGTGTAGAGTCTTAGGATGGCTAGACCTGGTAGAGAAGTTCCTTACTGAACTTTCAAATTGGGGGAACATGTAATTCAGAGCTACACTGTTGGTGTATGTCCTTAAGGCATTCCTCAAATGTTGTAATGAAGAGCCTCAGCTTTATAGACAGGAACTGAGGCCATATCTAGACTCTGATATTTCTTCCAAAGAGCAATGTGGATGGGTTTTCTCTCTGTACACAGAACTGTCCTGCCTTTCTGTAATGGCAAAGGGAGCCCTCTAAGCTCAGCAGTTTAAGCCTAGCGCTATGGCTCCCATGTTAGGATGACTTCTGGCAAACTCCAGGAAGGTGGAAGAAATAGAAAAACTGTCCAACTAAAGGGCACACGCCTCTGAGGAAATCCCTTAGGGGTTCATTACAAAGAATCACTGACAGGCTCCCAGAGTGTCTGGAATTCCCTGGGGTCTCTCCCTGGCCTCTTCCATATTTCTTTTCAGATCAATTGTTTTGATCTGTGTATTAGTTTCCTATTGCTGCTATGAAAAATCACCACAATTTAGTGGCTTACAGCCATGACACTTTATGATCTTATAATCCAGAAATTTGAAATCTAAAGTGGTTCAGCAGGGCTGCATTCCCTTTGGGGGCCTTGAGGAGAATCCATTTTTTCACCTTTTTTAGTTTCTAGAGGCTGCATGCACATCTTCTATGATGGTTGCTTAATCTATCTTCAAAGCCAGCATCTTAATATAATCTCATCTGTTTCTCTCTCTGATTGTGACTTTAACTGTCACATCTACTCTGACTTCCTTGAATCAATCTTCTAAGGACCTTTGGGATTACTTTGGGATCATCTGGATAGTATAGGATGATTTTTCTCATCTCAAGATCTTTAATTTCATCACGTTTGCAAAGTCTTCTTGGCATGCAAAGTGACACAAGTGCTAAGAATTAGAATGTGGGCATTTTGGGGGATTATTATTCCATCTGCCACCGTTGGCACCAGTGTTTTTTTGTTTTAAGCCTGGGGTTGTAGAAAAATTCAACAAAAATCAAATGGTCATTTTTAGGAGCATCCATTTGTCAGTCAGACAACTCCTGTTTTCTTTGGGATCATGTATGGGTACCCCAGAACCATGGGTTATTATAACGTTGTTCTGCATTTATGTGCTCTTTGAAATTGAATGTGTCCTGGAGACTCATCAGTCCTTGGGAGGAAGGTGGGATTGGAAAGTCTTTTTTTCATCTGTATTGTTTTCTGAGGCTACTGTTATAAGTTACTGCAAACTGGTGGCTTACAAAGAAAGGGCATTCTCTCAGAGTTCTGGAGTCTAAAGTTTTAAACTCCGAGTGTCAGCAGGATCATGTTCCTCTGAAGGTTCAGGGGAGAATCCTTCCTTGCCTCTTCCTGGATTCTAGTGGTTGCCAGCAATGCTTGGGTGTGACTTATTGCCACATCACTGTGACATCTACCTTTTTGTGTCTGTGTCCTCTCATCTTACAAGGACACCAGTCATATTGGAGTTAGGGGCCACTGTAATCCAATAAGACCTAATCTTAAATTCATTATGTCTCCAAAGACCCTTTTTCCAAATAAGGTCATATCTGCAGATTTCAGTTGGACATGAATTTTGTTCAACTCACTGCACCATCTTTTTCTAAAGAGAAAAGCAAGACACCATTAGAGAAGATTCTCAAACTTCTGGCCTCAGTGTTCAGGGTTTTTAGAAGGACTGACAAGGCCTTGTGCATCCCTTTGATTCCCCTGGTCCCTAAGGCAGCTCTGACTTCCCTAAGACTCCTGAGGTAATAGAAAATATCTTGATAGGACCTGTTTAGAGAAGCCTTCCCTTAACAAATAGCTTATGGCTTCGTTTAGGCAGGGAGCAGTTGCTGCCTGGAGTAGCTAGAAGACCCCCCACTTTAGTGCAGCCTATGTAAGATCTCATATGTGAGCAAAGCTGGGACTACCATATTCTAATGGCTGGGCTTTCTTGAGGGAACGCAGTCCTGAGCCCTGTCTGGGCAGGCATTAGGGTTAGCTTTCTCTTTTCCTTCCCAATCCAGTTTCTCTCTTTCCTAACCCTCACTTCTTTCTTTGCCTAAAATGTTAATATGAGTGGAAGTAAAGTGTGAATTCTGACCAACTTTGAAGTCTGACATACTACCTTCTTTATTCAGGTCTGCCACCTTCCACATGAGTGACTTTGATTGACTTAACATTTTTGGGCCTCACAGATGTTATGGGAATAATAATTGTTTCTATCCCCAAAGGTCATTGTGAGGATTAAAAGCATCTATGTGTTTAAAGGATAGCTCCTGACCCATAGTGATGGTACTCAGGATTATTATTACCCTGCACTGAACACTAGTCTAGGATTTTGAGTTCTTTTTTATAATTGGTCTCATCAGCTGTAGAAAGGGTCCCAGACTCCCAGACATGCACAGGTTGGTCCTAAGCACTCATGTAGTTGTTGGTTTGCTGAGGCTTAGCCTGTCCACTCTTAGCCTGATGAGAACCAGCATGTCCAGGCCTCCGTGAGTCGGGGAGGGTGCCTGCCTCTAGTTTGAATGGCTGATTACAGTGCTCCCAGACCCGTTCCAAACACATATTTATCTCTGACAAGACCTGTGGTAAATCCCAGGTACATCCTCAGTAGGAGAAATTAGATTACTTTTGGGACATAAACTCCTTTTCTCAGGCAGCTGATTGAGACCTTCAATTGCCTATAATGAAGCAGAAATTCTCCACCATAGATAAAGGGTGACAGATCGAGGGAGTAAGACAGAAATTATATGTTGCCAAACGGATCTAACATGTTAACGTTTTCATCTGAGTTTCTTATTTATGAAGCTTAAATGAAATGCTCAATAATTTACAACAGAATCATCTTCTCCCAGAAAATGGCAGAGCTGAATTTAAAGTACTTTCTTCGCAGGTTTTCTGTCTAGGGGATGGGGAAGTGGGACTCGCTCGCGGGCTTTTGCCTGCTGCTTTCTTTGATTTTCAGCAGCTTTCTTCCTGTGGTACAAGTGAATTGTGACTCTTTGCCAGCAGGTAAAATGCAGTTCTGCTGGAAAGGAAAATGTGCATCCAAGACATACTCGGTACTTGTCTATCAGCGCTCTGTGAGCTCCCAGGGAATCCTTGCTTTTAAAGGACCCATTGCTCTCTCTCAGTGCTCCCTTTACCTTTCCGTCCAACTCCTGCAAGTGGTACACTACAAATGGCTTTGTTCTCTTTCTCAGCAAAGGCTCAGAGAATCTGTCCCAGATGAAACCACCATCCTCCATCCCTCAAAGCGCTTCCTTTGTTAGGTTAGAGGTTGACACTTTTCAACTCTCACAGCACCTCCATTCTTCTCTGAACACCCAAAGCACACATTTCATCCATTCCACAAATTTTATTGAGGGCTTCCTTTGTGTCAGGCCAGAGGCTGGGTGCAGGGGATACCAGCTGAGCTGAGCACACATCACCCTTGCTCTTTTGGGGATCAAAAGAAAATGGTACTGAAAAGCAATTAATTGTTTAATAGGTACCCATATTATGTTAAGCTGCATGCAATACATAATAGAGGAGAACAATGAAGAAAAAATAGCAGGAAGAAAGAAGCGGGGAACCAAGGAGAATTTTCTAATGTCTGATGATAAAGAGTACGTCTACAACTGTATATTCTCAGAGATTCATATGTTACTTCATTTAATTCCCTTTAGCTTTGCTGGGTAGATATTGCATATGACGCCTTGGACAAGGTCACAAACCTAATGCAAATAAAAGTTAAGCTTAGATCCCCCTGTTCTCTCTAGCTTCTGTCCCTAAGAGTTGGCAGTGGGGACCGCAGTAAGTGAACTGCAATCTGAGTGACTTCATACAACTCTGAGGGGTGTTAATACGAGCTGCTCCAGAGGCAGATGAGACCAGTACAGGCTGGAGTAGTCAGAGAAGGGACTTCAGGTGGACTTTGAAAGCTGGCTAATACCAGGAAGGGTGCAAGGAAGGAAATATGGAATCCTCTGGGGGTCAGAGTAGGGCATGTAGACAGCAGGGAGTTAGCGTTACAGAGTGATTGAGGTGAGACAACTCTCACCTGTCCTGCAAGAACAGAATCCTCACATCTCCAGGACTTAGGAAATCTATTCCTAATGCTTACTGGTGGTGGTGGAAAAAAAGACCCTTTGCTCTCCCTTGCCAGCAAAAACATGAATAAGGCACTTGGGGGCTGCAGGCTTGGCTGGATTCAAATGGACATGCAGAAGAATGGACCCTTCCCATCCTAAATCCCCGAGCTCATCTGTGAAGCTCAAGTTTGCCTAAATAGGGAGAGGGATTTTGTTGACCCTAGTATCTTGGCCTCCTGCTTTCATAAAAAAGGGACAAACTGAGGACCCTGTTCCCAAGGAGTTTAATCAATCTTTTAGTTTTAATGGCAGCAGTGCTTTATATGGTTACTATACTTTTCATGTCAGTCTCTTCAATAGACTCCTAGATCTTGGGCCCGAGGATCTAATTTGTTCTAGTGTCTGAGGCATAGAAGCAGCGTGCAACAATAGTGGTGATAGAGACTGATGGAAGACTTCCACAAAAATGATGTCTGAGATTGGTTTGGAAGGCTCCGTGGACATTTGGGTGAAGGAAGGACATCCCAGGCAGAGTGAACAGCATAGGCCAAGGCAGATCTGAGAAAAATTATTTATGTTAATCAAGACCTAATGTAAGGCCACACCAGAGGAAATTTCCCAGCGGTAGAGTTTGGAGACCAGAGATTTCAATGGTGGAGAGATATTGGGTGACAGTCTCTTCTGAGAGCCCCTCAAATCACATCAGCCGTGTACTTGCTAGTTTAATGACCAGCTAAGTTCACAGATTCCACACCCACCTCTTCTTGGGGTTCTCTGAACGAGTCGGGAATTTGAGTGCTTTTTGGAGTGTGGATGATGTTCAACTAGCAAGAAAAGCAGTCCACTCTACCCTGATTTAAAAGTCGTATTTAAAAAGAAAACTAATACAACTTTAAGAAGTGTTCTTAGGTGTGATTTTCTTGTTGCCAGTGAAATTAATGAGGAACATGGCTCATGACCCTTTGTCCTTCAGGGCCTTTACTGGAATGAAGTGCTCTTTTGGGGCCTTTCCTGGAATCAAGTGCTCTCTGCTGAAGAAGCTGAAACATTCCCCCTGGCTTATCTCCAGGCTCCTATCTGCCCAGTCTTTTAACCAAATAAGGGACAGAAGCACTTATGTCCTGACTCTGTAAGCTGGTATGTGGACACCTCCGGCCTCTTATGCCCGCCTTCCTACCCCCATGACAAGTCACATGGTGTTTAGAGGGTGCCTTACCAAAGTGACCACTTGGGGTCACTGTGACTTTGCTCAAAGGAGGCTGAGTGTAGCTTGGTCCTAGCCCCCAGGCCAGTGCTTGATCCTCTTGTCAGAAGGGCCTTGAGGGCCTGCCTGCACTGTTTGGGTTTGGGCACTGGCCTGTGGGGAGAGTGCAGACCAACAGAGTGGGCACCAAGTGTCTCGGTTAGTGCGGATTAGCCAGCTTGACTCCTTCTGGAATCTTGGATTTCTTCATGGAAAATCCTTTTGTGAACAAGCCTCCTACCTACTCCCCTTGAGGAGATCACCTGAGATGACCTCATACGTGCCTGAGGAGAACATGTGGGGTTTGGTTGGAGGCCTTCTCTTGTATCTCCCAGCAACCAGAGACCTAGAAGACAGTTAACCAGATAACTGAGCCATGTTCATTGACACCAACCCTCCCCCTTCTTCTGTTGGTTGCTGGCTTTTCTGATTAATAGCTTGCTGAATGTTGAATAGAGGCAGTCACAGCACCAGGAGGCATTGGCTGGGAAGTGCCTCGAGGAGCCACATGGGCTGGCTACTTCTACCATGCTTCATGGCTACAGGGATTTTCACATGTGGCCTGGCTAAGGAAGAGGCTGGGGAGAGAGCAGAGGATGTAGCTTTCTTTCCTCTGAGTACAACACTGTGGCCACATACTCCTTTCTGATGCAGGGCACAGGGCTCCCCTCAGAAGCTGGCCACAGTGATGTTTGTATTCACATTAACTGTAGGCAAGGAGGCTATTTTTTTTTAAGGTACTAGGGAATCAAAGCCAGGGGTACTCTACCAATGAGCTACATCATATCCCTTTTTATTTTAAACAGAGACTCACTGAGCTTCCTGGGCTGGGCTCAAACCTGTGATCTTCCTGCTTTAGCTTCCTGAGATTGCAGGTCTGTGTCCCCGCAACTGGTGGGAGGCTGTTTTTGATCGGATTCCAGTTGGGAACCTAGAAGCTCCTTCTTTCCCTTCCTGTTTCCTTCGCTGTCTCCGTCCCTTCTTCCCTCCTTTCCCTCTCTCTGCTAGGAGTTTCCCACATGGCTCATTGCTTTTTCTTGCTACCTGGTGAGTGGTGTTTCCAGTCTGGTCACATGACGCCACTTTCTAACCCTGAGGTAGCTGATGAGCCTGTAAGGTATGTAGACTTGGGGACCCTTGTGAGGCTCCATATGTGGTATACAGGCCTAGCAGACTTTAACTGAGCTAAGAGACTGCGTATGAAAAGGACTTATCATTAAGGACACAAAAGCCACCAGAGCAGGGGAAAAGTCATTACCCAAACAGTCCGTTTTTCAGAAATAAATTCATACTCCAGAGGGAATTCTCCGGCCATTGCCTGCAGAGAATAACGGGGGAAATGTCTGGTATTTGAGAGCCTAGCTTTGGCTCTGTGTTGCAAAGAGTGCGGTTTGTGAGAGGGAGTCAGAGGGTTGCACTGATGTGAATCTTTTGAATGACCCAGGATCCCCCACAGTCAGGAAGGGCCTGGTTTCCTCAACAAAAGCATCAGTGGTAATCTGGACACAAGGGCATCTGCAAGGAATAGAGACAGGGGTGCCACCCATCTTTAAGGATTGAGGTCGACTGTGGAAATCAAGGGGCCCTGAATGCGGGCCAGGGTAAGATTAGGCCGCTGTACACCCACGTCTGAGCATTGTGGATGTGAGTTACATTAAAAGACACGGTGGATATTGAGGCCTCCCTGTGTGCCAGACCCATGCTCAGTGCTCACACCGTGAGGCGAACAGGCTTTCATTTCATCTCCTGGACAACCCCGTGAGTAGACAGGAGGTCCTGCAGGGCAGGAAACCGAAGCACAGGAATTTAAGGAAGTCACCCCAAGATGCACATCTGTGAAGCTGTGTGCCTGAGCCCTGAGTGGGTGAGGCCACACCTGGGCTCTGAATGAGTGCTTCTTGCCTATGAATTCCCCAGGGCCCTGACCTGCAAGCTGTGGCTCCTCAGGACTGGGGAAGCGGTAGCTGCTCTCCTGGTGCCCACACACCTCAGGTCTCTGCAGTGCAATGTGGCACCACGCTGCTCGGAGGAGGTCCTTGTGACCCACGATTTCGCTTACAGGGCTCAGCTCCTCTTCTTTCTTCACCATCTCGGCTCAGTTCCTGAGCAGCTTGCTCTATCAGCAGCACTACCTCGAACGCACTTAAACGGGTCCCCTCATTAAATCCTCATGATGATGGCATTATCCACCCCCTGAACCCCGCCCAGGAAAGAAGCAAAGGCTTGGAAGGCTGGTCAGTTTCCCCAAGTCATAAAGGAAGTGGTGTCTTGCATAGAAAGACCAAGGCCTGGGCCCTGGATATGTCACACGGAGCCCAGTCTTCAAAACAGACATGGGTCTTTCACGGTCTTGGAGGATGAAAGCCTTTCTTCTTAAGGGTCCAAGTGGAAAGGGAGGGATAAAGCATAGTTGTTTCGAGCTGGAGTTGAACTTGTCCCTTTCTCCCTCTCTCCTTCATGGCCCTCTTCCCCTCCGCCCAGACACTGCAGCCGGAAGTGAACAATGCTTGTATAACTAGTGTTTCCACAGGCACATGTGCTGGACTTGACTGCCTATGCACTTATAAATCCTCTGTGAATCATCCTAGCAGTGAGATCTCTGGGACAATTATGTGAGGTATATGTACACATGTATGTATGTGTATGTATTTGTGATATGTACACATACACATATACATTTTTTATAAGCGTGACTCTAACACAAAATATTAACCTATCTAAGCTCATTACCCAGAAAACATTCTCTGATTTTGTCTAGGTCTGTTGCATTTACATTAGGGCTGTTCCTTACTGTTATGGCTCACATGATTTTTCAGGAGGGCTGGCTCTAGAGTGTGTGACCCTGAGATAAAGGGTGTGTGATTATGAAATTAGTCCCCTGATTGGTTTGGCACAGTCCTGGGTAGGTTTAAGGATGCCCACCCTGAGGGTGAGGGCTGCCTGCCCTAAGGGTGGGTACCTGGAGGGAATACAAAGGACACAAAGAGGGCCTTTGCTTGTCCCTTTCTTGCTGCCTTCTGCCCGCCATGACCTGTTCCTCCTCTGCCAGGATGCTCTGCCTCAGGGTTAGTCAAATATGAACCGAAACCTCTACAAACCTTTCCTCCTTTCACTTCGGGTGCTGGGTATTTTGTCTAGGCAATGAGAAAAAATAACTACATTTTATATGTTTGGTAAAATCAGCCATGGAAGGGATCCACTGGACTGGAACTCATCAGAATTTCTAAGGGCACTGAGTCATGACTGTGCCCTTTGCTAGTTTTGCGAATCTGGATACATGTTTTTAGATTCTCTGAACCTCACTTTTCTCATCTATAAAATGGGAATGCTAACACTTATCTCCAGGGGTTTTGTGAAGATTAATTTTAACTGTGTGAAAGTGCCTGGAATAAGATAGATGACTAGTAAATGTAGAATCTCATCCCCCACCCCCCAGTAGGGGGAAATAATAACTAGATATGGCTTGGTTCTCTGTGGCTCTCATGATATTATTGCATAGTCTCCCTCAAACAATGGGCTGTCATTTTTGCAAAACTGCTAATTGCCAAATCAGCCTGCGGCTATAGGCAGAGCTGGGCCATGCTCCTTCTTATATCATTCAGGATTTTCATTTGGCTTAATTTTTGTGAATACTTCTAGCTTTCTGCAAGCCCTTACAACAGCTGGTCTGTCTTTTCTGTGTCTAATTCACTCCTCTTAACCTGCTTGGTCAGCATAACTTCCCATATCCTTGCTGTGTTTCAGGAGTGTGCCTGTCTGGGAAAGGCATTTTTTTGTATTTACTTTAACGGGTTTCATTTGGCAAGGAGCTCTGGGGTTTCAGCTCTGGAGGAAAAACAGCTTTGATTATACTGCCCTTGTTTACTGTATGCACTTGGTGGTGCATCCCTTGTCTAGTGAGATGGCAAATGCTTCTTTCGGAAGCCAAGACATGAATTCAGGGAGCATGTGGAAAGCCCTGGCTCACACTGCTGTACACAGCACCTCCTTCATATGAAAACTATACTCCGCATTAGCAGCAAGTCACCCCAGGGGTGACAAAGTGGGCAGATTATCTTCAGTGGGGGTCCCTAAAGGAACCATGATTGAGTTCCATTCTTCAAGGGAACAGGCATAGTGGTGACCTAGGATACTGCTTTTGTCTATGTCACCATCCTCTCTTTGACACCAGCAACAGCCTTCTGATCAGTCTCTTGGTCATGGCCATCACCTTCCTATGTACAGCTGTTTATTCCATTACCTTATTTAAAATTTCTCCATATTTCCCACCTTGTCCTCTAGAAAAAATCCAAAACTTTAATAGGCTATATAAGATGTGGCCAGGCTCCCATCTTGACAGAGACCTCTTGTAGTCTATGCTGCCACCATAACAAACTTTTTCAGTTTAATTCATTAATTCATGCGTTCATTCATTCAAAAGCTACTGATTTAGGATCTAGTACATACTAGACACTGCTGAGTTCTGGGGATTCAATGATAGATAAACTTCCATGAAACTTTAGGTCTAAGGTGAAGGTCAATAATCAAATGATCGCCTCTGTGCAGCTCAGAGGATAATTTGAGCAGTGCTGAGAACTCACTAACTTATAGAATGAGGCCGTAAGATAAGATGTTCTAACCTTATTAGGGAATCACACAGGCTCCTTGAAAACAAGGAACTGAAAGAGACACCAGAGTGAACCAAGCAAAGAGCAAAGCCTTGTGGCAGGAATTAAGGAAGCAGGCCTTTGGGCCAGAGCACTGAGAGCACCAGCAGGTGGGGAAAAGCAGGGCTGGAGAAGGCGGGGGAACCGGGTAGTGCCTGGGGGCCGCAGTAAGGGTTTGAATTTTATCCTAAGAGCAATGAGAATTCCTGAAATACATGCATACTGTGATGATATAATCAGATATGTACTTTGAAAAGTATATTTGCTGATAGGTCAGACATGAGATAGATAAACTGAGAAACAGCTGTGAGAGTATAGATTCAACAATCATCTTATCCCTAAGAGATGGGTCTTACTCACCTGTGAGGGTGGCTCTGGTGGTGGGACCAATGCCCTTGGGGACCAGCATCTCATGGTATTGCTCCCCTGCCAGCGTGCTGTACACAACCTTGTACTCCCGAATTTCTGCCTCACTGTTATCCCACTCAAGGTCAAGGCTGGTTGCTGTGCGGGAACCAACTCGCAAATTCTTGGGAGCATCAATCTCTAAAAATAGACAGACATCACCAACACTGTACACAGTAATGTGCATCTGAGGTGCATCTTGAATTTTAAAGGTCTGGGAGTGAGAGTCCACACCTTCTGACCCTGCTTCAGGTTTCAGGAACCCGGTGCTTGCCCCTAGCTTTTAGTCTGCCATTACAAACTCCTTGGACACAGCAGAGGATTTCACATGGGAATTAGACATCAATACACTTTATGTTTCTGCCATGACCCTTTAAGAGTTTCAGTGGTGTGCTAGAAACTTGAAAAAGAACAAGATAATATTATAAACTTAAAAACAAAGCAAAGAAAACCTCAGGAGGAGAAAATCAAGGATAACACCCAAGTGATTTCAATAGAGTAGTGCAATATCAAATTTGACCATGAAGCAAAAAGGAAATGTTTGATTTTCTGATGTCTTCTCCTGGATTTACCCTTATAGACACAGCTGCAAGATTATCAGGCTGGAAAATTAAGCTATAAATAGAACATAAGGTAGAGTGGGAAGAACATGGGCTTTGCAGTCAGGTCCGAGTTTGATCCTCAGCTCTCAGCCCTGCAGTAACCAGAGCATGGACATGTTTTTCACCGTCATGAGGACTTTATGGGAACCTGCATGACAGGGGCAAATAATACTGATATTGTTGGAGAGCTTACACAATGTGTGTCCTGTTGCCTGGTACAAAAGTAGACGTCCATGTTCTGGGCTGGCTTC
Source organism: Cavia porcellus (assembly GCF_034190915.1). Classification (NCBI taxonomy): domain Eukaryota; kingdom Metazoa; phylum Chordata; class Mammalia; order Rodentia; family Caviidae; genus Cavia; species Cavia porcellus. Next base: position 10,587,353 of record NW_026947512.1, on the reverse strand, counting down.
TTGTGGCCTCTTAAGCTCTTCGTAAGTTTCAACACTATGGTCCCCAAAGCTGCTCTTGGGGTTCTCAGGATTCCAGAGCAACGAAGGGAATGTCAGCATTGGATTCTCTCCCACCACCGAAGGGGAGCTGCTTCTTTCCCGTAAGACGAGCCATCTCCTTAGGCTCATTTGGGGAAGAATGACAGAAACAACTTGTGCAATAAGGTGCTGCCCTGAAAATTTGTCACTTAAAAAATTCCAAACACTTGTCTTTCAAACATGCATTTAATTTGGAGTGGAATGGCCATTTTTTTCTGAAAAAACTTTGAGTATATTGTTGTAATTTGCAAAAGCAAGGTGACTATCCATCAGTTGTTCCAGCGAAGAGGAGAATGCTGTGAATCAATCTGAAAATAGAGGTTTCCGTGTGTGAGACATATTCTGTTTAGTGATGTAAACTGGGTGAATCTTTTAGCAGATTTATGTCTCTGCAGCTTATTTTTCTGAAAAGTGTTTCTTTATTCCATGTACTGTAGCATGCTGGATGCTGTATATTCTTGGCATGTTCTATATGTAATTTCTCTAGCAATTGGATGGAGAGACAGATGGAGGGACTTAATCATAGCTCTGAATCTCAGACAGGAGAAGAGGCTGGACAAAGTGCCTGGCTGGGCTTGGGGTATAGGGTCAAAGCTGAGCCAGAGCAAAAGCCATTAAAGTTAAGGTTAGAGTTAAAGTTGAGACCTCTTCACAATTAAAACCCAATAGCTTTGAAATTTCTTTTTTGTATGAGGACACGAGTAGAATCACTGCCAATGGTTTTGGGATTTTTGGTCACAAGGCTTGTACCCTGTGGGTGAAGCTAGTGTTTGCTCTGAAAAGGACTGGACACTTTCAATGCCAATAATCCTAAGAGGTCATTCCCAGAGTGTAGGATTGGAAAGGTGAGTCTCAGAACTGGGAGAGGTGAAATGATTAGCTTTCTGAGTCTAGAAACCTGATGTCTCAGAAGGGCATTTGGGGGACACCGGTTGGGCTGGAACCTCATGGTCTCTGTAAAATGCCAGTAGGCTGAGATGAGACAGAGCTCCCTGGGTTTGTGAGCCCTGGTAATAACCATAACTACTCTCTAAAACACGGGTTAGATCACAAAATTCTCCTACTTACAAGTTTTTTGTTCCCTGATTATACACTCCTCATCACAGCCTACAGAGCTCCGAATGAGTTGGTTCAGTCTGTTTCTCAGACATCACCTCCTAATATTTCTACCCTTATTCATCATGGTCCAGCTGGACTGTCTTTTTCTTACTCTTGAAACACATGAAGCTAATGCCTACCTCAGGACTTTTTGCACTACACTCTATTTTTCTAAAATGTTGTTCTCTAGATCCTTCGATGACTTAGGTCGCATAGGTTTTAGCTAAAATGTAATTTCCTAGATCTTTCCAAATTCCTAAAGTCAATGGAGCCTTCCTCTGTCTCATCCATTTCTCTTCTCATGATAGCACTAATGACTGAAATGTATTTTTTTTCATTGCCCAATGTACACTGGGATTTTGTTTATCTCGGTTATTCTATAGATTCAGTGTCTAGAACAGTGCTTAGACCCCAGTAGAAGTTTAAAAATCCACACGAATGACCAGAGGAACATTATCTCTTTTGTTTTGGGTACTACCACAAAGTCTCTAGAAAGGTCTTGTTACCTATTTTAGCTGTGGGGTTTTGAGGATGCTTCGGGTGAGCAGTGCAGGATAAAGGGCAGCTGTGCTAGGGCAGCTGGTCTTGCAAGGGGAGAAAGCCCCCTCTTGCTGTCTCAGCCAGGCCATTGGCTGAGCGGACAAGTGCCATCCAGACTGAACTTATGGAAGAACTTCTTGGAGAACCCCAGCGGGACACTACGGCCAATCAGGTGGAATTTGAATTCCTGTGGCCTGGGTGTCATATTAATTTCTAAGGGCTGACACATGAGGCACTCCAAACTGGATGTCTTCACAGGAAGTTATCGTCTGCAGGTCTAAGATCCTGGTGTCTAAGGGCTGAGAGGCCATAGCATATTTCTGTCTTGGCTTCCAATGATTTGATAGCCACTTTTGGCATTTCTTTTTGTATCTCTGCCTTCACCTTCACATGATGATTTCTTTATCCCAATTTCCCCTTTTGATAAGGACAAAGTTAGATTGGATTAGGGCTCAGTCTAGGGATCATGACTTAATTTTCCCAACTGCAACGACCCTGTCTCCAAATAAGACCACATTCCTATAATCTGAAAATTAGTGGTTTAATACCTTTTTTAGAGTAAAAGATTTAGCCCATAACATTAAAGTGAGGTCTGGAGCATTTAGGTCGGATGTGGTGGTGACTAAATTTCAAGACTGAGGGTTATGCTCCAAGGAAAGGGTGCCATGGGATAGGACAGTCCCAAGAGTCCTCCAGGAGGGCAGCTGAGAGCAAGGCTGCTGAGGGGGGAAAGTTTGAAGGTGGCTTCCTTTCTTCCTAGCTGGTTTCTCTCTCGCCACTGTCTTTGCTGCACTTCCATCAGGGTTGTTTCTTTCTTAGAATCACTGTAAGACCCAGGCACCATGCAGGAAGCAAATCTCTGTTTTAATTGCCTATGCAATTAGTGCACTCCTAGTGTCGAAGCCATCACCTGGAAAAGCACTTTGGTTAATTTGAATTTAAGCTGAGTTTTGCAATGACTGAGGGCCCTACCGTGAGAGTCTAGGTACCCTTTCATCATTTAACTGGCACCTGCTAACCCTGGACTTTGAGTGTCTGGCTGTAAAACTGTTTGTGTATTCCCACCCCAACAGAGGTGAGTAGATCCAAGGTGCAGCCTGAGTCTGCTTAGAGAAGGCAGCCTCCTAACTACTGCCGATCCGCCAGGCAACCAGAAAGGGAGAGTCATGAAGCAGCAGCAAACTGAAGCTCCGGGGGGAGCTCAGAGGAGGCAGAATGTAATTGTCTTGATTGGAATTTTCCTGGGCCACCAGCCAATCCTGCTTCTGTCTTGTAGACCTGAACATCAAGAATTTGCTTTTCATCCCGCTGTTTGAGAGGCCCCTTCTCCCCTTTTGCTTCTTCAAACTCCTTATCAGAGCAGAGCACAAAGAAACCACTTTTCAAACCCAGTCTATCTGGAAATGAAGGAAAGACTGCAGGACTCATGGTCCAGAGCAGATACCGGTAACCTGAGCAAGGGGTGCTCTGTGTGTGTGGTGGTGGTGGGGGCTGACCTTGAAGGGGTTCCCGCTTCACGCAGTCCAGGATCATTTCCGGCTAAGTGAAGGAAAAGAAGGGAAGAGAAATGGGCAGAACTTGGTTCCAATGTTTCCAAAAACACACTCAGTCTATGGCGATACTAAGGTGTACTTAGTGAAAAATACCACTGGCCACACCTGGAGGAGGGAGTGGAATCTGCTACAAGCGCTGCAGGGAGAGCATTACAGGGTCTCTTGGTAAATCAAACCCTGCCTTCTGCAGTTTGCTATGTTTGTTCCCTTTTTTAAGGGAGAGATTTCTGTGTGGCGGGCACTCCATCAGGGCACTCCTGGTCTCTCTTTTTTTTGGGGAAATGGACTTAACTAATGCCAAGTTTTGTTGCAAGGTCTGGGCACAGCCTCTTGGTGCCTGTCTCCCAGGATGGCCTGCTCTCAGGGATCAGGTGTCTAATCTGAGCAGTCTCTTACTTCTGTTATATAGACACCAGCTCAAATCCACAGTGGCTGTTCATGTGCAAGTCCATCTGACTTGCTTAGGGATAGCATCTCTAAGCTATCCGCTCCAGTCTAGGAGTTAGGTTGGTGTTCATTTGTCTTAGTCTTTGGCTTATTTATCATGATTGAAAGCCCAAATGGAGCAGGAAGTGCTAGTTACTGAGGCTCCTGGAGGCCCCTGGATTCCATTCTATGACAAGCTCTTAGGACACAACCTGTGGGTAGTATAGGACAGTTGAATTATTGATTCTTCTATTGTGTTGGGAGGTGGTGGTTCTTGGATCTCACAGATATGATTGGTTTTCTTTGATTCCTGGGATAAATGGTTTCCTTTGATTCCTGGTTTCCTTTGATTCCTGAAGTTGGCACAGATATTCTTTGACCTGCGACCTCCCCAAAGGTGAGAGGCCAAGACCAACAAACTGGATTAGAGACTCAGTCACTAATCCGATCACACTTGTTGAGTTTGTCAGGAAGCTCCATGTTGTCGGTCCAGCTTACCCACTAGTTGGCCAGCCCAATGGGCGCTGAGATGAATCACTCTGAGTTCTGGACTTTCCTGACTGTTGGATACTTTTTGAGTCCCAACAGCCTTGAGAAGAGGCGGCAGTGATCATCACAGCAAGGTGGGAGGTATTCATATGTGCTTGATTCAGCTTCCTGTGTGTGGCAACCTGGTCTCCTGTTCCCCTTACACTAGAGCGCACAAATGGTAGGTGAGTCATGGATCTCAGGGGAAGGTCTACATGTTTGTAGAGGTTGGCTTCGTGCAGCGGTAAGGTGCACCATTGTGGCTATGCAGTCATAAGCGGTTTAGAGCATTATTACAACAATTTCCAAGAAATGGTATGAAGCATCTAGAGGAAGAGGTACCCTTCCTGAACACTCACAAAATTGCCATTCGGGCTAGCAATAGGAAGCTTGAAAGTCCTCAAGGCAAGCCTGTCATTTTGTGGAGGAGAAATCTGAGAGCCACAGAAAGAAGCAACTTACAGGGAGGTGAACATGTGGCCAGCAGAGGTTAGTTGTCACTGTTCTACATTACCTAGTGGTGCTGACAACCACAGGAGGCCCCCCAAAATCTCACACTCATCTTGTAGCACTGTAGGGATGTGGATACCAAGTACACTCAATCACTTATTTATGCCCCTTTGGCCTGGCCCAGACTTACCTGTGGTGAACTGGGTGGTTGTAGACTTGCTCTCATTGGTCCCTCGGACTGCACTGATGGACACCTCATAGTGGGAGCCAGGCCGCAGGGCTTGCACTGAGTATTGGCTTAGGGGGGGCTGCAGCCGAAAGGTGGTTTTCCCACCTTCCCCACCCACAAGGCCATATTTCAGGAGAATGAAATCAACTTTGGCACGAGGAGGGGTCCACTCCACAAAGGCCACTGTGTCAGAGACATCTCGCACCAGGATCTGTGTAGGCCCATCAATGACTAGATGAGAGGGATCAGAGAGAAGGAGAATTTGATTGAGAAATAAGCCATCACATCAGCTGTCTCCTTCTGCCTCTAGTTTGGTCAAAGAGGGGATAAATACCATCATCCCATTTTACAGATGCAGAAAGTGAGGCACAATAAAATGATACTAGAGCTTAGTTCCCCTGATACTTGGCCTAAGTCTCCTTATATCAGGCTACAGCTTTCAGGTGCTGACACTTTCTGCCTAGGCAGGGGAAGGATACTTACTGGCCTCTCTTTCTGGGTATGATGGGACAGATCCCTGAGGACAGAGTTTTAGAGTATGCCTGGAGCCCAGCTCTGCCCTTCTTTGAGCCCCAAGGAAATGATCACTCTCTCTGAACTTCTGAGGTTTTGATGTGGTTGACAAAAGGAGTATTTCAAAGTTGTTCCTGTTCAGCCATACTCACAGTGCAGCCAGCCAGCTGCTGACTGTACTTAAACCCAACAGACACTGGTATCTGTGGACCTGAGACATGCCTTCTGAGGAAATGTGCCACTCTGATTAAAAAGGACCTTGGCTTGGGAGTGGCCACTGTGGGTCATTTCTTCTCCTGGTGGTTGCAAATTTCTAAACCAGCGGGGCACAGCAGGCACTCACAGGCCCTCAGATTCTCCAGAACATGTCTCTTATGGGACCAGACAGGATGCCTGGAAAAGCTGGCTGGTCTCCTTCAGGGCCACCATTCATGGCTCCAGCTGCCACTTGGAGTCCTTTCGTATTATACTTAGTAGGGGAAGTGAGAGAATGTAGAGGGGGGATAGAAAAAGAAAGGGCTCAGTGGGAACAGAAAACTGTATTCCAAACTTCTCAGGGGAGATCTGCAGAGCTAATACGCCTTTCTTTAAGAATTGCTCATTATTTGATAAAAGAGTAGGCCTGGCTTCTATGTTTGCATTTGGTTTGTGACTGCTGGAGCTGCATACTATTAATATTCTTTAAAGATTGGGATTTGGTACCAGTGACTCTGGTCCTCTAAGTAGCCTGTGGTGGGCCATGTAGAGCTAGGCCTGCGGAGGTCATTCTCTACCATGTTCATAGAAATTGGAAGCATCTGATGGGAGATAAGGAGAGGAGAGGAGAAGGAGAGGGAGGAGAGGATAGGGGAGAGAAAAATGAAAAGGGGAGAAGAGACAGGAGGAGAGAGCAGATGTAGACAGAAGCAGAAATGAATGACCACGCGGACCTTCTAGAAAGATATAAAGAGTAACTTAATTCCTAATATTCCATTTTGTGATGCAAGTCTTTTATGAGGCCCACATAAATTTCTGGCTCCAGGTTTCTGTGAGATGCTCTATTTCCTTCTAGTAAATTCTCTTTTGCTTCATCTAGGTAAAGTACATTTCCCTTCCTTAATACTGTAGAGCCTCGAGTAAGACTTGTTTTTAACCAGCACTTCCCAGACCACCTTCTACTTTGTCTCTACTGTCCTGGGCCATCCTGGAGTCCCTCGACTTTTCACAGGTCAGTACTGTCCTGGGGACCTCAACCTCCTCCTTGAACTAACCCTTTCCTGATTTCTATTAAGCAACTTCAGATTTTTGGTCTAGCACCAGCCCAAATGAAAATCACCAGATTGTTTTGGAAATGTCTGGTTTGGTGTTGAAACAAGTCCTGGTTTTCATATTTGAGGTAGTCATGTGATATAACGACACATTCAGACAACTTCTGTTCAGCATGCTGCACTTGGTGGCTTTAGATAACCAGGACCTTTAATGCTTTAATTGAATGATTGAATTATGAGATGGGAAATAGCTTCCTAGTTGTGGTATAAGCTTGATGTGTGAGATGAAGCAGATGGCTAGTGAGTGTGGTATAGTAGAAATAACTCGATGAACTTTTTCCTCCACAAGGAAAAGGGGCAGAAATTCAGTGAACTGGAACTTTTGGAACAAACAAACAAACAAATATAAAAGTCATCAGGAAAAACTCCAATGACCACATAAAGCTTTTGTCCTTCAATCTTTAGACCCCCAAGCCCCTGATTGTAATGGATTGACCATATTAGAATGTGATTATGTAGCACAGAGGGCTCTAGCTGTGGGAGGTCTTGTATTTGCATTCACAAAATGGCCTGTCTGGAAAAAGCCAGTCTGAAGGCTACGAGGACTCAGCGCTTCACAGGAGGGGGTTGGTGTAGGTCAGACCTTAGCAGAAGGAAATAATTAAATACTCGTTCCCTAAAAACAGCAGACAGGGTTGGGAGCCAGCCATCTTGTCTGTCACTAGCCCTTGATTCTGCCCTCCGGTTGGTCACTTGGCAGTAATCTACTGTTCCAATCAAGAAAGTACTGGCTTCTTTTCCATTTGGGCCCTAATTTCCAAACAAACATAAATCCTACTCACAGAGTAACTTGGAATTTATGTATTTCTCTTTCCATTTTTTTCATGACACTGTACACAATGTCAATAGGACATTTTTTGGATTGAAAATCAATTGACATTAATTGAAAAGACTCTGCCTAGTTTTATCATGGCACCTGAAACTTTTACTTTTAATCTCAGGGTCCCCCCTACCACTGCCAATATGGCAAATTTATGAAATTGTAGTTTGAATGTAAGATTAAGACTGGTTAGACTCTTTTCTCTAAGTACTTTCAATTCTTAGGAAGAAAAATATTCAACAGTCATGTTCTTTCTTCCTTGTGAACCATCTCCCCTTCCAGTATTTTTTCTCTACTAATGATTTCTCAATATCAAATCACAAAAATGGCTTGGGGATCATGAACCAGTGTATAACCAAAGTGGAAAATCTATGCTTGTATCCAAATGCCAATTCCTCAGGCTCCAGCATAGCCTTTGGGATGAGTTATATGCTTGCCCTTCTGGAGATTCCTGCAGAGCATCTCAGTTCAAGTTCATGGGGCTTTTTCTAAAGCATATTTGGATTACAACAGTGCTCTTTCTTCAATACTGGGGATCAAACTCAGGACCTTACGCTTGCCAGGCAGGAGCTGTGTGCTGAGCTATATCCACGATCCCAGAAAAATGCTTTATAAAGCCTTTTCTTTTTGAGTGAAAAAATTTGTTTCAAGAATATAATCTTAAACAACTGGACAAAATATAAAATGTTTGGGAGTAGAGTTGCCCGTGTTGACACATGGAAGAACGAATAATGAGAGGAGTGAATGTCCACCAGATCCTGGCCCCTGGGCAAGGCATGGAACCGCAGTGCAGGACTCAACAGACGCTGGTGCCATAAAGGCTTTAACCAGGGTTTCCTGGGATGAGCATGAGCTCAGCACGTTACGTGGTTTGGATGCAAACAGCGAAGTCTGAATCCCTATCCACAAATATGTGACATAGTCTTTGTTCTTCCTCTCTCTCTGTTTTTGTCTCTGTCTCTGTGTATCTCTGTCTGTCTATCATCTCTCCAGTTCTGTCCTGGATTTAAGGGTATCAATTTCTATTTATGAAAAGTAAAACTGTACCAATGTTCTGCAGTTTCAGTTTTTGTTACTGACAAGAAAAGTTGCTTAGAAAAGAAAACTCTTACTCAGCTGTCTTATCAATAAGTTGCAAAATAAAAATTAATACCATATGCTATTTTTAACTTTTGAGAAATTCTTGGTGAAAGCACATATATATGGCTAATTTAAAACATGGAAGTTGAACATCTCTTGTTAAGGAAATAGTAAGACCAAATATGGCACAGCTAATGAATCAAGCCTACAAATACAGTAATCTTGAATGAAATGAACTGTGGGAATGAAAGAATTATCAGCTTAAGCTGTCACTTTGAACAGCGTTCCTCCTGTACACCAGTTTTAGATGTTTTATCTCCTACTGCTTTCACTTCTAAGCATGTGTTCTGGAGAGATTTGTGTATACTAAGTGTTAAGTACTTGCTCTTATCAGCACAGTCCTAATCACTTTGTGAACTTGGTCTAATTTAATCTTCATTTCATTCCAATGGAGGAGGTGTTACACAAAATGGATTGAGGTTTGGGAAGGTTCAGCTGACTTTTACCAAATCTCATACTATGTAAGAGTGAGTCCACTTTTGTTGGTTCCAAAGCTGTTGACACTAGAGGGTTGATGAAAGAAGCCTCTTGAGAACACTGAGAGAAAATTCTTAACCATGGAACACTCTCCTGGGTTTCTATGCTTGCCAGGCCAAGCGATGAGGAGTATGAACAGCTAAGCATGTGGTGGAGGGGCTCCTTCTCCAGGTCCCCACATGGCCTCAGCTTGAGGAGGAACTCTTGCACCTCTTTTGTTTCTCTACTCCCTGGGTAATTCTGCACTGAGCAGCCTTAGAAGAGAGGCTAGAGGCACTCACCTGTGGACACGCTGGCCGAGGTGGGCGGGCTCCGTGCCTGCTCCTTCAGGGCTACCACGTTGACAATGTACTCCTCCCCGGGCTTCAGTCCTGTCTGGTTAAAGGAGGTAACATCGCTGGGGAGCTGGGCAATCACTCCTCCTTCATTGTTCTGGAGAACAGGGAGAAGCAGAGAACAAGAGCAAAGTCATCAAGAGAGAACTCGTGTGGGAGAAAGATAAATGCGTACAGCACTGACTGTGAACAGGAAGTAAGAGTGAGGGCTGTGTCTGCTCCCTCTCCATGCTATCAGCTGAGTGTCTGGGGCACGAACGACTCCATGCAGCTCAATAAGAGCTAATTTTCAGGAACATTTCGTTGGCTTCTCTTGAGTTTTCTGAGTTTGCCAATAAAAATTAATCATGAGGAGATACAGATTAGCTCTTGCCAAAGACTAAATGTTTGATGGTTACAGTTAGTATCCATCATTTTTTTTTGGCACTTATTGTGATGAGTATGCCCTTGGCTATTTGGAAGAGTATAATTGTGTGTTTATGCGTGTAAACGTCTTTATACGTACACATTACATATTTCAAGCTAAGACATTTTCAGAGTTTTTTTTAATGAGCTGGAGCTTTTACTTTGCTATACCTGGAGTTTCTCAAGGTGTTATACTAGGTGTGAATGTGTCATTATCTAGTTTCTCCTTTGCCCAGATGAATTAAGATTCAGTGACACAATCATGAGGTACAAAGAAAGGAAAAAGGAAGCAGAGAGCAAAGAATGCTACAAAGGAGAGAGGAAAGAGACAGACTGGTAGAGGAAGTAATGAGAAATAGCAGCTTGATGATGGTGGGTCCAGGGTGTATTATCTATCTATCTATCTATCTATCTATCTTCTATTTATCTATCAGCTATCATCTATCTATATCTATCAATCATCTATCATCTAGCCATCTTATATCTATCATCTATATTTTAATCATACATTTTTATATGTGTTCTTGGAAAGAGAGGAGACAATCCTTTCTGTGACACTATCGTCCCTATTCTCTGATCTATCTCCAAAGAATGCCCTGTATAGAATTTATAGCTATACTCTACTAATCAGTATGATAAATGTATCCCAGTGACTTCAACCTACAGTTCACAGTAGTTATTCCATGTGGCCATATATTTGATCTTAGCACACCTTGGCCAGCACCTTTCTTATTTAGAGTTTTACATACTGCATGTAAAACAAGAGAGTTTGGTCTTTCTGCCTTAGTAGCAGAGTGATGTGATTCACTCAGCCTCTCTATAAATCCAATTGCTTGCTAATCTTTTTGGTCACTCTAATCCAGATTTGACATGCAATAGCTAACAGGTATAAAGCACCTGTTTAGGTACAGTTGACTTGCTATAATATTTCTGTATCCATGGAAGAGAATAAGGCATCTTGGTGTAGTAGACAGAGCTCTAGAAGAGGAAGCTGAGACAGGATTTTGTCTTAAGCCCAGTAGCAACTAGGTATATCAAATCATTTAAATTCTTTGAGTCTTGGTCTCTGTAAAATAGATATAAAATTAAAAGTTTTTTGTAGCTCCAAAAGTCTATGTCTCCAAGAACTTTGAAATAGAATTGGCAAAATCAGTTTAGTTAGCCAAAATGTGGCATTTATCATCAACTTGATGAATGACTGAAAAAATGTTGCCTAATGTGGCAACTTGAAGACAGGAAAGGAGGGGACCTGATAATCCAAGAGAATATCATAGGGCCAACACACTAGAATGGGGAAGGTACCACTTGGCAACTTAGAAGCAGTTTTAGGATTAGTAAAATAAGATACCACTTTAAAGGCTAGGGAGAAATCTTAGGATACTTTTAAATTTATAGACTAGGTAGTATAAATTTATTTGAAGAAACTGTTGTTTAATTAATGGGTTACAGATTCACTTGAATAATCAGGAAAACCAGAGTGTTTGTGTTATTTGTGTAACCTTCAGCAGCAGGAGCCCTGCACACTCACACTTCCTGTGTCTGCAGACTGAAGCTGTGAGCTGACCAGGAGACTGTTCATCACCCCCACTTTATTGTTGGAGATTGAACTTGGGATCTCAGCCCTTTAAAAATTGTTTTGTTTTGAGAAAAGGTGTTGCTAAGTGGCTGTTGCTCAAGCTAGGCTTGAACCTGTAATCATTTTGTCTCAGACTATAGACTGATGCAGTTATAGGCATGTACCACCATGCCTGGCTTCTTTATGTTTGAAAGAAAAGTCCTAATTTTTTGAGCATCTCATTTTCCCTCTTACAGAAAGCATGGCTCTCCAGATCCTGGGGCTACCTCCTCAGAGAGCTAGAGCTGGTAGCTGTTTCCCATAGCTCTGCTTATCTAAGACCAAGGTGCTGTGATTGGGACCACTCTTGTCAATCAGTCCTCAGGTCTCTGTGAAAGAAGATTCTAAGCTCAAACCCTCAGGAAATGCCTCTTGTCATTAATGGCTCAGAAAGAGGGGAAGGGGAAAGAGAGAGAGAGACGGAGAGAGAGAGACGGAGAGAGAGAGAGAGAGAGAGACAGAGACAGAGACAGAGACAGAGACAGATATACTGGATAGGACCTTCCTGGCGGCCCTCATTCCAAGTTGAGGGTCTCCAAGGAAGGTTTTCGAGGGCCTGGCAGCTGTTACCTTTGGAATGAAGCTGATCTCCCAACCATCAAAGGAAAAGGAGAAGGGCTCCCACTGCACCTCCACGGTGGTTTCTGTGATGGTCTTGAATTGAAGCCCTTGAGGAGTAGAGAGATCTGGAACACAGCAATGTAGGTGACAGTGTTACGGCTCCTCACAGGGACAGGGAGCACAACTTGGTGTTTTGTCCTGTGATCTCCCCCCATGCCGTGGGTGTGGGTGGCATGTAGTGGACAGTCTCAACCCTACTACAATCACAACGAGTCTCAGGCACAGGACTGGGCCATTGCGCTGTGGCACTGGGGCTCAGCATTGGTGTGATACGTGAGCAAACTCTGTACACAGTCACTTTTTTCTGCTTTTTATTACATAACAAAATGTTGATGTTAAAATATAAGAGCCATGGCTTCCTTTCCTCACTAATGTGGTAAAAATGGCATTGAATGCAAAGTCTTTTTATCAGAAAACTCAAACACTATCTTTGGAAGTTATATGGGAGTCTTCGGAGGCAAAATGTGGCTAATAGCAGTCTTTGCATTTCACGTGCGGGAAGGAGGAGGCACAGGGAAGGCTGACTACAGAGAGGCCAACCGCAGAACAAAGGCAGAAACGCTTCTTTTGATCATCTGATGTGCACTGAAAGTGTTTTGCTAACCTCACAGTACTAAATCTAGGATGATCTGAATTTTCCATTTCACTATGCAAGCAAAATAAAGGTGTACTTAAAGGACAATAGCAGATATGAGGTACTGGGAATTTTGTATCCATTTTACTTTCTCCAGATTTCTTCTAGTTTTTACTTCATTATTTTCCCTTCTCTTCCTCATCACATTTGCCTGTTATTTTTTCTTGTCTTAATCTTCCTCTTTCCAGCCCTTTCCCCCAACACACATGCATGCGTGTGCACGCACACACACACACACACACACACACACACATACACACACACACACACACACACACAGATTTAGTGAGGTGGAAGGATGCTTGTCCTAATGGAGTTCAATTACCAGCCCTGAAATGTGATAGCGTGACTTTTCTCAGCTCTCCAGGGAGCCTGCTCCCATTTTGGCTTTGCCATTGGAAACCTGACAGATTCTCATCTTTGCTGTTTGGAAGCTGCTTCACGCTCTTTGGTGATGGCAGGGCTGACTGTGAACCCACTCGAAGGCCTGGCAGGTGAGTTTACATGATTTTGTCCTTGTTCCCTGGGAGCTTGCCAGTGGGGATGCCCTGAGTTGGCATAATGAACACCACTGAGATTGAAAAATGCATCACTGTGTGCGCACGTGGATCAGAGAGGTGACACTTGGGAGTGGGGCCAGACACTGAGGGTGGTGACTCATCCCTGAGCAAGGTGGGAAAAGCAGCAGATGGTGACCTGCCTCCCCACAGCCACCGCAGATATTTAGAACTAGTTCTCAGGTACCAGAGGAATTATTTTTAAGAGTCAAATATAAACAGAGATAATTACAGGCATTTTAATAGAGACGGTATTCAGAGGGGGAGCTTAATGTTATAACAGGCTTTTGTCTCCCGGAAAATCAAAGAGACAAAATGACTCCTTAGTTCTAGTCGTCTGTTGGACTCTGTCCTTGCCTTCTTCGAAGCTCAGCTCAAGTGTCCTTGCGCCTCCATGAAACTTTCACAGCTGGTTCTTTGTGCCTTGACCTTTTCCTTTCCTGGACTTCGGGCATTTGTTACCCAAATACCACCTTGTCATTTGAGACCTACACAAAATGAGCTCAAATCTTTTATCCCTTCCCCGGTGATTTATGTACCCAGGGCCGTTCTGAATTTCATTGTAAGGGTTGATGTTTTCATGGTCATACTTCTTGTTCCAGTTTCTTGGTACTGCTAAAATCTCTTTATCATTTAAGCCTCACTGCCTTTGGATGCTCTCATTCCAGAATTTAATCAGACAGAGCCCCTTTTCCTTAGTGTCCCCCTAAGACATCTCATATTCAGCACACAGGCATTTGGGAGCATTCAGATTTTTCAGTAGATTTGGGGCAACAAGGTACAGCATGGTACCCAAAGTACTAGAAATTTCTCTCTCCTAAATTCTTTAGCTTGCTTTTTGAAATTTCAAAGTAATACAGGCTTACAGTAACAATTTAAGAATTCAGAGCTTTATAAAAAAAACTCCACCGTCCTGTTTCTCGTCTTCTTCTATTAAATGTTAATAACTAGTAAATCATCTTTTCTACTTTTCTAAGCTTATATTAAACATATTTAAAATATATAGGCATCGATGCACCTACAGGAGCATTCTCTGGTATAAATGAAAACTGCTCATTTCTTGTATTCTTATGTGCTGGTCCTGTTTTCTCTCTCTCTCTCTCTCTCTCTCTCTCTCTCTCTCTCTCTCTCTCTCTCTCTCCTCTCTCTCTCTCTCCTCCCTTTTATGGACTCTTTCCAATTTTGTTCTAGAACCTTGGCTTCTGTATTTTAAATGGATCATCAAGATATTTTCCTAGACAAAAGACTAAAGAAATTACACCACCTCTCTAGGGGAAGTAGATGTTATCAGCTGTAGTTTTAAAGATTTTTTTTCTCGCTCTGCCATACACTTACCATCTGTAAAATACCATTTCACACTTGCTTATTGTACATCCTATTTTATATTTCCTGCTTTTGAATTCCTAACTGGATTCAAAGTCTCTATAAATCTCACACTTTTCTTGACTGCAAATAAGAGTCTCATTTGTATCAAGGCAGTATCCAACCATTAAAGTACTTTTTGCTTTTTGTTTCTATGATTTATGAAAGCTGTCTGTATTTAGAAACTCTAAATCAGAAGTACCTTTTTAATGATATACCCTTCCCTAACTGAGTCCTGTTTGAAGCCTGTTCCCTTAAGATCAAACCATTGTAGGCATCTCCAAAGAACTGAGAAAAGACACTACTCTCATGAATGCCCATGGTCTCATGTAGGAGAAAAGAAAAATGAAGTGGACGGGAGAATGGTACGTACGGGTGGCCACCTTGGCAGAGATGGGAAGGCTGAGGATGTTGCTAATGACAGCGTAGACGCTGATGTTGTAGGTGAGACCTGGCTCCAGCTCCGTGATGGTGACACCACTCCAATCTCCAGGCACCCGCTGCTGGAGCTGGAGGCCCCCCAGGGCCGTCGGCTGGTGAGAGATCACATATTCCGTCACTGCCATCGGCCCGTCCCATTCCAGCTCAATGGACCTGTCGCTGATACCAGCCACTCGCAAGTCCTCTGGAGGGGCAACTACCGGGAGGCAATACACAGACAGCATGAGCTCAGAGGATTGCCTTCCACCCTGGATGTCTCTCCCCCCATGCCACATCTACATGTCCTACGGGGCTCAATGGCTGGCGTGATTTGTAATAGACTTTAGTATTTTCTGTCCTTGTACCCTAATTTCATGGGCCACACATTAGTGCTGTGCTGCTACTGGCTTGTAAAAACTGACTGTCACATTTTCAGGAATTCTGCAAGATTTGTTAGATCTAGCCATGATATCTAAAACTTACAGTGAAGTAAACTGTATTAAAAACAAAGATACAGGGCTGAGATTTAGCTCAGAGGTTCAAGCACCTGCTTGGCAAGGAACATGAGTTCAATCCTGGTGCCAAAACAAACAAACAAAACAAAACAAAGAAGCTCCAAATGTACAAAGGTGCTAAGTACTGAAATACAACATTTTAAAGTCATTTAAATACATTTTACCATTGTCTCTACTCTGAAAATAATTTTTATGTGCTGGATCTCTTAGTATCTCCGTATTTGATGATGTCATTTGACAGTTTGAACTTGGTCACAGAGAAATTATTTACACCATGGAAACTAACAATGTTTCAAATTGAGGCTTTAATTTTTTTCTCTCAGGGAGCCAGTTATAGATATTCTCCAAGACACTATAGGTCAAAAGTTTTGGTGGTTTAATATGGTACTGTTATCAGGTTTCCTAGAGAGTCAGTCTGATTTGACAAGTAGAAATACTCATTCCTAGTTATCTTGCAAACTATAAAGAGCTGAAACTGTAAGTCCTACATATTATGGTCTGAAAAGGCACTTAGTGTTTTCACTTTTTTAAAAAAAAAGACTGTTTAAAGTTTGAAACAAATGTAACTTGTATTAGACTGATTTTCATTAGACTTGATTTTGGAGATGATGACCAAGAAACATTCCTGAGAGTTTTGCTTTTCATTCTTGTCTGGCTTCTCAAATGCTACATGAAGTTACCACAGGTTAAAACACATTGAAACAGCCTTTCATGTATGATTCCCTTGGGAAGTGAGCCTTCCTTGTAGTGTGGGCATCAAATAATTGATCCTTTAAGACTAATTAGTGGGCTAACTGCAGTGTGTCTGTAATTGGACCTACTCATAGATTAAATGAAAGATCAAGGCAATATTTAAATGGTTATAATTAATTTATACATTTATATGTATGAGTGGTAGAGGATTTGGTTGGCATAAGCATTACTGTTGGTTTAGAATTTCTCCTCTGGGTAATCTAATCCCTTTACTTGTCCAAGTGAGTAGGCCCAGGCCAGCTGCTGTCCAAAAGCCCATGGGACTGGGGGCACCTGGCTCCACATGCTCCCAGTGGAACCACAAATCCTCGGCCAAGGCAGAAATGAGAAGCCCTTTGCCTGTTCCTAGAATTGAGGGAGAGAAATGAACAGAATGTAATGCTGGGTATTTCCTCTTATTGCTTTTGCTCACAATTATTCACTGTATAAACAATGGTAGAAAGCAGAACGTATTCTGACTCAAGATGGCAAATATGAACAGAGACAAAAATTTTAAAAAATCTTTAAAAAATTATGAAAGTAAAGAAGTATAAATAAAATTTAAATAATTAAGCCCTCAAGTGATATATTATAAGCTTTGATCATTTATAATTCTGATACTATGAAAGCTATGAATTGCTCTAAGGCCTTTAGGTCTGCCTGTGTAATATGTATGGAGTGACTCCTGGATCCAGGGAAGAATTGGTATCTAGTATTTTTTTTTTTTTTTTTTTGCGGTACTGGGAATTGAACACACGACCTCACACTTGCCAGGCAGGTGCTTATGCCACTGAGCTAAGTCTCCAGCTAATATGAACATCTGCTTTTTTTTTCTTTTTGTGGTACCAGGGATCGAACTCATGACCTTGCACTTGCCAGGCAGGTGCTTACACCACTGAACTAAATCCCCAGCCCTGGTACATAGTATTTAACAGTATTTGGCATGATTATATTGAGTGTTTATAATGTACCATGTACAATGCTAGTTACTTTGACAAGGATCATCTCATTTCAGCTTACCAACATAATGGGATAATAATCATAATCACTAATATTTTATCACTGAGGAAAGTGGGTCACATGGTAAATAGAAAAACTGGGGTTTGAACCCAGGCAAAATGACTCTAAAATCTCTTAATCAATATAAAATTCTGATTTAGATGTATATAATGTTTTAGTCTATATCATCTAACTACAGTTTGCCAGACAGACCTATATGCCAGATTGTAATTTTTAAAAGTCTGATAGCAGTCCTATGAGATGAATTGGGTAGATGTAATTGATCATGTCAACTTCACAAAAGGAAAAACTAAAGCTCAGTTGAGGATGGATGAAAAGTCAGGGAGCTGGGTTGTGGCAGAGCTGATTCTCAAACCCAGATGTTCTGTGTTTTGAATTCTTTCTCCTGCAATTTATAGAGTAGGTTATATATTGCACCTGATGGCTTCCTTTATCTCTCTATATACTCCCTCCACATATACACATTAGAAATCATTCAGTTGATATTATAAGATGTGATCTCCAGCCTGGTGCTCAGATTAGAGATGAGAAACTCTTTAAAACCTTTTTTTCTAGTAACTGCTTCTTGTGACTGAAAACATTGATTCTGAGTATCTTTTGCAGGATTGCTCCTGTCTTAGTGACAGAAATGGCCATTTTAAGTCATCAATATCAACCAACTCTTAGGGCATGTGGGACAAGTCAGTGTATCACTTTTTGTTTTTTTCTCCAAGAAAATTAAGTTAATAATGGTTGCAGAGGATAAATCAAGCAGAACACTTTAGAATTTTAAAGCAAAACGAAGTGCGGAACAAGTTAATATGTTGTCAACTTCATGAAGACCTGATTTTGATGGTGAACACTCCTTAATGCCTGAGCCAGAAAGAAACACATGGTGTCACTGATGGCGGGAACACTCTTGGGAGGGATGGCTTGATGGAGGAGACCATCACTTGCCCGTTGGGCTCTAGTAGCCCCAATCAAACAAAATAGTATTTAACTATAAAGCAAACTACAAGAGAGACTTATACTTTCATGGTTGTCTATGGTGGTACAAAGCATTTAGTCTTGCTTTCTTTAGAGTTCCAACTTTGACTGCTAAAAAAGAAGAACTTGTGACTTGAAGAATCAGGGTTGCCTGATTTACTTCTTAGATTTTGTGTCACTTTTGCACTTATGGAGTGAGAGCTGTTGGAATTAGTTACATGGCCTGCGTTGCTCCAAAGAGCATGTGGCTTCAGGTGCCAAAGCTTGGACTGGCTGCCGTCTTGACGGAGGCAGAGATTATCATGCTGGATCTCTGCAGGTCTTATGTGAGTCAAGGGAAGAATTTTCTGGGTCATTTCAAGCCCCTGGCCTGGTGGTTCCTTCATTCTTTTTACTTACAGGGAGTTGCGGTCAGCTCGTTGGCCACCTGTGCCCTCGCCTACACCACTGGGAGCAGATGCAGAAAAATGGTTGTGCATGCTTCTGCACTCATCTCTAACACCTCATTTTTTTACCATTTGATAGGGCTCAGCTTTCATATCAGAAGGTTACTTCTTTGTCTATGTGGCTTTAACATTTTTATTCCCCAATTCTGTTTTACTTAGCATCTAAGAGAGGATTAAAACCAGCAAGGAGTTGGTAAGAGACCAGGTTCTCATTCTTACTCTGCCATTAGTGAGCTTTCTGGCTCAGAGAAAATTTTTCTGTCTCTCTAGATTGCTGCTTTTTAAATCTGTAAAATGAGAAGCTTTCTAGGGGCTGTTTTAAGTGCTCATATTCATGATTTTTTTCATTCTATTATCTTTACATGAAAAGCAGATGGAGGTAGGAAATTTGAGATCTTGTCCCATGGCATACAGTGAACAAAGATCAAGGCTGGAAGTCAAATGTAGTGGCCTTGCTGTCACTCTTGTGTTGCATTCAAGTCCTGGGGACCTACACAGTGGGCAGCTATTTTCCGTGTCCTCACCTATGACCTAGGAGGAAGTCTACTCTGTGCTCTCCGTGTTTTCTCCTTCCTGACCCTTCTCCCACTCTGCCCTTCTGCGAGCAATGGGAGCAGCAGTGATGTCATGTGTGCACCTGGCCAGAAATGTCAAACAGTGGGTAAGTCAGCCCCTCTCCTACAGCCTTTTCACAAAGAGCAGGCGAAGAAGCACTTTAGCTAATGACCTAGATACCTCTCAGGAAGAGACCTGTGGCATTTGGTTTTAAAAACAGACGTTAAGAGCAGTTCTTCCTGCAATGAGAGGTGGCTCCAGGGTTGCTATAGGAACAGGTAGAGATTATGCAACTGTCCTTTTTCACATGCCCTGGGAACCTATCAAGTTATTTATCAGGGCCTACAAAAATCTTCCTCAAGCAGCAGAGGTAATGTGGTGGAGGTAACATGTGCTCACAGTTTGGGCTCCACCCAGTTGTAGCTACTCTAACAGCTACTCAGTCCTTCCTGATGGAATCAGGGTTTGTCTCTAGCTCAGGTTGGGCTCTAGCTTAGATCAAGATTCTGTTTGCAAAAGGACCCATCCCTGGAGAAAAGTGGGCCAAGTACACGACAGATATGTGCAGGTTCACAAATGCTGAATCTATGAGGAAACAAGCATCTACAACATAGTGCTAGCACGATGATGGCCCACACGGACCCTTAGCATTCTCCGTATGGGCCTCGTGGGGTCTCATCCACTATGTGACAACTAGCTTATGTCTCTGCATTCAGTAACTGCCTGGTGACTTTGATTTCAGAAACAATGAGGCTTAACTCCTGCTTGAACTTTGCTTTTGGAACAATTGCTATAATGACAGCATTTTTAGAAAGATATTCCTGTTTAGGGAACAAAACTGAGAGGTTATAGAGAATATCTGAATATAGGAAATACAGTACAGGAAAAATGAAAACAAAATTTCTTAAGGAATGGATTATAGTTTTGTTTCCATTTCATCACTGTGACTTATCTTTAAGGAATATAAGTAGAAATCATGTATCGCCATTTGGTGGGAAATGATTGATGACACTGAAGGACAGTAGGCAGGTGACACTGGTTTCCCAGGATTTGTCCCTTAGAGAACTCCTAGAATTGCTCAGTTAGAAGGTTTTAAAATGTTTGTTTGTTGTTGTTTCTTATTTTAGAATTTCCAAGTGCATGTTCTGGGTTTTACACAGGAAGATCAATAAGTAAATCTGTACTGTTGAAAGCACAACCTTAGCAGCAAAAGTCACTGATTCACTCAGAGACAATTAAAAAAAACAGTGAAGTTATGAAAATAGCCTGATCTGAATGCAAAAACATTGCTCCTATTGTGATATTAGTATCCTTCCCACAGCTGGTTAGACCTCTACTTTAGACACCCCCTGCCTATCAGTTTCCACAGCTGGACTACATATGGGGTTGGTTCCTGTTTGTGCCGCAGTCATCTGGAACAAAATGAGTCATACCCTTTTAATATTCTCTGCTAGTTAGAATGTTAATTATTGCTTTTAGTATTTGGTTCCTGTTTATATTTAATTTCTTGCCTACACACACTTGTTTCCATGTGGATACCAGATCATTTTATAAATTAATAAGATCTGGAAATCTGTAAATTGTAAGATATTCAGGGAGCCTCACCATCATCCCTTGAGTGACACTGTAAAGAAGATGTCCCTGGATTATAGAGACAGGTGAGGAAGATGTTATGTGCAGGTGCAACTCTTTGGAATCCCTGCAAACTTGAGAACAGCCTCTCTAAAGTGGTCCCATGACCACCTCTGGCTGCTATGGCTTGAATGGGATTCAGGGTGTCCCTCGTGGCTTCAGAGGTGAAATTTAATTCTCATTATGAATAATTAAGAGTGGAAATTAAATCTCCCTATGGTGTTTAAAGATGGGCATCTTTAGGAAGTAATTACGATTAGATAAGGTTATCAGAATAGAGTCCCAATGATTGAATTCTGGTGGCTTTATATGGCTTTATGTGGTTTTTTGCCACGTGGTACCCTGCACTATCTTGATACTCTGCCACCAGAAAGCCACCACGAGATATAGCCCTAAATCTTGGACTTCTAGAACTGGGAGCCAAGATAAATATCTTTTCTTTATAAATTACCCAGTGTGTGGCTTTGTACTTTGGCAAAAGAAATAATGGATAACAACCATCTTCACCCCTCAAGGACAGTGGCTCGTTGTCTTCATTATTACCAGCACCCACAGTGTTCCCCTTCCTACCTGCTGAGCAGTCCGGGCCCTGGAAGCCTTCTTCACAGACACAGAGCCCCTCCTGGCATGGTCCTCGCCCACTGCACGCATTCAGGCACCACTGCTGTCCGCAGTCCTCACCAACGTAGCCTTCCTGGCATAAACAGGTGCCATTGATACATCTCCCCTTCCCCGAGCAGTCCCCGGGGCACCTCAGCTCCCCACAGTCCACGCCCATGTAGGGCTCTTCACAGACACACTCTCCGTCCACGCAGAGCCCCCGGGAGCTGCAGTCTGTCGGGCACCGGAGCTCAGAGCAGTCGTCCCCGCTGTATTCGCTGTCACAGATGCACTGACCATCCACACACACCCCCCTGCTGGAGCAGCCCATTGGGCAGTAGGGTTCCGAGCAGTTCTTGCCAAACCAGCCTTCGTTGCAGATGCAGCCACAGGATTCGAGGCTGAAGTTGCCATGGCCACTGCAGTGAGGGATATAGTCCAGTTGTCCTGGAATGGTCAAGGGGCAAGGTCAGGGGACAGCAGTGGCTTCTCCTATAAAAGTTGCTGAGGAGGCAAGGACAGGGAATTCTACTCATTCTCTCATCAGATTTGAGTAGCTGAGCATGACACTCAACATAGTGTGGTATGTACAAGCTAGCAAATAATTTCACTTAATGTGGTTGTCTGTGCTTAGTACAGTGCTCAGGGCAAAGATGAAAACGAGCTGGTCCCTGGTGTCCAGGGAATCACCCTCAGGGTGTCTTAGGCTGGATTTCTTATAAGTCAACCTCAGATGAAGATTCATGCAAAGGGAACTTACTGGAAAATGTTTGCAGGAAAAGTTGGTAGGGAAGAAGGGAAGATGGAGATGGGAAGGCACCCAGGTCAGGCTGCATTGCGGAATGAAATCCCAGGGAGAGGACCTCGGGCTCAGTCCTGCGGGTCCCCTGGGTATTGTGCAGGTCACACGTCGTTATAGGCGAGAGCTGTTTCTGGGGTGTGTCAATCCTAAGCCTCCCATTCTTGACTTGGGCAGGCCATGGGGTTCCTACAGACTGAGGAGAGGACTCTGACCAAGATGCCAGCTCTGGGGACTGAAGGTGACAGGAGGGGTTGGAGTGAGCCCTGGGTCCACCATGCAGAGGAAGGCTGCCTGGGTTACAAGCCCGTCCTTCCTCCTTCATCAGTGCCGGAGTTACTCCACAAGCTTCCTGAAACCTTGGGTTCCATTAGTTACTGTTTGCTGGGATCCCTTCCAGAGTCTGTGTATATTTCTGTCCAAGTCCTTATCATGGTATAGCAACAGCAGTTAATTTATCTGCCTAAATAAAATTATTTAAAATTTAAATTGAATACCTACTTGCCATCCTTCTCTGCCCTTTGCTCTGAGGATGTGAGATCTAGTTAGTCCATCTTGCTACTTCACGCAGCGCTAGTGGCCTAAAAATATACTTCACTGCTGTGGCTTAACATATCTCTTCCTTCTGGAGTTTTTCCAATGACCAGCGTCCTGGTGGGATGTTGGTCAAAAGACCTTTTACAGAAGTCACTCTGGAGCTAGGCATGGTGGCACATGCCTCTAATCTCAGCACTCTGGAAGCCCAAGGCAAGAAGGTCACAAGTTCAAGGCCAGTGTTGGCAACTTGGTTAAAAATTTAGGAAGACTGTCTCAATTAACAACAACAACAACGACAATAACAATAACAATAACAAAAAGCCACCCTGACCTCTTGAGCAGCAGTGTCCGTGGAAAGCTATGACTTCCCCTCATTCTCCAGCTCCCCTTTTTCAGTGGACTGAACCTGTCTGTCTTCACTAATGAACAGGAGACTGACCAACTGCACTTCCTCTTCTCGTCTTAGACTGTGCTGGTCATCAGGAGGAGAAGTCGTGAGAAAAATCAGGGAAACACTTTTTTGCTCAAAGACTAATCTTCCTCTTGCTGTGACTCAGGAAAGCCTGTCTGCTCTCCTTGGGAGCTGTGGGCCATGAAGGCTGTTAAAACTTCATCTTGCCTTTACCCTGGGGAAGCCCTGAGGTACTGAATCCTACAGGCGTGAACACTTGCATGCAAGAAAATACAGCTAATGCCCCTTCCCATCAAAGACAGAAGAAAAGCTGGTGGGAGGGTGACTGGGTCTCTGCTGATAACAGCTATTGTTTTTATCATACACAGAGAAATCAGGCTGTCATGTGACTTGCTGCTTTAAATTTATCAGGACCCTGTTGTTCTAGTCTGTCACTCCTTGTAGAGAAAGAAAAAGCTATGCAGCTTTCTTTGGTCACAAGCATGGATGTATTAAGGGAAGATTTGAACTCAGGGAGTCTAACTCTGGAGACTTGATTGTGTCTGATAAAGATGTACAGATAAGAACTCATGAGTTTTACTAGTTAGGGTGTGGGCAGGGCTAGAAGTAAATCCTCTTTCAGCCTTTTTAGATTAGCTCTATAAGTGTGTGCAAGCATATATGTGCTGTATGTAGCATGTACATATTGCACATGTGTGTGTGTGTGCTTATGGACTGGGCAGGACATAAAAACTCCCATCTTGCTGGGAAGAGGAGAACAGATCCTCTGAGACTTTGATGACTATCATTTACTCAGATGGGAGAAGGCTTCGGCTGAATGAGCAGACACCTGCATTCCCTAGTCCCTCAGGTTAACAAGAATAGATACCAATCCAACAGCCCGTGAAAGCCAAAGATGAATGAAGACAGACATCGAATTCCCTGCTTGCCAGCCAAGCCGCTGTGCTGAACCGATGTACCATTACCTGACTCATCCCCCCAAAATCAGGTTAATGTATTTCAAACTGGCTAAGCAGTGTGGAGGATCCCTGAACTGAATCCCCAAGGAAAGATTGCATTTAGATCTTACGGACACATTAACTGAGAGCTACGAGTGGGGATACTTTCTTCCTTGGGCCGTGGAAAGAGATGCTGGGTATTGCCCCTGCTCACTCATTCATCCCATCTCTGCCCGCCCTGCCCTCTCCTTCCCCGCCTGGGACCCCACTGCCAGCCCTTCAGACTCTACCTGTGGCGGCGCTTTCCTGGCAGCAGTTGCTGGTGCACTGGTCCCGCAGCACTGACACCTCCCTCTCCAGCATCTCGATCCGGCTCAGTAGCTCGCGTAGCACGTGGCCTGAGCTGGCACATGGGCAGGCCTTTTTGGGGAGGTTGATCTTGTGGGTGAAGGTGACCTGGCTCTCGTGGTCTGAGGTCTGGCCTGTGTACTCTGCTACAGCCTCGTCTTCCGCACTCACCTCCTGCTCAGCCGAAGCCTCCAGCCCTGAGGAGCAGAGGCTGTCCAGGGGCACATTAATGTTGTACACGTGGTTGAAGACCATGGGTTGCTCTTTACTGGATGTGCTGTAGTTGCCAACGCCTCCTTCCTCCTCTACTGCCTGTCTCTGGACCCTTTCTGTGGTCACCTCCAGCTGGCACTCTGAGGGCTTGAGCATGGAGCCCAGCAGGATCAAATTGACACCAAGGAGCATGTTCTTCAGGACCACTGTGTCCCCGTCTGTGCCCATCGTCTCCTGTCTGCTTGGGCTCAGTTCAGGAGCAGCCTGCAGTGCGCAGCATGGAGTGGAAGGAGCCTGAAAAGAAACAAAGGGACCAGACAAACCTTGAGCCCTGCGCATTGGCACCATGGCTCTCCACCTTCCTACTGAGTGGGTGGTACAGGGAAGGGAGTGTAACTGCCAGAGTCATAAGGCTCAGGACTTGGTTCCCTGGAGGACCCGGCAATGGATGATGCTTCTTCATAAAGGATAAGAACATGAGGAGGGAGGCAGATAGTTCCTAGATGACAACTGAGGATGAAGGCACTGTGGAACCTTAGGAGTCCTCTCATATGTCACCAGATATTTGTTATGGAGGAGCCCCACCAGCCACTTCCAAATAACTTATTTGCTACTTATCTAATTAATATAGGCTGACTTAAGAACAACCAAACAGGCACATAGTGTAGTTCCAGATAATTGTGACTGTCAATTATCCGCAGGAACATTTGTGATTATCTTGGTCTCTGTGAGCTGAACTTTCTTTTAATCTTCTCATTAGTACAGTTCCAGTGCGCTGTGATCACAGGGTGCCTTTCTTCCCAGCTCTTGTTTAAACTACTAAAATAATAAATTAACTCGTCTGTTGGTTAGTCACCAAGAACCACAGAACACAATAAATCCACAGTAATAAAAAGAGGTTTAACAAAAATCAGACTCCCTTTTTATTCCCCATGGGAAAGAGAAAAAAACCACACACACACACTTACTCATCTGTCAGTGCACACTTTCTGTCTAGAGAGGGGAGGATTTGAATGCAGGCCTGACACCTGTGTTCCAATGACTATTGCCAGTGCCTTTCTTGAAGAAGGTGTTCAATTTTCTTTCTTATCACTAGCGGAAATTGCATACATTTTAGACTCTTCCCAGAAATACTAAGATTAGAAAATTTTGTTTGGGGTTGAGTTAATATTACTTTCCCCCATGAAACATTCTTCTCTCATCTTTTCCCTCCTGGCCCCTTGTGCACTGTCCCAAATGCAGGGAGAATTAACCCCCTAAACTCCTGTGTGAGCCCTTCTTGACCGTCTTACCATGCTACACCCCTGGTTTCCTTTGTCTGTTTCCCCTCCTGAACTTCTGCATCCATTTAGGTCAGACAGGGTCTCATCGGTAGCATGTGGCTGTGTGTGCAGGACAGTGACGGTGCTCAGTACATAGATTTTGAGTAAGAGGTGTAAAAGGATGTATAAACAGATGAATGGATGAGTAAGTGAGTAAAAGGTTGAATCATCTTCCAATTCATTTAATCCCTCGCCATTAACTCCAGTTATTCACTGTTCTTTTCAGTTTCAGCTGGGGGCGATGTCTGAGGGCTGATTCAATCAGGAGTAGCCTGGCTTAGTGACTGGCATAAAAAGATGTTTCTTACTCAGCCCTTATGTGATGGCCTGGACAATAGTCTGTCCTTATTTTCAATTAAGAGGAAGCAAAACAGACTAGAGTTGGGACCATGGACTCCTGAGTCAGATGCTCAGGCTCGCACCCCAGCCTCTTCACTGTCCAGAGGTGGGAAGATTGCTTAATCTCCCTGTCTCTTAATTCCCCTACATGTAAAGAGGAGGTAGTGACAGTACCCACCTTATAGGGCTGGAGTGACAAGTAAGTTACTATGTACAATATTTATCCAGTAACTGACATTAACTAAAGAAAATAAATATGGTTAGCAACCATGTAGAATAATTATTCAGGCTCTTCTATTCAAGGACCACCCTGAAATTGCTGGAATATATGCCATGTCTTCTTTATCAGTGTACACCAAGTCAGCCTAACCCTCAGCATACCCTTGAACAGAGATGGGTGAGGTCCTCAGTGCTGTGGAAGATAGTGATCCATTGGCACGTTCAGAGAAGGCAGATCTACTTTGAAGATACGTGGAGTGATGTGTCTAAGCCAAACTGACCTTACAACTGTGAGATCTTTCTAAACCCTTCTCCTCTGGGGATCCACTTGCCTTTTCATCTTCGGGGCTCCAGGCATGGCATTTCTGTAATGTCGCTACTCTGTTGTACACTGTGATCTATTGTTGAGGGCTCTGCCATCAGCCATTTTACTCAGAGAAGGGGCCTTTCTATCTCTCCTGCTGAACTAAAATCCATCTCTCTGACCCACCTTTTTCTTATGGGAATTATAAGATTGTCACATAATACTCATTGGCACTTAACTGTAGATTTTGCACATAATATACACTCAATAAATCAGGATAAGTAAATAAATGATGTTAAAAATGAAAACAAAGACAAGTGACAAGTATGTCAGGAGAAAAAGAAGACAGGAATCTGAAGAGGTACTGTGGTGTGTGTGGAGGGGGCGTGGTGATATCAGATAGAGCAGGCTCTGGAAAGGCTTTTCTGATAGGATGGGGTAAATGGGGTCCAAAATAACAACAAGATTCTAGACAGAGGAAAAGTTACAGTTTTATATATGAAAAACACAAAAGTTTTAGTCAATAAGTAAATTTGTAACTCACAAATTATTATTTAAACTTGAACTTTATTAATTAAAATACAAAACAAAAGACAAATAAGGGTTATTCTGCTCTGTACTATCATCGATCACTTATGGGTGGCATGTAGATTGAAAGGGTTTAAAATCTAGTCATTTGAGAGGGAGGAATTTAGTATTTTGATCCAGAGACATGAGACATAGATTTGTTCCTCTGTCACTTATTCATCTGGCAGATATATATTGTACCTGTTGCACCTCAGCCTTTTGCTCACTGAAGTTACATTCACAAGGATGTGGATGCCAGACTGAGGAACAGACAATAAAGAAACAGACATCAGAAATACATATGTAATGTATAGTACATGATATTTAATATGTAATAATGTAATATACATTTGTGGATGTTTGCCTCAGTAAGTAGTAAGTTCTAAGGAGAAAAATATAAGACAGGAATCCAAAGAGGTACCTGGGTGTGTGTGGGGGGGTGTGGTGATTGAATAGAACAAGTTCTGGAAAGGCTTCTCTGATAGGATGAGGGAAGTGGGGTACTGAGCCCGGCAACTGGCAGAGGCTGTGCTGCTCAGCCCTGGACAGCAAGTGTGAGGGCCGAGGCAGCAGGGTGGACCAGCTGAGTCCCAGTGACAGCACAGCTGGGGCTAGGATAAGCCACAGAGAAGTGGCAGGGTCCAGGTCATGTAAGGCCCTGCCAACCATGTAAGGAATGTAGCTTTTCTTGTGGATTATGTTACTGTTCTTAAATGCATGATTCCATCAAACGTTTAGTGTGATCTGCTTCAGTCCTTGAGAAACTCTGAATCTCAAGGAGGAGACAAAAATGCAAGCAAATAGAATGGCAGTGCAGCGAGATTATGACCAGGAATAACAGACACATGAAGTGCTGGTGCTGCCCAGCTGGCAGAGAGAGACAGACAGACAGACAGACAGACAGACAGAGAGGATGGAGCAACCCGCAGTGCCTTTGCCAGGTATTTCTAATCTGACTTTCCAAGCGCACAGTAGGACCACATTTTCCAGCTCCCTTTTGTTTAGGTGGGACCTTGTCACTAGTTTTGGTTAATGAACTGTGTGGGAGGAAATGGTGCTTATCACTTGTGGGCTGGCACACTTGACATTTTCCAGAGCTTTCTCCTTCCCATGGTGACCAGGAAGGTATATTCAAGATGGTGGCTGCCTTGCTGGCCTGAGTCGCTGAGAGACTATGATGAACAGAGCTCCCCAGCTGAGTCATGGTGGTTGTGCAGTGTGTGAGACAATCCTTTGGTTTTTGAAGAACAGACTCTGAGATTGCTTTTTCGCACAGAATAACCTATACTATCGGGAGACAGAACCGAAATGGATCTTAATAGATGACTCCTAAGATTGAGAAAGGAAAATTTCATTATACGAAAAAGAAACTGTATTTGCTAAGACTCTGATAGATGCGAGAACATGGTTTGTTCAATGATTGTGAATTGGAATGGCTGGTGAATGCTGAGGGAGAGGGTTTTATATGGTAAAAAGTTCCAGGAAGTTCCCACCAAAATGGGAGGATCTGCAAGGAAAAGAGATTTTGGCCCAATATAAAGAATATTTTTTCTAGTAGGGAGAGATACTGGCTGTTGTCCTGGGTAGTGAGTTCCTGATCTGGAGATATTCTGGTGCAAGTCAAAACACAATTTAGTGAGAATGCTGAAAAGGGGGTTTCAAGCATCAAAGGTGACTACATAGGACCAAAATGAAGCTAAGGTCTCCTCTTCCCTTGTACTTTATGAATTCATGGTCTTAGTGGCTTTCAGGAACATACCCAGTATAACACTACATTTGTTTCCTAGGGCTTCTACAACAACTACAAATAGGTAGCTTTAAACACAGCAATATTGTTTTATAACTCTGGATAGTAAAAAACCCAAAACAAGATGCTGGCCAGGTTGGCTTTTTGTGAAGGCTATCATGGAGAATCTATTCCATTGTTTTCTCCTGGTTTCTGGAGATGGCTGGTGACCCTTGGCTTCCTGTACCTTGCAGATGTCCCACTGGAATCTTTGCCTTTATTACAATACGTGCCCTCCTCCCCGAGCCTTCATATGACCTTCTTACAGGCACACCAGGTGTACTGGATTAGAAGCCTTGCCTACTCAGTACATTCCCTCCTCACCCAAACATAACAAACCACATCTGTAATGAGCCTATTTCCAGATGACACTACAGTCTTAGGTACTGAGGGTTAGGGCTTCAATCCATAACAACTAGGGAACACAAGTTATTTCATTAAAAATACCAATAGAAACTGGTCCAAGCTAAGCACTTTCTTTATATTGCTTTGCTCATTTCTCACAGCAGTGCTATAAACTAGGCAGGAGTGATATTTAGGATCAGGATATTTATGGTACTGGTGTGGCTTGACCAACAACCAATCAGAATGGGGCATCAATCCACCAAAGGAGGACATCAATCAATCAGACTTGCTGAGGACAGCCTAATGGTGGTTTCGCTCCGGTGATAGGTCTTTTTTTCATTTCTATTATTTAAGACAAGAAAATAAGCTAGGCCAAGAAACTTGACCAACACTGTGCAGTTAATGAGCAGAAAAGCCAGAACTGAACCCAGACCTGGTTGACCTGAGTCTGTGTTTTTTCTGCTGTTTTTCAGCCAGCTTTAATTAGTGGCTACATAGAACTCTTACATATCAAAATTCTCCTCTCTTGGGTTCAGATTTAAGGCTTCCTGACAGCCATGACTTTTAGTTTAATGTTTTCTCCACGAATCCAGGCAATTTCCCTAGATCTGCTTCAGTCTCTTCCCCTTGAGAGAAGGCTAGTTTGATGACTTTTCATTTATAAGAAGCTGGCTTCCACTAGGCCCCAAGAAGCAGGAGTAATTCTACACCAGTAAACCGTGGTCCTACAGGAGCTGCGAGACATTTTTTAAAGTTACCCTTTCCTGGGATAGTTCTCTATTGAGCTAACAGTTAGAAAACCAGGGCCTAGCATGGGCTCCCTTTGGCTTCTCTCACTTCTCTGAGCTCTCTCTGCTGGGCGCCCACCACACGCTATTATTCACTTTATCACTGACCACTCTGCTTTTCTCTTCCACTGCTTTTCTAGAGGAAAATAAAAGCAGGTGGACAGAATGACGTGAGGTGCTCCAGCTGACGCCTGCTGAAGGGGACAGGAAGGAAACTCAGGTTTATTAAATACCTGAGTAACAAATGCTGTAGTTTTAGTTTGGCTAAGCTCATAACACTTAATAATTATTTTGAAGTGGCTTTTCTTTTTGTGTCTCTGAAAGCTTCCTTCCCTGGCTTCCTCTCCACCTCCATTCTTGTTCCTCTGTTTCACAGCATGTCGTTTTGCTCTGCAGGAGGTCAGTCCCTCACACTTTTAGGGGATGCTTGTGGGCACCGTTTTGAAAACGTTCCTCAGGAAGCCCGGAGGGAGAAGCTGGGGTGATCCAGCTTGGCTGAAGCCAGATGCCTTTACCTAAAGTCCTTTTTAGATGGTTTATCTTTTTCTTCCCTTCCCTCAAACCCTCTTCTGGCTTTATTTCCTCACAATGAAGAGCTTTGGGAGGGGTACAGAAAACATGCTGTGAGCTATCACCTCTCCCAGATGCACAGGATGGGGGAAGAAGAGACCTCAGGAGTCCAGGGCGTGGAGATGGAGGAGGGGAGGGGGGAAGGAAGAGAAGAATCTAGAAGGTGTATAGTGGCAACAGCCTCTGGTACTTTCTTGGAATATCTCTGTCTCTCTCTCGTCTCTCTCTCTCTCTTCCTTCCTTCCTTTCAATCCAGAAAGGGGATGGAAAAGACATCCATGGAGCAGAGGGACCCCAGGAAAAGAAAAATGGGAGAGATGAGTATGTGAATCATCAGGCAGGTAGCAGAGGTGATCCCTAGTGGGGGTTGGCCAGTGTTCTGTTTGGATTTTCTAGTTTCTGCCAACTTTAGTCTCAGGGTGGGGGGTTTATAAACTAGAACCATATCTGTGGAAAATGACACTCTCCTTTGTACTTTTTTTTTAAAGCTGAAATTAGTTTAAAAATAGTTCCTTCTCTGCTGCCGGGATGCTCTGTCACTTGGAGAAAGAGGGGAATTATGAAAGACGAGGGTGTAATGTGATTACAGCCGGCCCCATTGTGTCAGCTGAGGAGGCAGCGCTGGGCTGTGAGGGAAGCAGAGCCGGCCCAGCTCCATCAGCACTGGGCCTTTATTGGGCCTGTCAGATTTCTGAAAAGAACCCGAGGGCAGAAAACTCCCAGCAGGCAGGACTCCGTGGCTGGTTGCAGCTGACAGCTAGTATGCAAGGAGCTGTGGGGTGATGCACTGGGCCACACTGGGCTGTCACCTTGCACCAGGCCTCCCTTAGTGCCGGGAGCCCTGAGGCGCAGGCGCTGAGGCAGCCTGCGTGGGAATTTGTAGGAAAGGTTGTTGGCTCGGGACCTGATGACTCCACATACATCTTTTGGCACACATGTGGAGCCCAGCACGTCTGTAGCTTCATGTCAGTGTGAATTAGAGAAACCACAGTGGCTAAGATATGGAATCTGGCTGCCAGTCTTGTCTTCTGGCTCTGTCTTGTACTATCTGGGCGAACTCTAATTGACCAGACCTTTCCGATCAGCTCCTTCTTCATCTGAAAAATGGAGCCTTGAATGTAAATCAAGGAAATGATACAGGGAGCAATAAAAGTCTCACAGTTGGAAAGCAAATATGAGGTCATCCAGGTTGGAATTCCCACTTTGCCTTGTGCCTGGGGAGATTTTACTGCTGGGGACACCTAGTTCCTTTTGAGTAGCTATGGGTGATAGAAAGTCATCTTGTAACTTTAGCTGCAAGATGTTATAAATATATACATTGAAGTCATTATCTATCTATCTATCTATCTCATTTAAGGTTCACAACAGTTGATGGGATTATTCTTATTTTGTGCTTGAGGCTTAAAATATAGAGATTTATCCCCCAATTACACAGTAAGTATATATCCAAGCTAAGTGCTGAATCATATTTCCAGACTGTTAATTCTGGAGTAGATGCCATAGCTTCCCCCTATCAGCTGCTTCTATCTTTTGGCAAGTAGTTAGGTTATAAATAATGGATTCTTAATTAATCTCCACCCTTTTGGTCAAAAATTCTTCCAAGAGCCTGACCTTTTGCTATCATTAATGTCTATTTCTCATCTGTGTTTCTTGAGCTTGGAGAACAGCATGTCACCATTTGCTGTTCAATTATTCTCCTTGAAGAGTCATTTTACCTTTCATCTTTCTCTTTACATTTAATAAACCACAAAGAAAGTTCTTTTGCAAGAAGATTGCCAGCCAGCCTGCAGACCAAAATGATGGTTTCTATTTCCCACCCAAGGTAGCCCTAAAACACTTTGAGAAATTGATTCAGAATATAAGAAGAAGTCTCTGACCTCTTGGACCTCATAATCTAGTTGAGATGACTAGACTAATACATACGAAAGTGAAGAACAAGACAAGACTGCCTAGCTTTATGTGTTAAAAAAGACCACTCATTTTCAGGCATCTTATATGTGTGAATGGAGACTACTGCGGGAGAAATGACCCAATAAACTTCCTAAAAATGTGCTGTTCAAGTTTGGATGGAAATGTGATGTTGGAGGGTGGATAAGAATTTTAGGGGGTGGTAGGTAAAAGGGGCAAAAGGTACAGTGCAGGCAGAGTTTACTGGGGTCTCAAGGCCAAACGCAGGGCAATCTGTCCTTCAGAGCTTCAGTCCTCATGAAGACTTAAATTCTCTTTCAACTAGATTAGGAAAATAAACCATACACTAGTGCAGTCTGTTAGAGAAGGGCTTGTCCACACATCAGCAAGGCTCCTATCGCTTCTTGTTCATTGACCAGTAGGACCATTTCATGGCCAGGCCAATGCATAAGCATGGGTATAAGGTGGCTAATAATAAGAAGTGTGAGCACAGGAACTGCCTGATTTTTTTTAGGACCTTGAAATAGGAAATCTCAGGAATAGTCACCCTTAAGAATTATTTACCCACATCCAGACTATCTGATAAATTTTCTGCTATAAAAATACCTAGTGACAGACTCAAATATCAAATCCATGCTGTTTCCAAATATATTACATAGCTACATTGGACTTGATCCTTCTAGCAGGACTCAATTAGTGGCTTTCATGTTCTATATGCATTAATTTCCTCAATGCCTTATATGTTGGAGGTGGCAACTCATTAAAGTTCAGCTCTAGTGGTCTAAAGGAGTTATTTACTTCATTGTGTAAGTTACATTTTTCAGTCAAGAAATAGCATCACCCTGTCCTAGGGACTACAAGAAGGTGAATTATATATCCTAGTGCATGAAATAACATAATTATTTTCTATCCGAAATTTGAAGAAGCTCTGAGAGTGGTGGTCTATGGAACAAAACTTGTTTTAATTAAATTCAATTATATGCTGCCAGGAAATGGTTAGGTTCCATGTGAAATGATCAGGGAAGGCTAGAGAAGTCTCAGGCAGTGCCCCATGTACCTGGGAGAATGACATTCGCACAGCAAGAAGAAATAGCAGACCCTGGTGAATACCGTATCAGAGGTATGGGAACTTTGTCTGGAGCCAGGCAGAAGAAAGTATTTGCACTGGAATACTCTAGAGACAGGTCAGTAAAAAAGGTGGCCTTCAGCTGAGTCTTGGAGATAAGGCAGAACTTGAAAGAAGGCAATGGAAAGGTAGATACGTGGGGGGAGGGGTTGGAAAATGAGGAGGCGCATGCACAAGGAGGGGCACGGTTCCTGGGGTGGGATAATGTAGGAGTGCTTCCCTCCAGGGGTGAAGGATGCAGATGTCAGAGATCCTGAGTTGGCATTTTAAGAAAATTTCTCTGTGCTGATGGGCCCGGCCCGGTGAGCTGTCAGGGGTGTGAAACCAGGGCCTGACATGATTAAGAAGCCCTTCAGACTCAAAGATGAATTTCAACTTGAAGCAAGAACGTTGTTTTGCTTGTCATTTATCTTATTTTGCAGTTATTTAGTTGGCAAGGCCCAGATTAGCCTTCTTCATTACGTTAGAAAGTGGTTTTTCAGGGTACATAATTTCTTAAATTTCTTTTCTCTCACTCTCTTTCTTGATAAAATGCATTTTGCTTTCCATTAAGTTATACTGCGTCATCTTTGTTCATTACTGTTAAACGGGGGCGCCAATGGAATTCAAATGTTTTACTAACTGCTAAATTCAGGATGTGTATGTATTGTAAAATATTGGAATTTAAACTGTCTCCAGTCGGAACAAAGACAAAAATTGACCATTTAGCTGTGTGCATCTGCCTTTCTGATGAATTCGGAATACAGATGATGCCTAATGTGTTCAGAGTGTAGCTGGGTTACTGAGGCCTTGGTGAGCGGAACACATTCTGAGGATTCCTAAGTTCACGTGTGATCCATATGGGGTGGCAAAGCTGCCCATGAAAAAGATGCAGAATGCTTCAAGCTCACTGGGATTTTTACTTGGGATAACGTGGAGTCCAGTTCTCCTTTACAGCTGTTCCCAGTGTTCCCGGTGCCTCCTGCACCTGGGCCTTCTCTGCGCAGTCTTAGAGCTCTCTCAGTCCTCTCCACATTCCTCCTCCCTCCTGAACTCTTTCCCTGGAGCTTTGCCCTCCCCAAAGGGGAGCCCGGCCAGAGCACAGCATGGAGGACAGAGAGGTCCCTGCTCCCTCTCTGAGTACCTTGGGGCTGGCTGCACCCTTCAGTTCAAAGTCACTACTCTTTGACTCCGCTGTACTGATTCTCTTTCTAGGTAACTTCTTGTCCAACCTCCTTGACTGTTTTGAGACTCAGCTTAGCCCCAGACCACTTGGATCCAGGGAACCCTTGCTGAACAGCTGTGGCCACCCTGGGTTTGTCCCTAAAGTTTCCTACAGGGATCTATTTTTCCTGGGAACAGCATTTACTCCAAATGTTTCCTCCTATTCCCAACTCTGTTTAAAACTCACTTTCCCCATGCTTCCTCATTCTCTCAAATGCCAAGGTAGTACAAGACACAGTATTGGCAATAAATTAGTGCTTTCTGAAAGCCTGTTTGGAAACAGGTAAGCCTTAAACCATAAATAACCATGACATTTTCATTTTAACAACAGCCTTCAACTAACCTAACAGTGGACATGGTTCAGTGTAGCTTCATGCTGTGGTACAGAATAAGATTCATGGCCTGTGAAAGGTTCCAACAGTTTCTCCCAAGATGATCTTTCTACCTTTCCCCTTTTGAAAAGCATTAAAATGAGTCAGTGTTGTAGAACACCTGGCATTTGGAGAGCTCATTAAAGTTTTCAAGATGTTTTCCTAGGCTTAGGAAACTTAGGCTGTTGCTTCTATCAATTCTGTGGGATAGGTAAGTGTACTGATTATATTGCTCCAATTTACAGATGAATAAATGAAGGCTCATTCTTCTGAAAAACAAGCCCTTAAGTCTGGTGTTTCCTGAGAGTTATCTCTACTACTTCTGAGAAATCTGGGATTTAAAAATGCATGTAGTCTATATACTCTTCAGTGTGCTTTCCTTGTAGAAATAACAGAAAAATACAGTGACATGAAACAAATTAATCAGAAAGGCCCAGGTTTATTGATCTATTTTTATTTCTTTTCAAAAATGTATTCTCTGATCCAGGTGTGGTGGCACATGTCTGTGATCTCAGAATTCTGTAAGCTGAGGCAGGAAGGAAAACTATGAATTCAAGAACCATCTAACTACACAGAGAGACCTTGTCTCAAAAATCCAAGGTGTGTTACCAGGGATTTAGCTTAGTGGCATAAGCGCCTGCCTGACAAGTGTAAGGTCACAAGTTCGACCCCTGGTATAAGAAAAAAAAATTTCAAGGTGTGGAGATCGAATTCTCTAAACTAAAAGAAAGTCTTTCCTTTCTACTTTTTTTTAAGTGGTTGAATGAACATCTGGCTGGATTAGGGCTGGCTGAACTAAACAGCACAGACTCTGGCTGCAGAGATGGTGGTGTGGTGGGGTCTGACCACCCAGAGTGAGAGGAGGAAAGAGGAGATACCAGCCCCTGTCAGCACGAAGGGAATCCATCTCTGGTTCTATTTGTCTCCATGACTTTATGCAAAATGACTTTCCTGCTCCAGGGTTGGAGGACTATGCCCCTCATATTCCCTAGCAACAACTCAAAATATGATCCTTTCCTGGCATCTATAATGGGAAAGCCTATTCCTCTGATCCTAGTTTGCATTTTCAAGGATTTCTGCTGGGAAAAGCATTATAATAACAGCGTTGCCCCTGTGGAGCAAGACACTAGTTTGATTCACTAAATGTGAAGCTCAAAGCATCAGGTGAGTTCGCAAAATGGCCCTGATAATTTTTCATGCCTTATTTATCAGTTGGTAGATTTGAAGATAATTTTGAGGTATGCAGTGATACATCCTTTACCTGTTCTGCACTATTATGCCTTCATTCATCTAGACCCACAAATGTGTGCAGAAGGATCTCAGCATTTGATCTGCAAGATGAGTCCACAGTATTAAGTCAACAATGAATATTTATTGCTTTTCTCCAAGATGACAACATGGGCTTTTGTAGAAGACTGAAGACATAGATCTGATGGCTTGGTTTGCCTAAACTGGCTGCATTTGATTAGGAAGGGGAAATCCCCACCACCTTTGGGCTAAGCCTGTCAAATAGAAAGGTATGATTTAATTGTGCATCCTGCCTCCTTAAAATACACACTCAAGATTGCTCTATGAAGGATGGAAGGTCTTTCTTTGACAAATATAGGAGTCTAGCCACATGCCAGGTAGTCTAAGGACTTCATATGTTAACTCTAATTCTCACAGTAATCAAGACTATCACTATTATTATTTTGAGGTGCTAGTAGTTGAACCCAGGGCTTGTGCTTGCTACCACTGAAGTGACAACTCTAGCCCAGAAAAACCATTGATATCATCCCCATTTTGCAGATGAAGAAACTGAGGCACAGAATGGCTAAGTGATGTGTCTAATATTCACTGAGCTTTTAGGTGAGGGTGCCAGGTTCTAATGCTTTGCTCCAAAGTTGTCTTTCAGTTTCAAGGAATTCTGGGATTGGGAAAGTTTTTCTGAACCTCTAAAGAATTTGCTACTATACATGGCACAGTAGTTGTTGGCAGAGTTGTTTGTTTTATCCCCTAAAGGGAAGAGTCCTGGAGGGCGGGGTCTGTAAACTAGTATCCCAGTGTTTGACACAGAGCCCCAAACATAATAAGCACCACCTCTAATACATATTCATATGTAGTACAGGGGGTATGAGTGCAACCAACTTTGCCATCAGGTGTCCTGATATTCCATGGATTAGTCTTTTCTCCTACCAAAGTTGCTGAAATGTTCCTTTCTGCCATGTTTCTGGGAGAACTTCCTCTGGAGTATGCAGGTGACAGAGAGGATCAGGACACACTGTGCTGTCAGCCATCATCAGTGCTTATTGTGAGAGTAATGAATGTTCTGCCTACCCCTGTTTCAGCCTCTCACCGACAGCTCCCCACCCCCTTTTTGTTTGATTGTTGCTGGCTCACACATCATTCATGCTATGGACCTTGGCACTCATCAAGTCCATACCCCTTAATTGTTTTTATCTTCCACATTCCATCCTTGCTGAAAAGCCAGCAGCTCTAACTGCTCAAGCTCTGTCAGTCTCCTGTAGATTTACTTGCTTCTTCCAAGAAATGAAGAAGCGATCTGTGGTCTTCTTTGTCCCCTGGACTTGATGGGAGTTGTGGATTATAAAGGCAGTTGTCGACGGTTCCCTCCAGGGAGATCACTTCCGGAAGATTTTCAAGAAGGGTCATTGCCTGCGGGGCAGGAGATCCTGCCTTGGAGACACAGTGTCTGTCTATGTCTCCTGCCACTTTCATCACTGGCTTCATGAGCCTGAGTAGTCATGTGACTACCCTGAATCTCAGTTTCCTTGTCAGTGAAGGGAAATTATTTATAATGAGAATCAAGTACATGTGAATGTATTTGGTAAATTATGAAGTAGCACACAATTGATGGGAAAGTGTCAGAGGTGTTGCAGGTGAAAACTAAGGAAAGTGTGTTCTCTGTTTTTCTACAGTCAGGGGTTGTTGTGGGACATCCAGCTGTGGGATCATCTTTCCTCCCTAAGAGCAGCTCACAGTGGAAGGTGAATCAACTGGATGCTGATTTAACTGTTGAACTGAGCAGAACTGAGGATACTGGGGTAACTTAGGGTGATAAATCACTTGGTGGCAATAGTGGCAGTGCTTCTTGACCGAAAGCACAAAGTGCCATGTAGATGATCAGCAGCCCTCAGTAGTGAACTCTACTTTCCATGGTGGAGCTGATGAGAATATAACCAGAGACCTTAGTCCCCTGGGAATCATGAGGATGTCTAAATTATTTCTTGGTCATTCCTGGGCTGTAGGATCCCTGAAACTGGACTCTCAGAAACCAGGAAGGTGCCAAGGATAGAAGTTGCTCATTCAGCTGTAGCAGCTGAGTAGGAGGCCTTAGAGGGGAGCACGAGGGTCCAAGGCCTCAGAAGACAGAGTTGTCTCAAACTGGATTTGAGCATGATCCCAGGAAAGGCTGATGCTAGGGTTTAATGTTATGGTTTGAATATTTTCTCCCAAGAATTCATGTGTTAGAAACATAACCCCACATTCATATGGAGGTGGAGACTTTGGGAGGTAATTAGGCTTAGGTGAGATGCCAGAGGCAGGGCTTCCATGATGGCTTGAGCAGCTCTGCAAGAAGAGGAGCAGAGACCTGAGCTGACTCACTTGGTCTGTCTTGCCCGATGGCTCTACCTGCCATGTCATGATAAAGCAAGGAGGTCCACATCAGATGTCCAGCAGATGCCCACTTCATGCTCTTGGACTTCCTACCCTGTAGAACTGTGAGCCAAACAAACTGTCATTTTTTGTAAATTATTCAGTCTTGGGTATTTTCTTACAGCAACAGAAAATGGCCTCAAACAATAATGTGGCACATGTGGGTTGTAGTCAAGATCAGTTGATTTCCACAGAGCTAGGTTAGAGCCGGTAAGAATTAGAACCAACAAGAGAGGAGGCAGGTCAGCAACGAGGAGGGCGACCCTACATGTGCTAGGTGTCTGGGTATGCGTGTGTCAGCCAAACAGCGTGGGCCTCGGGAGTTAGGGTCTTCTCGCCAGTGTCTTTAAGCTGAATTCATTAAGTCTATATTTTTAAAGAACTTTTTTTCTGATTAGAAAAATGGTACATATTAATTATGGAATAACCATAGCATACAGAAAGGTGATATTTTTAATATCCTGACCCAGTGGAAGTCATTGATTTTGGTGTATTTTTTTCCAATTTTTTATTGGGTTTATTTTTCAAATTAAGATGGTCTCCTGTTTACTCCTATAAACTATTTGCTCCTATAAACTCCTATTTGCTCCTATAAACAAGCAAGTACCTCAGGGCATTAATCTTCTGGGTGGTGGCACTTGACTATTCTGCTTGGACATGGCGGGTCTGGAGAGCGGGTCCCTGACCTCCCTGGTCTCACATGTGGAGCCAGGCTGCAGGGTGAACAGGTCAGAGCTGGCCAGACAGGAGTGGGAAGCTGAGCAAACCCAATAAGAGAACAGTGTCTGCATTTTTCCCTCTGCCTTGCAGCAAGCAAGTCTCTGTCAGTTGAGCTTCAGCAAGTGTTGACAGGGTGACAAGCTTCTCCATAGTTCTCCTCGTTAATATGTGTGTGGAGCTGTGTCTGAATCTACAGCCATGGCAAGGGACATTTTTGTTTTGGTTCTCATCAGAATAATAAATCTGCTAGAGAAAGCCCTACAGGAGAAAAGAGTGTATTCTCTGCCCCGCCTCCCCGAATCTGTCATTTCTGCCCAATCAGCCTGGCCGTCAGGCAGGTGGACCTGAGGCTCTGCAGAAGAGACATTTCAGCAGAAATGGAGTGACTGAGTGGACAGGACAGTGGGGGATGGTGAGCTCCTGGGCTCCATTCTCTACCCTGTATCATTGGTTCCCAATAGGACAACCGAGGTTCCAAAGGGAGTTAGGGAGAGTGGGCAAGTGTGATAGAAATAGAAACTGCTGGCCAGGATGGACAGTGTCCTCAGCAAGCCAAAAACATTGGTTCAAGGGCTCTTGGAGGGTGACTCAGACCAGAAGGCTTTTAGGATTTGCACCCATCAGCCTTCTTGTGTCCAGGGAAGGATGGGCTCTCACCCTCTACAGTCACTCTGAGAGCAATTCTCATCCTGAATGCTACCAATAGATCTCAGGGCTCTGATTCGTGGATGTTATTTTGAGCCTATCAAACTTTTTCTAAGTCTTCTTTCAAGAGTACTTGAAGCGGGAGATGAGATGGTGCCATTGCTTGGGAGTCATATGTGCCTAGCGCCTAATCCTATTGTGCTAGATATTGCAATTCTGTGCATCTGGTGTATTTTCTGAGCCTCAGTTCCTTTGACTGTAATGTGGAAGTCATAATAGCACTGAGTGAAACATGTTTTAGGCATCTAATATATGATAGGTATTAAGTGTTTAATGCAGGGCTTGGCACAAAAGAAATGCCCCCCAAAATAGTGTCTTCTGACATGCTCTGAGTGACCTACACTGTCTGAGGTCTTATTCTCAGGAGCATTTGCTATGAGTAAACTTGGATATTCATGATCATGGAGTACAGTTGGGATTTTATCAAGACCTCTGCTATCAGTTCCTGAAGCAGTATCCTCAGAAACTCTGAAAATGGCCTTCAGCGACAATGATGGCAGCTAGGAGCAGTGAGATGTAATTAGTCCATTCTCTCTATCCATTGCCCTGTGCTTGAATTTACAGAGTAGCATTTTTCCAGCATCTCCATAGACCTGGCCCTCTGAGGACTAAGAGCCCTTTGGTCCTCTCTAAGTGACAAATTTGGTAAGAACCACGTCAACAGTTTCAGGGCAGCATGGGGAGGGGATAAGTTGCTGTGACAGCACAGGAACCACAGTTCTTGCATCACCAGGGTAAGGTTTCGGTGGCCTTCAGTCCTGCCCCCTGTAAAGCGAGGGTTACTTAACTATGGCTTATTGCAGTGCTGTATTTGGGCCCTAAATTAACCTGGATCTGGGCCTTTGACCCTAGGCAGGAAGCTGCCTCAGGAGTCTGCTGAGATCAGTGAAACTCAGCCTCTAGGAATGTGCAGCACTGTATTTTTCTAATTTAATTACCTCGAGGGACAAAGTGGAGTTGTGGATTCCCTGAATAGTCTGGAGAGGAAAATTTCCTGCCATGCTGGGATGTGTTGGAGGCAGGAGCCTATCTCTATGGATAAAATTAGTAACTCCAGGTCTAATTTGCCTTTGAGAGGCACTTGTGTTGCCCTGGCTTCCTGGGTGACTTGATGCTGTGTTTGCACCTCTGTCTTCACCTACCAGGCCCCCGGTAGCTGCTTTGTGAAATCTATGTCCATGTTGCAGCTGCTTTAGCTGCCAGCCTCTGTTCTTCTGTGGCTCATAGATGGATTAATAGGCAGTGCAGTTGCCTTCTCTCCTACTTTAGCATAGCATCAGGAGACACTGCAAATTTCCATGGGCGAGCTTGCCTAGCTCATCTCTGAATCTCCATACATACAAACTGTGGCCTCTACAGTTTATGCTGGGATATTCTGACTTGAGAAAGTACTATCTTATCATGGATAACTTTGCAAAGGGGCATTCAAACACTTTCATCTTATCAACTGTAAAACTACACTTCTCTTTGTAATGTATTATTTAATACTATATATAATTATCTGATATATAAATAATGTAAATGTGTGATTGAAGCTTATACATACATTTCATAAAACAGTACTTACATTTGCTAAATGCCATGCATTGTAATTCAGTCTATTTATTTTACCTGCCTTCAAAACAAATATAGGTCTAAACTAAATTGGTTTTATGATTCATGAAGACATCACAAACCACAACTTGAAGATCATTGCTTTGGAACAGTACTATCTAATAAAAATAGAATGCAAGTCACTGGATGTGAGCCACATACATAATTTTAAATTTTCTAGTAGCCACACTAAGCAGGGAACAGAAAAGCAGCAGAATGAATTTTGATACTATATTTTATATTCATAAAATATTTTATATAATTTTTTTACATGTGACCCATATAAGAGTTTCCACACAGATCTCTGGAATCTGGTGCATATGTTACACTCAGAGCACAAGACTAGATACATCTCAAGTGCTCAGCAGTCCCCATGGGTTTGGCGGCTATAGTATGGAACAGGGTAGCCAGAGAGGCATCTGGGAAGAGCAATCAAATTTTTTCATGGTGTGCACAGTTGGAGGAAGTATAGAAACATAGTCTTTCTGTCTCTGTCTCTGTCTCTGTCTCTGTCTCTGTCTCTGTCTCTCTCTGTCTCTCTCTCTCTCTCTCTCTCTCTCTCTCTCTCTCTCTCTCTCTCCAAGCTGCATTTCTCAGGCACCTCTTCATCAGCACCAAGAAATTCATTACAGCAGAATGAACTTTGGATTGTGGTCTGGATTTATGCATAAAATCTTATCTTTTCTTGCAGCTTTGAGGTATGTCAAGGGGAAGGTTACGGCAAAGGGCATTTTCTTGTTTAGTAAACCCTGGGCCTGTGCTTGGTAGTAAAATTAGGAGTTGGCGTCTAAGTGTTTTTTAAGGGACACTTCCTTCTGTGCTAGTTTGAGGGATTGTCCTTTTGTCTTTGTGACCTTACTTAACTCTTTCTGCACTAGGGGAATTGTCAGTCCCTCAGGACTTACCACTATGACAGTCTCCTATTTGTTTTATAAGTCTCAGAGAGAAAACTGAAAGAATTGAAGTAAGATCATATTGTGCTTCCAAACCTGCTAACTTTGTTATTGTTCGTGATGACAGAACTTGCGAGCTGACATTTACATCAAGGCTTTAGAAATAAACCTTGCTTATAACATCACCAGATTTAACTTTCTGAGCAACACTGCAAGCTGGAATTGCTATCCTCTTCATTTTATATATAAGGAAACTAAGGCTCAGGAAGGTTAAGTAAATTGTTCAAGATCATGTATTTGTTCAAATCAACATATATTTTCTGAGAACCTACCAAGGACAATACTACATGTTATATAATATAACAAGAAATAAAGTTCTAGCTATTGGTTGAAATTTGCACTTAAATGCAAATCTCTTTTTTCAGATTTCAAATATTTTCTTTGATGTCACAATATTCTTATGTCATGTGAGTGGAAATGTTCACCATCTACACTTAGTTTGTTCATGGCTTTACTTGATTCTTCTGTCTATAATCTCTTTTCAATCATTTGAACAAATAACTGGGTATTTGGGAGTAGAGTTGTTATGAGTTAGACCTAGAACATGCCCTACAAGACTCATGTGTTTGACAGATGATTGGATCATGGGGGCACAAGACTCTTCAGTGGATTGGACAGATGTGTTGTGAGGAAGTGGGAACTGCTGCATGGCTGAATAGATCTATTCTTGTTTATTAGCTCCTCTTTTTCCTCTCTGCTTCCTGACTGCCATGGGATGAGCAACGGTCACCCACCATGTCCTTCTATCATCCCCCTTTTGCCTTTGGTCAGCCAAAGCCAAACTTTAGACTGAACCTCCTGAAGACTGTGAGCTAAGTAAACTTCTTTAAGTTGTGGGTAGTAGATATTTTGTTGCCAGTAATGGGAAACACGAATCTGCTCTGTTTTCTACATTTACCAATCCCCTGTAAACTCACTTAATACCAGAAAAATTGAACAACTTTCCTTGTGCTATTGAGTAAGCTAGTTACATTTATATTGAACTAACTAAAGCAGAAAGCTGAACCTAGGATTCAAGACCCTCATCTTTCGGAAATCCTCATCTTTCAGTTTTTATAGCTGAGTCCCAGTGAGCATATTTTCATGGTATTCTAGAATATTCTACAATGTGGGTTGCTAACAGAAGCTAAGTAAGGAGAGAAAAGTGTCTGAAGGAGCTCCTTGTGTCAAATAAATTTAAGAATCTTAGATTTCAACAAAGTTTAGTAGATTTTTTAATAGATGAAATCCCCAGAGCCCTTAACATGCAAATGTGACTTGTGAATCATCAAGACAGATATAGATGTGGATATAAATATAGATTTAGGATAGACATATAGAGGAAGATGCAGATTATAAATATGTGGAGAGAAGGAAGGCAGCATTATGGAGTGGTTAAGTACATGGATTCTAGATTTGAACTGCAGAGTGAACCTGGCCCCAACACTTGCTGATTTGGTGACCTATCTTGCTTCAGTTTCTTCATCTGTGAAATGAATACAATAGTTGAGTTACAATTTCAGTGGGTAC
The DNA here is from genome assembly GCF_034190915.1 of Cavia porcellus. Classification (NCBI taxonomy): domain Eukaryota; kingdom Metazoa; phylum Chordata; class Mammalia; order Rodentia; family Caviidae; genus Cavia; species Cavia porcellus. The sequence continues at coordinate 10,542,547 of NW_026947512.1, read as the reverse complement.
AGACCCCAAGTTATGGCATAAGAAGGCAGCATGTAGGGAGTTATTTGACTGATTTGAGAGGTGAAACTATTTGACAGGTGAGACAGTGATCCTGACTCTTAATGGTACAGCTGAGATCAGAATGCAAACCTTCTTGATTTCTGGTTTCATGCTCTTTCTGCTGGGTAAACTTCCTCCTTTGATGCTGGCTGCTTTTTCTTGCCATCTGAATAATACCATATTTTTCATTGGAATCTTTCAATTTTTTAAATTTCCCTTTTTACTGTGTTTAGATAAAATTTGTTTGTACCTATTATATAGATAAGTGGACACAATGAAATATCAGTACTTTGAGAACAATTATTACTGCAATAATGGTTTCTTTCATACTTTATAGTAAAATAAAAGTTATATTGTAAGGAAGGAAAATTTGGTCTTAATTTTATCCCAAGTATTTTGAAGTCTCTCCAGGTCCAATTTGAGCATCCTCTTTTTGTGTGTGTAAATCTCCAGTCTGGGGAGGCATCTTGACCTCATCATCTGCATTTTTGTCAGAGTACCTGTTCCAGAATGCAGGTGTTCACAACTCCCTACAGGGCCAGGGAGCAGCCTTCATCTTTCAAGATCATCTCCTCGATATTAGTGTCAGAAATTCTCAAAACTGCCTTCTCACTTGGGGACTCTGTCAAATGGACCGTTAGGTGGAAATAAATCAATTGGGAGAAACATCCATACCTGAAATTTACCTTGTAAGTTTTCTTATGAATTTGTTACAGATTTGTATCTCAACTATTTGATGCAGACAAACAGACTTTTCTTATATTTATCTACCAAGAATTATTGAGTGCCTACCATGTGCAGAGTACAATGTATCTGGTGTCAATATAAATGGAAAAATGTATGTAAGAGCAGAATCTCTGATCTACACAAGCTGACATTCTAAGGTGAGACCATGGGTGACATTCTCCCTTTTCCTCTTCTCTTCCTTCCATGGAAGTGTTGAACTACTCTCTACTCAGTGGTCTACTCAGTGGTCCAGAATAAAGAGACTCTCATCGATGTGGGTACCTTTCCTCCCCTGTGGCTGGGAAATCTTCCTTTAGTGATGAAGCTTCTCTTATAATGGCACCAGGCCTCAGGTGCTTTACCTGAGGAAGATCTAAGACCCTCGGTATAATCAGGAGTGGAGTAATAGCTATGGTGATTATCTTTTATTTTCTAAAGCTGGGAAAAATGCTGATGAAAACAAATACTTGCCTTGGTGAGAAGTGATTACTTTGTAAGGTACCTAGTGAGGGGATCAGCCAGTTCTCAGCTCTCATCAGGTGACTCACATTCCTTATGCTGGTAGACCATACTTTGTCACTCTCTCTGCAGCCAGCAGATGGAGGTGATGACTCATGTGTCTTCTGTCAAGGTTTAAGGTATGTTTGCCCTAACTGGCAAGATCCAAAAAAGAATCATGCGTGACTTCCTCTGATGGAGCGTGATGGAGAGTGGATGAGATTGGTGCTCAAAAGGTTTAAAGCAAGGGCCACAGTTTGCAAGTAGAGTAATCATTCAAAAAGAACATTGGTACTGAGGCTGGTCTGATAGAGACCATTAAGCTGGCAGCACCATCAACACTTGTGATGCACTCGGCCCAATGGTGAAAAGCATCAGTCTAGTGAAATCAGATGGTCAGAGATAGCTCAAAGACAGAGAGAGCTGGCTGGTCCTCCTTTCTAGGCATTGAAGGAAATAAGCTGAAACACCTGTGGTTACTCATAGGCGCAGGCATCCCCCTACCCAGGAAGGCACAGAAGAAAACCTTCAGCTTCAGAAACAGAAAGCCAAAAACTTGCTAGGGTAACACAAGTCACTCCTAAAGATGGAAAATGCAAGTGCCTTGAAATACCTGAATTACATTTTCCTTTCACTTTCTCTGTACTTTTCTTTATTTTCTACTTCTTATTCCCCTTCTTTCTTCTTTCCCTATTTTCTCTTCCTTCCCTTCTTTCTTCTTCAGTCTTTCTCTGCTTCTTTCTCCCAAAACTTCCATTCACCAGAACTTATACATCTTCCTAGGTCTGTGCTATTATTTAGATTCTATGTTATCAGATCAGGGATTGAGGGACCCCTACACTTCATATGATTATAGCCTAACAGTAGCTATGACTGTTAGCCATGACATGCCAATATGCATTCTCCTCTTTTCTCTTGGTGGTAGACATGTATTATTATTATTATTTCAAATTAAAAGACTACCTTTCTCAGAACCACAAAATGACCATACTTACAAAACTGATATAGTGATTTCATGCAATCGCAATCAAAATACTGATAGATTTCCTCACACAACTAGCGAAAGAAATCCTAAAATTCATTTGGAACCATAAGAGAACTGGAACAGCAAAAACAATCTTGGGTAACAAAAGCAAAGCAGAAGGTATTAAAATCTTAAATTTGAAGTTATATTACAAAGTAATAGTGATAAAAACAGCACAGTACTGGCACAGAAGCAGACATGTGGATCCGTGAAACAGAATGTAGGAAGCAATAAATGGTAGAGGGAAAATTGATTACCATACACAGAAGATTGGTTCTGGATCTGTATTTATCACCATATACTAAACTAAAACAAAATGAATGAAATATTTACACACGAAAACAGAACTTTAATCTGCTAGAAGATAAAATACATAAAACTCTTGCAATTATAGTTTTAGGCAAGGAGTTTCTGAACAGAACCTCAGTGGCACAAGAAATAGTACCAAACAGAAATGGGATCATATTAAATGAAAAACTTTTGGCACAGCAAAGGAAACCACCAACAGGGTGAGACAACCTATAGAATGGGAAAACATTTTTTGCCAGCTATTCCTCAGTCACAGGACTAATACTTAGAATACATAAAAAAAGAAACAATGTTAGACATCCTCCCCAAATTTAAAAATCCAATAAAAAATTGGCAAGTGAAATACATAGATACTTCCCGGAAGAAGTACAAATGGCCAATAAATACATGAAAAAAATGTTTGACCTGGTCATTATAAAAACGCAAATTAAAACACCACGGAGTTTACATTTAACTCCTGAAAGTAGATGTAATCAAAAAATCAAATATCAACAAATGCTGGTGAAGCTGTGGGGAAAAAGAATCTTTCTACATTGTTGGTGGGAAGATGATCTATTACAACCACTATAGAAATAAATATGGAGATGGCTCAGAGAGCTAAAATAAGGAATTACATTGAACTTAGCTATTTCCCATCTAGGTATCTTCCCAGAAGAGTTAAGATGTCCTATTATGGTGACACACGCAATTCATAGTAGCTAAATCTTGAAAGCAGCCTATATGTTCACCAACAGACGAGTGGATAAAGAAAATATTGTATTTATACACAATGCAGTACTGTTGTACTATAAAGAAAGATAAGCTTAAGTCATTTATAGGAAAAAGAAATGTGTCTTGAGACCATAATGTTAAGTGAAATAAATCAGGGACAAAAGCTTAAATATTGCACGGTTTCTTTTATATAAGAAACCCAAAATGTACATAATGAACAAAACAAAAGATAAACAATAGAAGATCAGAAGATAGATTTTTTTTCTGCCCAAAGAGGAAGGGGAACAAGAGATGAAGGAGAAAGTGGGAGGAGGAGGGGATGAAAAAGGAATAGAGATGTGTTATGTACATGTACCACCTCCCCGCAAGGAATGTAATCATTGTGTACTGCAAACATGTGGCAATAAAATCTGAAGAAAGAGATTGTTTGTCTCAGTCTTTCTTATTATGAATGGCCAACTGATCAATCAAGGTAGGGCCAGTGAAATATGTTATGTGTAGGGTCTTATGTGAGACTCCGGGAAATTTGCATGTAGGAAGCCTACCAGCTAGAATTGCATTCTTTTTGTCCTTCCACTTTCCTCCTTCCTGCTGACTGAGCATGGGAGTGATGTCTAGAGCTGTAGAAACCAGCTTGGAACATACAGTAAGCCCAAGGATGAAAACTACCTAATACTAAGATGAGAGAGAAGACAGTAGGTGCTCAGACCATAACACTCTGTTCACAGTATCAGCTCTGACCTGGGATTGCATGGGCTTCTTACAAATGAAAAAGGAATAAATGCCTATGTCGTGAGGCCATTGCTATATCTAGTTTCATTACCATAGAAGAACTCAGCTCTAAATGGCCCACCAACCACGTCTGCATATATTTCACATGCTCCACTATTCCTAGATCATTTACTCTTCCATCTTCTCTATCAGGAAGATGAGATTTGAGGGCAGCTCGAGCACTGTCATGTCAGATGGCACATCACAAGTGGCGTAGCATCCCTGATGCTGCTTTTAGCCAACAAACCCATCATGGGCCTTGTGTGGGACTGTGAGGAGTTCGGAGCCGCAGCAGCAGAGGGTCTGAGTCTCTAGCCTTCACAGCAGTCTTCTGTACAGTGGTATAGGGGGAGGCAAGGGCCATCTGTCTAAGGCTGTCGGCTACTGTCCAGGAGCCTGGACAAGGCAGCAATTTATGGGATGCCTTTGACTTTGAGTGTAAGGGGGGCTTCATCAAACTGATTTTGCTCACTCTGTTGTGTGTACATTCACAAAGTAATTTACAGTTCCCTTGGAAACATGAAAGAGTGTGGGTCTAAATTTAGAGTGCTCATTCTGAGCCAGTGTAATAAGCTCAAAGCAGATTCAGAATGAAGAAATGTGGGACAGTTCACCCATAAATCTATAAACATGAAGCTCATCTATTGGGTCACGGAGACGATTGTTGCTCCAGCAGGAGGTCTGGAAAGAAGCAGAAGGGAGGTGGCCACTTCTCTTTATGTTCCGGGAGCTCTAGGCCTCAATGCCTCAGCTTTCTGGTTTACTCCTTTGTCTTTTCAGTTGCGTGAGGCCCCACGACACTTGCCATCTGTCTTCTGTTAAATTTTCTTGCAAAGTGTCTCAGTGTGTGGTCCCAGGGAACCAGCATGTGAAGCTCTCAGGATGCAGCCAGATCATATTTTCAAATTTCATCCACACGCTGGTTTCCCAGGAAGGTCCTGGCAGCCTGCAAGGCAACGCTCATCCATTTCCAGACAGCAGGTGTGAGGCAGAACACGGAAGCAGTGAGGACTCCAGATAAGCTCCACCTTTTATCATGACAGCATATGGGCTGTCAGCTCTCCCTGGGAACAATGTTCTTTCCCTGGGCTTGGTGACTGATGGTCTCTTGCCTAGATTAGATGTGACTCCTCCAGTGGGTCTTACACTACTCCAGTGTCTCCTTCCCAACCACGCTCCATGCTGCCAGGGAGTAATCTGGTAGCACAGCACTCCATCCCTGCCTGACAGCTCTGTGGCTGCTCCCAGAATCCCTGCTGAAAGGTGACACTGTGACCTTCCTACCATTTGGCCCGCAGTGAGCGTGCTGCTCGTATTAATTCAAGGAATTTATTGAGTTCCTGAGCAAATACCACCATCTTACAATCATGAAATGTCTCCCTCCCACCTCTATCCCAAGCTTGTTAACTCCACAATGAAGATGGTCTGTGAGATGACTCTATTGAATTTTGAACCTCATCCCTTACGTTCCTGGCTTCTTGATTCATGCTTCAGGACATGGGTGCATGGTCCTATTGGTTCTGGTTCTGAGCTTTGGTTGCACTGTGGATTTTCTGAATTCTCTGCTTTTGTTTCTCTTTTCTCAAAAATGCCCTTGACAGTTCTGCCTTCTCCCTTACTTCCCTACTGCTCTTACTGTACCTAACTAACCTCTTCTCAATTTTAAGACTCATACCGTCTCTTCCAGAAAGCTTTTGGGGATGCTTCCCAAGCTGCAGTAATTGTGTCCCCTTTTTATTCGCAGCCGGCTCGCTGTCATTGTTTTTTCTACATTGCTTTGCGAAAATATTTTTATATTTCTGTGTTCTCTGCTAGAAGTTGAGCTTGTTAAAGGCAAGCACGGAGCTTTTAATTTCATTTACTCAACACATATTATTGAGTGTGTTTTAAGCCTTGTGGATACTTCAATGAATAAAGTAACTCTCCAAGAGCTTACATTTTAATGGAAAAAGAGAGACACATATTAAATAATGGTAAGCAGGATAAAGGAAATTAAAATAGAGTAAATATGGATAGTAAAGCAGTGCTAGGTGATATGAGGGCACTTCTGATGAGAAAATATTTAAGCAGAGACTTGAAGTTAGAGAATAAACCAGAAAGTCCGGAGGAGAAAACTTCCAGACAAAAAGCATCGAGTATTAAACCCCTGACAGAGAATGATATTTGGGATAGTCCCAGATAATCAGGAAGCAGGCAAGTTAGAGGGAAATCAACACAAACTAAGGTCAGACAGTTATCTGAGAGCAGTGATTGCTCCATGGGACTTTGGAAGTCATAATGAAAACTTGAATTTTTCTCAGAGTAGAACAGAAACCTATTGGATCAGAGGAGGAAATGATTTGACTTGTGTTTGGAGTGTTCAGTCTGGTTACTGATGGAAAATGGTCTCAGGAGTGTGTGTGCACGAGAGAGAGTCTGCAGTAGGAAGATTGGTTAGGAGGTTGTTGAATGGAATAGGTAAGGACTGATGGTGTCTTAAACTGGGATGCAGGGTGGGGGAGTGGAAGAGCAGGTATGTTGTGGCCATATTCTGGGTACATTTTGAGAGAAGAACTGAGACTTTTTGATGGATTAAATATAGGAGGTAAAAAATGGAGTTTAAGCACGGTACCAAAATGTTTGGCCTGGGAAAAGGAAAGATTGGCCTTGCATTAACTAAGGTGGGCAAGATGGAAGAAGATCAAGTTTAGAAGGGGGAGTAAAGGCTCACCTGGGGACAGAGGGAATTAAGAGATAACTGTCAGGAGACCAGCCGAGAAGAATGTGAGATACATGAATCTGGAATTTAAGGGAGAACTTGGGTTCGAGACATGAATTTGGAAGTCACTGGTGAATATTCATGGAAGTGAGTAGGGTGGATACAGGAGGAGACAAGAATTTCAATCACTGATCTCTTGGCTCACCTAGGCTTAGAGGTTCAATTGATGAGGAGAAGCCACCAAAGAATGCATAACAGCGCCTGCTGAGTAGAAGTAGAACTGACAATGGGTTTTTGATGGTAAATGATGATGTTTCCAGGAGGGGGAGGATTCATCTGTGGTGAGAGCTTCAGCTACACCTTAGAAGATGAGGACTGAAAACTGACTACTGGGCTTGGCAATGCCAAAGTCATAAGTGATTTCAGAGCAGAGCAAAATAGATGGTGCAGAGTAGAGAGGATATTTGAGGGGACTGAAGTTCTTGAACAGGTGAAAGAGAATGGGATCCAAAATTCAAATAGGTAAGAGCATAGTTACTGGAGGGCAGGCAGAGCGTATATGGCTGTAAAAGCAAACTAGTTGGTAGATGGCAAAGGAGGAGTGGACGTGGCTATTTTTCTGGCTGCTTCTATTTCTCAAAGAAGTAAGAAGTCATTTCATCAGCTGAGACTAAAGGTGAGCACATAGCTTATATCCATCTGTGTCCCCAGCAATTAACATGCTACCTGGCATGTGGCTGGCGTTAACAGAGGCTGGGAAGTGAGTGAACTGAAGCTCTCTGAAATGGCTTGACATTAGGTTGTTTTTCTCCCTTCTGGTTTTCAGAAAATATAATTCTCTTGAGTTTTGAGCTCTTTATGTGTTCAGAACACTTGCTCCAATTGTGCAAGAAGAGAAGAGATGATACTATGGTAGAAAAGAATGAGGTTTTATTTAAATACATATGATAGATGAATATTCACATTACAAGCACATATGTGTGTATTTGTGTGTCTGTTACCTAGACACCTAGACATACTTTAAAAATCAAGCCAAATTAAAGATTAAGAGAAATCAGGTCTTTGGAGGACCAGTGGAGGAGATGAGGAGGTGGGGGCCTTAGGCCAGCCCTCTAGTTCTGTTAAAGAAATGACTATACCCATCTACCTAGTCCTAAAACTGTCCTGGGAGGACTGTACCCTGCTCTCCCTTCCCAGCAGATGATTTCTTACCAGTATTTCCTCAATTGCTCATACCCTCTTAATGTTATATTATAACACTTAGAGAAGAACACGAGGAAAGGTTTGAAAAAAGCCTAAAAACTCAGGCAGTGGATAAGCAAGCAAGAAGAGCGTGAATTACTAAACAGAGAATTAAAACATTATGTAGAAGCATGGCATATTCTGCTTTTGGAAGCCTTCCCAGTCCGGATCTAGCTGCAGTGGGAACAGAGGGGGCAAAGCTGGCATCTGTCGAGGATGGCGGATTCTCTGGAATGCTGCAGCCTCCCTCTGCAGAGGGGCTGCCTGTTTATCTTCTCCCAATTGGGAGCTCTGGGGAGAGACAGTAAGCAATGCAGTCAATTAGGGTTTGGTTCATTGACCTCCTTTTTTTTTTAAAAAACAACTGATTTTCCCCTTGGCTTCTCTCCCCCTCCCCGATCTCTGTCTTCAAGAAATTTGTAGAATTCACTGTGAAAAGCAGCCAGCAGGACATGTAAAGCAGTTTCATAAATTAGAACAAGACGACACCCATCAGTCTGACTTAGAGCCCCAAAAGTAGTTGGGGGCTTTAGCAGCACCAAGATGAAAGTGAATAACAGCAGAGTAGCCCTAAGGTCAAGCCTAAAAAGAGGCCGTGGACTAGGAGAGAGATAGATTGAAACACTGAGGTGGAATCCCAGAGCTCTGCAATAGTATCGACTGGGCTACCAGAATGTTTAGAGTGGGAGCATGGCCTCAGAACTGACTGGAAAGGTCAGGAGAGATCGGACTGGGAATCCTTGAACCATGACTACATGCATTTGTCTACTGAGATAGTTGCACATAGCAATCAGAAGGGAAGAGGAGAAAAGCTTTCCCCACATCTCCCCTGGCATGCCTCAGCCATTAGCTCTTCTGTTTCCAAACACTAAATATAATAGATGTGAGAAGTCCTGTCAAAGATAGGAGAAAATGTAGTCCTGAAACAACTCCAACACAGGTTAACACGCTTGCAGACAATTGATGTTATTTCCAGACTCTGCAAATCTACCTATGCTGTATATTTGCTATAAAACCCCCTCCCCTTTCTAAGTATTCATTGCTAGTTTGGTTTTTAAGTGCAAAATGAGTGGTAGAGATAGAAACATATTCACCCATGTATTTTTACAACACATTCCTGCAGGCAACTTGTAGCTCAATGAGACATTTACTCCACAATATATTTTTCAGTAATATTGCATGAATTAATAAAGATAATTTAGGAAAAGCCCCCATAAAGTCATTTGACTTTTTTTAACCAATTACCAGAGTAATAAAATGCCTTTACATTATGCTGCAATAGAAAAACTATGTCCTTTTGCTTGATTAAGTTGAGTCCCTTTTGCATTTACAACTAGATATTTGTGTGTCTCTTTATTGCCATCTTATTTTAATTTGAACTAGGAATTTTCTGTCTCTAGATGGCACCACCCTTAGCATTTTGGAGAAGGCTGCTGACATGAATGCTGGCCTAGGGCTTTTTGTCTCTACCAAGTACTCATGACATTTAACCTGTGCCCTGAGAATTGCAGATCAGGTATTTACTGATGACATATTTTGTACTGGGCTCTATGAAAGGAATTGTGAGAGCTACTGAAGCGATATTATAGTCTGGTAGAAGAAGTTTTAAAAAGCTTTGCTAAGAGTCCTGGGTAGAGAGTAAGCTTGTCTTTCAGCTCCCAAATGTGATCAGCACACGAAATAGGGAAGAAGGGAGACACAGGGGCAAAAATACAGGAGCACCTATGGAAAAGGACAATGATAAAGTCATGGGAACAACTCAAGAAGAAAGAAATGTAGTTCTGCAATTGGTTGCACTTTGATTTGAGGTATGATTTTCTTCTTTGCCAGTACCAAGACCTTCAGGAAATTTTACTGTCCCTGCATCACAAATGATCTGTCCAGAGGTTGATCTTTTTGGCAGAGGGCACCTGCAGAGAAAGTGATAGAGGACTGAACTTCCAGCTGACATGGACTGAGACAGCGGTATTCAGGAGACCATAAGGCCATGGGGGAACTTAAGCTTCACTTGTTATGGACTTGGGCATCTGTTTACATTAATCTATACCTCTCAGAACAGGGAGGTTCTGGTCAACCTCTGGGTTATTCAGAGCCTCCCGTCAAAACAACCTGATAGGGAAATCAAAACTGGCTTGCAAAGCTGCAGTGTCCAATAGAGACAGAATATAATTAAATAGTAAGATGAGAGTTAGTTCTGTGGCTAGTCAGACAGAAGAGTCTGAACAAGCTTCTGATTTTCTGATCAAGCAGCCAAAGACCTTGGTAAGAAAAAAGGAAAAGTTATTGGGAGCCAGAGAAGAGCTGAGGATTTGGGTCAGCCAAGGAGAACCTGGGTGTGGGCTAGGAGAGAAGCAGGCATGAATGGGTATGCTGGGGGCCACTACTGGATGCCTTACTCCTGGGTCTGTGCAGAACTTCCTGGTCCCTGGTCCCTATGATTGTGTCATACGTCCTCACTCAAACTGTCATTCACAAACTGCATCCAAGAAATAATAACAAGAACAAAAATATGTTCAATTTTTATGATAAGCAAATGGAAGATAGCATTCTTATTTCTAGAATTACAGTGGGAAATAATACAATCTTTGCTATCTTGCCCCACAGAGGGAAGAGCAGTTTAGCATATAAACTGACAGCCAGACAATTCTAAATGATAATCAGTGTACTGGAGGAAATTAACACTGTAGAGTAGGCAAATGCTACTTAAGAAAAAACACCCAGGGAAGGCCTCACCGAGGAGGTGAGGTTTAAGACCAAAGAATGAGAAAGTCATGCAGAGAAGAAAGAAAGGAGAGGAGAAAGCATGTGAAAAGGCCCTGAGTTGGAAAAGAAGGTGACAAATTTGAAGCATCTTGAAGAACAGAATGCCAGAAGCAGTTATTATGGCAGCAAGCACAAGGCTGAGCTGGGAAAAGTCAAACTGGATTCTTTAAGGCCTTAGAGACCAAACAAAAGATTCCATTAGATTGTATTCTGAGTATCACACAAATTTATTAGAAGATTTGAGCAGAAGTTTCAAATCTGTTCAATGACTTTTTCATTTCCAGCCTCTCTGTAAAACCGTTCAACATTTTATGGGTGTGTTTGTCCTGCAGCCACCTATGTTACAGAAAACGTTATGACCTTGCTAAAGTTCACTCATTACAGGTCCCTGAATGGTCAACAGATGGATGATAACATTTGGTCATTTTGCCGACTGGTAATTACAATGTATATTTAAAGAAGAAGTAACTGCATTTCCTGCTTCAAGCCCTCTCTTATGAAATGGAGAACCAATATCTTCCAAATTGTATACCAGAGATGAATCCATAGTTCTCAGAACTGATAGAAAACTCCCTGAGGTTAATAATTCATGCGTGACCTGTGATTGCAGTTGGATGTTATATCTGTTTTCATTAGATGTTCTCTTTTATTGAGTTTTCAATAGTGTGCATCAGTAGCCTCGATGTGCCCCTGTTTGAAATAAACTTTTGCTTTCAAAATGTTCTGGGCTATATAATTTCATTTGCACTATTATGGGGAACACACAGTTCCTGTGTGTCTAGCTTTCTAAATCGTTTCATGGCAATATCTAAGACTGCAGTTTGGATATTGATCCCAAATATTCTAGGTCTAAAGAGTGACTGTCTCTTTTCTATGAAATCAATCTGCCCCTCCAGCCTCACAGCACAAGTCTTTCAGATCCTGAGAGGAGCATTTCTAAATCAGAGTATTTTTCAAAAAGGTATTGCAAGTACTTGGGTATGGACAAAGTCTTTAGTCTATGGCTCTAGGGAAAATGTGACATCTCAGCCACTTGGCCTGGCCTGACACTGGCACTCCGGAAGTTGCAGTATCAGGAGCACCTGTGGGATCTGGGCTGACTCTGCACCAAATCTTTGGGTTATAAACGGGCTTGGTCACCTTTTCCCCTGAGGCATACATTTCTGTTCACAAAACGACTATTTTTTCCCTTTATTTTAGCTTTCTGGGACTATATAGACATTCCAGAAATAAAGACTGCCTTACAGTTGTTGGTGGCACAGTCTAATTTACAGCTCTCATCTCTGTCTGTCTCATTTTAAACCCCATTGCAAACAATATTGCTATAAAGATATAAATCACACGTATAGATCTACAGATAGATATGTACATACCCATAAATTGTTAATAGTGGCTATCTCTGGATGGTAAGATTTTACTATTCTTTTTACTTATCCATATTTTCTAACATTTTTACAACGATTGTGAGTTATTTGTATAATAATGAAAAACAAAACAAAAAATAAATTTCTCAGTGGGGTGTGGTGGCACTTACCTGTAAGCCCAGCTACTTGACAGGCAGAGACAGAAGGATCACAAATTCCAGCCAGGCTGAGGAGCTCAGAAAGACCCTGACTCAAATTTTTAAAAATGAATGAATCAGCAAATAACTAGGACTCAGAAGAGATAGAGTTCCTGGGCTCAACACCTGGTACAGTATCATACACGCACACAAGCACACACACACGCACACACACGCACACACACAGGCACACCGACACTGCGTTTTGGTCCTCAGAGCAAGGAACTGGCAGCCACAGTGAACTGGGGAGTGGAAGGAAGACTGGGTGGTAGGATAGCCTGCAAGACCTGCTGGCCCCTTGGTACTCGGGATACGGATGCTCTGATGTTCACTGTGGCGTGTGTTCCTGTTCGTGTGCTGATGTGAGGATCCATGTTTCAGAGATACAAAACCTTCCCATGCTGCTCCTTGTATCACAGAACTAGGACCCCTCATCAGGATTTCCCGAAACTTAACTGAAGTTGCTACCTTCTGAAAGTGGTGGTGGTTGGAACAGCACGGGGGCAGGCAGCTGAAAGGGTAAGAAAGGCACACCACGGTTCCTTCTGAGGCCTGCGGGGAAGTGAAGTCGGTTCCCTCCTCCCCGTCGTCTGCCCTGCCTCTCTGCAGACTCCATTCCCTGCTCCTTGTCCCCTCTTATTTAACTCCGCTCCCAGTGGGAGGGAAGTGGAAAGGGTATGGCTCTTACACCATTCCGCATTCTGCCTTCCTCCAGCCCACGTTCATGGCTGAAACTTTCAGTTCCTTCCACTGTTAACTCTTAATCACCAAATTTTGAAATGTGGATAACATTTTCTTTACATTTAAAAGTCTCAGTTCTTTTGAGAATCAAAAACATGAGACTTAAGCCTCTTTTCCCTTCTGAGACATTTTACAGTGCTTATTTGGAGACACAGTGTCGGTGATGTCTGGTGGTTTTTGTTGTTGTTGTTGGTTATTTATTCTTAATTTTGTATCCTTCCTGTGTGGCTTTTTGAGGCTAGGAAGGAATTGGCTCCGTGTGGTCAAAAGAACTGTGTGGAGCTCAAGGGAGAATTCCTCAGTTAATATCACTAAATTTCACCCCAACATATGTAATATGGAGCCAATTATGTGTGATAGGAAAACCTATCACTTAAGATTGTTATGAGGATTTAATGAGATAATCCACAAGAAACCTTTAACACACTGCCTGGTGTGAAGGAAGCGCTCAGTAAATGCTACCTATTACAGTTATTACTGCTGTCATTATCATGCTGCTCAGTGCTCCCCACATGGGAAAGAAAGCAGCCGCCGTGGTTCTCCTTTCTGAGCCAGTGGACAGAGGTGGCTTAGAAGCCTCAGCAGTGCTGCAGTGACCACATGTGCTGCGCTATCCTCAGCCCTGGCAGGTGGCCTTCCCTTCCCTGCTGCTCTCAAGAGTATACAGTGGTTTTTCTGTCTTCCTTGTCTGGTCTGTGACCCACTGTGCCCCCTGCCCAGCCTTGACTGGGCCACAGTGGAATGTCATATGGGACACATGGAGATCTAGGAGTGCTGGTTCTGCTTTGGAGCAGCAGAGGCCATCAGCAGCCACGAGAGAAAGTGGACCAATCACACATCCTTCTAGGCAGGAGGCAGCTGCTTCTAGGTTCAAGGATCCTGATCACTTTGGTGAGTCCTGGAAGTCCCGCAGGGAAGCTGTGGTCTAGGATGGGCCTGGAGCTGTTTCTACTCTAAGGCAGACAGGACACATGGAAAGCAAATGGGGTCAGATCCACATTGTCTTGCTTATTTTTGTGCCAAGGGCAGCCTGCTTTGTCACTGCACCAACACACAGGGGCAGTCCTCAAAATGCTGAGGCCTCCCTGACATGCTTTTAATCTTTCCTCAATCAGGAAAGACCCAGCTTCAGCCTTAGAGGATTATTTTTCCAGTGGGTGGGGCACGTTCTGCAGAGACCATGGGCTGTCTGTTATGTGCGGCAGTCAGGACCAGCTGGAGTTGTAGGAAACACCATGGAAACTGCTATGTGTCCGTGCACCCTGAACCATGCAGACCTCTACTTCTCTTAACTCCTTTGCTCACACACAGGCGCACACACACACATGCCCATGCATGTGCACAGAGACACACAAGTGTACTAATATGCACAAGCATGTATCCATGCACATGCATATGAACACAGTTATGCTCACAGCAATGCCTGAGGACCTACAAACCCTGATGACTTTAGCAGTGGGCTAGTTTTGCAGGATGTCTTATGATCATCACTCTTTCCCTTTCCATTTTTTCCTTTCTCCTCTGCAAATGCTAGATTCTTGAATATCCTGGATGATTCTCCAGACCAGTTAGGACAAAGTAACATTTAGTGCTAGGTCAGCTGCTTAAAGGATAATCTCAAGATGAGATATTCATGGCTGTTACTCATCTCTGAAAAGGCATCTGTGAAGATTAAGCTGAATGGTGGGAATAAAAACCAAAGAGAAATAAGGCAATGCTTAGATTTTGTTACCCTGTCAGAGGAAGTCAGGGCTCCCAACTGGTAGTTGGCACACTGGGTCCCAAATGAAGTGGGGTGAACGGCTGAAGAGATCCCTTCTCACTTGCTCACATAGGAGAGAGGCGAGGCCTCCACATTCAAGGAACAGGACGATTCCGCCACTGTTTGGAGATTTGTGAGACACAGCCCTGCTCCTCCTTTGTAACTGGGGAAGCCTCGGATTTTCTGCCTGACAAATCAGCTTCATCTACATCCTTACAATCTGCATGTCCAGCAACGGTGACTCCTTGTCCCAGGAGGCCTTTTTCCTCCTGCTTTCCTTCCCTGTGACATGGGCCTGTGACATGAATGGCTGTTCTCTCGGTGCATCTTCTGGATAAATCTCAACACTCCATCCATGAGCTCTACCTTCTGTGGTGCAGTGGGAAGAAAACAAGCTTCTAACCTCGTCATCTGGTGCTGTGGAGGATTGTGGCTGCCAGCTTCAGCTGAGTACATGGTTGGGCTTCCCATTCCCTCTCTCTGTTCCTCTTTCATCAGAAACTCCCTCCTCTTCTCAAGCCCTTGGGTTACTCCTAACTGTGAACCAACCTTAACCTTTCGCCATGACAAAATGTTTAGACTTCCCCAAGACGTAGCTGAGATGTTACTTCCTCCAGAAGGACCTCTCTGATAGCAGGAGAGGCCTTCCAACTCTGGTTTTCTGGGCTTCCAGCGAGCTTCTACTTTCCAGCAAGGGTCCCATACAATTGGCCTTTCATTCTGTTTACTTGTCTTTCTGAACACTGAGCTCCTAGAGAGCATGGACTCTACTTCATATCTCTGTAGCTATGATGTCCAGCAAAAATTAAGTGCTCTGGATGTTTTATTTGATGAATGAAGTCCATTTTTCATCCAACATGGATCCAACTCAATGAGTTGCGTGGAACAGAGCCATCAGGAGCAGGGGCTATTCCTGAAGAGAACCATGAAGATCCAGGGAGTCCTGAGAAGCCACCTGCTGCCTAAGAGTGGCCTGTTGCCATGGCCAGCTCAGGTGTGTCCTTACAGCCAGGAGAAAGCCATGGTCACCTACACAGTTTTAGCTGCTCATTCCAGAGAGAAGAGAAATAATTTTCTCTCTTGTTCTTTTCCACGAAGACGAATTCACTCTTCAAGTCCTGAAGTATATTCTTACTAAAAGGTGGCCTCAGGCAGAATGGTGAAAGGAGGAAAGCTGTTCTTGCCCTGCTCCCCATCTCTCTTTGTTTCCATTTGCTACATTTTATTAAAGAGCTTAAATGCTAAGAATCACTAAGCCAGAAAAGGTCATACAGATCATCTGTTCCAATTGCTTGCTTTTGCATTTGGAGAAACTGAGGCCCAAAGAGGTGTTTAAAGACTTTTCAAGGCCACTTAGTAGAAGGGATGATCTAAAAGCCAGACCATCAGGCCTCCAGATCGGTCCTCTTTCTACCATGCCATGCTGCTTCTAAAAGTGGGACCACATGTTATGTCACTCCAGTGGGGGATTTTGTCATTATGGCAGTGGGATAGAGGTCATCCCAGCCTGGAGGGCAGTGATGTGGAACCAGTGGCATATTGTACAGCATTGGGCATCTCCCTAGCCTTTTATGAAGTTCACCTATCTCAGCAGCAGGTATAGCTATCTGTTTCTAATTTGGCAGGACCATAGCTCTTACTGATGGAGGAGAAATTGAGCCAAACCTGAAAAATGACTTAGTATTTTGAACACTGGAGAGACACAGACTAATGGACCCTCTCTTTTTGTATATTATGTAGCATGGTGACTGAGGTAAACTTCTGTAAAGAATTGCTCTGGGTGCACCCATCCAGGTCTCAGCTGTCACCTCCAAGCTCCTTGAGAACACAGCCTGCCACAGTGGGGAGAGGACATAGCTGTATATCAATGTGTCAAGCATATACTGGCAATGCATATGTTGATCTGTCCCAGGTTCCCTGGGCAGCTACAGCATTGGCCAAGGGAAGAAGAGCAGGAGCTTCAACTGAGGCAAAAATGGGATAGGAACTAACATCACACCATTTGTGCCTCTCTCCTGTCAGCTCTTTGGGTCCTGAGGCTCCTCTTTCCTACTTCATTAGGGAGGTTTGTTGCATTGATGACCAGAATAAGGTCGATATCACATTCCTTAGGCATGGGTCTCTAATTTGCAATTTTTGATCAAGGGTTAAAATGCTTTTATTTTAGCCACACCTCACCTTTATAAAAAAAAAAGTTATGCCAGTGTTGAGGGGTGGGTGGGCAAGGTCAACCTCTCAAAGACAGGTGCTGTCTCCCTGTAGTCAGGCTTCTTATTACCCCTGTGGGGGAAGAAAGATGTGCATTAGCCAATTACTACTAAAGCCACCTGCTGGCTGCTGTGTCTCCATCTTCTAAATGACTCTGATTATCTTCCTGCTGGGGCCAGTAATGGGAATAAGAACATGTTTTTAAGTTAAAAGGGTTTAAGCAGACAGAGTCTTACCCAAGATGTATCCCCACATCCCTGAACGGGTTCTATGTCTCTTGCCACTGTGTGAAATTCCCTTCATTACAGTTCATTTAGTTTACAAGAAGTAAAACAACAACAAACAAACAAATCACTCAGGACTGCTGCTCAGGCTGTGTTCATTGATCTGTTATTCCTTTACAGTGTGTTGGACTCTGCTCAGCACAGGGCATGGAACTCAGACATCCTCTGTTCCCCACACCAGGCACTTGGACAAGTTGGAAAGAACCTGGACTTCACTACAAAGCAGAGCATTGTGAGAAATGTTTCCAACATACTTTGGTATGTGATTTTGGACAAGTCATTTGTATTCTCGGACTTTGATTTCCACATTGGCTCAGTGGACACTGTGGAATCTTTACAGTATGGTTGCAAATTCTTTACAGCCTCCCTCTAAGGAATGGAGACAATGACCCTTCCTCTTAATCTGAAAAGGGTTTTCATGCATCAATAAACAGAGTTTGTTGGGATGATGCTATGTGACTTCTGAGGCTCATTCATGAAGGCCACAGAGAATTTTCCTCATTCTCTGGAATACTGAGCCAGCACAGAAGCTGCCACACTGGAGGTCATGAGTAGGGACTCACGCCAACATTCTGACATTCCCCGTGAGGCCAGTCCAGGTGTCAGGTCTTTGGGCCTTGGATGTGGCAGCTTCCAACCATTCTGCAAGCCAGAGGCTGCCATCCTGCTAGCCTTTGTTTGATTTCCTGACCCACGAAATGGAATAACCGACTGTATGCATCCTAACATTAGGGGAGGTTTGCTGCATTGATGGCCAGGATGGGATCAATATTATATTCCTTAGCATTGATGCACATTTTTATACAGAAAGCACAGAATATTATTAGCATCTACCCTATTTTAGGGCTGCAATAAAAAGGCACTTCCTCATTCAAAAGAAAGATCTTTACTGTCTAGCAGAAGTTGGCACACAGACTAATATCTAAATACAGAGTGTAAACATCATAATAGGTTTGAAAACAAAATGCCAGAAGCATCAATCAAGAAGCTCTTTCATTTTGAGAGGATTTGGGCTAAGAACCTGAGTTCAGGAAATCTTCAGAAGGAAATGTTTAAATTAGACTCTGAAGTACTAGCAGGGTTGATGGGCCATCAGCAGCCAGCCCCAATGAAAGAGAGAGGTTATAGAGGCAGATGCTTCAGCTGGAGCTCTGCAAAGCTCTCTGAGGTTGCTTCCCTACTCCCACCTAACTGTAGCTCTTTCTCAGCCTCTTCCAAAGAGCAGCCCGAGTGAGCGTCTGAGGTTAGAAGTCCGGTTCTATTTCTCTATTCTGATTCCCTTGGTTTCCTATATATATGTTCATAGTAAAAGCCAAAGCCCTAAAGATGACCCCTGAGTACAGTGATTGTATGATTTATCACCTAAACAAGGGCACTTTGAGAGTGAACATAGAACTGTTAATAATCTTTGAAGACAGCAGGCCTAACTGGGTTAATCCTGGGCACTGAGGATATGTGGTCATCCTACCAGCTCAAAGGTCAGCGGTACATTTGATCACATATTTTCTTGCTCAATGTGCTTAATAAATATATGGTGAAAGAATTTCTAAGTGAAAGTGGTTGATGGCTTTCTTAATGAAATACAGGAACTCTAACATCAAACCAGTTGAGCATGGAAGTTTAAGAGTACAGAAGAATATTTTGCCTGGGAGCTTTTGAAAACAGCCAAGATCTATGTCTAAAACAAAATGTATGGCTTGAATTCAGTACAATTTTCTGTTACAAACTTTTCCCTCCACATCTCTTAGTATCATAAATTATTATAGCTGGAACAAATCAGCTTTAAAATTCTATGATTCTAAGTGACAAGCTCTATTATATCTTAAAAAATTGAAATGATATATTTTCTGGATCGAAAAGGAAACTGGAGGTCAAGGTAATAGGGGGAAACTGAGGATTGGGAAATTTATGAGTCAATTTCTTGGGTTGGCAGATTATTGGGATTTCTCCCAAGTGCAGCAGGGGGCATTTCAATCCTGCTTCTAGCTGCTGGAATAATGCTTCTTCCATTTCTTTAGTTGCCCACTGAAGTCTGTAGATTCTAATAGATAAATTGTCAGCAGCCCTTCCCATTTCTGAGGCATTAAGCTTAAATCCTGTTAAAGTTTCTCATATATTAAAAATAAAACTTCTATTAACTTTTCCCCTGTCAGTACGATCAGAGTTAAATTAATTTTTTTTTTAAATTTTTTTTTTTTTGTCTTTTTCTTTTTTTATCGGTACCAGGGATCGAACTCGCGACTGCCTGCTTGCAAGGCAGGCGCTTATGCCGCTGAGCTAAATCCCCAGCCCCTGAGTTAAATTAATTTTTAACACTTGGGTAGAGCACCAGAAGAGAAATGTAGCCCCAGAGCTGCTGCCCTTGGCTTCTGGGTGCTGAGAAGGCCCGGGCTGCTAACTCCTGTGGACCTGCTCACACCATGTGGATGAGCTGGAGGACTCCATTCTCATAGGCAGTAGGAGAGAGTTAGTGCCTAGATGGCTGAGACCAGCCTTAAGATTGCAGCTCTTCTGCTATGATTACAGGGCCTCATTGCCCCCAAGGTTCAACCCCAATACGTGCAGGTGGATGGCTGAGCATTGAGGCATGGCCTATTGGGTGTGCTGACTTGCCAGGGTTCTTGGTTCATCACTGATGTCATCATGTGGCACGATCACTTCTGTGACCCAGCTCTATGCACAAGGAGATAACTCATTTCTGAGGCTGAGTAGACAGTCTGATCTGTAATTGAACTTTTTCCCATTACTTAAAAGTGAGAAGCCCTTCAGCAGAAACACAGAGGAAAAAAAAAGAACTGCTATTTATTGTACATTTTTGGGGGGGGGTCCTGGGCAAGGAGCAAAGATATGTATGCAAAATGCATGATAATATTATATTATTATTTATAATTAAGAAAGAAAGCTTTTCCTCACTTTACCCTCCTTTGTACAACTAAGTGATATTTTTCCACTTTCCTGATGAAGGAACTGAGATCAGGTGTCTTAGTTACTTTATACTTGTCGCTGAGACAAAATACCTGAAGCCCAAGTTGGGAAAGGAAAGGTTTATTTCTTACAGTTTTTGAAGGTTTCAGTCCACACTTAGTTAGCTCCAAGGCAGGTGGGCATAGCTGGACTGCAGTTCATAGTGGCTGCAAACAGCAAGCTCGAACCAGCAAAGAGCAAGACACACCTTCTTCCTGCCATTACATCACATCCTGGCTCCACCCCTATGTGGGTGGAACACTGACACCATCAATCCAAGCACTAGACAATGAACCATCACAAATGCACAATGCAAACTCATGAGGCCTGGGAGCCACAGACATAAACCATGACATCAGGCAACTGAAAAATGATCCTTCTTATTTGAACACATCTCTGAATCCAAAGCTGGTACTTTTGACCATGAGACTATAATGCAGATTATTCAAAATCTCTGCTGCTAAGTTTTCCATGTGTTAAGTGGAGAACTAGCAACCACTTCATATGCTCATTGTGAAGATTAAAGAAGATATGCAAGTGAAATACTTAGCACAGAGCCTAGTGCTGAGCTTGATAAATTCTGACAGTAGTAGCAGCAGCAGCAGCAGCAGCAGCAGCAGTAATTGTATTCCATCTTTTATGCAAGATAAGAGAAGATCTGTATGCTCAATCTAATTTCTCATCTATTACAGGCATTATTATGCCATGTATTTTTTAAGAGAATATAGCACAATAGATCCATCCATTGATCCATCTATCCATGCATGCATCTGTGGCATCTATTTACTTGAAGCATATGGGATCTAAGAAGGACAAGATTTCCATGCTTTCAAGGACCTTATAATCTGCTGGGGGTCACCAGCATATACAAACTGGATAAATAATAACGAAGGCACTAGACAAGTTAAGCCCAAAGAGTAGCCCTGGAAGAGGGACTCCCCATGGGGCAGAGGTGTGGGTGCAGCAGGAGGCGGGATGAACAGCAAGCAGGACTTGGCTTTTAGACAAGATGGTTGAGATACCTAGTTTATAAATTAAGAAGCATTGTGGGCACCAACAGGCAGTCAGCCCCTCAAATATAGAATTTCATTTTGTACCCTCTACTCTGAGATACACAGACGGAAAGAAACTCAGACAAGGATTTTGTGGAAATCTGATTTGACACAGGGGCAAAATGCTCCTTTTGAAAGAATCATGCTCGTTCTTAACAAAAATTCTTATGAATATGGGGTTGTATTATTATACTGTACCATAACACACAGACCATGGCTGTCACCAGCACCAGCACCACCACCACACTAGCAGCACACCAAACTCCTCCCCATCATCACAGTCAACACCACTGTCACCACTTCTGCCATGCTATCCCCTCTGCCATGACCTCGTCACTATCCCCTGTACTGTCACTAAAAACACCTCCACTCCTGCACCCTCTTCTCCAGAACCTCCACAGGCAAAACTCCTAACTCTGGGCAACAAGATTAGGACAATGAATGGCCTTCACTGTAATGTTTTGTATCAGTCCAAAGTGAGTAAGATATTAATTTCTTCTGTTCTTTAGTGTGAAGTGGAAGCCAAACTTGACCCCAAACAGGTCCCATAGGGAGCAACTTCCCCACCTTGTGATCATTTGTTAAAGCTGATCTCACAAAGAAAGTGTGTTTTAAAGTTATCTACCTTACTCTGAGCCAAGGTTTCCACCTCCCTACAGGTGTCTGCAGAGCTGAAGGGAAATCCACTTGTTCACACTCCTAGAAGGTTGGGGACATAGTGGTGGCAGTGGCCTTGGAGAGGGGAGTCTGTGAATGCCTGGTAAGTGTTTATGCCCACTCCAAGCAGCCCACTCCTTTCAGGCAATAGACAATGTTGACTTTAAACCCTAGCCAGAGATACTGCTGCATGAGTTATGCCTTGAAAGATGCCGTAAATGGTTTCTTTCATCTCTTCTTAAAATGAAAGAATGAAAGAGAGAGAGAGGAGAAAGAGAGGGAGGGAAAGAAGGAGGAGGGAAGGAAGGGGGAGAGAGAGAGAGAGAGAGAGAGAGAGAGAGAGAGAGAGAGAGAGAGAGAAAGGTATGAATTGTATTCCTACTGCCAAGAGTTCATTTGATAAATAATGTATATAGAGTTTTCAGTAATAACTGCTCTTTTCCGGTTCAGCATGTGCGGGTGAGTTTTGACATATATTCTCTGTATTTCTAACAGATGGTGACTGACTAGTGCCTGGATTGGCATTATGAAAGGCAAGGCAGACTGTTAACATTTGCTGTAGTGTCAGAAAGGTTAATCTGGCTTTTCCCCTGGGCTGGAGGCAGGCAGGGTGCTTTTGCCTTTCAGAGGAGAGGAGGGGTGACAGAGGTGGATGGGGGACTTGCCTGGCGCCAGGAGAGGCAGCGAGGCCACACATGCTCAAGGCGGGGAGCAGAACCCAGGCAGGGAAGATGCGTTATGAAGGTGTCGCTCTTGCCTACCTCCTGCTAACTCTTTTTCCCTTAGCATCAGCGCGAGTCTAGGATACCCAACAGCCTTTGGAAAGAGTGTAAGTGTGCACCCTGGGGTCTTCCTCCAAGGCCTGTGAGGTCCATCACTTCTGTCTGCGGGAAAGAGGCACCGGATACCTGTGCCATTTTTCCAGAGTCTGTAACCATCCTCCCTCCAGCCAGCACTTGCATTTAAAGGAGACAAATATTGGGCTCATGGAGACGGATTATTAGGAATTGGCCTTCCTCGCTCACTTTCCATTTTGCCTCTAAAAGAATAAGATCTCAGCTGGGTCACATATGACCTCATTGATCATCGCAATAATGAGACAGGAATTGTTATCCCATTTGACAGATATGGAAACTAAGGTTCAGAAAGGCTAAGGAGCTTATCTTTTCTGTCAAAGAAGGTAAGCAGACAATTTACTCAAAATATGCACCAGTTGGGTTTTCTAACTCTGAGTTCAGTGCTTTGGCTACTCTAGGCTGCCTTTTTAGAGACATTTCTATGGAGATCTTATTGTTGTGTTCAAGGAGTCAGGGAGGGGGCAGTGCATTCACGTGTGAAAATACACACATTCACATGAATGTGCACACATGCACCCACTCACATGGGTGTGTACACACAGGTACTCATACAGATGCATATGAATAACACACTCACACATTTCTATGCAAACCTGGTAAACACACCTGCACACATGCATGTGCACATACATGGCATACACACACCAATACACATGCACACGTGGTAGGCACACATGCACCTACGCTCATGCACATCTGTGCACATTGTGTATACACACTCACCCTACACGTGCACACACAAGGCGCAATGCACGAGCACACACATGGATGAGTACTCCCTGGTTGAAGCCAACGGGGTACTCCCAGCAGAGACAGTTTCTGCTGTTCAGCTTGCTTTCATTTGCTTCTGTGAAAAATCACTGAATGCCTCCAGAATCAGTTTCCCCTCAATCCCAAATGGATGGGAAGAGAAACCCAGAAGCCCCCAAAATGATTTCCGCACTGCAGGGGTCTGCAATTTTGGAGAATCATGATCCAAGGCCTCTTTTAGCTGCTGACCTCTAGTTGGGTTCAGAGCAGTCAATGGTTACAATTTGCCTGGACTAAGATTTATAGCACTCAGTGTCAAGGAAGATGTAATTTACCTCACAGGAGGGACAGTTTTTGCTCCCAAGAAAATGTTTTACCTCCTCTGGATCACCTTTAGACTTAAAGAATCATGCTGAGACGAGAGGCTGTCTAAAATTTTAAATATTAGATTCGCTTCCCCAAAGATTAGATAACATTAATGTCAGAGCTGAATTGTGGCTTTATCAGAGGTTCTCTTTTTGATTCTCCACTTGAATACTCTACAAGGAACTTTCCATAAAACAACAGAAAATGAATTTTCCACATCTAGACTTTTCCTTCCGCCTTTCATGCTCTGTATTCTCTTCGTTACTTTGATTTTCTTCTTTGGTATCTCCTGGGAAATCTTACGGTTTCATATTTTGGGGTCTTTACTACTTCAGCTCATAATTTTCTTTTTTGTCAATTTTTCGTTTTCTTCACAATGAGACTTATTCCTCTCTATCCCTATGCATTTCAACAGTCTCCTAGTCAGCTCTTACTTCTTATTTCAGCAATGTTCCTTTTCTTGCCTTGTATCCCGAGTCTTTTCTTTATCCTGGCTTTTGTTCTTTTCTCCCCTATCCTCTGCAGGGAGGGGTCCAGGCAGTGTCAGAACTTGGTGAAGGTAAGTTTGATCCTAGACTATCGCTGCTTTAATAGCACGATGAGCTTGGCAAGCTACTTTCACTGCTCAGGAGCCTTAGTTTCTAGATTAGAAAGATTGAAATTTTTATTTTATTTTTACAATTTAATTTAATTATTTTTGTGGTACTAGGAATTAAACCCAGGGCCTTCACATTTGGCTTGCATCCCAGTCTCTTTAAAAATATTTTTTTGAGACAGCTAACTAAGTTGCTAACCTTCCAGGCTGGGTTCAAACTGCAATCTTCCTGCATCAACCTCCCAGAGTGCTAGGATTGCAAGTGTGTGGCAGCAGGCCCTGTTAAAGGATGGAGCTAATACACCTACCATTCAGATGTGTTGTGAGAGCTAGATGGGATCCTGTTTGAAAGCACTTGTCCTGGGACCTGTGACATGGTAGGTAGTGACAGAGTATCTAGCTGTCCTCACGGCTTTCTCTGAGGACCTGCTCCTAAGTAGGCTTGGTTTGATGCTAACCCTAATGAAAACACAGAAGCAACTTAAACAATGAAGGGGATGATGAGACTATGATGTGCCTGAGGGTCAGGCTCCTCACACTCTGTGTGGATCCTGACAACAGTACAACAGGAAAGGAGAAAAATCAACATGTGCTCCTTGATTCAAACAAGTTGTCAGAGCTGTGAGATAAAGCTGTACTCGTCTGTGAAAGCTGGTTTCTAGACACACACCATCATTATGCACAACTTAATAATATACACAGGACTTTACCCAGCTCTTTTTTGGCAGCAGCCGACACTGGGAGCTGATCTTGCTAATTATGTATATTTGGATTCTGTAGTAAAACAAGCAGCTTCAATATTTGGGTTCACTGGGACACCACTTCCAGAATCATAATGATGATTAAATGTGGGGATGTCCCCTTTGTCTTCAAACTTACTTAGTTCATAGAAACAGGGTGAATTTGACAATTTGATAATTATTCTATCACTGCCGATGATAAGCACCCCCTCCTCAAATACCAAGGGCAAGAAGACAAGGATAGTGAGACAGAGACCATGAGCTGTGGTTGAAAGGCCATGGGAGAAGAGTAAAAACGGTTGCATTCTTCTGTGCCAGGAAGTTTTTGGTTAATCATTTGCTTTGCTAACAAGATAATTTTTATCCTCTAACGCAGGGATGGACCCCGTTTTAGAGATTGCTTCTGCAGAATTGTGTTGTACTTTTACTAGAGAAGGAAACAGGCCAACAGAAACTTTCTAGAAGTCAGGAACGAGAGCAGAAGGGCAGTTTTCTCTGAGTCACACTGGTGAAGCTCTGCCTAAGAGCTTCTGTACCTGGTCTCACACACAGAGACCAGCGTCCAAAGGCTGGAGACAGTGGATGACCTTACAGGGCCCTTTAGCTTTTCCTATGTGGATGTTTCCAACAAGAGCCTGTTTTCCGGAAATGTCAGCCCTTTGCTTGTTTTAATTCATAAACTTTACTAAGTGTGCTCTTAATAGCACTTCAGCCTTCCTTTTACCCTTCTTTCAATATGTGGATCTGTCCAAAGCCAAAGCATGGTCAGCTTATTTAACGATTCCAGACCTCATCAAGGAATGAGGTTCTCATCATGTTGGTTTTTGTTCTCAAGCTAGACTCCTCCTGACTCCCTAAAAGTTGTCATAGCTCCAGTTATCGCCTCCTCATTTAGTAACATCAAAGATGATAAATGGAGTAGAGAGACTTTCCCTTCTTTTCATCCCCTTTGAAAAGTGAGGATGTTCCCTGAAGTTGCTTCTTAGCTCGTTGGTCAGAAATGTGCTGTGTGCCCATTTCTGTGACATATACTTGCAAGAGAGAACAGAAATGTCATCATTGGTTTAGATTAATTAAGGTTTCTCCTTCTCAACCAGGAGGAAGAGTAAGGCTCAGCCTACTCCTAAACTGGCATTACACTGTTGAACCAAGTTGGGGTTCTGTTGCAAAGACAAAATGAGAGAAGATTGCCAGATAGACAATCACAAAGCATATATTTTCCAGTAGAGTTGGTAACAAATCCACGTATATCAAAGGAGAGAAAGTAATGCTCTTTTCTTCTCTAGTCTGACCTGTGTCAGGGTTTCTGAATCTGAACCACTGATATGCTATTGAAAAGAACATGTAGTCATCATAGAAAGCTTGTTAATTCCGGGTAATTGGCTCTTGGATTCTCACATCACTAATTGTTTCCCTTGCAAAATCTAAACCACAAATCTCTTCCACCTAACACTTAATAGAAAGCCTTGGACTCAAAGGGGAATAATCAAGGAAAAGAATTATTTGATAATAGCACAAATCCCAACTGCATTGAACTCAGCACTCTGAATAAGGAGCAAATCCATTTTGTCTACCAGGTTAAATAGACTTGGATTAACCTTTGTTCTGGGAGCCAAAGGCCTTCAGAAATCCAATACCCAGAATTGAACTATTGAGTAAAATGGAAACAATCTTGAATAAGAACAAGGAATCCATTAATAGAGACTGTAGCTTGTACAAAGCTAGAAGGCTGCCAATTCCAGGGAAGAGAAATTGACCAAAAGACTAAAAGAAGCAGAGATGAGCAATGAATAAGGGCAAGAGTTGCTAACACAGGCTCTGACACCTAGAACACAATCTAGTACCTAGGCAATAGCGAATCTTTCCTTAGTCAAAGGCTGCAAATGTTGTGAAGAGAAAGGGTGTGTATGAAGCAGAGTACATGTCATTTTCTAGAGCAGAGAAGTAGCCCTTTCAGGACCTTCCTCTGTCACACTGCATTAACAGCTAGAAGATGCTCTATATAATAGAAAACATTAGTTTTTCATTTTCTTCCACCCTACAGTTGACTTCATTTGATTTTTTTCCTATTCTGGTAGCATGGAAAGGGCACTGCAAATGAGGACAATTATTCAAATGAATAGCTTCAGAACTCTAACTAACTACAGTCTGCTCCTGGAGTGTGGGTTTTGAATATCTTAGAAAGAAAAGGGGTGAGAGCTCCCAGCATGGACAAGCCTGGTCCTGCCCTGCAGGTCCCTAAGCGGGCGCCGAGTCTGGGCCACCCTGAGAAGCCACCATCCACACTCTGCTATGTGTTTCAGTCCTTGCGTAGACTAGTAGGAGAAACAGCGACATTCTCCGAGGCAGGGGCTAGGTGGCAGCCCTGCATCCTGGAGGAACAAGTGGGATTCCCACCGGCACTGGAAGGAGGGCTGATGACACACAGACACTGAAAATCAGCTGGCCTTGATCTTCCTACTGTAAGATTCTGGCAAACATCTTTTGCTTCTTACAGGCTCATTTCCTATTTTATAAATCGGGGGCGATGAAGACACTGGAGCTTCTAGGTCAAGAGGGTTAAAATACACAACACTTGCAAATGTTTGCTCTGTGCTTGGCACATTATAAATGTTCCATAAGTGCTAGCTATAAGGTGTGAGCACAATGCATAGTTAATGTTCAAGTTTTTAAAAAAAGATGTATTACAGGCAGGTATATAGCTCAGCGGCATAAGCACCTGCTTGGCAAGCATGAGGTCATGAGTTTGACCCCTTGTACAAAAAAAAAAGTACTACCATAAAAGACACAGTGCCATCAATCCCCCCAAAAACTTTTCCTTTATTTTGAACACATTTATCCCATTGTTCTTGCCACTTTCTGCAGTTAGTTGTTCCGGAAGTCCTCTTTCATGAGTGACTTTTGGAGATATGATAACAAACATGGCCACTGCAACACAGCGCCATCACCGACAGGCAGGATGGGGGGGGGAGTTTGTGCGTCCTCAGCTACTTTATTCACCAAAGCATCTTATAATTTCTGGCTCTTCCCCAAAGTCAAAATGACCATGGCAGGTAAATGTTTTGAATTGTTTCAAGACATTGAAGCAACTGCAATACAGCAGCTAAGTCACGAGTGAGGACTTTGAGAACTACAGAAAGTGACGACATGGTATGATAGGTGTGTATGAGAGGGATTAATGGCAATGTTTTTTTTTTTTTTTACAGTAATAATCTTTAAAAATTTTGAACTTTTACCATAGTTTTGATCACACTTGGTATTATGTTGTGCCAATCTGGGGCACAAAACTAGACCTGATGACAAATGCTTAAGCAGCTTTTAATGTCTGTTAAGCATAAGGCATCTAAGTGTCCTTATGGGATTTTTCAAAATGAGGTTTTGCAAAAGGAAGAGGGTGCTTGCTTTTCCTCGGCGTTGGGAGCCCTGCTTCCCAGGCTCTGGTCCTGCAGCTTTGGCTCCACCCAAGTTCCTGGCATCAGGACCTTCGTGCCTGCTATAGAGTAAGACATGCAGAAATATATGTAGAAAGGAATTAGGAGGGAAAGAAGACTCAGAGAAGGATGGAGTGAAGGAGTATGTAGAAGCCTACCTCACCCTCATCTTGGAGAAACCCGGCCCAAAGCCCCTAGCTAAACTCTGCAGCCAGCTCTGCCTCCCACCCTGACCTCATGCCAGGGTGCCCATCTGCCCGTATTCATTCTACCTCTGGTCCCCTAACCCACCCCATCCCCTTATCAGTACTTGCTTGGTGTTATAACCACTGGGGGTCCCCACAGTGGTGCAAGGTAGATTGAGACAACCAGCACATACGTGGTCCTCACGGTTTTATACCCCTACCCTGTTTTTACCAACTTGGATCCTGCCTCTACAACTTCAACCTCAGTTTGCCTCTGTCTGCTTGAAGTGGCTTTGTAGAAGTGGACTTTTCAGTGTGCACTAGAACTTTTATCAGTTAATGTCCCCCCAACTTAGTACATGTAGACACGACACCAGGCACTGTATATGTGTCTCTTTTTAATATTCAAAACAATTTTGTGAATGAAATATCATGAACCCATTTTATAGGTAGGGAAATTGACAGTCAGAGAGGTGATGTATCTGGCTCAATGCCATAGAGAGAGGATTCAAATGTCAGTGTGTACCTTCAGGCCTTGTGTTCTTGTCACTCTTTAGCCTCAGCTCTTCTGACGATTCCTCATCTGCAGAACTCATTTTCACCATTTGGCCACTTGTTTGCTGTTTTTAGACAAACCTGCAGTCTTTCTTCCCACAGTTGACCTTTCTGCTGTGCCACACATTTCCTGGGCTTGGACTTAGTGCTCTTCTCAGAGACTGAAGTCTGGACCTAAATCTCTGCTGTTATAAGACCCTGATGCCCACAGCCTAATTTTCCTGGAGTGGCCAAATGCTCACCTCACTCTAAGAGGGGACTCCGCTGTGCTGATTTTTGTCCATTAATCTTGCTTCTTCCCTTAGGTCTCCCGCTCATGGGAGGGGCCACTTACCATGTATGATCCTGTGGAGAACTTGTTTAAACCGCCAGACTGCACTGCTATTTCCCACCTCTGCAGGTCACCCCCTCGGGTATGCCCCGCCTCAGCAGCCACCCAGCCTCTCTAGGAATCTGGGCCCCTCTCTCCTCTCGGGCTCCCAGTACTACCCAAGCTGCCAAGTGCTACATCTGAGACATGACACATTCTCAAACCTTCCTGCCCTCTGCTCTCTGGGGTCTAATTAAATTGTACCAGGGAGGGAGAAATTAGGCCTTAACACCTGAAACCTCAGAAGAGGGAGGCTGGGATTCAGGGATCTGGTAAATGATTAATAGGTCTGGCATATTAGATTTGACCCATCAGGGCAACATTAAATGTAATTTATGAGTTGATTTTAATTGAGATTTTACTAAATTATTATTCCTTGCAGAGAGCCGACCTAGACTCATATTCCTAAATGCCTTAGAAATCCTGCAAGCAGGGCTGGGCAAATATAGTCTGCCCAAGGATGCTGCCCACTCCCTTGCAGTGTGAGACCACAAGCAGCCTCTTAGTCAGCTTATGTTGTTTCCCTTTGCAACTCCAGCTACTGGGATCAACCTTTGGGAGGGTGACAAAGACTGAAAAGCTTCTCTTCTGCCTCTTCATTTTCCTTAACCCTTCAAACACAAGTTTAAAAATGCCAAGTTGTTGACTTGGTTTACCAAACAACACAAAGAGTAGTCTATGAAGTCAAAGTATAACCAAGTCTCCTTTTGGAGATTTTCCATTCTAAAAGAGGACAGAAAATGGAACGATATTTAACTCACATGCAGGACTCTCTAACAGAGGGATTTTCAGCCCAGTAGTGGGGAGATGTTCAGTGGGTTTGTGTCTAAAGAGCCACAAGAGAAATAACCATGAGTTTGTAGAGATGTCAGATGAGCCCACTTTGACCCACAAGGCTGGAAAGTATAGCTGGCACACCGGCTGGCTAATAGTGAGAATCATGCAGGGTACACTGACACTGAAGATGGTGATGGTAAGCCAGGGAAAAGGAAAGGAAATATGTAGGAACTTTCTCCCACCACCACAATCCTGCTCTTTGACCTCAAACTGGAAGAATTAGGCTTAAACAGCATTTATTGAATTCTGAGCTGTATTGGGCAAAGAAAATTACTCATTAATACATACAGCACTGCATTTCCTATAATGTGAATGCTAGTGAAAAATGGATTCATGCCTGCCTCACAGAGAGAACTTTGCCTTAAAAGTACAAAGTGAGTGTGTCCTTAGGGAGTAGGGAAGGGCAAGCTGGAAAGAAGTCTGCAGTGTGACAGGGCAGCATGAGTGCTTGTGCTCGGCTCCATACCTGCAGACCGGAAGAGAGAAGGAGCAAGATTACGGAGGGCAAGAATTCCTGGAGGGTCACGGGGTGTCTTGCTCTGGGGGCAGCTGGGGCACCTCCCTGTCTGGGATCTTCTGTGGATTTAAGAGCTTGCTGCTGTTGCTCTCATACAGAAGAAAGTGACATGATTTGGGGGACGGACATGGAGCGAAGGTGCAGATGTGAGCCTAAATCTCTATTCCATCTTTAGGCCACTTACCCTCTACCAGATGTAATTCTTTCAGTTGTATATGGATGGGGACAATTATACATGCTCCATGGGATTCCTGTGAGATTAAACTGAGCATCTGTTATACGACTGCATTTATTCATCTCTTTAGCTTTAGATTCTTCCTAAACAAATCTATTTAGTCAACATGCACTGAGTACCCATTATGTATAACATGACACCTGACTCCAAGGAGTATATTGTGGTAAGTGCAACAACATGAAGAAAACATGGAGATAGAATTAATTCAATATGAAGATATCGGGAGCAATCCAAGAAAGTTATTAACAGGAGGAGACACGTTTAGTCTCAAGTGTGAGCAAGGGTACCCAAAGGAGAGGCATTCAATGAAAGAATTCGCATAAGCAAAGGCACTGTGGTGAGACTCCGCATGGTGTCTGGAGGGACCTGGAGATGCTTGTGTGGTTGGAGTATGAGCAGGAGGAGATGAGGCTACACTGGTAGTCAACAGTGATCACAGAAGCTCACTGTAAGGACAGTGAATATTTTTTGAGAAGTAAAAGGGACAAGGTTCTTATCTACCAAAATGCCATGAAGCTGACAGTATGGGAAGCTGAACTAGTAGAGAGCAGAGTAGTGTGATTGGTTGGGAGACTACTGGAATAGACACGAGCAATCAGTGAAATCAGAACTAAGGCACTGGCAATGGGACAAAGAGGGGACAGAGACTTGAAAGACACTTGGGGAGAAATTTGGATGGAAAATAGAGTCAAAATGACCTTCAGCTTGGGGACTTCCAGCACCTGAGATACGGAATTCAGGCTCATTTTGTGAGGGAAGTGCTGAGCTTGGTTAAGTCGCTAGACCTGTGCAGCAGCTGTTGGAGATGACCACAGAGTGTGGGTGATAGGGAACTGGACTGGTGAAGAACTTGGTGTTAGATGTTCTCAGAGCTCTAATGACACACATGCCAGTCTCTGCCTTTGGAGATTTCACTGTCTGTTATGGTTTAGGTGAAAATATCTCCCCCAAGTCTCATGAGTTCAGAGGTGGGGCTCTCAGAATGTGACTGGATCATGGGTGCTGTACTCATCAGTGGGTTCATAGCAGAATGTGCTGGTAGGAGACAGTGGTTGAGCAGAAGAAGAGTGTCGCCAAGGGAATGATCTGAGAGGCATGTTCTGTCCCTGCCTTCCTCCTCTCTTTTTGCTTTTCTTCCTCTTTTAGATGACATAGAATGATCACTTTTTCTTTACCAGGTCCTTCCATCATGCCCTTTCTATCTTGGAGCCAACAACTATGGAATGAACTCTCTGAAAGTATGAGCCAAACTAAACATCTCCTCTTTACATTGTCTATGTCAGATACTTTGTTCCAGTGATGGGAAAGTGATAAATATACTGTATTACCAAGAGGGTGGTGACCAAATGGAAATTTTTAGTAGGTGCCTTATGATCACAACTTCAAAGGGCAATTAATGATGTCCAATTGAGTCAGAAAAGTTTCAGAGAACAGAAAAGTGTTGGACTAGAGGTTCCCCCCACCCCCCCCCACACACAAGTAAAATCTCATCAAGCAGGGGTCTGAGTGGACATACAGTTAGAGCTTTCTAATTGGTGGGAAAAGACACACAGAGATGTGGAGGAGCCTTATTGTTGGGTATAGGGCAAGTTGTGTGGCCTCTTGTGCTAAATTGAAAACTACTTGGTAACTAGGAGGGAGGATAGGACAAAGTAAAGGTATCCAGAATCAAACTGAAAGGCAACTTATAAAGGCAAGCGAGGGACTCAGTCATGATTCTAGAGGAAATGGAACCTACAGATGCTTTTAAAAGCAGGAGAGCTAGTGAGACAGAATTCTTTGGTATCAGTACAGTGTATGGACTAGAGTAAAGAGATACTGAAACCAAAAGCACAAAGACCAGCTGGGAGACTACTGCAGTGGTCCCCGCAAAAGCTGGTGTGTGTGTGTGGGGGGGCATCAGACACTGAAAGTAAGGAAAATGCAAAGAGTGAATGCAGAGGCTGTTCAGAGGGAAATGTGCAGTGGTGACCACTAAATAGAGTGGCACAGAAGAGGCAGGATGGCATTTTCTAATCAGGATGATGGCAAGGTCACCATGGAAAGAATTATGGGTGAGAGTAAATCGTGAAGAGGTAGAGGTATAGAGAATGAGTCCCGTGTTGGCTATGTTGTATTTGAGGAGTTTGTGGGCAAAATCTAATGAGGAACTGGCTCAGACTTAAAAATCACAGTATAAATGTGATATTTGAATTTTAGAGAGTGGTTTCAGTCATTTGAAGAAAATGTATAGAATAAAAAGAAAAGAAGGGGAAAACTCATCAACACAGAAATGGTCAACAGAAGAAATTGACCTGTAGACAGAGCACAGTAGGAGTGATAGAGGAGTTAAAAAAATTATCAACCAGCCCAAAAGAATATCACAAAAGTCATGAGAAGAAATGCACATTCAGTGGACTGCCTTGGTGTTTCTGGTCTCCCTCCGAGGGAAGACTCAGTGCATTGTGGTTATTTATATGTTTGTTTCTGTTTTAGTGTCTGGATCCTGACAGTCACTGCGTATGTCTGTATTTTATTGACCAAAAGCTCATCACAGGACTTGGAACAAGGTGGGAACTCAATGAGGAGCGCCAGTAATAGAATAGGAGTTAGGACAACCACATGTTGCCAGGAGTCAGGTAAACTGAAGACAGAGGTGAACACACACACTAGGCGTCGGTGCAGGGTCTGTGGTGGTGGTGGAATGGTAGGATTGCAGGGGTGAGGAGGGAAGATCAGGCTGCACTGTCAACAGCAGTGCTCTTGTTTATCGTATCCAAATTTGACAGCAAAGAGAAAAGGGCAGTAAATATATTCCAATTATTACAACAGAAAAGCTGTCTTATGAGTCACCACACACTGTGGTTAGTATTTCGGTCTGAATAATGAACTCATTTATGTCCTTCCGTGCTTATCTCTGTATTTGTTGCATTGCAGCTTGTAAAAAAAAAATCTCTATTTGCAGTCTTGGACAGATACAGTGGTCATGCCAATCTTCACTTGTTGTTATATTAACAATTTGTTCTGTGTCTTGATTTGTAAGGATCAAAGGAGCTATTAAGTCAGGAGGGCTGATATCTTGGAGGCAGGGATATTCAGTAATCTGAATTCTGGTTGAGTGCTTGGTTCTCTGATTTCTAATATTTACCACCACTGGCTTAGCTGATGATGACTCAAGCATCTCATCTGCCCTTCTAAACCAGCACCAGTGGCCCCTGCTGCGGTCTGTCTCATAGCCTATCTCTGTACCAGAGGGGGTAGGACACATAACTTTGAAAGGCTACATAAAGGCAGAAGTTAAAATGGACTTTAAGGATAAAAAAAACTTGTAGTAGAGGTAGAGAATACATTAGAGATGTGAAGGTGATTATTTTATAATAAACACTGGTTCTGGAAGAAATTGCTTGGACAGGTTTAGCTCTTAACCCTTAGACCCCACAGGTTCCTCTTGAATTGTATTTCAGAAGATAGGAATTCTCATGAGCACTGTTGACTGTTTGAAGACAACCTAGGACTCCATCTTAAGCTGTAGAAAATTCCAGACACACAATTTCTTCATACAGTTTCTTTCCCTAGCTGCTAAATGCATTTTTCTCTTGTTTCCATTAATCTTCTGGTTTCCATTCTTGTCCATGTGGTAATGCAAACATGCATGTATACACCACGCTAAGCAGATTCCTCCAAGACTTTCCCAGCCCTTACTGCAAACCAACACCACCTGCTAGATGGGAGAAGCATTATTTAGGATGTGCTTTATGCTGAACCAGAAGCTCCAGGTTGGAGATTGACTGTGACATCCTGGTCATAGAGGAAGGCGCGTGGAGTGGGCAGGGAAGGTGGCCAAGGCCCAAAGGCCTAGAAAGCCTTGAAAAGGAGACTTAGTTGGCTTCTACCCCTTGCCTCATTCTGCCACTCAGCCCTACTGGGTAGCCACAGTGACGCTTGAAGGATAAGGCTGAAGCACTTTGCTTTTGATTTTTGCATCCCTATTATGTGTGAGCAGCTAACAGAGTGAAAAAGTACACCCTTTAATGTACAATCTACCCAGAGAGATCAATGACAGCTTAACACACATTTCTGTCTAATATTCATTTTGGCAGGTTTTTGCAACAAAAATGCTAGTTTTAATGACGTGCATTCAAATGAGGAGATTCATGGCTGGCCTGCATGTTTTTATCACCATGGCCTCCCCTCGAGCTGTCAGAGTGCAAATCATTCTGTGGAAGCGAGCAGAGGAATATCGCTTTGGGAGCCACACATATGAAAATTCTCCCCTCTTGGAAAGATCCATGTTAGTAGTGAGCATTTAAGTTTCATTCACTGTGTATCCCCTACATGGGGTCTTTCTAGAGATGTGCCTTTAGGAGAAATTTACACTATGAGTTAGACAAGTGGAGATGACGGGGAGAAGAGCCCTGTTGTAGACTGAATTGTGTCTTCCCTCTGATTTGTATGTGGAAATCCTAACCCTAGAACTGCAGGAGGTAATCATAATTGAGGATGAGGTCCAGAAAGAGGCTAATAAGTTAAAGTGAGACCGCTGGTGTGGGCCGTGGTACACTCTGATATGTCCTTGTAAGAGGAGGGGACCAGGTATATGTGTGCACAGTGAGATGTCTCTGTGAAGAGGGAGCAAGAAGGCAGCCATCTGCAAGCCAAACAGAGAGGCCTCTGAGGAAACTAACCCGCAGAGGCCTCTGTGAGCACCCTGACTTTGGGCTTTCAGCCCCCAGAAATGTGAGAAAAATGAATTTCTGTTGTTCAAGTCACCTGGTGCGGTAATTTGTTATGGCTGCCCTAGTAAATCCATGCAAGACACAAAGCGTGAGGTTGGAACAGGGTGCTCTGAGTTCATTCTTTGGGAGATGAAACTGATTCAAGCACATGAGAGGGCAGCCTATAGACAAGTGTGCCGTAGGCGGGATCACTGAGGGTATTTGAAACCTCTGAAAGTTGGAGGATGAGGGCTGTAGTTGTGTGATGAACACTGTCTTTCAGTTCCGAAAACGCTGCCATTGGTAAGAAGGAATAACCCTCGAAACAGTGGTGTGAGGGGATTGTACTTATGAGCAAAGGTCAGGAGTTGAAATAGTAGAGAATCGCTTAAGTAATATCTGATGGATGTTGCTGGAGGAACTGGGAATCAGCCTCGTACCACTGTTAGTAGCACAGACGCTACCACATTACAGCTATATGGCTTCTCTGGGCTTTAGTCTTTTCATCCATGAAGCAGGGGTAGAGGTACTACCTTGAGAACCATGGTTAAGACTAACTTAGTTAATGCTTTCTAAGCACTTAGAACAATGATGGCAAACCTTTTAGAGACCAACGGCCAAATTGCAACCCAGAACCCACTTACTTATCACCAAGCACCAATACTTCAATTAAACCTGAGTACTGAGATTTTTAGTTTAGAAAAAAACAACTCTACATTAATATTTTTTGTCTTAAAAGAAAAACATAATAATGTGAATGCCATAGGTTTACCACCATGGCTCAGACAGCGCCTGGCAGGTGTGGATTGTGCTGTCTGAGTGAGAGTGCCTTAGGTTTTAGGTGAGGAAGTCCACTGTGACTTCAGATCACACACCAGTGGGCCAGGACACGCCTAAGGCTTACTCTTAACATCCAGGACACCAGGCCCTGGCTAGTGACTCAGTGTCCCCTCCCTCCTTCCCCTCTGTTCCCTAGAGGGCTCCCCAGCATCTTCCTTCTGCTTTACCTGGGTCCCAGCATCACCTCCTTTGATTGATCCTTGCCACTTCTACCAAAGATGACAACAATTTTGCAGTCCTGGGGATTGACCCCAGGGCCTTCTCACTGAGCTACATCACCAGCACAATTTTATATTTTATTTTGAGAAAAGATCTCATTAAATGCTCAGGTGGACCTGAACTTGCAATCCTATTAGTTTCAGCCTCCCTTAGTACTTGAAATTGCTGGCGTGTAACATCATGCCCATCTTAAAATGAAGATATTTGGTACAAAAGAATCCTTCACAATCTGACCATCCATATACTTCTCTGGCTTTGTTTCATCTTATGTGACATTTTTGCTACACAAATGCGAGCATTTAGGGTTTTCAGGAAATGCAGCCCTGGGCTGCTGCTGCAGGACCTTGGTGTTACATTTTACACATGCTCTGCCCCGGAACACTGTCTTTTTTGTGCCTTGATCATGAGTGCTCATCTTTCAAAATCCAGATTGTTTGCTTCAGGAAAGGCTCCCTAATGACTCTTAAGATAGAATTTAGAGTCCTCAAATACTTTTGTTACCCTCTAGGATCAGGAAGAAAAACAACCCCAAAAGTGTTCCTATCTAATTTATTATCAATTGGTAAATATAATAAGGAGAGTACAAGACATAAAGAGGAATTTAAAATCATCTAAAGACTAAAACTGGCAATTCTTCCAGGCCATTTGGCTGCCCCTCCAAACTTCAAAGAATCTTTAATAAAATGGTGTTTTAAGGAGCAAACCATCTCTGCAGTAAAAGGGGAGAATTAAAGTCAAAGATGTAAGAATGTCTGTGGCAGTGAAAGAGAGAAGGCCAAACAGGAGAAGCCAGCGAAGGTCACCCTAGTTGCCAGCCCAACAGCCATAAATTCATCAACACACTTATTCTTGGTTATCTGCTGTTTTAATTCTGAGTTCATCTTTGGACAAATGCTGAGAGTCCTTGATGACAAACCACAGTCTATCTGGTTTTGTGGGCTTGTAATAGGCTTTCTGAAGTCTGGCTTGCAGGACTGCCCAGAGGACTAAGTACTTTCCCAACTCCAAACACTGTCCAGATTTCCATTTTGTGTTTGGGAAGAACTAATAATCTGTAGATGGTTTTGGTTCTTTATTCCATGCCTTCTCTCTCTTGACATCTAACTCCTCTGAGCACTGGATCAACAGTTCCCAGTACCCTCTTGCTGCTGAGTAACCTCCCAAAACAACCTCAGGGTGGTGCCCTCTGGGTCTTAATTCTTCAGAGCCTTCTGAAAAGGTTCCCATTCTGCATTCCCCCAAAGCCCCACCTCCCATTCCATAAACAGAACAAAACTCACAAAACAAAAATTCATTCATCTCTACTCAACAGTAGCCCCTTCTGGCCTCATTGGAAAGTAGATTAATTTATGTGTTAACTGATTTTTTTCAGAAATGATTAGCAGATATAACAGCCTGATGTGCAACCTGCCCTCTGCAAGGTAATAAAAACATATTGCCTGACTTATTACACAAACCCTAAATGGTGACCCATCGGGGAATTTGTACTCCGAAATCTTAGAATGAGGGAGGGAGCAGCAAACTCATAATTATTAGTCTTTAGAGACCCATAACAGCACCGTGGAGACATCTGCTATCTAGGCCTATGAATAAATTGCAGGATCCTGTAATAGAATTACAGTTTCTTTCTCTAACTATATTTTAAGGAGAGTATAACGGAAAGGTAGAGTTACATGGGAAAGAAGAACTAAAAGAATGGCTTTTAAACATTTCTATATTTTGGTAATATACTCAAAAAATATAAGTGAAACAAATCTGAAAGTATAAATGGGATAATAATAACCACAGATCAATTTTAGTTCCTAGGAAGAAAAGCACCATATAGATTTGAGGTGTTATTATTATGCATATTATATATATAGAGACACTGTGTATTTATTCACAGTGAAGCTCACATATGTCATCCCCACTAATAACATTTTCTTTTCTAGCTCTGCATAAGACAAGATATGCCATTTTCGTATGTTCCACACATATTTGGAAGAACCTGCTCAGAATATTTCTGCTGATGAAATTTTCTAGGTTGTAGCATTTATCTTTTTGAAGTGCTTGCTTTCTATAACCCTATGTGAAGAGTTGTGCTTTTACCTCTCATTATGATGCCAGTGACATGTGGGGGTTTTTTTGAACTGCTTATCTCCAGCTTTTGTGTGTTTGCATTGTTTATGAGAGTGCTTTGCCAATGCAAGGGGACCCAGCTCTCTGCCCCTGTGGGGCTTACATTTAATGATAATGGACAAGCCCCGAACATGGGAAATTATACAAGTATAAGATCCAGACAAATGGTGTTAGTTTGAGAATCAGGGCTTATACAGAGACTCTGAAGATGGAGCGGGCAGTATTGGGCAGAAAATTAGGCAAAACGAAGTTCTGACTAAAGTACCACATACGACACATACTTACTCAGTTCTTAGATAAGTGCAGGGTTGGAAGGAACCACTACCAAATTTCCCACTCTTTCCACTTCCCCAAATGTGTGACTCTTCCCTAAAAACTGTCCTTTAGGCTCTTGATTGATGACCCCCAGTAGTGGGAGAGGACATGCAAGTGCAGATTTTTGCAGAGCAAGTGTTTAACCTCCAGCTGGTTTCCTCTGCCACCCAGCACACTTCTGGGCGGCTAACTGCCTATGCTATCACTTGGTGGGTGCTGAAGGAATGTGAATTCACTTTAGTATTAGTGATGGCAAAGCAAAGTAGAGAAATTAAATGTGCTATACACATAGGAGCACATATTTTATTCTCAAACCAAAACGAAACCATTTGAGTTTATATGCAATTGCTCCCTTAGAGTTTATACTTCATTGGCATTTCTCTTTAAAGTGGCTAATAGAAAACTCCTGATTTAACTTATATAACATTCTTACACTTTTGGTGTCAGAAAACTTGCACCACCTTCCAGTATGGGTACATGTATTGTCCACATGGAGCAGCATCGGTGCGAGAGGAAGAGGAAAAGAGTTACAGGGGGTGGGGGGAATGGAGCAGAACAGGACTCAGATGGATGAATTTGAAAAGAAAGAGGGGTCCAGCAGCAGAAGAAATAAGATTCCATCCAAACAGTAATTTGTGGCTTGTCCCGGGGAAATCACTTACTATCTTTGTGCTTCAGTTTCTCCTCTTCATTATGCACTTGAACTTTCAATTGGTTTTAGATTGTGGCTCAAAAGATGGGGTAAGTCCCTTGCAGGACACCTTTTGAAGAAGTTCTTCCCACCAACAAGGAGGGTCCCTAGGTGGCACCTGACTTACTTCAGTCCCTAATCATAAGATGCTTAGGCTGCCCACTTGGAAGCTCTATGTGAGTAGAATTCCTCATCTTCTCCTTCCTAGAGACTTGACTTAGTACTTGAAACTCAGTTCTCTAAGCACTCTAAGATCACCATGAGCTCATTGGCTCCTATTGTACATGGGTCTCCCCACTGGACTTGGCAGCCAAGGTTCCTGAAACTGGAATCCACATTAGTTCCCAAGTCATCCTGAGGCCAAGATAAATAATGCCACTACTTGGTGCCTTGAAACTCAGAAGCAGAATCTGAGATGTGAGTTTCTATGGATCTTGTGAGGGCCTCTTGTTATGATGTGGATGTGATTGGAGCATGTCCTGTGATATTTCATGTGTGGGAAGCTTGGTCCCCAGTGTGATGGTGCGGAGTGGTGGGTGTCTAAGAGGTGGAGCCTATGGGGGGGGTAGAAAGGTTGTGAGGAGCCATCAACCTCAGAAGGGTTTAATGTGCTTCTAACAGGACCAGGTTAATTATAAACTGAGGCCAGCCCACATGCCTGACCCCTCTGCAGACACTCATTTCCCTTTCTATTTTTCCACCATGCTGTGACATGTTCAAGGGGCCTGGACATACGTTGGTGGCTTGCCATTTGGATTTTAAAGCCTTCAGAATCATGAGCCATATGAATTTCTTTGCTTTATAAAATATGCAGCCTTGGAAGTTTTGGTATAGCAACACAAGATGAACTAATGGATCTCCTGACCTGATCTGCTTTGTGGCTATGAGCTCCCTTTGAAAACCCTTTTAGCGACTTCCGGGAGAACATGGCGGACAGATAACAGCAACTACCGGAGGCTCTCTGAAAAACTAGGCTCAGAAGCCAGGTATGGTGCGGACTAAAGAGACATAAGCAGGTGGAGTTATGCTCTGCTGACTCAGGAACGAACTCGGCTGAGAGAAACCAACTTGGAATGCAGTCCTGGTGCTAAAACAGGAACAGAAAAGTCTCCCTGCTGAGGCTGGACCCTGCGCCATTGGAAGCCGCGATTTGGGTTTCCCGCCGCGCAGTGGCTGGCTGCCTCTACATCCGCTCGGCAAGGAGAGAGACGCGCGGAAACTCTGAGAACGGGAGTCTGCGAACGGAGTCGAAAACAGGACGGGCAGGGAGGCATGTTCTGACTTGTGGCGAGGTGAGTGAGAGAAACTGACACTCCACCACAGTTTGACTCCAGTGGACTTTCTGGGCCCGAGCAGTCCTGCGGGAGCAGGGCGTGGTGGCGACTCCAGCCACACATTCCCCTCTCGGGCGGGATTGGTGAAAAGTGCCTGGCCTGCGTGACGCTGCCGGCGGACCCCGTAGGCTGGCCCAAACCAGATCCCAGAGCCTGACGGAGGCCGGGAGGGGCGGGCCCCCGCGTAGGCTGCCTGGTGCGCAGCGGTGAGTGGGAACACCTAACTGGCGCAATTCGATCAGGCTGTGGCTGACAGGGAGAGAAGCTGGGCCTCTCATATAAGCTTGCATATATAAGGAACAGAGAATATGGGAAGAGGCAGCAACAAGAAAGGCTCCTCGGCCCCCAATTCTGAGAAACAGGCAATAGCGGACACCGCACCAATACACATAAAGCACCATATAGAGAGCCTCATAGACCAATTCAGGAATGAAGTTATCAACGACCTGAAGCTAGAAGTATGCAAAATAGTTAGAGAAATGCTAAGCCCCACCCAAGAAAAAACAGATGGTGGAATGGAAGAACAGAAAAAGAGGGGAGAATTGTTTGATGGAGAAAACAGGGAAAGCATAGAATACGTGAAGCAGGTTCAAAGGGACTACCAAGAAACTAAGAAGTCTATCGAAGACTGGCATAACAGCTTGAAAGAAACTAAGTACAGACTATCTGAACTGGAGGGCAGAATTGTAATATGGGAGAATGAAATGAAAAACTTCTTAAAAATAACAAAGAAACAAACAGCAATAATACAAAGACAAGAAGATGATAAGAGGATCCATAACTTAAGGATTAAGAACATAAAAGAAGAAGTAGGGACACAAACAAATGAACTACAAAAGCTACTCACAGAAATAATCCAGGAGAATTTTCCTAATTTAGCAAAAGGTAAAGATACTCAGATGTATGAGGCATACAGGACCCCAGCTACCTACAACCCAAACAGAGCAACACCCAGGCATATAATAATAAAAATTCCAGAAATTCAATACAAGAACAGAATATTAAAAGCTGTCAGAGACAAGAAACAGACCACTTACAAGGGAGCACCCATCAGAATTACAGCAGATTTCTCTGCACAAACCATCAAATCACGAAGAGCGTGGGGGGAAATAATTCAAGCTTTGAAAGATAATAATCTCCAGCCAAGATTGAGATATCCTGCACAACTGTCCCTGGAAATTGATGGAAAAACAATGTGCTTCCAGGATAAAGAGGAACTGGGGGAATTTGCCACCACCAATTCAACT
Organism: Cavia porcellus; assembly: GCF_034190915.1. NCBI lineage: Eukaryota > Metazoa > Chordata > Mammalia > Rodentia > Caviidae > Cavia > Cavia porcellus. The sequence continues at coordinate 10,499,641 of NW_026947512.1, read as the reverse complement.
CTACAGAGAGTATTGCAGGATATTCTAAAAAAAGAAAAATACAAAGAATCCAGAAATAGTGGAGGCCACAACTAATGGAGCAGAGAACAAAGTGAAGAAGACAAACTGACAGCTACTGACAGAAAAAGAGCTCAACAGAAATGAGGCAGAGAAGATTGGATGATAGGAACAGCTATTTTGGAGAAAATGACATCTTAATAGGTAATACTGATTTAGTATCATCTTGTTTTGAAGTCTCATCTAGCTTTTGTCCTTCTGTCTCCAATGGTCTAAATAGGTTGTATCTTACTGGATTTTATTATGTATGATAGTATAAGCAAAAACCTTTTAAAGACAAGGAGATTATACAGAAACCATTATTCATTTTCTGTTAGTCGATTCTAAATATTCTGTAATGCTGTCATTCTCTTAAATGGTTTTACATTGTTTTGATATACTTAATGCTACAGTATACGAAGTTGTACTCAAGGATTTCAAGGAAAGAGACAATATGGTAACTACTTTTAGGTCAGGATTATCTGGTGGTGAAACACTGTTCTGCTTAAATGGTTATGTTTTGATCTGTGCTGTTTCGTTGTTATGCCCTCTTTTATCTCAATCTCCACTCCATTATTTACTTTTTTAATACTTTTTTAAAATTTTTATCCTTTTAATTAAAGGAAAAAAATAACAGGATATATTATAGTAACCCACTTTGACTTTCCATTACCTCGATTCAAAGCCCTGTATTACTCTCACCATCTGGTTTTTAACTGATGTTCCCCTATTCTGTTTTGCTGGATAGTATCAGGTTCGAAAATTTAGGCATCAGCTGTGAAGATAATGAGATTCATTATAACGCCCATTCTCGTTGACTTTTATCTACTTTTGAAGACCTACAATGTCTCCAATGGTTTGGTTTTGTCGGTTTTGTTCTTTACTGTTTTGTTCAATTGTATTATAACTAATGGTATAGGCAATTCTATTAGAGATAGCGGGAGGCATTATGGTAACCATTGTTGATCACCTTGTATTATGTTTTCACATTATCTATTATGTCCACCCTTTTGACTTGACCAATTCTGTTCTGTCACATTTGGTTTTACTCTCTTCCAAAAAAGTAATAAGAACCGTGAGAGCAATGAAACCCAAAATGTGTAATAGTCATTGTACAAAAGAGAGGAAAAGAAAGTGCTCTAAACTATATAACTGCATGTATGTTTAAGTGTAAAAGATAGAATATGATATCACAGAGTTATATTGGATCATTGAGCAGAACTGTTTGCAGTATCATTGATGGAATGTCCACTTTACAAGCTTTAATTTTGTGACTTGAACAATTATTTCTAAGATGACAATATGTAATCCATTAACTAGTAATTTCCTACTGTTCATTTTTTTTCTGCAAATCTGTATAACTTGTACCCTTTCTCTGCTTTTTTTTTCTTTTCTCCTTAAATAAAATTAAAAAAAAAAAAAAAAGAAAACCCTTTTAGCTACTGTGGATAGATAGTTGCATTTGCTATTCATTTCTGAGCCAAGCTAGAAACACACTACTTTTAGAAGATGTATATTCATTGACAAATAGATATTAAACCTCTGGGATTAGGACTTTACTCAAATTCTTAGATAAATACTAAGTAGCTCTGTCTTTGTGCCTTCAGAAGAAACAAAATGTGGGGTGACACCAGCCACCTAGGAGAAGGTGCAGAAGCAGGACAGCAGGCTTGGCCACAGGAGCCTGTCTGTCATGTTCACCAAGCTCTGGCAGAGTTTCCATGAAGCCTTCCCTCTGTCTCTGCCTAGCAGCCCCAGAGCTAGCCACAATCACAGGAAGCTGATGGTTCTCTGTGCTGGCCCTCAAGTCTTCCTCCACTACATGGTCAAATCATGGACTTGCCCTGGAGGCTGTGTCTTTCAAGGAGATCTGCACAACAGGGAAATCAGACCAGCAACTGGCCAGGGATTGTGATGAATTTACAAGGTTACAAGGGTAACTTTAGTCACAAATGTGAGAGGTGGATTTGGTCTCTTAAAGCCTCCTGGAAAGGTATTCCTCCCTCCAATCTCAACAACCCATGTATATGGATGCTCCCATTATGCCTAGTGATTCCCATAGCCCTAGTGAGGATTTTAGGGAGAAGTTTAGAGGCATTAAGAAACTCATCTGAATAGTTCATAATAATCTACTATGCTTTTTGAAAAATTAGAGAAGAGCTCAGAAATCCTAAGCATTTAGAAATAATAGGACAGAAATTCTAATTACTCTGATTTGGTTAGTACATATTATATATCTGTATTGAAATATCACATTTTACCCCACAAGTGTGCATAACTAAAGAGAAAAAAAAATAAAAAGCTTACCTAAGATTTAGGAAGTGGCAGAAACTGAATCTGAACTCAGAACATATTCTCCAAGGCCACTATTCCATTGCCTTTTCTCTGACATTTCTCTTTCCTTCAGATGCCTAATGTCCTAAGCTCTTTTTTGCTAGTTCTTTGAGTTTCATTGCACTATTTCACACTAGAGACATATCCTAGAACATTTTTATTCTTTTATTAATCCAAATTTAGGAGGTTCTGTATTTATTTGCCCTGTGGATGCTGATTTATGATAGAATAATTTAATTTCTGTCAACGTGCGACTGACTACAGAGGAGTTATCTGTTATCTTAAATTGAAATGGAAAACCCTCTGCATTGTCACAGTGAAGTATATGCCTTAGCACCATGGACAGAGACACAAGCAAACTTCAGCCCTTGGGTATGGACTAGTGAAAAATGTGGTGTCACGAAAAAGAAAGTAGGACATTCCTCCTTGTACCTTTTGCGTGTTTCATTCGCCCTGTATATAGTAAGCGATAAATAAATATCTGTTGAAAATTACTTACTGAACAAACGAACATGTAACTTAGTTTACGAATGTGGTAATACCACGTCTCGACGGTAGAGGCCACTGTTCACACTTTTCCGATGCCTGTGCCAGTTTGGGGAATAGAAAATTCTGTTATCCTGGAGGCTGATGGTATGGCAGGGACTCTGAGGTGGATTTTAGTGTGTTCTCTGCCTCCTCCTCGCCCATAGTGAGAGTTTTCAGAGACAGCAAAGGAAATGCTGTCTATGTGGCTCAGAGAGAGTCAGAGAGCTGTGGGTGACCACTGCTATTGGGGGACTACACACAGTACACTGAGGTACAAGTCCATCAGAAAACTCAGGCAGAGGGCTGGGCAGAGCCTATTCTTGTGGGTGGCTCTCAGGAGGAGATGACAATTGTTTGTTGGTTTATGGAGAGGTGACTACTGGGAACTCACTATTTTCTCTTGAGGGGATCTTGCTGATTGCTGTGCTGCTGGAGGACAGTATTCTAATAAAATCTCCCAGTTCAAACCTTTGCTCTGGGAACTCAGAATCCAGACTCATCCAGAACTTTTCCTGGGAACACACACACTCTTCTGTCCCCAAAGTACTGCCCCAGTGCCTCCCATGGGGAATGGGAACCATATTTTCTGGTTTCCACTCCTCTGTACCAGAGCCAGTTGGCTAAAGAGTAGGGAGGGGGTAACCTCCTCTGAGAAGGCTCCTGATACAGCCTGATCTCCAAGCGCACCCCACTGCAGATGCAGTCACATTACACAAGCACCAAGGGGCCCTTTTATCACTATGTCTGGGCGCACAACCTGTGAGTTCTTCAGGGGCGTAGACAGTATTCTTTCATTTCATCTCTGGGAGCTGGGACTGGGCACAGGAACAGGCATGGGTGCATCAGTGTATTTGTTTAACAATGGAAAGTTTGAGTGATGTCCACCAGGCTGCACTGCAGTGATCTAAATCAGCTGCTAAGGTGATCAAATTAACCAGACCTATTATTTAACTGTCACATGATTTATGCTGATAGAAAAGAAGAGAAAGTGAAAAGGGGTCTCTGCAGACTTCGCCTTTGTGGCTATTGCTGTGATGACTCGAAGTGATGGAACTTTTCTTGCTGAACATAATGAACCAAAGTTAATTTTATCCGTGTTTGTTTTCGGCTTTTGCACGCACAACAGGAGACCCTTAATGACCACCCAACTTGTGTCTTATTAAATTTAAAAGGATAAAATGAATTGCATGGACCATAAGCTTATATGCTACCATAAACTAATGAGGAAAATGCTGATTAAAGTTTACTCAGCAAAGAACAGTAATACTCTGCACCTCCAGTGTATGAAAATAAATGCATGCTGAGAAGATACAGCAAGAAAGTGAACAGTTGCTGGTGGAGGGTATGAATAAATTAACCAGCTGGGAACATGCAATAAACAAAGGAATTAAGATCCCTGTGCTTTTGTGACTGATGGTAGGAACCAAATTCCCCAAAACTTCTCTAAGATTCTAGACATAGCAGGGCTAGAAGCGAGGGTACCAAGCCTGCCACCCTCCCTGGGCTGTGTGTCTACCTGCTAAGACAGCCAGAGGGGAACCAAGTCCTCCGATGTAAAGACCTCATCTGATAGATATTCCTGGGAAGACTACCATTCTATTTTGCAGATCAAAATTCATCTTGTCTGAAGAGAGAAGCATTGCTGGCCAGTTCCTCTGAGCTGAATTAAAGATCGCTTGCAACTCAACTCACTAGGGACTCATTTCAAGTCAGCTCCCCAAACATTCATTAAATTGTGTAAAACAGGCACTGTGCCCAGTGCTGGTGGTTAGGAGATGAATGGAAAGGCTGCAGGCCCTACCCTCAATGCCTTTGTAGTCTACAGCAAAGGCAGACAAGTAAAGAGATGCTAGAAAAATCAGACATGGTGACTGCTATGATAGATACACTGTAGAGCCCAGGGACAGGGACTCCTGAGCCATGTAGCAGAAGACTGGTAAGAGAGAGCTTTGTAGGAGGAAAAGGGTGGATGTGGAGCTTGGGCTGATGGTACCGTGAGTTCAAAGTACATTTTAAGGGTAGTGTAAGGTGAGTGAGGCAGGAACAAGGACCACACTTCACAAAGAGAAGCTTACTGGTAGAGGCTCATTCATGGACCTGAGAGCACTTCATGATGGCTAGAACACAGTGGGAAGTGTGGGGGATGGGTAACACAGGCCAGATGGAGAAACGCCTGGGTGTTAGACTTTGAATTTCATCCTGAAGGAACAGTGAGCCACTGAGGGATTCCACGACAGTTGGGAAAGTAGGCTGCTACTGGATTTGATCCTCTACACCAGCTAGAGAGGTCAGGATGTTGGAGTTTGGAAGATGGAATCACACAGCCCACAGCCAGCTGTATGGGGCTGGGAACTAGGAGATTGGGCTTACAAACTGGGCTCTGTTGTAGAACTTCCCTGAAGCGGTGGGCTCTTAGGGGCTCCCTTTGGGCTGCCTACTCTACTCCCACTGCCAGCACCACTACTCGGGATGCACACACCTGGCTGCCAGGGTCCTCCTGCTCCACAGCTGCCCAAGGCCCTAGCACAATTCTAGCCCTTGTCCTACCCTTTCCCTCACCCTTGAATTTCTTTTTTTGCGGGGAGGGGTTGTCTTGTACATGCAGTACATGCAGATGTTCAACAAATATTTGTTCAATTAAATAAGTGAATGGCAGTTACTTACCCTCTTTGAGTCTTTGTTGTTTATTGATAAAATGAAAATTATCTCAATGCTCCCTTCTAATCAGGAAACTCTCTATTGCAAAGATCTATAATATCTAACTGTATGTCACATTTCCTCTAATCCGCCCCCCATCTCTTGTTCTTGGCTCTTCCCCTCTCTGTGATTCTCACATCTCTTGCACACATGTTGGGTTTGAGCTCTGCCCTTTACCTTGGTTTCTCTATTTAATGACTCTCCTTCCCTTGGCTAATAATTCTCTCCTTCTGCATCATGCTCTCCCCTTGCCTGTATCTTAGTTTTTGCCTGTCTTGGTGTCTCCCCCACCCCCAGCTCCCATTTCTTTCCACTTACCCTTCCTTCCCTTCCTCAATTGTTTTTGTCCTTATGAAATTTCTGCTAACCTAATTTCCTGCTTGGCTTCTTGCTCCTGGCATTTGGTTCTAACTGACCTCCAGACTTTTCTCCATTTGTACTGAAAAGGAACAAATTGGCGATGATAATGGTACTGATGCTATTTCAGCAAAGTAAGGAATAAAGATGTAGAGGATGTCTTTGAGAGGACTACAGGTCAGTTGTAGAAGGAAGGAGGAACACCACTTAGTTCATCACTGAGAATTCTCTATCCTTTGATGGAGCTTCAGAGAGTTTGTGAGCATATGATGAACATCTGGAAATGTTCCTTCCAGAAAATAATATATCAGAAGGCAGAAAAATAATTATGTTTCCCTCAATGATCCCAGAAAAGATGTTTGCTCTCCTAAAGTACCTCAAGGCACTCATAAAACTAGGAAAACTGAGTTAAGTGCTTTTTATTAAACCATTAAGAGATTTTATTCAGCTAAGACGAATGTCTTCACTGAAGGATACCGAGTTTGATAGTACAGAAAATACCCAGATGAAAACTTGTCTGAATAAATTAGACGGGTGCATTTGGCATTTAAGGCTCTGAGAGTCTGATTCCCTCTGTCATCCTCAACCTACCAACCAAAAGCATTCTCTAATGGTGGGCTCGCTGAGCCGGAGAAAGGCAGGAGCAGGCAGGTGAGGTCATGACAGCATTAGAAAATTTCCTACCCATTAATGGCTTAAGGATGAAGGTGTAAGTAGAAAAGGATCCATTTTATTTCCTTGTATCCCTGGGCTCCAAGATCCTCCCGGCTTTGTATTGCACAGCATGGTCAGAGATGGGCCAGTCACATCTGACCTCAGGGCCTTCAAATCTCTGCCCTTAGACCATAGGCGGTGTGGATGCAGAAAAGACAAATCTAGTGACACTCACTGCCAGCTCATTCCAACAATCCTGCTATACCCATGACAAACCCAGAGCAGATTCTTCTGGAGACAACAAAACTCTTTCTCTCCATTTTTCCAAGGTAAAAAGCTATAAGAATCTTGTGTGCCTTGGGATTTAGTATAATAAGGTTTATTTATAAGGAATAAAATTGAGTCAGGCATTGTGAGCTTGCAATGGCTCAGACTTAATAATAGTAATAGCCAACGTTTATTGGGTGTTTACCATGTGTCTGGCACGATGCCAAACATTTTGCACATAATTTTGTATTCTGCCCTTGCAACAGTTCTAGGAGGAATATGTTATTGTCACCATCCTTCTGATGGGGAACAAGTTGAGCAATGAGATTTAGCTCATTCAAGGTCACTCTAAGGCATACCTGTTTGGTCCTCTTATTAGCACCCCTTTCTTTGGGTCACTGTCTTCTTTCTTTCTCTCCAGCTCTTACCTGTATGAGTACTATGTTTTTGGTGACCCTTCCTCCTGACCAACCAGCCCCTTCCCAGGCTGAACTTCTAACGTGGAATACGTGGGCCTGATGGCTGCCATGCCATCACGTGACCTGGAGGAGTGAAATTCTGCTCTTCCAGAGCAGGGCTGAAAATGAATCACATGCCAGACCACACTGTCAGCCTTCATGTCCTTGAGTTCAGTTGCTGCAGAGGCCAAGGTTCCATTGGGGTCCCGGGATACTTCTATTAAATGTCTATCCCCCTCTGCCTCGGCTACTTCAAACTGGGATTGTAGGAAGGGAGTGCAGTGTGGTGGGTAGGTCCATGAGCTTCACAGTCAGATATCCTAAGTGAAATCCAAACTCCGTTAATTCCTGCTATGTGAGTTCAAGCAAGCTGCTCCCTCCCTTATGCCTCAACTTCATCTGAAAAATGAGGACAATAGTCAGACCTCCTGGCAAAGATTTCGAAGGATTATTGTTCAACTAAAGCATTTAGTCCTGTGCATAGTATATGCTGAATTTCCAATTTAGAAAAATGCTCCCTTTTTAAAAGACCTTTTTTATATTTTAAGAAAGAAAAAAGCACAGAAAAAAGTAAAAAGCAAAAGAAAGAAAGAAAGAAACAACAACAACCCAAAACAATACGCAATTTCGTAGCAGAATGATGGGAATTTGACATTATATTGCATATTGTTATAGTGCATATAATTGTTTTCAAAAGAGATGATCAGATTACTAGATAGAGGCATACAAAATTGATCAAACAATATGAGCACTAACTATTCTTTTCCATGAACTAATAGAATTAGTAGTATTATTTTAGCTATCTTGTGCATATTTTAATACTATATTTGAATTGTTACCTTGATTACTATTATTATTTCCCCTATGCTTATAGAATCATAAGATTCTACTTCTGACTCTCTGGTGGTACCGGGAATTTAAGTTTACTGGTCATGTTTCTGGAAATGTTTCTCCTGGAAAGGGCTAAAAGCTTGAGCAGGAGATTGCATGGATGGTTTTGAACATGTCCATGTGTGTTTTGGGTAGAGCACTGAGCTGTTTCCTGGCAGGCTTAGGGGTGATTCCAAAAATAAGAGCTAATAATATCTTTCAGAGACTTCAGTTCACAGCCTGACATTCTTTGCAAACTGTCAGGTGAGGTGCAAGAAAGCAGAAAGGCAGATTGATTTTTAAAAGGCTGAACTTCCAGGCTGTTGTAAGAAACAGCCATCAAATAAGAGATCTATAAACCCTGAGAACATGCAGTGTATCACTGGGAATGATGCTGGGAGATGAATTAGGCATTGAGAAGAAGTACTTTGCAGAACAGAGAAGTTTTTATATGATGTCAGAATCTAGAAATTCCCAGGACTGTTTTTTTTTTTTTTTTTATGGGCAGAGTTAGATGAGGAGGAAGGAGTGCAGGATGAAATTAAATTTCTTAAAGGAATCACCACCAAGGATTAAATACCAGCTGGAAAAGAAGCTAGAGGCCAGATGTGATTTGGGAGTGCAGCGAGGGGCAGTGGAGGGGAATAGATTCAATACAACCCTACCCAGTTTCTCTGCTGGGCTGGGAAATTGATTTACAGAGAGCTGTGCAGAGGATACTCAGAGGATCTGTGAGTTTTTAGTGGTAAGTTGGGCAGACTTACCATCCATGCTATCTCCTGCTCAAATTTTTCCTAGACATTTCTCTCCAAGAAAGTCACTTGATAAAGCACTGATTAGGGATCCCTCGCTGCTCCTATAGCTCTAACATGGGCCAGTAAACATGTCACTCAAAGAAAAGAAAGAAGATAAAATTCCCAGAGTCCCCTTGTCATAGTGAAAAGCTGGATTGTCCAGGCAGGGACAACAAATGAGAAGGAAGCGTGTTTGCAGGCCCCCAGAAGGCTGGATGGGGAACGTTATGGGGTAGGTGAATGCTACAGATTGAATCTGAAATGTTTTCCAAAGGCCTATGTGTAAAATGCTTGGTCTCTAGATTGACCCTGTTGGGAAGTGGTGGAAGTTTAAAGAGGTCAGGACTAGTTGAGAGAAGTTAGGTCATGGAGGTCGCCCTCGAAGAGATATTGAACCCTGAGCCCCCTCCTCTCTCTTTGCTTCCCAGCCCCCAGAACATGAGCAGCCTACATCACGTGCTCCATACCACAATGTTCTACTTTACTACAGATCCAAGACGATGGGGCCAAGTGACCAAGGACTGAAATTTCTGAAACTATAAACCCAGATAACCTTTCTTGTCATCATAAATCAATCATAGCTATTTTTTAACAATAATGGAAAGCTGACTGGTGGTAAGGAAGAGTGCACACACTTTGAGAATAGATCTCACAAGACAAAGGGTTTAGAAAAATAATAGGAATCCTGGGGATAAATAGATGCTCAAATTCATGGAATTTGAATCTTCAAGTGAATTTAAAGTCTACCCTTGGAGCTAAGTAGTGATGAATATATCTCAGTCCTAGAGCTTCAATTTATAGAAGACCTTACTAATTTATTTGTTGGCAACTTCACAATAATGTGGGTGGCCCATCAACACTCTGAGGGTGGAGGAAAGTGACATGATTATCTCCACTGACCATTTGGGTGCACTGAATCACCCTCCAAAATGTAACAGTCTAACGCCACCCAGGACAAGGCAGGAACCAGACCCAGAGCGATTTGAAGTTCAGTTCAGGGTCTTACCCCTTGCATGGTGTAGGTCCACCTCTCAGTGAGTAATTCTTGTGGTCCCCAGGTATTTTACTGTTTGCTGTCCAAATTTCCTGCGAAGGATGACTATTCCACCCCACAGATGGAGATTTAGATGGAGCTGTAACTAGAATCCATCCTGGTAGGAGAAAAATGTGGAAGTCGTATGGTCACTTTCAGAGTGGGAAGACTATGGTGACCTCAAATTCTGTGTAAATCAAAGCTGCTGGTCTACACTGACCTCTGGTAGGTGTTGCTTGTAAGAGGCTGAGATGAGAGTGGAGATGGGAACTTCCTGAGAGACCAGGTCACTCTGTTTCTTCTCTGTGGTCTCATTGCTCTGAGAAGCCAGACTACACAGAAGCGCAGCCCTGCTTGGTAGTTACTTGATGTTAAGAACATTGATGAGGAGATGGCGATGGTGGATTAAATGCCCTTCATGTTGGAATATGTTTAGCTTTTAATAACACTGTTCAGAGTCTGGTACCTTTGTGTTTTTCAAAAAGTTATATATATATATATATTTTTTCTTTCCAGCTTCAAAAGATTATATTTTTAATGTATGACACAAAAGTTTCTTGTATGCTAATGAATTCAAATATTAATTTGTTTCCTCTTCCTTTCACAGTATCCTTCTAGCATTTCACCTCCTGACTTCATTACCTAGTTATCAGTGAGGAAGAGTGAACTATGATGATTTGCTCATTTTCACAGATGAGAAAACAGAACCTCAGAGCAGTAATTGTCTCAGGATCACACAAGTTGTGGAAGAGCTGAGTTTAAATAATGAACATTGTGTCACAGCACAGTCATCTATGTAATCATGTCCAAATTTCCAGATCCAGGTTTTTAAGCTATAAACTTCTCAATGGCAGGTCACATGAATTATTTAAAAGTTTCATAAAGAAAGGCCACTCATTTGGACTAAGGGCCATTAGTGGCAGTCAGATGAGGGGCCCAAATTCAGGCTTCCTAGTAACTATGTCCATAACTAATTTTGTTTTCCTGTTCAGTGAACAAACAGATTTCATTAAATTTTTGGAGGTTCAAAAAGGGCAACTAATTTTCAGGTTTTTCTCCTGGAGAAAGCCCCAATTGGTCTTGCCTGCTGCTTTTGAATAGCGCATGTGCTGCTATCATTTACAGGAGTCATTTGACAATCAGATTGCATGACTCCTTGTTTAAGTAGTTCTGCAGATGGATCAGCAGTTGCTCACATACAGCTGTGCACATCTGGCATGCAGGTGTGTTTCCCTCTCAGCTGACATACTAACAAAATAATTTCTTCTGGGGAATAAAGATAAGAAATTGTCTAAAGCCTGAGGCAAGGCTGTCCACAAGCTGGACCTTGATTTACTTCTAACAGTGGTTTTCTGAGAAGTTCAGTGTGATACACGTGCCTAAAAATTGAGGGGTCACAGAGTTCCCATCCTTAGAGACAAGTGCTCATCAAGGTATGAGTTGGCTTGGTGGCCTGAGAAAATTGCGATGGTTAATGATGTAACCACAAGTGCACCTATGAGTAATTATGAATGGAATAGCATGATGACTTAGAATTACTTCAAAAAAGTCCTATATGGGTGAGTATAGGTGGGTGGGAGTGGGAGTTGTGGACTGTCATGGCTGAGTGATTTGTATACTGGGTTCATTGACAACTCTCTATTTTTAAATAGTTTGAAACTTTACATAATAAAACTTTAAAAACAAAATCTGTGCCTACATATGGGCCACCAGAAGTATAATTAATATTATTAGGCCTTTTTTTAATGAGTAGCAAGCTATCGTAGGAGCAAGAAGTAGGTGGATAGTCCATCACAGAGCAGAATGAGGAGAGGACTTGGGAAATTTCTCCCAGTTATGCACTATTCTCTCCTGTTACACACACACACACACACACACACACACACACACACACACACATACACGATTGCCTCCTATTAGAATGCAAATGTCACCTACTCCCCTTGCTCCTTCTCAAACACTCAGTGATCTCCTCCAATGAGCTCGATGTTTCATGGAACTTAGAAATATGACCAGAGAAATGGGCTGATGGAAATCAAATGCATACAAAAATCACACTGAATCAGAGGTCCAAACCTAACCTAAGGTGTAACCCAAGAAAGGAAAAAGGATGGAAAGGCACAGAAAGGGTGACAGCATAGACCAAAACACAGAGGTAGATAAGATGAAGGGCTCATCTCCATGGGAGACATGTTCCTGGCTCTCTACCTGCTAACAGCCTGGCAGGTGCTCAGAAGAGGTGAGGGCTGGGCCTCAGGCCAGCAGGAGACCTGGCTTCCTGTCTGGCAGAGCAGTGGCTCTGCTCCACAGCCAGGAAGACACCCACAGGCCTTTTAGCAACCTTACTGGAAGAAGCAATGGCTTCCTTTCCAGCTAGGACAGTCCCTTCTGGAGCCTTCCACAGCCAACTGTGGACTTGTGAATGGTTCCAGGAGTGGCAGGTCCGCTTCTCTCTTTCCTGTAGCAGGTGCTGTGGCTCCGGGTAGAGTCAGTGTTTGGGCAACGAGGTGAGAGTATTTGCTGTCTTCCAGAGCTGCCACATGGCTGCGTGGCCACAAATAACTGCACCAACTTGAGCAAGACGCCCACTGCTCGAAACACTGTGTGCGTGAGCAGACACACTGTTCTCTCCCTTCATCCCAAGGCAGGCACTGAGATCCACTCTTAGCAAGGGACCCTCTCAGCCTCTTTTCTGGGATGCTCACCCTCCCTCCCAACCCGGTGCGCTTTGGTGTCACCTCACCTCCCGGTCTCATTCTCCTCTCTTTTGATTCCATCTTGTGTCCCCTTCTTATATCTCTGCTTGTGTCTCTGATGCCTCCTGCTGGCCACTATCCCCGTGCCTGTCTCCTCTCTTCCTCTCTTACACTCCAGCCTGCCCCCTCCTTCCTGTGCACAGCTGGGCTCTCTGGGGACACGGCTGTTTGGGCTGCTGTTCTATGGGCACAGGTGGCCCTGGCAGATGCAAGTTCTTTCCATTCATGTGGGTAAACAGTCAACACTATATTAAAATATTCACCACCGAGGCCTCTGTCTGAATGCTAATCAATCGGAGGCAGGAGCTGATTCATAGTCTCAGGCCCTGCTCCTGGGCAGAGTCCGACAGGGACGATGTACCTAAGCGGCAGCTGGGTAGTCAGGAAAGGTCGGTGAGAAGAAAACACTGATTTTGCATTTGCTTTGGAGGTGACACATGGTGGAGCTTTCTTGCAAAAGAAATCGCCTGTCTGCCTGGGGAAGATGTGTTCTTATGGGGTGGTCACCACACCAGGTGCTGACTGGCTGGTGGCCCGAGCAGGCCTGTACGACAAGCAGCTACCTGACAATTGGCTCCTGGCTCCCTGTTTATCACTTCTGTATTTGTGTGTCTCACTATGTACTGAATGCTAAAGCATTTCTTGGGTCTTAAACACTTGCTTGTGATCTGTTTGCTTTCTGTTGTTAAAGGTGACATTCTATGTATCTGTTCTGTCTGAGCCATTAAAACTCAGGCCTCCTTACAGAGTTTCAATAATGCCTCAATGAGATCAGATAACAGAAAAATCTAGACTCTTTCTAAAGTACAGATTGCTGGAGCACACTGTTCTCAGTGTCTAAAATATTTTGGTGTCAGAAGGCTTTTCCCTGTGGTGAATTTAAATTCCTCATATCGCAGTCCAGGGGAGTCAAAAACAGGCTTGATGTGGGGATCTGGGTGAGATGTCTTCATGCAGTGACACCACTGTCAGCGGACTGGCCTGTGTGTGAGGTGACTGCATCCCTTCACTCATACATTCTCACCCTGGCACTCTCCCATTCACTTATCCCATGTCAGGCAGGGATGAAGAGACGAGTTGTTCTCCCTGCTTGCTGTGGGGAGCTCACAGTCTGTTGCAGGAGAGAGAGAAAGAAACATCAGGTACATTGCTAATTAGTCAGTGCAGAGAGCTCTGGGCACCCAGAGGAGGAGTGACAGCACCTCACAGAACAGATGATATTTGAAGACACTTCTAAGCTCCCCACAGGCAACGATTCTCTTTAGTCACATTCTAACTCTAGTTAGAATATGCACAGTACCTGACTCATGGCAAGGGTCCATTAATGTTTATTGAAGAAGGAACAAAATGAATAAATGAATGAATGAAGGTGCTTTGAGGACACAAAGATGTACCGATGAGCCCTGCAGGAGCTGAGAATTACTGGGGAAACAAAATATTATTTAGGGGAGGAATGAGCATGTTCCCCCAAGATTACCTCCTCACTGAGATTTTCTGAATTTCCCTTCTATAATACTTCCACTGTACCCTATGTAGGGGTGCCTAAGCACTCAAGAAACATTTCTAATTGCTCATTGTGTGCCTCTGTAACTGAACAATACAGGCTCAAGAACTGTTCACCCAGCAGCTACCTCCTTACAAAGGATTCCAGATCCATTATACTCTAGCTAGTTGTGTTAGTCAAGGTATCATGATTGTCATGGAATCATGCATACCATTTATGACCATTTATACCATTTATGATGAACGAGACCTGCATGGAGCCTTTTGCACAGACAGTCACATCAATCCTACACTCTCAGACTGTATCTTTCTTGCTTTCACTCAGGAAGAAGAGCATATTCAGAATCTTGCGAATGTCTCTGAATATCATATTGTGTCTCTTCCCACTTCCTGTCACTGTGTCACAGGAAAACCCCAGATTATACTTTGAGGGAGAGTCTTTAAACATCCTGCTGGCTGATGTTAACATTCCACTCTCTTGAAGGCATTTTGGAATTGATGTTAGAAAGTATGTATTGTTTTTCTATATACAGAAGTTCATGTTCTTGTGTGTTTGCCTGTTATTAAAATAGAAAGGCTCATCATTATTATTTTTTGAGTGCCTGATTTGCAGTCTCAAAAACAGTGGCTGAATCTCAGTACTATTTTAACTCTCTAGTGTTTGTGCTAGTGGGGGCTGCGGGAGCTGAATTCATCTAACTTATTTGAATACCTTTCACCAGGTATTCCCCAGCTCCTCCTCATTTTCCCATCTTGCCAATCTCTGTTGATGCGCTACATATGTCTCTCTAATAGCCTGGGTGGGCACTTAGCACACACATGGCTCCTTATTCTGTGAAAAACAAAAAAATTAAAGTGCTGGTTGGCATGTGCTCTTCTTGGTGACTTGTGGCTGCCATACACAGGAGTGTCCCTGGCACTGTTTTGCAGAAGCCTCTCATTTTCTGTCTTGCTGGGATCTTGGATTACTGAAAGCATTTAGCTGAAGGTAGCATTTAGCATTTATTAATGGTTGATCCTGTGCCAGACAGTGACAAGGTACATCCACAGTCTCAGTCTCAAGGTATTCCCCACTGGTGAGAACTCAGGGATGCCATAAAATAACCCTCATTTTACTACTAAGAGACTGAGGCCAAGAGTTAGAATGAAGTAGCTCAGTATCTCCTACCTATTAACAGAGGAGTTTTACATCAAAAGTTTTAGAAAATATACAGATATCTGTACAGGGCTTACTGTGTTCTAGGTACCACTCTACACATTTTGTAAATGCTAACACACCATGTTTACAATATCCCTGTGAGATAGGTACTATCTGGCATCAACAGATAAGGAAACTGAGGAACAGAGCGATGAAATAACTTGGCTACATTTATTACCTGGTAAATGATGGAGCCAAACCACTCTGCTGCCTTGCATGGTTCCTGGATCTGAGGTCATGCTTCCTTAAGCCAAGAGTTTTGCAAGGGAGACTCCAACTCAGCACATCTTACCAAGAAGTGACAAAGCTCAACTTTCTCTGAGTTTCAGTACTAATTGCGCAGCTGTTTAGGTATCTTCTTATTCTTCTTGGCTCCTTTTAAGAGCCCTTCGGAGGGAAAAAAAATCTTAAAATTTAATTGTTCAGAATACCTACTTTATAGCCAGCCCTTCTCTGCTCTTTCTTCTCTTCTTAGTTTTCATGTGCAGAAGAATCCGGGGCTCATCTGCTCCTCTACATGCCCTGTTTCCCTCTCTCTCTTTCACCATCAATTACAGAAAATGTCAGTAATTTGAAAGGCAAGGGACCAGAAAGAATGGATTTTGAATTAACTAGTTCAGATAATCTGATATTCTTACTGGAGCGTGACGAGTTATCAGTTAGCGGGGGAACAACAATTGCTTCCAATCATGCATCCTTCTGGAAAACCAATATCTGTGTAACAAGGTTTTACTGTAAAGGGTGATCAAGTAGGAATTTGTGTTTCAGGGAGGTTTGGCGCTTGTATCCTGAAGCCTGGGGCATCTGTTGATGTGCTATTGTGTTTTGGAGAAAGAAATAGGTTTCTGTTTTGTGTAAGACATAGGTTTCTGGGACTCTCTGAGACTCAGATATGTTCTGTACCTTAGACCTTGTCAGTATCACTAGTAGTTCCATGGATGTTCAGTATTCTACTAGATAATAACAAGTATTTGCACCAAACATGCCCTGCTTTGGTCTTATAAAATATCCTGTAACACAAATGACCAACCATCCACTAATAACTCATGCAACATTTACATAGCATAACTTCGTTGCTAAAAGCAGTGGCTTCACCATGGGCTACATTTTCCAAGCCTCTAGCATTCAAGGCAAGTTGTCATTGGAGGGGTATGAGCATGAGTGATGTGTGTTATTGCCAGGCTAAGGAAGGTTCACAGGGGTATCTTTCTTCCTCCTCTCTCCGCCTAAGAATCATAGAATAGTGGAGTTAAAGATGGAGGAAGGAACCTTAGATTTTTGACCATCACAAGGAGGAAAAACTATCTGTTAATGAGGATCTCCCACGTTAGGATAGCATGAGAGTCCAAAAGAAGCTTCTATCATAGGGTACTACTTGTTCCATAGCTCTTTCTATGTATCCTTTACAATCCTACTTCCAAAGGTATGTTCTTCCTTCCTAGTACAGGCAGGGAAGCTACATGCCTCAGTTTGAAGCTAATCAATGAAGGAATGTTATGCCAAAACATCCCATGGTGGAGGAAATGCTGGAAAACTAGTGGAGTGTGCAAGAGGAGGGGACTCGAACCTGTCTCTATCAACATCATACTCTGAGGAGTAACTTGAGCAGCTTATGAGAACTGCTTATTTGGTATGCCCAATTACTATGCAGTGCACAGAACCACTGGTATCATCATCTATCAATAATATGTGCCATATTAATGTGGTTGTAGGTTTCATTTGATGACAGCATTAAACTCTGTTTGCTCAGCCTTCTGTTGCTCCTATTCAAGGAACCACACTTTATGTAACAAGGTCATTTGATCATAATTACAAAGAAAAACAACAACAGAGGGAACATTAACGAGAAACAAAACCTATGAACGCTGCAGTTCCACAAGGCACATGCCTCGGGCTTTGGCTCCTTCAAGGTTGATGTTTTGTGGGAGCTCTGCAATGATCTCCAATCACAAGTTTAGTTGCTGGCTTCTAACTAAATTTTGAAAGGCCCTGGTCTCCCACCCCAGGTCCTGGTGCCTGCTAGGCAAGTGCTTTACCACTGAGCTACATGTTTTGCATTTGTTACTGCTCTTCTACTTTCTAAGTACATAAAAATGAGGTAGACAAATATTTCTTTGGAGTAAAAATAGGAAGCAACATTATCCTTCTCTTCAATTAAAAAGAACAGAGGAAAGCATGTCTCATGTGTGACAATAATAATTATAATAACAAGAATTGACAGTTTGAGTGTTTAATATGGGCTGAGCATAAGTCTAAGGGCTACCCTTGTCAAATGTTGCAGCGAAAGCTGGGCTCCCTATGCAGAGGTGGTAGGGTTTCATGTATTTTTTTTCCCTGTTCCTTGACCTGTTGCCTTTGTTTCTTTTACTCTGCCAGCTGAACTTAAGGCCTTAGTATGTTTAGTGTTTGCTGCCTTTGTTCACTTTCCTTCACCCCTTGCCTTCTAGAGACCCTCAGATCCATGTGCCCCTGTTTTAGCAGGCAGGTCTTGCCTCATCTCATCTGAGAGTCTTCTTCTAAACTGGGTTTTCATGGAAGATGTGGCTAACCATTCAAATTGTTCCTTGTAATTGATTGGGCAAAGTTTTGCCTTTTCCCTCCATAGAATTGCTTCAGTGTTCTGTGCCCTCTAAGTACTTTGGACTGGGGGAGTATAGCTGTAGGTTCAGGATGAATAACAAACCAACATTTTCTTAGGATTTCTCTTAGAAGAAGGACACTTTTCTCCTCTTCCATCTTCGTTGCTTTTACTCCCAATCAATCTACTACTAATGGGGACTATCTTATAAGGTCTTGATAAAGTTGGCTTGATGAGCACAAATAATGGTACAACAAAATGGAAATTTGAAAGTGAAAATTGTCCCAGAAAATACAACACCTATGACCATGACCGTCATCCATGTACCTATAGTCTCTCCCACCACATCAGAAGAGTTTTGAGTTTGCATATGACATGCCACATCTCTTGCCGGCTTCCCCTCAACTCATCCATGATTATTGTTCCATGAATGCATCAGTCTTCCTAAGATGTCAGCAAAAATGAGAATATAGCCAACCCAGAACTGGCTTTAAACCTGGTGGAACTAAAAGACTACCTTCTCATCACCTGGGATCAGGAATGAGTCAGTCCTTCTGTTCAGAATTTTTAGGATGTTTTAGCTACTGTGGTAATAACAATCACCTGAATTTTCAGATATTGAAAATTGAGCTCAGGGAGATGTAGGTAAGTTGTTCACCTGCCAGCAGAGAAAATAAAAAGTGGAGCTCAGGCCTTACAAGGCACATTTCTTCTTGGTTTCTATTTTCTGTATGTGGATGTGAATTTGCAAGTGGATTTGGGAATCTGAGTGCCTCCAAAGCCCAGAGGCTCTGACCTAGCTGCAGACCTGGGAGCCCTAGGACCCTGTAATAGGCCCAGGTGAACAGAAGCTGTGTGTTGACAACATAGGATTCTGGGAGGAGACAGTGTGGGCAAGGAAAAACCAGAGCTGGGATGCTGCTGATTGACTGTGGGGACAAGTGTGTATTTGACTTCCGTGCTTCTCTCCCCAACTCAGCCACAGCTTTGTTTTAAAAGCAGAGCCAGATGCTACCTCTGAGATGAGCTTAAGGGCTGATAATAAATTAGGGAAAAGAAGAGGCATGCAGGGAGGCAGCGGGGCAAGGAATGTACCATGCCCTAGAAAAATCTGATTAAGATCAGGTCACAGAAGGGAAGACTCCCTGCTCAAAGGGACTGGGCAGAAGGAGCATGGAGCAAAAACATGTCTAACCCTTTGCTTGGCTTTCCCCTTTAGCAGTTGTGCTGCTAGCTAAATGTAGATCTTGGCAAAGATGTAATTTTCTAGACCTAATGGGTAAAAAAGGGTCAGGCCAGATGGCAGTGGGTTATGCTTTAGTGTGTTTGGCAGATTTCAGTGTAGTTCCAGTGTTTCTACCCTGTGATATGCACATCCTGTATAATCCCTTCTCCTGGAGGATAGTGAGGAAACTCTGAATATGCTAGCGCATCACACCCAAGATCATGTTGCCCTGATATGGCACAAGGCATTTTATGGATGTACTTAAGGTCCCTAATCCGTTCACTTTGAGTTAAATAAAGACCCCAATCAGGTGAGGCTTTAAATAAGGACAGAATTGGACACACTCCCCTACTGGCTTAGAAGAAAATAAATAACACAGATATGTGAACTACTAGCTAAAAAGGAAGGAAACAATTATGATGTGAATGCAAATGGATGTGCCCATGTAATGAGGACTTAAAAGTGGTCTTCAGGAGCTGAATTTGGCCCCTGACTAATAGCCACCAGGAGTGTGGAAACCCAATCCTTAGCCACAAGGAGTTAAATTCTACCAACAACCTGAATGAGCTTTGAAAAGGATCCTAAACTCTAGTTAGAAGAGAGCTTGATCATGGAGAAACATGGATTATGTTCCTGTGAGATCCTGAGCACAGGGGCAGCTATGCCATACCCAAACTTCTACTTACAGAAACAATGAGATCACAAAAGCTTGTTGTCTGAGCCACTAATTTGTAAAAGCTTTTATACAGCAGTAAAAGCAAAACAAAAATAAGGATTCAAAGTTGGTAGATACCCCTGGCCTCTTGATTTTCTTCTTCTTATCTTCTTTCATTTTTGGCTACCTTCTTTCTCTCTTTTTGCCACACATTCATGCCTGAATTTATTCCCTCATTGGTGTTCTGGTGCATCCACACATGCTGTTTATTTTCAATCATACACCCAACACTGTGAGGCACTGTGCTCAGGTGTGGGCCACAGTGGTGGCCAGAGCACAGGCTATTTTCAGGGATGTCATCCTGGTGATGACAATTAACAATTACACTTTGGTAAGTCAGGTGCTATGACAAGCAGTTAGATAGGGCAGTGCTGAGGGCTGCACAACAGTTTTGTATGATAACACAGAGTTTCTCAGTGGAAATACAGAGCAATGGGTCTCAAACTTTGTAGCGCATTATAATTCCCTGGGGAAATTTGAAACAAATTTCCAGTATCCCAGTTATCCCTCAAATTAATTCAATCAGAATATCCAGCATTAGAATCTAATTTGAATCGTATGGGTATGGTGTAAACATTAACATCTCATAAAACTCATTAGTTGATCCAAATATGCAGCAAAGTTTGGAAATGGCTCGTATAGTGGCTGCCTGGGTGCTCTGTTCAGACCCTATCTTTGGGGTGGACATATTGAACTTTACACGGGAATGTTGGCTGCCAAAGGCATATGGTTTTGTCCCTCCCTGAGAATTGCTCTGGTTCACAGGAACCCTCCCTGACAAGGCCATCTTCCCCCATCTTCACAGGGACAAAAAGCCCTGGCTTCTGTTTTCTGACCCTCACTGTTGACCCAAAGTTCCCAGTAGGATCAAAGTTCCCAGTAGGATCAATTGAGGCCTCAATTAGAACCATATTAAGGGCCAGCTCCTCCCATCATTCAGTTTTGTCTTCCTAACTTCTATCCAAATCAATCTTCCAAGAATTTTCCCCCAACACCTTTTGCATACATCTCCCTGGGCCAGAATCTGTTTCCAAGAAAGTCGCTCTAAAGCGTTGAATGAGAAGAGTTAGGATAACCAGATGAAGTAAGAGGGCTGTGGTCAGAGAGAAGAGCAGGCAGGGAAGCACAGATGAGAAGGCTACCGGGAAGGGTAGGTGCCTTAGTCGAGGCATATAGTTAGAGGATGGAGAAGAGCAAAAGTATGGGGAACCTGATCACATCTTCCTGCGACAGAGCATATTAAGACTATTGGATGAACAAGGGGGATCCTTTAAAATTTTTTCAAGGAGTTCTACAACCATTCTTTAAATATTAGAGCAGGGCCTGAGTGCCAGGAACTAAGTCTTGACATGTAGCAGCATATGCTCATCCCGTCCCAGCTTGCCAGCTGCCACCTGTGAAGTTGGAAAAAGCCACATGTCCTGCTGCCCCTGTGCATGAGTGGACACAGGTCCTCGTGAACAGTCTCAGTGGACAGGGCAGAGCTTTTGGCCCACAGCTGTCAGAAGGAGAGGTTATCTAAAGGAGAAGACCCAGCTGAAGGGACTTCTGAAAGGCTGCATTCCAACTGCAATCAGCACAAAGGATGGACCCCAACAAGAACAGGACTTATGCCTTGGCTCTTAGAGTATAAGGAACCTACAAACCCATGCTCTTTTTCAGTAATGGCTTGCAGTAGCACTGTTCATATGGAAGAAATCAATATAGTTTTACAATATTACACTATCATATGTTATCTACAAATTAGGGTATACACACACAGTTAGTAAACGGAAAAATAGCTGTACAGATGAAAGATACCATGGTATTTATGTAGATGAGCCAATAGGGATGACTATGCTCTGGCAACTGTAAATCCCTGTGTAAATGGGAAGTTGCAAGATTAGGTATCTCACAAGATGCCTTGGGCCTGGGGCAGGAAGGTCTTGGCTTCCATTCTGCAAGGGCAGCTCTCTCCCAGCAGAAGAAGCACTGCATGCAGTGCAAGTGGGCTGACATCTCAACACGCTCCATTCACAGAGCTGGGGAATAACAGTATTCAAGCTGAGCAATTTGCAGAGAGTAAATTAAGGGGAAAAAAGCTCCTATAACAGCCCCCAGGAGGAGGGAGGAAACAAAAAGGAGGAGACAAGCAGAAATTTTTTCAGCAATGCCTGAATTTTGCAACAATTTGTTGCATGATGTAAAGCCTCCAGCGAGTCAGATCCAGACTGAACTGTGCCCCGATGGGATGAATGCCCTCTGAGTGGGATGCCAGCTGGTCTCCAAAGGCCTTACCCACAGTGCAGCCTTTATATGAGCACTGTGATGGGTTAGGTGGTGAGGCATATGAAGTGGATAGATGCCCTGACAGTCTTTAAACACCTGTAGTTTGCCCATGATGAAGCTTGTCCTAAGGAGTAGTCTTTGAAAAGGAGTTGCATTTTCTAGAAAAAATCTCTTTGGGGTTGAATGGTTCAAGTGGTGTCTTTAATATTTCACGTTATTGTGACTCTAGCTGTCACTTTTCATTAACCAGTGTCCTCAAAGTGGCTGTCTTTTCAGGCCCTGCACTGGGCATTTTGTGTACATTATCTCTTTGTTCCTCTCCACATGACAAAGGAAGGTGCCATTGCACCTGCTGTATAGCCAGAGACACCTAGGTTACAGGAGAATGGAGGGCTCCTCTCCTCACCCCTAGCAACAGTACAGCTCCGCAGTGGGAACAGCTCCTTGGTGTCACCTTTGTGCCACTGACACTATCTCTTGTCTCGCAGAGGCTTCTCTACTTGGTCTTTTGTTCCAGCCCCTGATGCTTTCACTGTCATACTCACTCCTATCCCTGGTCTGGCCAAGACTCAGCCTCCACCTCCCTTCACTGTGGAGTGCATTTCCAGCCCTGTCAGGTGACACTTCTGCTCTGCCAGCCAGTCCTCCGCCCCAAGACCAGACAGTTGTGCTGGCTTCTTACTCCCAGAATGGGGCTCAGGCCTCCCTGAGGAAAGGCTTAGTTAGAAATGCAAGGTCAACCTTGTTTGGAGCTGAATCCTGCCTCTTCAGGAGTTCAGTGTTGAAGCTTTAACCCTAGAAGTTGAAGATAGTGCCTTTGGCGATGAGGCCTTTGGATGAGGCGGGTATTGTTCAATTGCAATGAGGTCACGGGGATGAGCCCTAGTCCTACCTGAAGAGGAAGCCTGAATCAAAGAGGAAGTTTGGACAGAGACACATAGAGAGGGAAGACATGCAAGAGACACAGAGATGGAATGGCATGTGCAAGCCAAGGAGACAGACCCTCTGAGCTACAAATCCTGCTGACCTTTAATGTCCAAGGCCAGGAAGCAGACATTTCCATTGTTTAACCCCCCTAGCCTGTGGTCCTTGGTCAGAGAAGTCCTAGGAAACTCACACAAGTGTCACCTACCATCTCTTCCTACACTCTGTGTCCCTGCTCCTCTCCTTCCACTTCTGGCTGCCACTGTGCTGAGGCTTGGTATTCCTGGAGACTCCCTGCTGACAGGTGGCAGGGAGCCTCCTCCTCGGTAGAAGTCCCTCCCCCTGAGTTACCTCTGGCTACCCCAGGCAAGGGGAGAAAGGGACTAACGGAAGAACTGATTGCCTGAGAGGAGGCTGGGTGATGCCCAAGACAGCAGCTGTCAGAGCAGGTGGGGAACCCGCCCACAGAGTGTGATGTTCTTCCCTTCTCTCTTCTACTGGGGGTGGGAGGGATTTCCAGCTTGGCTAGCCCAGTTAGGAGCTCTGCTCTATTTTGTCAGTGTGTGAGGCCAGAGGTGTCAGCAGGCCCCTGGCTAAAGCAGGAGCTTCTCTTCCATGAAGACAATGCATACACTAGAACCCGAAGCTCATCAGAGGGCAGTGTGCTATGGGGAGACTGCTGGGTTGGAATCGTGGCTGTCACTAATTGGCTGTGAGTTTAGGCAAGTCACTCCACTCTTCTGGGCCACATTTCTTAATCTGTAAAAACTACACTTTCTGCCAAACAGCATTTTTGGTAAGAACATACTCAAAACAATACATAAAATGTGTTCCGCCAATTACGGACAAAATGTCTCCCAAGTAAGACAGGATGGCAATAGGGATGGAGGAGCCATCCTTTCCATTGCTATGCTACCCCAGAAGAGGCATCTCATGCAAGAGCACTGAGTTAGGACTTTCTTCCTGAATTTTTAAATAAGCCACAAAGTACCTTCTAAAAAGTGCCAAGTCCAGTACCCTTCTGTGATTATTCCGAAAGTAACAGGGTTCTCTCTCTCTCTCTCTCTCTCTCTCTCTCTCTCTCTCTCTCTCTCTCTCTCTCTCTCTCTCTTTCCAAGCTGTTCATGATCATTGTCAATACCTTCATGACACTATATTCTGGCCAAAATCCCTAGCACTTTAGCTCATCTTATCCTTGTTGTGAATGAGTTGTTTCCCTCCAAAATTGTATACTGAATCCTAAACCCTGGTATCTGAGAATGTGACTGTTTTTGGAGATAAGAATTAAAGAAACAATTAAGTTAAATGAGTTCATTAATTAGAGGGGCTCTTACCCAAGTGGCATCCTTTAGAGAAGAAATGATCTAGACATGTGGGGAGGTGAGACACAGGCACGGAAAAAGACCAGGGAAGAAGGCAGCTGTTTGCAAACCAAAGAGAAAGACCTTAGTGGAAGCCAATCCTGCCAGCAACTCAATCATGGGCTTCTAGCCTCCAGAACTATGAGAAAATAATTTACTCTCTTTTCAGTCACCACTATGTGGTAATTTGAGGTGGAATCTTGAACTAACTAATATAATCCTTTTAATGAACAATGAGGTGGGTATAGCATTAACCTTGTTGTCATTCATACTTACTTGATTCATATATTTTAGAGATTCACGCTAGGCCAAGAAGGAACATGTTATAGTCTGCCCCCAAAGGGCTTAAAGGTAGGTGTATTTAACAGAAGTGGAGAAAGACAAGTAAATAGGGTACAGCAGTACAGAGAGAGCCATCCCATCATAGAGAACGTGCAGTCCACGGGGTCCTGTGGTGCCGGGATTAGTGAAGCCAAGTTTGAAGGGATCGGTGTAAGTCTCCTTTCAGTTTCACTGTCCCATGCTCAGTGGATAAAGACAGCCACAAGAGTCAAGCAGCTGTCTCCTTAGCAGTGGCAGATGTGCCCCGCTGGAGATGGGCAGTGCCAACATCTGGGGACACCAACTGAGCAAGACAAAAGTGCTATGATGTAATCTCTTGTCACACGAGCCATCGTGAGTGGTTGTCTTAGAATTCTGATTTCCGTGATTCCAAGAATGACTTCACTTGCAGACCAAATGAATGAGGGGCCTTTGTCTTCTAGCTCCCCCAGGTGTGGAATCCTCTACTCTACAGAACAACTCCATCTAATGATAACTGAACATATATATGTGCCAGAATTGTTACAATGATTATCTATCATTACTTGATAGAGTCCAAGTCACCTATGGTCTCTGAGGCCACGGACAGCCTTTCCCTTTCTGTCTAACGGCTATATCTGGCCTTTCTTCCCTTCCCCATCCCTCTAACGTACACACGGTCCATGCTTCAGCCTTATGCAACTGCTACTCCTTGTTGGTCTCTCCTGACTCTATTGGCAAATACTCATCCTAACACCACCTCCAGTGTCCTCCTATGTTTCTCTCCTTCACCCAGCTGATCGATTCTGCACCCTCAGCACCCACTACATCAGTGATGCACAGTGGCTTCTAAATATCAGTGAGATAAATTTATTTATTTATTTCTCTTTTTTGTTTTCAATTCTGATATTTTAGTTGAATGAACAATTGATTCTAATCCTACCCACTCTTTTTTTTTTTTTTTAAATACTGTTTCTGGAAATAAGAATGCAGGCCTGGCCACAGGTCTGCAGAGGAGGAGCTGGGCAGATCTGGGGTGCCCTCACTGGCCTCTCTGCGTGTCTGGAGGACTCTGGATTTCTGCGCCCAGACTGCTGGAGTTCCCTCAGGCTTCCAGGTGCAGTGAAGGAGAGAGGTGGGTTTAAGGCTTCCACATCAGCCTCCCCATTCCCGGCTTCATTTGGAGACCTGCTGAGCTCCCAATAGGTGGGCTGGCCCACACTACCAGCCTAGCCCAGCCTGTTTAGCTGCCGCGCCTGGCCACAGGTCTGCAGAGGAGGAGCTGGGCAGATCTGGGGTGCCCTCACTGGCCTCTCTGCGTGTCTGGAGGACTCTGGATTTCTGCGCCCAGACTGCTGGAGTTCCCTCAGGCTTCCAGGTGCAGTGAAGGAGAGAGGTGGTTTTAAGGCTTCCACATCAGCCTCCCCATTCCCGGCTTCATTTGGAGACCCGCTGAGCTCCCGATAGGTGGGCTGGCCCACACTACCAGCCTAGCCCAGCCTGTTTAGCTGCCGCGCCTGGCCACAGGTCTGCAGAGGAGGAGCTGGACAGATCTGGGGTGCCCTCACTGGCCTCTCTGAGTGTCTGGAGGACTCTGGATTTCTGCGCCCAGACTGCTGGAGTTCCCTCAGGCTTCCAGGTGCAGTGAAGGAGAGAGGTGGGTTTAAGGCTTCCACATCAGCCTCCCCATTCCAGGCTTCATTTGGAGACCTGCTGAGCTCCCAATAGGTGGGCTGGCCCACACTACCAGCCTAGCCCAGCCTGTTTAGCTGCCGCGCCTGGCCACAGGTCTGCAGAGGAGGAGCTGGGCAGATCTGGGGTGCCCTCACTGGCCTCTCTGCGTGTCTGGAGGACTGTGGATATCTCTGCAACCAGGGAGGGTCCACAGGTTCCTGAAGCACTGCGGCCTGTGGTGAGTACCCTAACCCGGCTGCGATTGAAGAACTGTGGAGCTTCCAAGGGGCAGGTGGGCGCACAGTGTCCCTGAGGCCCTGCTTGTCTGGAACTGCGGAGTTCTGAGCAGGCAGAGGAGGGCCACTGGTTCTGTAGGCCTAATGGCTTGGAGTAGCGCGGCACCAGAGTACCAGTAGCTCCAAACATAGAAGGGGATTTTCAACAGATCCTGAGGAAGCTTTCAAGTAACACTTGAAACACAGAAATATAGGAAAATGACAAAACGAAAGACCAAATTACAACCTCAAACCTCCAGCCCATCTCAAGAAACCCTAGGAGCGATGTATATAGAAGAAAATATATCCCATCCACCTCATATATCGGACACAATAGCCACTGAAATTGACAAGCAACTCCAGGAAGCTTTAAAGAAATTCAAACTCGAAATAATCTCCCAGATAAAAGAAGAAATGATAAAAGAAATGAAAGAGATTCTAAATATATCTAAAGAAAACACAGATAAAAAATTGGAGGAACTAAACAAAAAGATAGAATCCCTAGACGAGCAATATAAGAAACAAACAGAATACATAATGCAGATGCACAGAGATATACAGGAAATAAAAAACTCCACTGAAAGTTGTAAAAACCGCCTTAATGAAAGTGAAGATAGAATTTCAGACCTTGAAGACAGGATTGCAGCTAGTGAACAGGAAAGGAAAGATCTTTTGAAAATAACAAGGAACCAGGAAACAACAATTCAACAACTGCAAGACGATGCAAAGAAGAATAACATAAGAATGATAGGGATTAATGAAAGAGAGGGAGACAACATGAAGGATGTCAGGAGGATATTTAGAGAAGTAATAGCTGAAAATTTCCCAAGCATGAGATCAGAAACTGACATCAGGATCAGTGAAGCATATAGAACTCCAAACAGTCATAACCAAAATAAAACTACACCCAGACATATAATAGTCACCATCCCAGAAATCCAACACAAGAATAGATTATTAAAAGCTGTCAGAGAGAAAAGACAAATCACTTATAAAGGAAAACCTATCAGAATCACAGCAGACTTCTCAGCACAAACGATAAAGTCAAGAAGAGCATGGAGTGAAGTATTCCAGATCCTAAAGCAAAATGATTTCCAACCAAGACTGATATATCCTGCAAAACTATCATTCAAAATTGATGGTGCAATACGATACTTCCATGACAAAGAACAGCTGAAGAACTTCATGAACACCAAACCAACCCTGCAAAAAATATTGAAAGACAGTTTAGATACACAAAGGAAAAAACCACTAAGCAAAGCAAATAATTAAACAGAACCGAAAGATAAAGATGCAACAGCAGAGAGATAACATTCCTACAATTAACCAGCATTTAACAGTAATAACCATTAATGTAAATGGTCTCAATGCACCAATCAAAAGAAACAGACTAGCAGAATGGATCAAGAAACAAAATCCAACCATATGCTGTTTACAGGAAACCCATCTAACCCAGAAAGATACTCACAGACTGAAAGTCAAAGGATGGAAAACAATTCTTCATGCAGCAGGAATCCAAAAAAAGGCAGGAGTAGCCATTCTGTTTGCAGACAACGTGAACTTTAAACCAACAATGACCATAAAGGACAAAGAAGGTCACTACATACTCGTAAGGGGAAAACTCCAAGAGGAAGAGATAACTATCTTAAATATATACGCACCAAACTCCAGAGCACCCAGTTATATAAAACAATTATTAACAGAAATGAAAACTCAAATTATCAGTAACACAATTGTAACAGGAGACCTTAATACACCACTGACACCAAGGGACAGATCAACCAGACAGAAAATGAGCAAAGAAATAACAGAACTGAATCACACCTGTGAACAAATGGGTTTGATAGACATATACAGAATGTTCCACCCAACAACATCAGAATACACATTCTTCTCAGCAGTACATGGATCATTTTCTAAAATAGACCATATATTAGCTCACAGAACATATTTAAGCAAATGCAAAAGAGTTGAAATCATCCCTTGCATATTATCGGATCATAGCGCTCTGAAATTAGAAATTAATGACAAAGGATACTGCAAAAATTCCGCAAACACATGGAAACTAAATAACACATTCTTGAGTAATCAGTGGGTCACAGAAGAAATTAAAGAAGAAATTAAACAATACCTAAAAGAAAATGAAAATGCAGATACAACTTACTGGAATCTGTGGGATGCAATGAAAGCCGTTCTGAGAGGAAAATTTATTGCACTGAGTTCCCACATCAGGAAAACAGAACGAATACAAATAAATAACTTGATGCTACACCTCAAACAGCTAGAAAAAGAAGAGCAAGTCAAGCCCAAAGCCAAAAGAAGAGAGGAAATTATAAGAATCAGAGCAGAAATCAATGCAATAGAGACTAAGAAAACAATCCAAAGAATCAACGAATCAAAGAGTTGGTTCTTTGAAAGAATAAATAAAATCGATAAGCCCCTAGCCAACCTTATTAAAAAAAGGAAAGAAAAAGCTCAAATTCATGCAATAAGAAATGAAAAAGGAGAAATCACTACAGACCCAATAGAAATACAGAGGATCATCAACACCTATTTCGAAAACCTCTACTCTCAAAAGTTTGATAACACAGAAGAAATAGACAGATTCTTAGAAGCATATGAAGTACCAAAGCTAGATCAAGAGGATATAAAACTGTTGAATAACCCAATCTCTGCTAATGAAATTGAGAATGTAATTGGGTCCTTGCCCACCAAGAAGAGCCCAGGCCCAGATGGATTCACTGCAGAATTCTACAAGAAATATAAAGAAGACCTAATGCCGACACTCCTCAAACTATTCAATGAAATTGAAAGGGAAGCAATCCTTCCTAAGTCATTCCTGGAAGCAAATATTACTCTAGTACCAAAACCTGAGAAAGACCCAACTATAAAAGAGAACTATAGACCGATCTCCCTAATGAACACAGATGCAAAAATCCTCAATAAAATATTGGCAAATAGGATCCAGCAAATCATCAAGAAGATTATACACCATGACCAGGTGGGATTCATCCCAGGAATGCAAGGATGGTTCAACATACGCAAATCAATAAATGTAATCCACCATATCAATAAAGCCAAAAATAAGAATCACATGATCATCTCTATAGATGCAGAAAAAGCCTTCGATAAGGTCCAACACTTATTCATGATAAGAACTTTACAGAAAATTGGAATAAATGGTCTTTACCTCAATATAATAAAGGCCATTTATGACAAACCAACAGCCAGCATCATACTAAATGGCCAAAAATTGAAAGCCTTTACTTTAAAAGTGGGTACAAGACAAGGATGTCCTTTATCACCACTCCTATTTAATATAGTACTGGAAGTACTAGCCAGAGCAATTAGGCAAGAAAGAGAAATAAAAGGGGTAAAGATAGGAAAAGAAGAAGTTAAATTATCATTGTTTGCAGATGACATGATACTCTACATAGAAGACCCCCTAAACTCCATTGAAATACTCTTAGATACAATAAATAAATTCAGTAATGTGGCTGGATACAAAATCAATACTCAGAAATCAATAGCATTCCTATACACGAACAACAAAATTACAGAGAGGGAAATAAGAGAAACTGGACTATTCACATTAGCAAGCAAAAAAATGAAATATTTAGGAATTACTCTTACGAAAGAAGTGAAAGACTTATACAGTGAAAATTATAATACACTGAAAAAGGAAATTGAAGATGATCTCAGAAAATGGAAAGACATCCCTTGCTCATGGATAGGAAGAACAAACATTGTGAAAATGGCCATTATCCCAAAACTGTTATACAGATTCAATGCAATCCCAATAGAAATACCATCAACATACCTTATAGATCTAGAGAAATCACTCCTAAATTTCATCTGGAACCAGAAGAGACCTAGAATCGCAAAGGCAATTCTAAGCAGCAAAGACAAAGCAGGAGGCATCACAATCCCTGACTTGAAGTTATACTACAAAGCAACAGTAGTAAAATCAACATGGTATTGGAATCAAAACAGAGCTGAAGATCAGTGGAATAGATTAGAAGATACAACCACAACTACGAACACACTCAACCACCTTATTTTTGATAAAGGAGCCAAGCAGGTTCACTGGAAGAACGACAGTCTCTTTAATAAATGGTGCTGGAAAAACTGGCTCTCCATTTGCCGAAAACTAAAGCTAGACCCATGTCTATCACCATGTACTAAATTAAAATCTAAATGGGTCAAAGATCTGAATATTAAAACAGAAACACTAAATCTATTGGAAGACAAAATAGGTAGAAACCTTGGAGACATAGGAGTAGGTAAAGAATTCATGAACAGGACTCAAACCGCACGGGAAATACTTCCCAGAATCAATAACTGGGACCACTTCTTATTAAAAAGTTTCTGCATGTCAAAAGAAATCTCCAGCATAGTGAAAAGAAAACCCACAAACTGGGAAAAGATTTTAGTGAACTCTCTCTCAGACAAGGGCCTCTTGTCTAAAACATATAAAGAATTAAAGAAACTCAGACCTCCGAAATTCAAAGATCCAATCCAAAAATGGGCATCTGAGATGAATATGCAATTCTCAGATGAAGAAATGCAAATGGCAAATAAATACATGAAAAAATGCTCATCATCATTGGTCATTAGAGAAATGCAAATTAAAACCACACTGAGATACCATCTCACTCCTGAAAGAATGGCCAGGATCAAGAAAACCGACAACAAATGCTGGAGAGGCTGTGGGGAAAAAGGAACTCTCCTGCACTGCTGGTGGGAGTGTAGACTGGTACAGCCTTTGTGGAGATCTGTCTGGAGATTTCTCAAAAAGTTGGGACTGGAAATCCCATTTATTCCAGCTATTCCACTTCTAGGCATATTCCCAGAAGAACTGAAAGCATCATACCACAGTGATATATGTGCACCTATGTTTATAGCAGCACAATTTGTAATCGCCAGATCTTGGAAACAACCCAAGTGCCCATCAACTGAGGAATGGATAAAAAAGTTGTGGTATTTCTATACAATGGAGTATTATTCAGCTATAAAGAAGGATCACATTGAGATATTTATCAATAAATGGGCACAGCTTGAGACCATACTCATAAGTGAAATAAATCAATCTCGCATGTGTGAATACCGAATAGTTTCCCTAATGTAAGTAATGATTCAAATATATAAAAATATGTGGTAATCATGATTCCCCATTAGGTGGCCTTGAAGCCTTATAAAGTTTTCACTCATTAATTAGAAAGGCTTTATTCTGGGCTTCTTGATATGAAAATATTTGAAGCTAGAGTATATGAAGTTTTACCCAAATATTTCAAGGAAAAAGACACTATGGTAACTACTATTACGTCAGGTTATAAGGTGGTGAAGTACTAGGTTATTGAAACAGTCATGCTGTGACCTCTATTGTTATATTGTTATGTCCTGTTTTATCTCAATCTCCCCCTTATTGTTTCAAAAAAAAATTATTTAGTCATTTCTTATGTTTGTCTTAATTAAAGAAAAAATTCAAAAAAAATTAGGATATATAAATAGTAACTCTTTTCGATTTCCTATTAACTTGTTTTGAAGTCCTGTAGTACTCCCATGATCTTGTTTTGACTGATTAGACTCTGTTCCATTCTATATGATAGTATCAAGTTTGAAGACATAGGCAACTACTTTGAAGACAATAAGATTCACTAAGATACCCATTCTGGTTTGACTATTGTCTTCTTTGGAAGTCCTGTAATGTTTACAACGCCTAAGTTTTATTGGTCTTGTTCTCTACTGTTTTGTCCAACTTTATTTTTTTTTTTTTATTTAAGGAGAAAAGAAAAAAAAAGCAGAGAAAGGGTACAGGTTATACAGATTTGCAGAAAAAAATGAACAGTAGGAAATCACTAGTTAATGGATTACATATTGTCATCTTAGAAATAATTGTTCAAGTCACAAAATTAAAGCTTGTAAAGTGGACATTCCATCAATGATACTGCAAACAGTTCTGTTCAATGATCCAATAAAACTCTGTGATATCATATTCTATCTTATACACTTAAATATACATGCAGTTATATAGTTTAGAGCACTTTCTTTTCCTCTCTTTTGTACAATGACTATTACACATTTTGGGTTTCATTGCTCCCACGGTTCTTATTACTTTTTTGGAAGAGAGTAAAACCAAATGTGACATAACAGAACAGAATCGGTTAAGTCAAAAGGGTGGACATAATAGATAATGTGAAAACATAATACAAGGTGATCAACAGTGGTTACCATAATGCCTCCCGCTATCTCTAATAGAATTGCCTATACCATTAGTTATAATACAATTGAACAAAACAGTAAAGAACAAAACCGACAAAACCAAACCATTGGAGACATTGTAGGTCTTCAAAAGTAGATAAAAGTCAACGAGAATGGGCGTTATAATGAATCTCATTATCTTCACAGCTGATGCCTAAATTTTCGAACCTGATACTATCCAGCAAAACAGAATAGGGGAACATCAGTTAAAAACCAGATGGTGAGAGTAATACAGGGCTTTAAATCGAGGTAATGGAAAGTCAAAGTGGGTTACTATAATATATCCTGCTATTTTTTTCCTTTAATTAAAAGGATAAAAATTTTAAAAAAGTATTAAAAAAGTAAATAATGGAGTGGAGATTGAGATAAAAGAGGGCATAACAACGAAACAGCACAGATCAAAACATAACCATTTAAGCAGAATAGTGTTTCACCACCAGATAATCCTGACCTAAAAGTAGTTACCGTATTGTCTCTTTCCTTGAAATCCTTGAGTACAACTTCGTATACTGTAGCATTAAGTATATCAAAACAATGTAAAACCATTTAAGAGAATGACAGCATTACAGAGTATTTAGAATCGACTAACAGAAAATGAATAATGGTTTCTGTATAATCTTCTTGTCTTTAAAAGGTTTTTGCTTATACTATCGTACATAATAAAATCCAGTAAGATACAACCTATTTAGACCATTGGAGACAGAAGGACAAAAGCTAGATGAGACTTCAAAACAAGATGATACTAAATCAGTATTACCTATAAAGATGTCATTTTCTCCAAAATAGCTGTTCCTATCATCCAATCTTCTCTGCCTCATTTCCGTTGAGCTCTTATTCTGTCAGTAGCTGTCCGTTTGTCTTCTTCACTTTGTTCTCTGCTCCATTAGTTGTGGCCTCCACTATTTCTGGATTCTTTGTATTTTTCTTTTTTTAGAATATCCTGCAATACTCTCTGTAGAGTTGAATTGGTGGTTGCAAATTCCCCCAGTTCCTCTTTATCCTGGAAGCACCTTGTTTTTCCATCAATTTCCAGGGACAGTTGTGCAGGATATCTCAATCTTGGCTGGAGATTATTATCTTTCAAAGCTTGAATTATTTCCCCCCACGCTCTTCGTGATTTGATGGTTTGTGCAGAGAAATCTGCTGTAATTCTGATGGGTGCTCCCTTGTAAGTGGTCTGTTTCTTGTCTCTGACAGCTTTTAATATTCTGTTCTTGTATTGAATTTCTGGAATTTTTATTATTATATGCCTGGGTGTTTCTCTGTTAGGGTTGTAGGTAGCTGGGGTCCTGTATGCCTCATACATCTGAGTATCGTTACCTTTTGCTAAATTAGGAAAATTCTCCTGGATTATTTCTGTGAGTAGCTTTTGTAGTTCATTTGTTTGTGTCCCTACTTCTTCTTTTATGTTCTTAATCCTTAAGTTATGGATCCTCTTATCATCTTCTTGTCTTTGCATTATTGCTGTTTGTTTCTTTGTTATTTTTAAGAAGTTTTTCATTTCATTCTCCCATATTACAATTCTGCCCTCCAGTTCAGATAGTCTGTCCTTAGTTTCTTTCAAGCTGTTATTCCAGTCTTGGATAGACTTCTTAATTTCTTGATAGTCGCTTTGAACCTGCTTCACATATTCTATGCTTTCCCTGTTTTCTCCATCAAACAATTCTCCCCTCTTTTTCTGTTCTTCCATTCCACCATCTGTTTTTTCTTGGGTGGGGCTTAGCATTTCTCTAACTATTTTGCATACTTCCAGCTTCAGGTCGTTGATAACTTCATTCCTGAATTGGTCTATGAGGCTCTCTATATGGTGCTTTATGTGTATTGGTGTGGTGTCCGCTATTGCCTGTTTCTCAGAATTGGGGGCCGAGGAGCCTTTCTTGTTGCTGCCTCTTCCCATATTCTCTGTTCCTTATATATGCAAGCTTATATGAGAGGCCCAGCTTCTCTCCCTGTCAGCCACAGCCTGATCGAATTGCGCTGGTTAGGTGTTCCCACTCACCGCTGCGCACCAGGCGGGGCCCGCCCCTCCAGGCCTCCGTCAGGCTCTGGGATCTGGGTTGGGCCAGCCTACGGGGTCCGCCGGCAGCGTCACGCAGGCCAGGCACTTTTCACCAATCCCGCCCGAGAGGGGAATGTGTGACTGGAGTCGCCACCAAGCCCTGCTCCCGCAGGACTGCTCGGGCCCAGAAAGTCCGCTGGAGTCAAACTGTGGTGGAGTGTCAGTTTCTCTCACTCACCTCGCCACAAGTCAGAACATGCCTCCCTGCCCGTCCTGTTTTCGACTCCGTTCGCAGACTCCCGTTCTCAGAGTTTCCGCGCGTCTCTCTCCTTGCCGAGCTGATGTAGAGGCAGCCAGCCGCCGTGCGGCGGGAAACCCAAATCCCGGCTTCCAATGGCGCGGGGTCCAGCCTCAGCAGCGAGACTTTTCTGTTCCTGTTTTAGCACCAGGACTGCATTCCAAGTTGGTTTCTCTAAGCCGAGTTCGTTCCTGAGTCAGCAGAGCATAACTGCACCTGCTTATGTCTCTTTAGTCCGCACCATACCTGGCTTCTGAGCCTAGTTTTTCAGAGAGCCTCCGGTAGTTGCTGTTATCTGTCCGCCATGTTCTCCCGGAAGTCCCTGTTTTGTCCAACTTTATAATATCTAATAAGATAGACAATTCTTTTTAAGGAAACAAGGGACAACGTTGATAACCATTGTTGATAAACTTGTACTCTGTTCTACATCATGTGCTACGTCTATCCTTGGTATTGACTGACAGCTTTGTTTTGCCATATTTGACTGTATTCTTCCCCCCCCCCCAAAGAAAGTAATAAGCACTAAGGAGTAATAAAATCCAAGATGTGTAAATTTTGTTGTAAAAAAGAGAGGGAAAAAAAAAAAAAAGAAAAGGAGCTCTAACGGATATAACAGCAAGTGTGTTTGGGGGTGTTAAATAGCTGACTTTATCAATGTTTTTGGAACATTGAACACAGCTGTTTGCAGTCTCCCTGTTTGAATGTCCACCTTGTGTTCTTTGATACTGTGATTTGAGGAACTATTTTCAAGAAAATAGTGTGTAATCTACTAGCAGGTAATTTCTTACTGTTATGGTTTTTTGTTTTGTTTTGTTTTGTTTTGTTTTGTAGTTCTGTATTGCGTGTACCCTTACGCCGCTTTGGTTTGTTTTGTGTTTTTCTCTTTTTCCTCTTAAATAAAAAAAAAAAAAAAAGAAATAAGAATGCAAACAGTATTGTTTCTTCCGTTGGTTTCTCCATTGCTGAAAGACTAAGAGTCGCTCTCCACAATCACTCTTTTTGGGGAGAATAGGGGAGAATAGGGCCATATATTCTGCTCTACTCCAGACAGCATGATGTTTCTATTTTCACTCCTGAAGCCATGCCTTTTCCTTTCTCAGTTTTTCTGTTGCGATTCCTCATCCCTTAGCCTGCTTTTAAGGCCTTTCATATCTACCTAAGGCTTTTTACCCAAGGCTTCTTCTTTTTTTTTTTGCTTCACTACAGTCTTGGTTCACTACAGCCTTGTTACTCACAGTATGGTCCTCAGGCCAACAGCATCGGTATCACCAGAAAATTAATATAAATGCAGAAATTCAGGCACCTACTCAGACCTAGTGCATCGGAATCCACATTTGAGCAGGTGATCTTATGCACATAAATTCTGAAAAGCACTACCCTAGAGCAGAACTCAGCAAAACCTTTCCTGTAAATGTTCACAGAAGAAATACATTCAGCTTGTGAATCAACTGATCTCTGCCCCAACTACTCAACTCCAATGCTATAGCACAAACACAGCCATAAAGAGCAGATACCCAAATGATGTGGCTGTGGTACAATACAACTTGATTTACAAAATCAGGTGGCAGACTCCTGGAGCAGACGCTCAGCTGTACCTTGCTAACCCCGGCCCAGGTCAATACCTTTGGCTACATTGGTAGATAGACCTCAGGGGAGTCCCATGATCTCATTCCCTGCACATCATTGTATAATTTCATCCCCTGGAGTGTGGGCTGAAGTGACTGACTCAGCTCTAACACAGAGAAGATGACAGAAGTGATAAGGTGTCACTTGCAAGACCAAGTTATGACTGTGACTTTTGATCTCTGTCTGTCTCTGCCTGTCTCTGCTTCTCTCTCTCTCTCTCTCTCTCTCTCTCTCTCTCTCTCTCTCTCTCTCTCTCTCTTGCTCTCTCTCTCTCTGCTAGCCCTAGAAGAAGCCAGCCAACCACACCACAAAATGACCCTGTGGAAAAGCTCATGTAGTAAGGAGCTGAGGCTTTCTATCAGCTGCATGAGTGAGTATGGAACTGAGTCCTCTTCCAGTTGGACTGTGAGAAGCATACAGCCCCAAATAACAGCTTGATTGCAACTTCGTGAGGGACACTGAGCCAACAAACTAAGATGCTTCCATATTCTTGGCCCTAAGAAATTGTGAGGTAATAGATCATTATCCTTTCAGGCCAGTATGTTACTCAGCAATCAATAGCTAACACAGGTATGTACTCCAAACTACCTGGTATCTCTCCCTTTAAGTCCTCTAGCACCACATGAGTGAGCATGTGAACAGAAACCAAACAGACACTCTTTTCTAGTGGTATGAGCTAGTCCTACCCCCAGAGGTAGATTACTGATTCTTTGAAGGCAGGCACTGTATCTTAAAAGTAAGATAAATAATTCTATAGAATTTATTAAATTAACTCAAGCAGACTTTTGAAAAATTTTCTGTTGGAAAACCAAGAGCCATTACTTTGCAATTCTTCCTTTTCTCCCAATGCTAGCTTTTCTCAGAAACTTCTCAGGAAGTACTGAGTTCCTCCTTTCACAGGTGGTGTTTTTTATTTGATAACAGGAAAAAAACACCAAAAACCTGTGTTTAACCAAAAACTTGAAAGCTTTTTTCAATTACCTGACAAGGTTATTTAAGCTGAACTTTGCTGTAAAGCTGATCCTTTTCTCTCTCTCTCTCTCGTTCTCTCTCTCTCTCTCTCGTTCTCTCTCTCTCGTTCTCTCTCTCTCTCTCTCTCTCTCTCTCTCTCTCT
Organism: Cavia porcellus; assembly: GCF_034190915.1. Lineage (NCBI taxonomy): Eukaryota > Metazoa > Chordata > Mammalia > Rodentia > Caviidae > Cavia > Cavia porcellus. Next base: position 10,461,538 of record NW_026947512.1, on the reverse strand, counting down.
CTCGCTCTCTTTTTGGAGAGGAAAAAAAAAAGATGGGAGAGAAAATGGTCTTTGGATGATAAAGCTTGTTCCCAGGTTATCTTTGAGAAAAATGTAATCCACTGTATGCTTCTGCTTCTAGTTTTTTCCCTCGTGCTTCCTGATTTTGTTGGGTCTTATCTCTTTGGGTTATTTTACAGTTGCTTGGGCATCTGAAGGACTTCTCTCCTCAGCTCCTCTTATTTTCAAGAGGTGTGTGTGTGTGTGTGTGTGTGTGTGTGTGTGTGTGTGTGTGTTTTATGTCACTTCCAAAATGCCTCCCCTCTGATAATTAACCCCAGTGTTGTGAAAATACCAGCACTGAAGATGGGTTTTTAAAAGGGATCTTTTCCAGTTAGCTCCCTGGCTTGGCTACACAGAAAACCTAAGAAAATAGCAATTCACACCCTCTGATATTAGTTGGAAAGGGCTACATCTCAACTTTGCTGACCAGTGAGGAACAGATACATCAGTAAATACATAGTGCTCTAGTCCAAGACCCATCAAGCCTGGCTTTCTAAATTCCTTCCCCACTCTGTGCATGAAACTAAAATGTTCTAAATGGTTAATATTAGCATTATAGTGTGAAATTCCTTTTAACGATGTATTTAGCTTTTCCTCTCCTAAGTTAAAATTCTTTGTCTATAAAGTACATCTTTTAAATGTTCCTAATCTTAGTTGTGAAGACTTGCCTATGCCCAACAGCAAAAAAATAAATTAAAAAAATAACAAGACACAAAAAGTTACCATCCATGTGTGAAAGTGACATATTATTTTTCATCATGGCCTTAACCAGCTCAACCTCTACCCTGTGGTGGTCATGTCCTTGTCACAGCAATCACAAGAACCCTCATTGCTGTTTCAGGCCCTATTCCAGAAGAGATGTCATTGTTCTTGGTTAGTGGTGGCATAAAACAAGCAATAACTGTAATCACACACATTACCTCTAACTATGAGCTGTTGGAAAGCTCTTAGATAAATAAATTACTGATTTAGGAAGCTGTAAAAGGAAGACATTGGATTATCTGTTTGTTAGCTTGCTGTCACTATGAGAAATATCTGAGATAATCAATTTATAAAGAAAATAAATGTATTTTGTCTCAGTTTTGGGAGGTTCCAGCCCATGACTGGTTTCATTGTTTTTGAGCCAGAGTCAAGACAGCACATCACAGTAGGGGCATGTGGTATAGAAACTGATCCTCTTATAACTGGGTAGGAAAAGAGGGATAAACGAAGTGGTCAGTTCCACAGTCCCCTTGGAGGGTGTACTTTCAATGATGGAATACTTCCTATCAATGGCCTACCTCCCCTGAATAGTATCACAGTCTTCAGACCAAGCCTTTAACATATGTGCCATTATGGAACACTCCAAATCCAAACCATGAAATTCAGAAATTTCAAATAAAAAAAATCTGGCTTATTTCATGTCAAATTGGTTGTACAAATCCAGAGGTTGGCACACTTTTCCTTTAAAAGCTGGATAGTAAATTAACATCTGTGTTTCAGTTTTTCTCTGAAGTGATAGTAGTCACCTCTTATCTAGGGCTTTGGTTTTTATCTCAGCTGCCCATGGTCAATTTAGATCTAAAAAATATTAAGTGGAAAATTTCAGAAATAAATAATTTAACTCTTATCATGTACCATTTTGAGTACTGTGAGAATATCTGTCCAGCTCTAACAAGTCCAGAACGTGAGTTCAGAGTATCCATGCTGCATATGTTACCCACCCGTTAGTCACTTATTTACCATCTTGGTTATCAGTTCAACTGTAATATCTGTCTGTGTTCAAGTAACCCTTATTTGCTTACCAATGGCCTGAAAGTGACCGCTATAAAGGAGGTACAGGAGCCTACAACATGGAAGGACAGGCTATATCTGTAATATGTGAAATTCTGAAGATATATAGGAGAAATCATAATGCAGTATATACGTTGGGTTTACTACCATCTGTGATTTCAGCAACCACCGAGGGTCTTGGAATATTTCCCCCAAGGGTAAATACGGAGGTCTCTAATAGCATCTCAGGATTGGCAGATCATTTTCTTTTTCTAGAAGGTTTAGGAAGACTTTTTTTACAACACATAAAAAATTGTTCAGTTGAGAATTTATAAATAATGGACATTGAGACTGTTTTCAGATAAACTAGATTTTACATTGCAGAAAAGGCTACCAGTGTGGAGGTGAATATCCCACTCTTGCCTGCAAAATTTGTCTTAGGAATTTTGTTAAACAACTTCCTGCCCAAAGGCTGCCAATTTTTGCTGCCAGTGTAACCAGTGTGCAGGCCTGTGGGACCCTCGGAATCTGGTCTCCCTGCATCCCTCTCATTCTGTTTCTTACCAGCAAGTCGCAGAGCCTAGTGCTATAAACAAATAATAAAACAAAGCTTGCCTGCTATCAAAACAGCAGAGCATGCACAGCAAATTAATTTAAATAAAGCATGTCAAATATTTGCTTCAGTTTAAATTCAGAATACACCATTTCATTAAATTGTGTTTTCATTTGTGTCAGGCAACTGTCATGCCAAAGATATTTAATTTTTATTATTTTAGAATTTAGAAATGTAAGAAAATACATCTTTAGAATAAAACATTGTCATGATAAAGATATTTGAGCCCTGTGGTATTGATTTTACACTAGAATGATAGGTTGTGAAGTCCAATGTTACATTTTACTGCAGTTATAATAAACATTCATAAAAGATCTGTGTACCCCTTTCCCTGGGATGACTTGGGATGGTTGCCAGTTGGCGCCTCTGAGCAGTAACACTCCTGGCTCCAGTGCCTTAAGCACGACTCATAGTGAGAGGCAAGGAGACTGAGGAGACTGAGATAAGGGACAGAAGGAAGCCTGAAGGACAACTTAATTTGTGAGCTGTAAGGTCACACATGACCTACCTCCCGGGCCTGATCTCGCACAGCTACATCTCTGGGAGTTCTCCTTTCCTTCCCATTATCTCTAGTGAGGTGGCCAGGGACTCTCCTCTCAGAAAGGCATGGCAACTGTAAATTGTGGGATTCTTTCTTGGCCTTGTCTCCTGTTATGTGTTGACTGCTCATTAAACATGAGGAACTGATGTGGTTCATTCATTCCTGAGTAAACAAACACACAGGGGTAGCCACACCTGTGCACCGAGCAGGTGCTACAACTACAGGATGAGCACGCAAGCAACCAATGTTGACCTCTTAGAAGAAGGAAGTCGACTGGAGGTCAGCAGAGGTTAGGAGGAAGGAGGATGGATAACAGATGCCAAAACAGAGATGGAAAGAATTAGGTCTAGTGTTCCACAGCACAGTAAGGTGACTAGTTTATAATAATTCAGTGTGTAGTTTACAAAGAGGTGGAATAGAGGAGTTTGAAGGCCCCCAACACAAAGAAAATAAATGTTTAGGGGGAAGGATATGTTAATTACTTTGATTTGATCATTGCTGTTGTATATGTGCACAGAATTATGACAATGGACTCCATAAATACTTATAATTATTGCATATTAAAACAAATATGGAGGGATGGTATAGGGATGGTTAGTGCATAGGCATAGAGCTTCTAAACTTGGTGGGGAGAGCTGATGTGACTTGGCCAATCAGATTCTCTGTCCTAGGGATTTAGAAAGGAGATTATAAGAGTGCTGTTAATTTGTCTGCAGTGTCTATGGACATGTCACTTTTAGCAGTTATGCAGATTCCACCTTCTGTCTCCCACACACATGACAACACAGAAGACAGCTTGGCCATTGAAAGAAGTAGGACTAGGAAAGGGGAGAGAGTAGGTTATAAGAAGTATTCCAGCCCCCAATGTCTTCCCTATGGATGCATTTGCCCTTTACTGTATAAGAAACCCACAGGTCCTGCAACACATCCCCTCTTTTAGGCAAGCTAGTTTCTGTTACTTGCATTGCAATAGTCTTGGCTAATATCCACTGTTTCTCATTTAGTAAAGCCTGCTAACTGACCAGAGGGGCCAAGAAATTAGCCTTTTACTCACTTGGATGCTGCAGAATGTCATATTTATCATGAAAATGTTTTATTTTAGAAATACACGTCCCTACATCTTCTGTCTTCTAAAATAATAGGACATATCTTATACCAACTGAATCTGAATCCCTGAGAGTGGAATCAAGGAAACCATATTGTGTCACAAATATTAAGAGATTCTAATGGGTCATATTTTAGACCTGTGGGGGCACACAATAATAATCCTTGTTCGTGCACTCTTACCAACTGCTACCACATGCACTGCACCACTTTCCTCACCATTTCTCTGTGATAGAAGTGTTGCTTATTCCCCCTGTTGATGCTTTCTTCCATGTGGAGGGAGCTCCGAAGGCTGTGACTCTCCTGTCTCCCATCTATCCCCTTAGTTATTGGTGACCTGTCTGGCCGCAGAGTTTGGAAGGCTAAAACAAGCATGTGTACCCTGGATGTCTTCTCTTCCTTCTTTTTGGGACCTCAGCCCCGAAGTCAGAGAGGATAAAGCCATTGGATTTAGTCACCTATTCGGGCTTGTGAAGCACAGGCACTCTCAATGCTAGAGAATCTTCCATTCAGGCTCTGCCCTTCCTGCAGGGGGCTGTGGTGGGAAGATGCTCCCCAGCGGAGAGCAGCCTTGCCTGGAGGGAAGAAGCCCTCCTCACCAGGAGCTTCAATGTTAGAGTTGCGGGTAAAGGTCACCTTGTTAAATAGTCTACCAAGTTGGAATCTTGGTCCCCATCTGGACCACTTCTTTGTCTTACACTGCCATTAGTTCTGAAACCAGACAGCAAGGAAGGGTGCTGTATATTAAGCTCTTCCGTGATCATTCCATTATGGCTCATTTCCAGATAAGACCTTTGTTCAGCCCCAGAATCTAAAGTCTTTCCTCAGTCCCTTCAGAGACCCTCTGGAGCAGATCTAATCTAACTTGCTGGGCATATTATTAATCCCATGGGAATCTGTAAATATGCAGATTCTGAATCTGAAGGTCTAGCATGAAGCTTGAGGGTCTGCATTTTTAAAAAAGATCTTCCAGTTGATTCTGATACTACTAGTGGAAGGTCCACTCTAGACCCACTAGAACTATGTAAAAGGGCTCTACAAAATTATGGCCATCCAAAGACATTCAGGCCTTAATGCCTTGAATCTGCAAGTATACTACCTTATGTGCCAAGGGGTAATTAAGGTTGCTAATTGTCTTCTTTTACAATAGGGGGATTATCCTTGATTACCAAGGTAATCCTGGTGTAGTCACATAAGGATTTCCATGTAGAAGGAGGAGAAGAGAAGGTCAGAATGATGCCATGTGAGAAAGGCCCCATCAATCACTGTTGACTTTGAACTTGGAGCAAGGGGTTGTGAACCAAGCAATGGGGGAAGCTGCAGATGCTGACAAACACAGGAAACAGTCTTCTAAAATCTCCAGAATGCAGCCTTGCAGACACCTTCATTTAGATCCATGCCCACCTTGCCACATACAGAGATTTAAGAAAATAAATTTGTATTCTTTTCATCCACCAATAATGTAGTCAATTGTTATGGTATCAATAGGAAAATAATACACAGAGACTTCCTTGAAAGCATTTATAATCTTTGTATCTGGAATATTTCAACTAAGGGACCAGCTCAAAAGGGTTAGGAATAATAGGATGGTTAGTAAAGATATACAGGATTTCCTGACGACAAATTCTAAAGTTTTAAATGCCAAACTACCAAACTGAGTGAATAGGACTAACTAACGCCTGAACAGGCTTGATTTTAAGTTAAGTGAGTATGACGAGCACATTGTTAAAAACTCAAACCTGATTAAATCTCTGATGAAGCACAGCATGACAAATGCCAACCGACCACAGTCTGTGAAACCAAATGTAGTGTACTGAGTGGGGAGCCTTCATCTGGAACTGGCAGCTCAGACCCAAGGTAGGAGGCTTGGGTCACCAAATCTTTTGTGCTAGTAGTGTTTTCTTACCACAAAAAACATCCTACCCATCCTGTTAGTTTAATATATACTCACTAAAGAGTGGGAGAATGAAGTGATGGTGGATTACTAGCTGTTGGGAAACCCACTCATTCTGGCCAAATCTTCACTGATTGAATTTCAGATTATGAAAAGAAGCTCCAGTTGTTTCTGCCCAGAGTTGGATAATGGAAATGTGGCTGCCTGAATTAGCATAACTCATGCCATTGGGTTCACTCATTTATTCAGGCATGATTTCATTTATTCCATCATTGGCTCATTCATTCATCAAATATGTATTAGGCATCTACCATATGCTCAGCATTGAAAATACATGGTTAAATGCTGTGTAGTCCTACTCTCAAGGAGACGTCAGTCTGGCTGGAGAAAGACTTGCTTCAGGTGTTACAGTATTGCATGCTTTGTTCAATAACTGGCCTCTGCTCTCAAGCCCAAAGGAAACATAGAGAAACAATGCTTAGTAACAGGCGTCAGAGAAGATCAAAGCAGGCCACAATGTGTGTGATGAACTTCACAGATGGGAATTAGCTGTTGGAATGGGCATTGTAGTAGGAGGAAGAGCAAGGTGCTATGAAAGAGCACAGAATATTCAGATTGAGTGTGGCTGAATACAGGGTGAGTTTCTACAAAGGACTAATAAGAGGTCAGAAAAGCCAGCAGAAACATGGTCCCAAATTGCCGTGTATGACTTGCTAAGATAGCAAGGACAGTGAAGATGGCCAGAGAGTTTTCTGCGGGGATGTTGTGTGGTCACATCTGAGTTTTGGAATGATTGCCCTGTTGGCTATGAGGAAAGCTTCATGGTGGGGCGAAGATGCAAACAGTAAACCTAAAATAATTTCAGCATTACAGGGCTACAGACATAGGGACTTTTGTAAGGAAAAATTCCATTTAGGGATAAATTAAAATGCATTCTAAACTGGAATAAGGACTCCAAAATTGATTAGGCTTAACTGACAAATACATTAGAAAATAATAGAAAAGAGGTGAATGTAGACTCCCACTGGTGGTGGTTGCAACATCTTCTTCTGGATCCAAGAGTTTGTGGGCTGAGAATAGAAGGACTCTAGGACTGCATTTAATGTGCAATTTCATATTATTGACATCTGTTGTGATTACAGGCTTGGCTCCTGTGTTTTTATTCAGAACCATTTATTCAGAAAATCTCTTATTCAGAATTCGAGTTCATTCCTCATTAATTCAGTGGCAGCTTTCTGTAGCCCAGTGATTGAATTACCTAATAACACCTGCCTGAAATGATTAACATAAGAGGAAGCCATGGGGTTGTATTTGATATAAATGGTTTGTTTCCTGAAGTTGTAATTTTATTAAAGGGAGACCCAGTGAACCACCCTCACAGACGAAGGTGAGGTCCTGGCTTCCATAGGGTACCCAGAAGGTTAATGGATGATTAGCAGCTAACAGATGACAGCATAGCTCAGGAGAGTGGTAACCAAGGAGAGAGGCAAAGTGACCATGTTCATGAAATCCCTGAAAACACCCTGGCTATGATCGCTTATTTTAGTCATGAGTGGATAAAGTAGAACTTGAACTTCACTGCTTCCTCTGGACACTCGGGATCAATTTTTGGGTTTTCATCTCCCTGAGGGAGATCTAGGCAAACTAAGTGCCATCAAGACCTCAGCTTTTCTTTTGACATGACTGTGATGACATGACACTAGAACTTTTCTGATCTCTTTAAGAGTCAATGATCTCTTTAAGGGTTGATGCTGGAGAAAAAAGAAAGATAAGGGCATGGGCTACTATTTGATCATTTCATTTAGCAGTTGAAAATAATACATCTTATTTATAATGCATGGTTTAGCAATTATATACATTTTCTAATTTTGTTAAGATATACACAATTGATGTATCATAAATTTGTACTTCCCAAAACACAAATTGAATATTTCCATGATTTTGAAACTTCTGAGTCCTGAAGAGCCCTGAAAAACATACATATAAAGACTGGGAGGGAGACACTCGAAAATACAGAATGGGGGATGCCAGCCCTTCACCTCCATTCCCATAACTAGAATTACTTAGTGTCTATTTCTTGGCATTTTCCTTTCTTCTCCTTCCTACCATGCCCTCCTCTACTCTCCCTACGTATATTTCAGTTTCTATACTCTTTCATCCTTCTATTTTAGAAAAAGCAGTGCTGACATTTGCCACTTGGAATTCTGGAGTCTCTTTCTGGAAGACAGCCTAAATCTTTTGTCTGACTTCACTAGAGGTAGAACACCCCATGTGCAAGTGTAGTGGTAGGCAAGTACAGGATAATTGAATCCAACTGTTAGGACAGATTACTCCAAAATTTGATTTGGCCTCTTTCTACAGAATATGCTTTTCTTACCTTTCTTTCCTAATCTTCTCTATATAAGGGATATATAGTGATACTGCCGTTGTTGAACTCAATTTTTCTCAAATTTGTGTTTGAACACCAAAAAGTCTGAGAACCAACCATATTTTTCCCATAAGAAATAATGGAAACCCAAATAATAGGTTCTAAGCCCTGAAAACTGCACTTACAAGTTTATTTTTCCAGGATTTTAACAAAATTTGCGATGATTTCTTTCTTTAACTCTATTGTGGGTCTCAGTTTTCCCCTTAGCTTTACTGATGGTACCATTAACTTTCTTTGGAGCCATGGCTACAATATTTTATGGAAATAAAGTCTAAAAAAAAGCACAGTGATGAATATTTGAACATAGTCACATGTGTTGTCTGGGCGAGAGTGGTGCTTAGATTGAAGTATCACCTTGGTGTTCCCAGAGAGTTGTGGCACACGACTCACAGGTATTTTCAAATCAGACTTTCAGTTTGATTATCAAGCCTATTTATGAACACCAAGAAAACTTTGCATAATTTTGCTGTTCCAGGAGTGGAAAGTGTGAGTTTGGAGCCATTTAACAACTGAGGTATCACTGTAGATTGACATTTAATGGAAAATTTCCATGAAAACTTTAAAAAATACATATACTTTTAAAAATAAAGATACACAGGTTCTCCTTTTAATCAATGAAATCACATTCTTCATGAGATGTGACTTATGAATCCAAGTTTTTGTAAGTCTTCCCCAGTGGTTTTGATACAATTGGTTTGAGAGTTAACATTTAGGTTCCAAAGATGCAGAACATCTGTGTCTCCTTATACTTCCTTGTACAGATGATAAATCTTGTTTGACTGTCTCTGATCCACTATAAACTCTGCCCTAACTACATTTCCAGGATTCTTCTCTCTGTTTGTAGATGGTCTATCTCTGTTCATATTCGCAGGCTGCTCAGTGTGGAACACCAATAATATGGGGCCTCTTGTGCATGCCCGTTCCCTGGGATCCTTCTAAAATACCAACACTACAGATCAGTAAAAGATACTCTTCCCCACCAAAGGACTCAAGAGCGAAGCAGTAAGCCCTGAAGAATCAGCTTTCTTGCACAGAAGGCACATCAATTGTATGTAAGTGCGTGGATAGATAGAGGATAGATAGATAGATAGATAGATAGATAGATAGATGGATAGGTAGACAGATGGATATCCCCTTTACTCACTTATTTTTCTATGGAAACTCACAAATTTTCCACGCATGTTCCACTTGTGCATCTTCTCACAGAAGTACCATAAATGAGTTAGTGTGTTTTTGCAGCTAATTTAAGGATAAGATTTACATTGTAAGCGCAGACTTTTGCTCCAGTTAGGTCTGTTTATCCTGGCCTAGCTTCATGCACCATGAATGTCTTGTACAAGCAAGAGCAGCTGCATAAAGCCAAAATTCTACATGCTGCATAGAGAACATTTCTCAGCTTCCTGAGCCACAAGATTTACGAACGTGTCCTTATGGGTCTACTCTCAATCTCCATTCCTCTCCTGGTTTTTCCCACTGGAATTTTAAATACCATCGTACTGCTTTTGATTTTCATGGCAATCATCAGCTTTTCCATTAACATCATTATCTTATTCTGGGGTCCATTAGAACTTCTGCGGTAATGAACTTTGGGTGTAGCTGTTCACTATTTTCTTGGTTACCCACAACTCCAGTTGTTGTGATGATGAACGCTCTGCATACCATTCTTACCTGTGTCATGTAGCCTCTCTCGCTTCCATTAAAATGAGCATCCCCATGCCCCCCACACACTCTGCGGCCATCATCTTGTTATAACTCCATTACCTTTAGTATCATCTACATTATAACTCCATTACCTCTCACATGGATGCCATTACCTCCCATATCACCCCCTCTTCATTTCAGTGGCCCTCACCTTCTCCTTTACAGCCACCGGCTTTTCAATTACAGGTACATTAGCTTTATTATCACCTCAGTTACAATCATAATTGCTCCCATAACAATTTTGATGTCTTTATCCACCTCTCTACAATGCAGGACCCTGGCCACCTTATACAAAGCTACAGGCATCCCCATTATACACTAGCCATGTACTGCAACATTTCCTTTAATGTTAGAAGTCCCTTCTCTCCCTTCATCAAATCACCTGTGATCACGTTAACTACAAAAGTTCTTCCACTTTCCACAGAAATTTCAGTATTGCCATTGTTAGCCTTATTTACAACCTACCCCTGCATCCTATCCTCATTTCTTTTTCTGTAACAGCCAGACAGTAATAATCCTCACCTTAAACACCCCCCATACACCAAATCCTCTGTTAACAGTTGCCTAAGTCCAAGAATTCTAAGTACCAGTGTCTTTTTCAAAGCAGTTCAATACCTGGCTATCCACACTGGCATATCTGATATTCCAGTGTGGCTTTTAGGGGAGAGGAAGTTGCTTAGGATTGCCTTGTTTCAGCCATTAAATGTCAAACTCATGGTGGACTAGATCTCATTTTTTTCCATGAGCATTTAGCATTTGGACGAAGTTAGCATTCAGACAATGTGGTTGATTGAAAGGCTGGACGCATCACTACCCTTCCTTTATCTTTACACTCACAGTCTATTGCTTTTGCATTGAATGCTATCAAAATATCATCAATGTACTCTTTATCATTTTATTAGGTAGCTCCTCCTCTTCTTCCAGGGGAGACACAGCTATTCTTCCATGCCAGAATCATTGTCTCAATAATTGTCATGTTTTAGTTGTAGTGACTCCATTAAATTTCATTACTGCTCCTTGATTAAGAGTTAGGCTTCTCTACCACAGCACCTTTGGCCCCACCCAGAGCAGCCCCCAGCTCCAAGGATTCAGGGCATCTTTGCCACCAGATCTGCAGCCTCTCTTTCCTAGCAAGTATTCATCATTGCACAAGTGGTATTCTTACTGTAGCCTGTGTGAGATGAAATTCAAATGACAAAAGACCACTTTGTTTCCTCATTGCATTCTGGCTATGTGATCTTGCACAAATCATTCAAGCCATTGCTCAGATGAGAGAGCTCTGAACTCAAAACCTGGGTTCGAATTCAAGCACTGCCATGTTCTAATTTGTTGGACCTCAAACAAATTATTTAGCTTTCTTGTACATTAATTTTCTTTCCTGCAAAGTGGTGATAATAACAGTTCCTCCTATTACGAGTGCTTTAGAAGAGTATGGAGTCAACGCATGTAAAGTAATAGAAACAATATTTAGCATATAGAGAACACCCCGTGAATCCTAACTTCTTGGGGCATATTTTGCTCTGGACCAAAATGATCTCTAAAGTCCTAGATCGAACTCTTGATCAGTCTGTGATTCCAGTGTCAGACTATCAGGTTCTTGCAGAGTTCTCATCATTACAATCTTAAATCATTTCCTGGCTTTATTGTTCTCTGCAGACTCGGCAGGGAAGTGCAGCGCTCTCCTGGCCCAGAGCCACAGCTGTCCTACAGTGGGCGTGATCTCTAGGCGTTTTCTTCCCTGCACCTAATGAAAACTTTCTGAGGTTTTTGCCAAGACTGAACTTGACCTTCCTACATACACATGTATTCAACCTGGTGAAGCCTTACAAACAACCTCACCTTTCTCCAATCTTCTTTCTGTTTTGTTCTTTCAAATAGTGCTGAGGCTTTCTCAGGTGACCCTTGAATGTGTTTGACGCGAAAGTCAGAGCCATGAAATGAGATAGGGCTGTTCCCAGCCATGCTATACAGGAGGCAACGTTATATTGTAGCTTTACTCCTCAGTGACTTTCTGCTTGTCTCTCTTTCTCTCTTTCAAATTACTTTCTGTCTCTCCTTCTACTACTTCACCTAACCACTCACCGCTTATGCTAATTACTCACAATGCAATTTCCAGGAAGAGTGCTCTATTCTAAAATTATTATTCCTTCTCTTCCTATCATTATTTCTCTGCCTTTCCTCTGGACTTTCTTTCTCCAGTGGAATTTGGAAAAAAAAAAAACTCACTGTAATACTTAGCATTCTAGTGTGGATAAGCAGGTGGTTGAGGAGACACCTGTCATGTAGAATTCTGGTAGAAACAACACTTTGACAAGAATGTATCTCAAGCACTAGAATTTCAGACAACTTGGCAGAACCATTGCATTTATTTGTTTGTTTCCCTTAAAATTTAGATTGGGGTGCAATTGGGATGAGGATAGGAATTTTTAGAGTAGAGAGATTTCACTGTGCCAATCAAGATACATTTTGTTAGTAGTATTTTGCTTTGTATAGAGCATCCTTAAAAAGCCTTTGTATAGCTTTCTTGGTTTGTCCGTCTCTGTCTCCTTCAGAGGGTCCTGGAACCTTCAGCTAATGAAGCCATTTCATTGGTTTCGGAACGTCTGCAACTTTTCAGTGCAAATCTTAGTTGTCAAAAATCAACCTGATTACCTTAAGTAAAATAAGTGAGGCATAGAAATTCAAAGAGCACATGTTCTGTCTTCTGTAGAGAAGCTAAAAGGATTGATCTCATGGAAGTAGAGAGCAGAAGAGTGGGTACTAGAGCCTGGGAAAAGTGTGGGGGAAGGAGAGATGGAGAGAGGGACGCAAATGGGTACAAGAATACAGTTAGAAGGGAGAAATGACTTCAAATGGTCTGTAGCACAGTAGGGTAATGATGGTTGAAAATGATTAATTAAGTATTTCAAAATAGACAATGGAGAGGATTTTGAATGCTCCCAACAATGAAATGATAAATGTAGGAGATGATAGATATGCCAATTACCTTCTTCTGATCATTGTACACTATGCATGCATTGAAATGTCACTCCACATCTATAAATGCATGCATTTGCTACATGTCAATTAGAAATAAAAGCTTATCTAAAAGGAGAGCAACCTGAAAGGTGCAGGTTTTTCAATGTAAACTGAATTCCTCTCAAACATGGGGAAGAATGCTTCCCTGTTTCACTATAGAGACAACAGAAACAAATGGCCTGAGTCCAACTGCAAAAATGGGGACCTCATACATATTTCCTGCCTCCAAAGTGTTGCACTGTGGCCAGGGAAGCCCTGGGGTGGCACAGGTGTCCAGGGAGATGAGAGGCAGCTGCGGTAGCTGCCCTCCATCACTTTCATGGCCACCTTTCCCCTTTTCTGAGTTCTTTTTTATCTTCTCCTCCTTTTGATCTTCCTTTGTTTCATAGTTCACGTGCCTTGTGCACTGGGCCTTCCTGGTACACATCACCTCTGCTTTCCAGGCCCAACTCTCTGCCGTGATCTCTCCCATGAAGTTCCCTTCAGTCCTGTTCTCTGACTTTGTGACTCTGGCCCTATTTGGTTTTCGGTGCACTAATACAGTCAGGGACAAAGTAGTTGGTCATACTGTCATGCACTGCTGTTTTGTTTGTTTTCTGGAGTAAGGCAACTGCCTTCTTGACTAAATCTTAAGCTCCTTGAAAGCGGGAGGCAGGATATGTAGCTCTTTCATGTGGCCTGAGGTACAAATCTTTACCTTTCGCGTAAAAATTTCCCCATAAAGATTTGATAACTGTACCTCCTACCCTTCCTTTCTTTTCCCTCTTATCAGTCTTGCTTTTCCTTTTATCCTCCTCACTCTACTTCCTCTGTTCTCCTCCGCAGCCTAAAATGCCACAGGCCAGTGGTGCTCACAGCTGTTGCTTAAGCATGCTAGACACAGTCAGGGCTTAGGGGATTTCTGGCTCCAGATCACTCCAAGCTAGGGATTGTGTTTGAGTGACAGTGGGGGTGCCACGCTAGACAGAGCTGACTCGCAGTCACTCAGAGTCATTGGTTCAGGGAGAGAGAGAGACAGACAGAGAGAGATTAACTTCAGTGCTACAAAAGGATGCCACAATAGAGAAGCTATTTGGGGACAATAACCTTCACATAAAGAAACTCAATCACCCAACTGTAAGAGCTGGTTAACTCTTTACAACATATTTGCTAACTACATTGTAGATATTTCCATTTAGAGAAAAATCTGGACAATTTAAATTTGCTTTGATGACATACTCAAGGGTAATTTTACATGAGTTTTTTTCTACAACAAATACAGGTTCTCCTTATGATCAATTCTCATCTGTATGTTGGGAAGCAATTTCAGTAAGTACTTAGCTTAATCAATTTGTATCTGTGCACTGACCTTTGAGGCTCTGTTCCTGGTCCCATCAAGTGTACACTGCAATTCTCCATCTCTTCAGACAGCATATTTTTTAATATTTGTACATGGCTTTCATGTTCAATCAATGCAATCATCTGTTCACTCCCTTTCACTGCTTCTCTTGCCTGGGGAGGTGAGAACTAAGCACTTGTGCCTATTAGAAAATACTTATTTACTATTTCCCTGATACCCTGAGAATTGTGAAGATAGCAGGGCATTCTGGGATCATAAAAATAATGGGGAAAAATAAAAATTTTTTATCAGCTTGTTTACACAATTATGTAAATGATGAATACTTATACATGGCTGATTCCTCAATTATTCATGGTTTAGAGCTCTTGAAAATTCAATTCAACTAAATCACCTTTTCTTCAGCTGCTATGATGAGCCAGGTATTGTGATTTGAGAAAGGGGAAACAAAGATACAATGTGATAGGGAACATTAAAGAAGTATGCAAATGACTGTAATGCAAGTTGAATAAGCACAGTAAGAAAAGCATATTAAGCGTTCTGAGGGTTTGGAGCACAAAAGAGAGAGCAGGTATTTGAGTGGAGTCCTGGAGGATGGAGGGGGTCAGGGCAGGAGCCCCTTTTCTCCATCCCCAGTGCTGCTGTTTGGTTCAGGAACACTTCACCTCTACTCTGGACTCGGAGCAGCTTCTTCCCTAATCCCCTCTGTCACTGCTGCTTGTCCTACATCTCCTACATCACCTTCTCAGTGTGACACTCCCCAGCTCTGAGGCGCTGACCCACTGTGTTCCCCTAGTCTGCAAGAAGGACTTAATGTTTCTCAAGGTCTCATATATACTGTCTGAGCCAGTCTCTGGTCTCAACCTGCCTCTCTCCCCACTACTCACATGCTACCATGTTGCCTGGGCCCGTGACCTCAGTGACTTTGCCCATGTTCTTCCTTAATACCCAGACTGACTCCTCTTCTCTCCTCTTCTTTTCCCTTTCTTGGAGTCCTCATTTGCAAACTCTTATAAAACTTGCCCGCTGCAATCTTCTTTCAGAGCAGAGCTGACAGTCCACATCCTGCCTCTTCATAGAACTTCATTCCGTCTCTCCATACACTGCCCTGCTTTGTCATTTGGAGCAGGGGCTGGGCATGCCTGCTTTCCTTGTAAGAGTGTATTCTGCTTATGGTCAGGATCCAGACTAGACTTGGCACATAGCATGTGTTCAAAGCATGTTTCCTAAATTGTATTGAACTCGTCACATAGGTGGGAAAACCATTCTATTTTCCATAGGATTAAAAGGTAAATTACTATGAGAAGTGAAATAGAATATTTTCCACATAATTCAGAAGAAGAGGAGGTGATAGAGAGGAAATCAAGCCTTAGTTGTTTGCCTGTTGGTTTGTTTTAATGGTTATAGGACTCATCTACAAGCAGAAGAAACTGAGAGAAAACACAAATGAAGAAAGAATCAGTGGAAAGGACCAATAAATGGATCAAGCTCTAGAAAGGGATGGATAAGGCAGGCACAGAGAGGTCAGCAAAGGTAGCCTTTGGCAAACAGGGGGCATGCTTTCCCTGTAACAAGGCAAGATGAAAGCAAGTTAAGGTGTAGAAGCATTCAGAGGAGAGCAGGGCGAAATTACTAAGGCTTTGTGTGTGTGTGTGTGAATGTGTGTGTGTGTGTGTGTGTGTGTGTGTGTGTGTGTGTGTGTGTGTGTTGTGAGTGTGGGGTGGGGAGTTATGCGTGTCTGTATGTGTCTTCCAAGCAATTGAATGCAGGGCTTGTGCTCTGATCACAATTTTGTTTTTAAACTTTGAGATAGGGTCTAAGTGCTAAGATTGCCCGGGCTGTACTCTTAACTTGTGATCCTTCTATCTCATCCTCTCAGTGTGCTGGGATTGCAGGCATGTACCATTATGCAGGGTAGAAAGGCTCTTTCTATATGTCCCCAAGCTTAGAAAGAAGAGAAAATATTGCAGGAAAGTTCTAGCTGAGACACTCAGCACCTTTAATTTCTTTTTTACACGTAAATCACAAGATACTGAAAGAAAACACAAGTACAGTATTTAAAACATACCATCATGAGCAATGACCTCTTAGATGACACGCTCATTATGAAAGCCTGTCATAGCAGGATGGAATGCTTACTTTCCTTAGAGTGCAGGGCTAAGCCTGAAGGCTCTGCCAATATCTCTGATGTTCTTTTTTCCCTTCCATATGGAATAGTCATATGAGCCCTGACCGATGGGAGCTTTGGATAGTTATACACTGCGATTCTATAGCTATATTTTGTTGAGCTTCCACAGTCTCAGTTTTATCAGGCAGCCCAAAAAGCTGCACACATTCGATTGTGGTTTCTGTTTCCAGCCACAGTTTAAAATCTTTCAAAATCCCTCAGTGGTCCCCAGAGGCTGCCATGAGCTCTGGATTCCCTGGGTCAGAGCAAGAGGAGTTTTCCCCTAGCCTTACCCACACTCCAGCTTTCTCATCTCCTAGGTGGCACCCCCGGGCTCTTAGCGGCCAGTCAGGAAAACTGAGCAGGTGGTATTTTCCCACCCAAATGCAAACCCAAACGCAAGGGTTAAGCTTAAGGTTTAACTTCTGAAAAGCTGAAAGAGTGGCTACATTTGTTGAGCTTTGGAAAGGCTTTCAAAAACTTAGGTTCAACGACACTTCTTGAATGACCACCCACAATCAGAAAAGCAAACCTTATTTTCAAGAGTTTCCAGAGATTCTGGGTATACCTAGGCATCTGGTTTAGAAGAGGCAAGACAGTAAGAGAAAAAAATTCCTTTTTGTTTGTTTATGAGAATACTTTTATACCAACATGGAACAATTTTTTATATTTACTGTTGGTTTTATTTTTCTTGTTCTGTTTTTACCTTTTTCTAAACTTCACAGACAGGTATTAAACCAGAAGGCTATACCTATTTTCTTGATGGATGAGTTTGCTCCTCTGGAACATGAATCCACTCACAGAAGTTACAGAAGGTGCTGAACATCTTTGTGCAATAAGACAACCACATTTCTGACTAGTTTGTATGATTCTTGGTCAAAGTGTGGTATTAACAAAATTAACATTGAATTAAATAACCAAATAATAGTTTCCCAGTGAAAGTTGTTGCCTAGCCTGAAGGAAAGTTCCCAGAAGGTGTGGAGGCAAAAAGAGTTTTATCATAATTGAAAAAGAATTCTGTCTGGTGCCTTTTGTCCCCAGATTAACTTTCTTTGAAAACGCATGATCATAGAGATTCATTTACACATGCAATCATAGATTCTGAGACATGAAAAAGACCTGAAAGATGCACACAAACCCAATTTTATGTTGCAAAAAAGCTACAGGAGAAAATGGAGTGCTGCAGAGCCATGCACAGACCAGAGCAGCCACAAAGCTGGGAGCTCAGTTCCCCAAATATCACATTTATCTCAATTTGGCAAGAAGCTGAAAGCCTATCTGGGACCATTTAAGTTCTAATGTTATTAAGGTTCATCTAATCAGCTCTTAAAGTAAGCTGCTTGCAAATGCATGGGGATTGAAGGTAAGATAGAAGAAGCAAGCTGAACCAGGTAGTTCAGACTCGCCTGATAAAGCACCTTGGTTTGAATTGCCGTAGAGCTGTGAGACACCTTCCTGCCTTCCTGACTGATAGCTTCTGCAATTACGACACCAGGCCATGTTAGTGAGAAGTAGTTTGTAAGTGCGAGCACGACCCAGAACATCAATCTGGACAGGTAGTAATCGCCTATGAAGATGATCACATGTGGAACAAGGCCCAGCAGGGAAAGGTAGATGGCCTCTGTGCCAGCGGGTGGCTTCCAAACTTAATAGGCAGAACAGCTGGTGCTTCCAAAGACTATCTCTGAGCACTGCGTGTCAAGCTGAGGAGCCAGCTGGACCCCTCAGCCCCGACCTGCCTGGGCCCCGTGGCAGCTGTTAGCTACCTAAGGTCAGTCCTTTCCATTTACCTTTGTTTGCCTTTCCCTGGGCTCAGGGACTTCTGTCAGCTTTATACTATCATGGACTGTGACCCTAGTGTGCACACACTGGTGAGGTCTTGGGTCATAATCCTTCCCCACCCCAATCCTGACCATCCTTTTAATGGCAAGCTCATCTTGTTCCCGAGCATTCTTGCCTTAGCTTGTGAGCTGATTTCCAAAGGCAAAACCAAGAGCAAAGTGCTGTTTCCTGGAGTGAATCCATCTCCAGATGTAATGGTTAGACTTGTCCTCAGTTGTCCTTCCCTTCCCTGCTGCCACACATCATTTCTCAGCAGCCCCTCCCCACACAGGGTCTCAATCAAACACCTTGGCCCCCTCTTTCATGTTTCCAAGCCCTCCACCAAAGGCCTCAGATAGCAGAAGTGGATGAAAATACATAGATATCCTGTCACATTAATTACTCATCCTACATTTAACCAATTGTTATGGTTGATACATTGTGTCAACTTGAGAAGTTTAACAGAGTCTCAGCAGGAAGTCAGGATCCTTGCTTTGTAAATATCCTTATCCTGTGCAAAAGGAGGGCACAGAAATTTTGTGAGTGCTACATCTTCCCTTCTGCTCTGGCTGCTTTTGCTGGCTGCTGTCTTGAAGTGTGTCCCAGTACTATGTCATCCTGCCTTGGAGCCAGCTGATTGTGGACTGAAACCTCCACAAACAGTGAGCTAAATAAACCTTTTCTTCCTTTGTTTTGGGTGTTGGGTATTTTGTCCCAGCAATGAAGGAAAAGTAACCACAGCAACAATATTCTTTAACTATTTCTTTAACATATTACCAGAAAAGAGTGACAGCACCCTAAATCACCTATTTACATTGAAACTTTCCTAAGAAGGCAGTATATTATCAAGAGTTTTATTGGAGAAATTTCATTGGGTGAAGAGTTTAATACTCCATTGCAAATAGTTTGTCAAATATGAAAATATCTCCATACTGATACATCTCCGGGGATGCTTTTTCTGACAGGTCCCTCAAATTGCTGGGCTGCCTGCTCCAGTTCTATTTGGTTGTAAAGAACTTGATCTCAACAAGCTGGTGGCCTAGAAGCATCAAATTAATCAATTTACCCTCTCATACGGGTGGCTGACAGCCAGCTTCATGTGATCATGTCTCTTGCAATTTTGAATATTGAAATGTTTCAAATGTCAAGTGTCTCCAAGTGAGGTAAGATGTTGCTGAGGATATTATGGGCTGATTTACACACAAGCTTCAGAAAATACTCGTCTTATGTCTCTAGAATACCACGATGAGTACTGAGTACATGATAAATCTCAGGAAGAAATGAGTTTTTCCCAAACAAATTTTAACAGCTGTATAAACAAATAGAGAGAGAAGGCTGCTGAGTACATTATCATTGTTTTGTACAATACAAAAGGGCCATGCCTGTTTGAAAAGTTCCTACTCCAGTGAAGCAGGTTTGAGGGCCATGAAAGTTATTAAGGCGGCAAAATATTCATTGTGCCTGTCAACTCTGTGAATCCTCAGAGTCTTCTCTTGTGGACCATTTTTTAGAGGTTATTATTTCAGCCTGAAAATTCTTTAGACATATATATGTGGCAGGAAAAAGGAATTAGGAAAGCTTTTAAATTAAAAGAAATAAAACGACAGGTTTTTCCTCCAGCCATATAAATAGTTATGGATAGAGATAAAGAGATGGATATTTTTTCATAATACTTTATTAGGGGTTTTGGAAGTCTAGAAATTTTAGAGTCAGGGTGGTGAATAATTTAGCACTGATTCAAGCAGGCTCAGTGCAAGCACGGGTGGGCTGGGAAGCAAGTCTAGACTCTTGGGGAAACAGAGCACAGTAACACACGTTTATTACCAACTGTCTCATGAAATGCATTTGAGAAATAGTTTATGAGACATCAAAAACATTAGAATTCTATTTCTCCATTGTTTTCATAGACCAAATAGAGCCCAGAAGAACAGATGCGATTGGCCACCTCATTTTAGGTGAGACTATTCCTTCCAGGCAGTTGTTTCAGAGACAAAGGATCAGAGCCCTGGGAAATACAGTTACTAGTGAGAGACTGAAGCTGGACTTTGGTATGGTAAATCATAAAAGGTTCGCAGCAAACAGTACCTTTTGTGATGGTGTTTCTGATGTATTCTCTTGACCACGCTTTCTTTAAGCCTAACTCCAAAAGATATCTGTTCTCTGTACCGTAAGGACGATATAAATTCCTGAAACAGAAAGAAGTCGGGTAGAAATATGGTTATGGTTTCAAAATAAGGAACTTCAGTGTCTGTTTCTATTCTAAACACTTCATTTTTCTTTAAATCAAGTTGGGGTTGTATCATCTAAGATTCCTAAAACAAAGACAACTGGTGCTTTTTAAGTTACTTTTTCACTTTAGAGTTTAATTTGTTTCACTAATTTTAAAAACTAATTTTCATAGTTTTTCAATAACATGGTAAGTATTTAAGGTAGAAATTCTTTAGAATGATTATAAATCCAAGAATGTGTTTTATTCAACAAATTGAGGCTTTTTGAAAATGACTGTAGTGCATACTTAGATGATCTGATTATGACAAATGTTTTGCATTTCTCCAGGAAGCTTCTTCCCAGCCAATACCTTTCTCCCCAAACCAGATCCCCTTTTTATCTCCTTAATATCCTCAGCATGTTGATTAGTCTTATGTCACAAAAGTCACCCATTAATCATAAGCCTTTTTAAGTATGTTTCTTTCAGTCCTGACTTTCAAGGACTCTCTGGACTCTCCTTGCAGTCAGAATCTTTGCCCCATTCTCTGTTTCTATTCTTGTCCAAAGCACAATGACAGCACAGGACAGAGAGAGAGAGAGAGAGAGAGAGAGAGAGAGAGAGAGAGAGAGAGAGAGAGAGAGACAGAGACAGAGATAGACAGAGACAGAGAGAGAGAGAAACAGAGAGAGACAGAGACAGAGACACAGAGAGAGACAGTCAGAGACAGAAACAGAGACAGAATGGAAGGAAGAAGAAAGAAGGGAAGGAAGGAAGGGAAAGAAAAAGAAAGAAAGAAGAAAGGAAGAAAGGAAGGAAGGAAGGAAGGAAGGAAGAAAGAAAGAAAGAAAGAAAGAAAGAAAGAAAGAAAGAAAAAGAAAACAAGCAAGTAAACAAGAAAAACAATTCTCTCAGGTTAGAATCACTGCAAGAAGCAGGAGAGTATCTATGAATTACAAGTGGGAAGCTTCTGAACAAGCTTACCCATCAGTCTTTTTAATCAGGGGTCCTATGCAGAACTCAGACCAAGCCTTTCCCTGATTGCTAATACCTGTCAACATAGTTGGTAGTTTTATAATTATGCTGTCAAGGGCTTCCTTCTCACGAACTTTGCTAAGCCTCAAGGATCTCACTTAAAAGCATCTAGAGAAGATGCGTTTGCAAAACTTGATTAGAGTCTCAGAGAGAAAGTAGAAAGCATTTAGCTTAAGTATGGAATTGATCATTTATTTAAGTTTTCTGGAATGAATGGAGGAGCTCATGGGACTTCAGAATTGGAGGAAGGGTAAAGGTCATTCAGTTCTGGAAGGACACATAGACTCTGTGTCTGGTGGATCCTCCAGTATGTCAACAGGCTTCCTGCAGAGTGGGGTCGTCAAGGACTCTGAGGCTGTGTCACTAAAGAAAGAATGGTCCAATGCTTTGCTGGTGCCTGAGATAGAGAGGTATTGGAGAACACAAAGATACCTAGCACCTTCCTCTTCCAATTCTAGTCTGTTTGCTGAATGAAAATAAGCATAAGTTCTTTGGGCACTGTAATTTGGGTAGCAATTGCACAAACTTTTCAGCTTATTTTGAAGACAGAGCTCTGACATTAGACAATTTCTCCTTCCCCCTCATTTTGTCTTCCTCCTATTTCCCTTTTTCTCATCCTATCTGTGAAGGTGACTTTGATCCTTAGAAAGCTGGTCCAATCTCTTTTGAATCAACTAAGTTAAAACTTATGAAAAGTGTTGGCAAAATATCCTACAGTTGAGTCCATTAAACACTGAATACCTTCCAACATAGCATTTATCAATTTCTCCAACAAGGCATAGACACATTCATTTATCAACTCATTCAACTAATATATGTTTATTATGGTTTAAAATGTTTTCATTTAATGTTCTTAACATTGGAAAGGTGATACAGTAATAAGAGAATCAATATGAAGATGCCTGCAGAAAAAGCTAATCACTTCTCCCCCTCTTTGTCCCTTAGGTAACATTTTAATAGATTGGTATATATCCCTTACCCAATCACAGTGTCTCAAAAAACAGATGGAGACTGGATATGCATCTAGAAGTTTCCTTGGGCTTGTGCTTGTGTTATCACATCTGTGGGACTGCAGGAAGAAAAACCAACTAGGAGGTACATTGAGCTGACCTGAGCTGTACCCTGAGAAAGGGTACAGTCTTTGGACCTTATATAGGCCATTCTTTTCATGTCAGCTGCCCATAAGAAGGAGGTGGGCACAATTTTGGGTAAAAAAGCTCCTTTTATCTGAGGGCAATAGCTGCAGAGGAGCTCAACTGTGAGTCATCAGCAACCAACAATCCCACAACACACACCCTCCCTTTTGCCCATTTAAACCTAATTATGCAATATAAAAGATATACGGGATGTTTTGTTTGTAGCTCTTAACTGAAATAGTCTGTAACTTGCTTTGCCTTTATGTACACACATCGCCATTTCTCCCTAATTTATCTGTACGTGCACACACATACTTCTATTAGAAGATCATATCACGCAGCTAGGCCTTTTCAAAACATCTTTTTCCTGTTGCCTGGCTTTCCCCACCTCCGGTCCTTCTCTGTACCGTCTACATTATCCTCAACCCTCACACTGACAGCGTGGAACAGGCCCTTCTATGCTCCCTTTCACACTTCCCCACCCACATGCAGACAAGTGTGAATGTGCGCACATGAGCTTATTTACTTCTTTGGTCAGTGGCAGTGCCCACACCAAGCAGTAGGCTGTGAAGAAGAGCACACAGCCTCAGCCCTCAGAGAGTTCCTGTTCATAGAA
Organism: Cavia porcellus; assembly: GCF_034190915.1. Taxonomy (NCBI): domain Eukaryota; kingdom Metazoa; phylum Chordata; class Mammalia; order Rodentia; family Caviidae; genus Cavia; species Cavia porcellus. The sequence continues at coordinate 10,438,128 of NW_026947512.1, read as the reverse complement.
ATGGCAAGTGAAACGCAGGAGGGGAGGTCTCATCTGGACTCAGGCATGGAGGAGGCAGAATTATTCAGAGGATTAGAACCAGAACACCGACCTCTGCATTCCAGTCTTGCAGTCTTTGCCTTTAAACTACTTTTTAAAAACTAGGTCTCAAACTGGGCTGAGAGGTGGCCGAATTGAATTTGAGCACCTGTGTGCTGATTTTCCTGAAGTCTCTGTTAGAATGAAGCTTATCATGAACCCAATACCCTGGCCTTTGTGATAGAACACGTATTATCTCAGTAGAAGATCCACTTAATTTGATTAGCAAGTTAAAATATCACAACAGTCTTATCTTAGGGCTGATTTTCATAGAACTGTGGGCCAGGAGAAGGATTATTATGACAGAAGTTGAAGCTGGAATGTCACAACACAGGCATGTATTCCTGCAATAGCAAGTTCCAGAAACGAAGCCCTGGCTCAGATAAATAGCAGGTACAGGGCTGATGCTGCCAAATGCATTCAGTCTGCACACGGCCAGCGGGATTTGAGGGAGAGGGCACTGGCATCGTGAGGGACACACGAGAGCATGCGTATCTGACTGTCCAGCAGCTCTGGCAAACAGACATCTCCTGTGCATCCTCCAACCCCCTCACTGACTCATGTTTGCTCTCTTCCATGCTCAGCATTTTCTTTTCTTTTTTAAAAAATGTTATTTAAAGAGAAAAAAGCAAAACAAAAAATGGTCGAAATAATACAGAATTTTTAAAAACCACTAAGAAATCACTAGTTGATAAATTACATACTGTCATCTTAGAAATAGTTCTTCACGTTACAAAATTAAAGCATACAAAGTGGACATTCAGACAGTGAGACTGCAAACAGTTCTGCTCAATGATCCAACAAAAACTTAGTAATATGGTTATCTATCTAATACACTTAAAGATACATGCAGTTATATCTTCTAGAGCACTCTCTTTTCCTCTCTTTTTTACAATAGCAATTACACATTTTGGGTTTTATTACTCCTACAGTTCTCATTACTTTTTACACTAGAGACACAATGTGATATTTATAAATATATTCTTATTTATTTCACTTATGAAGATAGTCTCAAGTTGCCTCCATTTACCTAGGAAGACCTCAAAATCATCCTTTTTTTAAAGCTGAGTAATATTCTATTGTATCACATCTTTTTCATCCACTCTGCAGTGGATGGGCATCTTGGTGTTTCCAAGATTTACCTATTACAAATTGTGCTGCTATGAACATGGGTGCACATATATCACTGTGACATGACCTTTTCAGTTTTTCTGGGAAATACCCAGGAGGGGAATAGCTGGATTGAATGGAACTTCCAATCCTAGTCTTCTGAGAAGTCTCCATAGTGATTTCCATACTGGCTGCACCAGTCTACACTGCCACCAACAGTGGAGCAGTGTGCCTTTTGCTCAGCATTTTCTAGTGTCAAGTTATAATAGCTCATCTTTGAGAAAAAAGTTTTTATCTGAAACATGTCCAGAAAACACACAATATCTATTCCTTCCCATCAAATGCTGACCTTCTTGTAGTGGAGATGAGTTCAGCCACATGAGGGGCTTGGCTTAGACTTTGTAGCCTGGGCTCCCAGCCCCTGAATGCCCAGGCAGGATACGAGAATCTGCATAGTTCAGAGAGCACAGTCCAAAAGGCACTGTTGAGTTCGATGACAAGATTTTCTACAAAATCTTGTGCTTTTTTGACTTAGGTGAATTATGGGCAGAAGAAAGGCCCCTGTCAGGTTAAGAGAGACACAGCAATCAAACACTGCCAAGGATGCAAACTTCATAGCTGTGGTTCATTTTGATATTCAGTGTAAACTGTGGTGCTTGGATGGTGTGCTTTCTGTACTGTGAAGAGCTGGAGACGTTCCAGTATTAGTCATTTGATTCCAAGGATGCTGACTAGCCCTAAACAAAATAACTCAACACCCAAAAATATGATTTATTCTTTTTTCCCTCAATTTTCACAGCAGTTGGTAGCTGAACAATGGACCAGATTGTGCATGATCAATACATTGTACTTAGTCACCTTAATGAGAAAATTAGAACCTCAGGCAACTATTGATGGTACAACCCATATTTTCTCTTAAACTCACAAGGTCTCCACCAATAGGGATCTTGAATGACTATTATTTCCTGTTTCTGCTTTAAGGCATACAAATGTGAATGTTAGAAGGATTTCTCTGACCCACTGGTATTGACAACACTTTGCAGTTCAGCAGGGTGTAAAAGTTCATGAATTCTCAATTTGTTGTCTACAGATGTGTAACAAATTAGCCTGAAATCTGGGTGGTTCTGGTGCCTTAGAAGGTTTCAGGGAAGATGCTGAGTAAGATTGCAGTCACCTGAAGACCTGCAACGCGCAGAGAGGATCTATGTCCCCAAAGGCTCTCTTGTGTAACACTGGTCACTACAGTGGGTCTCAGCTGCTCCCCACATGGATTTTCAGAGTTGCTTGAGTGTTCACATCATGGTGCTAGATTCTCCAAGAGTGAGGAATCCACAAGGTTGCAAAGTGTAAGCCATAATGTCTTTTAGGGCTAAGCATACTGTCATCTCTGCAATATTCTGTTGGTTATACAGGTTAGGTGCATTTCATTTGGGGGAAGCCTGCACAAGGTATAGATACTAGAAAGCAAGGATCAACTGGGGGTCATGTTGAAGGCTAGCTACCACAAATGCTTTGTTTGCTTTGTTGATAATGGTAAAAAATGGGAAAAGACTTTTAAGCTTATTTCTCCTAAGCATGGGATTTGGTTCAAATCTTTCTCTTACCAACCACATTCTTGGAAAAGATACTCAATCTCACTAAACACTCATTTTTCTAGTCTGTAAAATGGGGAAATGGTGCAGACTTATTATTTACTATACATAAAAGGCTTAGGTCAGCATGGAGCAGAAAGTAGGAACTTCTCTTCCCCTCATCCTTTCCCCTCAGGGTTGTCCAAAAACAACTGGATGATGTAGTCAAATGACCCCCTCTCACAGTGGGCTTCCTCCCCCAAACACCCCTCCAACCTGCTTTGCTGACCCAAGGAAAGGCTCATTCTTGACAATTTAGGTTTATATCTCCCCACAGAAGATTTTCTGAGGCTTAATAAAGTCTTGGATGGGTAAGAGCCACTGCAGTTCTTTCATATCTTAATTAGCACTTAATTTAGTAGAGGCACTGTTGTCTGGAAAATCTGACAGACAGGCTCAATAATTATCTTTTATTACTAATACTAATGGAAAATATGGTCAGGAGGTTCAAGTTTTCCCAGAATCTCACATTTAATTGAATGGCCCAGTAGAGAATCAAAATGAACAGACTGCCCTTTCCACACTGTTTTATTAAAAATGTTTTGAAATGTGATGGTGCCTTGGGCTCAGGAGCTTTGCCGACCTATTATCTTTGGCTGTGATCTTTACCTAGGCTTAGAGAAAGAGGGGTGTGCCACCTTTAGGTTGCTGTGTCCCTCCAGAGAGCATGAAGTCACATCTTGATGACTACCAGCAGCATTTCATTAACACCCCTGTCTCTCCTCCAGGGAAGGTTTTGGTTTGGAGATCATTACTTTAAGGTCTGAACTAGGGAAGAGGAGGGAGATGCTTTAGAACATTGCTATAGTGATGTTGGCTGGGTCTCCTGGAGGTTCCAAGCCGGAAGTGGAGGCAATCATCATTGAGGATGGTAGCTCAACACTTTCGTGCTGTCACAATCAGATGACACATCAGGGACCAGGGACTGGCTATGGCTCACAGGATCACAGGGGATGGTGGGGAAGACACGCTGGGCCTGGCATTTTTCCTGTTATGAATACACGTAGTAGGTTCTTCACAGTTGTTTGTCAGCAATGAGATATGCCAGTTTAAGCCTCCCATTTTTTAGAATTAATCTGGGACAGGTGATCATGTGCCAAGCTATCTTACTACCCCAGGGAGAGCTGTGGTTGGCACAGAATCATTATGGGCAGAATAAGGGACTCTCTGTACCCACACATGGGTATGTGTTTTATAAACCGTATGAACTCCCTAGATTCAGTACTACCTTGTTACCGTTATTCTAAGTGGATTATTTGGATGAGTCCTCATGCTCCGCTTCATGAGACAGAGTCCTGATCTGAATATTTGGCAGGTTATGAGTGGAGTCAGTTGGTTTCCCTCATCAAGTGGATGATTTCCATTTTTCATAATTCACAGTTCAGACTGGAGATAATTCATCAGGTCTAACAAGAGACTTGAAATCAATGGGGCAGCTGGCAGGAGCAGGGCTAGAAGACGCTGGTGTGTCCTCTGGCCTGGGAAGGCACAAACTGCTTGTCCTGCCCATTTTTTTGCACAAGAAGCAGCCCCTTTCTAAATGGGTTTCCTGTCATTTCTGATGTATAATCATGATGCTTAGGATTGGTTCTTTCCTGAGCCTCAACATCTCTTTGAGTGAAACTCTAATTCAATAATCCTAAATGGAGCAGATTCAATGTATGAAAAATGAATTAATAATGAGCCCCACATCTTAACTAGACTAGTGATAGCAGTGGCTCAATGGCTGAAGTTTTTAAAATTTCTTTTGTCTTCTTCCTCTTAGTCTACTTTTCTTGAGTTTTCTATAATGTTTATATTTTGCTTTAGTACTGACAAAATAAATATTCTTTAAAAAACTGAAAATCATACTTTTTATCATATTTCACATTTTTATCAAGACTTACAACCATAATTTTTATCCTGAGGTCCACAGAGGGCCCACAAACTTAGCTGGATAAAAAATTGCACCTTTGTTTTCATCAACCTTTCACAAAAGTTTAGAAATTTCTCTGGATTTTGAATGTAGAAAACAAACCACACTAGTATTAGCAGTAGCTATAATTTTGTCACAAATAGAAATCACAGCTTTTTTATATCTCATAGTTGTTGCAGATATGTTGAAATATATTTAAGCTTATTACTACTTCAAAATTACAGTGGTTATTAGGCCTTCTAGCAGATCTTGTTATTTACTGTGTTAATAAAGAAGCACATATATTAGTATACCACAAATCTGGTTTTTTAGTATTTTGATAACCGTATTTCAATAAAGGTGCCATTTCCTCTGCAATCCTATATATTTTATTTTTATACATTTATACTACCATCCTGGAAAGGGACTCATAGATTCACAAGACTTCCAAGAGAATTCATGATGTAGAAAAGTCCAAGAGCCCTTGGATTAGGAGAGAAGATAGGGAGCTGGCATTTGTTGACACTACCATGGTCAAGACCCTGAGCTTTCTGTGCACTGAAAGCCTGTAAGGAAGGCACCAGTACTGTTCATTGCTATGGACTGAGTGTGTTCCCTAAGGGTACATCAGTTGGAAATCTAATGCTTAAACTCACATTAATGCTCTTTGAGCTGGGGCCTTTGGGAGGTAATTAGGACTAGAGGAGATCATGAGAGTGGGCTCTCAATGATGGCATTAGTGACTTCATAAGAAGAGGAAGAGAGACCCAAGTTGGCATTGTTTGCTCTTTCTCACCATGACACCCTCTACCATTTTATGATGCAGAAAGAAGGCCCTCGCCCCGTGCTGATCAGATACAAGCACCCTACTCTTAAACCAGAGCCATAAGTCAAATAAACTTCTAATCTTTATAAATTACGTGGTCTCAAGTATTTTGTTATAGTAATGTAAAATTATGCAAGACATCCTCATTTTGCAGTCAGGAAACTGACTAATTTTTCAAGGTAATTCAACTTCTAAGTGGCAAAGTTAGATGAGAGCTCAGGAAAGACTAGATCTAGATGGCCTGTTTTGTTCTTCCTTTGCCTCCACAGATGAGTCAATATTTAATGTCCTACTTCATATATTTATGTGTGGCCAAGCCATCCACTGTTGTCTGACTGCAAGTGTCATGTGGTATGTTTGACTGTACAGCTAGAGTGCAAATACTTCAAGTGCAAGATTTGGACTATTGTGTATCTCTCCAAAGCTCTTCTCATAAAGGAATTAATTATGCTCTGAGCACTAAGATGACCAGCAAATATCATAGAATTTTTGTTGCTGAGTACCTCTAGGACTCAAAAGTCATTGTGTACTCTTGGCTAACAAGGCTATATTTATACAGTGTCTCCCTTTCGTTCTGGGGATGCTTCTCAGGACCCTCTGCTTCTTCACTATTCCACCTTCCATTCTCAACCCTTTTCCCAGAGCCTTTCTGTAATCTAAAAGCAGCAGAAAGTTCTGGGGACTAAAGTCTGACAAAGACAAATGCTTCATAACCAGGAGGCCTATGTGCATGGTCGTTAAGTGATCACCAAACCTGGAACACCACCCTGGAAAGACACCCCTTGGAGAGCACTTAACTTAGGCCTAATTACATTTTCTAGCCATCAATCACCAGGGCAATTTCCTGTCTGAGCCCCTGTACACTCATTTCTTAGTGAAAGAAACAAAAAATGAAGTCAGAAAAAGAAAGAGAGAACTTCAGATCAGGCTAGGTCTTCTCCTCTGATATAAAGCCCTTTCTTGTCCAAGTATACACATAGGGACATTATCTCCTCTTTCCCTTGGGAACAGGTAATTTTGGGGACAGTCCTTGGTTGGCAAAGGTGTGATCTTCAAGAATGTATATGAAGTATATTTTCTGATATAGTTATCAAGACTCCCTCTAAGATAGCCAATTTCTTTTCAAAGGACCTGACCTGAGGCTCCTACTTGATGACTGGCCGAGGTGTCACTCTCTTCTTGGAAAAAGTTCAATTTTAATTTGCTTGATATCATCATGTCCCTTGGATCTGAGATTAAGGTGGGATCAATTGTTAGAGTGATAAAGGTTAAACTTCTCATGCATTTGAGGAACTCTATGTGGAATTTGGTTGGTCTATGAGCCAAGTCCCTGCTGCTTTCCCATCATAGGATAACACAAGACTCCTAGCAGAGGGCATGGGTAGCACTCAACCTCTCTTCCTTGTGGGGGTTCTAGTCAGGCACTGGATCAAGGGGCTACTTCTGGAGCTTGTGAGCTGAAAATGTATAGGTGGGGAGTAACCCAATCAAACAGGAAACAGATTTTATCAAGAGTCAAATGCAAATCTATTGGAGATACAATTACCATTTTGAATGGGATAATTCTTTTTGTGTGTGCCAAATTCTCCAAAGCTAAATTCTGGGGAATCTGAGCCAGAGGAAAATATAGGAAAAAAAGTCAGAGGTCAATAATTTGATACACGCAGGACCAGTCCTCAAAATTGGGTACAAGGCATAACAATATAAAAGAGCTCCAATAGGCCACAACAGATCTCAGGTACTCAAGTTGTTATGCTCAGATACTAGCCTTATGGGTAAAAAGAAGGAGAGGTACAGGATTGGAGCACAGAAAGTGGCCACCTGTGGTGTGACTAATAAGGTGTAGACAGAGATAGTAAATTGAGCTAAAATAGTTTGAGCAGAATCTCAGTCTTAGCAGGACTTGTGTTTAGGTGAGAAAGTCTCCTGGAAAAAAAATCGTGAAGGTATCAACCCAATAATCTTTTTTCCAATATGAAGATAGAGGAATTTAGTCCAACACAGGGTAGGGATGGGGCGCAGCTGGTTGTGTTTAGCATGAAATGGCCCTAGAAAATGAAATCTTGTTTTCTTTCATCATCCTCGTGGCCTGTAAAAATTAATATTTTATGTAGAATCTTGAATTCTTGGATTCTGCTGTGACCCAATAGTGTCCTCTAGCCATTTTATAGAATGCACTATTCAGAATTCATTGGTTTTTCCCTGGTAGAGACTGTCTGGACATTGTGTGTGGACCTGCATTCTTGGCTACCATCCACCCTAGATTGGCAGATTAGGCAGATTAGGATGTAGCAAACAAGCTGGAGAAGTAATCATAGCCAGTCAACTACAAAGTTCCAGAACACATGCACAGAACAGTTCCCAAAGTCCTGTGCACAGAACCAATCAGAGAGTGCTATCTTCAATTCCTCCTGAAAAACCCAAGCTGGTTTTTGACAGGATGACTTGAACTCGATGTTAGCCTGAAGAGTGTGAGCTATGAAAGATGGCTGCCATGAAGCTCTTGGCCGCTGTGCTGTCTCTTTTATCAACTCTCACCCTGCAGAGTGTTCTTTTCCTGCTTCCAGCTGACCCAAATTCAATCGGCAGAGCATGTTTCTTTTTTTGTCATATCTTTAATAAATGTAAAACCTGTCTGTTTTGACATTTTTCTCGACCAGTTCTTTGGTAGAGACAGAAAGAAAAGACTCTGGAAAAGACTCCAGAACCCCAAAATTCAGTAATTTTCTGCCAAGGATTTGACAATCAGAATTATTCCTACGCAAATTTCCAAATGTATGAAGAGTGGAAGGTAGGACCACCTCTGGTTACCACATTTCTCTTAGCCTAGAAGAAAGTAACTGATCTCCTAGATACTGAGTTTATGCTGAAGGACCTGAGGCAGGTGCTTAGGAGTCTCCACAACCCTATAATTTCTACCTAATTAGACCAGGCAAGTCCATTAAGTAGACTTAACATTTTGTTTTAACATTTTGAACTGACATATGATATCCTTGTAGACAGAGATAGTAATATTTATTTTAGTGTCTTTGGTCAGTGAGGGTCTGATGCATTTAGTAGTAGGCCTTGAGAAAAAATCAGAGCCATGCTCCAAAACCAAATCTAGATCCACTCAGCTTTTTCATAATAACCTCTGTTTGCCTCTCTGCTCAGGAGAAGAGAAGAAAAACAAAAATACAAAAAGCTATTGATGTACTGGCCACTTACTCTCCATGATAATTAAAGTTCTCTGGAAGATAAAGAGATGAATAACAAAGGTTCCTGTCCTTGAGAAGATACAGTACTGTATGTAAAGAGATTCTCACCTGGCTTCTGTCCCAGGGTTTAATGGAGGCACAAGCAAAGCAGAGTTTTGGGGATTCAAAGGCCGCTGGGGAAAGAAATCACATAAAAGAAGTGCCAGGGCTCAGAAATGGGAAGGACCAACTCAAACAGAGAACCCACAGAGTGAGATTGAAGAAAACACAAGCACTATGAATGTGCACCACTGAATTGTAAATAAAACACACCATTCCTTCTAAGAATGAGCCAGAACCAGTGAGAGATATCTTCATGTCAGTTAGCTGCTTCTGCAGCATCATTGAGGGTCTTTACGGATGCCTCCAAGTTTCTGTTTCTGAAGCTCACATTTGTACCAATAGGAATCTTCATGTTGCTATTTGCCCTTCCCAGAGATATTTTCATTTTAAACAAAATCATGTCACTTTGTAGCATAACATAAGCTACTCAGATCAGCTATTGGTCTGGACATCAAGAGAGAGAAGGAACTAAGGTCTGATATGGAGAACAAAAAGACAGAGGAAGTTTCATAAGTCTAACAAAAAAAGAGGACAAATGAAATCTCCTTCTCAGTTTCTTTACACTGCAAGAAAATATAACAAAAGAGTTGCCAGCTGGCAAGTCAGTCTTGGGTGTAAAGTGGGGAGAGAGCTGGCATTGTGCTTGGGTTTTGTTTTTCACTTTTGTAGTCAGACCACATTATTTCTGTGGCAATTCTTTTATCATTCAGTCCTTCTGAGCACCCTGACAAGTGCCACCATGATAGTGGAGACTCCACGCAACCACCACACTCAGAGCCTTTTGAGGTGGGTTGTGGGAGAAGACTTAGGCAGACTTCTCTTTCCTTCTGCCAGCACAGGCAGAGCTTGATGAGCATATTCTCAGACAAAAATGAATGTGGAAGTCACCTTGAAGTATCATCCAGTGAGAGCCACCTCTCTAAATGGAGGTGCTGGTGCTGAACTCCTGGGAGTGGGGTTCAGATTATCAGAACCTAGGAGCTGTGATGGGGGAGGAAAGCTCTTCAGTTTCCTTTGCTGGGCCAGAATCACTCCAACAATCACACAAAGCAGATCCAAGTTGGTGCAAGAGAGTTAACAGCTAAAGAAAGGCATCAAGGTCAGCACCACTGGCCGCAGCATTCCTGTCCTACCCGTGAGTCACCTTGTTCTGGGGTTATATTTTTCCAGTTCTTTGAAAACAAGAAAATGCCCCACCAGCCCCATGGAGGACAACCAGATACATGTTTGTGGCACAGTTGTGTCTTAACCCTGCTCACCATCATTTTCATCACACCTACCTACTTTCCCTTCCTGGAACCCCACCCATCCTGGGTCCTGTCATCTCCAGATGTTCATCACTTCTACTTCCTCTTCCTCCTTACCTGGATTTCTGCTTTCAGTCTCAGCCCACTTCCAATTCATGCTCCATGCTGCTCCCAGAGGGATTTATCACAAACAAATCTGCTCAGCTCATTTCCCTTCTTAAACCTCTCAAGGTATAAAGGTGCCCAAGGCCTGTTACAATTGGGTCTCACTTACTGCTCCATGCTTCTTATCAATATTCACCTTCCCTTGCCTCCTCTCTGTATATTAAATGTGGTCACTGCAGATTTCTACTCCACATTGTTTCCCTGGATTTTGCATTGGCTGTTTTAAGCAAGTATCTGCCTTGTTTAATGCTTATGCTGTATGATTCACTTCCTCCAGAAAGACTCTCTGACATGCTATTCCCTCTGTATCTCCTGGCTATGCCAGGAACTCTCTTGTTATTACTTACACCTAAAACATCTCCCTAATGTCCCATATGTTATAGTTGGGGATTTTGGAAAATGATTGGACAATGAGAGTACTCTACTTATCCATGGATTGATTTATTGAGGGATTTATACCTGAATATGCTTTTAGGTGGTGGGGCCTCCCCTCCTGGTGGTAGGTAGGTCACTGGAGGCATGGCTTGGAAGAATTCATTCTTGTCCCTAGTCTGTCTGTCTCTCTCTCTCTCTCTCTCTCTCTCTCTCTCTCTCTCTCTCTCTCTCTTTTCTGGTTATTATGATGTGAGCAGTTTTCTACCACAATATCCTTCTTCCATGCATTTTATTCCTTGGAGGCAGCCAATTATGGATGTAATCCCCTAAAACCAACAGCCAAAATAAATCTCTTATAGTTTAAATTATAGTTATTAGTATTTTGTACCAGTGATGAGAAAGCAACAAATACAGAAAATTAGTTGTTGTTATGATTATACCTCACATGGGTCAGAATCCTTTGGAACTGAATTGTGAAAGCACTTTGGAAAGGTCTGGAGAGTCAAGCTAGAGAAGCCTTAGAATGCTGTAAAGAGATTGATGGATATTATGGTTTATGTCTACATGCACCCCCCCCAAAGCCTCATGGGATCATAAGTGTTTTTTTTTTTTTTTTTTTCAGAAGTGGCTGATTCTAGAGTGCATGATTGGTGCATAGTGAAATGCTGGAATTAAGGTGCTGGGATCAAGGTGGGTAATTGCTGGATCAGTCCACTGACTGGATTGGCACTGCCCTAATCCTGGTAGACTGGATAAAATAGAAGGGACAGAAAAAGTCTGGTCTTATTTTCTTTTGTTGCATTTGTTGTCTTCTGCCATGGACTGTTGCTTCTCTGATGTGCTACCCTGCCTGGAGCCAGCCAATTATGTATACAAACTGTGAGCTAAGTAAATCTTTCCCCCTTTAACTTTGGATATCAAGTATTTTTGTCTCAGCAATGAGGAAATTAACTAAGAAAGAATCCAGTACCACAGGAGTGGAGTTATTGACTATACTTGACCATGTGGTTTAGGAATCTTTGGGAATGGCTTACTGGAAGAGTCTGGAAATGTTCCAAGATGACAGCTGAAAAAGTAGAGGTGGAACACCTTAGGCTGTATTGTATGGGAGAGTCTGGTCAGAACTCAGAATAACAAGAGGCTGATAGATATCCTGTGAGTAAAGACCATGCTCCAGAAGTTTCTGTTGGTAAGAAGGACTGAATTGGCTATTGGACTCCAGAAGATATGTGTTATGACTTGGCAAAAAGTTTGTGTGCATTTTGCTCATGTTCAGAGACTTTGCTTGAGACTAAGATTAAATATGGTGCACTGATTGTGAAGAAATTTCAAGGCAGGTGCCATTGAATGGTGGGAGTGGTGAACTTTCTTTTCAATTGTATAGGATCTCATGGCTAAGAGTTTGCCCTAAATCTCAAAGGAGACTGTTGACGGACTTTTCAGCAGTGCTGAAACTGTTAGGACTTTAGCAAATGGGTGAGTCTAGTCAGAGATCCAAAAATCAGAATGTTTAAAGGAATGCAGATGGTAAAGGCCAACTTTTAGAATTAAATTAAGACTGTACTAGGAATTGAACTAGAAGCCATGATTGGAAAATAATTTGTCTTCATTTGGCTCATGTCCTAAGATTTTTATGTGATTGAAATTAAAGATCATTGACTAATTCAGCATTGAAAATTCAAGGCATCTCAACATTCAGGCATTGGGATGGGTATGACTGGCTATTTTTAGAGTTGAATGCTTTGAAAAATACTGCATATTTGCGACCAGAAAGGAAGTATCTGTGTCCATGAGAATACAGTTGATGAAAAGATCAATATCACTGAAAAGAAGCCAAGAATTTTGTCTTGGGACAATAGGGAAGTGGTTTGAGGGCATCTCAGGAATTAAATAAACCCCATACATCATAGTTCCAAATTTATAAAATGGTAAACTCCATTGAAAGAGTTTTCTTTGAGAAGAAAGTCCCAGGGTGTCTTGATAATTCAGTGCTGCCTACAAGTAAATCTCTGAGTTCAGTCATTCAGGCACTCAGAGGCTGTTGCAGCCATGGTCCATGGGGTCCTGGTTACTGCTCAAGCTGGTAGAAGACCTTGTTGTTATTCACATGGTGCTGGTTTCTCAAGCATGCAGAATGCAAGAGTTGTGGGGTCATAGAGGCTCTCATTTCATAGGAAGGCCTGGGAAGCCAGACCAGGCCCTCTCAGGGGCAATAAATAAAGCTATAAGAGTGAAATCAAAGATTCAGTGGAGATCCCAGGAAGTGGGAGATGCCAGGAACATGGAATATCTATTAAGGAAAGCTGCAGGCTATCAGCAGAGCCAGCCCAAGTGAGAGATGTTACACGTTGTAACTGGGATAAGGTGATAGACATGGGGCTTCCCAAGGTCTCTGAAGCTAACAGCTACCAACCTGCCCAGGTGTCAGACATAGAGCCATAAGGTTCAATGTTTGCCCTTCTGGTTTTCAAACTTATTTTGATCTAATTTCTTTCTATCCCTCTATTTCTTCTTTTTGGGATGGGAATGTTTAAGCTGTGCATTATGTGTTGGAAGCCTTTAACTTTCCTTTTTAATTTTTATAGGGAAGCTACAAGTGTACTCTGAGTCTCAAGGAGTCTTTGGAATTCGACTCTTCAGCAGTGCTGGAATTGTTAAGACTTTTAGTGACACTGAGAGTTGGAGCAGATACATTTTGCATAATGAAATGGACACGAGGATATTGGGGGACTTGGGACAAAATTATGTGTCCCCCTAAATCTAATATGGTCAGAGGTAAGGACTAATTCACTTAGGAGTTCATGTGCTGTCCAGAGGTAGGGCCTGGTTGGAAGAGGTGATCACTAGAAGGATGCCAAAGGGTGTATTCTTGTTCCTGGGTTCCTCCTTCTCTCTCTGCTTCCTGGCTGGCATAGATTTAAGTTTCCCTCTGTCACATCCTTTTACCATGCTGTTTCATGCTTTTACCATGCTTGTTCCTTTGGAACAAGGAACTACATACGGAACCCTCTAAACTAGAAGCCAAAATAAGCCTCTCATTTTAAAAATTGCGCATGTTGGGTATTTGGTCCTAGCAATAGAAAAGTGACTAAGACACATAGACACCTTTTCCAAGTTGTGTTGCAATGCCCCAAAAGGAGCATATCCTGAGCCCTTGGCTTTGCATTTGGCCTACAAAAAGGGTCAATAAGCATCCAAGCAAAGCATGAAACTCTAGAGCTCTCCTGTCCTTCATCTGGGAGAACTCAATTCACTCAGTAAAGCGAAAATATTACATTAAACACTGCGGTGTTGCTAGAAATTGTGTGCAGAGGGAAAACAAATAAGTGATTAAGTAATGGCAGGCAAGTATTTCACTAAGAATCCTATCCAAATAAAATAACAGCAAAAGTACCTTTCAGTACTGATTAACCACAGCTGAGAATTAAAGATCATTTGTAACAAATCATTACAGTCAACTGATTAAAAATGAATGAGTTTGTACAGAGAACCATTACTGAATCTGGGGCTGGAAAAACAAAAGACATAGTATATTAGCCTGAGCCTCCCAACCTGTATGTGTCTTGCTGCATGCTGTCAATATATGTTTACACCAAGATGATGTCAAAGAGGGGAAAAACCTTGAATTCAATTGGGTTCAAGTTCTATTTGGGGCTCAAAACTCACTCCTGGTTCTTCAGGACTGATAAAGTCTTTCTAAACTTCTGTTATCTGTCATGGAAAAAATGGAGATCATGCTAGTACAGTAGTAGATTGAACCACATGAAATTTTTGACATTTGACCACCAATGTACTAATATAAATGGCAAGTTCATAGCATTCAAACTTAAATATAGCAAACAGGGCCATTGCAAACAGATGCTCTACAAACTCAAGGGACAGTAAAAACACCTCTCAGCAGTCGAGCAAAACTAAAACAACTAAAGGTAGTGTGATATTCAGCTTTGCATGCCACCACATTTGGGATAAACCCAGGAACTAAGTACCTGCTCCATTAATCGTCAGGATGAAGGAAGGTGAAAAAAATAAATAAGAGAATTTCTCCAACCCTGAACTAGGCCCTCTGTCTCAGTCACATCTCTCCACAAGGTCATTGATCCACCTCTGCTAATTTTCACAAAGGCTAATCTATCTTTTACTGTAAACTTGTAAAGGGTTTAGAAAGGGATGCTGTATGTTTCGATACACTGTACCCACCTGTGGTTCCTGGGCCAACCCACTTGTGAATAAACCTTATAATCTGAGTAACTGGCATGAACTATGTCCTCAACCAATGTGTAATTGAATAAATGGATGAACAAATGAAAGAGCTCCCCATTTCCACCTGTCTTATTAGTGACCCTTTGGTGTCCTGACAGAACCCTCCCAGAAGACAAAGCATTCTGTTTCCATAATGCCAAACCATGGAATTAACACAACCGTTCTATGGCTCCTAATTAGACGCAAACACTGACAAGCAATTTCCTCATAATTACAAAATGGTTCTGATGAGACAGCTTATTTTTATTAAAACAGCTTCCATATGGCATTGATCCAAAGCCTTTACTTATCAAATAATCTTATACATTAATCTTACACATGCATATAATTTTTAAACTTTCTTTCCAACTACATTGATTAAATAGCTTATTCAGAATTAACTTATTTTGCCAAATTCTTTCCAATGATTTTGCCTTCATGTAGGCAAAAATGTACTTCTCTTCCTCATTTTCTTGAAGTTTTCCCAGTTTGACCCTCTGCATGTAGCTGTTGCCTGGAACTGCTAAGCAGTACTTAGGGTCAGCTTCCGAGGCATAAGGACTGTGAGGTCAACCTGGCCCTAGGCGCAAAAGGATCCTGTTCTTAGGTTATTGTTTTGCTAGTGCCATTGAAATTCCTGATAACATTTAAATGAGGGTCTCCACATTTTCATTTTGCACTGAGCCCTGCAAAGTTCATAGCTAGTTCTGGAAGACGTGGAGAGAAAAAGAAGTCACAAGAAAAACAACAGTGGAGACAAGAAGAATGTGAAAACTCTAGGGGAGAGCCTAAAGAAGTGTCTGAATCAGCTAGTGTGTGTGCGTGGGGGGCGGGGGAATCATTTAAGAAAGCTGGAAAACAGAAAATGTAGCTGCAGAGGAGGCTTTTAGGTTGGAAAGGCAGGCCTTATAAGAGAAGTTTGCTAAGGAATTCTGTACAGTTAAAACAGTCAGATTCCGGTTGATGTGGTTGCAGAGAAAGTTAGTTATCAGCAAGTGGCCTGGGACTAAAACGGTAGCTAATAATATCTGACCATAGTCTTAATGTGACACAAGCTGAATTATGTCATTATGTGCTTATTCCTTCCCTCAGCAAACCTTCAGTATCCAATATATACCTGTTATGTTAGGTATTGAGCAATTTCGAAAAGACTGATGAGTCTGCTCTGGGGAACTCATAATATATATGAGAGAGACAGGCAGGTGACTGATTTGTGTTATGTCATGAGTTGATGTTAAGCGTTATGGAATAGAGGCAAGAAAAACAGGCAGCATTGGGAAAGGTTTTAGAGGAAAGGGCAACATTAAACTTTGAAGAATCAGTGAGTTCACTAAGAAACCAAAATTGAAAGAGAATCAGAGGAGAGGGAATAATAAGTACATGAGGATGAGAAACATCATCAGCATTGGGTGCTAATGAGAGATTCAGTACAGGTGACCATCAGAAGAAGGTGATATGAAGACAAGCAAGACCTTGGTTACAGAGAACCTTGAGTCCTTGAGCAATACGGAGCCTGGAATTTTTGACAGGTAAATGGGAGAGTGATTCTTTCTTAATCAGAGAAGAGGTAAGATTAGGTTTTGAGGAATCGGAAGAGATATCTTTTGCTACAGACATAGATGCGAGTGAAGATTAACTGAAGCATGTAGGCCAGTTTGCGAATAACTGACTACTGATCCAGGGATATAGCTCGGTGGCACTCTACTTGCCTAGCAAGCATGAGGTCCAGAGTTTGATTCTTGGTACTCAAAACCAAACAAACAAATGAAAAACAGGTGGAGAGAATAACTGACCACTAAAATTCAAGCAAGGGAGACTGTGATAATATAGATCTGGAATGTTTACCCAGAGTCATGTGTTAGAGGCTGGAGAGTTTGGGAGGCAGGGCCTAGTGAACAGTCTTCAGATCACTGGGAGGTGTAGTTTCCAAAGGGATTATGGGACATGGTTCATTTCTTGCCTTTTTTTTTTTTTTTTTTTTTTTTTTTTTTTGCTTCATGCCTATGAGATATGTTGTTTCCTCTCTGTATACACCTATCATGATGTATTGCCTCACCAAAGCAATGGGGCCAACTCACCATGGACTGGAATTTCCAAAACTCAGAGCCAAAATTGCCCCTTTTTAATAAATTGATTATGTCAGGTATTTTATAGTGATGGAAAGCTGACTAACACCGATAGATAGCAAGAGTTTAAAAACCAGGTCAGAGCAGAGTGAATAGAAACTGGAGAAGAGACCAGAGGTTTATATCAGAGGTAGAACAAACTGTAGTTGACTTATTGGACAGGAATAAAGGGAAAAGGTTAATTAAGCCTTATAGGTTGATATAGCCTTATAGTTAATTAAGCCTTATAGTGTCTAATTTAGACACTTGGGTTAACAGCCTTGTCATTAATCATGAAAAAGTATAAGGGAATAAGGTAAGAAAATGAGTTGAAGTTAGGACATATTAAGTTCAAAAGACCTGACCAATACATTCAGTTGTGGCCTGTGGTAGACAGTTGGGAGTCATAAGAATATAGATTTTCATTTAAAGTAAGGGCATGGATAGGATTTCCCACAGAGCATAATGCAAGCAGGAAACTCTGGGCAGTTCAAGAAACTAGTGGAACAGGAAGACCCAATGAGAGGAGCTAAGAATGAACTACTGGAAAAGTAGAAGAAAAACCAGTGTGCTATTATTTTTCCGTAACACTTGTTCTTTCTTGGAAAATCACTGTTTGTCCTTTCTCATCACAAGCTGAATATATTTCTTTGATAGCTTAGTGTCAGGCTTGGGTTCTGTGATTTATTTTGACTGATGGGATATGAGCAAAAATTGTGTTCATTCTATCAAACAGAAGTTTTAGGGGTCACAGTATGGTTCTGTATTTGCACCTTCCCTCTGCCATAAAGCCTTCTGTTTCTTCATCCTGACTTCCCAAATGAAGAAGATGTATGCAGCAGATTTATATCCATTCCTCGGCTGATATGGACTCTTCACATAAAAGAAAACCTGTCTTGTAAATAACAGAGGTTTGAGGATTATTACCTATGACTGTGTTATTACACACAACACAAAGAGCTGATTGTTACAACCAGAAAAGAACAGTGTCTCAGAAATGGAGGGAACATTTCCAAGAAAAATGAATGGTTAGTAAGGTCAAAAGTGACAGAGAAGCAATTAGATGTAGCAACAGGAGGTTACTGGTGATCTTACAGAGAGCAGTTTTAGTGATGTAATAGATGAAATAACCAGATTGCTGTGGATTGAGGCATGAATGGCAGGTGAGGAGGTGGAGATTGTAAGTATAGATTATTCATTTAAAGAAGTGGACTGTGGGAAGAAGGAAATAAGACAGAGGGGAAAAACTGCTTAAGGTGCAGTTAGAGTAGAGTAAAGGTTTATTCAGGTCAGGAGACACGATAAAGCTATAGTCTGAGAAGAAAAATTTTATGAAAATGGCAATATTGAAGCTGTAAGTATTGAGTTCATTTGCCTGAAAATGTTTATATGTGTGATACTGTCATAATGTTAAACACAATAGCCAAGTTACGTATTGGTTAAGTGCCCAACACTGCTCTGATCATTAATTTACTTGTATCATTAATTTACTTAATCTTCAAGGCAACTCTGTGAAGTATTGTTATTGTCATTCCCATTACATAGATGGATATATTGACACAAAGAGCTTATTAACTCACTCAAGTTCACACAGTGACAGATTCATGATTTGAATAGAGGCCATCAGTTTCAGAGAGCAAATTCTTAATTAATGTGCCATGCAGCCCTTCATGGTACAGAAATAGCCTAAACACTGTCTGGGAAGGTGACATGCAGGAAATAGGTCGTATGCATCAGGAATAAGAGATGCAACAGGAAATGACACAGAAAATATGGAACGAGGAGAAAGTTCTGGGTTGCTGGGGAGTGGAATGGGAAAGTTGGGGCCCAGAGCCTTGCATTGGTGTAACAGGTTTGTTTGTTAACCGTGTTCCATAGAATTTATATCCGCCCAACTGGAATTAGGATATGAGATAAGATGAAAAGGAGGAGGAGAAGGGAAAACTAGATTAAAAAGAAGTCAGAAGAATCAAAGGACAGGCAAAGAGAAGAAGCCTCACTTCCTTTTGCTAAGTAGTTATGACTCAGAATGTACCTGCGTGAAGGAATCAGAGGGGAAGACTTGGCCCTTCCCCAACAAATCTTCTTAGGTACCAGGCAAGGTAGAGACAAAAAAGGCCACTTTGACACTAAGGTGAGAGTAAGTGTGGTGTGTGTGAAGGACTGAGGAAAATCAGGGCATTGAATGACAGAATCTGCTGGCATAGATTGTATACAGAGGCAGAATCCTGGCAGTCTCTTTTCTGAAAGATTTCCTCTCTTTCCCCCTCTTGCAAGGATCAGGGCATTGCTAGTGGGATAGAACGTCGTTGTGACTTGGACTAAAGGCAGAGAGGCCAAACTGCTTTTTAGAATTCAAAGTTGGAAAAATCTAAAATGATCCCACACGGCCAAGTACCCAAGCCTGGCATGCCTTTGAGAAAGTATTTCAAAGTGAGAGTGCCTTTCATCTCTATTGAGTCTGCGGGACATGTTTTGAGTTGTCAGGTCACCACATGTCACCTTAGCTCGCACAGGATGCTCTGAACTGGAGTAGATTCCTCTGGCCTCTTCAGAGGACTGAAGACCACCTCCCCACCTCATTGTAAGTACAGAGAAGAATATAAGCACAGAGAAGCTAATGAATTTCCGGTGAGGGCAACAAGTGAAGTAGAGGTCAGTCACAGACATGAACAATTGGGCAGAGGCTCATTTCAAATCAAGAGTCTATTTTGTTTTCAGATAAGCCTATTGCTGGAATAAACTGTTGGCATGCTCTGCAAAGAGCCTGCCACTTGACCTCAGCCTTCCTTTGTACTTCTCACTTTGAATCCCTAGCTCATGCAGACCCTCAAGTTAGGACCTATCAGTGTCTAAGCAGACACCCCACAAGCATTAGCTCTTTTGTTATGGCAGAGTCCTCTGTCTCCCCAGCAGGCTGCCCTACCCCTTGCCCTTCCAAACTGCTCAGTGGAGGCTGGACCAGAAGAAGCATCAGCCATAACTCACTCAGGCATTTCCAACACTAACATCTCCTGCCCTGTAGACTGGACCAACACTGCCCACCTGAGTGTCATTCAAGTCACATGTGGTGGAGCCACCCTCTCTGGAGAGTCTTCAAGTCTGTAGACCCTTAACTCACAAGCTTAAGCCCATGTGATCTTTAACCTCCCCTTAATAACTTTCTGGCTCACTCTGCAAATTCCTTGAGGAGGAAAATACCAAGTCAGAATCCATGAGAAGGAAAGATCTCTCAAGAAACTGAGACTGGGACTGGCACCAGGGACAAGTAGCACACTTTGTGATATTTACACAAAGAAAAGAAGAGTTTTCTGGGCAGAAGGAGCAGCACATGCAAAAGCACAAAATTGGGGGGACAGAATAAATCCAGTGAGAGGTAGAGGATGGTGTGGGTAAAGCTTAGGTTTCTAGAGCTCAGAAGCTGGAAATAACACTATTGAAGTCACTTTATAGATGGGATTGAATATTATGCTTAGAAATTTGGTGTGACGTCTTGGGTCTGTAAATGATTGAGATCAACCACGAATTTTTAATTAGGGATCTGAAAGCATTGGATTTGGGATTTGGAAAGTTAATGGCAGCTGCCTGACAGATAGATTAGAGTGGGTAAAGACCTGAAGCTGCGAAACCTCGTGAGAAGCTACTGCAATTCCATCCAAGCGAGATCACAGACCCTCACTGATATTCATAAAAATCACATGACAGGCATCCTGGAAGTAGCTCTCACCCAGGCGTCCTAAGCACTTGTGTTGTAAGGAATCTCACATCCTCCAGGGGTTGGGATTTCAGAAGCTTGCTTCACTACATCTCCTTTTCACAGGAGAATCGATCAAATATATCTTCTGAAGAGATGCCCAGAGATTCTTGCTAGGAATGGTGGCCAATGGGAAGGAAGGAGTAAAATATATCGTGCTGCCATGCTATCTAGAAGCAGCAAGAAGATATGCTTCTCTGAATTCTTTCCAGAGAGTGCACACATTATTGGTTTATGAAAGCCTGGTTGACTGTAATGAGAAATACACCAGCATGACGAAGACACTGAAATCAGGTTATTACTCCATGCCAACCTTCTTCCTGTTCCTGCCTCAACTTTTCCTTTCTTCTCTCCATTTTAAGACCAAATTATGTGGAACTTTTCCTCCTGTTGCTGGTTAGCTGCGGGTGGCTCTCCTACCAGTTTTGTTGTAAGCTAAAATTAAAAATAAAAAAAGGGAGGCTACACTGGAGCCACTCTCCAAGGAAGCACTCGACAGTGAAGGTTAGGAGACATGTGGCTAATGAACTACAAAATATTGGTTACATCTCACTTGATTACACTCAGAAAATGTAAAACCATCTTTTAGTCATGACTGGCCATTTATCTGCCGGAACACTTAGAGCAACACCCCTACTGACATTTATCTCCTGCCTTCAGGTTCCAGTCAAGGTTTCTAGAAATTAGTGATTCATCACCGAAAATAACAACTACCTTTGGGATCTGCCACATCAAGAAAAATTACCATGTCCCTGTGTCAAGGTGCTGTCTTTCATCAATAATATCTTTATGCAGCTGGCCAGTGCTAGCACATGACACCTGTGTATGTGCCAGGAGCAGCGAACTGACCTGACTGAATGCACTGAGTCCACTAAGAACAGAACTGAGTCATCAGTTCCTGGGCTTTAGAAAGACACCCGTGGACACACCCAGGTTCTGCACTGGGCTCTTAGGCACAGAAAGCTCATTCATTTGGGTGAGAGAGAGGAGAGAGTCTCATTCTTTCTGAGCAACAACCAAAAAAAAAAAAAGACCATGCTCATTGAAAAGCTAGTTTGTTGTAATTTCCAGAACATTGATATTAACAATTTAAATACAATAAAAATAACTGCATTAGCTAGGGTCTGAGAGCCTTCTGACTAAACATGGTGGGTGACATACTGACAGCTATTTCTGCTCCTTTGTAAGGATCTCACCATTATGGTAGGCAAAATTCTAAGTTGTCTCTGTAGATTTCCTCTTCCATCTAGGTATACTTTGTGAAATCCCTGAGATGGTGAACTTCAGACTCTATTCCTATGTAAAGGTGGTGCTATGTGCCACAGCTGACATTAAGACAGAGAGATTAACTGAGTGACCTGGCCTAATCACATGAGCCCTTTAAAGCAGAGTTCTCTTTGGCTGGTGGCAGAGAGGGAGGTCAGAGAGATGTGAGACAGGAGAGGGATTTCATGCAAGAGTGGTGCTTTTGCTGAGTGGAGATGCCCACATAGCAAGTATCTGAAACAACAATCAGAAAGAGAATGGGACCGTCAGTGCTACAACTGCCAAAAAAAAGTATGCTGCCAACCATCTGAAGTAGCTCTTTCCCTACTGCTAGTGGGTTTTTTTCCCCTAATGAAGCCTTCCAGATGAGCATATGGCTGATCAATAGCTCAGTTTCATCCTAATGGGATCCTAAGCTAAACACACAGCTAAAATAAAGTTGTGCTGTTGTGGCTGGAAAGTTTGCAGTGAGTTGTTATGTAACAATCTCTGCAAGGAACAAGGATTTAAACGCACGGGAGTGACTGCAGCAAAGGAGACATGGTGACAAAATTTTGCAAGGTACGGAGCAGGTGACATGGATTACCAATTTAGAAGAACAGAGAGACCACCTGCAGGAGGGAAGCCAAAGCAGCAATCTGACTGGGGAGCTGAGGAAGATTCAGGAATGAGACACAGGTGTCTTTGAAGAATAGGGAGCAGATGGCACTGCAAACAGGAAGACCAACCCCAAATCAGTGCAAGGACTGCTAGATGCCCTGGAGTCCCTCTCCTCTCCTTGTCAGCCAGACAATCTTCTTACCCTCCCCTACCTGGAGGTCAGGGGTTTCCTCTCTGGAGACACTGAATCGGATAGAATCTGGACTTTAGGACACCTGTCATGCTGACAGCAGACATGAAGATAAACACTAAAAATAGGAGAATTGAGTGAATTTTGGTGTTGTACAATAAGACTCTTTCTCCATCCCAAATGATTCCCCTTATAAAGGAAATGGAGAAAATTTCTCTGGATAAACAAGGCTGACAATATCTCTTTTCCATCCCACTGCCACTGTACACAAATAGATATACATTCGCCACCTAGTCAGATTTGTGTGTGTGTGTCCCATTCACATTTAAGGTTTTAGCAGAAAAGAATTAGCAGACATTTGAGGTCTGTAGTATAGAAAACATTAAAACAAAGGGAGTGAGTCTCAAATAAAACAGAAAATGCATGGAACAGAAAAAATGTAAGTGAAAATAGTATTTCATGTGAAAAACAACAAAAATGAGTCTTATTTACAAAAGGACATTCAGAAAACAAGTAGCAAAACTCTTGGATATTAAAGGTTAAGGAACAGAAAAAATTAAAGATCAACAGAATGTGTACAAGATAAAAGTGAAGCAATCTCCCAGTAAGTAGTACACAAAGATAGAAAATAAGAAAGAAAGGAAGGAGCTTAGTTGGATCTGTAAGTCCAACTTGCAAATAATAGGAGTCTAGAAAAGAGAATAGAAGGAAAATAGAGTTATGAACATTATTAAAGAAATATACAAGAACATTCTCTTCTATAGCAACACGATTGAAAAGGCTCACTGAGAGCCAGCCACAGTAAATAAAGGTAAGCACTGTATCAAGACATGATATCATGGAATTTCAAAAGACCAGAGTTAAAGTGATCTGGAGATATCTTTAGAAGCTTCTGGTGGGGGAGGGAAATAGATGACACTAAAATATTGGAAATCAAAATGGTATCAGCCTTCCTAGATAATATTGGATTTTAAAGGTCAATGAAGCAAATCCTTTCAAATCTGAGTGAAAATAATTTCCTAGGTAAGTCATACTACCAGTGCACTATGTGGGATCATCACATCTTCAGACATCCAAGGTCAGCCTCCAGACAATTTAATTCTGATGCACTATTTCCCAGGAAGCTACTGAAGAATGTATGCCACAAGAGGATGATCCAGAAAGATGGAAAATGTAATATCTTACAAAGAAATTCCTAGGAGAGTGGTGAAGGAATTTCCAGAAAGACTGACATATGTCTACAGTACTGATACATCAGTACTGTACATATCAGTCAACAAGGTTACATGGCAGGAAAACTTAGGTTCTGGAAAGAATATCATGAAAACCCAGAAGCGATACATTGCTTGAGGTGCTTGTTTTTACGTTTTGCAGCTCTGTCAAGGAGTTTGATATATTGTAATTAGGCACAAAGAAAATAAACCAGTGAAAAAATGAACCCTAGGGACAATCAAGAAGTTATACCAAAGAAGAAATATGACAATTGTACCCTACATCATTTTGTGAATAATTTAAAGGCAAAATAAGATAAATACTAAGTATTAATTCAAGAACAATCGTGGTAAACTACATTGAAGCATTGGGGAAGGGAAATGTATGTGTATGGGTGAGTATATATGGTAGGAGGAAGTTGTGGTTGTAACAAAGCTAAACTTTTATCTTCCGCAGATATAAATCATATGATTGCTAAATTTGAAATGCAGAACTGCACTGAGCAAACAGTGATGTCAATATATTATCTAAATTTATTTAGACAAACACTAAAGTAAATGACTACAAGTAGCTGCCTGTGAGAAACATTTCTCAGACCCAGAGAAGGATAAAGCAAAAATTGTTTCTTTCATGCTGAGACTAATTCTGTATCAGCAATTAGGAAACCATAGAAAACTATCTAATGTACCCAACACCTTGCCAATAAGGATGCTTCCTTTCTGTCCTAAGCTTGGGGGTGGGGTGGTGAGCAGCATTGTTTCTGCCAATCTAAACTGGTTTGAGAGCCAAGCCCTTGTAGGTGAGCATGTTTTTCTGGTTCTTTCTACTCACCCTGAATGTTTTGAGGGACATTGTCATCTATGGGGCACTGAGGCACAGCTAAAATCATGTCTTCTATTACATAGCACTGTAATTTTTTTACAAAGTCCTTGTTTGATAGTCATTGCAACTATGTAAAGAGGTCAGGATAGGAAATAGTGTGCACAGGAAACTGGAATTCAAAGAGATTGGTGACTTCTTTATGCACTCCCAACCACACGCTCGTTTATGGACAAACTGAAGCCATCTAAAAAGGAAGGGGCAACAGGGCACACTTTCGGAATGAGTCACTTATTTCACTGTGGTGCACCATGGATTTAGGACTCCTGGCTTAGGTATTGAGTCATTCCATTCTTGGTCTTCCATGTCTTTCACCACGTTATTTCCTGTCGTTTCCTGAATGGTTCTTACTCTCACTGTTTGGGTTTGAAGATTCATCCCTGGCTTTTGGGGATCTCATTCTGATGTTCCCAGGATGTTAATACTCAGCCTCAGAATAGAAGCATTTGAAACACTGAAATCGTCCCAATGAATCCTGCTCATGATGCTCCCCCTGTGGCTGCAATTTGAATTGTTTTGAATTTGAACAGTTTTGGAATTTGAATTGGACGTGAGGTCTCACCTCTTGAACCTGAAACTCAGACTATCACATCACCTGCTCTGCTCTCAGCTCACCTCCAAGTTGCCATAGAGAGCCTTGCCTCGGTGGGCTTCTCATGGTCTTTTAACTTTTTGATTTATTCTTCAAGCACACTTGGTTTGAGAAATGATAAAACCACAAGCTGGGAAAAGCAACAGAGACAGACAGAAGAACCTACCCTCAAAACGTTTGGGTAGTGCCCGTGGTCAGTGCCTGCTAAGAGACAAGGTGATTAGGGGATCTGGGTTTGAGCCACTGACCCTTTTCCACCCTCCAATTCCTTGGAGGTCTCTTGATCCTGCTCTTGTTTGAGGGAGATGGGATCACAGCATCCAGTGTTATGGCCACAGGCATAATTCCAACATCTGAAAAGTGTTTCCTCCCAGATATTTAATTTTCCCTTCCAGCCGTTTTACCACTGGGACCCTAAACACACTTCACAACTCTATCTGATACATCATCTTAGCCTCTTTTGCAAGTCTTTTAATATCCATTGGAAAATAATGCTGTCTTTGATTCTGAGGCAAATCCCTAACACTTCTTCCCTTGTTTCTAATTAGCAATATTTCTCTGGTAATTAAGACTAGAAAGTGTCTTCATTCTGTGGCATTTTTAATTTGAAGAAAAAGAAAAATACAACAATAACATGAAATTGGTCTAAGAATGACTCTGATG
This sequence comes from Cavia porcellus, assembly GCF_034190915.1. Lineage (NCBI taxonomy): Eukaryota > Metazoa > Chordata > Mammalia > Rodentia > Caviidae > Cavia > Cavia porcellus. The sequence goes on along the minus strand of NW_026947512.1, from coordinate 10,412,003 downwards.
GCTGACTTGACTATATTTTAAGTAATATCAGGGCACTTTATCACACACAACCACACTTAGATACACACATCCATACTTATGTACACATGGCTGCCTACATGCTTCTGTACCTGCTCATGCACTATTACACACAAACATAACACACAAATACATGCTCATATGCACACACAAAAAATATCTATCCATTTCTGAGAACAGCAAAATTCAAAATGGACTAACGAAAATACTATCATTTTGCAGGCAGAACAAATGCATAATCTGAAACTGTGCACATCCCCAAAATGGACAATCCCAGTGAGATGACTGGTAATGAAAATGGGCAGAGAGAGGCCACCTCCCTTCTCTCAAAGGATGGCTGTAATTGGGCATGTTTCATTTATGCTGAAATACCCAGGGACTTGGCATTTTCAAGACCCTTCAAAGGCCTGCTGCCTATGTTCACTTGGCATTATATTTTGCTCTTCCTTAGTGGGGAGAAGAGGCAGAGGACTGCATTGCTGGACAAAATTCAGTGCTAGAGGCTGAGCCGAAAGTCAGTGGCACTATAGATCCCATTCTAGAGATGATTCTCCAATTTCTAAACTCTGGATGTATGCACGCCCACAAATATTTGCTCATGTGGACCTGAAGGGATTAACAAAAAGGATTTCTATATAACAAAAAAAAGGTATCCTCTCTGCATTTATGATTTTTTAAAACCAAGCCTTTGAGGCTGGTGCTCATTAGAGCTCAGGGAAATAGTTCTTGCTGATAATTTTATGTGTATGTGTATTTTTCATGGAACTGACAGCCTAGAGTCTTAATTGTTAGAAATTGTAATTATTTCAGGCAATTTGGTAATAATTTCTCCTTAGCTTGTTATTTTGTGGCTCCTTAAGCAGAACTGTGCTTGCCAAGAGCTTGCATTATTTCGTGGTTAAGGCTATGAGCATGGCCAGCAGACTGCTGACCCTGTTAAGGGCAAGACTCTGGCTTCAGTGTTCTGCTGACCCTGTCTTGAATATGTAACATTTGGCAGGGGTGGGAGCTGAGATGTTGAGAATTTTTGTGTTTATAACAGTTATTTCTTTTACTGTGAAATCTAACATCTCCCCATTCCCATGCTTGTTTAATCATAAAACCACTAAAAGAGTTAGTTGAACCTTAGAGATCACCTCCTTCACCTCTCCCAGTTTATAGATGAAGAATCCAGTATAAGGCTCAGAGTGGCTGATTATGTCAAAATCATCTAGCAGCTGAGGAAACCTGCTCCACAATCCAGTGTCCCTTCATCCTGTACATATTGATTTAATTTTTTTTAGTTAAGCAAGTTGTTATTGAACACCTAGTATGGATGAAGCATAATGCCAGGTGCTGCAAACTCAGGGCAGACACAAAGGAGAGGGAACAGTAAATGTCAAAGGAGACAACATGCAGAGAGGCGCAGTGCCTGTCTCCAAAGTGGTATTTCCACAGGCACACTTTCTCTTTGCCCACTATTTTCCTAAGGATATTCACAGAAGGGGAAAATCTTCAGTATTTGAATTAATCAATTGTTTTCAGCTGTCGGGAGGGGCATACTCCTTTAAAAGCACATTTTATAATTCTGTGACAAAACTTCCCAGACCAGGTCCACCACTGTAAGATCTCCCTTGGATTCTCAGAAGGCATCAGATCCTGAAGCACTGTCCCTCTGTGCCAGATGGATGAACCCATGGCCCGCCCACCTACACTGAGTGATTCATGAGAACACTAGTGCTGACTCACCCACAGCCAAAGAGCAGAAAAAGCCATCTCCTCAGGTTAGGGCTGGAGATGGACACATTTGCTAGAATGCAAAAATTAGCTCTTCAAGTGAAGGATCATTGAAATACACTCTGAGCGATCATCTGGGAGAAATATTGCCAAGGCTATTTGGTCTTAAATTCAAGCCACTGTATTCATTTTCTGAACTTACAACTCAGGACCTTCATCATCCAGTGATTTAAAACTCTCTTTTCCTTTAATCGTCACTAAAACACTAAAAGGGGACCAAGAAGTGAAGAAGCTAAAGTAGCTGACCCATTTCATCTCTGATTTTAGTCTTGCATTCAACTGGAACATCCCTTCTAGTCCATGTCTGTGTGACCCTCAGACCATCACAAACATCATACCTCCAGCTTTAAATCAATCTTTTAAGAATATATTTGACATTTCTTGGACCATTTTCAAATAAAGGCAAATAGGCTCAGAGACCTTGTCACAGCCAACGACACTTAAAACAGTATAATGGCATAGAAAGGTTTGAAAATATGTGTATCTAACTGCAGGTTATCTGGGGCTATGGTTATGTTTCCAGGGACTTTTCCAGGTATATTGTCAAGTAAGAAGACCAGCAACCTTGCTGGCAACATGATATAGCACCAGACCATTCTGACAGCAGGCTTCCTGGTTGCTGTGCCATCCTGCATCTGCAGCTTTACTTCCCTGCCTTTGTTTCTTTTTCTCCTCCTTGGGAGAGAGCCAGCAATGTCCAGCTCCAAGCTGAGCACATCCAGCTTAGTGAACAGGCACCCTTCGACACATACAACAGGAAAAGATTCATTATTATGGAGCAACCTCGAGCAGATAGTAGTTTACTACCTAGTGCAGAATAAAGCTTAATCTTGGCATACATCTTTTCTCCTTTTTAAATAAACCTTGTCCCTAAACACATTTTGGGGAAAAAACTCTATAAACTCTGTGAAAACAAAGTGTTTTCTGGCCAGACTTCTAAGCACAGCCTGTCCTCGCACCACGCAGGACCCTGGGTTGCCCAGACAGGACTGAGGGCTGCTCGGTCAGTGTGAGTGTTCCTCACCTTCCCTGTCTGATTATTTAGTCCATCAGTCACCCTAACTCTTCTCCTCTTGTTCCTCCTGCCTCAGTTGTGCTTTTCTCTTGTTCCTCCAAATGTACCCAACTCCTCCATGGCTCTTCTTACAGTATGCCAGGGGACAGCCACTCTCCTTAGCATTGTCCCCCGTCTGTAGGCTCAGAAATGGCCTCCAATGATGCTTGATTCTTGGTAGTCATGTACGTGTTAGTCTCCTTACCTGGAGTATAGGCAAGATATGTGACTTGCTTTTAACTAAAAACATATAGCAAAAGTAAGGATATATTGCAGGTATATTGCCAAGTAAGAAGACTAGCACCCTTGCTGGAAATATGATAGAGCACTGGACCTTTCTGACACCAGGCTTCCTGTTTGCTGTGCCATCCTGTATCTACAGCTTCACTTCCTGCCTTTGGTTCTTTTTCTCCTCTCTGGGAAAGAGCCAGCAATATCCAGCTCCAAGCTGAACACACTCCAGATATGTCTCTTCCAGGATCCTTACACAAAACGGTGACATCTTCTCATCATTAGACTTCTTACCTTGCTGGTTCTGATGAAGCCATATTGGGAAAGCTTGTATGACAAATGACTGGGGACAACCACCCAACAATCTCCATGAATTGAGGGCAGCTTCCCATAGACATTTAGTAAGAAACGAAGCCACTTAGTACAGGAGGCTAGAAAAAAGGAATCCTGATAACAGTCACTTGAAGTTTAAAGCAGATATTTCCCAACTTGGTCCTTTTGAAGAGATTTCAACTCTATCCTCCACAAGGACTGCAATTTCAAATAAGACCCTGAGAAAAGAGGACCCAACTAAGCATGCCTGGACTCTGGACCCAAGGAAATGGAGACAATAAGTACATGTGGTTTTAAGCCACTAAATTTGTGGTAATGTTACTCATAGCAATAGTGTCTTAGTCATCTTCTCATCACTGAGAAAAAAAATACTTGCTACCCACAATTTAAAAGAGGAAAGGTTTCTTTTGGCCCATGATTACAGCTCTTTGTGGGCTGGCTCCAAGGCAGGATGGGTTGGCTGAGGAGCACCATGGAGGAAACACTACACAGTGGCCATGCAGCAGAGAGTAAAGGGAGATACTGTGCTTCAGGTCAGTCCCCCAGTGATCCACTTCATCTACCAGACCCAACTTAGCATCCTCATAATCCAATCCAATGTCAACCATGTGAGACTTCAGGGACCACTTTAGATCAAAACCATAAGAAATAGAAACGAATGGGCTTCAAAGTTAGAATTACCCGACACTGGGACTCTTCAGTATTTTCAACAAAGATTTTTAGTTTCAACAATGTGTGAGAACATTAGCGAGCATGAACCCTAATTTTCTTTGCTGTGAAGGCCCCAACTTCAGTACTTTGGACAGCTCACCTCCCAGCCTTGAATTAAACTCTGATAGTACTAAGAAACTCCATATTTGAATCATTTGTGAGAATGGATGCACTTGGAGACCACAAATTAAGTGAAACAAATCAGACACGCAGGTTTAAATATCATCTAGTTGCTTTTATATGAGAAATATAAGCTGTAAATAAAAAGAAAATAGAAAATAGGTACTAGGAAATAAATGTTTGCAAAAGGGGACCAAGAAGTGGAGGGAGGGGAGAGAAAGGAAAGGGAAAGGGGTTAAAAAAGAATTAAAATGTTATGTGTATGTTCCAACTCTCTAATGAATCACTATGTACTACAAACATGTATCAATCAAAACAAAAATGAAAAAAGAAAAAAGAGAAACTCCATACCTATACGCCTTCTCCATTCACATTCTATACTTACAGTATTTTATATCTATGTAGTTCTTAATTCACTACCTTATGACCTAACATATTTCATTGAAAGTATTCTCATAATAAGTCAATTAGGTTATATTTAATAATCTACTTTATAAATAAGAAGAAACTCAAGTTCAGTGAATTCAAGCAAACCTCCAAGAAAAAGTGTATAGCAGATAGACTTTAGCCAACTCCATTTAACTTAAAAGTCATATTCTAAACTAGGATGTGCTGCTCTAATCTTGTTAACAAATCCTTTCTTACATCAAATCAAACTGTTTCTACTTCTAATATCAACTCATTGTTCCCTAAGGAGTTTTACAAGATAAAAATTGAATTTTCCTTCCACAGGAAAGATTTTGAAATGTTTAAAGATAGTTATCATGAATCTTCTTTTCTTCTTATGAATTTTTTTAAGTATATTGTTTAGAAATCCCTTATGGAGAAGGATGCACAGGCAGATCCCAGAGGCCTTTTAAGACACTGAAACTACTCCATGTGATACTCTCATGGTGGACACACGCTAGTATACATTTGCTCAAGCCTGTAAAATGAACAACATGGGGATAAATCCCAAATGTGAACTGTGGACTGTGGATGATAAAGAGGTGTCAGTGTGGGTTCACCAGTTGCAACAAGGCACTGCTCTCATGGTGAACACTGGTAACAGAGGAGGTTATGTACAAGTGAGGACGGGGATAAATAGGAAAGTTTCGCTCTTTCCACTCATTTTTTCCCCTGTGAATCTCTCGTTATACTAACAAACAAAAACTCTTCTTTAGAGCATGGGGAAAGACTATTGAAGTCTATGTCATTTTATTTGGGGCAATAAAAATGTTTTGAAATTAAGTAAAAATATGACTCTGCAGAATTGTAAACACACTGTCAGTGAATTTTTCACTTTAAAATGTTATGCTATATGAACATCATATCAACACATTTAATCCCTCTGATGTACTCTGAAAATTTTTAAACATAGGAAATGGTACACCAATTGAAACTGAAACATTAGGAACAAATGGCAGTAAAAGCCTTGTTTTTTTTTGCATATAACCTTGCCTTACTTTCCACTGAGAAGTAACCACTACTCTGGATTGGGTAGCTTTTAATTCCTTTGAATTAATTTTAATTATTTCATCATGTTACATTAAATAATAAACAGCATTAGTGTGCATGGGTTTAGATGTAAATAAATTCTTTTATACCATAGATATTCAATTTTATTTGTCCATTAAAATTATGTGTGTTAGACTCGTGAATACACACGTTTCTTGATTCATTCTCCTATTGATGGACATTCAGGATATTTCTGTTCATGACTATTATAATGAACACTGTGAGGAACATTCGTTGAATCCTGGTTCTTCTGCACACAGGTGCGAGAACTATTCAGAATGATATATCTAGGAGTATCTTTACTCCACTAACTATTGCCCAGTCACTCTCATTATAAAGTTTTTGGATAGCTTATCATTGTTTGAATTCCTTGGAGAAAATCAGGCTTGTCAGGGACGTTTCTCCAGCAAAATGGCAGGCTGCTCTGTTTTCCATGGACAGAATACCAATACCTGTGGTCCAAGATTGGAGGAAAAGTCTTATTAGCCATATACACTGTAGTGGCTATTGGTATTTTAGTCAAACAGTAATCACTAAGTATTTTTCATGTGAATTATTCTTAACCTAGATGCCCCAATCTGTATCTGCACGGCTAATTCTTTTATAAGTCTAAGTGCAGGACCTTAATTCTATCCATATGGAATGTAACCTTGTTAGTTTCAGTCATTCCTATAAACTATAAGAATATTTTGAGTCCTGGCTCTGCTAATTCATGTATAAATGTGATAAGCACACTTCCTTCACCTTCTTCTAAATCCATGATACAGTAAACAGTATAGAGCCAAAGATGAAACTCTTCAATACACTACAAAATGTCCTCACAATACTGATGAAATCCATTGCTTAATCATTTCCATTCAACTAATCATAATGTTAACTAAAAATCTAAAGCAGCCTTCAACTTTCTATCTAATACATAAGGATATCCAGACAAACTTTGTTAAGGGTCTTGCCATGCCTACAGTACTTGATCGATTTACATATCTGGCACTTTGGTCAAGTAGACATAGAATTCCACTTTATGCCTTGTTCTTATTAAACTCATGCGATCCTACTGTTTCCTTTCCAAGATCTCATGGTCCATTGAAATAGTAATTAATTCTAGAATTTCTACATGATCAGTCAAATCTACGAGGTTGTACAATCTAAATTCCACCTTCTTTCTATGAAAATTCAGGTTTCTCTCATGTTTGACTTTTTGGTCTCTTTCCCTTAATCATTTCTAAATTGTGGTTTTATGAACATTTATAAGTTTTTACAAACATCTTTGTATAAAATTTTTCAGGTTTGGAAACTTTTAAGCCTCTAAGGGACCATTATATTTTGTTTATATAGCTTGAGTTTAAAAATTTTTTGACAATATCTATTCCATTCTCTTAAAAGATCTTGCCTGTTGGTTAAAACCAAACTGTCTGAGTGGTTCTCCTTTCCCATCTCATCTTTAGCCTTCTGTCAGTCTCCCCAAGCAGTGAGCTATCCTTCCCTTGTTCTTTCAATTCTCAGCATAGCTACTAAAAGCTTTTTGTTGTCCCTGGCAAGTTTCAGAAGTCTCTGCTCATTATGAGCTTTAGCTTTCCTGGCACTTTTCTTACAGGCTAATGATATTTCTTTGTATTTGTCCTTGGTTATGTACTTCTTCCATTTTTTTATAGATACAAGTTAATCAAAGCATTTTTCCAGGTGGACTTAATATGATTACAGGATACCATCTCCTTTTTCCATCTCTTCTTAGTAACAAGGAAGCTTCTTGTCTATTTCTAAAGGGGTTGGAAGAAACACAAGAGATAGACAGCTAGGAATCAGCGTGCTCAATGCTTTTTTCAGAATCAGAAGAAAAGCTGTGCTGATGGATGGATTTTCACCCTCCTTGAGCTTTTGGGCCCCATGATTGGTAGAGCTTTCTAGTACTAGATTTCATAGTCATCACCTCACTGGATTTCATAGTCGTCAGCTCAAGTCTGAATCTGTACCTGATTTTTTCAGAGGAAAAAGACAGAGAAGCCAGCAAATAAGAAGATTCAGACATCAAAGGCCAGATAAAATCTGGGCTGAAAAATATTAGGAGTGTAGTTTGGAAAAGAAGCTAGTTAGGAACTATTTTATTTATTACTTCCCATGTTAGAACTGGGACTTTTAAAACTAATGGCTTGGTATGCATAATGCTGCCATCTGGAGGCTCTTATTTGGAGACACCTGAGACCATGACCTTTTCTCTTTGCTGTTCAGTGGTCATGGCCCATTGGCAAGCATATGAGAGTACAGGACTAGGCTGGGGACCACTCCCAGAATATCACTAGCTCACTCCCACTCCTGAGTCACACTTCAGATGGGAAATATTAGGAAAATCATGACTTCCTAGCATCATCAGTGAAGGGGCAATAAGAAACTCAATGACATAATATACTATAACTCTTCTTGACAAAAGATAAAAAAGACTATTTTTTGATGTATCTAATGGTGCTTATATTTAGTAAGCACTCACTCACAATATGCTGTCAATGCCTTTCCTACTGGGTAGATGGTTATATTTATTTTCTCACTTTAAGTAATTTTCCTCGTCCATTTTTCTCCAGTACTGAGGGAACCTGACTGAGATTTTTATATATTCAGTAACCTTCACGTTCTCTATCCAAGTCTATTACCATCACCATCATTAAGAAACACCTGATTGAAACACGTCTATACTCCCTAACTCCTCATATGCCGATGATCCCTGAGTGCTAAGCAGATTTGTCCTGGACTTGAGGCCTGAGCCTGTGGAGCAAGGCTCAGATAACTTAAGTGTTCTTGTAACAGAAGGCAACTGGAATTCAATAGAGATAAATGTAAAATATTGAACTAGGGAGCTGAACCATCAGCAGGGCAGGATTCTAAATGGAAAGGTTATAGCTGAATGACTAAGCCAGAAGAACACCCAACACACACAAGGACTTATTGCAAAAATAGAAATCCCAGGTGGACCTGCAGAGGAGGAGAGATCGGATGCTGCAGAACGGCCCAGCCAAAGAACAGCTGCTCGGGCTCGGGAGAGGTTGCTGCTGGGAAGTGTCTCTCCTGATACACACAAGGGACAGAGGGACTTGGCTGGCTGTGTGGAGCTACCAGCTTTTAACTCTTGCATGAGGAGTCAGTTTTGTTTTTTCTCTGCCAGGCCCTAAACACCAGAAGTAAAACATGTAATGATAACCTGAGGAACTGCTATACCTACATGGAAAGAAATAAAAGCAAAACCAAAAAATAACAGCCACTCAGGTTGGTTAATTCAATCAAATGACTAGCCATGAGGCGATCAATCAAATCAGTTGTCTGACCATACGGACAGGCCAAATAGCAAACAGGATCAATCGTATCACTTCACAGAGGCAGCCAAATGAGACAGCGTACAGAACAGCGAAGACTGAGGAGTCTGCACACCTGCCCTGGGGAGGGCCCAGCACACAGGCATGAACCTACAGCATGTCCCACACAGCTCTCCTTTCCCTTTCTTCAAAGTATAATGTTATGGACTTTACCAAAGGAAAGAGACTTGTCTTCTTTTTAATCACACCAGGAAAGAAGACCATGGTACACACACAGACACACACACACACACACACACACACACACCCCTTGCAAAAGCAGCAAAAAGGCAATTACATAAATACAGGCTGTGATTAAACAAAATTTTCAAGTGGTCCAAAATTTTTACTGGAACACAGTAAACACTTGCACTGTTTTCTGGACCAGATCCTTTTAAAAAATGTTTTATTAATACGTGTCTTCAGTATGCAATGATTACATTCATTGTGAGGAATTCCTAGATGTACATAACACACTTCATTTTCCCCTTCTCTCTCCCCTTCATTTTTGCCAGTATCAGATTCATTTGTTTACTTTATGTTCTAAAATTTAATTATCATGCATAGAATAACAGCCAAATAGACCAAAAATCATAAAACACACAAGACAATTGTTTTAAATTGAAGTATATTAATGATTTTGGATTACAACAACTTTTTTCTCTTTCTTTTTTACCTATTGACTGTGTTTTATTTTGTTCTATCAATCTATCTGTCTAATCTATCTATCTGAGAATATCTTATATAAGAAAAATCATACAGTATTCAAGCTTGTGTGTTTGATTGACTTCACTTAGCATTATGGTGTTAAAGTGCATCCATTTTGCCACAAGTGATTCAAGTTTATCCTTCTTTATGGAGAAGTAGTACTCGATTGTGTATAAATACTACATTTCTTTACACATTCACCTGTTAATAAATTCCAAGATTTAGTATCATAAATTGTGCTGCTAGAAATATGAATATGCTTATCCCACTGTGGTATGATGTCTTTAACTCCTTTAGAAAGACACCTAGGAGTGAAATAGCTGGGTCAAATGGAATTTCTATTTTCTAGGTCTTTTTTTTTTTTTTTTGAGGAAGCTGTATACTCTTTTCCATAGAGATTGTATTAGTGTATTCCACTATCAACAATGAAAAAGAGTTCCTCCCCTCCACCCCCAGCCTCACCAGTATATCCTATTGTTTCTTGAATATAGCCATTATTTCTGAAAGGAGATGAAATTTCAGTGTTGTTGTAATTTGCATTTTTAGACTGACCAGCAATGTTGAACATTTTTTCATGTATTTACTGGCAGTTTGTGCATCATTATCTGAGAAATGTCTATTCATTTCAGACGCCCGCCTTTTGATTGGGTCTTTAAATTTGGGGTGTCTAATTTTACTGAGTTCTTTAAATAGTCTAGATATTAGTCTTTTGTCTGAAGAATAGCTGGAAATTTGTTTTTCCATTCTCTTCACCCTGTTGGTGGTTTCCTTTGCTGTGAAGAAGCTTTTTAATTTGGGGTGATCCCATTCTCTGGGATTTCAAATGTGTGATTTTCTTCCAGAAGCTACAACTTTGAAGCTGTGTCCAAGTTAAGACATGCCTGTGCTCACACTGGTACATAAAGAAGGCAGTCAGACCCTGGATCTGTGCTAGATGCAGACACCAGCAGGCAGTAGGATTAGTGCTAGGGTGTAGATTCTGTGACTTTCAAATCCTGAGCAATTCAGGTTGAGCCTGGCCTTAGTCTCTTGCCCACCATCCTGACCACAGCTCTGTGACCACACCTGCCTCCCATGGCTGTCCCTCATCCAGTCACTGTGGAAACATAACTCTGGGAAACCTGAATTGAAACCATCCTCTGACTGCTCTGAGTCCTAGGTTCAAACAACCCCTCCCTGGAATAATATCCAACCAAGCATTGTCCCTAGAGGGTATGGAGGGTTCTCGGGCTGGGGTCAATTACCAGCTTTTTCAGTTCACAGTACTTATTTGATTGGTCCACTGCTGTGTTTCTCCCTGAACCCCTCTGGAGTCCCCCAGTCTTATTTTTGGATAAAATTCTTCTACAAGTGGCAAACTAGCAGTTTCCCATGGAAACCTGAACTCTGGCTCTTGCCTAATGGTTGTCTGTTTCATTCTTCTTGTAAATCTCTAAAAAGGTACTTAAAAACACCAGTTATTAGTCCTGAGGACAAAATAAGTGACAAACGCAACTTATCCCTTAGCTAGACCCCTCCACAGCTTACTCTGTGAGCCCCTAGTCCCTAATGAAGAGCATCCCTCACTTAAAAGAGGGCAGTTTTATAAAGAACTATACAGTGTTGACAATATACTATTGTTTTTTTCCCCCAGGTTCTAAATTCATTGCTGGGTTTTGGCAGGGAGCAACATGGAGGTTTCTAGTAGGAAAACACTCTGCTATTTGAATGCAGGAGAAAGAAAGGCCATTAGCCCTGGGATTGTCCACGGGAACTCTCTATTGCCTGTTATTTTCTATCAACTATGAACAAGGGGCCCCGTTTTGACACTTTGACTCGGTGATAAAGGCATTCTCTTGTGACCAAAAAAAAAAAATGTGCTTTCTCTAAGGCATGTGTCACCCTTCTGCAAAGTTCACGAAGTCCTCTGAAAGGATGGAGCTGGTTTGCTTCCTGCTGTCGTCACAGAGCAGTGTGCAGTGAATCCTCTTTCTTCAGACAGAATCACAGTGCACCTAACTGGAGCACCAGACTAGCAAAATCTCAATGGTGACCACTAAAGTTGTCCTCAGGGAGACCTATAAACACCAAGATGCCAAACAGCACAACTCTAGCTCCACTGTCCATGCCCCGGCTTGTTCAGAGCACCAAGCAGCCTAGGAAAAGTGAAACATCCCTGCAGAGGCACTTGTCCTCTTCCCTGCCACCTGCCCTGACTTCCTGTTCACAGCTCCTCACTGCTGCAGCCCGGTGGGCAGCTAGGCAGAGGGCATCTGGGTTCAGATCCAGGGACTAGAGTCTTCCCCTCCCTAGCATTCAGCTAAGAGGCTATCAGGGACTTGCTGTGGTTCACAGGATGGGAGCAAACCCTCTCATCAAGAGCTTTAGAAAATCTCATGAGTAGTGGCTCTTTATTAATCCACTTAATCAGTAAATTACATAATTAATATATCAAATGGTACCTAGAGATCTAGAATATTTAAAAAGAATTTTGTATTGGCTGCATATCTGATGCTGGCTTTAGATAGTCCAGATGACAGCTTTAGAATGTCTATATAAGAAAGATTTAAGGATGTAGTTTGAAAGAGGGACTTAGGGAACATACCTACATTAAATGTTTATTTGAAGTGGATTTTGGAAGAGGAGTTTGGATGGACATTTGGCCATCATGAGCATTCTTAGATAGTGATTTCTGAGTCTGCTTGCATTTTGTCATTTTGAATCAGACCCTGAAAAACCAGAAGTTGTCAGTAAGGCTCATCTCTAAGTTTCTCTCCTGTTGTCCACATCTTGTTCTTCCCTAACTTTTTTTGCCTTCCCTCATATCTAGCTTTCTCCCTTTGGTTTTCCATCTGTATCCTTATGCATCTCTTCATCATCAACTGTGTTTCTAAATATGTCTTCTCTTGATCTCAATGTATGTAGTAAAGACTGACTAGAAGGCCAGAATGCCTACGGACCCCAAGACCAGAATTACGATGTAACACCCAGGGCTAAAAAACTGAGATCACTTTCCTGGTTTGAAAGAAAATGTTTTAGATGGTTTTGCCCAATTCTTGAACTGAAGAGAATCGTAGAAATTTTTGTGGATTTTTTTATCTTTTCTTTTTTACAAATGAGAGGAAGCAGAGATGGTGCTGTCACGCTGCCCATTTTGTTCCTGAGAGTGCAAATATTTCAGAAAAAGCAAGAAAGTGCTGGCTGTTTCTGAAACTCTTGCTTTTTAGTCTCACCTTCCCAGCTCCGCCACCACAGCCTTAATGGGGGTGACACTGCTGAGGGGAAATGGCAAGTCTACAAATGAGGTCAGGCAAACCAGAGGAGGATGAAAACAATGGACCGACCTTTATAAATATTCAGTATTGGATTTGAAAGGACTGGAGCTTGAAAACCAGTAGTTCAGGTTAAAGGCACTGAGTAATAATACTCCCAGTGGAAGCAGCTCCACGACCTGAGCAGGTTCATTCTCAGTGATGACTGAACCTGGGAAATGTCCTCCCAGGATCCACCCAGTCAGGGTGCTTGGGAATAAGAACTGTTACACGCTGTTGGGACACCACTTCTGGATTATGATTTGATAATACATATTAAAACCCTTATAAACATGCACGCACTTTGACTTAGCATTTCCCTCTGACTTTTTCTTCAAAAAAGCAGTTAAGTTTGTGCATAGGGTTTCAGGGTACCCATCGAAGTACTATTGGAGACACCGAAAAATAAAAAATTATCCAAGAATCTAATAATAAGAGTCTAGCTAGCTGTCTCATGCATTGGGAAACTATGAACTGTGTTGTTGATCTCATAAAATGTTATTGAATGAACTGGGAGACAAGAAGGATGCGAATGTAATTTAGCCCTACACTTGGCCCTCAAGAGCTTCCACTTTCATAACAGGTGGACAACAGTGGAATCTTGGAAAGACTTTTTTTTAAAAGGAAAAAAAGACAATTAAATCATGGATGATTATTTTGTTTTGTTTCCACAGAAATCGTTGTTGTTTTATACAAGTTCCAAATTACTCAGCCTCAAGCAGAGCAGGAAGAAAATAAAGAAGACTATATTAGGTTAGGAACATATTCCTGAATAATCAAGAGTTCATTACAGCCTCTTTAGTACACCAAAATCCAATTAATTCATTAGCTCTCTGTTTATATTTTCATTCTCCCCCCAGCTGCCAGCCTTTTGCCCTATGATGTGATTTATTAGCAACCTTAAAATGGGGTAGTGGCTGAGCATGGTAGTGCATGTCTGTAATCCCAGCACTTGGGAGGCCGAGGTAAGAGGGTCACTGTGAGTTTGCAGCCAGCCTGAACATAAGAGAGTTCAAGACCAGCCTGTGCTACATAGTAAGACCCTACCTCAAAGGAACAAATAAAGGAGGGGGCAGCGAGTAGGAATAATAAAAAGAAGATAAAATCCAAATGAATGAATTTTGCTAACAACGATGGACTAAGGTGGTGTTAAAGACAGGAAGGAAGGAGCGCTAACAACATAGGGTTTGTGCAAATTCTCTAAGAGGCCCAGGCTCAGGCAGTTGCACAACACAGAGGCAGCCCTCAGTCCCAGGCATTGCACAGATACTGAGTGAAGCAATCTACTCTTAAAGCCACAGACTCCCAAACCCTACCCTTTGTTCCTCAGATTTCCTGCAACAAAGAAAATTCAGCCAGAAAGGGATTGCTGTGATTTGAACATGATCTGAATGTGTTTCCCAAAGATTTCTGGGCTTGGCCCCAATTTCACAGGGCTGAGAGGTGGTAGAATATTTCGGTACTAGGGCCCAGTGAAGGGTAATTAGGTTACTGGAGTCATGGCCCTCAGAAGAGATTAATGCTGATCTAAGGAATGGATTGGTATAAAAAGAACAAGACTGGTCCCTGACTCTCCACTTTCTGTCTCACTGTGTGATTCCCTCTGTACGCGGTGGGTTTTCTTTCCCTTTCTCTGCCATGTGGTAACATAGTCAGGTGTGTCCTCATCAGAGGTCAAACAGATCAGGCACCCAGGTCTTGGAACCTGAGTCTCTAAAACCATGGGCTTTTTTCCTTACAAAATACCCTGCTTTGAATATTTTGTTAAAACAACAGAAAACAGACTCATACAGGAATCTACCTCTTTCCAAATTCTCTTTAATAAAAAGAAAACAGGAGCCCTACTGTCCCTGTGAGGAACACGAAGGCCACACAAATGGCCTGAGGAGACCAGATAGCAGTTGAATTAGGCAGCTTCATGTCCCTATTCCCTACTCAGTTGAATATCATATATCTTCATTCTGTTTCTGTTCACACCAAGAAAACAACTCTGATAACTTTAGTCCTTCAGCCTTCCTCAGGGAATAGGAATAGAAATAGAATGTATCAAATCATGTTTACAGCCACTGCCCTCTTAAAATATGGTGCATCTGTCTGCCTCAGCCTTGATGATCTCATATTCATTTCCACAAAACCATTGCTAAGGTTTTATTTTCTGTCCTGTTCCCCTCAGCTAAACTTGCTTTGTTTTTATGATTTCTCAAGATCTTTAAGATGCTTATTTTCATTAGCCTCTTATTACTCTTCCTGATCAAGCAATAGAATGAGAAATTTACAACCTCAGCTCTTCCAAAAGTCATCTATGTGTGTAATGATGTTTAATTATGTTTTAACACTATTTAAATACAAATTCTGATTCGAAAAGGAAAGAATATTAGGTTTAAACCTTTTACTGGCTAAGCCATCAGTGAGTGACTAAAAGGTGACAGCATTGCAGGCTGGTACACTAGGAGGTGTACAATGAAGTTTCAACCTAGACCAAAACAGCCTGGAGAACTCTTCTCACACTGAGCTACAATTTTAGACTCATCTAGAAGCTCTTCCTATAATTTACTTAGAGTGGAATCTTGTTTATCTGAGCAGTCACACAGCTATTTAGAAAAGGTCTCAGCCACAGCAAGCGAGCCACATGATTCAAACATCCAGGGGTCCAAAAAAGGCTCATGAAAATCATCTCGTGATTCTTGTAGAGCGGGGAGCGCTATTGAGCCAAGGGCGGGAAGTGTGGTCCAGTGAAGGCAGCGCAGGATGGGAGGTGAGGACGACAATGGAACTGGGTGGGGACTTTCAAGTGAGTCATTCTTGGACTGTTTGTGAATCAAGTGGGATAGATATTTTTATTAGATTTCTCCCACTCTCCTATATCCTATGGTTTAACAACAAAAATTAGTCGAGGAAAAATAGTGACTGTAGAAAAAAATAATTACAATGCAGTATATTTCGATTTTCCTGTTGTCCATATGTCCTAGACAAGGGATGATTACAGGCTAGCAAATATACTTACAATGCCACAAAGTTGACCAAAAAAATCCTTGAATTTCTTGTGTGATCTAGTCAAAGGTGACATGTCTACCTCAGATGATGCCCAATGCCGCAGTGCTAGGGTCCCAGAGCAAAGTCCTACCCCAGTGAGGCTGCGGATGGGTGCCATTGTTGGGACTGCCTGGCAAGCTCCTTTTCATGTGCTATCGTCCTCATTTAGCAAATATTTATTTAGCTGTGTGAAGTATGATGGTGAATCACTGCTGTGCTCTCTTTAAACAAAGAAGCCTGACCTCTGGGTTTTCTTTTCCTTGTTAATAGCTAGTTCTTACCTGTTTCATGTAATTGTTTAAAGAGCTTTGGGTCCATGAAACAAGCTTGGTGGGCATTAGTCAGCAATCAATACCTCCTCTTAATAGCTTCATCCCTACCCATCGAGAGGCTCCTGTGCATCCCCCACTTCCCTGTCCTGCTCACTGGGGTCTGTGTCTCCGCCTATGAGTGCACCGGTTGTGCTCTCCCTTCCCATCGTCCTCCAGGCCCTCCAGCTTCACCATCTGGGTATCTGGGCCTATTATCATTGTATAGAGTTCCTCCCCTCCCATCCTATCCTGGATCAATTCCGGGAGCCCTGATAAATTACTTCATTCTCGTTTGGTTTCCACTGTGAGGCACAGTGCAGACAAGAGCGGTGCTCAGGGGCTGGAGTTCACAGGAGCACTCATGTTGGGACTAGAGACTCTTGAAGGAAGCCACAAAAGCTTCCCCTAGATTTAATGGAGGGAAAGCAATTTCGCCTTCCCCTGTGCAGAAAGAGCTCGCCTTCATTTTTGTGCAGAGATTAAGTAAAAGTTTCCATAAGGGCTCTCTCTTTTTCTCTGTGTACTGTAACTTACTTCCTTTCTGTTCAGCAAGAGGCTTTTATTTCCAGTCTGCACATTTTTCTTCTACTACTTAGCCAGAAACTACCAAGGAAATGCCCTTCTGGCTGAGAAGGAATGGAAACACAGTAGTAAAGGTGGAGAAGGGATGGATGAGAGAAGACACTGCTAAGAAACTAGTTACCCCTGTCAAGAGATGGCAGAATGTCACCCAAAAGCCTCGAAAGAAATTTGCGGCTCAATGTCACCAGCTGTGGAGATCCCATTTTCCTCTCATATAATTAGAGGAAAAGTATGTTGTTCGTGAGAAATGAAGGCATCCGTAAACATATTGGGAAGAGATCCCTCAAACTGGTTCCCCCGCTTCCCCACCCTTCCAGCTGACCCCATGGATGACTGTTTCAGGCATGTGTGTGCCCACAGCCCCCAAGCTCTGGTCATGGAAGATCTCGTTAAGTGTTGTGATTAGCTAACGCTGGGCATACTATACATGACCAGATCTCTGCTTTCCAGCAGCCAACAGTATAATTGTGGAGACAAGACAAAGATAAATGTAATATAGAAAACTAGTACAAAACCATATATCACTCAGTGATGAAATTTGTGGTTTTTGCAGTTTTGTTTTGACGGGTGCTCATAGAATTGTCAGCAACTGATAAAATGCTTGCTGATGATATCGATATGTCATCAAAATTAATAGCACATCATGACAGAACTGTATTCACTTGTTCAACAAGTACTTATTAAGCACTTACTCTAATGATATTTTGCACTTGTACAGAACTTTATACAGTTTGCGAAACACTTTGATAAACACTGGCTGACTTGATTCTTATAAGGCAAGCAAGCAGGTCTATAGAGGATGAACAAGAAACTCAGAAAGATTAAGAATTGTCCAGGTACCAAGTTATTCAGCTTGGGATCCAGGTCTGTGGCTTTGGATAGTCATTCATGCACTATCTGCCAAAATACCCTTTACACTTAACCAGATACGGTGGCTACCAGTTTGAGTCACAAGATCAGCCATTGCATGGTCCCAATCCTAACCTTATGCATCCAGGCCTCACATACAGTTATAGATTTTTTAAAGTCGTCTAAAAATAAAAAATCACAGGAATGCCCCTTGTCACTTTCATATAGATCTTCACACACACACTCTCCTGGCCCTTAAACTCTGCTGCTTTCATCTTTGACCCTTTTGTGAGATGAAGACCAAGCTGCTGATTTGTGGGCTTTGTGAATGTCTCCAGAGTCCCAGAAGAAACTTTACAAACTCACCTCAATCTCAGACTGAGGGGGCAGGGTCATTTGTGCAACTTTCCCAACCTCCTGGCTCCTCCAATACTGATTAAAATGATGATCGAGGGCAGCTGGGGTGGGAAAGAGAAGGAGGCAGAGAACTGGACTTTCAATGTGACTTGGGTGTATTCATGTGTAAGGTGGACATAGTGGTGTAAATGGATTTTGTTACTTTATTCTATGTCATTTCTAGCTATATAACAAAGGTCTAGAGCACTAGGACTGATACTCACTACAAATCTCATCGTGGATACCTTTCCTAGTACCGAAGTAGAATGTCTCCTTTCTTTCTTCTTCTTTCTCTCTTCTTTATCTGTTCCCTTTCTTTCTTTAATTTTCCCCTTTGTCTTTTGTCCCAGTCTCCCTCTCTCCTTTTCTTCCTAGGCTCTAATTTTCCCCTTTTCATAAATCTATATAAGTAAAAGTATTAGAATCAATCACATTCTAGACTCTTTTATAAACAACAAAACCTGCTCCTTTCAATTCTTCAATGTTTTTCTCCGACCCTTTTCCAAAACCTAAATATCACTTTCCTTCCACAATATCAGAACCCTTGAGATTTTCCCAGTAGAGACTCCTTCTTCTACTTCACTTGTCCAGGGGACCCAGAGATTGACAATCCTGGAAGCCCAGGTGGATGGTCTATGTGCACTACTATCATTTATTGCTCTCAGATTCACTCCTGCTTGGAATCGGCACATCACTTTCCTTGGATTTTGTTATCATCATGGGTGACTGTAATGACCACGGGAATAACCCACCTAACACTTTAACCTCAAAGATTCTTTACCTTCCCACATAAAATCCCTCATTTAAAACCCATTCTGGAGCCTTTGATCTCGGCGCCATCGAGATCAAGAGGTCTCATCACATAGGATTGTTTCACCTTTTAGAACATTTGCTTGGCCTTTCAGTCTCTGACCGCCCTCTCTTCTCCATCCTGTTATTTTAGTATCTTCCTTGCACCCTGTCTCCTTTTCAGTCCGGATGAAAGTGTGATGTGGTAGCTGATGTGTACTGGATGCTTATGTGCCAAGCCCTATGCATGCTATCTCACTCGCCCTCACAGGAACTCTATAGTTGTTGGTGTTATTGCTGTCTTCATTATACAGATGACACTATAGCCTAGGGAATTTCAGCAATGTCCTCAACTTTCCACACACTTACCAGACATGTTAAAAGCTGGTAGCTGCCCTCAGAGCTTGCTATTAACCCTTGTGCTAAAATCCTGCCATTTTGAGGCTCCGCCATGGGGATTGTGAAGAGACTCAGCAAGAAGATGAAGCAAGCCTTCCTGTGAGCCAGACTCCACCATGGGGATCAGGAAGAGACTCAAGAAAAGCAAAATTGTACTGCAAACAGAAGAAGTTAGGTACTTTAGATAGAATGGGCCTAAAGAAAAGAAATGCCCGGGAAAGTATCTCTTGATATTCTCTTTATACGTTTTGCAAGTGGACAGGAGAGAGGTGACTGCTCTTGATAGGAGGTCACTTTAGTTGATCAACATCATCCATCAACAGTTCCTGTTCTTTATTCAAGTGCAAAAATGCATGCTTATTATAAGAAATTCACAAAGCATAAAAATTAATAAATTAGAAGATACATACACCACATAATATATACCTATAAGTATTGTATATAATACATTGGTGATGTATATCTATAGCAATAGTTATGTCTACCTATCTAGCTGAATATCTGAATTTAAGCATTCTATTCTATTCTATTATGTTCTATTTTGCTGTATTCTTTCCAGTGTATTTGTGTTACTTCTTTCTCTTGAATTAAACAAGAAAAAATATACCCATATATAACCTATGTTCATATGATTGCAGTCCAAATCCTTTTACTTCACTTGACCTTCCTCAGCATGATTTAGAATTTCCCAGGTATTCTGTTGGACACATGCCTTAAGATGAAAAGGTTTAACTTTAATACCTTACATCAAGAGGTTGATTGTATAAAACTTGACTTATCCTGAAGTCAAATGCATTTGTGTATCATTTGGTTCCACTTGTTGGCAGTTTTCCGTGGTCCAGATTGAGAATTTAACTAGTGTTCCTAAACAGGGGATGACTACAGAGGTATTTCATATTTCCTTCAATGGCATATAAATGTGTACATGTGCTATACTCCACTCTGACTCTGAATAGGGGGAAAAAGTTTGTGTCCTCTAGGACCTAGCTTTTCTTTTGTGCCTTTGTTGAGGTCATGAGCCACCCTCCCTTTAGTGCTCTGACCACCTGCCTTTCCAGGTAGTCTAGAGGTTAGGCATGGAGCTGCTACTGCAGGGGAGGCAGAATGGTGGCTGGTTAATAAAGACCTTTGCTGCTATTTTCTGGAGGGAGAAGGCCTGATTCACCTCAGGAAAGTAAGATGGAAGGAAGTAACTAGAGAGTGGTTTGTCACACCCACCCAGCCTGACAGCCGACAGGTGAGTTAGCAAATGCTACATTGTAAGGAATTGAAAACTATTTTCTGCAAAGTGGGCAAAGACTCGGGAATTAATGACTGTACAGCATGATAGATGTTGTTAAAAAACGCCATAAATTACCAGCCATAAACCTGGCAAAGCTTATCCGATTGTATGATGCAGTCTGGGGCGCTAGCACATTCCCAGCACAGGCTTGGGGGGGAGGAGTGAGGGTGGGGGTTGAGGCAGGAGCTGGCAAAGCACATCGTTGGCCAGAGGGTACAGATGGCGAGCTTGGCAGATATCCAGCGTTAGAGACTGTGGAAGCAGCAATGTTGCTGGACTGCATTTGCCTTCCCCAGACTGCAGTCCTTGATTAGAGATGCTTTTAGAAAATCCCAAACTAAGCCTTGGACATGCTGGTAGAGCCATCAGCCTTCTTCACCTCACTATGGGATGGATGGCCAGGGAAGTTTTCTTAGATGTGAGTCATAGGATCAGATCCCAGTTGTTTACCTCTCAAGTCTTAAAGAGAAAGATGGGAGGTGGTAGGGGAGAGGTGCAAAAAGCATCTGGTATGATTTCTGCTTCCAACTTCCTCTACCAAGGATTCTATACCTGATCAACTATATCTTACCCAAATGTGACCAAGACAAGGATACTCAAACCATGACCTTGGCTGTATATTCTGTCCAATCCCCAGCCAGAGCCTGGTCCTGTTTTTACATTCCCCAAATCTTCCCCAGCCATAACCTCTCTTTCTCATGCCCTGTTTGCTCTCATGGTTTGTGATAATGAGGTAAAATGATCAAAATAAAGAAAGAAGGAGAAAAGAGGATCAAATGGAGAAAAAGATGACAGCAGGAATGGATCACAGGAAAGAAGTCAAAGCTGCGAGAATTGTACCAACATTTCCCAAGGCCTTTTCTCTTAATTCCCCTCCCAGATATTGCATTGAACATGACACCGAGTAACTGCTAACGGGAGCTGTGTCTCAATGAAATGTCACACTGCCTTCTGTCTTCTCTTCCACTCTTTTCAGAGTGCACACACTGACATACACCCACATTTTTCTTGTGCATATGCTTTCAAAAAGTGTCTATTTACCAAGTAATAGTCTCAACAGAGAGAGGCACTTCTTTCTGCTTCTCCCGTAGTGCAGACGATTACCTGCCTGAGCAGCCCCAACCCTGTGCTCAAGGACCGCGCAGCAGTGAAGGAAGCCTGCTTCCTTCTAGGATGATTGCCTACAAAGGCACAAAAGGCAGATCAAAGGCCAGAAAAGCACAAGAGCTCAGCTCAGCATTGAGACAAAGCTCAGGACAAGGTTGGACTCAGAAATTTTGTGTACCTATTATGTTCCATCAGGAACTCAACTCAAAACACTCCGCACAGAATTTAGTCAGCACTGTAGAGAAGCTATTTATAACACTGACCACTCCTTGCTTCCTGCCTTCTGGAAGCATGGCATGATGTTACTTTTTGACCCCTTATGTTTGATGGAGCCATGTGGCATGTGAGTAGTAGTGATCTGTGTCACTTGCAGGAAACAGTTATAGTTCATTGCCAAATTGAGAGCCTTTTAAGTAATTCTGTTTTCTCAGTTGTTATATTAGCCTGGGTCTATGGGTAACTAAAATAAGTAGTGTTCACCTGACTTGCAATGAGCACATAGCATGAATGAAAGAATAATATTTATTGTTTTAACTTTTGAGAACTTGGAGGTATTTGTTACTAGCCATACCCTAGTCAGTTATGGATGATACACTCCTCAGTGGCACCAACCCACTTCCTTAGAATCTCTTCTGCACAAGGCCCTGAGTGAGGCATTATATATGGATAGAAACATACATGGGTATCATCTCTGTATTAGCCAGTCACAACCTGGCATAGCAGCAAAGTTATGCACATTCAGAAGAAGCCAATCTATTCTATTCTATTCTGTTCTGTTCTATGTTTTGGTACTGAGGATCGAACTCATGATCTTGTGCTTGCCAGGCAGGCACTTGTACTGCCAACCATCATTTTAAACACTGATTCTCAATAAATGTGGTTGCTGATAGCAAGTTGTTGTTGGGACAGATTGGATTATGGAACAGACATTAAAGAAGAGTCGAGATTAGAGGGCAAGGTGCCACAGGCATGGTAAGGGAGACTTCCCAGAGGTGTTGGACTTGAGCTGGGTGTTAAGTTTAAAGGGGTGGACAGAGATGCACAGGATATTCTGGGTGGGAGAGAGATTGAGCCACAATGTGCGGGGGACCAGGAGGACACACTTAGAGAGCAGCCATTGAAAATTCCCACACAGCAGTGAGAAGGCTTAGAATGCTGTGAAGTCAAGACAATTTGGAGCTGCAGGTGCTGGTGGAGGAAAGGAAAAGGTGGAGCAAAGCAGGTGACCTGGGCCTGCCAAAGGCTGCTATTAGATACGGCCTCATTTGGGGAGCTGTGTCTCCAACCAGCAGCCATTCCCCCCCACACTCCCTGCAGAAGGTAATAACCTGTCACTAGAGCAAATAAAGTCTGATTTACATGAAATTTAATGCTCAGCATTTTCCTCTATTCCCCAGAACTGCGGTGGCAGAGCTGCAGCGCCTACATGCGCAGGTCTGCTGTGTGCAGCAGCCGTATTTCACTGGGTAGAAGTTTAACAAGAAATTACTTTTCTGTGACGAGGTCTACGGCTCTGGGCAGGGAGTCTCAGGTGGCCTGGCAATGCCCTACCTGTTTGAAGAGCGGGAGGAGGAGAAGGAAGGAGGCAGTGCAATTAGAAGTTCGCACAGGTTTCTCAGCCCTGATCCTTGATCCTCAGCCTCACTGTGATGTGACTCAAATCCCAGCAAGCAGCAGCAGCACCCTCTTTACACAGCCACTGCCATTATCACTGTGTCACCTATGACTACACACATTCCCTGAGGAGCAACCACGATGGTGCTAAGCACAGTGGCTACAAAGACACAGTCACTGTTCCAAAAGAATTTATAGTTAATGAGGTCAGATTCTCACAGAAAACATTTTTCTCCACCCCTATCACTATCCCTGCCACATCACCCCAAGCTGATATTTAGTGAAATTCCCTGTCCTTTCTTGATATTCCCCCTGGTTCTTAGAATTTCTGCATAAATTCTACTTATTTTTCAAAACCCAGCACACATACCATTGCGTCCAAGTAGCCTTCTTCAGGACAGAGCTCGTGTGCTCTGCTCCTGTTCACTCTGATGACACTTGTAATCTTAGTACTCACCTCTCTACAAGGATGTGAGGTATTTTTCTACCACTGCATTCTGCAAAATCCTTAAGGTTCAGTCTAAAAACTCTAGTAATTAGGAAAGAAAGGCCATCCATTCTTTCTTAAACATGTCCCCGAAGGGTCTCAGTTCATTCCTCCACACCATATGGGGCACACTTAGACGCTGTGTATTACTCTAATCTGGCAGGGGAAGGGAGTTCAGGCAGAGGGTTAAACATCTGTAGAGGCTTAGCATACCAGGCAAGGGAGTTCAGGTCCAACTCTAGAGCTGAGAAGAACCCAGGGATGTATTTGGGGCAGCTGCCTTCAAAGAACTCAGTAACTTTCCCTATAGTTTGCCAGGTTGTTTCATTTTTGCTCTCTTCAGTCCTTGGGATTCTTGATTCCCAAGCTTGCCAGATATAAAACAGATGTCCTTTTATTTGAAATTTTTTGATTCACTTACTTATATCTTATCCTATGATAGTTCCATTTGGGGGGGTTCTCTCTGTTGCCCAGCACACACAGGACACTCACTAGTCTCTCTGGGATTTATTGTCAACCACACTGGAATCCTGGGGTGCTTTCCCTGCTTTCCCTTTGATCTTCTCTTGGTGTCCGGCCTCACATCATCAACCTTAGGCAGTGTGGGTCCTCAGGGAGCAGAGTCTGCTTTTAGAGCTGGGCAACATGGACTGGCAATGAGGGGCTTGGAGGGAGGCTGGCAGCCAAACCCTGGACTATCCCCTTGGCAGAGAATGATGCTGTGTACATGATCACTTCTGTGGAGGGCTGAGTGAAGACATGGGCATTTTCAGAATCTCTGGAATAAACCATCCAGTAATAGGGCCTTTGTTGCCCTGTTTTTGACCATCAGCCATAGCCAAGCAACACCAGGGGGGAAATCTACTGACCCAAGTACATAATTTCAGAGCCTATGAGAAGTGAATTTTTCTGCAGAGGAAGCTTATCCATTCCATAGCTCATACAGACAGCTATGAGTTGCTGTCAATATTGCCCATATTAGCTGTGTGACCTTGAGCAGTTTACTTCATCTCCCTGAACCCTTGTGTCTTCTCTGCAGCATAAGAGTGAATTGCCTTGAAAAGTTACAGTAAGCAGGAAGTGCAGACAGAGCTTAGTGCCTGACACATGTGGATGCTAATTCCATGTTAGCTTTTGCTATTAGTGGTGGACAGACAGGTGAGACCTCCCATTTAAAGTAGTGGGTGACTGGCTGAGCAAGTCTTGCCCTCAAAGGAGGTTAATAGGGGTCATTAGTCAATGCAGAAAGCGGGGTGAAGAGGAGCAGCTAGGGGAGCCGGGAGTGCATCCAAAGGGAGCTGAGGACAGGGACGGGGGGCGGGAATTTAACTACGTGGATAACAAGATACGAGCCAAATGAAGGGGCTGATAGAGAAAGTAAACAAGATTGATAAAAGAGATTAAAAAGGAAAGGGAGGATAAGCACTGCTGGGAATATAAATAGGCCACAGTACCAATGGGATAGATTCTGTGGAGGGAGAGGAGCCATATAACAAAGCAGACGGCAAAACAGTGCCAGAACCTAATGGACAGAATATAAAAATGACATAGTCACCAAAGACAAGTCTACCTAGATAGATGCCCAGGAACAGAAGGAGAAGAGATGAATGCATGGCAGTGAGGGTGATGGGGGATTTGGCAGTCTCAGTCTGTCTCCTCTCTGCTTTGCTGCCTCTGGCTTTGGCTCCTAAAGAACTTGACAACGTGGATTAATGAGGAGATCCCTAGAGCTGAGCTAGAATGAAAACAAATGGAAATCCTGCAGGGATTTTGTCACTGTCCCCCACCTGCTATGGAGAGAAATTTAAGGAGAGCTACCCTGGCAGAGTGTGTGATTCCCTGGCTGGGTTAAGAGGAAGGAGGATGTGTACAGACTCCATGTTGGTGGAGTGTGGGGGCCACTCCCACTGCGGCCTCCCTGTCTTCCTGTCCCTTTGCCTTCTTTCCTCTCTCCTTCCCTCTCTCCTTACCGCTCTTCCTGCCCTTCTCCCTCTTTTTTTTCCCCTGCATCTCAGAGTTATTAAAAAAGGTAGCCCTCATCACATAACAGCTGGCTGGTGAGCTTGGCAGGGAGTGTGGAGATGGGCAGCTCAGTAAGGAAGAGAAGCCAGGGTGGCACTGGGAGCCAGGACAGAGAGGGAGGGGTGCGACATGTAGTGGAAGAAAATGCAGGGTGTTTGGGGGCCGTCACTGTAGACTTCTACAGTGACTTCTACAGGAAGTAGAAGCAAAGAGTTCCAGAAGAGCAGTAATGTGAAAAACAAGAAAAGATATTTTGGGTTAATGAGATGTTAAGGTTAGAAGTTTGGACTTTATCCAGCACTGGTGATAATCCACTGAGAAACTACAACTTTAGGTGGTGATGAGTTAAAATGGCAAAGTGGACACAAAGCAGGAGGCACAGAGGTCAGGGCAGGGGTCCAGGTCCAGGGAACTTGAGAAGGGAGATCCAATAGCACCCCTGGGCCTCTCCTTTCCTGTGCTCCTTTCTCTTTGTAAAATCCCACTTTCATTTTTCTCCTGGGCAGGTTCTTTTATCCTCCATTCTTTTTCCACTCCCTTCCATTCCCCTTTCCAAGGGACAGCTTCAGTTTTTAGGGATGCTACTGATCCCCATGCCAACTCAGACACATCAGACAACCCTTAAAAGATGCTGACGTGCAAAACAAATAAGAGAAGGAAAGCAAAGCCATAGTGAGGACTCTACCATCAAGCATTCACCTGCAGAGTGGACCCCAAGAACTCTTCCACTTGACATCCAGACATTAATTCAGGCAGGCAGTTGCTGGAGGGAGAGAAAGCGGGGAGGTGGCTCTGCCAGCTGACTCAGGACAGCTTGACACACTTAATTGGGGTGTGGCCAATTATTTTGACAATTTTGTCTTGCCATATTGGTTAAATGTTTTCTGCCATAGCAACCCAACCTCTGCCCAAAGAGAGCAAGGGCAGGAGAATGAGTCCTTCCTTTATTTTGTGCCCCACAGCACCTGGCACCATGCTGCACATTGGGTAAGAGCTCAGAAATACCATTTGAATAAATGAATGAAGCCAGATACTATACCTGGGGGGTATCTATTTGCATATGAAATGTGATTAACTTTTTACAGAAATCCAAGGGAAGGCTGTCATTCAGAGTAATGCCTTTGCTGATTCTTCCACTGCTCAAAATATCCTTTGAACTTCTCTTAGAATTATCTGTAGGCTAGTTAATGAGCCACACAAGAATAACAATCTTACTACATTATAATCACTCTAAGTACATGGAATGATTTCCTCCCTCATACTGCAGAATTCAGCTCAGGAAAGCTTGCAAGACTGTCTCTACCCACTTTCAAAGGAGCCCTTTTGAAACTTTTAGTTTTTTACCTGCAACACAGTCCATAATATTTTTCCCTAATCTTATTTACTTAGGGGGAGAGAGAAAGGGCAGGGAAAAGGGTGTCTTGGTGTGCTTAGAGTCTCGGGGGTCAAAATAAGGAAAGCTTGCATTATCCTGGACCCCCACCTTTCCATGGCAAATGGAACTATTTAAATTCTCACTGTTGTTTTTCCAGTATGAGACTGGGAAGAGCTTGTATATTCTAAGAATATAAAAAAACAACAAAGCATTTCAAATCCTCAGGAAGTCTCTGCTTTGAACATAAAAACAGAGCAGAAAGGTGCTCAGTTATGATTGATAGTAAGTCCTTCCAGGTTTCTAAATGGGAACCCTGCCAGCTCAGCCATCAGGACAGCAAGCTCACAAGAGCAAGTGGGAGGTGACAGCTGCCTTTTAAAATCCACAGAAACTCCTGTGCGAGGTTGAGGACAAGCAGGCTTTGCAGAGGTTGGTACTGCAGCAGTGCTGTTGGCTGAACCTGAAGATGGTGACCCATCATTCCTGCCATCTACCATCTGTCCCTGTCGCTCAGTATCTCCTTCTCCAGAGAACAGGCTGCTGGATGCCGTGCCGTGGGTGCATGGAGAGCAGCCTCCACTGTAATCCCTGCGCCTTCACATGGGGCTTAGCCAAGCAAAGAACTGAGCTTTCCTTGGCATGCAGCTTAAGTCTCTTGGCAAAGAAACAGGTCCCAGCTCATCAGAAAGTCTATCTTGGGCAGCCATGAGCAGATGGATTGGGGTTTCTTGGGGTCAAGCATTAGCACTTGTCCAGCTCCTCCTCCAAACTGGATATTTATAGTTGAAAAACAATCTGTCTGTTGGGAAGTATAAGGAATCCTCTTGGCAGAGGGATAGGGAGGGAAAACGGAGTGGGAGTTCAGATTTCCACTGAGCTCCTCTGTGCCCAAGGTTCTTTGCACTGGTTTCCTTATAGCGAAAGTTTGGGAGCTTTGGGGGCAGTCTTTCTTAGTTTTCTTAGGTCCCATGTCAACATTTTTAAAATGACAAAGATTGGACAAGAGGATGAGATTGATCGTGTTGACTCTGCTGATAGAGGGAAATGAGGCTGGCAGCTCAGGAAGAAGTCGCACTTCACTGCCATGCTCTAATCATGGGCAGGCTTGTGCTAATCCATCCCTGTCTACATTTGGGAACTAATAGTACATTTTTGGTATGCAGAAACCCAGAATTAGAGTTATTATCTTAAGTTCTAGGCTAGAACAAAACCAATGATTTCCCACAGGCCTGAATGTAGGACTCATTAAAAGAATTCATCAACCAACTAAACTCACAAATTCTGAGCGATACCAGGATACAGAGTCTGAAATAAGAGTAGAGTAATATTCTGGAATGTTCTTTCATGAATTTTCTTTTATAGGTAATTCCTTTTTACCTTGCAACTCATTCACCTTTGAAGTTGGACCAGAACATAAAAGAACCATTGGAGAAACAAAACTCAGATCCTAGATATTGAGTTCTCTAAACTCAAATCTTGGAATTGCAAGAGAAAAGACTCATCCAGTTATGGCTGTGTTGTTTTAATATCAAAATATATATTTGACTGTCAGAAACAAAGCTTGGAGAACTCGAGTATAAAGTTCACATCACAAACCAGAGAAGAGGCAGATACCTGTGATTATAATGACAGTTTCCCTATCATATGGAGAGGGAATAAGGGCTTTTGCCATTGGGTTCTAGCCATGGCAGGCTTGTGCTATTGCATCCATGTCTCTACCTGGGGTATAAAAGCACATATGTGGAATGTGGGCACCCAGAATTAAGGTTACTATTTGAGATCCCAGGTTACAGCAAAAGTAAACAACTCCCCAGACCAGAGTCTAATACTCATTGAAGGGAATTATCAGCCAGCTAAATTCTCTACCTCAAGGGAACTTGAAATGGGAAGAGGAGTACATGTTTCAGTATGAGAGTGAACCACACTCTTCTTGCTACCTTGAGGGTGAATCTCTGGGAAGGGTGGTGGAGGATGCCATAAAGTAGATAGAGAGGCCTTTATCATGCTTCTTTCTGGAACCACTGGACCTAGTGCCCATACCATTATAGCAGTGAGTTGTGCACATAGACGAGATGGCAGGTTCTATAGCTTGAATGTTGTTGCCTCCAAAATTCATGTTGAGATTTAGGCTATAAAGGCTCTGTTCTTTTTTATCATTTTTTTTTGTCTTTTTCTTTTTTATCGGTACCGGGGACCAAACTCATGACCGCCTGCTTGCAAGGCAGGTGCTTATGCCACTGAGCTAAATCCCCAGCCCAGAAGGCTCTGTTCTTAAGAATAGATTAATGTTATCATTGTGAATTCCTTGGAATAAGAGTTTGTTTGCTATAAAAGGGGAAATATAGCCCCTTTTCATCTCTCATCCTCTTTGTCCTTGGCCACAAGGCTTTCAGCCACGTTACAATGCAGCAAGGAAACCCTTTCCAGATGTTCACACCCTGATACTGGGTTTTCCAGCTTCCAGAACTGTGAAAAGTAAATTTTGGTCAGTTGTAAATTTATCTGGCTTCATGTATCCTGTTACAGTAGCGCAAAACAGACTAAACAATGGGACAGGTGTGGGCAAATAAAATGACCCTGCTAAAGCTGGACTGGTTCCTAAAAGACATGGAAGAGATTCTACAGCCTCATCAGAACACAGAAGGTGCCTACATTCTGATGTCCAGGAGGTCTTCCATAGCAGCCAGGAGCAAGAAAGCCCAAATAGGGGCTGAATTGGTATTGAAGCCCTAGAAACACACAGTGCCTATGAATGCTGAGGTGGGAACCTAGCTGACTGGGGAACCTGTTAAACAGACACAGAAAATATGACAAACATACCCCCAAAATCACATGACACTAGCAACAAGCTTCAGCAGAGAAGAGACCCTGTACCAGAAGCTTCTCTCATGATGCTAAGACTGTGCAGAATTCCTATTCCTACCTACATCCCGAAACCCAGGGCACCCCAGCGAGCACTAAAAGATGACTTATAGTGGTCAGCGTATCTCAGGGATTTCCAGGAACAGGAGAAGAAGACACAAGGAGATTCCATGGTTTGGGTCAGTGGAACCCAGAGTGGGATGATGCTTAACAAAGAAAGCACAGCCAAGATGGTAGATGATGCCAGTGATCAGAAGAAATTGGCAAACCTCAGTGGGGATAAAGCAAAGCCAGAGATTGCTCAGAGACCCTCAGGGCTCCTCTTCTGTACCTCCCCATGCCTGCAGCATTTTAAGGTGTGCTGTGACCATCCCTGGACTGGCATGGTGAAAGTCATCCACTGCTTAAGAAGGACATCTGTAGACAACACAATACAAACAAAGACCACAGAACTGATTGATCAAACACAGAAAAATTGGACTGTAACAAAGGTCGGCTGACAATAAATGTCTGCTCAACTTGAAACACCACGAAACACAGAATTGGCACTCAGAAGCCAAAAAGTATGGGGGTATAATCTGGGTCCAGAAGACATGCGGTGTCTCCAAATGCCAGCTTTGTGACCTGGACACATTTCTTGACCTCTTGAAGCTCAGATACAAACAGGATGATAATGCAAACCTTGAAGAGTGGTGCTATTTGAGGCCTTATTGGTTCAATTACATCTCTTGAAATAGATATATTGGTCTTAAACCCCAGTAACACAGAATAGGACCTTGTTTGGAATAGAATCTTTACAGAGGCAAATTAAAATGAAGTAATTAGCTTGTGTCCTAGTCCAATGTGACTGTGTCCTTATAAGAAAGGGACATTTGGACAGAGAGACAGGTGCACGTAGAGGGAAGATGGTCAGAAGACAAGAAGAAATAGTTATGTGATGAAATGATAGATTTACAAGCCGTAGGATGCTAAGATTTTCAGTCCAACACCAGAAGCTAAAAGAGGCAAGGAAAGATTGTCCACTAAGTACTCAGCAAGGGGGTGGGCTTAATAATTCCCTGATTTTGGACTTCTGGCTTCTAAAATACTGTGATAATAAATTCCTATTGTTTTAAGCCATTCAGTGTTTGGCACATTGCTATGGCAACCTTAGAGAACCAATGTAAGTCTTTCAAAGTCTGAGTTTATGATAATATGAAAAGGGTCATATTAGTAAACTCTAAAAAATTCAAAATTATATTAAAACACTTACTATTTTATGCACAAAACCCTTTATGACACTGGACACAGTGTCCTAGGATCTTCTGGTTCGGCGAGAACTTGATTTGCATCATTTTCATTCTTATAATAAATAGACCAATAATAATAAAAAGAAGTACTCAACATTTTTATTAGCCTGCAGCCTCATTTTTTAAAAAGACTGGCTTAATTTATTTTTAGGCTCAGGGGCTTGTTTTAATTAGCACAGCTGAATATATATTAACTGCAAATGAACTTTCCTATATCTCCGGCCCAACTGTCACCATACAGCTCCGTCACAATTCATGGTGATTTCTGCCACAGTAGCACAGAATCAGCCTGGGCTAAGGTGTATCTAAACATGTGACTGTTTACTGATCACCTGTTCTGCCTCCTAACAGGTAATATTGGTGATAGGAAACTCGGGCGTTTATATGTGCTAGCATGTTTTGAGACTTTATCCACGTTAACAGTTTTAAACCCTTTAATGAAAACTGATACAATGGATGCATTTATCTACATGTAACAAGACAAAAATCAAAGCAACACAAGAAATGGAGGCACAGGAACTGAGAGAGGGTTAAATAATTTGCATAAGGTCATATAACTAACCATTGTGGAACCAGACTTTGAACTCAACTGCCCAAACTTAAGCACTAAGCTATAGTAACTGTCATTCAAGGCAAAGTGGTTCTTGAAGTGGTTTGAAGAAACTCATGAAAGGGTAGGGAAAATACTGAGTGTTTACTGTGTGCCAAGAGTATGGTGAAAACATCATCTTCTTAAGATTGGTAGCATCCCAAAAGCAAAAATATTGTCATGAGAAAGTTGAAGCAGGAAGAGGTTAAATAACTGGAGCAAGATCTCTCAGATCATAAGTCTTACAGTTGTGATTCAAACTTACATCTTTTTGACTCCAAAATTTATGCTTTTTCCACCATGTTGTTCTGGATCAGAAGATAGGGGAACCTTAAATATCTGGTCACATCCCATCTAGACAGGTGCTGCTTGCAGAACAATCTTATAAATTGTGATTCCTAAGTATCTCCAGTTGTGGAAAACTTATTCCTACATGGGCACACTGTTCCTTCCTTCCTTCTTTCCTTCCTTCATCTCCTTATTTTCTTTCCTTCTTGTCATTGATTAAGGAAGAGTCTAGACAGAGTTTTCTCAGCTATTCTATGCATATATAAAGAGAAACTTTGCCGTGGTGTGGAATAAACAGGTTTAGATAGCACAGGATGTGTTTAGATAGCACAGCCACTGGATGCCCTATGTGCCCAGCTGTACAGAAGCTTGGGCACACTCGTAACTCACCTGAAGGCATAGTTAGCTTTTGTCTGAAAGAAGTGATCAATAAGTAATAAGATAATGTTAATTCAACACTGCTTGTCCTAAAGTGAGATAGACAGAACTAGAAGAATATAGGAGGGAAATCTGAAGTGACCAGAGAAGTCACCAAGGAAGAAAAACTTTCTACAGTAGTATCTGATTTCAACCTGGAGACAGTTGGGTGCTGGTTGGAAGACATTTATGTCCAGGGAAATCCTGTTTACATGTGTTGGGTATTTCATTACACCATTTTCAGCTGTCTTGATTTTCTGTCTCTATTTCACTCTTCTTCCTTCTATCTTTTTTTTGTGTTTGGACCACTGCACTAGGCTTTCCTTCCTGGGGTGGTACCATCAGCATATAGGTAGACCCCTCAAGTGGCCTTTCTTAGCCAATCTAAGGTGAGAAAAGTAGCCAAATTTCCTAAGTACATTCACTTTGATGAAAGAGTCACAGGGCCATTGGCTGCTGGGTGCTACTGAGGTGCTGAGACTCACCCAACTGGCATGGTCTGAAATAATCTTTGGCCTGAAATAATATTAAGTTAATCTGGAGTCATCTCTGGCAAAAACCATACTTCTGGACATCAATTGGGTATGCCTAACATGGCAGCTTCTTCCTTATGTACCAAATTTGCTTTAAATAATAAAACACCAACAACAATAGTCCATCAGTATTCTACAGCTCAGTGGGAAGTGATTTCATATACAGCTTTATTTTCTCAAACATTTTATTCTGACATTTATTTTACAACCAAATACCAAAGACTTATTTCTCTACAAAGCCTGCATTACATCGACATGATTTTTCCTTCGAGAAAATGTACCCATAAACAAATCACTGAATGAAAAAAGAAAATGCTCCGTGTCCTAGCACAGCTTGGTAAATTACCACAAAACCTTCAGCTTATA
This sequence comes from Cavia porcellus, assembly GCF_034190915.1. Taxonomy (NCBI): domain Eukaryota; kingdom Metazoa; phylum Chordata; class Mammalia; order Rodentia; family Caviidae; genus Cavia; species Cavia porcellus. Next base: position 10,378,337 of record NW_026947512.1, on the reverse strand, counting down.
ACAGTTGCTGGCCCAGAACATCTAACATATGGTAACTCCTGATTCTCAATACATTATTGTGAAATTAATTGAATTAAGGAAAGCACGGTGGCATGAGAGGAAAGTGGGCTTTGGATTCAGATAGCTGTGGGTTTCAATCTGTACCTGTTCACTTGCCTGCTCAGTGACTTGCAGTGAATTGTTTGATAATTTTAAGCTTCAGTTTTCTCCTTTTTAAAACTAAGGTAAAAATGCCTGAGTCACAGGCAAGGATTAAGTGAAATAGTGTTCTTAATGTCTAGCTCAAAATTGGTTATGGCACATACTCAGAATCAATCATTCTCTCCTTTCTTCAAATTAGCCCACTAACCAAGATGTATAGCATGTTCCAATAAATCATCAATCAATCAAAGTAAGAATCAAACACCTAGTGTCAAAGGAGTCTCTAGAAGTACTTAGACATTTTTTGACAAAATAAAACAAAACAAAAACATCAGACCCACCCCCACCTCCAGAATTTCTAATGAAGGTTTCATGGTTTGAGCCTGGAAAGCAGAATCTTTTCCAAAGATTCCCAGGTGATTCGTGATTTTAGTGAGAAGGGCTGAAAAACACCGGACCTGTTCTCTTGTGCTCTGAGCAGCCTGTGCATAATGCTGTATGCCCTCTGTGTAACCATTAAGAGAGAAAAACCCAGCAGTGCGGGCCACTCGCACAGTGGAGTGAATTATATATATGTCATAAAGAGAAGATTTTAAGAATGAGAGGTGATTGCTTTCTCTGATTGAAGACAGCTGAGAGTGGATGATCACTCCAATTATTTGAAGAGTTACTATGTGAAGAGCAATTGGGCTTGTCGTACACGGTCTGAAGGGATCAAACTCTATAAATTAGGAGTTCAAATCAGATATGACCAAAGGTCGAATGAGATATCTTTAGCCTTAGTGAGTTCATACTCACTAGAGGAATGCAAGATGACACTGTATAACAACCTAGTGAAAACAGGTATTTAAGAGGTATTTAAGCACTAAGCATTTAGACTCATTTTTTATGGATCCTCTCAATACTTTGAGGCGATAACAGGGTAATTCATTTTCCATCATTAGTTGGGACAAAGATGGCAGACAAAGTGACAGGATGAAAAATCCCAACCCATCACTCCCTATGTGTCTCAGCAACTTGGTCCCTCCTAGCACGTGGATGTGAGTGAGCACGCCCCATAGACAGGTGAAGCTACTGAGACTCCTGACAGCTATGACAAGAAGCCAGAGACCCATTGGCTGGTGAAATGTTGGAAAATCTAGACTAGTGCTTCCTGCTTTGTTTTCTTTTTAAAGCAATAGAGTCTTCCCTTTTTTGTTGTTGTTTATACAAACAAATTCAACTTAGAAATCTAACTTCTGATCAAAGGGAAGCTGCTCTGAATGGCTGAGAGAGGCATTCTCTGTCTCTCTTGTGAGTCCAGCAGTGGCCCCTGGGGCCCTTGCTCAGAACACTAGAGTCCCGTAATGCAGGTTTCACAAACTATAACTTGCAGAAAATTCTTTCTTTTTACACATGAATAAAATGGAGCTCAGAATTGCTAAGTAACTCAGTCAGAGTCATACAGCTCATGAGAGCAGAGAAAAGCCCAGACTCAAGCTCTTCTCTTTTGGACTGTATGCCTTTCCCTCTAGCCCACATGAAAGGTCTAATGCAGGACAAGAATAATTTCAGACATGGTTGTCCTCCCACTTCCTGTGAATTCATCCATGGCAATAATGATGCATAAAAAGCCCAAGAACTCATTTCAACCAAAACTGACAGCCTCCTGCTGGGGGATGCCCAGCCCCTTCTGTATTTCTGCTGGTGGAGATGGATGTTCTCAATAGCTAGTTTCTTATTCAGTGTCCTCAGTGACCAAGACTCTCTCTTAGTAAGCTGACCAGCTAGGATTTGAGAAGGCAAGGTCAGCAATTGCATCCAAACCAAACAACTGACACAGTTTGGGGGCACTGGTTTGCTTTTCTTCTTGTCTGCTGAACAGGAGTAAGAGTTTAGAGAACTTTCACCACAAGGCAGGTAATAGAATGAACAAGGAGTTGGTAAGGACTTGTGAGTAATTTAGAGAGTAAATCTTGTGTGATGGGAGAGAGTGGACTCACTCCTTCACTCACTCAGGCACTCTCTCTGCCTCTCACTCCAGCCCTGACTCAGTTCAGCACACATTTATACAGCTCTTGCTACATTCTAGGCAACGCTTTTACAAAAAAGCAATGCAAAAAGAAAGCATAGAATTATTGTAAAAAATTCAAGACAAACCAAATTTCAAAATTTTGAAAAAAGACAGAATCTGTAGTTCTGATTTTATTCATTTGCCTCAGGCTCTAGTAGGACTCACCATGGAATGTTATTTATCATATTTTTATCTAAAATTTTGGAGTCTGGAGTTTATAATATTGCAGTTTGCTAAGTGGGTTGATAATATTGTAGTTTGCTAAGCTGATAATATTGCAGCTTGCTAAGTTCGTAATATTGCAGTTTGCTAAGTGGGTAGATTTTAGGTGCTCTTACCACACACACATACATACACACAGAAGCCGCAGCTAGGGGTGATGATATGTATGTTCATTTACTTGTCCATAGTAGATATTTAATATGTGAATATCGAAACATCAGGTTGTGTACCTTAAATTAAACTAAAATTTGATATTTCGTTCAAAACAGATATTGTACTAATTTTGATTTTTAAAAATGTACCAACTTTCCACAAGAAATGTAATCATTATGTACTATGCACATGTACTAATAAACTCAAATAGTAATAAAAAGAAGAAAGAGTGGAAAAATTACATTAAATGTTATTTATTTCAACTACAGGGTCCTTTTGGTGCCTCTTTATCTTTTCTATGTCCAGTAAGTTCCTCATTCACTTAACCCTAGTTCTGGACATGCTCAGATGTTAATAAGAGGGCACAAAAAATAAATAAGATATGTCCCTTTTTTTACGGAGTTCTTGATCTAGTGAGAAAAATAGACAGTTAACAACTAATTGAAATGTAATTATTTCATAACAGAACTCCATGCAAGGGACAGTGGTCCAAAGGAGGGAGGAGTCCATTCTGTTGGGAGGCCTTGCTGCAAAGAAGAAGGAAAGTGCATTTCCACAAGAAAAAAGCTCAGAGTAAGTTGCAGAGAAATTCAGTGCACGATGAGCCATGCAGTCTCGCTGACCAGTGTGCAAAATGAAAGCCCAGGAGGTCTAGGCAGCGGGTGAGTTCTTGAGAAGCAGGTGGGAGTCTGGGACTGCTAACACTGATGGGATAAAGCTTTAGTCAAAATCTATGCTCCAAGAACCTCATTTCAGTTGCAAGACACTGGGCATGTCACACGGAAAAGACAGTAGAACCAGGTAACTGACAAGAAGCTTAGAAACAGACTGCAAGAGAACAGCATTCCAAGGAAGGTGTAGGCAGTCATTCTGGGTGGGGCAGAGGAGGTCAGAGAAAAGGTGGCCTGCAAGGATGGCACTGCAGAAGTTAGCAAAGCCCCAGGGTTTGATATTCTCCCGGCCACCTCCTCTCTGATGTGTGTGTCTTGCTGGCAGCTCCATGACTCAACAGTTTCCATTCACTCCTCTTCGTGAATGCAGCCCAGGAGTACCTGAGGAGGAAGCGTCCTCTGTAGCCCCAGCTTGGATGGCAGCCAGGGCTCTGTGTCCCTGGTACATAATCCCAGCTGACTCTCCTTGCTGGATAAGCACAGAAAAAGATATAAATAACAGCAGCAACAAACCCCTCCCAGGACCGCTGTGGGATTAATAAGCCCTTGAGACTCAGGCATTCCAAACCCTGCAGAAACTAGCACTTCAATTGTTATTATGAGCAAGCTCCCAGCCACGGCTCCTTCAGCACACGCTGTTAGCTAATCTCTCCCCATCTATTGCCAGAAACCATCAATCACCCAGTTCCTGTCTCCTAACTCATAGGCTGGGAAGGGAGGGAAGAAGCTATCTGGACAGTCTGGCTAGATGGGCTGTCTGCTGACTGACCCTCAGGATAACGTGAAGATAGAGCACAGATTGGGAGATAACCAAGGTAGAAGTGGACTTGGATTCTCTGCCTGATAGTTCTGTGAATCCGGATGGCCCATGAAAGGTCTGTTGACAAATATTCCCATTTTTCATCTGGGTACATGGTAGCCTTGCTCTTACTGGATTCTGGGGTTGGTGTGGCCATGTGACTTGATTTGGCCAAGAAATGTGAGGGAAAGAGAAGTGGAAGCTGAAGCTTTAAAATCTAGCACAAAAATCAAAATGTTCTTTTTCACTTACTGTTGCAACTGAGAAAATACAAGTCAATTTTGATTTATCTTGGGGATCTAAGTGGCTAGCATAAGCAAAAACCCCTGGTGGCCTGCTTTCCACAGGATGAAAAATGAACTTCTGTGCTTTAAACTACTGAGACTTGAGGTTATTTGTTACTGCAGCCTAACCTACGTGATCCTAACTGATTCAGGACAAGTTATGTTTTCCAGAAGACTAGTTTTCTTATAAAATGAGGATAATATCATCTTACAGAGATAGAACATACTTAACAAGAGATAATTCATATGAAATCATTTGCAATACTCAGTCCATAATAAGTGCTCAATAATTGTAAATTTGCATGGTTAGTATTATTATCATAATACTATAACCTATTTTCTTGGATTCTCTCTGCCTCCTACTGCTGAAGCTCTCCTTCATCCCAGCTGGAGGTATTGTCCTCTCTGTGCAGACTGACCCTACTCTCAGGCTCTGAGACCAAGTCCAGCTGAGGAAGGAGTGTGTGGAGGCACTCTAATCCAGCGGTCAGAACTGTGGTACCAGTTGTGCCTTCCCACAAAGCTGGCCTACTCTGAGCTTTAGAACTAGCTCCTGGGCTTCTGCTACCTATCTGGAGCCCTGCCCTTCCCCCATGCTACATCTCAGGAATGGTAAGTGGGTTCTCATATTATTTCCAATGTGTTCACTAACAACTTTCACATGTAGCTGTCCCATGTCTAGGGCTTAAAGCCTGACCCTGAATCCTTCTGGAGTCCTGCTACCCTCTGGCGGATACCCCTGTTAGAGACAGTCTGCTGGAATCCTTACTACTGTGTTCTCGAGGTGTGCTCTTCCCCCCCCCCCCCACCTCCCTCAATCTCTGGGCACCCTGTGGCTGCTGTTCCCTTGCTTGCTGTTCTCTGACAACTTTCCTCTCAGTAGCTGCTGCTGGCTCTTTTACCTGCCATCTTTTCTGGGGCACATGGAAGAGCTGTAAACTTGTTTGTACTTGTAGTTCCAAAGTTTGCTATGCAGTAGGTGCTCAGAAGACATTTGTTAAATGGTGAATGAGTAAATGGTATCATGGAATCATTGAACCCCAGTGCCAGGACTGATATCAAAGTTATACGTGCAAAACCCTTCTTCTTTATATTGAAAAAAATTGAAGTTCAGAGGTACAAACCTCATAGATAAACTAGTGGTACTGACCAGGGTGCTGGCCCCTGCCCTTTCAACCCTGCCCAGTCTAGTCAACCCTGCCGAGTCCAAAGCAAACAGACAAACAAAAAAAGAAAGCAAAACCTCTGTGTCTCAGATTCCTGGATGCCATGATGTTGAAAAATGTCTTAAAGCTTGTCAAGGCCAGGAGTAAATGTAATCTACAGAGAGAAGACTCTACAAAGAGCCCTCCTGCCTGCTTCCCTTTTAAAGCAGAAAGAAATAGAAAATGAGACAGTAGCACATAAAGGAAATAACTTTCTTTGTTTATTCTTTTTGTCAGCCCATTTGAGTATGGAAAGGGGAGTATGCATTTGGATAAGCAAGGCAGATACTGCAAATACATCCTGATCATCTTTTCCTCCCACAACAGGGGCAGCGTCCTGTCTCACTCTGTGTGTGTGGCCAAGGGCTCCCTCCATCCTGCTCCACCTCTTCAGGTACTCTCACACCCAGGTTTGTGGAAGTCTCTCTTCCAGGGCCCTCATGGAGGGCAATCTCATGGATGTCTTATGACAGCCTAGAAGCATAAGCCTATACCATGTCACGTAGTGACCTCATACACACAAAGCGACTTCAAATTCTCTAGTCTGTCATGTCCCCGAGTCTCCCCAAATCCAGGCCCCATTCCCAAAGTCATTTGCAACTTGATGCTTTACTTACATGCTTCCTCGTGGGGCCTAGGACAGTGCAGTGTCCTTCAGAAGGCCCAAGATTTGGTTGAGAAAGAAAATCCAGAAGCATGAGGCCTTGTCTCTTGGATTTTCTTCAAGGAGAAAATGACCCAAACCGTGAGAGTGAATTCTGTTAGCTTGGGTTCTTTACTGGCATCTTTTGGTCCCATGAGCTAGAAAACAAGACTAAAGCTGACCCTGGCCTGACCTTCTGCTGGGCTTTAGCAAGGCATTGTTCTATACCACCCTGCAGAGATGCCCATGGCCACCTCTGTCCCAGATGCCAAGCCAGTGGGATTTCCCTACAGAGCCCAACCCATTTTTTTTTCCTAGAGGCAGCCAGTGTTTCCCTACCAGTGTGCAGTGATGGATGATTGAGGAACTTATACATTTCAAGTTGTGCACCATTAATGGACCCCTCTGGAAGGTGTTCCATGTTAATAAGCCCAGCCTATGATGAAGCCTGGCTAGGGAACCCCATGGCTTTCTCATTTTTTCTGCTGAAGCTGAATGAAGTGGTCTTTGCTCTTATCTCATCTCACCATCATGTGTCTAGGAGCACTTTCCTGAGAGTGAGTCATTTAGACCCTTTACACCACGATTTCACTGTTATTAATCATCATCTAGCTAAGAGCAACATGAGACTTATAGATGAGACAACTGTCGTTCATGAGATCAAGCGATCTCCCCAAAGTCACAGCTCAAGGCTTGAGCCTGAGAAAGGCTCAGTCCCTCTGTCTCTGTCTCTTTCAATATTTGGTTTCGTACATTAGAAATTATTTTCTTCAAGTTCTGAACTGAGTAGTGATTCATAAAGTTCTATCTTTCCTTTCCCCCAGCCTGCTCCTCATTAACAGAAAAATCAAAGTTTCTTTTTTTTTTTTTTTTCAGGGCTTCTGATTGCAGTGCAGAGCTGCTTTTTAGCGAGTATCTAGTTACAGTGCTGGGAGAAACATTCATGTTAGCTGTAGCTACAGGGGCAATGTGTTCATTGTACTTTCTGATTGGGGGCTCTTCTTTCACGCTACCTGTTGAGATGCTTTTAGGTGAATCAATAGTGGCAAAATTTCTGTATGAGAATAGATTAAGGATCATAATCTGGATGAAAGGATAAAGTCTAGGGACACACCTTGGAGCTGTCCTTGCAGAGAAAGTGTGCTACTTTCTTTAGCATGTTTACTTGTGATGGTTGGGTGGAGAGTAGTGAGAGGTTATGGGACAGCTAAAACCAGTCCTGAACCTTCCGACTTAGTCTCCAAGTTGTGCTGTAATCACGTAGAAAATTCAGAGAGAATGTAGACCATGGAAGCCAATCCAGAGTGACAGTTTGCATGTCTACAAGCACTGAGAAAATTGAGACCCCTTTTGTAAGGGAGTCCTCTTGAGAGCGACCAGGTAAAATAATTGGAAAAATAATTTCTGCAAAAATAACCTAACAATGAAGAAACTCAGCACCTCTGACCATTGTAGAAGTCACAAGTTTCAGGAACTTGTGTGATCGATAGATTCTGAATTCCCTCATCACTATGAGCTTCCTTTACTGCTTCAACTGAAATCAATAAAATGACATTTCAAAACAGCCCGCCCCTCAAAGATCCTGTGCATGCCAGTGCAGCATCTTCATTGCTTCTGTCCTGTGTTCTTGTCTGTGCAGAGAAGGTGGATGTGGGTGTCTTCCATCTGACAAGTGAGGCCCAGGATCATTTGTTTTCTCTAAGATAGAGAAACATTCCTGAGTTCCCTTCCTCAGTGCCAACTATCCTCCCAAACAGATGAGTCTTAGGCAGAATATTTCACATTGATGACTCCAGAACTCAGGCTGGCAGCAGTGCTGAATTTCTTATATCAGACTTTGTTTCTGTAGTGATTACTCATCCAGAAAACCACATGGCATATCTTAGGAGGGCTACCGTGAAAGAGGCCTCTCTCTGTTCACACCCTACCCAGCCCGGCTACCTAAGCATCTCAGGAGATTCTAGTTTCCTGGTGTGAATTTTGTTTCCTTGTCAAAGTTTCTCAAGCCCCAGAGCATGCATTCTATAAAAACAGAGAAAAGTTGAGAGTACCAGTTAGGGAATGTAATTTTCTGGAATGTTGCTGGTGTGAATGTTATCCTGGGACCTGTAGAAATTCTGCCTCTTTGACCACCTTTATTTTTACTGCTTTAAATTTATGTTATCAGTATAGGGTAAAGCAAAGGGCTTCCTTTGAAGTATTAAATACTACCTACTGCTTAGATCTTGCCTTATCTTTCCTCCAGAATGCTTTTTCTTTCCATTTCTTTTTCTACGCATCATCTGTTATTCAATTTTTCCCTTATCACCATGGGTCTATTTTTTTTTGATCCTTTTTTTTTTTATTCTAAAGCATTTTTGGCATCTCTTATTTTTGTATTTAATCATATGTTATTTTGTATTGTTGTCTGTTTCACATTTATAATATTGGTTTTCCAAGTGAGATTAAAAACTATTTTAAGTTAGGAATCATTGACAATAGATTTTTGGGATTGCCTAATATTGGTAGGGAATGTGTCATTGGGAGAGCATACAAAGTACAGACTCATAAAAAAATTAGAGTTGGAAGGAACTTAGAGGTTGTCCGGGCCAAGTCATTCATTTTATAAATGATATGCAAAACAAAATACAAAAGGAGTCTTTGATATTCCAGAGCATATGTCTAAACCGACACAGTATAAGCCCTGGGTTGGAGCCTTCCACGTCCCACGTTACCCTTCCACCCCCATCAAATATTTCCTTCTAGAAACAGGACATGAACTTCTCAGGTTCCTTTTACACATTATGAAAATAAAGTCAGAGCAACTTTGTGTTGATTCAGTTGTCTTTGCAATCATCCCCATCCCCCAACCCTCAGAAGTGGTGATTTTCAATGATCAGCCCCATTTCTCTTTGCTTTGAGTCCTCTCTCATCCACAGTTTTCACTTCCCACAGTTTCAGTTATATGAAGTCAACCTGAGTCCAAAAATATTAAATGAAAAAAACTCCAAAATAAGCAGATGTTTTCAATTTCATGCTATTCTGAGTAGCATGATGAAATCCTGAACCCTCCCAATCTGTTCTTTGTGGGCCACGGACTGTCTCTTCATCCAGTGTATCCACATTGTATGTTGCCCTTCAATGGTTTCTTAGTGATCAGTTATTAGATTATGGTCATGGTATCACAGTGCTTATGTTCAAGCACCACTCCTCTCACTAAATAACAACCCCAACACATGAGAAATGAAAGTAGGAATTTGGAAAGCCAAAGGGAAGTTATGAAGTGCTTCTTTGAAATGAAAAGATTAAAGTTCTCCACTCAGTAAGGAAAGAAAAACTTGCACGCCTGTTCTGCTAAACTTGATGGTAGGCATAAAACATAATGTGTACAGAGTTCAGTATTGCCAATATCTCAGACACCCACTGAGGATCTTGGAAGATACTTTTAGTTGACAAGGGGGCCTAGGGTCTAGTGGGCCCACAAACTTATTAGGTAGAATGACTGAAGTGAATTAACCAATGAAGATGATGTATAAAAGAGAAAGGGCAGTGGGCTGGATTCCCAGACCATGCATGATCTGGCTAGTTAAACAATGAGAACCAACAACAATGATGGATAGAGTTTACTGAGAATTCATCTGGTGCCAGAATTGTACCATTCCATATATATTCTCTCATTTATTACTCACAACACCCTTATGAAGTGGGTGTTCTATTATCCTAATTTTATAAATGAGGAGGCTGAGGCACGAGAGATTAAGCAACTCTGGTGGAGGGAGAAGAATGCAATTAATAGAGGAGGAGCTGTCAGAATTCTGTGATTTTTCTGTTATTCTAGAACTCTATAGGTCTTATAAAAACATTTTCACCTCCACTTTTGTTTCACTGGAAAATTCATATGAGTTTAAAACCAAGGCTGAAAACTATTCTGTGAATCAGATATTTGGCATGGCTACCCAATGTATCAAAAAATGTTTTAATAATGTCTATAATTGGGAAGTGGGTATATGGAATTACTGATTTGGGGCTTCCTTTGGAAAACTGGAAGGACCCTGGGCCTGTTTCCAAATAGCAAGAGCCAGGAGGAGCTAAGAGGTGGTGGGACCTTCCAGCAGATTCTCCAGTCCCCCAATGACTCTCTTGAGATATGAGGCATGGCTAACTGGCTGGGCAAGTGGATGTGATGTCAGTCTGGAGATCCAGGAGGCACGTGCCCAAACTCTGGACCTGGGACCAATCAGAAAGTGCTACCTTCAATCTTCTCATGAGGATGCAAGTAAGATTTTTGGTTAATATGTTTAGATTTGACATCAGACTGAGGAGTAGGAGATAAACAAAACAAAACAATGTTTTCTCTTTGACAGTGGTCTATTCTTACCCTGCAAAGTATATTTTTTCCTACTTTTAATTGCCCTGTACTCAATCTGTAGAGTGTGTTACTTTTACTGTTTTTGATAAATATAAAACTTTACTGCTTTTTGAGTTTGTCTTGATCAATTCTTTGTTCAGAACAGAAAGAACCTAGAAAATACTTCTAGAAGGAGACCTCAGGCCCCAGAAACCTGTAGCAGTCCCACTTACCAAAATGGAAGCCACACTCAGCTGCCGTGATGTCTGGCTGACAGCTTGGTCCCCAGAATCTTCTATTTTTGACACCTGCTTATTAAAGTTTCTTCTATGTCTTGGAAACTGGACTGAATATATATATATATATATATATATATATATAATCTTCTGAAAATCAATGATCTTTCTAAATTAGAAGGGTGCATTATTGTCAAAATAACAAACCTTATTTTCCAGTGTGGGAATAATCATTGAATATTTCTCTAGAACCACTTTCGTGATATGGAAAAATCAGCCTCTGTTCTGCAACTGTCGAATAGTGCCTTCAAACATTAGACCCTTGCCAAACCAATTTTCCCCTTTCAAATTCAACACTGCTCCATTTATCTCAGTGGGGACTAAAGACCAGCTAAATCTGAAGTCATAAAGCTCAGGCTTTTTGAATGATTTTGGTCAAAACAGCTTTTTTGTAAGCAGCCAAAGTATGCTTACTTTACATTCTTCCTTCTCAAAAGAAACTAAAGAGAGATTTCTAAAAATTTTCCAAAACATTTCACCTCTGAGCTGATTATAAATGTGGAGAATTTCATTTGGAAAAGGGGCACATATTTCAGAGCGTTATCAGCTCTCATAAATAGGAGATTATAATGGAATCAAGGTTCCTCCCCTCTTGCCTTTAACTAGAGTGAATGCTCCTGTGAGCACTATAATAATGATGTTTTGCATTTATATAGCACCATTCATTCTTCTGAGGAGCTCAAAACGATTTACAAACATTATCTCATTAAATCCTCTCAAACATCCCTGTGAGACAAGTAACCACAAGAGAGATTATCCCTGAGGTACAAAGCTCCCTCAGGCAGGGCTGGGGTAGGATGAGCTGCCCATAATCCCAGTCCATGTCCCACAGGGCTGGAAACAGAGCTCCGGTCTGTAAAATGTTGGTTGGAGGCTTGTGTGAGGAGCAGTGTTTTGTGGGGAAGTTAGAAGTGACTTTGTTTCCCACGTGTTCTTCCATTGCTTCCAGGGGGCTGTGCAATGGGACATCATGCCCAGGCCTCCCATCTGGAGAGTATTCTTCACTACTGTGGACAGAAGGGGCATTGAGGGACCACTGTTAAATTCATGAATGCTACTTTAGTCTCAAGATGTCCAGCTGCACTTGGTGGTACTAAAAGTTCTAGTTGTACCCAGTGGTGTTGAATTTTCTCAGAGTTTTCTCTTTATTTTTAAGACACTGGGGCCCATTCTCAAATGCCTGTACCTGACAGTGACTTTGGATGGGGAAAGAACCCCATCTGTTTGGGATACTAAGGCAGGACTTGTTGAGGCATCTATTAGGAATGTGTGTACAGAGCCAGGGCAGAGTACTTAGCTGGATCGGTTACATAGTTTAGCATTGACACACTGACCTTCGGAACAGTGAGATGAGCTGGGCCACAAAGGAAAGCAGAGGACATTAGTGAAAGAATAAATTTTAATATAAATGGGAACTCCTCAGTCTTCTGGAACAATTACTCCTTTGGATTCCTTTCCATCGTGTGTGTCCTTACTATAGGACAGAAAAGGGATAATAAAATTGAGCAAATCTTTTGGCTAGTTAGTGCCTTTAAATCCAGCTCCTCAAGGCATTCTCAACAGCCAGATAATCTTTGGTCATCCTTACCATCAGCAAAAAATTCTTACAGGTTACTACATGTGGGACATAATGTCAAGTTCTGAAGATGCCACAAACATTGTAAAGCCACATAGGACACCTTCCTTGCCTTAGATGAATAGAAGACACACTTAAGAGCAAACTTACTTGCAGAAAGCAAATGTATGACAGCTCTCAAAGACAAAAAAATCTCCCTGCAAACACAAAATGTTTTCTTTTAGGAGATTTAAATGTAGGCCTCATCTTGTACAATTCCTTCTTTCAATTCAGTTTATTATTTATAAAGCATCCATCAAAACAAAAGTCCAGTCAGGTTAAATGACTTCATCAAGGTCACAGTGTTAGTTACTTCAAAAAAAAAAAAAAATCTCACCAAAATTCAAGGTACCACTTTCCATGATACATAAATAAAGTACATTTTAAGAATTGTATGAGCTTATGCTTGTCCAATACAGTTATGGTTTTAGCAGGCATGTTTTCTTTTTAAGGCCTTGGAAACGAGCACAGAGCATATGTTTATGGAATATGCAGATACTCTATAAGTAGGAGACATTGATGAAACTAAGTATGATGACAATTACAATCCAAATTCACAAAGACTATGAGAATTTAAGACTATGCCCCCAAATGAATGCAGATACATATTTGGATAAGGGTAGACTCTGTAATTAGTTTCCAGAAGGACAGGATATGAGTCCCAAGAGACATTGGTCCAGAGATTTTAGTAGTGTGTGTGTGTGTGTGTGTGTGTGTGTGTGTGTACATGCATGCGTGTCTTTTATCCTAAAGAAGACACTCAAAAACCCAGGTCTGGGTAAGTCTCCACTAATTTTGGAGTCCAGCTGCTCAGTGGCTTATGTGTAACTCTGACAGTCTGACAAATCTCAACATCCTCATGTCCGCATACCTTCTGCAATGCCCGAATGTACTGTAAGCACCGTGAAGGCAGACATGCAGTAGGAGTCATGCACTGGGACTTTGTGGTTGGGCTCAGAGGAGATGTGCCCTTAAATTTAAGGTACTCTTAGCCCTGGAGGAGCCATAGGAGTCCCATGCTCAGTCATGGAGAGGCGCAATGGAATAGTGGTTCCTGACCCCAACCTCCATTACTGTCTCTTATAGGGTTGGCTTGCTACAACAGAGAGGGATGGGGGATGCTAATCAGAGTGGAAGTGAAGGTTTCTAGCTTATAAAGCTGAAGGAGAAAGCAGGAACGGGAGCCCCAGGGAAAGAATGCTCAGAAGAGTCTGTATCAGCTTGGCCACCTCGAGTCCCACCAGGAAACTTCTCCTCCTTTTGGTTGCTCCCAGGTCTTCCTAACACCAAGGACAGCAGCCTAGAGTGTCCTGTTTGCACAGTGGCCCATGTCCCTCTGGCTTTCACCTGAGGTATTTAGTGGGTTCTTTGGAACTTCTTGTGTTGCCATGGTGATGGCAGCAGGCTGTTAGAGTCTTACTGGGAAACAGGAAAATTTGGGGTTTTGAGGATTGCAGCCAAGTGCCACCAAGCAGCCTGGGCTCCTAGATTAATGAGGTCTCAGTCAGCATGGCTGGCTGTGCCAGGATCTCGCATTAGCGGTCATGCAACTGGGCCACCTGGGTGTAGGCAGGAGCAGTGACACAGCAGCAAGCACATGCTAAATTGCAGTACAAGTTGGGAATCTGGTGGCTCATCTGGTGGCCTGAGCAGGCAGGCGAACACTAGAGCAGTGAAGATCTGCAGGCAGCCCAGGCTTCCTGAAAGTCCTGGTCAGCGGGTTCCCTGCCACTCCATGCTGTTCTTCGAACTGCTTTCTGTCCTGCTTGAACCCATAAAGCGCACTGCCCAGAGAAATAACACAGGAGATGCAGACTCACAGCAAGACAGGCTGCAGCTCAGGCAGCAGGCAACCTCCTAGTCTGGAGAGGCTGACTGCTGGTTCTTTTCCAGGAAGGAGGAGCAAGATGAAGAACTAAAATTCCCTTCCACAAGGCTCTCTTTACCTACCTACCTACCCTGGCAGTCTCTATGCTGCCAGCTTGTTACACAGGTTAGAGTAGCTAGTTCTCACACACTCCAAAACTGGACTCTGGGGGTTGGAATCTCAGTTTTTCCACTTATTAGCATGACCTTGAGCAGGTTACTTAGCCCTTCTGTGTTTTTGAGAAGTTCCATATCTGCACAATAAGGATAATGATCACTACCTAAGAGAGGTGATATGGGAGTATGTGGTAGTTAACATAATGCCTGCCAAGAGTTAAAGCATTGCATATATGTTAATTATTACTAGTAGCATCATTATTATCAGTCTGGACTTGACTAGTGAGGTGTGATAAAGTAAAAGGGCCGGAAGGAGTGATTCTTCACTGCCATTTGGGGAACGGCTCTGCAGGTAGTCTAGTACCCAACCCTGACTGCCAGTATCTGCTTTGACATACTAGTGGAAAGCAAGGCTTTTTTTTATGCCTTTTGTGAGCTATGGTGCTCCATACTGAGTGTACTGAATCAAATGGCCCCACAGCTGCAATATGCACAGAGTCTGAATGGGAAGACAGGGCGGCCACATACAGGTAAACTGATTGTGTCCCACAGGTGAGTACAGTAGAATAAATAAATATACTGTCTAAGCCATGCTCCCTGGCATGGGGTTAAAAGTGGCCTGCAGGAAGGAAGGAAGGAAAGAAGAAGGAAGGAAGGAAGGAAGGAAGGAAGGAAGGAAGGAAGGAAAGAAGGAAGGAAGGGAGGGAAGAAAGACCTTTTAATTTTCATCTATCCATCCTAAAAACTCTCAGCAACTTTTAACTTTAGTGAACAACACAATAAAGAAAAAACAATCAAGATATTTCCCTCAGAACCAGGTCTTGGATTAAAAACATATGCAACAAAAGAAGCTTGAGTTTGTGTTTGTGGTTTTGAGTGAGACAATTTCTCTCCTTTTCTCAGTCTGGCAATTTGTTGTCTTCATTTTTTTACGTTATGCAGCATTTGTTTAGATTAATTTTGCTGCAGAGATAAATTAGTTTGCTCATAATAAAAATGACATATGTTTCTACACATTTACCCATATTATGTATGTAGAAATATGTGTACAAATGCAGAAACCGGGAGATGCACAAATGCCTTGATGCTTTATCTTCAGTTTGTGTTCAGCTATTTTGATAATCTAGTAGTCAGTTATATTTGTCAGAGGAAGCTGGCTAAAGTCCCTGTATCCTGCATTTGCTCTGCAGGGAGTACGATGTGAGATGGCCAGGCCTTACCCTGGGGGACAGCTCTGTATGGAGGACACCTCCAGACAGAGAGAGCTGAGGTCTTTGCCTTTGTATCCATGATGACCCTACTTGGCCATGGCCACTGTTTACGCAGAAGTTAGTCATTCTGATTGTTATATTTATGTATCTCTGAAGGTTTCAATATGTGGCACTTGTGGCTTTTGGCTCCATGGCAGAAGAAAAAGATAAACAAACCAAAGTTAAAAGTCTTGGGTTCTAGTTCTGGATTTGTGATACTAAAAGCTGCATAACATTGGTAAATATCCAATGGTACAGGCTTGAGTTTCTTGTTCTGAAAATGTGGATAAGAATATTTACAGGATATTTGTGGGGATATGATGCTATAAGGTATGTGAGAATCATGAAACACCACATGCGGCCAAATAAAAGTCACTGAGCATCTGTTTATGTGCCAGGCACTGACCTAAGAGATACACAGAGGGAAATTGTTCCTGCTTTTGACTCGCTTATGGTCTGTAAAATGAGAAAGTTGTAATCCATTATTTCTACAGTCCCTTTCAGCTTCAGGGATCTTTTTTATTCTCTTCCTATCTAATGGAATAATCATAGAATCTTGGAGCTGGAAGGACTGCAGGAGGAAAGAATGCATATACATGCAAAACACACATGGACAGTTTAAAAGAAACTGAAGAAATGTGCACATCACAGAGAAATACCCTGCTGCTGGTTTCCCTGGACCCTCTCTACAGAGCAGAGAGATCAGAGGACCGACCCTCTGCGGTGACTTAGCATGCAGCAGAAGGAAAGTGTGCACCAGACTTTCCTCTGAGTGAGTTTGCAAAGTTTATGAGTCTACTTTAAATTAATAAGATAAGTGTTTACTTTCCAGGCTTTGCCAAGAGAATATATCCTCAAACTACCTGCTGTCTCACTCTAATTAAATGCTCAGAGGCAAGAAACAGTGTTCCAGTAATTGTCAGAAGAACATTCAGTCTCCTCATTCCTCTCTGTCCGTGGTCTTGTTAAAACATAGGATTCTGGCTCCTCCTCCAGAGTTTCTGACCCAGGAGGCCTGGCTGGACCTCAGAGTTTTGCATTTTTAATAAGTTCCCAGGTGAGACTTTGTTACAGGTTCAAGTTGACACATGAGACCAAGTGGCCTAAATCATCATCAAGTTTACCACCAGGTCAGACCTAACACAGAGATGCACACCCACGGCCCACACATCGTTTCGATCTCCAATCTGCAGGGAATCTTTTATGAATTCTCTGCTGACACTAGGTCCCCCTGCTTTCAGGAACAATATGAGGAACAACCTTGAGAAGTCCCTGGCATCTCAGTCTGCAAAGTTGCTGAGGATGTTAGCTCCTATGTGTCCTGATGTCCCTCAATTAGACTAGCAGGAGTGAAATCTGTCACATCTCAGATACAGGAGAAACTGCTCAGTTTTTAGCTCTAGAATAATTTGAATATTTGCTCCTTTCAGGTTACATGACTTCATTTGGCTGCTAGAAAGCTCCAAAATCCACAAAGAGCCAGTTTCCTACACCCAGAAAAAAAATCTTGTGGTGCATATTGTAAGACACTAATTCTTCCTGCCATATATTTTTATTCAACCCTTTTCTTTTTCTTCTGTAACTTTCCTCAAATATTACTTAAAGGGCAGAATAAAGAAATGCATAAATATGAAATAAATTATGGTGAAAATGATGTCCACTCGTTCTGAGGGGATAAGAAATAACCCAGAAATAGAAGTCAGTGTCAGTAAACGTGTATTTTTGTCTATTTTAGTGCAGGAGGTAACAAAAGTGATTTACCTGTGATCCACCAGCTATGTGCTGTGGACCTGGCGCTGAAGTATAAATCTTCTTGCTCCAGCTACAGGAACCTTTTTTCTACTCTTTCCTGCTTCCCATACATAAAGCATTGAGATAACTGGGCTCCTGCATTGGTGTTAGGTGTCAGGTTATCCAACCTAAGAAATCAATAAAATGAGTTTGCTTCAAGCCCAGTCACTTGGCTCTCAAGGGAAATAGGAAGGGGTCAGCATGAATGTGTAAAAACTTGAAAAGGTGGCCTGAGTCATTAACAAAGGATTTTTTTCCAGTTGGGAGGGGGCTGCTAATATCTCCTCCTTCTCATCAGTCACTGTAGCAATAATTAAATGGACACCAGCAGGGGCAAGGAGTGTTAGCCTTGCACAGAATACTAAAAATAAAGCCCAATGCATTCAGACTGAAGTCACAAGATCTGATGTGTGATTCTAATAGCTAAGCAATAGCCATTGTTCACTGCCCCATCTCAGGGTTTAACGCGGGGGTGCTGGCTTAGCAATCTGTGAGGATCACCCTGGGCTTCTGCAAGTTGTGAGTTACGGGGAGTCTTCTTGCCAATCCAGCACCTCTTCACCCCTTCTGGAGGTCTTGAAGGTGGGGAGACCTTCCTGGTTTCCAGTTGTTCCCTGAGTCCTGAGCTTTCATACTGAAGTCTATCCCTGCCCATGCGGCTGGGTGGCAAGCTCCCTTCAGGGCTCCCAGCTCCAGCAGCATGGTGGGGGTGGGGTGGGAGGGGTGTTCTCTTGTTTTCATTATTTTATTCCAAATGAATAGATTCAAAAGCTGTTAACCCTTGCTGTGCAGTTTCGGGAGAGGTGAACCCATGCTTGATGCATCAGACCCTAATCGACCTTGTCTTTCGTGAGGAAGAAGCCCGACCAGAGAGGGCTAAAGGTGGGGAGACAAGGACAGTGGCAACTGTTCTGCTTTGCCTTCTCCTAATAACCTCGCCAAGCAGCACCTAGAGGAAGAGACGGCCCGAGGTGGGCTCCCCCTCTAACCAGCTTCTTAATCCATCCCTTCAGCCCAGCCGAGATGGAAGGCTCCTCACAGGCCACCGTCCAGGGGTGGTCCTATGACCAGCTCCATTCAGCACTTCTTGACTCTCACAGTAACTCCCTCCTTTCCTAGCTATTGACCAGCCCTAAGAAGCAACAGTTACATTAAAGGTCTGGAAAGGCAGGAGGCTCCCAGGATCTCTGGGCTGGAGAAGTGAGTTTTGCTTCAAGCTTCCTTTTGTAGTTGAGAAGACTCAAGCTGGGGGAAGGTTGCCCAAGGTCATCGTGGTAAAGCTGGGCAGTAGTGAAGCAAAAACCACTTCCTAGCTGATGCTATCTGGCTGCCCAGAGAAGGAAAGGGAATTAGAGACAGACAGGCTGACTCCACTGTGCTCCAGTTTTTCCAGAACCTACATTCATGCCCTCCTCTCCCTTTGGTGAAACTCCATTTGTCCTTCCAGAACCAGGCTGCTTTGTGTATCATTGATGGATTAAATCTGTTACTGGTAGGGCTTTCAAAGGCAGCTCCTGCGCATCCCCTATTTACGGGCCATAGCCCCTAGGTCCCCGGCGCCCTCATTCTGTCACCTTTGCTGCAGCGACAAGCCAGGGATTCATGAGTGCCTGTGACCCGAAACATACCTACAACTTCCTGGGGGAGGAGTGGCCAGAGAAGCACAAAATGTGGCTTGTACCCCCAAGGAGTTGACATCCTAGAGGGGAGGAGAAAGCATACACAAATAGAACACCCTGGGAGAAGCATCTGACAGGGTATAATTAATGGATTGGGCTGCATTTCCTTTTCTTCTTTCTCCAGGGTCTCGAGGGAGGAAAGGTGGGCTAAGGGTGGGGTGACAAAATGGTAGGCAGCACAAGGAAAATGGGAATGTGTCTGCGCCTCGGGCAGCCAGACCTCCTAGCGTAAAGAATTATCTACAATTAAATAATCGATCCCATAAAATCCATAGACTTTGGAGTCAGATAGACCTTGGTGTAAATCCTGGTTCTTCATTTATTTACTGTCTGGCCTCAGGAAAGTTATTTGACCTTTCTAAATTTCAATTTTCTTATCCACAAAATGGCTATGATGTATCTATCTTATGTCGAGAGATTGTATGACTCAAGGAGGTCAAGTGTCTAGCACCGTGCCTGGGTCAATATTGGCACTTTAAAACTGCCAGTTCATTCATGCCTTCACCTCACCCTCAACAAGCATGTAACAAGCGTATACTACGTAGTGCACATTGTACTAGGCCTGGCGTACATCAAGCACAAATGAAAAAGACAGGGCCTTTATTCTCACGGACTTGGCATTGTAGCCAGGGAAGCAGATAAGCAAATTGACAATTACAATTCAGGCTGTTACAGTCAAGGATGAAGAAAGCACAGGCTGAACCATGAGGGATCAGAGGGGACCTCTGTTTCAGTCCTAAAATGTTGTTCGCTGTCCCCTTAGTCTCTTGCATTTTTTTTCTCCTTCCTTTCCTTTTAAGATTATGGGGCCAGTTGATTTCCTACCGCTTTGGCTGATAAATCTTTGCTGCTCTAAGGAATTGCTGGCCACCTCACCTGCAAAACCAGCAACAATGACAGCTTTCTCATCCTTCAGACTTCCTTTCTTCCCTGCCTGGGCATCCTTGCAATCTCTCCAGAGCAAGCTTAACCCTTGCCGACTCTTTGCTGTTTGACCTGATCATCTATCAGAGGAGTTAGCAGGAGAGATTTAGCATTGGGAAAGGCCAGGCAAAGCTCTAGATCAAAAAATCCTGCTGCCAAGAGAAGAAGCTGAGGCAAACTGTGTGCTCTTTGCTTTATCCACTCTTTCGTTCTTAAACAGACAATCATTTATTTGATGTGGGCTGAGATTTATTTCATGACTTACAGGACTGGAAATTTGGGGGCAATAAAAATTTGTCAGACTATTCAGACCTGTCATCTTCTGAGTGCCTTCTTCAGGCGCCAAGGTTTCCTTAACTGCCCAGATCAGTCTTCTGGATGACTACGGGCCCTCTGTCAAGGGAAGAAGCGTGTCTGTGGCTGCACGGGGCTTGGTGGGCTGGCTATACCTGCACAGAAGGATGCTGAACCTCCAAGAAGCCAGACTCAGGATAGAGAGTGATGTATGCAAAATGTAAGAAGGGCTGGGGATTTAGCTCAGTGATATTAGAGCTGCCTGGCAAGTGCAACATCATGGGTTCGATCCCAGTACCAAAAAAAAAAAAAAAAAAAAAAAGGTAACATAGGCTCTCCTGTGCTGAGCAGGGTCCTATGAGCCCTGAGAGCCACTGTTATCTCAGATATGAGGTGGTAAGAAGGAACTATATGAGGTCTTGACCTAAATTTAGAAGCTTGATACTCTGTGTCATGAATTAGTTTACATGACCTTAAAATAATTTTAGGTAATTAGGTAAATAATTAGGTAAATATTTTAACCTCTCTGTGCTTCTGCTTTCTCATCTGTGCAATGGGGAGGAGATGCCTCGGAGTAGCGCCAGCCCAGCAGGATTCCTGAGCTAGATGGTGATGTGGAGCAGATCCAGCCACTGCAGCTCTGCAGCTCCTCTTTCAAGACCCTGCCCTCCCCAGCCTGTGAACTCTGACTTCTCTGTGTCCTCTTCCCTTCTCTGTGTGACCTTCGCCGCCCTGTCTCCCTCTGGCCTAAGCCCATGATCATCCTGGCCTAAACCAAGGCCCTGAACTACTGTAACTAAGATGCTCTCTGACAGATTAGGCTGAGAGCAAGACTTTTTCTGGCATGTCACCCTTTGGCTTCTTTCCCATCTCTATTCTGTTTCTCCCTCCCTGATCAGATTCTCCTGAGCCACTTTGATCATTATCCTTTTTGGGGAGACACCTGGCCTCTGGAAAACCTTTCAAATAGGAAGTGGTAGTACAATTTGTTCTGGCACATATTCGCCCAGTCCTTTTCTTCCTGTGTTTTCCTTTCTGTATTTCCGCAATTGATGAGCTTCTGGCCTGTATGTTTCCTTAGCCATTGGTGGAGAGTTGGTGAGACTGAGTGGTCTTGAGATTACAGGGCAGATGCCAACTTGAAAGCAGGTCACATGTGAAAGATACCATGTGCCAGATGGAAGCTGTCTCCTTTAATTACTTGAAGTCCAAAAGTCTCTGGTGTCAATCTTACTAAGCATTTATGCAACCCTACAGTCAACATCAAACTTCTTGTGATTATAAACATGGAAGACTAATGAGATGGGTATCTCTGGGGAGGAGATAAAGACTGAAAACATTTTCCCCAATCCTGGGCAACTTCAGAACACTGTTATCCCCCCAATGGAGCTCTTCTTTCCTACAATATGTTGTACTTGTTTGTGATACATCTTATCATACAGCCAAGAGTAGATGCTCCTCAAAGATGGGCCCTCACCTGAAAAGTCATTTCTGTACCAAGTATGGTGTCTTGCAGTAGTCAGAATTCAGTAAATACTATGTCAGAAAGAATAAAATAATGTGAAGAGCATGTAATAGAGAGAAGGGTCATTGGTGATGGAGTTAAGCATGTGTAGACTCAAACCCAGCTCCGTGCCTTATCTGCTGGGCAGGCTGATTGATATGTTTATTTAATCTCTTTTCATCTCATCTCCCTTGTCTGTAAAACTGAGGTGCTACAAGCTTCTTCAGGAAGTTTTCCTACAGTTAATAAGGGAATATATTCCACGAAATCATGAAAGTTTTAATCACAGTGCAGCTGTTTAACTGATAAACGGATTGCTACTAAGCTTGGTCACTTTTATGACCAGAGAAAGGACAAAAGAGGCTCTTGTCCTGAAGCGACTATGCCTTACTATGAAGAACCAGAGAGCTTTGGTACCTGCACAAGTTTTTCCTACATTTCAGTCAACCCTGGGAATACTGGATTTCCCACATTTCAGCTCAACTTGGGTTTTAGAGGATTTATTATTCCAATTTTCAAGAAATCTTCTGAAGTTTATTACACTCTAACAAATAAGTGAATCTAATCAGTAAACTTTCTAGTAATGCACATTACTCTGGAAATTTAATATATGATAAAGGTGGCAGTTCAAATCCATGAGGGAAGGACAGATTGCTTAGAAGATGGTGTGGAGAAAACCAGCAGATTTCATATACTTATCTGGCTTCTACATTTGCTGAGGGCACCTTTCCGGATAAAACCATAACTACATTCCTTTAAAGGAACATTGCTGGCAAAGACAGGCTTATGTACAGATTAAAGAAGAAAGTGCAATGCTTGGTAGAAGATTATTAAAAGAAAATATAATAGAATAACTCTTTGCCATTGGCATAGGGAGGACTTTTTAAAACAGAAGTCAAAAGCATAAAGCATAAGGCAACAAGCCAAAATTTGATTAATTGAAAATTAAAGATTTATGGTCAGTGTGGATACCGACATTATATCTGGGGGAAAAACTAGTTACTGATAAGGTTATCATACATAGAATGTATAACACCTTGTAATTCTGCAAATAAGCAACAAAAAAGTTTCAAACTTTATAGAAAAAATAGGCAAAGTCTAAAAATAAGAAAGAAAGAGAAGTTTCAACCCCAAAGCTTTATAAGAACAGTTGTGTTGTTCAAACTATTTCAGTAACCAAAAATGTGCAAAATAAAGCAATAAGATATCAAAATTTTAACCTGTGTGTGTGGGCGGGGGCTGACAATTAGCAAACTGGATGAGGCCCTGAGGTGGCAGAGTTGTTGGCTGTGGGACCCTTCAGCCTTCACTGCAGGGGAGTGTAGTTGAGAGTAGCACTAAAGAGAAGAGTTCAGCTGTCCTCGGCCAACTTAGGTGGGCACAGCCTGGAAGGGGGCAGTGCTGCTCCTGGGCAGACAGCCCAGGAAACACTCTTACAGCTCTTACAAGGCACATGAGGGGCTGCTGTTTTCTGGGAAATGTGGTGTGGTTCTCTATGTCTGTCCTTTGGGAATGGACAAACTGTCCATGGCACACACAGCACTTTGCAGCAGGGAAAGGAATGTGCATATCATAACACGGATGGAGCTGCCAAATACGGGGCGAGGGAGCGAAAGGAGTAACTGGAACCCGTGACTTACATAAATATAAAACACAAATCAGTAGCATACTTTGTAAGAATGTGTACACACTTAAAGCACATTAGAATCCTTGCCAGGAGTGTAAGACAATGGGTGTGAGGACTGAGGATAAACAGCATGGACCAATAAAAAGAAGGAAAAAACAAATGTCAGGAGTGCGGTTTGTCTTCTTCTCATTTCCGGTGCCTGCTGAGGCCAAAATGATTTGGCGGTTACACATTCTTGACACATGTTTGTGGAAGAGACTTGAGGGTTTTGTAAAATGGCAGCTGGCTATAGTAATGGTTTCATTAATGGTACCATTTTCAGGGAGTGTGTTGCAGAAATCCCTGTCTTACTGGACTTGGCCTTTGCAGAGCTAGAGACAAGCTTCTGTCATTGGCCAAGTGACAGAGGCCCTGGAGACTGAGTTGGTTAACTGAGCTGTGTGTGAGACAGAGGTAGATGTCCAAATGACCAAACGACTAAGATGAAATAAGAACTGTTGTACTGCCAGCCCACAAAAAGCTTCCTGATTAGTGCATTCTCCCTGTACAGTCAAACTACATGGGAAACCAAGTCATAATCAGAAGGTTGCTTTGATAGGAACATAGATAAAGAAAAAGGAATTTAAATGATCTTATTAAAAAAAACCCACTCAGGGCTGGGGATTTAGCTTAGCGGCATAAGTGCCTGCCTTGCAAGCAGGCAGTCGTGAGTTTGATCCCTGGTACCAATAAAAAGGAAAATGACCCAAAAAAAAAAAAAAAAAACAAACAAAAACAAAAACACAAAACCCCACTCAACTGAGAGAGCTTGATGCATTGTTACACATGACAGAAAGTCTTGCTAATAGGAATGAATTACTAGTATTATATATCTGTTGAAATTTGGAAACATATATAACACCTGACTAAATACATCTGAAGAAAAAAGATAAAGCTGAAGTTAGAGACCCAAACAATTCCAAATATAAGGAGAAGCTTGATTCCAGACAAATAGTATAACCAACTATCTCATAAAAAACATATCTCAGAACAAACTTTTCCTGGTGTCTGGAGGCTGTCTGGAATAAATGGATAAATATAAGAAGAGCTTCTCACACACCTGGCAATGCTAAACATTACCTGAAGGCTGAGACTCTGGAAAGCAACTAGGTTAAGAAATACCCAACCATTTCTCTTCTGGGAAATGACTAACTGCACAGAGCGCTGTTCCTCATTGACCTTGATAGGACTCACAGATATTCCCCTTGTTTACCTGGGAAAAGTCAGGAAACCCCTCAAAATTCCCAGTCAAGGTCTCTTCAGGGACTGAAGAACTCCTCCTCATGAAGCCACTGGAGCAAAGTGCTTATGAACAAACTTGGGTCAACCATCTCTTCCACCAGGCACCTAAGCCTTGGTTCACCTAAACTTCCCTTTAACAGCTCCTCCTAAGAGTGATCTGGCCTCAGAGTCCACGTTCTGCCCTCCAGGGTCCCATCACATCACCGATGACTATCACCTCACCTCTCAGCACCAGTTCCATCTGGCCTCACTTCTCCCTCCCTATAAAGAAAATCCCTTTCTGTCTAACCTTGAGGTGCGCACGGATCTCACAGTGACCTCGCATTCTATTTATTGTAGTGGCCTCTTTCAATCCTTGCAATAACCCCTCCTAATGAAGTCTGGTCCTTACTCAGTCTGGTCTGTCCTTTTTATTTGACATACTTCAGAGATCACCCCTCCATCTTCTCTGAGACCACTGGAGGAGATGTTGCCCCTGCAACTTGTAAGTACTGCAGAACGAAAGAGGAGGGAGACAGGCAAGTTTTGGGAGCAACTCCCTGCCTGATGCCAGCCTCTGTGCTTGGGTTTCCATAGTCCCCTTTGTGTGGGAAATGATGCCTACCTTGATTACTCAGCCAGCTCGGTGCTCTCTGCTGGTCCAGAAACTGGCCTGTTGGATGCTCTTGTCCAACTCCGTTAATGGTCACCCCTGCATGTTACTGTGAAAACCCCTTCCTTCCCCTTTGCTTACTTCTTCACTGATAAGCCTTTGTTAAACTTAAAAAATTGCAGACTAGCTTGACCTTTTATTTTATTTGAGAAGAAAGCAGTCAAGCCTTTGATCCCCCAACCCCGTGGCTCTCTAGGATTGCTCCTCATTTTGTCATGTGAGTAAGGAATGCTGTCCACACAGCCATTTCTTACATGTATGAGAATCCACCCTGATCTCCATTTCCTTCATGCCTGCTCTTTTTTGATTCCTTCTCTTCCTTCCTCCTCATTCTGACCCATTAAGAAGTTAGTTGGTTGATTAACAAAACAGTGATGCACAGAACACTGTCTTGTGGTGTGGTTTATTCTGGACACAGGAAACCCACTGCATAGTCACTGAGCAGCTCCCAGAGTGCAGGAGAGACGGACATATAAAGTAACACAGTACAACGTGATTAATCCTGTAATCAAGCCATGAAGGAAAAATAAAGTGCTGTAGATTGAATTTAAATCCGTAGGGGAGGGGGGAACAAAGAACAGACAGGTAACGATTGAAAATGTGTCATGTTTTATATCAAACGCTCAACCTCCCTCAGGGCTCTTTAAGATGAGCTCTTCCTTAGAGGTCACAGATTGGATAATATGGATCTTAATCTTCTAGGCACTCACTTAGGAGTTTTCCTAGGAAGGTATTTGACAAACCCAATCTTGATTTTGGAGAAGCAGATCACAGGTGGGTTTTCTGGGGAGAGCACCAGCCTGGATTCCCTCACCATCCACCTTTCCCTTTCACCATCCCAGGGAACCTCTGGCTTTACAGGTGTCATGCAGAAGGCCCTGCCTTTGGGCCCCAGCCCACCCCTTGATGTTTTGTACACTGTCTTGGGCTAAAAGATATTCCTATAAAGATGGCTGTCAGCCTTTGAATGGCCTCTGTGGTTTTATAGAGATTTGACTCTTATTTTATAGTCCCCTGAATTGTATAGGAGCTTCTCTGAATTTCAGGGGACATTCAGGTTTCGGGCAATGGCCTTCTGTTTTGGAAATGTCCAGCAGAAACAGGCACCATCAATGGGTCAGTCTCCTGTTCTGTCATTCAGACTGTGCCCACAGGCAGTAAAGCACTGGGTTTCCATGCCCAGAACACCCGGAAAACTTCACAGCTGTGGCTAATAGATTTTTGTTTTCAATTAGAGAAGAAAAAAAAAACCCACATTTTTAAACATATAAAATAACAGCAGTTTTAAAAATGAAATAAAGACCTCCTAACCTTGATGAATGTACTCTTAGTCTTTCTGTGATGTCTTTAAGCTTCCAAACCACTTATGTGATGAGAAAAAGACTAGAGAATGAAGAATGGTACAGTGTGGAAATAAAAAACTCTCGTGAGTTCTCTAAAGATGTGTTTTAACTCCTTAAAATTTTGTTTCCATTAACAAGTTTGATTCCAGTCATTTTATCAACAACTGTACAATCATTACTGGCCTTGTGCGGTGGCAGCATTGTGGCAATGCCTTCTTTTAAGATTTACAGTCGAGAAAGGGGAGCCATGGTTCCAACACAGTCCCTGGAGCTTTGAAATTTTTAAAAGTACTTGGTGACTGGAAGGATTAATAAGTACTCTGCAAATAAATTTAGTACAGACACCCAGATTTGTATGCTGATGAAAGTTGAAAGCTAGTGAGTGGTGGCCAGGAGGGACTTTGCCGTGTCCCCTCTGGATATCATTTAAGCATGAGACAACTTTGTAGAACAGAGCTCCAGGGTGAGGCCACAGTCCACCTAACTTCTTGCATCCCCATCAGACCTGTGAGTCCCAGTAGCCAGGTGCTGTTTTGCTGGCCAGAGTTCCAGTCCTTGCCAGTACTTTCCTAATTCTACAAGTAAAAAGGGGATTGTCAAATTGGGGAGAATACTGTATTATAAGTGAGTTAACATCACCTTAGTAGCTTGAAATCGGCCATGGTGAGAGCATGTACACCAAAGATACTGGCAAATGCTACAAGTCAGTGTACATATTTCTCTGACACAACCTCACTGGAGTGCTTGTGTCCCAACCCTCTGAACCTGGCCCCTTCATGCTGTCATCATCCTATGCCACCATCAGATCCTGTCCTCTGTAGCTGACTGCTCCTCTGTGCTCTGGATCTATAGGTCCCTTGTGGCATTGTCACTGTGAGGGTTTAGATCAATCACCTCCTGATGAGATGGCCTTCCGCTGCCCTCTGGGACTTCAAGCCAGGCCAGTGTTCTCTTACCCTCTCACACTCCTGCCCTCCCTTCTTGGCAGGGCAGAGGAGTCTGGGTCACAATCAGTATATTCAGTGTATATCAAATCATGACTTACTACCTCCCGTAGAGATGGACGCGATGTTGTCTCTGCTCAAGGGCTGTCACAATTCAAATACCCATGACCTCCTCAGAGACATTTTGTAGCATTTTGCCAAGGCATATACTTTGGAGAACCTGTACCCAGTCAAGTCCTGGCCCTGCAATTTATTAGTTATGTGATCTCAGGCAACGTATCAAGCCTAAGTGCCATTACCTATAAACTGGAGCAAAAGTATTTACCTTGCACTACTGTTGTTATTGGGAATGATTCATGTAGCAGACCCTCAAAAGGCCTCAGGTATGACACTTTGCTTTTGTGTTCATTTTGTAATTTGTTTCATTAAAGAACTGAGTTTACTCATCAAAATCCTGGTGTTGAATCAGAATGTGGTAGGAAGAGAGCAATGTGGAGCAGAGAAAGGGATGCCCACATTTGGGAGGGAGAGGGGAGTTCAGGGAGGCACGAAGGTGAACTATTAATGTAGTAAGGACCATGGGCGAGCTCCGAACCACGGGTCAAGACACAGAGGTTTTCTCCCTTCTTTTCCTAGCAGGTCTTTTCAAAATCTTACCACCTCTCCTCTTAGATGGCAAGAAACACCTTCTTATGACTTTATTCCCTATGATACTTGGGAAGTTGGGGGGTCCAAGCCCTTCACTGAGGCTCCCAGTAAATTCCAAGGTCACACAGGCCTGGATCTTCTCATGGGAGAAACCTGTATGTGTGAACTCTGAGCACAGAACAGAGCTGGGGAAGAAGTTCCGTGACAGAGTGTGTGTTAGTGCATGCATGATTCTGGGTTTGCTCCCTGACAAAAGAAAAAAATACCAAAAATAAGCCCAGGACGGCCCAGTCACCAAGTCAGTGTGATCATCTCCTGAGCTCTCTGGACTTTAGGGACCTCTGGTATACACAGGAGCTAGTATATAGATAGAAGCATGCAGGTGGCATGGCCTCCCCAATAATGGCACATTTAGTTGTGCAAACTAGAGGAAAGAAACAGCCAGAGGCTTAAACACCTCTAGTTACTATCTATATCATGAACATAGCATGCACCCTTCAATTAGGCTTCTAAAATATTTCATGCTAGTGTATATTTAGATTTTACTCTATGTGGTGGTTGGAAATCACACTGAAGTCTATGCTAAAAGGATATTTAATGACATTCCTTTCTCAATGCTGGGAGTTGCAAAAGCAATACTGTACTATATTTAATTTGTTCACCTAAGATATGTATTATAGGTCTTGGATTAAGGTAATTTTAAAAAATGGCTTGAAGAATGGTAAGCGGATAGGATCTGCTCTTCCTTTATAGGACAAAGAGCCAGCCAGAGTTGTACCATGGGCTTCCAGGTCAATAACTTCTCCCCATGCCATCCTGAAAGGCATGTTAGGATTCCAAATGTTCTGTTCAATACTGTTCTCTTAGGGATGCAAACACATTAATGCAAAGGTTATTTTGTCCTTCACCCTGATCATACCCTGGTGGTTGCTAACAAAGGATGCCCTGTCCATGCCTGGCTCTGCCTGTGAGGTTCCCAGCTGCCTTGGCAAGTCTGGATTACCCAGGGTGCACTGTGCCTCTTAGGATATATCACATGCTACCTTGGCAAAGTGACACTATTCCTTGGCCTGTTCAGGCACCCACCCTACTTGGATCCTGGCAAGTAACGCCAGCTGTGCTGGGGCTTCCAGCATGTGAAAGAGGCTCCTCTCTGGATCAGAACTTTGAGGGCCTGGAGTTCTGGTGTAACTTTCTCTCTGTTGTCAGATGGAGAAAAAGAAACAAAAATTGCTTCTCTTGGAAATCAAAGAGAATGATTTCTCATTCTCTTTCATGATCTCGTGGAATTTAGAGCTGAAGGAATCAAGGAGAGGCGTACACACTGGTAGCCCCTGCTAGGTTCTAGCAGTGGCCCCTCATCTTGGGCGGGAGCTTGACCTTGAAGGATGCTGCAGGAGCAAGTTGCTTTTGTTGTCTGGTATGAGGAGCTCAGGCATGAAGGCAGGCTCGAGAAGTGGGGAAACTGGGACTAGTTTTCCCCTGCCTGTGTGACTGCAGGCTCCACTGAGGCTCCATGCTTTAGACTATGAAGTGAAAGTCTGAAAAAGCACAGTGAGGATGCTACCCGGCTTTACCCATCACGTCTATCATTCTGGAGTTTTTTCAGCGCCAGCCATTAACAAATGTGTGAAAGAAGCATTGCCTTCCAAAGCCAAACTCATCTCTTCTGTCTCCCCTCCTTTCCTTCCATCCATGCTTTTCTCTTTTCTTCTTCTGACAGACAGTAGCTGAGCCTCTCCTATGGTTCAGACATCCTGCAGATTGTGAAGGCACAGCCTGTCTGCAGCCCCTGCCCAAGACCACCATGCCATCGCATTCACCAGTTCTTGGATATGGGACATATTTAATGATCGCCTGAAAAAAACATCTTTTCCTCAGCATCATCCTATTCCCTTTTCCCATGGAGAGTTATCCTGTTAGTGTTGGGCCCTGAAGATTAGGACTTGACCTCAGCCACCTGGTGCTGGTCTTCCCAACTACACTTCCAAGTTAGTCGCTGCCATCTGCACAGGAGGAGAAAACAATAGAAACTAAAGAAGGATGTAGAGCACAATGATCACATGGTCACAAAATTGTCCTACCCACCTAGCCTCCTGTCCTGTTACGTTCTACAGCTGGCTTCTTAGGTGAAGATGACCTACAGCCTTCCACTCGTGCTGTGGTCTGTGGAACAGCAGCATCGACATGACCTAGGACATTGTTAGAAGTACAGAATCCAAGCCCCATCCCACATCTGCTGCCCACAACCTAAATTTCCATCTGTATGCATGCTGAGGTCTAAGAAGTACTAGCTTAAGGCATTCAGATAACTGTTTCACATTCTGTCACTATCAAAGGACATCCTTCACCCTGGGAATATTAGTGATAACTACGCAACATTCTCTTTCAATTGCACAGACCTTTTTCACAAAATGATCTTTTTAATGCATAGTTTTACAAAGTAGTTTTTATTATTGTTCCAATTTTAGATTAGGAAGCAGATACTCAGAAAGGTTTAGTGCTAAGATCACACAGCCAGTAAATAAAACAGGAGAATGTGAATTCAAGACTCCAGACTCCAAACACTGACATTCTGCATTATGCTTAAGTAGATGAATCTATATTTTCCCTAAAATAACTTTGGTTATTTAATCTGAAGAGACATTCAAACTTAACAAATGTTCTCAATAATAATTATTGGGGCAGACTCCCTGCAGTCTCCCAATTTGTATGTTTGCATTCCTTGACTTACGATGAATAAATGTTATGGAAATAGATCTCGGACCCTGGACCCTGTTTGCGAATGTTTATTGCCCGCTAATCAGAAGTGAGTTGCAATTAGACTAGAGTTAGGAAGTAATGGCATGGTAGTTACCATGTAATTAAGGAATAATGGCATGTGATTATATCTCTGGCCTCGAGATTTAAACTGATATCATTAGAGCGCACCTCCTCTTCAGAGAATCCACAAATATAAATGCCGTATCAATGCTGACACTACAAATCAGCCAGGCTGGTCTTGCCACTTTCCTCCTCCCTCTCTTGTTTTTATCACAATTCTGGCCTCCACTGGATGCATATTGGCAGCTGCTTAGCTGCTTTTGTTCCATGTCATTAAACCACAGCTCTGTTTCACATGGGAGGTTCTATCCCAAATGACTAAGCAGCAACTATTTGTTCTCTTCTGTTCACCCCGCTGGTCAACACCTTCCCAGCCCCAGGAGTGTGTTTGTGGGGTGTATGCCCTGTTCAGGGTAACTACAAACCCAGAGAGCCATCACTGAGCACAGAAAGTGGAGCTTCAGCTTGATTGATCAGACTACACCAGCTTCATACTCCGTGAAGCAACTTAAACGTTGCTCGTCCCCTTTTGCAACACAGTCATGGAGGAGGGGTGGCCTAGGTGCAAGGACTACGTGAAGCTGTCCTTTGGACAATGCCATTGATCAAATCCTGCCTTTGGCGTCTGCTCCAGAGTGTCTGACACACAGGTTATGATTCATGTCAGATAGCTGAAGACTCGGTTTGTCACTAACCCAACCTGCCTATTTGATTCCATCTGGCTGTTCATTAGAGCACAGCTGGGCTTCCCTGGCCACATTGTCCAGCTGGGTTATGGACTGGCAGGGCAACTGCTGCAACTAGAGAGCAAGTGGCCACCGTGGGAAGAGATTTTGCTGCCCAGGGTATTGAGAGGTCTCTATTAGTGACTGAGGTCCCTTCTTCTTTTCCCTCTTTATTCCCCTGCTTCCCTCATTGGTCATCTCCTAATGGAAGACAGACACAGCCAGGAGCCTGAGAGCATCACCTGTTGTTATCCCGAGGATCAAAGGGAGCATCTAGTATTTATAAGAGCCTTTTACCAGCTTGCAACACACACACACACACAAAAACATCATGTAGGATCCTAACCTTGGAATGGCTGCCCAGGACTTTGGCTTGAGGAACAGGTACAGTGTGGAGTCATTTCACTGCAGGACCATTTCTGTTTAAGAAAACTAGAAAAGTCACCTGATGTACTGGGTAGAACAAAAATAACTGATTCATCAGTCTCTCACACACTGGTCTGATGGGGAGAAAAAGCAAGTATTCCCTACAGCTAGCTTTGGGCCAGAAAAGAGAAAAGAAACAATGGTAGCTGTACAAGCATGGAATTTAGAACCTGAGTCTTGGAAAGTTATTCAATCCAAATTCACCATGTTATACAGGAGGACATAGAGCCCCAGAGATGTTATGATGTTTATGTCTCAAAACCAACAAGTCAGAATTGAGTTGGGAGGAGTATTCAGATCATTATTCTCAGGGAATTGGGAATAATCAAACACATTTCTCTGTCATTTCTCTGGAGAAAACCCATGGTAAATAAAGCAAATCACCAATAAAACAGTGCAAACAGAGAAGTGTCATGGAATGGGAACAACAATGGTTTCAGAATAAGAAATATTCACTCGAACTCATTTTTATCCTAAGAAGCTCAGATCTTGTGTAGATCACCCTACTGAAACTTACCCATCTGTGAAATGGGAATAATAAAACTCACCTCATCAATCAAGTGGAAAGAGAGAATTAAATTCAAGGTAAAGTGATATGTAATTGTTGCAATAATGGGTCATTTCACATACGCAGAATCATCCATGCTAATAACTCTGCATTTGGCTGTGGGGACAGGAAAATCCAAGAAATGACTTCAGGGGTTAAGAGGGGAATTCTAGCATGGATCTTTTCTGCCCTGGTTTGTATAAGAGGGAGAAGTAATATAGACAAAGAGCAAGAGCTTAGGGAGCTCAGAGCAATGAGTGTGTACTTCCAGGCAGGACGATTGCTCTCGGCTTTATCACCAGACCCACAGTTACAGAGCCTCTCTTGGGTATACACTGGGCCTTGAAGCACAAAAGCCAGGTGAAGTGCATGGAAAATACATAATACCCAGGCTGGTAAAATACCCAATTTCCATAATCTCAACCCTTCCCCCTAGCTGCCTTTCATCAGAGTAACCAAAGATGAGCCAAAGACACTAGTCTGAGTTCCTGAGCCTTTCTTCCCTCCTCCCCACAGCCAGGCTTCCAGCCAAACTCCTAAGAGGAAGACACAGCACAAAGGCTGGAGAGGGTGGGGGGGGGGGGAGAGGCAGACAGGTAGTGGAAGGAGCTAGCTCTGTAGGACCAGGGAGACCAGGGCTGAGGACCAGAGGCAATCTCCTGAGGCTCAGTCTCCCTGTCACTGTGCACAAGACTTTCCCCTGGTATTCAGGGCTGCTGAAATCACAGCAAAGGCACCCCTCCTCTGGCTTGTAGAGGGAGAGAGAAAAAAGGAAAGAACAAAGGAAGAAATGGAGGGAGGGAGGGAAAAGGGAGAAAAAAAGACTTCTAAGCTCTAACTTGATTTAAACATTAAGTTGGTATTTTTACCCTTATACAGTGCTTGCCTCCCATGTGGGCTGGCCCTTAATCCACAGGCAACTTGTATTTCCTAACTGTTCAGAGCAGTGTGAACAACTCAATTGTTTTTGTTTGTTTATTTTTGTTTGTTTTGGTGGAGATCGAACTCATGACCTCGCACTTGCTAGGCAGGCACAAATGGCTGCTAAGCTAAATCTCCAGCTCAGAAAATCTCAACTGTTAGGTCTAGTCAGTCCTAGGCGTGAAATATTACCATGCCTGCCCTCTCCCCTTGCCTTTGCTCTTGCCTTGGTTCATGTTTCATTGCCATTGTCCTTGACTGTCAAACGCAGGAGTGCTGAGGCTTCTTAACAGCTTATCCCTCTACCGTGACACATGGTGGGGACCGCCGGGGACTGCTGAGCTACTGATGACAATAGTGTGTGGTACCAGGCCCCTCTTTCCTTTCCTTACATCTGTTCTTATTCTGACCTGAGTCCTGTTGCATGATCCATCTTTCTGCTTAAAATCTAACGTGTCCTTACTGCTAATGACCAAGCCCAAACCTTTTGCTTGAGTTCCCTAGTTGTCATGATCTAAAGCCATCTGACCTTTCTCACATCCTTGCGCGAATCTGGGGACTCCCAACAACCCAGCTGCTCACGCCTCCCAGACTCAGCCCCGAAGTGCTTTCTGTAAAAGTACTCTCTTCCTCTAGCTATTGCCTTCACTTCCAAATGTATTTGTCTAAGTTGCACTCGGCTTTTCTCCATCTTTGACTTTCTAACCTCGTAAGTGAATTAATACCAGTGCCTACTGCACAGTGTCTTGTATAAAGTATTGACAGAGATTTTGGTATATAAGCATCTGCTTGGTGAGCTCTTGTCAATATTGTTAGCACTCCAAGCTTCCATATTGAGCTCTGATTCACCCTTTTTATCTTAAATGTTTCTGTTCATTCTCTTTGTACTGTACTACATGTCCCTCTCCTCTTCTTCCTGCTCTAAGCACTTAGAAGTCCTCTATACTGAGCCCACTTTGAGTTATTGTTGTGATGACTTTCCTACTAAACTATAAGTACCTTGGATGCAAAGATTTGTATTTTACAAGAGTTAGGAGCACGATCCTGGACTACCTTTATTCAAGTCTCATCTACACAACTTCCTGGCCGTAACATGTGGAGAAAGTTATTTAGCCTCTTCAGGAATGGATTCCTTCTCTGTGCGGTAGGGATAATAACGTATGCACTCTGTGAATACGGTACAAGTATCAAGTGAGAAAATCCACATAAAGCAGTAAGCATAGTGCTTTGTACGCAATGTGTGTTGAGTAAATGTTAAGCAATGTGATACATTTCCGTGTCTTACATACCCAGAGTAGAACTTTGAACATTACATAAATATTTGGGAAATAAATGAGTCTTGCAGTCTCATTCAGGAACAAGTACTATAGGAAGCAAAGCCCTGCTTGTCCTCATTTCCTCATTAAATGTCCCACGATGTCCTTCGGTAGCAGTGAAGTTGGTGTTTGCAGGGCTTGAGAGAGCTGAGTTGCGTGGCACTCCTAGCTCTCATTCATGTTTAGGAAAAGCCCCTAAAAGGCATAGGTGATCTGGCCCCTGGGTACCACCCTAAATGTACTACTTTTCCTTCTCCATCAGGCACTATGGCACACCAACAGTGATCCTCATTAAACCAGGTTTTCTTCCCCAGGCCCTTAGATATGCCAGTTCTTCTTCCGACATCCTCTATGCCAAATTCCACATGTGTTTTCACATTCTATTCATATTCCCTTTCTATAGTTTGGATCTTACATGTCACCCCAAAACTCTTGTATTTAAGTCTTATTCCCTACGTGGCACTATGGCAGGTGGTAGAATCTCACTAAGAGGTAGAGCCCAGTGGGAAGTCTTCTGGTCATGAGGGATGTGCTCTAGAAAGGGACTGTGGACCCTGGCCCCTTCCCCTTCCTCTCCTTTTCTCACTTCCCAGTCACGAGGTGAGCAGCTTTGCTCCGCCAGGAGCTTGTAACTATCTGTTGTCTTACCACAGGCACAAAGCAACTGCACCAACTGATTATGGACTGAAACCACCAAAATGTGAGCCAGAATAAAACTTTCCTCTTTAGAAGGTAATCTCCTCAGCTCTTTGTTACAATGACATAGTGATTGAAAGCCAAATCACATACCCTTTCCCCTGTCAAACCCTACTTGTCCTTGAGCCCCAGATTGGCATCTCCTTCTCTGGGAAATTAGACTGCCTCAAATACACAATAGTGCCCTACGGTTACTTAAAGCAACAGAAATGTATTGTCTGAGTACTGGAGGTCAGAAGTAGAAAGTTAAGATGTCAACAATCAATACTTCCTCTGAGACCTGTAAGGCAGTCTTACCTTTCCTCTTTCTAGTTTCTAGTGGTTCCCAGGCACTCCTTGGTGTTGCTTGGTTTAACAAATACATAGCTACAGTCTCTGCTGTCATTTTTACATGGTGCTATCTATGTAGCTCTCTCTTCACATGGGTGTATTATAATGACCCCAATTATGCTGGATAAAGGACCCACTGTAAAACAGCATGACACCTGAGTGCTAGGTTTAGGACTTCAACATAACTTTGTAACAGGATAGAATTTACCTCATAAATAGTCTTATGGGAGAATAGAATTCAACTCATAAAACGGCTTTGTAAGAGGATGGAATTGAACTCATAACAGTGGATCTCATCCTGTATATCATTCATCCTCCAAACTACTGTTCTTTTTCCTGATTATGTAGTAGATGTATCTGGAAGAGTATAAACTGAAATGGCAAGCACCTTAGCTGCCCAATTCAGGACTCTTTGTAGGCACAGAGGAACTTAGTCGTCTCTGGATGAAAGAATAAAACTTTCAAGAAAGACTTTCTGAGCCAAAATGTAGCATCCTGAATGTTCCCAATGCTGCAAGTCAGCCCTTTTGCTGTGGGTACCCCACTTTGGTGGGGGGCAGGAGATTATTCTCTTACCAGTGGGAAGAAATGGCAGAGGGTAATTAAAGTGATCTGGGGATAATGGTCTAATTGATCCATATTTATATAAAAATGTTAGTGGAAAAATTCACTTGGGGTCTTTCAGTTGGGTCCTCTCATACCACAAAGAAGCCCAAGGAACCTCATTGAAGGGTTCCAGGGCCTGCACTGTTTAAAGACACATCTGAGGCCTAGGCCTCAGTCTCTTGACACAAGTCAAGGACCTTTTTTTCTCTGTACTACCCTGTTTTTATGACTCCTTTTCAAGCATGCTCTGATATTTTATGTACATCTATACAAAATGTTATGTGAAGGCAGGAGCTATTCTGAGATTAATAATCTAGTTCTCATGACTCCCTACTGCATGAAATTCTGCTTTCAGGGATTCATTTACATATGGCCTGCCCTTCTACCAGCTGCCATTCCTCTCTCCAGTTTACCTGTTAGTACCTCTTAATGTATCTAGAAATCTACCCAGACTTACCAGTCATCCACAGTGTAGGGAGAATATGATTATATCCTTCCCTGAAAATGGATGAGAGTGTCTAGTGCATCACCCACAATTCATGTTCTTCTTGGAGCCTCATGATGTGACCTTATTTTAGAACAGGGTCTTTGCAGATACAATTACTTAAGATGAGAAGTACAGTGGACTCAATATGACTGGTATCATTATAAGAAGAGGAAAAGAGACAGGGATACACAAGGAGAAACTGCCATATAAGACAGAGCCCAGGACTGAAGTTGAAAGAGATTACAGCTTCAACCTGGTCATGTTGAGGATTTCCTGCAAACTACAGAAGAGGTGAGGAGAGATTCTTCTTTGGGTTTTAGAGGGAACGTGGCCCAAAACAATTTAATTTGGACTTCCAGTCTCCAGAACTGTCAGTCAATAGAACTCTGTTATAGAGAATGAAAAGGCTCCCAGAATAGGAGATGAGGTGCCACCAAGAGTCAGATAGAGAAAATTATGATATAAAGAAAGCAGAGTTCCCAAGACAGCTGTGTTCTACAAAATGGTTCCCAATTCTTCCTTTCCTTCCTGAGGAAGACTAGTCTTCAACCAAGCACCTCCCACCTCTAGGTGTCCCATTGGCCCCAGATGTCTTGGGAGTGGTTAGATGAGCACAGGCTCTGTGGCATTATTGGAATCAAATCTTAAGCTTGACCAAATGTACTGATCTGCAGCATAAGAACTTTGGGGGGAAAGTTCTCCATTTACCTCCAAGAGGCCCCAGTAGCCATGAACTTTGCATCCATGATTCCCAAGCCAGCTCTGATAGTCCTTTTGGATGCTTTGTTGTTGTTGTTTATTTTCAAATAATCCACAACTGTGAAAATCAATTGGGTGATTTTTTTCTGCCCGTTCAGTCTGTAAAACTGCCCTAAGCATCAAAGAAAACATCATAGCTGCAGGAGCTACTGTGTATCAGAACTGGGGGATCAGCTCCACCAGAGGAAGGTTTAAATACTGGTAAAGGGGCAGAGCAGAATGGAGGTGGGCAATGCTCCCCAGCACTGCCTCTGACAGGAGCATCTGGGATGAAGGTTTTCTTGGCCTATGGTTGCTCCTAGTCCTTGTGGAAACCAGTGTAGCAGATTTCCCAGAGGCCCCAGAGCCTGGCTGGCTCAGCTAGGCCCACATACTTAGCAGTTGCTGTGGAAGAGGGGAGACCCAGAGCAGAGTCTCCCCTGGAAATCACACACTGTTCTCCTCTAGGGATATTTCTGCCACTATTAGAGGGCTCCCTATGACTTCCAGCCTTTCCCTCATCCCACGAGTAGATGCTGTAGAAATCAATTGGAAAGGCAGTACCAGAACACAAGTTGCTAAGACTGCCCCCCTCACTGCCGGGAGCCTGGCTTGGTGATCAGCAAGGGTTTTTGAGGCTTCTGGTCTACCCCCATGCTTACCTAGGTACATCTCTCTGCAGGGTGTGGTGAAATGAGACCATTCCCAAACCCACAGGTAGGCTTCAATAACTAGGATTGTGCAAAAGCCACCCAAATCTATCACAACTCCTTCCAGCTCCTTCTCTGCTATCTACTCTTCCTCCCATGCTAAGCTGCCCTCCTCTATCATATAAGTGGAGTGCTCACCTTTCAGAGCCATAAACCTAAGCTGAGACTTTCTGCTCTAAAAGAATCCTGGCCCTACCTGTCCCTCATCCTCATTAACAACTTTTTTCCAGGGCAAACCTCAGGGTTTGGGAAGAAAGCAATAGTGAAATAAATGTAAATGAATTATATATGCTTTCTTTCATCACTTTCCTTTATTTGCTTGCTTTTGTTTTCTTTCACATGGTAGAGATTAAACTCAGAGCATTATGCATGCTAGGTAGGTGCACTAGCACTGTGCTATAGAGCTAAACTCAGCATGTGATTTCTAATGAGCTTAGTATATTTGTAAATCCTGGGATATTTCTATCTGAAAACACTGGTAACATTCTAGAGTAAACTGAATAGGGGTGGGCTGGGGTGGGGGGAGTTCCAAAAGACACCTGCCCATGTCCTAACCCCTGAAACACGTGAATGTGACATTATTTAGAAAAGGATTTTTGAAGATGTAATTAAGGATCTTGAGATTAAATTCTTCATGTGACCCCTAAATCCAATAGCGAGTGATAAGAGCATTGTAGTAGGCTGAAGCAAGAAGATCACAAGTTCAACCTTGGCTGGTGCCAACCTTGGGTGGTGCTCCTGAGTGACTTAGTAAAACTCTGTTCCAAAATTAAAGATTAAAAAGGACTGATGATTTAGTTCAGTGAAAAGGCCACAATTTCAACCCCCAGTATCAAAAAGAAGAAAAGGAGAAATCATAGAAAGAAAGTGGCCATATAAAGATAGAGATAGAGATTGCAGTTGTGTTGCCAGCAGCCAGGGAGGACATGGAGCGACAGGAAGCCACATGGAAGAGAGAGGAAAGATTATCACTCAGCCCTCAGAGGAAACTTAGGTCCTGCTAACACTTTGGTTTTGCATTCTGACCTCCAGAATTGTGAGATACTAAAAGTATGTTGTTTTAAGTCACAATATATGCTATGATTTGCTACAGAAGCCCCTCAAAAAGTCACATGCTTGTTGATCTAAAGTAGTATCGTGCCTCTTGGGTATCACTTGAGATGAACATGGCGGAGGACAGAGTATCATAAAAGAAAGAGCTTCAGATTGAGAACAAATCTATTGAGCTCAAATCTCAATTGTGTTGTTGTTAGTGAGTAGCGTGGAATAATTTATTCCTTTAATCCTCAGCTGTCTCATTTATAAAATTTTCTCTGTCTACATCATAGAGTCAATGTGAAAGTCAGAATGATGGACAGGACTTTGCTATAGCTCTACAAATTTGCATCTACCTGAAAAGGCACTTCTAGATTCAGATAGGGTTCAGAATCTACTATTAAATCAGTTATAAGGTCCTTGATTTTGAAGAATTATTTTCTTATCTGTAAAAAAACATGAAGAGTAAATGATATTATGCCTGAATAATATGAATCTGGCCTAGAATTCATAGGCTTTCAACAAGTAGTGATTGTAATGATCACTATTGATCATCTTTGTCTCCCCTGCTCTAATGAGTAAGGTCAATTCTATGTTTAAAGTAACCTGAGTCTCCCTTTAACATTTTTATGTATCTAATCATATTCTTTGGAAAGACTCAACTGTGGAAGGGAACATAAGAAGATAGACTGAGAAGAAGCTGCAAATTCCTGCATAGCCTTAGCCCTTACTGTAGCAGCCTCTGGGCACAGTACTAGGTCTACAAAGGCCAGAGGAACCAATGTGCTCTGCTCCCCCAGAAATCATCCATCAGCCATATTGATAGCGGGAGAGACTCAGAGCCACTGGCACAAATTCCTCCCCATCAATAGCCAATCTATAGCCAATGGCCCTCATTTTGTGCCTCAGGGTCATGTGAAAGGCAGGTGAAAATCCTATTTCTTTGGAAAGTACAACAGAGATTCTGAACTAGTAATTCTGTGCAATGAACTAAAATAAACACTTAACCAGCATCCCAGGAAATTGTGATGCAGTTTGTCTGCAGACCACAGTGAGAAATGTTACTGGAAGTCAGCAACAGAAACATGTATCCAGGGCTCCTCTTTCCTCCCAGGGGAGCAGCCCCAAGTCCTGTGACTTGGGGCAAGTTTCCTCAAGGATTTCTTAAATCTGCACCAGATATTCCTTTCTTTTTGAAAGCCACTTGTAAGGATGTATGGGAAAGAGGTAGAGAGAGTTTTTACATCACTGTTCACATTCTTAGCTCAGATGAGCTTATTGAATACATTGGCTCTTGTTGGGAACTAGAGAAACCCATTGACGTGAGATTTGGAGCAGGCATCTTCCACTTCACAGATGAAGCACAGTGATGGACAAGGGAAGAGGAGCTCACAGGAAGAGGAAACAGGGGTGCTGGGAGCAATCTTCTCTATAGAACTTTTCAATTTGCCTGGTGCCAGCCTGGAGGGGGACAGAAGGAGGAACCCGATAGCAGTGCCAAGCAGGAAAGCAGAGGAACCACCAATTCATTTAATTAGTCCAGCCAATCTCTCTGGGCCTGCAAAGGGGCTCCCCCTGACCATGAAGGTCAAGTTGTGATGCACACTTATCTATAGGACTTGGTACAAAACAAAAGAAATCTCATTTTCTCTCAAATTTAATTTTACCCTGTGCTCTGAGAGTCTGATCTTATCAGGCCCAGAGTGTAATAGCCCAGTTGGAGTGGATCAGATTGGATTTTTGATAGCACCCATGAGCTCTGCCATGGCAGGCACAGCCAGCCCCGGCTCTCTGCCACATGCAGGGCCTCAGGATGGAGGAGATGGTTGTCTCCTCTCCATCTCCAACAACTGATCTTGTCATCCCTTTGCTTCAACATGTGGTTAGCATGACCAAAAGACTGCAAATGTCTCACAGCTCTACGTAGGGATGTTTCTACTGTGGAATCCTGAGGGAAATGCGATGGTGTTAAAATTTTCTAATCACTAGAAATTATAGCAGCTTCATAGCCCTCAAGTCAGCCTCCCAGAGCAGGCTAGAATGTGAGGCTGTGATGGTTTGCTTTAAGTGACTCCTGACAAGTCATTCATAATCACAAGAAAAGCAGAAATGGTGGGGGAGGGGAGAGACTGCTGAGACTGAGAGGTTGTGAATAGCCAATGCAATACGTGTCACCGCAGACAAGGGAGGGTATCAGACAGATGGCACTGGCCTTATCTACTCCTCTGTAGCACCCAGACTTGGACTTGGCACTGGGTATCAGAGATATTGAGTTGAGGGTCTGCAAGGGCAGAAGATTGGCTGCCTGTTGACCTCAGAGTTGGTACTGAGAAACCAAAGTCAGAGGGCTGAGGATTTAGCTCAGCAGCACAAGTGCCTGCCTGGCAAGCACAAGGTTGTGAGTTCGATCCCTGGTACAAAAAAAATTAAGTGAAAAGGCTAAAGTTGAGCTGCAGGAGGTCTTAGCCCGCTGGCAGGAAACTGAGGCAGAAAGATTGCAGGTTTGAGCCCAGCCCATGCATTTAGTAACTTAGTAAGACTCTATCTCGAAATTAAAATTAAAAAATTATTGGAGACATAACTCAGTGTAAAGACCCTGGATTTAACCCCTGGTACTGGGGCGGGGGGAGCACCAAAGCTATGATTACGACGCCAAGGATTTTACAGATGAGAAATAACGCTAGTGGAAAGAACCTACTGATTATGAAAAAATAGGTGTGAGGTCCTTGGAGTTCGCTTTTATTCTTCAGTGATCTTTAAAGAATGAGTCAAAAAGATCAACCATTAGTAGGTAAGTGAGGGGAAACTGTACATAATACCTATAGAAAATAAAAAGCAGCAATGGCTGGGGAATGGCTCCTTATCATATAAGTAAATTATCAGCTCTTAGGCTGAACCTCAGACTCCTTTTCTGGTGTGACTCCTTGTGCCTGAGGGCACACAGAGATCCCCAAGGCTTGAAGGAGTCCTTGCTACGCCTGCCCAAGTCAAGGAACAAGACTTTTCAATGCAAGACTCTAGGGACTCCATGGTAGAAGGTATGGGGGGAACAGGTTGCTTTGAAGTCGTGGAGTCCAAGGACAGATCTAAAGAGTAGGAAGTTCCCACTCAGAAGAAAAAAGATCTAGAAAGCTTTTCTTTGGATCTGCAGAAAAGAGAGATGTGGTCTTATCCCTACTACAGATTAATAAAGCCTCTGAATGGAAATGTCCTTGAAATTGTAATTTACCAAGGAAGTATGTATAAGTAGCATTTGATGGGTTGAAAATGATTTTGCTGTTTGTCATTTGATAATAACAGCAGCAATGAGAGTTTATTAAGTAGTCATCACGGAGCAGACATGGGGTGAGGCACCAAATATACTTTGCCCTGTAGTCCTACAGCAACCTGAAAGGATTCAAAGCGAGACCTCGCTCTTATTTTCTCTTCTCTTTCTCTTTCATCTCTTACAAATTAGGAGGATTTGACAGATTAGGAGGGTTTCAGCCTCCTCAGGTGTTCAGGGGACTCTTTCCTACCACGCACTTAGCTTCACTGTCAGGCCTTCTTTTAATGAATAAAACACAACCTTTTATGCTGTCAGAGCTATTTCACACTAAATTTATTTGTGCTCCTGAAACTACCTGAGAACTCAGCTCTGTTGCAAAACAAGGTAAACTCAGCAGCTTGTGGCAAACCAGCTGAACTCTCCCCAAACAGGAGGGTCAGCATGGGTCTGCCTCCAGTGAGGTCCACTGGCACCAGACAGTTCTCACCTGGCTATGCTGGAGAGACTGAGCAAGGGCAAGGAGATTAAGTTAATGAATTTCTGCCGACCCAGTACACAAAAATTTAAAAGACTACTTCTCTCTAGGACTAGAAAGATATTTTCCAATATTATGGTGCAGTTTTTGTGAACTATGATCTAGGATGCTCTACTGAAACTAAAAATTCACACAGCTGATCTAAAAACTCTTATTGTAAGAGTTTATTATAGACATGTATACCTGTGCATATAAATCTTTACACACTTACTTATATAGAGAATATATATATAAGTAGATTTTTTTAACATCTTTTGTTAAGCGTGAAAAACTAGAAACAACGTGGATTCTTATCCATTCAGTGAATGGGTAACTATATTTTGATACACCAATACAATGGAAAGTTAGGTAGTTATTTTAAAATTAGTTACACCTATAGATTGGTCAGATTGTGGACAAATGGCAGGGTAACACATGGTGAATAATTCCACTTGCTAAACCAAACAAATAATAAGTTGTGTGAGTGCATGAGCAGTGTGTTTGTGAGTGTGGTACATGTGTGAACACAGAGCCAGAAAAAGGTGCACATACCAATCTACAAACACTGTTTTCTCGCATGAGTAGAATTAGAGGAATCAGTGGGATATTAGCTCTTTATTTATGTCTCTATGCTCTTTTCCATGTTATAAAAAGCACATTTTACTTTTTGTTTTAAATGAAATTTAACAATCTTAAGTCCATTGAGAAAAAGCTGGAATCATGTATATCTCATAGCCTAATATCAGTGTGTGACCTCTTATTAACATGATCTGTGTTAGAGGAGGCAGGGGTAGGCTGCAGTCAATACACTAAAGCCCCTCAAAGGACAGTCCATGAATGTATGTGTCTCAGCTGGGTGGAGGATCTCAGCCAGGACCTCCAAGGGCAGCACACCCAGTTTTGGGTAGAGCACCCTGTTTCATGAGCATACTCTGCAGCTTCATTCTCAACAGGGCTGCTTCACTTGGGAGAAACTTCACAAATAAAAGCAGATTTGGCACAAATGTTTAGAAAATCTGGTAACTGCGGATGGCATGAGCAGAGCTGGCTTCTCTCACTCCCAGGGCTGCCCAGTTTGCTGTTGCATGGAGTGCTGGTGTGTTGAAGAAGGCCACACCTCGCCACATGATGGTTGAGGTTACCCCTGCTCCAGCACAGTCTTATTCCTTGTTTCTTATTTTACCACAAGCTTATCTTATTTCA
Source organism: Cavia porcellus (assembly GCF_034190915.1). Lineage (NCBI taxonomy): Eukaryota > Metazoa > Chordata > Mammalia > Rodentia > Caviidae > Cavia > Cavia porcellus. The sequence continues at coordinate 10,333,663 of NW_026947512.1, read as the reverse complement.
CTTATCCAGATTGTTAGATAAGGTTAAACAACAAAACTGAGGTCTAAAAATGTTGCACAGACTTGGTAATTCTGTATGTTGGTCAACTATCTAATAGTTTTCAAAAAGTTTCAGCATTGAAAAAAAGTAATGTTGATGTTAGCCTTTATTAAATGCCTATTTAGAACTAGATACCTTATCTCATTTAGTCCCAAGAATGGTCTTGTGAGATCTTATCACACCTACTTTACCTGTGACAAAAATGAAGTGAGAAATTTGTGAACTCTCCAAGACAATGGCACATGCCAGAGCTAGAATTCAAAGTCAGCGCATGAAGTATTCATCACAACCTTCTAATGCTAAGTGGGGACTATATTCAGGGCCTTTTTGTATAAGGTTAGGATGGCCCTGTCCCTAAAAAGAGAGAATAGTCTTTGGTGTGACTTTTGGCCATATATTGCCCTTTGGAGGAAGAAATTCATATCATTCTCCAACACAGTTCTCCTGGCTATTACACAAGACATCACTGCTATTAGAACAATAGCAATGTTTTACAATAATTTCTCCTCTACTTTACAATAATTTCTGACTTATCTCAAGACTTGGTTCAACCCTCCACGCTGAGTTAGACACACACTATATTTTCTTGAGTTGTAAAAGTCCACTTATCCTAAGCTCTAATTTGTGTGTCTGATAAATTCCATTTGACTATTATGGTGTTGCAATTAATGTCCTATATCCATTTATTACTCCCACAGAGGCTATTTGACATATTAATAAAATAAATACAAATGAATGGCCACTATTCAGGTCTTCCTTTAAAGAAAAATTAGAACTACTTCTGATGGTAGATATAAGATGGTAAAAATGATAGGGAGCCAGAAAATAGATCCACAGAGCAGACCCCAAGTCCAGTTTTGCCATGAGTCGCATATCAGCTGAGAGGTATGAGACTCATCATACCTCTTTTGTTCCCACACAGGAATGATGTAAGCTCTATTCTTCAAGGCTAGGTCCTACCTTGGTCAACTGAGGACTAGACTAGAGCCATCACAGCTGGAAGTGGGCGTACTCAGCTTGCCATCATAGTAGCTGGGCCTGACTGAAACTGGAAATCAAGGCACAGGTCTGTATTTTTTTCTCCACTTTCAGATGCAAGTTGTTTCCTTGGGTCCAGAATAGACAGTTTAGTGATCATGTCTGGCATCAAAAAGTGCTCAAAAAATCTTTGTTGAAGGGATACAGCTCAGCAGTAGCATGCATCAGGAAATGGGTTCAATTTTCAGCATCTAAAGATCTTTTTCTTATTAAATAAATGAATGAATTAATCAATGAAGAAGAGGATAGAGAGAAAAGAAACACAAATCATCTCTTGCACATCAAAATCTGCCCTTCTTAGAAACTTACTCCTACCTCTCTTTATCAATACAAGTGCTACACTCATCTCCAGGCCTGGTTCAAAGCCACATCCAACCTCCTCAGTCTGCTGCACCTATAATTACCATCTGTGGGACTCTTGGCAGGACCCATTTTAATGTGTTTATGGATCTTCTCTTCAGTTGGACCACATCACCTTTGCAAGCTAAGACCCTCTTATGTTCTCCTGTTTCCACTGCCTCCAGCACACAGAACTAAGGCAGGCTGGCACACTGTGCCAATCTGGGCTTCCAAATACAAGGAAGAAGGGAGGAAGATTCAAAGGGAAGAGGAATGAAAGGAAAAGAGAGAAGAAGGAAGAGGAGGAAAGAAGGGTTTTAATGGCAAAGGAAAAAAACACATTTTGTACAATGAAGCTTTTACTAAAATTAATGTAGAAATGATTTTCAAGATGGCATATGTAATTACAATTAATTAAATATTCTGTTACCTAAATTATTTAATTACCAAACTTCTCTCAGCCTCTGAGTTGATTTAATCACAAATGCCATAAAAATTAGGGAAATGGATGGATGGCCTCTGAATACCTTCCATATTATAAATGGAGTTCTTAGAAAACCAGATGTGGGTGGGAGACACAAAGAGAAAAGCAATGCTTTCTCCTCTAACCTTTGTCTCAGAATGAGGGGAGGGGCAAGAGAAGAGAAGGCACTGGGGACTTGCACCTGGACTAATCTTTCATCAACCAGAAATGACTCTGGCTACAGAACAGGAAATATGCACTCAGAAGTCAGATTAAGCCCAAGTTCAGCCTAGCACTGGCATTATCTGACTGAGTGAACTACCCTGACTTTATCACATTCATAGAGCTGGGTTACAATGACAACTACAATAACAATAATGCCAATGCCCTGAGGTCACTATTCAAAAGTGACTAACGTATGGCTTAGTGAAGGGTCCCTGGTATACCTTGTGATTGCCAACTCTCTGCTTTGATTTTGAACACTACTTGCTGTTTTCTATCAGGTGGCTGGGGGCAGAGCAATATGTACCTGTGTTGCAGGTCTTGTGAAAGATTGTCTCTGTCCCTAAGAGGATACTGATGCTGATGCTGATGCTGATGAGACACTCATTCCTCTGTCACCAGCTCTGTCTCTTGCCCTCCACTCCATCCGGCCAGCCACACAACATCTCTTATCCTGGTTCCTCATCAGCCTGCCCTCTGCCTCACCCCTGGGTCTCTCTGCCTTGTGTGCGAAGCCATCTGTTCTACTGATGGGCTTTCATCTTCTTTCATGTTTTGTTTCTTGGCTAAATGATTGTCTGACTGTCTCAGGTAAGTGGTTTATCTTAGTAATCTGAGTATGTGAGAAAAATGAAACGTATCAGAGGAAATGCAAGCCAATGGAAATGAAAATGTAAGTGTTGTTTGGGACTTAGCAGAAGAGGGCACACAACAGGACACACAGGGTTGAAATATTAGAATTGGAAGGGTCCTAACAATGTAACCTTGTCATCCCCAGTGCCACCACCCTAAGTTAGGGTGCAAAAAATAAGGTACAGAAATGAAAGGGGATTTCCTATTCCTGCAGCACCAGGGGTCAGTCCCTACATTCTATCCCCAATTAATGTCCTTTTTATGATAAACTACTGCTTTTTGAGCAAGTATTATTTATCTTGTGCTACTTATTATCAGTCCCCCCACAAAAGAAACATATAGAACTTTAAAAGAGATTATCATGGCTCCGCATCATTGGCGATTGCCACTGTTTGCTACCCAGTCTCTCCTCTGCTTTTTGTAGGGATTCGTGAGGCTGACTGTGGGCATTAGAGGCTCTGGTTCCTTAGACAATTAGTTAGATGGATCCCAGAAAAAAAAGGAATCTTCTCCATTTATATGCCCACGGCATCACAGGACATATTGGGTATCCTACAAAAAACTGATCCAACATACTTGGATTGGCCTCAAGGACCAGCCCTGACTTGGCAAGGTCTTCCTTAGACCTATATGTATCTGAAAGCAGCTCAGCTGGAGTAGTCCATGAAATTTCACCTTGAATATAATCACCAACATAGAGGAAAATTGAAGGGTCTCTAATTTTTGCCTTCCCCCAAGGTTATATATAATCTCTGGGAGTTTGGAAACTTTTCAGTAAGGATTTGTCCTGGTTTTATTTAACATTTGCCTGCAACATCAGTCAGATAATTATAATATTCAGCAACAGTGAGTTTTCTTATCATGATGCCATATCTACATTTGTAGAACACATTTTATCAAGTATTTGGCAGGAGATATGGAGTGGCAAGGAGGTGATTCTCTTATATTGTACCAATTTAGTATTTTTTAATAAAAACTCCCCAAAATCCAGTGACACCAACACAGACTGAATTGGAAATATATGTTTCAGACCGAGTTAACTCTGTAAGAACCAGATTGACTAAAGGAGTCCTCAGCAATCAAGCCGGTGTACATGCCCCTGTGTGATGATGTGTTCTGCAGAGACCAGCTGCAGAGACCCTCAATCAGGAGAAGATTGGATTCATTTCAGGCCACTGCCATCCATAGAAGTCCACAGATTACTGAGAAGAGAGCTAGAATTATCTATATTTGGATTCCTGGATGTTTATTTTAGATTCACAAAACATCAATTCCAATCCAAGAGAATTTATGTATCTCCATTCAGAAATTATGTATGCTCTATTTTAAGAGCAATTTATTACATGTTATAGTCCCAGATTCACTGATTTAGGCCACTCTCAAGCCATTCAGTGGGTGCCAGTCCCACCCTTCATTTCCTCTCTATTTAGGTCCCTGAGCTGGACCTACTGTTCCCTTTATCTGACAGATCATCCTTATGCTAATTCTCACATTAATTCCCCATTGATCCAGAGATATGAAAAATACTTTCTAAAAGGCCTCACCTGCAACAATAGGGATATAAAATGCAGAACTGAGATATAAATGTCTAGAATTAACCACTATGTCCTCTGCTGCCACAAGCAGGATGTAGCATTACTGGGGTAGTCATAGGAAAATAATAGTGATGATAAAAACAATAGTAAACACTTGCCTATGTCTTACTGTGTTTTAAGTACACATGTGTTCTGTGTGCACATATAGTCATGTAAGACCACCCACTAACTCCTGAGTCCATCCCTTTTCCCAGGACTCAAATCCCTCAACTGCCCCTTTGACTCTTTGGGGAATGCCTGATTTCCTTACTTTTTCTTCTTCCTCTATGACTAAGTAGTTACCCCGAATGAACCTCATTTTGGAAGCACGTATAAGTCACCTATAGACAGGATCCCCAAATAATGACAATATTTGCTTGATTGCCAAAACACCTCTGGGCAGAATTCTTGCAGAAGCCTGGCTCCCTGCCCTTTGAATCCTGCTGCGTGCCTCTTTGGTTGAAGTGGCCTTTCAGAGCGCTGAATCTCATAACCAACAAATACCACTTGCTTGGTTGCAGGTCCGATGCCATGTCTTTACCTCAGGCTGAAGTTTTAAAAAAACAAACAGAGACAAAACTTCAGACTGCCTAACACCGAGTTCCTTCTGCTAGTTCCACCACTCCACACTGGGTGTGATTTACAACCAACTCGATTTAAACCCATAATGAATAGAGTGTGATGATGCAGTTCCATCATGTATTTGATTTGATTCTGAAAATTTGCAAGGAAGAATAGACTTGGTCCATATGGATCTGCTATTTAAGAAAACAAGAGATAATGAAAGATGGTTAGGAATTCAAGACAACGCTCTGAGATTGTCATTTGCTTATTTTTGTTGCTCTCTAGCATCCTGAGTTCTAATGGTCCTTGATAAATAGCAGGCTGGAATATGATTATAGAGCAGATATTGTTATTACATGGTGCTGTTATCAACTGTGTAGCCATTACCGCCAACATTCAGGGATCTATAATAATGAAAGTGGAGATAACATGGGTAATTAAAACTTAAAGAGAATTCAATATCATTTTTAAAGCACTGGTTTCTCCCATACCTAGTCTTATGTCCTAACTCACAAATATGCAAACTGCATTGAGCTATACCTCTTATTTCTACTCATATTTACCCTATCAGGGAGTCAGAGAAGATCTATGTATAAAATCATTACAAGACAGAGAGCAGCAGAAGAAGAAAATAAAAGTCCTGGGCAATCCTCAGCCTGATTGACTGTGCCTGGGAGACAAAGAGTGAGAGATCATGCATTTATATTTTTCTGATAGGCTCATCTATAGGGACCAAAATAAACTAGGTGTCATCTAATCAGTGTTTGAATAATTAAGTGTTGGAGAAACCTCTGTGGCTATAAGAAATCTTCCATTAAGAAGGAAACATCAAATCTAATGTCACCCAGACTCTTTCTCATTGTCTAAAGCTTGTGTCAGATGTGAATTTGGATTAGATCTCTTTGGTCAGGCTTCTTACCTGTACATATGTTACCATCATTGATGTTGGTCTGCAGAGATGGGGATGCTGAATACAGTGAGAGGACAATGAACACCAATACCTGGAGAGGACAAACTCCTTTTCTCCACCCCCAAGTCTAGTGAACTTGAGACGGGCATCATGTGCTTTCCATGTTTCTCCATTACTTGTCTGGCTGCACGCTAGCACCTAATTGCTTCTCTCTGCTGAGACATAACTTGTACACTCGGGTCCCTGAGAGTCAGGCTCCTGTAAATGGGGAGGACAGTCCTGGAAATGTCTCTAAGGCTCCGATGTTGAGCTCTGTTCAGGTGGAGGCAGAAACAGCTAGAACAAAACTTCCTTTTATGCAGAATTCTGTTGGGAAAGATATGTCACAAATCTGCTCTTGCTCAATCTATCAAGAGAACAAATTTTAAAAGTTTTCTCAATGATTAACAATAATCAGAGTCAGGCATGGTGGCACATGTCTATAATCCTAGCTATTTGGGAGGCTGAGGCAAGAAGATTACAAGTTTAAGGTCAGCCTTAGCAGCTTAAAGAGAACATGTCTCAAAATAAAAAATAAAAATAATAAGGATACTGAATATGACTCAGTGACAGAGTGCTTATGTATCCTCAGTACCACAAAAAAAAAAAAAAATCAAAACAAAACAATTGCGGAACTCTTGGGCAGGGTCCAAGGTCTCCCTCCTCCGTACAGAACATGTCCAGCCTCCGCCTTCCTCGTGGAAGAGTCAAGAGTCAAACTTTCTCTCTCTCTCTTTTCCCCCTCCCCTCATATTCTCCCCTGTTCTCTTTGTCTCTGCCTCTGTCTCTGTCTCTGTCTCTTTCTCTCTCTCTTTCTGTGTGTGTGTGTCTTTCTTACTCTTGTATTAGGACCCCAAAGCCCACTTTGACCCAATGGGCTCTTGAGTACCTGGCCCAGGCCACCGCCTCAAAAAAGTATTCACCAAAATGCTGCTCTAAACCTATGCACCAGGACTAGCAAAGAGGGAAATACTGCACTGAACCGAGAGAGCTGCAGGTCATAAGGACCTATAAGACAGAATTCTAGGTGAAGGAAAGATTAAGATAGCAAAACTTCTAGCTGGTATTAAAACGTCAGTAGTCATCTTCTTCATTTTAGCAGGATCCTACCTCAACCATAAGAAACACCTAGTCTCCAAGTTCAGATTCCAGGAAATCATCCATCCACAGAGCTGAATTATTCTCTGTAGCATAATTTAAGTAACCCATCCCTAATTGTTTGAATCTAGAATATTTTTTCCAAACAGAAGTGTCAGAAATAGCATCAAGAAAAGTTGTCTTATTTTGTTCTTAAACTCTTATTAATTCCTATGAGAATAGCATTTTAATGAAATATTCTCTTCATAATACTCAGATAAAAAAATCTTAGAATCATTCATGACTTCTTTTTCCTAATATTCACATCTAATCAGGTAACAAATGCTACCAATGCTGTCTTCAGAATACATGGGGAATATATCTCTTCCTCCACGTCTACTGCACATTCGTCATTCAAGCTACTGCCAGCTCTCTGGTGTCCCTGTCACCACCAGTGCCTTACTCAGACAACAGTGTATAGTCTGTTCTTTACTCAGCAGCCAGAGTGATTCATCTAAATTCTAGGTCAGCCCATGCCACTCCTCCACTGGTATTTTTTAAGCTCACACCAAGCCAAAGACAAGGATAGAGTGCTGACCTATTGGACCATTCATGATCTTGTCCCAGCTGACATTCCAGCCTTGCCTGCGATTTCTGGCACATTCCACACCACCACTTCTTCAAGACATTCACATAGTTCTCTTTTTCACTTCTGTTCAAATGCTTTCTACAACAGTCCTCGTTACCATTTAAACCAATTCCCCATTTCCCGTACCTTACATGTTTCTCTCCACAGAAACAGACAAGAATGTAGCTCAGTGAGCACACATGTTTTTCCAGTTCATTTTCATGCTATGTCCCCTATGGCTACAACAGTGCCTACTAGGCAGCATACATAGTTAATATTTGCTAACAGAAAGAGTAAAATCAGTTAAATAAAGCTTCTTACATGTTTGAAAGATGATATGGGTAAGTAGGCAATTCCAGAGATAATTTTCTTTAAAGACCCTGACAATTTTATCCTTTATGCCTTAATTCAGCTTAAAATCAGTAAAGACTTGGACATGGAATCCATGTTTCCCAGTCTGCAAATTTCCTTCGTGCCTTTCTTATACATGGCCTATGGACACCAGGCAAAGGTGCGCGTCCTCTTCTGGCATATTTGCTGTGAAATTTAACAACAGTGAGACCCTCAAGTATCTGGATATCTGCCTGGGAGAAAGAATTTAGTGGACCTGATTGTTAAGTCAGGTGCTGGCACCATTAACTCCAGAACAACACTAGCCAGAGATTCTTGGCAGATTTTGATGGAAAGCCTGTCTACCCATTTAATCAAGAGCTCTAATTCTAGAAGCTTGCTTTTCTCTGCTTCCTTCAAAAAATTTTATTAAGGGCCCATATTTAGTGGCTCTTCACTATGTGGAAGGATTTGTGTTCAGGCTTCTGCCCTCCTCTTTGAGTGGCCCTGGGATCTCTGACTTCATAAAGCATGTTCTTGTCTGTGGAAGTTAAAGCTCTCAGGTATCCTGTAAATCTCAGGACTCCACTCATCTCACCCTCTTAACAGTATGTTACAATTGATGGTGTATGACAAGGGGTAAAATAATCACAAAGTACCAGAAATAAAAGTCAAGCTAATTAACATTTTCTGAATGGAAGAGTTATCCCATTCCCATGGAATCTGTGAGAGTTCATTGCTGGCCCAGGTAGAGTTGGAAAAAGTGTTTGATGTTGAACTCCTATATCATACTATTTTCTAACTTGTATATGCTCTCAGTTGAATTTCTGTGGCATAGATTTATGTATTAATATTTTACCCTGATTTTAAAAAAGGACTTAAAAAAATGGGTGAGGTGATACACTACAGAGCAAAATAAAAGTCTTGAAATAGGAGAAAACTGGTCTAATGAAAATAAAGTAAGAGGAAAGGTGTTTCTGGAATTGAGGTTAATACACAAGTTCATGCTTTAAGGTCTTACAGAGTAGCAAGTGGCCAGCTACAAGTTCAATTTTAATCTTCCTAACACCGATGAGAAAGATGGACAGACAGGCAGACCAAGAGACAGAGAAAATGAATATAAGTTTTGCAACTTGCAACATCCATAAGATGAAAACAAATACGTTGTCCAGGAGAAGTATTCAGATGAGAACACCAAATAATTTCTCATCAGAGTTCTTTGGGGGAGGTAACTGTAGTGTAAGGCTCAACATAATCAATAGCAATTTCTGTCATTCACCGTGGGGATGGAAAAATAGGGTAAAATGTCAGAGCTGGTAAGGAGCTTTACTCCATGAGTAGAAGGAGGAGGTTGCTCAGCTGTGCAGTGATCGCCCTATATATTTTCGTCTTTCAAGCTAGGACTTAAAAAAAAAAAAAAACCTTTCCCAAGAAGACTGGCAGTGAAATAAAAAGCCACTTTTCACTAATGTGGCCTTTTATTCATGAAGTCAGGTTACAAATGGTTTGCTCTAGGCTTTAGGATTGTGCTGAGAATCCTTTGTATTAAACCAAGATGGAAGATGTGCTCCTCAGTTTTTGACTAGAAAAACCTCACCAAGCAGAGTAAAGAAATGAACTATCCAAGGTGCTGGAGTCTATCACTTCAGGAAGAAAATGGAATTTTCATGCTCAATTCACTTCAGTTCAAGAGACATTAATTGAGAACCTAATATATGTTAAGCACCATTAAGCTAATATGTAGAGAGTAATAGACCCCATCCCTGTGTATCAAGTAGCTACATAATCAGAGGAGACTGGCAACAAAACAATCCCAACGCAGGACTATGTCGACACATAAGGATACTCTGTGATGAAAATAAGATGCCTTTAACTTAGCCCAAGGGGACCCAGAGGAGAGACCATGAACTAAACCCAAAGAACACCTACACTACCTCCTTGCCTTCAAATCTATAAAGGTTCATTGCTTACACACACATACACCTGTATATATGTTTATGGTAAGAACAATTAGTGTTGCAAACCTAGAGAACACATATATGAAGATAAGAAATCATGAGACTAGGAGCAGTGTAGTATATTACTGAAACAAGGTTAGAGGCAGGGAGCAGGAACAAGTCATCTGGAGGGACAGCCCAAGGCTGTACCACTTTCATACAAGGAGTGTGAACTCTTATAAGCAATGAAGAATCAATGAAGTGGTTTAGGTGAGGGAATGGTATGATCATGTTTACCTCTAAGTTACTCTTGCAATGCTGGAAAGGAGGGTTAAGTTTGGAAGCTAGGAAGAAGTGGTGAGATTGAAAGCTTGAAACTTGCTAGGATGTTGTAATGGTCAGTAAGAAGAGAGAGCCTGAGATGGTACAATGATGATAGAAAATCAGGGTCAGAGATGGTTTTGAGAATCCTGGAAGAGACATGAACAGAACTTTCGAATTCCAGATGAAAGGTGAGGGAAAAGAGTCTAAGATGTTTCTTGAATATCTTTTTTAAAGTTTTTTAAACAATTTTATTTTAAAGAAAATAAAACCAAACAGAATAAATCCAACCAAAACAAAACACTGAAAGTCATACAGGACTTCAAAACAGGACAATGGGAAATCAACAACGGTTACCATAACACCTCTTGTTACCTTCAAAATTGCTGCGCATACCATCAGACAGATAAAATCAAACAAAACAGAATATTGAATAAAACAAAACAATAAAACAACAAAACAAAACAATGAGACCAATATTGGATTTCAAAAACAAGACAGAAGGAAATTTCCTATAGTTGCTATATTACGTATTGTCATTCTCTACATAGATGCTCAGACTACCAGCTTTAGGCCTGCAAAATCAATAGAACATACAAGAATTAAGTTGTTTTTGTACCCCAGTTGCTAAAACTCAGCTTGTGTTCCGTCTAATCAGCTGACTGCTTACTGAGTGGTAGGGCTGGGAGGTGGGGGAAGTGTTTCTTGTCTGCCAGCCCACATACCATCTGGCTCATAGGAAGGGTGAACTGGTTTCTTAGTTTCCTCCCAGGCCCACATGGCTTCACTGGTTCACAGGAAGGGTGGATTGTTTCTTGTTTCTCTTCTTGGGCCCTAAATGGCTTCCACTGGTTCCCGGTGTTTCTTGAACTTCTAATAGGTGATAATGCACCAGGGGACTGGGAAGAAGAAGGAGGTGTATATCTATGGCCTTCACATGAAAATAGACCTCCTTTCAAATAAATGTTAGCCCCTCATTCTAAGATCTATCATCACTCTGATATCTGGACATAGGCTCTCTGCTCCCCCATGTTGCAATAAGAACTTCTCTCCTACTCCAACAGTCTCTAGTTAGAAGGTAACACTATTGAATCGGAAGTATTTCAAAGTGAGAATCAGAGACTTTTGGTTTCTTCTTCCTGAATAACAGTGATTCCTTTTTCCATGAATTACCAGTTCTCCGTACCTCTATCTTCTCCAATATGCAAGCATATCTCACAAGGTTGCCCATCTGCTTCACAGAGTTAGCATGAGGACTAAATATGGCTCTTTATTGAGCAACACTTTTTAAGAATGTATAGTATGCAAAGGCAAGATACTATTGTTTATTATTACTATTATTACTACTACTACTACTATTACCATTATTGGAAGAGAAACAAGAAAATAATGATAGGAGAGGGATCAAAAAAATTCAAAGGCCATTCTGCAAAGCCCAGAGAACTTTTTATTCATTTCTCTCCTTCTTTTAATTTTTTTCTAGTAGGCAACAAAAATACATAGAAATATGACCATAGAAGTGATGCCAAATTCAATACTCATAATATCTATTCAATATTCAGCAATCCACATGCAATATTGCAGATGGTTGTGGGCTGTGATGGGCTCTTTCCAATAGTTCCAAGGGAGAAAACAAAATGTTACAAGACAACAGCCACTCATTGGATGCATCCTGATTGTTTAAGTGATATGAAAGTTGGCAATCATGTGCAAATTAAAATATAATTATGCACACAGATCAGGATTAAGGAACATTTTACAGATGCATGCTAAATTACTGAACACCCTTCAAAATAAATTGTGACCATGATTTGCTATTTCTCAGAGTGTACTATTACTAAAACAGTCAAAATACATCTGTATATATTGCCTTAGTGTGTTATTAGTGGATGTACTATAAGACATTATTACCATAAATTAGTAGGTATGTTAGATATTAAATATTCATGTTACTGCAAAGGGTCAGTAAATAGTTGAGTTAAATACACATCAGCAGACACGTTTTCTAACAGCATGTTTTTCTCCCTTGGCTGTGCACACTGGTGAGCTCTGAGGTAGCTGGCCTCAGTTTATTGCAGATCTAGGCAGTGCTACCCCATCACAGTTCACAGCTGCAACCAAGTACACATCTCTCTAACTCTAGAGGGACCCGCATTTGAACTCACTGGCCAGATGATAGCTGTGAGAGCACACGGTGTGCTGGACTTAGCAATCAGACCACGAAAGATGTTCTTCATCATCACTACCCCTTACCCAGTTGCACAAAGCTGGACAATTTCAATGGAGAAGGGATTCTAGTGATACTGTCCTGGGGCCACTTATGGAGTCATGGCTCTAAGATCTGTCTTCTTTTCTGTGTAAACAGTCCCTCTCTCCAAAACTCAACAATTACTTACCCCTCTATCTTTCCCAAGCACATAGTAAATATAGTACTTAGTGCATCTTAAAACAAGTACTGTCCATTCTATGGCCTTGAAGTGCAATTTCACTTTGGGAGTCTGTACTGGAATCTAAGCGTTCACTGAGTAGGTTACATTTCTACTTTTTGTGTCAAATGCCCCCTTCAGTTACAGAATATAGGAAAAGAGCATGTGAGAATCATCCTTGCTTTCACTTCATATTTACAAGAGAAATTTTATTTCTTATGTGATTTAAACTTTTTCCTTCTCTCAGTATCTTGGGAATGAGCCATTAGTTAATAGTCAGGTGAACAAATCAGCAGGTATTTATTGAGTGGTAACTGGGTATAAAACTCTGTGTTAAGTACAATGGAAAGATTTTCCTGAAAGAAATTACAATTATAGATGACAAAATTAAAGACATACAACTAAAGTAACTTGATGACAATAAAATGCCATTTTAAACATTCATATATATAATTTGTATGCTGTCACTTCAAGAACTATTTTGCCAAACATAAAACACATGCATACAAAACAATTAAAATAAAACAGCAGGTCAAGACCAAGAAAATGAAGAAGAAAAACAAGTATACTCCAAATTTATGAGTATATAGATTATGTCACCAGCATGAAACCAGGCTGTAAGTGTCCCAGCAATCAAAAAGAAACAGAAAATGGAAAATTCTGAGGCCTAGAATCTTCATGATCATGTAATAGGAAACATTCCATTTTGCCAAGAGAAACGAAAATTTCCTGGATATTAAATTCTAAGATGGATTTATAATATAGATCACTCTCAGGGACACTGAACAACATAATGGATAATATCTTCCACAACACTTTCTACAGAAAATGTGGAAATGTTCTTCATTTGGCTGGTTCTTAAAATCACCTCCATAAAAGTCATGGGCACGATAACCAACATGCCTAAATAAAGACATTTCTGTGAGAAATGAAGTCAATGTGGTGCAAGGATATAGTTTCATGAAGATACAACAAGAGTCAAGAAGAAAATTTAATAAACATTAAGCAATCAACAAGTGACACATATTTTGATCGAACTTAACATTTATCAGTTATTTCATCTAAGCTTTTGCCTGGAACTAAAAGGCATTTGCTTTAGTGCTGAATATTGGCAAATATGAGAAGGTGCAGGGAGGAGTCATGTGTGTTAGGTATCAGCCCAGTAGAAAGGGAGAAGCCAGTATTTAGTTATAGAAAGTAAAAACCTGAAAATATTTTTGCCTTAATAACTGTAAGAAAATATTTAAATGGAAACAAAAGGTATTTTTCCTAATGCCCAGTTACCAAGGCAAGGTGAGTTTTGGTGTACATTACTAAAGGGTGTATGTGTGTGTTTGTCAACTCCCCATCAGTAAAAAATACAGAGATTGTTAATGTGTAAAGAGAAAAGTTTTATGTTGGTTCACAGCTCTGGAGTTTGCAGCCCATGGTAAATGGTCCTGTTGCTTAATGCCTGCACATTATAATGAAAACTTTGGGCCAAAACTTCTCCACTCATAGTCAGGAAAAACAAACAGGAAGGGGTCAAGATCCCAAAACGACCCTTCAGGGCACACCCTAACAACCTGGGAACCTCCCATAAGGTCCATTTCCCATCTCCCAATGGCCTCACCCTGGGAACTGAGCTTTTTAACACAGTGGTGTTTGGAGGTCATTCAAAATCAAACCTATAAAAATGTGTTGGGGGCAGGAAGATAAAATGACCCTAGTTGTATATCATTACATGATCAAATGTTTCCCATCATTCCCTATTTTCTCAAAACTGAGATCTCTACAACTTTCTACCCCATGTCCACTATAGCTTCTCCTATCTGATTTAGGTGGTTATTTTGTTAAAATGTTATATAGGATGTATGGCCAATTTTAATCTGGATTCCACTACCCTGACTGGGTCACTGTTCATTAGAAGCAAAACAACAGAAATCTTGACCTGATATATGGGCAGAGAACCAAGCTGCCAACATGGCAGCATCTGGTGGGAAAACAGGGCAGAGCTTAGGACAGTTCTTGCTTTCTCAATGGCCTGTTGTAAACCTACCAGTTCATCACTACTCACTTTTTGGACTTCCTATCTTTAAGAGGTTGCTGTCAAAATACTCCAAAGAGAGAAAGTAGGGCCTTAATCTTCTGCTGACTACTCTACTCCCAGAACCAATAGGGTCATAGACATCATCTGGTCCAGAGATCACAAGCCAGCTACTACCAGGCCAGTTTAGGTCTGCTGATATGTTTGTCCTGAGGATTTTAAAGTTTGAATTTTCACATAAAATTCATCATTTCAGATCTCTTTTTTAAAAACCCACAAGTTTTAGCAACACTGGACTTGCACTACCTTCTGAAAACAATCAGCTGAAGCAGAGTAACCTCTGCCCCTTAGTAACGGCAGGGTTTCTAGTTCCGGCCTAGTGCTCACCACTGCCAGCCCTGTTTCATCCATTTATGCAACCCGCCTCATTCTGCAGACACTTGATCAGAAAACCCTCATTTTCTACCCCAGAGAGGAGAAGGGACCTTGCTCAAGGTCACACATCTGGCTCATGGCTAAGCCAGGAGTTGGTGGCACCTCCCCAGGCTCGCAGAGTTCTGTGTGACTGACCTCAGGCAGAATGGGATAGGCGCCAGCAGAGGCCAGCCCTGAACAGGAAAGAGGAATCAGGAGAGCACTGAAGACAAGCACCACACAGTTCACATGATTCTGCCCCAGGCTGGCTTCGCCTGCAATAATATTTTACAGCATCCTCCAGAAAAATCAATTTGTTCAAAAGAACAACTGATTTCGCCCCGAGTGAAAATGTTTGGCATATGCAAAAGAGGGAGCATTGTGTTTTCTGTAAAGCCCTTTCCCACTATGAATGAGTTGAATTGTTCACCATGCACACACAAAAAATTGCTGGAGTGTATTTTCTTGAGGGAAGGACAGATTTAAAATTTAAGAAAGCAGGATTTCATTTACTACTTAAGAGTGTTTCTTTCCACCGTATAAAGTCTTTCTTTGTTATAGGTTTTGAAAGTATGTTTATCACTATTTTATGCTTAAAAAAATAGAGCTTGTGGTCTCAGGCTCTTATTTAGGAGAAAGAGCAAAGTAAAGGGAGGAGGGAAAGCTGGAGGGAACAGTTCTGCCTAGATGAAGAAATCACAGGCAGAACATTTCCAAGCTGCTAAATACCAGAAGGAGATAACAGGCAGTGTGCGAAATGCCGATTATGATGGTAACTATAATGGAAAGAGTTTAACCGGGCCCACACCGCGCTTTGCAAAGCTCACATTCCAGGAAGACCTCAGTCCTTCAAGGCGCAAGTGTTCTCAGCAGCTTCCTTACCTGGGAACTGCATGGCTGCAGGAGCATGGGACAAGAATAAGAAACCAGAAGCAGCCCCCAAGGGAAGGTGCCCCTTGGCTCCTATGCTTTGGTTTCTATTCTAAGGCAAAGCCCTGGCTTCTCACTTCTTTCTGCTCAGCTCTCTGGAGACGCCCCCGCCCCAAGACCCACTGCCTTAGTTGCACAGGGCCGTAGTTTTTGCTGGACTCCCCCACTTTACCTGCCCACTTCACCTGAGAGCAAAATTCCAGCCCCCGCTGCAAAAGCTCCTCTCCACAAAGCTGATCCACTGCCCCCTCCACCCAACAGAATTATGTTTTATTTCATCTGCTTGCTGCTAGCTGTTGCTGGTAATTCCTTCCTAACACTTATTTTATTCTGCCTGACTTTATAGCTCAGGCTTGGCTGTCACCATCCCTAACTAGATTGTGAGTTCCTTGAGACAAAGAACAATGCCTCAGCTATGTTTATACCCTCAAACCTGCAAGGTTTTTTCACCTACAGTAAGCATTCAATAAATGTTTAATGGAAATAGGACTCTACTTTTTAAAAAATGAGCTGCTTTGCTGGAATGGGAAGGAACTATGTGATGCTAGCTAGGCAGAATGTAGGTTACTTATGGGAATAGCCTCAAGTTACCAGGTATAAAACATTTTAAAGGAGTTCCTGGGCCCCCACACCATTCCATCAGTCCTCTACCAAATGGCAGCAAATGCCATGGCTTCCTGGGTGGGAGACTGAGATAGGCCACTTTTAGTGTGCACCATTCCACACGCTGTCCACTTCTTTCTCTGTCTCTGGGAGGGGAGTGTGCTGTCTCCCGCCCCAACATCTCACTCCTTCTGACATCCAGCCTACTTTCCTGTCCTACATCAGCTGCCCTCTCTCACTCTTGCCTACCTTCCCTATTGAGTGGCTTTTTGTCCTTCTGTGACAATAAATGCAGTCTTCTTTAGTAGTAAAATAAAAATTCTTCTTCCTCTTTCAATTCATCTTTTTTTCTGCCCCGCAAGCTAAGCTCTTATGCCCACCGTATCCCTGGTCTCTTCGAGCCTTGCTTCTCCTCCTCCTCTTCCTCTTCTTCCTCTTCTTGTTCTTGTTCTTCTTCTTGTTCTTCTTGTTCTTCTTCTCCTTTCTTTCTTTCTTTCTTCTTCTTCTTCTTCTTCTTCTTCTTCTTCTTCTTCTTCTTCTAATTAATTATATTTATTGGCACATTTTAGGTATACATAACAATCAAATTCATCATAGGGAATTGTACATGTATATTATTTGATTCTTTTTTTCCTATTCCCCTCCCCTCCCTTCAGCCCTTCAGCCCTTCTTCCCCTCTTATTTACAAAAGCTTTGGTTCCATCTTTTTCCTTCTCATCCCTGCTTTTTTTTTTTTTTTTTTTTTTTTTTTTGTCTTTTTCCTTTTTATCAGTACCAGGGATCAAACTCACGACTGCCTGCTTCCAAGGCAGGCGCTTATGCCGCTGAGCTAAATCCCCAGCCCCATCCCTGCTTTTCTTATCTCAGTAAATGTATTGCCATCTGCCCATTGCTCATTCTAATATTCAGGAGTTATCTTTAATTTCTTCTATTCAAAGCTGTCCTCTAGCACACCACCCCATCTTCCCCTCACTCCACTGCAACATCCAACTTCTCATGCCTACATCACCTCAGCAACATCTAGACCAGAACTCAGCTTCCTGTCCTCCCCCTGCCATGACCTTGAACCCTCTCAGAGAGATTGCAAAGTGCAGTTAGGCTGCACGCCTCCTGCTTGAAGCCCTCTCACAGCCCATCTGAGGCTCTCCATGATTGGTGCCCCTGCCCCTCCTCCACCTCCCATCACTCCCATTTTCTTTAGCACATGTCTTAACCGTTTATCCTACAGCCTCTATTTGTGGCTCCTTCTGCCATCAAGGCTCTTTCCCAAGCTTCATCTACCTTCAAGCCTCAGGCACTGATAGTCCCCTCCTCAGAGTAATTTCTATCATGCCCTATCTGCTGCCACTGCAGTCACACCATTCTGCTGTTTCCTTTTCAGTATTCAGTACTGACTTTGGGTTATTGAAAATTATGCTGCCATAGTCCAGTTCATACAAGGTCCATTCCCCCACCATGGTACTATGAACCTTTCTTATTTCCTGATGCAGCCATAGATCTAGACATGGACCTCTGTCTGGAGAATAAGATTGATACAAGAATGATCCTAAAGCCTGGGTGTGAGTGCTCTGTGGCCCAGCCCACAGTTCCTCCCTCTAATACACTCCTGACTCTGCCTCTTGCTACCCTGCCTGTTTCTGGCAGCCCTCAAGCCCTCTCTGTCTCCACGGTGCTCTCTCCATCCCTACATTGTCCTTCCAGGCTTTCAGTCTACTGCACCACACATATCTAGAAGCTACTCTATCTGCTGTCTTCACATTAACCCCTGCACTTCACTACCCCAGTCTCTACTTGTGCTGCTTCCTCTTCCTGGAGAATGCTTGCTACTTAGACTAAAAACTTGTGACATTTCCATGCTAATGTGTATTAAAATGACACAGGGTCAATATTAAAAACAAATGAAGCAAAACATGAAATCATGGAGAGCTTTTCAAACTAGGGATCAAGAGAACCCTTAGGCGTTTTGAAACTGGAGGGCTTTCATTTTGATTTCCATCTTTTAAAAAGCAGTTAATAATAGCTAATTTGAATTACAAAGTTGGCCACCTGCTCATTTACTAGGCAACAAAAGGTTGGCTTAAGACATATGCTAATGAGGGGCTGGGGATTTAGCACAGCAGCATAAGTGCCTGCCTTGCAAGCAGGCAATCATGAGTTCGATCCCCGGTACTGATAAAAAGGAAAAAGACAAAAAAAAAAAAAAAAAAAGACATATGCTAATGAGAAACCAGCCGGGGTCTCCACAGAAGAGCCCGCCCCTCCCATCTGATTACCAGCTCCTCTTCCAGGACCACAGCCAAAAAGCAAGGACTACACTCTTAGGACCAAGATAGGGCATGAAAAGAGCTTCACCCAGTCAAAAAGCTCAGACCTTCTTGGAAGGGGAGGGTCGCCCTGCAGCAAAAGAAGGGATTGGTGGTAGATGGGGAAGTCACACCCAGAGAGGAAACAGAGGTTGTTTGCTCTAAGAGGTAAAATTCAAGCATGACAAAGACTTCCTTTAAATAAACTAAGAAAATCATGAAAATGTCAATAAAATTGGGGGAAAAAAACCTAGGTAAAATGGGGTGTATGTGTGTGTGTGTGTATTTAATAATATTATAACAGATATTATAAAGTTAATTGAGGGACTTCTGATGAATACTACATCTGATCACTTGCAAAGTTACAAAGTAAATATTTAAGCAATAGACAATCCCTATATTATATAAATTGTTCAAGAAAATAAGAGAAAAAAACGATGCTCAATTCATTTCATGTAGCTAATATTGTGAGCCCAGAACTAGATAAGGGCAGAGCAGAGACAAAAATCAGGGTTCACTACATTTTATCCACATAGAAACAATAAAACTAGAAAAAAATATTAATTAACAGAATACAACAGTGAAGTGAAACAGTTGAAGATTACAATCAAGAAAGAGTTATCCCAGGAAGAAATGGTATTTTAACATGAGAAATCTGTTCTAAATCACTATAGTCATGGATAAAAGGATAATTTCCTAATATTTTAATATATTCAGAGAAAGTATTTGATGAAGCATAAATCTACTTATGATATTAAAATAGCTTTCAAAAAAAAAAAAACTAAGGACTTTCCTAACCTCATAAAAGCCTAGAGCAAGTCTCATATCTTTAAGCTAACATATGTTTATGCATATGATATGTTTATATATGCAAATATATTTGACTCTTTGAGTTATGAGAATACTTTTAAATAAGACAAAAGGAACAAAGAACATGATGGAAAATTAATAGATTTTGCTACATAAAAATTAAAATTTCCTTTTCACTAGTGACCATCTCATAGGCAGTTATAATATGGGCCCCAAACATGGCTAAAAAAATTTTCAGTGTGTGTATGAGAAATGTATGAGAAATTCTGCTAATGAACAGAAAGGAAGTCTAATAAGATGGCAGGCAAAAGCTACACATAGAGAATTCACAGCAGCAAAAAGCAAACTGATAACAAGTATACAGAGATGTGGTCAATCTCACTTATCGATTTGAAAAAAAAAGCCAATTAAAACACTGATGCCATGCTTCACAGCTAGCAAGCTGGTAAGCATTTTTAAGTGAGAGTTCATAGGGTTTGGCAGGAAGGGAGAGGACCACAAACCTAATGCACTGTGCTGAGGGTCTAAGTAGGCACAGCGACTCTGGAGAGCAATTGCACTGGAGTTGTCTAGGTGCACGTATTGCACACCCCAGGCCATTCCTGGAGATACTCTAGAGACACCCTAGGGACACCCTAGAGATGCTTCCAGGCGAGTCCATGAGAATATTTGCCACAATTTTATGTGTGATGGCTGGGAACTGCAGACAATGTAGTTGTCCATCCCTAGGAAGCTAGAGGGTTAGCATGTATCTATTCATAGGGTGACACTGCATGCAGTTAGAAGCAATACTTAGAAAAAAATCACTCAGCAACATGCATAGTTCTTCAAAACAAGGTAGTTGGTGATTACTGTGAGAAACAGCATGGAGTACATTTCCCAATTTCATTTGCATCAATTAAAAGCAAACCACAATCTTGTAAAACAAAATGAAAAAGCAAATATCAAGGATACACATTCAAACAGGAATTTATGGGGATGGAAGGCACAGGGAAGACAAAGGGGAAGAAAGGAGAAAAATAAAATGAAATAACATGAGACAGCAGTCTCCCAACTAGCTTCGTAACTGGCAAATCAGGACTCTGCCATGATTTAAGGAGTGTAATTAATTCACACTCTGTATCTTGAATTTACAGGGGAAAAAAATGACAAGTGTTAAAAACATTAAATTACTATATAACATACAGGCATCTCAAAGTCAGAAGAATTGGCATGGTATCATCCCATAGTCAGGCTTGTCACTCATGTTGTAAGCATAGACTTTACTCTGAGAAAAATAACAGCATACCACATTAAATTGATTGGAATGTACATTTAAAAAAGTTTTGATTTAATGTCTAAATTCATTTATAACTATGTAAGCTATCCAAGCACTAGAATTATGTACATAGTTTTGTGTTTGTATAAATTTAAGCATAATTCATAATGAAATGACTAACATTCTCAGTCCTGAGACTGTTTCTTCTCAGAGATTTTTCTTGCTACTGGATTGTTACCTAAGCAGTTGACTCATTCCCGCCCCCTGGGATCTGAGTGTGTTCTTCAGGCACACTGGCATGATGCTCCAGCGCAGGTGAATATTTTGTTGTTGTTGTTCCTTTGCTGTTTGGGAGTATTTCTGTGAATTCACTCGAAGTTTTCTTGTATACTTCCTTTTATGGCCCTGAGACACCCTGGTGTGTCCATGTAAAAAGTGTTTTTGAACAGGTCTCTTCAAAGATAGCGATTTTAGTTGCTGAAAGTCATAGGTGTTTGGAAAGTAGTTTCGCTGTCGATACAAAGGACATATGTGAATGCGGAAATAAACAAGCCCTGCTTTACCTTGGAGAAATGAGGATTCTGTGGCTTCTGTGTAGGACACAGGTTGCCCTTCAGTCCACCCTGAGAGGTGACACTGCTCTCCCACACTGTATCCATTGACCTCCCAGAAACACACAATTTCTGGCTCACTGCAAGAAGGACCACAATACGTGATCTCTACCCAAGGTCCAGAGAAGATGGATTATTAATTGCTTCATGCTGAGAGACTTGGTCTAAATCTTTCCATCTTGTGATGCTACTTCCTTCTTCCCACAACATCTGTCAAACATTGTTAAAATTTCTCTCAATGAATTTCTTCCACCATCTCCAACTAAGTTTTCCTTCTCACACCAAGTGGGTGTGCTTTTTTTCTTTTGTTCTCCTGCTGCTGTTCTGATGCAAATGACTGATTTAGGTTTATGGTGCATTGGAATTTTGTCACCTCCAAGCACTGTAGGTGGCTTGCCATTTGTTCCAGCCCAGGCACTGTACAGAACATGATGGGCAAAATGTACCTCACAAATACTCCATGAAATACATCAGAAGCAGAATTCTCTTTTTTCCTAACACCTCTCCATTATATTTCTGCTTCTTTTGTGAAGTTAATCACTTATTTGGGCTCCATGCCTTGTTTGTTTGTTTGTTTTTTACTAACGTTTTGCAATGAAAGAGTCAGCATTATCCTCATTTGCAAATAAACCAAGGCCTTGAGAGTCTACAAGCTGGCTCAGGTCATGATTGTCCAGAGATGGTATTCAGATTCATCTATCT
The DNA here is from genome assembly GCF_034190915.1 of Cavia porcellus. NCBI lineage: Eukaryota > Metazoa > Chordata > Mammalia > Rodentia > Caviidae > Cavia > Cavia porcellus. Next base: position 10,311,466 of record NW_026947512.1, on the reverse strand, counting down.
AATTCCTTGCCCCATTCCCTTGCTACCACACCAGGTTCCCCTTGAAACAAGATGCTGTTGTGTGCTGAAGGACTCTTCAAGGTCATGGTCCTTCTCAAGGCTGATGGGACAGGACTTACGATGACACTTGGAAAATTGTGTAGAACTACTTGCAATTTAACTTTTATAATCGTTGTTATTATTGCTGCCTTTCCCATCACCATTAGCACAAAGACAGTCCTGACCTTTTCTAAGTGAGTTGCTCTGTCCTTCCTGAGTACAGGCCAATGCACTGGCTTGTAAAGAAAAAGGAAGAGGGATTTAGAAAGTTTGTCACCCTCAATTTTGAACTGTCACTAAAAGGATAATGAGAAGACTCAAGGAGGCTGGCTTGGATGGTCCAGGTGTGGAGTTGGTATGGAAATGCCTGTTCGGGGCACCTTGCATGGTTATGTGAGTTGTTCTGCCCACAGGTTGAGGCTCCAGGAGTTAACTATTCTGGAATCCAGATAGGGCTCTGTTCAAAAGGCCTTGTGCCCTGTCTTTGCATGAGGGCGCAACCCCTAGGAAAGGACAGAGTCATGCTAAATCACCAAGCACATGCCAATCAGTCCAAACTTTCAAAAGTCTGTCATTTCATGGGGAGAGAGGGAGAAAAAGATATGTCGGGCATTCCCACCTTTTTCTAATTTTCTGCAGGCATCCACCAGCTCTCTGAGCTCTCTACTCACCCTGATATGCCACAGAGACCTCATATTACGGATTAAAAACTATTGGTCAACTTACCACCGGCTGGACTAAATCAGCATGGTGCTGAGCATAGATGTTCCACCGAAGGAAAGTTGCCAACATAGAGCAGTGGAGAAGATGAGTGAGGCATTGTGGGTTCTCCTACGTGTTACTCTTTGATCCATTGGTTCTCCTGGAGGAGCTCACCACGACTAGCTTCCCCAGTGTGAGTTCAACTGTTTTCATCAAAGGAGCCCAGGACCTTGTTGGTGAGAGTGGCTGTGGTTCACTTTGTGGGAGCTCTGATCCTTAGATTGAGCATTGCTTCCTGGTTCTGGAGGAGAAGTCATGCGTCCTTTAATCTCTAGGACAAACTCATCATGCTGGCTTTCTGGCATGTACTCCACTGTTCTTATCATCAGAGGAGCTCGGGCCCCTGTGTCACTGAAGATGGCTGTGGTTCTTTTCAGGGCATCCCTGGTCTTTGTTTTGAGCGTGACTTCTCAGCTCTAGGGTAGAACATTGAACCTACCAGCACAGCTCCTTCACCCCACTGGCATAGACTTCCTAGCTCCCACTGACCTTTGAACCTTCCCAGTGCAGATAAAAGAGATTGGTGTGAGTCCTTCTTGTGGGCTCTAGCCCTCCAGTTGGATTTGTGGGAGGCATTGTCACAAGCTCTAGATCTTCATCTGGACTCATGCAAGACATTGCTGTGGGATTCAGGCCTTTGGCTGAACATTCTGTCTTTAGTGTTGTAGACAGATTCCCTGCACTTTAAACTCTGGGTGACCATTATAAATAGTATTATAAATTCTATGTCTTGATTCTAACTGTTCTCCTCACAACCTCTGACTACAACACCTTGTGATGACCTCACCCGTGAGGTGGCTGGGTAGAATCCCTCCTGGCTGACGAAAGGCAGCCATAGGCTGCCAGACAAAAATATTTTTTAGTTCTTGCTGACTGGAGCTGGGTTGGAACCAGTGACCCCTTAGTGCAAATCTCCTGGATCCATTAAGTCAGCCAGCACAGTAAAGCCCCTGGTGAGTGTTTTGACCTGAAGTCAGCCTGCTGCATGGTGGTGCTCAGCTCAGACCCGCACCTGAACAAGCTTAGCACTGACTCTGACACACTCTACTGCCCACACTCTCCTGTCCCAATTAGCCCAGCCTGGGGTAGGAGTGTCACTGGAGAAGATGTGACTGGTCCCCATAGTGTGATAGCTATCAGAGCAGAACTGTCAGTCATGTCAGCCTGATGCTGGAAGCTGGCAGAGGTAAGGAGATGAGCACTACTGGGTGCAGGGCATTTTCTGAGCAAGGCTGGATGCAGCTGTGTGTGTGTGTGTGTGTGTGTGTGTGTGTGTGTGGTTAAAGTGGTGTATGTGGTGCTCACATGTGGCTGTGTGAAAGGATGTGAATGTGACTGCGCATGCCCATGATTATGAGTTTGTAGGTTGTGGTGGTGCTTGCTGTGTGTTTATTATAGGTGACTAGGCATACTGAAAGTGAGAGTGAGATAGGGCATTTCAAAAAGAGATCAGAAAAAGAAAGGTACAGGATATGAGGGTAGGACACCAATGGAGAGATGGAATGGGGAAGAGAAAGGGGAAGAGCTGCCTCATAGGGGAGGATGGTTCTCAGAAGCAGAGGGCTGGGGCATGCTTTACCAGATGGATGTGCTGGATCCTCCCTAAGGGTTCAGGTTGATAGAGGGAGGAGAAAAGCAGCAGCCATATAGAACACTGCCTCTCTAGAGATCCCAGCAGTACTATAGAGTGCCACCCAGGCCCCATGGAACTGTGCCAGGTGACAAGGGTCCAGGGTTCTCACTGTCACTGAGTCCCTGGTGAAGTGATGCCTGCTGCACTCTTGCCCCCTAAATTGTCAGTCAGCAGCTCCTCAGGTGGGTGGGACTCAGCCTGACCTGCCCCACCAGGCCAGGTACTCAGTTATTCTTGGTGCAAAACAAGGGCAGTGCAGGAAGGGGATCCTTCTCCCTCTGACCTTGACAGAGAAGAGAACTGAGGCAGATGGCAGATGGCAGGGAAGCAGGTTGCCAGAGTCTATTTGCTCCACATGTCATCCCAAAGAATTGAAAGGGGCTTCAACTCTTGGGAAGCGAGCACTTTGCAGTGAGTGTCTCGGTCCACGGGTTCTAAGAGCAATGCCTGGAAGCCAGAGCACCTTGGAGTGAGTGCAAAGTAAAAGCTAATTTCTGTCCATGCTGAGTCATGGGCTGCAAAGGTCCAGCCAGGAGCAGGACATTCATGCAGATGGGGTGGGAGGCAGTTTTGTGGAGCCCATCTGTCAAGCAGACACAATATTCCCAGTAACAGTTCAGTGGTAGGACTTGTTCAGTGCCACTGTCCAGATGGGGCAACACCTCTACCTATCTTCTCCTCTTCCAATCAACTGTGAGTGGATCAGATAGACTTTATGATAAACACATTTCCATTGATTCCTTGAAAGCAGAGGTTCACAGACGGAATTCTCTTCTCTCCAAAATCAATACTAGAAGATAGAATTTCTCTCACACTTTTGCCAATCCCTGGAGTCCATTTTAGGAAACAATCAGAGTAAAGGAGGAGAAGGAAGAAAGCCAACAAACCAAAAGCACCAACTAGCCACAGATGCTGAGCTTGGAAGTTCCAGGTACTATGGAGAGAGCTAAACTAGAAGAAGGTGGCAAAGTCCAGCAGTGGAGGCAGAAGCACCTCTGACTCTACCCACCTGCAACCTCTTTCCACTTCCAAAGATGCCAACACTGCCACAAGACCCAAGCAATCAGATTTCCCCCTTGCTGATTAGATTCAGAGGTCCCTGTCCTTATTGGGTAAGCCAAGCTGGCAAAGGAATCATGGCTTCACAAGAGGCTGGGGGCTGATGCCGTCAGGGAGGAGCAAAGATGGCAGATAGATAACAACTGGCTACAGAGGCTCCCTGAGATAGTCAACTTAGAATTCAACATAATACAGAGTGGGGAGCCCCAAACAGAGGAAGATGAATTCTCTCATCCCAAGAAGAAATTAAGTGGGCGACTTGCTGACCATCTGAGGTCCCACCCCAACTTGCCAAGCCATTCTGAGGTCCCGCTGCTTCAACATTGAGTTCGGGGGTTGGCGAGCCAAAAGGAGAGCTGAATTGGCAGGATGCCTACATCGACCTGCGGTGAGTGACAGGATTGGAGCCATTCCATAAATACTGTGGGGGGGGCCTCCAATGGATGACATTCTGGGGCCGAGCAGGACTGGTAAGTAAAAAGGGCAGCAGTGACTTCAGTCAGTTATTTCTTTCCTGAATGGAATTGGTGGAGTGAGCTAGGCCTGGGTCACGTGACCTGGCTGAGACCCAATAGGTTATCCAAAATCAAGTCCCTACAGCGTTGGCACACACTAACCACACTAACCCAGTGAAGCCTCAGAAGTTTGACTGACAGTGCAGGCCACAGCAGCTTCACTGATTCCCATGCCACCATGCTGCAGCTGCCACCTCTGGTGCCTCTGGGCAGCCAGCAAGACCTGTCGCTGTGGGGCCACCAGAGGCTCAGTGCCCACTGGCTGCCCCTGCCCCCACTGCCACCACAGCAGATCCAGAGGGAGGCGGTGCAAAGTCCACCACTGCTGCCGCTGCCGCCATACTCCAGCCACCACCTGGAGGGGAGGCGGTGCAAAGTAATTCAGTGCAGGCTATTGCTTGACTGATCCGGAGGGGAGGGGCCAGCATACACTGTCCCTGTCCTATATGCTCACTAGCACATGGCAGTGGGAAGGGTCATCGCTTCAGAAGAATTGTAACCAACAAAGAAAGAAACTGGGGCCTCCTGGAAGAAGCAAAAGTGATGGGAAGAGGAAGCAACAACAAAAAGTCCCCAGGTCCAAACCCTGAGAACACTGACCCAGGACAGGTAAATACAAAGGAGAATGAGAACAGCAAACATGCAATATCAGACACAGCGCCACTGGACATAGATATATTTGGGACCTCATAGACGAGTTCAAAAGTGAAGTAGTTAGCCAAATAAAGCAAGATATTAGAAGATTAATAAAAGAGATACTAAGCACCCCTCAAGCAGACACAGACGGAAGAAGGGAGGAACTCAAACAAAGGAGAGAACCATTTGATGAAGGATATAAAAAAATATAGAATACATGAAGCAGATTCAAAGAGATCACCAGGAAATTAAAAACTCTATAGAAAGATGGCAGGTCAGCTTGAAAAAAACTAAGGATAGATTATCCAAAGTGGAGGACAATTTTGCAATGTGGGAGTATGAAAGGGAAAACTTTTTAAAAATAACAAGGAAATAAGCAGTAACAATACAAAGGCTAGAAGATGACAAAAGGATCTATAACTTGAGAATAATGAATGTGAATGAAGAATCTGGGGTACAAATAAAGGAACTACAAAGGTTATTCACAGAAATAATTAAGGAAAACTTCCCAAACATAGGAAAAGGAAATGATATTCTGATATATGAGGCATACAGAACTCCAGCCACCTACAACCAAAACAGAGCTACACCCAGGCAAATCTTAATTATTATAATCAAGATCCCAGAAATTCAATATAAGAACAGAATATTAAAAGCTGTTAGAGACAAGAAACAGATCACCTATAGAGGAAGGCCCATCAGAATAACGGCAGACTTCTCAACACAAACCATCAAATCAAGAGGAGCCTGAAGAGAAATATTCCAAGCCCTGAAAGAAAATAACTTCCATCTCAGATTGATATACCTTGATAAACTGTCTCTATAAATTAATGGAGAATCAAGATGCTTCCAAAACAAAGAGGAACTTGGGAAATTCGCAACCACCAATCCAAATCCACAGATAATACTCCAGGGCATTCTAGAGAGAGAGAAAAGTACCAGGATTCCAGGAACAATGGCAGAGGCCTCAATGAATGGAGTAGAAATCAAAATGAAGAAGATAAGCAGTCAACTGACGGCAAAAAAAGAGCATAACAGAAATGAGGCAGATAAGATTTTATTCAAAACTGATATGATTGATAGTATCAAGTCTGAGAGTATAGGCAACTACACTGAAGATGACAAGACTCTACGATACACATTCTGGTTTGATAACTGCAGTTTTTGAAGTTCTATACTATATACAAAGTTGTGTTTTTATTAATACTATTATGTACTGATATATTCAATTATACTATGTCTGATAATATAGACAATTCTATTGGAGATAACAAGAGACAACACAGGAATCATGGTAGAACTCTTTGTACAATGTCTTATATGTTTATTTCATTTCATGTGTTTATAGGAATATGTTTTGTTTTGCCTTGCTTTGTTTTGTTTCTCCCTCTAATATAGAAAAGATAGAAACACATGTTAAGACTCATGAATGTTTAGAATCTATAAACAGTTTATGAGAACTGACCTTATGACACATGATGAAATGAACAGATAACTTTGAAGAAAAAGAGACACTAAAATACCCAGGGCTGCTCCTGGAGTGTCATAAGGTGAAACCCAACAATAGTATTATTCTTTGTTCAGAGTAATGTTAGCCTGCTTGGGTTTGTTCAATCTCAACCTAATTGAAGATATGGATAACTGCATGTATGTTTAAGTGTATAAGATTGATAACCATACTTCTAAGTTTTTGTTGGATAGTTGAACAGAACTGGTTGCAGTCCCACTGTTTGAATCCCCACTATATATCCCCACTTTAGTATCTTGAATAACTATTTGTAAGAAAACAGTCTGTAATCATCAACTAGTGATTTCTTACTGTTTATTTTTTTTCTTTGAAATAATGTATTAGTTCTATCCATTTTCTGTTTTGTTTAGTCTTTCTTTAAATTAAATTTAAAAAAAAAAAAGACACTACAGTACCCAGTGCTGATCACGGGGTGTCATGATGTGAAATCCAGCAATACTATTATTCTTTGTTCAGAATGATTTTAACCTGCTTTAGTTAGTTTAATCTAAACATAAATGAAGATATGGATAACTGCATGTATGTTTAAGTGTATAGGATTGACAACCATGTTACTAAGTTTTTGTTGGACAGTTTAACAAAACTGTTTGCAGTCTCACTGTTTGAATTCCCACTTTACAAGTTCCATTCTTGTACCTTGAACAACTATTTGTAAATCGATAATATGTAAACATCAACTAGTGACTTCTTACTGTTTATTTTTTTCTCTGAACGTATGTATTATTTCTACCTATTTCCTGTTTTGTTTAGTCTTTCTTTAAGTAAAATTTTTTAAAAAAGAACCTGGAGGCTGGTGCAGGAAGAGTGGGTCAGAAACCCACTAGAACAGACTCCCAATCCAGGCCATCTGCTGAGGATGAGTATATCAGCCAGGAGCGAACTGTCCCAGAGAGCCTGAGTGGCAGCAATGATGGGAGAAGACAGCCAGATGTGCTGGCCTACAGGGAACACCTCACTCCTGCTTACACATGCTGAGTTCCCACACACTTCTTTACTCACCCTCCCAATGAGCCTTTTACAGGAAAACAGAAAGGCCAGTTAAGAATGTTTATGGCAAGCCCTCAGCAACCCAAGACCTTACCAGAAATCAGGATTGCTTTCTCCATCTCCCCATCCATCAAGTGGGAAATAGTCCCTGTCCTGCATGTCCACAGCAGTCATTCTGAGGGCTAAAGGAGCTGATGTCTGTGGACCCACTAGTTCTCCTCGAGGGATGGGGTTCCTTTTATCATAAAGACCTGATGTCACTCACAGACCACAGCTCCACAAGCTACACTGCTGCACTGAACAGGGGCTTACTTGGGCAATAGTACCCAGAAGCAGGAGAGGGGTTCAGTGTTAGGGTTGCAAGGAGAAAAACCTAGACACTTGGAGTTCTTTTGCAACTTTTTTCTTCCTCCATCACTGTTTCTAAGTTTTCTTTTGGCAAATTATTTCTGGATATAAATGTCAGAGGTAGATCTGAGACGAATGCCAGAAAACTGATGACTTCTGATTCAGACACTGTATGTGCAAAAGACCTAAATTCTCCTGATGTTAACAACTTGAGTGACTGAACCAGCTTCATCTCTCTCTTCTCACTCAGTTTCAACTTGTTATTCTAAAGGCACCTAACTAGGAAGAGGCTCTGATGAATGACAGCATAAGATGTGAATCAGCCTTCCTGACCAACTAGGGTAAAAAGCAAAACCAGGCAACGGGAACACAGAAGACAAATCAATAATTCTGCCATTTGTCATGAGCTGTTTAATGCATGTCTGCAGTGCCCCTGCAGCACAGGAGCTGGGAACAATTCCAGGGGCTAATCTCCAGGGACCTCAGTCACCCTGGGCCCTGTGGGAAGGTCACCAGACCAGCAGAGACAGAATTATACCAGCAATTGTAGATCTTTTTAATGTCACTGATCAGTCAAATCCTTTCACCTTTCAGGCTGTGCGTGGACATTTTCATAATCCTCAGAGTCCCTGGATGCTGTGCCTCCAGACAGTATTTTTATTCCAATCTTCAGTTGCATATTCACCATCAATTTTTACTACTGAGCTCCTATTCTCAAGCGGACTTCAAGGAGCCCAGTCAGCAATGAGGCTGGGGGGCCCTGAGCTGTTGCCGGGGAGCCATCCTTCCCGGGGGCTGTGAAAGAAGGGATGCACTATCTGCTGCCTCTGTCTGATTTCCTGACCCTTGGGGTCCTGAGAAATGATGAGTCAGTTTTGGGCCAATTAATATCGGTGTGACAGAGAATGAAACATGAGATCAGAATAGAGTCAGGGACCTTGTTCCAGGGACACTGAAAAAGGCTGAACTGAGTGGAAGATTTCTAGAACTTCTTCTCATCCATTCATTTTCCACTACACACCCGTTCTACCCAGGGCGAGGCCTTCCTGTGTGACAGCACAGTGGGCGGAAAAGAAATGTCTCCTATTGCAAGGGATTTGGCTGCAAATCCCTGATCAATGAATAAAAAAATTAAAAAGATTAAGGCAGCTCTCATGATGCACACGCTCCTCCCTCCCCTCTCCCTACAAGAACATTCTCTCTGACTGAATTTTTCACTCTCTTCTCCTCTTATGAATCTACTCATCCTTTCTCCCTCCTCTTCTTTTCTTCTATCCAAGCTTGGCTTCCCAATCTTCTCCTTCTCTTCCCAAGCTCTGATTCTCCAGCCCTGTCTCACTGACAGGAGGAAGCAGATTTCCTGGTTTGAAGGAAGTGCACTCACTGTTCACAGATCAGACCAGGCCAAGCTGCCCTCTGACAGGCCTTCAGAGGGATGTTACTTCTTTCCCTCACCACCCAACACCAAAAGTGAACTAGGCTTCCTGGCCTTTGTTTGTCTCCATGTTTTATGAAGAAGAAACCAAGATTGGAGCACAGGGCTTAGAACCAGAAAGCACAGAGTGTGGAAGGAGGCAGACTCAAACCCTTGAGATTTTAGAGTTGTCAGATGCCCAGACGTGGGCAGGAACAATCACAATGTTATAACATGCTATTCAGTAACATCTATGCTTACCACAGAGCTCTGTCCATCTTCCAGAGGATTCTTCTAATTTCCCTCTTCCTGCATGATCTCCTCTAAGACCTCCAGCCCTCATTTTGTAAACCACCCACCACCCATCAGCTCTAGTGAGTCCTTGCTCTCCCAACGAAGCATAGGGTACAAATTCACATCACATTTAGCATTCCCTTCTCAGGACTCAGCTCTTGATAATTTACAGTCCTGTCTCCTTCTCTTGCTATTCCTTACAAGTCTGGTCTCTTAATGAGGGCTCCTGTAGGGAACAGACGGGCCTAATGCTTCTCCTGTAACTGGTCAGGGTCTGGCTTGGTGTGAGCATCTGGTGGTCAGTCGCATATGGTAAATGGATTATAAATCTCATGAAAATCTATGTAGCAGGGATTAGTATCTTTTTTCTATCACTACAATGTCTAACAGAATGGAGCTAGAGCGTATGTGTGACCTATTTTTCAGACCCAAGCAAACATTTATTCCACCCATTATTCAAAACTCTGTGTTAGAGGTAGTTCTTGTGTTAAAAATGACAGAAGAAACAAAAAGTGTGTTCAGAAGAGAAAAACTAGGATGACTGATGACTGGGCACAGTGACACCTAGCTGGGGAACTGAGACACTTTTAATCCAGGAAACTGAAGAATCAGAGTCCACGGGCATCCTGTTAAGTAATTGAAGGGATGTTGTGAAAGAAGAATTTCTGAAATTTCTTTACTTTCTTTCTTTTTTTGGTGGTTTTTTTTTTTGTAGTGGGGATTGAACCCTTGACCTTATACTTGCCAAGCAGGCACTCACACTGCTGAGCTAAATCCCCGGCCCCTAGAATTTCTGATCTATGGAATCCAAGAGAGAAAACTGATTAGGAGGAAGAGGAAGAGGCAGATAAAACAGCTTTTCTGAACAAAGGGGAGCTCATGAACACTCAGGACTGTGCATGGATGGGCCTTGGGGAAAGGCAGTGGGCACCTCCCTGGGGGAGGGCAGAGACATGATCATCATCACTCCTGCATCAGGATAGAGGTTTGACTGTGTGACCTGGGAACTTTTAAATTTCAGTAGCTATCTGATAAATAGTTAACTCCTTCAGTTGTTTCTCTTGACTAACCGCATCCCACTTGACCACAAGCAAAATTCTGTACCTTGGGGACAGTGAGAAGGGGATACAGGCAGAGAAGCAGGGCATAAGAGGCATGGCTGATGTGGGAGATAGTTATAGAATGGCCACCTGCTCTCTGAAAATTGCCCTTTGTGAAACCTTCCTCTCTATGTGAGTTGGCCATACATGTCCTGGGGGGAGAGGCTGACCTGGTTATCTACCCTAGCTGGAATTAATTCCCATCAGAAAGAGGCAGAAAGCAGGAGGCACTGTGCCCTGGAGGAGACTGAGAGGCCCTCTGCATTAGGTGTCTGGGCGTCAGTGTCTGCGAGTAGAGGAAGGAAGGGCCGAGCAGCAGAAGGATGTGGCCTGATGGCTACTCTCAGGCTTTCTGAATCAGGGATATAAGGAAAAGAGAAGTATGTGATCTGAATGGAACTTGTCCTTGTGGAAAGTTTTTCTGATGAAACCAGGGAATTCAGGACTTCTTAAATCATCCAGAACACTTGTAAGCATTCGGTTTTTTACATTTGCCAAGGTCCCCTAAGGCTACGTGAACTTTCCTCATGTACTTTGTACTATCTATTCTAATGAGTAAACATGTGAAGATTGTCAACAGTTAAGTGAACAGTCAACCAAGTTTCAGGCTAGAATAATCTCCCTGCATCTTCTGTTTATTATATTCAAAGTACAACTTTGTAAATGTGATTGTATAGACTGCCAAAAAGCAAAGACAGAAGAAGTTGGAGTGTGTGATTGCCAAAAATGTTACACTGAAATACTAAAGACTAGAAAATAACAGAAGGGGAAAACTTCCAGGAATGGCCCAAAGACAGTATGCCTGAATGTGTCTGCCCAGCGAAGGTAGATGAAGCTTCCAGAAATACACAGTCATCAAAAACAGGATAGCATTAGAAGAAGATCGCTATAACTTCCTATCCACCTATACAAATGAATGTCACAAGTAATATTCACACAAGAAGAGGTGCTGATTTCTTGATCTTGACATTAACCAATCCGTCTTCTCAATTCTGAATAATGCTTTGAAATCACTGTTGTACAATTTTTCTCCCCTCTCCTCAACCCTGGGAAAACTTGTACTATTTTTTCAGGGGTTTTGTTTAAAATTAAGGTATGGAATGATTTCTAAAGGTTCTTCAGGTCCCAATGTTGTAATTTCATGGCCCAGCTTTAAGCTGTCCTTGAGCTGATTTCCCTGTGTATAAACTGGGTGACCTCAGGATTGCTATGGCACTCCCTGCGTGCAGGAGACTGGTGGACAGTGTTAGGAAGAGGAAGCCAGTACATTTCAATCTTATCTGCTCATATCCCAGAAGACCCATCAGGAGACTGCTGGTAGAGGACAAGGAGTGACATTCTTTGCAACAGGGTGAATAAAAATATTCACAGAGCTCTGGAGTCAGCTCATAGCATTATTTTTTTCTGGAAAGTAAGAGAAATTATTCTATTAGTGAAAAGGAAATGACTCACATTTTTAAAAAAATCCTATATCTCCAGGTGCTGGAGATAATCTGGTAAAAAACTATCATTACTTTTCCTGTCCTAAGTATTTTACAGTCCAGTGAGAAAGTCAGTCCATAAGCAGGAAGTGTTGCCATGATCACTATCCTCACTACATTGGACCTGGGACAGGAATGCCTCTGTTACTTCCAAGAGTCCAAGACGCAGACCTTCCTGGCTCCTGTTTATTGCTTACTGATTATGTGCCAGAACTCTACTAGTGACAAAGATCATTCCACTCTCTTGGAAGTGACCAGACTCTGTGGGAAACCCTCCTAATTTATCGTGAGTCAATAAAAAATTTTTAAAGGATCACATAATAAATTTCTAGGGTTCGCCCTGCCTTAAGGATATTATGTACATGACTGAACTCAACTTGTATGCAATCCTGAGAGGTAGATATTACCTATTACACCTGTTATACCAATAAGAACATTTAGATCAATGCAGACTTAGGGTCCTTCCTTCTAAAGATATGGACTAGGGTGCCTCTAGTATACCATCTACCCAAAAATATTTTATGAGTGAGATTACTGATCATCTTAATAAGAGAAATCAGAACAAGAGGCGTGTAGGAAAGAAAGGGGTGCCCCATACCCTGTGGACCTCTACTTGAGTGGCCAGGTGAATTTCAGTGTATTTGCTTGCTGTGAGAAGACTCACATCACCGTTAAGTCCCCAGGGCTGCTTCCTGCCAATGGCTAAGTCCTCCACTGCCACCAAGTGTGGCATCCGCACAGGCAGGAGCATGCTGCTCCCTAACCATGGCTGTTCTGAGACTCACCAGAAGAGTGCTGAGATACTCCATCTTGGGGGAGTTAGAGTGCATTGATGGCCCAGGACTGGGCAAAGGGGAGAACCAAATGCAGCTGGCAGCCATGGCAGGTGCTACTCAGCATCTCAAGAGTTAAGATTTGGCAGTGTCTGCCACTGTAACAGGCATAAGAATCACCACTTACGGAGAATCACCGTGACCAGTGTCATGCTACTACTACACGTACTCTAATGACTGCAACGATTTTACAAGAAAGCAGCATTTTCTCCCTTTTGAAGTGAACAACCAGGACTGAAAGAAGCAAGTGATTTGCATGACTTCCCGCGAGTGGCAAGGGACAGGGGCAAAGTTTGAACTCAGATCTGCTTACTCCAAACTTTGAAGTCTATACAGCCACCCTGGGGTGCAGGCCACTGTTCCAGGAATTAGGTCTCTGCATTAGAGATGGCTCCTAGAGGTGGAAGAGATCTGGGGCTGGAAACAGCTCCATGCCAGAGCTTGTCCAACAGCACCCATAGCTCTGCTCCTTAGTCACAAACCTGCTGCATCTGCTTCTGCCTCAGTTTCCCCATAGTCTCCTGGCAAGCAGCAGTAAATGATGGTCAGTTATCTCAGCTGAGGCTGTGAGTACTGAAGAGATAATGACAATAAAGCACTTGAAAGATAAAATGTAGCAACTGTGATAATTACTGCTTTAGCTAGATTCCCTCCTCCCTTACTGTCGAGAGCAGACCACAGACCCTGGGAAGGCCCAGGGCCGAGTGTAGGGCCTGGAGCTCAGCATAGTGGCTGAACAGGGCAATGAATGAAAACCCCAAAGCTCATCTAATCCTGCTCCTGGGTCTCCTCTGACTCTCCACGAGCCACATGATGCAGGGAAGCTGAGCTGTGGCCCCAACTGTGAGTGGCTTTGTTCCCCCTCCACAGAACGCCACTGCACCATGGCTTAGGTTAGCTGTTTGAGTTAACTGCTCTTTAGTAAAACTGCACACGCTCCAGTTATGGACGTGTAATTACACAGGCGGGTTTGTGCAGTCCAAACCTGAAGTGAATGTTTGGAAAAGGTCCCTGTATGAGTGTAAATGTTAAAAGCCACCAGCTGAGCCAGTTTCTAGCGGGTGTAACCTCTGTGGGTGGAGAGGAATCCTCTAGGATCCCGGATGCAGAACCTTAGAGCTGGTGGTCACAGAGGACAAGAAGAGAGGAGGAAGGGACTGTTACTTTAAAAAAAACAGCAATCTACTCATTCATTCTATGCTCTCAGAGAAGAACCACCCCTTTGTCTCACCTTTATGGCCTCTGAGCATCTGCAGCGCAGGAGCAGAGCATTTCACTCCAGCCCTTTTCAGAAGGAAAATGTCAGAGCAGGACATGCCCTGGAGAGTTTTGTCACACAGCTTGCAGGGAGCAGTGCCTGCTCTCTCCCAGTCCCTCATCTCTCCTGCTTCCAGTCGGCCCCCAGTGCCAGGCCACTCTTGAGTTTTTGAAGCACAGGAAAATGTCCTCAAAGGTACCAGATTGAGGTCATGAAATTCATTCATTCACTCTTACCTCTGCCATGGCAATATTTCCTGTTTCCAGGGGCAAGAGGCTGCCTGCTTCATTAACCCCTGAGAGCTGTCAAAACCCATTTGAGGATTTCGATAACACAAGCATCTAGTCCGTCAGAAACCTCAGATCCAGGATGCGAAGCCTGATATGAAAAGCCAAAGAATGGTTCCTACGACTGCCCCTTACAGCAAGGAGTTGGAAAGGGGAAGTGGCTAGTCTCTGAGCACCAGAGAGGAAAGAAGCATTTTAACATCTGGTTGGCAACTGATGATCTCAGAGAGATGAAAAGGAAATAAGCTTTCAACCTTGTCGTTGTTTAGTCATTCACTTCTCCAGCTCCTTGAAGTGAGCAGCTAGAATAAAAGGCCATATAGAGCAAGGTGGCAGTGCTGTGATTGAGGTCAGCACGCAAAGGTGCTGGGAACACACAGAACAACCAGGAAACTTTGGAGCCAGAAGAGCCCTCTTGGGAGAGAGGATGATCGGACTGAATTTTGAAGAGTAAATAAAGTTAGAAAAGAGTGTGATGTGTTCAGGGAAACACATGTGCTTTCAGATGCTAGACAGAGGGATTTATGGGGAACAAGCAGTCAGAGGCTTGTATGCTGGGCTAAGATCTTCATGCATTTCTGAAACCCATGGCAAGCAGGTGACCATCTGAGCACGGGAAAGTGCAGAATTAGCTTTACTTTCTGAGATGATTCCCACGAGAATGTTCCAGGAGGGCTGGATTCGAAGAGGAATGGGTTCAAAGATATTAAAATAATTTTTAAAAGGAGTGATGGCTGGTGCTCAGGCTATGCAGAGATGAGGGGGACAAGCCGGGAAGCACAAAAGGGGGAGAAGGAGTGTGTGGGTACTGAGTGCCAGTGTAGGAGAATCTAGAAGAGAGGACAGCCCAGGTTTGCTTGAGTGAGCCCATTTAGGGCAAGAGGTGTAGTACCAGGGGAAGCTGGGGGACAGCTTGGACACACTGAGACTTGAGACCCCTGCGGCCCTGCAGCTGCAGGTGCTCACAGAGCTCTTCCTTGGTTCCCATATTGCAGGTGCCATAAGAAGCAAGGACAGAGCCCTCTACTGCACCGTAGATTTGTGGAAAGCTGCATGCTAAGAAGACTGGATGGGGGGTTCCCACCTGATTCCTACAGCTACTTCATATCCCTGGAACAGACACCACCTCACCAGAGTCTCTGAATGGGAATGGAGACGTCTTCCTCCATGTAGCATTGTGGCAGTGACCCGTGGCAAGGGGATGAGGTTGACAAATAAACACAGGACATTTGGTCTACTCTTAATCCCATGAACAGTAAGTAAAAATTTCATCATAATACATTCTAAATGTTGTATGGGATATACTTTTTCTAAAAAAAAAAAAAAAGTATTCATTATTTATCAGTTTTAAATTAACTGAGTAAGGCCAGGGATTTAGCTTAGTGGCCTAAGCGCTTGCCTGGCGAGCATGAGGTCATGTGTTTGATCCCTGGTATCAAAAATTAATTAGTCAATTAATTAACTAAGTATCTCATACTTTTATTCAGTAAGTCTAGCAACCTTACAGGAATTTGAGGCAAGGCCGATTTTTAGATTCCAGTCCTATGAAGGCCATTTTGTGCTCTCAGCAAAGGAATTACGTGGGCAGTCCTAGCTGATATCTGGGTCTGGTTATTTACTATACTTATCCAAAGAAGCCGTGTGATTTGTGTCTTTAGGTACTTGTTGGGGGAGGGGAGACAGGGAACACTGATCTTCCAGCAAAGGACATGGGATCTGGCATTGGCATAGCAGCTGGCTCAGAGCAGACCCCAATAAACATCTGAATAAAGAGATGGATAGGTAGATCCAAATTTCCATTCCACTGACTGAAGGACTTCGGACAAGTCACTTAGCACTCAATCTCCATCTCTTTTTGAGAAAAATGGAGAAAATAAAATCTTCTTGCAGACATGAAGGCTAAGTGAAGTCTTTGCACACAGTGCCAAGCAGACATATTTCTCTTGCCCTGTTTGCTCCCTGCCCTGCCCACCAAGGCGGCAAGCTCATATTCCCTGCCTGTTATGGTTTGAGAACTGGTGGTCAACTTAACGCCAGCTGGATTACATCAGCATGCATTGAGAGAAGATGCTCCACCTCAGGAAGGTTGCCAAGATAAATAGGTGGAGAAGAAAGGAGGTGTTGAGAGATGAGGCGTTAAGGAGGCATTGTGGGTTCTCCTACAATTGCTGTCTGAGCTGTTGGTTCTCCTGGAGAAGCTTTGGTCCTCATATCGAGCATTGCTTCCTGGCTCCAGAGGGGAAGACATGTGCTGCTTGGCCTCCAGGATGAACTCGTCACGCTGCTTCCTGGAACGTACCCAACTGTGCTTGTCATCGGAGGAGCTCGGGGTCTCCATGTTGTGAGGACAGCTGTGGTCTTTGTTGTGAGTGTGACTTCTCGACTTCAGCATACAACCTTCATCCCACTAGCACAGCTCCTTCACCCCACTGGCATAGACTTTCTGGCTTCCACCACTGACCCTTGGGTCTTCCCGGCACGGATCCATAAAAGAGACTGGCGTGAGTCCTTCCTGTGGGCGCTGGACCTCCAGTTGGACTTGTAGGAGGCATTGTCCTGAGCTCTAGATTTTTATCTGGACTCATGTACGACATTGCTTTGGGGTTTAGGCCCTTGACTAAATAATCTATGTCTTTCGTGTTGTGGACAGATTTCCTGAATTTTTCTTTGTTAACTCGTGGTGACCATTATAAAAATATTATAAACTCCATGTCCTGATCTGAATTGTTCTCTGTGTACAACCCCTGACTACAACACCGCCCAAGACCCTTGTCGCCAATGTGGACAAGAAGGAGATTCTCATAGTCAGGTCTTTGCCCTGTGAGTCTGGACCTCAGAGATTGTTTCTGAAAGTAGCAAAAGGGATGTGCTGACTCCAATCATTTCCTTATGATTAGCATCATTGCTTAATGCAATGAGGAAGAAAGCGAGACAACCCTAGGTGTTGCTCTTCCCGCATTTGATGTCCAGAGTGGCAGTCAGCACTCCCACCCGATGCCCGACTCCATGTGAAGACAGCTGTGTCCAGGCCAAATCTGTGCATTCGCAGAGGGGGCTTCTGAGCAGGCTGGAGGACACTCACAGCTCCTCTTGTCAGCTTTGGAGAAACTTCCAAACCACTGCCATGCCTAGCAGCCCTGGGGCTGCCAGCAAGACGCAAGTGTGTTGAATGAAGGAGGCAGGTGCCTCCTACAGAGCTCGGGTCTGATTTCTCATTGTCATCAGCTTGCACTCACATTTCCCTTTCAATCTGCAGTGTCCTCGGAAAGGCTGCTTCCTGCTAGGCTGCCATTGTCACTCTTTTGCTCAATCTACATGCTTACTTTAGCAGATTCCAGGTCTGCCTGTCTCCTGCTCTTCCCTCTGCCTGGAAATGTTGCTCCCTGCACAGCTTTGAGGCCTCATCCTAGATCCAGGCTCGGCTGTAGGCATCCTCTGGCACCACAGGGCTCTTACCTATCTCTGAGTTCCTAAAGGAAAATTGCCTGCATCCTTCCTGTGAGCCCTGAATTAAAATCTGCTTTGATTTTACCATGTAAATTTCCTCAGAATGTTTTATCTCTTTAACCTGATTGTGAGCTCTTGAAAGGAAAGGCAGAAAGCAGTGTTTCTTTTCTGCCTTCTCAAAAATGGGCTGCTGCTCGCATTAGAGCCAGCCCTGAGTGGATGGTCAGTGAGCAGAGGAACCAATAAAGCACCAGCATCAAGGACATTCCTTTGCCCAGAAAATTAGCATGGGTTCACGCCTTGTGGGGAGGCAATTAAACAGACAAGGGTCTTGCCCTTCAGGGATTTATAAACTAAAACAGTCAAGGTGACTCTGATAAAGAACATAGAGGCAGTCAGACAAATGTGCAGGTACTGGATAAACAGTGGTGTTTAGTTTCTGTGGAAGCAAAGGGGCAAACACATTTGAGGCCCTGGAAGAATAAAAAAGGAGTCTTAATGTGAATTTATTCATTTAGTCACTCAACACATGGATAGGCTTGAAGTGGCAAAGCACACAGAACAATCAAACCTGGGAGGTGCCAGGGCATTTATTGTCATCACACATTTGCCTGGCACTGATGCCCAAACTTTTCAGTCACCCTCTCATCCCAGGGCCAGAATTGTGGGTTGCTGTAATAATACTAGTTGCCTCTTCTCTGTTCTCTATCTTGCTGGCAAAGACCAAGTAGGGGATACAGACATGGTGTGGCGGGGAACTGGGGTCTATGACCAGGTGGCTGCTAAACAAGGCCTCCATGTGTCCAGACTGGGCAGGGTGGACTTGCAAAGGGAAGATCCCACCTGGGAAAAGGGGCAAAGGAAAAAGAGCCAAGGAAGCTTAGGAAGAAAGCCTGTTGAGGGCGCATTTTCTGTTCCTTTTACCATGAGATATCTCTTCTCCTGAGCAAACCCTTAAGAAAAAACAGAAAGACAATTCTGAGTGAATGTATTAACCAATGTTAAAGTCCTGTTATTTTGTTTTAAAATTCTGTGTCATCATCTTTATTTTGTCATTTTTAACAAACAATAAACCTGCACTTACCTTTGTAAACAAACAAACAAAAAAAAAAAAAAACAAGAAAGAAAGAAAGAAAAAGTATTGAGTGGAAGCTGTGGTCTGGTCCTGGAGCCCTGGAAACCACAGTCCAACTCCATCAAATTTCATTCTGGAACCAAAAGACCTCCAGACCTCCCACCAGGCTTAAATTATCAATCTGTTCCTTTTCCACCCAGCCCACTTAGCCCTCCCCCATGACCCTATGGGCCTCAGGGAAGCTGTGACACTGTAGAGCAGGATGGATATTACTCTCTTCACTAAACTGAGACAGTCCTGGCGATCAGGATGCTTGGCTCCTACTGTAGTTTGACTCCTCCAGGCATTAGAGATGCTCAGATGGTAATGTCCCACCCAGCAGCAGGCCAGGAAGCCTCCCTGAGTGTCCCTCCCCTGGCTCCCCCTGTCTCTTGGCTCTTGCTCCTCTTTCCATTCCCCTGGCAGACAAGGGGACCAGGGCCCCCAGCATCAATCTGCTGGGCCTCAGAAAACCTGTCCTGCTGTGATGGATTTTTTAATTGGCTTGTGACAAACATTTAATACCTAATAGAGCTCTTACCAGCACAGTTAATTAAGAATGTGACTAATCTAATGCAGTGGGAGCTTGGAAAGAAAGAAGGGAGACTAGGAGAAAGGGGAGCAGGACTGGGGGAGATGGGTACGTTTGGAGCTGCAAAATGACTGTGGAGCTTATTTTTGTCTGGGAAGGAGGGAGTGCAGATATAAAATGCAGAAAGATCGCACTGAATTTGCAAGTGGGAGGCAAAATGTTAGTGAGTTGCAGAGCAGCCAAGCAGACAAGGCCCTCTCTCCTTAGCTTCTTGCTTGGTCCCATTGTGCACATGGGCTTGTCGCCTCTGGCTTGTTAGCGATGCCTGAGCGAACAGGGGCTTTGTGGATCATCTAAAGCTGTGCAGATAAATGCTGAGTGTTACAAGCTTGTTACTGAGCCTGTCTCACAGAGGGTAGCACAGCTTGGCACTGCTACCCTAGAGCAAGGGTTCCCTATAGTCCTTCGTGGACCCCCACCATCAGGGCAGATTGCAGTGTGAACACAAATGCAAAGTTCATAACTCCTCTTAACCACACAATCAGGCTTACATGCAGTCATAGCATGTGAACATGCAATGCACAGATGCTCACACTAGTGCAGGCTGTACTACAAGTGTCCAGGTACCATTGTGTGGTTGCACACAGCAAACATAAGCTCCGTGCATGGAGGACATACACACAGAGTGACTCATTGGTATGGAGACTCAGGCAAAACATATCCATGTACACCCATGGAGGGAGCACAAAGCCTGCTCAAATATGCGGTGCACACACAAGTCCCCTCCAGTCTACTCTAGAGCCTTGTTTTTGCCTTGCTGTTCCTGGATCTGGGACATCCCACTGCCCTTCTCCTGAGTCTAAACACCTGTTTTCCTAGTGGGATGGGGCTGCAGCAGTTATGGACCAGCCACAGAATTCTGATAAGTGCCTTTCACATAGGAGGGGTGTAGGGTCTGGGAGCAAGGAAAGGCAGCCCAGAAATACAGGATGCTGTCTGTACCGCAGTGGTCGTGGGAGGATGGGGAAGGAAGGGCTCAGTGTCAGGGCTGGCTTTCAAGAGGGTGGTATGGGGGGAATTTGAATTCCTGATGCAGATGCCATAGTAACTAGTGGGGATGAAGAACTATTTTGAGTCTCTTCTGCAGCACAGTGACAGGCACTGCACTGAGCTTTACAAATGTCACCTTTCATATTCTGATCTGTAATGGCAGGTGATAAGATTAGGGCAACAAAGCTGTGATTTAGCAGTTCCAAGACATTTGATAACTCACCAGGCCTCAGTCACCAATTGTCTGCATTAATCCCCAGAGCAAACCCATGTGGTGTGTGGGCGGGATTGAGTTTTCTTTGTCTTTGGAGAGGGAACGTTGAGCCTTGTGAACATCAACTCCTGGAGGGTAAGATGGCTCACTCTTAGTGCAAGAGTCACATCCAGGTTCAACGTGGTCACTCATGGACCTCTGGGCATCAGAGAGGGCCTGGGCATTTCATAACCAACCTGGAAAGTGGTGTCAGGACTGGCAAGGGACTGGGGGAGGCCATGCAGACCTGGTCCCATGGGCAGATGTTGGAACATCTGGGAAAGCAGCTCTTATTGGGACAGAAACAAAGGACAGGTTTCTTGGTAAGACTGAAAAGAAACTCATGATGAGAATCATACCTGTAGAGGCCAGAGGAGCACCTGCAACAGGTAACAACCTAAAAAGGTGGAGAAGCAGCCAGGCAGGGAGAAGAGCCCATTTCACCTCCCTTCTTTGCTTATCTCCACCTAATTTATAATTACAGTTGTATGTTACCTAAGCATGGGGACATACTCTGAGAAATGCAGCATTATGTGATTTTGACATCACAAATATCACAGAGTGTTCTTACACAATTTAAGAGGGCTATAGCATCCTGAGGAGACATGATTTTACAGGACCATTGTTGTAAGTGAGGTCCGATGTTAGCTGAAAAGTCATTAAGGGACACACAACTGTGTCCTGTAGATCTATAAGGGCCTTTTCCACTCTCCAGCACATTTATACATATAGGATTGTTGGGTACAGATGTGGAAAAGAACTTGGAGCTCTCCTGCACCAGCAGATGAGTGGTGCAGAGTTACAAAGAAAACAGGTCTATCCGGGTCAGCCTTCCCACAATGTTGCCCCTGTTACAGATGAGGAGACGGAGGTTCAGAGGGTCAGTGACCGTAGTACCAGAGGCCACCAGGGTAGAAAGTAGCTAAGCTAGGTCAGGAGTACAGATTCTCAGCTCTCTGCTTTCTCTACCTTCTGTTGGAGGAGACTGGAGCATTAAAATATGCACAGGGATCCAAGCATTCTGCAGGTCCTTAGTTGCCAGAGGGCACTTGTGGTGAGATGCAAAGTTGGGGACAGCAGGTCACAGAGGCCAGAGTGCATCCCAGGAGCATGTCTAGCCTGTGTGTCATCTCCCCTTGGGCTTCACGCTCCTTCCTTAGCTTTCTCTCTTTGCCTCCTTTGTTTTTGTGTCTAATGTCCCTCTTGCCTTGGTCGGGAAAGGCAAGTGGCACTCTGTCACTTTGTTTTTCCTTTCTTGCAACAGCTCCAAGAGGGGAAACAGATGCTCACAGTGGGACCAGGTGTCAGGGCACCTTCTTCCTCCTCTCACAGAGTGGAGGCACCTTCATACAGCATCCCAGGCCTTTCCCTGCAGCTGAGAAACATCCTCACAACTGTGTGTCTGATAGTCTGATCTCAGGAGGAAAAGAGGAAGCAGGCAAAGAAGAAACAGGATAAGAGGCAAGGGTCCCAGAAAAGCAGAAGGGTGGGCAAGACTTATCTTAGGAGAACAAAGCCCACCCTTGTTTGCTACTTCTTTGTAAGGTGACCTTAGCTGAGTCATTGAACATCTGCGAACTTCATTTATTAACTGGGAATAAATCTCTGCACACCTCCCTGGATTCTCATTGGAAAGAAATAACACATACAAAAGAGGTTTGAAAACTGTAAAGAGCTACCAAAATGAAAGGTATTTTTATTGTGTGGAAGAAAGAAGATCAAGAATGACAGAGAAAGAGAGTGAGAAGCCAGAGGGTGAGGAGTAGGTGCCAACAGAAATGAATGCTTCCCCATGGAGAAATGCATTAGACACTTTCAAACGTTCATTCTTTTCTACAAAAGCATAAAGGAAAAGCTATTCCTAATAGGTATCAATTAGAAGACTTAAGAGTTAGCTTGTGGCATCTCTGATTGGGAGATATCATAGCAATCCTTTCAATTATTTCCAACCCCAACTTAGTATATAAAATTTCCTGTTTCTTATCTCAGTCACCCTAGAGAGGTCAATGCTAAGGATAAAGGAGGTGGAAATGCGTGTGGGCCCCCCATGGGGGAGAAGGCTGGATTGGACTTAATAATTTTGTGTTTCCCAGATACAGACCTGCCTGGTTGATGAGTAGGAAGAGGGTATTGAATGTATTAAGCACATACTTTCCCATGCCCCACTCTGGACCGACCAAATTCAGGTCTCAAGAATTGGGCCTGGACATCTACATTAAAAAATACGCTAGGTTATTCTTAGGCATGGCCAGATCTAAAAATCATCTCTGTGTCTCAGGCCCTCCATGTCTCAGAGGTTAGCCCATCTGCAGCCACAATTGCCTTCCTTGCTGCCCTTCAATCCCCAAAGTCAGGTCCATTTTGAGAAAGCAGCGTTGGGCTACTCATTCTCCTTGTTCTGACCATGACTCCTCTTTGTTTCTCGCATCCTACATCATTCTTTTGACCCAAAGACCATCCTGGGAATTGTACTTGGGAGTGAGCTAGCTTGCAAGGAGTTGAGCAATGGGTGGTCTCAAAGACACAGTTCAAAGGTAAAGGAGACATTGACTGCCAAATAAATAACACAAGTGAGCTGAGACCAAAGAGCTGGGTAGAGAAAGGAAAACCAAGTGAGAGACCACAGTGGATTTAGATAGAGAATCCTTGGGAGAGCATAGCCTTGACATTTTGGGGAATGCGAAAAAATGAGGAGATAGCTATCATTCATGCAAGACCATCTGCACCATCCTAGTGTAGATGAATCACTGCAGCCAGTCAAGGTGACTGGGTGTGCTCCACCCTGCTTCCAGGGAGGGAAGGAGTTCCACCTGGTTTCCTGCAGCCATGCCTGTCGGGACACCATTCTGAGTGGGAAACAGCTCCCAACAAGCAACTTCTGACTTACCAAAGAGTTAAAGATAATAGAAGTTTTTAGTTAATTCTGTATCCTTTGCTGGTGATCAAGTTCAACTTTAGGAGTCAGGATAAAATAAGGAAGGGTTTTGTAACACTTTTCAGTTGGCTGTTTTCTATGACTAGTGACTAGAAACACAGTTCCATACCACTGGGCTTTCCATTTGTTAAAAGCTTTTTAAGACATCGTATACAACCTCCCTGTGCTGAAGAAAGTCTGCTTGGCCAGACAGCTTAGGTACTGCTGAGACACTGAAGATTTCTAGTCAGGTGCAGGCTGTCAAGGGTCTGAACACGTACAGGGTGCTTGATGCTAGTCTAGATGTTGGGGAAGGGAGACAGACAGCATTAACAGAAGACCTGATGTGTGTCTTCAAGATGCCTACAGATTAATTAGGGAGGTAAAAAAAAAGAGCTCTGTGTATTCATTCTACCATGAGATATTGTCCCACCAGCCAAGACACCACAGACCAATGCCAGCAAGATCTAGACCAAGACAAAGGGCTGCGTGAAGGGGTAATGAGGAAAGCAGGTATGGAGTGAGCTAGAGCAATCAAGGTTCTCAGAAGGGGCCAGATTTAAGCAAGAGAGTGTGCATGAGCCCCAGTCCAGGCTACTACAGGGCAGACCAGGAGGGCCTGCACTAAGAGAACGTGGTTTTCTGCCATCCTGCCACATAGCAGAAGTCAGTGTGAAAGAGCAGGAACCCTGCAGAGGTAGAAGGAAGGTCCTTTTCTGCCTCTAGCTCCAGTCATCTCATTGATCTGGCTTTAATGTCTCATGGGTTTGGATGACACACGGATCAGTGCCATATCGTGTGTGGTTATTGGTCACCCACTCCTTCACAGAGCCTCCAAGCACGTGCTTCTGTCTGCTGAGGGCACTGAGAGAAGAAAGAGCCAGTTCATGATTGTGTAACCACAGTTGGCCTTGACTTTGACAAGAAGCACCAGCTGACCCCACTCCCAGCCAGCTGATCCATCTGTATGCAGGGCACTCCCCAGCCCCGCTTTATAAATAAACCAAGAGAAGTCATTCTGTCCCAAGAGATCAAGATGTCTCTTGAAATACAGAGATATTCTTTCTTGTGCCTCTGTGGTTCCTGAGTTCATTGTTATTCTTTGGGGGATGAACAGGGCTTGGATTGAACATGGTTCCCATCTGCAGCTGAGAGTATCAGAGAACATGGAGGGGCCTGAGTAGGGAGGCAGGGACACAGACAGCAATGCTCTCGGCTGTGCCCTGATGTAATAAATGGGGCCACTAACTGCACAAGAGAGGGAAACAAAAGAGAAGCATAATGGAGGAGGATGAGGGTGGGAGGGTGCTGGGATGGGAAAGGGGAAGTGTGAGAAAGAGATATTGACAGAGACATAGAGAAGAGATGCTGGCAGAATGACAGTGTGAACTACAAGCCCAGGGGAAGGAGAGAGATGGTGGAATTAGGAGAAAAACTCAGCAGCGGACAGTTTGAAGTGAAGCCTCAGGGCTGTGCAAAGGCAAAAGGTACAGAGACAGCTGCAAGGAGTCTGAGAGCACGCTGGGGGGGAACAGAGATGTGAGGAGGGATGCTGGGGAGGGGTCTGCACAGAAGACTGAGGGAAAAGGACCCTACAAGAATGCTGGTCTGAGCGTGGGTAGTAAGCACCAATGTGCATCTGCGTTGCATTTGCCCCAGCATAAAGAAACCACTTTGAGTGATTTTAAAAGCACGGACCCTGGACTAAGGCTGTGTAGGTGAGTCCTGGTGCTACCACTTCCTAAGAGGCTGACACTGGTAAATCAGGAGAACAAGCTGAGCCTCAGTTCTCTCTGTGTGAAAATGCGGTTATATTAGTGCTCAGTCCAGGGTTGTCACAAAAGTTAAATAAAATGTTATAGGTATCATGGAAGTAGCTAGAACAGTTCCTGACACATAGAAGACCAACACTCAGGGCTGCATTGCACATAGGATGGTAGATATATAAGGGGTCAACGAAACAGGAAGGATGGGCCAGGAACAAGGAAAAGCCACCAATGAGCCCATCTTTCATTTTCAAGTTTCTCAGTCTTAGTAGACAGGATTTGGTTGGAAGCAGTGGAGACGAGGAGGAAAGATCAGCTCCCAAAAATAGATCAGGACAGCAGGCAAGCTGAGGAAGTCTGAGCCGAGGAAGAGGAAAAGAAAGAAGATGCAGGTCATCCTCAGAAGGGACTCTGGAGAAGCAGAGAAGCAAGTATAAGGCCGACTTGCTGGTGATGCTAGCAAGACTGCAGAGCAGGCGCCCAGCCAAGGTAGACTGGCTTCATGGCCTGTAGCCCAAGCATCAGGAAGGACGGTTGCAGAAGAAGAGGGTCAGGCTCCACCCATAAGGAGCTACTGCCCTCGCCTTTTATAAAGCCCAGGAGGGGAAGGAAGATGAAACTCTGGGCCTTGTGCACTTCCGTTTTACCTTCCAGGGATGAAGCGTTTTCTTCTTAAACCTCTGTAAGACTTCTGCAATTGCCTTCCTTTGTGACAAGAGTTCCCACCTACACACCTGGCTTTGTGACAAAGATTTCCACCTGCACACTTGTGGGAGACACGACACTCCCCAAAACAAGATGCAGAAATGTCTCTGGAGCAAAGTCTCGGATATCAATCCACAAGGTGGAAGCAGGAGCAGCAGTGTCAGCCTACAAGGAGGACGGTGGCAGGGATGCCCCCACCACACACACCCTGGAGGCTGGCTCTCCTGCTCTCTGAGGGCCTATGGAAGAGGGTCCCTGCTCATGCACAGGACAGAGCAAGACTGAGAGCAGTGCCCTGCTTGGAGTGGGCGATGCTCTACAAACGGCATTTTGGACTCTGGTATTAGAGGTGGTTCATGAATCAGGGGAGACCTCAACATTTTCCCTGAGAAAAATGCAGGTATTTGGTGTCTTAAACCCCCATAATGTATTAAACCAGGCTCCTGGCAGTAGAAATGGGCCTGGAGCAGCAAACAAGAACATGCTGAAAAAGTTAAAATGCATTAATTACCAACTGCCAGTGCTCATTTGTGGTTATGGATATTGTAATCACAGCTATCACTCACTGCAAACCTCTCCAGGGTGCAGGTACTTATAGCCATAAGCTCCTAAATCCTCTCAAGGACCCTACAGAGCAGGGATGCCAGTTCTTACTTCCTGGACAAGGACGTGGCTCAGAGAGCTGAGTCAGTTGGCCCTAGAGACACCACTCTTCCCATGTTGCAATTCTCCTCGCTCAAGGAAAAAGTTTTCCATTCACTTCAGATTCTACTTTACATTTCATTGCGCCGGAAAGCTGTTCCCATCCTGACTCCTACCTGTGGGATGGTGCTAACTTCTTGGTGGGGCGGGGCTACCTATTGTTTGTGCTGTTGGAGTGACACTGTTTCCCTCTAAGTTGTTTGAAGAGTGAAGTCTCACTGCTGCAGGGACTATTCCATGTGTGGCTAGAACCGCAAAGACAGCCCATAAAATAATGAGGCCACCATTTCCCTGTAGTGAGATTCAGACTGGTATAGATTACTGTTGCCAGAAAAAGTGGACAGGTTTGGGGTCAGGCTTGCCACTGTTCAGACAGCCATTTGGGGACCTGTGACAGCTGTTCCTACTTCTCTTTTTTCTCTCTCTGGCAGGTGGAATCTTTTAGCAGCTTCATCCTCTCATCTGTCCCCCTCCAAAGCAAGGCCAGCAGTTGTGGCCCATCTTCTGTCCCGAATGCAGACTGGACAATCACACAGAGACCTGTGCAGTTTTTGTGCTGGCACCTGTGTGTGTGTTTCTCACCACAGCCCAAACACCCATAGCAGAGGAGGAGGGAGCAAGCAGTAAACGGACAGAAGAAAAAAGAGGGGCGAGCACATGAAAGTATGGGAGGGCGTGTGTGTGTGTGTGTGTGTGTGTGTGTGTGTGGTGTGTGAGGAAACCCCAGGAGATCAGCTTCCAACAGTGATTAATTTAGTGGGAGAAATAGATTCTCACTGCCAGCCACTGAGTTTGCAGCAGCTGACAATGAAGCAGCGAGCTCGGCTGTCAGGAAGCCTGCTCCTGTGAGAAGGCATTTGTGAGCTTAGTGTTTCTGTGCCAATAGGAACCTGTGGTAGGAGCCAGGCCTCTCTGTAGTGGGAAAGGAACCACCCAGCTCTCAAGGATGGGAGCTATGAACTCTTTCTGGAGTTTACTTCTGGGTTAAATGGGACTGAAGTGCCAGAGTTCCCATGCATACCAATGCCAGGCCTGCACTGTCCCAAGAATGATGGATGGCACCTCTGGGCTGGGATTGTCCTCCAGCCTGTCCACTCTTTCAGCATTGCATCTTCCTTTTAGCCCAGATGACATGAGATTATCAAATATGAAGTCACTCATTCATTCATGCAAAGAAATGTTTTGAGTGTCTGCTATGCCTCAAGTCGTGTGTTAGATGCTATAGTTATGTGGTGCACAAAATAGATAAAGACCTTGCTTTCAGAGGAGCAGTGAAGGGAACAGAGAATCAAATAAATGATGAATGGGTCTCAAATATTCATCCCATAATATACTTATGGTTCTGGTGTTCAGAGGGAGCCCATTAGAAGCATAAAGCCTAGCCAAGCATGATGGCACATGCCTGTAATCCCAGCACTCTGGGAGGCTGAGGGAGGAACATCATGGATTGGAGCCCAGCCTGGGCAACTTAGAAATTTAGGGAGGCTCTGTGTCCAAAAAAAAAAAAAGTTTTTTAAGACAGATTGTAGCTCTGTGTATAGGCCCTGGGTTCAATGCACAGTACTACAAAAAACAAAGGAAGGAAGAAAGAAAAGAAAGAAGGAAGGAAAGCAGAAAAGAGAAAATAAAAAGACATCAATGTCATCTAGTCCAGTTTACTTGGCATTTGTAGAAAGTGAAGCCCAGAGAGGTTACATACCTCCTCCAGTCACAGCATCGATGAGGACCATAGAATTTCTATTCTTTTCAACACTTTCCCTGCCATACCACACTGCCACAAAACAAAGAACCCTAATATAATGAAACATATTCAATATTCCTGAAGTATCTTCTTTGAATATCTACTTTGTCAAACACTCCATGAAACAAATGTTCTATAGTGAGCTCAGTTTGGAAAATGACAGTACTGTGTCTTCCTTATGGAGGCTGACAGTGAACATGATCATATTAAAGGTCCCGAGCTCTGTGGGGAACAATCCTGTCTATCACTGTTACCCTTGTGTTTCTCAAACCACTTTGGCCATGGAGGCCCTTTAATTTACGTAACACAGCTTGATACCACATATTCATATTTCTCTGCACTTTGGGATATCTCCAATTGTATAAGGCTTTGTTAGTTTACACATTAGATCTGTCCTTACTGTTTTTCTTTCCTGTTTTCTTTTCTTTTCTTTTCTTTCTTTTTTTTTTTTTTACAAAGAACAGTAGTTCTTCTCCTTTAAGTTATGTTAGACCTGAATTTTTATTTTCCTTCAACTCTCCAGTATTTTTCATGTTTCTCAACAGCTATTTTGCCTGCAATTCTCCCCCTACCTTTGTTTCTATCCTTCAGGAACCAATGTTCAGTTTACTCTAAGCTTGCTTTTCCTGAGTTCATCAAGAAAAGGCACTGAAATCTCACTGATCATCTTCTTATGATAAATCACAAATCCTGTAACTGGCACCTGACTTTTATCTACCACAAGGTGCTTGTTCAAAGAACAGTTCATTTATGTGTTCAAACATTGATTATTGAATACCAGACTACATGCCACTCTAAAGCCCAATTTCCTACACTCTCTGGCTAGTTAAATCTTACTGGCTATATGACTGTGGCAATAAGGTTAAGGTCATGGGCTTGACCTCTGCTGGGAATAAAAATTTCATTCTGTTCATGACCTTGTATTGTGGCCAATATTCTTTCCAATGGATATCCTCGGGCATGAAAAGGACAAAATCAAAGACTGAGCTTGGAAGGGAACAAGTCCATGTCTTGGGACTAGGACATCTTCACATTAAGTACATCCAAGCATCAGCTCTTCCCTGTATCAGCCCAGCCTGCTAGTCATCTCTGAAGCATCTGAAAATTCCATAGTTACTTCCACAGGAAGTGACGAGTATATCTTTTATTGTCTTTTACTTCAACAAACCCCATTTTTTTCTGTTAGCTTTCTTATTTCTTTAATGCCCTTGCCACTGTAGTTCACTTGTATTTCTCAGATTTCATTTGGACCTGAAGAAATGAGAGAAGTGGCCTTAAAGGAAGCTCACAGGCCGGTGATAGGATTATTAGTGCTAAGGGCTCTTTCCCATGAAACCCGCTACCACTAGGTGTGAGACCGAATCTCAGAATTGATTGCACATGTACACTCACATAGGCACACACACATGCATGCAAGCACACACACATGCACACACACACACATACACACACAGGGTTTTTTCATAAAAAAGAAAAACACAAGTTCTAGTACTCATGGAATTCTTTGGGGAATTTTTTTATGAAATATTGCTTGTTACTCCTGCTTTTCAAGGACATCTGGGAATATTTAAAATATGAGACAAACAACACCTCTAACACAGTCATTAAGAAGTGTCATAGAAAACATTAGTAATAGGCACACCACACATTAATTTAAAGGTCATATACAAACACAGTTTCTGGCATTCTTTGTTTGTAAAGCTCACTTCTTTCACCTACCACTAAGGATGTTTGATTCTTTTCCAGGACTAGAGTGAGGAATGATGGCGCATGGTTACATCTGTGACCAACCCCAGACATTCTTAGGACAGCATGGCAGGGGCTAAAGCCTTCTGAGGTTCAGAGAGTTTTCCTGGGCTCAGCTCTGCCTGCTCTGGTCCCTGTCTGTTTTCTCCCCCAGCACCAGCTCTTCCTCCTCCTCCTAAGCACTTACCAGAGGAGGTAAAAGCATTGCCATTTTCTCTGGCAAGCATCATCTCTCGATTTGTTTCTCTCTCAAAAATTTTTTATGTGTCTTAGAACCTGATTCATACCCTCAGCATCTTTCAAGGACTCGTCCGCCTACTCTGACCTCTGCTGCCCACCTTTACACCTGCATTACAGTCTTCTTATAAATGTTTATTGCTCTAAAAGCTTAATCTATATTGGTCTTTTCAATTCTTCAGACACATAAAAAGTAATCACGCTATAATGGAAGGAGCATAGGATTAAAAATAAAACAACACGTCCCTTCCCTTCATGTCTTTCAGGTTCTCTTCTCTCAGCAACTTCTAGTTTACTTCTTCCTCATCTCTGTATTTTTCTAGCTATAGGCAAACCATGACTGACCCCCAACTGAACAGGAGGCACGATGCACCAAGACTCCCCATGTGTCATCTTCTCTCCTATGCTCCTTCTTTTCTTCCCAGAAGACAAAGTGGTACTGAATCTTGATCAAGTGGCCTGCTGCCCCACACCAAGAAAACACAAACCGCAGACAATGGGAGACAGATGCTCCTGTCAGGCTCCTGTGTTTCAAGTGAGATGCATCCCATATGGCTTGGGCTGAAGACAGCTCGGCCCTCCCCATCTTCCATTGCCAGCACCCACACACACACCCATATCCCCTTCCCCAGAATATGTGCAAATCTTCCAAGAAACCAGGCATGAATACACCAACCACCTTGAACACTCAGGGATTTGGGGAAAGTGTTAAGAAGAAATGTAAACAATACATGCTAATTGCTGCTGTGACAGAAGTCATAAATTGAATTAGATGGGCCATAGTGCGGAGCTCTTTTCCTCCCCAGCTTCCACCATGAGCAAGATAAGAAAGCAGGCATCTCACAGAGAACAAAACAACTGCTTATGAGCACCTTTTGATATTTCTATAAGGAAGACCTCGATGCCTTATCCAAATTAGCCCTTAACTCTGATGGATGTTGAGGCTCCAGAGCATTCTAGGCTGGGTTCAAGGAAGAGCTCTGTCCGGGAGAGGATTGTAGCAGAAAACCACCTGCAGCTCAGGCACTTCAGAGCCAGCCCTACCTTAGAAAGTGGCCTGGAGTAAGAGAAGTGGGAGCTGTCTGAATAACCTCACTAAGGATTACTGTCCCCTTCTAGAAGGAACCCCAAGAAATCCCTGTACCTGGAGCAAAGCTGAATCAAATGAATGAACAGATGAGTAAAAGAATAGTCTGCTGAAAATCTCAGATACCTTTGCTACGTGCAAACCTCATGTTTTCTTTGGTTTTCTTCACTGAGTAGCCCAGGGTGAAATGAGAGGTGGGGCCAGATAGAGGGGAGGAAATCGCACTGCCAATGAGTGAGCTGGGGAGAAGGGGGAAGCTTGTCTTCTCCAGACACAAGTGATCCTCAGAACTGCCTGGATCCATGAACTGGCTGAGTGTCACATGACATCAGTAACTTCTCCCTCACCCCCCAGGCCTGTTTTCTCTGAGGTGCCTATGCAGTGTTCTCACCTTTCTGTTCCTCTCAGAAAGGTTTTTTTGTGTCACTAGGCCAAGACTGCACCTTTTAGAACAAGAGAGGGAGAGATTGTGGGGTGACTGGCACTGTGCTGGGCCATGCGCATCTGTAAATGAATCAAATGAAACCACTGGCTTTGTTGGGGACTAGGGGGGCACCCAGGCTAGTGGGGAGATGGCCTACACACAGATGTAACTGTCTAGGCACATTGCAGGCTCAGGGCTCTGAATGTCCCTGTGGCTTTGTGTCACAATGGGGCATCTGAAAACCACAGAAGGCCAGAAGCCTGAGCCTGGACTCTTAGCTGGATCCTTCCAGGAGCTCTGTATTCTTCTCGAGGCTCTACAACAGCCTGGCTGCAGAGGGCGACCCCAGTCAGTGTCCTACAGCCTCCCTATCACCTCCTCTTTTGCTAAAACATGTCACAGGGACACCAGCTAGTATCAGATGTCTTTGTCTATCCTAGTTTCTCTTCCATTGTTTACCTGGCTAAAAATAAAAGGTGTCAAACACTTCTTGGATTGGTGGCCTGCAGGTTTGCAGGGAGAGCAGTGGTGCTGGGAGCTGAGCCATTGGCATGCTTTCGTTAGTGCACGCTCTGGCTGGCTGGGCTGCCAGCTCTCCTGAACGCATGGCTTCCTGGGGTGATAGAGAATCAATTGCCTTGATGCAACTTTTGGATCCTTGTTATAGCCCTGGCTTGGGTCCCCTGGAGGTCCACAGACAGACGTCAATAACCTTGTCTATCATTGCCTTTATAGGGCTCCATGCCAGGCCCATTAGAATGCACCAATATTTATGTACGTCTTAAGAGTACTGCCAACAGCAGCATTATAAAAGAGTGGTCAGCGAGGTCGGGGGGGGGGGGCTGCAGGTTGTGTTTTTTCCTCTCACTTTCCTTTTATTGACTCCAGGGGCAGTCAGCTTCTCTTTCCCTACTTCTTTCTCTTCAATGCCTCGAGGCCTTGATTTCCACTACTATCCAGAGGTTCGATGTTAATAAAAATAAATAACACTTGTTGGAGATCCCTAACAGCCAAGGCATTGCATTTTCCATGCATCTATTATTTCATGTAATTGTCACAACATTCAGCAAGGTAAGTGGTGGTGTTATTTAAGTGAATAAATCAAGGTTTACAGTGGTTGATAAATAAATTCAAGATCAAACAGCTCTAACCAAGGTATGGACAGCATAATAAAGTTGCATGGTAATAAGTAGGGGTTTTAACTTAGTTCTGGACCCAAACTTTATATACTTTTACTCAATTACATTGCCTGAGATCCTTACAACTTAATCCATATAATTGGTCATGTGCAAAGTACTATCACGGGCTCTGAGCATATCAATGTGACTAAGATAGACATAGTCTATTTTGCAGTATTTGGACATTATCAGACAAATGCAAAATACATAAACAAGAAACTATTATTTGGAAAAAGGGAACACAGATGGTTAAAATAGAATGATGAGAGGTGAGTGGCTGATTGGCTTCTTTTAGATGGGGCAACCAGGGAAGACCCCTGGAGGAGCTAACACTCATACTGCATGATGCACAGACTCTTTGGAGGCACAGCCTGTGGTCCCAGAGCAGGAGTGGCTGGGTAAGCTTGTGGAAATACAGGGCCTGGCATGGCTGGTGCAGCAGTTGAAAAGGTAAAGGATGGGAGATGGTGGTGGGGCGGGGTGCACCCGGCTTGTGACCCAGGGGAAAACATTAGGATTTAATTTTAATTGTGATAAGAAGTCACTGGGCTTGATCTGGTATAATTAGTTGTAGGTCCCTTTGGCTTTGTGTGGAGAGCTATTAGAGTGGAACACTCCAACGAGCCTGCAGAATTAATCGGAGACTCTAGCATTGGTGATTGTGGCTAATGTAGGAGTCACAGAAGGAAGAAGAGAAGTGTGCAGGAGTCCAGGTATGTTTAAGAAAGAGGATAAATCAGGCTGACTGACAGATTTGGTGTGAGATATAAGGGAGAGAAAAGAACCCAGAGAGTACCCCAGGTTCCCCTGGGAACTGATCAGCTTGGTGGATCACCATGCCGTGTCAAAATGGGGAGTGTTGGGTAATGAATCTGTTGGGGATAGGAGTGGGGGAGTCGGGAGTTGTGTTTGTGATATTTAAGAGTTTAGAAGTTAATTACGCATCGAAATGGGGAGGAGCTAGATATCATCAAGAACGTACACCTACAGGAAAGAAAAGAGTTCAGTTCTACCCTGCCCACCCCGTGACATACAGGGGAGGAGAGAGGACAGCTCCATAGAGCAGGCTGAGATTCAGAAATCACCGTGGTAGGGAGGAACCATGGAGAACCTGCTGCCAGGAAACTAAGAGATTTAGGGTTTCCCAATAATAATAACAACAACGATGATTTAAAAAAAAAAAAAAAGGAGGAGTGGAAGAAAGCGATGTGCCAGTGATGTGCCATAGTGATGTGCCAGGCCCAGTTTGAAGAATTCCTTTTGACTTATTACCAAAGTGAGCCCAAGGAGAGATTATTATTCTCTCCAGTTTTACAGATGGGACAATGTAGGCAGAGAGGCTACTTAAAAGCAAGGTGGTCTTTCTATGACTTGTGATCATGGTAAAGGCAATGATCAATTTCTTCCATGTCCCACGAATTGGCTTCTGAAACTCAAACAGGTACTGACTGAGTTCCCTGTGGGTCTTGTTCTTTTCAGCCTTGAAGTCAATTATTAATCTCTTTGTCGGTTTCAATGCTCAGCTCAGGGGAAGTTTGTTGGCTTAGCTGACAGATGAGCAGGCTGCTGCAGTGGAGGGTAATTAGATTTATTATTATTATTATTATTATTATTATTATTATTATTATTATTTTGTTCTCTTCTCCAACAAAAACTTTTCTCTCAGGGCCCATTCTCTGCGAAGCTGCTAGACCCATTGAATGACATTCAGCCTGGATCTTGCTACCTGAAATGATTCCAAGTTCTTTCTCAAGATCTCATCTGAGTCTCAAGTCTACTGAGGGGTCTCCCTTCCACCTTATTTCTATGATTCTCCCAGAAATTATTTCAGATATAATTAATTTTCATACTTAATTAGGTTCAATTTTGCACTTGGTTTTAGTTAAGTAGTTGGTTTCCCATGGCATATTTCTCAGTCAAATGTGTTATTAGCAGAGGTGAAGTAGCAATGAAGGTAGGAAAATGGGTCCCTCGGTATAAAGGCAGGACTAGGAGAGGGGAAGAGTGCTGTTAGATGTCAGAGAACTCTGGGGCGGAGACCTACAGAAGCAGGGGTCAGTGAGGAGTGCCAGAGACAAGTCTGGGTCAGGACAACAAAGTCTGCAAAAGGCCAGGCTCTGTCCCCAATAGAGCATGGGACGAGGTCTTCTGCAGCTAGACACAGCCCTGACTGGTCCTCCCCAGCACAGGACCAGGAGTTATCTTGGAAGTGATCCCAATACAGAATCCTGTGACCTGGCTCTTGTCGCCATCCATCTGAAATGGACTAAATTTATTTGCACGTGAAACCTGCCCTAGAAATGGTCACTACAATTCCAAAGTGCTCTAAGTTCCCTTCCGCAATCTTCCCTTCTGCTCAAGGTCAGAAATTGGTACACCTGAAGAAAAATGCCTTTAATTTTGCAGTAAACAAGAGGACTCCTTTCCCAGGGCACAGGTGAGTGGACACAGTGAGAAGGGTCAAGCATATCAGGGATAGGCAGGTGTGGGCAGCAAAGCGGTGGCCAGAATAGATACTGCTTGGAATGGGTTCATCAGTAAGGGGCAGAGTAGGGGAAAGTTTTCATTAAAAAGGTTATTGGGAGACCTGGATAAAGAGCATTGCATCTCATAAACCCATAGGGTAGACCCTTCTCATTTCCCCCAATGTCACTGGACTCATAAAGGCAAATAAGGGAAAGAGAGATTTTATCATGCATTGCTCTGTGTGTGGTGAAGCCCTGGAGAGTCATCAGGATCACCACCTTCAGGGGGGCCCACATCAATCCTGCTTCACGGAATTATGAAGAATGTTCACTCATTTATTCATTCAACAAATATTCACTGAATGTCCACTAGGTCCTGACACCAATCCCAATACCTGCGATACACCACTGAACAAAGTAGTTGCAGATCTGTGCCAGATCTGTGCCTTCATAGGCTCACAATTCAGAATGAGGACCAGAAACTAGAAACACATAGTGTAAGTATGCAGGATGTTAGAATAATAAGAGCAGTATGTCCTTAAAAGATGCTGTCTTCCCCCAAAGCGTGCACAGCATTGTCACACACAATCTCAGCTTGCTCTCTACTGCCCCATCAGGCACCTCTACCCTGCCCTGCCCTCCCTTATCCCATTAACTCCCTCTTCCATGTCACTGCCTTCCTCATAACCTGTACTGTGCATGTACAGGGTGCAAAGAAAGTGATCAGCCACGTGTGACATTGAATTAGCCATTCTAGTTTGGGAACACATTCTGTCCCCAACAGGAATCCTCCTCTGAGATGACCTCTTTATCTGTTTAGCAGGACTTGGGGCCCTATTCCCACAGACTCTCATTGTCACAAGTGGGAAATGTGGGTATCCAAGGAGACTTCAAGTAATGCCAGAAGAAGAGAAATCTCATTTGTGTTATGATTTCCTTCCTCCGTTTAGATCTCCAGAGGCCATCTCTAGCCTATCACCAAAATACCCACTTTCCTAGGTCATCTCCGACCCAAAAGAGAGATGAGATGAGATGGTGCTCACTAGGTGAGCACTTAAACATGTGCCATTCAGAAGGACTGAGAGTATCTTGATTTTTGTCTCATTTCAACACACACACACACACACACACATATGAAATGGAGAGATCAGCATCTTTCCATGCATCTAGACTAGAGAAAATGTATACAAACATTTTTGTACAATACAATCCACAAGTTGTTTTGCTGGATGTGTGGACTATTTTCTCATCCTTAACTTCTATTTCTATATATGATATCAAGTTTTATGAAGATTTAGCTAAGTAATACTTTCAAATACAGTGTATGAAACATTGACCAATGAAGCTTACAAAGTCAATGTGTGTATGCACCAGAGTCCTTTGAGTTTCAGCCCCAGGTACTTTTCTCTTTTTGCTCACAACCTCACCCAGGTCCTCTCTTCAGACAGCACCTCTATGACAGTGACTCACTGACTTATACCTGAAACACAGACTTTCCCCCTCAGGATAAAGTGTTATGCAATATTTCAAGGGATAGTCAACTTGGTTGACTAGAGGTCCCTCAACATGGCACACCCCTACAAGTCCATAATCTTCTCATCACTGCCTCTAGAAGTGGACTTACTCTTTTACTCTACCTCAGAAATAGCTTGGCCACCATCCAGGTGTAGAAGAGGCTAGGAAGCCACGCATTATCACTGACTCTCCCTTGCTTCTGCTCCTCATAGGCAATCTATCCAAAGCCCCAGTGGTTTTGCATTCTAAATGTGTCTTGGATCCATCAACTACACTTTGTTTCTAGTGTCAGCACCTTGATCCCAATACCCCTGACTTCTCACCCAGGCACTGTAAGGATTTCAAGTCAACCTAATACTCTCTTCCTATAACTGGATCCCTAAATGCAAATCTAATAATGCCACCCTAAGGCTCAAGTTGCTGTAATTGCTTCCCACTGCTCTAAGGATAAATACGAAGTCCTTACATTCGAAATTCAGTGTGTGCCCCAAAATTCTTGTGTTAAAGTCCTATTTCCCTCACCTCACTATCAAATAAGCCACTGCATTTGGAGACTAGGTCTTTATAATGCTGATTAAGGTAAGAGGAAATCAGTAGGACAGTGCAAACCTAAATAATTGGTTCTTATTAGAAGAGAGGACCAGGACAGATCAGCAGAGGAAAGATGATGTGAGTGTGCAGGAGAAGAAGAATATCTACAAGCCAAGTAGAGTGGCCTTGACAACTCGGCCCTGCTGATACTTGGACCTCAGACTTCTTCCTCCTAGAGCTGTGAGCAAGTCACTTGCTATTGTTGAAGACATCAAGTCTGTAGTGCTTTGTTACAGCAGACTTAGGTCCATGTTAGGACCAATGTCCTAACATGATTGCTCTGATACTCTTCTATTCAAAAGATGGAGCCTAATTTTCATCACTTGAGTGTAGGATATGCTTAGTAGTTTGCTTCCAATAAATAGAACATAGTCACTGTGATAGTATATGACATCCAAGATGAGGACATAAGCCATATTATGGCTTACTTCTTATTTCTCTCTTTAAGCTTGTGCTCTGGGGAAAGCTAGCCATTAGATCACAAAGACTGTCCAAAAGCTTCACAATGAGATCCACATGGCAAGGACCCAAGCCTCCTGCCCCAAGCCACTGCCAGGGGAGTTAGCATATCCCACAGTACCAAACAGGTACTGCAGCACTTTAATTTCTCAAATGCAATTTAAGAAGGACCATGAGTGTGAAATGTTCAGCTAAGCTGCTCTGCACTTCCTGAGCCATGCAAACTATGAGACAATCAAAATTTTTTGTTTTAATTTTCTAAGTTCTGAGGAAATTTGCTGTACATTAATACAACCGCTACAGCTTGATTCTGCTCTTCTAAGCTTCTGTCTTCTCTCTGTCTCTCTCTCCTATTGTCTCCAAATCCCTTTTTCTTGCTTGCTTGCTTTTTTTTTTGTAATGAGAATCAAACTTAGGACTTGTGCTTGCCAGACAGGTGCTTATGCCCCTGAGCTATATTCCCAACCCCCAAACCCCTCTTGATAGACTGTACTCTTTCTTACTTGAGCCGCTTCATCCTCTTGATTACATTTCCAGCATTATTTTCTCAGGGAACTCTTTCCTGGTGCCAAATGTAATAAGATGATCTCCTTATTACATGATCTTTCCTTTCAGAGCTCCTTCTTCAGTTCATTTTTTGTTCACTGATGTCTAGCTCACCACTCCCATAGCCTGCAAGCTCCTTGAAGCCAGAGGTAATATTGGTTTTGTTTATCTCTATATGTGACTTTTCCATATAGTCGACTGATAACTGTTGGATGGGCAGATGAATATTGGCCACTGTAGTAGAGGAAAAAGTCTTATATTTCACATCTGTACTTCTGTTACGTCTCTTGGTTTCAGGATCTTCTCCAAACCTAAAAACATCCTGAAGCAAATGCAGCTACAATGAGTGAATGAGCCTCAGAAATCTGTTTGTGATCTGCTCATTTATTTTATGGCATTAAAATATTATTTTGCCTTCTTTTAGTATCTTTGCAAAATTTCCATTCAAAATCCCATCATGACATTGTCTATCAGTGGAGAAGAAAGATTCTCTTCTAAATGTGGAGTGAATGACAAGGTAAGGACCCTGCAGATTGATGGACAGGGAGGCTGAGATTACCATTACTCCTCTTTGCAGCTCTGAGACTTGATTAAAAGGGGAAAGGACTCTGCCAAGCCAGTTCTTCTAGCCTGGAGAGACATAGCCATACAGATGGCATGTGGCAAATAGTTTGCCTTAATTGATTAGCCTCGAGAAAGAAGGCCAAATAGAAATATTGGTTATGAATCAGATTACTTTTCTTCTACAGACAGTAACATGCATAGCTCAATATCTACCTGATTTAGCAATCCTAGTGAGGGAGACCCCAAACCATTTTTCAAAACAAAATATTCTGCCTGTTACCTCAGCTACTTGGGAGACTGAGAAGTGTAAAGATTGAGAATTTGAGGCCAGCCTGGGCAATTTCATAAGAACCTTACTCAAAATAAAAGGGCTGGAGATGCAGCTCAGTAGCAGAACGCTTGTGTTATATTTGGAAGGCCTTGGGTTCAATCTGTAGGACCACAAAAATACAAGTAATAAATATAATTTTAAATAAAAATAAAAGCTATCAAACAAGAGCTTTATTAAGCCAAACTATCTGCATTTAGGCTCGCTTACCTATTTTAAATTTGTGTTGCAAGTGTTGTTATGAATGACATTTCTTTTAAAGAAAGAAAAAATAAGGAGAAGCCTGTTTATCTTGAGCCCCTTTTATCTCAAACTGTTTTGCATGTATATGTATGTACATATATCTGTAATTTCTCCCTAGGTCCAGGAAAGCCAGACT
The DNA here is from genome assembly GCF_034190915.1 of Cavia porcellus. Lineage (NCBI taxonomy): Eukaryota > Metazoa > Chordata > Mammalia > Rodentia > Caviidae > Cavia > Cavia porcellus. Next base: position 10,271,549 of record NW_026947512.1, on the reverse strand, counting down.
CAGTAAGTGCTTTTGTTCATTATTTAATCAAGGAAAGAGCTTTAACTCAAACAAGTGCCAGATAGGGAGGAGGGGTGGGGAGAGCCACCAGGCTAGAGCGAAAGAGGCTGGGCAAGAGAGAACATTTTTATAAACAGACTCCTGAGATAAAACTTGAACAAAGAGCAACAAACAGCTCCTTTCTACATCTTTTTTCCTTTCTTTCTTGAAGCTCATGACAGACTCAATTCCCTTCCTGCATAATCTCTTCTCATTTCTTTCTGGAGCAGTGTCAGTGCTCTGAATACAGAAATACATCACCACTTGTTTCCCTGGAAAGTTGTTCCTTCCTCAGGCTACAGAGGATGCAAAATCCCAACCCAACCCCGACGAGGTGGACAGCTGCTCAGCTTACCAGCCCCATCCCTCCTACTACAGCTTCTCTACCTCAACTGACTTCAAATCTTAGAGCTGTCTCCACTCTACAGACTCTGCCCTCAACTGAGATGATTTCCATAAGCTAATTAATTTTTCAAGGAGCAAATGGTGGCTCATTGACCTGAAACTCCATTGAGTGAGGCGACCTAAGAGTCAGTCCCCTCATAACCCTAACTCAGGCCCAGGTGAGAACCCACCACACCCCAGGCCTCATGCCTGCTGTCCATCTCACAGTGCCCAGGAGGTAGATACCGCCTTGTTGATTTCACAAATCAGGGAAGGGAATCTTAGAGGAAGACCTTTATGTTCCTTCCAGGAACTTTCATTTGGAGATCAGCCTTACCTGTCCATGATAAGGTCTCAGACTCTCTTTTCCAGTGTTTCTTGCCTTTTCTACCCAAATAGTCTCTCTGAGAATATTCTTTTGTGGTCTAAACCAATCTCTCCTCATTTTCACCATCTGTGGAACTCCCTTCCCTCCTTTACCTCTCATCAATTCATAATTTGGCAGCTACAAGGTGTGATCAAACAGTATGGTGAATGTTTAAATTTTGAAAAAAATTCATTACATTAAAGACACATTGCCCTTAATCTTCCTCTGAATACTCCCTCTTGCTTCAAACATGCTTATCCCATCACATTTTATACTTTTTGAAGCATTCTGGAACTAAATTGAGTGTATGTCTCAATTTTCTGAATTGATTCAAAACATTAACAGCAATTTCTGTCAAATAAAAACATTACAGTGTGTCCTTATTCACTGGATCTGGCACCCTGGGACTTCTGGCTCTTGTCCAAAGTCAAAATGACCATGAAAGGTAAAAGTCTTTTACCATGATGAAAGGGTGAAGTAGGGAAGCTGCCCTGCTGGTACTACATTCTAGTTTAAGAAGACAGATGATGAACAAGCAAGCACATCCGGAGAGAAGACTGAGCAGGACATGGAGGATAGAGAGCACTAGGGTAGGGAAAGCTCTTGCCCTTCAATACAGGGAGTCAGTGTGACCGTATTGAAAAGGGGTGCTGAAGAGACAATCTGAGGAAGGGAAGAACTCAATACTATGGAGGGAAGGACAGCAAACACTGAAGTCCTTGAGGAGTCTGAAAAACCTTGAGGAGGCCAGTGTGCTAGATGCTATAATCAAGGATGATGGGTTGCTGGCTACGGTAAGAGAGCCAATCAAGCCAGCCAAAAGAGATTAGGCTGCCCCTGCGGGGCATGAGATGAGGGTAAGTGAATTAGAAAATTATTGGAGGCTTGTCAGCAGAGTAGACAAGCTCTGATCGGATCTCTTTGGTTGCTGAAAGGACTGAGGGTTGGAGATAAACTCAGAGGCAAGAAAGCCAGCTCATAGCTTGGCATTCAGCCATGTACAAGCTGGTGAAGAACAGGGATGTGATGAGTGTTAGATGTTGGAGCCATTCAGAAAGTGGAACCATGGGAGTTTGCTAATGACTTGGATATAGAATGTGAGAACAAAAGGGGCCAAGATGACCAAAGTTTTGGTCTGAGTGATGAGAAGAATGGAATCACCATTGTTAAGAAGGAGAAAACGACAAAAAGGGGAGCATCAGATAAACGTAGAGAGGGAAGTGGGAAGTTTGAGAAGAGAGAAGATGAGAAATAGTCATGGAGGAAACGGGTGAGTGAATGGACTGGAAAAATGAAGCCCAATAGTCCACCAGAATTTGTAGACTAACTTAATGTTTATGACCATGAATTTGAAGTCACAATCAGGGGTATTGTTTATTTGTTTACTCTCTAGCCATTTTAAGTTGCATTTGCACAGGGTTGGAGTGGATAGAAGGTTGGATTTGACCAAATTGGGGACTTACTAGCCAATTCAGTGAAGGACAAGGAGCAGAGGAGAAAATGAATCCATGCAGAGAATTTACCATGAAAAGCAATGTCTAATGAGCAATGTCTAATCTTGTTATGGCAACTTCATTAGATTAAGAAAGGCTTGGCAGATTGTGAAGCATGCTCTGTGGTGTGTCTAGGTGGGTCATGTAGATATGGTCTTGGGTACCATTATGATTCACATTCACTCATCTCTGCTGCCATGAACTAAGCAGCGTTGTTCTACTTTTCCAAGACATTTCTGCCTTGGAATCAGCCAACCATGAACTGGTTTCCCTGAACTTGTGGATCAAATTAACCTTCTTTTCCTTTAAGCTGTGGGTGTCAGATATTGTCTCAACCACAAGGCAGCTGACTAATACAAAAGGTAAGGAAGGAGGCAAAGCAAGACAGGGTGCGGGTCAGTATATGTCATATCAGCACATTGTACATGTTGGTAGGGTGGGAAAATTACTGAAGTAGGGACACTAGAGGGTGAGTTCAGTGGGCAGAAGCTTAAAATAGAGATTATGGATGGAGTATGGAAACTGATAGTACAGAGTTTAAGGGACTAAGTAAGTTTAAGGGACATGGAGGATTCTTACCATTATTTTCCCTGACTCCTCTCCAAGTGCTTACCTCCTTTACTGTATCTTGTATGTGTTTCCAAGTATCCTCTCCCTTTCTGGTATTTATTATTAATAACTGATGCAAATCTAGCTTGTCTACCCTCCCTCTTTCGGTCCTATTTGTGCTAGTCAGGGTCCTCTGAAAAGAAGATACTTAGCATATTAGACTTTATTCAAGAAAAACAACAGTGTAGGAGGAAATAAGGATGGAGCTTGGAAAATTAGGGACAACTGTCAGGTCGCCATCAAGCCTGACCCAGGAGAAGGAGAGAGAGACCATTTGGCAGTATCCTGGATAGCTATGCAGTCTAAGGGAGGATCAAAGGTTATAAAAGACTGCGGGGTGTCCTCAATCTGAGGGTATCTGTCAGAGGAGATCCCATCCCAGGAACAGGCTGCCTTAGCCTGCATGACACACTTAGTCTTGGCTGAAAGCAGCCCATGAGAAGCATGAGGTCAAGTTCATGCATCAGTGAGTTGCAGAGTCTAGTATGGACCATTGGTCTATTATACTGCCCATAATTGCAGTCTTGTGACACATATTCTGACATATACCACACCACTTCCGTGGCAGGACCAAGCTCAGGAGTGAGAAAACTACTCTTAAACTCACTGTCTTATACTGCTTACCCCTTTGCTGAGATCCAGATGCTGAGCCTTTCTTGAGAGAAGCTTGGGGCAAAGAACAGGCCCTGGTTTCTTTTGCACACAGTGGCGTTCTCCACACTGCTCATCTCTGAGGAAGATTTTGTGTCTCTGAGAAGGATATAGTGTGTGTGCTGCCTGCTGTGAAAATGGCCATGCACAGTTGGCTTGCAAGAGCTAGGCTTAGAGAGAAGCAGGACGAGGTGTTCCACACATACAGGTAGAATCAGGGGCCTCCTCGCATTCCATCGATCACTCCTCTGCTGATTTCACCACGCTCTGTGCCTTCACTGAAGGGCTATTTTCTTCTGCTTGGCATTTTTCACATCCTGCCGGATCTTGGTTCCATATTTCCTACTCATTGACAGCCCAAAAATCAGCCTTCACAAAATCTCACCTGAAAGGTTTCATCTTCCTTCCCCAATCTACTTTCTTAGGCTTGCCACCCAAATAAATACCTCTTTTTTTAGTCCCTGGCAGTTTGCACCATCCAAACAAAATGCACCTTTGCAATTCTTTTCACTTCACATTCCCTGACGGTACGTAATTCATGCACTACCTCTCAGGTCATCCCTGTCCTTTTTATGCCTGCTGCCAACACGGGTCATGCTCTAGTTATTCCCCTCCTCAACTAACACAATATATTGCCTCCTGCCTTTACATTTCTCTTTCATTCTTTTTCTCTTTCCTTCCCTGCATGGCATTCTTTCATTGTGCACCTACTTCTCCCCATTCATTCCCCTCTCCTCTCTTCACCATCAAATTGGATCTCACAGATTCATTTGCCAGACTCACCACTGCTCTCACTCTGGCCTTGAATAATTCATGGACCTCAAATCTATCTTCTTCTGCAAAAGCAAAACAAAAAGAAAATTCCCTTCCAAAGAACAGGCCAATAACAACAGTCCCTTAAATCAACAACACTGTTTCCCAGCCCTAGCTGTCTGGTATGGTCTACATTAAAGATTTGGGATAAGGAAGTAGACAGTGGCTTCCACAGGTGGCTTTCTTAAGGTCACTCCTTAGTGATTAGCAGAACTAGAGCCCAGATATTTGATATTAGATCCAATATTACTTCAACTTTATCAACAATGTTTCAGATGAAGAAGAAATCCTATCCATGGTGAGAGTGTGGATCCTTAGCAACCTGAGTCCTGAGTGTGGGGGAACTGGTTAGAAATGAAGAACTAGGGTCTTTCCAAGATAGTGAGTCACAATCTGCATTTTAATAAGATCTCATTTTAATAAGATCTTTAATAAGATATATATGTATATATGAAGCACCCATGCAGAGGACCTCAGTCATACCTTCCAACTGCAAATCTGAGGCTTCAGAACGCAGATATGTGGTAGTCAGTTTATAGTGGTGTGCAGAGTTCTCTGTGGCACAATAGATGGTAAATCAATTTTATTTACTGACAGTCTCATTAAACAATCATTTCCCTTAGTTATTTTTGTCTTCTATAGATGGCTATTTAAGTTACCATTGTTTGGGGTTTTCTTTGAAGGTGGTTACTTCTTTTTGTTTTGCTTTTGCAGAAGAAGATAGATTTGAGATCCAAGATTCCAAGGCACAATTTGTGGCTATTGTATTTTTCACATGCTCAGGACCCCACAGGGGCGTTTCCAAGCGTGGTGTGGAAAAAATACAGGCAAATTAGAAACACGGCTCCTGATCCATACCCCAACCACCAAGATACCTGCACTGTGTTCTGAGTTATTCTTAGACTGACGTGCCACCCCTGGATTGTCATCCAGCTAGTTTTCTTTATAATCCAAAGAAAGAGAGGCATCGAAACATTGATGTTGGAATGCATAAGCACCTCCCAACTCCAGACTGAGAGAAGGAAGAAAGAATCCTCAGCAAGTAACCAGGCAGTCTGAACTTAGCCTTTTGGTAAATAAGGGCCAGGAGAACAAGAATGGGAAGGGGCGGTATCTGGTTTCTCATGTTGAAATGAAGCAAAAGGTTAGAGATGCACTCAGACAATCCTACTTCTAGGTACAGCAGCAGTGTGTACATTCTTTGTATTACCAGAAAGAGCTTCAAGAAGAAACCACTTCCCTCTGAAAGGCAGTGACAGTACTGCAGTTCCACAAGGTCTGGGTTTTGCTATAAGTACACGTGTCAATACACATAGAGCATCACCCAGAATCATTAAATGCTCTGTATTTCAGAGTGGCTCTGGAGAAACATCAATGAGGAATATTCCTCCTTCCTCAAGATAAGAGTGTGCTCAAAACACATAAAAACCCTTTGGCTCTGTCTTCATGTAAAAAGCACAATTATTCCTAAAGTTTTCCATTTGTACCACAGAACAGTTTCTTGCTCAAATATAGTACTCCAAAATATCCATCCATAATTCTTAGCATCTGCTCTGTACCGAGCACCACATTTTGACATTCCAAGAAAAAATTTAAATAAAGAAGGAAAAAGGGTGGGAGAAAAACAGAGGTGAGAGAAGACTAAAATATTCCCTGAGGGTATTTTCTTCACTGAAAAGCTAATAATGCATAAACTTTAAAAATATTTACACTGGCAGATTCTTATGTTGGTTAATTGATAGTCTCTGCATTTTCAGTAGAGGAAACAGTAATTGAAAACAATTAGTGGTGCGTTTATTATACACTAATTTACTGTAAAGGTTAATAGCACTGTGTTTTGAGTAAGATCTCCATTAACCCTTCCACAATCGGTGATGTTCTTTTGCGCTTTTTGCAAACCTGAATAGTTTTTCTTATACCTTGTCCAGTGCTTAATTCAGATGTGTCAATAATTAAAAGATTATTTACTGAATGAATGAATTGATGTTTATGTTTTAGGAAAAATTTTTGAATGTCTACAAAAGTATTCAAATTTTATATATTCTGCACTTTTTTTAGCTTGAGTAGGGTCTGGATTTAGTTAATACTTGGCTATGCTGGTAGTTTTATATAAGATACAGTATTACCTCTGTTTATGAACTCAACTTTCCATGATTGGCGGCAATCGAATCACAAGCATAGCGTATGGACTGAATTCTGTGATCAGAACCATGGGAAGAATTAAGTTCTGGAATCGAAGTATCACTTTATAAGCAATGATCCATTACCTAAGAAGTCAGAATGGAATCATGTCTTGAACTACAAATCAGTAAACCACCCAGTAGAAAGATGAATGAAAGATGTGAAGAAGTAATTCACCAAAGAGAGAGAGAGAGACAGACAGGGAGAGAGAGATAGAGGAGACAGAGAGAGTGAGAGAATACATATAAACATAAGGAAAGAAGCATCCTCTATCATGGAAATGCAAATTAAAGCACACAGAAAATACCATGTTTGATCCTCCACCTGGACAATCACCAGAAAAATGGCATAGTGTGTAAGGGCATGAGATCTAAAGTCAATTGGAAAACAGTGAAACCAGAGGACATTATAGGAAGCAAAATATGCCACACATGGAAAGACAAACAAATAAACAAACAAACAGAGATCAACCTAAGAGTAAAAGAACGATTGCTAGAGACTGGGAAGGGTATGAGAGTAGAAGTCAGGTGAAAGAAGGACAGACAGATTTGATCAATGCATGCCGAGTGCATGTATGGAAATATCATAGTGACTCTCATGAATTTATGCAATTAATATGTTAATAATAAAAACTAATAAACAAATGAAATCAACTCAATTTCAAGGCTAGTTCTGGCCAATGTATATCCCAGGACAACATTCTTAATTCACAGGTCCCTGAAAAGGTATAACAGTATTAATACCTACCTTGTCCAGTTCTTATGAGCATTAAATGATTTTATATACATAAGGCATTCACACCTGTGCCCAGCAGAAAAGACCCACTTGATAAACACAGCTATTATGTTGAGGAATCTAGTGTTGAGGAATATATTGAAGCAGATACTTCTTCTGTCAGTATGGTCAGAGTAATCCAGTTGAAAGGTAATCTAGTGTTTTCTACTAAAAATAAACATGTGCATATCATATGACTTTACAATTGTTTCTGAGAATTGTACTTCTGGAAGTGTATATGTTTGCTTCATTCTCATTGCAGTGTTATTTGCAATAAAAAAATCTGGAAACTACTCAGTTGAGGAATGCCTATCTATAATCTAACTTTGGATACTTACTACATTACTCTTAAAATATTAAAGTAGACTTCTTGTATTGATATAGACTGATCTCTAGGATTTTTGGCTTAGTGAAAATAGCAATATCTATACATCACTGATTTTTTGATATTGATCATTTAAATCATGTGTATGTGCATGTGGCTGAATAAATTTTAGGTTTGTTTAAGGGATATTAACTCTAAGGGAGGTATTACTATTGGGTACAGTAGTCAAATAGAGTTTTTACAGTACTTATATTACCTATTTTTGTATTGTATTCTATTGTTTGCATAATCAAAATCTAGTGGAGGTTGGAAATTATTATTTAATTCATAGAATTTCATTAAAATGATTAAATATTTCTAGAGATGCATAACAATGATGGCTGTGCAACATTATGAATGTCCTATTAGTATGTTTATGTTAAACTTCGAAAAAATGGTCAGATTGGTAGATTTGGTTATGTATGCTTTGCTACAATAAAACTTTTAATTTAAAAACATATGTTTTATTCTATATTTCATCACAGAGTCTAATAAGGGGGCAGTCTGTACCACAGAGGGCAAAACCAGTGACATTCCAGCTAATTCTTAAAAGCACAGGATTTGGGTGGAAAGACTTGGAGAACAGAGAGAGTAGGCTGGGAAAGGAGAGCGTGGAGAGGCTTTCTACCCAGAGCACAGTCTTAAAACAAGATGGGTGGCAACATCAGAGAGACATTGGCTGGAAACCCCATCACTGCCCACTGATGGAAAGTGGTGTTGATCCCAGGAGAGACACAACCTTACTCCCCCAGCTCCCGGGTCTGTCTTTCCACAGTCAACAGCCCTGTAGAGATAGCTTCACAAGTGGGGAGACAGGGTAGGAAAGGAAAGGGGTTATAAAAGGCAGCATTTCTTAATGGCTTGTCTTTTCATGGTAGCAGGCTCCTCTTTCAGACAGCATCCTCACACCTGGTGGGAACTGGATTTCCTTCTGAGAATATGCCTTTCAAGTAGATTAAAAACTATTTTCATGAGTTGCAGCTGTTTACATGCAAACCTGTCATTTAGATGATGTGTGCCTTCACAGACACCCACGGAGGCTTATCAATGCCTCCCTTCATTTGGTGTGGGGGGGTTAATTTCCTTTAGATTCCTGTGCAGTGTCTAAGCAAGGGAAGGTGGCAGGGAATGGTTGGGTGTTTTATTTCCTTAAAGTGGAGACAAAAATGTAAACAGGAGAGTTGGGTGGGGCTGGAACAAGAATGTAGTGTCTCCACCAGGGATGAGGGAGGAGGGTCTCACTGTGGATTCTCTGCCCTGAGCTCATTCTTGAGACATGGTAGGTTCATCCTAAGGCCACAGCTATTGCAGCTTTCACTGTCACAGACTCCATGTTTCATGGTTCCTGCCACCCATTCACTGACACTGCCTGATGCTGAGCCCTGCCCCAGGAGACAGAAAGATTCTAGCAGGACAAGAGCATGCTGGTTTGGGAGAATATGGGGAAGCCTTGCACTCAGCTATTGTGGACTACAAATTCCAGAACAAATTTTAAAATGTATCCTGAATTGAATTTTAGACTTGTTTTTACCAAACATTAAAAAGGAAGAAAAATGGGTGAACTACTTTGATCTGGAGTTTATACTACTTTCTAGAATTTGTGAAATTGAATGTAAAGTATTTTCTACATTGAAGATTGACCTACTGAGGAAATCTGTGTAGAGAGTCTTCAAACAACTAAAACCAGAGCTTCGATTTGACCCAGCTATTTCCCTTTCTTGGTGTCTTTTCAAAGAATTAAAGCATCATACCACAGCAATATATGCACACCCATATTTATAGCAGCACAGTTTTTAGTAGCTAAATCTTGGAAACAGCAGCCCAAATGCCCATCAATTGATAAACTGATAAAGAATATATGGCTTTTTAAAAAGATATACAATCAAATATTACTAGCTAGTAATATTATACTAGTAGTAGTAGTACTACTGGCTATCAAGAAGAATAAACTTGAGACATTTCTAAGTAAATGGATGGACCTTTAGACCATATTCTTCAGTGACATAATCAGTTCACGTGTTCAAATACTGCATGGTTTCTTTGACATGAGAAACTGAAAGGGTAAAAAAAGATGAAAATGTATAATAGATATTGGGGAAAGGAAAGAAAAATTTCAAATGGGAAGGGAACTAGGGAAGAGGGAGAGGGGAAGGAAGGGAAGGAGGGAAATGGAAAAAAGAAGAAGGAAAAAATAGAAACAAAACTTTTGTAAGTAAGGCAGGAAGAGAGGCTAACGGGAGGGGAAGGGAAGAAAAGAAGAATCAAGCAACTTATGTATAGGTACAAACTGCCTATGATAAATGTTGTCATTATGTATATCTAAAGTGTACCATTAAATTAATTTTAAAAAGAACTTACAGAACAAAAAAGAAATGAAGACTGATCTAAATTCTAGAAAGATAAGGGTATAGCTAATGAGGCCTTGGAGAAAAAACAGTTGATCCATTCAATCCAGAATAAGACAAAAATAGATGCTACTCCAGTGGTGTGTGTGCACATGCATGGGGTGTGTGTGTGTGTGTGTGTGTGTGTGTGTGTGTGTGTGTGTGTTGGTATATTTGGCTAAAGCAGACTGTTCCTTAGATAAATGCTCTATGAAAATGTGTTAATACCAAATACCATATCTGTAACTGGTCTTTATTCCAGCAAGACTTTTTAAAATAATATTTCCTGGATAAATGGAAAAACATGGTCGGGGAAGTAGCAAATATTACTCCTAGATTATTGTTTTTATAAACTTAGGTTTCTTCATCTAATAATAAAAAGTTGAACTAGATATGCATTACGGTCTTCTCTGCTTTTTTAGCTTATGCTTGTACCGAACAAAGATCTCAGATATTTCCCAAGAATTCTGAATGCCGAGTCCTTACCTGGGTGAAAATGAAGAAGACCTACTTCCAGAACCTTGTGGTGGGGTGTCTGTTGCCTAGGTGAATCAGCAATCACAGTTACCTGCTCTGCCCCATCTCAAAGCCCATAAAATAATTTTGAAACCATTAAAGTAAAATGTTAGTACAAAATTTTGATTTTTGTAAAATTCCATTCATTAAGGTGAATGTATCAGATATATATATATTGATAACAGGTCAGATAAGTTACAAGGATTTGACTAACTTTAAATTCAGTAACAAATGTCAAAACAGTATACATCAGGTGTGGACACAAAAGAAGGCTTAACACAGTTCAGGCTTTGTTAATAAACTGTAGGGTCCAACTGAAAGGATGATATTGCCTTAGTCAATCCCTGTCTTGACTTGGGGTTGCCAGGTGCAGAGTTGGTCCCCCTTCCTGAACTGGGAGAATAGCACCAGGCCTGAGAGTGTCCAGCAATGAAGGCCATGATGACAGCAAAATATCTTAAAGGTGTGTGGGAAGGACCAAGGTCTCTGGCCACTCCCACCTGTTGACCTCACACCACCATCTTCCCTAGCTCAGGTGTTTCCTAGCATCTGTGCAACTGAGGATGGCTGGCCTAGCAAGGCAGGATAGAGATACACCATCTCCAAGGGAACCACTTCCGGACATGTCTATTAGAAACTTGTTCTTACCTCAAGTAGGAATCTCATTCTCAATGACTCTTCTAATCCCTCATCGACATAAACAGCCCTCTAAATAAATCCAAGGAAATTGATACTTAGCTGCAAACAGCCATAAAATGGAACTTCTATTAAAGATGGCACCTTTCTTAGCTTTAGAAAGCTGTCTAGCACAGAGGGCAAGACATTTTTCATTTTTTGCACAGTTCAGCAGCAAACATGAGTGTAGAAGTTCACATTGGTTTGGCCTATCATACAAGGCCTGAAGATGCCTGCAGTAAATTAAATCGACTGAGTTTGTCTGCTGGTACGTGCCCGGTGTACAGTGGGCTGTGAACAGCAAGTTCCTTGCTGATGTACGCAGCCTGTTACACGTATGGGCTTCCCTAAGCGACCTTGGAGATGCTCCTTCCTGTAGATGTTCATATTTCTGATCTCCTGTGTCCCCAACCCAGGCTCCAGACTCATATGTGAGGTCCCTTAGGGAAGCCCCCAAGCACAATGTGAGGGTGATCACATTGGATAGGTCATCGTATTCATTCATGCCAAGCTTCAGAGCAAAGAGCATGTGATTGAGGTCCTACACAGGGCCAACCTCAAGTTCCCTGATCACCAGAAGATCCACATCTTCAAGAAGTGGGCTTCCCCAAGCTCAGTAGAGATGAATTTGAAGACATGGTGGCCAAGAAGCACCTGATCCCTTTGCAGGTATTCCACCCTGCAGAAGTGGAACAAGGTCAAGGTCTCCTGGAAGTGGTGGTCCTTACACTCCTGAAGGCTTCCACTGTGCCACCCACTTCTTAGCAAGTTCATCAATAAATCTTATTTACGACCCCTCAAGAACCCTGAAAATGCTAAAAAAAAAAAAAAAGTGCTAAAAAAATAGAGCAATGATCTCTATGATTCTGACACTTTTGGGTATTTCTGGTTTATACAAAATTCTTAGAACACTCTTCATTTACACTGATTTCAAAAATAAATGTGTGTTCTAGAGTACTTTAGGAACACTATAAAAATTCCCAGTTGCAATTCCAAACAAGTTGGAATCATTGGCTCATTTTGCTATCTTTCTTCTATTTCCAAAACACTTCAATTATCATCCTCTGAATGCAGTGTTGATTCCTATTCTGTATCCCAGCACTGTTAGTATTTTTGTAAAGGCTGCCACTGCTTCTGCTATGTATTTCCACTTCCCTGGTACCTATTCTAATGCCTGCTGGATGCGTGACCCCTTGCAGCACATGAAAGACACAAACAAGACCACACACAGTGGGTGAGCTCGACCATGGTGCAAGAAGGTACAAAACCTCCGATTTGTAAACACTGAAATGCAGACTGCCCTAAAGCTAGTTTGTGTGACTTGCCTTAGAGGCAAACAGAATTGGAGTCTACCACTCCACCTTTCATTTCACAGGCCTGCAAAAGGCCAAGAAGTGCTGTGGTGCACTCGTGGGTATTTCGTCACCTCTTTTTAAAAACTTAATTTGTTCAAAGTAAATAAAATGTTGCTGTGCAGGTAATTAATCAGGAATTACATGGAAGGTTTATTACAAGGCCAAGAGTAAGCAATCTCCTGAGGCACATGGCAAACTCTCTTAGTAAATAATTATTTAAAATTATTTACTAAATTAAGTCATTCCTTTTGTGATATCTCTGAGACTTCAAGTAATTGGCTGGGCTCGCTTCAGTTTGGTATTTTGTAAAGAAAAAAAAATAGTGCTACACAATGAATTAACTGTGCAATTAACTACAAATTTAGCACTTCAGAAACACATTTTTAATGACTAAGAACAGGTACACAGAGCCCCATGTGTGTTTTTCCCTTTAAAAAAAAAAAAAAAACAGGTAGAATTTTCCATGTTGTTTCATGCAGGAGGCTGGGAGAGTGTTAGCACAGTGAAACTGATTATTTTCCACTTACAGAGACTCAGAGACATTGAGCCTTAGTCATGGGCTTTGCCCTAGAATCAAGGTGACAAATGCTTTGACCTGGGCAGGGCTACCTCCTTCCTATGCAGGGACAAACTCTCCTGGAGGAGCCTGCCCTGCGCCCTCCCAGGCTCTAAGAGGAAGGACAGTGATCAAATGCCTTTGAGATCTGTCCCTTCCTGCATATCAAGGCATCCCTGGATAGCACTGAGGAGATGGATCATGGAAAGCTAAGTTTGGGTTAATTAAAACCTTTAATTACCTGGTTTTTGTCACTGTTATGTTATTTTTTTAACTAAAATGCAAATCATTAGGGTTTTTTTTTTAAAGCAGAAAGGAACTGGAAGTTATCTCACTGAGTACATTGCAAGGGTTTATTATATCACTTTATGCCTTTGCACATGTTTTAGGGCTCAATCATGTAATAGGAAGGAAGCATCTATCACCTTAGGTCCTGGGCTGTGGAGTCTTCCAAGTGTGCCACCTCATGCAACTCGTGTGACATTTTCATGACGTTGGTGTGGTAAGTGTGATGCTATTTGGAGAAAATGAAAAGACTTTTCTCATGCTGTATAGTTCCTCTGAAGCACAACCAAAGTAGACCTTCCTCCCTTGCTTCAAACACATACACACACACACACACACACCGACAGAGAAATCCATAATGCTATGAAATTCTATCTTGATGTTTAGAGCACATTCTCCACCTTGGCTTCAAACATAGTGGACCAAAGTTCAAATGGTCCTAAAGCTACAGAAAAATCCCCCGATCATTAAGTAATTAGGTTGCTGTTGATCTAGTACAATTTCTACAGGTAAGAAAATAAACACATTTGTTGTAGAAAAAAATCATTTTGCTAGCAGTGTTGAAACTGGAAGGCTTGGATTTTCAACTGAAGTAGACACATTCGTTAGCCTTATTCCTTAATATGCCAGGAAATTAAGACACTGCTTGCTCAGTGACATCTCACTCTGCTCCTAGACATTGTGCATTGCTGTACAGACTTGCTTTTCCTTCTGCTGCCAATTCCAGTGGCTTCTGTTCAGCTTTTCTGGGCCTCTTTGCAGCCTTTAATGCTACTGAGCACCCCACTGCTTCATTCAACAGCATCATTAGCACCTCCTATGTGCCAGGCACTCTGCCTGCCGCTCAGACATGATTTCCACATCCAGAAAGAGAAGGGCATCAGGTGATGCCAATGCCAGAGAAGTTCACACTAATTCAGGGTGTGGATGAGGCAAATGTGGGCTGAGATTGCAGGGTTTGGAAGCCATAGCAATGTTTGTGTTGATTATTCCAAGGACAATGAGAAGCTACTGTGATTTTTCTTGTTTGTTTATTTGTGTTTCAGTTAGAAATTATGATGAGGCTTGTATATTAATCAGCTTTCCTGTTGTTGGCACCAAAGAAACCAAAATCCACAATTTAAAGTAGGAAATGGTTTATTTGGTTTACAGTTTTGAGGATTTATTCCTCGTTCATCCACTTGCAAAGCAGAAAAATCAAGGCAGAAGGTCATGAGGAGCAAAGTTGCTCATTCCACAGTGCCCTGGAGCAGAGCGGGTAAACAGTGCCAGAGAGAAAAGGGTCCCGGGCCGGATAGAGACCTCCACCACCCACCCAGACACATCCGGAAGTGTTCCTCCCTAATCCCCTAGGCAGCTCCCAAGCCAAGCCAATTGACAAGCTTTACCAGTGCGGTTTGCATGCTTATGTTACCCAAAGATTACTGTTATGTTTTTTAAAATGAAATAAATATTATAGTGAATGGATTGAAGGATGGCAAAAGTGGCCCCAGAAGACCACATAGAAGGTGACTATAATAATTTAGTCAGGAGAAAATGACTGCCAGATCCTGAATAATGACAAAGGACAGAGAAGAACTGGACACATGCTGTGGATACGCTATGCAGGATGGGTAGGACTTGGTGAGTGGAGATGGGAGGGAGTGTGGGATGACTTCCATGTCCACGGCTGGACAGAAACTGTTTCTGAACCATGGTGTGGCGTGGGCTGAAAGAGGTACTAATGGTGGGTTCTATGCTGTGCATGTTGAGTATAAAGTCCCTTGAGGTCACCTGGGAAAGCTGCCAAGGAAGTATCTATAGAGCAGGGAAGCATCTAGTCTGGAGTTTGGTAGTTGTGGATGGTATCTTAAGCCAAGAAAATTATTGAGATCACTGTGGGAGAGTATGTGAAAAAATAAAGTCTCAGTCTTTAACTCCTTGAGTCCTACTAATTATCCAGTCCTGTAGTTATTTATGGACTTGAATGTTATTGTTTTGACCTCAAATGTCCCCCAAAAGTCTCATGTGTTCAGAGGTAGACTTCCAGGAGGTTATTGGATCATGAGAGCTTTAATATCAAGTAAATTCATTCATTGATGGTATCGTAATTTGATGGCATTTTTGGAAGGTGGAGACAAAAGGGGGGCAAATTGAAAGAAATGGACCACTGATGCCTGACCCTAAGGGTTACACCAGATCCCAGGCCCTTTCTGCTCTGTGTCTTTCCCTTAGTCTATGGTTCCTAGCTGCCGTGAGGTGATCAGCCTTACCACACCATATCCTTTCTCCATGATGTTTCTGCTTTGCCACAGGCCTAAAAGGAATGGAGCCAGCTGACCACAGACTGAAACCCCTGAAACTATAAGGCAAAATAAATCTTTTCTCCTCTAAATCATTTAGGCCCTGGCCATTTATTAAAGATGTTTGTAACAGTCTGCTCTCCTGGGTCTTATTCTCTCACATTCATTTACCTTTCTCTACATTATCAAACTAATTTTCTTAGTGCTTGACTTTTGTTATATTGGTTTACTGCTCCAAAATCTTCGGTGTCACTCCCATGTTACGTGTGCAAAGCATAATCACTTCACCCAGGAAATGAGGGCCAAGCTGGCCTCAGGTTACATAGTCATGGTTGCTGTTCCCCTCTATTTGTTCCACTTTCTCAAAGATCATATTTGTGACCTTGAGTAAGACATTTAACCTTTTCTTCCTCCAGTTCTCCACTTACTATTCCTGGGAATGAATGGGGAAAGGACTTTTTCATGCACAGAATAAAAGACTGTGCTGAGCCTCTGTACAAAGAGATGGATCTTTGCCCCTGGACATTAGCTTCCCCCAGTCTTCAAAACTGGTTGCAGTGATGCCAATAGATAAATGAACCATGAGGTTGGTACGGAGATAATAGAGGAGACAGACTTCAGGCCAAAGGAGGGAAATAGTTCAGCAGCCAACCACTCATTTCAGACAAATGAAGCCTTCGCTCATCTCAGAAGAACTTGATGAAATTCAACTCACATCCTTAATTATTCAAGTTATTTACAAATAATCAATCAGCAACATGTGTACAAATATTTGTCTAGAACACTGAGCAAGCCCTGGAGGGGAAATGGAGTTTCTGGTCCCATAGAGCTAGGACATTGAATGAGCTGACCCAATTTACACAAAGGAGAGCTCCCTCGGATAGACTCGAGGCTGGCAGGAGTTGCAAATAGCAAGAAATTCATTTAACAAGATTGCTAAGCGTTTACTTGTTCTAGGTACCATTCTAGACACCAGACAAAATACTAAATAAAGCAGGTAAAATCAATACTCTCATGTTACTTATACTGTAAAGGAAAGAGACAGGCAATAAACATAATAAGCCACTCACATAGTGTGCATACAGGTGCTGGGTGCCATGTGAAACACACAGAACCAGATAAGGAGGGGGAGCGGGTTGGGAGATTACAATCTGACATAAAACCACCAGGGAAGGCTCCTTACCCACTGCCCCTGGAGGAGTAACCTGCAAAACAACCAGGGGTGCCTGAAACCACAAATAGGATCCAACTCTCTATATAATATGTTTTTCTTATACACTCATATCTATAATAAAGTTTAACTCATAAATTAGGGGCACAATAGAAAATTAACAATAACAAATAATAAAATAGAACAATTTAAATAATATACTATAATAAAGTTGCCAGCATCACTACTGCTACATTTGGGGGCCTTAACTAA
Source organism: Cavia porcellus (assembly GCF_034190915.1). Taxonomy (NCBI): domain Eukaryota; kingdom Metazoa; phylum Chordata; class Mammalia; order Rodentia; family Caviidae; genus Cavia; species Cavia porcellus. Next base: position 10,254,398 of record NW_026947512.1, on the reverse strand, counting down.
AATAAGTTTCTTGAACATGAATACTGCCATGTCCATGCCACGACAGCTGATGTGATAACTGAGGGGGCTACTAAAGTGATGAACAGGTAGCCGCAGTATACACTGGACAGAGTCACAATTCACATCCTGGGGGGATGGGCTGGGTGACGCATGAGTTCATCACACTGCTCAGAATGGCATACAGCTAAAAACATACGAATTGCTTATTATTGACATGTTCCATTTCACAGTTAGACTGTGGTAGACCATGAGTAAGTAAAATTGTAGCCAGTGAACTCAGATAAGGGAGGATTTACTGTGCTAAACAGTCATAATTTCACAAGGAATTGAAGGAGATAGGGAGTGAGCTGAGTGGGGTCCTGGGGAAAGTTCTGTTCACCATGAACAGCCAGAATGTACACCCTAGACAGGAGCCAGCTGAGACTGTTCAAGGAGCAAGACAGTGGCCTCTGTGTCCACAGCAGACAGGGTGGAGGTGGAGACGGTGGGACCGGAAGGGAGAGCAGCAATACTGGGAGGAATCCTATGAGAACTGCCAGCAAAGCACCATGGAGGGGTGTCATAGAGGAGGGATTCCACTTCTGCCGTGAAAGTGACCCTCAGACTTCTGTGAGAGAATATTTTATGGAAGAGTCAGGGTGGGGAGAAAAGCCACTGTGGGGATTCAGGCAGGAGAAAATGGTGGGGCCAGGACAGTGGCTGGTGCTGTAGAGGGATGCAAAGCTGTATTCTGGACAGATTTTGCAGATAAAGCAAACAGAATTTCTAGACAGATTAAATGTGGAACCCACGAGAGAATAAGAGAAGCCAAGATTTTGGTGGAAGCTTCCACTCAAAAAAGAACTTTTATTTATTGAGCTAAAAAACCATAGGTGGGGGGTGTTTGGGAGGTAGAATATAGACCTCAGCTTTGAACTCATTCAATGCGTGATGCCCATTAGAATGCAGGTAAGAATGCTTTGTGGTCAGCAGTGTGTATGAATCTAGAGTTTAAGAGAAAGGTCTAAGCTTAGGGCCTTCAGAAGGGTAAGTTGCATAAAGACTTTCCTCTGTAATAACAGCAATAAGCCAGTTCCTTCCTGCCATCCTCACTATCAACTGGAGGTGATGTATATTGATAGCTTCGGTACGCTAACACACTGGGCTAATTCACTCTCAATGCCTCATTTACTTCTCACAATAACCCCACCAAGCGACCTTTATCATCCCCACTTTTACAGATGAAGACCCTAAGGTCTAGAGGACTTGATGGCCTTATCCATGCTCATGAAGCTAGAAAAATCTTCCTCCTGCAGGCTATAAAGAGTCATCAAAAAAATCAAGAATCCACTATCACATGCCTATTTTGGATAAATTGCCCTGAATCTAGCATCACAGCTATAACAGGATGGCAGTAGGCCAGTGAGGAAACCATTGCAATAATCTGCATCCAAGCAAGGGATGATACGGGATAAAATCCAGCTGCAGTTGCTGATGTAGCAAAGGGAAGCGGGGCCCAAGAGTTACTGAAAAGCCTGCCAGCTCTTGGGACCCACTGAATTGGGAGCAGAAGGGAAAAGCCCGTGATGCCTATGTGTTTCTGGTTGGGGGACCAGGAGCCAGAGGGTGGTCACACTCACAAAGGCAGTGGGCCAGGAGAATGGTCAGGAGCTGAGTCTCCAATGAGCCTACATTCTTCACCCAAGGTCTCTTAGTGAAGCGGGAAGGGACAAAGCTGCACAAGACATTGTAATCAACAGGGAAATTCCCTCCAGTGAGGCTTGAGAGGTGAGTTTTCCTTTGCACACGGGTGCCGCTGAGATTCCCACCAGACAAACATGGCTGCTTCATTTGGCTGATTTTGCTTTTGTATTGAAACAATCACTTCATTTCTATCATCTGCCATCAGGATGAAGCTCTGGGGTGCTTTAAGTTCTGTGAGGGCAGGCCCTCGGCTTCCAGTGTGCATGCCAGCCATCTATGCACAGCGGCTGACTTAACACGATAAACTACACTCTCAGCCCCAGCCCTCTTTTTTTGCCATTTATTGGGCATCTTTGCAGAAGATTTTTTTTTCAGGTGCAAGCATATTGTGCAATTAACCTGAATAAGCTGAATAATCCACTTAGTATTTCCATGGAGTTTTTTTTTCTTCTAGTTCTTTTTTATTCCAACTTATAACAAGTAACAGCCCACTTACTTCTTCAAAACCGGCTACTCCCCTCACCCCATTGTCTGCCCTGACTGGGATAATGGGTAATTGTGTTTCAACATGCATTATGCTAAAATGCCTCTCTTTGGCCGGCTTTAGTCATTATCAAAAACCCAGATTGTAACCTAACTTCATCACCATGAAGCAGCCAAACCAGCTGCAGCAGTGCAAGGAGCAGGCAGAGGGAAAGGCTTAGGAGAAGCGCGCCCCTTTCTATAAGAAACAAAAGAATCGTCTCCATCAAGTGACCCAGCATGAAGGAAGAAAGAGAACGCTCCCGGAGCAGACTAAAATAAAATTGCCAGTTAGGCTCGCTTCTCATTAGTTTTTCTTTCACACTTCACATTAGCTCAGTGAAAGAAGATGAATTAAGAGTTAAATGCACCAAAATAACTTAAGCAATCTTTAAATAAGACTTAAATGTGCTCTGTGTTTCCCCCCAAGAGGCCCCTTCCTGTTTCAGTCACCGCCCCCTCCCTCACTGGGCCCTGCTTCTTTCTTTGTCCCTTCTGTTGCCTCTCTCCACATCTCTCCCTACCTCCTCCTTTACGGTGTGCTGTGTGGTGACTGCCTCTCTTTAGACTCTCCCAGTTCACCTCTGCTGCCCTCTGGGCCCCACTCCCTTCCCAGGTCCCTCCTTGGCTCTCCGCCCTTCCTCTCCTCCCCCCTGCCCTGGCTTTCCTCCTTCCGGTGCCTGCCTGGCCTCAGAAGCTGAATTCTCAGTGATGGAAGCTCATTGTTCCTGATGAAGGCAGATGATAGAAATGAAGTGATTGTTTCAATACAAAAGCAAAATCAGCCAAATGAAGCAGCCAAACAAGACAAAGTCAGGGTTTGGAGATCTGAGGATGAACCCTTTATAGCACACCAGCTTCCTGCTCCCCTTCCTGCTGGCCCTGGGCCCCAGAAATGTATTGACCTGCCAATGAATTTTTTAAATTCTAGATAGATGGTCCAGTGATAAATGGTCAACACACGGCCCCTCCTTTTGTAACTGGAGACCTGGCCAGTGCATAAGGAACCATCCCCCACTTTGGAAATACCTTCCTGAGATGGTTTCTCTCTCCCCCTCCCCCTGTAGTTTCCAGCTACAGGGAACTCCTAAGTAGAAAATCAATAGAGCTTTAATTACTGGGTCCCAATTCATCAGGGCCTCAACTGTAATTACTCTGCCTGAGCCAGGAGCCTCAGAAGCCAATAAACAGGGACAGCAGGCACAGGCAATGCAAGAGGTAAGGAGTCTGAGCGCAGCCCTCCCCCACCCAGCCTCCTGACAGCCACTCCCTTCCCAGTCCCTTTTCCTAAAGGGATCTCCGAACAGGACTGCTTGGGGCCAGGGATAAACACACAGCCAACTTCTCATCTCTCTCCTTAGCTCTTGACTCAGTCAATCACCTCTTAAAAACTTACTACTGACAGCGGAGTCCTAGGTCATGCAGCTCTAGCAGCCAGTAGAAAACAGATGTGAAAAACCCCGAGGCCTGACATGGACGTATTGAATTGGACTCTGCATTTAGCAAAATCCTCACATTCAAGTAGAAGCACTATTTGAAAATATATGCTAGCAGCTCAGCATAGTGGTGTACACCTGTAATCCCAGCACTCAAGGTAAGGGATCACAAATTCAAATCCCAGGCTGGAAAATTTAGTGACTTAGAGAGATACAGTCTGAAAAGTTTTTAAACAAAGGAGGACTGAAAAGGGCTAGGGCAACAGCTTAGTGTGAAGGGCCTGTATTCAGTCCCCAGTGTCACAAAAATGGAAAAAGGGAAGGGCAAGCAGGAACAATGTTTTTGTTCTCATTCCATGGCCTGTCAGTATTTATGCTAGCCAGAAGGGCTTCCTGAAAGTCTTGTCATGTAGGGCATGAGGGGCACACACATGCTAACGTGTTGTTTGTTCTACTTTCTCCGTGGTGTCTTTACTCTTTTCTCTCCACTTCCACAGCTTTGCCCATGGGCAGGAGAGCTGGTCTGGGGGTTGGCTGCTCTTCCGTCTTTCAGGATCAAGCCTGACCATCAGCCTAGACGTGGGCTCAAGCTCCAAGACCCCTAAAGCTGAGTTTATCCTGATTGCTGTCTCTTCAGCTCTTGGGACAAAAGATGAGTCTCAGGCCATTTGTAGGGGTCCACTCAAGCTAAATTGGTCCCATGGATGACACCAGGAAGTCACACAAAATGCAATCAAAGAAGTCCCCTTAAAACAGAATTGTTTTCCCAGGGAGGTCAGAATTCATCTGCAAGAGAACTCTAAATAAAGGACTCCTTTGTGCTGGGTGAATTCGTGACCTGCTTCTGTTGGGGATTCATTTCTCCTTCATGCTACTGGAAGCCAAGGTTGGTAGCAAAATGAGCTCAACTTTGCCAGAGCCTGAGCAGGCGGCATTTCTGGTGAGGGAGAACTGAGCCACCACTGCCCTACTTCCTGCACACACATCAGCCAGGCTTCGTGTCTGAGCACGGAGCTATTGACTCAGCTGATCAATGTCCGAGTTGCAGCCAGCTGGCCCATGAAAAATGATTCTGCTGCCCATCTCCTGCCTGCCCCACTGACACTGGCCTTGGCTCATGTAAATGGAACAATTCCCCCACTTAGGAATCCTTTTTGAGCGTCTGTTTGGTCTCTTTGTCCTTTCTGCCTCCAAAACGTAGGGATTCATACCTGAGCCCTCTGGTATCTCTTTTTTCCTGGCTTTTGGAGCTTGCACACCAACCCTAGCTTCAGCTGCCATTTCTAAACTGAGAAGAAAGATCCCTTGGAGAGAGGCAATGTGCCAGGCAGCTCTCCAGTGCTCCCCAGCCCTCCCTCATGCAATCCCTCTCCAACCTGCACTGGCTGTCATTCACCAACCTTTGCTCTCATTTAAATGTTCATTTACATTTCTGGATGAATAATTCCTGAAATCAATCAGATTAGGAGCCCTTTATCCTGACTCACAGAGCTTGCACGCTGAGGAACACAATAATTAGAAAACATTATCCTGTTCATCCCTCCCCCTCCCCCCCCCCAATAAAGCTCCAGGGAAGAAGCAGGTGGCAGAGAATCTCTATGGCTCCTTAGAAGCAAAAGAACTGCAGCCCTGGACAGAGGAGTGAAGCTGCCGAAGTTCCAGGTAAGCAATGAGAGGTGGGAGCAGAGCCACAGAAGCCTTCACTCGGCAGAGCTCTGAGGCTGCGCAGGTCAGAGGCTGAGCTCCACAATGTCACAGAGACTCATTCTCTCCACGATGAGTCTACCAATGCTCTCAAGTCCTAAGTAAATGGAGGAGCTGAGACTCTAGGACACTGAGTACGAGAAAAACCCAGAACATCATGAACATCAGAAGGGCTGCAGTGATGTATCCTGTGGCTGCTTCCTGGGAACATGCTCAGGGTGCTGCATAGTTTGGGTACAAAGGCCATTCATGGTCAAGGCAGAACTAGAGATGGGAGTGGCTAGTGCTCCTTCAGAAGGTGAGGTCATGCCTACACGGAGTTGGTGGTGTCCTTTTCCCTCCCCATCTTAGGGGATTAGGCAGGAAGACAGTCCTGGCTTGCAGCTTCTCTGAGTGGCGCTAGCAGGAATGTCAGCTTCTCCTGCCTCTCCAGGCCTGTGCCTGTCCACTGCAGATGACCAGGCCCAGGAGCTGCAGTGGACTTTGTATCAGTTGCCATTGAGCCATTCTGTGGTTCATTTCCCAGCTTCTCCCCCCTCATATTTCTCTTTATGATCTGTCTCTCTTTCTCACTTCCTCCTGGCCTCAGGCTCCTACTATAGAAGCCTGGGTGAAGAAAAGCCCAACAGGAGGAACAGAGGAGAAGCCAGCCTACCTGCCCAATGCCCTGAGCCTCAGATGATGTGGCTACTGTGCCAGGGCTGGACTCACCACATGGGCTGCACACAGGAGCATCTCCTGGGAAGGGAGAGCTTAATGTCAGAGGCCTGAGCTGCCACTTAGCAGAGAGCTCTTCAGAACCCCTCCCTCAGGAAGATGCATGTAACAGCAGAGACCACTCCCTTGTGGCAGCATGGTATAATGGTCTGGGGCCTTGACTGCAAAGTTTGCATCAGAGGTTGACAGCAGCTAACACCAACTGAGAGAATGTAGGTGGCTCCTTCATCTCTCCTAATTTTCCCATTGAGGCAACCAATAGGAGGGCGTACTAAGTCTGCTAAGTCGCTGTATGTAAGGCATCAGTACAGTCGCAAGTAAGCATAGGAAAAGATGTCCATTAATTTTTGTCCCTTTTTTGCCTGGCCCTTGGTGGTTCTAGTGGAATGACCACAGGCTCACTGCAAAGATGCCAAGCCTAGCATCCCTGACCAGGAAGGCTGTGTCTGGGAACCAAGGGCTACAGAGGCCCTTTGAAAAAAGTCGAGCTTTTCTTTATTTCCCTATCTCTCATCCCTTCCCTTCCACTCTCTTAATACCCTCTCAACTCTCTCTCTCTCTCTCTCTCTCTTTCTCTCTCTCTCTCTTTCTCTCTCTCTCTCTCTCTCTCTCTTTGGTCTTATTTTTTAAATTTATTTTACTGTATTTATTTATTTATTTATGGACCAGGAATCCAACTTGCAACCTTGTGCTTGCCAGGCAGGTGTTTATGCTGCTGAGCTAAATCCCTAGCCTCCAACCCTCCCCACTCTTAACTCAGTGTTCAGACAAAGCTCTGATGCTACTACTTGCCCTGAAGGGGCCCCACTGTGGCCAAGCATGTTTTTGTCTGTGTCTCTTCATTCCCAGGACAACCGCTGGAGTATCAGAGTCAGGCAAGATAGGTGACTCCCCTACTGCCTTTCCAGGAGCTCCCTGGCCAAAGGGGGAGATTTAGACTGTCTGGCACCTTCTCACTCACATCTTCACCCATGCTATGGGCTGAATGTGGTCCTCAAGTTCACATGTTAAAGATCTAAGCCACATTGTGACTGCTTGGAAGTAGGGTCTTTATGGAAATAACAAAGTGCCAATAAAATCATAAGGGTAGGGCTCTGACCAGGTAGGATTCATATCCACAAACTTCTGCTCCACATACTTCTGCACTGGTTCCAGGGGCCTCGCTAGCTCTTGAGGAGCTTTCTTTAAGATCCACTCAAGTCCTGCGTTTTCTATGCAGCCACCCTGAGCAGGATTAATTCATCATCTTGCCCAAACTCCTCATCTTCCAGATTGAGGAAATCCATTCCTGGTGATGGGAGGAGCCTGGATTTCAAGTTGTCTTCTGGTTGTCTTCGGGCATTTGCCTTTGTTGCTTGGAACATGCTAAATTATCTGCTTTACTTTCCCCACCTCATGCAGAAGACTGGTTCATGTTTCAGGGCTCGCTCCTCTGGGAGATGCTTCCTGACCATTTTCCACAGTGCAACCCCACCTAAGTGTCCCATGTATCCCCTTAGTCTCTGACCTAGTATCCTAACTCATGGCTTCCACAGTACTTTTTAGTATTTAAAATAGTCTGAGTGAACTTGTTACATATTTATTATCTATCTCCTTGAGTTATAACTGTTTGGGAGCGAACCTGTCTCTGTGTACCCAGCCCGGCACAGTAAAAGCTCAATAAATACCTGGATGCACACTGATTTGTTAGGCTTTTCCTGGAGAACTAAATATACACTGGCTGTGCCCGCTCCCAGTTTAAAGCAGACAGGTTCACCCACGCTCTCTCTGCCTGGCCAGCTCCCAGCTGCCTCTCAGGGATGCTACTTAGCTGTACTCCTGCTCCTTAGAGTTCCTCAGGCTCCAGACCTGTGTACTCAGTGCCTGAGGTCTGGCTGCACCTTCACCCTGCATCTTACCCACAATGGGCCACTTTGCAGTTTAGCAAAGCTACACACTTCTCTTTGATGTTGAGAAACAGCATTTTTCTTCTCTCTACTCCTCATACACCCAAACACAACCAGGGCATAGATCAATACTTCCTAGCAGGTGGCGCACCCCCTCCCTCCAGATCTCCCTCTCTCCGAGCCCTTCTCAACTGCATCCACCCCATCTACCAGGCTGCCTCCCAGCCAATGTGTTTTTCCTCTCTTACAATTCCAGGATATCAATGAGCAGGATTTATTTTTAAACTTGGTCATTAGCTCGAGGACTCCTACTCCATCTATAATGGTTTTCAGATGTAGGGATTTGCCCTCAGTTTACCCAGGTCTAGATTGTAAAACTACCATCACTCTCATCTGTTGTTCTCGTGACCCTTGCGTAGGACTGGTTGGCTGCCCAGCCTCTGCTACTCTAGCTTACTCCTCTCCTGAGACTGCTCAGCCTATATCCCTCATCTCTCTCTAGGACTTCCTGAGCCTAGAGAATCTCATTTCCATGATGGTTCTTCCCTGGTTGTTCCCTCCTCCTTCTCCTTCCTTGGTTTGAACTGTAAGTAATTTATGTGTTTCCAGGATCTTGCCATGGGTTTTTCCTTTCTCATGAATCAAATTCCTGAAACATGGCTTATCTTCTCACCATCTTCTCATCAGAGTCGCTGATGAGACAGGGTTTATTTCTGCAGGTCAGGAATGAGGGCCAGGATTTATGAGTGCTTCTGAGATTGACCATTTTTTCCACATATTCTTCTGTGATGCTCTATTTCTCTAGTATATTTTAGTAACTATACATGTGTATAATATTAGATGGTTGGTTGAACAGAGAGATAAATAAATGAGCAGTTAGATACATAAATAGATAGATGGGCAAATAGATAGACAACCATTTCCCAAATACCTATCTCAACCACCTTTCTTATTTCAAGTCTTTGAGAGGGAAATGATAGATGGTTTTGAACATGTTCCTTACCCTCAGTGATTCTCCTAACCTCCAATTTGCATCCTTCTGAAAAGGGCCCCTGTATGTTCTGCCCTAATAGCTCAGTTTTTATCTAGAGATAACTGTGGTGTCAGTCCATTCACTGAGTTGCTAAATACTTTTCGTAGACTTACCACATGCCAGGGACTGAGAAGAACCTTGGGGATACAAACATGAGGCAAAGAGACCCTATCCATGCTCTTCCAAAGCTTAGACTGCACTGGAAAATAAGTCAGTAACTAAGTAATCTTATCTACATGTATTTCTAAAGTGATGAATTTGCATATGAAGCTGATAGGCATATGGAATTTAGTATTTAAACATTTTGCTCAAATTTGATTAAAAATTTTATTATATATATAAGCTGTATATATTTCTAAACTGGTGGATTTTAGTCCTCAAAAGTAAAGAAACCACTAGCATGAAGTCAGCAAAGCAGTGTCTCTGGTGAAGGAATAAGTTTGTGGTCAGGGGAAGACACATAGCAGTATCTCTGGAACCCTACTTTTTTTTTGTTTTGTTTTGTTTTGTTTTGCTTCACCTGGTAAATGGTTGCAGGGAACTTGATTTATTATTATTGATTAAATTTGATGTTTATGCCTTATGTACACTTCTATGTATGTTTCATCCTTAACATTTAAAAATTTCAAATAGTTAAGAACAACTTACAAGGTTCTATGAATGCATGTCACATGTCACAGGGTCACCCTGCCCGGTTCTAGAGACACAGGGACAGCTTTTTTGGAGGAAGAGAGATCAGAGCTGAGATCTTCAGATCAAGATGAGTATACACAAGTATCCTACCCCATCTTCTAAAGTACCAGAGGTCTGCCGAGACGGAGAGAGAAAGGTATAAAGAGAGGGCATGGAAGGAGGGAAAAGGAAAAAAGGGATGATTACAGAATGGAGCAGACCTTGAGGGGCTTCCAGAATTCTTAAAGGAGCCCAGTGTGTCTGGATCCCAGAGCATGCGGGAAAATGAAACTAGAGAAAGACAGGAGCAAGTAACACTGTGCCTCTTTGAGGATTTTATTTGTGTTTTAAGATCAATGGGAAGTACTTAAAGATTTTAAGCAGGAAAACAATAAAATCAAATGTGCTGATTGATGAAATCTCTGCCAAAATTGTAAAGAATGAATTAGAAGACAATAGGACCCCTTCCACCACTGAAGACACAATGAGACAACATTGTCTATGAAGCAGAAAGCCAGCCCTCACTAGACACTGAACGTGCTGACATCTTGATGCCTCACTTCCCAGTTCCTGTAAGTAAAGCACCCGACACATGCCTCTCAGCCGCACATTGAATCTTTCAATGCATTGCAAAACCATGAATAGCTTCCATTCTTTAGTCTGAAGTAAAGTCACCACCACAAAACCCACAGCAGCTGAACAGCAAATCTGAAGTGGCAGTACCAGGGGTCTCAACAAATATGACTACATCATATCACAGGCTATAACCAAAACCACAATTTTTTCACAACACACATCATCTGTCAACATCCACAGTGACCGCAGCCCACGATAACTCAGTGACATCTGTTTCTTCATTGATAATGATCACAGGAACTGTTCATTGTAAAGAAAATAAAGAGTCAGTGAACAAGAAGAGGAAGAGGAAAGAGAAGGATGAGGAGAAAAAGAAGGAAGAGGGAGGAGTGGTGACAGCAAGAGAGAATGTGTGGAAGATAGTAAGGGATTCGCTTTAGTAGTAAGGGATAAAGATAGGGATCAGATAAAGTGCTAGTAGGTTAGAGATGTATAAAAATGGACAGATGTAAGAGACACTAAGGAGGTAAAGTGAACAGGGCGTGGTGATGGATTTGCTAGGTGTCCCGCTCAGAATGCATATTTCACAAATTCAGATTCCTTTTGCTATAGGAAATTCAGAACCTAAGACAGTTCCTTGGACGTGGGTGCCTCGTTTCTACAAGAATGTGTCATGGAAATGGAAGTGACTTGATAAGAGAACATCTGAGGACCTGAATACATAAAAAATGCAATGAGGACCGAGAGAGTCAAGAGTGTAGGAGCTACCTGAAGATTCTAGTATTTCTTTGTTAGAATAGGCAAATAAATGAAGCAGACATTGATTCTTTAAATGATAGCAAACATGATAGAACCATATATATAAGCTGTTAGTATCATTGTGTGTTAAACACCAATCATCAAGAACATCTCAGTATTACCCAGGTGAGAATCAATGGCCAAACCAACACCAGCCTACTGATCTCTACAAGATCTAGGTGTCCATTTGGTATTCCATGCTATAGGCCTAGAGGAGGCCAGGAAATAGAATATTAAAATCAGTGTTGGAAATTTTAGATATTAAGTCCAGGTTGTCATTGTTTCATACTTTTTAAGTTAAAAAAATATTTTTTGAGAAATTATCTGCACTTGGTGGTTCTGAACCAAATTATACTCAAACATTGCTCCTCCATCTCCTAAAGTATATGTAGTCAAATATGAGTCAAAAAGTGAAGTTTGTAGAATTTTCACAAAGAAAAGACACACTATCCTCATTGTCTGTGATCAGAAAAGTACATATACAGGCAGAATATGACTGAGCAAAAGTCATTTTGTTGATAGCAAGTGGCAAGTACCTAGGAAAGATGGAAAGATCTGCATTTGAGATCTAGAATTTTAAAATCCCAAGCCAGGCCAACAATATAAAATATAAACTCAAAAGTAGAAAAAAAAATGTGATCACAAATTATAACAAAGCTAGGTATTTTTTTAACTTATTACTTTGTAAAATAACTTATATGAGAGCATGATATAAAATCCTCCAAAGCAATAGCTGTTGTTCAGTGAATGGCTTCACTGAACATGATACATGTTCTGATACATGAATGACCCGTAATCATAGGCAAATCAACAGAGAGGTGAAAGTGGGCAGGGCTGGGGAGTCAGCCTGAATGAGACCCAATGGGGCATATAAAGAGTGACAGTGACATGAAAGGAAAGGCATGAGGAGGCCACAGATCAGCACTAGACGGCAATGAAGATCTTCTTGATCTCCCCACCGCAGCTGCCAGGCTCGCTATGGGATCGGCTAAGCAATGACAGGGGAATTCTCATGAAAGTTTGAACTTACTGTTTACATAACAGTTCATAGAGGGACAAAAAAATGATAGCTCTCCTTCTTGGGGGTTGTTCATTGCTCAGGAACTTTGGATTTGTGTGACCTTTGTTAAAATATAAAATTTCTCCATAGTAATTTACAAAGACTGCAATTTCTACAACAATGTGTAGAGTCCATCAGGTGGATCCTGCTTAAAATGATAACAGAGAATTAACCCAACCGCAGAGCTAGATCTTTACTAAGATAAAAGACACTGGAATTAATGAAAGGAGACATTGATGGACCATTCAGAAGGTAGGAACTCCACACACTCTAGTGGAAAGAGTAGGGCCCATGTTTCCCCAGGCTGGGATCCATCTCCCAGTCTATAAGATGAAGGAGCTGAATTAAATGATTCCTAAAGTTTCTCTTAACTCTAAGAAACAGATATTGCAATGGCCCTCAGGTGTTTGAGATTGGTGTCTCCCATAAACCAATATAAATGGAACAGAGTGAATGGGCAGAAAGATATAAGATGGGCTCAAAGAGGTAGGCAGAGATAGGATTGGGTAGAATTTCATTGGTCGGGATAATTGTAAATGTGATGTATAAGCAAGGAAGCAATACAGTGCAATCTGTTTTATATATTTAATAGATCCTTTAATTTTAGCTATAGATTGGCTTTAGGAGAAGAATAGAATCAGAGGCAACATTTAGGAACTTTTGCAATTTGCCCAAGTGAGAACTAAGGGTAGTAGCAAAACAATTAATTTTGTACAAATCCAAACTCTTTGTTTTATGAGTTGGAGAATAAAATTGTAGACAAAATGAGGAAGGTAAGAAAATATTTATTAGAAATGATAAGAACAGAAAAGCTTGTGGTGGTGCCCATCCCCTCATGAGAGGATCCCAGAATGGAATTACTGATGTGCTTTCTTTATTTTGATTTAATACTGATAAACAGAACTTGGGAACTGGTTTTAAACAGATGGTTTTGTGGATTTAAGGCCCAAACAATATTAATTAACTAGTTAAAGGAAGCTGAGTTTAAAGGAATGGAACCTGGTTACTTTGCACTTCTGTGTTTTTCCAAGTCCAGCCTGGAAGTTAGAGAGGAAAGGATCATCTAAATTTGCATACCTTCTTTCTAGAGGAAAGGTCCCTATCTCCCCTCTTGTTTTAACTTTTACCCTTTTTCTTGTGCTTACCTTTGCATTGTTAAGCTGAGCTAGTTATGCGGCTTGAATTAGTTCTTAACTTAGTGAATGTGCTATTTTCTTTGTGCTGAGCTGCCTCTATTTTAGGCCCATCCCTGTTACAGTAGAGAGCAGATTTGATTGGGAAAATGTGGTAGCTTTTACTGAGAAGAAAAAGACTAGAAGAGTTCTTTTGGGGCATGTTAAGTTGAAGAGTTTAATTAACCATCAAAGTAGAGATGCCAGGGAGACTGTTAAATCCCCCAGCTAAGGTTCAGAAAGATGCTAGAACTAACAATATAGAATTGGTAGTCACTGATGTATCAGTCCTAGGAAGTCACCTGAGGTCAGAGCAAGAATAGGGAAGAGAAAGAGATTTATGACTGATTTCAAGAGTTTCTAATTTTTAGAGAGTGAAGACATAAGAGAAGACAATCACGGCCTTTGAAACAGAAGGGTCACCTGAGAAATCCATGTCACCAAGACAAAGTCAGCGGTTTATAGAAAGGAACATTGCCTGATGATACCATGAGGTCAAGCTTAAAGAAACAGAGAGATGAGCATGAGGTATGCAGCAAAAAGAGCACTGAGGACCTTGACAGGAGCAAAGTCTTTGGAGGAAAGGAAATGGATCCTGATTATGTAAAGACAGAAAGGAAGTAAGAATCAAGAACAAAAACAGTTCGATATGTTTTGCTGCAGAGGAAAGCTAAGCAGTCATATGGAAAGTGGGTGGAGAACAGAATCAAGACAAGGTTTCACTTTTTGATGGGCATTTCAGAGAATATTTATATGTTTATAGAAAATGGAGAGAAAAGCCCAAGAAAGGCAAGGTGGGCATTGCAATAGCCACGTCCTTTGGAAAGATGAGGTGGTGAGGACCCAACCTGTGGCATACCTGGAGCAGTGAATAGAGTGGGAGGACCAAGAACATAAACACAGGGACAGTTACAGGTGTGGGGCTGGGGGCAGAAAGAGAGTGACAGGCTGTCTATAAAATGCAAGGTGAGCTCACCGTCCACAGTGGATTAGAGATGGAGGGCCACATTCCCTGCAAAAAGGAGGCAAGACATTGTGGAGTGGCAAGACAGCTTCCTGGAAAAGCATGGTGGGATTGCCAGCCTGTTTCTAGTATTCACTCTGGAGTTCTGGCCATTTCTGTAAGTGACAACAGTGAGCACAACTGTCTGTTTTCTGCAGAATACATCGCTGTTCAGACATATGCATCCATAGGCAGTTGGCTTTAACCAGGTAGGACTTTTGCCAGGTAAGCACAGGAAAAGAAGTCCAGAGGCTTTTGTAAAGCAATGATGGAAGTGGTGGGTGAGAGAAGCAAAGTCTAGCAAAGTGAGGCAAGGTGACCGATGGCTAGAATGAGGCAGGATCAGGGGCCACAAACATGTGGTTGCACAGAGCCAGAGGATAAAAGAAGTGGCCAGAGGAGGAACCTGGGTTGCAGTCCTACGGAGAAGACACAGTTGGTGTCACAACAAAGCTAAGATACTGACATGGGAGAGGTGTGTTCACTGGTGCTTCCATTAAAGTTTAAGTGCCTGACCCCTGCTCCTCTGACCTTGCAAGTATCTTTCTTACATAGAACCCACGATCTGATTTTCTAATGGGCATGATTTGAGGGACTTTACCGAACTCCTGTCCGAAACATTCCCTCAGAGGCCTGGGCCTGCTTTCTAACATTCTGCTATTAAAGCTTTCTTCATTTCTTTTTTTCTGCTTTCCATAAGTGCTACCACCTCACCTATTAATTCCTTATCAATCATTTATACATAGGTGTGATTTAGTGCTCGGAGCCTTTCAAGTAAAACAGCAACAGGCTGCAATCAAATTTTAATGGTCTACGAGGTTTGGCTTTGGAGAAAGAATCCGAATATGGGATCCTGTAAAGGGAGAAAGGGGCCAGAAAGAAACATACGCTGATTACCTGCTATGTGCCAGCTCTGTCCAAGAGCTGTATGTGAGTGGTATCATTTGAGATGCCCTTGTTTCTTCCAGTTAATGAAAGAGGAGGGTGCAGAAAGAAATGTGAAGCACACAGCTCAGAAGTAATGAAGCCGGGGTTTAAAGCCAGAGCAGTAGAACCTGGGGAGAGGTGTTTGGATTGGAGGGGAAAGTATTAAAAGCAGAAACACAGCCCTCGCGGTGTATCTTGGCAGACTTCACAATCCTAAACTTCTGGATCAATTCCTGAGGCCCTTGAATTGTGTGTGTGTGGTTGGTTTTTACTCTTCTGAGAAGGTTGTTCCTTGATGAGTTTTTTTCCTCCTTTCCGTTTTTTTAAATGATAATTTAAATTTTTATTAGGTGCTCAGCCTCAGTATAAATACCCCCATTTAAATTGCTGACACACAGATCAATAGAGCAGCATTTTCCCGGAGTGGAGTCACTGCCGTGGGAGCCTCCCAACCACATCCTCTTTCCAGAAGAGAAGGAGTTGAATAAACAGAAAGGACAGTTTTCTTAAGTCACAGTTAAAGGAACAGAGCAAGCATTCAGTGTTTGTAGTCGTTCTTCTCCCCCACCCCTTTCTTACTGAACAATCTTGCCTTTAATTTCGATTGGTGCCATTCATAATGGCGTCATTTTTATGGCAGCCACTAGAGGAACCAGCACTGGTGGCTGAGAACTGGCCTCATGTTGTTAAAATTAAAACAGAAGAGCATCTCCCAGCAACCCTGCCAAAGATGAGCAAACTGGAGGCGGCCCCTCTTCTCTCCCAAGACCTACCTTAAAGATATTGTAGTAAACGATGTCATCGATATAAAAGAGTATCTCAATAAAAAATAAAATTCAGTACATCTGTGCCTTTTTCTGGTTTAAAAAAAAAGGTACAAGCTTACATCCTACAGTGCAGTTTAAGAATTCACACCTAAAGTACTCCAAGAAGTTGGTAATTCTCCCATGGTCTTTGGAGAGAAGGCCAAGTTCTAGTCTCCTTCCTCAGCCTCTCTCCCACCGTCCTCACCCGCTCCATGTCCCAGTGTTCCTGTGCTCCAACCACATCACACTGTTCAGTTTCCTTCCAACATGCTTGCATCCATGGCTCTGAGCTTCTACACATGCCATTCCTGCCACCCGGAATGCCCTTTTCCTCTTTGGTTGACAAAGCTCTGGGAATTGTTAACACACAGCCCACATGTCATCTCCTTCATGGAGCTTAGTGGGATGCCCATCAGGATCAGCCATCCTTCCCTCCCAACCCACTACCCCCCACACAGCTGGTTCCCAGATGTGTGCCCTCCATGCTTGGAGGCAGTTACTATGTTGGGGACTTCCTCTCTGCCCCAACCAGACCAGGAGATCCTCAAAAACAGGGATTTGTATCCTACTCATCTCCATATCCAGCCATTAACAAAATGATGGACTCAGAGCAAGTCTAAAGTAACAACTTGTTGGAACACAGAATCCTAGCTGAAGACCCATGGTTCATTCATTCATTCAGCCAGGCTTCACTGGTCACTGGCAGTGTTTTGCACCCGAAAAGCAGCTGTGGATAAGACAGATAAAGTCCTATTCTCACAGTTTACAATCAACTGAGAGGAAACGTACAATAAGGAAGAAATCAAATAAATACATGCCATGTTGACTGGTGATAAATGTGATAAGTAAGAATAAGTAGGAACATACTAGGAGATCTGCTTTAGATATGGTTATTGAAGTGGGCTTTTCTGTGAGGGAAACCCTGGAGGCCCTGCACTGCTGGATTCTGACTGCATGTTCTCTGGTCAGTGGTGAAGTGAGGGGAATAAAGTCCCCGTGTGGAGGCCAAGATGAGTGACTCGGGCTCCTCTGGTGTCTGGGGAAGAAGGGAAGCAAGAAAGCTGAGGTATCCAGCACAAGGGAACTCGGCCTCCACAGCATGCAGCACCTATGTACTGGGAACTGCTGCCCTGCACCTGTACGCATAGAAAAATTGAAAGGCCTGGTATGGAAGCCTCCCGGCAACAGTCCAGGCCCTGCCCAGTACTGCAGAGATGCCAAGGGTACATGTGAGCTGATTCTGTCCTCTGGGGGGTCTGGGAATCTGGTCTTTTGGACCTTGTGATTCTGATGGCCCATCCAATCCCAGCACAGTAAAGGGGAGTTGCATACGACCAAACTGAAAGGTTCAAGGTCCTGAGGGGTGCAATCCTGATTCTGTCACTTGGTACGTCTGCTATCCTGGACAACTCACTGAAACTGTATAGTAATTATGCCATCTGTGAAATGGGTGTAATTAATAATCACTTTGCTCACCTTCATAAATGATTGTGTGAGTGTAATATGATATTTTAATAGGACTATGAAACATAAGAAGCACATAAAAGTTATTTATTCTAGTAAAGAAAAGGAATCAACATTTACAGAATACTCTTCAAGTGCCAGGAGCCTATATATGTCAGCCTTATTCAATTGTCACAGAGTTTCTAAGAGGAATCATCACACCCATGTTAGAGACAGGGACAAGAAGGCTTGGAGAGTTTAAGTGACCTCACTGAAGTGGCACAACTAGGCAGAGCCAGGATCCAGGCTCACTCCAGACTCCTCCTTCTCTCTGCATCCTCCTGCATATGGCGAACCGTTCCAAGCCTGGGATGAATGCTTAACCCTGAATCACTTCACCCAGAGCTGTGATGCACTTCTCCCAACGTGTCTCTGCTCAGCACCCAAAGCAAGAACTAAACACTAGCCTCTCACCACACCTATGCTGGGTCCTGCAGCCTGCCATGCCTCCAGTGTCTACCCTAGAGGAGGCTGCCCCTTGGCTCAGTTGCCACTGCATCTGTCACATCACGGGTGGCTCACATGCACTGAACAGCCCACCCACCTCTGGCCAATACTCTGCTGCTTCCTGTGTCACCAATACAGAACAGGGCTGTGCCTGGACTGTCAGGGATTGGACCTCTGCCCTCCAGCCATTCCTTTACCTTTCTGATGGCCCTGGCTGCCACCAGTGCTCAACTAATGGCCTCTGAGTTGGCAAAGAAGCCCCAACAGGGACAAATCAGGCTTTGCAGCCTCTGCGTTCCAAACCCTGCCCAGCTGGACTGGTCACTTGAGAATTCATTACAGGAATTGCACTTTCCATGATGGTAAGGCAGAGTTAAGAGGTGGGCCCTAAGTGAGTGGGTAGTTATAACAGTGGCCCAGATGCTCCCCAAAGTGGACAAGCCACAGAGTAAACGAGGCATTTGGAGATAGATGAGAATTGACACCACCTTGTGAGGCTGGATAAAGTAAAGTGCATTTAAGAAAACTCACCTGCTTGGGGTCTGGATTCTTCTCTCATTGTGAAAGAGTTAGATGAGGCTTTGTAGAAAAGAAACAAACAAAATGACTCCTTAAAGGAGGGGGAGTAGGAGGGACAGGATGAACCCTGAGAAGTGACCACTCTCATCCCACCCTTTATAATTCAAACCAAGCTTGTGAAGACCCCTACTTCTTGCCGTCAAGGTAAAGCCTGGAAGATTTCTGAGCAATGGTCAGTAAGCAAACCACCAACATTCAAATCCCGCCTTTGCCACTTGTGGGCCTTGGGATAAAAACTTACAAACTCTGTGCTCAAGTTTTCCCACCTGTAAAATGGGGATAATATAGCATCTCGCTCAAAAATGGATTGCATAGATTCCATTTGCCTCTAAGCATGAAGGACTTGGGTCATCATGTAAGAATCACTTTTATCACATAAGTGTTAGCAGTCACAATGCCACTGAGCAGAAGTATAGGGCTTTTGGGGGTATATCTGGTGATTTATGGACCCAAGAAATCTAAACCTCTGAAAATTAACCACTCCTCCAGATCCTGCCTGGCCATTGCTGAGAAGCTAAATTTCAGCAGTAAAAAGGCTGTTTCCCCTTTCTAGCAGGCTTTGTCATCAGCAAATAATCCCTTCAGTGAAATTTGACTTTAAAAAGTTAGAGAGAAAAGGACAATATATCTCTAGGAGCAGGAGCTGGGTCTCTTTCCTGGGTTTTCCCACGTCATGGAGTTAGGGATGATCGGGTGGGTTCCCAAGGCCTCTCTGCCAAATGTGGTTACCAGAAGCCTCTGGACTCTGTCTTGAAATCATAAAGCAATTCAAGGGTGCACATGTAGGGGTCACACTGCTCACTGTCTCCTGGGCTTCCAGCCCAAAAATAAGTGTGCTGCTAAGGGACCAAGGAGGTCCCAGCTGGAAGCTGCTACCATGAAAGCCACCGTGAGTCCTTTGGAGGGTTTCTTCCCTTCTCCTCCTGCCCTGAGGATAGTGCCTAGCCTTTCATTCTCACTACATTAAGCTGATAAAATACAAATGAAAAATGGTGTGGGGAGGGTACAGCACATCTTTACTTTGCATTTTAATAACTCAACCACTGTGCCTCAGACCATTTTTAATAAAAGATTGATTGATAGTACCCCCACACACACTGCATGCTCAGGACCTATCAGGATCCAAATTGACAGCACCTTTTCCTCTCCTCCTACAAAGCCCCTCCTGGGATGGAAGCCACCCAGGATGAAATTCACACCCCACATGGCTGCCTCTTACTTCCCAGGGAGCCAGGTATAAGGACATAGAGAGGTCCCTCCTTTAAGGACAACTCCACGGAGATAAAAGGTCTCTTACAGGGTCAGCCAGACTTCTCTGGAGCAGCTGCCCTAGGGACACTGGCCCAGAAGCTTGGCAGCACCATGGACAGCTGGCGACAGTCTAAGACAGTAGTGCCCAAGCCGTTGCCTGTCTCTAGGATGCACTGCTCCTGCAGCTAACTTCAGGTCTCGTGGGGCCTCCTTGGCTTGGGAGGAGAACATAAAAGGTGCAATTGAAAAACAAGATGTGTGTTCAATTTTTTAAAAACACAGTAAAAAGCATGTTGCCATGAATCCTCTTCAAAACACTTCCCCCTCTTTTGAACACATTTATCCCCTCATCCTTGCCACTTCCTGAAGTAGTTCTAGAAATTTTCTGTTGCGAGTATCTTTAGATGCACTATCATGGCTGCCTGGAGTCAGTTCAAAACATTTACCTTTCATGATCATTTTGACTTTGGGGAAGAGCCAGAAGCCCCACAGTGTCAGATCTGGTAAATAATGTGGGTAAGGACCCACTGTAACGTTTTTACAAGCCTGTGGCACTTGGCAGCAGCACTCACGGTATTATTTTGATCACTCTGAGTAAAGACACACATGAAAGAGGACTTCCAGCACTGCTTCAGAAGGTCGTCAGAATGATGGGATAAGTGTGTTCAAAGCAAGAGGAAGTATTTTGAGGGGCGAATCAGTGGAAATGTGTCTTTTACTGTATTACATTTTTAAACACGTATTTTTCAATCATTCCTTTTATGTCAAAGAGCATGTGAGCCCTGACCTCCACCCTCAAGTTGCACTTCCTCTGCCCAGGAGAATTCTATGGACTGAAGACCCTCTTTGTGCTGATGATATGAGTCTTCATGTAGAAATGGTGTCTGCTGTAATGCACAACAACTCCAAGAGGATAGAACTATTTAACAAATTTCACGTACCAGGATAACGATAGAGAAGTCAAGTGATTTCCCTGAGCCACTCAGCCAGTGGGCATCAGAGCCAGGCTTCAAACCCAACTGGGCAGAGTTTCACAGTGTCTCCCGCTGCCCAGTGTGGGTAGAAGGGAGGTGAGGCCCGAGGAAAGCGCGGGGCTCAGGGCTGCGGAGCCTGACTCTGCAGGTTTCCCATCTGGAACGATGAGGAGCAGAAGCTGGCAGCTTCCGAGGCAGATGAAAAGCCAACCTTCCTCAGATTGTTTTATTTAAAGCCAGATTCCTGACTGTTTGAAGCAGCTTGATTTTGGCAGAGCTTTTGCCTTTTTCTCCTTTTCCTCGCTGCTTCTAAACAGCCCTCGGAGATGAGGCAGTGCTTCCTTGCTGAGCGCCTCACTTGAAGCTGTGGAGAGACCTCTGCCTCTCCCACCCACCAGCGGCTGTGACAGCAGCTGAGCGACGGATGCGGCGTGCACAAGAAAGGCAGGGAGCCCTGCGCAGATCTGCACCTGAAGTAGAGACGCAGATGAAGTCTTTGGCTTTTATAGTGAGTTTCACCAGCATTAAACTTCATTTATATCTCTATAAATATATACGGTCCTGAATAGAGGCTTTATGGCTGCATTTATAAGTTCCGCCTCTCAATGGCACAGCCCGAGTCACCGCGAGGAGACAGACCTTTTACAGATGGCTCTGGCCTCTGCCCTTTCCAACACAGCCATTTGCAGGGCTCTCATCTGCTATTCAGGGTCCCGTGCCTCGGCCCAGATGGCCACTCTGGCCTCCTGCACCCAGCAGACATGGCTCTCTGGCCTTCTTGCTGCCCTCTCCTTTGCCTGCCTGTGCCCTCTCCCCACTGGTGCACAGCTGGCCAGCTGTCAGGAGGATGTAGACAGGGTGCGGGGCTGTCAGCTGACTTCCTCCTCACACCTGTCCCTTGAACTGGTCACTGCTGTTGACCTTGGCATTGACAAGCTCACAAGGGACATCAAAAGACACTTAAACAGGCTGGGCTGGCAAAATCTGGCTTATTAAGGAATGTGTTTTACAGAAATCTGTTTAGATAAACAGAGGATCCACACAAACGCCGGTGCCAGCAACTACAGGCTCTACTGTGCGAGGCAGGCAGCTTTTCTTTCAATGTACTTGCAGAGATAAATTCAAGGTAATCTATACAAACTTAAGGCTTTGAAATTGCACACCGTCAAAAAATTCAAACAATTACTCAAGCCCAGCCAGAAGGTGGCTGTTTAGATGTTCTTCTTATGAAACATAATTATAAAAGAAAGGGAGACATTTCATAAATAAAACTCGGAATGGCAGAAGAACCTGGAGGGAGGGGAATGGAGGAATTAAAGAACCCAACGGCTCCCAGCCTGAGGCTGAGTGCACAATGGGGCTCAAACCCACTGTCTCCTTCAGGCTCAGATTAGTTTCAGCTGGGTACGATTTCTAGGTAATTAATTGGGGAGAGGCATCTTTCAGATATTTTTAAATGTCAACCTGCAAGGCTCTTGGTACTAAAAGAGTAGACCAAAAACAAAAAAAAATTCCAACACATGCTCCTAAAATCAAAGTAAAACAAGGGCCGGCCCAACCCATTAGCACTGGAGGAGAATATAAAATCCAGGTTAGCCCAGATCATTGTTAGCTTGTTAAAATGCCAAGCGTCACAGTCTGCACCCACTCCCCAGGCCTCATGACACAGCAAGTGGCCCGGTTGTTCACAGAGGACATGTTCTAAGCCAGGCACTGTCCTGGGCACTTCGTACTTGTGCCCCACTTAGTGCCCACAAGAACTCCTTAAAGATAACAGGATGCTCTCCACAGGCTTTGAAGGGCATGGGGATGGAGCTTTTGACAAGAAATGTCAGGTTAAGCCAAGTTAGGTCATTCTCCAGGATCATACAGTCAGTACCTGGCAGAGGAGGACTTTGAAGCTAGAATTCCTGATTTTCACTCCCAGGTCTTGCTTCTTGCTACCTTTCTGCTTTGGGATCTGTGTCACTAAGGGTGGCAAAGGTTGTGACTATGACGCAAGCAAGAGACCAGCAAAGGCCCCAGACTCTACCATCTTCTCTCTGTGTGGCCCCGGAAGCTAACGAACCCCCCTCCCCAGGCTCCCTGCATTCTCTTTCTCTGGTCTTCTTGGGGGAGGGTGTTGCTGCCAGTTTGGCATGACCAGGGTCTTGCTTTTTCACTTGTCTGAAGCTTTTCCTTGTCGGTGTGCCTTCAGGTTTGTTCTGGGACAAAATTAGGAAACTGTGTACCACACCAGTACAGTGGCCCTCACAAAGAAGCCTCCGGAACTACGAGAGCTTCTTTTGCCCATTACTGGGAGAACCCAGTGAGACTAAGTAGCAGAGATTGATCTAGAGTCGAGTACACGGCAAGCACTCCTTAATTACCCCTATTATTATTACTGGAAAAGGGAAACAGTGTGCAAACCTTGTACTTAAGTTGAGAAGAGCCAACAGCGGATCAGAAAGTTTGCATTGGTCCCTGTCTTATTACCAGGTCCTGTGCTGGGCTCTGTCAGCCTTCACTGAAGAGGTAATCGAGATGGAGAATCACAGTGTTTTCATAGATAAAGATGAGCAATAATGCAAAATGCAGAATCCTCTAAATATGTTTAGGATGAATCACAGGGGCACCATCATTTATTGCTAAACGAATGGTAAAAACAATATAAGCATAGCATAACCACAACACAAGCATGGGTTGGTGGAGCTTGTCTGTAATCTCAGCCCTGGGCAAGCTGAGACAAGAGGATCTCTGTGAATCTGAAGCCAGCCTGGACTATATAGTGAATTCAAATTATGTAGTTCAAGCCAGCTTAAACTACATAGCAAAACTCTGTCTTTAAAAAGAAAGAAAGAAAGAAACAAAAAAGAAAGCAATATAAGCAGCTAAGACTGGAGTTTAACCTGAGTTTCAGTCCCAGTTCTACTGTTCTGCTCCTTCTCAGCTGTAAAATGTTGAGCAAGTTATCCTGCACCATGATGTCTCAGTCTCCTGGTTTGTAAAATGGGGATAATAGTGCATAATGTGGAGCCAATAAATGACACAAGGTATTTAAAGTGCTTATTAAGAGTAATAGCAGTGAACATTTATTAAGGGCATTCTGTGTGCCAAGTACTTGCTCTTCCCTCAGGAAATGCTGGCTAGCATGGTCATTAAGCAACAGGAAAACCCAAGCTGTCAGGGTGCAGGCATGTGGATTTTTAGACAGACTAAGATCAAAGACCAAATTCCAGCCCAGGGATGTTGCTAAGCAGTTGTAACATTTGCCATCCTGGTGGATTCTTCGTGGGATCAGTGCTGCAGACCTGTCTTTTCTCTCCCCTGTACCGTGCAGTATGACAGGGACTCATCCTCATTAAAGAACTGTGGATTCCTCTTAGGTCTCGATAACAACCTTGCACCAAGTCATCTGTAGCCAGAGCACAAGGAGTTATTAAAGCGGCCAAGTTCAGTTGAGTTCGGCAGTGCACTGCCCTAAGGACAGGGGTCCCTAGAAGAGCAGGGTTAGACCCTTCAGTGAGTTGTACTGAATCTGTCAGCTCATTTGTCCCTTAGGATTCCCCATCAAGTCTTGTCTTGTGACACAGGCCTGTGGAGGGTGACTGCTGGGCCTCTCCCACTCTGCTGGCACCTCTTTGGATAAGACTAGGGGACTCTGATGGGGGAAAGAGGAGAATTTGGGATTCAATTTCACTTAAACTGTGTCTCCTGTACACATCTATAATGAGGGCCCTGAGTTTGGAGACACTGTTGACTCAATACTTATTAGCTGTGGCAGGAAGTCACCTCCTTGGACCTTGTACGAAAGGGGGAAATATTAGCTCAGGTCTGTGCCACAGCCAGGAAGTCTCCCTTCCTTTTGGGTTGGAGACTAAAGCAGAGGCCAAAATTAAAGGGCAGGAAGAGGAAGCAATCCCAGTGTGAATCCTCAGATGAACGGATAAACAGATGTGGTGCAGGCATACAGTGGACTATTTTCAGCCATAGAAAGGGGAGAAAGGTGGGCACACATAACAACATGGATGAGCCCCAAAGACACTATGCTAGGTAAAATGAGTCACATAAAGGGACAAATATTGGAGGAGTCCACTTGTATAAGGTACACACGGTCATCAAATTCACAGAAATAAAGTGAAATGGTGTTGTCCAGGGGCTCAGGAAAAGAGGAAAGGGGAGTGATAAATTTCCAAATATGGGTGATGGTGATAGTTGCACCACTGTGACTGTATTTAATGCTACCAAACTATCTACTTTACAATGACCAAAAGGATACATAGAGTGAAAAGAAGAGAAAGAGTGGGATGCTGAATTCCCATTGCCCATTGACACATTCATTACTTACTGTGTTAAAAATGCACCAATAGTGCTCTAGCCCAAAGTCATGTTCCAAAGTAAAGATGTAGTGGGTCTGATATGTGGTTAGAAATAACTTTTAAACAATTCTATTTCAATTTTTCCTTCCCCACCGGACTTGCTCTTAGGAAGATGAAACTGTAATTAGGTAGGGAGTCTCATCTTTAATTAACGTAGCTCGAAATCAAGACGAGGCAAAGGTATCTCTGCTCTTCTGCCAAGTCATCTACTGCAGTTGGTTTTGTGGACATTATTTAGCGTTAGCTAAATTATTTAGCTACCACATTCCCCTCACTTTGCCTGTCTTCTAATTTTCCATGACCTGATGGCTTAGCAACCCAAAATCTACTTTGGGTTACCAAGTGGGAGAGATGATTCAAGAGCCTTCATAGAGGAGCCAGGTATTTAGCTCAGTGGCATAAGTGCCAGTCTGGCAAGCACGAGGTGATGAGTTTGATCCCTGGTACAAAAAAAAAAATTCTTCCTACAAAAGAGCTGTCTCATGCATGAACCCAGAAAAGGACAAAGCCCTGAAACCAAGTGCCCTAATGGATTGAGGACATAGCTCAGTGGTAAAGCACTTGTCTAGCATGCACAAGACCTTGCTTGGGTTGGATGCTCAGCACTGAAAACGCAGTAGAGGTTATAGTAAAAGTCTCTGAGTAGAAGGAGCAAGAGGAGAAGACTACTCATCAAGCATGCAAACAGGTCCATGACTTACTGGGCCCTATTTTGAAGTTTACTAAAGACCAATCTGCCAGAAACTCTTATTTTTCAGCTGAGTTAATTGAGGATCCCATGCTCAGACTGTGCACAGAATTCCTCATCTCTATCTAGAGCTCCTTAAATTAAAGATAGAATGGAAGGAAGAGAATTGGACTGGCAAAATGTCAGGATAAGTTGTGTGTGTGTGTGTGTGTGTGTGTGTGTGTGTGTGTACAGATTCTATGCACACAAGTACAACTCACAAACATCTATATATTCAACAGAGTCATTGAAATCTTCTCATAAGTCCTTTACTTCTTAATGGCAAAATAGGAAACAACACTCCCTACCTGAGAGCCCAGAGATGGGAACAAGTTGAATGCAGGAATCCCTGGACAGACTTATGATGGTCCATGAGTCTCAGCTAGCAGCCTCTGGTTCTATAGCCACCCCTGAATAAGGAAGAACACCACCCTCTCAGCCATGACCTTTGTGGATGGAGCTGAATGTCACAGCATAAGCGCTAAAACAGAGAACTCATTCTCTTTCCCAACAAGTAAGCTCACATTGGTGTCCTTTCCTCAGCTCTCTTTTCTGGGGCCCAGATGGGATGACTCATGATCCATCACCTAAATACAGAATTACACATTTTTAATAGAAATTTCAACTTAATCACTATGATCTATATCATCAAATAGCTCAGGTCAGCTCACAGAGAGCGGCCTCAGGGACTTCTACAATTCCTGTCTGGGCTTGATTGTTGGCTTCTATATCCATAGTTGGAAATGACCACTTGGCTTTCTAATGCCACTACCTCCAACTGGCATGTAGAAAGCATCCCTTCCTCACCCATTCTGCTATGCACCCAGAACTCTGAGAGGCTCTCTTAAAATTCTAGAATCCACATCTTTCAGTAACGCATTCAGCTATACCTTTCTACTGCACAATGCAGTAACATACACCATGGTGGTAGATATCAAAAAGTAATGTAGTTGGGGGAGAAAAGTTGGATCAGAAAGAAATATAAGGGAATTTTGTATATCTTGTTTGGAGATTAGTCCAATGAGTATACACAACTGCAAAAAATTAGTAATCTAAATATTTATATTTTATATGCAAGTCTACCATCTTCCAGATAAGAGATGGCGACCTGCAACCGTGGAGAATGGAGCAGGATGCTGCCTTTCTCCCTCCTTGCTGCTTTCTTCACCAGCTCTCGTCTCTCAGGGTCTCAGAGGCAGCCCAACGGAGTGTCCTCTGCTTGGTAAAGTAGATCTTAATATGAGAATATAGTGGCTTTCTCTCAAGAATTCTGGCAGATAGGAAGTCTAGGATTGCAAGAGGTTTCTGTACACAGGGTGAGTTTGTATCTAGTTCCCCACTTCTGGGTGTAGGACCCTGTCCTCTCCTGCTCTTTAGCCCTTCTCTCCACATTCTGAGCCACAGAGAAGCACCGAAGGTGGTCTCAGAGAAGGCTCATCGGAGAAACAGTCATCCAATACGTGAACCCATAAATGATTATCTATGGCAATGTTGCTGAGAAGAGTGCCTTCAGCTGGGATTTCTGGGGCTAGATGAGTGCGGCAGTCATGCGTATTACACTGGTTCAGCCTGGCTGCTGCCAGGCCAGGACTCCTTCACAGTAAGCACAAAGCTCTTCACCTGGCTTCTAGCCATTCTCCTGGCTGAGAAATAAAGGTCAGCAGTATCTGGAGACTTTGCACTAATTCTCATTCTTCACCAGGGGGAGGCCATTGCTCCACAGGGAGCTTACTAAAAGGTTTTGGTTGCAAATCTGTCTTCTGTGAGGCAATCCATTCCCGTTCTTCCATACATGATCCTTTTTGCAGGTGACGAGATATTAGTAGACCAGAAGTTCTATTTCTGCTTTTGCTACCCTCTGCCCTAATACTTTAAACATCTATGTCTCCTACTTTAAGAAATGGGCCCAATAATGAAACCAGGCACTTATTTGAGAGAGAATTTAGGGGCATTAATGAGATAATGACTATTAAATATGGTGACTTCAGTAATAAATGGTGGTTTTGAACAGGTCCACTGCAATGGCATGATTTTTTTTTTAAACGCCAGGGACATGTCATGCAGGAATCCATCCACTCACTTTTCCAAATAGAAGAATTTCAAGGACAGAAGGATTTAGAAATTGGAAATATGAATGAGTCAGAGTTGGATTCTAGTTATCTGCATTTGTCTGTTTCAATCTTTTCCCTTATCACATTACAACTTCTGACTCTTTGCCTCACTACTTTCTACTACCTGCCATTCTAAGGCGATACTCAAGCTGCTGGATTCAGTAGCAAGCACAGTAGAAAGAAAGAAAGAAAGAAAGAAAGAAAGAAAGAAAGAAAGAAAGAAAGAAAAAGAAAGAAAGACCACTTAATTCAGAACTATGTTTCTTACTCAAGAGGATCCCCAACCAGAGTCAGAGAATATTTTCTTCTTCTTCAAGGGCATGCTCATGGTACTCAATTAAAAACAGAACAAAAAGCCATCACACTTGGAGTTTATCAGGACTGAAAGAGTGAACTCCCCCACCTCTTAGACCTCCCCTGCCTCAATATATTTAAATGAAGCTACTAGAACCTTACAGAGTAAATGTAAGGCTTGATTTTTACAAGAAGCCACATCACTTTAAAATTCCCCTTGGGAGACTAGCTGACATGACTTGAAGAAAATCCCAACACCACTTGTTGAATTGCCCCACATAAGTAGGTTTGGGCAGGACCAAAGTGGGTGTGGCAGGCAGGTAGTGGCTCCAAGGCAAAAGTAAGGCAGATACAGGTAATCAACTGAATGCACTCAAAGGGCCAGGAGGCAGGAGGGAGAGAGAGCAGTGCAAAAAAGTATTAACACTGACGTGAAGTAATGTGGAGCTTCTGTTTGTGGGCCCTCTCAGTGCTGGAGGAGCACAGAGTAATCTTCCTGAGTCAGGGGCCAGACTAAATTCACTTCTGCTTCTCCAGACACATGGAGACACACCTTTATTCTGAGCTGTTTTTCATTGCCAAATGCCCCAGAAAATAGGGCAGAACAGACTTTTGTCCTCTTTCCAACCACAAGTAGCCAATGATGAGAGAAAAGTAGAGGGCACCTCCTGTCTCCTTGCAAATGTAGCCAACCTCTGCAAGGCTCAAGACATGGGTACTGTCCCACCACCATGCAATCAGAGAGATCCTGCACAGTGTGAGCCTAACCTGTTGCACCCACCCATTAGCATGAATTTACACCAGGGGAAAAAGTAAAAGGTCAGGTTGGGCTCTCTCCACAGCAAGAACCCGGAGAATCCTGGAGAAACTGACATTTAAAAAAATCACCTCTTACAAGCTCCCTTGGAGGAGCGTAACTTTTAACACTACCTTCACTCCCAGTCCCCAAGCTTCCTTTCCAAAGCATTCCCACCATGGAGGGCTTGTTGGGAAAGAGTTAAAGAAGGTGCACGATTAATTTCCCAACACTCCTTATCTACATACAAAAAGAACAACCTCACTCAGAGGCACAGAGTAACCACCAGCAATTGAGCTCAGTCTTCACCTGTCTTATGCAACAGTACACACTCAAAAACACTCAGACGCATTGCAAGCCCAGGGTCCACAACCCTCTTTAATTAGGAGACAGTTTTGCACCTTTCTTTTCCTACGCAGAACCCAGCTCTCCCGGCAGCAGAGAGAGATACAACCTCATTGCCAAAAGCCTAGCCGGAACACACAGACACACAGGAACCAAAATGCATCTCATCGCTCTCCCTGGTGCTGAAACACGCTAGCAAGGAAGGGAACGAGTGGAGCGCTCTGGACTTACCAGGGCAGGGGGTGGCAGCCAGGAGGGAGAGCAGCTTCTTGCGAAGAGAATTCTTGTCTCTCAGGGCTGGAGCCAGCTGATGCTCTCACCTAAGAGCCCACCGGTCTCCGTTTTTTCCCTTCCTCCCTTTCTGAGAGGAGGCTCTACAGCAGGGCTGCGAGTGGAAGGAGAAAGAAGAGACAACCAAAATAAGATCAAAAAGTCAGGTGGCTTTACTCCACTAGTGGCAATTCCTTGGGTCAGGAAAGACCCCCCTCCTCTCTCTCTCCCTCTCTCTGGGTCTGCTCCTATCTCTGCGTGTTGAGCCAACAGCTTTAACACAGTTGGTTCCTGCCTCTGACGTGAGCGAGATGGGAAGTCTGGAGCTGCTTTGCCGTCTCTCTCTCTCTCTCTCTCTCTCTCTCTCTCTCTCTCTCTCTCTCTCTCTCTCTCATGCGCTCTCTCTTTTCCTCTCTTGCTGAAATTTCAGCAGCATATTTTTTTAGCCTGTTTTTTCCGTCTCTTTACAAGCATCCCCCTAGTGGACAGAAAAGAAAAGCATCTCCAGTTCTCTTGAACTGTCTGGATTCCAGCATAGAAACACTCCCAGCACCCACAGGCTTAGTGACTGCAACCAGACAGCTCGGTTTCTGAAGAGGACAGTCTTCCCTCTGGATAACCTAGTAGTAAGAGAGAGGGAGAGGTAAGGAGTTTTTGAGGCTCCTTTGCCCACAATAGCAAGAAAAGTGAAGGGAAGAATGAGATCTGGGGAGTGCACTTGGGAGCAGAATGTTTTGGAATAAGGTCAGTTGTGAGGTTGCCAAGTATTTAAGGTCCTGGCTCTGTAGAAGGAATCGTCCAAAGTATCAGGGTCTGCAGCTACGTGAGGAATGTGCATACCCAGCACACCCAGGGATGGCAGGGGGAATTCCAGGACCAAGGGGACAGTACCTAATTAGCACTTTATCCAACTCGATAATTTAGCTTTAATGAAAGCTAACATGGGAACTACCTGGGAAGATATGACCTGAGAACATCCCAGGGAGATAGAAGTGGTCTTGTTGGACATATGGAGAGCCTCAGCAGAGAAGGGGCCTCAGGGGGTCTCTGCTCCCAAGATCACAAAGGATATGCAACTCTCTTTTACACACACAACTTCACATCCCCCTTAAAGGTGTCCTAGTGCTGTATCGAGCTCTACGAACTTGAGCCCTACTGCCACTCCTTGACTGGACATTTTGCTTCTCTACAGCTCAAGCTCACTGTTTGTAAAATGTGGATAATGCTGCCCCCTCCCTACTGAACAGGAATGTTGAGCGATTGGTATAATATAGAGACCCAGAACTTCAGGCTTGGCAGGAAATTTGAAGGTAATCTTATCCAAACACTCTTCTTATGTTTAACTCGTCTTTTGCAAATAATAATAGTTAGAATTTATAGAGTATTCACAGCAGCTGTTGGTACTTCTATAAGCATTTACATGTAGGGTCATTTAACCCATGCAATAATCCTATAATGTGAATGATATGATTGCATTTTATAGACTTGGAAATTGAGGTACAGAGAATGAAATAACTTCCTTTAACATCACGCAGTTAGTGCATAACGGGTGGGGTTGGGACATGGGCCATCTGACCTGAGAGCTTCCTTTCTAAACCATCATGTGCAATAAATGTCACTCCAGAAGTGACAACATCTAAAATAGAGGACAGCACCATAGTGATCATTGCTTCTATTTATGATAAAGTGCCTAGGTTGTTATAATAAATTTACATGTCACTGAGTTTTTAAAACAAGATATTTACAACTATGGGTGCCAAACAAACTATGGGATTGCTATTGCTGATGAGAATCCCCTAGGAAAATTAATTTTCTTAGAGATTTGTGTAGCTTCACATATAGAAAACTAGTCATAAATCTCATGAGATTGGAAACCATTGGGCTTTAGCATCAGATCAGAAAACAGATCACATAATTTCTGTATCAAAACAGATGCCGCACAGTGCCTAGCGCCATGCTAGGAGGGAGCCAGTGATTTGATGAACTAAATTGTTGCAATGCAAGCTAATAAGCACTCCATGAGATATTGGCATTTCTTCAGAATCCCAGAATCGTAAATTCCTTACCTAACGTGGCTTACTTTTTTTTCACTTTCCTTGGGTCAAAAGTGAGTGAGGAGATCAAAAATGGAATATACTAGTTAACAGATTGTGGTTCCTGTCTTCATAGAGTTTCCAGTTTCTCAGTGTGCAAAGAAAAAGCAAGAGAAACAGATCTTTCTAGTTCAGAGACTAAGTAAGTGCTGAGACAGGGGCAAAGGCACCATCATAAGTAAGCATGTGGAAGAGACCACTACTCCTTGAAAGCCGAGGACCTTGTAAGGAGTAATAACATCTAAGCTGATGCCTGAAAATGCCATGTTTTCTCAGCAAGCCGAGGGTGGGACCTGAAGCTGATTACATGGTACATGCAAGCTTACTAAAACACAGCACAGTTTGAATCTTCCAAGGTGAGAATTACCCTCCTATTTACAAATGGAGAAACTGTGGAAACAACGTAAGTGTCCATCAACTGTGGAATGGATAAAAAAGTTGTGGTATTTTTATACAATGGAGTACTACTCAGCTATAAAGAATGATCACATTGAGATATTTACTAATAAATGGGCGCAACTTGAAACCATACTCATAAGCGAAATAAATCAAACTCACATGTATAAACACCGTATAGTCTCCCTAGTGTAAGAAATAGTAAGAGCACATAACAGTTTATGGTAATCATGATTCCTCACTACATTGTTTTGAAACCTTATAGTAATCACATTGGTTAGTTGTAATGGGTTTGTCCTTGTTTGTTTGATTTTATTAACTATGATGGTATGAACAGCTAATTTGAGGGAAACAAGTCATTATAATAGCCAGTACTGGTATATCATCTTACTCTGAAGTCCTACCATGCTCTTGCTCTTCTGTTTCCATTGGCTCTATCATGTTGTATCTTACTGAATTGTATTACCTGTGAAAGTATAAACAAATTTTATATGGAAAATGAGATAATATAGTAGCCATCATTTGTTTTCTGTTATTTGGTTCTGAATTCCCTGTAATACTCATTCTCTTGAATGTTTCAATACTATTTTGTTATGTTTGATACTATTGTATATGAAGTTATACTCAACTATTTCAAAGAAAGAGACATTGTGGTAGTTACTGTTAATTATGGGTTGTCTTCTAGTGAAATTCTGTGTTGTTTCTATTGTTCAGTTCTGCTCTGTTTTGTTATGTCCTGTTTTGTCTTAATCTCTTTAAAATAAAAATTAAAAAGTAAAAAACAAATGGGGAAACTGAGGTTAAGTGGCCTAATTAGGATCACAGTTCTACTAAGGTCAGAACACCAACTCACAATCATTCAAAGCACATGTCTTTGATTCTAGGAGCACCCTCTTTTGAGACATCATGCTGTATTTTGTCACGTAGACATACACACACAATTTATTTAATAAAGTGCTTCAACAGCACACATGGTGACAAAGTGAAGATGTGGCAACTACGAGAAGCAGAATGTGTGCCCCATCACCATGAGATGAGAAGGCCACAGGCAGACACTAGTTAGCTCAAAAAAGAGGAAATTCAGGATGACAGAATTGTTTTTGCTGGATGTGAAGTTAGCAAATGTATTGGAGAGTAGGAATATATTTGAAGTACGAAGTTGCTGACTACTTGCCATTGAAAGGGAGAGAGAATGTGGAAAGGGCATATTCAGGTGAAGTGTTATGGAAGTTGAGAGGAGGAAGTGGTTCTTCTGCTTCGGAAGGATGATGGGGCCTTTGCAGGGGATTTGGCCACTTTGCTCAATCTTTAAAATGTAGGATTATAAATAGCGTTCCATTGCACCCAGACATTTTATGTGTAGAAAACGTGAGAGCTGAGTCATGTTAACAAATGGTGGGACATTGATTAAAGGGAGAGAAGAGGATCATTTTAGGCAGAAGCATGACACACTGAGAGACAGATAGTTTTTGGAAGAGTGGAGAAGTGAGATTGATGAATGAATGTGTTTCAGGACATGTAAAATGGGGCAAGATGTAAAGATATATAGTACTGGAAATGTCTATGCAGTGGTTGGAATATGAATTTGGAGTTCAGACTGAGCTTTGGGATTATGATATAAATCTAGAGCCCATTTTCTTGGATATGATGGTCGATGGATAAAACCGTAGCAGGAGAGAAAGTGAAGAAGATTAAGGACAGAATTCCAGCTCTATTTTCTTAATGCATGGGTCAAATTTTATGTTTCTTTAGTTCATGAGATGAAAGTGCTTGATACCCAAGAGTTATCTACAAAATACTTATAGATTGACTCAACAATAACTCAAAAATATTAATGAAAGATAATACTGTATTGGGTTGAGGTCAACTATTGGCTCCTTGTTTTCTGGTCTACTCTTTTAGCAGACAATGACCTACCACAATTTTCCATTTGGAGGCTGATAGTCAGCTTTCCTGGAGCTTGGTTTTCCTGGCCTCTGAACTTGCTTTTCCTGGAGCTCTCCAGCTCCTGAATCCTCCTCTGAGTTGATATTTCTATCCATTCTTGCAGCTAGGCCAAACTGAGCATCTCCTCAGACCCTCAGATATCTCCAGAGAATCAGGAGCCACAGTGTGGTCACCAGGGTATAATTTCCCAAGGAAATACCAGTATCAGGGCCAGCATTCTGAAAGGCCCTAGGATCCACCCTTCCAGAACTTTGCAAATAGTTTTTTCCTTTGTTTTTCTGATCCCAAATCTTTTCCCCAGAGCAAATATAAGGTAGCTAGGTAGTTTATGCAGTTTTAGAGTGACTCTATGACCCACACCAGGAAAAACGTCTTGTCATGACCTTCCCACCCTGCCTTCACACCTAATTACACAGACCTAATTACAACAAGCCATTCGCTGCCATATTCTACAGGTAGAGGGCCCAGGAGTGACATCCTATAATTAGGAGGTCAGGGTGTTTGTTACAGTGACAAGGAAATAAGCAACACTTCTAAACCAAAGAAGCATTTTAGCCCTGTCTGGGAGGAGGGAGAAGACTGTAGGGTCCCAGGGTTCTGCCACAGAACCTGGATTCACTTCCATACCACAACACTTAGCATATTGCACTGAGGTAGCTTCTGTAAAGACTTGGAGTTTATTCCTTCCCAAGATCTCCCTGGCAGACACTTGGGTGCCAAACATTCAGGCCATCCTGAAGAAGCTGCCCTGAGGTCTCCTAGGCCTTTCAAATTGGAGCCTTTGCCCTATTCCTTCGCATAGGGCTTGTGATGAAAGGGAAGAGCAAGGAGCAGAAATTGCCAATAGTCAGAGCTGTCTAATGGCCCAGCTCAGGAAGGACAGCCACTTGTCAGAACGTAGAGACATTGGAGCATTAGCTGGGTGGTTGGAGTAAATGACTCATCCATTTCCTTTCAGCTCAGATAATGTGAAATTGTATTGTCCTAATGACTAAGCAATGTGCTTAGGAAGGACTATTTCCGGATCTGGGACTTATTTTCCGGGAGATGGAGGAGAGGGCTTCTTAAAGATGACCCTGAGCATAATGTAGCTGAAATGCTAACTCTCACATGGATACAGAATCCCCTGTCCCCTTAAAGCCAGGGCTAGACTTGATTCTGTCCCTGCCTGACTCAGCATGACTTGGTCTCCTCTTTGCACAATAGGAATGGTGTGTGGGAAGAGGTCAGGTGTGCCAGCTACTACTGCAGAGACAGGATGACTGATCTTATAGATGAGTAAAAGTGGCCCCAACAAGTCTCTAGACCATCAAGGTATACAATGAACACACAAGAAGAGCAAGTCCTATAAGTGGGAACTTTGCTGAAAAGCCAGGATCTGCCTGCTGTTAGTGAACCAGTAGGAAGGGATCACTGCCCCAAATCTCTCTTCTATTCTGGTGTCACAAGACAGTAAATTCCTTCATGGTAGACTGTTGGAGCTACTTGAATATGTCTTCCCCATTCCATTCTTGTTTTTCTAGAATCAAATCTGCCCATCCTTCATCCCGGACACTGCCTTTGATCTAAGTCTGGCCTTAGAAGTTCCTCATTCCTACAGACATAATGAGGGGCTTGGAGCTTGGCATGTATTCCAAGAAGAGCCCATCAGAATCTTCCTCAAAAATTGAGTAAAGAAGTCTTTTTAATGGGTTGCCGACTAGGAGTTGTATACCTAAACTTGACCATAGTCATTTTCCCTGACTTTATAGAGAAATTTGATCTATGTTTACAAATAATGATGCCAATACCCAGCAGAAAATAGAGCCAAATACTAGGACAAAAAAACCCCAGACAATATTGTTTAAGGCCCTTGAGTCAACCAGCCCTGAATTCACAGTTAGGTGGGCCAATAAACGCTCTTTCACTTTTGCTAATTCGGGCTGGGTTTTTGTAGAGCTAGCTTAACTTTTGAATCTTCTAAGGTTCATGGAAAATTCCAGTCCCTCTTAGGTTTACGCCTTCATACAGAATCAGGAATACCGAAATGGGAAGCTGACAACTGGCTATTGCTTGGAACATCAGATCAAATGCAGGAAAGGGGGCTGGATTGGGCACACAGGAAGAAAGATAAACCTTCCCTTCCGTGTCATTCTGCTGAGGCACGAGTTCTGAGACCCAAGCACCTTCTCTTGGAGAGTGGGATAATAAGGTGACTGTCACCACTTCTATCTGGAAGATGGGAGAACAAGGGAAGCAGTGAGTGGGACCTGCCTCAGAGTATGTGTTAGTTAGGAGAGTTCAGTGCTTACCTGTGCTTCCAGACAAAAAGGCTATATGTAGAGGACCAGTGACTACTGGTATAAGGGGGCTTTGTTGTCATTTGTGAATTCCTCACCTGCCCTAGGATGTAAACCCCAGGGACCACATTCATCCATGACAAGCCTGTCCTTCTCCACCCCTAGAATCCCAGCGTGTTCAGTCTGGAACAACACCTCCAGCCTCTCAGTTCCCTTGGTTCCTGTTTGGGCACAGCTGGCTCAGACTTAGAGCAGTCTTCCTGTTCTGGGAAGCTGCAGCCCTCAATCGATGTGAGCAAGTTTGAGCTATCTCACTGTGAGGCAGGCACCCTGTATGCCTCAAGCTTCTGTGTGTAGGATTCATCCAGCTGCAGCCTGCCTGAGGAGGCCATCCACTGGGTGATGGAATGCTAGCCAAGGAGGGGTGCAGCTGAGACCCTGGCTCCCCAGCCTGCCTGCCAGCCGACAGGAATCGTTATCTACATCCAGAGAGTGAGCCAGGCTTCCCACACTAAATTAGCAAGAGCCAAGCAGATGTCTCCCTTCAGTGCAGCAAAGATTTAGATGGGAAGGAGCCGGCTTCTTTCCCCTTGTGTTACAGACAAGGACAACAAGAGAACCTAGGGCAGGTGCCTTTCCTGTACCCGCAACCTACCAGCTCTGCACTGCCCACCCTGCCCTCCATTTTTACTCTCTCTGGATGCCCCGGGCCAGGTTTCCTTCCTCATAAACTTCTCACTCTGATTTGGTTCCTAGAGCCCTAGCTTTCATTACCTATGGTCTTTGAATAAGAAATAAAGGCCCCAGGGGCTGGAGATTTAGCTCAGCGGCATAAGTGCCTGCCTTGCAAGCACACAGTTGAGAGTTCAATCCCTGGTACTGATTTTAAAAAAGAAAGAAAGAAAAAAAAAAAAAAAAAGAAACAAAGGCCCCATGTCAGGGGTGCAACTTTTGTGTTTGCTGTTTTAGAAATGTCAAACCTTCCTCACAGCGTCTTTCCCTTGAGCCCCACACCACCTTCCTCTCTCAGTCCCCACTCCTGTGGGACACCCCTGGACTGAGACACTTGACCCTGCATAGCTCACGAAAGTCACTAAAGTTTGACCATCTGAGTTCCCTCCAAAATTCACGTTGAATCTTAATCTCCAAGGCAAAAGTCCTAAAAGGTGGGCTCTGTGGTGTGACAAGACCATGAGGACTTCACCCTCAAGAATAAAATTAGTGATCTTATAACAAGGCTTGAAGGAACTAGGTGAGGCCCTTCTGCCTCTCAATTCCTTCTGTCATAGAAGGACACAGCAACGTGGCACCATTCTGAAAGGAGAGACAAGGACAGGTTCATCAGACACTGAACAGTGGCAGTTCGACCTTGGACTTCTAGGCCTCCCGCACCATGAGAAACTCATTTCTATTGCAATCTTGCATGACTTCACAACAGGGTGACATCCTGCGAAATGCAAAGTTAGACAATTTCGTCATTGTGTGAACATTGTAGAGTGTACGTACAAAAACCAAACAGCTAGGATGTTACTAAGTGATGTAGTAGATGGCTATATATATAGTAATGACTGTATAAACCATCCATTCTCAAATATTTTGTTATAGCAGCACAAATGGACTATGCTGGGGACAGGACCATGGTCTGTTCTGGATTGCTGTCATTGTCCTACGACCCTGTGTCCTTCATTGCTCCTTGGACTGAGCTCTGCAGCTGAGTCCTCCCACGTGCAGAGGTCA
This sequence comes from Cavia porcellus, assembly GCF_034190915.1. NCBI lineage: Eukaryota > Metazoa > Chordata > Mammalia > Rodentia > Caviidae > Cavia > Cavia porcellus. The sequence continues at coordinate 10,216,296 of NW_026947512.1, read as the reverse complement.
CACTGATGTGTCATTTCTCAGCGCGGATGCACTGCAGGTGGGAGAGAATAATGGGAAGGCACGGCTTCCTCGCTGGGCCACCCTAGTGAGTTCTTGATCTGGCATCTGTACTCTGAGAGTCTGGTAAAGATACGATGCCCTTCCATTTTCTCAGGTGTAACACTGAGATTGCAGCGGTCTCTTCCTCCCAAGGCAGCTGCCGTAGTACATGGTTAATTCACTCCTACCTCCTCCCATCTGGAGAGAAGGAGATAAAAAGGGATGTTATGGGCAGGGCGATGTGGAACAAATAGCACTGAGAATGGCATGTGAGGGTCACGATTGTTAAGGAAAGACGGGGGTTAAAGCCAAAGGGAGAGCTGTAGAAATTAGAAGGGAGGAGAATAAGTCTTCACTAGACAGTGGTATATTAAGAAAAAAAGACAGAAAGAAATACAGGAAGTGCATATTAAAGACTTATAGAAAAAGCCAAACGGGGCCACAGTGCCAGTGGGTACTAGTGTTGCATTTCTGAAAATTGGAAAATGTTCCTCTGGAACATCTCTAGAACCTCTGTCACCGGGTGCTCAACGTGCTCACTACTATTCAACAAATATTTCTGAATATATATATAAATAAACTTTACAGATAAATGTTCTTCTGGACTTAGCATTTCCCTGCCCTTTTGCTGGGCTTAACATGAATAGGACTCTAGAACTTTGGTTCTGGGGATCTTGTCAGGTTCTGTCTAAAGAAAAAAAAGCAAAAATTTTCAGTGTTGAAGGAGGCAGGAATGAGACCAGGGCACTGTAGAGGTGGATTTAAACTTCTACAAGGCCACTTCTCGGATACACAATTCTGCCTAGTGGTCTGTCTCGCCATGTACCAGTGCCTTAAAGGGATGAGGTTGTGACTCGTCTCCTGGTGCCGTATGGGCCATTGGGACAACGGGTGAGAGTTTTGAAAGCAGTGCCTGAAATACAGTAGGAACTCGACAGTGGCTTGTTGATCTGAACACCTGCCTGCACAGCCTGTAGTGCTCCCTCACTGCTGGACCCCTCAGAGCCATCTTTCCTGACACCTCCTCTGAAATGACCATCGATACTGTCACCTTCCAGTGGCCCCTCTCAGTTCATATTTTACCATATCCCTCAGTCCCGGGGGGCATCTGTTCACGGTGCTCCATGGGTGCTACTTTTCCAGCCCCTCTCACACTGCTTTTTAAATTTTAGTTTGAGACAGAATCTCACTAAATTGCCAAATTGCCCAAGTTGAGCTCAGCCTCTCAGAGCGCTGGTGTTACAGATGTTGTGCATCACCATGCCCAGCTCAGTTCACCTTCCTGAGTGTTTGTTGTCCAATTCTCCATTGCACTTATTCTCCCAGAGGGCAGCCCCTGCCTGAGCCATGCCCTGCAGCCTAGAACAGTGCCTGGCTCCACCCAGCACTTTCCATATATTAGTTCCCAGTCACTGTTAGTGCCTCAGGGCAAGTTTTATGGCACGTAGCAAGGTTTTGAATCAGGATAAACAGGATTTAAGCCTTCCCTTTCCTACCTTAAGAAATGTAAGCTGAGCTCCTGTTTTTACTTTTGTAGAATAAAAAAATATATATACCATGGGGTGATTGTGAAGATTAAGGAAAATGATGGCACCTGGACAGTGATTGACATCCAGGGACGGCTCATTAAATCCTTGTAGAGTGAGTGAATGAAGGAAGGAGAGACTGCGCAGACTCCTTTTTTTCGGATCTCCCACCTTCCTGGCTCCCTCGCCCTTCCTTCCCTGCCCCAGGCTGGCACACTGGGAGCCCTGCTAATCCTTCAGCCACAGGGCATCGGTCCCACCAAGTTCCTGCTAGCAGCAGCAATCTGGATCCGTGTTAGAAGTTATTACCCTTTAAAGCCAGGGTCGCCCATTATTTTAGCTCAAGTGCCACAAATATGGAACAGATTTTGCCAGAAGCACCAAAATGGCCAGAGGAACATTTTCCAATTTTCAGAAATGCAACACTAATACCCACTGGCACTGTGGCCCCGTTTGGCTTTTTCTATAAGCCTTTAATATGCACTTCCTGTATTTCTTTCTGTCTTTTTTTCTTAATATGCCACTGTTTAGTGAAGACTTATTCTCCTCCCTTCTAATTTCTACAGCTCTCCCTTTGGCTTTAACCCCCATCTTTCCTTAACAAACGTGACTCTCACCTGCTATTCTCAGTGCTATTTGTTCCACATCGCCCTGCCCATAACATCCCTTTTTATCTCCTTCTCTCCAGATGGGAGGAGGTAGGAGTGCCACCATCATGAGGCCCAGGTCAGGAGACCCCAGTGGGTGTCCATCCCTTCCTCTTCAAGCAGTCACAGTGATAGCTCTGGCTTAGTTTCACCATGGCATTTTTCTGTCATTCTGTTAACAAGTGGAAAAACTTGCAAGCCCAGTTAAAACAATACAAAGACTCTGTGGGACGGGGAGTTGTTGGTAGCTCTCAGAGCACAGGTTCTAATCTTGGCCAGGGATTTAGCACTCTCCCCAAGGCCCGTCATCCTTCCCCTCCTCATCTACCTATAAGCAGTTGAATTCAAATTTCCTCTTCTGAAAAAAATGACAGCAATCATTACTGTGGTCTCCACACCCCTTAAAAAGGGAATGAGTTTACAGCCTCTAGACATCTGGGGAGAAGAGGTCTCACATACTTCAACATTAACACAAGTGTGAATCTATAGCACTTTTTAAAAAGAATTTTGTTTTGTTTTGTTTTGTTTTGCAAATTTGAAAGCAGCCCAGATTTAAGAGTTGCATTTTCCAGTTTGGAGTAGTGCTGTTGGAAAGTGTCACCTGAACAACTTGGTGTAGGGTTTTAGTTCCTTGCCCTCTTAGGTAAACTGTCCCTTTGTGTATCAACATTTCAACTTCACACATTGTGTGGGACTGATCCAGGGCCAGATCTCCAGAGAAGACCTGCTCTGAGGGCCTTTGTTGGCACTACTCTGAAAGGAGAGTTTCGACTTCTTTTGAATCCGATACAGAGCTGGGCACCTGGAAATGACTGGGGCCTCACTGTGATGAATTCAACTGCTTAGGGGTAAGCAAAATAAAGCTGTTTCTTATAAAGGACAAACCAAGTGTCTCTGGATTTTATAAAGTAAAAAGAATTTTAAATGGCACAGACATTCAGCCTGGAAGAGAAAGAGGAAGACATATTAGGGGATATAGACATAAAAAATTATCAGCCAGGCATTGTGATAAGCACTTTACATACCAGATTTCATTTATTTAAATGCTTAAGTAGAAAAAATTGAGGAGACACGTTCTCTGAGTAGCTAAGAGCATACATTTATCCTGTCCTGGAGAATAAAGATGAATGAAAAGCATCGGTAAGAAAGTAGGTAAAGGGATTCTTTGCAGAGATCATTTTTAGTCTGGGCTGCTCGCCAGAGGTATCTAGAAGAAAGGAAATAATGAACTTGTAGACTGTCAGCGCTGGAGAGAGCCACAGAACACAGTTGTCCATCCACTGTGCTCCACCTGACAAATGGGGCCACCACAGTCCATAGAAGAGAAGCGACCCACCCATCCTGGTGCAGCAAGACCTACCTCGTGTCCACCTCCAGGACAGGGGTCTTTCAGGGAAACTGAACGATCCCTGCTCCCTCATCAATCAAGTATTTAAGCCACCATGTTTTGAACAATAGTATCACTTTCCAAGAGTATCATACACGCTACTGTAATCTGTCTATTACTGTACATAGGTAGTCACCATCATCTGCCCAGACAGGGTCCTTGGCTCATGACTGAGCTCGCTAATCCAACCTTGGAATGCCAGTGTTGTCTTTCAGCGCATCTGTTCATGGTGCCAACCAGCTTCATCCTGGAGTCACAGTCATTTACTAGCTGTTTACTAGTACTAGTAGATACCTAAGGACTGAGGACAGGAAAAAGCAGCACCCAGCGTCACTCTTCATTTATCTGACTGGGTAAGGCTGCCAGGGACACACCCAGCTTGCATTTGTCCAGAGAACCACTTTGCACTGCATAACCCATTTATATCTTGCTGGACCTTTGCAAAGGACAAAGAACAGTAATTCTCAATCCCATTTCCCAGGGAGGTTGTGTAGACTTTAAATATAAATAATTGGCAATAAATAGTGCGGTTAAAAACACAAGTTTAATACAAATAATAAATGATAACAATATAATATTAAATAATGGACCATATTTACACAGCAAACAAGTTATGGAGAGTAAGGTCACACTTTTCCAGGGCTGTATTTCCTATACAACAATATATCTTCACATTCATTTCTTCGTAACAATCTTTTTAAGGTAGATACCCATTTCAGAGATGAGATGAGATGAGGTGACTGATAGGCAGAAGGTTTAAAGAAAGCTCAACGCTGTAGTCAGTGGCAAGGCCTTCGTTCAGGGCATTCGTCCCATGGATGAATGGTCACTGCTTGGCCACAGGCCACAGGTCACTGCTTCTTTCAAGTCATCAAATACAGGCATGATTTCCCTCCCCTCACTGCCTTCCACACAAGCAAACACACGTATCCTTCATTTCAAAAAGAAGCAAGCCAAAGTCCGGAAGTTTTACAAACTCTATGTTATTTTCCTAGGTGACCCAGAATTGCTCATTTTAAGCTAAATTACAAAGGGAAAGAAAATTCATCTTTTAAAAGCTGGCAATAGGAGCCAATCTTCCTGTGAGGCAGATAATGGTCCTGAGTCCCAGAAGAAGGCGGGCAGGTCGTGCACCAGCGCCCCTAGAGGACCATCGAGGAAGTAGCAGGAAATGGGAGCATGCACTTTAAACAACAGACACTCAAAAGGGGTTTGTCTGTAATCTAAAATAGAATAAACTGGCATCTTTAAATCCATCTAATGCCCTGCAATCAAACACCAAGTTATCTAGTATCAGGAGCAACGGAATGGATAGTAAGTACAGGAAAAGAGGTGGGCGGTGGAGAGAAAAAAACTCAAGGGTGGAAAGATGCTCCAGTCAACAGGAAAGAGAGAGAGAGAGAGAGAGAGAGAGAGAGAGAGAGAGAGAGAGAGAGAAGAGAGAGAGAGAGAGAGAGAGAGAGAGAGAGAGAGAGAGAGAGAGAGAGAAGCAGGATTTGCAAAAAGGCCTAAGAGAGAAAACGAGATATTTGAATGGCTGAGCTGCGAGACTGGCGTGGGAACAGTGAGCAGCCCAACTCAGGATGGCCCACTTCCTTTCTGCTCCACCACTTTGGGGATTCCTGCTGCAGGAGCAGTTTCCTCAGGGCAGGTATGTTGTGAGCCTGAGTCCCCTGCCATCAGTGACATGAGTGTGGCACCATCTCTGAGGAGGGGATGGAAATAGATACCATGATTTTTGAAAATGACACAAAAATTCTATGTATTTCTGTGAATTCCCAAGTCACTAAGTCCAATAATAAGAGCATTCACTTCTCAGTCGTGCTCTACCTGAGGCATCTGCTAGGTTCATGTTTGCAGACTGGAAGAAATATGTGACCTGAATATGTACCAACCATGGCAGCTTTTAAAGAATCATCTCCAGAGAGTGTGCATCGCAAATCTGTCACTGTTTCCATGTTTATGGAATAGACCACATAGTAAGAGATAGGAGGCTCTGGAGGAGCTCACGGGCATCACTGCCTGAGTAATGCAGTCAGGATTCCAGGTCAGGAGCATGTGACCATCAGCCGAGTGAACATGGGGCCTCTGAGAAACTGAAAATATAAAGTGGTCCCGTACAGACATCAATGGGGTTGTCCCAAAAGTAACACACTTGGGATGCACATGCTCACCATCATCTGCTTTTCAAGAAGCAGGGTCCCATGGCTGTCTTGGTGAAGGGTCCCCTAGTGCGTACTCTACAGCAAATAAATTAAGCTTCAAGTGATGACTCCTGGGAACAGATAGATCTTGGGGAAGACATGTCCCTTGGGGAAGAGTCACCAAGAGAATAATAAGTAAGGAGGGCCATGCCCAAAGGCAGAATCCTGATGACAGCGAGGAAGCATGGGGCTGAGAGGTTATCAAAAGGGTCCCCATGAAAAATTAGGCTCAATGGGTAATTTGCTTCCATCAACTAGGTGAAGAAGGAACATTCCTACACCTTTCTTTTGCATTCTATAAGGGAGCTCCACAGTGCCACAGACCAGGGGATTTAAAATGACAGAAAAAAAAACTTGTCTCAAATCTGCAGGGGTTAGAAGTCCAAAATCAAGGTGTCAGCAGTACTGTCCTCCCTCTGAAACCCTAGGGGAGGGTCCTTCCTTACCATCCAGCTCTTATGGGGCACTGCTTGGCTTGTTGCCACAGCACCATCCAGATCTACATCCAGGAAAAGGAAGGAGCTTTGTTAATTAGCCAGAAGTTTCTGCTCCATGTCCCAAGTCACATAAGTATACCCAGTGAATTTTTGGAAATCTGACAGAATAAGTTTTTATTCTCCCTCTTGTTGGCCACTTGTCACAATGAACATCGAGAGACCAAATGTTTTCTATCAGGACTTTGAATCTTGAGCAAAAACACAAAAGGAGCACTTGAAAATGAGCACAGAGCACCTGAAGATCCTTTCCACTGTACAGTGGTGGTGGCAATGGTGTGGTTGTGATTACGTGGTTCAGTGAGTCAGTTGCTAACCCAGGCTGATGTCTTCATTCTGTTCCCACACCCACTCCACTGACCTTTCTTTTCATGGTCCATATGGTCACCTCCATCATTTAAATAACACCACATGGCTTTGTAGTGGGAAGAAAGTCTGAGAACGGCTGTGCTAGATGTAAAGAGATATCCCTTGCAAATCACAAAACACTCTCACCACCTGCTATCACTAATGACTGAAGAAATTCAGAAGATCACCCCTTTATTACAAGTCTTCTACTGAATGAAAGAGAAGCAAGTAGGAAAAAAGTTTCAAGGCTCCAAACCCAGTGAATATGTACTGAACCTGTATCTTAGCTACCCACTGAACTTCCTGGTTCCTATCTCCTTCAGTAGTAGAAAACTCATAAAGGACATCCTGCCCACTCCCAGGGACTAGTAGTAATTTAGTGCTGGATCTTAACAGTGAAGCTCAAAAGATACCATCTTCCTCTCCTCCCCTTTGTCTCCAAGGACTATTCCACTGCTGTCTCCTTTGCAGAGACTTGGACTGCAGCGTTCAAACCAACTGAGTACTTTGGAAGCAGTATCTTCTCAGTCTCATAGTCTTTCATTGGGCATACAACCACCCCATCCTTCTTCTAACTGCAACAGGTAGATGTTGGAAATGCCATGATGAAAAAAAAATTCCAGTCCATCCTCCATCTTCATTGGGGACATGCCTTCGAACCAAGGGGAGACAACTGGCCTGAAAGAGAATGTCCCACCCACAGGAGGAAGAGCCTAGAGTAATGTGGTCAGCAGCTGTCTCAGAAAAGGTACAGAGGGCATCAAGTTGTGGCTGAGGAGACCTGATTCAGAGAGTCACAAGGGTTCAAGTGAAGGCCACCTTAGGGATTATTTAGTCCAGAGTTTTTGAGCAGAGAAACCCTGCCTTCAAATGAAATTCCATGGTGAGTCTCAATGTACAGCAGGTAAAAGTAGAGTGCTCTGACGAAAGGAGCTGGAGAAACCCTAATGCCCTGGTCACCTTGCTCTAGATCCATCTTCTCTGGAGCCCAGAGGCACTGGGAGTCCCAGGGATCTCCACTGGAAAGCCACAGTCTCATCCAACTTGTTCATTTTATAAGGAGGCTCGGCAGTTTAGCGATGCCAGTAGCCGGAACCAATGTTGCCTGATCCCCATGCCTGCTCTATTTCCACAGAATTTACCATTTTCTGACTCAGTTTCCCTGCATTTAAAATAAGGGACTCCTGGGGACCTAGAGTGTGTGAAAGCACAATGAAAAACCTTACGTTCTTGTGACTGCTTTATAAAGTAAGAAACTGAAATCAGTGGTGCTTCTTCAAAACTCCTTGTTCCTATTCAGACTACTCCTTCTTCACCTCTGTGTGCAGAGGAAGCTGGAGATCTGGGCCTTAAGACCCTTACAAGGCTCCCCACAAATAGGTCGCCAGTCCTGCCCACAGAGGGCACAGAGTGCCATAAAAGTGAGGCTCTATCCTCCAAGGGATCTTAACATCAGAGAAGCATTCTCGCTGTCAAAACATCTCCCTTGCTATTTAAAAGGAGCTGTAGGTTTCTCAGGAGACTCTCCAAAGCCTTCTTTTCTTACTGCAGTAAGAACCTTGGGGCTGCCTACCCAGACCTCAGCTCCCTCTATAAAGCTTTACCTAATGTGCCATTGTTCCCCTCCCAGGGAAGATGATCAGGGCTTCAATTAACAGGAGCACGGAGCAGATTTTCCAAGGGCAGCCTCTGATTCCTCTGAGGAAGAGGGAGGCTCTGCTATGATTTGCATGTGACCCCCAAAGTTCATGTGTCAGAAACTTAACTCCAAAGCAGCAGTGCTGAGAGGTGATTAATCACCTTCAGAGGTGATTAGGTGAGTGGATGAGCATGATTATCACAGGAGCTGATCAGTTATCTCAGGATAAAAGGGTGAATTTGGTCCTTTGCCTCTTGCACATGTGCACGCAGTTTCTTAGCCTTTTGCCTTCTACCATGGGATGACATAGCAAGAAGGCCCTCCTGGGTGTGATCCCTCCACCTCGAGCTTCCCAGTCTCCAGAACTTTAAGAAATAATTGCAGTTCTGTATAAATTATCCACTGTCAGGTGTCCTGTTATGGCAGCACAGGACAGGTGCCCAGAAATGGAGATAACAGGAGCTGAGAATGCTGTGATCTCATCCTCAGGGCTGGAAAGGAGCAGAGAAGTCAAAACAGATTGCTTGTCCTTCCTTTTGTCTGGAGACGAGGGAAGCCTGAGAGGGAAGTCTGAACCTCCCTGCTTGCAGCTCCTGAGCTTTCAAGCAGGAGAGGGTCAGGGAGGGTGTCTCCAGGTGATGGGATTAAAAGCGGTCAGGTCCTTCCTGTTGCCCCAGGACTCTATGCCATGAGACTGGGCCTCTTCCACAGGCCTATCCTCAGATCCAACATGAATCCTGCAGTGAGAATATTATCAGCTCCACTGACGGATGAGCACCTGATGCCCACCAAGGACAAGGGTGTAGCCTGCATCGTGCAAGTGGACTTCAGCAAGCACAAGCTAATGGGGCTTTTGCACTCCAGTTTATACTGCTGATCATCTGACAGGTCCCTCTTGCCTCTAAGGGGTCAGGGGAGATGGTGTGAGACTTGAAATAGGAGATGAAAGACAGCGAAGGCCTCAGCTGGAAGCCAAACATGAGGCAAGAGGCCAAAGAAAAGAATTTGGGGCTCTGGGGAAGCCCTAAGCCAAGGTTCCTGAGGTTGTACCTGACAGTCTTAGCTCTAGACTTCCCCCAGACTAGGAAGAGGCAGCACCCAAGGCCAAGAAGCATTGTCTGTTGTAGAAAAGGTGTCTGCATTACAATGAGGGGCACTGAGGTCAGACGGGAGAAATAACTTCACGATGTGAGGTGCACCATTTCAAATTGTGTAAGGAAATGGTATCCAGATCTTCAAGGGCAGATGATTTCTCTGAAATACTTTGTTAACATTTGTCTTCTCCCCAAGGTCAAGGCTACATCATCTTCCCCCTAGACAGCAGGGCTAGCCTCTAACTGCCTCCTAAGCCATCCAATCAGTGACAGAGATGTCCTGTGAAGCCGAGTCTGACCTGCACTGTCCTCTTCTCTGCCTCATTTTATCCTCCTCTTCACCTGGAAATTCTTGCTTATCCTTCAGGATTCAGCCCAGGTGTTTCCACCACTCGACAGCGCATCCCTGCCATAGTGAGTCCAGTGTCAGTACAGTCCACTTCTGCCTCCCCAATTCAGTACCAGTCTTTGAGGGATGCAAATCACAATCAACTCATCTTTTGACACACAGGGCATGGCTGGGAAGGTCACAGTGCATGTGTGGTGATTAGATCTGAACATATGCTACTGTGGGAGCCCAGGGTATCAGGATGAATGGACCTTTCTCTTCCTTTTCAAGGTGCCTTGGACCTGGGTTTGGCGCATAGGAAAGGCTCCGTTCTATGGTCTTCAGACTCAACATGGAATCTTCAACTACCCTTAAATATTACCAGGAGCAACAGAGAACATCCTCCTCAAATCTCATTCAGAATTATAATAATGATGTGACTGCAAGTTCCCAAGATAAAAAAGGATAACTTATGATAGAAGGGAGTGCATGATGGTTCACCTTTTAGAAGGCAGAGAGATGTCAATGAATTTATCCACAGTAATAATCACTCTTTTCCCCTGGACCTGATGACTGGTGACCTCCTTGGTCAGGTGAGCCTGCTCAGACTGAATGATATGGGAAGAACACAGGACTTAGTTCTTCAGGTAGTAGTCCTGACTCTCCAGCATGGCCAGAGAGTTTTACTGTGGCTCTGAGGCCAGGGAATGTGCACAGGGCAGTGGGTGGATGCGTTCTTACAGCCACAAATTAGATCTCTTTTTCTTTGTTTTCCAATCACGGTGTGGAAAGCCCTTGTTCTGTATCTATTGTACCATGGCTAATTTTACTGGGAGAGAAGACCTGAGGGCAGGGACTACAGTTAGCTCAGCACCTGCTTTTGGCTCTGCTCAGCATATGGGCCTGCACATTCGTATGCTGCTCTGTCCCACCATCTGCCCCCTGTATGAATGGCCCACCATTTCAGGCTAGTAGCTACAAGGGAGGAGGCCACCAGGATCACATTACACAGGGTCTCTTCTGGCCCAGCCACAGTGGGGACCCACTTTCCTCAAGAGTGTGGGCACACATTAAAAGTAAAATATCATGGTTTGGTTTTGCTTGTGTAAAAAGGCAAAGGATCAAATTTAGCAGCCTGTCTGGAACACATTCCCCAGGGTACTTCTACCCTTTAGAGAGAACTCAAAAAGAAATGTCTCCAAAACAGAGCAATCCACCCCCGGTGGTGTGGGGATCAGACTTCATTCCTCATATCTCAGATGGAAGTCATCAGCTGGTGCCAGTTCAACAGGGAGCAGCAATGACTCCCACTCCATCCCTGCTCAAGATCCTCCAGTGCCTGCCATTGCCCCCAAAGTTGAGCCTAATTAGAAGGACCCTTTAGGGACTCCAGAGTCTGAGCTCCACTAATAAGTATTCACTCAGTCAATCATGACTATACTTCCTGGTGCCGGTTTGGTACAAGATACTGTGAGTGCAGAGATAGCATCACTGTGATGGGGTGTGGTCCCTGCCTGTACAGAGCTCATCCTCCATTGGATGTGGTGGTCTGTTTCATGTATCAACAGGGCCAGGCTACAGATTTCATTTATTCAATCAACACCAGCCTAGGTGTCACTTTGAAAGTGTCTTGCAGATTGGATGAAAGTTCATAATGGGCTGACTTTCAGAAAGATTATCATATATACGTTGGTTGGGCCCTAGCCAGTCAGGAGATATTTCAAGAGCAGGGTGGAGACTTACCTGAGGGTTTCAACCTCCCCCTTCTGATGGCCCTCCTCATAGGTTTCAACCTAATTCCTTGAAATAAGTTACATAAAGTATATCTCCAGCAAATTCTGCTTCCCTGATTAACCATGGTTGACTGAAGCAGTGATGAGGCTATGAGGAGACACAGTGTTACCCTGCCAGCCTGAGCACCTGGCTCCAATACATCATGGACCCAGCTCCTTCCCACATCAGGCACATGCTAGACATTCCCAAAGTATTGTCTTAGTTATTCTTCCCACTTAATGGTTAGGTAAGAATTACACAGGATCAAACTGAGGTTCAAAAGATTAAGTCATTTACCTGAGGTCGTATAACTAGCAAGCTGCAGAGCAGGAATTCAAACTAATTCTGTCTACCCACACCCAAACTTGTGATCTTTCTATACAGAGCATGGCCTATTAGTCTTTTACTTCACTACTGTCTAAGTTTCAGTTTCTTTATTTGTAAAAAGAGAGGGAGTCCCAAAGCCCAGCCCATTATATGACAGCAAAGTGAAGTTTATATTATCATGACAACTAGTAGCTAAATTTCTCTTCTGAAGACAGCAGTCCGTGAGCATGTACTTTGGAGTGTCTGTGACAAACCTTCCTCACCACATCCTAGAAATCAAAGGGCATCAGGCCACCAAGGAAGGGAAGTATGCTCTGAAAAATGGAGGGAACCCTCAGAGAGGAAACAAGGGTAAATCTGAGAGTGAAAGAGAGAACCCACCAAATGACAGCATAGTCTGCTGAAAGCACAATACTTATTAAGAGTGATCTGAGAAGAGGAAAAGAAAATGCTCTAAAGGATACAACTGCTAGTGTGTTTAGGTGTGTAAGATAGATGAACATATTACTAAGTTTTTGTTGGATCATTGAACACAACTGTTTGCAGTCTCACTGTTTGAATGTCCACTTTGTATGCTGTAATCCTGTAACTTGAACAACTATTTCTAAGATGACAATATGTAATCTATTAACTAGTGATTTCTTACTTTTTTTTTGAAGTTCTGTATTACTTGTACCCTTATACTGTTTTTTTTTTTCCTTTAAATAAAATTTTACAAAAAAGAGTGATTTGAGGTGGGGGGAGAGAGAGATCTAAAAAGATTTGAGTTTCACATTGAAGTCAACATGGAGAAGAGAAAGGGATATTTTTCCAGAAAGCTACAATCAAAAAGACAAAGAAAGCCAGACAATATAAACTTCATCTTGCTACACATTTAGCTACCAGCTGTTTCAGAGATTGGTGTAAATCCTGGGAAAGGCTTTGAACTTTGAGAATCTGTGCAATTATTATCCAACAAGACTTCACTCAGATTCCAAGGGACATGGTAGTCCCAAACCAATAGTGATTTATCCAAGTGAAGCATCCAGGAAATGTGCATCCTTCATGTCAGAGTCAATGCCAATTCAAACACTTCTCTGCTGACAGCATCTTGCCCTTGTGTGAGGCTCATGATCTTTGATGGGTCGCATTCTGTCTCTTAAGAGGATTCTGAACTTTTCAGGTAGACCAAATATTTCTTCAGGGGTTCACATGAAAATCAGGTCTCATGATCCTCTGTACCTGTCTGTATACCAGTATCTAACTCAGGCCTGGCATATGGAATCCTGCACCAACTTGTTGATTGCTAACCTGGTCCCTTTAGAGAAAGATCAGAGTCAATAGCTATAGCTAAAGAGGATTGTCCTTGGTGACTACTCCACATGAACCAAGAGAGACCACCAGTGGGAACCATGGTTCCAGCTCAGAAACTGAAGCAGAAAGCACATCAGTTCTGTGCCAGGGCCAAACACTGTACTATGATAGGCCCTAATGGAAATGCATGCCCACAACTGTGAGGCCAAGGCAGTTGAGTGGTCTTTGACCTGGGGAGCTGGACTCTCTCAGTTCTTCAAGTGCGGTGATCCCTTTCCATCCCCAAATGATAGAGATTGGAAAAGCCCAGTATGTGCAGGAAGGAAGAAATTCTAGGTAGTTCCTGTGTGAGATCTCAATCCACCATCTCAAGGACATAATAGTCCCTCCTGGCTTTCAAGACTCTTAAGCTCGAAGGTCTTTCACAATGCCTTGTGCTCTGTGGGCCTGTGTGTCTGCGGAGTCCCTTCTTTGAATCTCTATTATTTCTGCTGTTCTTTTGGGAAAAGAAGAGGAGCTTCCCTGTTCATTTTCTCCTTCATAGTGAGATCTGTTTCAGGAACCACAGAAGACACTGTGTGTCTTACTGCCTGAACAGAAAACTCCTGTCTGCTATACCCTTTCTAATCATTGCTGTGTGGTATACTGACGAGATGAAAAGATCCAGAGGAAACTCATCTGTGAGACACCAGGGATAAGAACAGATCAGACTGGCAGTTAGGAGAGAGACTTTCTAAAGTTAGACACCACCTAGATGGGTTCTACGAAGACAGGATCAGTTTGGCGTGGATATAAACAGATGATGTCTCTCCTTCCCCATCTCCACAATATGCTTCCTCCACTTCAGGGACAGAACCTCCAAGGACTCACCTCCTCTTTGGTTGCACAAACTTTTCCAGTTATTTGGAAAGTCAATAATCAGACTCCAGCTCAGCACCTCACATTATATTACTCCATCGTCATAGGCTGCCATGCCCCAAATTTCAAGGCAGGAAGAAGAAAGAGCCCTACAAAAACAATTTCAGGTCCACTCGCTCCCTGAAACTGCCATCAGCTCAACCACCTGCCTTTCCAGAGATAGCAACAAGGGGAGTGAAATGCAGGAGAGCCTCCTTCCTTCAGACATCACTAACAAGAGATTTTAAATGTCATTCAGTTGCATCAAGAATAAATTTGTTTTCAATACTCTTAGTGACCTTGAAAGGTCCTTTTCCATAGTTCCTGGATATGACCAGGATGACAATAAAATTTTCATCTCTATATAAGGAGATCTTTTTTATTTTAAAGATAATAAAGAAAAACAAAGCAGATCAGAACAAAACAATACAAACAACACAGGATTATAAGGAGATCTTTTAAGAACCAGCTCATCTTACATCTCCTGCTTTGATTTGCAAGATTTCCTTTGAAAGACATCATTTCTCTCTACAACAGATACTTTTCACTAATGTGTACTGGCCCTTCCTTACTCTTAGTACTTAAGTATCTAGGTATTATTCAGTAGCTCAACTCCCCAGTATAGAGTCTAACATTGCTATCTTCCAAGTTACTGTGATTCCATCTAATGAGGGCCTTATTGGTGCTTGCCTGGGTCCTACAGAAATCTGTTTCCAGAGCAAGAGTCACCTCAGGCCTTGTGCTCTCATCTCCAAAGCTCACACACTCTACCTCTAGTCTGGTCCTCCACCCATCATTTCTTTCTCTGTTCTCTTTTCTTTAGCCACCTGTATCTTTTCTACTTCCACCTAACACTTCCTTGGTTCTTCAGATGCCTACCCTTCCTTTATTCCATAGTGTTTTTCTGGAAGACTCTGATTTGGGTTTGCCTTTTCCCTCCTGATTTTGCAAACTCTTTATGACTCACCTTCTCCTTTGGACTTTTATTATCGAGCTTATGGTCCATGGACACCAGCACTAGCACCACCAGGGTCTTACCGGAGCTTCAGAATCTCCAGAGCCACCCAGACTGACTGAATCGGAACCCACACTGTGCCAAGATTCCCAATGGGCAATGTGTGCCCACTGAAGACTGAACAGTTCATCTTAAGCTACAAGATGACTTCTTCAAACCCATCTCCAAGTCTTTGCCACAATTATGTCCCTGGTACCACTACCATGATTGCCAAATAGTAGACATTCAATAAACATTAATTGAATGGGTACATTTCTGGGCATTTTTCTTGGCCTCATATACCATGTTCTCTTCTAAAAGACATTCTTACCTATGCCACTGCTGCACTGTTCACCTTGTCATTCCCTACTTTGTTTTTCTCCTGGCCCTCTGCATCAGGGATAAGATCAGACTGGCAGGTGGGAAAGATGCTTCCTAGAGTTGAGGACCCACAGAAAGTGTCACCAAGCAATAGGATTTGTTCATGTGAGCTTCAAAGAGGAGCAGTCCATAGACAGAGAAGGCACCATGTTCCCTGGCTGCCTTCACTCACCAGCCCTGAAGTCTTGGGTCTAAGAAGGCCTTGTAAATTACTCAGAGGCTGCACTGGATCATCTCTTTTTAAAGATAATTACTTTTGGTTTCAAATAACATGAAACCTGAGCTCCAGTTCACTCCTGTCTCCTCTATCCCTTTGTCAATTAAATGTGCATATATGAAAGGCCAGTAACAGGAGAAGGGGAGGAAGAAGATATTAAAAAACAGCAAAAAATAAGTTATGCCCTCAGGGAGCTTATGAAAGCCATGAATCATAAGGCACTGAGTCCTAAGACACCTCAGTTGTTGCCACATTTTCTTTGATCACAGTGCATCCTCTCATGTGAATGACAATAAAGTCAAATTGAGTTCCTGCCCAGATCACACCAAGCTTGAAGGATTGTCAGAACATGATTACAAAGTGGGAGGAGGGAGAGTCAACTTGGAGATGAAAGCTGACCGCATTGCTGAAGAGGAGGGTAAAAACGTAGAGGTAACTAAGAGAAAAGAGAGACCAAACAATGGAGACAGAACTGAGAAGAAAGATTGGCTTTTGCAACATAAAATTTTTAACGCTAAAACCGTTCACACACACACACACACACACACACACACACTCACACATTTCTTCACCTTGCATTTGTTTAGTGAGCACCTGAGGAAGTTCAGGTTGGGAGCTTGCAAGTTATTTGTTCCGTGGCCATGCGAATATCAAGGATCACTGGCTCTGATTAGGTCGATTCCCCAGGGACATCGCACCCTCATTTAGCATTGCATATTTTCCAGTGCTTTGTCGGGCCCATTTGAAATGTTTCAGGCAACAGGCTAAGTTCTGCAAGGCACATCAGTGAGTGTCTACTTGGCAGGACTCCTCTTGTGCTGGCCCCGTTCCAAGCGACAGTTACATGTGCTTTTCCAGTGGGTACAGACGCGGTGCAGCTACCTCCACCCCCAGTCCAGGGGCAGACCTGGAAAAAATCTACTTAGCTTATTCTACCAGTACAAACTGCGCAAGCCAGCGACCCTGATCAGACCAAGCAGGTGGCTGCAACTAAGGATATGTTCCTTGGCCCAGCTCTGAAGGGATCATGCCAAGCTTGTGGTGGGTGGGCACTGGTGATCAGCACGTGTTGGGTGACATTCTGACTAGAAGGCAGAGAGCCAAGAGTCAAGTGACTTTTGCCCAATGAGATTGTGAGTAATCACTGAGAAAAAGCTGATTGCTTAATTATGAGGTGGACCACAAACAAAGCAGAGAAGACAACAAATAGCAAACAGGGCCAGCAGGCAGGAGCTGGGGGTCACGGGAGGAAAGAAGCATGGGTGATTGTCCCGGATTATGCCACAGAGACCAGGGAGTCTCCCAAGACACTTGCCTTGGTCACAGTTCCAGAAGGGACATAGAACCAAGTCACTTAACCTCACCCATTGCCACCTGCAAACTGAGACAGAAATGTGCATGTCATGAAGTCATTGAAAGCAAGAACTAAGATGGAAAGCAAAGCTTGCTATCCAGCACCAGAAATATAGTAAGCAGGAAGCAATAACCAGCATGATTTTTATAATTGAGGGTTATTTGGAAGTTCGAACAGTCATCACCTCAAAGAACATATAAGTAACTCTTACATGAGAAATATTTAGGATGCAGTGACAATTCCTACATAACCATTTGAACAGATCTTCTCAAATGTCAATGAGCATAAAAATCACCCTGTGCTTCTGTGAAAAATGCAGAGTCCCCAGCCACCCTTCAAAACCCAACCCTACCCATGACCATCTGATTAAATAGCTCCAAGAGGCCTCTGCCATGTTTTCTGGGAATGATATATATCTCTGCTTGTCTGAAGGTTCATGAAGAGAGATCAGTATAGTTCTCTTAATCTCTGTCCTCCTTTTAAATGGAGCCCTGGAACATGGAAGCACCTGGCAATATTGTTGGAATATTCACAGTGTCATCAGGCCCTGAGAATAGCATTTGGGAAAATGTTGGCACAGAACTACAATAAGACTTTAATTTTACATCTCAGCCAGTGGATGGGTGCTGAGCTAGAGTACAATAACATGACTAAGCCCACTAAAAATATTCAGTGCCTTCCGATTACAGCATCCAAGTTAAGACAGAGGGGAAAGGGCTTGTTTCCATTCCTAGGAGCAAAGCTTAAAGAAAATGCAACAAATCCTCAGATGGGATCAGAGGGTTAATTTTCCTAAAGCAAGAAAGGGAGGAAGAACATCCAGAAAAATATGGCTACGTGGAAGCTGTAAGAATTCCCTTTTTCTGGCTCCTTCTAACTTCCGATTTTTAACTTCCTTATGTCAAAGCTGTCAACTCTGTGACCATCTATGGCAGCTCTGTCACTATCTGTGTCCCATCCATAAATAACAGCAGAATCACACTTACCATGAGCAATGAAAAGCTAATGATTGTGATAGTGCCTACCAATGTGCTGAGGGGGATGGAAGAGAGAGGAGCAGGGAAGAATATGAGAATATTTTCTGAGATAAGAAAAGAAGGGCCTGACTATGCACAGCAGAGGAAGGGAAGGAAAACCTGCCCTAGACCAAGCCATCACAGAGGGGGCAATAGTAAGGTGGTAGTCTTGTCACATATCACCCCACAGGGCCCAGAGCCAAGATGTTATTCTGCTCATCTGTAAAGCTTCCCAGGGATAGAAATTCCCACTTCCTACTGAAGACCAGTTGGTTGGTACACAAATGAGGGGTCCCCCAAGGCTGAGCCTTCCAGAGCGTGACTGGAAGGGGTGCACTATAGTCAAGGACAGGGGAAAGCTACTGCCCATGAAGCTAGTGAAAACACTGCTGCCACCAGCATCTGCCCACTTTCCCACAGCCCCACGCCACGTAGATCCCAAGAAGCATGTACCATATGCTCACCAAGGATTTGGCATCTTTTAGATTGCAGTGTTGGAATGCTGCTTTTATCACCTAAATCTTGCAGTATTTTACCATCTTTACCCAAAACTGGACTATGCAAAGTGATGATGAGCATTAAAAATCACACAGGTACCATCACACTATGCCCAGCGGAAAGCAGGCTCAATAAGTAGTGTAATGGTTGGTATTGTTTCCTTCTCCAGTGGATTCTATTTTAGTGACTAAGAAATAAATTTAAGAACGTGAAATACCTCTTTTTTTACTTTTGTTTAGTTTGGCTTCTCTGCTGCCTTTTATAAGTCATGATTACTGGAATGTAAATGCTATTGCTGTTTGGAATAACTATGGCTATACACCAGGGCCTGCACAAAGGTGTCGGACCATCTATATGGATGAGGATGCCATCCCGTATACGCAGCTGCAGGTGTTCTTATATTTCCTCACTGGAAATTGAGAGCAATCATTATCTATTATTATTTACCTGTTGGGGTTACCTACTGAGATTTGGTGCAGACTAAATGAGAGAATTATGTAAAGCACTCAGAACGGGGTCTAGCATATATTAGTGCTCAATTAACACTCGCTGTTCTTCTTGATGACTTTGATAAGGAAGATGATGATGACGAAATGCTGTGTGCATCCCAGAGCAGACAGTCGACTTATTTTTATTGTATACTGAGGCACCCAGAGTGGGGCTGAGGCTGTGGTAACTGCAAAGTGCAATGCAGTTCTGTCTGTCTGTAGGGCTGCCATGACCTATTAGGACCTGTTAGTGTGAGAGGCTCAGGGTCTTCCTATAGGGGGACGAAGCTGGTAAGAGTCAGCAAAACTAAGACCCTGGAGAGCTACAGTAATATTTTAAACTCTCAATTAATGCTAGAGGACTTTCATGTCTGCTTAAAACCATTTAATGTCTATCCAAGACCTTCAGCAAAAAATATGCACACTCCAGGCCACAAAGGCAGTTGTGGCCATTTCTCCAGCCTTGTGCCTTCTCTCTCAGGCTACGTGATCATGATTCTAAGATTTCCTATTTACAGTTACTTCGGAAGCTGCTTCTTTCCTCAGCTATCAAACCACTGCTAATCCTTTAGACTGAGCTCACCAGCAGCTCTTGCAGGAAACCTCTCTTAGACCCTTTATCTAATTTAGTTGCTCCCTCCCCCCCGCCAGTTTCCCAGAGTCTCCCCTCATAGGACTGCGGCTGTTGTATTGCCTCATCTGTCTCCCCATGAGATTGAGAATAAGAGCTATCTTATTCATCTCTGCACACCATTTTTGGCATAATACTTAGTACGTTACAGGTGCTCAATGAATGCTCAGTGAACTAATTAATGCGAGGTGAACCTGATAGAGAATAGCTCCCTGGGAGGTGAGGAATGAGAGACAAGATTCAAGATGGCCAGATTCCCAAGGTTGCCCAGTGTGTGTTTTAATTCCCAGGAAAAGAAGAAATGAGACAAGCAGCCAGATGCACCAGAAAGAATTTAACAGAGCTCATGCACAGGAATACGGTCTTGAACTGTGGTCCTAATAAGAAGGAAATTGGGGAAAGTATAAGCAGGATCTTCCCCGAAGGTGATTTAGGACAGGATGAATGTCTTTATGCAGCCGCTGACAAAAGCCAGCACTCACAGAAGACAGTAGGAAAAGAAAATCTCCATTTAGGAAGCCCCTTAAAAAGACGATTTCAGTCAGATGATCCTGGTTGGAGGTTAATCCTGAGATTTCTTCACTTGTAATTGCAAGTGGGCCCAGAAAAATACAAAGAAGAATAGACTTGTAAGAGCTGGAACAACTTTGAATGTGCCATGAGAGGAACTGCCTTACATACTGAATGACATTCCTGTTTCTCTTTTATAGTTTTCTGCTCATAAACTGCCCCAAGAAAACAAGTTATTGAAGCAAGCCCTTGTGTTTTTGCATTAATGCACATCTCATGCAGAGCCTACAATGGAACGGGGTGACCACGTAGGTGGAACCAGTGTCAGACTCCCATGGGTTTAGGTTTCTTGTTTTTTTTTTTTTTTTTTTTTTTTTTAACAAATATAGGGTTCATTAAGAGTATTGTTTTTAGCTAAAAGCTTTGTATGCTCTATTTCATGTCATCCACACATTACCACATTCACATTACTATTCTCATTTCACCAAGGGGTAAGCTGAGGCACAGAGGGTAACAAATTTGCCCAAATTTATCCAAAGAAGTAATGGGAGAACTGGGAAACAAACTCAGGTGGTCTGGTTTCACAATCCCTGCTTTCAGCCACTGCTCCGTGCCGATGAGAGAAAGCAGATGTGGAAGCTGATGTCTGATTTGTCCCTGTCAACACCAGAGCACCATCCTGTGGGGTGCAAAGCTGGGTAAAATGTGTCATAGGCAAGATTTCCTCTAGCGCCACCTCACAGCCAGCCCTTTAGGCACCTGCTTTCTCCTGCCCCAGTTCCAAGATCCTGGAGCTCCTCCCTGGAAGCTCAGCCTCTGTTCCCCATCAGCATTCACCTGCTCTGCATCTCATCCCAGTGTGCGCTTATCCTGGGTTTTCGGACCAGCATTTGGCAACACCACCTTTCACCCTTGTCACCACCCAGCAGGGGTCTGTGGAGCTGATGACTTCACTTTTACCTGATCCATTGTGGGGGTCAAATGCAATGATTTAGATTAGATCTTATAGCAGTACATAATCACCCCATAATATTAACTCAGCAAGACTACGTAACTCTATCATGTCCCACAGCTGGTAACGGGAAAGGAGAGATAGGAGCCCTCATACTTCCGGCTCCAAAGACGAGGGCATCCGCTTTCCAAGGTGACAAACAACCTCATGTGATGAACCGGTCTGGCATCATACCAGTGGTTTCTCCCTCCCTCATTCATTGAGAGATTAGAATTTTCTTCTAGTTATATATATTCACTTTAGGTGAGATGTCAGAAGTAGGTAATATGTGTTGAGTGTGTTGTGTGTGCATAGGTACGCATTTTTCAGCTAGAAGTCATGCTCAGGCACCCATAAAACCACACTTCTTGAGCACTCCAATCTGTGACAATCTGAGAGACGGAGCCTGGGCCCTGACCGTATCTGTTTCTAACAGTTGTCCTTCAGCTCCAGCTTTAGCCCTAATTTCTTAAAAGATAGACAAAGAAAAGGGCACACACTTTTAGTACCATCCCATTGTATGTAGTGGGTTCTTGGTAAATATTTGCTACTTTGAATCACTACTGAATTAAAAGGAGAGAGGTACCAGGGCAGCTGGCATAGGGCCCAGAGAAGACTGCATCCCGTGTAAAAGGCCAGCAGGCAGGATTTCTCCTTTGCCTGTGGCCTCAGCTCACATCTTGGACCTACTGATGAAGCACTCAGCTGAAATAGCTGTGTAAGGGCTGGGACCGCACCAGAATTGTAAGGAGCCATTAAAAATAAACAGTGTCGTGACATCATTGACTCTTGCTCAGTGAAGCCGGGGAAGCTGCAGTGACCCACCAGCCAACTGGCAACCAGATCAAAGCCAGCAGGGCAAACAAGGCCAGAGCACACAGCACCCAGTAGGAATGGCCTAGAGAGAAGGACTTCTACCCTTCCAAAGGTCCCCAAGTCTTCCCCATGTCTCAGTCACTTCTCTGTTTAAGGAAAGCGAGAACCTACTGTTTTTCACCATTTGTCCTTCTTTCCTAGTCTCCAAAATCTTCCCAGGATGAGAAGTCAACACAGCACATTGGTCTGTGTTCATCTTTGGAGTAAGGAGGGATCTCCATAGAGAACCACATAAATTCCCTACAGAAAAGCCACAGTTCTGCCCAGCAAGGGCTCCACAGGGCACCATGATGATTTAGCTCTTCCTGTCATCTCCTAGGCAAGGCAACTACTCAAATGGCTGTTCCGAGGTTTTATGTCTCCTCTTTCACAGAGAAACCAAGATTCTAAGTAATAAACCTTGCCTTAGCCCTGTCTCCCACTTCCTGTTCACCCATCGCATTCACAGCCTTCCACGCTCCAGGTCTTGTCAACTTGTCGTGTCTTGGCTACCTACTCCTCCTTTGCAGAACCACCCACTTTAGACTTTCCACAGAGTTTTCTTGTTATCTCTCTCTCTCTCTCTCTCTCTCTCTCTCTCTCTCTCTCTCGCTACAACTGAGAAGAGATGATTGCACAAGACTCAGACTCTGACCCTGCTCTCCAAATGACACCTCTTCCTGGGCAGACTCGCCCACCATCACCCATGACCTTGCGATATATCACAAAGCCATTCACATTTTCTCTTCAACTTAAGATTCCAGGTCAACACCTGGGAACCTGCAGAATGAATGTCAGTCTTCTTCAAAATCATGTGAAACCCTTGAAGAGCAACACCCCATTTCTCCCTGCAGCCTCATGTTCAGTCTCATCCCCCTGCTAGAATGTGCTCCAGCCCTATAGAACCCCCTTCTATGTCCCCAAATTGTTCTCCCTCCTCACCCTTCACATATTCTATCCTCCAAGCCTCCTCTTTCTCCCTCCCTCTTTTCCGTCTGTATTTCTTTCTGCCTGTCTGTCTCTTTCTCTCCTCCCTCCCCTTCTCCCTTTCCCCCTCTCCTTCCAAAAGGTCTAACAAACCCTGTGGGTTTGATTTCATGGACTCCTTTCCTACCTGTGCCTTTCTGGCCCTTTCCACCTCTTGTCTAGGTGGTTGCAACAGCCTCTCTCCTGGTCTCTAACCTCAGTCTAACTCCATCCCCACCAGCCCATTCTCTATGCCTTTCTCTCAATTTTTCTTCTAAAATAAAACTTGCCTTTGTTCCTTTCCATCCTATATCATTCAGTCCTCTTTGCCCACCTAGTCCAAGCCCTTTACATGGCATTTTTCCAGTCTCCTCTCCTCCATTTCTTATCCAAAGCTACTGCTTCCATAACCTTATGCATGCTATTTCTGCTGATAGTACTGCAAAATGCATTGCAAAATGCATTGCAGCCTTAAAAATTAAACTAATGCTCACTGCTTCTGTGCATTTGGACTAGAAACTCTGATTCAAGCACTTGCCATGTTCTATGTGTGGAACACCTGTGAGCTCTGTGGGAGTGGGGCTATTTCTTAGTCAGCTTTGTGCACTCAGGTGCTGGTGCTGAATTTTGTTGGATAAATCCCCACCTGTGCCTTATTCCCATTCTAGGGATGATCTGCTCTAAATCCATGAGAATAATCCAGGGCTCCAAATGACAAAGCAAGTCACAAAATGCAGAACCCCACTTGGTGACTGTGAGGAGGAAGTGTTCACCCTTGCTGTGAGAGAGCAAGAGGACACAGTGGAGAGGCTTGGCACATGGCCTTTGCCTGTTTCAAGTGTGCACCAGCATGCAGGAAGCTGAAGACAAGGAAGGAGGAGCCAGGAGGCTCTCACTGGCTCCAGGTGTGGGCAGAGGCCATAATCTGCCTGCAGCTTGTAGGTGAGACTCATAACCCATGGGCCACTATTGTCCACTTTGCAAAACCACCACCAGCTTTCCATGTTTGAGCTGCCCAGAAGTGGTCATTTTAAGGCCAAGATTCTAGGGCCACTTTACCCAAGGAAAATTCCAAGAGCCCATTGGCCCACCTTTACTGAATCCTCTACAAATGGTTCAATGGCTGCTTGCCTTCAAAAGGATGATGTTCAGTTTTTAAATGAACTTACTCAAGCAAATAACCATTTTCAATCTAAGACAAATGTATTCCTTTGTTGTAGAGACATCTGAAAGAAGCAAGTGCACTGACTTCTAGGACCCACAGAGAGTCCTAGAGGGTAAACACTTGCCTGGACACAGAAGTGTCATGCTCTGAGCCCACCGCCAAAGAACATGAGCATATAGGTGCCAGGAGCAGAAGCCAAGCTGCTGTCAGCTTGTAGTGAGCTGTGCCTCGAGCATCCAGGCCCCAGGAAGGTGTCATGTCCCGGAGCAGGAACAGGCTCAGGAGGCCACCTTCCCAGGTGGCCCTGGAAGTTTGGAACTTTCAGAATGGTTTCAGAATTGACAGCAGCAGGGAACCCAGGCCGCATTTGGTTCTCAGTACCATCACAGTGGCTCAGCTGGAATGATCAGAAGTGAGTGGCAGAGAAGGCACAGGAAGGGCTTCTGTCTCGCTATGTACGAACAGCAGGAAGAGGTCAAGGTCCAGCTGTCCATCTGAAGTGAGGGCCAAGGATAGGGGCAATACGAAAAAGTTTTTGAAAAAGCCTTAGGGGCATGCAGCCAGCAAGTTTTCCAGAACAGAGATATCTGCTTTTGAATTTGATGCTGTGAGTTTGATGCAGTGTAAATAACCTAATTCACATCCCTGCCCCACATCAACATCACAGTCAACATTACACTCAAAGATTGCACATCAAAGAAAATAGATGAGTTTCCTCTCTGGGTCAATATGGGACAGAAGAGAGACAGCTGATTCCATGGGACAGTGTGATGACCCATAAAATGTGCTCATTCTGTGGAGCTGAGACGGTAAGGAGTTTACATATCCTGGCAATGGAGAGAAATCCTGATGTAGGCATTGCAATTCCAAAGTACATTCAGTGACAGCCAGAAAAAAAACCCTATCTAGTCCTTGAAGGCTAGAATATTTTCCAGGTGTAGTATTATGGCAAGAACGCGGACAAAGAGGGGCCTACATGGAGGTCCCAGGGACAGAAGCTTCATTATCAAAGAAGGTTGTCAGGAAGGGCAGGGATCTGACATCACAAATCACTACTCAGGGCTTCGATGGGGTGTGGCTTCTAGAAAAGACTGAAAAGAAAGAAACCTCAGGACAGGTCCACCTGCATAACAGAGGAGGTACATCAGCTTACATCTTCTTGCACCTGCTAAGTAGAGGGACCCCAAAGCTTAGCTCCTGGGAGATCAGGTTGAGAAGGAAAAACAGGAGCTGTGGGAAGTCCAGAGATGTTCCTGAATCATCTGGACAAAGGTCAGAGTGAGGGGTAAGAGAAGACACTGGGTGTTGGCAGTGGAGCTGAAGGGTTTCTGTGGCCTCAGACAAAAAAATCACAGCTATCTGAATAAGAGAAGTGGCTGTGCTGATGGTGGTAAAATAGAACTATGCAAGACTCCTCCATAAAGGTTTAGCCATGGGGCCGAAGAGAGGAGGAAAATCAAAGACAGCAGACTTGGCTGTCAGGGAAGACGAAGGTAACAGTGTAGAAATAATGAAGGTGGGTGCAGTTTTTAAGAAGACAAGATCATATCCAAAGTGCTGAGTGTGAGGTGACAACCAGACAGCCAAGTATGCATTTAATTAGACCATTAAAATTATAGGATAGAATTCCAGGCCAGAGCTTCAGGCTGTGTTTGTGAGTCATTTGCCTAAAGTAAATTACATCGCCAGAAGAAGATACAACAAAAACTGAAGACACTCACAGCTGTGCAAGTGAAAGGGACAGAGAGATCAAAGAAAAGTGCACTGTCACTGGGGAGGAAAGAGAGAGAGAGGACAGGATAGGGCAGCAGAGACCAGGTAAGTGTCACAGATGCCTTCAAGCCCCTATCCTGGGAGGATACTCAGGTGACAAGGTGAATCAGTGGTCGTAGGGAGCCTTTTTTAGAAACATCATTGGCAGAACAATCAACCTGCTAGAGATCAGGGTGAAAACCTGATAGAAGAGACCCCTACCACTTCACCAAATTCACTGCTGGAAAGGACAAATTAAGCAATGTTGAAGTGATAAAGGCATGTGCCAAGGAGACAGCCAGTGAGGGAAAAGTTTTTAAGAGAAGAGAGAAGGAGAAATGAAAAATCAGGTGGCAGGAGACAGATGAGCCTCAGAAAGAAACAGAGTCTATCAGTCAGCAATTGCTGCCTAACAAATCACCTCCATGACTCAGTGGTATAAAAGACTACTGTGTTGGTCTGGGATCTTTGGGGCAGGAGAGGAAGAGAAGAGAAGCCAAGAGAAGCCAAGAGAAGAGAACACGTGTATAAAGAGAAATAACGGAAAAAGATGGAAAGATTTTAAGGATTAGTTCCTGCAATTGTGGTGCCTGGTAAACCCAAAATCTGCAAGGAAGGCCTAGAGGCTGAGACCCAAGGAATATCTGCTATTAGCGTGGAGTCCAAAGACAGTCTGCTGGAAAAATTCCTTCCTCCTCAAGGGGAGATCTGCCTTTTGCTTAAGGCCTTCAACAGTTTGGAGGAGGTTCACTCACGTTATGGAGGACAATTCACTTTACTCGAACTGTTGATTTAAAAGTTAATCTTATCTGAAAACACCTTCATGGCGATATCCAGATGAGTCAGACCAAATACCTGGGTATCATGGCCTAGCCATTTCACTCATAAAATTAACCATTGAACTACCACTGAACAAAATGAACTACTTTAAACTAGGACTGGGAGTCCCATTCAGTCCAGCTATTCCACTTCTGTAGTATCATGCTACAGTGATATATGTGCACCCATGTTTATAGCAGAACAATTTCTAATAGCTACATCTTGGAAACAACCCAAATGCTCATCAACCGTGAAATGAACAAAAAAGATATGGTATTTCTATACAATGGAATTTCCTCAGTTATAAAGAGGATAATCTTGAGGCTCTTATAGATAAATAGAGGCAATTTGAGACCATGTTCATCAGTAAAATGAATCAAACTCACATTTGGAAATATTGTATTGTCTCCCTAGTTTTAAAAAAACCAAAAGAGTAATAAGATCCAAAATGTACAATAGATATTGTGAAAGGGAAAGAAAGTGCTCAAAAGAAAAGAACAAGTGGGAAAGGAAAAAGGAGAGAAGGAAGAAGGGAAAAGATTAGATGCATATAGGTATGCAAATGTATATGTATGTATATATACATACAAGATATATAACTACACTACTAATCTCTCTTAGCTCATCCAAAAGAACAGTTTGTGCTTCCATTGTTTGGTTGTTTGATCATTTTTTTTCATGCCTAAACAACTATTTCTAAGATAATAATATGCTATATATATATATACATATTTGCATATTGTTTGTTTGTTTTGGCACCAGGGATCAAACTCATGACCTTGTGCTTGCCAGGCAGTTGCTTGGGCCACTGAGTTAAATCCCTGGCAGTAATATGCAATATATTAACTAGTGTTAATTTCCTATAATCTTTTTAAAATTCTGTATCATTTCTATCCTTTTTTCATTTTGCTTTTTAAAATAATAAAATGGACTACCCTTCATTTTTACCCTGAGTCTACACCTAGGTTGAGCAGTCCAGCTTCCTGGACCAGGCGTGAAGCAGCGTTTGCTCATGCATCCATGGCCATCTGTTGAGCTGGCTGGGGCCTTGCCCGGCCTAAAGTGGCCTACAGTGGCCTACAGTGAGGCTTATGTTTGGAACTGACACTCCGTCATTTCTGACGCTTTTTCCTGGTCTAAGAAAGTCACAGGTCATTGCAGATACAATGACAGTAGAGTAGAGAAGAATCTACCTCTTGATTGGTGGAGACATGGTTGCATTGCAAGCTACACACGTACAGGAAAGAAGCCTGAAGCCATTTTGCAATCAACATATAGGAATTTCCTTGCCCCTTAACACATGGGACAGGAAATGTATATAAATGAAGGCAGACAAAGGGAAAGAAGATGAGAATAAGATCTTGATTTGCTCAAGAAAACAGGAGGCTAATACCTCAAAAATAGGACAGACATGAAGCTTAAAATGAAAGAAAAATTTAGAATAAGCACTGAGAGCTGCGTACCAGGGAATAAGCACACAAAAGAGGAAAGGACTGCTTAGTAACTCGGGAGGACCCAGTGGAAGAAGGGAGGAGAGATCGGTAGTGACCCAAGACTACCCAGTGCCTGGGACAGGAGACACACAGCAGCTCCACTGGGAATGCCTCCTTCGCCTCAAAATGCAGACAGCCTGAGGCAGCGCACTCCTCTCCCCTGGGGACCAGCTGGAACCTTCTCCAAGGAGCAGCCCTAGTCCCTGGTGTTGACAGAACTCCCTGTGAGGAGCCCCAGAAGTGTAAAAAGTAACTGAGTGAGTAACTGCAGCTCCACAGGGCAGCAAAATCAATGAGTAGAAAATAGTTCATTTTGTCCCATTGATTTTTTTTTCTGCTTATCGAGGACATAGCTACACATGATCATTAAACTAGCCACTTTTCAGTGAAATGCTTTAACTCTCTTTAAGACTAACTTCCACACAATAATTCTTACGTTATTGATAATGTATCTCATTCCCCAAAATGTGAGTTTTTAGATGGTTGTATTCGCACCCATAGGCCAATGTAAAAGCTTTTTCATATCACACCGAGCCTCCTCCCTGTACCATCAGGGCTTAGCCCCAGTCTTTGGGAAACTCCCCCTCCCTCTGCCTCCGTATCAGCCAGGCTTCTCCTCTAAGCCCCTGGGCCCTGTGCTCACGCTTTCTGCTCAGGTCCTTTGGAATACTTCCGTTCTCCCCATCATGCACTTCTCAGGCTTCAGCCCTCAGTGCTGTCCATATTTTCCTGCTCCAGGAGTAGATGAGTAGATGCCCCTTCTTGGTTCACAGCAGTGGCTCACTATGAATGATAGAGGGAGGGATGGAATAAAATGTGGGGGTCACCTGTGTTTTTCAGAACCCTTTGTTTCTGTTGTTTCCTCTTCCCCTGCCTTGAGTTAAGTTTGTAGGCTTCTGTTCATATTCCCAAGATCACTTAAAGAAAGGGGTATTATAGACATCCCTTGGTGTAGAAGCCTGATTATCACCCAGAAGTGCAGATTTTCTCACTGAATCCTTCCTTCATAGGCTCATAGGATTCCTTCATACGCTCTTGAACATCAGCCTACATGATTGGGTGAGGGTGGAGTTTTGCCTGGACTTCATTTTGCACCTCATCTATAAGAGCACTACCTATGACCTGGGGTACTAAGTCATTGCTAAACTTTTCTCTTCGGAGTATAGGAGGCAGTTGGCATTCAAACTTCCACATTTAGAAAGTCGTCTTCCCCCAGTGAACACTGTCCAGCTATTTTCAGTTGTTCTTTTTCCCAAGCATTTCACCTCCTCCTCCTATGGGACCTCCTATGGGAGCGCCACCTCCTATGGGATCCTTCTGTTTGGAGATTCCCACATTAAATGGAAATTTACAATCCAAGCTTGAGATTTTACTACTTGCTCCCACCCCACAAAATTAGAGCCACCTAATAATGTTCTTGCTTCTGTTGATGTCACTGCTCACACTTGAATTCTTCAGTCATTCTGATATTATGTCTTTCTCATTCCTTCTGCCTTTTCCTGGCTCTCAGGATGAGTTAGTTGCTAGGTTCTCCAATTCCTTTTTGTGTTCCATCTCCTCTCGCTGCCCTTTCATTCCAGCCCCATCAGCTGAGACCACCCAAGCCTTGTCACCTCACTTTGAGATGAGCGAGTGGGACTCCAAAACTTGACCTCTTTCTCCTTCAGTTGCACCTTAAACTCCTTGCCAGGATACTTCAAGATCACTTCCAGTGTCACTCCTGTACCCTCAGACTTTAAAGGCTCTCTGTTCCAATCACTTCAGAGCCAAACTCTTAGCCTGATGGAGAGAGTCTTCCACAATCAGCTGCCAAACTGTTCCTGCTCGCTGATGAAGTCTTCTTGTTCTCAGAGTGCATCAATCCGCCCCAGCTAAGAGATGCTCCTCACTTTACCCCAGTTCACTGTTGGTTGCCATATGGTGCTCACACTGTGCCATGCCCAGGAATGTCTCTCTTTTCTGCCTTTCTGAGGTCCATCATCCTTCCAAACTTAGCCTCGGAACCCATCTCCATGTAGTCTTTTCTACTCATTCTCTAAATGAGGGAAGGGAACATTTCCTGCTGTCCTATTTGGATTCCACTTCCACTTACTTTTCAGAACCCCCTAGAATTTATACTTCACTATACATCTAAGTTTGTCATTCATGCTCTTTAATCTATTGGGTTTCTGAATACATAGCAATCATTAAAATCTTGCTCTTCCAGAGCTTATATGGTACATTTATCCTTAAAACTGTGTAATAGTTGTTTCCTGCATTTTAAAGACAATGAAATAGTTTCAAAGTAGTTGCATTTGGAACTCAGGCTCAAAAAATATTTGTGATAAATAAGGAAAAGAATGAAGTGTTCCCAAGATCTCTAAGCCTAAGGACATCTAAGGACTGGAGCCAGAGGAGGAGTTACAGCACTGTGTCGTCTCCTTCTGCTGAAGCCTGAGCAGAGCAAAGAGTAAAGAGCACTGACGGGACCTGGGGACAGAAGGTGGAAACTAACCTTAGTCCTACAGTTTGATAAATTCTCTCTGGAAGGAAAATAAGCTGTAACTGAGACTAAGATGCACCAATGTAAAACGGTATAGATCTACTACCATAAGATGAAAATCCCTTTGTTACATTATCTGAAAAAATAAATCCAGAAAACAAGTCTATTTATGATAGCATAAAAAACCCTACAAATAAATTTAGCCAAAGAGACATCTATTTATTAAAACCATAAGGCTGGGGATATTGCTCTGTGGGCTGTGGATATAGCTCAGTGGCACAGTGCCTGCCTGGCAAGTGCAAGATGATGAGTTCAAGCCCTGGTTAAAAAAAAACAACAACAACAACTATAAAACATTGATGCAAACTATTGAAGAAGAAATCAATAAATGGAAAGTACTATCTCCATAGATTGAAAGTACTGATGTTAAAGCACCCACACTCCTCAGAATGGTGTCCCCAATACAGTTTCAATCAAATTCCAATGGCATTTTTCACAGAAATAAAAAAAATCTTAAAATCTGTATGTAACCATAAAAGATTCCAGTGCAGCCCAGTCTTGAGAAAGAAAAATAAAAGACCCAAGAAACCTAATTTCAAATTATATTACACAGTTATAGTAGTCAGGCAATATGGTACTCTCATAAAAACAGAGGCATGACCAAAAGAACATAAGAGAGGACTTAGGAATAGGCCCATTTATTACCAATTAATGTTCAACAAGGGACCCCTAATAGGACAAAATGAGGAAATGATAGTCTCTTCAATATATGGTATTGGAGAAACTGGATGTCCACATGTAAGAGAATGAAACTGGACCTTTGTCTTACAATACACACAAAAATCAACCCAAATGGATTAAAGATCTCAACATAAAACCTGAATCATAAAACTTCTGAAAGAAAATGTAAGTAAAAATTTCCTTGATTTTGCCCTTGTCGAAGATTTTTTTGTTTTGTTTTGCAATATGACACTAAAACCACAGGTAACAAAAACAAGAAAAAAACCTGTGAAACTTATCAAACTAAAAAACTTCTTCACAGTTAAGAAAAAGTTAATGAAGTGAAAAGGCCAACAAAAGACTGGAAGAAAAATATTTGTGAGGCATAGATCAGATAAGTTGATATCCAAAATATAAAAGGAACTCACACAACTCATTAGCACTAGGTAAATTAAAAATGAGCAAAGGACCTAAACAGGTATTTCTCCAAAGAAGACATAAAAACACCAAATGGGCACATGAAAAGGTTCTCAATATCACTAATCATCAGGGAAATGCAAGTCAAAATTATGAGATGTCATCTCATAATTTAAAATGGTTATCATCAAAAAGACTAGATAACAAGGATTGGGATGGCATGGGGAAAAGGAACCCATGTATGCTGTTGATCGAAACCCTTGTGAAACCATTGTGCAACCATTGTGAAAAATAATATGAAAGTTCCAACAGAAATTTAAAATAGAACCACCATGTGACCCAGCAATCCCTATTCTGGGCATGTACCCAAAGGAAATGAAATCAGCACCTCCCAAAAATATCTGTGCCCCATGCTCATTGCAGGCTTATTTACAATAGCTAGGCTATGGAACAATCAGCATCCAGTAGCAGACAAGCAGATAAAGAAACTGAGATACACACACTCACACAACCACATGCACATGCATTAATCAGTCTTAGGAAGGAAGAAGCTGTCCTTTGAGGCAACATGAATTACCTAGAGGACATCACATGAAGCAAAATAAGCTAATACAGAAAAAAAAACTGCATGACCCCCCTTATGTGTGGGATCTAAACTAAATTAGTTAAATTAAACCTCAAATACAGAGAACGCACATTGATTGGGGATGGGGAAATGTGATATAGAGAGAGGTAGATCAAGAGATATAAACTTGCAGTTAAGTAGGGATGCATAGCATTAATAATATTATGCACTAGAAAAATGCCTTGAATATTTCAGGCAAGTAATTATATGTTACTATTATTATTATAGTTAAGTTAACCTGATTTTGCTTGTAAACAAATCTATGGGGCGGTGAAGGTATTTCAGATTTTCCTACCTGTTTAGATTACCTGTCTGTAAAACTGGCTGAACATAAAAACCTGAATATGCTTCCCAGTTTTGTCAGCTCACTCTTCTGTTCAGGAAATATTTAGAATTACTATATCCCAGGCAGGGACACAACAAATACAGAAGCTTAAATCCAGGTAGGGATGCAGGAGTAAATCAAACAAAGACCTTACCCTCATCGAACTTACCTTCCAGGGTGAGGGAAATATAATCCCAAAACCCTCACACATAAAATTTCGGGTGACGTTAAGTGCTAAGAAACAAACAAACAAACTTGCAGCAGGCTGGGAGCATAACGCATCCCTAGAAATGAAGAAAGTACCGGTCTTTCCTACGGTGCAGTCTATGGGTCAATGCTGAGCAGAACCTGAAAGAAGTGAGATGTAATTTCAAACCAGCATTCTGCAGCTGCTCTGCTCGGAAATGGTGCCGATTCAGCCACCAACCCAGGACAGATGTCCTCAAGGTAGTGTGGCTGATCTCCAACAGAGTCACCTGAAGAAGCCCTCGGGTGCCACTGAACTCCACCTTATTTTTCCTGCTCCTACCTGGTAGAAAATAAACAGCAAAATGAAACCCTAGGACTTGGGTAGAGCAAACCAAAGAGTCCATCTTGCACCTTCTTAGGACCTAGTGAGCCAGCACATCAGCAGTGGAGGAGGGGGTCAGTAAAAAGTGGAAATGGGGTGGCATAGCATATAAGGCCTGCTGTGATTGGCTGGCCTGGCTTGGCACCTCCAAACTCCAAACAACCTTCCTCTAACCCAGAGAAAGGAAAGTGCAGTCAACTATCCGATGAGAATCCTTTAAACAATTCAGATGCAAGGAAGTTGGATCTGATGGGTTTAAGATCCCCTTGAGCAAAATTTCCTACTGACATTAAGAAATTGCTCCCCTTACTCCAGTCTTAATATTTATTTTCCCATTTGTTTCACTCCATTCAACTTGTCACAGCTGATGGCAACAGTCAAAAAAAAACTTACATAGCTTTCAGTTTAACTTTCTTTTCTTTCTTTTTTCTTTCCCTTCTTTTTTTATTGACTCTGACTCATAAAGAATAAATCAGTTCTCTGCATCTCTGAGTCAGAACATGTATGCTCACATCCAAAAGTAGAAACATTGATAATGAAAAGGAGGGCAGAAGTGAGAAAAAGGAAATAGGGGGAGACAGGAGGGAGGAAAATCACAACCGGAGGAGAAAGGGCCCCAAATAGAACAGTAATTGATAGTTTCATGATGTCCCTCAGATCTCCCAAATTCACAGGCTCGAGTACATACGAATCTTCCATTAGTTTCCGAGGGCTACAGGCTGGCTGGCTGAAACCACGGCAGCTCCTTTGCTCACAGTTCTAGAGGCTGGAAGTCTGAGATCCAAGAGTGGGCGGATTGGTTTCTTCTGAGGCCTTTCTGCTTGGCTTGTATGCTGCGGTCTTCTAGCCGGTCCTCCTGCAGTCTTCCTTTGTGTGTGCTATACCCACATTTCCTCCCTTTAGGTCACCCACCACTACATTAGTGCCTGCTCTAGTGACCTCTTTTTAACTTCACCATCTCCTTAAAGATCCTATTGCTGTATATGGCCACATTCTGAGGGAGAGGGAATTAGAACTTCAACATGTGAATGTGGAGAGGGACACAGTTTACATGCAATAGTTGAGAAACTGGACTCCAATGTCCTTTGCTTTCTTCCTTCTTCATGTCCAGACTATTCATTCTGTAATTAAGGGGCAGCAGAGTCAGTGAGAAGAAACCAACCTTCTATACATCAGCAAGGCACAGGTGCTCGCCAGCGTCCCATCTGCCCAGTACCTCACCCTGACTCAGCAGAGAAGCTGCCTGACTTCTAGAGTCGAGGACTAGATTTTACCTCTAATGAAGGATGGTGAGAGACAGTTTTCTTCCCTGATGGGCCAGTAAAGCATCTTCCTTTTCTGGGAAATAGGCATGAGTCCATGAACAAGTCAAGCTTCTAATCCTCCCATTTCCGCTTATACAGCCATTTTCCCCCTGCTCCCAAGATCTGACATCCTGATCTCTTCTTTCTGTTTTACAACCCTAGAAGTTTCTATTTGCCCTCTCTTTTCCATCACATCTGAGCACTAAAGAAAGATACAGGGAGGGAAAGGGGAGACGGGAGAAAGATAACATGAATATGAATATACAAAGAAAGTAGAGATTGGATCCTCAGGTGAGGGTGAATTCTCAGTTCCATCAGTCATCACCTTCCTTTTAACCAAGCCTTATCCTAAGGCTCTCTGCCTCTCTCTCCATCCTTCTACCCATATTTCCCTGTAGAACTGCAATAGGAGACCACTAGCAATCTCCAACTTTCAAGCTCTCATAGATCAGTGAAGCTTCCCCTACCAACCCTGTCCTGCAGAAAAGAGTCACAGATGGAACTCAGTCCTCATTCTCCTCCTCCCTTAGACTCGGCTGGCCTTGCAGGAAGGCTAAAGCAGTTCCCCCTGCTTGAAGAACACAGTCACACACACAATTCTCCTCTGACAGGGGGAAGACGGCCCTGGGCATCAGTGTGGTGGGTGTGGTATGGATGGGTGTAGACAGTGTCATACACAGTGTCATGGGGTGCCTGAGCCTTAGCAATTATGCAGGCACTGTCCCTCTGACCTCCTTATCTTCAATGACACAGAACTCACGTGAGTCTCATGCTGTGACCCCTCTCCTCTACCTATACCTGCTCCTCAAGAATTAAAGGGAGGAGTCAGATGCGCTAAAAATCCACTGAAACAAATCCTACCAAACCAACAAAACTGAGTTTCTTAAACACTGTAGCAAAGAACACCATCTCATCAAAACCTTAGCAGTATTTCAGCATGGTGAAACTTAAGCCTATTTATAGTATTCTGGGGTCTGAGCACAGTTTAGGTGGATCTTTTAATTTTTTCTCAAAAAGACCTAATTGGAATTAAATTAAATTAACTGCCATGTTAAAATTTAATAGTCACAGCCTTAATGTGTTTTGATATAAAAACTCTTGATAAATAAGCGAGTTACTTATTCAGGCCAAAAAATTATCAATGTGAAAAGGAAACTGTCTACATAGGAGCATTATTTGCCTGGTTTGCAAACAATGAGAACACATTGTCATGCATGTCGTGACTTTTTAGTTCCCCTATTCCCGTAGCCATTTGCCAGACTGAGTTGGAGAATAAACTTCTACCTTTGGGGCTTGCAATAAATCCAGATCTGTGAGGTGTCATGATCATAGGCTAAGTTCTGATTATAGGTGATTCTACTTCCGTAAACATCAGGGTGTCCTGTTTGTAGCAGTAAGAATAGTAGCCTTTCAAAAATGCCCACACCCTAATCCCAGGAACTTGTGAGCCTGCTGCAACCCAAGGCAAGGAAGACTTCACAAATGTAATTAAAATTACAGACCCTAAAATAGGAAGATTATCCCATAGTATCTGGCAGTGCAATTGAATCACAAAAGCCCTAAAAAACTGAGAATTTTCTCTCTTGGAAACAAGAGATGTAGCAGAATGAGAAATCAGAAGGATTCCAAGTGTGAGGAAGATTTGACGTGGCTCTGAGATGGCTCTGAGATGGAAGGGTCCATGTGCAAGGACTAAAGAGAGACAGTTAGGAGGCAGGCTCGTGCCCAGGTAACAGCCAGCAGGGAAATGAGAACCACTGTTACACAACTGCATGGACCTGGATTTTGCCAGCAGCCTAAAATTAACTTGAATGCAGAGTAGTCTCTTACAGGGACAACTCAACAAGAACCCGGGCTGCCAACACTTTGATTCCAGCCTTTGAAAACTGGACGGGCAAAGCAGTCAAACCAACACAGACTTCTATCACAACTGCGCCATAACAAATTTGTTTCTTTTAATACATCCACGGATGGTGGTTTGTTATAGCAATGACAGAAAGCTACTAAACGGCTGTTTTGATGCTTCATCCCTTGTTGGGTCTTTGATGAAACAACTGTACACCACTATTTGAACACTGCAACCTAACGAACAGTAATAGAAGGTTTTATGTTTAGAATTTATAGTCCACTTCTAAGATATTCACAAACTAGGTCCCATCCCATGAACAACTATAGAGCCATATACAGAGGTATTAGTTGAATTACTTAATTTCCTAATTTCTGTCTTTATGCCTTAGATCTGCAGAACTTTCAGCACAACATTCTCCCCCTAAGGTAGCCATGGTCCTCCTTGTGAGACCAGCATAGCCAGGGATGTTCTATTCTGAATCACTGTCTACCCAGTCTTACAAGTTTGTCAAGTCAGGATTGTTTTGTGAGGTTTGGATGGAAATTTGCAAAAACAAATCAGTCAGTTGTCTATGTGATCCAGGTTTCAGATAGAGACTGTCTCCTCTTTTCTAAAGAATCTCTTCAGAATCTTCCTTTCTGAAGGTTGTCAGAATCTAGCAGAGACAGTGATCTGAGGATATCTTGTATCTTTTTATTTTAGAGACATAAATCTAAAGCTCAACTCCTCAGAGTTTTACTGCTGTGCTAGTTATTTCTTAACATCACCTGATAAGGTTATTTTCATCAGAGTTTGAAATCTGTCCTTCTCTGATGTTTCATCCAGAAAACCATGTTTCCAGGGTTTAGGTCATACCAGGGTTGTTTAGCGGTATGTTGAAGAAAAGCTGCTCATACATGTTGATGCTAAAATTGGGTGCAGTACCTAAGTCTTTTTTCTTAAAAAGAAAAGAACAGAGCCTTGGATCAGAAGTAATATTTCTAGACTCATAGGTCAGCTTTTTACTAACTTATAAAGCAGCATTGGTGAATCTCAGGAGTCAATCTTACTGTCATTGAATCTGAGAGAAATACCTTAGTCATTGGAAGTTTGAGAGCTCTGTGAGTTTTGTTCATTTTAGCTCAGAATTCTATTTTAAAAGTTTTTTTTTCTAATGATTGGAGGTAGTATGGTACTCTGTTTTGAATGTAGTTTGATCCTGGTCCTCAGTGTGGGGGTGCTGTGATAAGGCCTAGTGGGAGGTCCTAGGTCACTGTGAGCACTGCCCTCAGAAGGGAACACATGTCCTGTACAAAGTTTGCAAAAGAATGTTATTATAAAAACAGACTCTGACCCTGAGTCAGTCTCTTTCCGTTTCCAAGAGTCTTCCCACCATTGCCATGGCTATACCATGACATGGTGTAGCATGAGGGCATCACCAGAGCCAAGCCAATGCCAGTGCCAGGCCTTGAACCTCCAAGACTGTGCTAAATAAATCTCTTTATTACATAAGGTTAGCCTACTTTGGGTATTCATTATAGTAACAAAATGCAGACTAATACATATGGATAGGAAAGTTTCTGAGTAAATGGGAAAGCTGTACAAAGTTTTTTAATGGCTGTTGCAGTAAAATGAATGTCTCCGTCACCAGGGATAGAATGGAATCCCCTACCCTGAGAGAACACGGAATCCAGCAAATGTTTTTCCTACTATTTTCAGGTGCATAACTCTTTGGCAAGGAAAATAACCTACGCATCCTGAGAAGAAGGAAACCATGGTCATATTCAAAATCTCTGTGGAGAATAATACGAAATCATTCTGAAAATGTTCAAAGACAATCAGAAGCTAGATGCTCTTATCCATGCCCTATTATTATTTTTCCTTGAATTCCTCATGTAGGACAACAATTTAAGTCTTTTTTGCTTATAATATCTGGAGTGTCTCAAGTAGTATCTCAAGTAGGCAGCTGCTACAGCTGATTTTGTTGATTAGAGTGGAGTAGATGGTTATTTGATCTTTAAAGCATTTACCTAGGGTTTAATAATCCTAAGCCTCTTTGAAAATGATCACCAAGATGTTGGAGACCTCTTGATGAAGTTATTTGCCTTCTCACTCATTACTTACTGTCAAATTTCCTACTTCTGGCTCAAGGTCATTCACAAAGGCTGGATGGAAGTCAGGGACACAGGTATTGGATCGCCTGGTGCAGTCTACAGCCCATCCTTAGAATCTCTAATGCATTCATCCTTTTTTTGCTTTTAGGACTAAGAGCCTAATCCATTTTCTCATGAAAAGCTTTGGGGATATACTCCAAAGAACTAGCTCTATCTGCAGATCTGTTATAGTGCTTTCTGTGTAATATCTGCTTTCCTGTGTAATTTTGGATCTCATGGAACATTTTTAAATTTTTTGCAATCTTCCTTGCTCATCCAAATCTTTGTACTTAAGTTTCTGTGTCATAAGTCAGCAAGACCACCAACAGGCTCAACAGGTCCTAGGACTCAGAAAAGCAGTGTGGTCAAGTGTATAGTTTAATACCTATAATAGCTATAGGTTAGCCTGCAAGAATACAAATTAAAGTCAATAAGTCGGGAGCATGCTTGGGATGAAGTCCATTGGAGCCACACAGGACCAGTGTGATTCTCCCAGCAACTGTGTGTGAAACTATAATGTGCAGCCACACAGGGATGCTCACCGGAGACTTAATGAACAAAGTGATAATAAAGGATCAGCTCTTTCTACCAGGTCTGGGCTTCAGAAAATATTGAGCAAACCAGGTATGGTGGTGTGCACCCCTCTAATCCCAGCACTCAGGGGGCAGAGGCAGCAGGATCAGTGGGAGTTTAAGGCCCAATATGGGCTACAGAGTTAGCTCAGGATCACCCTGAATTACACAGAGAGACCCTGTGGATGAAATTATTTAAGCTCAGTGTCCTATGAAGACTTGAGAGCAATCTTGGAGATTTGCCACTTTGTCAAAAGAGGTTAGCAGGCAACTGAGCTTTGGAAAGCTTCTCCTATTTCAGGCAATGGCCTTTCCAATGCTACAGTCAGAAGCAAGTTGGGCTGGACTCCTCCTTTTCTTCAGCCCATATATACAATAAGTTACCAGGAATGGTTCCCATTTCTTATGGTAATGTCGCTGTGTTTATGGAGCCGTTAACAGAGGATACTACAAGAGGAAGGATTGTGTTTACATGTGTTGAGATAACATAATAAGCAGATGCCACCCAGGAAGATGAAAGGAGCACATTGCCTACCATGCATTTAAATAGGCACTTATCGATTACATGAGATTTTTATAGAAATATGTTTCACAGAAGTGCAACTTTCTCTTGTGAGGCTGACTGGCTCATAAAGGGGACCCAAAGAATGCTGAGGTGTCTTTTATGTCTTTTTACTGAGGTTTTGTGTGTCTCTATTCATTGATAATAGCAAACAGGAGAAACTCTGGCACATTTTATCATTATGCAAATAAATGTACTAGCTTTTCAATAACTTTCTTAAGATAAATTGCTAATTTCCATTTAAAAAGAAAACTCAGAACTCTTCTATAGAATGACCTTCATCCCAACTTGTTTTGCAAAAACAAGTCTTTTCTGTAGTCCATTTCTAGAACTTATACTTCTTCTGGCAGGTATTTCAAAAGGCAACACAATATGTGCTTGTAAGCACATCAAATAAATAAATCATTGCCTGAAGCATAGTAGAGTATCGTTAGGGTTTCTTCCTACTACCGGAGCTAAATTCAAAAGGAATCTGGAGTTTCTTTCAATAGAATTTCTTCCAGCAGTTGTAATCTCTAGAGCAACCTCATTCAGTTTGTTGTACTCTATCAAAGCCCACAGTACCTCTTGTCATCTATCTGTCCTCTTAGTCCCAACCATAATTGTGATTCAGAGCAACATGGCTCTGGTTTGCTCCTGTGGCTCTTCCAACATTCTTATGATGAGTGTACAGGATCGTTTCTTGGCACCCTGGATATGCTCATCCGGGGTATAAGATGAACCGTGGTTGGGTCATTCTTACTAAATTCTCACCAAGTAAGTAATGAGTCTATCCACCACACAGTCAAAAAGCTAGGAAAATAGCTTCCTCTATTACAGCCTGAGCCTTTGTATGAATGCTAAGAAATTTCCCCTACACATCTACAACATCCTTTCAATAAAATCTTTCAAACTGCCTTCTCAACTTTCTGAGAAAAATTGGCAAGAGGTTCACAAGTCTCCCTCTTTGC
Source organism: Cavia porcellus (assembly GCF_034190915.1). Taxonomy (NCBI): domain Eukaryota; kingdom Metazoa; phylum Chordata; class Mammalia; order Rodentia; family Caviidae; genus Cavia; species Cavia porcellus. The sequence continues at coordinate 10,175,661 of NW_026947512.1, read as the reverse complement.
TCCCAAGGATAGTAATCCCTTGGCTGGATTAGGAATTCTGAACCCCTCACTGCCACCTAGGTCAGACCTCCATCCTGTCCGCCAGGAAAAATCCCAAGAACCTCTCAGGAAAATAGCAACTCTATTTCAGGCACAGCTTCTGCTCTGTAGCTACCTCCATCTTTTCCAGAAAAGACTTGGGGATAAAATGGTAATAACAATGTAGCCCACGGGCTCACTGGAGGGACATTTGGAACCCTGGTAGAGGTCATTCCAAGACAGAGATGATAGGTGCAGGATGTTAGCTGTGTTGCAGACACACATTTGGAAGCTCCATGAGTGATCTCCATCTGATTCTCACATCAGCTAGGTGCATTTGGGGGTATTTCTAGGTGAGGGAACTGCAGGTAGCAACCTAAAGAGAATCTAAGTTACAAGGTAAAATATCAGTGTGATTTTAGGGAGTCCTAAAAAGACTCCCTAAAGGAAGTTGCTCCTAATAATTGAGCAAGGATGGGACACACACTCTATGCATTACACAATCAAGCCTCAGGGATGGGAATACAGCTCAGTGGTAGGAAGCTGATCTAACATCATCATGTATGAAGGGGAGACCAGGAGACAGCAAACAAGATTCCCATGTTACAAGCCAGACAGTTTGAACTAAAGACAATTGTGAAGCACTAAGGGTGAGCTGGACCCACTTTTACACCAGAGCTAGAGCTCAGTTTCCCCAACTTCTCACAATTCATGCTAGAATACGAGCTGAGAGTCCTTCATCTATGATTTCATGGCGGATCAGACTACCCAGTCCATGGTTTTCCAGAAGAACACATTAGAGCCTTTTTGTGAAACAGTAAAAAGAGATCATTTCCCATTTCTGGTAAGTTTGACAAGGCAAGGAATGGAAAAACAAATATTTGTGAAAGGAACATTCTATCTTCTTGATCTCTCTCATGCCAACAAAAAACACCATGTTTTGTTTTATTTTGCTACTGATAAGAATTTTAGAAGAGTATGGAGGAGAGACTACACCTCAGAGTTTTTTCGTATAATTCCATATTGAGTGCCTAAACCCAGTGCTGTGTTCCTCAATACTTTCAAACCTGCACTCCGACATGTGAATGTGGATATGAGAGCCTTTGCTGATTTCCCTGGTGTATGTACTCCTGCCACATCCTATTTCCAGCTATAGATATATAGTATTGGAGCTTTACTGACCGAACCAAAACAATGATCTTCCTCTGAGCCATTTTTTCCAGTTAAATGCAAACATCTGGAGAAGTGGCATACTGAAGTGTTTGAAGAAATTGTCATTTCACTATAGTGGTTTCTAACCTGTGCTAAGGCCAGTGGCCCATAATGGGGGACAGGAAATATTAAGTGACTCCAGGGACCTTTGGCTTCATGTACCACAGACACTGGCTGTAGAGGAGAAATGTAATTTTTGTGCTACCATTTTAAAATGTGTAACACTACAGTGTTTGTGCTCATCTTTAGATCACTGTATAACACTGCTGAATTCATAGTGGATTTCTGTCATTCTGAGTTATCTCAGCAGACACACACACACACACACACACATACACACACACACACACACACACACACACACACACACAAATCCAGCCACTAATACATGCAATGCATAGGCTACAGTTCGGGAAGATAGAAAATATGATAGCTTTAGTTTTAAAAAGTGTTTCTGAAAATGGAGTATCAAGAAACATATTGAGGGGCTGGGAATTTAGCTCAGGCGCATAAGCGCCTGCCTTGCAAGCAGTCGTGAGTTCGATCCCTGGTACCGACAAAAATGAAAAAGACAAAGAAAAGAAAAGAAAAGAAAAGAAACATATTGAATGGCATCTGAAAGGGGCAATTAGCCAAATCCAGAACATAGAAAATTTTCTCAAGAAATGGTTCTATTTTCTCAATAAATAAGTGACATTTAAAATAGAAAATGGCTTTCAAGAAGTTTAAAGCAACTATAGCACATAGACCTTGAATCTTCAAGCAAAAAAGGACATTGTGGAGGCAACCAGAGAAATTTGAACATGTCCTGAGTATTACGTTATATCATAAAATTACTGCTTATTGGTTAGGATCATGGCTTTGAGGTCCTGATTGTGTTAAAAATGGCCAAGCAGTGGGGTAGACAGATGAAATCATTGGAAAATGTTGGCAAGCTGAGTGATGAGGCCATAAGAACTCATTATGTGCTTTCTAAAATTTATGCCAAAATTACCGTTGTAAACTTTTTCAAAGAAGGAAAAAGTGACCTATGCTTTTGAAACACTGATGAGCTGGGCATAGTGGTATACACCTGTTAATACCAGCATGTGGGAGGCTGAGCAGGAAGATTGCAAGTTTTAGGCCACCCTAGGTTACATGATGGGTTCATGGTGGGTCTACATAGCTAGACCCTATCTCAAAATAAAAAAGAATGAGTTGAGAATCAGGCTCGTAGAAATGATCCAAATAATTCCATAATAGGTGACAGACAGTTAAGAGTATTTCTCCAACGTGACAATTTGGAATAATTTCATACCCAAAAAAAGGAGAGGGAAGGCAAAAAGCTAGGTAGCTTTCCAGGTTAGATGGGAAGAGGGAGGGAGAACATTCTAATAGAAAATGGGGTGTCAAAGGCAGGATGAGGTAACTTAGGGACTTGTACCAAGTCCCACAAGTACCAAGACAGCAGCTGAAATTAAGGGTACCCGATAGAGCTATGTGATTACACAATATAGGGAACAGGGAGTCGGATGTGATGTGGAAGCCAGACAGGAGCCTCGGCCAAGTATGCGGCAAGGAGTCCTGGCACTGGGGGACCCACAGCACAGTGCTGATATTACAGTAGTGAGCGGGAGGCCGCTAGGGACTGAGCATGGCAAGGCAGAAACGTCAGGCTTTTCCCTGCTCTATGGCTCAGTTCTATGGAGCTAGCTCCAGGGTGCTCAAACAGAAGCATCACTTGCAGCCTAGTTAGGAAAAATGCTAATTAGTATATACCTATGTGATAAAGTTCAAATGCCTCTCCACTGCCTCTTCAAGTCAAAAACCTATCTTTCTTTGCTTTGGGGGTGGTAAGTGAAGACACCTACCTCGCCTGTAATGCTACAGAGCAAACAGCGCTGCTGGCATTTGGGTCTGGCAGATGAGCCCATGGAGCTCCTCCACACTGCCAGCCTTCCCCTCCCAGCTGGCACCTGACTCACTCGTCACGCCTGCCCCCGTCCTTGTCTCCAGGTGCAGCTCAGCACTCCTGATGGTGTGGCTGCCTGGCAGGTGAAAAAGGATGTGACACTATGTTGTTACAGAAGTATCTAGTCTGCTTTCCAAGGAGCTGGCTCAGTCTGTCCCATAGAAAGTTGAGACAGGAGGGAGCAGTGAAGTGTTGTGTCTCTCAAACCAGAATCCTAGGCCCTAGAAGCGCAGAGTGGTCCCTGGATATGTTCTCAGTAGCCCCCAAGGTTTCCACGTGACTCTTATTTTGTTTTAATCATAATTTTAAAAGTAATAAAGACATATGCTGAAGTCACCTTATAATCAAGTGACTTCATGAGCTTGGGATTCCATGCTCATGTAAGCACTTATGCCAGTTAAAGACCAGATTGAGTCAAGCCATTCCTCTGCATGACTTAAAATCTTCAAGCTTTTCACATTGGAAACATCCCTGGAAGAACAGAGCCACCATACCTGTTCAGATTAAATAAAATCGCCAGGACTAATCTTTAAGTAAATAAGATCATAAAAGAATATTTAAATAACATCTCATTAAGACTGACACTTGAGATTGATGTGCTAAGCAGTTTTGATCTAAGTTGAAATCTGATTGTCAGGAATTAGCAAATAACAGCTCCGAATTAGTCAGTTGTAAGAATAAATATATTTATATACATGCTTGTTACTATTGTTGAGGCCAAAATAAAGAAATAAACTAAATACGAAAGTCAGTTTGAGGCTTCATTTTTTTATTTTTCAGCCCAACAGACTGGCCTCAGAAAGCTCGCTTCACCTGTCAGTGTAAGCTAGCAGGCCCTACACCCAGGCGTTAGAGTAAGCCATGCAGGGCAAATCCTGCTCAGTCATTTCCCAGCTGTGTGGCTTTACCTCTTCTCCCTCCTTTGTAAATAGGAAGAGTAATAAGGATAATACCTGCCAAATATGATTGCTTTAAGAACTAAATGAGTAAATAAATGTAAAGTTCTTAGTGCTTCGTACATAGGGAAAAAATTAGACGTGCAAACTCTTTAGTGAGTTATAGTAATTTCTTTACAACAAGGAGGACACATGAGTGATCTCTTGTGACTGCTCTTTGAGTCCCTCATTTGCATTGAAAGCTGCAAGGTGGAGACCTTCCTGGAGGAAGCAGCCTATGTATACTTCAGAAGTGACCTCCAACTGCCCTCCTTGGAACACAAAAGGACTCTGACCTCACATCATGCTTTGGGTGCCATAATTGTTTTGATTCAAGTTTCTCAGATAACCTTTAAAACTGTAATATGAGTCAACCCAATCGCAGATATACTCCATTCCTATGTTGATATACTGAAGACAGCCAGTCACAAGATTAAATTTACACTACTTTGCTAACCTTTCTGAGGCAGACCTTGGAGAAAAGCTTCTACTGCCAGATCTGTGGATGTATTTGAAAGTTTTACAAATGAGTCACTGTTACAATGTGTGGGACTCTGCACTGATCTTTCTAAAATTTAAACATATACATGTAAAAATCAACAAGTAGGTTTAGCTCAGTGGTGTACGTGCCTGCTTGGCAAGCATGATATTGTGAGTTTAATCCTTGATACCAAAAAATAAAAATAAACAGTTAGATATAACTCCGTACGTTAGGAGATTCAGGCAAGGTTGGTTTGTTTATTCATTAGTTCATTCGTTCAATAAATATCTATTTATGCCTATGTGATTGCAGACCCCCTTCTACACACCTCTATACAGAGCCATGAACAAGGCTTACACACTTCTATCCAGCCTATACTGATCTATAATCAACAGGCAATATCTAGCAAAATCTGAATCCTCTCACCCTCCCCTGTCCTAAAATTGATAGAACCAGCCTTTACTATAAGCATGGGGTACTTATTGACTGACTTTTATGTTTATGACAAAGAAGTAATCTAGTTTTTAGATATTATTGGTAATTGACTTTGAGACAAAAAGTCCTACAAATCCTCTTTAAAGCTTTTGAATCGACTTGATCGAAGAAAATCTTGAGACTGCAAGGTAAGCCACTTGTCAGTTTAAATCAGGCTTTTCTTGATATTGTGTTTTCAAAGAGATTATAGAAATAAACTGGTTTATGAGATTCATGTAAGACTGTAAATGTCAGCAAAAATCTGACTTCCAAGTTTGTCAAAATAGACTCAATATTCTCTTTTACTGATTTTGTAAAATTTAGGAAAATGTGTAAACATAAATTAATAAATAAATCTATTCTACAATGCTTTCTTCATGTGTTTTTGATATATTGAGATACTGAATAAAATTTTGCCTAGAGAAAATTATGCTCCTGACATTTTTAATTGTTTTTCTTAAGCATTGATAATAGAACCCTCTCTTAAAAACAATCTAAAACTCTTAAGGCAAAAAAGGTATGTAGCCTATTGCAAAAAACAGCTAGGGAAAAATATCCTGTCCCTACACTTCTAGAAATATGGTCTGCCTTGTCAGTTCCAAAGTCTGAACCTAAGTCATACTACCAATCCCTACTCTCCAGCCTCAATTGCTTTCTCGAGATGTTGAAAATGTCTCCTGTCCTTCAAGAGCTTCCTCTTTCTCCTTAAGCAAGACAGTTATTCCCAACATCCAACATGCACCAAGTTCCCTACTCTAGCCTAGCCTTCCTCAGCACTATAGAGAGGGAGAAAGTCCATGCGGTGCTTAGTCATGCTTAGAGGAGTCAGCCTAGAATCCCAGATCCACTGGTTGGGAGTTGCATGACCTTGGCTGACTTAATTCACTTGAAATGAGCCTTGATTTCCTTATCTATAATAGAATCATGATACCTCCATCACAAGGTGGTTAATGGTCTGGTAGATATAGTGCTCTTTAAAAAAGAAATTGGCACATACTGTGATCAATCAGCATTGAGTGAATATGGAATATCACCTTGCTCCTCTTCTAACATCACTAATATGACAAAAAGCATTTTAAAAATAAATTTGTATCAATGCTGGAAAATAAAGAGAGCCAATTACCACTCCTCAACCAGAAAAACCTACTGAAATGTAAGTGAGAAAAGGCTGAAAACCCACGAAATTAAGGAAACTAAAAATCCAACAGGTGGAAAGGAAAGTTTTTTCACAAAAATGTAGTTTCCATTGATTCCCAAAGAGAAACCTACGGGCTTAGGGGAGAGGGAGAAAGCCAACAGAAACTAAGCCCAAGATGAAGGTTTAGCTTTTATAGTGCCATATATTCTTAGAGAAATATCTTTTATATAAGATTATGGCAAAAATGCTTTTTGTTTAAGGTCATAATAGTCACCACCTAAAAATCATGTATCAGAATTCTTATTTCATAACTTCCCAGCATTATTTATTTTTGTTTATCAGGCTGGACACCAGGGACTCCATTTTGATTCTGACAACTGTCATAGTGCATCCCTAAATTCATGATTCTCCAGGTTGGTTACTACTGGAATCATTTCTGGGGCTTTTGAAATTGGTGAGGGCTGAGTTGAAACTTGAGCGGATCCTTTCTAATGGCCCTAAGTTACAACATGAACAATGTAATATATAAAAGCCCCCTAAGTGATTCTAGTGTGTCACTAAGTTTATCAGTGTGGCAAGCAGAGACCCCTCTTGGTCAATCCTCTCACTCACCAACAGAAATGGTCCAATCTTCAGCCTTTTTATTTTTTATCTACAAACCCAACACCCTTTTATTTTTTGGTGTTGGGGATAGAGCCTACATCTTTGGACACTCACACATAGACGGAGCGTGCTCTACCACTGAGCTACACCCTCAACACTTTTTAGTTTTTATTTTGAGTCAGGGTCTTGCTAAATTGTTCAGAATCTCAAAGTCCTGAGCTTCCTGCCTCAGCCTCCCAAGTAGCTGGGATTTTCATGCATGTCACGTGGTTTTTTGGCTTGTCGGTTTGTTTTGATTGATTGATTGATTGATTGATTACTGGAAGATGGAGGAAAGAGGGCATTTGGTATGTAGTGGCAGAAAACTTAATGACACTGAAGTAATATGAAAAACACACATATTCAGTTGAAGCAGGCATCAAGTATTTGTAATAAAATGTAAGAGGAAAGGGTACGCTAAAGGAAGAACTATTAGACATGAAAGAATTTTGTACATTCTCAACCTCTCCAGACAGTAAAGGATGCTAAAATCTGAGCAGAGATTGAGCCCAGGGCCCTGCCCAGAAAAAGTGAAAATGAAGCTGAGTGTATGAGCTGATTGGGAGGGCTGGGCTTCGAGCCAGTGCTGTAGTAAGATGAACCGTGGAGGACTTTGAGACTTTTAAACTTAGCCAGTTTTGTGTACTACAACAAAATACCATAGACTAGGTAATTGATAAAGAAAGGAAAATTACTTCTTCAGTTCTAATACTGAAGGAATTCATCTGAAGGGTTTTAAATGCTCCATCATATAGGAAAAGAGCAAAAGAGCGGGAAGAACAAGAAAGGTGCACACTTCTAACAAACCCACTTTTGTGATTAACAGCCCACTCCCACAGAACAACATCAGCCCACTCACAAAAGCAGAGTTCTGATGACCCAGGCACCTCTGATGAAGCTCCACTTCCCCATCACGCCGCCTTACAGATTCAGCTCCTAACACATGGACTAGAGCAGAGGGGAAGTTTATTTTGCATCTGAGAGGAACACAGTGCAAATAATTTGTGATCAGTGGGCAGATCTTAGTGATTTAAAAACATGCCTCTAAGTTATTTGGCATACCCCTTTTCAAAAAGATATGCCTACTTCTCAGTCACAGGTTGGACACAGTGAAGCGTTTGTGACAAATACAATAAAACACATGCGACAGAACTCTGCTTCCCAACAGATCATAAAAAGCACTGCAGTTTTTTCTTTGTTCACCCACTTGTGGGTTAGTCACTCTGGGAGGACGTTTAAATGGTCTACAGAGAGCCCCTAGGGCATCCTGCACAGTCAGGGAAGAACAGAGACCTCCTGACAGTAGCAATGTGAATGACTGGGCTTGGAAGCAGGTCCTTCAGCCCTGACCTGTGGTCTCCAGAGGGGCTAGAGTCCCTACTGATATCTTTTCTACAGCCACATGAGAAAACTACTTTAAGTCCTGACCACAGAAACTGAGATACTTGTATTCTTGTGAATTAAGCCAATAATTCATGTGGGGTCATTTGTTATGCAGCAAAAGGTAACTAATACAAGAACATATTGCTATCAGTCCAAGAGACATTAAAAGCACCATGTGGAAATATTTATGAACAACTTCACACCAATAAAATGAATGCTTATATGAAACGAACAAATTCCTCTAAATTATAACTTATTGAAACTCACACAAAAGGAGAAATAGATACGGATAGCATTATATCTATTAAAAAATTGAATTCATAATAAATTACTTTGCCAGAAAAAAAAAGGAACCTCAGGCCACACTGTTCTATTAATTCTGCCAAACAGTTAAGGAAGAAACAATATTACTATTATAGAATCTAGCTCAAAATATTAGAGGAAGTGGCATATTTCTCAGCTTATTATATTAGGCCAATGTCTCTCTGATTGCAAAATTCTAACAATGAATTTCTAAGAAAAGAAAATTATAAAGAAATATCATCCTGAAAATTAGGCAAGAAGTCCTTAAGAAAATATTACCAAGACAAACATAGAAACATACAAAAATACGAGTGCATTATGACAAAGTACAAGTCATCCTGGGGATGAAAGATAAATTTAATATTTAAAAATAAATCAGTGGAGATGAGAGAGATCAGTCAACAATTATAATGTTATAGGAGGACTAAATTCTGGTGTTTTATGCCACAGGAGGGTGAATATAATCAAGAATGATGCATTGAATATCTCAAAATAGAAGAAATGATTTTGGATATTGTGATGCTCAAGCTTCCTGGCTAACTTAGTTGGTGTGGGAGCAGCCTACGGGCTGGCTGTTCCCAGGTGGGTTATTAAGTCATGATCTTGAGGTCCGTAATGGGTCCCTTATACCTTCCTCCCCGGCACTGCTCTTGTGCTCTTCTTCCCAGAGAGCATGAATTGAGCAGCTTTGCTGTACCGTGCCCTTCTGCCACAGTCTTCCTCAGAGCCAGCCAGTCATGGACTGAATTCCCTGAAACCATGAACCAAGTAAAGCCTTTCTTCTTTGCTATGGTTTGTGCCTGGGGTCCCCCACAGCCTCATGTAGTCATGGAGGTGGCTGAGTCTAGCATTTGTGATAGGTTCGTTATCTAGTGCTAGGATTGGTGGTGTGAGAGCTTCACCCACCCAGGGCCGAGTAGCTGGCATTCAGTATAAGGGAGGGAGAGATGCAGGCGTGCTTCCCTTTTTGCCCTTTCCAGTCTCCTCACTTGTGGCCACCATAAATGGTTGCTCCTCAGCCACACCTCCCTGCCTTGGAACCAACTGAATATGGACTGAAACCTCCAAAAACTATAAGCTAAATAAACCTTTCCTTCCTTCATTTTGGGCATCAGGTATTTTGTCCCAGAAACAAGAGAAAATTAACCAAGACACTCTTTTAAATAATGATTGTCATGTGTTGTGCCCCGCGATAGGTAAGTGATGTGCTCACCATAAAGAAAGGATCAAACTTTAGAAGATGGATATGCTAATTACCCCCATATACACACATGAAGGCATCACAATGTACTTCAAAAGTATATACAAATGCTGCATGCCTATCACTAAAATAAAGTTTTCTAAAAATTAACCAACATAATTTATCATAGCAAAATAAAAGATTTAAAAATCTGATCGGCTCAATAAAGGCTGAAAACTCCTTTAGTAACATACAGCAACCACATGTTTTAAACACTTCTACAAAATAGAACCAGAAGGGGACTTCCTAAATTAGATGTAGGAAATCTGAAAAGCCTCCAGCTGATGCCATAATTAATGGTAACATGGGGAACAAGGCAAGCATTCTGTTCTTATTGCTGATAGTCTTGTACCTGAGATTCTACTTGGTGAAGAAAGAAAGGAAAAGAAGAAAGAAAGAGAGAAACAGAAATTGAAACAGAGAGAGAGAAAGGGAATAGAAAAGTATAGGGAAAAATTTAAATGGCCTGTATTTATATATGGCCTTATCCTGCAGGTAGAAAACCCTGGATGCCTACAAAAAAAATTAATAAAACTAACAATTGAATTTATCATAGTTACAAGATACAAAACACACAATTATTTATTTATATAATAGCAGCAAGTAACTGAAAAATTAAAGTTTAGAAGTTACTTTTTTGTATCAAAAATATCCAAAAACTCAAGAATAAATTTAACAAAAATATACAAATCCTTGACACTGAAGCTATAAGACAAAGCTGAAAATCAAAGAAGATGTAACTAAAGATCCAATGTTTACAAGCTGGAAGAATTGATGTTAAGATATCAAACTTCTCTAATTTGATTAATAGATTCAATAAAGTCTCCATGAAAAGCCTTCCAGATTTTTTTCATAGAATTTAAAAACTTGATTATAAAATTTACAGGGGAGGACAAAGATCCTCCTATAGCCAAAACTACCTTGGAAAAAAAGAGACAAAGTTGGGTGAGTCATTCTAATTCAAGAATTCCTGCAGTGCTACAATAATCAAGACTGTGGTATTTGCTAAAAGAAAGAAATTGATCAGTGGAATAAACTAGAGAAAACAAAACCACACATTTATCAATAAAAGTGCCAAAAATTCAAAAGAAAGCCTTATCAACACACAGTACTGGAACTAAAAACATATGAAGAAATGAATCTCAAAACCTGCTTTAAAACAGGCACAGACAACAATGTTAGTGCTAACAATGAATGTTAAAGCAACATGTTTCCTAGAAGAACTCCTAAGAATATATCTTTGCAAATCTGCAGCAGGACTATATTTTCGAGAGCAACCAAAAAGCATTAAATGTGTAAGAAAGCAAGTCCAACAAAAATGAATATTTTTCCCAACAGAAGATATCCCTAAAGAATAGAAAAGGTGGGACATGGGCTGGTATAAATATTTTCAGTGCATATATTGACCAAAGGCTTGAATCCAAAATGCACAAAAATTTTCTACAAATCAGTCATAAAAACAAGCTCCCAGATGTAAAAATCAGGCAAAGTATTTGAACAGGTGTCTACAAAATATAAGACGTGTGACCAAAACATTAAAAAACACTTTGCCATCAATCCCTCCTCAAAATATTCCCCCACCTCACACACATGGATTCCATTGTTCTTGTGCACGCTGGAGAAATTCTAGAAGTTTTCTTTCATGTATGTTTCACGAAGGAAGTTATGACAGCCTCGATGTCTTGAATGGATTTAGAACTTGCCTTTCCTGATCATTTTCAGAAGTCACACTGTGACGGTTCAGATGGATAAGGAGGTGAGCACACATCTTCATGTTTTTATGTGACAGAAATTACCATCAGTAGTAAACTGACTGGATAAACTTCTATACAATAAGTAAAAGACCACTAAGCAGCACCCTCTGAAATTCTGGTCCACCTTACAAATTTATCAACTTACTATCTCAGCTTTATCATGTATTGCAAGCAGCTGTCTAAGATGACTGTGTTCATATACACTTCCACTAGCAGGGTTAGGGAATTTCCATGCCTCCACGAACTTGCCAATGCTTGGTATTTTCAGTGCATTTAATTTTAACCATTGTAGTATGTGTGTAGTGGTGATTTTAATTTACAGTCCTGATTGTATCACTGTATGATTGATGATTGATTAGTGTTATCCATATTTATGGAGCTATTTGGCTAACCTCTCTTATGAACTGTCTTTTGAAGGTATTTTCTTTGTTGTCTTACTGGGGATTGCACCCAGGGTCTTTGCATTGAGCTAAATTCCCAGCCCTTTTTTAATTTTTTGTTTTGAAACACATTTTCACTAAATCACCTGAGTGGGCTCAAGCTAGTGATACTCCTTCCTCAGCCTCCCAGAGTACTTGGGCTACAGATCTATGCCACTACACTCAACTAGCTTATTTTTATTGGACTCTTATTAATGTGGAGTTCTTTATATATAGTAGATATGAGTTCTTTTTACCATAAGTATTATAAGAACCAATTCTACTCTGTGACCTATCTTTTCACTCTATTCATAGTATCTTTTTTAACTGTATTTTATTCTGGCCTCTGAGTTGTCTGTCTCAGGGAGCCTCTATATGCTGCTTGCTGCCACCATCTTTGTGAGAGTCCTTAACTGTGTTTTTATTAGTACATATTTGTCATACTGCATATTATCATACAATATAGTATCAGTCACATCGTCTTGGGGCATTTGTACCTGTACACTATGTGTCTTGCTTCTTTTCTTCCCATTCCCCTCCCCTCCCTTCAATTCTTCTTTCCCTCCCCACTTATAAAAGCTTTGCTTCCATTTTTTCTTTCTATTCTCTTCTTTTTCTTTTCTCTTCCTTCCCTTCTCCCTCTCCACTCCCTTATCCTCCTTCTCATATTCCCAGGATTTCTTATTTCCCCATATTTATCCTCCATTATGCTCCTTATTTACCCTTTGGATTTCTCACACAAAAGAAACAATACTATATTTAAACCAAATTTAATGGCCCCATCAATTTATTTCAATTAAGATTATGATCTAGAGCTGGACCTGAACTGCATAGTGAGACCCTGTCTCAAAAAGACCAAAAAAAAAAAAAAGATTATGACCTTGAAGTGCAACCATTGTCCTACATATGACTCAAGTTTACCCTTCTTGGTGGTAGAGTAGCACTCCCTTGTATGCAAATGCCACATTTTCCTTTCTGTTCATCTGCTGGTGGCCATATAGACTGTTTCCAAGACTTAGCTTGGATAGATAGAGGCTTTGATTTTAATGTTGTTCTTTTTCTTTTGGTGCTGGAGATTGAACCCAGAGAGTACCGAGCTACACCCTGAGCCATTTTATTTTTCTATTTTGAGACAGGAGATGGGATCTCACTAAATTGGCCAGGCTGGGCTTCAATTTGGAATTCTCCTGCCTCCATCTCCCAAGTAGTTCAGACTACAGGCATGCACCACTCCTGGTTCAGTTTGGGTTTTTTTTGTTTTCTTTTCTCCACTTATGTTAGTGATTTTTGTGCCTACATCAAGATTATGAAAATAGTATTCTACATTGTCTTCAGAAAGCTTTATTATTTTATCTGTAACTTTATTGTTTTATCTGTATTGTTTCATCTGAGATCTAAGAAAACAACATGTTTGAAATTGCTGCATGGGGAATCCAAACGTAATTTTTATGAGATTCATCAAATGCCCCAATTTGTTGAAAAGATTTCTTTTTCTTATCCAAAAGTATCTTTACTATTCTCAGTTAACCTAATGCAGTTTCACTTATCTTGCTGCAACCTCCTAAAACTCCTTTAAAGATCTCCTAAGTTTCTAAACATCAAGTACAATTACACTGAGCTACATCCCTGGCTCTGTTTCCCATCACACATTTTGTTTTCTTTTGGAACAAGGTTTGCTGGGTGTGTTGGTGCACACCTGTAGTCCTGGCACTCTGGAGGCTGAGGCAGGAGGATCCTCATAAGTTCAAGACCACTCTTGGCTATGCAGTGAGACTCTGCCTCAAAAAAAAAAAAAAAAAAGTTGCCCAGTCTGAGCTCTAAGTTTTCAGCCTCCTAGCTCCATCATTTAACAAGGAGCCTCAGAACTTTCCCTCCCCTATTTCCAAGACAGCGTTCCTTTCTGAGATATGTAATTGCTTCTTGTCACTTGCTCCCTGTCCTCACCCAAGATGACTTTCTTGTTCTTCTTTTTTCTGGTCCCACACTCTTGTCATTCTTGTCCAGATCTCTGCATTTAACTACCTATTCTGAAGGATGACTCCCAAATTCTATTCCCTGCCAGGACTTCTAACTTTTTTATGGTAGCAAAGTTTCACATTAATTAAACATAGTATAGGGGGCCTGGGGATTTAGCTCAGTGGCATAAGCACCTGCCTGGCATGCGCAAGGTTGTGAGTTTGATCCCTGGTACCACACACAAAAAAAATTAAACATAGTATAAAAACAGAAGGGAAGAAAAAGAAGAAAACAGTTTATATGGTAGAAAAAAATAAGCATACACCCTACATTGTAGGGTGGGCTACCATGAAGAGACATGATAGTCCAGATTTCTAATGCTTAAGTGCAGACAGTGATACGCAACTATGTCCAAAGCCAAATTTAATGGTCCCATCAAAAAGAAATCCAGGTAATTAGCCAGGAAAATCTTACATGCAAAAAATAAAAGACATTTAATTAGAAATAGTTTAATTTCAGGTCCCACCACATTGACAAACTTCATGAGACTTCCCCCACCACATCTTCCTCCTTCTGAGATGCCCAAGAGCTAAAAACTCAGTACTCACCCACTTCCACCTGACACATTACAATGTCCTTTAAGGACCTCTTTCAACTTGCAAGTCACCAAGTTCTGGTTACTTGACTCTCTCTGTACCTTTCCTAAGTGACTGCCCCTTAAAACCTGCTTCTACTGTCCAGTTTTGAGCCCTCATGGCCTCTAATGTGACTTCATGACATCTTTTTTGCCTCCTTGTATTTACCTTCATATCCTGAATTTTCAGACAAAAATCTCTTAAATGGTAAACAGTTGCTTCATCTTCTGGCAGGCCAGTGGTGGGTTCTTCTGGTTAATTCACACTAGCTCCACATCAGAAATTCCCACAGAAGCACTGCTGGCTGTCCCAGAAGACAGGCGCATCACTAGCAGGAAAGGAGATGAGAAGGCAGAGGTCCTGGGGCTAACATCCGCTTGTCAGTCATTGCCAGTGAGGGTCCTTACTTCCTGCTCACGGTGTGCAGCCAATGGCACTCTGATTCAGCAGACCTTTGAGATCTAAAAAGCCAGCATAACCACCTTTATCATCTACCAGTTGCCCCAGAGATCTGTGCCATGCGAAGAAGTATGGTTTTGCAGAGCACAAATCACAATCGTGTGTGCTATGAGGCTGCCTGTTCCACACCAGTCATCCCCCAGTGACAAACTTTTACCTTGAAATTCTTTGAGTGACACACCTAGAAACAAAAACTGAGGTCCAACATTCAGAATTCAACCAAAGCTTGAGACTTAAACAACAGGAGACCTGAGTACTTGTCCTGGGAGCAAAACAGCAAGAGAAAACTGGGGTAGTCACTTACATCGCTTTTCACAGTGAGCCCCAGACACCAGACAAAACCCCACCTCCACCTGGCCTGAGAGGCTGATGATAGATGGCTGAACTCCTAGGCTCTGTTCTAAGAGAGAAGAGAAATAAACTGACCTGGGCCAAAGACAGGGACCCAGACCCGGGCTGAGGCATGGTCCAGATGCAGTTTACATGAGGATCTCAGCTGTTTTGAAGTGGACCCATCCTAAAAGAAGAACTAATACCCTTTCCTCCCTGTCAGCGTGAAGAGTCATAGATTCCTTTTATTCTCCTAAACAGAAATGACCCAGTGTCAGTCAGTGAGCTGCAATATCTCTAAGAGACCTGTATGTAAGAGACAAGCAGAAGTGACACAAAAGGCGATCTGTCAAGAGAGTGAGCCTCTCTTGGGCAAAGGTGTCAACTCCTGGTACCTGTTCTATGGGGCTTGTTTCTGTTTCATCTTCTACACCTGCATGTCTGGCTAACTCCTCCTGGAAGATAATAAACCTGTCTTATCTCCTGAGCAGACTCTGCACCTTTGGGGGATACATTATCCTGGAAATCAAATTAAATGTCCATTCACACTGAGTTCATCTCACACGTCTCCCAGGGCCGGTGCTGCAGACAAGGGAGAAGAAGCCGCCAGGGCTTGGCTGTGCAAGGAAATGGGTTTCAAGCATCTAGTTCAGTTTCAACACTGAAATCATCCATCTTTATGAGGAAATGAAATCAACTGATCTTTTACTCTGCTCTTTGCAAGGCAATGAGAGATTTCTCTGTATTACAGGCTTGTGACCCCAAAGCACACCTGCTCTTATTCCATCTCAGCAGCTGTAAGATCTGAGCAGCAGACATGAGCAGGAAGGAAAAGGGGCTTCCTTAATGGGCGCAGTCAAGGATGGATGATCAGAGCCAATAGTGGGTCAAAGATATGGGGAACCCCAAACAGACATTAGTTTTCACTTTCATTTTAATTGGCTTTGACATATCTTGGATGACTTCTTGTGCAATTACCCATCCTCCTTATGATTAGCTTAATTAACCTGATGCTCAGCTGGGCTAATATTTAAGTTCGTTAGTATTCCCTAAGCCACACACTGTAAAAGGGCCCATGCACATGCAGACCCAGGGGAAGAGAGACTGAGATCACACTGGTGGGGGCTGAGACTTGACAGCCACTTCCAGTGCAGCCCCGTGGGCAGCCCCGTACCAGTGAGACCCCTATGGCCTTACGCACCCTTAGCCTTAAACTGCATTGAACTCTCTCCTCTACAGCTTGATGATACCCGCTGCTGACAGCTGTCTCAGTGGGCTTCCTCAGTCCTATCCAACAGAGGGAGAGCACCCAGCACTTTGGCTGGTGGAGGTAGCGCTCAGTAAATGTTTGGTGAAGAAGTGAATCAATGGCCCTGTGCTCAGTACTTCCTATATTCATACTAATTGCCTTAACCACTCTCTGTGCAATCATCCCTTTGAGGATAAGAAATCTAGTTTATTCATTTGTATGTCCTTGTTCTGAATAATGCACAGAAATAAGGCAAAGAAAAGGCATCCAACCTACTCACTCCTTGGGAAGCTCCATTTTTGTAAAATACACTGGCTTTCACATAAATTGTTCTGGTTTACAAGGAGCCTTCCTGTGTTGTGTCATTGCTTATCTTTGTGGAGCCAAAGATGGAAATGGGGCCAGTGAGTTAAACACTGTTATTATTCTCAATTTGAATGTGAGTAAACTAAAGCACATGAGGTTACATAGCAGGTCTGTGGCCATTCAGCTCCTAGGTAAGGGGAGAACTTAACTGGTTGGCTGGCTCTGAGTCTAAGATTTTCTAACCAGCCACTATTGCTTGTTCTCCTTGCTCACCCACAAGTTCTATCCCACAAGAGCTCATTACAAACTTAAGGATTAAGATAAAGTACATACAGCAGTACTTGTCTTCCAAGATGACACTTCTGAGAAGTGACGTCCAGAGGAGAGTGGCTTTCCAGTAGAAGATTTTCAGGTGAGGAGAGAGTGTTGAATAACTATTGGCAGTAACCTGGAAGACCCCAGGTCAGTCATTTGGAACATGTATTACATAAAATAACAGTATCAGTCTCTTACCACTGCATATCCAATATTCCTAAACTTAACAGCTTACAGTAGCAAAACATTTACTACTTTACGCAACCTCTGAGTGCCGAGCTTAGCAGAGTGGTTCTAACTGAGTCTCTAGAAAAGCTCAGTCTGGCTGTCCGCCAGGGCTGCAGTTCTGTGAATGTGATGCCCACTTTCCAGATGTTACAGCTGCTGGCAGGGGCCCTCAGATCTTCCCCATTTGACCTCTCTGTCAATTACTTAAGTGTCCACACAACTCAGAACTGACTTTGCTCAGAGAAGTGAGTCAGGCAATAATGAGCATTTTAGTTACTTTTCTTGTTGCTGAGACAAAATGCTGGACACCTATAAATTAAAGGAAGAAAGGTTTATTTCTACTTACAGTTTGTAGAGGTTTCTGGCTCCAAAGCAAGGTGGTGTGACAGAGGGACATCACAGAGGAGAAACACTCCATGGCAGGTAGAAAGCACCAAAGCCGCAACCACAGCAGCCTTCTCTCCTTTTATCCCTACCAAACTAGCTGCTCTCTGGGTGGTGCCACTCACACCCAGAATGTGCCTTTCCATTATCCACACCCCAAAATATGCCAAACCAATCAGCACCCTAATTTAATAATCACACACCCTCATTCCTAGCATTGCACACTTAATCCCAGAACCACACAGCCTCAATCCTGCTATCTCTGCAGTCTCAGCTGTGACTGCATGAGACTTTGGGCGAAGGGACATCTAGACACAAACCATAACACTGAGTGACAGGGTTCAGGACACACTACCCCAAAATATGCCACTTTGGAATTTGAGAAACAACAGAAGCAAAAAGATCCAGCAAACCACCTCCTTCCTCTTCTGAGGCAGAATTTAAAAGGATTTTTGATCTTCCTCTGGAAAGTACCTTAGAAGACTTGCATTCCAGAAGTACCTTCTTTATATAAAGGAAAAATACAAGTCTATTCTCCAAAGAGCGAGGCCAAGATGAATCTAGAAAAACAGGCCTCTCTACCTTTCTCCCAGGTTACTACCTTGGGGCCTTCAAAATTTTTTTTTTACAATTATCCACTTCTTCATCAAACTTAGCATAAAAAATAAACCATCTGTTTCTTTGGGTTTTCATTTCAAAGGTGTTTATGTCACATAAATCTTATATTAAGTAAATGTGCATACTTTTGTACAGTTAGCAGGTCTTTTAATAGAAGTATCTTGGCCATGAATCTAGCAATGAGAGGAGAAAAATCATTGATCTCCAACATCCTTCCTGGTCTGGCATCCCCTCAGGTCACTAGAGCCACAAGGGCCAGTGCGCATTTGTCAACATTGTAAGGAGGAGGAAGAAGGAAAGGGAAGGAAGCAAAATGTCACATTCTGGCCACTTCGCTGCCACTGTCACCATGGGACACTGAGCCAAATAGGAACATGAAGTGGGAGGAAAAAACATAAGCACTATGTTTGAAGAATTTTGTTTTCCTTATCCACCAAGTTACACTGAGACTGACTGCTGGTTTGGAATAAAACAGAGCCCCAAATATTCCATCAGGCATTCCCCTTTCTTCTGTGGTCTCTGTTGGTCAGGGTTTCCAGCTACCCCATAACAGGACCTGCACCCCAGGGTCG
This sequence comes from Cavia porcellus, assembly GCF_034190915.1. Taxonomy (NCBI): domain Eukaryota; kingdom Metazoa; phylum Chordata; class Mammalia; order Rodentia; family Caviidae; genus Cavia; species Cavia porcellus. The sequence continues at coordinate 10,156,659 of NW_026947512.1, read as the reverse complement.
AATTGCTCTGGAGGGCTGTATTTAGATACCTTACCTGTTTGCTTTTGTTGGTTTCTTGTCACCTCTAGAATCTCCGCAAGGAAGAGTGATGATGGCGTGACCCAGGATGCAGGCTGCTCCATGTGCAGGATGCAGGCTGCTCCACAGGTAACTCAGAAATGGCTGCGGGTCCCTGTAGTAATCAGCCCACTGGGACTGTAGTGAAAACTCAGGCCGGACCTGTGAGACTGGGATGGGGAAGGGGTGTGGCCACAGGAGTGAGTGAGGCCTCCCACTCTCCTGAGCCGCCCCCTAACTCAGCAGCTCCAGTAACCCTGGCTGGATTTCCTTTGCACCTTCCTCTGTCCTTCTGGCTGGGGAGGCTCATTGATTAAATGGCCTCATCCTTTTGGGGATGCTCTGCTCTTCTTAACCTTGGCAAAAGTCTCCTCCCTCCTCCCTGGGTATTATGCGCCCAGGAGAGGACACATACCTCCTCCAAACTTCCCATAGGGTTGTCTGCCAGCTAAGGCCACACAGTCCAGACTTTGGCCTTAGGGTGATTAGTCTCAGACCCTAATACTATTCTGGCCTCTGATTTTCCTTTGTCTTTCATTCTGGAAAAGCATTTGCATAAAATAAGAGTCTTCTGCTTCCAGGAATGGAGATAACCCCTGTTTAAGGTCTGTCTTTCTCTGGGATATCACAGGAATCCAGACAGAGAGGCAAAAACGTTAAGTGAAACTTTTAAATGCTGGTACAGGGCCAGGAAGTTAGCTCAGTGGTGTAAGCCCCTGCCCGGCAAGTGTGAGGTCATGGGTTTGATCCCCAGTACCAAACAAACAAACAAACAAACAAAATGTTGGTACATAATTGCAAAAAACAGTTTTAGGATCCCTGAAGACAGGCAATCATCACCTGGAGCCATGTAAAGGGCTGCTCTAAGAAGAATGAACGGATCATTTGTTAACCTCAGAGGAAAAGCCAGGGCTGCAGGAGAGATTCCAGCCCATGTAGCAAGCACTTTCTGCTTCAAGATATGATGAGCTGCCTGTCCTTGTGGAAATAAAATACAAATTTCAAGAGACTCAGAAACCAAAGGAATTTTCTTTAAAAGCACTCAAAGGAGCAGATAAATGTGGGACTATTGAGGGATTTGGGCAAGAGGTGTCTTGTTCTACAGAGTCTGAAGTCCCAGGAACTGGCTGATTGTCTGCTCGCACCTACATTTCAGAAGGTACCCGGGTCCCAAGGAGGAACAGGCAGTGCTCTCTCCACAGGGCCTCTGAAGGAAGGGCTGCCAGAAAAGCTGGGCATCTTCTACTCTAAGCATCTGTAGTTCAGCAGAGGAAAACAAAAACCACCCAAGAGATAAGGAAAATACTCTGAATCATTCCCAGCCTGAATATTTAACAAAATTAGGGTTTGATTTTTTTTAAATAAGGCATCAGTGGCTCCTTTGAAGCAACAAAGAGACTGTTTTATGCAAATCTCCCCTTAGGGCTTTCATTAAGATGTTAACATCTTTCTTGTCACAATATACACTTTATTACCATGAGTCACTGCGTCTCTTTTCTCTGGCTCAGACATCTTTGTAAGATGCACTCTCTGAGCTGAGAACAAGATCTACCTTTTTTTTTTTAAGTGAAAATTTCTTATTAAGACCCTCACGGAAAGAGTTCAGACACAGATGACTAAAGAAAGAAACACAAGACTTCCCAGGGCAGCGAAATGCATAGATGGACCGAGGACTCTTCCTGAATACAGGCCTTTATGTCCTCCCACAGTGTCATGTGGTGCCTTGTGGTAGATAAGCGCTCTTCCAGTGGGCCCGCACAGCCCTCTTGAGGTGCTGGGAGCATGCTCAAGCCGTCTGCACCCCAAGACAGGGCACTATCCCAAACCCTGTGCAAACAGCCCCACCTCCATGCAGCTTTAGCGCCCTTCCTGGGCCACAGGTGTTGAAGTGGCTGAGTGGTCACACACTTTTGTCTTCTGCAGAGACTCATTCCATGGCCGTGGCATGGAAAGGTGGTCACAGGGAAATAACTGGTTTGGCTGTGGGGGTGAGAGGTCTTTTGTGTTAGGTTTAAAAATAGAAAGATAGTCTCTGTGTGGGGAGAAACAACCTTGGAGGACAGTGGCTGACACTTGAGACCAGGAGTCAGCACCTTTGCCCAGGGACCAGCTAAGAAACTCCAGCTTTAAGCTCTCAGGAAGGCCGAGTGGTCTGTGTTACAGCTACTAAATTCTGGGGCCTTTTGTAGTGCAAAATGCATTGGCTGGACTTCAACTAAACTTTATAGATGGATACTGAGACTGGAATGTCACATAGTTGTTATGTATCACACACACACAAGTTTGTCTTTTAATTCTTTTTCTTTTAACCATTTAAAAGGGCAAAATCCACTCTTAGCTGGCAGGTCACACAGAAACAGGCCATAGACCATGTGGCCTCCCAAACCCTGACCTGGGCCTCACAGCCCCATGCTCAGCTCTTCCCCAGGGACACACACAGGGCTGACCTCGGAGATGCCGGGCTTGCGGGCTTACACTCCTGGGCGGCTTCTCCCCGCTCAGGCCCCTTCCACCATCTGCTCTCAGACACAACATTCCAGCAGGGAAAGTACACACAGTTCGTCAAAAGTGCTTCCATTCTGCCTGCTGGAATATGATTAAAGTGCATGGGAGGCGAGGTAGGGAGGCAAAACCCGTCAGGGGGAAATTTGGCTCAGACAGGCTGATGGCAAAATAATGCTTTTAGAGTCATTTTAAGGTATGTTGGTGCTATGTATTCATCGGCAAAGGGAGAAGGTGTGCAAGAGAGGGGAGCGGGTTGGAAGGCAATGACATGGGCCCAGGCTTTCAGAAAAGGCCTCACCAGGAAAAGCAGTCACAAATAGCACATGTGAGTCCACGGTTGTGGGTGGGAGTCCTGTGTGTTAATATCACGGGAAGAGGTCGGGAGTTAGTGCATTTAGACGTAGACCATAAGTGCAGAAAATTAGGAGCAAGGTTTGCTGATAACGCAGTTTAAGACTGAGGAAGACGTGGTAACCAGTGCCCTCTGGAGGTCCCCCTCACGGCTCCCCTGAACGAGTCTGCCAGAGCCTGCTTTAAGAAAGCATACAGTCTGGGAGGCTGAGGCAGGACAGTCACAAAGGCAACTTAGCAAGGGTAGAGTTGGGTTGAATCCTGGAGAAAAAGAGAAAAAAAGAGAAAGAGAAGGGATGGAGGAGGGAGGGAAGGGAAAATATTCAGAGAACATGTTAAGTGAGGATCTCAAGAAATAATTGGGGATGTGGTAGCACAGGCCCTAGAGTTCAAATTCCAGTTTTTCAATGTCCTGGTTTATGACCTTGGACAAGTCACTTAATTTTGTGTGTATCAATGTCTTCCAGCCCTCACGTAGATGGGGTTGAGGTTATTAGATGTGCAGTCTTCATAGAGGACGTAACCCAGGGCAGGGGGAAAGAAAGCTTTAGTAAAAGGTGAACTTTGTTATAGACAGAACCATCACCACTTCTGTGATTCACTTTTCTGTGATTTTCCATAATACACCTCGTTTTTAATTAGCTATATTTCATGGGCCTTACACATTGGGCTTTTCTCTTATGATACTTTCTTTATATATCTATGGAATTTTCACCTTGTGGCCAATGTTATTATCACATACTTTTGTTCTAAAATTTAGGTGGCTTAACCTCTCCCCAACATGTCTACACTATTATAAGCAATGCTATTTTAAGAATCTGTGCAAAAATATATTTTCATTTATATGCAGTAATGTCTTTGCCTCTCAGGAAAGGTGATGGTTCTCTGGACACTTACAGTGACACACCCGGTCCTCCTCCATGTCCTGTCTCCAGGAGAACACTGACGCCAGAGAAGCCAGGGAATTCCTGTCTGCAGACAGGGGCAGCAACACATTATTTTTGCTTGTTTTTCTGATAGCTATGAAGTAGGGGCTCACGCATGCCTGGTCTTCTTTTTCCTTTTCTGAGTTAGCGATTGCGAGATGATTGTCTTGCTCACTTGCCGTCTGTTACTCTCGCTAGCTGTCCACGCGTTCCAGCCGCAGGTAACTTACAGGCACGGTTTCATCTCCTGTGGTGATGCATTTTGAGTTCAGACTTTGCTTTCTCGTATCTATGACACACATTTCCCACTTATTTCTTTTACATCTGAGTTTTGATGTTTTTCCAAGACTTTTTAAATCAGTGTGGATCTTAGCCTGTCATCCTTATTACTGAAAATGTCGACTCAAGCAAGGAAGAAATTAACTTCCCTCCACAGTTGCATGAGGATATGATTCCATTTTCTTTTTCTACTTTTTTAATACTGCGCTGCCTAAACCACCTACACGTACACTATAGATTATACGCTACAGAGCTGGGTTTTTCCCCACGTTTCTTCTATTTATCCCAACAAGGCATACAAGTATTTGTTTCCCTATGGTTCCTTATGCTTCACTTGTCACATATTTTTAAAACAGTTCTTTCTTTAGAATCTATTTCTATAGTCTCTGTTGTCTCCCAAAGGCCTAAATTGTGTTTTTAAGCCAGTTCTGTAGCATCTTAACAACTGTCACTATAACACAAGACATGCTGGCTAGATCAAGCTTCTAGCAAAAAAAACTCAGCCCAGCACCTGAGATACAGCAGATGCTCGTTAAGTGTTCACAGAAGAGACGAATAGACAGTGCTCTGTGAATTATTTTTATTCCCACATATTACAGTTTACAATAACTTCTATTTTATTCTCCAGAGTGTTTTCGCTGTTAATTTAATAAGATGAAATCTGTAAAATAACTCGGAGCATACTGTCATTCACAACTTGTCATTCAGGAGTATGTTTTCCTTTTTCTTTATTGGAATCTGGGAGCGTAAATATGACATCGGATTTAAGAATCTTACAAGCTTCATGCTAATCCTCTGTACTCCTACAGTTGGGATTGCAAGTGCTCAGCTACTTGAAATTACATTTCCCTTCCTTTGTATAACACATAAGCTCTGTTTTTATAATTTCACAGTGCTATTTTCTGATCATATTTCTCTAGTAATTAATCCTGAAAGGGACTCTATATAGATTAAACTCTTTATAAAAAGGGCTATGGGAAACTTTTCACCATTGTGTCTTTATTTACTATTCCCATATTTGTTACGTTTCCCTGCTTTTTTCCGTAGAACAAATCTTCTTTTTTCATTGATGTCACTTTTCCCAGGCTTTATAATTATCTATTCATTTATTCCTTCTTTCTTTTCATTTAACTTTTCAACTCAAGTCAGAAATTTATTTCAGTATCAACCAGCATCTTTTCATGTCTAACAATATTTAATATTTCTTGTGACATCTATGATACAACCATAGTCTCAAACTCCTTGTTTTTGTAATATTATTATTCTTTAAATCTTTTTTTATTTTCAGCAGACAGATTTTCTCTATTTTCTGAAACCTGGCTTATGTCTCTATCTCATTTCTTTTGCTCTTCTTGGTCTCTGTGGGCTTTTACAGACTTATTGTCTTTTTTTTACTGCAAAACACATATGAATACATTCAGGGTACCCTAGGAAGGAGGAAGAGGGACCTTGGAACAGTGTTGAAATGTGTATGTGCCATCACCAGCTGAGGAAGGGCTACACAGTCAATCATTTGAGACTGAGTGAAGAGAAGGGCTAACTGATCCATCACACTAGAGAAAGATCTCCAGACCCAACCAACAGTGAGCATAATGGGGAGAGAAGAGCTAACTTACCCACTCTGTGTCTGACTTTAAGGGCAGCTCAACTTCCGGTAGAACCACCAGAAAAGTGCGGGAAGGTAAAAGGCTTCCCAGAAAGGGGCAGAAAGTAGGGAAGTTCCTGGAGGACAGATGAGCTGATTTTATGGTGCCATGTAAACATGAAAGCCTAAGGGGAAGTGTTTAATAAAAGGTCACTATTGTACCCTTTTCCATAGCCAACTAAGTGTTAGGGATGGGGTCTAAGCATTGCTCACCTCTGAGCCTGTACAGAGGACAATTAGGTTGGTTGCATAGCTTTTGTGAATAGGACAAGATGCTCATCTCACAGGGTCTAACTCCTCATCAGCACGTAGGAGAAACCAGCAAGGTCTGGTAGATTGCTATGTACATCACAGGGGACAGGAAATGGAAGACAGGAGAAGTAGAAATGAAAGACAGATGGTGTGGAATCCAAATGCAGGATTTCCGTGGTGATTCCTGCACTGCCCAGATATAAGATTCCCTCACTCAGCAGCAAGAGTAGCTCAGTCAACTCAACAGATGTGAGAAGTTTGGCTCAGCCACCATCCCCAGCTCTCTGCTTCTTGGTGCTCCATGAACACTGGACCTTGCATCCTTTTCCCAAGTGGAAATTTCCTTCTAGGATGAGAATTCTCTATCCATGAGGTGCTTTCCAATCTGCTAAGGGATTTGTTTTGTTTTGTCTCTGTGACCTCCTAGAATAGGACCAACAACCATGAGAAGACTATCAGAGGCAGATTTGGGTATCATTTTGGAAAAATCCCACCAAGGATAGAGTACAAAGCCCCAGGAGGAAGAAAGTTCTGGGCTTCATCCTAGACATCCTTTGCAGGTATAGTGGATTAACTAATGGTCAGTTTGTAACACACAGCTGAAGTGAATCAGCTTGGCTCTGGGTGTGGAAGGCCCACCTGAGGATTGTTCCCAACATCATAAAAGGAAGATGGTGTGCTGCGAATTTTCCTGGAGGAGCTTATCATGCTTGTTTTCTGAAATGAACTCAACTGTTCTCTACATCAGAGGAGCTTGGGACCTCGCTGTCACTGAGGATGGCTGCTTTGGGGAGCACTGGTCCTTAATTTCAGCGTCGTTTTCTGTCTCCAGTGTGGATCCCTCAGCCTGCTGGCACAGATCCTTCATCCTCCTGGCACAGACTTTCTAGCTTCCACCACTGACCTTTGGGCCTTTCTACTGTAGATACTTGATACAGACTTGCAAGAAACATTGTCATTGGCTCTAGGCTTCCAGCTGGACTTGTGGAGGATACTACCATGAGCTCTAGATCTTCGGCTGGACTCATGTAAGACATTGCCATGAGATCTAAGGTGTCATCTGGATTCTTTAGATCTCTAGTGCATGTGTAGATGTCCTGCACTCTTCTGCATTTGACTTTTTGGTTGAATATTATAAAATAGTTCTATAAATTATGAGTCCTATAGTAAATCTTTTCCCTTGTAAACCCTGACTATAACAGTAGGAAAATTATACATGGGGCTGGTAACAGTAAATTGTTGGAGAAGATGACCTTTAAGATCTGTTCCAATCCTGAGGTCCTGCAGATGTTGGGGCTTCATCTGGAGGGAGAAGCAGCTGCTGCTGAGTGGTCAACAGAATGCTCAGCAGGAAGCTAGAGGCCAGAAATCACAGACTGGCGTCTCAGGGATCTTCCAGTAGAGTAGGGAACAGGAATAGATCAAGCAACAGACAGACACCGTCTTTTGAATGTACAGTTTGTTTACACAGAAAACTCTTACTCTACAAAGCACATATAAACAGGTACAAGATCCAGATCCCAGTCATCATGCATATGAGACTGAATCAAGTTTAAGTCACTTACTGAACAGAAAAGTTCAGGTTCAGTTAGAGGCGGGCAGGGGGAACATGGTGTTTTAATGGAAGTTTTGCAGAATCTTTGAAGCAAGAGTATTTAGCTCATGGTCTAAGTTTAGTTGTTTATTGGACACCTCATGTCTAATTTGAAGTTTTGAAAGGCCTTGTTTATGTGTTTTTTGTGGTTATGTTTGCTCTCTTTTCTGCTGTTTTAACTGCAGTAGGTGAGTCATTTGTTTTGGAGTATAAACCAATCGGCCTTGGGTTGGGTGGAGGAGCTGCCCTCTTAGAGTTTGGGGGGAAAATTTTTTTTTCCCTCAGTTGCCAGTACACTGTGATGTCATTGTATACTTAACGTGACTGGCGCCATGTACCTTACAGTTGGTTCTGCAGGACTTATATGACCGGAAATAGAGCCTATAACTTTTTCTAGACTGTAAGATAATGAGCCTACAACTGTTTTAATCCCACTCTCTACACTCTAGTGCCAGTACCTTTAACTTCTTTTCCCTCTGTACATACTGCCCCAGCCCCTGCTGGGTTCCGCTCATTTCTTAGCCACACTACTAAAAAAGGCTATAAAGAGATTTTGGGTGTCTTTTTTTTTTTTTTTTTAATTTAAAGAAAAGGAAACGAAAAAAGAAAAAAAAACATGGAGGTAAAAAAAAAAGGGTAGAAATAATACAAAATTACAGACAAACAAAAGGTAAGAAATTGCCAGTTGATAAGTTACAAATTGTCATCTTCAAAATAGCTGTTCAGGTTATAGAATTAAAGTATTTAGAATGACATTCAAAAAAGTGACCCTACAAACCATTCTGCTCTATGATCGAACAAAAACTCCGTAATATGATTATCAGTCCTACACATTTGTTTTACATCTCAAAGAGGGTAAGATTAACCATATCAAAACAGAACAGAACATTTAAAAAAAATAAAAAAATAATTTAAAGAAATACAGATTTCAAAGCAAGTCCACTGGAGATCTTCATTATCTAACTGTCTCTAGCTTCTTACAAATAGTTGTCCCTATCTTCACCCACTTTATATACTTATTGCATATTATAGAACTAATCAAATCATTACAGGATGATGGAGTCTTTTTAGGTCCTCAAGTTCCAAATTAGGGAAGACAATAGCAACTACCATCGCATCTCTCATTCTCTTTGTGATAGCCGTCCCCATCTCTGCATATGCTGAAGTTGAACTGAAGAAACCAGTCCAATGTCATTCTAATCAGCAAACAATAGATTGCTAGAATTTATATTATAATGCTACAAAATATGCCTCGGGTTTCTCAGCGTCTCTTCCTCAGAGTATTTGTTCCTTACATCTTGCATTATATAATCTGTTCCCGTAAATAATTGTGCCATATTTAGATTGAATTTAATTTGTTCTGGTCTGTCCACTCATGTCAGATTTGAGGACATAGACCTCTAGAACCAAAAATAGCAGGTTATACCATGGTAACTATCCTTACTTTCCTATTGACTTAGGCTGAAATCCTGTATTACTTACATTGTCTTACTATGACTGATCTTAATTGTATCTGAATCATAAGACTATTGGTTGGCCTTGACTGATTCTATTTGAAATTGGTATGCTTGTTAGAATCTACCCTAAAAGTAGAGGAAACTACTCTGAGCATGACAAGATGTAAAGGATATCCATACTGGTATGAATCAGTAACAGCTCTCAAATATTACAATGAAGTCAAAGTTAAGTTTTTATAAAAATAGGTGATAGTATGTTTAACTATAATAAGCCAGTGTTGTGGACAAATCTATTGAAAATAACAAGAGAAAACATAGTAGCTACAGAAGATCATTTATATTGTAGTTTTATATGTCTTATCCATTGCATGTTTTTCTAGGAAATTGTTTTGCTGTCTTGTTATGACTTGGTTTTCCCTATAATACAGAGAGGATAGATATATAGGTAGAAATTCACACATGAGATTTTGGGTGTCTTTCACCTGCACCTCACACCCCTGTGCATCCTCCACTCGGCTCTGGAGATCTTCCTAAAATGCAAGTCAGGTCATGTGCTACTCAGCTTCAAACTGCTCAGAGGCTCTTCCAGCACCTTAGTGATAAATACCAGATACCTTAGCTGGCCCACCGACTCCCCACTGCAGACTCCCCTAAAGAGTGACTGTGAGGGGCTCATTCTGGCAAACCTTGAACCTAACACAAGGCCTCCATGTAAAGGAGCTCCACAGATGTTACTTGAGTGAAAATAAATACCCTACCAGTCCTAATACAAACCCATATTTCAGGCCAAATTGGCAGCGTCTCCAAATGCCTATGTCACCTGTATCGTGCAATGTTCCCCTCGGCCTGTCTCCATCCACCCTGTGTCATTTCCCTAAATACTCTTGAGATGCCTGCACAGCCATTTCCAGAGTTTCAGATGCACAAACTGTATAGTATGCAAAAACCAAGAGTGGCTTTTGAAAGTGCCCCAGACTTTGATAGAGTCTGCAGAAAAGCCTCAGGTCACTGCTTCAGTAGGAAGCAATTAATAGCCTCCTTCTGCCTGAGGTTCCCCGGGGGGCTCCCCATTCTCTCAAAAAACTGGGAGAGCTGGAGCCTTTCTTAGGAAAGAGAAAAGCAGAGCCTAACCAAGCCCCACTCTCCCGTCACTGACACCAGGTAAATAAGGTGGAAAGGGGGAAGTGGGGCGATCTCTTTAGAGACCGAGGTCTGTGCAGGCACTTGTTCTGCTCCTAATGAGGGAGGAAAGCTCTACCAGGTAGGCGGTGGCAGGAAGGAAGGCAGCAAGTGGCTGGTAATTTATCGGGAGGCAGGAAAACTGCAGAGTTTGACATTGGTAAAGGGAAGATGTCAGTTCAACATCTGTTCCTGACACCTCAGCAACTAATTATTTCTCCGTGTACTGTGTTGGGTTGGGTGGAGGAGCCCAAGGGCAGGCTTGGTCCTGTCAATAAACCTGAGTCTGATTGGCAAAGTAAATAACTAAATAAGTAAACACAACCCACAGGCACCTAGAATAATAAACAACACACAATCCGCCTTCCTTGTGGATCGATGGGAGATTCTGCGTGAAGGGGCAGGCAGAGGGGAGGCGGCCCAGGAAGGACCAGCCTGCTGAGCGTTCGTCCTCAGGATCTCTCTTGCTGACTGATTCTGAGGAGCACTAGCCCCATGTCTGGGCCTCTTATTCCATAGCTGCTGAAAATTTTACAGTCCATCAGTCTGCATCACCCTCTCCGTCATTATCCGAGCACTGGAAGGCCACGGAGAGTCCACACACAGGCCTTTTGTACTCAGCGTCTCCCACTGGATTGGACTGCAAGTAATCCGCAAGTTTCTTTGGGAAGCTTTCTGTGTGCTCTTCCCCTTTACAGCACCTAACCCTAGCCTCCCTCCTTTCTCCTTCCTTCTCTTGGGTTTCCTTCAGGTGCTTCAAAACACTATTATGCATTTAAACTAAGATAACTGATTTTCACAACTTTTTCTCCACTCTGGGGTCAGGCATAGGTTGGGTCTTATGGGAAGTCTGAGGTAAGGAAGATAAGCCAAGATCAGCCTTTCCTCCTTTAAGTTATCTATCTCAGGTGTTTTGTCATAGTGACAGAAAGCTGACTAACATATTACCTCTCCAGGACACCATGATAAGAGAGCTTATTCAAAAATGCTAACTGGAGTAGGGAAATGAACCATACCTATGTCTCTGGAACTTTGCAGCCTACAGAAAAAAGTTAAGATCCTGGAAAGATAGAAAGGGGAGCTATAACCCGCAGCCTGAGAAGAAGCAGGAGAAAACATGATGTGCTGTTTCGGGAGCTGTCCAGTTGGAAGGTGGAGGGGGGAGGGTGTCTGCGTGCAGTGAAAGGAAGCGGCAGAAAGGGCTGTGGATCTGGGCTGCAGAGTGAGCCACACCCTGCGTCACCAAAGCGCTGTCAGCCCTCTGACGTGGTTAGAAGGGACAGGGGAACCTGCATTGGAGGGTGACTATCACATGGCAAAAGTGGACTTTTCTCCTCTAATCCAGGGCTGTGTTGCATGTGCTGAGAGTTTTCTGTGACTCAGTAGAATTTAGAAAAGAACCCCAGCTTCTCCGATGGCTCGGGAAACCCGGCAATGTCTGAGTCCTGCCTGTCTTGCCAGGCTACTGTACCCCTTACATTTGCCCAGGTACACAGTCTTCTTTCAGTGGTTCAAGATTGACCACCTCCCTCAAAGAGCCCACTCATTCATGGGCTGCAATATTCTTTCCTTCCCTCTTCACCTAGGAGCTTTGACTTGACCTTCCATTCTTCATGCAAAGTCATTTCCTCGGGAAAGTCTTCCCGGACCTCCCTGACTAGGTCAAGTCCTCTTACAGAGAGAACCCAGGACCCATCTCCTCCCTTACTCATAACCTGGCCCAAGGCCCCATCACTTCTCCTGTGTTGTCTTGCAACGTCTTCTGCCAGCCTCATTACTTCCATCCTGGCCCCTCTATGTCTGTTTCCACACAGTAAGCACACTTCATTATTTCAGCCTCTGGGCCTTTGCACGTACTGTTCTCCCAGCCTCAGGCCAGCTTCTCCAGATCTTTTCAAAATCTTAACTCTCCCAATTTTCTACATAGGGGTCATACTTCTGAACAGCCATCCTACCCAAAATGGTCACCACTTGCCCTGTTTCCTTTCTGTCATAGAATTTATTAGTACTTCATATTATAGGGTGAGTTTATTTTGAAGCTGTATGTTTACTTGGGTTTTTGCTCCACTTCTAGGATATAAGCTTGATGAAGACAGGATTTTGCCCCATTTACCATGGCTCCTAGTACCTGCCACATAACACCTGTCCTCAGAATACTACAGATTGTTTTGGATTGTCATACCAGTTTGGGTTTGATGATTAGTATCCACTACTCCCTCACTGAACTATCAGCTCCATCAGGACAGGAACTGTGTTGATGCCACTTATCCCTGTGTCCCCTTCCTGTCCTCTCCCTCGAATCTCCCCCATCTGCAGACCCCTCCTGATCTCCACAACGTCTACCTCCTTGTATCCTATCACCTACAAGCCCATGAACTCACTGGTTAGCTTCCCACTCAGTCTAGCACTGTTAACCACGCTGTCCACATTCGGTGCTCAGAGCAACACTCCATGAAATTTGCTGTTTCTTGCACTGGCAGCACAGGCATGATCTATCTCACTTGCGGAAAGCCTGCAACTGCCGCCCCTGTCTGATGCCACCCAGGTTCTGTGGGAGAGATGGAGAAGGTCCGGAGAGGAGCTCCGGAGAGGAGCTGAGAGTGACTACGGGTTGATGGCGTGTGCTGTAGTAAACATCACTGACACATATTGGAAAAGACAGAAATAAGTTACTGGCGTCTCTGCCACTCTGAGGAAACATAGCCATTCCCCACTGAGGGATATAAAACTTTATAGCACCTAGATCTCTCAGAGCACAATAATTCACTTGCCAAAGGAATCCATCAAAACCCAGCCATACTTTATTTCATAACAGCATTTAGTGTGGAGATTCAAATGACTATAAACCCTTGAGAATTACTCTAGGGCCCAAAGTCAGGGAGCAGGCCCCTAACTAGAGTGATAAATATATCAATAGCCAAAGTTCCTGAACTCTTTTCCTTTTTTGCTAGAAATTTAGAAATACCATTTGATCTGTGCAAAAAATACTGTTTGATTCATGGAAGGTTCATCCTTGGGAAGGCACAGGAAAAACTGATGGAAATGGTGGAGGAGAGTCCTCTTAGGATGGGATTTCTGGGATGTGTTTCAAACATTCTATTTTAGGTTTTAAAATTAATTATTACTACTTGACCTCCATTCCTAACATTTCCCAGTGATAGCCAGGCAGCCCTGACCTGTGGACTTCTGAATACACAGTTAAGATATGAATTAGTCACATGACATAGGGCCAGTTGGTTAATCACTGTGAGCCTTGATTTCCTCCTCTGTAAGGTTAGGATGATAACCTGCCTCTCTTCTCTGTGAAGAGAATTAAGTGGGCTCATCTAGATGGCTCACAACAGACATTACAAAAGACTGGGCTGCTTTTGTGGAACCCCACGTCAATTAAATATTTTCCACAGAACCAGGCTCAGTTTAACTGGTTGGCATGGACTCCTGTGTCTGTTGTACAAATTTCCTGCCAGCTTTTTCCCTGCGTTTGTTTAGATTTCGGCCTAGATTATAAACTTTTTTTTTTTTTTTTGGAATCACGGTAGATATTGCAAATTTTATTTTATTTTATTTTATTTTAAAGAGATTAAGACAAAAGAGGACATTACAAAGCAGATCAGATCAGAACAATGCAAGTAACACAGCATTTTACAAAAGACAACCTATAATTAACAGTAACCATCATAATGTCTCTTTCTTTGAAATAGTTGAGCATAGCTTCATATATGATAGTATCAAGCATAACAAAACCATGTAAAACCATTCAAGAGAATGAAAGCATTACAGGGCTTTCAGAACCAAATAGCAGAGAACAAACAATGACTACTATATTATCTCATTTTCCATAGAAAATTTGTTTATACTATCACACATAATAATATCCAATAAGATATAACAGGATAGAGTCAAAGGAAACAGAAAAACAAAAGCATAGTAGGACTTCAGAATAAGATGATACTAAATCAGCACTGGCTATTCAAATATCTTGTTTTCTTTAAAATAGTTGTTTATACTATCACAGATAATAAAATCAAGCAAAACTAGGATAAAACCATTCCAACTAATGAATGCAGACATTACAAGGTTTCAGAGCAATGTAATGTGGAATCATGACTACTATAAACTCTTATGTACTCTTACCATTTCTTACACTAGGGAGACTATGCGGTATTTATACATGTGAATTTGATTTATTTTGCTTATACGTATGGTCTCAAGTTGCATCCATTTGTTTATAAATATCTCAATGTGATCATTCTTTATAGCTGAGTAGTACTCCATTGTATAAAAATACCACATCTTTTTTATCCATTCCTCAGTTGATGGACACTTAGGTTGTTTCCAAGATCTGGCGATTACAAATTGTGCTGCTATAAACATAGGTGCACATATATCACTGTGGTATGATGTTTTCAGTTCTTCTGGGAATATGCCTAGAAGTAAAATAGCTGGAACAAATGGGACTTTCAATCCCAGCTTTTTGAGAAATCTCCAGACTGACCTCCTGAAGATCACCAATCCTCCTGGTCTGCACCAGTCTGTACTCCCACCAACAATGCAGGAGAGTTCCTTTTTCCCCACAGCCTCTCCAGCATTTGTTGTTGGTAGTTTTCTTGATCCTGGCCATTCTTTCAGGAGTGAGATGGAATCTCAGTGTTGTTTTAATTTGCATTTCTCTAATGAGTAATGATGATGAACATTTTTTCATGTATTTATTTTCCATTTGTATTTCTTCATCTGAGAACTGTGTATTCATCTCAGATGCCCATTTTTGGATTGGGTCTTTGAATTTCAGGGGTCTGATTTTTTTTTTAATTCTTTATATATTTTAGACAGAAGTCCTTTGCCTTAGGGACAGCTCACTAAGATTTTTTTCCCAGTTTGTGGGTTTTCTTTTCACTATGCTGGATATTTCTTTTGACATGCAGAAACTTTTTAGTAAGAGGTGATCCCAGTTATTGATTCTGGGAAGTAATTCCCATGCAGTTTGATTCCTGTTCATGAATTCTCTACCTACCCTTATGTTTTCAAGATTTTTACCTAATTTGTCTTCCAACAGATTCAGTGTTTCTGTTTTAATATTCAGATCTTTGATCCATTTAGATTTTAGTTTAGTATATGGTGATAGGCATGGGTCTAGTTTCAGTTTTTGGCATATGGAAAGCCAGTTTTTCCAACACCATTTATTAAAGAGACTATCATTCTTCCAGTGAACATGTTTGGCCCCTTTATCAAAGATAACATGGTTGAGTGTGTTTGTAGTTGTTGTATCTTCTAATCTATTCCATTTATCTTCAGATCTGTTTTTATTCCAGTACCATGTTGATTTTATTACAGTTGCTTTGTAGCATAACTTCAAGTCAGGGATTGCATTTGCTGCTTAGAATTGCCTTTGCTATTGTAGGTCTCTTCTGGTTCCAGATGAATTTTAGGATTGATTTCTCTAGATCTATGACATATGTTGATGGTATTTTTATTGGGATTGCATTGAATCTGTATAATAGTGTTGGGAGAATGACCATTTTTACAATATTTATTCTTCCTATCCATGAGCAAGGGATGTCTTTTCATTTTCTGAGATCCTCAATTTCTTTTTTCAGGGTATTATAATTTTCCCTCTATAGATCTTTTACTACTTTTGTGAGATCAATTCCTAAGTATTTCATTTTTTTGGATGTTAGTGTGAAGGGTGGGGCTTCTTTTATTTCCCTCTCAGTGATTTTGTTGTTAGTGTATAGAAATGCTACTGATTTTTCAGTATGGATTTTGTATCCAGCTACATTGCTGAATTTATTTATTATATCTAGGAGTCTTTCAATGGAGTTTTGGGGGTCTTCTATGTAGAGTATCATGTCATCTGCAAATAATGATAATTTAACTTCGTCTTTTCCTATCTTTACCCGTTTTATTTCTCCCTCTTGTCTTATTGCTCTGGCTAGTATTTCCAGTACTATGTTAAACAGGAGTGGTGATAAGGTACATCCTTGTCTGTGCCTGATTTTAAGGTAAAAGCCTTCAGTTTTTTGGCCATTTAGTATGATGCTGACTGTTGGTTTGTCATAGATGGCTTTTATCATATTGAGGTAAAGACCATCTATTCCAATTTTCTGTAAGGTTCTTAGCATGAATGAGTGTTGGACATTATCAAAAGATTTTTCTGCATCTATAGAAATGATCATGTGATTCTTACTTTTGGTTTTACTGATATGGTAGGTTACATTTATTGACTTACATATGTTGAACCATCCCTTCATGCCTGGGATGAATACCACTTGGTCACGGTGTATAATGTTCTTGATGATTTGCTGCATCCTATTTTCCAATATTTTATTGAGGATTTTTGCACCTGTGTTCATTAGGGAGATTGGCCTGTAGTTCTCTTTTTTAGTTTGGTCTTTGTCAGGTTTTGGTACTAGAGTAATATTTGCTTCCAGGAATAACTTAGGAAGAATTGCTTCCCTTTCAATTTCATTAAAGAGTTTGAGGAGCATAGGCATTTAGTCTTCTTTGTATTTCTTGTAGAATTCCACAGTGAATCTGTCTGGGCCTGGGATCTTCTTCGTAGGTAGGGACTTAATTACATTTTCAGTTTCATGAATAGAAATTGGGTTATTCAGCAGTTTTACATCGTCTTGACCCAGCTTTGGTACTTCATATGTTACAGGAATCAGTCCATTTCTTCTGTGCTATCGAACCTATGAGGGTAGGGGTTTTTGAAATAGGTGTTGATGATCTTCTGTATTTCCACAGAGTCTGTAGTGATTTCACCTTTTTCATTTCTTATTGCATGAATTTGAGCTGTTTCTTTCACTTTTTTTTTTTTTTTTTGGTCTTTTTCCTTTTTATCAGTACCGGGGATCAAACTCACAACTGCCTGCTTTACAAGGCAGGCACTTATGCCGCTGAGCTAAATCCCCAGCCCCAATTTCTTTCACTTTTTAAATAAGGTTGGTTGGGGGCTTATCGATTTTATTTATTCTTTCAAAGAACCAACTCTTTGACTCATTGATTTTTTGGATTGTTTTCTCAGTCTCTGTTGTATTAATTTCTGCTCTGATTTTTATAATTTCCTCCCTTCTTTTGGCTTTGGGCTTGATTTGCTCTTCTTTTTCTAGATGTTTGAGGTGTATCATCAGGTTGTTTATTTTTATTCATTCTTTTTTCCTGATGTGGGAACTCAGTGCAATAAATTTTCCTCTGAGGACAGCTTTCATTGCATCCCACAGATTCCGGTAAGTTGTATCTGTATTTTTGTTTGCTTGTAGGTATTGTTTAATTTCTTCTTTAATTTCCCCTGTGACCCACTGATTGCTCAAGAGTGTGTTATCCAGTTTCCATGTGTTTGTGGGATTTTTGTAGTTTCTTTTATCATTAATTTCTTGTTTCATGGCACTATGATCTGATAACAGGCAAGGGACAATTCAATTCTTTTGCATTTATTTTGCATTTATTTAAATATCTAGTATATGGTCTATTTTAGAGAATGTCCCACGTGCTGCTGAGAAGAATTTGTATTCTGATGTTGTTGGATAGAATACTTTGTATATGTCTATCAAGTCCATTTGTTCACATGTGTGATTCAGTTCTGTTCTTTCTTTTCTGATTTTCAGTCTGATTGATCTGTGCCTTGGTGTCAATGGTGTGTTAAGGTCTCCTGTTATAATTGTCTTATTGCTAATTTGATTTTTCATTTCTATCAATACTTGCTTTGTATAACTGGGTGCTCTGGATTTGGTGCATATATATTTAAGATAGTTATCTCTTCCTCTTTAAGTTTTCCCCTAACCAGTATGCAGTGACCTTTTTTATCTCTTAGGATCATTCTTGGTTTGAAGTTCACATTATCTACAAACAGAATAGCTACCCCCACTTTTTTTTCAGTTCCTGTTGCATGAGGTATTATTTTCTATCCTTTGACTTTCAGTGTATGAGTTTCCTTTTGGGTTAGATGGGTTTCTTGCAGACAGCATATGGTTGGATGTTGTTTCTTGATGCATTCTGCCAGTCTGTTTGTTTTAATTGGTGAATTGAGACCATTTACATTAATGGTTATAACTGTTATATATTGGCTTATTGTTGACATGTTATCTCTCTGCTGTTGCATCTTTATCTTTCCATTCTGTTTAGTTGTCTACCTTGCTTAGTGGTTTTTTCCTATGTATATCTAGACTGTCTTTCAGTATTCTTTGCAGGGTTGGGTTGGTGTTCATGAAGTTCTTCAGCTGTTCTTTGTCATGGAAGTATTTTATTTTGGCATCCATTTTGAAGGACAGTTTTTCAGGGTACATCAGTCTAGATTGGAAATCATTTTCCTTTAGGATCTGGAACACTTCACTCCATGCTCTTCTTGACTTCATTGTTTGTGTTGAAAAGTCTGCTGTGATTCTGATAGGCTTTCCTTTATAGATGATCTGTCTTTTCTCTCTGACAGCTTTTGGTATTCTATTCTTATGTTGGATTTCTGGGATGGTGATTATTATATGTATGGGTGTAGTTTTGTTTTCATTATGGCTATTTGGAGGTCTATATGCTTCACTAATCCTAATGTCAGTTTCCATTCTCATATTTGGGAAATTTTCAGCTATTTCTTCTGTAAATAGCCTCTTGATATAATTTGTGTTGTTCCCTTCTTTTTCATTTATCCCTATCAATCATATGTTGTTTTTCTTTGCATCCTCTTGCAGCTGTTGAATTGTTATTTCCTGATTCCTTGTTATTTTTAAAAGATCTTTCTTTTCCTGTTCACTAGGTGCAATCTTGTCTTTGAGATCTGAAATTCTATCTTCACTTTCATTGAGTCAGTTTTGACAACTTTTGTTGGAATTTTTTATTTCTTGTATATCTCTTTGAATCTGCTTCATATATTCTGTTTGTTTCTTAAATTGTTCATCCAGGGATTCTATATTTTTGTTTTGTTCCTCCATTATTTTAACTGTGTCTTCTTTGATGTGTTCAACATCTTTTTCATTACTTTTGTCATTTCTTCTTTTTCTAGTTTGAATTCCTTTAAAGCTTCCTAAAGTTGCTTCTTTATTTCAGTTGCTATTATTTCAGGTATTTCAGGTGTATGGCATATATTTCCTTCTGTGTACATGGCTCCTACGCTTTCTTGAGATGGGTTGGAGGTTTGAGATTGCGTTTTGGTCTTTTGTTTTGTCATTTTCCTATATTTCTGTGTTTCAAGTGTTGTTCCAAGGCTTCCCTTGGATGTGTTAGAAATCGTCTCCTATGCCCTAGGCTCCTGGGACTGAATGGAGGTTTCTGAGCATGATCCAGTCAGGCCCTCAGGCCGTCCCATGCCACCTTCAGTGTTCCAGGTAGCTTGGCAGGCACCTATACACTGTGGATGATGGGCTAAAGCTCTCCCCAGGCAAAGACTAATGCCCTGGAACTCACTTTCACCTGCTCTCAACTCCCGTAATTGAAGAAGGTCGCTGGGCATAATATAGTTGGTCCACAATACCAACCAAGGCTAGTCTAGTGTGGCTGGAGCTGGGCAGATCCTTGAGCACTGGGAGTGATTATCTTGAAGTCTTCCAGGGCTCAGGATGGTCCACGGACTCACCCCAGCCACTGGCTGAGTTTCCTGGTTCGAAAGAAGGTCGCTGGGTGTGTACTGGGCAGGCCTGAAACCTGCCAAGCACAGCCTAGTGTGGCTGGGCTCTGGGCAGGTCCTTGAGCTCTGGGAGCAATGATTTAAGATGCCATCTAAGATGCCAATGTGCATGGTGACACACTGGCATAGCAGAAGGGCAGCAGTGTTCTGAGGCTGCACAGAGAGCTGAAGCCTTAACCTAGAGTAAGGGTCTTTTGCACCTGGCAAACAGAGAGGAAGGTTCTTTCCCAGGAGAGGAAATTTCCTTTTCTCAGGGAACAGAATTTTCCCTTGCCCTGCAAGGGTAGGTGTTTGGCCTTTTTGCTTTGTGGTTTGGCCTGCTTTGGTTTGGTTTTATTTGTCTGATAAAGCATAAGATGTAACCCATACCCTTCTAAGATCTGGTTCTAGAGTTCTAAGGTATCAGACAAGAAATGGCTAGATTTACCAAATAAAAATGCAGAATATCCACTTAAATATGAATTTCAGATAAATAACAATAATTTTATAGTATAGTAAGTACATCTCAATATTTGAGATACACTAAAAAATCACTTGTCATTCAGTGAACATTCAGACTTAACAGCATTCTGTGTTTTATTTGGTAATTCTAATCACACAATGCACAAAACTAGATAAAAGGAGAGAAAAAAATTTTTTAAACTTCTCTAAAATAAACTTTCAAGCCAAAAATTCCAATTTACATGAAGAAGTTAAGATCTAATACAGTCAGCAAAACAGCTATAACATAATTTTACTGAAATTAATTTATATACTAACTGTACAGATTTTAAGTATAGTATCTTTAGTATGTTCTTAGAAAAAGTGAATCCAAAAGCTCCAGATTGAAAAGGATAAGAGTTAGGCATGGTGATGCACACCTGTAATCCTAGCACTCTAGAAGGCTGAGGCAGAAGGATCACAAGTTCATAACCAGGCTGAATAACTACGTGACTTAGTGAAACCTTGTCTTGAAATTTGTAAACTACAAAAAAAGGCCTAGGAATGTGGCTCGTTGCAAAGGTCCTGAGTTCAACTCCTAGGTGAAAGGAGATGGAGATAGAAAGGGAAAGAGAGGAGAGGAAAGATAGAAAAAGAAAGAGGAGGGAGAGGATTCAAAGAGAAAGAAAGGGAAGAAAAGAAAACATTAAGTCAGGCAGCAACAAAATATTGATAGCAAGATAAGAAAAAACACATTAGAAATCCTAAAATTAAAGGAGAATATCATTGAATTTTTAAAGTATAATGTTTAATTAAAATTTAAGATGACTTTTATTTGTTCAGCTTTGTTTTTTGTGATGCTAGAAATCAAGTCCAGGGCCTTGTACATGCTAGACAAGTGCTCTATCACTGAACCCCACTGCCAGCTCTTAGAATGGACACTGTTAAAGAAAGATCTCATAATCTGGAAGATGAAACCAGAGAATCTACCCAGAAACCAGTATATGTGTGTGTGTCTAAAGAGATATGTATTTCTGTGAGTGTATATGTGTGTGTCTATATAATGTGTGTATGCTGTTAAGAAACAAGAAGAAATGTTCATCTAATGTTTTAACACTCATCTAGTCCCAGGACAAATTGAAAATAAAAGGAATGGCAGATAATATTTGAAGCAGTAACAGCCAACATTTCCCAAAATTGAATGAAGATACTACTCTTTAAATTTTAACAACATAGTCTAAGAACCTTGCAATATAAATGAAAATAACTCCAGCTACAATCACATTAAGGAATGACCAGTATCACGGTGATATCTTTAACAGAAGAAACCAATAGCGGACTCCTTCTCTCACCCGAAGGGAGTATGGAGGTGCCACCCAGGACTGCGGAACACCACAGCCTGAGGGTCTGCCTCCTTCTGTCCTCTCTCCCTTCCTTTGCTTGGAGATTTTTTCTACCTTGTCTCACTAGGTTCCTGTGTCCATGGGAAGTACAAGGGCATAAGTGTGACCTTCTTAGTGAAGATGTCCCCCCACGTAGGGTCACTCATCACTCAGAGTTTCTACTTATATGTTCTTGACCACTCCTGGCTGCAAAAGTCTTGGGACATGTGGTCTTCCTGCTGAGCACCAGATTTCTCAAATAAAATCAGTGTTCCAGACAGTGTTCTAAGACAGAAGGAGGACAAGGATACAGAGGGATAGCCAGCAGTCTGCCACAGCTTTTATTTAAGAGTAAATACAGACAGTTTTTGTTATTAAAAAGTACTTAGAGAATTTGATATCCACAGACCCTCA
Source organism: Cavia porcellus (assembly GCF_034190915.1). NCBI lineage: Eukaryota > Metazoa > Chordata > Mammalia > Rodentia > Caviidae > Cavia > Cavia porcellus. Next base: position 10,134,588 of record NW_026947512.1, on the reverse strand, counting down.
CTAAAAGCACCAGAATGTACTTCATTTAGAAAGAAAATAAAACCAGAGGGAACATAATAACCACAAGAAGCAATGGTGAACACAGAAATTTTAAAAACATGTCACTAAATGCAATTTTTGTTTACTCTTAATAATTTATTTGGTTTGCAAAAGGGTAAAGCTAAAACTGCAAATAAAAACTGTTGGATGGTGGTGGTATTTAGATGAGGTGAGATGTTAAAGTTTTATAAAGCTGGTAGTGGACACACAGATTTATATTTTTCTATATATTTGCCTATAAATGGGAAACATTTCATAATCTGAAAATTTAGGAGAGGGAATGCATACATAGAAATTTAAAGCTCCTATACATCAAAAGATACCATAAATAAAATTAAAAGATGAGAGTGAAAGACTAGAGAGAAAATTCTTACAATATATGCAGCAGGAAAAAAAATCAATGTCTAAACAGAAACTTAACATACATCAATAGAGAAAAGCCAAAATCCAACAGGAAGAGAAAAGGATAGGAATGAGGGCTTATAGGAGAAAAATGCAAATGGATAATAAATATTTTATAAATGCACCCAACCATGAAATCAAGGACACTCAATTTAAATCAAGAATAGAGTACGATCTTTTTACTCACTACAGAAATTAAAATTTTAGAAAATTCAAAGCATTGGCAAGGTAGTAGGTTGAGAATGGCTAGTTTTATAGACAAACCACTTGGCAAAACTTAATTGGATTATAATTTGGTAGCGCTTAAAATACTTAAGTATCCACATTAGGCCCATAGTTATCCTCCTACAAATTCACTCCATGAAATTAATTGCACTGAAGTATGTGAATGAAGGAAATCACTGAGGCATTTACTATAACCACAAAGAGTAGGGACCAGTGCAATGCCCTTTAACAGAAGGAGGATGTATCTACATTGTAGAATATCATGGCAGCTTTGAAAAGTGGGTTCAACTTCTACAGGGAAACAAACATAAAACACACAAGATGAACATGAACACAGCACAATCACATGTATGCTCCTTAAGAATTACTTTGAGCTTAGAAAAAAGGCTAGAGGAATATAGCCAAGAATACTAACAGTGGTTGATGTCAAGAAAAAGCCTGTCAACATCCTTTTGTACTGCTTGAATCATTTAAAAATGATATTAATTCCTCTGACAGAGGATCAATGGCCAGAATGTTCTTAAAACCCCAAAATTAGCCCCCCCAAACAAAAAAATCCAACCAAACAATGAGCAACTGAAATGATTAGACACTTCTTAGAAGTACAAATGACTAATAAATACATGAAAAATGTTCAACATCTCTGGCCATTAGAAAAAAATAATACAATACCAGAGTTGAATTAGTTCCCTCTTATTTCATAGAGAATGGCTATCATCAGCAAATCAAATAACAGTAAATGCTGGTGAGACTGTGGGGGAAAAAGAACCTTTCTACATTCTTTGTAGTAATGCACACTACTGCAACCACTATGGAAATTCCTCAAAAAACTAATAATAGAAATTCCATGTGTCTGACTATTCCCCTTCTACATCTCTTCTTTAAAGAATTAAAGACATATTAAAATGATATATGCATAGCCATATTTATAGTAGCACAATTGAAAATAGCTAAATTTTGGAAACAATAAATGAGATATTTATACATGATGGAGTACTACTCTGCCATAAAGAAGATAAACCAGAGTCATTTGTAGAAAAATGGGTGTAATTTGAGACCACAATGTTAAGTGAAGTGAAGCAGACACAAATCTTGACTATCACGTAGCTTCTGTTATATGAAAAACCCATAATATACATAAAGGCCCAAATAAAAGTAGACAATAGGAAGGAGTGAAACAGATCTTTTGTACCCAAGAGATGGAGGAGAAGGGAAGGGAAGATGGAGAAAGGATTAAAAAAAGAACTGACATGTATTATGTACACGTACTGACTTCCTGTGATGAACATAATCACCATGTACTGCAAACATGTACAAATAAAAGTAAACATTTTTGAAAAATGATCTTTATACCTAATACTCTCATTTCTATGTAGACTCTAAAATAGCTGAATTCCCACATGTAGGGGGTAAATTGATGGTTACTGGGGGCAGGGAGGGAGGGAGAGTTGACAAGAGGGACACTGATCAAAGGACACAAAATTGCAATTGAATTAAAGAAATGTTTAAAATAATATGAGGTATCGCATATGTTATTTTGACTTAGCTATTCTACACTTTACTTTTAAAAATCATACTACTGCTTTGATCCTGTGACTTGAGCAATTATCTCTAAGATGATAATGTGTAATCTATTAACTGGTGATTTCTTACTGTTTGTTTTTTTGTTTTTTGTTTTTTGGTTTTTTTTTTTTTTTGTAGTTCTGTGTTACTTGTACCCTTACACCGCTTTGTTTGTTTTGTTTTTTTCTCTTTTTCCTTTTAAATAAAATTTTTAAAAAATAAAAATCAGCTGGGGATTTAGCTCAGCAGCATAAGCGCCTGCCTTGCAAGCAGGCAGTCGTGAGTTTGATCCCTGGTACCGATAAAAACGAAAAAGACCAAAAATAAATAAATAAATAAATAAAAAATAAAAATCATACTGCACAAATAAACACATAATTTTATCAATTAAAAAATACTTGAACAACTACTTCTAAGATAACAATATGTAATTTATCAACTAGTGATTTCTTCAACTTTTTTTTTTGAAATTCTGTACTATTTCTACACTTTTTTCTGTTTTGATTTTTTTCCCCTAAGTAAAAAAAAGAACTTGAAAAGTGTTTTAAAACTGAGAGAGTAGGATTTTCTGAGAAAAGCTTAGAAAACATTGATAGGCATAATTTTCTCATCCAGTATTTAAACTGATGATACTGCACTTCACCTGGATCTTTCCCTGAGGGCTGTGAGGTTCTGGTAGCACTGAATGTGCAAGGAGACATAGTTGGAAGAAAGCAGATTATATAGAGGAGTAATAGGTTACTACAGGATAGACAGAGGATGCATTTAATATGCATCCCTCTTAGGAAGTAGGTTTTTGTGACCTAATCATCTTAACAATAAAATCAGTCACAGAAGTGGCAGAGCTAGTAGTTGAACCAAAACAATCCTGTTTCCACATTTTCCAGTTACCCAAAGGCCAGCACCTTCTTGAGAAGCCATTTCTGTGATGACCAAGAGCACAGTGTCGGCAGCCATACTCCCCACCCATGCTCCGCCCCTCGCCAGCTCCATCGCCTCAGCAAGTTACTGAGCTGCTCTGTTTCCCAGCGCCCTCTTTTGTGCAGTGATCACAGTAATACCAGTTGCAGATGGTTCTAGAAAGGATTACATGAGTTAGTATCTGTGAAACACTTACCCAGAGTCTGGCCTTGTAAGTACTGGCTATTACTATTATCTGTTTCAGTCACTTAGCTGATCTGTGGGAAAAGTATTTCCCTACGCTCCTCTGTGTTTGGATTGAGTGAAGAATGTGAAAACCCACTGTAGAACTCCATTCTCCCTTCATAATACTTTGTACGCAAGAAAAATTTCTTATCCTAGTGACATACATGGCAATTACAACACCGGCCAGGCCCAGGGATGGGGTCATCCCCTCCCATGCTATAGACTGCCAGCTTTGCCTTCAAGGACTATGATGTCACTCCTGTCTGAATCCATCCTGTGAAACCAAAACCAGTGTTTAGGGGTGTTTTTAGCCAGTGGATGGATGGGGAGTTAGCAAAAGACACAAATTTGTTTCCAAGGCACTATGGAGAGCTGTTTCCTTCTCAAATTGTGTATCTTCCCAGGATACAGAAATACTATGATGGGCTGACTCTGCCATCCCATTGCCAATCTCACACAGACTTCCAAAGAGTCCATAGCTAATGTACACATGCCTGCTCCTCATCCACTCAGTTGGTTAGGGGGAAGTTGGTTGGGACCGGAAAGACAGGGGCTCCGCTACTTGACACTGCAGGAAAGCAAGCACTGAGTAGTCTAAGCAAGCACTGGGCAGGCTTGGAATGGTTCTGTCCAGGTTCTACCAGGGAAATGGGAAACTGAGGCTCCCTCTGTCTTCTATTTTCCATGCTGAACTTGGGAGTCAAGGCACCAAACAGTGCTCTTCCACCAGTAGCTCAAATGGCTTTGGGAAGCATTAAAATGCAGAGGACCAAGAGTGAGGGAAAGGGAGAAATGAAAAAGAAAAGCCAAAAGATGAAAGGAGCAGCTCCTAGAGGCAGCAAGATGCTTCGATTTTCAGGCAAAAAACACCATCTGACTCTTAAAGTCAGAAATCTTTGCAAACTAAGAGCAATTCATGATCGCTGTGATGGTTTTTGTCAGTGGCCCCCAGGCCTCATGCATTTGCATTATGCATTTGTGATTGGTTCATTGTCTAGCGCTTGGGTTGGGGGAGTGAGTGCCACACCTGCCTAGGGGTGGAGCCAGGATGTGATGCAATGGCGGGAAGAAGGCCTGTCTCACTCTCTTGCCAGTTTCCACCTTGCTAATTGCAGCCACCATGAACTGCACCCTGCCATGCCCGCCTGCCTTGGAGCCAACTGAGTATGGACTGAAACCTCCAAAAACTATAAGAAATAAACCTTTCCTTTCCCGACTTTGGGCATCAGGTATTTTGTTTCAGCGATGAATAAAAAAGGAGCTAAGACAAACATGGAGAGGCTATGCTCTCTCAACGAGATGATCATGGACTCTTTTTAACAAAGGAGTAACTTCGGGCAAATTGCTTAATTTTCCTTAGCTTCCCCCTCTAAAAGATCGAATAGTCACACATTCTATGATACAGTGGGTTGCACTGGCCTAAACACAATGGAATTTTATTATCTTCTCATATGAAGAAGATCCAGACATAGACCATTCTAAGCTGCTCCTTAGAAGACTCTAGGATCTTTTCTGGTTTTACCCTACAGTTCTTGTCACATGGCTTCAAATTTGAAGTATTTTTCATCTTCCTTGATGGCTGCCAAAACACCAGCCATCATGTCTGATTTCTAGGTAGGAATGATAAATAAGGAGATGGGTCAAAGGCACACTGTTAGTACAGTCAGTGCTCTTAAAACAATCTCTGGACTCCTCTCTCACCTTTCATTGATATTTCTTTGGTCATCTGTTGTGGTTTGGATTTTTAAAAAAAGTTCTCCGACACAGGACTGAATTCATCTCAAGAGTTAAAATTTCTTTCAGTGACCTGCAATTTATCGCATTGTAGAACGTTATTCTTATCTTGCAATGACACTTTTTTTTTTACTGGTGATTGACTTCTACTTTTGCCATCTGAGTTGATTTGAATGTCTGAAAACAGGTAAAAGATGAAATATGAACCCTTATTCTCATGTGGACAGAAATGTACAGGGAAATAAAATTAACACATATAAAAGTTCCCCCAAAGCTAATATGTTCAGAGTGGGACACTAACTTTATTAATGAGTTAGTCCATAGATAAGATCATAGCTAAATGTTCCGTTAGGAGATGGGTCCTGGTGGGAAGGTGGAGCTCCCTGGGACACCAGCAGAGAGGATAGACTCTTGTTCCCAGCCGCTGCCTCCCTCTCTGTCCCCTGCCCCACCTCTCTGCTTCCTGCAGAGGTGAGCATTTCTCCTCCTTCATGTCCTCCTGCTATAAGGGTTCCACTTTGACACCAGCTGCCCATGGACTGAGACCTCTGAAACCATGAGCAAAATCAAGTTTTTTTCCTTTATGTTGCTTTTCTCAGGTCTGTGCTCCCAATATGGAAAACTCATACATCCCGGCGTATAACAAAGGCTAGAAAGTGTCTTTTCATTTTGTGCATTGCTACCTGTAGTAAAACAGGGACTGTGTTCTATGAGACCAGTTGGCTGAGTGGTCACTGCCGGACACCTCAGAGTCTGCAGCACAGCCAAAGTCACTGCAATGCGAAGGCACTTTTGAACTCAGAAGGGCTTTGCAGCTGCTCTGGCTGCCTTCACAACGGCTCTGTAAAGTGGAAACTGAGGTACAGACTGATGATCAAAGTCAATAGCCGTTAAATGGCAGAGATGGGACTCAAGCTTGTCTTTTCATAGCTTCGAAAAGGAGAGACCCAGAGTGAGAGGCTTTCCTGGGAGGTTTGTCATGAGTCTGTTGAGGGGAGCTTGCATTCAAATGCACACAGCCAACTCCCCATTGAACAGAGGCTGGAGACTGGGGGCAGGGCCCTCTGGGGTGCTGAGCACTTGAACTGCTGTCCCTGACGCCTGGAGCACACGCAGCCCTTGTTACCTCCAGCCTCACAAGCTGTGGTCATGCTGTCCTCTTTGAGATTATGGATGTTTTTAATTTTCCTTTTACCAAGGGCCTTGGGACCCGAGGCCTTCAGGCATGAGTGCCTATAAATTGCATCTTATTACATTATTAATTACTGTGTTATCTGGAGTCAAATAACTGAGTAATGCTTTGGCAAGCAAAGCTGGGAAACAGAAATCTTCCCTGATGCCTTCCTGCCCGCCCTGCCCAGCCCCCAGAGACGTCTGAGGTCCTTCACCCCAATGTGTTTTGTAGTCTTTAAAAGAAAGAGTCACCAGCGACCATACAGAAGCTGCCAGACTGAGGCTAGGGAAGCTCTAAGAACCGAGGCAGAAGTTACCTCCCAGGAAGCAATAACAGAGATGGATGGATGTGTGGCAGTGTCTGCAGTCCCGGATAGATGCGGATGGGGCCAGATGGAGACAAACCAGCCTGAGGGCTGGATGCAGCTTGCCAAGGAGAAGGGAAGGGAGAAGATGGGTGTTAGCTTTGTAGGATCAGAGGTTAAACCACGGCTGCCTCTGAAACTGAGTGGGCTGTGACTGCAACAAATACCCGAAACAACCAACTTATAAAGAGAAAAGGGTTATTTTGGCTGTCAGTTTAGGATGCTCCAATCCATGAGCACAGGGCCTCGCTGCTTTGGGCCTCTGGTAGCACAGCATGATGGGAACATGTGACAGAGCAAAACCACCCACCTATGCCAAGGAGGAAAAAGAGGCAGGTCAGGTCACAATATCTCCCTCAGAGGTGCCTGCAGTGACCTGAACACCTCTCCTGAAGGCTCCATCACCTGTGTAGCACCACAGACTGAGGACCGCAGCTTTACCACATGACCTCTGGGGGACACTTATGATCCAGGCTATGGCAGAGTCTGTGGTCTGTTCTCCAAGACTCTCCTGATCCCCTAATCATTTTGGTTTCCCTCGTGGTGACCTCAGATCACCAAGATAAGGAGGTCCTGCTCCCTAGCAGGGAACTCACCTTTGCTTCTTGGTCCCCAGGGAACTGAACCACTAATCCACAGTCACCCTCCAGTTTGGAGGCATCCTGGGAGGTTTCTCACAGGCTTTTATAAGATCCCAGAAGAATGGAGTGCTCCGTAGTAGGGCTGCCAGTGCCTGTTAGATGTTTAAGAACTTGTGAGCATCTTGAGCTACCATAGCTGGAGGTAGAGCTTCCTCCCACATTGGCTGGAGGAGTCAAATGCATAACGTAAGTCAATAAGATTGCTAGTGGACTCACATGGGAGAAGCAAACCTTGGCATCGTCCTGCTGCATCTATATCCTGGATCAATTCCTGACTCTCAGAATTTCTGTGAGGATTAAAGAACATACATCAAGCCATTGCACAGTGCCTGACGCAGAGTAAGTGCTTAGTGGAAGTTTGCTGTACAGTTGCTGCACTCAGCCCTGAGTGAAAGGAGCCCCTCTGCTCACTAGAGCAGGTGCGGGCAGACAGGCAATGGTACCAAAGGCCAGAGGCTCCAGGATCCTCAGGGGTGGCTCCAGGGACTCAAGGGCCTCACACGCAGAAAAGGGGGCACCTTGGACTTTCCAACTTGGGATTAGACCCACTGGCAAGCTCTGGAGAAGGTAACATGTCATCAAGGACCGGGACTAAGCAAAGCCAGGTCTGGCCCAGTCTCTGGCACATACTAACTAGATGTTCCTGGGCACGTGGCTTAACTCATGGAGCTTTGGTCACCTTGTGTATGACATAAATGAACACTTCCCAGGGAACCCCCAGTCAGACCTAGATGGGGTGCCATCAGCCAACCTGAGCCAGCCAGTGCAGCCATGATCACCCTGAGTTTGGCTCCCAGAGGCCCTGCCAAGAAAGGACAAAGCTGTAGGGTGAATACTCCACTCCCCGAATGAAGAGGTATCTGCAGAGGACAACACTTTCCGCAGACACCTCACCCGATTCCAGTTATCCAACTGTCATCGGCAGACCTGACTTTGTGGCTCTGTAGCCCTTTTTGGACAGAGAAAGGGCCAAGAAATTCAGGCCAGAGAGAGACAGGCTAAGAAGAGATCATAGGTCTAGAAGGAATGAGGACTTAGGTTCTTCATAACCAATACCCAGTACCATCCGGCCTCATCTGGCTGGTGCAGCCCTGTCTTTCACACAAATGTGCACACTCCCTGTAATGGGCCAAACACCTGCCTTTAAAACCCACAGAGGATGGAAAGCAGGGCCCTTTCACATGGACAGTAAAGACTCGGTGTGTTTTACAGAGAGAAAAGCCCTATTTGGCTGAAACGCTGTGAGAATCAAGCTATACACATAAAAGGCTTTGCCCGGGGCCTGGCATAGAAGAGCTGTTTTGCAGATGTTAGCTACATGTTACTGCACTGCACCGCTCCCAGAGCTCCCCAAACACCGCTGTGCAAGATGGACACTGCCCAAAACCCCCTCTTTCCCTAGGTCCTGATGGGTGCAGCCCCTCCAGATCTGGGTGGTGGACGTCCTTTGTCACCTCCACAAAGGCAGGCATGACAAGGGTGCGCCCCTCGCTTGGAGGAAGCGCAAGCAATCCAGGACACCTTTCCTGACTTTGCCTCCAGGTGACCTTCCTGTTTTTTCACTTTTCTCTCTTCTCAACTTGGGCGCCCAAGTGGCATAGCCAGCCAGAAGGCAGCGTGGGCAACACTAAGGACGGTTTTCTTTCCTCCTTTTTTCAAAGTTCATCTAAAGCTTTGGTCTCTTACCGCTGCTCAAAGCCAGTGGCTGATTTTCAGAACAAATATGCTACCTGCTCTACCCCTGGCCCTCAGTCAGGGCTTTCCAGCCTAGGTGCCTGGACCTGACTGGGCTAAAGTGACAATCAGGGAGAGAAAGATGTTGGGAGAATCACTGGGGTTTTGCTCTGAGTCAGGCTTGAGCAGGAAGCCTGGCAGAGGCGGTGGCTGCTGTTTCCATTTAAGTGTTGTCCACTCTCAAGTCACTTATCAGGTAAGCCCACGAGGCAGACTCCTGCTCCCAGTGCACTAATGACACTTCACAGACACAGCTCCATGCTGCTTCCAAACAAAACCCAGCACACTGTCCCCGTGCTCCTGGGGAAAAACTCACTGGCTCCCTAGACTGCTCAGCCAGTCCTCACTGACTGCCAGCAGTTCCAGCTGGACATCCCCTGCCCTCCAGCCTTCCTCCCGCCCTTCCCCATCCACTGCAGTCAAAAGCCTGGGTCACGCCCCAGGGCCCTCTGAGAAGCTGCTGAGACAGTGCCAGGCGCCTGATCTGTGCTGCTGGAAATAGCACCACCTGTTTGGTAAAAATTCTAACCAGCTGCTCAGGTTATGCCAGGGGTCAACAGGGCTGAGATGTTCAAATCCATCCTTTAATTTTATCAAGTTCTGGGCTTCTTCATGTCTTACCTACAAACTGCAAAAGATCCCAGCTGTTGCCTCAAAGACCCTAGACCAAACAGGCTCACAACTGAGTTTGAAATCTTTTCACAGTGCTTCAGTCCTTTTTCTTAGACTTTTGGCTTTAAAAAAAAATATTATTGTATCATCATTATCATCATCATCATCATCATCATCATCACCATCATGAAAATCAAACCATGGGATAATTTAGACTACCAAAGAAGTAACAAGTAATAAGCTGAACAACTGTGGGTCCACCCACTACACAAGTTGAAAAATAGTAACCAATCTGTTGAAAATTACCAGTATATACCAGTCCTGTTCTCTTTGCTCCTACCCCAGTTGTAACTACCATCTTCAGTTTATCTAAAAGACACTATGCCCACGTCTTTACACTGCATACTATTCTTAAACATTTTATCTTAAGGTAATTGTAAAGTCGCATGAAGTCATAATACATAGCATGCCAGGTGCATCTGTCGTCTGCTCCATTTTGCCTGAACATCTTACAAACTATAATACAACATTGTAACTGGAAAACTGACACTGGTGCAGCACACTGACCTTATTCAGATTTTACCTCTAACTCTGTGTGTACTTAGTTCTCTACAATTTTATCCTGAGTGCAGATCATGTGTGCAACTCCTCAATCAAGGTACAGACCAGTGTCATCTGACAGCCACTGTAACCTTCTTTCCTCTCCTCTGTAACTGCCACTATCACTCTCATCTACATTTCTATAGCCTTGTCATTTCCAGTTAATACAAATGGAAACTATAGTATGTGTCTTAATTATTTTGTTTTGTTTGCTATTTCAGTGCACAGTTTGTAGAGGTTTCAGTCCATAACTGGCTGGTTCCAAAGCAGAGCAGCATGGCAGAAAGGGATTGCAGAGGAAAAGCCATCCATGGCAGGGCAGGCAGAAGAGTAGCAAAACAGGGAGTCTTCCTTTCCCTTTTATCCCATCCAGGCTGCAAGCCTACTGGACGGTGGTACGCACACCCGAGGTGGGGCTCCCCATTATCCACATCCAGAACTACACTAAGCCAATCAATGGACTGAATCAGACATCACATCCATATTTACAAACCCTAGATCCAGCCACTCTCAAAAGCCCCTCCTGGGAATGTATGTGGCTTGAGGGGCATTGTAGATATAAACTATAGCAATATATAATCTTTTGAAGTGGTTTTTACAATGTTGCATGTCTCAAAAGTTTTGCTCTTACATTGATTGCTGTCCTGGTCCACTTATGGTTGTACCAGTGTCCATTCATCTGTTGGAGGGCATTTGGGTTGTTTCTAGTTTGGGACTCTTAGCAACAAAGCTGCTGTGGCTGTGAAGTGGAGAGACTTTTGTGTGAATGTAAGTTTTCATTCCTCTGTATGAATGGCCAAGATTGATACCAATGGGCACATGGTGAACACACGCTATTATTTTAAATTATGATGCAGATTCACCTCTTTAAGCATGTAACAGTATCACTATAGATTTGTTGGTTCTGCTGCTCTTTTGTCTTTCTCAACATAAATTCATCTTGCCCAGGTTGATAAATGTACCTCTAGTTTATTTGTGGTACTGTTAAGTAGTGGTAGTTCATTATATGACTATTCTATAATTTGTCCATTTTATTCTGGTTTGGGAAGGCATAAAGTATTTGCAAGGGAATGAATTTGGTAGGCAAGGAAGTAATTTAGTTTCCTGGTTTTAGAATAGAAAAATATGGAAAAAGTCTTAACTAGTATAAAGAGACTTTGCCACGAACCCAACCTTTCCATGTTTAGTTATCTCATCTGTGAAATGGGAATCTCAACAACAACAATAATAATATCCTTAATGTGTCTGGGAATTAAATAATTATAAATATGAATTAAAACTAAAACATGCTGAATACATGGCAAGGACTTTTAATAATTAACATGAAATACTTATTCTCATCAATGGGCATACCAACTAAACTTCAATTTCAAATAATTCCCTCCCATTAATACCTGTCCTGCTTTGGGCATCAGAAAACACCATGAGAACACAGGTCAGAGCAACCATAGAGGTCTTGGTTTAGTCTCTCTTGAAACTTAAGGTTGTTATCCCATTACAGATGAAGAAACTGAGGCTCAGCTGAGCCAGAATCAGTGATGTCAAGGGCCTTCAGGAAGCCCTGGGCTGTCCACCACTCGAGGTGCAGGCAGATGCTGTGGAGGGGGCTTCCGTCCTGCCACAAGGTGGCAAGAGCTCTTCCCAGACCCAGCCCCAGTGGGACCCCAGGTATACAGGGAAGGACTGGATCCTGCCGGGTGAGACAGCTGCTCTGCTCCCACACAGCAAGCAGAGGGTAGGAGGAAGGAGGCGACAGCGGAGGAGCCTGCAGCAGCGGGAAGAGCTTTGACACACACACTGCTGGACTGCTGGACTCAGCAACCAGGTGACATGTGACAGTCGAAATATTTAAAACCTGTCAGTGCTCAGGAAAGAGAATTATTCTAGCCAGGAATGAAGGGAAGTATGGAGGCAGAAGTAGCAAGTGAGGAGCAATGGTATAGAATGCAGAGGGAGAAGTCACCTCCCTTTCCCTTGCTCTGCCTCAGTTTCTCTTTCTGTAAAGCGTGGGGATTGAGTGGATGTGCTCTGCGGCCCTCAGGTCCAGTCTGAACCCCCCCCTCCAGCCTTGATCATGCTGCAGCTTCTCTCCCGGGTGTTGTAGGTGGGGGTGAGTGAAAACCGTCACATCCAGCATCAGGGGAGGTGGACCAGTCTGTTGGGGAGGCCTCGTCTCTGAAGGGACCAAGCAGGGACCCCAGCCATGTGTGGCTTAACTGAGGAGCCGCTGCCCCAGCTGCACAGTCCACTCCCTGGAAAGACCCAGGAAGGACAGGGGGACAGCAGAGCCCTGGGCCTGGAGAATGAGGGCTGGAAGGGAGGGGCCAAGACCATAAGGGAAGAGAGGCGCTGGGTCCCACAGACCCCTGGGCAGGGGAGAAGCTGACATAGCTACTGAGACCTGTGGGCCTCAGGACACACCCCAGGGCAGTGACTGTCACCACCAGGAACCCACCTAATCTGCCAGGGCCTGAGGATGAATAACCTGGCCACCCTCTGAGGACAAAATATGAGGGAGCCAAGGGCTGGGGAAGATGTGAGCAGAGCAGAGGTCTGACCTCCTCCCAGCACACTCCTCTGCTCTCTGTCTTTTTTTAACTGCACACTGAGCTATAATTCACCCCATACCATCCACCATCGAAGTGTACAATTCAGTAGGCTGGAGTACACTACATTATGCATTTTTTAAATTGTGATAAAAAGACATATAACCTAAAATGCACCCTTTTAATCATTTCTAGGCAGAGAAGTCAGTGGTAGTAACGTCATTCACAATGCCCTACAGACAGCATCACTATCTATGCCGAGACTTTTCATGAACCTACACAGCGGTACCCATGAATCTGTGGCTCCTCATTCCTCCCTCTCCCCACCCCGGTAACCTCTGACTGCATGTTTCTAGGATCTGCCTGCTCTAGTTTATGTAAGTGAAACTGTACAATATTTGTCTTCATGTCTGAATGATTGCAGTTAGCATGATATTTTTGTGGCTCAGTGATGTAACATGTGTCATGACTTCTTGGTCTAGCTGGACTTTGTTTTGTTTGTTTGTTTTTAGCAAAATATATTTCTAGTATTGTCACATACATCTCCAAACACTAAACCTTATTATCCTCACTGAAAGCCCTTTAAGGTCAATGCTTTTCCTTTCTCAATTTTACAGGACGAGGCACAGAGAAGTCAAATATCTTGTCCAAAATCAAACTCAGTCAGTCAGTGAGTACAGTCAGGACTAACCAGGCCCAGGCAGGGTAAGCACTCACCGATGCAGTCCACACTCTCCTCCACTAGACTCCTCTCCCGTGCCCCTGGGTCCACTGCAGCATGCACTGGTTAGTCCTGTGGGTTCTGTTTGGGGACCTTCTTCATTTTGGGGTTGCTCTTCCCATCCCTAGCCATGGTCATATTGCAGGCCTCTTCTCTCAGGGCTGGGGTCAGTGGGTGTGGACTGTTTAACTGTCCTGACCCGCTCAGTCACCCCACCACATCAGATAGACCACCAGAGGCTGTAGCCCTCAGGATTCATTGGTCTTCAACAGTGGGCCCCCAGCATCCCTATCTGGGGCTGGCCCGGACATCTGCTGTAAGCCCATCTTCTCTGGGAAATGACCACTTGCAGTTAATTTGTAAATGCAGTTTCTGATAGCAAATATGTGACCCTCAACTCATCCCACACCTTCCCATCATCCTCTCCTTGTTTCCTCATTCCAGGTTTGGTCAGAAGCTGGTCTCTACGCCCACCTATGTTAGAGGCCCACACCAGCTACCTGAGCCCACAGGGTTGGAAGCACCTTGGAATTCGGGTGGTACAGAGTTTAGTGTAGTGACACGAGACTTATACCCCTGGTAAGTACAAGGGACTTGCCCAGCAAGGTCTGGGCAAGTCCCCGGCACTGGGCACATTAATAGTTCTGCAGTGCAAGGCATGAATATTCACGCCAAGGAGGATAAGGAAAACACTATAAATAGCCACAGCTCAGGCAGGTTTTGCCTCCAAATGACTTACATAAAAAATAAAACAAACAAACAAAAAAAAAACCAGTTTGCTGGCTTGGTGCATTTCAGTGGCAGATAAAGAAGGCAGGCCTAGCTTCTCCTTATTCCTGGACTGTCTCCCTTTACTTCCTAGCTGTCACCTCCTTGCCAGTCCATAGCTGCATCTGCTGTCACCAAATGGCCTCCTGCAGGAGACTTCTCTATTCCTGCCACCACCTGCTCCAAGAGAATGTGGAGAGCACCCAGCTGCCAGCTGCTTCTCCCTAAGCACTGTGTGCATCTGGAGTCCTTGAACGCTCAGTGGGGACTTCATTTGATGCACTCCTCCAAGCACAGAGGTGAGGAGTACGTTCCTCTGTTACAGGAAGGGTTTCCGCTCATGGCAGATGAAGTACAGCAGAGCAGGTAAAGATGGCGGGGGAATGGGTGAAGGAGACTGAGGAATATGCTTTGCCAGCGGGCCATGAGGCAAGGCTGCTGTGTCTCAGACAGTCCTCCCTGACTTCTGTCCACTGTGTGGACAAGCGTGTGTGCCCTGTGCCCTCAGCATGAGGCCAGAGGGTACACACTAAAAAGCAGTGTTCCCCAGGATGCCCTGAGTCACCAGAGTACAGGCAAGGTTGAGTTGGTCCCCTGGAACCAGCATGCAACCAGAATGATGAGGAGGGCAAGCCCACACTATCATACACTTCTTTAGGCCAGAGGTTCTAGGGTTAGGCAACAGGGAAGCCCAGCTTTGCATGGATTCAGGTGCAGCCCACATTGGGAATTCTACAGAACCAATGGGAAGTACTAGGGGTGTATTTTGCAGAAACTTGTCCTTTGATGTTATGCAAATGGCACAGTGTGCAAATGCAAATTTGTGAACATAGAATTGCCCACTCTTAATCCCTTAGGTTTGGGAGACCTGGGGTTTAAAGGTCCCTTTGTACCTTTGGTGGTTTGAGCCAACCCTCAGCCTGGTTCTCTAGGAAGATTCTCCTGCTGCCCTTCGGAGGAAAGGAGGCCACCATCCTGCATCCTGTGGGAGCTGGAGAGGGAGCCACTGAGGGAGGAAGTCAGTCTCAGCTCCCAGCCCCCCGGGGTGGGTGCCTCCCACCTGCAGGGCTCTACCACACCCCTGCCCTTGCTGTGAACCAGGCACACTGCAAAGGTAGGATGGGCGCAGGAATGGAAAGAGGCAAAGGAAGATCATCAAGCATGAAAAGATGACAAATAAAGACGAATGGAGAGGAACAAACCAAGAACAGCTCACTTATGCTCTCCTCCTCCTCCTGTTTTCCCTAGATCAAATTATGACCTGGAATCACTGGATACATATTTTATTATGTGGATAATTTAAAGGATTAGAGTAAGACAAAGAATTCATAAGCTGTAGTCACATTAGAAGACAAATTGTTTCCATTAATCTCCGAAGAAGGGAGGGAAGGAGAGAAATGAGAAAATGTGTGCGAACAAGGCCAAAGCAGTCAGAGGAAACCGCCCAGAAGGGGGTGCGTAGAGACAATGAGGCTTTCTTCCCTCCCAGGACTTTGCAGGGTCCCACCCTGGCCCTATTCAGGGCTCAGCTCCAAATAAGAATGATTTGCATTGCAGATTTATCTCAGCTGCTTTTTGCTTCTGTTGCCAACTAGCGATAGTTTAAATAACATGTATTGTTCTGCGCGATTCCTTATGCAAATGTTTCTGGCCTGTTTGTTACTCCTGCATAATTTCCTAGGCTGGCTGTCTGGGCAGAAACAGCAGCTCATCTCCCAGCTGTGCCAGAAGTCACCTGCCGAAGGCAAAGGGCTCCAAGAGGGGTTTTATATCCTAGCTCCATCCTGCAAGGCAAGCAATTGTGTCTTAAAGAGCAGAGTCTCCAAGCCCCATCTCTGGCTGGATCCTACGTTTTACAATGTCCTCCAGGTGGGAAGAACTTTCAAGAATCTATTCTGATAGTAGGAGTTTGTAGTAGAAGGAAATGAGGTCCAGATGGGGAAGTCCCACTGTGCCCACAGCACATGTGTCCCTGTTGGATGCTGGCAGCCTAGAGCACTCTGCCAAGGCAGACTGAAGCCAAGCATTAGCCTTCTGTGGATGAAAGAATGAATGAATAAATGACCTCAGACTTAATGAAAGAATTGTGCATGCATCCGCCGAGCACCCACTTTTTACTAGGAACACAATTAGCAAGTGAGGACACAAAGCCAGCCCCACTCTAAAGATCAGTCCCCTGGATCCCAGGCTAGGGCACAAGAAGCAACACGACCTCTAAAGATCACTCCCTTCTTCAGTCTGCGAGCTCACAAATCCTAGATTCTGAAAGCCCAAAATGCTGTTCTCCTTCTTCTTTTTTTTATTTAAAGATTAAACAAAACAGAAAGCGGTAGAAATAATACATGCTTTCAAAGAAAAACTAAACAGTAAGAAATCAGTAGTTGATGATTACATATTGTCCTCATACAAATAGTTGTTCAAGGTACAAGAATGGAACTTGTAAAGTGGGAATTCAAACAGTGAGACTGCAAACAGTTCTGTTCAACTATCCAACAGAAACTTAGTAATATGGTTATCAGTCCTATACACTTAAACATACATGCAGTTATCCATATCTTCTTTATGTTGAGATTAAACAAACCATAGCAGGCTAAAATCACTCTGAGCAAAGAATAATAGTATTGCTGGATTTCACATCATGACAGTATGGGATCAGCACTGGGTACTGTAATATCTCTTTTTTGTCAAAGTATTTGTTCATTTCATCATGTGTTATAAGGTCAATTCTCATAAACTGTTTATTGGTTCTATGCATGCATGAGTCTTAACATGCATTTCTATCCTTTCTGTATTAAAGAGAGAAACAAAACAAAGCAAGACAAAACAAAACATATTCCTATAAACACATGAAATGAAAACAGACATAAAACCATTGTACAAGGAGTTCTACAATGGTTACTGCATTGTCTCTTGTTATCTTCAATAGAATTTGAAAGGGTTTTGGCCCAGACAGGGCACTGTAGCCAGAAAAGCCTCAACCTGAAGCAGGAAGCCCCTATTTCCCCCACCCCTAGGAATTTACCTGTGACGCCATCTTCCCGCGAAATTTACATATGGCACCAAACCTAGGACCAATGGGCTACCTGTGCATCCCTAATGCCCTTCCTAGATTCCACCCCAAACCAAGGCTACTTACATACCCCCACGCCACATGTCCGCCAGAGAGATCGCCAGTCACCAGCAGTGGGGGATGCCGGTCATCTCTCTCCGTGTTCTCAGAATAAAGGCCGCTTTTTATTTTATACTTCTCATCTTTTGGAAATAATCCTATAAGAACTGTCTATATCATCAGACATAGTATAATTGAATATAGCAGTACATAACAATATTAATAAAAATAAAACTTTGTAGATAGTGTAAAACTTCAAAAACAGGTAGTAATCAAACCAGAATGGGTATCATAGTGAATCTAGTCATCTCCAGTGTCATTGTCTCAGACTTGATACTATCAATCATAACTGTTTTGAATAAAATTTGTCAATACCAAACGGCAATCAAACAAACCAGATTTAACTAAGATCAGTCATGATAAAACAGTAAAAGTTATATGGGGCTCCAGATTAAGTTAATAGGAAATTAAAGATGATTACTGTACTATATCCTGTTATTTTGGGGATAGCTGTCTGTGCCCTCAGATTTAGTGCAAGTAGACAAATTGGGACAGAATAAAATCTATCTAAGCAGAGCAGTGTGAATAATGTGAGTTTTAAATCCTGATACACTATTAACAATATCCTTTGCCATCTTTTTTAAGACTATTCCTCCCCTTTTACTCCCCCAGGATGCACTGTGCAGTTTTGAGTCTCATCAACACCCTCAGTTTTTAGATTGGGGGGAAACCTGCTATTTATCTAAGTGGTTCCAAACCTTCTCCCTCCTGGACTTGATCTCTAGGTGTATTCCTTTACCTATTAAAGCCTGTCTTTCCAACCTATCTACAAATACTGGTTGAGTTGCCCCTATTACTATCTGGTTCCCTGTCACATAGAATATTGTTTTCTCATATTTGATTTTTGGTCCATAAACTCTTTTTCAGATTAATTATATTTCTTATAAAGAGCATCTCAGTGGACCCTACCTCCTGATCTACTTTGCCTGTGTTTCTCTCTCTCTCTCTCTCTCTCTCTCTCTCTCTCTCTCTGTCTTTCTCTCTCAGTGTATCAAGGCCATCTATAAGAGATTATAGCCTACCTTCTCTGCCTCATTTCTGTTGTGCTCTTTTTCTGCCATTAGTTGTCTGCTTTTCTTCTTCATTCCACTTTCTACTCCATTCATTGAGGTATCTCTGCCACTGTTCGGAATCCTGTTACTTTTTTCTCTCTCTAGAATGTCCTTCAGTGTTCTCTGTAGAGTTAGATTGGTGGTTGCAAATTTCCCAAGTTCCTCTTTGTTTTGGAATGATCTTGTTTCTCCATTAATTTCTAGAGACAGTTTTTCAGGGTACATCAATCTGGGCTCGAAGTTGTTTTCCTTCAGGGCTTGGAATACTTTGCTCCAAGCTCTTCTTGATTTGATGGTCTGTGTCAAGAAGCCTGCCATGATTTTGATGCGTTTTCCTTTATAGATGATCTGTTTCTTTTCTCTGATGGCTTTTAATATTCTGTTCTTATATTGAATTACTGGGATCTTGATTATTATATGACTGGGTGTAGCTCTGTTTTCGTTGTAAGTGGCTGGAGTTTTATGTGTCTCATACATCTGAATATCACTTCCTTTTCCTATGTTTGGGAAGTTTTCCTTAATTATTTCTGTGAATAGCCTTTGTAGTTCGTTTATTTGTATCCCTGCTTCTTCATTCACATTCTTTATTCTTAAGTTATAGATCCTCTTGTCATCTTCTAGCTTTTGTATTGTTACTGCCTGTTTCCTTGTTCTTTTTAAGAAATTTTTCCTTTTAAGATCACACATTGCAAACTTGTCTTCCAATTTGGATAATCTATCCTTAGTTTCTTTCAAGCAGTTTTGTCAGCTTTCAATGGAGTTTTTTATTTCCTGATAATCTCTTTGAACCTGCTTCATGTATTTTATGTTTTCTTTGTATTTTTCATCAAATGTTTCTCTGCTTTTTTTGTGCTCCTCCATTCTTCCATCTGTGTCTTGAGAGGAACTTAACATTTCTTTTATTAATCTACTTATATCTTGCTTTACTTGGTTAAATATTTCACTTTTGAACTCATCTATGAGGTCTTGAAGATACCTCTTTATGTCCACTGATGCCATGTCTGATATTACATGTTTGCTGTCCTCAATCTCTTTTGCATTTACCTCTCCTGGATCAGTGTTCTCAGGGTTGGGCACTGGGGACTTTTTCTTGTTGCTTCTTCTCGTGTTTTTGGTTTCTTCCATACAGGCATAGAGGAGTTCCCAGTCCCTTTCCTTGTTGGTTATGGTTCTTCTGAAACATGCTGGCTAGGTAATCCTGCCCACTCTAGTGTGCTATTGAAGTGCAAACAGGGGTGGCATATGCTGGCTCCTTTCCTCCGGGTCAGTTAACCTACTAAGGCCTTCACTGCATTAGTGTGCGCTGTGTGTAGGGAACTGGTTTGGGACAACTTATTGGGTCTCAGCCAGGGGTGTGACCCAGGCCAAGCATACCCCACCAATCTCATCTAGGAAGGGAACAACTGACTGAAGTCACTGCTGTTTCTTGTTCTTGCCAATCCTGCCTCATTCCAAAATGTCATCCCATTGGTGCCCCTTTCCCATGGAAAGGTTTTATTACCAGCACTCACTGCAGGTCAATGCAGGTCCCTTGCTGGCTTCATTCTCCACTGGGCTCACCAACCTCTAACTTCAATGCGACTATACTTCAGTGTGACTGTAGTTCCAGTGAATCAAAGAGGCAGGAATTCGGGTGCACAAGAGCACAGAATCTTAGCTGCCTCAATAGTAGCCCCAGGAATGCATGTTTGACTGGCTCTTTTTGCTTTAGTTTCTTCCTGGGTTGAGAGGATCCATCTCCTTCTGTCCAGGACTCCCCACGCTGTGTTATTTCAGCATCTGAGTTGTCTGTCTCAGGGAGCCTCTGTATTCTTCTCTTATGTATCTGCCATCTTTACTGGAAGCCTGCTGTTCTCATTCTTAATAGATCCCTACAATCACCAGCCACCCACTGACTCAGAGCAGGGTTATGGCAGATCATGCAGATTGCACATGGATAGGCCTAAGAACACCATTCTATGCTGTCATTCATTCATTCATTCACCAAATACATAATGTCCTCCCACAATCCTTGCTACATGGGGCAGTGTTTGGATGCAGATGTGTCAGCTTGAAGTGCTGCTCCTCGAGTTTGTGCCTTCACTCAGTACTTTCTGAGTGACACTGGCAACTTTAAACTAAATTTTATTTTCTTCCCCTGTGAAATGGGGTTCAAAGTTGATACAGGATGGTGTAAGGTAATAAATGCAAGCTTCTTAGCATAGAACTGGGTACACAATAATCATTCCAAGATTATCAGTTTTGAAAATAAATGTTACTCAGCACTGGGAAAACAGAAATGACTCTCGATATCTCTGCTCATTCTTTGGTTTCCTCATAACCTGAGACCTTGTACAACATGCTCTGGGGAAAGCATGGGCCAATTGACTCTGTCCAGTGGTGACCAGGATGGCCTCTCAAGAGGCCACGATGGGGCAAAGTCTTAAGGAAGAGCCGAAGTTCTTTTTTTTTTTTTTTTAAAGCCAGTCAAATTTAGCAGTGGGGGGGGTGGTATACCAACTTTAGTGACACTAATGTTAATAAGTTCTGATAACCCACTGCCATCGGACCAGCCAGAGCCGAAGTTCTTAGGCAGACCAGGGGCACGGCCTCTGGGCAAAGGAGCAGGTACAAAGATCGAGGGAAGCAAAGCTTGCTCTAGAAACCATGGGCAGGCCAGCGTGGTCCAAGCAGTTTCCCAAAATGTGGCCCATGTTGGACCTGAGATGACTCTTGCTGACCGAGCACATCCTCCTCCCCTCCCCTTTGGGCTCTCACTTGATTTGTATAGGGTCTCACTCACTCTCAGGATCCCTCTCTGTTCCATGGGCCTGCATGGCTAGCTGTCAGGATTTCACCCCCGACTGGAGCTTATGCTTGGGAATCATTGTACTGTGCATGAGGAAATAGATTAAATGAGCACAAAATTTTCCTCTTAAAATTGTTGATTATTAATAAGTCAATAAGTAAATTATTTATTGACTTATTTACTTATTTTATTTTTGTCTTTTTGAGACAGGGTCTCACTATGCAGTTTGAGCTCACTTTGTAACCCAGGCTGGTCTCAAATTTGCAACAATCCTTCTGCCTCAGTCTCTTAAGTGCTGGGATTATAGCAGCACACCACCATGCCCAGCTTAAAGACAAGTTAAAAGAAAAAAAGCATGAGTCATTTTAAAATATGTTAAGTAAATAAATGTGCGGGTGGTGCTCAGAGACTACAAAATCCCTAAGAGACTGATGTTTAGGTTACCCCAGACTCAGAGATAAACACAAAGGGGAAAAATCAAGGTTCTCAAACTGGACAGGGAGCCCTCACTGGCCAGACCAGAGAACTCTGCTTTCTGAGAGAAAGGACTTGAGCTGGCTTCATTCACGAAGCACCCCGATACCTCTGCAGAAACCCAAGGAGCCAGTCGTCTTCTTTTCTACATCAGACTTAGTGATGCAAACCTGGAGCCCACTGTGTTCTTTCTGTGGTGCTAGCTGAGGGTGAGCTCATCACCAGCTAGGTGGCACATTGCTCTGCAGCTTCCACTGTGTCATGGGCGGATGGAATCCCGGAACCTTTATACAGAGGAGGTGAAATGACTCAACGGATCTCTTGCTGATGCATTGAGGCAGGGAGGCTATGATGGGTGGCTCAGTCCCAGAATCCAGATGTTGTGAGTGTGGTCTGCAGGCTGCCTGTACTTGCTAAAAAATGCAGGTCCCAGGGCCTTCCATTAACAGAGGAAAAAGCAGGACACTTGGAAAGCTGGCCTTGTCCTTTGTCTGTCCCTTGGTCTGTTCTGGACAGTAGAGAGCGGAGCACTGTTGGCTGTGCAGCCGTGAGGACTAAGTGACGAGATAGCTGTAACACTCTGGGCATCCTCCTTGGCACAGTGAACAGGCTGGCACATGTCCTTGGCAGCCTCTCCAGGATGAGGCCCAGAGACCTTTGTTTTTACCAAGCACCCAGTCAAGTGCAGTTTGTCCCCACTTGGCAACCACTGCTCCCAACTGTTAGGTTCTCAGAGCTCCTGGTTCTTGCCCTTCTGCCAGGTACAGCACTTCACTTGCTGTGACTGAGCCCAACCCAGCTGCCCTCTGCCCTAGCTCCTTTGAGACCATGGGGACAACCGAGTGGCAGGATCCACCCAGTTCTGCCAGAGCAGATGCAGAATTGCTGGGCTCTCTCCCACCACCTGGTCTTTTCTCCAAATTATAGCAAACACATGACTGAAACAGACCCAGGAGTGACATCTGAGGACAGAGACAGAAAAGGAACCACCCACAAAGGAAAATAGAGCTGACTTCACAGCAACTTTCTAATGCAAAATTTGATTATGATCCTGTGAGAGACCCTCAACAATTCAACTCATTTGCACCAACAATGAGCACAGAGGCCCCAAACCAGGCTCAGCTGAGATTCCTGAGTTATAGAAGGCCCCAGTAATCCAGTGGCTGCTAAGAAAATTATTATGGCTCCCACAGTGATAATAATCATAATAATGATGTCACCAAACGCAATACCTTTCTTTAAAGGACCATCTCCCAACCTCCCTGAAGAGTAGGTTGGGGGAGGCATTACTCCTCCTGTGTTAAACACAGGCCTGATTGCTCTGGAATTCTAGAAAGGGACAGAAGAGGGGACATTCTGCTCCAGCTCTGCAGAGGCAGGCATCTGTAGCCATGAGCAGCAGGATGTGTGTGAGCAACAGGATGTGTGTGAGCTCCTGGCTTTTGCCTCCTGAACATCCCAGGGGACTGCCCAGCCTCAGCCAATGCCATCCAGTTCTGTACACTTTTCCAAGTGCATGCCTTGCTGATAGGTTATAGGTAAGAGCTTCAGGGGCCACACAATGTCTTGAGGACCTGAGACTGTTGTATATGGAGCAGAACAAAACAAAACAAAAGAGGATAATTAAGAAAGTCATATAATAGATGAAGGGAGCTAGGTGTGGTGGTACATACCTATAATCCCAGTACTTGGGAGGCTGAGGCAACAGGATTGTTGCAAATTTGAGGCTAGCTTGAGCTACAGAGTGAGTTCAAGTCCAGCCTGAATCACATAGCAAGACTCTGTCTCAAAAAAGATAAATTGGCATGGGTCCTACACAGTGACCTCCAGGTAGCTGGGAGCTGCCATGTGTGAGCTGAAGACCTCCACAGCAAAGTCTGCCTAGCTGTGTAGCCATGGGACTTTGCTCAGAACCTGGTGGGGCCCCACCCAGCATCCCCAAACAGTCTGAGACCATTGAGTCATCACTCAAGTCTTGGTTGGGGCCTACTTAGCGACCCCCAGATACCCTGGAGCCACTGCTTTTTGAATAGTGCAGGCCTCTACAGTGAACTCCACCACAGAACCTGGCAGGGCCCCACCCAAAGACTCCAAAAAGCCAAGGATCTTTGGTGTGCCATGTGGTGTGAGCTGAAGGCCTTCCAAGTATACTTCACATACCATTCAGCCTTAGTACGCCACACAGAACCTGTGTAGGACCCTGCCTAGTGACCTCAAGCAGCCAGGGAGCTTCAGTGAACTACATGGGGTATGTTATAGTTCAACCTAGTGCACCCCCCCCCATTTGGGGCACCTTTGAGTGCCACTAGGACCCAGTAAGGATGGCCTAATATTCCTCACTCAGCTGGGGAAACTCCCTGAAGTACAGAAAGCCATCCTCAATCCAAGAAACAACTGACACTTTACATTCAATTGTCCCAGGGGAATAAGGAAAATGACAAAATGAAAGAGCAAAATGCAATCACAAACCTCCAGCCCATCTCAAACAAGCCTAGGAGACACGGACATGAAGAAAATGTAATCCATACATCTGAAACTTCTGAAATGATAGCAACTGAAGTAAAGAAACAACTCCATGAAGCTATAAAGGAACTCAGATGAGAAATAATCTCCCAGGTAAAATAAGAAATGATAAACATAGTGAAAGAAATGTTGAGCACATCTAAGCCATAAGTTAAAAAAAATAAAGGAATACGGCAAAACAATTGATACCTTGAATGAACAATATAAGAAAGAATTAGAATGCATGAAACAGATTCAAAGAAATATCTGGGAAATCAAAAATTCCATTGAAAGCTGGCAAAACTGCCTCAATGAAAGTGAAGATAGACTTTCAGACCTCGAAGACAAGATTGTACCCAGTGAACAAGAAAGGAAAGATCTTTTAAAAACAGCAAGGAATCGGGAAATAACAATTCAACAGTTGCAAGATGATGCAAAGAAAAACAACATAAGATTAATAGGTGTAATGAAAAAGGTGACAATACAAATGATATAAAAAGACTATTTACAAAATATCTGAAAATTTTCCACTCATGAGAAAGGAAACTGACATACAGATAAGTGAAGCTTATCAAACTCCAATTAACCATAACCAAGTAAATCTACACTGAAACATATAATCAACATCACAGAAATTCAACATAACAGCAATATATTAAAAGCAGTTAGAGAAAAGAAACAAATCACCTATGAAGGAAAACTCATCAGAATCATAACAGACTGCTCAACACAAATAATGAGATCAAGAAGAGTATAGAGTGAAATATTTCAAATCCTAAAGGAAAATGACTTCCAACCCAGATTGGTATACCCTGTAAAACTATACTTCAAAATCAATGGGGAAATAAGATACTTCCACAATAAAGAACAGCTGGAAAACTTCATGACCACCAAACCAACCCTGAAAAGAATACTGAATGACGTTCTAGATAGATATAAAGATAACTACAACTTCTAGAACACCAACAGAAAGAAACCATTAAGCAGCACAAATGATTAATCAGAGTGGAAAGGTAAAGAACCAACAGCAGAAAGATAGCATGACAAAAATAAGCCAATATATTAATTATAACCATTAATGTAAATGATCTCAATTCACTAACTAAAAGAAACAGACTGACAGAAAGGATCAAGAAACAATATACAATCATATGTTGTATACATGACACTCATCTAATCCAAAAGGAAATCCATAGACTGAAAATCAAAGGATAGAAAACAATATTTCATGTAACAGGAACCCCCCAAAATGGAAAGATTCTGTTTGTAGACAATGTGAACTTCAAACCAGGAATGATCAAAAGAGATAAAGAAGGTCACTGTATACTGGTTAGGGGAAAACTTCAATAGAAGGCGATAACAATCTTAAATATATATGCACCAAATATTGGAGCACCCAGCTATATAAAACAAATATTCATAGAAATTAAAAATCAAATAAGCAATAATACAATTATAATGGGAGACCTTAACACCCCACTAACACAAAGAGACAGATCTATAAGGTAGAAAATCAGCAAAAATATAAAAGAACTGAGTCGAACTTGTAAACAAATGGACTTCATAGACATGTACAGAGTGTTCCACCCAACAACAGAATATAGATTCTTCTCAGCTTCACATAGGACATTCTCTAAACTAGACCTTATACTAGCCCATAGAACATGCTTAAGTAAACACAAAAGAGTTGAAATCATCCTGTGCATATTATCTGATCATAGTGCTGTAAAACTGGAAATTAATGACAAAAGAAAGTGCAAAAATTCTATAAACACCTGGAAATTAAATAATACACTCATGAACAATCAATGGGTCACAGAAGAAATTAAACAATATCTACAAAAATACAAATACAATTTACCAGAACCTGTAGGATGCAATGAAGGCAGTCCTCAGAGGAAAATTGATTGCGGTGAATTCCCACATCAGGAAACAGAACGAATATGAATAAACAACATGATGCTACCCCTCAAACATCTAGAAAAAAAAAGAGCAAGTCAAGCCCAAAGCCAGAAGAAGGGAGGAAATTATAAAGATCAGAATGGAACTCAATGTAACAGAGACTAAGAAAACAATACAAAGAATTAACAAATCAAACAGCTGGTTCTTTGAAAGAATAAATAAAATTGATAAGCCACTAGCCAATATTATTTTAAAAAGGAAAGAAAAAAACTCAAATTCATGCAATAAGGAATGAAAAGGGCAGAATCACTACAGCTCTATACAAATACAGGAGATCATCAACAATTACTTCAAAAACCTTTACTCTCATAAGTTGGTAACACAGAGAAAATGGACAGATTCCTAGAAATATATAAATTACCAAAGCTAAATCAAGAAGATATAAAACTGCTGAATCACTCAATTTCAGTTAGTGAAATTGAAAACGTAATTAAACCTTACCAACAAAGAAAAGCCCAGATCCTGATGTGTTCACAGCTGAATGCTACAAGAAATTCAAGGAAGACTTAATGCCAACACTCCTCAAACTCTTAAATGAAATTGAAAAGGAAGACATTCTCCCTAACTCATTCCTGGAAACAAGTACTACCCTAATATCAAAACCAGAGAAAGACCCAACCAAAAAAGAGAACTACAGGCCCTCTTCCAATGAACATAGATGCAAAAATCCTCAATAAAATATTGGCAAATAGGATGCAGCAAGTCATCAAAAGATTATGCAGCATGACCAAGTGGGATTCATCCCAGGCATGCAGACATGGTTCAACATATGCAAATCAATAAGTATAATACATCATATCAAGAGAGCCAAAGATAAAAATCACATGATAGTTTTAATAGATGCAGGAAAAGCTTTTGATAAAGTCCAACACTCATTCATGACAAGAATCCTACAGAACATCAGAATAGATGGTCTGTTTCTACCTCAATATGATAAAAGCGATCTATGACACATCAACAGCCAGCACCATATTAAATGTTAAAAAATGAAAGCTTTCACTCTGAAATCAAGAACAAGACAGGATTGTCCACTATCACCACTCCTGTTCAATATAGTGCTGGCAATATTAGCCAGAGCAATTAGACAAAAGAGAGAAATAAAAGGAATAAGGATAAGAAAGGGAGAAGTTAAATTATCATTATTTGTAGATGACATGATACTCTACATAGAAGACCCCCCAAAACTCCATCAAAAAACTTCTAAATGTAATAATCAAATTCAGTACTGTAGCTAGATACAAAGTCAACACTCAAAAATCAATAGTATTCCTCTACACAAACAACAAATTCACTGAGAGAAACAAAAGCAACCACATCCTTCACAATAGCATCCCCCAAAATGAATTACTTAGGAGTCAGTCTAACAAAGAAGTAAAAGATCTATTCAGTGAAAATTACAGTACTCTGAAAAAAGAAATTGAAGAAGGTCTCAGAAAATGGAAAGACATTCCTTGTTTATGGATAGGAAGAACAAACATTGTGAAATGGCCATTCTCCCAAAATTGTTATACAGATTTAATGCAATTCCAATCAAAATACCTCTAGTATATCTCACATATCCGAGAAATTACTCCTAAAATGTATCTGTAACCAGAAGAGACCTAGAATAGTAAAGGCAATTCTAGGCAAAAAAGGCAAGGAAGGAGGCATCATGTATCATAGTATAACATGACCTGAAGTTATACTACAAAGCTACTGTCATAAAATCAGTATGATAGGGGAGTAAAAATAGACCTGAAAATCAATGTAATAGATTAGAAGATACAACCACAACTCAGCCACCTTATAAAAGAGCCAAATACATTCACTGGAATAAAGATAGCCCCTTTAAGTGGTTCTGGGAAAACTGGCTCTCCATATGCTAAAAACTAAAACCAGACCCATGCCTATCACCATGCACTAAACTCAAGTCAAAATGGATCAAAGATCTAAAAATTAAAACAGAAACACTAAATATCTTGGAAGGCAAAGTAGGTAGGAGTCTTGAAGACGTAGGGGTTGGCAGAGAATTCATGAACAAAAATCAAACTGCACAGGAAATACTTCCCAGAATCAACAACTGGGATCTCATCTTATTAAAAAGCTTTGCTGTCAAAAGAAATCTTCAACAGAGTGAAAAGAAAACCTACAAATTGGGAAAAAATCTTAGTCAACTGTCTCTCAGACAAAGGACTTCTATCTAGAACATACAAAGAATTCAAAAATAATCAATCTCCCAAAATTCAAAGACCCAATCAAAAAATGGACATCTGAGATGAATACAGACTTCTCAGATGAAGAAATACAAATGGCAAGTAAATACACGAAAAAATGTTCAATATCACTGGTCATTAGAGAAATGCAAATTAAAACCACACTGAGATTCCATCTCACTCCTGAAAGAATGGCCAGGATAAAGAAAACTACCAGGACCAGGGGCTGGGGGTTTAGCTCAGCGGCATAAGTGCCTGACTTGAAAGCAGGCAGTCGTGAGTTCGATCCTCAGTACTGACAAAAGGAAAAAGACAAAAAAAAAAAAAAAAAAGAAAAAGAAAACTACCAACAACAACAAATGCTGGAGAGGCTGCGGAGAAAAAGGAACTTTCCTGCACTGTTGGTAGGAGTGTAGGCAACCACTGTGGAAGTCAGTTTGGTAGTTCTTCAAAAAGCTAGGATTGAAGGTCCCATTTGACCCAGCTATTCTACTTCGGGGCATATTCCCAAAGAACTGACAGCATCATACCACAGTGATATATGGGCACCCATGTTTATCGCAGCACAGTTTGTAATAGCTAAATCTTGGAAACAACCCAAATGTACATCAACTGAGGAATGGATAAAAAAGAATGGTATTTTTATACAATGGAGTACTACTCAGCTATAAAGAAGGAACACATTGAAACTTTTATAGGTAAATGGATGCAACTTGAGACCGTGCTGATAAGTGAAATAAATCAAACTCACATGTATAAATACCATATTGTCTCCCTAGTTTAAGAAACTGAAACAGTAAATAAGATACAAAATCTTCAGTAAATATTGTGAAAGAGTAAGAAACTGGAGAGGAAAAAATAACTCAGGGAAAAGGAGAAAAGGAAAGGAGAAGAAAAAGGTTATAAATTTTTATATATACACTTAAGATTACTAAGATGATTGTACTACTAATTCTGTTAGTTATTGGAACAAAACAGTATACATAGGATTAGATAAATTTTGCTTGACTATCTGGTAATTCAAGACTTTTGAAGATAACTATGCAAAACAACAAAATTTATTATGTTCCTACCACCTTGTTTTGAAAGCCTACTTTGTTATTTTTTAGGGCTCTTTGTTATAGTTATTTGAGGTTTGTTTCTTGTTTTTCTTATACTTTGTTTTTCCCTCTAATACAGAAAGGATAGATGTATGTGTACAGGCTTATATATGCCTAGAGCTTTACCTAAAGAGTTTACAAGAATTGATTTTATTATGTGTGATGGTATGAACAGCTACACTGAAAAAAATGAGACATCATGAGAGCCATTGCTGATTTCCTATCATTTTATTTTGAAGTCTAATAATGCTTTTCTTCTGGGTTTTGATTGATTTTAGTCTGTTTTCAATGATTTGATTTCAATATGTATGAAGGTATGGACAGCTATTTTGAAGAAAACAAAAGACATTATTGTAGCCATTACTGATTTCCTATTGTTTGGTTTTGAAGGCCAATAAGCCTCTCATTCTTTTGTTTTGACTGCTTTTATACTATTTTGTTTTGTATTAACTTGTTGTAAGTGAAGATATGGACAACTATTTCAAAGAAAACCAGAAACATCATGGTAGCCACTGCTGATTCCCTGTTGTCTTGCTCTGAAATCCTGTGCTATTTACATTGTTTTGCTCTGATCTTCCTTGATCTGTTTTGTATAGTCTTGTTTTGTTTTATTCTCTTTAAAATAAAAAAATTTAAAAGATAAACAAAATAAAATAGATGGAAGGAGCATGAATTTAGTTATCAGACCTGCTGTAAACTTGTGTCTTCATCTTTCTGAGTCTCAGTTGTCGCATTTACAACTCAGGGATTATAATGACTCTCACCATACTTTGAGGACTAATTGTGATGCAATCGTCCCCCTCATCCACGAGAGATACACCCCAGGACTCACCAGTAAATGCCTGGAACCAAAGGACAGTAGCACGCCCTGTATACTCAGCATTATTTTTCCCCTGTACATAAATACACAAATTTTATTCCTTTTCCATCTTAATGACACACTTATCGTGCACTGTGGCTGTAACTTGCAGTTTGAGGTGTGACAGTAAAGTAGCACGAATTTCTTTTTTTTCTTCACAGTTTCACGGATAAATTTGTTCTTAGTAACTTCAACGTACATTTTCTTCCCTTTCCTGATTATGTGAAGAGCTTTCACATTTTCACTTAAAGGAAACACTATATCCTTCTTTGGATATCTGAGTTGCCAACATTACTACTATGCACTTTGGAGGCATTGTGAAGTAAAATAATGATACTTAAACACAAGCTCTGTGCTACTAATACTCTGGTAAGTCAATCTGACAAGCAAGACAGCTACTAAGTGACTAATGGGTAGCTCATGCAGGGCAAGGTGAGTCTGCGGGACAGAGGGATAATTGACATCCAAGAATGGTCGTAGTAAGGACAAAGCCAGATTCTACCACACTATGCAAAATGGCACATAATTTAAAATGGACCAACTATTGATTTCTGGAATTTTCTATCACCACAGGTAGCTACAACCACAGACCAGTGAAACCAAGTGGGCAGCTGCACTGTACACAAAGCGGTCAGCCCACAGTGGGGACTCCACTGTCCACATCCCCTGCCACATCTCTCTACTCCTTGCTGGAAGCCAAAATGTTCTCTGCCCATCCTGCTTGACCTTTGGGTCATTTAAATCATGGCGTGAGCTGGGGATAGAGCCGTAGGAATCTGCAAAGCCTCTTATAATATCAAGACTCCACCCTAACAAATGAAATATGCTAACAAGACAAATTGTGGCTCATTTGTATATTTCCTGGATTGAGTTTGCTTATAGGGAGATTTGGTCATTTTTTTTTTCAAAGATAATGGAGTATTATCTAGACTTGGCATTTTCATCTTTGGAATTTAAGGTCCCAATACAACTAGGAATAGCTCCGCCTACTGCTGCTCTCTGCAAGCACGGCACCTTGGGGACTCTTTGCCTTCTCCCCTTGCTGGAAAGGCAGGTGCCTTCCCATCTCCCTGCTATTCAGAGGGGCACGGAGAAGCCACGTTCAGAGAATGATAAAAGGGCCGGAGACCATGTCACTTGATGTTCCCAGGTCCTGCTTGGAGAAAAAAAGACCTGAAGAGTGATGAGTTCTTTTGAAGGATCTGAAAACTGCCAGGGGACAGGTTCAGAGGGCAAGATGTACTGCAGAGCAATTCCCAAAGGCAAAATTTCTGTTAAAAGAGAGGCAACATTTTGGAGTGCTTAGACCCATCTCACCAAGGAAAGGACATTCTGGGAGACAGAGAAACAAGCAGGGTGGGACATAGTAAAGGGATGGAGAAAGAATTCCAGAACTGAATGGGAGCTTGGACTGTGTGCTCTTTGAGTTTGTAGTTCCACCATCTGTAGAGAACATAGTATGTGCTCTGGCAGGTTGAGAAAGACAGTAGTAAGTTTTCCAGGAGAGAGACAGACGTACACAGACCTGTACAGATGAGTACAGTAGAACCTATCGGAAAGAACAGGTTAGAATGCTCTCAGCTAGGATGCTGCAGACCTGACCTTTCCTTCCCAGGAAAAGTACTCAGACTGCTCGCTAGTGCCTGAGGTCAGTTGCCGAGGGTTCAGGGAACACCGCTGGCACGGAAGAGATCAGCTTCCAGCAGCCCTGGCCACTGAGGTTCGTGTTCAGACACTGCAGGGTTCAAAGTCAAGCAGCAAGCAGCATGTGCTCCAGGTGGGGACAATTGGGCCACGGCCCAGTTAAGCTGAGATCACCTTGAACATCAGCTCCCATTTCCCACCGCGCAGCCAATGTCACCAGCAGTGGAGCTGTTAATGGAGAAGCAGCAAAAAACACCAGGCTAAACAGGCTGCTGCTAAATTTGATCACTGAATCAAGGTACAGCCCAGCCAGGTAGGGGATTGTTGCTAATCAGGATGGCTCCAGAGGCTGGACTCTCAGACAGGCCTCTTCCCTGTGGGACACGGAGCAAGTTTACTTAATGGTTTCCCCAGTTTCCTTGACTGTAAAGAACAAGAAAAAAAGTACTTAACTCATAGGATTGCCCTGATGGCAAAATGAATGTGTCCATCTTATAAGATGAAATAAGCTGGTATCTCCCACATGGTAGGTGTTCACCAAATATCCATCCACTCATTTTATTTCTTCAATGCCAATGCATGTTAGGTCACAGAATGTGCATTTCATATTATTTACGAAGGGTCCCACATTTGGGGTAAGAAGCATTCTTACCACCTGGAAGTTATGCTTAGTCAGCCCTGATTCGCAGACCTGATGAAAATGTTCTCATTTCAGGGAAAACTATGAGAGAGATTTCAATAGCTTTGGGGGTGATGATTCAAAATGTGCACTTGAAATGTGGGAACAAGTTCCACTCTTCTACCTCCTCTCTGGTCTCTTAAGCTGAACTGGATTAAGTTTACCAATATAGAGCAATTTTAGGCAAGTCATTGAGCCTTAGTTTGTTTGTCTCTGGAAAATAGGCATCAAAATACCTGCTTCACAGAGAGGTACAAAGACTCAGTGCCCTGGAGCCTAAGTCTCCTAGTACAGTGCTTGCGAGCAAGAGGCCCTTAAAAAACTGTTAGTCGTCTTCTTTCTTCCACTTCCTACCGATTCTGGGCTTTGATAGGATCATCACGGTTATGCTATCAACCTAAGCAAGTGTCTCTCCTGCTGGTCCCCAGTGTCTCTGGTAGAAGACTGTCACCCACTGATGACAGAGACTAGGACAGAGCTGGGTAGCGAGGGGAGAAGGGAAAGTACACTGAGAAAACTGGTCAGCGTTTCTTAGAAGAAAATTCATGGTGGATTGAAAAGGAATTAGCGTGTCTTGTCTCAAAGCAGATGCCACACCAGTCTATCTTTAGCAACTTCCAAATGGGGGAAGGTTCTAGGGATATGAGTATCCTGCCATCCGAGGTTGGCTCTATAAATACCTCCTTGCCGGCCTCAGCAGCTCTCCCCTCTAATCCAGAAACATCCCCTCTCAGCTGCTCTCCAGCCCGGGCTCCCCCAGTAACCAGCAGCACACAGCTCTGGCTCACTCTGGACACTGAGCAAAAAGCACAAGGCTCTGCTGCCTCCTTCTTCCTTCCCTTCTGAGTCCCCAAAGACCATGGCACACTTCACCAGTTTCCTGTGGAGCCTGGGAGCAGTGACCATGAAGGCAAATAGATGAGACAAAATCACTGCCTGTGAGCCTGAGGAATGGCAGGCTGGGGGACAGGCAGGAAGAGAAGAGGACAGATATAGCGGAAAGAAGGACAGAGTGTCATGCATTTTTCTGGTGGTCATTTATTTAGCTCCCACTTTGAGTGTCCCAGGCAGGCACCAGAGGGACAGTAGTGAAGACAGGCACAGCCTTGCACTCTGGGAGCTTGGAGTCTGGTGGCAATCTTACAGATACAGTGCACAAGCAACTGCTTGTTCAGTGAGGCCTAGAAACCTGAATACATGAACTGTTTGCAGAAATGGAGACTGAAGACAGAAGGGGAAAAAATACTCCAAAAGGCAAAGAAACATGTATTTCTGCAGTTCTCTTGTATATAGGTGCCTTTCACTTTGTGCTGTCTCTCTGTAAATCAGAATGTGAGATGAATTCTAATTACATCAGAGAAGCTGATTATTCTCCCTCCCATCTCTACACACACACACACACACACACACACACACACACACACACACACACATCCTCGTCAAGCTAAACATTATACAGAGTTTCTGAAAATCAGCTCCTTCAGCCAGCGGCCTCTGCCCATACATTCTGAGTGGTCTCCAACCCTGTGAACTGTTTGTGGAGAGTGTGTGTCCTTGTGCTTTTCTGGCCCCTGTGGGCAGTGCCCTATTTGGCCTCCTCACCCTGGCTAAGAGGAGGCTGGGAGGAAAAGGGGAAAGGGAGGGAACAGGAAGGAGGGAGAACTAAAGATAGGAGAAATGGGAGACAGAGGAAGGAGGTCAGTAACCTTCACATCCCCTTCCTTCATCTCGTCCCACAGACCCATCTATTTGTCACACACCCACACATACACCCTTCTGACCAGTCCACACACAGGGGAACAGAGCTCCACACCACCAATGTAAAACCTAGAAAGTAGGTGGGCCTTTCTCCCTCTAGGTTGTACTCACAGAGCAAGACCAGTTCTCACCCCCACAGTCCACTCAGTGTTTGCCCACATGGGGGCAGCTAAACAGCAGAAAAGTAGCCAGTGTCCAGGGTCAAGCACATCTGTCCCATTAAGCATAACGAGCAGCCACGCTACCTCTGATTCAGGGCACCATGAGTCTAACATGTGTGAGAACTGGCCTGGTCCCTTTCCTATTGAAGTGTCCCTGGGAAAGGGCTAGCTCCCAGCTGACCAAAGCGTTATGACAGGAGTTAGGTGACAGGTTGGCACCATGGCCATGCCCACAAACACGCGACACTGTCACCTCCCCCTTGTAACCCTGGAGTTTTTGTGAGTTGGCACAGCAGCCTGCACTGGTCTTCGGAACAGTAGACAGTTTGGTTCTAAACCCCAGTGTCAGGTTAAAGAAATCACAGGCTTGTTCCAGAACAACTGCCAGTAGAATTAGATAGTCAGCAAGACTGCAGGGTTAAAAGTCAAGAAAGCAATTTATGAAAAAAGAAAGAAAGGAAGAGAAAAAACCCCACCTCAACTTATTCTGTAATATTTCCTGTTTACATTGAAGAAATGTCAATTCCTGGCTTTAAGCCTCACAAGGGACCAAGGATTTAAAGATACTTATAAGATAGATATAAATCTTTGATAAGACAATAACCACAAAGGCAGACATGCTAGAAATGTTAAGCTGGTTAGATTTGGTCACAGCTCTTTCCTTTTTTCCTGACTTGACTTATAAATATCTGGGCACGCTACTCTCTGGAGGAAGGAGCAGCGTCCCATGCCCTTTTTCATGAGGTCCATGTGTGTGACACATCTATGAGTGTATGTGCCTGTTTTCACAGGAGGAAAACAGCAATTAAAAATGTGCCAACTTTCCTTTTATTCATATTTAGGTCTCCAAAGTTAACTGTTAAATGTAGACTTACCTGGATACCTGATATAACTTTGGTTCTTTCTGGAGCCACCAGCAGACTCATGACTCTCCATGATTCTCCTATCAGAAAACCTGATGGATGTCAAATTAGATCACCTCCAGGTCCTCAGGTGGACTTGCGAAATCAGGACAAGAGAAAGGGAACCAACTGGATATCAGGAAGAACAACAGAGTCTTGACTAAAGTCTGGGTCTTTTTTCAGTTTCTTGAATCACATATCAAATCTCAAATTTTGAAAGGAGGTTAGAGAAGTTATCACCTTACTGTCACTGGAATAAAATAACCAACATCTGCAATCTAAGAAGTTTATTTTGCTTATGATTTCAGAAAGTTCAGTCCATGACTGACTGGCTCAGACACAGAACAACATGGTAAAAGCCCATGGCAGAGAAAATCTATTTAACCCATGGCAGCCAAATAGAGAGAGGGACAGAGACAGAGACACAGAGAGAGAGACAGACAGAGAGATGGACAGAGACAGACAGGCAGAGAGAATAAGAATATAGTCTTCTAGGGTAACAGGTTAGTTCCTCAGTGGCTCACCTCATCCAGTCAGGACCCACATTTAGCTATCAAATGCAACAACAATGTTTTAATCCACTAAGGAGTACAGCATCTCCCATGATCAACCACCTTTCAAAAGTCCCACCTCAGAAGACTACATCAGACTTCTGGAGGACATTTTAGACCTAAACCATATTTCTTAGTTACTTACTTTCTTAATTTTCTCTTATTGACTGGCAAAATAACCAACACCCAAAGTTAAAGGTGGAAAGGTTTAGTTAACTCAGTTTGTAGAGGTCTCAGTCCATAATCAGCTGGCTCCAAGGCAAGGTGGCACACAGTCATTCATGATGGTGGAAGACAACAAAAGCAACTAGAGAGATCACTAGAGAGGGACAAGCCTCTTTCTGCCCCTTGATCTTATCCAGACTGCTGGGTTTAGGGCAGCGACAATCCAGTCAGTGAACTGACAGAGCCATTACCTATCCTTTAATCTCAGCACCATTAATCCCAGCATTGAGCCATGATGCAATCACAACCTCTGGATTCAACTTCCTCTGAAAAAGGCTGCCCTTTGGGACTGCATGAGGCATTGGGGGCCATCTAGACAGAAGCATAACACTGTAACAGGTCATCAGGGAAAAGTCTAACCAGAAATCCACTTCTGAGTAACTTGTATTGCTGGTACAACTTGGAAAAGAGAAGAGGTGAGACAAAGAGTCATTAGAAGGACACTGGGGAAAAACAAGATCTGTTGGTCTAATACAAGCTTAAGCATTATTAGTAGCTGTATTCCCTGGTATAAACTCAAGACTGTGAAATTCCACAATCTTCGTAATGTATTAATGCCCATTAGTGGCTGAGATGGAAGCACAGCCTGAAAAGAGGACCAGTGGCCAGTTAATGGATCTGTCTGTGGTATACTACAAAGCAATTCATGAATTTACTTCTTTTCTTTCCACCACATTAGGCCCCATTTAGATGTGAAACACAGAAAGGACTCTGAAGATTGCTTCCTGGAGCTCCCTGGGCCTCACACAAGCCTGAGCACCAGCAAAGCCCCATTCCCTGCATTCCTTTGTGCTTTGCAGGCTGGGGCTCCACTTGTGACTAGAGCACCTCCATAGCCTTCCTTTGGCAAAGTCTTTCCTGATGTGCCTGGGAGGCCCCTGAGAAGCATTATGGGACCTTGAATAGTACCTTCTTTTGTTCTCCAACCGTTCCCTTGATTACCAAATTAAAGGTAATTAATTAAAGGTGAAATGAAGTCCCTGGAGGTCAATGTATTTCCCGGTCATTGCTGTGGTCCCTTGTTTTGGAGAACACCTCTGGCTCCTCCTTGCAGAGCTCTTTGAGAAAATGGCAGCTTCTGCTTCCTTTCCACTACATATGGGGCAGAATGGGGGAGCATGTTTTGAGATGAAAATGTGGTCTTTTCCCTTCCCTTCCCATCAAAGTACCATGAAGTGCTCTCCATCATTTGCCAGCATCGTCCTTTATACTATACTAGGTCATCAGGGAGACTCAGTCTGCTTGCCTGGGATACAATATTTTAAAAAAGGAAACCCCTGTTTCTCCCCAAACTGAAACCAAGACAAAGATCTGAAGGCAATGAGGCTTTACCAAAAGGATCCACAGCCACAGGAAACAGTCCCACGTTAGCCATTTTCCAGGAACCGAAAATCCCACAAACACCTTCACTCAGGACCATCCTGGTCTCTCAAGACTCAAATCCAATGCTCCAGTCACAGAGAAGGCCATGAAGACGGCAAGGTCAGAGCCATGCAGGTGTTCATCATGGAACAAGTACAGAAAGTTGCAGTAACACCATAGCGTAGGTCCCACCCCAGCCAGGCCTGATAGCGACAAGGCTTCTCAGACAGGGGTGTTGTGCATGCTGACAACGAAGTCAAGATTTTCTACCAGACAATAGTGCACTAGCTGTAAATATAAATATTCCCACCACCAGAAAAAAAAAAAAAAACAGCTTTAAATCAAATTAGAGTCCATGCTCCACCTCAGTATTCTACCAGCTCTGAAGCCGTGAGTACAATCTACTCCCCAAGTCTAACTAATCAGCTCATCACCTCCTCCTCACACACGCGGTGGCCCACCCAGTCACCTCCTGCACTCTCTTTGTGCTCCCTTCCTTCCTTGGGACTCAGATTCTGACGCAGTGAATTGGGCATGGAGATTTTAAGGCCTGAGCAGATGATGGGAACCATTGCAGCCATTCACTGATTATTCAACATCATCATGACCTTTATAGAGTACCTTATAGAGTACTGTGTGTCAAACTTTCTACCCTTCTTTTCCAGTCTTCCCCTTTTTTACCGGGAAAACACTGAGGTGCAGGAGTGGGATGCCCAAGTGCATGCCTACATACAGAGCTATGCAGCACACAGAGGACACGGAGCTACGACTCCTAAACTTGGGTCTTTCAGCACTCTGTCCCTGTCCCTGGGAGGCCTTCTCTCCAGCCTCCGTCCCAGCCACCCCTTCCCTGTCACATCCTGGCCCCTACTGAGTGCAGCTCCTTCATCTCAGTGCCGCAGGTAGCTTTGTACATGCTGTCCTTCCCTCCTGGCTGTGAGCCGAAGCTTCCTTATTCTCCACCTGGAAGAGCCTGGGCTTCTCATCCTGGGTTTCCTGATTCCTGCAGCTGCCACACACTGACTTTTCCTGCTTGGTATCCCTCACTACGTATCACAGGAGACCACTCCTGCAGCTGCCCCTGACGCTTGGCTTAGCAGAAAGGCTCACAATCCCAGGCTGACAGACACCTTGAGAGGCCTCCTGCTCATGGCCAGTCTCACACCATGGGCCTGTGGATGGGGCCCCATGGCCAGCACAAGGTGCTCAGGAAATGGCCTGGGGATGCTTGTTGGCTGGAGATCAAGAGAGTGAGGGAAGATGACAGGCAGGGATTGAAAAATAGACATGAAATGTCTATAGCAAAGAGCACCCTCAGGACCTCCCTCTCACGTCCATAAGGAGGAGGAGTGGACAAAATACTGTCACTTACTTGGCACCAAGTCCTGTGAAAATCTCCTTAATGCAATCAAGATTCTGCCCACAATTTCTGAGTGCTT
This sequence comes from Cavia porcellus, assembly GCF_034190915.1. Taxonomy (NCBI): domain Eukaryota; kingdom Metazoa; phylum Chordata; class Mammalia; order Rodentia; family Caviidae; genus Cavia; species Cavia porcellus. Next base: position 10,095,500 of record NW_026947512.1, on the reverse strand, counting down.
CTGAATCCCTGTTCAGGGCCCCAGGAACCTGATCTGGCAGGCTGGCCCTGATGGTCCTCTACTGCTGTGACACTCCATGTCCTGGCAGCTCAGTGCGGACTGAAGTGGGCCGTCATACTACCTCCTTTTGCGTCAGTCCCTAGTACTGAGGACTTCAAGGACCCTGAGCTCCACCAGACCAGAGGGAGTTTCCTTCAGGATATTTGACCCAGGCTAGAAAGGGAATAAAATGGAAGAGGAAAACTATTTTTGTAATTCTTGCTTTCTATCTTGATGAAAAATCCTCAATTTTTGCTCTGCTATAGCAGAAAAATAGAACTATGACTTATGTACCCAACTTTGTAGCTGAAGTCATGTAGTTTGCTAGTCCATTATGTTTCCCACAATTACAAATATGTTCCTTCCCCCTTGGAATGGAAGCATATGGGCCCAGCCCTCCTCACCGTCCACCTAATCTCTTGAGAGCCATTGGAACCTGTTCCCAGAGCACTGGTGTGGGCAAACACCCCGGGCAGGCTGGAGGGGTTCTGATAATCGATAGCACAGCCTTCCTCTATTGCACAGTCTCATCGGTCTGTGGCTTATTAAGCGCTCCCGGTCTGTCAATATGCCACTATTATTGCTCTCTTGCTGAGAGCTTGGGGCCAGCTTCTATTTGGCTGAGAAAAATAATGATTGTTTATTAGTCGGGAGGAAATGCCCAGCCGCAAGTGTGCAACGGAGCCAGAACCAGGTTAGGGGAAGCCTCCTTTCATCCAGTCCCTGCCCACTGGAATGGGGGACAGGGGCCAGGTAGGCTGATCACCTGGGGTTTGACGGAAACAAGTGGCCCATGAGCTGCCAGAATCTTGTATGGATGTCTGGAGAGCCAAGAACACATTGACAACCTTGACCTGATCCTTGGCAGGTCCAGAGGGATGTGGCACTACTGGGGAGACTCAAGCCATATGCCAAAGTGACAAACAGAACCCAGGCAGATCTGGCGATGAGCATAAGCCCTTCATGGGGAGCTCCAGGGGGGCCCAGATAGAAGCTGCTAGCTAAGCGCTCACTTGGCCACTGTGAGACAGGGCTGGTGAGGCCAGGTGGCCTGGGAATAAGCACCCATTGCTGCTGGTGTCTAGCTGTTCCTACTCCCCCTCAAGCCTCCTCTTAGCAGGGGTTTTCAGGCACACTGACATGGATTCAAGCCTCAGCTCTGCCACTGATGAGCTGCCAGGTCTTGGCGAACACCCCCAGGCTTCAGCTGAATATTCAGTGGGAATCATAATGCTTGGGTCATACACCTGGCAGGAGCTCACACTCGGCAGGCAAGCGCAAGAACTCAAGCATGCAGGGCTGCAGCATAAGACAAACAGAATGCTGCCTGCAGGGCCCGGCCGGCTCCTCCCAGGAAGCCCACACCTCGTACCTGCCTCCCTGGAGCCTCCTTTCCCAGGAGCCGGGAGGGGCTCAGCTGCTGCTCACACCGTATTTACAGCCCTTCCAGTCAAACTACTGGCCCTTGACCTGTGAGTGCAAGCTAGCATTCACTAGGCCTGGGCCTAGACACTTCTGACAGTGACAGTGTCACTCTGACAAGCAGTTAACCACCCGGAGCTCAGAGGTTCTTACTCAGGCTGAACCGTCCTGCATTGGCTGTATGCTAAAAATATCACTCTTTTAGCAACAGGGAAAACACCTTGCAGCACCCTCATTCATGCCTATCTCCTACTTTACCTTCTCTCCTCTCATGGGTGCTTTGGCGGCTCCCAACCCTCTTGCCACAAGGCTCTTTTGAGATGTTGGTGGTCTCTCCTGCCCCAGGTTTTCAGTCCACCTGCCCCACAGTCCTGTTACAATTCAACTGGCCAAAAATAGTTCTTGTGTGCACAAGGAAAGAATCGCCAAGCGTGCACCTGGTAGCAACTAGTAACTATGTTCACTGAAGATCATGGGATGGTAGCAGCAGGAATGGGCAGAAGGGCAAAGGGAAAAAGAAGGAGGAAGAGGAAGTCCTGCTTTTAGGCAAACCTGCTGCTAGTGATTGAGTTCTCAACGAAGGAGCTGGTGGAGGTGTTGACCTTTGTGAGGATGCGTGCTCCGGGATGGTGCATCTCTGGGCTGCAGGGGGCCCTGCGAGAAGGAGGAAGAGGAACCCTCAATGAGCATGAATACAGCTCAGGCTTGTTATTTCTTGTTGACTTTTGGAATCGTAGTGAGCAGGCTGCTCCGTGGGCATCATTTTCCGTGCAGGACCCACGCAGCGCCATCTGCTGGAGGAAGTTGCAATAGCAGCACGCGCGGAGGCTCACGGGCTTCTCTGTGGACCTCACGCAGGTCACTTCCGTTCACATGTGATTGGCTAAAGCAAGTCGCTGCTGTCAGTGGGGCAGCAGGAGCGACCTCCCCTCAGAGGATAGCATGGCAATGACTCAATCTATCCCGTCGTACTGGAGTCCTCTAGTCTACCCCTTCCTTGGTTTTACAGATGGGAGGATAAATGCCCTGAGGTGTAAGGCGCCTCACCTAAGGTCATACAGAGATCAGTGGAAAAGGAGGAAGGAGAGCCCGCATCTGTGGAGGACCTTCCAGTTCACATAGGGGAGCAGGACCAAGAGGAGGCACCTCTGGAGTGAACTCCAGCTCTGTAATTCTTGCATATCATTTCTACCCCTGACTTCAGCTCCCCCTTCTGTAACACGGGTTAAAGTACTAATCTAAAAGAGAGGTTGGGAGGGTGGGTGAAGATTCACCAAGCTTCTCACCCAGGATTTCACCCAAAGGAACCTCTCAATCACGTGCAGCCTTGGCTCATTCCCTTGCTGCTGATGGCTCCAAACTCCTCCATGACTCTCGTCTCTGATTTTTCATTTTTTGTTTGTTTTTGCAGTACTGGGATTGAACTCAGGGCCTTTGTACTGAGCTACATCTCTTGGTCACTTTTTAAAAATTTTTGTGTCAGGGTCTCTCTGAGGTGCTAACTTGCCCTGTCCAGACTCAAATTTACAATCCTCTTGCCTCAGCCTCCCAGTAAACTGGGATTATACCGCAGTATACCATACCCAGCTCTCTGTTTCTTTCTTGTCCTTGAATCCTGTCTCTTTGCTTCTCCCCAAGTTAGGAAAACTGGAAATTCTTTTTTTTTTTTTTTTTTTAACTAGAAATTCTTTTTGGGTGCCTCAAAACCTGGGAAGATAAGGGTCATCAAAAGCTTGCTTCCACCAGAACTCAGTGACACTTTGTCCAGTGATATCTTTGTGCTCTGATCCTCACAGCCATGTGCAGTAGTTGCTACTGCCCCATTACACAGACAGGAAGACTGAGACCAGGAATGGCTAGGTGACAAGTTCACCAGCACCGCAGGAAGTAACCCCTCCCAATCACAGCTCCTCGCCCTCTGCACACCTGGTTCCCCTGTGGCACCAGAGGTGGAGCCATCCTCTCCTTTTCCCCCCCTCTCCTTACCCCCTGACCCTGCATGACCAAAGGACTCATCTGGAAGAGCCTCCCTAGTCTCTGGGGGGAAGAGAGGGCCTCAGCAGCTGGAAGGGTGGTGTGGGGGTGGGGGATACTGGAGGAGATAAGAAAAGGGTTTCAAGAGCAGCTGTCACCGGTTCTGTTTGCCTTTGTCTTATACAAATTCTGTTTTCCACATTTATGAAATGAAGGTCCAGGAAAGTCTGTTCATGCAGAGCCATTTCCTGAGATATCTGACAGTTAACATTTCAGGGATACGTATATATATATTTCAAACATCCCTCCCAAATACAGCTCTGGAACCTGTCTGGAATGTGTTTTTATGATTAGATGAGAAGGGTCTGCGTGAGTGGCTGTTGCCAGCTGCCAGCTTCTCTCTTTCTCTCTCTCTCTTTCACACACACACACACACACACACACACACACACACCTCCCTTAGAAGGGCTGTTTTCTTTGTTCTGGAAATGTCGATTTAGGCAGAATGTCTAAAGACAGCACAGATGGTTCCAAATTATTGCTGTCTTACCTGTCTGGGGAGACATCTCCAGGTCCCTCACATCTCTCCCTGGGCTTCCATGAGGACCATCACAGCTGGCCTCTCTGGAACCTGCCACCATGCAAACAGAACAGCTGAGGGCATCCCTGCCAGGGGACAGACACTTCTGCCCTGTACTCTCAGTGAACTAGGAGAGCGGCTCTGGTCACCCAAATATCAATCCTCAGCCAAGAACCCATCCACCCAGTCTCAGGGAGACCTGGCAAAGCCATGAGCTCTCACAGCCAGCAAGAGGCAGGCTCTGTCTCACTGATTCCAAGGGGTTGGTGCTGGCTGTGGGGATAAGCAATAGCATGCTGAGTTTTCATCATTGCTCGACCAGCTCCCCGGATACCGCATCTGTTTACTAATCCAGCAAGTCTAGGATTGAGCATGGGGGTGGCCCAGCCAATCCTCCACATTCATTCATCCATTCATGAAACATTTTCTGAACACCTCCCATGCTCCAGACATTGTTCTGAAAATCAGACTTATAGATAAAATTCTTAAACATTATGGGGGAATGGGAGACACATGAGCAGGAATAAATAAGTTATATAGTATATCACAGATGCTAAGCTCTCTGAAAACAAATGAAGCCAGCTGGGAGAACAGGTCACCATGGCACTACAGCTAGTGGCAATGGAGGTGAAGAGAGTGCCTGGCAAGTGTAAAGGCCTGGGGTGGAACAGGCTGTCATACTGAGCAGCAGCAGCAACCAGGCTCTGCCCGAGGCAGAGGGCAAGAGAGTGCATGGTGGCTGGTGAGTCGCAGAGGGGATGGGAGACAGACAGGTGCAGAGCAGAGACTGAGGCTTCTCCTGAGTGTGATGCAGCCACACAGCTGTTTAAGGAGGTTGTGCTCTGCTGCATGTTGAGAAAGAGTCACTTTGGCTGCTGAGGGGAGTCCTGTGTAGAGAGAAATAAGGCTAGAAATAGGGAGACCAGTCAAAAGCTACCCCCAGAAACTAAGGATGGTGAGTGGCAGTTGGATTTGGATGCACTTTGAAGATAGAGTGCAATAAAATAAGATATCCTCTTGGCTCGGATATGGTGGGGGAGGGGTAGAAAAAGTGTCAACTGTATTTTTCCATAGATTCTACCTCCATACATTGAAGATAGAGCAGGTTTGGAGGCGAGAACATCAGGAGGCGCATTTTGGATGCTGTTATATTGTGGGCCAAAATGTCTCCTAAAAGGCTGCTGTGCTCAGAGGCAAGGCTTTTGGAGCTGATTTCACGGTGCACTAACCTCATCAGCAGATTAGCCCACTGATGAGTTCATAGTTGAAGGAGATGGGGCCCACTGGGAGGAAGCAGGGATGTCATCTTGGAAAGATGGATCCTGTCTCCAGCACCTTCCTCCCTTTCTCTGGTTCTTTCCCAATCTCTCTGCTTCCTGACTGTCATGAAGTTAGTAGTTTGGTCCCCTACACTCTTCTCTCACGATGTTCTGCCTTGAAGCCGTATCACCATTGACTAAAACATCTGAAACTGTGAGCCGAAATAAATCTCTCTTTCTTTACATTGTGAATGTCAGCTATTTTGTATCAGTGGCAGGGAAATGGTGATGTAGATGCAGTAAATGTAAGACATCCAGGAAAAGGAGGCAGGCGAGGCTAACACTGGACACATGTGTAGGAGGTGCCCACATGTTAGCACCTACCATGAGCTGGGCTGGGCGGCAGAAGTTTCTGTTTATAGAGCTTTCCAACCAACACCTCTAGTCTTCTTAGTGTCCTTCTGAGGGGGGTAGAGTCAAGCTCTGAAAATGTCAACCAGTGCCCTACCTCACACAACTGGTAGGTAGCAGAGCCAAGCAAAGAGCTCAGCTTCTGGGAGTTAGTAGCTCTTTAGCCTTAGGAAGTTACTTTAGCTGTCTAAGCCATTTTCCTCATTCAGAATGAAAGCCGTTAACGTTCAGTGTCATTATTTTCTGAGGGTCAGAGGAAACAAAAAGACTCTGGTCAAGGGCTACCTCACTTCCCTTCTCTCCAGTAAGCGGCGTGCCTGCTCTCTCCAGACCCTGCCTTCACATGAAAGCCTTCTGAATCACTGCAGTCCTCCAGGGAGATGGCGTTGTTTTCTTGGGTTTCTTACAGATGCTCATTAAGAGGCCCACTTGACTGTGAGCCTCAGAACACAAGCTGCATTTTCTTTGTCTCTATGGCCCAGTGCTTGGGACTCTGTAGTTGGCCAATCAGGGAAGCTCAGTACCATTTTTGGTTCCACATCCTTCCTTTCTTTCTTCTCACTATTCTCTCCCTATAGGTTGAGGCCATCCTTCGTGCTGTCCTTTTAAACCTGTGACCCTGCCCAGGAGGGTAGCATAGAATAATCTCCCCTCACCTAGTCTTGGATGGACGTCTGGTGTCACCCTGGAAGCTCCTGCCCACTTCCTCTGCCCCTCCCCCAAATTCCCTGGGCAAAATGGACATGATAATAACAGAATCTTTTTCTTAAAAATAAATATGAAGATTAAAATGGTTCTTTTTACAAGGCACTTCGAGCCCATCTAGATGATGCAAACATAATGCTGATTTCAAGATTCTCATAACAATTTTATGAGGCAGGTACTCCCCTCCCCTTTAGAGAGAAGGAAACTGAGGCTAAGAGAGGTGCAGAGACTCACAGCTCACAGCTAATAAGTGGCAGAACTGACACTCCAGACGGGCCTCACCACATCCTGATAGGCAGCTTTGGTGAAAATAGAATGAACGGCTCTTGCCACAGGAAATGGCACCCAATCAAGAGACTGTACAAATGCATGGAAAATTCCTGAGATAGTTTGTGTCCAGAGCTGTTTCATAACCAGGGAACAAGGAGGAAGGAGGCTGAGGCAGGTGAACAGCTGTCCAGCTGCCTAAGAAGCTCTGGCTCCTTCAGACTCAGGCTGAGCATCCTGCCCACTCCAGCGCCCACCCCTGCCCTCTACGGGCCCCAAACTACTCCTCCTGCTTGATTGACTGCCAGCAAATAAATGACAAAAGCCCAACTAGATTAGCAAGGCAGCATATGCTGCTCATGGGAAGTTAAACAATTGCACCTCTAAATAACAGCTCAACATGGAATAGAAGGGATGTCACAAGGCAGGATATGATTAATTGCCAAATGAATTATTGAAATTGTAATTGCAGAGGAGTTCAGAGGAGCATGTGATTACCTCAGGCCGGAATGATCAGAGGCTGGGAAGAGACAGGTGAGCCAGATGACCAGGAAGGCAGCACTGGGCTGCATACAGGGGGCTTGAAAGCTGGCAGGAGAAGGGGCAGAGGAGAGATGGTTCCACCATGGTCCTGGAAGCAGAACTGCGGATTGGGCCTGAATGCCAAGGACATCTTCCTGCACTGTCACTTGACCTCTCCCGGCCACCATACCCAGGGGGGCTGCATGCTGCTCTCCCACCCCTTCTGACTGAGTGGTGTCTTTTGTTTGTATGTCAAAATCTGCACAGTGGGTTCGGAAAGTGTCTCTTATTGGTCACAAGAAAGAAAAGCATGTCTCCAGACTTGGACTGGAGACAAAATTCTGCGAGATTTGCTGCAATGCAATTATAGTGAGGCTCATTTCATAAGGGCTCAGATACATGTGAGCCAAACACATTTCCTGAAAGTGGGTAGTACCATAAGCATAGATTCATAGTTACATAGTCCTGGGCCTAACTCCTTACTCTCTCTACTGGAACTGTTGTGCCATCTTGGATGATGTGCTTAACCTTTCTGATCCTTAGTTTTCTCATCTGTGGCATGGAGCTGCATATGGATATCTGAAACAGTGGCTGTAGTAGTTGACTGACTGTGTCAACTTGAGACATTTAGAAACTTAACTAAATGAATTTAGCAACCTCCAGGGTGTAGAAGACCCACCCTAGGGTGGTCATCACCTGGAGGCATAAAAGGGAAGGAGAAAGGACAAATGCATTCCACTCTTGGGAGACACTCCAGTCTTCGCCTTTGGTTTGGACCTCATCTCCTGGCTTCCAGTGTAGACTCCAGCTTTGCGGCACAGATTCTTCAGCCTTTCATCATAGAGCCTTCGGCCTTCTGTCACAGACCCATCAGCCTGCTGGTGTGGACTTGCATAAGACACTAGGGTGAACCCCAGACCTTGGATTGAATCCTTTGGCTTCCAGTGTGTAGACACCCTCTGCAGGCTTCCTCATCCGACTCTGTGGCTGACCAATCTTGTTATTTCAGTATATTTTGTGTTATATCTGTTCTCTCTAGTAAAACCCTGACTAATACAGTGGCCTTCAGCATTTCCAGGGACAAAGTATGTCAGATGACCAACGCAGGGCTGGCTCACAGTAGCCTAGCTCCATAAAAGATGATGGTACTAGCAAAGGGTGACCTAATAACCAGCATCTAAAACAGCAGTGCTTACAAGATAGTGTCTGTCTTACTTTTCTCTTGTTGCTGAAACAAAGTACCCAACACTCAAAATTAAAGGAGAAAAGTTTTATTTGGCCCACGGTTTGGACTGAAACCATACCTAACTGGCACCAAGGCAGGGTGGCAAGACAGACAGGCATCGCAGAAGGGAAGCAGTTCATGGCAGGCAGAAGGTAGCAAAACAAGGCATCTTAGTATTGTATTTTCATTGTATTGTATTGAGGCTACCAGCCCTTTTATTGTATTGAGGCTACCAGAATTAGGGCAGTGCCAAACCAATCAGTGGACGGATTTAATAATCACCCACCCTTTGTCCTAGCCCTCTTAATTCTAGCACTGCGCCATGAATCAATCACATACTCTAGATCCAGGCCCCTCCATCTATGACCACATGAGGCTTGGGGGTACATCTAGACACAAGCCATAACATTATGCCCCTAGTGGTAGGGATGCATTGTGGTCAGGGCAGGGGAACAAGGGACAAACAAGAGAATGAGCACATGCTAGGCACAGGGAGGGTGAGCTGGGCAGAAGAGTAGAGACATCAGGAGCCGGAAGCATGTGACTGAAAGATGGCGTTCGAACTTGGGCCAAGGGTGCTGTGCTGTGCAGCACCACAGTTCAATGAGAAAGACTATGCAGAGACGTGGAGAGAAAGGTTTTATAACAATGGTGCAATACAAAGCAGTAAAATAACTGTCTGAAGGTCTCTATTTTAAAGTAGAGCCATTGTGGAATTAAGCTGCGAGGAGAGCACTATTATATGCTTTACTCTTCTGTTAAAGTTAAGGACTTTCAGGGGCTGGGGATTTAGCTCAGCGGCATAAGCGCCTGCCTTGCAAGCAGGCAGTTGTGAGTTCGATCCCTGGTACCGATAAAAAGGAAAAAGACAAAAAAAAAAAAAAAAAAAAAGTTAAGGGCTTTTAGATCAACATAGCTTTCTGGAAAGGCAGTGCCTTCCTAGCCAGAGGGTGGGCTCTGGCCTCTTGTCGTCAGCAGAGCTCTCGGAGGAACTGGCTCAGAATTCTATTCTCCGGGGGTGTGAACAGATGTGACCAGGTGCACGGGTGCAGAGGGCACTCCGCGGTTTATATCTGCATGCAGAAGCAGCAGAGAGAGGTGGTCTTGGCAGGGAGGGGTGCTGGGAGAGATGGCTGGTGGCAAGGCCCCACCGGGTCGAGGATGGCAATGGGAGGCGGGCTCAGGAAGGGAAAACTCTGCAGCACTCAGAGCATCTGGCTGTCCTCGCACGCGTGGGAGGAAGCAGTGTGGAAGCCGCCGGCCCGCAGTCCCAGCCTGTAGGAAGAACCGGAGCCAGGAGGGTGGCCGGCCTGGGTGAGCGCTCCCCAGACCTAACCGGCCTGAGTCGCCGACAGAAGCGCTGCTGCCCGAGACCGCGACTGGCGCCTCCTGCTGCAGCGTCAGAAGCCGCGCGGATTCGAGGCGCCCAGCCTGGAGAACCGCGGGCTCACAGCGCCCCCAGGGGCCTTCGGAGCCGCTGCACTCCAGCTTTTCGGTGAAGCCAGGACAGCTGGAGGAGCTGACAGTTCTGCTCGCTGCGGTGTGGGTGCTTACGCATAAATCCCCTGCCACGTCCTCCCCCCAGGGCAGCGCTGATGAGCTAAATCGGGCAGAAGTCCCTCCAGCTGCGCCGCTGCGGAGGGGGAAGGCTGAGGCCTGAGTGTGCCTCTACCTCCCCTGTGGCCAGAGCCGTCAGGCGGGGGCAAAGGACACCTTTCCAAAGGACAGATATCCATAATGACTGTACAGAGAGTTTGGATCCCTGGTGAAAAACTAAGTACATCCCCACCCCAGTTCTGGAATTGACTCAAATTCGAATCGCTGTCTCCTAATCCAGCCTAAGGGGAATTAATCACCGGACCCTCTCCCCCAGGCCTTGTACAAGCCAAGCCTTGGAAGAAGACCTTCTGAATTAGTGTCTGGCCTTGGCTTTCTCACGGGGAAGACAGAAACAGCCGCAGAGGATCCATGAATTAACACCTGCAAGGAGGCAGGACAGTGCCAGGGCAATCGATGAACACTGCTGTGAATTGTCTACTCTGCTTTCTCTCGAGACACCCACTGTCCTGCTTTCATTGTCCATCCAACTCCACACCACTCTTAAGGCCCAGGAAACTTCTGGAAGTAACCCATCTGTGAGTCCTTGCTACCTTCCCAATTTGCTGTTGCTAAGTTGTTTCCAACCTTTACTCTGCCCCATTCCATCCCAGGGAAACCCCCCTGGCTCTAGGCGCCCTCCTGGCATTAAGCAGTCTCCCAGAGCTCTCGGTCTGAGGTGGTCACAGTGAAACTGAAGATAGGAAAACACAGGGGTGTTCAAGGCCCACTTCAGAGAGTGGAGCTGGGATCCTAATCCAGGCATCCTGACCCCGCATCCTGACCCCACATCCTGAGGACCACCCTGCCTCCCACCCAGCACACTTGTGTGACTTACAGAGCCCAAAATCTGTGGGCAACTTGTAGTATCTTAGTGTGGCCCTTCTCAGGGCTGCCTCCCCTTTAAAGGAGACTCCTGGGGAGAAATGTCTGAGCTCAGAGGAGTGGTTCTGTGACAGTCTTGCCTGCCTTCCTTGTTCCTTCCTTCCTTCCTTCTTTTCTTCCTTCCTTCCATCCTTTTTTCCTTCTTCCAACAGGTCAACTTCTTAGGCCACAGAGTACCAGGCACTGTGCACACTGTGAGAAGCCCTAGCAAGGCGAGGGACTTTGGAAGTAGATTTAAAAGCTTCAAGAGAGGTCACTGCTCTTCTATCCTGGCTTCTGTCCAGTTTGTCCATCTGGGAAGGCTATGGACAACCAGGTCAGAAGGCCCTTCCCTGAGAACCCCAGGAAGGCTGCCAGAGCAAATAGACTGGCATTACAATAAATAACTTTAAAATTATAACTATATGTGCCCCAAATATTGTGTGGGACTTACATATACCCCCCAAATGCTATGTATCTCAAATTAAAGTTTAACTTCCATTCAGCTTTGTCAATCTCTCCTTCTGGGACCATCTATTCCTAATCTGTACTCCACCCCCAACCCCCACAAAGCCACCAGGCCTGTGTTTTCCATATCCTGTGCAGTATCTATACTGTCACCAAAGAGAGGATGCTGCAAATGCTCTGTCACAGAGACAGTAGGGGCATGACCACAGCTGGCATCTCATGCTTTCTAGGTCTTTCTGTCCTGAGTGCTGACCTGTTTACCTGCATTATTTCTCATCATGCTCATCATAAACCCTTATCATAAGTGCTATTTCTTTCTGCTTCTCAGGTGAAGGATGTGAGCCAATTAAGGCCACACAGCTGAGAAAGGCAGAGCCAGGCACCTGGGGGAAATGTGACTCTGACATACACAACCCCTGTCACCCTGAGCCTGTGCCAAGAAAGGACAATACATGAGCATTGCTGATCCCAAGGCTGCCAGGTGGGCCACACCATTAGGCCATGCACCTGCTCCGTTGTCATATGTAACTGTGTATTGTATGCTTATTCATACAACACAAGTCCATTTCCAGGAAAAGCATTTACAAAACATTCACCACCTGCCAGCACTATGTGTTGTATGGAATGTCAGGTGTGCTGCTGTTGCCAGGCAGATTTACTCCAAAACAGAGGTGTCTCCTAGGATGAGTCAAACCACAGTGGGGATGCTTCACGCTCCTCTGGCCCCTCTTCAGGTCTGCAGCTCTCTGTTTCACCCACCTCTGTGACCTGGTACTCTCAACTGATCTCCTCCAATTCAAAGAGTATACCTGCTATTACTTCCCTTAAAACACTTGTTTTTCAGTATATATTATACATCAAGGAACAATGCTGAGGCTTAGCTACACATCCCTGTCCTGGTGGAACTGGCAATTCAGTGGCAGAAAGAGAGGTTGGTAGAGGCCACTGAAAATGAAAGTACACAACAAGGGAGTTCTAAGAGGTGCACCTAGTGGAATCATGGAGTGTGGGCAGAGACAGGATGAGGGCGCCATGCTCAGGGAAAGCTCTCCCCAAAGCTCTGTGATGGGCTCACAAGTGTGTCCCACTTCCCTGGCTGGAGGGGAAAGAGCAGAATGTGGGCAGGTGAGTGAGTGGGAGGAAGTGGAGGTATGAGAAGATAATAGAGCAGAAACTCAAAGAGATGATTTGAATATTATTTTTGGGTTCATAATTGAGTGGACTATCGGGAGGTGGTGGGAACGGTAGATACCTCTCGCAGTATGTCCTAGAGGGGTATAGCCTTTCCCTGTGCCCTTCCCCTCTCTATCACTCTTGCTCTTTCCCTTTTTCTGTGTTTCCTGGCTGCCAGGAGCTAAGCAGTTTAGCTTTATCCTTCCACCATGATGTTTCTGCGTCAGCACCACCCAGAAACAATGGGGCCAGGTGATGAGCAAGGCCGAAACCTCTGAAACTGTGAGCCAAAATAAACCTGTGCTCTTTGAAGATGATTTTCTTAGGTCATTTACCACAGTGACAAAAAGCTGTCTATTGCAGGAGGGGAAGGACGGAGGGCAGGAGGGTGCCTGGGTAGGGGTCACTCAGAGGCCTCACTCCAAGCTGTCACAGGGAAAACAACTGAGGTTCCAGGCCCTCCTGAGTTTCCTCTTCCTGCCTGTGGCTTTCCTCCTAAATTGCCTACAGGGAATTTTGATCAGTTGCCTTAGATGGCATAATTAAGAAAAGCTGATTATTTAAACAAGGCCTCTGTAGATTATCCTGCGGCTTTTCTGAAATGCATTTCACAGGTCTTTTCTCTTTCAGGAATTAGAAGTTTTGTGGTGGAGCCCTTAAAAGAGTGGGATTTGTGTTATAAGAGATTTCCTCTCTAGGGCTTGTCCACTGGGGGCCCACCCTCTGGGTATCAAGTCCCCACTTCCTAACAGTAGTTGCTGCAGCAGGCACAGCGTTTTCTCCCTCCTCTCCTGGAGCTGAGGGAGTGCAGAGCCCAGACCTCAGGAAAGCAGGGAGACTGGCCTTGCTGAGGATCCTGCGTCCTGGGAGAGAGTCTCACTATGCCCGTGCTGCACTACGGGCTCCTCTTGCTGTGTTCCTCAGCAATTCCGAAACAGGCACAGCTTCAGGACCAGCAGAGGGCTGAGGCCCAGAGGAGTTCAAACACTTGGCCCGAGCCACACAGAAAGTGGAGGGCCGGGGCTTGGATCTACACCCAAACACGAGAGCCAGCTCCAGACTCTCCCTCACCTTTCCGAACTTGCCCTAATCCTATGGCTGGCTGAGAAGGTGGGCAGGAGACCTTCTTTCCCTCATCGCCTCTTTTGCATGCCAGCAAACAAGGAAGTGCCCAGAAGGAGGCAGAGAACCTTTGCACCTGGGTAATCAGGCCCCAGGCACTGGGCAGGGCACAATGGACATCCTGCTCATGTCTCAATGCAGCCTTGGGCTAAACTTGCGGTGTCCATGATCAGGCTCTGTCCCTCTCACAGACAAGGCTGCCCTGGCCAGGGGACTCCTCAGAAAGGCTGAAAAGACAAATGACCCAGTTAGAGGAGGAGCTCTCCATGCAAAATCTCACTGCAAAATCGGAAGGTTTTTATACCTGATGCAGGCTGACCACCTGACTCTGAGGACAGGGACCCTGAGACACAGAGCAGGGAGGGCACCCTCTCCAGGACACAAGTGTGGTCCTAGGAGGACGCTTTCCTCCCTTTCTCTTCTTACCTTCGTCCAGTGTCATCAGTGGGGCGGGGTGTGGGCAGCTGCACCATTTTCTCACACTAAGGGGGGGGGCTCTTTTTTTGACACCTTGTTTTTCCCACTCTGCCCTTTAGAAAGGCAGCAGGGCACAGAGCAGAAGCATCCATGGGAACTCAGACAGCAGTCAATGTAAGGGGCAAATGCAGACCCCACCGTCTCCTCCTCCTGTCCTCCAGGGACCCAAGCCTGAGAAAATGAGGCACCGCGTTGGAGCAGGGAACAATTGGAGATAAAAAGAACATTTTGAGGATGTTTGCCGTGCTCTGCCTTCCTTCATGAAGTTCAACAAAAGAAAGTGAAGAACTAGAGTCTTCGTGAAGTGACTCAGTTGTTAAACAGGGCACTGCTGTGAAAGTAGATCACAGGATCCTGGGTCACTCCATAAGCAGTGCATCTTTTGCCACCAAACACATCCCAGGTATCAAAGATGCTCAGCCAGATGAGACATGGTCCTTGCCCTCAATACCCTGGGCCACCAGCCCTTGGCTAATCCAGCTTCCACCCTACATTCTGTGTCTGCAGAGATAGTTATCTCAAGAGCAGTCTGTGGGGCAGAGGCTGTGACAGGAGAGGACATGTGTGAGGACCCCGTGTGGTAGCTGCTGTGCCTTGTGCACCTCTGAGAAATTGGAGGAGAAGAAGCTAACCCACAGCAAGCCTCCAGCATCCCCCAGGGGGCTCTGCACAGGGAAAAGAAGTGGCTCATGGAATGGAGAGTACCTCGGTCGTAGCATCCTGAGTACCAGCTGGGTAGAGGCTGGCCCTCTGTGTACCTCTGCCAAGGAGACCTCCCTGGGTTTTGCTGGCTTCAGTCTTTGCGCTGCCAACCTCGCTGGAGGGTGGCAGTGAGTCTGGCATAGAGTCCCGGAGTTCGCTCTGGCTCCTCAGCTTTCACAGTGGCAGGCAGGTCCCAGGTGACTTGTCCGTACTGTGAGTTGGCCCAGCAGCAGCATGTCAGGCCTTTGCTCACCTCTCTCCACTGTGCACTCTCTGCATCTGTTCCCTCAGGCCCATGGTGAGGGTCTGGAGAAGCCCAGACCATTCAGCACATGAGGGTCTCACTGGCCAGCCTGTGAGACCTAGTGTCTGGCCTGGAAACCACATGTGAAAGTCAGGAGCTGAGTCCATTCATCCAGGAGCCACTTTGGAAGTGACCATTTCCAGCTCCTGCTGTGTGGGTGACTGAATGTATTCGTCAGCAGTGTTATGGGCTGCAAATAACCGAGGCTTAAGTATGGAAGATGTATTTCCCTCACTTAGGAGCCTAGAGGAGGGCAACTGCTCCTGGAGCTGACTCAGAGGCTCTACGATGTTAGGTCTGAAGTCTCTGGTGTTCTTTTGATGATTTCCTCACAATTTCAAGACAGCTGCCATACCTCAGGGCATGACATTATTATTCCCAGCAGGAAGAATGGGGAAAGGATCAAGGTGATGCTCAGATGGGGAAAGCAAAGGAACCTCACTGCAGAGAGCCATCTCTGTCTCCTGAGCTACAACAGTGTCTCATGGCCGCTCCTATGGGAAAGGGAGTTAGTAGGAAATGGGTTGAGAAGAGCCTTTGACTCTCACGTCATTTGTCATACTACCCTATGGACGCTTTTGTTTCTGCTAACCTCAGTGAGGCTTCTGGCATGTTAAACGTAGGCTCAGAGGGCTGCCTCCTTAGGAGGAAGCTTAAGTGATCCAGAGGCCTTTGAAGGAAAATTGTCTTCTGCACTCAACACTTCTGACACCAGTTTGTGCGTTTTCCACACCAAGCAGTTTCTCTGTGGACCCTAACAGGGTGTGCTGCAGTTGAAGTCAGTTCTGACCCTGACTCCCAGGAGTGAGAAAATGGGCCCAGAGGCCTCAGGCTGCGGCACACTCCCCGTAGGTAACAGTCACAAGTCCTGAGGCTCCACACTTTGCCCGACTTGGCTCCATATCCAGAGGTTCCCTGACCTTTGATTCAGGTTTGATCATTTGCTTTAATGGCTCACAGAACTCAGGGGAGCATTTTACTTACCCCTATACGGTTGATTAATAAAGGATACAGAGGAACAGCCAGCTGAAGTGCTACATAGTGTGAGGTCCAGAAAGGCGCTGCGTGCAAGAGCTTCTGTCCCCTTGGAGTTGCCATGGCTACCCTCCTGGTGTCACCAACCCTTTCCTTCAGGGTTTTTCCAGAGGTTCCATTATTCAGGCAGAATTAATTAGACCACTGGTTATTGGTGATTAAGTCTATTCCCAGCATCCCTCCCTAGAGGTTGAAGGATGGGACTGAAATTGCCAACCCTCTAATCACAGGACTGATCCTCTGACAGCCAGTGCCGAGAGCCACCTCACCAGCATAAAGTAGGTGTGAGTGAAAGAGGCTTGTTATGAATGACAGAAGATACTCCTTCCACCCTGTCACTCAGAAAATTCTCAGGGCTTGAGAACTCTGTGTCATGAACCGGCCATGCAGACCAAATGTCTGTTTCTTGTTTCTCACTATCACAGCCTTCTAGGCACAAAGATATGAAGCCACAGTAAAAAACAAGCAGCCATATGGGTAAAGACCTTCACTCTTGGTCCTTCTTCCCCCGAGCCATGCCACTGTTCCCCTTGGGCCATTCACATCTTTCTCCTGCATGAGGTGCCTGCTCACTTATCAACCAGCAGTGTCCATGGCGGCTCACTTCTTCAGGGTCCCCTCAGCACCTCCAGAAATGAGGAAAAGCTTGATGTCTGATAGGGAGGGGCTTTCCAAGGCCACATCCCCTCAAACGTCTGTTTGAGCCACCTATGAACGGTTCTGCATCACTCCCTGAAGAGGGAAGCAGTGAACAGCTCGGACCAGGTCTCATGTGGGATGGACTGCAAGATGTGTCAGAATCCTGAAGGAGCTAGAAAATGGCACTCCAAATATGCCACATTGATTTGGTGATGATTGCACTTGAGGATAGTGATGCAGGAAGAGGCCTTCACTGGACTTCTCTTCTCTGAAAGGACTCCAGGGTCCCCTTGCTGAGAACCTCATCATAGGGAAGACAGCTTGCATCACAGGAGAGGAGATGAGTGAACACCACACCCAGACGGACCTGGCACAAGCTGTCCTCTGCTTTTCAAAGGTTCCCTTCAACTTTCCAGGAATCCTATACTCCCGCAAGTTGCCCATATCCCTCCCGGCTCAGCCGTGGAGAGGGTGTATGAGCTGCTCTAGATCGTTCTGGCTTTTTGAGTAGGTTCTTGTCTTTCACAGGATGCCCCACATACAAAGCCTGCCCAGCTTTCCTCCTGCTCATCTGCCCACTGTCGGTTTATTGTAAAGGCTCAGTTATCACATCCTTAGGAGGAAAGTTTTTTACTTCGACTCAACCCCAGTCCTGTCTTCCTGTAGGCCACAATCTAGACCAGCACTGAATCACCCAATAAAAAGAGGATTTAGGAAAGCCTGAGCTCCAGTACAAGAAACCACTTGATTTTTAACACCCAAGAAGGTTTGTGTTTTTTGTACATCTTTAGCAATGCGATTGCACATGGGAAAGGGGACACACCACCCACAGAACCTTACACTTCAGCAGAGCGGCTTCCCAAGGACAGGCACTGTATTTGTTCTAGTTTGTCACCATCATCTGGGTTTTGAGAGATAGACCCAAAAGTCTTAAAGCAGCCTCGCTGAGTCTTTCTGTCCTCAGGGAACAGGACTCCTTTCTGGCATCTTTCTGAAGCAAGTTTCGCAAACAATTGAGTTTGTAAGCTGTGTCACAAATGAGCAGCTTCTAAAAACAGTTTCAGTGTAGGCAGTAATGTTTTTAAATCATGAAAGACTTCAGACATGGATACATGTGCTTTCGAGGAAGTCAGAGACATGGAGGCTGGTCTGCATGAAGTCATTCTCACCTTCTCTGCTCAGCCACACTTCCTAACCGGCAAGAGAGGAGACCATGGGTCCCCAGGGCTGTAGGAACAGCTGTATCCCTGGCTTTGTATGGGAAGGAGGTTGAGTGCCCTTCTGTGGGAGACCTCACTGGAAGATGGCACCTTCCAGCCTTAGGCACTAGGGTTAGGGTTAGCAATCCATGGGGTACTGCTTGGGTAGCCCTGGAACCCACACAAGAGCCAGAGTGAAGAGCTTAGGAGATGAGTGGCTAGAGCCTTCTCAGAAAAATCCAGTCAGCTTGGGTCACAGTAACAAACTATCCGACTAGGTGGCTTCAATTCTGGAATGATCAGATTCTGGGGAGGTAGCAGATTGCCTGCTTCTTACATCCTTGTATGACAGAAAGACAGCAAGTGAGCTGTCTAGTATTTTTCATCAGCGCACTAATCCCATTTGTCTTCCTTTCTTGTCATCGCTGGGACATCATACCTGATAACCACAATTTAAAGGAGGAGAGGTTTGTTTTGTCTCACAGTTTGTAGAGGTTTCAGTCCATAGTCAGCTGGTTCCAAGGCAATGTGGCATGGCAGAGGAGAAACAGCTCATAGCATGGTAGCAGGAAGCAGAATGGGATTAACAGAGAAGAAGGGAGCCTTTCTGGGTTACACCCCCAGTGATCCACCTCCTCCAACCAGACTTCAGCCCCAATGTCACATTTAGCTATAAACTCGCCAGTGGACAAATCCACTGATGAGCATCACACTCCCCTGACCCAATCACTTCCCACCTATGAGCAAGTGAGGCTTTGGGGAGACATCTAGATAGAAACCATAACATTCATGAGGTTTCCAGTCCCAGGATATAATCATCTCCCATTCCATAATCTAATCTCCTCTCAAGGCCCTGGATCCATGTTATCATTAGAGTTCCACATAAGAATTTCAGGGTAACATGGATATTTAATCCACTGCAGATGGGGCTGTTTCTGGCTGGCTTCCCTACTTCTTGCCCAGGTTCAGAGTGTAAGTGGGTCTCGATGGTGGCTGTGCCTTTTTTATTATAATAGACTAATGACAAGTTTGAATCCAATTTATAAATTGGGTTGCCCCCTGACACTCTGAAAGGAGCAGTTTGGATGACCTCAATGATCACCTAAGCCAGGATCTCTTCTCAGTGGGCTCTTTCAAGTCTCTGAAACAGGTGCTGCCTGGGAAATCTTGGGCTAGAGCTCAGAGCCTTTCTCTTGTACGTAGGTGGAGGGACTGAGGAGAAAGAGAGGGCACAATAATAGGGCCTGGGCCTAGGATCCTGCAGGAACGGATAGCACTGGGCTCAGGAAGGGCCCTCTGAGAAGATGAAGTTTGCAGAGAACTGGAGGAAGAGAGGGAGCACCCTACAGATACCATGTGGGAGACTTTCTAGGCCGAAGGAGAAGCCAGTGCAAAGACACTGATGCAGTGTCTAGCAGTGTCTATTCTACCTGATCCTTCATCCTAAGCAACAGTCGTTGCCTTTATGAACTATTAGGAACATAAAGATTTGTGAAACAAATCTTTTTATTTTTTTATCAGTACTGGGGATCGAACTCATAACCGTGTGCTTGCAAAGCAGGCACTTATGCTGCTGAGCTAAATCTCCAGTCCCATGTGAAACAAATCTTACCCGCTGAGCTACACTAAAATTTCAGAGCTGCTTTTTGTTTAGGATGTGTTGGGTGGGGTACAATATTTATAAAAGTTCTGTCCTCAGTCTTTAGGCAGCTGGGCATAGGAGCTGCCAGGCCTCCTATCGGGGAGCTCATTCAACCAAGTCCCTGTGGGAGGTGACAAGGAGGATGCTCACATCTCCCAGAGACATTTGTGTTTAGGGGAAATTCTCCAAGACATTTTGTAGTGCATAACAGTTATGAATTTTGACCTTTAAAAAGGACAATAGCATGTGCGCCAATGGCTTTTTAAATTGTGGTAGATGACAAATATGGAGAATTGAATATATTCCAGTTACACACTGTCAAGACTCCGTTGGGCCTCACACACTGAACACATCCACTCTATCAGTGGCTTGTTGTTCTTTTTTAAAACTGAGCAAAATAATGCACGGAGAATATTTAGTACCATGCTTGGCATGGAGATAAATAGTACTGACTGTACAAATGCAAGGCTTTGTATTTGTCTGAAGTATAGGGTTAGGGGTTCCAGAGGTTTCCGTGGGGACCATCTGTTCTTTCTGTCCACCTTCTGTCACTCCCTCTGATTTCAGAAGCCTTGAAAAGGAGGGAAAGAAGGGACCCAGAACCATGGGCCTGCCAGGCTCAAGTCAGATCCTTTTGTAAGGTGTCTGCATGGCAGTTGTGTATTCTTTGAACTGCAGAGCTCCATCGCTCAGAGGAAACGCATCCAAGGACTTGGGGGCGGTCCAGGCTGGCCTTACTGATGGACTGGATCTGGTGATTGGCTTGGTGAGCAGCACACGCCCAGCCTCTTCCCTCCAGTGAGTGAGACCCTGTAGACTCCTGGCAACCTCACAAGCACACAGGCACCAGTACTCTGAGCCACACACAGAGCGGGTCAAGACCCCACTCCCATGCCCAACCCCACCCCACCATCCTCGTGGGAGCATGAAAGCTGCAAGTCTGCTTCGGCTGCCACTCACTGCATAGTTAAGGCAAAGGGAAGAAAATGCTGCCGTCCCTTGGTCTGTGCCTCATCTCTCTCTTCCCCCTGAAGGGCAGATCTGGCACAGGCTGCTGCACAGTCAGAAGAGACAGGCACTGGGGAGGCAGGGAGAGCTGACAGGGTCCTTCCTGTCACCCAGAGGGACAGGGACAGAACTTGGTACAGACCCTTACCTGTTGCCTGCTAAGCAGCAGCACACAGAGATTTGGAGATTGAGTCCGCTGCACATGGAGGCCTGCGAGGCTCCCCTGTGAGGACTCTTGCAGACATAATTATCTTCAGACTGAAATGCGATAGGAAAAATACTACAGTTAAGAAGAAGACAAGGAAAACCGTAATTTTAAAATTATACTTTTATTAAAAACTGTAGGCCTAGGACACAAACCCAGCCAAGAACTTCCTACAGTCCATGAAGATGCAATAAGCCTGGGCCATTGCCTTTCACTTATGAAATGAGTCTTTCCCTGAAGATGGGCTACAGCTCTGCCACCTGGGATGGCTGTCACTTATGACTCAGCCGTCACTCTTCCCCTGCACAAAGAGCCGTCTGTCACTTTTATCGGTAAATTGAATCTCCTCTTTCCAGAGACTCACAAGTTTTGCAGATTTCCATGTCAAAACCCCCATAAATATACTCTATGCTCCCCCCACCTTCTCTCATTGACCTGCAGTGAAATTTCTGTCTAAATCCCTTTATGCCTTTTTCTGACATGTTCTGAAAATTCTTTTTCTGTCATCGAAGTTGGGGATCCTGCAGCCTGTCCCATGGGTGGGGAGAGCCAAGCTCCCCATCTTGATATTGGGGGCTTCCTTAGATCCCATCTAGTGATAAGAGCAGCAGACCCCTGTGATGGCCCACAGTTCAGAGCCCATTTGGCAGTGGCGGTGGCGGGAGGAAGAGTGTGTTGTGGGGCCGCAGGAGGTCCCCTGTGGAAGGGCATTCCTGGCAGAGGGAAAGCTGTAGGCAGGCTTAGAAATAGGAGCTCCCAGAATGCTGAAGGGCCAGAATCTGGTTTTATTCAACACATATACAGTGCTCACTATACGTCAGTGTTGGGTGCCAGGTGTCCACCTGTTAGAGACAGGGATAGTCTTGGAGTCTGGTGAGAAAGAGAAGGCTTCAGATTCAGAGTTTTGAAAACCAAGCCAAAAAAGCAGGTACCTTTGAATAATGATGGGGGCGGAGGCCTGAGGGGCCTGGTCTCTTTCCCACAAAGGACCTCAGCCTGATCCTTTGAAGGTGAACTCCTAATAATAGAGGAAAAGAAGAAGACACACAGGAATTCACTGCAAGAGGAGCCAGACTGTGCTAGCATACATTCAGTTTCACGGAAGACAAGACAAAAGACAAATGAAATCAGCCAGCAGTCACTCTCAGATGAAGCCTGGGAAGCCTGCCATCAGCCACGCCTTTGGGAGACCAGGTCCCACCACAAGAAAGACAAAATGCCTCACATCTACCAAGAGCTGAAGGAGCTGGGGGAAGTGTTTTCTGCTGAGCCCTACAGAGAGAAAGAGAACACCACAGTCCCGCCCTCCTCACAGGTGGGGCTCTGACCGTGCTTTGTGTCAGCAGTTGGCTGGATGGCAGAAGTGAGGCTGTTGGGAGAGAGAAGTTTGTTTTTTTTGCCCTACAGCATAGGGTTGTTTGGAGCAGAATTGACATCCTGCTCACAGGAATGTGTAAGAGTAATACCATAAGATATAATTTGTTGATGCTTTGGGGGAACATTGGAGAAACATAATTAAAAACAAAATTTCCCAATAGAAAAATTCTTTCCAGAAAAGTATCAGAGAAGCAAAACACTTTTGTGATTAAACCAGAATGTGGAGTACAACACAGGCAATCCGCTAAGACAGTGCAAAGGTACAAAGGAGACTCCTCCCTCACATAGCCACGTAGGTGCACCCCAGTACAAGACTTCACAGCCCCATTTTGCGGGGTGCCGGGATGGATGGGGATTGAACCCACAGTCTTCACACTGAGCTCTATCTCCAACCTTTTCAAAATTATTTACTTGAGACAGGGTCTTGTTAAGTACCACAGGCTGGACTTGAACTTGCAGTCCTTCTGCCTCCGCCTCCTGGTGTGCTGGGATTATAGGCATGTACTACCATTCCTGGCTTTCAGTACCCTTTGTCACAGAGCCTGTTCCCACTTTATCTGGTAGCCGAGGAGGACACTGTGCTGATGGCTGTGGTGCAAATTGGAGCAAGGTGCCACCGAAGTTAGGCTCTGAGGCTCCTCAGGACCTAGCAGCACATCTCTCTGGATGTTGGCATTTCACAGAGGTGGTTCCCAGGTGCTCAGAGAAACACTGTTGAGCTGAGAAACTGCAAGAGGTGGTTTTTGGCACTGTAGAGATCTATATACGTTTGAAAAGATAAAGACATTTTCAAAGGAACAAGGGAAGTCTTTTCTTAATGTTCAACAGAGAGGTTAAGCCTCTGGTTTTTAATTTGCAGTTGCCCTCTCAATCCCTCCATGTGTTACAATAATACTACAGTCTTCTAATTATTTCCACTGCAGTTTGTACCTTTGTCTGAGAAATATTCAGTTGTCTAAATATATAGTGAGTTCATAGTAAAATGCAAAAAAGCAATTACTAGATCCCAATTGGAAGAATTTAAAAATTCAGTGCTACATTTGCCTTAAGGAATAACCTTTGAATATAATGAACATCCACTTTGGTTTGTTCATCTCTACTGAAACTGGAGGGAACTTGTATCACAGTATTAATCTGGTGACACACACAAGCCCTTGCAATTTCTGTTGTTCTATTAATTACTCTTTACCTTATCCTTCCAGGAAAATCAAATATCATCTTGGTATCAAACTTATAGCTTGAGCACTCAGCTGCATATTACTAACTTTTGTTATTCTTGAAAGTACTAATAAAGACTGCGTCACTCAGGCCCTGTTAAAACTAGGTCATCCAGATGCTCTCCCTAGAGCTGTGGTTGTGGGAACCATCACTGGAGTGAAGAAAGAAAGGAAAGTGTAACAGACAACACTGTTCTGTAACAAACACGACCCTTGACATTACTGCTGTCACCAGTGCTGTGGGAAGGGCCACCAAGCAGCCCACGAGGACAGTGACACATTTTCTGAAATGCTTCTTTTCAGCTGAGTTCAATGCCCATCAGTTACTGTGGAAACTGCAGTTTCCGGACTTTTATGGAAAGCACAGTCCAGTCATGCGGAGCTGGCTTCACTTGGATTGTCCTGTGGGTCATCTGCAACACTTAAAAGTGTCCCACTCAGCATGGTGACAGCCATCTTGGGTCCAAAACACTTTTATGTAGATGAAGTCTCGGAGTTGTGAGGAATAGCAGACATTCTCTGGCAGATCTTTGCAGGTATTTATGATATATGAATTTAACACTCAGAGTTTCTGGAGGAAGAGAGAAGCTTTTAAAGTACAGAACAAAATTATGAAAGGATTCAGTTAAATTGGGCACAGGATATGGCCTTAGACCCAAATTCAGAGGTGGGCTAAATATAAGTTCAAAGGGAGAGAGTGTGTTTGCTTGCAGGACTCACTCTAATTTTGTTTTCATTCTTATTTTCTTACTTACTGTGATGCTGAGGGTTGAATCCAATCCCTTAGGCAAGCGCTCCAAGTCACCCCCTCCCCAGGGCTCCTCATTCTAAAATTCAATAGAGCCTGTGGTTAAGCTCATGCCAGTTTAACCCAGTAGATTACTAAATCCTAACTGAAGAGAGTTTGGAGTCCTTTGTTTTGTTTTATTTTGTATGATTCATTTGCTCTATTTGTCTAAAATATTGGCATAATTCCTGGGTAGGAATAAAGTAATGTCTTGTAATTCAGTGTGCTTTGGGATCCCCAAAGTGGCAATCGTGTACAGAGGGAAAGCTTTGGAAGCCTTCAGGCCACCCAGACATCACAAATACCACATGCTGGCGCATCTCTTACCTCTGCATCTGCTCATCCTGTGAACACAGATGCTACCCGTTCCTGGTAAAGCTGGCCAGGGAACATTTAGTGGCCTTTCCGTACTACTTTTCCTTAAGAGTTTTGCTGTCCAGCTGTTTCATGTTCTCAACAATGTTTCTTTTTGGTAGGTATGATCAGCACATAGTGTCTTTAGAAACCCTCTTTTATTGGGGTAATTCTACAAAGACATAACACTAACCAAACCAATGGGGAATGAGTATTTTAGGAAATTCCCATAGTCCAGTCCCATTTTTGCCCACTGCCTCTCACAAAGCATGTTTTTGTAAATGAATAAATGTTTATGTTATATAGTAGTCTAGCTTTTACATTTGGAGGCTGCCATGTTTTAACAGCAGCTATGACAGGTAGTCAGCAAAATGGAAACCGTCCTTTTAGCAGACAACTGTAAAGGCCCCAGTAGATCAGCAATCAGTTTGACAAAAGAGTTTTTTGCTTTGCATTTTTGGTTCTCAGTGAAGTCTAAGAATCCTCTACTTTAAAATATTTTGTTTTGTTTTGTTCTGTTGCATAACAGACACCATACACACCATTACTATATCTCTACCTCTCAAGTCCAGAAGCAAGAACCACAGCTCCAAGACTGTGTTAACTCAGCTGCTATGTCACTTTAATTCCAGGCAAAACACAAGCTCCAAAATCTCATGAGAAATCATCACAGCCACGGGAAACTTAAATCGACCATTCTTATCCTGGCTCAGGACCCCTCAGTAAGCATACAACTCTGTACTTCGACCTGGCGCATCCGTTAAATCAGGTTAAAGCCCGAGTTCTTCCATTACTATCACCCAGCCAGGATCACATATTTAATCCAGACCTGGTAAAGGACAGTGGAGGTGAGGAAACTGCACATTCTAAGCACAGTATTAGGCTTTGTTAGTAATACTGGCTCATGCATAACAAAAAACACAAATGCTGGAATTTATGTACTTGTCAGGTTGCTGTCACAGCATATGGGCATGCAAAGAAGCCACGAGACCCCAAGTAAGAGTGCGGGTCCATCCCATACCTCATCCTGGCATCCGCAGCATGGTGGCAAGTAGAACTGACAAGCCAACTATTTGCCCCTGGTCCAATTCCAGCTGAAGTCAATATTCCACTAGTAATATTGTTATTTTCATGACAAAACAAGTGGGAAGGTTTTTCAAAAACTGGAATCCCTAAAGTTGGGGGAGAGGTGATAGCCAATTTCAGTTTTCCAAGTGTCTGTTCAGATTCTAAGGACTCGATCCGAATATCTGGAGAGTGATGTGATTGTCAGAGTTTTTGCACATTTGGCAAAAGCTGAGATCCACAGCTACCTTATGAATCCTCCAAATTGTCTGATTTTCTTTGCAGTAGGCCCTTTATATGCAAAATCAGCTGACTCCTGGATTGCAACAGGTTAATAGCCTTCAGCTGACAGCAGACCCTCAGTGAAGCAATGCTACAATTTGTTTAATGAGGCTTTATGACCCTGTGAAGCAAGGAACTGTACGAAAGCCAGAGCATCAGTTTTGCACTGTTCTTTAGTTTCTAACAGCAAATCATCACCCATATTGTGTAATCATAGATCCCTCTGGTGGGACAAATTTCTTATAAATTAGTAGAGAAAATAGTAGGGGAGTCTTGAAACTCTTGACATCTTTACCACAAGTATCGAACTCCTTCGTAAGTAAAAGCAAACAACAATTTAGACTTGTCCACTAGAGGGACAGGGAAAAAAAAATAGAACACTGACTGCAGAAAGATTGTTTGCAGCTGCTGGTGTCAGAGTCAGAGTAGTTGCAATATCCGTGCCTATGGGAGTTAAGGGAATAACAAATTTATTCCTCAAATATCTTATGCAAATCTATATGTCTTTATGAAAAGATCTTTCTTCTTCACTGGAAGTGTGGTAATATCCTGCTACCCTCACGTGGGAACACTGCCCTTTATTTACATTCTCAACAATCCGGGACCTTGGTCATTCGTGTCTATGGTTTCGGCCAGGCGGGCTGAGTGGTGTATGGATGAGAAGGGACTCTTGGAGGTAGAATCTGTTTAGGACATGAAGTGGACTCAGGGATGGACCAGAAAATGCACAGTTCTACCTCTTCAAACAGGGTAGGGAAGCCAGGAGCAGCTGCAACATTTGTGTCCTTTGTTCCCCCCACTAAGGAGGGCAACTACTCAGTTACTTCTCAGTTGTCTAGTCTGAGGCAGGAGGGTTAAGTGAGGTGGGAGGAACAAGGGAACAAGGAAGAAAAGGTTGTGGACAAGATAAAGTATATATATATATATATATATATATATATGCACACACACACACATTTCCACCCACCCAACCTTTCCTTGTTGGCTGTCTATATCATTTTAAAGTTCTCTTAAAGAGGCGACACATGTCTTAGCACTTGGGAGGCTGAGACAGGATAATAGTTGTGAGTCTGAGCTAAACAATGAGTTCAAGAACAGCCTTAAACTATATAGCAAAACTATGTCTCAAAATAAACAAACAGTTTTCTCTTAGAATGAAATTTGTCTCATAAATAGCAGTAACTCACTGCAGGAAGAGGTTCTCATGTTGCACATGAGATACAGATAATAGCTATTTATATGAGAGACCTGAAGGCAACATTCCTGGCATCCTGTATTTTTCTTCCATCAAAGATAATGGTGATCTAGGTAAAAGTTTCAAAACCGTATGTGCCCTGCTTATTCAAAACAAAAGCTTGAGTATGGAAAGTGTTATACACCCAACTACTGTTCCAAAACAGTGGTGACGATTCACAAACTGCTGGGGGAGAACCAGGCCTCACAAGGAGGTGATCCCCACCTGGAAACCAGAGCTATGTGCGGGCGCTGCAGGATGGGGACAGCCAGATCCAAGCCTTTCTCTGTGAGTCAGCGCCATTTGCAAACTGCGGAGGGAGAGATCCAGGCCTCACCAGGAAGTGATCCCCACCTGGAAACCATATCATTTTCATTGTTTTCTTGGATTGGGTTTTCTTTTTTATTTGATTATGTTAAACCTGATGGCATCAGCAGCTATTTAAAAGATAGCAAGACATATGGTAGCAATTTTGGGTTTACTGTTGGCTTGTTTTGAAGTCCTTTATTGCATTCATTGTTTTGTTTATATTGTTTCTATTTTATTCTGTTTGATTTTTACTAAGTCTGAAGGTATCTGCAGCTATTTTGAAGGCAACAAAAGGCATTATGGTAAGTATTGTTGATTTCGTAAGGTTTTGAATTCCATATCACTTATACTGGTTTATTTTGATTGGTTTTAGTCTGTTTTATTCTCCTTGGTTTTATCCTCTTTAAAATAAAGTTAGGGGGGGAAAAAAACTAGTGGTGACTTAAGGAGACATTCAGGGTCTCTCTTGGTTGTTGTATGGCTACAGACCTTCAGTTGTCTACTTTATTTGGCAAATTCCTGACATCCTGCATTGATTTGCCAAAACTATTGGAGAAATATAATTAAGGACACAAACTTTAGTTAGGCTGTCAGGCTCCTGTAGGACCTGAGGGTTAGGGACCCTATCTCTCTGGATATCTGCATCTCATAGATATGGCTCCCAGGCCTTTGAGGAAACATTACTGAGTTGAGAGACTGGCAGGTATTGAATCATCGTGATTGACACACATTTTTTAAAACTAAAGAAACTGTGAAAGATGGACAGGGGAGTCTTACCTTTTATTTTCAACAGGGAGAATTAAGCCCCTTATTTTCAATTTGCATTTGCCTATACAATAGGGAAAGAAGTATTCTACCTGTTTTTCTTATACTCTGAATCAATAAATTGGAATCAGGTTTTTAGATCTGAAGGGACTCTGACAGGATCTAATTCATTTAGGCCCCTGCCTTCAGGCAGCTGAGTGTCTAAACTTTTTAAGAGTCACAGCTGACTGGCTAGTTACCATCTCCATGGGAGGATGAAGATTCTGTTTAAAAAGCTGTTATGTTCAGGGTTCTTTTGTCTCCTTTAAGTCCTTCCTGTCATGAATTATCCTCAAGTAATTCATTTACCATCAGACTTAGAAGATTCCTCAACATCTTCAGATGCAGGGTCCACACATGTACACACAGGCTTCCTTGAAGGTGACGGCTGTGCCACTTAGCACCTGCTTGGTCAGTAGCAGTTAAGCAGCCATATGACGCAGGTACTTTTAGAATGTCACTCAAACCCTACATCCTGTATTGTACTCACTTAACACCAAGTAAATCTGCTTTTTCAATAATTTTATCACTAAGATATATGTAATTTTTTGCATGTTTTCTTTTTTTAAAAGTGAAAGTATTTACTTCATACGTTTTCTACATTGTATACAGTATTTTTCGGGTGTGCATATCTGCCTGACTGTCCATGATGGGGTCATGCCCTGTACTGCTCCAGTCTTCCATAATACCACACCAGTTGTATAGAACAGAGAAAGGGCCAAGTGGGTGCGGGGGGAGGGAGCGGTAGTCAGTGGAGACAGACTTTAGTTCAATATAAGGGAGAAAACTGCTTGTCAATGAGAACCAAGATTGTCTTAAGAATTAGTGGGCTACTAGTGGTCATCTACAGGCCTAAAAGACTACCCACTGGGGTGCTGCAGGGTTCCTGCAGAGTAGGAATGTTGAATTTGCTAGGAGATTTGATGAGAGTTTGGAACAGGTCTTTTAACTCCAAAAGGAAAAACAATGGATTATTTACTACAGTATTCTGAAATCTAAATTATGAAGAATATCTGTCCATATTCCTGACCCTCTTTTCCCATCCTCAGCCCAAGAAAAGAGGTAAAAACAATGTCAAGATTCGCAGGCGATACTTAACACACATGGAGAAATAAGCACACACAGGTAAATGGACACCTGAAATCACTGCACTGCCTACTCTAACATAAGAAGAGAAGAGACATTCCTTTTCTTTCATGATGCAATTAGACAATTCTAGGGACATAGGTACACCACCTCTCAGTGGCTGGAACACTGGAAAAATGTCTTTGGCTTCAGCTTGCAGTTCCATAGACATGACAGATACCAAGGGCTTCCCTGAGAGCCAAACCCCTCCTTTCTATAGACACTGTTAACTTTCCCTTCCAGTCATTTGCACAGAGGAAGACCATTAGACAATGCTGCTTTTCAGCCTGCAGCCAGCTGAATCCTGCTCACCTGTGTGAGCATCCATGAGACATGCGAAGGGAAAGGGACATGTTGGGAATTTCATGCTGGGCACTACCCAATGCCAGCTTTCCCGTGCATCTGTGATGGCCTTTGGCAGATCAGCTCACATAGAAACGGGCAGATGCAATGTTCAGAGAGCATGAGGACAAGATTCATTTTGGAGACCTGTTGAACAGCTAATCTTCTACATTTTGACCTTAAACTCTTTTCAGGAGGGGGCAACTTTTATATTTTATATTTCTTCATTCTTCATAATGAAAAAAAGTTGGACTAAATTTTTAGTCACATATGCTAAATTACATTCATGGAGTGCTTTTTAATTTCCAAGACTGCCAGAGGCCTTTCCAGAGAAGATGTATTACTGAAACAGTACAGAAAAGCTTTGTAATTGAATAGCACAGAAGCACCACAGCCCAGTTCTAAGAATAGAAGGCTGCCATTCCCCAGGGAACCATGGAGTTCCTGAGTATCTCTCTTGGCCAAGCAGAATATGAGAAGTGAAAGTGAAGACTTTCTTAAAAACACTGACAATAGGCCTTTTAATTCAAGCAAAAAGAGAGAGAGAGAGAGAGAGAGAGAGAGAGAGAGAGAGAGAGAAATAGACTAATCTCACACAGTAGTTTAGTTTCATTCAAACCTAATTCAAAGTGAATTAAATGTTTAATCAAAATTTAACTCTGCAAAATTAGCCATCATACAAAGACTACTACTAAAAATGTATGAATATTATATGGAACAGTCATTCCAAGAAAACATCAGGTTCTAAGTCCTCACTTAAATGCTAGGAGCCTGCAGAAGAAATTCCCATCACACAAGAGTGAAGAACCAGGGGGCTGGGGATTTAGCTCAGTGGCATAAGTGCCTGCCTTGCAAGCAGGCAGTCGTGAGTTCGATCCCCAGTACAGATAAAAAAAGGAGAAAAAAAAAGAGTGAAGAACCAGAAAGGAAAGAGAGAGGGATAAGCGGTGTGGTGAGGTATCCTTGCAAAATATTCCATTTGCCACCTAAGGCAATCTTTCAGTGTATTTAGTGAAGTAATGTCAACCCTGAAGACAGTTAGAGACCTTCATAGCCTACTTGAATATTAAAATGTCTAAAAGGCCTGTCTTTCGCTTTAGCTTTAGCCTGAAGGGTGTCCCTTGTTCTTGGAAAGACCACACAGGAAGGTGTCTGGAAAAGGTTCGTGTGCACTTCTATGGAAACTGCTGTGAAAGTCAGCAAAAACAAGCTTTTCATCAGTGGGTGTGATGTCCAAAATGGCCTTCCCGGGTCCCGTGCTAGAGATATACCATGATGGAAAGAAAATGCCATTTTGCACAAGTATTTTTGACCAAAAGAATGAAGGTAAGCTCAGCAGAATTTTTCCATTTCCCCTTTTCCTTTCCTGTCACTGCTACGTGGTTGACACCTAAAAAAGGGGTCAGCAATCTACTGCATGCAGGTTGAATCCAGCTTGTGGTCTTTCTGTTTCTCTTTCATCTGTGACAAATGATTTTTAAAAGCTTGAAATGATTTTTAAAAAGATTCTGTGATATGGTAATTAAGTGAATTTCAAATTTCAGAGGTTTTACTGAAATACAGCCGTATTTGTTTACATTTTGCTGAGGGCTGTGTTCACATGCTAGAACGACAGATTTTGAGTAACTGTGATGTAGACTATGACTACAAAGTCTTAACTATTTATGTGGCCCTTTACAGAAAAAGCCCTCTGACTCCTGACCTGGAGCACAGATCACCACAGAATAGGCGTTCGAACTGAATGAATGAACCTGTCACATGTCAGTGCAGCAGCGGCTTTCTCTTCTCTCCTGGGCAACTGCCTTGTAGCTACAGACCACTCACTAGCTGAGGGAATCAAAGTAGTGGACTTGTTTACTAGCCTGCCATTCCACTGAAGTCTCCTCCAGTCTCAGAGATAAGACATTCAGGCATATAAGACTAAAGGTGAGTATTTACATTTTGAGTATGTGATTACTTGTTTGCTTTTGCCTTGGTTCTTTCCTGGCGAGTTATGTGGTTCTTCCAAAACGCTCCTAAACATCTGCTCACAGATTGCCATTGACAAAAATGCAAGTCAATTCATTTAGGGAAATTCATTAAATATTCAAAGCTTCTAAGTATTTCACTCAGCAATTTGTTAACCTGGATCCTATGAGTTATGATTTTAGTATTTATGAGAGTCCCTACCTGCTTTCAACCCAAGATCTTCTTGAGAATTTGGGCACTAAAGAGTTTGCTTCTCAAACCGGTAAACAAATGACTTACTGAGAACAAATTAAATTCATACACAAAAGGAAATTCATACACAAAAGATTTGATTCTTACATTGAGATAGTGTAATGTTAGATGTGACTAAATCACAATAATGACTACAGACTTTACATAATCTTACTAAGATTGTCTGTTTTTCTCACGCAGTACAATTTAAAATT
Organism: Cavia porcellus; assembly: GCF_034190915.1. Lineage (NCBI taxonomy): Eukaryota > Metazoa > Chordata > Mammalia > Rodentia > Caviidae > Cavia > Cavia porcellus. The sequence goes on along the minus strand of NW_026947512.1, from coordinate 10,063,352 downwards.
TGGAATGAAGAGATTTACCATCCTTTGTGAAAGGATGTGCGTATTTCTCAGTGACAAAGCTGAGACTGGAAGGTCAATCTCCAAGTTCCATATCCTTTGCCTCTTTTTTTTTTTTTGTAAGTCATAGCTTGAGTAGATCACTATGATTTCCTGTATTTTTTTCAGCCTTAACTTCCACTCCTGTCTTGAGCTTTGCATATGCTGGCCTATCTTTATACTTTTACAAAGGTCTTTTTAAGATTTACAGAGAAGAATCCCCTTATTCCATGCATCAGATTTTCCCTATTAGAATCTTACATTAGTGAGGTACAACTGTTTCATTTAATGAGCCAATGTTGATATATTGAGTGAGGTCTAGTTTATTTGGCTATCTTTTGTTTTAATGTAATCTCCAATTCTATTTCAGAATTCCACCCACAATAGCACAGAACATTTAATCAAGCTTCCTTATGCGCCTCAAGGATGTGACAGTTTTTGACATTTTTGATTTGATGATTTTACTTTTGGATTACTGGTCAGACATTTTAGTAGGGTATCTCTCAGAAGAGATTTGCCTATTTTTCTCTAGGCTGGTGTTACAGGGTAACTTTTTTTTTTTAAAAGAGACCAGTATTAAAGTACCATTTTCTTTTCTTTTTTTTTTTTTTTGTCTTTTCCATTTTTATCGGTACCGGGGACTTAACTCACAACCGCCTGCTTGCAAGGCAGGTGCTTATGCCGCTGAGCTAAATCCCCAGCCCCTAAAGTACCATTTTCATTACATTCTATGAAGTTTTTTTATCAACATGGTATCACTTTTGATGTTGACTTTGATCACATGGCTGAGGTGATCTGTGAAATTTCTTTTGGTAAAGTTACTTTTCTTTGTCTGCACTGCCCTCTTTGGGAATCACTAGTCACAGCCCATACTAAAGAAGTAGGGCTATGCTTCATTTTCTTGGGGTGCAGTATCCATGTAAGTAATTTGTATTTCTGCATAGGTAAGTATCTTCTCCATTTACTTATATAACCATTTGTTTAGTACTATAGCTTTAGGGGCATTTGCTTTATATTCTAGATTATAATCTAATACTTTTATTGTTCGATTGTCCCAGTTTTGGCCATGGATGCTATTGTTACTTATTTCCCTTGGTCTTGAGTGTTTTCTTAGATTCAGCTAATGTATCTTCTGAAGGAGACACACACACACACACACATAGGTCCCTGATGACTACCACTACTCCCAGCGCTTCATTTCTCACTATTCTAGGTTATGTATTTTTTCAGTGTAAAACTAAAGCAATGGCATTTCCCATACTCTGTATAGTGTCTTCCCCACTGGACAATAAGCTTCTTGAGGACAGGTACCATGTTTTGTATCTACCCCTAATAGTACATAGTTCCTCAGAGTGAGAGCTCAATCAATACCACGCTACAATAGCACTAGTTTTCTCTTCAGTTCAACAGTTCAGAATCACTTAACAGATTAACCAGAAACTGTGACAGTATTGTAAGGTGATGAAGTGTTAACCAGGTATGTAACCTAATAGGCTCAGGTAAAGTAATGAATTCTAGTTACAGCTCACAATTACATTAAGGATAATGACCCTGCTGGGCGTGGTGGCACATGCTGGTAATCCTAGTACTTGGGAGGCTGAGGCAGGAAAATCATAGTAAGTTTGAGACCAACCTGGGCTACAAAGTGAGCTCAAGGTCAGCATGAACTGCATAGCAAGACCCTGTTTCAAAAAGACAAAACAAAACAAAACAAACCAAAAACCCAAAGCAAAACCAAAAACCCCCAAAACCAAAACCAAAGGATAATGACCTACTTACTATCCTTATAATTAGTGTAAGAATGTCTAGGTTCCCTTAGATTAGTAGAAACTACAAATACAGTGGCCAGGAGATTCCCAAATCTCACTGCTGATTAGGGATCTTACAACCATGCTTCTATGTCCAATCCCCCATGAACTCCTTCCCCATTTATCTAGTCTTCATAAATCAGATCATGTTATTCCCTTTAACCTTTCCCTTCAACTATGTTATAAGAAAATTCAAATTCCCACCCATCCCTTAGAAGGGGCCTCAATATTGGCCTTTTCTCCTTGCCTACCAACAGTCCACTCTATTTTAAATTGTACCTCAGTCCTGCACACTTTTGTTTTGCATTTAATTTTGATAAATTTCAGGGCATAGATCCCTATGTGAATTCCCTTAAGAATCCACCTTTGAAATTTTTCCACATTTTTACAAGAAGCCATTTATAATTTTGAAAACAATGTCTAAACACCATGACTTTCACTGGTGACCGGTGAAACTTTTGAGTAATACTAGCTTCTCTGCTCAGAATTCAGTCCAACAGTTTATCAGGTCTTAATTCCTGGAAGTAGTATGATTTAATTCTTTTCAAGTTCTAGAAAGTAAAAAATTTCACCTAAGTTTGAGGTAAATTTGCTGGGTGGTTAAAACTTGACCTGAATACATACAATACTGTTTTTAGCATTTATTAATTTAACGAGTCTCATGTAATGTGAACATTCATAAAATTTGCTGCAAAGTATTGTGTTTGATATGGAATATTTCTCCAGACCCTTGGAAGTTATTTAACATACATGTAGTCTAATTAGTTTTCTAGTATTAAAAAAGTATGTTCCAACATATACTTGGCTTCAAAACTTTCAGAAAATAAACATGAGCTTGTTATAGGTAGTGGTGATTCAAGTTGACAGAATGAGATACTTTGAATACTCTTATGCTTATCTTTATCCATCAACCTTCGCCAAGTGTGTGCTTAATGTATAATTTTCCTTTTATCTTTTATTGGAAAGTGTTTACTTTTAAAGTAGCTCATTGTTCTTTTGCTTAAATGACTGCTTTACTAATTTCTTTCCCTTTATAATTTGAAAACTATTTATAAAAGTAACTGGACAACAGAAGAGAAATCTGGTAACAGGGCTTGACCCTCTTCCGTAAGCCAGGAGCTGGCAAACCATGATCTGTAGGCAAAATCGGACCCTCCACTTCTTTCCCAGCCTTGCTCATTTCTTCACACCCCGTCTGTGGCTGCTGTCCTACTACACTGGCAGAGTTAAGCCAATGCAACAGAGACCGTGGGGGCTGCAAAGCCTAACAAAGTTACTACCTGGCCTGTTTTGGAAAGTTTTGCTGATCCTTGCTCCAACTCACTGCTCAGCCCTGGATGGTCTTAATAGTTAGGACTATTTAACTGCTATAATTTTTATAAAATAAGTTGACTTGCTGCCTACACGTAGGGCTACTTGTATACATATTTGACATGGGAAAGGCAAAGAGAGAAAGAGCTGATATAAAGACTGTTTTCTGTTCCAATGTGAGCCTACCAGGTCAAAAAAGAAACAAATGTGGCCAGAGAATGAAGAAAGGAATTCATAAAGTAATCTTTTTACTTAAACATTAGGTTCAATGGAATGAATCTTATAAACTATATACTCTGTTTACACTGATAAGTGTAAGTCCAAAAAGACTGGGAAATATGAACCTTAAAATTACTCACTGGTGTATTACTCTACCATTTAGGGGTGTACTTTTTAAAAATTTTAGTGCCACTTCTTCAAAGAGTATTTTTCATCATGTTTGACAAACTTTTCCAGCTCTGCTGTGGCTCAATAAACTTTTATTATTTTTTATTTATTTTTATTCAAAAGAATTTGTTTCCCTATCACAAAAATTAGATAATCACACCACCAACAGCAGCAAAGTCCATGGAGTTACATTGATGGTGGAGAGTCTGCTGGGTATTCCCAATGTCCCAAAGGTCATAAAGAAGGAAAAAAAAGGAAAAAAGTACTCAAAATAAATCCAAAACCCATGATGACTTTGGGGAGAGACAGCACATAACATTTGTTTCTTCTCTCATTGTCAGCTGCAGATGTGTTTCAGCAGGAACAAGCACAATTTGATTTCCGTAAACCTTTCATACCAACTCTAGCACCTAATTGGAGAAAAAAAAAAAAAGAGTAGTTTTATAAAATAGTTTTAAAATGGAAAAAGAATTTAATGAATCTCATCTACATTCATGAACAGAAAACCAAGTAAAAAAATGTATACCAACTGGCATAATATAGAAGAATATGAATGGATTAAACATTAATCCTTTATTTTCTACTGTTGCATGAACTCTTTAAGATCAATTATCTCTAGAGTTAGAGAGCCTTCAAAGTAAACTACATGAAATATGGATAAATGAATTGGCATGGACGACACGTTTTGAATACCTACGGGTATCTTTTTTTTTTTTTTTTTTTTTTGAGAAAGGGTCTCGCTGTGTAGTTCAGTCTGGTCTTGAACTCACTAAGTGGCCCAGGCTGGCCTCAAACAATCAGCAATCCTGTTTTAGCCTCCCAAGTACTAGTATTACAGGTGTGTACCACCACACACAGCTCTTTACATATTCTTTTTTTTTTTTTGTCTTTTTCCTTTTTATCGGTACCAGGGATTGAACTCAGGACTGCCTGCTTGCAAGGCGGGCGCTTATGCCGCTGAGCTAAATCCCCAGCCCCCTCTTTACATATTCTTGAGAAAATTGTTTAGGATTCTAACAATGTATTTTCTTGTACTGATAAGTATCAGTTTGATCAAACACTAACGAACACTGGCAATCACAATCGGGATATACAGACCTAGAATGTTGCCTTTTCCTACTGCTGCTTTCATTTCCAGGTCAATCATCTAAGGTCAAGTTATTTTGTCAAGTATTAAAAGTAGTAACTTGTCATACAAGTTGGTTATGATATCACTAAAACTACACATAAGAATATGAGAAGTCAAATGGCCAAAAATGACAGAGAACATGAAAATAATGAGACACTGTCAAAAAGGATGTTACATGGAGACTGCAATTCTAAGTGGCAAAGATTAAAGATGTAACCCTTTCCCTCCTGCTCTTCAAAGCCTTGACTTATGCTTCTGTAATGTTTTTCGTCTTTCTTAGGCAAGTAGGCTAGTGTAAGAGGTCAGTGCTACTGAGCACTCTTAGATTCGTTGGTGAGATTCTGTGAGTATCAATGAAGCTTTGAGTTCCTGTAGGGACATTAGTAAATTCAATTGCTTCAAAGACCAAACTTGTTGAAGAAAGTGTACCTTTTTCAATTCATGCCCTGCCATGAGAAAAGATAAACAGACTGACAAGACTACAGAGTGATTTAAATCAAAGATTCTAAACTCTTCTACCATTTTGTCTGAGGCTTCTAGAACATAACACATATTGGTTTTAAGAAAACTCTTTTTAAGCTGTTCATGGTAACTCTTTAGAAGAGACTTTGCAAATACAGAAACTAGCCACCTAAGAGAGGACATACTATCCTGTAAATTAGTTTGACCAGTTAACACTGCTGTCCTTCTGCTCAGGTTTTGCCTATTTCAGCTACACAGGATATGTTAGGCTGGTGCTGGGTCATTCTCTATCTAGATACATAACAAAGTCAATGCCTACTGGCAGGTAAAACAGACCACAGCATATAAAAAGCTGGGATAAAGTTTAACAGCACAAGCACAAACAATGGCTCAATGCCCTGAGTTTGATTTCTGCTACAAAAAAAAAAAAAAAAGAAAAAAAAAGGTATTTTGTGATAGTTCAGAAAAAATACTTGCAGAAAACAGGCAATCTCAGAATATGTGTTAATGCCTCCACCAAACTGGTGTCCTGTTTAGAAAGTTCACTGCTAAGCTCAGGAATTATTTATCCAATGTATCATGCCCAATGGCTATTCAATAATATAATTACATAAAATTTTTTACTTCCTTGAACTTCTAACTACAAAGGAAAGCCTGTGAAAAACTATGCATGAATTTGTGACTGAGACTGTGCCAAGGGATTTTCAGTAATGGCACGATCACATGATCAATTAATTTTCACGTGAACACTTATCAGTCCCACCTACCTGACCCCTACACTTTGGCAACTGAGGAAACATCCACTTGTCAGGGAAGAGAAGGAAGAAAAATAAGACGAAGAACAAAATTAAGAGAGCATGTTTAAATGAAGTGAGTGCGTAAGTACTTCCTGCTATCTCAGTGGGACAGCAGCAGCACTGTCAGAGAAGTTACACAGTGCTTGGCCCACAGTGAGTGCTCAGCAGAATCTTCTGTTATTCAGGCTGACCACCTATTAACCTGTACTACCTCAACAAAGACTGTCATCTCCGTAGTTGAAAGCTACGCACTTCTTTTCTCATTCAAGACATTTTCAAGGACACAGAGACTCATAATTTGGAATGATCTCTCAGGCTCCAGACAATTATCTATTTTCAGGATCCTGTTGTAGTCTAAAACTGAGTCTGATTTCAGAATGGAGGTGTATAAAACAGCTTACCTTAATTGTACCCTGACTGTTAGCAGCAATCAGCACATTGGACTCCTAGAAAAGAACAAGAGCTTTTAACATATAAGGATTTCCTAGCGAGCAGTTCAAGAAAATAATTTCCTCTTCATCCTTTCATTTTTTCCTAAGACACCAACAAAATCTAAAAAATGGAGATCCAACTTTTAACATGCTTTTAACTATGAGTTTTAAATATAAACCCCTACATTTTGAGAAATAAGTTTTAATAAAAAGCTAGAAGTAGATTAAAAAAGCTTTTGACTTTCAAGGAAAGTAAAAGGAAAAAGAGTCCCCAATGAAAGGAAAGTTAAGAGAAACAAAGACTGAAATAAAATGCAAGAATAATCTGACAAAAACAAAAAAGAGAGCAACTGCTTTCCCTACTCCTCTTTCACTGTTTCTGCCATTAAATACCAGCCTCTGATGTGAATGCTGCCAGTATCTTAGTACAATCCTCTATGGGTAGTCACTGATCATTAGGAAAACAAAAAAGGGCAATATTTGTCTTGAAGAAGTGATGCTATCTTTTACAAAATTATTGTATCATTCAGCATATGTATTATTAGTAATCTTGAATTACTTGAATGAACACTTTGTGTCATGAAGTGTTTTTTATATTCTAGGCCTTGAGGGAAATTTCCTGAAAAATAACCAATTCAGGCGAAAAAATGAAGAATTAGTTAATCAGAAAAAAAAAATCTCAAGAAGTAGGATTTGGGACATGCCTCCTGTGAAACAGGGTTGCTAGCACGGTATGGAAGCTGGACACATTCTGCAGTCTTTTGCTCTCTGGAGTAAACACCTAAGGGGCGAATGGACTCAAGACTGCCATAAGGCTAATGCAGAGTGAATTCAACTGACAGCTGTGAAAAACAGATACAGCAGGCACACTGCAGGGAAGGATATGATATACATGTACATCCTCCAACGTGTCAAGAAAATTATGAGGTGAAAGAAAACTTTGGCTTATATGGTGCTCAAGTTACTACAGTCAAGCTGAATTACACACTTTAGTTTCCTTGATACTATATAAGTAATTTGGGCTTACATTTCTATTTTTATCTGCCTTTTGATTCTTGGTAAGGTTACTTTGGAAAACTGCTTACCTTGCTAGTACTGACATATAAAAAACAAATAATTTCTTCTATTATCCCAGATTTTCTTTTTTTTTAATCCCAGATTTTTCTAATGGGATTGGAACACTCCTTTGATGTAGTCAGTGTTGATAGCATTAAAGGTCATAGTTGTTTTTTCCACAAGCAACAGACATGTGCACATGGGAATTGATGTTTTCCTAGCTAAGGTTTTTTTTTAAAATCAGTATATGTGTCCTTGAAAATAAGAATATGGGTAATATTGAATTCACTCTTAGAGTAAGTTTAGATAGCCTCTTTGGGAGAATTAGCCTGTTTCTGGGACTTAATGTTCAGAGATTCAGGTTCTATGCTGGGAGGAGGTTTGAAATGATGGAACTGGGAAGATAAATGTGGGATTTACCCACTCTTTTAGTGACCTGAATTTAAAATATGATTGATGGAAGTCTGAGATCTTAACAAATGTAACTCATCTTGAGTTAGCCAGATAGTAGAAGTTTTATGCCTATCTCAGAAACAGCAAAAAAGACGTATTATATGATACAATAAAGATTTCTTCCTAGCACAGAAAAACTGAAAGGGAAAAAATAAAAAGATTTGTGATATCAGAACCACCACTAGGGACCCAGAAATTGTTCTCCCATAAACACCATGGAGAAATGAAGCTGAAAACAAGCCTGACCAATCGGACTTGCATTCAGGAAGGGGAAAGACTAGTTTCCAAAAAAACTACTCACATAAGCTGTTACCATCAGAAGCTATAGCTATCAAGAATTGTTCTCTTTGCTGTGGAACGTAAGATTTCAGGGAAATGAAAAATTTACAGTCCAAAGTTCTACTCATTTTGTTATTTTGGCTCTAACCACTTTTGAGTATAAAGGAGAAAGGTAGAGAAATCTTGTAAAGATTGGCTTGGGGGCACTGCAGTGAATCCATTCTGTGAGACAAAGATTATAAATCATGTAATTTAAGCATCTGATTCCAGTGAAAGGAAAGCATGAAGAGTATGGCATACAGTTCAATATCCCTTATCTGAATAGCTTGGAAGCAGAATTGTTTTAGATTTCGGCATACCTGTATATATACATGAGACATCTTGGAGATAGGATCCAAGTCTATTTATGTTTCATATGCATTTTATTTGTTTTTATTTCTTTGGTACTGGCAATTGAACTCAGGACCACATCCACTTTACACATACAGTCTGAAGGTACTTTTATACAGCATTTTGAGTGCACCTATATATTGATTGCAACCTGTCACAAATGGTCAGGAGTGAACTTTTCCAGTTGTGGTCTCACGTTGGTGTTCAAAAAGTTTTAAGACTCTGAGATTCTGGATTGGGGATGCTAAATATAAATAATTTAGCTATATAATCACACAAGATAAGTTGGAAACCTATAATACACAAAAATCCTAGAAAGAAGACATCTGATATGATCACTTTTTGCAAACCCAAGTCTACCATGGCATTAATAGATGATGTCAGTAGATGCTATGAGAGAATGAATTCTTAACACGTTTGCTTGTGGAGAGAAATGAGTATTTCATTTATTCATTGAATATCTCACTTATTAAAATGCTAACATATAAAGTGACTGCCTAGTCTGAATGGTCTTCTAGGATTGATATAAAAGTGGCACAGTAATTCCTATCAACGCTCAAAACTGTTTAAAGTAACAATGAAACAAAAATAATGACTTCACATCTCAGCACTTCTCTATCAAAAGATTATATAATTATGAAAAAGTGACTCAGGATTAAACTGTCAGCCAGACATTAGTTTAAGACAAATTAATTTTGCACACAACAGAAAAATAATACCAGTTTTTTTTACATCTAACAGAGATCTGATGGCAATACGTACAAAGTTATTACCTTAACGTTTTGAAGAGTCTTGTTTGCATTTGGGATGACTGGTAATTGTGAGCTGTAGCTTCATTAACATAGACACAGCCTAATATAAATAAGTTCTGGCTCAATGGGTTGTTTTTATTCGCTAAGTAAAATAAAAGTGCCAGGCAGTAATTCTCATTATCTCCTTCTTCTATTTCAGAAACTGGTAGTTCTGCAGGAAAACTCTCTTCAAAACTCAGTTAATAAAGTAACTGTAATTTTTTTTTCATAACAGGAAGAGATTCAGACAAAAATGATCAGGTTTTCATAAAAATAGAACCACGCAAACATTAACTTGTTTATATCAGTGATAGCACACTAACTTCCACTAACAAATCTGTGACTGCTGGAACTGCTTTCTCTTTGGTTGCATGCTTAAGGGTCTTAACAGCCATGATGTTAAAATCATGAGCAAGTTAATGGACTGGATTTAGCCTTGTACTATAACTAAGAAACTGGATAAAATATATATGCAACACTGAATAATAGGACTGCATTCCCTGAGAGAAGGGAAACAAATGTGGTCAGTCTCATAACCATCCTTGCTTTCTGCTTGGAAGCACTTAGGTCATTAAAACATTCAGGGCATGGACCAGAATCTTGGGTTGGGGGTGCTATCCTTTATTAGCAGGACTAAACTAGACTTCAGATAAATGCTTCTGTAGACCTGGGGTCAGGAAACTATAGCCTGTGGGCTGCATATACTACCCTACTACCTGTGTTTTGTATTTAAATTTTACTGAAAAATTTTCATGTTCATTAGTTTATGTATTATCTGTTTGTCCTTGTACTATTGTGTCAAGTGGACTTGTACAGTAAAAAAGCTGTTAAAGTGAGCTCTTCCAGTGGAAGGGATATTTTATCATAAAAATTCAGATATAAAAAAGGGATTTGATTGCTGGAAACTCAAAATTCAGATAAAAGATATTTGCTTTCATATCTTTAAATTTCTTTAATGGATAGTTGCATACTTAAAGCAAAAATAATATAAATGTGTTATGGTGCTTATCACATAAACAACTAAAATACATACAACAAAAGAGCAAAGTTAAAGAGATTTTATTCAAAGTGGTATAATATGAAGACACTGCAACAAGTTAAACATGAATATTACAAACTTTGGAAAACTGACTTAAAATATAAAAGAAATGTTATAGCTAATAAACCAGAAAAGAAGAAAAATGCATTAACATACTCAAGAAAAAGAAAAGAAAATTAGGGAAAATGAACATATACTAGGGACAATTAATAATGGATAATTATTTTTAAAAGGTAACAGATATAAACCCAAACTTTTAATAATTTAAAAGTAAATGCTCTGAGTACTATAACTAAAGAGCAGAGAGTATAAGATTGGATGAAATAGCAAGTGTTAACTTTATGGTGTCTATAAGAAAATGTTTTAAATGTAACAATATAGATAAAAATAAAAAAAGATAACACTTCATAAAAATTAATCATAAAAAAGCTAGAGTGCCTGTACTGCTAACAGAAAAAGTACCAAACAACATTTCTGAATAAGGAATTCATGACAAGAGATAAAGAGGGATGTTTCATAAATACATTTTATTTATTCATCAACATCCATATAGTCACCATCATGAGGGTAGACAATTACATAGTAGATACGACATTGGGTACTGAATTTTAAAGAGTACGGCAGTTTGATCTTGAGATTACAGACCCGCAGGGGAACAGAGTAGTATTACATTCTCACAGAAGTAAGTTCAAAGGGGCAACTACAGAAGCAAGAAAAGGGTCATCTTAAACTTGAAAAAAGATAAGAAAAGCTTCATAAATAATGTCACAAGTAGGATATGGAAAAATACAAAGTTAAAATTTCTCAATAAAAAAGACGGAGGATATGTTTGGTAAAGGAATGTGATTATGTAAACACAATGAATTTTAAGAGAAATTCTGGGATGACAAACTTGAACTAGAAAGCAACTTGTGTGTAAATTAGATGGCAACAAGAGTTGGGTTAAGCATACAAACTGTATCATACCAGAGCCTGAATTTTACTTAAGTTTAACAGGGAGGAAGTGAATGTCTTTATGCAAGGAAGACATAGGACTAGTTTTCTTCGGTGCTGCAGGAAATCAGACTGTATCAACCCCAATACATCACTATGGTACCAGGATATCTGAGTAGACGGCAACTGAGAAAAGGCACACAAAGGTCAACTATCTAAACTTCTTCCTTTCTGCCTGAAAACAAATCATAAATGATGTTTGTGAAGGTATGTCCTCCTACTCTGGGACCCTAAGCCACTGCCCACACCAAGGGGGTAACAACCTTATCGGCAGAGGTAAGATGTTACAAGGAAGAGTCCTCACAGACAAACTTTACTAAGAGGCCCTTATGTTCCATGTATTCCTATAAATAACCTATGAAAATATATTTTTACATTGTAGAATATTTGATGAATTAAATCAAACACTTCTGTCTAGTTATGTTGAAGACGCAACATTATTCACATCATTTATTTTGCTACTATTTAATACTTTCTGTGTATTTTCTAGTTTTATTCTGTAACACCATGTGGAAGATACAATTTTTCTAATTTCATTGAAGAGGAAACTGATGTACAAATGGATGCACACGTGACTTGTTCAGAGCCTTGCAGCTAATGCCCAATGGCAAATTGAACGTAGCCTGGCAACCTGACTCCAGCACTCTTTATCAGAACACTAATCTAAGATACTCCTCTCTCAACACTTAGATGCTTAAAATCTGCCAAATAAAGATCTAAAAAATTTTCTCCCAAACCACTTTTATGGTCTGTGTCATAAAAATAAGGAAAGTGAGTTCTTTCAAGATTTTATTGATGGGAGGAGTAAACCCCCAGAGGTATGATCTTTAAGCTTGAGTTCCAGGTTGAAGGGAGAGAACACTAAGTGAAATGGAAAATGTACACTGAAGTACTATTTAGATTTATCCTCTAAAACCAAGAGATACAGCTAACTTGGCTAGTGAAAATTAATGTAACTGAACAGTGTGTCTTATAAACCTTGAATTTACATTAAAACTGTATATCCACCTAAATCCCTTAGAAAAGCATTTATTAAAACAGGAACGGTAAATCACTCTGTGTAACACAGAATGTCTACAAATACAGTCCCTAGAGGATACAAAACAGTGAGGAATATGGCTCGATTTAATATTAAGTAAATATAACTAAAGTATATAGGCTTCAAATAATAAGAATTAAATTTACGTTATATCTATTAATTCTGTAATATTTTCTACATCTTGATTTATTTCGAGTTCTCTTTCTGAACACAAATGTCTTGTTTTTTCATTGCCAAAGAGAAAGTGATGATTTGGTCACTGAAAATAAAAGACCATACCTGTCTTAAGTTCTTTTCATTGTAAGATTATAAACAAAAGTATGGGCTTTTGTCTCTCATTTTTTTTTTTTTCTTTGTGTAAGGTGGGTTAAGGTAGAAGTATGTTAGTATTTGTACATCCTAAAATTTAAATTGGCTTCTCTTCCCATGTAGAAGTTCACAGACTCTGTGTTCAGCCAAATCAATATCCATTTAGGATACTGGAACCATCAAATACTTTCAAGTCAATCTGCCCTTTCAATTCTTTTTATGCATGGTCCACAGCTGTCTTATGAATAGGCCTTTTTTTCTTGAGGCAGGTATAATATGCAGGAACTCTCTGAATTTTTTTCAATCAATGCTTTAAGCAATACCATTCAATTGTCCAATTTCATCATTCCTCTCTATTTCCTTCAGTCCATCCTAACGCCTTTATGTACCTCATGGCATGCTGATTCAAATACAAACGAGACAAAGAATGTTCTGATATTGTGATGCTCTATCCTGTTGAGTAAGTCTATTTCTTGACCTGCGGTTATTCTTTCCTTAAAAAGATTTTTTTAAAAAGATTTGAGTTTCTATGGTTTTTGAATATCCAAGTTAAATGTTTTACTTGTATCTGAATTGGATTAAGAGATTTTCCCTCAGAGAACAGTGTTTATTTACCTTAATACAGACATAAATCTATGCTTACATGGACAGCATGCAACAGCTTATAAAGGTAAAGCAAAGCTTCCAAGAAGAATCTTCAACAGGTTTTGAATAAATACCATTTGTAAACTCAATAGTTTTTTTTTGTCCCTGACCTTTTTTCCAGTATCTAGTTTTTCAGAACTGGGTAAAAATACATGTAAATATATCTAAGAAACAATAAACACAAAATCACAAACTATCAGTAGGGGTTCCTGTTCCTTAAACTAAAAGGCTAAAGCTTGCCCTATACCTCCAGTCTGTAAAGTATCGAATCAGTTGTCTAAATTGTGTTTACAATATAGGTAATAAACTGACTCATTTTACTACTTTCTGTAAGTGTACAGAAAAATCTATCATTATTACTTAATTTATTGAGCACCACGGGCCAGTTACTTTGCAAAACTGTATATGGATTGCTTCATTTAAAATGCACGGCTATCCAATGAGAGATACTATCTGCAAAGAGAAAATATGGTCTTAGGGAGACTTAGTAATTTATTTTGATTTATAAATAGAAATTAAACAGCTAAAGAATAGCAGAGCCAGAAATCAACTTGCGAAGATTGGTAATTATTAATGTTGCTTGGTATCACTGATTCAGTGAGTTTGTCACATTCCTAAGAGCTTCATCCTGAATTTACAAAGTCAGAATGGCAGGAGAAAGCAGTCTTAGGTAATATATATGGAGAGCCTGAGCTTTCCTATACTATATAGTAATGCATTTTAAATCTCATATACCTAAACTTCAAAAAGACTTACTATATGCAAAGTTAGACCTTTTATATATCTCACTGTATGATTTCAAGTAATATCACTAGTGGAAAGGGCTTGGCCACAGAACCAGGAAATGTAGGAAAGGTCCACAGTCAGTATACAGGGCTCTGATAGGTCAAATACCCTATCTCACCTCCTAATCCTAATCTGAAAACCAGGAGATTGGATTTCATCACAAGGGAACACTTTCAAGATCATCCCATTAAATTTTCCTTTTCAGATCCAATTAGATATCCTTGCTAAGAATGACAACCTTACTTAGGATGATATGAAGCCCTTTTAATATTCAACCATGAAAATAATAATGAATAAAGTAGTACAGCTACACTTTTTGATAGGATGGACCCTTGTTTTAATAAAGTATCACTTTTTATTACAACTCTTTTTATTTGTTCTGATAAATATCTGGTCTTGAAGCAAATCTAATAGGAGGAAATTATTCACACTACTTATCAAATCAAAATAGCTTTTAAGCTTGATGGCTTATTATATCTTCAAATCCAAAATTTTAAAGCTTTATAGTAAAGATCTTTCTGAATGAACAACGAAAATATTTCATATGAAAAAATTTCTTACTGCTCTAAGATAAGGTGAGCCAGATATTTTATGGCAAATATGCTATCCAAAGTATTGGATATTTCCTACACTTTGTCAGATTTAAAAATAGTAGTAACTAACTAGACAGCAGAAATGAATGTATTTGAGATTTAAATGTAAAGGTAAAAAAAAGAGCATAACATGATCATAAATATAAACACAAAACACCTGTCCTCTAAATTCTGGAATCTGTCTCTGCCAAAAAAAATATGAAAATCAGCACCATCGAACAGCTCCCTCTGGAAAAAATGAGCATAAATATATACAAAGGTTGGTCTAGTGAGGACAGTTTTCTTATAGGGCTTGTTCTACTGTGTTTTACTATTTTGAAAGTCTAACTTAATACTTCAGATACTGATTCAAAATTTATAATTTATAACATAGACAAAACTCATAGCATTTTAAAACACTGCATGTGTGTGCAAACAAAGCCATACTCAAAAGGGAAGAAGATCTACATTAGCCAGGAATCTACCTCTACCATAATCCCAAGGTTGTAGCACATTTTCTCCTTGCCTTCTACTGTGTTTCCTGTTAACTAATCTTTTCACTTGATATTCAAGTTTGATGTTTACAATTAGAACAGGTATAATACAACTGTTATTAGGGATGGATGCCAAAATTTTTTAACCTGCACAAGTGCCAATCTATTAAAACAATTGGTATAGCTATTCTATTAATTAGCTTTCTCACTGCTGGGACAAAATACCCAAGATAAGTCAAGTAAAGGAGAAGTTTGTTTTACTCCATAATGAGTTGGTCCCAAGGCAGAAATAGCATGGTAGAAGGGCACGACGGAGGAAAACTGTTCATCTCCTGGTAGCAAGGGATTAAACGAAGAGAGGAGCTAGGGACAGGAACACATTCATCCAGGTGATGGCCCCGTGACCCACTGCCAATCAGGCCCCATCTCTTAACAGAACTTTCAGCCATGAACCTGTTAACAGATCAACCCACTGGTGAGCATAGCACCCTCATGAGCCAATCTCCTGTGAACGTATGAGATGAGCTACACTAATTCCATCTTATTGTATCTGATTTATGTAATTCCTTGGCCATAAAAGTATAGAGTTCCACTCGATCTTTAAGTATAACAGTAGAGATATAGTAAACAGCCATTGTATATTATTATGAGGTTTGAAGTTAATGTTGTGAGGGAGAAAGTGAGTGAAAGGAAAACCCCACAAAATCGGATAGCAAAGTAGGTTGTGTAGTCAGTAGCACTGATAGTATACAAAATATTCACCTGCTTTTACTTTCAAGAAAGTCTCTGACTGACATTATTAGCTTGACTTGTTATTCGTAAGAACCAAATGGATTTTGTACTCATACATCTGGTTTGAGTACATTCTTTTCACTAGACTTTAGAGGAGTTTGTGGAGATAGAGGGGCAAATAAGATCTTGCAGGAAAGTGTAGAGAGATCTAGTTACACATCTAGTTATATGTGAGAATGAACTGAAGGGCATGTGATTGAGGAGATTCAAAATGGGGCAGCACAAAACTAAAAAACTAAGGAAAAATACTTAAAATTTTTGGCTTTGAGACAGTCTAGAAAGTGACAGCTGTGAAGATAATTCTTCATATATATCTGTAAACATAAATTGAGAGTTTTGGTCATATTTTTCTCTTGAATTATAATCATATAGTGTTTACATTTCTCATTTGTTATCAGAGGTTATTTTAGTGAGGGACCTTCAGTTTTTACACTTTTGTAAAGATAAAACAAAACTTCGAATTCAGTACTAGGAGAAAAATACACAATGCATAGAAAATCTCAAAGTGGCTTACTAAAATGAATGGAGTAGACTAGGAATTTATAAAGGGCCTAGAAAAACAAGGATACTCAATAATCATTTGAAGCAAAAACTACTCAGGTAAGAAATATGGGAATTTCAGAATCACAATCAAGATCTTTACACAGTTAGCTATAGATAAAGCCAGCTGGGACTTGCTTACAGCGTATCTTACTGCTGTATATCCAGCCCAGTGCATTAGAAATGCCACTTACTTACAGTCTCTTCACCTTCCCCTATTCTCAACTTACAATAGTATACATACTCTGAAAAACCAAAATTTCAAATTTAGTCCTATGAAGTAAACACTTAGAAACTTTTCTTGAAAATGGTCATTTGTGAACTTTGGTTACAGATAAAAGATTACATAAATTGTGTTTTGGGAAAAAAATCACCATCTTACACTACTAATTTTTAATGAACATAATTCATGGATACTACCCCTGATTAGCTCTTTTGTATCTTAAATATTGATTGACCTTTCCCACTAACTCTGGAGTAGTTACACTGATGTGGTCCCTTAGCAAAATTAGTATTTCTGTATTTTACTTTCTGACCCTACGTTCCTTAAAGCAATCGAGTAATATAGTGGTACCTTGGTTCACAAACTTAAATCTTTCCACAGTGCTGGTCACAAACCAAACTGAACAAGAACCCAATTAAACTCAATATCTAGCTTCAATGTTGATCTTATGGGGAAATTTGATTTGTTTCTTGCCCAAGTCAGTATGTGATCAGAATCGTGGAAAGATTTAACTTTGAGAATCAAGGTTATCACCGTAGTAACCTGTCCTTAAAAACCCAAAAATACCTCAAAAAGAGAAAATGGATATAGAAGTAACTTCATTTGATTGTTCATTGTTTTAAGCAATCCTTTATAAGGAGCAGACATAATAAAAATGGCAAAGAACATAGTACTTAGAGTGACAGTTTTAGAAGTTGTATGGAGGGGAACGATCAGACTTAGCCAGGCTGTCCTAAGTCAGACAGAGACCTCCATGTTTATGTAGGATCGCTGCAATCTGTAGACAAAAGGCAATTTTTCATTTGTCTACATGGTTGGTTTCCGCAGCTTCCATTTTTGGTGTACTTTGTAATTAAGACAACTTTCATATTTAATCTTTTGTGTTCCACAGTCTTCTCACAGAGATCCTAATTGACTGAATTATCCCTGCAACACACCATTCAAATATTATCTCTTATTACCTTCAACTTTCTTCACATGTCCTGGGATGATAAACTGAACAGAGGTAGAGAACAATGTGCTTATAAGAACATATGAGACAGGCAAAAAGATTCTGTGCTATTAATGAATATTGGGAAGAGCTTCTGAGCATTTCCAAGAGTGTTATTTGCAAATTTCTTCCAGACAAGTTGGGTTTCTAAAACTGTCGGGTTTTGTTTTTTTTTTTTTTTGCTTTTTTAGGGATGTCATGCAACACAGTAGGAAAACAATGAAATTTAGGGACTTGAATCTGTATTTTGGTTCTACTACAGAATTGCTTTTAGACAATTTCTTAACTACAAAATAGATAACCTAAGTATTTGATAAACTCTTTATAAAAATTCCAAGAAAATACAGTGAAGCACTGGTGAGGTTAAAATAAAGTACACTGGCATCTGAAGAAATAGCAAAAGCAGGAAGTTCTCTCTGATTTTCTCCTAGTCTCTGAAACAGATCATAAAAGTACCCTCTGACTTTCCTCTGAAGCAGGTCAGAAGCCCTTTGTTCCAAATGCCTAACCATGTCCACTGAGAAGGAATTTCCATGTTTCTGAAAACAGGGACACAGAGAAAAATTTGAACATACGCTTATTATGGTCACTTTACCTCCTTTGGTCTTTATACCTCTCTATGCTTGTTCACATCTTCAACAACTCTAAGCACAAAAATATCCAAATTTACCTGTTTCTTTAGGCCTTCATTTTGAAGCCTTCTCTATGCTATATGAAACTTCTATTGAATAAATTTGTAGGTTTTTCTCTTATTAATCTTGTTATATAGGTTTTTGCCACAATGGATAAGAAGAGATATCTAATCTTCCCTACTGCATCTTTATTAAAAAGTTACTGGCAAATTACAGACACAAAAAATCAATAATAGTTGTTCTTACTAAGTATCCTCTAACCTAAATGTCTTTATCTCAAGCAGTATTGTATTATTAGTCGTATTAATCTAGTGCTATTCTGGTCAGCATATTTATGAACTTATGGAAGTGATTAGAAACATAAAATGGGAGCTCCGCATTAAGTAGACTTAAATTTTATCTATTCTGTCTCTCGAAAACTAAGTAGTTCTTAAAGTGGTAACTGTTGGCATATGTAATTTTACTCTCAAATGGAAGCAAGGCAATGAGGTAACACTATTGAAGTACAACAAACAAGAGAAGAACACTGAAATGGAGCCAGTAAAGCAAATTATGCAGCTATATCAGTAATGGAGAGAAACCATAAACTAAGGAAATAATATTTAGAGGTGGGACAAAAGAAAACAATAGGAGTTGGGTGGAGCAAAGATGACAATTTATATAAGCACAAGTAAGAGAACAAGGCAATAGGGATTTCTGTATTTCAAATACAACACAAATACAAGTTTAGAAGCAGGAATTGAATGGAAGAATGGAACAGTTTTCTTAATGGAATAAGGTGGTCTGTGATAGAAAACAGAAATGAGGTTGGACAAGTAGCAATATGTCAGAGTGCTGAAAAATCTCAAATGTAAATAATATTTTAGATATGAGGACTAACCACAAACACAATGTAAGAGTAATGGACAGGAGAGGGATGGCATTAAACTCACATTTGTAATTACTGTTACTATAAATGATGACTTTCTAATTAATGACTACTAAATTTGAAATCTGATCTACTATTGAACAGTAGTTTTCTACTACAATTTTCTGCTGTCTCAAAAATAAAAAAATAAAAATGTAGATCAGTGTGGATGCCCTGGGTTCAATTCCCAGTACCAGAAAATAAAATAAAATAAAACCTCCACACCTCAGCATATCATTTAGAAGCTGCTAAAGACCAAAGACAAAGGAAAGTCTTTAAAAGAAGCAGCAGGAGGAAAAGGTGGAGGGAGTATGCATTAGGTACAGAGGAATAAGAACAGAAATTACAGCACAGCAGATGCCTCAGGAGAAATCATGCAAGCAGTAAGAAGATAGTGCAACCACTTTAAAACACAGGAAACAAAACACCACAAAAATAGCTTTCAAAAACAGAGAAGTAAAGATTTTTCTTAGAAAAACCTAAAATAGGTAACTCACTCTTAGTGAATCTACTCTAAAAATGAAAAACAAAGGTATTTATAAGCAGGAGTGTGCTATATGAGATAAAAAAAATCAGTTTACACATATGAATACTAGAAATAAAAGTGGAGATAAAATAACATTTTTATTTTTAATTGCTCTAAAAGATTAATATTTAAAGCAAAATAAGCAACATCTGTGTTATAGCACATGCAAAAGCAAAATACATGACAACAATAGTACAAAGGACAGCATAAAGGAATTAGAAAATAGTGTAATAAGGTTATTACACTATCCTTGAAGCAATATAATACTTTTCTTTCTTTCTTTTTTTTTTTTTTTTTGGTCTTTTTGAGACAAGGTGTCACTATGTAGTTCAGGCTGGCCTTGAACTCACTTTGTAGCCTAGGCTAGCCTCCATATTGCAGCGATCCTCTGGTCTCAGACTCCTGAGTGCCAGGATTATAGGCATGAGCCACCACATTGGGCATAAAGCAATATAATATTTAAAGACAGATTTACATTATACCAAAAAGCATACTGTAAACCTCAAGATAATCACTAAAAAATTTAAAGATAAATAATAAATTAATACAAATTATTGTTAATAATCATAATGAATGTCCATTTTAATCTAGATAACCAAAAAATAGAAAAAAATTGGTTAAAGTATGAAGGAGAGTTTAATCCAAAATATCAATAATGATACACTATTTAAAAGGAAGAGATTTTCAGATTAGTTAAAAGAGCTAGACCTAGTAGTGATCCACAGTCTATAAGACACTCATTTTAAGAGACTTTAAAAAAATTTTTTTTATTGGTACCGGGGATTGAAGTCACGACCACATGCTTGCAAGGCAGGTGCTTATGCCACTGAGCTAAATCCCTAGCCCCGCATTATAAAGCTAAATATAAGCACATAGAGAAAAACATATGTGATTACTAACCAAAAGGAAGATGCTACTAGATATATTGATTATGGAAAAGATATACTTCATATCAAGGAATATCATCAAAGATAAGAAGAAACAGTAATCTCTTATAAAGAAGTTATTTCGCTGGGATGATAAGACAATCTTAATTATACATATCTATAAAAATAGAGTACTGAAAATTCAAAAAGCGAGAACTGACAGATTTCAAAGGAGAAACAGAAGAGTTGCAATTATAGTTGGGTATTTCAATACTATACGGAGAAAATCAATGAGTATTTTTTTTTTTTCATGGATGTCACATATAATAGCAGCCAGAATAGGCAGAAGGAAAGTAGTAATACTGGACCAAATTTTCTGAATTTTACATTGTATCTCAGAGATATATTTTATAATCAAAGACATAAACAGGCTGAAATTAAAAGGCAGACAATACATACGTAATAATCATTAAAAGGCAAAATAGCTGTTTTACTATCAGACAAAACAGATCTTATGATTAACACTATTCTAATTATAGATATTTTACTCTAAGGTTTCTTTCTACAAAGCCCATGTCAAAAGTTAGATTTGTTCTGCATTTATTCAAAGGCAAAAATTAGTAATTCAGCATAATCCTATAAAGCATTTTAAAATATAGCTAAGTGAGATACCTATGCCCAATTCAAGACATTTTCTCATAAACAGATTTAACATGCTTAGTTGGAAAAAAAAGATGACTTATAGTTTTGCTTAGCCATTCTTGCTTTTTATTTGTGAGATATGTGGATAAAAACAATTTTGTTTTGTTTCATTTTTTGTTTTTTGAGACAAGAGTCTTGCTATGTAACTCCGTTGACCCTGACCTCACTATGTAGCCTAGGCTGGCCTTGAACTTAGGGTGATCCCAAGTGCTGTGATCACAGATGTGTTGCTACCACGTCTGAATAATACAAATTTTTATGAAGTTGTTTTCTCTTAAGAATATATTAAAAGATGAATGTGAAATTCTTCACTACTATAGGTCTGTCCTCAATATGATAGATGTAGCTTTCATGAATATGATCAGACATATTAAATATTTGCAGCCAAAAACCTTATTTGAATTTACAACAACCCTGTACAGCAGTACATCTAGAGAAGCAAAGTGATTTGCTTAAGATTAGAGTCTCTTGCTTTTATTTTTAAATTATAAAATGATTGGGCCTGGTATACACACTAATCCTAGCACTTGGTAGGCTGAGACAGGAGGACCACCAAGAGTTCAAGACCAGCCAGGGCTACATAGTGAGTTTAAATCCAGTGTGAATTACACAGCAAAACCCTGTCTCAAAAAATAAAAATGAATAAATAAAAGAACAAAAAAAACTGAAAGAGTAATAAGATCCAAAATGTATAATAGATATTGTAAAAATGAAAGACAAGGGAAGTACTCTAAAGGATATAACTGTATGTATGTTTAAGTGTGTAAGACAGGGGGCTGGGGGTTTAGCTCAGTGGCATAAGTGCCTGCCTTGAAAGCAGGCAGTCGTGAGTTCGATCCCTGGTACCGATAAAAACGAAAAAGACCAAAAAAAAAAAAAAAAAAAGTGTGTAAGACAGATGGTCATATTACTAAGTTTTCATTGAATCATTGAACAGAATGGTTTGCACTGTCAGTGTTTGAGTGTCTATCCACTTTTTATGCTTTGATTTTGTAACTTGAACATTTATTTCTAAGAGGATAATATGTAATTTATCAACTAGTGATTTCTTAGTGTTAATTTTTTTGAAATTCTGTATTATTTTCTACCTTTTTTTCTGTTTTGCCATTTTCTTTTTTCTTTAAATAAAAGGAAGAGCAGAAAACTAACACTTACAATTCTCAGATTGATACTGTATGTCTTTACTTATAACCCTATCAGGTTAATATGCCAGATTATAAAAAGAATTTGCGACACTACTTTTTAATCACTAACACCTTATCCTCTAAATAAATAAAAGCTTTAAACGTTCTTCCACAAATCCCAAAATAAAACTTTACTAGGCAAATTACAAAACCCCAGACGACCATAATGAGGTAACTGCTATTATTTTAATAAACAAATGACTGGTTTGGATCTGGAAAACTAGTCAGTCACATTTACTGATTTAATATGAATCACAAGTGTAAAAACACTCATCCTGTCCATTTTAGTACTGGAATTATTAACAGAGAAAGGGGAAAGGGGTTAACTTACGCAAATATTTAAAGACTAGTTATGTAGTCTGGACACCTGAATGTTCAGCATTAGTGCTTTTGACACATAGGTTAAGTTGCCCAATCAAAACTTTAGAGCAACGTTAGAAAAGATAAAACCCACTGTCTTATTTTTCTATCATATAATTGTTTGTACTATTAATTGATTAGAACAGAAGTTCATTAGAGGAACATAAGATACAGTTAAGATACACTAGAAATTCAAGTACAGTATCTATCTGAATCTTGCTGACACTGTAAAGCTACTAAAGTTAAGGCATGAAATAAAGCAGCAGCACAAACATTAGAGTGAAACAGCAAAGACTATGAGAAGGAAAGAGGTTCAAAACACTGTCCTAATACAAATGAATTACATTTTTTTTCACTGTTACTTGTAAAATAGTTCTATGTTAGAGCTGCAGCCCACAGAAGCTATTGCAATTTGCTTAATAAGAATTTCTGGAATTAGTCAAAGAAAATTCAATTTCTCTTCAAACATTTCCTTTAGGAAGCCTTTTGCATCAACAATCAAAATTCTTATTCTGAGGTGACAATGCCACTCTAATACAGGAAATCTTTCCTTCGGTTAAGGAATGTTCTATAGTTGGAGGGATGAGGCACTACAATAAGGTGAAGTAATGTAGCCCAGAGTTTCTCAGACAGTCAACATTTTGGGGAATTTGTTATGTGTGAGGAAAAACAAGGTCTCATTGTTAGTCGACCTAAGTATCATCAGTATAGTCTTACTGTAACCATAACTGGGCTTACAGGTGGCCACTGGGCACCAAAAATCTAGCATGCATGAGAAAAGGCAGATGAGAACCAGACATGTTAAGATTATAAATCAAAAAAGCTATTAATTACTATAAACCTTGAGTGGTCATTCCGGTTTTTCAGTAGATCCTGTCAATTTAACCTGAAGCATTTCAATTTTTAAGACTGAAATTCAAAGTAAAACTCTGGAAGCAGGCCCAACCTTCTGCAGTCTTTCCTATGCAATTTTGATAGCATTCTATTGTTCATTTGCTGTTATCTGGTTTTAAAGTCCTATAATGCTTTCATACTTTTGACTAGTTTTATACTATTTTGTTATGTCTGATATTGTTATGTGTGAAGGTATGGTCAACTATTTCAAAGAAAACAAGAGACATTATGGTAGCCACTGTTGATATCCTGTTACCTTGCTTTGAAGTTCTGTGTTGCTAACATTGTTTTGTTCTGATTTGCTTTGTTCCATTTTTTGTTTTATTCTCTTTAAAATAAAAAAAAATTTAAAAATCACAAATTTAAACTTCATGTGAGTTTTTCTACTTAGAGGTCTTCAGAATTGCACAGATAAGGTTCCAGCAAGGTCAAGAATGATTTTTAAAATGTCTCTCTGTAATCTATTTCCAGCTTTCACTCTCACCAGGCTATTCACATTTAAGCAGGCTCACAATGTACTTTTTTTCACATTCTTAAGTCTCTGCACACTGAATAACTTGAAATCCTAAGAAGGATGAGAACAGGATGGATACTAAAACATTAATTTCCCAGTTCTTACACATCAACTGATTACCAGCAGGAACAACCATTTAATGAAAACTCACTATGTACATCTTTTGACATGCATGATCTCAATTACTTCCTAATAACTCTCTGAGGTATTTACTAATACATTCCTTTAGAAACAAGAAAATAAATTCAAAGAGGGTAAGACGTTTTCCAAAAGATTCACAGAGAATGAAAGAACTGGGGCTATATCCAGAGATCTGATCCCAAAATACAAACTACATGCAAATATAAATCGATACATATAGATTCTATCTCTTTATTTCACCTTTTCTCCTTACTCTTCTACAGTCAGCACAGTTAGCAGAAAAAGGAAGTTCATTTTTTATTTTTTGTAAATCAAAACAGTATGTATCAAGAGCTCAAGAAACCATTTTGGAACCTTTGATCTAGCTCTCTCTCATCTCCATGTACCTTAGAATTTTATTTTACAGTATTACATTGTAAGATAAAAAGGAAAAAGCAATAGTTTTTGAAACTTAGAAAAATCAGAAGCAGGCTAAATGACTAATAACAAATGTACTCCTCAACTTTATGGCATCAACTGAAAACACATTTATTATCCATACCAGACTTAACATCACAGTTTACAATACAGTACACTGTAGAGTGCAGGCTGATCACCTTTGTGACGGCATGGCTGACTGAGCTGTTGCTCTCTGCCACTGTTCAATACCACAAAAAGTATTATATTATATACTACTTGTCCAGGAAAAGAAAAAAAAAAAAAAAAAGACAAAGAGACTTTGAAGTACGGCTTTACTGAATGGACATAACCTATTACAGGATTGTAAAGTTACAGAATTGCAAGTTAAACCATCATAAGTTGAAGAACCCTGTGTATATCTAAATGTCTGTGACTGACATTATAACATAGAGTAAAAATATGCTACAGTTAGATGTAAAAAGCTAGACACAGAAACTACATCTATTCTGTAAGACTATTCTTTAAATTCTTGGCAAAAGATTGGGAGCACAGAGCCAGGGATCTAGCTCAGCGGCATAAGCACCTGCCTGGCAAGCACGAGGTCATGAGTTTGATCCCCAGTACCAAAAAGACTGGGAGCACAAATATCCCAGTATCAATTTTAGTTTTGTTCAACTAGTAAAACTACAAATCAATCTTTCCTATTCTTCTCTTTCTGAAAGGTCTCCATAATGTGGGAAAATGTAACATCCTCAAGCACAAATGATGGATAAAGAATCTCCTGAACAATGTAATTGCATTTAGAGGGTTCCTCTGTAGAACAGCTTCTGCTTTCAGTTACTGAGTAACACCACACAACACAACACAACACAACACAACACAACATACATAAGCTGAGAAGGAAATTTGTTATTTTGATTTGTTTTGACTCTAATACACAATTTAAATAATAAATATAATAAAACTACATAAATGAAGTGCAAATATTGATATCACCAGATGAAAAAAAAATTGACCTTCATCATTAGAAATACACCAGTAAAGGGAGTGAGGGAAATCATCTTTCTATGGATCTATTCACTCTTTAAAACTTCACATTTTGATGTCATATCAGTACAGCACAGGGTCATGAGAACAAAGAATGTGAGACTATATAAAAGACCAAATACATGTGTTTGAATTAGCCAAAACCAATTTTCTCCTTAAGCTGTCATTCACTCTGCAAGTGAAAAGATTTATGCTTTACTAATTCCACTTTATTTATTATACATTTTTGTTCAGTTAGGAAAAAAATCATGTTTTTCCATTATGTGCACTTTAGCATTCAACCAATTCAAGTACATTTGCTAGGCGCTTTTAAGCAAAAGGAAATAATATCCAATATTCACTTTCCTTCCTTTCAATACTGTTATGGAAATTTGGTAGAAACTATCAAAAGACACAGAAACCATCCCTTCCTACTTCAAAATATTCTGGACATTTTTAAGCATGTAATAAAGCAGACTATTTATAGATTAATGACATAATTCAGAATATACTCCCAAATTAATGTTTATTTTCCTCAAAAAGCAGAACTGAAAACAAAAAAGCAGGTAGATAGCTTAAACGTGTGTCAATTTATGCTTCAAAATTGACATTCATACAACAAACACTATTTTTAAAGAGGTTCGAAAAACCACTTATAAGAACCACTTAGATACCAAATTCTCTTACAGTAAATATGACAATGAAATATTTAAGATTTCAAGTAGCAGGTTTCACAAATCATATTTTCTGGAGTTCACTGTAACATTCAAATGTCTTATACAACAAATGGTTTCCCAAAGGCTGCCCACATAGTAGTGGAATCTAAGAGGAGGAAAATTTATACTTCATGTAAAGTACTTAGAGGAAAAAAGAGAACTAATAGAGTTGCCTCAGTTTCCCACACCCACTCATCTCTCTTTTGTTATCCCATGGCCTTCTCTATCTCCACACTAGGGAAGAGAGGCTCTGAGGACGAGATGGGAGCCATGGTCTTCCTGGAAGTCAGGTCCGCTCCCAGAATCTTCTTTCCTTCCATTCCCAAGACAGATAAGGTTTCTTTCAGACTGGCCCTCTTCCAAGTCAGGAAAATTTTCTAAAGTGTTATAAACCATCCAGCTAGAGGAAATAAGAGAGGAGAGCAAAGATAAAAGGAAGAAGAGAAACAGAGTTGAAGAAAAGGGAGAAGAAATAAAGAGAAGTTCCTCTTGTTTACTATCTGCTCACAGAAGAATCTAAGATAAGAATTCCTTGTTAAGTGCAGGAAATCAACATATTTTAGGGGGAACATTTGAAAGAAATTTTAGGTACAATTATTCATAAACCAGTTGAGTGATAAAATGAATAAAGTTAATATGCAGAGATAGGAATAAAAATATAAGTAGATCCAAACATATCCCTCTATATATCCAAAATCCTTTTATGGTTTGGGTCACTCTAAGTAAATCAGAAATTAATGTAGCATTCACATTTTCTACATATTAGTACCACTCTCCTTTGTCAGTTTTAAGAACCTTCAGCCACTAACTTTTGTTGTACTTAGCATCCTAAATCACTGACATCATTTCATATCATCTTTACACACGTGGACTATTTCATACAAATTTTCAGATTTATATAATGATCATGCTCTGCACCCTGGGGATGTTGCTCATTTGGACAGTGTGAGTCTACCTTGATTATGAAGCCCAGAAATGCAATAAACTCAAATAATGATTCATGATGTTCTTGCAGTATTTCTATGTTAGCACTGTTTTCTGGTTTATTCACTATTTTTCTCACTAGTTACTCTCAGTGTTGAGCAAAGTTATCATCTCATTATATATTCTATTAACTAGAAATAAACATATCAAACCAAGTACAATGGCATAGTAAAAAATAACCTCAGGAATACAAAGTCTTTAAACTATTACTGTATAGGAACTTGTCTCTAAAGACATGGGGGAAGTTGATAGATCAGAAGAGAAATAGCCAGGGGATTCTGGTGATGACATAATAATATGACCACAGGCGTTTGTAATATTTGGCAAATGTTTAAAATCAATAGGAAGTTAACCACTGTAATCCACTGAATTCCTTATCTAGATAATATAAACATGACAGAGGGCGGCAAATGAAGTAGTGATCATTTCTGAATAAAAGTCAAATATTCTCTTATGATCAGGAAATATTTGCATCAGATTTTAGCTATTCATAATGTGCAAAATTATGACTAGTGTTTCTTTCAACTTCTTAGACTCCTCAATCAGTGTGAGGGGGAGCTGCAGTGCAGGATTCAGAAAAATTTCACAGGAACAAAGACCTGTCTGTTGCTCTACTTACGTTTTCTGAGGGGCAGCACTTTTAAAAGTGACCAAAAAAAGTTCACGCTACTCTTTTTATTATTTAAGTGGGTAAGGGAATATCAGAATTTAACAGATATTAGGTATTTAAAATTACAATTATTCTCTTTAGCAGATGCTGGCACACCATTTAAGTCTCTGGGTTGCTATGTATAACAAAACCTTGTCCCTGTGGTGGTGTGATTCATCTGTTCTGAAACTAGATTGTTCACATAATTTCCCAAAGAGATATGGAAACTTTTCAAAGTATAGATTTTTACAGTCCTTTTTTGGTCCCAGAATTAGGTATTCATGGATCAAAAAACAGACATGTTTTGTCACTGGTTTTGAAAGATCCCTAGGCGGTTAGGTCAGTTTGAGAACTACTCATACACACACATAGTCTGTATGGAAGTGTGCTGCTTGTGGCACTACAAGTCTTCTAAAATGCACTTTACTTCCCTAATTAGGGATCCTGATGCTTTCTTCAAGATATGTTCACTAAGAAGCCAAAGAAGGACGCGTGTATTTTAGGTGAAACATGAACTGGAAAAATTAATGTTTTTTTTTGAGGGAGGACAAAAATAATTGTGACAAACTAAGGAGAAGTGGAATATGCTATAAATCTAACAAAAATGTTAAAGCAATAAAAAAATGTAAACTCTCCCATGTAAATATTTTAAAAATAGGTTGGAAATTATATCTCAAAGGGAAAATCGTAATTCTGAAATAACTATGTAAGTAATAGTTCATGTTAGGAAATTCATTTTCTAAAAATTGATGCAACTTTACGTTATCACAGAGCTTCAAGTAAGCCTAAGTTATGAGGAGTATGTTCTACCTATTAGTTGTATGGTTTCAATTAATTACTATTTAATTAATCAGGAAACAAAGAAGATAAAGGCCAAGTATGAAAGGTGGTTTAATTCATTCACAAATTAGAAATTAATTTCACAATGTATGTTCCCAAGCTGTGCAAGATAGGGTTACTTTAAAAGTAAATGATGTTAATAGAAACAGTTATTTAGCTTACCATGTGCCAGAAAATGCTCTAAACACGTTATGCATGTTATCTTATTTTAACATCTTGACAACCCTGCTGTTATCACCACCAGCACTTTACAGATGAGTATACTGATACACAGTGTGGTTAAGGACTTTTAAAAAAGTTGCTGAGTGGGTTAAGAGAGAATCTGAGATTTGAATCAGGTGGCCTGGCTCCAGAGCCTCTAACCTGATTCAAAACACTATGGTGCCTTTTCCCAAGGATTCTGCAGTTTAGCTGAAGACCCAAATAGCAGTGTACACGTACAGATAACACTAACGGACAGTAATGCGAGATATTTAGGTAAAAACAATGAAGATATGCTTAAGAACACAAACTTTTATTTAAACATTCAATAAATGCTTTGCTATGTAACAGTTTAATTCATCAGAAGAATAAGTCTCACCATATGAATAAAAAAGGTGTTTTTGCTCAAGGAAGATATAACTTTGCATAAAATGAATGATAAAAACATTGACTGGTTTGCAAGTCAAGTTTTATAGTACTTGGTTTGAGAGGAGAAAAATTAGGGAAATTGTTATCTTGACCACCCTTACTCTAGAACAATAGAAACTTATGACTCCTGACATGTCAAGTCATACTAGGAAATGTTTCCCTTAGGGAACAATGCTTTTTGTAAGGATTTTGACCAGCTGTGAAGAGCTGGGGAGTTTCACAAGAATTTTTTTTTTTCCTGGTACTAGGAATCGAACTCAGGACCTTGGGCTTACCAGGTAGGCACTGCACCACTGAGCTATATCCTCGGCCCTATCTTTACAAGTATTCTTTTACATCAGTTATCCACTTTGAATTGGTGATAAGTATATATCGTGTATATTTGAGAGATGACAAAAATGTGGGTTTCCTCAACCTACCCTCCCAAACCCCAAATCCAGTGTTCCTGGACATGCTCATTTTGAAACAAAAATACTCATTTGTATACTTAAACACTTTCTGTTTATTCTAGTGGTCTCAAATAAGCGTCTTGCCACAAATGGTCCATCAATATGGATCATACATAATCACTGTTTCTTAATTCCAAACTCAAAGTAATGTTAGTACAGATGATGTGATCTTAACTGAGATCTTTTTCCTTCTGCTCCAAGAATATCCTTTAAAACATTCTAGTATAGGTCTGACAACAAATTCTTCCAATTTATCTAAAAATGTGTTTATATTTAATCTTTGTCTTCAGAGGTTTTTACTAGATGTAGAATTCTAGGTTGGTAGGTATTTTGCTTTACATTGAGTGTCTAATTCCAGTGCCTTCCTGCTTCCATAATCTCACTGAATAGCTTTCTATCAGTCTAATGAACAATTATTTTCCGTCTTCTTTTAAGAATTTCTTTGGGAGAAGTCACTCTTCAAGAATTACAGAAATAGAATATCCACAAGCAAAAGAATGAAACCAGAATCATATAAGGATCTACAACATACAAAAATCAACTCAAAATATGTTAGACTTAAAAACAGACTGAAACTATAAATCATAAGAAGAAAACAGTAAAAAAATTTCACAGTTCTGGTCTTGGCAATGATTTTTTTTTTTTGGATACTTTCAAGAATAGAGGCAACAACAACAACAACAAAATACACAAATGGAACTGCAACAAATGAAAAGGTTTCTGTATAACTAGGAAATAGGAGTGAGCGAATCTATGAATTATTAGAAAATATTTGCAACATATGTTTAGCTAAAATATGTCAGGAACTCAACTTAATAAAAAGGAAAGAATCCAGTTTAAAAAATGAGCAGAAGACCTGAGTAACTTATTTCTCAAGGGAAACATAATACCAACAGGCATTTAGGGAGGAGGGGGAGGGAAACGAACCCAACCACCTCATCCCTAGTGATCATGAGGGAAATGCAAATGAAGCCTCAAAGAGATACTGTGTCACAGTTGTTGGAATTTCAATCACTAAAAAAAAAGATAAAAGTAAGCATTGGTGAAGATGTGAAGAAAAGAATACCCTTGTTAACACTGTTGATGGGAATGTAAATCATTATGGTAAATAATTTGGAGGTTTATGAAAACCTAAATGCAAAACTACCACATGATCTAGTAACCTCACTTAGGGGTACATATCCAAAAGTACCAGAATCAGTGTATTGAAGAGACACCTGCATTTGGTGTTTACTGCATCAATATTCACATAGTTAAGATGTAGAATCAACTTATGTATCCATAAGCATTTCAGAGGATGAAGAAAATGAATATACACATATACTCAGTATACTATTCAGCTATAAAAAAGGATACAATTCTGTCATTTGCAGTGATAGTGATAAAACTAAAGAAAGGTATGCTAAGTGAAATAAGACACATAGACAAATACTAAGTAGAAAGGAGAATGGTAGCTGTAAGAGGCTGGGAAAGGTAGATGATCAAAGGGCACAAAATTTAGTACAGACAGAAGAAATACATTTTTGAGATTTACTGTATAGCACATTGACTCCAGTTAGTAATAATAATACATTTCAAGAATTTTAAGAGTTTAAATGTTTCCAATTGGGGGGGAAAAACCCCCAAATTTTGCTAGGCGATGGTCAAATTAGCTGGTTTGATTTTATCATTTCATAATATATACATATATAAAGAGATCACACTGTCTTATAGTAAAAAATATAAAGAAACATGATTTAAAGGGGAAAAGACCCCTCTTTTATTTCCTTTAGTTTTAGCAGGTTTACCTTGTGCCAAGGTTTCAAAATCCTACCACAAGCAAGGGCTTTTATTTAGCACTCACTTAGCTTTGTAAAACAATATAGAATAGGAAATTCAGCCTACATAGTATCTTCAAACTGAACCGAAGGTCAAGCAATCATTCATATCAAATGTTGGCCCTCTCCCCCATCTGCAAGGAAAAGATGTGCTATTGCCAGAAGCAGAGGAGGTACTTTTGGTTTACTTCAAAACAGTGCTTTTCAGTCACATTCACATTGTTCAACTGGCATAGACAAAAAACCACTATGCAAAGTCACACTTCTCCCAGTTCAGATGCAAAACTATCAGTGGGGTTTTACAGCAAACTTTAGAGATAACCAGTAGCTAGCACATACTATTCTGTATTTGTCTCAATACATTCTACTTATGAGAAGGCAGACCCAAAGCAGGATAGGTCTATTCAAGGTCCAGAGTTGATGTTAAACTTTTACTCACATTGCATGTTTCAAGTCATTCATACTCTGTAGTTAAAGGGCTGAAACTCTGCATTGATGTCTTTCATCAACTCTGTAAAGTTCTCAACAACAACCCCTTCTATTTTTTGCTCCTGATTATTTCTCTTTTCTTTTAGATCTTCAGTTGAATGCACATCATAATACTCTTGATTCTCTCTCTTTTCTGTATTGTTATTTTATCATTTTTGTCTCTGTGTTTCTTTCTAAATATTTCCTAATTTATCCACCACTTCATTCTTTTATATGTTTTGTTTTCCATTCAAATATCCAGTGAGTTGTACATTTTGGTAATATTTTTTTTTAGCTCCAGTGTTTTCATTTTTAAAAGTTTCCAGTTCCCAGACAAAATTTTCAATCTTGTTTTTCATCATAAAAGCATGCTAATTTCAAGCTATGTCTGGAAAATTATATCTAGTGATGCTAATTGTTTGTTGTTATGGTGGTTTTTATTCAGACTGTATTATGCTGTAGTTACTAAATTTGCAAATTTACAAAAATAAATTTAAAAATGATGCTATTTTCTTTGTAAGAGGATTTAATTTTGCATCCTGTGGACACAATCCAGGATTACCTCTATTCAATTCAGGATTTGTTATGAAACCGAACTGGAATAAACATGAAAACTTATCTTCTACTAGTTTGCCCTAGACTATATACCTTTAGGCATCTAAAATAATGTTAGTCAACCAGCAGCAGCTCCTGAGATCCATGTTGGAACTTAAGACACTGGGAAGCCAAGCAAGCACCTCCCCTCCCTGGTAAACGGTGGTAGTCTGGCAGACTGCGGCCCCTCCAGGGGGAGAACCAGCAGCAGCTACTGAGATCCACACTATGTTGGAATTTAGGATGCTGTGAAACCAAACAACCAGCCTGCCTCCCTGCTAACCAATAGTGAACCTCCTGATGCACGGCCTAGAGTCAAAGATCCCACTTCCCCTACCCACTTCCTCCCCAACCCCCCCACAGCCCATTAGCAAATGGGAACCAGAAATCTGAGCATCTCCTGGGAGGTTGACTATAGCAAATAAGGGGGACTTCCTTCTACCATCTCTTTGAAGGCAAATATTTTTATTACTGTTTTGCTCTTTTCTGATTAATGGTACTGCTCTACTCAATATTCTGTTTTGATAAATTCTATAGTGTTCTATATTTCATCTCAATATATGATATATGTGATAGAAAGAACAACTATTATAAAGATAACAAAATATACTGTGATACCTATTACTGTTATCCCAATAACCTGCTGTGAAGTTCTATACTAATTTCACTGTACGATCTTAGTTGGCTTTATTCTGTCTTGTTCTGTTGTATGCTTTCAAAATAAAATTAAAAAAAAAATAATGTTAGTCAATTACTCAGTGATATACACTGGTTCCAATTTCTGTACCCCTGTGAAGGTACCTTAAGTGCTTTCAGCACTAAAATCACAGCTCTTACGGGAAAAGTAGAGACAAAATCAGGCTCATATTTTTAGTCCATTGATTCTTCCCTACATCATTTTCCTTACCTTCAGATAAATTTTTGTTTTAAATGCAGTTACAAGTCATATAACAGTATAATTACAGAGTGAGGAATATGTCATTAGGCAGTTTTGTCCTTGTGACAGCATTATAATGTATACTTAAGAGACCTAGATGGTACAATCAGTACTACACAGCTAGATTATTTGGTGTAGTCAGTCTGTTGCTCCTAGGGGTCCAAACCTTATAGCATGTCACTGTACCGAATACTGCAGGCAACTGTAACTAATGGTATACATACACACACACACACACACACACACACACACACACAGCAAAACATATCTAAATACAGAAGGGTACAGCAAAATCAGTATAAAAACTGATTTTAAAAAAAGGTAGACCCACACAGTGCAATTACCATGAAAGAGCTTGCAGGACTGAAATTTATTCTTAGTAAGTTAATGAGTGAATGGTGAGTGAATAATGCAATGGACTTTGTGAAACCTATACATTTAGGTAATACTAGATTTATAACTTTTTCTTCAGTAACAAACTAACATTTGCTATGTAACTTTATTTACTTTTTACTTTGTAACTCAGTATTTTCAAATTGTTTAATTCTTGTAGTAACAAACTGCAAATTTATACAACTGCACATAAATATTTTAATATCCTTATCTAGAAATCTATTCCTATTTTTCATTTTTTACTTTTTAAACTTTCTTGTTAAGAACTTAGAGACAAATACACATAAGAACCTAAGTCTACACATCTATATATCATCAATATCAACGTCTTCCACCTCTGTATCACCGCAAGTTCTAGAAATAACACACCAGAAGTTGTCACTACCTATGCTAACAATGTTTTCTTCTGGGATCTCTCCTGAAGGACCTGCCTGAGCCTCTTCTTGAAGAGTTTCCACCCTTTTCAGAAATATGTTCATGGAAGAATTTTTGGTTTGATCCTTTATTCATCACAGACTTCCTTATAAAGAGATAATGCACACTTTTCTCTATTAATGACAACTTTTCAGTGGTAAGATTTGCATTTTCAAACTTTTTAAGGAAATTGTTGAGATCCATAAACACTTTTTCATTCTTCACTGTAAATTTCTTTGGGTTTCTTCATCCTCTCACTTTTCTTTCCCCTTGCTT
Organism: Cavia porcellus; assembly: GCF_034190915.1. Lineage (NCBI taxonomy): Eukaryota > Metazoa > Chordata > Mammalia > Rodentia > Caviidae > Cavia > Cavia porcellus. Next base: position 10,028,281 of record NW_026947512.1, on the reverse strand, counting down.
TGATTTTAAGAAATTTTCAGGCCCACTGACGTATAAGTGGTCCATCATTGATTAAAATACTATTATGTATGTAGCACCTCATGTATTTAGTCCAACTTTTAAAACTCTACCTAGTATGTCGCTACTAAAACTGGGAATTGAGTCATACAATTTTAAGCAAGATGGCAAAGGAAAATACTAAACTTAAACTATATCTGGAACTCAGATATTTTACATTACACATCAAGTCACAATTTTGATTTCTTTTCTTTTGGCTTTTTATTTTTTGGTACTATGGATCGAACTCATGACCTCAACACTTGCCAGGCAAATGCTTGAGCCGCTGAGCTAAATCCCCAGCCCTCAAGTCATAATTTTGCATCAAAAATAAAACTAGGGACTGGGCTGTAACCTGGTGGTACAAATTACCCTTAGAATATGCAAGGCCATGGGATCCATATCCAGCAGCACAGGAAAACCAACTACCAATTAAGTACCTAAAGATCTATTTTTCAAAAGATAATGCTACTAAATGACTGTTTACATAAGTCAAGATAGTAAAAAGAAGTATTAAATCATATATTGTGGAAAACTACACTTTAAAATGAACAAGGGAGTTTTTATCAAACCAGTAGTGTCAAGAAATTGAGTATGTTTCAGTAATTGTACATAAGTGCATTTATAAAGCACAATTTCATTCTGAAATAGTATTTAACTAGGCACCCATCTGGGCCATTCTTAGTTACCTAATTACCTACATTAAATGTTCTGCCTTTTTCTTTTTTTATTTGAGACAGGGTCTCACTATGTAGCCAAGGCTGGCTTTGAACTTACAGTGATCCTTCTGCCTCAGTCTTCAGAATGTGTGCACCATCACTCTGGGCTTGTTTTGCTTATTAAAATATAACTTCAGCTGAGTGCTTTTTAAGTGCATACTGCAATGGATTAAGGAAAACGACACATAGTACACACAGTGACAGAATTGCAGTCTTACAGGAGAGACACGGAGATAGTATTTGTAATGGAGGTATGTACAAGGTCTTCCGGGTACATAGAAGGAACAACATGTTGGCATAACACTGCTGCATTAGTGGTATTTCAATTGCTATCTAAAACCCCAGTTTTCTTTGACAATACAAAATTTAAGTTCCTCTCAAATATATACAATATATTTAAAAAACTTAAGAACTCTGTATATACATAAAGCAATACATTAAATAATAAGAAAAAAGGAAAAAACAAAACAAAACGAAACATGAAAACTTACCCCATCTGGTAGTGCCCTCCAGCACACAGCACTGACAAATTCATTTGTATCATCTTCTTTTCGGTCTTTATCCAGAACACTTTTGACTGTATCAAACTTAAAAGTTAACAAAGTCTTAGAAAGTCCTTTGTAATACAGGTAGAGGGAGTTGTTCTCACTTCCTAAAAATAAATCATAAAAATACTTTAGAAAATGGGGGAGCTTCAGATTAAAGAATCACCCAAATACAAATTATAATCCAAAGTTTTAGCTAAGAAAACTAAAAATACTTTATGATCTTGTTTGAAAAGCTAGATCATAGGCCTAATGATACCAGGTGAGTAAAGGATTCTTGGATAAAGGCTCTGACTTACTAAAGAAACAATCAGGACTGGGGATGTAGCTCAGTGCTCTAGCACTTGTTTAAAATGATGCAACAATATTGATTTTTTTTTTTTTTTTTTAGTCTTTGAGACAGGGTCTCACTATGCAGTTCAATCTAGCCTTGAGGCCACTTTGTAGCCCAGACTAATCTCGAACTCATGATGATCTTCCTGCCTCAGCCTCTCAAGTGCTGGGATTACAAGCATGCACCACAACACATCTGGCTAATATTGGTAATTCTAAGGCTGAACTTGTCATATAAAGTTGAAAAAGAGGTCTACATAACATAGAAATTAGTTATAATAATCCTGAATTATACTAGAAAGATCGCCATGTAGAGAAGAAACTGAAAATTGTAGTGCAGTACTTAGAAAGGCAGACTTGCACAACCTATACTATTTATTTTCCATTTCCCAATTAAAGCTTTATTCTATTAGTTGAGTGGTCTATAAACCTGTATTTCTGAGCAGTCTATGAAGACAGGACAATTGTGATAGATATTTACTTCTGTAGTGTTTAAATTCACACATGTGGAAATAATACAATTTATTAAATGAAAGTCAAGTTATTTAACAGTATTGACAAAAGTTCACTAAATATCTTAAAACATTTGAACAATATCAAATCTTAACTTTTAATTTGAAATTATATAGGGCCAGGGATTTAGCTCAGTGGCGTAAGTGTGCAACCAAGTGCGCGGTCATGAGTTTGATCCCCAGTACCAGAAAAAAAAAAAAAAGATTAATAACCTTGTGGCTGGGGATTTAGCTCAGCAGCATAAGCACCTGCCGGGCAAGTACAAGATTGCAAGTTCAATCCCCGGTACCAAAAAAAAAAAAAAAAAAAAAAAAAAAAATTTTTTTTTTTTGTATAAGTTACCAACGATAAAAGCCCTAGAATAACAGATCAATGCTACCCAGATTGCTTAATGAAGACAAAACTAAATAGGGGGAAATCAGTATAAAACTTAAAAAAATAATTTTCTTGGCATGCTATCTGCAAATAATAGTTCTTCTATCTTCTACATAAACCTATAGAAACTATTCTGTAACAGAATAAACAAGACATAGCTAGAAATCTTACAGGTATTTAGGGCTCATTATGCTCAATTTTTAAAAAAGAGGCAAAGACTAATTCTTTTTCAGTACAATCCGAGGATAAATTCAAAGTGCTATCTATCGCTATATTACCTTCTTCACAGAATACACAGATTTCTTTACAGAATTCAAATGCAGTGAGGTATCTGTTAAAAAGTCCCTTTACAAGTTGGTTTTGCTTACCACAAGCTATATAATCTCCATTGGAAGCAAGGCCTACAAAGTTTTTTTCATTGATATGACCCTTAAAAGAACGTAGACAGTATGGCTTTCCCACATTCCACAGTTTTAGCTGGCTGTCTGTTGAGCTGAGGTAAACACAAAAAGTTACAACATGTTTAAGATTTCATGGCATGAAACGCATCACTACTAATTAGGGCAATCCAAGACTCGACTCTGGATCCACACTGACTATATTAGAATGCTCAATCTGCTATCAATTTGCCTTCAACCCTGGGCAAATTTTGAAACCCCTGATCTCAGTTTTCATCAATAAAATAGGAAACACAATGATTACTATGTGAATTAAATTAATCTAATGAGATCCTGTGAAAGTTAAATTTATTTAAAATGCCTTTGACAATGCTTAGGACATGATTCCTCAACACGAAGGGTATCAATATCACCGTATCATCACCAAACAATGAGAAAGCGCTATCAGAAAATGAGTTTAATTCTAGAGATACATTTGTTCCTTTTTATTTGATTTACCTCCCAACTGCTTAGTTATTTTGGCACACTGAATATGAACTATTTTTGCAGCTCAGTCAATCTTACAGCTGAGGGATAAGACTGAAAAATCAATGTGTATATAAAGTAGCTTATCTTGCTGACAGAATTTATAAATGCAGTTATTTACCAAAAAAATAATTTTGTACAAAAACACAGACAGTCCTATCATAATGAAGGCAATCTTAGAATTTTCACAAGATATGCTGTTTTCTTCATCTAACTTTGTGATGGATCATGCTATACATAAAATTTTGTAAATGGCTTCTTGCATTGACAACTTGTTTTACATTTTTCTATAAAAGTTTTGATATACTTATTATCATGGAAAAGCATATTACTTTTTATTCTAACATTCACTGAATAAAATACATGTTAAAAGTTTCAGATATTTCAGTTAAGGATTCACAACAGGAATAGTATAAACTACATTTTGAGAATTAGGAAACTGAAGTTGAGAAGTTTAAGGATATTTTCAAGGTATCAAAGCTACAAAAGAATACAGCCAAGATTCAAAGTCTGATTTCATAGGCCAAACTTCATTTTTTCTATTGTTTCTCACAAACTTTTCAACATAATATGTATTTTCCAGCATTACTTTTAATTTGTTTTGCTCAATAATGTTACAGTGAATATCCACATAGGTTTATATTTTAAAATACATTTAAATATTAATTTTAGTATTCTCAAATACACTTGTGGATTAATTTGTTCCTATTGTCTTTAAGTTTCACATTTGTCCAAGAAAAAAAAAATCATGGTGATTCATAAAAACTAAGAAAGCAGAATGATTGGTGAAAATAAGATCAATCAAGATTAATCACTTAATCTGATTAAATACTTGTAAATCTCAAACTGAAGAAAAACATTTTTGCCATGTAACATCTATATTTGAATCCACATAATGCTTACTTTTATTGCCTATTATAATTATTCCTAAAAATGGGTTTCTTTTTGACTTAATTTAAATTTGTAAACTTACTGCCCATAATTACTTTCCCTTGGAAAGCTCAGCTGCCTATTAATTTTTTGGCCAATTTTTTAATTCAATTCACATTACCTTGCTAAACCAATTCAAATTACCAAGTCTCATTTAGGACAACCAGTGTAGAGGCCAAATATAAGGCAGTGGCACTAATAATCTAAGGGAGACAAAGAAACTAAAAAAAAAAAAAAAAAAAAGTGTCATTAAATTTGAGAAGAAATAGTAAATATAAAAGAAAAATCAAGAATGGGCAATATAAAATTAAGAGAACTATGAGATGGGTAGCCAAAAAATGAGACTACCTATGAAACAGAAGAGTTTATTTTGACAACTGAGTTATATACTTTCAAAGCAAGTAAAAAAGACAGTATTTTAATATTTTAGTCCAGAAGGCTACTCAAGAGTACATCTGTCAGGTATGGCTAATCATTTTAGAAAGTTCTCTTCAAAACATATTTATAACTACACCCAGTTTACCAGAACTTAAGAGAAGAACTAATGCTAATACTCCTCAGACTCTTCTCAGTAACTGAAAAGGAAAAACACTAGCAAACTCATTCCTTAAAGCTAGTATTATCCTGCTACCAAAATCAGACAAAGATCTAACAAAAAAAGAAAACTACAGGCTAATTTATTTAATGAACATAGACACAAAAATTCTCAATTAGGTATTTACAAACAAAATGCAGCAAATCATTAAAAAGCTCATATATCATGACTCAAGTTGGCTTCATGCAGGGATGCAAGGATCATTCAACATACACACATCAGTCAATGTAATACACCACACATAACCAAAGGATTAAAAAAATCATACCATCATCTCAATAGATGCAGAAAAAGTCTTTCCCCAAAATCCAGTATTAATTTATGATAAAACTCCTGAAGAAAATAGGTATAGAAGGTTTTTACCTCAAACATAAAAGCCTATTTAGGACAAACTGACTGCCAGTATCATACTAAATGGGAAAAATCAACATATTCTCTCTAAAATCAGAAGCAAATAAATCTCATGACTCTGTTAAATACAGTACTCAAAACTTTTGCCAGAACAAGCAGGAAAGACAAAGAAATAAAATGGATACAAACAGGAAAGGAAGAAGTCAAACTATCTTTATTTGCAGATGACATGATCTTTTACACAGAAAGTCCAAAAATCTCTCCCAGAAGGCTTTTAGAACTAAATTCAGGACACAAATTTAACATACAAACATCAATAACATTCATGTATAGTAACAATGAACCCACTGAAAAAGAAATGAGGAAAACAATCTCATTCATGGTAACCTCCAAAAATATTAACAGCTACGAAGTAACCTAACCAAGGAAGTTAAAACACCTCTAATCTATGTACTGTACTCCTAAAAAAAAAGAGACTGAAGAGAATGTTAGCAAAATAGGGGTCTGGGGATTTAGCTCAGCGGCATAAGCGCCTGTCTTGTAAACAGGCAGTCATGAGTTTGGTACCGATAAAAACGAAAAAGACCAAAAAAAAAAGAGAGAATGTTAGCAAAATATCCCAGATTGACAGACCTATACTGCTAAAACAGCCATATTTTAAGAAACTGATATATGGGTTTAATGTAGTTCTAATCAAAATATAAGCAGCTTTCATCACAGAACTAGAAAATCAATCCTTAAATTTATACAGAACCAGGTAAGACCCAGAATAGACAAAGCAATTCTGATCCAAAAAAAAGCACAACGGAGGCAATACAATTTTGATTTTAAATTGTACTATAAAGCTAGAATAATAAAAATAGCATGATAGTGGCACAAAAATAGACAGGCTAACCAATAAAATGGAACTGAGGATGCATAAGAACCTATGCTCTTTTAGCTGTCTGATTTTTGACCAAAGGAGCAAAAACACACGCTGAAAAAAGCCTCTAACAGACGGCGCTGAGAAACCTAGTTATTCATAGGAGAATGGATCTAGATATATCTTTCTCACACTGTACCAAAATCAAATCAAAATGGATCAGCAACCTAGATATTTAAAAAAATGGTCAAATCAAAGAAATCAGTATTAGTATACAAGTCAAAAGATTATTTAAAATTGAAAATAATTTTACTACTGTACTGTAATTAGATATACAGTAATATTAATCGACTTTAATAATTAAAATACTTCTCATTCTATTGCATCAACTATGCTGTTCTTCAGGAGAAGCAATAAGTGAAATTCAATTTGAAGTTCAAATGAAATCGTATGTAGGAGAATTAGATAATAGAGGTTACATTAAAAACTGATGTTCAAATATATAAGCTGATATTCAAATATAATATATACAAGTGAGCAATTCAGGTTGGAATATACATGAATTTTAATGGGAAAAGATATATCTACCATTTAAAAAAAAGGCATAAAACCCAATGTTATTCTTCACATACATTCAGAGTGACTTTACAAACTGTCAAACGATGACAGTTCTGTATTAAGCTCATCCTCTGAGGAGAGTAATACTCACGCAGAGACAATTTCCTCACCACTCACAAACTTTGCATAAGACACTGCTTTTCGGTGTCCCTTGAATACCATGATTGGCTGTTTAGTGTTACGAAGATCGTAGTAGTGGACACAGTGATCTAAAACAAAACAAAATGAGACAAAAGTAGTAAATGAAGAAATAGAAAGCAAAGCTAACAAGTGGCGTCAGTATTTTTCATTGAATGCTTCACAGACAATATCAAATCTCTAACTGTAAGGCAGAACATCATAGCAGCAGAGTAAGACCCTCCAGACATCCATTTTAACTATTCACGTAGGAAATTACCTTTTTAGCACTAAGGAAACCAGGTGAGACATCACAGAACCCAGTTTTTACATAACAATAAGAAAAACCACTTGAAAGAGAGAGACAAGAGTTGCCCAAGAACTCTGCCTGAATTTCAAACAACACCGTATGAAGAGAAGCCTAGGAAGAGAGAATCAGGTCCAGGACTTAAGACTCAAAACCAGTGCATGGCCCACCATGATGCAATCAATCCAGTGTTGAACAGGGCCGTACAATCTTTCTCTCTTAGCTAGTGCCTCTGGACTGAACCTGAGGACCAGAGTTAGACTGGTGCCAAGTAATTGTCTCTGTCACCCTTCCCCCAAACTTGCATAGTACAATGCAGAGAAAGTCCCTATTTCTTGTGAGTAGGACAAAATAATCACAGGACTTTGTCTTGGACTCAGTGCCAGGCCAGTGAAATGCAATAATGAGCAGAGGTCAATGGCTAAGACATAAATATATGATGCTTACAAGAAACTCAATTTACCTCTAATGACATTCCTAGTTTGAAAGTGAGAAGACTGAAAAATAATACTTTGCAAAGGGCATCTAAAAGAATGCAGAATTAGCCATACTTATTTCAGATAAAAAAGATTTGAAATCAAAACAGTAATAAAAAGAGACAATGGTCGCTATATAAAAGGGTCAGTTTAAAAAGAGGAAACAGCAATATAATTTTATGTGCACTTAATAACAGAGCACATAAATATATAAAGCAATATTAACAGACCTAGAGGGAAAGATAAGATTTCAACAGTGCTGAAGAGCACTTTTTAAAGTTTCAACAATGGACAAATCATTCAGATAGAAAATAACAAAGACACAGCAGAATTAAACTACACTCGAGGATAAACAGACTTAACAGGTGTCCACAGATGCATATTCTTCTCAATGCCACATGGTAGAACACAAATCTCAATATATTTAAGAAAATTTAAAAACTTAGTTTCACAGGCTTTTTCAATGATAGTGCAATAAAAACAGCAGTTGCTAATAAGGTTCCATTATAGAATTTATCGAACAGATGGAGGTTAATTACTCCTGAACAATTTTTGACCCAAGGAAGTTAGTAAGCAAATTTAATTCATGCTTATTTATAGTATGTTTGTTTTTGTTAGTTGTAAGCACTACAAAAGCAGAGAACTTTTCCTGTTTATCATGTGTTCCATTTGACATCCCTCAGCACTACACATTATTTCCAGTAAATACATTTAAAATATGATTGATAAACACAGTTAAAAAACCACATTTACTGCCTTTTTTTTTTTCCTTTTTAACAAGTTTTTGGAGTACAAAGCTAAAGCTGGGTTTGGATATCACAGGGTCACAGGAAAAGGGATTTTTCATTTACGCCCTTATGATTTAAATTTTTCAAACATACTTTATTATAAAACATGTTTAGCACATGGAATTTTAATTATTTTTAAGTGTTCGTATGTCTTAAAAGAAATGGTAATTACAGCCACCTGTTTTGATAAATTTTTTTTTTAAAACAGCTATTGGAAAAGAATAGTTTTGGAATAGATGAATGGGTTTTATTTAATAGAACTGAAGACCACAACTAAGCGACATAGCCACTCTTGCTAAATAATTAGAAAATAATTTTCTTTCCCTGGGCTGTGGTGCTGGGAACTGTTCTAAGTGATGCGCTTCTGCGACAGGAAAAAAGAGTGATTGGGAAATGGCTGCAGATCTGCTGCTCCTAACTCACTTTGACTGCCTTCCTGGTCAATGTGATTTTATTTATTTTCTCCTTTGGAACACTGCTCCTTGGGGTCCCACTTTACCCACGATGCCAACTGCACTTTGGGTCTTGGTGCTACTTATCACTAGTGATCTAACTGGTGGTTGGTTTTGCTGTATACCAGTACCACACTCATGTCCTTTCCTGTTTTCTAAAAAGTTTGTAACATATGTGCTCTTTTCATCCTTTCTCTTTTCCCAGAAATGTACAATGAATAAAGTCACATTGGTACTTAAAAAAAAAAAAAAAAAGATATGCTAACATCCAAAAAAACTTCCTCAAGATTTACGCTGATGAGAGCACACTGTCTGACGTGCTGGTTGTTGTTCAGGAGGTTTGAAGCTGGGATAGAGAGGTGGAAACTTTAGTGCAGTATTTCAAAGGTTGAATGCAACTTCACACTGTTGCACAACTGTGAAGTCACACTCACCTTCACACTTTGTCACATTTTCTTTTGCTCTCTGCACTTTAAAACAAATTCTACTTCCTTTGCACAAATGAAAGTTCTTTCTGTATCCTTTTATCACTCACTGAAAAAAAATACAAATGCTTTCTAAAATATAAATGTTTTAAAGGGAGAAAGTATTTTCAAAATACCACCCCTAAAGATGAAGAATACTTATAAGTTATTAATGAAACATTATGAAGCCTGGTTGAATAATCTTTCATTGGTACTATAATCTATCTATAGTATTTTCGGCAGGTGTTTTTAAAAGAGGGTAGTTTGAGACTGTGTTTCACTACACAGGTCACCTGACCTTGAACTCACTTTGTAGCCCATGCTGACCTCAAAGTCACAGCAAGCCTCCTGTGTCAAGCCTCCTGAGTGCTGAGGTTACAGGCGTGTGCCATCATGCCTGGCTCTTTCGGAAGGTTTTTAAAATGAAATGCAGATATTCACTCATGTATATAGTACTATCATGAAATAAAATAGACTCATACTTCATAATCACTTTAAGGGTGCTCATGTCAACATAAAGAAGCTTGGACTTTAACATATACTTTAGTTGCTTTTTTCATTCCCTTTCCCTCCTCCATTTCTTGATCCCCTTCCTCTTTGAAAAAGAGCTATCTTTCTACTTTCTATTATCTTTTATTTTGCTCTTTGTATTTTGATTTTCTTATATAAGAGAAACCATAAGATACTTAAGCCTGTGGGTCTGATTTACTTTACTAAATATTATAGTCTCAAGGTGCATCCATTTTTCTACAAATGGCTCAAGGTTATATTTCTTTATGACATAGTACTACTCCACTGTGTGTAAATATAACGTCCCCCCCCCATTCATCTGTTGATAGACACATACTAGATTTTTTTAAAAAACAGTTGGTTTTTAGACTAAAACATCATGTCCGTAATACCGAGGTTGTAAGTTTACCGGCTATGAATGGTCTTTTTTTTTTTTTTTTGGCTTTTTCCTTTTTATCGGTACCGGGGATCGAACTCACGACTTCCTGCTTAAAGGCAGGCACTTATGGCACTGAGCTAAACCTCCAGCCCCCCGAATGGTCCTTTTTTGGAAACAACGCATGAAACACTTTTTCACTGATCAGTTAAAGTTCTATCTCTAATTTAGACTTTTGATATAGTTAATCAAAAGACAGGTTTGCAGCCTTTCTAAATCATTTAAATACAATAATAATAATATAATCCATGATAAACTAACAACAAAATTAGAAATACAACGAGAGAAACTGTAGCAAGAAATAGAGCTAAGTCAGTTTGCTCATTATAAAAGGAACCTTAAATTCCTAATATTCCTTGAACTGATACATGTGCAGTTCCTTGCAATAGCCAATGGGCCAGGATCTGACCAGATTGACTGGGTGGGGTAGGGGATGGAGACTGCTATCTCCAAGGAGCTGCAGCATCTGGAAGACAGGATGTTTTGCCAACTCCAGGGGAAATGGGCCTCATGAGAAAACAAGGAAGCTCTTTAGGGAACAATCAGATAAAAGTTTCTAATTCAATAAAATGGTTACTGTACCTTGGAACCTAAAATAAACCTCTTGCATTCAGCTATTCTCTGTCTCCTGTTTTTCATGTGGCTCTCAGGGTTTGTTGCCCAAACCTGGTAAATACATTAAGAGCAAATAAAGTATAGATCTCCAACAGAAAATCTTTAATTGGGAAGTTATATTCCCAGTTATCTCTAACATTTCAGGGCCCATCGCTATCATCTAATGCTGTTTTTCTACTGGTTAAGTAAAATTCTGAGCCCTATTTCCACAGTCACATCTTTGTGGAGCTTTAGAATAGGGTAGGATCTATGTGTACTATAGAGACATGCATGTGTACCTGAGGTGACTACTTCATGCAGCCATAACAGAATCATCGCTTTAAATCTCACACTGTCTAGAAAGATGATGTGGTAAGAATCAGGCTCTACTTTGGGCAGTACATTAGCAAGAAAAAAGAAAGAAAACGATGCAGGACTAATGAATGTGAAAATAGCCATCTTGACTACTCATAGAGTTTATTCTCTCACTTATTTTGCTTACTTTTTTAAATACAAATGGAACTTCTACTGCTACATTATAGGTATTTTTAGAATATTAGTTTACTTATTGCTTATCAAAACTACAATCAGAACTTGCTGCAGTAAAGAACATACTTTATATGCTATCCGGTTCTAACTACATATAGCTGTTGAGCACTTGAATTTTTAGTTTTATCTAACTTAAAATAATTTAAATAATCACACGTGGCTTATGGCTACTATATTGTACAGTTCTAAATCATCAATGAAGTGTGGGTTTTAACTTATTGCTTTCAAGTTATTTTTCTTGTCAATTGAAATTCTGATATAAACTAAAATCTAATTTGAAAGTGGTTTATTTTTTAATTTTAATTTTTTGTCTTTTTGAGACAAGGTTTTACTCTGAAGTTCTGACTTGCCTTGAACTCTCTTTGTAGCACTGGCTGGCTTCAAATTCACAGCGATCCTCTGCCTCAGCCTCTGATGTGCTGGGATTACAATTGTGTGCCACCATTCCTGTTGAAAGTGGTTTAATTTTATAGCAGGTTTATTTTTATTTGAAAAGTTTCTGTCTCAAGGCATAAAACTATAGCAGAAAAAGGCCAATTAGGAAAAGTGAATGCGGAGGACAACATTTTAGAGTACACAAACAGTGTTGAAAACAGAACGCTGGAAGTGCTGTCACAAAAAAGTATGCCTTTCAGGAGTAAGGAGGAAAAAAAACCTCCTTGGTTTAAAAGCTTTTTACAATGGGAATATTAAGAAAAATTAAAGTTCCCCTTTTACTATATATACAGTAATTCCTTAGAAAACATACATTCAGTGTATAAACCAGTCAGTTTTTTAAATTGTATGTAAGAGGCCTTGCACAAAACAGCAAAAACAGCGCTGAACAGTATTTTGCCTGGAAATGGGCATGGCTGTTTTTCTTTTAGGACATTAGTATGGAGAAATCAACTAAGCCAACAGTTTGACTAGGTTTAGGGTATTACACTTACTATCAATTATTCCCAGTTACAAGGTTCTTTGAGCAATGAGCTCCAGTTCCCTTTTATTTGGTATTGTTGGGGGTGCCAGGCAGTTTTCTTGTGCTCCTCATCTATCTACCTTTAGTTTTTAAAACTCTCTGTATATCTAAGCTTAAGATGGTTATTTTTCTGTGTTAGTGTTTCTCCTTCAGCAAAAGATTGCTCTTGCTTACTTTGATTCTAGGGGATTCAGCTTGGGGCAGAGGTTTTTATTTTTCGGCTAAATAGTGACAAGGCACATGTGTCCAAGTTCCAGGTATAATGTTCTTAATGTTCATGTCCCTAACCATCAAGTCAGCTAAATCTGTACACAGAATCTGAGACAGGTCTTAGGAGGGAGTTAGTGTCACTGAGTGTAGATCTTTATTTTGTATGGATGCAGGGTTGTAGTTTCAAGAAGTTTTCCTACTTCTTCTAGCTTACCACTTCTATTCCACATGATTTTCCTACAGATGGTTCAGCATGAATTCTTCCATGCCAAAGACAGGGCAGAGTAGCCTGGCCCATTCTTTCTTCTGAACAGTTAGGAGAATCTGTAAATGTGTACTCCCCTTGTATTTTGGAGTTCCAGTTATTCTACAGTGATACGCAATGCCATTTATGGCCTTTAGAAATACATGACAGAGGAAAGAAGGTAAAGAATGAAAGAAGAATGAGTGAGAAAGAAAAAAGTATAAGACACAAAGGAAAATGAAAAGATGGAAAGGAAGGGAGAAAAATGTAAGTAGGAAATTGAGAAACCACAGGAGCAAAACAGAAGTTCCTGAGAATCTACACTTCTATAGGCATAGATATGTCAAAAGCTTCACAATGCAGATTCAGGTAATTTATAAATACAAAAAAAAGAGCTCATTTAATCTGCCAGACCACAATTTTTAAATTAAAAATGTTCATCACCATTCTAATAACCAATTCACTTCTGTATTCTATGACAGATAATGACTAAATAGGGTGTAAAGGTTATTTGTTTGGTTAAATAGGGAAATTGGTTTTCAACATATTGTGCTAATGTTTTGGGTCTTTGTTTCCATTAGACTTATTATCAGGAAAAATACACACATTTTTGGCAATATTCAGAAGAGGAAAGTCCTTTAAAGAGAAAATTCTATCTACTTCCAACCGTTTCACTTAATTACCTAACGTGCAAACACCATAACATGATATAAAATATAACTTTTCTAATAGCATTGTACTCTTAATAAAAATGCCCATAAAACAGAATGACAGGATATTACTCTAGCACCAATATTAAGAATGATCCCTTTGCTATTAGCCCTGGGATTTTCAGACCCTAGAATCATGATCCTAGAAACACCGGGCAATGAGAGATATGTGATTCTTTTGTAAAATATGAGAAAATCTATAGTCAAAGCTGAATTGGAAAAAAAACTGACAAGATACCTAAAGCTTCACTGCAGGCATATCAACCCACATAGTATTAGAAGATCTGTGGTGAGGCAGAACAGTTTGGTGGGGAGTGTGTGGCAGAGCAAAGCTACTCATTTCATGGCAGCCAGAAAGTAAAAACAGAGAGCAAAAGGCCTAGCTTCCAATAACGCCTTCAAGCATAGAAGTAGCATTTTTTCCCCAAACCTTATGCAGTATCATCTTGGGTAAATAAAAAATACTCATATACTTGTGAGCTTCATTCTTTAACACTGAATTATCCACATCTGTGCCGAAACAAAACTTTTAATTTTCCACACCCTTGTTTTAAATGTGTCATTTATAAAGAATATGTTACTGCATTCTGAACACTGTTAATACTTCCTTTTCCCTGGAGCCATTAACAATTTACTATAATTGGGTATATTTGAACTTCTCCCTACCATCTGATTTTTGCCTTTTAGTTCACTTGAATTTATGATTTCTTCCTATTTTCCTTTCTTACTTTTTTTTCCAATTACCCAATATTCTACTATTTCCCTCATACTAGTCTGTATTTTGTGTTTCAGCTCTATTATTTCAATAAGTTCTCTGAAATATGCATCATGTAGTTCATACTTACAAAGTACTTACAGTGATTATTCAATACTTTAAAAATGCATAATTATATCTATAATACTAGTAATTGGTGAATATATGTCATACCTTTAAGATTTCTCTGCATTTAATATAAATATTGTGAATTATTTTGTGAAGCCCATTTTTTAAAAAGATCTAGCTAGTGATCATTTTTACATTGGAAAGAAATATAGAGACAAATGGAAGGAAGATTTACAAGGTGCTTCAAAGTTACTTTTGCTACAGAAATATCAAAATTTCATTTTTATTTAACAAGGTATTAGAGTAATTTGCTTTCTGAATTGGCTTTACACATGCCTCTTCCATTTGAGTTCACTCATATTACTTGGAAACTTGAAAATTAAATTTCTTTTTCTATTTTTTTCTACAGTAGGTACATTTATAGAGGAATAGGAATAGGGACTAGGAAAAGCTCTTGACAGACAGGAAGGGTCCTGAATGGACTGGTTGAAAATGAAATGATACTCATTTTTTTCTTATCATCTACAGAATATAGGTAACAGAAGTGAATATTCATGAATATTATCACATTAAGCAAGATTTACTGAAGATTTATTCAGACATTTAACTTATTTAAAGGGTGAAGAAAAGGACATTATTCTTATAGATAATAAAACAAAAGACAAGGCGAATTTATCATCTTAACAAATCTAAGATATTATCTTACTTCAGTAAGATGGGAATATATATTAAAATATACTCCAATCTTGTTAATATCTGTTTCCCCATGTTAAACTCATGAAATGTATTAAATCAGGTTTCATAGTTCCTAAATACCAAATTTTTAGGTTGAAAGGAATTAATCATGCCTTAGTAATTGTGTTTTTAGGAGACAGAGGGATTGGATGGGTAGTTCATAAACTGACTTCAGAAATTATATGCTTTTTATATAGTATATTTATTTTACAGAATGCATTCAATTTTTTTTTTAAAAAACTAACTACAGTAAAGTATTGACTATCTACTTATTTACCTATCCATCTAGGATGGAAAGGTATCTGTGAAAATATCACCAGTAGTATCTCTTGGGAGGTAGTTAAAACAGTGTGGCCAATGCAAATGTGAGCTTTATTCGTAACACATGAACATTACAAAAGAAGGTATAATCTTTTACTAGTGGCATAATTAAATAGAAACAATTTTAAATAATTATATAAAATTTAAAGTGAAAGGAGAATGTAATATAGACCTAGACTAAACTTTACTGAGAATAAATCATTTTTAAGGGGAAAAGTTTACCAAAATTCTTTTCAGAAAAATATCCAAAGAACAAATAATGGATAAAATATAAGAGATACTGGACAAAGTCAGAAAGGACCAAGAACAGAAAGCAAAGACTCTATAATGCCTAAGTAGTGAGAGGCCATCAAAAGTTTTAAAGGAACTAATATCGATATTTAATATAAATTAAACAAAACAATAAAGAGAGTTAATTTTAATTTTCTTTCAAAGCAAGAGTTATCACACACCAAATCACAGAATCTGTACAGTACTGAAATGGAGGGTTGTGTGTGAATTATTTAGCTGTTATGAATTTGAGTAATTAAAATTGGACATATTTATTGGTCACATAAATAGTATATTTCAGAATCCTCTCTGTTTATTCTTGGTATGGTATTCCTTTCCAGTGAATACATTATCAGCATAAATGTCATTAATAAATTATACTTTATTTATATTACTAATTTCTTTTTTTTAAATTTTATTTAAAAGGAAAAAGAGAAAAACACAAAACAAAACAAAGCGGTGTAAGGGTACAAGTATATATTACTAATTTCTTAGAAAAATTATTTTAGAACATCTTGACAGTTTCTATATTTCCTGTTTATTATAGTTCATTAAATTATAAGATATTTCAACTTTGCAAGCAAAGCTATTACTAAAACCACAAACTTCTAGAAATTCTGTCTAAATCTTGTAATGTTCTCCCAAACTGAGATAAAAAAATTAATTAACTGTGACACATACAATTATACCATCTAAAGTAAAACAGGCAAGAAAGGTTACAGTTAACATAATGCATAATTTCCCAAACAGATTCACATGTCCCTTGCAACAGAATGTCAACACATGATTGGTTGGTAGCTTACACACTGATTTAATATCTTTCATTATTGCCAAAGCAATGTTTAAAAAATCCAATTCCTAATATCATCACAAAAGATATTTAACAAGCAACTTTTATCAGCATGGTTCTCTTTAGCACTCATTGGTAAACAGCACTGCAACATAGGGATATTTTATAGTTTTCAGAGAAACACTTGGTTAGCTTACAATCTAAGAAATGTTTCTATTTTAAAGGTTTATTCTAAGGTTAAATCATTTTTCAGCCAAAAGAAGGTGAAATTAAAAAAATTATGTATAAAAAGGACTACTCGCTCTCATTAATGTCTTCCTCTGATGCTTCTTCCTGTTTAAGACCAACTTAGACTCTAAATTCCAAACACATACACACAACAACTCTGTACTTGAAATAATTTATGCACACAGCATCCAATTTACAGTTTACAGCCTAGAGAAGATGAAAAGTTAAACACTATGTTACGCTTGGATTCTGCCGATCAGACAAGTTATGTAAGACTTGAAACGGCAACATTCTGCAGTCATGCCCAGGTGTGAATGCTCCCTTTGCAGGGGCAGTATAAAGACATACATGTTTCTCATCTCCAGCTCTATGAGCAATGAAGTGAGGCTGCCCAATCTCTGATTACAGTAATGTTATTGTGTGGTGGTTTCCATAGCTGAGAAGCAACAGTTTATATTACATGGTCTATCTATTCTACATTAAAGTAACGGTGATCCTGCATCGGTCTGTATTATAGAATAGTTCTCCACCCTACAAATAAATTTTGCTACAAGCTGGGAAATATATGGCGCCTGGAGCAGCTCCTATTTGTGCCCTACACACACACACACACACACACACACACACACACACACACACACACAAAACAAATAGGTGAAAAGCAAAGCCACAATGATGCAGAAGGAACAAGACAAAAGTCAAGACTGTAAAAAGGGTTACTATTGTAGGCGTTACTGAACATAAAAGGATTATAAATGAATGTTATGAATACCTTTTAAACATATCAGAAAACTTTCATTGCCAAATTCCCAGAAAGGTAGTAACTCTCTCAAAATTGACTTGAAAAATATCTGAGTATATCTGGAACTAAACAAACAAACAAAAAAACTGAATTGGAAATTTATACTTCCCAATTCACTCTTTATAATAAAGTCAAGATCAATATACTTCACTATCAGAGGCTGAAAACAACAGATGAACAACCTTCATTAATAGACAATCAGCAACATGAAAATTACTTTCACTATGGCTGTGATGGATTTTACTCAGGAGTAAAAGATTGTTTTAACTTAACAAAACAAAACCAACTAATATTATATTGCCTACTACATGAAAAGACATATAACATTTCAACAGAGGAAAGAAAAGAGCATATTACAAAGTGCAACACTTATTTCTCCTACTCAACAATGCACCTGGATCTTCTAGTTAATGAAATAAGACAAACAGGCATTCACAAATTGTTTAAGCTTAGAGATGGCATGACCTTACACATGGAGAATATCAGGAAAACTAAAAGAACGAATAAAAAGCAGCAGAATTAAAACGTAAGATCAATATACAAAAATAGAAAAAATGTACAAAATCAATTATATTTCTATACACTGTAAAAACAAACCAAAAAATGCATTCATGGAACTGAAAGTTAAAAAACAAGAATAAATTTAACAAATAAAGTTAAACACTTGTACACTAAAAATCATAAAACACCGATGAGATGTTAAAATGGTTAAAAAGAGGATTATGCAGACAAATTCAACTTACGGATACAGATGTAATACTAGCAGTGAAATGTAGAAGTGTATTAAAAGATTTTACATTATGTCAAAACAAAGTTTGAGAAACAAAACGTCAGAAAACACATGAGCGTGATTATGCCAACATATTAAACCATATGTTAACTGAATTAAGGATGAAAGGCACTTAATAAAATACTCCATTTGTTTCTAAAAAAGATTATAACAAAATTAATTGAATACTGTAGCAAAATACTAAAGCCTGACTAAATGAAATAGATGGTGGCTGGGTTTGGTGATGCAACCTGTAATCCCAGCACTTGGGAGGCTGAGGCAGGAGAACAGCCATGAGTTTGAGAAGAGCTTGGCTACAGAGTGAATTCAAGGCCAACCTAAACTACACAGAGAACCTATTTCCATGAAAGAAAGAAAGAAAGAAAGAGAGAAAGAGAGAGAGAGAGAATATTATGACTATTATATATAACCCTGTATCTCATCAGGTGAGATACAGAATGCAATATATCATGAGGAAAGAAAAAAATGTAACTATTACTTTTGCCTGGTATCAGACATAAATAGATAATTCAAAAACTGTATCAAAAAGCTACTAATTTAATAAGAATGTATACATTGCCTACTTATAAGACAAAACCAAAGTACCACAGTTTTTGTCTCAAAAACTATTTTAATAAGAACTGAAAATAGTTCATTTAAAGAAACAATCAAAACTGCACACAGGGGGGAAAAAGTTGGCCAGAAACTACCTGAATCTAAACGAAATAAAGCATAAAATCTCATTAAAAACCAGAAAACAATCCAAACAAAAAGACGTCCCACTGGACTTGGTGGTGCACACCTATAATCCTAGTACTTGGGAGGCTGAGGTAGGGAGACTACCCTGTGTTTGAGAACAGCATAGGCTATACAGTGAGCTCAAGGACTGGACTGCCGAGTGAGACCTTGTTTCAAAAAAGAGAGAGAGAGAGAGAGAGAGAGAGGAAAAAAAAAAGACATCCCCTGTAGTCATAAAGCTGAATACCATCAATTGTTCTAAGATCAGCAAATAAATATAATGTAATCTTGATGAAAATTCTAAAAACTTTTTCTAGACTTGGAAAAATATAAATCTTAATGCTTCCAGGCAAAGTAAATGATAAAATTAAGAAATGTATGAAAATGTAGAATAGCGAGACAAAACTGACTAAACAATATTGCTGAGGCATTTAAAAAGGTTTTTATTTTCCAAGAAGGAAAATATTCGGACATGCATATCTGACACTGTATAATGTATTAATGAAATACTGAAGAAAAAAAATCTATTCATAAGCAATGTTTATAAAACAACATACATTTAAAAAAATCAATACAACTAAAACTACCTATTTTAACTGAACACATTATAAATAAACTATTGCTAATGAGAACTGAGTAGTTGTTAAGCACCATATCATAATAGCTTTATATATGGCATTATTCTTTCATAATCTTGTTAACTGCATCAAAAAGCATCAGCTCTATGAAGATAATCTGAGAAATGAAAAACTCACTCAGGATTATATGTCTGGTGACCAAAAAAGGGGCAGTAATAGGAAAGTAAGGAAGAAGTAATAGGTTAATAAAAAAATAACAATCAGTATTTTAAAAATTCTGCATCATAATAGAAAAAGAATTCTACACACATCTACATGTTAGTCCATGCCCTTCTCACATTTAACAAAGCAATTGTGTCAGTATCCCCAGAAGACATATATGAAGCTAAAAACAGGAAGAAGTACAGCATTAAGTTTTAAATTATTCCTTCTCTTCTTAAATATTACAATTTTCTCATGATACAGAGTCAAGGCTTTTCTAAGAACCTGATATTATTTTTAAAAAAGAATCAAATTTCACAATCCAAAAGTTAAATTGCAAGTGGTTACTGTTTTAGTGAATACTCAAGGAGGAAAAAACTAGAGAAGATAAAGAATACGGTACACATGATTTATCTTTCAACTCATGATACTTTAGTCCATAAAAAAGGCACAGCAAGTATAAACTAGGAACTGCTCAACCCAAATTCAGACATAGTCACTTTAGTTAAGGTACTTTGGCAGCTGGTTCCTTGCTGTGATAAGAGCAGGTATTATTTTTGAACACTGTGCTAACAAGAACTCCAAAATAAAAGGCTGGCTTACTCAGCATCCCTGCATGAGTGCTTTGTACATAGCAAGCACTCAATAAGTAACTGCCGAAGGAGTAAGTTCTCTTAAAAAAATTCTGTGCTTATACAATATAGTTTGTTTGAACATTATGAGCTCAATTTGTGAACACGTAAAAATAATTAGTTCATACATGAAAACATTTAGAAAAAAATAACATCTATCTTTCTGTATGTAGAAGTTAGGTGACAGATTAGTGCAATTCAAGCATAGCATTAAGTGACAGTGAAACTGTATGTCTAATTTTGTCTAATAATGAAAACAAAATTTTAGCTTGCAAAAGTAGTTACTCATTTTTAAATGTTCTTCTAGACATAATACTGAACCAACAGCAAAAGAAGACAAACATGCTTTCATTTTTTTACCTGCACAGCCAAAAGCCAAATGGTATCTGGAAGAGGGGCTGAACTTAACACAGCATACATTAGCCTTTGCTTCAATGCTTGCCACTGAATTGTCTAGGTTGGTAGACCACAGCTTCACTAAGGGAAGGACAAAAACGACATAAGTAAGTAATACTTAGTAAATGCTTCTATACTTTGGAAACTTTGCTTGTTACTACAGGGATCTTTTTGTACCAGTCTAAAACATCGAAAACTATTTAAAAATGAATGTCTGATTAATAACTTACTTGAAAATAAAAGTTTGAATGTGAAAAAATAGCATAAATAATCAATGATTTTATATTGAGAAGTAACACAAGCCCACAATAAAACATACAAAGCACAGCACTATTTGGAGCTATGTTGTATATTCATTATATGTATATTCACTGCAGCATTCTTTAAAACATGTGTGACGAAATTAAAAATGGTGACATAAAGAACAACAGCAAAATATAGCCTCTCTGGACTCAAGAAGCCTGGGAAAAAAACAAGTTGGTGAAGAAAGTAGCAGCTCCTGGAAGAAACCATAAATCAGCATGCAAAAACAGCATGGGGTTTACCTGGGAGTGCTCCTGCATGGTCAGTTAGGGATGAAGAAGAAATTCAGCACAGAGCTTGCCATATTTGAGTGTTTAACCAGAGCCATTTGGGTGAAGGGCTAATTGTTTGAGACTGAACTGCAGAACAACTACATTTCAGGGTTTCTGAAATCACTCTACCAGAGATTGGGCAGAGATACCATAAGAAACAGTGGTGTACAAGGTGCAGGTTAGATATGGAATTCCCCAGAAGTATAAGCTCAGGCCAGGAAGGACACTGGTTACAGTTAAAGAGGTTTTCCTATAAAATGAGAAACAAAACAAAGATGTTCACTGCCACTACATCTGTTTAATATTGTACAGAAGTACAATTACGGACTGTTAAATTAGATAAAAATTAGTACACAGTTTGTGAAACTGAACTCTCAAAGAAGTCAGTGAAAAGTAGTGACACCAAAATTGTGGCTGGAGGCACATCTGAAGAAGGCAAAGCCTTAAATATTAAAAATATAAACTCCGTGTATTGGCCCATGCCTGTAATCCCAGCACTCTGGAGGCTGAGGAAGGAGGATTGCAGAGTTTAGAGTTAGCCTGGGCTACAGAGTGAGTTCAAGGCCAGCCTGAACTATATAGGAGACCTAGCCTCACACAAACAAACATGTGAAGAATTAAAATCATGATGGCAAGACTTGCATACTTCCCTAAGGAATGAATGCAAATTTGAGATTATACTGTAATTGCTACCACCCAGGCCATCAAACCCAGCTATACTTCAGGCACCGGGGTGAGTGACAAGAACACCTCTGTCCAATCCTTCCCCCAAATACTTGTTTTAGCAGTCATAGATAAGCCCAGGTTAATGATGCCAGCCATATGCCCTTGCTAAGTACCCTCCTTCACTAGTAGATCAATATACTTAAGTGGCTACATTTGTAATCTTACTGGTTGATTATAGTTTGACCCACAATGTATCCATCACATGATTTTATACCCACCTCCTGATTTTGCCCTGAAACAGTCTCTCAGAAGCTATTCCTATTCTCCAATGAACTTTCCCACTCTTAACTACCTTTGTCCTCTGGAATTCATTCTTCAATTTCTGGGTATGCATACTTGGCACATCTGACATCTAGCAGGTTGAGAGTTACATTTTTCCTCTATCAGTATCTCCATTTACAAAAGCTTTTGTTTGCAAACAATCTGGTTCACAAACAGAAGAGTTTGACAATATTTTGCTTTTGTTTGCAAATTGCGTTGGGTGACAAACACAAGCATTGCCTTCTTTCACACACACACAAACCTGGCCATCTTTTCCAAACTCATAGAACACATTAAGTTTGTGAATCAAGGTAACACTGTACTTGAAATACTAGTTAAAGCAATCAGGCATGATAAAGAAAGAAATGGGATACCCAAAGGAAAGAAAGAAGCCAAATTGTCCTTATTTGCAAATGGTAAGACCTTTTACATAGAAGAAACCAAAAAATCTACCAAAACACTCCTAGGATAATCAAGTTCAGCAGTGTGTAACAGTATACAAAATAAAAATCAATAGCATCCACATCAATAATGAACCCACCTACAAAGAAATTAGGAAAACAATACTATTCACAATAGCTTCAAGAAAAATTACATACTTAGTAATTAACCTAGCAAAGGAAGTGAAACATCTATATAATGAAAACTATAGTACTTTGAAAAGGGATTGATGAAAACACCACAGGAAAGATATCCTCTGTATTTATATAGGCAAAAATGGCCATGCTTTCAAAATTAAAATACATGTTTAACACAATCCAAATCAAACAGCAAAAGCATTCCTTACACAACTAGAGAAAACAATTCTAACATTCACATGGAACTAGGAGAGACCGAGAACAGTAAAAGCAAGACCAGACAAGAGCAAAGGAGGGGGCACTAAAACCTGGAATTCAATTTATATTACAAAGTTACACTGAGGAAAAATGACATCACTGTACTGGTCTGTAATCCCATCAACAATGGACAAGGATTCCTTTTCCCCCTGCAGCCTTGCCAGCATTTCTATTAGGTGATTTCTGAGGACAGCCATTCTTTCTGAAGTAAGATGGAATCTCAGTGTTGACTGAATGATTCAGAGCCAGGAATGGCACTTGGGACTACGCGTTTGCCAGGCAGGCACTCTGCTGCTGTGCCATACCTCGCGATCACGAGGCCCTCTCAGTGTTGTTTTAAACACTGAAGTACTGTTCTGTCATAACGAAGGATTAACTCAGACCATAATGTTAAGTGAAATAAATAAGATACATAAGCCCAAATACCACATCATTTATATTACATGAAAACCTAAAATATAAAGAGCAGAATAAAAGACAGTACGAAGGAGGGAAATATTTTCAAATGAGAAGGTGTTCAAGAAATGAAGGGAGAAGAGGAGAAAAGGGAGAGAGAATTGAAATGCGTCCTGTACATGTACCAACTCCCCATGAGGAATATACTCATTATGTACTGCAAAGATGTATTAATAAAAAATAAAAACAAGAATGAACAACAACAAAAACATAGTACTGGCATAAGAACAGACATGTAGCCCAACAGAGCTAAACAGAATGCAGAAACCTCAGGTTCATTTGGTCACCTGATCTTACTAAAGGAGCCAAGAACATACACTGGAGGAAAAACAGCCTCTTTTACAAATGGTGCTAGGAAAACTGCCTTTGCACATGTATAAGATGGACCTAGACCCTTTTCTAACACCATGTACTAAAATAAAATCAAAATGGATCAAAGATCTAAAGTTAAAAGAAACAATCTATGGGAAATAAAATTGGTAAAGCTCTTAAAGACACAGGTGTAAGCAAGCACTTTCTGAACAGAACTCCCCTGCCAAAAAAAAAAAAGGATCATATCAAATTTAAAACATTCTACACTACAAAGAAAGCAACCAAGAGTGTGAGGAGATAACATGAAGAGTGATAAAATTTGCCAGTTACTCCTTGGAAAGACTATTATCTAGAATATATCAAGAACTCAAAAATATTAAGACTCTCCCCAAATAAATGACCCAATCAAAAACTGGGCAACTGAAATGGACACTTCTCAGAAGTACAAACAGTCAATACATACATGAAAAAAACATTTAACATCTCTGACCATGAGAAAAATGGAAATTAAAACAATACTGAAATTATATCTTACTCCAGAAAGAATGGCTATCATCAAGACATCAAATAATAACAAATGCTAGCAAGGCTGCAGGGAAAAAGAAATCCTCCTACACTGGTAGGATTGTAAACTATACAACCATTAATGGGAATCATTCTGGAAATTCCTCAAATTATAAATTTCACTTGACCTCTTTTGGGTATCTTCTGAAAGAGTCAAAGACACATCGTATTACAGTGATGCATGCACACCTACGTTTACAGCAGCACAATTCATAATAGCTAAATCTTGGAAGTGGCCTATATGGCCAGCAATAGATGACTGAGGAAGAAAATGTGGTATGTATACAGAACAGAGTACTAGCCTGCCACAAAGAAGGATAAATTCAGTCATCTATGGAAATACCTTGCACCTTGAGACCACAATGTTAAGTGAAATAAAGCAGACACACAAGCTTAAAAACCAAATAGTTCCTCTTATACAAATAAAGAGCAAAGTAAAAAATAGGTAACAGGAAACAGAGGAAGCAAGAAAGGTGATGTAAAAAAGAATCAAGATGGGTCATGTACATGTACTAACTCCCCATGATGAGTGTAATATTCATGCACTGCAAACATTACATTATATGTTATATATTATATGAATATATGTAACAAAAATATTTTTTAAAAAACCTAGTGTGAGTGTATACACTAATAAATAGAAGCATTCAGTGCCATGTGTTTGATGTTAGAATAACATACTTTGTAGATATTCCCATTTTTCAATTAAGAATTTCATATTTTAAAAATTTTAATGTAGCATTTAGTTGCATGGTTTACATATATTAAAAGTAATAAATTATGGAAATGCTAATTTTTAAAAGTATCATTTCATATTTGAAAATCTATCCCTGAAATAAAAACTCATAATATATTTGGGGAAAGCTCACTAATCAGAGCAGCACTCATTTAAAAGCAGAAATAGAAGAACGAACTGTTCTTTTGAAACACTAAAGCAAATGTATTGTTTTTAAACAATAAAAACAGACATTAGAACACACATATAAGATTTCCAAGATATAACTGCCTCCTCAACGACCGGGTCTTGGGTCCGTGGCTCTGACAGTGCTTTGTGTCAGCACGAACTCATCAGAGGTGTTTACAGTGATCTTCATTCTCAGAGGGGAACATTTACTGTGCAACACTGGGAAGGAAACAGGATTGACAACCCCGCTTTCCTTCTCCCATCTGTTTTTCACTGTACATGGGGTCCCCCTCTTATGAGGTGCAATTTATACTTAGCAAGTCAAAGCCCAAACAAACTTGCAAGCCTCAGGTAATCCATCACAAATACATATGGAATAATTAGTATAACCATATTTCACTAATTATCACTAAGCCTTTATAAACAAATGTTATTAGTGTTTAATGACAGTTAAATGCAAATAAGCATAAAAATGAACCTGTACTAATGGAATGACTAGTTAATAGTGAATCAGGTCTTTTTAAATTTCATGATAATTTTCTCAATGGTGTAATCATTAACATTATTTAAACAAGTCACAACGGTAACTATGGTTATAATTTTCAATATGTAAGGTGTTTTAATTCAATGTAACAGTTGTAAGGAAAACTGAACTCAAAAATACTGTAAAAATATTGTACAATTATGATCATAACATAGAAAAAGAAGTTACCTAAAGATTATAATATACTTTTAATGGTTACAATATAGCATCATTGTTTACTCTGCTGTGGGATGAGCTGTTACCAAAAATGAAATCCTGAGGTCCTAACCCTAATTATTTGTGAACAACACTGTATTTGGAAATGCAGCATTTGCTAAAGTTAACATTTAAAAATGGTAAAAGGGTTCCCAGCAAACCAAAGAGTTGGGTAAGGTTTTTGCTTCTGTTTTACTCTTTTTTCTTCCAATTGGCTTAATCATAGAGAGCTGCACCAGTGTGAGAAACTAGAAAAACTTCAACTTTGTATCTACTAAAAAGGAACTGCAGTGGTATGAAGAATATGGCAGAGCAGAATCCGAAATTCTTTTGTTATCTGTTGTCTTGATTCTTTGCAATTAAAGAGGCCCTAGTCACAGAATGACGAAGCAGAGCAGATCCAAAATCTCCTAGAAAAAACATTAAGTTTTTTGGTAGACAATCAGTAAAAGGACACTTGGGAAATGAAGAGTGGGAGAAAGCTAAAAAAGAAAGAAGAGTACACAGCTCTGTTCATGAATTGGTGTTATGTCTCGGACTCACTTATGAGTTGCAAATCTTGCATATCAAAATGGATACAAAGCAGCACAGCAAAGGCTTTGTTCAATGAAATCCATTAAAGAGATCATCTAAATCCTGTATTAACTTCTTACTGGCATACCCATTGAACAGCCTCAATGTAGCAAAGCAAAGGTTATGAAAACTGAACAGATAATGGAAAGCACAGAAGAACAACTTACAATATAACCCTAATAAACTGGTAGATTTAATAAGCAAATTCACTAGCATGGCTGATATAAAGTCAACACTCAAAAACCAAGAGCCTTCTTGTACAGGAATAACAAATTCGTTGTGAGTGAAATCAGGGAAACAATACCCTTAACACTAACATCTAAAAAACTTAAATACTTAGGAATCAATCTAATGAAGGATGTAAAAGACCTGTACATTGAAAACTACAGTACTTTGAAAAAAGAGATTGAAGAGGATATCAGAAAATGTAAAGACACCCCTGTTCTTGGGTAGGAAGAACCAATATAGCGAAAATGGCCATACTTTCAAAATTGTTATACAGATTCAATGCTATCCCAATCAAAATTCCAATAGCACATATCACAGAATTAAAGAAAATAATACTAAAATTCATCTGGTGCCAGACCTAGAATAGCAAAAGCAATCCTGGGTAACAAAGGTAAGGCAGGGTGCATCACAATCCTTGATTTGAAATTATAATATAAAGCTACTGTGATAAAAACAGTGTAGTACTGGAAAAAAAAATCAAGACTTGAAGATCAGTGGAACGTATTGTAAGATTCAAAAACAACTCCAAACACACTATCACCTTTCACAAAGGTGCCAAACACATTTAACTGGAAGAAAGATTTCCTCTTTAATATATGGTGCTGGAAAAACTGACTCTGTACATGCTAAAGATTAAAATTAGATCAGTATCTTTCATGAACTAAATTTGAAACAGATTCAAGACCTAAATATTAAAAGAGAAACATTAGGTCTGCTGGCAGATAAGTAAAGACATTGGGGCAGGCAAAGACTTTATGAATAAAACCCCAAATGCACAGGAACTGTCACAAAGAATCAACAACTAAGATCTCACCTTCTTAAAAAGTTTCTGCACAGCAAGAGAAACTACCAACAGAATGAAGAGAAATCCCACAGTATGGGAAAAAAATGTTTGCCAGTGAGAGATGTGAACTAAAACAACACTGAGATTCCATCTACTCTGGAAAAAATGGTTTTTATCAAGAAATCAACCAAAAACAAGTACTGGAGGGGCTGTGGGAAAAAAGGAAGCCTTTTCCATTGTTGGTAGGAGTGTAGACTGTTATACCCACTCTGGAAATCAGTGTGGAAATTCCTCGGAAAACCAGGATTGAAGGTATCAGTTGACTCAGCTCTTCCCCTTCTGGGTATCCTCCTGAAGAATTAGAAACATCAACTATAGTGATATATGTGCGCCCATGTTTATAGCAGCACAATTTGTAACAGCTAGATCTCGGAAACAACCTAAATGCCCACTGACTGAGGAATGAACAAAAAAGTTACCGTATTTGTACTACTCAGCTATAAAGGATAAACCTGAGACTATTACACGTAAATGGATGCAACCAGTGAAATGAACGTGACTTGCATGTGTAGCCATCATAATGTCTCCCTAATACGAGAAGATGAAAGAGACAATGTATGTAAACAATATATGAAAATAGTTAAGATAGTTATACTACTGATTTCTCAGTTCACTGAGAAGAAAATTTTGAGCGAAAACTGTTTGAATGAGTAAATGCAGGAATCTTAATACACAATGTATTCACCATTGTTACTCTCTATTGTATTTTGAAATGTTTTCCTCTTTGAAATAAATATATATGTGTAATTCCAAACTTATTCAATGTATAAAAACTCCAGAAAAATATGAAGAATTTTCAAAGAAAAAGACAATTAACAGAGGTCAATTTTAAACTTTAGGTGGCAGATCCAAAAATACTGAATGAGAAAGATTTTAAACCATTACTGTAATGGTGCTCCATTAAGCTAAAATAAATACTTTTAAAATTAATGAACAGCAGCTAAATATGGTGGTTCATGCCTGTAATTCCAGCACTCAGAAGGCTGAGGGAGGAGGATCACTTCAAATTCAAGACCACTCTGGGCTACAATGTGAACTAAAGGTCAGCCTAAACTGCCTAACAAGACCCTGTCTCAAAAAGCCACTCCTCGCAAAATAATATAATGAAATAAAAATGAATCAATAGGGAGAAATACTTAGAAGAGATACAGAATTTATGTTTCAAAAGAACCTAATGAATGTGCAAGGCCCTGGGTTCAATCCCTAGTACTTCAAAATAAATTAAGAGAAAATGAAGCTAAGAAAATTTTTTTTATCAAATAGACATAGAAAATGAAAAACACACAAATAATTAAAAGATAGAGCAATAGAAATTATCCAATCTGAAGAGAAAAAATGCTAGCATGAAAAAAATACCATCTAAGACCTATAAAACAATGTTGAATAATTTGAATCTGAGCAGAAAAAAGAGATTAATGGTAATGAGTAGCTAACAAAATAGTTTTCTGAAAAGAAAATACTTGGATAAAGAAAGAATGAAATTACACTATGATAACAAGGGCAATTCACCAAGACATAACAAGCCTCAAAATACTTATACTCCTAAGAAGAAAGATTCAATATAAATGATGGGGAAAATGACCACACAGAGAATTGAACAGAGAAAACTGGACTTCAATATTTATGACTCATAATCAGTAAAAAATCAAATTACCAGAATACAGAATATCAGAAAATACCATCAATCAATTTGATCTACTCCAGTAGTCAGAACATTTTAAAATACTTAAATAAACCATCGCTCAACAAAAGAATAACAAGACAAACTACAAAATTTTACAGAATTTTAAATTGAAAGGAAAAGCAAATGTAATCCATGGAAGTTTATGGGATCTGCTCAGGCAGTGCTTAATGGAAAATGTGTGACACAAAATGTTTAGAAAAGAGATAAAGTCAAATTAATGAAATATACTTTAACTTAAAAAAATACTAAAAAAGGGAAAACTTGAACCTAGAGTAAAAGGAAAAAAATATTAATCAACAAAAATCAATGAAGTATCAATGCAATGCATACTAAAACTCCAATGACATACTTTATAAAAGTAGATTTAAAAATTCATGTGGACTCTTGAGGGATGCCCAATAGCCAAAACAACCTTCAAAAAGAAAAAGATGAAGGGCTGATATCCCTGGATTTCAAAACAGTATAAACCAACAAAAAAGAATAGAAAACCTAGAGGTGAACTCCTGTATGCTGGGTAAAATGATCTTGGATGTGTGTGTCAAGACTATTCAATGCGGATACCCACAGACTTTTCAGTAAGTGAAGTGGTACTGAGAAAACTGAGTAAGTGTAAAAAAATAAAGTTGTACCCTTACAGCACATACAGAATTACAATAGATAAAAGACATAAAAGCTTTTAGAAGAAAACACTGGAAGAAAGCTTTATGACAACGGATTTAGCAAAAGACTTCTCAGATGACACCAAAGGTACAGGTAGTAACAGAGAGAACATTGTAAAACAGTAAAAATAAACAAACCAAAATTACCCACACACAAACCCAAACTATATGTATCAAACAATACTATCGACAATAAAAAGCAACTCACAGAATGGGAGAAAACATTTGCAAATCACCTGTAAATTAGTTAATATCCAAAATATACGATAACTTACAACCAAAAACAAAACAAAATATCCCACAGAAAATCTAAAATCAAACTCAAATAACATGTGCAAATAATTGGAGTATAAATAGACTAAAAGAATACATATGATTGGCTAATACAGACAAGGGATATTTAGTATTACCAAATATAGTAGTGAGACATGGAAACCAAAGCCACAATAAACTACAACTCTGTACTTGTTAGAAAACACGTAAAAGGAAAGAAAGCAAGCAATAAGTGATTAAGTGTTAACAAGGACATGGAGAAAACACAGCACTTAGGCACTACAGCCATTAGTGTTGGAACTGTAAAATGGTACAGAAAACAGAAGGGTAGTTTCACAAAAAAAAAAAAAAAAAGCTGGGTGTGGTGGCGCACACTTCTAACACCAACACTTTGGAAGCTAAGGAGGAGGAATGCCATGAGTTCGAGGCTATCCTGAGTTATACTGAGTTCAAAACCAGGGTGGACGACACTGTGAGATCCTTTTTTAGAAACACGCACAAAAAAAGGAAACAAAAGTTACACAAAGATGTACCATATCATCGAGCAATTCTACTTTTAAGTATAAATATACTTAAGGTGGTAGGAACAAAGGTTATTATTTTGCACAGTTATCTTCAAGAGTTACTCAGATTACCATAGACATATAAAACTCATCAAATCCTATGAATGTTAACTGTTTTGTTCCAAGAACCAATAGAATTAGTTTTGGTAAACTATTTTTTCTTGGTGTTTTGTTTTTGTACCAGGAATCAAAACTTATGACTTTTTTTTTTTATTTTATTTAAGAGGAAAAAGAGAAAAACACAAAACAAAACAAAGCGGTGTAAGGGTACACATAATACAGAACTACAAAAAAAAAAAACATAACAGTAAGAAATCACCTGTTAATAGATTACATATTATCATCTTGGAAATAACTGCTCAAAACACAGTATCAA
The DNA here is from genome assembly GCF_034190915.1 of Cavia porcellus. Classification (NCBI taxonomy): domain Eukaryota; kingdom Metazoa; phylum Chordata; class Mammalia; order Rodentia; family Caviidae; genus Cavia; species Cavia porcellus. The sequence goes on along the minus strand of NW_026947512.1, from coordinate 9,996,810 downwards.
AGAATACAAAGTGGACATTCAAACAGAGAGACTGCAAACAGCTGTGTTCAATCATCCAAAAACATTAATATAGTCAGCTATTTAACACCCCTAAACACACTTGCTGTTATATCCGTTAGAGCTCTTTTTTTCCCCCTCTCTTTTTTACAACAAAATTTACACATTTTGGATTTTATTACTCCTTAGTTCTTATTACTTTTTTTGGGGGGGAGAGAATAAAGTCAAATATGGCAAAACAAAGCTGTCAGTCAAAACCAAGGATAGACATAGCACATGATGTAAAACAGAGTACAAGGTTATCAACAATGGTTATCAACGATGTCTCTTGTTTCCTTAAAAAGAATTGTCTATCTCATTAGATACTATAAAGTTGAACAAAACAGTAGAGAACAAGACCAATAAAACTTAGGTATTGTAAACATTACAGGACTTCCAAAGGAGACAATAGTCAAACCAGAATGGGCATCTTAGTGAATCTTATTGCCTTTAAAGTAGTTGCCTATACCCTCAAACTTGATACTATCGCACAGAATGGAACAGAGTCTAATCAGTCAAAACAAGATTGTGGGAGTATTACAGGACTTCAAAACAAGTTAATAGGAAATCAAAAAGAGTTACTATTATATATCCTAATTTTTTAAATTTTTCCCCTTAATTAAAACAAACATAAGAATTAACTAAATAATTTTTTTAAAGAATGAGGGAGAGATTGAGTTAAAACAGGACATAACAATATACCAATAGAGGTCAAAGCATGACTGTTTCAGCAACCTCCTGCTTCACCACCAAATAACCCGATTTAATAGTAGTTACCATAGTGTCTGTCTTTTTCCTTGAAATATTTGGGTAAAACTTCATATACTCTAGCTTCAAATATTTCCATATCAAGAAGCCCAGACTAAAGCCTTTCTAATTAATAAGTGAAAATTTTATAAGGCTTCAAGGCCACATAATGGGGAATCATGATTACCACATATTTTTATATATTTGAATCATTACTTACATTAGGGAAACTATTTGGTATTCATACATGCGAGATTGATTTATTTCACTTATGAGTATGGTTTCAAGCTGCGCCCATTTATTGATAAATATCTCAATGTGATCCTTCTTTATAGCTGAATAATACTCCATTGTATAGAAATACCACAACTTTTTTATCCATTCCTCAGTTGATGGACACTTGGGTTGTTTCCAAGATCTGGCGATTACAAATTGCGCTGCTATAAACATAGGTGCACATATATCACTGTGGTATGATGCTTTCAGTTCTTCTGGGAATATGCCTAGAAGTGGAATAGCTGGAATAAATGGGATTTCCAGTCCCAACTTTTTGAGAAATCTCCACACAGATCTCCACAAAGGCTGTACCAGTCTACACTCCCACCAGCAGTGCAGGAGAGTTCCTTTTCCCCCACAGCCTCTCCGGCATTTGTTGCTGGTTTTCTTGATCCTGGCCATTCTTTCAGGAGTGAGATGGTATCTCAGTGTGGTTTTAATTTGCATTTCTCTAATGACCAATGATGATGAGCATGTTTTCATGTATTTATTTGCCATTTGCATTTCTTCATCTGAGAATTGCGTATTCATCTCAGATGCCCATTTTTGGATTGGATCTTTGAATTTTGGAGGTCTGAGTTTTTTTTAATTCTTTATATGTTTTAGACAAGAGTCCCTTGTCTGAGAGAGAGTTCACTAAAATCTTTTCCCAGTTTGTGGGTTTTCTTTTCACTATGCTGGAGATTTCTTTTGACATGCAGAAACTTTTCAATAAGAAGTGGTCCCAGTTATTGATTCTGGGAAGTATTTCCCGTGCGGTTTGAGTCCTGTTCATGAATTCTCTACCTACTCCTATGTCTCCAAGGTTTCTACCCAATTTGTCTTCCAATAGATTCAGTTTTTCTGTTTTAATATTCAGATCTTTGACCCATTTAGATTTTAATTTAGTACATGGTGATAGACATGGGTCTAGCTTTAGTTTTCGGCAAATGGAGAGCCAGTTTTTCCAGCACCATTTATTAAAGAGACTGTCGTTCTTCCAGGGAACCTGCTTGGCTCCTTTATCAAAGATAAGGTGGTTGAGTGTGTTTGTATTTGTGGTTGTATCTTCTAATCTATTCCATTGATCTTCAGCTCTGTTTTGATTCCAATACCATGTTGATTTTACTACTGTTGCTTTGTAGTATAACTTCAAGTCAGAGATTGTGATGCCTCCTACTTTATCTTTGCTGCTTAGAATTGCCTTTGCGATTCTAGGTCTCTTCTGGTTCCAGATGAAATTTAGGAGTGATTTCTCTAGATCTATAAGGTATGTTGATAAAACTTATGACTTTTGCACTTGGGCAGGCACTTATGCTGCTAAACTAAACCCCTGATCCTAGAATTAAGTTTTTTTTTGAAAGCCTGTATTGTTATTGTTTTGGATTTTTTGTTATTATTGTTTGTCTATTTTATTTTTCTTATATTTTTTGTTTTGTTCCTCCCTCTTTAAAAACAAAAAATACTATACTTAAAAAAACTGAAAGGGATATGAAGAGATATTTGTACACTCATGTATAGCATTACTCAAAATACTCAAAAACAATCTTTCTATATAAAAATGGGCAAAGGAAAAGATATAATGTGAAATAGAGCTTCCAACAGGAGAGCTATTGTTGGCTATCTCACCATTAGATGGGAAAGCACACGAAGAAAAGAATGAAAGGGTGAAGAAATTAAGCCTTCTCACTACTATTCTAGCAAAGAAAACCATTCATGGGGCTTTATAAAAATAATAGTGAGAAGAACCATACCGAAACAGAGTAGTAAGAATAAGAGGAACCAACAAATAGTAGAAACAAATAAACAAGAAAATTAGGAAGTCAATTAAACTGGTCAAAAGAAATGGAGAATGGAAGGATATAGCTCAGTAGTACAGCATTTGCCTAGCATGTGCAAGCAACCATTAAAAAAATAAAGAACAAAAGAAAAAAAAAGAATATAAAAAAAGAAAAATGGAAGCAGTAGGGAAAGAGAGAAACAGACAGAAATATTATAAATGTCATTAAGAGAATTTTGGTACATTTTGAAAATTTAAAGTAATTCAAAATGTAAAACTTATCAAAGCATTTCAGGAAAAGAAGTTCACCCTATAATGCGACTAAAAAATCTGGTTACCAGTCTAAATATCACCTTGTGGCACAAATACAGAAAACATCATTTTAATAAGGATGCAAGAAATTCATTTTTCACTTAAGAGATATTAATTTCTGAGCTTCATATTATTTTTGGACTAATCAATCATCATAAAGGTTGTTAGGAATTTTAAGAAATGTACCTGTACCCAAAAAGGGAACTGGTGGAGGGAGAACGAGGAGTGCTAAGAGAGACATTCAGACAGTACCTTTTGCATCATCAGAACCTGAAGCCAAAAGTTTGGGATCCATCAAATTAAAGTCAACACTCCAACACCTCTTCTCATGTTCCTAGATATAGCAGAAAGACAAAGGTAGACTTAGAAGACAAAATATAAACCTTAAAATAAGTAAACCCAAAAAAGTTTGTTACCAATTTACTCCTAAGAAATAAAGGCAGAATATAAAAACCAAATTAAGATGCTGATATACAACAAATACAAATCTTTTGTAAATATATTACTGCTTTTGGAAACATATTGATACACTGTAACACACAAATGTCTGAAGAAATCCTCTGGAAAAGCAGTGGTATTATGTAGCTATTACATACCCACAAAAATACTAAATAGTGGGGCTGGGGATTTAGCTCAATGACAGAAGTGCCTGCCTGGCAAGCATGAGGTCATGAGTTCCATCCCTGGTACAAAAAACCAAAACGAAACAAACAAAACAAAACCACACCTAAATAGTGACTTAAAATCTGTGATTATAAAGTACTGTATAAGCAGCTCTATGATTAAGGAAGTAAAACTCTTAAGTAACTAGTGTCCCTATATACTTACCTGGTAGACCTTTGACCTCTGTCCTGTGAATCCATCCCATAGGATAACAGTGCCTTCATAATCACTGCTAGCTAATAGGTTCTTATGGTAACTACTCCAACTGATACAGCTGGGAAAAAAAGTTAAAAGTTAATTTACAAACAAATAAATAGCAACAGGATATAAAGCAGAAAGATTAATGCTCTTTTAAAATGATCTATACAAGTTCGCAATTGGTATTCTACCTACAACATACACATGAAGTGACAGTTAATGCCTAGATTTTTAAAGTTCCAGTGTCTGTGAGAGAGACATGAGCCTACAGCTGTCACTGACAATGTCTGAGTTCACGAGGAAAATATATCTATCAGTGAAGACAATAAAGGTTGAGCAGGCATGGCATGGTAGAATGACGGAGACCTAATGAAACAGTTTAAACCCCCAGATTTAGCTGTGCCAAATAAGACAAGCCAAATTATCTAATCTGAATGCAGCTTTTATATTTATATTCAAAAAGGCTTAACTAAATCAATTTAACTTTCAATTTAAATTTCCATTAAAAACATCCAACAGAATCACGCTTATGGTTTCAGGTATTCTCCAGTACTCCAAAAGTTTACATCAGCTAAAATGTATGCTACTATTGAGATACCTATCTATCTAAACAATGTACATACACAGCAATACACATTAAGGAAGAAACCACTTAGAACTTAATGTCTAATAATTTCCAAACATGTGAACAAAGAGTCTTGTTTTGTACTAGTTGTACTTATGCTAAATTTTAGTGACCGTCAGAGCTTATTTTAATCTTTGAAAATACAAAACTTTCTGACAAAAATTATATAGAACAATTAAATTTTAGATTTAGGTAGACCTACCCTCAAATTCCAGGTATGGCACTTAATGGCTGTGACAGTTTTCTGCCTAACTTAGTGCATTTTCACACCTGGTGAAAACGGATTGGCTAACTCTGTTTTAGTTGTGTTTAAGTACTGATCTCTTTGCTTCCAAGTACTCAGCTTTCAGCCTAATGCAGCTTCTGTGATTTACTGAAATGTACTATAAAGTATTATGTATTTTTACATGTGTCATGATAAACACATTAAGCCCTCTACTTGTATTTTTATTAAAATAACATTCACTATGAATCATTGTTATGTTTTATGCACAAAAGTATGAATAATGCATAAAATTACCTCCAGGCTATGTATATAAGTTGTATATGAAACACAAATGAATTTTATCCTTCGATTTGGGCTCCATCCCCAAGATACAACAGCATGTATGTGCAAATATGCCAAAATCACAAATATTTCTAGTTTCAAGTGTTTGAGATACAGGATACTCAACCTACATGTGTAATTTATCAAGATAAAGGTATGTGGATGTCTGCTTTGAATACGTTCTAAATTGTAAAGTAAGTAGTACATGATTTCCTTATCTATATTCTCTTTCAAGCCAATGCTTACAAGAATAGCTTGGAATGATTTTAAATTATTTTTAAAAAGAAGAGGAGAGAGTTGGGAACAGTAAAGATAAGGGAAGAAAACAGCATACGCTACTCCTAGGAGGACGTAAAGGAGCATATGAGAAATAAGAGAAGTAGGACAGAAGTGGTTTCTACATTTTCAAGACAACTGCAAATTTGAAAAGTACTTCTTACAAACTATACCCCTTAATGCATGAAATTTTAAATATTATTCCTTCAATGAAAAGCAGAATGTTTTTATGAGAAATTCTTAAAACCAAAAACAACTATAATAGAGACATATGCATGCTACGGAAAAATACTCGACTTTCAAGAACTGTTCTCAGGCCACAGTAATCCTTTATTTAACAATCCAGCAACAACCTTTTCCAACAAAGATCTTTATTTAATTAAGTGAAAAAATTTGTATTTAGAAATTAGAAAAACAGAAAATGCTAGATTCTACAGCAGAAAAGCAACTGCTATCTATGAGAAAGACAGCTTGTTAGGTTGATTATATGTCTTCTGCATTCACAGTATGATTACAGTTTTCACCAGTAATGGGTCGGCAGTCTCAAAAAAAGGTAAATGATATTACGCTAATTTTATGCACCAATTGTTGTATACATACTGCATCATGCCAAGAAGGTAAATACCTGATTTTGGAATTGCAGGTCATTTCATTCTCAGGGTAATGAATATCCACTGCATCCTGGATGACTGTGCCATATTCATAGACTTTAATCTTCTTTGTAACCCCAGCAATTGCAAAATAGTCACAATCACGATCAAATTCAATACTAAGGGAAAAAAGGAAAATAGTTTACCTGTAAGTTGATATCTTTGTGACATTTACAATAACATTTCAGAATCAAGTTTTTTTTTTAGGGGGGATGATACACTGGAATCGAACTCATGCTTCCCAGGCAGACGCTTATGCAGCTGAGCTAAATCCTCAGCCCGTATTTTCTATTTCTAAAGTAGCTCTGTTGACATGAATAGAAGATCTACTTGAAATGGCTTCAAATTATGTTGGATCCAAATATAACCAAAATGTCATCAACACCAAAGTATAAGTATTAACAAAGTTGTGTAGACCTACACAACTAAGCTTATAAATGTACTATTGCACCCAAATGCCTCACATGCTTTTCACTCAGTAACCATAATGTGGCAGGAAAAGATTTAATGGTTTGAATAGTTTGGTATATTGTAAATACATCAAAAATTATCCAATTTAATAAATTCCAGTTAATAATAAATTAATAAGTTAATAAATTCCAAACAACAGGAAGGCAAATATCTCAAAATCTCTTCTTTTAGAATTTCTTAGGATATTCACTCTTCTTGTGATGACTTTAAAAAAAAAATACGATTTCTGAAATAAGCTGCTTTACTTTAAAGCAAAGCAGAAATATCGCTAACTTTTGTGGAATTTAACTTGGAGCTACAACAAAATTGTTACAAGACCAGCTAAAAATCTACCTTAAATTCATGGAAATGAAAGTGAAAATGTATCATAAACATTACTTCTTAAAATAATTTAAGCATCCCATCTAGAAGCTTACCTATAAACCTAGAGTATGCACAAGAATTCTCACTTATAATAACAGCTAATATTCATGTATCATTCACTGCTTAACACTCTGTAGTTATAAATTTAATTCTCTTAACATTACAAATGAGAACACTGAAGACGAGATTAATATGCCAGTGGTTGAAATGGTATTCAAAAATCAGACAGTATTCCAAAGACAAAAGCTCCTTTGTTAAAGGCATAATGTAAAAGTGCACTGGCTAACGGTTTACAATATAATAAAATAATATGAATGTGTCCTTTGTACCTATGTATGTGTTCCATCACCCCAAATGCTCATATAGTATGCTGCACATATCAAGGATTCACTAAGTGCATATAAATTCAAATACATGTCATATATTTACAGACTATGAAATATTTTATGGGCTTTTACAGAATAGTTAATGATTAGTTAATAACCTAGTAAGGTTACTAAGCTAATGATAATGGGTTAAAAAAAATCAGCAGGAGGATCAACATTGAGTTTGAGGTCAGCCTGGACTACATAGCAAAATTCTGTCTCAAACAATAAAACTTCCTTTAATGATACACTGGGATGCTCAGATTGCAGCTTTCAATTTTCCATAATTTTATATAATTTTTACAAGAATTTCATTAAGTGTTACTGACAATAGCAAAATTCAGCAAATATTCTTCCCAATACAATATGATTACACAGCCATGCAATAGATTTATTTGTATGACAATCCTAATTGAACTGCTGCCTCAGCTCCCATTTGTTGTGCTGTGGATTCTAACACAGTATCATTATATTGATACCAAGTAATTATCTATGCTAATTCAATTTATACCCATAGCCTCACATCACTGAAACAGAAACAATACTCTATCTGGTAAATGACAGTTATCAAAACTGAATTCATGCTTTCAACTTATTAGGTTTTGAGTCTGAGACCTCAAATGAGAACCAGTTATATTATCCTTATTTTTCCTCCACCTTTAAATAGACATAGCAATTCAATAAACAAATCAATAAAATGCCATTTTATTTTAAAAATGCCATTGGCAAACTATTGGTTTTTAATAGTTTAAAGACACAACTGAGAGAAAACTGACACATAAATAACAAAGCTATCTGTTAGAAGATTTGATATGATGGCCTAAATAAGTTAAGACTATTGTGTCTTCTGTTGTTACCTTGTCATTCAAGGTAGCACTCTCCTACTACCTCCTTCGACTTATTTTTCTTTTGCAACGTTGGTTATTATTTAGTACATAAGTTCACTTTAAATCTTGTACCAAAACTTTTTGTTTTGCTAGTATTTTCCTAAAATTTTAGTCATTAAAGAAATAAACTGGACTATCAAGTATCCTATGTTTTTTAAAAAATATTTTAAGGCACTGAGGTTTCAAAAGTTTAAGAAAAAGATTTTAATAAAAATGACCAAAATATAAAGAATATTTCTAATAAATTTTAATTTAAAAGAAAAGGAAGACAAGTTGCCTTTTTAAAAAAAGATACTTCCACATCACTAAGACTCAGCATTTAAGTATTTCTAAATACTGATGAAACATATGCTCTCTACCCCTAACAGATTCAATCATTACCTATTCCTAATGAGAAACATAATGAAACTCCAGAAACTGTTCATAGAGCAGTTCACACAAACACTGAAGTTTCCAGGTACAGAGTTAATTTCACATGCCTAGCCTCTTATTTTACAATACATATTTCAGCTGCTTTTATTATTCAGTTCAACACCACAAATAGGAATACAAAAGTTTAACAGTGATTCATTAAAATGAAACAAAAACAAAGGTAAACAGATTAACTGAATTTATCTGCTTATGTAATTAAATTCAAGAAAGAATTTTAAGATATATTGCTGTTATACAAAGTTGGTTTCTGTCATCTGCTACCAACACTATTTACTAAAACCATCCATTTACAAAAATTTATTCTAATTATAAATTCAATTGCACAGTATTTATTTCTAATTTCAAAATACACACAGAAATTTCCTTTGAAAAGTACTATATAATGCACTTACTTTAAACATGGAAATAAATTGCATTTTTCATTCATACTTTGAAATACTTCAAATGTCAAAGTGATTTCAACTAATGAAAACATTAATTTATCAATAGGAAACTAGCTATATTCTGTCAAAAAGGACCATCAGTCAAGTGATTACAGAGCAAATCAAGAGACCACATAAGACAGTTGATTAATGCCACCTCCAAAACAATATGGTATAAGCCATGCAAAGTTTTCAATATACCCAAGCAGCGAACATTGTTAGTGTTTCTACAGTTATATCATTTTTGCATTTATAAATTGTATTAACACACAAAGTGAACTAATATTCCTGAACACTACAATCCAATTTATGAAAAGCAATTATAAAGAACAATCACTGAACGTCTCATTCATTAAAGTGACAGCATACTTGTTACTCAAGTGTAACAAGTTAACTATAGAAATGGAATCTAGATTTAGAAACTGAACATTTTAATGTAAAGAATAGGAAGACAAGTAAAGTCAATCAATAGTGTCTTTCACTACTGTGAGGAAAAAAAAAGATTGTCATTTAACTGATTTCCTTCCATATAAATGATACTAACAGTTAAAATTCTATATAGTACTTACTATGTTACAGGTGTTTTTTAAGGTACCACACACACTCAATTTCAAATCACTATATAGACAAAAGAAATCTAAGAGTACAGGCATTAAATAATTTACTTGACTTTTTATCAGGTGATTCAAATTGAAGCAATCTGTCTTGATCCTATGTTCTCAATCATTATGAAAAAACAGCAATTTTAACAAAAACAATGGGTTCTTTGAAGAACAAATCACAAGCAAGAAAAACAAAAAATAATACTATTTTATATATATATAATGATAATAATGCAATATTGTGTAAAAGTTAAATATAAGGGAATAAAAGAATAAAGTAGCCTTATAACTAGTAGGAAATATTATACATAGCATTAGAGAATATCAAGTGGTAAGACAAAATGTGTACAGGAATTCAAAAGGCAAAATAATGACACATAAATATTCTCAGTCATTAAATATACAAAGGGTCTGTTATCTACCAGACAGACACTGAGCTAGCTGATAAGAAACAGATACACACATAAAGTCCTCCCTATAAGCAATTGATGCTTTCAGTTTGTGTGCCCTATTATAGTTTTCCTTTGCATAAGTAAGTATGTAGGAACTCCTATTTTTAATCAAACACATGAAATGATATTATAATTCATATTTATACTATGTTCTTTTTCCCTTCACCCAGTAGCTCTGTTATCATTTCATACCAGTATATTTTAGGGCTACCTCATTTCTTTCCAGTGGTTGCACAGAATACCATATAAATATCAAATTATTTACTACTAATAATAAGTGTCATTTCCACATATTCAAGAATGCCTTTAAATATATGTAACTAGAATATGAAGTGTTAAATCAAAAATTATATGTATTTTATTACTTAGCAAAAGCCAAACTTCTCTCCACCTCTATGCCACTATTCCTTTTTTTTTCTTCCCCAACTATCCTCTTTAACTCAATCTAACTGAAACCCAGCTCTCCCCGGCAAATAACTACCTACCTACTGGTTTCCCTGAATTCCACCCACAGGCCATGTTCAAATAAACCCGTAATGAAGTCAATGTCCTCCTTGCTACACAAAGCTTCTTCCAGCCAATTCCCCTCTGAAATGCCTATGCCCTGTAAAAGATACTATCTAAAACCTCTCTCTCATTGTTACTTGCATTCCTGGAAATTTTAACTTTTACCTCATTGTTTCTCTTTCCAATTCTACTCCTTAGTCATTATTTTCTAATATATTCTTCTTTATTTCAATAATCATAGAGATGATTACTCTAATATCATGACCGATTTCACTTCATGTCTCAAAGATCTTTCATTCTTTCCTTTTCCACTCCACACACAACCACAATCATCATATCATTTTCATTACTAATAACTTTCCCACCTCTCTAATCTGTTTGATCTTCCGACAGCATTTTCTGACAACCACTCCATTCTTTTCAGTGGGCTCTGTCTCTAACGATCCTTTAAAGGCCATCATCTCTTACATACTCACTTTTTTCTTAACATACAAATTATATGGCTAATAATTACAACTCCCTTACACGTAACTCTGCACTCTCACATTTTCAATATTGCTTTTTTGTATTTCCTTAGCATAATTCTAACCCTACTTAAATCTCCTAAGCTACTCTACTCTTGAACTGGCACAACTGAACACAGAGAAAAAACATACAACCATGTTTTCTAGTCTTCTTTTGAATTCATAATCACTACCCTGAAATTGGGCACTGAACACTTCATAAGAAATTTCTTTTGTCTGCATATTGTTTTACTGGCACAAAGAGAGTTTCATAATTTGTGCATTCTTCTCCATCTTCCTCTGTCCATTATAATCACTCTCAGCAGATTACAATGCTTCCTGATTTATTAGAAATATCCAAGTATAAGAAGATTATGTCTAAAAGCTCCTACCATCATATCTTTATTTACTAGCATTTATAACAATATACTTTGATATATTTCTACTACTTCTCTTGTCACTCTGGCTGAATGAGCTGAGTTGCAAGATCAGATCAAAATGTCAACCTGTTTATACATCCCATCCTTTTTTGCCTACTCAAGAATTACTTGTGAATTACTTCTCTTCCTCTCTCTTGTATCAGGTTTTCTACTTATGGTGGATCCTTCCTATAACTCTCCTTTGAAATTAACAAAATAGAGGAAAACAGCCCTTGCAATCCCACTTTTATCTACCTATCATTCATTTACTTTTCTTTCTGACAGCAGAACTTTACCTAACAGAAATCTACAAAAACAATGAAAAACTAGAGCTTAGTCTATACTCACTCCAATTTGTATTTTCTTCTATTTTGGAATGTAGCTTTTCACCTCTACCACTGAAAATGGACTTCATTGTGAATTCTTACATTCCTTGAATATAAATAACATCAATGACTCCTTCCCCAAAGAAAAGCAATTGTTCTACTTCATTAGCAACTACACTGTTTCTACACTGGCTACTCCTCTGCATTTTTACTTTCACACTTAAGTATCTCACATCTTTGTGCCTCACCTCTTTTTTATTTATATGAACTTCTTTAGTGATCTCATTTAGTGTCATGGTTTTAAATCTATACACTGAAGACTATCATGTGTTTGCCGTCCATCCTAGATTGCCCTCTACAAGACCTCCTGCCTATTTGACAGTTCCAATTTTAAACAAGCATCTGTCCTGAGTTTCTAAATGCCTCACCAAACACTTCTGTCATCTTATTAATTAAACGTATCTGTTTTACTCAGTAATTTTCACAATACATCCTTCTGCTCAATCATTAAAATCTAAGAATCTAAACAGACCTGATTTCTTACTTCATTTGAGGTACTGTAACAAAATACTTTAAACCAGACATCGTAAAACACAGAAATTTCGCAGTTCTGGGGGCTAGAAGTGTTAAGATTAAGGTCCAGATTTGTTGTCCACTTAGTGGCCTGCTTCCTGATTCATATATAGACATAAATGGCAGAAAAGGTAAAGGAGGACACTAATTCCATTTAAAAGGCCTTGATGACCTAATTATTCTCAAATACCCAGCCCAGTGTATGAACATCTACCAAATACCCTCATCCAAGAGATTAGGCTTCTACATATGAACTGGGGGCTGGAGGAGTAACATAAGCATTCAGACCACAGCAAGGTACTCTGCTACCATTCTCACTGAAGTCACTGTATTTCTTGTCTGCATTGTTGTAACAAAACAGGCTCGTACAGTATCTCTGCTTTAATATTTAACCTCTTCTAGTTCTACAATCCATTTTCAATACAAGTAACATGACCTTCCCATTGATTAAAAATCCTTTAGTATCTTCATACATAACCTCATGAGAAACAGGTGATTATAAAATGGTTGCATGCCTGCCCTCATTTAAATGTTATTCTCCTTGGTAAACCTAAGCCACAACAAACCTATAACCACCTCAGGGACACTGCATATGACAATCACTAAGTGTGGAGTTTTTTTTCCCCTATATGCACACAGCATATTCCTTCACTTCCTTCAGGTCTTAATCTTAAAGTTAAGATTCTCACTTTATCTTCTACTTCCCTGCATTAACTTTTCTGCTTTATTCTTTCCCAGACTTAAAACTATTCTTATAGTCTGTATATGCTTTTAATACTTTGCCAGCTTCATTTTCCCCCATAAAATGTTTATCCTTCCAGATAATTACCTAGGTAGCCCATTTTCTCCATTCATCCAAAATTAGGCAAAGGTTGAAACTGGCTCTCAATTTAGTTTGCTGACCATTACTCTGAATTAAAGGCCATTGATTTTCTTTCACAGGCCCTAAATGAAAGTCACATTTTAAAGCCTCTGTATTTTTATGTGGTTATTTTTTATCAGCTGGTTCATTTTGTTTTTAATCCCATAAAGCCACAAGAGCTGGCTTTAAAAGAACCACTTAAAAAATTTACTTTCCCTTTCCCTCTGGCTATCAGTGAAGAGCTAGAACAAATATACTCCCCAACAGATTGTATCTTGAAACATTACAGTGAATTTCAAGTGTTAGCACTGTATTTTGAGATCCTTAAGGATCAATATATTAATTATTGACTTTTACTCATTTAAATTTAGAGAGGTCATAGTTTATATTCACTTAAGTTAGTAGTAGGCTCTTCATCTGTCTAAACCACCTACCATATGCATACGACATCACATGCACATCATATGCATGTGATGCATGGTGTTTATTAGAAAACTGTAGTAAACTATAACTTCTGCCATCAAAGATTAATAAAAATCATCTATCAGAGAAAAAAACTAGGCTTGAAAAACAAAATATATTTTGGTTCACAAAACTATTGTGATATTTTATCCTGCTTGAAATACGTTTTATATTTAGTAAAAGTGGGATTCAACAGAGAACTATATGCAAACAAGTTTCAATTCTATACTTTTGAAATTGAAGTAGAAAATACATCTGATTTCACAGCTCATGCCCTCTGGCAGTATTTACAAAGTAGTTAAATTGTACATAATAAAGGTTTAATACTAAATACTAAATGATATTAAATTGTTAATATCACTGCTATGATGCTTCATTAGGAAGTAATAAAACTATGATATAAGAATTATTTCATGCTACTGGGGACTAATCTGGAACACAAATTTATAGTCTAGGAAAAATTTCATCATAACTATTTAAAATTGTGCCTCCAAAGTACCAGCTAACAAGGTACTCAATCTGAAATTCATTTCATATTTCCTTATAGGGACAATTGTCAAAAATACTGAAGAAAAATGCAAGGAAAAATATGATGGAGACAGTTAGTCCTGATTCTCAAACTGACTGCCTCAAGATGCCTGGGACATTAGTAAAGCACATGTCTGAGTGTGTCATGGAGCAGGACCTCAGGGACTAGATCTGGTTCCTAGCCCCTTCTCACTGTACTTCTCCCCCTACTGCCATGAAGTGAGCAGCTTGTTATAACAACTATAGTAAGCAATACAGTATGGTACCAACCTACGTGTAAACATTGATATGCTACATAACAACCTTTGGGTCTAAAATGTACGGTAGTCCCATTAGATTATTCAACCTAGGGACATCTTCACCTTCTTTAGATGATGAATGTCTTTCTCAGAACATACTCATCTTTAAGAGATGCATAACTACAGATTAACACAACAGAGTTAAAAGAGCATTCATATGTCTGATTAATGTATTCTATACAAAGATGTCAATAGAAAGGTTATCATTTCAACAATGTTTGGAATATAAGTAGCTATGCAAATGGGAGAAAAAAATTGAACCTCAACCTTTACCTCACAATCTGAACAAAACTGAACTGGAAAAAGTCACAACTATGCGACAGTCAAACACTTCTAAAGGGCAGAAAAATGTAAAAAATGATAGACTAGGATTTGTCAAAATTAAATACTATACTTGTGTTCTCTGAAAAACACCATTATAAATAATTCAAAAGGAGAAAGCCAGAAATTCAAAGAAAATGATAGCATGCATGTATCTGAAAAAGAACCTGTATCCAGAACAAAGAATTCTTATAACTAAACATGAGCAAGATCTGATATTTTAACTAGTCATAAAATACATTTGAATAGACAATTCACTAAAGATACACAAATGTCCACTACTACTAGTGTTAAAGGAAAAGCACAGAAAAATAATAAGGCTGATATAGTAATACAGCTAACATGAACACATCTCAAAAACATGGTGAACTAAATAAGCTAGACACAAAAAAGAGTGTTTCTTAAAATTAAATAATGTAAGTAATATAACTGCAAATTAATTTCCAGGATTCATCAACATAAAATACTTTACTTGTGCTCTTTGAAAAACACCATTAAATAATTCAAAAGGAAAGCCAGAAACTCAAAGCATGCATGTATCTAAAAAAGCATGAGGTTTTTGTAACTTTAAATGTTATCAACAAATTGTCTATTGTTGTAGGCAATGAAGAAGGGAAAAGGAGAGAAACCTATGCCTAGCATTCCATTTTGAAAACACCCATTACAGTGGAACACAGTATTTTTTCCCTTAAATTCTTGTTCCTTTCTAGTTAATACATGAATTTCATGAAAAACAAAAATCACAATGTTTGGCATAAATGGATTAATGCAACTGAGAATCACTGGTGATAGATAGCATCCCAGTTTCAAGGTTAGTATGATACAGCTAAGTCACTTTTCCACAAAGTAAGCATTTGTCTTACTTCAGAGCACTTTCTAGCACAATGTGATAAAAAACAAAAACAAAAAAACAAAACTTTAAGAGCCAAATAGGAAACTTTATGCTGAACAAACCAGAATGTTATTATATAAGACGTGTGGTCTATCATTCAGCCTGTGATGTTATATCTACTGTATGATAAATGGAGAAATAGGTTATTATTGTTAAGTAAGTAATGATAAAGCACACAGAAGAGCCACAAATAGTTCATAAAATATAACCTAAGCCATTTCTAGAGATTAAACCATCTAGGTCAAGAGTCAGCAAACTATTTCTAGAAAAAGGCCAAAAAAGCTCTGTGGTAATTTAATGTAGCTTTTCAACTTCAATATTGTTAAAGCTGCACTAGACAAGAAGTAATGATAAGCATATCTGTGATTCTAATAAAATTTTACGAAGACTGAAATCTGAGTCTCATGCCATTTACTATCAGTTACATTATTATAATCATAAGCTATTCTTTCAATGTTTCAACCAACTAAAGATGTTAAATCCATTTTTACTTCACAGGAGAGTCAATACAGGTGAGGGTCACATTCAGCCTATGGGACACACTGTAGGTACTTCCTTCCTTTCTTTTTAGATGTCGTCTTTTTAAGTGGTCCAGGCCGATTTCAAACTTGTGGAAATGCTCCTGTTTCAGCCTCCCAAGTCCTGGTATTACACGTGTGCATTAGCACAACCAGCATGGTTAAAGTTGCTAATTCTTATAGTAGGAAAATGCCACTAATTTTTTCACTCAAAATGTTTTCATTTGTATAAACCAAGCTAATGCATGGTTTGAAAACTTATAATTCCCAATGACTTAAAAATAAAAACTTACAAATATTTTTCACATTTCATTTATACAATCATATAAATTTTATCAAAAATTATTTTAAAAGACTAACATTACAACAGCAGTATTTGGGACCTATTTGTATACTGCTCTAACACAGTGAAAATGCTCAAAAATACTTGTTCAGGCCCAGGGATTTAGCTCAGCAGTTTTAGTGCATGCCTACCAAGCGCAAGGTTATGAGTTTGATTCCCAGTACCAAAAAGAAAAAAGAAAAACAATTTTGTTGAGTAAATGTTAGAACTAAATTTTGAACTTCTGAGCACAATCTGTAAAGCATGGTAACATTATTGATTTCCTTTGTATTAATACACTGAATACAGTAAAGTGAGCGGCCCTGGCAACATTAGTTACCATGTTCTATTACAACTCAAGGATCCGTCTGTTAAGATACATCAAACCAATTGACTCCATATTAAATAAACATATACTACTTTACTTTCTGAGCTTCTGTTTGCAGTTTTTTCATCTCCTTTCCTTTGACAAACTGCTAACTATCAGTTCTTCCTGGTATCACTGTAATTTGCAAACCTTCTCCACTTTAAGGAGATACAAACCCAAAATCAAGATTACAGAAGCGTACATAAAAAAAAAAAAAAAATCAGTCAATAAGCCTGATATAAGCCCAAAAGGCTACCCTAAGTGAGCCTTAAGTTATTAATTTAGCAGCATTCACTTTATTTCGAAGCCTTTTTATTTGCCAGGTAAACTTAAGTTATTGACTGTTTTTGTCAGTTGAAGCGGCCAGAGATTAAATTCTGCATAGGTGAGGTGTTAGCATACTAAGGAACTTTGTATTGGAAACAGTAGATAGAAGAATTAATCATCTCATTTTGAAAACTTATATAGCTATTGTTTTTTGTTGTTGCTGTTGTTTTTGAGGTTTGTTTGCATCTTGATTTTTCTGTTTTTTTCTTCTCTTTAAAATAAGAAAAAATGTGCAGCAGATTCTGTGACTTGGGAAGAAATTGGGAATTCTTGGGAAGAAATCCTTGTTCAAGGAAAGGAACAAACTGTGATTGGGGAAAATTAATGGGTAAAGGGAAAAAATATACATATAGGCAAGGCAGTTAAGGTAGTTATACAGCTAGCTTCTGTTTTGTCATGCTGCAGGGATATATTTGCACCCATGTTTGTAGCAACCTAATTTGTAATGGCTAAAACAATTCAAATGCCCATCAACCACAGAATGAATAAAAAAGATGTGGTATTTTTGTACAATGGAGTATTATCCAGCTATGAAGAAGAATACGCTTGAAGCTTTAACAGGTAAATGGAGGCAACCTGAGACCATACTCATAAGCGAAATAAATCAAACTGACATTTGCAAATATCATAGTCTCCCTAGTGTGAAGAAAAAAATAAAAGAGTAAGATGGGTGTACAACAGACATTGTGGTAATGAAAGGGAAAGAAAGTGCTCAAAAGGGAAGAACAACTTGGATAGGGAAGAGTGCGAGAGAAGGAAGAAGGGAAAAAACTCTATGTAAATAGGTACACATACATACACATATATACATATATATCTATATAAAAGCTATACTAAATAATCTGTCAGTTCTTCTAAAAGAACAGTTTGTGCTTTCACTGTTTGATCATTTTTTAAGTGTCTAAATCTTATAACCTGAACATCTATTTCTAAGGTAACAATATGTAATATATTAGGGTTAATTTCCTAGTTTTTAAAAATTCTGTATCATTTCTATCCTTTTTTTTTCTGTTTTGCTTTGTAAAATAACAAAGATTTAAAAAAAAGAAATACTGTAGATTTCTTCTTAAAGATACAGTTTTAGGTCAATTATCATATTATTAATGTTTATTTTATTAAAGAGCTGAATCTCATATTTCATTACAAATTTCTGTCACCAAAACTACTTTGTTAGTTTCCCTATCACTGTTCAGCAGCAGGGTAAACAGGTCACATGTGTGATTCATACACTCCGCCCTTGGATCGCAGGTTACCTGCTGATTCCCAGCCCACCTGTACCCAACTGGACCACAGGCAGAAGGAATGACTATCTAGGTGCACATGCAATCCACTATACTACACCACAGTAACTTAGTGAAAAAAGTACAAACCTGCATTATTGTAACGGTAGATCACATCACACATTCATCCAAATCCACAGAATGTACACTATGAAGATGAACACTATAGTGAAATAACACTGTGAGTGATAAAGACCTGTCAAGGAAGGGCTGTTAGATATAACAAACGTACCATTCTGGTGGTGGGTGGTGATAACCAGAAAAGCTACGAGGACAAGGGTATATAGGACATCTCTGTTCCTTTCTCTGAATTTTGCTATAAAACTAAAACTGTTCTAATAAGTAAAATTCCTTGGATGATAAAAACTATGATCATTTCCTAAAAATTAAAATTATAAATATTTCATATCGGAAGTAGATTTCTTTTTAAGCTTTTAATCTAAAGTAATGGTTCTCAAAGAGTAGGCTTGAACCAGTTAGGTTAGTTATCAGACAAGAACCAGTGAGAAAACATAATTCTTGGCCCCAGCAGATACTAAAGAATCAGAAACTCTGGGACAGAGGCCTTGAAATTCAAATTTTAAACAAGCCCTGTACCTGATTTTGAAGAACTACTCTTAAAAATACATCAGCGAATCTGAAAGGATTAAGAATACTGACATTTATGTGGGGAGTCCAGAACACTTCTTTACTGTTGGTGGGAGTGTAGACTGGTACACTGTGGAAATCAGTACAGAGATTCCTCAAAAATTAGGATTGGAGGTTCCATTCAATCCAGCTATTCCCCTCCTAGGTATTTTCCCAGAAAAACTGAAAAGGTCATGTCACAGTAATGTATGTGTACCCATGTTTATAGCAGCATAATTTGTAATAGCTAAATCTTGTAAACCACCAAAATGCTCATCAACTGCAGAACAGATGAAAAAGATGTGGTATTTTTACAATGGAATATTACGCAGCTATAAAGAGTGATCTTGAGGCTTTTATAGGTAAATGGAAGCAACTTGAGACTATCCTTTTAAGTGAAATAAATTAGACTCACATTTGTCTCTCTAATGAGTATTATGATCCAAAATGTATAATATATATTGTAATAATGAAAGGAAAAGGAAGTGTTCGAAAGGAAAACATAACTGATACACATATAACTATATGTATGTTTAAGTGTGCAAAACAAATAACCATACTACTAAGTTTATGTTAGTACATGAAACAGAATAGTTTGTGCTGTCATTGTTTGACTGTCTGTTCATTTTTGTTTTGATTTTGTAATTTGAACAACTACTGCTAAGATAACAATATGTAATGTATCAACTAGTGATGATTTCTTAATGTTATTTTTTGAAATTCTGTATCATTTCTACTGTTTTTTCTGTTTTTAATTAAAAAATGTTAGCAAAAAAAGAATACTAACATTTATATAGTTTACAATGTGCCATACAGAAAACTAGAATAATTTTAATGAAAATTTCAATTTTGTTTCATCTAATTTAATTAAGATGAACAGTCTACCTCTAGTTAGGTTAAACAACTAAAAGGAATAAAACTGCATTCTTTTCAACCACATAAAACTTTACTCATTCAGACTGAACCTATTCTAACCGTTGTTTCAATTTAGGAGTTATAACAGAATCATAAAGCTTTCTTCTAGAAAAGTAGTCTATACAATTGAATCCATATAAGATCCTTACGTGTCTAAAAAGACTAATCAAACACTGTATTGTTTACCATTATAGTCACTAATTTAGCATCAATGAATGTCCCAATATTTTCTTATCATGAGTTTACTAATGCCTGATACCATAAAATTTCCATGATTTGAGCAAACATAAATAAAAATGTTTTAAAATTTCCTGAGGTAAAATGTGTAACATTTTAAACCAGGAAAAACTAGGTATGTTATTTTGGAATTTAAGAAACAATCGTCACTACTAAGTCTAGATTTCAAAACAACCCTTGCTGGTGACCATTGAAAATCTAATGTAAAACAAAATGCAAACTCTGACATTATTGCTATGTGTAAGAAGGGTACAGGAATTACCGTCTTTTCTCTCCATTACTTGTCCTTATTAATCTAAGACCATTAGGTAATTAATACACACTTCAGCATAGGCCATCAATTTCTAATAGTTCAGATACTGCAAACAAATGCTGCCACCTTGTGGACTGACAGATATGGTATAAAACTAGCTTTTTATCAGTGAGATCCCCAATGTACAATAAATGTCAACAGGAGATGTATTTAATGCAATGCTACAATAAGAGTAATTATTTTTCATATGATATAATGTACTAAATTAAATATTAACTATCTTCTCACTTTTATCCTTTTCTTGAGAGAAATTCATTAAATTCCCTACTTTAATAAAATTAAAAACATTTAAAATTTATTACCCATATTTTGAATATAAATGCAAACACGAAGGGTGTGAAAGCTTAGCAGCTCCATCATTTTTAACTGTATCATCCTTTTACCTACTGATTTTCTTATGTAGTGTCTAACAAACTTCAAACTTTCACATGAAATGTGATGAAATGTTAATTCAATGTAACTAAGAAAAAACAGACATTAATTAACATGCAAGGTGGACCAACCAAAAATCCTTTAAAAATATTTTAACTAAAATATTTTAAAGTAACTGTTACGGTTTATAGTCAGATGGTCCCCCCAAACCTCATATAATCATGGACAAGGCTGAACCGAGCATTTGTGATTGATTTGTTGTATAGTGTTGGTGATGTGAGTGCTGCATGCACCTAGGGGCAGAGCCAGCATACAGTGTAAAAGTGGGAAGAAGGTGTGTCTTTCCTCTTTTGCTCTTTTTCATGCTTGATGTTTGGGGCGGGCATGAATGGCTTCCCGCCACACCATCCAGCTTTATGAGTATGAACTAAAACCTCCAAACTGTAAAAAATTAACCTTCCCTTCCCTAATTTTGAGTGTCAGGTATATTGTCTCAAAAATAAGGAAAAAGATAACCAAGACAGTAACTGACCTTACTTTGAATTATAACAGTCTCAGTTTAAAAATTCAACTAGGCTTTCTAAGGACTATGAACTTCTGTTTCAGAATTCCTAGTGCTCTGATATAAATGTCTTATTATAGTTAAATTTTATTACTATTTTTAAATCCATGATAATGTCAAGTTGAAATGGCTTTCAGATATGATGAAAAAAAGAATGAGATTTATAACTAAAAGTGACTGATAAAAATGCTTTATCTTGTAAGTAGACATGTTGCTTTTGTAGTATGATGTCAAGAAGTTCTAATCTTGGAGGGTTTTTGTGTTTTGCCATCAAGGTACCAGAACCTTCATAATGACTATATCCTTAGCCTTCCTCAAATGCCCAAACTAAACTCAAACCTTGTGACCCTCCCACCTCAGCCTCCCAAAGTACTGAGATTACAAGTATGTGTCACCACACTTAGCTTCTTTTGTTTTAATTGAAGAGGAAAATAAAAGATAAATTCATAATTATTAAGGACACTGATCAATATTGTGACATTTATGGTATTTTTTTATCCTGAGTATAATCACAGTCATAGAAATATATATATATATGCGCATATATATATGTGCATATATATAGGTTGCTATTATAAATAATTACTGATATTTATTTTTGTCATTTCACATTCAAACTACATATCTGAAGTGTTAATCAATGTTATACATTCTTAACAGCAGTTAGGAATTTAAATAATGTTACTTGGCTGCTCCAAATGAAATTGTGTCATAAAACTATTTCTGGTATTTCTTACTATAAAGGCTCTAAAATAACACTGTGAACTCTCCTGATTCAATTAATATGCCTCGTCTCCTTAATCTTACACCTACCCTTAGCCCACAGTGAATTTTTATTTTTTTCTCAATCCAGTGCTTAAACACACTCCCAAAATAAAAACAAATAAACGTATGATTTTTGTCTTATTCATTACTAAGCTAACGCCTTCAAAGATTTCCCACAATAATCCCTCTAGCTAAACACTTAGATTTCAAGGTTTATGTTCATATAGTTAAATATAAATTTTGGTTGTACAAAGGAAAAATGTGCAATGTTTTAATAGTGGCATTATATAATTTAAACTTGCCATGGCTAGGAGTAGAATTCAGTGGTAGACGTAACCAAAGAAAGAAAAAGAAACTGAACTTGCTAAACTCCTGATCCACTTCAAAAAATAACTTTTTACTTCCCTTTATTCTATAAAGTTTGAATATGAATTAGCAATTGATGATACCCTGGAATTACTGGCAATTGCTGTCCATCCATGTGGCATAATCCTATAAATTAACAATGTTTACTATTTTTTAAAAATCCAGATTCTTAAATATATGTGGTAAAATAATTAGTTTCTGAGTTTTCAAAATATTTAAGTGAAGAAAATAAGAATAAAAAGGTCAAATGACCCTTCATTTTGGTGGTCTTAATCACCACTGAATCTGAATGGTGATTATATGCGATATGCTATCCCCTCTATTTTTATGTATATTAGAAATTTTCATAAAAACTTTTAAAGAATGATGCTCAAAATGCTGAAGGGCGAGACATGGTGGGAGAGCCCTGTCTCACACACCTGGCAGGTTGTTGTAGGTGGACTGAAAATCTGAAGATAACCTGGGGTATTTAAGTGAGATAGTGTCTCAAAATAAATAAAAAGGGCTTGGGATATAACTCAGAGTTCCCTGGATTTGATGTCTAATTCCATCTTCCAAAAGGATGATAGTGAAGATAAATCAATAATAGAAAACACAAATACCAGTAACTCAAAGAAAAAATAAAACTGGATTTTAAATATTCATGCACATTTAAAAATATTATGCTGTATTTGAAAACCACAAATAATTTTATCTAATTTTTAAAAATAAAAACCCAACTATTTAAAATTAAAAAGTTTAAACTGGGGGGGGGTATATTCCTGTAATCCTAGCACTCAGGAGGTTGAGGCAAGAGAATTACCACAAATTTAACAGTCAGACCCTATCTCAGGAAACCAAAACATAAAAGAAAAAAAAAAAACCAAAAAACCCAACCAACCAAACAACAACAAAACAAAGCTTAAAATTAAATTTTAAAAGCAGGAAGCATTTTGAACTCAATGAATACGTAGTGACATCAGTATGTGTCTGACATATCTAATGGCTAATGCAATGCTTAGAAGTAGAAATTTATAGTACCTGATATTTATAGTAGAAAAAAAATGGTTACCAATGACTTCAGTTTCTACATTAAAAAGTTAGCAAATGAGAACTAATTAAAACTAAAGAGGGCCACAAATGCATGCCTGGTAGTAGTTGACCCCCAGTACCAACAACAAAAAACCTAAAGAAAGCAGAAGAAACCAAACAAAAGGCAAATGAAACCAGAGATGGAATTACAGACCATCAAAACCAAGAACTCGCTCAATAAAAACGACAAACTTCTAAGCCAGACTAGGAAAAAAGTAAAGGAATCAGGGATAAAAGAGGGACATCATCACAGAATCATTTAAAGGAAAATAAGGAAATCCGAAAGTGAGCTTCAGAACCCAGGTTTTCAATGATATGCTTCCCAAATTCAATGAAATTTTAGAGATTTTAACAAAAGAAAATAATGAGTGTTCTTAGTACTTACCTAGAGACTATGCTCGAGCCATTATAAAGATCACTAGCATATGACAAGGTGGCCAAAGGTCGTACTGAATTATAGCGAGTAAATTTGGACAAGCATTCCTGAAACTCATCCAACTGACTTGCAGTTCGAGCATCATCTACATGAAGAATAAATACACAAAAAGATGAACTGTACTACACATTAAGCAAAGACCAATATTCACAAATTAAAAGCTATCTTATAAATACAAAAATATTATTTAAAAAGATTTTAGAGAAGACTAATATGCCAAGATTAGCTGAATTTCTGACTTTAATAAAAATGTCTAACATTACTTAAAAAGTCACCATTTCCTTCAACATCAGTAAGAAAATTTATTTTTAAGCAAAAATTTCTTAGAAAAACAATAAAAGAATATGAGTAGAGAAAATTTTATTTATAAACAAAACTTATTAAATAAAGAACTAGTAGGGCTAGGAAGAGGAAAAAAATATATGACAGGGTATTCATTACTTAAAAGGAACACACTTATAGGGATAAATTGTTATGCTGTGCTTATAGACAAAGCAAAATTTGAGACACATTTTAGACAAAAATTAGTCTTTAGATGATATGTGGTATTATATGCCTATAATCCCTGCACCCAAGAGGCTGAAGCAAGAGGATCACCTTGTGTTTAAAGGCACTCTGGGGTACATATACATAGCAAGACCTTGCCTCAAAACTCAAAAAACAAAACAAAAATAAATACATTTAAAATTTTTGTTTGCATAACACTTTTAAGTGTCTCAAATCTTATTATTAGAAGGAAATTTAAAAAGTAACATACATGATTCTTAGAAACGAATTTAAAGAATGCTTGAAGTGGATCCTACTTATCTCAAAGCACACCTCCAAACAGGAAAAAAAAAAGTGTGGACTTATATTTTTCTTCCCAAAAATTAAAAAACAAAACAAGCAAAACCAGCAGGCAAACACTTCCTCTAGTTATCTATTTGAAATCTGACACAACTGTCATCATAGCTTCACAGCTTCTTCCTTGTTCTATGCTCATCCATAGTTTCTTCAAGGTGAACTTTTTTGATTTCTTTCTCAAATTTCCACCCAGAGAGGTAACAGTAAAACACAGTGAAATGAAAATGAAAAATCATTAAAGAATTATATGATGTTATAGTAAAAAGTATTAATCCCAACCATTAGGTTAGCTTAAAAATGTACTGGCATGAAGAAATTTATCCAAAAATTGTTTTTAGGGCTGGGGATTTAGCTCAGTTGGCATAAGCACCTGCCTGGCAGGCGGTCCTGAGTTCGATCCCCGGTACCGATTAAAAAAAAAAATTCGTTTTTAAAGAGTAACATTTTTACCCCTAACACATTACAAATTTTAAGATGCAAACAGTAAACAAATTCACCTAAGAACCCGTATTAAGAGTCCAAATTAGCAGTGCTTTCATTCTAAAAACAGCAAAAGAAATAACCTAATTAGCATGCAATATTAATGGTATTGAGATAAAACTGTTACATAAAAATGATTCTCAGGAAATTCAACATATTATAAAAAAAGTGATGATAAAAGAGAAAAAAATACCCAAACCATCAACTGTACTTCACAGTGCTTTGGATATAACAGTTAATTGATTCTTTTCATATATAATCCTATTACTCTGAGCTTTTTACAGCTAGGGATTTAGCTCAGTGTTGTAAGCACCTACCTGGCAAGTGGAAGGTCATGAGTTTGATCCCTCATACCAAAAACAAAAACAAAAACAAAAAAATACTAGAAAGACAGTTTTTATCTATTTAGAAACTGTTGCAATGTTAATCTGTTCTTTCACAAATTTACTTCTATTTCTGCATACATCATCAAGAATGTGTACTGCATTAAATATATGATTCTCTGTAAGGATACATGGACTTCTACGATGTATCATTAACACTAACTTCCAAAGAAACTACGAAGAAAACAGTACAGGAATCAGTGTTTACTTATCTGTCATACAAAAGAAAGTTTGTTTTTGTTTGTTTGTTTGTGTTTTATGACCAACATCCACATGTATCTGCTGGCATATCGTCTCACCTAAAGTTTTTTCAAGGTCTCTTTTCTTTTCTTGAATGCTTTTTAATTTATATGTCTTTCCACTCAGGGGATTCAGTAGATTTGTAGATTCTCATTTGAAAATATAAGAAAGACAAACATTCTCCTATGGACCTCACCATGTACAAGTTAAAATTTCGCCTTTATTGTCAAAGGAATTGAAAAGGTACATCATATTTAATATGATTCTATAGCCAATGTGTAAATCTGGTAAGATAAACTTAGGACTCCTAAAAACTAATGCCAATAACCTTTAAGTACAATACAGTTATGATGATACAAATAAAATGTCTTCCTGTCTTAACTTCTTTTTCAACTTTCCTATAATGTAACCCCTCACCCCTGTAAGTTGTCAAGGGGCTCCCTTTACTATTTTGAACATGCTTATGACTTCAGGACTATTAATAATGCTACCTATGGGGGCTGGGGAGTTAGCTCAGTGGCATAAGCGCCTGCCTTGCAAGCAGGCAGTCGTGAGTTTGATCCTCGGTACGGATAAAAAGGAAAAAGACGACAAAAAAAAAAAAAAAAAAAAAAAATGTTACCTACACCAAGATCTTCCTTTTAAAAAAGTCTTTCACTTGGTGTACTATATTTCTACATTATAACCCCAAATCACATTTAAAGGAGTTAACATAATTCTGCCTATCAGTCAGTATACAGGTCTCAGATCACCTTCAGTTCAACAACTTCCTGTTAACAGAAAATTACAAACACTCAGTAAATGACTCAACCTCCTAAATGTCAGCTTTACATCTACAGAAAGTATTTACCATTAATCTTAAACATGCTTGCCATGTACTTGCCTTTCCTCTTACCTCCCAAGGAAAAAAGTACTACCTAACTCCAACATAACTTTTTCTCAATCATCAATTCGGAGGCAAATTTGTCCAAAAGATCTAAGTATGTTCATTTAACCAAGGCTAAGTTTTTAACAGTCAATAAAATAGAATTTTTCCCTTGTTGGTCTTTATTTAGAGCAGGTACACTAGAAATGATGAATCAACTGACCACCCCACATGCACCAAGTATTGTGTTGTATATTTACCACTGACAACCTTTTGGTATTAATGTCCTTACTTCATGATAAGCAAAGATGCTGAGAAGGGTTAAAGAACAGAGAACCTTATTACTTCCCTAAAGCAATAAAAATACTGTAGTGTCAAGTCACACCTCCATGTATGTTACTGAATATGCTTTCAATGAATAATCCTTTGTCAGTTAACTCATGCTGGCCTGGGGCAAATACAATTCCTCCAAACTTCCTACTTTGGTCTTTGCTTCTCTTAACACCATCTCTTTTTCAATGTGTCCTAGATATTTCTCTCTTAGTTTTATAACAGCAGATATTTTTCGTTCTCATAACTTCTATATATTTATACATAATATCACACAGTATAATCATTGTGGCTTCCTTCACTAAACAACAGTAAGAGCCGTCAACTTTTAATTCTTTTTTTTTTTTCTTTTTATCAGTACCAGGGATCGAACTCAGAACCACCTGCTTGCAAGGCAGGTGCTTATGCCGCTGAGCTAAATCCCCAGCCCCCAACTTTTAATTCTTAATACCAAGGCCAATGCTTAGAACTTAATGTTGAAAAGTAGGCAAATGAAGAGACTTTATTTTTGCTAGTTATGTTATCACGGCTGATTTTCTAAACTTATTTGGCTTGCTATATATCAAAATTAAAAATACCAAGACAATGCAAATCATCACTGGAAAATAATATTCTCTGAGATCTTTAAAAACCTTCACAGTGGGGGTTGTGAGTTCGATCCCCAGTACCGGTAAAAAGAAAAAAGGAAAAAAAAAAAAGTGTAAAACAAAAACCTTCACAGTGCTCTGATAGACTATCTAAAAAATACACAGCTTTCTTTACAACTAGGATTTTCCACAAATTTACCATAAAAACCTAGAAATTGATCTGAAATATGAATTTGAGATAGTTTAAGAGAAACCCTAAACACGTACCTGAGATACGAGACATCCGTGTAGAAAAATAACATTGTTCTAGGTCTTCAAAATGAGCAGTGAGTCTTTTTCGTCTTGATGCTAATGTGCTGTTATACCATGGCTGTTTCTTTGTCTGAGGTGATAAGAAAAGAGAACAAATTGCATTGTAGTTTTATAAAGAACTCAAATGCTTACATTTTTAGTTTCAAATGTTCATCACAGTAAAATGACTATAAATGGTGGAAAACTAGTTCTTACAGCAAATTTTAATTAAAATAGGAAACAAATTTACAGAACTAAAAGAACGATTTTTTAAGGTAAGTTCTAAAAACCAGTTTCACATGGCTAAAATAAGAAAACATGTTTCAAACATACAAATTAATAATGACATTACAAAATACAGAATTTGGAGAATTTTAATATTCAAAAGGTATTAGAAACCAATTATCAAATAGAAATTTTTTCATCATACTAGGATTGGAGCTGGGTACTCTCAGAATTATAGGAACAGTTTCTTACTTTAGGACTGTTTAAATTGATATTAAGAGACAGAAATAATACATGCTGAAGAATTTGACATATCTACCAGAAGAACAGACTAACAAAATCAGATAGACAGTAAAGGCAGACAGAAAAAGACAACAAATTTGAACTATGTTGGCATATAAATCCTGTGAAAAAGAGAAGTTCATGATCTTAAATATGTATTATGTAGCTTATCTATTATGCTTGAGCCACTTAAAGTAAAATAGACATAAGAAGCCAGATATACTGGCCCACACTTGTAAAATTCCAGCGCCTGGAAGGCTGAAGCAGAGGGATCGCTCTGAGTTCAAGGCCAGTATGAACTACATCTACATAGCAAGATCTTGTCTCAGGAAAACAAAAACAAAAACAAAACCCTACAGTACATGTTATATAGTAGAGTCTTGCTTCACAACTAACTGAGTGGTAAAAATCCTATTTTAAAGCAATGCTTGACTCCCAAGAAAAATTTCCACACACAACAGATAAATAAGAACCTAAACTCAAGAGTTGATGGTAAGTAAAATATATCAATATGGAAAAGGAGGACTACAATAGCTATTTTAGGACAAACACAAACACAGAAACAAGTACTTAATATAGAATTTGAAAAATTTAGACATTATCCAAACTACATGAATTAGCCAAAGAAACAGTCCAGAATGAAAGTCAAGAACACAAAATTTGAAAAGAGTAGGTAAGAAGCATGAAAGACAAAATAATGGTTTGAAAAATGGCCAGGTACCCAAAAGAAGAAAGTAAAAGATTTTTAACAATTGGAAAAGTTGATGGTTGAGAATTTGCACATTACCACAAATGCACAAACTCAGAAACCACTCCTATCATTTAAAAGGAAATTCACAGTTAAACACAGTAAGGTGAAATGGTGGTTTTGGCTAAAAGGAGGAAGATTTTAAAATCAGACAAATAGAAAGGAGAACTCACTTCATAAGAACAAGAGGCAAAATACTTCTCAAAAGGCAATTACAGAAACTATGACACAATTAAGTTTTATTATCTTTAACAAGTGGAGTGAAAATGATTGTGATCTAAAATTCAAAACCTGAAAAATACCATTTTACAGCAACATAAATAAAATACATTTTAATGTGAACAAAAAGTATTACCAATGATTTGTGTCTTAAAAAACTTCTGAAATTATATTCAAAACTAGGACAATACAAATGGAAAGTCTGAGATAGAAAATAAAAAAGGGAACAAGGTAACTAGCAATGAAATAAAATGACTTAAATGTTATTGTTAAAATAAAACAAAAACTATATCAAATAATAGCACATACAATAGGTGATACCAAAATATAAGGCATGTCAAAGTGATATATGACTAAGGGACCTGGGGCACCGTGACACATGCCTTCAGCTACAAAGTGAGTTCAAGGCCAGCAAAACTGCATAGTGAAAGCCTGTCTCAAAAAGATTAAAAAAAAAAAAACAAAAAACAAAAAACGGTGGTGGGGGGGGAGTGGCACATTTGAAACTTTGGTTCTCAGTGACCAAACCTCTTTTAAAAAAATAAATAGGATTTAAAAAATATGAATACTGCTGTTGAGTGTCATTTTATGGGAAGTCAGTCCTGGAAAAACCTTAGGTTCACCTCATTCATCAGCTCTAACATCTTGTGATTTCTGACACTTTCCCAAAGTCAAAATGACCATGAAAGGTAAATATTTCGGTAAGAATTTTTAGGCCAGGGAGTGAGCCACAATAGTGTAACCAAAAAGGACTTTAAGAACTGCTTCAGAAACTGTCAAGAATAATGGGGTAAGTTTGTTCAAAGCAAAAGGGAGTATAGTGGGGGGGGGGGTACAATGGCAAATTGTGTTTTTAATCTAAACCCACTGTCTTTTCCAATCATATCTTGTATGTCAGAAGGGAGTAAGATGAGTTTATGTCCTTCAGCTTTTAATGCATTTGGAAAAATAATCAAAAAATTAAGTATATAGGTTTAAATGTGCATAAATTTAAGTATGCATAAGGGTAACTGAAAGCACAATCACAGAATAGGTAACATTTAAACTAATAGTGGGAAAATTAGGAAGGGACTTTTAAAAAGTGAAATGATAAAACTAGCAATAATAACTAAGTCAAATTACATGAGTATAAATGTAAATGGGAATAATTACTGATTAAAGTAGTGACAGAATAGAAAATATAACTGGAGACCCGGGAACCCGTGAAGCAGCCAGGACTGCCTCGTTGCACCAGAGATTGTGAAAAGATCTAGAGCTCCGAAGCCGAACGCCATGCAGTTTTCTGACCATTTACACTGTGCCTGGGAACGCAGTAAACGCAAGCAGCTTAGTGTACAGTAGACTCAAGAGGAAGACCTGCACTGAGCCCTGGTGAGACCTAGGGACTGGGTACCGTGGCTGCTGTGGTTGGCCAGAGGACATCTTGGAATTGGGCAGAGCCTGCCACCACGGCGACATCAATAATACAGTTTGGTGGAAGACATCTTAGAGTTGGGCAGAACTTGCGGCTTGGTGACATCAGACAGTCGCCCCTGGCGTAGAGAGGTCTGGTGGAGGACATCTTGAAATTGGGCAGAGCCTGGGGCAGTGTCAGCTTCAGTGTCATAGAGAGAACTAGTGGAAGACATCTTGGAATTGGGCAGACCCGCTGACCTGGCAGAGAGAAGTCTGGAAGAGGACAGCTGGGGATTTGGGCAGAACCCTGTGACACGGTGACATTAGTCAGCTGCTTCTGGCACAGAGAGAACTGGCAGGATCTGCTGGGACTGAACAAGCCTCTGCTTGGGGCCCAATAAGCAGATACAAAATAAGTTGCAACTCTGTGACATCCAGAAAGTACAGCCTAATTTATGGATTGACTGGCACAGAGGCTGCAGGCTAGCCTGCACTGTCCCTGCATCCCTGCCTACCCCAGATAACAGCAAATTGGGGAAGACAGCAAAAACTCAAGTCAGCATGCTTCTGAAAGGCCCTAAGCAATACAGAGAGGGCCAGAGACCCCCAGGACACTCCAGTCTAAAAGAAACCAGAAACATGACAAGAGATAAAAATAAAAATCTCCAGCTGCCCAACATGAGAAAATAAGCCCAGAAGAAGTAAACACTGAAGAGAACAAGCACAGTGACCATCCAATACTGGACACAGCACCAGCCGAAATTAAAAAATACCTCCATGACCTCATAGATGAATTTAAAGCTGTATTCCTGATCCAAGTGAGGCAAGATATAAAGAGATTAAAGAAATGACAAGCCCCGCCCAAGAGAACACAGATGGAAGAACTGAGGAAATCAGAAAAGAAAGAGAAACTTCTGAAGAAGAATTTAAACATAACTTAGAATACATGAAACAGATCCAAAGAGATTACCAGGAAACTAAAAACTCCATTGAACACTAGCAAAATGCCTTAACAAAAACTAAAGCCAGCCTTTTGAAACTTGAAGAGAGATTTATGACATATGATCATGAAAGAAAAGACCTCTTAAAAATAACAAGGAACCAGAAAGAAACAATTCAAAGGCTAGAAGATGACAAAAGGATATATAACTTAAGAATAAAGAATGTGAGTGAGAAAGCAGGAGCAACCAAAAATGAAATACAAAGAATATTCACAGATATATTAAAGCAAAATTTCCCATGTATACCAAAACGAAATGATATCCAGATAAAAGAGGCACACAGAACACCAGCTACCTACAACTCAAACAGATCTACACCTAGACATATAATAATCAAGATTCCAGAAATCCACCCAAAGAACAGAATATTAAAAGCAGCCAGAGAAAAGAAGCAGATTACCCACAACGGGAAAATTATCAAAATAACAACAGACTTATCAACACAAACTCTTAAATCAAGAAGGGAATGGGGAGAAATATTCCAAGTCCTGAAAGAAAATAATATGCAACCAAGACTCATATACCCGTCAAAACTTTCTCTCAAAATTAATGGAGAAATAAGATGCTTCCAAGACAAGGAGGAACTGTGGGAGTTCATGGCCACCAATCCAACCCTACAGAGAGTGCTGAAGGACATTCCAGTGAAAGAGAGGAAGGGATACCAGGATTCCAGCAACAGTGGCAGACAGGCCTCAATGAACGGGGCAGACAGTGGAATGAGGGAATAAGGTGGACAAATTATAGCAGAAAAGTAGAGTAGCAGACATGAGGCAGAGACAGTAAGTAAGCTATAGTCTTTAGTATAGATAGCTCTGAAACACTATAAAAAAAGGCAGAGGTCATTGTTAATAGTGTATCAAGATTTAAAAGACACAGTAGTCTTATCGCCATGTTTTGTTTGAATTTAATTTGTTCTGGTCTGTCCACTCATGTCAGATTTGAAGGCACAGACATCTGACTCAAAAATAGCAGGTTATACCATGGTAACTATCCTTACTTTCCTATTAACTTAAACTGAAATCCTGTATTACTTACATTGCCTTAATATGACTGATCTTAATTGAATCTGATTTGTAAGACCATGGTTTTGCCTTGGCTGATTTTATTTGAATTTGGTATGCTTGTTAGTATGAACCCTAAAAGTAGAGGCAACTACTCTGAAGATGACAAGATGTAAACGATACTAGTATTAATTATTAACAACTCTCAAATCCTACAATGCTTTCAAAGTTGTGTTTTTATAAAAATAGGTAATACTATGTTTAACTATATTAAGCCAATGATGTGGACAAATTTATTGAAAATAACAAGAGAAAACATAGTAACTACGGAAGATCACCTATATTGTGGTCTTATATGTCTTATCCATTGCATGTTTTTCTAGGAATTTGTTTTGCTGTCTTGTTATTATTTGTTTTTCTCTATAATACAGAGAGGATAAATATATATGTAGAAATTCACACATGAGATTTTTTTTAAAAAATTATTTATGGGAACAGATTATATATTGCAAGATGTAATGAACCCAATGCTAATTTCGTAGCATTATGATATAAATTCTAGCAATACTATTATTCACTGATCAGAATGATATTAGTCTAGTCTCTTAAGTTCAATTTCAGCATATGTAAAGATAAGGACAGCTACTAAGAAGAGAACGAGAGATGCGATGATAGTTATTATTGTCTTCCCCAAAGTTAGATCTTGAAGACCTAAAAAGCCTTCATCATCCTGTAATGATTTGCTCAGTTCTATAATATGCAATATGTATTTAATGTGTGTGAAGATGGGGACAACTATTTGTAAGAAACTAGAGACAATTAGAAAAACAGTGAAGATCTCCAGTGGACTTGCTTTGAAACCTGTATTTCTTTAAATTGTTTTTTTTAACTGTTTTGTTCTGTTTTGATATGTTTAATCTTATCCTCTTTGAGATATAAAACAAGTATGTAGGACTGATAACCATATTACTGAGTTTTTGTTCGATCATTGAGCAGAACTGTTTGCAGTGTCACTTTTTGAATGTCATTTTACATACTTCAATTTTGTAACCTGCACAGCTATGTCTAAGATGACAACATGTAACTTATCAACTAGCGATTTCTTACCATTTATTTTTCTGTAATTTTGTAATATTTCTACTCTTTTTTATCTCCATGTGTTTTTTGTTTCCTTTTCTTTAAATTAAAAAAAAAGAAAGAAAATATAACTGTATTCTATCTGTTAATGAAATACCTAAAGAATGAAAACTGGTAGAAATAATATTAAGGATAATACAATGGAAAATATTTTAAAAATACTCAAGATGAAAAAGTTTACTTACCAAAAAATTTTAGCCAATACATATCAGAAAAACTTTAATTCAATAAATGTAAAAGTGGCTGTTTGTAATAATACAGACTTAAAAATAAAAACAGCAAATATTCCCAGAGAAATTGACAAATCCAGCAACACAGTGGGAGATGAACTGATACGCTAGTAACAAAGCTGAGCACTGACAAAACCTTTCCTGTCTCATCTGACCTTTGTCATCCACAATAATTAGGGGAAATATATTTTCTTTCATTACCATGAGTTTGGTAATCTGCAAGAGGGTCCTGCAGCAGACACTCCCACTGAACTGTTCATGGTGTAATCCAGGAACTGAACATGACAAATAATATGTGATACAAATAGCAGGAAGAAATACGGAATCTGTTCTTGAGATTTGTGGAACTGAAAAGCACCTTGTGAATACATGATTAGGATCACATGTGCATCTTTGGGGCCACAAATCTCCACTTGTGAGAAGGATCCCCCAGTCTTCACTCAACTCATACATAAACCACCCCTACATCAGTCTTGGCAAGATGAGCTTTGCATTCACCAGCCTCTCCATCAGGTGAGTTTTTTGAATAATCATCTTCCTAGCCTCAATGCCTTGTCTCCTGAGGTTATTGGCTGCCATTCTAAGAGCAACTGGACCTGGGTCTGGTAACACTAATATATGTTCAGTCACATATAAAAGTTTGTTTTAGTGGACCATACCCAGTGAGAGAAAATGTACTAACCTTAAATATACATGACACACTTACAAAAATTACCATGTACTGTTTGTATTATTAATACAATAATATAATCACAATCTCTAAAGAAAAGACAAGTTACTTAAATGAAATACAAAAACCTTACCTACAAAAATTAAAAATTCTGACAAAGAAATCAAGAACTATTCATTAAAATCCATAAAGAAACAAGAAGAAACAAACTATTTGTAACACACAGGAATTAATGATTGGCATTCATAAGAAAAATTTCTGAAATCGCTTTAATTATAAGGCAAGAGAGGAGAACAGAAGAGTAATCATTTAATATGTGATAGGCTGAAAAGAAAAAGACTCTTTTACTATATTCCTGAATGTTAAAATTTGTCTCCTATCCTAAGCACTCCCTAGGTGCCACAATAGCCTACTTACAACCTCAGCTAATTTAGAAGCAACGATTACTTCCCAAGGACTATGCTCCCGGAACCAAAGCTTTAACTACTTTGCATAATTCATAATTCCATTACTCTTTTCTCCAGCCAACACAGGTTCAATGCAAATGACATATACTTTCCTTTCCAGATTTTCATTGTGAAAAAGCACTCTCCTCTCTGATTCAGGAGATATTTTCCAACTGCAACCCAATCTTGCTGCTGGAAGCTGCAGGAACTTGTCCCAGGATCTTCTCCCTCAGCTTGTCCATAGCATTTTTAGACTTAATAAATTCATTTATCTCAGGGAACCCTTGAACTCAAAAGAGTTTTTGTTTTTGAAAGCATCTAGGATGTATCTTATGTTTTTAAAGGAATGATATACAAAGATAAAGACTAAACATATATAAAGAAAGGGAGCAATACAAAAAATAGAAAAAGATATGAGATGCCATTTCACTCAAGATAAAACATAAATGGACAATAAATCTAAGATTCTGATCCTACAGTGACAGGAAAATACGAATTAAAATCACAATTATATTCCATTTATTACCATTAAAATGACAACCAACCACAAATACAACAGAACTAAGTACTGATAATAATGTCAAAATACTAGAATTCATACACTCATGTGGTGGGAGTTCTGAATTAGTAAAACACTTTAGAAAATAATTTGATATTAACTCGTAATAGAAAGTATTATATACCAAATGACCCTCAATTCTTCTCCTAAAGAAATTCTTGCACTTGTTTATTGAAAAACATCTTTAACAACAAAAATAACAAAAATTCTAGAAATATAAATGTATGCAGATTGGGCAATTGATCTATTGTAGTATATTAACACAATGGAATATTATTTGACATTGAAAATGAATCAACTACCACTAACTAGATATCAAGAATAAACCTCTGAACTATTTACTGTGGCGTCATTTTTACAAAATTGGAATACAATCAAACTAAATAAAATAGTGGGTATATATACATACATATATATGGTAAAACGCTAAAAAAATGACAAACAAATATCAGAAAAATAATTATCACAGACAGAAGGCAAGAAATTTGTTAGGATCAAATAAGTAACTTGTACTACTAATACTACAGTAATTAACATCCAATTTCATGAAAGTTTGCTTTGCTTTATTATACTTCTAAATTACATATTCATGAAACATTCCTCTTGTATATATCAACTTAGTTTTTAAAAATTTGAAGAGGAAGAATACAGACCTTTTGGCAAAATGATTTGTTCAATGGAAAAGCAAAAACACATCATAGTGTAAAACATGAGACCAATCAAAACAACAAAAATCAAGTATACAACATAAAACCATTACGAACTATTTGACAAAACTGTTTCATTATGGTTTCCTGTTTTTATAGTTATAATCATTCTGTCACTACTTTTTAAAAATTTATTCAGATCTAGTACAGTACCTTTTCAAATAATCCAACATTAGGTAGCTTCATAAATGTTGGCAAAGATACAACACTTAGCTCATTTTTACAAACTGCTTAAAATTTCACAAATATTTTGGGAATAAAATTGATTGCAGATAATAGAGAAGGCTAATTATCACATGAGACAATCTAGCATAAGCTCTATAATGTGTAGGTAGATATAAAAGGAAATTTTTTTAACTATGTTAATCCATATAGGCTTCCCCTAAAGAAAAAGCAGCCACATTGATGAAACTCAAAGATAACTAATTTTCCCTACAGTTAAAAAAAAAAAAAAAAAAGAGCAACATGTAAATATTCTATTTGGTCAATAGAATGAAAACAAACCTGAAATAAATACTAAGAAATTCATAGGGATCCTCTGAAAACCAAAGAGCAAATTAAACACAATTATATAGAAGTATTTACTGTGAGCCTGCATGTTATGAAAAATCTTTATAAACATAGCACTGATTGTTGAATGCAATTAAAATGGAAACACAAAAGAAACACTCAAAGCTAAATATTACATTTTATGAACATTATTAGTGGAAAAGAGTATCAAAATAATGAAATCCTCAAAGGTTGAATGAAATCAGTGCTTCTACAATGACAGCCCTCATCACAGGCAAATTCCCTGTACTAAGAAGAGACCTCTATTCTAAATGATGCTATAAGTGTATGGTTATCTGAAATTTGAAAATTTTTCAACATATAAATACCCTTTCATCTCAAACTAATCTCATATATTAACATACGAAAACAAATAAATTATTATTTACACAGTAGGTAATCTTTAAAAGTTCAAGGACCACGTGCAAAATTGCTGGGGATAATTTCACAATGGCTAGTTTTACATATTTTCCTGAGGGATGAACTAGTATCATCCTTTTGAGACTTCCAATTATCTCACTGGGTGGGGTGGGCCATCCTCTCAAAGCCACCAAGTCTAAGGACTAAAGCTAGGACTAAGACTAAGACTCCTAAGACTAAAGACGCTCCAGGACAAGAACCTCATTAGCTTTAAACCATCATTGCCCTCTGAGTCATCAGATGATCCCTTCACCACTGTCCTCAATCAGTAAATACTGAGGTTCTGGCTGGCTCTTGGCATTACTGGTCATCCTGTTCAGGAAGCCCCACTTAGTTAGAAGCATTATAGGCAGTGAGGCAGGGCTAGGTTCTCAAAGGAGCCAGAGCAGATACCTCACAACTGTGGGAGAGACAAACACCTCCTGCAGTGGGTCTGGACTCAAGACAAAGAATCAAACAAATGTATCCACAGCCTAAAAACTGATATTCTAATTAGTTCCCTAAGCCTGGAGTCACTATCCCATCCCCCTAGGGGAAAGGTCACAACTCTTAGGAATGCCCCCTTCCTACCTGACTTGCTTTCCCATTTGTCCCCAATATAATCAATTTTATCTGAACTATTAATCTTATTGGCTAACTATAGTTAAGTTCCACCTTATGCCCATCTGCCTTGTGAGTTCCCAGTGTTGTGCCACACCCCACCCCGCTTTGAACCTGTGGTTTTACTCTATAAAAGTCCCTGGAAAAGCGTCCTGGGCAACCGGCTCAGGACCCCTTCTGTCTTCTCTTCAGACAGAAACTACTCTTAACCTCCATTTTTCCTAAAATTCATTCTTCAATTTTAGAGAAAACGAACTCTTACTGGACATAGCAGGTTGGGAATTTCATTCCCCTATATCAATCACCAGATCCAAATTATTGGTTATCCCAGATCCCTTCTGCTTGCTTTAACACCTTGAAGGAGATGAGGCTCACTGCAGAGGTCTCTGATGCAAAGTACTAAGACAAACTGATCAACAGGCAATTTTTAATACAAACATTTGAAGATTGTCTTTAAAAGACAAAGCTCAATAATTTAGACCGGTTGCCTTAAAGTGATCTCCAAAGTGTGGTTTTGAGTCAAGGAGGATTATCTAAAATCTTCTGAGGATCTCTGTGAGGTCAAAACTATGTCAATAGCAGGGTTTGGTGGTGTACATCTGTAATCCTAGAACCCTGGGGGACTGAGACAGATAGCAAAACCAGTGTGGGAAACCTACTAATTTAGCTAGACCCTCTATCAGTGATGGCAAACCTTTTAAAGCTTTCAGTGATACCAACAGTCACAGGCCATAGGTTCACTACCACTGCCCTAAATCAAAGGGAACTGAGGGCAGCGAAGTAGCTCAGTGACAAGGCCTTGTTTTCCATATCTAGTATTGGGAGGCTAAGGGAGGAGAATCACAAATTCCAGACTGGGGAATTAGTGAGACCCTGTTTCAAAGTAAAAAACAAGATTAGATGAGCTTCTGGCTTGGCAGACACTGAAATGGTGACAGCATAGAGAAAACCAAGGAATAAAAACTACAAATCAACCCCCGTAACTTGCTTTATGTAGTTCTTCTGTTTGGCTGTTACTAACACCTCTATTTA
This sequence comes from Cavia porcellus, assembly GCF_034190915.1. Lineage (NCBI taxonomy): Eukaryota > Metazoa > Chordata > Mammalia > Rodentia > Caviidae > Cavia > Cavia porcellus. Next base: position 9,957,317 of record NW_026947512.1, on the reverse strand, counting down.
AAAAAAAAAAAGAAAGAAAGAAAGACAGAAAAAATAGCAAAACATAACTAATGTGTTTCCCTGAGTTCTTGGAACTAGTCCATCAAAACCAAGGAGGGGATCACGGCAATCCCTGGTTTACAACTGGCTAATCAAAAATATTAGATGCCTACACTTGGGATTGGAGTCTGAAGTGGGGACAGCCTTGTAAAACTTTTGGAAGGTGACATTAACTGCAAGAAGATAATGTCAGAATTAACTAAATTATGTACCCAGTTCATACAGGGAAAGTTGATGAACTGCATAGTGAGGGAAAAAACCCACACACATGGGGTTAGAAGCATTATGTAAGTAGAGACAAAACTATTTCATCAGAGGATAATAAGAAAGGATAAAAACACACAATTCCTTCAAAAACAAAATTCACCACATTTTTCACAAATTAAGATTGGGAATGTAAATAATTTCACAAAAAGAACTCTAGGCCCAAATAATTTCACTCAGGAATTCTACCAAATATTCAAGGAAGAAATAGCGAAATAGCAGTAATCTTACTCAAACTATTAAAAAAAAAAAAAAAAAAGAGAGGAGAAAACACTTCTTTCAACAGGCAGGGACGCCCGGGAGATTTTTAGGTCATTGGGGAACACGGGGCAGTTTGTGACTGCTCCTGGGAATTCCTCCCAGAAGATGGAGCCTAGTTCTATCTCCCCCCTCCAGCTCCCTCGCTCCTCCACTCTAGCTCTTGTTAAGGGATGAATGCTTGCTTGTACATGAACTCAAGTCATGAAGTGCCGGCTTCTCCACCCTGCCCAATCATGGACTTGGATTCTCTACACTGAGTTTATAAAACTTTTCTTCTTCCATAAGTTAGCTGCCTCAGATATCTGATTACAGTAAAGCAAAGCAAACACTACCAAAACAAACAAGGATACTGAGAGAACAAGTATATCCTTCAGAAATATAAGTACAACAAAATATTAGTAAATCAAACACAGCAAAATATAAAAATAATAATTTATCATGACCAAATGAACTCCAGGAATTCATGATAGTTTTAATGTTAGAAAAACAATGTAATTTATTGTACTAGACAAAATGAGTAATTATTCAAAAAATGTAGAAAAAAGTTGGTAAAATTCAGCAATTAATCATGTTCAAAGTTTTTAGTAGGAATAGAAGAAAAGTTCTGAAATCTGATAAGAAGCATCTACTACATCGTACAGGTAACACGGTAACAGGTAAGAGAAAAGAGAAGGGAAGAAAGCAGAGAGAGCAGGCAGATACAGAAGGGAAAGGAGAAAAGAGGAAAATGAAGGGAAAGAGAAGAACACACACAAACAGGAAGATACCAAATTTTAACAGTCAAAATGGGATCATTTGTGTCACATCCTGACAAATGGAGCCAGAGAAAGCCAGCAAAGGAAAGATTTTCATGATAAAAGGACTATTACAAAAAACTACTAAAATCAAGGCCGTACACAAAGGCTGCCACAAACACAGAAAATACAATGAGGATGTCTACACAGTAACTGCCTGTCCACGCCTGCACTGACGCCATCCTTGTTACTGAGTCTTGAACCAAAGCCAAGCCTAGTAACTCTCCTTACTAATCAGTACATTTATACAACAGCGACAGGACATGAGCAACACCCAAAGTTAACTGAACCTTTATACATAAGTAACAAACAACTCTTGCTAAAATTGTTTTCTATATTTACCATCTTACAATAACCTAATTTCCTGAGGTAAAGGTCAAATTCATGTATTTTTATTCTTCTCTAAAACTGGAATGGTTAAATGCTATCACTTTTTAGCATAATTCTGAATACATTTCTTATGCATACAATAGGTAAAGCTTTCATTAGCATTATTTTTTGAGTTATTTTGTATCCATCTATTCCTTAACATAAAGGTATTCAAATCATTATTTACCATCTTCCAAATTATCTGTCAACTTGTCTCTAGTGATTCTAACTTACAGAACACAGATGGTAAGATTTATTCTATTTTAGAATTATCCACTTTTCCAAATGTTCCAAGTACTAAATAAACAATATGTGTCTTTTAATGAAAAATATAAAAACAAATACTTTTAAAAAAATTAATCTTAATTCATTTGACAAAACACAAAACAAAACCCCTAATGTCCTCATAATCACCTAAGGAAGCTAAGTACAAATTAACCTCTGTTACATTTATCACTTCACTTTCTACTTTTCTCTCCAGCCCCACTGGTTTACTGGGCTGTCAGGTATGAGCTTACGACAGAGATTATTTTCTTCCTTCTACCTACAACTTCCAAACAGATACTCAGATGGCTTAGTTATTCATTTCCTCTTTAAGTCTCAATGTCTTTCCACAGGGCCAGGGAAGGAAAAGATCAAAATTCTAAATCAACGTTACTTTCTCATCATTATAAAGTTTAAAAAAATGGTAGTCCAATCATCGTAAGTTAGAAATAGACTGTTACTTTTACTGTTCTTTTTTCCCTGAACATTCAATTTTCGACGTTTTTTGTAGCTGAAGGGATTTGCTTTAAAACAATGTTATATATAAAAGGTAATAGTGAAAACCTTTTCTTGTTCCTCTCCCTTTAAGTTTTCAAATGCCCTCCAACCAAATGCCTTCAAGAACGTATCGGTAGCTGGGCAAGTTTTACTTAATATTTATGACACATAAGTTAGGACACTACAGTTAAGCAAGAAACATAAGCAAGAGCATTTTAGAAATGACTTAAAAGAATTCAGACTTAGGGGCTGGGGATTTAGCTCAGTGGCATAAGCGCCTGCCTTGCAAGCAGGCAGTCGTGAGTTCAATCCCCGGTACCGATAAAAACGAAAAAGACCAAAAAAAAAAGAATTCAGACTTGTATTATATGATTTAAAGTTATGTTCAAGGAAGTAAGACTGTGTTCTAGACTGGACACTATCATCTAAGGCTAATTCTATAATAATCACAATATATCTTGGGAGGACAAAAGACTAGTGGCCTCAAGTTATAAATGGTAAAGTAGCAGCAATCACGCATATTTAGTCAATATTCAGCTGTGCTTTTTTATGCTTTGTTACGTACACTGACTTTGCTTTTTATGTCCTAATACAAGTTTACAGCATATTCTAGGTTTCTGTTTCATTTTCAAGTCACAGAATAGCCATGTCTGATGCTGATGTTCTGTAAAATTATGTTCAAAAGGGGTATAACAAAGCCTATCTATGAATGCCAAGGCAATTTCTGATTCAGAGACTGCTTTTTCTCTCTCAAGTTCTACAATGTATTTCAACATACAGATTTAAAATTTCTCCTGATATATTACATTAGGCCTTACTAAAAATACTTGCATCAACGTCTAACGGTTAGAAAGAGATATGAACAAACAAATCTATGAACTTAGTATTAAAAAATAGGGCAAATGCAAGCAGGAACACGGAGATAACATAGGATGTTTAGAGTTATCACAAAAAAAAGTAACAGTAGTAACAATTGCATTATTTTTTCACATAAAGTGAATATATACACAAATACATTAAAAATGCTTCATTTTTTTCCTCTCACTAAAAGCATAATACTATATTGGGACAATTTATGAAACCTGAATACTATCTAGGGATAAGAAAATGACACTGTATCTACGTTAAGTTCTTCAACTTTAAAACTGTATTGTGATTATGTAATATGATATCCTTGTTTTTAAGGAAACACACACAGGTTTATTTAAGGGTAAAGGAATGTGTACCTGTACCTAAATCAAGCAATCCAGGGATAAAACTGTATGTTATGCGGTATTAAATGAGAGTAAGACAAAATGTTACTGTTTGAACAACCTACATGAAGAAAACATGAAGAAACTAATTTTAGTATTGTTACTTATCCCTAAAAGTTAAAAGAAGCCATTGTCAGGCCTCAAAAACTAGAAACTGACAAACATCAGCACTCACTAATCAAAAACCGAGAGAGAAAAGTCAATAAATTAACTAGAAGAGATGAGACTAATATCTACTGTACTCAAGTCTGAGTTGCTTGCAACTAGCAAAGCTCAAAGTATCAACATAAGGATAGGTAATTAATCAGCAGGTTATAACTTTCTTATCTCTAAGACAATGATCTGATTTTTCAGTTTCCTCTAAAGGTCACTAGAGGTCTTCTCAGGATCTGATATTATTAGTAAGTTTAAAACATTCTTTTAAAACTCTTTCATCATTGGTAAGCAAATGAATAGCTAATTTTGACATTACACATCAGAGCTATTCAGGTCCTAATCAACCCCATGCTGTTTGAAATAGCATGTCTAGATGATAGGACATTTCAGGAAACTAATCTAAGACTTTATAACTTAAGTGATTATACCCCTGGTACCCCTAAAACATACTGTTAAATATATCATTTACCTGAGAACTGCCACTGAAACCTGGAGGTTGGCTGTATTCTGTGGAATCAATAATACTACTGCAAAATGAAGAAAGAAAAAAATGTGATTTCAGTATTTATATTACTTTCGCAACAGAAAAAGTAGATATAAATAAAAATGTATCTATAAGTCTAATATTAATTTTAAGCAAACATTTACTGTCAATCATTTAATTAGATATCAAACATACAACCCATAAACATAAAACTAGCAAATACTTAAACAATTTATCATTTCATCCACTATCTCCCAACAGATACACAAAGTTAGACTACAAAATGGGAATACTTAGAAGGTAATTGTACACATGTATTTTTTGTCTGTATTTCATTTCCAAACTATGATTTTTTTTGAATTTTTAAGGAAAGGAAGACTCATAGTAGTAGGAAAAGAGCACAAGCATGCAATCAAAAGCTATGGTTAACATACACTGCTAAGCCACTAGAAAGCTACAAGCGCCTACACAATCACTACTGTTTCCTCACTGCAAATTAAGGTTGGTATAAACTATTTCTAGACTGTGTTTCAAGTCCCCAAAATATTACAACTATGTGAAGTAAAAAACAAAATTACCAAAGCAATAGGACAACTGTAAAATGACAACAGTCTTTCACAAAATCCAAAATTTACGTACTAGTTTTTAGCTGCCCTGGTCAAACACAATCTGTTTTCCCATCTGTACTATTTATTTAGTGTATCTTCTGTGCATTCTTACCTAATTTGAGAAAAAACTAAAAGCCCAGAATATCTTTTTCTTCCTCTCTAGCTTACCACTTTTTAACAGTACTATCTCATCTCATTCTTTAATAAACTAACCTATAAAAATTATCAACAGCTGGAATTGTGTAACATACATGCCAACCATGATAAACTGTTATTTACATTTTTACACTGTTCTTTCATATTTCTGCAATAAAGGTGTTTATATTGTCTACCCCAACTGAGGTACTAAACACTATTCAACTACTACTCAACTACACAGAATAATTATTTCTCAAATTACTTTAGACATTTTAACATGAAAGTTTAGAAGTAAAAAGTTTCAACTTTACTTGAAACTTCAGCTAATAACTGGACATTATGAGTTATCCATTTTATTTTACCATTAATTCCTCTAACTAATGAATGATAGTACGTCACAGAGGTGTGAGATGAGAAAATGTGTGTAAAGTTCTAGTACAATGCTAAAATATGGTTAACAGTAAATTTTGGCTTCTATTTACAAAATTGGTTGACAATGAAGTTTTACCTTTTGTAAATATCGTAAGTCATAGAGCACTGTCTTCACAGTTGTCTTTTTTTTAATAGCAGCAATACACTACTACCCAGGTCTTAATCATGTTCTTGTCTGTTGTAACAGTAAAATTCAATTATACAAGAAAAAGGCTTTCCTTATGCTACAAAAATTTACGCTTTTTTGCTGTGGGTTTCTTCCAATGAAATAAAGCACCACTCACTTTCTCTATAGCATCAAGTACTTCCACATGCTATTCTCAGTCTATTCCATACATGGGTTAACAGGGCCAAAAGTGAGATGCCATGCATTCAAAAGACTGCTTTTGTGGTGGGGCACACCTGTAATTCCAGCACTCTTCGAAGATGAGGCAGGAGGATTGCAAATGTCAAGCTCAGCCTAGACAGCGTAGGTAGACCATGTCTCAAAATGTTAAAGGGAGGAAGGGAAATTCAGCTCAGTTTAAAGGCCCTAGATTCAATTTCCAGCATCAATTTTTTAAATAAAGTCTTTTGCTCATGAAACCCAATTATCTACCATCTGTATAGCATTAATAAATTTATACAGGTGTATGTTCAGAAGTCAACAGAATGACTTCTAGCTATGACTTTTCATGGCTTTGTAAGTCTAAATTTTTTAACTGCTAGCCTTAATGATACCGATATCATCTTAGCATAATATTAAAGAGATGTTTAAAGTATGTATTAAAATTGCCAACTAGCTTGAGATATTGATATGTCTTAAATGGTGTTTTAATAATGATAAGCAAATTTTGAGCCACTATGTTATATTCCTCTTTTATGCTCTGTAAATGGAGATTTGGGGAAAAAATCCCACATTAACTCACTCCATTTACAGACACAACATAGGGGAAAAAAATGAAAAACAGTGAACTCCAAACACAAGACAGTGTCAGTTTCAAGTAAACATTAATAAAGTTATAAAAATTTAATAAGGACATCAAACATGGTAACAGAAAGAAGAAATTTTCAAAGTAGCAACCAAAAGTGAATTAGGAATACACTTCTATTAAAATGAGGAAAATAAAGTAATTCCTAATGTTCTTGCTGATGACAACTAGAAATTCATCTAAAAATGTAAATGAAAACACTGCAGCAGTTACCCTGGAGTAAAAAGAAATTCAGTTAGGTAGTCACACAAACACACTGACTTCAGTTTTTGCTTCCAAAAGCAAACATAACTCATAATTAAAAGACAGATTGTTGGGGCTGGGGATTTAGCTCAGCGACATAAGCACCTGCCTTGCAAGCAGGCAGTCGTGAGTTCAATCCCTGGTACTGATAAAAAGGAAAAAGACCAAAAAAAAAAAAAAAAAAAAAGACAGATTGTTAAGTCAGTTTCACTTATAAAATACCCTCTGATCAATAGATAGGTAAGAGACAACAGCAGCTTATTCTTGCTGCAAATAATAGGTTTATTAATTTTAGACTGGATTTTTATCTGAAAAAAGCAATTTAAAATGTAAATTATTAATATACATATTAGCCAAATAATAATGAAAAGACAACTTTTGAATCAATAAAGCGAAGTAAGCACACTCAGCTCATTTAAGTCTGAACATAAGTCATTGAGCATAGGATTTTTTGAAAAAAATAAAAGAATCAAATAGGCCAAAAACTGCCAAGTACACACATGAAATTTGATGCTATCATTGACATTTTTAGCCCATTAACTTAGAGCAAAAAATTGTAAGCCTCTATACTTAATACAGTAACTCATATAGCTACAGAAACAATGTTTCTTTCCAGTATTCTTCATACTGAGTCAGCTTCCTCAAAGCAAAACACATTAAAGTAACTTGAAAAATTTTTACTACTTTAATAATTTTACATTAATGGTAAACCTCATAAATACTAACAAGCAAAATTCTTATGGCCTCAACTTTACAGACCCTCCTCCACCCTCTCCAGTCAAAATCAGTCTAACTGTCCATTTTTTCCTTTTATATTCTCCATACCTTTTAACATTTGACACAGTCATATTAACCAAAACTGATGTAGATAATCCATCCACTGATGTGAATAACCTGTCAACTGATAATATCTACTGAATCTCTACCATGTGCCAGACATTATTTTCATTTCTTTAAACGTATTATCACATTTTGTCCAGCAATTCAAGTAGTTATCCTTATTTTTCATATGAAAAAGCAAAGGTATGTACAGAAAATAATAAACTTCACTAAGGTCACACTGGTAATAAGTTTTAGAAATCAAATTTAAACTCAGGTAGCATAATTCCAGAATCCTTATGGTACAACCATCAAAGTGACCCATACTCTTTTTGAAGAAACACTACCATGTTCAGTTTGAGCAGAAAACTTTCATGTATCACCTGTTCTCAACTCTGAAATGTCTTCCACAACCCTTTCATTTTCCAAAATTTTTACAATAGAAATGCCTTAAGAGTATCATTTATGTCTCTGTGTGATACAGAGCAAATTAAAATTACTTTGTCTCTCTAACTCAGTTTACTAACTGGTAAAATAAAATGCAGAGATAAAATCTATTATATAAAATCTGTTTTGAAGAAACAGTCTATGTAAATTACAAGGCAGTACCCAATACTTAGCTACAATATTATTCTAACCGTTGAAAATTTTGCAAATAAAGTTCTCCAGGGCAGTATTTCCAGGGAAGATTTCTGATTTTGATACAAATATCATGCTTTAGAAGTCCAGAAAAAATTTTCCTCTTTTACCAGTAGCACAAAGTTACAAAGAATTGCAATTATGCATAAGGAGGGAACATAATATTGTATTGATTTTAACAATTGAGTTACTACACAATAATCTTGAAGTTGAAAAAAAGAAAAGTTGAATAAAGAAAAATGACTTTAAAGTTTTCCCTGTAAAAGAAGTTCTCTTCTTAGGGAGAAACTTCTGGCAACTGTAAAAATGTATGTGTGGAAATTTTCTGAAAGATGGAACAGGTCTAAGCCTATTGATTCACTGCCTTTTTTGGAAAGAAAAGCTTTGCTTAGTAGAACTACAAAAATAAGGGAAAAAAACAGCTAAAAAGAATGAGTCACAGTTTATAACACAAAGTCCTGTATTTGGTTACACACTTTATATTCTGTTACTCCTTCCCAATTTATTTATATTTCCTAGCAGAGAAATGTTTAACTATCAGATGATATAGGAGCTACATGGTCTTAACAGTTACAAAATTACATTGAAAGAACTACAGAAAAAGGTTTTAAAAGTAAACTTAGAGAAAGTATTCTAAAGCAATAAAAGATTTAAAGGTTATGATATCAGAACAAAGAAAGTATGACAGGACCTGGGTACGGAACAAACTGCAGAAATGCAAAACGGTAGCATCGCTAGAAGGTTTATTGTTATAATGGACCCGGTGGGAAGCAGGTGGGACCCTGAGCACATGATCTGGTACAATGGCACCTCCTTTTCCAGGTTTTCCTATGCTCTGCCTCGTAGCTGGCCATGCCTTGATCAACTTTTCCTCCATCATGCCCCTCAGCCATGCCATCTCAAGCAAGAACTGGCTGGCTGTCCAGGGACTCAAACATGAGCCAAAATAAACTTCTCCTTCTTTAATTTGCAGTTGTAGACTATTTTGTCACAGCAACAAGGAAAATGACTAAGTCAATAATCAAAGGGATGAACTTTCCTGTATGACTCTAACTTGAAAGAGCAAAAGCTTGTTATGTATGCATAACAAGACCTGATCACTTTCATAAATAGAACCCACAGGAAACAAACAATAAATACCAATAACTTGTTTTGCTCAAGAAGACTTAATTTTAACTCTCCCAAGCTCAGGAACTGAGATGTTTTGAAAACATTACAGAAAGATATGTAACTTTACTCCCCACTAAAAAAGTAAGAAATGAAAAACTTTACCTCATCCTTCACAATGTGATATATGATACAGTTACATAAGCTTACTGTTAAGTGTTTGAGCTTTCTTTTATAAAATGAAAAATATATGTGTCTGAGTTAGATTTTAGAAGACGTCAACAGTGTTGGCAAAACAGATACAAAACCAACTAAACTTGTGTTTCCATACCTTCCTAAGCATAATTTCCACCATTTGTCTGCATGTTTATCTCTAAGATCTGTTTCTGAACCAATGGGTCATATTTGGTAATAGAATTCAAAATCTCTACTTCATGCAGTGGTTTGGCTTAATACTAATGAACTCAAACTGGCCTCTATAAGACCTCAGATTTCAGAATTTAAATGGACTGCTAATATCTTCATCAAGCAGTGAAAATTACAGTGTACAGAACCCAAAGATGCCTACAAGTCAAACATAATGAAGTTTTAAAGTTAAAATGCATTTTGATAAATAAAATTCTTAGAATCATAAAGTCTGCATACACTGTACTATATTTTCATAACTATCAATTCAATAGCTAATGTTACATCTCATCTGAAGACAACCTCATTATGAGAAGAGGTTCCAGAATCTGTCAGTGCCTAACAGTGTTGACATGTGCCTGGTACATTTCAAATACTGGCTGAGTGACTTAAAATAAATTCTTCAAATGTTCTAAATAATACCCTTGCAAGAAAATTATACCTTTCAAGAAACATTTTCATAACTTGTTGCATTACCTATCAATTTTAATGAGAAAATGATATATAAAGATACCCATATATCATTATCAGTTAAGCTCATGTCTTTATTTTCTATTTATTTTTGTTCTAGTTCAACTTTAAAATTTAATGTCATAAAAGAAAAGAGATCAGGAGAGAAAGAAGGGCAAGGCAAGAGAGACAACAGAGAAGACAGACTTGATAACCTATGTTATATGGGTATAAGAAAATGCCACAATGTAACCCAGTAATACGAATAATATATGCACCAATAAAAAATTTAAAAGACATGCAAATGACTGGTCAAGCATATGAAAAACTGTTCAAGTTCTTTGATATCTGAAGAAATGAAATTAAGCCAATAATGAAAAACAAGTAAAGAATAAGTAAATGAAAAAATAAAAATTCAGTATCTTTCAATGCCTATGGCAGTAAGTCCAAGTCCTTCACAAGTAGAGGGTCAGCATAAGGCCAATCACCTTTAACAGAACAATAAAACAATCAACTGGTTTTACTACCACTCCTACACTATAGGCAAGCACTAAAACACAGTAAAGCATTAAGTATACCTGAGGTTTCTTAAGGCTTTTTAAAAAAATAATTATGTGGCTTTGGAGAATGAGTGTAAGGGGGGAGTGTTTGCTTGTGTATAGATCTCCTGCATTGCTATATACAATCTTTCTCTCTTAAGTACAGGAAATAAAGGTTATATTAAAAATGTTTAGAGTGGGCTGGGGATTTAGCTCAGCGGCTTAAGCGCCTGCCTGGCAAGCGCGAGGTCCTGAGTTCAAGCCCCGGTACCGCAAAAAAGAAAAAAAAAAAGTTTAGATTTATACATAGGAAAGGTCTATTTAAAATTAACAATTACTAATAATTTATAAAGATTACAATGAGATATGAGCATAGCAATATTTCAGTTCCTAGGCTTTTAGAAAAACTTATGTTCTTAAGTAAAATAAAGCAGTTGAGTCAATAACTGCCTAAAACTACTAAGTCCCTAAACATTAACATGTGAGAAAGGAATCATTAACAGCACATTATTTACTAGAGATGAGCCAATCAATGATCCAACATGTAAAACATCAAGAACATATAAAATCAAAATTCCCATCTATATTTTATTTATATCTCCCTCTTCCTGTATCACAGACTTTAAGAACAATTCAGAATTTAAATTGATGGGGCTAGGGATTTAGTGCAGTGGCAGTGCCTGTCTGGCAAGCACAAGGTCATGAGTTCCATGGCCAGTACCAAAAAAAAAACAAAAACAAAAACAAAAACTGATATACAGTTCTCTTAAAAAGAGTTAAATTTACCATCAATAGCAAATTTCTTATCATTGAAAGTATTTTAAAGATAAGACACTATAAATCAGAAACTATTACTATTTTATACTGTATTACTATTTTATTTTTAGGAAAACAAGATAAATTTAAAACTAGCAACTATCTGGATATTATAGTAAAACCAGCTAAAGCAGAGAAGCTTCAAGTACTGTGCTTCAAACCAAGTTCTTTGAAGTTCTGAAAACACAGATGTGAGACTGATAACTGGTAATTCTGAAATACTTGCTTAAAGACAAAAAAGCAACTATGAAACAATTATTTCTAAGACAAGTCATATTTATGTAAAGCACTGAGACATTTACAGACAAAAATTGTTAACAGCAAACTGGAAAAGAATTTAAAATCTCGAGGAAAGTATACCAATATTCTTTATCCCACCATATTTACAGTTAGCCCTAGAAAGAGATCAAGTTTCTTACTGAGTTTCTCGCTTCCCATTTTTTGGAATCAGCCATTTAGTTGTGCTTCCCATTCACATACACACTTAAACTAAGCAAACTTTAAGGAACCCCAAAGCCACATTTATTAGTCCTTGTAAAATAAAGTCCACTCCACTGACCTCTATCAAAAATTCACGGATAATCACAACCAATCTAAAATGTTTCCATCTAAACAAAATAGCACTGTCTTCATGTTGCCAAGAAAAAGAATGATAAAAATGTTTCACTTCATTTAAATGTTGAACTAAAACTTTAAAAATGTATAGAATATTAATGATTCTCTAAAGAATGGACTTTACATATATACTCATAATGATCCTTTTAGATAAAGAATTAAGTCCATTTTGAAAAATCAAGCTTATCTACCATCCTCTCACTGACATGTTATATCTCTCTCACACATACACATATGTAACAATAAAATGTAAACTACAGTTCACAATGCAGATTATAAAAACTTTCTTCCTCAGAATCTAAAGCAAGATTATTAAGTCCCTGAGGGCATCAATCTGGTTTGAATCGATTCTCATGAGAAAGTTGGCACCGGTGAAGATTTAAAAGGTTAAAAACTATTCTACTGAAATGTATCAAGAGAATAATCATGTACTCATCCCACTCCCAATCCAGTAAAGCCTACATGATAATTCTGTTGTGTGTTTGTTTGTTTGTTTATTTTTTGATACAGGTTCCCTCCATGTAGTTCAGATTAGCATTGAACTCACTATATATAGCCCAGACTGGCCTGGAATACAAGATGATCCTCCTGCCTCAGCCTGGAGTGAAAGAATTACATACATGTGCCAACATGCCTGGCTGACAATGTTTTAAAACAAAATCAAAATAATTAGTTTATGTCTTAAGTATACTATAGGCCATTCTTCAATTAAGTATCATGGACTATGAAAGCTAAGTGACATTCTAGGTTAAGTATTTACTCAAAAATATATTTAAGCTCATATGTTCATATAAAAATGAAATTTAAGAAAAAATTCATATTCATAGGATTTTCATAAAGGATAGGAAATTCACACAAACTACATTATAAAAGTAGGAACAAAATAAATGGGACTTTTATTTAAATAAGTGATCAAGATTGTGTCTTGTTTCCCTTCCTCTTCCCTCACTTTTTAGGGAAACAGTCTATAAAAATAATATAAGCTTGCCATAAATTGGATTCTTAAGAGATAGAAAGAGGGACTGGAGAGGGGGAAATGATTTAAGTGATGGTTTCCAGGCAAAAGAAACAATGTGTTATGAATTACTTTCAGCAGGAAAGAAAGCTCATGTTTGTAGCAATAATGCAACAGAGAACAGGTGAGAAAAGACCACTGCCAGACTCTTTGTGATTCTTAGATCTAAAGAATGCAGCAAGATGCCAGACAGGATGTAACGATTATGCAAGTTAGGACAAACAAAAAATGGTGTAAAGAGGATCCTTTTATTTGGATTTTTTAGTTTCCTACAAATGCATAGTTCAATAAACATAAACCCAGGTTCTACATAAAAGATTCAATGACACAATACATAAAGAAGGTCCTTGTTATAGAAAAATAAATGAATCCTTAAAAGGCTTTAAAAAAAATAAATGAGTCCTAAAAAGCCTTTTTTAAAATAATACTGCTCAAAAGAAAGAGCAAATCTTAATATTGAGGACTGAAAACCAAAGCTATCTAGCATTTAAACAATGTGCTAATAATTACAAAAAAATTAATATTATTGCAACTATATGTATTTCTTAACAACAACAAAGAAAAAACCAAATATAGATAGTATTAACATTCTTCACAACAATTATTTGGTATCTTGATCTTAAGGGTCATATTTTAATTAAGGTCTACAACAATTTTCCCAAAGACTTTTCTCAATCTCAAAATGATGTCTGAACTACCTGCTTAAAACAAAGTATCAAAACCTTTTTTAAAAAAAAACTGTTTGCCTATTTGCCCTTCAGCTGTTAATAAATATAACTGACAGAATCTCATGACAGTAATTCCAACAGCAATTTTAGCAATTCTCCAGTATTTTCATAGACTTCATGAAATTTTGTATCATTCACAAGAACTGTCATTCTATCTTGTAAATTACTCTTATCTCTTCTACCCATAAAATCCTAATCCAAACTATAATTTTCTTGCTGCTAGACTATTAAAATGCTTCCTACCTCTTTTCTTTGCTTCCAGTATCTTAAGGTTGTGAAAGACAAGATAAGGTGTTCTCTATCTTCCACATGGAACCAACATATACATTTTAAAATCTAAATTTGATTCTACATATTCAATAACTTTTCGTATTTTCTCTTTTTTTCAAGTGTTGGTTTAAATGTCACGCCATGGAGAAGTCCAACTAACCAAACCACATGCAATCTTCTGTATTAATATTATGTTACTTATTCGCTTATTTAATATCTTCCCCAACCTCCACAAACATATCTGAATGATAAGTCCCGTAAGCACAGGGATTTTGTCAGCTAGATTCAACACCTAGAATAGTGTCTAGCGTATTAGATGCATTCAATACAGAAAATAAGTATAAAAATTAAATAAGAATACTTAAATAAAGAACTAAATAAACCTGAGTTATTAAAAAAAAAATACCAAAGGGAGCCAAATTAACAATGTATCTAATGTCCTCACTTTAAATCTATGAAGAGTATACATCAAGGAAAAGTCAATGAATTAGAGGAAAAGTATAAGATTTTTATAGCATTTTCACTCGATATTACCATTTCATATTCCCAAATTTAATTTTGAATATTATCTGACTTTAACTCATAACATAGCTATACAGCTACCATTATTTCAAGAAATTCAACCAACTTTTAATCCAACTATGAGTTCAAAATATATATACAACTCATCACTATTTCTTAATCAAAAGCATTAGCAAAACAGATGGGCCATCTGAATCTCATTTCTAGATCATAACCTGAAAAAGTTTCTCTGGGGTTTCCTACATTCCACTGAAAAGTCTCATAAGGACTAGCACTGCATGTATACTTGGTACTACAAATCCTAGCTAATTCCTAGGTTAAGCTTTGTACCTGTGTGATGGAGAAGGAGCTTCAAACTGAGGCACTGTGCTATCTTCACTCACAGGAGAGTACAGGCCGCTCATTTCCTAAAAATACAATTAACTGAATTATAGTAGATATCAAACAGAAGATGAACAACTCAAAAACACAATATTCAATTCCCTTCTAGAAGTGGATTTTCATCCATTCCTTTTGGTGTCAACACCGTAATTTCTCAAGGATTCTTTTCTAGAGAGAATAAAAGCAAAGAAAATCTGAAAATTTACAGTACAAATTGTTAAGGAACTATAAATCACCTATTACTATTTGTCACTAATGATGCCATCAAATATAGAAAAAAAAAAACCAAGTATTTTAAAGAAAAACAATATACCATATGAACGCTAGCAAATCAAATTATCAAATTGTGTGATTACCTACTGATATGCATTAGAACAAATAAATATGAAAGTGTGATAACTGGATCATCAGGTGCAAGAATTTAAAATAAAAAAGAAAGCAGGTATCTCATTTTCTGCTTTAAAAAAATTCCCTAGACAAGAAGAAAACAACAAGTTTATTAATTCAAAATTGAGCTTTCTTTTATAATGACAAACTCTAATTTTTATCATTAAACCTAAGGAAAAGGCCTCATGATCAACTATTATCACATAAATTACAGTTTTAAATCATAGTAACGATCAGCCTTCTTTTATATTTTATATTTTGATTACTGGAAAAACAGGAAATTTGAGAATGTTTCACAGGCTACATTATCAGACAGAAGTATGGCCGGACAATTCAGGCTCAGCTCAATTATACAATCAAGCAAGTAACACAAATATAGTACATGAGATACTGAAAATCCACAAAGTATCAACTCCATTATTCTTGAACATTTTCTGCATGATGGAAAAAGAAAATTATAACATGTGAATAATAAAAACCACACCTTAAATTTAAATACTGCCAAAAGCAATAAATCACTTTATAACCCAATAACAAACAAGCTCACAATAATCCTCCCAAAACATTTTCTCTATATTAAAATGAGAACAAATTTACATATAAATTCCCAGAATACTGCCAATATATTCTCTTATCTCTCTTTTAGTTAATTTTACAATTTAGTAAATATAGTAGATAAAAAATTTGACTTAATAAAATGGAATACTGAAGAACTGTTTTAATAGTAACAATGAGGATTCTAAGTGTTGACTTAAAGTTAACATAATAAAATATCAAGAAAAGTAAACGATTTTTGTTCTCATTTTAATATAGAGAAAATGTTATATTTTCCCATAGAACCGCACACTTGATCAAAACTAAAGTACCACCTATTACGTTCTTTATAACAAGACCAATCCCATATATTTAATGCAGCGACTTAAAGGAAAGGTGAAAATTTCATGAAACTGAAAAATTGCTAGAGATGTGAGAAACTGTTTTATTTCTTACTTCCACTCTTTTAATATCCTCTTCCAAAACACTTAGTTCCTTCTGGATCTGTTCCAGTTGCTGTAGATTAAAGAGAGTGGGGGGAAAATATAAAGCTTAAATCAAACCATGCCAGTATCATCATGTTCATAAAGTATATTTGTTAAATGATTTCTTGAAAACTAACATTAATGGTAAATTAGAGAATGAAAAACAAAATCACCATTTTAAAAAAAGCAGCTGCAAACTGTTAAGTTCAAATGTAGTAACTAAATCTTTAAGAAAACACAATGTTGTACTTCTTTAATACAACAGAGATTGACTTTATAATAAAAATATGAAAGATGAACAATGACAGTGACTGAAAAAAATACCCACAACACTCAAAGGACTTTCACATTACCTTATTTATTAAAAATACAAAAACAAATTCAGCATGTCTCATCAATCACCCCATCTTAAAAGTAAAAGCCTGAAACAGGTTAAATCCCACCACCTAAAAGCAATCATAAATTAGCATCTTAACATGTTCTAATGGACTTTTAAAACATATTCAAGATTTTCAATCTTTCATATTTTCTCTGTTGCATCATCATCATCATTTTCCATGCTACTGTACTGCAAACACCTTAACGATGTATAACATTTAACAATACAGGTAAGTATTTATCTTTTATTAGAGATTTAAATTGTTATGAACTATGGTAACTAATTCTAGAAGCTAGGAATAGTGACGCACACCTGTAATCTCAATTCTGGGAGGCTGAGACAGGTGGATAACAAGTTCAAGTCAACCTGAATTCACTGAATTAACACTATGAATGACAGCCTGTCTCAAATTTTTTGAAAGGGAATAGGGACTGCAGCTCAATACACAGGTCACGGGGTCAATCCCCAGTACCACAAAGAATAATAATAATTTTGGAACATAAGTTCTTTCAGATTTTCTCATTTAGAATTTAGCAAACATTTCAGATTTTATTAAGTGTAAAATGAAAATTGTTGAAAGCAAGTTAGAAAATCTTCATTATGTAACACACTATTGCTTTCCAGAAACATGATACCAATTTAAATTTCTATCACAGCATAATCTGTTGTCTTATTCTAACCAGAAATATTGAATAGATTTTTAAATTATATATATAAATTCAAAATATAAAGTAACAAATACATAATATTGTCAGATGTGAAACAGATACTATTCCCTTTAAGAAGCCGAAGCACAGAAGGTTAATGAAGTTTGCCCAAGATCATTCAGCAGATAAGTGGAAGAACTTACTGTATTATTCCCTTCTCCACATCCCACAGAGGACTGCACCCAGTACCTACAGACTCAGCTGTATGTACAGTACCTACCTGCATACCTTGGTTTTTATTTTCAGGTAAGATCTCACTAAATCGCTGAGGCTGGGTTCAAACTTGTAATGCTCCTATCTCACCCTCCCAGAGAATTGGGATTATAGGTATGTTCCACCAGGTTTGGCTTAGGACTAAAACTCAAATCAAGGTGACCTTCGTGTTCCAGAACCTATGCTTTTAAAAACTACTAAAGTTCTACTGTGTTTAAAAGTAGTATATTAATGTTTTGTTTCTTTAATGACTAAGTATGTGTGTGTGTGTGTGTGTATGTGTTCAGGTTTGTTAGTGTTAGTGACTTCTGTAATAATGTAGGCACAGTTGGTAATCTAGCTGACAACTTATTAATTCAAATATTTTGTTAAGCATTGAAAAGAACAGCAGAATGGAGGCTGGCCATCTGAACAACTGGACAAATACAATAAAATCAAAAACTAAGTCTTAAAGAACTAAACAGAACATTCCCAGGTGGAAAACAGTGGGTACAGACAGAATAACTAGAGTAAAAATTAACACTTGCAATAGTTCAAAAGGTACAAGAAAGGGATATAATAAATCTGAAGCAATGGTAACTAATGGAATTGCCCAATATCAATTAGTACTGCGTACTTTAAAAAGATAAAAACAAAGGACTGATGGTAAGAAAAGTCCATGTTAAAAAACAAAAACAAAAAAATGGACAAAGGAAAAAGCATTATTAACCAGGAAAGCCACAAAACCAAAGGAAAAGTCAGTATATTATCAGACAAACTACGACTTATCACAGTGAAAATCACCACCAAAGACTTCTGACTCATTCATCTATTTTAATAAACTTTGGTACACCTTAAAATGTGTTACATAATATTTTTGCCTTAACACAAACACTGCTCTTCCTGAAAAGATACTTCTTGCCTTAGAACTCTCAAAAAAAGGCTGATCAACTGAGAAGTTCTCAAATGCTCCAGTTCACAGGATTTGGTAGGAATTCACAACTTCTATTCCATTCCATTGCTACTGCCAACATCATCCTAACACAAAAATGACTCCAATCTAGCACATATAACACAACTGAATTGCTCTCTATCAATTTTAGTTATTTTTAAACATGAGTTATTTCTACCACCACTAAAGACAGTTTATGACCACTGACAATTCCACTGATGCTGACCACAAGGTCAGTAAGGTATCCCCTTAGTGACTTCTTAAAATTTTCATTTAATTACTCTTAAAACCTTTATGAAAATAAATGTTTTATTCTGAGGGGTCTTTAATATGATTGCTTAAAAAAATAAATCTAAAAGAATAAAACTAAGGGGGCTGGGGATTTAGCTCCGCGGCATAAGCGCCTGCCTTGCAAGCAGGCAGTCGTGAGTTTGATCCCTGGTACCGATAAAAACGAAAAAGACCAAAAAAAAAAAAAAAAAAAAAAAAAAGAATAAAACTAAATATTAACATTGTCAACATCAAATGACATCCAACATCATTTTATATAATACACAACTGAGATAAGGCAACAATTTTCACAACACTGTTGGAAATAAAAACATGTAGCCTGAGAGCTCCAAATATCAAGTGTTCCTTTCTTTGAAGATACGGTCATCGTCTCAAAGTGCCTTCACACTTTTGTTGGATAATATATTTATTGCTATATGGAGGCTACTGGCACATAAGGTGAAGTATATAAAATTGCCAATATGCAAGTAATTCTTACTTCTAAGAAAGGTAATTTCATGAGTCTATTTAAAAAAAAAAATAACCAAGACAAAAACACTGCCCTGACGAACTTACCTGCAGAATATAAAACCAAAGGATATAACCTATTAAGTCTGAAAGGTATCAGGCAATAAACCTTAAAAAGGAAGCTACACATGGTGATGTATGTCTGTGATCCCAGCACTCCGGAGGCTGAGATAAGAGAGAACTGCAAGTTCAAGCAAACCCTCATAACTAAGACCCTGTTTCAACATAAAAAACAGGCTAGGAATATAGCTCAGTACAAAGGCCCTACATTCCATCCCCAGTATTGCATGATTACACAAGTAAATAGCAATTTTTTAAAAAAGGAAACAAAATTATATTATTAATCTTTCACCAACAAAATAATTAATATTTACTAATTTTTATTAACAATAACAAGTTGGAGAAATAACACAATGCTATCTCAGAGCATTATCCAACAGTAGCATTCTCCTAATAGTGTAAAATGCTAAAGAAAATGCATGGAAACAGTTACATTTAAATGAAAAGTTTCAGATGCCCTTATGAAATGAAATGTATAAGAATTCAAAATTTAAAAGTCCTAATAAACATTAGCTCTGATACCTTTGGGATTCATTTGTTTAAATACATCTTTAGAACTCATTTATTTGAACTCTACTAATGGCTGGGAAAAAAAAAAGCCTGGGTATTAAACACATATGAATTCTGTTTTTTATAAGCTAATGTAATCTAGAATACATTTATTATAATTATTTCAAAGTAAAGAATAAACTGCTACATTTTTGGAGAAAAAAAGAGTAGTAAATTGTAAGAATTTTAAGAGTTTACTACCCAATGGAAAGCATTTAGATAAAACAAAAGTGAAGATGAAATGTGCAGGTCAACTGTCTACAATGCCACCCGAAAAATATATACATACAATATCTAATGACTTGATTTTAAACCTCCATGACCTCTATCATTGATAGCTTTAAGATGTAAAGAAACCACAGACCAAGAACGACTAAAAATATGTAAAGAAGGAGCAAAATAAGAAAGCTTATTTAAAAGCAATCACTAAAAACCTATACAAAAAAACGCATTCAAAAACATTATATATGAATATGAGCCAGGCATAGTGACACGTATCTGTAATCCCAGCGCTAGGGAGGCTAAACCAGGAAGAGTACCAGTTCAAAGCTAGCCTAGGTTACACAGTGAGATCCTGTCTCAAAAAAGAAAAATAACATACGGTCAAAACAGAGTTCTAAAAAAGGAGGTCAATAGTCCACAAAAAAGCCAAGCTGGTGACATACACCAGTAATTGCGAGGTACAAGGAAACAAGCAGCAGCCTGACCTGGGCAGCTTAGCAAGACTGTCTCACAAAGGGAAAAAATAAAAAAGGATGAGAGTGTAAGTCAGTTTTCTCTGCATTCAATCTCTAGTAAAACCAGAGGAAAATCCACAGGGAGAAAAATATAATAACAGCAGCAAAAGACAGAGAAAAGAAACAAAATAATAACATGATAGGCTGTAATGTTCTAAATAAAAGATTGAAAGTGGTTTAGTGGTTTATACACTATCTCAACTATATACTGCCTATGAAAAATGTAACTCAAACACAATGATTCAATATAGATGTAGTAAGAATACAGACTCAGAAGGACACATAATTTTTTCCACAAATTATCACTTTATGATGCACTTGTAATTGCAAAATACACAGTATTTCCAAATACAAGTATTTTAAAATTTAATCAACTACAAGGTAGTGAAGCAAATGCAGTATCCTAGGTATTTCCTGATAATACTGTAATTAAAGCATAAATTTATAATAAAAAAGAAACTTCATGTTCAAGTAATAAGTTTATTTCTAAATAAACCACATCCCTAATAAAAAAGTATAATGAAAATAAGAATTATTTTGGATTAAACAACAACAAACAAAATAAGATACCAAAACCAATATGTGCAGCTAAAAACAAAAAGAACTATGGCCGAAAATGTTTATAGGAGAAAAAGAAATCTGCACAATAATATGCACATCCAGCTTAGGGCATCAGAAGGAACAAAATAAACCTAGAACAAGTATGATGGAAATAACAAAGAACTTAAAGGGAAAACAAACATTAAAGAGAGGATCAAAAAATCCAGAAGTTGGTTCACAAACAACACATAAAATTGATACATGTCTTTCAAGAACTGATCAAGAAGAAAAGAGGAAAAGTAAACAACATGAGACACAGGAGTAGGAATGAAAGACATCAATGAGAATCCTGGGGATACTAAACTTTGGGACTCTGTTAAGACCCATCTTATGCCAGAAAGTTTTAAAATTATATTGAAAAAATAAAATTGTAAGAAAAAATGACTCATTTAAAAAGTGTATCAAAAGTGATATATACAACAAAAACTTGAATAAATCTGGACAAATAAATGTTCAACAAGATAGTTGAATTTTCCTGAGAACCACCGCAAGTCCAGACACCTTCACAAGCAAGACTTTTAAACATTTGACAAACACATCAATCCTAAGCAAGCTCTTGCAAAAAACATTTTAAAAGGTATATTCTCCAGTTCATTTGGTAAAGCTAATTAATCTTTGTGACAAAATTGCATGGAATTCATATAAGAAAAAAAAAATTAATCTCACAATTTCACTCATGAATAAAACCATAAAAATCCTAAACAAGATATTAATAATCTAAATCACACGCAAGGTAATGACCAGGACTGGTTTACACAAAGAGATGCAAATAGGGGTAGCCAACTGCCCTGGTGGGTTTTCAAAGAATGTAAACCACCTAGGAAAAGATATTCTTGGGTCAATCAGGATGGCAAGTCATTGTAAGTGCAAAGTTGACTGACTCTACAATGTTAAACCAATGTAATTATTCACTGTAACAGAAGGAAAATAGTGTATCTGTCTCAGATTATAAAAATTTTGAAATATAGTCAATCCCACTCATAAATAAAAAAAATTACTTAACAAACTAGGAATACAAATTTAACTCCTGAATGATAAAAAAACCTACAAAAAAACCTACAGAAAACATCATACCTAATGGTGACACGATGAATGCTTTCACTTTGAGATCAGCATCAAGACTAGGATGCTCAGCTAGCACCACTTCTATTCATCTTTGTACCGGATGTCCTAGCCAGCAGAGTAAGACAAGAAAAATAAATAAAAGATATAAGGATAAGGATCATGAAGATACTAAACTATTATTATTTGCAGGTTATGATGTGTACATAAAACATGAGTCTACAAATAAAATGAAATTAATGAATTTAGTAAGGTTGCTGCTGGATTTAAAAAAAAAACTCTCTGTGAAAATCGACTTCATTTCTATATACCAACAACAAGAAACTAAAAGACACAGGCATCATGTACAAAATCATCAAAAGTTACTAATGAAAAGACTGATAACCTGAAAAATAACAAAAATTTTTAAAGATTTTCTAAAGCCTCAATAAATATACAAAGACAGAATATATACATGTGTCTGTATGTTTATGTATGTATATACACACACACACGCCATAGAGAAACACCATGTCCAATGGTACCCTGCTTCATGAACTCAATTCTCTACATGATTCTGATCACAAGCTGAACTGGCTGAGAACCAAATCAAACTTCCTCATAAGAACAACACTGAACATACTACTGAATTTGATTTGTTTCTTATCCAACCTGATTTGGGACTAGAATCATGAAAAGAATCAAGTTCGTGAACTGGGGCACCACTTTTTATGAAGTAGATAACAGTATTGTAAAGACACATTGTACTGTATTTGTCTGCCCACGGATTCAGTGTAACGCTAATTAAAAAAAAAAATCACAATGTACTATGTGATTCTTAAATATATATAGCTGCAAAAAGCCATGAATAATTGAGTTTCCTGAAACTTTAAAGTTCATTATTTAATACAATACTGTATCCTCAAAAGGATATATTAATACAATTCAAAGTTCATTATTTAATACAATACTGTATCCTCAAAAGGATACATTAATACAATTCAAAGTTCATTATTTAATACAATACTGTACCCTTAAAAGGACAGACAAACAGACCATAGACCAGGAAGGAGAACCTAGAAACACACACATGAATATATGGACATATGATGCATGACAGTGAAATTTCAGAGAAACACAGAAAAGGATGAACTTTTTAAATAACGCTAAGGGAGCCAGATAACCATATGAAAAGATACCCATATATCACATTATACACAAGATAAATCTCAAAGTCTAGATCTGAAAGTTAAAGACAAGCTTCAAGTAAAAAAAATAAAGTATTTGCAGGATCACAAGTGAAAATTTCTTTACCTGTCACAAACGACACTAATCATAACAGGAAAGATGGGTTTTTCTCTATTTAAATTAGAAACATCTGTTCTCAAACTACACCCTTTCAAAAAAACACACAGCCCAGTTGGAAAGAAAGATGCATAAATACTTAAGCAGCAAAAGATTAAAAGAAAAGGAATGATATGACTGCCCTAAATACAGGATATTGGTTATCCAGGGACAAAGGGAGAAGCTACTATCTGAAAAAAGGTCAGAGGGCAGCTTCAGCAATTCCCAAATATGCTGTTATCTCATGAGGATAGTAGTTACACAGGTGATGAGTCTTCCTAAAACTGTAAATTTGATTTATATGGTTTTGTATTTCAAGTAAAAAATAGTTTAAAATTCAATGCACTTAAATTCAAAGCAAAACCAACAGGAAACCAAAACTTATCAAAACTATTCAATAAAATACCAGAAATACCTAAAGGTCTATTTCAAAATTAAATATAAGGCAACTGCTCAAATACTCATATAGATTTGAAAGGATATGATTTTCACACAGAATCCAAAGCCTTTCTGTTCAATCTGACCATGATGTAAGATCAACATGTTCATCTAGATACATTTAATTACTAAATGCGATGTAGGCAGGTTCTACAATGGCCTCCAAAAATCATCCACCTCTTAGCATTGTGTAATTTTAAGTTGGGAATAAATATTTGTTTCTAATGCAGAAAACAGCAAAAGTATTAGGATATAACTTCAAAGACCACATTGTAAAAAAAAAAGTATGTGACATCTGTCTTCAATACCCTGCTACTGCTTTCTTACTCTCCATCTAACACAGACTACTGACATGGAGAAACCCTGGGACCATGAAGAGCTCTTTCCAGTAGCCAGATGAACCTTGAGATAAATGCCTCCCTGGCCAACCACTTGACTGCAGCTTGGTGAGAACCTAAGTCAAGGAACCTAGCTAGCTGTTCTGCATTAAGATTCCTAACCTAACATATTAAATGTTTGATGTTTCAGGTCATCAAGTTTGACGGTAATTGGTAATTTGTTATACAGTAACAGGTAACTCACACAAATGCCTACTATGTGCCTCACATCTTCCATTCTCTTAATATTCTAAAAGCAGTCAGCAGGGGAAAAGTAAAAACTCTTGGGGGGGAGTGTTGCAGTCAGGGTCTTGTCACTGATCTCTCTACTAAGTTGACAAGGCCAACTTGGATCCTCTTGCTTTAGCCTCCCAGAATGCTGAGATTGTAGGCCTATGGCCTTAGGCCCAGCTATATACAAGATTTTATTAGTGTTAAATTACTAGCCAAATATAATAGTAATATTAAATCTAAAAACAGATTTAACTCCAGTACTGTATATCAATTTCTAAAACAATAATCCCAATTAAGGTTACAAACAAAATCACAAATTTCAACATTAATCTTAGAAAAAACAAATATGCCTCTAGGTCATTTTACTTGTGTAAGTTTAAGTATCAAATATACTATAGGAGATAGTATCTTTAACAAATATATTTGCTTTGAGTATTAAACATGCAAATATATTTTATAATATATACAAGAAAATATAAACAATTGATTTATTCTCTGAGCACTAAAATATGAGACATTAATCAACCAAATTTGTAGATTATACCTTATAATGATTATATATCAGTACAATACCAGATTCCAATAATGGAAAAATTTAATGAAATTTAATCAAACTACCAGGTAAATCTAAAAATTTAAACCTAGTTCCCCTGTCATTTGTGTAAAACTGAAATATTCAAAGTCATTCAATAAGGGATACATTAAACAAAAGCAAACCAAATTGTATATAGTCATTCAAAAACAATTCTCCACTGATCTCCCCAATTCTGCATAACTTATGATAGCTTTTGTTCCAAACTGTAATTTCAAGATGTCTGAAGAATGAACATCCTCAGCAGAAGGAGATTTGCTTTCTGACCAAGATAATAAAAAGAGCATCTCCCTACAAGAGAAACTCTGGATGGATGGACGAGCATTCCCCTTCAAAAGATTGGATTTTCCTTAATAACACAGGGTTTCTCTGTGTAACACAAACCCACCAGGTGTGCAAAAACAACCTGGGCCCATCTCCACATTGCCACGTGAGGGTCAGAGTGAATGGTACAAACATGAAGCTGATGCAGCCACATGTTGTATGAGTAAGAAAGTCCTTTTACCTCCAACCCATAGCCTTACATCTTCCACCAACATGCACGAAACTTTGGCAGGCTAACCTATTAGCTGGCTAGTCAAGAGTAAAATAATCTTATAACTTTCAGTTTTATATAGTTATAAGTGCTATCCTATCACCTGAAACTATTTTAAGTCTAATAATTTATTGCAGGAATCAACAGACACCTACAGAAGCAGTGAAAAACACTAAAAAATGAGGGAGCTAACGAAAACTTAAATCCAGGAATTCTTATGCTTGGACTGTTTATTTCATTGGCACCTTTACTTATTCATTATCAGGTACTTTCCAAATACCAAATCTCATTCTCAGTGAGTTCAAAGACTAAGACAAAAAGAAACAAAATAATAACACAAAATTATATATTTTCTATTTAAAAGGGGAAGTATGTATAAAATATGAAAAAGTATCATTTTCTACAGTAAAAAAAGTTGAGTGTACACATGATGCATTAATGATTTCATTTCCATATGTTATAAAATTTTCATCCTTGCTATTCAAAAGGTGGTCCAAGGACCAAGAACTTCAACATCATCCGGGCCTTACTAGAGATACTAGCTTGTCAGGTTCCAACAAAGTCCCCCTCAAATAAGAAACTCCATTTAACGAAATCCTTGGGTGATTCTGAGCATATAGTAGTTTAGGAAGTAGTATGCTACATTAAGACATTTAAACAAATGAGTTACTGAATGCTACCTCCTCCCTTACACCCCCACTAAGACTAAATCTTAAAATGTACCATGAAAGTATTTCTCTTTAACATATATTAAAATCACAACTAATCTAACACAAGTTAAAGATGAAAACAAGTCATAAACCATGTAAAGAATATTTACCTATGGAAAAAAATAGCTAGCTGAATATAATCCAAAACTTATATCAGAAAAAGTTAAAAATAGCTTGGCAAATGTGGCCCTCGCCTATAATACCAGGTACTTGGAGGCTGAGTCTGGAGGATTACAAATTCAAAGCCAGTCAGAGTGACTTAGCAAGCGCCTGTCTCAAAATACAACAGAAAAAAGGACGCGTATTTAGCTCAGTGGTATAGTGCCTCAGGTATTACTTTTAGACTGGGTTTAATCTCCAGTACCACAGAGGGGGAAAAAAAACAACAGCTAAAAACAGCACACAATGAATAATCAAAAGAAAGAAAGAGGTCACATTAAAATAATGTAAAGTTCTGATTACTCTGACATAATAAAAATATTTCTCATCTTTATTTTCAAAAAAAATAAGCATATAACAGTTAATGCATTTAAGAGTAAAAAGTACTATAACTAGATAGTTTTTAAAGTAAATATATCAGAGATTTGAAACAGCTGAGCATTTTAAGAAAAAAACAGATTTTAGAGTTATTTTAGTATGATATTCAGGGCACTGGATTTTGACTACTTTATTTTGCCATATTTTGTATATGTATAAAAAAACTGAGAAATTTTATAAATACTAAATTACGACATTCTGCTTATAAAACATAATACAAAATTATCTTTAAGCTAGCCTGCATAACTTGAACTTTCCAAGTTCTAAATAAATGGGCATGTTTTTACTTGATATATATTTTTTTCTTTAAAAAACTTTTTAACACTTAAGGCTTTAAAGTTTCCTATATTTTCTTTTCATAATGATGGATGGATAGGCTGTCTTTAATAATTCTATTTTCTACTTTTTATAGGGTTGAGGTTACTCTTACTGAAAATTATGATACTTTATGCTAACTCTTACTGAAAAACTTTCTAGGTCATCTTCAAACAAGGGTTAAAACATACCCAGTTGTAAAGGCTTAACAAAAAAAATATTCTTAAAATAACAAAATTTAACAGAATTTTCTGAAAGTTAAATGTTTTTTACACTGTAGAACACTCAACAACAGTAACTAAAACATTATGGAAAACATATAAAGTAATTACCTCTCTCTTATTTCTTCTTGCAACTTTGAGGAATTCCATAAGGATCTGTAGTTGAGCCGCATGTGATTCCTACAATAGAAAAAAATTTTTATATTTAACTTTGAGTTAAAAGGTTTCATTAAATCCATAGCATAAACAGCACAAAGCAACGTTATGCCCTTAAATTAGTGTATAGTGAGTCTCTAACTTAGGAACAGGTTCCATGAATGTATGCATGTCAGATTCATCAGTAATCCAACAAAGTGAGTCTTACAGAGTATACCTCTAAAAGCTTACAACTTGAATGGTCGTAAGTTGGAGACTGTACTATTTCTAATTAGCTATTTTCCATTTGCAACCTGGCATTTCAAAAAGCATGCGATTTTCCAAAATAGTTGAAATTAATTTTAAGAAACAGATATTCTACATGTAAAGAAATATTTATGGGGAATAACTTTTCCTCCTAAACTTAAAATATCAAGACAAAAGTTGTAATTTCTAGATAGAAAAATCATTTTTCCCATTAAGAACTTGCAAGGATAAACATTTTATAGTAAATAAGAAGAAATCTATACCTTTCCAAAGCCAAATTTACTATTCCTAGTTATTAACTATAGTAGTTATATACATAAGATAATCAACATATTTTGTCGAAGATTTCAGTGAAAATCAAACACTTGAAAACAAAAAAATTCTAATATAAATGAGAGGGAATAACAAATACCCAAAAGTGGTAATTAAGATAATACTGATTATTAATAATTATCATCTTTGATATTTACTGGGTGTCAAAATAATAAAACAAGTATCTTTTACTGTTGAAACTCATAAAAAGAACCAAGCAATTCCAGGTGCATGTGATAAATACATGTAAAAGGAACATCAAAAGCTATAAAGAGTGTAAGAATTTTATAACCAAATGAAATTCTAATTTTTTCTTATTTTATGAAAGGACAAATAAAAAGTATCCAATACAGTAATTCCTAAATAAAAATAAATTAATCAAATTTTCTTTTACCTATGTAACAGAATTATCCGGGGCATTTGCTAAAATAGACACTGGTCAGATTTTACAATTCCTGATTCTCTTGATTTATAAAAGTACATTTCACAAAGGCCTAGATGATTAAAAAAAAGCGATCAAAACTGGGAGAATCATTACAATATAACACATGCTACAAAAACATATGGCCACCTTAAATTCATCAAACCCATTCCTACAGTTTCTCTAGCCTTTTGGAGGGGAGGGGAACCTTTGTACTTCAAAAGATAAAAAGCAAAATAGACTATTAAGAGTATCTTCAAAATAAGTTTGAATATTTCATTTCAAACAGAATCAGTAAATAAGAATGCAACTGATTTAGAAAGGGAGGGGAAAAAATTCCAAAGCCACAGGAATAAAAGGAAAAGGAGCTGAACTATGAATATTAAGAGCTTAGCACATTCTTCTGAAGCTTAATCATCTTCAAATAGAGAGGGCTACGGACTTGCAATGGTTTTACTTAAGCTTTTTCAGCTTTTATCATGGTATTCATGATACATGGTACTACAAATTTTTATGCTCTCCCTGGCTAGCCACATACAGTATGACACCATCTAAAGATGCTGGCCAACCATGGAAAGCCACAATTTCCAGTCAAGCCCCCAGATCATGAAGATAAACTAACACTCTCAGTGCACTGTGTTCCTAAACTAAGTTTGTTCACAGTATTTTTCAACTTATGATACATTTGCAAGGCTGTAACCAGATTTAAAATACTGTAACATAACTGAGAAACCAGATAAATAAAAAATGTATGGAACTATAATTTCACATGTAACTATGAAAAAATTATGTAAGAGATAATGAAAGACTAAAAAAAAAAAAAAAAAAAAAATAGAAACAAGAGCGTAGCCAAATAGAAACAAGAAGGTAGCCAACAAGAAGGTAGCCAAGGTTAAAATAATGTCTAGTCATGCAATGTTCTCCTAGAACAGTCTCAGAAACTGACCATGAAAGTAATTCCCTAAAGTTGTTTAAGCCACTACCTAAGAAGGAAAATGTTTGTTCTCTAAACATTTTTTATCAACTGTCAAAGCTTTGAAAAAAATTTTTAACAAAAGATATAATGATCATTTAGCCTAATTCTTTCCTTTTCAGGAAACTATTCAGCAAGAAAAAGAATGAAAAGAAATTGGAGCAGAGGAAAATAGACATACACTAAAAAAAAAATCAGTGTTTCTTATAAAGTAACACCTTTCCATTAAATTGTTCTATCTTGCCCATTAGTTATCTCAAGAGAAAACATGTTTGCCATCTGAAGTGAAGTATGCTTTGATTTTTATAAAATACTGATTTTCCATATTTCCCTGTTCTCTATAACTAAAATTTGTTTTATCCTAAAAAGGAAACAGAAATGGTCTAACACAAGTAAGTGAACCAAGCATTTAATTCTTATACCAATTTTATGCTTTAATATCCTCCTGATAAAAAAAACATTGTAAATAGGAGAAAATAGACTGGTCTGAAATCTGTAAACACCTGGTACAGCTGATATTATTTATTTTATTATATGTGAATAACTTAATTCTTTAACTATAGTTACCAGTTATCATGAACTCATCTTCTCAAGTAGTTAACTCTACAGTAGTTTCTCAATATAAGAACAACTAGCAGGCCAGGGATACAGTTCAATTACAATTTAAAATTGAAATATTCCCAGTTCTGTGGAGAATATGAAACTAAAAGATGAGAGTAACTAAAACTGAAAAAAATCCATCATGATATTAGTAAAGTGATATGCTTATCCCTGTGATACATAGCTCTTCTGAGATTTTTTGTTTTTTTGGTAATAGTGGGAATTGAACAGGCTCTGCAATGAGCTATATCCCTAGTCCTTTTTTTTCATTCCCTCTTACTTTCTTTGCCATCTACCTATCAGACCAAGTCTTGCTAAGTCACTAAGTTGCCATCTATCTATCTACCTACCTACCTATCTATCTAGCATCTTGCTAAATTGCTTAATTTCCAGTTAGGCTTGAACTTGCAAACCTCCAGCTCCAGCATCTCAAATGGCTCAGATTACAGGTATGTACAACCATAACCAGCTGTGAAATGACTTCAAAGGAAAACTTTAAAGTAGAAATATGAACACCCGATTAAAACATGAAGTATAAGGAACATAAAACCTTGAAACAATTTCACAATGCATATGTTTTAAAGCATAAGAAAATTTGGAGAAAGTAATAATACAGTAGTTCATAGAATGAGTAAAACTAAAATTTAGGTCTGGTGTGATAAGAAACACTTTAACAATGTAAAATACTTAAATTATTAAAAAAGACAAAGGTGAACAATTCAGATTCCAGAAGACAACATATTAATTTTTCAAAAAACATAAAAGATGATTTTGAATATTTTCACCACACAAAAAAAAACTAAATGTTTTAAGAGATAAATATTTACTCTGAGGAACACAAGTATCAAAACATCAGATGGTACCTAATAAATGTAAAAGGTTGCTCCTGCACTAACAAAAAAAATGAGATAGTTTAAACTAAAAATATATATACTGTTCTTAAAAGTCACTGAAGTGAAGGCAACTGAAGTAGCAACAAAGCAGCTCATTCTTGAATTAGACAAAAAAAGATCACTCTCCCTTCCTTCCCCTCTAAAAAGCAAAATATCACATTGTTCAAGAATAAAATATATAACTTTAGTCTCTATAACACTTTCATATGTAGGAGAGAATACAATAAGAAAATTGCAAAACATGCCAAGAAGTCAAAAAATTACAAGCAAGTGGAAAGTGAGTTCACTTCCCAGTACCAAACAAAACAACAACAAAAACTCTACAAGAGACAACAGAAGGAAATTCACAGATTGTCCAGATGCTGAAATAAGCAACAAAAGACTTTAAAAATTATTATCAGGGGATCACTATAAAAGATTTTAGGGAACAAAAATGAATAAATTACAAGAAAATGAGGCAAATTACAAGAAAGAAATAAAAATAAATGTAAGTATTAGCAATGAGACACAAGACTAATTTTTAACGAAAAGACTCTGCCTGAGTTTAGAAGCAGACTGGACACAGCAAAAGAAAGGAATAAAGATCAATATTAACACTTCAATATAAATTATTTAAACTTATAGGAAAAAATAAGAACAGACCATCAGAAATCCAAGTGATACGAAACACTGTTGCAATTTATAACTGGAAAGCTAAAGGGAAAAGAACACAGGGCTGAATGAACAATGATTTGATGTTGAAGCCGTAGCTACCTCCTTAAAACTTAAGCAAGTTAAGTACTTCTTTAAAAAGTGAAAAAGGAAATCTAAGAACATTATAATCACACTGCTGAAAAACGTCAAAAAGAAAATTTTAAAACCAGTAAAAGACTATACAGAGGTACCTTGATTCCAAACACTTGTTTGCTAACTTGGTTCACAAACAGGAGTATTTGGCAAAATTTTGTTTTGGTTTGCAAACTCCATCCCGTGACAAACAACCACAGCCATCTTTTCCCCATAAACACAAATGTGGCCATCTTTTTCAAAATTGTAGAATAAGCTAAGTTTGTAATCTGTGATATCACTATCTGCCTTTAACAGAACACTAAAATTCTGCTTGTTTCACCAGAAACAAAAGGACACAGAAAATACCTTTAGAAATGTGGAAGAAGAAAAAAAGAACAGGGAGAGAAAAGGAAGAGGTAGGAGGCAGGTCGGCCTGCAGGGTGAATGGGCAGGCAGATCTACCCTAGGATTCTTCTATACATAACGATACAACTTTACAAGAAACAGTAAAGAAAGTTCTACAGTTGAAAGAAAAACTCAGATGGAATCCCAAATTGAAAAGAAAAACAAAAAAGTACCTTTAAGTACTGAAATTTAAAAAAAAAAGTTTTATGGCATCCTAGTTTTAAAAGACTATCAGGTGTTTAAAATAAAAATAACAATTTTAGCCAAGTTTATAATATTATTTGATCAAAAAAACCAGGAGATCGGTAAACTGCATCATTTTAGTTTCACATTTTCCTAAAAGTAATATATTTATGCATGTAAGGTTGAGAGTACACATTTACTGTCCTTAAAGTTGTATTATAAACTCAGAGTTTACTGGGAAAACAAAAAGTAAATTTTGTAATCTACATAGGAACCACTAAAAATACAATTAAAAAATGCATCTGCGTACTATATTGTTAGAAGTATGCATGTCCTAGAAGTTAGATAAAAACAAGCATGTTAGGGATAGATATTAGATATATGGTAGATTAGTGAACTTGAAAATAGCAATGCAGAGTATCTAAAATGAACTACAGAGATGAAAAACCCCCCAAAAAAGTTTTTACCAGGTATCTGTGGAACCATTTCAACAAGTCTAATAATGTGTAACTGGAATTTCCAAGATGGAAGACGGAAAAAACTATTTTAGAAATACTGGCTGAAGAATTTCTAAATCTGATGAAAACTATACACCCACAGATCTGAAAAACACAAAGAAAACACTGACAAGAAATATAGAGACAAAGTATACCATAATCAATCAAAATGCTTAAAATTCAGGGAAAAGGTTTTTTTTAACTTATTTTATTATTATTTAAAGAGAAAGAAACAAAAAAATGGAGAAAAAAGGGTAGAAATAATACAAAATTACAGCAAAATAAACAGTAAGAAATCACTAGTTGATAAGTTACATATTGTCATCTTAGAAATAGCAGTCCAGGTTAAAAAATTAAAGCATGTAAAGTGACATTCAAATAGTGACACTGCCAACAATTCTGCTCAATGATCCAACAAAAACTTAGTAATATGGAGGGTAAGATTAAACATATTAAAACAGAACAAAACAGTTCATAAAGAAACAATTTAAAAAAATACAGATTTCAAAGCAAGTCAACTGGAGATCTTCACTATCTTATTGTCTCTAGTTTTCTTCTAAATAGTTGTCTCCATCTTTGCACACACTGAATACATACTGCATATTATAGAACTAATCAAATCATTACAGGATGATGAAGGCTTTTTAGGTCCTCAAAATCTGACACTGGGTAAGTCAATAATGACTACCTCATCTTTACGTATGCTGAAATTGAACTAAAGAGACTAGACTAAAATCACTCTGAATAGTGAATAATAGTAATGCTAGATTTTATATCATAATGTTACAGAATTAGCAGTGGGTTTCTTAATGTTTCTTCTTCTTCAGAGTATCTGTTCATTACATTGTGCATTATAAAATCTATTCCCGTATAGTTTAAAAAATTCTTCCCATGTGTGAATTTCTACATGTATATCTATCCTCTCTGTATTATAGGGATAAACAGATCATAACAAGACAACAAAACAAATTCCTAGAAAAACATGCAATGAAAAAGACACATAAGACCACAATATTAGGTGATCTACCATAGTTACTATGCTTTCTCTTGTTATTTTCAATAGACTTGTGCACATCATCAGGCTTAATATAGTTAAGCATAGCATTACATAGCTATTTTTATAAAAACATAACTTTGAAAACACTGTAGGACTTTGAGAGCGGTTAATAATCAAAACTGGTATGGATATCTTTTACATCTTTGTCATCTTCAGAGTAGTTGTCTCTATTCTTAGACTTAATACTATCAAGCATACCAAATTCGAATAAAATCAGCCAAGGCAAAACCACGGTCTAACAAACCAGATTGAAATAAGATCAGTCATAGTAAGACAATGTAAGTAATACAGGGTTTTAGTTTAAGTTAATAGGAAATTAAGGATAGTTACCATGGTATAACCTGCTATTTTTGGGATAGATGTCTGGACCCTCAAATCTGGTATGAATGGACCAGAACAAAATAAATTCAAACTAAACAGACTGATAAGACTATTGTGAGTTTTAAATCCTGACACACTATTAACAATGACCCCTGCCTTCCTATTTTAGGCTATTTTTCACCTTTCTTCTGCTCAGGATGCTTTGTATATTTTGGGTCTCACTAGCCCCTTTAGTTTTTAGATTTGAAGGCCAGCCCATTGTCTGAGTGTTGCTGAACCTTTCTACCCCTGAGCTTGATCTTGAGCTGTACTCCTTTACTCACTGAAGTCACAGGGTTTTTCTTCCTTCCAGCAGTGTAGTTCTACACTGCCCAAAGGTGTCATAGCTTTCCAATCTATCTGAGGTGGCTGTTTTGAGTTGTCCCGATTTCTTTCTGGATTCCTGTCACATATAGCTTTGCTTTCTCATCTTTGACTTTTAGTTTATTAATCCTCCTTCGGGTTGAGTATATTTCCCATTCAGAGCATCTTGGAGCCTGCCTCCTAATCTACTCTGCCTGTTTTTTTTTTATTTTATTTTATTGTATCAAGACTAGTTATATTAAAGATTATAGCTTACCTTCTCTGCCTCATGCCTGCTATTCCACTTTACTGCTATAATTTGTCCACCTTATGTCCTCATTCCACTGTCTGCCTGTTCATTGAGGCCTCTCTGCCACTGTTGCTGGAATCCTGGTATCCCTTCCTCTCTCTCTCTCTGGAATGTCCTTCAGCATTCTTCGTAGGGTTGGTTTGGTGGCCATGAACTCCCACAGTTCCTCCTTGTCTTGGAAACATCTTATTTCTCCATTAATTTTGAGAGAGAGTTTTTCTGGGTACATCAGTCTTGGCTGCAAATTATTTTCTTTCAGGGCTTTGACTATTTCCCTCCAGGCTCTTCTTGATTTGAGAGTTTGTGTTTATAAGTGTGTTATTTTGATAATTTTCCCATTGTAGGTAATCTGCTTCTTTTCCCTGGATGCTTTTAGTATTCTGTTCTTTTGGTAGATTTCTGGAATCTTGATTATTATATGTCTGTGTGTAGATCTGTTTTGGTTGTAGGTGGCTGGAGTTCTGTATGCCTCATTTATTTGGATATTTCTTTTTCCTATGCTTGAAAGTTTTCCTTTAGTATATCTGTGAATATTCTTTCTAGTTCATTTTTGGTTACTCCTGCTTCCTCACTCACGTGCCTCATTCTTAAGTTATATATCCTTTTGTGTATCTTTTGTCATCTTCTAGCATTTGAATTGTTTCTTTCTGGTTCCTCATTAGTTTTACAGGTCCTTTCTATCCAGATCATGTGTCATAAATCTCTCTTCAAGTTTCAAAAGGCTAACTTTAGTTTCTGTCAAGACATTTTGCCAGTTTTCAATGGAGTGTTTAGTTTTCTGGTAATCTCTTTGGATCTGTTTCATTTATGCTAGGTTAAGTTTAAATTCTTCATCAGAGGTTTCTCTTTCTTTTCTGATTTCCTCCATTCTTCCATCTGTGTTCTCTTGGGAGGGACTTATCATTTCTTTAATTATTGTTTTTATATTCTGCCTCACTTGGATCAAAAGTACAGTTTTAAATTCTCTATGAGGTCATGAAGGTATTTCTTTATGTTCCCTGATGCTGTGTCTAGTATTGGATGGTTACTGCACTGATTCTCTTCTGTATTTACTTCTCCTGGGCTTATTTTCCCAGGTTCGGCAGCTGGAGATATTTTTTTTATTTCTATCTCTTGTCATGTTTCTGGTCTCTTTCAGACTGGTGCGTCCTTTGGGTCTCTGGCCCTCTCTGTATTGCTTAGGATCTTTCCGAAGCATGCTGACTGGAGTTTTTGCTGCCCTCCCCAATTTGCTGTTATCTGAGGTACACGCAGGGATGCAGGGATGGTGCAGGCTAGCCTCCCCAATTTGCTGTTATCTAAGGTACACGCAGGGATGCAGGGATGGTGCGGGCTAGCCTCCAGCCTCTAAGCCAGTCAATCCGCAAGTTAGGCTATATGTTGTAGACATCACAAAGTCACAACAATTTTGTATGTGCTTATTGGGTCCCAACCAGAGACGCAGCTCAGCTCCAGCAGACCCTGCGAGTTCTCTCTGCACCAGGGCAGCTGACTCATGTCACCACGGCACTGGGTTCTGCCCAACTCCAAGCAGTCCTCTACCAGATCTTTCTGCACCAGGGGCGACTATCTGATGTCACTGCAGCACCAGGCTCTGCCCAACTCCAAGATGTTTTCCACCAGTCCTCTCTGTGTCACTGATGCTGCTGTGGCACCAGGCTCTGCCCAATTCCAAGATGTCCTCCAGCCAGCAACAGCAGCCGCGGGACCCAATCCCTAGCACTCACTGGGAATCAATGCAGATCTTCCTCTTGGGTCCACTGCACACTGTGCCATCCGTGTGTCTTCACTGCCTTCCCAGTACAGCGCAGATCGGTCAGTAAACTGTGTGGTGACTGTCTTCGGAGCCCAAGAGTTTCTCGCAGTCTCCTCCGGCGTGGCCAGGTGGCTCTGGCAGCTTTGCGGGGGCTCCAGGTCCCAATTTGCAGTAGTCACCGAAAGCCAATATAGCTCCTCCTCTTGGATCCATTGCTCACTGCACCGCATCCTCCCGTTAACGGGTTTAAATTCTAGCAACAAATTAACTCTCTATAGACAACTCAGCAGCATCAACTCAGGAAATAACCATTGTGCAGCTTTAGGGTCTCACAGGATATTGCCTATACATGCTGTATCTTGTAAAAGTCACAGAAAGCTGCCCATTCAGCTAGGTTTCTCTCCACAATGTGCTAGAGGTAAGCACTTTGATGTCATGACACTAGAAGAGCCCTCCCCAGGAAAATGTTTTTTAAACTGGAAAAGAAAAATTTCTTCATAGGATAAAAGAATGACAACACCTTAAAACAATGTATGCCATGGGGCTAGGAATTTAGCTCAGTGGCATAAGCACCTGCCTTGCAAGTGTGTGGTTGTGAGTCCCGGTACTGATAAAAAAAAGAAAACAATGTACGCCAAAGACAATGAAGCAACACCTCTTCCAAAAGTCAACCTAAAATTCTATACTGATAAGGAAGTGCTTTCAAATACAATGGTGAAACAAAGACTTTATCAGACATATAACAGAACTAATTTAAGCCAGTTATGACAGCACACTCCTATAATCTTAGCACTCTAGGAGACTGCGGTAGAAAGAGCACAAATTGTACCTCAACCTGCACGGTTTACCAACTTAGCAAGACTCTGTTTCAGAAGCAAAAAATAAAAGGGGCCTGAAAACAAAGCTCAGTGTAAAAACCATCGGAGAAATGCCCTCAATCCCCGAAGACTGATAGACAGCAGTAGTAATAGTAGTTATTGTTGTTGTCGTCATTGTCATCTTAAAAAGACAGGCTCAATCTCACACACTGCTTTCTCTAATAGATTCTCACGCTTTTTAGTGGGATCTAGGTCTAAATCAGAATCTATGCACAAAAGTTTTGAAACTGAAGTTGGAGCGTCCTTTTTTAATTCCTCCAAAAACCATAAAGTACGATAACCTTATTTACCCACCACAAGATGAAATCTATCAAAAAAGAAATCAGAGCTATCACATCCAAATAAATTTAAGGGGCAAAAAGAGACAGACTATCAGTAACATTCAATTTTGTGATCCCATTTGCTTGCAGTCCACCAGAGAAGCCACAGTCTAACCTCAAATTTTGATTGTTCAGCTCATCTCTTTTGTGCATGAAACTACCAACACTTGCCTGTTTCAATAAATATCCCCCTTATTCTTAAGCAATGAAAGGTGTGAATTTTTGCATGCTAAGATTAGCTGCTTGTAATATATGCAATTCCTAACATCTCACATTTCACATTTTTCACTTTGACTTTCATTTATATAAAGTAAATGCAATTTTACATTCACTTTCATTGAACTGAATAAAACATGATATATTTTGATTCATACATCTCTCTCTTTTTTTTTTTTTTTTTTTTGTCTTTTTCCTTTTCATCGGTACCAGGGATCGAACTCACGACTGTCTACTTGCAAGGCAGGCGCATATGCCGCTGAGCTAAATCCCCAACCCCAATTCATACACCTCTTTAAATGCCTTAAATTAAACTAGACTACCACTGCTATATACCTACTGAAAGTGATAAAAAGAATCTCTACCTTCTCCCCACAATCTCAAATATAAAAGGAAATGATGTGGCAAGAATGACTCCTAGTAAAAGAAAATTACCAATATAACTGTTTCCTATTGAAATAAATTTATATTATCTTTAACACTTGGCATTTGTTAATAGAAATTGGCCACTGCAAGAAGTTTTATTAAAAGGAATTTATTTTTCTTTAACTTGGAAAAGGAGACTCTTTAGAAGTTATTTTTTCAGCCTAATACAAAAGATAGAATATTGACTATTAATTTTAAAACATTTATGGATCTTTTTCTTTGCAATAAAGATCATTCAAAAAGAAAACATTTTTCATTCAGCTGCCACTTACTGCTTCCAGCTGCTTCTTCTTCTGCACTAGTAACTCCAACATGAGGTTGACATTGGCCAAATCGAGGTTGTCTTGATCAGCTCCCAGTAAATCTTGAAATATTTGCCACCTGTGGCCATTCTGAAAGTGGAGAAACACAGTAACTTCCTAATAAGATTGTCGTATACTGTCTAAAACGAGGCTTAACTGCTACTTCCCACTTATCACACAGGTATCAAAAATATGTTGGAAATACAGAATTATATAGATACCAAAAAAAATTGGAAATAATTTTCTAAGCAACAAGTTTCCAACTACTGGCTCCCATACTCTTCTAGTTATAATTTAAACACCATTTTCTCCTTTAAATGAATTCAGACAACAGATACCAAAGTCTCATAAACAACAAATGTTAATAGAATCTCTAAAGATATTTCATTTCAAAACAAGTAAATGGATTTGAATTATCTACTACATTTTCAACTTTGCAAAATATTAATTCAAAATAACTTTGTGTCAGTAATTTGGAGCTAATCCTTTTGAACTAAGATTTTTTTTCGAAATATATGACCAGTTTCTCTTTACCATAAATAATCCTTCAACTGTCATACCCTACAGGCCAATTCCATCTCAATGTGATTTCACTAGATCTTTCAAAACATAATACTCTTTTGTAAGATGTGCTGGCATACACCTATAATCCCAGCACTTGTGAGACTGACACAGGCGACTGCTATGAATTCGAGGCCAGCCTGGGTTACAAAGGAGCTCAAAGTAAGCCTAAACTACGTACACGGGGGGACTCTGTATCACAAAAGGGGTAGGACAAGATGATACTCTTAATACCATGATGTTGTTATTTGAAGAAAATCATAGAGTCCCTTTAAGAAAGTTAAATTACATACTAAACTGTAACATTTAGTTAATAACTAAATTGAAATTTATTAAAAATAGTAATAAGAGTTGAAACATACGGTGCTACTCACTGAGTGGTCCAATTTGAACCTCTTTTCCTCAAACCTTTGCTTTTGTTTGAGAATGAGTTCATTCACTGAAAACAAAAACAGAAAGTACACCTAAGCTGTATTCTCTTATATGTATTTTCTAATTGTTCTGTTTACACAGGTTGTATTTTAACTTTACAAAATCTGAAAATTTAAAAAAAAAATCATACACAAAAAGTATTAGGTTTTTATATTTCAAAGTTTTCTTGAATCTGTTACTACTACAATTTCTATTACCACAGGAAAACTGTTTAGAATATGGACTTTCTCTTACATGTTTCTCAAGGATGATACTACTGGGTACTAGGGAGAGATTATTCTTTACTATGTGTCTCATGTTCTATAGAGTAACAGGCATAGGTAACTGAGCATCCATAACCATCAAAGACTTGCTTTGCAACTTTTCTGTAACATTATGGAAGATTCTATCAGCCTTCCAACAAAGCGCTCAAATTCTGCTTCTTATATTAGTATTCCTATAACTATCTACAACTCATGACTCAAACCATTTAAAAATTTTAAAAAATGCTTCCAAACATAAAGCTAAAAATGATTCAGTTAGTGTAAAGTCTCAAGCATTTGACATATATTATTTATTTTCAAATACACATTTTCAAAATTGTACCTTTTAATTGAGAACTGTTATCTCTAACTGAAGAACTAAGCTGAAGCAAAAATCCACTGTATGTTTTTTCTTGATAACATGGTTTTTTCCCTAAATATCAGGCTACTATAATTTTCAGAAAGGCTAGATCTTGCTCCAATTACACTATGTGATTCTTGACTAACCTAAGCAAATATACTCATCCATATCCTTTGCAGTGATTGATGTGGGCTTAAGTATGTAATTTGGTTTTAACCAATGAGAGGTATGCTGTCTTCCAATTACAGGCCTTTATAAGAGAATGTTTACTAGATATAGTTAATCACCTTTAAATCCTGAATATAGCTGACCACAGAATCAGGGAGATGCTAAAAATGCAAGAACAAATGGAACAGTATCATACAGAACCACTGAATTAACTAGCTCTGAAAATACTTCTGCATAAAGTTTAATTCAATGTAAGTTTTTTTTCTGGGTTGTTTCATTCTCTTTTAACAACTAATACATTAACTAATACCAAAAAAAAAAAAAAAAAAAAAAAAAAAACCTAAAAACTGATAAAAAAAAAAAAAGGGTAAACAAGCACTATGCTAACAAGTCACTTTATTGACACTACCTTTCAAGATATTCTTTGCATTTAGAGATAAGGAAATACTTGGACAGGGAGCATAAATAACATATAGTCCTATATAGAACAAGATAGAGGTGAGATTCAAACACTATTGTCTAATATTTCCCACTAGACCACAATGCAATCACACATATTCTGGAAAAAAATATAGATTCAAAACCTATGGATCCAAGTCTCAAAGATGAACAGAGCAACTAAAGACCTGAAAAAAATTCAAACTAGCAAGATAGCAGTTGTAATGCTGTATGTGATCAGCACTATCAATGAAATAGATCTTATGAAGTACAAATATTTACAAAGCACACAGGCCAGAATCAATCAAAGCACAGTACTAACTAGGAGAACTTAGATAAAGTTGATATAGGAACTGGGCCAAACAGACATACCGAGATTCACTAAGCAGAAAGATGAAACAATTCAAAAAAGGAGTTGGTACAGCAAAGTCATAAAACAGTTGAAGACAAGAAGATATAAAATAGATAAAGCAGAGGCATGAGTCAGGGTGAATTTGTGAATGATTATTGAGGCTAATCACAAAGACTAGAAATGTAGGCAAGGTGAAGTCTGACATTAAAAAGCCTAAAATATATGTACTTCACAAAGCTAGAGTAATCTACAGATGATAAAAGAACTTCAAATAATACAGTGCAAATAAACAGGAATAAGTAAGAGTTTAATGTTTCAATTACAGAAGCAACCAGCTGAGTAAGAATTATAATTTAACACATCCCCTCACTGGCTTGAACCATTAGCATGAAGTGCCTAACTGTCCCATCTTGTCTGGTGGGACAGTCACCCATGTACCTCCTGTGGTTCACAGCTATCTGGCAGCAAGGCATGAGAATTACAAACCGCTTGTCAAAATGTAAAAAAGCTGTACTACTTTACGTGCTACTGCTTTTTACTAAGAAATTTCACTGACATGTTTGATTCTTGCCAATACCTTTAAGTACAATCAAGCTTTTAAAATGCCCCAAAGTTAAACTGTAAAATAATTATGGCAAATGAAGTAAAAAAGAAAATGTATTTGCTGGTATGCAGTATTTAATAACAAGACTGTTTCCCCTTTATAAGCCATAAACTTTACCTGAGAAATAAAAAAGTAATTTTGTAGCAAACTTCATTTCTTTATCAAATGAACACTTTACTTTTACACATTACAATTTTACAATGGACTTAACATTCAAATTGCCAACATGTCAAAGTCATCCAAGTTACACATTGAGAAAAATCTTTCAAAAGTTACGCCATAACTTATACATAAGTAAAGCTGTATGATCAATTCCTTTCTGCAACTTTGAAAACTTATTTAAAAAAATAAAAAGCAAGGTTTTGAGCCAGGCATGGTGGCACATGCCTATGACTCACTCAGGAATCTACAAGAGAAGGTCCACTATCTTGACATTAGCCTAGGTAATGCAGCAAGCTCAAGACCATTGTCAGTAACATTGTGAGAGTGCATCCCGAAATGACAAAAAAGCATCAACAAAAAGCAATGTTTTGCTTTTAGCTTTCTATTCATACTACAAATTAAAGCATTTATTGATTCAATCTCTGTCTTGAGCACCTAGGTATAATCACTGAATATATCAGGAATCCATCATTTGTTGAGTTCCTATGACCTGAGGGTTTGGATCACTTTTAGCTAACACTTTCATATTTCCAATCAAGTTAGGCATTCATCTGAAACCAAGATCAGTTATTAGAGCTGAGATTAAAACTGAAATTCAATTTATACATTAGTTAATTATACTACATCTCTGTATTCTTATGCACAGAACTTATAAAAAATCTATTAAAAATGCATTTCTACTGGTCTTCTAGCAACTGTCTTCTTAAAGGCAACTAGCAAAATTAATGCGTAGTACTGTTGAATTAGACTGCTTAAAACCAAATGCCAATTACAATAATTATTTATGCCATAGTTTCCTCATCTGAAGAATTAGAATAACAGCAGTACCTATCTCACAAAATTACCAAAAAGAGAGTGCACACACAAAAAGCACCTCAAAATAGTACCTGGATACAGTAAAGTACTTGTGCTTTCGCTATGTTTTTTCCTAACAGTCTTTTAACATTTCATGTGTGATACTTTTTACACTGATGAGAAAGAACATTCATTACAAAAGTATGAAAATTTAATTTATAAAATTTTATATTCAGAAAAATCTACAGAAAGGCAGTGAGGAAAAGTGCAAGAGGGGCGCGCACACACACCTGGCAGAAGGGTGATGTCAAGACGGGGCAGGACCTATAGGAGCCTAGAAGAGAAACTGCTCGCACTAGGAGAGACTGAACATGTGTTCAGAGTACCGTAGCATGTGTCCAAATTTCTGTCCTTTTTCACTGTAAGAAATATTCAACTGCATATATATATACTTTTTATTTTTAATCTATTTGTCCCTCCATAGACAATAGGGCTGCTGCCATTCTTGGTTCTTGTAAACAATCTTGCTATGGACATGAGTATAAAAATACTTTTTCTTTTAGGCCCTGCTGCTTTGGATATATACTCAAAAATGGAATTGCTGTGACATACAGAAATTTTGTCTTTAATGTTTTGAGGAACCACCAGTGTTTCCATAGTGGTTATATCATTTTATGTTCTCACGAAGAGCACACAGGGATTCCAATTTTTCCATACAACTTGTTACACTTTTTGTTTTCATTTTCTTTTTCTTTTGTTCCCCTACCCTTTTTGATAGCAGTCATCCCAACAGGTTTGTAATTTATATATTCTTATTTCCTTTCTTTGTCCCCCCCCCACTTATTGACATTTTATTACAAAGAATGTCTTAAAAGATATAAATGAGGAACCAGATGCAGAAACACATAGGGGAACATAGGTAGGAAAGGGCATGAAACTAACGTTTTCTCCAAATACGGCACCTTCCCACAACCCCATGTGTTCAGAAACATGTAGGTCTCTCTGAAAGGCATTATTATGTTACCATATTAATTAAATCATTGGTTGGCCACCAGTGATAAACTAAACTTTTATTCTCTTTATCCCTTCCTGGGATGGCATGGGTTGAAAGTTCCAGCACTCAGCTACGTGGTTCATTCCTCGATTACCAGT
Organism: Cavia porcellus; assembly: GCF_034190915.1. NCBI lineage: Eukaryota > Metazoa > Chordata > Mammalia > Rodentia > Caviidae > Cavia > Cavia porcellus. Next base: position 9,912,864 of record NW_026947512.1, on the reverse strand, counting down.
TACAGTGAGGCTGCCAGGAGCTCCCAGGTATCAGTCATTGCTTTTACTTGTTTATTTTTTGACAGGAGATGGAACATTCTATTTGTAGGCTGTGATCTTCATAAATTATTCATTTATTCTCTTAGCTTTAAGGATTTAGCCTTAGTCTTTCTGTTGTATTCTAACAGTCTTTATATTACAATTCATACTGGAATTGGACCCATAATTTTATGTAGAAGTTGTAGTTGATATGTGGCAGGTTAATAACCATGAAAAGTATTGGGCATAAGCACTCCACCCAGGAGCCACTCACACTTAGGAAAAAGAGGGCTCACAAGAGTAAAGGAAAAGAACAGATTATGTATGTACTAGACAGAAGGAAAGAAATGGAAGAGAAAGAAGATACTATGGAAGGCTAAGTATTTTCCAGCAGGTAAAATCTAAAACACAAGTATTTATCATACCCTAATAAGCACTCTTTAGAATGAAGAGTAAACCTTTTCTGATATATTTATATTTCTGATATATATATCCCTAACAGGGAACAATTTCATGACTATCTATATCTGAGAGTCTGGCTTTTTATTCATTCTCAAAACTGTCAGACTAAAGGTATCTCACAGTATCTTAGGCTATTCAACACGTAGAATTTTTTTACGGTGACAGCCTCTGACTACCTATTACTTCCAACCATTTACCATTCATAAAGGTTCATGCTTCTTTTCCAATTCTTACCATTTCTGTTTCAAACATTCTGTTACCTATGTCTTCCTTCCTCAGTTCTGTCTTTTCAACTTTCTTACCACTTCAGAATCTTTCCTCTCCTACTCAGGAATCTTCATATCCAACTTTTCTCTCCCATTTTACCTCATTATCCACCAAATATGTTTTCCCTCCCTATTAACTCTCTCCTACATTGCTTCTCACTTCTGCCCCACTCAAAAGCCAAAGCAGAAGAATGCATACTGCTGCAGAGAGACACAAAATGTTCTGGACCACTAGCATTCTCCTCAGCCTCACATCCTGCCCAGCCATCTATGCAAGATTCTACAGCCTCTGTGAATCTCCTTTTGCGTTTTGATGAAACTTTATACTACATACTTAGAAGTATAGAATCTACGCTATAACCAAGAGGAGAAACACATTCTGGTGAGTACAGACAAATTGACTTGTGCATGAGCTACGCTTTTTGAACAAACTAGTGCTAGCATATATTTTGGGGGAAAGAACATTAAAAAAAAATTCCAAAGACTCACCCAAGAAATTAGGATAGAGATGGTCAATATTGTCCACAACATAGTTACACTTGGGACATCTATTATTGTCCTCCAAACTCTGATGAATACACTTGTAGCTATTAGCAGGGAAAAATAAAAGAAGCTTAATTAAATCAATGAAAAATTAACAAGCTTGTCACAAAATATCATCTATTAGCTTTCTAGTCTTCATTTTCAACAAAAATTCTGCTTATATTTTCACATCATAAACAAGATAGGGTATTTATTGGGTGAGCAGTATACAAGCATTTCAAAGATAACTTAAAAAACCTACTAGATATAAAATTTAAAGATGTACTAAATTTAGATTTATACAATTTGTATAGTACAAACACTAGAAAAGCAATTGCTAATGGTTTAAACAAAACATTCATGTTCTTGGGCTGCTGATATTCTTAATACACAAAGAGCTTATTCAAACTGAAAGAAAATCCAAATAATTGAGAAAAGACAAAAATTACTCAGAGAATAAGAAAATCACTGCCTTCACTAGAAACCAAAAAAATGATTCAAAATTATATACATATGAGGTTTCACTAGCCAGAATGGAAAAATTCAGAATACTTTAACAGTTAAAGGAATGCACATGGTTATGAATGCTATACACTATTAGAGAAAATGGAACCAGCACAACTTTCCTAGAAGCCAAGTTACACGAAAACTCTTAGAAGTCTATATTCATCCATAAGATAGGAATTTTTTCTTAGGAAATAAGTATGTAGTAAATTTTCAATGCAGGGTTATCTGTAAATAGCAAACTAAAATAGAAACATGCTAAATACTACAAGACTAAGTAAATTTATAAACAGTAATCCAATGCAATGCTATACCACCAATAAACATCATATTGTATTATATGCATATAAAAATAACATTAACAGTTATCACTGGAAAAATATGACCACAGGAAATTTTGCCTTTCATATGTTGTATTTCTATACTGTTTAATATTTACAACTGTGTACTATCTTAAAATAAATTCTTTAAATATTGTTCAACCAAATCACAGAAAAGCAATGAAGTGACATGAGAATAACTACTATTATAATCACTACCTTCCTGGAGAAAATTAGCAATCTACCACACAATGGATAAACATATCTCACATGTGCTAAAAAAAAATTATATATAGATATATATTCTCAACAAATTGAGACATTTACTACAATCTTAACAGTATTTGTGAGTTTTATGAGATATTATAGATGTCTTCAGCCCTCTATGGTAAATACTACTTCAAACAATTAGGAAAAAATTGATTCCTGAGAAATTAGAAGGGTGATTTATAGACATCTTTCCTAAAAAGAAAGCAAACTTTTCATTCTTTATCTAAATTACTATAAATTTATTTCAACTTTATAAACTGAAGGTGATTTTTGCATTGACTTGCCTTCTGAACAAATGAAAATACCCTAGATCCACAAAATTTCACTGTTCTGGATACCAAGTACTTTCTCATTTCCTATTTGTTACTTTCGAGATAAGCAAAAAGGAGAAAAGTACAAAGAATCCAAGTAACCCTGGTCTTTGGCACAGTACAGGAGTCTGAAGATTGGAGTAAATGCCTGGCATATAACACAAATTCAAAAGTCTATTAAAAATGACTCTCACAGGTTCTAGAAACAATATTATCATTACTGACAATTATTACAAGGCTAGCATTACCATATTATCATAAACTATGCTTCATATCTGACTGAAATTTCCTTAAGAGGAAATTACAGTGATGCAAATAACATTTTAAATGTTTTTGTCTTCATATTACAAAGGAGAAGCATAGCATGCATATGCATTACACTAAGAATTCCAACATGGAGAAATTTACAGTATGTTTAAAATAAAAGAAAATGAGTTAATATTACCAGGAAACAACTGTTACTTGCAAAAATGTACTTCGTTTAAAAAATCTGCAAATTCAAATAAAGCAAGTCATGAAGCAGACTCTGGGAAAGTTATTAAAAATGCGAGAGGATGACAGAAAGGTGAAAAGTTGAGTGTTGGCAAATAGTTTCCATTAAAAAATAGAAAAATTGTCAATATAAGATTTGGGAGGGGTACCAGGGATCGAACTCATGACCTTGTGTTTGCTAGGCAGGTGTTTATGCCACTGAGCTAAACCCCTGGCAAAAATTATTCCAGAATCAAGTAGATAGTGCCCTCTTTTACTTTCATGTAATCACAAAATTTAAGCATATCAAATTACATACCACTGTCTAAATAAAACTATGCTCTGAGGGTTTATGTCTGATTCCTAGTCTCTTCCTCTCTGGCACTGCCTCACTGCTCTCATTCTTTCCCAGTATCCATAAACTAAGTAGCCTTACTCTCCCATATCCTTCCACTATGATGTTTCACCTTGACCCAACTTACTACATACTTCAATCCCTTTAAAACGTGAGCCAAATTAAACTTCTCATCTTTTAACTTGTGGATGTTAAGTACTATATCTTAGTAAAGACAAAGCTAATAGCATCTACTACCTCACTACCATCCCAGAGTAAACCTTTCCACGTAACTATCATGTATGTGATTGTCAATACCTCTTCTATTTGCTTATTAAAAGAATCTCCAATATCATCAAAATAAACCAACATATACATTAAATCATACTTTTAAAAATATAATAAAGAATAAGTATTGCTCTATAGATGCATAAGGTTATCTGTTCCTTCTATTTGACAAAATACAAATGTCTTTTTACAAAAATAAGCAAACATACAAGACTGCATTTTCAAAAAATTTCAGAAAAAGGAATAAAAATAAACCGGTACCAGTCATCAAACATAATAACCAGTATAAACACTAAGAACATAGTATAATATGATGACCTGATGTTGCAAAAGACATCCCAACACCCAGGCTGATCGCCTATATACTGGGATTAGAATCAACTTGTAATGAAGCAAAGCAGTGAAGTCAGAACTCGACAGATATGAGATCTGAGAAGCAAAGTGCAGGAAACAATCCAGAAGCAGCAAGGAGGCAAAGACAAAGAGCCAATTTATCTCTATACTACACAGAAGCCAGGTTTTTTTATTAATAAATCATTAAGTTTAGGCAGAAGTGCTTGCCGTATTTTTACAAACTTGCTACTAGAAAAGACTAGTCATTTACATGTGGAATGAGAGGTATTTGTGGGTGTCCATTTTGAGGTTGTGTCAATAATCTGGATGGAGTTATACACTGCTAGGCTTCCACTTACCAGCCAAAGTTACAATAAAAAGACAGGTTCACACATGAGGTTAAATAATTATGAACTTTTGCTTTAAATAAAACTGCAAAGAAGGTTCACAGTACATAAAGATTCACATTAGGACAAGCTCTAGGTTTATCAGCTCCTGCCCAACACAGTCTCTATGCAATGAAACCTTGCTCTTGGGAAGGTGTTTTAAAATACATTCACATTAAGGTATAACACAATGGTAAGTTAAATTATAATTAGGTTCTAAACCTAAATCAATTTGAGGGGGGAAAAGTCATTTAAAACATCAATGATGTTTCCAACAATAACCTAAACAACATGACAATAATAGGACTCATTGAAAAGGCAAGGTCTGTGTAGTTATATGGTCAGTTAGTAATTTACTACATTTCACAGCACAGTGAAGCATGATTACTGAAACTGATCCAGAGTCTTTTTTAAATACCACAGTACACATAAAGTTAAAGGCGAACAATTAGCAAAAGTAAAAACTCCTCTTTATAATCTGTTTAGCACTTCAAAAACTTTAAGTCATGAAGGAAAAGAAAGTGGAAGGAGTAAGGATAGAATGAGGAAAGGAGAAGGATGAAAGAGAGGAAAAAACAAACAGAAGTCCTGATCTATATAAATAAGAGCTAGCTCTAGATCAACATTTCTTAACTGTAGGCAATTTTCTTCCCCAAGGAATATCAAGAAATGTCTGCAAACATTTTTGATTTTCACAACAGAGTGAGGAGCTGCTACTGGATATAAGATAAAGAAGAAGTATTTCTCTATAGATACATAAGGTTATTTTATGATGACATAACTATAATATACAGGACAGTCACTCCAACCAAAAATTAATTGATCTAATATCTCAATAGTCCCAAGGCTGTAAAGTCTCCACTAGATCACTTAATTTTCCAGAATATTCAAGATCCAAAAACTTTTAACTATATGGTTTTCTATGGAATGTTTGGGAGGTGGATCAACTGAATAATCAGGAACCATTCACATACTACCATAGAAGGGACAACTACATAACCAGAATTTCATTAGCAATATGGAGCATAAAGCAAGCCATAAATCATAACAATATTAACACAAACACAAAAACTGAAATATATTCAAGAAAATAAAGAAAAAATTCTGAAAAAATATAATCATTCTATCCAAGTGACAACACCTGAAGATGTTGAGATCAAGGAAATGAAGATTTACACTTCATATTACATCTTCTGCACAGTAAAAGGCTTCTAAGTCAATTTGTTTTAATAAAGAATCCAACCTAAGGTATTCTAAACTATTTTAAAAACCTATTTTTATTCTAAACTATTTTAAAAACCATCAAATTGGATATGCCTATTCCTGAAACATGATTCAGATGAAACTAAAGGATTTATAGATTGGTGCTAACACCAATATCTTTCATGACTAACGGATATTAATCTGCTGCATATAACTATAAATTCAACATAAAATTATGGGTCTAGTTTCAATATGAATTGAAATGTAAGGACTATTAGAATACAATAAAAAGACTAAGACTAAATCCTTATGCCAAGGGAAGAGGTAAATAATTCATAAACATGACAGATTACAAATAGGATATACCACTGCCAATCAAAAAATAAACAAATTAAATTAATGTCTGATATCTGGGAGGTCCTGGTAGCCTCAGCTGGTAGTAAGGGAATGAAACAGATAGCTACACTCATCTTCCATCCTCAGGAAGGAGGGAAGAGACTAAAAGTTCAGTTGACTACTCATGGCCAATCAACAATTTAATTAGTCATGACATCACAAAGTCTCTACCAACCCAAGAGGACAGAGTTCAGAGAACTATGTTTCTGAACACTTGTGGGTGCAGGCAGGTGGAATGCTTGGAGAAAGCATGAAAGTTCCATGCCCTTTCCTATCTACCTTACCCAATATATTTCTGCATTTCATTCATTTGGATCCTTTAAAACATCCTTGGTAATAAATTGTCAATAGTAAGTGAGCAAAAACAAAATGGCAAAGAAAGGAATTAAACATACACAGATTACATATCTGCTGGGATGATTATTATCAAAAATATGGAAAAGTAAACAACAAAAAGAAAACAAGATATATACCAAGTTAGATGGAAAAATTAGAACTCCTCTGTGCTTACTGATGAGAACATAAAATGCTATCACTTAGGAGGCATACTGACACATTTCTGTAATCCCAGCATTAGGAGACTGAAGCAGGAAAATGGCATGTTCAAAGCCAGTCTAGATCACATAGCAACCTGCACTACTGAAGCAAGGTCAAGGCCTAGCTGGACTATATACTGAGACACTATCTCAAAGATAAATAACTCAATATGACCAAATAAGTAAATAAATAAATAATAAAATGGTATAACCACTATGGAATAGTAAGGTGGTTTCTCAAAAGCTTAAAAACAGAATTTATGTAAAATTTAGCAATTCCAATTCTGATTTAAATCCGTGCAATAGAAGTATTTTATATCTATGTTCAACCACACCATTCAGAAGAACCAACACAAGGAAGAAATCCTACTTTCCTTGGAGAGATGAATGGATAAAACAAATGTGGTCTCTACATACACTGGCATATTACTCAGTCTTAAAAAGGAAAGAAATTCTAAATTAAACTATAGCAATACAGATGAACATACAAGACATTATGCTAAGTCAGTTAGTAACCAAAAAGCCATTATTGTGTAATTCCACTTATGTAAGATTTCTGGAGTTGCCAAATTCATATAAAAGGAAGTAGAATGGTGGCTGTCAGAAACTACAAAGAAGGAAAAACAGGAAGTTGTTTTTAATGGCTACACTCTTCCAATTTTTGTATAATGAAAATGTCCTGGAGATGGTGTACGCAACAAATGAACATACTCAACAATACTGAACTGTACATATCGAAAAGTTTAGAACCAAGCTAGGTGTGATGTCATACACCAGTAGTCCCAGCAGTCCAGAAGGGTGAGGCAGGAGCTTGGGCAAATTAGTTATTCAGAGGGACACTGTTGCAAGTTAAGGGCTGTATAGCTTTGTGGGGAACTCAGGGGTTCAATTCCCAATGCCAAAAAAAGAAGGAGGAGGAGGAGAAGAAGAAGAATAATTCCACAAACAAACAAACAAACTGGAAACACATTTCAGTGCAAAGGCCCTGGGTTCAGTTCCCAATATGCAAAAACAAAACCAAGCAAACACAAGTGCTGTTAAGGCTGTAAATTGTGTTGTATTTTATCCCAATTAAAAGTGTGTAAATACACAAAAAAATGTGACATGATATAATCTACAGATAACACTGAGCAATGTATTAAAGAGAATCAGAACTTAATCCGCCATAATTTTTCCACCATGTTCTGAGCTTACAACCTATTCCAAATGTTTGGTCCTAATGCTTATCATTCTCAATTTTCCTAAAACAGCAAAGTACTTGATAACAATTAATAAAAGGCAAAGTTTTAAAATCCATATTTAATCTCTACGGTAAACCTAAATATAGTACTTCACACAAACTATGTACCAACCAAATGTTACTATCTTGAACTGGCAACTCTGCAAAGACATGTCAATTAAGAAAACAATATAAAGTTAGTTTAAAAAGTATTATTTTCCTGACTCCATTTATACATTACTTAAAAGTGCTGAAAGACTATTTGACTGAATAAAATCATCTTACCAAAAGCTGTGGCCACATTTTGTCATGTATGCTTCCTCAATCATATCAAAGCAGATGGGGCTAAAAAAAATAGAAAATAATTGATAATTTTAAAAATAATTAAAATTGGACATGAAATCAAATTAAGAATTAAGTTTTCTAACCTATCAAGGATTGGTAACATTGCTACTGAGTTCAACTTTAAGACATTGATGGTAAAACACCAATCTATTCCAAACCACCCAAAGACCATGAATACCAAAATTAATTCAATGGTTCAATTTAAATTTATCAAAATTAACTCAGCCCATAATTTTCTTAGTGCCCACTAATCACCAGAGCCCTCAAGGAAATTATCATCTTATTCCACATATCCCTACTTCATACTCAAAGTCACCTAACCAGATCTGTTTTAATCTAAATGTTTTCTTTTCCCATTCCAAAGAAAACAAAACTCTGAGTAATAAATTTATAATTTTAGTTTCAAAAATACTTGTAGATAATGCAGTGATAATACTCAAAATAAGGCAAACTATATACCCCTTAAACCTATGACATGCATTAATTCATTTAATCCTTCCTACCAAATGATGAGACACATTCTTATTACTAGAGCCATTTTATAGATAAAGAAATTGAGGTACAAAGCTGTTGAAGTTATTGAACCAGGAATTAACAAAGCTAAAAACTGCCCTATTTGGTTTTCTGATACTTTTGAGTTAAATTCCAATTCTGTTCCTCCTTTGCTTGTTTTCTAGAAAAGCAAAAGCGGAATGTTCAAAAGTCAAGCCTTTTTGGAAGGAGGGTGGGCCATACACAGACCTTGACATGAGCAGACAGCATCAGTCCCAAGACAACAGGACACTGCTTATAGAAGAAAACCGTAAAAATTTCTTTCATCCTTCTCTTTCCATCCTTCCTCTAATTATGGCTCTAGTGTCCAGAGATTCAACAGCCACCTTGTGACCATTAAGACAAAAGCTATAAACCAGAAAGACAGGACATTGATTCCTTAATGACATTCCTGAGTAGCTAACTTAGCCCTGGACTGCCTACCTCTGAACTTCTCATTGTAAAGAAAAACAAATCCTTGCTTTCTTAAGCCAGTGTTCATCTGTTTTTTTGTTATAGCCATACAATTCTCATTCTTACTGGTGCTAAAGTAAGACTTAAAACTATAAACAAAAATTTACTCATTCAGGAAGATTTCTCCTTAACAGAGAACTATCCCAGAATGTGGGGAGGCAAAGTATAATGGTAGCATCAAACATGTTAAAGATGATTAGAAAACAATGGAAAAAAAAAAAAAAAAACCATGTAAGCGGACCCAATGGCTGCAATGAAACCTAGAGAAAAGACAACTGAGATACTGGGAAAGGCTGATATGGAAAAACCAACCATCCAATTCACTGAGTAGGTAAAGAGTTATGATGGAATACAATGAATATCTAATTGGTTCAATTTTGAGAAAGGACTATCATTTTGTGTTTGAAAGTCCTTAGGTATGTCATTACTAAGATACACAAATAAAAAAGGCACTCCCTTAAACTAGGTGCACTCCCTTAAACTAGGATGGTGCCTATATAGAATTAGAAACAGGAAATCCCACTATTCCTGATGAAGTCTAAAATCCCAGCAGTTTAGGAGGCCAGGCTTGAAAGTTCTAGTTCAGTCTAGAAACTAAGTGACTTAGCAAGACTTTATCTTAAAATAAAAAATAAAAACATATTGGGATATAACTCAGTACAAATGCCCTAGGTTCAATCCCCAGTGCCACAAGAAAGGAATGGAAGGAGAGAGGGAGAAAGCAAAAGAAAGGAGAGAAAGAGAAAAGGAGGGAGAGAGGCAGGAGGCAGGCAGGCTGGAAGGGTGGCTCTCTTAAGAGTACCAACAAAGGAATTAGCCTTAGTGAGTAAAATGTAAGCTGGATTCCAGGCCTAACTGTTCTCTTGATCTGACAAATTATGCAGTGTACCTGCTCAAGAGTACACAAGAGTCTTCTTAGATGTCAAATTTCCATAAAAGTACACAAGAGTCTTCTTAGATGCCAAATTTCCATGATTACCTCGGGGTGTGGGGGGGGGTGGAATGAATGAATATATATGGCAGACTTCCAAGTTTGTTTGTTTTTTATATCATTTTGAGACAGGATTTCAGTATGTAGTTCAGGCTGGCTTAAACTCACAGTGATCCTCCTGCCTCAGCTGTGATTACAGGTGTGCACCACCATGTCCAGCCTACTTCCAAGTTGTAAGCAAATTTACCATAAACAATGCTGTATTTCCCCTTATAAATCTGTTAAAATGATATGCATAGGAATAAAACAGATTTAAAACTACCATAATAAAAAGAAAAGAAATAGTTAATTGTGATAAAGATATTAAAACTCCCACAAGATAGAAAGCAGACTCAAAAGTGAATGACAAATCAAGATAAAGATACAGGCCACATCAAACACTAAAAAGAACAAAACCAAAAAGGAGGCCAATCTACACTGCATAACCCCTAAAAGGATCAACACAGAGATAAGTATGAAACAGGAAAGTTCACTATAAACAAGGATCAAGTGGAAGTCAGAATGTGCACAGCGCAACACTATTCAAGGTATAGCTCTTGAGCCAGTGCAGGTCCAAGAATTCCCAGAAATGTTTCACCAAATTCTTACGGCATGTAGTACAGAAATAAAAGGTTTAGAACATTTACCTGAATCTACTTTTAAACAATACTTGTATATAATTTTAACTGATACATTAAAAGACTATATTGATAGGGCATCACATGATGTTTCAATAAATGTATCTAATGTTCAAATCAGGGCAAAAATACTGTCATTTATTTTATGGTGATGATACTCAAAATTCCTTTTCTAGCTTTCTGAACTATGCAGTAATTACAGCTACCCTACTGTTCAATACAATAGAGTTTATTTCTCCTATCTAACTATATATTAGCACTCATTGATCAACCTTTAGGATCAAAGGACATTTTTTCTGTGCCTGGTTTACTTCACTTTACACAATAACCTGTAGTTCCATTTATGCTCTGGAAACTATATCATATATACGTTTTATTTTTTAACCTGTTCACCTGAATGAAACTCTGTGGTTTCAATATTGATTCACTTCTAAAACTAGAAACAGTTCAGGCTGGACAATGGTAAATATCCAAATTTATCATTCATTACAGAAAATCAAGGTACTGAAAATACATAAACCTTTTAAAAAGTCCCTATAAATAGGCATTTTTAAAATTTGAAACACATTTTCCCAGTTACAAAGTAAATGTTTAAAAGTCTGAATGACAAAACCATCATATCTGTTTTGTGATGCAATCAATAAAGCTTAGAAGCAAAACTGAAAATACATTAACAAAGATACCAGTCTGTTCGGAAGTCAGTCCAGACTTTCAATAGTAACAACAGTGGACATTTTTGAAATGGCCAAAGCATCCCCAATTAATCAACTGTGAATGTATATCAAAATTCTCCCAGAAAACTCCAACTTTTTAAATATGCACTCCATCAATAAACAACAGAATGAATACTGATACATGGTTCTTCACACAAAGATATATAATCAAAAGATTATGAAACTTTGAATACAATAAAAGATACATGGTCATTAATCTCCCACAAAATACCATCTCCTTCCTTCAAATACATTTGTGCCAAATCAATTCAAAACATTTACTTTCTATGGTCATTATAACTTTGGGGAAAAGCTGAAAGTTGTACAGGACCAGACACAGTGAGTAAGACAGATGAAGACAACCACGATGTTTTTACAGTAGGAGGCATCTTGTAGCAGCACTCACTGTCACTGTACGTTTTTGCCATATTTTGTAAAGACCTTCACAAAAGAAAACTTCAGATCAACTTCAGAAAGTAAGGATGATGAAATAAGTGTGTTTGAAGTAAGAGGCGTATTCTGAAGGAGAGTAATGGCAATGTGTTTTTACTATAGTAAATTTTAAAAATTTTAGCATTCACTGTATATTTTGATCATACCTCATTCAAGTAAACAAAAAAAAAAAATGCCCTTTTGACATTAGGACTTAGTAGAAGAATGCAGCTAATAAAATAAGGACTACATAGTAAGGCTAGGTAACAGTAAATGCTAAAGGAAAATAGGAAGGAAAGAAGATAAGGTGGAACAAGCCAGAGATAGGTTGCAATTTTATATGTGGTAGCCAGGGAAGCCTCAGAGGTAAGTCAACATTTAAGCAAGTGTTTCAAGACAGTGAGGAAGTGATCTACAAGGAAATCTAGAGGATAACAAGTGCCATCAGGTGGGAGAATAGCACAAGGCAAAGCTAGACAGAGTAGAAGCCACCTCAAAATGTTAACTCAAAATGTTAAGAAATATATGGCTTTTACAAGTGAATAAAACAGGAATTAATTGGAGGACTTAGAACAAAGCAGTAACATGACTTGGATACAATTACCCTGATAGGTTGAAGACACTAAGGAAGCAAAAGTAAACTTAGTAACAGAAGCTGCTAAAGTTGAAGTGAGAAATGGTACTAGAGTGGCAGAGCATAGTAACACAGTCGTAAGCCATCAGATTGTAGACGTACTTTGAAGGTAGAGCTATGATTTGCTGATGGATTAAATGCTGTGTATGAGACAAAAATGAATTAAGGGTTTTGGTCTGAAAACAAAAAATAATTGACTTCGTTTCACATAGTGCTATATTTACAAAAAAAGAATAAAACTATAGTATGTGTGTTGTGTCAAAGAATTCAATCCTTTAATACCAAAAGTTGTAACATCCAAGTTGCAATACCTGAAAAGTACTATCCTACCTGTTCTAACAAGTACCTCTTAAGGAATGTCTTCTGAGTAATATGTGAATTAAAAATAAAAAAACTGCTATTTTTTCACCAAAAGTTAGCTTTTTGACTTTCTAGAAAAATGAAATCAACTGAAATTAATCCTTTATATGCCATCTACAGCTTTGCAATTTTTGAGCTAGCAGTTTAATCTCTAACCTTTGTACAACTGAGATAGTATTTATATTAGATTCACTGTACTTATTAGTAAGATACATATGAAGTGTTCACTACAATGTCTAGTATACAACATCCAGTTAGTGGCAGAATACATCGAAGACATAATGCAAACAAACATTTAGCAGTAACAGAACTGGGAGTATGGTTTAAATATGTGTGCCTCACCAATGTTAATACCATACTGCCCTGTGAAGTGATTATAAAGGACAGAACCACATGAATACGATTAGTGCTTTTATAAAAGTGACTGAGCATGATCACCCTTTTCTTCACATGAGGACAGAGCAAACAGGCACACGGACCATAGACCAGAATTTGAGTCCTCAACAGACAAAAAAAAATCTGCCAATGGATTTATGTTGAACTTACCAGCTTGTACAATGGCAAGAAATAATTCAATCCAGTAAGAACAGCTATCATCAAAAATGGAAAAAAAAAAAAAAAACTTGGCGAGGAGGTGGAAGAAAAGGAATCTTTCTACACTGCTGATGGAATGTAAATTAGTAAAGGTATACTGGAAATCAATATGGAGTTTCCCTAAAAAACTAAAAACAGCTACAAATGGAATGTGACCCAGCTATGCCACTCTTTATGCATATCTGAAGGAATTAAAGTCAGCATACTATAGGGAAACCTGCATAACCATGTTAATTAAAGCACAATATATAATAGCCAAGCTATGGAACCAGCCTATGTGCCTACCAACAGATGAGAGGATAAAGAAAAAGTGTTATATATACACACAATGACATGTTATTCAACCATAAAAGAAAACTGTCTTACTTTTCTCATTGCTGAGACAAAATACTCAACACCAAAAGTTAAAGAAGAAAAAGTTTATTTTGGCTGACAATTTGTAGAATTTTCTAATGCTTAGTCAAGTCCAAGGCAGGGTGGTATCAGAGAGAGGAGAAAAAGTGGAGAAGACAGAAGGCAGACAAGCAGCAAGTCTGCATTATTTCTGTTTGCTTTAAATTCCATTCAGGCTATAAAGCCACAGACTGGTACCAACCACACCACGGGTGGAGCTACCATTATCTACAACTAGAACTATTCTAAACCAATTTAGTTATCACATATCTTACTCCCAGTAAGTATCACACACCCATAGCCAACTCCCAAAAGCCCCATTTATGAGGGCACCAGGCTTTATGAGGGGAGGGGAAAACTGATGACATCTAGATACAAACCACAATAAGAACAAAATTTTGTCATTTGTAGGAAAATGGATTTTAAAATAAGATCATCATGTTGAGCAAAACCACCAACACTCAGAAACACAGATATATGTTCTCCCTAATATATGGAATCTAAAAGAGATTTTTAAAAAGTACAGTGGAAGCCACATGTGATGGCACACACCAGAAATCACAGCATTCTGGGAGTTGGAGGCAAGGATGATCTCAAGCTCAGTCCCAGCAACTTACAGAGACCCTGCCCCAAAATTTTAAAAAAGGTCTGGGCATTTCGCTTAGTGTGAAGGCCTTTATTCAATTCCAAGGGCAGGGCAGAATAAAACAAGGAGAGAGGAAGGACAGGGAAGAAGAGAGGATGGAAAGGGAGGAGAATGGAGGAGAGGAGAGGACAAGACTGAAGGAGGGAGGAAGGGAGATTTTCAGACAAGAGAAAGAATAAGTGGACAGAATGTAAAGGTAGGTAATGAAGGAATGAATAAGATCGAAATACCTATACTAAAACCCCTAAAATGTGAAAACAGAGTTAGGGTAAGACCAGGAAAGTGTTGAAGTGAAAATGATCAGAGTACGCTATCTGCATGTACTACTCTGCCCAAATGAAACCCACTGGTCTGTATAGTATAATATGCACTAACAAAAATGTTAAAAACAGAAGAGCAAAGGCTTATCTCAAAGAAGAGAACAGTGTAACAGTTACTACATCAGGGGAAGACAGGATGGTTAATGACTTCAGGGGTACAGGTCAATAGCCGGAATAACTTTCAATGCTCTATACACAGGACAACAGTGATTGACAACAATTATTGCAAAAGAGCAAACAGTATATTCCCAATAAAAAGAAATGATAAAATGCCTGAGGCATAATAAGTACCAGTGGCCCTGATACAATTATACACTGTATACAAGTGCTCAAATGTCATACTGCATCTCTTAGGTGTGTACAATTACTATGTGTCAAATGAAAAATACATTTTTTAAAAAAAGGATCCCTGGAGAGAAAGAAAATTTTAAATTTCCTCCCTACCTCCCTTTCTTTCTTTTGGTGCCATATATTGAACCAGGACTAGCAAAATGCTAAGCGCCTGCTCCCACTAAACTATACCACCAGCTAATTTATTTTATGGTTCTCCATAAAAAACCTTTAAATGATATAAATTTTGTCAAACGCCATTCTTGTGAATCTGTAAAGAAATAAACCATGGTCCCCTACAAAACCTCACTTTTCAGCGTCTAACTTCCCTGACTTACTTTTGACTGTCACTGATAATCGTATTTCTGCACGACACTGTCCATTACTTTGTAAAGCAGTACTTGTTAATAGAAAAGAACCATAAAAGAATTAAAAGCCATTGAAACTAGGATTTTAATCCAGCTAACCTCATCTTACTCTAACTTGGGGAATGTTGCTAAACATGTCTAATTTTCCACATTCCAGAATTTCACCTGACCCTCATGACCGCATACAATTAGTTCAGAGAATGAAACAACTGAAAAGCTCTCTCAGAGTCTTTCAATCTACTGAAATCTGTATGTTCTGAGGTAGATTTTTAAAATGTACACATTTACGTGAAATAACTATCAACTGTCTCTGAGCCAATATCACCAGCTAAGCCCAACCTAACTTTTACAAATATCAAAGTGCAGAAAAGGGGAAAAACCTGTTCAATTTTAGAATCAAGGAAGTAAGGAAAACAAAGAGGGAAGCTTGCATAGGCCAGTGAGCAACATTCTATGAAATGAGGAACACCATTAACTTACCAGCACTCAAGGTCAACATTTACCCTGGAGCACCTCACCTACTTAGCTTACATACTTAGAACATACTTAGAAAGGTGAGTAAAACAAAAATAAAAATAACTGCTTTCTGACAATGAGCACAGTCTGGAGATTCTTCAGAGATGAAAACAAAAGATACAAGTACTCCTATGGACCCACCTTACCTTTATTGTCTGGAAGCAAACCCCAAGTCTAGGAGGAAAGAACACAGCAAAGTACCACTTAAGATTTATTCACTTTCCTTGCTGAATATTAGTAGGGTGTCCCTACAGTGTAACTCCACGAAACCAGGTAAAAAAATGAGAGAGTTATTAAACCTGCCAGGGCTCTGAACAAAAACCCCAGAAAAACCAGTATTAATGGAACCTAACTAGCCCAGAAAAAATTAATACTTACAAGTCTCTCTAAAAAGTGTTTTTAGCTGGGGATTTAGCTCAGCAGCATAAGCACTTACCTAGCAAGTGTGACATTGTGAGTTCAATTCCCGGTACAAAAAAAAAAACACCTGAAATTTTTATGAAATCAAAACACAATCTTCAAAAGGATCAAATTGATCTCCAAGTAACTTGTCTCCCAGAACAAAGTCCAACAGGAAAATATAAGCAATAAACAGCAGGAAAAAGTCAATAAAACAAACTGACAGATAATGAAATTATTAGAAAAGGACTTCAAATAGTTAAAACGTGATTTAAAGGAATTCATGCATATAATGAGTAAAATGAAAGATATACAATAAAGAACCAGTCAAAACTCTAGAGCTGAAAAATACAATATCTGAAATGAAAAATTTACCTAATGGCCAACAAAACACTGGAAAATAAAGAGATATGTGGATAAAATGATTTATAAATAGGCACTCTTCAGGGTTTTACTCATAAAGTCTCAGAACAAGACATAATCCAGAATAGACAAATTATGGTATATCCAGCCAAAGAAAATAAATATAAAAATTATTTTAACAAGTTGCTAGACACAATGGCAGGCATCTACAGTCTCAGCTACTTGGGAATCTAAGGCCGAGGAATCATTTGAACCCAGGACTACCAGCGCAGCTATACATACATAGCAAGACCTTATCTCAAAAATCAAAACAAAAAAGGCAATAAATTTGTACGCATAACAATATCGCTCAAGCTCAAAAATATACTAATTGAAACAAGCCACGAAACATCAAATTTTATAATAGGCAAAACTAATCTAGTAACAGAAGCCAGATTAATAATGTCTTTGGCTGGGTATAGAGATTAACTTCAAAAGAACATGAAGAAACTTTCTAAAACCCTGTATTTGTAAAGACCACAGAGCATAAAAATGCCTATTTTATGCACACCTATTTTAAAATGTTAGTGATTACGTGAGTATACATGTATCAAAACTGCAAACTGTCTCCTTAAAATACATTCACTATAGTACATGTGACCAAAAAAAAAAAAAAAAACTCCACTTTTTATAAAGGAGAGATTCTTTTGAGCACCTTTAAGTAAAAAATGCTAAAGGAAGCCCTATGATAAGCCTAGCCCACATAACACATTCAATTCTCAATCAAAGAATCAAAAAACACTAAAAATGTTGACAGATCAGAGAACAGCAGCAAAAGCCAGTACAAATAATGCACATTTATAATGGACTACAGATTTGTCTCTCCAAAATTCTTATGCTGAAACCTTAACCGTAAGCCTCCAAAGTATGGAATTAGGAGATGGGGTCTTGGGGAGATACTCAGGTTTTGATAAAGTCAACAGGGTAGAAGTCCCATGATGGAATTCTGTCCTTTTAAAAAGAGATTAGAGCTGTTCTCATTGGAACATGAAAGAATACATCTGTAAGAGACACTTTGAGCAAACTCTTAAATGCAGAACAACTACTGCAACATTAGTTAAATTGAGACTTATTTCCATATACTGATGTGTACCGAGCGGGCTATGGTTCTCCCCTCAATCGGCTCTAAGTGATGCAAATAAGGCTAGTGGAGGTACTGGTATGTAATCCTGGAGGCCAACATGTCAGCTTCCTGTTTCCTCACATACTGTTCTCTGTAAAAGATGGAAGCACAAAGGGATGGCAGAACCACTGAGCTCCAGGGATGTCAGCTGGGTAGGGGTCTTAAAGTAAGAGGCTATGACTACCTAGGGTGCAAAAGTGTATATATCAGAAACTGAATCAACAGCCTCCTAAATTCATTCATATGCTATTCCAGTCAAGTTATGCAGACTGGTCTTTCTGCATATCTCCTTGCATATTACAAAGATGCTTTCTCCTCAGCTGGATAGCCAGCTTGTTACTCCTGTAATTCCTGCCGTCTTCCCTGACACTCATCCTCAAACCACTCTTTTCTTCGCAAGACAGTAAGTTCTAGGAGAGGCCTTGGATCAAGGTCTTTGCCTGCATATCCTTACTTAGATCAGGCTTAGGACTCCTTGGATGCTCTTAATTTTTAATATGTCTTAGTGACTTTCTCTCGCTGTGAATTGCACTGGAGATGGTTTATTGTAATTTATTTGCCAGGATTCCATAACGTTTCAATGGGATTACAAAGATAACTTTCCAAATTGTGAGGAAGATTAAGAAAGAGATCACAATACTTGGATTGTAATATTCAATACTGTGATTACCATATAAATCAAGAAGTGGCAATCTGTAAGCCCCGAAGTAGGCACTCATCAGATACTGACAATGCACTGATGATGGGTTTCTTGGCCTCAAGAACTATAATAAATAAATGTTCCTTTGTTTAAGCTACCCAGTCGATAGTAATATTGTTAATGTTGTAAATCTTAGTTGAGTACAATAATGATCACTATATAATCTAACAGAACTAGAATGAACTGGGGGAAAGAACCCTCTTGAAATTAATAAAAGGCATGTACACAATAAATAATGCCCAACAATGGGGAGAAAGCAGCCTTATGATCACTATGAGCATCGGCAATTTCATTCCAGAAGAAAATAAGCCTGCACTGCAAGTGGGAAACTGAAAACCAAAGACAAAACATAAGTGATGAAGAAAAGCTCTCTGGCACCTGAAACTTCACTTTAAGCTTCAGAGAACACTGGTAGAACTTAAAGCTATGGTGTGTGCATGGGATAGCAACAAGAAAATTCAAATTCAGCCCAACTGCTGACCAGGTACCCTTAATCACCATGTTAACATACCAACAAAATAAGTATGGTTATTTCCAAGCAAAAATACTAAGTCAGTGTCTACTGTTCTACATGTGATTTTCAGAATGAGATGCAAAATAAAAAAACAAACTCTTAACAGGAACCAAAGCAATCAGCAAGATTTAGGAGGGAACTCAAACTGTAAGACTATGACATAAGAACCTAAAGTAACTATGATGAATATGTTAGGCAATCTTGTGAAAAAGATGACGAATATGTATGAAGAGATAAGGAATTTCAGAAAAGACCTCCTAAGAGAAAGTAAAATGGAATTTTAAAACTTTAGGAAACATATAATCGGAGACAAAGAATTCTTTTGATGGGATTATCAATACACAAAACAAAGAATTACAAAGCAGGATATCTGAAAATACCAGGGATACAGCTTAGCAGCACAGTGCCTGCCTGGCAAGCACCAGGTCCTGAGTTTAATTCCCAGTATAAAAAAAAAAAAAAAAAAAAAACAGTTGACAGAACTTACTCAAATTAACACAAAGAAAAAAAAAGAAACAATACAGTATCTGAGAGAGTTGTAGGGTAATATCAAACGGTCTACCAATTGTGCAGCTGAAGTCAGAGGCAGCAAGATAGTTTGGATCAGAACTACCTACAGAGATGGCAGCTGAAATCTTTTTTGAAAAAACAAAAAACTTCAAACCAGAAGTCCAAGGTCCAAAATTTCTAAATAGGTGTTTTCTGTTTTGCTTTTTTGTTTTTCAGTGTGTTGTTGTTTTGAGACAAACTCTTACTAGTCAGTCAGGGTGGCCTAGGCCGCTCCTGCACTGGGAATACAGTACACCACCATACCTGGCTCCCAACATGATTTTTAAAAACAGAAAGTTCCCCAATATCTACATTGCATTGAACTGCTAAAACCAAACTGAAAATCTTGATCATCAATAAGTCAAGGACATAGGACTCCGAAAAAAAATCTGTATATGCCAAGATTTGTTGCTTATCCTTCTAAAATTGTGAGAAAATAAACTTCAGGAATTTAAATCACCAGTCTACGGTATTTAATTATAAAAATATATACACACATGTATTACATGGACTATATATAAAACAGCACAGATCAGGAGTATCACTCATAAAGAAAGGTGCAAAAACACTTTAAAACATCAAAAATATGGTATCTTTTTTAGTATGTCTTTAATTTTAATTTCTAAAGTCTAAACAATGAAAAACCTAATAACTGAAGAAGTATCCTATGTTCAGTATTAACATATCAAGTTCTCTCAAATGAGTAAGTCAAAGTCCATTTTGTCTAAGAACCTACATCTTTTTTTTATAGAAACTGTCAAGCTAATTTTTTTCCAGTGCTGATGACTAAACTCAAGGTGCATGCTCTTCCACACAGCTACATCCTAGTCCCAAAGAGAAATTTTTAAATGCATATGAAAATGGAAACTTGCATAGCCAAAACAACTTCAAAATATGAGAATAAAATACTACCCAATCTCAAGACTTATCATAATGATACAGCAGCAAACCAGTATGGCACTGATGTAGAGATAAACATAGAGAACAACAGAATAAAGACCCAAAAATTCATACATAGATGGTTAATTCTTGAGAAAAGTACCAAGAAACTTTAACGAACAAAGACCTTCTTTTCAACAAACAATGTTATAATAATCAGGTATCCATGAGAGATAGAGGCAGTTTTTAGTTGGTACCACATATAATACATAAAAGCTAACTTTAAAAGGGTTAGTCATGGAAAATTATAAATCTTCTATAGGGTGTGACTTGTTAGCCAAGACACAGAAAAAAAAATCACATAGAATTAAATTTTTAATTTTTATACTTCAAAGCATCAAGAAAATAAATTAAGCAACATAAAGAGGAAAATACCACAAATCTAAGTCTGACAAAAGACACATATCTTGACTATATAAAGAATTCTTACAACTCAAAATCACAAGCAATTTAGGAGAAATAGACCAAAAAAAAAAAAAAAAAAAAAAAAAAACCAGAACTGACACTTCACATAAGATATGTAAATAAAAAATAAGTACTACTTGAATTTATGCTCAACATCATTAGTCATTAAGATAAAGCAAATTATAACAAAATACCACCACAAATCCACTATACTGACCAAATTCAAAAGACTGAAAACATTCAGTGTTGGCAAGAATGTAAAACAATTGCAAATTTTTTTGCTTCTAGTAGAAACAGCAATTTTAGAAATAGTTTCACAACACAGACTCATTCTCAACAGGTACTATATCCATACAAAAACCTTATGTGAATGTTTGTAACTTTTTCATAGTAGCTGAAAACTAACAGCAAATAACTATCTTTTAACTGGAAAATATACAGAGCTCATGCTGTGATCTACACAAAATCAGTGATATAGTTAATATCACAACTATATACCAGAAACAGATGAAAGAAGGCAAACACAAATTACATGCTGAATGACTCCATTAATATGAAATTCTAGAAAATGCAAAATGATAGTGATAAAAAACAGATCACTGGTTGCCAGACACCAGATATCGGGGTAGAAAACAGTGCCAAGTGTCGGCACAAACTTGCTAGAATGATACAAATATTCCAAATCGTGACAAAGGTGTTGGCCACACAGGTACATTCATTTATTAAAATATACCCTTAAAATTGCTGACTTATATAACTTATAAAATAAATTGTATTTTATCAAAGCTGATTTCAATTAAAATAAGCTTTTAAATAAAGGCAAGGCAATATGGCTAAGCTCTGGAACAAAATATCTAAAATATTGGTGCCACCATTTTTGCGTAGAGTAAAACTAAATAACCTCTTTAGGCTTAATTTCCTTGTCTATAAGATGGAAATTCTCAGAGTACCTATATCAAATATTAGTTGTGAAGCTCAACCAAGTTGAAAAAAACCTTAGAATAGTGGCGGTTTAACTTTAGAGTAGATTTGGCAGTTATAAACTTCTGAGTCTCAGGTATGTATCTAAAGAGCTCCCAAAATAGTCATCTCTGATTTTTACAAAGCCCACTTTGTCTCAGTATCTCTACCAAAGCCAAATGGCCATGAAACTTAGCTGTGAAAAATGAAAGAACAGCTAACAGGAACAAGGCTAATAAGAGAAAATGTTACTCTCTAAAACTATTACTTGAAAGTTAAGGATCCATACTAATAGAAGTTAGCAAAAGTATAAATGAACAAAGACACAAACCAAACAAAGTAGAGGGCAAAGACGGGGTGAGCACACCACATAAAAGAACAGGTCAAGAATTTAAAGTGTTTTATTTTGTTTAAAATATAAACTTTGTAGGAAAGAAAACACTGCTTAATTTCACTGTACAAAAAGCCTTTCCAGCCAGGTATGGTAGGGCAGCCTGTACTGCTAGCACTCTGAGTGGCTGAAACAGCTGGACTTCAAGCCCAGCTTGGCAACTCAGTAAACCCCTTACTCAAAATACAAAATGGAAAAGGATTGAGAATATACCTTAGAGCAAAAACACTGGGTGCAATGGGAGAGAGGGGGAAACCCCTCTCAAGCTGCAGAGGTTTAGAGGTTTTGAGGAAAAGGGTTACAGGATAAAAAAAAATGATATAAAGAAATCATCAAGAACAAATATGAGGAGGAAAATCAGACAATAAGGTTTAAATTTGCCATTAATACCAGTCCTTAAAGGAATATGGATCACCTATGCAATGTTAGCTCACTAACAGGAAAGACAAAAAAGATCTGTACCAGGAAGAGGTAACTCCCAATCAACTAGTTCTTTGATAATGTATTATTTCTTCACAAATAACTCCCTCTCAATTTATAGAGTAGAATTCAAATTAATAGCCTTTTGTATCCTGCTTCATAACCATCTTCATTTTTTTTCACATTTAGTTCACGTAAATTTTCTGCTAAAAATGATGTTGATGATTCACCATCTGATGATAGTCAGATGGACCATTCTGAACGGCTATAATTTGACATCATCTCCAGAATACATTTCTTCATCATTTTCATTCAAAAGGCACATGTAAGGCTGAAGGAGAACTGTAAGTTTGAAGCCTAAACTACATAGGAACCTCTCCTCCAAAAAAAGACACTTTTTAAAAAATATTTTGCAAAACAATCAAATGTTAGTTTTGTATATTCAAGACAAAGTTCTTGATGGCTTTTCATACACTAATAAAGTAATAAATCCTGAAGCTGATTTCAATAATTGAATACGCTTTAACAGCTCTTTAAACTAATTTAATCCCAATTTATAAACTCACTGTAGTCTAAAAAGGCCACTGAAATTTTCCACTTGCTTTCTTAACATAGGGAAGATTAAATCCTATAATACGATGACTCAAATTTTTCTTACCTTGACACTCAGTAAGAACCATACCACATATAAACTGTACACGCGTATAATAACTGAACTGAATCAAGCAGTATTATTATCTTCATCTTCACAATAGGTTCTATATCTCCTATTTTACTTAGTTTTGCTCATGTGCTTTTGGTGTGTTACTGGAGACTCTCGTCAGAACCTTCTCACTAAGCTACATATCCAGCCCTTTTTATTTTGAGAGAGGATCTCTCCACAGGTCACTCCACAGGACTAAATTAAGTTGCCCAGGCTGGGTTCAAACTTCAGATCTTCCTGCCTTATGCTACCAGACTACTGGGTTACAGGTGTGTGATATCACATGTAGTTGTTTTATTTTTTAATAAATCAGAAAATATAGAAGCAAATATGGTTAACAAGCTTCATTTTTAATACTAAATGTGATATATAGACTTCTTAAATTATTATGTGAAGGACTGAAACAACATCTAACATGTTACAATTTAACATATGCATGGTAACAGAAAGGAAATGGTACTAGTATCTTCCATGGTACTAAGAAAAGCAATGATACCAAGCTATATTATAATTATGTGGTTACGTTTTTCTTTGACTTAAATCATGAACTTCTAATGAGAATCAGTCTTCCTAGTTTGACAAGAAATAGGCAGTCATATATTTAATAAATAGTAAATCTACTTAGCGTAGATATTATTTTTTCATGCAGATAATTAAAAGTTAAACCTTCTCACAAGAAGTTTAACTTGCAATCACGTGTTTCTGCTAAAACATGAAAAATTACCTGTTTTGTGAGTGGAAAAGGTCACTTCAGATACATGGAAAGACCAACCCAGAGACAATAATTATACAATAAAACAAGTAAGTCAGAACAGAAGACAGAAGTCATCATCCAAACAGTCTACATTCATAGTTCCACAATATTAGAAAAACACCAAAAAAATCAAAGTAACAAAAGCTTCCTTTGAATGCTCACTTATATAACATCAAGTTAAACAGTACTCACTCCTATACCAGAAATTCTCCACCTATAAAATTGTTAAAATTACCTGTAACTTGACAATACTTTCAGTCTTTGGTATGAAATATTAAGATGCAAATAATCTTTAAAATGTTAATCTCGCAAATAAACATAAAGCTACTTTTAAATGTAAGTCAAGAGAGACCAGTATCTGTCCCTAAAATTAGGTACATGACTACTTAAATCAGATGTTCTCAGTCAAGAAGAAGGCATGCTTATCCCAACCTCCAATGTCTTCTTGGGATCAAAAGATTAAAAACATTTATGTCATATGAATGAAACAGCTGCTTCCCTCCAACTTACCCAGTTTAAGAACCACTGGCTATAGGCACATGCCTACAGTCCCAGAACTTGGGAAGATTCAGGTAGGAGGATGGCAAATTCAAGCCCAGCCTGTGCAACCTAGCGACTTTTTGAGATCTAGTCTTTAAAAAGAAAAAAAAAAAAAAAGAAAGAAACAACGCTAGGGATGTAGCTCAGTCCAAAGACTTCAGTGTGGGAAGGCGAGGCGCACAACCATTGGGCTAAACACAAGCATTCAAACCAAAAAAAAATGAGACTTACTAATTGGACGCAAAAAAAAGGACTAAATTAAAATTCTGAAGATCTAAGTTCTCACTCACCTGTTGTGGTGGTGAGGGGATACGATACGTTTGTCTAGTCAGAAACAAAGTTATATGTTTGACCCCCAATGGGAATATGACTGTATTAGTGTAATTTTACTCTGTAAAAAAAAAAAAAAATCAGTATCAGCGGCTCCCCTTGTCCTTCTCCAAAAGTCTATAACGTAGCCTCTCCACACTGAAACTCAGATGGTGCCTGGGAGACAGCAACAGCAAGCACTGTATCTGTTGAATGACTCAATGAATGGTTGGTTCCCTTAGCCCTAACTTCTATTGCCTTCTGCGCTATTTTAGTGACCTATAAAGATGCCGGCATATTTCTTTTAACCTACTGAATACTGAAATATAAAGAGTGGCTTAAAAAACAACTAAATTCTACAAACCTCCAATTAGCTTTAACAGCTTTATGTTATCATGTGGCACAAATAATTGGGTAGTTGTGCAAACACCTCTTCTATCCAACCATGAACTGTTTTAACTTAACAATCAGTTATGCTCCAGCTTCAATAAAAAATAAATTCTAAATTTAGAACAATTTAAGACAAAAGCAGAAATGTTAATAAAGACATTACTGCTTTCCTACAGGTCTACAAACTGTAAATCTAATTCAGAACTCTTCTAATAGTTCCAATTTATAACCATACTACTTTTAACAACATCAATTCTGATCATCCTCAACCCTAAAGTGAATTAATTTCTCACATATCACAGTCTGTCAATAATTTTTTCCAGAGAAAAGGCACAAAACCCTATCAGATAAAAGCAATTACGTTCCCATAATCCAACCAACTTCTAAAATCCAACGAAAATTCCCAAACATTCTCTTCAAAACCATCAACCCAACCTTTTACTTATTATGACAACAAAATCTCTACACTTAGCCCTTCTCAAGTTGGGAAGTGAATAATGTGTGGCTCCCTGTTTCAACTTAATCGTCTGAAATGTGGAATTTTTCGTGAACAGACTTCGTCTACAGTGGCCTCTATAGATTCAAAAGTGGCCTGCCTACCTTTTGGGAAGAGACACATTCATACTTACAGAGTAAAGATTATTTCTCCTTAAAACATCCAAACTCGTGCTTACAGCATCCTTCATCACACTTAAACAAACTGTGATCAGCAATCCCTTCCCTCAGCATCCCCGGAAGCCGAGTGAGTCCTCAAGACTACAAATCTAATTCATCTAAACAAGTACAGCGGATAACTGGGTGCCTAATTCACTAGTCGGCCAAAATAACTCAAGATGCAGCGTCCTTGCCCAAATTTCTCCTTTTCTGCTTAACCATTTATTTGACTTCCTCCCCTTGTTATTCCCTAAACTCCTTTCTCTTTCTGCACAGCAGCACTGAAACCATTCACTGCTTTTATTATATGCCCACCCCCAAACCAGGAGCCTGAAGGTCTCAGCAAACTCTGAACCCCTGGATAGGCGCCCCCAGCGCACCAGTACCCCCAAATTCTCGACCAGGTCGCCCGACCTCCCACTCCACCACCCGTAATCGAGCGGAGAGCGGATGCTCTACCAACCCACCAAACGAAATCGTTGCTTTTGTCCTCGTAGGAGTTGATGAGACCGTTGCAGAGGGGGGCGAGCAGAGGGCGCTTCCTGCTGCCGCTGCCGAGGTTGGAGCTGCTCCCTCCTACGCCGCCGCTGGGCCTGGCCGCGCAGCTCAGCCGGGACAGGCCCGCGGACACCGCCCCGCCGCTGCTGCCCGACACGGCGGCCGCCACCAGCACAGGCCGCCCGGGGCCCCCGAGGCCGCCGGAGCCCGCGGCCTGAGCCGCCCCGCCTGACACCAGCGCTGCAGCCGCCGCCGCCACGGAAGGGGGCGACGGGGACGAGGATAAGGACGAGGAGGCGGAAGTCACCGAGGAGGCCGCCGAGGAGCCAGGGCTCGTCCCGGCGGAGCCCGACCCGGCCTGGCGGCTACCGGACATCGTGACTCCCTCCTCCCGGCCGGGCGGGCGCTGGGAGGAGAGGGCCGGCGACCGCGACCCTCCGCCACCACCTCCCTCAGCTCCAATGCATCCTTTGAGGACGCGCGCCAGGAGGTGGGGCTGAGGAACAATAAAGTTGGGTTTTTTAAGGTAACCACACAACAGCGTCCGACGGGAGGGGGCGGAGAAAAACTAATAAAGCCAACTGGAAGCCACTACCGCTCTGGAGGCCGCCGCCGCCGCCGCCGCGGTCCCGCCTCAGCCAACCCCGGCGCGCCGTAGCCGGCCGTGCGCGCGCACGAGCGGCGGAAGGGGCGGGAGCGCTGAGGACAATCTTGCCAGCAGCTGGGTGGTGCTCACATACGCATGCGTGTCGTGGCGCAGCGGCTCTTGCGTTACTCCGAGGTGTCTGCTAGAGGATGAGCGGTGCCGGAGGGGGCGCTGTATCGCGCATGCGGGCAAGCGGGTGCCTGGTTAGGGCCGGGAGCTGGTTGGGTTTGGTGTTCCGGTCGCGTGAGGTGCTGGCGGAGTTCTCCGACTTGGGGGCAGTGCTGCCCGATAGGTGTTTCTGACTCGGGAGATGAAAGCACGGAGACTGATTGACACATCGAAGGAACCTCAGAGACGCTCAGAGCAGTTGTAAAGAGCGCTAGGGTGAACCTCCTCCTCCCAACTCCAGGCGATTCCACCGAAGATCCCTTAGTCAGAACTTCCTTTTTATCGTGAATCTGATGTCATCCTAGCAGAAAACAAGGAAACATGGCATTGCAGAGCACCAGAAAATGTAGAGTTTGTGCGAGGCTTCAGTCGAGTATTGAAAATTGCAGATTTGCCACTATTTAAGATTTTGGGGTATGTAAATTAGAAACAGTCGGACTGGGTGATTGTCCATATCCTTTCCAACTTCCTAGAACTAATCCCAGTGTAATTGTGTCCTCGTCTGTTGAAGGAGCCCAAAAGGGCAACTAAGGGCGTTCAGTGCGAGGTTGTCCATACTGAGTCAGAAGGCGGCCAGCAACTCAGAGCTGTCATTCACTTGGGCAAATGGTAATGATCACAAAATATGAAGTCTACTAGCAAAAGGAGTTAAGGTAGAAAGAATGGAATTATCAAGAGGACTGGCCTTCCCACGTATTTTTTCTGAGGTGTCTTATGCATTATAATATTTTAGGGAGATAAAACTGCAGTTTCATTTTACAAACTACCTGGCCATTTAGGAAGAAATGTTCCAGAAATATTCTTCCCAAAATGTTGATCTGACTCCCCTAAAGGGTTTGCTGCTTGTTTACCCTGTTCACTGTCTAACAATATTTTAGTGAAAATCACTTCCTGTTTTTTAATATGGTGGTCTTGTTCAAACAAATTAGTGATGTAAAATAAACTAAATGTGGTATTAAAAAGCTAAATTAAGAACAACAAGAAACTTTGTGAATGGACTGAAAAATAGAGATTTTACGAACTCAGTATACTGATGCATCTGGTAAAAAACAATCAGTATATTATTGGTAAAATGAAAAGTTTATTAAAATCAGAGGTAGATTGATGGTTCCTGTAGAAAACAACAATTTCTTAGACTTACTCTTTGAATACAATTCCTTTTCCAAAAATCTCTGTCTTGGTGCTTTCATTACATGAAATTTCACCATTAACTCTTTATAAAATTATACACATTTTAAAAAAGGTAAACTAATAGCATTAACACTCTACTATGTCCGTCATATTTTTAAAAGTTAATTTTATTAAAGTACTTCTATTGCAGGCTGCTGCCTGAAACACTTTTAGTGGAGGCATCTGCAAATGTAGTCTGGATCAATCAGAAATATTGTAACAATGAAGGATGACAGGTGGAGCTGTGTGAATGTAAACAAGTTATTTTATAGGGCTAGTAAATTTTAAAAAACACTAGAGATTAGAAAAACCAACATTTACATATTACATATGCAGTGAATGTGTACATATTTTATGAAGATATGGGAAGATGTTGATCCACTTGATCATAAGCCAAAATGAACTGAAGTCTATTGAATTCAGAGAGAAAAGAACAATTGATCTCATCTTGAAGTGGTGTTAAAAGGAGAAAGAAAATCGCCTCACATCGAAAGCAGATGACATTGTAAGTCATTCATTTCATCAGTTTGACTACCAATATAACATAGCATCTAAATGATCTGGGGAAAGTATATAGCTAGAATCAAGTGTTTAAAAGAGTATATTGCCAATTATACCTTGCATTATGACATTGCTAAATCATGAGTGATACTTTTCTGCCTACTGTTGTGAATATTCAGATGTAATTTCTGAAAAAAAAACATAATATCTCTTACAATGCCCATGCTTATCACTTCTAACAATTTTTTATATTATGTATAATGGTCTTAAATCTAAGATAAGCATAGGATGAGACAACCAAGCCATGAAATGATCAAACATAGTACTATGTGAAAAAAAAGGCAGAACTATTCCTGGGAGACAAAGAGATTGTTAGCTAACTTTAGTTCCCAATATAAATCCTATACTTTTGTGCTTTATTGGCTTGCTCATGTTTAGTAATATCAAAAAGACTATATCTTTATAGGAGCAACTTGGAAGTTTCCTGGTAGGAAACTCAGCTGGTGGCTGAGAAAGAGAAAGTATGAATTTGTTTTAAGAACAAAGCATGGTCATCTGACAGAAGGAATGAGTTTAGGTATAATGAGTACTGCTCGGTTTGCCTTCCATCCCAGTCTTCCTGGACCTATTCCCACTTCTCAGGAGAAAAGATTACAACAAAAGGCTTACATCACTCAATTATGAAAGAAAGTGGCACTTAATTGTGGACCCTTACAAACAGCCCACAACAAAGAATTGAGAGTATTTAAATATAACAATAGTAGATAGATATATTTCAGCTTGAAAGAGAAATTAAGTGGCATATTTTTAACCCCTGAATTTTAACTACAAGTGTTCTTCTGACAATATGTTTCCTCTTGCTCTCTGAATCAATGCAATAGTTCATGTATTTTTACTGTGCTTTAGTCAGGTATAGCAGGTGTATTTCTCACACCATCAGTCCTCCCACATATAACCATGGGCGTCTACCACTAAACCAGTTCATCAACTGCATCAAACTTACCAACTTATCATGAGATAGTATAAACTGATATGTCGTCTTCAGCTTAAAAAATTAGGTCAAAGCAGTAAATCTGTTGATCAAGATCTTGGCACTCCACCTTATGTTTACTGAGGATTCTTGAATCTGCTTCTTCTCTGTTTTACATTAGTTCAACTGATGAAAGAGCATGTCTTTACTTTTGAATCAATTATTCATAGGCACAAATAAAGTTTGAGTATTGTATACCGTTTTTCCTTTGCTGTGTATTACTATATCTTTCTGAAACTTATCTAGAGTTTCAAGTCTATTGTGTAGAAATGTAACTAGATGTTAGAAAGGCCTCTGAAAAAATTAAAGCTGAATTCTGTACTGAAGATTTGAGTATTGGCATTCACTGCAAGGCCAAATACTCCTAATTTGTTATTTCCATAACAAATTGCTACAAATTTAACATCTTAAAAAGAACAAGATTTAGCTTTAGCTGATTTCTCTACCAGTGACTCACAAGCCCAAAATCAAGGTATTAGGAGAACTTTGTTATTCTCTGGAGTTTTGGGGGGGTAAGGTAATCTGCATCCAAGCTCACTCAGGTTATTCATATATTTGAGTTTTATGTAACTGAGGATGTGAAATTCTCATTTTTCTTCCTGGCTGACAGTAAGACCCATTTGCAGCAGCTAGTGGTCACCTGCATTCCTTGGTCAGTTGTCCCTCCCTCCATTGCCAACAGTAGTGGATAAAGTCATATATACACTTCCCCTCTTTGAATCTTCTGCCTTGTTTTTAAACTTGTAAGAGCCTATATTCTTATAATGGGCATACTCAATCTACAAGATTATCTCTGTGTGATAAAGTCATCAAATCCTATCTGTAAAGTGACTTTTGCAATGTGTTCATACATTAACAGGTTATAGGAATCAACTTGGACATCATAGCAGGTATTTCATCTGCCTACCATGTGAAGTATAGGGTATGTATTTTTTATGAATTCTCACCAACCAACTAGGTAATATGAAATATTTTTGACCTATCCAGTGAAGATAAAGATTTGTGTCTTCGAAGAAATACTTAATGTAGAGGAGACTCTTTGAATGTTCTCTTAACAGAAACAAGATTGCAATCATCCCTCAATAGTTATGAGGGAACTGGTTTTGTTCTCCTCCAGAGTTCCAAAATCTACAGATGCCCAAGTCCTGTATATAAAATGACATAGTATTTCTGTAAATCATGTGTACATTCTCCTAAATACTTTAAATGGTCTCTATGTTGCATATAAAACCTAATACAATATAAATGTTCTACCAATAGTTGCTATACTATAATGTTTATGGAATAATGGCAAAGGGGAAAGTCTGCATATTCAGTTAGAGACACAGTTTTTAATAAGTAATTTTCAATTGATTGTATCTGTATGTGAAGGGCCAACTATGAAAAGTGTTTCTTACATGAATCACCTTGAGTGCAGACATTAAGATGATCAATTACTCTCTACTTGTTATACCTATTAAATATTGACTAAATAACAAATCAATATAGGTTTATGTTGACAACTAATTTAGGTACCCATCTCTGAAATTCATTTCTTTGTCCTTTGGGCAAAAAAAAAAATGCTCCTCTTCCTTTGGTGTAAGTATTTTTTTGTTTGTTTGTTTGGTTTTTTTGTTTTTTTCATTGTTATCGGTACAAGGGATCGAACTCACGACTGCCTGCTTACAAGGCAGGCGCTTATGCTGCTGAGCTAAATCCCCAGCCCCTATTTTTTAAATAAAATATATAATGTGCTTCTAAATTATAAGAAGTACTTTCACCAAAACATGAGATAAAAGTCTAAGGAACTTTGAAACTGATTTGTTGATCCAGCAGGATATATACCCCTTCTACTCTGTAAATGAAGCCAAAACTAGATTCATGCCAGGCATGAAAAACTCCATATAATCTCTGGATCAAATTGGCACACTGAGACCTTGTGTTTGTCTTCTGAAAGTGCTCTGAAAAGTAACTTTACGATACTTTTGAAAGAATAAACCCCTAAAAGACTTATAAAGCTGTGACAATATGTGTGTATGTACATATATTCATGTATATGGATTTGTATATGTGTGAATATACTGTGTATGATAGATAGTAATAAAGAAATGAAAAACCAAAGTAGAAGACACTATCCCACAATATATTAAAGAGAAAGTTATTGTAAAGCAAAAAGGCCTTTTGCCGTGATCCCAAAGCATGATGGACACTCTGGCATTAATTATGTTAGTTAAATGACTGTGGAGTAGTTGATCTAGTTATGCCCTTTTTCATTCAAGTGTACACAACAAGGCTACCAGAACAATCTTTGCTCCCAAGCCGGAGACCAAGAATAACTTGTTTTTTTTTTTTAAAGTGAATATTTAGATAAGTAGGGTCCTAAAATTGATTAAGAATATGAAGAGACACGGGCCAAACAGCCCCTGACAAAATGCTGAACTTACATGGATGCGAGAATAGGGAGAGAAGAAGAGATGTGGAAATGTAACCTTCATCAGATACTGAATACTACTTAAACATCACTACTTAAATGAAGTCTTTTTCCTTTGTCATTTGTGAGAGTTCTCCACTTACTCTGCTTGCTTCAAAATTCGAGCACCCCAAGGGGAAACTTGTCATATATCATTTCTTCTAAACATAGACTTCAGTATGCTGGGCCTTTAGAGAATCTTTGTGAGAAAGCAGACCCCCAGTCTCTCAAATTCAGATCGTGCCACTCATCAGCAAATTACAGTATTTAACTTTCCTGAGCCTCATATATAAAAATCCTCATTTGTAAGAGGTCATATTAGTACACATCTCTATAATTAAAACAAATCAAGTAAAATAACAATTAAATAAATCAATATATAAAAACCTTAGAGGAGTGATGTCACATAGTATGTGCTTATAAATATTTGCTATTACTCAAAAATACAAACTGACAAAGGTATTAAATAAGATCAGCTGCATTAAAAACAGGGAACAACATGAACATAATAAACAGCCAAAGGAAACACAGACGATGAGAAAATAATGATTCACTGTAATTTATTAAAGTGAAATTCTAAATATACAAGGTTTCCTAGAATTCATCATAAAGGCACCAAAAGACAACATAAAATGGAATATTCAAAAACAAAATTTCATAGGAAAATAAAAATGAAGTAATATCCTACAATATATTGCAAAACTACACATAAACAACAAACTACGGCACATACTGCAGTGGAATAATACTCAGCCATAAAAAATATGCTCTATTAAACCATAAAAGGACACAGAAGAACTTTACCCCCAAACACTCAAATTCAGATAAAGTGAATAAAGTGATAACATGAAAGCAGGCAATCTGAAAGTACTGGGTACTGAATGATCCCAACTGTATGATGTTTTTAAAAAGGCAACACTGTGGAGAAAGTAAAAAGACCAGTTATTTCCATGGACTTAGGGAAAGAAAAAGAAGATTGAATAGGGTAAGCATAGGAAACTCTTAGGGCAGTGAAACTGTTGTGAATGATGCTATGATTGTGCATATATGACATGATACAACAAAATTCATAAAACTTACACAACAAATGGACCCTAATGTATGAGTTGATGACAGTGTGTCAGTGTTTCATTCATCAGTAGTAACCTATGCACAACACTAAGGCCAGATGTTAATAATAGAAAAAATAATTGGAGCAAGGGATAGTCAGGAATGCTATGTGTTCTCTGCTCCTTTTTTCTATAAATCTATATAACTCTTTCTAAAAGTCTATTAAAAAGTACATGAGTAGGCAAAAGTCACATATGTGAATCTTTCTGAAACTACCCCACTCCTACCCACTCTAATTCATGGAAAAATCATCTTCCATGAAACCAACGCATGATGCCAAAAATGTTTGAGGACAGCTGTCTTTGTGTGTCCAAATTTTCTCTTCTTACACAGACAGTAGTCAAAATAGATTTAGTACCATTTTAAATTAGTCATCTTTTTAAAGACCTTATTTCCAAAACAGTCACATTCTGAAATATTGGAAGTTATAAAAATAATGGTAGGAACTTTTTAAAAAATTTAATTTCTTTTTTCTCTTACCTCTGACATGCTGCTCCAGCACACTGGATTTCAAACTTCAAAATAATCTAAGAATTCTTCTCAGGCCCTTTGCACATGTTATGCCAACCTCTGCCTTGAACGATTCTCTCAGTTCTTCCTCTGGCCTACTCCTATTCTTTATTCTTTCAGTTCGAACATCCTGATAAGTGATTTTGAGCAATCTAATCAACGTAGCATTTTTATCACTTAGCACTTACTTGTTTCACAACATTTATTTACCTGACTTAGTGTTTCTTTAGTTTATCTTCCTTGTCACATGTAGGCCATAAGGAAGGAAGCTTGCATAACTCATTTCTGTGTATAAGAAAAGATGTGTGTGTGTTCTGCTGAAAGAGGAACACATGCCACCTTTTGAACCATGACAAATGTCCTTAGCAGCAGGCAGGATCAACTCTTTGCCAGTAGTAAAGGACTCCGTAGCTTGCACAATGTGGTTAGATACTAAGAGTGAAGCTCTCAGTGCAAATACATTTGATGAAGTGTTTGCTTTCAATAATTACTCCTGTTCTTTATGTTTATGATTTTGTTTTCAAAAATTCCAAAAATGTAGTGTAGTGTTTGATCTCCATGTGGCAATGCAGTTTTGAAGGTTGCAGGACTTCCATGGATAGCCCTTGACCATATGTTTTATAAACTAGGCTTGGGGAATGTAAATCACTGTTGCAATAAACCCATAATATAAGTAGGATTCTTGATATTTTCTTTTAGATGCAGTTTTCCTTTTGTTGGAAGTCAGAGTCTTCTGCTGTCTCATCCTTGGGTCTTTCCCCCTTTTCAAAGAAGCTTTACAATAATGTTTGCTTTTTGCTCATTTTGGCCAGGGTTAGCTTGTCGTTTACCAAAATGACAGTGCAGGAAAGAGGCTGTGATGGAAGTGGTGAATCAAATAATGATTAAGCCACTTGTAGATTAAAGTAAGTGTCAGATTCAGACATAAGGCCTGCCACCACTTGTAACTGTGCAATTGAAGTTCATCAATTCATTCACCACTATCAAATCTGCCACCAATGCAGCCTGTTATTCATTGATAAGCTTCTGGTATATGAACCTGCAAATAATAAATATATTATGTTCTCTGTGTAGTTAAACTTTGCTGTTCATCTATATTTGCACCTACTTTCCAATCCCAGCATCTCCATCTCATTTCCCCCTAAAATTATCGAGCATTCTTAGACCCTTATAAGGTGCCTACAGCCCACATCCCTCCCATGCACAGTGCATCGTAGGTCCTATGAGAATCTAATGCTGCTGCTGATTGGACAAGAGGTGAAGCTCTGATGAAAATAAAAGTGATGAGGATTAACTATAAATACAGATGAAGCCTCACTTGTCTGCCTCTCACCTCCTAAGAGGTCATATATTGGTACTTGTGGGACTGATTAGGACCTCTGCGTAGTGAAATGCCAGGGCTGAGGGGGCACAGAAGACAGCATGAAGACTCAGAGAGAAGCCTGCATCTGCAACCAAGGAGAGAAGTATCAAGAGAAAATAAACCTCCCACCCAGTACTTGATACTAGAATTGTGGCCTTAAGAACTGAGAAAATAAATTTCTGTTATTTAAACTACTCAGTCAGAGGTGTCTTCTTATGGTCACCTACTCATTTATTACAGGTAGCCAGACATCATTTTTAATAGCAAGCAATTACAATTTGAATAGGTACCTTTATTCATAGAAATGGAGAAAATTTGTGTATAATCTAGGCTTAAATCACTCACAGAATTCCATTCTTAGTGCCTTCGTAAGAGAACCTTTCAAGGCAAATGAGCAAATGATTCAAGTAAGGGGAGCCTTGACCAGGACAAGCTTGTTATTTTCATTAGATCTCAAATATTCAGAGATTTTTCATGAACTCTGAAGCATAAGAGATCTTCAGATACGGACTGAACGTTTTGCCACCATCTTGCATAATGTAGTGTATCTGAGTGAGACCAACACAAAGAAAGCAATTAGGAAATGGATAGATAGGAAATTTTGTCTACATAAATTTGACATTGAATCCAATCATGCTTCATATTAGCACCCTACCAAAACACATAGTTACAGAAACACATATTTACAGAAACAATACATTCCTTGAGTTGCTGTCATTGCACTTAGTATTATAACTGTCAGTATTTTTTCAACTAGATTATCTGATTCCCAATTAATTAAAGGCTATATCTATTCTAGTCTATTCTCAGAATCTGGCAATTACCTGAAATACATAGGGCACTGTTAATTTACTTTTCCAGAACGGACATTGAATTAATATACTTTCATATTTTTAAAAGCCTTAAAGACTAATTCAACTTCCTATATAATTTTGACATTTTCTTAAAGATCATGAAGATTTTATTTTAGTGTAGGATGAATGCATGACTCAGAGAAAACTCATTTCTGTCTTTTTAATATCATGGCTACATCTTTTTGGTGGTCACTCTATTTCATATACTCACAAACACCTCCATTGCAATCAAAGTTTCAAAAATGTAACCAAAAGATATAGTTTCATCCCCAACAGTTCATATCCCGTATATCATCTCAGCTGAAGAGACTGTAGTAAGCTGCTTTGAAAGTCTTTGTTTGCCTTTCCTCTTCTTGGGGATCATCAAGTATAATCTCCAGCTTGACATTATTCATTTGTTCATTCTTTCATTCATGTGTTCAGTCAATAATAAATATCCATAAGCCCAGAGGCTTAAACAGTATCCATTTACTTAATTCATGATTCAATATCTTGATAATTTCTACTGAGCTCAAATGAGGAATTCTTTAGACCTCACTTGTACTCATTATTCTTTCCAGAGTATTAACTTAAGGTTAAGAGTCAAATGTAAAACTCAGAGGTAGAAGGTATCACAGCATAGGCAATACCCAGAGAAGTTACTGGTAAGACTGTGGAATATTATGCTTCATAAGAAGATACTACCTTCAAAACAATTATTGCAAAGAGTAAAGGGGATAGTTGCAACAGGGGAAGAAGACTATCATAATGGAGGTTTATTCCTCTCCTCTCCTCTCCTCTTTTCTCTTTTCATTTTCTTTTTCCTTGCAGTACTGGGGATTGAACCTGGAAAGTGGAGAGCTCTCTCCAACATTTTTTCTTATTTTCATTTTGACAAGATTGCCCTAAATTACTTGAGCTGGTCTTGAACTTGTGATCTTTCTACTCAAGCTCCTGATTAGAAAAGACTACAGGTGTGCCCCAGTCCAAATGACAACAAATTTTCTTTTATTGTTAGGAAGAAACAAAACTGAGAAAAACTAGGCATGGGTAAGTAGAATGAATGGGTGACATGTTCAGATAATAGATCAAAAAATATCTTATCATGAACTCAGTTTATACCTAGGAAGGGTAGTATAGTGGCTGTTGCTGATGATGGGTAAAAAGAGGACTAGAGAAAAGTGACAAACTAAACTTTTACTAAAGAGTATTTTGTTGTGATCAAAATTTTCTTCTGCCTCCTTTTTTTTTTTTTTTTGCTCAGGAGGCAGATTCTTAAATAATGCTCAGAAATGAGAGGATATAGCACACTGAAACTTTCGCTAGAGGTGTGGGAGTTGTGGCAGCCAGGAATCTTAGCATAGAACCTTATTAGTGCTTCTGAACTTTCCTTTTGAAGGCAAACAGTTGGAATAAGTACACATTATTGTGCTTTTACATGTAACCAAATTTTTCCCTTTTATAAAACTTTTCTAATGAATGTGTCCAAAAAGGTGTTCAGCTTCTGGTTTCAGCTGTAAAACATAAGGAGCTTAGAAGGCATCATCCTTATCAGTACAAAAACAAAAAAGTTATTTTGGTGGTCTATTGCATTCAACAAATATTTAACAGCTATGTAATCAGTATGCAAGACACTGTCTAATATCCTGGGGATAAAGAAGCAAACGGGGTAGTTTCTATCTTTGTCTTCTAGATAGTGATTGCATTCTTGTCATTGATGTTAGTGAAAATACTTCTAAGTTTCTTTCCCTAAACTGCATGTTTTTTGCTGTTTCTGTAAGTTTTAGATGGACTATGTTGAACAGATTGAAGATGGTTTTTTTCAAACTAAAGCAGTTTCTGTAATGGGCAGGGTTGCAGCTTGGTGTCATGGCACATGCCTGGAATCCCAGCTACTGCAAACTGTGGAAGCCAGATTGGGCAATGTAGTGAGACCTTGCCTCAAAATAAAAAAGAAGAGCTGCAGTGTAGCTCAGTCACAGCGCCTGCCTACCATGTCTGAAAGCCTGAGTTCTATTACTACCACCACTAGAAAACAAAAAGTTGCACTTTGACAAATGTTTTTCCTCTATATAATTTATTACACTCAGTGGTTTTCTCATTCAATCTGTTTTTCCTCTTAAACTCTATCTGGTCTTTATAATATTTTTTAAATAGTTAAGTGTTCTTTTATTTTAAAATACGAGTGCCTAAGTATAACGAGTGAGATGGGCCATAGCTTTGCATTCTGTGCTATTCCTGTTTGGTTGGGTATCAGGCTTATATTAGTCTTGTTAAATGAGTTGAATAACTTCTCTTCCCCTCCCCTCTTCTCTGAAAGGCTAAATAAGATGTATACTTTGAAAACACTAGTAGTTTTATCTCTAACTCATCTTTAAAATGTAATATTTTATTGTTTCTAGAGAAGAATTTATTTAAACTTTAAGATTTATTGACATTGAGTTGTATCTCATAGTTTTTAAAACCTCCACTGATTCAGTATGCTACACTGATTTGTTTTCACTTGCCTATTTGTGTGTATGGGGAGGGGGTTGTCTGCTTATTTGTTTTGTTTCTCGAGACAAGAGTTTTGCTATGTAGTTTACGGTGATCTTGAGCTTCCCGTGTAACCCTAGGCTAGCCTTGAACTAGCAAATGTGCTGCCTCAGCCTCCTGAATCCTGAGATTACCAGCTTCCACTTTTCTTATACAGTACAGTTATATTATTTGGGTATATTCAAAATCTTATTACAGATTAATGTATTTAAGTGGATGCCATTATCCATCAGCCTTTGGTGTTAGAAATATGTTTCTGGGTTTCTTTTCCCTCCCAATAGTGGGAATTGAATCCAGCACACTGAGTAAATTCTGTGCCCCCCCTTTTTATTTTGATACAAGTTCTCTTCAAGTTACTAAGTAGCCCAGGCTAACCTTGCTCAGGTCATCTTACTACTTCAACCTCCCAGAGTGCTAGAATTACAGTTACAAATCATGATGTCAGGTTTATTTTATTAATATTTTAAATAAACACAACACATTGTGTCTACTACGTTACTTGCTTCTGAAATTAGCTTGTTATTTTTGTTAATTCCAGTCATTCAGCAGGAGACGCAGCTCAGCAGTGCAGCACGTGCCTGGCAAGTGCAAGGACCTGAGTTTGATTCTTGGTACCAAAACCAAAAATATGCCAGCTAGCCTGGTCATTCATAGTATTAGCTATACTTAATACAGTTGTAACATCTATAGAAAACAAATTTTATTTGAATTATTTAGCATGTCATGTGCCTATTTTAATGATGTCATACTTTTTGTTATGGTTGTTATTATCCTTTTTGGTACTGAGGATTGAACCTAGGACCTTGTATACGCTAAACACATGCTCTAACACCAAACTATACCCCCAACTCATATACCTTATATTGCATTCCTTTCTAAAGCTTGTGGTTTGTTTATATGCTATAAATACAATATATAATTTGGGAGTGTATGTGATCATCTTTTGTTTACAAATTTCTGATTTAGTATATTTTATGGAACCATTAAGGCATTCTGTATCCTGGTAGATAGCCATTGTTATTCAATATGTTAAAAAAGAATATAAACTCCATATATATATTAGGTTCACTGTTCTAAAATATATTAGTACTACACTTTTCAAATCCTCTATACATACTTAATGAAAACTTGTTTGTCTGTTTATTTATTTATTTATCTTGTGGTGCTGTGTATCACACCTAGGGCCTTGTACATGTTCAGCTAGGCAAGCATTCTTGTCACTGAACTATACTCTTTAACTATCTGGTAAATTTTTATATTCTTGAGCTATCAGTTTCTAAAATCTTCTAAATTTTGCCTAAAGGTTTTGGTTTTTCTGTTTCTGCTTTACATGTCTCAAAGTTGTATTATTTGATAGCATACATAATTTCATTTTTTGAATTTCTTATTTATTTATTTATTTAAAGAGAAAAAAGAAAGGAAATAAAAAAAACAAAGCACTAACAGGGTACAAATATTACAGAATTTCAAGAAAAAAAATATACAGTAAGAAATCACTAGTTAATAAGTCACACACTGTCATCCCAGAAACAGTTGTCCAGATTATAAAATTAAAGCATATAAAGTGGACATTCATACAGTGAGATTGCAGACAGTTCCGTTCAGTGATCCAACAAAAGCTCAGTAGTATGGTTTTCCATCCTACACACTCAAACATACATGCAGTTATATCCCTTAGCCCACCTTCCTTCCTCTCTTTTTTACAATAACAATTACACTTTTTGGGTTTTTTTTTTTACTCCCACAGTTCTTATTACTTTTTTTGAAGAGAATAAAACCTAATGTGACTAAACAAAACAGAGTCGGTTAGAACAGAAGGATGGGCATAGTACATGATGTAAAAATAGAATACCAGGTGATCAAAAATGGTTACCATTGTGCCTCTTGCTATTTTTAAAAAGAGTTGCCTATGTCATCAGGTAGAAATGATCAAAACAGTACAGTACAAGACCAATAAAACCTACACGGGAGACCTTACAGGACTTCAAAAGAAGATAATAGTCAAACCATAATGGGCATCATAGTAAATCTTATTGCCTTCAAAGTGGTTGCCTATACCCTCAAAAATGGTATTATCAAACAAAATAGAATATAGTAGAATCAGACAGAACAAGATGGGGAGAGTAATACTGGGGTTCAAATCAGGTTAATAGGAAAACAAAAAAGTTA
This sequence comes from Cavia porcellus, assembly GCF_034190915.1. Classification (NCBI taxonomy): domain Eukaryota; kingdom Metazoa; phylum Chordata; class Mammalia; order Rodentia; family Caviidae; genus Cavia; species Cavia porcellus. The sequence continues at coordinate 9,871,627 of NW_026947512.1, read as the reverse complement.
GTATAATATATCCTGCTATTTTTAAATTTAGTTTTCCCTTAATTGAAAAAAAAAGAAAAAATAGATTAATTTTTTAAAAATGGTGGAGATTGAGATAAAAGAGGACATCGTAACAGAACAACACAGAACCGAACAATTCAAGCATCATTGTGTTTCACCCCCAGATAATCTAACATAATAGTAGTCATCATAGTGCCTCTTTCCTTGGATATTTGAGTATAACTTCATATATTATAGCATCAAGCATATCAAGTGTGAAGCCATTCAAGAGAATTAAAGAATTACAGGGTATTTAGAAACAGTTAACAGAAAACAAACAACGGTTTCTATATTATCTCTTTGCCTATAAAAAATTTTGTTTATACTATCGCATATAGTAAAATATAGTAAGATACAACATGTTAAAATCAGTGGAAACTGATGTATTTTTAGAATTTCTTGATTCTTTTTATAATAACATAGAAATCTTATTTATTCTAAGTGCTTTTTTCTCCCTTTTTTATTTATCTATTGGTAATATTATGACCCCATTTCCTTTTGGTTGTTATCATATTTTATGCTTTTTATCTTATTTTGTTGCATCTTATAAAAGATTGTAGCTGGGTTTAAAATTCAATATGGTGTTCTCTTTCAATATATGTGTTAAATATATTTTATTTATTGTGACTTCTGATCTATGTAAAATTATTAGTACTATATTTTGTGATTTTAATTTATTGTTTGTTTTATATGTTTTATTATTTTATCCTTCTCTCTTATTGCCTGTTGTCTTGGTTACATTTCTCTCGTTGTTGAGACAAAATACCTGATGCCCAAAATGAAGCAAGGAAAGAATTATTTAGCTTACAGTTTTTGGAAGTTTCAGTGCATACTCAGCTGGCTTCAAGGCAAGATGGCATGGTTGAGGGGCAGCTGTTCATGGTGGCCACAAATGATAAGAGGAAAAGGGCAAAAGAGAGAAAAGTACACTTTCTTCCCTCCCCTATATTGTATGCCAGTTACCCACCCCTGGTTGGGTGCAGCATTCATGTCACCAATTCCAGTGCTAGACAATTAACTAATCATAAACACTAGATTCAGTTGCTTCCATGACTGCGTGAAGCTTGGGGGGCCACCCAGACACAAACCATAACATTTCACCCCTGACCTCCAAAGATTCATGCACATCCTTTATGCAAAACACATTCAGTCTATCTCCTATTATTGCCAAAGTCCTAACAATTTCAGCATTGCTGAAAAGTCTGAGTCACAAGTCTCCTCCAAAATCTAAGGCAAAGTCTTAGCTATAATCCATGTATAAATAAAAACATTAAACACTTCCAATATACAATGGTACAAGATAAGCATTGCCATTTGAAAGGGTACAAACAGGATACCAAGTAATAGGGCCAAAGGAAGTCCAAAATCCAGCAGGGTAAATGTTAAGTCATGGAGTTCCACATTTGACATCTGAAGTAATCTGGTTGTGAGCTCCAAAAAGCTTGAATGACTCCACTCTCATGGCACTTCCAGGGGTTTTAGCTCCCATGGCTTCTCTTTTAGGCCCACTCTGCTCAATCTTTGTAGCTTTCCTTAGATGATCCATGCTCCTGACATTTTGAAATTTCTGGGTTCTCCATTGCACCTTTGGCTTCACACCCACAGCTTTACACACTCTTCTCTCTGGAGCACACTACCTGGCCTAACAGGCTCTCTGAAATTGGGGTGGAAGCTGCCTTAATCTCAGAACTCAGACATTTTCTGTGAGCCTAAAACCAGTGCCACCTGGATGCTGCCAAGGTCTGCTGCCAACTGGAGCAATAGCCAGGGTTTCCTCTCTCTTTTCTCCCTGTAGGGATTGAGTATCTGGATCATTGAGCACTCTGAACCTGATTATGAGGAACAATTCCTCTATATCACCACCATTCTAGAACCTGGTGTGCACACTGCCATTTGGAACTTCATGTGGCCTCTGCTGCCATTCAGTTTCACTCTTGACTTTCTCTTCCAGTCAGTCTTTGAGGCTGCAAAGGTCGGAGACTTACCATCATTTCCTGTGAAGCCCCCAGGCCATTTTATTTTCCAGTTCCTTCTCAGCAGTGGAGATCTCAGCTCTATCTTTACAGTCCAAAGCTTTACTAGAGGTTTTTTTCCTGGACAACCTGATATTTTAAATCATGCCGCTGAGTTCTTTGCACTTTATTTGTAATATAAATCTGGCTAAAAGCCCTCAGCAGTAGCCATGCCACTGCCTCAACATTAGACGGCCTTGAAATTTCTTCTACCAGATTAATTAGTCCATTGCCTTTACTCTCAGTCTCAGGTAGAGTCTCTGGACACAAGCAAAATGCAGACAAACTTTATGCCAAGCAAAACACACATTGTATGGAGTCCAAAAACCAATGCAGTCCTTCTTTCCAGAACTTCCCAAACCTGGTCTTTACCAGTTTTCTGCACTTCTGAACTCCGACCAGAATCTCCCATCCAGAACAGCCTGAGCTGTTCCAAGACCACTCCTTCAGGAGTCATGTTCAAACTTTCCCAAACTCTTTCTACAAACCATTCCCAAAGGCTCTTGAACTATGTGGTCAGGAATAGTCACAGCAACAATCCCACTTCTCTGGTACTAAATTCTGTCTCGGTTACTTTTTCATGTTGGTGAGACAAAATAGCTGATGCCCAAAGTGAAACAAGGGTTTGTTTGGCTTACTTTTTTTTGGAGGCTTCAGTCTATACTCAGCTGGCTCCAAGGCACAGTGGCATGGCTGTATGGGAAGCCATTCAGGGTGGCTGCAAAAGACAAAAGTGAAAGGGCAAAAGAGAGAAAAGCATGCCTCCTTCCCTCCCCTATATTTTATGCCAGTTACCCACCCTCGGTTGGGTGCAGCACTCATACCACTAATCCCAGTGGTATACAATGAACCAATCACAAACACTAGATTCAGTTGCCTCTATGAATGCATGAGGCTGGGGAGGGGCCCAGATGCAAATTAAGACACCCGTGGTATACTGAGGTATATGGGAAGGGGAATAAAAACTAATTACAATATATTAAGTACATGCACCTATTCCCAAAGATGGGTGTAAACATATACAACATATACTAATATAATCTTAAAGAGATGATATTTATGTATTTTCATAAGTGATATATATTGTATTTTGTATACTGTGTTGGATTAAATAATGATCATCTTGTAAAATCCAGCTGAACTGAATCAGCTTGCTGCTGAGTATGGAAGACCGACCTGAGGATTGTTGCCAACACATAAAAAAAGAACTGGAAGTGAAAATGTTAAGCTGTTTTATTCTGGAAAGCTTGTTATGCTGACTTTCCTGGTATGAACTCAGTTGTTCTAATTATTAGAGGAGCTTGGGTCCTCGCTGTCACTGAAAATGGCTATGGTTCTCTTCATAGGAATGCTGGCCCTTACTTTCAGTGTTGTTTTCTGATTCCAGTGCAGATTCCTCAGTCTGCTTGTACAGATTCTTTATCCTGCTGGTGCAGAATTTTTAGCACCCGTCATTAACCTTTGTGCCTTCCCAGTGTAGATCCTTGATACAGACATGCATGAGGTATTGTCTTGGGCTCTAGGCCTCCAGTTGGACTCATGGAGGACATTGTTGTAGCGTCTAAGCCCTCGCTTTATTCCTTGTGTCTCTAAACAGACCTCCTGCACTCTTTTACATTTGATTCTTTGGGTGAATATTATAAAATAATCCTATACATTATGTGTCTTGTATTAAATCTATTCCTTCTTAAACTTGACTATAACATATACCATGTAGTGTCCATTTTTCATGACACAACCAAAAGCTTATTTTAAAAAAAACTCTTATATATGAACTAAGTTCTGATTATTTCCTACTTTTCAAAGGAAAGGTGACAGGAAACCCAACTTTTCTCAATTGATGAATATTTTTTCATTGTTAGAAAATAATATTATAAATATGGACATCCTTATTACAGAAGGTAGAAGAGAGACTGAAATGAAATATTCTATTAATACCAAAGGAACATGTGTGGATGTGTGTCATACTGCTGTGCGAATGATTTATTAATGATTTAAATGACTGATAACTTGGGGAAGTCATGGCTCTTAGTTAGTTAAGAACAATTTAGGGCTTTGATCAGTGTTAGTATATTGACACCTCATAGTCCTTAGGAGATTCTCAAGGTGATCTGTTACCCCACTTACTCAAGCAGTCAGCTCCTACAACAGGGTAATTACTTAGAAAGGAGCTAGTCATGGTCTCCTACCCCATTCTGAACATCTGGCTCAGAAGTTTTGCCTGGGAAGAAAAGCAGGCCGTTTTACAGACAATGTCTAGTCTCTTTCCAAAGGAACTGACTTTATTTGTGAAAGATCTAAGGAAGTTCAAGTTTAGGAGCATGAAAAGGAAAATTGTGGTAAGAGCAGTTGGAAAGAGTGTCATAATTGGATGTAGTTGCAGCCTGAACTATGGGCTGGCTGGCAGAATTGGAGAATAAAAGATTCAGGGTGATGGTGGAAATAAACAATAAGAAGGAGTCTTCCTGGGGTCACAAAAATTGTTGAACAACAGTCTCAGAAAACAGTCTTGCAAAGGCATCATATTTGATTGGATTCATTTGTAGAGTAATTTATGTCACCAAGCATTTTTGAAAACAGAAAACCAATCACAAACAATTGGTGGAATTTAACATCTGGAAGGACAGAGAGAATGAAGGTATGAAGCAAGTGCCATCACCAGTGGGTGAGTAGGCTCACTCACCCCAAGCTACAAACTGCAAGTACCAATGTCCTATATTTTATCACTGTGCATAAATATATGATGGGAGAAGGGTGTAAGGAAAGTGCTGATTTTAGTAAAATATTCACGAAACAAACAAGCTCCATAAAGGATGATAAGACAATACTATGGTTTGAATATGCTCCATTCCATCTGAGATGCATGTCAGAGCTAAATTATCATTTGGGGATATTAAGAAGGTATAATTTTGACCCAGTTATGATATTTAGTGAGTATGCCTTTTGGGATGTGATTGGAATTAGATAAACTTATAATGGTGTAGGCCTTTATAAGAAAGAGGAAGAGAGAGAGAGACAGAGAAGCAGAGGAAGGAGAAGGAAGAGGAAGAAGAGGAGGAGTGGAGAGGAGAGGAGAGGGGAAATGAGGAGAGAAGGGGAAGGGAAAGTAGAAGATGACCAGGAAGACCAGGAAATGGGAGGGGAGGGAGGGCAGAGGAGGGGAATGGAGAGAAGGGAAGGGAAGACATACCTGCATACCCCCTCTCTCTTGCCATATGATGCCTTATGCCCTCTTAGAACTCTGCTAGGAAAAAGACCATCATCAGATGTGGTCTCTTAAATTTAAACCCGAACTATATGCCAAAATAAACCTTTTCTTAAAAAAAAAACACCTAGTCTGTGGTATTAGGTTATTAACAACAGAAAATTGATAGCAACAGAGAGGTTATCACTAATGATAAATATCTGAAAATGTGAAATTGACTTTGAAACACCTTTGTACTCACAAAAAGGTCAGTTAGGCCTCAATCCACACTTTCTGTTCTACTATATCTCTCCTTTTTTGGTTTTGTAATAGCAGTGCTATATAGCCACTGGATCTTTTGTCTTGTGATCTGCCCTTTAATGGTTGTGCCTCCAATCCACAGTTGTCATGTACTGTTCCTTTTGAGGACCTAACCCTGTCTGACTGCCTATAACATTTCTAACTAACTTAGTTGTCCCCCTCTGAAGAAATATCCCTAAGTGCCATGAGTGGGCAAGGTGTAAGGACCATTCTGGCAACTGCCGGTTTAAGAGGGTTTTAGTTGTGATCAGCAGAGATATTCTCCAAAGTGTCTATCTAAAGGCCCTCCATAGACACCAAGTGTTCTTGCCTTGGTTAGGCATATATCTTTGAGTATGTTATAATGATATTAATCATAGAAATAAGGAGATTATCTGGTGTTTTGGGAAGGTCTTGATAATGGTCAAGGTTTTCTGTCTTTTGGGTAGTTTTCTTTGTCATAAGGGAGAGGATTCTTATTGGTGAGGAAAGCAGAGTCAAGTCCTACCATGGCTGCACCATGGGAGGGATTTCTCCAGGGTTGCACACTCCTAGAAGGTGCCCACACCATCTGTCCACTTCCTTCAATGACTCAAGCAAACCCCTGCCTCAATACCAACAGGGAAACTGGTCCGTCCCATTTCCCTATTTCTGGGGACTGCCATAACACTTGTCTTTTCTTCTTTATCCCATGCTCTTGTATTTTGACCAGTCTAATTCTGCCAGGTTGATATGCATACCACCAACAGAATTTGAAAAATTAAGTGTAAACACTGCAAGATCAAAGCAAGATGATGACCTACCATGACATACTCCCCTTTGTTGTTTTAGAAATAGCCATTTTAATCATCAAATGTGCACTTTCAATACTTGCACATACTGACATCTGCCAAATTGGCCTTCTGCTGATGGTCTAAGAAGATCAGAATGTGAACACACATGACCTATATAGACAGAGATAATCTTTTCTGAATGGCTTTATGAAATCGGAAAAAACAAATTAAACAGAGGAACATCCTGGGTGCTTTTAATAGTGGCTGTTTCCAAGTGATTAATGACACTGACTACATAATCAGACTCACATAAAATGTTAATTGAGTCTGCCAGAGTACATTCTAAAATAGTAACCACAGCATATTTCTGATTTTTTTATTTTAAAGTGAAAAAAGAAATAACAGAAAAATCAAGAAGCAAACAAATAAACAACAACAAAACAAAATGACACCAACAACAAAGAACAACAATATCTATTATAGTTTTTCCAAAACAAGATGATAGCAATTTAACAATAGTTGTAATATTGCATATTGTCTTCAAAATAGTTGTTTAGGTTAGGGGCTGGAGATTTAGCTCAGTGGCATAAGCGCCTGCCTTGCAAGCAGGCAGTCGTGAGTTCGATCCCTGGTACTGATAAAAACAAAAAAGACCAAAAAAAAAATAGTTGTTTAGGTTAGCAGACACAGGAATAGAACAAAACAGTAAAGTAGAACAAAACATTGGATTTTTTTTTCTGGTATCAGGGATCAAACTCACACCTGCCTGCTTGCAAGGCACGTGCTTATGAAAACATTGGATTTAAAAAACAAGACAAAAGGAAATCCCCCACAGTTGCTATAATGCATATTGTTATCCTCCAAATAAATGTTCAGACTGACATCATTAGGCATGCAAAGTCAATCAAACAACACAAGCATTAAGATATTATTATTTTTACTTAAGTTGCTATCATCTCAGCCTTACTTCCTCTGAAATAACCCATTTCTTATGGTGTGGGGCAGAGAGTTGCTCTTTTTGTCTCCCATCCCATGCACTGGTTGGCTCATGGGCAGGTGTGGTTTTGCTTTTTGATTCTCTTCTTGTTCCCCATGATGGCTGCCTCTGACTCATGGGAAGGTGAAGTTTACTAATTTTGATCTTTGAGCCAAAAGTTCAGGAGTAGCAATAGTTTGGTGATTTTGCATAATCCAGCAAGCAGTAAAACCATGAAAAGATTCATCCACAAAGTACTTTGAAGCATTCACAAGACGAATTATGAGTATTTCTAGGCAAGAAAACAAACAGTGGCTCTGTAGCTGTGCAATATTAGCACAAGGATAATGGTCATTAATCAGTCCTATATAATCTGCAAAGGCCATCTTCCAGATTGAGGAAATCTGCAATAAGTGAATATGCTGTGCAAAATCAATAGGAGTACAATATGACTGGGACAAAATCCCAAAAGCTATATGCTGTGGTGGCAGGCTTACTGAATTAATTTAGCCATTGATCTACATAACTCTGAAGACTTTTAGTAAGCTAGTTAGGGAGATAAACCCATTCAATAGGTTGGTATTTATTGTTCACCATTTGATCAAAAAGTCCAGTGGGACAGTGAGGAGTGGACATCATGGTCAGCATAAGAGATATGGTTTGAATAACTCAAAACATCTGCCTTTTTGCCAGAGTATCCTCCCTCACCTGATGCTTTCTAAGAATTTCACGTGTAAGAAAACAGGGCAAACCCAAATTTGGACCTCCCTGAATGTTTTATATAGGTTGCTCAACTGATATGTGGGTATTCCTAGTTTGTGGCAAATCCAATTAGTGTCTCCAATAATTTTTGGAAATCATTTAATGTTTGTAATGAGTCTTTTCTTAATTTTAATTTCTGGACTCAAACTGCTCTTTCCATTACCAAAATTGTTAAGTAACCATAGAGGAAGGTAATTTGAATTTTCTCTAAGCCTATGAATAACCCAAATTGTATCAAAGCCCATTTAGTTTCTGCAAAAAGAAGGGTAAATTTAGAATCAACAGCAAGTATTATATCATCCATATAATGTATTATATAAGATTGAGGAAATTTTAAAATTTTATTTTCATTAGTTTTTGATAGCAGGAATTTCAAGGCAAGCTCTGTGCCACTAAGCTTGCTAACGGGTGAGGAAATTTTTTAATAACAAGATCACATGACCAACAAAATAATGACATGGGGTGGGACTGTTTAACATTCCCTGTGGCAAAACAGTCCATTTATATGCATGCATAGGCTCAGCAAAGTTAGTGCTAGGTATAGAAAAAGAAAAATCAGGTTTGTCCTGTGGATGTAAGGGGATAGTAGAAAAGCAATCCTTAAAATCAGTAACTATCCTCAGCTAGTCAGTTCTGTGGAACTGCAGAGGGAGAAGGAAGTCCATGCTGTAGAGTGGCCTTAGATTAAATACATACATCAATGCTCTTAAACCTTGAAACAGACTTCACTTTCCTGATTTCTTTGATATAACAAAAATAGGAGTTTTCAAAGGGCTGGTGTAAGGCTTAATATGTCTTGCCTTTAACTATTCTTGTACTAACACTCATAAAGCTTTCTTTTGGCAGGAGTCATTGATCTACACAAACAGGAACACTGATTTTCCATGTTAATGAGAGAATAGTTTAAGGCTGGGGTGAAGCCACAATGATCACCATTAAAAAATTATCTTATAGTCAGGATCTTCCCTTTCATCCCTCTGATACAATTCTATCGGTCTGGGATTGCCTCATTGATTTTTACCCTATTTTGTCCTGAAACAAATCCCATATTTTGCAGCTTTCCTTAACAGGTTGGATTGTCTCATTAGTTATTTGAATCTGTGATTCTTTCATCAGATCCCTTCCTCATAAATTACGTGGTATCCTTGCAATAAATGGATAAAAGTCCCCCTTAAAGTTATCAGGGCCTAACTAAGGGAGAGGTATAGCACTCTGCATAATCTTCCTGGGTGAATTCACCCTCACCAAGAAAGTGGCTGCAGCTCAGGAGGGCCAGGCAGCTGATGACTGAGATGAAGCCATCACCAAAACATCTGCATTGATATTCCTTATTTCCTGAAAATATTTTCCTTTAATCTTACTACTGTGCATGAGCTGTTGTGTGTATTATTTTGAATGAAGAATATCTCTTATTGGATGGTACTGCCAGATATTTTATTCCCTTGGATCTATTCTCTTCTAGCTGTTCTAGTTTTGATGATAGGTAAAATAATCAATTGGGCAATATAATTTCCTGGTTCAAAAACCCAGATATCATATGACTGAACCACAACCTGAATTTTTCCCAGAGCCTGAATCAATAATCTCAGAAAAGTACCTCAACACTTTGTAAATTTAAGCTCCTGTTTCCTAAGACTAAATCCATATCACTGTCCCTAGGTTTCTATGTGAATATTAACAAGTTTATTGTCTCCAATCTAGTTTACCCATTCACTAGCTGGAAGGTCTAATCCTGCACTTTGTGGAGGTCTGTTGGTAGACATTCAATACTCCTCCAGAGACGGACTGAGAATTGGGGCTGTAAGCCTGTACTGGTTATGCCTTAATTGTCTGTTGGATCAGGGACCCCACTTGTATCTTGTTTGCCATTAGTGGGGTGCCATTTTTGTGGAAATTTAGAATGGAAATTTAGAATGACTGGCACAGTGATTTTCTTTCTCACATCTAGGCAGCGCATCTGTGCTTCCCCTTCCAGTGGAGGAATGGCTGCATCATTTTTTGTCTGGGGTTGGTTACATTGTTTACTAATATACCCTACTTTGCCACAATTAAAACGTTGTATGTTTGAAGTAGCCTGATATTGTTTAATGAGACTATCAATTGATAGATTCTGCCGCATTTCCCTAGCTGACAGAGTTTTCCACGCACACTCACTTTTTTTTTCTTTTGCCAGTTGGCCCAGCTCCTCTCTACTGTGGAACTTACTGTTGCTTACTTACTATATGTTTCACATGGGCAGACCTTCCCTGGTCAGGTCCCTGTTTGGGTGCCATTTGTAGGAACGAATCTATGAGTTTACCTCTGATTAGGTGGCAAATGAAAATACAAGGCAAAAAGATGCAGAAGTTTTTTGGAATTTGGGGTCTAAGGACTCTTGTCTTTAGTGAACAAAGAGACATGAGTGTCTACCACATCTCACTTTTACTTATTTAAACACAGGTGCAAGTAAATATGGTAGCAAAGTAAACAGGGTACAGAAGTCTCATCTGCCTCCTGTCATCTACAGCATATGTTCATGTAGACAACTGAATCTCAGCTGTCTTTGATCCTCTCCTTTGATTCTGTTTCAGAATTTCCATTTCTATGTTGAATTTCTCTGTCATATTGTGTGCATTATCTTCCATAATTTACTCAGTTGTTTATTTGTGTTTTCTATGAAGTCCTTAATCATTTCATGAATCAGCTTTTTGAATTCTTTGTCTGGCATTTCATCTACTTTGATATTTTGTATTCTGTTACTGCCAAGTCATGGAAATTTGGATGTATCCTACTGATTTGTTTTTAAACCTTATCACATTTAATATATGAAGATTTGTGAGATTTTTGCATTTGTAAAGATGTACATCTCTTCCACTTTTGTTTGAAGGTTTTAATCAGTCCACCTTTTGAGGGATTGATCTTCAGAAAATAAACCACAGTGGTGTCAATGAGACAAAGACTAACCAGATGTTTACATACAATAAAAACTAAAAGCATTATGCCATCCTTCATAATAGAAATACAATCAGCAGTAATAAAATGGACACAAGATAAATCATATATTGACATATAGTAAAAACTCAATTTTTAGTGCTATATTACCATTAACAATAGAGATGGAATCAGTGATAATAACAGAGTAAATTAAAAGGCTAAAAATTAGTAAAAGTTAATTTTAATAATACCAAAAGTGGAGGAGTTAAGGTCTGTTACATGGAAGGAGTAAAATTTTTGAAATAAGAAAGAAAATGGAGAAGGAGGAGAGAAAAGCAAGATGAGAAATTCAATGAAAGAATTTTAAAAGCTAAATAAGATTAAGTAAGAGTAACAGAGAAATAAACAAGAAGGAAAAGAAAAGAAAATGAATGCAAAAAACCCCCAGAAATAAAAAGAAAAGAGCCAGTAGAAAAAAGATCAGCTTAGAAGTTTAACAGGCACTAGCAGGTAGCCAGGGTTCTTACTTTGTAAATATTCTCATCTTGTGCAAAGGCAGGCTGGGAGATTTTGTGAGTACTACATCACCCCTAGGGGACGAGGTAGAGGTTGGCTCCCTGCTGAGTCTCTCAATTAAACTTTTCAACTGCTCAAGTTGACACTACGCATTGGACCATAACAATCTCTGACTAGTTTTACAGGCTATGGGCTCATAGGAGTAAATCACTTACTCTCTGTCCATGCACTCACGAAGTGCCAAATATTCAAGCAAGGGCATATCTCTTATTATGTCCCTGAATTAAAAAAGCAAACATAATACTGAGCTCTATGTTGGAAACAGTAGAGAGGATATCCAAGAAGCCTACTGGATTCAATCCTAGCACTTCTCAGCCCAATACCATCAGACAACTGTTTGTAGTTGGCCTGACTTCTCGCCACAGAGTGAGGGTCCATTTTGTCCTCTCCAGCCGGAAGTTCTTGACACTTTCACTTCTCAGGAATATCTGTTACTAGTCCTTCCCCTCCACGACTCTCCTGCCTGCCAATTTTGTTTGGATGAGCATGTTTAAAAATGAAGAGTTAAAATTCTCTCCTGTTATTGTATTGGAGTCTATCTTTTTCTTTAGGCCTGTAAATTTAGAACCTCTGACATTAAATGCAAATATATTTATAATTATCTTTCCTCTTACTAAATTAACCTCTTTATTATTACATAACAACTCTCATCACTTTTTTCTACTCTTGATTTAAAGTCTATTGCAGTGGCAGTAAACCTATGGCACACGTTATTTCTTTTTCTTTTAAGACAAAAGATGTTAATATATGAATTATATTTTCTAAACTAAAACTTCACTATGCAGTTTTAATTACAGTGTTGTAATTTTGTGATACAGGAGGGAGTTTTGTGTTGCATTTTGGGTACTCACTTCTAAAAGGTTCACTATCACTTACCTGTTATATCTAATGTAAGTATTTCTACTCCTCCTTTCTCTTGGATTTGTTTTTCATGTACGTTTTTATTTTTCACTTTGAGTCTATGTGTGTCCACAGAGATGAAATGAGTCTCTTATGAGAATACAACTGTCTTTTTTATTTTCTTATTTTTATTTTTATTTTTGCAGTAGGGATTAAAGCCAGGGCCTTCTCATAGAGCTCCATTCCTTCTCCTTTTTATTTTTTATGTTGGTACAGGATTTGTACTTCACTAATTTCCCCTGACTGTATTCAAATTCAGGATCTCCCTGCTCCAGCCTGCCAGAGTATAGGCATGAGTCGCTGAGTTTGGCAATATCCTCTTTAATCTATGTAACCATTCTATATGTTTCAATTAAATACTTTAATATACTTACATTTAAGGTAAGTATTGGTAAATAGGGTCTTATTCTATCATTTTGTCACTTATTTACTAATTTCTTGGTTTCCCCATCACTTTTTCCCATCTTTGTGGCTGAGTGATGCTCCCTAGCAATTTGTTTTGATTTCTTGGTATTTTTGGTATGTCCTATTATAGGTTTTTGATTAGTGGTTAACATACACCTTATGTAAAATATTATTGGACTTTAAATGCTGTTTTGATATAACAATTTAACACTGATCCTAAAGATGGAGAAAGAAATAGCGGAGGAGAGGCTGGGAATATAACTTAGTGACACAGTGCCTGCCTGGCAAGAGCAAGGTCCTGAGTTTGATTCCTGGTACAAAAAGAAAAAAAAAAAAAAAAAGAAAGAAAGAAAGAAAGAAAGAAAGAAAGAAAGAAAACTCAACACTTAAATTTTATTCCTCACCACATTTTGAATTTTGGTTTCTCATTTTATATCATTTTACCCTATGTATTTCTTAACATAATATAGCTACAATTTTATTTTTGTTTCCATACTAAAGATATAAATGGCCTTATTTACCATGTTTACAATGTCATAGTATTCTGAATTTGTCTGCATAGTTAGTTTACTCAGTGAGTTTTTAACCTTCAAGTGTTTTCTTATCTGTTACTATCTCTTTCAACATGAAGAATATACTTAAGCGTTTTATAAAAAAACAGGTCTGGTGGTGATAAAGACACTCAGATTATTTTTTTCAGAAATTGTCTTTATTTCTCCTTCATCTTTAAAGGATAACTTTGCTAGATACAGTATTCTTTTGAGTGCAGCAATATTTTAATCCTCCAGCCTAACACAGGTCAAGCCTGGGTTATATAGTGAATTCAAGGTCAGCCTGAATTGCATAGCAAGACTCTACAAAAAATGAGAAAAAAGAAAAAAACACATAAAAATTTCACAGTTGAAAATGATAATGTATAGTAACTAAAATAATACATTAACTACAGGAATTCAACAGTAGATTTGAACTTTCAGAATAAAGAATTAACTGCATTAAAATGATAAATATCTTCTAAGTACACTTTAGCACTGTTCACTAAAGTTTGAAAGATTTTTATTTTAATTTCAAATACCTACTAATTTTTGTGACTTTTTTGAGTGGCTTATTAAAAATTTGTTGTTTTAGTTTCCAAATATTTTCAGCTTTCCTACAAATTTAATTATTGATACCTTGTTTAATTTTGTTGTGTTTAGAACACATGCTTTGTAAAATTCAGTTTTATAGTATGTAGAGATTTGTTTTGAGTTCCAGAATAAAGTCCAGTTTGGCTAATATTTATATGCACACAGAAAGAGTAGTTGTTGGCTGAGTTGCTCTATAAACATTCATTAGGAAGCCAGGCATGGTGGCAGCTACCTGTAATCCTAGCACTTGGAAGGCTGAGGCAGGGGAATTGCTACAATTTCAAGGCCAGCCTGGGCTACAAAGTGAGCTCAAGCCCAGACTGAACTGCACAATGAGACCCTATCTCAGAAAGGCAAAAGAAAAGATTCTTTAGATATGTTGGTTAATTTTTTCAGATCTTATATATCCTTACATGTTTTGTCTTGTGATTAAAGGTAGCAGTATTCTTCCTCTGACTGTGGACTTTTCTACTTGTCTCTTTAGTTTAGTCAGCTTTTGTTTAATCAATTTTTAAACTCAACAACAATCACCTGTTGTCATGGTTTATGTCAATGACTCCCAAGCCTCATGCAATTATGGACTTGACCAAGTCTAGCATTTGTGATTGGTTCATTATCTAGTGCTCGGATTGGTGGTTTGAGTGTTTCACCTGCTCAGAGGTGGAGCCACGATACAGTGTATGGCAGGAAGATGGTGTGTGTCTCTCTATTACCAGTTTGTGCTTTGCTGTTTGCAGCGGCCATGAATGAGGGCCCACCATGCCACCTTGCCACTTGGAGCCAGCTGAGTATAGACTGAAACCTCCAAGAACTGTAAGAAATAAATCCTCCCTTTCCTAACTTTGGGCATCAGACATTTTGTCTCAACAAGTAAAAAGTAACCAAGACCTCTGTGTTTTGAGATTACCATGTCTTTTCCATGAACAGATCCGTTTATCATTATAAAATGTCTCACTTTTTCTCAGTCTTTTTGTGTTGTTTTGTTTTGTACCTGGGATCAAACTAATGACCTCATGTTTGACAAGGAGGTGCTTGTGCCACTGAGCTATATCCTGGGCCCTCTCAGTCTTTGTGTTTCCTGTTTTGAGGTCAAGTAAGTGTATTATTTTAGAAATATAATGGGCTAAATGTACTATATTATTATGGATTGAATGCTGCAACCCAACAATTATATCATTTGAAAAACTGTCAAAAATCCAAATAATCAGACACTATGGTAACTACTATTAAGTCGGGTTATTTGGTGGTGAAGCACTAGGTTGCTGAAACAGTCATGCTTTGACCTGTATTGTTATATTGTTATGTCCTGTTTTATCTCAATCTCTCCCTTATTCTTTAAAAAAATTATTTAGTTATTTCTTATATTTGTTTTAATTAAGGGGAAAAATTTAAAAAATTAGCAGGATATATAATAGTAACTTTTTTTGATTTCCTATTATCTTGTTTTGAAGTCCTGAAGGATATATAAGATCTGGTTTTGACTGATTAGACTCTGTTCCATTCTGTATGATAGTATCAAGTTTGAGGGTATAGGCAACTACTTTGAAGGCAATAAGATTCACTAAGATGCCCATTCTGGTTTGATTATTGTCTCCTTTGAAGTCCTGTAATGTTTACAATGCTTAAGTTTTATTGGTCTTGTTCTCTACTGTTTTGTTCAACTTTATAATATCTAATGAGATAGACAGTTCCTTTTAAGGAAACAAGAGACATTGTTGATAACCATTGTTGATAACCTTGAACTCTGTTTTACATCATGTGCCATGTCTATCCTTGGTTTTGACTGACAGCTCTGTTTTGCCATATTTGACTTTATTCTCTCCCCCCCAAAAAGTAATAACAACTAAGGATAAAATAATAAAACCCAAAATGTGTAAATTTTGTTGTAAAAAAGAGAGGGAAAAAAAGAGCTCTAAAGGATACAACAGCAAGTGTGTTTAGGGGTGTTAAATAGCTGACCATATTAATGTTTTTGGTTGGATCATTGAACACAACTGTTTGCAGTCTCACTGTTTGAATGTCCACTTTGTATGCTTTGATACTGTGATTTGAGCAACTATCTCTAAGATGATAATATGTAATCTATTAACTGGTGATTTCTTACTGTTTTTTTTTTTTTGTAGTTCTGTATTACTTGTACCCTTACACCGCTTTGTTTTGTTTTGTGTTTTTCTCTTTTTCCTTTTGAATAAAATTTAAAAAAAAATCCAAATAATGTTTACAAACTTACTTAATAGTAATGCATCAATGTTAACCTTGTAGTTTGGTAAATGTACCATCATTATGTAAGATACTAACATTAGAAGAAGCTGGATGAAGGATTTGTAGATGCTCTTTATTATTTCTACAATTTTTTAGATTTAAAAGTATTTAAATATAAATCATTAATTAACAATGTAATGTTGCGAATGCCAGTGATAACAAACCTTTTAGAGACAGTGCCAAACTGTACCTCAAAGCCCACTTGTAGAAAATTGCCAACCCTGCAGTTAAATCTGAATGCTGAGGTTTTACTTTAGAAAAAACAATCATATGTTAACGTCTTTTGTCATAAAAAAAAAAAAAGGTGACACATATGCCATAGATTTGCCACCACTGATGTATGCTATGGCCATTAATAATGATAATTAAAATGTCATGCTTAACAATGCTAGGTATTGTTTTATGATCTTTAAATATATTATTTCACTCCTCTTTTACCAGAAAAATACCCTGCGTGGCGGGTGTTAACATCTTTGTTGCACAGAAGAAGAAATAAACACAGAGATTACGGTAGTATGTTGAGATCTGGAATTTGAATCCAGACAACCCAGTTCCATCATCTAGACCACTAAATCCCATTTTATAATTCCCTTTAATTCCACGATAATTCCATGCTAGCACCTGATGATGCTGCCCTATAATGCCTAAGATCAGTCAATAATAATAATGCCTTACTACACGCCAATATATTTCAGTGGTGTTACAGGCACATATTTGAATCATCAGTGTCTTCCAAGTATTTATCCTATATTACTAAGGGATAAGGGTAGGAAAGGAAGAGGCGAAATAAACATTAGACATTTATCCTCACTTGAGCATGGTGACAAATGCATATAATCTCAGCAGTCTGAGAGGCTGAGGCAAGAAGTTTGCAAGTTCAAGGCCAGACTGAACAATTTAGCAAGACCCTATCTCAAAAGTATAAAACAAAACAAAACGAAAACAGCTCAGGGTGAAGTCTTGGGTTAATTCCCCAGTACTGACAAAGAAAATATCCTCAAGGAAACGGAATTAATTGTGAAAATTTTTTCTGGAGTGACTAGTATCCTTAAAAAATTTATCTTCAAGTTATTTCTGTAAAAGGAAGTGAAGGCTTTTAAGCTAGTTGAGCTGTTACCAAAAAAATGTTATATTTTTGCATGTGAGTCATCATGTACAAATTTTAAACCTTTTACAATTGCAAATCATGTTATATCACTTCCTCATTGAAAACCAGAGACTTTCTACTCCTTTAGGTAAACTCCTGAATCTATCTGTAGCCCATAGACTATTCTTAATAACTCTGTACGCTCTCTCCCTCTTTTGCTTTCTTTACTCCAACGATTTCCTTTTACATTTTAAATACAAAGTTTTAAAAATTAAACTTCTGACAATTTCTTAATCATATCTTTAAAATGTGGTGCCAGTGGAGGAGAGAGGGGGGACATGGCCCTGTGTCCTCCCAGTGAGAAAGAATCTGTGTGTGGCTTTTTAAAATTAACTGAGGTTTAAGAATAATTTTAGATTTACAGAAAAAAATGAGAAGATATTATAGATAGTTGTCTTAGCTATTTCTCTCATTGCTAAGACAAAATAACACAAGTTAAAGGAGGAAGAGTTGGTTTTAGCTTACAATTTGTGAATATTTCATTCCATAGTTGGCTGACTCCAAGGCAGGGTGGCATGGCAGAGAGGCAGCCCAGAGGAGAAACTGTTCATGGCATGGGAATCACAAGGCAGAGAATAGCAAGCAAGAGACAACATACAGAAAACGCAACAGCAAGTCTGCCTTCCCTCTTTTCTTTTATAGCCCATCCAGTCTATGAGCCTGTTGATTGCTACCACCCACACCATGGTAGGGCTTCCATTGTCCACACCCAGAACTATTCTAATTCGAATCAGGAGACTAATTTAGTACCATGCACTCAGTACCAGTATCACACTCCCTGGATCCAGCCTGCCCCGAAAAGCCCCATCTATGAGCACATGAGGCTTTGGGGGAGACATCTAGATACAAAGCATAACAACAGTACTCATATATTCCCACCCATATTCCCCTGATATTAAAATTTTAGACCCTTCTGGCATGTATGTTACAACCAATAAACCCATATTGATATACATTATTAATTTAAGTCTATACCTGTTCAGATTTCCTTAGTTTTTACTGAAGATATTTTAATTTTAGGACCTTACGCAGAATAAATATTTCAGTCTTCATGTTTTTGCATGTGGCCGCTTCTCAGAACTTTCTTGATTTTTGTGACCTTGGAGGTCACGAAGTAGGTACTGTATAGAATGTTCCTCAATTTGAATTTGTTTGATGTTTTTCTTAGAATTAGATTGAGCTTACAGTTTTTTCTGGGAAGTGGAGCAATACTGCAGAGGCCAAGTAACATTTTCATTACATCACATCAGAATTACTGGAAACGTGACATCACTGTTGACGTCCTTAACCCCGTAAGAGTTTACCCTGAGCATCACTTGGACAGCATGCTTATTTACATATCAGCTATCCTAATTCTTGATCTAGCACGTATCATTTCAGTCAGTCAGTTCTCTTTTTTCTGTACTAGGGATTGAACTCACGACTTTGCATTTGCCAAGCAGGCACTTATGCCACTGAGCTAACCCCCTGGCTCTAATCAGTCAGTTCTTGTTAGCACGAGATACACGTGTACATCTGCTTATTTTATATTGACTATTTTTTGCATAACTTTTAATTTAGAATGTTTTATTCTCCTGTGATGCTTGTTTTTAGTGAAATCTAATAACAAGTTCTGGTATTTCCTTTTAGCAATTTATTTGTGAAAGATGAGGGATAATTTTGTGCTATAATCTATAAGAATTTTATCATAAGTACATTAGGTATAATTTTATACTTCTCTATAACTCTGTGATAGTCCTTTGTAATACAAAGTGGACATGGTTGGGATATTGAGATTGAATAGGAAGGAAGTTCAAGAGATCTGAAAAATAAAAACAGAAAAAAGGAGAAATGTTAGCATATCAGAAAGGAAAAATCTGTGTTCTAAGCAGGAAAAAAAGGACATCTCTTTATTTTCAACTGTTCACAATACAGAAATGATTGAAAGAGGAAATACAGGGCTGGGGATTCAGCTCAGCAGCTCAAGCGCTTGCCTGGTAAGCATGATGTAGTGAGTTTGATCACTGGTACCAAAAAACAAAACAAAACAAAGCAAACAAACAAAAAAGAAAAAACACAACTAAAAAATTCCAATAGTGGTAAATGATTTTAATAATTCTGTGAGTAATGTTTACAGAGTTGACAAACATCTAATAAGGTATTATGTAATCAGAAAGTGAAGAAAAATATTATTATAAAATATTTATTCATTTTCTGGACCAAATAATATGGAACTTCTTTGTTATTTATTCAAACAAAGGGAATTCAAAAATCATTTACAATTTAGACCAAATAAGTGAAAAATACAGGATAGCAAAACACCAGCTGGGATATCTATCATTGACATCTTTCTGATTAAGTTTAATTGCTAGACATTTTATTAAAATAATATAACCACAGAAAAAAGGAAAAGCCAACACAACAGTGAAATGTATATTGTTCAGAGAAAGACACTAATGCAGAGAGAATTCAGAAAATGACTATATTCTATTGTCTACCTTGAATGTTGCATTGTGTTTTGAATGTTTTAAGATAAACTATACACACTAAATTATTGAATCAATTTGATAAAGCTGTCACTTTTATATTTCCTGCTATCGCATCTTATAAAATTAACAAAAAGAACAATTTTTGGCCATCCTGTATTTAAATAGTTGGACTGCTAAGTGATTAATCTGGCTGAAGCAGTGTTTTTTCTGGGTTCTTTGCTACAGTGTTTCTTGATCCCATCAGTCTTGTTGCATACACATTCTGTGGAAAGAAGTTACTACATGTAGCCCATAATTAAGCAGTGAAGAGTTATCTTCCACATCCATGAGGGCACAGTTGTAATTACTTTATATGAGAGATTTGTCTCTTCTTTCCTATTATTTACTCAATGTGTATTATATCATTATGATCTCACGAATGTTTATTTTATACTTTGGGTTATAACTCAATGTCTCTTGCTGCTGAAAAGTTTCCTACTATGGCCACTGGGAGCTCTTTCAGTGGTTATTTGAAATATCTCTTGTCATATGGAGTTTTTTTGTGGCGGTTTTTACCAGTTTTACTTCCTGACACTTAAAGATCCTCCTGCTCTAGTTGTAGAATCAGCCATTTACATCTCCAAGTAATTGTGCTTCCTTTCTTTGGAAAACAATATTAAGATCCAAGATGTGGGTGTTAGTATGGTTGGTACTGGAGTATCTTTGCTCCTAATTCCTCTTGGCTGACAAATTAAGGACATATATAAGATTATGGTATATATATATCTATCAGTACATGTTTCTAACTGTAATCACCTTCCTCTGTAAGTAAGCATGACTTAATACTAGAATCCCCAACTCTCATCCACTACCATATGGATCTTTCTGGCCTTGGCTCCTTGTTTATCTATAATCTCCAGTATTAACAGTGAGAAAACAGGCATTCACCACACCATAAACCACCCATATATTTTAGTTCCAGCATATATGTGTAATAGTATAAAATTATCTCCCAGTGAAAAAGAATATCATCAACTATGTACAGTGGCTATGAACAGCTTCTTCTGATGTTAGCCTTATAGATTCCAGCCATTTAGAAAATAATTTAGGACTGAAGGTGTAGCTTAGTGGTAAAATACTTGCCTCACAATCTTAAGGACCTGGATCAATAACAAAATAACTTTGGTCAGCACCTTTTCCTCCAAACCCCCTTAGTGAGGTGAGGTTATTTCATATCCTTGTAATACAACTGCAGGTTTTTTTTTTTTTTAACCACATTTTGCATTTCTTTCTGGGTAGCTTCTACCTTATCACTATTTTCTTTTAAATTTTCATACATTAAAATTCACACTTTGCCATATAACATTCTCACAAATACACTGGCATCCAACACAATTACACACAGAATAGTTTCAGCGCCCTAAAAACACTCCCCATCTTTCATTTATTTATCTGTCTTCCCCACTTCTGAATCCTTGACTATCAATCACTGAGGGGTTTGTGCTGTCTTTCTAGTTGTAGTTTTTACAGACTATCATCCTGTTGTAATCACATAATATGTGGCTTCTTCAGATTGGTTTCTTTCATATTTCATAACAAATATGTTAGTAACATATTTAAGAGTCATTCATACTTCTTATGGTTTTCATTTTTTCTATTTTTATTTTCTTCCTTTTCTGCTTCTTTCTGTTGGAGCCATTGAAACTAAATACACGTGTGGGGCTGTGGCGTGGCTTGGACACTGGCTGAACTGAGACTGAGGAGACACCTCAGGGGGCAGGACAGGCCACAGCTAAGGCCACCTGGAGACTTTCTGGGTAGTTTTCCTTAATTAGCATCACCTGCTCTGAGGGGTCCAACCCCTCCCCAAGATCCTGTTAAGGGTTCCATTGTTGTCCTCTCAACTCCTTGCTAGTTCTGATAAAATACGGGCTGCCCAGGGTCAGTTGGTTGGCCGGCTAGCAAAGACACGAACTCTGGAGAGGATTTTAGTCCTCTTGGAGCTATAAAGATCGTGCTGTTTGTCTCATTCCTCTGGGCCTTTGCCGTGCACCTATCTGGGGCCCTGGGGATGTAGGCACAGACCGCAACACCTTTCTTCTCTCTTTCCTTTCTCTTTTCTTCTTTCTCCTTCCCCCTTTTCCATCTCCTCCCCCTCTCCCTCTTTCTTCCTATACTCTGAAATACATCCCACACCTTTTTATTTTTATTTTGAAAAAAGGTCTTGGTAAGTTTTCCAGGCTGGAATCAAACTGGCAATCCTGCTGCCTCAGCCTCACAGAGTTCAGAGATTACAAGTATAAGGCACGATTCCTGGCTTGGTTCTCCTAATAGTACCTGTTGTAGAGTGGTAGTTTTGGATTTTAATAAAATCCAGCTTATCAGTTATTAAAAACTGAATTATGCTCTGGCTATTATATCTAAAAATTTATCATCAAAAAGGAAATTTTTTTTCCATAGGAAATTTCTCCTATGTTATCTACCAGAGTTTTAAAGTTTTTATGTTGTGTGCTTTATAATCTACTTTCAATTACATTTGTAAAAGTTAATTTTGTGAAAATTGGTATAAGAATTAAATCTCCCATTATTTCATATCCTAGCCAGTTTTCTGACTTTTGCTAATAGTTTGTAGTGACATTTTATTCTCTCTTTGTCTTTGTGTCTTTCTCTCCATAGAGACATCCAATTCTTAAAACACAATTTGTTTAAAATATTTCCTTTTGTTGTATATTGTGACACAGGCCTGTAATCCAAGGTAAGATCAAAAGTTTGATGTCAGCCTGGGAAACATATCAAAGCCTGTCTTAAGAAGATAGAAAAGAAAAGAAAAGAAGGGGAAAAAGAAAAGGAAGAGGAAAGGGACAGCAGAAGGTGAAGGAAGGAAAAGGAAAGAAGAAAGGAAAAATTATCTTTCTTTATTGAATTGAATGACATTTGTGTGGATATTTCTAGCCTTTCTGTTGTTTTCCATTGATCTACATGTTGCTTGTTCACCAATATCACATTGTCTTGATTACTGTCCCTTTACAATGTATCAGGTAATATTCATTATCCAACTTTTTCTTCTTAAGTATTGTGTTAAGTTTTTGTCTTTTCATATAAACTTTGGAATCACTTTATTAATATCTACATTATAACTTCACTTTATTAATATCTATATTATAACTTCCAGGGAATTATATTACAATTATGTAATATAGATTATATTGGGAAAGAATTAATGATTAAATTTTTTATGGTAGTAAGGATGAAACCCAGGGCCTTTGCACTGACCTATATCTCAGGTCATTTTTTATTTTGAGTCAACCTTATTTTGAGTCTTGCTGAATTTCTTAGCTGAATTTGAACTTGTGATCCTGCCTGGCAAGTGCAAAGTCCTGAGTTTGATTACTAATATCATAAAAAATTAAATAAATTGTGTCTTGGGATAGACACAAAAACCAAGAACCCTCCTACACATGAAAGATACCTCTAAAGAACAGACATTTTTTAGGAGGCCTTAGTACAGGTGACAAAGTTACCTACTGTAAGAAATTTACAGGCATCAACACAGAGAAAATAGAAAGTGACAAGATGCTAAAGCAAAACCTACCCCTGACTTCTAGCCCACACAGAATAAGCCCAAGGGATAATCAGAGGAAACTGGAGGCCACTCATCTAAAATTTCTGAAATGATAGCAGCAGAAGTTCAGAAACAGTTGCATGAGGAAATCCAACCAGAAATAGAAGAGCATAGGAAAATGGTGGAGACCATAAATACCCAACATAAGAAAGAAATGGAATGCATGAAATAGATTCAAACAGATATCCAGGAAATTAAAAATTCCATTAAAAGTTTGCAAAATCACATGAATGAATGTGAAGATAGAATTTCAGACCTAGAATGCAGCATTGTAGCTAGCAATCATGAAAAGAAACATCCTTCAAAAATTACAAGTGATCATGAAAAAACAATCTAACAGCTGCAAAATGATGATGTAAAGAAGAATAACATAATGTTGACTGGAGTCAATGAAAAAGTCAACACAAATAACATTTAAAAAAGAAAACTTCACAGAAGTAATGGCAGAAAAATTCCTGGTAGAGAAAAAAATTTGACATCAGATAAGTGAGATGTAAAGTACTCAATTTGGTCATGGTCAAGAAAAATCTACACCAAAGCCCATAATAATCAAGATTCCAGAAATCAGCCCAAGAACAGAATATTAAAAGCTGCTAGAGAAAAGAAACAAATCACTTATACAGGAAGACCCATCAGAATTACAAGAGTTCTTAAATCAAGAAGAGCTCAGAGTGAAGTATTCTAAGTCCTGCAAAAATAATTTGAAGTCAAGATTGATGTATCCTGAAAAACCGTCTTTCAGAACCAATGGAGAAATAAGAAATTTACATGACAAAAACAACTGAAAAAGTTCACAACCACCAAATTAGTTCTACAATGTGTTCCGAAATATATTCCAAAGAGATATAACAATGAGCTCAAATTCAAGAGTACGGATCCAAAGAAGTCTTCAGGCAGGTTAATTAAACAGAGAGAAAAGACAAGGAACCAACATCAGAATATAATAAGACCAAGATAAGCCAATACATATCAGTTATACTCATTGATGTAAATAGTTTCAATTCATTCACTAGTCAAAAGAAATACACCAGGAGAATGAAGCAAGATCCAACAATATGCTGCATACAAGAAACACATTTAAGTGAAAAAGAAATTCATAGACTGAAAGGCAAAGGATGGAAAACAATATTCCATGTGACAGGAACCTGGAAAAAAGCAAGGGTAGATATTCCATTTGAAGACAGTGTGAACTTCAAGCAAAGACTGATTAAAAGAGATAAAGAAGTTCACAAAAATAATTCTATTTCTTACTTTCCAGACTGTATGCATTTTATCTCTCACTAACAGAGAGGTACTGAAGAGACTATGAAAGTATATTTGTTTAATTCTTTCAATTTTGTCCTTTTTTTTTTCTAGGATATTGGAGATTAAACCCTGGACTTTTTTTTTTTTTTTTTGTCTTTTTCCTTTTTATCAGTACCAGGGATCAAACTCACGACTGCCTGCTTGTAAGGCAGGCGCTTATGCCGCTGAGCTAAATCCCCAGCCCCAAACCCTGGACTTTTAAACTGCAATGCATGCTCCAGCTCTTTATTATTTTTTGTTTTGAGACATGTTCTTGCTAAATTGCTAAGTTGCTTATGTTATGCTCAACTTTGCAGTCCTTCTGCTTCTGCCGTCTAGAGACTACTCAGATTATAGAGTTAAGTGTCACCATGCTCAGCCAGTTATCCATTTTTTGGTACCGGGGATCAAACTCAGGACTGCATGCTTGCAAGGTAGGTGCTGATGCCCCTGAGCTAAATCCTAGTTATCCATTTTTGTCTTCTGTATTTTTGATACAATGTTGTAGGTTCACATGCCTTTAGGATTATGTCTTCTTAAAATTATCTTTTTATCATTATGTAATATCTCTCTTTATCTTTGATAATTTTCTTTATTTTAAAGCTTCACTCATTCATTCAGGCATAGTATTTTTGGATACTTTTACTTCTTATGTGCTCTATCTTACTCTTTAAGTGTAAAGTGTACATTTTGTAGGTAACATGTATTTGAATCTTGTATATCTATCCATGTTGTTAAGCTCTATCTTTTAATTGATATTCTTATGTCATTCACATTTATGCAGTTATTGAGAAGGTTGACTCAACTTGTCCTGTTTTTCATTTTTGTATTTGTTGCATTGTTTTTTGCTTATATTTTCTAGTTTTGCTTTTTCTATAATTGACTACTGTATATTATTTTTATTTTGTCTCTTCAACATGTGAGTTGCAATTCTTTTTAGAAATTTTTACTGGTGATCTACAGTTTGCAGTATTTATTATAATTAGTATAAGTGCATTTTAAATTGTACCATTCCACTTCCCATCCAGTGCAGGGATCTAGAGTAGTCCCACTTCTTCCATCTCATTCATTATGATTCATCTATGCATAATGATTAATCTTGGGTGTTAACTTGATTGACTTGAGATATGCCTCAGAGGTGAGTAATGAACTTTTGAATTATATCTGCTTCTTGGTGTCTTTGTTTTTGGCTCTTTCTCATTTACTGTATTTTCTGGATAACATGAAGTTAAGAAATTTTCCTCTGCCATTCTCTTGACTTGATGTTTCTGCCTCAGAGTTAGCAGACCTTGGACTGAAGCCTCTGAAACTGTGAGCGACAATAAAACTTTCCTACTTTATGTTGTGTGTCAGGTATTTTGTCCTAGTGGCAGAAAACTAAAAAATACACTGTAATTCATTTTACTTGTTCATACACAATAACCACCCAAACTATAGTTACTATTATTATCTTTAATAAAGTTGTTATTTATGTTAATTACAAACAAGAAATCAAAACATTTCATTTCATCTTCTCTGACAATCTTTTTCTATTTATATGTTCCATATTTTTGATCAATATAATGCTTTTTCTCTGTGAAGAAAGGTTTAAAATATTTATTTCTTGCATGGCAGTCCTGCTGGTGATAAGTTAACTCATTTCTAATTGTGCAAGGAAATTATTCATTTGTGTTTTCATTTTAGAGATAATTTTAATGGAATAACTTTCACTTAAGTATTTTCATCCATTCTCTTGCCTGGTTTTCAATGGGAAAGCAACTTTAATCCTCATGTTTCTTCTGCTATATGTATGGAACATTAAAAAATATTTGTCTCCATGAAGACTCTGTATTTGACTTTTTTCATTTTTTTATATTTATCCTTGATGTTTTCTGAGATTTCTTAATTTGTGCTTTAGTGATTGTAATTAATTTTGGAAAAATTTTGGATATTATCACTTAAAATGTTTCTTCTGATTCATTTTATTCTTTTTCTTTTGGCATTCCAGTTATAAATATTGGAATACTTCTTAGAATTGTATCACAGTTTGAATGTTGTCAAAGGATAAAACCACAACATTTAACTATAAATATAATTGACTTTACTCATAATTTATTCATTGGAGCAGCTGTTACAAAATTTAATGAGAATTCTCAGTGGGCAACAGAGTAATATTAGATTTTGTAAAATGACAACAAGAGATCAGAACAATAGAAAAAAGCAATATGATTGATTAATATCAGGTTGCCTTTTTGGAACTTCCTGATTATTCTAATTCATGTAGACTGGAACCTCCTATTTAATGAGGAAAAAACCCTCATCTGTTTGATGCTTCCTTAAAGTTTTAATTTTATTTCATGGTATTTAGAATGAGTAACACCATTCTGGGACCGAGGATGTAAACTAAGTCTAAAGCACCGGCCTCATACAATTTTGTTAACAATGTTCTGCTCTTTTAAAAAATTGTTTGTTCTCCTTACATTTCAGTTTGGAAAGTTTTTACTGACCTATTTTTTTTTAAATTTTATTTAAGGAGAAAAAAGAAAATAAAACAGAAAAAGAGTACAAGTTATACAGACTTTCAGAAAAAATAAACAGTAGGAAATCACTAGTTAATTACATATTGTCATCTTAGAAATAGTTGTTGAAGTTACAAAATTAAAGCATATAGAGGGGACTTTCAAACAGTGAGACTGCAAACAGTTTTGTTCAGTGATCCAACAAAACTCAGTAATATGGTTATCTATCTTATACACTTAAATATATATGCAGTTATATCTTTTAGAGAACTTTCTTTTCCTTTCTTTTGTACAATGACAATTACACATTTTGGGTTTTATTACTCCCACAGTTCTTATTACTTTTTTTTTTGAAGAAAGTAAAACCAAATGTGACATACCAGGACAGAGTCAGTCAAATCAAAAGGATGGACATAATACATAATGTAAAAACAAAATACAAGGTGATTAACCATGGTTACCATACTGCCTCTTGCTATCTTAAGAAGAATTGCCTAAATCATCAGTTATAGTAAAATAGAACAAAACAATAAAGAATAAGACCAATAAAGCCAAAACATTGGAGACATTAGAGGACTTCAAAAGAAGATAATAGTTAACCAGAATGGGCATCACAATGAATCTTATTGTTACTGACCTATTTTTAAGTTCACATTTTTTTTTCCTCATTTGTGTACAAATAAACGAGCTTACCAAAGGCTTTTTATCCTGTTACACTTTGTGATGTCCAGCATCTCCTTTTGATCCTTACAGTTTCTATCACTGGGCTTACCTTGCATATTGTGTACATTTCCATCACTATATTTATCATATTAATTGTAATTATTTTCAGTTTCTTGTGCTAATTCCAAAATCTGTGTCATATCTGAGTGTTTCTTTGCTTGCTTTGTCTCTTCAGACTCCTTTTCTTGCTTTTTAGCCTGCCATGTGATTTGTTGTTGTTGTTGTTGTTGTTGAAATTGAATGTGAAGGATCAGGTCATAGATACTTAGATAGGAGAGTTTTAGTGTGAAGTTTTATGTTAATCTGGGTACAACTTGAGCTATGTTTTATATTTGCCATAGTTATAGACCCTAGGATTCTTTAATTTCTTGTTTTTAATCTTCATTGTGATTTTTAGATTCCCTGAAGACCTCTTCAAAGACAGCCTGTGGCTTTGGCCCTCTTAGCTAACTCACAGTAGAGCTCTGTGGGCCTGGTGCACAGTGTGGGAAGAAGAAGTTCCTCTATAATGTTATGATCAAATTTCAGCTTTTTAATATGATTATATCACTAGGTTATGGCCTTCACAAATGTTTCACAGCTTTTTCTTTCATTAGATGAGAGAAGATATGCCTTGGGGAAGAGTAATACAATTGCCTTTACCACAAATGGAGTAAGTCTCTGGTACAGCTCTCTGGAGAGTAGGTCTTTGATGTGAAAAATTCTATGGGCTATATGATTATTGTTTCCCTTTCTCCCAAACCTACCAGTCCCCAGGGTATATTCACTATGAGAGTGTGATTGCTTTTCTGGGAGTAAAATACAGTGGTCTCTCCAAGACTGTGACCACCTGGAACTTCTTGGTGTTACACCACCTACACTCAGACTTCAGCATTTCTTAATGGTAAATGTTTTTACCAATTTATAGCTCCAACAGCTTCTGCTTCATGTAAATAGATTTTAGCTATATTTTTTCCCCAGATTTTTGGGAGTGGTGATTTGTCCTGCAAACCCAGTTTTCTGATAGGTCCAAGAAAAATTACTGGTTATAGTTCATGTTTTAATTATAGAAATGACTACTTTGCAGCTCTATATATGTCCCAAAAGGATTGGAGGCCTAAGGAAGAGAATTGTATCTTTGATATCATTTAGAATGGCTGACTATGCTGCTAATAAAAAGTGAAGTTATTTTGAGTAGTTTTTTTATTGGTTCCAAATTATCTGGAGATAGTATACCATTTTGCTTCACATTGGAAGACTTTTTCATGTGTTTTTTAAATTTAAAGAGAAAGAAACAAAAAATAAACATAGAGAAAAAGAAAGGATAGAAATAAAACAGAATTACAGAAAAATGCACAGTAAGAAATCACCAGTTGATAAGTTACATACTGTCATCTTAGTAATAGTTGTTCAGGTTATAAAATTAAAGTATGTAAAGAGAGATTCAAATAGTGACACTGCCAAAAGTTCTGCTCAGTAATCAAACAAAAACTTAGTAATATGGTTATCAATCCTATACACTTGTTTTTTATCTTAAAGAGGGTAAGATTAAACATATCAAAACAGAACAAAACAGTTCAAAAGGAAAAAATTTAAAGAAATACAGATTTCAAAGCAAGTCCACTGGAGATCTTCACTGTCTATCTTATTGTCTCTGGTTTTCTTCCAAATAGTTGTCCCCCTCTCTGCATACATTGAATACATACTGCATATTATAGAACTAATCAAATCATTACAGGATGATGAAGGCTTTTTAGGTCTTCAAGATCTGACATTGGGGAAGTCAATAATGACTACCAGAGTGTCTCTCATTCTCTTCGTAGTAGCTGTCCTTATCTTTACATATGCTGAAATTGAACTTAGGAGACTAAACTAATATCACTCTAAGCAGTGAATAATAGTATTGCTAGATTTTATATCATAATGCTACAGAATTAGCATTGGGTTTCTTAGTGTCTCTTCTTCGGAGTATTTGTTCATTACATCTTGCATTATATAATCTGTTCCCGTACATACTTTAAAAAATTCTTCTGATGTATGAATTTCTACATGTATATCTATCCTCTTTATATTATTGGGGAAAACAAATCATAACAAGACAGCAAAACAAATTCCTAGAATAACATGCAATGAAAAAGACACATAAGACCACAATATTAGGTGATCTACCATAGTTACTATGCTTTCTCTTGTTAATTTCAATAGACTTGTGCACATCATTAGGCTTAATATAGTTAACCATAGTATTACATAGCTATTTTTATAAAAACATAACTTTGAACACATTGTAGGACTTGAGAGGGGTTAATAATCAAAACCGGTATGGATATCTTTTCTATCTTTGTCATCTTCAGACTAGTTGTCTCTATTCTTAGACTTGATACTATCAAGCATACCAAATTCGAATAAAATCAGCCAAGGCAAAACCACGGTCTAACAAACCAGATTGAAATAAGATCAGTCATAGTAAGACAATGTAAGTAATACAGGGTTTTAGTTTAAGTTAATAGGAAATTAAGGATCGTTACCATGGTATAACCTGCTATTTTTGGGATAGATGTCTGGACCCTCAAATCTGGTATGAATGGACCAGAACAAAATAAATTCAAACTAAACAGACTGATAAGACTATTGTGAGTTTTAAATCCTGACACTCTATTAACAATGACCCCTGCCTTCTTATTTTAGGCTATTTTTCACCTTTTCCCTTCTCAGGATGCTTTGTATGTTTTGGGTCTCACTGGCCCCTTTAGTTTTTAGACTAGTGGGCCAGCCCATTGTCCATCTGAGTGTTGCTGAACCTTTCTACCCCTGAGCTTGATCTTGAGCTGTACTCCTTTACTCACTAAAGTCATAGGGTTTTCCTTCCTTCCAGATGTGTAGTTCTACACTGCCCAAAACTGTCATAGCTTTCCAATCTATCTGTGGTTGCTGGATGAGTTGTCCCTATTTCTCTCTGGTTTCCTGTCGCATATAGCTTTGCTTTCTCATCTTTGACTTTCAGTTTATTAACATTCCTTTGAGTTGAATGTATTTTCCATTCAGAGTATCTCAATGGAGCCTGTCTCCTAATCTACTCTGCCCATTTTTTTTTACTTTAGTGTATCAAGGCTATCTATATTCAAGATTATAGCTTACCATCTCTGCCTTATGTCTGCTACTCCACTTTATTGCTATAATTTGTCCACCTTACTCCCTCATTCCACTGTCTGCCCCATTCATTGAGGCCTCTCTGCCACTGTTGCTGGAATCCTGGTATTCCTTCCTCTCTCACTCAAATGTCCTTCATCATTCTCTGTAGGGTTGGGTTGGTGGCCATGAACTCTCACAGTTCCTCCTTGTCTTGGAAACATCTTATTTCTCCATTAATTTTGCAAGAGAGTTTTTCTGGGTACATCAGTCTTGGTTGCAAATTATTTTTTTTCAGGCCTTGGACTATTTCCTCCCAGGCTCTTCTCGATTTGAGAGTTTGTGTTGATAAGTCTGTTGTTATTTTGATAATTTTCCCATTGTAGGTTCTTTTCTTCTTTTCCCTGGCTGCTTTTAGTATTCTGTTCTTTTGGTGGATTTCTGGAATCTGGATTATTATATGTCTGTGTGTAGATCTATTTTGGTTGTAGGTGGCTGGAGTTCTGTATGCCTCATTTATCTGGATATCATTTCTTTTTCCTATGCTTGAAAGTTTTCCTTTAGTGTATCTGTGACTATTCTTTGTAGTTCATTTTTGGTTATTCCTGCTTCCTCACTCATGTGCTTTATTCTTAAGTTATACATTCTTTTGTCATCTTCTAGTCTTTGAATTGTTTCTTCCTGGTTCCTCATCATTTTTAAGAGATTTTTTCTTTCGCGATCATATATCATAAATCTTTCTTCAAGTTTCAAGGCTAACTTTAGTTTCTGTCAAGACATTTTGCCAGTTTTCAATAGAGTTTTTAGTTTCTTGGTAATCTCTTTGAATCTGTTTTATGTATTCTAGGTTAAGTTTAAATTCTTCATCAGAGGTTTCTCTTTCTTTTCTGATTTCCTCAGTTCTTCCATCTGCGTTCTCTTGGGAGGGGGCTTGTCATTTCTTTAATTAATTTCTTTATATCTTGCCTCACTTGGATCAGAAAAACAGTTTTAAATTTGTCTATGAGTTCATGAAGTTATTTCTTTATATCAGCTGATGCTGTGTCTAGTATTGGATGGTTACTGTGTTGGTTCTCTTCTGTATTTACTTCTCCTGGGCTTATTTTCCCAAGTTTGGCAGCTGGAGATTTTTTTTTTATTTTTATCTCTTGTTATGTTTCTGGTCTCTTTCAGACTGGTGTGTCCTGGGGGTCTCTGGCCCTCTCCGTATTGCTTAGGGTCTTTCTGAAGCGTGCTGATTGGAGCTTTTGCTGCCCTCTCCAATTTGCTGTTATCTGAGGTACAGGCAGGGATGCAGGGATGATGCAGGCTAGCCTCAAGCCTCTGTGCCAGTCAATCCGCAAGTTAGGCTATACTTTGTGGACATCACGGTGTTGCGACAATTTTGTATCTGCTTATTGGGTCCCAACCAGAGGCGTAGTTCAGCCCCAGCAGACCTTGCCAGTTCTCTCTGGGCCAGGGGTGGTTGACTGATGTCACTGTGGCACTGGGCTCTGCCCAACTCAAAGCTGTCCTCTACCAGACCTCTGTGCACCAGGGGCAACTATCTGATGTCACTGCAGCATCAGGCTCTGCCCAACTCCAAGATGTTTTCCAGCCAGCAACAGCAGCCATGGGATCCACTCCCTAGTACTCACCAGGACTCAATGCAGATCTTCCTCTTGGGTCCACTGCACACTGCACCACATGTCTTCACTTCGTTACCAGCACAGTGCGGATTGGTCAGAAAACTATGTGGTATCCGGCTTCGGAGCCCTGGAGCTTCTCACAGTCTCCTCCGGCGTGGCCAGTTGACTCTGGCTGCTTTGCGGGGACCCAGGTCTCAGTTTCCAGCAGTCACTTAGACCCAATATAGCTTTTCCCCTTGGATCCACTGCTACTGTGCCACGTCCTCCCTTTAAGGGTCCAGGATTCGCTAACTCCCGTTATTGGTAGCCACAGTCTCAGCACGACCTTGGATGTCTGGGCACGCCTAGTACAGCAAGGAATGGGGCTCAGTGAGCATGTTGGGCTTCAGCTCTCCGGCCATGCTTTTCCTTCCTCTTCCTAGTTTTATTT
The DNA here is from genome assembly GCF_034190915.1 of Cavia porcellus. Lineage (NCBI taxonomy): Eukaryota > Metazoa > Chordata > Mammalia > Rodentia > Caviidae > Cavia > Cavia porcellus. The sequence goes on along the minus strand of NW_026947512.1, from coordinate 9,838,514 downwards.
TTCCCTTCGATTACCACCTTGGCTAATAAGAATCATTATCCATTCATCTGACCCTCTCTGTGTTGTCATATTCTAGCATCTGATCTGATTTTTCTGCAGAGACTCTGCACCCAGCCTCCTAGCAAGCCGCCATTTTTTTCTCCTGACCTGTTCATGTCTTTCATTCAAAAATGCCATCTCACTGATTTTCTTCCATTTAGCTTCTTATGCTTTATCTGGCAGCTCCTAGTTATCCTTTAGATATTAACTTTGTTTTTGCTTCTTAAAAAATACATTGAAAAGAAGTGGTAAATGTATGAGATGACAGATATGCTAAATTCTTATTTGATTAGTATTTAATGAATGCATATATTAAGAAATTAAACTGTATCCATAAATGAGTGTAATGATAAAGTGTCAATAGAAAATATGTTCTTCACCCTTTAGAATAAGTTAAATCTAAATTAAGTTAAAGCATTTTATTTCATATTCTTTTGGGTCCCTGTTTGCTGAAACTATTTTTTCAATGTAGTTCCCGAGAGGGTAGGGATCATTTCTGTATTGATAATATGTATCAGAATTAGTGGACCAATGTTGGTACTCAAGAAAAAATTTTTGAGCTAATACTTGAAGGACGGAAGGAGATAATCCAAAAGCTCCATATTTAACTTAGTTGATTCCAAGTGCAATGGTAAAATATATAATGTTTAAAGTGTATTATTAGAAAAATTATTTGAATTTGCAATCCAGCTAATCAAAAGCAAAGCAAAATAAAAATCATAAATAGTTGGAGAAGATGCTAAATAAACTTTGAGTTGTCAACATTAAACCCAGTAAGGCAGGAACATTTTAAAGCACAAAACAGACTATAGCTATGATTATTGTAACAAAAGCTGCATGTTATAATTTAGATCAAGGATGGCCCCACATATTCAGATGTGGGACTTATGGAAGGTGATATGATCATGGGAGGAACATAGCTGAATGTGTTGTTAGTAGCTGGGATCTGACCAGAAGTAGATGGTCCTTGAGCAGAATCTGGAAGGGTAAAACTCCCTTCGCAGCTCTTCCCTTCCCTTTTTTCTTCCCAGCTGCCTTGCCTTGAGCATCTTTCCTCTACCATGTCCTTCAACCGTGCTCTTCTTGCCATGGAGTCTGAGACGATAGCTTGAGGATGTGAACTAAAATATACTTCTTGTTTAACTTGTGGGTGTTGAGTATTTTGTCCCAGCCACAAGGAAAATGACTATGATGTTAGATGATGCAAAAATAATTTGACAATAATAAAATGAAAGTTTAGAACATAACCAAAAATTAAGATTTGCTAAATGTATACACTTTGTTTTTGAAATTGACTGAAAAATATGTTTAATTGATTTTTAAAATTTAAGGGTTAATAAGAAAAAAAAAGCTCAGATTATGTTTCAAATTCCTTTTGTAGGAAAGGAAGTAGGGAGCAGAGTAAATAGAAATTATGTACCCAGAGTTAGAAATCAAGGGAATATTAAAGAAGCATTAAAAATAAAAGTTATAAAGTAATATAGAGTTAAAACACTCTGTATTCATACACAAACACATGTATACCTTAAAAGGGACAAACTCATCTAAAGGAGTTGATACTCAAATCAAATTATAAAATGTACACCCAATTATATATTGTTTATAGAATATTTTAAAAAACGATTCTGAGAAATGAAAAATGTGAGTAAAAAATACAGTAAAAGATCTTGGAATGTTAAAAGCGAAAAAGTTCAATTTGTGGCAAAAAAGCCACCTTAGTGATTAAGGATATGACAAAAATGGTAAAAATGAAAATAAAAAAGATGTAAAAAAGGTCAAGAATTGTTATGGATTGTGTCCAAATGCCCCCTCAAAACTGCATGTGCTATTAGGTGGGGATTTTGGGAGGTGGCTGGATCTAGAGTGCATGACACAGGGATTAAGGATGTGTGATTACTAATCCGCCCACTGAATTGAATTAGCATATTTCTGATTGTGGATAGGGGAAGCCCCACCCTGCATGTGAGTGACACTATCCACAAAAGTGGGTGTCTTAGAATACAAAGGGACGGAAGGAAGACAGGCTGCTGCCTCATTGCTTTGCAGCTCAGTTGCCTTCTGCCTGCCGGGAACTGTTTCTCCTCTGTGAAGTCCCTCTGCCATGCTCTCCTGCCTTGGAGCCAGCCAACTGTATATGGAAACCTCTAAGATCTATGGACCAAATAATCTTTTCCTTCTTTAACCTTGGATATTGAGTATTTTGTCTCAGAAATTAGAAAATTAACTAAAAGCAAAATATAAAGAGAATGCACAAAAATATAATAATGGAAAACTTTTTCTAATATCTCTTAATCTTTGAGTAATGTAGTAGATAAAAAAACATGTAAGGCTATGGAGGATGAAAAATAGAATAAGATAACTAATTAATATGCACTTCTTTATCTCTATACCTAGTAAACTGATAATGCAGTTTCTTCCCATTACATTTATAAGTTTTGTCCTATACAGTATTACACAGTCACAAAGGAAATCTTATGGAAATCCAAAAGATAAAAAACACGGACTATATTCTCTGGTTGTTATAGGTAACTTTGATAATGTTATTATGAGAGTGGTTGCTAGGAAGATTCCTCCTATTAGAAATTAAATGATTTTTCCCTTGAATCTGCCCTGTTAGAAAAGAAAATGCAAACTTTTATGTACTTTTCATTAGCAAAAGAGAAATAATTATAATAAATCAAATTTGTATTGACCACATAAATTGAGAAATACACAAATAACTAACAAATGGCCTTAAAATAAAAAAGACACAACTGAAAATAAAACAGAATAAATATATGGCCTAAAAAAAGTTCCTTGAAAATAAACCCATTAAATAACAAAGTCAGTCGGTTTTCCTCTCAAAGAAGACAAAGGAATTATAAATACACAAAACTCAGGATGAAGAAAGAAAAACAGTTGATGTGGGACAAAGTGAAAGGAATTATAAGCAAATACTTTGCAACTCTGATAATAAATTTGAGAAACACTGAAAAGTATTGAAATTTGTATACTCTGGTTCAAGTTTTATAAACCTGTAGAGCCTTTATTTTCTATAAGCTACCTAAATATTTTCATGAGTACACATCCCAGGGAGTGATGGAAAGTTAAGTATAAACTTGCTAATTAGAAATATATCATTCAGATTGTCCCTGGCAAAACAGATGAAGTGATTAATTACCCATTACTATGATTTGGATCTTAAATTTCCTCCAAATGCCCAGAAAGGAAGGGTTTGGTTGTCAGCCATTAGAAGTATTGAAAGGTGGTTAAAGCTTTAGGAGTGGAGCCTAGTGGAAGAAATTAGGTCACTGGGCGATGATTTTGAAGGGTGTACTGTGACCCAAGTCATTTCCTCTCTCTTCACTTTCCATACGCCATGGGGTGAGTAGCCTCCTCTGCCATGTGCTCCTGCCACAATGTACTATGCTGCCACAAGCCCAAAGCAAAAAGGTCAAGCAGCCATGGACCAAAGCCTATAAAACTGTGAGCTAAAATAAAAATTTCTCTCTTTTGTCACAATGATGGAAATCTGACATGTCTGTGGATTTTAGTGTTGGAGAAAAGTAAGTTTCACCAACCAATCTAACACTATACATTTCTTTAAGACTTTTTAAACTTCCAACAACACCTGGTTACATAACAAGTGTAGGGGTGGGAGAAATTGAAAAGCACTCCATATTTGTCCTCAAAGACAAATTTTTCCATGAGAGACTGAGTTTACTATTTTAAAGCTAAAAGCGCCTGAAATGCCTTTAGTTGGAAAGTTTATAATGTCCCCTTATGACTTAACAAGAAAATCTTAAAATCCAGATGAGTTTAATTATAGAAGAAAAGTATCAGACTGTGTAATTTGGACAAATTCCATCACTGGAGACAACTAAAAATATATACAAAAGAGTCATTTAAAGATATCATAGAACAAATAAGGAAATGAGAAATTACTGAAGTGAGATTTCTGAGTAGTCTGGGAACACTGAGACGTTTCTCCCTGGGGATATTTGCTGATCCAAAACTGGCATTTGATAAGCTCAACAATGTTTTGGGGAGTGAAGAGATCAAAACCCTGAGTCTCGAGATCATCTTGGTGGGGTTTTCCAGATGACCACTTCTTTTATTAATAGACATGTCTCAGTCTTTAAACTTGGATTAAAGTAGTCCTTGACCCCAACAACCTAATGAAAGAAAAAAGTATTCTCAGGAAAATGAATATTATTTGTGGCATTAAATTGTTTTTATAAATATGTTTTCAAATAAAATATAAAGCACAAACAAGAAAAAAATATGATCTTTTCTTAACCATTAGTAGTTGAGATATATGTTCCTGAAACAAAAGCCAGATTAACAAGAAAAAAACCAAACCAAACCAATTCAAACATAATACAAGTGTGTGTGTGTGTGTGTGTGTGTGTGTGTGTGTGTGTGTGTGCATGTGTGTGTTATTGAAAGTGGAACCCAGGACCTTCACACTCAATAAATTATCTGGGCTGGACTCAGACTTGCAATCCTCCTGTCTCAGCTTTTCTGGGTGCCAGAATGACAGGTGTGTGCCACTGTATGTCAGTGTTTTACTAGAAAAACAGATATAACACAAAGTATGCAAATGTATAAGAAATTACAAGTTGGGCTTATGATGGTCAGCCACAGAGTTAGATGAGGAAGCATGCAGAGGGTGTCTGCATATTGGAGACCAAATAATTCAGTTCAAGATCTGTAGCTTGCTGCAGAGTCCCATGCAAATTTTTATCAGAAGACTGATGGGCCCACTACGGAAGGCTGAAGAATCTATACTGAAAAGCTGGAGGAGCCACAGTGGAAGTTGGAGTCTGACCTACAAGACTGAAGAGTTTACAACAGAAGCCAAAGAGTCTGCACTGGAGGCCAGGAGATGATGTCCAAGCCAATGGCTCAGACTGGAACTCCTCTAAGCAACAGAAGCAGATCCATCCTTCCTCATTTCTCCTTTACACTATTGAGGCAATGAAATACACTAAGGTGGGTCTTTTATTCCCTACAGTGTAGAATTGCTGAGTCAACTTAGTTAAGCTTCTCTTGATTAAATTTCTCAAGTTGGCATTATCAATCAAGCATCACAGCCATCATCCCCGGCTAAGCATGTTAATTAATGCATGTCATGTCTGCCAAATGAGAGAAGTGTAAACTTCTTTGCTAAAATATAATTTCTTTGTTAAAATAGAATCTCAACAATGAGAGATAAATCAGTGACAATAAATTAGAATAGTGACAAGGCAAAGAAGTTCTATCTCTCAAAGGCAGAAAAACTAAGTAATTAAGACCTGGTCTCAGATTTCACTATTGTCTTCCAGTGTTGGGTCTGAACAGATAAACAGATATATCCAGTAATGGAGAATTTATCCTGCCTATAGGCAAATAGAGGAAAAGCATTAAATGACTCCTTCAATTTAACTGCCTTTTGCTTAACAGTCTTTATTATTTTAGGGAGAAATATTTTGGTTTCCTTCAACACAATAAAATAAAATAAGAAAATAAGGGAACAAAATAAGTTGGAGAAACTAGCAGAAAAATCAGGAAACATAAATTCCTAAACCTGGATATTGAATTTATTAATCTATAAAATAATGATGTTAACTATGTTTGAAAAGTTAAGCCATAAATATTTGCCAGAAAACAGAAAAGTTCTAAAAGATGGCACATTACAAGATCTTTGAAAAAATATTTGAAGAGATAATGTGTGAGATTTTCTAGTGATGACAGACATCAACAAACAGAATTCCAACAGACATTGAATTAGTTAAAAGACACTTCATAAAGGAATTGCATAAAACAAATAATGTAGGAATTCTTTGAAGGAGTTAGGGAAAAGAGACAGGTTACCATCAAAGAAGCCGCAGATTTATAGCAGATTCTCAATAACAATGGAGGTCAGAAAACAGTGGAATGATATCTACAAGATGCTGAGTAACATGACAGCTAACATACTAACAGCTAACATATAACTAAAATAGCTATTGAGCATAAAAATGAAATATAGAAAATTTGAGATCAATAGATACTCAGTTGATCACACTAAAGGTAATTCCACTAGGTATTCTTCACATTGAGGGAAAATGATCCTGGATGGAAGATTAGAGGTACCAGTGATCAGATCACTGAAAGAGAACAATCAACACTGTACTATATAATAATAAATCTGTGTATTATGTTATCTATCTATCTATCTATCTATCTATCTATCTATCTAGTCAGCCTTTTGATATTGTTATGATTTAGTTCTAAAATGTTTCCCCCAAATCTTATGTTTGGAGATGGGACTTGATTAGAAGGGGTATGTCGTGTCACCTAGGGCAGTAGGAAGAATACATTCTCCTTCACTACTCCTCTTTTCTTTCTCTACTTATGTAATTTATCCTCATTTTGCCCATGTCTTGACATTTTATGGGAGACTGAAATTAGAGGTGGTGAACTAATAAATCTGATAGAGGGAATTTCAAAGCAGCTCAGTGTTTGGACTGTGACATGGATATCGCTGGCTACTATTTGCTCCTGAGAATCGAAGAAGCAAAAAAATGGATGTGAAAAGCTTGCAGTTTTATTAAAAAAGATAAACTTGCAAAGGACAGCATATGATTCCTAAAATAATTAGAACTAAAAAGATGCCAAATGCTTTGCACTGGGATAATAGCCAGATGGCTTATACACATCCCAGGAATCAGCAAGATGCCATCCTACACAGTTTTAAGGCTGCACAGGCTTAAGGGTAGAAAGCTTTCCTTTGAGAGGAGTGTATCTGGGAGACCTGATTAAGAAGGGCTGCCTAGGAAATTATCCTTCAGAACTCATTTCACTATGGTTAGCCATACAGGCACTAAAAGGCTCTCCAGTTATGATCCAAGTGCTGGGCTACTGTTTGAGCTGGTTACAGATCTTGGAATTGTTTACAAGGTGCTAGCTTTCCAAGCATGCAGATTGCAGGAATTGCCGGTTCAGGGAGACTTTCACCCATATTTCGAAGAGGACCTGGGAGGCCAGGCAGTAGTGTGCTTCTCAGTAAGTAGTGTGTGAAACTAGGGAAGCATACTCAGAAGTGCTGTGGAGAGCCCAGAAAATTGGAGATGCCAAGAATATGGATTGTCTGATGAAGAAACTGTAGGCAATGAGCAAAGTTCCCTAAGAAAAAGGCCATGAAGATTGCACCCAGAAATGCCATATGAAGAGGGTTCCCAGTGATGTGAATTTCCATGATTCCTTCATTTCCCATTACTTTAAGGAAGATACTGTAGTGTTTCAATCTTAAGTGTAATGCTTAGTAGAGATGGATTTACTCTGAATGAAGTTTCAGATCCAGAGTCCCCTACATATCCCTGCCAGGACACTGAACAATGTATTTATGTCATAATACACTTTTGTAAAATTTGCATAAGTAAACTATTTAATTACTGTTGGATAAGTTCACCACTATTTCTCTATCTGTTGACTTTCCTGTCATTATATTTTCACTACTATCTAGTTGGTATTTCACTACTATCAGTTGACATTAATACTACTAATATATATCAATCATTTATTGCTATATGAAATACCTAAAATATAGAACAACATACTGTTTCAAAATCCTGTGGGTGGACAGTTTTGGCTGGCTTTTACTTTTTGGTTCTTGTGCTGGGATTTCCTTGGCTTAATATGAAGCTGCAGGTAGATGTTTGGATGGATAGGAAGACAAAGAATCCCTAATGGCTTTAATTACTTGGCTATGTTGATAGATGAGCTAGACTGACTTCATGTCTTCAGTGTTTATCAGCGTATCATGGGTTTCTTCATGTGGCAAAAAAAATTTTTTGCTAGTAGCCTATGTTATCATGCTTTAGAGACACCTTGAATTCTACAGCTTTGTTCTCTTAAGGATTGTTTTGGCAGTTCTACTTTCTTTTTCATGTAAATTTTGGAGTAAGTTTGTCAACATCTACAAAAATTTTTCTGGCATATCTATGGTGTTGAGCTGTACTTATGAGCAAGTTGAAGATGCTGATATCTTAACTGACTCTCCCAATTCATGTATGTGATATATGTTTCCATTTGTTTCAATATTTTTTATTTTCTTTATTGGTGATTTGTAAGTTTTCAACATTCAAAACTTAATCATATTCTGCCAGATGTATTCCTAAGCATTTCACATTTCCTGTTACATGGTACTATTAATTTCAGTGATTCATTGTTAATATAGAGCAATATTATTGACTTTTGTGTAATTAACTTGGACCCTGGAATCTTGCTAAATTCACTTGGACTTCATTAAATCAGTTCTAAGAGATGCTTGTAGATTTGTTGGGATTTTCTACATACACAAAAATGTCAAGTGTAAATGGATTTAGGGGAATATATTACTTTTCAATCTGTGTGTTCTTTTATTATTTTCTTGACTTACTGCATTAGACAAGATTTTCAGTGTGATCGCTAGAGAAATCTTTCAGTCTTTTATTATTTAGCATAATGTTAATTACAAATGGTAAGCTATTGGTAGATATAAACTGACTTGAATTCTTTGCTGAGAGCATTTATTACAAATGAGTATTAACTGTTAGTAAATACTTTTCTTATCTAATTGGGTAATCATTATTTCCTATTTATTTTGTTAATATGGTGATTATATTGGTACTTGAATGTTGGAGATCCTAGAGTGAACTCCTACTGGTTTAGAAATTGTTAATCTTTTTATGTATTATTGTATTAAATTTAAGTAAATTTACGTATTTTTGGGTTAAATTTGGATTAATTAAGTTATGTTTTCTTTTATTTACTATCCCAGATATGGATTTTAACTTTGCATTACCTTTTAATTTGGAAAAGCTAAAGGAAAGGTAAATGAAGTGAGAGAAATTTCCTGCTGTAGATGTAAATTTCCTTGTGGTTCTCTTTCTTTAACTATTTTCCCTTTCCCTTTACCTTCAATTCAATTTGTTTTTTCTCTATGGCTTCATATCCTGCCTTACAAAGACCATATTTTCTAGTTTATCTTGGAAGATATGGAGTTAGTTCATTTCATCAAGGAAAATGTTTTGTTTTGTCACGAGTAGTTAGGTGCATATCGTTACTAGGAGCCATGTGAGCAAGCTGAATTGGTATTAGATCTTTTCTAGAGTTAACAATTGGGTTTTCTAAAAAAAGTTAGGTTTTCTAATTTATTAGAGCATAGATGTATTATTTTTCCTGCTATATTATTAAAAGTTGTGTCCCAACAGATACGAATCCTGGATTTCCTCTGTTTTCTATTTCTCAGTGATTTTATCTACATATATTTAAGTACCTAGGATTGTCTACATGCATTCTCCCTCTGAAAACCATCTGCTTTCTGTTGAGTTGCATACTAGAGATATAACTATAGGAAGACAAGAAATGATAAAGTAAGAATGTCAACTAACATGGCTACTTATGATCCTGGCTTTGGCTGAGAGAGTTGGAAAACTATAATTTGTTTGGACTCTTATTATATCTCTGTGCCTCAGCGTTGGAGACACATAGTGAGGGGGAATCAAAGCATTTCTTTCCCTTTCTTGGGGCTTTCTATAACGTTTTATTCAGATTGTGGAAAATGTGATTTATAGTACAAAAATGTTTCTTACTTCATTTTGACTGACAACATAGCTAAATGCAAATTCTCATTTGACTTGACATACATTTTTATCATTTTTAGCTTACAATATAGCAAATTTTGAGCTTTTTATATTGTATTGTCATGGACTTTTAATGGTGAGTTGAGTCTGAAGAGTTGTATCAGGTAAACTGGTATACTTTCACACAGATAAACATCCTGGGATTTTTGGAATAACACATACATGTGTATGGCCCGAACATATAAAAATTGCATTTATTTTAATTTTGTTTAATGTTCAGTACTTAGGGATCATGATGACATTGCATTAATACAAGTGAGGTTATGAAAGGTGTAGTATAGCAGAAACACAGATTTTATCAATTTGGAATTGAAATATTGTTTTATAATAAATCCTAAGCATGAGTTTGCCATCTTATAACTGAAGTAGCGTTAGTGGATGTCACTGAAGGTGAGGGATTCTATAGTTTGAAAATTAGGTGTTATAGTCAGTAAGAATACTAATAGGATTGGAACAGGGATAGATGACTTAAAAAACTAGCCCATTTATTGAAGACATCAGGTATAATAATATGACCTGTAAGTATTGATAATAAAGGTAGTAAAATGTTGTAATGAATTATTGATGAAACAATTTGATTCTTCCTCTTGCTCAATTACTGAGAATAAAAGAATGGCTTCCACTTGTGGAAAAGATCCAGGGGTGCCTGTAGGATCACAACAAAACTATTTTTAAGTAGGGCATTTGTCAAACATTTTGAGACTCTATAGAATGGAATGTTCCATATTTTTATTAACCCCCCTGAGGACTCTGCAGTTATACCAGTGCGGCTCCAGATCAAAATTGTCTCAGTGTCAGTGGAATCCTGCCCTCCATTCCTGTTCTCTTGTGGTTCTGTCTATAGGGATTAAATGTCCTTTCATTTGCTTGGTATGAAGAAACTTACTCAGGTCCCATAAATTGCTCTGTTTTTGTCCAGCTTGTTTTCTGGCTTTCTTCAGCTGGCTTTCCTTTTCTGAATGCCCTGAACCTTTCTCACTTTTTCCTGGAAGCCACATTGCTTAAACTTTGATTGATTTAAACCCATCTGCAAAGCCATGTATAGTGTACTCTTTTCACTATCGGAGTGAATTACACTCTTCCAATTTACAATTACATGGGCAATTTCTTTTCTTTCTTTCCACTTCTTCTTCCTTCTCCTTTTTCTCCTCCTCCTTCTTCTTTCTCCTCTCCCTTCTTTCCTTCCACAGCTGAGGTTTACCATCCTACTTGTTATCTCTTCAGAAGATTTTCTTCTACTGAGTCGAAAATTCATATACTGATGCACATTGAAAATATTTGTCCAATTTTATTTACGAGATATGTTCTTTAAAACTAAGATTAAAGTCTTTTTTTGCTTCCTTTTTCATCAATAAGGCCTGAAACTGTGTCATGATATTACATAATTTGATTGATTATTTCTTCCCCAAATCCCACTAATTGGTTACTAGAACACTAGTGAAATGAAAATGAGTTTAGTACTGAGGCTCAAATTTGAGACTATAATTTGTTTTTATTTTTGGTACCCAAAACTGAACTCAAGAGCTCGTGCTTTTCAGGCAGGCATTGTGCCACTGAGCTACATTCCGGTCCAACTCTCTCTCTCAATCTCTCTCTCTCTCTCTCTCTCTCTCTCTCTATATATATATATATATATATATATATTTGGTCTTTTTCCTTTTATCGGTACGGGGGATCGAACTCACGACTGCCTGCTTGTAAGGCAGGCACTTATGCCATTGAGCTAAATCCCCAGCCCCTAACTCTATATTTTTTAAGGCTATTACTTTATGTTCTTCCTCAGAGATTGGCCCTACATGTGTCATTTTTCAGGTTTTAATTTTCATAATTGATATCTATTTAATTTAAATGATTATTTTTTGATAAGTTCAGGACATGTCTTAAATGTTCTTGGATTCATGCTCCCAGAGTGTGTTGATATCAAGTCATCCACTCTATTTAATCTCTGATTCATTTTATCTCCCGTTAATGGTAAACTTTGTATCTTATCACACAGGTGTTAGAAACCTTATTTGACCACTATTGCACTTTACCCCACTTTTCATACTCAGCTTTAGCTTTGGAAAAAACAAAAACAATCTTTCATCTGTGAGCTCTATATTTCTCATTTATAATCTTTCAGTTTTGAGATAACTCATCATAGTAATTTTTTAAAACCTGAAGATGAAACCCCAAATCAGAGTATATGTTATTTTTTTGCTATATACTTCTAATCTCTTACTGCCATAGTCTATTTAGCAATTGGTGAAGGAAATTTAGTAACTTAAATTTTTATGTTAAAAGGTTCTTCAGTTAAATGACCTTTTTCTTACAGGAAGTCTATTGTAGCGTTTTACAAAATTATAGATTTCTCTCTACTTGAGCTAAACTTATTTGGTTGGTTTATTAAATGAATTGCACTTACTATAGTAAAATAGAAGGTACCTTTAATTTATTCTTTTTTTCTTCTTCCCAGTCACTGTAATACATTTTAGTAATGGTCAGGGATTTTTTTGTATTCTCATTGACTAATAAAAAGCATAGTGTAGACAAATATCAAAAGTCAGGAATTTTATTCAATTTAAAATGTCTTTTTCCTTTGTTCTGCTTTCAGGGGGTATGTAGCTTACTACTGACGTAATTTTTTTGTTTGTTTGTTTTTTGCCTATAGGAAGCTCTAGCTAACTTTACTTTTGATTTTTTACTCAGTCATGGGTTGAGTAATTTGCCCCTGCACTCTACAAATTCAAGAGAATGTATATTAATTTTTTGAAGATTTTTTTTCCTATCCTCTTCAATGGGATTTACGTAGGAGGGGAGTTTAAGACATCTTAATAACATTTGAAGACATTTTAATCCATAATGAAAATTCTTCTTTGTAGCATCTTTACTCTCATTTTATTCTTAGCCATGGTTTAAGTAGTTGAAGGTGATTTCACAGTGTCTTCAATTGTCCACTGGAAATGAAACAAAATAAACTAAAACAAAGAAAGAACTACCAAATAAAATGTCCTATTTACTTATTTTGAAATTATCTATACCAAAAAAAATTCCAAAATTTGTGAATCAACTTTCAATAGTGCAGTTGGAAAATATGAGTTTTTCAGGGTGAAAAAGCTTAACATCCAAAACCAGAAGTTTAGCTAATCTTAAGAAGTCTAGAATGAATAAAAAATTGGGATTATTTCAGTAATTTGTTCCATTCATTTGCAGAATATAAATTTATTTTAAGCTTTGAGAATCTATAAAGAGTGTACAAAGTAGAAATTACTAGGCTCTGTGGCTCACAGCTGAAGTGACACCTTTTGGGCTAGCATCTGGTGATACTTCTTTCTCAGATTTCTCTGATCCATGTCTGTGCCTTAGAAACAAAGGTTTTAAAACTTGTTCCCACCTTGGGTCATGCTGGAAGTCAAGACTATGAATCAAGTTGCACTTCGAGGAGTCCAAAAATCAGCAAAGATGACTCACCAGTATTGTCATTGGAAAAATCTCCCTAAAATTAACTGGGCAAGAGGCTCTGTTTGAAATAATAAATGAAGGATTTCACAAATATATTAGTTATTTATTATGCATGAATAACACATGTTGACACAGAATGGCATATGATTTTTTGTCATGGAGTCAGCTTTGATAGTTTGGTAGTGATACCTGAGAAGCTAGACTGAGAAGGGTTTTGAAACTGCATTCAATCCCAGAGGTGTGTGGTTGATCAGAGACCTCACCCTGGGGAGAGACTACACTGGTTTCCAATTATGCTCAACCATATGTAATGTTTGACGTGTCAGATAGTCTACTTGATAATTGTGAAGGAATGTGGTTAAAGATGATAAAGATAATTCTATCCCATTCTCATCTCTGAAATCAACATAATGGTTAAAGAAAGAGTTGAACAGGCAAGTAATAATCACAACACTATTGATAAAATATAACTGACAAATTAATGTGATCAGTAAAAGGGAAAATGTGATGGAAATAGGTGATCTGCTTCTTTTCTCTAACAGCTTTTAGTATTCTGTTCTTGTGTCAAATCACTGGGATCTTGATTATTATATGTCTGAGTGTAGATTTATTTTCGTTATTGCTAGCTGGAGTGCTATACGCCTCACTTAGCTGAATATCATTTCCTTTTCCTATGTTTAGGAACTTTTCTGAAATTGTTTCTGTAAATAGACTTTTAATGTCATTTGTGTTGACCTCTACTTTTTCACTCACATTTATTATTCTTAAGTTATGTTTCTTTTGGTTGTCTTGCAGGTGTTCAATGTTTTTTTTTTTTTAGGTTTCTTGTTTTTTTTTTTTAGGAGATCTTTCTTTTAGCGATTGCAAGCTGCAAACCTGTCTTCAAGGTTTGAAAGTCTATCTTGAGTTTCTTTCAAATGGTTTTACAAGCTTTCAATGAAGTTTTTAATTTCCTGGATATGTCTTTGAATCTGTTTCATGAATTCTAAGTCTCTTTTATATCCACTCAAGCTTTCCCTCATTTTCCTATCCTCTTCTATTCTTCCATCTATGTCTTCTTTAGAGGTGCTTAACAATTCTTTTGTTATGTTTTTCATTTCTTCTTTTATCTGAGATGTTATTTTTGTTCTAATTTCTTTTATAGCCTTATGAAGTTGTTTCTTTACTTCAGTTGTCATTACTACAGAAACTTCAGGTATGTGACTCCTGATCTCTTCCGTGTGTACATCTCCTGGACCAGCTCTGCTTGAGTTCGGGGTCAGAGATTGCCTTTTGCTTCTTCATCTTGACATATTCCCCGGTTCTTCAGGACAAGTGGGTAGTGGGATCTCAGGCATTTCCCGTATTGGCTACAATTTTTCTGAAGCGAGACTGGTTCTTCCAGCCAGTGCTGGCAATGAATATCTGATGGTGACCATTGGGTACACTGGTGCAGGGCTGTCTGCTGCTTTTCCCAGCCTGCTTTGGCTCACCCATGGCTGTAGGAGAGCACACAGGGTGGGGCTGGCCGCTGCCTCCTAGGTGGTTACCTGCAGGGATCTACGATGATGGTGGCTAGAGTGTGTGTGTTAGGGGGCAGGCTGCCTGCTGCCTCCCTACCAACCTAGTTAACAACAGGGAGCCCCCACCTTGGCTTTGAGAGTGCACCTGCAGGCAGGGCTGACCACACCTATAGGCCGAGCTGGTTACCTTTGGGGAAATTCCTCCATGGCTGTTGGAATGTGCACAGGGGTGGGGCTCAGTCCAGGCAATTTTGTTCTGCTCCCAGGTAGGAGCTGCTACAGGATGCAGCTGCAGTGCTGGTTCTGGGTTTATTCTACCCAATTCCAAAATGGCTCCTGACCAATCACTCTCTCCCATGGAAGCACTGAGCCCTCTGCACTCCCTGCCAGCCAGTGCAGACCTCTGTGTCTATTGCTCCCCTCCACCATGGCAGGCATCTCTTTGCAGAGGGCTTCAGGCTTGCCAGTCACCACCGTCACCATGACTATGTGTTCCCAAGTTCCAAGAACTCCTCACACTGTGGGTCTGGCTCTGGGTGAAGGCATCACCCGCTATTGCCTTCTTCTTTGTTTTTCTTTTTTATTCTCTCTGTGGGCTTCAGTTCTCACTCTAGGTTCTTCTTGGATCCAGGGGACCTTCTTCCTTCCTTCTTGTCTTCCCCATGCTGCTATAGATTCCAGCATCTGGACTGTTTCTACCAGAGAGGGTGTTTACTCTGCTGCTTACTGTTCTGCCATCTTCCTGGAAGTCTGACATTATATTTTCATATCAAGAGTAAGACTTGGGGCAATCCATAGCAGACAACTTTAATACAAATGGAATAAATTCAGCTCCTGGTTTCCCACTTTGCTTTATTTTCTGTTTTCCTCTGTGGCTGTTTTAGATTTCTGTTCTTCTCTGAACTTCCTCTTCAGTATGCTCCCACATGATTTTATCAGCAGCCAGCCTTTCCTCCTATCTCATTGTGAAGCCAGAAGCTACCAGACAGGTGCTACCTCTACTTCCTGCCATCCCACGTGGAAAAATATCTGTATCTGCTTCCATCCAGTGGAAGAGGACTTTCTGTCCCATGGGAAGCTCAAACCTGTGCTTCTTATTTTATCCCATCTGTCTTTTCATAGTACTCAGTCCATCATTTCTCCCCTTCGCCTGTTTTGATAACTTTGCACTAAACTTGAATCATAGTTGTTTCATCTTATGAAAATGAAACACATCTCTGAGCTCCCATAACTTTCCCTAATTGATAACCTAGATCTTTGTTTCCTTCATGACTCAATGCCTATGCCTATTTCTTCATCTTTTCTCTCCTTCAATGCAATGTGCCTTTACAATGTTTGTTAATGGTATACTGAAATAAAATAGTAAACCAAGTAGAAGATATTGTAGTAAAGAAAGGTGTATTGTATTCTAGGGAAAGAGTATAATGTGTGCAAAGACCAGACGTGGGAGTCATAGTAAGCTCATTTCATAAGACCATAAAATACAAGGAAAGAATCTTTAGAGACAAGGCAGGGCAGTTAAACAAATATCAGATAACAATGAGAGTTATAATATAGCAGGCCCATGTATGTTCTGTTGGCTCTGGGCAGTAAACCAACAGGTTTAAAAAGGGAAGCAGACTGATCAGATTTGATTCATATGAGATTCTCTGTATGCTTCAGGAAGGATTAGAAGGAGCCAGGCTGATGTGGGTGTAAGGAGATACAAGACTGTTTTGGTGATCTAAGTGAGAGATGATTTTTTTTCTGAACTAGGGTAAGGGTAGTGAAGATGAAAGGAAGTGGAGAGATTTGGGTCACACAGGAGGCAGATACGGACATGATTTGGTGGTGATTCAGAGAAAGGAAGGATGAAGGTGGGAGTGAAGTAAATGATGGCACAGGTTCATGAAATGGGCAGCTGAATGCATCATGCTCCCTTCACTAGCACAGGGAACAATAGAAAATAGAAATTTCAAAGGAGCTGAGATGTTCCTATTTTAATGTGATTCATCCACTTAAAGTAGCATTGATGAGTTTACATGGTGATGTTGAATCAGCATTGGTACACATGATTCTGTCCCTGATGAAACAGCTGTAAGGTAAATTAGTATGTTTCTTTACTACAATAGCGCTCAGAAACAATGTGAAGGGGGGAGATAAGAGAGTGCCTAGGTGAGAACGCAAAGGA
This sequence comes from Cavia porcellus, assembly GCF_034190915.1. NCBI lineage: Eukaryota > Metazoa > Chordata > Mammalia > Rodentia > Caviidae > Cavia > Cavia porcellus. Next base: position 9,821,733 of record NW_026947512.1, on the reverse strand, counting down.
ACATAATATTCCAATGACAAAGAAAGAGCCCGAAAATGTGATGGACAAAGAACCATCAAAAATGTAGAAATTTAAAGGAAAGGGGAAAATTGTCAAAACCTCAAATGATTTAGGATGGTCAGATACCAAAGCTGAAATGTGTTCATTAGATTTAGGTGCTTTTAATGAGAGTATCTTCAGTGATTTGCTCACACAACTAGTTAGTTATAGACCTGAGTTGTGAAGCCAGGTCTAACTTTAAAACTCACACATCTGGTGCGTGAGAGGGAATATCTCATTGTTCTTGACTTTCAAATTCAATCAGCAAATGTCATCAGATTTCCAAGAGATTTTTAATAAAAAGTGGTATTCTTCAACATGAAGATGAAAATAGTTTCTAAGCCAGTAAATGTCATGATGTCTGGAAGTGGGACCTTTATTGATGTGTAAGCAGGAGTAATGCTGCAATTTGCTTCAGGATTTATGTCATAGAGGCCTTTTTAATATTGAATCTGTTACACATGAATTTCTTTTTATTATTTTACGGACAATGGTCCAAAGCAGACTCCCATCATAGTCTACTGAAGCAGGGAAAAATGACAGCAGATACAAAGGTCCTAACGAGAAAAGATGCATCACGTGGAAGGCTGGAGAACCTTAGGCTTAATTTTTTAGTGGAACTCTTCAAAAATAAAAAAGTGATGCAATTTTAAGACCATGTTTTTGTGCCTTTTTGAAGTTGATTTTGAAACAAACATTGTGCAAGTACTACACAGTAATTTTTTTCCACTGAGCCATTTAAAAATAAATTGTTCACAAAGTTAATCACCCCCAATTTTTTAATGAGCATTTTCTACAAATAAAGAAAGGAAGGTCTGAGGGACAACATTTTGAAAAAAACAATATGGTATTTTCTTAAGAGTTTTATCACTGAATATATGAAGAATAATTGCTTTTGTGACTATAATGGACTATATGAATGAATAAATACAGTGGAATTAACACAATAAAATTTGGGACTACAACATATAATATGATATTTTATAAAAGATAAAGATTTGTTGAATGAATAAACATACATTTATGCCTTCAGAAAAATTTTATATCATCAAATTTTAGTTCAGGCAATTTACAGATTCAAAGTCTCTGCTATTTTAATCATACTATCATATAATTCAGCTTTATGATTACTTTAAAGTTATTTTTATAACAGATATGTTAGAATAAAGGTGTATTTTCTTAGATTTCAATAATAAAATATTTATTGTAATTTTATTTTTTAAATTTTTTAATTTTTAAAATTTTATAATTTTATTAGTTTGTATTTATTTGGAATGAACATGGTAATAAATGCTAAAATAACGTGTTGATAAAGCAGTACGTTCATGAACTTACTAAAAACAAGGAAGATTTAAGTGGTAAGTCATTTGCCATTGATAAAGGTATTATTTGAAGATGTGGCTAAATGTTCTGCATATCTCCAGTTCACATGTCTTAATATTGCTTCTGGTTGATTAATTATGCTTATATCACTTATTTTTGATTTTCAGGTTTAATTCAACCTCAATTTGGATTTTCCTTCTCTAAAGTCAATCAACATTAATGAAATACTTGTGATGATAAGAAAAACATAATTTTTAGATTAAGATCAATACTTGCGTACTATTAAGTAACTGAATAGATTAGAAATATGCATTCATATCATTATCTTGTTGACTATAATATCAAACTGTAAGTTCTAAGGCAAGTAATTCTTTTCATTTACTGTTTTGATTGGCAATGTAGGCCAGTGCGTAGTGCTATTCTCAGTGAAAACTGTACTCACAGCTGTGACATTTGCTGTTGCTGAGACAGTTGAATTTTATTTATTTACTAATATTCACTATATTGAAGTTCTGTTAGGCTCAGAGCATTGGATCTTTTGAGTTGGGATGTCCTAGAGCTGGATCCTTAATGTAATCACCATGATTTCAGCCAAGTGAATACCAACATGTAGTAGGGTTCACCAATCTGGGTGTGCTCAACTGAGAATGGCTACATTAGATGAAGCTCCTCTTTTGTAAGGTTATGTATAATTACCTCATGTATTGATGCAAAGGAAAAAGGAAGATTGAACAAATAGAAAATAATGCCAATAAAAACCTCAAAGAAATGATAACTAGTAATAGAGATCCTCTCTGACTTTTATTGACTTATAGCTCCTCACATTGTCTAAAATAATTTTTTTTTGTGCTGGCCATGAAGGAAGCATTATTCTCAAAAGAAGAACAACTTTGAAATAATAGTAACATTTCTTCAAAGCATATTAAGTGTCTCCATAGTTGTGACATTAGTTCACTGATGTCTAATTGCAGTACTTGGTATTGATTCATCTTTTTTTTGTCTACCTGTTTGCAGCTGTTCCCTCTCCCAAGAAGGGTGTATCTCATTCCCCATTAAATTTAACTGAGGAAAATTATAATTGTAGTATATATTATTTTTCTTAGGAATCTGATTTATCTACAAAGGTTTTTTTCTGGAAGGTTTTTAGTAGCTATTTGATAATTTTGAATATCTTCATTTAGTGATTTTGCAGGTTTTGGACCCATCTCTATACATTAGGTCATCTCCCTGGCTCCTGGCTCATGAATTGCAGGAAAGGGCTACCAAGACACAGTGAAAACTGAGGACTCCAGAAATTTTTAGGGAGAAACATAGTATCGAAATGTGATAGAAGTGTCAATTTGAGAAGTTTAGAAGCTTAACTAAGTAACTGAGCAGTTTTCATACTAGAGTTGATGCCCTAGGAAGGCTGTTTACACTTCAGGATGTTGTAGTGGTTGATTCATTGTGTCAACTTGAGAAGTTTAGAAGTTTAACTAAGTGATTCTGCAGGGAGCCGGGGTCCTCACTTTGCAAACATCCTGAGCTCCTGCAAGAGGAAGGCAAGGAGATGGTGTATTATACCTGCCCCAGGGTGTGTGGCTTGTTCTTTTTCATTCTTGTTGCTCCACTGCCATTCCACCCTGCTTTGGAGACAGCTTATTATGGACTGAAACCTCTAAAAACTGTGAGCTAAACAAACATTTACTTCTTTTGGTGGTCGGGTATTTTGTCAGCAATGAGAGAAAAGTAACTAAGACCTGTAGTGAAAGCTGAGGACTCCAGAAAGTTTCAGGGAGTAACACAATATTGGAATGAGATGGAGGTTATTGTGAGTTTCAGAGAGAGTATGGGATTCTGCTCCCATATGAGTTCTTCAACAGGCAATAGCTAGTGAGTGACTCCAGTCCAAGCTCTGCCATATTCCCTGGGGAGAGTCCTTGCTAAGATTTCATTCTAGGGGAAGTTTGATTGTTTGAACCAGGAGGCAAAGCAGTTGTAGGATAGTATCAACTTATAGCTCCCAGTGATATGTTCTTACAGGGACTGGGAGAGAGAGCCACAGTGGACAGCCATAGTCAAGGAGGAAAGAGACTCCCCTCAAGAATTTAAGCTAATGGATACATTTCTTGCCCTGAAGTCAAAGTCTGGGCTCATCCTCAATTGCTGTGGATTTGAAAGTTGCAACATTAGCACCCTTACTCTAATCCTACCTCCTGCTAATGTCTGCATACATGAATCTAGGGTTGTTGTAGTCAGGGGTTGTGCAGAGGACAATTAGAATCAGGATATGGAGTTTATAATATTATTTATTATGGTCACCCAGAGTTAACACAAGAAACTGCAGGAAATCTATCTGCAACACCAAAGACATAGAATATTTAGTCAAGGGCCTAAATCCCACAGCAGTGTCCCACATGAGTCCAAATGAGCACCCAGAGCTCATACCAATGCCTCCCATGAGTCCAACAGGAGGTCTAGAGCTCACAAGAAGGACTCACATCAGTCTCTTTTACGGATCCATGTTGGGAAAGCCCAAAGTTCAGTGGTGGAAGCCAGAAATTACATGCCAGCGGGGTGAAGGAGCTGTGCTGATAGACTGAGGGTTCTACACTGGAGCTGAGAACACATAATAAAGACCAGAGCAGTCCTGAAAGACCCCACAGCTATCCTCAGAGACACGGAGGCCCTGAGCTCCTCCGATGATAAGTACAGTTGAGTACATGACATGAGGCCAGCGTGAACAAGTTCATCCTGGAGACCAAGTGGCACATGACTTCCTCTCCAGAGCCAGGAAGCAATGCTCGATGTGAGGACCAGAGCTTCTCCAAGAGAACCAACGGCTCAAACAGCAACTCATAGGAGAATCCACAATGCCTCACCGTCTCAACACAATAATGAATTAATGCTCTCCTCCTTCTCCACCTCTCTATTTATGCTGGCAACTTTCCTCAGGTGGAGCATCTATGCTCAGTGCCATGCTGATGTAATCCAGCTGGCATTAAGTTGACTCATAACAAGGGCCCAGATGCCTTCTATAATACCAGCATAAGCAGTACATATCTTAATGGACACTGCCTCAGAGCTGTTGATCCCAGAAGAAAACCACTTTTTAAATCATGGAGAAATATCTTTTATTCCTTTTTGGTTGTTTTGATTTTTTGTGCATGTTCATTTTTTTTCTTCTTTCTTTCTTCCGTTCTTCTTTTCCAATATGTTGAGGCTTGGGCAATTTTCTTGGTCTTTCTTCGTTACTTCTTATCTAGTTTTCTTCTGTCTTTATTTTTTCCCTCTTTTACCTTTTAATTTTTCTTCCTTTAATTTTTTGTCTTAGTTTTACTTTCTATGTAAAACTTTTCTCCTCATTTTTCTTTTATCTTCTATTTCTCATCCTACTCTTGTCTAACATAATAATCTTCCTTCTACTTCCTAATAAGGTCATTTGTACCAATTTTTTTCCTCCTTCTTTCTCATATCACGTAGTTTAAGGTTTAAAATTTTTCTCTTGAACTTCTCCGTTCATAAACTCTACATCTGTAATGGTATAACTGTACACCTATATTTAATCTTTTGATAGATAACTCTATAAAATCACTGTTGAATTGTTTTATACCACTGGGAGAGGTACAGGTACCACATTTAGTGCATATTGACTGTAGCTCAGCACTTGGGTCATCTTAAATGTTTGCACCGTAATTGTGGACTTCTGTCAACTTACAAGTGGTAAATGATTGGTTCTTTTAGTATGTTAATATTCAATTTTTCTTAGATGGTATTACTGCAGCTGATTTACTTGATATTGTGGAATCTAAATGTCACTATTTCTCTGTAAGCCAACACTCAGATTACCTTTGTGAGATTAGCAGTGCTGGAGTGCATTCCCCCAAGAACTCAATTATTGGGCTGGTTACTGTGCATACTCCCCTCCCAAATTAATCAAGATAGTTGGATTTAGGGAATGAGGCAAAGGGCAAAGTGCATCAGTGAAAGCAACTAAAGAGAAGTCTATACTATCATTCTCTACATTATAAACATGCATAAACCTCAGCACAAAAAACACAAACAAACAAAAAAACCAATAGAAATGGAAGAAGGTAAGGCAACCAAATGCTTCCCAAAACTTTCAACCCCATGAACCAATCTGGAGGAACCAGCGGGCAGAATAGCATAAATCACACATATGAATTACTCAAAAAGATAACAGAGGAAGTTACCATCAGGATTGGAGATGATACAACTAAATAGGTTATGGATGTAATTACCAAAATGATCCAGGAGCTTTCAGAAAACATTAAGGAAAGTTAGATGTGCTAGACAAAATGATACAAAACATGAATGAACATTTTTGTCAAGAATTAACATTAATAAAAAGATTTCAATCAGAAATTCAGGAAATTAAAATTATATTGAAAATATGGGCAGCAGGAGTGGACAGTATGAGGGAAGAATTTCAGATCTAGAAGGCAATGATGCTTTCAAAGCCAATTCTTCAAGGACACCATAAAGGCAACAACAGAGCATGAAAAATGAATCCAACAGCTGTTAAATGATGCAAAGAAAATTAATCTAAGAATTAGAATAAGTGAACAATCAGAAGACAACAAAAATGACATGACAAAAACAGTTCACAGATATAATGGCAGACTACAATGTGATAGAAGGATTTGCCCAAATACATGAAATGAAATAAACATATAGATAAGTAAATATATAAAAACTCCAATAGCCACAAACAAGAGAGACTGTTCCCATGGTATATTGCACTCAAAGTTCCAAATGTCCACCACAACAACAAAATCTTAAAAGTTGTTAGAGAAAGACAATACATCCCATATCTTTATATTACTTATTAAATCCCATTAGAGTTATAGTAGATTTTTCTATGCAAACTTTAAAGGCCAGGAGGGCTTTTACTAAACTGTTTCAAGCCATAAAAAATAATAATTTCTCACTCTGAGCTATGTATACTTCAAAATTTTCTTTTAACATTGATGGATATTTCCATTTGAGGAGCATCACAAGAAATTTATGACCACCCAACCACCATTATAAAAACACCATATTTTCAGATCATAGTGCAATGAAACTGAAATCAATGTCAAATGAAACCACAGACACTGTAAAACATATGAAAATGAAACAGTACCCTGTTGAATAATCAATAGTTAACAGATAAAATTAAAAATAAATTAGGCAGTTACTATAATCAAATGGTAATGGCAATATGACATATAGGAACCTATGGAACACTATGAAAATGTTCCTATGAAGAGTGTTTATAACAGTGAATTCCTATATCAGGAAGACAGAGTAAACCCAAACAAATAACCTAGTGATTCATCAAGGTCCTGGAAAAACAAAAACCATCCAAATCTAAATCTAGTACAAAGAAGGAAATTACAAAATTAGAAAGAAATTAATGAAATTGAGACTGACTTAAAATAAGCAATGTGTCAAAGAGTTGGTTCTTTGAAAGAATAAACAAAATAGATAAAGTGTCAGCTAATCTTACCAAAATAATGAAAAAAGACCCAAATCCATGCCATTAGAAATGGAAAAAGTAAAACCACAACAGATTATGTCAAAATCCAGAAGATTTTCAGTAACTTCTTTGAGAACCTGTAATCTCATAACCAGAAGAAATGGATAAGATCTCTAGTGTTATGGTTTGTGTCTAGATGTCCCGCCAAAGCCTCATGTGGTCATAGGGCTTTTTCAGAGCTGGCTGAATCTAGAATGTGTGATGCTATGTGATTAGTAAATTAGTCCACAGATTGGGATTAGCATAGTTCTGGATTTGGATGTGGGAATTTGGGGATGGTTCAATATACATCAATTGATAAATGTCATAAACAGAAGCAAGGACAAAAATCACATACACACCTCAACAGATGCAGAAAAAGCATTTGATGAAATTCATCATACCAAACATGAAGAAAATAGGAATAAATGGTCTTTATTCCAACCTAATAGACACTGTCTCTGGTCAACCAATAGCCGTCACACTAATCAGAGAGAAACTGAACGCTTTTTCTTTAAAATTGGGAAAGAAGAAGGATGCCTTCTATCACTACTGCTGCTCAATATAATTCTTGAAACATTAGTCAGAGCAATTAGATAAGAGAAAGAAATACAAGTAGTATGGATAGGAAAGAAATTTACCATTATTTGTAGATGACATGATCCTCTGTATAAAAAACTCCAAAATACCACCAGAAGACTTCTAAAGTCCATAACCAAACTTCGTGACGTGGCAGGATACAACATCAACGCTCAAAAATTAATAATGTTCCTATATACTAATAACAAGAGAGAAATTAGGGAAATAGTATGTTTCACAATAGTATGAAATTGTATGAATACTGTGAAAAATGCCATTCTTAGGAATTAACCTAAGCAAGGAAGTGAAAAACCTCTAAACTACAGTATATATTTTGAAAAAGGAAATCAAAGAAGACATTAGGAAATGGAAGGACACCTCCTTGTCCTGAATAGGCAGATTTAGTATAGCCAAAGTAGACATACTTTCAAAACTGCTATACCATGTTAACATCATCCCAGTTATTATACCAATGGAATTCCTCACAGAACCAGACAAAGAAAAACTGAAGTTCACATAGAACCAAAAAGGATATCAAATAGTCAAAGTAAGGAGCACCACAATCCCAGACTTCAAGATGTAGTATAAAACCATAGCAATAAAAGCAGCATAACACTGGTAATAAAAGAGACTTGTGGATCAACGGGACAGAAAAGAGTGTGCAGAAACAGCCACGGGTATATACCCAGGTGCCTTGTCTTTGACAAAGGGGCTGAATACTTTTGCTAGAGGAAAGAAAGCATCTTTAATAAATGGTGTGCAGAAAAAGCCTAACCACATGCTTAAGATTGAACCTAGACCCACGTCTCTCAACATACACTACACAAAAATCAAAATAGATCAAAGATCTAAATATTAAAACAGAAACACTTAATCTGCTGAAATATAAAACAGGTAACACTCCTGAAGACATAAGCATTGGCAAGGACTTTCTGAATAGAGTCCTAGTTGGAAAAGAAAAAACAAGAATCAACAAATGGGACCACATCAAATTAAAAAGCTTCTGAACAGCAAAGGAAACCACTAAAACAGTGAAAAGGCAACTAACAGAATGGGAAAAGGCTCAAAGGGCTCTAGAATATGAAGAGCACTCAAAAAGATCCCTAAACATAAAGAGCCACTGAAAAAATGAACATCTGAAGTGAATAGACATTTTTCAGATGAAGTAGAAATGGCCAATAAATATATGAAAAAATGTTCAATATCATTGACTATTCTAGACATGCTAATGAAAACAGCACTGAGAGTCCATCTCACTCCAGAAAGAATAGCTATCTTCAAGAAATCAAACAACAATGGGCGATGGAAAAGACTACAAGGGGAAAGGAACTCTTTTTCTTTGTTGGTGGGAGTATAAAACTAATTACAACCACTGTGAAAATCAGTATGGAGTCTCCTCAAAACACTAAAAATTAGAAATCCCATTCAACTCCGCTATCTAGGTATCGTCTAGAAAGAGTGGAAAGACAGCATGTCACAGTGATACATGCACATCCATCTTTATGGCAGCATAATTCATAACAGGTACATATTTGAAGCAGCCTCTAAGTCCATCAACAAATGACTGGATAAAGAAAATGTGTTATTTATACACGGCAGAGTACTCTCTGCTATAAAGAAGGATAAACTTGAGTGATTTGTAGGAAATTGATGTATTTGGAGACCATAACCTTAAGTGAATTAAATTAGAGACACGAGCTTAATTTGCATGGATACCGTTATACAAAAACAAAATATATAAATAAAGTGCAAAATAAAGGACAAATATCAGGAAAAAAGGAGAGAGCATAAAAGTTATTGCAATCCATCATGGACAGTGTATCTAAAAATGAATCTTGATTTAGCATAATTATTTATGTGTTTTGCATGTTAGCCTGTTATTTTGGCTTTTAATCTGTATTTATGATTATTAACTTAATGACAGCTTTTAAAATAAAGAAATGAACATAATGCTGACAAAAAATGAAAGAAAAAAGAGCAAGTAGAGGGAAAGTAGAGTTGTGTTATGAATATGTGCCCATTCTGCACCATGAATGTAATTAATATGTACTGCAAACACATACTAATGAAAGTAAGATTAAAAAGAGATTGAAATCATTAAAAAATTAAAAGTGAAATACTGTTTGCTCCTCAGAAATGTAAAAGTTAATCCACATTGATTTAATTTTAAGAATTTTATGATTTTCTTACTTGGTGACAGTTGACTAAGATATTGTAAAATAAGCCTTGGGACTCACCAGCCAGTTTGTAACTCATTATGCACAATTGTTAAAACACACCAAACCAGTGACCCAAATATGCTGATATCTATAGATTTCATTCACTTTTACCTTCCATAAAAGCTGTTTCACAGTAAGTTGAAATAAAAGGACATACTTCTTGTAAGAAAAAGAACAGGCATAGAAACAACAGAAAATGCATGTGATAAGACACTGGTAATTAAACAGTGAAAAATAACTATCATTACAAATCATGAGAACTGTTCAGAGTACAGTGGAAAGAACTTATCTCATTACTGGCTGAGTTGCTAGAGTTCTAGTCTATGGAGACAGTGGGGTGAGAAAGGAAAATTGGTAGCTGATAAAAGAATGGGATTGAATGACTGACTTGGTACAGAGTCCCTTCAGTTCATGAGATGAACAAAAATATTTCCCTTCCTGCCTCCATAAATCGTGTCTGACTGTGTAAGACAGATTCTCCAAGTAGGGCATAGCAGAGGTCAGCGTGACATAAACCCATGAACAAGAGGCCCTTGCAGATTTATTTAAGGTCAGTATGATTCTGGTTTTTGTTTTTTCTTTTCTGCTCTTCTTTCTAAATTCCCATTGGGTATTGGCATACTCACAAAACTAGAAAGCTCTGTATAGCAGACTGTGTAGCAAGTTTAATATCTGGCCTGATTAGCTTATTTTGGGCGGCTCTACAAAACTCTAAGCACTTAAAGTTCTTAAAGGCATGAGACTCTGTTGTTCACTTTCCTGACCATAGTTTTTCCCCAGAACTCTGCATAGTGGACCATCTGCATCAGTGCTTTATGTCAAAGTAGAAACGGTTACTCTATGCTTGGGCACTGTTTGGATATGTTTTGTGCCAAGGAATGTTACTTTTCCATCTTTACTTCAGAAATTTAAAGGTAAATCATCATGTCTTTAGAGTAACTGGTGACTCTTGGAGTTTGGTAGTGCTATAGTATATATTTTATTCAATTTCTAAATGCCTGAGGCTAACTTCTTTGTCTTGAGGCTAATTTTGACAAGCCCATCCAGGTTAAACCTTCAAAGAACTCTTTTTTTTGTTGTTCATCACGTATTTTCTAATCACATTTAACTTCAGTTTATTGTTTTTCCTGTGTTTCACTAAAATTATCTCTCATTGAAGTCCACTTAGCTTCAATCATTTTTTGGTTGTTTTTGTAAAAATAACCACATACAATTTAGAAAAAGTATCATTTTGATATATAATCCTTAATACCCTTTTAGTTGTTTTGTAAAAATAAACACATATATTTAGGAAGAATAAATGTTCTTTCTCTACTTCTATACCTCAAAAGCAAACAAGCATTAAGGTCAACTCCCTTCTCAAAATCTATCTCAGCCAAATATATTCATCTCAAATATTCTAGTAATATGTTTTCTCATTTGATGTCCATATGGATTATGTTAGCTCAGAAGATGTTTTCCATTGTGAATATATAGTTTACTTAAACCAAACTCTAATATAGAAGAGACACTGGCAAAAAGAGAAATAACAAAGGTGAATTTAAGCCAGTGAGTTATTTCTTCTCTGTTACTATATATATATCTCCTGTGTGTTAAAGTAGTTTCAGACTTTGACCTGTACTGATACATATTGGCTATGCTGAGGAAAAATATATCTGGGGGCACGAAAATGTACTATACCATAATATTTTTCTATACAAAATGTTGATTTCAATCACTGATTTCATCCTTTGGAATGTAAGTGGAAGATGTTGGCTAGTACAAGATTTGGTTTTAAACTGGGTTTATTGCTATAAGAATGAAAGATTTGGTCTAGTTTCTATGTTTGGCATACAGAGAGCCAATTTTTCCAGCACCATTTACATGTTTCTTTCAGGGAACACGTTTGCCCCCTCTACTCTTTGCTTTTGGTATTGGGAATTGAACTCAGGACCTTGCACTTGCCAGGCAGGCACTGTGCCACTGAGCTATACCCTGGCTGTCTGGACCTTTGTCAAAAAGAAGGTAGCTGAGTGTACTTGTAGTTGTGTCTGCATCTTCTAATCTGTTCCATTGGTCCTCAGGTTTGTGTTTTTCTAAGGACCATGCTGATTTTATCAGAGTAGCTTTGTAATATAATTTCAAGTGAGAGATTGTGATGTTTCCTGCCTTGTCTTTGTTGCCCAGGATTACCTTTTCTATTCTAGGTCTCTTCTGTTTCCAAATGAGTTTTAAGAATGTTTTCTTTAGTTTCATGAGGTATGTTAATGGTATTTTGATCAGTATTGCATTAAATCTGTATAACAATTTTGAGAGTGTGGCCATTTTCACAATGTTTGTTCTTCCTATTTACCTGCAAAAGGAAAGTTTGTGCTAATATCATTTGGAAAAAATTTTATGCCTCTATCTTGCACCCTGAGCAACTACTTTAAAGATAACAACATGTAATGTATTAAGTATTGTAATTGTCCTATTTTGTTATGAAATTTTGTTTTACCTTTTTTCCATACAATAAAAAAGAAGACTGAATTATTTGAACTATCAATGAGAAGGCAGAAATATAAGGAAACAAATAAAAGTTACAAACTCTGCAAGCAAATTTTTCATAGTTGAGAGGGACATGCAGATACTGCTAGTGGCTCAAGCTAATAACATACTTTTCCAGAAACTGCTCAAGGCAATCACTTATGTTAATCCTTTTGTATTTAAGTGAATTTAAAATGATTTTATTTTCCAAATTAACAATACCCTTGAGACAAACTAGAGATAGGCCTATTGATCAGAACTAGGTTTGACATTTCTGTTTTGGAAGGGCTGCATTGCTCAATAAAAGTACAAAGCACAGAGGGTCACATAATTGTTTCAATGATGACAACCTGAATAAACTAATACTGTTTTTGAACGGTTTGTGTTAGTCTTTAGTTACTTTTAATTTCTCTAAACTTTAAATTCAACTTATTTCTTAAGTCTACTTTGTTTTCTCAAAATTGTGGAAAGGAAAAAATAATTCATAATCTTTGAAGTCTTTCAAAGAGAGATGTTAATAGATATCAGTGGCTAAAGGTATAATTTAAAAAGCAGATTGCATAACATTGTCCTTCATTCAACCTGTTTTTCACTTTCATTTTTAATGCATTTTTATTGAGTATCTTCTACTTACCAGGATGTTTGTTACAGTCTGGATAATTATTGATGCTCTTTTGGAGTTTCCAAGCCAGTGGAAAATGCAGACAATGACAAGTTTATTTAAATACAGTTTTATGCAATAACTGCTTTCCTAGAAAGATGCATGAGTATCACTGGATGAAACAATACAGGTTGATTTCTGCAGGAAATGTGTATATACAGCTGAAGGCACGTGGAATCAAGTCATGAAAATGGGAGGAAGTTCTGGAGCTCATTGCATGCTTGGGAGCAGCATGGGACATCTGAGTCTTGGAGAATGACATGCAGCATAGGGCATCTGGAATATAAACTGGTAACAGTACAAGGCAAGAAAGGGCAGGGCAAGGGCAGAGCTCTGAATTCTATAGTAATTTGGCATTTGTTCCGTCGGATCTGTTTTTGAATGACAGTACCAGTAGGAGTGTGACAAATGGATTCAGAGTGTGGTGTGTAGTGTGTGGGATCAAGTTAGAAACCCAGGCAACTAGTGATAAGGTCCTGAGCTAAACTATGAACTATTTCCCAAAGACATAAAAGCAGATCTTCGAAACATTCCTGGGTCAGATGCTTTCATGGGTTATTTAAAAGAAGGCAGAAATATCTGCTTGCATATGGAGTTAATTTCTTTTATTAAAAAAACTGTCAATGCAATTTCAAAGCCATATGATATCTTAGAACTCCTCAAAAAGAAAATAACAGATAAGCAGACATTCATTGATCTGTGCTTAGAAATAGTCTGCTCCCTTTTCAGGAAACTTTATGCAGATTAATCACAACCAAACCCATAAATCCTAATCATAACATATGTCCTGTCATCTACAAATGTGTTTTCAAGTCTGTACAGGTATGACCCTATGCCACAGTGAGCAAATGAACTGAAAAGATCAAAGTCATTTGATCTGGTTCTGTGATTTATAATTTCCAAACCAACATGGAGAGAAAATAGCAGACATCAAACATCCATCTATGTTTGCACAGGTCATACGCTGTAATTCTATCCAAGCAGAAGTTTCCACGGTAAACAGCGTAAGACCTGCCAATATTTCACGGGTTTCCAAGAGCTCTTGGGAGAACTTTGTAACTGGAAAAGAAAATTTTTACAGATGAAATCTTTAGCAAAATAATGTCACAGACTGTATTTCTGGAGAAAGATTTTTGCCAAACATCTCATCAACAAGTATGGTGCTGGCAGTGACCCGTCCTATGGTAGAGGTGGCAAGATATTCCTGCCAATACTTGTTTTCATTTGCTCACAACTTCCTAGAAAAAAAAATCTTACTTTGAGTTGAAATTTTCCATGTTTTATCCCAGTTCCAAAGGTGATTTAAATTTTTTTTGGAAAGTTGAGTTAAATTCAAATGAAATTCATAAAGTTAAGTCAGTTGGGGAGTTGTGTATACACAAAGATCTCCCTGGATAACACTGAAAAATTACATTTTTCTCTTTTTTTGGGTGACTTTTGGAGTGTTAATTCTTTTTGGTTCTTCCTTTTGAAAGAATTTGAAAGTATGTTAAGGTCAGGAAACCAATCATTTCAAAATTCATTCAAGCAGATTTTTTCTTATGAAAAACCAATAAACTAAGACTTTTATACTAATTCCTAGTTTGTTTTTTTTTAAATTTAGGATACCCTCCTATATACTGATAGGAGAAAACCTTTAAAAATAGAAGTTTAATCAATCAATCAGCAAAACTTATTATTAAGTACTGGGCACTACATGAATGGTCAATGTCTGGGGTATATAAAGCTGAAAATAGGGTCCCTATTCTAAAGGAATGCATTATTTGGTAGAAGAGATAAGACTAATAAAAATACAGTAATATGTGTAGAACATGATATGTTATAGCATAAGTATAAGCTAAGTGTTGTAGGAGCACAGAAGCAGGAGAAATTACTGTTGACTGAAAGACAGGAATAGTTTATTCTGGGTTTTGAAGGACTAGGAGACAATGATTAGGGAGTTTTAGATTAGCCTGCAATGTACACAAGCACAGTGGTTAGAAATAAGACCAGGCAAAGTGGCTGGAGCGTTGTATGTGAGAGAGGGCAGGGTAGGAAATGGAGCTGTAAAGGTGGGCTGTTTCTCAATGTGGGGCCTTCTGGTATTTTGGACGGATGGCTCTTTGTCACTCCAGCATTTATAGTGCTGTGATCCCAGCCTTCTAAAATCTATCTTGCTCCTCATCATAGAGACTACTGAAAAGAATCCTCTTCCAAGATTTGAAAACATGCCCTGGGGTAGAAATCATCCCGTAGAAAAGACTGAGGGAGCTTTGGATAGTGCATTTTGGGGCATGGTTTAGTTCTGTAGTTGATGAAAAGACTGTAGAATAGTTTTGACCAGGCATTTGAAGGGCATGATGGGGCTTGTGAATCAAGACAACCAGTCTGCAGAGTGACTTGGAGGGAAAATTGGGAGGAAGTAGGACAATGAATTCAGGTAGTGCAATCATCTAGGCAAAACTCTTGAACTAAACAATTTCATTCCCTCTTATGCCTAAAACATTAATAGCCTTTAAAAAGCTTTTTTTCTTACCCTTGAAACTCCATAGTGCTGCACTGCAGAACTCTTTGTGCTGTAACTGCCTTCCTGTTTTTTTCTTTTCCTAAATTAATGTCATATGGCACATTCAATACAAAAACAAGATTCTTAGAGGGTGATCATAACACCCTTTCTACAGCATGCTTTCTAATTATAGAATAAACACATGGAGGATGGAAAGCTCTATTTAAAAAACAAGACAAAAAGAAAACTGTTTCTGTTTCCTTTTAGATTGTATTTGGATTCTTTCAGACAATCCCTGCTCCCATCACTGTTTCAAAGGAAGGCTCTGTTGGCAGTAGATTGAATGATTTTGAATCCCAGATGTCAGAGCCGTGGAAACTCAAAGTGCATAGGCAGATGGAGCCTGTCAGAAGCACCAGTAGGGCCAAAACAGAAGACGGTGCCCAAGGCAAGGAGGCAGGAGATAGTTCCCCTATCTGGTGTGTACAGGAAGTCCACGAGACTGGAAGTGAAGGCCAGAGGAGCATGGTTGCCCTGACCATGTTTCAGAAAGGTGTCTTGACTCAACACAGCAGCTGTGACTACGTCTTGTAATGTGTTCTCTCCCAGCTGCTGAAATATTGCTGCCTTCTGGCTTCCCAGAGGAACTTTGGAAAGGACTCTATTGATAGGAGATAAACCACAGATTTACATATTATGCCTAGATTTTTCCAGCCAAAAAGCCTTTTCCAGAATCTTTCAAGTGGTTTTTTGTTTGTGTGTTTGTTTGTTTGAAGCAAAATGGGATTTCAACACATTTAAAATCTGAAAACTTGTATCACATTTATGCAGAAACCCATGGGCATGAGATCATAAGTTTGAATCTGATCTTCATTAAAGAGACTTTTTATTCTGCAAACATCATTTTTTGGGCCAGGTTCGTGTTAAAGTTTCCTACAACTGGCTTAATTCCACACTGATTTCTAGGGCTATATTCCCATCAAGTTTCCTTATGAAAACTTATTTTTGATTTCACTGAGGACATACTGAAAAAATGTACTGACAGCACTTTTAATTTCTGTGATGCTTTGTATGTTATACAGAATCTTAATAGACATTTATGCATTAAAGCTCTGCAATGCACAGAGTTTAAGATTTTCTCATAGCATAGAAAATCAAGAACTCAAGTCCAGGTCTTCTGACTCCAAGCTCATGCTGTTCTCCCAAGAGTGTCATATTCCATGACTAGTTTTTTGTCTCCTGAATTGATAGGGAAGAGGTCCAGAAATTCTAAGCAAATTTCCACCCAAGGTCCATTTCCTTAAATAATGATCATCTACACTACTGGTACCTATCAGCACTGTCTGTTAGAAGTTCTGGAACCAACGTTTGTGACCCGTGGTCTTCAGTGACAGGATATGCCAATGGTCGGAGCTTTTAGTGACCATTTCTCTCTATGTTGTGGCATCCAGTGGCTCCCAACAGCATTTTCTGCCAGTTTTGGTGACTGCTCTTGTCAAGGGTTTGGAAAGGTACGCTGGGTCATTCTAGCCTCCTCTTCTTGGAATAGTTCTTGGCAGGCTGACCCTCAGTGTCACAAACTCAGCATCACCTTGAAGGGAAAAGCATAGCTCTAGTGTTGTACAGCTCTTCTCAAACTTCTTTATAATGACTTGGGGAGGCAAGGCAGTGTTCAGGTCTATAATTATATATTATGTCTTGGGATTTTATAGACTTAAAGACAGAGTTGAGTCTACTTTATTGCTTTAGAATGAATGCCTTAATTCTTTTCTTAAAAAATCACATGTATAGCCCTTAACATTTCTCTCTCTCTCTCTCTCTCTCTTTTTTTTTTTTTTTGTCTTTTTGAGACAGGGTCTTGCTGTGCAGTTCAGGCTGGGTTGAGTGCACTTTGTAGCCCAGGCTGGTCTCAAACTCAAAATGATCCTCCTGCCTCAGCCTCTCGAGTGCTGGGATTACAGGCGTGAGCCACCACGGCCGGCTTTTAACATTTCTCTTTATAAGCTCCTTGTTTCTGTTATGATACATTCATGTGAAATGAGTTCTGGAAACTGGTTTACACATCTCCACAAATGTTTCTATTAACTTTCTAAAGTGTCATAACACATTTTTGAGGAAAGTCCTTTCATACGCCTCTGTTTTAACCCCCTTTATACAAATGAGAAGAAGGAGGCTTACAAAAAACAAACAAAACAAAGTAAAACAAAAACTTGCTCCAGTGGTAATCACGAGAGATCTGCCCTCTGATTATTTCTAAATCCCAGAAATGTGTAACAGATAAGAAATCTATATTACAGTCAAAATTTGTGTTTATTTATTGTTGTATTTATTGAATGACATACTTTCTCTGAGAAAAGACTTAAGTCTTATGTGATCTGAGCAGAACTCAGAACTTTGAAGTAGGCACTTCCTTTCTTACCTATCAATAATTAAGCAGCTATTAATTATTCTTCATTACCGTCCTTGACTTTGTTCAGGTGAGGGTATGTGCTCACTTAACACCTGTGATCCCATTCTCCTTTGCATGTTTGGCATAGAGGCATCAGGTGATCTGTTTCATAATGAGCTGTAGGATTTTCAGGGAGTTCCAAGACAGCACAGTCCTCTCTAAGAGAACATAGTATCACGTGAAAAGCCCCTTTACACTCATTCCTCTCTATTGCTTTGGGTAATATGAATGAAGAGATGATATCTGGGATTTACCTCTTATGGCCATGAGACTCCAAGCTTGAGGAATGAAACAAATATCCTGTAGATTGCAAAGTGGAAAAATAAAATATTTGGTTTTTGTTAATGACATGGAGCCCTCAAATTAATCTTGAGTCCAACTCTAAATTTCTCATGAAGTCAACAATAAATGTGCTTGTTTTTATGCTAATACCACGTAAGATGTGACTGGTATGTGCCAGTTCACGACGTGCTTGTTATGGTTCTATGAAGAGATAAGAAGCTGAGAATAAGAGTTACATTTAGGTACTTTTATAGCAATTTGCCATGTGGCATATCCAAATCAGTGACTCATGGAAGTATAGCATTTAGTGGGTAATGACCAGTGCAGGATGCATTGGAAATTAAAACAATGACAACAACTAGCCTTTCACTATAGGTAATTTAAGTGAACATTTTCCTACTAACACCTAAGACTATTCTTAACTTAAGCAGTTCTTAAGAAGATTATGTCCATATGAGTGACATGCCCTAATTTTAACAGATTTTTAATGCCAAGTCATAGAGACGTAGATATAACAGGACTTCTGCTTAGAAGCTGTCATATTTAAAAAAACTAAATAGCATTTTTCTATTTGATTCTTCTGCCATTGTCATACTCTGAGGAAAAACCAAACACTTGAAGTAAGTGGGTTAACACAGAACATGCACTTAAGACATATGGCGAAGTGAGAAGTTGACAATTTTTAACCGAGTTGCTGCCCCACGGACTTTCAGAAGTGTTTTCCACTTAACTGGCCTGTTACTTCCTCTTTCTTCTCTCTTCTTCTTTTTTAATCTCAGTTCAACTTTAAAGATCCAGTAATCTTTAGGTTGATTTCAACAGAGAACATACTATAAAGCCTCTTAAGGCTTTGGGACTTTAGAAAAATCATGCGTGTCTTGGATCTCAGTTTTTTTTTTTCTTTTTGTAACATGAAGATAATGTGACATCCATTGTATAAATAACATCACCTAGTATTTATTGACTGCTCACTCTGTGTACAGTACAATTTTAAGTCTTTTCTAAGCTTTACCACATTTGATTCTTTTAACAAACTTATGGTGTATGTGTTACAATTTTATGGTCATTATGTAAATGATAAATGTGACTCAGAGTTGTACAGCTAGTAGAACCGTGATTTAATCTCTGGTGTGAACACTAGACACCCTCTATTTGATCCTATGCTGTATCTCTTTTTGGTAAATGTAAGAAATTATTAATAGTATATAATGAGAAGATATTATCAAAAAAGGACTATTTAGTGATCTTTTGCCTTTGTGAACTACTCATATAACTCTGTACTAACATTACACGTGAAGCTTCTATGATTTGAAGAAGTTCCCAGAAATTAATATTTTGGAAATTTAGTCCCTGATGCAACAGTATTGAGAGGTGGCAGGACTGTTAAGAATTGACTGGGTCTGGAGTGGTAGCACATTCCTGTAATTTTATTTCTTGTGAGGCTGAGGCAAGAGAGCCACCATGTATTTGACTCCAGCCTGGGTCACATAGTGAGTTCAAGACCAGCCTGAACTATATAATGGGAACCTATCTCAAAAAGATCAAAACTTAAAAGCCCCCAAAAGCAGATTCTTAGGAACTGGCTTAGTTATGGCAGATCTAGTTAGCTTAAGCTGAGCTGTTATATTTGGTCTCTTCTGGGTGAACTTGCTTGACTTTCTGCTTTTCTGTCATGGTGTGACACATTTGTAGATGTAGCCACCTTGGACTTTGTTGAACTTTCAGCCTCCAGAACTGTGAGCCAGAATAAACTTCTTTCCTTCACAAATTACTCAATCCCAGATACTCTTTACAGAAAGCTGACTAAGATAGTAGTAATGAGCTATGTACAAGTACCAATAAAGGGGCAAAGCAGAATCAGCTGGGACAATTGGATTGATTTCCTATTCCGGAGTTTCAAAAAATGAACTTAATTATTATGTTGATATCAATAGATTAGAACATGTGATTTATTGAGATTATATTTCCAGTTGGGCCAACATTTATCACATTAATCACTAAGAAAGCAAAGCAAGTGAAAAATCTGTTTTGCTCTTGATATCAACTTATTTGATGTAAGGCAAGATTGAGTCCAGAAAACATATAAGACTAGAATTCAGAGTAGTTGACCCTCAGGGCTGGCCCCTTGGCGATCTGGTCAACTAACATCAGACACATTACCCAACCCTTTCATTTTTATATGTGGTGAGGCTCAAATGAAATAACAATGGTATATGTTGTAGGCTATAAAGCCTTGTGAAAATATTTTTTGTTATTTTATATTCATATTTTTGCATAACTTTTAATATCAACACTGTAAGTCTATTTGCTATGGTGAAAATTTTATCCTCTCTCAAGTAAAAATCTGGGTTCTACGCCTGGCCTGCTGTAGAAATGTTTAAAAATGTGCAGAGGGAGGTTTCTGAATGATGTATAGGACCCGTGCTCTCAGGTTATTTGACCTTCAGAAATATTGACATACTTTCTGCAGGCATTTCTGAACAAGTGTTACTCCTGTTACTGTTTTCAAAAGATCTCAAAACTGCTTTTCTGACATATGATGAACCGACTGTATACGCCAGTGGGATAACACCTGGATCCAGTTCAGGCACCCACTGAAAGGATGCGTTTGCCTGTGTTAGAGAGCACTCCAAGTATCTTACTATAAGGATGGTACCATGACAAGATCTTACAACCCCAGTCTATGAGTGAGGTTAGCAACACAAGCTTAGGACACAGATGGGGTTAACAGCCCCAGGCCAGGACAAAACTAAAGTGAGCAATACCAGCCTTGGATATGGTAGAGGTCAGCAGTACAGGTCCTGGACCAGGCTGAGTACCTGCTTAGCAGCACCTGCTTAGAATGTCATAACTGCAAAGGTTAGGTAGAGAGTAAGGGAACATGTTGAGAAAAGACACCAAAATTTGCCAAGACTGTTCAGATAATCAGTGGTCAGGAGGGCTGGAAGACAGCTCATCTGGTTTCCAGTGTAGGTCCTTTTCATTATGCCACAGCCTTATTTACGAAGACAGCATTATTAAAATTGTCTTGTGGAGTTGCTCAATAAAACTGTCGTGAAATACTTAAAGAACACAAAAACTCTGAAATACTCAGAGGATTTATGCATCTTTCACTCATTTCATGTAAGACATGTGGATATCTGAACAATAGTTTTGACAACATATAATTATATGTACATAATTCTGTACCATTTCTTCCATAATTTCTGAGACTTCCATATTACTACAATGATATTGTTGAATCAAATTGGTGAAAATTTGTATTTTAACATTTTCTTTTTTTAATCTTCTAGTTCATGGGTAACAGAAGCAGGTATCTGAAAAGAAGCATCTGTGGGGAATTATTACACACTTACATCTGATCAACCACAAAACAGCTAGTGGTGAAAAAAATTGCAAGGAGAACTGCATATTAGACATAGCATGACCTGAGGGTCAGAATGGACCATCAGCCAAATATAAGTCTCCCATGGTTTATTGTAAAAACAAATATTATGTTTGGACATTTCAAATGGAGTAATCTGAATTGTAGCCAGAATTATAGTAATTTTCCTATTATTCTTGACACTTATCAGTCTTTTCATTTTCTAATTCTGTTTCAGTAAATTAGATAATGTCAAAAGGATGGTGGAAAAGAAAAACCTCTATTAATAAATATAAAGAAGAAAAGCTTTCAGTCACATGAAATATTATTATAGAAGATATTATTAGCTGTGAAAAGAGAAAGAAGGGTCATATGAAATCCTCCAAAACTATATTTATTGAAATTTAGCAAATTGATAGCTAATATTTATGAGTAGTTATATGCTCAAGTATGATGCTAAGCATTGTTTGTGAAAGATGTCAAATCTCTCTAGAACCTAAATGGTAGGTATTGTAATGTGAACATAATAGATAAGGAAACCAAGATTGAGAGATGTTCAATAAATTCTCCAAGGTCATAAAGCTTTAGAAAGAAGATAAGAAGATACTGTTGGTCATTATCAAACATTTTTTGTTCTCAAACACTCCAGTGTATTTCACCATTGTTAGGCTTGGGGACAAGGTCACTGTCTAGTGAGAGAGAATGACTTTTTTTGGTCTAATATATCACAATTCTTTAATATGTGCTGCATTTTCTTCATTCATCCATCTATTCATGATCAGCTAAGCTGCTTCTACATCTTAGTTATTGTGATTAGTGCTGCAATAAACATGGTTATGCAGGATTCCATAGATGTGCTGACTATAATTCCTTTGGGTATGCAATGAGTGGTGTAGTTGGATCAAACAGTAGCTCTACTGTTTGGTTTTTTTCTTTTTTCTTTTTTTTTGAGTGCCCCGCATACTGATTTCCATTGTATGTAGAAGCATAGGAAGATTCTCCTTTTTCTTCACACCCTCAGGAGCACTTACTCTTTTTTGTAGTCTTGATAGCAGTCGTTTTAACTATAGTATGATGAAATCTTTATATAGTTTTGATTCACATTTCCCTAGAGGCTAAATATGTTGAACACTTTTTAATGTACTTATTGGCTATTTGTACTTATTTTGGTAAATGTCTTTTCATTCTGTTAGTTGTTGCTCTTTCCATCCAGAACTTCTAAAATTTGATGTAATTTCATTCATTTTTGCTATTATTTTCTGTGACATTAGAGATCTACTCAAATAGTCTGTGTCAAGGGGAACTTCAAGTGTCTTCCTATGTTTTCTGCCAGCAGTTTAAATGTTCCATGCCTTATATGTATATCTTTCATTCATTTTCAAATCAAATGATGTTTCTACAAGGCAACACCCTAGGATCTAGTTTCAATCTTCTACAAGTGGATATCCAGATTGCCCAGCACCATTTGTTTAAGAGGCTTCCTTTGTTCAGAATCAGATGGTTGTTTCATGGGTTCGTTTCTGTGGCTTCTATTCAGTTTCATTTATGTATATGTCTACTTTTGTGCAGATACCATTCTGTTATTTGTTACTATGGCTCTGTAGTCTAATGTAAAATTGAATGTCACGATGCTTTTAGCCTTTCTCTTTGCTTAGGATTATTATGGGTATTCTGTATCTGTAGTGTTTCCACATGAATTTTGGGATTGTTTTGATTCTGTGAAGTATCTCACTGGTACTTTGATGAAAATTGCATAGAATATGTACATCAGTTTGGCAGTTTGGCCATTTTGACAGTTTCAAATCTACCAATTCATGAACATGGCAGTTTTCTTTTATACTTCAGTATCTTCTTCAATTTTTTTCTTCAGTGTCCTAAAATTTTAAGTTTAGAGGTTTTTTTTTTTTGGCCTTCTTACCTATACCTAATTGTATTCTCATTCTTTCTTTTGGTTAGACTGTCTAAGATTTCATCAATCCTGTTTCTCTTTTCAAAGAATAATCCCATTTTTGATTCTGTGTTTTGTTATTTTAGTCTCTGTCTCATTAATGTCAGCTTTAATCTTTTTTCTGTTGGATTTGATTTTGGTTTGTATTTATTTTTGTAAGAATTTTAAATGTATGATTAGATTATTGACTTGAGATTTCTTTGATTTTTAAAAAATATAGGTACTTGTATCTATAAACTTTCCTCTTAGAATTGCTTCTGCTGTACCTCAGAGATTCTGGTATATTGCATTTCTGTTTTTCTTTGATTCTAGGAATTTTTAAATTCCTCTCTGATTTCCTCAGTGACCCACTGATGATTCAAAGGTGAAATGTTCAAGCTTCAAGTGTTTGTATAGATTTTTGTGGTTTCTCTTGCCGTTGGTTTATGATTTTATTATAATGTGATCTGGAAAGGTGTAGGAAATAATTTTATGTTTTGGTACTTTTAAGGGTTGCTTTATGGTCTCAAATATGCTATACTTTTTGAGAATGTTCCATGAGCTGGTGAGAATAATATGTGCTCTGTAGTTGTTGAATGTAGTGTTCTGTAGGCATCTCCATTTGATCTATGGTGTAGTTTAACTCTTAAATCTCTTTGCTGATTTTTTTTTTTAATCTAGATGTTTTATCTCCATGTGATAGTTAGGCATTGAAGTTATCCATTATTACTGCATTGGAATCTACATGTCATACTTTATGTTGCATAATTTTTATCTTAAGAAGTTTGGTACACTGATGTTTGGTTCACAGGTATTTACAATTATATTTTCCTAGTGGATTGTTTCCTTTAGCTAATATAATGGTTTTCTTTGTTTTGTCTAACTAGTTTTGCCCTGAGGTCTGATTTGTCAGATAGAAGTACAGCTACTTCTGCTTGCTTTTGGACTCCATTTTCATGAACTATTGCTTTCCATTATTTTACTTTTAGTCTGTATATTTCTTTGCTAGTGAGGTCTGTTTTTGCAAATAGAAAAGAGTTGGGTCTTGTTTTTAATCCAACCTGCCAGTCTGTCCTTTAATTGGAGAATTAAGGCCATTTAATTTTAGAGTTATTATAGAAAAGTTAATAATAATTCCTATAATTTCTTTTTTTTGTAATGTTGAATTAATTCTTAATACTCATCTACTCTTCCTTTTCCATGTGTAGTATTCATTCAAGCATATTCTGCAATTCTGACTTTGGGTCATGAATTTCTGGGAAGGTCTTTATTTCTCCTTCAATTTTGAAGGACAACTGCTGAATATAGTAATCTAGATTGGTAGTTATTTTCCTTAAGTACTTATCATTGAATGCCTCCTCCCTCTTTTGGTTTCTGTAGAGAAGTCTGAAGTTATTTTAATGTTTGCCTCATAAGTAACTTCTATTTCTTCCTTGCTTTCAATATTCTTTTCTTGCTCTGGTTTTGTCAAGAGAATTATTCATCTCTTTTGTTACTTCTGCTACTATCCTTTGTAAAATTTCAGTGAGAGGCTTTTGGTTTATTCCATCTCAATGTCATTTGGATTTGTGTTGGCAAGTTGGGGGTGCTGGGTTGCATCTTGTTTTCATATTTTCTATTTTTTCTGTTTGTTTTCTGGAATGAGGCTTGTAAATTGCTTATGGTAGGAAACCTTATTACTAATAACAAGACCTCATAGTTCTTGGTGCATAAAATTAATTTTGTCATTAAGGTGCATAAATGTGTGTCTCTCAGACCCAAATTTATTCTTTAGAATATTTCTATTGAATTATGAATTATGAATTTTATGTTTTATTATGTTAAGCAATGAGTAGTTAACAGAACAACATCAGAAAAAATATTGAGTATTTAATATTTATTGAATGTTATAAAAAGAGTCAAAATTTTCATCATCAACTGGGCTTTGGCGTATGAAGTCTAAAAAAGAACATCAGAAATAAATTTCCATAAGAACTACAATAAAAGTATTAATAGCAATTTACAAAAAATATTGACTTCAGTTATCATACCCAAGGCAGTCTGCACACACGACAACAGCATATTCCATACACACGTGTCACTTATTCTGACTGCCCATGTCTTTCGTTTTCCTGGATCCCCACTTTTTTCTGGGCTGAACAGAAATACAAAATAATAATAAAATAAATTATTAAATTCTTAATATCTATTGTGTGTTTAGAATAGACAGCAGTATTTTCAGATCAATTGTGTACTTGCTTACAAAACTTTATAGTTAACACGTAAAATGAAAAGCTATGTGAGCTACAGTGTAAGCACATAAAAAAATCCACCACAGAAATAAGCTTAGCTTCAATGTCACACCAAGGCAGTCTTTACACATGACAACTGCATATTCCATGCACGTCTTGCTTATACTGACAGCAAGAGTTCTTAGTTTTCCTTTCTTATATTGCAATCTTGTCATCTCTCTTTCTGCTTTGCCGGAAGCTTCCTACTATATTGCATACAGTTAGCAAGGAAATAAGATGTCAAAAAATAAAATATCAAATATTTAATGAGTGCTTAGAATAGATATCGATATTGTCAAATCAGCTGTTTACTTGCTTTTAAAACTTAAAGATAACATCAAAAATATAATATGAACTACAGCACAAAAGCAAATAGAATCCTGCCACACAAAATAGCTGTTTCAACTGTCACATCCAAGGCAGTCTTCACTCATAACTATTTTATGTTTGTTGTAGTTAGGGGTTGCACACAGAAAACAATTAGAATCAGGACATGGAGTTTATAATACTGTTTTATTGATGGTCACCCAGGGTTAACACAAGAAAATGCAGGAATCTGTCCACAACACCAAAGACATAGAATATGTAGTCAAGGACCTAAATCCTACAGCAATATCCCACATGAATCCAGATGAAAACCCAGAGTTCATGACAACCCCTCCCACGAGTCCAATTGGAGGTCCAGAGCCCACAAGAAGACTCACACCAGTCTGTTTTACGGATCCGTGCCAGAAAGGCCCAAAGGTCAGTGGTGGAAGCCAGAAAGTCCATGCCAGCAGGGTGAAGGAGCTGTGCTGATGGGATGAGGATTCTACGCTGGAGTCGAGAAGTCACACTCACAACAAAGACCAAGGCTGTCTTGAAAAGCACCACAGCCATCCTCAGTGACACGGAGGCCCCGAGCTCCTCTGACGATAAGCACAATTGAGTAGATGCCAGGAAGCCAGCAGGAGGAGTTCATCCTGGAGACCAAGTGGCACATGTCTTCCCCTCTGGAGCCAGGAAGCAATGCTTGATCTAAGGACCAGAGCTTCTCCAGCAGAACCTAATGGCTCAAACAGCAACACGTAGGAGAACCCACAATGCCTTAATACCTCAATGCAGTAGCTTCTCCTTCTTCACTTCTCTATTTATGCTGGCATCTTTCCTCAGGTGGAACATCTATGCTTAGCACCATACTGATGTAATTCAGCTGGTGTTAAGTTGACCAGCAGTTTTTAATCCATAACAATGTTCCATACACAAGAATCAGTTATACTGATAGCACATATGTTTTGTTTTCTTGTAGGGCAAAGTTAACATTTTCATTTTCCTGTTGTGATAGTAGATGTTTGTCATGCTGTTCACCTCTCATCTTATCATAGTGCTCCATAATATTTTTGTGTAGTTCTCTGGAAAAAAACATTTTGGTTTTCCTCTGCTATAAATGATTATTATGTGCTCCAGTTCTAATCCTCTAAGAAAATTTCTCTGTAATATTGCAATTGTTGTTTTCTTTGTATACCATCAAACTGTGTATGCTATACATGTTTGGAGTTGAGTGAAACAACTTTAGCCATGCTTTGTGTTTCAAGGAACATCATAGACACTGCATAACACATCAAAAACCTTCAGTTTTATTGTTGAAAGTTTCTATCTTGGGCTTCCATTTTCTTGATGTTTCCCTACCAATATTTCCATTTTGGTGAAATGTTGACATCAGCATACTTGTTTGTTTTTCTTTGCCATATACAAGGTCAATGTTACATCTTTCTGAAATCCAAAGATTGTACTATGCAATTTTCTGTTCTGAGATTGTGACATTTAATTCTTTTTTGTTCCTGTGTACACTACCTGCACTGATCAACTTGTGCTCTGTTACCAAATATAACATCAATTGGAAACCAATAAAACAATTATCAAATATCATATTCTGATTAGTTTGGGAGATGGGAGCAACAAGTCTGTTCATATCATTCAGTTTATTGTTATATGAATAAAGACCTGATGGCTGAGTTCCTGGATAAACGTCAAAACTGAAAGGATTGCGAGTCTTTGCATCTACAAGGTCATACATCTTTATGCCATATTTTGGCCCAACATGTTTTCATTAGTACTTTATATTTTTGCAATCATCATAGGAAATCTGTACTGATTATAGTAGACCTATGAATGCCTTCAGTTCAGCTAATGAGACGCCATAAAATATATTTTTAATATTACCACTGGTGCTTACAGAATGATTTAGTTACATTTCAGTCTTTGTATATTTCACAGTCTTGTAGAATTTTGTCTGTTACAGTTTCCAACTTTGAATGGCAGTGCTGGCATTCTGTCCAGTATGTTTCACTCCTGCCAAGATCATATCCACTATATTTTCAGACCTAGTTCTAACACTGGATCATTCCACTTGATTGTGTTGTCATTTTGAAACATTTTGATTAGGCAAATAGTGCTGTTTTCTTTGTCATATGACTCAAAGAGGTCTGCATTCCCTGTATCTGTATCAGTCAAATTTGCCCAATTTTTCTCTGTCATAAGAACTTTGGCTCACATGGCCAGTGTCAAAGTCATCATCATCATCCATCATCATCCACTCAAATCACTTTCATAACCACTTTCTGTTATGAAAGCTTGTATCTTACCATAACGGATCATTGTCATAATCCATGCATTAGTAATCTGATGATTCACTTTTTTGCCCCCTTCCAAAATTTGCAAATATGGGGTTTTATGTGCCATTGTATTGAACTGGGCTACTTATATCAGAAAAATCAAAGAAAAACTTTTTTAAACAAATCTTGGCATGGTGTGGGTCTAATGGATCCTCTATGATGCTTGGGTAAACATATCCAAAACCAGTTGGCTGGAGGATAAAGCTGGGTCCAAATCCTGTTTTGACATTTTTGCACACATGTACAGTCCTTACTGTTCATCATATCAAGTGGATAAACACATAGATTGATTCCTGAATTCTCCAAGGAAAGATTGAGATGCACAGCTGGCTACTCTAACGTTAAAGTACAAATTCACAGTAAAAATGTGAGCCATGGGTCCTCCGGACCAAAGGAGGGAAAGAGAAGAAAATAACTACTTTTCAGAGATGTCTTTTAGCCTTTTGGCTTTTGAGTCTGTCCTAATATCTTGCCTTCTGGGTTTTTCTTTTTTAAAGAGATGAAAACCAAACAAAATAAAACCAATCAAAACAGAACAGTGAAAGTGGTACAGCACTTCAAAAGAAGACAATACAAAATCAACAGTGGCTACCATAATGCCTCTTGTTATCTTCAAAGTAGCCGCCCATACCATCAGACATAATAAAATAAAACAAAACAGAACAGAATAAAGTCAATCAAAACAAAACAATGAAAGCAATACAGGATTTTAAAATAATAGGAAATCATCAATGGTTACCATAACATAACTTGTTGTCTTTGAAATACCAGCTGGTGCCATCAGATATAATAAAATCAAACAAAACAATAAAAATAATACAGGACTTTAAAACAAGATAATCAGGAATTAATGATGATTACCACCTTCAGAAGGAAATCCCCCACAGATAGCACAGTGCCAGCTATCAAATAAATGCTCAGACTACTGGCTTCATGTTTGCAAACTCAACCAAAGAATATAAGCATTGTTGTTTTTTTTTTTTTTTTAAACTCAGTAGCCATTATCTCAGCCTGTGTTTCTTCAAATCAGCTGGTTGCTTACAGGTGTCTGTGTGTGTGTGTGTGTGTGTGTGTGTGTGTGTGTGTGTGTATGGGAGCACTTTTTGTCTCCTAGCTGGCTCACAGGAAGGAGTTAGTTTCTTCTTGGTTCTCTTCTCAGCCACATGGCTCTCCTCTTTCATCTTTTAAGGAGGAAAATTGCAGCCTATTTAGCCTAGCACTCAGTTCTTTGACACCGAGCTGTTATATTATTTATTACTCCCAGACAATCTATAAGGAAGGCATGCCAGGAAAATCAGTTGATTGGAACAACTGTGTTACCTTGGTTAAAGTACTACAGTCATTAATAACATTAGCATCAAACGCAAACTGGAAAATGATAAACTGTGATGACTAATAGTTTGCCACCTTTAGTCCAAAGTACAAGATTTACAGTTATATAACAAGATCGAAGACAAACCAGAAAATTACATGCAGTAAATATTTCCCTCAGTAGAGAAATTTTATCCCATGAAAAGAAAATTTAAAAGAGAGAACAGGGAAAAACAGAGAAATGAAAGGAGAGAAAGAAAAGATGTGAAGCAAGGCTGAAGGAGAAAGGAAGATTATGTAAGCCTCAGCAGATTGGTGGAAAAGCAGGAGGGACGTAAAAGGAGAAAACTAAAACAAGAATAAAGCAAATCAAAATAAAGCAAAAAACTAAAAACAATGTTCACATCCACAAACTAAAAACTAGCAATGAAAAAAAAGAAAAGAAACCAAATAAAAAACCAAAAAAAAGGTTAAAATACAAACAAAAATGAATAACAAAGAAAAAAAAAGAAAGTATCTCGGTGATTTCAATCTTATGACTGTCTTCTGGGGTCTATGCTTTCTTGGCAGTGTTCCTTTCAAGACATGACTCTGCTCTTGCTGGTTGATCAGGGATGATGTCCAAGCCCAGATCCCTGCTGGATAATCCTGGCAAACTGGCAGTAGGATTCAGGTGGTATGCCAGTTTGAGACTTTCAAATCCAGAGAAATTCAGGTTGAACTTGTCCTCAGGACATGGGAGTTAGCCTGAGTCACTGAACTTATAACACTTTGGGTGTCTTGCTGGCCTGACCGTGGCTCTCTGACCATGGGTATCTCCCATGATGGTCCCTTATCCAATGTCATGTGGGAGTTTACACTGGAAATGCTGAGATGAAGCCAAAGCAAAGCTGCTCTGAGTCCCAGATTCAGTTGGCTCTTCCCTAAAGTGGTATCCAACCAGGTACTCTCTCCAGGGGATATAGCAAAGCCTTGGACTGGAGTCATTCACCAGTTGTGTCAAGGCATCTGCTGCTCTGTTCCACTGGTGCATCTCTCCCTGAAAGCCTCTGGAATCATTTGCTTGCACTGTGTCCCTGTAGATTCACTCTCCCTTTCTCACACAATAAGTCAGCAGCCAGGGAGAAAATGCAGGTTTCCCCTTCCCTTTTCTGGATTGTGGTCAATTTCTCCTGTTTTTTTCTTCAGATCCTTCTTAGGTCCCAGACATTCATCTTGCGCTTTCTTTTTCTCCCCAGATAGTTATTTTCCGGTGTCTGGATTATGACTCTTGTAGAGGCCAATTTATTGCTGCTTACTGCTCTGCCATCTTCCTTGAAGCCACATCTCTTTCCTTGTTCTGTACTCTCACCATTTTAACTAGAATGTGACATAGGAAAGTTCTTTCACAGTCATGATCATTTGATGGTCTAGATCCTTCCTGTACATGAACATCTATATATTTCTCAAAATTTGGGATGTTTTCTTTTGTTATTCCATTAAATATATTTTCCATTTCATTAGTCTGAACTCCAATGCCATCTTCTGCATCCAAATTAGTAACTTTGGTTTGCCACTGTGTCCTGGTGGCATCAGATGTTTTGTGAAGAATTTCTGTTTTTTAAAATTCATCTTCATGTAATAGTTTATCAACCTTATCTTCTAGCCCCTGAATTCCATCTTCTGAAAGATCCTGTTTGTTAGTACGGTGTTTTTTATTTTTAAACTGAGTTTTTGATTTGACTTATTGCATTTTCATTTCAAGAATTTCTTTTTGGGTCTTCAGAATCTCGAGGTGTCTGTTGAGTTGCTCTTCTGTGGGAGACAACTCCAGTGACTCCCTTTGAACCCAAAACAATTGCTGTGACTTTCAATACTTGCAGACTCATTTCCTTATACTGATATGTAAAAGGCTGGCTAGGGTATTTCCTTCTCTTCAATTGGCTCTGAGCATTGTAAATAAGGCTAGCCGAGGTGCTATTATGCAAAGTCTAGCCATGAGACAGCCCTGTTTCCTTGCATGGTGCTCTCCACAACAGGATTGAGCTGGGGAGATGTTAGAGCAAACAGCTCTGGGAATGTCAACTGGGTAGGAGCCTCAAGATAAGAGGCTATGATTCTCCAGGGCACAAGAGTTTGTGTATCACAAAGCAAGGTGATAGCCCCCCAAAACAATTCCACTGTTACCTTAATTGCATTATGTAAATTATTCTTCCACATATCTTTATCTCTGCAAATTGTAGAGATGCCATTCTTGCACCTGGCCAGCCAGCTAAAGTTACTCAGTAATCCCCATATCCTCACTATCACTCATCCCTGAGCCACCCTCATTTTCCTTCACAAGATAATAAACTCCGGGAGAGGCCTAGGATCCAGGCCTTTGTCTGCATGTCTTCATGAGGATTGGACTTAGGACTCCTTGGCTGCCCTTAACTTGGAGCATGTCTTGGTGTCTTTACTCTCGCCGTGGCTTGGATTGGTGATGGTAGATTGGAATTAACCTCCTGGGATTCCAATAATGTCTCAGGGGGATTACAAATATAACTTTTTGGATTGTAAGGAAAACTAGAAAGAGGATTACAGTACTGGATGACTGAACTCAATATTTGGGTTTACAGTACTCTTCCATATTGTACATACTCTTTCTTGCTTCATTCAACTGTTTACTTTGTATGCCTTTTGAAGTAATTAATCATTTTATAAACTAATCCACTTGAATTTTTTGTCTGGCATTTTACACACTAATACATCTTTGCCTTGCATTACTGGTGAATTGTGGATATTTGGAGAAGATATGCTAGCTTAATTTTTCACACTTGTGTGTATCTTTATTGGGATGTGTGCATCTGTTGTGATAATTATCTTTCCTGCTTTTGAGGTCTTTTTAGTGTTCTGTCTTCTTTTGAAGCCTTGATCCCCAGTATCATTCAGGAAAGAGAAACCAAACTGCAATAAAGTCAAACGCAAAATGACAAGCCAGATAGTGACATAGAGCAAAGAACAATTAAAAGCAACAATACCATCACTAACAGTAGAAAAGAAAGCAGCATTAATAATATAGACATGATGAAAAATCAGATATTGCCATGTAATAAAAAACAACTAAAAACAACTATGGCATCATTAATATTAGGAAACAAATAATTATGTAGAATAAATTGAAGGCTAAAAATTAATACAGAATAAACTAAAAGGTTAAAATTATTTTAGTAACAATAAAAACGGGGAAGTAAGGAAATGTCACAATAAAGTAAAACTCAAAAAACAAATGATCAAAAAGTAAGATGAAGAGAGCAAAGTGAGGTGAAAAAATTCAGTTTAAGAGTAAAGAGGTGGGGCTGGGGATTTAGCTCAGTGGCATAAGTGCCTGCCTTGCAAGCAGGCAGTCATGATTTCGATTCCTGGTACTGATTAAAAAAAAAAAAAGGTAAAGAGGTGGCCTCTGGGAGAACATGGCAGATAGATAGCAGCAGCTATGGAGACTCTCTGAGATACCCCGCTTAGAGTCCAGGAATGGTGCGGTGTGAGGAGTCCTAAACAGGGGGAGATATACCCTGCTGACCCAGGAACAAACTATGCTAAGAGAAACCAACTGGAAATACAATCCCGGTGCTATACAGGAACAGATAAGGTCTCAGCACAGAAGCTGGAGCCCACACAACTGGAAGCCGCAATTTGAATTTCCTGCTGCCGCTGCTGTGTCTGAATCTGCACAGCAGGGAGAGAGATGCACAAAAACTCTGAGAGTGGGAACCAGCGAATGGAGTTGAGAGCGGGACTGGCAGGGAGCCCTTCATCTACTTGTGGTGAGTGAGTAGAATGGGGGCCCTTCCATAGAGTAGGAGGCTTCAGCAAAGGACATACTGGGACCGGGCAGACTTGCCGGAACAGGACACTGCAGTGACTTTAGTTATATATTCCCCTCTCAAGCGGGATTGGTGGGGACTGCCTGGCCTGGGTGACGCCACTGACTAAGACCCAGTAAGCTATCCCAAATCAGGTCCCAGCGCCTGGAGGTGCACCCTAGCAGTGAAGCCTTTGGTAAGTTGACCTGGATTGGGGGGCCCAGCAGAGGCTGCCCAGGTCTGTGTCTCCCTAGTACACTGCAGTGGGTGGGAACACCTAGCTGGCGCAATTCAAACAAACTGTAACAGACAAAGAGAGAAAAAAAAAAAAAAAAAAAAAACTGTGTCTCCTATACTCACTTGTATGGAAGGAATAAAAAGTATAGGAAGAGGAAGCAACAAAAGAGGGTCCTCAGTCCCCAATCCTGAGAACACTGATCCAGAAAAGGTGAATGCAAAGGAGAATGAGGAAAGAAAGCATGCAATATCAGACATGGTACCAATAGACATAAAGTGACATCTCTGGAGCCTCAGAGACGAGTTCAAAAGAGAAGTATTTAACAAAATAAAGCAAGATATACGTAGAAGAGTTAGAGAAATGCTAAACACTGCCCAAGAAAAAAACAGATGGTGGAATGGAAGAACAGAAAAAAAGGGGAGAATTGTTTGATGGAGACAATAGAGAAAACATAGAATGCATGAAGCAGCTTCAAAGAGATTACCAGGAAACTAAAAACTCTATCAAAAGCTGGCATAACAGTTTGAAAGAAACTAAGGATAGATTATCTGAACTGGAGGGCAGATTTGTAATGTGGGAGCATGAAATGAAAAACTTCTTAAAAATAAGAAAACAAACAGCAATAATACAAAGGCGAGAAGATGATAAGAGAATCTATAACTTAAGAATTAAGAACATAAAAGAAGAAGTAGGGACACAAACAAATGGACTACAAAAGCTATTCACAGAAATAATCCAGGAGACTTTCCCTAATTTAGCAAAAGGTAAAGATACTCAGGCATATGAGGCATATAGCACCCCAGCCACCTACAACCCAAACAGGGGTTTGCTACACCCAGGCATATAATAATCAAAATTCCATAAATCCAATGTAAGAACAGAATATTAAAAGCCATCAGAGACAAGAAACAGATCACTTACAAGGGAACACCCATCAGAATTACAGCAGACTTTTGGCACAAACCATCAAATCACGAAGAACATGGTGGGGGGGGATAATTCAAGCTTTGAAAGATAATAACCTCCAGTCAAGATTGATATATCCTGCACAACTGTCCCTAGAAACTGATGGAAAAACAAGGTGCTTCCAGGATAAAGAGGAACTAGGGGAATTTGCAACCACCAATTCAACTCTACAGAGAATACTGCAGGATATTCTAAAAAAGGAAAATACTAAGATCCTAGAAACAGTTTCAGAGAGGCCACAATGAATGAAGCAGAAAGCAAAATGAAGAAGACAAACTGACAACAAACGACAGAAAAAGATCTCAACAGAAATGAGGCAGAAAAGATTGGATGGTAGGAACAGCTGTTTTGGAGAAAACAAGATATCATAATAGGTAGTGCTGATTTAATATCATCTTGTTTTGAAGTCCCGTCAAGCTTTTTTTTCTTCTGTCTTCATCGGTCTTAACAGGTTATATCTTATTGGAGTTTATTATATGTGATAATATAAGCAAAAACTTTTATAGACAAGGAGATTATACAAAAACCATTGTTCATTTTCTGATAGTTGGTTCTAAATACCCTGTAATACTGTCATTCTCTTGAATGGTTTTACATTGTCTTGATATGTTTGGTGCTACAGTATACGAAGTTATACTCAAAGATTTCAAGGAAAGAGACACTATGGTAACTACTTTTATGTCAGGATATCTTGTGGTGAAACACTATTTTGCTTAAATGGTTATGCTTTGACCTGCACTGTTTTGTTGTTATGTCCACTTTTATCTCAATCTGTTTTTTTTAAAATTATTTACTTTTTATTTTTATCTTTTTAATTAAGGGAAAAATTAAAAATAGCAGGATACATTATAGTAACCCACTTTGATTTCCTATTAACTTGATTTGAAACCCTGCATTGCCCTCACCATCTTGTTTTGACTGATTTTTCCCTATTCTGCTTTGCTTGATAGTACCGAGTTCAAAAGTATAGGCAACAACTGTGAAGACAATAAGATTCATTATGACGCCCATTCTGGCTGACAATTATCTTCTTTTAAAGTCTTGTAATGTCTCCAATGTTTTGGTTTTATTCTTTACTGTTTTGTTCAATTTTTATTATAACTGATTATATAGGCAATTCTTTTTAAGATAGCAAGAGGCATTATGGTAACCAATGTTGATCACCTTGTATTTTGTTTTTACATTATGTATTATGTGCATCCTTTTGATTTGACTGACTCTGTTCTGTTATGTCACATTTGGTTTTACTCTCTTCAAAAAAAAGGTCATAAGAACTGTGGGAATAATAAAACACAAAATGTGTAATTGTCATTTTACAAAAGAGAGGAAAAGAAAGTGCTCTAAAGGGTATAACTACATGTACATTTAAGTGTATAAGATAGATAACCATATTGCTGAGTTTTGTTGGATCATTGAGCAAAACTGTTTGCAGTCTCACTGTTTGAAAGTCTACTTTATATGCTTTAATTTTGTAATTTGAACAACTATTTCTAATATAACGATATGTAATCTATTAACTAGTGATTCCCTACTGTTTATTGTTTCTGAAATTCTGTATAACTTGTACCCTTTTTCTGTTTTTTTCTTTTTCTTCTTAAATAAAATTAAAAAAAAAATGAGTAAAGAGGTATTTAGAATTAGATAAAAAGAACAGTAAACAATAAACAGACAAGAAAAGGAAAACAAACAGAACAAAGGAAATGAATTGACATACAAATAAAAAACAGGCAAAGGCAAAAATAAAAAGAAATGAGTCCAAAATTTTCCTCCCTCTTAAGGCATTTGGATAGACAGTTTCTTTCCAAAACTTACCCTACAGTAATCCACCAGCTACAGAGGAGGGACAGGGAGTCACAACCTGGACTTGTGGTGTCTCCCACCCACTTAACAGGCTTTTACTCCATGAGTGATGACCCCTACTTTACCTTTCCTGTGGGGTGGGGTCAGTCAATGGTTTATTATCTATATCAGGGCTGCACAGACAGGCTTTCAGTGTTTGTTTTTGCCTTTTGTTGTGCTCCTAGCCACTGCTATTCACAACTAGATTTTCAGCCTTTGGGTTCTTGAGATACTGCATTTGTTCTAGAGGTTCCTCTGTCCTTATACCAAGGGACATGGAAAACATCCAGGTAGGAGCATATTCCTGTTCACTTTGCTGGTTGGGAAAGCAAATAGATCTCCTTGCTGGAAGGCTCCCCAGGGGAGCTAAGCAGTCTCTGGGCTTTATCCCAGTATTTTCAACCTCAGTTGCCACAGAAAATCATACCGAAAGGCCTGGCTTCTCATCACAGAGGATGGTCTGACCAGCCACTGTGTCCTCCACAGCCTGAGGTATCTGTTGCTTCTACTTATCAGGGGGCCTTGTGATTATCCTTCTGTTCTCCACAACTGTCTCTTGTGGCTGTCTACCAGACAGTCAGTGTGGTAGTGTGACCCCCGAAGCTCTGATATGTGATTGTTCTGTAACTTCTGATTCCCAGAGTAGCTCAGTCTTAATTAAGCAATAAACCCTTTAACCAGCAGTCTTCTGATTATACCACTCCTACATGTAATGAGTACTTCAGTGGATTTCTTTCTCTCACAATACACTGCCGTTTGGGAGAATTCACTTTCAGAGTAAAACCTCATAATGTATGTGCCTTTTACAATAGCTATGAATTTTTTCTTAGAATTGCTGATCAGTTCTTTATGTTTTTGGGGGAAAGTCAGTTCTACCTTCCTTCTGCAGGAGCGAGGGCTGGTGTCTAGGCTGTTTCGCTATTGTCTCTTCATTGTTTTCTCTTTCTCCTTAACTTTAGATTTTGTGTTGGCTCTTTCTTGATTCTCAGAGCTTTCCTTCCCACTCTTCTTGCTAAATAGTTGTCTTCTTTAAATGTGTATATTCCTATCCACTACCAAAAATTGAGGGAGTCAAGTCAAAATTTTGTCTATAAAAGCAATGGGAAAATTAGGGGTGACTCACAGATTAATTCAAGCAGACCAATCTAGATAGTACAGACATTTAAATAATATTAGCTCTTCCAATTCAAGGAGACCAACTTCTTATTTTTTATCTTTTTCAGTTTCTTTCAGCAATATTTTAGGGTTTCCAGTGCATACATCTTTCCCTTTCTTGGTTAAATTTGTTTGAATGGTTAAATGTATTTTTGAAAATAAATATTATAAGTGAGATTATGTTCTTGATTTCTTTTTTACATTATTTGTTGTTAGTGCGTAGGGATGCACATTTGAAGAAGTGGTTGCCATTTTTGGTCTTAAGCACTGATTTTTAACAGGGAGAGAATTTTTCTGTTCAGCAGTGCTTACCAGAAGAAGAAATGGAGACCGATCTGCTGGGGAGCACAGAAAACCTTGTGGAAATAAATCACTGACTGGGAATTCCTAAGCTGAGAGAAGAGCATAAAAATGTTATATGGTCTTACACTTGCAAGAAGAAAATGCAGTGCATTTTTTGAAGGACAACTTTTCAACCCAGAGCAAATCTGACTTCCAATTACAAAATTACAATGAAGATAAACTCACACTCTAAAACACCAGAGAAACAATATACTATGTGAAAACATGTCAATTAATAAAAGTGTCAGATGAAACTGTCAAATATATGTGCTTAAAATGACAAAGAAGAAGACATCATAAAGCAGAGAATTCTGAAAAAGAATATGTATATTTAAAAATAATTTGAACTTTTAGAAATGAAACATTTAGACACTGAAATTAGTTGATACATTAAACATTAGAACTATAGCTAAAATGAGAAAGAGTAGTAGAAGATAAATCTGAATAAACCATCTGGAATACACTAAGAAGTAAAGAAATATTGGAAAATATGAAACATGAAGAGACACTGAGGATATAAGAAACTGAAATGAGCCAAACATGGTGGTGTATGCCTGTAGTATCAGCACTCTTGGGGGCTGAGAAAGGAAGACTGAAAGTTCAAAACCAACTTGGGTGACTTAGCGAGACCCAGTCTCAAAATAAAAAGAAAAAAAAAATAAGAAGGGATGAGGACATAGGTCAGAACAGACACTGGGTTCAATCCCAGTTATCAACACACACACACACACACACACACACACACACACACACACACACAATTAAAAATATATCTATTATGGGTCATAGAAAGAATAAAAAGAAAGGTGGAGAGGTCATATTTAAAGATAAAGTGGTGAAGAATTTTTTCAGTGTTAATAAAAAGCTGGAGTCTTAAGATTAAAGAAGCATCACAAATTTCTTGGCAAAATAAGTAAAATCAATCCACAAGTAGGTACTTAGTGAAACTTGGAACATCGAAGACAAAAGAGTAATAATAAGAGTAACTTCAGAAGTAAGACAAATTATCACCAAAGAATAATAGTTTTATAGGTAGAAGACTTCTCATGAGACAATAGCAGAAATCAGAAGATAGCCAAACTGTAACTTCAAAGTTAAGAGAAATGCATATTGACCTAGGTTCTATAGCCAGCTAAACTCTGTTTTGGGATACATTCATTTTACTTAAAAAACAGAACATTTTTCAATCCAAATAAGAGAGAAAGAACTTAGCACAAAAGAAACCTGCTGAAGGGGTTACTAACGGATATGATTCAGGAGGAAGACAATTGGACTAAGAAGGAAGAGGAAAGAAGTGCTTTTCAGGTCAGCTGCTGTGTTCAAGCTATTGCTGCTGGGTGTTCAGTGTCTTCTTTAAGCTTAGGGAGGGTCTTGGTGTGGTGAGGAGGGAGGGGTACAGGTCCCTAGTCAGCCACACTTGTTTCCTTATACTTAGACCTCATTTTCATGAAGAAGGAATATTATAACAGTGTTTAACTTCTTACGCTGGCCCTTCAAAGTCTATTGAACTTAGGAGCAACCTACTTACAAAACTTTCTAGTGCAGGAGGTACATGATTCCACAAAGAATTTTAAGAAATCAAGAGATTCCTAAATTATCAGATATGAAATGCTTGGGTGGTGGCAGTGGTAGTCCAGGAGATGGAGACAACTCATACTGAGCATCAGGTTCCTAAGTTCTCTACTCTTGCTCTGGATTCTGATTTGACTGTCATTTTTCTTCAGCAGTTACTGGCAAATGGGAGAACAAGAATCTTGGAAAAATATGATCAAAAAGGGATATGATGGTCAACTAGCCTCTGGGTTTCACAGAAAGCGCTGTTTCAGGTAAGTGTTTCTTAGCCTATGGGCCCAGCTCACTTGCCTGAAACATACTTTAGTATGTTTCAAAATTTTTAGGAATTAAACTTACTAGGAGACAGAAAATTGGATGATTCTGCAGACATTCAAAACCTAAGAAGCACTCTGGACAAAAGAATTATCTCAGTCCAGCAGGCAGTGGGCACGGAAGGTCAGAAAGAGGAGGAAACAGCAGATGCTCTGCATTGACACCAGTGGTCTGTGGCAGGCAGGTGCATGAATGCTCATGAGAATGGCCCATACTAGGATGCTGTATAGAGTTGCGGTAGGTGCAGTGTAAAGAGAAATCCCAATGCAGTTGAAAGGGAGAGTTTCTAGCAAACAGTCAGCCAAGTAGGAAAAATCAAAGTTACCTTGTACCTAGACGGGCACTTGGCTCAGCAGCACCACAGAGGAAAACCAGAGTCTGAGAGTGTCCAGTTGGAAAGGAGCAGAAATTACCAAAAGGAAGCAGAAGCAGTAGTCGTTTTGCTAGTATAGGTCTAATAGAAGCTTTCCGTATGAAAAGCACAGTTGCTTAGCTATAGCAAAATTCATCTTAAACTTCTGATTAAGGGTTTTACTTAGTATGTTGCAGTCAAATGAAGAGATCAAAGAATCATTAAAATATACTGCATTTAAGTATATATATATTCATACATACATTAATTCAATGCAGGATTTCAATCTAATAAAGCCCTACTTTTTAAAGAATAAAATAGTTACTCTTCCAGAAAGGTGCTGACAAGCTTAATGAGCCTTTAATTGGGGAACAGGGATGTCATAATTAAAGAACTTGGCAGACTGAGAGCTGAAGAGCTGGCTGAAGGGTTATGTTAATTTGAAAATTAATTTGTCCTGCATGATAATCTTACCTCCTGAGCTCCACTTCTTTTTCTCCTGATTTTCTTTGACTCAGAAAATGTAGGCAATAAATTACTATTCACTTCCTTTTTCATCCCT
Organism: Cavia porcellus; assembly: GCF_034190915.1. Classification (NCBI taxonomy): domain Eukaryota; kingdom Metazoa; phylum Chordata; class Mammalia; order Rodentia; family Caviidae; genus Cavia; species Cavia porcellus. The sequence continues at coordinate 9,781,000 of NW_026947512.1, read as the reverse complement.
CCTATCAGAATCACTGCTACTTCATCACAAAGATGGTTTTATGGTTTTCCCCCATGAGCCCTTTATTCCAGCAGGTATCTACGGGGGAAGATTCAAGGAGATGGATCAGCTCAGTTTAACAAGTATTTATGGGATGTCTGCTGTGGTAAGTGATGTACCGAGGCGTGCAGCCATAAAGGTGAGATGATGTAGAGGTGACTGAATCCAGCATTTACAGCTGCACATGAAGGGATGAGGAAAACACTTCGTGCAGCTTGAATTTTATTATTAGTTGGGAATTAGTACTTAGGATGGGGGTGCTAATTCTGACAGTATGTTAGTATTAGTTGAGGAGAAGAAAGAAGATCCCCAGTTCTTGTCACATTAACTTTGAATTAACTATTTGGTTGGAGCTCAGGCTTAGTTCCTTCCAAAAGCCTGGTTTATCAATGACCCATTTATTTGATTATATTTTTTATTTTGAAGAGAATAAAATCAAGTAAAATAAAACAGAATGGAGTCAATCAAAACAAAACAATAAACATGATACAAGAATTCAAAACAAGATAAAAGGAGATCAATAATGGCTTCCATAATGCCTCTTGTTATCTTCAAGATAACTGTCCATACCATCAGATATAATAAAATCAAACAAAACAAAACAGAATAAAGCTAATCAAAGCAAAACCATGAAAGTAATACAGAGCTTTTTTTTTTAATCGGTATTATGGATCAAACTCACGACTGCCTGCTTGCAAGGCAGGCGCTTATGCCGCTGAGCTAAATCTCCAGCCCCAGTAATACAGAGCTTTAAAACAAGATAATAGGAAAACAACATGGCTACCACAATACCTCTTGTTATCTAAAAGTAGCTGCCTATACCATGAAACATAATAAAATCAAACAAGACAGAATATAATAACAATTAGTGGCCCATTTTATTCCAAAGCTTGCTTTCAAACCCAGCCATGGTAGACTTTAGTTTTCTAAGGGTTAGACATGGATACTGTCAGTATTTGTCCGACATGGATCTTTGCCTGGCAGCTTGCTTTCCACTGGGAATTCCTATGGTGCCTGTGGGTGTGCCAGTCCACCTGCCTACCTCTCTCTGGTGAGGTGGACTGCTCATGTGACTCTTTCCTTAGAATGTTTGGTGTCACTGTGGTACACATGACTCAGCAGGACCATTCGGAGCCCTTCCAGGAGAAGGCAAGGAAAAGAACGATGAAAGCAAGGAGGTGGTGAACTAGAGAGGAGAGTTTTTATTCTCTCTCTTTTTGACCTGTAACTGTAAGCACATAAGCTTAGAGCTTCCAGCAGTTAATTTCCTTGGGTGTGTAAGGAGCGACTGTGAATGCAGCCCAGTACCTGGGGACAAATGAATCTGAGAAATGAAAACATTGACAGGATCCTGGTAATATCAGTCGGTTCCATGAGTTCAGTCAGCTCTGAATCCAGAAATATTTACCTCTAGTCTTCCTAGTTCAGTGACACGATTCTCTTTGTGGCTAAGCTATATTCAATTGGTTTTATATTATTTGTTACTGAAAGTTCTGTCTAATAATAAGTAACATGAGATTTCTGTGAGTATAAAATGAGACCATATAGACTGAGCACCATGTCTAGAATATTACAGACAATAAATACTGGCTGCCTTATCATTGTCACCTCCAAGGCATGATCTTTTTTCCCTTTGGGATCTTTCTTCTTAACTGGACTGCTGAGTGAATGCAGTTACAATATTTTCTCTATTATAAGAAACAAATAAAAATCTATCCTGTGCATTTTCTATCCTGTGTTCATATTTTGTTAGCTGTGGCTCACAGTACACGAAGAAACAGGTTGCCTCGGCTGGGCAGATCTGGGGTGCCCTCACTGGCCTCTCTGCGTGTCTGGAGGACTCTGGATATCTGCGCCCAGACTGCTGGAGTTCCCTCAGGCTTCCAGGTGCAGTGAAGGAGAGAGGTGGATTTGAGGCTTCCACATCAGCCTCCCCATTCCCGGCTTCATTTGGAGACCTGCTGAGCTCCCCATAGGTGGGCTGGCCCACACTACCAGCCTAGCCCAGCCTGTTTAGCTGCTGCGCCTGGCCATAGGTCTGCAGAGGAGGAGCTGGGCAGATCTGGGGTGCCCTCACTGGCCTCTCTGCGTGTCTGGAGGACTCTGGATATCTGCACCCAGACTGCTGGAGTTCCCTCAGGCTTCCAGGTGCAGTGAAGGAGAGAGGTGGGTTTGAGGCTTCCACATCAGCCTCCCCATTCCCGGCTTCATGTGGAGACCTGCTGAGCTCCCCATAGGTGGGCTGGCCCACACTACCAGCCTAGCCCAGCCTGTTTAGCTGCCGCGCCTGGCCATAGGTCTGCAGAGGAGGAGCTGGGCAGATCTGGGGTGCCCTCACTGGCCTCTCTGCGTGTCTGGAGGACTCTGGATATCTGCGCCCAGACTGCTGGAGTTCCCTCAGGCTTCCAGGTGCAGTGAAGGAGAGAGGTGGGTTTGAGGCTTCCACATCAGCCTCCCCATTCCCGGCTTCACTTGGAGACCTGCTGAGCTCCCGATAGGTGGGCTGGCCCACACTACCAGCCTAGCCCAGCCTGTTTAGCTGCCGCGCCTGGCCATAGGCCTGCAGAGGAGGAGCTGGGCAGATCTGGGGTGCCCTCACCGGCCTCTTTGCGTGTCTGGAGGACTCTGGATATCTGCACCCAGACTGCTGGAGTTCCCTCAGGCTTCCAGGTGCAGTGAAGGGGAGAGGTGCGTTTGAGGCTTCCACATCAGCCTCCCCATTCCCGGCTTCATTTGGAGACCTGCTGAGCTCCCAATAGGTGGGCTGGCCCACACTACCAGCCTAGCCCAGCCTGTTTAGCTGCCGCGCCTGGCCATTGGTCTGCAGAGGAGGAGCTGGGCAGATTTGGGGTGCCTGCATCGGCCTCTCCATGTGTCTGGAGGACTGTGGATATCTCTGCAACCAGGGAGGGTCCACAGGTTCCTGAAGCACTGCGGCCTGTGGTGAGTACCCTAACCCGGCTGCGATTGAAGAACTGTGGAGCTTTCAAGGGGCAGGTGGGCGCACAGTGTCCCTGAGGCCCAGCTTGTCTGGAACTGCGGGGTTCTGAGCAGGCAGAGGAGGGCCACTGGTTCTGTAGGCCTAATGGCTTGGGGTAGCGCGGCGCCAGAGTCTCAGTAGCTCCAAACATAGAAGGGGATTTTCAACAGATCCTGAGGAAGCTTTCAAATAACACTTGAAACACAGAAATATAGGAAAATGACAAAACGAAAGACCAAATTACAACCTCAAACCTCCAGCCCATCTCAAGAAACCCTAAGAGCGATGTATATAGAAGAAAATATATCCCATCCACCTCATATATCGGACACAATAGCCACTGAAATTGACAAGCAACTCCAGGAAGCTTTAAAGAAATTCAAACTCGAAATAATCTCCCAGATAAAAGAAGAAATGATAAAAGAAATGAAAGAGATTCTAAATATATCTAAAGAAAACACAGATAAAAAATTGGAGGAACTAAACAAAAAGATAGAATCCCTAGACGAGCAATATAAGAAACAAACAGAATACATAATGCAGATGTACAGAGATATACAGGAAATAAAAAACTCCACTGAAAGTTGTAAAAACCGCCTTAATGAAAGTGAAGATAGAATTTCAGACCTTGAAGACAGGATTGCAGCTAGTGAACAGGAAAGGAAAGATCTTTTGAAAATAACAAGGAACCAGGAAACAACAATTCAACAACTGCAAGACGATGCAAAGAAGAATAACATAAGAATGATAGGGATTAATGAAAGAGAGGGAGACAACATGAAGGATGTCAGGAGGGTATTTAGAGAAGTAATAGCTGAAAATTTCCCAAGCATGAGATCAGAAACTGACATCAGGATCAGTGAAGCATATAGAACTCCAAACAGTCATAACCAAAATAAAACTACACCCAGACATATAATAATCACCATCCCAGAAATCCAACACAAGAATAGATTATTAAAAGCTGTCAGAGAGAAAAGACAAATCACTTATAAAGGAAAACCTATCAGAATCACAGCAGACTTCTCAGCACAAACGATAAAGTCAAGAAGAGCATGGAGTGAAGTATTCCAGATCCTAAAGCAAAATGATTTCCAACCAAGACTGATATATCCTGCAAAACTATCATTCAAAATAGATGGTGCAATACGATACTTCCATGACAAAGAACAGCTGAAGAACTTCATGAACACCAAACCAAACCTGCAAAAAATATTGAAAGACAGTTTAGATACACAAAGGAAAAAAGCACTAAGCAAAGCAAATAATTAAACAGAACAGAAAGATAAAGATGCGACAGCAGAGAGATAACATTCCTACAATTAACCAGCATTTAACAGTAATAACCATTAATGTAAATGGTCTCAATGCACCAATCAAAAGAAACAGACTAGCAGAATGGATCAAGAAACAAAATCCAACCATATGCTGTTTACAGGAAACCCATCTAACCCAGAAAGATACTCACAGACTGAAAGTCAAAGGATGGAAAACAATTCTTCATGCAGCAGGAATCCAAAAAAAGGCAGGAGTAGCCATTCTGTTTGCAGACAACGTGAACTTTAAACCAACAATGACCATAAAGGACAAAGAAGGTCACTACATACTCGTTAGGGGAAAACTCCAAGAGGAAGAGATAACTATCTTAAATATATACGCACCAAACTCCAGAGCACCCAGTTATATAAAACAATTATTAACAGAAATGAAAACTCAAATTATCAGTAACACAATTGTAACAGGAGACCTTAATACACCACTGACACCAAGGGACAGATCAACCAGACAGAAAATGAGCAAAGAAATAACAGAACTGAATCACACCTGTGAACAAATGGGTTTGATAGACATATACAGAATGTTCCACCCAACAACATCAGAATACACATTCTTCTCAGCAGTACATGGATCATTTTCTAAAATAGACCATATATTAGCTCACAGAACATATTTAAGCAAATGCAAAAGAGTTGAAATCATCCCTTGCATATTATCGGATCATAGCGCTCTGAAATTAGAAATTAATGACAAAGGATATTGCAAAAATTCCGCAAACACATGGAAACTAAATAACACACTCTTGAGTAATCAGTGGGTCACAGAAGAAATTAAAGAAGAAATTAAACAATACCTAAAAGAAAATGAAAATGCAGATACAACTTACCGGAATCTGTGGGATGCAATGAAAGCCGTTCTGAGAGGAAAATTTATTGCACTGAGTTCCCACATCAGGAAAACAGAACGAATACAAATAAATAACTTGATGCTACACCTCAAACAGCTAGAAAAAGAAGAGCAAGTCAAGCCCAAAGCCAAAAGAAGAGAGGAAATTATAAAAATCAGAGCAGAAATCAATGCAATAGAGACTAAGAAAACAATCCAAAGAATCAACGAATCAAAGAGTTGGTTCTTTGAAAGAGTAAATAAAATCGATAAGCCCCTAGCCAACCTTATTAAAAAAAGGAAAGAAAAAGCTCAAATTCATGCAATAAGAAATGAAAAAGGAGAAATCACTACAGACCCAATAGAAATACAGAGGATCATCAACACCTATTTCGAAAACCTCTACTCTCAAAAGTTTGATAACACAGAAGAAATAGACAGATTCTTAGAAGCATATGAAGTACCAAAGCTAGATCAAGAGGATATAAAACTGTTGAATAACCCAATCTCTGCTAATGAAATTGAGAATGTAATTGGGTCCTTGCCCACCAAGAAGAGCCCAGGCCCAGATGGATTCACTGCAGAATTCTACAAGAAATATAAAGAAGACCTAATGCCAACACTCCTCAAACTATTCAATGAAATTGAAAGGGAAGCAATCCTTCCTAAGTCATTCCTGGAAGCAAATATTACTCTAGTACCAAAACCTCAGAAAGACCCAACTCAAAAAGAGAACTATAGACCGATCTCCCTAATGAACACAGATGCAAAAATCCTCAATAAAATATTGGCAAATAGGATCCAGCAAATCATCAAGAAGATTATACACCATGACCAAGTGGGATTCATCCCAGGAATGCAAGGATGGTTCAACATACGCAAATCAATAAATGTAATCCACCATATCAATAAAGCCAAAAATAAGAATCACATGATCATCTCTATAGATGCAGAAAAAGCCTTCGATAAGGTCCAACACTTATTCATGATAAGAACTTTACAGAAAATTGGAATAAATGGTCTTTACCTCAATATAATAAAGGCCATTTATGACAAAACAACAGCCAGCATCATACTAAATGGCCAAAAATTGAAAGCCTTTACTTTAAAATCGGGTACAAGACAAGGATGTCCTTTATCACCACTCCTATTTAATATAGTACTGGAAGTACTAGCCAGAGCAATTAGGCAAGAAAGAGAAATAAAAGGGGTAAAGATAGGAAAAGAAGAAGTTAAATTATCATTGTTTGCAGATGACATGATACTCTACATAGAAGACCCCCTAAACTCCATTGAAATACTCTTAGATACAATAAATAAATTCAGTAATGTGGCTGGATACAAAATCAATACTCAGAAATCAATAGCATTCCTATACACGAACAACAAAATTACAGAGAGGGAAATAAGAGAAACTGGACTATTCACATTAGCAAGCAAAAAAATGAAATATTTAGGAATTACTCTTACGAAAGAAGTGAAAGACTTATACAGTGAAAATTATAATACACTGAAAAAGGAAATTGAAGATGATCTCAGAAAATGGAAAGACATCCCTTGCTCATGGATAGGAAGAACAAACATTGTGAAAATGGCCATTATCCCAAAACTGTTATACAGATTCAATGCAATCCCAATAGAAATACCATCAACATACCTTATAGATCTAGAGAAATCACTCCTAAATTTCATCTGGAACCAGAAGAGACCTAGAATCGCAAAGGCAATTCTAAGCAGCAAAGACAAAGCAGGAGGCATCACAATCCCTGACTTGAAGTTATACTACAAAGCAACAGTAGTAAAATCAACATGGTATTGGAATCAAAACAGAGCTGAAGATCAGTGGAATAGATTAGAAGATACAACCACAACTACGAACACACTCAACCACCTTATTTTTGATAAAGGAGCCAAGCAGGTTCACTGGAAGAACGACAGTCTCTTTAATAAATGGTGCTGGAAAAACTGGCTCTCCATTTGCCGAAAACTAAAGCTAGACCCATGTCTATCACCATGTACTAAATTAAAATCTAAATGGGTCAAAGATCTGAATATTAAAACAGAAACACTAAATCTATTGGAAGACAAAATAGGTAGAAACCTTGGAGACATAGGAGTAGGTAAAGAATTCATGAACAGGACTCAAACCGCACGGGAAATACTTCCCAGAATCAATAACTGGGACCACTTCTTATTAAAAAGTTTCTGCATGTCAAAAGAAATCTCCAGCATAGTGAAAAGAAAACCCACAAACTGGGAAAAGATTTTAGTGAACTCTCTCTCAGACAAGGGCCTCTTGTCTAAAACATATAAAGAATTAAAGAAACTCAGACCTCCGAAATTCAAAGATCCAATCCAAAAATGGGCATCTGAGATGAATATGCAATTCTCAGATGAAGAAATGCAAATGGCAAATAAATACATGAAAAAATGCTCATCATCATTGGTCATTAGAGAAATGCAAATTAAAACCACACTGAGATACCATCTCACTCCTGAAAGAATGGCCAGGATCAAGAAAACCGACAACAAATGCTGGAGAGGCTGTGGGGAAAAAGGAACTCTCCTGCACTGCTGGTGGGAGTGTAGACTGGTACAGCCTTTGTGGAGATCTGTCTGGAGATTTCTCAAAAAGTTGGGACTGGAAATCCCATTTATTCCAGCTATTCCACTTCTAGGCATATTCTCAGAAGAACTGAAAGCATCATACCACAGTGATATATGTGCACCTATGTTTATAGCAGCACAATTTGTAATCGCCAGATCTTGGAAACAACCCAAGTGCCCATCAACTGAGGAATGGATAAAAAAGTTGTGGTATTTCTATACAATGGAGTATTATTCAGCTATAAAGAAGGATCACATTGAGATATTTATCAATAAATGGGCGCAGCTTGAGACCATACTCATTAGTGAAATAAATCAATCTCGCATGTGTGAATACCGAATAGTTTCCCTAATGTAAATAATGATTCAAATATATAAAAATATGTGGTAATCATTATTCCCCATTAGGTGGCCTTGAAGCCTTATAAAGTTTTCACTCATTAATTAGAAAGGCTTTATTCTGGGCTTCTTGATATGAAAATATTTGAAGCTAGAGTATATGAAGTTTTATCCAAATATTTCAAGGAAAAAGACACTATGGTAACTACTATTAAGTCAGGTTATAAGGTGGTGAAGTACTAGGTTGTTGAAACAGTCATGCTGTGACCTCTATTGTTATATTGTTATGTCCTGTTTTATCTCAATCTCCCCCTTATTGTTTCAAAAAAATTATTTAGTTATTTCTTATGTTTGTCTTAATTAAAGAAAAAATTCAAAAAAATTAGGATATATAAATAGTAACTCTTTTTGATTTCCTATTAACTTGTTTTGAAGTCCTGTAGTACTCCCACGATCTTGTTTTGACTGATTAGACTCTGTTCCATTCTATATGATAGTATCAAGTTTGAAGAAATAGGCAACTACTTTGAAGACAATAAGATTCACTAAGATACCCATTCTGGTTTGACTATTGTCTTCTTTGGAAGTCCTGTAATGTTTACAATGCCTACGTTTTATTGGTCTTGTTCTCTATTGTTTTGTTCAACTTTATAATATCTAATAAGATAGACAATTCTTTTTAAGGAAACAAGGGACAACGTTGATAAACATTGTTGATAAACTTGTACTCTGTTGTACACCATGTGCTATGTCTATCCTTGGTATTGACTGACAGCTTTGTTTTGCCATATTTGACTGTATTCTTCCCCCCCCCCAAAGAAAGTAATAAGCACTAAGGAGTAATAAAATCCAAGATGTATAAATTTCGTTGTAAAAAAGAGAGGGGGAAAAAAAAAGAAAAAGAGCTCTAACGGATATAACAGCAAGTGTGTTTGGGGGTGTTAAATAGCTGACTTTATCAATGTTTTTGGAACATTGAACACAGCTGTTTGCAGTCTCCCTGTTTGAATGTCCACCTTGTGTTCTTTGATACTGTGATTTGAGGAACTATTTTCAAGAAGATAGTGTGTAATCTACTAGCAGGTGATTTCTTACTGTTATGTTTTTTTGTTTTGTTTTGTTTTGTAGTTCTGTATTGCGTGTACCCTTACGCCGCTTTGGTTTGTTTTGTGTTTTTCTCTTTTTCCTCTTAAATAAATAAAAAAAAAAAAAAAAAAAAAAAAAAAAGAAACAGGTTGCCTCAAGCCTCCGGGTCTTTGTATTCACTCTGATTTCTGATTTTTTATGCTGTAGCAGACAGTGGAAACTGTATTACTTAAAGAAAAATCTGCCATATATATTTCCACTATTTTTGAAAACTAAGCCCACTGGCCTCCTGTGATTCCTTTGAAAGTTCTCCAGTGTCCGCTGCTTGGTTCTGTGCCTCCACGTTTGCTTCCAGTCTTTCTGTACTTACCCTTCTTTTGTCCACGTTCCCTTGTTCTTTGCCCTTCTAGTTGTCTCTAAGTCCCTCCAAGTCCCAGCTCCAGTTTGGTGATCTCCTAGGAGATCTTCTTAACTGTTGCAAGAATGGATTCTCCTTTCCTGAAGCTCCCTTAATGTCTCATTGTGGTTAGTTACTTTTAAACACTTCATCTCCTCCACAAGACCATGTTATCACTCAAGGCAAAAATGTTTCTATAGCTCTAGGAATTGTCTTATATATAGAAGGTCCTCTGTGGGATTGCCTCTATGAGGGTCTCTGTGAGAGGCAATTAGACAGTTGTCTCGGGGCAGATAAATTGCCACTGGTTGGTAATGTGAACTTGGCTTAAAAAAGGCAGCAAAAGTCTTTGCAAGCCACAGCTGCACCAGAGGGAATGCTAGGTGCCAGCTGTTCTCCGCCTTTGAAGTTTGAGGTCAAGTCACCTGATTTCCATTTCTGCATTGTTGCCTGATTCGCCTACTGCTACTGGCTTACTTGGAGGATTATTGTGGATGTTTAAACTCCACTGAGTTGGAGGTGAAGTCTCATTTTTTGTCATAACCTTCTCATATTGTAGGAATCTCAGTCAACTTCCAAAAATGTTTCCCTTCGTATTTTCACAATGCAGATCAACTCTGTGCATCATCCACTGAAGTCGTCTCTTTGTATATGATAAAGTAATGGATGATTTCTGCCAATTTAACAAATTCAAATAAGTATTTGGCCACTTTTCTCCCTCAGTATGACTGTATCCATTATATTAAAGCCAAAATTGATATGAATAGTTACCTATGTCATTCTGTCTTCCAGTTCTTGGTATTTATCTTATGCTCTGAAAGCTTTTCTACCAAGATTCTGGACCATGCAGTGTTGCACTTTAGACTGAAGAATGTATGTTTGCAAAAGTCCACAGAAGACATAAAGCATTTGAAAGCTCTTTGAAAAGCGTAAAGCATTATAAAGTGAGGCCCACCCTTATGATTAGATATGCCCTTAGTTTGTTTTGTTAGTTAAAAAAACTTATTTTCTTCAGGAATTTAATAACAGCATCCCAGCAGGCCAGCACAGAAATGGTTTTATTTCACATCCAGGTATAGCCTTTTCCTTGATCCCACAGAAAAGGAGGAAATCAAACACACGCACACACACACACACACACACACACACACACACACTTATTTAATATTTAAAAATAACAGATATAAAAACAATTTCTAAAAAAGCAACTTTTACAGAGAACTTTATCTTATATATTAATATATCTAAAGCTATGAATTTTGTTATTATCCAATAATAAAGATTATTGAGAAAAATGTATAAAGAACCAATTGTGTGACTTTAAAGGAGGCCATTTATTTCAGGATGACTAAAAAGCACAAATATATACGTTTTCACTTATACACGCTAACCTAAGAATCAGAGCACTTTGCCATGTGGCATTAACACTTCTTAAAAATACTCAGGGTTCATGATTCCCCATTACATTGCTTTAAAGACTTATAATGTTTGCATTCATTAGTTGGAATGATTTTATCCTGGTTTGTTTGATTTTATTATCTTTGATAGTATGAACAGCTATTTTGAAGAAAATAAGACATTATAATAGCCAGTGCTAATTTAATCTCATCTTACTCTGAAGTCCTACCATGCTTTTGTTCTTCTGTTTCCATTGGTTCTATCATATTGCATCTTACTGGATTTTATTATGTGTGATAGTATAAACAAATTTTCTATGGAAAATGAGATAATATAGTAGCCATTGCTCATTCTCTGTTATTTGGTTCTGAATGCCCTGTAACACTTCCATTATCTTGAATAGTTTTATACTATTTTGTTATGTTTGATACTATTGTATATGAAGTTACGCTCAACTATTTCAAAGAAAGAGACATTATGGTAGTTACTGTTAATTATGGGTTGTCTTGTGGTGAAATACTGTGTTGCTTACATTGTTCTGCTCTGATCTGCTTTATTATGTCCTCTTTGATCTTAATCTCTTTAAAATAAAAAAAGAATTTAAAAAAAATACTCTGGGTAGAGAGAATAGAACACCAACATTGCAAAAGAAGCTTCGTCAGACAGTGAAACCCTCATCTGTCATTTTATTTAGGAAATACTTATGAAATCAGAAGAGGCGGTGTGTCCCTTTTATTTTCTGTTGAAGAACAAACAGAAAACAAGCTAAGCATCACTTCTATTGTATATTAACCACTGTTTCACACTATACACCAGCATTGTTACACATTAACAACTTTGAAATACAGCTACTTCTCATTTCACTGCTGAGTTCCATTTCTGACATTAGGTTGATAAATGAATTGATTGCTAAATGAATTATCTAATATATATATATATATATACATATATATTACAATATTTAAAATAAAACATGGTCAAAGGAAACCCCACCTTGATTACTTTGCTTTCATTTGAATAACTCTTACATGTAGTGTAATATATAACAGAACATAATCTGTACAGTATAATAAAAAATTACAGTATTGTATGAACAAGGTATACTGTACCAAAAGAGACATTGAGGATCTATAAATAATATGTAGAGAACTGTATAAAATGTAAGTCCAAACAATGGGTCATAAATCCAAATACTCATTAAAGATGTCATTAACGGAGGAATAACTATTTATCACTTGTATAAAAGAAGAATCAAGAATAAAAATACACTTACAGACAATGCTGACCTGGACGTTACTGCAGTTGGCTAGCATTGATTGACAAAAATGATTTTATATATCTTACTAACTTCTTGTTCGGTGACATGCTTATAGTTTGAAATTCACCACATTAGGAGTATTCATTCGCAGAAACTGGTGAATGCTGCAAATCATCACTTCCTTCCCCTGCCCCACAAAGTGGTGGTTTTAAGCATTTTCTAGCACATCATTGAAATTTACACATAAAAGAATCTCAATAGCGCATGCCTTCCTGCTCAGGGGGATCCACCGCATAATTACTGGCACTACACAGTGTTACAGAAACCCTGTCAGCAGCTTTGGAAGTCTTGCACATTATTCAGTACTAAAGCAAAGGTCTCATCCAGAGGTGTGCTGGCCAGTTGTGCTTGGATTCATACAAATAATTTTGGCAGATGCAGTGTTCCAGAGATCTGGGATTTGGGTATATCAGGGTGCTCTCACAAGCTTCCACAATGTTGTAGTCTCGGTGGCTGAGTGCCCCACATTATCCAGAGTGTACATTATGAATGTCATGATTCACTAATGATGAACTCCTTATTGCCTGTATTTCTTTCAGCTTTCACATAATTTGTTTGATTATTAAGAATGACATCACTTCCTCTTGGTAGGAAGATACAAAGAACCTGGCTGTAACGAAGTTCCTCTCGTGGTTTTGGATACTCGGGAACATCCAGCTGCACCTCTGCTGATGTGTGTACTTCACTTTCAGTGATGTGATTCTTTTGGGTCCTTGTCTTCTGAAGTGACTGAGAGATCTTGCTGGATTGGCCATTTTGGGGAGTTTTCTGTTCTTTTTCTTTTTAACACTAATTTTTTCATTTTTTTCTCTTTTTCAGGCTAGATGCTATTTTTCCTGGGAAGATTTTTCAACATTCTCTTTGTATATTGTTCCTGATTGGTTTTAGAAGCTCTCCCCTTCTCTGTAGGTTGGTGTCCAGAGTTTTGAGAATCTTGCTGTCTGGTGTGCATGTGTCTTTTAATTTTAGCTCTTCTGATATGAAAGACTTTTATTCATTTTCCTCCATGACGATCTTTGCATAAAGAAGGGTCCATGAAAGCACAGCACTTGCTGGCCCTGGAATGGACTTCAGGACCTACTTCAGTGCTATTTGTTAATGATTTCCTATCTCCTCTTCTCCCCTCCACCTATGACTCTCCAATTACTAAACAGTAAATATCTCAGGATGCTACATATTTAGCATGCATGCATGAGTTAATTCATGTATTCAACAAATATTTATTGAGAATGTGCCATACGACACATATTACATATGTCTGAGAGATGCCCTTTACATTCTAGTACCACTTTTTCTCCCAGAGGATTAAAATATAGTGACATGTGTGTAGACAACACAAAACAGATCTCCCATGAGTAAGTAACCCTAAGTAGTGGTCAGTGCCCTGATCAGAGTCCTTGGTAGAATCAAGAGATTAACTTCCAAATGAGTGTTTGAAAAATTGTTTTTTCACTGTCATAGAATGAAGAAAAAAATAGAAATGGACAAATCTAAAATGCAATGGACCATGTGGTGTGGGGTTGGAGATGAAGGCATTAGTATGATTTTATGGATATATATGTGTTTATGTGTATGAGTTTTTATGTGTTGTACACATGTAGGCCTGAATATATGTGCAATTTTTTTGTTGTACCCACTGAAATGAACTAAAAATAGCAATGCTTTAGAACCTCTAGCCCACATCTTGATTTCCAATTGCCACTGTCCACTTGAAATGACAGACTCCAGGGAAGGGCCCGGAAAAGTAGAATACAAGCCTAGGTTAATTTGTTGCACCAAAAAGAAAACGTTCACTAAAAAGTGGGGGCATTGTGAGATTGCAAAAAACAGCCATGAGTGCTCCCCTGGCCAAAGACAGGATGAGTTACAGCTAAACTGTGGTAACTGAAGATAATAACCTACCGAATGGAGCAGAAACAGACAAGTACCAATTGTTACACGTGATAAAATGATGGAGAGAGGAGAAAATTCTTCCTTATAACAGAGTCAACTGGGCTGGGGGTTTAGCTCAGCGGCATAAGTGCCTGCCTGGCAAGCAGGCAGTCGTGAGTTCGATCCCTGGTACCGATAAAAACAAAACAAAACAAACAAACAAACAAAAAAACAGAGTCCACTGATACACATAGAAGGGATGATGGTATTAGACAATCACCATTACAGGTCATCAGAAGAATAGCTAGAGTAGGATCACCTTTGAATGCTAAAGCTAGTGAGTAGAAGTAGGATAATAAATGGTGTTTTACACAGTCAAATTATGTTTCCACAGAGCGGTTTATTGATTTCAAAGGTAAGTGCTAATGCTACTGTTGAGAAACCTAAAAGATGCCACCATCGGTGAGGAAAACAGGTAACACTGCATCTGTTACTGCTCTCCAGCCTGCCTCCTTGTGTCTCCTCTGAGGGGTCATGGAGGTAGCCAGGAGGGCAGAAAGCAGCATTAAGAAGACTGTCTGAAGGTGTCATTAGAGGTGACAGTGGCTTAGAAGAAGGCCATAGTAGTGGAGGTACAGAGGGGTGACAGAATCAAGAGGGTCTCATGATGGATGTGATTAAGAGGTAAAGGAAAGAGAAAACATTAAGGACAATTTGTTGAGTTTGGGCTTGAACATCTGGGTAGATTCTGAGGCTGATATGGAAACAGGAAAGTCCTAAAATAAGAATTAATCGGAAGTCAGGACATAAAAACTGAGAGTTCTGTTTGGATCATGTTTAATTTATGATCCATATGTGTCTTAGTCCCTCTGAGCTGCTGTAGCAAAATGCCTTAGATTAAGTAATTTATAAACAGTGTAGATTTACTGCTTATAATTCTGGAGGTTGAGAAATTCAAGATCAAGGTGCCAGATGATTCAGTGTCTACTGAGGGGTCACTGTCTGCCCCAGAGATGATACAGTCATGTGGCATCCTCACATGGCAGAAGGGCCAGGCAGCTCCTCGCAGTCTTTTATCTGAGCCTTTTTCATTTCCCTAAAGGCTTAGCTCTCAGTACTATCACTTTGGGTATCAGGTTCCGACAGGTGAATCATAGGGTAGATGTCAACATTTGCGTCATAGTCATATACAATAAAAATCTATCAAAGCTACCTAATAGTGCAGGTAGAATTTCCTGAAGAGAAGAAAGATGTATAGAAACATAAACCAGCGATGGTAGACACCCTGGGGACTGAAAGTAGGGTGTCTTTAGGGGAACTTTAAACTGAGAGACAAATGAAGGACAGAGCTGTGGACATTGCAGCACACACGATTCCAGCAGAAGACACTGAACTGAGAAAAAATCTAGAGGATGCGGCATCATGAAAACTAAGCGAGCACAGTGGAGTGCTCAGTCAGTGCTGCTCAGCAATCAAGTATGGAAAAACTGGCCTTTGAATTTGATAACAGAGGGCCGGGATGTAGCTCAGCGGCACAGTGCAGGCCTGGCAAGTGCAAGGCCCTGAGTTCAGTCCCCAACACCAAAACAAGCAAACAAAGAGAAGGGGATTTGGTAACACCAGTTTACCAATTTATACTGAGTGCCTATTGAGTAGTAATATAGTGATAAAGGAAGAAAGACAAGTCAGAGACAGAATACAGTGTGAGACTTGTTATGAAAGTGACACTCAGAGTTCCGTGGTAATTTTTGGAAAAGAATGGAGGAATGCAGACCTTCAGAGGTCATGGTAGACCTCGTGTGTAAGGTTGAGAAAGGATTAACCAAAGTGCAGAGAACGTGCTTTGGGCAGAGGAAGTCCAGGTGTAAAGGAGCTGGGGGACAGGGCGCTGGGAAGAACCACAAATGTTTGGTGTGGGTGGGGCGTGATGTAGTCTGGAGGAGCACAGTAGAGTGAGGAAAAAAGGTAGCCAGGGCCAGATGATAGAAAACCTGTGTCCCTCTGGTGACACTGCCTGATAACCTACAGGAAAGGAGAAGCCACAAGGCCAGTGACCTTAATGGAGCCGAGACAGAGATGGGAAGGAATTTCAAGGGCACTGGAGGGTCTATCTGTCCATGCCACCTACGGTTCTTATAGATTCCTGTTCATGGGACATTTTCTTTGGTTCCAAAGCTGGGAAGTGGCTTCCCAGACACAGCTATTCAGAGTAACAGAACACTTGGCCAGGTGGCTTTGAGGAGGAACCAAAGGCAAAAGCACCAGGCTATGGCAGTAACATAGGAATGGAATAACAAGGCACTTCAGGCAAGTCAGAGACTGGGATCCGGGAGAAACTTGCTATAGATTGAGAAACGTGACATGCATAGAACATGTGAAGGGGCTATGAGGACAAGGATATAGCATTAAGAGCTTTATATTTGGATCTGAGATTTGTACATATCTTGTAAACTAGTGTATTTTATATTTATGTACATAATGTTTTCCTGAATTAATAGTTTCATTTTATCAAGAAGATTGGCATTGTCTTGGTATTTTTAATAGAAATGTGGCTGAGAGAGGTCATTAGGCCAAGGTGACACACTAGTTAATAATAGCACAGAACTGTGAACCCAGGCCTTATAACTGAGCTCAGGGCATCATTTTGCTACCAAGAGAGATCCTGAAATAGGCTCCATTTGGAAGGTTTTGTAACAGTCCATTTAGGAGACTGCCTATCTAGAGATGGAGCGGTTCGGGCGCAATACAGATATCCACCACCAGAGGGTGCTCGTATCCCAAGAGAAATTTGGCAGTCTTTCCTAGAGCGTGTGGGTCCTGCTAAAGGAAGGATCCAGAGGCTGCAGAATCAAGAGCCTGTTGTGGAACCCCAAGAACTGTAAAGCAGGGAAGGAGGAGCTGTAGCCTTCCACAGCCTGCGTAGAGCGGCAGGACTGTTTAATTCCCTCTGAAGCAGTCTCAGATTATGCTTTGGTGGAGGGAGAGAAAGAAACAGGCGATTCAGGTGGCAGTTTCCTGGTGATTTTTGAAGCTGTAAGAAACACTTCCTGTGATGCCAGTGTAGGATTTCTTACTATAAGCTGCAGGGATTGTCCTCAGGAATGATTTTTAGTTGATTTGTCAGTGTCCATTGGTAGACACTTTCAAAAGATCATATTTAAAACTTTTGATTTTGCATGTCATTTGGGAGAAAACAGATGAAACAGGAGACCATCATGCTGAGTGAAACCAGCCAGGATCAGACTGCTAAACATCACATTTGTTTCCTCCTGGGTTCCTTCATTTATCAGAGTTACTTCAGTAAAGGGTAGGAACTTTTTTTTACCTTAGGGTCAAAGTAGCAGCTGCAGGGTTGAAATGTTACTCTCCTATAAGAACATGCATTATAAAAGAGACTGAAGTCTTAAACGGAGGGCTTACAGTTGTGACGGTACATGGAGGAACTTTCAGGGGACTTAAGACCTCGGTGAGGGGATGAGGGAGCACGATTTCCTGCTGGAATTTTGTTTTTGTGTTGGTACCAGGAATTGAACTCAGTACCTCACGTTTGCCATGCAAGGGCTGTGCCACTGGGCTATATCGCCCACTTTCCTCTGGAATTTTAAAAAGTCACTTTCTCATGAGCAGTCTTGCATTTGACTGGCAGTTAAAAACTAGCCCTGAAAACCCCCTCATAGTGTCATTTGGTACTTTTCAGAAGGAAAGTGTCAAAATTGCCAAGTGTGAAGATAGTCTAGTACAAAATATTGAAAAGTGTTTCCCTTGCTCTGTATTCTCTCCTCTCCTTTTCAGTAGTCACCCCTAGGAATATAGCAGTACAATTCAATGCCTGGAAAACTGGAGCAATTCTCTTTGCCCCACTGCTTCTGTTCCTCAAGGTGTGGCCTCTGGCTTTGGTCAGAACAAAGCAGCCTTTATCATTTGCTGTCCTGGTTCCCTGGCCGGCCTAAGGCTGAATAGGCTGGTGGGTCCTGGGGACATCGGATTCACACAAAAGTCCCTTTTAATGGTTTTTCTCTTGAAATTAATCTATAGCTTTGTTCTTGAGGAGAATTTGGCCCAAGATAAAGACATTTCAGCTCAGACCTTCAGGAAAATACAATCAGAAGTTTGAGGCCCGTGGTAATCTCCTAAGTGGAAAAATGGGTCTAGGTCTTCATAATGTTTGATAGGAAATGACAGACGTAGCCTACTTCATTCACTGGGTTCCACTTCGGGGTCACAGTGCCACTGCCACGAAATCAGCCACATGCACTAGTAAAAAAGGGAAATGGGTAGACTTTGGTGAGTTCTAGTTTATGTTTAATTCTGATGGCTTGATTTGAAGTGGGAGTAATACTTATATAGAAAAGCCTCAAGCTACAGTGTCACCTTTTATAGTTTGTCCTGTCCTGAGTCTTTGCAATAGTGGCTTCGGTACTGAAGCCTAGGAGTGAAGTGATGTAGAGGGATACTGAGCTG
Source organism: Cavia porcellus (assembly GCF_034190915.1). Taxonomy (NCBI): domain Eukaryota; kingdom Metazoa; phylum Chordata; class Mammalia; order Rodentia; family Caviidae; genus Cavia; species Cavia porcellus. Next base: position 9,762,340 of record NW_026947512.1, on the reverse strand, counting down.
GGCACAGCCTTCAGTGCATCTCTTTAAAACTTTGGCATTCCATGTTTGCAGCTTCATTTCTTTAAGCCTTTAATTACCTACTTTAAGTATCTTCTATTAAAATGGAGTTATTCTGTGGAATATTCTACTAAGCTCTTAGCAGTTGCTACTGTAGCTTCTTATTAGTTATTTAGCAGGTATTAGAGTCAACAAAGGTTTGTCTTTGGAGGATTTTGAGGTATTACTTTACAGATGAGAAAACAGGCTAATAGGAAATAACAGGATCATTTAAGCTTTATGTTTAGAAAAAAGAGAACCAGGATACAATTCAGTTCTTCTCTCTTTTAGACTGGTGAATTTTCTTCTCTTTTATCTGGAATTGATACTGTTTTTGGGATGAAGTTCAGAGACAGAAAAGGGAATCAGAAGGGAAGAAATGAACATTTGCAAAAGAGATAGTTAGATGTGACATTTGATCACAAAACATACTAGAATTACTTTTCTAGACTCTGAAATAAGCATTAGGGACATTAAAGACAGATGAAACAGTCACTATTTTGAGCTTGTAGTTTAGAGACTGAGATAGGCAAATGGATCAACAATTTCACTGAGCATGATGGTAGAAATGAAAGTCATAGGTGTGCATTTTAGAGATGGTTTGCTGTCAGAATTCTCTTGGATGGGGCTGTCAGAATTCTTAGTATAAAAGAATTTGCTGATTCTCATAACTAGAAGGTATATTCAGAGTCTCAAAAAACTGTTGTTAGGATAATATCTTTCAGCTCTTCTTTCATTTGTGTTGACATTAATTTCAAACAGTATCTACAAATGGCACCAAGGATGAATCAGGCACCCACGATCTTGTGTCTTACCAATTTAGCGACTTGGGGTTTTCGGTCAAGCTAATCTCATTGTACTAGCTAGAATCATATGTACATCCTAAAGTAATAAGAGGAGATGGGAGATTCTCGGTGGTCAGATCTGGGTCAAATGTTTACTGTGGAGCTGAATAAATCAGATTAGCCTCACTCACCCAACATGGACTGATTTTGGAGGAAGATTCTTTGTGGTCATGCAAAAACAAAACAAAGTAAAGCCAAGCAAAGCCAAACAAAACAAAACAGAACACAATATAGCCATATGATTTTGGTCACAAAGTGACCAAAAACATATGCTGCAGAAAAGACAGCCTGTTTAACAAATGATGCTGGGGAGAGTAGTTATCCACATGCAGAAGACTGGAGCTAGATCCATGTCTCATACTGTGCTCTAAAATCAAGTCAAATGATCAAAGACTTAGATCAAGCACTGAATTTGCTGGAAGCTAAACTTGGGAAGCCTCAGGAAGACATAGGTCTGAGCAAGGACTTGCTGAATAGAACTCTGATTGCACAAGAAATATCACCAAAAATCAATATATGGGAGTATAGCAAGCTAAAAACCTTCTGTACAGTATAGGAAACAACAGAGCAAAGAAACAACCTACAGAATGGGAAAACATTTTGCTAACAAGTCAGACAAAGGGCAAATGTCTAGAAAATGCAAAGAGTTATAAACACACAAACAAAAAAGAGAAAGTGGGCAATAGAAATGAGTAGAAAGTTTTTTAAATTTAAGATTGAAAAGACACAGAGAAGAAAAATAAAAAAACCCAATACAAGCAAACAACAAGAAACCAAATATAATATCAGTATAGGTTTACAAAACAAGATGACAGGCATTTGACAATGATTGTAATATTGAATATTGTTACCTTTAAGAGGGTTGCTTAGATGAACAGATATAGACATGTAAAATTGATCTGAACATGAGTATTAACTCTTTTTTCCAATAACTAATATAATTAGTAGTATAGTCAGTTTAGCTATCATATGTATGTATATATATATTATATTATATATATGCAAATTTATGTCTTTTTCCTTTTGTCTTCCTTCTCTCCTCCTTTCTCTTATTCTATTTACTTTTCATCTTTGAACACTTTCTCACCCTTACACAGTATTGATTGCAGATTTTGGAACACACATAATTTTTCACTTTCTTACACTAGGGAGACAATATGGTATTTACACATGTGAGTGTGACTTATTTCACTGATGAGTGTGGTCTCAAATTGCATGAGCAGAAACTTTTGAAAAGAAAATGTACAAGTAGCCAATAAGTGCTTGGAAAATGTCCAGCATCTTTAGTCACTAGAGAAATGTAAACCAAAACAACACGAGAGATTCTTTCTTGCTCTATGGCTATCATCAAGGACTCAAAGAACAAGAAATGCTGGTGGTGAGATTGTGTGCATAAAATAATTTTCTACAGGTGCCTATCTCACTGGAGTATGATGACTTTAACTCTTTCGAGAAGACGCCCAGAAGTGGAATGGCTAGGCCAAATAGAATTTCTATTTTTAGTATTTTGAGGAATCTCCATTCTGATCTCTAGTGTGCTTGTACTCAGTTACCTTCCCACCAACAATGTAGAAAATTATTTATGTATTTTGAGACAGGGTCGTCACCTTCCCATCATCGTCCAGACCTAAGCTACAGACTTCATACTAATGTCCAAATCTTTCATTGGCTCCCACAATTTGCACAAGACAAAAACTGACTTCAAAGCAGTGCCAGATGAGGGCAATGTCCCCACTTTAGTCTCCTCTCTTACCTTATTCACTATAATTACATTCTCTTAAGACCACCCTCCTTAAAGCTGATGGAACAGAAAAGAAAATTCAAGGTGAATGTGGTAAAATGGGACAACTACAGCAGTGTCCTGGGGTGGCATAAGACCCATTGCTACAAAGTGAGTGGCTCAAAACAACAAAATTTTAGGCTGGGTCAAGTGTAATCTCAGTACTATAGGAGCCCAAGGCAAGAGAACTGGAAAATTTAGGGGCTTAGTGAGAGAAACCCTGTCTCAAAATACATAAATAAATAAATAAAAAGATCTGGAGAAGTGGCTCAATTCAATCTCCAGTGCAAAAAACAAAAAACAAAAAACGAAAAACAAACAAAAAATCAAAACCCCCCAACCTTTCTTCTTTCACTGTTTGGAAAGCAAAAATCCAAACTCAAGGTGTTGGAGAGATTGGTTCCTTTTGAGAGGAAAGCATCTCATGCCTTTTCCAGCTTCTAGAGGTTGGCAGTAATTCTTGGCATTCCTAGACTTCATGATGGATCAGTCTAACTTCAGTGTTTGTCATCACAGGATGTCCTTGTGCGTGTCTGTGTCTAAGTTTTCTTCCTTTCTCTTTTGGCAACAGAATCTCACTGTATAGCTTAGGCTGGCTTTAAACTCAAGGTCCTTTGGCCTCAGCTTCTGGGTGCTGGGGGAGCATTCATCACCATGCCCAGCTAAATTTCTACTTCCTATAAGGGCAATAGTCAATGGAATTATTTCATTTGAAGACTTTTTTTTTAATCAGTACATGTTTTCAGTACATGCATTTTTAATCATCTTGGGGACCTGGTACATGTACATAATATAGTTTGTTTTTTATTTAATCCTCTTTCCTGCTCTTCTCTCCAACCTCAAGTTTATTTTCCCCCCTTCATATTCTTGCTGGTATTATTAATCTTAGTGCATACTTATGGCATGTAATATCCGTGTTCATTGAGGTTATTAGGACCTTGTACCTGGCATCGGTTCATGCTACCTACTCCTCCATTCTTTCCCCTACACCCCTTGTTTTAGGTCCCCCAGACTCCTTCCTTCTGCAGAGATTCATCCTTTTGTCTCACTCTATCTTTCCTTTTTTTTTGTCTCATTCTATCTTTCCTTTATTTTTCTCTTAGTTTGAACTTTGCTTTACCCATATGAGAGGTAACATATGATATTCAAGTTTGTGCCTCTGATTTGTTTCACTCAATATTATATTTTCTAGGCACATCCAATTTCCTGTAATTGTCTCAAATTTGTCCCTCTTTATTTTAGAGTTGGGAGACATGAAATCTATTTAGATGAACTGACTTTTTTCAGATTCACTTCGTAAAGTGGCTAACTCATCTTGGTTTGCCCTGGATTTTCCTGCTCTTAGAATACCTAGGTCTTGGGAACCATCTCATCATTCCCACGTTTGAAGCAAGCTTTCCAAAATCCTCAAGGCAAAGGTTCCATTGCGGATCTTCCATATTTATCACTTTGCCTCTTTTTCTCCTTTATCATAATATCCTGTGCAAATTTTAACAAGTATCTGCTGTCTAAAAGTATGTGAATTAAGAAGCCAGAGCTAAGAGCAGCGAAGGAAATTCATCCAGTTTCCAGGATTTGACTTTGTTCCATTCATGCCCTGAATACTGAGGTTAGGAGAGAGTGAGTGTTGAAAATGGAGGATACACAGTCAGAATACTATTTATAGCTTAGGAGGAGTCTTTGCTTAAGTTACTGGCTTTTCTTCAAAGGACAAACAGCTCCAAAATTCCAGAGGAAACCCCTGGAAAGGAACTTTTGCAGTAGAAATCACCATGTAAATTTCCCTAATAAGATCAAAGCCCATGTCCATTGGTGATGTCTTGTTCTATTTCCTTTCATCCCTGAAGATGCATCCCTGAAGATGTCTCTGATGCAATTTACAGACTGTGATCAACCAAATACTTGTCATAATTTCATAGTCAAAGTATATTTATATGGTTGTCGTTATAGTAACCATCAATAATATTAATAAAACCCTGTCTGGTTGAACTAGATGAACGGGACATGTAAACACAGATGAGAAGAGTCATATCAGATGCCAACATAAAACAATATAAGCACAACAGGCTGTATGCTGATTTTCACCTTCCCGTGCTCCCCAGCAGCCACTTCTGTTTTTATTATGCCTGAAAACACTCACTGACTTTGAGTGTTAACAATAACAATCTGCTTTGACCTTGAGAAATGAGAAAAAGATTAACAGCTCACCATAAGTTTCATACTCTATATAGAGGTTCCCTGTATGATATTTGTGCATTGTTCACCAATTACGGTCATCATAAAACACATTGTCTACAAAGCTTGTTTTGATTGAATATTCACTTTGCACATGTTGGTGACTTAAATAGTGGCTGATTTTAGCTGGAGGGCAATGAACACAATAGCTTGGTGATCACTAGATTTGTTCAGATTCTCTGCTTGTAAAATGAAAGCAGACCTTAGAGGCTGTAGTGGTAGTCTAATGAGATAAGTAAACAGAATCAGTAGCGCAGTGATATAAATGAACTCCAAAGGAAATCTCACAGAAGGCTGTTGAACACAGTGATCATGGATCATGGACTTTGAATTTAGTTCAAGTTCTATCCTTTATGTTTTCCGTCTTGGGCAAGTTTAGTAAATCTTTCTCACGTTTAGATGTGTTTGCATATCTACTGATTGGATTAATAGTACCCACATTATTGAGCTATTATGAGAATGTAATCACATTATCCACCAAAGATCCTTACTTCTATGCATTAATCCTGACCAAGACTCATACAGAGGCCATTGCTGATGTTGTTAATAATAATTATATTATCCCTGTGCCAGGACATGCATGTGACAGGTCAGTGCTGACACTAAAAGTTTGATGAAAAACATTATTGGTGAGGAATCGGGGAAAGAGTGGGGTTAGACAGCTAATGATTATGGCTACTTTCTATCCAACCTCAGTAAGCCCTGGAGCTACAGAGCCCAGGCATCTCAGTAGATTCCCAGCTTATTTCAGTGACGGACTGGAAGTCCCATTCTGAAACTTTTTTTTCCAATTTCTAATTTTTACTTTCAAAGTATAAATTAGTGCTAGAAATCATCAGATTATATCATCTATTTCTTCTAGATTTTAAATGCATTTTTACATATTTCTCATTTTCTTTTTTCCTTCTATTCTTTTCACTGTAAGTTCTCAACCTGGCTATTTCCTTCCTTCCTTGTCCACTCACAGGGCCAGCATTTGGTTATACACAGTATTTATGGGTCAGAGAACTTTGCTACCAGGGAGAGGAGTGAGAAGCACTTTTCTCAATTTTATTCAACCATCGTTTTGCTGGTTGCGGAGAAGTCTTTCATCTTTAGTAATTCTCCTTCTTCTGATATTTTTCTTTTGCTTAATTGAGAAAAAACACTGTTTTTTTTTCAAGAATGTTCATTGTTCCTAACTTACTTTACAAAACTTTCACTGGGAGGGTTCTTACTGTCAGATTTCTATTAAAAATATATTTGAAGTGATTTAGGCTTTCTTTAAATATGATCTTTAAGGCTCTTTTGATTTTTATCCATCACCCAGTCTCCAGCCACTCCTATGTATTGAGATACTTGTCATTGTATCTATATATTAGTTATTTACACATAAAAATTTGCCTTCAAACTTAATAACTTTTCACAAGGCACATTCATTAGGCCAGGTTTGTGGGTCAGGAATCTGCGTGTGGGGGAGGTTGGTGCCTATGCTCATGATCTCTCACAAGCTTTCCAACAAAGTGTTCAAGAGGGTGTCACTCTTACTAAGGAGCAAGACTGAGGTGGCACCTTCTCCCAAGCTCAGACATTCATATTGTTGTTGCCAGATTTAGTTTCTCATAGGCTTCTGGACAGGAGACCACAGCTCCTCACTGGCTACTGCTTGAGGACTCATCAGTCCTTGCCATGTAGGCATCTTCATGGGGCATGTCATAATACAGCAGCTGGTTTCAAGTGTTTGGGTTAGAAGCCACATCTGTACCCCTACTTTTGGAAGTGACATTGTTTCAGTTGCTGTATTCTGGATTAGAAGTGGGTTGTTGGATCTGTCCCACTTTCAATTCCTTCAGGTATAGGAAATTACCAGGATGTGGGGGATCAATGACAGTCATTTTGAACACTGGCCATGAGCAGTCATCTTATGTTATGAGCTGAGAGAAAATAAACAATAATGTACAAAAACAAAAACAAAAAAAGAATAGAGATTGTGTTCACAATCTGCCTTGACTCCTGATATCTTTACAGTTCCTAGTTATGTTCCTCATGAGAGTTTAACAAATTACTTGCTTTTGGATTCCCTGATACATCGCTATATTTTGCTCAAGAAAACATCTTTCTCTCCTTAGGAGAGCTTGAGTAATTTTTGCTTTTTACCACTAAGAAAGCCTTGACTGAGATAAATTGTATGCCACCAGCCCAGGTTTAGGTCTATATTAGATTCTTAAATCACAGTTGCTGAACTAATTAAACAAATCCTTGAGCTATTCTAGTGTGTTCCCTGTGGAACTGTGGCATCATCTTAAACACAGTCAACAGCAGCGAGAATATTCTGTTTTGGTGTTTGGTGTCAAGCACTGCTTCCAGAAGATAGGATTTCATGCAGGCTGAGAGATTAAGCCAAATCATGGTGGTGTTTGTTGCTTACTGTATCTGTTTTTATTCAGTGTTACAATATTTGTGTGAGGAACAGACAGACTCACTGCCGTGGGTCGTGACATTCCATGCATAGATGACTGAGCTGAGGGGAGAAGATGGGGCTGTAATAACTGGGGAAGGGAATTGAAAGTTGCCCACAATGCATTCCTTTCTCCAAATAGTCTGAGGCAGGAGACTTTATCATTAGTCTCAGCTTGGTCCAATGTGTTTTAGACTTTCATTCTTTGGAATTTTTTTTTTTTTAAATCATTCTCCCTTGTGAAGGGCCTGGCTCTGTGGTACTATGGACTGACTATGCGGTTCTCAAAATCCCATGTTTTGGCAAAATGTAGAAATTCTTGTGAGAATGACTGTGGCTCATCATCAGAGATAATCCTTTCAGGAATTTCATGTCTGGCAAATGTGACCTTTAATTTGCGGACTCTTGTGGTAAATTGGTACTGCTTAGGCTTTCCAGTCTTGAGATTTTTATTGTAGTTGTCCTCTCTAATGATACAGTCTCCATTACTTTTCCTTCCAGATAAACATATTGGTGGCAAAGTTATGCTGTGGTCTGGTTGTGGAGCCTTGGGGTGTAATTAATTCTTTTAAAATATGTACACCTTTCAAGAGAGTTTGGGCATTTGCTGATGAGTTGGCTATTTACTAATGAATCTACTGCACTAGAGTGGGTTGTTAATGGCATTTTATTCCCTGACTGGGACCATGGCAGAGTTTGGAAACTTCCAGAGACAATGAAGATTATCCATTTCTCAGTCTTCAGTTCAATCAGCCTTAACTGATCCAATGTTTGAACACAGTTTGTGAGATTCTTGCCTTTACCATACTATTTTTAAGTTGAACTCGTCTCTTTATTAATTATGTTTTCTACATCCCGGAGAAGTCTAACTTCATTGTTTCTTCTTTCTACCAATGTTCTGTTTCCTAAAAGACTTCTTAAGATAATAGATTCACATTTGCTTAGAAGCCAAACATAATGTTGTGTTCCCAAGTTTTTCAAGCTCACCAAGTGGCATTTCTGTAACACTGAGTAACAACAGTCAGATTCCTTCAAGTTTTGTGGAAGTCCTCTCCTCTCTCTAAGTATTTCTGAGAATGCTTACTTTGCAACAGACATGATCACATATCACATAGTTACTCATTTGCGTTATCCCACAATACATACAAAACAGTTTCAGAATAACAACAGCACTCTCTCAATCAACAGTGTGATTTACATTCTATTTTTGAAGTTCCTTTGGTTTTCCTCTCCATGTGGTTATGTGACCAGCTAAATACACATTTAGATTTTAGTTTCATTTTCTTTTAACATGTTTAGAAATAAAATTTTTGTGTTACAGCCATGTGCCTGGGTCCATTGTTAAATTTATACAAGATGTATTTAGAGAAGTCCTGGATAACCCTGCCTACTCCACAATATTCTTCACACTCCACATAATTAATTTGTAAAATTATGAATTATCCTTTCATTTTCTTTGTTCTACAGATCTACTACATAAATATTCTTTACTATGTAGTTTGAAAATTTTGTATTATATGTAGTGTTTAGAAAAATTATCATTTTGGTATTACCTGTGAATAAATACATTTTAAAGTTTCCTCTTGATATGGACACATGGACACATTTTATTTCTTTTTCTTGTCTAATTGCAGTGGCCAGAAGTTTCAGTTTGATGCTGAATAGAAGTAGTGAAAATGTACATCCTTGTTTTATTTTTAATAAATAGACTTTCACCATTGAGCAGTATGTTAATGGTAGGATTTTTATAGTTGCTCTCTAGCACATCAAGAAAATTCTCTTTTACTTCTAAATCATTAAGAATTTTTTTCTTTATATCAGGGAGATGGCTTTTCAGATGTTTTTTCTTCTTCTTTAGATGATATATGGTTTTCTAGTTTAGTTTTTTAATATGGAAAGTTGTATTGATTTATTTAAAATCAATCTATATTCTGTGTTTAAAATAAGATTCAATTTGATAAAACTGTTTAGAATTTGAGCAGCTGTGTTCATGATAGATATTTGTCTATAATTCACTTTTTTTAAAAAAATGTCTTTTCGAGGTTTGGAATTAGGGTAATCTAGGTCTCATATAATAAACTAAGAGTATTCTCTTTCTTCAATGATCTGGAAGAGTTTGTATGAAATTGGCATTATTTCTTCCTTAAGTATTTGAAGGAAATCATCAGTGAAAGAAATTAGGCTGTAGTTTTCCTTGTAAATAGATGAAAAGTACAGATTCAATTTTTAAAGTAGACGTACATTATTCAAATTATTTATTTCTTCCTGTGTAAACAGTAAGCTTGTATCTTTCAAAAAAATTAGTCGGTGCCATCTAACTTACTGAATTTACTTGTATATGGTTGTTCATATTCCTAGCTGTCTTAATATTTTTAGATCTTGTAGTGATGTCATCTTTCTCACATCACACACTGAGTCTTGCTTCTCTGTTACTTTCCTTGCCAGTCTGGCTAGAAGTTAATAAATTTTATTTTTTCATCTTGAAGTACTTTTTACTTAACTGATTTTCTCTATTGTTTTCTCTTGCATACAGCATTAGATTTAATTCTAATCTTTTTATTAATTATTTTGCAGATAACCAGATTATTTGGCTATGTTTATAATTTGGCAAGTTAAAGTGAAAACTGCAGTCATTTACTTGAAACTGTTATAATTTTCTAGTGAAGATATTTATTGCTTAGAATTTCTTTCCAACACGTATTTGATTGTATCCCATAGATTTTTAGATTTTTTTCACTGTCATACAGTTTAAAACACTTCCTAATTTTTCTTTTGACTGCTTTTTTGTTCTTTAGTTTGTTTAGATAGTTTCTCATATAGATTATGTTTTATTTTTAATTAGTTCCTTTGATGTATGAGAGCATACTTTGTATGATTTGAGTTCTTTCGCATGGAGTCTAACTTAATGGCTCAATTACGAGTAGTGTGTGTGTGTGTGTGTGTGTGTGTGTGTGTGTGTTTCATGTGCACAGCTGAAGGAACAGAGAATGTGTGTGGAGTTGTTTTAAATGTTTTCTAAGTGCCAATTAGGTCTTATTGGTTTAAATGTCACTTAAGTCTTCCATATACTTGTTAAATGTGTCAATTCAATTATTAAAAGTGTTGAAATCTTTGTTAACATTTCAATTCTATTGGCTTTGCTACATTAATTTTAAAACTCTGTTATTAAAATATATTTGTGCACTATTGGCCCTTTGATGAATGATCTCTTTATCATTATGGTATGAACTTTGTGCCCCTGGTAATGTTCTCCTCAATACAACCTGGTCTGATATTGGTGTATGTATTCCATCTTTCTTTTTTTCTAGTATTAGCATACTGTGTAATTGTTCTTTTCAATCTTTTATTTTTGACCTCTTCATATCTTTATTTTTAAAATAAATTTCATATAGGTAGTAAGTGTTAGAGTCTTATCTTTTTATCCAACTTAATATTTATCTTTATATTAAAGTATTTATCTATAATTTACAGACCTGTGATTCTTGAGATAAGCTAGGTATCTATTACTGCCTTGCTATATGCTTTCTATTGTCCAGTTTTGCCCCTGTTCTCTTTTCTGCCATATTTTGGATTGACTTTTTATGATTCTATTTAATCTTTGTTTGTTTCTTATCTATAATTATTTTTTTCTTTCCTTTTCTGGTTTATTTTATTTTTTAGACTGATTTAGAATTTACAGCATATAACTTTCCACCTTAAGTGGTTTTATACCGCATTATATGCAATATAAGAACTTTTAAAAAGTACATTTTTAGGGGCTGAGGATTTAGCGGCATAAGTGCCTACCTGGCAGGTGTGAGGTCCTGAGTTTGATCCCTGGTTTCAGAGGAAAAAAAAAGTACGCTTCTATTTTTTTCTGCCTGTAATTTTTTTCCTCCTGTGGTTTTGCTGTTGTTTGCATTTATTTTACTTTTATATATGTTACATTGTTATGTTGGACACATCATTACCCCTTTGAGTTAAACTTTCATTGACGTTTTAAGGAAATCTAAATAAAGATTAACGTAGTCATATATATTTATTAAGAAGCAACTATTTAAAGCATCCTTAAATCTCTATCATTTCCCTTATGACTGTAGGACTTTTAACAGTTTTTGTAGTATAATCTGTTGGTGATGAATTCTTTTAGCCTTTAAAGAAATACTTGAAAATATAGTTAACTCATGTTTTGTTTTGAAACATTTTTATAAGTTTAAGAATTGTAGATTGAAAGTTTTTTTCTCATTTCTTTGAAGACATCATTTTATTGTCATCTAACCTACATTATTTCTGATGTCACTTTGTTCAGAATGTGCTGTGTTTGTGTGGCCACATTTAAGATTTTATCTTCATTTCTGGATTTAAACAGTTGATTATGATGTGCCTTGGGACAGTTTTCTTAATGGTTCATGCATTGGAGTACGCTGAGAGTCTCTGACTTGTAAATTTCACTTTTCATCAAATTTAGACAACTTTTGGCCACTGTTTTTCTCAAAAAATGCTTTTGTTTCTTCACTATATTTTATCTGGGGACTTGGTCTACACATATCTTAGTTTCACTTGAAGTTGTCCTAAAAGTCATGGATATTGTATTTATTGTTTTCAAAGTCTATTCTTCTGTATGTTTTTTATTTTGTATATTTCCATTGCTTCACTTTCCTGTTCACTAATCTTTCTTTCTTTGAAGTCTAATCTACTCTCAAATTCACCCAGTGACTTTTCATTTTCAGAAGCTTTATGTATATTTTCCATGTCTCTACATAATATATTCCATGTGTCTTCTAGCTTCTTGAGCGTAGAAAACAAGATTATAATTTTTTTGAGGTAAGATCTCTCTATGTAATTCAGCCTGCCCCTGAACTCACTATGTAGCCCAGGCTCAAACCCATGGTGATCTTCCTGCTTCAACTCCTGAGTGCTGGGATTACAGGCATGAGCCACGCTGCTGGTCAAAACATATTTATAATTTATAAAGCACCAGTGAATAGTTAACCATGGTGCCCTTGGTAAAAGACAATAACATGGCCCTGATTCATCACAATACCTGTGCTTTAAATGATTCTCTGACTGATTTAATGTTGCTAACATTTCATCATTGAGTGCATATTGGGAGGAGATGTTCGAGGAGATCACACCATTACATTGTACCTTTACCTTGCAGATACATGGAGCTTAAATAACCTCAGAAGTACAGGTTACACTGTAATGTAGTAAAGTAATTAGCACCTGGTGAGTGATAATATTTACTACTTTTTTAAAATATAAATTAATCATAAATTCATATTATTTAACTTTTTTTGTTTCTTTGAGACAGGATTTTACTATATAGTCCAAGACTAATCTTTGAACTTACTATTCCAGGCCTGCCTCAAACTCATGGCAATACTCCTGCCTCAGTCTCCCAAGTGCTTGAATTTCAGGCATGCACCATCAAGCCCAGGTATATTATTTAATTTAAAATAATGAGTACTTTTAATTATTGGCTTCAAAATTCAATTAAGCAAGTGACATTATTATATGTATCTCTGAATAACACTTATTTCAGTATCTTTGCCTGTGGACTTTGTGTCATTGCTAGATCAGTTTTGTTTAATTTTTTACCCTGTTCAGGTCATCTTTAACTCCCTCTTTTTGGTAATTTTGATCAGATGGCAAATAGCTATAAATTTTACTGTTTTGCATCCTAGCTATTTTTATACTATTACAAATATTTTTACCTCTTGTTCTGTGACACCACTTAAGTTCTTGGAAACAGTTTTATCCTTTCTAGTTCCGATTTTATTTTATTTTATTTTTTATAGAATCTGGGCAGCATTTAGTGCAGGGATACTTTTTCCCCAATAATGTGGCAACAGTTTTTTGAGTACTCTACCAAATGCACTGTAGATTAAGTTCTCACTGCTGGTTTGTGGGAATTGGAATCATTCCCAAGAGTTCCAAGACTCTTCTTCAAGAATCTTCCACTCCTTTTAGGTGGTTCGTTCCTTGGTTTGGGCAGTTTTCTTACATGAATGAGATGATTAGTTTTCAGATGAAAACTTAAGAGAGACTTTCTGCACATTTCGAGATACATTAGTCTTAATAACTCAAATTATATATTCTTTTATTTCTAATACTTTTCCGAGTTCTATGTTCTCTTTTCTAAGATTTTAAAGCATAATATATGCTATTCTTTCAGTGTTGCCATCATTTCCTTAATTGATTTCTAACTCATTTTGAAATATTAGGTTACAATTTTCATGTGTTTTACAGACATGACCTTTTGGAGTGCTTTTGTTGTTTGAAAGGATTTTATTCTGCTCTTTATTTCCTTTTTTTAAAAATTATAATGTTTTATGGGATTGGACCACAGTCCTCGTTTGTGGCTCATTTTAAGTGAAATGAGGTTTTCTGTATTTTCAGGATGGTGGGATGGGCCAAAATAGTTCTTCAAACATCATGGCTTGAGGGCTTCCTTCTCTGTTGTTTTCACAAAATGATTGATAAATGGCCTCATGTTTCTGAGATTCTTTTCTCCTATACCAGAAACTCTTTTTGCTCTCATTTCCCCGTCTTATTCTATATGAATAGATTCTTAGGGATTTCTCCTCCTTGCTGGGCTTAAATCTGAATTCATATTTTACTTTTTTAGTTTTCAGAGTACAGACAGCCTAAGGACTCAGCTTCTTCATTATTTGTTGTATATTCTTTGAATTTAACCTGAAAATAAAACTCTTCCAGTTTAGCTACTACTCCTAGGTTGGCCTTTGTCCTTCCAGTGAGTATGGAGGGAGGGTTTTGGAGATGCCATTCTTAGGTTTATCAGACACCTTATTTTCCTCTGTTTCTTTTGTATAATGAGGTGCTATGTAAATATTATGGTTATTGTTGATTGTATCTGTGTCTCTTGCTCTAATTTGGGTGGTTTGTGATGATTCTTGTCTTCTAGTTGTGTGGTGATTTTTCCGTGAGTACTATTCACCTATGTGTGGCAGGTAGACTGCTTGTTCCACCCTGAAGATGTCCTCATCCTAATTCCTGGAACCATGCCTACTGTCCATATATTACCTTGTATGCAAAGGGACTTTGTAGCTGTAGTTAAATCAAGGATCTTGAGATAAAGACATTGTATTGCATTAGACAGATGAGTTCATTGGAATTTCAAGGTATTTGTAAGTGAAAGAGGAAGGCAGGAGAATCGAGGAAGGACATGTGATAATGGAAACAGTGTTAGACAGATGCAATGCGAGAGTCGCTGGCTTTGAAGACAGTCTAGGATCATGACTGCATACAAAGAAAAGGGGAACTTGAATCTTTGTAACTTGCCTAATTCACATTATTTTATTACAGTGGTGTATACACTTTATGAGGCAGGTGCAAAAGTTATCATAAGCTTGGTGTCTTCAAAGAATAGAAATTTATTTTCTAACAGTCTGGAGATGTTTGAAATGCAGGTGTTATGTCACTGTACACCTTCCAAAGCCTCTAGGAAAGAATGCTTCAATGTTCTTCCAAATTCTGACAGCCCCAAGCATTTCCTGTGCTGTAAAATTTCAAATTTTACTTTGTCTTCAGCTAGCCATCGCCTCTGTGTCAGTGTCTTTTTTTCCGATTTCTTATACACAAGTACTTGTTGTTGGATTTGGGGCACTCTTATTTAGGATGACCTCATCTTGAGATTATAAATTAATTATATCTGCAAATTTCCAAATAAATTTACATTTGTATTCCACAGGTTAGGATGTGGACATCTCTTTTATAACTTTTTAAAATAATTTTTAATTCATTCTTTTTATTGTATATGTTTATGGGGTAGAATTGTTGATTTATTAAATAGATACAAGGTATAGTAAAAAAAATCTGGGGAGAGTGGGAAGGCTATAGTTCACAATAACTTACATATTTTATGTGTATCTTATTTTAAAAGCTGTCTGTCTACTTGTTTGACTTCATGTCCCAGAGCATCTTTAGGTTCACTGTAAATATTGGGTGAAAGACAGAAGATATTTCATTTATCCCCTGCCTCCATAGTGGCATATCCTCTGCCACTGTGCCAAGACGTTTTGTGTTGCTATAAACAGAATGCCACAAACTTGATAATTTACAATGAACAGAAATTTATTTCTCACAATTCTGGGGGCTGAAAAGTTCAGGAGAGGCTTGTGCCTGGTGAAGGATTTCTTATTACACGAAGTTTGATGATGTGGAAGTGCTAAGATGGGAGCCGGGATGGGAAGACCCTTCTTATAACCCCACTCTTATAACAATGAGCTCATTTCTACCATCACAGTATTAATCTGTTCCCTCTGTTTCAGTCTAATCACCGCTTATGAAGTTCTACCTGACACACGGTGATAGTGAGAACTGATGTAAATAGCACAGTGTTTTTAATTTTAAACTGTACTTATTCACTGCTCGTACATGGGAAAGTTCTTACTTTTGTTTTTTTAATTTTTTTTTTGTTTTATTAGCACACATTTGCAATTCATGCAGCTTACAGTCATTTTGGGGAGTGGCTCTGTGTATGTGTTACAGTTTGTTTCTTTTTCTTTAGTGCCCTTCCTCCCCCTGGCCATCCTCCTCTAGCTCTCCTATCGCTCTTTGCATACTTGTTGATATTATTTGTCTTAGCTCAGTTATGACACAGAATTTTACACTAATTGGGTTTATGTGGTTCCTGCACAAGGTTTATCTCTATTCTTATTTCCCTTTTCCCTTCCCCTCTTCTTTATCCCTCACCATTGTTCCCTTGGACCACTTCCCTATTACAAAAGATCCATCTCTCTTGTCCATTTCTACCCATCTTTTTATTGTTTCCTTTGTGTGTACTTTGCATCACACAGATGAGAGAAACAATATAATATTTAAGCGTGTGTGTTCAGTTTTTTCACTCAACTTTGTGTTTTCCAGGTGCATCCAATTTCCTACAAATGTCTCAAATGTGTCATTCCTTATAGCAGAGCAGTGTTTCATTATATATGGATATTACATTTTCTTTACGTAATCATTTGTTGATGGCTGCTTTCAGGATTAATCTATTCTGAATTGTGCTGCTATAAACATTAGTGTAAATGTATCCCTGTAGTATGAAGTCTTAAGCTCTTTGGGGGAAGATACCTAGTAAGGGAAGAGCTAGGTCTTAGGGAATTTCTAATTTCAGTTCTTTGGGAAATCTGCATACTGATTTCCATTAATGGTTGTATTAATTTGCATTTCCACCAACCATGCAGGAGGGTTCGTTCCTGTTTCATCGTAGCCATTCCAACATTAATTATTGCTTTATTTCTTAATGGTTGCCATGTTTATTAGTCCTCTGTTTGAGGAGTAGCTAGCAATTTTTTCTCATTCTATAGATTGTCTGTTCACTCTCCTGATTGATTCTTTAGCTGTATAGGAGGATGTTAGTCTGATATATTGCCATTTGTTGATTCTTGCTGCTATTTCTTGTGTGTTTGAGGTTCTGTTTAGAAAATCCATTCCTATACCTGTATCTTCAATTGTTTTTATCTTCCAGTAGGTTTAATGTTTGTGCTTTAGTGGTTAGGTATTTGATCCATTTTGATTTTTAATTTAGTATAGATGAAAGATAAGAGTCCAGTTTCATTCTTTTCCAAATTGATAACCTGTTTTCTCAATACCACTTATTGAACAGGCTATCTTTCATTCAACGTATGCTTTTGGTCCCTTTATAAAAGCTCAAATAATTGAATATATCTGGAGAGGTTTCTGTATCCTTAATTCTGTTCCATTAATCTACGAGTCTGTTTTTGTCCCAGTACCATGCTGCTTCTATCATCATTGCTTGAAATTTAGTTTGAAGTCCAGTGTTGCTGTGCTGCCTGCTTTGTACTTCTTGCCCAACATTACTTTTGCTATTCTTTGTCTCATCTGATTCCATGTGAATTTCAGGATTTTTTTTCTAGATCTGTATGTTGCTGGTATTTTGACTGGGACTGCATTGAATCTATGCAATAGTTTGTCCATTCTGACAGCATTTGTTCTGCCTATTCAGGAACAGGGAATATGTCTCCATTTCATTATGTTCTCTTCAATTTCCTTCTTTAGAGTTCTGTAGCTTTCTTTGTAGATGTCTTTCACTTTATTGGTTAGGCTTTTTCCTAGATATTTCATTTTTCTTGAAGGTACTGTGAATGGTATCGTTTTCACAATTTGCTTCCCATCTTGTTCATTATTGATGCTGTTCAATGAAAGTAGAAATCAATACAGAAGAAACTTTGGAAAAGGTAAAATCTCTTGGAAAATGACCACCATGCTCCTACACAACCAGTGTGTCACAGAAGATATTCAAAAACTTCTAGAAGCAAATGACAATGACTATACAGTGCAACGAAACCTCTGGGATGCTATGAAGGCAGTGCTAAGAGGAAAATTCACTGCAGTCAGCTTTCACATTAGGAAACAATGAACACCTGAAGAAATAACCTCATGAGAAATCTTAAAATACTTGAGAAACAACAGCCAACGAGCCCCAAACCAAAATTAAGGAGAGAAATATAAAGATGAGAGTGGTAATCAATGACGCTGAGACTAAAAAGACTGCAAAAACTGAATCAAAGAGCTGGTTCTTTGAAAGAATAAATAAAATAGATAAGCCCATAGCTAGATTCACCAAGGGAGGAAAGACTTATACCAATGCAATTAGAAATGAAAAAGGTGAAATCACAATGGACCTTGGAATCCAGAAGATAGTAACTACTTGGAAAATTATATGACAGCCAGTTAACAAATTTTGAAAAAATGGACAGATTGCTAGATAGATTTCTACTGAAAGTAACCCAGGAAGACATGGATGTGATTAAAAATCCAATAACAAGCAATGAAATTGATCCCGGTAATTAAAAAATTTACCAACTAAAAATCCCCCAGGATCGAATGGATTCACTGCTGAATTCTAAATAATTTTTATTTATTTTTGCACTTCTAAAAATTTTATTTTAAATAGGGTAGAACCAAGGAAAATAAAACAATAAAATCAATCAAGATAAACTAGTATAAATGATACGGGACTTCAAAACCTTACAAAATCAGCAATAGTTACCAGTCTGCCTCTTGTCTTCAAAACAGCTGCAGCCTTCAGAAATAGTAAAAATTGAACAGAACAGACTAGAGCAGGAACAATAAAAACAAAACAATGAATGCAATAATGGACTTCAAAATAAGCTAACAGTAAATCCAAAATGGTTACCATAATATATCTTGCTATCTTTTGAATTGCTGCTCCTGCCATCAGATTTAACATAATCAAATAAAATAAAGGAGAATAAAACAATGAAAATGATATGGTTTCCAGGTGGGTATCACTTCCTGGGGAGGCCCTGTTCTCTCCCCACGCAGTCTGTGAGTGGCGTTGACTCAAGGACAGAGGTTTGGGTGTGGCTGTTCCACTCCGGGCAGCTGCCCGCATATGGTGCTAGTTTCCCACAGGGACCACCTCCTTTCTAAATAATTTTTAAGGATGTCATATCATCTATATTCTCCAAGCTCTTCAAATGATTTGAAAGGGATAGAGTGGTCTTAAATTTATTTATGGAAGTCAGTATCACCCTGCCCTCAAAATGGATAAAGACCCAACTAAAAAAGAGAACTATAGGTTAGTGTTTTTAATGAACACAAATGCAAACATTCTCAACAAGATATTAGCCAATAGAATGCAGCACGTTATTATTAAAGTGATACATCACGATCAAGTAGGCTTCATTCAGAGATGCAAGTGTCAGCATATGGGACTTTAAAATTTGGTGTCATACCAAAACTCTAATTTCTGGCATCAAGGATCAGTATGAGAAAATATAATGCATAGAATTTCCCTTAGATAATTGCAAATATGGTATTTAAAATATGAATAAATCAAAACAAAAATGACCAAAATCTTTCTAAATTTTGGTGTCTTGTTTCATTGCTATCTAATTTTAGTTTCATTTTAGTTGTACATGACTCTAAGTTATAAATTTGAATTCTATCTTGTATGGTTAATTTTTTGAGGGTAACAGTTTCATTACTAGATTGAGATGTACAGAGCTGGACTAATTCTTAGGAAAATTAACTTCTAATAGCTATGACTTTTTTTTTGTCCAGTTAAAATGGATCATTGGTGGAGCATGTTGGAAGTAGCCTAGACTCAATGTGTAGATCTTTGCATGTGAATAGTAGAGATCAGTGATGTAATACTAGATTGCACCTTTCTGTGGTTTACTTATTTATTTTGGTTTCTTGAGACAGGGTCTTGCAATGCAGTGAAGGCTGGCCTTGAACTCACTATGTAGCCCAGGCATGTCTTGAATTGGAATGATTCTCCTGCCTCAGCCTTCTAAATGCTGGAATTACAGGTGCACGCTATTGTGTCTGGCTGTTTTTATTTTATGTTAAGATATTTTTGTTGAAAAACTATACAAATTGGACTGTTGTGTGTCCTCATGAATAAAAATCTCAGAGCAAAGATAAAAGTGAAACGTTAAACTTGTTATTTTAATTGCTTTAAATGCCTGTTATTCTGGAAGAACTAATTTAATTTAAATCCTGGTGCCCCATATTTTTTAATTGAACTGTCCTCTAAAACTTGAAACCTCTTCTATTTAATCTTGAGTGATTCTCTGAGGATTTGGAAACAGCCTTCTCAGTCACTTGGTCCAAATTTATTAGCTCAGAGCTCTCCTGTTCCTCACTGTCTTTCTTTTTGCTAAATGGCTCCTCTGGTTTTCAACTTGGTTTCTGAAAAGGTTCAGTGCTTTTCCCTATGGAAGTTTTGAAGCCATCTAACAAAGAATTATCATACTACAAAGGATTTAAGGTAATATGGGAATAGAAAAAATTACTAAAAATTTGTTCTATTAAGAGCAAATGAAGCAGTTTTAATAGTGTTGAACTTCACACAAACCTATTTAACATGTTTTTCTCAATCTTCTGTATTTAAAAGAAGAGAGGCATTAAACAACTGAAAGGAAAAGTGGGCATCGTGACTCACAGCTGTACCCCAGATACTTGGGAGGCTGAGGCAGGAAATCACAGGTCGGATACCATCTTGGGAAATTTAGCAAAACACTGTCTCAACATAAAATTAAAAAAGAGCTAGGGATATACCTTAGTAGTATAGAGCTTGCCTCGCAGATATAAAACCCTAGGCTTAATCCTCCTTATTGGAAAAACAAAACAAAACAATTTAAAGGCAGATAAAGACCTAAAGGCAGATGAGTAAATAAAAGCAAGAGAGCATCTAACTGCTTATATTCATCTACATATATGAAAAAAATAATAGGAAAAAGAAAGGAGAAAAAAATTTATTGTATTCTAAGTATGTTTCTGTTGTTGGCTTCCAGTTTCACTCTAATATGGTGTGAGAGATCACTTTGCATGATTTCCATTTCCAAGAATATATTATGGTTTTTATTATTATCAGCATGGTCTATTTTGGGTTAAAAATTTCCTAGAGTGGGAAAATATATGAAGGCAAAGAGTAGTTCAGTGGCTGCCTAGGTTTAGTAGGGAGGGATTAGGAGTGATAGCTAGTGGGTAGAGTGTGTTGTTTTGAGGATAACAAAAATGATCTAAATTTGATTGTGGTCATAGTTGTACCATTTTGTTAATGTGCTAAAGTCTACTGAGCCTCATACTCAAAGGCTTTAAATTGTGTGGTGTGCAGATTTTAGCCTTTGCCATGCTTCATAACAGACAGCAGGTATCTCATAGGTAAGCAGAGAAAAGGGGGCCAAACTCCTATTTTTATTACAAAAGCCCACCGCTGCAATTTTAACTCTTGTGATAATGACATTTTTCTATTCACTTTCTCCCATAATGTAATCATTTCTTTTTATGTCCTACCTTTTGACCCTATTGCACTGAAGATGTAGTTTTCAATGTATAAATTTCAAAACATAGCATAAACATTGTGGAAAACTTTCAGAAGGCCAATGTCAATTTTTATAATAGAAAATATAGATTTCAGGAATTACAGGTGAGCCACTTCGATGTTAATGCACGCAACTGTCCAGGATACACTTGTCTGTGTCCTGGAATTCTGCTCTTCCGCTCGATGTTAGATCCTCTTAATTTCCATTAGCCTCTGAGGAAAGAGGTAACTGTGACACTTCAGAATGAAATAATAGATAAATAGCTTCAGAGATTTAGAAAAGCATACCATTTTACTCTAGGAACCAGGATAAGTTCACTGATAGAAATTTATGTCAAACCAACTTATTTTACTCTCTGAGGGGTTTATTAGTATTGAAGTATTGCATTCCAAAAGAATACTAAGAAGCATAGAATTGTAGAGCTCATAGGAATCTTAGAAATCATCTCATTTTCAAACGAAAAAGGGAAGACCAGAGAGATTAACTACATAACTTAATGTGACACATAACATTTTGACAGAGTTGGAATAAATTCAGAACTCCTAGTCTGAGTTCTCTCTAGCACATCAAGTTCCTCTCATAATTTCTTTGCTGACAAGAGGAAACATAGGCCAAATGGAGAAGCAGTTATGTGAATTTATAGTTGTACAATACTCACACTCCAAAAATGCTTGAGAAGTCTGTGTCAATTTGAAGAGTTGTACAAGGTACGCTTTCAGGTCTAGCTTTGCCTCTGCCTCTGTCATGCTTAATATTTTAATTACTGAATTGGAAAGAAGACACAAAAAGCCTCTGAGAAATTTTCAGATGACACAAAACTATGACAGACATGTGAAGATTTCAAAGGCTTTTGACAGATTGGAACATTGAAAGGAAATAAATAAGATACAATTGAATAGGAGTAGGATAAAAATACTAAGTTTAAACACTCAGTTATCTCATTTCAAGATGGAATTGTTTGTAGATTTAGTTGAATATAAATATAGTACAGGCCAATAGTGTCATTTGCCAGACAAAGTGAGTTATTGTGATCTTGCTTTGTCTTAGAAGTGTCACTGAGTCCTGATCAAGGGTGGTAATTGTTTCTTTCACAAAGTACATATAGAAGATCACATATAGATAAGGATTTTGACAACTGTAGTTCATTAGAGAAGAAGGTAGGCTTAGGTTTGTAGTGAAAAAAACTAGAGACCTTTATTCACAGGGATTTATTAATGAAAGCTGTCTTTAAAATCATTCATTAAATCTTGTTAAATTTTTTAAAAAATTCATTCAATAAAAGTTTAGTCAAAACCTTTACTAATTATCAGGAGTACAAAAGTAAATAAGAAATTTCTGCTTTTATCCTAGTGCTCTAATGAAAGCAGGATCTTTGGACAACCTGGGAGCTTACTAAATTTTGTAGAGTATTTGCTTTCCCCAGCAGGTGGGTTCAGGACTTCATGGATGAACAGTATGATTGGGCAGGGATTGTACCAGAGATTTACCCCATTTACTTAGGAAGTTTACGGGAAAGGCATACTGAGGTCTATTAGATAGAGTCTGCCATGCAATAAAAGAAACAGAGACATTTCTCTGTGTTCTAGAGGGCACAATTAGAACCAATAAATGGAAATTTGAGGGGCCCAGTTTTTAGACATAATAATAAAGAATTTATTGATGATTAGGGTTTTCAAAAATGGAATAGGTTTTCTAACTTATGGTACTAGGGATTGAAACTACAGCCTTTGCCCTGGGCTACATCTCTAGCTTTTTTTTAAATTTAGTTTTTATTGTCATATAGGATCTTCTTAAGTAACCAAATTGCCAAGGCTGGCCTGAAACTTGTGATTCTCCTGCCTCAGCCTCCCAGAGTAAGACACGGCAAGCTGTCACGTTGAACTTTTCCTTGTTAAGGCTGTGTGAAGAAATTAGACAAGCTGTTCATTTAGGTGGTGGTGGGTCCTCCCAGACTCATGGGAGTTCCATGTATATAGATACCAAAGAATAGACTGAAAGGCTCTAATCAGTATTGAGTTTAAGCTGTATATTGTATTCTCTGATATAGCTACCAGGACTTCCACATTGGAGCTCATTGGAAGATATCCAGGTCACCAGGAAGTTGATACTGAAATTCCACATGGCTAGAAGTTCCATCGTCAGACACAATTCTGAGAAGGCAGATGGATAAGTTCAACCAAGGCCCTTGAATTCTTCATGCTTTTTTCTCTTCTGAATGGTATCAGAAAATTGGTGCTTGGGTTCTGCAGTCAGACTGAACCATTAGCTCTTCATAGTCTTGTGGATCTTGGATAATTCAGACCTCATGTATTTATAGATTATAGCTGATATTTCTTAATTTGTCCTGAGGTCTGCTGGTGAGTAATTCTCATCTGCTGAAGCCTTACCTTTTCTTCTTTGGTTTTAGAAATTCTTTAAAAGAAAGTGGTTATCTCACATATAATTTAGATTGTTGTCTTTGTTTACAGTATAACATATACTTTGATCTCCTGACTGGATCCTCTCTCAAAGGCTAAAACACCAACTACTGGCCCTGGTTGTTGGGAATTGGTAACTAACAGTTTGTAAGTGAATTCTTTTATCAAAGGTTGTCTTTGTTGAATGTCATCTCACTCAAGGTGATACTTCCTTCCTGGAGGCATCCCATGTGTTTGACATTAAGGCAAAAAGTCCCACCCCCTTATCCAAATTTGGAATAATTCTATAGGGCCTTGCTGGCTCTAGATCTTCTCATTGGACCATCTGAGGACTTTGCTGTGACTATCACAGACCAGGTGCTGGTTCTTCTCTATGATACATCCATCTGTCCTCCCAGGTATGATCTCAAGATGATGCTTGTATATGACTTCTTGTTTAAGAAGTCTTGTTCCTTTTAGGGAATCCAGATTATGATACAAATGCTTACATTTTGTGCAAGTGCTATATATATGTGTGTGTATATATGTATCATTGCATGTATTGTACTATAGACTCCAGCAGTGTATATATGTATGGTATAGTATATATTAAAATCAGCATATGTGTGTGCAGTGTGGACTGTAGCAGTGAGAAAAGAGCCCACTGTTCTCTAGCCTGTCCTTTCCAGCTACGGGCATTCTGCCATACATGTAGCTCTGTTGAAACATCCTTGGCCTTCACATTTCTGCCTTGCTGCTGATGGTTACAAGGTGCTGATGCACTCTTAGCTCCTGTTTTGTTGGGTGTGTTCTCTTGCTGCCTGTAGTTATACCAGTCAGGATTGTGGACACTTCTGGAGAACTGATGATTTTTTTCTACCTCCACTTCCCTTGATATGATTACTGTTTCTTCTGTTTGATTGGATCTTCTCTCTATCTCTGACCATCTGTACTGTCTGAGGCTTTTGCTTGTGAGGAGACTTGTTCTCCATCCTGTGTCTTGAGGGATCTCTGATTCAGCTTATTGACTTCCATGTGGTAAAGTGTTGATGTCAACATCCATCCCTCTTTGGAGGTCATTTTCTTGTCAGAAATGCAGGTGTGTCTTTGAGTGCTTCAT
Source organism: Cavia porcellus (assembly GCF_034190915.1). Taxonomy (NCBI): domain Eukaryota; kingdom Metazoa; phylum Chordata; class Mammalia; order Rodentia; family Caviidae; genus Cavia; species Cavia porcellus. The sequence continues at coordinate 9,737,668 of NW_026947512.1, read as the reverse complement.
TTCTTTTGCGTATATTTTGTGCAATTCTCTTCTGCCTTGGATATATAGACACCCCAGAGAAATGATGGGGTAGATAGAGGATGTTTAAAAGATGTTATACCCAGAATAACTGCTCCCTTCCTTCCACTCAGGCTTTCATGCTGATGCTAATTCTATCTCTTCTGAGACTCCTCCCCACTTATGGTAACTTTTCCTTTGGTGGCCTAGTTGTATCTTTTTTAGAGCGTGATTTCCCTTGAGGCCTCCTCAATCTATCAGAAGTGTCTGCATTTGTCTAGACTTCAATTATGGACGCAGTTCAAGTTCTTTCCCTCGGGGTCCTGGGCCCCAGACCAGTAAAGGGATGCAACTAGATTCTTATCTAAGTGTCTACAAACATTCCACTGCAGTTACTCTTAATAGCCCGGTACACACAGATGACCTCTGGACAGGAGGGCGCCTAACTCCGTACTAGCATATCTGAATCTCAGCCAGAGCACACTACTACATAGAACCTCAGAATTCTAAGAAATGATAGTGTGTAAAGGGAGAAATATGGGCCTGAGCTCAGGAGGATTGAGGACAATCCTATTAATGCTGCAAATTGGTTGATTTAGCTTTTTGGATCTTGGTTTCCTCCACTGTAAATGAAGGAGTTAGACTAAGTTATCTGTTAGAGCTTTTTCAGTTCTAACACTTTATGATTCTTTCAAGCTATTTGTGTCATCTTTCCACACTCTTTATTACCATGACTTTAATTGAGTTTGGCATGAACTCCTCTGAGGGACATTTCCAAAACAGTTTGTTGCTGGAATGTAGATGATACTTTTCCAGTGTTGAGACATATGCATTTCTTTGTGTGACCTTTGGAGCTCAGTACAGAATTTTCCATCCTAGGCTGCCTAAGATTAATCAACTGCTTCAGGAGAGGCCCATCTAGGACAGCTCCTTGAAGCAGATTCTTGGTAATAAGCATGAGACTCACCTTGTGCCCAGATAATATTCAAGTCTAAAAGGAAATGGTTGAGTCTGAGATATTCTTTACTGGGTTTACTGCCCTAGTACTGACTCCCTGAGTTCAGCATGCAATGAAAAGCAAAGAGTAGTAATAAGTAGACCAAACACTCGTACATCAAGAAATTCAATGGCTAGAATTCCCGTAAACTGGTCCCACAGGATCAAGTGTTACTGTTGCAGAATGTGAGTTTTACCATGGAGTGTAAAGCCTAAAGATAGAATTGTAAGGCAGGGAAGGGTTATGTGAATACCCTGCTTATTTTTTGTAAGGGATCATGAACATTTAACAGTCTCAAAGGAAGATGATCAGCATTACCTTTGAAAACCAACAGAGACTCTAACTCTCAGGAGGAAATATTTTATCTTCCTGTGTGTGTATGAGGGATTGAATCCAGGACTTCTACTACTGAGGTACATCCCAAACTTTTGCTATTTTATTTTGTTTTCTCTATTCTATTCTACTTTTCTTTCTTTGAAAGATTCTCACTAATTGCCTAGGCTGGGCTTGAACTTGTATTCATCCTACTTCTGCCTCCCTCGTAGCTTGGATTACTGACATGCATCCCTCATGCCTGGCTTGTTTCGTTGTTTGTAATAATTCACCAATTAGCAATGCTTTTCACTACTATCTCCATGCTGAGAAAGTATCAGGCAGGGAATTAATATAGAGCCATCCAAAGATCAGCCTTCTTCAATTACCATTATGCATGATTCTGGGTAATTTTCTTTAAAATGCCACTGTACTCTACTCTACTCCCTGTCTTAGTTATAACTTCTCTTCCTTGGTGTGTACCTTCATCACTTCTAAGCTGGATTACTGCAATTGTCTCTTAATTTAGTAAGAGCCTGGTCAATGGTAGGAGTAGAAAAATCAGACCCACTGAAATTTCTGATGTCCTCTATGACTGCATAGCCCAATATCCTGCAAGGATAGGGAACATAATTAATGAACAATTTCTAGCAGAGTAAAATGGAGTTAAAGAAGGATTGGAAACTCATTCAACGTTGGGCCTGAAAATACCAAAGACCTGAAGAAAGATGACTAGAGCCTTGTATGCTAGGGTTTTGTGACCCTGGGAAGTTCTGTAGACTTGAAAGGAAGTTGGAAAGTTAACTAAGGCCTGAAGAGGCTGTGACCATCCTTGCTCTGAGTACATCAGCTGCTTTTTCCCCTTCTCATTTCTCAGCATTTGCCTTGGCTCTAGGATTGACCTGGGAAGTTCTGTCATTCTTCTCTACATCAGATGCACTGGCTCAGTTTTCAAGCTGCTTAGTCTCATCCTGTACATTACCGCTAATGTGATTTATTTCCTAAAATGATAATTTTAGTGACTCAATATCCTTTCTTGACTCCTCCTTACCCACAGTGTTTCATCCAGTCTTCTTGTTGGAACAGACAATGAGGGGCTGTAATCAGCCCCTGCTCCCCTCTTCTGCCCTTTCTTTGCTGGCCTTCCTGTCTTCCTATGCCTTCTGTTTTCATGTAGCTCAGGTGGCTTGGCTCATTTCAGTTTATTTTGGAGTCCCCTCCAGGAAAGCTATCTCAGTCTCCCTTGATATTCCAATTATCTGCTCTCAGTGAGGTCCCAATCTTTACTCCAGTGAATTAGCATGGAGTCATGAGCTTGTTTCTATCACAGCATTACTTATACAGTATTGCAATTATTTTTCCATGTCTGTATTTTTCACCTGGCTGAAACCTTCTTGAGGGTTAGACCATTGTTTTTAATGTCTCTTGCTTTAGTACTGAAACTGATCTGAAGTATATGATTAACAAGCCTGAGTTGGATAAATGAGGTTGAAAAACTCCTTGAAAAAGATGATTTAAAAAAGTTTTTTTTTTTAAAGCTGAGTTCAAAGCTTAACTTGATGGTGTCTATAATCCTTCATATTTAACTTTTTAATATATTGAGACTTCTAGATGAAATTCTCAGAAAGTTGTTGCTTCTCCATAACAACACACATTTTTATTATTTGGGTGTTAAATTTGGTAATTTTGATCTTTTTATGATTCAGTGAGTGCAGATGAATCTTATTTGCAAAAGGTTCTTCGAATTCACACATTTTGTAGACAGAGATATCTTTAGTTTCACTATCTCTATTCAAATGACTGGATTGATTTCTTACTGCTGAGAGTTCCCATAGAACCCTGCGTTATCACAGTATCCAACACATTCATCTGTTTCATGTCTGTCCCTCCCATGAGTGCTTAGCTATGGACTGAAAACACTGAGGTGGAGCAAATTGTGAGAGTCAGCCCTATAGAAGGGCCAGTGTTCAAACAGGGCCAGGAATCAGAAGACCTGAAAAAATAGTCTGACAATGACATGGATATATTCTTGGTATATGATGACAAGGCAGGGAGGTAAACCCAGGCAAAGGAAGACATCAGGGGAGAACAGATTCTATAGGTTAGAGCAATGTAAAGCTTGGTGAAGAGAGCAGAGGAGCGAGAAAGACAGTACAAGGAGGCAGACAGAAACAGGAGCGAGAAGTGATGATCATGGGAGAGAATCTTGACTTGTAAGTAAAATGTGATCTATTGGAAGATTCCTTACGTCATCTGAGTTAGTAGATATTAATAACACTGCTACTTCAGTTGAAACCTAAGAGTGGTATTTGTAGTTGACTGGAGGCAATCTGAGGGTAGCAAGCAAGAGCAGATATTGACTATTAAGATCCTGCACTATCTCCAGTGTTATTTTTCTTTTTTTGGTAGTCTTTCATAAACCTGTGTAGGGTTTCCTGTTCAATGAATGAATTCCTTTAGAACAGGGGCCTCTCTCTGTCTATCTGTCTATCTATCTATCTATCTATCTATCTATCTATCTATCTATCATCTATGATCTATGTGTTTATCTCTCTCCCATATATATGCTTATTAGTGCATGTAATTACACAGACCATTATGGATTCATATACTCATATAATATTCTTTGATCATATCCATTTCAGCATTGACAGTTCCTTACCCTTACCTACTCTCTTCCTGACTGGAAACCATGATTTTCTACTCTAAGTTTCCGTATTACATTTAGAATAATACTTCACAACAGTGAAGAATAATGCTTCACTGATAACTCAGTGGAATACAATGAATTAAATAAAAAGGGACAATATTATTAATATTCCCTGGATATAATTGAGTGACTCCAGTGAGTCCCAAAATGTTCATTTAAGCCATGTGTAGATTCAGTGTTTTTTAATTCCAATCACAGATTGTTTCCTAGATAATTAAATGATTGAAATCTGAGTGACCAGATAAGTAGTTATCTGAAGAGATGCAGTCAAAGAAAAAATGAGTTTTTCAGGGTCAAGATCCCTGTAATAAGTGCCTGCTTATTGGATGAAATTGTCATATTGTGTGCTTATTATTGGATCAATACTGACATCAGGGGAATAGCTTTAAGATTCAATTACAACTGAACATATAATATCTCATATCAACCCATCATGTCAAATTGAGTTCTTGATAAAGTATCTGTATTATGCCTTCAGGACTGTTCATCTCTGTAGCCAGGAGGATACTCTAAAAGTGTATCATAATTGGAAGCACTGAATTTTCAGAATCTTACATAAAATGCACTTGTGATTAAATATCAAATGTAACCCTACAAATAAATTCTGGATCCTCACAAGGGAGGCTTATATTCTTTTTCCCTCCAGACCTATTCCCACAGCAAATGAAGTCAAAACATCTATTTGCTTAATCCCCTAATTGCTTTTAGTTTATTTCTTCCAAATCTAGATTTTTCTATCAAATTTCCTTTTTCTGGGATTGATGATATGCCCTCAGATGGAAAGTCTGAGAAAGCAAAATCAATATTTAAAGATCCTTTAATTTAATATGACTCTACTTCCTCATTATGGTCATAAGGGAAATTAGTCTTCACCTGCTAGATTTTGTTGATTGCCCTTTACTCTGCTTTGCGTTGGGCGGTATTTGACATGAGTTTGGAGCTGAAAGTCTTGCACTGGAGACTCAACTCTTTCATTCATTTGCTCTGTGAGCATGGGGAATCTCTAGAAGCTAAGCTTTCTTTTTTTGTAAAATAAGAATAAAACATCTGCTTTGTGTGGATTAGATGTGAGACTGTATGTCAAGATGTCCCAAGAGCATTATCATTCCCTAAATTTGCTCTCTTTATAAAATTATTTGAATAGGTATGCCCTACTGATTTAACTTTTCACATATAATCCTTAGTGGAAAATGCAATCAATTTCAATGAAGGACAAGTAGAAAATGAAAACTACCACCACTACTACCATTAAAGCACACAGAACACATGCGCATGTGTGTACATGCACACACACACACACACACACACACACACACACACACACCAAAAGACCAAGCGGAAGACCTGCTACTGCTTGTGCTTCCTACTATGCACAAGATGCTGCTGCTTTCGGCTTCAGTAAGTAACCAGTTCGTTGGGTATGATTTGAGGGACAGTGAAAAGTATTTCAATCCTAAACTATAACCCTGCTAGTGACCTACAGAAAAAGTGAGTAACACCATGGGAAAGGGCTGGCTTCACATTCTCTGTGGGACATCCAAGGATCTATGGAATCTTGGGACGTGTCAGAGGGGAGATGTGGGGTTTCAATGATCAGCAGAATTTAAAAAATGAAATCCGCAAACTTTTGACCTCTGTTTTTTTGGCATCTAAGTGGAGGGGAAGAACATACACAGGGGAAAGCTGAGTGCATAAGAGATATTTAGAGATCCTTCTGAATTCATTCTATTGATTAGGGATTGATTATAGGTTGGTTCTCTGACATGACGGCATAAAAAAATTAAGATGTGTTATGTACATGTGCCACCTCATCATGATGAGTGTAATCATTATGGACTGCAAATATGTAGTAACAAAAAAAATCAAAGAAGAGAGAACTGGGTTCTGTTTGTAAGCTTGTTACTTCTAAATTTTGTTTTTGCTTTTTGTCTTTCATAAATGTGGGCCTCAGTTTCTGTATGCTTCAGGAAAGGAATCAAATAAATATTCATTTAGTTCTTTTTAAAAAAATACCATTGAGCTATTTGCTTGGTTGTACTAAGGGCTAGTGGTATAAAATGTAAACCCTATCCTGAAAACATTTACAGAGAATAGACCAGACAGGGAAATAGTCAAATATGCATAATACGTGAATGCCATTATTCGGATTGAAATCTGCCTAGGTCTTTCCTATTTCCAATACTGTATTATTATTTATCATTACATCATATTATATTACTTTTTTTTATTATTGCTTATTATTACATCATATTATATTACTTTAACTATTTTTATTTAGTTTAAATATCTTTTCAAGTATCACTTATCTTCTTGAAGGTGAAAGTATCAGTAAGGTGCAGTTGACATCGTTGTAATTTTCTCAAGGGTCATGTCATATAATGACTTGTCTGTTAACCAGTGAAAATAATTTTCTGCAATTCTTCACTGCTGCTTTTGTCTGTGTTTTGCAGATAGAAGGAACCTTCTAATATAAAAGGGGATTACTGCAATGTATTTGACTTATATTCAAATGATTGTACCACTGAAGATTTACCAAGATAGAATCCAAATAATAATAATGCTTATTGTTAATGCTATTATTAATTATTCATGTCAGGGCCATACACTAAAATTATGCTAGAATTCCCCAGGTAGACTTAGGTAATTTCTCTCCTGTGCTAGCATCTAATTATTTTTCCCTCCCCTGAATTCTCCCCTCCTTCCTAAGTTTTATTATAGTTTTCCTTATCTTGTTTCCTGCTAGACTACAAGCTTCTCCAGGGCCCAGGCCTCTTACCTCTGTAAGTACCATTGATCTGAATGCAGTCTCTGGGTACAGAGTAGATATTCAGTACACGTCAGCCGAATGAAATAATTAATTTGATTATTGTAACTATAACTCTTTAGACAATAGGACTTTCAAAATAGCAATTTCTCATGCTAATTCTCAAGTAAGCCACATTCTGCCTTTCGGTACTTAGGCTTATTATTTCATTGGAGTGCTGCTAGATGTTATACATCTGTTTATGCTTAAAGAAAAGGACTCCAGTTGTGTGTCATTGTACAGACTCTCAGACCTGCTTATTTTTTTAAAGGTTTCTTTTTCTTTTGAAAGAACCCTTTGTCTTCATGACCTGAACTATCCCTTCCTCACCCCTTTAGTCCCCCTCCAACCACACTTCCTTCAGCTTGCGCATACGTGGTGCAGCTCCATTTGGGGTGCTGTGGCCGGACACTGGATCCAGTTAGGTGGCAGAGAGGTAAAAGAATATTTAAGATCTGTTTTATTGTCTCATTAAGGCCTGTAAGGAGAGTCTCTATGAAGTACTAAATTTGATGCTATGGGCTACTCGAGTGGTGGGGGCAGGGGAGAGGGGGCATGTAATAATTTGAGGGAATGGTTTGGATCCAGAACAGCTCAACTTCAGTTATCAAATGAGAAGATGTTTTTGAACTTATCCATGGAATTTATATCTTGGAAAAAAGTCATATTTTATGTTGACAAAACACAGATTTATTTGATCAGAATCGAGTCTTTGGTGTTTTGGGTTTTCGTTCCTTAATGGTACTGTGTGTTCTGAATAATCCCACTTTCTCTCAGTTCCCTATAGTAAAGAAATGCTGATGGGGTATGCAGATGTCAAAAGACGTTAGCTTCAGAACTTTCCTAATTCTTTCCTCATCATTCAGGGACAATGCCATATTTTCCATTTCTCCTGGACAAAGCAAGTCGCTAACATCCACATTAATCTAGATTGTCCTGTTCTGACAACACGTAATATTCTATATCTTATTAATTACTTAACAGGACGGTTCTCACTGAGTCATTTAAGCACATATTCCGTTGCAAGACATTTGGCTATCTCTTTAACATTTATGGATATCGTGTGCATACATGGCAGGGAAATCACACCATGAAATATAAAAGACTTTGCTCCCACTAGACTAAAGTCTGAAAGGATAAAGTTTTTCTAGTAGAGAGGAAAAATTGAAGATAAACTCAGGAGAAGTAAGCAGCATAGTTCAAATTCATCTTACTATTTAAAGTAGTTGAGTTTCATTTAACCTTACAAAAGATAAGTATCTTGTGTGTGCAGTGTGCAAGATGCTAGAGATAAAACTGTTCCCTTCCAGAGCATATAGAAAAATATTAAACCAGTAACTATGAATATCAAAGCAGGTCAGAAAAAGGATAAAGAGGGAACTCATGGGAGATGCAGGAGCTTAGGCAGGAAGAATAACTCAACAGTGGAGTCAGGGTGGCCTCCTGGTAGAAGCAACACTAAAGCTAAGGCTTGAAAGATGAGTGGGACCTAGTCAAGTTTTGAAACTCTGAGTGTGTGTGTGTGTGTGTGTGTGTGTGTGTGTGTGTGTGTGTATGATTCATTGTAGAGGGGAGAGTACCTTTGGGGAGAATTTTGTAAGCCAAGGATGTAAATGACTTGAGGCAAGAACAAGAATGTATATTTTGAGGAACTGCAGCTTGGTTTAGCTGAAGCAGAAGAGCTGAAGCAGATAGGCAGTTACAGTGAGAGGCTGCCTTCCTTTGAAGATGGGGAGAGATTGCTTACTCACTATTTGGAAATTTTTCTCAGTCATGGTAGTGGCAAGAAAGGAGTCTCATACCTTAAAACAAGGCCAAGGTAGTAATGAGTAGGCTGGGGATAATATGGGCAGTTGGTGGAAAGGAAATGGATTCATATGACTGGACTGTTTCACTGTCGTGTGTCCGGACAGGATTTTGAGAAGCCTTGAAGAATTAATTGGAACCGTGTGATTAGGGTAGAGGTTTCACCTATTCCAGGAAAGAAGCAGATCTTTTTGTTCACTGGTAAATCAGCTATGTTTAACGAGAGCATGGATTATAGTTGGTTTTTAATAAATATTTGTTGAATTCATGAATGTATAAGTGAACAAATAAGAGGTTGAGTTGTTGTCCAAAATTTATCTTGGCTTGTACATTTGGTTTGCTTTGCCAGATTTGTATTTCCTTTCCCTTAGAAAATTTTAAGCATCCCTGTGCTATTCAGTTGGGTTCTACAACTGATTTCCTAGGGCAGCCTAGGTTTCCCAGGTCTGTTTCCAGCTTGACTTGAGTCCTTGGAACATAGTGTGCGTCTGGATGTCCCGTCACGGAATAACAAAAATCCCTGTGGCTTTGGAGCTTACCTTGATAGTGAAAAGCTGGTTTACCATCATGAGGTTTTGTAATTCTTAAATGTTATTTTCAAGAATGACTTTGTTAATCTCATAAATTATAAAGATTACGAGTGTTTTGAGGAGGACGTAATGGTTTAACTCTTTATGTTGGTATGGTAGGAAGTGACATTTTTGCAATAACTTAAAAGTTCAAACTGTATCCAGTTTACTGTTTCACTATTCTGTTCCAACTTTATATAATTATCTAACTGGTACAGAGAAGGAAATTGTGCTAAAGAAATTTGCTCAAGTTCACAAGCTAGCAAATTATGAAGACAACGTACAAACCTTGTTCTCCAACCATATTTTTTTTTTCATTAGTATTGCACAAATATTTGGTTTGGGACCTTAGACAACTTGTTTGTTTACTTTAGTTTCTTTGCAACTATCAAAGATTACGTCTATGCTAGATCCAGTTCTCATGACCATGACTTCCCATTTATATCTGGAAATATAGTGCTCAAATGTAAGGAGATGAAGCTATAATATAATTTCTGGTATTATGACAAATTTATTAAAGATTTGTAGTTGTGTTTCAGGGTCTTTTCACTTCCCTTGTTTTTCTAAAAAAATATGTTATAATGGAAAAAGTAAGCAGAAGTGAAAGCCCAGGACAGTCCATTTAATGTCCTATCTTATCTACTCCTCATAAAGTAAACCTGCCATTGTTTCTTCACCTCTTCAAGAAGTTGTTGTGACGATTAAGAGGTAATATTTTTGAAAGTCTTTGCAAAACAAATATGATATTGTATGCTACCTTGTCTTAAGGTTAACAGTACAAATGCATAAAATATGCCAACTTGGATTAAAGAATATGTATCAAAAATAAAGAATTTGATTTGAAAGGAATGTGAGTCTCCTTGTCTTACTGGTTAACTTGTCAAGTTTCCTATTTATCCCTTTATTTACATATGTTAATAATAATAAATGACATGGAAATCTTTTAGGTATAATTTGTAGGTAAACAAGAAAATGAAAGACCTTTGGAAAAATCTTTGAGGACAGCTATGTTACAGAATTATGATGATGCTTCCCAAATGCTTCTTGGTGTGTATAAGACAGGTTTCTGCAGCAGTAGAGTTTTAAGAAAATCTTTCCACCCCCTCTTCATGATACTGGACATATCTCTAATCTCTTGTCTCTAAAACATCAGAAGCAGAATTAGGATGAATATTCTGAAAGTTGAGAGGCATAAAGAGAGATCAAATGTATATGGGTATAGGGGCATGACATTCAGAATGCAGACAAATTTGTCTTCTAACAAGCCAGGAAAATAGAACAAAATGCATTAGGAGGCAGAACATACATTGAATTCATGAGTAAGACTTAAAAGAGACAAGCTTGAGACAAGACAGATTCATCTAGGAACTGAGTAGTGAAGGGCCTTGACAGGGAGAGCAAGAAGTTTAAATTGGTTTCAGAAGGCTCTGAGAAGCAAGGGAAGGGGCTAATTACGTTGACATAACAAAATAATAGCATAATAGGCACAGTAGAATGTGAGGGTGGGGAGCAGCAAGTAGTAACTGTAGCATATTACTATAAAGCTCAATGTGGTGTCATTGTCTTATTAAAATTCTTATTATTTCTTTTCTTCGTTCTGTCTTTTAATAAACTTCCTTTCTGAAAATGACTTACAAGTACACCATGTGCATGAAGCTTAGAAAAATTGAAAACGTAGTCCTAGATTGGAAACCTTGTTTAGATGGCTTTTTATTGGATAATATCAAAGGAAATGAGAATGTCTTCACAATTTTGCAGCCAAAGGATATTTTCCCCACCTTGTTCGTAGAGGAAACCAATCAGTGCTGTGATGGAGAATGTTTGGCATAGGCTTGACCTCAAGCCCAGGACTTCCTGGATCCTTGGATCTTTATGCATCGTGTTGATGTGCCTGCAGAAGCCTTCACAGTGGATATGCTGGCCTCCAACCCAGGGTTCGTCCTTTCCTTTCCAAGGGGATCCAAAAGGCAGCCCTTTGCTGATCCTGTGAACAAGATCCCCACCTTCCTCCCTCGTATGCTGGGGAGCCCTTTAGAAGAATGCTTGAGGTTTTGTGTCTCCACCCCACGGTATACAACAGAAACTTCAAGGAGCTAATGAGTAAAGTACAGTAACAAAATAAATCCCAATGAGCTCATTAAAAAACTGAACCACAACTTTGGCAAGGGTGAGAACCATTGTCTGGAACTTGTTTGTCGATTTGCAGAGTGTTGTACGCCTTTCTACATCCCCCACCCACCCTGTCAGAACAGAGAGATTAGCAACAAAAGATAGATTTTTCAAAGCTTCACCATGCTGTGATTTACACTTCACTTGGTGTCTGTCCAGATGGCTTCTTGTTGGGATTGTGAGGGATACACCAGCCAATTTGTGTTCTCATGGGCCTCCTGAGACTTGTGCTGTGGTGTGTGTGGAAAGTGGAGAAGCTCTGATCCAATCTTCATCTCTTGTAAAGGCTTCTCTCTTAATTGCTTTAGACTTTGTGAAACTTTTCTCCTACCAATAGCAAAAACTGGTTTCAAGAGCGATAAATTTTCTTGGTTAGTTTTCTTGTTGTTGCAATAAAATACCCAAAACCCAAGGTTAAAAGAGGAAAGATTTATTTCAGCTCACGTTTGTAGAGGTTTCAGTCCATAATTACCTGGTTCCAAGGCAGGACAACATGGTAGAGGAGCATCACATGGGAGAAACATTCCATGGCTGGGCAGGCAGGAAGCAGTAAGCAGCCTTTCTTTCTGTCCCTTAATACAGTCTACAAGCCTATTGATTGATGATATCCAGATCCAAGGTGGGGCTTCCCATGACCCACACCCAGAACAAAGCTAAAGCAATCATTGGACTAATCCATTTATCTATACTCTTAATCCATACTCACACATCCTTAATCCACACTTACTCTCTTTAGATCCAGGCACTTCTGGAAAACCCCATCTATGAGCATATGCGGGTTTAGGAGGATATCTAGATACTGTGCAAGCCACAGCACCTTCCATCATGGGAATCTGTATTAACAACACCAGAGAATTCCCCAAGTAGTCTTTTCTCCCTTGTAGAAGTGAGAAGCGGAGATTTTCAGAACATCTGTGGGGATTAATGTACTTTGGGAGGAATCCAGAGAATTTATGTTCTTCAAGGAGTTTCATTCTCAGGAAGAGCTACAGTGTAGTTCTAGTTAGCAGGCTAGTTCTTGACAAGTTGTCCACTACTAAGGCTAAGATTGGAAGATGAAGCTCAGAGGCAAAAGTACTATAGGAAAAACCTCATGGGAAACACCACCTAAGAAAAGTGTTTGATATTATCTACTAAAGCTGAATACTTGCTTACATTATGAACCAGCATTTGCACATCTAAATGCAAAAGAACTGCATCAGAAAACCACGTGTAAGAATGTTTCTAAGTGTTACATTCATAATAAATCTTGGAAAAAACATCAAGGCCCATTGGCAGTGGAAAGGATGAATTGTGGCATTATTATACAACAGAACAATATAGAATAAAGTTAGAATAAAGGACCTAAAACCAAGTACATGGACATGAATTTAACAAATAATGTTGCACAAAAGAAGGTAAGCACAAAAGAACTCACACTGTATGGTCCCATTATATAAAGTACAAAAACTGTCTAAACTAATCTATGGTGTTAGAAATTTTTTACTCTGTGTATGTGTGTGTGTGTGTGTGTGTGTGTGTGTGTGTGTGTGTGTATGTGTGTATGTGTGTGTGTGTGTGTGTGTGTGTGTGTATGTATATGTGCATGTGCTATGGAAGATTCTTCCAAGAACAATCAGACATGTTCAGTTTGTAAAAGTCCAGTGAGATGTATTCTTTTGAAATTTTCTGCACATATAATTTGGCATAATAAATGAAACCTGTCATTTCATATGGAACATTTAGCAAAATGCAAAACTTACAGTGTAATCTAGGAAAAATATAGCTATTAGTTTCTAGGAAGGATGGAATTGGGTGGCTAGCTTCTGTAGACCTGTCAGCATAATTCAAAATCAATGACACACAAATTTCAAAATTAAACTAAGAGCTTTTAAATTCTTGTTGCTTGGTATCACTGCTAGATCCTACACACCCCACCTACCTGGGCTCTACACATTTTGTTCACGTGTGATTAGAGGTCTCCAGTTATCTTCAGTGACTCAACAGGAAAGAACAGGTGCAATGGGCTGATGTCTTCTCACCATGACATACAATGGGATGAGATGAGGGCATCTTGCTTTGGAATGAGAGGTTTAAAATTATTTATTTTTAAATTTTTAAACTAACTCAGCTACTCTGGGTTATCTTTTAAGGTTGTTTTCTCCAGTTTTGTGAGAAATTCTACTTGTATTTTTAAGTTGTGTTATATCTAACAGTTTTGTAGTTATGAACATTTAGACCATACTGGGTCTGTCTAGCTAAGAACAGAGGTTATCATTTAGTTTTGTGATAGCTTTCTCACCCTCCCCCCGGCTTTTGTTTAGAGTACTGAAGTTTTCTTTTTATTTACTTATTTATTTAAGGAGAAAAAGGAAAAAAAAAACAGAAAAAGGGTACAAGTAATATAAAATTTAAAAAATAAGCAGTCAGAAATCACTAGTTAATAGATTACATATTCTCATCTTAGAAATAGTTGTTCAAGTTACAAAATTGAAGCACATAAAGTGGACTTTCAAACAGTGAGAGTGCAAACAGTTTTGTTCAATGATCCAAAAAACACTCAGTAATATGGTTATCTATCTTATACACTTAAACATATATGCAGTTATAACCTTCAGAACACTTTTTTTTCTTTTTTTTTTTTTGGTAGAATGACAATTACACATTTTGGGTTTTATTACTCCCACAGTTCTTATTACTTTTTTTGAAGAGAGTAAAACCAAATGCGACATATCAGAACAGAGTCAGTCAAATCAAAAGGATGGATATAATAGATAATGTACAAGCAAGATATAAGGTGATCAACAATAGTTACCATACTGCCTCTTGCTGTTTTAAGAAGAATTGGCAGTTATAATAAAATTGAACTAATCAGGAGAGAATAAAACCAAAACATTGGAGACATTACAGGATTTTAAAAGAAAATAATAGTCAATCGGAATGGGCGTCATAATGATTCTTATTGTCTTCACAGTTATGCCTATACTTTCGATCTTGGTGCTATCAAGCAAAGCAGAACAGAGGAAACAAGATGGTGAGAGCAATACAGGATTTCAAATCAAGTTAATAGGAAATCAAAGTAGGTTACTATAATGTATCCTGCTATTTTTTATTTATTTTCCCCTTAATTAAAAAAATAAAAAGAAAAAGGTAAATAATTTTAAAAAAGGTGGATTGAGATAAAAGAGGGCATAACAACAGAACAGTGCAGGTCAAATCATAACCATTTAAACAAAACAGTGTTTCACCACAAGATATCCTGACATAAAAATAGTTACCATAGTGTCTCTTTCCTTGAAATCTTTGAGTATAACTTCTTATACTGTAGCACCAAACATATCCAGACACTATAAAACCATTCAAGAGAATGACATTATTAGAGGGTATTTAGAAAAATTGACAGAAAATGAACAATGGTTTCTATATAAACTTGTCTATAAAAGTTTTTGCTTATATTATCATATATAATAAAATCCAATAAGATACCACATTTTAAGACCAATGGAGACTGAAGAATACATGCTTGATGGGACTTCAAAACAAGATGATACTAAATCAGCACTAACTATTATGATGTCTTGTTTTCTCCAAAATTGCTGTTCCTACCATCTGATCTTCTCTGCCTCATTTCTGTTGAGCTCTTTTTCTGTCGTTTGTTGTCAGTTTGTCATTCTTCATTTCGTTTTCTGCTCCATTCATTGTGGCCTCTCTGCCACTATTTCTGGAATCTTGGTATTTTCTTTTTTTTAGACTATCCTGCAGTATTCTCTGTAGAGTTGAATTAGTGGTTGCAAATTCCCCTAGTTCCTCTTTATCCTGGAAGCACCTTGTTTTTCCATCAATTTCTAGGGACAGTTGTGCAGGATGTATCAATATTGGCTGGAGGTTATTATCTTTCAAAGCTTGAATTATTTCCCCCCACGCTCTTCGTGATTTGATGGTTTGTGCCGAGAAGTCTACTGTAATTCTGATGGGTGTTCCCTTGTAAGTGATCTGCTTAGTACTGAAGTTTTCATTGAAGAGATTTTTCATTTCCTTGGTTAGGCTAATTCAAAAGTATTTAATTTTTTTGATGTTATTGTGAATGGTATTGTTTTCCTAATTTCTTTGTTAATGAGTTCATTATCGATATACAGGGATGACATTGATTTTTGTGTGTGGATTTTGTATTCTGCTATGTTATGCTGATTTTGATTATTAATTCTAGGAGTATTTTGGTGCAATTTTTTGAGTCTTTTATGTAGAATCATGACATATATAAATAATAATTTGAACTCTTTCTTCTCTGTACATATTTGTTTCTTTGCTGTAAGAGATTCTTTTGGATGATCTCAGTGATCTTAATACATCTTCTCTGTCAGCACCCTGGGTAAAGCAGATTCTCATCCTTGCTTGGTATACTAATTTCACTGTAAATTCACTTTAATTCTCTTAAAGGAGAAGTAACACTGAAGGGATTAGATTTAGCCATATCTAAACTGAACAATAAAGAGTATTCAAAAGGGCAAAGATCTTATTAGACCATTCCAGAGTAGAGTAAGTTCTGAATTATTCCTATCTTTAAGAATCTTGGGGTGAGTGTTAGATTTATGTGGAGCTAACATAAATATTTGAGATCTACTGTGGGATCAGCTCTGTATTATAATTTTCCATTCACTAATTGGTATTTTCTGAGTGTCTATAATGCTAGAGACACAGGTATAGAAGGGTCAGTATACTTAGGCAGCATTCCCCTGTTCACCAAGGCGATCTAAGAAACACATGCTTAGCCTTCCATTTTTTCTATGTTAGTGAATTTAAAGATAAATGTATTTTAAATTACAAAATATAATCACAATCATATGGAGAAGATCAGACAGTGAGGATCGAGGCCACTTGACTTTCTCTGTGAACATGAAGGAGAAAAAAAGCAAAATGTATTCCTTGGTAATGTGCAGGCTTGCTGGGACATTGTAGGTTCTAAGGAGAGTCAACACAACTGAGATCTGTTTTTTTTTTAAACCTGGGCATAGGTTGTAGATAATAGGAGGCAGGTGAATCTTCTACGCTAATTGGTTGTTCATGTGTCTGAGTAAATAAAAATGAGATGAGCCAAAGGCTCAGAGTTTCTTGTTGAAGAGAGGCAAGAGTTCCCTGGCCCCTCTTTTTAATTCCATGTCTCTTTATTTTTCTTCCTCATTCACCCTCTGCTCGGGAACAAACTCATAGCCATTCCTGGCAGGCTTGGTTTCTTACAAGTGGTTCCCGAATGGCAAACTGAGGGGGAAAGTCAGCCCAGGGGAAAAATGTAATAGATTAGTGATGGGGAGTTTTGCAGCAGAGAAGGGGAGCTGGATGGCAAAAGGGAAAAAGAAGAATAAAGAAAAAGGAATGCAGACACATGCAGAAAACCTTTTCAGCCAGGGTAATGGGGAAGAGTTCACTGATTGAAGTACAGTATTGTATCCCATTATTCTAAATTCTGTTATGCCAATTTGGTGCTCAAGTCAGTACCTCGTTACTTTCTCATATGTTATAGCATATTGTCAAACATAATCATTGGTTTCCTCAGACTGGCACGTTTGATGTAGAAAGTTAGGATCAAATGAGAGAAGGTTTGGAAGCTCATACCCAGGGCTTGTTATACCCCCTAAAACTCTTACCACATGGAATTTGGCATGTGCATTTCTTTGTCCTTTAAATATGGGAAAGCATCCTATACTTAACGCACTCTCAAGAGAAAATAAAAATGAGGGTGAAGAGCCTTGGTTCCCTTCTCTTCCATCTCCTCTTTCTGCTTTTCTCCCATCTTTGGTTGATTCAGAAGTAGTGTTTCCTTATTAAAGATCAGGCTGTACTTAGAGAGGCTGTACTTAGCTGAAAGCCCTTTGGGATTGTGCATTTCCAATTAATATGTATCCTAACCCTAACAATCCACAACATAATCCTTTGGAGTGTTACAAATTGATTAAAGAATTAAAATCTAGGATTATGAACAATGGGGTTCAAGGGCCTTTCACACTGAATTTGTTAGAGTCTGACTTGGGAGCCTTCTGCTTGCCTTTTTTAGATATTAGTGTTTGGCTAGGTCCTGCCTCTCTGCAGGGCAATATTTAAATTTCCATGTTCATCTTCAAAAGTAAGCAACTGAACAAGTGTGACAGAACTGAGTGGTAGGATATCCTGAGGTTGCTGAGGAAATACTGTTGGGAGCAGGTCCACAGTTAACCCTTCCAGACCATTTCTCAGCAAATGATGCTCATGATGAAATGAGCCTGGGTAACTACTCCTAAGGAAGGTATTCCCATTCAGTTTTTTTTAACACACCCTTCACGGTTCATGGGAACCTTCCACCTAGTTCTTAGACAGGTTTCAAGAAGCTGTCCAATGACAGACACCACATGTCCAAGCAGCAGAGATTACTGTGTTGCATTTAGCTTTTGAAATACTAATAAAGGCTATGAACAAGTTTAGGGGGATGTCTGAGTGACTAAAAATCTTGGAAACTATTTGAAAGTATGCCAAGATGTGGGTACCGAAGTCCTAAGTCCTCTATGTTTGCTCAAGCTATGTTTGGTTTAATTAAATAAAATCAGGCTTCTTCAAAAAACCAGCATTTCAATTATGGCAAAACAGGGCATATTTATAAACAATGCACTCAGCCCCAGGCAAGAAAGGGTGTAAATGTCCCTTTCATACACTTAAGATTAAAGGAAAATCATTTTGAGGGTTCATAGATACAGGTAGAGATGTTTCAGTAATGGTTTCATTCAAACAGCCACCTGCCTGGCCCATCTGAACAGCAGCCACTCCCTTGGTGGAGCTCAGATCACCCAGACAGGTCATGCGGAGTGCTACATCCATAACCTGCTTAGGCCCTGATAATTTTAGGCCAGTCTTTCAGCCACTTACTTCAGGGATCCCAGTCAATTTGTAGGGCAGGCATCTGCTGAAAGAATGGCAAATTCAAATTATTAATACAGTAATTCCATCTGGTGATAGAAAGATGTCCAACACATATAAGTCTATCAGAGGGATAAAAGGGAAGATTCTGATCATGAGGCAAATTTTTAATGATGGTCACTGTGGCTTCTTCTCAGTCATAAGCCACTCTCATTAAAATGCAAAACCAATATTCTTGTTTGGGTGGATCAATGGTCCTTATTATTGTAAGTTTATTTGCATTCAAGTGTTAGTAGAAGATCAGTTGAAGGAGAGACATATTGAACCTTCCTCTAGCCCTTGATACATTACTGTTTTTGATATCCAAAGAAATAGGGTAAGTGGAGGTTATTTCAGGATTTAAGAGCTATTAATACATGCATTTTCCCTATAGGGTAGTCTGCACTCCAGACCTCCCCCTGCCATGGCAATGCCACAGGATTGGCCTGTGATAGTTATTGATCTTAAGGATTGCATTTTTTTGTTATCCCTGTAAGACCACAGGAATGACATCATTTTGTATTAACTTTGTTGAGCCTATGTGCTGATGTCAAAGGACAGTTTTACCAGAAAGGATAAAGAATTAGTCCCATCCTGTGTCAGTGTTTTATTGATCAGGCTTTAGATCTTGTTAGAAAAAGTTTCCCTCAAGCCTTTTTAATACATTATATGGATGATATACTGCTTGCTGTTGATTCTCAACAAAAACTTGTTCTCCTTTTTGTAGAAACTAAATGGACTTTGAAGCAACATGGGTTTTACAGCAGCATAAAGAACATTCAAACTGTCTTTCCCTATAGTTACTTGAGAACTCTCATAATAGAAAGAGCATTTTGAGTGCATAAATCAATAGTAAGAAAAAACTCATTACAAACATTAAGGGATTTCTAAAAATTATTGGGGAATATTAACTAGATTTCTCCCAAATTAGGAATACCTGCACATAAGTTAAGCAATCATATAAAATATTACAAGGAGATTCAAATTTAAGTGTTCAGTGAACCCTCACACCTGAATCCCTTAAAGAACTCCAGATAATTAAAACTGCTTTGGTAAATGGACACATGTTTTGAATTAGTCTAACTGTTCCTCTTATGCTGATATTATTGCCCACTCCTCACTCTTGCAATAGACTTTTTGGTCAATTAGTGAACAACAAATGTCAACCTATTGAATGCCTTTATCTCCCTAAGCAGCTTGGAGAAAGTCTTCAGATGTATACAGATCAAGTTAATTCAGTCATCCTATAACTGCAGCATACAGCTTCTCTGATTTAATCCTAATTGTATCATGCCCCTATTAATCTTGCACAGCATACCCATTTAGTACAAACTTCCTTAATTTAGTATATAGCCTTTGTGATTATATCAGATTAATTGATAATAATTATCCTTCTGATAAGTTTGTACAGCTATATTGTACAGAATGTACTCTGGCAAAACCTGTTACCATTTTAAGTGATTCTGTCTATATAGTTAATGTCACTAATTGCTTGAAGACAACCAATGTCTTGGTTACCTTTCTCTCATTACTTTTACAAAGTACCCAACACCTAAAATTAAGGAAGGAGGGTTTATTTAGCTTACACATCTCAGAGGTTTCAGTCCATACTCACCTGGCTCTGAGGCAGGGTGGTAGAGCCTAAGGGGCAGCCATTCATGGTGGCTACAACCAAAATGTGCAAAATGGGGGAAAGCACACCACCCTCCCCCTTTATATTGTATGCTAGCTACCCACCCCTGAGTGGGTGCAGCAACCACATCAACAATCCTAGCACTAGGAAAAAACCAATCATAAGTACTAGATTCAGCTGCCTCCACGACTGTATGAGGCTTTGAGGGGACATTTAACCAAGTCACAGCAATCAATATAAAGGGCTCCCTAGTTACCCCTCTGTTCAATTTGTTTTTATGATTTCAGGAGGCCATTTGGAATAGGATGGTATATAGGCTGTGCACACTCACCTTCTGGTCTTCTAGGCCCCCTGGCAGAAGGAAATCATCACACCAATAGACTCACTGCTTTGATTTTTCAACAGGTGAGACTTTCCCATGCCTACTTCCATCAGAGCATTTGAATCTTTACATCTCATTTTAAACTTTTAGATCACAGGCATGCCATAATGTTTTTTGTTTGTTTGATTTTTGTTTTTGAAACAGGGTCTCTCTATGTAGCCCAGGCTGGCTTTGAACTCACAGTGATCCTCTGGCGTCAGCCTCCTGTGTGCTGCCTATTGTATTTTGTCCAGCTTGCCAAACTTTACCTACATCAAATCCATCAGAAGAATACTCCCCAAGGCCTCCAGGCAAATGAGTTATGGCAAATGGATATAACACATATATTCCAATTTTGTGGGCTTCTACATATATGTGTTAGTATAGATACTCTCATTTTATGCATGCTACCTGCCATGCAGGTGAGACTGCAGGGCACATACAGCAACATTATCTTTCGGCATCTGCAAAGATGGAAGTTCCTAAGAAAATAAAAACAGGTAATGGCCATCCCCCTATAAGTTGGAGCTTTCAAAGATTTTTGCAACAATAGAATGTTATTCATTCTAGCAAAATTCTTTAAAATCCACAAGGATAAACTATTGTTGAGCATATACATTTGACATTAGAATGGCAATTACAAAAACAAACAGAAGGAATAAAACATAATAATCTACAAGTTTGCCTTGGTCTTGAAATATTTACACTTAATTTTTTGAATCCTGTTGGAGATAGAGACAGCACCCCAGCAGAATTACATCAGGCAAAAGTACAAGAGCATGGAAAAAGGGAGAAGTCACAGGTGTTATGGTGGTCCCTGGAGATGGGGAGGGACTAGTCACCCAGTTAACAAGGGGTGGGGGTTTTTCTTGTGTCATTATAGGAAATTAATAGTTGGTGTGGGTGCTCTCTAAGAGCATAAAACCTTGGAAAAGTTCTCCCCATGTGTGCCCATGGTGGAACTTGATTCTACTCACCAGAGAAAGCTTACTCCCAAAAGACAACTGAAGAAAGCCACATAGGAAGCAGAAAGATGAATCCATTCCTAAGGATACCTGACATCTGTTAAGGGCCTTCAAATAGACCCTCTGGGGAGTGTTTCTGATTGTCAGTCACAACTATGTCTGTTTTTAGCTGGAAGTAGTCGGAACTTTGGTCTTTGTCCCCTCATATAAGTTAGGGGTACTGGGGGGCAGATAAATTAGTTATATTGTTGTTAGACAGGACTAGGCCCTCAAAAGGATTATTATGACTGTAGGTGGAGGCATACATACTAAAGGCTAGACCTTAAGACAAAAGATAGAATGACTGTACCTACATACTTCTGCTAGAGACAATCAGAAGTGACTGACATTCTGCTGCTATTACTATAAATACAAAAAAGGGGAGATGTTGGAGACCAGAAAAAGTGCTAATTGACCTTCTCTGCATGCACAAAAGAGAAAAACAGCAAACTGTGTTCCATGAGTAATGTGCAGGCTTGCTGGTGCGTTGCAGGTTGTAAGGAGAGTTAACAGCTGAGATCTGGTTGTTTACCTGGGTATATGACAGAAGGTACATGAATCTTTTTCTATCCTAATTGCTTGTTCCTGTGTCTGAGGAAATAAAAGTGAGGAGAGCCGAAGGCTCAGGGCTCCTTGTTAAAGACAAGAGCTCCCTGGCCCCTCTTTTTAATTCTGTATTTATTTTTCATCCTTGTTCACCCTCTGTTTGGGGACAAACTCAGGAATTTCAAGCAGGCTGAGTTTTCTACAAACATGGACTCTGAGATACATAAGCCATAAACCAGGGTTTGACCTTTGGCTCAGACATCTAAAGGCTATATGATCTTGGGCAAGTCCCTTATTTTCTTTGAGATTGGGTAAAAATAGTAATAATAGTTTTAACTATCCCATAGGGTTGTTTTTTTTTTTTTTTTTGAGGAAGAAGTAAGGATTAGATGTGATGCAACAGAAATTCCATAATATTCTAAATTACACTTTTAGTTGGATTTGAAGGAGTCAGAGGCTTGTTTCTATAGTTCTGCTAGTAGACTTTGACCACATTCCTCCCAATTTCTCCACCAGGTCTTTATGACCTGTTTCTTCTACCAGCTCATATTACCTTCTCCAGGACACTGCTCTTGGCTTTGTAGAACTGTTTGGTCCCTGTGCCACTTAGTCAGTGGGTGACTGTGGAACTTGAAAGCCTAGATTGCTGGTCATGAGAAAAGGACAAAGTGAGGTTGTTACTCATGCTATTGATCTCCCTGTGGGATTAGCTTGAGGCTGGGAATTTTCATGATCATGCCCTCACTTGAATAATAGTGATTCCAAGTCTTGCTTACTTCATTTCCTTACCAGTTTCTCTTGAGAACACTTCCTTAATAAATTACTTGCATACGCACCTACATTTCCAGATCTACTTCAGAAGGCCTTGACTTAAAAGACAGTGATATTTGCTGCATATAGACTAAAATAAAATTTTGATGAGTGGTAGCTAGATTTGGGATGAGTACAGATATAACTGTCAGTGGGATTGGTGTCTATAGTTGGGGTGACTGCTTACTTTTCTGTAAAGCAATTCTCAAATGAACTCAAATTTACAAGAAAATATTTGATACTTCCACAAGTTTTTCCATTCAACAAACAATTAGTTACTGGGTACCTATCATACATAAAATACCATACAAAGTAAGCTGTATTTGGGTAGCTGATTCACAGTGTGAAATAATAAATTTTTTTTTCTCTTAAGATTTTTAAGTTTGGGGATAACTTGTTACATAGCAATAACTAACTCATAACAGCAAGGAGTTCAGTTTGGAAGGAGTGAGGTGATCAAGGAGAAGGGTGATAGAAGAGGAAGTCAGAGCGGTCACAGTTCTCTGACAGTTGTCCACACTGCACTCCTAATGGTGCTGATTTGGAAGATCTGATTTGGGAAGCGGGGACCTGAGCATCCACAACAGTAGATGTTTCAAAACGCTGCAGGTAGTACTGCCATGAAGTCACACTTGGCAGCTGGTAGGAAGAGAACGTTATTCAGGTTGTGAGGACAGCACCAACAATGAGATTAACGCCCCAACATAAATGCCTGTGACAACACCACCAACAATGAGGTCAATGCCCCAACATAAATGCCTGTCACAAAAGGTGAAAGAGTGTGCTTGAGTGGACTACTTTCGTATCGTATTTTCTAGAAAAAGTACTCAGACTTATTTGACTTTAGGTGATGAGTTTGTAATAACCACATTGAACGTGAAGAACCCATAGATTTAACCATTTTTATAAGAAAATTTTCTTATTAAAGCATAGAGTGCTTAGGAGATAATTCCCCTCTTAAAAATCAACCCATAATATTTGTACATATCATAGGTTAAATAATAATTTGATACATGCATAAATATATACCGATCACATCAGGGCCATTAGATAAAATGAAATGAGAAGAGCCATTTACTGGTTTTCCATTTCCTTCTTCTTTCTGCTGGCTTCTATGTCTACTCTTGGTTAGAAGTTCTGATAAATCTTACTGTACCAACTTCCTCACCACACTGCAGTCATACCTTGATTCCCTGTATCTGCATTTTCTCCCAGTGTCCTTAAATCAGAACTTATAGTTAACATCAGTCATTTTTTCAAGGTGCTATCCAGACCCAGAATGAAGTGTTTTTGCCCTTGTGATCAGAATCTTTGATAAATCCTCTAAGAGTAAATAGAGGATTCTGCTGGTGTGAAAATCAAGGAATATATGTTTGCAATAGATACTTTTTAAGGGAGGAGAAATCATTGCCCTGGGTGCTATAATAAGCATTAACAGATACTGTCCCTAATGTAATTATAATAGTAGCATTTATGGTAATGGTAAATAGTCTTCATTGAGAACCATTAAAATTGCTTTTCATTATGAACTTGCTATGGTCGCTCTCAATTCTGGGCATCCCTTGTCCAATTCTGTGCCTAAGATAGTTTCCTTTTTAAATACTAACATCCTTTACCTTGCTAATTCTTATTTATTCTCTCAGTTTCACAAAAATATATCACAATCTGTGGGAAGCCTTAACCACAGACTAATTATTTCATGCTGACCAACAGTCCATATTTCCTTAACATTATATTTACTGTAATTTGGACACATTGATTTTCAAATGGTCTCTATTCCCTGGAAGATTCTGAGAGACCTGAGAACAGAGACCTTGTCTACTCTTGTTCTTCAAAGCCAAGCAGCCATCTACCTTGCCTGGCATATAGCAAATGATTGAAAAATATCAACTACAGCAGGAGTTTTCTTGTAGCCTAGTGCCAGACAGTGAATCTCATTGTTTATATGCTTATCTTTCAAAATATAACAACATGCAAAGTTTGTATTAGTTCTCATTGGACAGAACGGCTTCAAAATGGTTGACTCAGCCAGCTTCTCATAGTTAACAAGTATCAGAGTTGAAACTCCTAACAGTGACATGAAGCTTCCCTCTGAATAAGGGTCAGAGTATCAGGAGAGATGGTAGATTTAACTTGAGGGTTTAGACAATGTGATGGAGGAGCAGTGATT
This sequence comes from Cavia porcellus, assembly GCF_034190915.1. Classification (NCBI taxonomy): domain Eukaryota; kingdom Metazoa; phylum Chordata; class Mammalia; order Rodentia; family Caviidae; genus Cavia; species Cavia porcellus. The sequence goes on along the minus strand of NW_026947512.1, from coordinate 9,712,881 downwards.
CATTTCTGAGGTTGATGTCTTGGCTTTTTAAATTCGAATTCAACAAATCTGGTGTAGCCATTGGCATTCCCACTTCTTTCTCCTTAAAATGCAACCTCATATAATCTGGCCCTAATGCTGCTCTTGGTATCTTTGCATTTGTCCCTTAGACTTACATGAAGTGAGTGTTTTGAGGCCCTACCATGCAATGGCACTTGTCTAGGGTCTGGGGGGCTCAAGGATGAAAAGCTTCACAGGTTGCCCTCACAGAGCTTTTATTGTGCTAATAGGAATCAAGTGAGTAAGTGCAATGGTTTGTCACAGTTGGAATTATTCTTTGTAAGTTTTGTTTGCCTGTATATGTGCTGTTTTCTGGATGCAATAATTAATTTTTATGGAATAACTTTACTTGTAGCCTTATTCTCAAATACGGCTGAACCTGACAAGGGTAAGCAGGTAAAAGATACAGGCCTGGCCCAAGCAGAGTCTTCTATGCTCAGGTCATATCAGCTGTCATAGGAAGGGAAAACTGTTTTAGCACAGGGCAAGATGGAACCTGAAAACTACAACCAGAAGGCTGATGGCGTCTTCTTTTTGCTTCAGTTGCTAGAAAAGTAAGATACCTAGTGACCTATTCTCAGGGAAAATCTGTGTAAGATGGAAGCAAATCCAGAAGCAAGTAGAGGAAACGGAGAAAATCAGGAATGATAATATTTGAGTACTTGTTATATTGTTGTTATTTATTTAAATTGTTTTGAGTTGATTTTCACTAATTGATATATATATATATATATATATATATATATATATATATATATAGTTATATAACTTTTAAGATAAAGATGTAGGCTGAAGGAAGAAGAGAAAGAAAAGATCATGTCGACTTTCAAGATAATATAGCAGAATAAGTGACCCAGAGCTAATTTTACAATTTACAGGTATTAATCAATGTCCATGAACTTCTAAAGTTAATTTGGACAAGAAGAACAGGCAGATTCACTGTATTAGATGCTGAAACCTATCACAAACATATATAAAAGTAAAAACTATGTAATATCAGTAAAAGATAAGAAAAAAATCTACATATTGGTATAAAGAATTGAAAGTAGATCTGTGTTAATTTGGAGACACAGTTTATTATAAGCTTGGCACTACAAATATATATTATATATGTGTTTTATAATATAGTATTATATGTAAATAATCAGTAATATGACAGTGGATTATATACTAAACAGTATGTTAAGAAAAGCAGGTTACTAGTGTATGGAAAAAATTAAGTCGGATTGTATAAGACACTAGTAATTAATCTTCCAGAAATTTTAAAAACAAATGGAACCATAACACTAAGGGAAAAGCACATCTTTGTGAATTTAGAAATAGTGATGAGAAAGTAGATACTGAGATACGAGAACTCGTGGGCTGTTGGTGAAATCTACATACCGTTACAGCCATTCTGGAGCATAACATGCCATAATGTGATATTTGTGGGTAAACACTATGTATGACACAGGCACCTCAGGTTGAGTACATACACTGGGTTTACACCCAGTACCAGAGTGGGTGTATATAGGGACATACTGGAGCAGAGTTTGTAAAGCACAGGTTTCTAAGCAGAGACCTGGAGACATGAACATATAGAACAAAAAACAGACAAAATAATAAATACAGTGCTGAAATCTTCTGCATCATAACATTTAAATAAATGTAAAATACATACATACACCCCATTGCTGTTTGTTTTTCAAAGATAAATACGTAAACCACACATATGCATATATATTATTTTTATATGTCACACACGTTTATGTGGTCACCTTTGGAGTGCAGTCAGGAATATAAAGAGGGAAGGAGTGAGGAAAATGGAAGTGAGATCAATTCCAAAAAGGAAACAAAAGGAAAAGACTCTACAGGGATTGATTATGATAGCTGGCTCTGAAATTAAGAGTGCGACTAGGCCAACTCTCAGTATTTCAGGTTAAAATAAATTATCATTGAGATTAAAGCTGTAATGAGCTAGGGAAGTGAAGGATGAGACTATTTCGTGTGGATCTCTAATCTCATGGTACTTGTGAGTAGCTCGTGACCAGAACTGTGGTCAGTCTGATACAAAGATGTGCTCTCCCGACTTCCTTTCTGCTGTAGTGACAGTGGAATTATGCTGCATTCATGCATCATTCTTTACAAGTAAAGCAAGTTGGTGTTTTTGCTCTAAAGTTAAACAGAAAGTAATTTCTATTTTTTCAAAAGCCCAACGACTTGTTGGAAATTGGTGTGTTTATCATTGTTAGACTGAAGTCAGTATTGCCCCAGTCTGAGGTTTCCTAAAATATTCAGTAGTATGCAAGTTTCTTGTTAATCTATGTAAGCTGTGTGATATAAAAGAGACCCAGCAGGAAGAAAACTATTAGGTTCTAAATGACATCTAACACTCATTACTGGCTTTTATAAACCCAAATGAAGCATAATCTTAAAGGGGACATAATCTTTTGTGTCTGTTTGCTTGTTTTACATGATTCATATCCAAACACACTGTCCATTTTCAGCCTATAAATGTACAAGCTGCATGAGGTTCAAAGATATGGCAAGTTGTATCATAAGAGTATGTTAAGAAGGTGTCCAGGAAATAAAATTAGGAAGGGGAAGGAAAAGTGCCAGTGGAGGGCTATAGTCCGACATGCTCACTGAGACCCATTGCGTGCTGTGCTGGGCGCTCCATGGAGTTGGATGCTCCTAAGTCATGCTGAAGCCGCAGCTGCCAATAACCAGAGTGGATGAGTCCTGGGCCCTTGACGTGAAGATGCGGTGCAGTCTAGAGTGGAGCCAAGGGGAAGAGCTTTATTGGCTCTCAGTGAGTACTGGAAATTGGGTCCCTGGGCCTCATGGAGCAGCCGGAGCCACCTGGCCAAGCTGGGGGAAGTGGTGGAGAGGACCATGAGCCTGGGCGCCAGAGCCAGGTGCCGCACAGTTTTCTGAAGATGCAGGATGCTGATCTAGATGTGGAAAAACCACATCAAGCTACCTCTGCAGAGGAAGGAAAAGCATGAGTGGAGGGCTGGAGCCCTGCGCACTCACTGAGATAGGTCTGCGCTGTGCTAGGAGCACCTGGGAGTCAGGCGATTCAAGGTCGAGCTGAAGCCATGGCTGCCAATAATGGGGATTGTTGAGTTCCAAGCCCTTCGTGGGAGGACATGGTGTGGCGTGGAGTGGAGTCAAGAGGAGAAGCTGAATTGATTCCTGGTGAGTGCTGGGGGTTGGGTCCCACCGCTGCTGTTGTTGGCTGGAGCACATCTTGGAGTTGGGCGGAGCAGAGGCATCAGTTGGCTGCCCTTGGCACAGAGAGGATAGGTGGGCTCTGATGGGGCTGAGCTACGCCTCTTGTTGGGATCTAATAGCCAAGGACAAAAAGGTCATGATTCTGTGATATTCACAAGGTACAACCTAAGGCCCTGAAGGAAATTGTGGGTCGACTGGCTCAGAGGCTAGAGGCTAGCCTGCACTGTCCTGCATCCTTGCCAGTACCTCAGATAACAGCAAATTGGGGAGGGCAGCAAAACCCCAGTCAGCAGTCTTTGGAAAGACCCTAAGCAATATGGAGAGGACCAGAGACCCCCAGGACATACCTGTCTGAAAGAGGCCAGAAACATGACAAGAGATAGAAATACAAAAAAACCCTACAGCTGCTGAACCTGGGAAAATAAGCCCAGGAGAGGTAAATACAGAAGAGAACCAGTGCAGTAATCATGTAATATTAGACACTGCATCAGCAGATATAAAGAAATACCTTTGTGACCTCATAGGCGAATTTAAAACTGTACCTCTGATCCAAGTGAAGCAAGATATAAAAGTATTAATTAAAGAAATGATAAGCCCCTCCCAAGAGAACACAGATGGAAGAAAGGAGGAACTCAGAAAAGGCAGAGAAACTTTTCATGAAGAATATAAACAAAATCTAGAATAAATGCAACAGATCCAAAGAGATTACCAGGAAACTAAAAACTCCATTGAAAGCTGGCAAAATGCCTTGACAGAAACTAAAGTTAGCCTTTTAAAACTTGAAGAGAAATTTATGATGTGTGATTGAGAAAGAAAAGATCTCTTAAAAATAACAAGAAACCAGGAAGAAACAATTCAAAGGCTAGCAGATGACAAAAGGATTTATAACTTAAGAATAAAAAACGTGAATGAAGAAGCAGGAGTAACCACAAATGAACTACAAAGAATATTCACAGATAAAGTTAAGGAAAACTTCCCAAGTATAGGAAAAAGAAATGTTACACAGATAAATAAGGCATACAGAACTCCAGCCACCTACAACCAAAACAGATCTACACCCAGACATATAATAATCAAGATACCATAAATCCACCATAAGAACAGAATATTAAATGTGGCCAGAGAAAAGAAGCAGATCACCTACAAAAGACAAATCATCAAAATAACAAATGACTTATCAATACAAACTCTCAAATTGAGAAGCGCCTGGGGGGATATAGTCCAAGCCCTGAAAGAAAATAACTTCCAACCAAGACTGTTGTACCTAGAAAAACTCCCTCTGAAAATTAATGGAGAAAGAAGATATTTTCAAGACAAGGAGGAACTGTGGAAGTTCATGGCCATCAACCCAACCCTACAAAAAATACTGAAGGACATTCCAGAAAGGGAGAGGAAAAAATACCAGGATTCCAGCAACAGGCAGAGAGGCCTAAATGAACTGGGAAGACAGTGGAATGAAGGAGTAAAGTGGGCAAATAATAGCAGAACAATAGAATAGCAGCGATGAGGCAGAGATGGTAAGCTGTAATCTTTAATATAGATAGGTTTGATACACTAACAAAAAAGAAACAGAGGCAGAATAAATTAGGAGGCAGGATTCATTGAGATGCTCTGAATAGGCAATATACTCAACCTGAAAGAAGGTTAATAAACTGAAAGTCAAAGATGAGAAAACAATGCTATATGTGACAGGAAACCAGAGAGAAATAGGGACAACTCGTCCAGCAGCTGCAGATAGGTTGGAAAGTTATGACACTTTTGTGCAGTGGAGAACTACACAGCTGGAAGGAAGGAAAACTTTTGTGGCTTTAGTAAGTAAAGGAGTACAGCTCAAGATTAATCTCAGGGGTAAAAAGGTTCAGCAACACTCAGATAGATAACAGGTTGACCCCCTAGTCTAAAAACTATAGGAGCTAGTGGGACCCAAAATATATAAAGCATCCTGAGAAGGGGAAAGGTAAGGCATTGCCTAAAAAAGGAAGGCAGAGGACATTGTTAATAGTGTATCAGGATTTAAAAGCCACAGTAGTCTTATTGCTCTGTTTAGTTTGATTATATCTTGTTCCTGTCTGTCTATTTGTATGAGATTTGAGGGCACAGACAGCTAACCCAAAAGTAACAGGCTATACCACAGTAACTATCCTTAATTTCCTATTAACTTAAACTGAAACCCTGTATTACTTACATTGTCTTACTATGACTGATCTTATTTGAAGCTGGTTTATTAGAATGCTGTTTTGCCTTGACTGATTTTATTCGAATTTGGCATGCTTGATAGTATCAAGTCTAAGAGTAGAGACAACTACTCTGAAGATGACAAGATGTAAAAGGTATCCATTCCAGTTTTGATTATTAAGTACTTTCAAGTCCTACAATGTCTCCAAAGATGTGTTTTTATAAAAATAGCTATGTAATTCTATGCTTAACTATATAATGCCTGATGATGTGGACAATTCTATTGAAAATAACAAGAGAAAGCATAGTAACTACTTAGATTACTTAATATTGTGGTCTTATATGTCTTTTTCATTTCATGTTCTTCTAGGAATTTGTTTTGTTGTCTTGTTTTGATCTTTTTTTCCCTATAATACAGAGAGGATATATATACATGTAGAGATTCACACATGAGAAGAATTTCTAAACTATTTATGGGATCAGATTATATAATACACAATGTAATGAACAGATACTCTGAAGAAGAGACACTAAGAAACCCAGTGCTAATTCTGTAGCATTATGATATAAAACCTAACAATACTATTATTCACTGTTCAGAGTGATATTAGTCTAATCTCTTACGTTCAATTTCAGCATACGTAAAGATAAAGACAGCTACTTTGAAGAGAACGAGAGACATTATGGTAGTCATTATTGACTTCCCCAAAATCAGGTCTTGAAGACCTAAAAAGCCTTCATCATCCTGTAGTGATTTTATTAGTTCTATAATGTTCAGTATATATCCAATGTGTGTGAAGTTGGGGACAACTAATTGGAAGAAAACTAGAGATAATAAGATAGACAGTGAAGATCTCCAGTGGACTTGCTTTGAAATCTGTGTTTCTTTAAATTGTTTCCTTATGAACTGTTTTTTTCTGTTTTTACATGTTTAATCTTACCCTCTTTAAGATAAAAAACAAGTGTATAGGACTGATAACCATATTACTCAGTTTTTGTTGGGTCATTGAGCAGAACTGTTTGCAATGTCATTATTTGAATATCACTTTGTATGCTTTAATTTTGTAACTTGAACAACTATGTCTAAGATGACAATATGTAACTTATCAACTAGTGATTTCTTACTGTTTGTTTTTCTGAAATTCAGTATTATTTCTACCCTTTTTTCTGTATTTTTTCTCTTTAAATAAAAAAAAAAGGTGTCCAGGAGAAAATGGCCTTGCTTTCTTTGTTCTGCATTGAATTCCAATTTCTAGCTTCATATCTGAAACATAGTAGGTGTTCAATGAATATTTATGGCATGAGTGAATATGTAAATGACCACACACATACACATGTGTGAGTGCAAACACACTCACACACACGAGCATAACTGTTTTTTTGGTCTGTAACAAATTGCCACAATTTTCTTGTTTTTTTTTCTCTTTTTAAATTAATTAATTAATCAATTATTTTGTGGTGCTAAGGATTGAACTCATGGTTTTCTGTGGGCTAGGCAAACACTCTTTTCTTAAGCTATACCCATTTTAGAATTAGCCACTTAACGTTCTTCAATAAAACTTTTAAGTATGTTGAGATTAGTATATAATGTGCAAAAACTCAGAGAAGGAACAATAAGAAACAATAGAGCATGCATCTCACAGCTGAGAAGTGTATGATCTACCAGGGTAAACACAGATGAGAAAGACATGAGAATAAGAACCAGGAAATGTTTTAGGTCTAATAACACTGTTTGGAAACTTCTAAGAAAGAAAGAGCCAGTGGATTGGTAGGAAATGGGGGCACCATCCAGCTAACTGAGCCCTACTCAGTTTGCAGGCTGGGTGGGGCTGGAGTAGGGTGAGAGGTGGGGTTGGGAGAGCTGGCCTGGGGAGGAATCTTCAAGAGGTTTTCCTGAGGAACCAGAATCTGAGCAAGTCACTGCTGAGAAATGGGCTCTTCTCAGCCAGAGAGGCTGCAGGAGAGGTGTGGGACTGAACCAGCTTCTGCGGATGAGTCTTCTGAGTGGAAAAATCCATTCCAGACCCAAGGAGGACAAAAGGATGCCCATATATTGTGGCCAAAATCTAATAATACAATGATGGAAATCCTCAGCTTTGCGTCCAGAGAAATCTTGGTTTAGCAATCACTGTGAGTGAGTGGAACCAGCTCAAACAGCGTCAGCAGTTTGAAGACATCTGGTCTTTATTTTTGGACTTTTGTACACTGAAGAGAATTATGGTTTTATGCTGTAGAGGTCATTTAATTTTATCAATCTACAGAATCATTTATCATAGGAATTCCTCATACTTAGAATAGAACCTGGTTCTCCAAAGTCTACTTGAGACTTTCAAATATTAACTCTTTACTCCCCCAGAGGGACTTTCTGACATCAAAAGAAATCATTTTAATAGAGAAATTGAGTCATAGAGGAGGTATTTATTTTACCAAAGGGTAATCTAATAGTTGGTGGAACCCCCAAGAACTTCGACATCCTGTGCCTGCCAAAAGCAATTCTTCTGTTCTTGTTAAATTCCTTGACCGTCATTTCTTTTCTCTTCTTTGCTTTCTCTTCTGGCTTCTGTTGGTCTTTAGCCACCCACTCATCCTGTCCTGCGTGTTCTAGGAAACATTATTCCATGATAAGGTCACTGGAGAGCCAGTGTTTACTTGCCACGCCTGCCCTTCATGTCCCTTAGGTAAACTAGTGACTTTCCAGGTCCTCTGGTATCTCTCACCCTCTTGCCCCCTGTCATTCTGACCTTCTTTACTTCCCCCACTAATTCCCATGTTGGGTTCCATTGCCCAGGGCTCTGCCAGGTGATTAACTATGGTAGGAAAATTATTTGTAGCAGAGCTGTTAATAGCCTAAAAATGCCTCAGGGCCTAATACTTGTCACATAAAAATCGCATTTTCTTTGAGGATTTCAATGTCAAAGAAGTCAATTGATCTTCCTTCAACTTTCCTGCTGTTTTCACTACTTCTTAAGGACACTACCTACTTTCAGTTTTGGATACTGTAAGCCCATTGGGAAGGTTCATCTCCTTCTCTGTCTCTGTCTCTGTCTCTGTCTCTGTCTCTGTCTCTGTCTCTGTCTCTGTCTCTGTCTCTGTCTCTGTCTGCATCTCTCTTCCCTTCTCCTCCTCTCTCCTCTCCTCCCCTATCTTCTCCTCTCTACTCTCTTCCCTTCCCCTCCCCATCCTTCTTCTCTCTCTCTCTCTCTCTCTCTCTCTCTCTCTCTCTCTCTCTCTCATTCTAGTACCTTTTCAGTTTTTGTGGCATTTTTAAAAATACCTTCTAGGAGCAAAGGGCACAGAAAAGGGCAGGTCGCAGGAAGAAGGAAGGAAATGTAGCAAATTGAATAAAGGGCTGGGCTGAGGTATTTAGCCTGTGGAAAGGCCCACTGGGTACCCATGATACTGTTTTCCATTAAAAAAAATCCATAGGCTTTTAAAAAATGCATTTTCACCTTAATATAGCAGGAACAGGCACTCTGCTGTGCAATTCCCAGGATTTATAGCTTACTGGGGTTAATGGCTTGAGGTGTTATTTTTTTGCGCCTCATTAATCCCCAGGGAGAGCCTGTGCTAAGGCGGTTGTTTGGATCTTGTGGCCACGAAGGCACCGTGTTCCCTGCTCCAGCTCCAAGGAGGTTGTCGACCTTGCAGGGTGTGTGCACCACCTTGTCCTTCAGAGCTTAGGTGAGTGAGCCCAAAGATGGTATGATGATGTGTAGATTTCCACCACAGAAAGTTCAAAAAAGTTAAAGTTGACCCCGAGAAAGAGAAAAAGGAAGTACAGTCCTTCATATGTGGTGAGTTCCAGAAAAGACTTACTAGGAGGACAGAATTGGGGAACAAGACATTCTTTTAGCAGCACAACATGTTTTGTAAAGATCGGAAATATTATGCCTTTGGAAGTTGTTATTTAGCTTTCGGTTATCATAGCAAGTACCTGAGACAATCAACTTCTTTTTTTTTTAAGCTACCTTTATTCTTTTTTAAAAAAAATTTTTATTTAAAAGGGAAAAGAGAAAAAACAAAACAAAACAAAGTGGTGTAAGGGTACAAGTAATACAGACTACAAAAAAAATACAGTAAGAAATCACCAGTTAATAGATTACACATTATCATCTTAGAGATAGTTGCTCAAGTCACAGTATCAAGGCATACAAAGTGGACATTCAAACAGAGAGACTGCAAACAGTTGTGTTCAATGATCCAACCAAAAACATTAATGTGGTCATCTATTTAACACCCCTAAACACACTTGCTGTTGTATCCTTTAGAGCACTTTTTTCCCTCTCTTTTTTACAACAAAATTTACACATTTTGGGTTTTATTACTCATTAGTTCTTATTACTTTTTTTTTGGAAGATAATAAAGTCAAATATGGTAAAACAAAGCTGTCAGTCAAAACCAAGGGTAGACATAGTACATGATGTAAAAACAGAGTACAAGGTTATCAACAATGGTTACCATAACACCTCTTGCTTCCTTAAAAAGAATTGTCTATCTCATTAGGTATTATAAAGTTGAACAAAACAGTAGAGAACAGGACCAATAAAACCTTGTAAACATTACAGGACTTCCAAAGAAGATAATAGTCAAACCAGAATGGGCATCTTAGTGAATCTTATTGCCTTCTAAGTAGTTGCCTATACCCTCAAACTTGATACTATCATACAGAATGGAACAGAGTCTAATCAGTCAAAACAAGATAGTGGGAGTATTACAAGACTTTAAATCAAGTTAATAGGAAATCAAAAAAGTTACTATAATATATCCTGATAATTTTTAAAAAATTTTCCCCCTAATTAAAAAATCATAAAAAATAATGAAATAATTTTTTAATGAATAAGGGAGAGATTGAGATAAAAGAGGAAATAACAACATAACAATACAGGTCAAAGCATGACAGTTTCAGCAATCTAGTGCTTCACCACCAAATAACCAGACTTAATAGTAGTTACCATAGTGTCTGTCTTTTTCCTTGAAATATTTGAATATAACTTCATATACACCAGCAGCCCAGAATAAAGCTATTCCAATTAATAAGTGAAAACTTTACAAGGCTTCAAGGCCACATAATGGGGAATCATGATTACCACATACTTTTATATATTTGAATCCTTACTTACATTAGGGAAACTATTCGGTATTCACACATGCGAGATTGATTTATTTCATATATGAGTATGGTCTCAAGCTGCGCCCATTTATTGATAAATATCTCAATGTGATCCTTCTTTATAGCTGAGTAATACTCCATTGTATAGAAGTACCACCACTTTTTTATCCATTCCTCAGTTGATGGACACTTGGGTTGTTTCCAAGATCTGGTGATTACAAATTGTGCTGCTATAAACATAGGTGCACATATATCTCTGTGGTGTGATGCTTTCAGTTCTTCTGGGAATATGTCTAGAAGTGGAATAGCTGGAACAAATGGGACTTCCAATCTCAGCTTTTTGAGAAATCTCCAGACTGACCTCCACAAAAGTTGTACCAGTCTACACTCCCACCAACAGTGCAGGAGAGTTCCTTTTTCCCCACAGCCTCTCCAGCATTTGTTGTTGTTGGTTTTCTTGATCCTGGGCATTCTTTCAGGAGTGAGATGGAATCTCAGTGTGGTTTTATAATTTGCATTTCTCTAATGACCAATGATGATGACCATTTTTTCATGTATTTATTTGCCATTTGTATTTCTTCATCTGAGAAGTGCGTATTCATCTCAGATGCCCATTTTTAGATTGGATCTTTGAATTTTGGGGGTCTGATTTTTTTTAATTCTTTATATGTTTTAGACAAAAGTCCCTTGTCTGAGGGGGAGTTCACTAAGATCTTTTCCCAGTTTGTGGGTTTTCTTTTCACTATGCTGGAGATTTCTTTTGACATGAAGAAACTTTAATAAGAGGTTGTCCCAGTTATTGATTCTGGGAAGTATTTCCCGTGCGGTTTGAGTCCTGTTCATGAATTCTCTACCTACCCCTATGTCTTCAAGGTTTCTACCCAATCTGTCTTCCAATAGATTTAGTGTTTCTGTTTTAATATTCAGATCTTTGACCCATTTAGATTTTAATTTAGTATATGGTGATAGGCTTGGGTCTAGCTTTAGTTTTGGCAAATGGAGGGCCAGTTTTTCCAGCACCATTTATTAAAGAGAAGAGACAACCAACTTCTAAGGCAAAAAGGTTTAGTTTAAATCATAGTTTTGGGAGTTTCAGTTTAAAATGGGCTGCATTTAGACTTGTGGTATGGGTGCACATAATGGCAGGAATACGTCGTGGAGCAATGTCTGTGAGATAAGCAGAGAAGAGCACTGCTGGTTACACAATCCCGGGCAGGGGTCCTCACCCGACGACCACTCAGAGCCCCCTCTTGAGACTCTGTCACCTGTGGGGAGCACCACGCTAGGAATGAAAAATTTAATGTGTGTGCTGCTGGAGGACACCCCAGATCCAAACTATAGCAGAGGGAAAAGCCTAAGTTTTCCAATGGAGGCAAGAGTGTTTTTAAAGTATTATTCTGTAACATTCTGTCTCAGCACCTCTCCTTCCAGAATACCAACTGGCTGCTTAATTATTAAGGTATCAGGGTAGATATTAGAGTCAGAACAACAGAAAGAGAGACAGAGTTTGTGTCTTCAAATTTTCTACATTTGTGTGTGTCTGTGTGTGTGTGTGTGTGTGTGTATTTGTGCACGTGTGAGAGGTCTAGAAAATAAACATTTATTTTTGCAACGGTATTTCTCCAGTAGGAAAGGTGTATCTCTACTTATTTTAAAATAAGAGAAACTTTGAAGAAATTAAACGATCTTTTCGGAGATACCAGTTCATACCATTCATTTACTCGTCTATCAGACAGATTTATTAATACTTACCATTAATATTTATGTATGCCTTAGGTCCTTTGAGGATGATTATGGTGTTAAGTATTGCCTTCAGGGACTGAAGTCTAATGGGGAAAGAGTTATACATACAGAGCAAAATGTTCAATCTTGTACCTAATAGAATGGGGCTTTTGCTTATGAATGAGGGCTTGACGTCAGTATTACTGAGGGAGTCAGGAACAAGGGGCAGGGCTGGGCTGAGACACAGATCTCAGCTCTACCAGTAACATCGCGCAGAGAACATGCTCAGCAATACCTAATGGGTTAAATTGAGCCAGGTCTTCTAGGTCTGTTTTACCATCTCGTTTTTGAAGTATCTACACTCACTAGAAATGTTATATTTGAATTAAGCAAAAACAAAGAAACAACCTCCTCATAACAGATGAAATGGAAATAATTCATTACAGCTTTAGCCAGGCTTCTGGATTTTGTGTAATTAATTAAAAGCAAAGTAATCAGGTATCAAGGTAAATTGCAAACTATTTGTCTCATTTACCAATGTCAAAATGCCCAGATGTCTATCTGTCTTTGAATCTGCTGCATCCCCCTCATCCTTCCTGTAGACCTACGTACTCCATCTGCGCACTAACTAAAAAACATGATATACAGCCTCCATCAGAGCAGGGTAGATGGAGCAACTGGACCAAACGCTGGAAATTTGGCTTTGTGTCTGGGTCCTATCCCTTGTTAAAATCCTGAGTATGGGTTAAGTCAGTTAGTCTCACTGTAGTTTAGTTTCCTAAGCTATAAAATGGGGTCAAAATAGCTGTTTTATACCTCCAGTCCCTGTAAGGATCAGATGGAAGGTGACATGTGGCAGTGATTAAGAAGTGAAATGCTGGGAACATGTTAGGGAACTGCATTACTGTTACTATTGCATGTCCTCCGACTGAGGAAGATGCCAGGCATTTGCTAACTTGGCTTGTGTGAAGGGTGTTGGACTTCTCCTTTAGCGTCAGAGGGCTGGGATGCGGCCCTGGCAACCAAGGCAAGTGACCTTCCTTGGCATCACTCTCCCTCCCCGCAAAGTCAGGCTCCCACTTAAGGCTCAGTTCTCCAGTCTAATAAACGGTAACAAATTGTCTCATTTTCTCTGATAAGTAACGACCCCTGGCTGCCTTGTCTCCTTTCAGGCTGCAACAGCTTCCATAGCTGGCAGCTCCAGCTTTCTTGGGCCCCGGCCAGGCCTGCGCAGGAAGACCGCAGCAGGGATTAGGATGAGGGTTATTCACTTCCTCTGCAGACACCTTCTCATGTTCAGTGTCTGCTTGGCTGGCACCGAAGGCAAAGTGCTGAGTATGGGTGTGTGTGGGGGGTGCAGGAAGGAAAGGACTGCAGGGAGAGTGCTGTTGCTAAGCTTAGAGGGTTATAACAGGAGAAGTGGGTTGAGGGGGGAAAAGTAGAGAAGGAAGGATATACTAGTCACAGCCAGATAGCTTAGTGGAACAGACGAAGAGAAATTTCTTCTATAGTTAGACTATAGTGATCGTGTTGTCCAGATTAAAAATAGAGACTGTGAACTATGATCTAATAGATACATTGATGAAGACAGCAAAGCAGTGTAGTTTGAATTTAGACTTTCTGGGGAAATTCTGGAGAAATGCTCTGCTTGTTTGAGAACCTCATACATTCCCATAATGTCTTGTTGAACATAGTTTTGCCAGTAGGCACAATTGGAAAGTTTACCCTTGGAAGCCACCTATCTACCCAGTCTTTCTTTTCTTTCAACTAATATCTATTCAAATTATGGTTTAGATCTTAAATTATGCCCCTGAAAGCGCATGTGCTGAAAGCTTGGTCCCTGGCTGACAGTGTTATTGGGAGGGGTAGAAACTTCAGGCGGTAGGGCCTGAAGGAAGTTGGAGGAAGTTTTTACTGGGATCCCAAGCCCTTTCTCTGTCTCTTTGCTTCTGGCCACTATGAGGTCAGCAGCTCCACCATGCCATAAGGTTTCTGCCTCACCACAGGCTTGGAATTAGTGGAGCCAGCCTATCATGGACTAAAACCTCTGAAACCACGAGCCAACAAAATAAATCTTTCCTCCTGGAAAGGTATTTATCTCAGTTATTTTGTCATAGCTACATAAAACTGACTAACGCTATTTAGGCATCTAAGTGTATATGGTAGGATTACCTTCTTGGGTGCAGAGTCTATGCTACATTGAGTTTTAGACACTACTGTTCCCATCATGAAATCTGCAATTTTCTTAAGTCTTGAATTTTCTTTTCTTTCTTTTTTTTTTTTGTCTTTTTCCTTTTTACCGGTACCAGGGATCAAACTCATGACTGCCTGCTTGCAAGGCAGGTGCTTATGCCGCTGAGCTAAATCCCCAGCCCCCTTGAATTTTCTTTTTCCCACAAATTATGTAGCCATACCAGTTTAGTGTACTATGTCAGATGTTGGGGATGCAGAGATGAAGAGACAAAGTTTTTTCCTTTGGTGCGACCAGTTACCTGCCTCGGCAACACTGAAGGTGTTTCTGTACAGTCATCTGTAAAATGCTGTCTGAGCTTGCTGAGGATTTGAAAAGTTTCTTCTCAACTAATTCACTAAAAAGCATTACAAATTATGGAAGCATTTCTACTGTTATGAGAGTTGTTGAAATTCTGACAAACTATTAGAACCATGTAAAAAAATATAAAGAAGAAAATACAAAGCATCTATGATCCCATCACCCACATTCAGTGCTTCTTTTTGTTCGTAAAGTATTAGGTGTTTTCAGTTTTAATTATTTGTATTTATATTTTCAAATAAAAAAGTAGAAAACCAATGCAGTGAAATTTTGTGTTTCTGACTTTTGACTTAAAATTGCATTTTTACCAAACCCTGTTTCAAAAAAATAACTTCCAAAACATAGTGTCCTATGATTGTAGCACTATATCCCCTGGATATGCCATGATATACTTTCTTCCTTATTTCTTTTTTTTGATATATCTAGGTTATTTACAGCTTTTTGCTGTATTAAATATCATTTGATGAGCATTCTATATGTAAATCTTTGTCTGCCTTCTTGACATTTTCTTGGGATAAATTTCAAAAAGCAGAATTACCAGTAAAAGGGCATGGAGACTCTATATCTATGCAACTCATCTACCAGAAGAATGGAACAAATTTTACTTTCAGAAGTAGTAAAAAGGAGGCTTTATTTAAAAAATCTTTCAGCTTAAAGTGTATTGTATAAAATAGGGTCCATGTTTAGATGTGACACCATTTCTTTGATTGCTTATTTGATCTGATATACTTCCCTTATGTTTATTGGGCACATGTATCACCTCTTTTTATAAACTGTCCTCTGCTTATTTCCCCATCATAGTGGACCACTTTTTTTTAGTTATCTATTAATTATTGTACGTTTAAAACATACATTAGGAACATAAAGAATCACTTATAAATGGCTAATGTAAATGAATATTTAACTTAATCTCCACTGAAGAAAAACACAAAAGATTTATTTCAAGTTTAATTTTAATTGACAATAACTTTCAATTAATTAATAATAAATGTAAATTAATTGATAATTGTATATTGCTATGGAGTACCATGTCATATTATATGTATACATTGGAAAATGATCAAATTAGGCAAATAATATATCTATCAACTTAATAATTACCAGTTTTGGGATGAGGACATTTAAAATCTTCTCTTTTAGCTTCCAAATATACAATGCTATATACAAACTTGTATATAATATAAAAGTATACTACTATTAACTATGATCACCATCCTGTCCAATAGAACATCAGAAGTATTCCTTCTGTCTAGCTATAATAACAATGTACCTGTTGGTCAGCACCTCTCTTTTCCCTGTCCATTGCCACCCAACTTCCAGCCTCTGGCTACCAACATTCCTCTCTCACTTTATGAGTTCACTGAAAAATTATTTTCTATCTTGCAACTTTGTAAAGAAGCTTAGTGAGTTACTTTATGAAAATGAATTGCAGCAGAGGAGGTGAAATTCCAGTAAGAGGAAGAATTCTTGCAAAGACTAAATGAACATCATATAGCAGAAACAAGATTCAGTGGGGAAGAGGTTGGTCCAGTCCTTTTGACCCTCTTTCTGTAATTGTATTGGTAAAATTTCAAGAACCATTATTTTACTGACCAAATATCCTTTCAATTATAACCCACAAAGAGTTACTTGCTATTTCTAGAGACATTCAGGCTTTCCTAGATAAAATAAATTATTCCATTAAATAATAAGAGAGAAGATAAAATGACATTGTGTCAAATGGTATGGCAAAGAGGATCAGACTTACTATAAGGAATCAAACAAGCAGGGATTTTACAATGGCTGTAGAGATTAGGGAAGTCCTCAGTGAGTGTTGGAGCCTTGAATTAGGGAAGTGTCATGGTTTATGTCTGTGTCCCCCAGGCCTCATGAGTTTGCATTGTGCATTTGTGATTGGTTCATTGTCTAGTGCTTGGACTGATGGTGTCAGTGCTTCACCCACATAGGGGTGGAACCAGGATGTGATGTAATGGCAGGAAGGAAGAAGGTGTGTCTTGTTCTTTGCTGGTTCCTGCTTGCTGTTTGCAGCCACCATGAACTGTGGCCCAGCCATGCCCGCCTGCCTTGGAGCCAACTGAGTGTGGACTGAAACTCCAAAAACTGTAAGAAATAAACCTTTCCTTTCCCAACTTGGGCTTCAGGTATTTTGTCTCAGCAACGAGTAAAAAGTAACTAAGACAGGAAGGTAGTAGAGAAGTGTGTGTACTTCCCACATACAGAGAACAAAAGTGTATCTTGCTAGAGAAAGTGGCCCTACTTATTTATTGCAGATAGATCAAAGTCAAATCAAAGTGAAAAGGCATTGACCATCTTGGGAAACCAAAAATAGCTTATAACACAGATTCAGAAAAACAGTTTCCAGTGTTAAGGACACTTTAGTTGGGGACTCCATAGTGAAACTTTGGTGTTAGGCTTATCTGTTTTGTTTAGAAATCCTATAATGTATTCTGCAGGTCTGAAACTTAGTTGGAAGCTCAGTATTTCTGGAATATATCCAGGAGAACAGAGGGTTTTTTTTCTATTTTCCTTTTTTAGTTCTTTCTTTTTGAGCTTTTATTCTATTTTTAGTTGACATATAATTGTATACATTTATGGTGTATTCTGTGATGTTTTGATTTATGTATGTATTAGAGAAAGAGCCAATCATGCTAATTAATATATCTACTCCTTCACCAATTTATCTTGTCTGTGGTGAGAATATTAAAAATCTATTCTGGAAATTTTGAGAAACACAATATACGATTAATTGGTCACCATGTAGTACAATAGACAAATAGAACTTCAATGTCCTGTCCAGCTAAAATTTTGTACCTTTTGATCACCCTTTTCCCTTCCCCATTGCTGCCTCTTACTCAGCCTGTTACTCATTTTCTAATTATTGTTTCCATGAATTTCACTTTTCCCCCTAGATTCCTTATATGTGAGATGTGATAGAAAAGTATGATGAATGCTTAAATTTTTAGCAAAATTGCTAAAGACACAGTACTTTTAACTTCCCTCAAATGCTCCCCTTCACTTCAGACACACTTGTCTGACCATTCTTCCCACTTTCTGAAGCAATACTGAAAGTTCTCTTTCA
Source organism: Cavia porcellus (assembly GCF_034190915.1). NCBI lineage: Eukaryota > Metazoa > Chordata > Mammalia > Rodentia > Caviidae > Cavia > Cavia porcellus. The sequence continues at coordinate 9,694,989 of NW_026947512.1, read as the reverse complement.
TAAATCTCTTTAGTTGTGCTGTTGTGGCTGCCTAGATGTCCCGAATCAGTTCAAAACCTTTACTTTTCTTGATCATTTTGACTTTTGGAATTAGCTAAAAGTCTCATGGTGCCTTATTTAGTGACTAAGATACACGAGAACACACCATCATGCTTTACTTGAAAGTGATTGCCATAAATGGTTGGAGGCAGCCACAAAAATATACTCACAAAGAGAACATTCAGTTCCTTGAATGTTTTTACAAGAGACAAGTTCTCCTTTTTAAAGCTATGTAGTATTCAATTGTATATACATGTCACAGTGTCTTTACTCATTCATCTGTTGGTGGGCATTTAGGTTTATTTTCCTTTGGATTTTTTATTTTTTATTTTTTAGTGCTAAGGACTGAACCCAGGGCTTTCTAGCTAATCATTCTACCACTGAGCTAAACCCTCAGCCCCTTCATGTAGGTTGTTTTTATAATTTTGGCTATTGTGAACAGTGCTGAAATGAACTTAAGAATGCAGATTTCTGGCTTCAACATACTGAGTTCACACACTGATGAAAGAAATCAATGAAGATACAAATGAATGGAAAGACACTCTCTTGTTTATGGATTAGAAGAATTTACATTACTGTAAAACTCAGAACTATCTAAAAATTCAATGTAGTTTTTCACAGTGATACCAAAGTCATCCCACGATTTGTATAGAATCACGGAAGACTTCATTAGCCAAAGCAATGTTGAGCACAAGTGACAAAGATGGAAGCATCATACTACTTGATTTCAAGATATATTATAAGGCTATTGTGATCCAAATGGTGTTGATATAGAGACAGACACATTGTTCAATGTAACAGGATAGAAATTCACAAATAAACCCAACTGTTTACAATCAATTTACTTTCAACAAAGTTGCCAAGAACATGCAATGGAGAAAATATTCTTTCTTCAGAAAACAATAGTATTCACATCTCATAGCATATACAAAAATCAACTCAAAATTAATAAAGAAAAATTATATATAAGGCCTAAATCTATAAAAATATTAAAAGCTCCACAACACTGATTTGAGCAATAGTTTCTTAGCCCATACTTTAGAAGCACACACAAGAGCAAAAATAAATAAACAGGATAGCATCAAATTAAGTTTCTTACAGTAAAACAAGCAACACAGTATATCTTCTAAGGAGATAATATCTAAAATATACAAAGATTTCAATTCTAATAACAAGAAAACCGGTAACTTGATTAAAAATGGGCAAAAGTCCAGACAATTCTTCAAAGAAGAGATATGTAATGACCAAAAGATTTATGAAAAATGCTCAGTATTTCAAATCATCAAAGAAGTGCCAATTAAAGCTACAATATCATCTCATGTTTGTTTGAATAGCTGTTCTTAAAAATATGTTTGTTAAGTCCTGGCAAGGAGGTAAAGAAAAGGAATCCCTTGTATACTATTGGCAGGAATGTAAACTAGCACAATTTGGAAAACAGTATAGAGGTCCCTCAAAACCTACAAATAGAACTACAATACTATCAAGCTCTTCTGCTTCTGGGTATACAGCCAAAGGAATTGAGGTTGGTGTGTTGAAGAGTTACTTCCTGAGCTTGAATTTTCATTGATAAAAATGTTGGTGTGCTTGGTTAGTTGCAAACAGAGAAACTGTTGCCTTGTGGATCAGTCTGAACTTCCTAAACTTTGAGAAATTGCTTTCTCCCTGTGTTACTAACATGAGTTCTGTTGAAAGGATGGTACATCAGGTATTTGATGAATCAGGAGCAGTGTACACCCCAGCAACCCTGATGAGATTAAGGCCTTGGGTTCAATTTTCAACTGAGTCAACTTCACAGTTTCACGAATGGTCACTACCTTCTAATCTTATCTGTCAGTTCCAGGGTGTGGCTGAAGCTAGAGATCAATCCCATGTGCAGGGCTGGAGCTGGAGCAAGGCCAGTCCCAAGAACAAAGAGCATCTGAGACAAGCCATGTGAACAAGTTGCTCCAGTCCAGAGAACACCAAGACCTTAGGTTGCCATGCATGTAGATTGCTAGGCAATGGATGTCATGTGACACTAACCTGCCAAATGTATGACTAAACGTGCTAAGGCAGTTGAGCAGCTCCTTTCATCCCATCAGGAGAGAGGGCTCTATCTGATGCCAGGTGGCTGTATCTTGTCTTTATTTCTTCACCTTCTCAGTGTCTTTCATGGTCCTCACCCTGCGAAGTTTGAGAGCCATGTTGGCCAGGGCAACCATTATGAGAGGAGAGGTGTATGAACTTAGCACAAAACACTTTCTGGACTGTGCTTTTCAGCTAAGGTGCAAGACACAGTGTGCTTTAGGAATTCATTTGATGAGTAGTTGCAGAGCTACCACCATGTGCCAGGAATTATGCTAGGTGGAGCAACGCAGATTTAATTGAGGTGTTCTCTGACAGGTGATTTCACAAAGGGTAGCACTTGCACACACAGACCTATGGGAGGTGTTTGGGGAGAGTTAGGAGCAATAAGAAATGTGACATCAAGGCTGACCATTATAAAGCTGACAGAATGTAGTAGTTAGGGATTACCCAAACAGAGCAGATACAAAAACTTCATTTATATAAATAATTGTGGATTTAGGTAGCTTTCACACCAAGTTCACACTTGTAGTATCTGAGGAAACACCTAGAAATAAAGTGATGTTGGTACCAGTCTCTGAGATTTCCCCCATCTTGGATGTCTCTGGGCCATTACATTTCTCCTTCAAAAACCCTTTATAACAGAGCTTCACGCTTAGATTTCCTGCTATGTTCACTTAGGGGCTTTGTTGATGCAAGACGACTATTTGGGCATTTAACAAGTGACAGGAAAAACAAATCTGTTTATTAGTCTGTGGTTTTTCAGTCTACCCACAGACTGGGAAGGGCATGGATTGGAAAGATAATGACATCAATCAACTTAGGGACCTCAGTGCTAGCTCTTTGTAGACACCCTTGCAAGTGCCTGGTATTATCTTTTCTTTTCCCTCTTCACTTAGCATTGGGTGCCATGCCATCAGGGCTCACTCCTAACCACACTCCAGTCCTGCTATGGATGAAGTGGGCTTTGAAAGAACCATAACCTACGGAGGCCAGTATGAGAACAGCAACAACTGCATTCTTTCCTTCCTTCCCACCCTCTGTCTTTCACATATTGTGCACAGTGATTTTCAAAGTTACTGGCCCACTGACCACAAAATCTGACCAGACCTGATCTGCTTTATGCTGCTTCCCTACCAAAGCTGTTTCAAGTGTGCCCTTTCTTAGGAGAAAACGTTTTTTGAGATAGGGATATCAAATGTTGATTCTTTGCTCATCTTTCTTTGCCCTTCATTGGTATTTTGGGATGTATATCCTTTGCAAAACTTTACATTGATAAGTAAATAAATAATAACACTATAGTTATGGACCATGTAATATCTGTAAGGCAATTCAAATTCATTATTTCCTTAAGCTCTCGCAATAATCTCACAAGGTAGGAACAGCTATCATCCCATAATAGGGATGAGTAGAGTCTGAGCTAGAGAAGTCAATAGCTTCACATGACTGATGCATAGAACAACCGGGATTCAAATCTGTATTGTTTAACCTGAAGTTGTTTCTCACCCTTGCTGTCCTGCCTCTAAGTATTTTCAAAACTTAGATATATCCAGTCCCTTGCATGGTGACACGCTCTCAGAGATGAATGCTTCTTTCCACTTTACGTTCTATGATAAGTGCAGAACCTTCTGACCAGAAAATGCTTTTCTTTTCCCAACTCCTCATAGCTCGCTCTTCAACCTAACTGTTGAAAAAGTACCTTTCTATCACGAGAAAGTTGATCCTGAGCTCTCTCTAGTACCCACTGAATACAGCAAGCCCTCTTTCTCTCCTTCACTCTCATTTGTTCTTGCTTCTATTTTTGTGAGTGAGAGTTTGAATCTTCTGGGTGTGGTACGCAAGCACACACTGCCACACATGCTTCTTTCTAGCACTTGTACAAACTCATTCATGCGCAATATCCAGAAGCTAATTGCACAGGGAGAAATGACCACAGCAAAATCCACCTGGGCAGTTACTAGGAATAGCAGCTGGGGAAGTGTAGTCATTCATGATCACATTAACAGGTACTTTCTATCCAGGGTAGGAGAAACTATCCAGGGTAAGTTGAAAAGGAAAAAGAACCTTACAAAGCTATTTCTTGGAAACCGGCTGCAGTGTAACTACCTCTGAGAACATCCACTGGGCTAAATGTACTGGATTGTTTTATGCTAGATTTTGTTCTGACTCCCAAGTATGGCAGAGCCAAGAAATTTCTTACATCCCCCACATACAGTCTCAGGATGTGTCAGAGGCCTCACCACAGCCTGCAGTATACATTCAGGGACTGCAAACACAGCGTCTGTCAATGCTTACTTAGCTCTGAAGTTTGTTCCCAATTTGGATTGATATTCCTTACACATCTCTGCAAAAGAAGCTGCCAACTATTTGACAGAAACCATTATGGGTTTGAGGGAGGGGCTTTGTCCTCCAAAATACGGTTCAGAAAGCATGATGGAATTTTTCTAAAGGGAAGCACAACTTTCAATTTAAATTCTCAAATGCAAATACTAACTGAAATATGTAAACGAGATATGTAAATTTCACAGTAATGTGTAAATGAGAACCATTCAACTTCAGCCTGAAGGAGAAAGATCCTGAATTTTAGTGATGGGCTCCCATATACGACTGCAGGACTATATGGAAGACCTGTGGGCTGAGAATGAATAGCTTGTCCAGCTAGGAATCTATTTCCAGGTGCTTTCTCTGTTTACCAGAAAGTACGTTGAATAGGGAGCAACAATTCTCACTTGTATCTTTTCCTCCAGTGGGCATAGCTATATGAAAGTTTCCTTTCCTTGGTTTCCCAGTGGAGATGTCTTCATGTTCAGTTGCATTTTTCACCTGCTCTTTCTAGACCTGAAAGCTAGAAAGGTCAATCAGGACATATCTAGATCTAGGGAAACGGGAATGTTGGAACTAAAATATGCCAGACAGGAGAAAGGAGACTGACTCTGGGCTACATGGAACATTCCTGGAGAAGGAAAATCAATTTATTATTGAGAAAGCAATGCTTTCCTAGAGGAAAACTTCACATCCATGAAGCAACAAAAAGAAAATTCAGAGAAATATTCAATCCCCAATTAAAATGGACACGAGGCAACAAAAATGTGAAATGAAAACATCACCACTTTTAAAACAACACAACAATTCCAAGAATACTTCGTACTTATCAGCTTTGCGCCAGCTTTCTCCAAGTGGCGTCTCCTCTAATCGTGGCTGGATCTGGTTTCTAATCTGGGGACCACTGCTTTGGGTCAGTAGATTTTAAAAAAAAGTTTTGGGCTGAAAGAGAATAAGAATTGGCACTGTGATTTAGTTCCAAGTCTCCAGGGTCTTCTCTCGTCAAATGGCACATCCTGAGAATGTGAGGGAGCCTTGAGTTCTAGGATTAGGGCTTGTCTTTCCTGGTTTTCACAGTCAGAGGATGATGACTTGTGACTATTACACGCCTCTTGGGTGGGACTCATGCCTTCTATCAAGGAGAACATGGAAAGGGAATTGTTTGTTACTTGGCCCAGCAAGAACCCACGTGGAGCATTGAAAGAGCAGGTAAGCTTAGTGGAAGAGGTTGATGGTGGCTGTTGGACGTCACCTGCCTTGGCCCAAGGGCTCTGAGGTGCTGCCAAGAGGATGAACAGTTCAACAGGGTTCTGAGAGACGTCCCTCCCTCTAGGTCCAATTAATTTTGTTCTCAACTCTCATTTGTCCTGCATTTTAAGATCCAGTTGAGATTAGAGGACTTCTATATAACTTTCTCCAACCCTGTGTGTATGTGTGGGTGTTTAGTTTTAAGGCCTTTAAAAAAGTGAAACAATAGAATAAAACATAAATTCAAAAAACTGAACCAAACAAATAAAGGACTTGGTGGATTATTATAGAGTAAGGACCTGTTTAACTGTCAATCAGATTGTAAAAACTTAGTCAGCCGAGTCAGGAGCCTTCCAGTTGCCTTGTTCCTATTGCAATTGTTTCACTCCCTGTGAAACTAACTACTATGCTTATCAACATGTGTAAAAGTCATTTTCTTTCTATGTATAGGTGGTGGTTTTACTATCAAACTGGCATTTCTCGGTAGTTTTGTTCATTCTTTTTTTAAATTTTATTTTGAAAGTAGTAAAAATGCAACAGCATGAGACAGAACAAAGCCAGCTGAGACAATGCAGTGAAATTGGTACAGGATTTCACAGTAGGATACTGGGATAGTAGTAATAGGTACTATGGTATATCTCTTTAACTTCACAATAATTGTCCAGTCAATTAGGCATAGCAAAATCAAACCAAAAATAGAACATTATAAAACCAATTGAGAATACTGAATAGAGCAAAAGAAACATAACAAAACAAAACAGTGAAAACAACCTTTGCCTTCAAACAGAAGACAGAAGGAAATCCCCCATATTTGCTATACTGCATATAGTCATCCTCCCAAGAGATGCTGAGACATCTATCCCCAGTAGCTATGGCGGGGTGGGTGGGGGAATGGTGCTTGATTTTCAGCCTGCGTGGCAGTAGGCTCACAGGTAATGGTTCTCCTCCTAGTCCTTGCCGGGACACCTACTAAGAGGGCGGGTGAATAAGCTGCCTGAGTCCCACCATGGCCGGATCTCGGGAGTTCTGTTTCTCATCCTGGCCCTCGCTCCCAGTTTTGTTCATTCTTACATTGTTGATGTTTTAAAAACTTCTTCAAACCTATAGTTTCCCTATAATTTATCTACTGGACAACCTAGAGCATCTGGCCTATAATTTTTTGTGTTTCGATATAGCCAACCACTCACACATGATGTGGTTCTACACATTTCTTTACCTTCCATATTTCTGCAAAGTAGCAGCTGAATTTGGAGGATTGTGGAGACTCAGAGTGTATGCCTTTGTTAAGACATAACTGGCATGTACATGATGCCTGGTTCCCATGGAAGAGAGATAGATGTTTTAGCCTAGAACCACTAACTCATTATGTAATATTTTATAATTGTTTTTTTCATTTATTACTTGGGATAATTCCTTTTTAAGTTTTTGTTTTTTATGTTTTTATAATTGCATTCTTTGTGGGGAGTTGGTACATTTACATAATACATATCAATTTTCCCCCTATTCTTCCTCTCTTCTTTTACCTTTCTCTATCTCTACGTCCTCTTCCCATCTGAAAATGATCTAACTCTGCACTTCCTACATTGTATTTTTCTCTTTATTTTGGGTTTCTTATATAAGAGAAACCATGTGATATTTAAACTTGTGTTTTTATTTATTGCACTTAGCACTGTGGGCTATTCATTCATTCATTTTCCTAAAAATCACTCAACCTCACCTTTATTTATGGAAGAGTAATACTCCATTGTGTTTATACATTCATGTGTTGGTGGACATATAGGCTACTTCCAAGATCTAAGTATTTTGTGAATTGTGCTGCTATAAATATGAGTATGCGAACATTGCTATAATATAATATCTTTAACTGTTTCAGGAAGACACCTAGAAAGGGAATAGCTGAGTTTGTTACTTTTTTCTCATTGCTGGGGCAAAATACCTGGCACTCACAGTTAAAGAAGGAAAGATTTATTTAGCTCACAGTTTGTGGAGGTTTCAGTCTATATTCAGCTGGCTCCATAGCACAGTGGCACATGGCACAGTTCATGGCAGCAGAAGACAGCAAAAGCAACAAGAGCAAAAAAGGAGGAGTGAGAGAGTTTGCCTCTTTCCTCCCTTACAATGTATGCAGGCTACCTGCATCAGGGCAGGTGAGCACTCACACCCATAATCCCAGCACTGGATTGTGAATCAGTCACAAACTCTAGATTTAGCCACACTCAAAATGCACCTCATCTCTGACTACATGAAGCTTTGAGGGGTAGGGGATGACATCCAGACGCAAGTCATAACACTGAGTCAAATGAAATTTCTAGTTTTAGTTATTTGAGAAATCTCCATACAATATACCAGTCACCTAGCTTCCAACAGTGTAGTAGACTTCCTTTTACCCTGCAGCCTCACTTAGCATTTGTTACCATTTGATTTCTTGAGGACAGCAGTTCTTTGTGGAGTGGGAAAGGATAGCAGTTTGGCCTCGATTTGCATTTCTTTCATGCAAGCTTATTTCCTCTAGTTCTGTCAGGAATGTTATTGGTATTTTGACTGGGACTGTGTTAAATCTATATATCAATTTTGTAAGTATGGCTGTGTTGAATATTTTGGTTCTACCTATCAAGAAATAAAGGGTATCTGTTTTCTGATTTTCTCTTTGATATCCTTTTTCAGAGTATTGTAGTCTTCATTATAGAAGCATTTCATGAAGAATTGAAGATTGGATATTTGTATTTCTTCTGAGAAACATCTATTCATTTCACTTGCCCATTTTTTGATTTGAGTTTTTTATTTGGGGGACTAAATTTTTTGAATTCCTTATATAGTCTACTTATTAGTTCTGTCTTTAATTTTCTATAGGTTTTCTCTTCATTCTCTGTTATGGTTGATACATTGTATCAATTTGAGCAGTTTAGAAGTTTGACTAAGAGACTCAGCAGGGAACCAGGATCCTTACTTCCTAAATATTCCGAGTCTGTGCAAGAGGAGGGCACAGAGATTTTGTGCTGCATCTGCCCTAGTGGGGAGAGGGTGTCTTGCATACACTACAAGGGAGGAAATGAGGCCTGCTCTCTTACCTTTTGCTCTGGCTGTTTTTGCTGGCTTCTGCCTTAAAGTGTTGTCCCTGTGCCATGCTACCCTGTCTTGAGCCAGCTGATTATGGACTGAAACCTCCACAAACAGTGAGCTAAATAAACCTTTCCTTCCTTCATTTTGTGTGTTTGGTATTTTGTCCTAGCAGCCCAGAGAAAAGTAACCAAGATACCTTCTTTGCTGTTTGCTTTGCTATAAAGAAGCTTTTAAATTTGTTGTTATTCCCTTTGTTGATTCTTGGTACTACTTCTTGAGCTACTGGGGTTCTGTTTAGAAAGTCCAAATTCACACTCCAGGTCTTTATAAACACAGTTGTCTCAGAACAATACCACTACAAGCACCAATATGATTGCTAAGAATTACAGTTTTTCATTTGTTGTATTCATTTTTCTTTATCTGTTTATGATTTTTGTTAATGGATTATTGTTATAGCCATTTTAGGTTTATGGAAAAACTGAAAGAAAGGTAGTGAGATTCCCCATAGAATTCCTCCCTCCACATTCGTACTGCTTTTCTTGCTATCAGTAGTCTGTACCTGAATGCAATATTAGTGGCATGCCAAAAGCCAACATTTGCACATCATTATCATTCCCAATCCAGAGTTTACACTAGGGTTCATCTTTGGTATTATATATCCTATGGGTTTTGACAAGTGTATAATAATATGTACTATACAGAATGGAGCTACTCGTGTTCCGGCTGCACTGACTGATTCTAGTTTTCCTCTGGCTCCTCACATCCACTGATTATTTCAGTTTCCATAGCTTTTCCTGTACAAAAATTTCATACTGGGATTATGCAAGACATAGCTTATTTATATTGATTTCTTTCATTTAGTATTATGCTTTTAAATTTCTACCACATATTTTCTTGGAGCTTGGTATCTCATTTCTTTTTAGTGCTACACTGTCTACTTGTGTCAAGGATTATTTATCCATTTACTTCCTGAAAGATGACTTGGCAATCGTAAATGAAGCTGCTATAAATATCTGTGTGGAGGATTTTGTGTGGACCTGTGTTCAATTCTTTTGGGTAAATACCATGGATTATAATTTCCAGATTGTATGGTAAGTGTATATTTGATTCTGTAAAAAACTGTCATTTTTTAAAGGAACTGTGTGTCTTCTAAAGCACTTGTACATTGTTCTTGGCCACCAGCAGTTCCTATTGCTTTACATCCTTTTCAACATTTTGTTTTATCATTGTTCTGGATTTTTACTTTCATGATGTTTTAACTTACATCTTAGTGACACATGATGGTTTAATATGCTTATTTGCTAACCATATAACTTCTTTTAGTGATGAATTTATTCAGGTGTTTTGTCCATTTTCTAGTTTTATTTTGTTTTTGCCAACTTCTGAGTATGTGTCATGATTAGCAACAGTGTGATAAATGTATCTATCACCCAGTGTGAACCTAAGCTGTATCCACTATAGATTTGGGATATTTGATGAGTTGTAGAGCAAATATCTACAAAGCTCTTTGCATGTTTCCTGGGGTGATCTTTTCTAGGGACAAATCTGAGAGCAAGAAAATTTATATTACTCATATTTACCTCTAGCCTGATTTTTATTTTTACTGGGTTTCAAATTCAGGACTTGCACATTCTGGGCCAATATAGTAGTGAACTATCCCACCATCACTTATTTAAATTTTATCTTGAGCAAGGTCTTACTCATGTATCCAAGCTACCCTTAATCTTGTTATCCTCTTGTGCCTGTCTCCTAAACAGCTGAAATTAAGGTGTGTACCGCTGTACCCAGCTGTCTGAGAGTGCTGACTACAGATAAAAACATTGGTTCATTCTTTGAAATGACTTTACTAAAAACTGTCTATAGTAATAAGAATAAGCCATGCTATGATTTAGTGACAAATTAGCATGAAATTTCACTGGCTCACCAGCACTATTTTATTTTTTATTTCTATTTCTATTTCTTGGTCACTCTACTTGTTCAGTGTTGTTTGATGAGGATTTTGTTTGCTCAGTTTCTGAGGACCCCTGAACCACTGAAGGCTGTCTTATCTGGTGGTTGTGCCATCTACAACACATGACCTTCTTGGACAGATGGAGAGCTCCATTTTGACTCGTTTGTGTTCTGGCCTGGCAATGACACACATCTTTCTTGTTCAGAGCTCTTTGACTAACACTGGTCACACAGTGATCTTTTAGAGGACTGAGAGATGTGGGAGTGCAGGAGGAATTTCCGATAATTTCCATGGCCTCTGCCACACTCTATCAGATACTGTAGAAACAAAGACAGTGATATCTGTGTTGCTCTATTTTCCGTCATGACGCACATTAATAAGTTCCATAATTGTCATATTGCTTCCTGTAAAACCTAACATTGACAGGTCTTTAAATTTGTACAGTACAAAAATGTGAGCAGGCTGATTCCAGAAAATATGGTAGTTTTCCAACCTGAGCTGAGGAAGGGGAAGCCTTAGGAATTACTGGGTGATTTACCGCAGCTCTGGAAAAAAACTGTGTGGCCAAGACTCAGGATTTTACATCTGGAAAAAGCCATATAATGTGTTGATAAGTGAGGAAAACAGACAAGTACAAAGCTATCAGTGCAGTATGAACACATCTACACAAAAACTGGAATAAAAACTAAATGCAGGAAAAAGGGAGAAAATATAACCAAATAGGACCAGCAGTCATTTTGGGTGGTATAGTAACAGAAATTTATTTTTATTTTACTCTTCTGTATTTTTTGTACTGAAAATTAATTCAAACTGAATTTACTAACACAATATATGGATGTCATATCATAAAACTGTTACTACATGGCTTGTCTAAATCGTGTGCAATGTGTTTTGTATGATGAGAAAGCTTCACTGTCATTTGCTTTGGGCTGGCAAAGAGTAGGTGCTCAATAAATATTTATTGAATGAATGAATGATTGCATATGTGTGTGTATGACTTGGCTCACAAATAACCAAAAGCCTAGTATAGGTGAGGAATTTTTAATGGAGTGTTACTGAAAATGAAAAGACCAGATTCTCGGCTCCTGGCCCAGCATCAGTTGTTACTGGCCTCAGTGCATCCTAAAGGTCTGCTATGGACAGAGATGGTTACCACCTTTAATAAGCAGTAAGAACCCTCTGTGCTGTCACTTCATTCTCCTGATACCCAGGAATAACCTTGACTAGAGAATTCTGGTTTGTATGGCGTTCTCCAGGATGGGAATGTGGAAAAAATTGTTAGGCATATTGACTTTCTAAAAATCCCACCAGACAAGTTAAATAACTGAGAAAGGTCATCCAGTAATGTCTTTGCTGGGCCAAGAAAATAACTCAACCCCTTATATTCCTTTTAATAGTGATTAGCAATTTTAGTGTGTTTTTTAACTTAGTTCTTTGAGGATGGGAGGAGGAAGTGGTTTAAAGAGTCATGGCCATTTGTCCACTTAATTTGGAAAATTGGAAAGTTTAGAGTGGTAAAATGTTAAATGAGAAGTAGAGCCACCTCTGTTGAGACACCTAACTGGTACCTACAATGGAAATGGGAAAGGGAAACAGGCGTGATGACTGTGCTTGCAGGAAGTGTGCACTTTTTAAATAGTAGTCGAGCATTGGATTTTCTGAGTTACTATAGTTATTTGGTGCTGTGACTTTAAAAGTCTTCTGTAAATTTTTTAAAAAAAGACTATTTTATAAAGCCTTGGTCATTTCTCATGCTCCCTGATATGTTTTCTGATAATCAAGCCAGCATTTTTTCAAAAGGATACAGAAAAGAAAATACTGAAATTGCAATGGCAAGAAGGCCTCTGTCTTAGTCCTGCCAGTGCTCCAGTGTCTGAGTCACCTAGTGGTATGTTCAGAATATCAGCAAGCACTTGTGTTTTATGTCCAAAATGAATTCCACGACACCATGGTGTTGTACTCAAAGCAGTGCCCAGCACATGGGGATGCCCACTGCTTGTTGCTGACTGAACATAGTTCATTCTCTGCCACACCTGTGGTTTTAACAATCCAAGAGGTGAAGCTCAAGTACCCTAAGATTAAGGAAAACAGATGGTATCTATCATTTTATCCTAAAGTCAGTGGCTCTGCCTGCATCTAACTTGACTTACTGTGATGGCACAAGGACGGAGTGGAGTCTGGCAAGTCAGGTCAATAGCAGAAGAATATGGAGATAAATGGTTTTGTCTAAAAAGATCCAAAAATCTGGATTTGGATATCAGTATAGCTATTAAAGAATAGAATCACTTATAGCCATGGGATTCTATTAAAGAATAGAATCACTTATAGCCATTCTGATTCCAATGGAAACAAGTTGTGACAGGTTGGGCCTGAAAATGAGAACTGGAAATTGTAAATGTGTCAGCTAGTTTTAAAGACCATTGATTATATAATTGCCCTAAGTGCTCTGAGTGTGGGGTACTCCACCAGTACCATATGCTCCTGTGCCCATGTGGTTAGCAAGCAAAGCGTTCTGTTCAGAATGGGAATTGTATTATTATTCAAAAAAGAGACCTGTCTTCAGCCCTTTCCATTGTCAAATTTCCTATGCATGTAGTACTTTAATGCATGGGGAAACAAACGCTGTTCTGCCATGGGGGAGCAAACTTTTTCTAGGAACTTCTATTCTTTATCCAAGTCTGAGATGCAGGGCTTTCATAATTATGTAAACAACAGCCTTTGGAAGAGTTTACTATGCTTTTGAGTTTGGCAACAAGTCTTAGGAGATCTTGTTTAGGAGAAAGAGAACTGCTCTTTTGGCATGAAGTCTTAATCCTTGGCCCTATTCCTTGCACTGATTTCTTCTAGTAACTCTTGTTGGATGAAAATATGGTGTCTGATCTCCTAGAAACCAAAGCATCTTTGGCTCAATGGCAGGTTTGAGAACCTTGGTTGGCTGACTTTATCAGCACCTTTGGGAAGATTTTAATAATGGCAGATTCCTGGGTTCTTTCTCAGAGGTTATGATACTGTGCGTATCAAGTGGAAATTGTGGAATTCGAAGTTTTGAAAATATTCTGTTTTGAAAGACATTTGGATCCTATAGGCTATTGTCCTTCTTTTGGCACTTGGATATTTGCCTGGGGAAGCCTGAGTCAGGTACTCTCAGCCCTGATGACATGGGAGGTACTGGGGACCTCCAAAGCCTCCAAATAGTTTCCTAAGAACTTTTATGTGGGTCACAGTCATCCTTAAACAATCTCTGTTTTCTTTCCCTTGGGTATTTTCCTTGTCTTATTTGATTTCAGGGGGAGCGCCAAGAAGAATCTCTCTCATTACCATCTAATTGCTTCAGGTCTGCAGAAAAAATTAAGATTTGATTGGATCCTACCTCTTTGTACTTCCTTTTTGTCATCTTAGTATATGCCAGTATTTTTTTTTGAGGGCCAAAGAGTTGGAGAATGTGAAGTTAAATCTATAAATTCATGATTTTTAATCCACACAGAAACACAGATTATATTGTGACATGTTACACATATTTGCACCTAAATTCCTTTTCTGTAACAATACTTACTGTTACTACGTATGATGTACTCTATTATCTAATCTTTAATATTCTGTTTAATACAAAATTCTGACCTAGACACACAGAAGTATTTTTATGACCCACTAAACAGGCTCAAGTCATTATTTGAAAAACATTGTTCTAAGAATCCCAGACTAAGCTATGTCTTAACTATGGGTGTGGAGAAAATAAACAGCAGTGAAAAATTTAAGCTATTTACAACTTGCAAGTTTTGTTATCTGCCCTTAAAGACATGGGGCAATTGTGCTGATTCAGTGAATTATTCTTGTAGGATATAGGACATAGGATATATACTCACATAACACATCTGGAAACTGCTAGCATGATCACCTTGTCTCAGACCTATAGCTGAATACACTGAAGTATTTTGCCTTTAGTAGAAGAAGCACCTGCTAGACCATGCACAATGTGTCATCAAAGCACTTAATTTTTAATAAAAAGAAACCGAAAATTCTTGGTTAAGAACCATCCCAATGGAAAATATTCTAAAATGCTATACATCTTTTTAAGATGACTTGAAAGTCACTAGAACTAAGTGATAATAGTTAAGACCAGAGACTCAAGAAGAGTTGGATAAATTTCAGTTTGGTTCTTGGTTCTGCTACTGACTAGTTCTGTGTCTTTGAGAAGTTACTTAAGCTCTCTAAGATTCAGTTGCCTCATCAATAAAAACAGGGAAGAAAACAGTTTGTCTACAATATAGATACTAAAAAGAGTAAAAGAATATAAAAGCATTTGGCCAGGGGCCTTGCAGACATCCTAGCTTTGTGGTAGTTATTTGCATCGCATCAAATCTTAGTTGCAGGTTCAGACAGTGGACTTGTTTTGACTTCAGTGAGGTTTGGGAATGTGAGGACAGGAACTTAATCTCAGCCTCCAGTCTTGTGCCACAATGTTCTGGAGCACTTGGTTATGCAAAGCAGACACTGAATGCCTCGCAAGACCGGCATGTCCTCCACAGGCTCAGGTGATGCTCAAAGGGAAAGGACAGTATTGCTGAGTCACTGATAAAGGATGTCCAGCTGTTCTTGCAAGAGAATCAACTTTTTATTTATAATTATTATATATATCACATGTATAATTATATATATCACATTATAAACAGGAACACACTTATATTCTACACATCTATTTGTAGCATAGGACTTAAGCTTTGCTGACTCTTTGGCAGAGCTGAATCAAGCTGGGGTGAGAAGAGGTCTGGGTCACAGAGGGCCTCAGGGTGACCTGGCTGCTTCAATACCTTTACTTTACTCAACTGATAAGATTTTCTTTGCAGGTAGTTGAAAAGAATTCTACTTACAAGATTTTGAAACTACCAGTGATATTAGTTATAGTAATAATGTTAGCTTACACCTCTATAGCACTTACAACGTGGGCTAGACATTTTTACATACATTAAATCACTTAATTATGATAACAGTCTATGGGACAGATAGTGCTATCTCCATTTTAAAGATAGACAAACAAACTGAGAGTGAGTAATTTCCGCAAGGTCACACAGCAGACTGTGTGAGAATATAGTCAGCAGCAGTTTTAGAAGTATCTTTCTTGCACTCAGCTGATTTGTGTGGATGGATGGTGGGGCGTAGTATCTCTTAGGGACTCAATGGTCATTAAAAAAGGGAAGGAGTGATTGTTCTTTGGCCTTTGCAAATGTGTAGGCAATTGTAGAACAGACTGTGTGTACACCAGACTAACCAGTGAGTGTCCCCAGGACCTACCCCCTTTGCCTCTGAAAGGAACAAAGGGAGGTGATCTGACTAAGGAGAGGAGGCGAGAAGCAGAGGTGGGGATTCTAGCCTATGTTTGCTGAGTGCTCTAGATGGGAGGCTTAGGGAACATGGTGAGCAAAGGAAGGCCCTCTTCTGGTCTGTTCACTCCTTGCACTTTTCTTTTTATTAATCATCTTGTGTTATTCAGGATCTAATGAGGACGCAGCATCTATAGAGAGGGACCTGATACCGTGCTCCTTGCACTGAATTTAGAAGCTCTCCTTCCCCGAGTGCTCATCAGGAAATCTCAGCACATGAAATAAAACAGAATGGCATGATCCGTAGCACTGACAAACTGCTACACTACCAGAATGTATAGCACATTAACCTTTAAGAATAGAACGTTTTAAACATTCCTTTTGCAAGTTTGAACTTAAAGGTTTCGTCTGTGGAGAGAAGAACACAAGAAAGTACTCATGGCTGAGGGTCTTTGTCTACCTTCCCCTGGACACAGAGTAGGATTTCCACTTTTGAGTCCTACTCTCCAACACCAGTGCTCACTGGTTCCTCCTGGACGGGGGCCAGCTGTTGGGGGTGGGCTGTGTGTGGAGAGTGGCTGTCTCCGAGTCTCTCTGCCCACATCTACCTCTCTTGACCTGTAACTAGGCCTCCTAAGTTCCCAGCTTGGCTTGGCAGTATTGCTCTGGGCTACAGTCTCCAAGAAGTCTCTCTGCCTCCCTGGATCTTGGGGCACCTGAAAGGGCAGGCTGGATGAAGCTCAGTAACACAGCCCAGCCCAAGGGAGAGGGCTGCTCTATGGCTTTGGGCAGGCAGACCTGGAATGAGCTGGCAGGCCTTACTCTGGTCTTGAGGGACAGGTACCCACATCAGGAAACCACCATCTGAACTGGCCCCTGTTTTGGCAGTCTGAACTGAGAGCTGAGCAGAGAAGAATGTGGGACTCCACCCCACCTTAAAGGCAGGCCTGTGGGTTAGGGGGAGCAGAGGTGGGCAGGCTGCAAGTGCAAGGTGGGGAAGGGGCACACAGGGAGCTCACACAGGCTTGAAGCTGTGTGCTTGGCATTGTCCGCTTTTGTAGCCGTTCATCCTGCACCTTTTATAGACTCACGGGGGCACCCAAATTCAACAGAGAATGGATGAAAGAAAATATATTTTTCTCCAGCTGTTATTTCCTTCCATGACACCAGTCAGGGCCTCCCCTTCTCCCTTTTTCTACTTTCACTCAGGCTTTTGCCAGGAAGGAAAATCCTACGCACACACCTGGAATCACAGACCAGACGAAAACACTAAAACCAGTCACCGGGTGATGCACACACTCCCTGACTTCCCAGAGCTGCCACACTAAACGTCCCTTCTGGCTGTCGCTGGACGCTGTCTGTGAGCGCAGCCCTCTCAGTGACCCAGCACATCCCACATGCCACGGTGTCTTCTTCTCGTTCCCTCTCTCTGCCGGTGGCTCCCCTGCCACCATCCTCACTGTTAATGGAACAAAAGGGTTTCTTAAAATAAGTCTGAACCCAAAGCGACAAAGGGGGAAGAGAAGCTTTCTGCATATTGGGTTAAGACTGGCTCCAAGAATATTGATATTCCCATAAGAAAGCAGTTAGCGTGCCCACTACTTTAGATGCCATGAATATTTCATTGGTTGATTTAAGCGCTGAGATTGTAAAGTACATACCCATACAGACAGACACAGACAAAGCACATTTTAAGAAACAGGGCCACCTTGCTGCTCTCCTGTGCCTGAGGCTCCACTGTGGCTCTGGGGCGATGCCATGTGGTAGCTTCGAGACAGTCATCCGCCTACCGCACAGGGATCTAAATTTATAGCTAAGCAGGGACACTGCCTGTGGCCGAGGTGAGGTTTCCAGAATACAAACAGTGGTGGAACATGCATTTGTGACTCACTGAGGAAACTGACTTCCCCAGCTACCTGGTGCTGGTATGATTATTCAATTAGCTTATTGTTTCCATCTCAATTAATGCAGGAGCAAGTGGATTTCAATTACAGCATTTGGAGGTAAAGGGAAAATTGAGGCTATGAGTTATATCACGTTGACCCTAGACAAGGATGGATGCTCTTAAAGGGTGTATCTTTACACATTGCCTAATTAACATCAAACTAAAGAGGTTTTACTAGTTCTGTTGGATGTAATGCTACCTTACTGTGATACTCTTGAAATTCACTTTCTTCACTACACTCTTCTCATGCAAAAGGAAAAATAAAGCAGTCATTCTACGCAATCCAGAAAAGACTTCCAGTCATACTAAAATCTCTTTTCTTCCCTAAGGTGAGAAATGGCAGTTTTGGGGGAGATATGTGTAAATACCAGGTGTGGTAAGGAGGGTTTGGCAGAGTGGGAGGAAATGTTACATAGAGTTGGAAGACCTAGTGTATAAGTTTAGCTTGGTCACAGAGACTTGGGAGAGTCATTTAGATCATCATGTGTTTCCCATTTTACCATCACTAGTTGATATTATTTTGTTCACGGCTGTTGGTTGTTAACTGGAGAATATTAAGTTCTGATTGGCATGAACAACAACAACAACAACAACAAACCTAGATCATTGTTTCCTGTAACTAAAGAGCCCTTGAGCAACATCAGGCTCAACTAGACTCAAAGGTTCACATGCATGTCACAGAATTTGGTATTTCCTGGCTGTTTCATCTGTGTTGGCTCCATTCTCATACAGAATCTATGTTGTTGGAGGCAAGATGAAAAGCATCATCTCTGCACTGATAACCTATTTTCCTTAGCTTTCTGGTCCGTGGGGAAAGAATTTCTAGTTCCTGGATGCTCTACTAAAGTCTTGGGTGTGAATTTATTGGGCCATGTGGGACGTTGGTCTCATTCCTGACATTTTCAAAATAACCAATGAGTATGGACTCTGGTCAGGCTTAGGTGACATGCCCAGCTCTGGGGTCCAGCCTACCCAAACTTTTATATTCAATGAGAAAGAAAGATGGACAGGAGCCTAAGGAAAATCAGGGCACTCATATCGTGAATTGAGGGCAAGATGCTGGGCAAGCAAAGTGGCAAATGTGTTTTTAAAAGTTACCAAATGTCTTTACATTGATGATACCATAATCAGTTTCCTTCCCTCCCTTAAATGATAATCATTATCACTGGACTCTCTGGGTCCCTCCTGCTTTCTTCATGAGGACTTAATTCTTGCCATCTGTCCTTGTCTTGGTCCTTCACTCTGCTCCTTTGCTGATTCTTTTTAGCTCTCCCTGGCTGTATCAATCAGGGCTCAGTCAGAAACCACAGCAGTGATTTGAACAGAAAAAAATATAATGCAAAAGAACTGTTTTATGCTATTGTATTGTTCTTACTAGAACATTGTTTTGTGCAAAAGTCAAAAGTGGTTGAGAGGAGGAGCAAAGGGGGTTTTTAGGGAGGGATAAAGAAACAGTAAATGTGAAAGCAGCCCTGCTTCTGGGTTGAGGGAAATGAGCAAGGGAGGAGTCCTTCCCTAGCCCCTGCTGAGGTTCACTGGGTACCTCTTTGAGGGAGCTGCGGTTGTCTGAGGAAGGGAAGCCTGCCAGTGGTAAAGTAACTTGACAGACAGCGTGGCCGGTGGCTGAGAGTGCGGGCTGCAGCTGGCCACGAGGCCTGCAGAGGTGAGAGCTTCCCGTCCTCTGAACCCAGTCCTGTGAATGGCACCCAGTCAAACCCACCTCAGTAGCTCTACCCTTGTAGCTGCTCAGTGCTCACAAAACTCTGAAGTCAATTTCTCTTTCTTTTTTATCCCGCATTTAACCTGTCAGGGAGTTCTTCATACATATGATGTCTTCAAGAGAGTATTTCCTCCTAGCTCTTGGCCACTGTTGTCTCTCACTTGAACAATGATATTACTCCTAATGGACACTCTGCTTTGGCGCCTTGGTCTCAACAGTTTAAATATTTCACTTTACTTTTTTCTTATGTGCATGGTTTCTGAGATGCTGGATGCACCCCTTACCGCTGTTCCTTTGTACTAAGGTATTTCCCCCTGTGGCTTCTTTCATGATTTTTCTTTGTCTTTGACTTCTGCCGTTTATACTGATATGCCCAGATGTCATTTTCTATCACTTATCCTGCTTGGTTTTTTCCCCGGAGTTTCCTGAATCTGTGATTCAGTGTCTGACACTCGTTCAGGGGAAATTTCCAGTTGTTATTCTTTCGAAGATTTCTTCTTTTATTTTTTCTTCTCTTTCTGCCAGTCCCGCATATCACACCTCTTGTAGTGCTCTCAAAGTGTTTGAATGTTCTGTTCAGTTTTTTCCTATTTGTTTCTCAGGTGCAGAGCTTTCTACTGTGATAGCCTTAAGATTAGTGACTGTTTCTTCAGTCATATCTAGTATACCGATGAGTCTGCCAAAGCCATTTTTCATCTATTTTACCAGATTTTTGGTCTCTAACATTTATATTTGATTGTTTCTTAGAATATCTAATTCTCTGTTTATATTGTTCATCTGTTTCAATACATTGTCTACTTTATCCATTAAAATTTTTAGAATGTTAATCACAATCATTTTAAACTCCTAATAATTCACATATTTCTACCATGTCTGAATCTATTTTTGATTTCTTAATGGTTCTTCAAATTGTGTTTTTGACTTTTAGTGTGTCCTGTAATTTTTTCTTTATAGTGGGCATGGTATACCAGGCAAAGGAAACGCTGTGAATAGGCCTTTTGTACTGTGGATTTAAGGTGGAAGGTGGAAGGGAGTATTCCATAGTCCTGATGATTCGGTCCCAGTCTCCTAGTGAAGACATGTCCTTGGACTGTGCACATCATAAATGCCTCTTGGTTTGGTGGCAGGGTGAGCTAGAGTTTACCCCTTGTCTTCTTTCATATAGAAGGTAACAGCCGACTGGAGTTAGGCATTTCACTTTCCCAAGTCAGTTTGGCTGTGATAAAAGCCCTCGCAGGCTCTCACTAGCTGGTCACCCCTCCAACCGAGGCAGACTTTATTAAGAGTAGCAGACTGCTCTGACGTAGTTTAAAATCATCCTTTCCCCCTTCTCCTGCCCAAAACAGGTGGAAATTGGCCCCCCAGTATTCATTATGAGAGTCATAGTGGACTTCTCAGAATGTTCCTGTGATTGAGTTCTGTGGGAGTCCGGTCCACACTGACCAGTGCAGGTTTCCCTACGGGTTTCAGATGGCTTCTTTCTAGAGAATTTGCTATTCTATGTGTTTGCCTGTTATGTCTCTAGTTTCATAGAAAATCATTTGCCCTGACTTGATCTTTTTTATGAATCTAAGAAGAGTATTTTTTAAAGCTTTTAGTAGTTACTACAGAATGGCAATATTTGAGCCGCTTATATGCTGAAGTAAAAACCAGAAGTGTTTTTTTTGTTTTGTTTTGTTTTGTTTTTGGTCACATACTCACCATTACTCTGGTCCATTTAGTTTTTAAATTTGATTTAATTGGTACACTTCTGATACTCACCATGGTCACATTCTTTGCAGGGGATTTGTACCTTTGTATAGCATATCTTGATTTTTCCTTTTTGCCTGATTTTCCTCCCCTTCCTTCAAACCTTCTCCCCCTCCTTAATTACAAAGGCTTTGTTTGCATTTTTCTTCTATTTTTTCCTTTTCCCTTCTTTCCTTTCCTCTCCCTTCTTCCACTTCCCAATTGAACATTTTTTCCTACTTTTCTTTTTCTACCATAATCTTAGTTTCAGTAGGGCAGCTAGAGTATCTTTGTAAAAATGTAAGACAGATTCCATCAGTCCTTTGCTTACAACTTTCCAATGGCTTCCATCTTATGCAGAGAGAAAACCAAAGATATTTTGAAGACTTTTAAGGCCTTGAACAATGTGTCCCTCATCAGTCTTCTGATCTCACTTCTTTTCTTGTGACTGTCTTCCTTCTGTCCATGTTGGCCTCCTCCTCAGGCATATACTTTTTCAGATTTTTGTATATGCCCTTCCCTGTATCTAGAGAACACATGGATTACTGTTTTACTCTTTTTTTTCCTGATTCTTTACTCATCCACCACCTCAGGAAAACATTTTAAAAAGAGTATTTAAGGTACTCTTAGAGAATTGTTCACCTACTTCATTTTTTTTCATAGCACTTTACCACACCTGGAATACTAAATGTCCTTATTGTTTATGGTGTGTCTCCTGCACTTACTGTAGTTCATAAATACAATTTTTGAGAGTAGAAATATTTGTCTATTTTATTCACTGATGCAGTCCTAAAGCCTTGTATATAATAAGTGTAGGAGAGAAAAAAATATATCCTTTATCTGCTTAAATTAAGTGAATGGGAACTTTGGAATTAAACTGTTAACTGGCCCAAAGTTCTTCCAAAGGCTCATGTATTGCACGCTCCATTCCTAGGAAGGCACTGATGCGAGGTGGTGGAGCCTTCATAAGGTCGGGCCCAGTGGAAGGTCTGTAGGTCATGGAGGATGTGCCCTTGAAGGCACTGTAGAACCCTGGTGCCTTCCATTCTCTGAGTTTTTCTTGGCTATGAAGTGGATAATTTTACCCTGCCATGCACTTCCAACGTGATGTGCTGCCTCACCCCAGGCCTAAAACAGCAGTGCTAATTGATCATGGGTGTGAAAACTACAAAACTGTGAGCTAAACAAAGCTTGTCTATTTGTGAGTTGATTGTCTCAGGTATTTGCTGTAATGAGGGAAAGATAACTAACACATTGCTGAGAGATAGAGTAACACGAGGAAAAGTACACAGTTTTTAATAAAAGTATGCATTTTTTAAGTTGTAAAAATATTTTCTTTTTAGTATTTAGTGTCTACTAATTTTACAAAATTTTGGGTTCCAATACATATAATCTATTTCCCCACTATCCTGTTTTACTGATCCCCACTAACTCCTCCAATTCCTTCATTCTTGTCCAATAATAGTTTATCTCCTGTTTTCATGTCATCTTTTTTAGATTCCACATGCTAGGGAGAACATTCAATGTTTGTCTTTCTGAGTCTGGCCAATTTTGCTCAACATGATGACCTCTGGACCCAACCATCTTCCTGCAAATGACAACATTTTGTTCTTCTTTATGGCTTGATAATACTGTGTATGTCTGCCATATTTTCTTAATCCTTTTATCTGTTGATGGGCACCTAAACTGCTTCCATATCTTGGTTGTTATGAATTGTGCTATAATAATGATGTTAATCTTTTTGATGGACATGGAGTATCAGAGAAAAGCAAAATCTGGAAGAAAAATGTGAGACTTGGGGCCAGATAGCATATACAAAAAAGAGAGTGAGTTTTGAGAAGTGACTGGACAAAAGAAAGGAGGTTAGGAATTCTGGAGGAGATAAATTATGGGGAGATGATAGAAAATATGTGAAGAAAACTAGTGGAATATAAGGGTTCACTTAGGTTTGTTTACGTGGACTCATTTCAGTGTTAAGTGCTTCTGAAAAGGGCTTCAACTCCAGCAGCATTCAGAAAGCTTACAGATTCCTGCTCTCCACACCTTCTCCGAGACTATCTGATGGTTGCTTATCTTGGTCTCCACACCTGTAAGAGCTGATGGCCACATCGCTGCCTCTGCCGGAGTTCATTTTGACCTTGGCAACAAGTCAGAACCTGAAAACCAAATCTGGTGCATTAATTTTTTCCAGAGTAAAAGCCCTGAGTTGTAATTATGAGAAATCCTTGAAATGCTAAATATCCTGGAAGTATTGATTATTAGTTTAAATTTTCATAATTTTTCCAGTTCCTGTAAATCTGGCTTTGGTCAAAAACACACAGCATAAAGAAGAGACAAGAAGTAACCAAGTGGGTGGTCAGGGCTGGGGTCAGTTCATAACCAAGTCTGCACTCCAGTAGCCAGGCCTAGTGAGATCATTAGGCTAGGCTCCCTCCCTGGGAGTTCATTGTAACTTTAATAAGCATTTACTGAGTGTGAGTGTGTGTGAGGGCTTATGGTGGGACCTGGTGGGGTTACAGATTGAGCCAAAAAGAAATAAAATATTCTTCCTTCTCTGAATGGTTTTGGAACCAAGTAAGGGTCAGCTGTGTGGAAATAATACAGAAGAGATGACAAAGGACACAGAGAAGAGGGGAAAAAGTAGTTTTGGTAAGAATGGTAGTAGGTAGCCTCCAGATTCCAAAATAAATACAGAATTAAGAGCATACTTCTAAATTTGTCTGAAGCAATGCAGCTGACATGAGAATATTATGTGGAATTTTAGACAGATGAGTAGAAAAAGATAGAGGATATTGCTTTTAAATACCATTTTAAGAGTGAGCAATGAAATTATCTTTGCTATCATATTCTGTCTTGTCAGTACGATACTGTATTCACTAGTAAGTTCTTCCTCCTGTTGCCCGCTATGCATAGAAAATAGGCCCAGGTCATCTTCATTTCCCAGAATAACTCAAAATTTAAAGTCATATTCTCTTTTATTTATAAAAAGAGAATAGCAAAGCTAATTTGGGCATAAGTTATTATTTCCTAGGGACACTATAACTTTATCTTATAATACATAAAGTGTGAAGTATAAGTATGAACAGAGCTAGAGATTTTATACGTATTTTATGTATGTTAAATACCTTATTCAATTAAATTAGAGTATAAACAGAGAAAAATGGTCGAAATAGAGGATCCTCTGAAAATAACGTTATGGTGGACAGAGTTTAAAAGAATGACTCTGAAGTTAGATTTGAGTTTGAGTTTCGGCTCAGCCACTGAGAAGCTCTGTTAATTCAGACCACTACCTAACTCTCCAAGGTTTGTCTTCAGCACTTGAATAACTGGGATGAAGGTTGTGATATGAAGCTCTTAATGTGGCAAAACACTCATGGTCATCTTACTAGCAATTAATTCTATCCTTTGTGAAGAGAACACAGTTGTTCAAGGGCAGGAAATGGATTTGCTATTGCAGGTGTTTGTTGGTACCCAAAGGAGCTGGGCATGGACACACACCCATGATCTCAGTGCTCTTGGAGGCTGAGGCAGGAAGATTGCAAGTTCCAATCTAGCCCAACCAACTTAGCAATTTAGAGACAGCCTTTCTCAAAATAAACATTTATCTGAAACTGAAACAGTGCAAAGATTTTGGATTAAATCCCTAATACTGCAAATAAAAAAAGTGGAAACATCAGCTTCACAAATCAAGTTACTATTATGATCTATATTCTAACATCATCTATCATGTTATGTTTTTATATTATTAAAAATTGCTTGTATCTGTCAAATTAAATGATTCAAAATCAGCCATGGGTTATGATTGGAATTCCAACAACACTGATCTCAGTACCTTCCCAACTGTAGGATATGGGACTCTAATGTATACAGATGGCTCCCAAGGGCTATTGTCCCTGGAACCTTGAGTCAAGTATCCTTTATGAATACTTTATAGAAAGTAGCTTTCACTCTGCAGTAGCATGCTCTGAAGTCATTACTTATCGATCCTCCTGGCTCTCCAGAGAGGCTGGTGACACATTACCATTGGCAGGTAAATGTCGGAAACTGCAGTGATTTCATCTTTTGGAGCCCCCATGGCAGATACTGCAGGAAGTGGGGGAAGATCTCAGGCTGCATAATCCTGTCTATTTTCTTTCTCTACAGAGGGCCAGGTTCATATTAGGAATATGTGCTTTGCAGTCTAGATATATGGGTCTCGTTTTACTGATTTATTTTCAGTGCCAAAAAATGAAAGTTTGAAACATTGGCTAAGATCCTGGCTCTTTGGTACCTTCTTTGTAATTTGAACTTTATATTGATCATAGAATCTACAATGTAAAATGACTCATATTGTTTTATGTATTTATCACTCCATTGAACTATTAATTCCTTAAAAACACAGACTAATTTTCATTCACTTCTTCATCTCAGCATCATATTAAACTGTGACGTAACATGTAGTGTAGTGTCAAATTGATTGAGGTAAATTTATGAAACAAATTTTGACATAAGTCCAGGGGAAAAAAGGCCCTCATTTTCAGAACAGGTGCTGTTTGGGCTGCATTTCTTTTAGAGTCAGTCTCTTACATTCCATTATTTTACTTTGGTTGCCTTTGATTAATGATAATCTTTTTTTCTGCTGAAATCTCAGGGCCTTCATTTCCATCTGCCATCTCTCAAAGAATTTGATAAAAACAATTCACCGTATGATAAATATATTATCTTTTTAAGACTTTTAATTAAAAAAGAAGCATCTATTCAAAGGACTGGTAGAATTTTAATGGTGGATCTTCATTTATCAAGTAGCTAGATAATGAACCTCTTTTGATATAGAGCTGGAGGAGAGACAGATCTTCAGCAAAGGTAGTTGTATTCTGTACTAGTGTGTAACACCATACTAGATTATATTTGAGTGTTATAGTATCTCAAACTAAGTAACCGATTGTTGGTTTGGCATAATTTGTTATTTGGTTATATATTGCTATGCATTTTCTTCCAAATATTTCATATGTATTTGATTTTTCCACCTAGGGATGCAGAAAGGTCCATCAGTACATGAAGATCACTCAGGATTTGTATCTGTCTGAAGTGAACAGAGAAGCCAGGAGATCTGGCTCCATCATGGTTTAATGCTCTTTAGTGTGGGTCTTGCTCTACGATGAGAAAAGTTCAAAGGATCTACACCACTTGACTATCTTGGGTTAGACTAATGACCAGCTTTGGTAGAATCCCACAGTTTACTTAAACCTCAAGATTCTAAACACCCCAAATAGGCCTATGCTTATACCTATACGTATTTTTGTCATCATGCATTCTATCCTGTAATGGAGAGTGTAATACCTACTACAAGGTCTCTGATAACTGTGTGGTGGTTTCCTAAGTCCGAAGCCTGGTTCACAATACAGGAAATAAGTTCTTTCTTTCTTTCTTTCTTTCTTTCTTTCTTTCTTTCTTTCTTTTTTTTTTTTTTTTTACTTCAGTGGCTATCATCTCAGCCTGTGTTTCTCAGAATCAGTCAGATGCTTCTGGGCGTCCGGGGGGAAGGTTCAGCACTTCTGTTCTCTGAGCCTATGAGCTTACTGGCTCACAGGAAGAGGTTGGATTTTTTGGTTCTCTTCCCAGGATGCATGGCCACTGCTGGCTCAAAGGAAGCGGTTGGCTTCTTGGTTCTCTTCCCAGGACACCTAGCTGCTACTGACTAACACAAAGAGGTTGACTTGATCCATGACTGTTGCTAGCTAACAGGAAGAGGTTAGCTTCTTCCTGGGATGCACAGCTGCCACTGGCTCATCAGAAGGGGATGGCCTAGACTCTCATCTATATTTTGATAGCATCTATGTGTTCTGAAATGAAATGAAACAGTTAAAGTATACAATAGCCAATCAAGCATAACAAAGATAAAGGTACTAGTGACCAGCAGGTAGGATATCTTTTTGTTAAGGCTTCAGTATGTTTGATCATGGGATCATTGTGGCATCTCAGTCAACAGGCACAATATGAAGCAAGGATATAATAAAGTACATGTCATACCTATTGACTAAAACACAACAACTGTTTTCTTTCAGGTGTGAAATTGGAGAAAGGCTTGTTACCATAGACCTGTACTTATAATAAGTAATTGGTCATAAAACACTTGGCCATGTGACTGAGTGCTGGAGTAAGGATTGAAAGAAAGTTAGTTCTGTAAATTTACAAAGGGAAACTGGCTTAAGAGTGATGACAACTCCAGACAACAAACAAAAACCTTGAAGCCACGTAATCAGGAAAAGGGAATATGTAAGTCTTCCAATCAACAGGCATCATTTATCTAAAGTCTTTTTGAAGAGACAGGTGTAGGTCAGCTTGGATGGCCTGGTGAACATGGTAGAGATCGGTTGTCCATTGTTTCTCAAGGATCAGCCCATGACTTGAGAATGATGGATCTAGGCATCATGTCCGGTTGCCTTCACTGTAAAAGGAGTTAAGATCACTGTGTGGGAGCCTTTTCATCAAGGATTGGCCATATTCTGAGTATCTAAGGCCTTAATTAGTAGCACAGTTCTGGGACAAAAGTGAGGTTTGTTTGTTGGAGAGGGTCTGGAGTTTGTTTGTTTTAAGGCTATACATTTGTTGGCAGTGGGAAGGAATCTCATGAAGGCTTACTGAGTTATTTTTCCTAAAGAAAGTTCTCAACATAGGGAGCTCAAAGAGAAATAGCCCATGAAACCTGGTCATATTTTTCAGGGGTCTATACAAGTGCCTCAGGTGTGGGTATTAGAATGACAAGGATACTTGTAATTGATCGATTCTTCAATGAGTCAACAAGTATGGCTGAAAACTGCCAGCAAGGGCGAATAATTAGAGTCTCTTTTTTTGTCTAGTTTACCTTATTATTACCTTTATGTCGGGTTACATGTTTTTTGTTGGATACTTGAGACCAAGTCAAAGTAAGACAAATATTAATATATATTTTCCTCCTGGATATTTAAGATCAAGCTGAAGTGAGACCAGTATCAATTGAAATTAACCTCTTGCCAGTATCAAGGTCAGTTAAGGCTTTCCAGGAATTACTTGGGGGACCATATGTAGAGCCTCTTAGCTCCTCTGTCAGGGTCAGGCACCCAAGTTGTGTTGAAACACAGAAGACCTGGTTCAGACACCATCTTTCCTGCTCTTTTCTTACTCCCTCTGCCTAGGCAGAATTTCTGTCTTCTCAGCGGCACTGTAGGATCTGCAGCACTAGTAAGGACATTTTTTCCTCTTTCTAGTATATAAAATAATAGCAGCATATTTGATGGTGATGATGATGGTGATGATGGTGATATCCTGAGACTCAGAAAAGTTAAATAACTTACTACAAGTCACATAGCCTATAGTAAAGTTAAGTCTGGATGCTAATATGTGTGCCTCCAGATCTACTATTACTACAAGGTCCAGTATAATTACAACCCCTACCTGCATATGAAGGAATCCCAGGGTAGAATTCCCTTTATTTCTAAGGCTGGCTGGTCGGGGGCTCAGGCCTCTTTCTCCATAGCGTCTCATAAGAGGCTGGGGATGGAACTATGGCCATTCTTTTATGTTGAAGATTTATATAGAATTGAAGGTGTAATAGTTTATACACTTCTCCAATAATAATAGTCAAAGTAATAAAAAGTAAACATAACATCGCCTTAAAATATAGCAGAGCTTTATGCTTTTCAAATGATTTGAATTTGCAAAATCTCATTTATAATCACCTGACTTGATAGGTAGTAATACAGTTAAGGTAACTGGAAAGCAGGTAGGAAGTAGGAAAAACTTAATCAATTTGAAGTTTCTTTTTTATTTTTATTTTTGTGGTAATGAAGGTTGAACTTAGGGTCCCTCAACTATGGAGATACATTCATAGCCCTTTTTACATTATTTTTAAATTTTGAGACTGGGTCTCAATTAATTGTTTTGGTTTTGGTACCAGGGATCAAACTCATGACCTCACACTTACCAGGTAGGTGCTTATCCTGTGGAGCTAAATCCCTGACCTGGGCCTTGCTTAATTGCCTAGGTGGGATTTAAAATTGAGAATCCTATGCCTCATTTTCCCCAAATTCTGGGATCATATCTACAATAGGAAACATTTCCCACTGTGATCCAGAATATCAGAATGCAAATCCTATTCTGTTCTTTTCTATTCTTTCTATTCTATTCTATTCTATTCTATTCTATTCTATCCTATCCCATTCCATTTCTTCCATTAAGAAGTGTTAGTCACAACTGCATAAATGAATTTCATGATATGCCAGCCAAATTTGACTCTCAGCTGCAAAACACTAGATGAGAAGTCTGTCTTACTTGGATGTGTTATGATTCCATGATACATTGAAGCATGAAAATGTGAATTTTTTACTAAATATTAAAACAAGTTTAGAGTCTGAAGTACAGTGAAGACTGTCCTTTTGCCCTGCTCTACTGCCCTCCGGGATGTGATTTTCAAGGACCACCATTTCTCCCAGGTACTTCTCTTTATTTCTAAATACTATTCTTAGATTGTTTTAATTTATAAACTTTAAATATTAGCTAGTAAGTTTCTATTCACTGATCCCCTCATGTAAATGCTGAGCCCATAGATGCTAAGATAGCAGTTTTATTGCTCCTAAAGATCTTGGAGAATGTGGTTGGTTATGTTGAATTCAAGAACATTAATCTCCTGAATAAAACAGACTTCATCCTCGCATTGCCTATGTCCAGTTACACCAACACAGCCTTCCTTCTCTGAGTAACTGAGAACACACAAGGATCCAGATTCTCTGAAGGCAAGAAGACATGCCAAAAGGGGGAGGGGAGAGAGAGAGAGAGAGAGAGAGAGAGAGAGAGAGAGAGAGAGAAAGACTGAATTACCATTCATATAATCCAAAAGTAAAACAGGACAAGTGACTTAAAAAGTTCAATGATGTCATTTCTTCCCCAAGGAAGCTTGCAGCTTGCTAGACTTAGTTCTGTATCTGTCTAATTCTAGATGGTTCTGAAGAAATCTGAACCTAAAGCAGAAAACAGAACCTTGACAAAGTGATTAAAGGAACCAGAAACATCCTAGAAGACTTTCTTCCATCTTTTCTTTTTCCTTCCTTCCTTCCTTCCTTCCTGTCTCTCTTTCTTTCTTTCTTTCTTTCTTTCTTTCTTTCTTTCTTTCTTTCTTTCTTTCTTTCTTTCTTTCTTTCTCTCTCTCTTCTTCTCTCTCTCTCTCTCTCTCTCTCTCTCTCTCTCTCTCTCTCTCTCTCTCTCTCCCTCTCTCTCTCCCTCTCTCTCAGCCTGGCTCAACACTGCAATCAAATTGTGTTTTACCACTTAGCAACTTATTACCAGATGCTTAGGTCTGAGAGATCCAATTGTTACCATCACTGCGTAAAATTAGACCCTATGTTTTAAAACCACACAGATATTAAGACAAAGCTATGTATATGTAAGAACATAAATAAACTGAAATTTAGACTGAATATTCTGAGGATGCTAATTCCCTACACTTCATTATGTAACTCACAAATCATCTAAGATGGGTTGTGGACTCCATTTAATCACTGTTAACTGATTTCAGCATTGCTGTTAAGGTCCGGACTAGAAATGGAATCTTACGACTGACACTGATTTAGAGCTATGTGTTCTGGTTATATCTGAAGCTACAAAGCAAATCTTGGAATCATACTTAAAGGTCTTGCTGCAATGGGAGGCCACACACGACACATAGGCACAGTAACTTCCAGGCTAGGTTTGAGAAATCTGGTGCTTAGTAAATTACATGGCCTGTGCAGCAGATAAGCCAGCCAATGGAACAATGTTCTGTTGCATTTTTCTGACCCTTTGGGATTTAAATTTGCAACCTGCATCAGCAAAACTTTTGGCAGCTAATTCTATTAAAATCAAGGAGCCAAATTTCTACCTCCTGTTACATGAGCATAGTTCATACTGACGTCAATGAAAGCTGTGCATGCATAACTGAGGGCAAATTTTGGCCTGGGCTGCAGACATATGAGAACCGGCACACTAAAGTCACCTCGGAGTTCTGTCCCGCTAGCCTTCTGATAACATGGCCTTCTCATCATAAGTCTCTCTACACAGGGGACTGAAACACAAGTTAGAAGCATCTAATCCAGAAATTGAAGCCAGATGCACACTTAAGGTAGATACAGTACCAGCCACGGGAGTGGGTAACTGTCTAACTGAAAATTTCACTAATGTAGTTACGAATCACCTTCTCTTAAATTTGAGTCCATCTCTAACTTAGCTACTTAGTTAAATAGTAAAAAAAAAATTGTACCCCCTTCCACCTCGCTTTGTGGTTTTTGTGCTTGAGGACGCACTACCTACAATAACTTCAGTCTCCTGCTGCTGCCCCTGCAGCTGTTGGAGGGAATTCTACAAATATTCTATGCCTGGGACAGAGGAAAGAGCCCAGGGAGCATCCATTGATAAATGGACTTTTATAATGCAGGAGATAATAGTTAACAATTATGTGGTGCTAACTATGTGTCAGGCACTCTTACAGTTTTTAAATTACTTAACTCTCACCATACCCTATCATGTGGGGTCACTTTTATAAATGAGGAGACTACAGAGAAGTTAAGATGCTTAATATCTGTAAGTAGTAGAGCTGGGATTTGCATTCAGGCAGTCTGGCACCAGAGGTCAGGCTATTATTCACTCTGCTAAACTGCCACCCAGTTTAAAAAGGTAGGTATTGTTTATCATTAATTAGTTATTAGTCAAATAATGTTTATTGATAGCTGTGAGATTCCACTGAGAAGGGCAGAGGCATTTTGCTAGTAAGAGCTTGTCAAGAACTATTTGCGGGATCTTTACTGTTTGAAAGGTTTTTTTTTTTTTTCCTTTTTCCTAGCCAGTTTTTCTAATACAGGAAGCAATGCTGTAACCTCCAGACTAACCAAGCACTTTAGTCTTGACATTTTTCAGTAGGAAGGGAAACAAATTTTGCAATGACTTTTTAAGATAAATTTTACAGATGAGGTATGATCTAAAAATACAGTGAATGTTTAAATTTTAAAAACACTCCCTCGAAACACTCCTTTTGCTTTGAACACAGTTTATTGTTCTACCAACTTTCTACAACATTCATGGAAGAACTCTTTCGTATCTTGTATTATTCTGTTCTCACCGCCTTCCTGTCCTGAATTCACTCATAATGTTTTCTTTTATCATTTTGGCTTTGGAGGATACATCACTAGGTCTGGTGAACAAGGTAGATAAGGACACACTAATGATTTTATGAGCCTGTCTCTCCATTGGATGGAAGTTCAAAGCAGTATTCGCTGCATTTATTATTGTATCTTACAAAACACTTACAAAAGAGAACTTCCAGAACTGCTTCAGAAAGTGGCAAGAGAGGTGGGATAAGTGTATTTGAAACAGAGGGAATGTTTTAAAATGGATTAATGGTAATGCATATTTTATTGTAATAAGCTTTCAAAAATTTAAACATTCACCATGTATACTTTTATTAGTACAATTTTGCAGTTCATAAGGAATATATTGTTGCTAAATATTTTGATCAGCCCTTGTATACATTTACATAAATTAGTAAAGTTTATACTGATCATTATTCCCTTTCACTAATCAATCTTCTGTCAAAGTTCTTTTTTTTTCTTTGTTTCTTATAATATTAAATGCACCCAGGGTTTCCATTTGTCATGTGAGGAAGATTGCTGTAACTACTTTTTAAAATGTGGTGTGGCCATCTTTTCCCTTATAGCTGCATATTTGAAGTTAAAATTGAGTTTGTCACCTAAGTGAGATTTGAGACATAAATATTCATTTTACAAGGGGTTACAGGAATGCAATCTGAAGATTGTCAAATGTCCTACAAGCACAAAGAAAAAGGGTGGCTTCCATATAGGAATTTCTGAGTTTTGGTTTGGTTTTTGTATCACTCAGGGTGAACTTTTAAGAGGTTGGTGACTCAGTAATAGACCTTTTCATATTTGGAGTACCTCGTTGTCTGTAATTTCAGGTAGGAATTCCTTACTTTGTCCTCCTATTCTCTGATAATAAAATTTCTCCATCCTTACTGCTTGTATTGTCACTTTGCAGTCCTACTTCATGGTAGTGGACAAATTTAGGTCACTGCAGTCTAGAAAAAGACAAATTTTACTGCTTCCTAGGACATGAGGAAATCAGCAAAGTAAGCAAGAGAAGAAGGGAAAGTGGGGTTTATTATTTAGCAGTACTGAAATTGAAAAGATGGTAAATGATTCAAGTTGTTTGGTAAATGAGAAATGTGACTCGTCCTGGTCATATGTCTTGTGAATAACAGAGAAAGGACAAGAATCCAGGCATTGATGCCTGCAAACCATGTGCCTTTCATTTTAAATATCCTAAAACATGGCATAGGCCAAGGAGAATTTTATTTTTTAACATGACAGAAGGAGATTTGGATTTGCATTCATTAAAATCCTAATCTATTAGAGAATGTACAATGTGTATGTCTTCAGTGTGGTCTTACCTATAATCAGAAATGAATAATCTACTGTTTTCGGTTTTCTTCATTGTGTCTTTTAGCAATGTGTCTAAAATTCCAATTAAATTATGTAGTCCTCACACATTATTTTTACTTCTTTAGGATCTCTTTTAGATAAGAATGTTCTCTAAGCTCATTTGAAAAATTTCAGAGTCAACCTGTAGACTTCCACTCAAGTCTTTTCTGACCAACCAATGCAAGATTCTTCTCACCAGTATCCCATAATGATGAGCACTAGTTTCTGCTGAGGTACTTCTGAGACAGTGCACTTACTATTTCACAAAGTATCGCTATAATATGATTGAAGATTTCTACCTGCCAAAATGTATGTCAGTTATACTACAAAGCTGACTCTAGAATTTTCATCCTCTAGCTCGAGTTTTACCCTCTAGAACATATTTCAAACTGGAACTCTGCTGGGATCCCTTCCAAAATTGTATTTCATTTGAATAAAGTGACATTTTTTTAAAAAATGAGACAAAATTTAAAAAATTGAGAGATTTTAAATAAAAATAAGGTTTTCTGGTTTTTGTTGAAAAAGAAGGATCTTGCAATGTTATACCCACAGCCTTACAAGGTAGCCCGTAGCTGGACTTGGGCGGGGTGTGGATAGAGCACAAGTTCTCCAGTTCTTCCTAACCCTTCACGCCCTGAGGATTTCCACTTCCTGTGGCTAGGTGTCACTTACCACTTATTTGCCATGTGTGCATGACCATTTTGTTAACATCTGGTTAACTTTACTCCCCTGTGTTGTCTCTCTGAGTCCGTTAGGTCTTTGTTGACATTCGCAGTCTTTAGAATCAGGCAGCCCAGAGTAGATATGCTTAATCTACTTTTCAAAAACTTGAAGTTTACTATGTTTTGGGGCTCTTATGTTTAAATTAATGCTTGAGTTTCTTGTAGTACCAACACTCTTGTAGACAATCTTTTAATTTATCTTGGTCCCTTTTAATACAAGGTATTCAGAATTGAACACAAAGATGGCGATCTGGAGCCACGAATTTCTAATATCATTCACAGTTTTTAAGTTATAGCATTGTATTATTTCTCATTTCTGTGACCGAATACCTGACATGCAGAACTTGAAGGAGAAGGTCTATTTTTTGCCGATGGTTTCAGAAGTGTTAGTCTTTGGTTAACTGGTTGCAAGACATAAATATCATGGGAGAAGTACATGGTGCAGGAAAGCTGTCTACTTCAATAGCAACCAGGAAGCAAGGAGCAAAGGAAGAGGCCAAGAGAAAAGGGTTAGGAATCAGATACAGTCCCCAAGGTTATGTCCCATTCCCTACTCAAATCTACCCAGAAGCGTGCTATACTAACCTGGTTATCTCCCAAGCTAATTAAGGTGAAAGTCACAACAAAACGTGAGTATCTATAGAATCTGAAACATTGTATGTTTTATGTGACATTTTTTATCTTTCATGCAATAGATCCTCATTTTTTTCTGGTCATAGTGATCTCTTCCTTTTTGGAACCTACTCCTTGCCATGTTGGGAGCTGCTAACTGCTATGAGACCTGTCTCCTTGACCACAGAGATTTACCCAGAGAAGGCACCAGTCACAAGTCAGGACAACTTTTTCCCTACGTTTGATATTTTAGGTTCTAAAATTATGAGGTTATGCATCTGCAGATGACTATCTGTTATGCTTGAGATCTAGAATGTCCCCCCAAAACTTCAAGTATTTTGGAATTGGAGGTTGGAATTTTGGAAAGCAAGTGGATTTGGGGGTGCTATATTCACTGGTGGATTAACTCCCTGAGGAATTTAGAGCTGTTATTAGGAAGTGAGTTTTGACTGGGGCAGGTCACTGAGAGAATGAGTTTAATGGGTACACCTTTCGCCCTTGTTCTTTCCTCTTCTCTTTGCTTTCTATGATGACAAGAACAACTTTTCATCTGCCTTGCCCCTCTGTGTACCATTTCTGTAAGAGTCATTTAGCCATAGACTGAACCCACTGAAACGTAAACCAAAATAACCTACCCTCCTTAAATTGTGGGTGTTGAGCATTATGTCTCAGCAACTGAAAAACAATTAAGATCTCAATCTTCTTGTTTGTTAAAAATGCTAGTCAGAAGGAAATCACCCTACAGACAAAAAAACCACAAGAGTAAATATCAGATAACATTACAGAAGAAGTAATGTTTGATACTAGTCGTACCTAAGGATGTTTTTTTTTACCTCTTTGTTGAATTAATATATATTTTTTATTCTTCGCTACCTCTTTTCATCCTTATGTCCTTCCCTGTCTCCCTTGTGTCTTTTCTCTCTTTCTCTTCCTTCCATTTTCTTTTCTCTTGTTTTTATTTTCCTTCTTTTACTCACATAAGATGCTTTTATTCAGATGGAAACCAAGCAACAAAAAAAAATCTACCTAGTATGCTGGGAGACTCTCAGGTGATATGACTACATAAAACAACCAAATACCTGAATAAATGAAAAACATGTCCTTTACTAAGGTAGGCTATGAATTTCCTATGATTTTTGGTCCATAGAAATTGGTTTAGGGATATATATTTTGGAAATAATTATGTACTAAACTGATCTCAACCTGCTTTCTTAACTCTTACATTCATTGAATAGGAGCTTAACAATAAATGGTGACTCAACTCAATTAATTGGAATTTTGAGGTATGTGACTTGTTATGCTACTGTTCTAGAATAGAGAATGATTGCCATAGTCTTTGAATATTCAGATTTCTGTTTCATATTTATTCCAAGAACCGTAAAACCCTGAAAAGCAGTTTATCAAACACATTTTAGGCAAATGGTTTTTAGTTTTCTGTTAGGCCAGGAGACATTATTTGAATGGATTTTAGTGAAGAAAATGATAGAACTGTTTCGATTGCTCTGATCTCCACTTAGTTTGATTTCTAGCCCAGATCTTTGCTTTGCTGGGATGGGAAGACAATGATAAGCAGCTCTCTGCATTAGCTTTTTTGTACACCACCTCCTCTCTTAAACATATGAGAGCTTTTGACACCAAGAAGGCCCCTTACTTTAAGCTGGACTAAAACCATAGCCCATTCTTTCTGATAAACAATTAATCCATGCTTCAATTTATTGTGTAGAGCACAACTTTTTGGGTTTGTGAGTAGGTTACTGTTCCTCTCCTAGTTTGTGAACTAAACAAATACTTGCAATATTTCCAGGGATCTGAGTCATGAGGTGTCTCTCCGTGTATATGTATGCATTTGGAAATCACCATGTTCTTTCAATAATAAATGAGAACACTATGCTCTAGGTTTGAAATATTTACAGCTCTTTGCAATTTGTTTAGACATAAGACTCCTGAGATAAATGAGTTTGTGTATTCAGATGCATGTGGATAAATACACTGAAGTGAAAAGAGAAGTGACATTTTTGAAATATTTCATATTTAATAATACACAAATGCATATAGAAAGTTGTGAAGCTTTATTAACTCAGTAAAAATGAATTCTTAATTCTTTTTTCAATATTTTGTTTCTTTTCCCTATCCTGATATTAGAATTTTTTCCTATACATGTTTCGATTCCAGGTATTTATATTCAAATATAAGAAAATAATAATCTTAAGAACAATATAAGCATATTATTTTTTGTTCCTAAACAAAAGCAAAAGTGACTTCAGATCAACAAAAAAGTTTCAATTCCCGGGTAGATTTTATTCTAAAAGTTATTTTCTATAACAGACTTTAAGAAAATGTAAATTTCCAAATTTATGTGCATATATACATAGCCAATTAGCTTAGTTCCCATCTGATTTATGAGTTACTGTTTTACAATAGCAATTACAATTTAAACCTCTGTTATAAATCTGTTTTGATCAACAAAATGAATTTGGAAAATTTTAGGCTGAGAGTAGTGTTACATTCTGTAGTTGTACAAATATAATCAGGTCTTCCTGGAATTAACCTTTGTTAGTGACTCATTACCAATTTCCCCTAACCTATGTATGTGATAGCATAAATCTAAACTATGGTTTCTATTGACGTCAGTGATATTAATTGGCTAATGCATAATATGTCCTTGAGAAATCATCCCAAAGCAGCTCACATAAAACATTGACTAGTATGAACTTTACTTTGCTAACAGTCTAAGCAAATTGGTTTTCCCTTGTAAAATATCAGCACCCGGCACACTGATAGATTAGCATTAACTAGCTTTTGTCAAACCTCCTCGTTTCCAAATGTTAACCATAAAAATATATGAAGTAGAAACCACCCGTTAGATTGAATTAAAATATTAAAAGCACAGAAGTAACAGGAGCAAAGCAAATTCCACAGTGTCATTATCTCTTAAAAGTCAGTGAATTCTAATAACTATCTTCCTATTTTTTAGTTATCTCCTTAGGTATCTTTATTTTTATGATTTTGAATGGTAACTACAAAGAAATAATGAATGACAGGTCTTGTAAGAATATCCAGAATAATCACAAAGTTCTCCTAAGTGAAGCTGCCCTGTTCTGCTTATTTACATTTGCATCCCTTAGACTACTTTTCGCCAGATGTCAAGTTCACATGCTTGCCTCTGTTCTGACAAAACAAACAACAGAAACAAACAAAATCCATACAGGAACTAAAAATTGGAGCAAACAACCTAACATTGAACCGTTATATCCCTTGGTGTTTATAAGACCTTTTTCTCTTTTGCTAATGTGGTTTTCCAGTCAGAAATGGGGAATCCTTTCTGAGGTTATGTCAGTGCAAATGGGTGTAAAGGAGCTCAGAGACTCCATTTCATTCTTTGCAACAGCCAGAGAAGAGTGATTGCTTCCTTGACTTTGTGGCCCTGATCATTCCTTAAGTGGCTGAGTAAAAACAACATGTCTCCAGAGGAAAGCCTTCTAATGGGTTTCCTGTGGTCCATTGCCCCTGGGTGCTCACATCTCAGCAGGTTGCCATGGTGATGCCACAATGTTCAACCTTCTCTGAACCTTTTGTGATACTGACGCCAATATCTCATTTAGAAAATTAACGCACTGTGGTTCAGCTTCACAGTTGCTAATAAAAGGTGATGATCTCTTGTGGGTTACACTGGTGAAAAAGTGATGAACGTAGACTGGTATAAAAAATTCCGGGATGAGTTCTCTGTTAAGTCTGGCTGTAGCTTTCTTAGAAAGTAAGCAGAAATGATGATCGTAGGAGTGACTATTAAGCAATAAGAAAACCCTTGCCAGGTTTTATTTTTTAATATTCTCCTAACTTCTCATTCAAGATATTTAGTTGTCTGTGCTGTCATTTCTGAAGTAAATCCATTTGTTTGAAACCACTGAAACAACATAGAAATACCCTAGAGATGGTTCTTGCCCATATATCTTTAAACAATATGGTTTGAGTTTTCCTTCCAGCCTTGTTTATGTTCTGAATAAGACTCCCTGTTCTATGTCCTTATATTCTGAAACATGGGAGAATAAACATCAGGTAGTACTTTCCTATTGTTGGTGGAACAAGTCAGACAAATTCAATTGCTTAAAAGAACACAAATGTATTACCTTATAATTCAATAGGTCAGAAGGGCTCACTGAGAGTTTTTGAACCGAAACAGATTCCAGGAGGGCCGTGTTTCTTCTGCAGGCTGTAGGGGAAATACTTACCTTTGAGGATTCCAGCTTCTGCCTCATTCCTTGGCTGGTGGTCTTTGTCTGTCTAAAGTCAGTAGTGGCTGGTCAAATCTCTGTCATATTTTATCATCACTCTGACAAGGACTCCTCTTCTACCTCCTGTTTCTACTTTGAGATCCTCTGGATTACCCTGGGCCCTCAGGGGTAACCTAGGATAAACTCAATATTTTGAGGTCAGCAGATTGGCAGTGTTAATTCTATTTGCAATCTCAATTCCAATGTAATATATTTTTTTCTGTAATTTGTCATATAATGTAACAAACATACTGGTGGATTCTAGGGATTGTCATCTTTGGATGGCCCCTCTTTTGTTCCCATAAGAACAGAAGAATTTCAAGAGATAATTCATTATCATTATAGAATTTCTAAAACAGAGCCAAACAGTAACTATAAGACTTCTCAATTCCCACAATAAAATAAGAATTTTTATTCAATATACCCACTATTCCAAGGAGGAACTCACTTTACACTTTTGTAAAGGTCCACGGACTCCAATACAATGAAATAAGAATTCTGGGGAATGTAGTTCTGCTCGTTGTTTTGTTCAGGCATGTAACTGACTCAAGAGTCAGCATTCTGGAAATTTTGTGTTTCCATGTTCAAGAGGTAGATGTCGTAGAATGTCTCCACAGCCTAAGATATGGAATGGTTTTCTATAGCAGTTTTTGAGGGAGGAAAACATGGCAGGATACAAATACAACTAAGCATTCAGCTCCTTGATGTCTAGAATCAGTGCATTCCCAGTTAAATGTATCTGTGTGAGATGAAAAAACACAACTTCAGTTTTACCCTAAGGAATTCACATGAGAATTTAATTTCACTTTATGCAATTTTTTCCTTTAAGCTGATCTCTGAAAACTGTGAAGACTTGCTGATGTGATTTTGACAGGTTGCTGTACATGGAATCTCTGACCTCTGCTGTGGTCATTCTGCAGTATGGTATTGTCTTTACTCTGGAAAATACTGGAATGTTGTTGGGGAAATTGCTTGACCAATTTCAAACCCTTCAGTGTACACTAAGATGGCAACTTTTAAAATTTAGTAAGAAAATGATGAACATCCTTGAAAAAAAACTAAATAGTACAAAAAGTGTCTTTCCATCTAACTCCTTACATTGTTTTTCAGAGAAACAATCTTCTCAATGTCATTTTAGAAAGATCACTTTCTGGATGTTCTTTTTAGGATATTTCCCTTTACACATGTGCAGATATACAAATATATTTTCCTTGCATAAGTGAAAGTATAGCGCTTGTAAATACTTTGCTGTTGTTTACTTCACGTATTTTGTCTCTATATATCAGCAAATGTAGATCTCCTTTACTTTTGATAATGGCTGTTCCAGTCATTTAAGTGTAGACTTTATGCTATTTGGGAATGGAAACAATATTTAAGTGTTTATCTGCTTCCTCTGGTTCTTTCTAACTTTTTAGTAAGAACTACTGTAAGACAGAGTATAAGATGCTGCACACAAGGAAGTTTAATTAGTTGTATTAATATTTATAAAGTACCTTTTTCCTGTACTTCTCCTGTCTATAGAAGTAGTCTACATCTTTGCCTTGTTGAAGCATTACATGGCCACCTGGTTTTCTTTGGCCCACGTGGTGAAGGAAATATTAAACTTTAAGGCAGAAGATTTTAGGGAAATTTCATGATTTGCCCTTTTCCTCTGCTATAATAACTGTAGTGCCCTCGATGGGCACTATTCCTTCAGGTGAGAAACAATGGCATGAAGATGATGGGGAGCAGACTGATAATCCAACCGGTGATGGATGGGCAGAAGAATAAGAGGAAACTTTGTTATATTAAGTAACTGCTATTGAGAGGCTGCTTACAACCTTAGGCTGATTTAGTCTGACCTGCAAGAAGAAATCTATGGAAAGTCAAGGAATCTAAAAATATTGAATAACATAGTCCTTCTTGCTGTGAAATGGCTTTCCAATGATTCTATAGTTCCTAATTCCTTCCTCTCTAATTCATTTAATTAAATCATCACAAAAAACTACCATATACAATGCAACAGTTATTATCAATTCATTCTCTTTAATCAGTTCTTTCAAACTTTTCAGGGAAAATTTGTCTCCAAAGTAATCAATGAGTTTGTGGGGTTTTTATGTTTGTGTTTTTAAAACAAATAAAATCAAATTGGGGCAAATGACTGCTGTTGATTGTGATAGAATAAATGGATCTAGATTTCCCCTCTCATCATGAACAACTGAAAAACTGGTGAAAGTACATGAGGCAACAGTTTTGAATGTTGGATAACGGGCAGGCTATGTGTATGATTCTTAAAGTGGAGAAATAAACAAGGTGGGCCTACCATTGCCCTACTCTATGCTTGGAGGCACTTTCCACTCCCACCTCAAAGAGTAGGATAAAAAACAGCACCACAGAGTTGTTAAGCTGTAGTGTGATAGAGACTGCAAGGAAGCTTAGGAACTGTAATTGTTGGGGTAGAGTATTAGGGAGGAAGCAGTTATGGAAGAAAAGAGGTCCGAAACTTTTATAACAACTTCCTTGAGTCTGCTGAAGATCATATTTCTGTGCATACGCAGGGAGAAATTCCACAACATTAAAGAATGGTGAAAACACTTTAAGCTGATTCTCAGAACATAAAGGGCTAGAAGATACTATGATTAGAGAGGTCAGAATGGAGACTCTTTGTTGAAAACTTGGGGTACTTGTTGGAAAATTTGGAGATGTCAGGCCTTAATAGTGATACTAAACTATTTTTAGAGTAAAATCTACTCAAGATAGTTTATGAAGCTTACAATCTTCAAAAAGATCAAGTCAAGTAATCTGACTCTTGTTGAGGGGCAAAGTTCTTTAAGAAAGACTATAAAATCTAGAATTTATCAGCATAAAATTAACAAATCTCAACATTCAGCTTCAAATCACTAATCACAGGAAAACAGAAAAATACGATCCAAATCCAGTAGAAAACTCAATCCTTATAAACACACTCAAAATGACAGAACACAGCTTTCCTCCTCCAGATCCATGCACCTTGGATCGAGACAGCCAGCTATGAACTGAACTGAAAACATATGATAAAAATGCTCATGTTTACCTCAAGGTATCTGGGAAGCAGAGAGTAAAAGGGAGATAAATCCTCCCGGATCATGATCCCACTTCCTGCCTCTTTTGAACAGACCCTCCTCCTAACAGCCAGTCAGCTGCAACACCCAGTCAGCTTTCAAAAGCCCTGCCTATGAGTGCATGAGGCTTTGAGGTTAGGAGGACATCTAGACACAAACAATAGCAAATGGAGAAGGAAAAATACTTGAAATAATATTGAAATTTCCAAATTGGATGAAAACTATAAGCATACTTCTCTGAACATTTCAAGGAACTTTAAGCAGGATAAACACAAAGAAGTCACCTTATAGCATACCCAATTTATAAAAAACAGTCATTTAAAGGAAAATTTTAGAAGTAACCAGAAGGGGAAAACATATTATGGACCAAAGAACAAAGATAGAACTACCAATTTTCCTCTTTGAAACTATAAAACCAGGAGATGGTGAATCACTACCTTTAAAGTTCTACATATAGTAAGAGCAACAATAACAACAACAACAACAACAAAAGCAATAAATTTAAAAAATCCCAAATGGATAAAATTACTTTGATAAGCTAGAATTCTATATGAAACAGATAGTAAAAAAGGCTGAAAAAATTGTGAATTGAACTTTAATAAATGTTAAAAGATATTCTTAAGGGAGAAATTTAGAAGTATCCAAAGAGAGCTACAAATTGTAAATATGTAGGTAAATTAAAATGATTTTTATTTTAAAGTTAACTCAGAAGATAATTTCTTGAAGTAAAATCAGTAATATTTTATAACGTATGCAGATGTAAGCTACGTAATATCAAACAAATGGGAAGGAGGGAATGGAGTAATACTGGTATTAGTAGTACAATAGCATATAAATGCAAATTGTGATAAGTTAAAAATGTGTATTTTAAGCAGCTACACACATTAACCCAAAATTAAATAACAAAGATGGTAGTAATAAGCTAACAGTAGCGGTGAAATCCAACCACCAGTGATGTATTTAATCCAAAAGAAGGCAAAAAAAGAGGAACAAAAAGAATCAATGGGAAAAAAACAACTATCAAGATAGTCCATTCATGCTTAAATCTGTCAATAGTCATATTAGATGGAAATTGTCTAAACATTTCAATTAACAGGCCGAGATTTTCAGACTGAATGAAAAGAGCTCAGGACTTCTGGGAAGATAGCAGAATGGTGATCAGGAAAGAAAGAGCCTCTTCAAGGCTTGTTGTGCAGACTCTAGGACATAGCAATGTGAAGAAGAGAAGGAGGACAGTGGGTCAGTCTCTGGGAAGGATTTGAGGTGAAAACCGAAGTCCGTGGGGAAAGCAAAGAGAAACTTCAATGAAGGAGAAAGAGGAGGCAAGCAGTGCTTTCCTCCTGAGCCCAGACTCACTGTGTAAGAGGGGCTATTTGAACTCACAGACTCGCAGTGACTTCTGGCAACCCCAGAGGCTTCCACAAGAAGGGTACCAGTAGAAATGAGCCACAGATGCGGCAGACTGCAGTGACTGATCAGTTGCTTGTTTTGAATGTCCTGCAAAAGAGGGTGATTGGCTCAAGCCATTTTGGAGAGAGGTCAATTGGGTGGAGGACTCATAATGGCTGTTGGCTCT
The DNA here is from genome assembly GCF_034190915.1 of Cavia porcellus. Classification (NCBI taxonomy): domain Eukaryota; kingdom Metazoa; phylum Chordata; class Mammalia; order Rodentia; family Caviidae; genus Cavia; species Cavia porcellus. The sequence continues at coordinate 9,650,854 of NW_026947512.1, read as the reverse complement.
ACCTAGTGGCTCCCAGCCAAGCTCAAAACTGCTGGAGGCCTGGGGACTGTTGTGGCTGGGAAGGTCTGGCTTCAGTCTCACAGTCAGAAGCCAGCCTGAACTTCACTGTAAATAGGGGTGTAGACTTGCCACTGCTGGTTTGCTGGGCTTGATCCATGTGAATTTGCACTCTGTCTGCTCATTTTGTCTACCAGTGGCAGCAAAGATACACCTTGAAGTGAACTTTGTTTTCTTGTTGTGTTTGCTCCCCCCCATTTTATTTCTTGTTTTGTTTTTTTTTTTATTGTTGTTCTTGTTTTTATATGAGTGTGAACATGGTTTCTAGTTTTTGTTGTTGTTCTGCCTTGTTCTTTTTATTTCTTCCTCCTCTCTTTCTATCCTGTCCCTGCACCAGTTTCCCAAAGTTGGCATGACCCTCGTTTGTCCTCTAGCCTTGTTCTAATCTCTTCCTTTTCATCTATTTCTGTATTTCTCACCAAATTCCTCTTCAATTTTCCTCTCCTGAGAGTAAAGTTACCATATTGAGGACTTATTTACTGCATACAATTTTCTGGTTCATTTTAGATTTTGTTATGTAACTACAAATCTAGTTTATATAGTTAAAGGTGGCAAATTATCGGTTACCTGAGTTTGTCATTTTTAGGGCTCTGTTTGATGCTATTGTTATTGCTGATTGTATCACTTTAGCCACGTGACATAATTGGTCTAGCCAACTGTTCTTCTTGGTACACTGATACTGAGATTGCCTGAGGGTCAGAAAACCATACTGTAGGTCAGTGCCAGAGAACCTAGGCCAACACACAGCAACTTCTCATCCCCAAAATTGAAGAGGTAGGATCTTGCAACAGACTCAAAACCCAAAATCCAGCTGCACCTGGAAGATACCTTTGAGTGGTTATTTCCAGAAGATTCTAAATACTAAAAATAAAGCTATTCACCATAGACAATTTACAAGCATCAACGTAGGAATTAAATTAGAAAAAATAAAAGCCCTGTGTTTTTGTTGTATATTATTTGTAAAAAGCAAACATTTAATATAAAATAAAAATACATCTAAAATTAAAAACTAGAAAAATATATACCAGACACACTGGTATATGTATTGAATGAAAAATACAGTTGTCATATTGACATCACAAAAAGTTAGAATAAAGTATGATTAGGAATTATGTTACCAAAATGCATTTGAAAAATGCATTGTCTGTTTATGTTCAAAATTTTCAGCCAACTAGAAATGGAAGTGTATTATCTGTAGAGAGTTTGAAGAGAACAAAAGGCTGTGGAAGTGGATTTGGTCTCTTTGCTTAAGCCTAGGGTGTTGAATTTCTCCTGCCCTCTGACACTGACACTCCTGGTTCTCTGGTCTTTGAATTCCTACCGAGTCTTACACTATTGGCTCCACTGGGACTCAGATTTTCAAGACTGGGCTGGACCAAAATCACTAGCATTCTTGGTTTCCAATTTGTAGGCTGGAGGCTGGGGGTTATCTTATCTTCCATAAGCATGTGAGTCATTTTCTTACAGTAAGTCTCTTTCTTTCTATATATTTGTATATATCCTCTTGCATCTGTTTCTCTGGAAGCCCTGTCTAGGACACAAAAGAAGAACACATATTTTGTTTTTAATTTGTAGTCAATAGGATGATTGTTACGCTGAAGCCCTGTCAGCACCTCATAATGTCATTAAATTTGGAGACAGACATTTTAAAAACTAGCCAAGCTAAACCAGGCATGATGGTGCCTGCTGGTAATCCCAGCACTTGGGAGGCTGAGGCAGGAGGATTGACATGAGTTTAAGGTGAATCTGTGCTACATATGACTCTAACTACATAGAGACCCTATCTTAAAAAACAAATAAATAAGCAAAAACATAGTAACCAAGTTAAAATAAGGCTGTTAGGGCAGGCTTTCCTCCTATCTGACTGGTGTTCTTGTAAGAATAGAAAATTTGGATGCATGGAATGACATGGGGCACACAGATGAGGCACAGAGAGAAGGTGGCTATCTGCCAGCTACAAAGAAAGGTCTCTGGAGAAATCACTCATGCTGACATTTAATCTAGAACATTTATCCTTCAGAACTGTGAGACAATAAATCTCTGTTGTTTAAACTATCTAGTCTGTAGTATTTTGATGTAGCAGCTATCATAAACTAATACAATGGCAAGTGGACATCCCTAATAACATTTCTTTAAAAAAACATAAAGATAATACTGTAAAAATCAGTGTACAACAATCTGCTATGTTTCTGTATGCTAGTTATAAACAATTAGAAAATTCTATAAACGTAACTATTATAAAAATAGAAAACATTAAATCACAAATATTTAACAAACTACTGTTAATACTTGTGAAATTAAAACTACAAAACTTGGTGAGAAAAATTAAAGACTTTTTCAATAAATGGAGTGGTATGCCATGCTCATGGGTCAAAAGACCCAGCAATGTAATCAATTTTCTCCTAAGCAATCTACAGATTCAGTATTGTTCCAATTATAATTCTAGAAGTTCCTCTGTTTACACTGAAATATTTGTCCTAGAAATTATATGCAAATTTAAAAGGCTGTTAATAGCTAAAACAATTTAAAAAAAATAAAGTTAGAACAGGTATATTATCCAGTTTCAAGCATTGCTACAAAGCTTCAGTATTCAGAATAGTATGGTGTTCACAGATTCTAGATAAGGATTCCCAAGTACATAGTTGACAAAGGAGCTCAGGAAATTCAGTAGGAGAAAGAAGTGTTCTTTTTTTTTTTTTGTCTTTTTCGTTTTCATTGGTACCGGGGATCGAACTCACGACTGCCTGCTTGCAAGGCAGGCGCTTACGCCACTGAACTAAATCCCCAGCCCCTGTGTTCTTTAAACAAGTGGTGACAAAGCTGTTGAACATTTAAACAGAAAAAAAGTCATCATTAAATCAACTTTATATTCTAAACACCAATTTACTCGAAATGGATCATAGTTTTCAACATAAATGCTAAGACTATAAAACTTCTAGAGGAAAACAGAAGAGAGAAATCTTTGCAGCCTTGAGATATCCAAAAAAATTCTAGCTTATAAAAATAAAAGAAAATGATGAATTAGACTCCCTTTGTCAAATGAAAATATTTACTTTAAAAGGCATTATTTACAAAATGAAATTCAAACTAGATACCACGTACACATACATTCAGAGTATTGAACGTATATATATATATATATATATGTATATATATATATATATATATATGTTTGTGTGTGTGTGTGTACACACATATATATATACACGTATATATATATGTATATACATATATACATATATATAAAGATAAAGATAATACTGATAATATTAATAATAAAATATAAAGATAACGTATATACATATATATGTATATGTACACATATATATATTCAGAAATATTTTCAAATTCAGATTTCACTTTTGCAATTTCTGTATGTAAATAATAAAATATCTTGGAATGTGATCCAAGTAAAAACACGTAATTGTTTTAAGTTTTCTACAGGCCTTACCCTGTACATGTATCCTGAAGTTGAAAGTGATTCCACAGAATGCTTTTACAGCACTTGAGTAAAGTCTGAGATCTATCACATGAGGTCAAGTGTGGAATTTTTCACTAGTGGCATCATGTAGGTACTAAACAATTTTAGATTTTTTAGCATTTTGGATTTTGAAATCAGAGATGCTTTCTCTCTATATTTATTTTGACTCATTGAAATGTATACTTACAGCAGACATTTTTGGATAACCTTGTTCAATAAAGTTGATTAAAATAATGTATATTTTTGGTATTGGGAATTCAAATTAGAGTCTCAAAAAGCTGAATATATACTTTGCCATTTAACCACATCCTCAACTGATTAAAATAATGTAATAATATTAATAACACAGATTGGTCCCCTTATAATCTAACCTTTGTTCATATTACTAAGCAATGTAAGAGGTGCACCACCAGCACAATGTTTTTGGGTATCACAGTTGAGCAGAAACCTCAGCAGATATTCTTTAGAAGGCCATTGAATTTTTTATGACAGTTTCAAAATTTAAGGACAGCTTGATCCTTCTCCAAATTGTGAAGGATAGAAATTTACATCACCGACTCTGTTGCTTCTACGGCTTTCATGTTTGACTGGAATTACACAGGTGGTTTTCTGGGTCTGACTTTGCTTCCATAATAGTGTGAGCCAAGTCATTTTTTTTTATTTTAAAGAGAAAAAAAAAACAATAAAAACAATGTTACAGGCTTTCAAAATAAGACGATAGGAGATTAACAATGGTGAATATATTGGGTGTTGATATTTTCAAAGTAGTTGCTCAAACTATAAGATATAAGCATGAAAAATTGATCAGACAATGTAAGCACAAACAATTATTTTCAATGAACTAATAGAAATTAGTAGCATAATTATCTTAGATACCTTGTATGTATGCCCCTTCCTTCTTTTCTCCTTTCCCCCATCCTGGTTGCTCTTGCCATTTGAGTAGGATTTTCCCCTTTCACAATGTCTATTGTACATTTTGGATTTTATTTACTCTTTCAGTTTCTTATACTATGAAGACAATATGATGTTTACACAGGCAATTCATATATTTCACTTGTGAGTATGTTCTCAAATTTCATGTATTTACCTATAAGGCCCTCAAGTTTATAATAAATCCAAAATGGGCAACTGAGATGAATACCCACTTCTTAGAGAAATACAAGTGACAAGTAAATACATGAAAAAATGTTCAGCATCATTGGTCACTTGAGGAATGCAAATTAAATAACACTGAGATTCCATCTCATCCCAGAAAGAATGGCCATCATCAAGAAATCAACCATTAGCAAATGCTGGAGAGGCTGTGGGGAAAAAGGAGCCCCCTCCACTGTTGGTGGGAGTGTAGACTGGTGCAGCCTCTGTGAAAACCAGTGTGGAGATTCCTCAAAACACTAGGATTAGAGATCCCATTTGACCTAGCTATTCTCCTTGTGGATATCTTCCCAGAAGAAATAAAAGCATCATACCACAGTGATACATTGCCAAATCCTTTCATAAATCTTTCTCTCTGGTCTCTGTTCTGCGCTCTCTCCTGTACCCTCTCCCCTGCCCCCCCCCTTTGCTCTTCTTTTGTACCAGGCATCTAACTCATGATCTTGCCCTTGCCAGGCAGGCGCTTATGCCACTGAGCTAAATCCCCAGGCTCTTCTTCCCTCTCCTCTCCTCCCCTCTCCTCCCCTCCCCTCCCCTCCCCTTCCCCTTCCCTCCCCTCTGCTCTCCTCTATTCTCTTCTCCTCCCCTCCCCTCCCCTCCCCTTCCCTCCCCTCTGCTCTCCTCTATTCTCTTCTCCTCCCCTCCCCTCCCCTCCTCTTCCCTCCCCTCTCCTCTCCTCTCCTCTCCTCTCCTCCCCTCTCCTCCCCTCTCCTCTATTCTCTTCTCCTCCCCTCCCCTCTCCTCTATTCTCTTCTCCTCCCCTCCCCTCCCCTCCCCTTCCCTCCCCTCTGCTCTCCTCTCCTCTCCTCTCCTCCCCTCTCCTCCCCTCTCCTCTATTCTCTTCTCCTCCCCTCCCCTCCCCTCCCCTTCCCTCCCCTCTGCTCTCCTCTATTCTCTTCTCCTCCCCTCCCTCCCCTCCCCTTCCCTCCCCTCTGCTCTCCTCTCCTCTCCTCTCCTGCTCTCCCCTCCTCTTCTCTTTTCTCCTCTCATCTCTTCTCTTTCCTTGTAATCTCTGATGGTTCTGTTTCTGTGTAGAATCCTGACTCAAATTTTGTTCAATTGTTTTATATACTCATAGTCTATAGTTTTCTGGAGAAACTTTTGTCATTTGCTTATATTTTTCATAATTTTGAGTAAAATTTTCCTGTTTTTATTTTCTGCTTTATTTTTGATACTAGCAACAAAGCTTTTTCCTAGTTCTTCTTTAAATAATTTTTAAGACTACCTTTTCTTCTCTTTCAGCCAGTTTTTCCATTCCCAGTACTCATCTAGTGAGATATTTATCGAAATGGAAAAATACATCTGTGTGTGGTGGCACATGCCTGTAATCCCAGCATTTTGGGAGGCTAAGACAGGAGAACCATGAACCTGGGCCCAGTCTGTGCAATTTAGTAACTTAGCTAGACCCTATCTCACAAATAAAAATTTAATATGGGCAGTGGATGTATCCCAATGTGAAAGCCCTGAGTACAATCTCTAGAAACAAAAGCAACCAAAATAATGTAGACTTTCATTTCTGAGAAGACAAAGTACACTGAGAAACTATTTGAGGATCTGTGTTACCATCCTTGTTCTGTGAACCGTCAACATCATCTTGGTCCAGAAGCCAACACCTTCTTTGACAAACTCTTCCTGATTCTGGACTAGATTTCCTCACCTGGACTATGAGAGAGTTTAAGTTTCATGAGCTCCCCCATTTTCATCATTATTCCATTCTCATTTATATATTGCATCCCTGATAGACAGCAGTTTATGTGTTTTGGAAGATAAGGTCCTTCAGTTGTATTTAAGGCTTGATTTAAAGGAGGCAATTTAAGGAGGCAAACCTTGGGAGGGGTCACATAGTAACCACTTTCATAAAAGCATCTCTCTCTCTCTCTCTCTCTCTCTCACACACACACACACACACACACACACACACATGCATGCATGCACACACACACACACACACACACACATACACATACACACACAAGACCATCATGTCCATCATCTAATATGAGCAAATGGGGGAGGCTTATGGCCAGCATTTTACAGGTCAGTGTTTTAGAAAGACTGCAAGATACTGCCTGATCCCCCAGATCTTAACCTGGATTGGTTTTTAGACTCTTTCCTTTCACCATATGGATTTGGATTAAGTCAAAATTCAGGAGAGAACTCACCTCGGGCTTTCAATCACTTTGCCTCACACTCTATTTTACTGCGGACTAATCTTGTCATCAATAATATTTTGACAAAACATAAGACTTAATGAAAGAAGTGTTAACTTATTTTTCCATAGCCTTTTTTCATGGGCTGAATCTGTTTCACAGAAATTTTGACTTTGAATCTAATTTGGAGCATGCCTAAGATTAAAAAGAAGTTTCAATAAAATCATGGTGACAAAAGCAACAGGCAACAGAGAACCTCTTCATCCTCCGTGCATCTGAAGTACAGTTTGCCCATCCTCACCCAGCCTACTGATCACACATCCTACTCTGTCTCATCACGATGATTCTCCCTCTGTGAATATCTTTATCCAGCTACTAATTCATACTGAGCATTGTGGAAAAGACAAAAAGACAATGGTAAGTGAGAATGACAAGGACTGCTTTGGTCCTAATAGTTCTGCAAGTCATATGATAATGAACAAGATGTTACAATATGTGCCATCTTGGATTATCTGAGATAGTGCTCATAAAACTCCGAGCACAATATTTGGTTCTTGAAAGTCTTCAATAATGGTTAGCAAATATTGTCATCACTGTAGGGGAGGAGTATGTTAGTACTAATAAAGCCTGATCCAAAGTAAGGAGTCATTATTTCTGATGAGGGTGGTGAGATTGGCTTCCCACAGAAGGGACAATTGAACTGGCTGGAAAGATGTGTGGGAGTTTGGTAGCCAGAAAAAGGCAAAAGACATTCTGGTTGAATGGGTCAGCAATACAGTTCCCATATGATCTCATCCAGGAAGACTGTGATCACTCAGACTCTTCAGAAATAAAGGGCCCAGCCTTAAACTGGGAGCAACCAGAGTGGAAGAACAATCAAGGTGCAGTCGATTTATGGGCTTCCTGCTGGGCCTAAATGGGTCCTCAGACCTCAGTGATTCATCAATAGGACAAAGGACATGTACCTGTTGTAGAAATCTGGTGCTTTTGGTTTATTTTTATATTGCTTCTTTTTTGTTTCATTGTTAATATCCAGAGAGTTGTGCAAGACAGCATTAGAGATGTAGTGAAATCCATTTTGGCCCTTTCCCTTTGTTATGCATTTTATGTCCAAGGAAATGAATTCTATATCACCCTTTCTTTCTAGAAAAGTGCTCTTTACTACAACATGGAGTAGCCGCTACTTCTGCACTGTTTCCTGTGGAAGAGTATGAGCAATTAATATTTACTGAGCTTCATACTAGACACTTAAAAGCTCTTCCTGTAGTCTTCCCAGCAATCTTCTGAAGAAGGTATTGTTATTCCATTTGTGGGCCAAACTCACGGTGATGACATAACCTGGCCAAAGTCAGCAGCCTAAATGTGAGATGCTCCTTTCGGTGACTTTCTCTACCAGCGCCTGCTGTCAGCATGGACTCTGTTTTCAAGACATCCACAATTGGCAAGGAGCCCCATAGTGTAAGGGAAGCCCCAACACCATGGCATTTCTTCTTCCTCTCAACCTAGATTTCCTGCAAGCTGAGATCCACGGCTCTCTAGTGTCTTATCACAAATGCGGCCATGATTCCCATTTCTACCTGAGCAGGTCAGATAAAGAACGTATCTTTCCTTGGTGACAGGATTAATCTGAATAAACATCTTCATCGCTTACCACTGCTCCCTCTTCCCTTTTACTGTTTTCTTTCTAAGGCAAAGCAGTTTCCATTTAGAAGTAAGAAAAGTGACTGGTATGATTTGAATATTTCTGTTCCTCCAAAACTTGTATTGAAATCTAACCCCCAATGCCAGATTTTTAAGAAGCAGAACATTTAGGTGGTGATTAGATCATGAGGACTGTGCTCTCATGAGTGAGTTTAGCTCTTCTACAGGCATTGGGAGGGGGTATAGCTCAGGGGCACAGTGCCTGCCTGCAAGCATGAGGTCATGAGTCTATCCACGGACCCAAAAATTAATTAATAAAATAAATAAAATAAATTAAAAAAAACTGGCTTTGGGGAACAGTGGGGCTTTCCCTTCTATTCAGCCATTGGAAGACACAGTGTTTGTCCCCCTCCTGGGGTGCAGCAATAAGGGAACGCCCTGAAAATACAGAGAAAGCCTTTACTGAAGCAGATAAGGAATCTGCTAGGAGCTTGATCGTGAACTTCCTTGCTTGCAGAGATGCCAGGAATAATCTTTTGTTGTTAACATGTTCCCCAGTCTGTGGCATTTTGTTATAACAGAATGATGTAGTATAGTGACGATGTGAGTCTCCCTTGGAATCTGTCCCATCGAGGTAACTCACATTCATTTGTGTGACTGAATAGTCTCTCTAAGGTGCTGAAAAGTCTTCCTTGTTATCATCACTTTCATCTTTACTTCCTTTTTAAAAAACCTATCACCTGAATTTTCAAGTCACTGTTCTGTGATTTTGGCAAAAATAAAATTTGTGAAAATTCTTAAAAGATTTCCAGTGTTAGTGACTTAATTCCCTTTTCAATTGTTTCCTGCCTTCCAGATTCTGATATTTATAGAGACTTTTCCTCTACTTTGTTCATAAGCCAAGGGAAGTTTTGCTGTGTTTAAAAATGCTGTTTTTTCTTCACAGAAATGTGAAGGGTACAGTGGCATTTCTCCTTTTTTTCCCTGTCTGCCTTGCTTTGACTGGTAGTGGCATTTATTGGGCCATGATCAATCTGCTAAAAGACAGCAAATCAGGAATGGCAGGTTGAAAAAGGAAAGCATGAATATTAATTAGCTAAGATTCCAAACAGAAGCCTTTTAATTATATTAAAATGCACAGGCCTGCAGGCAGTGAGATAGTTCCTGTTATAAATCTGTCGACAGGCCATTACCTCAGCCACGTCAATGTGTTTTAATGAATGAATATATACATTTCAAGAGGAGGGGGAGAAAGAATTATTTTTGTGTTTATAAATATTAAAAAGAAAACTATCAGTGTGGGGAGATATCCGTGACAGCTCTTCTCAGGGTGGAGGGGTTTGGGGAAGGCTGCACCAGTTCATCCGAAGCTGTGAAACTAAAGCCTGTGGCTAAGGGGAGCACTGATTCAATTACAAACAGATGACTGAGCCAGGGTGAGTGAAAGCCTCGCCTCCTCTGCAGGTCAGCGAGTGAAGCATTTAAGGAACTTGCATTGACTTTTCAGGTCACTTCATAGTCATTCACCACAGGAAACAAGGAAATCAGGTGCCTTTCTTTGGTACTTGTTAACATGAAGAAAACATTTAAAGGTTGAAGGGTGACTGGCCCCCATAGTGTAAGGAGCCATAAACTGAGAAGAACTTAAAAGCCCAGGGCAATAAAGTACTGAAATTTAAGAAAGTGGACCTTAGTAAGGTCTAGAGTCACCTTGAAAAGAACCATGGAAAAGGATGTCAGGAAGAACAGGAAAGTGGATGAGAAGGAAGGCTTGTCAGGGAGGACAAGACACAAAAGAAGCATGACAGAACCTGGTGGACAACTAGTCCAACCACTCATTTTGGGGGACCAAAACTGAGACTTAGGTGGGAGATTTGGTAGGAAAAACCTGTTTTGTTCCTTTCTTACCTACCTATCTACTTCTCTGCATATCCACTAACCTATTTATGCATTCACGTATCACATCTTTTTAAAAAAATGTTTTAGACTCCACAGATCTCTAGACTCTCAACTTAGAGTATTTTCAAAGACTTTCTGCTACATTTATAACTTTAAATAAAAAGACATTTGAGGAAATTAAGAGTACCACATTCTATGTACACCTTATGTAATTATCACAGTGTGTGTATGTGTTAGGCCAAAATAGTTCAACTCAAATGCAGAGAATCAATAAGATCCACTCAGTTCAACAGGAATATTGAAAGCAAGATTTCAGTATCTCTGTAGCATCACTTTGTTCTTGGAAAGCTTGGATTTTCAAAGGAATGGAAACTCACCGTACGACCCCTAAACACATTATCTTTGATGTTGGAAAATTTGAAAGGATGATAAGCAGAAAATAATCCTTTTAAAGTGCATGTGATGGTTAATCTTGTTGGTCAACTTGATTGGGAGGCACCTAGGAAATTAGTAAAACACTTCATCATACATCGGTGATGGTATTTCCAGAAATAGTAGGTATGAAGGGCAGCAAACTGATGGGGGAGAATTAGCCTGAATGTTGGAAGAGCCATCTTATAAAGTGGAGGCCCAAATAGAAGGAGAAGAAAGTCCACTGGAACAGGGTGTCCTCCCCTCTCTTTCTGCTTCCTGGCTGTCATAAGCTGAGCAGTGTTCCTCTGCTTTGCCCTCCTCCTATGAGTTTTCTGCTTCACCAAGACTAGAAGCATTGGAGCCAGTGGATCATAGACTGAAATCTCTGAAACCGTGAGCAAAAATAAATGCTTCCTTCTTTCAGTTGTTTATGGTGTTTGTCACAGTACCATAAAGCTGAATAGAACTGCAATTAAATAAGTCTCTGCTTTTGAAATTAATTGAGAGTCCTTATGATTTTGAAAAACGTTATGCAGATTTTTTCAAGGCTAAACTCAGCAAATATCTGCAGCAGGGAACACTTCTATATGTAGATTTACTTGTCTGGGGAAGTGTATATGTAAAGGGCTGAGGGCAAGGTATACATTGTTCCATCAACCAATGAGACAAGATTCCTAGATGGATATGGATTTTGCAAACATCTGCCTTTGGCTCAGCAAAATTCAGTAGATGATGTCATGACTTAGAGAAGGGTATTTGTCACTGGGAAAATATTCAAAATGCACCTCAAAAAAAAGCTAGGAAGGCAGTGCTACTATATCACAATGATATAAATGTTCACAAGTATTGTTCTAGACATTAGACACCAGACATGTTTTAAACAATTTTGAGATGCCCTTAGCATCATGACTATGACGGATAAACATAATATATTTGGTGACAAAGAGGAGAATAAATAAGATGCTAAAAGTCACATAGCAGATGTTAAATATCGATTCAATTTGATTCACTGTGGACTCAATACTTTCTACATGCCAAACATGGTACAAGCAGCACAAGACAAAATCCTATAGTGTTTAAATTTTCTGTTCTTGAGAGACACACACACAGATAACTTCAAAATCATGGGGTAAGTGCAGTAGTGGGGCTGTGCACAAAAGAACATGTTGAGCATAGAAGAGCAGTTCTGGGCTCACCTGTGGCATCAGAGAGACTCCAGAGAAGGTAGAATTTGAGAATGCATTGGATAGGCAATTTTTTTTTGGTCTTTTTCCTGTTTTATCGGTACCGGGGATTGAACTCACGACTGCCTGCTTGCAAGGCAGGCTCTTATGCCGCTGACAAAGAGATGGGGGCAGGGAGAGGGAGGGAGTTAGGGAGGTGACAACCCAGTCTTCAGACTTAACAGCAGCAATACCCATTTTGCAGCAGTGTGTGTTTTCCTTGCTAGATATAATTTTTCTTCCTAGAAGAAAAATTGTTTTACTTTCTTGCCTCCAGTTGAAGTCCCAGGGTCATTTGAATTATAAATTTGCTTCTCTATGAGATGATAGGAAAAATGAAAAACAGAACATTTATCAACCTATCGTTCACTGTCCTGAGTTGCTTCTGTTTTCCTATCTAGGTGTTTGGAAGATTTGGCTGCTGCTGATCCCCAGGAAGTAGAAACAACTTGAATACCCATCAACTGTCTGGATCATGATTGCAATTAATCAATACAAGCCAAAATATGGTGATTTATCACAGATGATACTTGCTGGTGGTATATTTTCCTCTTTAATATTCACAAGTCGATAGCCAAGCTGACAGTCACTAGTTGATGGAAGCCACAATAAGAAACTTTCACTGTCCCTTTAGCTCTTCTCCTTGATTGCATTTCTTCTATAAGATATGAAAGGAGAACCATGGCTGTACCTTATCGCTGGTTCAACTTGTTTAATCAGTGACTGTCCTTGGACAAAGTCTTAGCAATTGGCCACAGTCATGCTCTTGCTTCCTTTGAGAGGGGACAGGAAGTCATCTTTCTTGAAGTTTTGGAAACTTTTGGCTGACCACAGTCGATAGACAAGGTGGGAATTTAAAATATTATATTTTTCTTGTTTCTAATCATGCTGCTCTATTTCTATCTTCTGCACTTTCAGGTCTCTTGCTATCGTGGATATACATAAGGCTTGTCCAAGTCTATACCATGCTGGAGATTTGTGTTAGGAGACAAATTTATACCACCATCTCAAAACTATCAGAGAAATCCAGAGTTTTCCCAATTCAGTTGAATTTGAAAATGACTTACTAAAAATCTTTCTACAGTAGTCTACATGTATCAGTCAGGTTTTACTAGAGAAACAGATATAACACAAGATATACAAATATATATATATATATATATATATATATATATATATATATATAAGAAATTACAAGATTGGCTTACAATAGCCACAAAGTCAGATGAGGGAACATATAGAGAGTGTCTGCATATCTAGCAAGGCTAAGATGTCCAGCCCAGGGGCTGGAGCTTACTGCAGTGTCCTGTGAAAGTTCCTACCAAGAGGCCAATTGGTCTGCAATGGAGAACTGAAGATTCTACAACAGAATGCCGAAGAGTCTACAGTGAAAGCTAGAGTCCCAGGCAGAAACTGAACAGTCTGTGCTAGAAACCAGGAGATGATGTCCAAGCTGAAGGTGAAGACTGGGGCTCCTCCAAAGACCCAGCAATCAGTCTCTCCTCATTGCCTTTTATTGTACACAGGCTGCTCCCCTGAGGTGGGTGTACCACTCACACCATTTGCCTACCCTCTACTTGCATAAGCTGACAATCTCACAAACTAAGAAATCGGGCCCCCTGCTTATCACTTCAACTTTGGATCTTCTCAAATTGACACAATGACTGATATCCTAGAAAGGTAACTGCTTGTTTTCTACAACCCAGGATTTAGAGCTGCTAAATCCCTTTGCTTCTAGACTTCTCAAGTTGACACAATCTTTAAACCATAACACCACATTTAGCAAGTAAAACTGTACTTTCAGAGAGCAGCAATGTTGCGCTAGAGCTAGATTTGGGTTACATTCAGAGGTGTAGGACCATCATGGACACTGTGAAGACGTTGTCATCCCCATGGAGTGTTGAATAAGTACTTACATAGTTCAAAACCTGTTACCAAAGATGGTACATGCATATCTTTCCGGTTAAAGTGAATTCACACTATTTTGAGGAAGCCAGTGAAATTGGAGCTTCAGAAAGACACACAAATCCTATGGTAATTATGTTGGTAAAAGAGGAACATGGGTGATCAAAAAGCAAGGGAATTTGGGAAGGAGACAGGTTGGCAGGTGAAAACTGTCTTAGTGGTTACATCCTGCAACCAGAGTCTTTTGGACTTGTTTCTAAGATTCAAGTGGTTCTGATAAGAGTCAGCACCAGTGTGTGTGTGTGTGTGTGTGTTGGTAAATTAAAATGACCCTTTCCTTTCCTTTCCTTTCCTTTCCTTTCCTTTCCTTTCCTTTCCTTTCCTTTCCTTTCCTTTCCTTTCCTTTCTTTTCCTTTTTTCCTTTCTCTTTTTCTATCCTTTTATTTTCTATTGTTTCCACCAAGAAATGGAATTTACCTCCTTTTGAATTTCACTGATAGTGCTATGTACTTCTTGAGGCCAGGAATTAAACGATCTATGTGTTAAACATGTTTCCACTTTTATGACTAAATACCAGGAAAAACCAATTCAGAGGAGAAAAAAAAAAGGTTTATCCTGGCTCACAGTTTCAGGGGATTCAGTCCATGATCATTTGGCTTCTTTACTTGTCGGCCTATAGTGAGGCAGAAACGTTATGGCAGAAGAGCAAGATGGAGGGAATGTGCTTACAGCCGAAACCAGGACACAAGAAAAGTGAGAAATGAAGAGGCTAGGCACCAAATATACAGTCCCCAAGGCCAGGTCCTTTAACTAGGACCCACTTCCTATAGTCCATGTGGCTATGAACCCATGAAAGCATTAATCCATTTACAAGGTTAGTGTGCTTATGATCTGATCATTTCTCAACAGTCTCTCAGCTGGGCTTTGTAGGACACTTTAGATCCAAAGCATAATATTTACTCCTATATTCTTTTTGGAATGTTACCTGGAACACAGCCACTACGCTACAAGGAAAGCCAAGGAACAACATGGTATGACCTAGTGAAGAAAACCAAATCTAGGGTCAGAAGCCCTGCTTGTGATCCCAGCCAGAAACCAGTAGCACCTGCTATGTATTGTGAATAAGATCATGTTTGGTCTGCCAGTCATTCTTTTTTTTTTTTAAATTAAGTTTATTTATACATTTCAGATATACATAATGATCATATTCATCATAGGGAATTTGGAATCATACATTTTATAGTTTGAGTCCTCTTTTTTCACAATCCCTTATCCTACCTTCAACCCATCTTCCCTTCCCTATTTAAAAAGCTTTTTTTCCATCTTATCCTTGTATAGACTCTGCATAGAAGAGCTCAAAACTCCATCAAAAGACTTGTAAATTTAACAACCAAATTCAGTAGTGTAGCGGGATACAAAATCAACACTCAAAAATCAATAGCATTCTTATACACAAATAACAAGCTCACTGACAGAGAAATAAGGGAAACCACCCCCTTCACAGTAGCATCTAAAAATGAAATACTTAGGACTCAGTCTAAGAAAGGAAGTCAAAGATCTGTACATTGAAAATTATAGTACTCTGAAAAAGAGATCGAAGAGGATATCAGAAAATGGGAAGATATTCCTTTCTTATGAGAAAGAAGAACCAATATTTTGAAAATGGACCTACTTCCTAAATTGTTATACATATTTAATGCAATTTCGATCAAAATACCATTAGCATACCTCATAGAATTAGAAACAATCTCTCTAAAATTCATTTGGAACCAGAAGAGGCTTAAAATAGCAAAACTAATTCTTGGCAACAAAAGCAAGGCAGGGGTCATTAGAATTATAGATTTGAAATTATACTACAAAGCCCTGTGATAAAAACAACATGATACTGGAACAAAAAAACAGATCTGAGGATCAATGAAATAGATTAAAAGATGCAGAAACAACTGCAAACTAATCTTTGACAAAGGAGCCAAACATATTCACAGGAAGAAAGATACCCTCCTTAATAAATTGTGCTTAAACGGCTGACTTTCCACATGCCAAAGACTTCCAGTCATTCTGTGCCACACTAGATACCAGTGCAAAAAACCTCATTTACTCTGTTGGGTCATGAAGAGTACATTGTTTTAAGCTACTAAGTTTTGATGTGGTTTGCTATATAGTATTAGATCTGGAAATGTCTATATTTGTTTTTTGTTCATTTGTTTTACTGCTGTCTTTTGTTTTTTGAGACAGAGTCTTGGTATGTAGCTCAGGCTGGCCCTGAACTCACAGTGATCCTACTTGCCTCAGCCTCCCAAGTACAGGCACATGCCACTATGCCTGGAATGGAGACATCTATGTATGAAATCTCTACAGGGGAGTGAGGAGGGCACCAGAAGGAACATCTCTGATAAGTGAGAGTCTGACTGGCAGTGGGAAGGGAGTTCCAAAGGGCAGTTTGGGAAGGGAGAAAAGTAAAGCTGGATACCCTGTTCTGTAGTACCTAGGAAATACCCTGGAAGGATTACAGGGGAGAGATTTATGGGGGCTTTGATGGGAGTCACGGTGAGACCTTGAGATTTCACAGTGTGAGTAAGACCTGAACTACACAACTACGCAAGTTCATTGTTTTTAGTAGTGTAACAGTGATATTAGCTGGGTCTTCATTTCTTGAGCTCTAAGTAATATTGATTTGAACCTCCAATTTCAAACATCCTGTGAAAGACTCCCCAGGATTACTGTGAATTTCTAGGGGAACTAAGTTCTCCTCATTAGCTCTAGATCCAAACTCTTGTTTCCTTCTTTTATGAATGGCCTCACTGTCCCTTTTATGTTATTTTTGCTTTACATAATAACAACTGTATTTAGATACTAAACTTATACCTTCCTTTAAGTCCCTCAGTTTCTACTCATGAAAGTAATATTTGTGATCAGTCGATTTTAGTAAAGAAGTCTAAGAAGAGGATTTTGAACTGTAGCAAAAGAACTTTATACTCAAACTGAGACTATCTTAATTTTAGGAATGTGTTTGGTTGCTGTGCCCCTCAGGAATTTTTGCCAGCAATAAACCTCCGACTACTGACTGAGCCTCATTCTGTCATGGTTCCTCTAGTTTTTAGCAATCAATCAATCAATCAATCAATCAATCAACCAATAAGTAAATATTCCTCTTATTGTCTCCAGAGAACAGCCATGTATTTGTTACACACAGTGTCTTACACTGCATCTTAAGCAGATTATTGGGGTGTCTTATTCAGCAGAACAGGTTGTCCTCCAAGGATGGCTTCGACTCCTGCTTGTTATGATAGTAATATGGCAGCTTCTCCCTTTCTATCCTACTCAGATCACTACAGTTTCATGTGAAGCCATGTAGAGAGTCTCTCTGACTCTGTCTCTGCCTCTGTGTCTCTCTCTCAGAATTGATTGAAAAGAGAATAAAGTAAAAAAAAAAAAAAAAACCTGGGCTGACTTGCTTTATTATGTGTCTGTTCCTTGTTTCTCTAAGAGAGTGCAGCAGTGCCCCACTATATGCTCCTTAGGGCACTGCTGTCTTTCTAATGCTTCTACCTTGCCTAGGTGAGGAAGAAATCATTTCTGCACAGAGCCCAACACAAGCCTCCTCTGCCTCACACCTGGGTGCAATCAAATCAGAGCATCCTTGAGGGTTTTGGCAAACATGAAATGGGCGGCCAGCCTCTGATGATCAAGCATAGCAACTCAGATTCACCTGTTGTGTTCTGCTTCACTGTGTGAAATCCACTAAGCAATGCTTTCCTCAATATATGGGATATGCATGACTTCTTTTTCTTCTGCTGTCCTTGTGTGTACCATTTTCTCTGTGGGTAGGATCTCTAGCCTGGTTTTGCAGAATGCTTTATCTGAACTGTATAAAAATAATTTTGTTATTGGGAGCAACTGAGTAGAGTGATGCCTCCTGGTATTTTTTTTTTAAGTCAAGAATAACTGTTGCTGGTCTTAACTGGTGTCAGCCTGTTCTCACTACCCCAACCCCAACTTCTGAGCTCCATGGACATCTCTTCTCTAGTATGCATAGAAAGATCCCTTGAATGGAGGAAACTACATTACCCCTAATTCTTATTTATCATACTGAAAATGGAATACATGTGAGATCCCATAGATCACTGTATTGTATCCCATCACTGAAAGTAAGACTGTGACAAGCTTGAGTCTCCCTTCAGCTCAAGCATAATTCACCACCAGTTCAGCTCTACTGGTCCTGACAGTCAGGAGATTTCTGATGGAAATGATCCTGCACTCAGAACTTCTGAGAGTTTTCGTTTGTCTCACAGGTGAGAGATGTGGAATGGTCTGTTTCATTTAGAAATTCATTCATCCATTTCACAGTATACCTATGTAGTAAAACCCAAGGAAGTTAAATATCTATGAGATGGAATCTCTTGTTAAAAGAGCTTACAGTTCAGTGGAAGAAATGAATTAATCATACCTATCACTTGGCAAGGCCAAGCACCTCCTGGAAAGAACGAGTATTAACTGCATCAGAGCTAGAATGTTTACTTAGGGCATTGTTTGTGGCATCGTTTCCACTTTGGTACATTGGCAAATGGCTCCTTTCTCCCCTCGAAATTCTCAGAAGCCATATTCTGCAGTGTTCCTTTATTTATACAGTTGTCTGCTGTCCTCTCAGGTAGTAATTTTGGCTCCTTCCCACAGCAAAGGACCCCCATCCAATTCCTCTTGCCTACTGACTTCCACTGTCTGTTTTGTCATTCATGGCCATTTCCTTGAAGAATTCTCAAGTAGACCTCATTCAACATCTATGTGGTCCTCTCTGTGTGTTTTTCTAGCACTGTCATTTGTAGACAATTTCTTAAGTATTATGGGTCCAAACTGTGGTCTATAAATTCTAGGCAAATGGCAGAGTTGGATGCTGTGGCAACATAGACCTCACTCCTGGAGAATGCACTCACTTCAAGGTAGCAGTGATGACAGCACCTTCTCTGGTGTGCAGAATGCATAATGTGGAGTGCTGACACCTGGTGACAGTGGTTAAGTGTGTTGGTACCAGGTTGACATGATCACTCCCACCAACTGACACTTGGCCCATGAGAAACAGAGCTATGTAACTGGCATACTTGAAGGGTTATTTTCTTGAAAAAAATTCAACAAGTCAGTACTACAAGGGAGGAGGAGATGTCAAAATAAGCATACAAGAATAGGTTAATGACTCAAATAAATGAAATATGTATATTAGGAAGCTGGTCTATGTGACTCTGGCAGTTAGGGAAGGCTTCATGGAGAAAGTAACCTTTCATACAACTTTTATCATCTTTGTAATGTATAATGTGACTATTTGCCATGTAGGCAAACAAGTTACCTCCAGGTGAATGAAGTGTGATCAAGAGGCTAGAAGCCTAGTGCCTTCTAATGGAGCTGATTGGTTCCTAATAAAATGTTTGAATCTAAAATATTCAGGAGCATTGTGACAGGTCCTATCATCTGAGGCTGTGGCTTTTGTCTTGAAAAACAGGAATAACTTTAACAGGAGCTAGTTCTCATTCACCTTTATATCCTTACCACGCAGCATAGATCCCCACAAAGGGTTCAACAACAGTCTATTGATTAAGTGGTTGAGTGGATCAATCATAAAATTGAGTAGTAATCTTTTGGTTTCTGACTGGCCCCATATCTTTATTTCTAACATTTACCCATCAAGTGTTAACGTGTCTATGACCATATTGTGGTGCATTGGCTTGTGAAGTGGAATACTCTGAAAAGTACAATACAGTAAGGCAGTGTTCTGCTTTACTTAACTGATTATAAAGTAGATAAATGGCAATGTCAAAAATGCATTCCCAATTTCTTTTAATACCTTAGAGTAATGATTCCTAATGGCATTAATGGAACATGTCTGTTTCACTACTTTAGAATTATCTTCAGAATATAAACAAAGGGCCTTCCTTACTCCATAATTTTGAAAATCTTCTCAGATGATTCTGATAGACAGCCAGTTTTGATAACCCCTGTTTTAATATTTAAAATAGGATAAATTTCAAAAACTTCAATTACTGGCGATTTCCTAGAAATGGAACTTGTAGGCAATTTTGGGAAAGAAGTACTGGCCTCTCAGAAAGTCAGCCTTTACCCGGCTCTGCTATCGTATTCCACTACCAGCGTGTTTCATGTGTGTGCTGTCTCTTTTTTGACTGAATGTAGGTAACTCTGTTTGGTGGTTGTGAGTCAGTTTTGGCTTCACGTAAGCTTTCCTGTTATTCTTATCAGCAGAGGTAGGCTATGAATATCCATACTTGGAGATGAAGCTCCACGCACAAAGAAGTTATGAAACTTGCTCAGCAACATATGGGTCATGAGGGAAACTTGAGGCCATGACTGTCTCGCCTCACCTTGCTACCTCTCCTTAGTGACAGATGGTTGTGTGTGTGTGTGTGGGGGGGGGAGGTTACAATATGTCTGGTGCTATGTACCATGCATTCCTAATTCTTTCAACAACCCTCAAAAAAATCAGTCTCTAGTGTCTATATTTTGTGAGTTATCAGCCAAGAACTGATAAACCCCAGGAGATTATTGTCATTTTAATACAGGGCCATTGCCCATTCTGGCAGAGATTTTATGCACTTACTATACCCCAGGACAGTGTTCTCATGGGCATGTAGCTATGTGACATTTCCCAGCATCCCTTGCAGTTAGGTACAAGTTCATGAGTTGGAAGAAATGGATTTACCTCTTACTCTCTACCTGACTGTGTGACCTACACTATTTTTGTTTTTTTTGTATCAGATACCAAACTCACAACTTTGCATTTGCCACTAAACTAATTATTGCTCCTACCAGAATGGGAATAATTTGAGATGACATTTGTGAAAGAAACTAGCAATGCTGCTTACTAAAATTTTTAAATCTAAGACTTTTCAAATGTAGGTAGAGTTTAGCAGAAATTGAAATAAGTATCAAAGAGGAACAATTTGTAGCTTTGAATAGCAAGTTCAGAAAGCCACCATGGCCATGTGAAACAGTGAACTGTAGAGAAGCCTCTAAAGGGAATACTTACATGCATTGTCCTGTGTGACACTGTGACACCTCTGTGAGGCATGTGTTATTTTAACTTCAGAGATGAGGAAACTGAGGCTCATCTGGATTGGAAACAGCTGAGTAAGTTTTGACATTTTTTTTTTTTTTGGTTTCTATTTCTTTCTTGTTTCAGGATAATGATGAAATGAAATGAAGGTCTGGCTTTTCCCCATTGCATGCCAAATATCTAGCACGGGGTCTACTACAGGGCCTGTTTTCACTGTACATTGTTTGCTTAATCTCTCAGAGGAGTTTAAGGGTAACTTTTCTCTTTGTTTTTGCCTGCACACTCTTCATCTCCCCTACAGATACAATTGTAAAACATGTATATTCAGATTTCTGAATTACCTTTCTCCTACAGTTGTTTCCTGTCTTTTGTTCTACAGAAAGGTAAAAAAAGAGGAAAAAGAAAAGAAAGAAAGTTGACAGCATTCAGAAGAGATCCTCACCTGGGACTGTGTTTTGACTTAGAGATGGAACTGGCTTTGAGAGATAGATGGTAGGGTAGTTTAAAACCACTGAGGGCTGACGGCTCCTCCCAGGCCCCTGACAGATATCTGGATGGGATTAGGGCCTCTGATGGTATGAATGAGGATACTATTTCTTGGACATTGAGTGCCGTCACTGATCCAGTTTTGCCATTGACTTACTTATTTTTAAAACCCAAAGTTCCATATCTCAGAAACCTCTATAGTTTGGCCACTCTCTACTGCCATATCTGAAGCGCTACAGTGAAAGATCATTATGTGAATCTTGGCATGGGGAACATGGAGTCCTTCACTTTCACGAGAGCTCAAACATTAAGTACTCAGATTGTCTAAGATGAACTGAAGAACAGAGGCCCTTCCCGTATTTTCTAGACAGTACAAGCCAGATATTCCTGATCTTTTCCCACCTCCCAATGTGATATGGAATACATTTCTTGCTTTCTGATGAAGATCAAGAACTAGATTTAATCTTACTTCGAAGAGGAGACAGTGCAACATTTCTTTTACCTAAGGAGGTGAGCCAACTCCTGCTACAAAAGACTAATTCAAAAGCCCTTATCTAAATAATGGTAGAGCTACCATTTGAACATAATGCCTTAAACATTTTTCTCTCCTTTAGGAGGCTCACTGGCCTCAAACTGAATGAAGTAGAAAATAATTTGTCCAGTCAAATGGACTGCTGAATGTACTGTTCTTCACAGCTTTTTCTGTAGTTTATCTGATTGATTTGATTTACCTAGCATCAATTTCCTGACTCCAAGTCCACATTTCTCAGACTGACATTTGAGAATCTTCTGGATTTAGCCCTAACCTATCTTTTCAGGCTTACAGCCCGTGACATCTTCCAGGAGGGCAAGCAAAGCGACTTCATGCTTTCTACCCCTGTATCTCCCGCTCCTTGGCTTTTACCTTGGAGTGCCCTTTCCTTTAACCTTCCTTATCCCGCCATCTTTAAAATTCCCACAAAGGCTTTCTTGACTCTTTCTTCTGATTTCCTACAGTTAAGTGTACTCTGCATTCTGTTATGCCACAGTAACTTGGTTCTGTTTACTGAGTTCTAGTTCCTTTGTGGGCAGGGAACAGGCCATGCATTTTATTTTATAACCTCCAAGACAACAATGTACACACAGTAGGCTCTGTAAATATTTGTGAAATGCTGTGGAGAGGATGGGGCACATCTTTCACTTTTTGTTAGGATATGACTTGGAATTGGAACAAGGCTAATTTGGTAGGGAGCATTTGAAGAAAATCAGAACTTTCATTCTATGTGTCCCTGAAAATCTCAGGAGTCTGACACTGATCTCTCTGACCTTACGCCAAATGTTAGGACACACCTCCCTGTGGTTTGAAAGCCCACTTGGAGACTTTCTTTCCAGCCTACCTTTAACTGATGGAGGCAGACACTCAGAAAATGCTCTGGATCGGATCTCTTGGCTGCTGACTTCACAGAGGTCCACATTTTTAAGTGGGAATATCCATTACGTAAACTTACATGGCCTTTTCTTCTGTCTGGAGATGAGACTGGGGAGGAGATGGGGAGAGAAGGGAAGGACAGTGACTCTGAGTCCAAGACAGTGGCTGTGTGAACAAGCACTCAGTGAGAGGCCAGTTCTGCCTCCCTCACCACACAGGCCTCTTCCAAATGTCCCTGATGTAGACTTCTCCAAACCAAACCAAACACCTGGAGAAAAAGTAATTTTGTGGCTAATTCTCAGTACTGTAGACCCTTTGCCAGCATGGAGACCCCTCACCAGATATTTAAAGAAAAACAAAGCAAAACAACAAAACCCTTCAGGATGACTGCTTGCCCTTTTCTTTTCTTTGCCTTTCTTCTTTTTTTCTTTTCTCTTTATTCATCAGCGTATTTATCTCCATGTTGTCACTGTATCTGGAGGCTAAGGGTTTTTTATTTTGTTTTGTTCGCATTTGTCTCCTGATTTTTGTCATCTGTGCTATATTTCTTTAGGATGTCTTTTCTCTAATTCCTTTTTTGGATTTTGGGAGAAATCAATAGACTGGAGTGATTCTAAGGCTTGATGCTTTGGACCTGGCTAAGCACCTCAACATTACTTCATACAAATTCTGGAAATTAAATTCTGTAATTAGAACATTTTTTCTTTTGTAAGTGGGCCACAAAATAAGACAAAGCCCCAAAAGTTTGCCTTTATTAAGAGGATGGTGGTGAATTAGAGCTTAGATCAGGACACCTTGGGTCCTGGCTGCTACTTCCCGTCCTGGGATACAGGATACTGTCAGTGATTCAGGATGGCCAGGACTGTCCATCAGAATTTCAAGTAAGAAAATTAAAGCTCTACTCTTCCCTCAAGCCTTGAATTCTTCCTCATGTCAGAAACTATAAAAACTGTAAAGCTTAAGAGCTGTGTACATTTAAAAAAAAATCTGTAGAAAACCATAGTAATTCATGTAACAAGGCAAGGCCTGTGAGGAATACAGCAAGAGCCATGTCAGCTGAAAAAGCAAATGAATCAATGAAAAAGAAAAGAACTACAGGAATTGGTATCTCACCCTCTGGAGATCCTTCTTTATTTTACTTAGACTGAAAACAAGGCATCAGTACTTAAAAAACCTAGAGGAAGCTGGAGGAACAGCTCAGTGGTTGGGCTAGGACATGCTTACTATGCACTCAGGTCTTGGGTTTGATCCCCAGAACCCAAGACAAAAAGAAACACAAATGAACCACAAAAAGAGAGAGAGAGAAAAAAGAAAGAAAGAAAGAAAGAAAGATGACAACAACATCATAGGAAAAATCAACCTGTAGCATCCCTGAAGAACATTTTGTAATTGTTGTACAACCCTACTCCCTCTAAAGTCTTGTTGACCATAAAGCAGTCTATAGTCTGAAAATTAATAAAAACATATTCTTCTCTTTGAAAAATAAACCTGTTGAATGGTCTTCTTCCTCCCTTAAATTGTGTGATAGAAGAGCCTGAGTTAAAGAAACAGGTCTTTCAGCAAATAACTTCATGTCTTGGAAAAGTTATTTAAATTCTCTGGAGGTCTGCTTTATTTTAAATTGAATGAATTATTAAAAATTGCATGATTCTATACTAGGGACTTATATTTTGTGGATTTCTATCAGAGACAGGAGTTGAATTGATATAGTAAACAGAAATAAAGAACGGAAAACCCAAAATATTACTGGGCTAAGGGAGTTTGCTTTTTTCTCTTTCTACTTTCATACATTTCTACTTTTTGCTTCCAAATGGGAGAATCATAGTGGCCACATGAAAATCTCATTAGGGCCAATATCTTAGGTTCATAAAAGACAACCAAAATTTTAGTTCCATCTACTTGAGGCCCCCGGGCCAAACTGGAACTGAATGTCCTAATTCGTATTGAATTACCTGAGAAGAAACTATGGGGATCTTTTGATGTAAACAGGAGTATTCACACCAACATGTTCTTAGTAACATTAAAGCAGCCAGTTCCAACTTGGATTCTGTGTGCTTCCAGCAGCTCTGCACTAATGTTGATGTAAGTGAGTCCAGCCTGCTCTTGTGGTAAGCTCAAGGTTCACCATCATTGATTTTCAATGTATTGTATCAAAGGCTAGGGCTGCCAGACACATGACACCCTGAACAAGGACAGGATATGAAAAAAGGCTCTGTTTGGGTAACAGGATATTTAGAATGTTACCTGCATGGTATAAAGATGGCCCTAATCCTGGAGTTATCATCAGAGAATCAATCAATATTTATTGAAGACCAGCCTAGGTTCTTGGGACATACACTGAAGATGTTTCCTAAAGGGGCATTTGCATGTTTCAAGTTTTTCCAAAGTCTAGATTTTGAATTAATTTTATCAAGCAAACTGGCCACTGTGCTACTTTTATAAAAGAGAGTAGCTGAGCTGTTTATATTTTCTAGCATTTTTGGGGGCTCCTTACAAGATGTACTAAGGTTTCTGATTAACTACCCACTGATATCTGACTTGATTAGAGGATCTAGATGTCAGTATTTCTCTTTACACTAAATTCCAAGATTTTTGTTACCCTCTGAAATGTGAACAGGACATCAACTTTTTAAAAAGATGCTAATATTTTAAATCAAGTGACTTCGTTAATATTCGAAGGAGCTCATTCTAACACTGTCACCTGGACCCTGACTGATGGCTGATGATACCCACAGCACACTTCTATCCAGGGAGCTATTCTTCCCCAGACAAGGCCTGTGCAAGAGCTGCCGGGAGCTCAGAAACTGGCTTGATATTCTGGCAGCAGTGCTCTAAGAAAGGCTGTCTCTCACTCCAAGGTTTTTCAGTCCATAAACCATCAGCAATTTGGTTGTGGAAGACCCCGGCAGAAACAACAAGAGAAAATTGAAAACACATAAGCACATTTTGCTGGGTTTAATAGCTCTGCTCCCTCTCCCTACCTCCGGTACCTTAGGCATAAATTGCTGACCTCTATTTAATTTTCTGAACTGCAAGAATTATGGGCCCAAAGTTCAGTGAATTGGAAGAGGCAAGCTTTTATGCCTCTGAGCCAGCTTCCCCATCAGCATTAAGTCTACAAATAAAAGCAACGTTTCTATTTATACTTCCTGGGGTTTGTGTATTAGGGAAGCCAAGCGCATCCTGCCACTCTGCGAAGGTGACTGCCTGGTGAAATCTGTGTCCAGGTAATGCGACGGAGCCTTCTAATCTGGGCCAGAGGAAACAAGCAAAGCAGATGGACAAGAGATATTAAAAATAACACACGCAATTTCATTCGGAAACGGGCACCTGCTCAAACAGTGTTTGTTTGATTCTCCTGCTGGCTGTGGGTAGCAAATGTGAGTGAGGGAAAGTCTTACACACACACCCTTCCGAGGTCCTCACCTCTAATCAGGGCAGGCCTGGAAAAGCAAGGAGCTTCCTGTACACAGTGATGGGTCAATGTGGCATCTTTTTCTGATTCCAGATCTAATAGGAGTTTGATTCTGGCCACCTCCAAGAAATTGGAGCCTCACACATCTACATCTTGTCTTCTTATGGCTCTCCCTGTCACTTTCCAAAAGATGATCTTTACATCTAGTTCTGTCTCTGTTTTCGCCTCCAGCTCTGATGTCTTGCATGAACATGATCATTTAAGACTACATACACATATTCCCCTGGTAAGACTACCAGTAAAAGTGGAGACTTCTCTGCTCCCCTGGAATCCTCCGCAATGGACGCATTTATGCAGATTTGTTGATGGCAGTTGTGTGTCAGATTTAGAGCTAAGCTCATGGGAGCTGGAGAAGCTTATGTTCAATCCTTCACTAATGTCCAGTTTTATCCCCCCTCTTCACGTTTGTGGCAACGCTTTGCCTCATGTACAATGTTTTTCCTATTTCTACAAAAACCTTTGGTTTTCTACTCCTTTCCTCTTCCCCATTTCCCACAAACAAATTCTCACCATGATGGAGGTGAACCTATGTCAGATGCCTTTTCCAAGGGAGGGGCTTTGCATGTTGCTGGGTCTTTCTGGAAATAATACTTCTGCCAAGCGTATGAGTCAAATGGTGAGGACTTTAGGCCTCTTGGAACTATTTTGGGGGCAAATAGTGGTACAGTTTGAAATATTCCCAGAGATTCTACCTTGGCAAAGGGCTTGGCTTAGGACCTCATCACTTTAAGCTATTTTACCAAGGGTGAGTCCAGAGTAAATTTAATATGCAACCTCACCCACTGGACAGATACTGATATAAGTTATTTTTCTTCAAACCACTTGAAGAACTCAAACTCCATTTGAAATGGTTTGCTGCTCAATTGTGGTGCTACTGTTGTTTCTATTTGAGCAAATAACCACAAGTTACAGAGATTTTGCACTCCATCCCTACCACTTTAGCAACCAAGCTGATGCTTTGGTAAAGAGTTGCCACCTCAGATTTTCTTCCAAAGAACTTCTGTCATTGCCTCAAACTTGAATGCATGCATCACTTGAAGATTTTGTTAAAAGGCATATTCTGATTCATGAAACTGCTGAGATGTTTCAGTACTAACAAACTCCAGATGCTGCTGCTGCTGGTGCCCAACAAACTTTGAGAAGAAAAGGTCCAGACCTGTGCTGTCCAACACAGGGTCACCCACCAGGAGCCTATGTCTATTGCCTGCTCTGCATAGAGACTTGCTTCAAGTGTAAGTACACACCGCATTCTTCAGACTTAATATATAAAAGGGAAGTTTATAGATACTTCATAATCATTTAAAGATATTGATTTGCATTTTCTGAAGTGATATTTTGGATATACTTGATTATAGAAAATCTTAATATTATATATATACACATATAATTTTAAAAACAAAATGAAAAAAATAGAAATGATGCTACAGAATTTCAAAACAAAATAATAGGATATTAATCTTGGTTAATACATTGTGTATTATCTTTAAAGTAGTTGTTTGGATTACAAGATTTAGGCATGAAAAATAAACTATCCAACAAACTGTTCTTTGTGATGAACTAACAAAGATTAATAGATAGTTATCTATCTTGTACACACACACACACACACACACACACACACACACACACACAAAATCTTTTCCCTTCTCTTCTCCTTTCCTTGTCCCCTATCCCAGGTATTCTTCCCTTTTGAGCAGTTTCTTTCCCTTTCACTTTCACAATATTTATTGTATATTTTGAATCTTATTTACTTATTCAGCTTTTTACCCTAGGAAGACAATTATACATGTGAATCTGATTTATTCCATTTATGAGTATGGATTTTACAAGAATAAATGTATTTCTTTCAGCTGTTTTTGCTTACTTTTTAAAAACATGACTACCGGAACATTTTAAACTATGCACAAGCCTTGCGCTGAGTTTCTATTGGACAGCTGTGATCTCCGGGAAGCAGCAGGGGAGTGAGGAGCTGCTTCTGCAGGATTCTGCTGTCTGGAACCTCCTTGCCTTTCAGCCCTCCTGTCGCAGGTTTTGACTCCTGTTGGCTTCCTGCCTATTTTCCCTGGCTTCTAATGATAGCATCTAGGCAGACTGTGATCTGCATGTTCCCTGGGCCCAGCCTACTCGCTTCTATTCCAGTCTTGACCTCTCTCCACCTCATCTAGATGGTGGATCAAGTCTGCTCAGATTGGACGAACCATTTTGGTTGCTTAGAACAGGGAAAGAACATGTTGTAAGTATCAAGTTGGCTTTAAATAAGAAAAAGATAAATAATGAACAGAGATGAAGGTATAGTGACTTAAACTGATAGAATAGGCTTGCAGTTAAAAGCAAATCATTTTACTTAGGATTGTTAATGTAGGAGAGCCTGTTGTAGCATGAACAGAAGATGATCTGGACCTGAGAGACGTATGTGAGAGGCATGTGTTTGAGTAAAACTACCTACACATAATAGTTTGCCTCTGGCAGTGGCAAAAGATCTCTCAAATTCAGAACTCTTTTACCATGGGTAACCATTCCAAACTGACAAACTGAGACTACTGAAATGATTCCATTGCAAACATGTAGTGATGTGATTTTGGTAGAATATGGAAAGAAAGAAGAGAAAGAAGTTGATCAAAAAGTTGGAATGGAAGTGATTTGCTCTGGGAATACTGCTCAAATTATAGTTACACCTTTTGTAAATTGCTAAATGTCTGGCTCAGTTGGACGGAGAAGATCCTAGTTGCTCTTTATCATGTTCTTGATGCTCCAGTTTCTAGGGAGAATCAGATAATTGAAGGAGATGCTTGATGGCTGCAGTGAAACACCAAGCAGAGAGGAACAGAATAGCTATCCACGAAGGGGAGAATAATTTGGAGAAGGAAGTAAAAAAGGAGTAAAAAGTAAAATATGAAAGGAAGCATCCACAATGAAAGGAACATGTTCTCTTCATTTTCTCTGACACTGCTGCTGGAAGGCTGATGAGATAGCTAAGGTTCAAGCAGGCAAACAGGACAGTGAGCCAGAAATATGTGTTGAGATTACAGAGCAGTAACAGAGGAGACCAAATTTAGTCTTGACGACTGGGGAGACTTTACCTATCTAATTTTGCTAATCTCTAGATTCCTAAGAGCTAAACTAAAAGTTTTCTATCTGGCTTCATCTATTATTCTTCTGAGTTCTGGTCTCCCTCCCAGTTACACTTTCCATGATAACAAAGACACAACACGCAAAGAACATGTTGCTCTAAAGCCACATGAGAAACACAGAGCTGGTGCTGAGTTTTTGACTTGTGTACTCTTTTTGTAGGCAGGCTGAGACCACATGCGAGAACCAGGTCTGAGAGAGAAACAGCTTCTCTACAGTCATGAGAATGGGATCAGACAGACCCCGATTTTAATCCTAGTTATGTCACTTATCAGCCCTGTGGCCTTTTCAGAGTTTATATGATTCCTCATGTATACCCTGCTGGTAAGACAATTTTGTGTTCTTTGGATTTTTGAGACATGAATAAGGTGCTGCACACACAGTGCTTGGCATAGCGCCTGGTGCAGAGTAAATGCCGCCTGTTAATATTTAAAAGGGAAGGCAGGAAGCCCTGAGGACACATTCCATCTCCTATTTGGATCTTGATGGTCTCTTGACAGGTGATTTCTTAGGACCTCCTACTGTAAGACCTTGTGAGAACACATAAGGCTAGACTCTGGGCTGATGGGAGACGGGATCTTCACTAATTAGACTAATTAACAACCCATCCTAACAGCCTGTGAGGTTACACTGTCAGGGTATCTCCACTCACTAGAAAAATAATAGCATCATTAGCAACAACCTGTTCTGAAGAGGCAGCCACCTGCTCATTTTGTCATGTGTTTTCTTTCTTTGGGAAAAATAACAGGTTGTGAGGATGTTTTGCCTTGGACAGCTAGGTAAGGTCTGGGTGAGCTGTTCTGTACTTTTCTTAAAAGTAATGATTATAATAATAATGTCAGTGACAGCATTAGTAGTAATAGCATATTCAGTTCTTGATGGTACAGTGATGCTACATAACACTCCTGAAACTTCAGTGGCACATGACAAAATAGTTTCATTAGTTGATGAGTATTTTTTGGGATTAGTTGGTCAGACTAGGCTTGTCTTGGCTAGACAAGTTCACTTCAGGTTGGCTGAACAGCTCTGCTGATTTGGGTTAGATCTGTTTACCTCTGTGAGTCTGGCTCCATAATGGTCTCAGCCAGGGTGACTGGGGTCACTCATCTCTGTTGCTTGATTCTGTCCTCAAGACTAGGGAACAGAAGCAAGAGAAAGGATGCCCAATCCCATAAAACCTTTTCAAACTAGGATTGGATATGTACAGTCTATATTGGCACCAATTTAAGCTCTTTTCATATATTATCTCATTTAATCTGCACACACAGTTCTATGAGAGAAGTTCAATTACAATCTTGATTTTGTGGGTGAGGGCTTTCACTGGGATGAAATATCTGAGCATACACAACTTGATGGAGAAGAGGTTTATTTGGCTCATGACTTTAGAAGGGTTGGTTCCAAGGCAAAAAATTACATGATTAAAGGGCATGGCAGGGGAGTCCAGCACAGGGCAACCAGAAAGTAGAGAGTGCAGGAAGAGCCGGGGAGAGGGAGGGAGGGAGAGAGAGAGAAAGAGAGAGGGAGGGAGAGAGAGAGAGAGAGAGAGAGAGAGAGAGAGAGAGAGAGAGACAGAGAGACAGAGAGGGAGATAGAGAGATAGAGAGACAGAAAGACAGAGGGAGAGAGAGAGAGAGAGACCAACAGAGAGACAAAAACAGAGGCAGAGACACAGAGAGAGACAGAAAGAGAGAAGGGAATGAGAGAAAAAGCAATTCTTTTCAAAGGCACCCTCCCAGTGACAGTGACATGCCTAGTCTAACTGGTCCCTACCTCCTAGCAGCACATTCAACTACAGCAGTACCTTGATTTACAAACACTTTTGTTTGTGAGCAATTTGATTCACAAACAAAAGTGTTTTGAAGCCAAATGTGATGGCACATGCCTGCAATCCGAAGGCGGAAGCAGGAGGATTGTCATGAGTTTAAGGCCAGTCTAAACTGTAGAGTGAAATCCTGTCTCAAAAAACAAAAAATTCACTTCAGGTGACAAACATAACTGCAGTCATCTTCCCTGCAGAAATACAATTGTGGCTATCTTTTCAAAAATCGTGGAACAAATGAAGTTTTTGAACTGAGGCACAACTGTATATAAACTCATCAATGGATTAATGCACTGATGAATTTGGCACTCCATGATCCAATCACCTTCCAAAAATTTCATTTCTGAACGCATATTACTTTTGGTGGACACATTATTAGCTAAGCCATAACAAGGGCTGAGGCTTGGCAAAGATGTATGTACACTTAGTACTGGGTACTTTACTCTAGACATCATCCATGTAGACTCCATGATACACGTTTTGCATTCATGATCCCTTTGAAGTAGAACAGAAATTTTCCTAGGGGATTTGTTTCCTAAGTAGACCATTTTTATAGACTTCCTGGAGTTGGTTATTAATGGGCCTAAGCATGTTATGTAAATAATTTTATACTCTAATTGCTCCTTTTTTCTGAGTACACTTGGTAAAGCTTCAATTTTGTTTGCAGTACCGAGTCTGTGGCTGCCTGTGGGCCATTCCTTCTGCCCTACTTTTCTCCAAGGCAGTGGACAAGTGAATGGGCCCAAGTCACCTGTTGCACCATCTCGTATCTCTGATCCACTCTCTGTAATGATTCCCTTGGATGTCAGTGATTTTTTTCTTACCATTTCATCTGACATTTGTTTTGAATGGGTGGCCTGAATATAGGAAGTATTCACTCAATCCCATAGTCCAACTTATTTAAAAATTTCTGAACACCTGTTCCATCAGGTGTTGATGTACTGAATTAGAATACAACTTACACTTTGTCCTTGCACCGAGTTCTGTGTTTTCCTTCTATGTTTAGTGCTTAAGAAGCCAAGACTTTGATTAAATGATAAGGGAAAGAGCACGAGTCTTCCAAGGCAAGAGGTGTGTGTTAGAGAGAGAGAGAGAGAGAGAGAGAGAGAGAGAGAGAGAGAGAGAGAGAAGAGAGAGAGAGAATGTGAATTGGCTAAATAAAAAAGTAAAATTAATTTGGAAAAAATTAATAACCACTGTACTTCCTTAAGTGTAGAAGGAAAATCTTTTAATTTCTTGGTAAAAATACCTCCTCAGATGCCTTAATCCAGGTTTCTCTGTTGTACGGTGGAGAACATGTCCTCCACAAACACTGAGTAGGCAGCCTCAGCCTAGATGAAGCATCTTTGGTTGTTAACGATGAGACTTTGAAAGCCTTAGTTCTGCTGCCTAGACTGACAAGGTGACCTGGACCTTCTTGCCTTCGGATCTCTCCCTGGACCTCTGCCATCCCTTCACCTTCACTGACTCCTGCATCAGTCCAGTCTCAGGCTTGACACTTTCTTCTTCCTTCTTGAAATTTCAGGTCCTGAGCGCAGCCATACATCAGGCCTACTTGCTTGCCTTCCTTCCTTCCTTCCTTCCTTCCTTCCTTCCTTCCTTCCTTCCTTCCTTCTTTCCTTCTGCCCTTTGAGACCTTGAAGTTTAAGAAAGATTTGCTCCCACAATCTTATTCATCATTTCAACACAGTGACTCAGAGTGCTCTGACCTTAGTTTGGGCTCATTGCTTCTCACCTTCCCTTTACTATTTCCCCCCAGGTACACAGCCCTGAGTGTCAGGATTGCCTCTTCCAAGCCCCCTCTTTTTACTGTCCCATTCATGTCTCATAGAGTAGGTGAAGTCCTAGAACCCACTCTTCATGTGTCCTGAGAGGCTTCAGGTGCCCAGAGTAAGCACAGCACTGCACATGTATTATTACATTTAATCCTCAGAACG
Organism: Cavia porcellus; assembly: GCF_034190915.1. NCBI lineage: Eukaryota > Metazoa > Chordata > Mammalia > Rodentia > Caviidae > Cavia > Cavia porcellus. The sequence goes on along the minus strand of NW_026947512.1, from coordinate 9,617,621 downwards.
ACCTGTGAGGTTAGTACCATTATCTTTTCCATTTTACATACATGGAAATCAAAACTTCAGGAGGTGAAGACATTCATCCAAGGCCACAATGATAGTAAATGACCATGCCGGGCTCTAGAACCACATCTCAAGCACACCATGGTCTGTACCTTGATCCACTGTTCTCTAACACACATTTCCTCATGAAAGACAAACCACTTTGTATTTTCCTGTGAACAGCACCCATGACTGCTTTTTAGAGGTAAGGGGCGAGATTAAATTCATGACCTTTCTTTTCTCCCTTTTGAATCACCTTGTTTTTATTCTCAGTATCTTCCCTTGTGCCTTCTTCCTAGCCTACTGTTTCTCTGCACAGCTCACACTCAGATAACACCTTTCTAAAGTCCCTTCACTGGGGCTGGGGATTTAGCTCAGCGGCATAAGTGCCTGCCTTGTAAGCAGGCAGTTGTGAGTTCGATCCCTGGTACCGATAAAAACGAAAAATACAAAAAAAAAAAAAAAAAAAAAAAAAAAAAAAAAATAAAGTCCCTTCACAGCCTTGGTAGGTGACATTTCACAAGTTCAAACACTATAAACTTTGTCAGCTTTTCATTTGTGGATCTTTGAAAGGCAGACTCATAAAAAAGGCCAGCCGAGATTCTGGTTCTAAAAGTCTCACAGTGTGTTTTTGCTAGGCCTCACAGGTTTAAAAAGTTTTGGCTAAAATTATGGCTGTTGTCATAACCTTTACGGATTAGTCTTCAGATTTCTGAGGAGACTTCAGTCATCCCCAGCCTTTTTCTTTTACTCACATGCAAATGCCTTGGCTGGTGCTTAGGCTTTCCCAGTGAGGGATGAAACTAGTATTCAGACTCAGGAACTGCTAAGTAAAGGCCTTCGGCCTTTGTTTCCCTTCTGGGTAAGCCCCTCACCAAACTCTCTCAGTTCAAATGTCACAGTGTGGATTCTCTCAGGGAGGCAAGAGCCATTTGGACAGTAGAGCTCAGAGAATGTGAGTTGCTCCCAGATGGCGCAGCTCAGGTGACTGCCAGAGTTGGTACGGAGCACAGGACATGAGCTGGGGCTGGATGAATTATAGGGAACTGAGGCAGTAAGGAGTTGGCAATGGCAGGTGAAGGCAAACACAATAAAACACAGGCTCAAGAGATGGAGACCTGATCCACCAGAAACCTCAGAAGCCACCCTCAGTGGAGCAGATCTCTCATAAATGGGCTCAGTTTCTGTTCAGCTCTGAAAATCTTTACTGTACGCCTGCTTGTTATCCAGGCTCTGTTCTAGTGTCTAGGGACAATAGGCAGTCTAGAGTGAAGGGGAGATGTAGGAAGCAAAGAATATCCAGTGTACTGGAATGATTGCCACCGAGGACTTTCCCTAAGAAGCTATGTGATGCTCGAGACATGAGGATAGGAGACTTGTACACTAGGCTGCTTCAAAGAACACTCTTTCTTCTGGGCCTCCAGGAACTTTGATCATGTGATCTCCTGCTCTGGATCCCATATGGATCTGGTTTCATCGTCGGGACACTCATGCTGTGCAGGAAGTCACAGGACATGTTAACTGTGCTCATGCTTTCTTTGAGATGTGATCTTGTATTGCTGTTGGAAGGAGACACGAAGAACTGATAGCCTTTTTGCTATTTAAATGGATTTCCCCATGTTTTTCGGAGACTGGTAGGTAGAGCTCCAACCTCTGTGATCTTTCTCATCTGAGTCTGCTGAGGAGGGCTCCAGGCTTTTCCACAGAAAGATGAGGAAAGAGAAGGGAAATTTGCTTCTAAGAATTTCTTCTCCATAGTAATCAAACTTTCTCATATTTCCTTAACTGATTCTATTTTATTTTTTTAAAGACCTCTAGGGGTGCACAGATAATAACAGACCCTACCTTAGATTAGCTTGCATGGTCACTGGAGAGAAGAATATCAATTGAAAGACATTGCAATAAATGCTACTTTAAAGGCTTACAGGGTTAGGGTTGGGGTTAGGGTCAGGCAAGTAAAGAAAGTTACAGATTTAACTGCTCCTTCACTGAACTGTAGGGCTTCTGAGGTTTCTGGTGGGTCGGAGGACAAAATGAAGCTGAATATGATTTCGTATGAGACTTAGCATGTTTACCAATCTCTGAGCCATATGGCCAGGTACGTTGCCCTACCTAATTTAAACCAGGAAAAATAAGAACTGCAACACCCACCAGAAAAATGTATCAGTAGCATTATGTGGCATACATGTCTCACGAGACTGCCACAGCCTCGATCAGATTTTTGAGTAGTAAGGAATTTTGCTTACTACCTCGGCCCAAGATCTTACAACTACTTAGAGCCCCTATTGCCTCTGGTTTCTGTAACTAACATTTTCAAGTCATAATTGGAAGCAAATTGTGGTATTGGGAGGTCAAGTAACAACATTTGTATATATAATTCTCAATACTGTTTACATACAGGAAGCCCAGTATGGGGCAAATTACTACTTAAGCAAGGATAGTTCTCTGGATGATATTTAGAAAGGTGATGGCTTGTTGGAAATGGTTCTACATATCTTTGTATTATCTTAGACATGCACAGTTAAGATCACTATTGAAGAATATGGGCTTCAGGTTAACCATCAAAACCACTGAAAATGCAGTTAGAAGTTGTTATGTGACTTTCCCACTTGGGGATCGTGCTAATGTGTTTAGTAAATACAGATGTGTCTCAACTTATGATAGGCTGACATCCTGACAAACACATTGTAAACCAAAAATATGTTAAAAATGCATGTAATGTATATGACTTACCCAATATCATCTACCATCAATAACTTTGTGCCACTGAGGATGAAAAGCCATGCACTGAACCATTGTAAGTCAAGAACTTCTTGTACATATATAAAAACTCAACAGAAGGATCTACATAACATTTTGGCCTAGGTTTAAATGATCAATGGGGAAAGTCCTGGTACTTTCTGGAAAATAGTGAGGATGGTGTTGATGTCACAATGACTGAAGATTACAACTGGCTTCAGGCTTGTTGGAGGCAACCGTACAGTGTATGAACAGTCCATGACATGAATTTTCTTATATTATGTTTGACTCTAGAGCATTCTGCCAAACATCTGTGTAGATGTAAAACCCATATATGCTGATGAAGAGCAAATTCTACTTTAAAATAAATATTTCCACATATTTTTGGTGTTCTTCAACTGCACATTTTTAAGAATTCAGCTACCATGTTCTTGAAGGAAGTTTTTATTTTTTCACAAAATTTACTATGAATCGTCCTCCATTTTGGGAAGTGAAGCCATTGATGACAATGCAGTCTCTGGTATTTGAGTCTCTGATACAAACATCTGTATCAGCATGCCTATGGAGATGTTGGGGTCAGACTGCCTGCAAATTCATGTTAATGTATTTCACTAGCTCTTAGTTCAAAATGTCAGTATTAGATAAAGAAAAATATCTGTAATTTTTCTTGAATACTTTTGTATTTCTCCTTTCTTCCCTTCCTCCCTCTTTGCTTCCTCTCTCCCTCTCTTCTTCCCTCCTTTCCATTATTTCCTCCTTCCTTCTTCCTTTTTACCTGTCTGTCTTCCTTTTTTCCATTTTTTTTTAAAGACAGGGTCTTATTGTGCTGGCTAGACTGGTCTTCAGTTTCTCCATTCAAGGAATTCTCCTGTCTTGGTTTCTTGAATAGTTGGGATTACAGAGGTATACTATCATGCCCTTTCATATTTCTTCTGAATTTGAACTTACTCATAATAAGTAAATTCAAGCATTCAAGCACTCATTGTCCTCTAATGTAGTTGTGCCAAAAATATTTGCAAATTACATCTTAACACTATTTTGCTCTAAATTATTTTCTTTCATATTTTTTATATTATCAAAAGAGAAATACATTCTTTTAAAATTTAAGTGAGGTCATACTATGTTTGAATTTTCAATACAAAATATTTATTCTACCAGTGAAAATTCCAAGGCTAAGAGGATTGAGAACAACAGATGTACCCTGATCTGGGTGGATATTCTTGACAGATTTCAGAAGATCTGAATGCTGATAAAAGATATACATCAAAGACAAGGCTCAAGAAGTTTCAGTAGAAGTAAGGACTCCTGGCAGAAAATTAATGTACATTTTGCCTGTGTCCTGAGACTCTGTGGAAGACAAAGATTAAGGGAACTAGGTTAATCAATCTGGTGAAGGAAATTTCAGGGCAGCCCTATATTCAGGCTGTAGGATGGGTTCTGCTGAAGGCTTTTATTCAGCTCTATACTGAAAATCAAGAGCAAATGGTGCAGTTGAACAATTTGGAAAATTTTGAGTTTGTCCAGTAAGGAAACACTGATAAAATTTGGCCCTCCAAAGAGAAGCAGAGGAAGAACTTTTTTGCTAAAATGATTAGCATTAAAAAGAAGTCAAGTATTCTATAATAAACCATCAAAATGGCTTAATTTCACGTGAAGAATCAGCAAGGCCTCATCCCTCAAAAATAAAAGACTTTTCTTTGAGAAGAGCGCTCCACAGAACCATTTTGGAGTGCTGCATATGGATTTTGTTCATAATATTGAGTCCTCCAAGTGCTAGGAGACTTCTGCAGCCACTATTCCAGGAGGTCTGGACACTGCTTCAGCTGGTGGCAAACCTTGATTGTGAGCCATGTAGTGCTAGTTTTATCAGCAAGCCCAGTGCAAGAATTGTAAGGTCAAGGATGCTTGCAGTCGGATTCCAAAAGAATGTCCCAAGAGCCAGGCAGTGTGATTCTGACAGATCAATGCCTAAAGCTGTGACACTGAAGGAGAATATACAGTGGAGACCATAGATCTTTAGAAAGCTAGGAATGTGGCATGTCTGAGGCAAGTTTCAAGGAATGAGCAAAACCAGCCCAAGACTGTGCAGGCTGTAAGCACAGCAATGCCACAGGGGCAGAGTTATGCAAACGATTTGTAGTTCACATGTGTGTACCACCCAAAATATTTGCAGTTCTCATGTCTGTTCTTGGTGCCAAATATAGAACTATGAGATTTAGTATTTGCCCACTGCATTGTGGTCTTGCTTTGGACTTATTACTTCTATCCTCCTATTCCTCCATTTTGGAATAGGAATGTTCACCCTCTGCCTTTGTATGCTGGCAATGTTTAGCTCTCGATTTTTTTTTTTTTTTTTACAGGGGCTCTGTAGTGGTTGATTGATTGTGTCAACTTGAGACATTTAGAACCTTAACTAAATGGGTTTAGCAACTCTACACTCAAGGATATAGAAGACCTGCCCTAGAGTGGCTCATCACCTGGAGTTATAAGAGAGGAGGAGGAGGAAGGGCGAATGCATTCCATTCTTGGGAGAAGCTCCAGTCTTTGCCTTTGGTTTGGATGTCGTCTCTTGGCTTTCAGTGCAGACTCTTCAGCTTTCTGGCAAAGACTCTTCAGCCTTCCATCATAGAGCCTTCGGTCTTCTGTAGCACACCCATCAGACTTCTGGTGTGGACTTGCATGAGACACTAGGGTGAATTCCAGGCCTTGGATTGAATCCTTCTGCCTCCACCATGTAGACATCCTCTGCATGCTTTCTCATCTAACTCTGTGGCTGACCATCGTAAGCCAATCTTGTCAAATTTTATACATTTGTATATTTCATGCTTTCTGTAGTAAAACCCTGACTAATACAGGCTTACATCTAAAAATTTGCCTTGAGTCTCAGAAGACACTTTGGACTTTGAATATACAGCAATACTGAAACCGGTAGGACTTTCATAACTCTTAGAGGTGAACTAAATGCATTCTGCACTATGCCATGAGTTTTTTGGGGGTCAGGGGTGGAATGTTATGATTTATGTGTATATGTCCCACCAAAGGCCTATGTTATTAAAAGTGGGGCTTTGGGAGGTGATTGCATCATAGGAGCATGATGCTCATCAGTGCTATGCTTTTTTGTCAATATATTGTGCTTCGAATCCAATCATCTATGGACTGAAAATTCTGCAAACTTTGAGGCAATATAAAACTCATCCTTCTTATTTTTCAGGTATGAGATATTGTGTCTCAGTTATACTTGTCCTCTTAACAATGCCACATTAAGCAGAGTTTAGACTATGAAAAAGAAACAAACTTTTTCTGGTATTTACTGGAAAGGGTCTCTGTTGAGTCGATTAAAGGACAAATGATGAAATTAAGCTTCAGAGTAACTGTGCTAGATTTCCTGTTTCATGTATTACTCTGATCTGTATCCTAGCATATGGTTTAGCAAAAAGAAAAGACTTTTTCCACAGTCCCACTTCTTTCCCTAAAGATACCTTGAAGGGATATCCATTTTGAAATGGTATTTCTACATAGACTGCTTTTCAGAAATTGGAAAAATTTCTTTAATGACATAGCTCAACACCATGCAGTCTTTTTCAAAGGAGTCTACAAAAATTTCTCAGCAGGAGTTCCTTTAGTTCCTTTAGAAAGTCAATTTTAACTTTTTCATCTCAAATTCCTGGATGGTAGCTCATTTTCCTGCAGTCTCAAAGCACACGAAGAATTCCACAGTCACTTACAACGTCTCTGCTATTTTTTTCAAACAAAGGGAAAACAAATCCCAAATATTGTTGTTGGCTTCCTCAGGGTCTCCATAGTGTTAAGGATCACACTATCCAGAAGCACATGTTTCAGAAATAAGAGGCATTCAGGGTCTGAAAATGTGTCCATCTTCATTTCCCTAGTCTGTTACATGTGTACCTAAGGAACTTGTCATTGTTCTGTGTACTTTGTCTCATTTCCAGCCCTGTAGTCAACCCATTCACCCCTCAATTGCTTTGTAATCAAGCTGTTGCCTCTGTTTAAGAAGATCTCTCTATAGCCCCCTATTCATTTTCCACAGCTTTCTCCTAGTCTCCTTTCCGTCCTCTCTTTCCTTTCTGAATATTGGACTCTATATCCTGGATTAATCTCTGTTCTTGGTCTCATATGTTTGGAAACTTTCTGAGGCTGCAGATTCCCCTTCTGAATTTTGTGTGTGTGTCTTTCTGTGGAGCTCTAGCTCAGCCACTTCTTCAGTTTTTATTTCTTTGAGGAACTGTCCAAAGACTTCTATCTCCAGGTCAGAACTTTCTCTTCTTTCTTCCTCCATCTCCAAGGCTAGCTTAAGAGATATTAAGCATGTCCTCTGTGGCAGGCACAACTAACTGTGTATCAGGGAGTCGTATTTCTCTTCCACAGTGCACAACTGTCAGGAAGCTTTTCTCAGCCCTCTGGTTCCCAAGTGAGCATTTTGATCCTTTCTTTGCAATGAAGTATGATCTCTGTCAGTTTTAAGCAGAAGTGATTAGTGGGCAATCTTTTCTTACCTACTAGCCAGCTGAGTACAGAGGACTCTAAGGCTATAAGGGAGGGTCAGGACCTGGAGAGTTGAGTTACCATTTTCCATCTGGAGCACTAGTACTAGGTCTTAGTTGGCAAGGTTGTTTAAGCTAGTTGTTTAAGCTAGTTTGGCTTAGGATTTACCTCTTGAAACAGAAGGCTTTTCCCTGCTATATCCTCAATTTGTGTACCTCTAGATATTGGGCCTTTATAGAAATAGTCAAAGCCAGGGAAAACCCCAGACATCTTGACTTCAGGTATCTTGTACTTGATTTGTACCCAGCTGATTTGCCTCTATCCTGACACTTACAGTCTGCAATGACTTTGATCAAGTTCTTCAACTGGTCCAAGTCTCAATCTGCCTTTATATCCATAAGAATAACAATGCTTATAACATCTATCACCGATGATGTGACACACAACTACTGCTTAGTACAGGAAAACAGGGAGCATCACACACATGTTAGTTGTTAGATTAAAATTTGATCCTGAAACACTTATGTCCTAGAGTCAGTTCTGATATAGGACTCCAGGTTTTAACTCAGGTTCTAAATACTGAAAAGTACTCATGTCATTTTTCAACTGATTTCCAGTAGGGAAAAATAATGGTTTTTCTTATATGTACATATTCAACACTTCTGGCCAATAATTGTGTGAGACAGACAGACAGACAGATAGATAGATAGATAGATAATAGATGATTGACAGATAGATAGTCAATAGATGTATTTATTTATTTATTCCATGCAGAGAAAGTCTCCAATTCTTTGTGAGTACTGCTAGGGTATCCTATAATTCAATTAAACTCTGATACTATCTAGATATTATTAGCTTAGATCTCACAGGTTAAGGCCTCACTCCCAAGAGACTGCCCTCCCTCAATTTTAGGTGCTAACTCCAAATAATACATGTCATGTTACTCACAGCTTCCATCTAAGTTAGCTGTAAATTGGAGATACTGACAAGACAAACCTTTCTCCTTGGTTTTGATCATTTGCTAGAATAGCTCATAGAACTCAAATACAATTTAGTTACTAGATAAGCAGTTTATTACAAAAGGCTTTCACTCAGGAGCAGCCACGTGGAAGACATGCAGAAAACAAGATGTGAGGACCGGGCACAGAGCTGTCATGTCTTTTCCAAGATCATCGCCCTTCCAGCACTTCCACATGTTTGCCAAACTGGAAAATCTCCAAGACTATCATTTTGGGGGTTTACTGAGGCAATATTATATAAGCATGCTGATTAAATTATTGGCTGTTTGCAATTTAAGTCAATCTCCAATCCTTCTATTCCCTGGAACTCAAAGAGATGGGTCAGAAAGTTCTAACTCCTCAAATGAATAATTGATTCTTCTGGCAGGCAGCCCCAACCTTAAGGGCTTTCCAAAAGTCACCTTATTAGCATAACGTCAGGTATGGTTGAAAGGGGGCTTGTTATGAATAACCAAAGATGCTCCTCTCACTTTTTCCTTCCTATCACTTAGGAAATTCCAAAGGCTTAAGGTACTGCCTGAGAGGAGACGAGCCAAAATACAAATGTTCCTTGATGTTCAATGACTAGAAGTTGAAAATATTATAAAACAAAAATGCATTTAATACATATAGCTTACCTAACATCATTGCTTAGACTCATCTATCTTAACATGCACAAATGACTTACTGATCCTTTTCTTTTCTTTCTTTCATTTTTTTTTTTTTGAGTTGCAGGAATTGAATTCAGGACCTCAAGCTTGTCAGGCAGACACTGCACTGCTGAGCTATATCCCCAGCCTCAACAAATGATTTGCATTGGCTTATGACTGGGCAAAATTATCTAACACCAAGCCTATTTTACAATGATGCATTGCATGTCTTGTGTAATTTACTGCATGCTGATCAAAAGTGAAAAGCTGAGTGGTAATGTAGATACGCTTTTGTTTTATGGTAAAGTAAAAAAGAAATCCTAAGTAGGACCATCAAAAATTGGGGACTGTTATACATTTCCTATGAAGATTCATAATACATAGACTTTTTTATTTGAGGTGAAATTGTGACCAATAAACTAGAGTTCCCTCATTCTTTTTTAGGCATAAGTGCTTTCCTCCTGCTCATTTCCTGATATCATAAATTAAGTCTGTTAGTACACCACTCAAGTGCCCCATTCTTAATGCACCCACAAGTCTTCACTGAAATGCAATTTCTTTGCATTGCTTTGAGCCACACTTCTTAAATTATAAAAGGTGGCAGTTTACAAAGAAAAGGTAAAAATACAGGATTGATATAATATTATAGGTGAAAGAGTTTTGCCCTATAATACATTATAGGATATTATGGTGGTAGTTCAATATGGTAGAAGGCCAAATTGGGGATGCTTACTCTGACGGCCACTTCCTACTCCTTCCCCAATTACACCTTCCTCCTTCCTTTCCCAGTGTATACAAAGAAAATTCCAATCAGCTCCCCACATGTGTCATCAGTGACTACCCCAAGCACCACTTCCAGTCAAAGGTCACATATATCCTACACCCCCATATCCGGGCAGAGAAAAAAGCCAAACCTTGCAGGTTGTGGGTTCCTCTCCAAGTCCTTTAAATAAAAAGGCCATTTTTATTTTTTCTTATATTCTGCTACTTTATTGCACCAGAAAACTCTAACAATAGGCAGTAGAAATATTATAGGCAGTCAGACTGGATGAAGCCTTTGAGAGACTTAGTACAGAAGATAAGAGCACATTACAACTGGCTGGAGATACATCTTTCAAAAACCAGGCCTTAGTGTGAAGATGAAATAACCAGGCCTAAGCCATAAATTGCAGATTACCCTATCATTGGTATGCTTGGTGATCAGGACCTCCTGATCCATCCTTTCCTTAAAACATCATTTTAGTTTAGTTTAGTACATTGACTACATGACCTATTTTCTCATTGGATCAATATTACAATATTACCTGTATACAAGTATAAATGACCGTACTTGTGATCTTACTGGTTGATTATAGTTTTGATCTCTGTTGTACCCACCTCATGATTTTGCTGTATAAACCTTCCTCTTTGAAATGGGATCTGCCACAATACACTGTTGGCTTCCCTCCTGCTTCTCAGGAGCTAGCTCTCTCAATAAACCCTTTCTACTTTTAACCTCCATTACCCCTTAGAATTCATTCTTCGATTTTGAGGAATATGAACTTCATGTATCTGACACATAGCAGGTTGGGAATTACATTTATTTCCTCTATATCATTTGGAGGTTTGCACCAAGATAATTGGGAGAAGATAAGAGTTTGCTTTTGTTTCATGGATTCTAGATTGCATCTAGTTTAGATAATGAGAAATTATCATCCTTGCTTTTAAATTGCTTGTACCTTATATTTTAATGTCTTGCTATTTTATGCATTTTTTATTAGCATGATGATAAATTTAAGTTGAGAACATTGGAAGAGTATGATTTTTTTTTGATGGAACATTTCACTTTTGCATGCAAGGTCTTATATTCGTTCCTATTTTGTCTGTGCTCTATTTGGACTTACTAGTTGTTGAATTTATTGGTGTTCCTTGCTTGACCTCTTTGACTTGTTTTGACTGTTGTGGTTTATTGTCGTAGGCATCAGAGCTAGTGAAAAGTAATGTTATCAAACACTGATTTCTAATGATGGGCAAGCAAAGTTACAAATTGCTATTACATTTAGAGATAAATACCACATTGTTAGTTTTAGAAGGCCAGAATACAGGCAACCAGAGGAACAGCCTATACCTTTCAGAGCTCAAGTAGTCCCTACACAAGATCCCTACCAGTCTACCTACCAGACAGAGATTAGAATTAGAAATATCTTCAGATATATACTCTTTTTTTTTTTTTTTTTTTTTGGTACTGAGGATTGAACTCAGGACCTTGTGCTTACCAGGCAGGTGCTTATGCCACTGAGCTAAATCCCAGCCCCAGATATATACTCTTGAAGGTCTAGGAAGGATAACAATTAAACCCTTCAATTGCTTTAAGTTGTCAACTATTAATCAAGAGAAAGATGAGACCCCTCTGCCTTCTTAGATCATTTACAAGAGGTGTTGATGACATATATATCCCTGGATGTTGGGAGCTGCTAAAGCTAGAAATTGACCACACCTGTGGAGGGTGACACAAGCCCTGTTCACCTGGGACAAACCACAGAAACAAGTGACTCTAGGCCCCAAAACATCAAGCTCTTAGATTTCCGTAAATGCAGATTACTAGGCAACGAGGTGTTATGTGACATTAAGTTGCTCAATATATGTAATAAACACACGGCTTTGATATGTTAATTCCTTTCTTCCCATAAGGAGAGAGGGCTCCAACTGACCTCAGCTTTCATCTTTTGTCTTTATTTTCCTATCTTTTTGCCACCTTTCCAGCACCTGATAACTTTAACTGAGCCCCAAGTGGCAATTCCTGCTTTTTCAGCCCAGAGAAATTTTTCTGAATTATAGGTCAGAACTTCTGCCACTCAAAGAGAGGAGCCATTTTCACTTTCTCCCTTAGTACTGGCACTAAAAGAAGCCAGATGGACAAGGAGTCCATGGAGGGTTTCCAACCGGTGTACCCTTTTTTGGAGTTAAAGCCCCTAATAACCAAGGACAAATTATACATTTTTATGAAGCTGTATGAGTTTAAGTCACTAAAAGAATAAAAAAAACAAGCTATGCCTACCTATGGCCCTATACCCTCTTTCACCTGGAATTTTGTAGAGCTCCTCGGACAACAGATTATGGCCCCAAATAATTGGAAAGTAGTATCCAAAGTGTGTGTAAGCTTGGGGGATTACGTTCTGTGGAAAGGAAATATTTTTTTGATTTGTTCAGCTCAGTGCTGCTTACAACGTAGCCATTATGAAAGATAGGTTCATTGGAGAAGATGCCTTTGCTGCCACAAACAATCAATCTACTTTTGAATTGCAAGTATATGAGCAAATTAAAGTAGTTACCATGAGAGCTTGGAGGGAACTTCCTTCAAAGGGTGAAACATCCCTTGATTTGACTTCCATTCATCAGGGTCGTGATGAACCTTTTCAAGATTTGTGGCACGCTTATGGCAGGTTATGAGAGAATTATAAGAGACACAGGGACTAGCAAGTTAATTTTTTAACAATTGGCCTGTAAAATGCTCATAAATGATGGAAGGAGGCTTTGAGAGCCTATATGAAGTGGGCTATGCTGTCTGTGATGTTTCAGATTTGTGCAGATATTGGCCTCTCCTATATACAGGGGTCTGCCTTGGTAGTATCTGTTACTCAGAATACTCACTCACAGCCAAAGGAAAAGGAAAAAAAAAACAGTTACTTGTTTTTGTTGTATGAGGAACATTTCACCCAAAGCTGCTCTGTTGCACCTGTAAGAACAGTCAGCCATTATCTGTCTCTTCAACAAAATGTTCTAGTCCTTGTGCAAACTATTGATGAGGGTATCATTTAGCAAGTGAGTGTGAACCCAAAAGTGATGTAGAAGGCTGGGGACTGCCTCAGCCCCACCAAACCATCAGGGTGCCTTCCTCAATTCCTCCACAACCCATTCATTTGCCAACAAGCACATTTCTGACTTCTGGTAAATGACAAAAGACAGTGGAGGCTTGGACGTCAGTCCCTCCTCCAGATTCATACTAACTCCTGAAATGGGATCCCAAATTATTCTCACTGGAGCTTATGGGCCTTTGCCTCAAGGAACAGTGGGACTTCTGCTAGGCTACAGCAGTCTCATTTAATAGATCTACAGGTTTTGCCTGGTGTCATCAATGCTGAGCATACGGGGAAATCAGGGTTATCATTCAGTCTATTTAAAACACTGTTCAAATCACTTCAGATTCTCATATCACTCAATTGGCCATTTTTCCCTTGACAATAATTGGAAAATCTGCGCATAAGGAAAGGGGATCCTAGGGTTTTGGAGCTTCTGATGCCTACGAGTTCAGCAGATTAAGCAGTATTGTCTGAAATGGAATTGATTATTAAAGGAAAAGCATTCAAAGGACTTTTAGACACAGATATAGATGTTTCAGTTATTGTCCAATGCCATTGGCCTATGGCATGGCTTCTGGATGTAGCAACTGCAGATTTACACGGGGTACGTAATGTTTCTTACCCTAGTAGAAGTGCTAAATTGTTGACCTGGAAGGATGCAGGAGGCCATTCAGGATGTTTCTCATCTTATGTTCTCCCCCATACACCAGTAAATCTATGGGGATGTGACATATTACAAGATATGGGGGTGTTTGGGGTTAACGCTAATTCCTTAGTGACTCATCAGACTCATCAAGGTTTTCTCCCCACTTAAGTGCTTGGCTTAGTAAATATAACCAAAAAAGGAGAGAATCCTTTCCAACAGACCCTAAAAAAGATTGTTTTCACCCGGGATACTCTCCTTCACATTTTTTAGGAGGGGCCTTGGTCTCTTTCCAACCCCACAGACAGCATCTAAGATAACTTAGAGGTCTGATGACCCTGTTTGGGTAGATCAATGGCCCCTCACACTGGAGAAGCTTATAGCATCTCATAGTTTGGTCTGTGAGCAGATGATAGCAGGACACCTAAAATTCTCCAAAAGCTCTTGGAATACCCCAATTTTTGTAATAAAAAATTAGAAATGTGAAGATTGCAATAGAATTTATGGCCATTAATTGCACAATAGAATCTACAGGAGCACTTCAACTAGGATTGCTCAGTCCTGTAGCTATTCCTTTTTCTCTCATGGTGACTGACTTAAAAAACTGGTTTTTAACATTTTCCCTCCACTCTCAAGATAAACAGTGTTTTCCTTTAGTTTACCCTCTATTAATTATTAGGCCTTTTTGCTACTTCCAAATATGATGTCTAACACAAGAAGTGACAAATAGTACAGCCCTATGTCAAGAGTTTGTGACTGCAACCATTTTGTCAGTCCTTCAGGCTTATCCATCTGCTTATTGTATTCATTATATGGATGACATACTAATAGCACATGAATCCTCATCCACTTTACACTAAGTGTTTATCCAATTAGATAATGCCCTTCATAGCACAGGCCTAGTTGTAGACCCTGAAAAGGTGCAACTATGGCATTTTTTGCATTTTTGGCTTACTTCACCCAAAAAAGACACATTGTGCCTCAAACTGCTCAGATTTAAGTTAATCATCTTGCAACCTTAACTGATTTTCAGACTATACTTGATAATGTTAACTGGCTCTGCTCAGCTCTTGGGCTAACAACTCATGATTTAAGCCTTCTCTCTGACATTGTTAAGGGGAATACGGCCCCCATGTCTCCAAGGACACTTATGTAGAGGCTAAAACTGCCTTGGACAAAGTTAATCTGGCTCTCTCTAAAAACCAGCTCTATAGAGTTGATCCATTTTTACTAATATTTTAAATTTTTTTCCAAGTCAGCCTATTGCCACTGGGGTCCTTTGGGAATCTCAAGGCCCTTTACAATGGTTACATATGCCATATACTCCACATAAAAAACATTACTACCTTCTATGGTATTGTTGAAGAACTGATTGCACATGGGCAATAGCGTGCTATTCAGCTTTTTGGTTGCGAGGTGCAAACTATCATTGTTCCTTTTTCTTCTGTTCAACAAAAGTGGCTGTGGGAATTTTCATCCTCTTGGAAATCTGCTTTGGCTAACTTCTATGGTGTTGTTGATTTTCATTATCATTCAGACAGTTTAGTTCAATTTGCCTGCCTCACACCTTCATCTCTCCTTCAAAAGTAAGTTTGGTCCCCATAGCAGTAGACGTATTGTTTTCACAGATGGGTCATTTTTGGGCAAAGGAGGTTAGGTAATGACCTCCTCTTCCCAAATTCAGGATATGAGTTTTTCTTCTGAATTACAAGCTGTCATATGGGCCTTTCAATATTATTCATCCACTTCAATTAACTTCTTTGCAGACAGTGCTTATATCTGTGGTGTGATGCACCGTATTGAACCGGCATTATACACACTGGTCAAGAACATCTTTTGCATCTATTTCACTCTCCAATGTGTCATTTAGTCACACTATGTTACCTGTTTTCTCAGTCATTGTATTCTCATTCCCAATTCCCAGGCCCTCTCACTGAGGAAAACATTGCAGTAGGCAGATTGCTGGCTGCTGTTACTGTTGCTCCCTCAGATGCCATTCAACAGGCTTTTGCCTTCCATGCCACCTTTCATCAGAACACTTCTCCCTTTTGCAAACAGTTACATTTAATCCTGGAACAGGCTCAGCAAATTGTTAAGCAGTACTCTTCAAGAGTAATACATCTTCCCTCACTGTCTATGGAGGTTATTCCCCAATAGTTACACACAAATCATCTCTGGAAGATGAATGTCACTCACATTCTTGAGTTTGGTTTTATGCTAGGTCTACATTTCAGTGGGTACTTTCTCAGGATTTATTTTTCTTCTTTCACTCACAAAGTGGCTAAAAATATTTACTGCTTGGATGTCTTTTGTACCCCTGGATGCCTCCAGGCACTTAAGACTGACAGGTTCAGCCTACACAAGTCCTGCTTTCCAAATGTTTTGTAAATTTTTTTTATATTTTCCTTATTACAGGAATTCCTTATAACTCTCAGTCAAGCAATTATTAAACATGCTCACCATACACTCAGAACTTCAATTACAAAAACAAAAGGAGGGGCCATTCCCAACAAAAATTCATACCTCTTAATAGACTTCACTTGGCAGTATATACTATTAATTTTCTTACCAGCCAGTCCAGCAAGATTGAAGGGCCTCAAGACACTTTCTACCTTCAATTTCTGGCCAGACTGTCATCTCCATGGAGGAGCCCAGGTAATCATGGCTATAGAGGGAAAAGAAAACAGTCTATTCCTGAACACTAAAGCTGTCTCTCAGTCCTTTTGAACTAACCTTGATTCAAGCCACCATACTTCAGTGAAAGGAGTCACTGGAGAAGAGGTAAATCATTATTTCTCACAACATTTAGCATGCAACTTGGGTAGCTTTCTCTTCTCTTAGTACTTTTTGATTATGACTGAAGGTCTAGTTCCTCTCCTGGGGACAGACATCTTATCTGGTTTGAATACTGTAATATACATGCACTCAGGTTGGATACTGCATCCTCCTCATCTAAACAGAAATAAATCCTGAAGTATGTGCTACTAAAAGTAAAATATGAAGAACAATAACAGCTGCCCTAGTATAAATATATCTTAAAGATTCCACTGTTTTTTTGCACCAGAGACAATACCGTCTAAAGCTTGAAATTAAAAAAGGACTATTGCCTGTAATCTACAGCTTAAGGACACAGGTTTGCTTATTACCTGTAAAAGCCCCAACAATATTCCAATCTTAGGAGATAAAAAATGCAGTGGAGAATGGAGGTTGGTACAGGACCTTAGATTGGTAGATGAGGCAGTAGTGCCAATTCACACAATCATACCTAACTCCTACACTCTCCTTTCTCAGATCCTGGAAGGAGCTGATTGTTTTTCAGTGTTAGCTTTTAAAGATGCCTTCTTTTGCATTCCTTTATGCACAGAGTCCTTTGAAAATCCACATAACTAGGCTTTTCAACTGACTTGGACTGTGCTTCCTCAAGGGAATCTGTGACAGTCCTCATCTTTCTGGGCAAGTGTTTTCCCACACCTTGGCATATTTTGTATTTTCCCAAGTCACAGTCTTGCAATATGTAGATAATATACTGTTATATGCCTCTTTAGAAGAGTTGTCTAGCCAAGATAGCCATGCCCTGCTGAATTTTCTAGCAGATAGAGGTTATAAGCTCTTCAGGTCTAAGGCACACTTTTCAGTCTAGAGGTAAAATACTTGGGCTTCATCATAAGCTAATGAGATCTGAAGACTGGGAGAAAAGAGAATTAAACCAGTACTTTCCTTTTCTCAGTTCAAGACCTTAAATTAGCTAAAGGGATTCCTAGGAATTGTAGGCTTTGCTATCTTTGGATTTTACAGTACGGTGAGATCATATGACCCCTCTATCAGCTTATAGAAGAAACCAAAAAGTCAGGTACCTATTTTTAAACCTGGATTACCAAACTGCATTCCAGGAGTTTAAACAAGCACTTCTAAATACCCTGCCACTGAGCCTACTATGAAGACACCATCTCAATGTTGATGGAAGGTGGAGAATAGCTTTGGGAGTGCTTATGCTGGACGGAGGAACTGCTTAACAGCCTGTAGGGTATCTGACTCATACATTCGACTTTGTAGCAAAGGGGTGGCCTGTGTGCTTTAAGGTTGTGTCTGCAATAGCTCTCTTGGTACCAGAGGCATCCAAATTGACGTTAGATGAAGATATCACCATATGTGTATCTCATAAGTGTGTCAGGACTTCTTTTTTCCAAAGGGAGCATATGGCTATCAGACAACTAACTTCTCAAATATCAGTCTCTACTTTCAGAAGGACCAAGCATTTAATCAAAGAAATGTTCCTCTTTGAACTGTGCCACCATTATGCCAGAAAGGGAAGTCTCATTGAAAAACATGACTGCAAACAGGTAATTCTTCCTGCATACACAGCCAGAGAAGCTTATTACTTCACCCGTCTCTTCCAGACTTAAAGGGACAAGAACACATGACATCTACCATGGGCCTTTATATAGACGCTCTGGATAATATCTCTGACTGACGATCACAATTACGACACCCTATCAGAAGGGTGGCTGCCCCTTCCCGCCTCATGGGAGTCAGGGGTACGTCTTCAGAGGAGGGGAATATTATAGAAATATTATAGGATGCCAGACAGGACTAGGCCCTGAAGAGAGTCAGTAAAGAGGAAGAGAACATGTTAAAACTGTGACTGTAGGCACATCTGCCAAAGGAGAGACTTCAAAATAAAGATGGAATGGCCTTGCCTAAGTGGGTCCTCAAGGGATAAACAATAAATTGAAGATTACACTATAATTGGCATTACCTGCTCCAATAAAGTCTAGATAGACATTAGTCACCCAAGTGGATGATCAGGAACTTCAGATCTGTCCCTTCTTAAAAAGGTCTTCATTTTTTCCAGGTACACTTGCTATCTGACTTGATTTCCCATTGAATCAATATTACCCAAGTGGTTATACTTGTACTTTTCTTGGTTGATCACAGTTTTGATCCATGTTGTACCCGCTCTATAAAACTTCCTCTGTGAAATGGGGTCTGTCACAGCCCGTTATTGTGTCCCATCCTATCACTCAGGAGTTGCCTCTCTCAATACATTTTCCCTAATCTTAACCTCTTTGTTCCTTAAAATTCATTCTTTGATTTTGGGGAATAATAACTCAGTGTATATGACATCCACTAGGTTGGCATTACATTTATCTCTTCTAAATCACTAGCATTTGTTCCTGGAATATCAAGTTCACTGAAAGGCTTGATAGTGTTAAAATAAGCATTGACAGATTATAGAGTCAAATGAAAAATTTACTTATTTATTTATCTAGTTATTTATTTGCATATAAAGTTTACTTGTTTATTTTTAATGATACAACATGGGGTTTACTCTTTTGTCTAGACTAACTTCCTGTAAATATTAGAAACACTACCCTAAAAACCATAATTCCCCTTGCAGAAGCAAATTCATTTTTACTACTCATTTAATCCTATGATTTTGAATCCCCAACTCTGCTGCAGTGTGCCAGTTTCATACTTGGATGTTTTGCCTTTTTGTTTTTGCTTTCCAGGAATGGACAGTTAGAATATCTTACACAAGTAATAGGAAAAATTTAGTTTGGCAATACAGTAAGGCAACCATTCCTCCATAAGAGAGCATTTCTGGAAAGTTTTTAGAAAAATTTTTTATGTTTTTTGTACATTATTCTAAATAAATAAATAAACCTGGAAAGTAAAATATTTTATATAAAAATAATGAATATTACTTATAAATATAATCAAGAAAATTAAATTTTATAAGGATTAAAATTGTACATGATCAAATTTATATATGAAAAGTTTATCTTACATAGACTTAATAGTAATAGTTTTGCAACAAAGAAAACTCACAACAAATGAATCTATAACCGATTACTATCATACGAACAAAAGTTCATCTATAAAATCTTGTTTTAATCAAAGAGGTGAGAATTGATTTAGGAAAAGTAGATTTTAGTAAAAGAAACATAAATATAGAAAACAATGAAAAGTATTTGACAGTATTTATAGAGACTAGTGAAAGAAGTGACTTAATAAGTTTGCCTCTTGAGATCTTATCAGTTTTGGAGTAATGTTGATTTCATGATTATTTTTAATTAAAAACCAATAAACTTTATCTTTTAATGTTTGTTTTCATAATATGAAGTCCAATTGTTCCCTAGGATTAAAAGTGGGGCTTTGAAACCATTTGCTTGATCAAAGTAATGTTAAAATTAACCCAAACAGTGGGCTGAAGTATTCTGGATCTTTGACTTGCTTGTTGTATGGCAAAAGCTAATTCATAGCCACATTTCGTGGGTACTGCTTTGTGCATAGCATTGTGCAATGCAGTTCATGGTCCATGAAAGGTTCATGAATTCTTCGGACAAAATGTGTGATAGGTGTTAGCACCTCCCTTTTGCCGGTATAGAAACTTTACATCAGCCTGGTGAAGTAACTCACTCGAAAATGCCCACCTCTTTATGGATTTGTCTCCCAAGACCTCTTCTCATTCTGTACCACTGCCATCTACATAACCGCTATCCTAGGACAAAGCCCTTGGGCATCATTGACATTCAATTCTCAGTTCTGTTAATAAGTAGTGGAACACTGCATTAGTGTTCTGAATAATTTGTTACCATCCTTATAGAATGATCATATTATTATGCCTATTGTCACATGACTTCTTGCAGAATCTCTTTATGTGAGTTTATTCCTCTTCTCTTCCTGACATTCAGCTTAGCCATGACTTACACTGTCACAAGCAAGAATGACCCAAGTTTCCCTCAAACCAAACCCTTCAGAATCAGTGCATGTTTCTGCCATTGTCTACTTTCTGTTTATGTAGTCCTAAGCTTTGACATTGTCAATATTCTGAGGTAGATACGTGTTGAAAGTGGTAGTGGAGATAGAGATTTGTCCTGTGAACTGTAGGATGCTTAGTATCATTCTGACTTCTACCCACTAGATGCCAGTAATACCCTCCTCTCAACTGTGACCACCCAAGATGTCTACAAATATTAAAGCACCCTGGGAGGTGAAGTCATCCCTAGTTAAGAACTATAGCTTTACCATGATAATGACCTGCCCAAAGAAGCTGTGTTTTTATCCTTCATTTTAGAATCTAGGTTTAGATTTTAGAATCTTTTTCTTTCTTTCTTTCTTTCTTTCTTTCTTTCTTTCTTTCTTTCTTTCTTTCTTTCTTTCCTTCTTTCCTCTTTCATTCATCTATTTATCGTATCTATTTATCTATCATCTATCTATCTATCTATCTATCTATCTATCTATCTATCTATCTATCTATCTGAGAGGCCGACTATGCTATACATAACACATATGAGAAATAAATCTTTTTTCATGTAAGTCTCTTAGATTTTGGGGTTGTTACATAACATAACATAACATAACATAACATAACATAACATAACAAACATAGTGAAATCTGAATGCTATAGACTTATAGCAGGAAGAGCAGGGGCATCTTATAGATCATCATATCATGCTTTAAGTTAGTTTAATATATATATATATATATATATTATGATGATTAATAAACCATCAATTAATAATTGAGTAGTATTAAAAAGATCAATATTAGTCAAATAGACAACCTCAGATTTACCAACTTTGTCTTCTTACACCTGTTGGGAATTAATAAGTTAAGACAAGAGTAGTTTCCTATTTGTATAATCAGTTAGTTTTTGTCCCTTAGTTGCCAAGGGGGACATGATGGATCTGGGAAGCAAGGGTAAAGGTATTGTGGCATTTGTAGAAGTAGATCTTGCCCCTGACTGTTGCTATTGGCTGGGGATCACATTTCTCAGAGCATTAGAACCTCACCTGAATACTTTACAGAATGCTTGAGTCAATTACTATATAGAAAGTGACTGCAATGATGCCTATCATATTTTAAGTAATAAATGCTAGCTTACTGTTGATATTATTACTATCTTGGAGAAATTAATAAATTCTAAAATTTCAGCACAGTACCACATTTAAAAATTGCTTGCATTTAAGTATTTTATATTCACACTATGTATTCGAATATTTGTTCTGTTAATTATGTGACAGTGACATGTATGTACAGGGCATGTTTCTTTCCACCATAACAGAATTTAGAAACACCCCACAAGCTATCCTGCTTCTCAATGTCTGAGTTACAAATGAGGTTACATTTGAAATTATGGCTTTCTTTAAGGGCCAAAAGAAATATCATAGATATTTATATGTAGTACTTGAATATCTGATAAATTTATAGGAAGTTAGTACTTGTTAGCTTTTTTTGATAACAATAAAAAGACAAAATCTTAGAAAAAGGTTGGTCTGAAAAAAAATTATAGAGAATCTCTCAAGTGTGACCTGAGAGAGTAACAGTTCATTAATGTACCCAAGGTCAAGTAGCTGTTATATGGCAGAATAGAGGCATAATCACTGACCAGTGTTCAGTGGTGATTGGATATTTGATTTGTTGGGGTCATTTGAATTAATGCAGTGGTGTTTTAGCCAGCTGTGTGTCCCATCCATTCTGTTTACAGAAGTCCCTTCAAAATCTAGTTAAGGTGGTCAGTGGGAAGCTCAGAGACAGAGGGGCCTCTAAAGGCAATCCAGCAACGCCACACACACCCTTTTGGTCCTTGGGCACCACCAGGGTATAGAGAGAACACTGTTCAAAATCGAAAGACCTTGATCCAGCCAGGCATGGCAGCATATCCCTGTATCCCAGCATTTAGAGAAACCTGATTCAGGATGATTACAAATTCTAGTCTTGTCTGGGCAATTTAGCAAGCCCTTGTCTCAAAATAATGAATTTTCAAAAGGGTTGGGAATGTAGTTCAGGGGTCAGGTGCCCCATGCTGGTTCCATTCCTTCCCTCTCATCTTATGAGGCATCATTCAGATATTGTAACCTTTTAAAAATACATAATGACAAATGCATACAATCATCTACCACCGCCACAATATAGGTAGAGAACAGTACTATAATTTCCAAATCTTACTTTTTTATTTTTTTCCCAATCCTCAGGTCCTGGCAACCACTGGCCTATTCTCTGCCCCCGAAGTCTTGCCTCTTTCAGACTGTCATAGAAATGGACTCTTGCATTGTGTGATTTTGGCTTCTTTCACTTAACATAATGCATGTGAGATTTGTCGTGGTCATGTTCTTATTATAGACTGCAGATCTGTGAGTCAGTTTTTTAGCTTCTTTGATCCTTAGTGTCTTTACCTATAAAATGGGCACACAACTTACTTAGCATTTATGATGTCTGCCTTGGAAGAAAGAATGTACACACATGCATTAGGTAAGAGGAAAAACACGTGTACAAGTCTGTTACTCTTTTGAGGTTGCCCTTTGAAGAGATTCCAGGCACAAAAGTAGCCCTTTTTGTAGCCTAAACTCCACAGAAGCTTTGTTTGCTGAGTAGGGCAGGAACTGCCATCACTGTTAGACTTTTCTCCAACTACAGGACTATGTGACATGATTCAAAATCTTACAGGAAACATTACCTAACACGGACTGTACCCAGGAAATATAGACCTCTCCATCATATTCCCCCTCCTAGGCATGGGAAAGTCTAACCTGTCTCCAGAATACTTTTATCTCTTTGGGTGAAAATCAATTTTCAAAACACAACTAACTAATAATAGTAATTGTATTGTGGAGAAAATAGGATTTTCTAACATAAGGAGCACCAAGCAGTTTGACAAGAAGACAGGGCTTCTCTTGGCTCAAAGTCACAGGGAGGAGTGTGAAAGCCAGATTTGCATTGCCTTCTGAGTGCTGTGTGGTTGTGAGTTGCAGAACACAAATCACCAACATGTATTTGCTGGGCACTTTTGCCTGGCTGTGGAGCACTGGAGGTCAGCCTTTGATTTTTCTTTCCCATCCAATGACATGTGCCTGGCAGATCATCAAAACTAGTGAAGATACAGTTCATAGCCAGACAAGGAAAACAAACAGCCGGGGTAAGGGGGGGGGGTTGATACTATCTGGTCCTGCCGTTAATTATGTCACTTTGCCTGATCCACGAAACAAGGGGGTTGTAATATGTTACCATGGAGTCTCAAGTTATCTCCTGAAGGACCCAGTTAGGCTCCCAGCTCAGAGCACCGGGGAAGAGGGAGAAGAAAGTAACAATCCCGAGCCTTCCAGTGAGAGCCTTCAGAGAAGCTCACTCTTTCCAGCACTAGCTGAATAGGATTCCAATAAACATATTGCTGAAATGTTTGTTTCCGGGTGTCATTTTAGACTGCAAGTAGCTAAAACAGATCCGGCTCCTATATATAGATCCTGCATTTGGTTGTGTTCTGGGAGGCTTTTATTACTACGCTCCTTGGCTGGCACCCAGCTGCGCTCTTCCCTCAAGGATGAGATTTTGGAATCAGAAAGTCAAAGAAGATCAGTGACCATATTAAGGGGTCTCTCCAGTTTCTCTCTCTCCCTCCTTCTGTCTCTGTCTCTGTCTCTGTCTCTGTCACTGTCATCTCAGTCTCTCTCTCTCTTCTTCTGCTAATGCTCCATTCTGCAGGTGAATACCAGCATAGACTGGTTTTTTTCTTTCCTCAAAGCCCCCTAATAATAATGATGACAATGCTGATGGACACTCACCAGCCCCACAATGACAGAAAATATAAGTAAACACCACTGATATCCTGGGTTTCAAGGGAACGTTGTAGAATCTGAGCTGAAATGATGTATAGAGTGTCACAAACAGTCCAATCACTAGGTAAGAAGACCTGGGACCCTTTGTGGATAGAACAAAGAGAGGGGCTCCTGAGGGTGGGATGCTTTGGGAGAGTAGCTGAGTGCCTCAGTTCACTGATGGGTTCTCCAGGGAACAATATGCTAGGGAATGAAAGGTGAGAGAAGGGAGTGGAGGTGGGTGTTAGAGGAGAGAATGCTCAGGGAAGGAGGAGGGGACAGGAGTTTCCCTATAGAGGCAAGGTTAACGCCAGGTTTCCAGAAAATGTGCCTGGTCACTAAAGAGACAGTCCCTCTGCGGTGTGTCCTTTGTTTTCTCTGCCCAGTTCACAGTAGCTCCCTCCACCTGCTCTGTGGCTCCTCCACGTTCACCGACAGGAATCTAACTGCTCTCCTGGTCTCCATGTTTTATGTGCCTCACCACCTCTCTCTCTTTTCCCTCCCTCCCTGGCTCCTTTCTCTCTCTTCTCGCCCCTGTCCCTCTCTTTGCAGTCCCTTCTCCTCTCAGCCTTTCTCTGTTCCCCAGTCCCTCTGCCCTCCCTCTTCCATCCCAGTCCTTTCCCCTCATCCCTCCCTCCCGCCCCTCCCTTCCCCTTTTCTCCTTTCTGTCCTCACTCCTCCCTCTTCCTTCCCCTGGCTTCCCCCCTCGCCCCCTCTCTCCCCTTCTCCCCAGTCTCTACTTTCCCATCTCCCCATGCCCTCTCCTGTCTCCTCTCTCTTCCCTCATCCCCTTTCCCTCCCTCTCCCTCTCGTCCTGGTCCTTGTTTATCTGTAAGCTCCAATTTCTAGCCTTATAGATTTACCTGCAGAGCAAGTCACCGCTCCTCTTGCAAAAACTGTTTAAGAAATCCATATCCTCTCCCTTCATTCCTTGGGCATTTCAGAAATGATATTCCTCCCCCAACTACCCCCGTCAAAATAAAATGAATTCAGCCAGCTCCTGCTGTGTGTCCTTAAATTCATTCCCTCTAGCTTCGCTGGTTTGAAAGCCTGTACCCTAGAAGGGGCCTCCTGCATTTGCTGGCAACCCTGCTCGAGTCTGATCGCCACAGATAGTGCTTTGGAGTAAAAAAAGGGGGAAAAACCCTCTCGTTGGAGATTTCAAAACAGATTCTACCAGCTTTCAAATCTGTGCACTTGCCAAGTGGCGGAGTTTGAGGGAGAGGGGTTGAGGACTTGGGGTGTGGGTGTTTGTCATAAACAAATAAGCAACAGAATTTATATATGTATAAATTTGGGCTTCCCTTGGCATGTTTGGTGTCTCTCTCCCTGGCATCCAGGGTGGGTGCTGTGGAAGTCTGACTCCTCTCAGACTTTTGCTTGGGTTCGGGGTGTGTGTGTGCCTGTGTGTGATGGAATTGAGGAGGGGGTGCTGTGTTTTTGATCTGATTCACTTGACAGATTCTTTGAATCCAGCCTACCTTTCCGCACATGTCAAACAGATGGGATCATTGTTAAAAGCCTTGAGAGCAGGGCTGAGCGGTGGGTAAGGCAGGGAGAGGGAGACAGGAGGGGCAGGAGGGGAGGGAGGGGGCACCTTCTAGTGGCTTTGTGTTTTCACACATTGGAACTGACAGGAGCCCTTCTTCTCCGTGGGTGGGGGAATGTTTGGGGGTATGGGGGCTGATGGAGGGGGTGGAAAGAGAGAGAGGTGGGGTGTTGGTGGGCAGGGTTATGATGTCACAGCCAAAGTTACAACAGGAGGAAAACACAGAAATGGTTCAACATTTTTTTTTTAACTTTGGACTGCCAAGAGCTGAAGGAGAGTGGTGAGCAAAGGAATGAAGGAGAGAGAGAGAGACAGAGAGAGAGAGAGAGAGAGAGAGAGAGAGAGAGAGAGAGAGAGAGAGAAACTAACTGGAAGCTTGAGTTTTGTGTTGCTTCTTGAAATCTTATGAATGGATTACTAGCAGCTGAGAGCCAGGAGAGACCTATAGGGGATGCAAGATCACTTACACACTAAAAGGGGGAGAAGAGCAGGCGGAATCCTTCTTCCTTGCTGTTACCCCTCCTTCCTGAAATGAATGGTAGGAAACCTTTATCAGAGGGTCTAGGGGTGGCATGGGGGAGGGGAGTACTGCCTTCTCTTTTTCTTACCTGACTGTCTTCCCTCCTCTTGAACTAAGCCTGGTCTTCCCACTTTTCTTCAGCTCTCTCTCTCTCTCTCTCTCTCTCTCTCTCTCTCTCTCTCTCTCTCTCTCCTCTCTCCCTTCTTCCCCTCGTGTCCCTCTGATTTTCTTTACATCCTCTCTCCACCCAAAGAAGCCTCTGTCTTTATTCTTGATGGGCTTCAGAAAAGAAAAAAAAGAAGAAGAACCGAGTCAGAAAAGTGAATAGAGCTAGGGAAATGAGAAAGAGAGGCGGTCCAGGACTGAGAGATCTCTGCTCAGTAATATCCACGTGCCTGCTGATAGCTTCTTTGGGGACTTTGAGGATTCAGAGGATGCTACACAGGGAAGCAGCATGCCAGGGACAGGGTGTTTTGTATGCAGCTTTTAGAAAGCAAATAGACCAGTCATTATCTGGGTTAGAGGAGTTTAGAAGATAATGAGACCCAAAGCAGAGGAGATAGTGTGATCTTACTCCAAAGTATGTGGGCTGTATGTTTTAGGTGTGGGCAGCACAGGCAGTGACTTTGAAAGTGCGAATCATTTGCTTGTTCCTTAGGTGAAGGACCTAACCCATTTCTCTACCTGTTTTGTGACACCTGTGGTCAAACACACTTGCTTGCCTCAGCAGTTAGCACCCTGCTCTGTATGTGCCCGTGTGTTTGTGTACATGCGCATGTGTGTAAAGGGTGGGGACTGGGAAAGCTGGCATCTAAACAACTAGGCTAACATGACAGAGGTTAAAATCCAAGTGTTTACTTCCCTACTCTCTGCACTCACTTGAGATCAACTGAAAAAATAATTCTTTGAGTTCAGCTGTTCAGTTTTGTAAATTACTTATTTTGAGCATCTCATTTGTTTATTTGCTCACTCAGCATATGGTGACTTTTACTAACTTAAGATTGAGAAACTCCTCAGGAAAAAAAGAAGATTTATGTGCTATGAATTTATGGGATTTCCATTTAATGTGTCGCACAGCAGGATAATTGATTTCTTCTTCCTCCCAATGTCCAACATGAAGTGAATTTGGAGTATTGTTCTTCTAAATGATTGATTGAAATAAGAAAAAATACAAGAGGTTTATGTCAAAACAAAAGAAGGAAGATGTGAGTGGCTCCTGAAAGCTTAGAGTGGGCTTATTAGGCAAGTCTGATCAAAATGTGTGTGTGTGTGTGTGTGTGTGTTTGCGCGCGCGTGCGTGCGTGCAAGAGGAGGGGGGAGAAAACACAGGAAGGAGTGCTCCAAAACAGTATTGATTGTTTGCTATTGATTGTGTAGGCTGCAGCTGCTGAGAGAGAAAGCCCGAGGAGATGTTTCCTGGGGAAACCAAGGGTGGTGTTTGTCCCCTGTGTCTCTGAGAGGTGGGGAGGTTTTCAGGAGGAAGGAGGGGACAGGGAGTAGGTGGAGTGATGCACCAAACTTATTAGCTTTGACATCATCATTGTCTTTAAATGAAAAAACAAGAAGATAATTACGGGCAGAGAAAAAGAGAGAGAAGGGGAACAGGAGAGAACAGGTCCCTTGAATATATGCTTTTCATTTTGTTCTTTTTTCATCTTCCCAGAGACCCTCAAGACTACAAGAAGGTGAAATCAAGAGCTGTCAGACTCATTTGGTTAGGAGAACAGCAGACTGGCAACCGGGAGAACTTTACAGAGACTT
Organism: Cavia porcellus; assembly: GCF_034190915.1. NCBI lineage: Eukaryota > Metazoa > Chordata > Mammalia > Rodentia > Caviidae > Cavia > Cavia porcellus. The sequence continues at coordinate 9,589,787 of NW_026947512.1, read as the reverse complement.
AGAACATACCAACAAGTTGGAAAGGGATTAAAAAAAAAAAAAACCTTCAAGCATCAACAATACTGAACTCCAAGCTGAGGGCAAGAATCTAACCTGCAAGGGTGGACTGGAAGCTGGATGCAGACCTGACTGAGGACACCTGCAGTGAAAGTTAAGTACCAGCCTGGGCTTCTGTGCCCCCAGATTCTTTGTACATTTTTCATCAATAACCATTGCATTTTGTGTCTCTATAAAAAAAAGTTTTCCTAGGCATTTGTTTTAAGGTGAACATAGGTTGGATTAAGGGTTACAAAAAGAGAAGGTAACATCTAGGGAAGGAAGAAGAGAAAGAAATGAAAACTAGAGAATGAGATTACTTTGATTGACTTCTGGTAGCCAGGGGTATGTGTTTGTGAGTGTGTATTTGAGAGAATCTGGCTTATGTCATATACTTCTAGTATCAGAGAGGGGAGGAGTTATTGAGGAAGGAAGAAAAAGAAAAAGAAGAAACTTGAGCTTCTGGGAAGACATTCAAAGGAAACAAGAGCAATTAACTTCATTCTGCAAGGACTAAAATAGAGGTGGAAGAGAAGTCAAAGGAGCAGAGTGAGAGGATCATACATAGTGGGAGCAACACAGAAGCCACACTGGCACAATTTCCATGCCAGGTAGCCGGAAGAGGTACTCCTTTGGGGCTACTTGAAAAAGTTTGGTTTGTGAACAGAACAGTTTCCCTGGTAACTGCAAATCCTTTGCTAACCATCTCTTTCTCCTCTTCCCATCTCTCTGGTGTGGTACCCGAAATTGACTTCTGGCTCTCTAGGAAGAGCTGTGGGAGGCATGATGTGTTTAAAGATCCTGAGACTAGGTCTGGTGGTCCTGGCTGGATGGGCTTTCGACTCTACCAGCTCTGAGCTAGGCTGGACTGGCAAGAAACCCATGGCTCAGAGGGGACGCCTGAAACACGTGCTTCTGGAAGGAGAACATTGTTGGCTGGGGGCTAAGGTTCAAAAACCCAGAGCTGCTCCGCAGCATCACCTCTTTGGGGTCTACCCCAGCAGCCCTGGGAACTACCTGAGGCCCTTCCCTGTGGGGGAGCAGGGAACTCATCACACAGGACACCGCAAACCAGATGCTGCGGGAAGGGCTGCAAGTCGTGTTTCCCCAGACCTGACTGGGAGTACAGAACTGAGGAGAGAGGTTGAGCAGCCAGCTGCCCCGTGGGTAGGGGATGGTCCTATTGGGCAATCTAAGCTGCTAGAAGATGATGACACTTATCTTGGCAACCAAGGATCCAAGGAGCCTCTAGGTAAGGCTGCATTGCGGGAGAGCTCAGCCAGATTCCCCATTGCTACCAACTTTGCAGACCTGAAGGAACCGGAAGCAGCTACTCAGAGGAAGGGCTGGGCCAAGGCCAGGCATCCTCGGCAGGTGGTGAAGAGGCAGGCAGAAGGTGTGCCTGGAGACCCGGATACTGCCCCTTGGCCTTTCCAACCTTGGCCTGAGGACCCACTTACACACAGGGCTCAAAGCAGTCCATTGGAGGACAGCATCCAAAATGGTGGAGGGAGCCTTGACTGGGAAACTGAGACCTTTAACCCCCAAGGAGGACTGCCTGTCTTGTACTTCTCTGGGAGGCGGGAGCGGCTACTGCTGCGTCCAGAGCTGTTGGCTGAAATTCCCAGGGAGGCGTTCACAGTGGAAGCCTGGGTGAGACCAGAGGGAGGACAGCACAACCCAGCCATCATCACAGGTAATGACTCACCCCTGAGCTTCTGGAGGTCTGGGGTATGGTGGGCTCCGTCTGTGATGCAGTTGGGTACAGGAAGCCACAGGGGATGGGGACAGAACAGGCAAGCCTGGGAGGGCTGGTCAGGGAGAAGCTGGGGCTATTTTTTTCTTTGTTTGTTTGTTAGTTTTTGTTTTTGCACAGCAGGATTCTAGACACTATTGAAAGGAAGATAAATACCCTGTTACCACAGTGGCATTTGACCCACATTTTGACCTCATGTGTTTCTGTACACATGGTGCTTGCACTTTGTAGTCCTTCAACCTAGCTCTCACCTTCTGTAAAAGGAAGGGACTTGGGGTTTTTCATCAAGAGAGCAGGGGTGTTACACTGTTTTTTTGTAGTTAGTATGGGATGATCAGATATCATTGAGAATAAATGCAAGTCCAAGGACCTGAGCGGTGAGTCATGCGTAGACCGATCCTGGCTGTGAGGGAACAGGATGCCAGGTAGACAGTCATCAATCCTGACTGATTGCCTTTTCTCTGAGCAGCCTTGGGGCTAGGCAGAAAGGTAGCACCTGTTCAATGCCCTGGGGTCCCTTTACTTTGTCCCAACAGCCATGTGTACATCCTAGCAACAGCAGGGTCTGCTGGAAGTGGTGAACACTTCCAAGCCAGAATCCTGGCAGTTAGCCCTTGCTGTTGTAAGAAGGTTCTAAAACTGAAACCTTGTGTAATTATGGTGTTAATCAGAGGCACCTGTCTGGGACTATTACCTATATTTATTTTCTGCTATTTATAGATCTTGGCTTTTATGAAAAGTCACCCAGAAAGAGAAGAATAGCATAAAATGAGTCCATTGCTTGGTTGATTGCTAAGCAGTTCAGCTACACCAACCCATGTAGAAAGATGCCCACCCCGCTCCCCAAGATGTCTCCCTTTGCTCACTCAAAATGTTGATTTAAAGCAGGGGGTAAAGATCAGACATCACTCACTGTCTTATTCTCATTTTGCATCCCCTACGAGAGTACTTAACACAAAGTAAGGCACCTAGTAAAATCATTTCATCTTAATTTGCATTATCCATAACCCTCTGACATTTGTCATGATACTGATGGAGAAACTGAGGCAATAAGAGGCATGCCAGAGGCAGACTGGGGCTAGAACCAAAGCCCCTGAATTGCTTGACAACTCTCTAAACTGAAAACTTCTCAGGTTGCTGTGTCTCTGCAAGTAAGTTTCAGACCAAGGAAAGAGATCTGGAAGGAGGGAGTGTCTTCCAATGGGGTGTTGCTGGAACATCCCTTCGGACACTCTGTCTCCCCCTCTTTGGCTGTGCTTTCTCCTTTGGAAGCTGGGATTCCCAGACACTGAGCACTCTCAAGTCTTGTGGTTTTGCTTTATTTTATTTTTGGGTGGGAGAGGGAGTGAGGAAAGGGGAGAAAAAAGGGGCTGGGCTGTAAGATAGGTGGAGGCAGAGAAAGCATAGAAGGAAATCCTTATTCTGGGGCCAAAAGGAAGAAATAATGAGATGATTATCTGATCAGAGTTGGCAGCTTCACAGTTTTTCCCAGATGACATCTTCTTGCCGCCTAATCTTGCTTCCTAGTACCCATCTGCCAGGGAAACTGTGTGCTTGCAGTCTAGACTGAGACCCACAATTCTACTAGCCCCTCCTCTTGCAGTAGCTACGGAGGGACCTGGGATCAGTTCCCTGGCTGTGAAGAATTAGAGAGGGATCCAACAAGAATGCATGTGGGAGGGACTGAGGGGCTATTGCTTTGGGTTATGAAAGCTCTAACCTGATGGAAATGGCACAGGACTGTGGGTACCTGAGCCCTGTCCTGTTTCCCCATATGTCTTCTGTCTCATGCGTACACGGAGGTGTGCAATGCCATGATTTGACCTCCCAGCTCCTCCACTGTGTCCCTCTTCACCTTGTCCTGCTGTCTGTCGCCATCAGCTCCTCTGCGTTGCTGCAGCACATGCTCCATGCATGCTTCTAGGTGCTCATCTGAACTCTGTTAACCTCTGGAAGCATGTAAAATTGGGCAGGAAATCGTTTGCAGACACTCTAGCTTCTGAGGTTTCTTTCCCTTCAAATTCAAGTGGTCTCTGTGGCATGCTTAGACTTCCCTTGGATGACTCCTACAGAGGGGCTGAGCACAGAGAACACCCAGGTCTTCCCTCCTCAACACACATGTTTATACCTTTCTTCAGTTTGAACACAGTAGAAAATACATATCAGTAAGGATTTAGGGTAATAATGTGTCAAAGATAAGCACTGAAAACAAAGTGTTCATTCTTTAGGGTTCTAGCAAGGGGATCCTGAGAAGTCAGGTATCCTTGTCTTGTCTCTGTGCTTGACTACTTATTTTCATTGTGGAGCCAATGCTGAGGATTGAAGTTGCCAAAACAAATTCTCCACAAGATTAGTGTTCAGTTTGCAGTGATCTATTCATACCCATCGACAGAAGCCCACCTTCTCTCTCTTCCTCTAACCTTAGTTGTTGGGAACTACAGACAATCACCTGTGACAGTCTGACTACTCTGGGAAGGACAATCCAAAGTGTTCCAAGACTTGGCTTCTTTGCCTTTTTTCCAACAGCTCTCAAACCTCAACTTTTAGCTATCTAACTTAAACTAAGTTTCCAGTCCTCCATCTACCAAACTTGGGGTATTTTCTCTGCAGCAGAGATTCAAGCAATTCAGACACAGCAATCTTTGTAGAACCCCCACCCCCACTTGGCCTAGGGACCTTAGGGAATACTTCTCATGTCGGCACTAGGTGGCAGTGTTGCTTCGCACACAAACTAGGAAGAGGCCATTGGGGTATGTCTGCTTTCCTGAAGGACTGTCCTGCCTGGCCCCTGGGCCGCAATTAATCACCCTCTTCCAGAATGTTGTTGGTAGACAGCCTTTGGGATCAGTTTCATCTAAGTCTTTTTTGCAGGGCCTATGTGAAAGGGCTAAGGTGGCACTTTTGGAGTTGTGACTAACTTGCTCTCCTAGTAACAATAAGGAAAACAAAATCAAGCAGTTACCCTCTCTTTCCACCCAAGCACCCATATTCTTTCAAGACAGGGCTCCTGAATGGAATGGATTGCCAAAATGCTTTCAATGAGGATCAAGGGCAGTTCAGGGCTCACAGAATTTGAGGACTGAAAGTCTCTCTGGCTTTGGGGCTAAGGAGTGAGTTGGGAGTACCTGGGCTTCCTGTATGGTGTGGTAGACCTGAAGTTGTCTGCCCCACAGCTGAAGCAGGTCAATCAAGGCCAAGGGGACACTGTGTGCAACTGCTCTGCTGTAGGGGCCTCCATGATGGCAATAATCCAGAGCCTGGGAGGTCACAGCGTTGTAGCCACTGCATAGTAGCTGAGGTCAGGAGTCCATTTGGTAGAGCTACTGAGACTGAATAGCAGAATAAACCAAATGCTGTCTTATTTGGTGTGAACTCTTTGAGCTCCAGCACCCAACCCTGAACTCATCCTGTTTCCTTTCCTCCTTCTCAACTTCCTTTCCTCGTCTTCAACCCCAACATACACAAAAGAGAAAATTTTAATGGGTTCCTCAGTACCCATAATTGATTTCAAATGTTCCATGAAGTTTCCCAGCTGAATAACTACCTGCAGCTCCAAGTTTCAGGAGACTGAGTCACTAAGTCCATGGCAGAATGCAAGCCTGAGCCCAGGTTTCTGCAGCCAGCAAATATTTATCGAGTGTCTTGCCATGCAGGGTGCAGCAAGTCACTGTGGGGAACACAAAGAGATCTAAGATACTGTCTGTGATGTGAGGCAAGTTTTATGTCCCCCAAGCATCCAAATATTAGGGCCTATCCTATGTAGAGTTTGGGAGACAGACAAATATGGAATCAGACTTCTCTGGCACTTATCAGAAGTGTGACTGTTGGTAATTTGTTGAGGTCTTTGAAGCTCTAGTTTCCACTAATTGAAAAAGACAATGTATAAATATATGACTCTATTTAAGTAACATTTAAAAATCTGAAAAATGAAAGAAAATCAAGAAGACAGAAGAGAGAAAGACTTGCAGATTGCTATGATGCTTAAATTAGTCATGTAGGTAAAGTGGGTCTAATATCTAGAACTCTTTTTACCCTCAGCCCTTTGAAACTATTTTTATTTGAGACTAGGTCAGAGTCACTAAGTGGCCTGGGTTAGCCTGGAACTTGCAGTCCTCCTGCCTCAGTCTTCCAGAGTGTTGATATTGTGACCAATGGGATGCATGTATGACATGACACTTAATATCAGTGAGAGGCCTCCATTGCTGAAAGCAGAGTATTAATTCACTCCTTAAGTTTTCATTTTTCTTTAGGTGAGACATTAACTTTAATTCTATAAGAACTTAGTTTGCTAACCTGTAAAATGGGAATGGTAGCAAATAGGTTTTCTATTTAAGGCATTAAGATAATTAAAAACCCTGAAATCAGAGATCCAAAAGAACCATTTACTTTATTTTAAAAATATCATTTGTTCTTTTTCAGCCTGGTCAGTATATTTCAAATAAACTGGACAATAGGTACTAAAACTTCTTTGGAACCATAAACACTTTTGAAAATCTAATATAAGCTATACTTACTCTTCAGCAAAATGTACATTTGTGTGGGTTCCACAATGTTCAGAGCTTTCTAGATTTCCTGTTGGTCAGGTCTCTAACACCTAAGAAGTAAGATTTTACAGGATGTTTTTCCGAGTAAGGTAATTTTATTCAGGTGGGAGGGTTTTGTTCATGTGGAATATGGAGCTTTGGAAACGGATTTGCTCAGAAATAAACAGAATGTAAAAAGGGGCCACTCGTGCTGTAGCTGTGATTACCCAAACAGGCACAAGTGTAGGTGGAGAGCCGAGTCCCCGCCTTTCCTGGAGCTCCTCCAGGGATGAGGTTCCCAAGTCTCTCCTCACTTGTCTCTTCTGATGTGCATCAATGACAAACTCAGATATTTATCCTCATAGGACCCCAAGGAAGTGCCCACTTCCTTTCCTGTGGAATTAATTCAGTGCCTTGACCTGGACCAAGGGTGCAGAGAAATGGCAACTCTTGGCATGGAAACTCCATCAACACTGCTGTCCTCTGGGGATTGGTTTGCCCCTCACAATGGTCGTGAGACTCCCGACTTACACAATGTGATGGTTGTAAATGTGTCCTGGTCCTCCGCTCTCTCCCTGATTGCCCCGTGAGAAAGATCTCTCACATCTGCCTTCACAATTCTTTCTGTGTGCTTTCCTGGGTAATACTGCTTCTTGCCTTGTTGGTTAAACATGTGTCTCATTTTCATCAGTTGAAAATTTTCCAATGCAATTGTCTGCTAAATGCTGTTCTGGTTTACTTTCGTCATTTAAAAATATCTTCTACAGCATTGGACACCCAGGCTGTGATTACAGAATAAAGTAGAAATTTAGATTGCTGGATGCCCATTAGAGATGAATAGATAGGTGAATTTCCTGAAGCTAGAGGCACTTTGTGAAGAACCAGGACAGTGGTTTCAAATTCTACTTCTGCTCCCTACACAGGTGTCTTAAGGGCTTCTGAGGGAGACTGCTCATCTCAGGGCTTCCCTGTCATCTTCAACTGAAGAGCCCTGATTTACCTGATTCATACGAGCTCCTGTTGTAATTATTTTAAGAAAGGTTAAACTCTTGCATTCCAGAGCAGGTGTTGACATATTAGAGCCAAGACATATTAGAGTCTTGAGCTAAACTCAAGACTGTTTTTGTAAAATTTTACTGGAATACAGCCACACTTATTTGACTATGTGCTCTCCGTGGCTTCTTCCATGCTAAAAGGAAATTTTAATAGTTGTGACAGAGACCCGAAAGCCTACAGAACCTACCGGATCTACTGCTTGTCCCTTTGCAGAGACAGCTTGTCAACTCCTGCCCTTGAGCATTGCTTCTTGAATCTCAGTGTGCATGGATTTCAGCTGGGATAGTTAAAACATTGTGACAGCCCTGGGAGTAGACCGGGCAGCAGATGCAAATAGACTGCGCCCTGCAAAGCTTCACCCATGGGGGATTTCACTGACTGAAGACCCAAGCACTGTGCTTTGAAGTTCCTTGTTGAATTTTCATAGAGACCACATATCCCTGGCTGGCAGAGATAAAGGTAGACAGGGTTTTGGGGACTAAGTCAACTCTGCCTCTGGGGCTATCAGAATCCTTGAAAAATCCTTAACCCTTCTCAGCAGTTTGGAATACTTCCACCACACTTTTCTTCCCTCTCTCTTTCCCTTGGGGTCAAGCTTGCATCATGGGCTCTCCCAGCCTTTCTGGCTCTCTCATATGTTTCCCAGAGTTGTCTCTTCTAATAAAAACCTTGCATATTTCTTCTTGTTATGGTGTCTATTATACGCATTAATTTAGCTCTTTAAGCCAAATGCAGATTTGAACTTAGGAGATCAGGGCAGCCTAAGAGTCACCATGTCTTACAGGCTTCTAGGTATCTCTGCTGCTGCTGCTATCAGTGTGTGGATCATGATTTTCATAGCAAGATTGAAGACGTATGAGTCCAGGGCACAGGGCAGCAGACTTTTTCTGTAAAGAAGGAAAGAGAACAAATAGTACGAGCTTTGTAGGACATGTAGTCTGTGTGGTAGCTCTGTTGCTAGAGCACCAGGGACAGTATGTAAACACAGCAGCCCAGCTGTGATCCAGTAAGACTTTGTTTTCAGAAACAGGTGGCCAGGTAGGTTTTGGTTGTAAGAAGTAGTTTGCACATCCCAGGTCTCAAGGGTTCTCCTTAGGTGCCAGTTTTTTCCCCCCTAATCCTTTTTTGCTTTGTTTCATAGTTCTACAATTTCCAGAAAAATAGCTACAGAATAATGCCCACTGGGGCATTAACAGTGGTAAGAAAACAGTTTTTGTTCAAGTAAAAACAAAACTTCCAGGTATTTCCTTCAGGAAATTGTTGTTCTCATTTCTTGGGATGAATGCTCCAAGTAGAGTTTATATTTATTTATTTTATTTAGTCTTTAATGCTTAAACTTTTATGACATATAATAATAGCATATATTTATGAGGTGTAGTATGATAATTTGTCACATGTATATAGAGTGTAATAAACATTCTCTATAATAATATGTTGAGATAGAACTTGATATTTAAAAGTTAATATAAAGTGTACAAATAGTTTTAGCATATTTGTGCCTAAGAATCATAAAACTGATAGTAACTTCAGGACTTTTCCATCTTATCCAAAAGAAACTGTATCTGTTTGCACTGTCCTTCCTCTCCTTCCAAATCCACTTTAGCTACAAACCTAATCTCTGTCTTTATAGATTTGCATAATTCTAGACATTTTGTTCAACAAGATGTACAGTATGGGCATTTAGCTTTTTTTCCCTTGAGGTTCATCTGTGAGGTTGTATATATCAACACTTCCTTCCTTTTTAGTGCTGAATAGTATTCTGGGGATATATCATATTTTGTTTATCTAGTCATTAGTTGATGGACATTTTGATTGTTTACACTTCAGGCTATTTTGGAAAGCATTGGTATGAACACTGTATATGGGGAGACATCCTTTTTATTTTGGGGTATAGGTACCTAAAAGTGGTATTGCTGTATGTGGCTGTATGATAACTCTGTGCTTAGCATTCTGAGGCATAGCCATTCAACAAAGGAGTTACACTATTCTTCAATGGTCATTAATTCATGAGGGTTTGATTTTATGTTTCTGGTCTACAAAAATGCAATAGGAATCTGTAGTATGACTGGTGAGTAGGGTTTGGCGTCTAGAAGAACCTCAGTGGTCTTGGAGAAATGTGAGGAGAGACGTGTGAGGCCTCTGCTGTCCTGAAGAACCTTTGCTGAATGAGATGGATGCTCAGGAAGCTCCCTACTCTCACTTCTTGAGGGCATCCTAGGACGGATTTTCTCTTCCCTGAATTAGGCTTTGTATGCAAGGCATGCATATTTGGACCTGTGTGTACAACTTTTTGTGCTTTTCTACATGATGAGTCTTAAGTAACACTCAACTCTCAGAAGTCACAGTGCTGTCCATTTGATTCTGATGCATGAATACCTCCAAGCAGGCAAAGAAAGAAGAGAGTGAGGAAGAAGGTGATATTCACATAGCTCCTTTGTAATGCCATGAGCTTCCCTGGGTCATGCCCCAGCTGCATGTACAGGCCCACTATGTCCAGGGCCTGGTATCTGAGGCACAGGCTCAGAGCTGGAGCCTTAGGGCCCTCTAGTTGTCTAGGGTTTGGGGAAGAAGTTTTCCTCTGAGCAGGACCATGTGATCTGCACATCACACTGCAGCTTCTGTGCCGGACATCTGTTATTGCCTCTCTTTCCTTCCCTCAGTCTGAACAGCAAATCAAGTTTACTACAGTAAACCTCTGAAAACTGGCCTGTTTCATCTCAGAGAGAAAACGCAGTGACCCAGGTGCACCAGCAGCTGCTCACTGCCCATCTTCTTTGAGTCATGGGCTCTCTCTAATTTCTCAAAGATCAGACAGAAACCTGCAGCGATGCTTAGTAGTTTAGGGCAGAGCGCAGGTTGTTGGGTTAAAAATATTAGAAGGGACGGAGGAAGGACTGGAAAGTTAGGAATCGCCTTTGGCAACTCAAAAAAGTTGAACTGTTTGTCACCAGCAACACTTTGCCCTTCCTCGCCTCCTGCTACCTCCTTTGTGCCCTTTTTTTTGTTCCACTGGGGCTGACCATCTGATTCATTCAGAACACTTGTGCCAGGAGGTTTGGCTCCTTCTTTTTCCTGTTTTAATCCATGCCTTGAGGAGGCCAAATAAACACCTTATTTGGTGTTTATTAAGAAGAAGGCAACACCTTACTTCGGATCCTGCACCTTTCCCTGGATGTCCATTAGCTTTAGTTCCTGATGTCATAAACAAGTACATAAATCCCCTGCTTCTGCCCCTGAGAACATGGAATTAGGTTACTCTGGGGGCTCATCAAATTTGTTTCTGCTCACATCGTACACATCTTCACTGTAGAACCTTCCAGAAAGCATATTCTTTGCCAAGTTTGTGTCCAAAGAATAGCAGCGTTCTTCCCTTCCCATGTTTACTACCTGCTTTAGAACAATCCTCCTTTTTTGGATTCTTAAAAAAAGAGAACAGCCAGGAAATAAAGCTCAGTGAGCAAACAAAAACATCCCAGTTCTCTTTATGAGTCAGAAGCGAGTGGTGGAGAAAAGTGCTCCTGCTCAAATATACAATATGGCATTTGAAACCCCAAGTCCGAGAATATTTTAAGTTGAAGCATTGCCATGACAACCATTTGGGATATCTAGACCAGTAATTATGGCTCATATGGCTTATTTCTGCAATAGAGGTCTAGTTACCTGATCAGAGGCGATGTTACAGAACTTAAAAGTGATCATTTCTGCAATAGTTTCTCAGTGTTTACTCAATGTTTGCTACTTTTTCTTTCCTCCCTCTTTCCCTAACTTCCTCCTTCCCTCTCTCCCTCCCTGCCTTCCTGCCTTCCCTGCTTCCAGTGCTGGAGACTGAACTCCAGGCCTGCACATGCTAACCAAGTACACTGTATCACTCAAGCTATAACCCAAACCCATATTTGCTAACTTTAATACAAATAATTACTGCACATTCTGGGCAGTTTACGAAGGAAGTTGTTTAGTGCTATATTTTCATTCATTCACTTTTTAACATTTATTGGGCTTCCATTGGACAAATGATCAGGCATCTAGCCACATGCTGGAGAATCATGGATGGCTAGAACAAGGCTATGCCTGAAAAGTGCTAGCCCTGGTGGAGTCAGTCTAAAAATGGATTATTATAGCCTGGCCCAGGGGAGTAACCAGTCCTCACTCTTTACCTAGTAATCAAACACAAAATCACATCTTGTTTGTCTCTATAGTATCTTTTGTTCCTGTTGTATTCATCTCTATAGTTTCTAGCTTAATTTAGGTCGCAGGAATTCCAGCCAGCTCATCCTGCAGCTGTTGAACTGCAACCCGGATAAACCCACGGCATTAACTAAAGAGGAGGGTTTGGAAGGTGGCAGAACTGGAGTAAAGATGAAAGGATAGATGGCACAAGAGCACCAAGCAAACCAGCAGGCCTGAGGCAGGTTCTTTGAACTTAGTAGTCAGCAACCACTGGTGACTTCAGAGAGAGGGATTTCCCTCCAGTGCTGGGGGTTGACAGAAGTATAGAAATTATGGTAAATCGAGATATGAGTGAGGGGAATGAAGACAGATAGCAGGTTTAGTGCATTTTATATGGAAAATCGGCTCTGAAAGGAGACGTCAGAAAGTTTTTATTTTGAGGTGAGAGAGACACAAGGTACTAAACAACTGGTAATGTAAAGCTGGAGACAGCATAAACAAAGGAAAGTAATAGAGGATGAAGAAAGAGAAACATTAACGTGCAAATGCAGGCTCAAGCATTCCAAGAAATTGCTGCATTCCAAGAAATTACTTTTTCTTTGACAAACACTTCTGTTTAGGGCTTTGCAAGTGGCCAGTACATCAGTCTGTTTACAAATACTAACTTAGGTACTACTCAGGAAAACTTGAGGAAAGAGGTGGTGAAATCAGAGCACAGGGAGAAATAGGACACTGCTCAGGGTCGTAGAGTGAGTCCACACAGAGCCAAAGTTGCACAGCTAGAGCGTGCGGAGAGGGCAGAGTCACAGGCTATTCCACAGGGAGTGAGCCAAAATGGCACAGCGAGTTCGCGCCCAGCCACGGTTTGAACCTGCGTATTTTGTCCCTAGAGCACATGTCCTTTCCGTCTCTGTGATGCTGTCGTTAACTTTCCAGCAGGACTGTCAGAGTGAGCTGGCACTTGCCTTACTGCCGAAAGCCCTCTTCTGTCTTGAGCTCACTCTTCTCTAGGTCAGTGAGGGACTCACCCACACAGGCTGACTCGGAGTTTCTCTCTCCCTCTGCTAGACCTCACTCTTTACACACAAGCACACCAGTAATCAAACACAAAATCATATCTTGTTTGTCTCTATCGTATCTTTTGTCCCTGTTGTATTCATCTCTATAGTTTCTAGCTTAATTTAGGTCGCAGGAATTCCAGCCAGCTCATCCTGCAGCTGTTTAACTGCACCAAGGGGCATTTTCTCAAATACCAAGTAGCTCAAGATGCTATCCCACCCCAAATCATTCGATGATTCTGCTTGCCCTTACCATAATGTGACCTTTTCTGAGTCCTCGGAGTGAACCACATTCCCAAGTAAAGGAAGTCTTTGCCTTCTTTCCATGACCCACCTATTACCTGCTTATTATCCCTGTGAAGCTGCCCTTTCACTTTGAATGTCTTACTTTAATCTCTCTACCCATCTAAATCCATCCTTTTAATGTGGTGGGTGGGAATGCTGCGTGGGTAGGTAGTCTTAGATCTAAGGTCAAGCCCTTTATTAGCAGTGTGAACTTGGCAAGTTCAAGTCTCCTTATCTATAAACTAAATCAATGGTGATTTCTGTCTCAGAATTGTGTGATGACTGAATAAATGGAAACGAATCATGGGCTTAGAATTGTACCTGGTAAGCTATAAGTGCTTGGTCAATGCTGGTTGATATTTTCATCATCTCTAATGATGTGTAGTATACAAGAACTCAGAGCTTGCTCTCAGGATGCTGCCAGGCTGGACCGTGCTCTTTGTTCTCAAGGCTTTCTCTGCCCTTTCTAGGCCATGCAAACCCTCCATTCCCCAAACTTTAGTGCATGTGTATCTATGTAATTCAACTTAACATGAATGTGTTTGTAGTGAAACCATGATTAACTGGATTCCAATGAATTGATATTCCTATGTTTTAGTTATTCTGATTTTTAAGAGATAGAAGCATATAAGTAAAACATGAGTTCAAAAGAGAAATCCAATACAAAAATACTGTAACCTTTAATCTGTAGGGTCACCCCAATTCTTTCCATTTTCAAAGGTCATAGTCATAGGTGTGCGATAGTGAGAGGCAGGATGATGACACAAAAGCCCTTATAGATGAACCTAAAGGTTCTAGGCATGGTCTATCAAAGCAACAGAAAACCCAGCCCTGCCTCTCCCTCTCAGATGGGAGAGTGAGGCCCAGGAGGGAAGAATGTTTTCCTGATGTCACACAGGGGCAGGCTGCGACTACACTGCCAAGTTTCTTGGCTTCCAATTTGTTGTTATTTCAGCTCTTCCAGGTTGCCTCTGTTTAATTTAAGCCTCTCACTGAAAAGCAGAAGAAAAATACTTCAGGATTATTTTTAATATGAAAAGAAAAACCCCACAATTTTAGTCTTTACTTAATCTAAATTGTCAATGAATTAGACCACTTATTTCCCTTTGTCCTGTCTCTTTTTCATTTGGCAGCCAAGTGATCAAAGCTGTTTCATGGGAGAGGTTTACTTGAGTCAGCTATAAGCATCCTTTTTGCACACTGGGCTCTGAGCATTCACCTGGCTTCAGTTTGAAAACACACACTCTGTGTTCTCTGGTTTACTCTCGACTCCCATTCTAGTGACTGTGTACCTTTAGGTTCTGACTGCTAATGGGTGAGTATGGTCTCTAGGTCACTAGCTTCATAATACTTTATTACCTAGAAATCAGCTGGAATTTTTATTAATTACTGGTGATTACACGGCAGAGGCAAAACCATTCAGATACTACTGAGCCAGCATCGCCAGTGTGTGTACATTGGGGGGCTATAAGATGAGCGCCATTGCTATGAAAGGAATGCAGGGCCTTATTTTAAGAATGTCTGATATGTAAACGTGTAACCTCAGCTGACCCAGAAGTTGGAAGGCTATTTTCATTGCAAGCTTTTCTTCAGGTTTGCTTTATATAACAGCTTTTGCAATGCCTCTGGATCACTGAGCATATATGAAATGCTATTTAAGCACCTCTTAGGGGAGTGTTGATTCTGTTAACTACATCTGGTAAAAGGACTGTCAGAGCAAATACCAAACTTATTTATTTGACAGAGCAGTGAAAGAACAGGACATTGGTGCTGATACTGCTTACTAGGAGTTACAAAAGAGAGTTTGCAGAGAGCTCATGATAGAGACAGAGTAAGGCTGGAGAAGAAGGGTTGAGGCCAAGAGTATCTGCCTCTCCCAGGGTTAGAAGCCTCTGGGAGCTAAGATGAAGGAGCTCATCCTATTTCCGGCTCTCAGGTGTGTGACTTGGTGCTGCTGGCTCCTATTTTTCATGACCTGCTCCTGCAAAAGCAGAAGTTTATAATCTTTTGTGCTACTATAGTTCCAAACACATGGTTTCCCATTTTTGTTAGGTGGGAGATCAAGTTGGTGAGAAGAGAAGCCAGCAGGCAGCTCTCCACCTCTGGAACAGCTGCCCAGCTCACACCACCTCACATCACAGATGCCCATTAAGTAAACCACAGTCAATCAACCACTGAACACTGAGTGATCCTCATGGAATTCCAGTCATAGGGCAAGAACAGAGCACTGAGTGCTCAGGAAATTTCATGTTGCTTGTTCTCAAAGGCTTTCTAAGATGGTTGAAATGATATTTCAATCAATCAGTCAATCAATAAATTCCACTATTTAAAATTATCCAGGAGGCTATCTTCTCATTCCTCTCCACCTCAATGTGTCTCTCTGTCTGTCTGTCTCTCCTCACACTCCTTTTTTACTTCTCTGAGAATGACTAGACATAAGGAATTAGGCATAAGAAACATCACAGTCTTTATTAAAGTTCAGTTATTTATTTTCTCAAGTGGGGAGAAACAATGTAAAGTTGCTCAAACACAGTAAGATAATGGATAGCATCAGGCTGACGTATTGACTCTAGAGGAAATTGCCCAGGACGAATCAGAGGTGACCAATGTGACGATGGTTCCAGTTCTCCCCAATTTCTGCTAGGCAGGGGGAGGTAAAGAGCAGTGTGATGCTTTATGGGCCTGGGGGGCGAGCCGTATGGGTCAGGTTGGTAACTGCCTCTAGTGTAGGGAGCGAGGGGTGTAGAAGACTGTGGGGGAAAATGTGTTTTTTTTCTCCCTGTTTATAGGAAATGGGGATGTTTAGTGTCACTTAACATTGCCAGTTGGCAGTACACTCTTGGTGACTCTGCTAAGCACCTTTTATAGATTCAGTCCATTAGTAGATTACTTATTTCTACCATGGGTCATGTTGGCCTTGATGTAGTGGGAGAGTGGGGAAGTATAAAACAGAAGCTTGGAAGACAGTTTGAAGACATAGGCCTATGCCTGCTAAAATGAGTGGAAGTCACAATGAGCAACAATATCGAGTGTTTGTTATGGGCTGAGCACTCGTTTAATGGTTTTACATGTGTGAATTCATTGAACAGCCTCCCAAATGCTATAAATCAGTTGCTATTAATATCTCTACTTATGAATGGGGAATCGAGGTTTGGAGAACTGATGTTGCACAGGGTGGTCAAGCTAGTAAATTTGGTTGATCAGGGGTCTCCAGCTCTAGGTCTCAAGTAGGGCAGGGTTCAGCATGTTTCAGGGTTTTTAGTGAAGTGTTTGAGCTGGCTACTCTCAATCACTGTGGATTCCCAGGCCTTGGCAAGTCTGAAACAGTTGGGATGGGGTGGGGTTGTCCTGAGAGAGCGCTGGGAGCGTCCTGAGGCACTGGCCACTCTTTGCAAGGCAGGCTGCAACCCCAAGTTGCCTGTCCTGGTAGTCATTCCGGGTCCCTGGGGGTTAATCTTTCAGCAAGAAAATAGAAACCTAAGCAGCCAAACAGTAGATGCTAAGTACCAAAACCAGGTGACATCTTTCTGGTGTGGCCAAGGAAGCTTCCAACAGGAGGTTCCTGGTGCTCCAGACTCATTTCACGGAAATGTAGTGCTGGACCTGGTTTTTCCCAGCTGTGGGTTTCATTGCTTGCTTCCTGAACTTTCCAAGCAGTGCAAAATTATTTTGATTTGCTTCAAATCCATATAGAAATGAAAACAGCCTACTTTGTATTTGTCTACTAACTTGTCTTTGTTTTTACATTTTTATTATTATAATCTAACAAAATCTGATCAGGTCACTTTCTCCACTTCAGATTTTTTAGTATCTTTTGATTTATCATTCACAAGATAAAGTCAAATCTAGTTAACTCTTATTACCTCAATGTCCTTTGTGATCTATTAAAGTGAACATATTTGGCTTTAATGCCAATGCTTCCATGCAGTATATCATTCATCTATTGCAGTCATTTGTTTTTCCAACAGGTTTTTTCCTTTGGTTTTCTGAGACAGGGTCTTGCTGTGTAGTCCATGCTGGTTTCAAACTCACAACAGGTATTTATGGGGTATCAAAAACGTTTTAGGCTCTGTGCTAGGCATTGGGAAACTGACAACAAAGCAAACAAAAATATACATAATTAATAACATTTTATAGTTTGAGTGTCCCTTCTAGTTAACCTTCATCTGCATTAGTGTACTGGATTTTCAAATGAAGTCGATATTATTAGTGTAATTTTTCAAATATGTGGAGATGTTGTTTATGGCAGAAATTTAAAAATTCTTTTTCCTATTAATCTTCACTTATGAGATAAACACGTATTTGTGACTTTATGTAGTTTGGATCAGTATATGTATAATTTCAGAACCTACTTTGCTTGTCAAAAAATAATCTACAATCATTTTCTTTCTTCCTGAATAGTCTTTGAAAGTGCAATTTTTTAAAGGTAAAAAAATATTTTACTGTATGAGTGAACTCTATTATTTTTCTATTTTAATAATCCTAGCCACTAGATGATCAGGGTGGGATTTCATTTTAAATAATACTGTAGCATATTTTGTATTTCTTTGAACACTTAAAATTGCTTCTCTTCTTTTTTTTTGTTTTCTCATTCATGTCTCTACGTCCACTATGTTTCTTTTTTTCTATTGCTGTCCCCTAATCTTTGTAGGTCATGAGTAAGAAGAGAGGAGTCACAGACTGTCGCTAGGCAAAGGTATATGCTGTGTATTTGCATCTATGTGTGAGCATGTGGGGGTGAGGCTTTGTGTGGATGTTAATTATATTTCAGTCGTACTGATAATGAAGGTCCATTGTCACAGACATGGTCTGCTGATGATATACAGTCTGTTACTCAGAGCCTGAGAGTGTAACTCAGTTGTAGAGCAACATGTTCTCAAATCAAAACCAAAGTAAAATGAAGCTAGAGGGATAACTCAGTGGTAGAGCTCTCATCTAGTGTGCATGAAGCCCTGGGTTCCATCTCCACGACTGCAAAACAAATGGAAAAGACAAACAAAACCAAACAGGAATCTTGATATTCAAAGTGTAGATGAGTTTTAGTACACTGGCTTCACCTGGAAACCTGCTGGAAGGCCAAATTTTAGGTACTAGGTTGAGACCTACACAAATTCAGATCCCTGAGTTTTTCAGATCTGCAATAAAAATCTGAGAAACTTTGGCCTGGAGCTTTTTATCTTTCAGGAAGTCTGTGAGCAATTTTTACCTGAAATCACTGCTGGTGCTACGTAAAGTATAAGGTTGGGGTGGTTTTGATTTAGTTCCCTGCACTGTCCCTAACCCCAATAAATAACAGTGTAATTTCCAACATAGCTACCATATGTCGGCACTGTGCCAGATACCATGCTAACCACTGTCTATAGGTGTTGTATATAAGCTGTAAACTCCCTTTTGTTCCTGTTCCTATTTTGCCATTTCGTGCTTCCCTGCTCTTTCAGGCAATCTCAGAGTATTTCTCTCTTCTCCCTGCACACCTGCCACATCAACTCCCACCCTACACTTGGGTGGCCTGTGGGAAGCCAGCGAAATCCCCTGTCCTGGTTTCTATCAGCTTTGCACATGGAGAGAGCGTGACTAAAGTGAAAAGTGTTCTGTAAGGAGAGGTTGAAAACTTGACTGGAAAGATGGTAGTGAAATGGCCCCCAGGAGATTTTTCCCCACTCTGTGCTTTAATTTGTAAAACTTTGAACTCACAGACAAAAAGCTGGACTTGATCCTGTCTTGAAGGAGAGTTATCTAGAACAGCTGAAAAACACCTTCCCGGGATCTTTTTTCACTTTCTCCCACTCTTCCTGCACACGCGTCCTGCTCTCTGCCAAGCTTGCCTCGTCTTTGATGAATGGCTTCTTTCCTTCTCCTTCTAGGTTCTTTTCATCCCTCTCGTGATCTCTCTGGGGCGCCAGGGTCTTGGGAAAGTAGCTCTGCAGAAGGCAGCACACACGCTTGTGTGGCATCCACAGGCATAATGGACTGAGAAAGGACCTTGCCTTGCAGCAGTCTGATTTATGGTCATGACCTAACCTGGCCCCGTTTTTTTGTTCATTTTCCTCCTAAAAACAAACTTACACCACACAGCATGTTTTTGTAGTTACCAGAGTTGACGACATTGTGTGTGACTCCTCTGTTTTGTTGAGTGGAGTTGCACCTTCCTGGAAATTGATGGGGCTTCTTGGAGAAGGAGGATTTTGACTCCTGACTTAATCTCCAGAGGTGTGGAGCAGAACTCTGCCATGGGGTTTTCCTGGAACTGAGGTTCCACCACTGTGTAGGTGCCAAGAGCATCATGTCTACTTGGATATTTCCTTCACTTTCTGCCATCTTGACTCGCTGTGAGTGATACCTTTTAGGAGACTTTGCTATGAATAAAGGTTCCTGCCAGGATGGGTGCTTTTGCCCAGAATAAGTTCTTAAGTTTTATCATAAGTGCTGCCACCCCATGCATAGGTTGCAAAAGGAAGCAACTCATTACAGGATAGCTAAGGAAAGCCAGCATCCGTGGTTGAGATTTCTTGAGCCCCTTTGGAGGATTGTGCCAAGGCACTTGCATTTACAGGGCTACTGGGGTCTCACAAGACTGGAGAAAATGCTCTTTCTCTAAGTGAAGACTCATAACTCAATTGGACTTCAGTAGTAGAGTGGGTGCATTCTTCTTTAGCCCTCTAGAAAACTCACAGATGTTTTAGATAAACTCTGTTACTAGGAAATTCTCCAGTTTCTTTGTTGATTAATAGCAGAAGTATTATTATTATTATTATTATTAGTAGTAGTAGTAGTAATGGCAGAAATTCAACAAAGATTACAAAACTGCAGTAGAAAATCACTTAGGAGGGTCAGGGAAGATTTCCCAGGTAAGATGAAACTCAGGGTGAATTTGAAGCCTATACCTCTACATAGGAGACAGTGTGGCAGATGTCTCACTGGTGAGGCTGGATTTGTACTGGGCATGTCAGTGTTAGGAAGATGACATGTGGAACACATAGGAGGAGTTGGAGTAGGAAAGTATAAGATACTGGAGTCTCAGCCTGTGTATATCCTTCGATAGGGTACCTTTGGCCTTTCCATTTGTTGGAACATTGGTGTACTCTTGCTGAAATAGATTCTCCTTTGATATGAGGACAAAAAAAGTATGAGCTGGCACCTTCTCCTCTTCGTCATTACCCTGAAATAAGAATGCAAAGAGAGTAGACTCCCAAGATTTCACGAAGAGTTTTTAACTCCCTTTCTTTGTTGACTGTTTCAACTCTTAAGTGACGCGTATGTTGAAGCTGACTGTTTGTTAGCATTGGAAGCTCTGAAAGATTTGCCTTTCATGTCTTAGGTGGATGACAAGTGTCTGCTCATTACAGTATCAGGAGCACTGTGGACATACTACTTCCTCTATCTATCTGGCCTTGTGGTCAGAGGACTCCTTTCTATCAAAGTCATGTGACAGAAGGTTCAACTATGGACATGAGGAGATTTTTGGTAGAGAAAGAGGTAGGTTGACCATTGAGCAGCTTAGAGACAGGAGAGGGTCTTAAGTGGATCATGTCACTTCTCTTATTGAATTGCATTCTCTTTAAGCACAGATTCTTTTTTCACCAGCTACATTCCTTGGGGAAACCAAGAAGAAAGAGAAAACAGAGATGGAAGTCATTGGCTTGGAGCAAGTTTTAAGTTATATGTATCTCACATCAGTCAGCCATAGTCTTGGCTTCAGAATAACAAGTCTCCCCTTTGCCTTTAGGTCTTCTAGAATCATTTATTGTTCATAGTACATCACAGAAGACCCCGTTGTGACTTCCCAGATATTCTTTCAAACATGGTGCAAGGAAGATTGTTGTTTTAGGCTCTGGTCAACAAGAAGATGTAAACAGTTGTGCCAGCCACTATGTTCCCTCCTCCAAAGAATTTCCACCTGTGGGTATCTGCATATTTTGGGGGAGGGGTCAGATCCCTGTTGTCAAGAAGTAACGGTGACAAAATCTGAAAATTCATTAATGATGCACTCACCAGTCCATGGCGCTTCTCTCATTCCTAAATAAAAACTAACAACTTTGTAAATTTTAATTTTATTTGAAATATCTTGGTGTCCTAGAAAGAACATGAACTTTTTTTTTGGTTGAATAGGCTTGGTTTTGATCCTCATTTCTGATATTGACTGGATGCAAGATGGTGAATCACTTGCTCAATTTTCTGATACTCAATTTTGGGAGGTCTGTAAGAGAGGATATTAAAATGCAGTTCATACATTGGTATGCATATATGATTTAATAAGGCTGGTTCATGATCAATTGTTGGGGCATAGAAGACATTTAATAAAAGATAACCCAATTCTCTTACTTCTTGGAATAACCAGATCTTCTGAGTGTAAAGAAATAACTCAAGAAACAGAAAGGAGCAAAATTATTCCTATTCAGGGACCACACTTAATATTTTCATCTAGACACTTGTAACTCTTCAGTTATTGGTTCATACTTTATTAGAATTTTCATAATCACTTTGAGAGGCTGCATTCCAGAGAAAAAAACGTTTTCTTTGATGAAAATTGACTCTATTAATTCCAAATGATGCTAATTGATAAGACAACTGAGAACCAGTGATTTTTATTGAAGATACACATGACTATACTTCTTTACTAAGACACCATGATAGAACATTTTGAGCTGGAAACAGCAATACAATGAATAAGTTATGCTTCTTTTCCTTCTAAGCTCAATTTTAATATGAAATAAGGTGTTCAAGCTCAAATTTAATAAGCATTGATTTATAACAGAAAGTAGTTGTAAGCAATAACTGAAAAAATTACCCTTAAAATTTTAGGCAATGTGGCCCGAATGTTTGGCTTAAACACCACCATCTTTTGAGTTACATCATTTGATCTGATTTTTCTAACCATGGGCTATTGTAGTTCAGTTTGGTGTTGAGTGAGTTCATAAATCATCTTCATGATCTGGTCCCTCTGTTCTTCCCAAGAATGTGGCTTTGATGAATAAGCAATAGTTATAACATGTTTTCTTTTATCACATGTACATCCAAAGTTATAAAATCTCAACATTGCACAAGCTCAGAGTTTCACCACATATATTGTGTTGGCTTAGACTGTGTTGATTCTGCCAGCCTTTTCTATGCTAGACTGAGAAAAAAGAAAAGTCTTTCCAATGTGTGATTCCATAGCCTTTCTTTTACAGCAAAATTCATCTTGTTTCTGATTCATGGAATCAAGCAAGCAGGGCTGAGGTGGTTCCTGAGGGATTGTGGGAAGAGGTACGATGACCTGCCATCCTAGCTTGCAGTTAAAAGGTGCTAAGGAGTACAGCCAGGGAAGACAGATATAATCTACACATACAATTGCTAGTTGAGTCTTCAAGTTCAAAAGTCAGAGTAGAGATGGTATCATCAGCAAAGTAGCCACATCCTCCTTAGTGAGAATGAAAAGTGACACTGAGTAGCTTGTATCTGCTTTCCCCTTCCTCCTCCAGTGCTGGTTCACCAGAGCCTGTCCTGCCCTTCTCTTCACCACTCCACGTGCAGTGAGATCACATTGGTAACTGAAGTTGGTCTTTGTGGGAAACTGGCAAATACTGCAAATTTACAACATTATTGCTAGATTTATAGCTTCATATGAGACAAGTGGAAATAATTATTTTTTTGATAAGCAAGTATAAGTTCTAAGGATGGTAAATTACAGTGTTTAAAACTGTAACTAGACACTTAGCAAGTAATCTATTTTAATTATTTGGTAATTTATATGTCAAGTTTAGTAATTTAACCCCCAATTCATATACACACAGTTTAGGCAACAAATATAGTAGACTTTCAAATTATTTCTCTTAAAAAACAGCTTTTAGGTTACAGATTAGTAAATCCCTGGCTTTCATATTAAATGTATTGTATTTGTTCACAGATCAGCAGATGACCAAATTAAGACTTTAAAGTGTCTGCTAAAATATATAAATCAAGATAAAAATACGACTCAGGAAAGTTAGTGTTGATCTGAGTAGGTCCATCTTCTTCTGTGAAAATCCACCTAATGCAAAAATGCTTATTTTTATTTTAAAACAAGGATACGGGGCCGAGGGTTTGGCTCAGTGGCACAAGGGCCTGCCTGGCAAGTGCGAGGTCATGAGTTTGATCCCTGGTACAAAAAACAAAAAAAATCCCAGGTGTTGAGTCTATGAAGTACTTTCCATGCAGTTTAAAGCAGCATTTCTTAAAGTTATTTTACAGGAAAACTTCAGTAAATAACCAGAAAACAAACTCCCAAACTGGAACATGCCTACTCTTTCACAGCTAGTCAAAGTCAATTCTTCAAAGTATAATTGTTAGAATTATTGGACCAAATAGGAGATGTTTTTGTTAAAAATAAATTTTATTTTTATGTCATAAGTTATTAATTTATATTAGAAACAACAGAAGATATTCTATCATTTATGAAAACATAGGTACTTTTAAAACATTTGCCTAACATCAGAATGGGAAGCCTCAGGGCTTATGAATTTGGACTCTCCATAGATGAGTACTATAGCCTGGATTATAGGTAAAGTGCTTGTTTAACAGACTGGGGAAGAGTGACTCCATGTTAATCCTGGCAACTGAACCTAAGAGTAGCAGACTTCTCCACCATTCATTCATCGGTTTAAGAACTATTTATTATGCACTTCTGCATAAATGTATTACCTTCATGTAATTTACTAGTAAGAACAGCTGCTGACCCTCTGTGTACTGGAAGAGGCACTCAGGAGGAGACTGTAAGTTAATCAAAAACTGTTTGTTGGGAGCATTCAAGGTCTGCAAACCCATGGTTTCCTTTCTGCTGTGGACCTTCCACTTCTGTCCTTAGCTCTCTTTCCTGCTGATGATTTATTGATGACTCCACTGACCAAAGGTGGCCTCCACTATTTATGAAAGTGGATTTCATAGCGTTGTGCTTGCTCTGAGAATGATAGTGAGGCTGTGAAAAGCAGGGTCCTTCATTTATGTGGAAAGTTCAGCCTGAGTACTAGGTTGAATGTTGCAGAGTTTACAGCAATCATGGTCCTAACTAACTCAGTGGGTTTTGAGGCCAGACCATGGACAATGCCATTTTACTTTTTGTGCAAAACAGCTCTGTTCTGTGGATGACAACTGTTCTCCATGACCAGGGGAAGGTAATAGAGAGAACAGTGGAATAATGTGTGGATGTCACAGTCTTCTCTGACAGATTCTTTGATGTGCCAACTCCTTATTTGCCAGCATTGTAATGTTCAATGGGGAAATGCCTGATAGGGTTAGGAGATCACTATCATTTGTAAAATGTATGCTGTTCACCTTTATAACCTCGGAGGAAACAGAAAGAAGCAAGAATCAGTGAGGCAATGTAGGGCCTGGAAGTCAGCAAGCATGGAAACATTCCTGATGAAATATTAAAGGATGGATGCACATTGCATTTAATATCTGCATTCCAACTTCCATTTCAGTGATTTAAAAATGCCAGAATGAGCAGGGCACCATAGTGCATTCTTACAACCCCTGGGAGGTGAAGGTAGGCGGAAACGAGCTCAAGCCCAGTCTGGGGAACTTAGTGACTTAGGAAAACCCTATGTCAAAGTAAAAAATACAAAAGCGGCTGGGAATGCAGCTCACTGGGAAGGCCCTGAGTTCAATTCCCTGTACTGGAAAGAACAAAAATCAAAACAAATAAGCAAAGCTGGGTAGAATCTCAAGTTAGATTCTTTTTGGGGGATGTGAGTTGCCAAATGGTCTAGCACGGGAGCATAAACAGGGATCCTAGGTGAGGAATCGGTGTCACTCATTTGTTTCCCACTAAACGCTTATTTACACAGGCTTTCTTTTCCCTTTCTCCGTTTCTCTTTGTATCTGGTATTTCTCGCTGGATTCTTCCTTCTTTCCCAGGTGTGTTTGATAACTGCTCCCACACAGTCAATGACAAGGGCTGGGCCCTGGGCATCCACTCAGGGAAGGACAAGGGAAGGCAAGATGCTCGCTTCTTTTTCTCCCTCCGCACCGACCGCATGAAGAAAGCCACCACTGTGACTGGCCACAGTCGCTACCAACCAGGCACGTGGACACATGTGGCAGCCACTTATGATGGACAGCGCATGGCCCTGTATGTGGATGGCACTCAGGTGGCTAACAGTCCGGGCCAGTCGGGTCCCCTGAACAGTCCTTTCATGGCATCTTGCCGCTCCTTGCTCTTGGGTGGGGATAGCTCTGAGAATGGGCACTATTTCCGTGGACACCTGGGCACACTGGTCATCTGGTCCACTGCCCTCTCACAAAGCCACCTTCAGCACAGTCCTCAGCATGAAAGCGGGCCAGAGGAGTTGGCCATCTTGGTCCTGACAGCCAATTTTGATCCTTTGAAGGAACAGTGGACACCTTTCAGGGATGAGAACTATCCCCGGCTTGAGGTTCTTCAGGGCTCCGGGCCACAGCCTGAGATTCTGTCACCCTTGCAGCCCCCGCTTTGTGGGCAGACGGTTTGTGACAACGTGGAGCTGATCTCTCAGTACAATGGGCACTGGCCCCTGCGGGGAGAGAAGGTGATCCGCTACCAGGTGGTGAATGTCTGTGACGACCAGGGCTTGCATCCCATGGTGAGCGAGGCGCAGATCCAGCAGCAGCATGAGGCCCTCAACGAGGCCTTCAGCCGCTACAACATCAGCTGGCAGCTGAGCGTCCACCGGGTCCTCAACTCCACCCTGCGCCACCGGGTTGTGCTTGTGAACTGTGAGCCCAGCAAGGTTGGCAATGACCACTGTGACCCCGAGTGTGAGCACCCGCTCACAGGCTATGACGGGGGTGACTGCCGATTGCAGGGCCGCTGCTACTCCTGGAACCGCAGGGACGGGATCTGCCACGCCGCGTGCAACAACATGCTGAATGACTTCGATGAGGGGGACTGCTGTGATCCCGAGGTGACAGATGTGCGCAAGACCTGCTTTGATCCAGACTCGCCCAAGAGGTAAGAAATTGGGAATTACGATGTCTTACTTGTAGGGTACGTTTCTAACGTTGCTTTATCTTTTTTTGCCTTCAAGAGGGGAAAAAAGGGTTCACACAGACCCACAATAAAACACTCTTTCAGATCTCAACAGGGCTTACTTATCAGGCTTTTATGAGGTTTTAGGTGTAGTGTTAGCTAACTAGGAACGCAAGGTCACCAAGAGAGGCACAGCAGAGAACCAATCACACTGTGCAGGGTACACCACAATGTGCAGTGTGTGAGGCGCCTGGATTCTTGACCTAGTTCTCAGACCTCCTGTAGTCTGGTCCCTGACCAGCTCTCCAGGGATCTTATGCCCAACAAAGCTAGACACCTTCATCAGAGAGGACCAAGAAATCTCAAGGAGAATAAGCATGATAAATAGTGGGAGAAAGTCATCCATCCCACGTACCTGTGACTGTCCTTCCTGTAGACAGAGGGTCTCAATACCGAAATACAAATCCTCAGACAGGTCTACTACATGAGGTTTGTAAGTTACAAGTGTCACTTTCTGAAACTCAGATATCTTTCTTGTATAATGTGGGTGAGTGAAGTAATATTTCATCTTATCTAAATCTTAGGGTTGTTTTGTAAATCAAGTGAAATAAGGTACAGGAAAACATTTGGTAACTCTAAATTTTACAAGGAATAAAATAGTTCTAAATTAAAGTTAGAAACATTTCCATTTGTATCCAATCTCACTGTTATATCAACCCATGACCCTGACTAAGAAGATCATTGGATCAGTCAGCTTTCTCTTACTAGAATGAAATACGTGTGAGATAATTGTCTTGTAAAGAAAAAAGGTTATGTTGGCTTACTATTCTGTATGCCGAGTATTAGATTAGGTGGCTGCATTGCCTTGGGTCTTGGACAAAGCAGCTCATCGTGGTAGCAGTACGTAGTTAAGCAAACTGCTCACCTTGCGAGCCAGAAAACTAAAATAAGAGGAAGAGACTAGGGTCCCATGATTGCTTTGGAGGCCATGTCCCCAGTGACCTTAGGTCCTCCTGTCCCGTGTGAAGCTTCCAGTGACTCCCAATTGTACCACAGTGGGGATCCAACCTTTAACATATGATCCTTTGGGGCACATTCATCTAAACCACAGCAGCAGTCTTTCAAGGTACCCAGGCATCATTTGTACAGTGGCTCTTTATTCTTCTAAACTGCTGGTTGGTCCTTATCATAATGTTTAACACTTACTTCTCTCACTGCCTCAGAGATGCCGTAGAATTCACACTGTCCTATCTATAGATTCAGAAGTGCTGTGAACCTCTACCCACAGGCACTCTGCTTTTCCCTGTGTATAATATTCATTCTGTGGAATTGTAGGAAATACTTACACAGCTGTTTTTTCTTTTTGGGAGATGGAAGTCAAGGCTGCATACATGCTAAGCACATGCTCTTCCACTAAGCTGCACCCCAGCCCGGATATATGTGATGTGGAGTGTTAAAAATTTAAATCAGAGTAATAAATTCTCAAAGTTAAAAGTACCAGATCCTAACAAAATACGTAAGGGAGAACAATACTCTCTGGCCTAATTCTTCCCCATTTTTCTCCATTCTCTATCCTTGCTACCTATAAGCAACTATATTTAGTTTTTTCACCTAGCTTTTCTGGTAATTATCTCTCTCTGTCTCTCTGTCTCTCTGTCTCTCTCTCTCTCTCTCTCTCTGTCTCTCTCTCTCTCTCTGTCTCTCTCTCTCTGTCTCTCTCTCTCTCTCTCTCTCTCTCTATATATATATATATATATATATATATATATATATATGTTGCTTGAGCCATCAATTTTAAATATTGCCCATTAATTTGCTCTTATAATATAGATGGGGCTGACAATCATATATTTATCATTCACTTTTCAACTTTCCAACACAGTTATTTTACCTTTTGTATTTATCTTACTATTTTTAGTTATAGTTGTTTCTTGTAATCCCTAAAACTGGTTCCAGCATCTCTCAAAGTATTAGAATTTGCAGATGCTCAAGGTCCTTGTATACAAGGTGTAGGACTTGAAAATGATCTACATGCACTTTCCTGCAAGCTTTAAATCATTTCTAGATTACTCATAAAACTGAATGCAATGTAAATATATTATAGGAATAATGACAAGCACAAATCCTGTACACGTTCAATACAGATGCAACTTTTCCTGACTATTTTTGATCCAACAGTGTCTTTTATTATTTATTTTAAAAGATAAAAAAAAAACCTAACAAAATGGAACAAAAAACAGTGGGAACAATATTGGATTTCAAAAACAAGACAGAAGGAAACCCCCCTTAGTTGCTGTATTGCCTATTGTTATCTTCTGAATAGATGCTCAGACTACAAGCTTTAGGGCTGCAAAATGAATCAGACAATACAAGCATTGAAGGTTTTTTTTTTTTTTTTTACTTCACTTGCTGTCATTTCAGCCTGTGTTCCTCTGAATCAGGGAGTTGAGGGGAGAGCACTCTTCTTGCCTCTTGAGCTGTGTGCTGGCTGGCTCATGGGAGGGTGTGGCTTGGCTTCTTGGTTCTCTTCTCTGGCCTTCACTGCCTCTGGCTCATGGGAGAGTGCGGCTTAGCTTCTTGCTTCCCCTTCAGGCCTGCTTGGTTGTTCACAGAAGGCCATGGGTTGGCTTCTTGGTTCTCCTGGGCCACGACTCCCAATATGGTTTAAATTCACAGATGCAGAACACATGAATATGAGGGACACTGGCATGTATATTTATAACACTATGACCATGAAACATTACTTATTGTAGAACTAAATATTATTCCATTGTTTTATTTTCATTCTTGACTCTTTCTGTCCCCTACCCTATCACTTGAATATGCATTTTCTCTTGACCTTCCTTCTTTCCTATCTTCTTTGCCTCCCTCCTTTTGTTCTTTTTTGATATCTTCATATATAGATTGTATCTTTAGGCCTTCCTTTCTCACACACCTCTGTTTTGGTTCATTCTAGTCTCCTTGTCCAACATTATATTTAGGTCTGTTACACAGTTGTCACCTGAAATCTCATTGCTTTTTGGATTAGAGTCACTGTGTCCTGAACTACATGAATATCTCTTATTTTATTATCATTTCACTGGAAAACACCCTTAAGTAACTTTTAAGAAAAGATGTTTTAGGCAGCTTTTTTTCTGATAATGACTTTTTGGAATGTTTTTATTCTATCTTTACACAAAACTGATAATTTGACTTTGTTTAAAATTTTGAAGAAAATTATTAATTCTGTCTAGCTTCTATTCTGATAATTATCTATCTATCTATCTATCCATCATCTATTTTTTTCAAAATCATTTAAAATATTATCCTAAGGTTATTACTTTAGGGATTTTATGAAAATTTTTCTTAGGACTGGCATTTTTAGTTGTTTATTATTTACTGTGGAGCCTTTCAATTTGAGCATTCTTGGTCCCTTTCTCTAGAAAATTTTCTTAAGTTATTGCTCTGATATTTCTTTATTCACTTTCTCTGCTCTCTTTTTTCTCTTCCCAAGATACCTGGAAATGTATCTTCTGAAATTATTTCCTCTTTTTATCTACTTTATTCCTGTATGTTTTATCTTTTTTATTATTTTGTTCTTTCATTTTAGATTTCCTTATAGTTTCAAATTATTTATTTATTTATTGACATATTCAAAGACATTTTTATTGTTTTATTTTTCATTACTAATCTTTTTATCATAAGGATGTAGTAATTTTGAGAATAAACACAATAATTTAAAACTTTCCCATCCATCTTTTATGATGGTAAATTTCCTCAAATGTCTAGTGCTTATTTACAACACACACTTTTTACTTTTTATTTACAAGGGTCTAAAACAATAATTATTTCTGAATTTCCACTTTTGACAGAAGTCTGAAGGCAGAAACACAGTAGAGGAGTGAGGTTTTTCTGTCTCAACTCATATTTGTTTCATGTATAGAGTTTTTTTGGTCATATATTCTGCTTTATATTCTTTGTGCTTAAATTTTATAATTAATATCCATTTTATAGCTCTAATTTGAAATAATAGTAGTTTCTTTACAAATCAGATATGGCAAGCTAAGCAGAAGGATAAATAGAATAATATAAATGATAAGTGCTAATAAATTTGTGGGGAAATTTAAGAATTTAATCTATATTTTCTAGATTTAAGTCTAGCCTGAGGCAGAACATGGTGTTTGCTTTTCTGTGCTATGGCTTTAACTGTTTCAAAGAACTTTGGGTTCACAGAGACATAAACCTGTGGGTGCCTCTGAGAACCTGTGAATTGGAGCTAGTGGTCATTGCTGAACTAAATTGCCCTCCTATGGCATTCATATTATTTCAATTAAATCACAGAGTTCAGGGTCACAATTCCATTAGACTGTGACTCTGAAGGGCTCCAACTCCAACAAATGCTTTGCCTGATATTTATGGAGCAACTAGAGTGCACCATGCAATGAAGTCCTTCCAAACAGGGGCTCACTGTTCAGTTGTGGGTAGTGGCAAGTGGGGAAAAGACCAATAGATAGATTACTAAAGTAAATACTACTAATCTGTGAATAATTCTGCTCAAATTTCAAAACTGACTCAGTCTCCTCACCACTCCTAGAGAAAAACCAGAACTCTAGCCCAAAGGAATTCCTCTCCAAAAGGCTCTGAGAGTAAGAGAAAGTCTGCAGAATCCAGAATCCAACATCTGTAATCCAGATGTGCCTATCAAATGGAGAGCATTTATCAGACTTCATACTGGTCAGAGGAGATATGAATTATAGATACGTTATCCAGCCAGTTGAACAGAATAACCAAGATAGAAGAACTTGGCTTATGGTTAGGGAAAGCTACATAAGCCAGATGTCTATTTCTACATACAAGCTCCTGAGAAAGAGTCCACAGAGGTTGAAGGAAGAAAGGGATGAGTGTCCACATCAGAGAAATTGCAAATATCATTGACCATTTCCTATAGTGCATTCTAGTGAATCAAACCAAGGGAATCTGTGCCCTACCGTGAACTTGGTTTGCCTGACCTTTAAGTCCGTATCATCATTTGATCACTGGTTCAGTTATTTTTCTATTTAAAGTTGTGCCACAGAGATAAGATTCTTTGCTTCTGTATCTACTTTCCATCCTTTGCTTTTTCTCATTTTCACAAGAGTTGAGCTAAGTATCCAAACAGATTTGGAACTGTGTCATTGTTTCTATGTTTGGTTTCTGTACTTCAAATTTCATAATATTGTTATTAAGGAGCAAAACCACTACATAAAAATAATTGGCTGAGCCCAGTATAACAAAATTATCATTTATCAACATTAACTATGAAGTATACAGGGGGACACTATGTCTGTTTTCTGAAGCTTGTGTTGGCCAGCATCTCTATGTATTGATGTCTCTCTGTCTATTCTTTGCCCCATTCCCTCAGTTTTCTTGGTGGAGTCTCAAGTGCAGAGGGCTGCTTTACATAGAATACAGATATATGGCTCACTTCTCTCTAAAGAGATTTGCAAGATCATGGGCTGGGAGGTGCCTTGCAGGACCAAGGCAGAATGGGCTTTGTGGTTGTTTCCTAGAAGGGCTGTATCATGGGATAGGAGGGCTGATGAGTGTGGCATCACAGAGAACAGTTAGAGACCCTGGTGCTACACAGAGCTGGATATTGGGGATTAGCTGTGTTTGGATCACCCACACTCTCTGGCTTTTGAGCCAAAGAAATAGTGGGGTGGGGTGCTGCTTTGGCTGGTCTGTTAAACATCAGCCAGGCTTCATTATAGGTTTCTTTTGAAGTAAAGATTCAAAGTTCCTTGAAGCCAAGAAAAACATGCACAGGGGAAAATAAGTGTAAGGGGTCGAGGAAGGCAAGGAAAGAAGAAAGGGAGGAGAAACTTTGAACAGGAACAGCACGAAAAATCTGTCTCCGTCCAGTTCCACATGCTCAGTGTGCAACCTGTAAGGGGACTCACTTCCTATATATGTCATCTGGCAAGGAGTAGGAGGGAAGAACCAAGAGAAGGCATCCAGAGAGCTGGGAAAGGTTCTGTAATACTAGAAATGTCTGCTGTTTATTTTCCTACAGGCCACTTTCTCCATAGTTTCAGTAGACACCATCCTAAAAGTAAATGAAATCCACAAGTTTTTTGTTTACCTCATTGAGTATACTTTCCTTTTCAGGTGAGAGTGGAGAGGCTGTTTTGCATTTTTCTGTGGCTATCTCCTAGTCAAACATACAGACTTGTGAGTGAGCCATGGAGTCTGTCTGGGTTACAAATATTTCCTCTTAGCCATTTTTTAGGAGAGACCCTAGTTTTTAACCATGTTCCATTTTCACTGAAGTGGGACACTGGCCAAAGATCTGGGTGTTAGTCCTTGTACCCTGACCATCCTGGCTCACTTGTTTTCAATTGCACCTCTTCCTCAATTTTAAACCCAGGAATCTGAAACACAGCTACACACTTATAAATGGCTTTTTTTTTTGTTTGTTTTCTTAGGGAAACTTGTTTTTAAGTTGCTTTACCCAATGGAGAATTGACAGATCTGATTTTTAGGTCTTCACTTCGCACAGGCCATCATTCCTTTGATGCCAGAGATGTAGAATTGGCAGTGGTGGAGTTATTTGGTCTTCCAAAGTCTATCTCAGAATGTGTTTCATCAGAGTCCCAAATCTGCAGGAAGCTGCTAATTCTCTTCTACT
The DNA here is from genome assembly GCF_034190915.1 of Cavia porcellus. NCBI lineage: Eukaryota > Metazoa > Chordata > Mammalia > Rodentia > Caviidae > Cavia > Cavia porcellus. The sequence continues at coordinate 9,557,296 of NW_026947512.1, read as the reverse complement.
TCAAGGTTTCTCTCATATCTTTTCAGGAACTCTGTCTGATGGTTTTGAATTTGTTTCCCAACTCAGTACTTGGATAACCAACACTGACCTATGCTTCAGGTCTTAGGTCAAGCCTCTAATAGGAGGCTTGCTATCAACTGATAGACTTGCTTCAAGTCTTAGTTAAGATGCCACTTCATTTGTCATAAAGTGTGAACTCATTTATTTTGTTGTATCACTTCTCATTTACCTGGCACTACTCCCCTGCTCTGGTCCTACCATGTCTCACTTGGGTTTTTGCATCAGTTTTCCAACTGCTCTTCCATGGCTGCTCTTGAACTCTTGCCCCTAGACTTATTTTTGACATAAGCATAACTCAGATCAAGTCATCCTCTGCCCCAAACTCTTTACCAGCACTCCAGCTTACTCAGAGTCAAAGCCAGTGAACAGTGCTTCTTTCCTGGACAGGGCCTGCCTGACACAGGGGGAGTCACTTCTGTGGTCTTGCCTCTTGTCAGAGTCAGCTGTCTTACTGTGTTCAAGTCACAGCAGTCTTCTGCCTGACCCTGATTTGCCAGGCATATCCTTTCCAGTGGCTTTTCAGTCTCCTGGAACCCTTTTCCTCCAGATTCCTGCATGATTAATTTTCTCACTTTCTTCTGGCCATTTTTAAAAAGCCATCCTCTAGGTGAGGGCTTCTTAGGTGACCCTTTCTAGAATTTTTCATACTCCTTTGATTTTTTTTGGCTTCTCTCCTAATTTATTTTTCTTTTTAGAATCTATCACCAGCGTGCTATTATGCTTGTTTAATTAAGGTCACTCTTCTCCACTAGAATTCAGTTTTAACCAAGAAAAGAGGTTTTGTGCATAACTATTACACCCCAACACCTAGAATAGAAAAATGAACACATCAAAGTAGCCAATAAATAATTGTTGAATAACAATATGTTCTTTCTCTAATATAGTGGTTAATGAAACTATTGATAGTAAACTTAATTTGATCCACTATGTTTTGTAAATGTAATTTTATTGGAACACAATCACACCATCCACTTATTTGGTATTTTTATAGCTGATTTCATGTGGTAGAATTGTACCATTATAACAAAAACAGTGTGTTCTATAAAACCTATAATATTTACTATCTGGCCTTTTTAAAAAAAATTTTATTTAAGGAGAAAAAAAAGCAGAGAAAGGGTACAAGTTATACAGATTTACAGAAAAAAATAAACAGTAGGAAATCACTAGTTAATGGATTACATATTGTTATCTTAGAAATAATTGTTCAAGTCACAAAATTAAAGCTTGTAAAGCGGACATTCCAACAGTGAGACTGCAAACAGTTCCGTTAAATGACTCAACAAAACTCAGTGATATCATTATCTATCTTATACACTTAAATATACATGCAGTTATATCGTTTAGAGCACTTTCTTTTCCTCTCTTTTGTACAATGACAATTACACATTTTGGGTTTTGTTGCTCCCACAGTTCTTATTACTTTTTTTGGAAGGGAGTAGAACCAAATGTGACATAACAGAACAGAGTCAATCAAATCAAAAGGGTGGACATAATAGATAATGTAAAAGCATAATACAAGGTGATCAACAATGGTTACCATAATGCCTCCCGCTATCTCTAATAGAATTGCCTATATCATCAGTTATAATAAAATTGAACAAAACAGTAAAGAATGAAACCAACAAAACCAAAACATTGGAGACATTGTAGGTCTTCAAAAGTAGATAATAGTCAACGAGAATGGGCGTCATAATGAATCCCACTATCTTCACAGCTGTTACCTAAACTTTCGAACCTGGTGCTATCAAGCAAAACAGAATAGGGGGACATCAGTCAAAAACAAGATGGTGAGAGCAATACAGGGCTTAAATCAAGTTAATAGTAAATCAAAGTGGGTTACTATAATATATCTTGCTATTTTTTATTTATTTTTCCCCTAATTAAAAGGATAAAAATAAAAAAGTAAATGATGAAGTGGGGATTGAGATAAAAGAGGGCATAACAGCAAAACAGCACAGATCTACTATCTGGCATTTTACAAAGATTTTTTGCCGACTCCTTTTCTAATACACACTTAGCATGCTATATTGTATTCATCCATTATTGCTTATTTCTTGTACAAGCCTTTACATATTTTTTCATAGGTTTTAGAACATAAAGTTATTCACATGATATGGTGAAGAATGAACAGACTGTCTATCTATCTATCTATCTATCTATCTATCTATCTATCTATCTATCATCTACCTATCTACCTATTTCTCTCTTCCACTTAGGGGTAGGCCTTGGAATTCCCAGTAGTTTCACTCCCATAGAATTCTGAAGCCAACTGTATTCCTAGGATTCCATGATGAAGAATTCAAAGCGCTTGACTCACAGAAATAAGAAATGTACCTTATATTAGTTATCTTATTCAATGCTAAGAATAAATATTTTAATTCTGTATATTTTATATGTAAGAAAACTGAAATTGAGACAATTAAATAGCTATAACTATGCAGTGGCAGAACAGGGATTAAATTCTGATTTCAATGTTTGTATTACACATTTAATATCAGGTATAAGTTTCAGATATCTAGAAAAATGTTTAGCTAATAGTGAGAGAAAAATACATATTTGTTGATTTTAATTGTATGGTTATTTCAGAGAGTATAAATTTGAAGTGATAAAAGGGACATAATGATAGGCCTAATGAGTAGGAGGACTTTCAAGAAGTGAGTTCCTAAGGATATAAATAGTGCTGTGCAGGAGAAAGTTTATTAGGCAAGAGCCAAGATATGAGCAATATGCATTTTGCCATGTGCGAAAGTAAGTATAACAACTGTAAGTATAACAACTTCGAAGAGGGTAATTTGTCTCTTTCTCAAAGAGAAAGAGACAAATTGGAAAGATTTTATCAGGATAATTGTTAGATGTTTGGCTAAGAAATTGGAACAGTATGAAATTGGGAGCCATAAGAGATACATCTCAATTTTAATATATGAGTCTCTATTTAATATAGGTTGTCAGTTTATATATGTGGATCATATATATGTAACAGTTAATATATGTGTATCAGTTTAATATATGTTTTAATTTATGTGTATCTGTTAATAGGTACCATCTCTCTTGAATCTCACATTGTTTTTTCTCAGTTTAGTTTTCTTATGTTTGAAAAATACCTTTTGAAATTTTCTGTATTAAAATTTGTTAGTCATATACATTCTTAGTTTTAATCCACACAAAAACGTCTTTACTGTCCCAGAGTTTTGGAAATATACCTTTGTTAGATACACAACTTTAGATTAGCTATTGTTTTCTCCTATCAAGACATGATAATGCTTTCTGGCTCTATAAATACTGTTGAAAATCAGTAATTATCACCAGTTTGTATTTACTCTGTCTTTTCTCTTTGGCTGTGGTCTTTTTGTCTTTGGTGTTCTGCTGTTTCCCTGCAATATGTTGGATGTTATTTGAGATTTATTGCCATTACTGAATCAAGCTCTCATGCCATTATCACTTCTGGGACACTTTGAGTCATACGTTGCTATGGCTTGTGTTAGATGGCCCCCCAAAGCTGCATTTTGTTCAGAGGTGGCTGGATCTGGAGCATGTGATGCTGCAATCGATTCATACTACAATACTAGGAAAAGGGCACTAGGATTAAGGACATGAGTGTTACTCAGTCTAGTAGCCTGGATAAGATAGAAAGGATAGAAAGATCTATGGTTGTTTCTTGTTGCTCTTGCTACCTTCTGCTCACCATGAAGATTTTCCTGTGAAATGCTGCCTGCCATGCCGTCTTATCTTTGAGTCAGCCAATAATGGACTGAAACCTGTGCAAACTGGGAGCTAGATAAAGCTTTCCCCATTTAACTTTGGGTGTTGGATGTTTTGTCTCAGCAATGAGAAAAAAGGAGCTAAGACATATGTGCTCAAATATATTGTCTTTCTGATTTTTCTATTTCTATTTCATTAGAAATCCTTAGATTTCTAATTATATACTAATTATCCCCTCTCCTGTTCTCCACATTTCTTAATGACTGTATATTTTTCAGTGTCTTTGCCTCTCTGTGTTCCACTTGAGTAACTATTTTTGGTTGTTATTGCACAGTCTGTTGTTTCTCCAGGTCTGGCTAACTTGCTCATATACATCCTACCAATACAGGCCATATTTAGTTCTTTTTATATCTACCTAGCCATTTTCACTGATTGCTGTTATTAATCCATACTTTGAATTTCATAAAAACATATTGATGTGATAGATACAAGAATTTACAAATGTAATAAAGTTACATAAAACTAAATACACACATGAATGAATATGCAAAAAATTTAGGAAATCTGAATCAGATTGATGGATTGTGCCATTGTCCATATAGTGGTTGTGATATTGTATTACAATTTTTTAAGATATCATCATTGAGGGAAACTGAGTAAAATGTGTACAGGATTATGCTGTAATAGTTCTGAAATATGCTTGTGAATCTGTAACAAAAATAAGGTTTAGTTAAAGCATATGAAGCATATTTCTCTTATAACTTATATCAGCTAGTCTGTTTTATTAATTTAGTATTTTTTCTGGCTGTTTCTAAGAGTGTCTTATTTCTTATGTCTGAATTATGCTTAATGTTTATGTAAGCCCATTGTTTCTTGCAACTTTACCTGTTTAATTTTTTCAAGCTTGGATTGAAAATATTCTTGTTTACTTTTGCCAACTGCTTATGGTACTAACAACAAGTCACTTTAAAATATATTATTAGCATGAGATTTTATTTTTGAGAATAGGATGTTACTACTTGAATGCTGGTTATACTCATAACTTTTCAGGGGAAATTTTGCCCATATGTATTGTGTCAAAGATAAGGAGTACAAAGGTCTTTTGTTGTCTTCAATAAGGTAGCATTTTTTGGGAAGGGGATATGGCTCAGTGGCACAGTACCTCCCTGGCAAGTGCAAAGTCATGCGTTTGATTCCCAGTATAAAAAAAAAGGCAGAATTTTTTATTGTTAATATTTTTGTATCCTCTTTATCAATGGTAGGTGATTGCTAGTTCTGGCTTCCAATAGGGATCTTTTATCAAAGCTGTTACCTTAGATAAATTATTTTTTTGTGGTTGTTGTCTTTTTTTTTTTTTGAGACAGGGTCTTACTATGCAGTTCAGGCTGGCCTGAGGTCCACTTTGTAGTCCAGGCTGGACTCCAACTTGTAGCAATCCTCCTATCTCAGCCTCCCAAGTGCTAGAATTACGGAGTGCACCACCATGCCTGACTAGATAAATTCTTTTTATTTTCTACTAAGTAGTCACCAGGCCATTAAACTGATGGACACCAGGAGAGGCTGAAGGGACTTCTTTTTTCACAATTACTGTGTTTGCTTTGTATGTGGACTCTGAATATATCCTTTAATTTCCTCCTATCTTTGCAACACATTTAAAATTTATTGGGAGGGGTTAGTTATTTTTGGTGGAGATATAATCATAACTTAAACTTTTTAAGAAAATGATTTTCATTTGCTCATGTTAGATAAACATAATGATCACATTCATCATAGGAAATTTTTACCTGTATGCAACTTGATTCCTTTTCATTTCCCCTCCCTCACTTGAACTCCTCTTCCCCTCATTTACAAACCTTTTGCTTTCATTTTTCCTTCTTTTACTTTTCTCTTCCTTCCTTTTCCCCTCCCTCTCCCTTGTTTCACTTCCGAGTTGCTACGGCTTCCACAATATCTGTTGCACATTTACAATATATACATAATAATATACATTATTGAAACTGTAAGAGTAAATAATCAGTGTTTTGTTCATAAACTATTTGTATATACCAATGTCTTGTCTACCCCAAGAGTTCTATGTAGTCTATCTTCCAGCAGATTTATTGTTTCTGTTTTAATACTTTAATACTTTAATGTATGACCCATTTAGATTTTAGTATAGTGCATGGTGAAAGATGTGGCTCTAGTTTTAATCTTCGTTAAATTTTCATTTAATCTGGCATTGAGAAAGCCAGATTTTCCAGCACCATTTATTATAGAGGCTGTTTCTTCCAATAAAGATGTTTGTCAAGTTTGTCAAAGATAAGGTGGCTAAGTATGTCTGGAGTTGTTTTTCTGTCTTCTAATCTGTTTCACTGGTCCTGTGGTCTTTTTTGTTTTGCTAGCATCGTACTGTTTTTATCACAATAGCTTTGTAGTATAATTTCAAGTCTGGAATTGTGATGTGCCATACCTTGTATTTGTTGAGCAGAATTATCATCACTGTTCTGGGTCACTTCTGTTTCCAAATCAACTTTAGGATTCTTTTCTTTAATTTTGTGTGATATGTTGTTGTAACTTTATTGAGATAGCACTGAATCTGTATAACAATTTTGAAAGGATTGTGTTTTTACTATATTCATTCTTCCTATTCAAGAGGAAGAGATATATTTCCATTTTCTGATATTCTATTAAATCTCTTTTTTCAGAGTACTGACATTTTCAATGTAGACATTGAAATTTTACTTTTTTTGTTAGATTTATTGCTAGGTATTTCATTTTTTAAATGCTGTTTGAAATATGTTGTTTCCCTAATTTCTCTCTGAGAAGTTTGTTTTTCATGTAGAGGCTGTTGATTTTTGAGTGTTGCTTTCGCATCCAGCTGCACTACTGAAACTGGTTATTAAATATGTAAGTCTTTTGCTGGATGTTTTGGGGTCTTCTACATAGACTATCACGCTATCTGTGAATAATGGTAATTTAACATTTTCATTTCCTATCATTATTTATTTTATTTGTTTCTCTTGTTTAATTGCTCTGATTAATGTTTCCATAATTATTTTGAATAAGAGTGGTGACAGTGAGTATCTTTGACTTGTTTCTGATTTTAGAGTGAAAATATGCAGTTATTGTTAATTTAGGATGATATTGGCTGTTGGTTTGTTATAGATGACTTATCTGATTAAAATAATGATCTATTCAAATTTTCTGTAGGGCTTTTAAAAATCATGAATGGGTGTTGGACTTTTTCAAAAGCTTTCTCGGCATCTATTGAGATTGACAATATTCCTTGGCTCTGTTAATATGAGTGTATTACATTTATTGATTTACATTTGCTAGTTCTGGAGGCTGAGCAGCCTGCAGTGAGTGTCCCCGCACCATCCCCCAAACCCAAGGAGATTGGGATCCTATCTGGGGCCTGGCCAAGGAACTTTGCAGGCTCCCTGCTTCACTTGAGCTTGCCTGCAACAATGCCTGGCTACCTGCTGTGCTCAGCAGACTCTGGGGTCCCTGGCCTGTCAGCACCCTCAGTTCTGGAGGCTGAGCGGCCTGAGGTGAGTGTTCCTGCACCATCCCCTGAACCAGGGAGTTTGGGATCATTGCTCCCACCAGCCAAGGAACTTCACAGCTTCCTGCCACACTCAACCTGCACCACAGGGCACGGGCCTACCTGCTCCACCTGCAGTGATCCTCTCTCAATCCGGGGAACTTGGGGGCCAGAGTCCCAGGAGCTGAGGGCATAGAAGAGGATTTCCAACAGGCCCTGGGGAAGCCTTGGAATAACATTTGAAACACGGAAATATAGGCAAATGACAAAATGAAAGACCAAAATACAATCTCAAAACCTCCAGCCCATCCCAAGAAACCCTAGAAGCTATGTACACAGAAGAAAATATATGCCGTATACCTGAAATACCTGACATAATAGCAACTGAAATAAAGAAGCAACTCCAGGAAGCTTTAAAGGAATTCAAACTAGAAATAATCTCCCAAGTAAAAGAAAAAATGATAAAAGAAATGAAAGAAATGCTGAACATATCTAAAGAAGGCACAGTTAAAAATTGGAGGAACTAAACAAAAAGGTAGAATCCCTGGATGAACAATATAAGAAACAAATAGAATACATAAAGCAGATGCAAAGAGATATACAGGAAATCAAAATTCCATCGAAAGTTGTAAAAACTGCCTTAATGAAAGTGAAGATAGAATTTCAGACCTCGAAGACAAGATTGCAGCTAGTGAACAGGAAAAGAAAGATCTTTTAAAAATAACAACGAATCAGGAAATAACAATTCAACAGTTGCAAGACTATGCAAAGAAAAACAACATATGATTGATAGGGATAAATGAAAAAGAAGGAGGCAACATAAAGGATGTCAAGAGGATATTTAGAGAAGTAATAGCTGAAAATTTCCCGAAAATGAGAATGGAAACTGACATCAGGATCAGTGAAGCATATAGAGCCCCAAATAGCCATAACCAAAATAAAACTAACCCAGACATATAATAATCAATCCAATATAAGAATAGAATATTAAAAGGTGTCAGAGAGAAAAGACAGATTACCCATAAAGGAAAACATATCAGAATCACAGCAGACTTCTCAGCACAAACAATAAAGTCAAGAAGAGAATGGAGTGATGTATTTCAGATCCTAAAGGAAAATGATTTCCAACTGAGGTACCCTGAAAAACTGTCCTTCAAAATGGATGGAGATGTAAGATATTTCCATAACAAGGAACAGCTGAAGAACTTCATGATCACCAAGCCAACCCTGCAAAGAATACTGAAAGACAGATTAGATACACGTAGGAAAAAAAAAAACACTAAGCAAAGCAGACAATTAAACAGAATGGAAAGATAAAGGTGCAACAGCAGAAAGATAACATGTCAACAATAAACCAACATATAACAGTTATAACCATTAATGTAAATGGTCTCAATGCACCAATTAAAAGAAACAGACTGGCAGAATGGATCAAGAAACAACATCCAACCATATGCTCTCTACAAGAAACCCATCTAACCCAAAAGGATACTTACAGACTGAAAGTCAAAGGATCGAAAACAATACTACATGCAACAGGAACTCAAAAAAAGTGGGGGTAGCTATTCTGTTTGCAGACAATGTGAGCTTTAAACCAATAATGATCAGAAGAGATAAAGAAGGTCATTAAATACTGGTTAGGGAAAACTTCAAGAGGAAGAGATAACAATTTTAAATATATATGCACCTAATAGCAGAGCACCCAGTTATATAAAGCAAGTATTAACAGAAATGAAAAACCAAATTAGCAATAATGCAATTATAACAGGAGACCTTAACACACCATTGACACCAAGGGACAGATCAACCAGACAGACAATCAGCAAAGAAATAACAGAACTGAATCCCACCTGTGAACAAATGGACTTGATAGACATATACAGAGTGTTCCATCCAACAACATCAGAATACAAATTCTTCTCAGCAGTACATAGGACATTGTCTAAAATAGACCATATATTAGTCCACAGAACATACTTAAATAAATGCAAAAAAATTGAAATTATCCCATGCATGTTATCGGATCAGAAAGCCATGAAATTAGAAATTAATGATAAAAGATACTGCAAAAATCCCACAAACATATGGAAACTGAATAACTCACTCTTGAGTAATCAATGGGTCACAGGGGAAATTAAAGAAGAAATTAAACAATACCTACAAGCAAACAAAAATACAAATACAACTTATAGAATCTGTGGGATGCAATGAAAGCTGTCCTCAGAGGAAAATTTATTGCACTGAGTTCCCACATCAGGAAAACAGAATGAATACAAATAAATAACCTGATGTTACACCTCAGACAATTAGCAAAAAAGAGCAAGCCAAGCCCAAAGCCAAAAGAAAGGAGGAAATTATAAAAATAAGAGCAGAAATTAATGCAGTAGAGATGAAGAAAACAATCCAAAGAGTCAATGAATCAAGGAATTGGTTCTTTGAAAGAATAAGTAAAACTGATAAGCCAACCTTATTTTAAAAAGTTCAAATTCATGCAATAAGGAATGAAAAAGGTGAAATCACTACAGACTGTAGAAATACAGAAGATCATCAACACCTATTTCAAAAACCTCTATTCTCATAGGTTTGATAACACAGAAGAAATATGTTTCTAGAAACATATGAAATACCAAGGCTAGGTCAAGAAGATGTAAAACTGCTGAATAACCCAAATTCTATTAATGAGATTTACATTTGTTGAACCCTGCATCCATGGGGTGAATCCTACTTGGTCATAGTGTATATGGTTTGCTGCATTCTGTTTTCCAGTATCTTATTGAGGACTTTTGTATCAATGTTCATAAGAGAGATTCGTTTATGATTATCTTTCTTAGTTGAATGCTTCTCTGATTTTGGTATCAGGGTAATGCTTGTTTTCAGGAATGAATTTGGGAGTGTTGCTTCTTTATCAATTTTATTAGAGTTTGAGAAGTAGCAGTATTAGTTCTTTTCTAAATTTCTTTTAGAACTTAGCAGTGCATCCATCAGGGTTTGGGATTTTTATTCATTGAAGATTTTTGTTTACATCTTCAATTTCACTTATATTAGTTTATTTTGTTTTTTGTATCTCCTTAAGTCAGCTTTGGTAGTTCATGTATATTATTTTGTATATTTGATAATTCATGTTATTAAAATTAAAATTCTATTCTTCTCTTTTTTTGGTACTGGAAATTGAAATCATGACCTCATGCTTTCCAGGCAGACTCCATGCCACCAAGCTATATTCCTGGCCCCAGATTTCAAATTCTTGAAGTAGATATAGGTAATTTGGATTTCTGCTGGACCTGTTATGATTTCACCTCTTTAATTTCTAATTGCATGGATTTGAGTCCTCTTCCCTTTTTTTGTTAAGGATGGCAAAGAGTTTGCCAATTTTATTGCAACTTTCAAAGAACCAACTCTTAGATTTGTTGATTTTTTTGGATTATTTTCTTAGCTTCCATTGCATTTATTCATGCTTTGATCCATATAGCTTCCTTCCTTGTGAAAGCAGTGGGTGTGAATTGCTTTTCTTTTTCTAGAAGCTAGAGATTTTACTTTAAGTCATTTATTTGAGCTCTTTCTGTTTTCTTCATATGGGTATTCACTATTATAATTTTCCTTTTAGGACAGCTTTTAATTGTGTCTCTTAAATTCTAGGATATTATATTGGCATTATCATTTAATTGTAGAAGCTGTCTAATTTCTTCTTTAATTTCATCTGTGACCCACTGGTTGATCAGCATAGTGTTACTTTCCATGTGTTTATGAAGTTCTTTTGCCTTTGATTTTCAATTTAATTGTACTATAGTCTGATAATATGCAAAGGATAATTTCAGTTCCTTTGAATTCACTTGCATTTGTATTAGTGTAGTGCTTATGTTATTTTTCATGTTTGTTAAATAGTATTTGTTTCATATAGTTGGAGGTACTGGCATTTGGTGCATTTATAGTTAAGGCTGTTTGTTGCATCTTCCTTGTGGATTATTACCTTTTCAAAGATGTAGTGACCTTTCTTACCTTTCTTAATTTGTCTTGGTTTGAAATCTACTTTGTCTTCAAATAAAATAGCTGTTCTTACTTTTTTCAGATTCTTGTCATATGAAACATTATTTTCCATCTTTTGACTTTCTATGAAATTTTTTAATTAAATGTGGTTCTTACACATAGTGTATTGTTAAATCTTCCTTTTTGATTCATTTTCCCAATCTGTGTCTTTTGATTGGTGAATTGAGACCATTAACATGATGCTTATAACTGATATGTATTGAGTTATCATTGTCATGTCATTTTCCTGTTGTTGGCTACCTTTTTCTCACTCTTTTTACTTGTTTCCCTTACCTAAACAATTTGGGGCTCATGGAGTTCTGCCTGATTGTCTATTTCTGGAATGTCCTTCAGAACATTTTGGAGTGCTGTTTTGCTCATCATGAATTTCCTCAGGTGTTCATTCTTTGTCATGGAAGTATATTATTTCTCCATCAATTCTGAAAGGTAATTTTGTAGGGTACCATCAATCTGGGTTGGAAGTTGTTTTCTTTTAGGGCTTGAAATGCTTCACTCCAATCTCTCCTTGATTTGAGGATTTGTGTTGAGAAGTCAGCTGTGATTCTGATGAGCTTTCTTTTATATGTGATTTTCTTCTTTTCCCTGACAAATTTTTAATATTCTCTCTTTGTTGAATTTCTAGAATCTTAACTATTATATCCTGTAATGGTTGAATTGTTGTGTCAACTTGGGAAGTTTGTAAATTTAACTAAACAATTCTGCAGGGATCCTAGGTCCTCACTTTGTAAACACCCTAATCCTGTGCAAGGGATGGGCAGAGGGATAGTGTTGAGTGCTGTATCTGTCAGGATTGTTGTGGGGATTAAGAGGGAAAGCTGCTTACGGTATAAGGGAGGAAAAGATGCTTGTTCTTTCCCATTTACTCTTGCTGCTTTTTCTGTCTTCTGCTCTCTAGAATTGTTGTCCATGTGCCATGCCACCTTGTTTTCAAGCCAGCTGATTATGGACTGAAACCTCCATAAACTGAGCTAAATAAACCTTTCCTTCCTTAACTTTGGACACTGAGTGTTTTGTCTAAGCAATGAGAGAAAAGTAACTAAGACATATGCCTCAATGTAGATTTGTTTTGATCGTGACTAATTGAAGGTCTACTTGCCTCACTTATTTGTATGTCAAATTCTTCTTCACTTTCAGGGAAGTTTTCTTCCCTGATTTCTACGAACAGTTTTTTTTTTTTTTTTTTTTTTTTTTTTTTTTTTTTGTCACTTGTACTATTTCCTGCTTTTTTCATTGACTCTGATCAATTTTATGTTATTCTTCTTTGCATCATCTGGTAGGTATTGGCTTGATTTTTTCATGTTCCCTTGAAATTGTTGAGAAATCTTTCTTTTCTTGATCACTAACCACAATCTTGTATTCTTTATCTGAAGTCTGTCCACACATTTGCTTACCAAGCTGCATACAATTTCGATGGAATTTTATCTTCTGAATATCTGTTTTATGGCTTCCTTTTCTTTCTTATATTGAACCTTCTTTCCATCATTTTCCTAAGCTATTCTAATTTTTTTATTTGTATTTTCTCTGGAGTCACTAAGTATGTCTTTCATTGTTGTCGTCATCTTTGTAGTTATCTGAGAAATTATGCTTGATTTGATTTTTCTAGAGCCCCAATAATTTGCTTTGTTATTCTGCTGTTACCACTTCAGTGAGGCCAAGTGGGTGACTCTCAGGTTGGCCTTCCTCACTGACCCCTGGGTTTGCCTTTGGTGAGCTTAACATCTGGGGTTACCTCTTGTTTAAGTGTCTTCTCATTTTCCATTTTTTTAGTTTAACTCCTGGTTGATCCTTGTAAGTTGCCTATGGCAAATAGCTTTATTGCTAATATTTATAACCCACAGGAAATAACTACTTCTAAAAGGTGTCTTCCAGGTGTAGCTGGCTTTTAGATTTTGAAACTGTTGCAAGATCCTAGGTCTTCAATTTATTGGAGATGAGAAAGTGATGCCTGTTTGGTACTGGCCTACAGTATTTTTTATGTTCCTTAGGGATTTTAAGTCTTGGAATATGAGGAAGAACAACTATTTAGAACAATTATGTCATTTTGGCTAAAGTGATACAATCAGCAATAACAATCACATCAAATAAAGCCTAGAAAATGACAAACACATGATTGATTTGCCACATTTAACCATATGAATTAGATTTGTGGCTATCTAACAAAATTTAAAACTACCTGGAAAATTGTATGCTGTATATAATCCCTCTAAATGATCATTGTACCCACAAGGGAGAGTATTTAAAAGGAGTTGGAGGAAAATAGAGAAATAGAAAAAGAAGAACAGATTAGAAACAAGGCTGGAGGTCAAAGAAAGACCATAAAAACTTTGGGAAACTGAAGCAGAAGACAGGGTGGAAAAAGAGAAAGAAGAAATAAAAAGAACAGAACAATAACTAGATCCATGCACAAAAACCTAAAGACATTCATACTCATATAAAAGCATAACAAACAAAAATGAGAGAGAGAGAGAGAGAGAGAGAGAGAGAGAGAGAGAGAGAGAGAGAGAGAGAACCACTTCAAGGTGTGTCTCTGCTGCAACTATGACCAGAATCCTGATCCATGCTGATTAGTCCCACCAAATCAGCAGTAGGTTTACAACAGAGCAGTGGATACTCCCAGGGAGCCTGCATCTTTATTTCCCAAGTTCAGGCTGGCTTCTGCCCATGAATGTGGAACTAGACTTGTGCAACCTGTTGAAGTATACTTTCTATGGGCTTTAACTCAGATAGGGGCCACTAAATGGAGCCAACAGTTGCTCTGAGTCCCAAACTCAGGTGGCCATTCTCCAAGATGGCTCCCATCCAAAGTCCATCTCCTGTGGGATTTCTATATCCCCACACCACTCACCAGCCACCATAATTGTCGATGTCCACTACTCCTGTCCACTGGTGTATCCCTCTTTGGAGACCTTTGTGGTCACCATCAGTCACTGTAATGCCTTCAGGTTTGATCTGCCCTCTCCTACACACTGAGTCTGGGTTCAGGGAGAAGGTGCTGCTTGCCAACTCCTGGAAGTTCACGTGATGAACTGAAATTCACATGGAAATTCATGTAATGAATTTGGAGTTTAGGATATAAGGAGTAGAAACCAATGTTTGTAGCAGTCAATGTGAAAAATAATCATAGGCAATTTGAGATGTAAGTTTCCAAAGAAGCAAAAGCCTGCTGTGGCTACTAAAAGGAGGCCAGCAGTACTGAACTTTGTTAAAAAGAATGAGGTGTCCAGATTACTGAAAGTGATGTGATGCTCCTGCTAGACACAACTCTAGTTCAGTTCTGGGCAGCAGGTTTTATAAGGAAAAACAGTAACCTGGAGAACATCCAAGGTTTGGTTGAGAGTGGTGAAGATCAGGATGGTGGAATGACACTGTTCTTCAGTTACAGATTTTTAACTTCATGTTTGGTTGAGGGGGTAGTATAACTGACTGAAAAATGTCATGAAGATTATTTGTATTTCATTCATCCATTAATTTATTATTCAGTTTATAATATTTATGGAGTATCTATATGGTTTAGGCAGAGTAGATACTAGGAATATGATCTTTGTCTTCATTTATATAGAAAAGACAGACATGCAGTGTACAATTGGAATAACTGAGTAGAATAAATCAATTATCTTTGGCCTAAATTTGAATTTCTATGGTAAGAAACCAATTGTCTTTCAATTTCTAGTCTCCTTCCATTCTGAGCATGAATTAACTCTACACACTGTGATCAGGATAATCAATATGTATAGTACCTCACTGGAAGAACTCCATTCCAGATGGGATGGGAGTTGAGAAACCAGAAAGAGAATTTATGAAGTGGGTGGATAAGGTTAACAGGAAACTGGCACCTGGCATATAATGTGAATACTTAGTCTCATAACCATAATAATGACTGCTATTTATTCAATGACCTAATCATTAACTTTGAAATTAGAGCAACATTATAGGGCGTTCAGTGCAATAACGAAACTCCAAGTGGAGCTTACAATTTTCCACTAAATATGTTTTGTAGTCATACTTGGCTTTTCTGTTCAGTATTTTCATCTATATCTTTTTTATAGATTTTAATATAATGGAAAAAATCACCATCCCTAATCCTATCATTTTGGTAACTTCTTGCATGATTGTAGATTCTTGGTCAGGAAGTAGATAAAATCACCTGTTCACTTTGCTTGGAAAAGAACACAAAGTGATGGTGTTCTATGAGGTAGTGATCTGTCCTATTTTTAGAAATCTGTGGGAACTGCTACAACATCTCTTTACAATTAATTTGAGTGGGTCATATTGTTGCAAAACTTTCTTGTGGGGCCGGGGATTTAGCTCAGCAGCATAAGCGTCTGCCTGGGAAGCATGAAGTTGTGAGTTTGATCACCGGTACCAAAAAAGAAAAAAAAATTGTGGATAAAACTAAAATTAGTATGTATAAAATTCTTTCCTAAGGCTTTCTTAGTTTCACTTTCTTATATACTTGGATATTATTTCTGTGGCTAGAGAAATCATTATGCACACACACGCACACACATATATATTTCTAAATAAGACATCTCTGCAAGAAACATTTATCATTCGGTACTAGTTATATCTTATTAGGTCTATCCTAAGGTGGGTTTACTTTCATATGCCATAACAATTAAAAATAAAAAAATACAAGACAAAGGACATAGAGAAAACGAAGATAAAAAGATGAAGTTGCTGGTTAATTCAGTATCCTAAATGACTGCATATGTATTAGGCTGTGAGAATAGAGTTGGGACATAGATTTGGCTGTGATTTTAGAATCAGTATGTAAAGGGAGGTGGGATGAATTACACTGCTCACACCGAGTTGCATTTGTTACTTACAGGCAGAAAGAGAAGAGTGGCTTAGGAGAACAGGACATTTAATCATATAGGCCATAGTTCCTGGGGCTCTATTCTTGGAGGGAAGGTACGTAGGACAATGAATAACAAGTTTGCACAACATAAAAGTCTAATATTCTTTTAAAGAGTCAGCCTGGAATCTTCCTGTGAGCACAAGTGAAAGGTCATTTTGTACCCACAGTTTCAATCTTTTAGACAGTGACTACAATATTTTTATCCTGAAATTAATTTAAAGAGAAGAATAATCAAGAAAGCAGCCCTTCTGGGGAGACTGAGGCAGAAGAACTCAGAATTTAAGCAACAATGGCCAACATGAGCTAGAAAATGCACATTCTCTCTGAGATCAGAAGGAAGGCAGTGGGGGCGGATGCAGAAATGGGGAGAGTACTGAATTCCCATCTTCCTGATGGAGGAGGGCTTTATCTTGAGAGAGAGAGAATGCTGCCAGGGAAGGAGCTGGTGGGAGCCAGAGGCTGTTCAGATTAGTCTCTGTCCAGTCAGTCTTCAGTTACAGAAAAGATTTCTGTGAACGAAATTGATACTTAAAACACTGTCAGCAAGCATTTTAGAAGGTGAAACACAAGTAAATTCTTCAAGGTGAAGTAATCTTACCATAATTCATGTCATAGACTGTCACAAATAGACCTTGGGTACCATCCATTTCAACCCTTTCATTTTATTTCATAGGTAAGGAAGCTTTCCTTGAGTCACAGAGTTACCTGATTGGTTGGATATCTACAAGAGAGGTCATTTGACTTTTGCTTGTTTCCTCATTGTATGTAACCACCTAAAATGCTAGACAAGAGTCAGAGGGCACTAGATCTAAATTTCTCCTTTGACTTTTCCATTTTTTAATTGTCTTTGCTTTACTCCATAACTTTAAAACTATCTTTTGAGGCTTAGAAGAAGTAGGAAATAATAGATTCCTTAGTAGTCTCCTTTGTTACCTACTAGTTTTTTATAAGGTGATCACATTAATAGAGATGACGATGCTGGAGAAGAATTAAGAGGATTAGAAGAACATGCAAAGACAAATTCAGAATAAGAATAAAGCATAGAATGGTTTGTCAGCATGCAAAATATGCTTCCCAGGAAAGCAGATGTGCTGACTCTAATGATGGTGGCTGGGTTCCCTCAGAGACTATTGGCTTGATAACCAAACAGCATCTTTGCAGTAGGCATGGAGAGCATGAATGATCCCAGATCCAGTCATTGTGGCCAATACAGTAGCTAGTTTAATCTGGTAGATGGTTTGGCAATACATTTTTTTAAATGGTGTGAAGCTGTTGTATCAGAACAGACAGAACATAACTAGTGGGTCCAATGGAACCTCACAGCCATTCCCAGAAAGGAGCTGTGTATTTACAGAAATACGTTCTAAAGGTCAGTTTTTTCAATGAAAACACTTCCTGACAGCCATAATGAGGGAACATGCTGAGCCTATGTTCCTGGAAGATTTTTATTGCTATATTTCTGGTAATACATTTTTTGGTAAAGAAATAGTTCTTGGGAATCCATTTATCCAACTACTTCTTATGATGTCACGCTAGTACTGGGGCTCCCAAATTTCTTCAGATAATAGAATTCAGTAGGAAAATATTGAAAGTGAGATTCATTTTGAGAAACTTACTGGATAAGCAAATACTATCAGAAGGCATTGAGTATAAAATGTATGTAAAATTTCTAATTGCACTTAATATTCATATACATTCCATTAAAATAGTCATTACTGAATCCCCCCCCTGTATTTCCTAATAAAAGTAAAATGATGTCTTTATGCACTGTATACCAAAGGCACACTCTGCCTCCAGGTAAACAGAGGCCTAAGATTCTAGAAATAGGTAAATGTTACAAAGAGGAAATAAAGCATTTGGGCAGCAGAGTGACTTCTGAGTGGGAAAAGACAGCAGTCACAGAAACCCAGTCCAGAAGGAGCTACTGAAAGACTAAAAAGAAAGAATCACTAATCTGTTCCTAACAGAAAAATGTTACTTTGTGAGTATGTTAATTCATGAGATTAAGGACATCTGGTAATTGTGATTGAAAGTGATTTGGGACCTTCTGAGATATCTGGGCATATTTTGCTTGATGCAGTAAATACTCACAGTAATGGAGGATGGCAAGCCTAACCTCAGAAAGGATGGTATGGGTTTCCCATGTAGCCTAGAGGAGACCTCAGTACGGCATGAACAAAGGGCATCCTGCTATTCTCAGTCATTGCCCGGGCACTCTGGCTCCCTGATCCATTGTCTAGAATGACTGACCCCTCTGTTGGTTTTACTTCATGTTTCTCACTGAAAGAAACCTTATTTCCCAGGTAACTTAATGCACTAGAACTTATATTAAAAAAGAAATCTGAGGAAAGGAAAACAAAAGAAAGAGAAAGAAATCAGTGATAGTTGTTTTTGACAAAGTCAATTTCTTAGGAATAAGGATGAAAATTCCACTCAGTACTCCAGGAAGGACCAGTTGATGGCAGCAATTTTTCTCTGGCACAGGCGACTCCCACGAGGAACCTGCTCAGTCAGTGAGGAGTCGAGCTGGGTCAGTGGCCTGTCTGTTGTAGTAACTGCCTCTAGTAAACACAACACCATCTCATGCCAGGAAACATTACTTTCTCTGCCTTTTGCTCTTAGAAATAATAATTAAGACCACTTCTTACAAATTGCCGAGTGTGTCGGGCCAGAGCTTTCATTCATGTCTATCATCACTTGGCAGCTTCTTTGTGTTATCCTCATTAATCAATTAAACTTAATTTAAAAATATTCCAGAGTTGTCTTTTAATTTTACACCCAAAGGAGTTGGTAGCTTTAGCACCTAGAAGGCATGCAGGAAAAAAGATCTTGTGGCATTTTTACTGAGAACACTGAGAGAGAAACTTAGGCCTGAGTCTAAGGAAATCTGCTCATAGAGCCTGGGAAGGATGGCATGGCTGCAGCTCACGTCTACTTCATAGCACTTCCGGGTCATTGGGTTATATCAGTCTGAGATTACACCAGGAGTTCTCTGAGGGAAGAAAGTGTACCAATTTATCTTTGTCCACTAAAAATGAAGGAAATGAGTATTGAGTCTTGGTTTTATGTCAAGCATTAAGTATTTTACATTTATTTTATCCTATAACTTTCACCCTGAAAAATGAATCTTATTCTCATTTGATAGAGGAAAAGACTATCTCAGAGTTTGCTTACATAAGCCAACATAGAGAAACCACAGATATATAATAAATTGTTGAATAAATTTATTGGAAGTATAAATGTAAAAACTGATCTAAGGAGTTCAAGGGTAACCTCTAAAGAGCTAATAGGTCTTTGAATGATCTCCTTAGGCCAACAAACTGTCCCCAGTGGTCACTTATCAGCCAGCTTTCCTTTTGTTTGATATTAAGCAGTGCTGAAACACATGTCACTATCTTGATGATATCGAACCATAAGAATGCAAGAAGTGTAGGCAGTTGCAACCTGGCAAGTTGACTTTTAGCACAGCTGACACATAGAGAGTTGGTCAAACAACTCTTGTGTATGACTGGTATAATGCAATTTGTGATTGTACAGTAGTATACAATTGTGTGATTAGTACAATATATAATACACTTCTGAAATCGTATGTCTCTTACTAACTCCTGGGATGCCCACCTGTATCCAAGAAAAATTAAAATGAGGTAAAGTAATGTCTTTATCTATTTGGGCTGTTATAAGGAAATAATGTAGACTAAGTAATTAACCAGATATTTAATAAAATAATGTAGACTAAGTAATTAACCAGTAATCACCAGGTGTTTGTTGCTCACAGTTCTGGAAGTCTAAAATCAGCAGATTTGGGGTCTCATAAGGGTCCCATTCTCATTAATTGCACCTTCTATGTGTTTTCCCATGGTGGAAGAGCAACAGAGCTTTCGTCAACCTCTTTTTGAAGAGCACTCATCCCATTCCTGAGAGTGGAGACCTCATAACTTAATCAGGTCCCAGAGGCAACACTTCCTCAAACTATCACATCAAAAATTGAGTTTCAACACTGGGATTTTGAAGAGGACCAAATAGAGCCATTAACCAAATTAACAGTGTAAAATATTTTGTTTCCTTTAGAATAATAATGATGATGGTGAGGACAGTAATATTTGTCTCGAGAACTTCCACTTTTATTTCCTTCTCTCTAGCTTAATATTTATTTCTGCCTCCTCATTCAGTTCTAGACAGCCTTTTCGATTGTTGTTGAGTCAGTGTGCCTCTAGTTCAGAGCGATGAACAGGTTCATGTTTGTCTCTGATGATTCACTGTTGGCTGTGTGAATTGCTGGGCAGTAAAGAGGTTTGGCAGTGAAGAGGCCATCGAGATGAATAGCGTCAGCTACCGCAGTGCCAAGGACAGCTAGGGCCAACCTTCCTCGTGCTTGGGCCAAAAACCCAGGCAGTCCTCATTTCACCTGGGACTGTCTCTGCTGAAGATTTTGCTCCCTGAACAGCTGCTTTCCTACTGGGGATAGAGAATGCGCCTGCCTGGCACTCAGAGAAACGGAATTGAACGTGTAGAATTTGGGAGACATTTTCCAAAGAATTAGTTGTTTGTTTGATTCAAGTTAAATATATTTATCTGTAGCTACTGAGCATCTCCTGCATTCTTGCTTTTATTTTGTGACCTTAAATGAGTCCATTAAAATCATGTGCATCTGGGAAGGTGCTCTACCTGATTCCAGCATGTAGCTGAGGAAACGGTGTGGTTGTTTACAGTAGTAGTGTGGAGGCTCAGACTTTCTTGAAAATTAAGCCTTATAAATCATGTGAATGAATCTATACAAAGCCCCAAATAGGAGAATACATTACGTTGTTTCAGGTCAATTACTTTATCATTTTAATGATAAGAAGCTATTAAGTATAAGCCAACACTGACATATTTTTGCTAGCAAAGTAGTTAAGATATTTCTTTGTTTTTCTCTTACTTAATCTTCTATTCTTTGCTTTATTATTCCCTCAATGAACAAAATCTCTTATTGCTTTCCAAATATGTTAGGCATCCTTCCATATTTATGCTTTATGCTTTTGAAAGTTTTCTTTTTGTATTTCTGGAGGTTTAATTCAGGATTCTTGAACTGCATTATACTTTCAAACCTTTTTTATTTCTAATTTTTCCACAAGGTCTTACTAAGATATTATGTTGCCCAGCTTGGGCTCAAGTTCGTGGTCTTTCTGCTTCAGCTTTCCAGAGTGCTGGGATTACATGGGCTGTATCACCAAGCCTTGTAAAATTTCCTTCTTAATGAAACATCATTTTTATCCATCTTGGTAAAGTTATTAAGACCCAACTCAAGTTTCCATCTCATTCCCAGTCCTTTTTCTTTATTTTTGTATTTCTCTTTAGCACCCTAGTAGCTATATTTATTTCTTTATTGCCATGATTTTAAGAGGTTTGGAAGCATGCGGGATGTTCAAAGGAAAGGTAGAGAAAGTGAGACCCTGGCAGGGTTGACACTCAGTGACTTAACAGGAGGAGGAACTCCAATGAGGTCAGGCAGAGGAGTGTCTGGTGGGTGTACAGGGCTAAGTGCCAGCCATCGGTAGTCTCACACAAAAGATACTGCAGTCAAGGATCTCTGACCCTTTCAGAGTTCATTTACAAAGGGGAGGGATCTGGAATCCAATTCTGGAAGGTAATGAATGTCAAATCTGGGCCATGATCCATGGTCCAGCCAACAGGAGGAATGCGAGGCCATTTCTAGGAAGGGAACCTGTCCAGTGGATCAGGACAGTATCACACAGGTAAAAAAGCCACAATTCACTCTGGCCTGCTGGACACTGAGTCTGACAATGTGTTCATTTCTACAACCTACCAAGCAATGGATCCCAGGACTGTCAAAAGAACTCTTGCCTAGATAGTTGGCTTAGAAAGCGCAGATGAGATGCAGAAGGAAAGCATCAGAATTTCCAGGTAGGGAGAGCAGGAAGAAGGCAGGCAAGGCTGTGTTTCAGGAAAATTAAAGGTGCTATGTTTCTAGAATGAGACTGCACCCTCTTCCAGCATATAGCCTATGTCTTCTTCATCTTTGTATCCCTTATTTTTAGTGTTGTGCCTGATGTGCAGTGGATTTTCAATGAATTAGCAAACATATGAATAATTTTTCAACTCCTATTAAACATGTCTTCTTTTTCTCTCCTATAATCTGCTCTCAGTTAAATAAGAATAGAAAAGGCAATCAAAATATACAGTGAGTTTATAAATCTTAAAAATTTGTTAAGTAAAAGACACATTACTGTGAATTCCTCTTCAAAATCCAACCCTCTTGCTTTGAACATACTTGTCTCATCATTTTTGCTAATTCAGAAGCATCTCTGGAAGTCCTCTTTTGTGAGTGTCTTTACAAAATGTTATAAAAAATATGATGAGTACCATTCAATGAAATAATATTTTGAGTCAACTTAGAACTGTTGGAAGCCTTGATAGAACAACTAAAGATGCTTGTAAAAGATGAATTCTACAACTATTTCAGGTCAGGGGACTAGTATGTAGAATACACAAAGAAATCCAAAAAATCAAACCATCTAAAATGAAAGATCCAGTCAAGAAATGTGCAAGAGAAATAAACAGACATTTCACAGAGAATGATATAAAAGTGGTCAACAAATATATGAAAAAATGCTCAATATCTCTGACCATTAAAGAAATGCAAATTAAAACACTAAGATTCCTTTTTACTTCAGAAAGAATAGCAAGCATTAAGAATCAAACAACAAATGCTAGCAATCCTGTGGTGAAAAAGGAACCTTCCTCCATTGTTGATGGGGACATAAACTAGTACCACCATTATGGAAATCAGTATGGAGATTCCTCAAAGAATTGAAACTAGAAATTCCATATGACCCAGTGACCCCCTGCTAAGAATTATTTCCAAGGTGTTTAAGACTTCATACTGCAGTGATAATACATGCATACCAATATTTATAGCAGCACAACTCATAGTAGCTAAATACTGGAAACAACCTAAATATATGTCAACAGATGATTAAAGAAAAGCCACTATCTGTATATAATGGGCTACTACTCTTTTATAAAGAATGACAAATTTGAGACATTTGTAGGAAAACGGATGAACCTGGAAAATATAATGTTGAGTGAAATAAACCAGACACACAACTTAAGTACAGTGTGGCATTTTTTTTTTTTTGAGTAAGACAAAGTACAAACAAAAAGAATAATAGAGAAGAGACAGAAGAGGACAAGGAGATGAATGTCTTGCAGTAGGTAAGTGACTCAAGGGAAAAAGTGTGAGGCATGAAGAGGAGGGAAAGTAGAAATACGTGGAATAAAGATAAGTTATGTACAGAAACCTAACAATCTGAATTAATGTAAGCATTATATGCTATAACATGAAGTAAGATTAACAACATCAACAAAAATTAAAAACGGGTTAGGAAGTTGTAAGAGGAATTAAAAGGAAAGAGAATTTAAAAAAAACCCCAAGAAACAAGCTTTAATGTGTACATGTAACCACAACCTAAGATGATTATAAACGGCAAACACACACTAATAAAATAAAGATAAGAAAAAGCAAAGGAAGATAAGTATGGTCAGCAGAAGAGGGAGTATTCTGAGATAGTTAATGGCAGTGTGTCTTTAACTGTAATTGATTTTTTTAATTAAAAATTCACTCATTACTCAATCGCACCTTGTCCTAAAGCACTAGGTCACATTGTGTAGATATAATCTGTAGTGGTTTGGTGTGTTTTCCTTATGCATTCTCTCCTCCTTCTGATTTACCAAACTGAAAATTACAGTACATTGAGTTTATTTAAAAAATAGAGTTGATGTTAATTTACTTTTATTATGAAAATGTCATGTATAGAAGTGATTGTAAAATACACACATTTTATTTAAATACAAATTACAAAGATGGCATCTATCTTTTATATTGAAATACAGAACCTTATCAATATTGCAGAAAAGACCTGTGTTTACCCTTCTATCTCTGATTTCACTTCCTTTCCCTGATGCTTAATTTTTCTAATAATAGTTTCTTCCCTTTTATGTTTAGTTTTATCATCTATGCATATATTTCTAAAATTTATATATTCAGTTTGCCTTCCTTGAATTTTAAAAATAGAATCTTCTTTTATGTGTTTAGGCATCATTAGCTTCTAAACGTTGTATTTGTAACATTGTGCACATTTATTTTGTGATGTCTTTCTGACATTTTAGTTTCTAGGATGACTGGAGAGTGTGTCTTCCTTCTATGCTTGGGATAGAAATTTCTAAATGAGGTAAAAGTATATCTATATTTCTAATTTAGAAAAATCAATCTAGTGAAACAAAATGTCAAGAATTATTTGTTTTATAAAGGTTTTACCATAGGAACAAGCCATTTAAAATATGATTGGGTTAAAAATAAAAACCCAGTCATTGTTTTGGAAATTCTTATCAGTGGATTTATGTGTGAATTGAGTTTACATGGAGATGAAAAGTGATTATTACATTTGGGGGAGAGAGCAAGGAGTATGTCATTAGATGGTTTAGGGGGGACAGCTGGAAAAAGACAATTACAGTGTGATGAGAAATCTTAACTGCATTTCTGGGCCAGGTGCTCAGAGAAGGAAATACTGTATTTTTTCAGAATAACATTGGGTGTGTGGATAGCTGGCAGATTACAAATCTTTTTCCCTTGTAGCCTTTATTTCTTTCTACTTCTTTAATGATTCAGTCCTCTATATTCAGACTTATGTTGTTGGTACCTAAAGAAAGATTGGCACTGCTTTTTAAAAAGACACTTAGCTGTCAAGAAGGTACATGTTCTTGTTAATTACTCAACTAAATTCAGCTGCATAGATTTGGTCTAAGATGTCCATATATGTCCACTGGTTTGGTATCAATTTTAAAATATTATCATTTTACTGATTCTTAAAATACTTAAATTAATAATTCATTATCCATAATTTATTTAAAAGAATAACTAAAAGAATACAGTTTTTAGATTACCTGAAAACTGGATGGGAGAGTAAAATTTCTGTGTCTAGTTTTCTGAGACCAAGGCAAATCCAGTGGATCATCCGAGGAGCAATGGGCAGATCCAGGTCTCTTTGTTCCCAGGATAAAGTTCTTCCCACTTACCATTTTCTGGATTTTATTTAGTTTGTTTGATAAGTATAAACTGAATTTTATTTTGCTGCTAGTTTTAAAAAATATATGCATAGAT
Organism: Cavia porcellus; assembly: GCF_034190915.1. Lineage (NCBI taxonomy): Eukaryota > Metazoa > Chordata > Mammalia > Rodentia > Caviidae > Cavia > Cavia porcellus. The sequence continues at coordinate 9,531,952 of NW_026947512.1, read as the reverse complement.
GTTATCTTAATTATTTTTAAAATCAATTTTCACAATGTAATTTATCCTTACTTATGAAGCATGCTGAATCCTGAAGCTGAACGTCCATATTTTTAAATTGAATTTGCTTCAGGGAGAACTGCAGATAGATATCCTAGGGAGGTGAGAGGAAAGGGAAAGCAGTGCTCACGGAGGTTCTGGTCATAGCCCATAGGCTGCCCAGATCATTCACTAAAGGGGAGAAGCATGTGAGAGTCTAGCGGGATAGGCAGTTGGAAGCAGTGGCGGGGGGGGGGGGGCTGGTTTGAAGGCTCCTTTGATTCTGCCTCCCTGTGACCCAGGCATGAAGGTGATTAGCCAAGAGTAAGGATGAGAGGAGAAAGTTGTTAAGAGGTCTGAAGAGCAAAAAGATGTGAAATGTTCAGGAGAACTGAACAACAAGTGTGGGGGTGCTATAGGCTATGGAAATAGATAATGACTCACTTAAATTTAAAGACCATGTGATCAGACAGCATATTCACTTTTGTCTGGTCACTTTAAACTACTTGAGTTTAGGCAGACCTCAGCAAAATGGATTTAACCAGATTTGGATTTTGTCAAGACAGTACAAAGAAACTAAATCCAAAGTGGTTACCAATGTATTTAAGGGAGTGATTTAGTGATAAAAATTAGGATGTCTTTGTTTCAGAAATTTTCATCTCCTACAGACCTGTTTGCCAAATTCAGAATTATCTTAACCCTGGCACATAATGGGTTGAGTGCACATATTTTTTGAGTGGATGACTTAACTAATGAACCCATTCTTAATCATATCTTTGTACTACTGTACTAGGAGTAGGGAGATACTATGTGGTAGAGGTAAAGATACAAACTATGATTTCTACTCTATAGTACTTTTTACTCATTAACAGAACACAGAATAATTTAAAATAACATAAAATAGGGAACTAAATTTTTTTGTGTTTTTGTTTTATGATGACATTATTTGATTGCTTTTAGGTATTGCATTTTAATGATTGCTATCTTTGAGCAAATACACCTTGATCTTTGTTTGATAAATTTGGGCAAAATAAAAATAGGTATTATGGGCCTGTGCAGACTGGTTTTTAGAGTTTGCTTTAAAGAGATTATCTTGTATTTGCCTTTTCATCTGCTTTATCATCTGGAATTGAAACTGTCTCTCAGTGTTGAATAAGGATTTATAGTCTCCTATTTTTAAAGGATTTGCTTACAGATAAAATTCAATCTTCTTTTCTGGCTCTGCTCTTCACAAGATGTATTGCATTTGACAAGTCTTTTATGTTAAGAGCTGAATATGGAATCCTAGGCTGAAGTTGCGATTTATGCTGCCCATAAAACTTAAGGCCTTCACCAGCAATGGAAAAGCAATCAAGAATTGGTGTAAACAGACCAACCTGACCCCCATCTGTTGTGGTTTAGTATTTTCCCAGAGAGAGATATTTTCTCCAATAACTCCCTCTGATGTTAGCAGGAGGTTAGACACAGCATTAGAGCCAGCCTCCTTTTGAGTGGGTGGATAAAGTTGGACACACAGGTTGTATGATTTCAAAGTTTTTAAGAGAAATTTAGTCCATCAAAAAATGGTTCTCCCCATCAGATTGATAATGTCTGAAATCTCATATTAGAAAATCATTTTCATAATTTCAACCTAAAAAGGATTTTTGCCATATTGAAGTGCAGCTTTTTTGTTATATAATGACATATCAAAATATTAAATAATGAAGTAACCGTATGAGTCATCATAGTGATGATGAAAAATTTTGTATGCAGTTTGGCAGGTGACAGTTAGCAACAAGTTGGTCTGTTAGAACCTCAGATATAAAGATAGGTTTAGAATTTTAAACCCCTAAAGTGGTATGTGAATTATACTGGGGTCTAGTTGTGTGTAGGCTTAGGGCACTGAGTAGGTAATCAGGAACAAGTTCTGAGATCAAGACTATGACATATGGCAGTTGTCTGAGGAAGGTTTTCATTCATCATTCCTTCTAACCCATAAATGCTTCAGCCAAGCAGTTGAACATCTACCATGTGCCAGGCATTAGGGACAACATTTGGACAGGAATACGTCATCAACAAGTTACCCAATGCACCAATGAGAACTAACTGTATTGGACAGGATGGTAAGGGAGCCCTAGGCAGTGAATTTTGAGTAATGAGTGGAAGGCAAAAGTGAGAATTAAATTAATATATGGATATAAAGAGTCAACCAAAAAGTTATAGATCAGGAAAAGAAAAAGTTACATAAATATTTTAACACTAAATTTTTTCAGACATCATGAGATTACATATTACTTTTGGTCTCTACAATTACAAGAGGTGCTCAAAGGGGTGGCCATTAGATTCCAGACATTTACCAATATGGTGTACAGCTGAAGTGTATATATATTTTCTCGGTGTATTCTGTCTATGTAGTATTATATTATAAGCAGTATAAAAGCTCACAGGTGTTAAATGGCAAACAATGCATGGTGTGCTGGTGGTGGTGGTGTGTGTGTGTGTGTGTGTGTGTGTGTGTGTGTGTGTTGACAATGGCAGGGAATGAGGCCAAGACAATGAGGAGACTGTAAACAGGCAAAACAAAAATGTAGCATTATGGAAATATGGAGAATAGGCTGGTGGGGGAAACATCATAGATATTATTCTGGTATTTCCAGAACACGGTGAAAACTCAAACTAAACGAAGGCAGTGAAAACAAAAGTAGAGAAAAGAGGGAGGTTTGAGGAGCATTATGAACTGTTTAGGCTTTGAGAACTGATAGAAAATGGTAAGGAGCTGAAGGAGGGAATGTTTCATATATTTATGGTGTACATAATTACATAGTGAACATCACTCACTGTAATAAAGAACTGGTGGGAACTGAGTTGAATAGAGTCAGAGAATGACCTAAGAAAATGAACTTTCTGCTAACTGAATTAAAAATACTTAGAAGCACACTTAGGTAAAATGTCGAGCAGAAAATTGATTGTGCAGTTTGAGACTTAGAGAACAATGTGCAGGTCAGGGATATTGCTTTGGGAGTCATCAAGATTCTGGTGAGAGCTGACATAGATTTGGATGAATTCACTCAGAGAAAGGCTGTTGATGTTAACATTAGACAGTAGACAGCAAACTGATGAGGTGTTGGCTGAGAAACACTTTGAAGAAACTGGAAAATAACAAAGAGGAAGGAAGCCAGAAAATATGTTGCTCCAGAAGTTTAAAAGAAGAGAATAACAAAACATCATATCTGCATGATGGAATATTATTCAGACATAAAAAGGAATACAGGTCTGATTCATGCTGCAGCATGAATGAAACGTTAAAATATTATTTTGAATAAAAGAAACAAGTCACAAAAGAGTCACAAAAACAAGTCACATACAGTATCATATGACTCAGTTTTACACTAAGCGTCTGGTACAGGCAGATTGTAGATGCAGATAGTAGTTTCTTAAAGCTAGGAAGAGACCACTGGACGTGTTGGATTGCTGGACACCAATGAGCTTTCAGCTGAAGCTCTGAGTTGGAGACCAAGGATTAGTAGAGATACCAGTGTCCCATGTGTGAGTGTGTGTGTGTGTGTGTGTGTGTGTGTGTGTCCTGGTGACTCCCAGAAAGTTTAAAAGAAGAATGAATGAATGCTGCGAAATGCTGGGAATGGTTCAGCTTTGAAACTTTGTAGGGCCCTGAATGTAAAGAGAATCAAAGAAACAAACATCAAGATGAATGGCTGAAGAATATGATCCATGGGGTGGGAGATAGGAAGGGTGAGGGCAGAGAGAAGGAGTTAAGAAGAAAATGTGCTTCTAAACGAAACAGCTTTCATTTTTTTAAACCTTGCCTATTAATTACAGAAACACTGTTCATGACAACACAGTGTGTATATATGTGGATAGTTACATGTCTGGGACCACCTAAACTTCCCAGATACAGTGCTTATCATGTCTAATGGTCTGGGAGATGATTGTTTGAAAATGTGTGTTAGCAATGAAGCTAGTTTGTTTAATAAAATCAACTTAGTAAATAACGGCCAAAGGTAATAAACAAAACTTCCCTAGTAGAGTCAGGACAGGTGACCTGAAGACATAGCTCTCAGCAGATTCTTCCCCTCTCCTGGGTCCCAAGGCTCTTAAAACAAAATGTAAAAACTACTGATCTATGGGTGACATCACGAAATGGTAGACAATATAGAATATGGGAGGTAATATTGACAATAATGAGCAATAAGTTTAAGATGGAGAGGATAAGGACAGGGAGGAGGAGGAAACAAACAGGAGGAGAGAGAAGAGGAGGAAGAAGAAAGGAAGAAGAGAAAGAAAGAGGAAAAGAAGAAACAGCTTTTGAGCAGTTAGTTTGTACCAGGCACTGGGCTAAGTGTCTTACATCTAATTTTCAGTGACTCAGTGCGTTAAGAAAAACATATTATCTCTATTTTTATAGATGAGCACCCTGATGGGTAGAGAGGTAAATTACTTGCTGAAGGGTACCTTGCCTGCAGCCAGAGGACTTCATGAAAGTCATCCAGATAGTGCTGACCTCTGAAATGAATGATTTACAAGTGTTCCGTGTGGCCCCAGAGATGGGAGGTGGATATGAGGCTGAGACTGGGAAGCAACGGATGTCCACTTGGAGAGGATGAGGGACGTACGGGTTTGGGAATAAGCTGGACTTGATGGAATCAGCAGGGCTCAGTGAGTGACAGGCAGTCAGGGAGAAAAAAGAGTCAAGAACTATCGCAATAAATCAGTCCTGAAGAAGTGCTGCAGCTTCTAAAAATTTGGAAATCTGCTGAAGAATTTGGTTTGGGAAGGCAGGAAACTATTAGTTGACAAGTACCAAGAAATACTGCATTTCATATGCATTCTTCTTTTTAAACAGCAACAACAAAAGGAATAAAAATGATGGTACAGAATTTCAAAACAAAATAATTGGAGATTAACAATGGTTAATATATTGCATGTTCTTATCATCAAAGTAGTTATTCAGATTACAAGATACAGGCATGAAAATCCGAGCAAACAGTGAAAGCATGAACCATTCTTTTTGATGAACTAAGAGATCAGCAGTATAATTATCTAATATATATATATATATATATATATATATATAAATATACATATATTTTCCCTTCTTTTTTTTTTCTTCTTTCTCCTATCCCAGTTGTTCTTTCTTTTTGAGCAGTTTCTTCCTCTTTTACTTTCACAATAGCTATTGTACATTTCGGACCTTATTTACTTTTTCTGTGTTTTACACTGAGCAGACAGTATGATGTTTATACATGAAAATCTGATTTATTTCACTTATGAATATGGTTGCTAGGTGCATCTATTTAGACAAGCCTCAAGTTTATCCTTCTTTATAGCTGAGTAGTACCCCATTATATAAAAATACCACATCTTTTAAACACATTTTGGGGTTGAAAGACATTTGGGATGTTTCCCAGATTTAGCTATTACAAATTGTGCTGCTGTAAACATTTAATATGAATTCTCTGATTTGATACAAGAAGATACCGTATTCACATTTCAGAGACAAAATATAGAGGCTTTCAGAATTCAGATGATTTAGTCATGGTGAATGTGTATAGGAATTGAATGGTGACAATTTTACTTTTAGATACATTGATTTTGGGGCTGAAAGTACATAGTTGAAAATGGACGTTTGTCATTTAATTGTAGAGAGATAATTTCCATCATTACTGTAGAGAGATAAATTGTAGAGAAATACATTCATACATTTTTATTAAAGAAATAAGCTTTGAGAAAATGGTCACATTAAGAACCAGAAAGCAATATAGGGTCTAAGAAGGCGGAAGATGCTTTAAGAAGAAAAATTATTCCTGTCTGCAACGGTTCCAATTTTTTTTTTACCCTCACCTCCAGATAGAAAAACGTTTTTCATGAAAACTCCGGATGTATTTGTATGTATGTCTATGAATATGAGCAAAGCAAATGTCCTCAGATGTAATGCTTACCGTTCACACTGTATGATGCGTGCTGTTAATTTCCTCTTTCCTCCCCTTCTTTTTAAAAATACACGTTGGTTAATATCTCAGTAAGTTTATTTCATAATTTAATATTGGGTCACAATCCAGTGTCTGAAGACGTCTCCTGATAGCTACCCTCAAACATTCAGAGTGCTACAGTGACATGGTAGAGCTATGGGTTCTCAGGTCTGAGCAGGCGTCTTAGAATAACAGCAAATGTTAATGATTCTCCATTGACAACCTCCTATAACCTATCACGAGAAATTATGACCGTAGGCCCATCTTTAAGATCTGTTCCCTATGTCCCTGACTCGATATTTGTTTTCTTCTTCCTTAATTTCCTGTTTTCCTTTAACTTGTCTTACTCCCTTTGGTTTGGAAATTAATTCTTCCTGGGTTTGTTCTTCTTTTTATTGTTTTTTTTTTTCCTAAATGAATTATAATAATTTTAAGGCTGACCTTTCCAAGTCATTTCCAATCTTCCCTTGTGGTTGTTTTATGCTTAAGTATACTGTAGCACAGTATGAGAGTGAACATTTTATTGTGTGGTCCATCGTTTTCATTATATAAAAATTTAATTATATGACAAATGAGGTTGCAAAACTGACGTTGCTCCCAGCACCTCGTACCATGCTGCCAAGTGCCCTGAGTTAACCTGACGTTACCAGGAATGGGCCCACGGATCCAGAACCCACAGATACAGAAGTGCCAAATGAACTTTGTCTTCAGTTCTGAAACCAAGCAGAGTAAGTAACACAAAGAAGTCAGGGCTCCTCAATGTTTTTTTCTCTCTGCGACGCCCACATCCAGTAGTTTCCTATGAATGTATGCTGCTACTGAGACTTAGAAAAAGACTCCTCTGACAAACAATAGTAAAGTGATAGTCATAAATAAACAGGCAACTGTTACTGGAACGTCTTCATTTTATATTGTATATTTTAAATATACAATTTAAAGTTGTAAAATTTTAAGAAGTATTCAATTTACTTTTATTTTGGTTATTTTAATTGGAGAAACTGTGGTTTCAAGTTTTAAGTGGCTCAAAGTAAGGTTGACCAGCTACTAATTTAGACAGCCGGGACTAGAGTGATGTAATTGAATAAACTCTCAATAGCTGTCAAATCTCTTTCAACCAATGCTTTTCCAGAAAAGTTGGTTGTATGGCTTAATCATTTAATCTTAGAGTCAAGAGTTGGAAAGAAAGTCAGAGTGGAGACTGGGAAAGTGATTCATGTTTTGCTAATGTGGCTCATAGGCGGAGGAGTTAGTAGTGCTTGGTGGACTTGTTTCAATTCTATAGGGAACAAGTTTTGGGTCATTTACAAGCACGAAGTCAAACTGTTTTTCATCATTACTGTGAATTACTGACCCACAAGTTTGTATTTATCAGAATTTTCAGCAGAATTATAAGCTTTTAGTAATATTTCAATGTTTAAAACCTACTCAAATATATTTTTAATAACTCGCAAGCAATTGTGGTGTTTGGAAAACTTTGGAATTTTCCAGAACATTTCTGGCATATAAAGACCTTAGTTAATTCATTGATTAAATAATTATTGAGTGCAGTCCTTGAGAACCAGGTTCTTCATAGGAGGCAAAAATCAGTAAGACAATCATGCAATAAATTCACAGTGTGATTGGGGATATATATATATATATATATATATATATATATAATATTACACAATTTAAAGTATGATTGTGTGGTAAACTAAGACATGGGATCTCACTGTGGGTAAGTACAACCAAATTAAGGAAACAGGAGCTAAGTCTATTTCTGAGGCGGTTAAAAATTTATTAATAAGTAACACTTGCTAGGTAGAAGTGTGCGATTATAGATAATGAGGGCAGCATGTGTGAACGTTTGAGGAAATTTTGGGGTGTAATTAGGAAATTAAAAAGTAATATCATTCAGTTGATCAGGTTGCTGAAAGGGATAAAGAGCAAGAGTTCAAAAAATCTTTAACATCAAACTTAAGAGTTTTGAAAGTGTTCTTAGGCAATGAAGAGCATGGTTGACTGTTGAGCAGAGCCTGTCATGACTAGCATTTACGCCATGAAAAATTAAGGGTGCAGGATGGATTGGAGGAGAGAAACCTGGGCATGAACAGATGAGTTAGAAGATTCACTCTGATGACTCAAGCCAAAGCTTTTCTAGTGTTTGCATTTCTGTAACGATGCGTTTGGCAGCATTCATCACATGCTCATGCTCTACCTTTTGAATCAATCAGTGGGACAGACTCCTTGAGGTATGAGAGCTTGTGATCCAGGCGGTGTGAACCAGCTGAAAGTGGTGTGATAATTACTTTATGTACTACATGAATTATAATTAGAAACAGGAGACTGATACTTTTAACAAGAATTGTAAAAGTATTAGCTGACAAAATGCAAAGGCAGTGTTTCAAAACACAGTGCTAGCACTACAGTCTTTTGAAGGAATTTGAACTTGATCACTTTTTCTTGCTGATTTGGAGGTAAGAAGGCACAAGATCTAATTCTGTTTGATTTTACTTGCTTTTTTCATATAAAGGTAGAAAAGAGTGGCCTTGGTAGACAGTATTGGCTCTTGCTTCAGTAATTGGTGACTTTGTTTTATTGTAAGTATTTTTATTTTTTCTTCTTCCCACATATCCTTCTACTTTTTTAAATTTTATATTTGCATCTCATTCCCCCCCTTCAATTTTCTTTCTTTTCTTCTCAGTGTTCTCTTTATTTTAAGTCTGTTCAAAAGGTCAACATGACCCATTTTTCCTTGGGAAAAAAGAGTGAGACACTTACTAATTATTGTTTAGGGTGGAGAACTTTAATTTTTAGTTAAAATATATAAGTGTCTTCCCGAGTACTGCATAGTCCTAAAAATAATAAATTCCCAAAAAATTATTTTTTGAGAGGAAAGACAATATTTAATTTTAGGCATGCTTATGTCCTTACTAATGAAAGTTAACACAACTTAGATTTTTCAGGAAACACATGGTTTCAAATATCTCCTCCTGTTGTTTTACAAAGTACAGTTATTCTATAAAACCATGACCTTACTTTTGGTTTCAAAATATGCTCAACATACCCATGAAAAGTAAACATGTGTTTATACCCCAAACATGATACACATGAAAAGAGAACATTCCTTGACTGCTTTACATACTCCTCTGGGGGGAAAAAACAAAATAAGAAGAGAGAAAGAAGAGAGAAAGGAGTGGTGGGGAGGAAACAGAGAGAGAGAGAAATACAGACAGAAACAAAAATCTTGAATGGCAGGAAGCTCGAGGTGGTGGGGAGAGATTTGGTGCTGCATTCTGTTCTGCTCTGGTCGAAGGCTCTCTGAAACCATTAGGTTGGTGTTTTCACTGGTAGGTCCCAGCAGAACTATTAGCGGTATTAAACGAATGTATTGTTTTGAGGTTTTTTTGGCCAGGCTCTCCCATTATTTAGGGAAATGGAATTGCACATTCACAGGGAAGAGAGAAGATTGAATGCCAGTGAACTTAAACTTGAACCTTCCTTCATAGCCCACTGTAGATGAGCAGGCTGGGGTGGGCAAGGCTGAGAATTCCTAGCTCCTACATGTGATGGATCTGACTGGGATTCTTGTGCTGTTTTTTTTTTTTTTCTCTTTCTGGTTAGAAACTAATCAGAGCATTCTGAAAGTCCCTCTCTAATAAATTCTACAGCAGGCTGCTTTTTATATCTAGCAGTGAAACTTTTTTAGAATGTCTGCTCATGAGCAGAGAGCTGTGATCTGAAACACCCAATCTCTTTAGCCTAAAAATAAACCTGGGAGAGGAGAGAGAGAGAGAGAGAGAGAGAGAGACAGAGAGAGAGAGAGAGAGAGAGAGAGAGAGAGAGACAGAGAGAGAGACAGAGAGAGAGAGAGAGAGTCTAGGGGAGGCAAACCAAAAAGAATGTCAAGTGTCAAAAATACTTGGTTAATACATCTTGGAGTTGGAAGTGCTGAGCATTTTTGTTGTTTTAAGTAAAGGTTGAGGCTCAACAAGAGATTCTTTTCTCCTATTTATCTTGTTAAGAGTAACTTTAGAAGAAATTCCAGATTAAAAAAGTGAGGAGGAGCTTACATGATCTTTCCTTACATTTCTATTTTGTGCTGGGCATTACACTTTGCTTTGGGAAACCCTTGCCCAGAGGAGCAGGTCCCCAAGACCCTTCCAACTGTGAGCCACTGTCGTTACATCATCTAAAACAGCTGCATACTGCAGGGTGACTATCCCAATACAAATCTCATTTGCCCTTTTTGTTCTATAAAAATGAAGTTTTTCTTTTAGAAGGATACATTCTTCTTGTAAATTTGCAAGCAATTAAGAATAGTAAGTTCTGTCTTTGTTCCATTTTTCCCTGCTCACTTTTTTCCATCTCTCTACAATGCTTGAAAACGAACCAAATTCTGAGTTAGATTGATTTGGGTTTGTAAAAATGTTTCATTGGTTTTTAAATAGGCATTATTTGAAAAATGGCACAAAGTGTGAAATTTTCAAGTATGTCTGAAAAACAAAAGTAACAATTGCTTTCTATGTATTTATATATATAAATACATATATATATATATATGTTGGTCATGTGCTTTATGTATATATTTTCATTTAATTCTTGTAGCAATTTTAGGAGTTAGGTAGTATGATTAATCTCATTTTTAGATTATTTTATGCTCATTCTATTATTTTTTTAATCTTGAAACTGATTCTGGGAGATATTTTATAATCCATAAATCCTTCAGAAAGAAAGTGGCAAAGCCCAGCTGAATCTAGATCATTTTAATTCAGAGCTACAGGTTTTATCACTTCTTATTCCATCCCCCAGGAATTTAAACAGAGTTTAAGGGTTTTAGTACAAGAGGTTTCAGGACTTTCAACTTGCATTTAGAATAAGGCAGGGAGCACATTCCTCTCCTTTGCTTCATGAAAAGCAAGTGGAGGAACCATTCTTTCACATAAAACTCAGCTGGCCTGAGTCGCCTCCTCATTTTGGGGCTTCTTGATGATGAAGGCTGGAAACCACTCAAGTGTGAGCAGGAGCAACATGAAAAGTTTAGGAGGTCTGGGGGTATGTAGGCACTGTACATCAGAAGCAGATCGAATACTCACACAGCTCCCAGGGTTTGCCATTTGGGTCTATAAGTAAATTGCTACTTTCCTCTGTAAGCAAATTTGGGTAAAATTGTGAAGCAGGAAGGATTTTATGTTTCCAGAATTTCCTTTGTCATTCCACAAATACTTCACTTTTTGAGGCAGAGACTAAGTCATCATTCTCTCCACAGGAATGGCTGTGAATGAATGATATGCAAAAGTATTTGCCACCAAGAGTAAATATCTGAGGGGATCATGATTGTTAGTTGTCCATGGTTTTTTGCTATTTCAATGACAGTAATTGCAAATGATATTTGATTGCATATTAGGTTCAGTAAAAAAATTCATGTGGATAGAAAATAGTACAATACCAGCCTATCAAAACTCAGACTATGCTCCAGTTATGCATTGTTTACAGACAGTCATAGAAAAATAATACAAGCAATTACATTAAATATCAATGATAAGATTCTTTAGGCATTAGAATTTGGATACTAATTTTCAACTTTTTTTCAAACTGAGGATTAAACCTTGAACTTCTCACACGCTAAACAAGAATTCTACCACTGAGCTATAGAACTCCAGCCATTTTATCCTCTGTTTTAGACAGGGTCTTGCTAAATTTCTCAGGCTGATCTCAAATTGGAGGGGGGTGGTTGGTACTGGGGTTTGAACTCACAACCTTGCACTTGCCAGGCAAGCATTTATGCCACTGAGCTAAATCCCTGACTCTGACCTCAAATTTGTAATCCTCCTTCTTTAGCCTTCTAAGGAGCTGTTCCACCACTCCAGGGATTTAATTCTTATCTTTTTTATTCTAAATTATTGATAATGCTCATGTATTTTTATAATAAAAAAGAAGACATTACATAGGAGTTGCTCAAGCAAAAGGACAAAACCACTAAACTATACAATTTGGTGTGGGATGAGAAATGTAACTTGCTTGATGCTGCTGGAACCTAAAACATCATGAGTGAGACGGAAGCTAAAACATGAGTGAAACAGTGGCAAGAGGCGAGGTGGTGGCAAGCAACAGCACTAGTTGGTCAGATTCATGACTTGGATAGATTTCTGCAGCAGCTGCGTAGTTAACTGTTTGGAAACAAAACTGTGAACAAGAACACAGAAGACCATTGCTATAGTCTGTAGAGGAAAATGGAGTTGAAAGTAATTAATAAGTAAAATAGGTAAATTTTACTGCGTGAGTATATGTTATATGATGAGTATATATTGAGTGAATGAGGAGGGAAAAGGCTGACATTCAAGTTTCTACCAGGCATGAAAGGAAAAAAATAACTAGATACCTGGAGCCACATATGGAAACACTTGTCTTACGTCTAATCTTTTAGAACCATGGCTGTGACATTCCTTAATTTTTTGACAGTGAAGAAATCTAATCATAAGATGGCTAAAAAAAACTTGATCTGCTTATTGGCTTCTTTTGTCATTTTGTCTAACACTCATTAAGGGAATTATTTATTACTTTACACTACAGGAAAGAAAACTTAGGCTAAATATTGTGTCCAGTTTATATAGCTAGTAAGTAGCAAAACTGGATTATCATTCTTGGCTGTATGAATTCAGATCAATGTTCTAGAAACATACCTTAGTATAAAGAAGGGGTCCCAGAGAGTAAATGTTTAGGCATTGTGGGTTGGTTGGCTACATAGGACATATGGTTTCTCTTGCATTTTTTCATTTCTGGATTTTTTTTTTTACCGTTGTTTCAGCTAGAAAAATATGAAAATCATTTTTAGTTCACAGACTATAAAAAAATTGCCACATACTGGATTTGGTTCATAATTTGTGTAATTCTTGTCTAGAGTACACACATACACACACACACACACACACACACACACACACACACACACACATACCCTACACAGGGGCCTTTTGTCTATTGTGGTGAAAATGTATGTGGGGCGAAAGAATAAAATTGAGAAATCACATAGTTCTAAGTTTCCTGGGGAAAGGGAAATCCAGCTGGAATTGAGTAGCCATGGTAAACACAGGGAGACCACAAGAGTATGAGTCATCACTAAGCCATAGTCTGAGTACGAGCACTCAGCCAAGTGATCCTCAGATAGCTTCAAAACATTAATGTCAGCGGGGAGACAGGGTGAAGAATTTAGGAGAGGAAATGTGCTTTCTAGATAGATCATGGGGCCCATCCTTCTGGACAAGCAACCACGACAGAGTGGCTGAACGAGTGTGTTTTTCTGAGCACTAGCTCTCAGAGAGAGAAGAGGAGAAACAAGTCTGGGGAGGAGGGGTTGGAGCAGGAAGGGGCGGAGGGTGCCTCTGTGCGTATTCAAAATTCTCTTCCCTCTATCATCGTAACATTTGCAGCTTTCAGATGCACAGGAATGATCTACCATCCTTCTGGAAAAAAATTAGTTTACAGATGATAATGCAAAAGGAAAACAAAAATTCTCCTGTCAAAAACTCAGTGTAGTTACTAGGAGAATATACATTAAGTACCTGTCAATGTATGACGTTTGTGTGCTTCTGAGAATTTAGCAGGGAAGAAAGTAGAATTAGAAGTCTTCTGTCCACTGAGGCAGGATGAAAAGTGAGTCTCAGTTACAGTCTTAAGTAACTTCTGGGGACATTGTAATAATCACCATCTAAAAGTCCCAGAGACTCTTCATGAAACAGATCTTATTTTGTATCTTCTCACAGCCAGTAAGGCTTGTCCTTAAGTCTATGAGTGAATGAAATTTTTAAATATCTACTTTATTATCTGTTTTTTTTCACGTAACTGTTTTAACCAAGGAAGTCAAATATTGATGCAAAATGCTTACTTTATGCATTATGATCTGCACTTGCCACATTAAAAATTTTTTTAATTCCTTTTTGAGACTCACTACTGAGAAATATTTAGTCTATCGCTGAAAGCAAGATTGCATTAAGGTTAGAGAAAGAAATGCAGAGCCAGAAAGTTCAAGATTCAGATCTAAGCTTTTCACAAGCTACTTGCACAACGCGACACAGGGTGCTGACAGAGTGGCCAGGCATGAACCCAGTGTGCACTCAGGGGTTGGAAGAGAAGTCAAGGAGACCTCCTGGAAAAGGCAGCACTTATAACACTAACTCTTGGTAGATGAGCCGCTGGTAGAAACTTACACAGAAAGAAAGCATTCTAAGCATGGAAAAAATTTTGTGCAATTTTGTGGAATCAGGAAAAATATAACACTATGGTAAGACCATCAAGGAAGTGAACGTGGAGCGTGGAACCAGATAATAAAGGACCTTGAACATTTACCATGCCATATGGATTTTGTCCCAAGTGCATTGGGGCACTATTGTTGAGGTAAAGCAGGAAACAGCTTGGTTTGACTTTGTGAGGAAGATGGAAAAGACTGGAGAAAGACCAGCTGATGAGTATCTTGGTCAATAAACCATGACAGAGAGTATGTTGGCTTAAAGTGAGCACAGAGTGGCCAGGTAAAGGGAGAGATTTTAGAATTATTCAGAATGTAGAACTCACTGATTTTGGTGGTTCATTGGATATACAACTCAGAAAGAAAATGTAACTTAGCTATTCCTTTCTAGGGCTCTAAAATTAGGCATAGAGTGATGCTGATGTTTGTCTTTATGATGGGAAGCATAAAAATAATTTAAGAGGGGCATTTAGATATGTTGAATTTGAGGCCATATAGACATCTCAGGAGCCACATTCATCAGACAGTTACATATATTTGTAGTGCCAAGGGTTAATCAGGAGTGTTGTTTCCTCATAGCCAAATGAAGAGACCATGTACAGAGGTGTCAGGTCCAGCAGGTAAGGAAAGAAATGTGTTATCTTTACATCTTGGCAACTTCTAAGCAGGATTAATATCTGGAGATGTGAGCTTTGAAGTATTAACTCATAAATCCCATTAACTACTATTCTTATGTCTTCCTAGTAAGCTATTTGGTTTCTTATTCTCCTGCAATGTGTATTTCATCACTGTGGAATCTTCTGAGGTCTTTGTCCCCATCACTTGGCTTCCCACTGTGGATCAGTCAGCTCTTACTTCACTAAGAACGTAGCATAGGCTAGAGGACTGTTCCTCCAGGTGATGCCCTCAACAGATGTCAGTCCTCTTCTTCCTTCCCTTCTCCCCTTCTATTGCATGACCATACATTCCTCTGTCTTCAAGGGGGTTTTCAGTGAGTGGAGCCTGAATCAGGAATTCGGATTTATGTGATTTCCTGAAGGGTTCTTTAGCAGAGAGCAATGAGGAAACAAGAGAAGTGAGGGTAAGGGACAAAGCGAAGACAGAATTTCAGCTGGAGTATAATCTCACCAACCCTGGATCTCTGGAAGCTCACAAGTGTGAACTGCACTATAGATTTTGCTAGATTTTGAGGCAGAAGGGTTTTTTGTTTCCTTCTGTTAGTCAGCCATTGAATGCTACTTCCCATGAAGAGATGAATGACCTCTTTAGCTGGTCGCAATTTGGTGAAGGGAATTCTCTAAAGAAAAGGATAAGCTGACTATCAGCCACTGGCTGGGGGGTGCCATACCAGTTTGGGTAACATCATGGGTCTCCACCATACTCTGTTGAAAGTGGATCTCTGCATCATGTTACCTCAGTTATCTGTACTGTTTTATTGCTCTTCACTCTCTTTTCTTTGTCTTCTTTCTATTCAACTGATTTGGTAATTCTTGAGTTTCCTACAGTAAAAACTTTCCATTCGCCTCACCATGCTGACTTATCTCCTCTACCCCTCCTCACCGTCTTCCTTTGCTGCCAAAGCTCTATGGCCTCGGTCTATGGCCATCATCTCCTTCCACATGCTCATTCACTCTCCAACCCACTGCAGTCTGGTTTCTGTCTCTACTGTTCTTCTGAAATTACTTTTGTCAAAATTACCAACTTTCTCTTTATTTCTACTTCTGATAGACACTTTTCTGTTCTTCTCTTACTTCAGTTGCCAAGAACATTTGGAATGATCTTCTCCCTTGGCTTTGGAAAGGCCAACTCTGCTGGATTTCTTCCTATTTTTTCATCACTCTTTCTCAGATGTCTTTGTTATTTTCTTTTCCTCCTATTATCCCTTAAAATTTGCTATTCCTCAGAGTTTATTCTCTGCCTTCTCTGCACACTCTGACACCTTTTCTTTGGCTAGACAAAATTTTTGGTATTCTCAGAAAAGATCTTTCCTTCATTGTCTCAAGAACTATTGTTTATGCTTATAAATATCTCTCAAACCCAACTGCAGCCTTTTAGCTGTCTTCTCTGTGTCTTGTTATTCACCCTGAAATTCATACATCATGTATTCTCAGGAGCAAAATTTCTAAAAGCAAATTTTAATCATGTCCCTTCCCTGCTATATTGAGTCTAAAATGTCTTACCATGGTGTGTGAGACCTTTCAGCACCTTAAGAGTGTAAGTATTGATTCTGAGAACACATCTCCAACACCCCACAACCTGATACTCCTGGGCATGGCCTCTCCTAGCACTGTGGACATTTCCTGCTAGAGCATCTGCCTATCACTGCTGTCGTCAGGGCCATGATTAGACCACAGATTCTATGAGGCTACAAACATACTCTGGTCTTGTTCAGCCTTGAATCCTAGCTGTTTAGTGCAAGATCTGATAGTTAGTGGTTGCTTAATAAATTCTTTCTGAATTAATATGTGTATTGCCCTCACTTCTAAAGTCAAAATGCAAAGGATTTCCGGCTATCGCAACTATAGGATCCACTCACTTCTCCCATTTCAGTAAACTAGAAATTTGAGAGTTTAATTTGGTACATATGAATTATTAAAGATAACTGCTTTCTGGGAATTGTATGAGTATGCGTGTATACATGTGTGACATATTACTTAAACAATATTTCTCTAAAAAACAACACAAACTGGATGGTTTACCCAGCGGGAGTTAATTGCCTCATGGTTCTTGTACTCTAACTCCAAGGTAAATGCGTTGGCAAGGTTGGGGAGAATCTGTGGAGGCCTCTCTCCATGCTTCAGGCAGATCCAGGCTGTCTTTGAGTTGCAGAACAGGTTCTCCCTGTGTCTATCATCTTCCTTCATTCACATCTCTCTCTGTGATCATATTTTCCCTTTCCATAAGGACACAGTCGGAGTGAATTACAGCCCAACAATCTGACCTTGATCGTCTGCAAAGTAACAGGTACTGGAGGGGGGAGGGGACGGGACTTCAACACATTTTGGAAGGATACAATCTCACCCATAACAATGGTTATCGCATTAGACATGTTCAAAAAGTATGAGAAAATAAAAATGGAAGATACAGATAAAAATCACTTATTTCAGATAATCATTGAAATAATGAAAATGTATCAGATCTTTAAGAATAATAACTTGGAGTTGTGAGAGATGGTTCAATTTAACATTCTGCTTAGCAGAAGATTTTTCTCATTAACATGTCTTCCAAGTGGTCCTTTAGATTCTGCTTGCTTTTTTCCATTAAGAAGTCTCTTCTTAATTAAAATTTAGAATAGTTTCTGTATTTGAAAACATAATATGGTACTTTATACTCTTTTCTTTGGTCCCAATTCTTCTCTCAGAACTACAAAGAATTCAATTATCATTATAATTGAATTACAAACATTTAAATAGAGTTTTCAGGCTGTACCCACCTCAGCCCTGCCTTTTTGACTCAAGATGTACAAGAAATTGTACTCAATTTCTTCTACCTTTCTTTGCATGGCATTGTTGTCTGATTCTCTCCTTTTGTGCATACCTCTTCTGGGCATGCGTGTTAAGGTTCTACAGTCCTTAGCACTGTAGGCAACTGAATTCTGAATACATTATTTTCTCTGTTAATCAGTGGTAAACTCAAAGTTCCTAATGGTGTCTTTTAGCAATTGTTATTATCAATCTTCACATATATGCTTAAATACAGATTTTATATTGGAAGCTTTTGAAGTTTACCTTTTGTGCTTATTCTCACGTTTATAGACTTTTGAGATCTATTTGAGCATCTATTCTGCCATCCAATATTACTTCTCTTAAATTGTCATTTGTAAATTTTAAAAAACTATGTGGCACAATTACTTGGTAGATAATAGTTAAATTGTTGATTGAAGTAGAAGTAAATACAAAAGTATGGATTGAGCTCTTAAAAACCTTTTGGACAGCCCCAATATTTGATATAAGTTGTTATGTGTTTCCAATCTCCTTTTAAGGAGATATTTATCAAACATGTCATGAGATATTTATCAATTATTTGGTTGAATTAAAGTATACCTTGTCCAAGAAATCATTCTGCTCTAGGAAATTCGACAAAACAACCAAAGCAACAATGAAAGGAATGAGCATGATTTTGCACAGCTCTTTCTTTTTCCAGTGAGGTTATGGTAGTTTCAGCATTTACCTCTTTGTTATTTAAATAATAAAATTTATTTAATTAATAATATCCTTCAAATAACTATTTCTGGGAATTGACATGGAGCTCAGTAATATGTGATATTCAAATGTCTGCCAGAAGTTGAAATATTTGTTGGTCTTCAGTCTTTATGTAGCTCCATTATTCACAAAGGTTAGTATTAATTGTTATTGTTATATAAGCACCAAACAAGTCCTTTTTGGACTTTAGGGTATGATTGTTATGATGCCAGAACCTAACTTCTTCAAAAAATAGTCTCCAACTGTTTCTTCAGTCAACTAAAACTTCTAGGTGACTATCCCTTAAATATATCTCCTCTGATTTTTCCACTTGGAAATAAAACTCAAGTATTGAAAATACAGCACTGGAATATTGCATCTGAATTAGTCAAAATACGCTTTGCTAAAAATAGAAATCACTATATCTATCTTAACAACAGCAGCAGCAACAACAAAAAAGAATTAAATTCAAAAATTAAGTTTCTTAAGAAATGTTTTTAAGGTCTGGAGTACTTGTCTGAGGTCAGGCATCAGGAGTCTCCTTCAGAACAATACTGTGCAACTGTCGTGCAAGTTGACCAGAAGTTGCCTACTGCTGGATGGATCTTTTCTGATAACTCACAACAATCTCCCCATCTCAAAGTCTATGTGCTATCACATCTGTAATGGCACATGATGACACATATTCCCAGTTACAGGGATAATGATGTAGGCATCTTTGAGTGCATTATTCTACCTACCACTGAAGGTACCAATGTGCTACAGTTTGAGCCTGATCAGTCTATAGTTAGTTCTTCTATTTCAACCTTGAGTTCTTATAACACTTAAATGCTTCTAGGGAAAATTCTGTTTTACTTCCAGCAGTATTAATTGCTATAGGACTTAGAAAATCAGAGTTAATATGTTGGTGTAATAAGTCTCGCTAGTTTTTCCACATTTGAATTTTAAAGAAAAAAATATATTTGTGGTTTATGACATCCTGGAGATGCTGATGTCTGGACTCCTTTTTGGCCCTCAGATGGAAAACTCAATTACATTGAGGAAATGGAGGGAAGGGAAGGAAGAAGGAGGGAGGGATTCTAGACTTTTTACTTGTGTCATAGAGAGGTTGATAATTCAGAGGGGGACCCAGGAAGACAAATGGGACAAGGAAGATTGTTCTAGGAATGGAGAGCTAGAAATGAAATGAATATCCTGCAATCAGTCAAGTGAATCAATGCAGTCACATAGTCTGTGGATCTAAACCAGATTACATTGCCATTAACTACCAAATAACATTAGCCACTGCATAACTCTAAACCCTTTTGTTCATGTATGGTTCCATATTTCTAATATTTCTGTGAGTCTGCAGAAGTATGGCCTTATGATTCCATATCCATCGCATTCTGTGCTTGTAGTGTTTGGAAATGCTTTCTACCTTGCCCACACATTTTCAGTATCTTTTTAATGGTGTTCTGCTCTCACAATGTCTCTGAGGAGCAGCTGATGTTCAACTGCAATCCGAGGCTGTAAACTGCTCAAATGCTGGAGTGGGGCTGTAATGGAGACACTGGCTCTCATCTCAGTGAGCACCATAGATTTTTATTAGACTTAAAGCCAAATTGCTTGTATAGTCTGGGATTCATAAATGTTATCATTCAGACCTCTAGTTTCTTCCTAAGCAGTTCAAGTGTCTAGTTTGTAAAATAGGGTAAATACCAAAATACATTAGATTCCTCACCTTGACCTTGACTTTTCATCTTTCCAGGACAAAGGCATATGTTTCCTCTGTATTTAACCCAAACCTCACCCCTCCTTGCAAATCTCATAGAAAAATATCCATAGGTTCTTGAAGATGGACTATTATTTCAGATACTGAAATTCACTGTGCCTGAATCTCTTTTGTGTTAAAGTAGAACCACTCATCACATTGACCTGTTGATTTCAAGATGTCTGGGTAAACTAGGTAAAGCCATATTTTTGAAAGAGGGAGAAAAGAATCTAATATTGGAAAAGAAGTAGAACTGGATACATTTTCATGTTTGAGAGTTATCCAAACAATATTGATGCTTCATAATTGAAGAGTAGAAGAGTTTCCAGTGGTGAACACTGAGAGTGAGAAAAGTATGGGCAGGGTCCATGAGAAATAAATTTAAGAATTAGAAGTAGGGTGAAGGATGGGAAAGAACCCACATCAGAAACTGAGAATTGGTGGTCTCAAAAGTAGGAGCAAAACATGGAAAAAACATGCATTTCGAAGAGAGCAAAAGAAATACCCTGAAGAAGAAAGAAATAACTATTAATATAAAATATAGCAGAGGATGATTGAATTTTTAATGTTGGGGTAAGGAAAATTAAGATATCATTGAAAAATTTAATGAAAAGGATATTGATAAAGTGAAGCAGATGAAAACCATGTTATAATGTGATTATGGGGTGCATAAAAAGAAATAAATGGGAGATGAGAAAATTATTCTTTTAGGAAGTTTGAATTGGAACAGAAAAAGGAAAAAGAGAGGGTGTTAGTTATAGTTTGTTCAGAAAACCTCATCCTGTGGGACCAGAGGAAAAAGAACAAAAATAGGTAAGGAAGTTAAGTAAATTGAAATGTGTGGGGCTGTGTGTGTGAGGGGCAGTGATGAAGTTTTTAAAAGAATGGCTATGATTTTATTATCAAAGAAGGAGGAACGACCCTCTGCCGAAAGTCAGATGAATGGCAGCTGGGAGGAAAGAAGGAAAGAACCCTGAAGATTTCAAATAATCCCCGGAAAGGAGGTAGTTATACACACATACTAGTACAGACAAGTGGGTCTAAAGATCTACGTGAGATTAGAAGTAAAAAAAATAATGTAAGAAAGGTGTGGTGAGAATAGCTGGCACAAGGGAATGGAGTTAAGGTCATCAGAAACAAAGAAGGCAAGAAGCAGACTGTTTTCAGTGGACGTTTCACATAAATGTTGGTATTTCCTAAGGTGATGACAGGAGCTAGGGTGAAAGGGAGCACAGAGCCAGATGTTGAAGCTCTTGATGCTCACGGAGTCACTGGAGTTGGGAAATGAAAAGAAGTGGAAAGTGCTTGGTGATGCAGTGCGATGATACATGTCTACAAACAGGACATATTTAGCCAGACAGGAGAAAATTAAGATTCTGTGGTTGTAATGGTCAGTGGGGAGGAAGGCAATTGGGGCTTTTGAGGGTCTACAAGCCCCACGGTGAGGGTACAGTGAAAGGGCTGGGGAGCGGGTGGAAGTGGCTGCTCACTGACAGGAGAAGTATTGGTGACAGAGCAGATAGTGGAAAGGGACGGCAGTGGGAACCCTTCTGTGTATTTAGGAAAAGGGAAACAGTTTGCAATGACAGGAAAGTTTAGGTTTCACCAAACCAATCTTTTAGCATTGGCAGAAGTCGCTTTGGTGAGAACTGGTTGGGATGGAAACATCAGTTTTATTCTCATGGAGGCAGCCTTCTCACTTTCAGAGTGCAGTCAGGCTCCTCCTGATGGCGGAGTGGGATTGCTCTGAGATTGGATAGTGACACTATGGGTCCCACTCTCAGGGTGTTTATTTATCCCTTACGTCGTGTGTTTGCTTTTTTTTTTTTTTTTTTCCCAATCACTGGAGATTGAACCCAGGTCCTTCAGGTTGAGCTGTATTTCCAGCCCTTTTCTATATTTAATTTTGAGATAGAGTCCTGTTAGATCACCTCAGCTATGTTTAAACTTGCTATCCTCTTGCCTCAGCTTCCTAGAGGATTGGAATTCTAGGGATGTGCCACCACGTCTACTTTATGTTGTATTTTTCAACACACCAATTGTTGATAATGGTTCATCTCTCTTTAGATAGCTCCAAATCTTTTTCTTCTTTATGGCCCCCTTCTTGGGTTATTTCTATGAATCTATATAGGGATTATTTGACCAATAAACTTGAACTCAAGGCATCACCTGTTTATGTAGTCACACACTAAGTGAGAGTGGGGGCTATGTGTACACTTAGACACTGTGCTATGACCAGGGATCAGTGGCCAGGAGGCAAGGCTGAAATCAGAGTAAGGCATGTGAGTGTGGGAGACAGTGAAACAGTGCACTTAACGCTGGACAGAGGACAATCCAGTCCCGGAAGTCACAGTCATAGCATGGGAAAGTCTGTGTTTTCTTCCAGGGGAGCCATCGGTAAGAAAAATTTGAAATGCCCTCCACATCATAGAAAGCCTGCTTCTGACACCATTTTTATAAAAATCAAGACAAAACTTTACTTTGTTGGATCAGAAACCAGGGAGAAGTATAGATAAAAAATATCTCTTTCTAGAGTATGGAGAATCTGAATAAAGGTGGATCCTTATAGAATGTACTCTAGTGCAGTTTATCCCTTTAAATGCATAATTCAATCAGTTCATTATCATTAGAGATTTTACTGCGTTTGTGAATGTCATTTCACTTTCTCTTGGATATTAAGCTCATTTGTCTTTTCAGTAGTAATTTCTGCAGCAAGATATTAAGTTTAGAGGTTAAGATCTGTGTCTACTTTTTTCCATAAGTCTAAGCCAAGCTCTGGTCATACTACTTGAGAAGCTGACATTTATCTTCATTAGTCTTGAATAACTATTGCATTGCTGTGGGCAATTCTGCATGCAAAACGCATTCACTGATTTTGAATGTTGTCTTTCACCCTCTGGTTTAGAGAATAATCCAGACAACAGAGTTGTTTCCAACAAAACAAAGCTTTCTTCTATCAGTACAATTAATGGAGATTTCCAACTGTCTTTGGTTTTGAAATGTATTTCCTACTTTTGACTTGCTGATTATTTTCTATATTTCTGTGGAGTGCAGGAATCTGAGCAGCCACACCCAGCTTGCCACCAGTATGACATAAACACTTTCATCTGGAAGGGTAATTTATGACTGGGAAGAAATTGGGCAAGGAAGAAAAGAGAGATGAGTAGAACCCACTAGGGAGCTTGGTGTGGTGGAAGAGGCCTCTTGGAGGGTGCTCAACAGAAATGAACAGAAATGCTGGGTTGAGAAAGGACAGACAGATGGTGGCCAAAACTGGTAAATGGCAGACAGAGAAGCCAGTAACACACAGATAGCCCAGGGAAACCATGCCAGGAACAGCAGGATTTGGGAAAGCAAAGGAGGCTAAGAAAGAGAAAAACTCTTCAGTTACCAACTTCCAAGTTAATTGGAAAACTGGACGAAGAACAGAGAATGGATATGAGAATTTTTCTTTCTTTAGATCCTGAGCTCAATGTAGTCTCAGTTTTTTCTCCTTTTCTTTTCTCTTCTCCCCTCCTCCCCTTTCTTCCTCTTCTTTTCTCTCTTCTCCTCCTCCCATTGCCCCTTCTCTTCTCGTTCTTCCTCTTCCCCTCTCTCTCCCTCCCTCTGTCCCTCCTCCCCAGGCCTAGTGAAATATCTCCACATTGAAGATTTACTTGATGTCATCATCACCCCAATCATCAGAAAAAAAAGAACTATAATTATTTTTAATAAACAAGAAGGGAAAAGGGAATGTGACTATTGTCCAGAGAAAACTAGGCGACAGTCCAAAAACATTGAGTCTCCAAGAAAGCAGTACAAGGAATATCCCTTTCATCATATCTGACGTCACCTTATGGAGTTTGGGTGACTTCTTGGGCATGAGAACTATTTTTCCAAGATATTATGTTAATAAAGTACTATTTTAACATTCTTTACTCATAAGCATTTTTAGTTCTAAAGCAAGACCTTTTTTTTTTCTTTATTTGCCTTCATGATTCTATTCCAAGGAATACAAAAAGAACTTTCTTTGGGATCCTTCTTTCTCTGGAGTCCCATGCCAACACACCTCACACATGGGGAAAGCAGATGGTCCCAACATCAGGGTTGGGAGGTGGTGCAAACAAGAGATAAGGTCATGCTGTCCCCATATGAGCTTCTAAATCGGGAGGCTTCAGCCCTTGCACCTTGTCTAGTAGAACAAACAAGAATCATAATCTTTTAACCAAGTTTCCATCCTGTGGAAGGACTGTACACCTGGCTGAAACTGTGACGGGAATGTTCCTCCATTTGTGAAGATCAGTTTGTAAGTGTAAAAGGTCACTGAGCACTGAGCTCTGGTTTAGTTCTTCCTTAAAATCACTGTTTGGTGGAGATGGAAAAGCTCTATTTACTTGTGATAATGTTTTAAGTTTCACTGATGCCAGGAAGCAGAAATTTTTTGATGGTATTTGAGTTTATAAAGAAACCAATCCCTGTTTCCTTTTTTTTTTTTTTATGGGTAATGGAGCTTGTGGTATTAATAGAGCTTTGTTTCTGTGCATAAATACAAGCATCATATTGCTCAGGGGTTTTAAAGATACCAATAAAGACAACTAGTAAGAATCCTAAGGTAGTAGAAGACTTTCTGTATATTAAAGACTGGAAACCAGAAGTGTATTTATAATTACTATTACACACAGTAGCTTTATGATGTCCTCTAGTACCGATAACTCATTCTCATCTTTACTACTTTAATTCAATTGCCCCTTTTCATCTAAAAGATGATGTTTGGAATATTCATATACTGATATAGTGTTTTAAATGGGCTTCCTATCAAAATAAGGATCAGGCACTATGAGGATAAGAATCAGTAGCTGATAAAAGCCCCCCCCCTTTTTTGGCCTGGGAATAATTCTCAAGATAAAAAAAAATCAGTACTATTGATAGTATTAGTGAATTTATCTTGAAGAAATAAGGTGAGTGATGAGAAGGATGCCAACTACTATATTCATTTAGATATTATAGTGTTTATAGATGTAAGCTACTACTTGGAATAAATACTGCAAATGTGTGTCGGTACTTATTTCTGGCCTCAGTGGCCCTCCAGAAGGCTATGCTGACTGATACGCCATTACAATGACCAGGTCTGCCTTTATTGTCCTAAGTGCCAATCTGTAGTATGACATTTTCTGTTTTGCATGTTCTTCAGGGCATACATGAGTGTGAAGGAGCTAAAGGAAGCCTTGCAGCTCAACGGTACTCATTTCCTCAACGTCTACTTTGCCAGCTCAGTGCGAGAAAACCTTGCAGGTGCTGCTACCTGGCCTTGGGAAAAAGAAGCTGTCACTCACCTGGGTAAGTGAAATGAGACCAAGCAGGACAGAAACCACAGTGAGGTCTTAATGGAGGTTATGAAAGTGGGGCTGGGGGGAAAAAGAAAAACAAAAAAATGTATTCAGTGAGTTAGCTGCTTAGAGTTGAGAATAACTTTGGGGAGAGTCTATTGAAATGTTGCAAATATAGGCTGGGGTTCAGCCCCTAATAAGCAAAACACATGCATACGTACCTACATATTTTATTTCAAATGATATTTTAATGTAAACAAATAGGAGGTATTAGAGCAGTGGAGAACACTGAGCATTTTAGATTGAATCTATATTGAAGGTACAAATGAACTGAATGCATGAAATCAGATTAATTTTATGTCTGAGAAAGCACCAAGGAGAATACTCTCAAGAAGGCAGCTAGATAATGAAACCTGGATTACAACGATTATCGTACCAGAAAACTGGTGGGCTTCTTGCATGGACTGGATTTTCAAGTAGATCTTGGGAAGTGCAGGAAAGAGCAGCTCACTTCAGAAAAGAGTAGACACCTTGACAATGAGTGCAATGACTGAACACTTATAAAACATAACCCCTTTTGTAGTCTTTTTTTCCTTATAAAAGGAATCTTACTTGTTAAACGATATGGGTCATCTAAGTAGCCTAATATCTGTGTGACAGAAGAACAATTATGAAACACAGTGTGTGTACATTTGCAGACTCTTTGACAGGATTACACCAAAATTTAATTTTTTACTGAATTACTACAATTGGAAGGATATTTCATGTTGGAAAGAGAACAGTTATAGAGACTGCAAAGCATTTTATAAATGATTTAAAAGAGGTCATGAAAAGGTCATCTTCTTAGTAATCAAACACAAAACAGAGAGGAATAAATAAAAAAGGAAGATCACATAATGATTTATATACCACATGATATGTATGATAAAGTCATTGTGACCCAGAGTGTGGAACACATTAAATTGACAATCAAAGGAAACATGAAGTAGTATCCAGAGGAAAGCTAATATTGTGGATTGGGAAGGGAGAAAGATGAGCGGTAGGTTAGCAATAGGCAACATATGTTATCCAAGGAAACAGCATGAAATGCCATGAAGTGAATCAGGTTGAGATCAAGAAATATAATATATAATATATAGTATATAGTATATGATATATATATATATATATACAATATATATATATATATATATATTTATATATATCAAGCTTTGGGAGATACAATAAAAAAACATAGATCCAAAAGGAAGCATATTAGTCAGACTTTGCTAGCATTCACAACTGGATTGTCTAGTCTCTATAGTATCTGAAATAATTTTAGAACTGTAGTAGTCCTTTTATCACTAAGCTCTGTATTTCGGTTCTCAGTACATGAGAAATCAAATTTATCATGTTATTGGTGACCTGAGACTGTCAAGGAAGAAGTGTTGTTTGTGCTGAGAGGTTCTTTTCAGGTAGTCCAAATAAGACCTGGTATTTCTAAGGATCCAATATTAACCATAGAATGAATTGAGACTCATTTGAAATTTTGTGAGTGGATAACCAGGGAAAGGCAGCTTGTTGGGTAGATTGAGCCATTTTGTTGGGCACGTCATAAAAGTGATTCATAGATAGTACTATAGAACATATAGTTTCAGAAAAAAATTTCAAAAAGTTGTCAGGGAAGGGCTGTAAGTTTTAGTTATATACTTCAAGATGGTTGGCAAACTGGAGATCCCCCTATATTTCCAATGAAATTTCAAACAAATCATTCTAGCCTTCATGGTGGCAGTGGGTGAATGGCTCATATTCAGATAATCCATTTAATGGCAAGATTATATGTTATCCTCATCACAAACAACAGGAGTTGTAATAGAGGGAATATAAAAAACAGTAAGAAAGTACTTCCCAAATTACCAAGGATAACTTTTTGTTGCAAAGAAAACATTTTTGCAAGGATAACTTTTTGATGTAAAGGAATCTTTTTTTACTTACAAAAAGCAGATTAAGATAAAAGAGGACATAACGAAACAGGTCAGAACAGTTTAAGCAACATAATGTTTCACCAGAAGACAATCTGACATAACAGTAGTTACCATAATGTCTTTTTCCTTGAAATATTTGAGTATACCTTTATATACTATAGTATCAAACATAAAAAGACAGTGTAAAACTATTCAAGAGAATGAAAGTATTACAGGATATTTAGAACCAACTAACAGAAAATGAACAAAGGTTACTATATTATCTCCTTGTTTATAAAATATTTTGTTTATACTATCACATATAAAATCCAATAAGATACAACATGATTAAAACCGATGGAGACAGAAAAACAAAAGCTTGATGGGACTTCAAAACAAAATGATACTAAATCATTGTAAAGGGATCTTGATAACAAAGTTTATATAGTCATGGTTTCCATGTGTCTTCTTTAAATTTATCTTTGGGACCAAATCTAAAACTTTAAACAATAGTCTTCTAGGCCATTATAGAGACAAATAGTGCCACTTGATAAGAATTTTTGGGCTGCAGAGTACTGAATAATTTCTAACTTTATTGGAGCTGGAACATTGGCAAGACTCATTAAGCTAAAAACACAGCTAGATAAACTACTTAAAAGTGGCTATTTAAAGACATCAGACAAGGGCCAAGGCAACAAGGACCTGAGGGTCCAATCCTAGGAGAAGAGTCATACATTGGAGGGAGTCCTACATATAGCTCAGTTTTTCCTTCCAGAGAAATTGCCAAATTCTCAGTGAAGAGAGTAGAGAAAAGATGTAGCCTAAAGCTTGATTCAGCCTCATTACTGGAAATATAGAAATTGGAGTGCAAGCTCAAGATCCCAGAAACATGAAAAACACAAAAGGGAAGTGGATTTTCTGTTGTGATTTTTCTTTTGCGATTCTTGGTAATTACTAAATTATACATTTTCGGAGCAGAGAAATGGCTAAAAAAATAAGTAGAAAGTAATCTAGGAGGTTGGAGAGCAACACACTGATTTCAGGAGGCTCAGCACAAGGGAAAGAAACTGGATTTGAGCCCCTGTTAAGGAAGAGGGGCTCTGAGACATCCCATTTGTAAGGGCAAAGAGAAATGGCCCAATTTACATGAAGTCTAAAACTCAGCCTGAGACATTCTGAGGTTTACTGGCTATGTCCCAAATGCCTAACAGAGGACAATTATGTATTTTATGGAGGAATACAGTGTCACAAAAAGCATCTACAATTTTCATGAATGATTTCTAACATTTCTACCAGTTACTCTAGATGATGGAGTCAAATAACAGTAACCCAAACTAAACTAAAAGACAAACCACATTCAGGTCCACAGATTACCCAGATAGCAGAGTTACTAGACACTGTCTTTAAGATACTTATGACTAATATGCAAAAATAGATAAGACATAGTTTACAGAGTTAGAATATATGAGTCTAGTGGAAAATTTAGAGCTAAAAATAACACTAGCAATTCAAATAAAGAAATTACAAAATGGAATTTTGAGCAGAAAAATTAACGACCTATAAATTTTTAGAAAATTAACAAAGTGAAGTTCAGGAAAGTGATGAAAACATACAAAAATCTTTAGAAAAAGTGAGATCTAATAAAAATTCATAATGTAAACTGAAGTTCTAGAAGAACAGAGAAATTGAGGCAGAGGAAATATTTACAGATAATTTCCAAGCATGTTGCACATTGACAAAAGATTTCAGATCTCAGATTTAAGATGTTATAAAACTCCAAACAAGATCAACTGCCAGGAAATTGCATCAGTATCTACAGACAGTGAATATGCTGAAATCAAAGACAAAGACAAAAATCTCAAAAATGGAACAAAAAGTTATACTACTTTAAAAAGTACAATAATATACCAGACTTCGTTGAGTATGAGTCATAAGACAACACACTGAAATCTTTTTTTAAATGCTAAAGAAAATATTTGCTATCTTAGAAGTCTATATTTGGAAAAAATATTTTAGAAAGAAAAAAGTTAAAAGATATATTTAGACTAGTAAAAATTGAGATAGTTTATACCAATGCTGAAAGAAAATATTGGAAAAAGTGATAAAAGCAGAATAAAAAACACCAGATAGAAGAAGAGAAATAAAAAACATATAATGATAATGTCCTTTTGGATTTAAAATGTAAGTTCAAAAAATAACACCAATATTACAAAGGGAGGGCAAAAGCACATTAAATTAAACAATTTAAGGATTTGTCAATCTTCGCTCATACCCAGAAAAAGTTCCTGACTTTATACTGACTAGACTAGACAGTAATAAATAAAAAGTGCATTTTGTAATCTTATCAATTAAAACTAATCCAATTATCTCTAATTAGAAAGGCAAGAAATAAAATTTAGAGAAAGCAACAAAGAATAAGAAAACAGGAAAATAACATGAGTAGATGCAAAATAAGATAGTCTCACAAGCCTAACATTAGTGATTACATTTATTATAAATGGACTAAGTACATCAACTGAGATCCAAAAATTGTCAGATTAAAAATAAACTCCAGCTGTATGATATTTGTAACAGACACATCTGAAATAGAAAAACACAGAGTAGTTAGAAACGAAAGGATTGGAAAAGATATACAACACAAATATTAATCCAGACAAGGTAGTGTAGCTTTCTAAATCAGATAAAGTCAACTTTAATTGGTATTATTAGAAGTAAATTGAATTATGTTTATTATAAAAGAATAAATTCAATTAGAAAATGTAATCACTATAAATTTGGTTTAACCAGTAATGTGCCTTAAAACATAAAGCAATATTGATAAAAAAATAGACAAATCTATCATAGTTCGTGATTTTAATTTTTTCAGAAATGATAGAATAAACAATGAAGAGAAAGAGAGAGTAAAAACATGATTAAAAAACTTGACTGAATTATGAAATCAGATCTGTCTATTCACAGAGTAGAAGACCTATCATTTTCAGGTGTCATGAAAAATTTAACAAAGGAGTTCTGGACCAGAATGTAGATTTTGTGGGATTGAAACCTCAAAGCATTGTTCTGTCATCTAACAGGAAATACACTAGAAATCAATACTACTAAGACACCAAAATGGAGAAATTTCCCCATATTTGAAAATTAAGCAATATATTTTTGGTTATCTATTGGCTCAAGGAGCAAATTATAATGGAAACAAAATGTTCTAAACAAAATGATTATAACAATGTGGCATATCAATATTTATAACCATAAGAATCTCACGAAGAGGAAGATTTGTAACTTTGTGTAGTAGAAGGGAAGAAAGTCTCAAAATTTCCTTCTCAAAGGCAGCAAATAATAACTTTAAACTCGGAGGAAGATAGCAGAAAGTAACAAAAACAAGAAAACAAATAGAAAAACATTAACAGAGCAAAAAAATCTTTGGGGGAGGAAGAAGATTGACAAATCCTAGGAAAACATACACATCAAGAAAAAACGTATTACCACTGTTAGAGATAAAATATCAAACATCTACATAAACTGCCAATAAAACAGGCAGTGGTTATTTTTAACAAATAATGCTGAAGCAACTGGATGTACACAGGCTAACGCACACGAACTTGAACCTGAACCCCACAACTCACACAGAAATCAAACCTCTCCCTTATTCATTAAAAATCATTTAATTTTTTTATTTCTTTTTTAAACTAAGGGGAAAAAATAAAAAAAAAACTAGCAGGATATATTATAGTAACTTTTTTGATTTCCTATTAACTTGATTTGAAGTCCTGTAATACTCCCACTATCTTGTTTTGACTGATTAGACTCTGTTCCGCTCTGTATGATAGTATTAAGTATCAGAGTATAGACAACTACTTTGAAGGCAATAAGATTCACTTGATGCCCATTCTGGTTTGACTATTATCCTCTTCTTGAAGTTCTGTAAGGTTTACAATGTTTAGGTTTTATTGGACTTGTTCTCTACTGTTTTGTTCAACTTTGTAATGCCTAATGAGATAGACAATTCTTCTTAAGGAAGCAAGAGGCATGGTTGATAACCTTGTACTCTGTTTTTACATCATGTGCTATGTCTATCCTTGGTTTTGACTGACAGCTTTGTTTTATCATGTTTGATTTTATTCTCTTCCAAAAAAAGGTAATAAGATCTATGGGAGCAATAAAACGCAAAATGTGTAAATTTTGTTGTAATAAAGAGAGGAAAAAAAAAAAGTGCCCTAAAGAATACAACAGCAAGTGTGTTTAGGTGTGTTAAATAGATGACCACAGTAATGTTTTTGATTGGCTCATTGAACATAACTATTTGCAGTCTCACTATTTGAATGTTAACTTTGTATGCTTTGACGCTGTGACCTGAATAACCGTTTCAAAAATGATAGTGTGTAACCTATTAACTGGTGATATCTTACTGGCTTTTTTTATAGTTCTGTATTACTTGTACCCTTACACTGTTTTGTTTTGTTCTGTTTTTTTTCCTCTTTTTCCTTTTAAATAAAAAAAAATAAAACATAGGATTTAAATGTTTAAAAAAGAGAAAATTGTAGATCTTTTAGAAGAAAACATAGGAGAAAATCTTTAGGAGCAGGACTAAACAAAGTATTTGTATAGGTTATCAAAGACATAAAAGCAAAAACTGAGTAGCTGAATGTCATCAAAATTTAAAACTGTTCTGAGAAAAACTGTGAAGATACAAAGAAAACAACAGAGTTGGAAGAACTTTGCGAAGCACATAGCTGGTAACTGACTAGTGTCTGGTGTATATAAAGAATTTTCAAAACTCAACAGTTAACAAACATTTCAGTTAGAAATGGGCAAAGACACGGCCACTGTCCTAAGGAGGAAACCAAGTGGGAAAATAGGCTTGTGAAAGTGTTCGCCGTTATTAACCATTAGAAGTGCAAACTAAAATCACAGTGAGAAATCAGCATGCTGTTACATGAAGAACTAAGATAAAGCAGGAACAATACTAAATGCTGGCACACATGGAAAAGGAGTATCTCCTAGACATTGCTGGTAGGAAACTGATATATCGGAACCATTCTGAGTGTTTCCAACATTTCTCAGGAAACTAAATACAATCTTACTATATGTTCCAGTGATTGGACTCCTGGTATTGATCTCTCAGAACTGACAACACTGGTCCAATCAAATACTTCAAGCAAACTTCCTAAAAAGCTTTATATAATAACCCCATACTGGAAAGGGCATGTCCTTTGCTACTGAGTAGTTAATAGATCCACAAATGGAATATTGCTTAGCAGCAAAAAAGATCAAAATCTACATGAAACAACTTAGACAAATCTCAAGGGCAGTATGCTGAGAGAATATAAAGCCCATATCAAAAGTTATATATTGTATTAGTCCATTCAGGAAATGTTCTCAAAACGACCAAATTATAGAGATGGAGAACAAATTTGTAGCTGCCAGCAGCTAGGAATAGGGCAGAGATGGGTGGAGGGAGAAGGGTATACAGCTGTGCATATGACAAAAATGATAAGAGATCACAATGATGAAAAAATCTTCACTGCCACAGTGGTAGTGTTTACAGAAATGTATGCGTGTGATAAAATTGCAAAGAAAAATGGTGTGGTGTAATCCCAATACTCTATGAGGCTGAGGCAGGAGAAGTGGAGATTTTGTCCTAGTCTAGGCAACTAAGTGATTAAACAGCACTATGTCTCAAAATAAAAAAAGGAAAATAAAGTCTGGCTGTGTAGCTCAAAGTACAGGCCCTGGACTTTAACTGCAAAAGCAATAGAAAAAAAGTGCTATACAGCTCGGCATGGTGACACATGCCTGTAATTCCAGCACTGGGGAGGCTGGGCAGGAGGATTTCTGTGTGCTCAGGGCCAGCCTGGGATACATTGTGAGTTCAAGGTGATCCTACAGAGTGAGACCCTGTTTCAAGAAAGATAATTGCAAAGAACTAAGACACACACACACACACACACACACACACACACACACACACATGCACGCACGCACATTGGGCAAAACCTCGCTAAGTTCTGTGACCTCTCTTCATGAGCAAATTTCTCAGTGAATGTTTGCAAACTGAGGGACAGGTGAATAAGTGGGTGAAGCTATTACATTTATGTCTCAAGAAATGCTTAACTTATTTTGTGGATATTTAATTCATGATGAATTGCAAAAGAAGGTAGGGATATTTATGTTTTCTTCTTAAACCTTCAAGGAGTAGTGGTGTTCCACAAACAACATAATTTTTCATGTGTTTTCAGAAGTAGAAGCCTAGGCTCAACAGCTCATAGATCTGACTCAGGAAATGGCTCATGTTCATACTGCTTTTTGTGTAATCATAACTGTGATTGAACAGAGAATGATACTGACCCAAACCAGGTTTAGCGTAAGTAGTGCAAAATAGCGCAAATAGCATGATAGAGCAAGACATTTAGGGTTTTCTAAAGAGAACCTTTATAAGACTCAAAATGGGATCATCTACTTGTGTCAGTTTGTGAAAGCCTGCATTTCAAGGGTCAGTTGACTGACTTACAGATAAACAGATTGGCTCTAACGCTGGAAAACTGAATCCAATTTCTTTTTTTTTTATTTAAAGAGAAAAAAAGAAAGGACATAAAAAAACACAGCACTAAAAGGGTACAAATAATACAGTATTTCAAGAAAAAAATATACAGTAAGAAATCACCAGTTAATAGGTTACATAGTATCTTCCCAGGAACAGTTGTCCAAATTACAAAATTAAAGCATATAAAGTGGACATTCATACAGTGAAATTGGAGACAGTTCCGTTCAATGATCCAACAAAAGCTCAGTAATATGGTTTTCCATCCTACACACTCAAACGTACCTGGTTTAAATCACTACGTGGAAACACTGAAGTAATGTATTATCTTGTCATCTTGCTTTGCTGTCATTGTGCCTTTTAGCATGACTTTGTCAGTGAAAGGTATGTCAGTGCAAAGATCTTCCTTTTTAAGTATGTGATGGATGGATGTATCTTTTGAGATCTGTTATTCAGTGGCTTAAACATTTTTAAACACGGTACACAGTACTGAAGATATTTCTTCAAAGACTTGATGGAGGAATTAGTGATCAACCATGCTATCTATTCCACTAATGCTGGACTCATGATCATTCATCTATTCTCTCAAAGCACTATTGAATTTATTTTGCGATGATACCAGAGTCAGCTTTCCCATTGGTGGCTCTTTGATAAGGAGGATAAACCTGTTTTCAGAGGTCCAACTCTTTGCAGAGGTAGCAAAGGAGTTTCTCTTAAAGTCAGAGAGAGCGAGAGAAAGTGATGATGGGCATTTTGGGAGAGATAGGCAACTGCCTGGGCAAGGTCCATGAAGGTTCTGGAGTACAGTTACCTGGGGAGCAGCTGCTTGGAAGGTGATGAGGGTGTGACAACTATCTGGAGAAAGGTGATAGCAGCTAGAGGCCAGCGGCAGGGGAAAGCCACAGAAACTAGCGCAGCGGGCAGATACCCTTTCCTTACTCAGAATTTGTGTACAGCATCTCTCAGTATGAACCTCAACTAACCCCTACCAAAAGTTAGATTTTGAGATTAAGGTGTTTCATCGTTTGTCATACACAATTTGGGTGAAGTCTTAGGTGGTAGGAAACACCTACTGATTTATTAAGTGGAAAGTTTGGTTGCATCAACCAGATTGTTTCAAGGAGCATAGGTTCAGAAAACAGTGTAGACATGTAGACGAGTCCACAGAAGTCGAAGGGTCACATGGATCTTTCAACAAGTTTGACTTTGAACTCCTAAAGGCCTGATATGGAAAGGTGATAATTAGACAGTCTTAGACTGGAAGGGATTTGAGCATGTTTATGGTTCACAGGAGGGTGCTGATGGAGTGGGGAGGCTTGCTAACAGGCACTCCAACATTTGAAGCTAACTGGAGTTCCTGAACTCTGGCATAAGTCGTTGTTGAATGATTAGAATAGGGAAATGTTCGTTTTGTTTGCAATCTGCTGGTCTCTTTATTGTGACAAAGCAGAGTGATTATTTATGAAAGTAAGCAATAAGTAAATAAGTAAAGGGTTGAAACTGGAATGCAGTATACAGGTGTGAAGAATTGTAGAATCATTCATAAAAAGGATTGTATAACATGACCAAAATTAGTACTTACCCATGGCCTGATAATATAGATCATTTAATTATCAGAAGATAGAACTCAGTGAATGGGTTATCCTGATGCTCTGAGGCTTTCAACATAGCACAGAAAGTGTTTAACAAAATTGCCCTCGGCTTTGAACTTTGTACCCTAAAATTTGAGTATTCTAAAGATATATTGGATACATGCATCAGTACATGGAGTGAATAGTCATTTTCATATGTGGTATTTGATAAGCCTTCTCTTTTAAAATACAGTTTAGTAGTTGTTGGACATTTAATGTCATCCAAACAGTGCCTGGCAGAGAAAAAATACTCAGTAATATTTAAGGAACAAATGAATTATAGAAAATTTATTTCCTATTCATTCTCTGTAGGTACCTAAATTCTGACATACGGTTCTGTGTGTGTGTGTGTGTGTGTGTGTGTGTGTGTGTGTGTGTGTGTTGTATGTGTGCATGTGTATGTACATGCACGTGTGTGACTCCACATGTGTGTGAATTCGTGTGTGTTTGGGGGCAAGCAGGTAGCTTTGAAATATTGCTCACATGCCAAAACAAAGGAAAGATTATACATTAAATCTCTAGCTCCTCTGTAATAACATCCTCAGTTTTGATTTATCAGATTCCACTTCTCTTACGATCTGGAAGTGCTTGAGACCCTGAGTTCTTGACAGTCGGGGCTCGGTAGAGCTGAAAAAGCATACAAGGAGGCAAAAACTGATACTGGAGTCGGCAGAAATTTCATCTCCTGCGCATACTTTTATTGATTCTGTCTCACTGGGAGTGGGGGCTTCTGATCAATAGGGGTGCAAAACTGAAAAGACAATACAGGATTCAGAGATGGTAGTTTTCCGGGCTCGTTCTGCTAAAAGTTTGCTTCTCTTTCAGGATCCTATTGCATTCCTCTTCTTCTTTATCTTCTTTTTTTCTCCCTCTGCTCTTCTATGCACCTATGCTATTCTTTCATTGTCCTGCCCCAAAATGCTCCTTCCTTGGACCTCAATGTACATTTTCATAGCTTTGTCTCTTCATTATGAAGAGCAGGTTTTTGGGAGCATGTGTTAGTCAGTAACTGGAAGTAATTATGTAGACACCTGCAGAGCAACTCTCATCTCCCTGTTTTATGGCCATATAAGAGTCAGCTCTAAAATTTTTACAGAACCATTTTAAAGTCATTCCAACCAGTGTCCTTTTCTCAGATTGCCTGAGTTTCTATTTTTAATAGAAGTGGCTTTGGGAAGCATTTTCGTTACCACCAACCACTTTGGTAGTCTTGTGTTAGGTCTAGGGAAACCTGTTACAACTTGGAAACATGGCATCACTTTGGAGGTTTGTCTGTCTATTGCTGTAATTTCATCTTTGGATCATCAACTAATCTCTCTTTTCTTCCTCTGCACAGTCCTGAGACCACACAACTCTATCATATTGTTTTAGTTTGTCTCTCATAATCAAAGCTGAAAGGTCTCCAGTGAAGGCACATTTGTACTTCTTCTTCTAGTCCGTTAAAGAACAGCTGTACCACACATGGCCACTGATTGCTAAATTCAAGGAGCTGTTTTCAGACTGGGTTCCACGTGCTAATAGATGGTAAAGGCCTTTAATGGGTTCAGGTCTCAGTATGCATATTCAGATATGCAAGAATATAAATCTGTTCTTCTATCATTGAACTTAATTTCTGTGTTGAGTTTCCATGTAGCTGAAATTTGCTCTTAGTTTGTTGAGTCTCTTTGGTGTGGTGCTGCATCTAACAGTATTGGTGACTCAGGACCACAGGCACAATGATGCATTGTGTAGCTAGTCATTGGTTTATGTCTCATTCTCAGAAAACCTAGGTGGGCTCTGTGGTCCCCTTCTTGCTTAGCCTCACTGACCAGCCATTCCTCTCTAGAGCAAGACCACTGACTCAGGAATCTATCACTAGAATGCGATCTGTACTCAGATCATATATACTTTTTTGGGGTTGTACTCTGTTCCCAAAGACTTATAAGGTAGGGTACAGTCAATTTTGATGGACTTACCACCACTTATATGTCCCTGTGGAGTATTTTTTGTTTGCTTTTTTAAAAATTACTATTTATCTTATATACATTAACTTGGAGGAATATTTTCTTAGATAATGTAGCAAGTATGTTGGCAGTGCAGTGACAAAAGGGCCATGGTCAATTCATTCACCAGTTGGCTAAATCATGGAGTTCCCCCCAGGACCTAAATGTCACAGACCTAAGAAACTCTACAGCCAGGAGAGAATTTCTCTTTCTTTGCTTTGCATTCTCTTTATCTACTAGTGAGATAATAACTGTAGAAGAGTCTGGTATCCTGAGTTTGGAGGGAAAGAGGCAATAAAACTCTTGTGTAAATTGTCAGTATTTCCACAGTTTTAAATTTATCCACTCATAATATTGTGC
Organism: Cavia porcellus; assembly: GCF_034190915.1. Taxonomy (NCBI): domain Eukaryota; kingdom Metazoa; phylum Chordata; class Mammalia; order Rodentia; family Caviidae; genus Cavia; species Cavia porcellus. Next base: position 9,494,056 of record NW_026947512.1, on the reverse strand, counting down.
TGGGGTCACGGGAGGTATTCCTGGTCTTGCCATTAGTCCCTGTGCACCCTCGTAGGATGGGTGTTGGGAAACGGGGAGATGAAGAGGGTTCAATGCTGTCTCAAAGTGAAGACTGGGGGGCTGGAGTATATTGAATTGCTTCCTGTTTCAGTGTGCAAGGTGTGAGCAGAAAACAGTTATGGGGGAGAGAACCCCACTTGTATGCTTCCTGTACTCTACCACCATATCATATTCTTAATCTGTGTTCTAATTTTACTTTCCAAGACAAACTCTTTTTTCTCTCAAAAGAGAAACACAAATGAACAGTGATTTTTAATAGAGGAAATGATAATGATATCCTCCTGAACTGAACACACGGGAAGGAAAAGGTATCTTGTGTAAATGTACTAGAAAGATCCGTGAAGAATTACACCATCAGTCCTAGTTTTATAAGGCTTCATTTCACCCCACAATCACTAGTTGCAGGCTGATAAAAATAATCTTTAAACACTACTATGTTGTTGTGAATGGAAGGGGAATTGGTCTTTTTGCAAGCTTGTCTGTCTTCTGGGTAGCTTGTGGGTCTCGGGATCAGAACACATGGATGCCAAGTGCAGACAGTTCAGGGGTGAATATGAACTTCTCGTGTACGAATAAAAATTCCTACCTTGCCTGGAAGTGGTTTCTTTCTCTTTTTTAAATTTTATTTAAAGAGAAAAAACAAAACAGGAAAAGAGTACAAGTTATACAAAATTAAAAAAAAATAAACAGTAAGAAATCACTAGTTAATAGATTACATATTATCATCTTAGAAATAGTTGTTCAAGTTACAAAATTAAAGCATACAAAGTGGAAATTCAAACAGTGAGACTGTAAACAGTTCTGTTCAATGATCCAACAAAAACTTAGCAATATGGTTTTCTATCTTAAACACTTAAATATACATGCAGTTATATCCTTTAGATCACTTTCTTTTCCTCTCTTTTTTACAATAACAATTACACATTTTGGGTTTTATTACTCCAACAGTTCTTATTACTTTTTTTGAAGAGAATAAAACCAAATGTGACAAAACAAAACAGAGTCAGTCAAAACAAGGATGGACATAGTACATGATGTAAAAGCAGAATACAAGGTGATCAACAATGGTTACCATAATGCCTCTTGCTACCTTAAAAAAATTGTCTATATCATCAGGTATAATAAAATTGAACAAAACAATACAAAACAAAACCAGTAAAACTGAAACATTGGAGACATTACAGGACTTCAAAAGAAGATAATAGTCAAACCAGAATGGGCATCATAGTGAATCTTACTGTCTTCAAAGTAGTTGCCTATACCCTCAAACTTGATACTATCAAATAAAACAGAATAGAGTAAAATCAGTCAAAACAAGATGTTGAGAGCAATACAGGGCTTCAAATCGAGTTAATAGGAAACCAAAATGGTTATTATAATATATCCTGCTATTTTTAAATTTTTTCCCTTAATTAAAACTTTTTAAAAAATAAAAAAAATTTAAAAAGGGAGATTGAGATAAAAGAGGACATAACAACATAACAACACAGGTCAGAACAGAACAATTTAAGCAACATAATGTTTCACCACAAGATAACCCGACATAACAATAGTTACCATAGTGTCTCTTTCCTTGAAATATTTGAGTATAATTTTGTATACTATAGCATCAAACATATCAAGACAGTGTAAATCCACTCAAGAGAATGAAAGTATTACAGGGTATTTAGAATCAACTAACAGAAAACAAACAATGGTTCCTATATTATCTCCTTGTCTATAAAATTTTTTGTTTATACTATCACATATAATAAAATCCAAAAAATACAACATGATAAAACTGATGGATACAGAAGAACAAAAGCTTGAGGGCACTTCAAAACAAGATGATATTAAATCAGCTTTAACTATTTTGATGTCTTGTTTTCTTTAAAAGAGCTGTTTATAGCATCACAGACAACAAAATCAAACAACCCAGAATAAAACCATTCCAATTAACGAATGAAAACATCATAAGGCTTCAAAGCACTATAATGGGGAATCATGATTACCACATACTTTTATTTATTACCATACTATTACCACATACTTTTATTTCTTACACTAGGGAAACTATTTGGTATTTATACATGTGAGTTTGATTTATTTCACTTATGAGTGATGCGCCCATTTATTGATAAATATCTCAATGTGATCATTCTTTATAGCTGAGTAGTACTCCATTGTATAAAAATACCACAAATTTTTTATCCATTCCTCAGTTGATGGACACTTAGGTTGTTTCCACCATCTGGCGATTACAAATTGTGCTGCTATAAACATGGGTGCACATATATCACTGTGGTATGATGCTTTCAGTTCTTCTGGGAATATACCTAGAAGTGGAATAGCTGGAACAAATGGGAATTCCAAACCCAGCTTTTTGAGAAATCTCCAGACTGACCTCCACAATGGTTTCACCATTCTACATTCCCATCAACAGTGCAGGAGAGTTCCTTTTTCCCCACAGGCTCTCCAACATTTGTTGTTGGTATTTTTCTTGATCCTGGCCATTCTTTTAGGAAAGAGATGAAATCTCAGTGTGGTTTTAATTTGTATTTCTCTAATGAGTAGTGATGATGAACATTTTCTAATGTATTTATCTGCCATTTGTATTTCTTCATCTGATAATTGTGTATTCATCTCAGATGCCCATTTTTGGATTGGATCTTTGAATTTTGGGGGTCTGATTTTTAAAAATTCTTTATATGTTTCAGACAAAAGTCCTTTGTCTGAGATTTTTTCCCAGTTTGTGGGTTTTCTTTTCACTATTCTGGATATTTCTTTTGACATGCAGAAACCTTTTAAGAAGAGGTAGTTCCAGTTATTGATTCTGGGAAGTATTTCCCGTGCAGTTTGATTCCCGTTCATGAATTCTCTACCTATCCCTATGTCTTCAAGGTTTTTTACCCAATTTGCCTTCCAATAGATTTAGTGTTTCTGTTTTAATATTCAGATCTTTGATCCATTTAGATTTTAATTTAGTATATGGTGGTAGACATGGATCTAGTTTTAGTTTTCGGCATATCGAGAGCCAGTTTTTCCAACACCATTTATTAAAGAGTCTGTTGTTCTTCCAGTGAACATGTTTGGCCCTTTATCAAAGATAAGATGGTTGAGTGTGTTTGTAGTTGTGGTTGTATCTTCTAATCTTTTCCGTTGATCTTTGGCTCAGTTTTATTCCAGTACCATGATGATTTTACTACAGTTGCTTTGTAGTATAACTTCAAGTCAGGGATTGTGATGCTTCCTGCCTTGCCTTTGCTGCTTAGAACTTTCTTTTCTATTCTAGGTCTCTTTTCATTCCAGAAGAATTTTAGGAATGATTTCTATAGATCTATGAGGTGTGTTGATGGTATTTTTATTGGGATTGCATTGAATCTGTATAACAGTTTTGGGAGAATGGCCATTTTCACAATATTTATTTTTTCTATCCACGAGCAAGGGATGTCTTTCTACTTTTTGAGATCCTCTTCAATTTCTTTTTTCAGTGTATTTTAATTTTCCCTGTATAGGTCTTTCACTTCTTTCATGAGAGTAACTCCTAAATATTTCATTTTTTTGGTTGCTACTAAGAAGGATGTGCTTCTCTTATTTCTCTGTCAGGGATTTTGTTGTTAATGTGTAGGAATGCTATTGATATTGTATCCAGCTATATTGCTGAATTTATTTATTATATCTAAGAGTCAGTGGAGTTTTGGGGATCTTCTATGTACAGTATCATGTCATCTGCAAATAATGATAGTTTAACTTCTTCTTTTCCTATATTTACCCCTTTTATTTATCTCTCTTGTCTAATTGCTCTGGCTAGTATTTACAGTACTATATTACATAGAAGTGATAATAAGGACATCCTTGTCAAAGGCCTTCAATTTATGGCCATTTAGTATGATACTGGCTCTTGGTTTGTCATAGATGGCCTTTATTATATTGAGGTAAAGACCATCTATTACAATTATCTGTAAGGTTCTTCCTTATCATAAATGAATGTTGGACCTTATCTAAAGCTTTTCTGCATCTATAGAGATGATCATGTGATCCTTACTTTTGGCTTTATTGATTATGGTGGATTGCATTTATTGATTTACATATGTTGAACCATCCCTGCATGCCTGGGATGAATCCCACTTGGTCATGGTGTATAATCTTCTTGTTGATTAGCTGCATCCTATTTGCCAATATTTTATTGAGGATTTTTGCATTAGGGAGATTGTCGTGTAGTTCTCTTTTTTAGTTGGGTCTTTCTCAGGTTTTGGTACTAGAGTAATATTTGCTTCCAGGAATGACTTAGAAGGATTGCTTCCCTTTCAAATTCATTGAAGAGTTTGAGGAGTGTTGGCATTAAGTCTCCTTTGTACTTCTTGTAGAATTCTGCAGTGAATCCGTCTGGGCCTGGGCTCTTCTTTGTAGACAAGGACTTAATTAAATTTTCAATTTCATTAATAGAAATTGGGTTATTCAGCAGTTCTACATCTTCTTGACCTAGCTTTGATACTTCATATGTTTCTAGGAATCTTTCTATTTCTTCTGTGTTATCAAACCTATGAGAGTAGAGGTTTTCGAGATAGGTGTTGATGATCTTCTGTATTTTTGTAGAGTCTGTAGTGATTTCACCATTTTCATTCCTTATTGCATGAATTTGAGCTTTTTCTTCCCTTTTTTAAACTAAGGTTGTCTAGGGGCTTATCAATTTTATTTATTCTTTCAAGGAACCAACTCTTTCTTTGATTCATTGATTCTTTGGATTGTTTTCTTTGTCTCTATTGCATTAATTTCTGCTCTGATTTTTATAATTTCCTCTCTTCTTTTGGCTTTGGCTTGACTTGCTCTTCTTTTTCTAGATGTTCGAGGTGTAACATCAGATTATTTACTTGTAATCATTCTGTTTTCCTGATATGGGAACTCAGTGAAATAAATTTTTCTCTGAGGACAGCTTTCATTGCATCCCACAGATTCCGGTAGGTTGCATTTGTATTTTTGTTTGCTTGTAGATATTGTTTAATTTCTTCTTTAATTTCCCCTGTGACCCACTGATTGCAAAAGAGTGTGTTATTCAGTTTCCATGTATTTGTGGGATTTTTGCAGTATCTTTTATCATTAATTTCAAATTTTATGGCACTATCATCCAATAACATGCCAGGGATAATTTCAACTCTTTTGCATTTATTTAAAAATGTTCTGTGAGCTAATATATGGTCTATTTTAGAGAATGTCCCATGTACTTCTGAGAAGAATGTGTATTCTGATGTTGTTGGATGGAACACTCTGTATATGTCTATCAAGTCCATTTGTTCACAGGTGGGATTCAGTTCTGTTATTTCTTTGCTGATTTTCTGTCTGGTTGATCTGTTCCTTGGTGTCAATGGTGTGTTAAGGTCTCCTGTTATAATTGTGTTACTGCTAATTTGGTTTTTCATTTCTATTAATACTTGTTTTATGTAACTGGGTGCTCTGGAATTTGGTGCATATATATTTAAGATTGTTATCTCTTCCTCTTGAAGTTTTCCCCTAACCAGTATGTAATGATCTTCTTTATGTCTTCTGATCATTATTGGTTTAAAGTTCACATTGTCCGCAAACAGAATAGCTACCCCCTCATTTTTAGGGGGTTCCTGTTGCATGAAGTATTGTTTTCCATCCTTTGACTTTCAGTCTGTGAGTATCCTTTTGGGTTAGATGGATTTCTTGTGGAAGTGGTTTCTTTTACTCTGTTTAGGGTCAGACCCCAGATTCCATTCTCTCGATTCATGAAGTTGACTAGGTGAGAAACCTAAGAAAAGGACACAAATGATCATATACTACTGGATTGCACTGTAGAATTGTAATGGTATTCACTATTGCTTCAATGTGAATTTTAAGTTACTTTGTTCTAGGAAATACACTAAAGGCTCACTTATTGACATTATCACATTAATCTCCCCAGAAATACTTTGAAGTAGGATTCAGTAGATCAGGACACTGCCTTGATACCTTTTATGGATTTTCCCCAAAGTTTAGGATTAGCACATTTCATTGATCTATAGCCAAAGAAGTTACTCTAATCATTCTTAAGACTGTCATTTGAAAGAGCCTTTTGCACAGTAAGATAGGACCCACTCAGAGGCTGACCCTTTCTGCTGGTAATGAAGATGGAAGGAAATGTCAGTGATATGTAACAGTTTCAGAAGGCAATGCTAAAGGGCTTGAATACTGATATCAAGTGGTATTGGCTGAAACACTTCATCACCCCATAGTATTGCTTCTGGGAGAGGATTGTCCATTCCCTGCAAGCATGAGAATGCACAGCTGCTTAGACCTTCTCTGGACAGAACCCAGAGGTGGAAGGAGGCAAGGCACCATCATCTTGCAGATTCCATTTTTATTAGTTATTTATTATTGTGTCTATTTTCTTCTTAATGAAAAGAAGGTCTTAAGGTCTTTCTGATTTCAGACACAAAATCTTTATGGCTCATTCAGACTATGGTGTGTATATGTTTGTAATGTCCATTAAAATGTGAAAATTTTTTCTAAAATAAATTATGACTAGAGTAATGTCTTCCCTCTCATCTACATGGAGAGAAGAGAAGAGAAGAGAAGATGAGATGAGAGGAGAGCAGAGCAGAGGAGAGGAGAGGAGAGGAGAGGGGAGGGGAGGAGAGGAGGAAGAGGAAGACCAAGAGGAAGAGAAGAGGAATGAGAAGGTGAAGGCAAAGGTGAAGGTGAAGGAAAAGAAGAAGAAGAAGAAGAAGAAGAAGAAGAAGAAGAAGAAGAAGAAGAAGAAGAAGAAGAAGAAGAAGAAGAAGAAGAAGAAGGGTGAGACAAATGAGCTAGCAGAACTTCATAGGACACCTCACATATGAGAGGGAATGGACAGTGCCCACTTTGGGGACAACAGTGAACTGAACTGCTGGAAAGTCAGAGGCACATCTGAAAGGAGAAAGCACAGCTACTTTACCTCAGGCTACTGAGAGATACTGGCCTTAGAACACAAACTACGTGCTGGAGGGGCTTTACAGTCCATGATAATGCAAATTTTTTCACATTATATTAGTGTTCATCACACAAATTCCTGCCTGTTAGCTCTTGGAGACGTGGACTGAGAATAGGAAAAAACCGAAAAAGCTGATATAACTTCTCATTTTATAGCTAAGAAGTCTTGGGGCAAGTTAAACTGCAAGGTCAACTCCTAGAGCTTGTCCAAACAGGGCCAATCTCCAAGTTTCCCTTGGTTCCATTCCAGGTGATTCCAGAACCTTGGGTACCTGCAGATAAAATCTCTACAAGAGGAACTGGGCCTAGGTTTTTTCCTCATCATATATGGACGTAGCCAGCCCTTATCACTGAATTAGAGCAATATTTTGTTCTATGCATGTTACATTTCTGTATTTCTATGTTTTGTGTAATCTTCTATTTAACATACCCAGTAAGCTTGTTATTTTATGTTTTACACAGCTGATATTTTTCCAGAAGCTGCATCTTTCTAGAATCAAAAACAGAACTGTTGCCAAATGGTCATGTTTTAACTTAAAATCTACACACTGTCTGGTTAACTCTGCATTCTTCTATTTGGGGAATATATGTCAAGAGTACAATGGAGGACAGCCCTTGCCAGTTGTTCTGGGTTTGGAGGGGACACGTTAGAAATGTCAAGGGTGTGACTTTTTACACTTCTGATTCCACTTATATATGAACCGATTTATTGAAAGCTGACTATAAATCTACTGCAAAATACTTTTGGATTTGGAAATACCTCATCTGGAAACTTCTAAATCATGACAAAAAGCCTGTTATTACAATGGTCACCTATCTGTTCTCCTAGAGTTCCAAAGTCACTCTCTCAGCCCTTCTTCCTTGATTCATGTTATTTGACCATTTTTTGTTCTTAGAGCCTTCTTTCTGGTCATCTGTAATTACTCTTTATATATCTGAAAGAGATCACACACAGACTTAGGCTGCGTAAGCGCTGAGTGAGTGAACATTTGATGCTTGCTCAAAGGTAAGACACATAGGTAGAAGGTAGCTTTTTATTCATCTTTGGTAGTATTCTCAAATTTTGCTCCAAGAAATATGGTGTTCCAAAGTTATCCAAATGTAGTTTACCCTAAACAGTTCCTGTGTCCAAATAACCTTGGTAATTAAAGTTTTAAACAAAATTATTTCAGAACTTTCCAGTAACAGTATTTATGGTTATGAATTGGCACAGGGAGAGTGTGGCATCCTGCACTTGCAGGGGGTGTACTCAACTGGTGCTACCACTCTGCCCTACAGCATCACTCAGGATCAAAGTTTCTGAATACCATTTGGGAACATTTAATCAATGAAATTGCTCACAAAATGGAATCTTTCAAGGTCTCATGTCTGGAAGATGAGTTTTAGGGGTGAAAATTACTGTGGATAGAGGGAAGGCCATGGGTTGTTCTCTCTGATTGTCATCCTGGTTATGAAGGTTGGTAATGCTCTTGGAGAACTGAATACAATCAGCCAGGTAACCAGAGGTGGTAGGCATCTTGGAAATTGGAAACACTGCATTTTACTAGGATTATTCAAATGCCAGATACTCTGGATGTTATTAAAGAGAGCTGTTTTCAAGCTCCTTTAACCTTATGTTGATGTAATAGTAATACATGCAAGTTATAGAGCGATTTAGAAAATAATCTTGCAAAGGGCAAGAAAAAAAGAAATAAAGATAGTCTTCGAGGATAAAAAGTTGTATTGGAAATGGTAGCCAAGATAAACATAAGAGATGGTGTCTAATTTCACTTTCGTATGTTAAAGGACATACTTTATTCGATTGTGAAGCCAGGTTGATACAAACCTGGTTGAAACTAGACTTTGAGTTTAGAAACTCAGTAGTGTGGTTACCACAGAAGCAGAGGGAGCCATACACTGGAGAGAACCATGGGCCCGGCACCAGGCACCCTGTGATAAAGCTCTGTCATAAAACAACATGTGGCTTGTCTCTAGGGTATTGCATAGCACTCAGGGACGGGACAGTTCTTGGTTTAGAATTTGGCAGCAGAAAGACAGGTTATTCTGAAAGTCCTGCTCTCTCCAGGAGACTATTGATACAGGGAACACCAGAGTGTTGATCCACGCTGCTGACAATCCTTATCTCAGGTCCTACAGATGAAGCTCAGCCTAATCTCGACAATGTGGAGTTAAAGAAAAACTGCCAAGTGGATTAAATTATAAAGAGATAAGGGGAACCTGGATTGGCCATTCAGTAAATTGGACAGAAGTCTGAACAATTGCAGTATTTAACTTTAAGGTTGTGGTGATACATTAGGTCTTTCTTCTAAGCCCAGTTAAATGTGATGACCTCTTCTCTGAAATGCCTCCTTGGTGTCCTCATGGAGACACCGGGGAAGAGAGGATGGAGATGCTCCTTGTCGTGCCTGTGACATTCTAAATGTCACGGCCATTTGGTTGGACTTGGTTTTTTGTCTAACTGGTTGTTAGGAGGGGTAGTGAAATCAGAACTCCCCCTTGAGAGGAGGGGTAATGACTATCATTTAAAAAGCTTTTAAAAGGTGCCAAACTCAATTAAAAACACATGACAATGATAGGTGTGCATCTATGTTTATAGAAACACAATTTTTAATAGCTAAATCTTGGAAACAATCAAAATTCCCATCAGCTGAGCAAAGGATAAAAAAGATATGGTATTTTACACAGTGGAATACTACTCAGCCATAAAGAAGGATAAATTCAAGGCATTTATAGGTAAATGGTTCTAACTTGAGACCATGCTCATAAGTGAAATAAATTGACATGTGTAAACATGGTATTGTTTTCCTAGTGTGCAGAAACTGAAAAAGTAAATAAGTTCTAGAACGTATAATAGATATTGTGAAATGGAATGTAACTGTTTATAAGGAAAAAGGAAGCAAGATGGGTGAAGGGGAAAGGAAAAAAGAGAAAAGGGAGAAAAATGCAAGGTAGCTACACTATCAGTGTCTCAGTTCATTGAAAAGGAAATTTTGTGCTAATGTTGATTAGAGAAATTTTTATGCCAGTATCTCTTACTCAAAGTAACTACACTGAAGATAACAATATGCAATGTATTCACCATTGTCATACTCCTATTATTTTGTCATGAAATTCTGTTTTACCTTTTTCCAATAAAATTTTTAAAAGGCGCCAAACTCTTAAAAATAAAACCCAAATGCTATACCTACTTTATGGACAACAAAACAGTTCTAGGATGCCAGAAAGCTGCCCAAGTCCTCAGCACTGGTATGGAAAGGATCAGGTGACTGCCCTGGCTCTCTGGCCAAGTACTTTGAATTAGGCCAATGATTCCCTATCTAGGAAGTTAGAAAAACATGGGTGTACGAGCTCCATTTTCAAGTATTGGGATTTTATCAGGGGTAGCAGGTAGGCCTCTGTGTTAAATTCATGCAGGTGATTTTGATGAACCAGCAAGGCTGAGAATACGGACCTTCTTCATCTCTGTACTGCACTCAGGGGTTGAGAGATACTCATTGATTAGTTCTAAGAGTGTTTCTAGCAAGAGGAAAGAGCAATGCATGGATGGATGCCACTAGAAGTTACAAAGTGTCTCCTTAGAGGCAAAACAGAATTTTTAAAGTTCATCGGAAGACGTGCTTAAGGACGGAAGGATGCTGTTTATTCTGCACTCTGAGCTGACTCCTGACCTTCTCTTGTAGGGGGTGTTGTCCTCAACCCAGCCTTTTACGGCATGCCCGGTCACACCAACATCATGATCCATGAGGTGGGCCATGTCCTGGGGCTCTACCATGTCTTCAAAGGTGTCAGCGAGAGGGACTCCTGTGATGACCCCTGCAGAGAGATGGTGCCATCCATGGAGACAGGAGACCTCTGTGCTGACACTGCCCCCACACCCAAGAGTAAGCTGTGCCAGCCCCCAGAGCCTGCCAACGACACTTGCGGCATCACCCACTTCCCAGGGGCTCCGTTCAACAACTACATGAGCTACACAGGTATCGCCACAGGCCTGACGCTTGTGTTATTATTAAGGCTGCTGGGTGTGTAGGAGTTCTGGGTGGGGATGAGCAGGGTGGAGGTTTAGGAGGTAGAGAAATCAGTGGTCATTCTTGTTCACCTTCTCAGGCATTTGCTCCAAAGGAGTATCTAATTGTGAAGGGAGAAAAAAGATTTCTGGATCAAGTTTGCTCATTTTTACAGTTTGCAGTATTTTTGATGGTTGTTCAATACAATGACTCGGTTAATTTCAGCTCAGGATTCCTCTTATTTTATATTATGTTTAAACAAACAGGTTTTATTCTTCCCACACTGATGCTTAGCTTGTCCTTCATGTGCTCTGCCCAAAATGGTGCTTTCTCATCTTAAAAATGGTGCCCTCTTGGCTCCAGGAAGAACTTCCTGTTGTCCCTTGTTCATTCTCAGTTCAGCTCTAGGGTTATCTTTCTTTCTTGTCCCTTACAACTTCCTTATTTCTGGCAGAAATTAACACTAGCTAGTATCCCGATAGTGAAGCTACCTTTATCTCTAAAATTAAGGCCCAGTTTGATTTGATGACCAATTCCAATGAGGAAAGAAGGCATTTTTCTAGTTCCAGGTACTTATTTCTGAAACTATGCAAAAAAGTTTAATCATCATTTCCTACTCATGGCTCTGAAAGGAAGAAAATGATGAGCTGGCTCTGCCTGTGACCGATCATGATGTTTCTGTCCAGATTTGCCTGTGGTGGATACCTCAGGTGCAGTGAATCCCTAAGCACCAGTTTTTCTCTCCCCTATCAAGTACCCACCAGCCTTTGGCAGGGGATAAGACCAGAAAAGGGAAAGCAGGGGCAAGAGCTCTTGACTGACTACCTTTGAGGTGGGAAGAGGAAACAGTTAAGAGACAGACTGGAGTTTCACATTTGACTGGTGCCTTTTAAATAGAGAAGTTCCTAAAACGAAGGTAACTCCTCGTTTAAATCCATGGAAAAATGTACTGAGTAGGGAGACTTTGCTGACCCCCAAAATAAGACTGAGACCACTGTTCTCATCCCTACTAATTTCTGGCCAGCTGACTTTCATTCCCTGGAGCATCTCCACTGAACACTCACTATCTTTGGCCAACATCAACGCGCAATACAGCAGGTGCCTGCAAATGCAGACGTTCACAGTGCAAGCGCCCTCTGCTAAAACAGTGCCATCTTGTGGTTTGCTGAGTAAGCAACCATCAGCTAAGAGCTCTAAACTCTAAGGTTTGAGCCTCATGTTGGATGAGTGGTCTTGCTTTTGAGATAAGCAAGTGTCATTGCTCTGCCTTATCTTTCCCAATTCCAACTGTGATGCTTTCTGGGACACAGTGCATTTATTTTTTTTCAACAAGTGTGTTTTCCTTTTTTTTTTTTTTTATCTGTACTGGGGATCAAACTCGCCTGCTTGCAAGGGAGGCGCTTATGCTGCTGAGCTAAATCCCCAGCCCCAAACAAGTGTGTTTTGATCTCAGTAAATATAAGATGTCGGGCTAGGTGCTGGTAACCACTGAGAATGAGCCAGGACTCAGTTCTGCACTGGTAGACCTCATGGGTTAAAACCTCTACTTCTTGTGTTTTCTTTTTTGTCTTACAGATGATAACTGCACCGACAACTTCACCCCTAACCAAGTGGCACGAATGCATTGCTATTTGGACCTGGTGTATCAGCAGTGGAGTCAAACCAGAAAGCCCACCCCAATTCCTATTCCACCTATGGTCATCGGACAGACCCCCAAATCCCTCACTATCTACTGGCTGCCTCCTATCAGCGGAGTTGTATATGACAGGTGAGAGCAGAGCTGTGAGTGGGTAAGCAGGAAAACTTTCTTTGTAGTGTTTCATGACAGGATGGCTGTGAAGCAGGGTCATCTGCCACGGGGAGCTCTCTGCCAGCCTGCTTTGCTCCTAGGTTCTCAGCAGAGCTCTGGATCCTGTCGTGTGAGCCAGTGTCTATCACATGCCCACTTAGGGAAGGGCTGGAAGAGGATGGCCAGTGGGAAAGGAGAACTTGCAGAGCTAAAAGGGCATTTGCCTGCCTGCCTTGCAAGCTTTTACTCTGTGGTGTGAGGACGGAGCAGTGACTTGCTGTTTGCACAGTCAGTGATGCTGGGGGACGGGAAGGAAAGCTTCTACACGTGGTCCTTGGGTGGGTAGACGGGTGGGTGGGAATGTACAAGTTCTCACCATCTGTGCTATGGGGCTTACACAACTCGTGTGGGCATTTCTAATGCTATCTCAGCCCCCTTCTGCATCCCACGTCACCCTCTCCCTCTATGGCCACAATCCTATGGAACTGTTAGTATCTGCTCATTTTTCTATCTGCCTCACTCAGAAGGCAACTACTGGGAGTTGGGGACAAATATTTTCTGGATATATATCTCCTGATCTGTCTCGATAGAACCTATGTTATCCTTATTGTAAATAAGATATTGAAGAAAAACATGATATTTAAAACTAGCTTTCATTCATCTTTTGTGTATTAGTTCAGGGAAATTTTTGTAAAAGGATAAGGAAAAGAATGGTATCTGATAGAGGAGTATGAGAATGTGGTCTAACTGAAAGGCTCAGATGGGGATCTGTGATCTATGGAGATGAGCATCTTTCAAAACCTACCACCACTCCCCAAGTAACAAGAGCAGATGCTGTCTACTCCACTCTCCTATGATGAAGCACTCTGGTAGATCTCTTGGTGCACTTGTCTGATGTATTCCGTGCTTTGTAAATGAGAAATCTGAGGGTTAGAAAAACACGAAAGGCTAGCACAAGACCCCATGACTATATCGAGGTGAATGGAGGGAATTCCATGGAAAGTCAGAAATTAGAAACATAGAACTGATGATTTCTTTGAATTTAGAACTGTGAATTTAGCTGGCAGATAGCTCCTTTACTTCAGGCCACACTGCCTTTGTGGAGGTGGGACCCAGCAAAGGTGCTAGATGTCCCTAGAGGGCGTCTTTATTCCCGGGAGCTTTACTGAAAGTCTGAGGAGTGGGGACACAGAGAGATGGAGACAGGGTAAAACTAGCAAATCCTTTGCAAAGTAGAATTTACAGACTCCTAGGATCTTGACATTTGTCTTTTTAATCATAACCCATACTCAATGGATGACATCACTCAGAGCTCACAACCTTACAACCCAGTTTTCATTGTCATCAGCACCCAGGCTCTCATGGGCTCTGTTTGGTGACTCAACACACATCTATGTGGTGTGTATAAGAATCATCTTCCTACAAGTGTGACCTTGTGCAGCATTAGTCAGACAGGCTGAACAGTAAGTCCTCTGTGGGTATGTGCAAACTGGAGTTTTACATCAGTTTATGTAGCACGTGTAAACAATTTAATCTTTCAATTCTCTCTCTGGTACAAACGTTACGATAAAGCAGACATCAGAACTGGCGTGCTGAGAGTCTGTTGGCAGAAAAGGCTGCAATTTGGTTTCTTTTCTCAGCTAGGTGGGCTACAGTTCTGAGGCCTCCCAACACGTGTGTTGGGGGACTCACGTCACCATGCCAGCGATTTGTGTCATGCCTGGAGTTATGTTTACTCCACCCTTGTAGGTATTTGGAATCCTTATGTCAGAGAGGGCTCCTAGCTACGCACAGGACAGCAGCCCCGGAAGGGCCAAGTGCATCAGGGAAATGTGGTTTGGAGTTGCAACCGCATTAGAAGTGATCGCTGACTGGAGTCTGAGAGTGAATCTTAACTGCATTTCTCAGTTGCCATAGTACTGGACATTAGATGGTGTTTGTGACCTTGCTCAAAGGAATTAAGGAACTTGTGACTCTTGAGAGATTTACTTAACCTCTCTGAGCCTCAATTTTCTCGTTTATAAACATAGGACCATTACAGGGATTGGAAATCACTTATGAAAAAAACATATGCCACAAGGCCAGGTATGTGAGGTGCTCAATAAAGAGAAGTTGCTCTTGTAATTAACACTATTCCAAAGTATTATTTTTCTAGAAAGAATATTAATGTGCTATTATTATGTTACCTATTGAGTATTCCTGGTGTGATGCCTATATTCCGAGTGTGTGTTTCACAACTAGGTTCCTAAGTATCACACCCCCAAGTATAAGAGACAAGCTTTGTTAAGTAGTTTTACTGAGTTAGTTATTCTTATGTCTACCTATTATGGTCACTCTGTATATGGTGTTTTAGAGCTCTTCATGGACTGTACCACTCATCTCAGGACATCCATAAAGTCAGCATGCACAGAAGAATTGCTGAATCCAATCCTGTGCTCACTCCCTGTGCTCACACACAGAGAGAATACAGTAGGTACAGAGCTGCCCAGAGCCCAAAGAGAGGAGAGAATATGAGCAGAAGGTCTTAACAGCATCTAGCAGAATCCTAAAAGAAGAGCCAGCAGGTGCGGTGGGTGCACCAGGGAAGCTGGCTGAATATCAGTGTGGAGGTCCTACCGGAATGGATCTTGAGTTGTCTTGAGTAGGAGTCTGCAGACTAGGCAGATGTATCTGGAAAGACCACCTGACAGTTGAAAGGATGACATGTTTCATGGAGCTCAGGGAATGATATATTTGTGGAACATTTTTACTGTGATGAGAACATAAAATCATGAAGGAGCAGTAGTAGAAAAACTAGAGCTAACTGGTTATTGAGTCTTGGGTAATTGTAAGGAATTCAGATATGTCCTTTTATACACTTGAGAGCCAAGGAACGTATTTCACCTAGCTTTTTTTAAAATGCTTGTAATTAAAAATAGGGAGTTTAAAACATGGGAGCACATAGCTAAAATTTTATTTTGAAAATTATCATCTGTCTTAGTGGGGGGAATGCAAGTGGTCTTTAATGACTTCTGGGTAGTCAATGTAGAAAGGAGTTTTGTGTTGACTCAGGCTGTAATTATTTTATGTTTAGTGTTCTCAGGACAGAGGTTGCCCACCTGCATTGCTATGGCCCTCCTTTCTGTATTTTTCCCGTTCATGACCTTGAGATTTTTCATGTCATTGTGAATTTTGCAAAGATGAGGTTTATACAAGAAGAAAATGAGAAATAATCGTGTGTCCAGCTGCCCTCTAGGACCTAACTATTTAGTGTCACCTTTCCCTGCTAAGGTCTTCCCAATTTCCTGATCACAGTTTATCTGACAAGTTCTCCTCTTCACCCTTCCCTTTCCCAGGGCCTCAGGTAGCATGTGCGGCTCCTGCTCTGAAGACGGGACTTTCCGTCAGTATGTGCACACTGCTTCTTCCAGGCGGGTATGTGACTCCTCAGGCTACTGGACTCCAGAAGAAGCTGTGGGTAAAGTACCATGACTTTTGATTTCTACCACAGTGGCGTTTGAGAAAGAGAGTAAAGGCAAAGGGTGGAGTAATGGCATGGCGGGGAATGGCTGGTATTGTGTGCATGTGCACGTGTGTGTATGTTGGTGTGTTTGTTGTTGGAAATCTCTAGCCTTAGAAAGACTTCCTGGTGCCTCTGTGTCCCAAATGTCCCATATGTGCCTAATGTGGAGACCTCATAGCTGTGAAGAGGCAGAGATCAGCAGATAGCTCAGCAGGACAGAGAAGTTGGCTGATCTCAGGGGTGACTTTAAGGTGAGACAGGGTCCACTTTTCCCCAGAGCTGCCTGGTCACATGACAGGACAAGGTGATTTCTCCCTGCTCGGTATCAAGAAAATAACAGAGAATCCACCGCAGTCTATGATTACACATTGGCTGCATGAGTAGGGATGAGGGTAAGACGGACTAGGTGTTCCACACTGCTCGTTCTCAGCTGTGCTATTTTTATGAGCCTATTAATCACTGGTACTGGTTGTGCTTTGGATATGATCTAAGCTAGGCTCCTGGAGGGGGAAGATATTTTTTGTTATCTCTTTTCCTATCCCTCCCCCAACTTCTCAGTCACATAGTCACTCGAACATATACATCTGGGCCCTAAAGACAGGTTTTGGTATGAGTTATGTCTCATTTTTAGGCCAGGAAATGTTGTTGATGTGACTTTTGTCACTTCCTGATGAATGGCTTCTTCCACGATCGTCATCTTCAGTGATCCCATAATCATCATGTTTTGTCTTTGCTTTTCCCCCTTTGTGTTTCTTAAGAGTAAAAAAAAAAGCTACTCAGTAAGATGTGCTGGACACAGTTTATTTGAATTATTTTTCAGTCTTGACTGTGACCATAAAAAAGGAGAAGAGTGGTCTGAGTCTGTAGTGTGTGATGTCATCATGGGCTCTCTGTTACTCAAGTGACAGGGCCTGGAGGAGCTGGAGTGGGACGGCTTGTGTGATTGATTGTATATGAGGATTTTTTTTTTCAGAGGAGAGCTTTCAGAGAAGAATGGAAAGTGAATATAAAATTTACTGCATTGGACTCATGTAGAGATTGGCATTTAATAAAAGGACATTTCTGTGGCAAACAGTTTGTTCTGTGCTGGGGCTTTAGTGCCTGTTTGACTCTCTAACCCAGAATTTTTTTTTTCTTTTTATTCTTGGGAAAGTTCAAAGTTATCTGGTTGAGGTGAAAGGAATTTTAAGTTCTGGATTACAACTCTTATATCTTGAAGCAAACCAAATAGACTTTTAGGGCCTCTGCTTCATGAATAACATAAGGTCACAACGAAAATCTTCTAACAGTGTTGCTGCTGGGTGACCTTTTCTAGGGCCTTTGCTCCAGTAGATTTCTGGAATAAGCATTGAAAAGTTCTGCTAAGAAAAACTGAGATTCCTTTGCTTTGAAATAGTTGAAGTCTTGGTCAAATTTAAAATATACCCAATAATAGTAACTGAATCTTTAACAGACTATGCACAGACATGAATTCACAGATATGACAAAATAAAGTTAATGACACTTAATAAACACTTTACTGACCACCAATTACTTTCTAACTGATACAGGGAGCCAAAAATTGAACTAGATGCATTCCCTTATCTTGATGGCAAAAACACTTCTAGCTTCACAATTGAAAATAGCCCTCAGCTTTGTCTCATAATTCTCTATTTCTTTATATTCTTTCATTATTTCAAAGACATTACTACTTGAAATAATACTTTATAATTCATTTTATCTACCTCCCAGTTGTAAGGTACAGAGACACAGGGTGTTCTCTAATATCCAGGTTAACACTAGGTGCAAAGGTGGTCCACAGTCAACTTTTGTTGGATGAGTAAATGAGTCAACTTACAATGTAGGCAAAAACCAATAATGACAAGATAAAACACCACACACACACACACACACACGAATTTCAGTTCTCTGGGCTTTGGAAAAGTATTTTCCAGATGCTGAATGATTCTATGATTCTACTTTTTGAAAAGGCAGACACATAATTTTCATGAAACATTATATAGATCTTTCATACTAACCTATTAAGGGGGGAGTTAAATAATAGTATTGGTTTTATAAGAAAGAAAGTCAAGGCTTAGGAAGAAGGGCCTGCCACAGCCTCACAGATACTGACATGGTTCCAGCGAGAGCCTAACTCTGCTTGTTTCTAAGTCAGCACTCACTCTAATTCTCCTCACGTGTTGTAAAGAAGACCACTTTATATGGATTAGTTCCACAGGCTGACCGTAATATATTTGTGATTTGTTTTTCACGTTACATTTTTTTACTCAGCTACTGGATCTCCTTTACTTGCTTGGTCCTGTGTGCTTGTGTCTGGTAGTTACCTTCATGGGGTTACCTACTTGCTCACACATACCTGAACTTAAAGGGAAATGCCAATGCATGTTTTAAAGTTTGGCTAACAGTTAAGGTGCCAAGGTGCCAATATGGAGTCTTAGAGGATGAAAGAAGTCTTGTGAAGGGCACTATAAAAAGTGTAGTGAAATCTGAAATGAACATTGGACTTCAGAAGCATTATGTTATCATAAATTCTTTCCTGCTCAAGGGTTCTTGAAGGGCGTAGCTTAACTTGTCTGCATCAAGTTTAAGATTCTACCTAGGATCTGGTCACACCATTCCCAATTTCTTGCCATATTTCCTTGTTAAAGCACCATGTAGAGGCGATAGGGTAAGCTGTTCATCATAGCTATCACCATCACACTTTTGTCCTTAATAATACATAAGATGGAATCTCTAAACTAAGAAACTTGTATAGGAATTCCAAGTCTCTGGTTCTTTGTTGCTCATCGGGCTGTTGATTTGGGCTACTCATTTTAGATCTGAATTGGTGATTCCTGACTTGTATTTCTGCTCCTCTTCCTCAGGGCCTCCTGATGTGAATCAGCCCTGTGAGCCAAGTTTGCAAGCCTGGAGTCCTGAGCTCCACCTCTACCACATGAATATGACAGTGCCCTGCCCTCCAGAAGGCTGTAGCCTGGAGCTGCTCTTCCAATACCCGGTCCCAGCTGACACCCTCACCCTCTGGGTAACTTACCTCTCCATGGATTCCTCCCAGGCACTGTTTGACACAGAGATATTGCTGGAAAACCAGAAGTCTGTGCACCTGGGCCCTTTAGACACTTTCTGTGACACACCTCTCACCATCAAACTGCATGTGGATGGAAGAGTCTCAGGGGTGAAAGTCTACACATTTGATGAGCGGATGGAGATTGATGCTGCCCTCCTGACTTCTCAGCCTCATAGTCCTTTGTGTTCTGGCTGCAAGCCTGTGAAGTACCAGGTTATCCGGGAGCCTCCCTTTGCCAGTGGCTCACCCATGGTGGTGACACATCCTCACAGAAAGTTCACTGACACGTGAGTTGGGCAGGAGGGCCATTTGAAACATGGGGTTCATGGGGTTGTGGGCCAATCGGGTTGTTTCTGTTTCCACATTTTAATGATCTGACATGCCATTGGTTGGGAGAACGTTGAAAATCTGAAAGCATGTTTTACCGAGGAGTGTTATATCTGAGATGAAGAACACATTTGCCCATTGTTCTGAGTGCTGATGCCATCATTAGGATTGTGGGAAAGAGGCTCTTGTGTGAGAGCTTTCCAGGGGATTGAATGCGACTGCTGCAAATATGTTGATCAGAATCAGATTCTTCTGTCTGGTAATAACTTAAATTCTGATCTAGCTTTCTAATAATCTGCTGTAGCTCCTACCATTCAAAGGTACAATAGTTAAACAAAAATGCTGTTGGCCCACCAGGCACGGGGACTCAGCTTTAGGATCCATTCAGAATGTGTTTCATTATTCCCAATTTCCTCATTTCTCCTTCTCTTTCTCTTCTTCCCTTCTCTTCTAATTCTTTTTTCTTTTCTTTTCACTCTTTCTCTTTACATTTAGTGAGTTCTGCCGTGTTTTTAGTATCCTGTGCTCAATGTTGAGGACACAAAGATAAACTTATTATCTATATGGAATTTAGTTTCTGATCCAGGAGGCTGCAATCTCCAAAGGCAAATGTCCACCATGTTGTAATTTTCCTCAAAAGTTTCACTGAGGGAAAAATCAAGATAAAACTAAATTTTATCAGAGGTGCTGTATCAGTTTTTGTGACAGTAAAAATCATCACACAGTATAATAAGTTAAAACAACAAACATTCTTCATGATTCTATGGATCAGCTGGTGTTTTCTTTTGGACTGACTTGGCCAGAGCCAGATGGTGTGGGATGACTTCATGTTCGTATTGGAGGCCTCAGCTGAGACAGCTGCGGTGACTGGGATGAATAGGACTCTTCTCATGGTCTCAGGTCCTGGACTGAGCTGCTTCTCATGGCAGTGGATGGGTTACTAGCAGCAGTTCTCATTACTTGAACTTCTCAAATCTATGGTTTGTATTACTCAAGATAATGTCCACTAGCACAAGGAAATCAGAGCCTGGGGATGGGCATGATCATGTGACATCTACCATAGCTACGAAAAAATGTCCACCTTGAGATTCAGTACACTTTCTTGCCATGTTTACACTTTAATTAGAATTAAAGGATAGTGAAATGGTAGAAATACTAATGCAAATGGGGTGAGTTATAAAACAAAATAAAGTTTTGAGTGTCTGAAGTAAAGTGGTTAACATGGCATTTGTAATCTAACAGCATCCACAGGTACATAAGTGTTTAGAACCAATATCTCATTTTCTTGATAGAAAACTAAGACTGAGCTTCCATTTAGTTGAGTAGCTAGTAAATGTCAGACTGAGGATTCAGTTTTCCTTCTGAATCTTACCTTCATCCTTCTTCCTAAGAGCACATTCAGATCACTGAAAGCCTGGGCTACCTGTTGTTAGGTTTTTCCCACAAGAAGACACAGTACATGATAATGTTTCTGTTCAGACCTTTCCACAGTTAAAAAACAGTGTAAGACTCTGTGGATAGCTGGGCAAGAAATTTGATGGAAACCTGTAATGGGAAACCATCAACACTGATTAAAAACTAAAACTGGTTTTGCTGTAGCAATAGCCAGCACTGACGTGAAAAAGTTGCTTCCCTCAAAAGGAAAACTAATTTGAAGATTTTAAACTTTTTAATATTTGTACATTGCTGCTATTAAAATACCTAAAGGCCAGCATAGAGGTTTTGGAAGATAGTTTTGAAACCTTAAGTCATTTCCTGCATGCTGGTTTCTGCATCAGGTGAGAGGACACAGGCGCTTTGGTTGAGCTCAAGTCTGCTAAAGCAGAAGGCCCTGCAGATGATGAATGAGAGCCACTCCCAGCATTTCAAGCAGTCTTGTGATGTCTTGTCCTTCTAAATAAGCCCCATCCCAGGCTGACTGTGGTGATATTTTCCAATCATGTCCAGCATTGGACAAAATTAAGAAAAGAACAGCATTTGTCTGTGGAAGCAGCAGCCCCTTTTCACAGGCACTTTGTTCTCCTAAATGTCCTACCACTCACGTTGGTCACCTAATCATTGCATTTGACTGTGGGAAGGCTAATAAACTCTTCCTATCTTTCATGAAGGCATCATTCTTGGTATTTGGAGTTAGAGAGTAATGTATTTTTAATTAATTTTTTCCTCCCTAAATTGGTGACGGAAAGTATTTTCACTTCCTTTCATGAAACAGTTGCTCTTACTCCTAAGAGTTTTGTCTCTGTAGGACAAGAATTATCTCAAGAAAACTGTGATCCACAGGCTTAGGATGGTCCCTGACTGATCCCACACTCTAATGCCTTCATCTGAAGTTTCTTTGCTCACTTCAAACACACAGAGCATTGGTTTTCAAGTGAACAAATTATTTTGTATTTAACTTGGTTAAACCCCGCACACATACCAAATTTCTAGAATGTCAAAGACTCTTAATTTAATGCTAATTCAGCAAGCATTTATTGCATATCTACCTTGTAAAATTTATAAGAAAATACATAAATAAATGTTTCAAATGTTATGCAGAACTGTGTCCTGATCTTTGTTTTAGACAATGCAGCATTATTAGTATCTGTGATCCCCTAATATTTTCCCTAAATTCTTTCAAATCTTTTGCAAATGATCCAGGCCAGGTCTCATTTTGTGAATGTCACAGTCACAAACCCATTGGTTTTCACAGGGAAGTCACACCTGGACAAATGTATCAATACCAAGTTCAGGCTAAAGCTGGAGCAGAACTGGGAGAACCTTCACCTCCTCTGTACCACATCCATGGAGCTCCTTACTGTGGAGATGGGAAGGTGCAAAAGTGAGTATTATGGGGGGTGATTATGAGGGTGAGGTCATGCTGATGTGCTCTGATCAATGGACTCAGCCTTCAGTTTGGCCTTGACTTGATTGGAAATGTAGGAGGCAAAGTGCTGTGTGATCCTAGAGTCGAAATTACAAACTCTGGGATCTGATGATGATCTTGAGACCTCACTGATATCTCTGTATAATTATGGAGGGACTCAGTTTTATTCAGAATTCATCCCAGAGTGCTGAGTTATTTGAGTTGATTTTATGGTGTCCTCTTAAGTTCTCAGCGAATAACTGTGGGTCCAAAATTTAGGAAGGAATTTACACTGAAGAAGGTTTCTCTGTGACTTTACTGACTAGCTGTGTGGTTTCACTAGTTAGACATGTGATTTGAGGAAAGCCAGTTGTTCATTTGACCTCTGAGAGCATAATTACAATGTAATTCCCAACTATTCTGTTAGCATCACTAAGGTAAAGATGGGAACAATCCTATAGTTTCTTAATGCCCTCTGCTTTTCTCTGTTGCCTTTTGATAGTAACCTGGGGAACTAATTCATTCTGATTTCTCTGTAGCCTTCACAATTTTAGAACTGAGAAACCCCCAGTTTCAGGAAAACCATAGCAGTTGGTCACTTTATTCAACCTCTTCTTAATGTTCATCAAGCCTAATTTGCTATTCACATAGAGTTGCTGGGAGTAGGAGGCTGAATGGCCAGACACTTAATTTATTCTACATTCTGTGTTTCTCAGACTAGGTGAAAATATATTGCATCATAAAGCCCTAATGGGAATCAATTCTGCATCCTTTCTTGGGATTCTATCCCAACATTTAACAAACACTGAGCATCGTTTATCTTCTCAGTTGTCTAAGAACTTTAAACCATAGTGTAAGCCTACTCCTTTGAGCAGAAATGCAGACACTGAATGTTTCCAGATGTCGTTTATATATGGAAGCTACTGAAATCACTTTTTTATTTTTATTTTTTTATTTTAGGGAGGATAAAACCAAGGAAAATAAAACAGAATAAAACCAATCAAAATAAACTAGTATAAGTGATACAGGACTTCAAAACCTTACAAAATCAGCAATAGTTACCATAATGGCTTTTGTTGTATTTAAATACTGCAGATACCTTCAATATGCAATCCTTGCTGGTTTGTTGCCCTGCGCTCTCAGCCTCTGCCTAGCTCAGGCTCAACCTGCTCTCTCCTTCCTGCAGCTCAGATGGAATTTCTCTCTGAAGATGCTTCACATGTGTGCAGAATAAGCTGCTGTTGTGTTTTTCTCCATTCTGGCCACTTCATCTTGTGTCTGCACTGCACAAGTCAAGATGTTTGAAGCTTGGGTTATCACTGCTGTACTGGCTTAGCTTTCCTTTAACAAAATACCCTGCCCTAAACTATAGAACCTGCTCAGGGCATTTTCCGGTGATGCCAATGAGAACCTAGGGTACTACTGCTGCCTGGGTGGTGTGGGGCAAAAAGCGGCTCAGGACTCTCTTCTTAATTTGGTGAATACCAAATACCTTTACTCTTATGCTTTGAAGCAGATACAGCACTTTTTGACTACTGAGTCACAAATTTCCCTATCAAAATGCACTTTTAAGCTTCTATCTGCATTTCTTCTGTGTAAGGTAATTACTGCCTCATGCATGGGAAGAAATCTTTGAATTCTAGCTTGGCCTCACATGAGGGTACCTTATTACACTAAAATAAAAAGGAATTATACAAATAGCTTAAGACAGTTGTGTATAAGTTGGCAATAAAACAAAGGAGGACCCTGCAATTTTGAGCAGTACTGACTTAGAAATGAATCACCTAAGTGCTGTCCAATATAGAACACACCAATACATGTAGGCCTTGAGGCTTTGAAATGTAGCAAATGCAGCTAAGAAGTTTCATTTTATTCATTCATTTCATTTTATTTGATATCAAATAATTTAATTTAAAAACTGAAACTCACTTTGGCCACTGGAAAACCTTGAAGTATTACTTAAAATTTTGAAATAATTTTGAGTGAGTAAATCTACTATTTAACATATAAATTGTATTAAACCTAGACAAAAACCAAGTGTTTAAATTGAGATACATTGCAGGTGAAAAATACACATCCAATTTCAAAGACTTAACATGCAAAAATGAAGTAATAGTTAATCAATAATTTTATACCCATTAAATGTTGATGTGATATTTTAGGTATACTAAGCTGGATAAAATACATTATTAAAACTAATCTTGCTCCTATCTTTTTACTTTATACATAAAATCATATGTGACTCATTTTTATTTGACAGCATTGCAAAAGACAATATTCAATGTTTGTATTAATTATTTAGATTATTTTCAAAATAAAAGTATAAAATTTCCAACCTGCAAAACTATGTCCTGGAGCCCATGCAGAGAAACAGTGATGTAGATTAATCCTCCTTCTCTGATGAGCACATGGAAATATGAGGTTCTGGGGCCGTCCTGAGTATCACACATCTGATTAGATCTTTGGTGTGACATCTTTTCATTGAATAACTTTGCCTTTGTGTAGAAAAAACAACATGAAGTTTCCTTAATTTCCTCAGCTAGGTTTTTCTGCTTCTTTTCTCCTTCCAACTTCTACTTCTTGTCCTTTCTCCACATCCAGTCTATTGTACAGAATACAGTTATTGTGCTGGAGGTTTATCTCAGTGCTACAGTGCCGTCTAACATGCACAGGACGCTGGATTGCACCCCTAGCACTGCAAAAGATATGATTATTATATTACCATCCATAGTATACTTTTAATTCATGTTAAGCATATATAATTATTTGATTATTAATCTTTCCCCATTAGGTATCCTTTAAATTATGGTGAGTCATTAATGATGCTGTAGATCTGAAAAACTTTCAGTGTCCCAAAGATCTTTATTTACTGAGCTGAAATGTATATTCATCTTGGATATGGCGAAAAGTCAAGGATAGTAACCTCCATTCACTTTGCAATATCCAAATCTTTATTCTTTCACAGGAGTTTCAATCCAAGTATATCTATTTTGTTCTCATAACATTCTCCATATTCCTTTCACTGAAAACCAACTTATACTCCTGAGTCCATATTTAGTCATCAATTCCATTAGCTTTTGAGGTTTCAAAATGACATATCTTCTTCTCAAGGTCATTTTCCCCTGCAATATGTAGCAGATGCCACCAGGTGCGAGCAGGGAGTTTGGGCAGGCACCTGAACCCTAGATAGGCCCTAGACTTACTCATAGTGGAACTGGTTGTGTCTTTTAGTAGTACATAAATAGGAGATTCAACTCCACAAAATTCTAACTTTTACAACTACATATAATAAAAAATAATACAACACAAATACGTATTATATAAAATAAGTAGAAAATAAACTATAAAATAGGGAAGTTTTCTTCTCTTCAAATTAGCTATTCATTTTTTCTTCTTTGTAAGGGGTCAAATGATTTAAGTGAACTTATTTTTAACTGAACATAAAATATAAAAATATACATATAAGCAGAGCACCATGTGATGCTTTGATGTATGTATGCATTGTGGAATGTTCAATCACATCCATCTCACCAAATATTTTATATTCTATAGAGAAAACATTCAAAATCTTTTCTTTGAACTTTGTGAATATTCAGCACATACCTGTTACCTGTACTTACCTTGGTGTTCAATGGAATGATGGAAATTCTCACTCCTCTCTTACTGCAACTTAACATACACTGAACAACTTTTACCCATTGCTCCCTCTCCCTTATACTTGTCAACCTCTGGTAACCACAATACTATTTTCAGCTCTTCAGGTGATCAACTATTTTAGAATCCTCATGTGAGATCAAGCGGTACTTATCTTTTTGAGGCTAGCCTATTTTATTCAGTATGTTGATTTCTGGATCCATCCATATTAACACAAATGATTAAATTTATTTCTTCTTTGTGACCAAATAGTATCGCTTTATGTATATGTTCCACATTTTCTTCATCGTTTATTAGCATAGCTATTGGAAATAGTGCCCAACAAACATGGGAGTACAGAGATCTCTTTAAAATACTGATTTAGTTTCTTTTGGATACATACTCACTGGAGGGATTTTTGAATCATACTGCTGTATGATTCTGTTCTGTTTTTATTTTTTAATTATTGTCCATTCTGCTTTAATTTTCATTCCCATTAAGAGTATAATAATCTTTTCTCCACATCCTTACCAGAACTTGTTACCTTTATAGTATTTTTGATAATATTAATTATTATTAGACTGAAGTATTATGTCATTGAGGTTTTCATTTGTATTTCCTTGATGATTAGTGGTATTTTTTCATATACTGTTTGGCCATTTGTAAGTCTTCTTTGAGGGGCATGGATTGCCAAATCTTATTGCATTTTTTTGGTTCTTTTGCCAGTGAATTTGAGGAATATTAAGTAGTTCCTTGTCAGACGCATAGTTTACAAATATTTTCTTACTTTTTTGTTTCTTTGTTATGTAGAAACTTTTTAGTTCTTCATAATTCCATTTATGTATTTTTGTTTTTATTTCCTGCACTTTTCCTTCTTGTACAAAAACTCCTTGCCCATTCTAATATCCTGAACAATTTCCTCTGTTTCTTTCTAGTAGTTTTAAAGTTTTATGGCTTATATTTAGGTCTTTAAGCCCCTTTAAGCCATATATTTAAGTATTTAAGCCATTTCAAGTTGATTTATGACACTGGTGAAAGGTAGGGTCTAGTTTCTTCTACATGTGTATATTCAATTTTCTCAGCATCAGATATTAAAATTCCTGTCCTTTCTCCCACATGTGTTCCTAACACTTCTGTAAAAATTGGTTGTATATGTGTGGATTTACTTGTAAGCTCTGTACTCTGTTCAATTGATCTGGGCCTATTTTTGTTTCAGACAATGCTGTTTTATTAGGAGAGCTCTGTAGAACAACTTAAAGTCAAGAAGTACAATCCCATCTACTTTGTTCTTTCTACTCAAGATGGTTTCAGCTCTTGAATTTCTACTCAAGATGGTTTCAGCTCTTGAATCTATGTGGTTCTATATAAAACTTAAGGATTTTTGCATTTATATAAAGAATGTCATTGGGTTTTGCACATGCATTGCATTGGATTTGTAGATAACTTTGTGTAGTGTAGGCGTTTTAACAACCCATGAACACAAGGTGTCTTTCTTTGTGTGTATATGTGTTTGTGGGGGGTGTATGTCCCTTTTAATTTCTTTCATAAATGTCTTGTAATTTTTGTTGTAAAAAAACTTTTTGCCTCATTGGTTAAATTTGTTCCTAGGTATTTTATTTTTTGTAATTATTGTAAATGGAATTGTTTTCTTGATTTCCAGTTTAGTAATCAGCTAATAATAAATAGCAGTGCCACTGATTTTATAAACTATTATAACTAGTAGACAAATTCAGCAAAATTACAGAATACAAACTGATTATTTCTAAGATTCCATTTATTATAGCTAAGTTTCTAAGTTTCTAGCCTTTACCACAGACATTTTCAGGACTTTTAATGGAATCTCTGAGGTATTTTTTTTAATTATAAGTTAGCAGAAATTTTCACAGCCTCAGAGACATGCCAATCATTGTTTAAATTGATTAAGCAGGACACATGTCTGTATGTTTAAAAAAAAAGAGCATCCTCATAGCTCCTATTTAATTCTTCTTTAGCTTTAAGTATACAATGAAGAATTTTAAGAAATTAAAATGATGATGGCTGAAAAGAAGGCAACATTTTATTTTCATCTGGATGTCTAATTCCAGGAGCTCAGGAGAAGAGTGTGATGATGGTGACCTGCTGGATGCAGATGGATGTTCAAGAGCGTGTAAACTAGAAGAAGGCTTCAACTGTGTGGGTGAGTTTAGCAGTTCCTGCCTAGGATTATTATGTCTTAATTTTAGATTTATCTCAGCATATTTTTTGAGTTCTTAATATTGTGTAACACATAACTTGGTGATACTAATAAAAATAATAGCATTTTGTATTTCAAGTACTAAACATTTCACGTATATTATCTGTTTAATGTTTACCATAAGGAAACTAAACTGAGGCACAGACCCTTCAATAATTCATTTATATAAGTCGTAAAGTTAGAATTTGAGCCAAGGAAGTACAGCTCTACAGTTTCAGGTTGGACTGTAAGTTAATACTTCCTACCTTAATGTTACCAAGAATTTCCCTTGAGTTATCTTGTGTAACACCAAAATATTCCATGAGTAGCACAATTTTATGGGTTATACAAACAGTTACGGTAAGGACTCATTCTAAACCAAAGGAAATGCAAGATATCTTCTGATGTCTCTGTTTTATAGGTAAAATCATGAAGGATGAAGGACAGATGTATCTTTGTCTTAGAACATTACTGGAAATAAATAAGTAGGTGATTTTTACTCTAGATCTTGGAACATGGAGAGATAACCTTCAGTACTTCTCCCAGTTCTGATGAAAGTTCTAGCTACCATCAAAATGTTTCTTAGATGTATATCATTTTTCATTTCTGCCTGCATACAATGCAACAATTCTGTGGAACATAACCATATTTCAATATTATTTTAAATAGCAGTGCATTTAAAACTACTTTTGCATTTTTTATAGGGGTAGGTACCAGGAACTAAACTTAGGGCCTCACACTTGCCAGGCAAGTGTTGTGCTGCTGAGCTACATCCTACTTTTGCATTTCTACATCTTAAAATAAGGTAGGATATGATTATAATTATGAAGAATTTATTAAGGTTTTAAGTACTCTGCAGAATGCCAAAATGCACCTGCTCTCTAGAGCCAGAATGAAATCGTAGAATCTTAATATCCACCCATCCATCTATCCATCCATTCATCTATGCACCCATCTTTCATCCATTTTAAAAATGCCCACAATATACCATGTTCTCAGTGGTACCATAAATTCAGTGTTTGTCATATACCAAGAGTATGCTAGAGACTCGATCCCATCCTGTGTACAGCCTAGCAGTGACTTAGAATCCAGCTTTATTTTCTAATGGAACTCCCTTCTACCTTGTGTGATGGGCTTGTAACATCTGCTTTTACAATTCTAGCACTGAAGAATCCACTTTGAAACACACAATTTTGCTTAAAAATGATCTCATCAGTGGAGCACTTTTTCCTCCTTTTTCCTAGTTTGTAAACTGAAGTTTAAAACATCTCAGTGATCCTTCCAAGGGCACGCAACAAGGCCTCGTCAGAGCCAGCCCTGGAACTCAGTTCTCTCATGCTCCTTCGAGTGCGTTTTCCTTGCTACAAAACTACAGAGAATACGTTTTCCCTGTTTTATTTGACTACCATTCAGATATTTGAAATGCCTCTTCATTATTCACCTTTCCAATACAAACACCTCCTCATGTGATTAGGTTTCCAGATCCTTTCCTATTTATCCCAAGCTGGCATGCTTTGTGTGGTCAATGCCCAGAGAGGAAGCCAATACTCCAGATGTGGCCTGGCTGTGCAGAATACGCTGAACCCATTACCTCCCTCTTCTGTGCACAAATAACTGTTAATACCACCTCTGTTTGTATTGTCACTTATTGGTAGCCACATAATGGTCTCATATTGAAAATAAACATACATTCTCCAAACAATGTGCATCGCCAGTGCAGCTCAAGTCTCACTTAACTGAAGAGCAGGCTTGACTTTATTTCTATCACATTTGATCCCATAAAGTTTGACTCATATGCCCTTAGCTTGTAGTTCCAGTAAGACTATATCTAAATGTTTTAACTATACTTAAATATTATATTTAACAATATATTTAAATTCCTTACTGGGTACAGTTAAAGTGGGTTGGTCTACCCTTAGACATCCTTTACAATGATCAGTAAGTTTATTTTATGCTGAGCATATCATTCTGTTTCACTAGAAATCTGGCATGGTGGTAACTACCTGTAATCTCAGCACTGTGTAAGGCTGAGACAGGAGTGTTGCATTTCTGAATTCAGCCTAGACAACTTAGTGATCTAGTGAGACTGTTTCAGAATAAAAACTGAAAAAGGACCAAAGATGTAGTTTAATGTGAAGGTCATGGGTTCAACTCTAGCACTGGGAGAGAGAAAAGAAGATTGAAAGAAACCATTTGAAATATATTTTTTAAAAGTGGTCTGTGATTTTTAGATGAGTTTCTTAAAAATGACAACAATTTTAGTCCTACAGTAAAAGCAAAATATACAAGCAAAAGAAGTCACTGGGTAAAAATTGAACAAATATACACATAACTCTTATAAATAATAATAAAGACAGAGTGAGACAGGGACAGAGAGGGACAGAAGTAGAAGGCTATGCATCACCATATGTAAGTCATTCTGCAAGTACAGATCCTAGCTTTGCGGGGAGAGATTGTGGTATCTGGCTTTGGGGGAGATGCTAAGGTAAGATAGACTTCGGGGGAGAGCCTGGGGGTCTGGCATAGGTCTCATAGAACACAGGAGTTGAAAACCCCAAATAGGCTTAGAAACATGAACTGTGAAGAGTGGTTTAGTCCTGGCATGTAGGGATAGATTGACTACAGAAGAACATGAGGAAATTATTATGGAAAATAATTAATAATGCTATGTTGATGAGCAGCTGAAAAATTACTCGAACATCCCCGTGGGGGTGCTGTGTAGAAATAAATACATAAAACATGTTACAGAAATAGTGAACTCTATTAATGATGTTACTGCATATGTACTTAAGTGTTGGTTTATTTCAAATATTGATCTTATTTTTATTGCCATGATACTTCAAGTAGAAATGGGAAATTAGAGATGTGCTATTAAATTAATTGTCCCATATTTTGATAGAAAATGCAATAAAACTTCTTAGATAGCTTTGTAGCTACTTCTCAGCTCTCTGCATTTGCAGAAAGCAAGCTAACATGTCTATTAAGGGTGAGTACTGCTCACTTAGGCAGAATTATCTTCTGAAACTTGCTCAGTGATGCAAATTTGCTTCACAACTCCACCAGTGTTTTCCAAATACTTCTTTCTCCTTTGCTTGCTTTGTCTCAGAGTGACGGGGGGTTACTGACCTGTGTCCTGTAAGCCTGGCTCAAACCAAGTTCTAGTGTTTCTCAGTCACATATCCATTTATGTCATTTGAATTTGCTGAAACTCAGATTTCTTATTTATGAATCAAATCAAAAATATACACTCACAGGTTTTCCAGAACTAAGAGGAGTAATTCATGGGTAACCCCTGATGAACCTGAAACCAGTACCGATTTGGGTACAGAGCAGTCACCCAATCAAAGCAGTACAATTCAGCAGGAAAATGAGGGAAAGAAATACAGTTAAGTGAGACAATCACTCAAATAATTTAATATCTTTAAAACCAGGAAGGAGATTCAAGTGTATAATATATAACGTTATTTACTTGCGTTCCCCTTCTATCTTACATTGCTTCTGTTTCTAGTTTCCCTGAATATCTCAGTCAACTGAAAACTTTCCCAAGCCCAGCCTATAGCTGTGGTTGCTTTCTCCCTGGTCTCAATGCCTCCTCTAACTTTACTATGTAGAGGGTCTACATTTCTCCTCCA
The DNA here is from genome assembly GCF_034190915.1 of Cavia porcellus. Lineage (NCBI taxonomy): Eukaryota > Metazoa > Chordata > Mammalia > Rodentia > Caviidae > Cavia > Cavia porcellus. The sequence continues at coordinate 9,462,037 of NW_026947512.1, read as the reverse complement.
ATGAGACAGCAACCTTCTTTTTTGGAATATGGGGCGTGTGCATTTGGAGTGGGCATTCATCTCTCTAACAAGCACAGGGTCCTCCTTGAGGGCTAGAGAAGAAATGTCATAAAAACTCTCATGTTACATTCTCCCATGAAACATAAACATAGTCTTCAAGTGTCTTATGTGCTTCTTCATAGGAGAGCCAAGCCTCTGCTACAGGTATGAGGGAGATGGCATTTGTGAGCCTTTCGAGAAAAAAACCAGCATCATAGACTGTGGCCTCCATACTCCCAAAGGATCCTTGGATCAGTGGGCTAGCCAGGCTTTCTCCTCTCATGAGGACAGGAAGAAGTGTCCGGTTTCCCTGGTAACTGGAGAACCTCATTCCTTGGTAAGTTAAGCCAGATGCCTTCTGTCAAAGCTGAGCCAAAGTGTGAAGGGATACCCTTAAATGTGTCATGGGAGCATGCAGGATGCTCCAGAGTTTGAAATGAAATTTGCCCTTACTGATTTCAGAAAAAGACAATATTAAGTGAAAGGCTTCTGGATTAGCAGTGGAATCCCACTCATGCTCACCCCATTTAACCTCACAAGTTTGCATATACATACTTTTGATTATGCAGTAACTCCAAGGTATACACAAGCATCTCAAAATTTAATTTATAAGTCCTCATATCACAAATTACATTTAAGCTCTGTGGTTAGGAGGGTTTCTTTTAACAGAAGAAAAAGAAATAGTAAGAAATCAAAAAGCCTGGGTTACACTACAGGATCCAATTAGTCTTACTATTATTACATGATTTTAAACAAGCTACTTAATCTTTCTGAGCCCCATACTCATATGCAAATGGGTATGCTAATGTACTTTGAATTTATCTAAATCATTTATTATAAGACTCAAATAGATTTAAAGTACATAATAAAGATAGAAATATAATTTGCCTTAAGGAATTATTATTATTGAATAGGTCCTGGAATTAATATTAAATGCAAATCCCTAATTGTACAATTTTCCTTGTGTCTCCGCCTAAATAGATATGAGATCCTCTAATGACTCTGAAATCTTATACTATTGATTTGTACGAATTATAGTTGTATACTGAGAATACTTAAGGTTTTTGGCTCTTGTGAACCATTCCAGATGCTTCCTATACCAAACCAGGCTCTCATTTGTTGGAATAATAGATAGTACAGTCCTTTCGGAGAAATGGAAGCTCTCCGTGCATTTCAGGCTAGGGTTAAATAACTGGATTTCAACCTTAGGAATCCATTCTGAAGATATTAATGAACCTTCCAAGGTTGATCTACAGTTAAAGATCTCTTCAAGAACCCTGGCATCTTCTAGATTGTGGACCTTCCATTGTTGGCTACGTTTTTCTTCTTCCAGCCCCTAGCATCATGTTGATGCCTTCAACATTTCAAGTAGGAAAAGAAGCAAACCAGTGGGAAGCTGGTGTATGTCCAGTCAATTTTTCCTTTTGTGTTGGGAAAATGGAACCTTTCTGAAAGTTCCACAGTGTAGACTTCCAGCCGTATATTACTGGACAGGTCCAGGCTACTTTATCTGTCTTAGTTGTAGGAACCCTGAGGACACGAGCATTTATGAAACACAGTAACCTTGAATAAAGTTGGAATTGTTTAAAAATAAAGACGGAGAAATGGATATTATTAGGCAACTAGCCCTTCCCACCAGTCTCTCAGACCGGTTCTGGCATCTTTCTTTTTGGAGTTCTAGGGCCAATGGCAGGATGACAGTAAAGTTGGGAGATTCTGAGTTAGTGACATCTCTGTGAAGTGGCTTTTAGTATGTCCTGTCTGTCTTTCCTAAGGGAAATGAAAGAGTTTCCTGAAGTATTGCTTCCTTGGTTCCTGTCCTTAGTAGCCCAAGGCTCAATGCTCCCTGGCTCAGCAGTCTCCCTTCTGATGTCAGTTGATGCTGCATGACAAGGACCTGTAACCATCGTCAAGAAAGGTTTCATCTGCTGACCCATGGATAAGTCGCCTGAATGTTCCAGGATTATTTTGGGGGAAGATCCCTGAGCTGATTGATGGTGGACTGAGAGTTCTCCTGTGTGATTTTTAACGCTGGCTTGTTACTACGTTTGGCAGTCCACACCTCTAATTTCAGCACTTTGGGAGACTGAGGCAGAAGGGTCTCAAATTCAAATCCAGCCTTGATAATTTAGCAGCTTAGGGCAATTACATTTAAAAATAAAAGAAACAAAGAAAGAAAAGGAGTTAGCTAAAGGCAAAGGCCCTGTGTTCAATCCCCAGTACTACAAAACCAAAATAACAATAGCAACAACTCTCAAAACAAAAGACAAAAACAAAACCAAACCACTGGCATGTCATATCGTAAGGCTAATAGAAGATTAAGAAATTTTTCTATACTGAGAAAAGTTTTAGTCCAAGTAATATAATCTTTAGACACTGCAAAAACCTTTGCTTTTGTACTGCAAAGTTTGTTATCTTCACTTATCTGTTATACTCCCCACTTAATTTTTGGTTAAAATTGCATTTCAGATTTGTACATCATACCATCCAGATCTACCCAAGCACCGCCCCTTTACTGGCTGGTTTCCCTGTGTCACCAGTGGAAAAAGGCCGCAGGAGGAAGGAAGTGAGCAGTCAGAAGGTAGCCTGGAGAAGGAGAATGAAGTTTGGCTCAAAGTAAGTAGCTTAAACAGTTATACTGTGGGTAGGGGAGATCGTGGCCATGTGTGTAGACCTATGCATGCATTTGAACCACTGGCCAGGACATTTCTTTTTTGTTACAGAGTTTCTCTATGTTGAATTTATCTTCATCTCTTTCAGTGTTGGGCTTCTATGTGAAAGTCACTTATTAATGAAACAAGCACACAAAAAATGTAAAAACCGTAAATGCAAAGCTCATTGAGCTTTCTAACAACCAAACAGATTAAGAAATGGGACATTAGAATCCCTGTCACAAAGTTCTCGTCTCTCCCTTGACTGCGATGATACTGTAGACATATGTGGATTAGTTTTGCCTATTTTTAAAATTGAAAAACTATTCTGTGTACTCCTTTGCCTGAGTCTACCTAATTAAACACTGTATTTGTGTGATTCATTCCTACTGCTTGATTTGGTTAGACTGTTCATTTTCACTGCAACACAGTATTCCAATAAATGAATACACGCTATAATCATATATTCTAAGATTGACTTGTGGTTATTTATACTGATATATTGGATATTTCTATTATTTCCAGGTTTTTGCTGTTACAAATTGTTTTACAATAAGGATATCTTGGCTTTTTAAATGAATGTGTATGAATTGCTCAGTATATTTGGAACTGAGGGATCACTGGTAGGCTTGCTTTGGTAGATAATCTTAAGTACTTTTCCACAGCTGTTGTAGTATTTTATATTCGCATTCAAGGCCTTCCTTTGTTTTACATTTTGACCAGAACTTGTGATCTTAAATTTTAACTTGAAATCTGTTATGTAAAGTTACTTCTCTATGGTTTTGACTTACATTATATGATTAATGAGATTGGGAACATTTTAAATGTATATCAGTCACATGTATATCTTTTTATTGTTTATTTTGCTTTGTTTCTCTTTGAAAGGCATAGTCAAATCTTTCAATTTTCTGTTGAGTTGTCATTTTCTTCTTAATTTACATTATATGTGTATAACTTAAAATGATTATAGGGGCTGGGGATTTAGCTCTGTGGCATAAGCACCTGCCTTGCAAGCAGGCAGTCGTTAAGTTCGATCCCCGGTGCCGATAAAAAAAAAAAAAAAAGATTATAAATTCTTTTTCAACCATGTGCACTTTAATAACTTCCTGTTCTCTAATATAAGTCCTAAATATTTGTTCATTTTCTTTCAGATTGTATTGCTATTTTTAGTCCTGTGAATTTTATATGAATTTTGAGATCAGTTTATTAATTTCCTCATGTGAAAAAGCTAATTTAAATTTAACTGGGGTTTCATTTACTCAATAAGTCCTCTGTGTAGAGTTTTCTTTTTATAACCTAGGCATCTAATATATTTTGAGTCATTTGAGTCTTTAACTTCTCTTATTAACATTTTACAGTTTTCTGAAGAAGAAAAGATTAATTTTATCAATCCCTTTCTACATCTATTGAGATAAAACAATCTTTCCCTTCTTCCTATTAATATGTTGGCTTTGTTGATAGGTTTTTAAATGTTAACTCAACCTTAGATGCCTAGAAACAAAGATGAATTTGGAAGTGATACAGAGTCAGTTTAAAATAGATCAAGATTTTGTTTTAAAATTTTGTTAATTTTTCCTTCATCTGCATTCCTTATAGCCTGGCTTTTAATTTTCTTTATTCTGTATTGTCAGGTTTTATAATCAAGGCTACCTAAAATGAGTTTCTTTTTTTCTCAATTCTCTAGAATATTTTGTGTAAGATTACTATTAATTTGTAAGGTAACTACCAGCAGACGTATAAGCCTGGAAGTTTTTTCAAGGAAAAAATTTAAACCATAAATTAAAATTCTGAAACAAGCATGGAAAATTTTAAGTTCTTTATTTCTTATTTTGGTGTGTCACCTAATTTGGTGACACATCAATTTTGTTGTGTCAGATTTTTCAAATATTTGTCCATATTTCTAAAATAATAAACTTGCTAAGTTTTTAATAATATTTTGGGTTTTTTGTAATCTTCCTAAAATGTACAGGTTTGTTTTTCTAGTGCTAATTATTAATTTGTAGCTAATTTATTGGTTCATATTTGTTAAGGATTTATCACTTTTGTTAACTTTTCACTAATTTCTTTATGTAACCGAGGATATAGATATTCTTATTTTCATTATTTTTTATTTTCCCCAGTGCTTTGTACATGCTAAGTAGATGATATTTTGTTCACATCCTTATTTCCTTTATTTTATGCTTGCTTTCAACCTTTCTTTTTCTAATAACTTGAGGTGAAATACATAATTGGGTTTTAGTCTTCCCATATATAACCTCTATCTGTAACTATCTATTTCTCTATGCATTAAGTTCTAATGTTTTCTCTTAATCCATGACTTAAGCTTTTAACCATTAATTTTCACATAGCATATTTCTATTATCCAGTTCAAACCTGTTTTAAAATTTTTGTTGTTTTTTGACCTTTGAATTATTTACTAATGTCGTACTTAACTTAAAAACATTTTTGAATTTGTGTAGCTAGATTCTTTTTTGGCCAAAAGTATACTATATATTTTAATCCTTGAAATTTGTTGAACCCTGAATTGTGGATCAATATATGGTGAGTATTGGTAAACATTTCATGTACTTGTGAATTGGGTGTGTAATGTGCAATCATTAGATATTAAAGTGTTGTACACATCTCATGGGTTATGTCTGTCTACCATGTTACTGAAATTTCCTTACACTGTCTGTAGTGTGTGTGTATTTGTATGAGTGTGAGTGTATGTGTGTTTAATGTTTCCTTCAGACCCTGAAAAATACAGCATGTGTTAAAATTCTTCTTTATTTTTTTGCCATCAAAGACTTTTGTTATGAAGCAAGCACTATCTGTATGGCTTGGTAAGTTGTTATATTCCTTGTTAAGGGTGGATCAAGTGTCCACATTTTATACTTCATATTTCCAACATCATTGAACATCTCTTAGCGTTTCCCTAACGTGAACTTTTTTATCCATCATTTCCTCTTTGACACTTTTAACTTTTTTGTCAAAACTACTTTTCTCTTTTATGTTGACAACTTCACTTCTGCTGAGTTTCTTTGGCTGCCTATCTACAATTTCCTGAATGGCAGGAGCATTTCTTCTACAACTCCATTTACCGTTGATCAAATTTTACTTCCAGAGGCACAATGTTTCTTTTCATTGCTGCACTTTCATTCTTGTTGGCCAGCGCTTCCTGTGATCATCCAGTTTTGTAAAATTTCATGTGGTTCGTTACTGGGGAACAAAGACATAACACAACCACACACTTACATTTCTGTGTGGTCCAAATAAAATGCTTAGTGACCAGTCAGTGACAGACTCTGAAAGAAGTGATGTGATTGGTCACTGGTCATGATTCATGTCTGTTATTTATGCAGTGATTTTTGGATTTAAAGGCTGGCAGTGAATTTTGTACTTTATGTCATTGTAATTAATATATTGGGTGAAATGAAATTTCAATCATATTGGTGAGAAACTCATTACTATTACTTCTGGATATAGGAACTACATAAATTAAGAAATGCAAATACGTGATTTGTAGAATTTCTGTATCTTCCTGGTGAATTGTCTCTTTTAACTAAGAAGTATCTCCTTTTCATCTCTATAAATACCCATTTAATTGTTCCCACATAGTTTTATTTTCTTTGAAATTCTTTATTTTATAGTTTATTGTTAAAACATATTAATCAATCAATCATTTTAATGTCTGTACCTGGAGCTCTGTTTATGTTGACTATTTTTTTTCTTTAAATTTCCATTCTTTCAATTCTATATGTTATCAGGCAAAATATGTTCTAACTGCATATCAGGCACTGAATGTATTACAGGCTCTGGTTAATAATATCCTTCTTTCAAAGTCATAATTTTTACATGTATCAGGATTTTGGAAAGATCACCTTCATCCAATAAGTAATGAAGAACTATACCTTATACCTTAGTATTTGTAAGCCCTGATATGTTTTCTAATTATCTCTTTATTCTTGACTTCAGTGGTCTCTAGAAAAACCTTGACAGTCTCTGAAATGCAATTTCTATTTCCTCAGCAGAATGTGTATCAAATACTTCCTCTGGGCAATTTTTGCTTTGCGTCTTATACTCTGATTCTGCAGTTTGGGGTATGAGACATATCTCAGAGACTAAAATAACATAGATTGTCAGGTTCCCTGCAATGTAGCTTCCTTCTTCTTGATGTATTATGCTTAGTCTTGAATACCTTGGTAGCTCTTGAATGTTTTCAAACATTACTTTTCTTACTTAAGTTATATCTTATGATTATTCTTACCAGTAGTGTTTGCTCTACTATAAGCTACTTCATCCTAGGTGGAGCAGGAATCTCCAGCTGAAACTCTATTAATAAATGTCAATTACCTACTTCATGTGTTTCAGCTTTGTACCCAGTTCTTACAAGTGACCCAGAAGAATGGGTGCTTGTACAATAAGACATCACTAATATTATTTGAAAGTTATGGTAATATATAAAACCTAAGAAAGTTTAGATTTCATGAATCCACATGATACCAAAAAATTAAGAATTGATTTATAAATAAGCTAGTAAGGTTTTTTTTAAAAAAAAAAACTTTACTCAGAATGCAGAATATCTGATTATTTTTTGTCCTTTTAGTATAATTTAATCTTGATTTGATATAAAAACACAACTTGATGTAATGGATTAGAGACAAATTCATCACACAAGTGAGAGACCATGGTACTGGAAAACATTAGTCTTTCCAATATCTTTCAAAAATCTTTCACTTACAAAAATGCTACTTTCCCAACAAAAATTTGCCATAGTAGTCCACATTTACTGAACTTTAATACACATTTTCTTAGTGTTCATTTTCTTCTGATCTTCAGACAAAAGACCAAGAATGTAGAAATTTGTTACAAATAGGAAACTTAAAATTTCAAAATCTTAGATCTCAAAAAATCTTAGATCTCAAAAAATTATTTACAATTATACGTATATTTTACATATGTGTAAACATATTTTACAATTATACACATATTTTAAAGTTCTCGGTGGTTTACAAAGTACATTCTCATACATTTTTAAATGAGCCTTTCAGGAGCCCTGTGGGTTTGATAAGGTAGACGTTTTCATATTTAACAGATGAGGAAAATAAGAAGCAAAGATTCAAAATGCTTTTTCTGTATCACTCAATATTAAAATAGCATTGAAGTTCAAATCCATCCGCCATCTCTAATCTCATGCTTATTCCTTTATATTTTCTTGCCATATCCAATCAGCATTTATTAAGCACTTATACCATGCCAAATCCAGAGCCAAGCGCTGTAGCTATACAGGAAAGCAGAACATGAGCAACAAAAAGATTTTAAACATTCATGGATTGAAAGGAGAGTCTTTCAGTCAACTTCTGTTAGATGTTAGAATTTCTCTGAAATTCTTTAGAGACCCCATATCTATGAATCAAGTTCATAGAATTTATCAAGTACTTAATGTAAGTGCTAGGTATATTGAAGTTTAGAGAAACAAACAGAAGGCACTCTTTCTCCTAGAAAGTGCTTTGAAACTAATACAACCAGTAAAGCAATCTGAGAAGTAAATATGCAATAAGTACTTGTTTGGTTCAGAAGGAGACAGTCAACATATGCAAAATCATATGTTCATGTTTAGTTTCATGGTTGCTCTAAGATATCTCCAATTTAGAGTGGTCTGACTCAGTCTGGACTCGTTAACAATCCTAAAAGGAACCACCACATGTTCACAGCATTTGAATACCATGGATTCTATGTAAGTTATAAATTACGGACTACCTCCTGGAAATCTTTGGTAGATAAAACATGAAGCTTGTTAACCATAGTTTCTTCACTTACTTTGTCTGGGTTCAACTGGCCAAACACTGAATATGGATCTTTAACAGAAAATGCAATACAAGTTTAATTGATTTGAATGTCAAAGATGTGAATCCCTAACACCATGCACGGGGAAGAAACATTTATTTGAATTTACTCTGTATTAGATATTCTTATTAAATCTTATACAAATTCTCTATTAAACTAGTTTTTCCTCATTATAGAAGTGATTATCTTACAATTCATAGGTGGTAGGCATTTCAGATGGCTTAGCTACAGATAGGATACTTCAAATCCAGTTTAGTCCAAAAACCCCTTATCCTTCCTTCATACACTAAGGACTAGAAAACTCTTCAAAAAGAAAGATAAAAAACACTTTTTTTGGACCACACGCTCTGTGTCGCACCTACTTAACACTGCTCTTAACAAGACAGCAAGATAGCAAGGCATCTGTGGACAAGATCTGAATGAATAAGCATGGCTATGCTCTAATAAAATTACATATGTGAGCAATGAAATTCAAATTTTATGTGCTTTGCACATTATTCATGTTATTTTTGTTTTGAAATTTTTCAAATGTTGGAAAATTAAAAAAAAAAAAAGCAGTACAAAATAATCTTTAGCTCACCGAAATACAAAAATTGTCAGGGGGTCAGATTTAGCCCAGGGGCTTTAATGTGCTAAATGTTGCTCTTTATTTTATTTCAGAAAAATACTATCTTATGAGAAGTTATCTTGTTTCCATAACAATGCAAATACTCATCTAATTCTGCCTCATATTGACACTATTTTGTACTGGAGGGAGATTCGGTGATGAATGATTACCATGTTCACCTTAAAGGGCATTTATGACCTGACGTATTTGCACAGATATGGCTGAAGACAGGGCATTATAATCCATGAAATACAGATAAAGTTAGGCACAAATGGACTCAAAAGGTCCTGGTAACTAATTGGGCCAGAGATAAAGATAGTCTTGTTTTAGGCTAAGTCTTCCATATACCACATATTCCTTAACCTACACACATACACACATACTCATACACACAGGTGTGACACATATCTTTGTTCATTTTAGTCATAATAGTTTAATTTTAGTGCTGTAACATGCCAGAATTTTCACATCTCTGTAACATTCAAGGTAGGAAATCATATTTTTCCTTTTCTGTTAATGCTTCCTTCTCTTTGCCTTCTCAGTAAACTCATTTACCTTTGAACACTCAACTCAAGGATGGTTTCCTTTAAGAAGCTTCAGCTTTCCTGAACTTATTCCCCAAACCCTAGCTAATAAAATTAGTTCTAACTTCCTCGGTGCACCCTGTTATCATCGTGCCCATATACCTCACTATTCCTATTTGCTCATCCCTCTCTTCATCCAATGAAGAGTATGGATCCTGTGAGAGGAGGCTGTATGTGATCCTGAATGCAGGTCCACTATTGCATACAAAGCCTGCTTGCTGTGATATTCAAAATATTTGATGGCATGTCAGAGTTTAGCCTTGGCAGTTAGGAGTGTAATGTTAACACGTAACATAGAACAAAGGTGAATAATTAGAACTGTGCCCAGGCTAGGTTTTTAAAATAGGAGGTGGCAGAGGCCAGAAATGGCAGCAAAGCATCCTTTCTTGCAGTTTTTTTAAAAAATGGAGTATAGATTGGGCAAAAAAAAATCACATCAAAGCAATATTTTCAAGGATGAGAAGAATTGGTGATGCTCTTTGAATTGGTGATTGGTGATGCAAATTGGATTCTTTGGAAATAAATTATAAAGATTGAATTTAGTATGCAAGATAATGATTAAAAAGTAGTATAGGAACTAATATCTGCAGGAAAGAAGGGAAGGAAAAATGAGTGGATCAAAAAAGATGAACAATCTCAATGATAAGTTCATTGAGATAGACAATTCCTATGAAGGGATAGTATACACTATCACAAATGAAAAGCCAGGAGGAAGTGTACAAAGTCTGATATAAGTCCTTACATTAGTCATTAGAATGCTATTTTAATGTATACTACTACAAGTTAGACATGCATACGATAATCTCAAGAGCAATGATGAAATACACATAGATGTAAATAACTATAGGTAAAAAGTCAAAAGGAAAGATTAAATGGAATGAAATAACTTGATTCACCCATAAGAAGTAAGAAAAAGAGAAACAAGGAGCAAATAACAGATGGAACCAAGAATCTTAAGAAGAAAAAACAACTGCCCTGATGGTAGCTTTAAACACAACTACATCATAATTACACTACAAGTAAATTGAAGATTTCACATAAAAGGCAGAGATTTTCAGATCACATAAGATAAAATTAACCACAATATACACACTTTATAAAAAATTCTCTTTAAATGTAGAAACACATATGTTGAAAGTAAAAGGGTAGGCGGGTGTGGTGGCATACTCCTATAACCCCACTCAGCAGCTGAGGCAGGAGGATCCTTACAAGTTTGAGATCAGCCTGGGCTGCAAAGTAAGCTCAAGGCAATCCTGAACTGCATAATGATACCCTGTCTCAAACAAACAAACACAGAAACAAATAAACCAAAAGAAAAATTTTTTTAAAAAAATTTTAAAAAGAAAGTAAAAAGAGAGAAACTTATATTGTGTATAAACTCTAAGCCCAAGAAAACTGATGTGCTATGCTAAGCATACTTCAAAACAGAGAAACCAGAGACAATGAAAACATTTCATAGTGATAAATCATCCATTCATTGAAAACACATGACAATCTTGTTATGAAACAAAACATCTAAAACTAGAACTCTAAAATAAATGCATTAAAAATCTAAAGAGCTAGTGGAAAAATAAATTCGTGATCATAGCTGAAGATTTTTATCGTCCATCTCTTAGTAATAGACTGCCTTAGACAGTAAAATTAATCATGAAAATGTACATAGATATATGAGATTTAAAATCATTTTCTGATATCTTGACCCAATTGACACTTGTAGAGACATACCATTTACAATTATATAATGTGCATAAAAAATTCACCAAGATGGAACATATCATAGACCATAAAATAAGTTTTGGCATTTAAAAGGATTGAAAAATACATGTAAAGACTGAAATTACCAAGTATTTTCTTTAACCTTAGCAGTATTAACTGGAAATGAATAGTAAAGACATCTAAGAAATTCTCATTTTTTTGCAATTGAGCAATACATTTCTAAATAATCTAGAGGTCAAAGGAGATTTTATGATGGGCATGAGCTAAACAATAATGGAGCACTGTATAAAGATTTGTGGGTGAAATTAATGCAGTAGTTATAGGGAAAGTTGCACCTTTAAATGTCTATGCAGTATCTAGAAAAAAGATGATGTAACCAGTGATTGGAGTTTTCTCCATAAGTAATTAGGAAGGATCAAATTAAAACAAAAGTAAAAAGCTAACAAGAAAACAACAGAGAAGGACAGAAATCAGTGAAATACAAAAACCTTCAATAACACCACACTTTAATTTACTTTTTCTGGATGTAGGAGATGGGATGATAGGGCAGTTATATTTTTAATTCTACTTTGTGTGATAAAATAGGAAAGAAATAAAACTTTGTCTTCTGATAAATTGAGTTAAAAGAGAAAAGAACAGCCTGAACATTACTTAATTTGGTGTCATAATTTAGTAGAAATACTACTAAATATATTGTGTCCGTAATTTTAAACAACTGCCAATGAAGAAAATATGATTAAAATTCTCAATCACAGTACTAATAAAATAGTACAAATAGTTTGAAGAAAGCCTCAAAAGAGTTTTGAAATGTACCTATAAAGAAAAGCTATTGAGACACAATAAGAACTTCAAAGAATGAAGATAAACTAGTTCTGAATAGAAAGACAGTCTAATATGAATTCCAGTTCTCCATAAATCTTTAAACTTTACTCAATTCCAACAAAAACAAACAAGAAAATTTAAAGGATTACAAAATGACTATTAATGGTTTCATAGAGATTATGGAGAAAATTGAGTAATTTCGTCTTGTCAAATATGAAAATATATCATAAAATTATACTGATTAAATATCAAGAGTACCAGACAGATCAATGAACAAGGAGCTCTAAGAATCTATCCAAAGGTAGATATACTTGGAAGTGTATGAATTTAAACTTCCAAGACGACGAGGACACTGTTCTTATTTCCATGTTTTTGCTTGAGACTGATATTATGTAATTAAATAAATTTAATCAGTCTGATGAGAACCAAAGTGATTTTTCACTTTTGTTATAACTTATACCTTTTCTGATTATTAGTGAAATAGAGCATCCCTTTATGTAATAACAATTAAGCATTAGTATTCATTTTAAATTATAATGCAGATAAACTTATGTTTTTGCTAGAATGCCAATGATATTTTTTATTATATGCTTTTTTTAATAATTGTGCCTTTCAAACTACAGCCTTTAACATACTTGAAATTCGTTTTTTATATGGCATAGAGAACTATTTCTCAAAGAAATATGATAGATCAATGTTTATAACATTTACGTTTACTCTTTTGTCTTGATTTGTTGTGCTACTGATGTCTTGATTTAGTGTGCTGGTTATATATCAAATTCTGTACAATGCTTGACTATGTGTTTCAATTCTTGTGTTCCATTTTTCTCTGTTCCTTTGCTGATCCTTATAATGCACTATATTTATTAGTATAAATTTTTGTTATTTAAACATAACTAATAGAGAATTCTCCTTCCACATTTTTGCATACTTTTTTCAAATTCAAAGTATCTATCTATTATTTGTGAGCACTTACTTTTCACATAAATTTAGAATAAAACTTAGGTTATTGCTTTTGCCTTTTGAAAAACATACTTCTTTTTTATTTTAAAAAAACAAAACAGAGAAAAAGATAGAAATGATACAGAACTTCAAAAACAGTAGGGAATTAGCACTAGTTACCTATTTCTATGTGTGTGCTGAATTTAACCACTTCGTTAGCAACAATTGACATGATTATGTGATTTTTTTAACCCATTATTATACTGATTCATGTGATAGATTCACTTTAGAAAATAAATCTTTTTTTCCTTTGTGGAGTTTAGACGTTTATTTTGTATTTTAACATATATTGCTGAATTTTATGGACTAATATTTTATTTAAGATTTTTGCATTTTTAGTCATTTGTTGACTTCATCTATATGTTTCTTTTTAATATTCAGATTATTTATGTCTCATTATTTGCACAGTATACTCTGCTTTTTATTTTCTGAAACTACTTGTATAACAGAAAGATTTTGAAATTTGGTAGAACTTATCTATGAAACCTATTGGTCTGGGTTTGAGTGAACATTTCTTTTATTGTCTTTTTTATTTTAAAGAGGGTAAGATAAAACAAAACAAATCATAAGGAAATAATTTTAAGAAACATGGATTTCAGAGCAAGTCCACTGGAGATCTTCACTGTCTATCATATTGTCTCTAGTTTTCTTCCAAATAGTTGTCCCATCTTCACACACAGTGAATACATGCTGAGCATTATAGAACTAATCTAATCATAACAGGATGATGAAGGCTTTTTAGGTCTTCAAGACTTGACATTGGGGAAGTCAACAATGACTGCCAAAATGTCTCTCATTTTCGTTGAAGTAGCTGTCCATATCTTTATGTATGCTAAAATTAAACTAATATAACACTGAACAGTGAATAATAGTATTGCTAGATTTTATATCATAATGCTACAGAGTTAGCATTGGGTATCTTAATGTCTCTTCTTCAGAGTATCTGTTTATTACACGGTGTATTATATAATCTGTTCTCGTAAAATGTTTAGAAATTCTCCACGTGTGAATCTCTACATGTATATCTACCCTTTCATTATTATAAGTAAAAACAGATGAAAACAAGATAATAAAATAAGTTCCTAGAAAAACATGAAATGAAAAAGACATATAAAACCACAATATTAGGTGATCTACAGTAGTTACCATGCTTCCTCTTGTTATTTCAATAGAATTGTCTACATCATCAGACATAATATAATTGAACATAGTATTACATAGCAATTTTAATAAAAATACAACATTGGAGGCATTGTAGGACTTCAAAAGCAGTTAGTAATCAAACCAGAATGGGTATCTTATTACATCTTGTCATCTTCAGAGTAGTTGCCTCTACTCTTAGACTTGATACTATCAAGCATACCAAATTCAAATAAAATCAGTCAAGACAAAACAGTGGTCTAACAAACTAGCTTCAAATAAGATCAGTCATAGTAAGACAATGGAAGTAATACAGGGTTTCAGTTTAAGTTAATAGGAAATTAAGGATAGTTACCATAATGTAGCCTGCTATTTTTGGGATAGCTATCTGTGCCCTCAAATCTAGTATGAGTAGACAGACCAAAACAAAATTAAAATCAAACCAAACAGAGCGATAAGACTAATGTGACTTTTAAATCCTGATACACTATCAACAATGTCCTCTGCCTTCCTTTTTTAGGTAATTCCTCCCCTTTCTCTATCTCAGGGTGCTTTGTATATTTTGGGTCCCACTAACTCCTTTAGTTTTTAGATTAGGGACCCATTATCTATCTGAGTGGTGCTGAAGCTTTTTACCCCTGAGCTTGATCTTGAGCTGTACTCCTTTACTTACTAAAGCCACAAGGTTTTCCTTCCTTCTAGCTGAGTAGTTCTCCACTGCACAAAAGTGTCATGACTTTCCAACCTATCTGCAGGTGCTGGATGAGATGTCCTTATTTTTCACTGGTTCCCTGTCACACCAAGCATCGTTTTCTCATCTTTGACTTTCAGTTTATTAACCCTCTTGCAGGTTGAGTATATTTCTTATTCAGAGCACCTCGATGAATCCTGCCTCCTAATCTACTCTGCCTGTATTTCTTTTTATTAGTGTATCAAGGCTATCTATATTAGAGATTATAGCCCACATTCTCTGCCTCATCTCTGCTATTCTATTTTTCTGCTATTATTTGTCCACTTTTCCCTTCATTCCACTGTCTGCCTAGTTCATTGAGGCCTCTCTGCCACTGTTGGTGGAATCCTTTTTTCTTTTTTAATCTCTGTCTAGAATATCCTTCAGTATTTTTTATAGGGTTGAATTGGTGACCATGAACTCCCACAGTTCCTCCTTGTCTTAGAAACATCTTGTTTCTCCATTAATTTTTGAGAGAGAGTTTTTCAGGGTACATCAACCTGGGTTGGAGGATATTTTCTTTTAGGGATTGGACTAATTCCCCCCAGGGTCTTCTTGATTTGATAGTTTGTGTTGAGAAGTCTGTCATTATTTTCATGAATTTTCCTTTATAGGTGATCTGTTTCTTTTCTCTGACTGCTTTTATTATTCTGTTCTTGTGGTGGATTTCTGGGATCTTGATTATTATATGTCTAGGTGTAGAACTGTTTTGGTTGTAGTTGATTGTAGTTCTGTATGCCTCATTTATCTGGATATCATTTCTTTTTCCTATGCTTGGGAAGTTTTCCTTAATTATTTCTGTGAATAGCCTTTGTAATTTGTTTGTGGTTACTCCTGATTCTTTGCCCACATTTCTTATTCTTAAGTTATAGATCCTTTTGCTGTCTTCTAGCCTTTGAATTGTTACTTCCTGATTCCTTGTTATTTTAAAAAGGTCTTTTCTTTCATGATCACACATTGCAAATCTATCTTCAAGTTTTGAAAGGCTAACTATAGTTTCTGTCAAGGCATTTTGCCAGCTTTCAGTGGAATTTTTAATTTCCTGGTAATCTCTTTGGATCTGTTTCATATATTCAAGGTTTTGCTTATATTCTTCACCAAAAGTTTCTCTTCCTTTTCTGGGTTCCTCCACTCTTCCATCTGTTTCTTCTTGAAAGGGGCTTAGTATTTCTTTTATTAATCTTTTTATATCTTGCCTCACTTGGGTTAGAATTTCAGTTTTAAGTGCATCTATGAGGTCATGAAAGTATTTCTTTATGTCCGCTGATGTTGTGGCCAGTATTGCATGATTGCTGCACCAGGTCTCTTCAGTATTTACCTCTCTTGGGCTTATTTTCCCAGGTTCAGTGGCTGGAGGTTTTTCCTTATCTTTTATTCTTGTCATGTTTGTGGTTTCCTTTAGACAGGTGTGTGGTGATCTCAGGCCCTCTCTTTATTGCTTATGGTTTTCTGAAGCATGCTGGCTGGGGAATTGCTGCCCTTTCCAGTTTGCTATTATCTGAGGTGCAGGCAGGGACTGTGGGCTGGCCCCCTCTCCTCTGAGGCAGTCAACCAGTGAGTGCCTTCAGCAACTTAGGCCGAGCTTTGCAGACATCACAGGGTCAGGACAGTTTTGCCCCTGGCTATTGGGTCCTGATCAGGGGCGGCTAACTGATGCCACAGCGGATCCGGCCTTGTTCTGCCCCCCTCCAAGATGTCTTCCAACTAGCCACACCCACTACGGGACCCAATTTCCAGCACTCACTGGGAATTAATGCAGCTCTCCATCTTGGCTCCACTCCACGCTGTGCTGCATCCTCCTGCCAAGGGCCCAGGACTCACCAACTCCAGTTATCAGTGGCTGTGGCTTCAACACAACCTTGAATTGTCCAAGATTTGTCTAGATTATTAATATCTTGCAAAAAATAATAATTAGTATAATTCATCTTTCTTTTAGTTCTAGTTGTTTCTTATTTCTATAATTTACTTCTTCTGTGTTTAATATTTATAATTGATTTCTTCTTGTTTCTCTGAATTTGTGTTGGCATTCTTTTTCTAGCTTCTTGTGTTGAATGTTTGGCTGATTTGCTTCTGGTATGCCATAATTTTTCCTTCTAAATATTACTTTAATTGTGCCCCATAAATTTTGACATATAAACTTTTATTATCATTTGGCTCTAAGTATTTTATAATAACTCATGATTATTTATTTTTAAAATGAGATTTTAACAGCATTTTGTTTGTTTACTTCTAACACTGACTTTTCAGAGTGCAGTAACTGTACTGTTCCAGCTGGGACCTTGTTAGAAGCTTTTTTCTCCTCCTTTCAGACTTTCATTTTACTAGGAAACACTTAAGTTATGATTTTTTCTTCAATCAGGAATTAAGGACGAGTTAGTCTGTAATAAAAATGTGTACTCTGCACAAGTTCATCAAAAAGTATCAACCACTCTTGATGATTTTTTCTTTATATATTTGTTTGTATACTGAATATAAAATCCTTTCCTTTGTTGTTCCTTATTCTTTTGTGTTCTCTGCTATTCTGTTTTATAGTTGGACACATTTTTTGTTTTTTAATATACATATACTTACAGTGTACAGTGTGATATTTTGATACAGGTGTATATAGCATTGTGAAATGATTATCACAATCAGGTTCATGTGGGTGCATTCTTATATCTTTCCAATGTTAAGCTGCAGAAAAAATACATGGAGGTGAATTTAAATTTTATATAAACTGTTAACTGTATTTAGCTTAAGTATTTTGAAGTAACATTTTGGAATACTAAAAATATCCTTTATCAGATATTTGAGTGAGCATGCTCTTTTTTGTTTGACTTCACTGTTTTGGTGGCTCTACAAGTCTTCTAACTTTTTTCTTTTATCAGAAAGATAAAAGAAAGAAGATAAAAGTGATCAGATACTAATCACTTTTTCAGTGATGACTTCAATCACTCAGGAATCTGTCCAGATTTTTTAATTTAATGAAAAAGAAAAGAAATCACGAAATCCAACCCAAGGCCACTTATTAAATGGTATTTTAAAGAAT
This sequence comes from Cavia porcellus, assembly GCF_034190915.1. Lineage (NCBI taxonomy): Eukaryota > Metazoa > Chordata > Mammalia > Rodentia > Caviidae > Cavia > Cavia porcellus. The sequence continues at coordinate 9,443,892 of NW_026947512.1, read as the reverse complement.
CTAACAATATTAGTTATCTGAGTTTTCATCCTGCTATCTACATGGAGCAGCAAATTAATAGATAGTATAGAAATTGGAAGAAAATATGAACTCCAAAGAACTGTACTGTAATTCCTATTTTTAACATTAACCAGTCAAGTAACCTAATATAAATTATGTAATCTCCCTGGGCATCAGTTTTCTGTGTTAAGTTTCTTTCAAATTAGATGTTTAGATGATGCTTACCAGCTCTGCATTTATTGAAGTTTGAGGTTGATGGTAAAGTTTTAAAAGATCAGGACAAACAAATATGATGCATAGCAATATCATAATCCTGGACTCTTAAACTGCTAAAGGCAGAGCCAGTGCTGTCTATTGACACCTCCAATGCCTTGTTATACCAAGTGTGGTTGTCACCTGGAAGCTTATGATACACAGGACTGCAGCCCTGTCAACTCCTGATCTGAACATTAGCCAGATCCTTGCGTGATATTTGCACAAGTTCAAGTTTGGAAAACACTATTTCAGAGGATTTTATAACCACTCAGTGAAACAATTGATGTTCAAAATGATTCAAAATTGTCTCTAATTCATCAAGTGAAAATTCATATAAGTACAGAATTCTCTGTTTAATAGGGTAGCGGTTTTTCTAAGGTATATTGACATTATTTCTAAAGTATGATGGAAATGTCAAATAACTCCTTATGTGTCAAAAGAAAATCTTTGGTTGAGAACACTGACATTTGTGAATATCTCCATTCCCTGGAAATCTTGCAAAAGCAAAGATGAATATGTGTGTATGATTTCCATTTCCATTAAAAACTAGTCCAGTGCACCTGAGGAGTAGCTGCATCTTCCAGTGGCTGAACAATTTATTTCCAGAGAGTAAAGAATTGTGTTGTTTTCTATTTGATTACTAAAAATATAAATTTTTATTGATTTTACATGGAAGTTTTATTGATCCAAAACATGGTAACTTCAGTTATTCAATTCTAAGAATAATTGGGAGAGAATATTTTCATGCAAGATAGATTCTTACCTTGCTGGGCTATGCTGTCATTTTTCTCCTTGTCTATAGATTATTGTCCCCAAGAAGACTTTATTCAGCTGAATTTTGGAACATCTTTTCTCATTTTCAAGCTTTATCTTAAGTGGGCTTTTCCTAGGACTCAGGATGAGATAAAAATTTGCATGTAGAAAGTTTGTTGACAACCCCTTTTGGGATCAGTAGAAGTATGGGAGTGAAAGCACTAGGATTGGGAAGATGTGGGTAAAATTGAAACAACTACATGCAGATGTTAGCATCCTATAGGATCTTGGGTGGCCCTTCAGAGTTGTCCTATTTTAACAATCACTGCTACTGAAAGGTCAGTGTTCATGGGCTGCCTACCCCCAATTACTCCAGAAAAATGCAGTGACTTGCATAAGGAGATCATTGTTTGCTACAATCAGAAAAAGACTTCGCAGTATAGTGAGTGCCTGTCATGGAAGAGGAGTATCTATGACACACCCTGGCATTTGTTACAGGTTTGGTTCTGTCTCCTGATCTTTCTGAGTCTTATAGACTTCTCACGGTTTCCCTGAAGATTTAGTGTTTGTGTCTAATATCACTGAGGAAATGGTCTTTGAAAGAATTGAGCCAATCATCTGATTTGATCCAAGCTCTTCCCACTAACTTGCCAAATCATACATTTCTTAATGTCTATCCCTAGACAGTACAGGAGGTAATAGTGGTTCTTTCTTCATTCCTCAAAATTTCAAGTTGGCCTCATTCTTCTGATAAAAAGATCCACATAAACCCATGGTGTTTATGGTCCCACTTTTACTGTGAAATAATAAAGTAGGAAACCATGTGGAGTTTGACCCATACCAGGAGGGATAAGGAAGAAATTTAATGAACCACATCAGCCCTTTATTTTGACTCACATGTTCAAGTGTGGAAACGACCAAAATAATTAACTGAGAAGAAGTTAATTGTTTTAATCCTCCCTTTGTCTATTAGATTTGGATTTCAGGGCAGATCCTTTGAAACTTTAGAAGTTAATCTCTGCCTTGCCAGAATCTCTGAAATTTACACAATATCATTAAGTTGAGCCATTAGGGACTGTCAACATTTGATAATTTTTCACCTATTAAAAATGCATATGGCTTTAGTATACATATTCTTATTCTGGTTTCTATTGACCTTGATTAGACCTTAAATTAATCTTAATTTTTTTTTCTCAGCTCTCTTAAGTGGCACACAATTTTGATGGCTAAGTGTTTATGTGACTTCAATTTTTAGCAGCAGAAGAGTCTCAAAGGTGAATCAATTTTCTAAAGAATGTGTAATTCTCAACTCATTTCAAAGTTGAATACTAGCACAGCAAAAGGATATAGATCTGAAAGTGGGAAAATCTAAGCCCAGAGGAAACTTCTAGCTCTTACAAACCTCATTTTCACTTCCGTAGTTAAAACTTTTGCATCAAGAAGATGCTGCAGAAATTTCCATTGGTAGAAATAAAAGCCCAGTGAACATGGTGGAGGCTCCAGCAAAGCAGTGATCACACAGTGGGTGCAAACTAAGGTTCCCCTGGCCAAACCTTCCTTTTCCCAGCCAAGAGTCCTCTACTGTCCTCTAGAATTGGTAGATGCCACAGATGAGTGAAAAAGAAAAGGAACAGAAAAACAGCAGCACAGTGACTAACCCAAAACATTTGGAAACCTCAGAAAGGATTCTTTTCAAGTTTGTGGTGTAGTTTTAGGATCTGTTATGTGGTGACCACCACAGAGGGTGACCTAGAAGTTGAAATGGCTTGGCTTGGGAGCATGATGAGTATGTCCAGGCCCAGCAGGCAGAGTGGGCAGCAATTCCTTAAGTCCAAACAGTTCTTCACTAGAGACATGTTCTTTCAGTCTTACTCTTCACCAGTGGCTTGTGATTAGATCCGGTAGTTAATGTGTAGTCTTTGAATGAAAAAGCAACTAGGTATTTGGAGCGGGTTCCCCCCCTTCTCTCTCTCTCTCTCTCTCTCTCTCTCTCTCTCTCTCTCTTTCTCTCTCTCTCTTCCCTCCCTCCCTCAATATATGTGTCATTTATAGCTCTATATTTTCTATTTATTGCAAAGTACTTTGTGATGCATGCATACAATAAGTTCATTTCACTGGTCATCCTAATTTGGGATCTTTTCTTAGGCTTACAGTCACTGATTTTCTGAAAACCCTTGTCTTCTCCTGAAAACCCTTGTCTTTTCCTCGCTTTCTAGCTATAGATATTATACCTTGTAGAGGACATTTTGCATTAAGTTTATATTGCTTACATAATATACAAATGAAATGTCCTTGTTAAAACAAATAGTAAAATGTTACAGATCAAACTAAAAATTCTTTTGATTTTGTAGCATTTTGGATCTTTCTCTTGGGGTATGTGAAAGTTAAATTTTTTTTTTTTTTTTTTTTTTTGTCTATTTTTCTTTTTCTCGGTACCGGGGATCGAACTCACGACTGCCTGCTTGCAAGGCAGGCGCTTATGCCTCTGAGCTAAATCCCCAGCCTTGAAACTTAATTTTCTAAAAAAAACCTACTAAGATCTATGTGTAAAAATGTACAATGGTACTTCAGTACTCATTAATTGGTTCTCAGGAATAAGACAAATAGCAAAAATATTGAGTTCCAAGCAATTGCTTTGTACGGTAGATCCCATGGAGAATGAAACCTGTAGGTTCTAGCTTGCATTTGAGTACCAAACAGATGATGAGTAGGGACACAATTTTCCCATCCAAATGTATTGAATATCAGACTAAGAGTTTTAAAGCAGTCAAGTACCAAAAGATGACTCTATTTTTACAGATTCCATTCATAAAGTAGAATTATGTAATACATCAAGAATCTTAAATATTGACAGCTTCTATGAAACCAGAATCTAAAGTACTGCTTCATATTTCTAAGACATCAATTTTAAAATGCATATTTAATATTTTAGACAGTGAATTAAAAAAAAAGTATAGTTGTCTCTATATATCAGAACATAAAGTTGTATATTTTACTTTAGAATTGTGTTTTTCACCTTTCTTCCTATAGTGTAAACTGGATAGGAAGTGTTTGCTTTAGGAAATTGGAATTATTGAATAATGAGTTTTTACTGTATAATAAGCACTGCCCCATATGCTCTCACATGATTCAAGTAATCATCACTGTAACTGTGTGAGACCAGCAGCATCTACATCCTCAGATATAGGAAAGAGAAACCCAGGATTAGACTGGAGAGTTGGATTGCTTGGCTTTATGTAGCTAATGAGGATTGGTCAAAGACCAAACTCAGAGCTTCCGCCTGACAAATTTACTTAGTTCCTCCTATTCCTTCTTAGAATGATAATGCCCCGATTTTAACTAGTCCCTGCTTTTGAAGTGGCAATTGTAAGAGAATCTACACTTTCTTGTGCTTATCGTTGCTGCTATGGGGTATACTTGAGATGCAAGTGAGAAAAAACTGTGACTACTTTACTTTGTCATGTGAGAAGGAATGGCCAAGACTCAGCATCCCATAATGATCCTTTGTCTCTCTTTGCTTCATGTAGCCCAATATTCATCAGCCATGTGACCTTTGCAAATCACCTACGATTTTCCTACTTAACTCTTGGTCTGAAAATACCACCATAACATTTCCCACAAATCAAGGCACCAAGACACTGCTTCAGAAGAAGCAGTCTTTATCTTTAGAAGTGATTGTATTTAGAAAGCTGCAGAACAAAGGGGCATATTGTTAAGAGTTGAGAAGTGTGTAGGAAGCTGTGGCCTGGGCTCCCAAGATAGAGGACCACATTACAAGCACTACCTCTCCTAACTAACTTGAGCAGGGTGATGTCTACTTCAGGTCCCAGCAGCAGACAGAAAACTGAGCTCTCCTGTTCCTTGCTAAAGCCACCCCACTCTTTAGGTCTGAGGCCCATTGAGGTAAAGCCACAAGGTACTTGTTTGGATTCTGTCTGTTCCTGGGTCAGGAAATGACCCAGAACTTTCTTTCAGTGCTTAGGTCTCTTTGTGGTGTATGAAAAGGAGGAGGTTATGGGAGTTCCCAGAAAGGCTTTGATGTCATTTGCTGCAGGAGTTCAGAGCTTTGAGTTTGGTGCTTGGTTTCCGTAAGATGTGTTTCATGTCTAGCCTGCACCCAACTGGGGACAGAGGACTTCATATTGGAAACTGTAACCTATGGGTCTGGATGTTTCTTATGAAGGAATATTTATTACTTCAAAGAGGAGAAATGAAAAAAAATGGGGAGCAGACACTGTAAAAAGTGTGGCTAGACTTTCCCTCAAAGGAGGAGAGGAAGAAGGGAGAGTTGTGTAGCCTTGACCACTGTAAATCATAAAATCACCCTAATTAAGCCAGCAGTGCAAATGGACACTCCATAAACACACTGCCAAGACTCAGGAAACACCAGGTTGTAGATGAGAAAGAATTTTCATTAAAATAGAAAACATGTTTTACGCTCCCTTTCCCCACTTTAGAGGAAGGCTCTGCCATTAAATGTTTTGCTTTCACACTGAGAATAAATTTCCTGGGGCCACACCACCCTTCCACCCTGATAAAAAGCCAGAAAAATGTGCTTGGGACTTTGTGAGGTCAAGATTCTTATCAGAAATCACAGATATAAAGAAAAAACTTTAAGAAATAAGTGAATCACAGATGTAGCACAGGGGAAAGTTGAGGACAATTCTCAAAAGAAACTGGGAATAATGTTAAGCTCTAAGAAATCAAACCAAAGTAAATTATCATGTTATATAAGCACAGTATGGACATAAACACTGGACCTTTAGCAGTGGCTAGGAGAAAGGCTGTATTTTATTCTTGAACTTTATGATTTTTTCTCTATTAAAATATTCCCAGAGACAGAGTTTTCATGGTCTATTCTGAATGTCTGATGTAGTATGATCGGTCTAACCATCCAAGAGTATTCCTTACAAATGGAATTTTTCTGCGTCTTGGCTTGTTTTCCATCTGGGATAGGATATATAAGCTTGGGGCACCAGAAAAACTGCATAAAAATAACAGTTTTTTAGGGTTCAATTTCAGAAGAAATAAACACTATAGTAGCCCCTCTGCCATGGTATAATTCACGTGTTAAGTGAGAAATTCTGAGAAAATTAGGGGCAGGTGTAAATATGGAAGTGGAGAACAATAACTAATTGCAGCAGTTCAGAACTTCAGAACAATTTCATCTGTTCACTTACATACTGGCTCAACAGTCATATTGTTCACTTCTCTGTCTAGTAAAAATGATATGTTGACTGGCTATGTGGAGGCCAGCTGTGTTCTCTGAGTGAGCTTTCTGAAAAAAATTTGAAGAAAGATATGTACAAGTTCAAAAAAGAAAAATAAAAGCAGTAACAGTGAACTAACTAGTTTCAGAAAAAAAAGGTAACATAATAGTTGAAAGTCATCTTTTTGATTTGTGAACTGTGGAGGGAGAGAGCCACACCTCACCAGGAGGTGAGCCCCACCTGGAAGGCATATTATTTGCATTGTTTCCTTGGGTTGGGTTTTATTCTCCTTTATTTTGTTTGATTATGTTAAATATGAGAGCATGAGCAGCTATTTGAAAGACAGCAAGATATATTATGGTAGCCACTTTGGATTTACTACTATTTTATTTTGAAGCCCTTTATTGCATTTTTTTTATTGTTTGTATTCTGTTCTGTTCTATTGGATTTATACTATGTGTCTGCAACTATTTTGAATACAACAAAAGGCATTATGGTAACTACTGATGATTTCATAAGGTTTTGAAGTCCTATATCATTTATACTGGGTTTTTTAATTGGTTTTATCCTGTTTTATTTTCCTTGGTTTTATCCTCTTTAAAATTAAAAAAAAAAAATAAAAAAGTCATTTTCCTTCCCTCTTGGTGTGACCGTGAATACTTTTCTATGCCTATTCCATATTTTTCCCATTTGTTAATGGCAGAGCTCTCTGAGAAGAGTAGACATACTGTGGCACATGCTTTTGATTGTTTATGAAAATAACTCATACATATATGTACTTATGCCTAGGTGTGTTTTAAGAGACCAGGCGTTGCCACAGCAGTTTTCATTTTCTTGACATCTGATGGCCTGGTCGCTGGGAAGCATCAGCGGCCAACATTGACTGTCTACTTGACTGATGTCAGTGGAAGCAACCACTCTCTTGGTGAGTCTGAGAATAATGCCTTGAGAACTACTAGAGAACAATCCAATAGATCTCGGTCAGTTTGATATCTATTTCTGATATTGCTTGGGATCCTTTTTATACTACACAACTATCAAGAAAATGAAATAACACTTAATGTAGAAACATGGTGCTAGATGAATAGTTTAAAATATTAATCCATATCTTCACTTCTTTTCAGGAACTTATGAGCTGTCATGTCAGCATAACCCACTGGTTATCAATGTGATCCCCGATGCAAATGTCCTTGCCCACCGTACCACCTCTGTGCTGCTGAACTTCTCATCCCATTTGGTGGGCATCTCAGCGGTGGCCTTAAGGACATCCTCCCACATCAGTCTTTCAGCTCCCAATAGCTGCATTCCAGAGCCTGAGGGGCCAAAGCATCAGGGACAGAGGTAGAAAGTCCCCTTTCTTTTCTTCCCTTTTATTATAGCTGGAATGTAGTGCTGTTATTTAAATGTAATATTTATTGTGATTGCTTCATCAGTCATTGAAAAATGAACTTAGGACCTACTAAAAGTCCTAGGAAGCAAGCGAAGAATAACTTGTGAAAGGCAGACTGGGTTTTATAGTTCTGCTCTTTTTTTTTTTTTTTTTTTTTTTTTTTTTTTTTTTTTTTTTTTGCTGAGAATAATTTTTGTGTAAAGACCTAACATCTTTACAAGGTCTTAACATCTTTTTTGCATATAAAACCACTGTCTTCAAATCAACATTGTTTTATAAACTGCCAAAAATTCTTTGCCAAAAATTCAGTGTTCCCTCTGAAATGTATATTTTTTTCACTTGTTCCCACCTGGACAGTGTAAACAGCAAGTTTACCAATTACTGCTAAGACATGTCACAAAATCACTTAGGGTTATATATGGAGATAGACAATGTATTAGCTACATGTGTTTTTTTTTTTTTTTTCCTGGACATCTGTGGTTGTCATCATCTAGAGAGATGAGAGTAACATTAGAATCAGGTAGTATAGGAAATATATTTTACTGTATTGGTGTGCCCATGATCAGGGATGAGGAACATTCCACACACAACAATCTGTACTACAATTGTGGGGGAATCTTCTGTCAGTGGTCTAATTTGGTAAGTGGAACCAAAGCTAACAAAGTTCACTCCACAGAGGGAGGGAGCTGAGATCACTTCTTCATTACTAGGTGATCAGGATTCTAATCACAAAAGCTGAAGTTCCAGGAAGAATTCCACTGCTACCATGTTTATCAGACACCCAGCCCCCCAAAAATTGGAAGCACAGAGTACTAGTGTAATATATGTTATGTATTTCTGTGGGCCAAATTAAACCGAATTTTAGTGGCTTAATATCACCAATATTATGTTACGTTGCAGTTTCTTTGGATGAGGAATCTAGATGCAGCTCAGCTGGGTGCCTCTGGCTTAGGTTTCTTATGAGGTTGCAGTCAAGCCATTGGTCACAGATGCATTTACTAAGACTTGATGGAAGTTGGAGAGTTCACTTCCATGCTTTCTTGTGTGACTATTGGCAGCTTCACAAATCCATGTGCAAGGTCACTCCCACAGGTGTTGCCAGTGGACATGCTCACAAAGGCATGGCTCAATTCCTTAACACATGGGTCTTCCCTTTATATTGAATGTCTTAGACATGGCAGTTAATGAAACAAAAGAGTAAGTGAGACAGAGAGAGTACATTGGGTACATGATACAGTGCCCAAAAAGGAAGTCAATCTTCTTATAACCACAATGTTGGAAATGACAGCCCATTAATCATCTGCCTGTTCATTAGAAATGAGTCAATAAATCCAGCCAGTACTCAAGGGAAGGGGTTTGCATAAGGACACATATTACTGGGGATCGTCTTAGAAGCTATCTACCACACATAGTAATAATAGTTCATGTTCATTATGCACCAACTATGTGCCAGGTATACCATGGTATAAGTGCCAGGTAAAGATAAGAGCAAGGGATAGAGTCTGGACACTGTACATTGGGACATTAGCTACTTCATCAACAACTTACAAATTTTATTATTGAGAAAATACCTCCAAACTAACACAAGAATGTAGGCTGATAGAATAGCATTCTTTATTACAATTACTGTTTTTCCCCCATGTATTTTCAAATTATGTCTTCTACTAGTTCTCTGGCCTTAAGCCATACAGAGTTTCTTTCAGGTCCCTGAAACATGTGTTCTTGATGAGCTTTGCACATAATGTTCCTACTTTCTTGAATGCCTTCCAGTCCTTCACTTCAACTCATGCTCCACCGGCAGGGCTCACCTTCTGTGAAGTTTTGGCAAACTGTCTCACTGTTTCCATAGTAAACAATGCATAACCCAAATTCTACCAAAGTCACTACACATTGGATGGTAACTGTTTATTTAATTCTTGTTTTTTCCTATTAAACTTTGAGCTCCCTGTAGTGGGAGTTCTGTTCAGTATCTCTCAGTACCTAGGAGAGGTTCTGGCCCATAGTAAATACCAGGAATTGTGTGTTAAAGGACTTTATCTTTAATAGCTCCTTGGAACAGAACTAAAGAATCAAATGACCAAAGTTGAAGTAGCACGCTCTTTAAACTTGAATTTCCCATCGTAGCTGTGAAGCTTCAACAAAGAAGTTGATTAATTATGGTCACTGCTGGTAGTTCTTCACTTATGTTCATGTGGCATTTGGGAAAAAACAAGTTTTATATGCATGCATGCAAACCAATGGAAATAGGATATGATTCTCCAGTTTACATAAAGTGTATCTGGAATGCATAAGCATTTCCAAACCACATGTGACTGACAGGAACCATGCAAATTGCCTTTTCTCTCCCAGCCAGAAGATCAGTATAATATAGGACAATTTTATATACAAGAAATTTAAGAGCTCTCATGTATCTTTGTCATGAATATACTTAAAATCTTAATCCTTTTGCACTTTTAAAAATAGAAGTCTTTCTGTGGCTTTATGTCAATCAGTAGTATATGTAGATGTATCATTAGTATGAAACTCTCAAATTCTGGGCATGGTGAGAGAGATTTCTGGCTACCTCCTTCTAACTCCGTATGACTTGAATTCCATTAATACTTGCATGGGCAAGGGAGAGTTGACAGATGCTTGGCAGTAGAAGATGTTACCCATTTTATGTTTAACTATTAATGATCATTGGCCTGTTCCACTTACAAGGCTACATCTTTAACCAAGCTGGTTGGTCCAAAAGTATCTCAGCTCAAAGCCAATAAACCTAAGTGTTGCTCTGTAGTGATAATCATTATCTTTGCATTGCTCAAAGTCATTTCTTCCTGCTTTTCTCCTGAAAACCAAAAATACAGGGGAAAAAATGTATCAAAACCAAAAGCCAGGTCTGGCCTCAAGTGCCTGTGAGAATGTCCTCTTGATTGCAAAAAATGTGTTTTGGAGTTGAATTAAGAAATACCACTGGAAATCAGAGCATATACTTGTTATGTTCTAAAAAATATCAACTAAGGAATGAAACCATAATTAAAGAAATGAGATCATTCTTTATTCAGTGAGCCCTTCGGCTTTTTTTAGGTGATCAATGATGTTATTAATTTAGATTGGAATTCTAGATCAAAGACGAGTTCAAGGAGAAGACCAATATTTCACTGTTGGATCACTTTCACTTAGTATGCCTACCAGGCATCCAAGCCAGAAAACCTACTAGAGAGTTGTCTATGTGATTCTGTTCTGAGACATAACCTGAGTTGGATATAATTGAGAATTGGGTCTTAAAATAGATTTTTCAGGGGTTTAGAAGAAAGAAAGAAAGTAGGAAAGATGGAAGGAAGGACTTGGAGGAAGGCAAGAAGGAAGGAAGGAGGAAAGGAAGGAAGAAAGAAATGAAGAGAAGTAGGTAAGAGGGAGGGAGGAAGGAAGGAAGGAAGAAAAGAAAAGGAAAAAGAGAGGGAAGAAGACTCTTCGCTAAGATCTCTTAAGTCTTGTTTCCTATCTATCTCTTAGTCTTGTTTCTTCTTCTGATATGTTGGCTATTCAGGTTATGGTCCCCTGCTCATGAGTCTTAGTCTTGAACAGCAAATTTTTATTCCTGTTTTTGTCCATCAGTACTCAACATAAGCTCAAGTTGTTCCTACTCTCCAACTGCTTTCCCAGCTTTGTCCACTCTAGGGAACAACCCGGTACAACCTCAAGGCAGACCTCTAACTACCCTAGAATTTTTTTTTTTTGTTAACTTTAGGGAGTAGAGATCATCTTTTGTGTCAGTGCTATGGGATTTGGAGTGCATCTGAAGAATTTAGATAATAACATGTTAATTTGCCTAAGTGAGTAGAGTAGCTTGCAGAAAATCAGGACTCTACTCTTAATCTGCTTTGGAAATTCACAGGGTCAAATCTACAAGAATTTCCTAATAGATAAAAGTTACTGATGGGCACACAGTTTCTCCTACAATGGGATTTTGTTCTTCCCATCATAGTAATAAATTGATCGTAACTCCTTTAACCCCACCTGATGGCATATTCATAGGATCCTCAATACTGAATATCTGGAAATGAAGGACATTATCTCCTTTCTAAGTCATTGGGTGATGCCCATGTTTGAAATTTCTGACCATTCATCTCTTAACAGCACGTATGATTTCTTTTCTTATGTCCTTAGGTTTCTCTCTCTACCTGTTCAATAAGAGATGAGAATGTGGTGTAAACTTTCCAAACAATTGCACTTCTTTCCATTTTTTGTTGTATTTCAAATAGTTCTTGATTTTTCTAATTTAATGTTACCTAGGTGTATAATTATTGGTGACTGCTTGGTCTTTATTGGAATTACATCTCTCGCCAATTATTTTGCCTCTATAAACAGTTTTGACTTTGAATTCTACTCTGTCTTGAATTACCATTTCCATCCCTGGTTTTTCACTTTGTTTGTATTTGTTTGATGAATATTTACCTTTCTTTTGTTTTCAACCTTTTTCACTCTTCACTGCCAATGCTCTCGGGGCAAATTGTTTCACTCCACTGTTTACAAAGACAGTTATACTGTGTCAAGCTACTCTGAGACTATAGTGAAGACTTATCTCATGAACTTTAAAATTTCTTGCATCCTTTAGAACCTATAGCATTTCTGCCTTTAAGATGTTTATCTCCCATGCCTTGACCAGTGGTTCTACAATCCCACTCACTCACCTTACCTCACTAAGACCCTTCTACTTCCTGATAGGGTACCTCACAATGAGTAAAGAGAGGGTGATGTCGATACAAATAATTGATACAGAACATTTCTCTGGCCAATCAAAAGCAGTGCTCAGTTTTCTGGTCTTTACAGATGACATGGAAGAAAGATGATTTGTTTACTGCTTTCACTTATAAAGAGAATGTGAGGAAAAGAAGAAACAACTGCTTGTCACTTTCCTTTAGTACAGTTCCATTCTTTTTTTCTTTAGAAAATAATATGAACATGCTTTGATTTTTGTTACAACAAAAAGAAAAAGAATCAAGGCTGCGGGGGCTGGGGATTTAGCTCAACGGCATAAGTGCCTGCCTTGCAAGCAGGCAGTCGTGAGTTCAATCCCTGGTACCGATAAAAAGGAAAGGAAAAAGAATCAAGGCTGCGAGCTCAATAGGACAAGCTTATTTTAGAACAAATCTAAGAGGCAGTGAAGACAGAACAGTTAACTCTTGTACAGGCTGTAAGGTCTTAGGCTCATGAGCATGGGTAGCGGTGCTGTGGAAGAAAAAAGTCACAATGAGACTTTTAGGGGGAGAGTTCCATAGCAAGAAGCTGCAGCTCTCCTCCCAGGACCATGCTTGAGGATACAAAAGGAGGTTCATGTTGTTTGTCAAGAACAGGACTGAACAATGGCTGGGAATTCTAGGTATAGCTGTGCTTACTGGGCCTTGTTAACCCATAACTACACATCTGCAGCGGGTGGAAGAGCAGAGCAGTGTAGCAGGGGCAAAGGATTTACAGTGGTCTCTACTTAGGTAGATTTTAGGTATTGAAAAGAATTTCATACTATTCTGTATTGCTTGCCTTTGAGTATTATCTTATAACATTTTTTATTGAGGCAGGATCTTGCTGTGTAGTCCAGGCTGGCCTCGAACTCACTATGTAGTGCAAGCCAGCCTCGAGCTCATGACAGTCCTTCTGCCTCAGCCTCCCAAGTCCTGGGATTGTAGGCATGCACCACACCTGGCTACTTTATAATATTTTTGTGAAATTAATTGCAAGTAATATGTATAGGGCATATGGCACCGTCTGCACTGGGTAAGAGCAGCACCATGGCAGTTCCCATACTGAAACTCCCCATTTCTATTTCTTACCATCCTCGTTGAGCAGCCCTTCTAGTTATCAATATAGTGCCTCTTTGTTCCAAATTTATCCTCAGTACCTGCACTGTAATGCCAGAGCTGGTTTTATTATTTATCCGTTGCCAATTGGCACCACACTTTCAACGACCTCTTGAAAGGAACAGGAAAGGCTGCTTTTCTCAATTGTGTGTGCCTGCTTCTCTTTTGCTGCTGTGACACGCTCTGCCAGTGTTGCTCACAACACCCAGCTTCATACACAGCAGCCACTTGAGCTCCTGAGACACTTGTGTCACTTGGCTCCCCATCATGGTCAGTCAGGGTAATGCTGCTGGATTTCATGTGTTATTAGCATTCCATATTTCACTCTCGAGCTCAGCACTGTACTCAAATTCAAAGGCACAAACAGTCTGATCCCCAAATCTCAGTTTTGTGAGTCTATCTCGAGATACCATCCCCAGTACCATTCTATGTCATTCGAGGCCCTGTAAAGTAACTAGAATAGGAAAAATTTCCTATAAACAGTTATTAGCTAGCAAGAGAAATTAACTCCCAAGAAGTAGTAGAACTCTAATACTTTTAGGATTGGAAGTATACTCAAGGAAGGAACAAATGGGGCAAAGTCTCCCTTCCAAAACTGAGAGTCACTGTTATCAGAGAGGGTAAGGCTGTAGCAGACTGATGCGGAGAAACTGGCTAAGGTGCCATGAGATAAGGCTGACAATCAAGAAATTTCCCAGGGAAATGCTGATAAAAGATCATTATAAGCCACATCTTGGGGAACTATTAGATCATGCTTGAAAAACTCTTCTTGGGGTATATGCTAATGCTTTCTGGGAGGCAACCTCCTAGGCACTAATGAAACTTGAGGGCACCCATTGGGGCCCACTGAAACATACATAGAAGCCAGCTGAGTAGCTGATGGGACTTACTAGAATGTGCAGAGGATCATCGCACTCACCCGTTGGTGAGCACTACTGGTCGTTCCAATCACCACTGCATGCAATTCTCTGTGGAAGCCAGATCAGTAAAGACAGAAGTCCTGGAATCCTTTGGCACATGCCTCTATCAATCTCTCCAGTGGTATCTACTGACAAAGACAGCATTCAGGCTAACTGGAAAAGGAAAATGGTTCCTTGATCTGGGTCTAGAATCAGACAGTAGCCAAATAAGCATGAATTTGTAACTGAGTGGCATTATATTGATAACTGGCAGAGTTGGTTTCACCAAGTAATTAAGGAAAAAAACTTTTTCTCTCTCTGCCTCTTATTCAAGATAGGATTTCATTTAAGTTTTTGGCTTTAGTACGATTATTTCTCAATACAACTTCTAAATACATTGAGCTTAAGTGGAAATGCACCTTTTCTTATTTTAATGTTTTGAGTTTATTTTAAATTCAACACAAACTTTAGAAATATCTCTAGCTTATTTAGTATGCATGTACATTCTGATTGAAGCAGGTAACAAGCAGTGGATACTCGTAAATATAAAATTGTAGTTGGTACCTAGGTCTGCCTTGAACTCTAACTTCTCAAGGCCAAGTTTCCTAATAAAAATTTAATAGGATATTGATTTTTTAAATGAATATTCAGTTCAAACTTGAGCTTTATCTTCTTTATCTGTAGCTTGCCTCTCCTCTTATCCTATGTATATACTATATATAATGCATATTGTTTATTATACATATATGTATGTATATTACATGTATATATATATATATATATATGTAATCATGCTTTGATCCACTCTCTCTGACAGAAGTGTGAGAATCCAAGAAATGAAACTATGATTTTTCAAGTCTAGTTTATGTGTGTATTAATTTTTGCTGCTGTGTAACAGTATTAGTACAAATTTAGTAACAAACCAATGCATTTATAATCTCACAGTTTTTGAGGGTTTAGACAAGCCTGTGATAGGGTGTCAGCCAGGTATAGGCTCTCATTTTAAGGTTGGTTTGGGGAGACTCCATTCATGTGGTGGTTGGCATTTGGTTCCAAGAGACTGTCAGGTGGAGGACTGAGTTTCCTGCTGGTTTTTGGGCAGAAGTTGCTCTCATTTCCTTGCCATGTTATCACTTCCACTGGGAAGCTCACATGTGGTGACTTATTTCCTCAAAACCAGGAAGAAAGAAACTGTCAGCAAAGTGACCTTATAACCTTTTGTGTTACATTCACAAGACTGCAACCTTATCACTTAGAAGAAAGGAAGTAGTCTCATCTGTACTCACATTTAGGGTTTACGCAAGGGTGTGGATTCCAGAAGGCTGGGGTTATGTCCACCATAATACATTAGCCTGGAGTAGGCAAATGTATTCATAGACCTTGGAGTTATAAGTATTTAATTGTGTGTTTCTCATCCTTTGATAGACTCACACTCTGTAGCCATGTAGTTTCAAGTTACTGGACAATGTGGGGCACAAGGAGCATATGAAGAATTAGCATGCAGGTAAAAAGAATGAGGAAAGAGTAGTGATTCTAAAAGATCTTTCCACTGCTACACTCTGGCTGTTGGTAGATAGATTATCTGAGCAACCATTGACGAGACACATAGAAATTTCCAATATTCTCTCTCTTCCCACATTATTGTTCTTTATTATCTACATCTTCCATCAGAATGTGGTATTTCTTATAAAGCCTTCAAGGACATATCAAAATTGCCCCCAGTGAATAGTTTTCATTCAGATTTGTTCTTTGGGTTATACATCCTGTGAAATTGCATAAGTGCAGAATGATATGTACCCACCATTATTGTGTCATAGAGAACATTTTTGTTGCCTTAAAATTTCTTTGTGCTCTATTTACCATCAGCACTGCCAATGTACTACTCACCACCCAACTGTCCTGGGAACCTCTGATCTTTTTTTTTATCTCTATAATTTTCCAGAATGTCATGCAGTATGGAGTATGTAGCCTTTTCCAGATTGCCCCTCTCACATGTCTTCACATGACTTGATGTCTCATTTTGCTTCATCGTTGGACAATATTTCACTGTCTGAGTGTACACCTACTGAAAGATATTTTGTTTGCTTCCACATTTTAGCAATTATGAAGTTCACGGACAGGTTTTTGTATAGCTATAAGGTTTTAACTTCTTTAGATAAATACTAGTAAGGAGTGTAATCTATAATTCATCTGGTTATAAAGTATGTTAAATTTTATGAGAAAATACGTTATTTTTAAGAGAAAACAATATTTTTAAAGAGCAGGGTCACCCCCAAACTTTTTCTTTTCTTTCTTTTAACTCTCTCCTTTTTTCTTTTATATCATATGTTATGTTTTACATGTAAGCTATCTTCCAACGTCTTATGTGTTTAGAAGGTGATTGGACCATCAGGAAGCTTTAGCTGACTTGCTAGCAGTTGAGGCCTGGTTGGAGGTTAGTCACTGGGGTGTGACCTGGTAGAGTGTGTTCTTGTCCTGGTTCCTGTCTGGTCTCCCTGCTTCTTGGCTGCCATGGATTAAACAGCTTTCCTCTGTGTCTCCTTCCACCTTGCTGTTTCTGCCTTGAAGCTAGTAGAGCATGGACTGAAATTGTGAGTTAAAATTAACCTGTCCTTCTCTAAGTTGTGTGTGCTAGGTGTTGTGCCTAGTGACAGGAAAGCAACTAAACATGAATGCCATGTCAGTGAAGGAAAAATAAGCACATATACTATACTTCAGAACAGGGCTATATGCAAGACAACAATCCTTAAGCTGACAAGTTACCTTCTGTGCTCAAAATTTCTGCTATTAGGTTTCTATCTTGAATATCAATTGTAATTAAATATTCAAATCTCGTATATTTGTTATAGAAATGTTCATATTTAAGTGCAAACTTAAGATACTTGCCTTACTTTACTAAACAAGGTATGTAAATAAAATAATTAATTTTAAAAAGCAATCAATGTATATTTGATATACATTATGTACTCATAGAGATCTAATGACTATATACATATATGTTACTTTAGTCACCTTGCTTGGCTCTGTGTGGCGTCTGATCTTCATGTCAACATTTCTTGACATAGACTCTGCAGTAATGCATAATACAGGGAGAAAAATCAACAATTGGTTACTCTCAAGTAAGTAATTCAGGGTTTATACTCTTCCAGGCTGATTCATCTCAGTTTCTTGTCCTCTTCAGATCCCTTTTTAGTAATAACTATATCTTTGTGACATGTAAGATATCTTTAGCCTTAAGAAGCACTCTTGAAAACGTGACTCTGCTGACTGAGATGATACAAGTCAAATACAGATGATGGGAGTGTCACTCCCATTGTTCATGGAAAATTCAGCAGGCATAGGATTTTGGTTGGGGCAGAGGGATGTGCTAGAAAGCAAGGAGATGTTCTCATTCATCTTTGCTGCTGTGACTATAATAGTACCCAGGAATTTCAAGGAAGAATTGGCTGGTTTCTGTTTGGAAGAAATAGATGCACAGGTGTGAAAATGTTCTTTTTGGTTGTGCTCCAGTTGCCAGAAGATGTAAATCTGGGTCATAGAATCCCTGAGCCCAAGACCAAGAGTGGGGAACGTGTTGGTATTGTATCCATGCAGCAATCAGGTTCTGAGTCTGATCCTGGTAATAGAATCATTCCATCTCTATTATCTGACATTTTGCTGCATGCTTCGTTGTTTCCTCAAACACTCACTACTGCCACTTTAGCAATCCCTATTGTGTGTCAATTATTTGGAGTTCAGATTTGAAATGCCAATATTTCCCTTCCTTTTCTGTTTGGACCGGATTCCAATAGCTTGTCAGTCCTTCTTTTTCTCTGTACAGTCTTATGTACAATGTTCAGAAGGCCTCCCTTTCGATAGCGTCCTAAAGCAAAAGGCTCCTTTCTTTAAAAACTGCACATTAAATCTTGTGCTTAATTTTTGGTCCTTTGTCTTTTATTCTTAGCTGTGGGCTCTCTTTTAATGCTCCAGGGTAATGGGGAATGTTCTCTCTTGCTGCTGGGAAGGGCAGAACTATAGAAATGAAATATGTATTATATTTCTACTCATTTGATTATCTCCTTCCCCAAAGCAGTTTAGTAAATTAACATTGAATCTGTTTTTGTTTCTGGTCAGTTTCTTTTGAGAAAGGAAAGAATTATAGCTGCTCAATTGTTCCCTAGGTTTCTTGCCCAACTTCCTCTTCCCAGAATGATTTGCCCATAAAATAAAATAGAGAGGATTCTGATTGTTCTGGTCAATGACAAATGGTCTAGTGGACAACAGGTCTTCACTGGGAGACATGGAACTATTTGTGTCTTTATGGCAGTTTTTTCCCCCCATAGAGCCATAGAGGAAGAATGAAAAGTTCATGGATGTGGTCTCATTTGGGGTTTAACTGGAAAGTGGCTAAGAGTATTCTAGAATGACTATTATTAAAATTAAAGCTTTAGTATGTCTAAGATTGCTCTTAATGGAATATCTTCTAAGAAAAAATTGGTGGAAGCTTTCAGTTCAAAATTAGAAGCAGGTACTCCTTAAGGAGCCCTAGAACTGGAGACTATTTCCAAGGAATTAGACTGATTTCCAAGAAGTGTCTTCAAAACAATGAATCCCCAGTGAACTATAACACCTGAAGTTCTACCACTAGGGATTATTTTCTTGAAGTCTTGACAATCTCAGGATCTCTTTAAAATACTAAATTATTTCATACCAGAAATAAACATGCTTCATGTCTTTATCAACTATTTCCACCAGACATATTCTCTTAGGAACCTTGATAACTCAAAAACCACATCAGGACCCTAGTGAAATGGAAGCTAGTACAGGCATCTGCAGGTTCTACAGAAAGATGAGAAGTAGAAAAAGTGGAACTGAAAACAAGGATGAATTAAAATGTCACCCACTTTCCAATTTTGCTCAGGGCTAACTCTGTCAGTACTGTCTATGTTCATGGCAGCTGGTGGAGAAAGCACAGAAAATAAAAACAAGCCATTATTCATTTCCAAAGTTATATCTATCGTTTTTCTGGTCTGCCAAGTAGACAGATGCTGTTGATGGATGTGACCATGAATTCTGGTTAGAGTGACGCTCATGTCATGGTTGGTTCTTCATGCAGCTGTATCTGAGAATTTGGAGGAAGTTTGGTAACCGTACTGGTAGCAAATGCAGTAGCAGCCCCCTGCCTCTCACTACTGGCTGCACCTACTAATCTCACCACATGATTTTAGTGTAATCTCTTTTCTTCTTTAGGCCTACATTTCTCCATAAGAAAGTATTAATATTGCCAGACTTGAGAGTGCTAGGAAAACAAAAGAACAGAATGATGTTCCAAAATCTAATGTCAACCAAGGATTGGCAAATTCTAGGAGTAATAGATTACAGGAGAAACATGAATCTTCTGTTGTAGAGTCCACAAATTTAAAAAAAAAAAAAAAAAAAAAAAAAACAGCCACTGAAGATAGTACGAGTCCCACAGGAGCCCAGCATATGTTTTAAGTTCTAATTCTGCATGTGATTTTGGAACCTATTCAAGGTGCTTGTTGTAAACTCTCAAGATCTCTATTTATGCCTCACTTTGGCACAGCCCGTGGAGAAGCCAAGCTTCTTCCTGCCACTGCTGTAGGAGTGGCATGGTCCAAAGTCATGCTCATTCAACTTCATCAGTGTTGTTTCTCACTTAGCTCCACATATTTAAACATTCTCCAGGCTGAGCTTGGGAATGTGGCTAAGAAAGTGTCACTTTCAAATTAATAGTTTAACTGGTGTCCAAAGACAAGTAGTAGGCAGGGAGGGAATCAACAGTGCAGTCATTTGGAGGCTCTAGTGACCATTCCTCATTAGGAGATGCCCCCACTGCAGACAGCTACTGCCTTAATATATTGTGGGGGTTGACACATCTCTATGAATATAGATCTTTCTTCTGTTTCAAAAGGATGAGTCTGCTTCCCTGGGCCAGTGCTAAAAGGCACAATTTCTGAATTTTAGCCAGCAATTCAATTATTTTGAATTTTCTTTGGTATTCAACATATTTTATAATCTACATGAAAATCATGGGTTCTGAAGTTCAATGAGACAGAAACTTTGAAAGGAAGCATTTTGTGCTGTTTGATGTCAATCTGTTTCTCTTTAGTAGGACAGGGGCATTTGGATGGGACTTCGGGTGTTACAGCCAGATGTGATAAAAACTGTGCCCAGACGTAGGAATGAGCAAAGTAAATTACCAAGTACTAAGGCCACCAGAGTCCAGGCCTGAACTTAGGTCACCTACTAAGAAGAGAGGGACATGCCCAGATGGGGCTGTTTTGAGAGGTCACATTCTGTGCTGAGACTTATGTAAAGGGACAGGGACAAACTTTACTTTCCCAGGATACAGGAATAAAAAAGTCTGAGTGGTGCTGATTTATCCTTTCTCTATCGCGTGAGGGAAAAATCAGCGTTACTGCTGAGATTCAGACGAGATTCTTCAGGAGAGAACTCGAATCAATTCATCCTTTACAGTTTGTGTGGTCCTTCAGGAAAACACTTGAAACTACCACAACTGGTTGGCCCAAGAAGAGTGTTAGAAATTTATTTTGTACTTCACCTGGTTCCTGGAGAGAGCAGAAAATAGGACACAGGTGAGGAGGTAGAATGGAGCAGCAGAATGGAAAGTTTTGTTTTGCTTACTCTTTGTTTTTTATATGCGTTTTGAGAAACAGCAAAGCTAAGGATAGATGCTGTTATTGTTGTGACATTTGATTTTGCAATTGGTGGTGGGAAGATTGATGAGGATTCTATCTCTTCCAGTCCATTCCACCTACGTCTTACTCCCATCTGCTGTCAAATCCAGAGCATACATTCCTTATTATCCAACAGGGGCTGATTTCAATAAGAATCAATAACGTAGAGGGGAGGAATGGGGAAAAATCTGACCTTCTTTTACTATTTCACCTAAGGGACTGTTCTAGATAAATCCACTAGGATTACTATTTAATCAATGGCAGTACTTCTTGGATAGAAACACTGCAATATTTTAAACTATACAACTGAAAAACTGGGACTTTAAGCAAAGGATTTATACTGGACAAGAAAGGATATGAAAAACTCTTGGGTTCTGTACCACATCCTGTCTGTTTATGAGTTTTCTGTACTTCCACCCCAATACCACCATCACCTCATCTATGAAATTAAATACCACGTTAAAGCTGGAAAAGACCTTTGATAGAGCCTAGTTCAACTCTGTCATTTTACAAATTTGCAGACAGAGGTCCAAGATGGTGCAGAGACATGCCCAAGGTCGTAGAGCTCGGCAGGAGTAAGCCAAGACCAGAAGTCAGTCATGTGGCCTTGGTCTACTGCTTTCTCCATCAAAGCAGGCTGTTTCTTGAAAAGTGTGGTACGAATGCCAGACAATTTCTCCCAAACTAATTTAGATTCTAGGGGGAAAAAGTTGTGGTCAGACTTTTCTGGATGCCTCAGTGAGGGTGGGATATTGACTTTGGGCAAACTCAGAAGTTGGTGTCATTCTGATTTGGACTTTGGACAGAAGATTAATTAAATAGTTCTTTCTTATTATATTATAGTCCTAGTGCTTGAGGATGTTCTAGAATATTTCACAATTTCCTCTGGGCTCCCTTTTAAGTTCCTAACATGAGGAACTTAGGTTGAATGATCTTTAAGTTCCATTTCAATTTTAGCAAAGTCTTATTTCTCTAAGAATGTGACCCCTGGGAATATATTTAGCTCATAAACTTTCCTCAGCTCTTTCATAGGAGAAACAAAGGTTTCAGTACTGATTCTAGTTGATTCTGGAATACTCTCATAGCCTCTTATAGTTCTCCCAAAATGACCTGGACCAGTGGTGCCAAATCTACGGCACACATGCCACAAGGGATTATCTGTATCAGTGAAAGCTTTAGAGACAACATCACTGACCCAGGCTCACAGCAAAGTGTTGGACTATGAATTCTTGAGACTGTCATCAGAACAGCCAACATGCCCTTCTTTTTTAGGAACCAGCTAGCTTCCCACATCTAGAGCTGGATTGGACACCAAGCCAGTACCCATATAGTGGCTAAAGAACTGAGACACTAACAAGAGCTGTTTGGTGTCCTTTACATCAGCCGATAATGAATTTGTCATTGAGTCTGACCCTTCTGTCTATAGTGAATGATGTCTGTTTTCTGTTTTTAGCTTTATCTTGCTCCTCACTAACCACTGAATTATATAGGAATACTTTGCATATCTGCCTCTAAATTGAAACTTCAAATATAGATATTGATTCCTTTCAATACGGAATTCTCTGAATTTGTTAGAATTTAAGAAATCCATACATACCAAATTTTATTCAGTTCACAGTGATAGAGGAAATGTGTTTTTATCCAGTCCTTGAGATTATTTTCTTTCCCTGTATTCTGTCTGTAAAGCCTCAGAAAAAGCTTTCCAGGACATCTCTTTTGCCTTTCTAGATCTTATTCATTCAATAAGGTCAAATCAAATGCAATGATAAAATTATCTCTGAAGGAACCATGGGTTCATAATCAGTAACTTGATTGTTTTCTTTCTTCCACTGCTTTTAGTTTCTTAAACAGATGAAACTTTTCAAGTATGTTGTGGCTTCTTTGTGACTATTTCTTTGAATACATAAAAAACAACATAGTGATGAAACAGCTAGATCTATTTCTGCTTCTGGAGTCACCTTTGCCAGTGTATAGTCTTGACCTATAGAATTTAGAAACTTATCTTTCGGGTTATGTGTATTGGGATCTTTATGGGCTTCACTCCTGTTGAGTACGAAAAACTCTGAAACTTGAAAATATCACAGAGGCTAAGATCTCACCACAGGCCTAACCAATCAAAATCCCCAGGAGATGAGGCTTGGGTGTCTACTATTTTACCCCACATTTTTTATTAGTATATATTGTTTATACAGATTAATGGGTTTCCTTTGGCAGATTTAAGCACGCACATAATGTATTTTAATCATTTCCTCCCTACCACAATCCTTGATCTTTTTTTATTTTTCCTAGTACTAAGGATTTGGGAATTGAATCCAGGACCTTCACTCTGATCCTCACCCTGTTCAAATTTTTCATTTTGAATCAGGATCTCACTAAATCCGAGTTATCCAGGATAGCTTGAACTTGTGATCCTCTTGCTTCAGTTTCCCAGATTTCTGGGCTTATAAACATGCACCACCACATGAAGCTTCCTTTGTTTTTTTTAAAGATGCTTACAGGAGTGTATGCCTGGCTATAGTTGAGAAACCCTGCCTCACAGAATATGAGGGCCCATCTTAGAAGGAACTGTGTCCACAGAAGTTTCTCAATTCCAGACATCCTTCTTGTACCAAACCAGCCAAGGGAAAACATGCATCATGACAGAAGAGGACACTGCTAGAATTGATTATCGGAACTTTCAGATCCTGGGGATAAAGTACATTTTGAATAGGGATACAAATACATTTTAAACAGGGATATTGCAATGGAAAGCATTTTTAAAGACCTTTAAACTATGGGAGTAAAGACTGGAAGAAAAAATAGAGGTTTCTAAGAGAAGAAAAGAGACTGCAACCATCTGCATAGTGTGATTTCTAAGGGCCCAGTGATTTGAAATTTCATTATGGAAAAACTCCATCCTTTGGCTAAGACTTTGTTTCTTATTTAAATGGAAATACCTGTGAATCACATCTGATGGGGAGCACCATAGCCCCACCTGAGAACACAGTGTGATGAGGTGTGGCAAAGATCTTGAAAAAGTAGGTGGAAGGGTGAAGTGTGTTGCCAGAGGAGGACTCACTCTTCACAGGGTTTTTGCAGGCAGTAGCAGCTGGATTGCTATTGTTTAAGGGAAAACTACTCAACTCTAATGGACAAACATGCCCGTCTGCCTGTCTGAGGAGCTCCTTCACTTACCCCTGCTTGCTGCTAGGCCCTAAAGCGGGGAAGAAAGCATCAGAGAAGCTGTCTCCCTGTGGAGGTGACGGCTTCCTGGTATAGGCTGGCCCTGAGAGGCATGGCTTGGAGATGCAGCTGGAGATTTTCCTCTGGCTCACTGTGTGGCCTCCAGCCAGTCTCCACACAGCTTTAGCTTCTTATATGTCAAACCAAGATAAATACTTCTCTTCCCATCTCTTTGGGGCATTGTATGGTATCCTTTCTGCCACTGTCCTTAACTTTGTCCAAGGATCATAGGAAGACAACTTTAAGATGAATTATTTTTGCTCTTAGCATGTCTTTATGATACCATAGCTTCTGTAGCCAGGGGGAGGGCAGAATGACATCCTCACTACAGCCTCACTCTGAGGGGCAATGTTTTTAGTGGAAGATAGACACTAAAGGGGCTCTGGGATTGGGGTGCAAGAGAGAGAAGTTTTCAATTGGTACCAGATGCCATCAGAAACTAACGACCTGACAAACACCGTCCTCATAAAACAAATTCCTTAAAAAGGAAGCAAATGGAAATATAAGCTAGTGAAAGAATTTGCAGCAGCTGCACTAAAACCATTTCTCACTTCATAAACAGGTCTGGGTTTGGTCCTTTCTCCGTTTTTCTTTTTCCTGGTCTTGGTCTTATTGCGGGCCACTTTCCCTCTGGTGTGCTCCCTGTCTTGCTCTTCCCACCCTCCTCCTCTGCTGCCCACCCTGGGAGTCAAGCAGCTCTCCATTCCACAGTTCACAGCATCATGATGGTGTGATCATTTAATTTCATCATTTAATTATGTCATCATTTAATTATTTGTTTTCTATCCTGTCTCAGCCTGTATCTGTCCTCAATGATGTGAATTACGTGAATGAAGTCACTGAAAATATTGTGTAGGCTTTCACACTGATTTCTTGGCAACGAGTTCACAGGAACCCAGGTGTTAATAGAGCTCAGGGTTCTTTAGCATCACTACTTAAGTGTTCTGATCTCAGTCCATAGAAGATGGTCAGGCTTTAACACCTTTATTCAAATAGTAAATAAAGACTCAGAGACAAAGATTTATTTCTTATATTACATGCACAACAATCAGCATTGGATTTGGGAATTTGTGTCATTAACAATTCCCCCTTCTTCAACTCATTTATTCTTCCCTTCCTTTGCTTCCATGATGGACATCACATCGCCACCAGGAATAAAGGAGTAAAAAATTTATTTCACATTCCTCACCTCCTGTTCCCCTGTCACATACCCAGCAAGCATGAATAAAATAAATAAGAATGTCACTGGCATATGATTTAAATCCCATGGGTATAAGGTTAGGGACAGCCAATTGATCACAGATCAAATCAGGTCTTCTTGAGCTACTACGTTTTTTTCATCAACTCCATTATATATGTGCATGTTCAATGATATTTTATTTTCCACTTTCTTTTATATTTACCAAGCTCTTTGATATAATAATTGTCTCTAACACAATCCAAGGGCAAATAGAAAACATTATTGATGAGGTTCACTAGCCACTTAGGCTAGTAATCAGCACCACTGGCAACAACACCAAGAGCAAGTCAGCATTTTGTTAGAAAACATCTTGCTAGGGTCTCCTTCCCCCGGTCTGTGTGTGTTCAGGGAATGGCCCTTGGACCCCTGTTCAGAACAATGCCTTCCAAGAGGAAGCATTTAGTAAATGTTCACTGATGAATGAATGAGTGGGGCAAGATGGTAGATCATTGTTGGATAATATTTTTGTATTTCAGAACCCTATCTGTCAGCATTTAATTTAGTAATTTCCCATTTTAATAACTATTCTCTTACTTTCTCTCTGTAATATGAAATTTAACTTGTGTATCTTTGTTGTGTCTACTATAGCAAAGTATATGGTGTTAAAGTGGGTAAGAGAAAATATTTCTCTTCAAGAAGTTAATACTTCAGTATTAACTCAAGCTAATACTCAACTACTAATTGCATTTGGATAAAGAAGTGAATAAAAATTTAAGAACAAGAAAATGCATACATAGTACAAGATAGAGTAAAGGAAATATTAGAAGGTAGTTACTTTTACAATTTCACTGAGAGGCTTGAAGGAGGAAAATATCCTCAGGGGCTTCTTGCAGCAGGAACACCTTTTAGAATTCTTAGAAATTTGAGTGAAGGTACAGAAAGAATTGATAAAGTCAGAAGATCATCAGGAAACAAGTCACTGATGTAAGAGTCTGGGCTATTAGCAGTGGAGCTGTAGAGGAAATTAACATGGGAATAGTAACACATGCCATTATGATACATTATCATTTTTACTTGCACTGTCTCCCAAAAAGTTTATGTGTATAGGGCTTGGAGTTTTAGAAGATGATTGGGTCATGGGGCACTGTACTCATCAGTATGTTGATTAATCCACTGAAGAGGGGCTGGTCAGGAGAGGTGGGTTCCTGGGAGCATGACTTGGAAGGGTATATAACTCCTTCCCCAACTCTGTCCTCTACCCTATTCTTATTTTTTTTTCTTTTTCCTTTTTATCGGTACCAGGGATCAAACTCACGACTGCCTGCTTGCAAGGCAGGCGCTTATGCCGCTGAGCTAAATCCCTAGCCCCCCACCACCCTATTCTTTCTGGCTGCCGTGCCATGAACAGCTTTCTTCTGATAGAGCCTTCCTATTTTGGCATCAGCTGACTATAGATTGACTCTTCTAAAACCAGGAGCCAACATTCACCCCTCCTCCTTTAAGTTTTGGGGGTCAGGTATTTTGTCCCAGTGTTGAGGAAAGTGATTAAAACATCATTTCATCTTATAGGAGAAGGGGCTGAAATGCTAGAAAATGAATAATCCATTCCATATCACACAGGTGCAAGAGACAGTACAGAATTCAAACTTATTACCTTGGTGCTAATGCTGAAATTTTAATCTTTATGGTTCAGTCCTGGCATGAGGGCTACATTCTTCTTGGTCCATTGCCTCCTTGCTGTTATGCAGGTCTAGGTCCACTCTGAGTCTTCTTGAATCCCGGGAAGCTTATACATCTCTCCTGTTCCTGTCTGGATGATCTTATTGATCCAGAAAACAGTTCTCTGCTGAGATGATGTCTGTGCAATCTCAGGCATTTCATAGGGATTCAGTGTGTATGAAATTCCTCTTCCTTTAGTGGACCCAGTTTATAAGTAGTATTGCTGATATTTAGTGGTGTGTGTTGTATTAGCTGTACCATTAGTCAAAATATTTCCACATCAGTTTGTAAAGGAATCTCACCTTTTCTGCTGCTCAGAGAGCCAGGACCTTTATTTAGTACCTTCTAGGTCCTCTGTGAGCAAGCATCGAACGAGTATTGTCTGATGCAACCAGGGATCTCTAGGATTCAGTGCTGAGCTTTGTTCTGGATGTGTTCAGATTGTTTGGGACCCATAAGTTCTGGCTGTTCAATATTTCAAGTGTAATTCCCTGATCTGTTCATTTCTAATATCGTCTAGAGCTCCTGGGATCTGTTTTCCACCTTATCCCATCACCTGTAATTCTTTTGGAAGAGCCCTGCAAAGATGGTAAATTGTTGCTCACCAGCTGATATTGTTTATGTTTATCATGTGTTATGGCTTTGAGAAATATACAAGGTGATGTGTTAAATGTAGATTTTGGGGAAAGATTATTGTCTCTGTAAGTGTATTTCCTACATGGAGTTGCTAAGTCACTGCTACTATTGGTTTTTAGTCAGTTCTAAGATGCTTAGTTACAGTTTTCATTGCTAGGGCAAAGTACTCAACACCTACAAATTAAAGTTTGAAATATGTATTTTAGTTCACATTTTGTAGCGGTTCAGTCCATGGTTTGCTGGTTTCAAGGCAGGGCAGCATGGCAAAAGGATGTGACAGAGGAGAAACAGCTTGTCATAGAAGACAGGAAACAGAATTCCTTTTCTTTCCCTTTTTATTCCATCCAACCTATCGGTGGTTTCTTGCCACATCCAGGGTGGGTTTTTCTTCTTCAGTAATGCTGTCATCAACCCTCAGAACTATTCTAAATCAATCAATGGTCTAAGTCAGTATCACAAGCCTATAATCCAGTCACTTCTCCAAAATCCTACCTAGGAGTACATGAGGCTTTAGGGGAACATCTAGATGTAAGCCATAACAGATGCTTCTCTTTTTGTTATCTCTAGCTGTGTCCACCAGCCCTGTGGGAAGCTGGTCAGCTGTGTGCCATTGCTGCTTGCTCACACGGACATGGTGAACTGTACCTCAAGCAGCCCAGGTAACATGAAGTGTGCTATCACCTGTCAAAGGGGATTTGCCCTTCAGACCAGAAATGGGCAGTACCTGAGGCCCATTCAGGTGAGTTGGAAGCCCATACTCATCACAACCAAGCTCCTAGGGCATGAAGCTACTTATACCCTTTCCCCTAGTTTGACTGGGGAAGGACAAGTGTTTATAAGCCATTCAAAAGGAAAAAATGGCTGGAACTGTAACATGCAAAAAGAAGCGTGACTTACTAATAATGCAAGGTGTATAAAAGATTTGCAAGTCTATTTATGAGGTTATGAATTTGCTCTTTGGTTGGGCAGTCAACATGAATGCTTATTCTGTTCTCCCTTGTTTTCATCTTCATGCCAGAAATGATGTTCCCTACTTTTAACTGAGATTAGAATGGAAAGATATAGACCCATTCATCATTTTCAGGCAAGATATATTGTAATCAATCTGTGATTCCTTCCAAGAAGATTGGAGAAATACAGCAAGATTTCACCGCAGAAGTGTTAAATCTATTACTAAGGCAGAGATTCTATCATGCTATAAGCTTTTGGATGAATTTTCTACATTTCTACATTCTACAAGCTCCATTCCAAGTTTCTATAACACCATTTCCAAGACTTCAATGTAGTTTGAAGATAAGAGAATATATTGGTTCAGATCGTATTTCAAAAGACAGGTTTGAATGAAATTTCAATTGTACTATGTACTAAGCATATAACTTTAAGTTAAACCAAATAAAAGAAACTCTTTAAGCTTATTTCCACATTTATAAAACAATAGAAATGCAAGAACTCATTTCATTGAGTTATTAACATGACTTGCTGGAAATAATTTAAAAGCTTCCAGTAAAGTGATAGTCACATGTCAATGGTTAAGTTGCCATTATCATCAACATAATTATGTCGTCCTATGAACTTTGTTCTCCAATTTTGTTTTAGCAAGATTGCAACACTTTACAAAGGAATTTAAAACATGAAACCAACCTTTAGAAAACATGACCATATTTTGAGATAAAAAGGGAAGCATTAGGCAAAAGATAATAGGGTTCAAGGAGAGAACAATGAAGATGTATTATCAGAAATGAGTAGTGTGACTGTTAGATTTAAACAGTTTGGAAGATTGGAGTTTTAAAAATAATTTCTTGTCAGTTGTTTGCTTAATGGGTTGCAAACACATGAAAGTATTTCACTTGCTTAAAATGGTTAGAAAGACACAGCTTTGAGTTTCAGAGGTCTTAAATTCAGCCTAGAAATTGCTTTGCTGTCTTTTAAAGAACTAACTTAATTGGTCTAGGGTACTTTAGTTAAAAAACTGCTCTTATAATCTGTTCTTAGCTCACCTCAACTCAGGTGAAGTATGTGTGCCTTGAAATAAGTTAGAAAGTGTAGAAAAGAACAAAAATGTAGGAACTAAATATCCTTGCATGATATATAAAGCAGAGAGAAGCAAGCACAATGTTTACAATGCATTAAAATTAGGAGCAACTTAAGACAAAATGGATAATACCTAACAAAGCCAGGAGGAAAACCAGGCAATGTGTGCAGAATTTGAGAGGCATTCTTTAAATGATTAGTTGCTTGTGGTTTTAGCCAGACTTCGCTGTGTAGCGTGTATGGGACAGGATCTGGTTGGGAGCAGAAGATGGGAGCTCACTGTTTGCCAACCATATGGTGGATTCAGCCACAGAGCTCTGCTGCTGACTGACCACTCCTGTCACCCGAGGCTGGCCCCGTGAAGGACACGATACAAGCCCGCCTCATGATCACAAGACAGTGGGAATATTTGCTTGTTGTTGACACAAGAACTAAAGCTAAGTAGAAAAATGTGTTTGGATTTGACTTGGATCTTTCTGGCAGGCAGCAGGGAAACACTGGGAAGCAGGGACGAGCTACAGCCAGGAGCCAGTGTCAGGGGCAGCAGGTGCCTTCAGCAATCATTTGACATTTGGCTGTGGTGCCACTCTGGTCTCTGAAATAACCCTCTCTGTCTATGAGCTTGAACCCAGTGCTAAAGTGGCTGCTATGCTTTTCCCAAACAAGCCATGAACTCCAAGTTTTCTAGGTCTCATTCTATCTCTGGCGTAGACACCTTCTTCTCCCACCTCCCCTGAGTTGCTGCAAGGCGTCGACCCTCTTACAAGGCCAATCCCTGTGTTACACCCTGGCCTCAAGTGCTCTGCCTTCCTGCCCAGGGCAGGCAACCCCTCCTCCAGTTCCCACAGTGTTGCCCTCCTGCCCCCACATGGCAGCAAATGATGTGGCTTTGCATGCAAGCATTTATATTTTTTTCTTCCTGGATTCCAGTTTTCTATATCATCTACTTTATTTTTGACATTCACTATATTATATTCTGTCCAATAATTACAGAAATAGGAATAAGTTTTTTAAAATAACACAAAAATGTATGCCTTGACTTTTCTTTTTTTGAAAGAGAGAGGAGTCAATAGTCTAGGCTGGCCTCCAACTCATAATCCTCCTACTTCAGCCCTCAAGTGCTGCAATTACAGATGTGCACCACCACATGTGACTTGGATTTCCTTCTTTACTTCCTTTTTACCTTTTCTCTTTTCTCCTTCTTTCCATTACCCTCCTTAGCAAGTGTTTCAATATGTGGTTTACTCCTTTAGTAGATGTTCAGCTCCTTAAGGACAACTTGTTTAGTAGAGGACATCTTGAGTATCTGGCATTTCTAAGTACTCAACAAGCATCTCCTCAGTTAGTAGCATCCAGATCGAGGGTGGCCCCAGAAAAGGTTGGAAGAGCTCCCATTTAACCACAGGGCGTAGAAGATGCATTGTTTGTCTTAACTCTCACCCCTTCTTAGGCACTATGCACCTTTCTCAGTGGAGGTGACCATTTTCATTTTCTGTTTGTCAGACTGACTTAATAAGGGTGCCAGTAGGAAATAATATGCCAGGTTCAAAAGTAGGCAATTCACAAAAATTTAAGAAAAGCATGGGTAAATATAGGAAATCACAGGCGGTGGTGTGGTATTCCAGGGTGAAGGGGCTTGAATGTCACCCTTCAGCCTGAAATATTGGCTGTAGGGAGCAGCAGAACCAATGGATGAAGGAGCAGCAGGCTTGGGAGGGCAGCCCTGGGTGGAACTGACCTGCTGTAGCACTTCTCTGTGGAGGACAAAGAAAGAGCAAGTCCCCAGGCTGCCCTCATCTGTCTCCCTCTCTAAGCATCTCCTGCTACTGTGTCCCAGGACAGAGTGTAATCACAAGAGATCCACAGGGGACATGATCTTTGGGCACATCACAGCGCAGAGAGGAGCTGAGAATAGATCTGGACAAACAAGGGGAGGGCACTGCTATTTACTCACAGGCTCTTTCTTCATTGTCACACCTGGGTACCGTGAGCCTATACATTCAAACAGTGATGAGTCGACCGGGAGAAAGGCATAATAGTTTTCCTGACTTGAATGTATGAACAAATGACTACCAGGACTCTTCCAAAGTCTAAAAACTTCCGGTAACCTATGCAAATGGCATTGACAGGGGCAAATTCTCTATTTCTAGAAGGAGATCCTGCTCACGTGTTCTGCTGGGGTCTGGGACCGGGATGTGAGCTGCATGCCTCTCGACTGTGGCATCCCTGACCCGTCTTTGGTGAACTATGCGGACTTCTCCTGCTCAGACGGCACTGACTTTCTGAAACGCTGCTCCATCTCTTGTGTGCCACCAGCCAAGCTCCAAGGTATTGTCTGGGCAATCAGGCAGTTACCCCCTGTTCTCTGTGGGGAACTTCGGGACTTTCTTCTTTATACCACACCCTTCTCATTGGCTCCCTCATGACACCTGCTCCTGATAATACAGACAAAGTCCCAAATGGCAATGCCATCCTTTGGGCCTGATTGCCTTAAAGGATTTCTTGAATCAGGATCATTTATGGAAGAGGCTTAGATTTTTCTTTGTTTTTGTTTGATTTGTGCCTCCCTCAACCCCTAACCAAGTTGACCAATTAACACAATGGTTTTGATTATATTAATAAAGTAGGTATACTTTATTATGTGCATTTTGACGTTTAGTTTTTACAGACATTCCACGGATCAGTTTTGCTTTGTTCTGTATTATAGATGAGAAGAACAGAGAGTTGTATCAGTTATTATTGGATGTAATGTTAGGGAAGAACACGGGGTACACTTTGGCCTAATTGATCCTGATAGTTTGCTCTTTACCTCTCCAGGCTTCTCAGACTTTGGCATTTGTAACATTTGCCATAAATGTAGATTTCCCAACCTTACTCTGAGAGATTCTAGTTTACTTTGTTTAGAATGGGCTGGTGCAGCTTTTTGAGTAGATTCATGGACTGCCCTCAGAGAAACCAAGCATTACACTGAGACCTGAGATGTGGTGTTGTAGTAGAATTCTGAATCCAAATGGCTAGGGTTCAAATCTTAATTCTGCTCTTTTAGAGGGTGGGAAAATTACTGAACCGCAATTTCTTCATCTGGCTGATAGTCTATTTCAAAGGTTGTTTGTGATTTGGAATTTACAAATTTAATACACATAAAATGCTTTAAACAGTGACTGGTACATAGTAACTATGACAAAAATGTCATACACTATTATTTTAATGCTGTCTGTGTTACAATCACTGCTGTATTTTTTATTATTTTTGAGTAGGAAGGAAGGTAATGATTTAGTTCATAGTCCTTCTAGATGCAATTTATATGACCTCTTTCCTTATAAAACACCACAATGGATGCTCTGTGGGTAATAAGATACAGGAGGAACATTTGATGTAGATTATAGAGACTCCGCTCAAAAAAGGAGACTGTGACTTTTGAAGAATTTTAATGCTCTGACAGATTTTCATGCTTTTGACTGTTCACTCCACTTTCTGAGCACCCTGTATTTCTCTTTTTTGGAGTCAGGACTGAGCCCGTGGCTGACCTGCCTTGAAGATGGGATATGGTCACTTCCTGAAGTCTACTGCAAGGTGGAATGTGACGCTCCCCCTGTCATTCCAAATGCCAACTTGCTCCTGCCTCGCTGTATGAGGGGTGGTCACGACGTGGGCACTGTCTGCAGATATGAATGCAAACCAGGCTACTATGTGGTGGAGGGAACAGAGAGGAAATTCAGGAAGTAAGTGGCAGTGTTTTCAGGCTCCATTGTCTCATGACCCTCAAACCTGGCTCATATTTCCTCATTTGTAAAATCGCACGTCATTCCTCGGGAAATAGTGGGAAGATCTTTTGGGATACCTACTGTTTGTTGTATTTGTTTCGGTATAATCTCTCTTCATGTGTGCATTTATATTCTCCGGTCCTAACAGGCAAGCGACACTTTTCTTTTTTATTTTTAAAGACATCGTCTCCTGTAGGAGATGCCATAGTTTCAGCTATATGGTTTTTAAAAGAATTTCTGTCCTGGTCGTTATTTTCTTTGTAATTAATTGTCAGGTCCACTAAGCATTATTCATGGCACTGGACTCCAGATCTGCTCTGCCATTTGGCTTGTGCCAAAACTGCCTGGTGTGGTCAGTGATCCAAACACTTGCTAGGTAGTTGTGTCACAGTGGGGATGTTTCATTGTCTGCCTCAGTTTCCTCATCTCTAAAATAGAGATGATGATGATGATGATGATGATGATGATGATGATGATAGCTACCTAGTAAGGCTGATATAGGTGCTAATTGAGTTATCAGTGCGTTTAGTTTGAAAACATAAAATGCAAAATAGTATAGTTATTGATTTTCTGTTATAATCTTTCTGCTTTTCCCCCCTGAATTAGATGGACTCACAGTCACAGAGTCAAAGCCAGAAATGCCTTGCATCTGAAGGCATGGGGAATAAGAATGGCAAATATTTTATAATATAATTTAAAATAATAGGCTCTCAAGGGGGTCTTCCTAGGACTCAAATGCTGGTCTTTCCTTTACCTGCCAAGAAATCTCAGCTAAATGACTTTAC
The DNA here is from genome assembly GCF_034190915.1 of Cavia porcellus. NCBI lineage: Eukaryota > Metazoa > Chordata > Mammalia > Rodentia > Caviidae > Cavia > Cavia porcellus. Next base: position 9,409,513 of record NW_026947512.1, on the reverse strand, counting down.
CATTTGTGTCTTGGACTCCTTTTTAAAGCTGGGTAAATGCTCTTGAGCAGAGGGCTGAGCTGAGAACTGAACAAGAGAACAGATACCCATTACAGTGCCTGGCTCATGTCAAAAACTTTGTAAACATTTTTAGAAAAGAATAAAACTTTTAACAAACATACAAGTTTTTCAGAATAAAAGAAATTCTTTTTATTTAGTAAGTAGTAGATGTTCTTCCCATACTGTGTATAGGTACAGGAGAAAATCAAACCCATTTCTTACCTAGGGTTCAGTTCAAACCATGAGCATAAATTTTATGTTTTAAGATTTTTTAACTATCAAAATCCAAGCCATGGCATTACCAATGCTGCTGCAGCTATAACCTTTGCTTATACGCTAGACTTCTTTAAGGAAGAAAATAATATCAAAAATCTTATCCTTTGGCTTGCACCCACTCTTGGTATGCTGTTGACTCTTTAGCCATGTTAACATGGAAATTATAGAATGTTGGCCTGGTCCTGGCTACTTCATCCTTAAAAAAGCCTGGACTCAAACATGCGAAGAGAAGAACAAATCCTCTTCCTGCCCTTACAACCAGAGGAAATAACCAGGTTGATTAGAACATGAGTGATAATGATGAAAAATTCATAGCAGGTGGCCCCTGTGCTTCAGGGGACCCTATTAAGCGCAGTGAACAGTTACACAATGGAGAACCCATTGCAAGTGAATTTCATAGGATCTAGGTGCTATTCACTTAGGTGCACACCTACAGGCGGTGAGTGCCCAGCAGTCTTCAAGTGAGGATGGTATGTAGCTGCTGTTTCCTGCTTTCCCCCCATCTTTTCTGGTCTGGCTTTTAATGCACTAGCAGTCACTTTGGATATCTGCAGAGCCGAACAGTGAAGAACAATTGACGGAGACAGAAATGTATCAGGACATGACAGGGTAGAGAGCTGACTGCCAGTTGTCTAGGCCTGAAGCTGATCTTCTTGGTGGGCAAAATGAACTTTCCTTCCAGAACTCTGGGTTTTCTGTCTCAGTCTGAAAACCCCGAGGCAGGGGCACTTAAGAACCATGTGTGGACCCAGCTTTTCTGGCTGAGAAACTGGATGCTTGCATCACAAAATCAGCAACAGTTTTGGCTTAAACATTTACATTCGCAAGCACCATGCTAAGGAGAGATTAAATTATTTACTGTCCTGTGTAAACCGATTAAATCTTAGTTTACACCTGTTTATATAGTAGGCGACGATTGGTAATCAGAAGTTTGCACAGCAGGCGTAAATCACAGTCACTTGCCACTTGTGTTTATCCAATGAAATATGTCCACCTTGTTCCTCCCTGGAAAAAGCCCAGTGTTGTACAATTGGGCCCCTAAAATTCTTCTTAGGACATACACACATGAAGAGAAGAAACTGAGAAAATCAGGCAGGGAAACCACCTGGAGAGAGCAGGCACATGTTAGTGTATGCATTGTACAATGTATAGTAGGGGGACAAACAAATACTTGATGGTTAGATCTGCAATTTGTGTGATTCTGAACAATGTATTCAATGTATTGGGTATTAGTTATCTGTCACACAAAGGCTACTAATTATTTGTATTCAACATCATTCTTCTGAGGCTGAAAGTTGTATATCATACTAAAAATGTTTTATAAACTAAAGTTCCATACACATGCTATGTTAGGTATTGCTGTTGCTCATTTCTTTAAAAATAAGGAAGCAACTACCAGAATAACAGTCAAATGCATTCTCTTCCTGATTCTTCCAAACTCCATTGTAGGGTAAGTGCTAGCCTTGACTTTCTCTGAGATCCCTATTCCAGCTTTGGCCCACTCCACCTAGAATCAGCAAGGAAGGCACATTTTCACATGCACACTCTGTACCCAGCTCTGGGACAGGGATGAGAAAGACACAGGAATGAGACCTAGTGAGACACATCTCAGAAGTGAATAAGCTCTGTTTCTATGCCATAGTGGGTTTCACCCTCCTTGAGAGTCTTCTTCCTTGGTTCTGTTCCTTCTTGTGCCCGATTTTTTTTCTTCTTCTCCACCTCTTTCCAATTTTCTTTTCTGGCTCTTGCCCTCTGCCTTTTGCTTCTGTGTTGGGATTTCTGAGTTCTTTTTTCTCTCTTGATCTATACATTTGTCCAGGATAAAGCTCCTTTAGCTTCGATGACTGCTCTTGTGCTGATGATTCCTAAATCCATACCCACCACTGTGAACTCTTCCCTTAAGGGAAGGCCAACTACCTACAGTTATCCTGCCTGCACCTCCAGCTTTTGATTCTACAGAGAAGTTCATAATAATTCATTTCAGGTCTGGTCATCTCTTTGTAGCAAAAATAAAAATAAAAAATCTTCATAAGAACTCAAATTAAGTTATAATGTTTTCCTACATAAAAATGAATGATGAGTTGTTCTTTAGATCGATAAGACAGCCCAAGAGAAAACATTTCCATGATCTTGTATGATCTACCTTGTTAATTTCTCAAGTCTTGGGCCCCCACTGGCTTCCCCAGGAGACCACTTCTCCCCATTTACACACCTGCGTTAGCACAGGCTCTGATGCCACCGAGCTACTTTTATATTGCCATGCCTCTGTTCCTTCACACATGCTATTCCTCTGCCCAGAACTTGTTCTTGATCTTTCTCTTGGCTGATTCTTATTCTCTTGTGTTTGGCGGTGGATGATATTTATTTCAGGAAGCCCATCAGATCCTCCAGACTGAGGAAGAACTATTGCTCATGCTTCCATTGCATAGGGTAACATCATCCAATCCCCTGATCATCAATAATCTAATTACTGTCCTACATTCTCCAATGGATCATACATATTCTGCCTAGCATCTTGTGTATCATGGCATGCATATTCACTTGCTGGTACTCCGGACTTTCTGAATTGAGGAAAAACATGTTAGGATATTGATATTAAAGTTGATGCTAAAAAATGGTGAAAAAGATTTTTCTTATTGGATGATTGAAATCCTTAAGGATTTTAAATATGAAGAAAACTGTAAAGTTATTCTTGTATGTTTTTCTTATTATTCCCTCCTTTCCCCCGACTTTTTTTTTTTTGGTTACCGGGAATCCAACTCAGATTTTTGTGTCTGCCAGGCAGGCGCTATGCCACTGAGCTGTATCTCTGGCCCTCATGTGTGTTTTTCTGTTTTTCTTTTAACAATTTTCTCTGCCACATAGAGGGAATGGTCAACTCTCCAAAGACATTTTTAATTTTATTTATTCAACAAACATTTATACTTATTAGCATAACTCCGTACAAGTTACTGGTAATAGAAAAAAGATGGACATCTTAACAAGCTCACTGAAGCAATGCTTCTCATACTTGGCTGAATGTAGAATCACCCAGGCAGATTCTACAAATCTTACTGTCCATGTCTTACCCCAACCAATTACAGACAGTCTCTGACTCACCATGGTTCCACTTAAGGTTTTTTTTTTTTTTTTTTTTTTACTTTATTACATTGTGAAAATGCTTATGTACTCAAAAGAAACTACATTTCAAATTTTGAATTTTACTTTTTTGCTGGGCTAATATTGTATGTGTCTTGTCCATAGTACACTGTATTTGTATTGGCTATCTGTGATGTCCAATAGGTTTGTTATGCTATTGTAGGCTTTACTGGCCTACAATACTTCCAGTTTATGAAGGATTTATTGGGATGCAGTCTCCTACATGTCAAGGGACATTTGTACACCAGTATCTCTGGAGTAGGACTCAGATATCAGTATCTGAAAAGGCTGCCCAATTCCCTCCAGTGTGAAGCCAAGGTCAAGAGCTAGACCAGTGGAACCTTTGGTCTTTTTAAAACAATATCAGTAATGAGATTTGACTCTCCTAATGAAAAAAAAAACCCAGTAAACTATCTCTTTTCAGAATTAGTACATCAGCTTTTTGCAAGGCAGAGTTCTACATGTCACTTTGATAATTATTTATTTTTGAAGGCACCAGAGAAAGTATGAGAAGTGTAGCTTGAAAGAAGCTGCAAAGTTTCTAGTTTTCAGAAGTCTTTACTCTTCACAATGTCTAATCAGCACAAACTTTCCTGAAGAAAAAAGCTCTTTTTTCTTCTATGCAATTTACTTTCACAAACACATCATCATTAATCATTTCTTTGTTGTTTCATTAATTTGACTTCCTAGGAAGCGAAAATAAACGTGCTTGACTTATATTTCATCAAAAAGACCATATTAAACTCTCCCTTATCTTTCACTTCCATGGTCTCCTTTTTCTCATTACGTGTTATCTTTCCGTGTGAAGGTTGGGGTAACCTCATTAAGGCCCATACTTAATTTAACTTCCACATTATTCCAGTCCTATAGGTTTGCTTAGACAATCTTTCCTGAATAAGTCATTAGACGTTCTTGTATTAGTCATCAAGATGCCATCTGTAAGGTGTTGTGATAACCACCTCTCCTTGAAGGTAATTGCAAACAGCAATCTTTTCTGAGGTTATCCATGATATCAACTTTACCAAAGCACATATATCTATTTAAGATCTATAAACATAACTGCAGATCAGTCTGCAACAAGTAGTCCTCATGTTCTGATTGCTTGCTGTTTAGTAAGTGTGTACTGCTAAGTGCCTTCAGTGTACAATGATGCATGACGTGTACATGGATGGATGCCTTGTCTGATCTTCCTTTGGGGAAAGAGCCTCACATAGGCTAGAACTGAGCCTGCAAACTTGACCTTTCTCCCCCCACACACAAAAGACTGTTTCTGTAACACAGAGTGAGTAAACCTAAAACGTGGGCTATGTTCTGTTGGTTGGATGAGGGTAGGTGATGATATGTTTGTGAAGTATTTGGCATAGTTTTCCTTTACATTTTTTGAATTTGTCATTCTTTTTTCATGACAATAAAGCATTTTTGTTTTTTAATAAAATAACAGTACAACAAGTTGCGATATGGTAGCATTGGATTTAAAGTGTAGTAATATATCTTTTAGTGTGGTTCTCTTCCCTATTCCACGTGACACTCCTCAGTCTTTTCAGAGTATGGCAAAGTAGTTTTTCCACAATCACTCAGCTGGTACATGGCAAAGTTGGAATTAAAGTCATTCTAACTCAGCATCTGTGAGCGTAGCTAATAGGGCTTTGGGTTTTGAATGCATTACTTCATTGCTCTGGGCCTCTTTTTGCACACTTGTAAAATAAGGTTTTGAGTGGGGTTTTTTTTGGGAGTCTGTGTTTTATTTTCTTTATCAACAGAATAAATAAGAAGAGCTAGCATTTTGGAATAACACTGTGAAGACAAGTGATATATAACAATTTAGTAGCACCAGGGAAAAATCAGTGATTATTGTAAGCACAGATATACCACCAGTATGAATGCAGCATAGAATGTGTAGGCAGTGTTGGGGTGATTTTTGGGAAATTCTTGGTCTAAATGAACTAAGTGTTAGTCTCTCCTTTGGATGGGGTTCAGTCAGTCATTCTTCATTCACACCCAAGAGAACTGGATTTAACCCTCCCTTCAAGATAGAATATTAGGAAATTTTTCTGAGATTGATAAAATTCAGTTTAAAATTAATCAGTACCCCAAAATTTCTAATGGAGATAAGTGCTGAGAAAGGCTCCTTCCCCTACATGTATTTTCTGGATTAGTAGTTAATCATATAGCTTTTGAACGTAGCAAGATCTAAATTTACATTGCAACTTTGCTGTTTAGTAGTAATTCTTATGCTTGTGCTGAATATCATTATTTGAATTTATGAAATAAAAACAGTCGGAGTACTTACATGTTCTTATGACGATTAAATGAGAAAATAAGTACAAAGAACTGAACACAATATCTGGTCATATCTTAATATACCATTTGTCACTATTACCACCATCCTCACCATCGCCAACCTGGTTACCAGCAGCTTAATGCCACTTAGAAAGTCTAGTTGTTACCTGGAGCACCTTTTGGTGTCAAAGAGAAACCTCTTTAACAAGAGATGCTATTCTCTCCCACCTGTTGTGGGTTCCTACACTCCAGTAAAACAGAGAGACAAAGGTAGCTGAAACTGGCATCAAAGCTGAGGGGTGGGTGCACAGGTCTTCAGTTACCAGAAGGAGAAAAGTGCATTTGTGTGCATATTAAAGAAACATACATCGAAACAGAAAACTTACGAATTTTTTAAAAGGAGCCTATCTCTCCTTGACTCAGAACACTGCTTACTTCTTGACTGCCTACTGTCAACTCAGTGAATTATTGGAACAATGCAGCAGCTTCAAGAGGACCATGAAAAGAAAAACAGGGGATCTGAAGAGGGAAAGAAATGGAAATGAAATAGTAAATATTGATGTACATACTTCAAAAATTAGTGTGCGCAAACAAATTCAGGCTGGTCTGGAAAAACAAGAGCCACGGCATGTCTTGGAGTTGTTACCTAGATTTTTAAGCTCTTGATTTTCCTTTGAACAATAGCCAGAATCTTTGAAGTCTGACTGCCTTTATCCTACTAAACGAAGGGGAGAAAAATCTTGGCTAATGAACTACAAATGTGTAGTAAGACAAAACTAAAACCCCTGAAATATTGTTGATTTAGAACTTTAAGAAAATTACTAACATAATTTACCTAATTTTTGAGTTCTGTGTTTTAACACTGTGTATGTGTGTGACTGTACGTGTGTACAAATAGGTGCTAAACCCATATACATGTATGCACGTGCTATTTATAATTTGCAAAAAAAGGAAAAGACTGTAATCTCTATGTACACTTCTGCATCTGTAAGAAATAGAAATTTGTTTTCTTTCCATTGAGGCTTTGTCTAGCTTTATAATTAGTGTTTATAGTAAATACATTTAAAGTTTATCCTTGGAATCCTCACTTCTCTTGCCATTGTAGGATAATGTGAGCTTTAATTTAATTTATTACAGCCTCTTTCGGCTTCAAAGTACATGAACCTTCTCCAAGCCTTGGCCACTCAAATATACACCTGGGTACAGGCCAGCCCACTGCTGCAGACTTTGCAGAGCTGGTGATTGGCACAGAGGCCCGCACTTAAACACAGTGCTTGCTGGACTCATAAATTTCTCTGTGACTTTCAGTTCTGAGCTAGGGAGCACCTTATTGTAAAACTCTGCTTCACACTGATTGTTAATTTCTCTGTTAATAAAAAAAAGTTAAGCCTCACTTAATAGCTTAATTGTTAAATAGAAACCAACACAGATTTCTTTCTTTCCATTTTTATACTGTTTTTTTTTTTTTTTCTATTGCCTTCTGTGTCTCAAGCTCTGCTAAATCTTTCTTCAGCCAACCAGGTGAGCAGTTTGGTGGTGACCTTGCGTTGCTCTTTGAAAGTGGCAGATGGCCAGGCCAAGCAATTCATGAGTTGTTTCCTACGGGGTTCTGGGTAGTACCGAAAACCTGAAGATTTAGATAGAGTATGAATACTGAGTAGAACGTTAATGTTTCATACGCATAATACTTACAGAGATAGAGCAGAGTAGTGTGGTTGAATAGATCTTTTTTATTATTATAATTATTTAGAAAGAAACAAAAAACATGGAGAAAAAGAGTAGAAATAATACAGAATTACAGAAAAATAAACAAGAAGAAATCACTAGTTGATAAATTACATATTGTCGTCTTAGTAATAGTTGTTCAGGTTACAAAATTAAAGCATACAAAGTGACACTCAAATAGTGACACTGCCAAAAGTTCTGCTCAATGATCCAACAAAAACTTAGTAATATGGTTATCAGTCCTACACATTTGTTTTTTTATCTTAAAGAGGGTAAGATTAAACATATCAAAGCAGAACAAAACAGTTCATAAAGACACAATTTAAAGAAACACAGATTTCAAAGCAAGTCCACTGGAGATCTTCACTGTCTATCTTATTGTCTCTAGTTTTTTCCAAATAGTTGTCCCCACCTTCGCACACATTGAATACATACTGCATATGATAGAACTAATCAAATCATTACAGGTTGATGAAGGCTTTTTAGGTCTTCAAGATCTGACACTGGGGAAGTAATAATGACTACCATAATGTCTCTCATTCTCTTTGTAGTAGCTGTCCTTATCTTTACATATACTGAAATTGAACTTAAGAGACTAGACTAATATCACTCTAAACAGTGAATAATAGTATTGTTAGATTTTATATCATAATGTTACAGAATTAGCATTGGGTTTCTTAGTGTATCTTCTTCAGAGTATCTATTCATTACATCTTGCATTATATAATCTGTTCCCGTAAATAGTTTAAAAAATTCTTCCCATGTGTGAATTTCTACATGTATATCTATCTTCTCTGTATTATAGGGAAAAACAGATCATTACAAGACAACAAAACAAATTGCTAGGAAAATATGCAATGAAAAAGACACATAAGACCACAATATTAGTAGTTACTATGCTTTCTCTTGTTATTTTCAATAGACTTGTCCACACCATCAGGCTTAATACAGTTAAGGATAGTATTATATAGCTATTTTTATGAAAACACAACTTTGAAAACATTGTGGGAATTGAGAGCAGTTAATAATCAAAACCGGTATGGATATCTTTTACATCTTATCATCTTCAGAGTAGTTGCCTCTACTTTTAGACTTCATACTATCAAGCATACCAAATTCGAATAAAATCAGCCAAGGTAAGGTTGAATAGATCTTTTGATCATCCTTGCTGGTCAATAGTTTCCGCTTTCTATTGACCATGAGTCATTCATTGTGTTACATGCTTTAAATACACTAGCTGATATGAACTAATAATGCTGTGAGAAACATATAATTATGTCATTTTTTCACAGAAATAAAACAAAGGCCAAATAACTTTTCAAGGGGGAGATGTATTGCGAACTTAGGTTGCAGTTCTAGCATAGTCTTCTTGTTCAACTATTTGCATCTGTTCTCAGAACCTCTGTCATACTTCCTGATGAGAATCACCCAGGATGGCCACTAAAAGCCTGCTGAAAGCTGCTGTGACTCCTACTCTTCAGCCAAGAGAGTGCTCACTGGCCCTTTTCCTTTCATTGTACAGCAGAGGATTGAAGTCAGGAGGACGCAGCACACACCTGTGCCCATTCCCAGTTCTTAGGTGTGTCACAGCTTTCTAGAAAGGCCTTTCTGGTTCATGCAAGTATCTTTGCTTTTTTACCATGCAACAGTAAGAGACAGTGGTTGACTATAGAGGTTTCTAAAAATGAAAGAATCTGCCTTCTGAAAATGATTTTCTACAGTTGGTTGTCCATTTTGGCAATAATTTTGTCACAATAGACTCCTCACCCACCGTGTCACTCCTGAGTTGGTTCTAAATCATGCCAGTCAACATGCCAGATGACAGGAGAGATGAAAGAGGAAACACAAGCTTCTCTCCATTGAGCCTTGGCCCAGGTGTGAATCTGAAGCAACCCTCTTGCTTCTGGATTCTCAAGTGTGCTGTTCCTTCTGCCTGGAACCTTATCCTTCTCCACCTAATGGACTCAACTCTAAGTAGTCCTTTCCTGATGTCCTTCACATCTCCAGGCATGGTTAGTGGCTCCCACTTCAGACTCCTGTAGATTAGTACTCTGGCATTATCACAGTATTTATATTTGTTTCTACAATTTTAGGGCATACTGTAACAAATAGGCAAATGGGAGGTGGTAGAAAAATGTATGAATGGGCAAATAATTAAAAGGTGGCAGAGATGAAGGCCACAGGGTCCTCTCTTTTAGGTTCAGTTTATCTCTGCTTTTCAATGTAATCCCCAGTTCCTCAAACACATGATAGAAATTATTATGAGGATTCTAAAGAATAATTGCAATAGCTATTGTATATGTTTAGACTTAAATTGCCTGGCAAAACCTTAGGTTGTTTGTAGTTCAGGGAGGAATCTCTACATGTTCCATAGGAAAGACTGTCAGCTGTATAGAGAATAACCAGAGACCCTCCGAGGAAAGAGTAAAGTGAAGGCTGTTGAACTTGACATGGGAAAGTAGGGGAGGGCAATGGTACTGGAAGATGGAAAAGGGATCCTAAAGTTAAGGTTGGTTGTTCAGTGTTGAAGGGCAGAGTGTTGTCAGACCTGCCAATCTGGAGACCTAAGACAAAGCAGCAGAAAGTGTAAAGACAGGAATGAGACATGACAGCCGAACACCAGTTCATGCTTCTAGGAGAGGTAGCTTGTTCATTCTGATGGAAAGGCTGTCTTTCACATGGGAAAAGAGCTTTCTAAGGGGGTTTTTTTAAGTGAGAGAAGAAAGGAAAGCCAAAGTCAATATGTGTAATTGTACCATCCTGCTGATGGTTCTCATCTTGCAACAGGGCTGGATCAGGACTTTGGGAAGGTTGGAATTAGAGAGTGCAGAAAAACAGTGCTCAGTGGGATCTGAAGTCTGCATTCTCCCTACTTATGATATTGGCTTTAGTAAGCAGGCCTGCGTTTGTTAAGATGAAAACTGGCATGGACTTTAAAAGTGCTGATGATTCCCTTTCTCTTTGAGGTGGTGTAGAGGACTGTGTCTTTTTAAATGATCTAGATCAGTACTTCTCAAAATTGAAAATGCATGGAAATAACCTTGAGAACTTCTTGACAGCAGATTCTGACTGCGTTGAACTGGGGTATACTCCGAGATTTATTTCTCAACAGCTCCTGGATGATTTCACTAGTGTTGCTTTGGATGGTGTACTGAATATAAGGGGCCAGACCACATTATAAAGAGGTGGTCTAATTTTATTTCAGACACTGAAGATAGAAATAATGCAAATGTCTCACTCTTTTATATTTTCATTTTAGAACAGGACAACTACACAAATGCACTAAGTAAGGGAAGATAATCTGTCTACAGACACAATTCTAAAAATACCAAGGCTTACACAGTATGACATAAACACTGATTCTTCATAGTACATTGACCAGTTTGACAACCCCAGGCAAGTTATTTTAATTTTCTGAATATTACTTACCACATCTAGAACATAAGCACCCACACATTCATTAAACCAGAACTTCTTGACATGTATTATGTATCAGGCATTGTGCTGGGTACTGAGGATACCATAGTAAATAAGGTCATGAAGCTTGTATTTCAGTACGAGGGAAACTGCCAATAAACAAGCAAAACCAATAAACAAAATAATTACAGAGTATACGTTCCATGACAGAAACAAAAGATTCTCTGATTGAGAAATCTATAGGGGTAAAATAAGGATGCTCTGAGTTAGTGAAAATTATCCTCAGGAAGAAAGAAACGGAGGCAGCCTGAAGATGAGCAAAAAGGAAGAAGGCTTTGCGAGTAGAGAATGAAAACCAAGTCCTACAGCAGGAGAGATCTTGGGTTGTACTTGGAATTCCAAGTCCACACTGGGTGATATACACTGAAGTCAGTAAACACAGCATTGAAGGAGGTTGTGGAAAGTGGGTAATATCATGCTGGGCCTCGTAGACTAATATGAAAACTTTGGATTTTATTTTTCTTGCAACCAGAAGCAATTAAAATGTACAACATAAAGAAGTAACGAACTTTAATCAATTTGTCTAATTTTGTGAAAATTTCCTTTACTGGTTCTTGCTGGCTGTGTGGGAAGGACTGCAGAAGTGCTGTGTCCAGGTGGAAAGTAAGAGATGGCGTCTCCTAGTAGCATCTGTGCTGTGGAGACAGGACAAATTCCAGAAAGGTGGGAGAGGTGAAACTGACAAGACTTGCATAAGTATGGGATACATTCAGATAAAGGCTGAGAGAAAGAGTGGAATCAATGATGTTGTCTAAGTTTCAAATTTGAGCAAAAGCGGGTGGCAGTGTCATTTACTAAGCTGAGGATGACTAACGAGGAAGATTGTAGACATGGGAGTCAAGAACTCAGACAATAAGTAATGCTCCTATCACACAGGGGTGAGTTTGAGGATAACATTTCATAGACACACATTCTTCTGCACAATAACTAGCAGTTCAGTTATCAGTTTTTCCTTTGTTCTTATTATTCATGAGGGGCTACACACTCGAGACATCCAATGCTCTTGATTGGAAAAGACATGATAATTCTCTTGGACTCTACAAGTCACATTTTTATTCTCCCCAATGGAACATAAATATTACTTTTGAAAACTCTTGCGTGGTGATAGAAGGATGAGGGGGACTCATGTGCGCCTCAAGCAACATCAGTCAAACTTGCAGCCAAGTTTTGATTACAAGATCTTTATTTCTGGCAATGATGTAAGATGCAGAAAAGCACAGCTGGAATTTCAGCTCTAGGTGGATACCTCAAAGTTTTAGAAATTGGAAACTGTGGTGATTTGTCTGGAGAAGCTAAAGGGAAGACAAATAAAAACTCTACCCTTACCTCAACTCTTCATGCTACCATTTACAGAATAAAAAAATCCCAGAGCAAGATCATCTAACTAACAATCCTAGTGAAAAGGCTTAGCAAAGCCCAAACAGGACAGCTACAGACCTCCTAAGTAATGGATCTTACACTCTGGTCATCTTTACTAGCATGGGAAAGAGCAAAGACTTTCACAGTTTATCACTGTGACTCCATCTAATAACTACTGAAAAGTGTAAAAGTACAGAGTCCTAGGCAAATCCTAAAAGATTTGGTTCAGTAGGATTTGCCACCCAGATTTCTAAAATATCTCCATAGGATTCTGATAGGATTCATCTTACAAATTTTGTTTTGAAACTATTGGTTTAATTGTTCAGATGTTTTGTTTTATGAAAACCTTGAAATCTATTCTTTGTTTTACCAATGATGTGTTTGCTATATGAGCTTGGGAAACTCAGGGGATTTGGTAACTAATGTTAATTATCGGCTATAAAATGAGATATTGTAACTTTCTTTCCTCCACTGGAATGAAGAATGTGTTATGTGACAGATATTTGGAACAGGTTATCAAAAAAGGTTTTGGATGTCTCTCTTGGTAGGGGCCTGTCTGTGTACATTGATCTGGTACCCAATGCTATCATTCTTTGAAATGTGAAGCTGAATTCACTCCATAATGTCAGAGTCTCTTATTTTTTAATCCACACATGTTATGTGAAAGAGTTGGACCATAAACCCATTTTTCATCAATGATCTTAAAAGAGTCAGAAGTGGACCTCAATATCACCACACTACAGGAGACACAGAGGCTGCATTTGAGATGCAAACCTTGTCATCCTTGTATCTTGGTTAGTATAAACTTCTGTAACAGAGTACCACATATGAGGTGGCTTCAACAAGAATTTATTTTTCAAATACCTAGAGACTGAAAAATCATGATCAGTGATCTGGCAGATTCTTTATCTGAGAACACTTCTTGCTTTGCAACTGGCTATCTTTTTGCTGTATCTTCATATGGAAAAGGGCAGAGAAAGCAAGTTCAATGTCTCTTTTTCTAAAGGACACTAGTCACATGATGAAGGCTCTACCCTCTTGACTTGATTACCTCCCAAAGTCTCAGCCTCCACCTGTCACGTGATTGGTTAAGATTTCGTGAGGTGTTGGGCAGAGTGTGTGTCTGGGGTGGTGGTGGAGGCCATTCAGTCCTTAACACTAAGGAGCTGAAACTTAAACAGGAAGAAATGTATGACTTAAGCTTCAGTTCCCTGAGATAGCCTTACGAGCAAACTAAATTTCCTGGAACTGGAAACCGTCCAGGGCACTCCAGTTTCTTAACATCATCGAGGTGTCTTTTGAAACAAAATGGCAAAAGTGAGCCCACTAGACTGAAGTGTCAAGCACCATACCATAGATCTCAAGACTTGCACAAGATTAGATAGGTGTGGACATCAAGCAGAATGAAACATTGCTCATTATCAGGTAATGAGCAAGGAGGAACTCATTAGGTGCTTTGGGCAAGGTCTGAAGGCAGAATTTAAAGAGCAGGTCTAATGTATTGAGACACAAAGGCTGTGGAAGGCCTCTGGGGAGATGACTGTACAGGACCATTTTCTTTACAAGAGAAAAACTGCAAAGGAGGTGAATGTATGAAGTTGTGAGGGGCATAGAAACTCCTTCCTAGAGGAAACTGGACCTCCTAGATCATCAGAACATTCTCTCAGCATCTTCGCACTCCTGCCCTCTGAGCTAACCCTAAACGCTACTCCCAAGTCCAAGGACCCAATGTAAATGCACTCTTTTCTTGCTTCCTATAGCAGTCTCCCTCCCTGCATTGATGGTGGTTTCCAGTACAGGCCTGTTGCTTTATCTGGGTACCACCCAAAAAACCCAAACTCCTACTTCACTATCCAAGTTACCCTTACCCCTGAGGTTATTAAACTGGCAAGGAGATACGTGAAACTGGCATTTTTGAATGGTTCCTCACTCTGGGCAAGGAACAGGAGGACTATTTCCATGGCTGAAGTATTCCAACCCATTCAGAGAAAAATACCACATGAAGTAAAAATATTATCATGCTGGCCAAGCAAGGGTTTTCCTTTATAACCATGCTGACATGCAAGGTTTTTACAGCCTTGCTTCTTCCCTGGTGTCAGTGGTATTGCTGGCTCTTTCCAGCTGGGGTCTGTCAATTCAGCAGAGGCAGGGAAACAGTTGCCTCTGTGGGAGGTGGCAGAAAGGAGAGAGTCCCTGGCAAGAATTTAAACTCTGTGTTGAGAAGGTAAACCAAAACATCCAGTTCATGAGGGGTACAAATGGGAACCTCATTTTCAGTAAAAAGAATTGTAAACCCTTCACCTAAAATAGAGTTGGGAAGACATTTTCTGAATGGCATTTTCTTTGCGGGGAAAAACACAAATACTAAAGAATTCATAGTGGGATATCTCAATAAAAAAAATCAAGAACAAGCCAAACTAACCTACCCTGTGAAAGTGTATATTGCAGAATCCTGTCTGTTGCAGGAGTTGGTAAAGTTTACTGGGAAGAAACACAAAGGGAAATTCTGAGGGACTGAAAATGTTCTATAAAATCTAGATTTAAGCAAAGATTACCCAGCTGTAGTTACATGCAAAAATTCCTCAAGCTGCATATTAATATTGAGATATTTTACATGTGTGATTTATTATTCAGTTCAAACATTTTTAGATGAGTTTTTTGATACACTTAAGGATGCAGCATCAGGACAAAGAGAACTTGGAATATTCTGTGGACTGGATGCTGCTAATAAGCAGTGAACTACAGAGCAGAACAGAAAAGTCATAGTAATAGTAAAAGACCATAAGCTTTGTCAGCCTGCCTCTGGTTTCACCCTGGGTCTTTGAACAAGCTTTATATTCCTTTCAGGCTGTTTCCTTTGCTAAATTGGAGATAATGGTACTATAGTTATTTGTTGTTATAAGTAACAAGCATATATATACATATGTATGTATATATATTCCCAAATATCTGAAATATAACTTAAAATGATATTTATAACAAATAGTAGATGTGTGGACATAGTATTAAAGAATCCCTGTCATAAATCATATTTCTATCCTAAAATATTTCTGAAAATTAAGATATGATTCTACATAATTTAAAAATAATAAAACATTTCACTTATTTCTAATTGGACATAAGGCAGATACGTTAAACTGTTATATTGCCATTATAATTATTTGAAATCAAGTGTATTCTGGAATGTGAGATATTAGAAAGAGATCTTAGCATCTCTCAGTGCATTTACCAATAAAATGGAGATAAAATATTTTATTAGTGTTATGTTGATTCAGTTTGTTACACAAAGTCAACTTGATGCTGTTGAATTCCACAATTCTTTATTTAATACCTAATATAAACCAAATATTAAATTAATATCTGAGAATTTAAAACAAGAACGAGGCATAGACTATGTCTTCTGGAAACTTCCTATCTATAGGAAAGCCAGACACAGACATATTTATATGACAATGTGTTGAGAGTAAATCTAAAATAAGATTAGAAGACTGGACAGGCACATGGGAACCATTTGTACCACTGTCAATTGAAAACATGTATAGGATAGTGGGCATATTGAAATTCATAAATGGCATCAAGACATTAGAGGTGCTAGTAGAAATCCACTGTGTAGACTGAGACAGCCAATGGCCAAAGGCTGTTTATATTTTAGAATCACAACTTTTTTTATAGCTAAGTGTGTTCTGAGTAAGAACTGGATACCTTCAGACTGCAGTGAGTCAGAAAGGGAATGGAACAGAATTTGCAGTAACAAAAAACCTACTTCTTTTAACTCCTATCTACGTTGAGCCAGGCTTTTTGGTTGTAGGTCATAACTGTGCATGGGAAGGTCAATTTTTCCAGGACAGCAATGAGTCATAATCTTCTTCATGAATCTGGTGAAAGGTATGAACTTTTTCCAAGGCAAAATGGATTTAGAAACAAAACAGCTGTAACAATTTAAAGGAGGTTAGTTTCCTTCTGAATGTTAGGTTGAGTCTCTTTAAAGTGTGCATATTACCACACTTTGTCTTGTCTTCAAAAAACCAAGAATTATTAATGACGTCATTAATTATATCACCATATCAACACTGATGATCCTTAAATCACATTTGGTTGGCCCTCTGTGTGTATGACAATCTTTTCTGTATTCTGTAATACCAGCATTTTCCAGTGTACTTTGATGTGAAATTTCTACAAGATGCAAATCTCAAAGAAAACCCAACTCTAAGCATTCTAGATGCTGCACTATTTGTCAAACTCTCTTGAGAGTCATACATCAAATATTGCTATACAATACCTACTATTACTGCCGATAAATGAACATTATCATTTTTATTTCTTGACTTTTGAGATTAAACTAGGATGCTCATGCAACTGGCTAACAAGAACCATCTTCCCCTGCCTGGTTGCTGCTCTTCATCATGTATTGCTAAAGATCCAGGCCTGTCCCACGACCTTCTTGAGTCTGATGGGCAATTTTGTTTCATGTCTTATCAGCAAGTTCCTGAAGCTCCAGTGCTTGGAAGATGGAATCTGGGAGCAAGGCAGCTGTATGCCAGTGGTGTGTGAGCCTCCTTCTCCTGTTTTTGAAGGCATGTATGAGTGTACCAATGGCTTCAATCTGGACAGCCAGTGTGTGCTTAAATGTAACCAGGAAAGTGAAAGGGTAAGGAATACTCTTTGAACTTTATTTGGGGTCAGACTGTATTCTAATCATGATTGCCTTGCCAAGAATGTTAAGTCAAAAGTATTGAAAAGAATTCCATCAGGGAGGAGGGCCTTACTAAGTTGGAATTCTAACCTGAGGTGTTAATACAGTATTATTCAATAGACAAATTCAAAAGATACTGGGCTTTTGGAATATTCTCTCCCAAATTCGGAATTTCCCCACAGGTAAGAAGAATCTGATATGTAGAGTACCTGGGTACATTCCAAATAATTCTGGAATCTTTGTGTCTATGTGTGTGTTTCTTTTTATGAACAGAAACACAAATTCCTCACAAAGCTCAAAGCGCTGTTTGACTGTTATTTTCTCTAAGATTTTAGCACAGGAGGTCTCAAATGAAAAATGTAGTCTTAAGTGGTTGTGTGACTAAAATCAATTTTGTTTTAGAATCTTTTCAAGCATCACATATAAACAAGAGACAGGAAATCAAGCAGACTTCCTAGGAACTGATCAATGACCTGGATTTCTCTTTTGCCACATCTTTAAGTTAGTGTCCAGCACTTTAAGCACTGCAGAACAGATGTGAAGAATGTCATAAGACCTCAAGAAGGTCAAACACTTATGTTTCCACTGATTAATTTAAAGAATCAAGGACTTGAGCAGATGAAGAAAGAAGTATCTACATTTCTAAATCTTGTTTTCCTGGATTTTGTTAGTTCTGGTTTATATTCTAGATAGAGTTTTATACTTGTGGTTATTGATGGTCTGAAACTAAGCGTTACACAAGCCAGCACACATACGGAGAAAGGGAATAGATCCAATGCAAATATGATGTGGGTATTCTAAGACAAAGACGAAAAACACACTTTTAATGAAAATTAAAGATTAGTTTCACAGAACAAAATTCATCTTGAAAAAAACCCATATATTTGCAACAAGCAGCATTTTATGACAATAGACACGAATCAGTGTAAAACAATACCATATGGAGAGAGTTTCCAAAAATAACTCAGATTACATGGGTTATAGTCAGTAGTTAAAAGGAAATATGTCGTTGATAAATTTTATCACTGGCAAATTTGTTTATGATATGTTTTACTTGGAAACAGAATGCATCTTGGTGTGCCTCTTTTCTTTTAATTTTGATTATTTCCAACACAGTTAATTATGACATCTTTTAGCCCAGATTCTAAAAGTTGAAGTATGGTGCCACTTTATTAGACCACTTTTTCCCCAGGCTTAATGAAGTTAGCCAGAACAATAGTGGGATCATCTTTACCTTTGATATTCCAGCTTCCCATTGTCTGCACTAAAGAAGGACTGTGGACTCCGGAGTTCAAGCTGTGTGAGAACCTGCGAGGCGAATGCCCTCCGCCCCCCTCAGAGTTGAATTTCCTGGAGTACAAGTGTGAACAGGGATATGGGATTGGTAAGGACGGGGAGGAATCTGGTGTCTGTTCCTAGATCATCCTTTTATTGTTGCTTACTGGGTCTTGAATCAGTTACAATATTCTCCTTGAGGAGTAAGTGGGAATACAAGTTAATTCTTTGCTACTTCAGTAAAAATAAAATTCGTAATAAATGTGTTCTTTTTGACAGGGTCACACTGTGTAGTTCAGGCTGAGTCTGAACATGTGAGGTGATCCCTCTGCCCCTCTGCCTCACCTTCCCAAGTGCTGGCTTGTGCTACCATGTCCAGATCAAATTTGTTCTTTTTAGTCTTCCGCACATGCATAAAGTTGGTATAGCTGATTAAACTGGCTGCTTTGTTGCAGAGTTGAGAGTGGATGGAAGTGTAGCAATGTTTTTTTTTTTTTTTTTCCAAGAAGTAAGAAGAAATGTAGCCATAACTTGAGTGGAGAGTTCTCCATTCTCTTAGCCGTTGTTAATAGAATGCAGAGTTCTTAAAAGGGATGATTTGAGATTGCATTTCCTTGTATTAATCTTCGGACATTTATTCTCAACAGAGGACTGGGACCCAACTTCTGTAAACAGCTTCTAATTCAAGCGAACACAATTAATGATCTTTGTAGACAGAGCAGTGATAGTGACACATTTCCCTGGTGGTCCCTGAACATCATAGAAAAGAGTCGCATTTTGTGTGAAAACTTGTGAGATTACTCCTAAATTCTGAATTACGTGGAAAATGAGCAATTTTATAAAGCATTTAACCTGTGTAATAGTACTGCATATAAACCAAGCTCATAAAAGATATTCATTAGTTTCTGTGATGTTTCTTTACCATCTTCAAGGTACACTTGCACTGTGAGGTCTTGTAGCCAGGCCTGGATGATCAGGGAGCTTTACATGCCTCTTGAGTGGGTCTTTAATAAACATATTCTTATCCTAAAAATCTCTAATTTCTGTATTAAAATGTCATAAACTCAAGCACTTAAGAGTCCTTAAAGGTTAACATAGTATTTCAAAATTATAAAAGTTACTGAAAAACAATAGAGCATAGACATTGCAAGCTGAAAACAAACTTGAAGATCATCAGATTTATAGATGAAGAAACAGAGAACCTGAGAGTATTTTAAAAGACACTTGGATACCCCTTCAAGAAAGCAGCAATATTTGCCTTCTGGGGACCAACAAATGACCCAAATCTCTGCTTCTGGTTTTTAGTTGTTTCTTCCTTCAATAGAGCAGGTTTCCTGGCTGCCAAAGCAATGATATTTAATGTAGCAACTGACAGGATATCCCTGGAGTAATTTCATGATTTTTAGGTGTTTTTCCCCAGCTAGTCAAATTCTTAGGTGGGAGGTGCTACAACTGTCAGCTTCCAGGAGACCACACAAGCAGGAATGACATTAAATATACTTAAAATTCATCAGCCAATCAGGATACAGTGTGGCTAGAGTATTGAAATGGGGTGTAGAAAATCTTCTGGACCAGAAATCAATCTCAGAATTACTGGGTCAAGCAGAGACTCAGAAATGCTAGAGAAAAGGAATACCAGACCAGGCAGAGGAGGAGACACTTGGGGTAAGGGGAATTAGCGTGTGAGAGCAGTTCTTTACCAGTTAGTGTAAAAATAGCTCTAAAAATGTACATTAAATGAGTATCAGGCCTGTCTCCAACTATCACATTGTGATGAACCATTAGGTAAAGAGCAATTTCTCTCAAATATCAAATATCAAAGCTTTTGATTACAAGAAGAAAAAGACTGCAAACTGAGAAGCTCAATTTCTGCTTTGAATTTGTGTTCATTCAGGTGCCATGTGTTCCCTGTCTTGTATAATCCCCCCTAATGATCCTGTCATGTTGCCAGAGAACATCACTGCTGACAAGCTGGAATACTGGATGGAACCTGTCAAAGTCCAGGTGAGGGAAGGGACATTTTTATCTGCCAAGGATGTAAGGTTGCTGAGCAACTAACAAGACGGCCTCTGGGTTAATTCCAGAGGCTTTGAAATCAGCTACTTGGATCATCCCTAAATACTAGCATGAAACATCCAGTAGTGAAAGAGAGAAAACTGGGGAAAAATAAAATGACCCACATTTAATGAGAAGTTTAAAAGGTAAGAGAAAAAGAAGGCTCAGCGACATGAGGACCAGGAAAATTTAGAATCAGTTGAATAAATGCATAATATGATAGAGAAAAAGGGAAAAGATGAAAAAAGGAGGGAAAAAGATGGATGAATGAAAAAGACAAGTTAAACTGAAAATAGGGGAAGAGGGCACCTGACTTTTCTGTCTCTGTCTCCCATGCTAAACCTACTGTCTTTTCCTGGGCTGTGTGCTATGCAAAGTCAAAGTCATCTACAAAATTTGCTCCATTTACATCTGCTTCTCTGTGTTTTCCATTTGAGTCTGAACTCTGGCTCTCCTGTGAAGGCATCGCCTCTCCTGAAAACCTCTCCTTCTTTCTGTCTTATATCCCTCTACCTCTGAATTCATCAGGGGGGTCTGGGTCAGGTTGGTCTGGTTTGGCTGTATTTTCAAGGAAACATAGTATTTCATCTTTCTCATCTCGTATAGTCCTCTGTCTTCATTGCTACTTCCAAACCATTTTCCTCTCATCTCCCTGGAGTCAGCCATGTTGGAATCTGATGCTAACAGAATAAACCACTCATCAACCACGTGGCTGTTGTCATCTACAGACCTTTAGGTCAGACACCCTCTGCTCCCTTCTCAAATGCTCTAGCTTCTGGGAGCACAGACCCTTCAGCTAACACTCCGATGGGAAATCTCATTGGTTTGCACATCCCTATATTTGATTCTTTAAAACCTGAGTCCTCAGTTGTGTGGTCTTGTCTTGTCTTGTCTTCAGGAACCACAATTACTTATCTGTCCCTATCTCCCACATACGTTCCTTGTCTTTCTCTAATCTTATCCCAGGGACCTACTGATTGTTTCCTGAGCATGCCAGACATACTCCTAACTCAGAAACTTTGCCCTTGTGGCTTGCTTTGCCTAGCATGCCTTTCCAAATATCTGCATGGTTTGCTCTTTCATTTCTTCTATAGTTTGTCTTAAATGTTGGAAAGGCACTCTTTGACTATTCAGTCTAAAATTTGACTCCCCTAACATTTTTGTGTCTTTTCTCTCTTTAGGAATAATCACTGTCAGGTATATTACATATTTTACTTATTTATTGTATCTGCTTTCCACTAGAATAAAATTCTAGTGAGGATTATTCTCTGTTTTGTTTGCTGTGACATCCTCAAATCCTAAAATGGTGCCTGATATGTGATGAGTGCTCAACAAATATTTGTGAAATAAGTATGTGAAAAAGAGAAAGAAAAGACTATGCAAGAGCTAAGTGGAGAAGTTTTTGTTTGAAATTAATTATATCTTGTTAGAATGGTAGAGTATAGGAAGGTCATAAATTTTGACAGTTTGGTTGCTTCATTAGACTGTATAACAAAATCCTTACAAGACTGTTCCTGTAGAATAATCAAAATATGGACTCTAGTGATACACTTTACATTTAGAAATAATTCTCAATTCCTTTTCCTTATGGCTAATCAAAGAAGAAGGGTCAGGGAAAAGGTACTCTAAGTGTAATTTGGATGAGAAATGGAAAATTCAATGTGTGATCAAACATATGGTGAATATAAAAATTATTTAATTGTTTATAGTAGAGTACAGTACCATTAACCCTCCTCCAAATATTTCTTACTTTGAATACATCATATTTCCCTGAAAATAAGACCTAAGCAGAAAAAATTGTCAGCTCCTCTTAGCATATCCTTGCCTTACTTGCCATTACAGTGTAGTCACTGAGCAAGAGAATAATGAGGTATAATCTTTTGCCTAACACTGTGTCACCATGGCAACAATCAGCTAGAGATAGTTCTGGTTCGGTCTAGCTACTAGTCCTTATTTTCAAGGAAGCATAGAATCTTAGCTACTTTTCTTGCACTGATGAGACAAAATACTTGATGCCCAATATTAAGGAAGGAAAGGTTTATTTAGATCGTAGTTTGTGTAGGTTTCAGTCTGTAATCACCTGGCTTTAAGGCAGAGACATGGCATAGGAGTAATAGTTCAAAGTGGCAGAGAACAGCAAATGCAACAAGAGGAAAAGGGGGAAGAATGAGCCTCTTTTTCTCTCTTCTATTGTATACAATCTACCCACTCTTGCGTGGGTGTAGCATTCACACCAACTCCCTGCCCTCCTTTTGCACAATCTCAAGATGTTTAAAAAGTGAGCACCCGGTCCCTTACTGAGTCACTTAGTTAAAACTTCTAAATTAGAGTTGACAAAATGAACTCCATCCTAGCATGATAAAGGACTGTCCTCTATCTCCCAGGATGTAGAACTGCTGAGTTACCTAGTTACTAACTTCTGGACTTCTCAAGTTGATACAATGTATCAACTAATACAATCCACCCCCACCCCTGTCAACTTGGCAATCAGACACATTTCTTTAAACCAGTTTCCAAATACAAAGACATATTATTATTTCATAACTTGCACATTATAATACAGATTTAACAATCTTTAAGAACCAATATTAAGTCTTACAATGTTACATTACAAACATATTATTTTGTTCCTGGCCCCCCAAAAACTCTTGCATACCCCTTAAAGCAAAAGGCATTTAGTCTCTCAAAGTTTCCACAGTCCTAACAGTTTCAGCATTGCTGAAAAGCCCAAGTCCCAAGTCTCCTCTGAGATGTAAGGCAAACTCTTAGCTGCAAGCCCCTGTACAAACAAAAAGAAAGTTAAATTCAATGGTGCAATGAAAATGGTGCGTTTTCATTCCACGAATTATAAACAGGGATACAAAGGATTGGGAGCAATGCAAGTTCAAAATCCAGCACAGCAAACACTAAAATCCAGCACAGCAAACTACATCCTGTAGTTTCATGTTCAGCATATTGGAACAACCTGAGCAAACTGTGAGCTCCAAAGGGCTGAGTGAGTCCACTTCTATGGCACTTTTGGTGGTTATACCTCCCACAGCTTCTCTCTTAGGTCCACTTTGCTCTCTACTCACAACTTTCCTTAGACTATTCACATTCTTGGCTTTTCCAAATTTCTGGGATCTCCACTGCATTTTTGTCTTCATGCTCGTAGCTTCATTCACTGCACTCTCAAGGGCACACTGCCTGGCCTCCGAGGCCTTCTTACATTGAGATGGAAGCTTTTTAACCCTTATAACTCTTGCATTCTGCATGTACTTAAAACCAGCATCACATGAATAATGCCAAGGTCTGCTTTCAACTGGAACAGTAAAAATACTTTCCTCTCCCTTGGCTGTAGGGGTTGAGTGCCTGGATCACTGGGCACTCTGAATCCAATTCTGAGGAACAAATTTTCTGTCCTGCTTCAGGAATATGGTGCTTTGTGGCTTTTTCCTCAAAGCAAAAATCTTTCACTTTTGTAGTTTTGCAGCTACAAAGGGGAGAGACTTGCTGGTTCTTGTGACGCGCTCAGACCATCTTTTATATAATCTCTTGTTCCTTCTCAGCAGGCAAGACGTCCTCAGCTCTGTCTTTGTAGTCTCCAGTTTTACTGGAGCTTCTTTTCTGACCAAAATGATAACATTTTAAATGATCCTGCTTGTCTCCTTGTTCTTGACTCTCAACAAAGGTTTAACTAAAAGCCAACAATGATAGTCATGCTACTGCCTCAACATTAGACTGCCTTGAAATTTCTCCTGCCAGATTAATTAGTCCACTGCTCTTAATCTCAGTGTGAAAGTCTCAGGGAAAGTCTCTGGACATAAGCAAAATGCAAACAAACATAATACACATTGTCTGAACTCCAATAGCCAATGCAGCTCTTCTTCCTACAAAAACCTCCCAAGCTGGTCTGTATTGGCAAGATCCTACAAAAACCTCCCAAGCTAGTCTTTATTGGCAAGATTTCTATCAGCTTTCTGTTCTAAACCCTGATCAGAATTTCCCAGACAGGACAATCTAAGATATTCCAGCTCTACACTTTCAGGTGTTATCTCCAAACCTTTATAAATTCTTCCTGAAAGCCATTCCCAAAGGCCAACCCCTCTTAGCCTGCCCATTCCTTACATGACATTACAAAGTAGACATTAAGCAAGAGAATAATGAAATATAATCTTTTGTGTGACACTGGGCATTACCATGGCAACAGTCAGCTAGGGATGGTTCTGGTTATGTTAATCTGGTTAGGCCTTACTTTCAAGAGAGCACAGTATTCCATTTTTCTTGCCACTTTTTGAAACAGGTCGGGGAGTCTTCATTGGTGAATTTAGTTACACTGCTGTTGTTTCCTCTATTTTCTGAATCAATTAAAAAAATTAGCTCTGCTGATCATTTCAACTTTGGAGATGAGCTGAAATTCACATAGTACCAGATCTGGTAAATAAGGTGGGAGAGGATACATCATAATAATTTTGCAAGTTGGTGTTTCCATTGGATAGCACTCAGCAGCAGCATTTACTGTATTTTTTATCACACCTCAGAAAGACACTTATGAAAAAGGATTTCTGGAACTGCTTCAGAAAGTGACAAAATGCTCAAAGTGTGTTCGAAGTTAGGGAGGGTATTGTGAAGGAAATTAGCAGAAATGTAACTTTTACTATAGGAACACTTAATTTTTATTTAAACATTCACCTTATGTTTTGACCATACCTCATAGCATGGTCCTATTGATTCAACTATTCATTCTTGAGGAAGTATTCATTCAGGCTTAGTATGTGCCATGGGACTGTATGTAGGTATTAAGTACTGGAAAATAGAGATAAAAAACAATAATCCTTCTGTTGAACAGACTTACAGTTTACTCTTGAATAAAGATATTTATGCCAATGCAACATGGTGAATGATTTAGTTAAAGAAGGGACACTGTGGGAACACTTGAGGAGAAGTAACTAACTCTGGCCCAGGAGCCTGATGAAATCAAGAAAGGGTCAACTGACAGAAAGCTTTTCCTGTGCGCTTGAAACTATGACCCAGAGAAGAAAAATAAGGAGAGAGAGAGAGAGAGAGAGAGAGAGAGAGAGAGAGAGAGAGAACAGAGTCAAGAAGGCAGGATCCCTCTGAGGATGTGGAGCCCAGTGAAAACTCTGTGCAGATACAGTGAACCACTAGTCTGTGAGCAGTGTGACAACTGTATGGGGAAAGCCCCAGTGAAGCCCCTCTTAAGAATCATGAACATTTGATGGAGGAGCACAAAAATCATAGTACCATTTCTATTTCAGAAGTAAATGTGTATTTTCTCCTAAGGATGGGAGAAATTGTGAAGCTTTTTACTCCTAGGTATAATTACATCTTTGTCAAGGTCAAGTTGGCCACCTTAGAAAGAAAATGTGGAATAGTTGTTTCTCCTTAAACCAGTACATTAAACATTATCATTTATATTATGGCATTTGCCATGACTATGCCATCTAATCATCAATTCATGGTTTTGGACACAGATTGTCCATGTATGATTTTGAGGATGATAATGCTGAAGAAACACCGTTGATCTTGGAATGAAAAGTATAGTCTTACAGACTCTAAATTTGTACCCATGAGCTATTATTTACTGACTGCATAGCCTCAATTTACTCTTCTTGGCCTTTATTCATTTCTGTGTAAATGGGGATGACAACCACCTCCTTGGCTTAACGTGAGAATCAGGTGAGAAACTTGAGGACAAGATTTAATTGGCTTGGAGTATAGCAATCTTTCTTGCTCAGTGGCCATTTTTACTAGAGACAGTTGCTTCTTTCCCTTGTCTCTGTGTTTTGCTCAATATTATTGCCCAGCTCTTTATAATTTGGGGGAACTACCAAACTGTGTGGCTGGTCACAGTTTGCAGCAGGATAGAGGAATGAGTACTTTAAAGGGGCCCTTGAGGTATGTGTCTATGTGGAATCAAAGTGAAGTATACTGACACTTCCAAGAATGTAGGTAAACAAAACAAACCTTATTTTACATTATGATAGCAATTTGTTGCTGGGGGAAGAGGATCCCAGCAATCAAAATTTTTAAAGTTAAAAAAATAGCATTTTATTAATTCCTGAACCCCAAATCTGTGTCTTTTATGCCAAAATAAAATCAAATGCTAAACCAGTATTTATGATAAATTATTATGGTGGATGTGGACAGGCTATTACTTTTGCTGTCCCAGAAACTCCACAGTAAGAGCACGGAGTGTTGTTCATAGTTTGCAAGGTTTAATCTGCAAATAGGAAATTAAAACTCTGTTATACAAGAACAACCAAAAATGTCAGCAGAATCTATGGATATGATGATGAAATTATTGCCCTTATATACCTCAGGTCCTCTAAAATGACACCATGCACCAACCACAGACGATCTTATGCAATGTATTCTTTTCAGGGAATTGTTCTACAGTGTGCTTAATCTTAAATTTGGAGTCGTTAAGAATCAATTGGGCATATGAAAATAGGACAGTATAGGTTCCATCCTTCATACAGTGTATGCAATCCTTAGTAAATACATCTTTAAAAAGTATTGCAGGTAATTCCACTGCAATGCCTTGAGAAATTCTACTACTAAAAATAGTGCTTTGTTCAATTTCTGGTGCAAAAATTAATTTGAAAAACCAATAAAAACCATATTTGAAGTACAAACACATTTGTTTGTAGAGTAATTCATTATTTTGGTAAATGATGTTTGTCTATGACATGAAAAATCTCTGCTACATATCATAATTCACATACCTTTGAATCTGGTAAAACTACAGAGCAGTGGATTAAATTGCATCACTCACTCTATTCTGTTTCCAGGGACTTGATTCTTTTAATAAAAAATGATACTTTGCACTTGGATAATACTTTGTTGTCTTCACAGTCATGTATGTAATTTTGTTTGACTTTCATCATAAACCAAAAGCCAAAAAAGGACAATTTTTATTTTATATACATATTAGATATTATTGGATTATCTGTCCAAAATTGCATAAATGAGAGGAAATGGAGAAAGAAACATAACAGACTTTTCTGACTTTAAGTTCAATGTGATATCTCCAAATCTCTCTTTCTTTTCTTTCTTTCTTTCTTTCTTTCTTTCTTTCTTTCTTTCTTTCTTTCCTTCTTTTTTTTTTTTTTGCACTGAAAATCGAATTCATTACCTCACATTTGCCAGGCTGACATTTACTCCACTGAGCTACAGCTCTGGAAATCACCCTCTTTTCTGTATCTGTGTTTTGTTATGTTCAGCATGTGATTTTGTGAGGGGCTCATTGAAATCATATCCAAACCACTGCAACCACTTTTAGTTGAAGATTCTTTGTGTACAGCAGTATTTGTCAGCCTTTAAAACCCAATGGTATTTTTTAACATAACCGTCTCATAATCTCTTATATCATTTAAAATTTCAAAATAAATGAGTTAATTTTGTGCCTAAGAACAAATTAAATTCATTACAATATTGAGGATGGTTTTTTAAACTGTACTCTTAGAACTATGGAAATTTTGATTTCTTTCAATGACAAGGCTGCAAATATTTTTTCCCACTGAGAATTTTTGCTTCAGTACCTCTCTGCAGAGTTAGTGTTTCCCACAGGAAAGACCAGGCAGCCTGGTCCTCTCGAGGTTATGCTGTCAGGGTCTTTCTCCTGATGGAACGAAGTGGAGCTGCTGGAGTAAGCTCGGGACTTGCTCCATCTCTCAGACAACAGATACTTTAGTTTTTAACCCGTGGGGATGTTTTTTGTCTTCCTCTTTAGAGCATCGTGTGCACGGGCCGACGCCGATGGCACCCAGACCCCCTCCTGATCCACTGCATCCAGTCCTGTGAGGTAAGTTGGCCTCTTTCTTCTCAAACCCAACTGAGAGAGTTGTAGTTTGCCTGATTCACTGACTCTCTATTCAAGAGTCTATAAACCTCCTACTTCTTTGTTTGGTTTCTTAAATGTAGTGGTCTCTACAACCTCAGATTTGTGGAAATTAGGATTTCTTACTTTTGTTTTGTCTTAGCAGAACCATAAGCATCCCACTTTAAATGAATGAATAAAAATAAGTTAAAATGCAAGTCAGAATTATTTATGATTTTGGGCTTCTGTAACTGGCTTTGTTAGAGGTTAGTGTTCTGTAGAACAATGGCCCATGTAAGATTTGTTGGGTCATCATACCATCAAAAATCAGTTTTGGTTACCAAGTTTCAGTGTTGAGTTGCTACATAAATTCATATATGCATATGTAACATTATATATGCTTATTCCAAATAAATAGCAAACAAATTTTTGTGCCAAGATTTTTCTCTTACAAAATAAGAATATCTAGAAGTGGTGGCTGTAATTATTTGGATCTGAGCAGTATCTCAGAGGGTAACACACTACGTTTATCACAGTCCTCGTCCTCTCCAGTGACCACTTGCCTAAGGAGTTTCTTTCATTTACTGTCACTTCCTGGGTTATGCAGTCACCTATGTTGTAGTCCACTGTTGACTAACCCAAACTAGACCTTTACTACTTCAAGAAATCCTGTCTGCTTCTTTGCACAATGTATTCCTTTACCAGTGTGGAACTCAATGTGCTAGAAATTCCTTACTTAGGTTAACTGGAGCCAACCTCACCAAGAAGAGTCAAGAAGGAGGCAGAGCCTTGCAGAAGGAGGGACACATAGGAATCGTGATAGGGAGACGAAGATTCCCCAACACCCCAATTAAACTTCCTACCTAAGGAATAACCAGCAATAGATACAAGTATTCTACTCTCAGTCATAACAGGTTTTCAAACCCAAACTTCCCTCTGCAAATAAATAAGCCACTTGGTAATTCTGGCTCCACCTGGTGTGCTAGAGAGGGCTGTTTAACTACCATCCATTTCCAAGTCCTCCCCCCAAAAACATCCAGTCCACATGCATATTAATCCCTTTATTCTTCTGCATCTCTGTGTCTCTTGATTTGATTCTGGGAAACTGGGATCCGCAGGAGGCCAGAGAAGGGAAAAGTATGGATTTTGAGAGAAAAAAGAGAACTGGGTGGGGAAATGATACCCATAAAATAGCTTTCTGTGAGTGCATCAGGAAAAATACTAGCATGGAGTGTGCTTTGTTATTGTGTGGGCCAACAAACCAGCTCATCTTCTGCCTTCATTAGAAAAACAGATGGCAGTAGGGTGGGGAAGCAGGAGGAGGGGCAGTGAATCATTCACTGGGCAGGGGGGAGAGAGAAGTGGGAGAGGAGGCCAGGGAAAGAGGGAGATAAACAGACAGAAGACTTGGGGATCTGGGAAGACATCAAAGGGATCCTGAGAATTCCCTTCTGCTGCTTTGCAAGCTGGAGGGTGGATGACAGGGCTTGGAGCTGGCTTCCGTGTTTCCCAGAAGGTTGCAATACAGAGCTCTCCCTGCCTGTTCTCCCCTCCTCCCTGCAGCCCGCATGTCCTCTGGATCTCACATTCAGAGTATCCCAGGCTGCTGCCGTCCCTTTGTCTATGTGATCAGGAACAAAGCCTCCTTCCCTCCACTGTTTCTCCACGGAGATCTTGCACAGCTGAACCTTGGCCTCCTGACAGCTTTTAGTTTCCCTACTCCAGTGGTTCTCCACGTGTAGCACAGGGACCAGCACCTTCAGCATTTCCTGGGAACTTTTCAGAAATGCACATTCCCAGGTCACTCCTAGACCTGCTGGATCAGAAACTCTGGGTGTCAGGTCCAGCAGTCAGTATTTTAATAAGTGAGCCTTCTGGGGTTGCTAAAGTTTCAGAACCACCACCCTGCCTACTGTGTGAGCAGACAAGAGGGTTCCTGGCCCATGCACCCCTATTTTGAAGGTTTGTTTAGGATGAATTCTAACTTTCTACCCATTCTGATTATTCTACGGTATTATTCCCAGATTTTCAGAGGGCACGACTTGAAAAAATGCAGTTATTGGCTTCTGTTCTCCCAGCAAAGGCCAGAAAGTAAAAAGCACCCTTAGAGAGTGGGAGGTAGAAGCAAAGAAAAAGGAGAACCGGTTCCCATAGGAAAGGGAGAGGAACTGGGCAGGGAGGCAAACCAGAGCTGCAGAAGGAAGCAGAGGCCAGGGCCGGTGAGAACGAGAAGGGAAGGGGACGAGCTGCTGAAGTGGGCGTGTCCTAGGCGCAGCTTGGCTCATGCTTAATTCTTTACTGGAAACGAGTTAGCTAAACATATTAGGGAGAACTGAAGAACGTCAAAGACAGAGGGAAAACAGTTCCAGGGATAAGAGAAAGCATGGATGGCCCTGTAGGTGAGAGGAAGCCTGAAAAAGTGCAGCACAGCAATCTGAGCTCCAATTAGACACTTTGCTACCCAGAATCTAAGCAGAGATTCTTTTTTGGCTTTCCAACAGTGAATATAATTCCACACTGCCCTCTGTAGCCACTCAGCCTTGTAAGAATAGGCACCTCTTTCATTATCTATCCCAAAAAATCCAAGGCAGTAACCCAAGCATCTCCCCATCCCTAGCCCACACTGTGCACCATGCCTCTTCTGGCCCTCGTTTGTGTCGTCTGTCCTGTACCACACACAGTGCTTGTGCTAGCAACACCTCATTCTTTACGGTTTCTTCTAAAAAACAATCTTGTCGGCATAACTACGTTTTTCTTTTTTCGCACTTGAGGTGGGACCCAGTGTTTCCACCACTGAGCTCCAACCTCAGTTCTTTGTCATTTTTTATTTTGACACAAGGTCTTGCTAAGGTGCCCAACCAGGACTCAAACTTGTGATCCCCGTATGTCTGCCTCTCCCAGTGCTAGGGTTACAGGCATGTTTCATCTGCCTCTCACCACGTGTTCCCCATGTTTCAGCAGGAACCCGGGTGTGCACATGTGCAACACCAATTTGTTCATGCCACAAATCTGTTTTTCTAGTGACTTCTTCTATTTGGCCTTTTGGACCTGAACATTCCTGGTACTTTCTGTTTCTTTCTGGTTTCAGAAATTGATAACAAATGGCAGCTTTGTTAGTGGGAGGGTTTTGAGGTCAAACAAATCTAGATTCAAATCCTGGGTCAGCTGAGTAGTGTGAGTGTTGGTGTCTGAGAAGTGGGAGCCTCACTGTATTGGGAAGTGGGACAACAAAGCCCTTTTACAGAGTTGTCATGAAGAGCTAATGCGGTGATCTATGTGAAGCATTGAGCATCATGCCTGGCCTATAATAAATTCTTGAAAAGTGGTGTCATATGTTATGAGCTGCTAGCCACCCTGTGAATGTTTGATGAAGAAATAAAAGAAATGCAGGGGGCATCGCTGTTAGTCACCACAGTACAATCAGGCAGGAACCCTGAGGATGGGAAGAGGGTGGGAGGGAAGGGAAGAAAGGGGATTAGAGGCCGTTTCCGTGGAGGCCCATTTAGGATCCACAATTCATGAAGCACTTAAAGACAATTAACTCTTGTGTCCAATCAGTTACCAGGACAGTTAGTCACCAGATCATCAATATGAATAGTTATGCTTACTGCTAACTTTGCTGTCCCACTGAGGCCTTGACATTTCTCACCTGTGCTATTGCAGTGGTTTCCTAATAGTTCTGCTTACCACCCCCCAACCTGTGTCTTACAGTTACCTTCACTGTCTAACATTGCCTTCATGCTCTCCATGAAACCTTTCCTCTCTCCCTCCTTTTCTTCCCTCCCTCTCAGCCTCACCCCCTCTCTCATAAAAGCTATCTCTAAAACTCCCCATTGTTTTCACATTTCAGTCAGTAGTGAATTGAGCCTTTGTCTTTCATCCCCATATCTCTTAGAATCCCTGAGTACACTCTTCACTCCAGATGGGGAAAGCCTTTCCCCATACAGTTCAAAGTGACTTTGTAATCTGATCCCACTTGACCAGGGATCAGATATTGGTCTCACTTACTAGGTGATAGTAGACATATTTCTTTGTCTTTTTGCACCTTATTACCCTTAAGAGAGTTTTAATAGTAGAAATGTTGAAGGTTATTGCAAAGATGAAAAGGATGCCACCAGCAGTGACCTAAGCCTCATGTCTTGTATGTAAGGGTGCATAATAAATATTAGCTACTTTTACTATCAGCCATAGACATATTGGTATTGTCCCATGTTATTTCATGTCCTGTATCGCTGTACATGCTGTGTTAGGACCTTGATCTATCCCACGTCTCTCCAAGTCAGTGATTCTCAAATGAGGACAATTTGCATTCACTACCTCGCCAGGAGATATTTAGCAGTACCTGAAAATACATTTAGTTGTTTTACGATGGGTAAGTAAAGGGAGTTTCTAGGGAAGAGAGGCCAGGGATGCTGCTAAACATCCAACCATGTACAACAAAGAATTCTGCCCCAAATATCAATAATACTACTGCTGCGAGACCCCATGCTAGGCTAACCATTAGTGGTACTTCCACATATTTTCTTAATGTCTCTTCCAGATGAGCTATGTAATTATACTGTGACCACTACCCTTTACCACCATAGGTTCCTCTGTGTCTGCCTCACACTCTGACCACCTACCCATGGAACATGTTGTCTTATCCACTGTTGTATTTTAGCTACTCAACACAAAGCCTGAAATGTCTAGAGCTCAAGAAACATTTACTGAGTAAAAACAAAGTTTGATTTGCACATTGGTTCAAAATCAGCATACAAATATTCAATTCTAACTGTGCAGAAAAATAATTCTTATTCTGTCAAATGCTTGTGTAGTAAAATGTACTCTTTCCAGGATAATAAGAGAAAGAGAGAGTGAAGGAAGGAGGGAAGAAAGGGAAAAAAGGATGAAGGTAGGGGGAGAGGGAAAGAAACGAGAGATAATAGAAAATAGTTTGTCTCACTATGAGGTAGAAAGGCAAGTATTTATTCTGCCCATGAATACCCTTATATCATAAAATGCAAGTGCTTTTAAAATATTTTCTTTCTTTCTCTCTTTTTTTCTTTCTTTCTTTCTCTTTCTTTCTTCTTTCTCTTTCTTTTCTTTCTTTCCTTTTTTCTTTCTTTCATTTACTTTCTCTTTCCATCCTTCCTTTATTTTTTTTTTCCTACAAAATCATACTTGCTAAGTCTGCTAAAGTGCCCAGTCTAGGTTGCATTTAAAGAACATCTCATTCTCTGGGGTGTGCACCCATACATACACACTACACATGCAGTATGCTTTTGCACAGTGCTGATTTCTGCCTTTTGTATGAGGTAAGTTTTGACTTCTTCCTTGGCTGTGCTTTTTCTGTAAGCATTTATTCTTACAAGTTCATCCCTTTCTTCCCAGCAAGTTCCATGTTGGAACACATACTATGGCTTGAAACTTTTTCTGGTTCCTGTAGATCTGTACCTTCATGAAAGCTGTGGTGGAAAACAATGGTAAAGTGATATCAGAAGAAATAGACTCAAGTTTTTGCTTTATACTTGCTAGCTATATGTGATACTTGTCTAGCTTTCTCTCAGAATTCCTATAAGAGAGAATTCCTGTGAGAACCACAAGTGAAATAACCTGTGTGAAGGTGTTTTAAAACACCTTGCCACGTAGTATAATATATTTGTAGTGATACTGTCTAAGGAATTATACACATAACTATGTGGAGAGTCATACTGAGACAAGAGTTAGTTCACTTTATAGTAAGTTTATATCTTTATGGCTACTTATTAAGTAGTATAGGTGATTGATTGGCAAATATTGAATCAGTCCTTTGTGAAGTAGTCCAATGGAGGGAATATGGGAACAAAGGAGAAGGAGAAGAAGAAAACAGGGGTCACAGCTAGACAGCGTGTGGTTGTGCTACTTTCTCAGAAATAGCAGAAAGCTCAGCTGTGACTCCCCTGAACTACTTTGCAGAGGGCTGCTTCAGTGTATCCCTGGAGAGATTTTCTTTTTCTTTCTACCTTTCAAATAGTTTTCAGGCTTTGTTAAAACCCCAAGAGCTCTTTTATGGTCCTTTCAGAGTGATATCCTTCTTGGTCTGCTTTGACTTCTTATTCTGGGCAGGTTGTATTTGGAATGTGGAGGTACCATCTTTGCCTGGCATCAGCCCCAAGCCAGTCCTGGTTTTGGTTTTACAATCGTCATCCTGGCTATAGCCCCCAAGAGAAAATTCAGCATAAAACAAGATAGAGAGGAGAGTCAGAACATAATGAAGATGCACAAGTACCTGTTGTACGGTTGTTTGCTAAACTTTGAGTGTAAGAGGAGAATTAATTGAATTTTATTTATCAGTAATACTGAGTGACATCTATTATTCAAAGCAAAATAAATAATATATTTTCCACCATTTGTTATGTTTTGACTCTCCTCTTTATCCTGTTTTATGCTGAATTTTTGCAAATTTGACATTTTCTACTAGAAAAATCTCTAGTACAAATATTTCTAAGTCCAAATTCTATATTTATAAAGAACATGCACCCCTATACCGATATCATCTTGTGGAAAGAATTATCAGGTAAAGAGAGAAGAAAAAGTCACATCCTACATTTAGCAGATCTGTCATTCTGGTCAGGTGATGTAGGCCATTCTTACCCATAGTTTTGTGGATGAGGAGGTCCATCTCTAGGATCGCCCAGGACTTCCAGCCACACATATCTCTAATGTTTTCTTCTGGTGGTTCAAGATGTGATAAAAACTATGGAGAATGTTTAAACATTTTTTAAAAGAAATTATCACAGTAAAAAGCATTTTGTTATCAATTATCCACAAAATGCGCGTGCGCGCGCACACACACACACACACACACACATACACACACACACACACACACATCCAACATACTTGTCCCGTCCTTCTTTCTACTTTCTGAATCATTTCTGGAAATTCTCTTTTGTAAGTGTCTTTAGTTGTACTGTCATGGCTGCCGTGACTTTCTGAATCAATTCACAACATTTATGTTTCATGGTGATTTTGACTTTTTTAAGGAAGAGCCAGAGTCGTGGAGTGCCAGACTTGTTAGCAAGGTGGATGAGGACATGCTGTAATGATTTTACCAGCCTACCTTTCTCTTTGATGACACTCAGTTGCAGCATTCACTATATTATTGATCACAGTTTATAAAGACCTGAAAGAAAGAGGACTTCAAGCATTGGTTCTGAAAGTGGCAAGAATGATGGAATAAGTATATCCAAAGTTGGAGTAATTTGAGATTAATACCAATATCTCATTTATTATTACAGTTTATAAAAATAAACATTCATCATATATTTTATCACTTCTCATAGATTCATCTTGTAGTTTTTTTATAAAGCATGCTTAAAAATTACTTAGAAGAGCTTATTTTAATTTTTAATCAGATTTCATTAGCACATTGTGTGTGTGTGTATATATATATGTATATATATAATGTATATAATGTATATGTATAATATATGTATATATATATAATGTCTCCTATTCATCATAGAGAACTTACAACTGCGCATGATATAACTTGATTTTCCCCATTTCTCTACCTTCCTTTGAATGCCTCCTCCTATATTCTTTTACAAAAACTTTGTTCCCATATTTTCTTTCTTTCTTTTTATCTTTCTTTCTTTCTTTCTTTCTTTCTTTCTTTCTTTCTTTCTTTCTTCCTTTCTTTCTTTTATTTTTCTTTCTTTCCTTTCCCCCTCCCCTCTTGGTTCCATTGGACCCAGCCATGCCCCTCCTGGGTATGTTCTTAAAAGAATTAAAAGTATCATACCACAGCAATATATACATACCTATGTTTATAGTGAAAGAACTTATATTGAAATGAAGGTTATTGTATCCTGTCTCTCCTTTCTGAGTCTTATATGTTAAGCCTAGTGTGAAGTCCAATAATTGTTTTTAGCAAACAGTCCAGGTGCTTCAGTCCTCATCTGCAATATGAGTGACACTGGGGAGCAATTAATTAATACATGGGTAGATAATTCTATTCAGCAGTGCCAAGCCCGCATCTTGAAAGAAAAGCATCACTCTTCCAAAGTTCTGAGTAAATGGAGAAATCACTTGATACAGAATAAAGTTTAGAAAAACAAAAGATAGAGGGAAGTAAACTTAAGAATTATGATAAGTCAAAAAAGTCTTACAACTAAAATTATTATAAGCCAGAAAAATTTCAGTTGTTTTATGATAGTAGTCTAAATTTTAAAAATTTTGGCTTATCATGGATAAAAAGAAGTATGAATCTGTTCTTCAAACAAGTTCGTTACAATAAACACAAGCGAGCTCACCAGAAAACCTGAGTATGTCCTTAATTTATCACTATTTTCAACACTGACCTAATGTTTTCTCTTTAATTCTTCCTTTTACGGCCATTAGAAAACACAGAAAATCATGAAGGTAACAAAAATGGTACCACAAATTAAAAAGGCTAATAGCACCTGTGGGGAAAAATAAAAAAAGAACTAGAGGTTTTAAGTCTAAAATTAGAACAGAGCCTAATGTAGGAAATATTTTCCTACATAATTATTAATTATTTCACTTAGAGCAAATTGGCTATCACTATGCTCCACTTGAGAACAAGACAGAAAACAATAGGTTTAAAATACTGAATGAATGATTTTAAGAAATCTGTGGAAAAATACCCTGACATTGTTAAACTTTATACAAGATTCTAAAAGGAAATAGTTAAAAGGCATATTAGTCTTTGGAGAGTATTAAAAGGATGTACTTTTCCCTCTCTATGTCATGGTTAACTACTTTCTCCTGTTTCAAATCTCAAAAATGATTTGGTACTCTCTTTCCCTGTAAATCTAGCACTCCGTGGACTTAAATGTAAATATATTTGTATTTTCTTAAGGTAGCCAGTGGAGATATTTATCTGTCATTACCAGGCAAGTACCATTTCTATTGGAATTTATATAGCAGGCAACTGGAGATGAAAAACTGGGGCCTCAGAGACAGATCTAAATTCACCAGAGTAGCTGCATTGCTGAAATATAGGTGAGAAGCTGTATGTTTTTACACATTTAATAGTTGATACCAACAATGCTTCCATCACTAATTTATTCCATCTGCTACACCATTCCTTGGATTCTTTCTTCTTTGTTGTCTTGGCCTTCTCTCTGCCTCCCTTTATTATTTATATTCCAGATGGTGGCCCTGTTAGCTATGTCTGGGAAATGTGCTTCTAGATCACTCGTGAGCACTGCCTGGGCTTCCTGCTGTAACTCTATGGGAGGCAGGGGCCAGCATATAATTCATGGGATAGAAAACAGGGGTGTGAAAATTGAGTTCTTATTGTACTATTTTTTTCTTGCCCAGAGTTTGAGTCAAGAAGACACAGAGCTTGATTAATAAGACCCAATTTTAAAAATGTGCTTTATCCTGGAGTGCAGAATGCCTGCGTGCAGCTCTAAAAATACAACCCTCCAAAGAGGCATGTGAGGAGGGTGACAGAGTACAGCCTGTCAGACAGAATGCCTGAGGAATAACGACACTCATGGGTTTCTGCTTTGGGGACAAAGTGTGCGTGCGTGTGTGTGTGTGTGTGTGTGTGTGTGTG
Source organism: Cavia porcellus (assembly GCF_034190915.1). Lineage (NCBI taxonomy): Eukaryota > Metazoa > Chordata > Mammalia > Rodentia > Caviidae > Cavia > Cavia porcellus. The sequence continues at coordinate 9,371,824 of NW_026947512.1, read as the reverse complement.
TGTGTGTGTATGTGTGTGTATGAATTCCTGACCAGACATGTGGAACTCCATGGCAGGATTCCAAGACAGTCCTGAATTCGAGGGCTCTATTCCTCCACTAGGTAGAATGGAGAGCATGCATGGCTAGCAGCCTGCAGTACAGATGACCCATCTCTTTGTGGTTGCAGAAGCAGAATCAGACCCACCTGTAGGAAAGTATGAACTAAAAGAAACTGACACTATTCCACTGCTAAGTCCCCATACTCTAGACCAGTGAGTCTGAAATCTAAAGTCTGCATCAGACCCACTGGAAGGATTGGTAAAACTGATTGCTGGATCTCAGCTCTGGGGTTTCTGATTCAGGTGTCTGGAGTTCGGCCTGCTTCCTTTCTTCTTGCCATCTTCTCTCCAGGTGAAGCAGTGCAAGCCATATGGAAGCAAACAGTTCTGCATTTCACCTGCAGAACTCTGAGACTCAGGAGTATTGAATGAGAGTAGTTGGAATCCAGGGCTGTGAAGAACCAGAGAGCGCAGGACAATGGTGTGGATCAGACCAGTGTAGCAACCTCACCTGGAAACTTGTTAGCTGTGCAGAATCTCAGGCCCTTCTAGACATCTGAATCAGAAAGCCCAGAGATAAGATCCAGCAGTCAGTCTTGCCAGGCCCTCCAGAGGAACTGACACAGTTTTTTAGGTTTGAGACCCACTGGTCCAGGGGATGGGGACACGGCAGCTTTTTCGGACTTAAAGAATGGACCACCCTAAAGGTCCTTCTCTGGTCCCAAATTGCTCTCCTTTCTGTTTTCTTCAGCTTCACATGCTCAGTTCTTCTTTCTTCATTCTTTGATATTTGTAAGATTTATGTCTGTTTCTATGCTTTGGTAATGGGTATTTCATCACTGGATAGCGCAAATTACTCTTAATAAATGCCAACACTTGATAGCACTAAGACAGCTCAAAATGGAATTGGTAATGTGACTAGAGAGAATTGCCCTGATCTTTCAAAAGGCTCTCACTTGAATATATCTTTATGAATTCCTTGTTAAAAAGAGAAAAAATGAACCGTGTTTATGCTCTAAGAAATGAAATGATTCTGTTATCACTTGTGCACTGCATGGTAATGAGCTTGTTTGACTTCTCTTGTTTCATTTTTATTTAAATAATAACCAACAATTGAACTTCTCTTCACCACACGTAAGTTGTGTATAAGTCACATGCAATGGTCTCCTTCACTGCTTCTCAGAGGGCAGATGCCCTAGGGCGATGCCTCTTTTAATTCTTGCCAACTTTTATAGGATCTATGGGTAAGAAGGAGTTACAAAAATAATCATTAGGGTAAGGATTACAGTGGCCTACAAGTAAGCTATTCAGCTTCTGGTAGGGACATGGTAGGTCCTCATCAATCTAAATATGTGTTAGACATGTGACAATCCAGGGAGAAGTTGAAAATTAGCTTAAGTTGGAGCTGTCTTCCAGGCTCCCTGGCCGCCAAGTTCCAACCCCCTTGAGATTCATCTGTGGATTTCGCCACCAGTTTTGTGCAATATCTGCACCAGCCTGAAAATCCAGGCATGTCTGGAGACTTGTCCAGAATCCCATTTGGTTCAGGCCTCAATTTAGGAGTCTCCAGCTGGATTCACTGAAAATTAGACTCCAAATACTAATTATGACTAGGTTTTCACTTTGAAAACTAAAACCATTGTTGGTGTTTTCCCTTCTGCTTTTTAAAAAAGTAAAACATTAAAAGCACAACCATGCAAATTGTAAAACCTCATTTAGATTAACAACATTCATGAGTGTTTATGCTTGTCTGAAACTGTCCTGTAGCCAGGCTGTGACGGCCTGGTGGGCTTTCTATCAGGCTGCCTTTGCTTCTGTGGTCTTCTTGGCCTCTTGCAGGGAGGCTTATCCCTCTGTTCATTATCTTAACACCAAAGCTGGACACTGGTGCACCTGATGAGCCCTGTGATTTTTTCTCAAGTTTTTGTTCTGTCTCTTTTTCACTGTGCTTCCTGTCTACCACAGGCTTGCAAATAATTACTCACATGCAAAACTGGCATCTCTGGAAATCTACCTTTTTTTCCTCCAACGTGCTATCATATCATCCAGCTGCTTCTTAATGATTATGCTAAAGTTATAAGAATTGGAAGTAAGCAATGTTTTACCTATAAATAACTGTACACCCTCCTCTTTTCAGAGGTGACTGAGCCGAGAATGTTCTACGCCTCTATATTTTGTTTTGAATGCATATAAAAACAGGTTAAACAAAATCATTGAGATTATTCATAAATCCTGAAGGGAAATGATTATTTTGTCATTCACTGTTATGATAATTTGCACAGCTCTTTTATTATACCATCATATAGACAAGCTCTTTTAGAAAATTCATATAATGTGAATTTCTAGTTCATTCTACCAAGATAGATACTCCTTCAACTTTTAGTAAAGGAGCTATTTTATTAAATTCTTGGTTATTATAAGGACTAAGTACTAGAAAGACATTCTACTTAGTTTCTAACTCCTAATCTATTAAGCAGATAAATCCTATATGTATACCTGTATACATACATAACCATGTATGTATGTGGGTATCTGTTGTTTTGACAAATCCACAGTAGAAACAAATAAAAGCACGCTGCTTCTAAATTGACTGGAAGTATTTGAAGATTGAGTCAAGCAGCATTTGTAGTGGAAAGAATGCGTGTTTCACATGTTAACTAGTTACACCTCAGCGCTACTCTTTTCAGTGTATTTATCTGCACTGGTTTTTCAGCTTAATTTGAATGCTGGGTTTGGAAAGCCGGTTTCCCTCCTCACGTTTACCACATTTAGAAACCAGCTGTGCCTGCCCTTCCGCTCCCTGACTCAGCCTCTCCCGGGTGCTATCCTTTCATGGCTTTTTTGCTTCTTCTGTTTTACTTCTTTTATTGCTTCTGGAATTTATATAAAAGTGTGTAGTACTCTCACTACTAATTCTGACTTTTTAAAAAATTAGAACATTATGTACTGACTTCCTGGTGTTAAAAATGAGCTTTAATTCTGACTTTGTTGTTATCTTACACACACTCACACATACACACACACACACACACACACAAACACACACAAACACACAAAAACACACACACACCCTTGTACTCCTATCTTTGCAGGTACTGATATTTCTCATGCCTCAGTCTTTGGCTTTCTACAGCATCCTAAGCATTTAGGTTTAGTTTTCTGTTTGAACCTGCTATATTGGCTATCATTCATTTTCCAATTTCCTAATCCTATATTCTTTATCAGTTGTTATCATATCTCCTGTTCTCCTTTTTCTTGTGAGTTTGTATCTTTCCTATTTGTTTTGCATCATTTTATCAGGACTTCTAGAGGCAGCAGATATAAAACAAGTCCCGTTACTCATGTGTCTCACAGTACTAAGCCTGGGACGTATAGATGCTTAGGGATCAGGGCACCATTACTACTACATTTTCAACAGAAGCAGTTCTGTATAAGAGAAAAAGGAGATACCCAGTACAGACACTGTTCCTCATTTTGTCTTTTTAGTCTCTTGTTTCCTTATTTCTTTTGAAAAGCAAGCAGAAGTCTCCTCAAGCTGATTAACTCCTGACAGAACAGATTTTCAATGATAAGCACTAGTCAAGGAACATCTACTTATTGCCCATGTTTAGTGTTAGCGCTTAGGGACATAAAACTAAATAAGACACAACTCCTATTTCCAAGGAATCCCTGCTCGGCCTTGGAGTAGAGATAAGTTTAACATGCTGTGAAAACAGAAAAAACAAACTACTGTTTTTAGGGGTAACTGGAAGTGCGTAGGGGACCTCAGTGTGGGAAAAGCAGGACCCATGGGGGCGCTGAAGGTCTAACAATTTACTAGTTGGAGATAAAATCAAAAGCCCACGATAAGCAGGGAATAGCATGAGCCTGGGGAGTCAGGGTCTGAAAACACATCCAGTTTTATTAGAACAAGAGGATAGAAATATGCAGGCCTGGGGTGACGCAAGAGAGGTAAGAGCTTGATAGGAAGCCTTGAATACCACCCTTTTCTACCTCTCCTCTCTCTCTCTCTCTCTCTCCTTCTCTCTCTTTCTCCTAATCTCTCTCTCTCTCACTTTCTCTCTCTCTCGTTCTCTCTCTCTCTCTCTCTCTCTCTCTCTCTCTCTCTCTCTCTCTCTCTCTCTCTTCTGTTAACTCCACTTCCTATGTTCTTCCCTTCTGCTGCCTCCTATTCCCCAACCTTATCCCTTCTCTTCTCTCCATTCCTGCACAGCCTCATGGTGCAGTAACCCATGAAATCACTATGCAAACAGTCCTCGTCTCTCACTGTATGTCACCTATTGAGAATTTTTTACTGAACTCCAAATTTATATTTGTCATGCTAGTAAATTCAAGCCCACTATCTGCACTTATAAGCCATATTCCTTTTCTTTATAGGGGGTGATGCTAACTATCCATGCACCAGGGAGTTAGATTACCTCCTGAAATATGTTCACTGTCACCTCACCATTCTGTTTATCACCAGTCACTTTTCCATGATATTGATCTTCTACCAAGTATCAGGTCTAATCTTACAGAACTTCTACTGCTAATGTGTAGGGCCCCTCAATGCTTTCATAATAGTGATTGGAGAGGTAGAAAGAAATAAAGGAAAGGCTGGTCTTAGGAAACCAACAAGAAGAGGGGCTTTGGGGTACAGAGATAGAGTGTTAAATACAGCAGAACACGCAATTAGATTGAGTACTGACAATTACATTTACAATTTATGTAGTCTATTAAATCCTTGACACAGTAGTGTCAGTGCAGTAAAGGGGAAGCAATGAATTTACAAATAAGATATAGGCTGCATTAAGTCAAAACATTGGTTCCAAAAAGTGCCAACTTGAGTGAGAAAGAAAGTGCTCTAAAGGATATAACTGTATGTATGTTTAAGTGTGTAGATAGATAGCCATACTAAGTTTTTGTTAGTTTATTAAATAGAATGGTTTGTACTGTCCTTGTTTGTCCACTTTTTATGCTTTGATTTTGTGACTTGAGCAACTACTTCTAAGATAACAATATGTAATTTATCAACTAAAAATAAAGAGTGTCCATAGAAAGATTTGTTATGGAGAGACTGGACCATTTTCATTGGTTGAAAGAATGGAGACCCAAGATAAAGAATTGATGGAAGGCTGACTGTTGCCTTTGAGTCAAGTGGGAAGGGAGTAACAGTGACCCAGGCTAAGCATGTATGGTGGCAGACAGAGGTGAAGAACTCAAGAAAGCATGTGCAGGGGTTTCTCCTTTCTCAGGTGAACTTTTCCATTTGTATTGATAACAAGTTCTTCCTTCCAGTTGCTCAAGACAAAATTCTGGATGCCATCTTAGTTCCTGTCTCTTAGTTCCTTCCCTCCTCACATTCAGTTCCCTGGGTGATGCCATTAGCTCTACCTTTAAAATGTGTCCACAAACCAATTCCATTTCAGTGTCTCAAGAGCTGCAGTGCTGGAGTGAGCCTCCATCATCAGCTGTGTGGACAAGTGCCACATGTCCCTGCCTGGTCTCACTACTACCTCAGCCTCCTTACAGGAGCCAGATCACACTGTTAAAACCAAAGTTCCGTTACAGCCCTGCTCTGCGGAAATCTTCCAACAATTCCCACTTTACCCAGAGTAAAAGCCAAACTCTTTATAATCAATCCTATTACCCCTGCAAATGCCCCTGCTGTGACCATTTGATTAAAAGTTACAGCCATCCTCCACCCTCATTCACTGCCCACCCCTAACACTTAGCTCTCCTGACTCCATCCCCTGCCACTACTGCTTCACACAGCTGTCACACTCTAATTTATTATGCGTAATGTCCATTTGCCCCACTGGGGGATAAGCTTTACAGGAAAGGAATTTTTATTTTATTCACTGTTATACCTCAAGCCATTAATACAGTGATATTGGCACAAGGTAAAATTTTTTCTCGAGTGAATGAGTGAAGTAAGAAGTGAAGGGCATTTATAGATTGAAGAGAAGAACCAACAGCTGTAAGCACCTTACAAAAGAAATTTTGCTAACCAGTAAAGTATTACAAGAGACCCTGAGTGTTATGACTCCTGTAATATAGTCTTTTATGAATGCTTTTCATGTTAAGCCCACAACTTACATCTCCCTGTACTAGGACTTTGTACATGGATGAAACTTGGACTCCTAAGATCCCTTCCACTCTGTGAAGGCTGTTTGTGTGCTGGAGAAAAAAGACTAAATTTCACATACTGCGTTTTTTTCTTCTGGTGTATATGACTTCAATCAAAGTCATTTAACTTTTATAGGCAAAAAATATGTACCTTAGTTAATTTATAGCGTTCTTTTGACTTTTCAATGAAATACTTATGAAAGCATTTGTACACAGGGTTTTAGCTGCACACATGCCAGGGTTTTAGCTCAGTGGCACAAGCGCCCGCATGGCATGTGCAAGGCTGTGTTGTGAGTTTGATTCCTGGTATAAAAAAACCAAAAACAAACAAACAAAAAAAAAACACTGCACATATGTATGGGATTATGATCATTGCTATCGTCCCAGTGTGAGAAGCCCAGGCAGAGACATGGCATCTATGCAGGAGATAAATCCAGTGGGCTGCCCACTGGAAGTCCCCACCAAGGGAACCAAGGCTATGGAAAGGATTTTGGTAAAGCTGCAGCAAGAACTGACAAGAGAAACAGAATCTCTGCTCATCTTTTATCATCTCATTTTGATTCTTTTCAGGCGCACAGCTTTGAGCTAGCTTTTGTATCCAGTGGCTCTAACTTTCCATGCTGTAGATACCCAAATTTTGTACCAGAACCTTGATTAACAGCAGCTCTAGTCAGCTCACAGTGGCACCCCAGCATCCACCCAGTGGCTGCAGGTGACCTTCCTCTGGAGCTGCTCACTCAAGAGTTTGTCATGCTCCTGAGGGATCTACAACTTCCACCACATTTTGCCTCCATTTCATTGGGCAAAAGAACAAGACACAGAGAGGATATGAGTCACTGAAAGCTAAACCAAACCAAACCAAATACTATGCACCTATTTCGAAAGCACAGACTTACTGTCTTACTCTGGTCTTGATACCCAGCCCAGTGACCCTGAAATGTTACTTTTCCAGTAGATTCTCCATAGCTTCTTCAACCTTCTACATTGTTTTTCTTCCTATTTATGATCAGTCATGAAAAACTGGCAGAAGAAAGATACAAATGGATCAGGAGGTCCTCTTGGCTTTTCTTTTTTTAATTTTAAAAAGAGAAAAAGAAACAAAAACAAAAACAGTGATACAAAGTTTCAAAACAGGATTCTAAGGAATTAACAATGGATAATATATTAAAAACCACTTGCAGCTTTTCTTATGCTTGTTTACCCCAGCCCGGTCTAGCCTGTAGTATAGATTGGGAGAGCAAGTTGGCTGGAGATCTAACCTGGGGAGAGGCCCCCACTGAGGCAGCACTTCAGAAGAGAGAGATTGGAGCCAAAGCAGGCTTCCTGCAGCGCAGAGCTTGGGTGTTCCCTTACAAGCGCCCATGCACACTCAGCTGTGCACACCAGGGGTCCTAGTCCAGAACACACCACTGCCCACTGTGCTAGCCTTGTGAAATGCACAGCATTTTCTTCTTTTTAACTCTTAGCAACCATGTTTTTCCCTTTCTTCTCCCCTTCCTCTCCTCCTCCTACTTTTCTCACTCCCTATATCCACTGGGTGTACCAAGTCTTCCTGCTTCAAACAGGGTCCGCCTCATATTTTTGTTGTTGTTATTATTATTACAAACATTAGCTGCTTCCAATGTTGGAAAAAAATAAAAAGAGGAGAAATGAGAAAAGGGAAGAAACCACAACAACCCCCAAAGAAAACATGTTCTAACCCAGGAATGTACAATCCTGCTTGCCTGGGAAGCATCTTCCCACCTCTCCAAGTTTAGTTACAGAAAGCAGCACTCCAAATTCCAGAGCACACACACAAAAACAGATTTGCCCCGCTATTTTGTATGAGCTTTATTCCATTTCTCAATCACAAAATTTTCTGCCTCCCTCCCGTGACTAAGCTTTGCAGGGATGTCGGAGCCTCTTCTCCAACTCACACCAGGTTAACAAAGCTACGGTCACTCCTTCAGGTCAATTTGTTCATTTTTTTCATCTAAAATAATATTTCCTGAGTCACTATCATGTTTTGAGATTGCAAAGATGATAAGGAGTTTCTTATACAGCATATTCAATAAAGATAAATATTCTCATTGCTATCCAAGGAGTAATAAATACGAAAAAGAGAAACTAAGTCCTGTGGGGACACAGACCAAGGAACTCACCCCGGTCACCTGGTGGCATAAGAGAGTAACCAGGTGAAAAGGATTTATAGGACAAAAAAACCCCAATATGTCAAAATCAAAGATGTGAAAAAAAATGGCATGATGCAGACATGGAGTTTTTCTGTAATACTTTTGTATCACTCACAAATATCAATGTTTCTGTTACAAAATGTATTGGCTAACTAACATGACTCTGCTTTAGGTTTGTTTAGGTGAGGTTAGGTTAGGTGTGGAGTCCCCACCTGCTATAGTCAGGTGTGTTCCCTACGTCCCTCCCTTAGGGATCCAAGCTCCAGGGTTTCAGGGTCAGCAGCTACTCAGTGCATGTTCCCCTGCTGCCCAGCCTGGTGATGGAAGGAGAGGTAGGGAACACCAGTCAGCGAAAACGTGTCCAGTGTAATAATATGTGTCACATACATTTGTGTTTGCCAGTCAAGGCAAACCACGTGAATATTTTGAAAGCAAGAGGTCTTGCAAAAAAGAGAGGAGAAAAAGATACTGTGGATCAATTAATCACAGCATCTGCCATATTCAAATTCATGCCACTTTATCCCAAGACACTGCAGTCTTAGCCAGTTGTAGCGAGTTTGAAGTCTGAACCTACCATGATTTATACCAAAGTGCAGTGTGAGTTCTTTGAATCTGGAGGTCGCTATGCTAAAATCATATACTCTCTGTACTATGTAAAAAGTGAAGCAGAAACAAACAAACTGCAATAAACATTGCCATTCAAGGAGAATAAAGAGGCCACATAAAAGTCACTGATCCACAACAGTTCTGAAGTCCCTGTGAACAAAAGTTGCAAAAACCTGTGCTGTGAGAGGAGGGAGCATTTGTCGTGTAGTAACTTTTAACTACTTCCCTGGTTAGCTTCCAGCTATTATTCGCGGCTCTGCTTTCCTGGGCATCCCTCATTTTCCATCATCATCTCTGAGCACACAAAAGGACCACTGGAGAAGATTCCCTTTTGGGAAGCTACGCAGCTTTCTAATCTGCTTTTTTCACTGTGAAAGACAGAGAGCCGCAGGGTCTTTTGTGGTGCTCTAACAGTAAGTTTCCTGTAATCTAAGTGGATGATGATTTTGGCAAGTCAACTCCCACAAGCTCTGTTGTTTTGTGTTTGAGGTGTGATTGAAAAATAAAATATGTGTTTAAATTTAGAAAATTACTACAGTACAAGGCACATTGCCATTAATTCCTCTCAGAAAACTTCCTCTCCCTTTGAACACAGTTATCCCATGATTGCTGTCACTTTCTACAGCAGTTCTGAAGGTCCTTTTAATGAGTGTCTTCAGTTGTGTTGCTGTGGCTGCTTCAGGGTCCTGAATCAATTCAAAACATTTACTTGCGTGGGCATTTGAATCTGAGGAAGAGCCAGAATTCACACTGTGCCAGATTAAGGTGGATGAGAACACAGTGTAGGTTTTATTTTGTTTTGTGTGTTTTTTAAATGAGCCTGCCTTTTTTTGTTAGATGATATTTAGCAGAAGCAATGACTTAGTTTCTGATCACATATTATAAAGACACTCATGAAAGGGGAAAGAGATCCAAAACTGCTTCAGAAAGTGGAAGAAATATGGGAAAAGTGTGTTTGAAATGGGATGGTTGGCATTTTGAGGGAGATTAATAACAATATATCTTTTATTGTAGCAAATTTAAAAATTGAACATTTACTATCAACTATAAGTATATATAATTTTTCTATATTTAATACAGTCAAATTTATACAGGTTTCTTCAAGACATGCCTCTCCATATAGATTTAATTATAGGTACTGGGAGCCAAGGAAGCTTTTCTTGTCCAAGAATTTTAATCTTTCTTTTAGGAGTTATTTTGTTAGCTGCAGGTATCTCATGAGTTGCCGTCTTAGTTCAATTAAAGGTCCTAATAAACTGTGGTTTATCTTTGAGTTTGGTTGTTTTAACCTCAGTCTTTTACAAGGTCTAACACAATGTACTATATTGTTTTTTCTTATCCATGGGTTCACATTCGTGGATTTGGCTAACAATGGACTTTTAAAATATTACATCTTTATGGAACATGTGAAGACCTTCCTCCTGCCATATTTCCCTAAACAATATAGAATAACAACTATTTACCTGATATTTGCGTTATATTAAGTATTACAAGTAACCTGGAGATGATTTACAGTATATGGGAAGATATATAATAGTCACATGCAAATACCACACCATTTTGTAAAGGGGTTTCAGCATCTGCAAAACTTGATATGCATCAGGGTCTTAGAACCAGTCTCTCAAGGACACTAGGAACAACTGTGCTAAGATTTATCATTTTCTGGCTGGAGCTGAGAATTTTTTTTTAAATACTGTAACTTACACAATTTCCAATACTTGATATTCCCTTTCCGTGCTGCTGGCAGTGCAATAAACTTTTTTGACTCATCTCTTCTTTCAGAACCTTATCAAATGAGGTTATAACAGCAACTAACCCTAATAATATTCTTTCTCTAAGTTTCTTTACTCAAAGCCACTAGATCATTAGTGCATTTGGTACCTACAGGTTGTAAGTCAGCAATTTTATTTCCCTCACAAGTAACTACAGGAAACATTTTAGCAAATACTTTGCTATTACATAAATGAGAGAAATCATTTTTTCAGGTTCCTCAAACAGTTTCTTTGCTCTTTTGCTGCTCTGTTGGAGATATGAGATAGGTATTTTAATTCCTTATTGTAGTAGTATCCCAATTCTGGTAATAACCTACTAGTCAAGTATTACTGCCACAAAGTCACTTAGACAACCTAACCACGTCGGTGGCATATCATGAAAAGTATTATCAGCCTGCTCATGAAGCTGATCTTGGAGCGTATGAAACAGTGTGACTAATTCAAAATGGATCATTTAGTCTCTCACCTGCAAACTGAAAAGGTCACTGCAAATCCTGGAGCCTGTAGTAAGCCAATGGAGGCTTATCAATAGGAAAATATGGATTAAGCAGGATAAGCCATGGTCACAAATTAACAAATTCATTAATAAATTAACCCTCAAATGTCTATGATTTAACATGAAAGCGTTTATTTCTTGCTCACATAAAGTCTGGTATAACTATGTAGATCAGCCATCCATCTCTCCTAACTCCTCCTTCCTCTCTACATGGAATTCAGGGGTTCCCTAAAGAGGCGGAGAAGAAATATACTAAGAGGCCAGTAGGTCTTCCAGCCCTTCTTTTGGATCAAAAGTGTTGCATCATTTCTATTTGCCTTCCCATTTAACAGAAAATGGTCACTGGACCATGAACCCAATAGAAACGAGGTAGGGATACATCAAGGGTGAATGCAGATATTTGGTGGACAATTAAGGATCTGTGTTAAAAAGAAAGAAAGAAAGAAAGAAAGAAAGAAAGAAAGAAAGAAAGAAAAAAGAAAGAAAGCAGAAAGAAAGAAAAGATGAAGGTTTGCCAATTAGAAGGAATTCCAAGCAACAAACTTGAACTATGGGAGTCAAAAACTGACCATTGCTTTCTAACCTAGTGGACGGGCAGAACGGCTGCCTCTCCAAACTGAAGATATGCAAAAGGGGAGGAGAGAAGTGGTGAATACAAAACTCTTTCTGCAATGGTTGTTGGAAGTGCCAGTGAGCCAGGAGCTGAAGATTAAGTTGTCTGGATTAGAAGGGCAGGGGCAGTGGGTGGTAAGACCACCAGTTGGCCTGTCACACTGGTAACAGTTCACTTTGAAATAAGTTTACTCAACGGTTTATTAGCATGTGTCCCTCGAGCATCCACAGTGGGAGGAGTGTGGTCTTAGTTTGTGTTTTTGTTAGTGTATCTGTTAGTGATGTCCAGCTAGGCCAGTTTCTGGAGCTTATGAGTAGTGTTTAATTTTCTGTTTATATCTCTATTCTCCTAGCACAATCTAATATTCAACATTAATATGCACTGTTAAGTAATGCTCATTTTATTTTTTCTTTGGCTGTTCTTATCATATTTTTAGTAATTCTTAGCAAATTTAACAATATTAAAGTTTATAACAAGAACTAGCACTTTATTTTTTAATTAGAGAAGTCCAACGCTAAATTGATAGTGCATTATGCAGATATGAAAGACCCTGAACAAATGGAGATGAAATCTATTCCCTGATGTCCTCTCCCTTGCTGGTTTGGAAGTTTAAAATGGTGAATTTTCACTTTATTGCTCATTCCCCAAGTAACCTTGAGGCATGGCCCTTTGTCTGATTTTCCCCATGAGTGGAACATGTATAATCATATTAGTCTGCCTCTCCAGGCGATGTGAGGACTAATTACAAATGAGATTATATCCAACTGAAGTCCTAATGCCAGGAATGTTAAACTTGGTGGTGCATGTCTGAAACGCTGTTAGGCTTGTAGAAATGGCCTCTAGTTTTGGAGCATTTGTGACCCTGATGGGGCGGTAGCGAGATAAGAATGTCTTCAGCCTGCCCGTCTTGGCCATTTCACTCTGTCCTGCTTTAATGCCCAGTGTGCCCATCAGGGGGTCAGACCTCTTCGGAATGGCCTAGGAACTGAACAAGAGGTCAGTGGTCTTTTAAACCCAAATGGTCTTTTTTAATCAGAAGACCGATTTTCCTAATTGTCTGCCTCTTTCTTCTTTTTCTTTTCAAATACAATCTCCGGGAATTTGAGGGCGATACAGCAGTAAGATACTTACATTGATAAATATCTCATAGTTTTAACTCAGTACCACTTCACCTATGAAGAAAATACCTTGCTAATTAGAGTTGGGTTTTTAAATTTTGTGTTGAAACATATCTACCTCCACTAGGTCACTCTAGGGGTGCTCTGCACAGTCGTTTCTCCCCTGAATATTTGTCTTTTTGATATGGCTCATTAAATACGAAGCTTGCCCTGATTTAAGACATGTTTTATCTTGATATTTTATCCCTCATTTAGCTGCACATACATCGTAGCCGGTGGTTCCCAGTGTGTCTGCTTTTCCTGGGAGTAGAAACGTGGACACGGTGTTGGGGATGGTTCCACTGGCTGTGAGGACTGTCCGAGTTCAGGGGCCAGCATGGAGGCCGGGATGAGGGGTGAAAGGGACAGGCCAGGTCACTGAAGGCAGTATCTTTGATGGAGCATTGCTACTGTACCTCAGCTATCAACAGCAGATAACGTAAAGTTATGATTAAGTACTTCAGTAACTTTGCTTAGGTGCTGTGCTTGCCTTCAGCACTTGCCGAGTATTATCCCTCTGCCCCGTACAAAAACTGGAAGATCTATGGGGTAAGGGTCACAGTTCTAAGACAAAAAGACGTCCTGGGTCATCCTATACCCATACTCACAGGCAAGGAACCATGAATACTTAAAGTATCTAGGCTTGTCATGCCCAGGAAACAAACAAACAAAAAATAGCTGCTGGTCACACGGTACACTTTGTAATATTATCGAGTGTTTATTGTAACCCCAGTGCATATGAAGAAAAGTTATTACCGCTGTTATCATTCCTGTTTTATGGAAGGAGAAGCTGAGTGACTGAAATGCAATTAACTTACCACAGCTCCACAGCTAACAAATACAGTGACAGTAAATGAACCCAGGCAACCGGGTTCTTCCATAGGTAGGAAGATTAAAACCAGAGGAACAAATACATGACACGTAAACTAAGAAAGTGAGTCATTTAGAAAACTAAGATACGAATGTCCCACCTGCTGGATTTCCTCCCTGGGCTTTGCAGGCTTTTAAATCAGAAGAGGAAGGGGAGGTGTGCCAACGAACTCTGTTGAGCAAGGATCAGAAACAAAAGGACATGTTGGGAAACAGATGCAGCTGATCAGCGGATGAGTGGATAAGATACACAGACAAGCGTCCCGTAGATAAAGGGAATGTAAACAAGACGCTTGAACACAGAATAGGTTCCATATGGGTGAAAGTGAGACTGGCTGGACCAACCAATTAACAGAGAACAGAGCAGCCAGGCTGACAACCCAGGATGGCGTGACAGGTTGAGGACGAGAAAGAACCACAATAATCAGCCACACAAATTGAATTGTCTGTAGACACAAGATCTAAAAACGAGACTGAAGCTGAAAGAAACAAGGCTGTTGGCAAGAAAATATTCTGGAGTAAACAGGACACCTCCCTCCTGCCATTCCTCAACTCAACTGGACCTGACTATTACTCAGGGAGTGATAAAATTGTCATGTTTGAGCTGTGGAGAAAGCCTGGTAAACACTGAGAAAGTCAGGAAGTGTGCTGGAACCTTAGACCTGTGTTTCCATAGGAACATGAGAAGGTACGCAGCTTCTCAGTGTGGGCAAGATCAGGGTTTGCTGTTTGATTATGATCTGTGCCCTATGTTGCAGTTCCTAGATTATGATAAGTAAGAACTCTTTCTAGTTTGTTTTTCAATAAACATTTCTTTCTTTCTTTCTTTTTCCTCTCTCTCTCTTTCTCTCTCTCATTTTTTAACTTTTTTTTTTTTTGAAACAGGATCTTGGGTCTTGACCATGTTGCCAAGGCTAGCTTTAAACTCACAGCAACCCTCCTGCCTCAGCCTCCTGAGTGCTACTCCCCAGCTCTCTCTGAGCAAATGTCCTGAGAAAAGCCTACCATGCTTGATTAGTCAAAATGTCTTATCCCCAAATATAACCATTCACCCAGTACTGACCATTTTCCTTCATAATGCCATGTCTGCCTGCATCTTTCTGTACTGTATTACAGTCATTCAACCTGTTCGCAATTCATGTTGCTTGAAACCAACTTTTCCTTGCTCTTGGCCTTTTGTGTTCTCCCCTGAACATTGTCAGATCCAAAAAACCAAAAACAGCTTTTCTCATATTTTTCTGCTGTTAAACAAAACCCTATGGTCTTTAGGATACTGACCAAAATCTTCTAGAAGGAAATTTTGACACTGTTCCAACCTTGGATCACTAATATTCAACATAGAAAATCACAGATACAGCTTTTCTTTTTCCATCTCAAATTTTGGCTGATATTTTCTCTTCTTGCTGGAATTATTCTTCGCACTTCTCTGTCCAAGCTCTATCTATCCCTCAAGGATTGGATCTAATCCTGTCCACTCCCTAAAGCTTTTTTAAAAGATGCCATCCTCTTTCCCAATCTATATGTCTCTATAGCTCATCTTAGTCATGCCATTAATTATTCTAAGTATTTTCCCTCCTCTTACCTGTGATTTCCCCTGTCTTGGGCACTATTTAGATTCTCTCTTTTTCCCAGCTTGTGTCACAAATGCCTGTCTAAGGCAAAGACCTATTCATGCACAGAATCATGCCCTGCAAGACAGGGATACACGAAGTATGTATTGATTAAATCTCTCAAGATTCTAGCAAATGGCCCCATGCTTGGTGTGTGGAAGATGTTTTGCTGTTAAGTATCTTGTATGGTACAGTTCTCATGCATTTCTGTAACAATGGCTTTAAGTCAGACAGACTGTGGTTACCTCATACTCATCGTTTCAGGGAGCACCTGTTGCAAGTATGCAGTATTGAGAGATGGAGTGAAGAATGTCCATAAGAGACAGGCACAGTGCTGAGGAAGCAGCCTGAATATGTCTGGTTGTTGCAGAGCTGACACATCACAGTGTGGCTCTATGTCTTGTCCTCAGCCACATTCCTTTATAACTCTAGTCTTTGGTCTTTTCATCTGTAAAATGGGCACAATGATGGTACCTACCTTACTGGGTTATTGCATGGATTTATGTGAACTAACCTTATAGTATGCAACATTTGCCATATAGAAAATAAAAAATATTACTCTGCTTCTACATGATGGCTTCTACTGTAGGAGAACACTTTTATCTTTAGGTTTGTTCATTATGCATGGTCTTCCAGAGGAATTGTGTGTATATGTGTGTGTAAAATAAAAACATATGTCATATATCTTTGATATAATATAAGGTGTAATATAATGTCATGGTAGTATCTCACGTGTATTACCACCTATATATATCTTGTCTTAGTTACTTTTCTCTTATTACTGAGACAAAATATCTGGACATCCAGTGTTAAAAGAGGAGAGGTTTGTTTAGCTCAGTTTGTAGAGGTTTCAGTCCATAATCAGCCAGCACCAAGGCAGAGTGACATGGCAGAACAGGCATTGGGGACAGTTCATGGCAGGAAGAAGGGAGCAAGGCAAGCAAGAGACCTTAGCAGCTGTTTTCTGCCCCTTTTATCTAGGCTACAGGGATTAGGATGCTGCCAAACCAGCCAGTGACTACGGATTTAGTAATCATATACCTTTAATCTTGGCATCACTCACTGTAGCTTTAGGCACCTCTATAAAAAGCCCAAACTATGACAATGTAAGGCTTTGGGGGGATATCTAGACACAAGCCACAACACGTGTCTCTCACATATAAGCAAAGAAACATGTATATATATCACATATACCACATACATATGTATTGCATACATATAAAAGAGAGCACAGAAGAGGAAAAACAGGTGGTATGAGCTATATTCCGTGAACATTTGCAGATATTCAAAGGATACAGATATAAATCCAAATGAAATACTTTTATCCTGTAGTACTCTCACCCTTTTATTTCCTTAACAAACTCTGGGCTTGAGTTCTAGAGGGAAGGAGGTAGTGATGGAGAGAAGGAGGAAGGCAGTGTGAGGAGGGGGGAGGAAGAAGGGAGGAGAGAGTGAAATAGAGATTGAGAAAGAAAAATAAAAGACTCTCAGCAAACAGCAGGAGGGCCAAAAAAAATATTTAATCCAAACAATGAGTACTGTCGTTTCCGCCCACATCTGCGTTCCCGTCATCTTCCCCAGCAGGCCCCGCCCGGGAGCCAAACTACACCAAGCGGCCTGCCGCATGTGTGCGTGTGGTGGGGGGCGAGTGTGCGCGCGTGTCGGGCTGCAGTGGAACATTCCAGTGGTCAGCTTAGGCCGGCCTCCACCTCCCGTGAGCTGTTACTTGGCCAAGGAGCCTGGAGACAGAGACAGAGGGCACTGTTGGCTCCACGTCCCCGCAGGACCCCACAGACTGCCCAGGCCTTCTGGGGTCCACTTGCTTTTCTTCCTCCAGCTGCTGGTTTCTGCCTCTGGTTTGTATCTGCTTCCCATCTTTTCCTCTCTTTCACCTCCCAGAGCTACTAAGTTGTTCAGTAGAGCCTGTGACACTTACTGCTCTCATCCAGTGAGAGTGACAGGCCATAACTCCTGATGGAAGGCAGGCATCAGAAGCCGTGCCTCTCAGCAAGGTAAACTCTGCTATTTCATTTGTCTGTATCTTCATACTTGGTGACTGTAAGCAGCTACTATGAGTGAGGCTGTAAGGTCACGGTGAGCTATTGTCAGGTGATCTCGTCAGGATGGTAGCTGATAGGAGAAGGAAACGCTGGGGGAAACTGGAGAATGAAATAGGAGAAAGGGGACCTTATCTTGGAGGGCGGGCAAGAAGCATGGACAGCAAAAATCTTGGGATTTCTTAGTTTATAGAGTGGATTGTGGAAAGGATCAGTTAAATTATCCACCAAACATCCATTAGGGACCAGCCTTAGAATGTTGATTATGTGTTGATGCAAAGGCCTAGTGGTGGTGGAAGGAACAAGGAATAGCAAAGACAGCAAGATGGAAATTCTTCCTCCCTCATGGCCTCTGCACAGGGTAAAGCTTCTTGCTTACAAAGTTGCACATTTGAGTTTGAGACCAGGTAGCCTGGCTCCTATTAACTAGAGAGGGAGCGGGACAATCCCTGAAAATACAATTGTTAAACCATTACTTCTTGAAAGAAAAAAGCCGAACAGCATGCAGCAAGATGGTAAGAGGAGACCTTGCATGTCACCCACGGTTCCTGCTGTGAAAACAAGAAAATGTAAATGATGAGGGTGAGCAGGCCCAGCAGCCCTGCACAGAGGACATCAGGGAGCTGTGGTGCATCGTTAATTCTTGCAAGATCCCAAGCGTAGGCTGCGCTGCGTTGCAGTCAGTGCTCTGGGGGCCCAGCCCTCAGGCCACAGGAAGCCCACTGCTTGGTGTCACCAAACACCATGTTGGGAGCAGGTTCAGTGCAAGAACATGTTAGGCTGCCATGATCAGGCTTTGACAGTAACAAGTGGAAATCACCAATATAAGATTTAGACTATCTAAGAACAAGACCAGAAAAAAGAAATCACATGGAGGACAACAGTGACCTCAATGCAGCAGAAAAAAGGGTGTTTTACTGTGATTATTCTGGTGTTGGTTTGTTTTAGGATGTGAAGTTGGGATTTGATGCAGAAGGGTCAAGAGGAGCCCAGTGAGTGAGTGTGAAGATTTTCTCCAGGAAAGGCAGTGGCTCTGTAAAGCACCAGGTGTTTCCATGATCTCCAAAGTATGCGTCATGTAGATTTGGTAACAGGCAGGGAAGGAAACAAGGGCAAAATGTACCAAACACCTGATCTTCAGTGAGGGCTGGAACAGTGGCTCTCAACAGGGGGCGAATGAAAGCCTGGCAGGTGTGCTAGGCTTGTGCATGGCCCTGTGGAGGGATGCACTGTGCTCCTCCCTTAGAGGAGCAGGCTCCCGCTGAGCTGGTCTCTCTGGCACAGGTGTGTGCAGACTCCCCCTGAAACCTCCCCTCCCACCCTTGCCATTGGTACTCTAACTCTGTCCACCTCTCAGGCTCAATCACCTTTAGGTCGGCCAGAGCCACTCCTATTAGGCCAACAGGAGAAGCTAGGAGTGTGTGAAAGTGAGGGGAGGAGTCTGTGTCACCCTGAGGCTTTGTTTGCAGCTCGGTGAAGCAGGCCATAAAGAGATACTTTGGGCTAGAAAGGGAGTCCCAGAGAATCTCCTTGCCTTTCTGATTTCTTGAAGTGCGTGTTAGGAGAGGAGTGTTTGTGATGATTTGGGGTAAGTCAGAGGCTGAGATGCCCACGTTGTCACTACGATTTAGAGGATTACCCCAGTTTCCGGAAGCTAGGAAGACCTTTTCGCCTGCTTTTACATATCCCAGACCTACTTCCTGTGTCATCTGACACTGCTCTGCAACCATCCCAGATTCTTGTAGTCAGGGCACAAGCCAAGAGTAGAAGGCTCTCATTCTTGATTTTGCTTCTTGTGCATCTGGTTGCAGAATTTTGAAGTTTTTCTCACCAGTCTCTAAGCAAACCACTCACTCACCAGCCTGCGAAGGCTGAAGCAACCATTATTTCCCTGACGCCTTCAAGAAACCTTGATTTATTGTGGGCCAGGGCCTGTGCTAATTATTATTCCTCCATTGGCTCATTCATTCCTTGCAACAACAGCTTAAGGTGGGAATTATTATTTTATTTACTATCAAGGATGCCACTGCTTGTAGTTAAGTGACTTGCTCAATTTCTAATAGTGGGTAAGGGGCAGAGCTGGGATCTGAGAAGAGGGTTAGTTAGTACGTTACTTGTATTCTTAATCATCCTACTCCACAGCCTTGATGTTTTCCTAGCAAGGTGCCATTAAGTTCTGAGTACCTTGATATAGATGAAAATTTTACAGGTGAAGGAAATCACTTGATCTTATTTTTCTTTTTCTATCTCAGTTCTGTTCAATGACTTTGCTCAGTGGAGTTAGTTTTTGATTATTTATTTGCTTTGGTGTCGATATAGGTAAAAAGACTATAATCAGACTTTTCTTTTCAGCTCTTGTAAAGATAGTGTTGGCTTTTTTGTGGGTCTGATGGATTCCACACGCAGAGGTTTGAGACCCTACACAGAAGCTTTAAGAAGGCACACACATGGATTAGTAATGTTCATTAGACCGTAAGATTAGATTTTATTGGCATCTCTCTGGCCATCAAACAGAATGTGATCATTCTTCCTTCTTTTAACTACTTCTTGCTTATCACTTGTCTGTAGAATTAATCCTTAGCCATCAAGAAGTACTCTTCAATTTTCATTGTTAACTGGTAACCCAGCACAGCCTTGACATCTTGGCAATTAGTGACTTAATAAAAGGCTTGGACAATATTTTTACTAAAATACCAACAAGGACACTTATAATCCCCATATCCCAAAGTCCAGAGACCTAGTTTCCCTATTCCTGAACTCCACAAGTTGATTACAGATGTACAAACATTCCTAGGACAACAATGGTCTGCTGTCTTCTTTCTAGTCTAGTTTTCAGTCTCTTTCAGGATTCGGCTGCTGGGAAATTTCTCTTCCTTTCTTAAGGTCCCAAATATGGAACTGAGAGAAAATTGTTAAATTTTATTCAGTATTTTTAGATGTTTCATTCTACTACTTTTCCTACTTCCAGAAGTAGATGTGTACCAATACTTAGTACCTAGTAGAAATATATATGTACATACATACATAATTTATGTATATGCATATGTAAATATTGGGTGACTCCAATGTCTATCATATCTATGATTATAATAAGAAAATTACTACATGCCTGTCTCAGTGACTTCTTTTGTCATTGAAACAAAGTGCCCAACACTGGCAACTTCAGGAAACGTTTATTTAGGCTTACATTAATGAATAGCTTACTGAGTTCGAGGCAGAATGGCATAGCAGAGAATCATAGAAGAGGAAAAACTGCTAATGTCATGGTGGTCAGGAAGCAGAAAGAGAAGGAGGAAACCAAAGACTGAGATAAATCCTTCTAGGTTATGTCCCTAGTTACCCATCCCTTCCAACTGGACCCCATGTCCTAACAGAACATCAGCACTCAATGTTCCATTCCCATAATCTAATCACCCTTCATAAAGTCTATCTGTGAATGCATTAAGCATTTGTGGGACATTCTGGATCTAAACCATAACAATGCCCTTAATACGTAGGGCAGAGTCTAAATTATGTGATGCTTATAAACAAATATGCTTAGCAAATTTTCTAGCAGTAAAGAAATAAAAAAGAGGGATCTATAGCATAAACTATGCTAAGGAAATGTAGTTAATCTCTCACTTCAAAAAAGAGCAGTCATGTTAATTTTTTTTTGAAAAAATACTGTATCAAGCATTGTACTAGGAGCTGGAAGAACAAACATCATTAGATGCTGTTCCTTTGATAGTACATTCAGGATGCTATCAAATGCCTATAATGTCCATAATGCATATGCATAAGATATACATAGTAACTCAGAAGCAGGAAGAACTCTGGATCCAGATGAGACTTTCTAGAACAAGTCGTATCTAAAAGATTCTTCCCATTTCAAGATATCTATTTTAATGTATACCCTCCAAAAACACTGTAGCAAACCCACAAGCGTGGCATCATTGGAACGCTTCTATCCCAAGGGATGAACTCTGGAGGAGCAGAACAACTCCATTTCCTCCTTTCCTCAGATGACTGCGGTGAGTGAGCAGAAAAGCTCTAACTTCACTGCTCTATGGCCAAGAAATAAATGCTTCTGTTCATGTGACTAGAACACAGTGTTACTTTCTACTGGAGAGTAAGTCTCCAGGGAAATATCTCTACAAACCCCCAAGCCTCAGAAGAGCAAGAATGCCAGGCAGCTGATTTGGAGCAAACCTTGGCCCATAACTAAGTAAAAGAAAAGTGAGATGGTGGGGGAAGGAGGTCTGTGGGAGTTGAAGTTATACACATGGCCTTTTTAGCCTCTGCATAGGATTGCTAGATTCACTTTGTATCATTGGATCTGTACCCACATTCCTTTTGTAGAGACACCAAAAAAATTTTTATTCTTTGTCCCCAATAAATTAAAAGATGAATGAAATCATCAGACAGTAGTATTCTGATAGAGCAAAGATATCAGATTAGGAATCAAGAGACCTAGGTTCTCTTCCCATAATTGCCACTACTGGTTTCAAAAACAAGTCAATTCATGTTTTAAGCCCATTTTAATAAGTTAAAAATGCAAGGTGTATACAAAATAGTCTTTAAAGCTCATGTAGTCTTAAGATTTTATGTATCTATAGTCCATAAAAGAAAAACAGACTTTATTCAACATACTGATTTTATGTCCTTTGCATATGTATCCAGTTGTAACGTTGATGAATCATATGGTAGTTCTATTTTTAATTTTTTTTGTGGAATCACTATACTGTTTTCCACAATAGCTGTACTAATTTACCTTTCAACCAACAATGTGCAAGTGTTCTCTTTGCTTTATACCACGGCAGCATTTATTGTCTTCTATTTTATTGATCAGTAGGTTACTGTTCTGGTGACCAGGCATCCTCGAGATGCCTCTAAGGTCTCCTGTGTTTCACCTTGTAACAAGGATCCATTATACGTTCTTTGCATTCTTTAGGTATGAAACTCAGGCAAGGTGCACAAAATAGTTGTCTTACTTTTTCTCATTGCTGACAAAAACCACCCAACACCCACAAATTAAGGGAGGAAAGATTTATTTAGCTCACAGTCTGTAAAGATTTAGTCCACAATTGACTTGCTCCAAGGAAAAGTTGCACATAACAGAGGGACAACATTCCACAGTGGTGGAAAATAAGAAAAGCAACAAGCTAGAGACAAGACTCTGTCACCTATATTGTACACACGCTACCTGCCCTAGGGCAGGTATACCACTCACACCCTTGAATCCAAGTACTGGACATGAATGAATCACAAATTCTAGATTCAGTCACCTCTGAAAAGCTCATTCCCCATGACTGCATGAAGTTTTGAGGGGACATCTAGACACAAACTATAACTATAACAGCAGGTGTCTTAAGTCTGTTTTGCATTGATACAACAGAATATCTGGATCTGAACAATTTGCAATAGACAGAAATTTGTATACTCACATTTCTGGAGGCTGGGAAGTCCAAGATCAAAGGACCAGTAAATGGTAAACAATTTTTTGATCTAACATCTCATGACAGAAAATCAGAAGAGAAGGAAGGAGAAAGATACAGAGAGAGGGAGAGAGAGAGAGAGAGAGAGAGAGAGAGAGAGAGAGAGAGAAGCAGGGTTGGAGTAAAGGGGTACTGAATTCTCAAGGTTGACTCACCTCTTGAAGACTTCATCTTTAAATATTGTTGCAAAGGCAATTATGTTTTAACTTGAGTTTGGAAGGGCACAAATATTGAAATCACAGCATATGAGATGAGAAGAATTAAGATAAGGCAAAATAGCACTACTTGTTGAAGAACTAAACAAAAATATAGAATTAATACACAGATCATCTATATGGACACAGTGCTTCCTTCTGCTGTGAGTCCATGGAGTGCTGTACAAAGCTGCTTTAGAAAGGGCTCTTCTAGGGCATGAAATAACTTAATTAGTATGAAGAAATGGATGTGATTGTGATTGTGATTCTCACTTCTTTTTTTTTTTTTTTTTTTTTTTTTTTGGTACCAGGACTCAAACTCACCACTTTGCGTTTGCCAAGTGGGCACTTAGACCGCTGAGTTAAACCTCTCCTGATTCTCATTTATGTAACTGGGAAGTTTGCTCAGAAATGATATATATAGAGAGAAAATAGTGTTTGGAGTAAGGCATAAATGTGATTAACGGCTTCTACTGATCTAAAATACTCCTCAAAATAATAAAACAGTATCCTGTCCCCCGCTTTACCTGTAGGCATGCAGTCACTTTGGACTGAGATTCCAACCTGCAGCTTAGCAGAGCAAAGGACTGAATCCAAACTGCCTTTGTAAAACATCACCATGCTCTCAAGTTCTATTAAAATGTCTAGGGAAAAAATTCCTTAGTCTGATTCAGGTTAGGGAGATACACTGTTATCAACGAATTAGTTAAAGTTTGTGGAACTCTCCCTGAGAGTGGGTTCTGTAATAGCTATATAGAACTCCTGTTCCATCTATTTCATCCTCTTCTTCTTCTTAGTTTTTTCAGGTTTTTCCCCCTCAGCATTATCCAGCCCTAAGCTCTTTTCCATAGGAGCTAGATGTAGCAGAACCAACTCCTGAAGCAGACTCTCCTGACCCCATAAATCTGGCTTAGATTCTTCTCATTTGTCTGCATCTTGATCCTAGCACTGAGTTGTCACACTGAGCTAAAATACCACCAAAAGAACCACCATTTATCTCTTGACGGAGAATCTTTAAAACGGGGACTATCACTAAGCTAAAGAGGGATGAACTCATTCTATTATAAGAAACCCTCTCCTGGAATAAAGGTATTAATTGGTAAGATTAAATATTGCGTCCAAAAGATAAGAAGTATAAAACAAAAAAGGCCTTTGTTCTGAGAACGCGGAGAGAGAAAACAAAACAAACAAACAAACAAAAAAAACCCAACTGCTGGAGTCTGGCTTTCTCTCTGGTGGACACTTGGCGTGGGGGTATATAAATAGCCTAAGTTTAAGGTGATGCCCTAGGGCCATTAGAGATGCACAGGTATCTCATTGGCACTGGTTTGGCGCCAGGGGCAGATTCCTAGAGGTGGGGGAGATGGAGCTCCTTGGTTCCGCCTGAGGCTTTTCCAGCTACAATGTCCGGCGTGGGCCAAAACTCTTTCATTAATACATAATGAAGAAATTATGCTTGTATTTAGGAGATCTTCAAACCACCTTTTTCTTAGTGTTCCACCATTTACACATATCCCTTTGTTAGACCCTTTAAACTTCCTGAAATTCAGGAACACCAGGAGGCTTGCATGACAAAAGCTTTGTAACAATCAATTAGAGATCACAAAGCTCATGCATCCTAACAGTAATCCAGGCTGTCCTATTTAGGTATTTAGGTGTACTTCTAAGGCTTGAATTTGTGTATCTCAAAGATTAGTCACACAGAAAGAGAGAAAAGAGAGTCTCCCTGTGTGTGCTTGTGTGTGTGTGTCTGTGTGTGTGTGTAAGCAGGAGGCACACTTAGTAAGGAGGAGAGCCTTCCCTCACAGTGAAAAAAATAAATTTCATGCTGATTGTTTTGTGTCCAGTAAGTGGATAAAAGGTAAGTAAACAGGCATTTTCTAAAGACTTTTTCTTTCATCAAAATGGTTAAAATATCAGTAAAAGTGACCTCTTAGAGAATAAGTTTGAAAAGTGTTTGAAAAATGTACTGTGTGAAACACTTTGTTTTCTGCCACTATGGAATAAACAGCAAGTGTGTGCATGTGGGATCACCCACATGCATAGCTTGCCTAGTAATCAAGCCCACTGCCCTTGCTTGAGAAAGTTGGCTGCAGGAAGAGCATTGTCCCCAGTCTGACACCTTCAGTTGTTGGGATTAGCATACCCTAGTATAAACTGAGTCTTTAGATGCTCTCAAACTTTGAATCAATTAGTTTTCCCTTCCTATTTTTCCCATTGTAACTTTGGACTCAAGCTTCAAGCTTTCCAGGCACACGTTACCATGGAAAACACTGTTTGTTGAGGGTGGAGTGGTTGTTTTTGGCAGGACGGGGGAGGAGCAATTAAATCTAATAGGTATATTGTACATTAAATGCTTGGGTCTTTCCAAACTTTTTTAAAATGAAGTTTCTTCTCTAATCAGAGGACCTATTAAGCCCAGAAAAGACATTATGGTAGCTACTGTTAATATCGGGTTGTCTTGTGGTGAAATACTGTGTTGCTTACATGTTCTGATCTTCTTTGTTATGTCCTCTTTAGTCTTAATCTCTTTAAAATAAAAAAAAAAATTTAAAAGACAAAAAAAAAAAAAAGATATTTCTAGAAATCATTGGAGATATTGCCGTCAATAGGACTTAGTGACGATCACAGAGTCAGGTCACTAATTTCTCAACATACCTTCAGTAGTGCTCTTGGGATGAAAATCCATCCATGCTGAAGACACTGCAAAGATTTCTCAGTATTCTTTGCTAAACCCATTCAAAAGTGTAGGTCATTATTTATGAAAAGAAGGATAACTTTATTCCTTACCTTTCATTCTATGTTATAAAGAGCATAGTTGCATGTGTAGGAAAAGTATTTTTGATACTCTGTAGATGTTTATAGAAAATTACATGGAAAAGGAGCAGATTAAGTTTTGCCAATGAGTCAGTCAAGGATGGAGGAAAAGCAACAGATGTAGTGCTAGCTGAGAGTAAAATATACTCCAAATACTTGAAGAAGAAGAAAAGAAAAGCTAGGGAAACTTACTAGATGTTTCTGATTCTCCCTGGAAAAGGTGATAAGGATGTCTGAGTTGTTTTTTGACTGCAATTACTTAACTGTAATTTTAAATCCAAATCCTGATTGTATAGTTGTTTCAAGTTCTCTAGAGCCAAAGTAACTGGCATGAACTGTGTTGAAGACTAATACTTATCCTAGAATCTCTATCTGTTATCCCAGTCAGGCCTGTGTTGAAAACAGAATTCATTTTCACTTCCTGCTCTCAACTGACGTTGCTGTGCAGCTGTGTAACAGCTGTTGAGTTCCACCTCACAAGTAGCAGCTTTTCAGTGGTTGGCAAACTGGTATACATCTGGAATGAGATGTTCAAATGACCTCAGGACCCCATAGAATAAATCAAAACATTGAAGTAATAACTTGGATAAGGTTGTTCTGACGTAACTCAATTGCTAAAAATTATTTAATGTCCATTTTTTAGTTGAGTGATCCATCTCATCAAAGCACAGTGAAACAGGGAATAGTCTTCCATTTAACATTTAAAGAGGGTGGGAGCAGAAAAAGTGATTTCAACAAATAAACTGGAATGTGACCTCAGAACTGTAGAGCTCTGGGACCCCAGGAGTTTCTTTGTGAGATGGTTCCAGAGAGTTTACATTTGGGCATTAGCTCAGAATAGTGGGCAACCGATGTTACTGAGTGTGCGTGTTTGGGAGGAGGGTGCTGACGGACCTCCCAACGTGCTGTGGGACAGTGTTTTGCTCCACAGCTAGCTCTCTGCAGAAACAAAGCATTAGGCTACTTAGCTGTTTTTTAACCACTTGTTGCTGTTCTTATCACACACTCCATTAACTCTGGTTTCTTCTGGGCCACTTTCCCATTTTGGTTCCTGTTAACTTGCACAAGTAAGAGTAGATGGTTGTAGTTTAGCGGTGTCTGACTCTGAGTCTAAATGCTCTGTGTCAGGTAACTGAACACACAGGACTATTTCTGTTCCAGCACTCCTGTGCTCAACCCTAGGATCACTGCACACTGGTAGACATCCCTTGAGCTTACAAGGATGGCACTGCTAGGTCTCTAAGTGCCAATCATTAGTGCACAAGAAGAAGGCCTGAGGGTCTGGTTTTTGAGAGGCATAATAGGTGACACCTAATGCCAAGTGAGCTCTGTATGACCCTAGCTGTGTGACTTGTCATGTCTGTGACTCTGTGTTTATGCACTGATGAATTGGGATGTTTAAAGCCAATTCTGGCAGGCATGGTGGTGAATACTTGTAATTCCAGCACTCAGGAGGTCGATGCAAGAGGATTACTATGACTGAGTACGGGGCCAGCTTGGATTACATAGTGAGACTCTGTCTCACTAAGCCAAAAAAAAAAAAAAAAAATTAATAAGTTTTTTTGTTATTGATAGCCAACAGAATTTAAATGTGTAAAACTTACTTTAATCTATGACTTATAAAAACCTCTCATTGTGAGAAGGCAAAACAATTTGATCAGGACATTTAATGACTCATCTTTACCATTGTAGAAGTCCCGGATCAGGTGTTACAGGTGAAATTTGACAGTACCTCAGCACTAGTGGTTTTAGCTTAATATTTTCAGCTTCTTGAGAACATATCCTGGCCCTCGGGTTTTGTAAGTAGTTAGGGTGGATGAGTAGGATGTGGCACTGAGAAGCTGTCCTGAGACACTGACTTCAACTCCTGTCTAGCCTTTCCAAGCAGATGGTTGGTGTGACACGATTAACAACCGTGCCTACTGCAACTATGATGGAGGAGACTGCTGCTCTTCCACACTGTCCTCCAAGAAGGTAAGCAAAGGTGCCAGGGAAAGGGGAGACCCAGTAGCTTCAGGAATTAAGGTAGGCTCTTTGGCTGTCTCTCCTTCACCTTGTATCATATTTGATTCTTATGCAATGATCCAGAGACATAAATGGTGAAGTATAATTGGAGATTATAAAGTGTCATGATTAAGGGTATTGGTGTACAGTACAGGGTCTCAGGAAATACTAGTGTTCTAAATTATCAATCCATCAGAATAGCAAAGGCTTTTTTTCCCCCTCCGGAAAGCCTCATACCTGCTTGTGATTGTCCAAAAATCTTCTCTGAAGGCATGGACAATAATGGTATCCACCCCTTAAAGATTCAGGATTACCAATGAAATACTTCCCAGTAATTATTCATCCTCATAATTAAGCAGCCTTTTATACTGTCTTGTAAATAAATTGCAGGTACATCTCGAATGGCTGCCGCAAGTTCCTTGGAGCACTCCCTGGCTATGTTCTGAGCAGGAACCATTTTTCTAATTTTTTTATCCTTATTATTCTTTGCTTTATTAAATTAGTAGATAGGCTCAAATCAAATCTATAAAATCAAATAGGCTAAAGTTTTGTAATAATGTGAATAAAAATCCAAGTACCCAAAAGATATTTGAAGTTAGTTGGTGAACGTGATGAATCAGAAGTGGGCAGATGTTATTTCCCTCCCTGTAGGGATCCCCACAATAAAACTACAGGTTCCATGATCACCTAGATATGGACCGGAATATATCTCTTTCTTGTTAATAGTTACTGATCATTTGCTATGTGTTGGGCATTGTTCTCACCACCTTCATGAGTTCACTTATTTAATTCAGTGCACCTAGGAGTTCATCATATTACTGCTCAATTTGGCCCTATTTTGCTTTAAAAACCAATAAATCCTGAAATAGGAGAAACAGTTCAAGAACTTGGACCACAGGTCACAAATCAAGCCAGCTAGTTTCCAATCTTGCCTGTGAAACCAACTAGTCAAGAAACCCATCTCTACAAAAGGAGACACCATTACTTAGCAAGAAAGCAAGGAACTGTCTCCTCACCGTACACTGCAAACCCAGGATTTATCTTGTGAATTTTAGTGCCTGTGCCCAGCATACACAAGAATCAAGATTGTAAAGGGACATCACCACTCTGTTGATGACTAAATCACATTTTACTTCATATGTAAAAATATGCTGGGAAATTTTCCCAAACAACCCCACCCAGTCTCCAACCCACTTGCCCAATCACCAAGTCGATCTCTTCATCATCCTTGGAGCAGTACTGTATGGGATATGCCTGTTTATTTTTAGCTCTTTGGGTTGTCACTGCCCAAAAGGCAGAATCTTTGTCATTTTCATATCATTTTCCAAAATGTCAAATTCTCCTTGATGTTAGTTATGAACACATAAAAAATAGTGCTTATTTTAGGAGAAACATAAGTGAGAAGATAGAAACTTTTGCTAGACCATCTCTGTCATGGAAAAGGGATAATTACACAGAAGAGACAGCTACAAACGTAGATGAGAGCAGCATTATCTTACCAAGCTGGCAACCTCATGCTTTTGAAGATACCAGCAATGACCCCACTATCCCAAGAATAGTGGCAGGAGGAGTCAGAAACCTGTGACACTATAGTGCCTTGGCTTTTTACATAGTACTGTCAGTAGCCTGGGTTAAATTACTCAATCTTTGGCCTTCTCTATATAAGGAAACATTTTAGGGCAGGAATTTCATAAAGATGACGACAATAACAACAGAAGCAATGACAGTCAAAGTATTCCTAACATTAGTTATGGGTGTCTGACAATACATAAATATCTTACATTCATCAGTTTATTTAAACCACACAAACACTCTCTGGGGGTAGTCACTGTTGTCCTTCTCACTCTGTTTACAACAAAAGTGAAGCTAGGGAAGATTCCTTTTCCCCAAACAATAAGATGTATAAGTAAGAGTGCCCCATGTTAGCTTCAAATCTAAAATAACCCCACACTTCCTTTGGGCCAAGTAAGAAAGTGAAAGCTGGTTGAAAGTTTGTCACTAAAAATGGGTTATTTGAACTACTCTTCCATTTCCCTAGGTGACTCCATTTGTTGCTGACTGTGACCAGGATGAGTGTACCTGCCGAGACCCCAAGGCAGAAGAAAATCAGTAACTGTGGGACTGAGCTCCTCCCTCACCTGCCCTGGAGGCAGTCAGAGAGAGAAGCTGCCGTGGATGGAGACAAAGGGTGAAGGAGGAAGGAAGGTCATGAAATGCAGGAAATAGAGAGTGTAAAGGATCTTTTCAGAAATGCAAGAGTACATTTATAGGTGCCAACAAATGTAGGTAGCTCAAACATTAGCTCCAACAGGGAAGAATAATAGGCAAAAGTTTCTTTAATGTGGCAATTGATTAACAGAGGAAGGAGAGATATGATAGATAAACAAAAACCCTCCTCCCCTATCTATATTCTACCCAAACCCATCCTCAACTCCCCACTCTGTACTTGTCAACTGCTCAGCCTCACCCAGTGTGTAAAATATTATCAAAATACTAGAAGAGAAGTTGCCAGAGACACTCTGTTAGTAACCATTTCAAATGGATTGTCATCTTTCAGGGCTTGTCTACTCTAATCCAGCCCTTCCCCTGTCTTTTATGTAGTCTCTCTAAAATGATGAGGTTAGTTATTAATTCTTTATAAGTATTTAAACATAATTATATAAATATATTATATATTATATTTTTTGCTGTTTACTAAGCTAAAGATTATTCATTGTTCCACACATGCTGCTGTGAAGTTCATGTCCAAAATGGATGCTAAGGCTTTGAGAACAGAAAGCTGAGTTCTTCTGCCATCTTTTTATGAGTAGGGATTGGAAAACTGAACGGGAAATGGAGAAAGAGCCAAGAAGAGACGAGGTAGAATTTTGGATGCTAATGTGTCAGCCAGTTATCTTTATGACTTGGGGACCAGGATCACTTGAGGGACATAGCAGTTGAAATGATTATACCGAGAAACACAAAAAATTAGGTGTTAGTGCCCATGGCTGATAGGTCCAGAAAAGTGGGGAAAAAAATGATCTTTTAATATCTATCTATCTAAAAAGAATTTATTAACTTCTCCCTACTTCTTAGAACTCTCAATTAGCATTGATGAGACCCAGGATTTTCTCCACTTCAGTAAGTGACTATTCCAAGCATGGCTGTTAGACCCCCCCCCCCCCACACACACAGTCAACAAGTTTGCACAAGGGTTCATTCCCTGAGTACATGGATCACAGGATCTCACCCATTCTTCACACTTGGCCTGTGGTCACTCTCTTTTTCAGAAGTTCCAGTGTCTGCCCATCAATCACAGCCACATTTCTAGTTGTTTACTTCCTGGGGAATAATGGTTTGGAAATGACACAGGAGAAAGGTAGGAAAGAAATGAAAAACCTAGCAGAATGGAGGAGCCAAAGGAGGTCACAGAGAGGTAGGAGATGAGGGGTAAATCAGTGCTGAGAAAGAGAATAACGTGAGTCCAGGTGATTCAAATCCAAGTCTCCAAAGACCACCAAAGAGTATCCCCGTGAGCAATGCAGTCTGACGAATTCTATGCAAGAGGAATGCATGCAGTCTGTAATGAGAGATTTGTCTGGGCAAGCGATATAAACATGGAGCAAGGGTGACACTCTGTGGGAAGAAAGAAGAATTTCAACTCTTAGGATCCATTTTGTTATCCTTACCCTTACTTGTTCAGCAGGTAGACTGCACAGGAAGTGATCAGATTAATCCTGCCTCTCTTTACATCCCAGCTCATTTTTAGTTTTTGCATGTGGTCTTATTGTAGTTTTCTTGTAAGCTTCTGGATTAGGCCTTAGGGGAAAAAAGGAAGGATCCAACTTTTTGAGGGGATACATCCTGTCTTACCATTTTAAGAAAGGCCAACAACCTAATTTCCTTCAAAGTTAACTCTCCAATAGAAAACAAGGGCAAGTAAAACTTAAGAGTTCAACCTTGGTCTCCCTTGTCATCTGCTTTTTGCTCTGAAGAGTTTTTCTACTCTTCTCTTCAACATGCAAGCAATGGATTTGCAAAAAGGAAAATAAAATGTTATTCGTTTCCAACAAAATAATACCCACACTATGATGTAGGAAAGAATGTTATTTTAGAATTCAATCACAAACATGGTTTTTACACCTTTTTAGCCGTACTTGGAATGGAGAAAAGGTAGAGCAGAGTTTGCCCAACTGATAATCTCTTGCCCCTGTATCTGGCCATAGGGGAAACTATATGCTTATTAACACTCACTGTCTGGGTCACATTTAGTGGCCCTGGGCAGACAAAAAACAAAACAAAATAAAAAAAAATGTTTTTCTGGGATCCTAATAGGATATAAAATGGAAAGAACAGTGGAAAAGTTTAGATTCTCGATTTAAAAAAAAAATGAAAAAAAAAAAAAACACATTGTAAAATTGTTTTCTCGGGGAACAAATCCAAATGCCTGGGCATGTGTCAAGTTCTGCCTTGGGCAATCC
Organism: Cavia porcellus; assembly: GCF_034190915.1. Classification (NCBI taxonomy): domain Eukaryota; kingdom Metazoa; phylum Chordata; class Mammalia; order Rodentia; family Caviidae; genus Cavia; species Cavia porcellus. The sequence goes on along the minus strand of NW_026947512.1, from coordinate 9,339,376 downwards.
TGCCTCCAACTGAGGGAGAAGAGCTACTCTAGGCAATGCCCAGCTCAGGGAGGCTGCAGTCTCCAGAAGAACATGAAATCTGTGGTTAGTGCCCGTGTGTATCTCTCTTCAGTCTCTTCATCAGAGTAATAACGAGCACATGCCTGTGTTGTACTTCATTTTAAAATATTTTGCACCCTGCTGACAGCATGTGTAGTCCACAACTGCTCCGGAAAAAGAGAGAAGGCAGTTTTTGTTGTGTGGGAAAGCCCATCAGGCTGAGAGCCACCCAGCTGTAGTTAGCTATGGACATTCATAGGAGGCATGTTTTTCCAGTCCTTGTCCCCAAATCCTAGTGTTTCTAGGAACTCAAGTCACTCACAAAGTCAAAGGATTAAGACACCACAATCACAGATTCCAACAGCAGCAGCTCACACTTGTTCCATGTGGTGACCTGCATTCTTCTGCTCTTACCCACTCATGGAGACACTGAGAGCCTTTCCCAGAGGCTCCTCTGTCTCTTTGTTCCTGATCTCTTCAGTCTCTTTTATCTAGTAAGTAAAGAGAGGAGCCTGGGGGTGGCTGACTCTTACTGACTGACATTATGGCCACCAATCAAAGAGACACAAGAAGGGAGGGCTCAGTGAGAAGAACAGATGGATTCTGGTCAATTAAAAAAAGAAGCAGAAAGTTACTTTTGGGTCTCTCCTTCCCTTTCCTCCATTACACTGGACTTGGTACTTCTGTTCTGTGCGATCACTATTACGTGTGTCAGTTAGCACCCAAGGGGATAGTTTGATTAAAAATATAGTGAAAGGAGCTGATCTACTGTATTGTAATGTAAAACAGCTACAGCCAGTTATTTTGTAAGATTATAAGATGTTCATTAAAAAAAAATCTGCACACAAAATATGAAGTGTCTTTGGTCTTATCTTGTGTTTAAGGGGTTCCTTAATTAAATCACATTTGAATCTCTCCATGGTTTGTGCCAGGTCTAGATATTAGCTGTTGGTTAACTGATTAAGTGATCATTCCTTTCAAGTATCAGAAAACTAGTTATTGAGTAAATGAAATGCGTAAAGAAGATTCACAATAAAATTTATGGAAAGAGCTGATATATGAAATACCGGTGTCCCGTAGTAATATCAACTGCCTCACGAGTTGTGAAACAAATCCACAAGAATATTCTGTAGTTCAGAAGAAACAAGCATCTCTCCTTTGAAAGATGGTCAGTGAGGGATGCATCTTGTTAGGCAGAAATGGGGGCAGGGAAAAATGAAGAACAAAGTTGAAGATATTGGAGGTAAAAATGGGAAAGACTGCACATGATTGGACATCAGTGAGTCCTTCAGCTAAGCTAGAAGCTAGAACTAACTTAATGTGTGCTTCGCATCTGGGAAACAGTCTTAAATTCTCACAGCAGATCTGAAAGTTGTATGTTCTCACATCACTGAGCAGAATGCCAAGCCCCAATCAAGGGAAGAACATTGTTCTAGGTCGCACAACCAAACTAGGTTCAAGTTTGGTGTATGAGACACTAGGGTATAAGAAGGAAAAGAAAAATTGTGATTAAGATGGGGAGAAGGGAAAGAAATATCTAATATGAAACCTCTATAGCCTGTAACCATAACTGTCACTGATAGAGAAAATGAGCCAGAAGAACCAGGCTTTTACTAGAAGAGTGTGTATTTGCCTTTTCCATAAATTTGGTTTGAGGACCAGATCAGCAATTAATTGGAAATGTTGGATAAAGCAGTGTTCAACTCCCTAAGAAGGATTCTACAACTGGCATCATCTTGCCAAGGTGATGCCAATGCCGGGCACTACCTGTCTACTTGAAGAGTTGCGTGGGTATCTCAACTCACCTACCATCTGGAAAGTCTTGCAAGGTAGGTGGAAATACAACTTTGGAACTTGGGAAGAGGTTTCTGGTTTTTAAAAATACACATTTTATAGTAAAAAAAGATTATTAGCTGGCATTTCTGTAATGGTCATAAAGTGCCTTCAGATGCTTTATGGTTAACCAAAGGCTCATTAGAGCAAGACAAGTTTTGTTTTCTCCATGTCACAGGTAAAGAAATGAATTTCAGACAGATTATTGGAGAATTTAAGTTCCTAATTCTAAGAACAGGTTGGAAAATAAATCCAAAATTTCTGCTCTCAAATGTGATATATTTTCCACTAAACCATATTTATCCCACTAAAGCCAATAGTAAACACAGGCTTTGGTGCAATGGGAAACTTTAATATCTCTTTACCTATTTGTTTTAAGGTAGTTATTGCTTTCCTTGTGGCTTTTTTAGTAGCTGAGTCTGTTTTCTCTCCTGCTTGTTGTCCATGGCTAATTGTGGGAAGACTAAGGCAAACCTTCTGAGCACTCTTCTAAGGCCCCTCTCCTCACGCCAGGCCCTGAGCATAAGCAGATGCCCTTGGACATGCCAGTTAGGACAGCTGGACAGAAACATCTGGCAAGGCTGTCCTCTTCTTAATAGCTTCCCCAGGGAGTGTCCTGGACAGAGACTCCGGACTTCTGGTTTCCATTGACTGACAAACTTAAATGACACAGTGAGTCATGCATGAGCTACAAAACATGCTACTTCTAGATTCAGGCCTTCCAGGTGATGAGGAGCTCCAGGGGTGAAGGCAGAAAATAGGGTTTACACTTAGAAATAGCTGAAGTGCACCTCCAAAGATGGTTTTGCATCATTTCTTTTTTGTCACCCCACAACTACTGATTCTGGGCCCCTGATAACTTCATTTCCCAATGGTAGATTCGAGATCATCTTTGCCCATAAAAGTTCCACATGTGCATTGGATATTTGTCCTGGAAAAAGCAAAAAAGTTTACAACATAGATGGTTATTGTCAAGGCTGCTACAGTCTGAACCTATCTAGGCTTGAATGGGCATTTCTGGGAAGAATCTAGGGTGGTGGCTACAACCCTGATGTGTGTGTGTGATTTGCTACATTTAACTTCTTGCTGATGATCATTTTTTCTGATCCTGCCCCTGGATCTTTAGGTTATGTTGCTAAGGGTAAGAAGTGCTTTGACAATAGCAGGGTACATTCTTGGAAGAAACCTACCAATATAATCTGGTTAACATTTCAAATGAATATAATAAGAACATTTCTAAGCTCTGAAAGACAGTTCATAGTAACAGCAATAGTTCTGAGTAACTGCAATTTGCTAATGTTCTTCAAATCAAATTTTCTTCTAAGCATAATTTAATATAGACAAGCTTCCTTTTCTTTGTGTTTGTCCACATAAAAGTCACTTATTCTAATGCAAAAACGTAAATAAGGAGAGAGTGTTGACTTTTTAATGACTACCAATCATACTGTATCAATTTGCCTTTTCTCTCCCTAGGTAACTGCTATCTGAAAGCAGCTGCCTTTTTAAAAATGTTTATAAACATACAAATCACATTTAAATCTTACAAAAGGCTGTTAAAGTTAGAAAATTTCCCCATACTGCAATTTATGTGCAACTCTAAGTGTTTTCTAAATACAAAGCCAACTTGTGTTAGGGTACAAATGCCTTCCAAGTAATGACTTTGCTGGGAATAAATCAACAGTCATTTAAATGACCTGTAAGAGAGTTCATACTGCGTTTAAAATATTCAGATAGTTTCTATGTCAGAAAATACTGCTTATTAACTCAACACTGCTCATGTTTTCTCTACCTTGATAAATGACTTTTCATCCTGAAGCTGGGGGCAATGCTAACTCACTCTGGATCTAAATATATAGGACAGACTGCCAGCACACAATAGGCAGCAACACAGTGAGCTACAAGGTTGAAAAGCCCAAGTTTTCAAGGCATTCTCAAAAGCAACATGCTACTCTAACTTTAGAGGTTTTCTGAGAACCTTCACTAGTTATTGCTTGTTTCTAACCATCACTAGTTATTGCTTCACGATGGTTAGAACAGATGGAGATTCTGGAGTATTTTGGTTGCCAGATGTTCTAGCCCACTGATTCAAAGAGAAGCAAAATGAACTTGTGAGATCATCGTGGTAAAGCTATGCATGAAGAAAAACACAAAACTAAGGAAAACATTTTAGAATTGGAAAGCATGTTTGTAAACACAGTTGACATCTACCTGGAAAGTTGTGTCAGTTATGTAAGAAGCTGGTTATTTTCTTTAAAAGCCAGTAGAATCAGTGAATTTCTCCAGTTTGTAGAATACCACTGTCCAGGGCAAATCTTTGCAAGAATGTAAGTGTTCTATGTCTGCATTATGCAATACAGTGGCCACCAGTCATCTGTTGTTACCTAGTTCTTGAAGTGTGACTAATGAGACAGAAGAACTGCTTTCAAATTTTGCTTAAGTGCAATAATTTAAATGTAAATAGCCACATGTAACTAGTGGCCACTATATTGGGCAGCACAGTTCTAGAATATTACATGTGTATCATTCTGTTTGGTGATATCATACAATGACTGAAGAACAACAAAACACTTCACGTAACTGAGACCTGGGAAATATGAGAGATACAAAGGAGCCTGAGATGACACAGACAGGAAGTGGCAAAGCCAGGATTTGCAAGCTAGCTCCAGAGTATGCACATCAACCCACTGTGTGATGTTAGAACACTCCATTTCCAAGGCTCAGTGATTAGTCATGTAGATTTTGACATTTGGCAAAGATCCTCAAAAGACCATGTTATTCACTACAGCATTTCATTCAGCAAGATGTCCCACCTGATCATACATCAATCTAGCAGTCAGAAACTCACTGTCTTCTATTTTACATTTGGACTTCTTTGACCTTAGAGAGGCAAAAAATGCTTCCATGCTGGTAACACTGTGGTTTCATTCAGTAAATTTCCATTAAGTAACTATGTTGAATAGGTACTAGATTCCAAATCAGACCGAGTCTCTGCCGTCAAACAGCTTGAAGAGAAGTTGGAAGAGACAAACTGTGTGCACATAAGTACATATGTCCACTGATGGAAAGTGCTATGAAGAAAATAAGGTAAGGCAGGGATGAAGGGTCCTAGGACTGGGAATGGGTGCCAGACTATACAGGGAAGGTCTGTGACTACTTTGGCGGTCAGTAAAGGAAGGGAGTGAGAGCTCTCAATGATCATGTATAAGCCAGGTACCACCTCCCAGTATTTCACAGTTGTTACCCTCCTTCATAATTTCCTGACTGTCCCCTGATTCAGTCAAGAGGCACCTCCTGGAAATACCATGGTAACATCGCCCATAAGGCTCCTTCTTCTGATACTCCCCCTGTACACTAAGTCTGCATCATGTCCCGCTAATGGGCAGCTCTCATGGAGTTGCTCAGGGAAATGAGTTTGCTATCTCTGCCTGTCATTAAACATCAAAACTCAGCACAGCCACGCTTTTATACTGAGGTGTATAACTCTGTGGTGGGAAAGCCTCCCAGCTCCCAGAGTCCCCACTGCAGTGCTCACACTATTTCCTGAGCTGGGTGCCTTCCCTAGTCATCTTGTGCCTAAAACCCCACTCATGTCCCCTACTGCTCCTCACATGCATATGCTCATTTCATGAGGGCTTTCATCATCCCTGCAATGAGGTTCATTGTTTCTATGGCTCTTTACATCCCACTCTTTAGATAATCAATATATTTGACTTTTTAAAAAAATTTAAATATTTTTGTTTTTCTTCACTAAGAACTTAACTTTGTAAAGGAAACTTAGAGTTTTCCTATGTCTTCTGGTGACTTCTGTAAGAATTAGAGAAAAACAACAAAATGTCCTTTTATCATAGTAAACCAAACCAATTTTAGAGACAGTGGCTTAAAGATCACATCAGCTAAAGTTGGATGTCTTGACACATCTGTTCTTTGGAACAGGTATCCTTGGGTGAGACACTTCTCATATTTCTACATGGTGGCCTAGAGATGCCATCTTATTCACTTGTTTTGGATCTCTGGCATTAGTTCACATGGTGATAATGAAACATTGCAAGGTGCTGAATTGATTGCCCACAAGATTTTATGCATGTAAGGGCCAAAAGAGAAGACGCTTGTGAGTCTTGGAGAGAAAGAAGCCCTTCTAAATTGTTGGTAGGAATGTAAACTAGTAAAATCACTGTGGAAATCAGTGTGAAAATTCCTCAAAAACTAAGAATAGCAATTCCATTCAACCAAGAATTCCCTTTCTAATGTCTTCCCCAAACACATCATACTACAGTGGTACATGCATGCCCAATGTTTACAGTAGCACAATTCTTGAATAGCTAACTCCTGAAAGCAATCTATGTCTATCAACAGATGAATGGATAAAGGAAATATGGTATTGATACACAAAGTACTGTGCTATAATGAGGGATAGATTTGAGTCGTTTTCAGGAAAAAGGATGGAATTTAAGCTCATATGGTCAAGAGAAATAAATCAGAAGAACAAGTTTAAATTTGCATGGTATCTCCTATATTGAGAAACCCACAATATTATTAAAGAGCAAAATAAAAGATAAATAATAGGAAACAGTGAGATAATTCTTTTGTAATTGGGAAAGGAACCAAGAGATGGAAAGGAGGAGGAAAGGTGAAATAAAAATTAAGGTGTGTTATGTACATGCAGCAGCTCCCCACAAAGAACACAATCGTTATGTACTGCAAATATATCACAATAAAATAAAAATTGAAAAATAAGATGTTTTGTGTGTTTGGGTAGGAGTAAGTGGTCCTGTGAACATGTGAGCTCTATGCTCTGACTTGTTCTTTAACAACAGTTAATGAGGAGCTGGGAACACCAGGTCAATACAGAAGACTATAATTTTGAGCAGGTGATACCAAATGAGACATTCTCAGCTCAGGCGTTTTCAGGCAGTTTACATTAAGGCACACTATGCCGGATAACAAATGTGCAAGCACATCTTAGGTGTTGACTGGGAGTCCACAAAAGTTGGGAAAAAGTAATAACAACTGTGAATCAGGCAAGAGCAACAGTGACTCAAAAGCAACCTGCCCTGAGATTAAATTGGGGGATTCCGAGCAAAGAAAGGAATGGCTTGAATTCAAGTTTGTCATCTATGAAATGGACCAGTGCTAATCCTCAACTTAGAAATTATTTGTTAAAGCAAATTTGAAGTGCCTACAGGGAACTGGAACCTGACAACTGGTTGTTATAAGTATTAGGAAACTAGGGAAACAAGAATGTCCATGGTATGGAAAGACCGAGAAAAAACAGAGTAGCAGGTATGGTGATTGGATGGCTTTTAAAGTTGTATCTACTTTTTGGCCTAGCATATGAGTTATTCTAATAGGATAGCTACTCTCTCTCTCTCTCTCTCTCTCTAATACCTACACACACATACACACACACACCTGAGTCCTACATGAACTTTTGTCTAAATTTTAAATATAATTGCATTTAAAAACATATGTTCCCTCCAGTACCTATAAAAAGGAAAAAGACAAAAAAAAAAAAACAAAAACAAAAACAAAAAAAAACAAAAAAAAAAAAAACATATGTTCCAAGTTGAGGCATCAGATAAAATAGTATGAAACCCTGATTCCAAATATTAAAAAAGGAAAAAAAATTTATTTAAGAGAAAAAAAGACACATAAAAGAAAAACAAAAAGCAAAAGAAACAAACAACAAAAACCCAATATAATAACAGTATAGGTTTACAAAACAAATTGACAGGAATTTGACAATGTTTGCAATATTGCATATTGTTACTTTCAAAAGGGTTGCTTAGATTAACAGATATAGATATATAAAATTGATTTAATCATGAGTATTAACTGTTCTTTTTCAATAACGAATACAATTAGTAATATAATCATTTTAGCTATCTTATGTATGTATGTACACAAATTTATGCCTTTTTCCTTCTCCCTTCCTTCTTTCCCTTATCCCAATTAATTTTCCACTTTGAGCAGTTTTTTATTCTTACACAGTATTTATTGTAGATTTTGGATCATATATACCTTTTCAGTCTCTTACACTAGGGAGACAGTATGGTATTTACACATTTGAGCTTGATTTATTTCACTTCTGAGTATGGTCTCAGGTCACGTCCATTTACCAATAGAAGCCTTGATACAGTCTTTCTTTAAAGCTGACTAGTACTCTGTACAAGAATACCACACCTTTTTTACCCATTCCTTGATTGTTGGGTTGTTTCCAAGATTTGGCTGTTACAGATTGTGTAGCTATAAACTTGAGTATATATATATTATCGTGGTAAGATATTTTCAGTTCTTCCAGGAAAATGCCCAGAAGCAGGATACCTGAGTCAAATGGAATCTCTAACACTAGTTTTTTTAGGAATCTCCACACTGATTTCCACAGTGGTTATACCAGCTAATTTACCAACAATTTGTGAAGATTCCTTTTTCCCCATAGCCCCTCCAGCATTGGTTATTGATTGATTTCTTGATCTTAATCATTCTTTCTGGGGTGAGATGGAATCTCAGTGTTGTTTTAATTTGCATTTAAGGAGGGAAATTTTTTATTAAAAACTATGCCATCAAAACAATGTGATTTAAGCACTATTTTAGAAAAACATTTGAGTGCCAAAACATGTTCCCAAGCTCTGCCTCAGCAGCACACTAATGAATAACTCCTAGCTCAATATGGCATTTTCAGAGTTGGATAGTTTATACTCATGCAGTAAAGAGGGCCTGGGTAGCAAAGGTTTCCGTCTAGCTATGAAGTTCCCACAAATACCAAAGCATCTGTATATATTTCAGGCTTTGACTCTTTCAGAGTGATCTTTTGTAGACAATCTGGGCACTTTTTTTTTTTTTTTTTTTTTGGTCTTTTTTCCTTTTTATTGGTACCAGGGATCGAACTCACGACTGCCTGCTTGCAAGGCAGGCACTTATGCCGCTGAGCTAAACCCCCAGCTCCCTGGGCACTTTTTTTTTTTTTTTTTTTTTTTTTTTTACTGGTGCTCACTGAAAAGTGCAGATTTCAAAATCAAGACTTGGTTCAGAATCTTTATTCATGGAAGCCTTGAGGGCATTGAATGCATCTTTTAGGGTCCATATGTACAATGAGGGATAAGTTTAAACTTCTTAGGTTCTAATGCACATTTAACCACTTACCACAATAACCCTTCAAAACACTTGGCACATAAAGTGTTCCTTGTGACTCCCTTCCCCATGGTATCACTGGGTTCAGTCATCATGTTTTAATATCTGTCTGTAACTATTTACCAATTACTGAATTTCTTTCTTTCTTTTTCAATGACCTTCATTACCCTGTTAGCATTTCAGATGCCTTCAAAGTCTCATCTCTTATTTCCAGTTTCTATTCATGCACATCTTAGAAAGGTAAAGTTCATGCACATCTAAAATAAAGTTCTGAGTAAGATGAAATAGGAGATCAAACAGTTGAGTCTGGAGGAAGGAAATTAGGTACAAGTTCTTGGGGGGGAAGGTGGATCAGAATCTGGCAGTGTCTGTTTTCAGATTCCAGGAATGCCAGACCTCCTCCTGCCTTATAAGAAACCCAGCCAGCAGGCAACCTCCTTGGTGCATTCTTATCAGGTATTCTATGAATCTTCTGGCTAAGAATGTTTTGTCTAAGTATTGAGCTTTCAACATGATTCTGCTTTGACCTCAAACTTTCTTTGTATTCTCTAATCCCAGCCCTCAGTGTTCTGCCAAATCCAGCCCTCTACTGTATTTGTGGCCTTGGATTTCCTGGCTCCAGCCTGTTTCCACATTTCAATCCACTGCCATCCACATTCCTACTGCTAACACGTGTCTTCTCTTTGATCACACTGTGAGGGCCTTGGATCTCAGGTCCATGTCTCCACAGTGACAATGCCACCTCAAAAAGGTCAGGGAGGGAAGAAATGTGAGACGTGAACCCCTGCAGAGACAGACTTTCTAAGTATTTCCTAGTCCCCTGAGAAGTGTCAGTCCTGGAGTTTCAGGGGGGAAAGAAATAAATTGTAGATGAAGGCTTTTTTGGCTCTTGGAGGAGTTTTCCAGATTTCTCCTTGGTGGCCCCCATTTGCGGTGGGTGGCAGGAAAACCTACACCTGGGACGTCTGCTGGTCTTTTCCATTCCTGCCTTCATCCTGAGCATTCCTGAGAGGTACAGGCAGTCCTCGCTAGTGGCCTGGCCCCTGGCTCTGTGGGAAGCAACTCAGCTACACTCAGACATTCCACTTGCTGCTCAAACCCAGTGGCACTTCATTAAGTCCTGGACCACGCCCTCTTTTCTGAGTGTTTGCTGGTTTGCTGTGGCAACCGAATACCCTTTCTTTATGTTTCCCCCTCCTTGCCTAACTGCAGTCAACTCCATCACCAACACCTCCATTGTGGGCCTTCTCCAATCCTCTCCTAGTTGCCAAAGGACACAGAAGCACCAGGGAGAAGACCGAAACATCTTCAGCATCTGGTACCCAAGAATGGGAATGTTTAGAAGGTTGGAGGTCCAGCGTGCAGCAAATGACCTTCCGAGTCAGGAGTTAACATGGTGTACACAGGACTGATCAAAAGAGATGTGTAAGACCATTTCTACTCCCTAACCGTCTAGGCATCCAAATAGGTTGGACGGTCTGTCTGAGAAAATAGTTGCACTGATAGGTAGGAATAATGGGCATAATTTGACTCTTATGTCAGTGTAGACAAAAATTCAATGAGATATGAGGTGAGAGGATCTGGAGCTCTGTTGCTGTGTGTGCCCAGAGATGCTCATCTGCAGGAGCTTTGGCAGTGCATACGCATACATTCAGTCAATGCTTTTACCTGGCAGTGGTTGACACTGTATCAAAACTTGAATGAAGCCACAATACTGCTCATTGTGCTGTTTGCAAGAACTGAATGCATCCCTCTCCTGACAAACAAACCCTAGAGAGAGAGAGAGAGAGAGAGAGAGAGAGAGAGAGAGAGAGAGCCAATCAGCTGTTGATGTTAGTTTAGTTATTCTCACCATCTTTTTTTTTTAATCGTTACCGGGGATCGAACTCACAACTGCCTGCTTGCAAGGCAGGTGCTTATGAGGTTGAGCTAAATCCCCAGTCCCCTATTCTCACCATCTTGAACTTTTGTAGAAGGGGAATTATTTGAGGGGGCTGCATGGCAACACCATGGAGTATCATACTAAACAGCCTTGGAGAGGTTGCTTACAATGTCTGGTTTCCTCATCTATGAATTATATGTAGTGGTAATTATCCATCTCTAGTGTTGTTGGTAGAATTAGAGAAAATAAGCCGTGTAAAAGTACTTACAATGTTCCTGGCACATAATAAGCAATTAGTAAACATTAGCTGCTTTTAAGCATAGCAATATTTTCAGCAACTGAAGACATTTCATATAAAATAGTAAAACATCTTTGAGAAAGTTCTAGGTCAATGTTTCAACAGGATTTTTGGCATATAATCAAAAGGATACATAATATGTGAACTTGGACCATGTTTTCTTGCTATTCAACAATGTTGGTAGGGAAATGCACCTGGAAATTAATAATATTTGTGGAACATACAGTTCCATTTTAGTTTCTAAGGAACACTGAAGAGGGACAAAGAGCACCAAAACTGTCAACAACTTATTAGACACGTTTCAGGCATTGTTTTGAGTATTGTCTGACTTATTCTTCAGGCTGTATGTTGCCGTTAGCAAGTTATCATGTCTTTCCTCAAATGCATCCTCTCTACTCTGCTCTGTAATGCTGCGGTTGAAGCATTAGAAAAGTTGATTTATTTCCCATCAGACAGTCTCTTGTTTTATCCACAAGGGGTACAGGAGAGACACTGGACTGACGAGAAGGGGGCAAGACTTGTTCCTTCCTGTTAGCTTTCTGTACTCTCCAGCATCATCCTGCCTCGGGCTCTTCAACATGCAGCAGCAAAAATGCTCCAGGGTCCATCATCTGTGCACTTGCAGCACCAGCCTCAGCTGAAGACCAAACAAGTGCCAGCACCAGGCAAATGCCCTCTTTTTTTCAAAGGCATCTAATACTTGGAAAACCAACTTCTTCCTTTTATCCCTTTATTCTGTCTAAGCAGTGGTGCCACTTGCTGCAGTAATTGGTAAAATCTCTGTGATATCTCAGAGATATTTGTGTTTCAAATACTTTTGCTTTTTTCATCCTGTTATATCCATTAACTAAACTCCTATATTAAATGCTCTCTATTTAAATTTTGGCTAGAGCTTCACTGATACACTGCAGAAATGGATGAATATCATTTTTATTATGAATATCATTTTTATTATTTTGAAATTATTTTTTATGATGTTTCCTTAGATTGTAAAATAAAAGTGTGAGGACTCTGCTAATAATTTAGTTTTAGAAATAAAAATAGTGACAGTTCAGAAAAGTTAAGTGCCATGCTGTGAAATTGGTCTTGTAATAATGGGGCCAGGTGACCTCAGAAATTAGTTATTTATTCTCATTCTACTTCCATTATTAAAGCTGGAAGATAGCAAGACTTGGGGAGAACGAATTATTCTCAGGTGTAGTTGGGTTCATCCCATCTCTAAGATTTGGGTAGTATTTCCTAACTGAATAAGAGGCTGTATTAAGAAAGAGCAGGTCCTTGTGGGAGGGGAAGAAGATTTGTTAGAGTAACGCTGGCCCACGAGCAAGAGAATTATGGGGAAAGTCTTGGCAAAAGGAGTTATAAGGGGCCAGGGAAAGTCAAAGCCAAAGAGGGAGTCAAAAATATTCTTTGATGGATGGTGTAATTACTATCAGTGCACAGTGAATTTATAATAATTGTTATGTCATAAATAATACATGATATACTTACAGTTGATTTTTTTCTTGTTCTTGATTCTGAGTGTCCTATTCCTATTATCTTCCTTTAAACCAGGGCAGTTTAATGTGTGACATGAATCCTGCTAGTCACCATTTCCCTAGTCTTGCTATTCACTGATTATAATTCTTGCCTTTCTCTCCAGCCAGGTTCCGGTCCATTGTCAGAATTGTTTTCAAGTTCATTGTGTGGGCAGCTACCATCACTTGATCAAAGATAGCACTCATATGGAAACATATTTGGTATTCCTGAAATCTTACAGTTCATGGAAATTCATTTATATTTGGCATCAAAATTTCATCTTCCAGATTGTCGCTAAGACTTTAAAGAGTTACAACATTCTAGTGTCAGATAATGCATAATAATTTCTGCTTGAAGACCTAGCCAAGAAAAGACAACTTTTTAAAGGTAATTTAATAAAGGAAATTTAAGCTGTGACACCATTTATAAAGAATTTTGATAGTGAAAAAGGCATATACCTAAAGGTGAAAGAGATCCAGAAGCAGTATGTGCTTTGAGGGACTGGGGACACATGTAAGAGACAGAAATCGGGTAGGAGGTGCTGGCAACACCATCCTTCTCCCCCTTGTCACACAGTCTTTCATGAGTTTCTTAAATGGCCCAGCTAGCCTATTGAAAAGAGAACCTGGAAGACGAACTTTATAAGAGTCTGCTTTATGTTGTGCAAACAGAACAAAGAAGGATCTAGATTGCTAGAGGATGGGTCTGAGAACTATGAGCCATCTGGTGGCCAAGAGCACGTGCATTACCACCTGTATTCATTGCTCAATAGGTGTGCAAAGTATGGATGCCTAACCTTGCCTTCATCCGCAGGCAGTTAAATTCAGGAATCCTACCAGGATATGGTTTGAGGTAGTTTTCTTTCTAAGTGGATAGGTTAGAGAACACTCTGAGTCATTGGACAATAGCAGCCTCAGGGTCACTTGACATTTAGACCAGTGGGAACAAAGGAAGTTGCTCCTATTTATTAAGCACAGAATTTATATGAGGTTCTCCTGCTGGGAAAGGTAGTAAGGATTCAATTACACTAATTTGTACCCTATGTGAGCAAGCGTATCACAGACTAACAAAAGGCAGTTTTGGTGAAGGAACATAATAAACCTGTCCATCTCTAAGGAAATCAATCTAATTACAGGATACGTTGCAAAATCTTGGAACAAAGAGGGTTTTTTTTTTTTTTTTCACTTTGACCAGTATAAACATGAACGAAATCCTTGATTCTCATGTGTATCAAGAGAAATTAACTCATTCTCTAGGTTAGGTTTCATTTGAAAGTTAGCATTATTGAATACTCATTATGGGATACAACAAGAGAAGAAGGTGGAAAGAGGGTTGGGAAAGAAGAGGTTACTAAATTCAAGGATGGGCTGTATGTAACAAGCTATGTTCTCCTACAGGCCTTTCGTGCCCACATTTTTATTCAAGTATTAGAGACATGAATGCATAAAGAAAACAGAACAAGCTAATAAGAACCATTAAGGCACAATATAGGTAAAATCCAAACATACAGAGCTGGACTCACATTACATGCATTATTGTCATGTAATAGGCAAAATCATACAACCCCAAACCAACCCAAATGTACAAGAAGTGGCTCTGAGCTCAGACTGTGAAAATAGGCCATGTGTATTAGTCACATTTTCATCACTGGGAGAAAATACTGAAAACTCATGACTTATAGGAGGAGAAGCTTATTTTGGCTCATTGCTTCAGTCATGGTCCAAACATGGTCCATGGTCTTGGCTCCAAGACATAAGCATCATGATGGAAAGAGGAGGGAAGAGTAGGCATAAGAATACATTCTCCCATGCTCTCGGTGACATGCCTCCAGCCAGGCCCCATCTACTAACAATACATTCAGCTACTGGACTAATCAATGGGTGAATTCACTGATGAGTACAGTGCCCACATGATCCAGTCACTTCAATGACAACATGTACTTTAAATCTTTTCTTAATGAAAGTGGTGGATTTGCACTGACCAACTGTACCCTCTTTTCTTGTTTATTGAAGAGTAAGTATTGCTTTGCAAAAATCTCAGTGGAAAGACTATTCTTTTCTGAGCAACTAAGTGAAAAATGAACTTGCTACTGATAGAGTACAGTATAGTGCAAAGATTGGTGTCAGAGGGGGCTGGAGATTTAGCTCAGTGGCATAAGCGCCTGCCTTGTAAGCAGGCAATCATGAGTTCAATCCCCGGTACCGATAAAAAGGAAAAAGACAAAAACAAAACAAAACAAAAAGATTGGTGTCAGAAAAGCCTTTGGTCAAAATACCTGCACTTCCAAGTAGCTGTGAACTCTGCCACATAATATAAAGGCTGTGAAAACTGGTTCCCCTCTCTTTAGAGTATTTATTTCAGAATTTCAAAGACTGAGGAATATTATACATTTAAAGTGCTCAGTGAAATGCCTTGGCACATACTACCCAAGGAATATGTACAATTGTGTCCATGAAGTTCTGAATGCAAAAAGACAGAAGAATAAAGTAATTGGAATGAACCCTTCTTTCTAATATTTCTTCACTACCCTAAATTTGCTTCTCCTATCTCTTTCTTTCCCTGACTCTGGAATGATGTTCCTCCTCTCCCATGGTTTCCAAAACTTTAAGATTTACCGTTTCAGAAGCCTTGAGATGCAGAATTCCACTCTTTCTTTTTGCTGTCCTCTGATGGACCAAAACCTTGCCAAATTAGTGACAGAGACATTCTGTATCTATCCCTTCTTGTCACAGTGAATTCATGATCAGGGTATAGAGAGATGTTCTATCACTGGTTGTATGCAATAGATACTGTTGGTCCCAATCACATTTTACTTAGCAGACTCCATTGTTGCTTTTAAAATCATCATTTTATTTTGTTGCATAATTTTGGGGGGTCAAGAATCCAGGACATGCTTACTAAGGTGATTCTTGTTTTCCTTATGGCAATAATGGGGGCTACTTGGTGTTATGCAATTAGTAGAGGTGATATAAGGGAATGAAACTCCCAATCTGCTATATGTCCAGTAGGAGTTCATGCTCTCTAAAATAGAAGAATGAATTTTAGGAAGAAGTTAAGAGCTGAATGTATTTATTAAGAGAAAGAAAGCTTGTGTGTGAGAGAGAGAGGAGTCCTGAGTGGGTTGCCAAAAGCTCTGTCTTTTCTAGGGACTTTTATAGAGTAAAATCATGAGGTGAGACGGGTCCACGATTGGGAAAATTGGAACACATAAGGCAGACAGGCATGAGGTGAGACAGAACCATGGTCCACCAGTAAGATTAATTGTTCAGTGACTGTTCTATAGGAAGTTGGAAGGTAGCTCCTGGCTTCATCAAGGTGATCCATACCTATTTAGAATATCAATTCCTGATGTTTATACTTAGGGTGTGGTTGTGAGGAGGTATCTGTCACAAGACACCTGGTCCTATGTAGAGGCTCCTTTTAGAGCCTAGCCCTATTTGACTGCCTATAATATTTCTAACTAACACAGCTGTGAGCAACAGAGTGATTATTAGTCTTGAGGGCTCAAAGTAGCTTCATTTGCATTTCTGATACCTTTACAGGGTTGTCCTACCTTGGGCCTGAGTATTTATAGGTGACCTCTCTGTTATGGAGGGCCCAGCATTATGGCCATATAAATTCTTATGTGATGGTTCTGAGCTCCAAGAGCAGAAGCCTCAAAGATTTTTGTGACTCTGAGTTAAAAGTCACATAATATCATTTTGATCATCATCTGAGGGTCAAAACATCCATGAACCTGTCCATATTAAAGGAGGAAGGCAGTAGAATATAGTTTTAGATGGAGAGATCTTGAAGAACATATGGGCATGACTTAAACATGCCACAGAATTCATTCTCTTTAATCATTCCTGCTTGGGCAGGGACTAGGATTTTGATCTTCACTTTTCAGAAGGACACATTAAGTCCAGGGTTTTAACATTTGATTACTAAAGAATTGAAAGGGAATTACATGTTTTGGGGGCAATAAAGATAACGTCTAGTCTAAAGTTACACTCTGCAGAGAAAGAAGGAGATGGAAGGTGGTTGGCATTTGGAATGTTATTGCCCTTGGGGTGTTTAACAATACCCCGCCTATCTCCAATAACTCAACAGAATGTTAGATAAGAATATACCCAGGAAGGTCTTGTGCAGCACTTATCTTAGAAATCCAGAGTGTAAATTCTAGCAACTCCCATAGCATTCTGTATGACTTTGTCTTTGCTATCCTTACCCTTGGAATGATAGGTTCAGTGTGTAACTTTCCCCATAAAATGCTGTGCTCTGATAAAAAAAAAAAAATACGCTTGTATCCTCCACATCATACATGGTGTCTGCAATACAGCAGATATATAATAAGTCCATTTTATTGGAAAAGGCTGTCAAGAAAAGATGACACCTGCCTACTCATAACAGTAAGTTTGTAATCAGCTATGAAAACTCTGGCCTTTTTTTCTAACTATGATGATTTTTATAGCTATATATTTTGGATATGCAGCGTAACATTTAAAACCTTCACGATTTCCCAGCATGTCCAGCCAGATCACTTAGATTATGAAGACATAAGATAACATGAACACACTCAACATTTACTAACAGCTTGTTTATTATTTAGTTGATTATTTCATTTTTATAATCGTACAATAATTCTCTTTTAAACAACACTGTCATAGTTGAAGATGGTCACATTATATTCTTCCCTCCTTCTACAGTAGTAAAGTGTTTTGTTCACACTTAGTCTTGCAATAAAACATTTGACTATCAAGAAGTTCAGTTAACTAAAAATAATGAAAAGATCAAACTCCATGGAAAATTGCACACTCAGTGAGGGGTCTGCAGCCATTACAGTGGTTCAGGTACACTCAGGAGGAAACAGCAGAGGTCTCAACGGGACACTGGACTGAGGGTGTATTGGTGAATGGAAGTGATTCCCTTAAGACCTGTTTGGCAGCTTTAAAACTTGAGGTTTGATACTGGTTTGGTACCATCACTCTTACTTCTAACCAGGATGTCCTCCTCAGGCAAGCACTGAGAAACGTTGGCAGGATGTGATTGAAAGTGTCCTCCAGTGGGGAAAGAAATCCTCCAGTTAGTTGTGCAGCTATCCTTAGGCTACCCCGTCCCACTCATGCTGGCCTTCAGAACTTGAAAGTGGTTGGACCCAGTGGTAAGATGCACACAGGTAGTAAGGAGAACACAAAAGGACACAGAAGAAGGAAAGAGGTGAAAGGAGGAAGGAGGGAAACTGGGAGAACCAGGGGGGGGGAGAGGAGGTCACTCAAAAAGCAAAGGAAAAACACAAAAATACAGTGGATAAAAGGAGGCAGAAAGACTCAGCAGTGTCTGGAGCAGTGCTCAAAGGGGAGAGAGAGGATGATAGTGTGCTAAAGAAACAAAACTCAAGTGGCAAAGGGATGACCCTTATCGCCCTCCATGCCCTCCTTCTCTGGGCTGTCAGCTCCTAGGTCTCCACTGCTGGGGCAAGAAGGCAGTGATAGCCTCATCGTCGGCCTGCTCAAAGTCAAGGCATGATTTTCGGCAAGGACTTTGCTAAAACCATAGCAACAAAAAGTTGGTGCTCCAGATCCTGCCCAATCCTCTTCTCCAGCAACGGTGAAAAACTTGCCCTATGAGTCACTTCAGCTGCAACCCCTGAATTAATCACAAGTAGGATAGCCGAGGGTTGCTGTCTTTCACTCAGATGGTAGGGGCATCTCTGGGGCAGGTAGATTAGAAAGAACAAGATCAATCTTTCTCTGGAAATAAACAGAGAGGACGAGAGGGCAGCAAGACCAACCTTGCTTTCAGCTACTTCATAGGCTTCGTTCTCAGTCAGGAGCAGAAAAGGCCATGTCCTTCAGAGTCGCTGATACTAAGGTTGCCCTTGTTCCAAGTCTAAGGGTGAATCTTGGATCCTCCCCTTTCCGCTACCCAGGGGATGGGGGCATCTATGCTTGGGTGATTGGGAAAAGTGGAGCTGTCTGGGCAGGTCCTCTGTGGAGCCAGGAGTTCTGACAGCCACATACAGCAGGCCATGCTGAGAACAGCATGAGGATCACAGGGTGGCTGAAATCCTAGGCCTTGGGGTCCAACAGGCCAACTCATCCTGTGGCTCAAGGAGCCAGAACATGAAGGATTTAGGGGAAGTCGAGCAACCTCTCTGCCCGTTTCCTTCTGACTGAAATGTGAACAAACATAGCACTTCCTCAGGGAGCTGTAAGAATTCAGTAATATTGTGTTTAAAGTACTTCCAGCAGGGCCTGTCATGCAGAAAACACTCACTAAACACTGTCTGCCATTATTCTGCCCAGAAAGAATCAGTAAGGCCCAGGGACTGCATTATAGGTCTGCACTTCCTGCCTCACCTTTGTCATGTGTTTCCACAAGAGGAGCCCCGGTCAAAGCCAGGGTGGTTGATAGCAAGTTGGAGACAGCTAAGGCCATCACTGGGTGACATGGCCCTGGAAGGCTGTGGCTGTCTCTGGAAGCTTGGACTTCCTGATAAGTAGGCCTGGGCAGTGGGTGAAAATGGTACCTTTCTCTTCACTTCAGTTAGTGCTTGATTCCCACAGGCCCTGCTACTCTCAGCAATTAGATGGGTGGCAAGAGAGGGGTGACAGCCACAGACTCCTCTTGCTGATGATCATTAAAGAAAGAACTGACAAAAATAGGGATATAATAAGCAAGTTCAGCATGTGGTGAACTGGACAGAAGTTTTTGTTCTTGTTTTGTTTTGAGACTGATGATAGTTTTAGTTCTCAGAAACACTGACATGATGTATGCATTCCTCTGGCCCAGACCAAACATAAGCCAAGCCTTATTTATGCAGGGTAAAAGGCACAGGGACTATAAAAAAATTCAGGATCTTGGATGGAGATCGGTGGTCTGGAAAAGTTCATCCAAAGGAGGCAATATTTTTTTTTAAATGACAAACTCCTCTTATTTCCGAGAATGTGGGCTGCTAACTAGTTTCCCAAGTAAGCTCCTCTGCAGGTAGACTTGACAGGTGGCACCTTGTTGCTTCTCAAAGATTTTGCTGGTCAGAGGAGAGGGCAGAGATCTGCTGGAGTGGGATTTAGTTCTACCTGAATACGGGAGAGGACCTAAAATGCCAAGAGGCCCACTGGCCCTATAACGGAAGCCAGGTTCACCTTTGAGGTGTGCAGATAGCAGGAGAAAGGCCTGGGAGAGAGCCATGAGGAGCTCCCTCCCCCCCAATTTTCTCAGTGTCTTTCCCTGGAGCAGGGCTTAGGCTCTTAGAGGGAGATGTGTCTTAAGGAATGCCTGAAGGTGGGACATGAGGAAGGTCTAACTTTCTGGCTTCACACGTCCCCAGGTGCAAAGGACCCAGGAATTCAATGAGCACAGGTACCTCAACCTGGTAAACCCTTCATGGAAAGCACAACAGATTCTTGAGCATTTTTATGACCCTCTTGGGGAAAAAAGTGAATGAAACAAATTAACACCAAAACAAATTCCAAAGTAATCCTCTAGGGAAAAATGGCACTGCATGAAGCTGCTGACTGGCAGGTGTACTGATCATGCAGATGGAGAATGTCACACTGAAGCAGTTCTGCGGGGAGCAGGAATCACGCTCCCTCATTTAGATGTTGCCTGTGAGCTTTTGATGTTACATTAAAAAACGTTAAAAATCAACAAACCAACTTCTGTCTCCTGCTTTATTGGGGCAGCCACTTTTTGGCCTCATGGTGCTAGATGTCTTTGCTATCGCCATAGTCGTTGTAGGGGATGCTCAGGGTCTGCTCCTCACATGTCTTCCTGAGGTCCCGGCTCAGCTCTGACCAGTCCAGCCCATAGGGCTTGATCTCACTGTAGCGGCAGCCCAGGTATTTGAGGGCACTGCGTCGCAAACTTATCTTGGGTTCCTGGAGGAGTCCATTGCACCAACTGCTGAGATCCCCAAGCTGGGAAAGGATGAGGCCGGCTTTCCTAAGACCATACATAAAGAATGCTTACGTTAGAAAGGAGGGGCAAGCCAGAAGGTGCAAATAGCCATGATTAGGGTGACACTTAAAATTTCAAGAACCTCATATGTTTGCCTGACTGTTTGATCTCTGACACTTTGACACTTTCTTGCTCCATAAATATCTGTCTGTAAATGAATGGATGGATGAATGAATGAGTAGGATGGTGTGCAAAATGGGACAGGCACTGACCAGAAACACATAAAATGCAGTACAGAAAAATAAAAATGAAAAATACATAGCTAATATTTTAGCAGGAATGCATACCTTTTGCAATCATAGAATCAACAGTCATGAAAGACAAATTAACTCCATTTTTCTGCATCAAGCAATTTGTCACTAGGTGACAGGTAAGGTGCTTGGCTGAATACTTTCCCTTTCAAGGCTACATCTGAGTTGCTAAAACATCCAGTACATTACACTGGAGAGGATATCAAATGTGACCAATTAGCCCTGCATTGAGGTAATTATACCATAATGAGGGCATGGAAAATCGTGCCCTCAGTTCACACGGACTCAGGGACAATCTGGGTAGAGCAGATGCCCACTTGCACGTTTCACCTCATTAACCTCCAGATGAGCTCCTGCTTCATCCCCTCATGTTCCTGGGAAAGTTAAGAGGCTTTGTCAATAGAGCGGATGGAAATGAGCAGACAAGAGCACACCTCAGCCACTGCATGTCCCAGCGGAGAGGAAGTTGTCCCAAGCTGACACATAGTGGGAAGGAGTGATTCTCCTGGGCTAAGGCATCAGAACCTGGGACTTTGGCATGAAGTCTGGATACACCTTCTTCCTAGCACCTGCCTGTGGAACCAGACACAAGTGCTACCTGACATCTAGTTTTCAGATCTCATTGGCTTTGACTCTGAGTATTTAGGATAAGTGAAGGAGAGTTCTTCATTCGGTTGTTTTTTCCATATTTTTCAAAGATCAAAGTGACCAGATACTTATGAAGGAATGTTTCCTTATTTGAATAAACTAACTGGAAGCTGAAAATTTTTTCCCACTCAACCTCCTTGTTTCTCTTTCTTTCTTTCTTTCTTTCTTTCTTTCTTTCTTTCTTTCTTTCTTTCTTTCCTTCCTTCCTTCCTTCCTTCCTTCCTTCCTTCCTTCTTCTCTTTTCTGTACTAGAGATCAAACTCAGACCTTTGTGCATGCTAGGAAAATTATCCACCACTGAGCCATCCTTCCAGCACTTGTACAAGTGTTTTAAATTTTGAGATAGAGTTTTACTAAGTTTCCCAGGCTGGCCTCAACCTCGTGATTTTCCCTCCTCACTCTCCAAAGCAACAGATCACAGGAGTATGCGCCACTGCACCCAACCTCTCCTCTAGTTTGAGAAACAATCCCTTCCAGAAACTAAGTGGAAGTTTTCTACACCCCATTTAGAATGAGCTTTCAAAGAACAACAACTATATTCATTTTATTCTTTCTCTCGGTCCTGGCAGTAAATGTCACCAAAGAGTGACCTCACTGCATTCCATGAAGGGCATGCTGAAAGGAGCTCAGAGATGACGTTGGAGGAAAGGTGGTGAGCTTTATTTAGCAGCAAAGTCAAGAGGCTAAGAGCAGTGTGAAGTCATTGAAAGGAAAGTCATGTTTCTTCTGACATCAATGTTGGGTCAGAGGAAATCAAACAAACACTCTGCCTGCCGACTAAATATCTTTGTAGTCAGATGATTTGTACTTCCCCTATCAGTGTCTGAAGTTTGGCCAAGCAGGTTTTCCAAAAGTAATCACAATCACTGTGATGGCATTTCCTCTTAATCTAGCCTACTGTATGCCATTCATTGTTAGTTTTTAGGAGGTGGAGAAATGGGGAGTGAAGGAGAAGTTAGGGCGGCATCTGGGATAAATGGATAAAGACACACATCCTGGCCACCCTCTCCAGAGAATGAATTTAATTTGCCCATGGAGTCTCTGTTGCTGTTTTCATTGCTCACTTTTTGTTTTTAAAATCATAATTAGTCTGAGTCTGTTCTTGACCAGCTCAGAGCCTTCTTGCTTAGTGACAGCGCAAGCAATGCTGTGCTCAAAGTATCCGGAGCTGGAGGAAACAATTCTGCTTGTGTGCACACACAAAGTCCCATTTTGATTCATTCCCGCAACTAACCTCAAAGTGGGTTGTTACAGCTAAAGGCAGGAGACTTTCTTCTGTGGTTCTCCCTGAGATCCAAGGCAGTAAAAGGCTAAACTTTATTTTCTAAGGGCCAATGAAACTGCACAATGTTTTCTAATACATATCTGTGAAAGGCCAGTATGACACATGAAAAAGCCTCCTGGGAGGAGAGACTTCAGTCAGCACAGAATTTACTTTCTGGGGAGATTCACATTTCTTCCCCTGCTGCTCACTTTCTTCATTAACCAATTTTCTTTCTAAGTCTTGAGTCACAAAAGAGAAATTTTAAAAAGACTCCAAATGCCCTTATGAATCAAGATGAAAATGCACTGCTAGTGCTATTCAAATTATGGCATTTATCCTGCATGACAAAGAACTGTATATGCTCACTCAATAAATGTCAGATGAAAAGAGAAAACAAGAGGAAAAGGGGGAACAGGGATCAGAGAGAAGGGACCAGGGAGAAGAGAGTTGGAGAGGGACAAAGTATTGGGCATGAGCAATAATGTCAAAAGCACAGATAATGGGCATCTGAGATGAACACATAGTTCTCAGATGAAGATACACAAACGGCAAATAAATATATGAAGAAACGTTCACCATCACTGGTCATTCGAGAAATACAAATTAAAATAGCATTTGGAAGAATAGCTGCCATCAAGAAATCAACCAATAACAAATGCTGGCAAGGCTGTGGGAAAAAGGAACACTGCTCCACTGTTGGTGGGGGTGTAGACTGGTGCAACCATTATGGAAATCAGTATGGAGAATTCTCAGAAGACTAGGATTGGAAGTTCCATTCAACCCAGCTATTTCCCTCCTGTGTATTTTCCCAGAAAAACTGAAAACATCATATCTCAGTGATATATGTGCACTCATGTTCATAGCAGCACAATTTGTAATAGCTAAATCTTGGAAACAACCAAGATGTCAATCAACAGCAGAGTGGATGAAAAAGATGTGGTATTTTTATACAACAGAATATTACTCAGCTATAAAAAGGATAATCTTGAGGCCTTCATTGGTAAATGGAGACAACTTGCAATTATCCTCATTAGCGAAATAAACAAGAATCATATTTATAAATATCAATTGTGTTTCTAGTGTAAAAAGTAATGAGAAATGAAGGACTAATAAAACCCAAAATGTGTAATTGCTATTGTAAAAAAGAGAGGAAAAGAAAGTGTTCTAAAGGATATAACTGCATATTACTAGTAACCATATTACTAAGTTTTTGTTGGATCGTTGAACAGCACTGTTGCAGTCTCACTGTTTGAATGTCCACTTTGTATGCTTCACTTTTGTAACTTGAACAACTATTTGTAAGAAGACACTATGTAATTATCAACTAGTGATTTCTTACTGTTTATTTTTTAAAAATTATGTATTATTTTTGCCCTTTTTTCTGTTTTTTTTTCTTTAAATAAAATAAAAGCAGAGATAAGTTATGTTCGAAATGGTTGCTCAGGTGACCAGATACAGGCATGCAAGACTGATAAGCAATATAATTTCCCTTGAGTAGTTTCTTGACCTTTTACTCTATGTATTATAACTTTCGGATCTTATTAACTCTTTTAGTTTCTTACACTAACAAGATAATACGGTGTTATACAATATAACAGTCATGTTAAATTCCTATCATCTTGTTTTGATATCGTATTTCGCTATTGCTTTTTGTAGTTGCTGTTATCATCTTGCTTTTGTTGTTTTTTGATTGTTTGTTTGCTGCTTGATTTTTCAGGTTTTTTTTTTTCTCTTTAAAATAGAAAAAAGAAAGAAAGAGAGAGAGATAAGAAAGGGAGTACAGAAGATATTTCTTTCTATATGTCTACTTCCTAACCCAGGGTTTGGTTTTGTAAGATAAAACAAATTAAATATCCCTTCCGCATTTCTTGTTGATCCACAGCAGTGGCCTTCTTTTCCCAAGGACCATAATGCTTCATAAACAGCAGGAGCCAACTTATAGACTAGCAGGAACCTGACTGACCTTCTGCATAAAATCACTGCAGGTTAGTAAGACCACCCTAAATTGCCTGCTTCTTTAAAAGTAAGAAAATAGAAGAGGAAATGGTCTGAACAATGGTCTTCTAGGAAGATTTATAATTATAGGTCATAACAGGCTCAGAAAGTCAGATCCATAAAATGACTTTGGGGTGACACTTGAGCGCAGCCCCGCTGGCAGGTGAGCAAGAATTTTTTTAAGTAGTCAGAGGATTCCGGAACAGTTAGGTTCCTCATTTTCTCTTTATTTCTCTTCTTTCACTTTCTCTTCACCTCTTTTCTCTCCCTTCTCTCTGTCTTTCCCTTCCCTCCCTTTTTATTCCCTGCCTTCCTTTATTTCTCTCTTTTTCTTGTTCCCCAGCTTTTGCTCATTTCCATTTTCTCTTCATGAGTCCTTAAATAATTTGAGGGCACCTAAATTTCTCAGATATCTATTTTTTTGTGTGTTTATCTAAAAATTCTAAAGGCTGCGGATATAGTTCAGTGGCACAGCGCCTGCCTGGCAAGCACAAGGTCATAAGTTCAATCCCCGGTACCAATAAATAAATAAATATTCTAGTATTTCCAGAGTAGTCTGTCTTTTAGAGGCAGGAATAGGCAGTCATCAGGTAGAGAGCAAAAGGAAGGTGCTAACTTTACACACTCTTCTCATTTGTCTCTCTTCACAGATCTGTATCTGGGCTGTGCAGCCAGAAACCAGCAGAAATTAAGTATTAAGTATTAATTGTTGTAGCCTTGGGCCCAGGATAAGCGCTATACCATTCCAACCTGGGCCAGAACAGATGTCATAGAAGGTCTTCAGATACCTCCATGTTGCCTTTCAAAGAATGTGGAAGTTGGTATATAGTACAAAGAACATACACAGCGCTCACACGCAGCAAGTATTTTGGGATGTAATCTCTTTAACAATTCTAATTTCTTTCCACAGCCCTAATCTTTGTTTCTTGTTTTGGTTTGTTGAGATAGTTTCACTCTGCTGTTCAGGCTGATTCTGAGCTCACTTTGTAGCCCAGGCTGGCCTCATACTTGCAGCAATCCTCCTTCCATAGCCTCCTGGGCGCTGGGAATACAGGCACACACCACCACGCCTGGCATCACAGACCTGAGTTTTAAACATTCGGAGTTCTGTGTCAACAGGGTAAAGGGAGAGGAGGTGAAGCAGCTCGGGAGCAAAGGTATTTTCAGAGTCTAATTCCTTGTACTAAACAAACAGACAGGAAAAATATAATAAATAAAAGCAGAGGATTTATTTCTCTGAGGACTGAAGCTTACCCCAGGAAGTTTGTGGGACTTCATGGAAACAGTATACAGTGCAAGAGATTAGAGGTTGTAAAAGAGCCAGCTTAATTACCTGGGGCCTAGTTCATCCTCACACCTCCAGGTGAATTCTCCAAAGCTCTCATAGTGCTGGTTATAGTGATAAAGGACTCGATGTAAGGTGGGGGAACCCAGATCCAGGAGGGTGTTGTAGGCAGTCTGTTGCTCCTTCCCACTGGTATAGCCATTGAAAAGATTGTAGATCTTATCTGCTATTTCTGAGGAGGGAAGAAAGAGCAAATATAATCATGCATGGCTCATCAGTGGTTTTGAGGAATGCAGTATTAGGTGATTTCAATATTGTGCAAAGATTATAGAGTGGATGTGGTGATTAGGATAGAGTTTCAACTCGAATTGGTTTGGAGTCACTTTGAGGATTGGCGAGCACATTTCTAGGTGTGTCAGCATGGGTCATGGAGGTGTAGCCTCTTGGTGGCCCCTGTCCTTTTCTCACTGGCACGCCTCTGCTCCACTTCCTGGCCACCATAAACCAAGCAGTTTTTCTCTGTCACAACTTTTATGATATTTTTGCCTAGGACCTAGCAGATCAAGGACTGAATCAGCAAAACAAACAACTAAACCTCTCGTCCTTTAAGTTGTGGGTACTGGGCATTGTGTCCAGCAACAGCAAAGCTGAAAATCCACTGTACTTACACTAACACAAATGTAGATGGCACTACCTATCACCTAACAAGGATGTGTGACATCTATGGGGGTAGCCTGTTCCTCAAGGGCCATGAAATCTCTGCTACTTCATAGCAACAAAGACTAAACAAGGTACAAGAAAAATGATGTCATCAAGAGACATGGTCCATGTAAGCTATAGGAAGCTGCTGCTGGCATAGCACAGGCTGCTGTTTTACAGTGAGCTCTTTACAAGTCGAAGTCCTCTCCAAATCAATGCTAAAAGAACAGAATAGTAAGTACACAAGCCAATAACATACCCGTATGTTACCATGAACAAGTACTATGCACTGTTCATCATCGAATGTCTTACATTTTTATATGACTGGGAGTGAGGAAGGTTTGTGTACACCAGCATCACCACAAACATGAGAATACAGACTGCTGGGACATTATGACAGCTATAGTATCACTATGGAGCAGGAACTTTTCAGTTTCATTATAATCTTATGGGGTCATTGCCACGTACGTGGCCCATTATTAAGAAAATATTGTTGCTACTTTGTGGTTATAATGGGATTTCATATATAGGATGCCTATACCCAGACTACATGTCCACATGCAGCTTTATGTGCCTGTATATATGTATATAAGGTGTCATCAAAAGATATGGCAAATGTTTAAAATCTAAAAAGTGGTACAGTAAAGGACATTGTCATTAATTTCCATCAGAATACTCCCCTCACTTTAGATGTTTTTTCCCATTTTTCTTACCACTTTCTGAAGCAGTTCTGGAAGTTCTCTTTCATAAGTATCTTTACAGATTATGAGTAAAAAATGGATAGTCATATGTCTTTTACTGTAATAAATTTTTAATTTAAAAATTCAGCATACTTTTTAATCATGCTGTGTACATGTGTGCATGTTATTACTTTACAGATACTGAGCCTAAAACCTGGAGAAAATAGTTTGTATAATTCATGTTACTTCTTTCCTATGAGGTCTCTGGTTTTGCCTGTATAAAACAGAAATCTTTGACTAAGATACTAGTAAGATCAATTTCAGTTACAAGACTCTTTGTGTTTATTCAGGTTTCCTAGATATTTATAACTTGCTAGTAAAGTTCATATATTCATCCTTGACTAGCAAGTACAATCCCAGGGAGGCAGGAGTGAGGATAAAAGGAAATGAAACAAGGAACCCGGGAAAGGAAATAAATATTAGAGCACATCAAAGAGCTGGCCACACCTCCCTTATAATCTGGAAGTGACATTTTGCAGGAGAGGATTATGAAGCTACCTGATCCCTACTGGTCATCCAGAGGGAGAAAGAAAGACTTTACCTTCAACTCACATAAAGGATTGGGCCAAGTTTGCACCCCTGAGGCATTAACACCCCTGCATTTTTAGCTGCATATGCCCTGGTAACAAGTAGTTCTACAAAATCAATAGAGATGCCCTGCCAGCAGGTGGCAGGCATTGGGAGCATGGACGAAGTGAGGCATTGTCAGTCATGCTTGGGGGCAATGCAAAACACCTAGAGCCCCAGTGGATATGGAAGCTGGGAGCACCTAGGCTGGATGCAACGGCAGGTGTGGAAGTCTGTGAAACCTGGCTTGAAACATTCTGCACCTCCAAATGAGTAATCTTCCTTTTAAAGTAATGCCTCTGATATTTCTGCCTCAAAGACTTACATTGCAAAGACTGAACTTGATAAAGATAAAAAGTGGAAATAAAGTTGTATAACTTTGCATTTTTTCTTATATTGTTCCAAGCACTCTATCAATAACCATTTTCTCACTCAATCTGTCAGAAAAGAGATATGCTTACATAGTTTCCTTAAACAATTGGGAGTTAAGATCTGGTGAAAATGCTGTGTCTTGGATCTAGTGTCATTTCTGGGGGCAAAGAAACTCAGTCCGTAGGTATCAAGCCCAGAGCTTTTCCCATTTGACTCTGTTAGCTTAAAGACATAGCAACCAAATTCTTTACCACAATTCCAATTGAATTCAGGAGTTCTCTAGGTTGAAATGAATGAAATCTCTACCCATAACCTGATCTACACAGTGCAACAAAGGCAAATATAACACAGCTCCAGTTGTTTGTTAAAGGCCAATAACTACCCAGAACTTTATATATGTGAATTCTAGTCCCTCCACAAACACTGCATATGGATATAAGAGTCCCTGTTGTATAAATGAGGAGATTCAGAAAGACACAAGATATCTATAGCCATACCAACCTGGAGGCACCTGGTATCATCTGGTCTCAGAAGCTAAGCAGGGTAGGGCCTGGTTAGTACTTGGATGGGAGAGAGGCTAAGTTACCTGCCAAGGTCATGACTAAGGTAGACTGGAGTCAAGGTTCCCTGTTATATCTATTCACTGTTGTTATTTTGCACCAGTGCCCAGTAGTTGGTGGCGTATGACCCAATTTAAGATATAGGCAGCAGAGACTTGGAGGTCAAAAAGTTCGGTTGATTTTCTCTAATAGAGTTCACTGCTCTGATTAGGCCCCAAGTGCCAAGGAAGTGGGAGTCTTAGTAGGTGCAGGAGGGACTTTGTCATTTCTGGAGTTGAGATAGAAGAAGCAGAGGGACCATCCTAAGAGCTCTTTTGTCTTTGATGGGAAATAGGGATTGTTCGCTAAGACGAGAATCACCAGGGAAGAACAATGTTGATCAGACTGCAGCATAGATATGAAGTTTTGGCTTCCTTATCTATCTCTGCACTGAAGGCTATGTGTTATTGCTCCCCATGGGACACAGTGGCCCTGGTTGTGACAATCTCTACTGAGGACTAGCAAAGGCAAAGAAGGTGATTCCAAGCATGATCATCATTCTTATGGCCTGGCAGTCATTTCCAGCTAGGCAAAGCTGACTGTCTCCTGTTGTCTGCACCATGTGGGGTAGAAGCATGCTCCACCACAATATTATAAAACCAAGATCTTCTAACTCCAAGGTATGCTTCAGATTTGACACTAATAAATGGGATGCTATTTTCAGAAAGATCTATGCTCCAGCTTGCAGAGTGTGATTATTTTGGCTCCTCCTATCTGCAATGATGAAACAGAGATTTTATTTAATTAGCCTTCATAACATTTCAAGAATTCACTGCTGAAAGAATTAAAAAGAACACATTTTTAATTATTATGTTACTCAGCCTCACAAAAGTCTTGAGATATCCAAGACAGATAACTGTCTTTCCTCTTTTACTATGCATGATATCAGAAACAGGTAAAATGCAGGTTAAATGATGGCAAGGAGTCTGTCTACCCAGATTCATCTCAAAAAAAGGAAGCTGAGGTAATTAGAAGGATACTAAGTTCTATCATGCAGAAAAATAAATTAACAAAGTTGGGACTCAGATCCCGATGGTTTGGTTAGGAGCAGAGACCATGGCATCAAATGGAGTCAGGCTCAGGGCTGGGGATTTAGCTCAGTGGCATGAGCTCCTGCCTGGAAAATGCAAGGTCATGAGTTCAATCCCCAATACCAATCAATCAATCAATCAATCAATCAATAAATAAGGGAGTTAGGCTCCAATATGCTAGCTGTGTGGTCCAAAAGTTACTTAACCTCCCTGAGTCTTAGTTTCCTTGTCTGTTGATTAATTATTTATCCCTTCAAGATTATGGTAAGAATGAAAAGGCTGCTACATAAGATGGCTTTATTTAGCATAACTGCTGGCCAAAGTAAGCTTTCACTTATTTCTTCATGCAAAAAACTTTTATTGAATGCTTATCAATTGTAGACATTTTGGGCTACATCAACAAAAGAATCTGTAAGAAGTCCTCACACTGTACTTAAAATATAGTAATAGAAACCCCTCAAGTAAGTAACAGGCCTAAGAAATGAATGAAACACAATGTGTTAGGCAGTGAAGAAAGTAAACTTGGAGAAAGGAGATTGGGAGTGTTGAATGGGTGTGGGCAATTTTAAACTGCAAGGATTCCACAGTTGTCCTTTTATATGAAATAGGAATCCTGGAAGCATCACTTCCTCCCATGGATGGTTTCCTTGGCACTGTGATGAAGGTCCTAAGATAGAGGCCCCAATTCCTCACTTTATCTTCAAGAGATACCTGCAACTTCAGGCCACTCCACGGGAAATAACTAGAAACACATTCCAGGTGAAGACCCAAGGGTAATCAGTCTCACCTGGCTTTCTATCTGTCTTTCTTAGCACCTTCCATATTGCAAGGCCACTTTCCCACACCCTAGCCCTGACTTCCTTGCTCTTCATCTGTTCTCCCAAAGTTTCAAAGTGCATCCTGCACACCCACGATTCTCACACTCATGAGCATCAGAGTCAACAGGAGGTTGACTGCAACCCACATCACAGGTTCCCCTTGGAGTTCATGATTCATCTGGTTTCAGATACGGCTAAGAATTGGGTTCCTGACAAGATCCAAGGTGACGCTAATGTTGCTGGCCAGGACAAAACACTCTGAGAACCATTGCTCTGTATTAATCTATATTCTCAAAACTGTCCTCACTTCCCTCAGGACCAGAATCATTACACGTAAGCAACTCTTTCTTTACTTTTGACATGGGCATGCTCTCTTCCTCTCTTCCACATCTCCATGTTGCCAGTGCTTTCTGCAGAACTGAAGAGTCCTTCTCCTATGCCATGGAGAAGGGTGGACTACCAGGATCTTAGTGCCACCTTCAAACTGTTACTTTCCTTTCCAATATATATTAAAATTCCTTCACTTTCAAGATTGCCCTCCTCATTATTTCTTCCTAGTTATTTCTTGACTGTTCACCTACATTTACTAAAAAATCTTGCTTTGGGCTTTTCTGCACATCATTTCCATTAAGGATGACTTATCTTCTCATGTGAGAAGCCTTATTTCAGTCTAGAGACCTCTAACCACCAGATATCAAGCATCAGCCTTTAGAACTGCTCCATCTTTGAAGTGGTAACCCTTAATATCAAGTACTGTGAGCATAATCTCCTTTCATAGTTTCTGATTTTCTTACTGCCACTAAATCTGCTCCTCAGTGATGGAAACCCAAATACTTTGATTCTTCCATTCATTCTTGGCATTAGGTCTGTGTCTATATCTTTCTCGATCTGACCTAACCCATGAGCCCACTGCTGGTACCCTCAGCTTGCCCCCTCTCTTCCTCCTCTGTGCAAGCCTTCATGCTGGCAGTCGTGGGGTGCTGAGCCAGGAGGGCCAGCTGCGTCCCTTCAGCATGCTGTACACACCTTTCCATGAGATGCTGTAAGACTAATGCACCTCTCATACTTTACCTACAATCCACTGACAAATCCTTTTAGTTTTACCATCAAAGTATTTAGAATCAGACTACCTCTCACCACCTCCATAGCTGTCACCTTGCTCTAGAACCACAGGTTGTCTCCTCCCAGTTGCCAGAGGCTCTACTTCCCACTTAAGACCCTCTTTTTAGAGTCTGCTTTTAAAACAGCTGGTGGAGCACTGCAGGCTGCGGTGAATTAATTTGTTAGAATAGGTGAGGGTGGAGAGTATTAGAAGTAATGAAACTGACACACGCAAAGGCCCCTATAAAAGTGGGAATGATGTGGGAGGCACTGCGGAAGTTGAGGGGCTGGGATGTAGAGACTAATCAAGGGGCAACAGCAGGCTAGGATATGTTGGAAAAATGGACAAAGCATTTGTCCTAAGCATTTTTTTGTCATACACACACAAATGGAAATCTACTGAAGAGTTTAAGAAAGAGGCTTGAAATAATCAGATGTCTGTGTTGAAAATACAACACACAAGCCACACCATGAAACACAAGAATATTTTTCAGAAGTTCTACAGCACTACAATATTGGTGACTGTAATTAAAGCAGGTCTGAGTCACTCTTCTTTCTGTGATTTTGCATCATCCTTGTGTCAGCACTGGACATTCTGAGATTGTCTTCTTCCTGGTTAATTTGATATAAAGAATAAAGTCCCACACACATGGTGAGACTTGCAGGGTATCAGCAAATTAACATAATGATAATGTTCTTTTTATTGAAATCTGCTCAGCTTACACTTTTTGATCATTCAGTGCCTCTAGCAATGTGTAAGTGGTATCAGCTCAATCCTACCCAATAGATAATAGTGATTGGTCAGATCACTTTAATTAATATTGCTGTTCTATAGGAAGAGTGACCAGGATGGAAGAATTTTGGTTGTAGACGGGATGTGAAAACTTTAGAGCAGAAGATAATGTCAGCTGAATAATGAATACTGATTAGAAACATACTCTTCCTGATTAACCATCATCAAGCCCCAAGACATGTCTTTATTAAAGAATTGGCATAAAATAAGTTTAAAATACAGAATTAAAGATTTCAATGCATCTTTGCTAGAGAAGGAAGGAGATAGCAATTAATTTCAAATCTGCAGCCTTATGATGATCAAACTCAAGATGATCTTTTAGATGTATAGAAAACTGAAGAGAATAAATGACTCATTGGTCTCCTAAGCACAGGGGCTAGGGTTATGTAGCATGTATGTAAATGGCTGATGTGCCTGAGGCACCCCTGGATTTGTGGACCACCCATGACAACAGAATGCAGTGAGGCACACTTCTGCAGTCTATGCTTCTATGCTGAGCCTCAGATCCTTCCCCTTCCCCCCTGAACTCCCTTGGTTCCTCTTTCTTCATGGAGAGAAGGTCCTGGGGCATCCTGTGCACACTGTGCCAGTCCCAGTGTCTCTTACCTTGGGCTTTGACATCATCCACCACAGGGCAAGGCGTCTTCACAATCACATCACTTGGCCTGGACCGCCGTCCTGTGTTGTCCACTCCCCAAAGGGTGAACCTGGCAGGGTGATAGGAGGGGATCATTACCAAAGAGAATATGGCTAGCGGCCTTGCTTTGCATAACCCTGGCTTCTCTTGTCACCCTGAAACACCCATAATGTCACCACTCAGGTCAGAAAGCATGTAGCCTGGTACCTCTTCCTGCTTCCCGTGAACTCAGGTACAAGTCTGCTGATTTGGAGGTGTTTTCTGGTGGAAAGTATCACAGTGTGGGTCACTAATTTTCCATGTTAGGTCCCCAGATCTGCAGCCTCAGCATTGCTGATTAAACTGTAAGCACTGAAAAGTCTCAGGCCCTACCCCAGACTTATGAGTGAGACCTGGGGTGAGAAACCTGTGTTCAGTCATCTTCCAGGTGACTTGCTTTTTTCTTTCTATGTTTCATATTTTGTTTTGCCTTGCTTTGTTTTGTTTTTGAGAAAAGATCTCCCTATGTTTCCCAGGCTGATCTTAAATTTTTGGGTCTCACATGATCCTCCTGCCTCAACCTCCCAAGAAGCTGGGACTACACGTGTACAGCACCATGCACAGCTGCCTTCCAGATGATTCTGATGCCAGTTTAATTCTGACAAGCACTGAATGAGGAAAGAGTATATACCTTTAGAAACTGATGGCCAGAACTTGGGCTTGAGGCTGGGTGGAGTTACAGTCACTCTTACAAGCCCCCTACAAATGAGGATGATAATAATTCACTGTGAGGATGAAATGTGGTAGGACCTGGGGTGTCAATTACATGATGAAAGTGGACACATCATACTTGTTCTCTGTTCTATGCTTGGCCCTTACCTTTGTGCAAAGGACTGAACATAATTATACTTTTTAAAGTCATAAGTGAGACAGGTAGAGAAGAAGGTCACTCCCTGCAGTCAGCTCCCTCTGTTCCACTGACCTGTTGCCCTCTGAGAAACAGGAATCCAGCAGGAAATGCTATTACCCCCAGACGCTTAACATGCAGTGCCCAGGAAATCCTAGGAAACGGATGAAGACCTGACTATCAAAGACCAAAGAAAATTTCCTTTTTGGGAAAATTCCATCCCTTGGATGATGGAGCTGGTGATGGTGATGAAAGAGAAATTCCAGGATCTGATACTCAGAGATGAATTCAAACATCACCATAAAAACAAGCACTAGTGTCTGCCCAGGGCCTCTGATAAGTAGCCTGGTCAGGCTGGAGGAAATCACACAACACTGCTTTCTTTGTCCCTTTCCTTTTTGCTGTGTTGCCACAGGAGGTTGCATCGCTTGGCAAACAGAATTTCAAGCAAAAAGAAGAGAGCTATCTCTCAAGATAGAGTGGCCTGGTACATGTTGGCTAAGGCAAAAACTGTAGGACTGGTGAAATAGAAAGAAATAGAAATTAACTTATGACTCTTCCAAGAAATATGTGTTCCTTTTGGCAGAGAAAAAAAACCACCTCCTGTCCACCATTCCC
Organism: Cavia porcellus; assembly: GCF_034190915.1. NCBI lineage: Eukaryota > Metazoa > Chordata > Mammalia > Rodentia > Caviidae > Cavia > Cavia porcellus. The sequence continues at coordinate 9,304,433 of NW_026947512.1, read as the reverse complement.
TCCCAACAAATAAACCCAGCAAATGGTCAGAGCGGGAACCTGTGTGCCCTGAGAAGTCACCTCTCCTCCCTCCACCTGGACAAATCCCCATGCTGGCATCAAAAGGATTCAGACAGGCAAATTCCACCCTGGGCTGGTGGGACCTAGAATGTGATGACCTTCAGGGTGGCAGCCCAGCCCCTCCCGAGACCCCTAAGGGGCTCGCCCAGCCTCCTTGTAGATCCAGACGAAGTGTGCGGCTTGCTTTCCCATTTGCACATGGGGCTCCATTCATTCCTCTGGCCTCTGCCTCATGCCCGGAGTCTGAGTTCTGAGCAATAATCTCACGTAGCACTCAAGCCCACCCTCATCCTGATCCAAAAACCTAGGGTCCCGCCACCCTTCCCTTCTTACCATTTTTCCCCTTGCCACCAGCCTGCACAGCTTCTAAGGGCAGCGCTGGCCCACCTCTACCCCTAGCACTGGCACCCATGCATTTCTTCTTCTTTGCCCTGTATATTTCAACTTCTTGATCTTATTTCTAGAATTGGGAGTGAAGCCACAAAACTCCGAGTCTTGTATATCTGAGCAGACCTGTGTCCTTCTCCACTGTAGAGTTTTAGTCTCAGAGTAGGTACAATTCTCTTTCCTCCTTAGCAGAGATCACTTTTAGCTTAGGTATTGGGGGTGAGGTGGACTGGAGACTTGCACCTCACAGCCTGCAGATACTCACACAGAATAGTTTACTGGGTCTCCCAAATAGAAATCGAGATAAAATCCATTCCCAACTCACTGCCAGGCTTTTCCCAGGCCCTGGGCTGTTTGCCTTTTGTCCGTCTGCCAAAAGTTCCATAGTATAGAAAGCCCAAGGCCTCACTGTGGTACAAACTGTTGTAGGACTGCCCTCCTTGAGTTTGCTCTACCCCAGCAGATCCTGACCCGGGCCCTTTGTGTGTCCAAAGTCCATCTCCTGCCAGATGTGGGAGGCTTGAGCTTTGATGCACACTCTGCCCTGATCCAGACTCAGCAGCTGTTTTCCTCAGAGCTGGGAGATACAGAGCCCTGCTCTTCCCAAGGTAATGCTGCAGGGCTGGCATTGTCACAGGCTAGGGCAGGAGCCTGGCCCTGTGCCCCAGTGCTCACACGGCAGGCTCTCCTGCTCCCAGCAGCACTGCTCTCCCTACTTGAATCCGAGTCCGGGGCTCTTAGCTGAGGTCAGTCTGCTCCTGATCATCTCCCCTAGGTCTGGTCAGCAGTCTGGCTGTCCACTGGAAGCATGATGGCACCTGCCAGTGCCCTGAAGGTCCCTGCGCTAGAATGCTTATGGTGAACCTCGGCTACCTATTGTAGCCCATCATCCTTAAATCTTGGACCCTCGATTTCAAGTAGTTTCCCTGAGCTACAATGGGAAGTGCTTTACATCTCAGGTACCAAGTTGGCTGCCAGATGGAATTAATTCCTAACTCACCCTCAAGCTTGTCCCACTCCCCCAGGCCAGCTCTGTTTTGTATTCTGTCCTGTAATAAGTCCCAGCCAAACAATATCAGATCCTGAGCTGGGACAAAAGTGTTTGTACTTACATTAACTCTCAAATTACCCGAAAGGGCAATTGTGTTTGTCTTGGTTACTTTTCTTTCATTGCTGGGACAAAATATCCAACATCCAAAATTGAGGAAGGAGAACTTTATTGAGCTCACTGTTTGTGGAGGTTTCAGTCCATAATCAGCTTGCTCCCAGGCAGGGTGGCATGATTGAGGAGCAATATTTCAAGGCAGCAGCCAGCAAAAGCAGGAGGAGCAAAAGGGACAGAGCAACCTTTTTCCCTTCCTTATACTGTACACAGGCCAACTGCTCCCCATCCCATCCAGGGCTGGTGTAGCTCTTACAAAACCTCCTTGCCCTCCTCTTGCACAGGATGAGGATATTTACAAAGCAAGTATCCTGGCTCCCTGCTGAGCTTCTTAAACTTCTAAACTGCTCAAATTGACAATGTATCAACCATAACAGTGTAAAATTTAGATTCTAAGCTCTACATTATTTTTACTACCATATTTTAATATGAAGCAGATATTAGGGAAGGAAATGCAGATAGAAAGTAGAGAGCTTGACCCAAGGGCTATCCCTCAGTGACCCAGCTCCTGAGCCCTCGGATGCTAGGAGAGAACCGTTATTTACTTAGTAAGGGACAAGGGGCATGTTACACATCTTCATGTGCAGGATCCAGGAAGGGCTTCTCTGTTTACTGTTGATATTACCGTTCCTGGCGATTAAAACACTCACAGGAGAGTGAGATAGTTAGCGGCAGTGACTGACGGAAGAGATAAGCACTGTTTCCAATCCAGAGGGCTCACGTGTAAGTGTATTCACTGCTTCGTCCAAAGCTTCTGGGCCCTTCCATTGCTGCTTGCCTGGGACAGTTTAGTGTGTACTTAGAGACGTGGTCATAACACTGACAGGTATGTGCCCACGAGTCTGCAGAGACTGGCTTGGCTCCAGGGAAAGGATTTGAAGGTCTGGGACTTAATGTGCATGGAGAATTGGGAGGCTCCTGCCGTCCAGGTCTGGCTGCACTGCCTGCTACTTCCCTATATTCCCTTTCCAACTCTGGTGTTTCCTGTGGATCCCTCTGATTCAGCTACCATCTTCTCAATTATCCATGTACTATCAGGTGCCCAGGAAGGGGTGGGCTCCCTTGGGAGCAGGTGCTGTGAGAGCAGACAGTAGACTACAAGACCATGGTCACTCACCTTTCCACTCTGAAAACGAAGAGGTTGGATGAGATACACTTTAAAATCCCTTTCAATGAAAGGAATCATTTGCAGTGTTTGTGTGATGGACCCTTCTCAGGACAATGTTTTTAAAGCATGGATTAAGTACATCAGATGACAAAGGAAACCAGCTAACATTTAGCTTTTACCTGCACGGCCATCAGTGAGGAGCCAGCGCTGTGCATTAATGTGACATAATAAGATCATGCTGGATCCTCACAGTAACCTGGGGTAAGACAGAGTGCACAAAAGAAACCCAAGCCTTGATTCATCTCCTAAGAACTGGCAGCCCCTCCCCCAAACAACTAGCTGTAGGATTCAGGGGAAGCTGCTCTGCCGTACTAAAGCGTCGGTTTCCTCCACTGTAACATGAAAGCAGTAACTCTCATCACCCAGGATCAGCCTGGATTTCCAGGCACAGTTAATAAAGAATTTCACATGGAGTCAGTTCTCCACAGGTGACTAGAAAACTGTGTTTCAGAGTTTAAGGACTTAACAGGTACCTGGTGTTGAGGAACAAAATGGAGCTTGGGATCCATTCATTCTCAACTCTTAATCCTGGACTGTGTCACCGCAGGAGGAACTGAGGTGCAGGTTTCCCTGAATGCTTTACAAAAGGGAAGTAACCCCAGCTGCCCACATCACCCTCTTCCTGTGATCTGTAGTGCCACCTGGTGGACACTGGCTGTTCCTACCTTAGTCCTCAGCATCTCTCTTCAAAAATCCACACTGGCAGAAAAGTTTCCAGCACAGTGGAGGGGAGCACCAGAAAACCACCAGGGAAACTGGGAGTGGGAGAAGGTATTGATCTCAAATCTTTGATCAAGAAACTAAGCCTGACTCATGCCAGTAAGAGGAGCGGCTCAACCTAGGTAACGGTTGGCACTCCTAAAGGAACTGTGCCAACCACTCAAGGAACTTTGAAATTCCTCACTGATAATTGAGGCTGAGTGAGGAATTACTGAGGCCTTAGTGCAAACAACAATACAAGTTTAATTGAGTTGGAGATGTTTTGTATCAGGTTGGTGGCTGCATTCCCAAATTCTGTTTCTTCTGCTGTCTGGCTGTCCAAACCTCCAAGAAGGGCCGTAGCCGCCCAACACAGAAAAAGTTGTGAGGATCCTGGAGTCTGCATCACACTGCAGACCACGTTCCTCAATCTCTGTGTGATCCTCTGTGTCTGTACACGCCCTCACAGACCTCTAGAATGTCACTTGTCTTGATGTGTTTGTCTCGAAAGGTTCTCCTTGCAGCCTGACCCCCACAGGGAACGTACTGAGCCGGAACATCAAAGTTCATTGCCATCGGTGCCACTCAAAATTCTAGTGCTTTCATCTTTGAACTCCACGACTGTGGAAATGGAAATGATTTATTCTGGAAACCTTGATGCTATTCCTGTGGCCTCATCTGCAAACTGTCAAGTGTTTTTCTTGCTGATGAGGTCAAAAGGCCCCAGAACTGCATCACTCTGTATTCTGTCCTCACCCTCAGATTTTTCCATCATGACTGAGATTCTATCAGTCTCTCTCCTCCTTTGGCATACGCTTCGCAAGTATTTTACAACTGTTCTTGGAGCACACACACACACACACACAGAGAAAGAGAGAGAGAGAGAGAGGGAGAGAGAGAGAGAGAGATGGGGAAGAGTCCACAGAAATGATGGGGCTCTTCCAGGTGCCATAATATAATTCACTGCTTTTTTTTTTGAAGAAAAATGCTGACCAGTTCTAAGCTCAATAAATTATTTCACTGTCACTGGCGCTAGCTTTGTAAAGCAGAGTTCTTGGTCTTCTCAGCCTTTCCTCAAAAAAAAAAAAAAAAAAAAAAAATTGTTGTAGTCTCCAGGGACAAACACATTTATTCTGCTCATTTTCTTCCACTGCCTTTTCCTGTCCATCTGCTTCAGCCTTCAAACATCCTAGTCTTTGGTCTTGGTGTTTCAGAATCTGATATGTCTGCTCCTATATTATTCCAGCATTTGAAATTCTACTCAACCCAGTTCAGAAGATATCCGCTCTGCTTAAAATCAATGTCTTTTTACTCCTTCAACACATTTCTTTTCTTCTAACATTTATTGTCTTACATTAAAGCTCATTATTTATATATTTCACCTGCATGTTGCTAATTTTGCTTTTTGCTAATTTTTGAGACAGGGCTGTTATCTTTTGAGATCCTACCATCTTGAATGCCTAAGCCCTCAAGGGGGTTCTTTAACATGACACTGGGGTAAAACTTCAGAGACAGTATCTTTTGCCAACTCCCTAAAAGAACTCAAGTAGGAAAGGAGTGGCAGTGAAGAGCCTTGTGTCTTTCAGGCTAAGGGGCCATTAAGCAGAAGTGTGCTACTCACATGTAAATGGTGTCGGGTTCCAGGCATCTTACGATGAGCGAGATGGTGGTGAGCTGTTTGTCTGGCACCTGCGATGGCATGGCACAAGGGGACTTAGCTCCAGAGATGATGTCATCCACAAAGCTCAGTACCGTTTCTGCCAGAGGGAAACGAACAGGAAAGGGGTGAGAGTGAGTGTTGGCCAGGCCAGGAGGAGATGGAATCAACTCAGCGAGAACTGATTCCAACTGTGTGGTGGCCAGTCTTCTGAAATTCTTACTAGAGAAAGGATACCTGGAAGGAATGGTCTTTTCTGGCTGTTCTAACATTTAACCGATCAAATTTAGAGCCATTCTTCTGGAGTTAGTTCAGAAACAGCTAAAGGAAGATACTCATAACACATTTGTGAACTCTCATGAAATGCTCCTGGCATGGGTAGAGAACAGCTATTGTGGTCAAAGGTCACTGCCAGACTTAGCAATGTCTGCACACACTAGGAAGAGCTTCAGAACAAGCAGAAAACAGTGTCCCAGGCCTGAAGACAGCTGCATGTGTCTCTGCACCCCAGAAACAGGTTCCCCAGAGACTACTGTCACCATCCTGCTGCGGAGCAGATCTCTCATGTAAGTATTAGGGATGATTTGTGTTGACTTCTCCATGCATGTAGACTATGAAATAAGACACAGAATACTTTTCATGGTGTGTTTTCCACTTCTTTAAAACTTCCCTTTCTTAGCTGGACCTGACAAAAGCTGAGTTTGCTTTAGGACAAGACATGGAGCAAGCACATCTGTTTGCACATGCTTTTGCCTGGAAGGAGTTATTAGCAAAGGAATTTTTTTTTTTCTGTAATCATGGCAGTGGTTAGCAGAGAATTGTTTCCTAATTGTGGGCTAGGCTAACTAGTGTAGTGCACTGTTGTTGCTTTGTGAGTGTGCCTAGAGGCAATGAAATGGACACCTCTTTTATAAACAAAAAGAAAAGCAAAAATCAAAACAAGATTTTGTCAGATGCTCACCATGCAAAAAGTCGTAAGTACACAAGATGGCTGCTGCTTGACAGAAACAAGGGCGGCTTCCTCCCCTGCTCCTTCTGTCCTGCTCTGGGACAAACAGCCAAGGCAGGGCATTCTTCTTTTGTTTTATTTCTGCCACGATGGGTCAAGAAGAGCCCAGGAAGTGGGGCTGGCTCACCTGTCTCCACTTTGGAGTGGTCCATCCGGTCAGTGACCTTCTCTTGACGGATGAGGTAATCTACTATCTGCACCCCAATTGGTGGCTCTGAGTGTTCCCACTCCAGGACCACCAGAGTGCTGCTGGGCTCGTGAACTGTGGAGAGTCTCAGCCTGAGTGCAGAAAAGAAGAGACAGGAAAGGAGGACCTCGCTGATTTCTCATTGGTCACTTCCCATTTGCCCAATGATTACACTATAAACTCTTCTAAATGAACTCCTGAGATAATCTTTGGACAGGTCTATTTTTTTTTCAGGAGATAGTAACCAATGAGTTATAGGTTTTAGATTTATAAATGCTTGTTATAAACCATTTGTAAACAAATAAATGACTATATGAGGAAGGATGAATGAATATCTGTGTGTTGCATGGGTCAGGTGATACATTTTTGAGGGGCAGTGCTGCTTTATAAGGCTAAGATACAATTTCTGGATTTTCTCTTAAGAAACATTGAGAATGTGTGTGCAATGCCCATATGAAGACCCACTGAAGTGGTCCTCAACAGAACCTTGCATTAATGAGGCCACAGTTAGCTCACGCTCCAGAGAATACATCATCTGTGTCTGCTCTGCCCATCACCACTTTCCCTCTTGCTGTGGAAACTAACACATCTTCCTCCCCATGCCATCGGCTGGCCCTGGAATAGGTTCTTTCTGGGAGTGATGTCCACTGGGGGCTTTACTGGGAAGCAGAAAGTTGGCCACATGTTATGTTCTCTTTGAATTTGATTCTTGTGCCTGTTTGCCCAGGTTCTGGTTTCAATTTTTGTCTTTTCTCTTGGGTTTCTATGAATATCCTGGTTCCTTCTTCCAGTCTCTGCTTGTCTTTCCCAATTCATAATCTCTTCATTCTTGACAAGCTGTCCATTTTGACTATAGTTTTTCCTGGCCATCTCATAACTCTCTGTGGCTCATAGAGACTCAGTAATTATTGCTGACATTCACTGGTATTCACCTCCCAGTTGTCCAAATGGTTTCAATTCGCTGCCTTGTTCTGACTTCTTGTATGTGGCTCGGGTTTCCCTCTTGCTTCCAATTCCCCGTTTCTTCCTAGACCACTGGATTCTGAGGATTTTCCCAGTTCCTGATCCCCAGCCTCCTTCCCTTACAAGTACGCCTTGGCTCTTGCGTCTCACAACAGCTCACCATCCTGGCTCCACTCCTCTCCTCTGAGCTCACAGGTGCCACTCACTGGTCTTGAGGGTCACTGGGCAACATACTATGGAAAGATTGCCTCAGACCATCTGCAATGGTTAATTTTAATTCAATAAATATTTATGAAGTGCCTAGTAATTGTAAGGATTATTGGATACTAGGAATCAGTGTACACAGCCCAGCCCAGCCCCAGAATCACAACCTTGTGATAAGAACTTCAACAAGAAATCATGGGACACCATGGAACAAATATCAAGGCATTCAACTAGTAGGGAAATAATAAAAAGCACATGTTCGTCTGCTAGTGGCTACTATGAAGGGGTGCATAGTTTGCATATGATATTAAAATGGAATACATCCAAAACAGTGCGGATATTGACAAATTCATTAATTAGAGTCATATGCAGAATGCTGTTTTGAAGAAAAGGTATTGGGAAGCTTAAGTAAGTAACTAAGCCTTCTGAGAACTCAAATTCTATGAAAATATGGACCACGGTCACGCCTACTGAGAAATAAAAGTGTGTATGACTTACTTGGACTTGTGTAAAACTAGATTGCATTTCTATATTCAGCTACCAATTAAAATGCAAGAATTTAAGGTCTGTTTCTGAAAGAAGTAATCAGAATTGACCAAAAAATAAGCAGTTCCTGTTTATGATACTTTAGCCTAATTTGATCTTCAGCTGTGACATTTAGTAAACATCAGATAGACATGAAATCAGGCTACGGACATAGTGGCTGGAGTTTGTGTCCATCTGATTGCATCCAGTATTACCTTTAAAAGGTAACTTTCTTAACTGGTGAAACACCAGATTCCCTTCCGTTTCTACTAAATTAAAGGGCTTTCTCCTTGGACTTTCTTTGCCTTACCAGCCTTTGGGGTCACGCTCCACCAGCTAGGCCCACCAGAACTCATCTTGTGGACAAACTATTTCGGTGGCTTGAGTCCCATGGTGGTACCATATTAGAACCTAAGCTGAGTTCCGGCCTCAAGGCCTGGTCCCTCAGTTTGGCAAGGTCTGTTTAGCTTTCCTTTCAGGGAAGCTATCTTCATTTCTTAGGTACCTCTGCAGCATTCATCCTCTTCATCCCTCAGACACAGACATGTTCTAATGCCCACCTTAACCCTCTGATCTTCACAGCTCATTCTTGTACCTAGGCATCCTCTAACACAGCTGTCACTCCACCTCCTATTTATTTAGAACTGACTGAAATCGTCTTACTCTAATACTTACTTTTTCACCGAGGGCCATTTCTCTCCTTGCTTACTGATCATCTGCAGAGCTATCCATCATGAGTCCTAGGTAAGTCCACATGGAACTGGCCTTGCCCTCACACTTGCATGATTTTGACACTTCCTTCCTCAATCCCTCTTCCCATCCACCCAGGTCATAAACCTGAAGTCCATTCTCAGCTTCTCCTTGCTTCTCATCCCCATAGTCAATCAGCCACCAAGACCTGCTGTTGATTCTAAGCAAAACCATTTCTCAGTTGTACTGTCCATATTATAATGGCTGAGAATACGGTCTCACAGTCACATCCCTGCTTCCTGCTCTGTCACCATGGAAACACTATTTAATGCATTTGAACCCATTCCTTGTTTATTAACTAGGTGGGATGTTGTCATAGTAGCTATCTTGTCCACACAGGGCCTGGTGTTCAGTAAGTGTCTAGTAAGTGGTAGCATTGCTGGTCTAGTTAAGCTCTCACTGTAGGTCTCTAACTTGCCCCCTGGCAGTGGCAATGTTGTCTTCCAGTCCGAAGTCTTTCTTTTTTGCACCTTCCAGGAGAAGTGTATGTGCTACTTCCTTCATGAAGCCTTCACCATTGCCCGAATTCAGACCCCAACAACCCTTTTCCCCACTTTATGTGAATGTTTATATCACCTGCCACACTGTTTCTTTTACTATAACACTTTGTGTCCTGCCTCCCTTATAGATAGAAAGCTCCTGGAAGGCAGGTACTGTGCCATGTTCTGCTTTCTGATCCCATGTTCGGTTAAATGGTTGGCAAACAGTAGACTTTACTTTTTTATCAGAATGATGCTAAGGCAGACATTCAAGAGAGAGGAGGAGAAAGGGAACCATACACAGGTTGTGGCAGAGGTGCACAGGTAGGGAGACCATCAGCTCCAAATGCAGTGGAGTCGCATCGACACCAGTCCTCAATGACATCTCCAGTCCCTGAGCACCAGAGAGAGCTCATGGTGGCCTCCTGCAAGAGCTGCATGGAAGAGCAAAGAGTGAGTGTGTGGAAGCCAGGACAAGGTCATGAGAAACAACAGGCTGACTGCCAAGGCTCTGCATGGCCTTACATGACTTGTAGACAGCAGCTTGCAGTAATACTTTACTATATTTTGGTCTAAAATTATTATCCTAGGAGATGGTTTCTGGAGACCCTAAACCCTGTACAATTTCTGGGGGGCTCCCTTTTCTTTTAGCACAGTAGTTCATAGTTATTACCCCGGAAACAGCCATATTTCATCTTCTGTCTCCCTGTCATGCTCCATCATTGGCTCCAGGAACAGTGACCTCTTCACCATGCATCTATGGGTGGCCTGGCTTCACCACTTTGCCCTGTGCCAGAGGCACTTTGCCTTTCCTCAAGGGCCTCTTTGCACATCCTTATTTGCCCTGGTGTTTCATAAACATCCCCTGCAGCCCACTTATTTAGGCACGTCTCTTTTGGGTTGAGAGTAGGCAGCAGGCATCTCTTTCTTAGCAGATCATAAATATCAGGAGTTGTTTGTCAAAAGGGCTAAGAGCTGAATGCTGGATATCTTCCCTGGATAAAAATGCCACTTTTGCCAATCAGTTCCAGGTGACCTTGGACAAGCTACACAACTCAGTTTCCTTAATGATAAAATAGGATAAAAATAGTACTTTCCTTATAATGGTATTGGGCACAATAAACAAAATAATATATGCCCATAAAAATATATGTATAATGCTTGATATATAATAGTCATCCATAAATGAATCAATTATTTTTATCTTTGAATGACAAAGTTGAGTTTTAGGTAGAGCCTTTAACTAGCCCAATTCTTTACATAGGTAGTTTCATGGAGATGCTTACTACTAAGTAAAAGGACAAAGTTAGACTACTATGAAATAGAATTGTGACAAGGGCAAGTCCCTGATGGGATGCTGGTCCTTCAGTGGGGATTTTCTTCCTAAGCTCCAGGCCAGGCTAAGTGTATCAGTTCCAAGCTTGCCTAGATCAGAGAGAACCTTCTTTCCATGTCATACGCTATGTGCTGCCATGGCTTTTCCTCTTCACTCTCACCATAGCCTAGCTGGTAAAGAAAAAACACCAATCTGTTCTGGAAAAATTCAGAACAAAACATTTTAAGAAAAGAGAAAAGAGAAGAGGAAAAGAAGAAGAGAGGGGAGGGGAGGGGAGAGGAGGGGAGGGGAGAAGAGAGGAAGGGAGGGGAGAGGAGAGGAGGGGGAGGGGAGGGAAGAGGAGGAGAAGAGAGGGGAGGGTAGGGGAGGAGAAGAGAAGAGAGGAGAAAAGGAGAAAGTGAGAACGGAAGGGAGGGAAGGACAGAGGGAAAGAAAAGGGAAGAGACAACTCTACAAAACTTCAAATAGCCGAACCCAAACCCAGCATCCTATGTTCTTCGCCTTCAGAGCTCAGCATAGAACACTGACAGGGAACCTTTTAGAGACTGAGTGCCAAATGGAAACCTAAAACCCACTTATTTTCACAAAGGCCAACACTGCAAGTAAACCTGAATACTGAGGTCTTAGTTTAGGAAAAAAGCAACTCTAGGTTAACATCTTTTGTTTTCGAAGAAAAGTACAGTGATGCGTATGCCGTAGATTCACCACCACCGGCACAGACTGTCTTGGGTTAGGACTGTTGGGGTAAATGTCTGCACCCATTCTCCTCCCTAGACTGAGAGCCTGCCAGAAGCGAGGATTAACCGGATTAACCGCCAAGCCTAACTATCATTTGCCTGCAGTTTATAACCCGAAAGTCCCTTTCAGAAGCTAGAACTCCGATAGATAGCTGTCATGATTTTCCAGGGGTGCACTCCAAGATTCAAAGAAGTCAGGTAGCTGTTTCAGATCACAGGTATTAAACAGGTAATTCCAGGCCCCACCTGCATCCAACGAATCTCCCCCGGCATTGCAGGCTTTTCCCATCAAGCACCCACTGGCAAGGTGTTCACTAGGTGTCTCATCTGACTGAAACTCAGATCAAGAGGTACACTAGGAAAACAAAGTTTCTTTGAGAAACACAGAATAAAAAAAGGATAATGACTGCTTTCTGATAGAATCTTCAATAAACTGTTATTTGCCAATCACCTATCAAGGGACCATGTGTTGTGCTTGGCATTACAGTGATATAAACATGTAATTGTGTATTTATGGCCATTGTCTACATAGAGCAGATAACAACAAGCAAAATAAAGTCATAGAACTATCCAAATAACCACAACTGTGATAAGGACACCGAAGGAAAGGTCAGGCACCACTAATGCACAGGGCAGCTGAAGGAAAAGGAAAAGCTTGGACAGTCTCACTGAAGGGTGTGGAAAGTCTCCATGAAGAGGTGATATTTTTATCTGCACTCTGAGGGATAGATCAAAAGTTATGTGGCCAATAAAGTTAGGATATTGTTGCAGGTAGCAAAAATATATTAGAAAGACTGGTCCAGATAAAAGTTGACTTCGAAAATCAACTGAAAAAGGTAAGTCTGTCTGTAAAGAAAGGGTTAGAGAGAGAGATGGGGACTGAAGGGCTTCTCCACAAGTGATTTATCACCCATCAATCGTTTACACAGGAGACCACCAGGTGCTAGACATTCTGTAGAAGAAAAAGCATTTCTCACAGCCTAGAGAGGAATAAATAACTGCAAATGATTCTAACAGTAGGCACTGCATGTTTTAAAAGACCAGTGTATGTGCAGAATAGGAATTGCTTGGAGAAACACCTGAGCTACTAGAACAATGAGGGAGGGACATTGATGGTAGTTTATGTTTGATCTGAAGCTTGACATAAGAGTAGGAGCTGCCTGTGGCAGAAATGTAGGACAGGGCATCCTTATTGGGCCAAAGAATTGGAATTCTTAAGGGCCAGATGCATGAGAAAAAATAAGTTGTATTTGAGGAGTGTTATGGTTTAGATCTAAAAATGTCCTCTGAGTCTCATGTATTCAGAGGTGTGGACTTAGGAGATTAATTGGACAGTGGAGGTGCTATAAGCATCCAATTACCCAATGATTAATCCAATGATGAGTGCATAGCTGAATTATAGAGTTAAGACCTAGTTGGAGAGAATGACCTGGCTGTTTTGTTTTGTTTTACAATGGGATTTCCCTATACAGTTCAGGTTGGCCTGGAACTTACCATATAGCTCAGACTGGCCTCAAACTCATGGCAATCCTCCTGCTTCAACCCACTAAGTGCTGGGATTACAGGCATGTACCACCATGCCCAGCACTGGAGGGTGTGCCCTTGTCCCTGCCTCCTCCTTTCTCTTTCTGTTTCTTGGCTGCCCTGTGACTAGCAGCTGGGCTTTGCTGTGCATCTGTCATTCCAGTTCTGTCTTGGAGCCAGCCAGTCACAGACTGAACTCGCCAAAATGTGAGCCAAAATGAACTTCTCCTTTAAGAGTGGGTGTAGGGTGTTTGTACCAGTGATTGGAAAATAGAGTATAAGATATAGAGCAATAACAACCTAATCATATAAGTGAAGGCAAATTGGATCATGAACTGGCTTATAATGATGTGCTCCAAACACTTGATTGTATTCAATCTGTTCAGCCATTAAATTACTTTGATATAATATGGTCAGACATTCATATCAGATAATAACTGTGAGGAGTCTAATGGGGAGACTGGTGATAAGGTTACTATCATAAGATGCAAGCCTGATACCACAATGAGTCGTTAGACAGTTACACTGCAATAGGAATCTGATAGAAAGAGGATAGTTCAAGAGATATTTGTTGTTCTTGGGGATGGGACAGAGGATGAGAATGAAAAGAAAAGAAATTCTAGGAAGCACCTGTTACATTTTATGTCTGGATGTCCCATGAGATCTCATGTGGTTATGAGGGCTTTTTGGATGCAGCTGAATCTAGAGTTTGTGATTGGTTCACTGTTTAGCGCTGGGATTGGGGTACACCTGTCCCAGGTGGGGTGGCCTGCATACATATAAGGGAGGAAAAGAGGCTTGCTCCTCTCACATTGCTCTTGTTGCTTTTGCTGTCTTTCATTCATGGAAAACAACATGTTACCCCAGTGCCATATCACCTTGCCTTGGAACCAGCTGATTATGAGCTGAAACCTCTACAAGCTATAAGCTATATCAACCTTTTCTCCTTTAAGCTTGGGCAGCAGGTATTTTGTTTCAGAAATGAAAAGAGTAACTAACACAGCATCTCTATAGGCAAATTCATGCAAGATGGTACCAATCACTGAAATGGGTGCACAAACATTTAGATCTGGTGAGCTTATGTTTGTTGGGTTGGTTAAATGGGGGAAGCTACTGGTTTCTTTATTACAATTGCTGATTAGATGGTCCTATGGTATCAGAGATGATGGAGTCCAACAGATGGAGGACAATGAGAGCCTGGAAGCTTCGAAAATGTTTCCAAAGATACACATACAGAAATAGCAGGTAGATACACATACAGGTAGAAATAGCAACACACACTGAGTTACTAATGCCATGACTGAGCACTCATCCACCTCTCCTTCACCCCTAAAGGAGAAAGGATAAAATCAGAAGGAAAATTTGAGGAACAAAGGATCATAGAAATAGAATATCTCTTAAGAAAAAAGGCAAGGAAAAAAAAAGCACATGATGGGATCTTAGCTCCAACTAGGACTCCTTTGTCTGTGTGATTTGATGCTGAAATGTTCAGAATCACCTCCCCATCCTTTCCTGAACGTCGGGGCAGATAGAAAGGGAAGAGCTGATATTTTAGGCAAGTAAGGGATCCAGCAAAGGAGTGGCTAATGCTAAACTCTGTGCACTGTCTTCATTTTGCTGGAGAGCCCCTGCAGGAGTAAGGACACAGCCCTCCACTCTCACCAAGTACTATTTTGAAGCTAGCATACTCTGTTTCATAGGATTATTCTGGTGGGCTCTGGGACATTCTGTCCCCAGGCATGTGGCATGGGACATCTCGGGTATTAACTGCAGCAGCCTTGAGGAAGACTAAGTGGGGTGAGCAAGGGGAGGCCTGGCATAGGATTAAAGCCACGGCAGCTTAAGGGCTCCAAGTGACTGAGCCTCTCCATCTCCCTTTCTCTCAAGCCCCTCTTCAGTGGTGTCTTCTTTCTCTCTCCCTCTTCCCGTAGCTGCCTCTATCAGATTCAAGAGAAATGTGTAGGCCACAGGAATAATTTATCTTCTCATTCCTGTGAAAAATCTTATTTTCAAATGCTCAGTGAAATCTCTATGGTAGATCTGGGTAGGTGACAGAAACACACATGCCAGATCCCTCCTGTTGGTCTGAACAACACCTATGAAACAAAATGTGACACACCAGGTGTCCCTTCAAAGAGAAAGAGGAAAGCAATTATCACCCCACCTGGATGGGCACACACACCTCTTAGGTAAGCAGTGCCCGGCTGCAACTGCTGCTTGGTCCCAGTCTCCCGTGTGGTTTTACCTATACTCTCAGAAATCCTGCAGGAGGAGCTGCCTTGTGGCTGGTGCTGCCTGAGTTGACTCACTCTGAAATCAGAATGTCCTAGAAGAGGCCAGAAGGCCAGGTCACTGTCTCTGCCTCTTTTCCCAACTTATTCTTTTGGGTTCATTAATTTTGTTTCTGACATCTGTGGGAAGGGAAAGCCAGAGGCAGCGGCAAACTAAGAATGGTTGGGAAATGTCATGACCCAGCAGCACGATAAAGGGCAAAAGGATCTGTGTGGTTGTGACATTTTGTTCTTGCAGTTAGAGTGATAGGCGAGAAAGCAACCCTGCAGGCCGAGGCTGCCAGGCCCTGACTTGGGGACTTGTGCCTGATAACTCTCCTGCTTCCTGCATGGCAGGCTGGGGACCACCGGGCAGCTGGTTCACCTCCCGTGCCACAAGGTCAGACAGAGCTGAGCCTGGAGTTCTCCAAACAATGATTCTGCTGATCGCAAACCTGTCTTCTTATTCATCAACTTATTTCCAGCCGTTCTGTCTTCAGACTCCACAGTGCTCAGTTATGGCTCCTGAATTATATTACTGTGGGTGCTGGAAATGCCTTCACTTGACATAATATGCAAACATGCAAATCTAAGCAAATTAAGTCCCTGGGCTACCCAAACCCCGACATCTCACTATCCAAATTCTAACATGGAACTCAGCTGCACCCTGTCACTTCCTCAGGCCACTTGGAAAGCCCTCTGTGTAGCTGATGCCTCCCAGAGCCAAGAGTCCCAGGCCTCTTACCCTCTGGGTCTGATTGTTAGTCACCAGTTCATAGATGGGGGCTGCTCTGGTCACCTCCAGAAGGACTGGCTCGGCAGGAGTGTCAGGGCTGGATGTCACATGACACAAGGGGCAGGACGAGGGACATCGTCCCTTGCTCTGGCACTCCATGCGAACTCCAGCTGCCATCCGCTTGGTGCCAGAGTCTGACAGGCTTGCAATGTATTCTGGGAATGTCAGCACCTTGGGGTCTCTTTCCCGCTCCTCCGACTCATCTGATGGAGAGTTGCCTGCCAGACAAAAGATAAAAAACAGTAGTGAGAAAACCAAGACACCAAGGACTGTCATGAGCTCATGGCCCCTAAGTGCTGGGGTCTGATGAATTCTTCATATGTAAGTTAGGAGATATTCATTGTACCTATCTCTACCATTGTGAAGTAAGTGAATGGACAGTGTTTAAAAAATACAGACCACAGTGGCTAGTGTATACCACTCTCATCATAATACTTTTAATGATAGCTAGAGCTAAGATTTAGGGATGTTAAATAGCTGACTATATTAATGTTTTTGGATCATTGAACACAGCTGTTTGCAGTCTCTCCGTTTGAATGTCTACTTTGTATTCTTTGATACTGTGATTTGAGCAACTATTTCCAAGATGATATTATGTAATCTATTAACAGGTGATTTCTTACTGTTATGTTTTTTTTTTGTAGTTCTGTATTATGTGTAACCTTACACTGCTTTGTTTTGTTTTGTGTTTTTCTCTTTTTCCTCTTAAATAAAAAAAAAAAAAAAGATTTAAGGACCTTGTGCTGTGAAGTGAGATGGATTAAATATCTCCTTTATCTATTACGTACATGGAGTTCTACCATTGTACCCATTTTATAAGTGAAGAAAATGAGGTCAGTGGCCTCAAGGTCACACAGCTAGTATATTGTGGTAGCTTGAATTTGAATCCAATTTTTTCTGATTGCAAAGTCCTTAGGTCATAAAGTAAGAACATAGTTTCTTAGCTTCATAATCCATTTATTGAAGATAGGGGGAAGTTTTTACTTTTTCAAAAAGACTTGCACTCTTGTTTGATAGTTAAAGGAATTCTCAATCTATTTTAGGTGATAAACATGGAAAATGCCTACCAGATGACAAGACTTTTGCTTTCCCACACAAGAAAGAACTACTTGATATTTGTTTTCTGGTCATTGGGATTCCCCATTTAACTCTTTTAATTCTAAAGGAGTCTGCTGATCAAAACCACTGAGTTCCTTAAGAGATTCTGAACTCCATTGGCACAGTAACTGTCCCAAACAACACAGAAATTCAGAGCAGCACTTTGGGAAATACTAGGCATACACAGCACATTCATTCTGGTCTCCTTGGCCTCATCAAGAATGTAGTACTTGATGGCCAGACCGCTGGGCAAACCGGCCGGAATGATGTGCCAAGGGATCCCAGAAGGTGACTGTGAGATTCGACTCATCAACTTTGTAAGAGTTCTCTCCACGGGGCCCAGGGACCTCCTGCCATGCTCTTCTTGTTTGCTGTGGGGAAGGAGCCATTTGGAACCATCAGAAGGCTCAGCAGCATGCCGCTTCTGAATCTGTGTCATGATTATGAGACTGAGGCATTTTTACCCAGCAGCTTCCTGACACAAAGGCAAAACACAGACACACTCAACGGCCCTAACCACGGGAAATAACTCATTTCATAGCTTCGTGTTGTTCACTTATAGGACCAGAGTTGAGCTCAAGTCTTTCCTGTATTGTAAGTGTGGAAAGGCAGATGCCCAAATCCAGAATGGTGGTTTTGAAAGAAAGCCCAGGAGACAGCACCCAGCCACAGGTGGCCACCCACGGGGCATCCTTACCAAAACTGAGGCATGCGCACCTGACACCCCTGTGGCTGAGAGTGTTAGTGGAGCGGCCATGTCAGGGCTGAGGACTCTCCTGACCCAAGCCAGCGCCCAGCCAGGCCTCCTGGCTCCTTGAGACCCAAATGGACAAGCAGCAATCACCTGGGGTGGAGTCGGTTCACTGGGCCCTGGGCTTCATTGCTGGGCAAATAAGCCCCATTTCCGGGGAAAATGACTAAACATTTTTTATTTAACAAAGCAGTAAAGATACAATTTTTAAAATGCGATTTTTGAAAATTTGCTATGGAGCCCTGTTACACAGAGGAGCCTATTGCTTAGAAGGGATACAAGGGAGGTTTTGTCTTTTGCCTTGTTTTGGTACTGGGAGTCGAACTCAGGACCTCACGCATGCCAGGCAGGGACTGTGTCACCGAGTCATATCCCTGGTCCAGGTTCCTCACAATAGCCACGCCTTTTTATTCTCAACCCTCCTTTGGCATCAGTTCAACAGGCAGTGAAAAGCATTTCCCTAAATGACCACTAGATGGTAGTATTGAATTTAACATGGCTCGGACAGCTACATTTAGGGAGCGCTTTGGCACCATGGAAAATAAACTGGAAAAAAAAAAAAGTAACACATGGCTATGTTAACAATATTGGTAGATGCAGGAATTTTTTTCAATCAGATAATAAAAATTTAAGAAGTAAAACAATTACCTACTACTTATCCCAAGGAGAAAAATATAATGAGAGTCAGAAGATAACGACAGGATGATTACAGAAAAATAAAACCCACGAGGGGAAATAAAAATCCTCCCTCAATATCCTTCAACATAGAGTAAAAGTCACTTCCTAGGGAAGATAATATGCTACCAAATTCCTTTTCTTTCAGCTTTCACAGAGTACTCAGAACTTTCTCATGTCTGAAAGGCAGGTTCTGACAGTCACAGGTGCCTCTCGGAGGCACTGGCACCCACCCACCGAGGCTATGTGAGTTGACACTCCCTGACCCTGGACTGCGGTCTTTAAGGCTTGTAATTGCCTGAACCGCGGTGGGAGGTGCTACGCCTGCTGGCCACAACAATTAAAATCAAGTATCTGTCAGCCCTGGATACTTGGTAAGATTGTGGAAGGGTTAGAGGTGGGGAGCAGGATGGGAAAAGATGATGGGAGGCCACCAAACTCTCTCCCTAATTCAGAACCCTATTTCCTATCTCCTGAAAATATGCAGGTGCACACACAAGGACGCTGCCGAGGCCAGGGCCAATGCCCTCTGGTTGGTCCCCTGTCACACTGGAGGCAGCTGTCAAGAGAGGAGCTGGATTTGCGTTAAGCCCTGAACAGTGCAAGTTCCCAGAGCCATCTATCCAGGTTCCAGCAAAGAATGGAGATGTGTGTGAGAGAGAGATTTTTCAGAGGAAATGCATTTTCTATGGGCAGTTAAGGATACAACCAGGAGACACTCCTTAAGATGATGGAGTCCGGTGGCAAAACTTGGATAAATCTGCTTTAGCCTGAGAGAGCACCTATAATTGTCTTGTGTCTGGCAAGTGACAGAGTGGTGTGGTCTTCCGGTGTCAGACACTTGCTTTTAGGCCCCCACCACACCTCGCACTGGAGGAGGTAGTGGCGGAGAGGTCTGTGGATGGACAGTTAAGGTGGAAAGCCACTTCTTTCCTTCTGCTTCGAGGGCCTCCCCTCCTCTGCTCCTGCCCTCACAGTCCTTGGGTAGAGATCTGCTCTACCTTTTTAAAGTGTGGTTAGAAATGCTCTAGGAATTTAAAAGACTAAAAAGGACTATTCTATTTCAATAAGCACAGTCTCTGCACATGAGAAAAAAACTAAAAGATTCCAAAGACTAATTGGCAAAGAAGTTCTCTGATAAAGAACAGCCAGGTGTGGCATCTTCTCACCCAGGCTTGTAGAATTCACCCCAGTGCTCCCCCGGGAGGCTCCGGAGTCTGGCTGTGACAATTCGTTTTCTACCAGCAGTGCAATATCCAACCTGGAATGTAGTTAACAACCCTAAAGCTGCAAAGCATTTTGCAAATACAGTTTGCTATAAATAAATGCCATTTGCTTTAGGCCAAATCTGTATCCTACAGCACACAGTGGATGAATTTCCCCAATAGAATACCATAGGATGAGCATATTGACACTCTTAATGCTGGAACTCTCATTGTGTACTTGCCCATGGCCTTGGGCGTGTATATATTGACCTGCCTCAATTCAGGGGCACAGAAGGATGATAAAAGTGACCAACGCATTCTCACGCAAAGTCTACTGTGCTGGTGGGAATTGATGGGTCAGAAAGGTGAATTAGTTGTTATAAAGTAAATTGGTACAATTCCTGTAGGATTCTGGGGTTGCTTAACACTCTCTCTCCTGAGTTAGTGCCCAAGGCAATGCGATGCTAATGACATCACAGCTAGAACTACAGGGACAGTTCATTAGGCAGCAAAGAAATCAAATGCAAACTAATCAGATCACAGCTTCTGCAAGGCTAGGGAGCACAGGACAGAAGGCTCGACCTGGCAGGTGAAGCCTGCTACAGCGAGGTGGTCCCAGATCCAAGCAGCCTGCACGCCAGGACCCCAGCCCTCAGCCTTCACCCTCACTCATTCTCCAGGAGATGCTGGAGTTATCTGAGTTCACAGGCCTTCCCTCTGCCAGACACTAATCAGTCTCTCTTGTTTGTGTCTTTGGACAGAAAAGTTGAGGTCACTCTGACATTGAGATGAACTTGTAGACCTGCCATGGTGACACAATCTCTGGGATCTAAGTAAAATACAGCATGATTAGTAATTAGAGAAAAGAAGCCAGAGTATAAATTCACCACTCAGCTCTCCTCCTCAATATGAGATAAGTGCCATGGGGTCAGGAAATACATCTTTTCTTTTGCCTAGTTTAACCCATCTATGTTTCTATGGAACTGTGTATTATGAATCTATGTATCTGTCTATCTCTCTCTCTAGCTATCTATCTACATCTATCTATCTCTGTATTCCATAGAAATAGTGGAGTGATATAAATGATGAGCATATATTTAAAGTTTTACAAAATACCAAACATAAAGAAAAAAACTGCTGGGCAAGGTGGTATATGCCAGCAATCTCAGAACTCGGGGAAGCTGAGGCAGGAGGGTTGCAAGTGTGATCCCAGGTTTAGGAACCTAGTGACTTAGCAAGATCCTGTCTCAGAACAACAACAACAACAACAACAAAAGTATTAACAAGGGCTGAGGGTGTATTTCAGGGAGAAGGTCTTGGCTTCAATCCCTGATACCAAAATAAAAAATAAATAAATAAATACCAAAGCGCTTGTAAACACTTCTTTAGTCCCTTACTAAAGCTTCAAACAATCAACTGGAAAGAGCAACGTGTTACTGCAGTGATAAGTGACTGGATGTCTCCAGCCTGAGTCTTTTCTATAAGTGACAGAACCATTTTTTTTTTGTTTGGTGCTGGGCTCAGCATCTTAATGTACATGCTGGGACAAACATCCTGGTATGAGTGATAAGCATCATACACCCAGCGCGTCCCAATCTACAGCCAGCCTTTCCTCCACACGCTCCTCAGCTCTTCTTGTAGGTCAAAGTGCAGTGGAAGGGACAGCTCACTTCCCACCTGTGACAGGAGAAGAGCCAGCTTCATTGCTGGGTCTCCCACTCTCTCCTCTTTTTCTTCTTCCTCTCCTCCTGGCAATAACTTAATCATCCTACATTTATATCTTCCCAGACCACCCGCTCCATGCCCGCTGCCATCTAAGGGAAGCACTAGTTACAAAGCTACTCTTCAGACTTCACGGGTTTCATTTCAGACCTCACCACTTGCAAGTTGTGTAATCTGGAGCGCATTCCAGTGCCCTCCCTTGCCTGGGCTTCCTCCTCTATAAAGGGAAGCTCACTCAGCTGATTCGGTATGGCTGTGGCACAGATCAACCGACAGACCCACAAAGAGTGTTGAGTTTGAGCTGTGCTTGAGATCTAGTGTGTGTTCTCCTAGTTTACTTCTTTTCATGCCTGTCTACTTACCTGCCCGCTACCAACTCCATCAAATGGTGAGTGCCTGAAAATAATGTCTTGCTCTCCACTGTAATGTCCTGCAGGGCCGAAGATGGAATGTACAGTATGCATTCAATGGTTTATTAAGCAAATATTCATTGAATTACTGCACGTTTGTGGAACTAACAAATCACTTCTCATCACACATATAATAGGGACTACAATCTGTGAACTACAGGTACTGACTACACAGACCAGGTTTTAATTATTCTGGGCATTGCTGTTCTTTTGAAATTGAACCTTGGGTTCTTTTGAAAATTTCTAGTTTTGCCCTAAGAAGAGGGTCACCAGTCCAAAATGGTTTCCATGACTTTCAGGTACAAGGAAGAATCCTTCAGAATGATTGAGTTGCACAGATTTGAGGAAAACTGTATAGAATTCATTTTGCAAGGTTTTTTTTTTTTTTTTTTTTTTTTTTTTTTTTTTTTTTTTGAGGCGGGAGGCATTTAGAGGCAGAGGCAGATGTTTTTCCCCCTCCTATTGATTTTCTCCTCTAGAGGACGTGAACCAGTACAATGCACTGGATATAAGGATTCAGACTTTAAAAAGGGAGCACCAGATCTTGTGCTGATGGGCAAGTGGTTCCTTGCAGCTAGAAACTCTGGAAAAGTTGTGGCCAATCAGGCTGTAAATTTGCAGAAGGGCACAACTAGAATCCTGGGCCCACGAAGTCATGGCTACCAACAAGTCACTGAGGTGTAGGGGAAAATGCCAGGCCTGAGCTTCTGGGTAGCTCTGGAGAGCAAAGTGGTGACAGACACCCTGGGACTTGGTACCGTGTGCTTCGTCACCAGAAAAAATGGCACTGATGTGATAACAAGAGAGACAGCCACGTGGGGCCGCAAGTGACAGGAAGAGACAAGAGAACCTGTGTCTTCTGCAGTTTCCTGCTCTGTCCAGGCTCAGCCTGCACACACAGCAGGCCTCCCTGGTTCCCAGTCCCCCACCCTCCACTGCCCCGTTAAGTCCCAGTGAGCACAGCTTCCCTTGAGGACTGAATCAAGGAACACCATTTGCTTCGGACTGCCCAACACATTCAGAAATAGTCTCAACTGCAAAGAATGTACGCTTTTGTTCTTTCCTATAAATAAATTCACATGTAAAAAATTTCTTTCTTCAGGATGTATTCCTTATTTCTTGTTCCAAAATTCGGGTTACTGTATACTTCAGATCCTTAACTCTTTAGTATTTATTCAGGAAATTTCGGGGGCTGGCAAAGGGTCTTGTTATAAACATCCCTGCCACAACCAGTTCCTCAAGAGTAGCATTTAATGGGGCTGTGAGGTCTAGTATAAAAATTAGCCGGCACTGGATACCCACTGAGGACCTCACCAAAATGCCATTACTAGGGTACACAAGAGAAGGTGCCTTCTGATAAACTGAATTATTGTTTAATTGATACTTAACTTAAAAAATGCTTACTTTTCCTCCAGTTCCTGTTGACATTTTTCTTTTCTAAAAATGCAGTGTTCCAATTTCCTGTCTGCCTCATGAAGCACTGCCTACCAAACAGAATTAAACTTTTCCCTAAAATGCCTCCAGGTGATGATTTTGTTCATCAATTATGACTACGCAGATTTGAAAGCTGTAGGAGACAGAAATAAAATGGTGTCTACACCCCCAACGGCTTGTAAAAATTGATCAATAATGCAAGGTTATATTTTCCTAAGCTTGTCTCCTCTTCACAGGTATGCTGTCTAACAAATAATCCTCTGCTTGAGATTCCTGGATAATTAGGTTCACCTTAAGCGGAGGTTTTTGTGTAGATGCTGTAACTGGTCTTTGCCAAAAGCCGTTAGTTAGCTTTGGCATGGGAATAACACATTTTAAAACAAACTGACTGAACTCATCAAAGCCTCCATCTGCCTCTTTTTGGTCAGTAATGGTAGCATTCCATTTGGGATGAGAAGTTGAGTCAAAGGAATTGCAGGAGAGCAGAACCAACCAGCTTCTTAAAAAAAGAAAGAAAGAAAATGACCTTTGAGGCTTAACTATGACCACCAGCTGCACCGCTTTGTAAACTGTAAACTTTGTGTGAACAAGAAAAAAAAAATCCAAAACCAGCATAGCAATGCAAGTGCTTTAACAATTCCTGGATATTCATCTCCACACAGCCTACACATCTCAGGGGGAACCAGGATCAAATCCAAGAACTGCTGGGAAGTCCTAAAGCCTTTGTTTCAAAAATGGGCTTTTCTAATCAGCCCTACTCTTAGCTCCCCGTGGGCAGGAAGCTGCCCACATTGTACTGGATTGTCTGCCTCTCACCCAAGTCCCCTCTCCAGGATGTTCAACAAAAAGCAATGAGAAGACACAAGGAGGATGTAGCCCATTCAGCCTTTGATTGCCTTAAACTCCTCAAAAGACAGCCTGAGACCTCATAAAGATTTGTAAAGACAACATTGGGAAGCTGAGAAGCCTCTTTGGGATTGTCTACAAACATTTGTTAAGTGTACATAGTTGGGGAGAAGGGAGAGACTGGGAGAAGTCATAGCCACCCCCAGACCTATACACCCTGATACAGTGTTTATGTCTCTTCCATCCTTTGCTCACATATTGATGACATCCACTCTGCCCCTCCCCTTCCTAGAAGAAATAATTCTAGTGATATCTGTGCCCAGAGGATCACTGAACACACTGCCACACTGCACTTAGCTTCGCAGCCTGTCCGTTGCAAAGATGAGGACCTTCTCCTGTGTGTTCCACAGCCTTGACATTCTGAAGGAGCTCCTTCGAGCTGGGCTGAAGCATAGCACCTTTGTGTGGGCCCTGTCTTTATACCTACAATTTGAGAGCTCGAAAGGGGCAATTTTAAGTTTACCAGACTCTGTGTTTTCATTTGCTTTTTAAGTCGTGTTCCTTTATACCCCAAATGTCTTTCAGGCAACTCAGAATTTCAGTTCTTATCAAGGTTTCTCTCTGAGTTTCCTAGGGCTGCCTTCACAAATTACCACTCATCAAGTGATTTAAAGTGATGAACATGCATTCCCCTCCAGTGCTGGGGGATGGAATTTCAAAATTACTCTTTTCCTGAAGTTTCTAGAGAAACAGACTTCCTTGCTGCTTCCTAACTACTGGAAGCTGCCAACAGAGCTCAGCATTCCTTGGCTTGTAGATACATCACTCCAATCTTGGTCTCAGCTGTCACTTGTCTTTCTTTTCTGTGTGTTTGTATCCAAAGCTACCTCTTCCTACCCTTATAAAGACACCACTCATTGAATACAGGAATTATAAGTCCAAGGACATCTCATCTTAATTACATTTGCAAAGTCTCAATTTCCAAATAGCAGCTCACTACAATGTCCATGAACTTTTAAAGCCGTGATACTGAAGACTGAGCCCTCCCTGATCCACAATCTGCCTGCCACTTGGGAACTGGCCCCCCATCCCTCCTAAGCCTCCTTCCAAGCCATACAAGCAAAGGGGGGTTGCACCAATGTCTTGCCAGCTGTGAGCTGCCTCTTGTCAATATCAAAACAAACCTGAGTCAGAGCCTTCACAACCTGCAGAGCTGCTCTGGACTGTGCCTGTGTTTCACCGCAGACAGAGCAGCACAGGGAGAGGGAGAGTAGAGCGAGAAGATGCTGGGAGAGGTAAGAATGGGGAACAACTGCGGGGTTTGCTACTTTCAAATCTCCATTAGCAGAATACGTGGAGGAGTGGGCACGCTCAGCAGCCCACCAGCACAGAGGCTCCTGCGCACTTGGGTGGATACCATGCATCTGTCCTGCCCTGCACCTTTGGTTTTTTTGGTCTGGAAAGTGAGGTGAGAAGCCAAGTGTGAGGCAACAGACCATTTGGTAGCAAGCACAACCTTTCTTTCCATTTATTTCCAAGAAGGAAACAGGAAAGCTCTGAGAGGAACATAACAGGACAAGGAAAGGAAGAACACTCTGGCAGAGAGAATCAGAGAATGAAGAATGAAGGGAACTCCTGACACCAACTTAGCCTCTGCCAGTGTTGAGGGCTCCACCCATCTACCCAGTAGACTCAAGTGATGCTTCCCGCTGTCTGCCATTCTCAACTGGAGGGGTGCATGTGTCCCGTTAGCTCTCCACACCATCAGCCCTGTGCATCATTCTTGCTGCTCCCTCCGGCCCTTGGGGCACCCTTTCTGCTTATCTGTTCCTCCCTCTCCCACGCTCACTCCTCCCTCACCAGCTCTCCTCCTTTTATCTTTAAAACCAGATGAGGGAGCAGGGCAGGGGATCCCTGGAGCGATCTGAAGTGGGTTAAGCCAACATACTGCCAGGCCTGGTCTCAATTCCACCTTATAAAATCTCAGCTACAAGTTGCCCACACCATGTGCCTGGGTGAGGGTGGCGGGTGTGAGCTGCGTGCAGGTGGGGAGTTTCAGGGTACCTGTGGCTTCACGGTAGGAAATTAAGTGCCTCGCTGAGATGCTGCTAAGGCAGGCTTATAAATACCTTTAACTACCAAATGGTCTAGAAAGTTTTAATAAAATATTATTCAATAATAATACTGCTCCAACCAGCAAGGGAATGTTGGAACAGTCTCCATTTTCCTCTGGATACTCATCTGGCTTCTGTTTTTCAAATGAATTTGGATGTTAAACCCTTTTTCTGCCATGACCAATTTATTCTGAAAATTAACTATATATGACAGAACTTAAAGTCCGTTACCACTTAGCTTTGCCTCACTGAAATTTATGCTGCTGCTCTGCCCGCTGGAGCCACAAGCTCCAATAGATTGTAGCTTTTGGTGGTGATTTGGAATTCTGCACATTCTCTCACCTCTTGGTCCTCATCTCTTGAGTTCTAAAATACATCAAGAGGGCCAGGCTCTTCTAACCTCTCGGTGACCTGTGCCCTCTGCTGTTAGGTCCTCTGGTTTCTGCAGCTGCCTTTTCTGTCTTAATGAAGCTTTTATTATGAGATGTGGTTTTGCCAAGAGCTGCAACCCATCCAGTTTGAGAGGAAGACTCCTGGAATTCAGACTGGGTTTCAGTGCATTTGTGAATGTGTTCATGGTGGAAACAGCTGGGCCCTGAGAAGGACAAAGGCTATGAGTCAAAGGTCACTGATAAGAAGGCCCTGGCCAGTAAGCCACGGATGGTGCTCGGATCATAGAGAGTGTGATGAGCGAGGTGATGGACGGACATGGTAAGCCACACCCGGAAACCATTCATTCAACTCTGAGTGGTGCAAGCAGGGAACCATGCTCAGCATAAGGAGGGCAGCTGGGATTTCAGAGCTGCCTGTGGTGTCAAATGAGCAACTGTCAGAGGAAGCAGCAGACTTTAGGCTGACTCAAGGGGGCTTAGAGAGAAGGTTAGCAGTGTTCTCATACATTTGAAGGCTTGTCACCTGGAAATAGGATCATGTGAATTTTGTGCATTTCCAGAGAGCAGAATTTAGATTCAAGGCAAGGAATAAAGATGATACTAGTTTATTGAGCCACAAATGTTCATTGAGTGCTTACTCAGTGCCAGAAACAGTATTCAATGTTTAGTTTTTTCAATGTTTTTTTCAATGTTTAGTTTTTTCAATGTTTATTTATCTGTTTAGCACCCAGTTAAATAAGAAAAAATAAAAGAAAACAAATTTATTTTTTAGGGAAAAGAAGGTGTGCAGAAAAGTTAGCAATCTGAAAGGGTGTCATTAGAGGAATGGGATGTGTGATTTGGTACACCCAAGAGGAAATGTCGCAGTCTTCTTGGGAAAGAGAGGGAGGTGGGCGGAGGACCCTGGGTCCTCTCAAGGATGAATTTTTGTAATAATTCCTGGCTAATACACAGTGAGGTGGTCAGTCTTGGAGATGGCACACCCTCAGCTAGTAAAAGTATTCACATAGAAGCTACTCAATCATCTGTCAGAGCTGTTAGGGCAGGGCAAACATTTCTGAAAACTGAGTTTTGTGGTTTTTTTAACACCATATTTAAGCTTCTGTTACTCTGTGACTTGATGATCCCAGAATATCTCAAATCAGTGGAGATGGTAGTTTGCATTTTGTCTGGCATCCCAAGTGATTCTGACTCAAGCCATCTCCAGATAATGTACTGGGATTCATCACTCTAGACAAAGATAATATTGTACTGCATATTATATTGCCAGATGATTTTTTAAATATCTCACAAGTAACCACAATATGTAAACAAGATGAAAGTGGGAAATAGATTCTTTAGCATCATTACCGTTTGGTATTAACAAACAACGCCATTGTTTACGGAGCAATTCTCCAAGCATTTATTGAGAGCTTCAGAAGACAAGGGCCTAATTTGAAAATTACTGGTTTAGACTCTGACACCCTTGGACTGAACTGTCCCAGAGGTAGCCAAAGTGCTCCCCAACTATTAGAATCATGCACAGACCTTGAACTGGCCATTGCCACAAGCAGATTCTGTTACCAGACATAGTCACACTGCCTCCTGGATCTTGCAGGCAAAAGAGCACTGTCAGTGCTTTTTAGGGGCCCTGATTTAAAATTCAGTCCTGATTTAGGGGTCAGTAATTAAATTCAGAAGACATCTATGTTCTTGAGCAAAGAACAGATGTACTCAATAATGTAAATCCATCTTCTCATAAGGAAGGGGCTTCAAGAAAAGTAAAAGGCAGTGCGCCCACCTAAACAGAGGCTTGCTCAGTGGGTGGGACACTCACATCACAGGGAAGGGTGACAGCAGATGTTAGGGCTAATTTTCTTCTCCAGACAAGGCTAATGTAGGCCTGTATGTATTAATAGACAGCAATGTTTACTAGTCTTATTCAAATGCCACACAGAAAAATTTATCATTATGTTCCCAATCAAGATGACACTGTGGTTTTTATGTGATTTTACATACTTATAATGATATTAAAACAATTGCAAACAATAAGATACTTTAATTGTATGGTTTCCAAATAAGTCCCTGCCAGCAAAGGATGTTATTCATGTAGCATGGCCCACTGGCAGCCTCAAAAACCAATAAAAAGGTGATCTTATTATTTGGTTCCTTAAGAGCCCTGCCACAAGGGCTGCCACTGTGATTTGGATGTGACTTGAGTGTGTTCTCCAAAAATGTGGCTATGTTAAGAGTTGGTGGTACCTTTAAGAGGTGGGCCCTACTGGAAGGTCCTATGCTAACTGAGAGGGCTTCCTTTGGAAGGGCTTGAGGTTGTTTAGATGTATTATGTACATGTACCAACTCCACAGCTCCACCCGAGCAATATAAACATTATGTACTGCAAACATGTACTAGTAAAAAAAAAAGTTACTTCACTCCTATTACGATTAAAACTGGATCCTCAAAGGATCCTTTTTAGCAACAGACGATTACTCCTCGAAATGTAGCTCCAGTTGGACAATGCTTACAGGAGTGGATGTTATATAAATGGCAGTAATTAAGATTCTCTATTCTGTTTCAAGAATAACGAGTCATAATACATATCTGTTAGCACAAGAAAGTGCTAGGATTTCTAGATTCACTTTTATTTTCCACAGAGAAGAGAAAATATTTATTTTGCCTAGGCATCAGAAAGACCCCATCTTTCCTCCATCTAAATTGGAGTCAGAAATCCAAAGAGAAATATAGAAAATATGTTACTTGAATATCTTCAATCATGAATTCTATCAATTTCCAAACCTTCAAGCTATAGGATCTTGTATTTCATTTTTATCCCTACAGCATTGGAGCCTAATGCAGAGACTGTCTTTATTTGACTGTATTTTCAAACAAATAAATCCACTTAACAGTATGCTTGTCCCTGTTTATACACAATATTTGTAGCAAAATATCCCTAGTGTCAGGAAGTTAAATGGCATTAAGTAAGCAGAGAGAACAGGAGGCCCTTTTAAATGACTGATAAGAAAATTCATTGTATGATTGAATCCCTGAGGCACATGTAACTTTTAACTTCCTAAAACAGTGAGAAACCAATGTTGTCAACATATAGACGATGTTGAAATTTTTCATGTAAAGTACCCATCTCATGATAGCCCCCCATTATGTATTTTTTGAGCACAGTCTTTTTTAGACCCTTCTTGTGCTTCTGCCGTCAACTTCTCAGGACTTTCTTTCCATCAAAAGTTTGTTAACATCAAGCAAAAGTCAGGAGACCCAAAATGGAACCCAACTCAATTCGACAAAGCAAATACAAAGTTATTGAATATCTATTTACAAGGTGCTATGCAGGTCTTCTGAATATACCAAAATGAATTATATGTAATCCTTGCATTCAAAGGATGTATTACCTCACAGAGGAGATAAGACAGATACACAAAACACAAGTGCCATTTAAAAAAAGATCAAATAAGGGCCAGATCCTATTTCAATCATCAGATTAAGGGAAGCTTCATTGAGGAAGGAGCTTCAGGGAAAGACCTGAAAGATACGTGAGCATCCTTAATAAAAATCATTAACATCTACAGCAGGAGCTGGCAAATTTTTTCAGTGGAGAGCCAGAAAGGAAATATTTTCCTTACAATACAAAAGTAGTCACAGATACTGTGTGAACAAATGTGAACAAATGTTGTGTTCCAAAAACTTATACTGATGAATCCTAAAACTTGACATGATTTTCACATGTCAAATATTATTCCATTTTTTATTTTTATTTTTCAATCAGTTAAAAGATAGAAAGTATTCTTACTCGGAGAGTCATGAAAAACAAGCAATAAGTTAGATTTTTCCTCTGGGACATAGTGTGTTGATTTCTGCTCTGTTAGCTCTGTAGCTCTGTTAGCTTTTATTACAGATCAGTGTTTTCCTTATTTTAAAAAATAAACAAAGGATAAAACCAATGATACAGAATTTCTAAACAAAGTAATAGGGGGTTGACGCTGGTTATATGTTGCATATTGTTATCTTCAGAGCAGTTGTTCAGATTGCAAGATATAGGTGTAAAAATGATCAAACAACTGAAAAAAACTGGTTTCACTTGCTCCTTATATCTGTTTGATGTCATAGGTATCAGTATTTCCATTTTATAGATATTCAAGATGAAACTTAGAGAACTTAAATCACACAGATTTCAAAGACCTTGCTTTTAGTTACAAGGTCATATCACTCAGGATGTTACATCACACAGGTGGTAAATAAGTTTTCTTTAGCTAGATGCATTCAAAAATTTGAAAGTTCTTTTAATAAAGAATATAAGATTTGCCAGCACAACTTTTGCATACTAAATTCACTGTAAATCTCTGTAATCACCATATTCTTTGTTTTCACAAGTCATGCAAAGGATGAATATAACATTAATAGCCTTTATTTCCAGAATATAATATTCCTCTGTTTTAAAGAAAACAAGGTTGCCTTTGAGCACATGTTATTACCTGCATCTCCTCCACAACTGGCAGGAAAATACACATATATAGTCTTCCTAGCGCTTGCAGGTAATGGGTATGTTTGGAGATGGAATTCTGCCCAAATCACTAATTCTCTTTCTTTCCTTCACTGTTTCTATCAACAGTTCTTTCTTACATAGCTTGTCTTGCATTTACTTTTTCTTATTTAAAATGAAGCAATTTTATGTACTAGAGAAGCTGGAAAGAAAACAAGAGTTTTTCATGTGCTTTCCATCATCTATCAGATAATACCAGGTAGAGGTCTTGGTACTTCTTGAATCACCTTCTTGCTTGGAAAAGATCTAAAATATCCTTGAAACAGTCTGTGGGATTTTGTCCATGTGTGATCACTCTGGGTTAGTCAGTATCTGTGAAGCAGAGATCTCTCTGTGTTCAGTGTTGTACTAAGTACTGTGAGAAGCTCTAAAGCAGGAAGATACTTTCCTCGAAGAATGTACAACCGGTTTGGTATGCAAGACTACAGATATGTAACAATAACAAAGGCATTAATAGTGCTTGGTCTCTGTTAAGCAGTTTCTAAGTCCCTGGCACTCTGTTAAATACTTTGTATATATTCCGTTAAATAAAACACAAATTTGGACTTAATAAGGAGAGTATTACCAAGGTAGTGGTGGGAGACTATTGCCAAAAAAGGGGAGGAAAAATCGCCAGAGGAATAATGTGCCATTAAAGGCTGCAAAGTCTTCAAGAGCTACCTAAATGAGCTTCTAACTTTTACAGAGAGAAGTGAGCAAAGCTGGAAAGAAGCATGTGTGGGGTAGCATCACTGAACAGAAGACCGGTGGCCAGGGCGTCTTCTTGAGTGATTTGTGCTGGCCTAGACTGAGGCCAGAGACACAGCGCAATGGTCTGGAGGGAGGACAGACGTGCACTCCAAGTCTGATTAACAAACATTTTGCTCTGATTGATTGCTGGGGATGAGTAATTCAGTTTATCATTTATGAGGCAAAGAATGGAAATCTGGAGAGTCTCTGTCTGGCCTTATCTAGACAAATAAGAGGGTCCTCTCTGTCTCTCACCCCAGTCCGCTGGAGAAGGGTAGTTCTTTGCAGGAATCCTTTTCTAGAGCTCAAAGTGGATTACTTACAGTCCAAGTAAAATTCAATGTTTTTAGCTCTCCATGTGAACTTTGGTTGCTGGTGCTGAAATGGGTCCTATTTTACAGATGAGAAAATTGGGCAACAGGAAAGTTTAGTACTTTGCCCAAGATCACAGAGGTCTAAGCAAGAGAATTGGGACTCATGCTAATGTCTGTCTGACTCCAGGGAACACAATCAGTTCTAAATTCCATGGTAAGAACTGTGAGCGTTATAGGGCTTTGGAGAGGAATGTGAATGAGTGGTGCAGAGGTCAGAGGGGCTTCACTGAGGACTGTGTTTTGAAGAATGAGGTGCAGTATCATTGTTGGAAGGTCCACTCTACAAGCTTTAATTTTGTAACTTGAACAATTATTTCTAAGATGGCAATATGTAATCCATTAACTAGTGATTTCCTACTGTTCATTTTTTTCTTCTGTTAATCTGTATAACTTGTACCCTTTCACTGTTTTTTTTTTCTTTTCTCCTTAAATAAAATTAAAAAAAAAAAAAGAATGAGGTGCTGACGAGGCAATTGGGCAGCACAGATAACTGGAGGTGGGGAACAATGTCAAAGACACAGAGGGGAAGGTAGACACAAAGATTTAATTATTAAAGAGTTTAACTCTGAAACCTAGGTGTTAACCGGAAAGAGAATGATCCTTAAACTTACATAGGGAGGTTAGGAGCATACTGAATGGCTCCTCAAGAGCCAGACTGGGAAATTAAAGCGACCATCAGGAGCAAGCCTCGTGGAAATAGCAACAGGCCTGAGGGAAGCTGACCAAAGTACTGAAATGATTTAGAGCAAATGGGTTCCTGCCTGAATAGGAGACGGGTAGCAAAAACAGCCAGGAGGCCGCAACAGCAGCACAGGCTTAGAGGCCAGGGGGCTCAGTATAGACCTGTGACCTTGCAGAGAATGGGGGAGAAGCCAAGGGGCCACGAGACAAGAGACCTGGGTTCCACCTCTAAATAGATAAATTGGAAGAGAAAGCTTCCCCTGTAGGAAGCTGCATAATAACAAACTGATTTTTTTCTCTGTAGGTCTCTGTAGGTCTAGAATCTTCAAATAGTCTTGCTCAAGGTAATAAATACACAAGTGAATTTTCATTCCCTAATTCAATGAGACAATCTGAGTTAAAGTAGGTCTCTTGGAAATCTCTGAAAAGCCTTTATTTTTCCTAAATATATACTACAAATTTCCAAGGAGAAAACATAGCACCCAATGTTGGTCAAATATTAACTAGAAATAAACTCATGGCTTGCAGAATACCTGGCTGGATTAATGTGTTTCCCAGCTTTCTCTGGGAATATCCTAACAGACACATTACTGAGTACCTACTGTGAACCTTACAATTCCAAGTTCTACAATATTCTCATTAACCTGTTCTGAAGATGAGGGTTCTAAGGGTCAGCAATTTTAGTCATTTGTTTAAAGTCATGCAACTATTGAATATGTAACTGCCATGTCCTTCTTCCTTTATATAATACTTTCCTCTACCTAATAGTTGTAAAAGATCTTAAAGAATCAGACATTCCTAACCAAGTTCAAAACACTTCATTCCTGGAATTTTTTAAAGTTGTCTTTAAGAATTTCTTGTCTTTTCCTGAGATGCATGAACTTCATTCCTGTATCCAGGCCTGCTGATGCCAGCTTCTAACCTACTGGCATTTAGCTGTCCTTATACACCTTCCAGGGGTATCACTCAGATTTTAGTTCACTCCTCTCCTTCTGTTCCCCAGAACCTGAGATTTATAAACATGACCACACAGGTAGGGAAGGGCACAATGGCAAATTTCCCAGCTTCTCAGTGCAGGCTGGTGTGATGCAGGAGGAGAGGGAGGGCAGGATAAAGTTCTGCATCTCACAGGTCCCTAGAAATGACACGCACCAAGCTAATGCTCAGCGTTGCTACCATCAAGAATGGTTTAGTGTTAAATTTAAAATAAAATCCAATTAAAAGATAACAAGGAAACATATGTTCTAAATGGCAAAAATCAAACATGACTGCTAGCTACAATAGGAAAGTATTAGGACTTTTCATAAACCTGAATCTTCTTTTATCCATTCTCAGCCTTTCCCATCACCAGTTCATCTTCACTCAGATAGCTTTCAGTGGAAAAACAACAGAGATTTTTATTTTTTAGTACAGTGGATGCAATGCCCTGTGTCTGAAAACCAGAGCTTACTAAGAGTCACTGTTGATCACTGTGCTAAAACAGGTGAACGGGTCAGACCAGGGTTCAAAGGCTGCATCAGAATAATGTCCTGGGCTGGAATTATGGTGGTTTGTTGTGGCTTGTACAGGTACTCAAATGTCCCCCAAAGCCTCCTGTGGTCTTAGGTAGTGAGTTTCTGAGGTGGCTGGAGTAGGCTGTGTGGATGTGGATTAAGAGTGTGGCACTGTGTTTATAATGTGTGGATGACGGAAGCCACATCCTGCATGGGGGTGGCCAGTGAAGAGGCCCATCGCTTGGATGGACTATAACGGAAGAAAAGAAAGGCAGGGTGGTGGCTGCTTCTCTGCTTGCTGCCTCCTGCCTGCCCTGCTGCGGAGTCTGGTTTTTCTGCAATGCCCCTCTACCCTGCTGCCTTGCCTTGGAGGAAGCTGACAGTGGACTGCAACCTCCTCAAATTGTGAGCTGAAATCAATCTTCCCTCCTTTAGGTTGGTGGCTTGGGTATTTTGTCACAGTTATGAGAAAAGTGACTAAGATGTGCCTCCACTTGGGATTACTGCCCGCGCCTTGGTGATTTGTGAGTAGGGATACAAGTGAGTATGTTGATGCCCTTTACTCCGTTACATCTCAGGAAAGTTTGCCCATAGCTCAGGGGCCTAAGAAAGACACTCAGGAAGATTTGTTGCCACTGGCATGCCTGATCTTGTCACCATGTGAAAATTCATCTCTGCCAATATGATGCTTGGCAAAAGATCTTTAGAGTCTTATGGTGCTATCAGTGTGGAAGTTTTGCAGAGCCTATGTGGGTTTTCCATTTCCCAGAAGATTTCCTTGTGAAGCCATCGCCACAGCTCACCACAGCCTCGCCCTCCCCATCCAGTCTCACCTCCTGGAGAGACTACCTAAATTACTGTCACATCTGCTCTTTCCTTGACATTTCTCCCCCCATCATCCAGATCCTTGTCAGTTCCCACCAGGTCTATTGCAGAATTTCCCTGATTAGTTGACCTCTTTTGAGTTTTCCTGTCTCCTCATCTTCCCCTAAGATGTATGATTACATTAGATGTATGATTCTGAAGCACAGCAGAACACACTTTTCTTGCTGAAATCTTTTACCAACTCTCAAACTACTTGAAGATAAAATCAGACAAAAGGGCATGGCTGGCTGACTCTTGAGACCCACTCCTCTCTCCAGCTCCCACTGCATCTCATCCACAGCAAATACCAGTGAATGGTGCTTCTTCACACTGCTGGTTTCACAGTTCCCCTGATGATCCTACCTCTCTGTCATTCAATCCAGGCAACACTCAAGCCTGGAACATTTTCTTCAGTTCTACCTTGGACTAGCAAGCTTCTTCATCTCAGGCATTGTGTACCTTTATCACTTTTTATTGTAATTTCTAGTTCAATGGACACTTCCCTGGTATTTTATGAATGCCTCAAGGGTAAAGTCTGGCTCCTGTTTACCCATACAGTACCAGCACTTCACTTAGGGCCCAGTGCTACATCCACACTTAGCAATAGATATTTGTGGAAAGGAATTTGGCCCAGAGGTGGATGGCAATTTGATAACTAGGTAAAGCAAGAATTCTCATTGGTTACAACTGTCATGTGGGTGATTATGTCACATCTGGCATTCCCCTGAGGGTGGGTATTTGTCCTGGGGCAGCACTGTGGGTAGATCAAAACATAAAAGGGATGTGCCCGAGCAGTGGACAAATATCTGGAGCCTAGCTGGTTTCCATCATGCTTCTACTAGCGTCTTTAGAATCTAGGGTAACACATTCATCCCAGGGATACTTTAAGGGGTAGAGCTCTCTGTTTTGCAAGATGCTCTTGATGCTATCACAACACAAAGCAATGCTATCATGAATAAACACAACTGACACCACCCCTTCTGTAAACAACATCTTCATAAGTACCCTGCCTCCTCATTTCACAAGGTGGTGACAAGTGCAGTATATGTTAACAAAGTGCTAATAACACTAAACTCATGCATATGTATTTTCACTATGTAGCAGATTAACTAATGGTCAATTTACAACACCTAGATAACTGAAGAAGCATAGTGCTGGGGTAGATGGCCCACCTGATGATTATAGCCCAGAGGATAAAAAGAGAAATGGAGGGGATGATGGTGCGCTGTTGTTGGAGAAGCATGTCATGCTTGTATTCCTGATGAGAATTCAGGTGTTCTCATAGTTGGAGGAGCTCTCACTGAGGACAGCTGTGGTTCTCCTTGGGGAAGCTCTAATCCTTACCTTGAGCATTGCTTCCTGACCACAGTGGAGATCCTTTGGCCTCGCTGGCACAGATCCTCCCTTCATCCCACTGATGCAGACTTTCTAGCATCCACCACTGACCTTTGGGTCTTCCCAGGACAGATCCTTGATACAGACTTGTATGAGATATTGCTGTGGGATTTGGGCTTCTACCTGGACATTGCCAAGGGCTTTAGGAGTTTAACTGGACTTATGCAGGACTTTTCCATCAGATTCAGGACCTCAGCTGGATTCTTTGGCTCTCCAGTGTGTGGACAGATCTCCTGTACTCTTCCGCATTTGACTCTTTGGGTGAGTATTATAAAATAATCCTATAAATTATGCATCCTGTATTAAATCCTTTTCCTTATAAACCCTGACTTCAATACAACTCTAATTGTTTGTTAGGGCTTTTACTGTTATAATACTTCACCATTCTCTAAGTGAGGTCACAGTGTGCTCCTGGTAGGATAAGTCCCGGTTGTTCACCCGCTCTGGTGATCTTCCTACTTCCTCCACAGTCCTCTTTGCTGCCCATTCCATTCCTGAAACTGACCTCTAACTGGGAGAAGCTCAGAGCTTGGTCCTGGACCGACTTCTTTGTTTTCCTCCCCAGGGGAGTTTATCCAAGATGGGCTTTAGATAAGAGGTGAATTCTGGAGACTCCAGCTCTAAAATACAAGCTTGCTTTTCCAGTGGTCTATCTGACTTCTCTTCTTGGGAGTCTCCTCAACAGCTCAAAAGTGAAAGATCAACATGAAGTTCTTTGTTTTTCACCCTCTCCCAACCTGTTTCTCCCATTACTTTCAAATTAATAAATGCACTTTTGTATAATCAGTTGTTCCAGCAAATATCCAGGTAACATATTAGGTTCCTCTTTCCTTCACTTCCCTTTCCTAGACCCTCACTACTACCAAATTTCTCTACCTTTTATACAACCTTAGATCTGTATTCTGCCACTGTGTCCACTGCACAGTTTTAAGATCCTAACTGATGTCCTTGGTTCACTCTGGCTTCCTCTGAAACCATTTTCTACCCTGTACAGAGGGATATGAGGACACGACATGTGACTGGCATGTTCCACTAGCAGAACTTAGCTGGTGTCTTAGCTGGAGACTCAGTGGCTCTGTAACCAGCATTTCCAGCCTCCAGCCAGACCCGTGTTCTGACTCACACAAGGCTGGAAACAAGTCTTCCCCTACCAGGACAATGTAAACATTCAGGAGCTATTTGCTGAATGACTAACAAATAAAATATAAAGAGAGAAGCTGATTGAATTGTAAGAGATACTGTCTCTGGTTTCACTTTGCTTTTTGTTGACCTGTGGATCATTAATGACTTCTGCCAGCCAATGAATGAAAGATAAACAATCTATACAGATGCCACCATATTGATTACTTTTGAGGAAAGATATTATAGAAGGTTTGAAGGAATTGCAATTCTCTCTACCCAGCCTCATGAAAAAATTCAGAGAGGAGACATTTCCTGACTGTTCTCACCTACATTACTGCTGTCAATATCCAAAGTGAACCCTGGTGGGGCGGGGGGAGCAGAATCTATGGTGACACCTGTGGGGAGCTGCGAAGCAGTGGGCCAGAGTCCTGGCTCTCTAAAGGAAGATGCAAAGCAAATAGAATAAAAATACATGGAGTGAAAATGCCCCAAACACATCAAAATCTACAGAACCAATTACTACAGTCATCGGCTATGCTTATAATACACTGACAAGAGGGACCACAGCAGTCAGCGGGGGCAATGGAGGCACACACAGAGCGACTTCATAAGCCTCCTCTGTGGAATAAACCTGCCTAAAGAAAACCCTAAGGAAAGAGAAAAATGTCAAGGGAGCACAGGCTCTTGGCTTACCCTATTACACTGTTTTCCCATGCTGCTGGCACTCACATTTCACCTACAAAGCACATACTTTAACTGGCAGATTTATTGAGAAACTGAGCTAAAGAAATGATTCTATCTTGCTTTTTTTTTCTTTCTTGCCTTTTTTTTTTAGATTAGAAAAAGAAAAGTATTTTAAAGGTCTTTTTGAACCTGCTTGGTTTTGAAATTGCTCAAAATCAAAATCTCTTGTAGCATTAAATTTTGGCTCAGTGGAAGGAATATTCTCCCTTTCCAGACTTACATGTATGTGGGTGTGATGTGGTTATGACTTATCAGAACTGTCTGCTTCTTTTTAATGAGATCATGCTTTAACAGAGACAGTGTGACTGCTTTCTGGAGCCAGAGGGGATGAGGTGTGTTTTGACCCTCATTGTTCCCTGTCCAGTCTCACTGGGCTGTCACCAGGCCCTGAGCAGTCTACTAACAACCCTTCACAAAGCTTCAAGGCTATGGTCTGGCCATGTGTGTGTCCCAGGGATGGCTCCATTCAGTCCAGCAGATCATCTCACTCAAATACTATAGAATGCAAGGTGTCTTTCTCCCAAACTCTTCAGTCCATACATTCCCTTGCTTTCCCCCTAAACTGTTAAAAGATTTCCACACAGGCCAGCCACTGTCAGCATAGGTACTTAGATACTTGACAATAAAGTCCTGCCCTGAGAAATTTCGCAAAAAATGGGGCAAACCTTCAAAGAAAGAACATTTCGGACCTCACTGCAGGTTTCCTTACATCTCCCAGAGTTCTCTTTAAGAGACCCACAGTATTTGTTCCTTAGGTAGTTACTTGCCATTATTGAGCTTTGGCCTGCATGTGTAGAATTCCATGACAAATTAAGAATCTTTCTCTATTAATCATGACCTGACTGATACCTCCCTAATGATTCTGATCTACAGGAAATATGCAATGCAAAGGAATTCACAGACTTCATTCATGGTGCTGGTAATTGAGGTCTGCATATCACTGATTCTGCAGACAACAATATATCAACAGTGAAGTAAAAGTTCACCTGGGTATTTTTAAGAAAGGTAAGGTGATATGATCTTCCTCTCATCCAAAACATAGACTAAAAAGAAGTATCTGAGGTCTTTGACGGTTACAGCACTAAACATCTGCATTTTGTAGAGCAACTGCACATTGGAGATAGGTTTGAAAATAACGTCATTATCCTCTTTTAAAAAATAATTATTTACCTATTCAATTATCTGATTTCTTTAATATCAGATCCTTTCTTACATATTCTTAATGTTTCCTTTTAATTATATTTTCTATTAACTGAATCAACTTCCAAAGAGTTCTATGAGATTCAAGGAAACCCTGTCTCTGACAGCAAAAAAATATAAGGTAGAAACAGACTAGAAATGGATAATGATAAAATAAAATGAGAATGTAAGTGAATGGAGCAGTTATTTATTGGTTTAGTATTTTTGTTTAAACCCAAATTGCATACTGTATCTAAGGCACATCCTTGGACCCACAAAGGAAAATTTTCTTTTATGAAATAAAATAAATTATAAGAAAGATTATAAAGTAACACTACTGTTGAATCCTACATTAACTGGTAGCCAGAAACTTAGAATAACAATCACAAATTGGAGGTAAAAAATGTATCTGCTCAGTTACCAATAACTGCTAGTGCCACCTTTATATTTTTTTTTCATATCTAGTCCGTTCTTTAATATCAACTTTCCAGACAGCACATTACCCTCTCTACTACAACACACACACACACACACACACACACACACACACACACACACACACAGAGAGAGAGAGAGAGAGAGAGAGAGAGAGAGAGAGAGAGAGAGCTCCACCTGAAGCTCTAAGAGGGGGGTGCAGCAGGAGCAAGGCTGCCTGTGGGGTGATGACGGGAGACGTCATGGGGATAGAAGACAGCATGTTTGGGAGATGCTTTCTTAAACACCAGGCTGCCATTTTCTTTGAAAAGGATGAATAACTAAATCTTGAAAGC
Source organism: Cavia porcellus (assembly GCF_034190915.1). Lineage (NCBI taxonomy): Eukaryota > Metazoa > Chordata > Mammalia > Rodentia > Caviidae > Cavia > Cavia porcellus. The sequence goes on along the minus strand of NW_026947512.1, from coordinate 9,263,988 downwards.
AACCCAAATACCCATCAAACTGGAATGGATAAAAAGGATGTGGTATTTTTATATGGTAGAGTATGACTCAACTATAAAAAGGTTAAACTTGAGGCTTTTCTAGGTAAATGGATGCAACTTCAGACCATACTTATAAGTGAAATAAATCAGACTTGTGTGTATAAATGTCATATTGTTTCACTAGAGTAAAAAAAAAAAAAAAAACTGAAAGAGTCAAAATGTACAAAAGATATTATGAAAGTAAAAGGGGAAGAAATTGCTCAAAACTAAAGAACAGTTAAGATAGGGTAAAGGAGAAAAGAAAGAAGGGAAAAGATTATATATATATATGATTATATACGATAGATAAATATACTACTAATTTCTATTAGTTCGTCAAAACATAGTTTATGCTACTGTGATAAAATCAGCATGGTACTGGTAAAGAAAAGACCCGAGGATCAGTGGAATGGTGGAATAGAATAGAATAGAATTAGAAGATACAGACACACTCCAAAGACATTCAGCCACCTTATCTTTGACAAAGGAGCCAAACACGTTCACTGGAAGAAAATAGCCTCTTGAATAAATGGTGCTAGAAAAACTGGCCCTGCAAACGTTGAAAGCTAAATAAGCCTCATGTCTATCACCAGGCACTAAAATAAAGTCAAAATGGATCAAATATCTAAATATTAAAACAGAAATGCTAAGCCTACAGGATGACAAAGCAGGCAGAAATTTGGAAGACACAGGGGTAGACAGAGTTCATGAACAAAACCTACACTGCACAGAAAGTACTTTGGAGAATCAACAACTGGGATCTCATCTTATTAAAAAGTTTTTGCACATCAAAAGAAATCACCAACAGAGTGAAGAGAAAACCCACAGGGTGGAAAAAATTTAGACAACTCTTCCTTAGACAAAGGACTTATATCTTGAACATACAAAGAATTGAAAAAAATCTGGCCCCTCGAATTCAAAGACACAATCCAAAAATGGACATCTGAGATGAATGCACATTTCTCAGATGAAGAAATACAAATGGCAAATAAATACTTGAAAAACTGTTCAACAACACTAGTTAGTTAAGAAATGCAAATTAAAACAACACTGAGATCTCATCTCATTCTTGAGAGAATGGCTATCATCAAAAAATAAACCAGTAACAGACACTGGTGAGGCTGTGGGAGAAAAGGAACTCTTCTCCACTGTTGGTGGGAGTGGAGACTGGTACAACCACTGTGAAAATCAGTGTGGGGATTGTGTAAAAAACTAGAATTAGAGATTCTGTGCCTCTTATTCCACTTCTTGGTATTTTCCCAGAAGAACTGAAAACAAGATACCACAGTGATATGTGTGTACCCATGTTTATAGTTGCACAATTTTTAATAGCCAGACCTTGAATATAACCCAAATGTCCTGGGATGGATAAAAAATATGTGGTATTTTTATACAATAGAAGTTTTTATACGTAAATGGATACAACTTGAGATCATACTCATAAGTGAAATAAATCAGACTCATATGTACAAATATCATCTTGTTTCCCTAGTGTTAAAATCTTAAGGAGTAAGTAAGATCCAAAATGTACAAAAGATATTGTGAAAGTGAAAGGGGAAGAAACTGCTCAAAACTAAAAAACAACTTTGATGGGGGAAAGGAAAAAAGAAAGAAGGGAAAAGAGTGTGTGTGTGTGTGTGTGTGTGTGTGTGTGTGTATACAAGACAGATGATTATACTAACAAGCTCTGTTAGTTCATCAAAGAAAATGGTTTGTGCTTTTATTGTTTGATCATTTTTTCATGCTTAAATCTTGTAATCTGAGCAACTACTGTGAAGATAGCAATATGCAAAATGTTGACCATTGTTAATCTCCTACTATGTTGTTTGAAGTTCTGTATCACCATTTTTATTCTTTTTTAATTTGAAAATTTAAAAAATGCAAAAAGAAAAGAAAAGAAAAAGCCATGACACTCATTTATTCATTAAAAAAAAAACACCTCACTGACTGCTTGCTAAAGGCTATTCGTGGCATGATGTAGTGGAAGGTGCAGGGCGGGAGTAGGAAAAAAATTCAGAAGTTTGTAGACGCCGTTCCACTTTTCATCAATTTTGTTGACCTGCTTATTAAGAATACAAAAATTTTTCTCTAAAGCAGTATTATTATTCACTGAAATCAGAAAGATATAAAAGTCTAAGAAAAAGCACAAAAATTATTGATAAGTTAATTCTCAATTCCCACTATCTACACAGGTCTGAACTGGGATGTCGACAGGACTGGAGTCTCACCTCTGCAACACCACGGGACCAGGACTGGATGCAACCTGTGCAACCAGTGGGCCAGACTTTGATCCCAGAAAAAGGGAAGGCTGGAGTGGGTGGGCACTTGCCACGCTGTGCCTGACAGCTCCTTTGCACTTAAAAGGGAATAACACCCAAGCTGTGATCAGAAAGCTTCCCCAGGGATCCTTCTACACAAAGAGCTCATTCTCTGTGACCCCCCCCCCTTCAAAAGAAAAGCCCTTTCATTTAGAATGGAAGTTTGATGCTCTGTTCCAATGGCATGGTTCATAGGGGATTTGTGACTTCTGAAAAACATATCATTTTTTTTTTCTGTGAAGAGTGGGAAAATTTTACTCATATCCCTTTCAAATTTTTAATCAGTGTGGTTTGGTTCAAAAATACAAAGGTGAATGGCAGTTTACATGAAAATCATGCTAATAATAACGCTAATAATGGCAATAACATGAGATCAATGTTCCAAACACATAATGTGCACACTGTACTTTACAAATAATACTTGAATTCCGGCCTTGTAATATAAGTAGCAATTGCCCTATTTTACAGATATAGAAACTGAGGTTCACAGTCATTAAGTAAACTTCTCAAAAGCGACGTCTAATACAAAGTTGATGTAGTTCTGTCAGACACTAAACCCTTGCTACAAGCAACTACATTAAATTTCTTCCATTGTCGTATCACTTGAATTAACCTATTTAGCCTTGAGTCAGGCATTATTAGATGTTGCATTCTGTTATCAGAAATAGAAATCATTTGCCGAGTTTATAGAGTCACAGAACATTAGAAGCAGAAGAAACTCTAAGTATAATTTAATTCAAGTTCATTATTATACAGATGAGAAAATTATTTTGAAGAGGGTTAGGTAATTTACTCAAGGTCAGCTGGCTGGCTAATGGTTCAGCTGAGACAGAGAACCCAATTCCCCTGGTCCTCAATCCAGTGCTCTTTCTCCCAGCATGCTGAGTCGCATGAGCATAGGGCAAAATGCTGCGGAAGACACAGGCACTTACCCCAAAAGGTATGAGGAGCCCAGTGATGTCAGGATCAGATTCTCACATCTGATACAGAATCTCCCCTTGTGACACTCTTCATCATGTGAATTTCTCCCAAAATAATTTTGCAGAGATAATTAGTTGTGGAAAGTAGCAACACATAATTTAATCAAGATAAAAAGCCTGATAAATATATGCTTTGCACTATCAAGCTTCTAGCCACATGCTTCCTGACTGTGTAACACTATCACCAGCTCTGTAGCCCACTGAGCTACCCGCTGGATACCAGAACATGGCTAACACAAACTGCCCCATATTGTCTTGGTGAATCCACAAACAGAGCAAGTTCAACTCTAAGTAGAAGTCTTTTTCCTTTTCTCCCATCAGAGAGCCCAGGCTGCTCTCTTCTCCTCAGTCATGTTGATTATCAATCTGATATTTAGCATTTACCTTCTTTAGACACTACAGTATTTTAGAAGTTACAGGAATCCAGGAATAAAATTGTAAGGACTGTGTGTGCGCCTGGGTTGTTCTGTCCCAAGATAACTGCATGACTTGCTTCTTATTTTCTAGGTCTTGGTTCAAACACTGCCTCTTGTACCATCAGAGGTCTTCTCACTGCCTACCAATTTAATCCTTCTCAACCCTCCAGAAATCCTCTAGCACATCAACTGGTTTTAGTTTCTTCATATCATCTGTCACTATCTGAAATCACTGCTTTTGTTTATTTGTTATTTACATATTGTCACTTTTCCCTAGGATATAAACTATGTAAGAGCAGAAATAGTCCTGTATCATTCATCACCGCATGCCCAGTGCCTGGACCAGTGTTTAGATCTGGAGGCTGTTGCATAATGCCTGGATAAACACACTTGTAGGATGCAAAAGTCAAGTTGTAAGAGGAAATCTTACATATTTAGAATAGCTGAAAACAATTAACTATTAAGCTACATGATATGAAAAATATGTTGCTGTTGTCAGATTCATGATTACCTGGAAAGGGTTTTGACCTCACTACTATAATTGTTCAATCAACCAAAAAACTATTCAGATCAAATGTGAAACTCTAACAATTTTGGTTCCTAGAGGAAAAAAATGGTATAACTGTTGAATACTGTTTCAAGCAACCTAGGTGGGATTTTCTCAAGACAGTAAAATGAGGACAGTATTCCTTAGAATAGAAAGCTTTTATAAAACAGCTTATTATCTTTAATCCTGATTGTTGGCATATTTCTAATTCCCATGTGTGCCAGGGAGCTTACAAGCATTCAGTGTTGCATGCAATCTAATTGCTGCACCAAACCTAATAATCAACGGCTCAGTTAGAGAAAAGTTTTCATCCAAAGTAGAAAACCAGCTCAGATAGTCCTTCAGTCTGTGACATGCTGTGTGGAGATAGCATGTGTAAGATGTGGCCCTGGAGGTGACCATGCCATGGCTCCCGTGTGGAATTCACTAGATAGTATGAAAAGGGAGCATGAGAGAATCCTAACCTGTCTATCTTTGAGAAGAGTATCTGGAATGTGTTCCTAGAACCAACAGCTAAGGTATTAACTGGGAGTTCTCTAGAAATATGGAATCTCAGATCTCACTTAAACTTCACTAAGTAAGAATCTCCATTTTAATGAAAGTGTATGTAATACACATGCATATGAAATTTTGGGCAAAACCACTGGATGAGGAAACAAATACTACTCCAACAACCATGTTATCATCCTGGATCATGGCAAAAAAAAAAAAAACCCAAAACAAAAAACCACAACAGAAAAAACAAACAAACAAACAAACAAAAAACACCAGAAAATTCAAGGCAAATGGCAGTGGACTTACTTACCATGAGGTCTAACTGGAGCTGACATCTGCTCCCTGTTGGGTTCAGCTTAGACCAGTGTCCTGGTTTCAGTTATTGATTGATCCCACCTTGAACTCTTGTGTGCTTATCAACAGCACAACAAGAAACCACTGATAGTGTATGTCAGTAAGCAAAAGCATTTTTTAAAACCCTAACTCTGCTACTTACTTGTACTGTGACCATGTGAAAATTGTTGAAGCTTTCTGAGACTTTATTTTCCTAGCTATAAAATGTGAAGAGTAAGACTTAATGGATGCCAGAAGATTAAATGAGAAGTGATGTAACTTGCTTAGCAAGATTACCTGGTCAAAGTTAAGTGCTCAAAAAAAAAAAAAAAGGTAGCAATTTGGTATATTATTCTTAGTAACTTCCTCTTTCAACCTACAGATGCAGTTCATTCTGAACCTGGTTAGAGCCTAGGGACTTAAGACTCAAGTTAAATCCTCACACATGTCACTTACAGAGAATGCCTATCATATCCATACTGCCAGGCTTGTCTTTGGTGGCCCATTTCTCAGGTCTTCGTGTCTATTAATGCCACAGACAGCTGAATTCTCTAAATTCCCTGTCTCTTCACTATAGGGCTTTGCATGTAGCAAACATTCAGCAAACATTTGCTGAATGAATAAATTATACTTAGAAAAAAACAGCTGAGTGCCACAATCGCTTTGCTACTTGAGAGTTAATTTTGTTGTCATAAATGTGTGTAGAAATATTATTGAAAACTGGGTTACAAGCCAAGAGCTGTAAAACATAAGACACTATATAAATTTAAATCATTACTCTTCATTGGATTTCTTCAATTTTATTCTCTTTTTAAGCCATGTGATACGGTTTTGCAAGTAAGCCTAGGAATTGTACCAAGTCGCAAACCAGGCAGGTCTTGGCTGACCAGCATTCACAGGCTGGGATCAGAGGCTGATTGCTGATTCAGTTATCAGTTTTGTTTCTGCTAAGCAGAAGTCCGTTCAGTCTGTCGGGAGAGGGACCAGTTGAGTCTGTCCTGAGCTATATCCACACCAGAAACAAAGTGGTGCAACATGGAAAACATACGTGAGTCCTGTGTGATAGAAATACAACACTCGGTTCGTGGTTTTCCCCCTCTTTTGACTCTAATCTGGATGATGACTGGACCCAGAGGTCACTTTTCAAAGAAACCTTCAATTGTATCTTGGAGGCAGAAGAAGTTTTCGCCATGAAACTGAGGCAATCGAATAGAAAAAATGCCGACTGCACTCTCGAAGTTGCAGCGGAAAGGAAAGCCTTGCTTATTGAAGTCCAGCAACCCTGATGACCTGCAGATATGCCTCAAAAGAAATGGCAAGAAAAAGCATTGCCAAGGTCACACCCAAAACAACAATTAAAGTGATATAGGAAAAGAAAAGAAGGGAAGAAAGATCTAAGGAAATCCAGTTCTGAATGGAGTATGAAAAAAACAGGAGACAGATGATGCGCTGTGCTTAGTGAATCAGGTGAAGGATTAAAACTAAACCCTTATAAGTCTAATCTGAGGAAAGTTCACTTTTCCTTGATCTTTTCTCTGAGCTCTACAGTTCTGTAACTCTTCACAGGCTTCTTCTGAAATAAAGAAAAAGAACTATGGAGGCTGCTTACACGTGAAGTACTATGCCACGGACGAAGACTCAAAGATCAGTAAGATGTGGGCATTCTGCTTTGTACGTCTCTCAGACTTCTGCCCAAAGCTCAGTTTTCTGTAGAGATAATTGTATGTCATGCTTTTTCAGATTAACTTTACGTCTTTGTTCAAGATAATATAAACTTTTCAGAAAATATATTTTAATCTTCTAAAAGAGCTTTATTATAAATGTGGCTCACACTTGTCGTGGGAAAAGTAATATGGAAGTTTTCAGCAGAAAATAGTAAAAGTCCTTCATCCCTCCCTGTAATCTGGGAACCAACAGATAATTTGCTCTTATATAGAAATGAAGTTATTTTAAGATTATACATTCATATTTCTGTATATATATACATTATATATGCATGTGTTGATATAGAAAGTTAAATATTATATATACTTGTATATTTGTATATATGCATATATATGCGTACACATAAACACTTGTATATGTAATTTTTAAAGATCAGACCCTAATGTTCTGCAACTTGCTAGAAACAAAATATCTCCAGGTGGATAAATGATAAGCTGATAGACAATCACTCTCTGGTTGCTTCTGTGGAGTGAAAGTGGATTACGGAGAACTAAGAGAAGGAAGAAGATTTATTTTCCACTTATAATATGTCATGCATTTTGAATATTTATATAAACTTTTGAAATTAAAAAAATCAAAGAAACATTAAGTACTGTGGAGACTAATACTATGAAAGATAGTCTTATAGAGAAATCACAATACAGAGAGATGCAAAGAGAGCTGAAAAAGAATCCTTATAAAGAACTGTAGATGGGCAGCCAAAATCCTGTAGCATCAAGGATAACTTTGTGGGAGTGTTAACAATCAATCTAGCTCCTTCAGAACAGAAAAGTGATGACAGAAAGCAGGTAAGATGGCAGACAAGGCTCGCAATGGTGAAAATCAAAAACTTGAAATCTCAGATCTGCAAAGAAGCTTGATCCCCTTTCACACATCAGGCAGAATCTGAATCCTGGAGAGCTGTAGCCCAGGGAGAGTTTCTAGAAGGAATTAGCTCTGCTGACATTGATCCAGTGAAAATGAATTGGAATTTCCAGCCTCCAGGATTAAAAAGAATGTGCTCATTTTGTTTTGAGTCAGGAAATTTGTGGTAATTTGTTACAGCGCCCACAAGAAACTGATACAGGGAGCGAGGTCTTCCCTGCTGCTCATGCTGGGAAGGTGGTAAGGACTGAGTGAGGGCTTCAAGCTGAGGAGTGATGCCATTAAACTGCATTTTAAAAAGGTAGCAGATGGTGAATTGCAGAATCAAATAGAGTGACAGGAAGCAGAAGCAGAGGAGATATATGAAGAATCTATTTTAATTGGCATATAATAACTGTACATATTTATAAAGTACAATGTGGTATTTTGATTCATGTATACATTGCATAATAATCAAGTCAAGGTGATTAGCATATCCATCGTCTTAAATTGTATCATTTCTTCATGGTAAATACATTTAAAATTGTCACTTATAGCTATTTTAGGATATATTATTCACTATTGTTCACTAGAGTCACACTACTGTAGCATAGTATACCAGAATTTATTTTTATCTGACTGTAATGTTATTTCATTGGCCAATCTCTCTATTGCTCCTCCTTTCTCCCCAATCTGAATCATTTGATGTTATAAACACACAGTCAAAGAAAGAGATTGGGGGGAGACACCTGTTGAGGAATTATTTCAGTATTTAAAAAGGTAAGACTTCGATGTGATCGTGTGTGAAGGATGGAGAGCAGCATCAGGAGGCACTCTTCCTTTAACATTTTAAACCATCAATGGAGTTTATAAATCTATTTGTGGATTCAAAGGAAAGAAATGAAATATTGATTATCAAGGTGTCTACAGATTATCCAGGTAAAAATCTTCACCACTCAAGGGCAAAGAAGCTTTGGGTTAGTGAGGGAAGGAGGGCATTATACATGCAGGTTGAAGTAGATATAGAAAGAAGTCCCAACAACAGTAAAGTAGAAAGAAACATTAACAATGAAAGCTCTGAATCCCTTTCTATGAATAATTTGTTTTGGAGGAATAAGGACAAAATAAATGAAAAAGGCCAAAGATTTATGAAGAGATTATGAACAAAAAGCATTAAGGATATTAAAGGAAGAGGATATCTTTAAGGGGAAGGACTGGTTAAGAGGAAGTAATCATTCTGTTAAGAAAGGCAAAATGCTCCCCAAATAGATACCAGTTATCCTATAATCAATAAACTCTTGATTTTCTTCTCTAGTGTTGTTTCTGCAGAAGTAGTTGAAGGCAATAATTGGAAGAGTGAAGTGAAGTTCAGGAAGTAAAGATGTATAAACTACAATTTGTGTCATTTGTAGTAAAGCAGATGCACTTTTAGATCATAATGTTAAGTGAAAAAAGTTGGATGCACAAGTTAAATACGGTATGGTTTCTCTTAGATGACAAACACCAAGTAAAAATGAATTGTGGTTTGTATTTAGATGTCTTCCCACATGAGATGTCTATGACTTCTCATGCAGTCATAGAGGTGGACTTCTAGAGTCTGTGAATGACTCCGTGGTTCAATGCTAGAATTACTGGTGGTAGTGCTGTACCCAAGTGGGTGTGGCCTATATACAATATATAAGGATAGAAAGAGTCTTCTCTCTGTGCCCTTTCCCTTTTGCTCTTGTTTTTGCTGTCTTCTGCCATCATGAACTGCTTTCCCTCTGCCATGCCACCTTGCCTTGGAGCCATCTGATTATGGACTGAAACCTCCACTAATTGAGAGCTAAATAAACCTTTTCCTCCTTCATTTTGGATATCAAGTATTTTGGTTCAGCAATAAGAAAAAAGTAACCAGACATGAACTAAAGAGAAAATAAAAGATAAGTGATAGAATACAGAGACAGATATTTTGCCAGTGGGAAGGGGACCAAGAGATGGAGGTGAGAAGGGAGCAAGAGGAAGAGGGTGTAAAAAGAATTAATATGGATTATGTACATGTGCAAACTCCCCATGAGGAATCTGACCATTATGTACTCAAACATGTACAGATAAAAATTAAAAAAAATTCAAAAGGAAGTCAGTGGTAAAGAACAGTGGTTAAAAATGTAAAACTAGGTAGGAAGTCAAGACAAGTAGGGTTCTGGGAGGTGAAATGATTAAAGTATATTATACGCATGCCCAAATGAAATCCATTGATCTGAATTACTAACATGTACTAATAAAAATCATATAAAAAGAAAGTCTGTGGTAATGCAAGAGAATGAAACAATGGGTTTTAAAAAGGTCACATGTTTATGAGAATATGATTTTTAGAAGACAAAATAATTTGTGGAAGACAGTTGTTTTTTGGGGGAAGAAATAATTCAGTGCCCAAACAGTCTCTAAAAATTTAAAAAGAGGAGACTAAGAGGGCCAAGGTGAAGCAGGTGGATGGGAACAGTGCCCCAACACAGAAGGAGTCCTCAGGAGAATGAACTGCATATTTTCTGAGGTGTGGGGGCAAAGGATGATGAGAGAAGAGAGAAGTAAATTCAGACATGGACATGGAGGAGGTTGGAAAATCTCTTTTCTAATAAATTATTGGATTTGTAAAAGCAATTAATGCTAATTTTAGATCACTAAAAATGCAAATACATTTCCCACTGTCTTCCATCAGGGTTATCCAGAGACAGGTGTTACTAAACTCTGAACTACTACATAGTATTGTTTGGACAAATAAACGCCTATGGAATAGAAGGCTGCCTTTTGGGGATCTGGTCAAACACATCCAATGCTAAATTTCTGTCAAGCATAACTAAAGCATATTATGTGTCCACAACGAAAGCAAAAAAGACATCACCACTCCAGAAGACTTTTACCATAGGTACAGCCACCATCACTGACGACAGGAGCAACAGCAGCAAATGACTGCTGAGTGCTTATCATGTGTTTGTTTCTGTGTTAAACTACAGGAATTTAAAGTTGAACAGGCATGGAACTTACCCTTGAGAACTTTAAGATACTGTAGGAAGAAGATGGTGTGGTTTGGAAAAGTATCACCCAAAAGCTGATGAATTAGCTTGGTTCCCAACCCATGATGCTATGGGGAGGAGATGGAGCCTTTGTGAGGTGGAGCTAAGCAGAGGGCTTCCAGTCATGGGGGTGTGTCCTTGAAGAAGATACTTGGACCCCAGTCCCATCTTTTCTCTTTGCTTCCCAACTACTGCAAGGTAAGCAGTTTTGCTCTACCACATGACCCTGAAATGATACGCTGCCTTGCCAGGGGCTCAAGAGCAAAGGGGCCAATCAACCACTGACTGAAATTTTCAGAACCATAAGCCAAAATAAAACTTTCCTCTTTTGTAGTTGATTATCTCAGGTCTTTCTTACAATAACAGAAAATTGACTAACACAGGTGAGGCTACTCTCTATCTCCAATGTCTGCCCTGAGAATATTTCTCATTTAAAAGTGTATGAATAAACTTCCATAAGCTATCAGGTGGGGGATGACAGAGGTCAATAATACGAAGTCTAGGTCAGTAATTGAATGCAATAAAATCTTTTGGCTTATTCTGTTTCCAATCTTTTAAGTTTTGTGGCTTTTCCATTTCATTTCACCATGGTAAACCTTTTTTCCTATTCGATCTCTGAGCAGTTTCAGGTAACTGGTCATGGGTACAGAAGTACCTTAAAAAATCGAAAACATTCCTCACATTAGAAGGATTTTAAAGTGAAAGCTGTAAAGAAAATATAATTGAAGAAATTCTACTGGAAGAAGTGTCGCTTGCATATCATGACAGATATAGCCCTCCCAGGACACTTGTCACCTAAGGGTACAAAGTCCCATTCTGAACCAGAACTCTCAGAATGGAAAATAGCATAACTTCCTTTGTCTTAAGAGCTTATCATTTTTAATCAGTAGCATACACTTATCCAGGGTTTGGAATAAAATTAAATTAGTGTTTAGAGTGGAGGAAAATATTTCAAACATTTTTGAGCCAAACAACAAAAGAGATACATCTTCTTACCTAGAGGTAAGGCTCAGGGATAGGGAATGGTAAATACGGACAATAGACATCCATCTCTGAGTTTTCATCAGTCAGAGACAACCAAAGTAAACATACCTGTGTCTTTTTAAGATCAATAACAGGCAAAAAGTGATATGAATCATGTCTCTAAAAAGTTAAGTCAGTGGTGGGATTGTGGCAAACTGTCCCAAAGTGACAAGAAAGGCTTGAGATGAAAGGAAATAAGGCATCATGTCAGTACCACTGACATGGATCCCATGCAGAAAATTTGCGCATCATTTTGATACTATGCTCCACTTTTCTTGACCCCAGAGATATAGCAAAATTTAGCAGAAAGCAAGGCAGAGACCCAGGAGCTCTGAGTGATGTAAGGCTTTCCTTTCCCAACAATTCTAGGTCCTAGCAATCCCTGAACCACCTGTAAACAGAAATAGTGGAAGATTCAGTGTTTTGGTTCAGCACAGGCTCTGGCATGAAAATGTGAGAAAGCTTCACCATCTGAAGCTGGTTTTATCGACGTTTACTTAAGTTATGCTGCTGTCTTGCAAACTGGAATCAGAACAAGATTAAGATCATGAAGTCTGAAGGATGCCAGAAGCCCACGATTATGCCTTTGAATTCAGAAAAATCAGGCTTGGGTAGAAATGCCTGCTGCAACTTTAGCCTAGAAACACAAGTTCTGTTCCTGGGAGAAAGGGCTCAACCAGGAAAGAGGCTATCATGCTTCGCTACCTCTTGAGCAAGGCACAGCAAGAAATTGTACGGGGCTCCCAAAACCAAAAGTATCTCAGTTACTAAGGCATATTTCCCCCCTTAGAAACACAACTGATAGTAGAGTGTCCATTGTCTCAGAGGAGCCTTTGATATCGAGTCTTAAGATGATTCATTTCTGGAATTTCATTTTGCTAATTCATCACTAGTTCCATAGCAAATCACACATAATGTAACTCGGCCTCATCAGAAAGCGGTACATTTAGCCTCAGGGGAAGTTACATGAATGGCACTGGGAAGCAGCAATGGTATAACAGACCACAAATCTATTGGTCAGTAGTCTTCTGTACCTTCTGTATCAGAAGTTGTATAAGGATTTTAAAATTCTAATTTCTTAATATTTACTTGGAACAAATATTAATTTGTTGTTGTCTGCGAGTCTCTTCTGCAGAGCTGTGTAAACATAGGCCAACAGAAACTTCCTTATGGCAGAGATCAGCAGGAAAACTGAGACAGAGCAGACAAAGTGAGATAGCATTTACCACATAAGGTTACAATCAATGTGCTGGGGTTGTCGGAGGCAAGAAGTTGTAGAGGAGACAGAAGCACTTCTTCCTTCATATCCATAAATAAGTGGTCTAATACTCTGACTTTGTTGCAATAATTGAATGAATAGCATTTGTTTAAAAAAAAGTGGATTCTCTATGTGTTAATTAACACGCTGGCCATGTAATTTCAGTGCCATCCTGCACTTAAAATTTCTCCAGCTCCATGTTGAGACCTGATTTTGGCAATCAAGCCTTGGAAGTTTTACAGTTAGGCACACAGTACTAAAGGAAAATCATTCTTTTTCACATGGGCACCTTAAGCTTGGTCATGTGGATTATACACAAGCAGCTGTTACCTGAATGGGGAGTAGAATTTGGGGCTGGTCACACCACTCACCTTTACTGATATCTTCATATTCCATCCAGAGTCGCCGCTGGACTTGCTTATTTGGGTACCAGATAGAACAGGATTCTTCAAAGCCATAGATAGCTTCCTGGATGTAATGGTTGCCAAACTGATCCAACAAGGCCACGAAATCTGCACGTGATGTAGCTCCATCCAGGGAGTGAAGAGCGTTGCTGAAAGCTATGGAGGAATTTCATCCAAGAATAAAGTGAAGACTCGCAATCTGAGTTGTATGGACTCCCGGGCAGTTCAGGTGTGAGTGTGAATGTGTGGCTCACGGAGAAGCTGGACAGCCGGCTACGGAAACCAGGTGGCTGTTTCTATCTGATCAAATCTGATCTTTTCAAATCATTTGGTTGTATCACGAGCTGTGTAAACTAAGCAGAATACTGGCAAAGCTCCACTCCTACCCCATAAGTAGATGTGTTTTCCCCCTTAACCACAGCTCATGACGTTAAATCAATTTAGTTCAAATAAGAGCATAGTTCAAATAATAGCAAGTAAGAGTTTTCAAAGAAAGAAAATAGCATAGTCTAAACTAGACACACAAACACTAGCAGAGAATGTTTCACAGTGTAAGATGAAATGCTGTTTCATGAAACTTGTGTTGTACGGATGTGGGAGTGTGTGTGTACACTCAAGATCATGAAATAGAAACATATTCTAAAAATGGGTAATGACTACAAAAGTTTGCAAAGTGCTACAGGTTTTAGACACAGAAATGGGCAATGGGTAGATGGAAAAAGAAAGTTAAGACAAGTCATCAATACATTGTTTATATCTTATTTCAGAAAATCGAAGGTAAGAGGATTAGGAAATGACAAATGGAAGAAATGCAAGAAATCTCTTGGCTTTTCTTTAAGAGAAACTGTACTCATAAGACAGAGAGCCTATGGGAAAGTTTCCAACTCTGATCCGATACTTCTGTATCTGGAGAGTTCTTTATAACCTTTTTTCTACCTAAGTATGTGGATCTTACTAGGACTAAGTGGTGTCTAGCGCCAGCAGGAGACCATCAGTGGTAAAAATCACATCACTTGTTACTTGATTATGTGATTGTTGCTACATTATTATATGGGGCAACAGACATAGATATCCACCCGTATCTCAGCATGTGAGAGGTACAGAGCTTCTACCTCCATGTTTTCGAGAATGAAGAATAGCTTGGTTTTTTCTGGACGTACTATACCTACAGAAATGCTTACTGTGGGCCTCATCCTGACAAAAAGTTTTGAGTCCCTTTGTGTCCTACAGATGTGCTCTATATCTTTAATACATCATCTTTCTCTACTCAACCTTTGTGTGTATATGTCTCATTTTTGTCATAACTCTCTGGTTATCATCGTTCATTTATCTTTCTCCCATTGACTCTAAGATTTTGCCTCCCAAGACCCTAAGTAAAAGTTTAGGACTCAATATTCCTCAATATGCTAGAGAAAATATGCATATATTTATTTCTATGTATATATGTATCTATATATGCATTATTATGCAGATATTACTGTGTTCTATAGTTATATTACTATTAATTATAGATATGATTCTCTTGTTCTGTATCTCAATTTATGTTTATTAAACTTACTGTTTAAGAAACTTAAACTGTTTGCTATTTTCTGATTTTTCTTCCCCCTTTTTTGCTGCCTTTCCCTCCTGCCATTATAAGGAATCTCTAAATGATGTTCTTTGCATTTTGAATGTTTTAATCTCTCAATTTGTGAAAAGTCTGCTTTTGAAAAATTCTCCCCACCCACTAGATGACATCAGAGTGAAGATAAATCAATTGTCCACACATCTCTCAACAAACACCTCCTGGTGCCTTCTACAGATGTTACTGGTTCCAGCCTTTCCCATTCTGTCTCTTGTACAGCCGAGACAATGCTTGAAATTCAATCTGTGCATAGAAGAGGATCCTATCCTTAAGTGCCATTTTCCCTAAGAGTGAATCTGAGTAAATAGGTCCTATATCCCTTGGAGTGAGTTACATCTTCAACACTGGGACCAGAGGTGCTATGTTCCCTTGGGACAAATTCTAAGGCCCTGGCAGGGCTTGGGGAGCTCCTGCTGCAGTGCTCACCCTGAGAGACAGCTGCCTGATTGAGTTTGATGTGGTACATCACAGACTGCACCTTCCAGTGCTGCAGCACGGGGTAACCAGATACCTCGCTGAAGTTCACCATCCCTGGGGAGAGAATAGACACAGGGTCAGTGCATGAGATTGAGTCATAATTCCTAAGTCAAAAACATGACCTGACTCAATCAGGTTAAGGATTATAATTGTGAGAAAATGATGAGGTTTTCTCTGGTGAAGAGAATTTCCAGACTCAGAGTAGTAACAGCAGCTACCATTTATTGAACATTTACTTTGTGCCAAGCACTTTGCTAAGTGCTTTGCATATCCTGAGCTTTTTTATCCTTCGGAGAGCATTGCTATTATTGGCATTTTAAAAGAAAGGATTCTGCGGCTCAAAGGGAGTGTTCATCTACAAGGTCCCTAAGAAACCAGGTAGGGCAGGATGAAATTCCAGATGTGCCTGAGAACAGGACCAGGGTTCTGACTCCTGCTACTATAATGTCCCCTAATAAATTTATATTAAACTTCAGGCTTTCTGTAACCCACCAGTTTCTACTCTGTTTAGTAGTTGCTGTAATTGACTCAGCTTGCTGTCTGATAACATTAATTTTTCTGTCTCATTTAACTGATTTATGTTTGGTATTTAAGTTTTAATTACTCTGAAGCTTATTTCTTCTTTACCAGAAGGGACAGTGTCAGGGTGACTAAATCACTGTAGAAGGCAGGGTTGGCCAAATATCAAGTGTCATCTCTGTGCCAGGGAACATGACAGGCACCGTGCCCCTTTTACTGATGGGACAAGTAGGCCTATGAAAAGCTAAATTAGTTATCCAGGCCGCTCTCAGTAAACACTTCCTGGAGCCTTTTACAGGTGTTATTAATGGGCTGTTCTTTCTCAAGTGCCTGGAGAACGACTGTCACCCTTTTTGAATTCCAGCCTTTACTATAAACAGAAAATGCTATGGAAACAAAACAATTAGGCCATAAGAAATTTTAAAATTGGCTTCTAAATTTAAGAAACCAACTTTCATTTCTTTGCCTAATGTTTGGTACATTTGCAACTTATTGATGTATACACATGAATTTGTGAATGCCTATATACACAAATATAATGGCTGTATATTGTTTATATATAAAATATACAACATGTAGTGTGTATGTGTACAAATGCAATGGCATTCTGCCACTTTAACCCAAGCTCCTTTAACTTAAATCAACTAATTTAATCCCTAAACTGAATGACGCGTAGGCAGGACTAATTAGGTGCTTGTCAACTTTGATCGAATTAGTTGAGTAATTACCAAATTTTCATTTCTGTGTGAATCATATGGGAATAATTATTGGTGAGGCAAAAAAGGAAAAAGGTCAGGAAAAGTGCTTAATGAATCAATTGCTTATATTTTATCTTAGGTAATCAAAGACAAAGTACCTAAAACTAAAAGAAGGTTCTCAGTACTTTGTTTCCTTTTAAATATTCTTCTTCCAGAGCAGTAAGCTTTGTGATGACAATCATGCTACGACATGCTTTGACTTTTAACCTGTGTATGAGCTTCAAAGCACACAGACGAAATTCTAACTTTGCAAGTTTAAGACTTCAGTCGTGTACCTTAAAGGTGCACATCCTTAGAATTTAAACGTGTATGGTATCCAGAAACGCTCTCCAGCCATATCAGCACATCAGCAGCTTTGTTGTTATAAAAAGTCAATTTATTAAATATAATGTGTGCAATAAATAAAGGCTTTCAGGGCTCAAAGTTCCTTTTAGTTGAATTATTTAGTAGAAGAAGAAATGAGGAAGAAACGAGGAGGCCAGAGTCCCGGAGCCAGGGGCACTGCTGCAGAAAGCTGTTTGAGATAGCGTCACTCTGATATCCATAACCTCTTGATCTCACAACCCAAGCACCCTCTCCCTGGATACACGGCCAGGGCATAGCTTTTATCATTATCTTAGCACACGTGTGCAGAACATAATGTTTGCATTCCTTGAGTGGAGTCAGTGTGTGTGCAAAGCACACCTTGCTTTCCTTGTTCACCCCCTTTCCCTCCCCTCGCACCAGGCACCTCCATGGTTTGCTCCCTTCCCATTTGAGAAAGACCCATCTCCCTAATTCCTGTTATCTTTTTCTTTGCTCTTTATAACTTGGGTTCCTCGTATAAGAGAAACCATGTGATATTTAAGCTTGTGTGCCTGATTTATTTCATTTAACATTACGATCTCAAGGTGCATCCATTTTTGATTTCCAGTTGTTTCATCTATAAAGTGAACCACTTCCCTGAGATGCTATCTCATTTCCTTTTCAAAGCTGCGATCCCCACCAGCTGTCTGACTTTGGGCTAGGCAACTCATTTGTTTCGGTTTTCATATTGGAAAAGGGAGGATAATGGTATTCATTCTTCTCACTTCATAGGTATGCTAATAAAATTAAAGACATAAATGTGATCTGAGAAAAAAAATATAGCATTCTTCACATGCATGGCCTCAGAGTGGTCATCAGCCTCCACCTGATCCTCCTCTCTGCTTTTATCACACCAAACTGTGAAAACTTCACATCTCTTAACTGATGCTTTTGTTATAACTTCTTAGGCTTCAGTTCAGAACAAAAGAAAAAAGAAAACATAAAGGAACAGGCATGAGGGAAAGAATGACAGTGCCCTAGATCTACCTAGGAGGAGTCAAACAACTGAACTCCATTACACAGCTGATAAACAACAATTCCACTGGATGCACTGGGTTTCACCACAGTCAGGAAACAGTTATGTAACTGATAATGCTTGGGAAACGTTTTTCTGTGCCTACTTGCAGATAATATTTCCATTAGTTAAAAAAAGGAATATTTTAGACTATATATTTTCTAGCTGAGTCTTATGATTCCTTCTCAGTATACCCTTGACTCACAGTCGGGTTTAGTGTTTTATTTTATTATTATTTTGAGACACATTTCTGCCAAATGGTTCTTTATTTTTTCAAACAATACATCTCAGACTGTTTTCTTGAGAAAGAGCATTATTTGTTTTTCTACCATTTTGAGAAAAAAAAAATAACTGCACAGGTATCTGTAAGCTTCAAGTCAGGAAAGGAAGGGAGGGAGGAGAAAAGGAGGAAGGAAGGAACAGAGGATGAAGACAAGGAGGGAAGGAGGGAGAAGAGGGAGGAAAGAAAAGGAAATAAAGAAGAAAACTAGTTTCATCTTGTTTGATTTGTAACGCTAGAGCTACATCTTACCCCAAAGCTCTAAAGGCAGAAATGTGTTTCCTCTGAAGGGACTTAAGAAATTTCAAAGAGCCCAGGGGCTCTAATCTTCAAATAGATTTAGTGCCTATAGCACCAAACAGACCTATGCGTCTGACCCGCAGTCACCTCCACCTCCTTAGTCAATCACTGGACTTCCTTCTTTTTGTTAAATGAAAGACCCTACACAAATGGGCAAAGCAAGACATGTATAAAACTCTGCCCACAGTCTGCAGCCCCTAGCTCAGGACACTAAGCTGGCACTGTCTACAAGTCAGACTTGCAGAGTGCCAGACCACTGCTTCTGGCACACAGCCTATGAGGCCAAACAATAACCATTATAACAGTTGAATCTAAAAACCAGACCTTGCTTAATAACTGACAGTTTCTCTAATTTTTGTTCTTGCTGTTTAGGACAGAGCAGAGAAAGCCGAATATGTATCTCCTGTCAGTGGCAATTAGCCCACCTGCGGCTTCCCCATGCCAACCTTTCCTGACTTCCAAATAAAGCTTTCCCAGTTCTGCTTTGACTTTTTGCCAGATCTTAAGTGATGAGCATTGTGTTCCATGCTATAACAGCTCAGAATAAATAACCTGTGCCTGTCCTCATTTTGTTGGCCTTTGTTTATTTTCATACAACCTGTAACAACAAAGAGGCCTGCGAAGAAGCTCCAAGTTTGCAACTATTCTTCCTCTGAAGCAAGGAAAGGAACAAGGCAAGGCAGTGTTTTCCGGTGTGTTCTTCAACTAATCATTCCTCCAGGTGGAAATAGATGCTACATTTGAAAAGGATTCTGTTGTTAAATAGGTTTGGGAATTGAGGGTCTAAATGAAGTGAAAGGCATTTTTTTCCTGGAGACTTCTCGTATCTTTTTCTAAAGCTAAGGTGATATAAATTGCTGCTTTGAAGACAGAACTCATTTAGAAATGGAATTCTGGTTTATCATGAAACACAAAACAAAAACCATGCTTGGAAATGCTGATATAGAAGATTCTGAAGACTGCTTTAGCTCTAAGATTCTCTAAGCTTGTAGGTTTATGGGGACTGTGACCTATAATAGACAGACTGTGACATGACACAAGATTTACTCTGTCTCTCAGGAAAGTTACAATTAAAATGTTGCACAAATTACGGAAATAATGTGGAAGAAATTTGCTCAATCGTCCCTTTAATGAATCTCTCTAGTCTGGGCTTTAAAAATAAGCTTCACTCCTTGCTTACATCAAAGACAATATATACAGTACTCTTAACCCATCTGGTACCACTTCTTCATCAAAACAGGTTAAAAGCAAAGGTTGGGTGGAAAAGTAGTCTGATCAGGAAGAATTCCCTCTATACCTATAGGAATTTTATTCTTCATTGCCTCATGACTATGAAAAATAAAAGTTCCCATCTGGTTATTCTTCTATTTTTTTCTTTTCATTTTCCTTTTTCTTCAGTAAGTCCTATCAGGCAAGATATCAGGGCACAAGGGAGAAAGAAGTTTCTGTTTTAGATGAGGACCAAGTGTGGATCTTATCTTTATTCCCAAAGATATCCATTCAAACATGGGTTCTTTTGATGTTTTTCACACCTCTCCCCTTGTTCCTCCTGGAAGCCTTCTGGTAGCATCCTGAGTGTCTGTGGGTTTTCTTCTAGCCTGATAACTGAAGTTGTAAAGTGTGAGCCAGATGTGCTGATGGATCTTTAAACAGAGGCCAAAGAGTTTACTAGTGACATGGAACCTGCCCCGACTACCATTACAAATTCTTACAGATAGGCAGAAAGACTCTTAAAGTATCTTCTTTATACTGAAGGTACTAACTGGGAGACTTCAGAGGCACAGAGAGGGGAAGTATATGCTGAGCTGCTTGCCTCTTTCCATCTCAGCATGCTTCTCCTCGTAATGAGCCCAGAGGAAGAATGTCCTGGGCTCCAAGCAACATGGATGGGCAAGACTTGGTATCCTCCTTTTACCAAAAGAGACCCCATGGCCCCAGAATCTATGGTCCAATGTCACAATTAGAAAGTGGAAGAGTCGGGATTCAAGCCCAGGGTCATTTGACAATAAAACTCTGCGGTTTCCTTTTCCCTCACATGGCTCCATTGATACTTCCCAGAGAAACCAACAAAGTCATCATGGATACTCAAGGCATAGTAGCAGTCTCTCTGCCTTGTGACCTGGTTACATCCTCTAACCCCATCAAAAACTCGGCACTCTTACACATCTATTATCTCTTTGTTTCAAAGCAACTCTGTGAAATTAGCAAGGAAACACATTATTACCACCACTCTGCAGGTAATTACATGATAATATTGACAATCTTACTGACAAGCCTAATATCATTCAGTTTTATAACTGAACATTTATCATGTAGCAAAGAAACCACTGGTTTAGAAACCAAAGGAAGCAAGGTCAAGAGTTTTGATTTTCTGAAATCATAAAGAGTCGTCTATTTCTGGGGGCCAAGGGAAGGCGTACTCACCAGTGAGGAAGTCGGGGTCTGGGGTGGGCTCTGAGACTTCCTCCAGGCACTGATTCTCCAAGGGGATCGTGGCCACCACCAGGCCATCTGGCAGCTGCTGATCTAAGCCACGAGCAAAGTTGTTTTGCCTAGAAATAGGACAGACCTCCTGAGTGCCTGTGTGATTCCTGCTCCTTGGTGGGCAATCTATATTTCAACATGTGACAGGAACATTCTCTCCGGACCACACAGCTCCCTCACTCTGAGCCCCACTGAACACACATGTCAGGAGTAAGACACATGAGTAAGGGAGGCAAGGGAAGGGCCGGAGAGAAGACAAATCAAACCGCCAAAATGTCTACGGAAAGCGGAGAGAATATTCCTTCTCTCCCTAACCCTGGCCTTCTGGACACAGTCTCATTTAGACTGCAGTGTAGACTCCTCCCACCACAAGATTAATTGTGACACTTACTTCTTGTCTTTGAGCAACTGATTTCCAGAGTAAAGGGGGAAATATTTGTAAAGTGTCCTGTTTGTAACAGAAAAAGTGACCGCAAGAACTAGTTTGGAAATCTAGGCCCAGATTGTTAGAATGTTCTTGAGAATTTAGTCCCAGATCACTCTCAGCTGCTCTTATATTCATAATACAACATTGATATCATCATCATCATCTAGAAGGCATTTCTCCAAGTGTTTGGAGGAAGAGGTATTCAAACAGCACAAAGTAGAATATGGACAGGAGTCACATGTACAATCTACTAGAAATGGTCTAAATACATGTCTTGAAACCATTTGTACTTCTTTACACTCTTAATAATTAAAGGCCCCAAGTAGCTACAATATGGCCTATGTCTATCAATATTTACCACATTGAAATTTTGAAAAGGAGATTTTTTAAAAAGTTATTCAAAAATAACAATAAATCCATTCAGTATAAAAATTTTATGAAAAATAAGAGTAGCATTATTTTACATTTTTGGCAAATTTTGAAAGCTAGCCTTTAGTGAAAAGCAACTGTATTTCAATAACTGAATCCAGGTCACTGCAAGACACTATTTATGTTGAGAAATGTGAAGAAAGACCCAGCCTTTCTGTAGGTAGAAAAAGTCAGGACCTTGGGCTCTCTCTGCCAGGATTCAGGGGCCTGAGGGTCTTTGAATCATGATCTGAGCATTGCTATCCTAGCCTGGCTCAAACACTGACTCTCCTGTCCCGAAATAAAATGGGACTTAAGCACTTTGGAGTGAATTCTTTGAAAAATCTTGTCATCTCTGTCTGTCTGTCAAGAAAGAATCTCATCAACACTTTATTGCTCACCCAGAGAAAGCATGGTGCTTGGGTTCTTGGGGGGAAGAATGGAGATTTAGAGAAGACTATGGTTGAGAAAATAACCTATCCCTTTCTGTAACCTCATTTGCCCTTCTCCAAGATATAACACTTCATGCTGAGTACACGCTCGCTAGAAAAAATCTGCCAACGGAGCTGAATGATCAGTTCTGTGCTCATGAGACTCACCTGAATGTTCCTTTCAGTACCTGTCCAGGGGCCACTTCCTTGGATTGGTTGTTGTAACCAAAGAACATCTCCCCAAAGAGAGTCTGGTTCATGGGAAGCTCCCTGCTTTCCCCACAATCACCTCCCTCCGGGCAGGTCTCTGTGATGGGCTGGCAGGAACGTCCATCCACACCAAGCTTGTAATCTTCGATGCACCTAATGTGGTAGAGAACTCAAGATAAGAAATTACTCCATCAATGAGCTGTGCGGGCAAATCAGCTCACCAGATTGGGAAGAACTGCCTTTGAGAGAGTGCTGCATGGCCAAGAGTAGGAATACTCTGATTTGATTTTGATCCCTTGATAAATTAGTTTCTTAAGCCTATAGAATGAGGCTACATCTATCATAGGATCATACCAAAATTCTTAGCTTTCCCTTGAAGATAAGTTTTGCAGAACTTTGGCAATCTTTCTCCTCTTATTAGAGGATTTCCTACCCAGGCCAGAGTAAGAATCACTGGATATGTTTGTAAATAAGTTGACACATTTAAACTCAAGATGTATTAGTCTTTCTCCAGAACCATTTATGTAGCTGGGTCCTACATTTGTTCAAAAGGTAATCAGGCAGCGAAGGGAATGACATTGTGCTTAAGATATTAATAACTTTCTAATGTGGTCCTATGACAAGTCAACTAAGAAATTAGGAAGATTTATGATCTCCCTACTGCATTCTGTGTGCACGTATCTGAACACAAGATCGACTCACACCGACTCCCCCTTCATTCAGAGCAGCAGAGAGTCCTGAACCAAGTAACTGCAGGGGCACAGGGTGTGAACACCATGCACACCATTAACTGGGAGCTGTCTTCTCCTGTCCCCTCACCCTCCCCACACACACGTACAGTTACTCCAACAAAAAGGCGACATTTATTTGGCAAATGTGGGCCATGGATTCATCAGTCATTTATTAATTGCCGTTATATTAGGAAGAACCTACATTTGTTTGCTCAAGTAGCAACTATTTTGGTAACAATATCATTGAAAAAAGAATATTGGTTTAATTTGATCCTCTCTCTAGGAAAGGAACATAATTTAAAGATGCCATGCTATTAAAGCACATCATTTATTACTCTACACAGTAATTGTCATAATTTGATAAAGACTTTTGTTCCATATAGGCGAAAAAACGATCATAGTTTTAAGCAGTGAGAAGAAATATTGGAATAACAGTGACACCTTTCCTGGCCAATCCTGGGCCAGCTGACTATCCTCTCTGAATTTCAATTTCCAAAACTGTAAAAATGTAGGAAGTAACTGTTTTCATTGGGTTGTCTGAATTAACAACCTTAACATGAAGAACTGAGGCGGTATCTTATATATGGCTATAGTTAAATTACATATACATATATTATACATAGCTAGTACTCATTAAATGTTGCTATTATTAATAGCACAGATGCAAATGAGGCCCTTGTTAGTGCCAACTGTTAGTTTTGCCCATTTCCCATTTATATATTTGTGCTGACAGGTGTGAGGAGAGCTTTGTAACTATAAGTGCATGTTATTTGGTCTTTATGTAAGAGCCTCGGATCAAGGACATCTCTGGAAGGCTATGCATAGTGCTTTAGATAACTCTAAGCACACATGTGCCTCACTCTGATAGAAACAGGAAAGAAAGTCCAGTTAGGGACCTGCTATCTCAGCCCAGGAAACAGACCCACAAGGACTCCATGACTCCTGCAGTTTTAGAACAAGATAGCGAAGTGATTCCTTCTGCAAGCTGTAGTGTTTCTGGGAAAGACTTTGAAGCTGGCTGGTTCTTTCTTCTTAAACATCTGGACAGCTTCCCCTTCATGGCACCTCACTCCCCCTTCTCCTAAGTGTGTGTCTCACTGTAAACTCCTCTGAGAGGGGAGACCAGGTCTGATACTGTTTTCCTGTATCTCCCACCTAACAAAGTTCTCTACACAAATAGGTATCTAAATAAATATATATACATCAAATTTTCAAAAATGGATATAACTTTGGCTGAATTTAATTCTATTAATTGAAATGGGTCAACCCTAATGACAACCTTATAGAGAACATTAAAGTTTAGAGCAAGCCTCTATTTGTGGAATGGGATTTTACAAGAAACTGAATATGAAAATTGCTCAATTGCAAAGGAATAAAAATTTAAAATACAATAAAATAACATTACAACTCCACTGAACAACCTTTCGTGATAATTCAGCAGGCACTTGTTTTCAGCAGCCATCTAGCAGTTTTATGACTATAAACATTGATTGTCGTGCAAATCTGTTGGATGGCGGGATCCTGGAGTGCAAGAACTAAGTGTGCAGTGGTCAGGAGGGTATGTGGCATAAAGCAAGCCCTGTCCAGGCTGACTTGCAGGAGGGAGGAGGGGGGAGGAGGGAGGAGGATTAAGGAGGGAGTCGGGGAAGGGAGGACAGGAGAGAGAACTATGGGCTAAATCTTTAAAGATAGCGCAAGAATGTCTTTAACTATAATTCCACTTAAATTTAAATATAAATTTATATTTAAATATAAATTTAAATTTTAAGAAAACTGCAGAACTTTTAAAATATCAGAGACGGCCTGAAGCCCCTGATCCTAACCTTCCCACTTACTAGCCCTCCAGTCCCGAGGGAGTCACCCAACTCATCACAGCCAAGGTGACCTTGCCTGTCTCCTTCCCCCTCAGAGTCACCCTCAGAACAAATAAGGCACCTCCAAGGGCCCAGCAGGCCCAGGGCTTTTTCCACCTGAAGAGAACCTGCTGCACCAAATGCTGAGACTTTGGAGGCAGAATTTACAGAAGCTTCCAGAACTCCAAAGACACCCCTCCTTTCTTTGATAACTGATTAGTCTCACATAATCTTTCTCGAATTTTAGACCATGCAGTGCTTTCCGTCACAAACACCTAATTAACACAGCCCCACAAAACACAGCCAGGGACGTTCTGCTTTAATTAGGTCGAGCTTTCAGCAAGCCTGGCGATTAATTTTCCCTCGCAGGTAAACCCCCACGCTGGGCTTCCTGGGCTTCCTCCTGCACCGGCGGGGTGGCTCTGTGACTGCCCCGCAGGCTGCTCCCCAGCCGGGCGCTGGCAGAGGCCTCACCAGCTCTCTCCTACGGACCTTCCTGGTTCTGGCTCCGGACATCCTCACCACCGGCCAGCCAGGCCACCGCGACCACTACCAAAACCGCGACCCCAGCGCCAGCTCACCCGCAGAACATGAGTATGTTGTACAAGGCGGGGTCGTCCGGGAAGGGCGCCATCTGCTGGAGACACAGCTGCTCGCAGCCGCCGTTGAAGCCGTCCGAGCAGTCCACCCCGATGTGGCGGTCGTAGCAGCCCGAGCTGTCCTTCATGGGGCTCAGTCCAGACGGACACTGGCACAATCAGAAAGCATCCACACAGGTGAGTGAATCAGGGGCCCGGGTATGACCCTGACATTTATTTTTAGCTCTCTGCCTTGAAACTATTAACACTGGCAAGTAATCCACGAATTGCCCTCTGCCCTGGACTCCCTTTAAAAGCGAATGAATGACCTTTTCTGACAAATTGCTTCTTCTATCTGGGTACAGATTATATACATTTGCATTAGGGCTGCTTCCTCCCAACAGGCTGGGAGGGAGCTCTGTAGTCCGGCAGAGCCGAGATGTGCTGGCTTCTGGTCTGAGCCCCAGGCTGGTGGAGTGGAAGGAGCACTGGTCACAATTAAAATGCGCTAGCAGAGATTTTCTGGGTTAGGGGAAGGGAACGCTGCTATTTGGACTTGATGTTAAAAGGCTATTTCCAGTGTCCAAAACACTTTGTAGATGTTACTACCAGTCATCAGTACTAGAGGGAATGGGCTGAGCAGGGCCTGCAGCCTGAAGGAGGAAGTAACCTTGCCCTGTGACTTTAGAGAGGGGTTACACTACCCTCTGAGCTGGCCTTATGACAGCAGCTGTACCCATCAGATTCCTGCCTCCAGGGTACTCTTTGAAAGACACAGACAGGAGAATCTCTATGAGAACCCATGGCTGCTGAGGTTGGGTTTGGGCCACATATGCTTCTTGTGAGATATTTAATCTCTGCTTATTTTATCCTCAATAACACCCCAAAAGCTGGGCATGGTGACACACCTCTGTAATCTCAGCACTCAGGAGGTTGAGGGAGGAGGATTGCCTTGAGGCCAACCTTGGCTACATAATGAGTACGACCTGAATTACATAGTGAGACCCTGTGTCACCCCCCCCATGCCCCAAAAATGACAGCGAAGGAGGAAATCAAAGCAGAGATGCCAGAACCTGGGGAGATTCTAGAGCCTGGCGAGGCTTAGCAGTGCTTTCCAGTACCCGGTCTGCATCAGACAGCAGTCTAACGTGCTCATCCCCGACAGCACCCCTCCATGGGTAAGTATTGTGCGCTTCCCCATTTGATGTATGAAGAAACTTGAGATGAGGAGCATTTAAGATTCCTAAAGCCACACTGCTCATGACAGCTCCTCACTTGAACTCTGCCGGACTGACGGTGGAGTCTGAAGTGGCCGTTTCAAAAACCTGCAGCCTAGACACTTACAAGGAGCCAGCCACTGTGCTAAGGACTCCAGGCATGTTATCTCACAGCACCCTGTATTCTCTCTATTTAAACATAAGGAACCTTTTAACATTGCCAGTAAATCTGAGAACTCTTCTTTGCTGCCTAAGACTCCCTTTAGAAGCCGTGATTTTCCCGTCCCACTTCTCCAGGTGCAGCAGATGCTACATGTTTGTATTAGAGACAGCCCTTTCCAACTAGCTGGGTGGGGACAAATAACCTGTCAGGCTCAAGCAGCTAAATGACAGGGAGAGGAGGAGAAAACTGGGAGTCTGTCTAGATTGGATTGCAAAAGTTAGGTTTCTAAGACTGAGCTATACACAGACTGTCATTTGACAAAGACACTTTGCCGAATCCAAACCCAAATAAAACTTAGGAAACTCAGTGGAATGGTGTTAAACATCTTTTCTCTGCCCTCCCTCTCTGGCTTGCTCTCTCTTTGCTACCAAGCTCCTTGGCTTTGTAGCCCTTGCTAGGCCCATGTAGCTCTGAAAACCTACTTCTCTTCCCTTCTCCTGGAGATTCAGAGATCACAGCAGGAGAAGCAGTATTTGCTGACACTAATTCTGCAATTTCCCAAACAAATGGTTCCCTGCAGGCCTGCCAGGTCCCCCAGCCTGGTCCACCCCTTTTCTCCCCAGGAATGCTAAAAGGTGACAACATTTAAAGAAGTTGCCCCCTGCTGTGTAAACCCAGATGTTTCACAGGATAGTAAACAAGCAAATGAGGTAGCTGAGGATTGCACCCCTGGTGTTGTTAGTCCCCTCACACATCCAATTCCTTGGCCACCCAGCTGTTAGGCCAGATGTGTCACCAGAAGGGAGCTGCTTCGGCATCATGCATTTGGGTATGGAAACACAAAGTTTGATTGGAATTAAATGGGCTGCACTGGAAGTTCTCTTTCCCCCTCCCCCTCTACCGCTCTATTTTTTCTTTCTATAAAGCTCCCTAGAAGCCATCAAGCAGAGATGCATCCAGTCCTCCTGTTATTCCTGCCTGCACCAGGGAGCTCTCTGTCTCTGAACAGAGTCTCTGCCAGCCTCCCCATGTTCCTAACCACCTGCTTTGTTTCAGAATGCTCCATCAAGCGTGATATTTGACAAAGTCTCCACTGGATGACACATGAGCAGGGTTTGTTCCAAAATTTCAAAACCTGGCACATTCACATCTAGCCTGGCCTTAGTGTCTAGATGACCATTGCTCTCCCAAATTGGAGCACCTGATATCCACATTCCTTTGGGAAATTTGGAGAGAAGACAGTGTTAGCTGCCTTGTCCAAGTTGGATTTTTTTTCTTACAAACAAAGCTAAAAATAATCACAGCAACCAGGAATTAAATAATTCCTTGTGCAAGACACTTATTATCTACATATGTCAACTTCAATCCCAACAACACAGACGTTCTGTATCTTACCCATTTTCAGATCAATAAATTTAGACTCAGGGTAAGTTCTTGTTTAAGGTCACAGTGGTGGGAAATGGCAGAATCAGACTTTGAGTTTAGATCTGTCTGATCTCAAAGCTTGTGTGTGTTCCTTCTGTTCTGCCACCTGTTTTCCCAATGAGACAAAACGTAAATTTGTTGAGATTTTTAAAGAAGTCAAGGTATCAACAAGGTAATTCTCCTGTATCGATTCATTGTTCAGCTGTTTCATGCAATTCTTGGAGCACATTCTTGGGTCAATCAAATAGTTGTAGATTCAACCTGATACTGTTTATCTGTCTGTCTCTCTCTCCCTCCTTTTACACCTGCACACACACACACACACACACACACACACACACACACACACACAACCACCTTGTTATGAATACACATATTTTAGGAAAAAAACACTGCCAGCTCTGCAGAGTGATGACCTTGAAGGCAAGATCAGTTTCAGCATCACTGAAAAGGTGCCATTATCTTTACTGTGCTGAGACCGACTTAAGCTACAATTCAAAAGAAAGCATTTTAGAAATAGTTCCAAAAGGGCGAGGGGGAAAAAAGTTTTCTTCTTAACACTTGGAAACTAAAACACTGATTTCCCAAGGAGTTAATCAAGCTTTCCATGACATAAATGTGTTTTTTTTTGTGATTCATCTTCCTTCTGCTACTGTATTCAAACTCTAGTTTCTGCAACAATCTAGATTTACGTACAAAGAAGCAATAGACTCTAACCCCAGACCCTTCCCTAGAAGTATGTGTAACCAGAGCCCATTTGGTCAAGGGGAAATCCTGCCTCTGTGAGGAGCTTTCATTTTCTAGTCTGCTGGATGTTGGTTCCTCAGGCTATGCAGGATCCTCCCACTTGTTCCTTGAAAGAGAGCTGTTTGTTCAGGAGACAGACCCAAGGTCATACATTAAGCACTCTGCTAGGTGACACTCAGCAGTCCCAGGGACTTTATGAACTACAGACTTAAGAGAAAAAAATACTGCATGTATTTTGGCAGTGGACCTCCCCCATCAAGAAGGGCTAATAAATGAGCTCATTTCTGTGACCCCTAACGTACACAAGGTTAATCATTTTTCATGAGATGCTCATGGCTTCTTGACTTATTATTGGTCTAAGGCATAATTTGCTAATGAGATTAAAATGATTTCCTCCATTCAATTTCTTTTCTCTGTTATCTTTCCCTTCTTTTTCTACTGATGATTTTTGGCTGATTAATTGCTTAGGAGGTTAGTGCAGCCTCTGAGTCTGAGACATAGATACCTTAGTTTTAGCTTATGAAATGGATGCCCTGTCAGCATATGTGAACGTAGTCAGGGCTCCTGGGAGACAAAGGACAAATTCCCCAAGCTGAGCCTGCCTCGCCCTGCCTGGATGATTCACAGAACAGTTTCTCCTCAAAATAGGTTCTTTGTTACTTGGTAGCAACCTTACGCCTTTCACAAGTAACGATTCCTTTACAACTTTTTGATGGGCTCTGACATGCTGGCCCAATCCAGGCAGGATGTCTCTCAAGGGGAAAAAGCTAAAGTTTGATGAAGTTAAATTTGTATTTCAGACTGTGATAGCTTCCTGCCCTCGTTTCTCTGGAAGCCTCTGAGGTTTTGCTTACTGTCCTACAGAGAGAAAGAGAGATGATCATGTGTAATGGTCGCTACACATCTGTGCTCTGGCAGAGGGGAAATGACACGTTTCGTGGGAAACCACTGCAGACAGTATGGGGAAGAAGAGCAGTGGGGTCGCTGGGTAATTCAAAGCTCATTAGAGCATAATGCTGTGGTGGGGAAGGTCACGTGTTCCATAGACAAGAAAGCAGAGCGGCTGACCTCTCCTCTCTGGGCAGCCAGTTCTGTCCACCTAAGTACCTTCCAACGTCTTACCAAGCAGAGGGTTTTCTGTGGGCACTTAATTTAGGGTAATGTGAAGATGAAGAAGCAGCATGAACTATTTTCTTTGTTTTTGTTTCAAATCCAATGTTACACTGAGTGCAAATAGAGATCATGACAACAGTGAAGGTATCCTGGCTAAAGCTGGGAGCACGAAGTCTACCCTGATGGCATGCCATGTCCCATGGGAGATCCCCCGAGTCTGCCTATGACACAGGGCAGAAACCTGCAATGATACCACCTTCTGTGGCAAAAGAGACTTTGCAGACGTGATTAAATTAAGGATCTTGAAATGAGAGGATTATCCTGGAGTGTCTAGGTGGAGCTAATGTCATCACAAGAGTCCTTAAAAGTGGAAGACAGAGGCAGAATAGGAGAAAAGGGAGAAGATGAGCTACAGAAGAATCAGAAAAATGCAGGGTGGCTGGCTTTAAAGGTAGAGAAAGCTGGTTGCAAGAGATGTACATAGACTGACTCCAGGATTTGGAGAACATAAGAGAAATGAATTTTCTTCTGTAGCCTCCATAAAGATATACATTTGGTAACACCTTGATTTAGTCCAGTGACACTCATGGTAGGTTTTCATCTATAGAACTGTAAGATACTAAATTTAGTGACCTTTAAGTAGGTAATGTCTGTACAACTTGTTCAAGTAGCAATATGCTACTGCAGCACCCTGAAGGACCTTGAGCTGCTGCTTAGTGCTTCATGGTTCCCCCGCTGCTCCACCAGGCACGCAGGACAGGGAGTGCTGTCTGGTCCTCAGTGGTGGCTGGCTGGCCTGCATTCTAGGAGCCCTCCTGAAGTTTCAGCAGTCTGTGGTTTGAACAAGCCTGTGCCTTTCATGGCTATTTGTTGACTGTCCTCAGAGACTATATAAACAACAGGGCAATTAACTGGATAGCAATTAACCCCGTGGGTGTCCATGCATAACTGAAAAGCTTGCCCTGCCTTCCTAGAAAGAATGAAGGTTGATCAGCCCATGTGGACACAACATGAATTCCACCTGTCTGGTTTGAATTAAATCAGGAAAATATACAGGTGCAGACTTTGCCTCCTAACACATCTCTGCCCCTTTCCCAGGTTTCTGAAGGGCCAGCGTGCTCTGGGTTTCTCATCTCTTTATCTTTTCATGAAAATTGCCTGTTTGAAAAGTCTTTCAGCTTAGCACCCAGAGGACTGAATGTGAGGCTTACATGGAGAGGAAGATAGCAGGAAATTTTCATCAGAATGGAGCTGGTACCACTGATGCTTTTACTCCTGGTTCACCTCCAGATGATAAGGGACCACACTGCTAACACAACAGGGCTTTGGGACAGTACTGATGTCCAGTGAACTCAAGGCAGGTTCAAAGTCAAGGCCTTAATCTTCTCAGTAGGGTCACAAGCATCATGACTTGAGACATCAACTGTCAACCTATCCATCCCCTGCCCCAGGGATCATGCGTTTCATAACCAATGAAAAATAGTAAACTGATGTGTCTGCCAATCAGCCTGTACTGCTCCTTCCTCTGGGAGCCACGTGGACAAGTGACTTCAAAGTGTTATGCTAATACCAAATTCTGGTATAATTGGGTGGTTTTCTGCAGTGGCTCTGATTCTAAAATACAGCAGCCTCACTGCAAATGCATATTCATCAGAACTATTCCTGCTAGCTCCATCTCAGAGATCACAATGTTAAAAGTACAGGAATCCATCAGCCCAGCCCAGCTCTGTGCCAAGCAAAAGGGGTCAGCATCATCAGGAAGGTGAATGAAAGGCAAGGCCTGAGAGGCTCAGGAAGGGGTGGGGAGGAAAGGGAGAGTCTATTCCAGTGCCAGGGAATGTATGTATGTGTGTGGGGAGGGGGCGCGCTCAGGTGCATATGCAGTGGCTTGTGGCAGGGAGAATGGATGAGCACATTTAGTACTTCAGGTCTTAGAATGATCTAAGAGTAATATTAGCCAGTGAAAGGTTGAAATCTGGATGAAGAAATGCAGACTTTATAGTACAAAAGTGGGGATAAAAAGTGTCTCAGCGGGGAGCTCTATTAAAGAATGAAACTGCACCTCCCCCAGGGACCCACTTGGGGAGTTCATTGCATGTAACATGTGAGGCTGGACCAGGCACAGGAGGGGGCGCACCGCAGGACATCAGCTCACCTGCCAGCCACCTTTGAAAGACATGAGCTCACAAATGATTTTCTTTGTGTTTTTGGTTAGTCCTGGCTGCTCTTCTGTGACTGCACCTGGTCCCCAGCTATGTGTGCATCTTTGGTACAGAACAGCTCCCCGAACAGCACAGGAGCACAGAAATGCAAGGTGAAAGATGGCACCATCTCCCCTCCTCACGGCTTCCCCTGCTCTGAGGTCCCCTGCACAGCACAGCTGTCAGGCTGGGAAGTGAGATAGGCTCCACATCCACCCAGGAACTGGAAGCTCCTGGCTCTTTCCCTTACACTGCAAGACTACCTGTCTGGGTGAATGAGTTCTCTCTGTGGCCTGTTCTCACTCCCTGGGGCTTCCCTCCCATTTTGCTCTGTTCATCCCCTCTCCTCTCCTGAGGACTGCATTGTTTCCCTTCTCCACAAGGTAAAACTAGGGGTGGATGGCCCTGCTCATAGACATGAGAATGGCCAACAAAAAGGGTCCAGCATCCAATAGCTTTTTCTGCTGCTGCACCTTACTGTCTTAGTGTAGAAGCCGGCCCAGTCCACTCAAGCCCAGTGGGTCTTACTGGTCTGTAGCATTCCAACACATTTTATAAGCAGCGAAGGTCCACAGAGCAAAGTAAAAACCTATTTAAGAGTAAAAGAGTTCATGGCTGTGGCCTGAAATGCTCATATATTTATTCATTTATATTTTTCTCCACTATTCTTGGCATAGCTTACTTCTTTTGCTAGTCTAACATTTGGTAAGATTTCCTATTATACCTAAGGGTTAATATTATACTATTAAAGAATGTATTAGGTCTCACCAACTTTTTTATAATAATGGAAAGAAATCATTATGATTCCTTTGGATGGTTATTGAACACATAGTAGGTGCTCCATAAGATTCTTGAATATTCGATAATTAGCTGTTTGTGCATGTGAAGTGAAAATTTCTAAATTAGGTGGATATTATTACTGGGGACGCCAGCACATTTGCATCTGTATATCTGCATTACTTCTTTTTTTTTTTCTTTTTGTCGTTTTCCTTTTTATGGGTACCGGGGATCGAACTCAGGACTGCCTGCTTACAAGGCAGGCGCCTATGCCGCTGAGCTAAATCCCCAGCCCCTATATCTGCATTACTTCTTATGTGCTTTCCCTCCTCACCCCAAGCGGAACCTCCTAGTTTAGCAGGATAGACGCACCACACAGCCAGTGGAGTCCAGCTTGCGATCGGAAATGCATCGGAAGTTCTTACTGCAGCCTCCGTTATCTTTGCTGCAGTCCCGCACTGGCCCGAAGGAATCCAGGAGGACCTCCAGGCTATCAAAGGAGGAAGAGGTCATCAGCTCCTCTCTGCAGGGAGACACAGTGGGAGGTGAGGAGGAGTCAAAGGAATCCCAAAGCAACAAGTGGCACTACATTCTATGCTCCTGTCTCATCAACTGGATTAAGACTCACTCTTCCGTAAAAATTGAAGATTCATCATACTCTGAGACTCGAAGGAACAAATTAATAGACATTTTTTATATCTGGGAAGTGAGCCAAGGCTTTAACGCCTGGTCAGAGAAAAAGGTCTAAACTTAGGCCACGAAGTGAACATTTTATTGCCTGTCAGCCCTTGGGATATGTAAAAAGTGCTTACAAACTCTAATTTTACGTCTTTTTCCAGCTAACGAGCTGTAGGGTATGCAATATTGACACAGATGAAAAGCAGAGTACCGTGGTGGGTTCGGGAAATGTAAAAGCAGCTTGCTTATGCCTCCTTTCAGCTTGCAGTGACTTCTGTGCTAGCACCTAGGACCTCCAGGCCATGTAGGCCTCAGAACCCTGACTCACCGGACCTCCACAGCATCCTCCATGACGGTCATGTCAGTCTTACACTTCGCAGATGGGTTGATGGCCAGTTCAGCTGGTGGAATCACGAAGCTCTTGCTGAGGGGCAACCACATGCCCTCCCCAAGGGTGTAGGTGAACCTGTAGGGACATATATGTGACAGCAGAAGGTGAAAGCTGGGGACAGCACCACCCCTCACCCCATCCTGTCACCAGCTACCTCCTGCCCACACACAGTCTTCTTCAGATAGGAGACCGGATTATGCCATTTTATGGATGGGATGACTGAGTGAGAGGTACACAGAGAGGCCTGCTGTTTCTCACACAGCCAGACACCTGGAGAATTGATTACAGTGCCCCCTCACCAGACGTTACAAGTGGTTTTTAGCAAGTCACAAAGCTAACTCTTGCCTTCAGTTTTGAAGTTGGGCTTCCCCTGTCTCAAATCAAGATATAATTGGAAGTAGTTTCATCAAAAAGAGAAACTGGCCTCTCACCATCAGGGCCAGGTTCCACACCCATCGGGAGCCCTGTTCTCTCTTTCTGCCTAGAAGAGCCCTGACCAGGAAAAGACAAGCAGAAAGCTCCGCATTTCTGGCTTCTTTGTGACAGGAACAAAAATGACTGAAGCCAGGCGCCTCCAGGGAGGAAAGGAGAGAATGAACAAATGAACAAAACAGACCCAGATTTATTTTCTGCACTCCTACCCACACCCTCAGCTTACTGTGCTAACCCTTAGGATGCAGGGAAGATTTTTTTTTATTCTTATAACAAGGGCTAAAAGGAATAAAAGAATCAATCAGCATTTCAAGAGAGAGCTTAAGGAAACCACCGTGAGAGATTATTTGTTTATTTATTCATTCATTTCATTTCAAAGGCATTCAAATGCTTGTGTTCACAGTCAAAAACAGTCAGTGGGATAAAAGCCAGCATGGGTGGGATGTCACCGGGCTGTGGCAGTCTGGTGTCCCCTCCCAACTTCATGCCAGGGAAAGAACAATGAAAGCAGGGTTCAGTTAAGCAGAACTCAGCGTTGGCTCCATTAGCAGGCTGCTCACAGAACAGCATTTAAGAATCTAGCTCCTCTCTCCCCAAGAGTCTCCTCCTGGGTCTCGGAGATGACAGGAAACCAGATTAGTGACTTCAGATCTCTTATCAAGAGTGTAATCCTTTACAGAATGATGGCCACAGAGTGACCCACTGACTGTGCTGCGTTGCTCTAAAGAAGAGCCTTGATGCCAAGGGTTTTGCAAGAGGTGCCAGTAGGTGCCAGCTTAACTGCAAGGGATTTGCAGGGGCGAGGCAAAACTTCAGTAAGTGGGACCTGGTCAAGATTCGAGGTCAAGATTCTCTCCCATTTCTACCTGGACTCTTGGCTTCTGACTTCTCTGGTCTGTAGCACCTCAGGATGTTTCTTGCTCTAAAGGAAGCTCTTAAATCTTCCCACCCAGAGGGACAAATGGCAGTAGGCGACTGGTCTTTTCGTGCGGGAGGGGTCTGGGTCGGGAAATCCATTATTTGGGGACAAAAGACTGTGGCTTCATTCTTCCCTCAGTCAGCTAGTGAAATTGAAGGCATAACAGCACATTTCCACACACACACTTCCTCTGGCAACATGAAGGAGTTTGCTCTGAGCTACATATGGTCCCCAAAGTGCCTGGAATCTGGGACTTAGGAATAAATGCGAGTTGAAGTAAACAACCTCCAAGAATTTGTATGATTTCACTTTGCATTTTGTAACGGGCAGCAACGTTATACACCAGGCAAGCACTCACTAGCAAAGCATTGTTTCAGGATCTATGAGTTTGGGGAGGAGGCAGTTCATTGGACACAAAAATGAGTTTCCATTTTCTATTTTTGTTTCTGTTTTTTGTATAATTTTGCTTTGGTTATGTAATAGATGTTAGGAAATTATTGGCAGTTCTGGACCATTCGATGGCTATGTTTTCTCTTGGAAAAGCTTGGTCATCTGTCTCAAGATACTTCACACCTTGTGCTTCTGCTCTCACCTTAGCTTTTCAAGTTCTCCCAATTTTTTCATCTTTTTGCCTCCTAATATAACTGCTTTTTGGATTTTATGACATTTTTCCCCTCAGTTTGCCTCATTTTAAGACTTAGTGAAGGTCTCAATCCTTCCAGAAAACGCTCAGGAGCCTAGACTCACAACCCTTGAGCTGAGCAAGGGGCCCCCTCTGTGTATCTTGCACAGAACCCTCATTGTCCTTTAGGGGTTGAACTGTATCTTTTCCTGTGTCTACCATCAGTAACAAGATTGTGCTGTGACACACAGTGCTTCATCATCTTTGTGTCTCACTACCTGAGTTTCTGCTCCGAGGATGCCACTCAGTAAATAGAATTGACTAATCAGTAAAGAGATGTCGTTTGTTACTTTCACTTGAGCAGGATGTTGGGGCACATAATCTGAGTGCTCAAATTCAAAGGTGGAAGCAGTAGCGAAGCTGATATTCCATGGCAGGCAGGACAGGATTATCATCTGGGTTTGAATGGATCTAAAGGTCAAAATGAGTCTGGGCTGCATATTACAAGGAATTTCCTAACTGCACAACAATTTGCATTGGACACTAACAAGAAAACAATGTGATCTCCTCCAGTCTGTGATAGGGGCAAGGTAAAACTCCATAGAGGAAACCAAATTAGATATAGAATGAAATTAATCTTCACTCAGACCACTTGGAAGTGGAGGTGCTCTGCAGTGCTACCTTATTTTTTCTCATTGTTCAGACTACCTCTGAAGTTGGTAGTCTGGCCCCATTTTACCAATTCATCATATGTGTTTTAAGAAGCTTGGTAACCTGCCCAAGGTTACCCCTTTGTAAGTGGGAAAGATAGGTTTGGTCTGATTCTCAGGTGTGGATCACAGCAGCTTCCCAGCTCATGTTTGTTCATAGCTATGAAATTCTTAAACTCTCTTTTATCTACAAAATCCACCAATTCCAAAAACCAAATATAAAATAAATTGTCAGAGAAAAGATATATCCTGAAATCTCATCTGTCTCTCATTCATGCAGATTTGGCAGGAAGGACGTCATATAATCACCAGAGATAAGTTGGGTGAGCATCTGGAATGCTTTTCCAAGTTGGGTCTGCTTTTGTGACAGCTGGTGGTGACCACTGTAGTTAATGGCACAGCTGTGTGTTGCTCGGTCCCCTTGAACCAAAGCTTGAAAATTTTGTTTAGAGGTAAACCTTTGCCAGACAGTGGTAGACAAAATAAGCCTGTGCTCTCTCAGGGTGTTGGCATGAAACAGAATGTGGGGAAACAAATAAATAGCTCTTGACCACTGACAGAAAAATGGCACATCCAGTCTTTCCTGGAGCAAGCTGTTCTCAGACAAGGTATTATTCCCAAGGATGTAGGCACATACTTGAGAGAAAGGTTCCTAAGACAGTTTGGCCTGCAGCCATACTGGTCACCAGGCAGTAGCAGATGGAGTGATTCTCACCACAGTGGAAAGAGCATCTTTAACACTAGAAAGAGTTTGGTCAGAAGACTAGATTGGAAGAGTTGAGGTCTTTCTGGATCTTCTAAGTAAATATAGATGAGAATTACAAATCACCAAGACTATTTGGGATAACAAATTACCAAGGTTGAGTTGGGTGTCAAGGTCTTTCTCTAGTATGATTTCAAGTCCTTAGGAAATAAATACCTAAAACGAGCATCTACAGACTCCTACTAACAGCCTAATATGTTCAAAATTATGTTACATATATCAAATGTTTGAAGCTCTATAGAGTATTAACATTTCTACTTGAAAAACAAATAGGCAGTTTAAAAATCAATCTGAAATAAAATAATTGAGAAATAGATATTATAATCAGTTTATCATAAAAATTTGGAGGGAGGAAGTTAGTGGACCGATACAGTGAATTTGAGGGACCTTTGAGCACTGTTTCCCAATCCTGGCCATAGATTAAAATCATAATTATGTTTTTAAAAAGCATTTGTTTCTGACCACACCTCCAGAAGCTTTTGCACTTGGTATAACCTAGGCGCAGTCCTTAGTATCTTGAAAGCATAATGGTGACTTTCATGGAGAGGTCAGGTGTCGTGCCTACTTTCTAGATGAGACTGTAAACTCATACCCATTGGATCATATTTTCTGTAAAAACCAGTGATTTAGAATAGATATACTCAAAAGATAATAGGTTTTAGAGACTTGTTATGGACCATGAATGTGGGTAATACTTATAGAAGGAGGAAAAAATGCATTCTTGCTAATAAAAAAAAACAGGTATGAATAAAGGTTGAGGGGGGGGATAGATTGGAAGCAATGAATCAGGATTGACTAAGAATGGAAGGACCCATAGAAGAACGGTTTATTTGAAAGAAGTTGTATGTTGGCATTCAGTGGTGGAAAGACTTGAATATTAGAAGTTAAACTTTATTTCCTAGACCAAAGACATATGCAGTGGCTTGGAATCCATCAGGATATTAAATCATGAGTGAGTAGAGCAGTGAGTAAGTAGCCAGTTATAGCCACCAACCAGGTCGTCCACTTTTCTAGAGGTTGAATATTGGTACTGGTAGGTGTTTAACTCAGATTCTAGAGTGCATTTGATAAATTTCCTAATACTTGAAGTAAGCACCTATTGTTTTATTTTAAAAAAACCTATGTATGTTAGGGACAAAATTTATAATCACTTATTGACTGACCCAGGGGCTCTTGATATAGTTGACTTTCTGAAGTAACCCACAAGATCCTTTCTGTAGTGCCTGGGTGTCACATTCAAATGGTTGTCAACAGATTTGAAAATAAAATGGTGCTGGAGGGGATGGAAACAGTTTTTGTGCAGGTTTTGCTTGAATACTAATGTCATTAAAAGTCTTTTTTTTAGTATTTTCTTCTGAATTTCAGGGGACAGGAAGCTCATCCATGTTAATCAGCAAACCTCCCTCTGACTCGTAATTGTCATATCTTTATTATCCTTCAAATTCCTGGAAGAATAGCAGTAGGAAAGAGAGAAAGAAAGAAAGAAAGAAAGAAAGAAAGAAAGAAAGAAAGAAAGAAAAGGAAGGAAGGAAGGAAGGAAGAAAGAAATTAACTCAGTCAAATGATAAATCTATTAGGAAGATTAAATGACTGACAGTCCAAGGAATCTAACTGCATCTCTTGCAGCACAAATCCCCAAAAGCAGGCTGGGGCTATGACCCAACCTATCTTAGGGGAGACATTCAGGAGAGAAAAGGGCAAAGAGATGCCCTGTGAAGAAGTGGCCCTGTAAATCTGTACTCTAGTCAGAATATGCCTTAGGAGAGCACAGCTGTGGCCAAGCCTAGCCATCTCATGCTGCCAGAAGTTTTACAGAAAAGTGAGCTCAAAGAGACAAATTCAGGGGCAAATATCCAAGTGAGAAATGACTGACTGGGAGGGCCACGGAAAAGAGTTTGGAAGTGATACCAAGTGCGTCTCAGCACAATGCATTGGTATAGTGAGAAGGAGGCAAGCCTTTCACTGCCCTGTGGTGTCCACTATTTCTGTAGCAATGTACAGGGTGAATTACCCTTTGACATCAGCCACTTGGGCAGGGCTATTCATTTGCTCTACTAGAAAGCTTGCTTATGGGAGGAGATGTATTCACGTCCATTCTGCCATACCAGGTTCAATTTCAGGCACTTCATAGATTCTCAGCAATTGTAGGATAAGTACAAGATTGACCAACAAAACGAATAAGCAGTATAATCTTACACTGGAAATAAATCAGGCATTCCAAATAAGACCTGGTGTAAATTAAATTTTATGAAAATCCAATGGTTCATGGCTGGCACCCAAATTCTCCCACTGCTTTTGGCTTTTCTAATATGCACTATTCCCAGAAAATCAGGTAAAAATTTGGGAGGGACTAGATGCATCAAATTCTATCAGGAGGGTAACAGATGAGAGAAAATAATAATGAGACAGAGTTTAGAAAAGGGGGAGAAAAGGGTGGGAGAGATTAATTTTGAACAATTTTAGACTCCGTAAGAAAGGTGGAGATTAAATGCAAAATGGAGAGGCAGAAGCTGACATTAATTGCTTGTTCTATGCCAGTTTCTGTGCCAGGGACCTTCCCTGCATTATCTCATATATCTCTCACAATAATCCAGCTGGGCATGGACTACAGCCTCATTTAACACATGCAAAAATTGAAGGCTTAAAGAAGTTAAGAAAAGTACCAAGGTCACAGAGTTGGCAAGGAAGGAAAAGGGGACTCAAACAGAATCAGTTAGACTTCAAAGTCCTCCATGTTGTCACTGGGCATGAGTCCAGTGCAAGTGTTTTGATTACTGGGTAAGCAGAAGAACAGAAAGTGTTTCTCACTTCATATTTTACTACTGGCGAAGAAAGTTCAGAGGGAAGTGGGCCACGAGCTGGAAGGCATATATAAGCAAGTCCCTGAACAACCACTTACCTGAATATTTTATCAGAGGGCTGCTCTCCCAGAACCAGGTCAAAGCCTCTCTGAAATATTGTGTAAGGCCAAGGCCTAAAAGGAGAAACAGTCAATTAAATTCCACTCAACGAACACTTTTTATTTCCGGCGTCCTGCTAGGTTGTACAGCCCCAAAGCCCCTTAAGAAGTCCACTGACAGGAGTTCACGTGTGACCTTGAATCCTGAAATCTGACCAAGAAGGTCAATATAATAATCAGTGAAGCACAAAGTTTAACAGACACGAGAAAGGGCAGTACTTGGAGAGTGAAATCACATTAAGGTGGATCTTACATGGCCATAATTAACAATCCTTCAGATGTACATTTTCAGAAACTTAGTTTTGCCCTACTTAAGAAAGAAGCAAAACATGATTTCTTGGGAAAACAAGCCTTTGGAATCAGACAATTTCGTATCCTATATTCAAACCCTGTTGTGTGATTGAGCCAATTCTCTGTCACTGGGAGGATTACCTGCCCTTGTTGAGCCTAACTTCCTCATTTGTAAAATTAGGGTTAATGTAGCTGCCTCACCCAAGCTTATGAAGCAAACCTCTTTTAAGGCAAGGGCCACAATTCAGTGTCTCCAACACACTTCCCTCCCTCATGCAAAATGCCTTGCGGATTCTAGGTCTTTGATAGGTTTCACATGTCTTCAAGCATTTTAATGCTGCACACTCAAACAGAAGCAATAGAAGTATATTCAAATAATTCTTCACTGTAAGCCTTCCTTGTAAATATCTATTATACATAATACAAAGTCTTTTTTTAAAAAAACTATTTCTTTTAAATAGTGCATATGTTCTCACTGGTTTAGAGATCCTAACTCCACAGTGATTTACTGTTCAAACAAGGTGCAGCCCAGCCCAGGAATTGTGTTGAGTTACAGAGTTATTGTGCATACTGTATAGACCTAGGGGGTTTGTCTTGTGGAATGTAGGTCTCATAACAAAACCAACTATTGAGGATTTTACTATAGATATTCTGTTGTTTTCTAAGGGATGCACAAAAATGTCACTAATATTTGGAGGAGGGCTGATTTTAATATTAGGCATTGACCTAATGATTGCCAATGCAAAGGCTATCATTCAATAGAGGGCACTTAGAGAAATGTGTGAGTTGTTCTTGAATAAAACAATGCTCTGTATGATATGATGATCAGTGGACATTACTGGCATCTAGAAGCTACAGCTAGAATGGCTAGCTCAGTGTAGTGATCTGAGCACAACAAAAAGTTCTTCAAGCTTTTGTGCATCATCATGTTCATTTACTTAAGTGTTGAAAACCTGCTTATAATTTTCTAAGCATAGACGCTAACTCCATTTACACGTGAACACAAAGATTCTTGTATAGTATTAATGTCAGTTGATCTTTCAGGTACATAACAACTGTGCAAATCAAGGGAAGATTACACTCTCTATTATCAGTTTGATTCACCAATATAGCACAGCCGTATCAGTCTTCACATGTATCTTGTATTATACTGCGTATTACATTATCATGAGTCTATATAGATTCAAATGTCTGCCAAGTTTATTTTATCGATTGTAACAAAGTGCATATTAAACTGGTCATTGTATCATGATAAATATCTTATTTTTCAGGTAATTACTGTTAAGTATTATCTACATTAATGAAAGTAAGTATAAATAGACTTCACTGTATATGAATTTCATTTAAGGTGAATAAAAATGATTTTAAAATAGGGTATTGAGTTTGATAGATTTGGTAAGCACCAACATAAACCAATCAGCTAGCCAATTAACTCCACATGGGTGTTGGAAGGATAGGCCATTGGAACTACCTAAGGAAACACTAGGATGAATATGTTCAACTTTTATGCTAACCATTCATATGTGTTTCTGGGATTCAAGTTAACAACACCCTCAGCTTCAGAAAGTCCCCAAACACTATATTCTAAATAAGTCCTGCACCAGAGAAGCACCTCCTACCCCGATGTTCATGTTTCTTATGTACATTGTATGTGAACATGCAAAAGGAATCAGGACTCTGATTCCTTTTTTTTCTAAACAGTAAGTGGTTACATGAATGCTTACTGGCAGCTAAAAAGTTCATATCAATCCCATAAAAATCCAGAACTGATGAGGAAAAATGATCTGTGTTATCCTAGACACCCAGAAAAGGCAGCACAAGGAGAAGAATATGCAACTTCATCTTTTCTTTTTTGGGAAGAATCACATTTATTTACTATAAATTGAATAATTTATAAAAAACACACATTTTTGCCTTCAAGTCATCTGTAGTACTCAAAACTGGTATACTGTATAATTAGAGTGAGTTCCTGGCATGGTTCCTAGGTTATTTGAAAATACACTTTGTGGAGACAAATCTTAGGACTGGCATTGCTTACAATGTGAACAATTAACTGCAAAAATGGCACAAAGAAACCTGCATTCAAGACATAGTTAATGAATCAATGAGCTTGGAAACATTTATGAAGAACACAGCCATATGCTGCTTAATAGAGGTCAAAGAGACTTCCTGCTCCTGGTATTCTTGAAAGCAAAGTCAATTTCTATTTGAGGGGCACTGATATGCAACAGATTGTAACCTGATCGCATTTACAAGTACTCACATATAGTGGTTAGGACAACAGTTCTGGACTGAGGCTGCCTACTTCAAATTGCAGTTTGGCCACCAATCCCTGTGTGACCTTGTGCAAGTTCCTGGTCATTCTGTATCCTCTGTCCTCATCCATAATATGAAGCTGATGATTATAGTCATATCTACTTGGCAAGGTTGTTACAAAAAAGAACTAGTTAATGTAATTAAAATGCTCAGAACAGTGTCTGGCATTTAGCAAGTGCCACAGAAGCACTTATTAAATATGTTAAACTTACTAATTACCTGGATCAAATATAAATCCTGTAATAAAGGGTAATTTCCACATTTCTTTAGAAGAAGAAGTGCCTTGCCTTAAGGTGAAAATGCAAAGCCAAGCTGAGGCTTTGACTCAAGATTGTGGATTAATGGTATTTTCTGGAGAGGAGATCATGGGGAGTACAGGAAAGCAAAGCCTCCTCCCCACTTCTCACCCAAGGATCACCTCACAGGGCAGCTAGCTACACAATACTGAAGCTAAATTCAAAGAGAGAGAGGAACATATTGTGATGCAGCAAGAGAAATCAGGGAGCTGCAGATTTCACCAGCGAAGAAATAAAAGAGAATTCACTGATTTCCTGCCCACTAGGTAGGAATGTTGTACCTGAGAGAGATGAAAATTCTTACTTGATTTATTTAGCAATATTTATGGAGGCCTACTGTGTGTGAGCTGTGATATTGACCAATGGGTATTGGAATAAAGAGATTCTTGCCCTCAAAGGAACTTACAGTTTTTCTGAAGAAATACCTCTTGGCTCTGACAAATAGAAGAGAATGTTAAAAAAGAGAACTGAGGTAGAACCAATACTCTAAGCAGTGTTGGTGGATGTTCAGTGAATCATCGTGGTGCAGAGAAGGTTGAGTGTTGGTAGTACGTGGAATGGTAGTGTGAGGGGGCCTCGCTTATGTTACTGGAAAAGCTGCAGAGTAACACAAGAAAGGCCACAGTAAAATTAATGAAGAGCAAGGCCTAAAAACACCAAAATACTTTGAGGCAGAATCTGTACATCAGAAGAGGCCATGGTAATACAGGCCCAACAGCCAGGAAGACACACATGCAAACTGTGTGTGCTGAGGACTCTCAGTAATGTTTTCTGTTTTGTCTCTTCTTGTCTCGGGCAATATCCACAGATTATCCAGTCTTCTTCA
Source organism: Cavia porcellus (assembly GCF_034190915.1). Lineage (NCBI taxonomy): Eukaryota > Metazoa > Chordata > Mammalia > Rodentia > Caviidae > Cavia > Cavia porcellus. The sequence goes on along the minus strand of NW_026947512.1, from coordinate 9,219,268 downwards.
TACACTGGAAATTTCTAAGCTTTCAGTTTCTTTCCCCAACTTCTCCTCCTCCTCTTCCCTACAGCACATTAGCAATTGATTTTCCCCTTTATTGAGGATGTGGCTTTGACTTTCTATTTGGCTTTCTCCCTGCATACTTGGGTATTTCTTTCACTATGTAACACTGATCCAACTGAATGAGTGAGGTGCCCAAAAGGCAAGCCCGCCAGGCATGGGACCAGATACTCCTTTCACAGGGTTCTCTCTCCTTGCAGAAAGAGGCTACTACCACTCTACCCAGGAATCTGCTGTGAGCTGCACCTCGATCCAGTGCAAGCTCCAGTCTTCTACCTAACTGACAACTAGAAACAGCTCAAAAGCTATTGGGCTGCATGTCAGGTGATAAGTTGCCTGTGGAGGACTATCACCTACAGGCAGGAAGAGGAACAGAGATGATAGACAGGTAGATAGATGGTGAGATGGAGAGAAAGTATAAGAGAGAACACAAGCACATACCTGTCTATAGATGTATTTATGGGGGGGCACATCTAGTATAGAGGCAATAGTTTAGCCAGAGTCCATGATGCATAAAATGTGTCATGGTGGGCTCTTAGAAACCAGGAAATTTTTCTGAATTTATATATTCCTCTACCTATTAATAAGGGGAGCATTTTATAAATGAAAATAATTTTCCATAGTGACATGAAAGAACATCTTTTCAAGCCTAATTGTGGTCTACAATAGGCTAAACTTCCAGTAGAAGCAGAGCTTCTGCCCACCTATTCAACACACTTTGGGGGCCAGGTATAATGGATATACTGTCCTCCACTGGGCCCCCAAAGTGTGAGAGTCTTTGGGCACTGTTCCTTCTCTGAACTAGGTGCATGCATTTGCAAAAAGTGAGCAATGAAACAGAGAGACAGAGGGTCATTAAAAAGAATGCCTTCTGGAGGAAGGTAACTTGTAAGATATACACTAGAACAGGTGACGAGGAAAATGGTAAAACTGACTTCCAGCTACGCATTTGGCTGAACTCTTCCATGCCTCAATTTACCCTAATGGTAAGAGGCAGAGATGATTATGTGCTACTACCTTCACAATCAGTACCAGTTCTGGGAGAAATAAGTGCCTGAAATGACAGATCTCTGTATTACCTGGTAAACCCATGTCTTTATCAGAAGTAATATAGATAATGATAAATAATGATGTCCAAAATTTCTATGGGATGTTTTAAGGTGTTGGGTGCTTTGCAAATTTTTGAACATTCCCCTAGAACATTCCCCTACCCCTTCCAATTTGCTTGAATAATTTATTTTATCCTGCAAATTTAACTCAAAAATAACTTCCTAAAGCAGGCCTTTCCTGTAGCTCCAAGACTGGAATACATTCACTTGTTATAGTGTCTCGTAGCAGCCTGCACTTCCTTTGTATACCTTTGTATAACCTATAACTGTGTTGGTATACTAAACAGTATTTCTCCCTTACCATACATAAAGACCATCATTGTGAGTGCTATATATCCTCAGTATCACCTAGGAGGGTGCTCAGTAAAGAACTTGGAAGTATTGCAAATGAGGCTGAGGTTTGAACAGACCTCAGTTTCAGTCCTGGATAAAGCTCTCATTGATCTATCTGACCTTAATAAGACAGTTGAAGTCTCACAACTTCAGTCTTTCCAAATATAATGTTGGAATGCAACAGTGCTTAGAAGGATTAAATGCTGATCAGATGGCAGTACTCAGAGCTCATCTGAGGTTCACGGTCAGGGTTTTAAAATGAAACCAATCAGTGTGGTCACCAATGACATTCACCTGTGCAAACAGGAATGGAGACCTCGGGTGAGTTTAACTAGTGTCAAAGTATTTGGTGGATGACATAGGACCTAGGACCCTGGCATGGACACAAATACATCAATACTTTGATTCCCAGCATGTACATATATAATTAGCACAGTTGGTGCACATAGAATGAACTCAACAAATATTAGCTGTTATCTATTATAACTGATGCTGTTACTATATGAAAAATGCATTTCTAATGTTACATTGTAAAAGTAAATTATAATGATCATGATACATTTTACAAATTTTGTTATCTTTTAACAATGTGACTCTCATGTAAAATAAAATTAAATATATAATAGTGTTATTAATATACTATGGTTTACAAAACTTATTACAGTACAAGACACACTGTTATTAATCTTCCTCAAGATAACTCCCCTCGTGTCAAACACACTTATCCCCTTGTTCTTGTTACTTTTTGAGTCAGTCCTGAAAGTCCTAATATGGAAGAATCCTTGTGACTAAAAATATGGTAAATGTTACTTCTGAGTGCCATCCAGTAGGAAGGCAGGATTGTAAGAACATGGCAATGTCCCCTCATTCTCCTTATTCACCAGATCTGCCACCTTATGACTTCTGACCCTTCCTAAAATCAAAATGACCATGAAAGGTAAATCTTTTGAACAGAATCAGGACATTGAGGTAGCCATGGCTGCATGATTAAGGAAATACAAAAATGAGAACTTCCAGAACTGCTTCAGCAAGTAGCAAAAATTATGGAATAAGCATGTTTGAAGTGAGCAAGAGTATTTTAAAAGGGGTAAAACGTGATGCGTCTTTTACTATAATAATGTTTCAAAAGTAAACATTTACCCATTCACTGTATTTGTCTGTCACATCTCATACTACTAGGTAGACAAATTCATTTAGTTGTTCTCATATAGAAAACTAACATATTTGTAAGTAACTACTAAAGTAGGTAGACCGGTATAAGCTCAGGAGCCAGACTGAGTGAGTCTGAGGCCTGGTGCTATCAGCTGTTAGCTTCATGACTTTGGTGAGCTTCATTTCTTTATGCCGTCAGATGATTCTGTGCATTCCTCCTCCTTACTCTACTTTCCCTTCTCTATGTCCTTCAGAGACTGGACCACTCCCCTCTAATACTTCTCGATAATTTTAGGAACTTCACTGTCCACTGAGATAACTGTTATGACTTGTACCTAGATGCCTCCCCAAACCTCATATAGTCCTAAGTAGGGCTCTGCAGAGGGGGCTGGATCTAGGCTGTGTAATGCTGGGATTAAGGGTATGATACTGGCATGAAGGGTGCATGACTACTAAATTAGTTCACTGATTGGTTTAGCATAGTTCTGGCTGGGAATAATGGCAAAGCTCACCTGGCTATGGGTGGCACCACCCAAAAGGATGACAGGGATAAAAGGGATAAAAGCTGTTGCTTCTCCTGTTACCATTGCTTGCTGCTTGGTGCCTTCTGCCCACCCTGCCATGCTATGGACTGTCTCCTCTGTAATGCCCTTTTATGATGCTACACTGACCTAGGGCCAGGTGTCTATGGACTGAAACCTCCACAAACAGTGAGCTAACTAAACCTTTTCTTCCTTAACTTGTGGGAGTCAGGTATTTTGTTTCAATAATGAGGAAAGTATGGCAACGATCCTTTCAGTACTCAATCCACTCAGTTCCTTGTCCTTTCTCATTAAATAACTCTATCCCCACTCCTCACTTCTGTGATCACGTCCCAGATTATTAATATCTGCAGCCCTCTTGGTCTTGATTTCAGGAATTCCAATTTCTGACCATCATCTTCCACCATTCCATCTCATATTTTCTAATGCCACAACAATTTTCTACTCTCTTGGGATAAATAGTCCATTCTTACAACCTATCGCTGTTTTCCTGATTCCCACCCATCTCACATACTCTCTTCTACCTTAAAACAGATTAAATTCTGCCATTCATTGTTGTGATCATTTCTTTCATGTAACCTCACCTCCCACACTTCTCCACTACTTCCTCAGACTTGTCTGAAACACTCCAACTCTGGTTAAACTCAAGGACACTGTGGTTCCTCTGTGTTTACACAAATGAACATGGTTGAACACCATACTGATTGGTCTCATTGTAAACCTTTCACTAATAACTTCAGGTGGACTCTGAATACTGCCTACTAATCCAACTGCATTTTCCTCCTCCATTCATTTTCTCTCTTAAATCACCATTTCATACACTCTTTCTCCTCAAGACTCTGACACCTCCTCCCCCATCTTCACCCTCAGCTAATAATCTGCTTCCTACACAACTGAGAAAATAGAGGCAATCAGATTCCTCCACCTCATCCACCCACCAGCATGCCCTCTTCCATATTACTCAGGGCTCCTTGTGATAATTAGGCATGGAAACCTTACATTTCTGACTGCAGAGCTGCCATCTCAGCTCGCCCTTTTGCATCTTATAAAGAATAGGAAGTAGGGATGATCTCTAGATGAAAGTTACCATTTCTCTAACTTCCTTCTGTTCCTAGGACCTCAAACCAAATAAGAGAACCAGAGAACCCCAGTTTCTTCATATGCAAAGTGATAATCATGTGGTGTGGTATGTGTTACACAAATTTGACATTGTTGAACAAAGTATACATAAATAAATCTCAGATCCTTGCAAATCTTTGGCTAAAAATTTTTAATCAATCTTTTTGATTGCTTTTACTGTATAGTTTATGTATGTGCACGTGTGTGTGCTTTTCAGAAACTATGTCATTTAAGGATAGAATAGTGAAAAACTGACACAATTTCTTCCTCTGGGTGGCTCAGTGATCTCAGCTAAATAATAGTATCCATCTTATCAATTGCACTGGGCTGCAGCTTTAAGTATTTACAAATAACTTTCAGTGACCTTGGGATATAGCAAGTTTTAAATAAATGTTGACTATTATTACTCACATGTTAATAGGAATTCTGGTTCTAAATGCAAAAAAAAAAAAAAAAAAAAAAAGGATTTTTGCTGCCTGAAGAAATTTTAGAGGTATATAAAATGATTTTGAGAAATATAATAATGAACAAAATGCTGCAGTTTTCTCCAAGATTTTGGAATTTAGGGATACAAACTTGTTCTCATGACTGGCAATAAAGACAAATTCATGCATAAAATACATTTTTACAGAAATACAGAATTCAGAGTTAGCCTTTCTGTCAACAAAAAAGCCAAGAGATGAAGGGAAGTAATGAGCTAATTAGTATTCAACACACAAGCCTTCAGTATCTTGATTTCCAATATCTGACTTACGGGGACAAAGTCCAAACACACCTTTGACTTCAGGGACATCTGGAAGGCAGAGGCAGAGTCCATCTGTCCTCTATGTGGAAAGTTGGCCCAAATTTGCAGTGCCTCTGTATATTTTGGGATCAGGATTATATAAGACAACATGAGAAGAAATCTTGAATGAGTCAGAAAAAGCTGGTAATAGTAGCTGCTATTTATTGAACATTTCCCATGTGTCGAACAAGCACAGTGATCAGGGCCATCTATGTTAAATTTCACAGTGATTGGAAGCTGTACAGCCATATACCACTATGTGGTTATTATCATTACACTGCATAAGTAAACAAAATTTAGCAAGGTTAGGTGCCTTGGTCCATGTCACACGCCTAGTGCTCTCTGCCACACCCTGCTCTCTTCTCTTACCATCACAGACAGAAAGCCTTCTCATCACAGACAGAAAGCCACTGGATAAAATGTATGTGACAGCCTTAGGTCTATACAAGCTGGGTGCTGACCTGGCTTGCTATCCATTGGCCTCTAGGGGTAGAATGGGTGGTTTAGAAGTTGTCTGCAGCATGCAGGAAGAATCACCTGCTGCCTCGCCTGTGATTTTACAGGGAAATTCTAACATGTCTCCTGTTGTATTGAAGTCACTTGTTTCTCTTCTTCTTCTTCTTCCTGAAATGTTCTCTCACTGCTGCATAGCTACTGAATCTCCTTTATTGCTATATTTCTCATAAGTGACATCTAACAGAATGGTTCTCAAACTTTGAGATATATCATACGGACATGATGATCTTAGTTTTTTTCGGTTTTCTCATTCAGCACATCTAGGTTTGAGCCAAACATCAATATTTTTAAAGTGTGGTGGATAATTCTAAAGCACACAAGAGGGTGATAATCACTCATTTGACCCCCTTCACCAATCTTTGTAGAACAGTATAATGTTCTGTAAAATACAGCTGCCATAAAAACAGAAATTGCAAGGTAGCCTATGGAATCATAGGAACCCAATTTTTAAAAATTTCTTACAACTATTTAGAGATGAAGCACACTGAGTTCCTTCCTGTCCCTCTTTACTGATGAAGTGAAATATCTCAAACCTCATTACAGTGATATAAGGTGTACATTTGTTTTTATCTAAACTGTCATTTCTTTAAGCATTTCCTTTAAAACAATATTACGTAGAATTGAGATTTTCCTGCCTTTATCGATGTTCTGAAAGTAGAGATACCTATCTCTTACTTATATGTAGTCATGTCATACGCAATCACAAAACTCAGACTGTCACAGGTGCAAGATTTCTTTTGGATTTAGGAGGTTGGGTGACTGGTAGGAATTAGGATTACAGCCTTCTTTCTTACTGTCCCAGTACCTGTTGCAGATATTAGAGCAGACAGAGCCACCGGAAACAAAGTTCTTTGTGGGCCATCACTGAGCCTCTAGTGACACACACAGACCACCCCAGGTTGTTTTCACTATGCTCTGAAATCACAGTTCCATGGTCTGGATACAAATCTCTCACTAGGTGCATGAAACTAACAGAACTGAAAGATTCGTAACCTTTTCAAGTCTCATTTTCCTGTGGATAGGTGATAGTAGTAACTTCCTGTTACAGCAATGTAAAATGAGTAAATGAATGAATAAATAAATGTAGTTTCAGTACTGCTGTGGATTGAGAACTGATGGTCAACTGATGGACTGAATCAGTGTGGTGCAGAGTGTAGATGGCCCACCTCAGGACTGTTGCCAGAATAAAAAGGAGACCTAGAGAGGAAGAGTAGCATTGTGAGTTCTCCTAAGTGTTGTTGCTGTTTGGAGCTGTTGGTTCTTTGGATCTGCTGATTCTCCTGGAGGAGCTTGTGATCCTGGCTTCCCTGATATGAATTCAGTTGTTATCTTCCTAGGAGCTCAGGACCTTTTTGCTAAGAATGGCTACAGTTCATTGTGGGGAAGCTTTGGAGGAGCTGAGGACCTCGTTGTTGTTGAGGATGGCTGTGGTACTTTTTGGGGGAGCCCTGATCCTTATTTTGAGCATTTCTTCTTGGCTCCAGTGCATAGCCCTCAACTTACTGGCACATATCCTTCACTCTGCTGGTGTAGACATTGTAGCTTTTACTGCTGACCTTTGGGCCTTCGAAGTGCAGATCTATGAAACAGACTTGCATGAGTCATTGTCCTGGGCTCTAGGGCACCAGTTGGACTCATGAGGGGCACTGTCATGGGTTCTAGGTTTTCAGCTGAACTCATGCAGGTTATTACTGTGGAATCCAGGCCCTGGAATGGTCTTTAGTTTGTGGACAGATTTCCAGCTCTTTTTGTGTTTAACTCTTTGGGTGACTATAAATTATGTGTCCTATATGCAATTGTGCTTCTTGCAACCCCTGACTGCAACAAGTTCAATGAATGAAATGCTGTTGTCAATTTTTAAATGTAAGCTTCCTTTCCCCATTTCTCTCCAGGTTCAGTATCTAAAGGCTTAGCTGATTTTTACCCTGAGCTAATGCATCAGGGTCTCAAATGCGGTTCCCCTGAAAGCTTGTTAGTCTTGCTTATTCCTGTCTGTGGGCATAGCCTGCCATGTGTCCCTGACACCCATCTTTGCTCACAAGTGAACAGGACCAGTGCCTGGCAATGAATCTACGAAAATCCATTCCTGTGCAGGAAAAACAGCTCAACATTTCTTCACAGCAGAATGTGACCTCCGAACAAAGAAGGATACCAACCGGGGAATTCCTCCCCCAGCACATCTTATTTCAGCTAGAAAGCAAGAGAGTAAACAGCACTAATGTAAGAGGAGGAAAGAAAAAGGGGCAAAGCATGTGCAGTAACAGATACAGCTTCCTGCATTTCTATAATTTTATGTCAAGGAAAACTGACAGGGTAAATAAGCCAGAGAAGAATCAAACATCCATCACAGAACTGTGCTTGTATAGAGCTTTTATTCTTTCCTGAAGTCTTTTCTATTTACTAATTTGTCCTCATTCAACATATACTCAGCAAGTTTCACTTTTAATTGAACCACTCATTCATTTATTCATTTATTTATTTACTTGGAAAATATTAATTAAGCAATTGCCATGTTTAAAAAAAAACACTTTGCTAAACACTGTCAAGGGACACAGACATAATTAATACATATTCTCCCCCATCCATGATTTCATTAATGCACTAAGTCATTCCTCAGGCCTCTATTATGCACCTCTCATGAGCCAGTCACTGTGGAGGATGCACAAATAAAAGGCTAGGTGTGTGTCTTGGATCTGGTGAGATGGGGGAAAAATGATAAGTAAACAAACCAGGGCGCTTAGTTTGTCAGTTCTATGGATTGAGTAGGTAAAAGGGTCTATTTATTGTACAGAAACTAGTATGCAAATAGTAAGAGCTTTTTATTTGCTATGTCACTTAATTCTCATTAAAATTCCAAAGCACAGCTGTTATTATCAGTTCCATTTAACAGATGGGATAAGTGAGGCTTAGAAAGTTAAATAATGTTAGGCAAAGTTTCCCTGTTAATCTGGGGCCAAGTTAGGGCTCTAACTCCTGCTCTCACACTTCGGAGGGCTTGTGATGACCTGTGGGAATTCCCCCAGGCAGCGCTGCAGGAGAAGGAAGCAGAGTCCCAGAGCTGCCCTGGCTGGAGCACCTAATGAGGTAAGGACATCAGATTGCTCCCAGGCAGAATGGCCGAGATTCCAAGTGACATGGAAGCGAGTGGGTTCAGTGGAAAAAAAGATCGCATCTGGTGCCAGCGCTGTGGAGAGTTTCCTGCAGTAAGTTATTTCAGATAAGCTTTGAAGAATGGGCCTGGTGTAGGCATTTGTGCTGGGTGAGAAGGCTTATTACACAATGAACAATGAGGACAAAGCCTGGGGCTAGGTGGACATGATGGGACATCAGAAGCAGTGACAGGTCCAGTCTATCAGCAAGATAAGGCCCAGTGTGTTGGGGGGGAATCACAGCCATATCATGGTGCTATTAGAAAGAAAATCTGAACCTGGGTGGTCAACGGGGAGCCACTGATAGGTTCCTAACAGAAGAGCAATAGCATCAGGACTTGGCTCCTGGGAAAGCAGGATAAATGGGTTAGAGGAATACTCACACACAGAGGAGCCAGTAGAGCATCATTTTGTAAGTGCAGCTTTTAAAGACAGTAATTAGGGCTGACTTGGGTGGATAGATATGCATTTGGGAGAGAAAGAGCCTCTTTAGGCAAAGTCTCTGGGCAGCTACTTAAAACAGTGGGTGAGGAATAAAGCAGTGGTTTGAGATGGGCTTAGTATTTATAGCTGGAAGTACCAGGACAATGGCTTAGCCATGAACTGAAACCAGTAGTTCCAGTGTGTGTGTGTGTGTGTGTGTGTGTGTATGGTGTATGGTGTATGTGTCGGGGAGTAGAGGAGGGGTGTTGAACTGAAAAGGCTGGGTTTTAAATGACAGCCTCTGACAAGACCTGCAGCCAGTAACGAGACAGGCAGGGTTGGTATCTAACAGGGAGGACAGGACAGATGGAAACTGGGACTGAAAACGGAGGGTCCAGGAACAGGAGTCACGGTTGTAACAACCCTGATGATCAATCGCTTAAGATCCTTAATTTATAGGTAAGTTTACTGAGGCTCAGAGGCTAAATTAATAACGTTCATACAGAAGACAAACAAGACACAGTCACTCGTCAATTCAGTCCTTTAGCAAATATGTATTATTCAGCAATTGGTATGGGTCACTCTGTATCCTCGTGACAGAGGGGTGAGCAGAGGCAGTGATGGCAGGGTTCTGTTTCACACAGCTTATGAAGGTATAATTTTACCACAAGAGTATCTGATAAAAGAAGCATGGACTTTGAGCATGTGAAATCAAGGAGAACCTCTTGAGAAGAAGGTAAGGGAGAGGGTCACATCACCTTCCTCTAAATTGGCCATCAAACCTCCTGCATGACACAGACCTGTCTCCTAGCAAACTTCTCCCACTGCTTAGTGTGACAGCACCATGGTGTCTGACAGGTCCTAAAGTGGCCTCTATGTCCTTCTTTCGGGCCCTCCATGGTGCTCTGGTCTGGAAAGTTCTTTCTCTCCCTTTGGACCTGGCTGGTCCATTCTTATCTCTCTGTTTCAACTCAGAGAGACCTTGGTTCCCAAATTTCAAGTTAACCCACTCCTTTCTATCGCTGGATCACTGTAATTTTCACCATGTTAGCATGTGCAATGTATTTATGTTCTGATTTATTCTAGTGACTCCCTCCACAGACGGTTAATCCCTTAAAGGTGGGCACCTGTGAGTCTTTATCACCACTGTATCTACAGCCTGCAGCAAAGCTCAACACACAGCAAGATCCTCAGGAAACAAACAACCCTGTGACAAGTTATTTTGGTGACTATAAATTAGTAGATATAATTATGAGAAAGAGCAATTTCTAGAAAGAATGGAAAAGAGATTGCGTGCACATAACAGTTGAAAAGGGAAGAGACAGAGATTGCCACATTATACTTAAAATTGCAGGGTAATAATTATAACTCCAACATCAGCAATACTCTTTAAGAAACTGACAATAAAAGCAAAGGCAACATACATATGCATTTTGTTTATGAAACATAGTCAGCAAAAGTAAATATGAAGATAATATGAAGAATTAAAAGACAAGGACTCCTTTGACACTCGAATACGGGCTGGAAGATGTGTGGGTATAACAGAAGATGTAGAAATGACTGGGGGTCAAAGACAGCAGACATGAAAATAGTGAGGTAAAGAATTCATGTGGACACTAGAACTGGGGCACCGAGGACACAACCATTTCAGACGGCAGTAAGAAAGGGTAAAGCACAGGAGAAGTGACAAGCATGATGGAGGAAGGGGAGGAGCTCATGCACATGGTTTCCACCGCATTACATTGGATTGAGGCTGAGGAATGAGAGTGAGGGGCTCAGAGAGAGAGAACCACGTATCCAGGGAGACTCAATTAGTTGTGGGCGCATGACAGGAAATAACTAAGAAGATGACCCTTGTTGGATTTCCAGAATGAACGCCACAACCAGTTTCTATGGATTTGTCCAAGCTCTAGAAAACTGCACGGTAGCATAGTCCTAAGCAGAAAGCCATTCTGAGCAATGCATGGGAGCACCAGGCAGGAAGCAGAAGATAAAAGGCACAGAGGCTGGGGTATCTACAAATGTGTTTTAGAAACGACTTTTTAAAATGTCTAGGCTCACTGAGGAAGCTGTAAAACCAGAATTAACAAGGTGGGCCTGACAGATACAGAGAAATAATGTCAAGGAATGGGGTTTGCGGAGGGATGGATGGGACAAAGGACAGCTGGGGAGGCTGTGGAGAAGCTCAGGACACAAAAGCTAAATGGTGGGATGTATTAGAGCTCCAACCACACCCAATGCTTATCTGACAATGTGAATTTGTTTGAAAATAAGGTCTTTGCAGACACAGTTAGTTAAATGAGGTCAGACGGAACTAATGTGAGCCCTTACTCCAGTGTGAGTGGTGTCTTCAGAAGAAGATGGCCAAGTGGAGACACTGACACACACGGAGACAGATACGGAAAGTTACGGGCAGGGATGCCAGTGATGCATGCACAGGGCAAGGAGCACCTGGGGACTTGAACTGAAAAGGAAGGATTTAGAGTTTTGGTCTCCAGGGCTGTGAAACAGGGACAGTTCTGTTGTTTCAAGCCATCTAGTCTCTGGTCCTTTGTTATACAAACCCTAGGGTGTTCATGTACTTGGTAAAATGTTCTCAGTGGAAGGATATTTGGGGTGTTATAGATGCCAAAGGAAAGGTGTCTGTTGGGAACTGGAGCCACTGCAGGCTCTTCAGGGATGTAAGAAACTCAAGTCTGAAAGATAAATATGAATTGATTTGTTAAATAGTGGGAAAGCACAGTCCTGAGAGAGATAAAGCCTGGTATTTAATGACAAGGATTTACCATAGCAGGTGACTCCATCTACCTGGAGGCCAACAGCTGGCACACAAGCCTTAGAGGAGGGCAGAGGTAGGCAGAGCAGAAGGCTTGGATGCAAATTTAAGGAGTTCGGACTTTGTCATGGACGATGATGGAAAACTGCTGATTTTAAGTAGTGGAAGCAGGACATGTGGGTAGGAGGCTGGAGGTAATCCTCATGCATAAAGAAGAGGGCTTGAGGGAAAGGAGCAGGGACAGAGGACAGAGGAAGCAGCATGGCCATTACTTGGTGATGAATTAGATATAAGGGCACAGAGAAAGAGAAAGGCCAAGTGACAGCTAGGTTTTTGGTTTAGCCTCAGATGCTAGCAGCTCCATTCATGTGCCATCGAATCCAAAGGAGACAAATGTTGAAAATTAAGAGCTTGATCTTTGGATACATGTAGTATGAATTGTTTAATGGGGATAGGGAGGAACTCATGAGAGGCAAGAAGGCAGAAATCTGTGCCTGTTTTGTTACAGAAACTAGAAATAGTCTTCAGCAGTAGAGTTAGGAAGGAACTAAAAGGACAATGGGCACAAAATGGAAGAGACAAGACCACGAAGCAACTAGTCAGTACAATGGCTCATCCCAGGATGGCCCAAGACAATGTCTCTATAAATTTCTTTCTGGAGCTGGAGAATCTATCAGAGAAGTCCTGAGAGTAATGTGGATTTTCTTACTAATTGACTCCTGTGGGAAAGAAATGGGAGAAAGACAAAGAATAAGATTCTAAAACCATGGCTTTTATTTTGGGATGTATTGAGGCCACCAAACTGAGGGGCAAAGAAGTCAAGATAAGGACTCTAAGGACCCACCAGTCATTGGTTACTGACAGGCCACTAGGAAAGCAGTGGTTTCCTAACTTCAGTGTATGAATCACCTACAGGACTTACTAAGATGTGAATATTGAGGCCCCACTTGCAGAGTTTCTGAGTCAGTAAGTCTGGGGCAGGCTGAGGAATTTTCCTTTCTAACTGGTCCTCAGGTGATGCTGAATCATAGTTTGAGAAGCATTGTACTAGTGGTTTTAACCACCACTGGCCTTAGACTCACCTAGGGAACATGAAACTCCTAGGAACTTCAGATTAGTAGGATTCAAATGTCCTGTCTGGTAGAGAACAGAGTAGCGCTACACTGTGCCTGGCACTGTGATACAAAACTTGGGGACACAGCAGAGGGACCTCGCTTGGCCCTTAGGAGTTCACACTTGAGATACTTTTATGTAACACAAAAGGGAATAGAGAGGTGACAAAATGCAGGTTGAAGCTGAAGGGAATCAGCTGCGGTGGGTTTTGTACAAGTAGATTATAATAGAGAAAAGGTTGGACTTTTCTACATTTGTAAACGGAGAAGAGAGCAGCGATGATGCTGAGGTGGGTGAAGTTTGATGATGAAAGCGGAGAGCTCCAGCCCAGCAGGAAGAGAGAGATAAACAGTGAGTGAGCATGCAGTTTGCTGGGATAAAGCAAGTGGTTTCATGTGACAGATGCCCCACAGCCATGGAAGGCAGAGGTGTGGACACTGGGCGCACGGGCTGGCAGGTGGCGGGCAGGGGCCACCATTCATGCCAAACCGAAGTCCTGGGCCACGCAGGGGGTTCTGAGGAGTCCCGGCGGATGTCATACACTCTGCCTGACATTCCCCCTGTCTCAATGGAGTCCGAATCTCCCCTGAAAATCATCAGGCTTGCACTCCTACATTTTCTTGCTATTTTTCATGTAAAAGAGAGATAAGGAAAAGCAATTCTGTGCTTTGCTCTTGTTAGACTCGCAGTAGATTTCAATCCCCCTTACTTATTTATGGGCCTATTTTTCCCAAGTGCTTCTTTTCCCTGGTATGTTTGTAAACACCATTTTTATTCCTCTTAATCGTCTTGGCAGCATTAACTCATTCTGCCTTTGCTGCCTTTAACTCTCTCTATGAAGAATGTTCACAAACATAGTTAAAATTCATCACCTCTTTTTAGTTTTCATTGTTTTCTTCCAAAACTTTTTCTGATTTGGGGTTTGGGGATATTTCCTTACACAGGCCATTTTTTTTTTTTTGTATTTTATTTTAGTTTTGCTGAAGGCATCTCAGATGTCAGCTCAAAATATATTTTCAACAGTTGGTGTCTTAGCGGCCCTGTACTGTGTGCACCCCTCCGCCCACCCCCCTCTCTGACCTTGGACTCTGGAACGGTGGTAGCCAGCTGCAGGCTTCTGGACTGACAAAAGGTTTCAGATTCCTGTAGCTATCTCTCATCCATCTCCCACTAGCTTCAATTTTACTCATACAAATGACAGCTGCTGGACAGTCACCACTGGATTGTGTGGCTGTAGAAGAGCCTGACCAGAACCTAATACATTTTGTCAAGCCCACTGCAACTGGAGGCTTCAGGAAGTCCAATGATTGTAACAGCCCAGCCAGAGGCAAAACAGAAAGAGAGGGCCGCGGAGGCTCTCCTCAGTGCCTGGTGAATACTATGAATGCTCTGCAGTTTCTTGGGTCTTCTAGCATCCTACAAGATGGGTCTTTATTCTTCCTCCACACCACTGGTGCAGCAGCTGAGAACAAAAAAGCCCAGGCTCTGTAATTGTTCAGACCAGACAGCAAGAAGAATGGAGTGTTCAAAAGTGCTATTCTGCAGCGTTTGGCTTTTGATTTTCTCTCTCGCTCCAATATAAGTGATGGGGGATGGTAAGCATAGCTCTGGGGAGAAGGGAAAGGGAGGCCTTTACCTCAATTAGTACCATCCAGAAATGAAAACTATTGTCTTGTAAGGTAGTGAGGTTGCCACCATACTGAAAGCTCAGAGGCTAGACCCTTTTGGAAGTGCTTTGGAGATGATAACAGCCTCTAGGGAAGCACTGGACTCTCGAGATCATGAAATCACAGGACTTGGAGACCGCATCCTTCACTGCAAACCTTCTGCTCCACAGAGTGATTGCAAGCCGCTGTCTGCAACATTTCAGAAACCTCAGGGGATGGCGTCCTTGCTCTATCCTGGGGCAGAGCAGTCTATTTTGAGATGGTATTGAACATTCTTCTTTTTTTGAAAATTTGAACTAAAATCTGCTTCTCTCTAATTTGTACCTATTATTCCTGGACCTGCCTTTCTGGGGCAAAATAGATCAAATCCAACTTTTGTGCTATAGTTGTTAGCACATCCTCCCTTCACTTCTCCTTGAGGCCGAATCTCCAGGTGCTCTATTCAGACCTGCTACATGGCTAACCACCATAGTCACTCTTATCTGGAGTTCTCTGGTTTGTCACTGGACTAATACACTTATATCTTGAAACCTAGGATTGATCAGATCAGCCCAACAGGAGCAAGATTCATGTAAGCCTCCAGCCCACCTTTCATAAACCTTTCCTGGAGAAGCTGGTTTTATGTGCACACCACTGAGCACCCCAACATCAGCCGTGGCTAGGGAAAAGCTGCCATGCTTCCCACAAGTCTCACACTTGGAGCAAATGGCATGAGAGCAACATGTTCTCACCATCCCATATTGCTCTGGGGAAACTCTGGGGTACCCCAAGCATTCAACATTCCCAGCAAAGGGGGCTTGGCTGCTGATGGACCGGCCCCAGGCCCTCTCTGGGATTGGTCCTCAGTGAGCTGCTTTGCCTAATGGAGGTTCCTTCTCAGGAAGCCCATGTCAATGGCTTGTTGTTGTGGGAATCAAGGGTTTGATCTCCCAGCCTCCATGTGGAACAACTCTGCAGGGCCCTCATAGCTCTAGAACTTCCAGAGCAGGCTTCCTTGGTCACTGTGGTCCAGTCTGCTCCTCTCACTAACTCATGACATGCTCTTGAGAAGTCTCCCCAAAAAGCTTCCACCTGCAACTCTTGCCCCTGAGGCTGTGTCCTGAGAGGTAGGTCCACTACCCACACTCTCACCTCTTCCTCCACCTGTCTTACAAGAAACTGGAAGATGTTACTCCTGCAAAGTCATCCTCCTTCCTGCAAGCTCTCACCTTCTGCTTCAAACCCAGGAACTCTGCCCCATGGACAACTGTCTGTCCTGTAGGAATATCGCCTGCTTCGTATTTCCATCTCCTGGGCCAAACCAGGTAGTGATATCACAGTCTTTTCCTCCAGCGAGAAAATGCCTGTGGGAAGACTCAGCCCATTTGCCAGTTACTGGTAAGGGATAGTGTCACCATGTCCCTCTGTGGTCTTGTCTGCTTTCCCTGCTGCTCTGCATCCTCCTCTCCCATTGCTGCTCCACAACACGACACACCCACCTCCATATGTGTGCCTTTCTCCTACACCTAGCATGGATTTCCTTGACCTCAGCCCTCCAGGTCAAGGCAGCCTCTGTGTCTGTTCCTTACGCCCTTGTCTTTGTCCTTACTATACTCCTTGAGCTCTCTGGAATTCACATACACCTCACTCCTCTGTTCAGTACGAACAACCTTTCTACCTGAACAGGGACTGGGGGCTCCATCACCTGACCCTGTCACTCTGGCATAAGGCTAACTGGGTGGGGAAATTTACTTCAACCCATACCCTTTAGTCCTAGACATTTTATTGCTATCCTTTCTCTCTTTTCAGCTCAACTTCCGAATGAAAGAGATTTGGACATTTCTTTCCTTGCTGCAGTGACACCCCACTGTCTCCCCCAATCTACCAATCCTAAGAAACTCAGCAGGCCTATGAGCAGGGTGATCTGAGTGATGGTGGGAGCTGAGCCCTGATTCCCAGCACTGCCCAGAAGCTGTTATTGTATCTTATCCTTATAAAGATAAGGCCTGTCTACTTTTATGAACATCTTCTATTTTATTTTACCTTTACATTCATCTTCCACACATTGCTCTTCATATGTGTAGTCACTGTGCATAGAAGAATCAGGAGGGTGACAGAACTGTGGTCAGCTCCAAACAGGAAATTAGGATGACATTCTGAACCTAGGAAATGGCCTCTATTCCTTCATAAGAGGAATAAAAGGTCATTTCTTTTAAAATATGGTAAAGTAATAAAGAACACTAACACAAACAGGGAAGCAATCACCTTGACAGATCAAGACATTTTTACCCCACTTATGTGTGTGCATTGCTGAGGTGAGGTGGAGGGGATTACTGGTGTAGTTAAATGTAACATACTAAAGGTGCAGAGAACCTGAAGACATTCCCCACGTGTTTGCTTTCAGAATGAAACAAAATTTGTTTGGTAGCAGGGAGAATTTGGGAGCAGGGAGAATGAGGTAACTCAAAGTGTATGTTCTCCACCATTCTCATATACGTTATGCCACCAAGTCACACTGATTTTCCCTTCATGTCACTCAGTGTAGCCTCATTTAGTTTATAAGCCAGTTTATCTGAACTTAGAACCTGGCTCTGACAGGTTACCTGGGTGATGTTGAGTATGTTTTCCCTCTGAGTCTCATTTCTTCTTGGGAAAAGCAATGATAATCATATTCAGCTCATTGCATACTAATGATGAAATAGTATCCACCTCACAGATTGTTGCAAAGATTAAAGGGATTAATAAATTTACAGCACTTACAGTGGCAGGCACATGCTAAGCATCATGGCAGTGTCTGCTGTTATTATAATCATTTCCTACTGCCAATTGCCTGCTACTTTGGTTCTTGGATTGCTGATCTCACAATAATCAAATGCAGATATCTTCAGTGGGGGAGAGATTTCTATCCCCTATCCTGACTGAGCGATGTCTGGAGATACTTTTAACCATCAAAATTTGGCAGTGGGATGTTCTACATATGTAACGCAGAAAGGTCAAGAGCCCTGTTATATATCCTATAGTGCATAAAGCAACCCTAGCACAAAGGATTAACCAGTATTAACTGTGAATAGTGCTACAATTGACAAATTCTGATCTAATATGGGAGTTGTTTAATTTTTTCCTGAAATAATTTGGATAGTAAATATTTTTGACTTTGTAGACAATCCAGCCTCGGTTCCAGCTATATAACTCTGCCATGACAATAGGGAAGTAGCCACAGACAGCACATAAATGAAAGGATATTGTTGTGTTCCAATAAAACCTTACTTACAAAAACAGGTGCGAGGACAGATTTGACCTATGACCAGCAGTAGCAGACCCCGACCTGATGCCTCCGGTGCTGTCCTGTATTATTGCCTTCACTGTCTCCTCCCACTACACTTTATAGCTTCCTGCTACATCAAATCCAAGCCCTCGTTTGGAATTTAGTGCCCTGTGGAGTCTGAGTGTCTTTCTTTGCTCACTCCCCAGCCTCTCCTGTTGGATTCCTCCTGAACAAACCATGAGGATGTCCTCCTCTTACCCTGAACTCTGTTCTAAGAACTTTCCTTTAATGCACACGCTCCTATTCCCAGACTCTCTCTTTCTTTCTTTCCTCCCTCCCTTTCAACTGGTGTGTCTGATGGAGGAAGCAAGAGTCAGGAAGACACTGATGATATTTACAAGCCGTGAATTACCCTCTGGTAGGGCCACAGCTCTGGAAAAAGGAAAGGCAGTTAAGTGTGAAAGACATTTCTGAATGCAACAAAAAGGATTTGGTCACTAACAATATGTGTGAGAATGGGGGGGGGGAGGGTAAACATCAGGGTTCTATGGAGAATGACCCTAAACTTTTCATTGGGAGAAAGAAGAGTTGACCAAAATAACTGTGTTTGTTTCTCTGTTTGTTTGTTTGTTTGTCTGAGCTACTGGGAGCACAGGGTCTCTTGAAAAAAGCAACACCACCAGCACTGACAACTTTCTGTAAAGGCCAAGAATAATGGCAATTAAGAGCACATGTCAGAGTGGAGTCCACTCTAGACAGGTTAAGCTGAAATATCTTCTTGTGGTTGTTTTAAAGGTTCTCCCCAAGCCCATGAGATTATTGGGAATGAGAATGGCTGAGTCTAGCATTTGTGATTGGTTGGTTGTCTAGCGCTGGTATTGGTGATGTGAGTGGGACCTGCTGGCATGCAATATAAGAGAGGGAAAGAGGTGTGCTTTTCCCCTTTTTTCCGTTCACTCTTGTCGCTTCCAGCTGCCATGAACAGCTGCCCCTCTGAGATACCACTCTGCCTTGGAGCTAGCTAAGTTCCAAAACCTGTAAGCTAAATAAACCTTTTCTTCCTTCATTTGAGAGTCAGGTATTTTGTCACTTTTTGAGCCAAAAGTAACCAAGCCATACCTGTAGCAAATTCATTCACATATATCCACAGGCACTTGGAGATGGAGGCAGGAAAACACAAAGAGAAATTAGAATTGGAGATAAAGATGTGCAAAAAAAAACCAAACACATAGATCATGGTCAAGACTGTAGGATGGGAGATTGCCCCACAGAAATCCATAGCCCAAGTGTCATGTCAAGCGTCCAGGAAAAAGAAGAGGTTATGGAGAATATCATTGAAAACACCATCCCTTTCAAGTCCTCAAACATGTAGACACTGTCCAGGACAGTTTTATTATTGTAAAAGCTGAAGATTAAAGTCTTACTTCAGGTTACTTTCAAATTAATAGACATGAAAAAAAACCAAAAACAAACAAACAAAAAACTCCTATCCCAAGATGGTAACGCAATTTCCAAATGAATTTTTGACTCTTTCAAAAGAATTTGGTACTGGATCTAAACGTACATTCTATCCAAACCTAAAGGTTTCTGTAAATCTCCTTCATGTCAATTCCATCCTTGGATGTGAAGCTCAGAAGCAGCAATTATTCTGTGAAGGAACCAAAGTGATACAAATCCGTTTGCCTCTCTCTACTTTTCAACGACATTTTGGTTGAATGTTCTTAAAATTTTTCAGAGTCGCATCTAATAATTTTATGTGCATTCATATGCCTGACATCCAGTTCCAGGTCATGACTGTAAATGCAAGGACAATTTGCATAACTCACTGACAAAAGAAATCTAGATTCGGCATGAAGATGTGTAGCCCAGATGGAACTAAATGTTTGTACAGATACATTCTTCTGTCTGCTCAAATGAGGCTAAAATGATTGATTTCCTGTGTAAGGGACATTGGTTGTGCTAGTCACTGTTTTGTTCAAATTGCAAAGCTCTGAACAGTGGGATTAGCACGAAGTCTAACGATACGAAACATCTACAATTAGTATGAAACTGAGAAGTAAAAAGGGATATCCCCCCTCCCAGTTTTGATATGTCTTGGCCCTTTATGGAACCGGATTTGAGGATCTGCCACTGTTTTACTCAAAAGGGTTGTAAATGTGATGGAGGAAGAATATTATGATAAGAAGGTTTATTGTAGTGTTTGAGATTTGTGTTACCTTCTGATTGACTCCAGGTTTAGGTATTCAGTTTATTCTTATTTAGCATCTTTTTATCCAGTTGTCAAAGGCATTAGATCTAATCACTGCCACTTTCTTTAGAGAACAGTAACCTCTGTAAAGAGGTATTTTTCCTCCTTTTCAGTGGTGGGAAAAGAGCCAATTAAGCTACATCCTGCAGGGGTACAATGGCTGAGCCTACATAAACCTAGCAGCTCCATTAAAGTTTTGCATTCATATCCCCAGAAATATGAAGTAGGGAAAGATGGTGTCAGCCCTGCAGGTTTTAGAGGTTTACTTTCTGGTTTAAATGAAGAGTGTGTATAGCCCCCTCCATCCCATATATTTTCTCTCCCTTCCTACAGAGTTCAGGAGAGGAGGAAGAAGAGAAAAGAAAAGGAGAGGTTAGCCTGGACCATGATTTTTGCCAGTAATGGCCAAATAATGGCTCATTCCAGGAAGACAGAGAAAATGGGCTAAATTAGAAAACATTTCACAATGCTGGGCCTCAGTATCAAGTTGAGCCAAACTCAGTCCAGCACAGCAATTTCCCACCTCCCAACTGTTTCTGCTTGTGCTCAAAGCTCCAATTATATCAGCCTGAATGCTTCTCGTAAGACTACCACTTCTCCTGTCCTCCTTCCCTGCCCCCACCTTGAGCTCTCTCTGGCTCCGAAGGGCGTTTTGACTGTCAGTGGATTTGGGCTTCCTTCCCTCCTTTAGTTTTCTTGAGCTGCCTCTCTTTTCTCCAGCTTCCTTTATTAAAAATGCTAATGCTACCATTTTCTGCCTGGATTTCTGACAAATGCAGTAAAAAGAGCTGAGGATGGGAGGGAACTGGAGAGCTGGGATGATCTGAACCAAGGAGCAGCTTTTTATCTGGCTGTCCCTCAACTGATGCTCACATCTCAGCGCTCTGTGCGTGCACAGCAGGGGCCGGGAGAGGAGGAGGTTGGCATTTTTTTTTCCTTTTAAAATTAAAATCCCCTAAAAAGAGAAAATGCTGTCCTTGTAACTTTGGCAGGGACTTTCAGCCTTTGTTCTATTTGTCAGTGTAGCAAATTTCATCTTCTATTTTGGAGAAAGCGAGAGAGGAACAGAGGCCTGGAAACCTGGAATATACCAGGTAGTGGAGAATGACCAGGAGAGAAATGAGGCAGAGAGAGAATCATCATGGGGATGAAAAGGGGTCAAAGGGAGCTTGAGCAGGTGGTGGAAAAAAAGAAGAAAGAAAAATGAAAAAGAAGGAAGACAGTAAAATAGATAGAAATACACAGAATGGGAAAATACAGAATGGGTAAAGAACACAATAGAAGAAGAATGAAATATATATATTCATTCATATATATATATATATATATATATATATATATATATATATATGTAGCTGTCAAAGAATCATACAAATTGCAAGTAGAAAGATTGCCTCGGTAATCCCCCTGGGGCTAGGAGCACCAGGCCCTCCGGTATCCTGCACTGTGCTTATGCAATCCAACTTTGCATAACTTAGGAAAAACAAGCCCCTCCACCCCTTTGCTCTTCTCACCTCCATCCAATGAACATCAAAGTCACATTATCAGTCTAAATGTTTCTTTCTTCCTCTTATCCTATTTCCTGATTATATACTCTAAATACCTTCTCTATCGTGTCTTGTGACATTTTTATCATTTAGGCATTAATAGAGCATGACCATATCCCATCTAAGCGTGCTTAACCCAAATTTCCCTTCCTATGTTTATTCTTTTCATTTCTCCCCATAAGCCAATTCCTTTGCCCCCATAATTAGGTTTGTTCCTCTTTCAGAAAGTCTCTCATTTCTCTCTACTTCAGGTAATAAAACACCTTCAACATTTTGACTGTGAAAATTATTAAAGGCTGTAATGAGTGGCTGACCAAAGCTAGGAGGCAAGAGAAGTGCAAAAGAGAAGAAATAACTCAAAAGTAAGAGCTGGGAGACCTGATCCCTTGATAATTCAACACTAATCAGTTGTGTGACAGGACTAGATTGTAAAACAGGGGGGATTATTGGCCAAAGCCTCTTTGAGCTCTGACAGGCTCATCATTAATCCTGTAGTCGAGCAACATTCTAGAGAAAAGGCGGACAGTTGTAGCTTTGAATATTGCCTCCATGACTTACAAGCCATAGAACCATGTAGATTGACCTGATTTTGGTGCCCTCAAATGAATAATGCCAGCCTTACTAGGGACATTGCATGAGGTAGGAAGAGGTTCTCAAACTTGCTTGGCTCCCAGCACCCAAAGTGATTCACTACATTTCACAGCTTCCCTATGCCACAGGAGACATCTGCAAGTTCCATTTATTAAGTAGTTAATAGTATTTACATTTGAACAACTTGGTAGTCATTAGAAAAAAGGCAATAACCATAAATTGAAAGTATTCAGCGTGGAATTTCACAGATACTGCAATTTCCTTTGACAATATGAAACATCTCACAGAGCCCCTGTGAGATTGCTGTTGAGTGAGTCCCTCGGTTCATAGCTGGGAAGAATGAAGCAAAGTGTAAGTAAAATTCTTTGTCAGATAGAATAAGCATCCAACAAATGGCAGCTATTTTCTGCTGGTAATGGGAACATTTCCCAGCACCCAAACTGAACCTAAAGAAGTGAATTAAAGTTGATCCCACCCAGATTCATTTACTTCTCCATGGTACTAAAAGGACAGGTCTCAAGGACATGGAAGAAAATTGAAGAAGTGACCTCCTGTGTTGAATCCTTTCTTTAAGAAGAAAAAAAAAGACACATATTGAACATGATGAGGTAAATTTACACAAACAACCTAGAGGTGAAAATTCTGCTTACAAACTCATTAAGGACCCCTAACTGGACCATTGTGGCTAGTGCCACAAGGAAGCAGGGACAAGAAATCACTGTCCTTAACTTTCAGGATGTAAAAAGCAAAAGGAACTCTCGCTTCCCCTCCTCTCTTTCCAGTAACTTCTGACATCCTTTTCAGGATAATTTATTTTTGCCATATCTGACATTATAAATTGCTTTGGTGGGGGATGCAACAGTAGGGGACTGTACTGGATGTAGAACCTTCAAAGAAGTATAAAATGAGGTCATAAAGGTGGAGTCTTGGTGCTATAGGGCTAGTGTCATAAAAATGGTGAGCAACAATAGATCTGCCTCTATTGGGTCAAGGTACAGTGAGAAGAGCTCATGTGTAAGCCTGCAAAAGGACCCTCAGAAACACACTCATCTTGGACTTCCGGCCTCCAAACTTATAAGAAGAGAAGTTAACAGAATTTTGTATTTTGTTACAGAAACCCTAGCTGACACAGACACCTACAATATGACTAAGAAAGCTAAGAGTCTCAAAAATAAAACCAAAAAAGTGTATAGATCTGTCCTTAAGGAGCTGCTAGTCCAGTGAGAAAACCAAAAGAGCACCAATGGCTGTGCTGATTGGAACTTTCATTTGACTATGGATCTCCAGGGAGGGATTTTTTAAATTGTTACCTCAGATATGAATAATAGAACAGATGTAAGAATGTCCTGGAAAGGCTTTTGGGGATAAGTATAAGAAGTACGTGGGAGAAGGATGATACCCCTACAGCTCTTGTGTTCTACAAGCTTAAAAACCTGAGGCCATGTGTCCTCTGCCAATGTTTATCAATTGTACCTTCTGAATCAGCAGCCAGAGTGGTGAATAAAGCTTCTTAATCTTAACTGCTCTACTTCCTATTCTCCTCCAAAAATCTAGTAGCAATTCTTGGAATATTCTCCTTTGAGAAATTCAGCCACTATAAAGTCTAGTGCATCTGTCTTGCCTGGATGTCACCTTGCCATTTTGCCATGAGGATAGGCATTGTCTATTTGTATTAATACTCCAGGAAACAGTGGGATTGTTTCAGGACCACTCAATTTTTCTCTATTGCACCTATTTAAATCCTTCTCCTGAATAGTACCTTCTCATTCATTTATTGATTATAACTGATCCATCACTCATTCATTCCAGAGATATTTAAAGCTATCTTCCAACCTTCCTATACAAGAATTCTCTTGTATTCTGTACATCAGGAATCTCAAACCCCCAGTCCATTAGAAACCAGGCCTCACAGCAGGAGGTACCAGAACAAGTGAGCAAGTAAAGCTTCATCTGTATTTACAGCCACTTCCCACTCTTGGAATTACCACCTGAGCTTCATCCTTGTCAGATAGCAGGTTAGATTCTCATGGGACCATGGACCCCACTGGGAACTGTTCAAGTTAGAGAACTAGGTTGTCTGTTCCTTTTAATCTTGCCAAAATCATACCCCTTCCCAAGTCTGTGGAAAAACTGTCTTCCATGAAATTGGTTCCTGGTGCCAAAAAGACTCAAGACTGCTGCTGTGTGTCCTGAACCCTATACACTGATTTGGGTCACGGTCAATTTTTATCATGGTTGTAACGGAGTTTGCTCACTTCTTCACTTGAAGTTGATCTGCTTTTTTCTGTTTTGCTTTGTAAAATAGAGGCTTTGGGGGTGACAGCCTCAGTGTGTCTGTGAAACATGGAGTCAAAGATTTTACCTGCCAGATTTAAGACTTAGTATTGGTTTCCTGGTTGGGGTTGGACTTTCCTTGAAACTATTACCTCTCTTTTCTTGTCTGTTGCTTTCTTTTGGAATGGGAATGTCTATTCTGTGCCTGTCCTACCACTGTATGATACTCATTTTGATTTCAGAGGTTAACAGCTGCAGGGATTCTATGTCAGGACGACTCATGCTTTAAGCCTTACACGTATCTGATTCCAAAGAGTCTGGGCTTGGGATTCTTGAGTTGATGCTGGAATGAGTTAAGATTTGGGAGCTACTGGGTGAAATGAAGGCATTGTTTGGGAGATGGACAAGAGTTGGAGGCAACAGTGGCATGCTGCAGTTTGAGTGTTCCTTCAAAATTCATGTTGGGGCCTAATCACCACTGCAATGGTATTAAGAATTGTGACCTTTAAGGAATGATGTCTTAAGGACTCTTCCCTCAGGAATGGATTAATGTGGTTGTCTCAAGAGGAAGTTAGTTTTCTCTAGAATGGATTGTTTTATAAAAGTGAATTGGCCCAATTGTTCTCTCCCTGTCTTATGCCGTTCACTTTCCTTTCTACCATGTTGTGACACAGTGTGGAAACCCTTAGCAGGTGCTAGTACCATGCTCTTGGAATTTTGTAAAGACCAGTCTCTGCAGCCAAATAAACCCATGTTGTTTATCAATCACTCTGTCTGTGGTATTTTATTATATGGAATAAAATGATTTAGTGCACTGTTTATACTACTGTGCATCTATTTATCCAAACTTGTCCTCTTAAAAAGCTGGAGCCTGTCCACTGATACACACCTGGCATTTGCTTTTCCTCCTTCTTGTCTTTTCCCCTTGCACTACACACCCTAGAACTCTACCTCCTTACAAGCCATTAGCACACAAACTCTGTGTCCAGGGTACTTAGGCTATGTCATTCTATACACAGATAGCCCCAACTTTACAGTGATTTGACTTACATGATCTTACAGTAAAAGAAATGTGGTATGTTTTCAGCAGAAGCTGTGTTTCCAATTTTGATAGTTTTTCCTGGACTAGTGATACGCAGTGTAGTAGTTTCTGATACTGTTGGGCAAATCTACACAGTCATTCAACAGAAAATCCTGCTAGGCAAATTCCTAATCAGCCATTCAATTGCAAGGGTAAAGAACCAATACTGTACAGTGTACTATGTTCCTAAGTTATGACATACTGTAGGTTGGGTATAGAAATTGCATTTTTGACTTATAAGACTTAAACACCTATGATGCATTTATTGGTATGTTTCCCTAACAATTTCCCACTTCAATTTTCTCCATTCTTATGTGGAGATATACTGTATTAATTCGTCTTTATAAAGTTGATGTGGAGACTAAATGAATTAACATTAAGCACTTTGGAAAGTGTTTAGCATACAATAAACTCTATGTAATTGTTGGCTACTATTATCTATTTTTTCTAGGTACTTCACACAGTCCTTGAGATTTCATTAAATATTTTTAAATGAATAATGATAGATGTAGCCAACCTTGGTGGCATTTAGAAGACAGATGAGTTAACTCAGAAAAAATACCATGTGAAATATTAAATATAAAAAAACACTGATTTCTTTTCTGTGAATGGAGAAACTTAACCCCCAGGACACACACTGAGAAAATCAAGCAGACATTTCATAGACC
The DNA here is from genome assembly GCF_034190915.1 of Cavia porcellus. Lineage (NCBI taxonomy): Eukaryota > Metazoa > Chordata > Mammalia > Rodentia > Caviidae > Cavia > Cavia porcellus. The sequence continues at coordinate 9,192,878 of NW_026947512.1, read as the reverse complement.
TTGTGTACATAACCCCGTAGGCAACCACTCATTTACTCATTCAGAGAATATTTTTATTTCTTTCTTATTAGTGAATGTGAAAGGAGATACCACAGAGTCGCAAAAATGAAAAGGACAATACTGAACTTGAAGCTCGATATAGTAGGGGTAAGGGCAGATAAATGAACAGATTACTGTTATTATCAGATCATTATAATTATGGCTTAAAACAGTGACAGAAATATGTGTGGGTGCCACAGGATTACACAAAAAGGACCATTTTGTAAAGACCAGATAGCATTTGAATATGATTTTGGAAAAGGGTACCTGGATGCAAGCTTAGTAAGTAGGGAAAAGTCAGAGAAATGGGGCTTGGAAAGAAAAAGTAGAAAAAGTCAATTCAGACACTTTAAACTCAGAAACACCATGTAACATGGTGCATACACAGGCTCACCTTCAGATTCAATGCCATTGGAACATAAAATTCCAGGCAGAGAGTGACTGGTGATGAGTGGACTGAAGGGGTTGGCAGGAGGCAGGCAGATCAGGAGGAGCTTGTAGGCCATTTAGGGAGCTCCAATTTATTTTCTGTAGGGCCATAGAGATCACTGGCAAATTTTTGGCAGGGTGTAAAGTAGGCACATCTTTTAGATTGTTTCTTTTGGTGGCTGCAGAGCCAGACTTGAGGATAATTTATGGAGCAGAGAGCCAGGTGAGACACCTATCAAGGTGCTACAGTGGGAGATAAAGTGTCAGCCTCAAAGCTGTCCTGGAGGGTGCAGATGAGTCTGCGTGTGTGTGTGTAGGGGCCAGCTGATGAACGTTGCAAAGACGAAGAGGAGTGGTCCATGCTGGACCTCAGCAAGGCACCCTTGACATCTGGATTCCATAACAGCCCCCTCCTGCTCAATGATTCCAGTTTCAGCAACTGGTTCTCCAAAGATAGAGCAGGTTACACTTGGCTGGTCAGAGTCCTTGCCAAAAATCAGTGGGTCTAAATTAAATGGCTTTGTTAAACATTATTTTATTCACAATAGTTTTGAAGGAATCAAGAAACAGAAAGTAAGATTTAATGACAGTCCCAGCTCCACCTCAGAGTAATTATTGAGTACATTCTCAACATCAAGGTCCCCAGAGTCAGTTTCTTTCTCTTGCCAATTCCATTTCCGAAACACCGTATAGTACCAACTAGTACTGTGACCAGGCCCTACTTTTTGCATTCCTGACTCTAGCAAGTTTAACTGCTAAATTGATTGAAGACTGAAAGAATAGGGAGAGGGTTTGGCATCACTAGCCTTCTCCCTCCGCCTCAGTTCAAAGGAATTAAGGTTCAGGGCCAGAGGACAGAACAACAGATTTAATGCACTGGTAGGCTCTTCTCTCCCTCCCTCTGCAGTCCTCTGGTGCACAAGGGCACAGCAGGGGTTGCTGGGAAACAGAGTCTTTGATGATTGCACTTCCTACTGTGAAGACTAATGATTTCAAAGAGGGCATCCTGCCACCCTAGGGGCTTCTTTGGAAAATCTGACTACAGTGTAATTAGGCAAGAGGCTCCAGTTCAGGCACCTGTGTCCAACAATACATTCCCTTGACCAGTAGAAAGAACAATTTGGGTAAGGGAGAGACAAAGCTTTTGAAGAGCAGACTTGTCTTCTATGTAAGCAGAGAAAAGGAGAAAAATTAAAAACAAACCAAATAAAAACTCAGCCTGGTCAGTGACTGCTGGTCAGTGGTCAGGGTTGAAAAGTTTTAAATAATGGAAGCAGGGCTTTCCTCCTGAAAACTTTCTTCCTGATGCTGTTCTTCTCCCTCATACTAGGTGTACTGATTTGCAGAGGACAAATTGCTGTATTCCAAGGTCACCTGGTATTACCAAGCACCCTCCATAAAAAAGACACTCTTGCTTTCTCTGACTTTATTATTTACACTCAACCTTTCAATCTGTGGGTTCTGCATCTTGAAACAAAAGTTGCATGTCCACTGAACATGCACAGACTTTTTCCTTGTTATCATTCCCTAAATAATACAGTGTAACAACTACTTACATAGCATTTGCATTGCATTATGTATCGTAAGTAATCTAGAGGTGATTTAAAGTTTACAAGAGCTTGTGTATAGGTTATATACAATGTTATGCCGTTTTAAAGTAGAACTTGAGCATTCTTGCATTTTGCTAAAGCAAGTGTAGTTACTGAAACCAATTATCTATGAAAACTGAGTGATAGCTGCACTCATCACTACAACTGCAGGAAGTTATCATTATGACCCTTGCTTCTCAGGGAAGAAGTGAAGGCTAAAACTGCTCAGGTAATCTTCCCAAGGGAAGTAGGTAGCTAATAAGTAGTACACCCAGGAATGGGATCCAGGATCTCTGCTTGTAGGGTTTTAACCTTTATGTTCTGCTGGCTCAGATCCTTACAGATTTAAGTGTCTTGTCTCTAAAATGGATTAGACCATTCAGAACCGCTGTAATATTTAAAAAGGGTGTCTGTGACTGAGGAGGTCCCCAGTAGCAATGATGTGTTGTGAGCATTATCAAGGCATTTCCTCCTTCGTGCCTTCACCTTAAACATCTTCCCTGTAGGTCTGTAGATCACAAATCTCAAAATTCTACCAGTAGCAGTTATTCAATTTTTAACTCCCCCAGATATACACCACTGATGCCGGAAGCCACCTATCCCTAAGTCTAACTCACTCTCTCTACAGGTCCTTTCAAAAGACAAATGCTCCCTGGCCTGGGGAAGAAAAGCCCATGTAGGGCCTGATGGTGGAGAGAAGAGGATTGCATCACCTCTGTCCCCCAGAGCTGGAGAGCAAGGAAGGATGGCTGGAGCAGTCTTGGAGGTGAGCCTTTGCCACCTGACCACCATGTACCCAAGCAACTCAGCAATCTGACTCATGCTAACCTGAATTCAGTGGAGAGAGAAATAAGGGACATCTGGGAATAAAATGCGGGGCTCGTGCCACCCACAAATCTGCTTATTCATAGAACATTCTGATTTTCTCATCAGACAACATCTTGAGAGTTTAGTGGCTGGACTTGGGTCAAACTGCATAAGTGTGAATTCCCATTATGCTCATTATTTCAGGCATAACCTTTGGGCAGCATGAATTTCCTGAATTATAAAGAGAAGCTATCCATAGAGGTGATTAAAATCTATGGAGCTGTTAGGAAAGTGCCAGGCACAGAGTAAAGTGCCAGCAAATCTTAGCTATTTTTATCTTTACTTATTGAGTAAAAGCCCACTGAGGGTCCAGCTGTTAGAACTCTTCATAAGAGTTTAAGTGAGAAAACACTACAGGGTCTTAAAGAAGAGAATCCCTAAGAATGGCATGGTGAGTGTGAAGGCAAAATCCCAACAGCTTTGCATGCTCCAAAGAAAGATAAGGGACCATACTGAAAAGTTTAAAAGACTGCAAAGATGTCCAAGAGCTAGAGTTATTTACTAATATGACTGAGTTCCAACAAAGCTTAAGATTATTCTGTTGCCATCTCCTGATGGGCATCTCAAAGGGTGACACAAAAGCCATCTTCCTTGATTTCCAGGATTCAACTCACTGAATTAAAAAATATTGAGTGCCTATTCTGAGTCAGTCATGGGACAAAGTCTTTTATGTGGACAGGATGGAAATGTGTTGAATGATTGTACATTTGATGAATTTCTATGTAGCTGAGTAATTGTAGAGAGCAATTTCAAACAGTTTTAAAGAAGGGATCAAAGCTGACCTGCAGAAGGTCTCTACCAGGGGCAAGGCTTGAACTTGCTGTCTCTAACAATTTCATAGAAGACTTGAAGAAATTCACAGAATATATGAATTCCTCCCTTCTCCATGGGAAATTCTGAGACTCCCTATGGGTGCCTGAAACTATGGCTAACATTGATACCCAGAAATAGGAAGAGCTTTTTCTATACATCCACACCTATGATAAAGTAGAGAGCTTTCATCTTTTTGCTCAGAGAATGCACTTTATAATTTCTCTTTGTCTTTTCCAAATTGCCAGCATTACTGCTCTTGCACTGTGGGGCAAACAAGTGGAATAAAGATTATTTGAACATAAGCACTGTGGTAAAGTACCAGCGAGTCTCATAACTACAATGACTACTAATTGACTAAGTAAATAGCTGGAGTGTATCGCATGGATACTGTAGGCAAACAGTGATTCAAAAGCTGGAGGAAACAGAGTGAGTGCATGAGAGTTCATCATACTACCAGAATAGAGGAACTGAAAATTTAGGGATTATATCTAGAGTTTTTCATTTAGTGTTTTTAAGCATGGTTGACTGTAGGCAACTGAACTTTGGGAAGTGAAACCAAGGATGAAAGAGAACAGCAGTAAATTTTCAAATAACAGAAAATAAGGCTGAGGATTTAGCTCAGCGGCACAAGTGCCTGCATGGCAAGTGTAAGGTCATGAGTTTGATCCCTAGTATCGGGAAAAAAAAAAAAAAAAAAAAAAAAAAAAAACCAGAAAGTAGAAGGGATCGCAAATATATAGTATAATAGACTCACAATTCCAAGGGTTTCAATAAGATACAAGCTAAAATTACATAGGACTTTATAAAACGGCTTACTTTTTTAGGGAGGATATCAGAACTCAAACTCAGAGCCTCACTCTTGCCAGGCGGGTGCTATGCCCCCATGGAGCTATTTACCTGCCCAAGTCCTACATTTAGGTTAAGGCTGTAGTCTTGTGCATATTTGCTCTTTCTGACAGCAGGCCCTAACAAAATTAGTTTTAGTTGAACACAAACTCAGATGAGAAGATACCGTGATTTTTCTCTTAAAGGGCTTCGCCCAAGTGCAACTTAGAATTCATTAATAGAAAATACAGGGCAAGACACAGGCGTGGGTTAATTCTACTGAGCTATCTAATCAGTGTTAGCTAGCATAGTCTGAAAAGCATAATAACAAATTAGAGAGATGCAGGTGACAGCTAGTAGGATCTTTAAGAGATTCAGAGAGCTTTTAATCTAAAGAAAACTTGAAGGGATTAGAGACAGGAAGAAGCAAAGGCTCAGTAATGAGATCAACCTAGACACAGTTACTTGAAGCACTGACATGTGGCCAGCCAGGTGGAATTCATTCACAGGTATTCAGCCCCACTGTCCAGAAGATCAACATATTTTTCTACTGCACATAAAAGTACCATGCTAACTAGCAGTACGTGCATAGAGGGAAGAAACAGACACATTTTTATTCTTCCAATGGGCAGAGCTCATCCAACAAGTGGAAGTGGCAGGAAAGCATGTTTTGGTTCAGGTTTAAGATCTAACAAAGATTCTGCATCTCAACATTCGAATAAACTGCTGTTGCAGATAACGTAGCCCCATCAGCCAGTGTTCAAACAGTGTCAAGGAGGAGATCATCTGCTGGGAAGACTGTGGGAGAGGTTTCTATGCTGAGTGGCAGGTTGGATAACATGACCTTGAGGTGGGCCTCCAACTCGGAGTGTCTAGAATTGTCAGTGATCCAGCTGATAAGCCTACTCTTATGTCCTAAAATTAGGGAGCTGACTCACTGCTTCGGTGAGGGAAGCTAAAATTTAATAGAGCTTTATATAATATCTGTATTTTGGTTCAGAAAAAGAGGTCTGTGTAAGCCCTGCCCAAAGCACCCCTAACTTAGAAGCATTTGAAGGACAGTCACTAGGCACTGCTCATGAAGAACCACTGAAGGATAGAAACATTCCTTCCTTTCTTTAGCACTTACTGAGAACCTACTATGTTCCAGGCAGTGATACACATAATAGTATGTATATTCAATGATGCAAAGACATATTTTTGTACCTTTATGGAATTCATATTCTTGTGGTGGCTTGTTCTAAATTCAAGTGTGAAATTGATGCTATCATCACAGAGAACATAAATGAGGCCGTAACCAATGCAAAATGTCATCAGAGAGGATATTTACTGCCACCACATGCTGAGTACTTACATAGTTTATATAACTACATAGCTTGTTTAGGTTTTTAATAACCCTTATTACAACTGTAGGAAGTGAGTAATATTATTTAGGTATTAAATTGAGGCTTAAAGTTTACAGTTGGTAAAAAGCACAGGGCTTTTAAGAAGAAATGAAATCTGAGCCCAAGTCTGTCTCACTCCAGCTCTGTGCTCTTCCCACAATGCTCTGCTGTCTTCTGTAAAGATAAGAAGGGAGGAGATGAGGCGGGGGCTCAGTGACAGAATGCTTGCCTGTCATGAACAAGGCCACAGGTTTGATCCAAGCATGACAAATGCACACACACAAAATGTGAGCAAGTGAACATATAACCGTTTGGAAGTGAGGGATGCTCATTCTCCCAGATAGGATAAAACAGTTGGACCAACTCTAAGTGAAGTCGGTTAACAATGTCCAAGATACTACCTGACCGAGGCACACCCTAGCTTATCTTGGCCCTACGCTGGTACCCTGAAGGAAATGGATGACCAGTGCTCCAAATGTGAAGAAGGTGTCACCCCTGACCCACTGGACCAGCGCTCTGAATTCTTCACCAATAGCAAAGATTGTTGCTTCATCTTCTTACATCTATGCTGTAGACAGGCAGATGGGCCCCGTATATGAGGCCACAGTACAGGGTGTGCCAGGCCCTCGGCCACAGTGAGCCATCCAGACCTGAATGCCTGGCCATGATTTCATATTAGCCATGGCACAGAGCCACCTAGGAACAGATGCGTGTCCCCATAGACAGTTACAGGACTGGGGCCTCTCAGTCAGTGCTCACCTGATGTGACTTTGATTTTTGCCTGAATTTGGAAGCAGCCAATGACATTAATTATGCGTGGGCCTCCAGCAAGGCCCCTCTCATGACTTATTCTTCCTGGGTCTCTGCATCATTCTGGGATTCTCAACTCCGATTACATACTTCTGTTTTAAATTGGACTTCTTCACCAAATGGAGCCTCTGCCCTTGGACACTTCAAATTGAACCTCAGCCCTTTCTGTCTTTGCTTTCATCTTGAGATTTTCAATAATAATAACCCTTGAGGGGACGGGGGGAAAAATCCTTCTTGGGGACTTTGATTCTTTTCTTGTGTCTGGGACTCTAAATGTTGTGGTAGTATTCAGCAGATCCACTTCTAAAATGAGGACAATACAGAGCTTTACAGAGCTGAAATGAGAATTAAATTTATTGGTACAGGGAAAGCATTTAAAAACGTGGTTGGTGCCTGGCAAGGAGCAGCCGAGGCCGGCTTTGTTCCTACTGGTCTCACTCTCACTAGCGGCACTGCTGTACCTGCGAGGCCGAATGCCCTAATACCAGGCACATGGGGTACTATAATAGTTCATTCAATTCCAGGCAGCCTTTTTCCAGCTTCCATTTGTGACCATCCCACAGTGGTGAGTGCTCACTCCATTTAAAGTCACCCTCTGGCTTGATTGTAAGAAAGTCTGTCCCCGCTGCACACCAGGATGAGTGTGGGCAGCCCCACAGGGCGCTCCACCTCCAGTGCTAATTGGACTAAAGTGCCCTTGGGGCTTTGTGTAGCTGTTCTGTGGCCTCTTTTCACAGTTCTGAATAACAGCAGTGGAGAGAAACCCTGACATCCAGGAGTCTTAAACCCAAAGGCCAACCCTGACTGGCAAGACTGCTGTTGGCTTTATCTCCTCCATACAACAATGCTCATCTCAGTGCGCAGAGCCCGGGGAAAGGTCAACAGTCCAGGTGGGAAAGAGACCACACGGAAAGGGAAAGTGACTCAATGTTGAATTCCATTATGATTTAGTGAAAAGAGCCTAGATGCAGCATCAGAGAGTACTGTCCAGCACCGTGACTCTGGCCTACCTGTCACTGAGCCTTAAAGATACACACTTTATCACTACATGCACTGCATAGACATACACATGTATGTGTGCAAATATGTACGGTACAAGCAAGTAGCTGCATATATACAAATAAATATCTGTGTGCATATATATATATATATGATCAAGCAAGAAATAAAACAATATAAATATATTTTTATTACAACAACATTCTACCTAAACAAATGAAACATAAATCATTATGATTTTATTCTAGATACTGGAATTTCAGGTGGCTTGGGTTGCTTTTTCTGTTTTTTGGTTTGTTTTTTAAAATTTCTTATCCGGTTTTTCTACCAGTCTATGTGTTCCTTTTGTACAAAGACACAAAGATAAAACAAGATGTACTGTGACAAAATGTTTGCTTTCTAATTTTTGAAAGTGTATGAAGTTTAAAGCTAAGGAAAATAATTACAGTATGAGTATCTGAACAAGAATCCAACGTAGTTGTCTAAAAAAACATAATTTAAGATTGCTTTTACTGAAATTGTCTTCACAGAAATTGTAGATGATGTAACTATGCTCATTTCTCTTGTCTTTTAAAGCATTTAAGTTTTAGGATTTTTTTATATCAAGGTTACTAGTAATGTATTTTTTAAAAGCCACGTAGCTCACTGTCCAACATTACATGCTTACTAAATGATTTTAATTAATTAGCATTATACAAAGGTTTATTCAGCCCTCATTGGCATGGAAGTTGTACTGCATTAACTGTTGTGTGTAGGTCATGAATTGGTGGTCAAGCAACCTTTTATTGCATACACCAGCTTACAGAAATGTGTGTGGTAAGAGAGTTTGGTCTAAATGCTAGATTTTAAACAACTTCTTTCTTTCCACTAGGAGCGTCTTAAAGTTGAAACTCTGAAATTAGATAGTAGGAGAAGCTTCCCCGTGGAAAAGGTTTTCCCCACGAGGGGAAAGTAATAATGCAGCATAAAGATACTCTTACAGCCTTCTGCTTTATGGCTCTCATTTTGTGATTATAAAAGTAACACACGCTTAGTGTCAAATTACAAGAGACAACAAAAAGTCCACAGCACTGACGGGATGGTAGGAAGCAAAACTTCTGATGCGTAGAAAAGAAATTGGAAGGAAACATACCTAAATGATAATGGAAGTTTTCTCTGAGCATGAGATAATGAGTGGGTTTCTTCTTCTATTGATCTGCTTAAAAAAGATAAATAGCCAAAATTTTCAAAGCTGAGAAAAATAACAGTCTCCACCCTAGTGTTCTGAGAGTGAAACTCAAGCAAAAAGAAGGTCCAGGGAGCATTCCTCATGGGAAACATTCATGCATTCGGTGGAATATAGAAATTCAGGGCACTCTCTAGAAAGCAAAGGCAAGACATAAAACATTCATTTCTATAAAATTGAAACAATTTATCTTCCATTCTTGAGCAGATGGGAGGGTAAATTGAGGTTGATTTTTTTTCACCCTAGTGGTCATATTGAAGGAAATATGAGTGTTCCCGCCTCGGCGTGGTTTAAAATAAGTCTCTTGGTGCTGTGACCGGACACGTCAGAGACAGCAGTGTGGCAGAGTGTCACCACTCCTGTGGTAGGTGGGCAGCACCGTAGGTGGGTGCTTGCCTCTGAAATGTGGGGCAAGGGGCACATGTGATGAAGATGAGTCTGCTTGAGGACAGGAAGCAAGTGGGCTGCAGAATATTTCCCTCCCATCCGCAGCTGATGACTAACTCAGAACAGTACGTATTTGTCCCATAGCTTTCTTTAAATCTTTATCCAAAGTTTTATCTTGAACACCTATGCGTTGCTGTCAAGGTTGACCACCAATGATGTGACCTCAGGCACGTTACTGCAGGTTTCTGACCTTCCATTTCCCAACCAGTAAAATGCAAGGATCTTTTAGGATGGTCTCAGCCACTCATTTACTATTTGCTTTGGAAGGGGATCCATGTACCAATAAGGGGATGCTCCTCCCCACTCACAGGTCTGGAGGTTTCAGATCTTACATAAGAGGTATTCCTAAGACTACATTTAGAATCATTTAATACAGCATCTCAAATATACAGAGTCTAGGTCTTCTCCTAGACCTATGAAATTAAAATATCTGGGGGTAGAAATGAGAATTTTAAGTAAGCTTCTCAAATGATACTTGAGTAGCTGCTCCTGGTGGATCACCCCGAATGCCCAATAAGATCATGGTTGCCTTCAAACAGGAGCAAAAAGCATCACCCAAAATGACCACAGGGTCACTACTGGCTCATCAAGAACTTTTGCATAAATTAGAAAAAAGTGCCCATCTGGTCAAACATGGTCTTTGTCTCAAAGCTTGCTAATTCTGGCAGGCACAGGCTAGATTTGTCTGTCTGCAAAGGATAAAGTGCCTCCCTGTATCCAGCTGACTGACCACACAGTTCTTGTGAAAATGGGTCAAATAAAACATGTTTTCACTTGAGAAAATCCCTGAGAAGAAGAGGCAGGGTTTTTCAACCCACTGGAAGTGGGAGGTGAGGCCCAGTAAGCTTGTCAGAGGAAATGCTGGTGGGCGGAGGTCTGCAGTTACATATTGGCTCCTGTCTGATCACCCAAGGGGGATCTCTTTTCTCTCCCAGGGGTGATATCTTCCCTGGAATCAGACGACAGCTGGGCCTCTGCAGTGAGGAGGGACTGCAGATTTTAGGCTTAATTCCAAGGGCTTCTTTTAATTGTTTCACCACTGAGATGAGTGGGAGAAAAGACAGCAACATTTTCATTGACTCCTGGAAGAAAGGGAGGAGATGGAGAAGGAAAACAAAACAAGACAGAAACAGGAGGGAAGAGGGGAGAAATGAGAAATAAATGGCCAAATGGCCGAATAAATACACTGGAAGCCATTGTTAGGAATAAGTGACAATAATGAGAGAGAGAGAGTCAGAGAGTATGGGGAGAGTGCTAATGGGAAGATAATCCCATTTTCAGACGCAAGGCAGTGCCAGGAGCTGGGCACAGACAAAGAAGTCCAGGCTGGAGGTCTGGGAGGAGGGCATCCAGAGATAAAGGAGCAGCCACATCCTGGTGGGCGCATCTCGTCTAAGAGGTTGGAGGAAGGTCAACAGGCAGCAAGGACACAGAAACAAGCTCAAGGGTGGGCGGGCAAAAGCTACATGATGAGCTAGAAATAGACCAAAAAAGTCAGAAATGTCATGTGTCACACAAGACTGTCTTACTTCGTGGGAATCACTTCTGAAGAGATGCAGGGGCTGGTCACAAAAGGCCAGGCTCACCCAGAGCAGAGCTATACCTCAGATTGTCACTTATTACCCTAAAATGGGACAGTGTGTGAGATGTGGTTTTGGATCTCAAGCAGCCAAGAGGTTTTTACTCTGTTTTAAGTGGTTGGAAGAAGGGCTGGTGAGTGTGGAATTTTTAAATCCCTAGAACTCTGAGGCCAAGGGATCCTCTCCTCCAGGACCTGTCACTGCTGTATGAGTGGCCTCCAGGGAAACAGTATGGATGGCATGAGTCAGGCAGGCCCAAATAACATGACTTCTTGTCCAGCACCCTCCTTAAAAAGAGGGTGCTGGACAACCATGGCAAACAGAGTCCTTACTGTAAACTTTAGAGAAAACAGCATTCTGCATTTGGGACATTCGCCCCTTAAATGCATGTAGAATCCATAAACAGTCCTTCTGGGTGGCTCAAAAGACAGAGGCAGAAGAGGAGCAGTAAGCACTAGGGATCAGTGGACAGGACATATTAAGGCAAGGTGGGCTGTGCAGGAGTGAGGGTGTGTGTGCTCACACATATGCGTCACAGTAAGTGTGTCACTTCCCAAGCAGGCAAGAGAATGAGGAGGTGTTCTGAAGAGCAGGGCCGTTCCTGAAAACAGCTTTTAAATCCTTGGAGGAGCACCTGTTCACTTTCCACAGCAGGTCTTTTCTCATCTCATGAATCACCGCCATCTCCATCCTTCAGCATTGAAACCTAGAGATAGTTTATATTTTTCTAGTTGAGAATCTCCTTGGTGTTGCCCTCTGTAGCTGAGATGTCACAATAAGAAATCAGGCTGTTATTTACTGAGAATCTTCAGGTGCATAAATTTAATCTAATTGTGGTACTCTGAAAAATGTATCTAGAGGCCCTTGGGTACACTTTTAATTTAAACAAAAAGCATTATTCTAGCCTCTCTTAATAACTACAAAGTACCTAAATAAATTTGTTACTTTCCTCCTGTAGTATTACATGTAACTCAATCTCTCTTATCTCCTCTACTCTCATTTATTGTTTTAATTTCTCATCTGTGAAATTTTTCAATTTATCTTCTGTGCCCTAGCAAACAAATAGCAAATACAGACCCTAGTTGTCCCTGGCTGTGTCTGTGTAGCTACAGGGATGGGAGGCCACGGAGTTACTCAGGGACTCTGTGCAGAGAGGACAGGGGACATGGTAAACTACTGCGATGGGCTAAGACCCTGCCTCGCGGGGTCCTCTGTCTGGTGTGTCCCCCGCAAGGGATGATGTTGCAGATAATGACTGATTTGGTTACCAGCATCAAAGACCAAGGATGCAAACTCACAACCCCACGTTCCTTTATAGACCCATTAAAGATCTGTCACCTGTGACTTCGTTTCAATCTTGTTGGGCTATTTTTACTTCTGGTGAATGAGCAGGACTTCCCTGTACAATGAGTTTGCTGACTTTGCAGTGTTCCTCCTGGACCTGTGACCTGGGTGAGCGGAGCGACTGGCTTCACCACTCAGGTTCACATGAACACCTCAACTTGCCTCTCTTCTCTCAGTTTGACACAACAGGAGTCATCTGGAAATAACTGGGATTGCCTCAATTTACCTGTACAGATATGGTCACCCAGTCTCTCATTGTTTGCTGTTCGCTGTTGAAAATTTTTATGTACAGGATGGTTGTAGGAAGATGTTTTACTTGGAGAATCCAGATAAATAAAAATCTGGTCAGTTCCAAAAGGTTTTGGGTTTAATTTTGTCTTTTTAAAAGGTTATTTAATTTATTATGAAGAATCTCAAAATATAATGCGTAATGAGGAAATATCACATTTAAATATACAGTTATCTTGGAATTTCCCTCCATCTGCTAACAGTTCTAAGGAGGGTTTTAATGCTCAAAGCTTTAGTAAACCAGACCTCTTTAAGGTCTTTTCTTTATCTACCTCAGCCTTTTTTCTTGTCTCTGCAAATGCACTCATAGGCTATACTGAGCTGCTTATTTATAATTCTTGGAAAAAAGTATACTTCTCATATCTCTGTGTCTTTGTACATGTTGTTCCTTTTGCTTAGAATTTCTTTTGTCATGTGTCAAATAGAACAGTTCAAAATCCAACCTCTTTGTGAGGACTTATTTCAGATTATTTGACTTCACATCAATTACTTCTTAAACTGTAATATCGTAGACCTTTGTTTGCAACTTTATTTAAGAGTTTGTTGTAATTATTATTATTATTTTTTTTTTTTTTGTATTTTCATCTACCTGCTTAAACCTCTGTTTCTGCCAGAGCAGGGACTGCTTCTTCTTAGCTACAGCAACCTAACATACTCTGGATCAGAATAGTAATGGAATGAATATTTGTTAAAATTATGAGATAGTGGGAAAATAAATGATGGAATTTAATGGTTAAACGATTCTTATAAACAAACTGGCTTACATAGATACACACTGACACATAACACAATTATACAAATGCTACAATACATACATATGTATGGACCATACAGATACACACCAGACTAGTCACTCTTCACCTACACACACACACACACACACACACACACACACACACAACCAATAAACTAAAGACCTAAGCAGAAACTGAAGAAAGTTAAAGGCATGACTTCTCTGCCTCACAGAAGCATCTGTTTGTATCTTTTTTGTATTCGTGCCCTTGATCAATGTTCTTTCTTGTCTGACAGTCAAGAATACTTAGTGCCACTTTTCTCCAGGTACATCAACCTCAATTCTTCACAAAAGAATTTAACTATTACTAGCTAGAATGTGGTTGTTCTACTTCAGAGGAGTGTTAGGATATCTTCAGGTGTGCAATACTAGAATGCTAAGTGGAAAAAAAAACACATGGGATGCTTATCTTCCTTTTTTGGAATACTAAATAAAATTTTCAGGAAAACGAGGCTTGTAATTGATTTTTCCATAATATCCCAATGTGTAACATTATTTGGCAATCTGTCAGTCAGTTTTCAATTTTAGTGACAGTTTTCACATTCAAGCCAATTTCGATTAATTTGTTAGAATCAGTTAAAGAAACATGGCATCAGATCCTTGAGTTAAATCAAGATGCATGGTATCTCTTACTTTCACTTATCTTGTCATTTTAGGAGGAAAAATGTGATCATTTGTCTGGCACTGTTATGTAAACACATACACTCAGTAATGGTCCCATTATCCTCAAAATAGTCATGCTTTGTTTTTCAAGGGTTTTTTTCCCCCTCGTTAACAGTTGTTCCATTATTTTATTAGTGTCCAAAATGAGACCTCATAGACAATGATGATCATAGAATAATGGAAATTAGAGATGGAAATAACAGATTAGGTCTCCTTGTCTGTTTCCTAGGGCTAATGTTCTTGTCAGTCTGCAGCTCAGTGCTTTAGCCTCTCTTGTTCTAAGTGACACCAGTGTGTGGGGGGAACCATTTCCCTAGAGTCCCTTGTCTACAGCCCAGGACTGTCTCCACACACAGCCAGAGGGAATGATGAAAGTCTGCACAATTACAAAGTGAACTCAGGCCCACCCTGGCAAGATCTGTCTACAAGACTAGGGATATGGAAGCTTAGGTGATTAACCTCCAAATTCAATCACTGCAAAAAAGCCAGGCGGGATCATTCTGGGCAAAAGTAAAATGATATTTTGTAGTTGTTTTCAGGCAAGAGATAAAGATAGAGAGGTGGTATCTATCACTCTTGGAGTATGTCACTCAGTAAGTAATCATGGGCAACTCATGCTTTTAGCCATCATATAAGCTAAAAAATGCTGGCTCCAAAAATGCAAATATTTCGGGGATTAAAATAGGCAAATACACGGAATTCAAATAGCAAACAGGATTCTTTGCTGATATCCCACTTGATACATATTTGCCAAGTCTCTGCCCTTCTCACCAATCTTTAAATAATAACAGACCATCTTATATGTATTTGCCTTTCTATGTACACCTTCCTCTAAATTCTGTGGGCTGCCTCTATGATATGATCTCAAATTCGGTTGAAACTGAGCAATCCTTCATTTTCACTAATAGAAAAATTTCATGGCATTTTGACTTCCGCAAGCTTCCTGACCTGTGACTAGGATTTCCTTTCCCTAACTCCATGCTCTCTTGTCCTTATCCCTCAACTTCAACCTGTTTCAGAACATTTACCCTCTTCTAACATCTATGGGCATCTATCACGTTTTGACTAGTCATCGGCTGGCTAAGTCCTCAGAGTTGAGTTCTTTTATCCCCTTATCATAAATCACTCCCTGGGGCTCTTCAATCATTTTTATTGCTCCTCTCCAAACCCTCGCCCATTTGTCACCATATTTATTGCTTGGAGAGTCCAGCACTACATTCTATATTCTAGGTTTGGCCTCATAGAATTGTACAGAAAGGGCTGATCATCAACCTCAGCAATGTGAGTCCTCCACGGTACAGTCTGAAATGATGCTTGTTAATTTTTCCCGCTTTTCAGACTACAAACACATATCTAATGCTCAGTCCTAATAATCACTCAAGATGCCTTTTGCGTTGATTTCTTCCTAGTTTTCCCTGTTCCATAGATTTTTATTACTAATTAGCATTTATTGATCTATTTCTCCTCCTTCACCACCCATCTAATGCAAACAGCAAATTATGGGCATCCAAAACAAGGCACAATGTTGTCTTTAAAAAGTAACCTAAGACATGATAGCAATGATGCCTGCTCAGCAACATGGATGTAATTAACAACATTGGATTGTAAACTTAAAAATAGTAAATTTTATGTATGTCTTATCACAGTAAAAACATTCAAAAATGTAAAAAATGAAGATAAGAAAAGGAATAGGAGAGGTAAGAATTTTGTTCCAGTCCTGCATGCTTTGGGCGAAAGCAAAGAGCTCACAGAGATGGTAACTGGGGATCAGGCAAACGTACTCTCACTCCTGGCAGAGCGCTCCCCCAGTCTCTGCCCTTCACCCTTGGGTACAGTGCTAGGGAGAGCAAGCTTCTGCTCACCTCCATCTTGCAAAGCTCCTCACGGCCAGGGAGGGCTACCCTAGAGTCTGTGTGGCTTCACGTGTCTCCAGTAAAATCGTCAGCTAAGTTCTGCCAGCAGAATCTGCCTGGCTGGTGGCAGTGTGAAAAGGAAGAGAGGGACAGCTTGATTTTCAGATCTCAGCTGGAGGCAGCGGGGCTGTGAGCCAGAGGTAAATGGAGAGAAAGACGATCCATACGTCAATGGGATGGCATAAAAGTAGAAAGGCACAGTGACATTTTTACCAATTCACTGTCCAGAATATAACCACCCATTAACTCTGTTCCTCTATGCAGTGTTGATCCACGTCGTGTGTGGTAAGGGAGCAGTGACATGGGAAGCAGCAAACTTGCCATCCCTTCACTTACCCCTGGTTTGTCCCCCATTCATTCCGAATGCAAAGGTGCTTGTGGACTGGATCCTTCATGTAGCCTTCATAGCAGAGGCATTCCCCTTAGAAGCAGGATAGGAAGGAAGAAAGAGAAACATGAGTGAATTAACATGTCTGTGTTTGAGAAAAAGAACATGAAATGGTCAGAATCCAATGGCAGCATGATGAGACAATACATCCCATTAGGTTACATATGCTTTTTGTGGATGAAGACACCTGCCAGTCTCTGGATTTCTAGTACACGTCAGTTTTCTCGGTGGAAAAATCTAATGCCTAAAAAAGCACCTGTTCTGCAATCACTATAAGCACCAGTACTTTGAGAAGGGACTTTTTAATCTTTCTTTTCTCAGTGCCCATTATACTACAAGGTACTGAGTAGGTGGTTGATAAATATTTAAAGATTGCATAGGTGAGTATTTTTATTGCATCAAATATTTCTAAGAATCTTAAAAAGTAGGTATTACCAGCTCGATTAGGCTGATGGAGGAACATTAAGACTTGGAAAATGGGAGGAATTGTTGGCAGCTTGTCAGTGGCAGGGTTGATATATGAACCTATCTTTGTTTCACTCCAGAACTTTTTTCCCCATCACACCATACTGCAAGCCCACAGAGCAACTCCACATTTGGAGGAGGCCCTATATACCTCTCATAGTTTTATGGGGGGATCTGGGTTTAGCTTACAAGTAAAAATGAACTAATTACTTTGGAACTGACAAACAAAAGGCTCTGTATTTGTTAAGGATGTTACTATTCATTATCATTAGCTCCTCGATTGTCATACCAAGAGGTCTATGAAACTTCTAGAACTGCACATAAAACTATGTGTATAAAGCAGGATTCCATAGCATTCATCTGATTTACAAGTGAAAAAAGATTAGCAGTCATTGCTCAGTTTAGCGCTCATCTTAAGGAAAATTGATGTTGCTTCCTTGTTTTAATAATTTCTTATGCAATGATACTTTTCCCCAAACTACTGAAACCAGTTAACCTGAAGCCCTAGTTTTCATTCCCTCAATAGCTGGTTGTTTAATGTAGAACCTGGAATTAGTAACTGACAAAGGTACCATGCCTTAAGTAACAGTCTCACAGTCCTGGGGGAGGGCGGGGAAAGGAATATCAAAAAAATTATAATGTGTTACATACATGTACCAACTCCTCAAAATGAATGTAAACACTATGTACTACAAACATATACTAATGAAGATAAAAATTTAAAAATAAATAAAATTAATGAACAAATAAGAAAAATAAAAAAAAGACAATAGGCATATAGTCATTCTTGCTCCCAAGAGAGAGACACTGCAAAAGGACATAAATTAAATAATAGCTTTCAGTGCTATTTTCTCTTTCCAAAGATAAAACCCAATAAAAATGAAGTAAAATGGCCTTACTGCTGAGAAAGGACTGGATAGTCTGAGACAGGAGTTTATGTTGGGATATTAGCTCAAGTATTCATTTCAAGACTGACCTGCAAACTGTTCTCCATCAGGGTTTCATTACCACATCATAGTCACTTTCCTCCCCCATGTCTGCTTAGCTCAAAGTAAAACAAATAACTTCTTAATTTGTGAAAACTCCCCAGAAAGTACTGGAGATCAGCACTTTGTGTTCTACATGGCAAATTCTGGCTTCTATAACACAGCCTGTTGTAGAACCTACTGATCCACAATCCACCCAAATTTACTGACTTCACTGAGCCTCAGCTATATCTAGAAATGGTCAGGGAATGAGAGTCAAGCATAGGAAGATACAGTTCGAAATTAGGTGGGTGGTAACCAGCCTTGTCATGAAAGCTGTCTGTCAGAGGGAGTGATAAAAGGAAGCACAGCAGAGAGAAAAGAAGGAAAGTGCTGGGAGCCTGGTTTCATACCTTGTCAAGTCCAAAGAAAACATGGAACTCAGACTATAAGCTGTATGGAACAGGGTCACGGTTAGTTTCCTCCTTAAGAATAGGCTTTTCATAAATACTATGGGCAATGGAAAAATAAATAAATAGATAAGTTAAAGCATTTGCCCTAACTTTATAGAAAATATTATCAAACCCCCTCTCCAGATACAGATATCTCAGTCAATTAATGGATCATGGGCTCAAACAAACTTCTCCATTGGGGGAAAAAATATTTTCTTCATTGTCCTGTGGTCGATTAGGCATGACTGTGATGTTACAAAACAAGAATAATCCCAGGACTGTGTCACGCCCGTCACTCTAATTCTTGATAGTCTTTCTTGGACACCTTACCTAGAACTATGGATTAATAAAAGGATTGGAAAAAGAAGAATCCTCTTCCATAATTGATATCTAATTACAGCAAAAAGACAAATAGAGTAACAACTCCAGCATTCAAGCAGGATTTTATTTTCCTAAAAACAGCAGTACCTACCATTTGTATAGTGCATTTACCTCTTCAAATTGTCTTTGCAGCCATTATCTCCTTATGAGACTTCAATCACCCTTCACCACGTAGGGACACACAGCTGATAATACATAAAGCTTTCTTCCATATAATGATACACACAGTCTCATGTAAAAGAAGCAGAAATTTCCAACCACAACAAACTAGGGTTTGAGGATATTCAAATTTGCCTCTCAACAGATCCTCATTTTCAGAAATCCCCAAACTTCCTTCTTCTGTATTCTTCCTCAAAACCAGTTTGACCATCTACACCGAAAGGAGTTCAGATTTGATGAGCAAAGTTACTATGGCAACCAACTGCTAAATCTTGACTTTAAGAGGGGTTTTGTGCAAGCACAGGCTCCCACTGTTAGCTGTGAATTTTAAAGACCCCACAAGGGTGTTGGATGCCCTCCTAAGCTAGAAGTGTTACAGTTTCCGCATCTGCTGTGACAGATGGCAGTGAACACATGAGCACTGACTCTGTGATGGGGTATGTAGGAATCCAATGAAGAGACTTGTCATGGTCACAGAGAAGCACCCAGCCAGGATCCTAGTATACGCTGCAGGAGGCACTTAGTCAACCACACTGTCAGAGACAAGCTCTCAAGATACAGTGCTACACTTGCTTTGCACTTGGTGCCCTGAGAAAAAATGCTTTGCATGGTATACACTGCCTGTGTGTCATGGCCAGTGCCTTCAGTCATTTCCCATTCTACTAAGGCGTAATCCTATCCAAGGATTAAAGAAAGACCTGGAAGCCGAGGTTTCTCAGGCATGACTGGAATCACCACCAGCTCGTCACAAAGTAAACACAGATGGAGGCCAAAATCCCTGACTCATCTTTCTGCTTCAGGTAGAAGTTGGAACTTATTAAATGGAATTGGAGGGGCTTCATCAATAAATGACAGACAACAACTCCTGGAAAGGAGACAGAAGGAGCCCTGTGATAGTTCATCCTAAAGAATGGTACTGTAAGGAGCTGGGGATTTAGCTCAGCAGCATAAGCACCTGCATTACAAGCACTCAGTCGTGAGTTTGATTCCTGGCACCGATAAAAAGGAAAAAGACAAAAAAAAAATTATGCTGTAATGGAGTCACAAAAGTGAGCTTGGAATGAATCGGCAATTCAGGTTCAGGAGTATGATAAGGACTGGGCTTGCCTATCAAACTGGGCTCTAAAACACCCAGGGAAGGTTACAGAAAGAGGCAGTAGCTCAGAGAAGGCAAACGGTAGAGTACCGGCTAGTCTGGAAACACCGTCCACTACTCGTCAGCCAGTTTAGGATCTGGACTATGGAAAAACTTGGGGCAGAAAAGATTTCAGTGAACATCTTGGACAGAGATTAAAAATGGATTTAACTTGGAAGTCAATGCTACTTGCATATCCATAAATTTTATATAGCTTAAAAATGGTAATGAGGGTCAATGGTCATAACTGATGACGATTTGACATTAAGCAGGTATATAAAGTCTGCACACTGCCCAGATGGCAGACGGAAGGTCAAGAAAAGAGAGGGGAGAAATGTTACTGAAATCAGATCGTCTCTGAGGGCTGCAGCTCTCTGAGGTCTCTAGGGAGGGCAATAATTCTAAGCCTTCCACCCTGTTTCTTCTGCAAGGTGAGCAGCAGGAGAAGAGTTGCAAAATGATCAGAAGTGAGAGTTCCAGTGTGAAGCAGCCTGACTTTAAAGTCTAGAAAGGTTATTAACAAGGCAAATGCTCTTGGACCAGTTCATTCATGCCTCTATAAAATGGATTAAAAATAGCATGTGTTCATAGCATTCTTATGAAGCTTCGATTATATAAAGTAAGTAAAGCACAGTGATTGATACACAGTGAGCTCTCTATAAACATTACCTATCCTTATTTTTACTGAAAACCATTTTTCTAGGCACTTCACACTGGTTTCTCTGATCCAGCA
This sequence comes from Cavia porcellus, assembly GCF_034190915.1. Classification (NCBI taxonomy): domain Eukaryota; kingdom Metazoa; phylum Chordata; class Mammalia; order Rodentia; family Caviidae; genus Cavia; species Cavia porcellus. The sequence continues at coordinate 9,172,191 of NW_026947512.1, read as the reverse complement.
GAGTAGTGGGGAGATGGACCACAATACGGTTTTTGAAGTTGTCAAAAGGCTGAAACTGATCCACCTGCATTCTGAGTCACCAAACAATCAAATTCTAGGTCACAACTCGGAATAAGTTGAGATCTGCTAGAAGGTCGCAGTGCTCAGCAGATCGAAAACGGCAGACAAACTTTTGGGTATACTCCTGACATTTCTCAGGCACACCGGCATTCATCAGAAGATCTGTGAATCTTTCATGACTGTAAATAATTATCTAGTCCTATTGTATTCCAAGCATCGAACTAAGAGCCGCAGATACATCCCATCCTTCTTAGCTAGAACTTTGCTGGAATGCAAATACAGAGGGAGGTGGGGATGGAAAGCAGACCAGCTCCAGTTCCTTCAGCATCTCTTAGTACATCTTTAGATCTGGGTGGGAAGCATATGAAAAGGAAGTGCTGCAAGACTTGTCCTTTCTGTCTTTGTCTTTTCTAATTTCTGGGTATATTTGTTGTCTATCGCCAGTAAAATATTGACACAAACTTAGTGGTTTAAAACAACATCATTTATTATCTTATCATTCTGGAGAACAGAAGTCTGATGAAGATTTAAGGGGGTTAAAATCAAAGTCTACAGAGCTATGTTAGTTGTTGGAGGCTCTCGGGATGTCGGTTTCCTTGCCTTTCCATCTCTGGAGGCTGCCAGTGTTTCTTGGTTCACTCCCCTTTTCCCCCTTCTTCAAGCCTGCAGTTGCTGACCTAGTCCTTCTCACATCAGGTCACTCTGAATTCCTCTTCTCCCTTCCTCTCGTACTTTGAGGACCATTGGGACTACATAGGAGCCACCCAGATAATCTTCCTAAAATGCAGTTGTTTGGCAGTCTCTGTTCCACATGCAACTGCCATGGTCTTTTGCCAGGCAACACGACATATTCAGAGATTCTCCAGATTAGGATGTGCACAGCTTTAGGAACTGATTTTTCTGTCTCCCACACTTGATATTTCGGAGCGCCATGCACGTGATGGGTAAATACAGGCTTAGATCTGGGACACTTTTAGGGAGAATGCCTGAGAAGCCTTCCAAGCACTGGAGGCTGCTCCTTTGCAGCAACTGAGCATCTGTGTTTGTGTGTGTGCGTGCGCACGTGTGTGTGAAAAAGTATATATGTACATTTGCACAGATCTTTACATCCATATGGGTAGACCCTTCAGCACGGCTTGGAAAGCACATGTCCCAACACTTTGACATTTCCAAGTAAGCTAGCTGGAGGATTGCAAAAATAATGTCGACTTGACTTGAAGCCAATTCCCACACTCAGCTCTTTGGAGAAGGCTCTAGGATGGAGTGTGGGAGGCGATAAAGTTTCTTACTGATGAGCGTGTGGGATGACCACATCATTCCATGTGCAGAAAGAAGAAGGGAGGGGGTAGGGGGGACTTTCCAATTCCAGCATTAATGAAAATAAAAGTCTCTGCAGCACATTTCTCGGCTGCTACCAAAAATGAAGATGTTGCACCTTAATTCTGCTGTGGGGCTTGGATTCTTATTTTTAGTCTCCTTCCTATATGGCTTTCCAGTTAGAAGTTCATAAGTTGTCATGATACTGGAGAACCATTTCAGGGGACGGCCTCCCACTGCCACTGTTAGTTTTCAGTTAAGTATTAGGAACAAGACATCTGGGAGGGACTGAAGGGCTGATGCAGCAGCTTCTTCACACGGGAATTCTCTGTAATCGCTGTTGCTTCAGAACTTCTGAGTGACAAATGTCGGATCTGACATGTCTGAGGAAATTAAACATCCTTTTGTAATCCCACTTCTGTTCTGAATTCACAATAGATTAACCACAGACTCTCACTTTAGGTAGCTGTGGGACTTTGGGTAAATCTAGTAATTTCTAGAGGAATTCAAGTGTTGATGTGAAGAAAGGAGACAGTTCTCAAAGCAAACAACACCGCTCTCTTCTTCTTTCCACATATATGTAATTGTAATTGCTTCTTTTTCTTTAAAACCCAAATGGAAGCATCCCAGGATGTCTCCAGCATCTTCTCTGGAGATCATGCTTCTCTCAGAGGAGAATTTAACAGCTACAATTGTCCCAAATCTTCCTAATCTGAACCAGCTGGAGAATGAGGGTACCAGAGACTAGCTTAGTTGCTCAGAGAGACCCCACCTCTGAGATGATCTCTTTTTAATATCTTCAGAGCACACTAGCTTTGGGCATGGTGCACAGCCCATCTGTTTGGTTTGGTGTTTGCCTGAGCGTGGGAGGAGCAGCAAGTAAGCACAGCCTCAGACATCAGATGTTTAAAATGCTGTACTTTCTCTTCCATATGGGGACCTAGAATCTCTGTGATGGGCCCACGTTAACTTTAAAACCTAAGAACATGAACTTTAGATGTCACAGTTACCTGATACTTTCCCACAGAGATTTAGTGATGGATTACAATGAAGTAGGGACTAAAGAGCTTAGACTCAAACAACGGTTGAGAGCCCTCCAGCTCAGTGCCTGAAGAGTGTGTGTGTGTGTGTGTGTGTGAGAGAGAGAGAGAGAGAGAGAGAGAGAGAGACAGAGAGAGAGAGAGAGAGAGAGAGACAGAGAGAGAGACAGAGAGAGAGAGAGACAGAGACAGAGACAGAGACACAGAGAGTTGGAGGCTACACGTGGTATAAAGTGCTTAAAAGCTTGGTCCTTGATTTGAGCAACATTTTGCTTAGAGGTCTCAGATATTTTATCTCAGAAATTCTCTCTTTGTTTAAGGCATCATACTACTTCTCTGTGAAATACTGATCTGTGGCACTTAGTCTAATAGAAACAGGCCTTTGTGAAGACTACTCTAGATGAAGCCGTCCTGGGATGAAAGTACACAACAATCTGGAATAACAGATCTAGGCTACTGGACTTGCTTGAGCTTTAGGAGCACAGTGAAGCTCCTTTATGCCAGGCCTGAATCCAGGCTTTCACTCAGAAATGCTCAAGCCCCGTTTATGATAGAATAGAGTTCACGGTGTCTATCCTCTTTATTTGTGCAGTAATCTTTATCTTGATCTAAGTCTTATCTGAAAAACAAAAAACTTGCCACATCCCCCACAAATATCACATAAAATGATGCTCATTTTAAGGTTATTTACAAACAGTAAAATTTTAGAGCATTCTAAATGTCAAATAATAGAGGACTATTTAAGTGAGCTATGACAGAGACATACGAAGAAATATCAAATGAGCTCGAAATTGAGGTTGTGGATGTAGCTTAGTGATGGAATTCTTGCCTAGTATGTAAAAGGTCCTGGTTTGACCCCTAGTACTGCCAAAAATAAATTATATTTCTGAGGATGATTTTGGAAAACCCTTATAAGGGAATATTGAGTGAATGAAAACAGGAAAAAGCTAGTAGACTTATGCTCCAAGGAAGCATTTAAAAATCATAAATAGAGAGAAAATTGGAAAGGAGGATATGAAAATTTTACAATTGATTTATCCAGGAGATAGAAAGATAGATGGCTATAATTTGTTTCTATGCACTTTTGGAGTATCGAAGTAAATTCTCCAATAACATGCATTAATTTTATGTGATAAAGTGTCTAGCCCTGTGGCTAGACTGGATGGATGACAACTGGGCTCTGAAGGTCGTTTAGGACTGGACTTTTGGACTGGGCCTTGAGTTAGGATCCTGCTGAGTCTTCTAGATGATGTCTGCATATTTTATGCTTGGTGGTCCAACCACACACTGGCAGCTTGCATGTTTTAGGTTTAGATGGCAATGGGCTGTGGCATTGAGGGGGAGGTTCTGAGTTCCAAGGAAGTGACTGCAAGAGGCACAATCTCTCTGACAGTTACCCGCTGCCCGGTGCTCCTGCCTACCAGTTTCGGGGTCACATTGGTGTTCACAGGGATCCAGGAGCCGCCGGGCACAGAGGTCCATGGCCCAGGGCCCACTGGAGTTCTGTTGAGAGAAGAGAACCACTTGGGCAGGGTTCAGCCAGTCACTGGCATCCAGCTGGCTCCCCTCCAGCAGGATGAAGCGGCTCCCTGCAGGGCGACAGAGAGGAAGCAGGTCTGCATATGCACATGCAATAAACACACACAAGCCACCAAAGACAGAGTAAGTCCCCGTCCAAGACCACTACTCCCCAGTCCTGGTCTGTCACTAGCACCAGAGCAAGGAATCAGCAGATGGAGTTTTGGACATCACATGGACTGCCGTGAGGCCAGGGCCATTAGGCCTTTCAGCCATATCATCCCTTGCCTGCTGTGACCCAGCCCATCTTGCCAGAGTGTTCCTAAGGGATACAGGGACAGAGAAGCTCTGTGACGGCCGTGGCATGGTTCCATCAGCCCCAGCCACAGGCACTGGCACTCATCCAAAGAAAGGGGATTCGCTGCCTGTCTTCACTTGCCATGAAATAGCAGGCCCTCTTGCACTGCAAACAGTCCCCTCCTGTGTTTAGCCTTACAGCAACGAAAGAAGAGACATTAACAAGTCAATTAGGTGCAGTGGGTTTAAATGATTCAGGAACTCTCAGAATCTATATTATTCTCTCATTATATCGGGGTCCCCCTGGAAGAAAGTAAAGTGTTACTTCCAAATTTTAGGCTGATAGCAAGTTCTTGCAATTAGGAACTTTTCACCAGGGCTAAGTAGCCCAAAAGCATGGCTAATCCTTAAACACCTCTACTTCTACATTTTTTCTTTCTCAAAGGCTGAGAGAAACTTAGTACTTCCTATCAGTAGCCAGTGTGTTTTCTATTTCTCTACAAAGACAGGGGCTTAATTTAAACAAAAATAGAATGTGTATGGAGAAAAAGAAGTGGTACATTTACTTCTTTATAACCTGCTTTCTTAGTTTGATTGCAAGCAACTCAACCTTTTCCTAAATCTTATCTAGCTGAGTTTATTTCCCCTCACACTATAGTAATAGGAAACAGTGATTCTTGGGCTTCTCTGTCTTTTGTTCAACATGGAAGCCTTATTCTTTGGTGGGGGTGTACATACTTGGAAGAATGAGCTTACCATCAGCAATCAGGTGCTCGGGGACATGGAGGGTTATTTTGACAACAAGAGGACAGTTGACGTGAGAGGTGCAGACAAGGCCAATGACACAGCTGGTGATGCTGATTAAAGTCAAGGTGGTCTTATTCACAGGACTTCTGGGAGAACCCACTGAAAGTGAAAAAAATAAACAAGGCATGTAGGTCAAAATCTTGGCATTGAAAATCCAACATGGCCTTTGGTTGTCCATTCTGGAAAACAAAGAAGGCAGATAAACTTAACCTAAATGTTTCGGTTGCATGACCTCAGTGACCTTCATCCTCACAGGCATCATGTCATCAGTTGGAATAGGAGAGAATTTGGCCAACCTTGACCCTCATGGTCAATAAGGGTGAGCCAAGTGAAAGTCCCCCGCATCCTTCAAGTTCATGGGAGAAGTTATAAAAGAGTCATCTTTCTCTTTACTTGGCTTGCCTAGGCAAGCATGCTTTAGCCCCACAGGGCATTTCCATAGTTGCCCACAGACGACGCCCTAACTGAGGGCTGTAAGACCTGGGTAACAGTCACAACTGAGGTGAAGCTTCTGGTGTCAGAAGGAGCTGCAGCTTATTCTATGATGGAGAGTTCTGACAGGGGACTCTTGCTGTGTGGGGCCTCAACTGAAGAGAACCGAGTAATGCACTCTGGATGAATGGATGGAGCAGACCAGAAAGCTCCACACCTTCCTGTCATCATGGAAGAGAACGATCATTGCTGGGGAAAGAGAAGCACTCTAGCAAGTGAAGACAGGGATGGGAATGGAGGGATTTGGCTTTTGTTTAGTTTGTTTTGGAGTTGTTGTCACAAGAGGCCGACAGAAAGAATCAAATGCTAGTAAGCAGAATCAATGTGGGAAAGTTAGAAAGCAAGGTAGCACCATGTGGAGATCTTTGAGGGGTGCTCTTATGTTCTGTGTTAATATTTATTACTTATTATTAAGATGAAGCTCAAGCAAGTCTAGCAGCCTCTGCTTCCCCTGACCTTTCTTGGAACTCTTCTAGGCCAGCTAGTGTCTTTGCAGAACAGAGTCTATCTCCACACACTTACAGATCTCGAGCCCCGCCCTCTCTGAGCAGCAGATCCATCACCAACACATCTGTTAGGCACTAAAATACAGCCCTTCCACAACTGGACTCACCATCTTCTCTCGGGCCCAACTCCCTCTTATTTCTGTTACCCAGCAAATGGCACTGGTGTCTAGTTAGTTTCTTAAATCAAAAACCTGCATTATGTCTAACACTTCCCTCTTGCTCACAAGTCACACCCTTATACCACCGATGCCATTAACTCTATTTTTCTTTTTCTGGTGGGTCTATAATGTCTCTCATCTCCATTCTTTCTCTCCCTGCTTACCCTCACTGTCATCTTCTACAGGGGCTGTGGGCAGCAACCTCAGCTGCTCTCACCGGATCTTCACACTGTCCTAAAGGGGCGCTTTGCAAAGCAGAGCTGACAGGGTGATGCTCTTTGAAATCTCCCAGTGACACTGCATGAAATGGCAGGCCCAAGCCAGTCACGTCCATGTACAGCCTGACTTCTGTTGTTTCACTTTCTAAGCAATCGACAAATTTGCACCTTAAACTTCATTCTAGGAACTATTGGTTGCTGCCTCCCTCAACCACCGCTTTTTATGTCTCAGTGTCTTTGCGCACATTATTGCTTCCTCCACAGAAGGCCATTTTGTCACCTTGTCATCCCGGTATACACCTAATCTTCAAGTTTTGCTCAAACAACGCCTCCCTGTAAACACTTCCCTGAAACCTTCAAGAACAGATTCTCACTCATTCCTCGTTCTTCTGGTCCTTGTATGCCCTGCTGTCACAGCTCTTATCACACGGGTCCTCCCTGTTTACAGACAATTGCCATTGTTATCATGTGACTGCAATCAACTGCTATTGATCTTCTTGTCTCTCCCTTCGGTCTGCATCATTAACTAATAAACCAGCATCTCCACCTGGCTTGGAAACTGCAGTGGCTCCCCGTTTGCTACAGAAGCAGGTGCAAACTTAGCAACATGGTACATATACGGTTCCTTGGCCTCTTCCCTACAATGCTGGTGTGCTTCTCTTTCTGCTTGGTCTAAAGCTCCTGTACTGAACTACTTCCATTTCCATGAAAACATTATGTTTTTATGCCTTCAAGGCTTTGTGGGTGCTATTTTCTTCTACTGAAATGTTCTTATCCTAGGCTCCTCTTTCATGAAATCCTTTACAAAGCATACAACACAGTTCTAATTATTTTCTTCTTTGTTGTCTCCTATTGCTGCTAGGTAGAATTTACTGTTCTCTTTTCTTAGTGCTCATTTTACTTTATTTATACCACTAAATGCAGTCTTATCAGCCTCCTATGTTTTTATGTTTCTACCACTGATCATGAAGCCTGTCCTATAGCAGGTAGGTTTAAAAGGTTGTTGCTAGCTGGATTGATATATCCAGTCCAATTAAATAAATGCAAACACCCACAATAGATGAAATCCTTTTTTAGGCTCTTTGGAGAATCCATTAGGCATGTTCCACCTCTAAGAGGCTTACAGTCTAGTTAATAATAGTAAGTAGGTGATGTACTTGCAAAGCTTGCTATTCAAAGAAACAGTTTCATGCTGTAAAGAGGCTCATTCTACTTCATTACTAAGGATTTCTATAAACAAAATTTTATGAAAGCAGGACAACCTGCTTGGACAGTGCCTAGGTTGCATGGGACTGGGTTCAGTTTCTGTGCTATGTAGTGAAGATCAAGGGGTAGGAGACACCTTCATCCACCGTCCCACCTCAGGGAAACTAAGGTTTCTGGAGTGAGGCTACCCTGAGACCCTCCCCCAATCTCTTTAGGAAAATGGCAAAAAATCCTTACTGCTGATGACAGTGAAGTCTACAAAGCCTGAAACTAGAATTAGAAAGCTTTTCTCCAGTCTCTGGAAAGAGCATCCTCTGTATGAAGCGAATTTAAGTGGACACAGGGCAGAGCCAATATGTGCTTCCTTTTTGGGAGCTGGTTAAGTACCAGCTGGGGAATGTGTTGCTAAAAGCCACATAAAGGGACCTCCAGGACACCCTGAGACCTCTGAACATGCACACTCTGGAAGCTGGGGGCTGCACTGTGGAGAAGCAGCAATAGGGACTTCACAGTGGGGTCTTCCCCCCAGACCCCATAAATCTTAATATAATTTAATCCTGACAGAAGCTCTACACACAACGCACTGTTAACCCCCTTGGTACACAAGGGAACCAAGGCGCAGACAAGTTGTTGCACTTATCTAGTATCAAGCAGCAAGTGAACGGGGAACCTTATTGGTGTCTGAACACAGAAATCTTGCAGAGACGATGGTGACACCAGTAAAGTCACAGATGGTGACAGCTACATCAGCCATCTGTCATTTACTAGCATCACCATGGAGTGGCCCCTACATTGGCTGCAGGAAAGACAGCTTCATCAGTGTTAATGAGCATGGACCAGCTCTCTGAACTCTGCCAGAAGAGGGGGCTGGAGGCCTAGGTCCTAAAATCTTGCTGGGTGAGAGCCAGACCTAGATCATTCTTTAACTATTGCGTCCCCACGTTCCCACTCCACATCCCTGCCAAGCTCAATTTCAAGCCCAGGGTTGGTGAGTAAGCAAGGCATACAAATAGTTCCCGTTCTTTTTCACGTATAACATATTATCAACTTTATTTCTTGTGTCTGAACTGCGAAAATACAACTGCTGAGGCTTCCAGAGCCTGAAGGAACTGAGAGTGCTCTGACCAGGAAATAGCCTTTCCAACAACTTGAGTACTTGTTTGAGAGTGTCATTATCTGGGAGGGATGATTCTCTGAAAATTTCCACTCTAAGTTCCTCTTTCTTCCTTAAGAGGAAACACCAGTTGTGGTCCAAGCTTTCGCCCTGCACCAACTGGCTTTCACTCACAGAGCCCCAGTGTAGGCCCTTCCTTCCCCTACTAAATATCTTCCCGTCCCTCTTCCCTTCCTACCTCGACTGCGCCTCCGGCTGCGAGAGGGATCCGTGTAGAAGGTCAGCTGAGGGTCATTTTCCGCCTCTGTGCTAGAGTCTCCTTCGGGGTTCAAGAAGGCAGAACCAGCTGGAATGAAAAGAAGCATGGCAGAAACAACAGATTCAGTGGTATCTTCAAGGCACCTAGCCCCTGGGTAAGTTCAGCAGAGAAAGCTACAAAAATAACAGTGCATTAACTAATAGCCTGAAGCCAAGGGAACGGGGGCTTCCTGAGAAGTAGATTTTTTGGCGACGTAGACCTTGTCACAGCAATCACCAGAGCTCTACTCCCCACCCTGCCTGGGTGTCACACTGCCCAGGGGCATTGCTGGCATCTATCTGCCAGCAAGGACCCCCAGTGTGGAAGATGGAAGAAAAGGAAATTTCCATTATAGATTAGCATGCTGATGGTAGAGAATGAATTTGTGTCATGGCAGCAAAGAATATCATACATTTGTGCTTTTTTCTGCTTTTTGTAATTAATATATATTTAATGCAAATGAGAGAATGGAGAAAATATATTAGAATGTGTAAGAGAACAAATCTGGTTACTAGAAATACTCTAAATCAGAAAGCAACTCTATTAACATTTAAAATATATATTTTTCTGATCAGAAACAGAAAAGGGTTTTTAATTCCTCCTTTAGATGGCACAATTTTGTACATTATCTTTTATAACACCATTTTTTCCATTTAATAGATGGGTGGGAAACTTCCCATGTTATCAAATATAGATTCGTATTACCATTTTAAAGGACTGCATGATAAGCTATTGGACAGAGGAGGGATGTACATGGCAGTGAATCCATTCCCTGCTCGTGAACTTATAGCTCAACATTTCAACAATGTTGTGATAAAGTGTCTTTTACACACATCCTTGTATTCTTGTCCAGTTCTTTCCTAAGCATACATTCTTGTTGGTAAAAGAGCTTGATCAGAAGGTTTGTATATTTACATTTTTCAATAAGTAGCCTTTAATTGGTATAGTTAGTGGTGAGTGTGTGGGTGACCATGGTGAATGTTCTTGCCTCTGCTCAATTCAGGAATCCAACTGTGAGCCCTAACATCAGACAAGGATACCTCTGGCTTTGTTGTTGATCCGCTTTCTCTGGCTACTGGAGGTGTGAGACAGCAGGGTGGCCTGTTGGTGGTTGGAGTCCACAGGACTGGTGGCAATGATATTATCTTTATACTTGTTCATCAGTGAGAGTTTGGCATTGTCACTTCCTGCAAAAGGAAGAGTCGAGACAAAAACTGTAAGAGAAAAGCTCAAAGAAAGAGAGCAAGGAAATCTTTATGAACCAAGTAAAACATAAGGAACCTTTAATGTGAGAGACTGGCAGAAATTAAAATTCTCCTCTGATTTCTAGGGGCTACAAAGTTATGGGAGAAGGAATGAAGTAAGAGGATTACAATTGGAAATCCAATTCAACTAATTCCTTATCAATAACATTACTACTTGCTGCCCTTTGGCTAGATACAGATTGTAGATTTCTTTCTTTTGGGCAACACAGAGTTTTAAAAGAATTTGAATTTGAATTTGTGTGCACTCAGGCAGAATATGCCTCTCCTTCGCCTGGTCTGCACCATTCCCTATTGTCTGATCTCCAGCTGCTGCACATATTTATGCAATCTGTCTGCCCCCTGAAGTCATCTAAGTGTGTAACCTTGTGTACAGTATCCATAATTGGTGCCCTTAGCGCTGTGCCAGGTGCTGTGGGGCACATGAGAGCTACTGAAGACATGCCCCACCTCCACTCTCAGGCATAGACTTACCAGGATTTTAGTATCACGAAAACAAATATTCAGATAGGCCCTCGCCTGAATAGCAAACAGAATTTTCATTTTCCTCTGTGTGATTTCACTTTTTGGTGCCCCACCAAAAGTCTGAATATCTTAAACAGCACGGGGTAAAAACTCATTTTTCTCAAAGGTAACTGCACAGTGTTTTAAAGGATCACTGTCAAGGATTTATCTATGGGGAAGTGTTTGTTCACAGAACATGGAATTTGAAGAGAGACAGGTGGGCTACTGTAGAAGAAAAGTACGGTTTTTCTCTCTTTCCATTTATTTTTACCTTGAATTTGTTCTGATGGATTAAATCCAAGTCGCTTCCCCTCAGTGTCTCCAAAGATACACAAAGCATTGAGATCTGATACCTTGATTGCATTCCTTCAATTTCTTTGAACACATAAATCCTTTGTAGAGACCACAGAGGCAAAGACAAGATAACACAACTAAAACACCCCAGGTCCAACTCTTAGATGTCAGTGGAAAAAACCAAAAAAAACAGTGTAGTCCCTTCCACTTCATTAGAGAATTAAATTGCCTATGCAAATCTATGATAGGCAAAAAAAGTCAACACATGTTGATTTTTCTTACAATCCTCTTACTTCCCAGAGGGTTGCTTATTACATCCTACACAGGCTGTAACTCACTCCTCTGCTGGATGTAAAGAAATCCCAGCTTCCAGTGCATGACGGAAGTAGAAAGGCTCTGATTTTACACTGTTCTACTGATTTTCTAGATTAGAAAACAGCCCAGTCATTCCAGGAAACAGGTTTGTCCTCCTAGGGAAGGGCACTGGCACATCCCTTAATGCCCCCCTCCCCTGCATTCCCTGAGACAAAAAGAGGACTAAGCAAGTGGCCCTTCCACCATCCCACCTGGCGTGAGGTCCATCCCTGCCTTCTCATTGCAGCCCTGCAAGGAGTCCAGCGTGCGTGTGACCTGGCTGGCGAAATCCTCCCCTCCATTCATGCATTCCCTCTGCAGGTGGTGGCGCAGGTCCGTGATGTCATACTCATAGCCATCCAGGATGGGTGTCTCTCGGATGCTCAGGGTACCACTGGAGTTGTGGCCCTGCACGCGGGCATTGCGCAGACTCTCCCGCCCATGGCCACCAATCAGCACAGAAGGAATGTAGTGAATCTCGTTGGCTGCCTCAGCACTGGCACTCTTCTGCGGTTGGGGGACGCGGCGGCGTTTGCACCAGCGTCGTCGTGTGTACAGGATCATCACCAGGCACAAGATGGACAGCAGCAGAGCGATCATACCACCCTGGGAAAAGAGGACAGCGTGTGGATATGGCAAGATGGCCAACTATTCCCGAATAGAGTCCTTGCCCTGCCCCTTCTGACACCACCATTTATCACTCATCCATTAATCCATCCATTCAGATGGACTGAAGATTTATAGTATACATCATTCAGCAGTGAAGGGACACTATTCTGTGATCAGCGTTTAACACTAGAGAAAAGTGGAAATGCTAAGGTCAGCGCACCATTCCAAGGGATCAAGTTGGTTCTGGCTTATCAAACAATTTGAAGGGAAAGAAACCTGTATGTTAGAGGTGTAGAGGATTTCAGGTGTAGAGGAGAGAAATCTGCTCCATGGAAAGTTGTTTCAGGCCTTTGTGAAAGTTGTATCAGGTGGCCTCTAGTTTCATCCTGTGACACACCGAACCATTATTCTGAGGTTCATCCAAACTCTGGATCCACAGAGACTAAAACCCATAGAGACTAAATCTCAGATTTCTCATCTGTATGATGGAGAAGATGCCCACCATGGTTGTAAGAATTATATTAGGTAACTATATGAAATGCCCAGCATAATACATCACACACAATCAAGACTGTTCTCAGCTTAACCTTCAGTGTCTCCAACTGAGTAACTGGCCCAGCAGAAAAGCTATCCACAAAGACAAAGAGTTCACATGCATCAGGAATTTTCCACCAAATGTGGGGAAAGATATGCCATTTGAATGTGACTTTGTGAATTACAACTTTCTGAAAACGCTCCTTGGTCTTGTTACCACTGGAGGGAAGGGACTGAGGCTCGTGGTCTAGGTTCAGGCTGGCAGAGGAGTTTGTCTTCTGAGTCATCCAGGGCTCAAAGGCCACCAGCTCAGAGGCTACTGCTTACAAGCCAGGATACAATTCAGGCAAGAAAGCAGTTCACAGACACTGAATACCTTACCCCGACATCCATCCAAGGTAGAGTTTGGAGGAAGCAAGTGTCTTCAAGCCCACATCCGCACAGCACTAAGCAGTCATAAATCTTCCTGCACACAACCTGCATTCTCTCCCTTTATTTTGGTCAATATCCCTTCAAGCCTATTTCATTACGCTGGGGTGAGCCAAATGGTTCTCCTCTCAACCTTGAGCTTCAGTCACTGCCAATCTGCTTTACAGCTGTTAGTTCAGGATACCCACCACTCAATGATGGGTCAAGAGTATTCCATCAAACACATCAAAGGTCTCACAGTAATTAGATTTTGGATTTATAAAGTTCCTCTTGCACTTATTCTCCCTCTCCTACCATCTCTGTGAGCTAAGTCACACACACACACACACACACACACACACACACACACACACACTTTTAAACAGGAAGCACAGAAGAGCAGAGACATGAAGCAACACAGTGAGGTGCCAAGTGACCAGCCACATCATGCGCTTGTTGAGGACATGTAGAACCTTCTGCTTTTCAATTTTTCTTTACCTGCAAAATTTTTCCTCTAGGTGCAATCTCTTATCCAAATGCATAGAAAGAGTAAATGTGTGCAAGTTACACTGGGTGAGAGCACAAAGCCAAGTATTCTAGGTTCTCCTAGCTAAATGCTATCTTCTCTTCCATCCATACTGGTGGCCCTGCAAATATACACAGGGTTCTTGAGTCCCAGGAAACCTGGACTAGAAGACACAGACCATCAACAGTGTCTAACCAAGCCATGCACCGATCTACACACGTGTATGTCAAACCTGGGAGTTTTAAGCAGGACCCTATCTCAGAGTCATACCAGCTATCCCTTCTCTCACCCCAAATTGGAACTGCAACGACAGGTAATTAAGCCACACAGAAGGAATAACTTCTTGGCTGAGAGAAGTTGTCAGACATTGAATTAGGCTAGCAAAACCAGAGGTAATTTTATTCCCTAAAGAGCCATGAGAGAATCATAAACATCAGTCTTGGAGGAATAGTTTAAACGCCATCTTTCCAGCTCACAGAGGGGTTCTCAGGAGCCCCTTTCACCTTCCCTCTCTAATTTTACTTTTAGGTGATTGCAATAGGGTTAGGCTAAGATCCAGGCCATATATTCATCCCTCATATGCACAGTAATAAATCAAGACAGATCATTACTGGGTGTTTACACTGTATCAGACATTTGTTTAGACTGTTTTTTTCCTTTTAATTTTAAGAGGTGGGATCCATTATTACCCAATTTTACATTTGAAAATACTGAGGGCCAAAAGGTAAATAAGTTGCCCAAGGTCATACAATAAATGATGAGCAGGAATGGGCTAGGACCACAGTGGCTTCTCATCTGCAAGGCTCTATCTTAACAGTAGTCTATAGCCATAGTCACCTTGAATGAGCTTTGCTCTCCAAAGACGTAGAAGCCTGGCATTTACTTCAGAATTTATAGGAGATGGATGATTTCACCAAGATGTGTTCTCCCTTCCTGAAGAAGTCAGTCAAGTACATATCTCCTTGACAGTGGGTCAAAGGGGCACCATCCTACACAAAAGGCCTTTCTTGACACACCCATCAGCATTCAAATTCAAGGTTAGTTGGCAGGGAAAAAAACCTTAATATTTCAAATTCTCCAAGTTAGAATAAGATTATGTGCATCACACATCACTACATGCCTGGAAGAAATTATTAGGCCCTCAATTTAGCTGAATTTCAGTAACGAGTTTGTGCTGTCTTCCAGCTTAGAGACTGACTAAAAATCCCTAGGCTCTGCCTCCTCCTTTTCTGATGAAGAAACCAAAGCCAAAGAGAAACCTCATTAGACAGTGGGGGAAGAGCTCGAGTCCCAGATCATTCCCACAGGTTCTCTCAGGCGGCCATTTTGTTAAAGTTCATCTACAATTCCTGTTGGCATGATTGGAGCCCAAGTGCTCATTTAAAAATATCTTATGTTTATTTTTCTAAAAACATAACTTATGGAAAGAAAGCTGATGTACAAGTTTTGTTTTCCTAAGCCAGTGTATTTAGCTTGTCTCATTTTGCTTTAGTGAAATGTTTCCTCTGCTGGAGGCAGTGACTCTTGACGACCTCAGCTTTTGAGTAATCAGTTCACAGTAACAAGCTCCAGTCAGTAGGTGAAACTCAGAATGGGCATATAACAAAGTGTTCTCAGGTCCTCAACTGTTGGCATTGTTTTTCTGCTTTTATAACCAAATTAGTGACAGGTGTCACAACATTTCACAATGACTTATTAACTAGTGGTTATTAGACAAATATGCATATTTAATATCATGCAATATTAATACATAATTATATTTAATAATATCTAAGTAAATATTATTAAGATCACAACACACAAATACCTCTAAAGTACCAATTTTCCCTAGCCAGTAAGTAGACAGAAAGCAGGAGAAATATATAAGCCCTCCGCCTTAGTAGGGCAGTGTAGGTCTAGTTACCTTGGCAACTGTCCTTTGATAGTAGGGACTTGGAAATCCAGTCATGTTTAATTATTATTACATTCTCATGATAAGCCACAGTTCTTTGACACATTCATGCCATTAACCCTTCTATTTGCATAGACACTTTTAAAGCAGTTTTCAACGATGGTCATGGATTGTCCGAGGCTATTTCTTTCAAAGAATGTAATGAAACAAAGAACAGGCAAATAAAAATGGAAAAAAGAAAATCATATGCCAAAGGCTGGAGCTAAGATGTTTCCAATAAATAAGTTAAAAGAGAAAGTTAAGATGCAGATACTTTACATGATGCGAGAAAGTTTATGCGGAGGAACAAACTTTCTCTGGCTGTCCAATTCCAAATGGACTTCTACATGTAGTTCACACAGGAATGCAGTGCTTAGCCTGGGCAAGATCACTGCAGGAGGCTTTCCAATGAGCCTGTGGGAGGTCTCTGCATGCAATACCTTGCTCTGTATTTCCCAACATCTAGCCGTGTTCAGAGTGTATTCTTCATTTATTTGTGTTGACTTCACTTCTTAGGGCATTGAAAACCAAAACCAAACTACTAGTCCACATCTGGATTCAGGTGATGAGTGAAACAATTCAAACTATGAACATTAAAAAAATAAAAAACTGCCTATCGGCAACAGTATTGTTTTACTCTGTATTCATCCTTGCATGAGTTTTCCGATTATTCTATTGATTTTTCTCCAAACTGTTAACATTTTGTAACTAAAAGTGCTTTTGGGGTATATGAGAACTCCAGATCTATTAACAAACTTCTTGCCAAAAAAGTGGCATTTTAAGATATATTTTTCTTTAAAAAAATCAATAAATCATTTCTACTGGCCTTAATAGACATCAAATAAATGCAATCAGCTTTTATTTTATTATGAAATTGACATTTTCAGCACTTACCTAAGAGAGTAATATGAGGCTTGTCAGATAATTCGTAGATTTTAGAATTTTTATGTAACATGTTTTATATAAAATTAATGGCGATTGTCCAGGGATAGAAAATTCTAGGCACATCTCCTTTTTATGCTCCTCCCGGCCCTCTAGTCCAACCACAAGTCTGCCTCACTGTGTGACGTGTACATTCACCCTGGGCCTGGGCCTGCCATCCTTCCTCAACTGACTCCAGCTCACCCTTCAAAGTCTGATCAACAACACAGCCTCCACCATCTCTTCTCTAATTTTATTGCACTGATAGAACCTTTGATAAAACTCTAACCACAGAGACCTTTTAATCTTTGATTTGCTTGCTTATCTCATCTACTAGACTATAGACTTCATAAGAATCCGATGCATGTCTTACAGCTCTAGTGTCAATCAAAACACCTGACATAAACCAGAGAGGGCCCGTAACTGTGGAATGAAGGAAAGCAGGGAGAAAGGAAAGGAGGAAGAAAGGAAAAGACAGAGGACTCATCATTTTTAATATACTCCATGAGGATGCGTTCTATGTGTCTGAAAGCTAAGCTTATATACGTACAGTGCTTGTATGATCCTTATTCACTCACTACTAAGTTATTTAACAAATGTCTTCTGATACAGAAGTTATAAATGCATTTTTCTAGTGGTCACATACTGAAGATACTACCTGGTTTTAATCTATGGAGTTTGCATTCTAGTTAGAAAATAAAATCTACATAATGTGAATTTTAGATGTAATACAGGCATGAGAGAAAGGTGAAAGTAGATAACAGTATGAGAAATAGCCAGTCATTGATTAATTCTCTTTAAATAAAATAGACTGCAATAGGTGAAAATATCTTGGACTACAGGTGAGACACGGTAACATCCCAAGGGCCAGTGGAATCCTTCCCAAATCAGTGCCACCTGATCAATAAATCCTAGAGTAAAAGAAAATGGACCTATTAAATGTCATCAAAGTTTAAGAAGTCACCTGGGCTTTGTGAACCCTTGGCAGAAAAATGAAAAAGCTGAGAATTTTCTTTCCAGCTACCATCTGTCAAGAGGCTGCAGCCAATCAATCAGCTCATATTTCAAAGCTTAATTTCATCCTAAAAGTAACCAGAAGAGTGAATCTGAGACATAATTAATTATCCCTTAAGGCAATTGGGCATTCTGAATTCAAATTACATTCCTAAAGGAATTAAATGGTGGCTAAAAAAATAAGAATCAAATAGACAATTTTATGGCTCATGTCTCCTATGTTTCCTTCACAACTCCCAAAGTTCATGGCAGGGACCCTCTCTCTTACGTGGCAACAATCACTTCTAACTGTCTTTGGCTCTTATAGAATACTGACAGAGCGAAAGAAAAAAAATATGGTGCATGCCAATATGACATTTCTGGTCTATTCTAATCTACAGCAAAACTGTAGATGAAGTAGGTAGAGAGATCTCTTCGCAAGTTCCATTCTGATCCTGTGATTTTCTGAGCTCACTAAAAATCTGGGTCCACCTCACTAATAACATAGACATTCCCAACGAAATAACAGGATGAACTGGTGGTACAATTTTGTGCATACTGCAAGGACGGCTTTACCCTAATACAGTCCTTTGTCCATAGCAAAAGGTAATTGCAATGACTCTTTCAACTTGAAATTTTTCTGATGGTAATGCTGATCCCTGCCAAAATGGAAATAGCTCTAGAATGGTAAACTAATGATAGAGAGAATATCTGTGAGCTCTTCCTGCCCCATAAAGCCAAAAACCACAAACCAGGGCCTGATGTAGCACATCTTTCATAGGCAAGTCATCAATTTCAATTAGCCAGATGACTCCAGATACGTAGACAACTCCTTCTTCCCAAGAGCACGGTAAGGCCTTTGCAACCAGGAGACCGCATCGGAATTGCAGTTCTTGACCTTGAGAATCCCTTTACTGCCACAGGAAGTCACCCAAACTAGGGAGAAAACCCTTTGGTTATCTCCTCTGACAGATTCTCTTTCCTGTGGTGGCAGTGAGCAGAAACCCATTATCCCCTGCCCATCTCCTTCCCAAATGGAAGACAAGGGAAATGCATCAAGCATATTAAGTAGGAAGTTCAATTTGTAAATTATTAGGAATATTACCTTCTCTAGGGGGTTTACTGAAGTCTTTAATCGTGTGGAAAGGCTTTCCAGTTGCCATGGGCCACCATGTTAATTAAGAGGCCTCAATACATCTTCTGAGGAGTCTGATGTGAACTGTACACCTCACTGGCAGGGGATGGCCCTGGCTCACCTGGTGAGTCTCTTGCCAGGATATGCTTTCTCTGCCTCAAGATGCTCCAAAATTCCAAGTGTGCAAAGCTCAGGAAAGAAATGAGATGGTCCCTAAGATTCTCTCTCATTACAATGCCATTTTGCTAGACAATAACAGGGAACAGGCAGCCTTCCATGAACACGACACAGATTGACATGAAGGGCTTTGCAGGTAAGTAAGTTGATACTTGAGGGTCCTCCCAGCCTCATGAGGCTGTGAGCACATTCTTTTCAGCAGGAAACACAACCTCTCATACCATTTTATTTATTGATTTGATTTTGCCTTTCCTAGGCCTAAGAGTTTTAATACTGTTAGTGTTTATCATCATCTTCCTTCTTTAAGCTGAGAAGTTTGTCTTCAACTCCTTTATGAGACTCAAGAGTTTCATGTAATGAAATCCTGGAGCCAACAGGGACAGTGACTGGAGGCCAGTGTGCTAGAGTCAGCCTGGGCTATTTCAAGTCGTTCTCTTTTGGATTCTTTTTATAGAGCTGCTTTTTTAGTTCCTTAGATTTTTCTTGCCTCAGACCCTTGACTTTGCTGTCCCAAAGCAGACACAAGGAAGTGCATTTGTTCATAAACCGCTTTGAGCAATCTGATTGGTTACCTGTCATTTGCCTTAATGAGACTGCTAAGGCTAGGGTGCTGAGTAAAGCAGGATGACAGACAGACAGTCTGCTGTGAGCTGAGTTTTAAGGTCCCTGGTTCCTTCAGTGGATCCATTTATTCCAAAAACTGACCTAGACCTTGCAAACTGGGAAAACAGTGCAGAATAGACACTTAGTGGGAGCAGAGCTGAGGTTCTTATGTCCCCCTAGATGCAAAGTTAACAGTTTCCTGAGAGATGGTGCTGCTGAGTTAAGTATCACGGATGGAACTTCAATCCATGTGTTAAAAAGCTAGCTTTAGATATAACCCATGCACGTGGATATGTGTGTGCGTGCACATGCACAAATGTGTGTATTATGCATGAGAGGCAGGCTGGGAGATAAAAGGCCCACACTGAAGCAAAAGCTCCAAGTTGCTGTTTCAGCAACCCCTGGGCAGAGCTGCATGAGACAGGCTCCCTCCCTCCACTGTGTTCACCAACCCTTCAAAACTTCACTAGTCAAGCATGAAACCAATAAATAAATACCTCCAGCTGGATAATGCTCACTGCCTATTCTTGGCCACATTCCTTTCTACTTTTCTCTTTGTTTTTATGCAGCAGGTTATCTTAATGAAATAAAATAGTGACAATAATCTGCTCCATTAGGACCAAACATTAAGAGAATTATTGAACAAATAACAGAAGAAACAGTGGGCACAGTATATGCTAATGACCATTAGATCTTACCCTTCTTTCTATCCAATCAAATGGAACTATTAAACTCCTCTCTTCCTCTCATCTCCTCCAAAGTAGTGAGCCCAGCTCAAAAGGAAAGGAAGTCTCTGAGAGCTCAGACCTCTGTGGACATCAGCTGGGGCTGAGCAACTAAAAATCAGCAACATTAGGAATGATCACCAAGAGCAGACTTTACACCAGACATGTGTGCGAATTCCATTGCGTTTAGAGAAAAACAGCTTTTAGCATAGATGGGAGTGGAAGGGGAGAAACTTAAAATGTCAAGATTTCTTGGCATTTAATACCTATTCCTCATATTACTATCTGAATCAGTGAAGATTTAAAATATAGCTTTCGTCTCTTATAAATCAAACAAACAAACAATGAGGAGATGAGCCCTAAAAAGCTGTGCGACCCAGTGATGGATGCTACTCAGAAGGTAGGTGGAAGGCCTTCCATATGGGGAAATGGCCTTGATCTTCGTCCTGTCCCTCACACACAGGTACAGTTTGATCATGATTGTCAAGGTGTTCTAGAACCTAGCCAAGTGTCCTGAGATGGTTCTCCCATTCTCTCTTACAGGGGAACCTTCAATGGCATGGTCCTTCTGCTGGGAGAACTCTACATGGCTGATAATTGGTTCTATGAAGCTTTCAAAATCCCAAACTACCAGAAAGAATTATACATTTTTCAACTTCCTGTAGCACTCCCACTACATGTGCTTAACTCCTTTCTGAATCTCTACCTTATTTTGTTATTCTGTGTGCACAATGCTTTATTCCTGTAACAGACTGGAATGGAACACTGGAGAAGAAAAATAATGGTACCAACTGTTTGTTAAGTGTTCACTAAGTGTCATTCACACCTAGTGAATTGCATGCATTATTTCTTTAATCCTACCAATAAATATGAGTAATAAAAATTGCTATTTCCATTTTTAGATGAAAAAACAGAAGATCAGAGGAGTTGATTATCTTGTACAAATTTGTGTAAAGTCATGAAATCAAGCCAAATCTCAACTATGGGCCTTAATAATATACCTATAAGATCATGAATGAGTCCACCATTATATGCAGGTCCCTAATCAGCTGACTTCTCAGGTTCTCTAAATTATTCCTAAAAAGCCTGAGTTTTACACCTAAACACTGAGGTTATGCAAGTAAGGTTCCCATGCTATGTATATGGCTTACCCTAATGGTTCCAATCTTCAGTTATGCTTGATCACTACACTGGCTAAACACATGACTTAAATGACAATTGTCCTGAAGGTGGCTATACTGGCCAAGTAATTATTTTGACACAGACAGAAAAGTCTATGGAGATATCAGTTCATGGGTAGATGTTTTCTGAAGTGCAATCAACAGTCATCAGGTCCAAGGTTACAGATACTCAGCCATTTCCTTGAGAACTGCCTGATACACATTTACACAGACTTGGGTCTCTTGCTGTGCATAAGTGCTCTTTCTAAAATTGAAGACCTCAGTTGAATAGTAGGCATTTCCTACACTATAACTATACACATAGAAGAAAACTGGGGAGAAAATGTTGTACTTAAATGCTCTCAGGGAAACCAGAAAATACACTGCAGTCAAGTCACTCAGAAAAATCTCTGGCCAATAGTTTTAGAGAAAATAGGAGAAACCCTGTAGGTCACATGTTGTATGAGCACCCCAAGGATGACCATTGTCATTCCTAACACAAGTTATGCGACGTTAGTCAAATACAGAAGTAAACAAAATTCCTACATATTGCATTTTGCACCTAAAGGTTCTCCAACTGGTAACTTGGTTTGACATATAACACTCAAAATTTTACTCATCAGTTCAAAATTTTAATTCAGTCCCAGAAGAGAACTATGCATATCTGTGGGCCAACCTCTTAGAGTGCTCCAGCTGTGGCTCAACCTTGGCATCCAAGAAAAACACACAGGGCCAAAGAATCATGTAAGAGAGGAAGCGAGGGAATTAAGGACTCAGGAGAGATGCTGACGTACAAACACGATCAGAGCATTATGTGCCAAGATCTTTCCAAGCCTCACACTCCTTGCCAGCAAGCCTTGTCTGGCATCAGAGGGGAGGCATAGAGAGACCGATATAGTTTGATAGAGCCTTCTCTGGGGCCATGCACTGAGTGCTTATTTATCTTTCTTAAAAATTATTAAATCCTATTTTTAAAAAACATAATCAAGTAACAAATCTGGAGAAGAAGCCTGGGTTGGGAAGGCAATCTCTGAGTGAGATCCTGACATTCTAATTAGGGCAGGCTTCGTTAAGCCACCAGCTCCAACATCAGCAGCATATTGTCTTTAGCTAATTACATTTTTGCTGGCAAAGCCATTATACCAGTCTTCAAATCCTTCCTATCATTAATTTATAACAACAACAGCAACAGCAACGACAACAACAACAACAATAACAGAAAGTCCCCAATTGCCCTGCCCTGCCATCTCCTTTCTCCACCCAGTCACACCACTCATAGTCAGCTTTGTTCTCCTGGCTTGCCAGACTTCCTCTCCTGTACTTGACTTTTTGTGAGCAGTGGTGAAGTGAGATAGAAAGCCTGTCACAGAAGCCTGATTTCTGGTCGACCAACACTGGTTTCATTCCCAGCCAGATGCTGGTTATATATACTGGGACCTTGGGCCTGGCCCCATGTTCACCAGCCCAAAATGGGTCAGGGCGAAGGGAAGGTGGAAACTGAGTCCCGGTTCTGCCCCCCACCAATACCACTATGGAAAGGGACTGAATGTTTAACTCCAGTGGAGTTTGTCAGATTTTAATTTACTGATTAGTGACTGGGACACACAAAGTGAATCGGTGGGTCAGCCCAATTCAGCCAGAGACACTAACATGATACAAAATTGGTTGGAGGTTCTTGCTTCCAAGGCCACTGAGGAAGCAGGCAGCACCTGCCAGGGCAGTTCCATAATTCTGTAGCTGGGGCAGACGTGTTTTCCTGACTCAGCAAGAGCTATTACCTACCAGTGAAGCATCATTGTGAATTAATTCAAACTACAGCATTCACAAAATTTCATTTGTCTACTTTTTAATAGGTATGATCTTTTATGCTTAACACATTCTGTTCAATTGTAAGGTGGGAGGAGAAGGAGAGAGAGGGAGAATAGGGCTTGTCTGTGCCTACTTCTGGGCTTCTTCTGGCTTCTACTTCCTTCCTTAATTGTCCCATCTAAACCTTTCTTGCATGTTTCTCAGCATAACTCTCTCCCTCTTGAAACCCACTTTGATTATTCCAAAGGAGTACTGATGCATCTTCTTCCAACTCCTGAGTCATATGATGTATTCCTTAGTTAACCCTTAGTCCTTAATTCTGGTGTTGCATGATTTTAACTAGACTTCAAGGCAGAAACTATGTTTAAATAACCTTAGCAAAGTGCCCAGCACAGGGGTGGCACTGCTTAATTAATTATGGGGGAGTACATCCTGCTGGCTCAGAGAGGTTGGTAAAGCACAAATGGTATTACTCTCATACTGTGTGCCAGTTCATCTGGAAGCCTGACTTCATTCATTCTAGCCAGCCCTGCACTGGCTCTGAACTGCAGAATCGAGCCACAAGAAAGTGATAATTTCCTCACTGACGAGGATGTTCAAGTGGCAGGTGCACACTGTAAACCCACCATCTGGGGAATGTAGCTGTGTTTTCAGGAATCCTGATGGCTTATCTTTAGCCAACCTCACTCTTGCTCCTACTTTTTGGTGCAAGCAATTACGAGGTGGCTGGAGTTCAGTTACATGGAAGTACTTTTTCCTAGTAAAGTTAACTAACCTGTACTTGGATCTAATTAGTCCTACCCAAAGCTCTGGGTAAATTAAGTCTCATCACAGAGGTCACAGAAATTCGCCATCAAGTTTTTAAACATTGCTTTAGGACCAAATGACAGGCAGAGCTGTTCCACAGGCTTTGCAAAGTAAATGGTGTAAAAAAAAAAGTCACCTTCTCTTAAAATCTAAAGCTGTGCTTCTCATTTTTATTAATCTATACATCATACGTATGCCCATTTATTTACACTTGCATTTCTGTTTCTGTAAAGGGACTGCAGGTAAGGTGATAAAGTTCTTATGGGCTCCATTCTATAACTGGGAAAAGTAAATTTCTTTTCCAGGAGGTGGTGGGGATACTGTCAGGGTCAGTGATTTTTCTCTGCCACCACACTGTGACAGATGAGGGCTGCAAACTGCATAGAGCCACAGCCACACTGAAGGTTCAGTATGCTCCCACACCAGCTGTAATTCCTTTTCTTCCTTTCTCTCTCTCTCTCTCTCTCTCTCTCTCTCTCTCTCTCTCTGTCTAGAAAGCATATCAGTAGGCAAGTTGAGTGAGAATGACCTTATTATAGGTCATTTATAACTCTGATTCCACACTAATGGGGAAAAGGAAGTCAGTCACAAATTCTAGCACTTTACCTACTGTTGTATCAAATGCATTTGCCACATCTTAGCAATTGATGGGGACAGATCAGGTATCATGACACTGACTGTGAACTGCAGAAACGGGAAAGCACTCACCAAAGACATGAAAAACAAGTTATTCGGATGCTGCCTAGCAGGCTGAGTCAGGCACTGTATTGACTTCCAGGCTGTGGGAGGGGCCTCTTCACTGTGTAACACTGTGAGTCTTACTCCAGTCTTCTTCCAGGGCTTGTAATACTCAGGACTGGAGTGCTTGCTCTGAGACTCTCTCACAGGGATTTTTATCATATTAAAATGTTTTAATATAATTGTATGAAATCAATTATTTACATAAACTATAAAGTTATACTGATTTATACAATGCTATAATTTACCACGTGTTGTTTAGAATATGGTGGGGATGGAGATAGCCCTGTGACTTACTTCTGGTGGGAGTGATGATCTTTCCCTGAGGCTCTGTAGGAAAAGAGGGAGCAGTGGAGGTTGAGAGGGGAAATGGAGCTAGGCCAACCATAGAAGGGCCCAGACCAGCACATTCCTCCGGAGGCCTTGCATGGCATAGCAAGTCAAATGCTTTCAGTTCCAACAGTGCCACAGATTTGCTCACCCTTCTTTATAGCGCTGTTTGTTCACGCTCAAGCTCCCTTTTGGCCTCTTAGCAAAAGGTCAGACCCCCCACTAGGATACAGAGATTCACAATCCCTCCCAGCAAGGAGTCCCATCTCAGGGGAGGCATGTTCATGCACAGATAAGGACAACGAGCAAATGCATGCCAGGGATTGGCCTGTGCCACTTAACCCAGCCCAGAGGGAGACAGGGTCAATCATACTTTTCTAGAAGTCATGAGGAGAGGCCGAATTTTAAAAAGAATAGGAAGAAATTGTGTTACCCAGAGAAGGGGGAGAGTCTAACCAAGAAGTCCAGTGTAAATAAAACTGCTGAAGTATTAAATAGCAAGCAAGGTCCAGGAAGCATGACTGAGCCGATCTGGTACCCAGGACGGAGTGTGGGAGGGAGGGTCGGGCTTTGAAAAGACTCAGAATTCAGCCACCCAAGGGGAAGGAACAGCTCCCAGCTCTTGCTCAGGAAGCGGATATATTTGCACCACATTTCATTAGCAACAGTGTGGTGGTGGTGGTGAAAGGGAAGTTTTGAAAATGAAGCAGAAGGTAGGGCACAGGCAGGTGGAGCTCTGCCTCAGTCCAGGACGATTCCACAGTGAGAGAGATGCTGAGACTCGTGCAAACCAAATGGAGCAGAGCTTAGTGAAAGGAAGGCGCAAACGGAGAACCCCAGGGGCTGTGCTGGGCTCAGGGACCAGGAGGCAGCAAGTGCAGAATGGGTGATTCTGGTACAAAGAACGGGTAGGAAGACTGAGATTCATCAGCCCCCAAACCACGCAAATGCATCATTTGTGTAGCTGTTCAAGTAAAATAACTGTCTTCTTCCTTTAGATTGCTCTTTCTTTGAAGTCCTTCTGATATGGAATGACATTATCCAGGCACAGCAGTATTTAACAGAAGGGCGTGCGCACACACATGTGTTTGTGTGTGCATGTACACACATGCAAATTTCTGGATACAAAAAAAAAAGGCCTTTGGACATGCTTGTGATACCAGAGGAACAAGTAAAGGTCCAATTTTCACTCAAACTATTAAATAAACATAGGAATCAAACTTGATAGAAGAGGCAAAGGAACTATGAAGGGCAGAAATCAAGAGGGAAAAGGGAGTGGGGTGGAAGGAGGAACCTTAAATCTTCAGTCCCTTCAGGAGGAACATCCCACTGCTGATGGAAATGCTGGTGTCATGAACTCCTTGCCTCCATCCTCTGGAAGCTGTCCTGAGAACCAGCATGGCCCTCACAGAATGGGAGACTGAGAGGTGACCTTCAGGTTCTAGCAAAACCCAAGGGTGCTACCCACCCTTCTAGTGGTGATTCTGGAAGGTTTTCCTTTACCAAGACCTTCCAAAGCTGGAGGCTGGAGGCTGGAGGCCTTGCCACAGCCTGCTTCTTTAAGTGGTGCTGGGGCAACTCCATCTGAGGCTGACCTTAGAGGACTCCTGGTCCTTCTTGCTTATAAAGGTTAGGTGGGTCTGGGGAGATGACTGGGGTACTGGGAGAAACAGAGCCACCTCAAATCAAGAGATGCTGGGCCAGAAATTCAGCAAAGCCAAGATTCTACAGAGAGGGCACATTATAGTCTCTAAAGGTCCGTGAGCCTTGAGTTCCACCAAGGACCAGCCTGACGTCCACAGTGGAGAGCGGTGGGTCCCTGCTAAGATAGAATGTTTTCCACTCCTTTCAAACTATAGTCACAGAAGCTCATCATTTCCCCAAAGACCATTGTCTCATGTCCATAAATGGAAAAAAGAAAAGCAGAGTTGCTGCAGGGAATGGAGGGAAGTTTCTCTCTCCATTACTTTCAAGTGTGTCAACCTGGGACTGCCAGGGTCCCATATGTCCTTCACTTTCAGGATCCTAGAGTGTGACAGCCGGAGGCGACTTGCAAGGTCATCCAGCTGGGATTCCCAAGACAGGGGACATAGCCCAGCCACGTGCTCATGGTATGTGTGGCATGCTAATGGCTGATAAAGGTGTGTAACATTTTTATGTTATCATCTGTTTTTTTATAAAAGATTAATTGTCTGCACCTGAGTTGAATAATTTACTGTAAAGTTAAGTCCACAGTTTGTTGGTATATAGATAAGACTGGAAAAAGTTTAAGCTGGAAGGGCAGTCAATTTAAATAAAAGTGTTCAGAAAATGTTCATATGAGTCATATTAAAATATGGCAGAAATATCCCCATGAATCTCTAAAGTTTTGAGAACATTTATGAGAACAGGTTAACTTCACTTTCAAAGAAGAATGCTGATACCCAGAAAGTCTTGAGTCTTGCCTGAAGTTTTACAGGGGAAAAGGACTGTAATCAAAGCTTCCTGACTTTTGTTTCAGTGGTCTAATTCAACCTGTCTGCTTGACTCCCTGGATGACTTCTAGTCACAGTGCAGGAGGGGCAGGTGTAATGCAGTCCGTAAGAATACAGCCACATTCTAGGCCGATGCTACTGCACGGTGGGTGCCACAAGCAAAGCCCATCTGGGACCTGCTGGCATTGCTTTTTTTCCACTCCAGGTAGAGCACAGGGGGAGTAAGTGTTCGTTTGGGAGCCTAGAGGCCCTTGCTGCAAAGCTCTGAATCATACAGCATTGAAATGGGCTGGAACCAACATTGCCAGCTCAGAGCTGAAAAGCAACAGCAAGAGAAGCATAAACAAGACCTTTATTGGTGGATGTACACACTCCAAGACATTTAGAGACCAGAAAGAAAATGAAAAAGGAATGCCTTAACGGCACTGTTGGGACACAGAACCTTCTAACCTCATTCTGTGTGATGGATTACCTCACACCATAGGAACATGTCTAAGGTCCACAAATGCCAGATTCAGACACATTCACTCTGACTTATGCCAAATACCTATATGTGCCAGTCCTAAAGCCACTCACCTTCTTCAGCCAAGGGATGGGACAGAAGGAAATGAAAATCAAATCCTTCAATAAACATCTCAAATGTGATCTCTCGTATGGATCTCCCATAAAGCCCTGTCTTTTCTGTGGTATTGGGGTGGCTGAAGCCCCATCACAGGCCACGCCAAGAAGTTATACAAAACCCAGCTAGAGGGATTGGGAGCTAGAACACAGAAGGTCCCAGATACTACCCAATGGGGCATTCACTGCTGTCAGTCACAGTGCGACATATCCATAAACCCACAGCTGATTCTTCCAAAGTTAGAAGGTTATTTGACTGATCTGCAGATATTCGTGGGTATCAGCTGCATTAGTGCAGACATCAAGAGGGGAAAGTCATAAATACACAAGAGCATAATAACACCTGGGCTTTCCAGATTTACCTGGAGACTCCTCTGCAACCTCAGGGAGAGCCGCTGACATCAGCCGTCACTCAGGCAAAACATTTAGTGATCTTTAGCAGGTACTATGTTGAAGTGTCACAGCCAGTTTTATAAGGCCAGGTCTAAATATGTCCTGTTCATCTTGAGCTGTATTGGCAAGGCTGAGAGCCACCAGTATCTCTTACAATGCCATGTGTCAGTCCCCACACAAACCAACTGTGTCATGACATCACGGTTGGAAGCTTAACTCTACTTTCCTTCCTGTACACTTACACCAGATATTTCATTACAAGGCAATGTTTTAACATAAGCTGGCATTTCATAAAAGTCTACTGTGTGCATCAAAATTGAGACCAAGCAAGAGTTCATCAGCCTTCCAGGGAAGAAAAATAGCATATTTGCTAATAAAGATCCTGTTTATGCTTCTCTTGCCAAATCTAAGCACTGTGTTGTTTTCATCAACATCTGTCTTTGCTAAACCCATCAGTACCTCTCAGGAGAGGCTAATGTGCTTAGATTTCACCTGAATTTGTGAATACCACATGCCTTCAATTTCTAGCAGGAACAATCACTGTCAATGCTTGTTTTAAGTGACAATTATAATCAATCTACAGGGATCTGACTAAACCAGCAAGTTACTATTTTTTTACTGCAAATATGATCCTATATTTCCCTCAAGATGTTGCATTTTAGTCTCTATTTAGGCTTTAATGACAAAATGAGGAGAAAGTACTAGATTAAGATTATTAAACTCTGGCTTCTGGTCCAAATGTGACCCACTGCTCACTTTTATAAATAAAGTTTTATTGAAATGCATCCATGCTTACTCATTTGTGTATTACATATGCTTGCCTGGGCATTGCCTTGACAAATGTTGAGTAGCTAAAATATAGCTTGCATGGACTAAAATATGAAGATACTTACCATCTGGTCTCTTACCTTTGGCTTAGATATCACTTGTCATTGTCCATGCTTGGGTTCTCTCTGTGGATTTGTAGTAGCTTACATCTATTATACACAATCCTAATGAGTCTCCTGCCAAAATGCAAGGATGTGGGTTTGAGGTAGGATTTAAAGGCAACCCTGGAAATTCAGGTATAGGCAGAACATGAGGGAAAAACACTATGACCTACAGGAAAGATAACAGCATCAGGAATCCATAATTCTGAGTTTTTCCTTCATTGTTAACTACGAACATTTTCTTGTTGTGACTGGGGAAAACAACAATCTCAGTACCCATAGATACCTGGGTAGTAAAGGATTCCCATAATGACATCAATTGGTTTGACTAATGAATAAACAAATCAGTGATGTTCATCCAGAAAAGTTGTAACTGGGATTATCGTCCTAATCCTGCTAGGAAACCCTATAAACAATGTGTCAGAAGAGGCCTAACAATGTCCTGGACATATATAATTGCATCCCGTAGTTTGTAATGGTCCTATTCTATTATCCCAGTGCCCATAATTGCCTTGGTCTTTTCCCTAAGCACAACTCCTGCAGGGCTCCAATAACAGGTTGCTATGATCCCAGCTGCTTTTCTGGCTCCCTAAGGTAATGGGCTCCTGGGCAACACACTGCATGCAGAATTGTTACAGGCACCTTGCATGGCACCCCAAGAGTTTACCTAGCCAATATTTGCTGGACACTTCCCATGGGCCCTGTACTACCGGAAGTACTTTGTAAGCATCATTTTATTTAATCATCTAAAGTGACCCAGTGAAGTAAGATCTATCAGTATTACCATTTTGTGGATAAGGAAAGTCAGTTTAAAGAGAACAAGCAATTTGCACAAAATCACTTTTTAATAACTTTTAAACTAATAACTTTTAGAACTATTATTTAAATCAATCTTTCTGACAGGCAAACCCTTACAGTAAACTATATCACTAAAATTCAATGCCATAGAACATATAGTTTTCACTGGCTTCTCCATGACTACTGTTTGCTCAAAGCCAACCCCAGGCTCTTTTAGGACGCTTGATCTTGCTGTTCTGAGCCACTTGCTGATGTAGCTCAGGGACCACCATGATAGCATTTTTCCCAGTTCTCTATGTGCCATCCTAACCTTTACCAGAAGAAGGATTCGTGCTCTGCTAACTAAAAAGTAAAATCACTCCATATCCTGAAGAAATTAGCCAACTGTGGATTGATTCTGGAATCATGGATACTTGCCTTGAATCATGGTATCATTCTCTTGGCTGTGACACTCTGCCATGTGTTTTAATTTCCCTAAACCTCATTTCAGTATTCACATCTGAAAAATGGGGGAATTAATACATTTCACAAGGTTGCTATGGAAGTCATTGATATTAAGCATAAATACAAGCTGAGAATATAGTTCAGTGGCACAGTGCCTCCCTGGAAAGTGCAAGGTCCTGATTTTGATTACTGCTAACAAACAAGAAAAAGCAAAACAAAAAAAAAAAAATGAAAGCAAAAAAAAAAAAATCCTAAAGACAAAGACACCAACCAAAAAAAAGCAGCATATATACAACTCCATATAATGCCAAGGATACAAATCTTAGTAAGGGGTAGCTGTATTATAAGAACGTTATCGATTTTGAATACTGTTCTAAAGACTCACAGATATTATGATTTTGACTTTTAAAAAGGATTTTCTGGGATTGGAGAAAACTAAATACTTTAAACTGCTGCTCTCTCTAAGTTAAATTGCTGAACAGACTTGAAGTTGTTAAAAAAAATCAGTATCTTAAAGTTTGGCCTCTTAGCTATTTTCCTCGCTGTCTGAAAACACACAAATGAACAAACAAAACCACATAGGGGCCTTAAGGCTTCTAAAAATTCCAGGAAAGAGAAAAACCCAATTGTATGGAAGATGTAAAGAATGGAAAACAAGGTAGACACCCTGCTTGGCTCTTAGTTCTGTCAAGAGCTATCCTCAAATGTTAAATACTAAATAAAAGCATTAAATGCTCCATGACAGCAGAGTTATGTCTTATTAATTTTCTATCTACTTTGTACCTAAAAGAATCTTCAGCCTAAAAGTACTGTTAAAGGAAAAAATCAATATCTAAATGAATGAATGAGTCAATAAGACTTTTAAATCAATGACAGTTTCAGTAGTGCTTTTAAAATACTTTTCTAGTTTCTAAAACTTCTCCGTAAAACTATGAAAGTTTATATATCAGAAGACTAAGTTTATTGTTCCATGACTTTCATAAATTTAGTGCTGGAATTCCCCAACCACACTCTTTTCTTCACTGCCAACAAACCCGCTGCCAGCTGTGAGGTGGGTGGTAGAAGCCAGGGTTAGCAGGTGGGCTTAGCAGAGCTGAACAGAATCTGAGCTGCTGGGGTGAGCTGGCTGCAGGAGCCACCGAGATACAGATCTGTGTTCCACTATGGCTGTGGGTCCTAGTGCTCATAGAGTTATGACTGTTGAGGTAATAATGGGGTGAATGTCAGAACAGTCTCCACAGACAAAAGTCAAGAAAATAACAAAATCTGGTAAAGTAGTAAGAAATAAATACATAGTGATTACTCTCACTACAGCCAGAGGGAATTTAGGTGTTTCTTCAAACATAGAGTCAAGATTAGGCTGACTACCTCAAATTCAATTTTGATCCTGCAAACTAATAGTTGTTTAAGTTTGAGTAAGTCATTCAGCCAGTCTGATTGGCGGTCTTCTCATCTGTAAAATGACATAAAGATAAATCCTATATTATACTTTTGTGATGAGAATAAAAATAAGTTAATATGTATTAGAGCACTAATAACAGTGCTAATGCACAATAAATGTAAAATAATATTTCAGTGATGATGTGATGGTGATGATGATGATGTGGACATGGTAGCACTCACTGTTTTTTTCATTCTCTTGATATCTTTGCCAGTTAGGTCTTACCGTGCCTAGAAAGAACTCACAGAAGCATTACTTTTCAGCCTCTGCTAAACGAAAGAGTAATAACGTGCCAGGATCAAGGGTGATTTTCATGAGTCCCACAAGAGTAGCCAACAAGAGAAAGTTAGGGTGACATTCACCTATGGCATAACATGAGATGAAAAGTTTGGAAAAATCAGGAAATCTGGCAAGTAGCTAGATCCATTAACTTCTTTCCTATAGAGTTAAAATTAGAGGAAGGGAGAGCAAAGACTTTAACAGCAGTGAAAAGTTGGAATCACTGCGAAGCTAACAGAAGTCAGGAGAGATCATAAGCAAGGTGACTTGTTGAATAAAGGGAACTTCAAAAATGCAGAAGCATCAAAATGTAGGCAAGTTCACAGAATAGCTCACTCATAGCTGCAGAACCAATAGATGCAGGTGTGAAAGAGCCAAGCCAAATCATCCATAATGGGTCCCGAGCAACTTTGCAGTTCCACTCTTATGGAAAATATGCTCTTTGATTTTTTTCTTTTTTAGTTAGGGCAGAGCTGTTTCCCTTATCTTCATATGCATTTCTACAGTAAAATGCCATGACTGACAGAGCTAAGAGGATTTATATTCTCTAAACTTAAAAAAAAAAAATCTAAGCAATGTGTTCATTTTACAAATGAGATAAAGAAGTTTCCAAAAAGGTCAGAAAATTACCAGACATGGTGAAGCCAAGACTGGAGGCCCACTCTTCCGGTTCTATACCAAGGTTATCCTTCCACCACAGCCTGCTTCTCACTTTGCAGGAATACAGAAATGCACCATGCAGCAACCACACAGGTGAGCAACAAAAGAGGCTGAGGGGCTGACAGATAGCTCTGCCTACTGCATCTGGCCACACATCCTGGCAAGAGGTGTCCCCCTGGTATCAGAAGCCGGAGATTCGCAAGTCAAGTCTTACTTGACTCTGGAAATAGTCCTGAAATGGACTCTGGATCTTGAGGATTTTACATATCAGTATTTCAGACAAACAGAACAAAGAGGTTTTGTTTTAGTGATCTTGTTGATTATTTTAGGAACTACTCATCACTTTCCTAATGGAAGGCAAGGTACCCAATGATGGCCATCGCACGCAGGCAGTCTGATCAGCAAGTCAGTCCAGTCCCAGGATGAACAGCTTGAATGGCTGGCAGAGTCTTCCTCCAAGAAAGATCTCCCTTTTGTCTTTTCTGATGTATTGCTGTATTTTTTGCTGCCTTGTTTTGTTTTTGTCTAAATGTTCCTATTTATTTCTTGAAGATCAGAAAGATTGGTCCTGATAAATTAGAGTGTCTTAAGTTAGATGAAACAAATAGCAGCAGTTCACCACGAGCCTGCAAAAGTGACCCTGATTAATGAATTTGCTAATGAATTTTTGTATCAGGTTTGCTGAAGGCAAAAGGTGCTGACAGAAAAAGCATCCATCCCTCTTTCTCTCATGCCCTCGGACGCTTAATAAAAGCCTGATGGTCCTGATGACATGTAGGGTTTGCCATGCTTGAAACTGCTCTTCTCCACCCCGGAAGTGACTGTGCTGTAGGAGGGAGATGAAGCACGGCTCCAAGCAGAGTGCGATGCATTTGGACTGAACCTGCACATAACAATAAAGCAAGGATGGGAACTTCAGCACAACGTTGCTTTGTAGTCACGAAAACACGACCCCAGAGGCTCTCACAGGTGTGTTTTGTGGGCTTTGTACTAATTGAGCCCCAAATGTTTCTACTCCAGAATGGAACTTCCCTAGATGGCCCATCCTATTTGCTGTGCTCTGTGACTCTATTAAGAGCACCTGCAACCTCTTTTGTCTCCAGAACTTTGTTCTCTACTTGCTGGACACTGGGACTCTAACAAAGCACCACAGCCTCTTTTGTCTCCAAAATTGGTTCCCGACATTGTTTCTCTTAAGAGAGAATGCTATGCATACAGCTACCTGGAGCTGCTGAAGCAGAGAGCCTGGGTAAAGCTTCTAATGCCAAATGCAAAACCACAGAAGTCTAGAGGTGCTGACCAGTGGGGCTCTTGTAACTGGGCGGAGGGTCCTGGGCAGCACCTAGGCTTGCCTGATGGGCTGTGTTCACAAATATTTATAGGGACACAGATGCTCTAAAACATCACCTCCTACAACTGTGAGTTGTGCCTACAAAGACGAAATCACAAAGACTTTCTCTACCAGGGAACGTTCTTATTATAACAAAAGAGACAGATGATAAAAGATAGATAGATAGATAGATAGATAGATAGATAGATAGATAGATGATAGATAGATAGATAACAGACAGAAAACTGAAGCATTTTGAAGGTCTACTTTCTGAGAAAAATAATTTAAACAACCCACTAGCATACAGGAAATCTATTAGCACTGTTACCTTTAACTACAAAAATAAAACGTCTAGGCAATGCATTCTTTTATGTACCACTTAATTCTTTTGCCTACTATAAAAGAAAAATGTACAGTATACAATAAATAGTAAAACTACAATACAAATGGTTAGATCCATATTGTCTGAACATTTGTTGTAAAGGTGTGTTAAAATGTAGTCTTCCATGGAATAAACATTTTATGTTACTAGTGGAGAATTTCTTAACTTTTGGCTTAAGCTCACACTCAGTTCTGATTCTCCAATTCTACTTTCACTTGTTCAAGAGTTTTAAAAAGTGCCTCTGTGTACTTTCACGGTTATAAATGTCAATTATCTTGGCAAATTTGAAATAAATCTCTCAAGCCAAGTTTGAATCATGCAGGAGGTTAAAATACATCATTTGACCCTCACAGCAATAACGTTAAGATTTCAGAAGGGAAATCCAATTACTCTATGCAAGGAAGAAATGGTACCTCTTTGGAAAAAATAATTCAGAAATTTTAGGATGTGATTGAAAAATAAAAAAAAAGCAACAGCCTTTTTCAAAGTTTTAAATTGCCAACCTCCCAGCTGGGATATTGGTTTTCTGCAAGCTCACGATTTTGCTGATGACAGATTTATACTGGGCACAGTATAAGAAGACTTGCAAATTCTCATTCATGCAATGTCACAAGGATACAAAAAGAGTTTACATTTATTTTTCATTGTATTATCACTTATATTCATTTTTTTAAAAAAACATTGTAAATACACAATATGAAAATGAACAGTGGTCCTTGCATTAGGGTAATAAAAATGAGAAAAGTGTAAATACAAAAAAGAGAAATTTGAACTTTAAGGTTTTCACAGAACCATTAATTCTCCTTGCACATATTGGAATTATTTAGCATCACCCATTAAGCTTTGAAATATACCTTTTCATAGCAGGAAAGAAAAGGCTGGACATATTCATGTTGTGTTAGTAACCTTAATTTTGTTCTTTTCCAAATTATGCTATTTTGATTCCAATAAGAAAACTGCATCAATATTAATCATTAAAGTTAATGAAGAATAACCCTGCTGTTTCATAATGAAGAAGGTTTAGGAAATAAGATTTCATTTACATGTATTTCACTGCCCAACACTTACTAGTCAAAGGATTTTACCATCTTCTAGCATCTATAATGCTGTCATTTTGGATGCCTCAGATAGCTGCCTGCTTTACCTCCAAAGAATGTGGTATAAAGTGAATCAAATAAAGTCTACCAATCCCTGAGTCTCTTAAGAAGAAACCATCAGAGACTCTAGGAACGACATCTTCAAACAGGATACCCTCAGGCTTGATTTCTAAGCCAAGGGCAGATACTCAACTTCAGACTTTGAAAGTGTTTCTAGATGAGAATCCTAAGGAATGGAGAGGCAGCATGCGAGGCTGTGTGGTGTGGAATGGGAAAGGAGGAGGGGGATGGATAGGCAAGCTACAGTTGGCTCCAAACCAAACTCTCTTCCATTCTTTGGCATCTTTGATGAGCATAGGTGCGAAGTCACATGTTCAGCTCATCCTGAGATCCCTGTTCTTTGGCAAAGTTCAAAGTCCATCCTGGGAATATGCCCTGTTCATATCCAAAATAGATCACACAAGAGACAACAAAGCTTCCCCCTTTGACTATGTCATTTTAGCCTCTATTTTCTCCAGCCTGTTTGAAAATCATATAGAACAAACTAAAATAAAGACAAAGGATAACTTTTTTCTTAGTTATTTGAACAACACAAAGTTATTGGTGGTCTGCCATGGGTGACTGGTGGCAAATAAAAGAAATATCTCCAACAGAGTTTTAAAACCAACTCTTGTTCTCTCTTCATTTCAGTATCCACTGTCCATTAATCCCCGCCCAAGGGATCTCATAAAGAAGTAGTAATAATGTAGGGTTTCTCACAGGGTTTGCTGTATTTTAAAAGCACAGCTATTTTAAAAAATTCTTTGGCATCTTTGATGAACATGTTTCTGTCATCCATCCTCAAAAACATGTATGCACACACTCTTGCTTACACACACACACACACACACACACACACACACACACACACACACACACACTCACACACACATGCATCCTCTGGAGAACTTACTGGATGGAGTAGCGCATTCCAAGGATAGATGGTAGAGTCTCTTCTGCACTGAGGATATAGTGCAGTACCTAGGGCAAGTTTCAGACTATCTTCCTACAGATCTCTACACTATGGTCCCTCACCCCCAACACCCATCTGATTTATCCCCTATCTGAAGTGCCAGCATTCTGAGTCTTTCTTTCAAGTATAACCATACCAGGTATTCATCCTTGGAAGCCTCTACAACATTTCTTCACCCTAAATGGATTGCTATTGTTGTTCTTGCTCTTGGTGTGAAAGAGACCAGTTCACTGAAACAATCTTGGAACAAAAACAAGCAAATAAATAAATACCAAAACAAATCACACACTCATGACTACGACTGTTTCCCACATGTATGAAGAGTGGGAGGTGGAAAAATCTTCCAGATCACCTTTCTTTTAAGCAGATCATATTATAAGTATGAAGACATTCACTCTCTGGATCGGTCTCCCTGACTTCCCTGATCTCACATTCATTAGAAACTGAAGCACAGTGATGATCACCTTTCTTCCAAGAGGGAACACAGTCCTTTGATGAAAGCTTTGTAAGTACTGCACCTCCCATTTATAAACCTGCGACAATTTGCAAACTGAAATACAGTAATTTCCTTTACTTGTCTGCCTTCCTTAGACATTGAGGTCAACTCTTCACTGTTCAAGGACTCCCATCTACATCAGACAGTGTAAACAAAGTGCAGAGCTAAACCACCAAGTCCGTTATTTAGGGATCACTAATTAGAGAAAAGGCTGGGGTACTCACAATCTGAGATTTTATCAAAGGTTTTTATGGGAAAATTCTCCATCCTAAATTTTTGGAAAAGGAAAATTTTACATATTTAAATGTTTCTCTTTTTTCCTTTCAGTTTGATACACTTCCTTTCAGTTTGATACACAGAATTAAACAAGCAGTAATATTACCAAAACAAGGGATGAATTTAAATTATAGCAGACACAAGCTTGTTCTGTGATAGGTTTACTAACAGCAAAATTGCCCATGGCCTCCCATTTGTATGTAATCATTCAAGCCTCAACTTGCTCTCAGACAACTCCGTAAGCAGATAACATGTCTAGTTAACCAATACAACATGAACATAAAATATCAAACGAAACATATTGTCTCTCTTCATTGGAAAACCTATTCATTTATTCCACAAATATTGATTAAACGCTATGTGAATGAACTCTTCTGAGTGCTGGAGGTTCATCAGTAAACAAAATAAAACTAAACTAAGCCTCCCACCTACCATTGCAGCCCTACTTCCTAGTGAGACTCTGACACACCAATTACTAGAATTTTAGAGCAAATCTTCTCATTTTCTTGAAGTTTCACATTTCTACATAGAAAGGATGCAGACAGTAAAGCTTCTAAAATGGGTTAGCAGGAGAAAAAAATTACCTGTTGACAAAACCTTTATTGTAAGAGGAAAGAAAGCCAGTAGGCTGGTGTCTCCTGACTGGCAGAAAAGGAAGGAGGGTTTGGTAGCAGCTAGCCCTCCTTGGGAATGAGAAACTAAGATATTCTGTAAAACATTCAATGTTAACTGAATAATTCCTTTCTAATACAATCCATTGTCCATCTCAAATTATCTCTGATTTGTAAAAGCTACTTCATAACTGGGCATATCCCTAGTGACAAGTATTGGAGGACAGCAGCAATGTATAGCATGAGTGGATGTATTTCCCACAAATGGGAAGTTCACTTATTACCATGATCAGTAAGGATTATGGGATTGGGTCTTACAGAATTACTGCTATGGTTTGAATATTGTTTGTTCCCCAGTAGTTTATGCATTGGAAGCTTGGTTCCCAGGGTTGCAGTATTAACCAATGGTGCAGAAATGGGGCCTAGGACAATTAGGAGCATGATCTTGGACCTCAGTCTCTCTGTCTTCCTGTCTGGTGACGTCATCTTTTCTCTCACAGGCACTCTCAGCATTGCTGTCTATCTGCTGTGGTGTGATGCAGTGGAGAGGTCTTCACCAGCACTGTGCTGACATAGGTCCTATTCCCTTGATTCTCCAGAAATAAGGAATAATAAAACTTTTTTCACAAGTATTCTACCTCCAGCATTTTGTTATAAAAATGAAAATCCATCTTGTATGCCTACGTCATCGAGACTTATAATGTCAAAGTAGCACAAGCTACCTGTGGTGTGAAGACCATGGTGGTGCTGTTCTTACCATGACTGAGATATGCAGGATCCTCAATTCTTCTTCTGCTGACTCATGCTGGGGTTCCTCGGTTGGGTCTTGTCCAGGGAGACTCGGGGCACCATCTTGGTGGTGGATGTGAAAAAGTAAAGTACCATTTTCCAGCCACTGCTGCCTCCAACGCACCAGAGGGATGTCCTCTGTGTTCCCTGAGATCTCTAGAGGACAAACACCAAAGGCACAGGTGAGAAGTTGGACCGGATCATGTTTTCATCTGCTTTCTAGCTATCGGTACTAAGTAACCTGATTTGTCTGAAGGCAAAGAAAGAGTCCAACTATATCAAAACTTATTGTTGCTCCAAACTTCAAGAAGAAAAGAAATTACAAGATGAAGTGAACTATCCACCTCCTCCCAAAAGTCTTTATACCATCAATCTACTGAGTCAGGCTCTCACCCATTGAGAAAAACACTGAGGTGAAAATTCAGGTTCTTCCCCTAGTTCTATGATCAATAGCATCCTTTACACAGCACAGTTTGAATACCTGATAACCCCCTGAGGTAAATACAAGGTTGTTTGCCTCTTGTAAATTTGAAAGTGTGAGCTCCCCAGCAATTACTCTTAGACACACCAGTGTATCTATCAAGGAGAAAGTTGGTAATTACTGTGCAGAGAAATGGCAGTTATGAAATAGTCCTGGGAGGTGACTGCAGAGCTACCAGGGCTGGGAGGCTATTTCTAAAAGCACAGTCATTTGCTGCACAGTCCACCAGAGATGTCTGATAATTTGTTATGACAAGTAATGTCTTAATTCCCTTAAAATTTTCTTTACAGTGTGGTGGAGCACAGGTGTTGTGCACAGAGACGGTGGTGGAATTGAGCCCTTGTCACACATAGAAACACTCATTTGTTTTGTAAGGATCTAGATCAAAGCACTGAACCATCATCAGTAACAAAATACCAAAGACCTATTGTGCCCTCCACACTTTTTTAAGAGCTAAAATGGTACTGCAGAAATACCCTGTGTACAGATCAGTCTTGCTTATATTCCTTAACACTGTCATACTGCAGCTTTGAGACATCCCACATTAGAGAAACCTAATTAAGCCAGACTTTCCCAAACTTCATTCAGCCCTTAGACCACTTTTTCTTTAGCAACTATTACCAAAGTAGAGGACTAGTATTCTGCTGTACACACATTAACAAAACACTGCTTTTAAAATTTTCAATTTTTAAAAGGCATCACTTCTCTCAAAATTTATCACCTTTGACCAAAAAAACCCATAGACATAAAAAAGATTTAATAGACACATTTAGAATGTATTCTCATCAAGCATCACAACCATAAAGAGGAAAGCAATTTTAAATATTTATGGAGTTTATAACTATCTTCCACTATGTGTAGAAGTGCACAAATAATGTTATTTATTTATCTAACCATTCATTTATTGAATAGAAGTACACTGGGCATGCATTCTGCCCCAGGCACACAAGTACAAACTCAAAAGGAGGCCTTCCACAAGGTCTCAAGAGAAGCTCACCTATCTGAATGTGGCAAGTGTCACACAAGATATGTAACTAGGTTTCGTGAGAGCACCGAAGGAATCAATACCACCTGGGTAGAGGGTGAAAGAACAGAGGAAAATCACCTTCTCAGATGGAGATGACACTGATGTTGGTGCCCAGGAAAGATACGTGCCATTCCTTTCAACACATAGAGAAGGAGGGAAATGGATTTTCCCGCACTGATAGAATGAGGAGGGGGAGGAGGAGTATCAGCAGGTCCTCTCTAGGTAGATCACTGGAAAGTTTTATATGAGCCCACCAGTCTGTCCCAGAAAGACACTGATAGGATTGCCTGCCTAAATCTAGACACATGTAGCTGGGTGAAAAGTAAAACATAAGATGACAAGTGATTGCAAATACCGCATGATAAGCACCTGCTTCACACTTAGCTCCTCTCCCCCAATGCCTATAGGCCTCAGCCATCCCATTGGGTTAGCATGCAGTCCATGACCTTGGACATGACTAGTGCAAGCATTTAGGAAAGTACTCTGGGCAGCAGTGAGACTAAAGAATCCCCTGCACCTCAATCCTAGTTTTCTGAAGGTATAACCCTTTCTGTTAAATGAGACATTAATACAAGTTTGCTGAGCTGGCCTTTCCTCTAAGGAGGCTTTCCAGCCTTGTAGGTGAGGAGAAACCCTGGGGTGCATCTTGGAGAGTGTGCATTTCAAGGAGCACAAGCCTGCTAGGGTGCCTGGGCACTTATCTTTTCAACCACTCCTCCTGCCATCATGTCAAAGAACCAGAGGACTCCTGAGAAACAAGTCTATTCTACAAAGTTCCTGCTTTACTACTGCAGCAAAACCCAAGCCCTCTCTCCATCTCACTACAGATGTAAAAATCATAAGCAGGTCAGCTCCTCATAGACCACCTAATTGCACAAATTCATCCAGGGTAAGACACACCCCATCTCCTGGTGCACTGGCCTTCACTGAGCCAGGGTTTATTCCATGTGTCTGGGTGACACACAGCCCTTTCTGTAAGTATTCAGGAGAATCTAGCACATCATTCCTTCCAAGTCACTTAATCTAGACTTTTGTCTCCCGGGGGATTCTTGTCTAGTAGATCAGGTTCATTATCTCTTTATAACAAAACAAACATAAAGAGATACCTGGACCAAGGTTGCCTCAGTCTAACACAGAACAGTGGCTGAGACGGATTAGCTGTGAGATCTCCTCTGTATACCCAACAGCTGGAGTGGCCCAGTACATGCACAAGGAGAGTAAGCGCTCAAGTAAAAAGTCCTGAGGTATTTCAGGAGCTTCTCTGCTAACGTATTTTAATGCTTTTGTATAAAATCTTTGGATCTTATTTTTTTCTTTTAAAATAAGATATAATTCACACTTCAGAATATTCACCTTTTCAAAGTATACGGCCCAGTGGTGTTTTGGTACGTTCACCACATTATAGAACAATCACCTGTCTAATTCCAGGACATTTTCATCAGCTTTAAATCCCTTATATATGAGCAACCTAAGGATTTCTATGAGGAGGAAGGTGATCTGCTCTAGGGTTGAGGAGTTAGAATGGGGTGGGGTTGCCAAGGAAACTATAGGTGCAGTGGTTTGCAGGGCAGCCTTCTCTGAACCTCTCTGTGAGCTGCATGTGCTCTTCCTTGTGGAGAGTAACATCATGATTCTTCCCAGACCATGCTCATCAGAAGAGGCAGAAAGTGAAGGAGAAAGAGCACTGTACCTGCCAAGGGCACTCATCAATTTTTAGTTTCAAGATAATTACAAAATGATAGTGCTTTCATTGGCCTTTTTCCTTCTTCTGGCAGTATCTGACATAGAAGAACTCAAACTGTAAACTAGGAACTTATTTACTTATACTGTACCTGGCCTGGTGAGCTAATGAAACACACACACAGGGCACAATAAATGTCTTGCCAATTTCTTCATCATTGTGACTGAAATTAGAGCTTGGAACATCAGTGTAATCATGTTGTTCTGAATGGCAGCAGAATATATCAAGAAGAGGATAGCAAGCCATCCCAGAGACTTCCAAGGAATAAATCTGGGCAGTGATGAAATAGCTACTCTAGTCCAAGGGCACCAGAGCATTGCCCATGGGGCTCACACAGAACCTTTTCCACAATGCACTGAATAAAGAAGTATCAACAGGATCTTACACCATCAAAGATCCTACAGGGGTGATGAGCACCAATACTTTGACATACTGTGCCACCATGGTACCCAGAAAGGCAGGGATGTCTTGACTTTTAGATTGTCCATTCTTCCCCTCCGCAAATCTTACATCCCTCTACACGTCCCCAAATCCTATAACTATCTGGAATACTCAACAACCAAGGTCCCACTTGCATAGAAGAAATACTTTTGGAGCACACAATTTTCATCACATTCAGAAAATTGTGCTGTATATATCCTCCTCTCAAGGAGCCTTCAATCTAGCAGGGAACATAAGACAAGACCATGGAGAAGTATTCTAAGAGTAAAAGCAGTGTTGCATGAGAGGGTAAAACTTGCCCAGAGGTACATAGGTGAGAAGTAATAAAATGGCAAAAAAAAAAATTGTTGGGGAGGCAATTCCAGGTGAAAGAACAGAATATCCAAAGAAACAGAAGGGTAATGCATATTTGCAAAAAATAAAAAGTTCAGTTAAGCTGCAGGAGAGGTGATATACAGAAGAATAACAGAAGACCTAGGCTGAAAACGCAGACTGTTGTTAGCCTAAAAGCTGTGAATACCAGTTTATGGAGTTCAGAGCTAATGAAAAGTGGTCCATGGTTTTATTAACCAGAGGTGTAAACTAAACCACAATTTAGAATTATCAGGGAGCTTCTGCAAGAAAATGGCAGAGAAACCAGACAGAATTAGAATCCCATTGTGATTTTGATCTCAATTCTTCAATGACCAAAGTAGTGAAGTGGGTCTCAGAAGGCCTGAATGTCAGTATAGTATCCTTAAATAAAGTTTTTGGCTTTGAATTTCCCCATCACTATAAGGAAGATGTGTGCAGATGAATTTTAAGATTCTTCTTTAACTACGATATCCCATGATCCTGAGTCCAAAGAAAAAAGCTCAATATCCTAAATGATGTCAAACCTTCCCTCAAGTCTGACCCACAAGCTACCTTGTTTTTCTTCTGCACATGGATGAATAGGTTTGAAAGGATGAGATCAGGCCTATAAAAGCCAGGACCATATTCACATTGGACCTCCAGCTGATGAAAAGCATCTCCTCTCATGCTTGTACAGACAGGCAATTTCCAGGAAAGT
This sequence comes from Cavia porcellus, assembly GCF_034190915.1. Classification (NCBI taxonomy): domain Eukaryota; kingdom Metazoa; phylum Chordata; class Mammalia; order Rodentia; family Caviidae; genus Cavia; species Cavia porcellus. Next base: position 9,128,571 of record NW_026947512.1, on the reverse strand, counting down.
ACCGTTAGGGCTGCTGCATGCACCAGAGAATAGCAATGATGGTGCCCGGGACAGCAAGTCACAGGAGAGAATCACCGGAGTGGGCAATGACAGAGGAAAGAAAAGTGAGGAAAAAGTCACTTTAAAATTAGCCTTAGTCATCGCTCAGAGCTTGCAGCCCTTTTGGAGCACACAATTTTCATCGCATTCAGAAAATTGTGTGGTTACCTTAGGACACTCAACATTTGCTGCACAACTTCCTCTTCTGGCTTTCCACCTTGTCCATCCCATCAACATGTTCTGCCATCAGCCATACCCCTATCCTGAGAGTCCTGGACTTAAGCTGCTCAGGAAACTGTCATGTCAGAATCAAAATATTCCCCAAAGGACCTGATCCATGATGTCCTCTTTCAAAGAATTTGACAATTTAAATTCAAATATGGATTTGAACTGGGAAAATCCTCGAGGATCCTTTAATTCACTGAATTGCTCTGAGTGGCTTAGGGCAGTCTTGGCATTCTGGAACCCTTTTCCACTCCTAGCAAGTCACTCAGCTTTTGGCTGACTCCAGCTGAGTAGTAATGAGGCTACTGTGGTTGCCAAGGTCAAGGCAAGAGGAAGCATTAACTTGTCAATTCTTGGCCTCATGTTGAGGGCATCAGAGGAGCTGACCCCGAAGTCCTTCAACATTGAGGTTGACACTTCCTGATGGCCATTACTGACTGTTGAAAGACTTTGTTTAGATTTTCAAACCTACTGTTAGGCTTGGAACCTTTTATCCAAACCAATCTAGTATGATTTCTCAGGGGGTTCACCAAAGCAAAGTTAGAAAAGAATTGTATCACTTGGAGGAAAAATAAAACACACCACTAGGATAAATAAGAAACACCTCTTAGAGGACTGGAGAGTGGGTGTTATCCATGGGTTACTAGTTTTGCTTGGTTGCTTTTCAGTTTTATTAAGTAAGCAATATTATGAATAGCCTTACATTCTTTATGAAATAATTACAAGAGGACACGACTAAAAATAGAATCCAACCACACCTCTATTGTATACCACCTCAGTAGAGATTACAAGATGCTGAAGATTAACCTCAGAAATTTGGTAGTGATGTCCATCGAAAACTAAGAATAACAAATGGGTGCTGGCCATCAGATACCGACTATCATTAGGGTTATCAAAAATAGGCCTATGAGAGAACTAACCCCTCTTCTTTTGATCCTTCTTACTGTCCTTTTTCTACCCTCTCATTTAAGAGTTTGAAAGATATTGATGATAGGCCTAGCTTTCCACATGGTTTCATTGTGGTCTCCTGACTGAAACTATTAACAGCCATATTAACGTGCAACACCTTTGCAAGACAATAACCTGGATAAGTCAGGGGTTAATAACAGTAGGGGATCACTAATTATCCTGCAAATCTTCACCCTGCTATCAAATGTGATGCAAGACTTTAATGTCTCTGGAATGGCAGCCTCTAAAGACTCCAACTTGTTTCATAAGCATAATGACAGCAGCCCATTAGTGTCCTGGCCATCTGTGAAGAAAGATGAGGGGCACACAAAAAGTAGACAAAGGAGAAGGCTGTAGAGAGAAAGGACAAAGGCAAGAGAAATGATGCAGTGACACTCTCCAAAGAAACAATGGCTCTCAGGCTGATCTGGCTGGGCCTCCACATTCCTCACCATAGGGACCATCTGGTATGGAGATCTAAAGTGATATAATTTCACATCTCAGAGTGAGAGCTATATAATATGAAGTATCCTACTGGGTCTGAATTCAACCAGCACAGATGTCAGTAAGACTGATGGCTCGCCTGAAGTTCATACCTACAAAGGCCTGGCAAAGTGAACAACAAAAAGAGAAAATTCTTAGCCAGGAAATTCTTTTGTGAAGATGTTCAGAGACCAATGGGGGAAAGGAGGCCTCACACTGCTTCCTGTGTTCAGCTCGCCGTCTTCCATCAGAGCTGCTGGCTATTATCTCATTCACTCTCCTCTGCCTCCAAGCAGAACTGAGCAATGGCCACAGAACTATGTGGAACGACAGCTTCTAACAAAGCAGCTTAAAATTTCAAAAATTGCTCATTTTACAGAAGCATGGGAAGTTCTTTCTCAAGTAACTAGAACCTTCTTGACTTTATGAGATCTGGAATTGAAATTTCCCCTTGCAAACAAGTAACAGATGATAGAATTTGTATTTCTTCTACTTGATGGCATTTCTCCTCCATGGTAAAAACTGAACACTCAGAGCCAGAGCATTATTGACCCATTAGAGAGGGGACTGCTCTGAGGTCTGGAGCTCATTTCTCTCATCTTCAAGGGAAGAGATAGAAAGTCTCTAGGAATTCTCCACCTCCAAATCTGTTATCAATGACAAGCTCTTGCTCAACCCTGAGTCAGGTGCAGGCCAACTCGATGAAAGTCTTTATGGCAATTTTCCAAACCAGACTTTCCTCTTGGAGTCTGGAAGGTTTCCATCTCAGTCCAGGCTATCAATTATACAGTAAGGATTGGCTGAATTGAAACTCATGAGAGTGACCTACTAAAACTCCACTCCAGGGTCTACAGTAAGAAAGAAACATCCCCATATGGATGTGCCCAAATGGTTTCTAGGGAGTTATCAACCTTTGATCAGTTACGTTTATGTGGATAAGAGAAGTCTAGATAAGAAAACTTCACCTGACCTCTCTTGGCAGCCCCACCAATATCCTTTTATAGAGATACACTCAAAAAATTGGAAATGTTAACTTCCTTTACAGCTGCCCACTCACCCACTTCTCCTTTCCCAGAAGAGGCAAAGATGACTAAAATGAACAAACACAGGGAGCATAAAGAATAAAAGAAAGAAAATAAGGCCCTGGATAGTCCATAGCTGTCGTCTCTGAGGGCAGTCGGAGGCGGGAGCTGCAGGAAACAGAGGGTGACTTTTTAAACCAGCCTTGAGGGAAAGCAGTGAAGCTTTCTATGGATGCTGCTGGAAGTGGGTCACTCTGTGCTGCTCCGTGCTGGCATGAATAGCAATCAAGCAAGTACGTGAACATTCTATTTACCTAGCCATGGAGATGAAAACATTCCTCTGCAGGAAAAAGCAGCCAAAAGGTTCTGACACAACCAGAGAGATGAGGAGGCATTCAAATGGCTTGTGATTTCATCTAACATGGTTTGCTTGTTCCTACCACAGTGATTCTCTGGATCTTTTCAAACCTCTGCAAAGAGTTTATCCACATGATACTCATTAAAGTCTCATTTGAAAGAGGGGAAAAAAGCCCAAAGCTCTTTCAAAAAGGCTGGGTTATCTCAGTCACCGATGTACTGGTGAAAGGGTTTTTTACATACATCTAGTTCTATTCTCCACTGCCACCGGCTGACCTTTGTAAATTGAGATAACGGCACACATTTAACAAGATCTGACATCAAGTAAGATGTGTAATAATATTTAAACTCTGTAATGTTAAAATATGTATTTATAGTTCATTTCATACATTGTGATGAGAGTAAGTCATTTTGGAGCCTGAGGATTCACGATTGGAATTCTGATTTGAGCATTTGAGCTTTGCAGAGCCCTTGGGTTTCACTCTCCTGCTGTGTGGTGCTGGAACAATACAGATGTCTGGATTTTGGAAATATGAACCCTGGCTGCAGGGTAATTACAAGGAAACTCCCTATGAGATTCAATGAGAGCTCCGTTCATTCCCAGTCCCATCTCCTAGTCTCCTGGACTTTCATTAAGAAAGAGTTTAATATTTGCTATAATTTTCAAAGCTCTATTTCTGGACTCTATGGTTCCTATCTAATAAAATAGATGGAAAAAGAATTGATAATGACAAAGAATATCATCTGTAACTGTTGTACATAGGAGAACAGCCTGTTGCTTGTCCTAAACTGTCTTGATTCATCTTGATTTCTAATTAACTCTCAGCCACTTGTATTTCTGTTCTTATCATCTATGATTCAATTCAGCAAGTAATGATGTGCCTATTATGTGCTATCCCTTGCTACGAAACTCTTCCAAAATTCATGAGCTATCTTAACCCTCAAGAAAACTTTAATCTGGGTTCATATTTCCCTATTTTATAAATAAGGAACTGAATTCCAGAGAAGTCAACCTCTTTTATCAGGTTTAACCAGAGAGTAAATACTGGAATTGAGGGGAAGGGAAATCCTGAATTTCCTAGTTTTAAGACCACTGTTACTTCTAACCATCTCAATTCCCATTATCTCACTTTATAAATCCCAATCTCAGGATCATACAAGCCAACTGCTTGGCAGCTTGTGGCAGTCATGAATACCAGTCAACATTAATGCATTGTCGTTGTCATCATCATGGTCATCATCATCATCATCAATCCTCATCACTAGTTTCTTGTTGCCATATTATTAGTGTCACTCACAGAAATACTAAAATTCTGCGACAATCCTTGACAGAATTAAGCTAATGATACCTTTAAGAGGCTCCAGCTGCTTCTAAGACTTCAGGAATACAAGAACTATCAGTCCATGGATCAGCTCAATTCCAGCTGGAATCTGGGACAGTTCACAGTGGAACTTTTCTACAAGGGCACATTATTACATTGAAAACTTCTTCAGTGACTGATAACACTCCACTTATGTTATTTTTGTTGAAGATCCAGTTATGGGTTTCCATATAGTGATATCATGCTCTACAGAGCTGGTATACAAGGCAAGTTGCAGTGAACTACTGTGAGGTAGGTACTCAACAGACACTCAAGGATTAGAACAGATAGGTCCTCCCAGCTGGGTGTGGGAGTAGTGATGGAGATCAATGGAGGGGGAAGGAACAAATGAATGCAATATTAAAATAACGGGTTTGCACCCATCAGTAGTAAGTTGGGTCCTTTCTATAGATTGGTGTTATCTCATCATAAGTATCTAGAGCAAGTGTATCTCGCCTTGGGCAAAAAGGATCTCCACTTTATTCCCACAGCTGTGCACTTGGACTGCTGACTTGGGTCTGCTTTTCATACACGATTGGCCCGGGGGGTATCATTTCTACAGGTTCTTTTCTCTTCTGCAAGAAAGGGAACCTGAGGGTCCCAGAAAGTTTCTTCTTACTCTTAAGTTGTCTGATTTTACTTTATTTATCTATGTTTCATCATTTTGTGATCTGCAATTGCTATGCTGAGGGCTGGACCTCAAGCTCCTGCAAAGTGGTGGTGAGATGTGGTAATAATTTTAGATATGACAGCTATTATTTAGCACAGCAATGTGGGAGTTAGGAGAGAATTCCATGAAGACTCAACCACATCAAAAATCCTTTATTACCAGTCCTCTGTTACAACTTGCAAACAATTTTCTTTTAAGGCCTTTTCATCAACCAATTCTGTGGGGCGCATTTTATACCAAGAAAAATCAAGGAGGGAAGTGAGAATCTCAAGAATTAGAACTGAAGAGGTGGGCACAACAAGACCAAAATCGATTTCACTGACTCACTGTCGTAGTTCATCTTAACTGTCAACTTGACTTGATTTAGTTACTCCTGTAGAGGTGATTGGATCAAAGAGGCAACCTGTTTTCAGCAGATTAATGCACTAATGTTATTGCTGAAGGTGCTGTTAGGAGAGAAAGCCCTGGGAAGGCACGGATCACTGGGACACACCTTTGGGGGTGTATCTCTTCCTGGGTCTCTTCCGCACTTTGCTTCCCAGTTACCATGAATTGAGCAGCTTTGCTCCTGCATGCCGTCTTACAGTGACATTTTTTGGTTGGAACCATCCAAACATAGTCTAAGTTCTAACAGCATATGCTAAATTGTTTTTTTTCCCTTAAATTACATATGCCAGTCATTTTGTCCCAACAATGGGAAAGGCAGCCAATATATCAGAGCCCGCATCTTTCCCAATGCTATTGCCCACAGCAGTGCTTACACTGTGGAGCCACTGTGCTTGTACTGCAGATGGATGAAGTTGATACAGAAGATATACATCAATAATAAACACTGTCAGGAGTTGAAGAGTTTGGGCTTTGTGATAGTTAACTGATGGTGTCAACTTAAGTAAAAAACATCCAACTAAACTGGATCAACATAGTTCTGAGTATGGTTGAAGGAATTTCCTGAAGATAGAGGACCCACCCTAGATGTGAGCGACACCAGCCAGTAAGTAGTCTTGATGCCTAGATGGAACAAAAGGGAAACGAAGAAGGGATGCTAGCTTCTGTTTCCTCAGAGGAGCTCCTGTCCTCACTTCACCTTAGATACTGTCTTTGGGCTTCCAGTGAAGACCTGTCAGCCTCCAGCACAGACCTTTTGGCCTCTGATATGGACTCACTCAGGATACTGCAGTGAGCTCCAGGCCTTTGACTGAATCATTAGGGTCTCTAGCACACACAGTCCCTTTACACCTTCCCACACCTGACTCTTTGTAAGCCAATCTTGTAAGTTCCTATGTATTATTATATCTTGTGTTAAATCTATTTCTGTAGTAAGCACTAACCAATACAGACTTATAGACCTGGGAATGAAATTGATCCAGTATACAATTTCTATGATTCAAAATTCTTTGAAATCCAAGAAAGGTGAGTTTAGGGTATTTAACTGGCATTATTCATTCACCCTAGTATACAAATCACACAGCAATCAGACATGATTTCCCTATGACAGGCTTTCATGGAGAATCAGATCTGCTTAGCCTGGCTTCCAGTTACTGATCTAAAGACTCCTGACACTGCCACAGGTCCATCTCAGCAAATTAATGCCTGTAAATGCTTCTTCTAGAAAGGGTCAAGGTGACCTCCAAGTGAGCTGACAGACAGATATGCTTGTGGCAATGCTGATCTGAACATCTGGGTGAATGATTTAAAAGGAATATAGGGGAAGTTGATTGGTAAGGTGTGCTGCTTTTAGCTGAGAATAGCAGGTATTGACAGGCTTTTTCTTTTTTGCTCTCATTTCTATATTTCTATTTTAAATCTGAGACCCTTCTTTCTCAACAAGACTGCACAAAACACCCACCAAGGGGCTGGCAGTGAGAAGTAGAAGCCATGCATTTGATAGGATGGTTGCATTTTAGGTTGCAGGTGAAATCCTCATGCTCTTCTGTACTGCAGTGGCACCAAAGTTCTCATGCTCACTTTATTCTAATACCCTTTGTGGCAAAGGTCACTGCCTGCTATGTGTCTGGTTATGTCTTCACATGCTCTGGTAGCATCTGTCCATTCAGTAAAGGCTGTAGTTAAAACAATGATTATTGAGTGTTGCAAAATAATAATGTAAGAAAGTTCTGCCATTCTGCTTCTGATGTGAAAAACACACTCCAAAGGAATACAGCTATCAATCTCATCAATAAGCTAGATTGTCAACAGGAGTGATAGCTAGTGTAAGGAGCAGATTATTTGGACCCAAGGTAGGAATTTAGGGTTATCTTTAATGTTAACAGCTTCTCCATCTACTTCTCATTCTGGGCATAAAAGGCACAGAGTTGGAAGGTAAGCTGTGGTAGGCAACACTTACTTCCCCTATCATCACCCTTAAAGCTGAGGTCCATCTTAGCTTCTTAGAAGTAGACTCTGCCTCTTGCATTTATAAACCGTTGAATGTATTTTTGTTTTGTTTGCTATCTATTTTTTGACTGAACTACACTTTGGAAGCAGCTCCTTATGAATAATGCCAGTTAAGTGCCTTAAACTCACTTTTCTTGGGTTTCAAAGAGTTTTGACTCTTACAAGTTGAATATTTGGAGAAGGAGTTCTCATAAACTGTTCATAGACAGGCTTCATATTTCTCTCCATCTTTGCCTTGTATCAGAGACATACTCATATGTCTTTCATTGTCACCTCACTGCTGGATCTAGTTTTCTAATCTATACTACTACTAATCCTACTAATCACTATAGCCACCTTTTTGAGCACATTCTCTTGGTTCATTAATTAAATTCCTTGGAGTGGAACAATGCAGCATTACATAAGTTGGTAAGAGTTTAATATTGGGAAACCAAAGTCAGATATAAGCTCCTACACCTACCACCTCTCAAGTATTCTGTTTTGTTTTGTTGATTTTTTTTTTGAGACTGGGATACGTAGCCCAGGCTAGCCTCAAACTTGCAGTGATCATCCTGCCTCAGATCTTCCAGTGCTGAGAATTATAGGTGTGCATCACCACAACTAGCTGACTCTAAGATCTTTATGTCTCTGTTTCTCAAAATAGGGATAATGCAAACATCTGCTTCCCATGGCTGTTAAAATGGAAATTCACATAAGAATGGCTAGAAATATGTGAGTTATAGTTATTATTAATATTACCATTAAAGTTAGTGACAAGAATAAGTTTATTCCTCATAGAAAAAAGTCAATGTTGTTGTTACCCATGTCCTTCATCATAACATTCTGTTTCCCTTTTCTAACCTGGACAGTATAAGGGTCAAAATTTTCAGGGAATTATTTAAATGAACTCCAGATCATTTTCTTGAATCATCAATAATATGACAGAGATCTTTTTGATGTAAACTGTGGCTAGAGTCTTCATCTGTAAGACCATCCCCTTGAAGTTGATCATGTGAAAATTACGTGAAAACTACTCCCAATTTCTTGTCCTCTAATGGATTGCTTTAATCTTATAAAGACTGTCACTTATAGTGTCAGTAACTCAGGCTTTATGCCCAACAAATACAGTAATAACTTACTATTTAAGAAAAACAGACTTTAAAGGTAGTCTCTGTCAAAAGATTTCTGATCAAGTAGATCCCATCGGTGAACATATATGGTACACTGATACAGAAAACTGATCATTCAGGCTTGATACTCCCTTTTGGACTCCCCAGGATACCCCGACCCCCATCACCACCGTGCCCACCCCTCACACTCATGCTATGTTCAACTGGTGTTAAAGTATATACAGACCTCATCTGTATGATTGGCTTTGATTTGTTACCTGTAAGTAGGCACCACCCATACTAACAAGATCTTCTGCTGGATGAAGAACCATTTATTTTCCCCAACTTCATCTCCAAAATGATTCAGGATACATAGGAATATTTCATGAAGCACCAGTATTTAAAATCCTCTCATTTTACAACTTGATTTGGTATATTCTTAATACAGCATTGCTTGTTCCAATACGTCAGTTTCAAGAGGTAACATGCTTGCTGAAATTTCATAAATTCTTCAAAAACCAGAAAATTTATTTGAGTCTTACTTTTCTCATTTTCCTTTCTAGAAAAATGAAAGACTTTTGGGTTTTCTAACTGGCCCTATTTTCTCTTATTTTATGGTAATCTTTTATAGCTCTGATCAATTCATTTCTATTTAACACATTGTTTCATAGTCATTTAGCAATTTGTTAAATTTTTCTAAGTACTTGCTTTGAAAATTGATTTCTAAATGGTTCCATTTACCCAAAATACGTACTGGGTAATTTTTTTTTTTAAACAGAGGTATCTGTAATTACTTTAGGAAATAATTTTGTTATCTTTGTTTTTTCTCCACAAACTAGTCCCAGCTTTGGTGGAAAAAAAAAAACCTTTGGATATAAATATTATACTTCTTTGGTTGGACTATTCTCTCCTCATGGGACCCAGAAAGCTTGCAGCGCTTCGCCTCTGGAGTGTGACCAGTGGGAAGGGGAGACACAGCTTTTACCAAGATGGAGAACTTGGATCACTGCAAGAGTGCACAAAGGAAAGGCACTTCTCATCTTGTTTCTATGACTGTGTACAGATGATAAAACTAAGAGGAAGGACCTTTCAGAAGTAAGTGGCTCTGTGTCTTTAATTACCCTGTCTAGAAAGCAAGTCTGTCATCAGGGCTGGAGACTCGATCTGCTCCAGAGATTGATTGGAGTAGGACTTTTTTGCCCAATCTTAGATTGCTTCAGTTTTACTGGAATTGAGGCAGGCCATAAACCTATCAGTGACACAAGAAAATTGAAGCAATTAAGTTTGCAGGTGTGCATATTTGTCATATTCATGATGGATCTGTGTTAATGTAAGTGACAGAAGGCTGCCACATGGTGCGTTCTCTCTAGCTGAGGGTGAAACTACCCGGGGAGGCACTGTGACTCCACAATGCTGTTACCAGGCAGATCCCTGCCCACCTAAGGGCACAAGAACCTTCAAACCTCACAAAGTGACTCCCCTCCATCCCAACCCTGGCTCAGGATCCTTTGGCACTGCTGCTCCAGTTCCAAATTACAGCTAAACTATTTCATGGGTATGTAATCTGACTCAGTAAAAGAAATGCTAGTTAAAGAACCTAGACTGTAGTTGTAGGAATATAATTTGCAGACATGATTTCAGAGTCCAAAAGGTCTGGTTTAAATATCAGCCTTGCCTCGAGCATGTTATTTAAGCCCAATATGGATTATAATATCTACTTTATAAAGTTGTTGTGAGGAGGAAATGAAGTAATAAATGTAGAGCTCTAAATACAGAGTCTCGTGGTTATAACCTGTAGGTGCTTTAATGCTTTCTCCTTTTCTGACCTTGAAACACTTTAGCTCCTAGAAATTAATTTCCCGTCATTCCTCAGAGGCTACCACACAACTTTAGGGCGAGGAACAGTGTTAGCAGGGTTCCTGAGGAGACCAGCAGGCCCATACACTGGATGTGTTAATCCTGGGTTTGGCCACAGTGACCTTGAGGAAAGCTGTCCCCCCTCTGACAGCCAGTCCTTTCTCAGGCTTTTCTTGACCCCCCTGTGGGGCAGTGCCTATTGAAGGCCAGCCCACTGGGACACTGCACAGTGACCTACAACCTGGCTTGGCATGAAAAGATGAGTTAATCAGATTCTCCCTCGTAGTAATTTGAAATGGGGAAGATGGAACAAATCAGGCATAAATCAACAGAAGCAGGGCTCAGAGAGATGCACAGTAAAAGCACAGATGGGGAGTCTGGGACAGAAGGGCCACTTCAAGCTAGAGAGATGAGGAAATAGAAAAAAACATGAATAAGCAGAAGCTCTGAGGTAGAGAAAATCACAGGGCATAACGGGAAACTCTAGGCAAGATGGCAGGAGAGCAGTAGCTGCCGACGTGGAAGGAGAGGCGTGCACTGAGGCGGGACCACACAGTGATGCCCGGAGACCTGCTGCAGAGCCCCAGCTGTCCTGAATCAGGTCCAGCCCCCCTGAGACCAGGCAAGCACTGGCCTCCTGTGTCTTCACGCCTGTGAGGTCCCTGCCTCCACCTCACTTGTGCATCCCAAAAAGCTTTTCCTACTAAGGAGTGAACAGGACGCGACATGGTCGCAGTACTTTGCAGTCAAAGGCAGCTACCCCTAGCCACGGAGATGTGAGCACCCATTGAAGGATTCATAATGTTCAGAGGATTCTGGCCTTGGTCTCTTATTAAGTCCTTAATCAAGGTACCTGACTCAGTTCTCCTTTGAGTGTACAAATGAGTAATTTCCAGTGGCGTACACCCAGAATCCCAGCAGTCTGGGAGGCTGAAGCAGGAGGACCACAAGTTTGAGCTTAGTCTGAGCAACTCAGGAACTTAGTAAGACCCTGTCTCAAAAAATAAATAATATTTATTTATAAATAAATAAAAGTGTGAAGGCCTATAAGAAAGAAAGAAAAAAAGAGCACCTCCAATATAGCAGGTAACTATAAGTCACTCAATATGAGAGAAGTTATTTAAAAATACTTGTTTAGAGAGTGAAAAAGGAAAGTGAATTCAAGATTTCTGCACAAATTGTATCTTTTCAAAGTCTAGGTATGGCTTTGATTCCATTTCTAAATATTTTTCCATCTGCAAAATGGGAATCATGGCAATACAAACAACATCAAGCAACAATACACAGCATCAGGAAGGTCATAAGAACACACAGGCAGACAATGAGGCTGGGACGGGAATATATTCACTTTTATTACAAGAGAAAAGATTTTCCTTTGCCAACCCACATAACTTAACAGTCAGCAATAATGAGAAAGGAAACAAAGAAAGCACTGTACATGACAGCTAAAATCAGAATTTGATCAAATATTCTACTTCTAAAGGGCTACTGTCATGTAAAAAAAAATCAAGTTGAGTAGAAAAAAATCTGGTTTGTTTATTAGTTTTTCTCCTAATGCTACCAAATGGACCTCAGTCTGAAATGGCTTTTGAAATCAAATTTGCTGTTCTCCAATTTTGCAACTTACTCTTTATGCTAATTTGTCTGCACCTGCAGGGACAAAGAAACTGGCAGCATTGAACATGAGATCCAGGAAGAAAAAGCAACAGAAAGACTCAGGAAATGAAACCAGGGCTAAATCACATTAGGTGTATAAAGGTTGGGCTTTTTATAAAACAAGAGAACAATGCATTGGATGTCTGAGTGAGTATTCTGAGTACTGAAAATCATAAACCTTAGGAGGAAGAGCTGGTGCCTTGCCCAGGTCTCAGAAGACGATAGGGGACAATTAGGATGACCAAGGCCATCCTGGGCCACGCTTGACCTTCATACCCTTTAACCATGAGAATTTTTTAAATGTCTTAAAAAGTTTCATTCTTCAGGAATTTAGCCTGTAGTAGTTGAGGTTAATTTTCTCTTCCAATGTCAAAATATCTTTATCTAAGGCTCTATTAGAAGTCCCAAGATTCTAAAGGAAAGACTCTGTCTCATTCTCGTATTGTTCTCCATTATCTGTGCCCTGAAATATCTGGCTTCTTCTCTTTCCTTCTGCCACACTATCAGGCATGGTCTAAGGGTGAGACCAAACCTAGTTTCTCAGTCATCAAAAAACACGAGCACAGAGATACTGCAACAGACTTAGAGATATTATCCTTGTCTTACAAACACCCAAACCTTCAACAGCATCAAGAAATTCAGAGAAAATATTCCAAAGCCTGTCTCTTTCTGTTAGAATGCCTTTCAAATTCTAAAAAAAGAAAAATATATTTTTATATTATAAGATTAATTTACTTTGTGTATTTTCTTGACTGCTCTGTCCAGTATGTTTAATTTTAGACTTTTTGCATTGCATAAAAGCACTGTCAAAACAGAAGTTCCCTCTACAGCTAGCAACTGTTGAGGTCCAATGAATGCTACATGTTCACTGCTTTAAAAAATGTCAATTTTTACCTAAGAGTTATTAGATTTAGGAAAAAAATCGATTTGACATTTCCAGTGTTCATCACTCACATACCTGCTCCCCACCCCAGCATCTCTTCAATCCTCCATTTTTTCCACTATCACCAGGTGTAAAAAAACAGACATCACACACTTCAACAAAGACTGTGTTTAAAATCAAATAAACTAGGAATCAATTTTTGCCCATTGTTTGATTTTTAGGAGGCAAATTTCCTGATTTCTACTAGACCACTACTAGTTGCTTATAGAAGCAAGGATACTATTATCCTTACTAATTGCATAAAATGTGTTTCTGTCGCAAATCATACACTTGAATAGGAAGAAACTCGCTTTCATTAATTGGTGAGAAAAGTCCCTGCATCCTGTATTTGTGAATATGAAGAAATGGAAAATAAAAGGTTAATTGACTTTCTCAAAATCAAAGTGTACCAAAGGACTGGAGCTAAGGTTCACAGCTCCTGCCTCTTCAGTCCAATTTGTTATGAGAGTCACAGAGGAATGTCTTTTAGTGAAACTTCTTGAGATTTTATGTCCCTAATTGTGCTGTTTCCCTAGGGAGAAAGTTTAGTGAAGGGGAAAAAGAATGGTCTTTAGAATCAGGCAGACATGGTTAGACTCTCAACTGTGACATTTGCTACTCATATGATCCGAAGCAAGTTACATAACTTGGGAGCTGCTGAGTCTTCATTTGCAAACTGTAGATGACACACCTCAATGGCGTGCATGAGGATTAAACAAGACTACGTGTGAAGCACAGAGTAGACACTCAGCACGTGTGCACCATTCTTTTTGTGTATTTTTCTTCAACAATTACAATGTAATTGAGTCACAAGACAAAGACAACAAACTAGATCTGAGGACACAATCATATTTATTTCCAGTTTGCTTTGAGTTCTAACATTTCATTCTGAAAATATTGTAAATTTTGGTAAAGAAAGTTCAAAATACTGGCTGGTACTCCTTTAAATATCAGGTAATTTCAGAAGACAACATAGCCCAGGGACAAATGGCCCTCACCAAACAAGACCAAACAGCTCTTGCTTGAGCACTGGTGACTGTGAACTTTCATTCATCAGTTCAATCATGTATTCATTTCTGTACAGAGTATTTTACTGAGTCCTACTTTGTGTGAAATACTGAAATTGCAAATATGAAAGAGACCCTGCAGAAGGAATTTACAGTTTAGAATGGACAAGGAAAACAAAAAATGAATGCAACCAGTGGCTGTGACAGGGTGTGCACAAGACAGAGGGAGAAATGGAGGAAAGAGAGGCCTAAGGAGGGAGAATCAGTAAATCCTGAAAAATGACATTCACATCTGAACTAAGAGTAAGGAGAAGCTGGATATGCTGGCACGGTGTGGGTGGCAAGGCCTGGCCACGCTCCTGGCTAAGAGATACAGCGTGTCATAATAGCAGGGCATCTTCCGAGAACATCAAGCCTGGGTAGGCTACAAAAACCTGGAGACAAGATTTCAGAGGACACAGTGTGCCACCCTCAAGGTTTGGCTTTATTACCTATACAAAGGGAAGTTTTGCTTTTAAAAAGGTAGATGAAAAATGCAGTATCACTTTCAAGCTGGTTAAAGACTTGGTTTATGAAAACGAGGAGAAGGAAAAGGGGGAAGAGAGACAGAGGGGAAGAATGAGTGGAGTATCCAATGCTTGGATGTAGAGGGAGGGGAAACACTCTTGGCTAACTCCGGAAGTTAGTTCAGGCTCTTCACCCTTACAGGTGCACAGGATGGAGAATCAGGCCCCGGGGACGGAATGGAGGTTTGGGTACACTGGCGCTGATCTGCATTGTCGGTCCTCCAGGTAGGAACCTTCCATGGACATTTAAATGGATGCATCAGAAGTGAATGGTAAAATTCTGCTGTAGCATCATGCATAAGCTATACAATGCTGAGGTCAAGAGAACAGGTGAATTCACCTACCAGTGCACAGTATGTTCAAGCCAAGGGCTAAGGATAATACCCCGAGTCTCGGAAAGGCTTCTCCAGACCTTAGCTTCTTCTATTAAATGAGAGGGATGTGCTGTTTTCTCTTAGGTTCCATTCACTTAAAAAATGTCTCATTCCATGATTTTTTTATTTGGCTCAGCCTTTCACTCGCACGGTCCTCTTCTCTTTCTTCTACTTTGTTATTTTTAGAAAAGGTGATTTGAAGCTTAAGTTCCTGTGAAGTGGCCCCTTGATCTTTCTGTCATGAGGATACTCACACAAAGGGTACAGCAGGGAGACTTTACAGAAGAAGAAAAGGCAGGAGAGGATCAGAGCAGGTTTCAGTGCCAGGATGTGGCCTTTCTCGTCCCTTCAAAGAAGCCACAATAGCGAGGATCTCCCGCCCACTCTTCAGTTGTTAGGGGAGGCGTTCGGATACAATCGAAAAATAACACTGTTTGCCTTGCTTTAAATACTCCTGACTTCCCTTCGGTTCCCCCCTCTCCCTATCCTGGAGGGAGCTCTGTCACTACATTCTACCTAATATATTGGTACCTCATTAGTTGGATCTAGAATTTAAAATTATTAGGGCACCAAAATTTTCATTGGTCACATCTCTATCCACCATTTTACTTCTACTCACCAGTGCATGGTATTTTCTATTTTTCTACATCTCTCCTGTATAAAAGCACATTTAGATATTCTCTGTGGAAAATATACCCAAATTCCTATTAAACCCAAGAAAAAATGGGGAGGAAACTCAATTTATTTTTGTATACTGCCTGCTTCTCATTAGCCTTGACTTCTAAAGCCCTCAGGTTATGGGCCAGTGCTTATTTTCATGGCTGCCTTACTAGATTTTATTACATTTGTACTGAGAGGCAAGATAGCCTCATTTTATATCTGGAAAAATAGGTTTAGTGACCCAGCGACAGCAACTGGCCATGGATCAGTATATTTTCCTTATTATGTGAATCCAGGGCCATATGTTTTTAGTTGTCTGGAGTGAGAGTAAAATGTATTGCTCATTACATACACATTCAACAGTAGCAGTCTACTGCCCTCTTTCTAGAACCACCCAATATAGGGGAATGAAAAGCCTCTAGATTTTCTACAACTCTTAAGAAACCTGTAAATCCAAAAGCATTATTCTCTATACCAAATCAGGTCATACACTATTGAGAAAAACTGCTTCATCTCATCTTTAAAAATAAAAACGTTGAGTTTAGGTGCTGGAAATGAATAATTCCATGTGTGAATTCAGAAATGAAAGAAACTGCAGAAATCAGTGTTTTTTAGTCCAAAACTGTGATAAGGCATTAGATTTCAACTCTTGAAATAAAGGACATTTCTGTAATAGAGGAATCTCTCTTTCTACCTCCCTCCCAACCTCCATCCCTTTCTCCTTTGTCCTCTCCCTATGGTGGAAGAAACTAGGATTTAACAAACCACCCAAATTCTGATTTGTCAGTCCTTCACACGTAAAACAATTCTCAGAGGTAATCCCCTAGAGTCAAAGCATCAATATTACAGATTAAATATAGAACTGCAAGGAAATCTTAAGGTCTCCTAGGCCAGATTCCTTCAGGAAAGCATGTCTGCCTTTCACACTGGAGGGTTTGAAGGTCTCTAAGGTTAAACGTTCTACATGTTCTTCCAAATACTGTTATGCAATGCTTCTCCTTAGTTTACCAAGGTATTTTACTCTTCTGTCTGAATAAATTCTCCCCTGATATCATGTGAACCTATCTCCCATAGAGATGGAAAGGACCAGTCTGAAGGCTCCTGAAAATCACACCCAGTACCTGACCACCTTTCTTGGGAGTGCCAGATGCATCGTACTCCAAATGCAGCTCTGCTCCTGGCCTCACCTGGCCTCACTGGTTGGGCCCTCACCATCATATTTCAGAAATTCTTATCAGAGAATAAGAATTAGAGTGGTCACAATCTGCAGTTGGGAGGAAAGAAAGGTGATGATCACACCGATCAAAGACAAGAGTACTATTTGGCTATCCTTCAGTGCAATGCCAGGCCCTATATATCTTGTACCAAAGCCAAAAGGCTGCTATGTGAGTTCCAGGGGTTTCTAGAACTTCTCAATCACAAAGGAACCTCAAGTTTGCCTCCAGACAAAATAGAGGTGTCTAGCGTATGTATATTCTGAGCCCACTCCTGTCTTTATAAGTGAAACCTATTATCCCTATCCCAATTTATCTATAGAAAACTAAATTCTTTCGCTTGCTTTTCACGTCAAGACTTTTCATATCTTTGCCTTTCTTCTCATATCTTTTCCATCTTAGAGGGGAAGCGATTCTGTTTTTTCTCAAGGTTAACCCCGTGCCCTTGATCTACTCTTTTGTGTGACAACTCCAAAGATTTTGCACTATCACATTATCTCTTTAAACTTCAATCTCTCTTTCCACTGTTTCTTTCTCTTTGGCCTAAAATAATGCTAAGTTATTTTCACCCCTATAGTCTCAAAAAATACTGCTGACCTTCATTTTTGCCTTTCTTACTATCCTTTTTCACTAATAGTCTAACTTCAAAACTTCAGTATGTGATTTCAGTTTCTCTATTCATTTTGCCATTCATTTCTTAAGACAGTAATAGTTGTTTCTGCCCCAAATGATACAGTCTATCTATGGGCAGGAGAGCATTGGCATAAAACACTAGGAAGTTTTAAGCAGGTCAACAGCTTCTTGAAAACATGGCTTGAGCACTGCAGGTGAATGGTGAATGAATGAAGACTTGAACACAAAAAGGGAATAGAATAGCAGATGGTCAGCCTAAGAAATGTCATTTGTGGAATGACTGGTTAGCAGTCTATGTCAGACTGCAATTAGGTGTTTCAAATGCCTGTCTCATTTGAGCACAGAAAGTGACTTTGTTTCTTAATTCAGTTCATCTCCAAAGCATCTAAATAATATTAAACAAGTGAGTTAGCATTTGTGGATCTTAGTTTCCTGCTTACAAAACAAAGTGATTGGACCAAAAGATTCACCATGCTTCTTGTCATCTAAAGGATATGAAGCCAAAGTCTCTGGCTGAACATACTGGCGTAAACCTTGGAAATACAGTGATCTCCTAGTTTCTATGGTATCATTATTTTGCCCTGAAAGGGATCTTTGCATCTTGCTTTTTTCTTCCTGGCTTACCAGACATTTATTGAGTAATAATTGACTTATTTTCTTTTTATATTCAAAGACACACATGATAGGAACCACATGGTTCAGAAACAGGATCATACTTTGAAACAAGACTGTACAAAGTTGAATCCCACCTTGTCACTTACTGGCCATCTGATCCTGGACGGGTTACTCCCTAGATGAGCTGCACACGCACAGGGCAGCTAAGGCGTTAGCACACACTTGCTAAATCCCTGCCTCCCAGGATCATCGTGAGCATTGACTGGGATAATGACAAAGTGCTTTTTTACATGGCAGTTGGCAAAGTGGAGGCATGAAATAAATGTGAGGTTCCCTGGTTTTCTCTTTCCTCCATAGTCAGGGCCAAGTTTTCTTCAGGTTTGTACTTTCTCGGTGGCTCTTAGGTGGGCTGGTATCTTTTACTGGGAACTGCTGATGAATTTCACCCTTCTCATTGTGCGACTAAATGACAGAGGTTGCCCACTGGCCTGAGTCCACAGGGTTACTTAATGGCAAAGTCAAAATCTAAAATCGGGTTGTGTTGCTACCTATCTGGTTTTATTCAATCCTTCACAATGCGACTTTGAGAGCTCTGTGAGATCAATTGTGTACCCTTTGTGGCCTTCAGAAATGGACTACTTTTTAAATTCAATAATTATGCTCTGACCTAAGGTTCTCTGTATGATCAAAGCTGTCGTTATCCTGATCCTTTACAATAGCAGAGAGCCCCTTTCTGCTAGTGGTTTCTTTATTCACTCTCTAGTGGTGCATTCCTTGTAGTGTTGGATCCATTCAAACAATTCTTCATCTTTTCACTTCCTCATGTTAACTAGTTTTAAACACAAAGGGAAAAAACAGCGATAACATTAAAACTAAGCAAACAAATGAATTAAACTCTCTCTCTCTCTCTCTGCATATATAGTTTATATGTATGAAAAGAATTATTTTAGAAACACTCATCTTAGGGTTAAAAAAGCAAATATGGACGTTCTTTCAGATGTTCAGTAATAGATACTTATTTTGGACATATGATTTAATATTATACTCCATTAACCACATACTTGCAAAGGACATTTGATGCCATGGAAAATCACAACATAATGTCAAACAATTTTTTAAAACTTTTTTAAATGTACAAAATGTGAGCTCAGAGAACTAAGAAATTTCATATGGGTAGAGAATTGGTAGACTACACAGCTTGTGTTTATTTATCTCTGGGAGACGAGATTATGAGTGATTTTAAATTTCTTCTGTACATTTTTGTGGTTGCTTCTAATCGTTCCATGATCAATAAATAGTTTTTAATAGAAAGAAAATGACAGTTACTGTTTGAGGGAAATAGACTGTTAGGTACCTCTTAGGGGAAACAATATGCTTACTTCAGGGGTTTTGTTCTTCCAGCTGCCAAAGTGGTTTACACGGACATAGGCTAGATGATAGCTAGAGACAACTAAGGAATCACATGTATTCTCAAATTATTATTTTTATAGCAAAACTCCTACTTCAAAAGAAATTTTACAACAAAGATAAAAGAAGAGATGTTTTAATCCCATCAGGGGTAATGGGCCCAGAGTTGTACCATTCCTTATGACAGCTGGAGCATGTTAGCAAATTCTTAGATGCTGGAAAACATAATTTGTAAGAATCTTGATTTGGCACAAGGTTTCCATGTCACTGATGAGGAATCTGGCACCAAGAAAGGCAGTGAGGGGCATGCTCCAGCACACTCACACCTCAACTTTCAGACTGTTAAACCCACTGCAGGAGAGATGTGCATGTACGAGGAAACCATCCTTCTGCAATGTTCTTAGAATTCAAGATCAAAACTACCTGTGATGCTGACCGTGAATCCTTACCCATTCTCAGCAGTACACTCAGCAAACCACATGCTGAATTCTGCCCATTCAGCAGGAGCCTGGACATTATTTATTATTCAGAGGTGACCATGGCCTCTTTTACAACCTTCATACTTGGTGAATCTCCTCTAATCCCCACTTCTGCCCTCAGGCTGCCTGGGTTTACAAGAAATACTAGTAAATCCTTTCCCCTGCTTGCAATGAATCAGTGTCTCTGTAGTTTGTACGTCCTCAGCCGTGTTTCACGCAGAGCCAACTTTTGGATGAAAGCATAAAACCCAAATCTTGTGGCAGCCATTCAGAGAGCCTAAGGTGTTTATGGGAACCAGGGAATGTTAATCCCCACTTGCAAGGCCAGCTCCTATGCTGGTAATTACATTTTTGCTTCAGAAAAGTGTCCCTGCTGCTGTTGTTAGATGCAGTCTTCATTTCCTCCTCTCTGAGTGGAGTCTGGAGCTAAGGTCTCTCTGGGGGTGCTGCGCTGACACTGGAGTCTGCTTGCTTCAGGAGGCCGGCTGCGTTTTGGCACTGGCAAAGCTGGGATCTTGGTCCTGGAGTTTGCAGGACTGTCTGCAAATGGTTTTAAATTAATGAAGTTGTATACCTGTAAGGTATTCTTATTACCTAATCTTTGTCTTCTATGCTGATAATAGTGATGGGGAACCAACCTCACTTGCCTCAGAGTTTCAATTTAATGCAAACCTAAAGGCTGGAATTTTGACAGCAATAATCAAATCCCTCCACTGTGAAAGGATTGGACCAGAAATTTACTAAGCACCTAAAGAAAATGGAAGGCTTCCTCCAGTTACACACTGCCTGCTGCTAATGCCCACTGCCAAGAAGTTAAGGCAAATTTCCAGTCAAAGTCCAATAATATCCACTCCTAAGTGTCCAGACAAGTTTTCTTGGTGCTCCCCATCCCACAGAAAGGAAAACTGAGGCAGTGCACTTAAGCTTGCAAATCAAGTCACAATTCAAATATATGAAAGACCTAGGAAGCCATGACATGCACCACATGCCTGATTAGGTATCTTCCTGATGTAGCCACTGTCATCAGTAAGATCAAGAAGGAAGGATGTGCACAAGGGACAAGTGTGTTGCAGGAAGCAGTTATTGGCCAGCCAAGAAACACACAATTTTCAGGAAAATCTTACATTTTACTTATAGAATACTCCTTTTAAGTTGCTTAGAACACTTTATCTAACATGTAACCTAAAAACTCAAACATCCCAGAGGTTTCTGAAATGTAATTTCTGCCCGCCCACCATCCAATTTCTTCCTTCCTTCCTTCCTTTTCTTTCTTTTTCTTTCTTTCTTTCTTTCTTTCTTTCTTTCTTTCTTTCTTTCTGTCTGTCTGTCTGTCTTTTTCCTTTTTATTGGTACCAGGGATCGAACTCACGACTGCCTGCTTGCAAGGCAGGTGCTTATGCCATTGAGCTAAATCCCCAGCCCCTCACCAACCAATTTCACTCCCAAGTAAGTCCAATTCGTATAAATATATACAAACTCATCTGTAGTATTCTTTCCTCTCTTCCTTTTTGCCTCAACAAAGCAGGGTATTTTTTTTAAAAACCCACAATTCTTTCCTTTAAAGTTGAGAAAGATAATACCCATTTGATGTGAAATGCTTCACCTGCCCAGGGGCAGAACTTGTAAGTTTCTTCCTGTAACTTGCCCTGTCTCCTCCTATGACTCACCTGTCCTCATGGGAAGGACAATGCAGACTCTTGGCTGGGAAGGAAGGAAGTTACCCTGGAGCCCATCTCTCTTCTCCTTAGTTTGGAGACATGGCACATGATGATCTATGATTTGTTAGGTGGAAAGTGTATACTCAATGAGAAACTCACACTATACAATGGTCTCTGAAAGACTCATAAGAATTTCAGGATTACTTCTGAATGAGACTACATTTGACACTTCCAGTAAGAAGACTGAACCCATTTGTTGGGCTATAAGTGTAACTCAGGGGTAGAGCATTTGCTTAGCATGCACCAGACCTTAGATTCAATCCCCAGTATTACAAAGGAGAAAAAAAGACCTGTATGTTATCCTTTGGCTAATGAATTCACCTCTGGTCTATAACCAGGATGGGGAAGGGAGAAAGAGAACAGAGAAAAGAAGCAGAAAGAATAGAAAAAGAGGGAAGATGGTAAAGAGAAACCACACCTGTAAATAAGATGAGTAGGTATGCTTCAATTCTCAGAGTTCAGTTCACAGAACACTAGAAACTTTAGTCAAAGTCCTCCAGGATACCCTCTCCTGAACACTTGTATTATCCTCTCAAGCATGCACTTCCCACAAGCACATACATGACATGGGCTGTATGGTCTGTGTTCTCCCCCTGTATGGTTCCTGCCCCAGCCTGCTGTTCCCCTGCATGTCACATTTTGATAATACTATTAGGTACACTGGATGCTCTGCAGTTATTCTGCAGCTCTACAAATGCCATCAGCACGTACTCTTAGACCCAACCTTAAAAATCAGACAAAGTTGAATGGAAAAGATAAGTCACTGACATTGGTCATCTTTTCTAATGTTAACTGTCAGTGGCTAAGCAAGATTTTTACTTTGTTTAATAAAATAAAGTATCTTCTTCACAGACACCAAAAGCATTAGTTGTACATATATTAATTTGTTTGGATTCATGCATGGGTGTAAAACACATATACACAAACACCATAAACAGCAACAACAACAACAACAACACACACACACACACACACACACACACACACACACAGCCCTTAATCAGTGCTACAGTGATCAATACAACACAAAACCCCAGGAGGTGGAAAGTATGATTTATGCAGTTATACTGATAATCTCTGTAAACCATGTCTACCACAAATGTCAACCAGTAGTATATGATATCACAGAAGATCTCACATATCCAATAGTCAGTAATGTACACTACACCACTACGTTCATTTACCATGGAAATTTACTATATTTACACAGCTTCTTTGTTTTCCCTAAATTTAAAAAAAATCACTGACATTGAGAATACCCCATATGTTAGCTATAGCTATTGCTTTATATTAGTAGAATTTGATTTTCTAAGCAATTCCATAGTGTTGATATTCTTATTATCCTTTATAGAAGCTTGGAAAAGTCAAGGTCAATGAGATAATCTAATGTCTCTAGTCCCTAGTAGAGTGTCTCATGGTAACATGATCCATCAGAATTATTGGGCAGATAATTATCATCATGATGAAACCTTAAACTTAGAAAAGATTGCAAAAATCATAGATACCATAGGTCCATCCGAGAGTGAATTACATCTAGACTACCGTCAAACTCATGCCAATAAAACACAGCCAATTGTCCACTGGTGTTGGAGGGCCGCTACTTCATGAAGAGCTCAGCTGAAATACTCTACATTAAGTAAAAACATCTCCTACTCTGAAGCCCTTATGCATAAGTCCCTTACTACATTCACTCTTTTCACTGTCCACATCTACGTGAAAAGTGTCAAAACTCGAAGTCAGCAGCGAGGCACCCAGATCTTTTTCTAAAGAGTTCATTCAGTTGTTCTTTGCCTTTCAACACTTTGAGACCCCCTTACAATTCTCTTTACATGCTTTTATCTTCCAGTTTGGGTGCAGATGGGGGAGCAAAACTCAAATATTTATAAGAAACAGGTGGGCAACGGGTGTGTGCGAGCCAGACATTTCTATAGAAAGATAACAAAGAGTGACAGGGCTAGTGGCCAAGGGAAGGTCCTGCCCTAGAAAAATGCCTTCAAATGAAAAAATAGACTTTGTGAAAGCCAAATATAGCATGTATTTGAATTAGGTTCATCCGCTGAACTAGACGCCTCTGAAAAACAGCAACCATAACCGACCTCAAAAGTCTGAATGTCATTTGACCAGCTCTCAAAAAGGTGATGTTAATTCCTCATTGGAGTAACTACACTTCTATTAATGCTTCAAACATTACATTAACCTTTTAGAATGTGACATTCTGTTGACTTACATCAGGCTCCCTGTGAACTAAAGCCTGGAATTATTTTTATAGGGCTGTCATTAGTTGTTTTCTTGAATGCAGTTTTAGGATTCTATGTTTATCTCTACTAAATTTCACCCTGTCAGAATCAACCCATCTTTTCAATCTGTCAAGTTGCATCTCAGTACTGACTGCCATCTCTACCATCTGATGCAAATCTCCCTTTACTGATGTCGTGTAACCTACAATTGTAATACACAGGCCTTTTTTTATTGAGATATAATTTAAATACCATAAAATTCACTCCTTTAAAAATATACAGTTCAGTAATCTTAATATATTTACAAAGTTACACCACTATGACTACAGTCTAATTCCAGAGTAATTTCTTCTTCTATATTCTCTTTGGCAATCCCTATTCCCCTCCATCCATGCTATAGAATGCATCAGTAGTTCATTTTTAATTATGAAATACACTGAATAGACATAACATACTTTGTTTATTTCTTCATCAGCTGCTGGACACATGGATTGTTTTCATTTCTAATGCCTTGTATGATGCTGCGAAAAAATATATGTGTATGTTTTCCTGTGTGAGCACAAATTTTCAGTTCTCTTGGATGCATACCTAAAAGTGGAATGGCAGGGTCACGTGGTAACTCTGTGCTTACCTTTTGAAGGACTGCCAAATTAACTTCCATACTTGCTGGACCATTTTACCTGCCCACTAACAATGTACAAAGCTTTCAATTTCTGCGCATCCTCCACAATATTTATTATTGTTCATCTTCTTTATTGTGGCCACCCTGTTGCCTATAAAGTGTTATCTCACTGTGGTTTTAATTTGCATTTCCTAATGACTAATGATGCTGAGTATCTTTTCATGTGCTTATTAGCTATTTGTATACCTTCTTTGGACAAATAACTATTCAAATATTTGCCCAACTTTAATTGAATGACTTGTCTGTTTATTGTTGATTACTAAGAGTTCTTTATATATTCTTATTATGAATGCCTTATCAGATACATGATCTACAAACATTTTCTCCCATTCTATGGGTTTTAGTTTTCCTTTTCTATTGGTGTTCTTTGAAGCACAAAAGTTTCAAATTTTGACACAGTCCTATTTATCAAGCTTTCATTTGTTGCTTGTACTTTCCGTGTCATATTTAAAACCCACTGCCTAATTCAAAGTCATGCAGATTTATACCTATTATTTTCTTCTGGTATTTTTATACTTTTAGCTTTCATATTTAGGTATTGGTTCACTTGGGGTTTATTTTTGTACATAACATGAAGCAGGGGTCCAACTTATTTGTTTTGTGTGGGATATTCAGTTTCCTCAGTCTTCCAGCACCATTTGCTGAAAAGACTATTATTTTTCTCCATTGAATTGTGTTGGCACCCTTGTCAAATGAATTGCATATAAGTACAAGGATTTATTTCTGGATTCTCGTTCTATCACATTTCTATGTGTCTATACTTATGCTAGTACCACACTGTCCTTATCACCATAGCACAAAGGATAAGCATGTCTTTGAGTGTCACAGAAATCAGCATGGAACTGTTGAACAAGACAAGATTGCAGAAGGAGCTCTGTGACATGACCCAGAATATGGAGCGCATGAAGGCAGGAGCCTTCTCTGGTCACTGGTGCATCCCAAGTGTCCAAACGGCTGTGACACATAGTAAAAAACTGTGAGCTACTATTTTATGGTTGACTTAATAAAAAAGGAAAATTTAACTAGAATCCTTTCAAATTTCAACTACATAGAAATATACTTAGTGGGGCCAGAATTCAGTCTTCTTCTTCCATTGCATCTGGAAAGCTATTAGGAAAGACCTTGCCAAATGCCTTGCCAAAGGCCAAACAATATTCACTTTAATCCTAAGAGCCAGGATACTCTATGTGACTGACATCCATCATCTTAGGGTCACCAAAAGAATGACTTTGATCATTCCTGACAAAGGCAAGGCTTCACCTGATGATTGAAGAATGAAATCATCTATTTTCAAATCCTATAAAATCATATTTTACCAAACTAGAAGAATTTCAAACTTTGAGGGTAACCTCGCTCCTACCATTTGGCAGGTAGAGAGGAAAAGAAGAGTTGCTGTCTAAGAAAAAAAAAAGAAAGGAAAAAAAAAAAACACTTTTCAGGTGTCACATTGTGCTTCATGAAAGAGTGAGGCCAGAAGACAGAATGGAAAACGAGCAATGGAAAACCGCTCCATATCTTCACTGTGCATGGATGCATCCTGCTGCATGCATCTAAACGGGGACAGGATGAATTAAAAAGTGGCAGAAGGGGTTCATTCCATTGAAAGACAAAAGTCAACAAGCAGAAGAATACATACCACTATTTCTGATATATTAATGACCCAGAGTTTTCTTTTCATGCAATTTTTTCATCGTATGTAGCAGATACAATGCTATGTACATATATCTGGGGCTGCTTGTTATTGTATTTAGTTGAAGGTTTGCATTTGGGGGTTTACTTATTACATAGAGATCTGCTTAAAAATAGTGACACTGACATTGTCTCCCAAGACAGCCTGCCTTGTAAAAGAGTCTTGCCTAAGATTTCTTCATACTTCTCTCACCCAGATAATTACTCCAACCTCATGTGCTGGGACTTTCATATTAATAAATGATAACCATAGTCATTCTCATTTGAGATTGCTGTACAGATTACCTCATTTAATCATTTCAGTTCAGATAGATATTACTCTACACCGTACAAATGAGACCATCAAGGCATAGAGAAGCTAAGGAATCTGCCAATTCATAATCAGAGGAGCCAGGACCCAAACTCTGATCTGCCTGATATGGAATGATATGTCTTCCATCATTGTGTGATTCTATTTCTTAGAAGGATACAATGCATTAAAAATATCCACAAGACAATCTTAAATGACGAGAAGCTACTGTGTGCCTGAATGATTGTCGTGTATAATCCAATTCTCCAGTTCTTCCAATTCCTGGCCCTTGAACTTGCCCAGAACAAATACAGACATAGCCTATTAACATAACATAATATAGACTGCTAATCCTTCTCACATCCTCAATATGAATTTTCATTTATATTGTTGCTGTTTTTAACTGTAATGAAAACACCATAAAATATACTGTATTCTCTCAACGAATTTTTAATGTACCCTACAGTACTATTAACTATATGTACAGTGTTGAACATCATATTTTTAAAATATTCTGACTCACATGACTGGAATTCTATACCAATTAAACAGCAACCGACCATTTGTTCCTCCCTCCAGAGCATGGCAACTACCATTCTAATGTCTGCTTCTGGGAATTCGACTACTTTAAATATAATTTAAATACATTTGTTCCTTTGTGACTGCTTTATTTCATTTAGCATAACATATTCAAGATTCATCCATGTTGCAGTACATTACAGGATTTCCTCTCTTTTAAAGGCTAAATAATATTTCACTGGAATTCATGTACCACATGCTCTTTATACACTGGCATTAACAGACACTAAGTTTGGGTCTGTATCTCGGCTATTGTAAATAATACTGCAATGAACATGGGAATGCAAGTATCTCTTTAAGATGTTATTTTCATTTTCGGGGTGGAATACCCAGAAATAGGATTAGTAGTCACGTGGTAGCTCCATTTTTAATCTTTTAAGCAATGTTTATACTGTTTTCAATAATAGTTGCACCATTTTAAATCCCAGAAATTATAGAGTTATGACTTCTCCACATCTAATACTTCACTATTTTTCTTTCTCTGGTTTATTTTCTTTTGATAATGAACATCCCAACAGGGGATGAAATAAAATCTCAATGTGGTTTTGGTTTATGTTTCCATGATAACTGGTAACATTGAAAAGATTTTCATATATTTATTGATCAGTATTTTCCTCTTGGAGATATGCTTAGTGAAATCCTCTACCCATTTTCAAATTAGTTTGACTTTTTTGTTTGTAAATATTTCTGGTATATTTGAATATTAACCGTTATTAGACACACGGTCTGTGAATATCTTTTCTCATTCTATAGGTTGCTTTTCACACTGTTGATTTTTGCTGCTCTGCACACAAGCTTATTCCTTCTATGTAGTCCCACTTGTCTAGTTTTGCTTTTATTGCCAAATTGTGCAGGCCAGTGTTATGATGATTTCCCCAGGATTTCTTCTAGCAGCAGTTTTATAGTATCAGGAGTTAAGTTTTTTTGACTTGATTTGTGCATGTAAGATTAGAGTCCAATTTCATTTTTTTTTTCATTTGGATATCCAGTTTTGACAACACCATTCAAAGAAGAAGCAATGATTTTTCTGTTGTTCTTGGCATTCTTATTAAAATTAACTCAACCACGTATGTGTATGGTTATTTATCAGCTCTCTGTTCTGTTGCATTTATCTATATACTGTTCATTATGACAGTACCATACTGTGTTGAGAACTACAGCTTTATATTACACTGAGTCAAAATTAAAAGATGTATTTGTACATGGATTGAAATATTTAATATTTTATATTGTCTGTGCTACCCAAGGCAGTGTACAGATTCAATGCAATACCTTTCAAAATTCCATTAAGATTTTTTTAAGAAATAGGGAAAATTTTAAAATTCAAATGGAACCACAAACAATCCCAAATAACCAAAACAATCAAGAAAAAGAACAACAAAGCTCAATGTGTGCTTTTATTTCTGCCTGATTTTTGAAGATCAGCCCCTAGCAAGACCACAAAAAGAATATTTATACATTCTTACAATATTCTCTTTATACCTTAGTTTGAAGGGAAACTTAGAGGTCATTCAAGAGGCATTAATCCCTAAAACCAAAGCCTGCTTGAAACTTCAATTTCTATATAGCTAACCTCTAAGAGGATATTATCTATCGCCTGAATGTATGCATTCCCAAATTGCTATGTTTAAGTTTACTCAGAAATGTGATGATACAAGGAGTTGTGGCTTTAGGTAATGAGAGAGGAACACAGAAGGATGGAGTTAATACCCTTATAAAACAAGCGTCAAAGAACCGTCTTGCCCCTTCCACCATGTAAGGATATAGCAAGAAGCCACCATCTATGAACGTAAGAAGGAGAGACCACTAATGAACCAGGAAATGGGCGCTCACCAGACACTGAATCTGTAGCCACTTTGATCTTGAACTTCCCAGGCTACAGAATCATCAGAACAAAATGTCAGTTGTTTACAAGCTACCCAGTGTATGGTATTTTGTGACAAGGGCTCAAATGGACTTCGCTAAAAATAGTTAACAGCAATCCATGCAAGATCTTAAGTGGTTTCTGTACTTCTTTCTCAGTTTTGACAAAACGCCCAGGATTTTCAGTCACCACTATCATTTCTCTCAATACCATCACTGTTAGAAAGATAGTGTGATAATTTCAGGCAATGTCTCATTTTTTTTTCCCTGGCTGCCAAATGCCTTCTCTTTTTTTCAGATAAAAATACTTTGATCTTGGCTCAATTTGATGAATCCAGTTCTCATGAACAGTGGGATTAGAACACCGATTTAGATCCTTGTCCCATTATCTACCAGCTGTATGCATCTTCACAAGTTACCTAATGAACCCAAACACCAGTTTCTTCATCTGAAAGTGGCAATATAATAATAATACTATGACACTGTGATAAATGTGCCTTTGATATTTATCCCTGTCCCTGCACAGACCTTCTAAAGCCTTTGAAATTTCCTGAGTGATAGGGATGCAAGAATTTTGTTGATCATCATAAGCCCCTTTCAAAGATTGCTGAGTTTATTCTAATGATGTGACTTTTGATGGTGCCCTAGATAGCTTCATGATGTGGCTGGATGTCAGAGAAATCTAACAGGTGATTGGAGGGCTGGAACCTTCAGCATCACTCCTAATCTTTAATAAAGGAAGAAAGGCTGGTAATTGAGTTAATCATCAATGACAAATCATTTAATTAACCATATCTACATAAAGAAGCCTCTATGCAATCCCTAAAGTACAGACCAGAGAACTTCTGAGTTGGCACACACACCAGGATAAAGCAGGAATCTCCCCCACACCTTCCCATAATCTGCTGGATGCAGTGCATTTATTTAGCATTCCCTCAAAGTTATCCTTTACAATAAATCAGTAAATATAGGAAACTTGCTATCCTGAGTTCTGTGAGTTATTATAGAACTTGAAGAGTAGGTTGGGAGAAACCCACCCACCACAAGTTATGTAGCTGATCCCTCAGACGTATGAGTGGTCCAGACTTGTAACTGACTTTTAAAAAATGGACAGTCTTATGAGATCTTCTGAGATTTTAGGCTAACTCCAAGTAATTGACATCAGAATAGAATTGAATTGAATTGAATTGAATTGAATTGAATTGGAGTTGAACTGAATTGATAGACAGCCATTTGGTGGCTGGAGAGTCAGAAAACTGATAGTGAATATGGAAGAAAATCCATAAATTTGTTGGTAAAATCATGAGCAGAAACAGATCATCATAGCACTAGATGTACCTGTATCAAAGGTTTGTCCTAAAGATTACATAAAAATGATACAGTGCCTGACACTAATGAAGCCCTTATGTAAGCATTCTTATTTATTACTGTTTATTACCCTGGAATTCCTGAACTGGTCACCGTGCTCTGTCCACACAGTGATACAGTAACTTCTCATTACTGTGTTGGTATGAAATGGTCAATATAAAATAAGCACATTTTGGCTGTGAAAAAGAGAATAAAGGGAAATACTAGGACACAGAAGAAAAATGAAGGAGAACAGAAGAACATGGTAAAAGAATGATTTAAGATAAAAACAATTGCTTGTAATCCCTTGTGATAAACCAATCTCCATTCTCTCTCCACCTGCCTAAGGACAAAGGAAATGTGGGTCCCTCAGTAGTTCATGAAGGAAGGTCTTCCTATGACCTGTTGCTAACTGGCTGTCTATTCATTCCTACTCTCTGCAGTGACCTAGTTCATGATTTAGGTTCCAAGAGGTCAGAAAGGTGCCAGGATCAACTTCCATTAATGTTGAATGGCCCCATAAGTGCACTTCGGGCAGCAAATCAAAACCACTATGAACAGCTCCTCCAACTCAAGAGATTTCCATTTCTTAAAGAACCAGCTGTCCTTTCATGAAAGATTATATTTTATATGAATAGCACATGTATTACTAGGAAAGCATATACATTCCTATTAAGTAATATCAATTATCAATACAGTGGATATAATTTCTTATACTGTTATAATTAGAAAATAAACAAGAAGTATTATGTTGAAGAAATTCCAATGCTAATTTTTATGTACTTTCTTTTTCCCTCTGAAAACTTCATTTTTACCATTTTTTGTTTTACTATAATTATATTCCAGGGTAAACAGGCAGACAAAAGAATAAATTAACATATAATCTTTCTTTAAAGTAGTAGCTTATATTGTGTGATCTTTACAGTCTGTTAGGAAATCAGATCTGAAATTTTCTGCAATGAACATATACTATCTTTCATTTTTTGATGTTGATGTTTTAAAAAGGAAATAAAATATCAGATCAATTGTGTTTTTAAATGCAAGAGAAAACCAAAGATTTTCACTGACTATGAGAGTTTTGATTAACCTATTTATCATAAGTGTTTGTCATATAGCCAGTGCTTAGTGGATTTTTCTGAATGAATAAACATTAATATTAAAAATAAAACTAAGAAGGTATTTGAGGTCTAAAAAATTCAATATTTTGCCAATATTGTTGCCTTGTAGATTTCTCCCATCTTGTGCTCCACTTCTTCTTCTGCTAAGTGAAGAAAGACCAAAGGAAAGTACCACTCGGAACTATAAAGATTTTTATTATTTGCCTTGATTTACTTAGGAGGAGCATTCTTATCTTATTTATTTAGGAAGATCCATAAAGGTGACCGAAGGTTATTAAATTCAGAAAAATACTAGTTTTAATCTTCATAAGGTATGAAGGCAAAAATATATATACTTAAATAAAAGAAAAAATTTGATTATATGCATTTTAACTGACACACACAAGCTGCTTAAAATTTAAAACTAAAGCTTTTTAAAACAAGAAGCATTCCTTTATGTTATGGAGCCTAAGTCCTCCTTTTTCAGATTATGGATACTGAGGTGACTAAGGTGACTGCCCTAAAAATACAAAACTAGCAATTGGTAGATGGGACTTGTTCCTTGGCACCTAATTCTAATTCTAACACGCGTTCCAGTGCACTGCACTCTACTATGAACTCGTTAGTGCTTTATGGGAAGGTAATAAAAATTAGTTAAGGCAGATGATGACAATAATGAAATTTCACTGTACTGGAAACAGAGAAATGAGGTCAGTTAGTTGGCATTTGGTGGTGCTTTTGTTATGGCAGAACATCTATTCTTTTCTATCTCTAAAAATCCATGCACTTTGGTGTCTTTTAAGCCTTAGGCAACTAAGTATCATTCATTAAAACATTTAAGACAAGTGACAGTTCCTAGTAATACATTTCTAGAACAGAACAAGCAGGATAAAGATAGCTTCGAAAGTGCATACATAACAGAATTCTTCCAAAGACACCCAATCCAATCCCCTTCTGGCCAATTTTTTAAAATGGGCCTTTATTATACTATAAAAATGAGCAATCTGAGGGTTTGACATCCAGAGAAAGGTTGGTAGCTCCAAAGAAAATGGTTTTCCTTCAGAAATCTAGGAAGAGACATGTCAATACCATTGGGTAAGGGTTACTAACTATTGAGATAAATTTGGATAATGAAACTCTTATCAGTGGGTGGCACATAAACAGCAACTCAGGGAAAATGACTCTGCTTCTAAGTATAAGTTGATTACTGATATAAATTTGAAGTTGGGGTCTTTTAACCACTAAAATGGCTTTCTTCTCTAAAAATGTGAAAAATTAGCTTTGGAGAGCCACTTGACAGTAGCTACAAAAGTTAAGCACTTATCATAGAAGCCAGAAATAGGCCAGGCATGGTGGAGCACACCTGGAACCCCAGCACTTGGGGAGGCTGAACCAGAAGCATTGTCATAAATTCGAGACCAACCTGGGATACATGAGTTTAAGCAGTGATGGTTAAGGCCAGCCCGAACTGCACAGTGAGACTTTGTCTCAAAAACCAAGCAAACAAAGAGATCTAATTATTGATATATAACTAAAATATATTTATATACAAGTAAAAAAAAACACAGGAAGTTTGTTCATAATAGTCCTATTCAAAATTGGTAACTTCAAAATGGTAACTACCCAAATGACCATCAAAAGTAGGACGGATAAATATCTTGTGATACAGTGACACCATGCAATGTTATTTTGCAAGGAGAATGAGTGAACTGCAGGTACTTTAATAATGAGCAAGTTTTTGTGAAACCCATAAAGTAAAAGAAGTCATGGTCACAGAAAGTTGGCTCTGTAAAGATCCCTTTATACAAAATGATACAACAACCAAACTATGTTATTAAAATCAAGTTAGTGGCTCTCCTAAAGTGAATAGTGTCACAAGGATGATTTTAGGGATAAGTCGTTTCTGTTTCTTGAGCAAAATCTTGACTACCACGGGCTGTTATCTTTATTGAAACCCATTGCCCTCTAGGCTTATGATATATGAGTTTATATGAATGTTATGTAACGGATGTATGTTTATGACATTTTAAAAAAATGTCTAAGTCCTAAAAATTGCCCATAAAACATGACAAGGAGAGAGAGAGACAAATTAGTGAAGGAGATGCCCTGTCAATAGGCAAAGAATGATTCTACCCACAGGCAGCCTTTCCTTTCTGCCTTATCTTCCCTCATCATTGATTACGAAACTGGTCACCAGCCTGCAAATGAGGAACACAAGTGTATAAATGTCACATTCTTATTCAGGAACCAAGGCGCTCAATTCTCTGTGCCCCAGGGCAAGATTGGGTCTCAGTTTTTATATACTAAAAATGGACCTATTAGGGTAATGAGTGAGCTCATGTCTGTCATTTTCAAATTGATTGCTGCCAGTGTGCAGTATCTGAATTGGGTCCCACTAATTATAAAGAGCAATCACACAGATTCAGGAACATACATCATTTTGGGATCTGGACTAATTGGGTGTTTGTCCTTTGTGTTCCATCTGTAAGGTCTATTGAGAGAATACAGAAGTCTGTCCTCAAGGGTCAGCAAAGGGTGGGGACAAGGGAACTAAACTTTTTAACTATCTATTATGAGCTAATGTAGAGTTAAACATTTATATAATCTTAATAAAACTTCCTGAGGTAGGTACAACTGGCTGCACATTACAGAGCAGGGTGCATACTCTAAGAGATAATGAAACTTATGCAAATTATCCAGTTAATAAGAGAGGGAAGGACTGAAATCTGGGATCATCTGATTCATTAGGCTCTGTCAGGGATTTCACATACTTTCCTACTCAGGTCAGTGGTCTCTGCCACAACGCCCCCATTGTCCACCAGAATGTGTTTTGTTCAACTTCAGTTTTATCCTAATGTTAGAAACTATCCCAAGTGCAATAAAAACATAACAATATATTTCCTGAAAAATGTCTTCAATAGTTGAAGTAGTGAGGATGTAAGGTAATAATAATTGTCACCATTGAGTCAGATCATTTTTTCGGTCTAGCCAATGTACTTTCATAAACAATGGTACCAGTGGGGTAGTTTATGAGATAGCTTACCAAAAAAAAAAAAAAAAAAAAAAAAAAAGCAGGCTGAAATAGGTTGGTATCTATTTTCAATACATCTATCTTTTCTTAAACCCAGTTTTAGAAACTCCTAGAATCATTTTTCTCAGTACTTAGCCAACACCCAAAGAGGGAAAAAAAAAAAAAAAAACCAGTGATGCCAACTGAAAAGACTTCAAAAGAACTGCAAACCACATATGTTGCTTTGAGTTATCATAACTCAGACTGGAAAAAGGCATCCCCAGAAAGACACTCCCTGACCACAGCTGCTGCTGCTGTGACCTGGGATAATCTACACCTCAATTTCCCCTGCATTCCAACAAGACGGTAATACCTACTTGCCCTCAAACCGTGTTAAAGAAGCAGCTAGTATCTGCAGAAAGCTTTGATGGTTAAAAGCCCCATGGAAGTGCTACTCCTCATGAGACCATCCATGCAGGAAGCCCTGAGCAATGCAAATTGGTTTTGGCCTTCTGAAGACCTCACGTGTTCACAGTTCCCAACAGAGAAGACTTGAGAACAACTCTGTGATTCATAATGATGTGCAAAGGAAAACAGATGATGTGAAGTTGTATTTGAGGACTGCACAAAACTAGAGTTGAGAAACAACCTTAGAGTAAAATGCACCAGGCTAAAGAAGATCTACAGTGAGCCTTGCCCTTGCATACAAATTTACCAGACAGATACTTTGTCTCTGGACTTTGGCAGGATTAACAGGACAAGGGATGGGCAAACAGACTGACACCACATTGGAGGGAAGCTGGTAACGGAAGAGTATTCTCAGTTTCTCTAACCTAAACCGCATTTAACCGAAGAACAGAGATGATACAGCAAGCCTTGGAGATGGGGCAGCAGATACTAGTCCAAGGGCTAAGCAGAAGAAAATAATAAGAACAGTCCCTTAATCCCAAATTAGGTCATTTTATGTTTAACACATGGTTTTCAAGCCAGCTACTGAAAAGTAGGTATTACCATTTTTTAAAGAAATGCAAGTCAAAGTGACAAAGGATCTAAGACCATCACTAAAATATACATCTGACACAAGAGGCCTTGCACATCAAACTGAGTCCTTTTGTCTGATTACTCACAGTGTCTATGAGCTCTGAGCAGATCCCTATGCCAACTCAGCGAAAAATTTAAACCGAGGTGTTACTTTAGTATCAGAGGGTAGATCGCACAGTCTAGTCTTGTTCTTCACCCAGCATGCATTCCTGAGGGGTTTGCTGTGGACTAGGCTTGTTCCAGACAGCTGATGCAGAAAAGCAAGACTCCTTGGCCTGGGTGACAGTTGCTGACAACCTCTGAAGCATGGTGTGGCACTTGTACCGGGCAGCCTCTCCACAGCATAGACCTCAGTCACAGATGGTAAGGCACCAAAGCAAACATAGGGCTTCCAGTCCCCTTGAAAGCTATTTTCAGCAAACAGGGACCCCTTGGTAAACATATATTTAGTCTGACTTTTTTTTTTTATTAACCTCATGAGAGTTTTGGCTAAAAAACTGCTGCATACCCCTTTACTTTTAATTACAGTCCCATGGATGTTTTGATGTGTTTTTCAAATCAAACTAGTAAAATTACTGCAGTAAAAAAAATAGAGTTTAAGGACTTAATAATTTATTCATAATGCTATTAAGATAAAGTCATGTTTTATCGGACCACATATGTTTATGTTGGGATGCAGAAGTCAATAAGGAGGAGCTTTAGTAACATATGCTATCTATTAATATTCTTTGCATATGTTCACCAGTGTTTCAGCATCAATAAATGATTTCAATAGCTTAAAAGCATGGTCACCCCAGTTTAACTATTTCCTGCTAACAGACTGTCACAGGCTCTTACATACACAGTCATTCTCAGCTGAAAAGAGATGGTATTATGTGGGAAAAGCAAGAGTGGAATGAATGATAGGTCAAAAAAGAGGTTCTTTGTCTCAGCCCTAACATTAACTATACCAGTGACCTTGAAGTCTAGATCTTTCCCTGTTCAACTGTGAGATGAAAAGATTTAGATCAGATGATGCCCATATCTTCCACAGCTTTGCAACTGTGAAATCACACACATCTGGGCATTATCTTTATCCCTTCATGATCACCACGCCTTCAGTCAAGTATCATTTCGAAATGAGTTTCTCTTTTCACAAATGGCATTCCTCTACAACTACTTAGCCCAGCTGCTAGAGTTAATAGACAAAATGGAGATTCACCAGCCAGAGAGTCGGGCAATGGTTCTCTCTCTGATTTGCTATTTGCCCTTGAACAGTGAGTCACTTAGGAATGCTAGCCCATCATTTCTTCACTGATGGGGGATTATGTGACAACACTGAGCTACCACAAAGGGGAGAGAGAGGATTAAATAATGTGCTTGTATGGGATTTAGCCAATACTTGATGTAACACTGGATACGCAGTAATAATTACATTTTGAGTCTCACAGAACACACCTGAAATACCTTACAGATTCAAGGGCAAATGGTTCCTTAAGAGGGTTTAGTTTCTTTTCGTTCCCCAAGGAAATCTGTGCCAGAAACAGAGAAACATAATGTACTACTGATAGCATGGACTTCCTCTATCTTAATAGTGTCGTCTCTCTCCCTTCAGAGTCACTACAGAATCAGGAACAATGTTATATGGCCACAAATATTTTTCCATATGGTTTTCCAGATAGATGCCTATTATACTAAGAATGTAAAAAGTAAATATCCTATGCATATTTCAGCATTATTAAGATACACACACACCATAAATAAAGTTGGTCATCCCACCGTTAAAGATATTTTCACCAAACTAGAGAAGAAAAACATAGTTTCATGTGGGTAAAACATATTTATGTAGGAAATAACTCTGATAAGACAACAATAATCATTATCAGCAGCAACTGAGAAGTAGCATGCCCTGACTTGATTTTTTTCAGTAATTTCCATGTATCAACTCCTTATTCAAGACAACTCTGTGAGGTTGTTCACGCCCATTTCACTGAATAAAGAACATGCAGCAAACAGCTTCCGAGTCCTCATTACAAAATTGGTGCACACCAGATTTGGGCCACACGATCCCATTTAGAGTCAGTATTCTTCATCGTTATGCTGCTCTCCCACAGGAGGTGTGATGATCTAAAAGAATATGAATAGAGAACTGGCCATATTGTAAGACTCCATAAATACAATTTTTACATTATTTAGGTTAAGACTGCTATTTTCTTAACTGTTGTTATTCTTTTCTGTTAATTATAACAAAATTCATCTATTAGATTCCTCTTATCTAACTGAGCTTCCAATATTATTGATTCTACTGGCCTCATTGGTGTTTCTGTCTATGAATGCAATGTCCAGTGACGTCCACAATTTTCCCAGAGTCAACTCTCTTTCATTCTGATTTGTAAGCACCCTGGCTCTAAGCTTCCAGAGGCTTATTGCAATTGACTGTCTGATATAAGTTTGGAGAAATAAGTGTCTTTCCCTTCCCTATACTTTTCTGAGTATTTGTGAAGCCTTAAGCTACTGATAAATTACACATTTATTTTGTGTTATTCCCAAGCTTTGACGAAGCGGTTTTCAGAAATAAACATAAGGATATGTTAAAATAACCAAAAGTTTTAGCCCGTGATACCTTGCCCTGTTAAAGGGAATCCTCAGTTATAGACTCCTCACTTCCTGCAACTCAATCAATACAGTCACCAAACATCAGCAACCTATTTGACTCAGGTAAAGCATCAAGCTAAGTAGCATTCAAACAAATGACAGCACCAGTGAAGCAGAGAGACAGGAAGGCTTATAAGACATCATTCCTAGAAGATAAGTATGGTAAAGTGCTGCCTCCATTCCTTCTCAAGTACAGAGAGAGAGCATCATGAAATTGCATATAGAAGGCAGAAAATCCAAGGCTTAGAGACATAGATGGCACACCTGAATCCTGAGAACTAGAGGCAAAGCCAAGACATAATTAAGTAGCAGATGGCATCCATGGGACAGAAAGGTAGGCCCTCCCACTACCTCACCTATCTAATTTGGGGCAGCTGGCTCTTTATCTAATAACCACTTATTCAAGTGGTTCAAAGTGGTGTCAAATTTGTCCCACAGACCAGCTGCATGGGCAGCATGTGTGAGCCCATTAGAAGTGAAGAGTCTTGCCAAACTGACCAAATCCTAATGAGCATTAGGAATAACCTTAGGCCTGGGTTTTCCTAGTACATTGTGTATTGTGTTATTTCTGAGTGGAGCTGACTTGGTGATAAAACACTCTTGTTTTCAAGCTTCAAATGAATAAAAAAGTACAAATCCTATGAAACTATAATAAGGAAAAAGATTTTTTTTTTCAAAAAAGTAACTGTGCTTAGGATAAAAGTGGTGACACCAAAGTGGAAATGGCAAGAGACCTACATGGACACCCTAAACAGATACTCTGCTCTCTTCTTCAGACCCAGTGTCCATGCTTGTTCTTCTTATTCAGTCCTGACTGCTATGACTTTTCATGGCTCTATTCCCATCGCATTTCTGACCAGTTCCAGGAGAGCAGAGGCTTGAACGAATGAGATCCCCTTACAGACTACCCTTGGTTTGTCTGTTTTCCTCTGTGAAGGGCACAGGTCTCTCCAACCCTACACCGGCTTCCAGTAGCTTCTTTAGGAGGCTGCAGCATCTCTGTCATGAAAGGCCCTGCCTTTCCTTTTAATAATTACTAAGTAACTCCACAGTACTCATTTGGAGTATACTACTAGGTTTCTGTTGGAACTCTGACTGATGGTTTTAAACAAACTCTTCCCTCAAAGAAAGAAAGCAGAATGTAAAGCAATAAACTGTTATTGAAGAGGTGACTTAAAGAATGATTCAGTTAGAAAAGAGCTGCAATCAATTTGACCACGGCTGATATTCCACACATAGCAGAAAATATTCTCTGAATATGTTTGGGAGTAAGTTTCCCCTTCACTGCTTGCAAAATTCTGGTTCTCAAAGTGGAGATTCCACTGCATTTCAGCCCAAGTTCTCTGTCTACCAAGTGTACACTATTTTGATCTTCTATCAGTGATATGCATTTATTTGCTCAGCTGGCTTGGAAGATCTGACATTGCCTGAAAATCCTCTTCCTTCTTTCCGGCGGAAAACTAAACAAGCTACTTTGTTTCCCAATTAGACCTATAGTTTCACAATCATCATCTTGTTCAGTTCTGCTTTTCTTTGCATATCATGACTCTTATTTTCCACAAACTACCAGAATTAAATTTGCTCAAATTTCTTTTTGAGTCGCCCAGATTACAGAAAGTCAAAAGTGTACACACACCAGTTTACCTACAAATCAAAAAATGTCTCCAACGAAGTGGAATGTGGTACATGACACTCCAAAGGATTCACTTCAACAAGAAGGCAGATTGACCAGACTTGTCAGGCAAAATGTTTCCCTGCAGCCCATCATCCATCACTGCCACTCACGCATCAAGCTTCTTCCCACTGCACCTCAACATTTCTCACTGCCCCTTTCATCGAGAGTCTAATCGCTAGCAATCACTTCTTAGCCAACTGTATGTTACGCAGCATTCCAGTCTTAGACTGTCCTACCTTCTTTGTAAAGCCTTCTTTTCAATTCCAACATCAAAATATCCTCTTACTCAACTTCATTTAAGTTTCTCACTACTGAATCAGGACCTAAGGAATTTTCTACAGGATATATTTGCAGACATACAGGAACAAACAAGGCAAAAAGATTCAAGTAGCATTTCTAGCTCCTGACTTTATGCCAAGAAGAAAAGTAGTGTGCCATTTGCTTATTTTTTCAGTTTATTTATTATTATTTCCTTATTCTATTTTATTACAAAACAATATCCTCATATTTGTTCCCTTTCACATGCTTTTGATTTTTAGACAAATTTCATTTCAAATTTCATCATTAGCTCTACAGCATGATTTATATCCTGTGTTTGGGAAGTTTCCTTTCTATGGAGTCTTTAAATATGTCTTCTGAATGCTCTTGGTTTTTTTCTTTTTATATTAGTTAAATACAAATACCATGAAATTTACTATTTGGGTTACTGCTAAGCGGATAGGAACACTAAGCACATTCACGCTGATGTACAGTCATCACTGCCACCCATATCTGGGCATTTTATTCACCTTTTGTTTCAGTGAAACACTAATTCTCCAACCTGATATTATACTATTTACCTACATGTATCCAATAGCATGTCAACTGTGGACAGCTACCATAAGTAAAATTATACAGTATTTACCCTTTTGTAACTGGTTTATTCACTAAACACATCTTCAAGATTTATCCATGTTGTAACATGTGTCCTAAGTTCCTTGATTTTAAGGCTAAATACTACTCCATTGTGTGAACAGGCCACATTTTGTTTGTCCATTCATTCATCTGACCAGGAGCACGTGGATGTTTCAATGCCTGTTAATTGTGAATAACTGATGGAACAATTTAATTAATATAGAGAAACAGAACAGATTTTGAAGACAAAGAGAAAAAATAGTGTAGCTTAGGACATATCAATTTCATTGTCTGTAAAATGTAGTGCTATGGTTTGGGGTAATTTGAGTGTCCCCCAAAGGTTCATATGTAAAAGCTTGCTCCCTGGGGTGGTTATTGGGAAATAGTGAAATCTTTGGGAGTTGCCAGTCCTTAGGTTATTAGGTACAGAAGGATTGTATGACTCTAGTAAGTCCTCTCTCTTTGCCTCCAGCTTGAGATAAAAGCATTCGCCCATCTAAACAGTCTGTCATGATAGGGCATCAGCTGCCACCCCCATTAGATTGGACCTGAAGCAGGCACCATAGTGCCTTTGAACCTCTAAAACCATGAGCTAAACAAGTCTTTTCTCTTTCTCAGTTAATTACTTATGTACTGTCTTGGCTACTTATCTTTCATTGCTGAGACAAAATACCCAACACACAAAGAAAAGGGAGGAAAGGTTTATTTAGTTCTGATTGTGGAGGTTTCAGTCCATAATTAATTAGCTCCAAAACAGGGTGGCACATGACAGAGCAGCAACAGTTCAAAGCACCAAATGACAGCAAAAGCAACGAGAGTAAAAGAAAGTACAGCATATTTTTCTCCCTTACATCACAAGTAGGCTACTCACCTTAAGGTAGGTGTAGCACTCACACTGTCCCCCTGCCCTCCTCTTGAACAGGCTCAGCAAATCTGCAAAATGAGGACCCTGGCCACCTGCTGAGTCACTTAGTCAAACTTCCAAACTTCTCAACTTGACACAGTGAAGGAACCACTACAACACTGTGGAGTGTAAACAGCCTCTTTAGGGCATGTCCTTTGTATGCCAGTATGTAGAACTGCTGGGTTACTTAGTTAAATGTCTAAACTTCTCTAATTGACACAATGTATCAACCACTACAAGTATTTTGTGGAAACAATGTGAAGCTGATTAATACATATAAAAGTGCTCATATTCAGCAACCAAACATACAGATTCTCAATCTCCCTCCCTCCAAAAAAAATCATGACTTGAAGTATAGATTCAGCAGTTGGAATTTAGAAGGTAAAGGAAACCAAAAGAGTAGGTCAAAACAAAAGAAAGCAACAAGCAGAAAAAACAAAAAAACAGTGACTATAGGCTGAGTGCTCAAGAACTCCAGCTTTGTGCTTATGTAAAGAAAAGTGGAAAGAAGACAGATCGGCATATAGAAAAATAGAAATAACAGAAGTTCAACAGAATGTGGAGTTATTTCCAAAGAACACTTGGGAAAGACACATCTATATATCCACATCCATCTCTACATCCACATCTGCAACTATAGCTATAGCTGTGTCTAGTGGACTTTAAGTTTAGTAGAATTAAATTGAATAGACAAAATCAAAATTTATTAAGTTATGAATATTGGTGTTTCAAAACTGGCATGTCAAAATTAGAAGAATCTATTTGAAACTGTAAGGAAATAGATAGAAAATCTAAGAAATTCATTTCCCTAATGAATAATGTAGAATATGAGGAAGATGTTCATAAAAATCACTGATTGTACACTTGTGACAAACCCTTAGAAGATATCTGAGATATACCTGCTAAAACTTTCAGAGTGGTCTGAAAGAAATGACACTTTCACACGTATGCATATTCACACTCAAACAGCATCTGAAGAGACACACAACTCCACACTCCATTCAATGTAGGAATGACCTGGATGGCATTTTTAAACTCCAGTACTTGGCAGTAAGCTATCTATGAAATTAAGCATTGAAGAAAGATGAGACTTAGCTGAGATTTCAGGACAAGCTCTCTGTGATAGAAACTACTAAAAGCTGGAAAGCTGATTGCAATCAAGATACCATGGAATATCCTTCTCTATCATTGTCTAAAAGCAAATGCATGTTTTCATCTGTCTGACATTTTTGCATGTTAGCATGGTGCAGGATGAAGGACAAACTGAAAATCTCTCATGAGTCTTTTATACTGGTATATGACTCTCTCCACTGTGTTGCTGCTTTGGGTAGAAAAGCTTTCATCCTACTGACTTCCTCTACTAGGTCGGGTAGTTTAGCCAAGTTTCCCAAACTCACTGATTATTCCACTTCATTGCAAAGCTCAGTTCAAGGGATTTACCCTCTTTAATTATACTTCTGAATATTTCCCTCTACTACTACTCAGTATCATCCACTCATTATTTACTGTTTCTTCAGCATTCTTTCCCAAACTTACTTATCTATCAATAAAATAAATTAAGATTATTTTTTTCTCACAGATGGGTAAATATGAACATAAAGTGTGCAAAATTATTAATAAAATATTACCAGGTCAGAATTGTACTGCTTTTAGTCAAAAACCTCAAGAGTACCTTCCAAAGAAAGACAACCTACAAAGAGACCTTTCAAATAAGGAATAAAAATTAAAAAAAGAAGTGACAACAAACTCATAAATGTAAAAATAGGTGACATTTCAAAGTCAATTTATTAAAGTTACACACACACACACACACACACACACACACACACACACACACACATATATATATATATATATATATATATATATAATATTACTATCTTGGCTGGAATGTCCAATGTAACATTAACCCTGATTCTAAAGTGACTTGTGAGTAAAAGATAATCATATTTCTAGATTGAAAAAAGTGAAAGAAAATATATACATGTATATGGTCCCACCACACACAAGTTTCTGTCCCTTAAGACGAATATAGCTTGTCATTTAATTTTCATGGTGACCCCATCTCACAGACTTATCAGCTCCATTTTCAAGGCAAGGGAACCAAGTTTGAAGAGATTAGACAACTTTTCCCTAGCTACATACTGCAGAGCAGAGTCTTCATCCAAGACTGTAAGTTCACAACCAAGGCAGTAGCTTGAATTCACTTTAGAGAAAAGAAATGTGAAAGGTCTAGTTCTCAGTTAGCTCTAACACAAGTTCAGTAGACCAAGAAATACACCAGTATCTTGCCTTTAATTATGAAGTAGACATGATATTTAAAAAGATTGCTGTGACAGCCTGGCTGGATTTAAGAGAGGTGACACTGATCAAGTGGAGTGAAATTCTGTATAGCTCCCTGAGTTATCACAATCCCTGTGGTATTCAGATTTCACAACTAAGAAACTGAGTCTCAGAGAAGCTGAGTGTCTTGATTGGCTTTACTAAGTAATGCAGCTGAGATCTAAATATAGTGCTAATTTCAAGGACAGCATTTGTTCTACAGTAATGTCAACTGAGAAGAGCAAAGCTGATGTCATCTAAGGCAGCTTCTCAGTCTTTAATGCACACAGGAATCAGCTGGGATCTCGTTATAATACATGTCTGACTCACCAGGTCTGAATGGAGCCTTAGATTCTGCATTTCTAACGAGCTTCCAGCAGTTCTAACTGTGAGGGCCTGCAGACCCCTCTTCAGGGTAGAAGTGATACAAATATTCACAGACCAAACCTCACAGGCATCAGTCTGCACATGACATTATTGGCTTCAGTGAGACTGTGTGAATTTTATTAATCCATTATTGTTCTAATTAATAGAGTTGGCATTGTCTGTGATATATCTGCTAAGAAATGGAGTGGAAACGTCACAGAGACAGGAGTTTAGGTGTGCCAACTGTTCATCATCTCAAGTCCTCACCTCAGTTCTGCAAACATCTAGACAACTTCTGAATACCAGAAGACTTCCACAGCAAGAATAAGCAGTCCCCTTTCTAAGGTAGACATCTCACTGGTTCCTTATGATTTTGGAGGGTGCAGCTGTCCTTAATGTGCTCGTAATAACTTCTACCAGGTGCCTCGGTATGGCGGTAAGGCTCAGCAGCCCTTTGCAATGTCCCAGGGCTC
Organism: Cavia porcellus; assembly: GCF_034190915.1. Taxonomy (NCBI): domain Eukaryota; kingdom Metazoa; phylum Chordata; class Mammalia; order Rodentia; family Caviidae; genus Cavia; species Cavia porcellus. Next base: position 9,083,774 of record NW_026947512.1, on the reverse strand, counting down.
TGCTTTATATTTCACTCCTTTTTCCTAGCTCCCTCTCTTGCTCAAAAGTTTCAGAGGCTTTCCTTGTCAGAGCTGAGTAGCACATGACCTCCTCCAGGTCTGCAATCTTGCTTCAAGACTGGCTTCATGGAATGTTTTGCTATTTCAGTGGAAACAAGCTTCACAGCAAATTGCTCTGGTTACCATTGGGTTCGCTTAGGTGTTTGCATAGTCTGCAGTAATTGCTTTATTTCAGCAGGAAAAAAATGTACTTATTACCATGTTTTTGCAGCTGACAGTGGCTTTTGTGCATAGAATCCTTCACATCAAAGGAAGAAGAAATGTGTTGATGGCACACACACCAGCTGTTTCCAGGACTGCCCTCTCCTCCCCGCCTGTCTTCTTCCATGCATCGAGCTGAGACCAGGGTATTCACCAGGGAAGAGTTCCTAGAGGACACTCTGCATCTGACCCACAGTGAACTTGGGTGGGGGCCACTAGGCAGCATCCTGATTGGGGACATGACCCAGTGGCATATGTGGGTAATGAGGTCTAAGGGGGGAAATGGTTTCAAATAAAGCTTTCTACACTTGATCGATATTGCCACAGTGAGTAGATTTGGCCCCTTCCAAAATAGGCATCTCTTTTTTCGTCATCTCACATCCTGAACAGCCTCAGGTTGGAGAATTCAGTGCCAGGAAAGGAGGTGGGGAAGAAAAACATGCAGTGCAGCCATCGCCCGATTCAAATAAAATGGTCCTACCTTTTATCTGCACATTTCACACAGCTTACGCAGTCCCAGAGCAGCCTGGGATGCATTCCTCTTTCCCTTCTTTGAGGCAGTCTGTTATCATGCCAGTGCTCTTCTCATTATTTTTCCCCACATCATCTCCTGCTCCTCCCTCTGCAATGACCTCTCTCCCCTGTGACTGGTTGTGAAAGTTCTCTTTCATTTTCCCTGCAAGGCAATCTTTGTAGAGCTAACTTTAACTAGCTGACCAATTCTTTTCCAACCCTGAACAAAGTTCCCCTGTAAAAACACACACAAGCATACACCAGGCTGATCTGCAAGAGATCAGCAGCCTCCAGACTCCCTGGTTTTTCAGCACATGCTCAGCATTTTCCCAGAAATCACCTGGAAACTGCCTCTCTGTATCTCAGTAAGTTCAAGCTCAGCACTGCACAGGTCCAGGCAGGGGTGGGGAATCAGTAGTAACTCATAACCCTCTACTTGTTCCAAGCTTACAGCTGGCACTTCAGGTCATTTCCAGCTGCCACACAGCAGAAAAGACTCCAAAAACTACAAACAATCACATATAATACCAAGACATTCAAGATTCATTGGTTAAAATCATCCAGCAACCTGGAACCTACTATCCACTTTCAAGAGCAGAATGCTTCTCATGTGAAGCACATATGACACCTGGAGCTGGGGAGAAACTGTCTTCAATACTGTCCTCCCTTGGCCTTGGACCTGTTCTCCTCTCTATCTTCCTCTGCTATCAGCCTGTCGTTTCCTTTACATGTGCCAGTGCCTGAGCCAGTCTTGTTCTAGTCTTCCCCACGTGGGGTGCATTTTGGTTTAAATCACTCTGATCTCCCTTACAAGGCTCTTTCTAAACTGCTGTCCTGGTCCCAGAAGCTGAGTTCTGCCCAGATTATGTGTTTCCTGGCCCTTTCATCCTTATTACACTCTCTAGGTTCTGGCTGAAAAATTCATCTGTAGCTAATCCCATGCCCTGTACGAACAGATTATATAGCACCCCCCCCCAGTCTCACTAAATAAGTGAGTAATCCAATTTTAAAAGCTATACATCTTTGTGTACCAGAAAATGAACTCAATGGACTAGACAAGGTAAGATTGGTCATGCAGCTAATTGTAGCATGTATATTAACCCCTAGAACAATACTCCAAGGAACAATGCAAGAAATGAAGGCTAGGAGGATGAGACACTTCTCCCTCTGAGTTGGATATTATTAAAGGCAAATATGTTGCATGATAGAACAGAGAAGGACTGTAGCACTTGCATAATGTGTGCACCCTCTGGAGTTAGACCACCTGGGTTGTTTCCTCACTAGACAATTACTAGCAGAGTGGGCATGGGTGAATATTTCACTTCTTTGAGCCTCCATTCCTTGGTCTGTCACAGGAGTTTGGTAACACCTTTCAGGCGGCTAATGAACTGATGAGTTTATTGCATAATAATTTCTTAATAGATATTGTTTCACTTTTTACTATCAGAGTAGAATCCTGAGTCACATGGACAATGGAAATTACATGACATGAATATCTCAAACACTCAGAAGCATCATTAGTTAGTTGCATCAATGTGTAACACCATGGAGTGGATTTATATGAGCTAAAATGGCCAAATCACTGGATCATATGACCTCAAAACACCGCCACCACTAAATCTCCCACTGAAACATTGCTGTGTGTTTCATAACTATCTTCTTGTTGATCTCTACTGACATTAAAAATATCTATTTTTAAAGTCCTTATGTTTTAAAAAGTTTATACTTTTAACATTGTCTAAATTTTAATCAAATTTTTATTTTGTGATAATTATAGATTCACATAAAGCTAAGAGAAGTAATATGAAGCTATGTCATGTGTCTTCTACCTAGTTTTCGCCAACAAAGGCATCTTGTAGAACTGTAAGGCAGTATTACAAGTCGGACAGGGACAACAACACAGTCCACCCATCCTATTCCTAGATCCCCAATTTGTAGTCCTATGCAATTCTATCCTGCTTGGGGGATTGTGTATACACTACTGCACTGAAAACACAAAACAGGTCCATCACCACAGAGATACTTCAGAGGCCACAGTCTAGAAGTTCATGTTTTATTTCCTCTAATTCCTGGTGCATTTTATTTGTGATGCCCATGGTGTTTTTCAAGCCATTTCTTCATCTTTCAGTGCATATAATTCAAAGCACAATAGAGCACTGCACCAGTAGGAGAAGCAGTGTCAGCCAGAGGGGAAAAGGAAGGAAGGAGCAGTGTTAGCTAAAGAGGAAGGGGATAAGAGCAGGAAAAATATGAGGAGGAGATAAGGGAGGGAAGGGAAGAGAGGGCGAGGGGAAAAGGGGGAGGGAGTGGAGGAAGCAGAAAAAAAGGGTTTATTTTATTTATTATTATTATTGTGACTATTATTGGAGACAAGGTCTCACTATGTAGTTCAAGCTGGCCTTGAACTCAAGGCAACTGTCCTGCCTCAGCCTCCTGAATGCTGAGATTACGCCTAATGGACTTGTGCCACCACACCTGACTTCTTCTAACATTTTATTTTATAGACAGTCTTTCCCCTGCCTGGCTGTCCAGGGGGAGCATCACCGCAGGAATAGCCCCCCTGGGTAGATGGGAGGGCTCCCATCTGTGCTAGTTGTTTGCTTAAAGAGGGCCAGTTTTGATCCATTCTGAGGTTTGTTTGTGAACACAGAACTCTAGGGGTTATAAAATTAGTCTTCCTAAATGCAAATTTCCAGAAAAATGAGGCGAAAATACAGCCATAAGAGAATACACTTACAATTACACTTTTCATGGTATTTCAGTTCAGATTTTAATAATTTTATTATAAAAATAATGCATACTCACTAAATGAAACTTGACAAGTTCACAAAACTACAAAGCAAAAAATAATAACTTTTTTTAGTCTATAACTATAAATAACTACTATTAACATTTCTGGGGGTATAATATTCCTTCTAGTCTTTTCCTACGTAGATGTAAGTACAATCTTCTATTTCACAAAACTCATATTGCACTACATTGAAATTATAGTTTAGATTTTACCTTGAATGTTTTCTTAGGTTCCTTTACATTTTGTAATATGCTTTATTCATCATATATCTGTACATGATGAATTTTTTGGAAAATGAAGTGAAAAGTCAATCACTTTTCAAAGTATTACAGTATTCAGGGCGCCCCACATTTTCATGAAATTCAAATTCTAGAACTATCAATTCTGATTTCTCCCTGCTGAGGACTACACACAGTTTCGAGGACCAATGGTAAGACAGATGGTGCCTTCAGCACCTTTGAGCTCACAGCATTATAGAAAAGAGCTCTCTTTACACAGACAAAATCCAAGACCACCAAAGTGGTTATCAGTAAGCTTCAACATCACCTGTATGGATTGTGTTTGACACTATCATATTTAAATTGTGCCTAGATGTACTATTTTACACTGTTGAAAGCATGAGTTTTATAATGATCCTTTACTCAGATTCAAAACACTTTTTTCCTACATTAGAGAAATAACTAAGAGTTTATCATTAAATTTTTAGGTAACAGCTTCTTTCCCATTAGCTCACAAACATACTCCCCTCTGTGAAAACAGAAAATGTTTTTCATCAACTATGATTTCCCTAGAGCTAACATCAATTTTGTCTTTCTTTTTTCCCCAAATTTTTTAATAAACACTCTACACTTCTATTTTATTTTCTCTCCCAATACATGTAACTTCTAGCCATGTCTTCTGCCTCCACTAGTCCCCTAGAAAGACCAAGACCTCCTAACTATCTAACCTCGTGGCTTTAACCAGCTTTCTCCTGATTTCTGGCTGTACAGAGTTCTTCTCACCTCTAGTTGTATTAGTCAGATTTTTCACTGATGAGATGCAAGGCCTGAAACTCACAACTTAAAGGAGGAGAACCTTAACTTGGCTGATGAATTGGGGATCCAGTCCTTGATGGTGTCTTCCAAAACAGTAACATCTAGGCGGAAGTGCAGGAAGAACAAAGCTGTTTACTTCACTGTGGTTGGAAACAAAGCAAAGGTACAGTGCCAGAGGGGAAGGGAGAGGAACCAGACACAGACTCCAACACCACACCTTTGTGATCACCCAGGCCCACCCAGAACTATGTTCCACTGCTTTACCTGGACAGATCCCAAAGCCAATCAAGTTGACACTTTACCCTAAGTGCCAGGCAGCCTCAATGAGAAAACTCCTCTGACTTTTCTGATCCTCTGTGATCCTAATTTGAATCCTGACTTTGCTACCATGTTCAGGCTCTTGCATTTCTTATGTATTGAACACAAGTCTTTGCCCTATAAATGTAGCTCTTCATTCGTCCTTGGGGCTCTAGGCCCTCTATTCACTGTGCTTGAATTATTACCTCCATGCTAATGACCTCAAAAGCCTGCATAATGGTGTATCCAAATGAGAGACCTAGGGAACTCTATTCTCCAATTTTCCCTTTGAGCATGCATAGGAATTTCTCAAGTTGGACCTTTCCAAAAGCAATCCATTACCTCCCCCTTCTGAGTCCCTCTGGCCCTCACTGAGTAGCAGCTCTGTAGAATTCTGTGCTTGGTCCATGGCAGCCCTGCCAATGGTTCATTTTTATGCAACAAGGAATAGGATGAATGTTCAGCCCACAGACACTCAGTGGCTAGTGCTCTGGTGCATTCCTCAACCCACCTCTTTGCTTTCTTCTCTTCCTTTCTCAGGGCCAATCCCACCTTCCCTGTCCTGAACATTCTCTTATCCTACTGGAACATTTTTCCACCTTGAATCTCCTGCCTGAAATCCTTCCTGTTTCCTAACTCTTCCATCAGCCACAGAAATAAATTCCTAAAGCCCCATTGGGATCCCATTCAGCACTATCTATTAGAAGCTACGGTGTAGCAGACACTGGGGTAAGCTCTTGGGACATATGAGCAAATGAAGCAGACAAAACACCTCACCTTGAGGAACTCACATTCTCTGTGATGGTACAAACAATAAACAATAATACCGTCTCACCAGCTCTTTTCTCAGACATCTCTAATTGCCCACCCCCAAATAAAGTCCAAACTGCTTAGCACGCCATTCGAGGGTCTCCAACATGAAGTGCCTGGTTTCCACTGTTTTCATCAGCAGACCATTCTCCAGGCGTGCACGGTGCTTTCTCACCTCCTCAACTTTGCTGGGACTTACTTCAGCCGGTACTGCCTTTCTCCCTAGGCCTGCTAAAATATCCATTGCCCTTTCAAAGTCCACATAAAAGATACTTTTCTATAAAGCTTTTCTTTCTGGCAATCCCTGGGCGACTATCAAAATGAATTATTTCTTCTCTGCTTGTTTACAACATGTTTATTTATTCTATCAATCATTTTACACTTATAAAATGTGTTATGTGTGAGGCACCATGCTAGGTTTTATATATATATATATATATATATATATATATATATATATATATATATATATACCTACACACACACACACACACACACACATAGCAATTGCTTCTTTCTGCTTCGTATCATATTTATTTATACATTTCCACCCTCCTTTCCCCACACACAGTAAATTGTAAGATGCTAGAAAGTAAGACTTGTTCTTTTTCATATTTATATCCTCGACACTGTGCCTTAAACATAGCTGTTGGATGAATGAAAATGTGTGTGTGTGTGTGTGTGTGTGTGTGGTAATATTGGTTGTGATACTGACAATCTATTTAGCGAATCTAAGTAATAAAAATAGTTTCAGCATGAAAGTGCTCAATCAGGTTGCAGCAATTTTCTTCTTTAAGGAGATGAGTGTTATTTCCCAATTATCACCAATTAATATGCACAGAGTGTTCACAGGATGACTGGCATTGATCCTGGGGGGCTCTGTGGAACATTTCTGAGGTGAGCCTTAACTCTCCAGTGCTCTGCAAGAAGTAATTTATCTTTATATTCTTGGTGTCAGCATGCAAATTAATACATCCCTTGGAGGATAAAGAAAGAAGCAAGTTGAAGCCCACTCTGGTAGTTCAGAATAGGTATGGCCGTCTTTTACAAAATTATTACATCGAAGCCAAACTAATGGTAGGAATTTCTTTGAGAAAAAGTATTTTAATCCCCAAACCAAAGTTTGTTTTAAATATTTAATCACAAGATGTTTTTAACAATCCATCTCTGGCCACACTCTAGGTCCTACAGGACTGAGCTTGCCAAAATTACATTTTCACTTAATGTCAGAAATGCATTTGGTCCTCCAAACAGGTATGTAGATAGGTAAGAGCCCCATGAGAGCCCGGGAAATGCTGTTCAGTCAGACTAATAGCAACCAAAAGTTGCAGAAGGATCTTTAAGAGCTGGGGAGGGGGCAATCGAAGGAGGGGGTGTTGAGAAGAAGTCAGGAAATGAAATTCATAGCAGGGTTTGTATTTTGCTTAATAGCTCTTATTCCCACGGGAATTCCTTTCCCTTTCCATTCTCCACCTGGAAAACTCCTACTCACTCCTTTTTTGTCAGTTCTTGAATGTCATCTTCATTGGGAAGCTTTCCCAGGCCCTGCCAAAGTTAGCTACATATTCCTCCGTGCTCACCAATCACCAGCTCACAAATCCACTGTGGCAGGGATTGTGGTGTGGTGACTCTGCTCCTAGGACAGAGTTTCAGAAAGTGCCTTCATCCATGCAGGGACTCTGTCCCCGCACTCTTGTATCACAGCACCTGCACAGTGCTGGAGCCCCTCCATACTCCAGAAATGCTCAGAATTCATTTTTAGTGCCAAGAAAAACAGCATTTGCTACTGAATTCATAGATTGCTGCTAGCCTCTATGTCTATGTATTTAATACTAATAATCTAAGAAACAAAACTTCTCCTATAATGCTTTCTGGTTCTGCAGCACTAGCTCCAGAGAGGGCTGTCACAGTCTTCCAGGCTGCCAGTGGGTTGCCATGGTAACAAGATTCTGGATGGAGGCTCTGGCTAAAGAGTCCTTCTCAAGTCAAAGAAGCAATAGAAATGTAAAGAATATTTTGATTTCTTCTCTTTTTCTTCTTTCTTTCCAAACCTCTCATCCTTCCTGCAATCTACAAGCTGAAATGGGCTGAGTTTTGGGGACCAGCAGTCCCAAGACTCCATACACTCTTGGGAGAGTGTGGATTGCTTCTGGGCTCTATTTGACATCCTGTGAGTCCTTCCTCCTTTCTTTTGCTTTTGCTGCTGCTGTTATTTTTCCTCCTCCTTTGCTTCATTCTCACTGTCACACAGAACTGCTCCCAAGTATGCCTTTTTACACCCCACTTCTCCTGGGGGGCTGGCCAGAAGCAAACTCTCAGCTCTACAAAAGCAAGGCAAGAAAATAGGCAGATTTGAGGAGATACTGTTGTGAGCATCCACCCTCTACTCCTACCACCTATCCCTGACATGGAGGACAGGTGCCTCGAAGCATAGTCTACCAGAAGTTCTGCTCAAAAACTGGACAAAGAATCCAGGGAACAGACTCTCCTTCACTCTCAGCAGCAGTGCTTTGATGCTCTGATGTTCACTTGCTCCCCTCCACACAAAAAGCAGCAACATGGCATCAGAGCTGTCCAACTGGGTGGGTGCAGAGATCTTGTGTCAGATTTCATGTTGAAGAGGCCCTGGGATGTGTGTTTATTTGCTTGACATTTAATTTAAATATAGATGATTCCCAGGTAGTGATAGTTTGATTTATGACTGTTTTTGCTTAGGACTGTGTAAAACCAATGCACATTAAGTAGAAATCATACTTTGTATTGAACCCTGACCTCTTCCCAGGTCTAAGGTACAACCCTCTTGCCTTGAGCCACAAGGAGAAACAATGGATACTTTAGTGTCTTAAGCTATATATTATATAAATTAGGTGTGTTAAATGCATTTTCAACTCATGACATCTTCAGTGTACAATGGATTTACTCGGACATCCTCCATCATAAGTCGGGGAACACCAGTAGTCAAATGCTGAGTGGTAACAATGCCACTTGCTGTACACCATCCTCAGCTAGCCTGGTGTGCTTTTGCACACCAGGCTTCACATAAACACCTAGGAAAATCAAGTACCAAGGAGCCCTAATGGACATGAGGACACCTGCCCACAATCTTGTCACAAAAGGCTTTCTGCTGACCTCAGATATCCCCAAGGGGTTTTCTTGATCTGGATTCACACAAAGCTAAAACCCTGTCAGAAACTTACTTCCACAGTCAAACTAAATAACTCTTCCTAAGGCTAGTTCCCAGGAGTTATTTAATTCTCCTAGCTTCTGGGTTTCTTTCTCCCTCTCTTAAATAAGCTTATTCTTTTGATGCAATATTCATGACTCCCAGACACAAGGAGGGCCCTCCATTGCAAAAAGACAGCCCTCTCCTGTAATGCGTTTTCTCTATTCCTATCTCACTCACACAGGCTCTGTGTCTCAGGTTTTCTGACTAGGTCAGTATTGGCCTCAGCTTTCCTCTCAGCTGCTAGAAATGGAGGGGAGAAAAGCAGGCAGCAAATCCAGCAGCAAAAAGGAGGGCTTCCAGCTGACTGGGCAACACAATGGGACAGAGGGCTTCCAGCTGACTGGCAATGGCTTGACTGTGCCCTTGAAGATGCCTCGTAGCACACAGTCCTCACCCCTATCAGGGAAGGCAAGGGACTTCTCTCTTTGGAACTGCGCTCAGTCCACCCAGTACTGTCATCCTCTCTTGTCACCCCACTGCCCATGTGTTAGACTACTGTGTGCTGAGGTTTGGAAATGGGGGAGACTTGTCCATGGGGAGCATTTCCATTCCCAGAGAAATCATAAGTGTGAATTTGAAACTCCATGGTCCAGGTTTAGTTTATTTCTGCCTAATCCATTGTTGCTGCTGCCTTCTTGTTATAAACACTATCTAAAGTACATGTAAGCTTTATAAGGATGATAAGGGATTTTAGATTTTGATGAACTCAGAGATGGTGCTTTCAGAACATCATCCACCTTCCACAGGATGAAGAGGAGTCTGGGTGCTTTGTAGGAAGGATTGACAGAGCTGTGCCCCAAAGAACAATGCTGTGGCTTGAGCAAGTGATACACAAATGACCAGTTTCTCTAGATGCATCAGTGAACTGGATGAATCATAGCAGAGAAACTGTAAGACAACAGAAGGCTATTTCAAAGGAGAAGTGAGCCCAGTGAATTCAGACAGGTGGGAGTTTTGGCTACCAAAACAACAAAAAACTGCCCCTTAATGGCTGTGTGATGCTGGCCAAGTTATCGTCTCGGAATCTGAGGTCTTTCTAAAATATTTTAAAATAAAATAATGGTACTTATTTTCCTACCTCCATACTTTATAGAGTTTAGAGTAAAAGTTAAGTTATAGCACATTTTCCTGCTCTTAGTACACAAGAAATGATCCATGCAGGTCCTCCTTTTCCCTATGTCCCCCACTTCCTTACTTTCCTCCAACTCTTTAAGCCTCCGTTAGTTCTCACATTGTAATTCCATGATTTGCTGACCTAGAAGTCCCTGAAATTAGAAGTACGGAGAGCTATGGAGTACATATGCTCTGTGTTTCTTTCAATCACCTGGGTATGGGATATCAGTTGACCACAGAGAAGGGTTAGCTGCATCAAGGGCTGAAATAGAGGGAGCACTGATCCCACTTTTATTGGGGCACCACACAGCTCTGGAAGTTGTGAGTGGGGTTGGTGCTGATGCAAGAAAAGATATACATTTAGTGCAAAACTGGCAGTTTCCTTTTTTGGCCTGGGCAGAACACATCAACAGTGAAAAAGGAAGCACATTGCTATCTGCAGCCCTTTGGGGTTATAAGGTTAAAAAAGAGATCAATGGGGACCACACTGTTACCTGCCAAATCCCATTCTCCTCCTGCCAAACTGGGGTTAAAATAAACTCAACAAGAGAGCTGCGAGGGTATACCCTGTGTCACCAAGGGACTGAGTGAAAGCCCAGAGAGTTAATGTGGATGGCAGGACCCCCAGCAGGTGGCAGACGGGACAGAAATGACAGGAGCCACATCTTGCCCATTCTTCAACAGGCAGAGCACAGTGCCACCTGAAACAAACCTGAGAGTAGAACTGTCACTGCTTCCTGTTGGCCTGATTAATCGTACTGTCTGGGTACATTAGAGATGAGCATTGATAGCATAAACACACTTGATTGCAGCTGGGATGTGGAAGCAGGGCAGAACCTCACCTTGTAAGGTCAAAGGTGATAGTTGCAGGAATGAAATGGGGACATTCACACGCTCTCTTCTTCTCTCTCCCTATACCTTGCCTTAGTCTGGGGCTATGTACCCTTCCTGGAGACTTGACTACTCGTGCCACACAACCCAGCCCACACTCTTTCTTACCTCACAGTGGACAGCATTCTGTCCAGACATTACCTAACTCATCAGGCCACTGCCTTCCCGCAACGGAGGTGACGGGAATCATCTTCCTTATTTCAAAGAACTGGAGGCAGAAATGCTTAGGATCTAAAAGGTCTATCCAGCTGCTGCTTACAATAAATTATGGAACAGACTGAGTAAGAAGAGCCCTTGACTCAAGTGAGCTAGGACCAAAATGCCATTGCCCTGCCCCTTCTGGAGCCTCCACCTTTTTCTCTCTAGGGAAGATCAGGACTGAAGCACTCTACAAAGTACCAGCCCCAGCTCCAAGGCCAGGCTCTTTTCACCACTCCAGGGAATTCCCTCTGCAGCTGGCTCTGCCTTGCATACTGTTATGCCTCACAGAAGACACAGCAGCTGGACTTACATATAGGGTCAGTCAGCAGGCAGGAGTAAAGACATATATTCCTCCATGAGGTTTCTCAGAGGGAGTCAGGAACCCAACATGTGCTGAGCAGAACACATTCATTATTAGTGTTCCCAAGTGAACCCCTGTGGAATGGGGTCAACTTGGTAGCCAGTGGGAAATACAGAAGCTCAGTGCAAATTGGTAGAAACTTGTCAAGGTGTTCATTAAAAAATAAAGGAAAAATTTTCACCAAATAATAATTTTTGGACCTGTCCCCTACCATGGAAATTAATACACAACAACTACCCGGTATGCTTTTTAGTTTACTCTTTAAAATATATTAGAACATCTGGTCCCTCAGTGAAACCTCATGGAGGATGCAGGGTAGATACTATTTTTCATTTTTAACAGATGAAACTGGTAACTGAGCCTGCATACAACCCTAACTCAAGGTCCAAAGACGTGATCACAGATCTAGGAGGGGTGAACCTCACACTCCTACTTGATTACCTCCAATTTCTACCCTATTCCCAATCCTAGGGGCCTCAGTGTGGCCTTGTGCTAGCTCTTTAGAGTTCTCAAGAGCAGATTTTTCTCTACAGACTATAACTATTCACTTCAAGCTATGTGTTTCCCACCTAGCTGTATGAACTGATTACGTCTTGGCCAGTGGTGCAGTGAGGAATTGGCATGCCTAAAACTTTGGAAGGCCTCAGATCTACTTGTGGAGTAACCCCAGACAAGGGAGCAGAATTCAGTGGCTGATTAGCAAGGAAAAGAAAGAAAAGGGAATTAAGCCCCAGAACGGCAAATCTATTTCCAGCTTGCCTGGAAGGGGGTGGGCTTATTGTGTAAAAGGTTTGATTTAAGGGCATTTAGTTTTGCTCTCTCTGATGGAGATGTTTTTGAAAAAGCCATTCAAGCACACGTCTGATTATTGTAAAGTTTCATAAGGTATCGTAAGGGAGCTGTTTCCCACTGAGGGCTTGACTCTTCCTTCCAAGTGTACCACATTCCTCTTTCTAAGAAGCACAAGGCACTAGTTCAGCATCTTTTCCTTGCTGGGATGAAAACATTAGCTGAAAGCAGGTGGCCAGAATCTGGAATCCTGGATAGGATCCTCAAGTAAAGCCAGCGAAGCCCCTACTGTTTCATGTGCCCAAACGTGTTCCACATTTTCATCTCACGTCATCTTCACAGGACACATCGGGAAGATAACGACACTGAGGCTTGTAGAAACTCAGTAGCACATCTCAGGCTAAATTATGCAAGTTATTCTCATTCCAAGTCTTTTCTTTGCCCCCTACCCCAAAGGAGCACCCTCCCTCAATATTCTCACTGGGAGAGAAAAGACAGGAGATTCTTGAGATCTGGTAAGGTTGGGAGTGTGCACATGATATGTTGTTTTCCCTAAGCACTGTATCTCCTCTGATTTTTAGCCTGGGAAGAACTTAGTAAGGATGAATTTCTGTATCTGATTTAAATCGCCTAAAGCATTTTGCTAACAGCTACTACGGAAGCCACTGCCCAGAGGAACAAAGGAGGAAGACAGCAATGGCAAATTCTCCTTTTAAAGTCAGGTAGGAGATTACGTTCTCTTTATTATCAATTAGGAAGTCTTTAGGATTCACCAGAATGTTTTGATAGAGGAGGAGGAGTGGGAGTAAGTTAGCACCACTAAAAGGTGCAATAACTTTTATTACTCTCAGTGAAAATTAAGGACTGCTTTCATTATCCGAAAGCAATGAGGAAGCGTTTTCACTTGGTGCACAGAAAGCTGCTTGTTACCCTATGTCTGGCTGAGTGGCAGCCCCTAGGCTCCTCTCACACCCAGTCCAACCCTCAACCAGTGTTCACCCAGCATCCCCTGGGTGCCTGGAATGGTGCTAGGCCCAGGAAGAACAAGAGAACACTCTGAGATCTCACTCCTGCCCTCTATGAAGGCATCCATTAAAATGGTGTAAGCTATGTACAAACAGAATTGCAATTGATTGAAGACAACATACACATAGAGCCAAGTATTTATGATAAAGACAAGGAATGTTATGATAAAGACAATGAATGCCAAATGATTTAACCAGAAAACAGCCACAAGGAATGAAATGGTTAGAGACAACTTCATGGAGAAATGGGAATGGTCTAAGTCTTTCAGAAGATAGAGTAGACAAACAGAGGAAAAGCGAATCTAAGTACAGAGATTAATCCAGGCACAGATTTAGGGTTCAGAATCAGTATGATGAAACTAATGTATTTTATATTTGTGTTTCAAATGACTAGGCAAAGATCAAGTGGATTGATTGCCCATTTAATTCCTCACTAGTTTGCAGAGGAGAATGAAATGCTAATAGACCGAGTATTGACAGAAGCAGCCCAGTTCTTAATGTGAACATCATCCAACTATAGGAATGCAGGGTGCTCACCTAGTCATGGAGATGACTGGGACACGTCCTCCACAGTTCCCCATGCCTCCCTCCGGAGAAAAGGCCTCTGAAAGTATCATGTGCATTAATAATAAAAAGAGGCATGCAAAATACCCCAGGTTGGCTTAGACTAATGATCCATTCAGAACACGATTCAGTCACTGGAAATGAGAACAAGTAGGACAAGTGGAGGACATTACTGTCTTTTGTGACCTCAATCTCAAAAGGGTAGAGATAGTATCCTAAACCCCCCCCTAGTTTCCTCATAGTAGCTGATTACAGCTCCATACAATATAAATTTACCTAAATTATCCTTCAACCAATTTTCCTTTTCACCCAGTCTCACCTGTAAGGTACTTTTTACTACCTACTGCATTAAGTAGTAATACCCTTTTCATTTCTCCCAAACTAACTCCATCCTTCAAGCTTCAGAGAATGCCCCTTATTTCTATTACTCCAAGATGATTTAATAAATCTGTATGCATTTAATTATAATTTTCTTGGCTCTCACAGTAAACTGAAGAGTGTTTAACCTACTCTGACATTAAAATATTCTCCCATTTGATGATTCTTCCTCCTCAGGTGCTTCATTGGCCCCATTTCTGCAAGCAGCATTATTATTGTTGTTCTTGTTGTTTACCATCATCATCACCATCGTCATCAGTGTCATCATCTGATTTCCCGGTTGCAGCAGCCTCTGAGACCCTAAGCTACTTGCTCCAACCCAGCTGATTTTATTACTGATGAAGCTGACCCTCCTGAGTCAACATGGCCTCCATGCCTGGGGCCAGTTATCCACCTCGATTTAACAAATACTACCCCGACCTCAGCCTTGACTAGGGACATACAACCAGGCTAACAAGCTGTGCCATTTCAGTCTCTGATCTCCTAAAACTTCCAGATCAGCTGTAACAACAAACTTCAGGGTCTGAGATATGATTTTTTGAGTGGCTTCTACAGGGCTCAGATGATGCAACTCCTAAATACAGAAAAACGATAATAAAGGTCCAAAGGAAAACAGTGAAGGGGAAATTATTTTTCCTTTCTCCCTTCCAGGGACACAGTGGTTGCTCCTGTCCAAAGAGTGCCTATTCAGGAGAGCAAATGCAGTCACCAGCTGACTCACTGAGTCTCCTTGCTTCTGTCCCCAAGCAGTGGCCACTGTGATTAGGTACTATTCCTATGCTCACTACCCTTTCTCCTTTTCTTCTAATTCTCCCCTTGCAGTTCAAGCCATAAAACTTAGTTCTTGGCTCAAGCTCATCGGAACCTTAGCTAGAGTAATCATGAAGAATATCACCAAAGATTTACTGAGGATGGAGTGAATCTGGGGCTCTGTGGCAGGTTAAAGCAACACAAGAAGGATAAATGCAATGTTCTTAGAAGTTCAAAATATATACAGAAAAAATAAATAACATTTTCAAGTTTACATATGCTTCCTGCCAAATAAAATGCATGAACAATGAACATAAAAGATATTTTGATTGGTGAGCAAATATTCAAACAGAAAATTTTTTCTGCAGGCAAATCATACTCATCAAGGTTATAAAAATGAAGCTTTAATTATCAAGCTTGAAAGAGGGCTATGATAAAAAAAATTCCTCAATTCTCATCTAAGCTTCTCCAGTAGTTCTGAAATTTATTTCCATTGGCTTGACATTACTGTGTATACCTGGAAGGCTTTAATGTCTATTACACACTAAAGAAATTTCATTATGGTCACTCTCTTCTATAAAATATTAAAATGTTAAATTAAAAATTTTGATGCATGGTGATACTTGACCACAATGCTCACTGCTTTTAGAAGAACCCACTTAATGCTTTTTTTTCTAAGTATTCATTTATTCCCTTTGACATCTCAAACAGTTCATCACCTTGTATTTTTTCCTTTCTCCCCACACTCAAGCCTTCTCCATAATCAAGGAGATTTGACACAACTGATCGATCATGTCTGTCAAACACTGAAGCCCAGTATTCAAACCACCATAAAATCCTTCTACTCTGGCTATGGCTTTGCATCTAAGAAATGACCTGGTTTTTCTAAATGTGTCACCTCTTTCCTGCAATGCAAAGGTGTTCTGAGAGTCCAGAGGGCCCTTCCTCCTCCCTGGGTACCTCTGTCATTTGTACATCCAGTGACTTGGGGTTCTCATGCAGGGCCAAGTGACACATTTGGCTCACAGCTTTACAATTCCACTTTCAAGTTCTTTCAACCCTGAAAATGGATGGCATCCCATTTTGATGATTTATTTAAACACTTTGTCAGGTCAACGGGATCCTGTACGCATATGATTCAAAACATAAATGTTTGCTGTAGATGTAATTTTTCATGTTATGCACCAAAAGAAAATAACCTTTATTCCAGAGAGATACAATTTCTTTGCAAACAGTAATTCTTAGTGCCTTTCCCCCTCCAAAAAATTGTCATACTCTAGTAAAGCAAAATAATAGTAATATGTACGTAAGTTTCAGTTGAATAGTGGAAATGCTTTTGGGGCCTTTCATTTCTTAATTATAACCCTGTGGGGAGTGCAAGGGTTATTCATAAAATTTTTGTTATTAGATCAATTTGAGAAAATAATACATTTCTGAAATAGAGCCATAACTTAGAAGTACTGTATAATAAAGGAAACAAGAGTATCCATTTCTCTGTTTACATAAGCCTCTTTGGAAATTATTTCTTAGCTCCATAGGCTTTACTAACCCCAAATTTTCTCATTATGTGCTAGATAAAGTCTCTGCCTGTTAAGAGAAGCTAAGTTCTATGGTAAGTTCAAAGATTGCAAACTACATTTAATGTCTGCTTAATCAAATCAAATTTTAATAAGTCAAAACATTATTAGAGCATTTAAATCATTACCCTCAATTTTTCTATATATTGCTTTCAAAGGTCCAATAAGTTACTTTTGAACAAACCCATAATTTAAAAAATACTATCCTCTTTAGTTGGAAGAACAAATAATACCAATGCTATTTTTGAAGTCAGTGCATGCCTCGTCACAGTCCAAGAAGTGACTCCCAAATTAAAATCTAAAGAACATCTGTGAGAAAATGGCTCTCTCCCTTTTTTTTCCCTGTGATTTCATCTGTGTGTGTGTGTGTGTGTGTGTGTGTGTGTGTGTGTGTATTTGACAAGAATCTAAAGGACTCATTTCCTAGGAGGCATCTGATGGAAATAGTTGTTTAATTTTGTAGAATGAATTGAAAAGAAACTGGAAAAGTGGGTAGGGCTATCAACCTGATCCAGCAAAATCTGGACAAGCCTCTGGCCTTGGATATAGCAAACCCTTATCTTTGCTCAGAATATAATGTGAGGGTTGGAATTTCTTATCAAGCTTGAAAGAGGGCTATGATAAACAGTCAAGAAAGAATGCAAATCTAGGAATCCAAGAAAGAGACAGAATCAGGCTCAATCATGCAAACAAGCTCCTATGAAAATTAGTGCCACCAACAGCCTACTCAAGAGGTTCAGAAGACTTGGTATGCTGAACTATGCAAGAAGAAGAACTTCAAACAGAACTATGCTAGATAAAGTCTCTGCCTGTTAAGAGAAGCTAAGTTCTATGGTATGACTGTCCATGTTTCCCACATCTTCAAACATGGTAGGATTAATCTTATTGGAGAAAGAAAATACTAAATAAGCTTCAGCAATGTCCAAAATCTCCCAGGAAACAGGAACAACTGTATAAGCTCCAAGATTATACAAATTTTGTGGCCATAGAACAAGTTGGTGTGACTGCAAGGCAAGACATTCAGATCCAGAGATAATTATATTTCAAAATCAGATTAAAAATCATTTAAAGACATGCAAACAGTTTAAGAGAGTGTAACTTGTAAAAAGGAAGACCCGAAAGCAGTTTTCACAAGATGGAAGCGTCCAGCCAGACAAAGAAACCAGCTGTTGAAAGGGATCAGTGCTGCTACCAAATCTCACTGCACAACAAACACAAAACTTTCTCACGATGGGAGTATGAATTTGTTGGCTGAGTATGTAAGTCCTTAAGAAAAAATCTGATTAAAAAAAAATAAAAGAATGGGTAATGACTAATGACCTAACAGAGAAAGGGAAGGAGAGAGAAGTGCCTGCCATACCGGCCAATGCTGAACCCTACAAATGTAGTAAAATACACTAGTTTCTCTTTTTAATGCAATCTACCTTTTTATGTTAACAGGAACCTTCACTATCGACACCATGATCTGAATTTCACAGATGAGAAGACTCAAGTTCAAAGATGAACTGATTTGTCCTAAGATCACAGAACTCATGAGTAGAAATCCCATTCTTAGTCAAACTTTACTTTGTAAACTTATCTACTTTTTCAAATTTATTTTAAATTTATTTTTCACTGTTTCTTCTCATGGAAGCTTCTTTTCCTGAGCAGTAAATTTATCAGAGTTGATAAAGAGGGTCAGAAATAAACTAGATCTTATCCATGTAAGTCTATATAATGCTGGATACAAGGTTAATCTCTCCCTTCAAAACAGTTAACAGGCCTGACCTCCCACTCTGGTCCTATGACAATTCAGTAGGAGGATTTCAATTAACAACAAAAAACTAAGACTGTCCATGTTTCCCAGGTTGTTAACATATGCAGAGAAAGTGGCATGGCACCTACTAATACTGATGCCCTTAAAGTTGTCCCTGTGGTTCTTCCTTTTGGACACATGGCCAAGAAAACATCATGTGTTGCTCTACACTTAGAAGCATTGCACTGCAGGCCACTGAATGCTGCCCTGTCATTTGCACTGAGGCCCCTGAGTAGAAGCAGGTTTTATGCACAGGCCACAGTTAGCCTGGGTAGAGGCCACACCCTTTAGGTAATGTTCTAAAACCCCAAGATGTAGCTCATTAGGGATTGTAGCTTGTTAAGGCCCATCACACACTGTCAAGGGTTATTAAATCAGGGATTAGTGTCACCTAGAGAGTTTGGTGTGAGCCTGGCCCGTGCTAAAGTGCTTGACACTGAATAGTGAAAGCAGACAAGGTTACTGTTAGCTCTTGGCATGGAGCATTCCCTCAGAGGCTTGCAGTGGCTGGCCATCGGTTCCTTTAGCAAGGGAAAGCTTTTCTAAATTTTCCTAAAATGTTTTTCTTCTACTGTGAGACCCAGTTTGCACTAACTGAAGTTTTCAATTAAAGTGCATGACATGCTTCACTTTTAAACTTTAATCCAAATACAATACCTCCCCCTCCATTCACCAGAAGTTGCTCTTGTCCATACTCCCAGCTGGACAAGAGGACTCCAGCCCCAGGGGTTTTAATGCTGTATGCACTCCCTGTCTGCCCTTCATACAGTAAAATGTGCCTCTGATCCACTTCTTGTGGAAATATAAATTAATACTACCTTTCTGGGAAGTCATTTGGCAGAATGTTCCAATAACTTTAAAAATGGTCATACTCTTTTGATTGAGTGTGTAATTGTACTTCTGGGAAATCCACCCTAAGAAAATAATCAGAAATATTAAAAAAAAGTTGGTAATACCAAAGATGTTCACTGCTGCATTATATATAATTGTAAAACACATGTAAATTTCAATATTCTTAAGAGAACCTGTGACATTCACATGTGAGAATATCAGGGATCATTTTATTTAACAAATGGAGTGAAACAGATTTTCTTTACAAACTCTGAGAAGTTATTTTCTCACCAAGTCTGTTAAAAACCAAAAGTTAATAGTGTTCTATCCACACTCATATATGACCTTTCCAGAGTCTATAAATTTCAGCTTTTTAAAGATTTTTGTACTAGAATATATTTAAATTTTTAAATGAAAAGCCAAGATTTTAAATTATATGTACCATAATATTTGAAACAGGTAAAAAATTGTACTTCAAAACTAAATATAGATGAATGGGTTGAAAATGCGGCTTTTACACACAATGGACACCACTCTGCAAAAAAGAAAGATCAACCTTAGTCACTTGCAGGAAAATGAATGCACCTGGAGATCACAATGTCAAATGAAATAAATCAGATACAAAAGCTTGAATTTCTCATGAGAGAAACTTCTCATCTCTTATATGAGAAACCCAGAGCATAAATAAAGTACAAAATAAAAGACAAAAACTATAGGAAGCCTGGAGGTAGATCCTTCCAAGAGACAGAAGGAATCAAGAGATGGATGGAGCGGGGACAAAGGGAAGAAAAAGGGGATGGAAAAAAAAAGAAACTAAGATGTACCATGGACTCTACCAATTCCTCACAAGGAATGCAAGCCTCTCATACTATGAAAGTGAACTAATAAAAATGAATAAATAAAACAAGTTTTTCAACAAGTAAAAAGTGAAACAAGCGATAGCTTGGTTCATGAACTTAATTTGTTCCACAATTTTGGAAAAGATGACCGTGTTTGCATTTGTGCAGACAAGGTGGCCACAGTTACATTTGTCATCCAAAGTAGAGTTTGCATACAAAAAAAAAATTGTGAAATGCTTCTGTTTGGGAACCAAACTGTTCACAAACACAAGCGGTTGTGATTTCAGGTACCAACGTATATCTATGAGTCAATAGGGAGCTTCTGGTTGCTAAGGTTAAGTGATTTTTTTTCTTTTATTTTTTGCTATCCTTTCTGAAACATGTATTGTAAATATGTATTACCTTTATAATTTAAGGAGGTGGGAAAGTAGTGTATTTCTAAAAACATGGAAATAAAGACAAATAATCTAATCAACTCCTTTCTCTTAAGCGGAAAATGTGATTCTTATCTTGGCTAAGAAGATTTCCTCTGTCTTTCAAACTCCAGATTACTAACTTCTAATTGAACCTACTAATCATCAAGGAGAGAAAAGTAAGGAGCAAACGAAGTTGCCAAGGACAAATGGTGGCAATCTGCATCCCTCATGCTGTGGCTTTATTTGGGTGGCTGTGTAATTGTGGGGCCAGGTTCTTGCATACTTCCTCCCATCCTCCGCACCTCTTGAACCTACTCATCAGGCCAGAAAGGCAGGCAGATCAGTATCAAGGTCTCATTTCTGCATTAAGATACCATTCTAACAGAACTTTCCAAGTGGTAGTCTGGGCACAGTAATTCTCAGTCTTGCCAAGGCTGGAGCACATGCTCAGGAAGGGCTGAGGCCACCAGATTCAAAAGATCCTGACGGGAAAGCAGAGGTAAGGCGGTATTTTCTGCAAGTCTGCTGGCACCACTCCTTGGTCTATGGTCCATCACTGCCTTAGGCAAACTGTCTGTGTTTAACAGACATAAATCTCTATAATTCCAACAAAGCTGTCGGTTGAAGACTTGAAATCACATGTCTTTGCTTACACAGTCCTGAGCAGAATTATAGGTCCCCATACTATGAGAAGAGGAGGGGGATATTCCAATGTTGATATTCTCCCTCTCTGATGACCTGTTGGCTTAGCTCATACAGCACAATGGATTGCAAAATATACTTTTAAAGATAGTTTTTAGAGCAGCTTTAATACCCTAGAGTCATAACCATGCATAGAATCCCATCCTGGGTGATCTTGATTTTATTGTGCCTAATGCCTGAGTCGTCCAATTAAGATTTCGGCGAAGATGCCCCCAAGCAATGACCTAAATAGTACTCAGAATAAGAAGAACAATTAAGCAACAATTACTTGTGGGTGCCTTCCTATTGCTAAACTTCTCAGTGGTCAAAGGAAAACATAGGCTCAGAGGAGATGAGTGAGTAACTGCGTAGCAGCCATCCATGAATGGAATCAAAACAAGACCTACACGGTCACACAGCCTAAGCACTTCTCTTCTTATTCTGTCACCTCAAATGTATTAGGAGATTTTTCAAGAGACTCAAATAATTTTTGTTTATGTAACAAAACATATGGTACAAAATCCCTGTGCAAGATATGCACAGATGCCCCTTAATCTCAAGCACTCAGTCCTTTTGCTTCTTTCTAACTGATGATAGAGCTCAATGTTGAAAGCATAAAGATAGGAAAGAAATTGGGTTGCCTCTTTTCATTAATAATACTTGCACATTGCATATCATCAGAACAAAGACAAAAACCATGGTTTTGTCCACAGTCCAACTAATGTAAAACCTTCCCATCTAAACACTCGTCAGCATTTTATAGGTAAAGCATTTCTTCTTACCTACAAAAGGATGGGCAGCGTGGCAACAGGTGAGTTCAGAGGTTATCCTTATTAAAGGCCTGATTTTTTTATTTTTGAAGTAGGAAAAATAAGATGCACAAACATGTATAATTTATTATAGAGGGCATGCTTAAGAAAGTTATGTAAGGCCAGGCATGGTGATGCAATCCTGTAATCCCAAGACTTGGGAGGCTGAGACAGGAGGATTGCTGTGAATTTGAGGCCAGCCTGGGCTATGAAGTGAGTTCAAGGCCAGCCTGAACTGCATAGTGAAACCCTGTCTCTAAAACACACACAGGGAAAGAGAGAGAGAGAGAGAGAGAGAGAGAGAGAGAGAGAGAGAGAGAGAGAGAGAGAGAAGAAAGAAAGAAAGAAAGAAAGAAAGAAAGAAAGAAAGAAAGAAAGAACAAGCAAGCTATGTGAGGGTAAGGAATGAGGCTCCTTTGCCTTGAGTAATACATTCATTCTTAGGCTGATTTATTCACCTAACTTGTCCTGAGTACTTATTGTGTATCAGATGCAAGAAGGACAAAATATTTGCTGCCTAGCACTGTACTGAGTTCATAGTAGTCATCTAGAGAATGTGTGCTGAAAGCATTTATTTATTTTACACAGCAGTGGTAGATACAAGGGCACAGATCTCTAGACCCACAAATCCTAGGCTACTGAGCTAACGCTTGCAAAATTCATCATTCCATGCATGCAGTTGGCCTCTGTGCTTCCAAGAAGCTCTGAGATGCCAAGATTAGTAATAGATTGCAAACATAAAGAATGTCATTTCATCAACACTAAATGAGTTACATTTTTATTCCACTGAGTGCCTTCTTGTTTCTGAAATGTAAGCCCTGGAAAGAAGTAGCACCTAACTGACCTCCATCACTCATTATCCACTCCTGCTCCATCACACAGATCTAATCAGCTGTAACAGTCCAGATCTTGTTAGAGAACACTGGACTCCCACCCCTGGAACCTTGCCTAATAGACTCCTCGATGCAACCTCACAGGAGTGGAGAATCCCAAGGGGTCTGATTGCTGCTCTTGATGTGGGTCCTTCTCCACCAATCACAGAAGTGAACTTAGACAAACACTAAACTATTATGTTTCAGTCTTACTGCTCTTCAAAGGATAGTGATAGAAGCTTTCTTCTTTATGCTCTCAAAGAATTTGAAGGAGATTTATTGTCTCTTGCCTGCATATATCCTCATAGAAAACTCTTGTGAAAAGCAATGGGTCTTTATTGCTTAAAATATTGATTCCCCACCACGATCAAGTTTTTAAAATAACCTCACTGGCTACTTCTATAGATTGCAAAATGGAAGGGTTAAGAAGGCACACAGTAGGGAAAGAAAACTTTAACAATCAAATCATCCTGCAAGAAAAGATATTTTCAAACCAATTTTAAGAAATGCCTTACCAACTCTCAGAGGGATGACTAAGCTAACCATGTTGGTTAATTATAACAATGACCTGGTGAGGAAAAAGACAGGCAGACATGACAGCCAATGAGCAGTGAAGGCTGAGATCTCCTCTCCTTTCTCCCCACTCCTCAATGCCCTCCAAAGCAACATTCACAGAAGTGCTGTCCCTAGGATTCTAAGTACCTCTACCACACACAGCGAGGCAGGTGACCGTGCTCACTGCCACAGGGCAGGCTCCTTCTTTGTTGCCTATTTCTCAGAGGCCAGGGACTCCAGTTCCCATTACACTCCATGCCTCTCATCACATCCACAGTAGCCCTGCAACCCATTTGTGACCAAGATTAGAGCTCACCTCAATGAAGTGCACACATGAAATAAACGGCACCTGCCAATTCTGTCAGCATCCCATCATCAGCCCCCAGTAATTTTCTGCCCTCCCCCCAGCCCTGATTTCTAAATTCCTCAGATCCCCAGATGTAGCAGGCAGCAGGAAAAAAAGAAAAAAAGAAAGAAACATAAGTAGTGGTGACATTGGCATTCAAATGACAGAGGCATAGAGGAAAGGACTGCATCAGCTCCAGCAGAATTCACAGGCATGACAGCCCACCTGCTTTTAAAAACAGAAAGCCAAGGACCAGCCGCACTGCATGATATGCCAGTCATCCAACGTGACAGAGCTGGGACACTGGAAAGAGAGGAGAAGGCAGGGCTGGGCCTGGATGTCTGCTCACCATGCTTTACCTTTGCTCTTGACTTTCCAGGCCTCCATTTCATCATCTGTGAAATACAGACTTTCACTAAATAATCTTTAATATACTTTCCAAGTTAAGCATTTGAAAACTGTGCCATTCAAGATGTGTCTATGGCCCAGAAGCACAGATGCCATCTACAGCTTGCTAGAAATATGATTTGCTGGTCCTCACCCTGTAAGTTTCTAAAGAGACTGCATTTTCTTTCACAGTGTCCCTGGATGATCCTCCTACCCATTGAGGATTTACAAGTATTCTTCTATAAAATTGTGTCATAGGTTCATAAAAAAATCCCAGGCTCCAATTTAAAAATGGAGCAAAATAAATATTAGGCTAGATGTCTTCCTGTCCTGAAGAAAACACCACAAGTGCCATGAAGATAGCCTGACCCTGTTCAACTCTGTCTTTAAATGAAACCATGTCTTCTAAAGGGTCATATCCAGTTCAGCTTCTCTCATAGAAGACACCAAGGGTTGACAAGTCACTGTTGTGGCCTTTAGGGACCCTTCACTTGGAGCATTCTCTTTTGAACTTAATGAGATGGCCTTAGGTTCTTTGTTCTAACTACAGTTGATTATCTCAATAGAATAATTTTGAGAGGTTTCAAAGTATCACAGGAAACGTTAAAGTCCTAGTGTCGGTCAGATCTCCCTATCCAGCTTCCTGGATGTGCTTGTGAGATGGCAACACAACTAAATTCTGCCACTGGGCCATGACTGCTTTGTGCACCTACTCTGGGGTTAGTTAATCAAACAATAATAAATAATGTCTTCTTGTTTTTATTGCATAAGCCTCTGTGATACACTATGTACATGCAAGTGGATCTATCTGGTATTTTTGCTTTGAATGAATTAAAATGTGTGTGCTGGAATTTCTCAACCTTAGTATTATCAGCACTTTGAACCCAATCATCCTTTGTTGTGTGGACTGCCTGGTACATTGCAGGATTTTGTTTAGCCTATTCCTGGCCTCTGCGTTTTAAATCCCTGTAGCGCCATATATTTCTAACCATTGTTAAATATTCCTTGGTTGGAAAGAAGGTAGTGTTTTGGCTTGTGTCTAGATCTCCCCCTAAAGCCTCATGCAGTAATAGAGAAGCTTTCTCAGAAAGGGCTGGATGTAGAGTATGCGATTGATCCATGGTGCAATGCTGGGATTAAGGGTGCCAGGGTTAAGGACAGGTATTACTAAATCAGTCCGCTGATTGGTTTGGCACCATGCTAACCCTGGCAGCCTGGATACAATATAAAAAATAGAAAGAGGTTTATCTTGTTCCTTGCTAGTTTGATTTGCTGTCTTTTGTTTGCCATTAACTCTACTCTGTAATGCTCCTCTGCCAAGCCACCCTGCCTTGGAGCCAGCCAATTGGGACTGAAACCTCTATAATCTGTGAGCTAAATAAGCCTTTCCCCCTTTAACTTTGGGTGCCAGATATCTTGTCTCAGCAATGAGAAAAAAGTAACTAGACAGATAAGGAAATCACCCCGCCTGAGAACACTGAGTTAAAAAACACTAGTGTGAACAATTGAAGAAGTAGAAATGAGTCTGTGAGGATGTCATTTACAGAACCACACACATATGTTGAACAATTACATTAATGTGTGAGACAAAGAAGTATTCATAGCACATGCAAGCCAATGGGCTGCTGAAGACAGAAAGATTCAAGAGAGATCAAGTGGAGAGCAACCTCCAGTTCCAGCAAAGAGCACTGTCCTTGTCACAAAGTTTTTCTCCACTGCAGACATTTTTAACATTGACAAAGAAAAAAGTTCAAGGATTATCAGGAAAGCTGGGTTATTATAGCATGAAAATGTTACTTTTAACTATTAATTCCCAGAGGCAGGTCTGCTGCACAAAGATCCATAAAATTGGCATGTGGTTAGACTCATTTCCTTCAATACCATAATTACACACATAACTCAGAGAAGTAAACACACTTGTCCAAGGTCACAGTTATCTAGAGGCAGAGCTGGAACACAAACCTAAAAAGACCTATGCAGCCTTTGGGTCATACTTAACTACCTTTGGATGCCTGGTACTCAGAGCCAGTCCTGGAAAACACTGAGGACCAACGATAGCCTTGGGGTTACCATGAGTCTTTATCACCTCCCTTTCAGTCTAATGCTTTTTATAATAAGCTGCTCTGTGTACTGCGATCCATGGTGATTTTTGTAACATGCAAAATCTATAAATGAAATGTTCACTAAAATAGCGTCAAATATATTGGAAAACATAAAACATTCATCTATGTGTCTTAGAATAGAAAATGATGAGGCCAGGATTTGGAATGAAGTTAAAATACCAGCACTCAGAGGAGGAAGAAAGGGCCATTCAGGGTACCAGTGGCAGAGAATAGGACTCCTTCAAAGGCTGGAAAGGGTTCCATATGAAAAGGGCGCTCACTTTTCCATCCTAATCCCTGCCAGGCCACCAAAACAAGCTCTAGAACTAGGGCCTAGATCAATTCTTCCCAGAGGAGGAGGGAATTCGGCCCTTGGGAAAGAAGAAATATATTCTTTCTGAGCTAATATATTCTATCACTTTAAAAGATTAAATTTGGTTTATGTTCAAAGTCAACTTTAGAGCCAGCAGATTGGGAGCATAGAATTTCCCTGTCCTATAAATTTCTCTGCTTGCTAATGTTGATCTCCCTTTTCTGGGGACAAATCTTATTCTGACATAGAATAAAAAATTTAAAATACAACTGCTGGTCTGAGTAACTGAAACTCATTCACATTCAACCATAATCAGTTAATCAAAGATCATTAATGAGATGGGAGACTTCAGTTTTTGTGGCAGGGATGGAAGAGACGTTCAGTGAGGAATCTCTGGTTGCTGAGGGGAAGGAAAGGAAAAGCATGAAAGAAGAGACTGTGGGATTCGGACATATTTAGAACACTCTGTCATTCTGCTGAGCCAACATGGCCCCACCTTCAACTGGACTGGGACAAATAGCTGTGTCCGGAGGTGGTTTTGTCATTCTAATGTGCCCAGACAGCTCTGCTGCTGAAGATTTGCTAGAGTTTTTTGTAAGTGTGTTTGTACCAAGCTAAACTCTCTTAGAAAACCTTCATTAATCAGGGTAGCACTGAACAGAAAAGGAAAGGGTACTTCAGAACTACCTGCGAGGAGGCAAAAGACAGGGTGCAGTTTGGGTGGAGTCCAAAAGACTCACAAGAAGAAGCATCTTTCTGGTCCAAGCACCGTGCCAGCTTCCCTGCAAAAATTACTCCCTGCATTCTTGCACAAAAATCACTCTCGGCTACACAGATGAAACAAACTTGCATTCAAAGCCTTTGAACAAAACTTGGCTGTGGTCATTTAAAATAAGTGGTGAATTCTCTGACACCAAGTCCCATTTTTTTTTTTTTTTACACATTTTGGGTTTTATTACTCCTTAGTGCTTATTACTTTTTTGGGGGGGAGAGAATACAGTCAAATATGGCAAAACAAAGCTGTCAGTCAAAACCAAGGATAGACATAGCACATGGTGTAGAACAGAGTACAAGGTTATCAACAATGGTTATCAACGTTGTTTCCTTAAAAAGAATTGTCTATCTCATTAGATATAAAGTTGGACAAAACAGTAGAGAACAAGACCAATAAAACTTAGGCATTGTAAACATTACAGGACTTCCAAAGAAGACAATAGTCAAACCAGAATGGGCATCCTAGTGATGATCCTTATTGCCTTCAAAGTAGTTGCCTATATCCTCAAACTTGATACTATCATACAGAATGGAACAGAGTCTAATCAGTCAAAACAAGATTGTGGGAGTATTACAGGACTTCAAAACAAGTTAATAGGAAATCAAAAAGAGTTACTATTTATATATCCTAATTTTTTAAATTTTTTCCCTTAATTAAGACAAACATAAGAAATGACTAAATAATGTTTTTAAAAGAATAAGGGGGAGATTGAGATAAAACAGGACATAACAATATAACAATAGAGGTCAAAGCATGACTGTTTCAGCAACCTAGTACTTCACCACCATATAACCCGACTTAATAGTAGTTACCATAGTGTCTGTCTTTTTCCTTGAAATATTTGGATAAAACTTCATATACTCTAGCTTCAAATATTTCCATATCAAGAAGCCCAGAGTAAAGCCTTTCTAATTAATGAGTGAAAACTTTTTTTTTTAATTTTTCTGTCTTTTTTGAGATGGGGTCTCGCTATGCAGTTCAGGCTGGCCTTGAGCTCTCTTTGTAGCCCAGGCCGCTCTCGAACTCGCTATGATCCTCCCACCTCAGCCTCCTGAGTGCTGCGATTACAGGTGTGAGCCACCACGCCCAGTTAAATCCCATGTTTTTTCCACTTCACTACCCAAAAAGTGAAGAAAAAAGAGCAATTCATTGAAAAGCTCTTCTTAGTGTGAGTCAACAACATAGTTTGGGATTTAGGGAATTTCAGCAGATGAGAACTGAGTCTTTTATTGTGTAACTATTCATTTACTTTCTTCTATGAACATAGCTTTTGTGCTGGTCTTTTACAAGAACAAAGATTCTTACAAAAGACACCTAAGCAACAACACCTCCTAGAGATGTGTTTGCCATACATCTGGGAGGACAAATGAATACAGAATGAATTGTTAAGTAGTGTAAAATCATACAAGTTAGGTAACAGGAGCCACAGGGTTTTAGAGATGAGGAATATCTATATGTGATAGAGCAATTATGTGAGGCTTTTATCAAAGAGAGGGGCTCACTGTGTTCTTTGCAGAATAGCTGGCGTCTCATGCAGCAGAAGGAAAGACATGACACGAACTTAATCAGGGTCAGGGCAACTCAGAGCTGGGGCACACAGTGATGAGGGCCATCCTGATACTACAGAGACAGTGTGGAAGTGACTGAAAACCTGGTAAGTCAGGAAGTCTATGCAAGATGAGGAAAAACCATCTCATTTTAGGATTTATCTGACATAATTACCATTCTAATTTTACAAGCAGACTTGAGAAGGACCACAGTCCAGTGACCTGGTCCATAGAGAGCATCAAAAATATCTGGAAAAGTCAAGAAAACCTCCGCTCATCTGTCTTGCTTTACACAGGCTTCACCAAGAAAACATTTCCTAAAGACCAGTCGCAGATCTGTGTTCAGTCCCACCTAAACGTCCAATGCACTTTCCCTGTTTTCTCTATTAGGGTACTTTTACCACCTACAAAAAATCATTGAGAAATTTTTTCTATACATAGCTGAAAGATATTTACAATTGGCATGTCAAGAAAACAACATTTAAGTAAATAAACCAAATGTCCCAAACAATCAGAAGAGTGAAAACTTCTCTCAAACATTATCATTTGGTGCTCAAAAGTCTGTTCAATTGTCCCTATCCAGAGTCTACAAATATAAATATTTTGCTAAAGAATCAGATAACTGAATGAATTTAGAGTAATTGCATGAATGAGTAAATTAATGAATGAATGAACAAATGAATGAATGAATTCTACCATGGTAAGGCCACAGGAAGGCAAATACAGTGAGCATGTTTGTAAGAAGAGAAAGTTACAATAGCTGAAAATTATTCTGCCAAGAAGCCACTATGGCTGAGCAGATATTATAATCTTTTCACTGCTCTTCCTTTTATGGGTATGTATAGGATCCAACAGTTCTGGGTCATATGAATATTATCTGCCCCCTGAAAATATCCTCTTAATTTATCCCTGAGCCTCTCAGTACAGAGTGAACAACGTGTAAGTGTTTTATGGATGGTTAAATAAAGGAAGAAATCTTCCAAGCACAATGTGACCCAATTAACTACTTTATGGGAAATAAGGCTAACTTCCGTCAGCTCACAAATAAAGACAATTTTGGGAAAAGGTTGGGAACATTCTATTACAAGTTTTTATCCTCACTTCATTATGAATTTACTAGTATCTATGCGTGTGTTACCTGACTAATTTATTATCTATTCCTGATGTATCTGCTCATCTCAGCAGGAATTGCTCTCTGTATCGACCAGATAGTGAAAACATGACACAGAGATGTGGCAGCTTGTTCAAAGCACACTTGAAGGTGAAAAGTGACTCTACTTCAGATCTCTAGGACCCCACAGAGCTGTGGTTAAGGGCATAGGCATTAGGGTTAGGTAGACTGAAGGATAAATTTTGCACATGTACTTTCCTAGTTAGGTGATCTTGGAAAAACTGCTCATCTTATGAAACCTTAGATTCTACACTTCCATAATGGTACCCATTTCCTAGAATTGTTGTGGTGACTAACTAATGGAGATAGAGCACTCCACACAGGACCTGGCACACAGCATGTTGGGGCTACTTGGAACCTCCCTTGCTCTAGATTCGTGCTTCCATATGTAAGATCCATATGCCAGTACCACTCATCTCTCTATCCTTGCACTCCCTGTGGAAAGAAGAGAATCTAATGTAAATAATGAATATGGAGCCAAGAACTGATCTATGAAGGTGTAGGTCTTTTCACGCCTCCCTCAAGATGCCGGTGTCTGCACGTCTGGCATCTGAGCACTGCCCTCTAAGATACTTGAGGGCATAGCAGGAAGAGCTTTGTTTCCACAGAGGCCTGACATTCAGGCATGTAAGTTTTGTTTAAAAACATATTAAGCAATACTTTTGATGATATCTAAGCCTTGTCTCCTAGTATAGTTTTGCCAGTAATAAAGATGATATTTTCATTTTACTTGCCTGGCTCTTGTCTGTCTCTTAATTGTTTCTGAAGCTAGGTAAAGAAGAATGACATTCATTCAGCCCACTTGATTCCAACAATAAGTATTTTGTAATTGAAACATTGGTACAAGACGGAAGCATATTTATATGCTACACTTCTTCCTGATTATATGAAATTACTAAACTAGCTACTTAGTACCATTGTCAGTGTTAGGAGGACATTACAATGCACGTGAAGTGCAGCACATCCCACCTGCCAAATTAGAAGGAGTAACTGTACCTCACATACCCAGGATAGCACCAGTCTCTACCAGAATTACACCCACCACAGGGCGCAGGCAGATCATTATACCATGAACTCCAGCTCTAATGGCTATGCAGACATTTTCTGAGGATGGCTCCCTTTAGTCAAATTTATTTTGTGCTTATTGTAACTTAAGGCAATAAAAATAATAATTACACATAGCCAGCAAATTTACAAATTCCAGGCAAGGTAGTTAGCACATGGCTCAGTGGCTGAGTTGTTACTGTACTCTTTAAAATTATGCCTGTCGTCCCAACAGTTGTTATGTGATTTGCAAACTGAAAAACTAAAAATAAATGAATAAAAAGTAATAAATAAAAATCCAATGAAGAAATAGAGGACTCAGTTGACTACAGTTTATGTTTTTTGACATTTAGAACTCTGAATATAGTCTTCCACTGATATGAGAGTCTTGTGCCAGGGCCCCTGGCAGAGATAAAAATGCGCTGCTGTTTTAGTCTGTTATATAAAATAGAACAGTAGGTGCATATGACCTATGCATATTCTCTTGTACTCTTTAAATCATTCTGGATTATTTATAATATCTAATACTGTGTAACTGCTCAAAAATAATTGTGTTGTTTGGGGAATAATGAGAAGGGAAAATGTCTATAAATGTTTGGTACAGACCAAATTTGTTTTTTAATATCTTTGATTTGTGATTGGTTGAATCTACAGAAGTGAAACCATCAGATCCAAAGGGCCAAAGGATTTTATCTTGTTATTCCAGAGCACCTAGGGACCTGGAAAAAGTACTTCAGAATACCAGACTATGGAAAATGACCTAGAAAGCCAGGCAAACATGAACAAGAAACATAAAGTCCATCAAGGAGAAGCTACCAATCATATGGCCCCTTATATATCACTCTCATTCTTTGCACTTGAAGTTGCACATAAAGTATAAAATAAGGAAAAGCCAGAGAATCTGAATGTCAGTGAATTGAGATGACTGTCACTACAAAATACTCTAGTTAAGGGAAAAATCCAA
This sequence comes from Cavia porcellus, assembly GCF_034190915.1. Taxonomy (NCBI): domain Eukaryota; kingdom Metazoa; phylum Chordata; class Mammalia; order Rodentia; family Caviidae; genus Cavia; species Cavia porcellus. The sequence continues at coordinate 9,051,746 of NW_026947512.1, read as the reverse complement.
AAGCTTGCCCTGTACTCAAAAACACTTCATCTATTTGAAAGACATTATTTAATGTAGCAAATTCTTATAAGGACAATGAACTTGGGAGGCCCTTCACTGAAGTCCCCATCTCACCAAACTTACACTCACTGACAAGAGAATGTGGATCTGGAGTCAGGAATTTTGAGCCAGGGGAAAGGAGGGAGGAGATTATACAATGGCTGCCTTTCTTTCTTTCTTTCTTTCTTTTTTTTAATGGCTGCCTTTCAAGAGTCACAAATTATTTAAAGTGATTTTGACTCCTGAGGGAAGAAGAAACACTGAACTTCAGAAGAGAGATGTGGTCAGCAAATTTCCTTCCAGCTATGCACATGAGTCCTCCCTGCCTTCTCTGCACCCCTCGTGGCTATCTAAAAGCCTCACACAGCTACTCTGCTCCAGAGTTCTTAGTAATCATCTTTGCACAGAACCTAGGAGGATGTAAAACTGCCAGGCAGTAGTGTGATTTACATGGTGACCTGGAGATGAAAGCAGTTTTTGCATTTATATTGGGGAAAATCCATTAACTGGATAATTTACATTTCCCTCTCAGATCTCCCTCTAGTATGAACATTTCCAAGCTGTTGTCAATGTCCAGTCTTCGGAAGAACATTAACTTCCATCATCACCACTATAATCATCAATCTACAGTGTAATGTGAGAATTATAGGAAAGTCAAATTTGCTATGGCAGTGTGCAGGGACATTATTTTAGGCTTGACCATCATCAGCCAACAAATGGAGGATGCAAATCACTCAGAAGTGGCACCCTGAAGCCTTTTAAAGCCCACCCTGGGAAGCCATGGTCAGAGGAGCGCTGACCAAGGTAGTGAAGGGAAAGGAAGAAAATTCTCACAGTTTCTAACTCATGCATTTACTTTGATAGATTCCAAAATGTCAGTCATTCAAGTAATACCATCAAAATTTAACTGTGCTGTATGCATGCCTGAAATTTTAGTCACTTTCATGTTTTTAATCAAAATATATTTTAAAACAACTTTCATTTAATCTGAATCTTAGCAACAGAATCAATGAAATCATATGTCTAGTACATATTTTCTAATAGGTTTAAATATTATATTTTTAAAATAACTGCTCAAGTGTCATCTAAAAATGTTCTCATGCTCATGATAATTTCTTAGTTTTGATCACTGCATTACAATGCGACAAGTTGATAATTAAGAGAAACTGTGATGGGTATATAGGTGTTCTTTCCATTGTTTTTTACAACTTTTTTTTTATCAAATTAACACTTCAAAATTTTAAGTTGTCATTTTTTGGGCAATTCTGACAATGAACTATTTTCAAAGTTAAGAAAATTCCATTTCTCTGCTTTTACACTTAGCTAAAACTTTATCAAGATCCTGGGGAAATGAGATTATTACTTGTTTTACACTTATGTCATGAGAAATTCTGGGACATGATCTCTGTGCTGGATTACTGAATTCAACAGAAATTGCCCCTGACGTTGTAATAAAAACAGGTCCAAAGAGGAGCTGGGGATGGAGCTCACCACTTGGAGTTTCATTAAACTGGTTTCATACACTGGACACCAGTCCCAGTGATTTATGGGAAGTCTGGTCTAAGTTGAGGGTGCCAACCATGTACACACTTGGGAAGGTTATTATTTTCATCCTCTCACTACACATGGGGAATCCACATCAAGGTACAATAAATGAATTTCAGACTACAAATGAATAGGAATGCCATTAGGCATCCCACTATGCTGCAAACAGATTCCAGATGTGTAGCAATATTTACTCCCTTAGAGTGAGTAGTGTGATATATAATGCATCTTCCACCCATTGCATCTAATGCAACTTCCAACCATTATGGCCTGTCACGTAAAAGTCCGAGAGACGCTGACATAAGAATTTTCAAGGTGCCTTAAATCCTTAAATCTCCCAGTATCTGATCCTCTGATTGCTTAGCTCTGGATTAGGACTTAAGAAACTCAAATTATTCACTAGATTCCTTTAATTTTCAATCTTGGACAAATAAGTTTTCAGTTCAGCTCTCTGATAAATGAAGGTACCAATGTCTGGAGCTTAGAGTTTTGTCCTAACATAGCTCAAACTCTTCCAAGTGGCTCTATAACAATAATAATCGCCAACACCCCTAATACCAAGGCTCTAGGGAAATAAACCAAAGTTGCCTGAAATGTCATAGTCTTTCAGCTGGCTTCCCTTGTGACCTTTAAGTAACCATAACAGTATGCCTTCCAGGCTCACTGTATGTCCAAAGTCCGAAAAAAAAGTGTCTAAAGAAAAACTCTAAAAATCTGTGTAAGTTCCATGATTTGGAAACTCTTTAACTAAACAGTTTTTTTTCCTGATCCACATATATTCCCTATATGATAGGAGGAGGTCAGGGCCAAGCTCAGCAGATCTAACAGGTAAAAAGTAATCATGTATGTCCAAAGCCCTGCCATCCACAGGAATCACAGGATTCTTTTAGTATAATTCAGTAACAAAAATCAGAGCTGGGAGTCCAATGAGGACATCAGGAACCTCCCATTCATCCATTCATTCATGCATTTCACTCATCAAGTCCTAAGTATCAAATATGCATTAGCACAACATGACAGCCTAGAAAAACACAGGTATACGAAGTAATGTGACTCTTGGGAAGTGTAATAGAGATGCAAAAGCAGTGTTGTAGCATGAAAGACAACAAACTCTCTCTGGAACATGAGGGTCAGCTCCCGCTGAGTGACCACCTGAGCTGGGCCAGCAGTCCTCACACTTCATAGTCTCAGCAACCCTTTCATTCCGAAAAATCATTGTGAAGCCCTAACAGCTTCTGTACACGTGGGATGTATCTACAATGCTTACCACATTTGAAGTCAGAACCAAGAAACATTTTAAATATTTATTAGTCCATTTAAAATTATATGAGATCTATTACATGTTAATGTAAACCTTCTGAAAAATAAAATTAAAGATAATTACATTTTTAAAACAAGAAAATGGTGAAAAGAGTAACAGTTTCTAATTTTATTTTAGATCTTTCAAATACTGGTTTACTAGAAGCCAGGTGGATTTTCTTTTTTGCTTGCACATTGAACACACAAGCATTAAGTTATTTTTGATTGAAATATAAGAAGAAAACCCTCCTCACACAGATATGAAATTAGAAAAGGAAGAGGTATTTTATAGTTTTGCTCTTGTTTTTTGGTTTGTAGTGCTGGGGATCCAGGGCTTTACGTATGCTAGGCAAGCACTCTACCAATTAACTCTACGATCCCTGCCGCAAGGAGTATTTTAATAGCTATTTCAGGTATTCTTTATACTTAGCTAAAACTCAAAATGGACTGTTTTTTTTTAAAGGTGAATGGTATTGCAGGAACAGCAAGCATATATTCAATATTTTGTGCACACATCACTGAGCTTCATTGTTCATGTTGCAATTTGAATATACTATTTTACTCATGCATAGTTTGAAGCATCCTGAATCTGTCATTTGGAAAATTCTAGATTAATCACTAACACTAATTAGTATTAGTGATTGAAAAACAATCCTGATTATTCTTCTGGACACTGTCCCATATGAATGTGATATCTGCAGCTGCTGTAGTTATGAGGATGTTACTACTACAGTTCATGGAAGAAGCCAATACACAGAAAACCAAGTCACGGGACTGAAGACAGACTAAATTGGAAATGATATTATGGTTTCTGTCTAGAAGTCCCCCTAAAATCTCATGTGATCATGGGTGTTTTTCAGGGTCACTGAATCTAGAGTTTATGATTGGTTCATTGTCTAGTGCTGGTACTGGTGGCATCAATGCCTCACTCACCCTAGGGTGGGTAGCCAGCATGCACTATAAGGGAAGGAAAGAGGCTGGCTCCTCTCTTGCCGTTTTTGTCTCTTTTGATCTTGTTGCTTTATTGTCTTCTGCCACAGCCACCATGAAAGGTTGCTCCTCAGCCACACCACCCTACATTGGAGCCGGCTTAGAATGGACTAAAATATCCATAAACTGTAAAGTATCTGAGACACATGATAAAAATCAAACCTGATTATTACCTTCTTTGACCTGAGCCTATACAACTCCTTCTTCATTTGTAGCACTTTGAGCTGAGTTTTCTGTTACTCAGAGCAGAAAAGTTTCAAACTAATATGAAGCTAGTATTATATGGTGTTAGAGTGGTAGAAGCCAATCATGGAGTCCCTTTCATGCTTTGTGAAGGACTTTGAAGACTTTCTGATAGTTTCTGGGAAGTACTGAATGCTGAGAAATAAGTGGGCACTTAAAAATGCTGACTACTGATTTGGGGAGAATTCTACTTTTCTGTTCTGATCACACTGGGTTTCTTTCAGTTTTACAAGCTTCCTTCCTACCTGTAAAGAGATTATATATTATAAAAAAAGAGCATTCCACTTCAAGGAAGATCAAGAGTAGCAAGATCATCATGGGCTGGCCACTGAGCTAGGACAGAAGTTCCTTGGATCTAACATTTGGGGATCAGTGGCCACCTCAGTGCAATGACACAGACAGGAAGTTGGCCATCATTGTGAATGGGTGGACTGATAGGATGCTTCATAAGAGGACATACAAATAAGCAGATAGTTTTTGTTGTTGTCATTGTTGTTAAAATGAGATGCCTTGAGTATATTTTATAGGCTGAAGAGGAGAAGCTGGAAGAAAGTGGGGGAGAGAAAAAGTAAAGTATTAGAAAACAGGAATGACAGACACAGATTCATTCTAAAGTTCTGAGGGGACAGGATTGCATCTGTTTTATTTCTCATTGGATTTCCAGAGCCTAGCAACATGACTGGAGCTTAGCAGATGTTCAAAAATTATTGGAAATTGGAACTGTAAAAGTAACAGTGAAAGCTGATTTCATAAATTTGAGGACCAGAGATGTTCAGAAATAAGAAAAAGTTTATTACAGATAACTTCATTTTTTAGGTAAAGAGAAGAGCTTATAGTAAGTATAAAGGTTTGGGAGCTTAACAATCATACTAAAGGTTTGAAATAGAGAAAAGTAAGAAGAACTTCATCAAGAGAATGAAAAATTAATAAACACCTTTCCAAGTTGACCTGAGAATAGAGCTCAGGTAATTACAGTACTTCAAATCCACATGAATAGAAGCACTTGAACACAAACCTCAACATTCAGGTACAAAGGCAAAACACAGAGAAATTGGCAAAGAGCAATCAGTATGAGTAGGGCCAGTTTCAGGCTTGGAGAACACTTAGAGATGAGGAAGGTGTGACCATAGTCATGAGGAATAAAATGGAATTTTGAAAGTAGAGCCAGACAGTCAAGAGATTACAATGCAGGAAGATGGATGCAGAGTCCAAAGGGCACTTTCCTATTTTCTGTAAATGAAATTTTCATAGAACACACAGCTAGCTCCACCCATCTAGATAGTGTATAACTGCTTTTCAACATCACAGAGAATAAAATCAAACATCCCAGAATAAAACCATTACAATTAATGGGTGAAAACATTATAAGGCTTCAAATCAATAAAATGGGAAATCATAATTACCACATACTTTTATGTATTGTTATAATTTCTTACACTAGGGATGTATGGTATGAACAGCTAGGATGGTATGAACAGATATTTTGGAGAAAACAAAACATAATAATAACTAGTGCTAATTTAATATCATCTTGTTTTGAAGTTCTGTCTAGCTTCTGATCTTCTGTCTCCATGGGTCTTAACATGTTGTATCTTATTGGATTTTATTATATGTGATAGTATAAACAAAAACTTTTATAGACAAGGAGATAGTATAGAAACCATTGTTCATTTTCTGTTAGTTGGTTCTAAATACCCTGTAATACTGTCATTCTCTTGGATGGTTTTACAATGTCTTGATATGTTTGATGCTACAGTATACGAAGTTATACTCAAATATTTCAAGGAAAGAGACACTATGGTAACTACTGTTATGTCAGGATATCTTGTGGTGAAACACTATGTTGCTTAAATTGTTATGTTCTTACCTGTGCTGTTGTGTTGTTATGTCCTCTTTTATCTCAGTCTCCTTTTTTATTATTTATTTTTTATTTTTATCCTTTTAATTAAGGGAAAAAATAAAAATAGCAGGATATATTATAGTAACCCACATTGACTTCCTATTAACTTCATTTGAAACCCTGTATTGCTCTCACCATCTTGTTTTGACTGATTTTACTCTATTCTGTTTTGCATGATAGTATCAAGTTTGAGAGTATACGCAACTACTTTGAAGACAATAAGATTCACTATGATGCCCATTCTGGTTTGACTATTACCTTCTTTTAAAGTCCTGTACTGTCTCCAATGTTTATGTTTTATTAGTTTTGTTCTGTACTGTTTTGTTCAATTTTATTGTAACTGATAATAGAGGCAATTCCCTTTAAGAGCAAGAGGCACTATGGTATCCATTGTTGATTATCGTGTATTGTTTTTACATCATGTACTATGTCCATCCTTTTGATTTGACTGACTCTATTTTGTTATGTCACAATTGGTTTTATTCTCTTCAAAAGAAAAGTAATAAGAACTGTGGGAGTAATAAAACCCAAAATGTGTAATTGTTACTGTAAAAATGAGAGGAAAAGGAAGTGCTCTAAAGGACATAACTGCATGTATATTTAAGTGTGTAAGATAGATAACCATAGTACTGAGTTTTTGTTGGATCATTGAACAGAACTGTTTGCAGTCTCACTGTTTGAATGTCCACTTTGTATGCTTTAATTTTATAACTTGAACAACTATTTCTAAGATAATAATATGTAATCTATTAAGTAGTGATTTCTTACTGTTTATGTTTTTTGAAATTCTTTATTACTTGTACCATTTTTCTTTTTTTTTCTTGTTCTCCTTAAATAAAATTTAAAAAATAAATAAATAAAAATGGCAGTTGACCAGCAAAAAAAAAAAAAAAAAAAAAAAAAAAAAAAAAAAAACTGCTTTTTACTACAGGGCTCTAACAAGTAGTTACAACATAAACTACACGGACTAAGGGTGAAAAATATTTGCTTTCTTGACCTGTAAGACAATGTTTATTTTCTTAAAGAGTGTACATGGTTAATGAAATGTTCTGCGTGAAGGCAAGATATGGGACGGAGAGAAAAATCAGAGGTAACACTCTGGGAGTCAATAAATTGAGGCAGTCAGAAAGGACAGGTGACAGAACTCAAGATATGCACTTTCAAAAAGGAAGTGTTTTCTGAAAGGACAGTAAAGTAAATGGATCTCTATTTAAAAGGAATTCTAGCAGATTTTAATTTTTCTTAAGAATAAATCTCCCTCATCTCATCTCGTCTCATCTCATCTCACATCTTTCTCTCTCTCCTTAGCATGTGCACTGCCATGGTGCATATAGCTACATGCTAAAGGAAGAGGGAAAGACATATGAGACATGACATGATTTATACACCTACATGTATGTGCTACATTTTGGAGCATGTAGTAGAGGTCTTCAATGGAGTGGAGATGGAAAGGATGTGTGCAAATATCCCGTCACTTCCTCAAAAAAATAAAGTTGTTATCTTGGACATCTGCCCTTCCCCTTTCTGCAAATTGAAACCTGCACTCTGGTGATCTTGTTTTCCCATTTAAAAGAGTGTAATGGCCTGGGGAATGGCAAAGCAGCAAAATGGAACAATGTGGAGTTTCTGAGCAACTGTATGGAGTGGAATGTACTGCGAACTGAATCACTCAGTTCGGAACTGTCAGCTGAGGGAGAATCAGATTTTCTCTTTTAATTCACTTTATATTGGCTTTTTTGTTCTAGAATGTCTATCCTACTTACAGTGTATTTTCAAAAATCTGATTTCAGATGTAACCCTCTTTGAGAAATTGCACTAACTCACAAATTTTATATTCAGTGGACTCTGGAGCCCATATACGGTCCTGAGGGTGTTGGAGAGAAAAGGAATGGCTACCCCAACCTTGTGCTTGGGAAACATTCTGGGTAAGTATGCAAAGTGAATTTGTCCATAAAATGGCCATCTTTGCCACTGCACTCTATCAGGTTATATCTCGGACTAGTGCTAGACTGAAAGGGCCACCCAGGGAACATCAGGAAGGACAGGAGGAGATGGGATATCAGAAAGAAAATAAGATCAAAGCATGAGATAAGACTGTGGTAGAGGAAATGAATAAGGCAAAACTTCACTCTTAAAATTCACATTGGGGAAAACAGGATAATCTGAAGTCATCCGTCAGAACCATAGTAACGCAGAGGCTAGTAACGCAGAGGCTAGTACCGCACAACTTCAGGGAATGCTCTATGTAAACAGATTTCACTGAGAATGATGCTCTGTGGAGCTAGGGGACACAGTGGACTCACACTTAGATGCTGGAAACAAGGGAAAAAATTGCATTCTGTGCTATTATGATGTACACATTTACTCGCCCATCCTCTCAACCAAATGTTGTCAATTTCTAACATGAGTGCCAAAGACAACATTAAAAATTTATATACTGCATGTCCTGCGGCCTGTTTTGTTGTTTGCACTTCTTACAACCTGCACCTTAGGGTACAGCTCACAATCTCACTCAAGCCAAAAATCTCTATGGTTGCCAGACAAAATCCCACTACTTTTTGAATCTCCACTTAGGCCATTTTTTTCTGGAAAATATTTCTTTCTTCTCTGACTGGTTGAGCTGTTCATTATTTTGCCAGAAAACTTACCAATTCCTAACTCAGTAATTATAAACATCACAATATATGGTAGAGTGGAAGATTGTACTAACCATGATTGTTTCAATTCTATTTATGTTGTTCTATAACAAAGAAAGAAAAATTGAATATTATTATTTTAAGTAAAGAGGAAATTGCTACTACAGCCTGACAAAGAATGCATCCAACATGAAAAACTAAGATTAAACTTATTTAGAAATAGTGATGTAATAAATTCTTAATAAAATATAAGCAAACAGAATCCAACAGTATATTAAATGAATAATACATTTTTACTAAATAGGGTTGCTCAAGGAAGGCAAGGCTTGTTCAATATCAGAAAATCTATTTCTATAATTTATTCTTTAATAAATCTAGGGAAATCATATCATTATCTGTATATGTACTGAAAAAGTATTTAATTTAAAAATTCTTTACATAGAAATAAAATAATAAATTATTTCTTAATATGTTCATTTTTATCCACCTTAATGCAAGATCAGAAACAGACCAAAATATATTATGGAATTTAGTAAATAATAAAGGTGATATCTGAAATCAGAGGGAAAACCATGTACTATTGAATACATGGCACGAAACATCTGAGTAAATATGAGGACACATTAGTCCATTGGTACTTCACATAGCACATCTGGATAAGGCACTATGCTGTCTATGAATAAATTCAAAATATATCAAATATGTAAAGGCAAAAAAAAAATAAAGCCATTACAGCATTCAGAAAAATTAATAGTCCTTTTTATAATCTCAAAGTGAGAAAGACCTTTACAACTAGATTCAAGGTATGGAAACCAAAAATAATTGATGCCTTTAATTGCACAAAATTCAAAAGCTTCCAGAAAGCCAATCAACCTAACAATGAAACAAGTAGACAAACATACATAGGAGACAACAAAATAGGGAAATTTAGGAACAAAATAACTTTTGTAATCCACATTACAGTCAAAGGGATACTCTTACTAATGACTAAAGTGCTCCTAAAAATATAAAATGAAACAAGATATCTTTACATTTAATAGATGGACAAATACTCGGAAATATTGTATAACGTATAATACCGTGTGATGTAAATATTGTGCAGTGTCAGGAATTATGGGAGGATGAGAACATACAAGCGATGACACACTGCAGGGAAGAGTACAGACTGGTGCACTGAGCACAGTTTGGTAGTATCTAGTCAAATTAAGTGCACATAACCTTCTGCCCCTGCTATATATCCCAAAGAAATTTTCACAAATGTTCTTAAGGAAATAAACACAAAGGAAATAACTGCAGCATTATTTAGAGTGATGGGGAACAGGAAGCAACCTGGGTATCTTTCACTAAGGGAAATGGTAAACTGTGCTACATGCCCGGAATGGAGTGATCTGTTGCAACCCAAATCAATGGGCTAGACCTGTGTTGTCCTATAAACCCTTCTGCTATGACACAAATGCTCTGTATGTACACTCTTTGATATGATAGCCACTAGCCATGAGGTCATTTCAAATAAACTAATTATAATTTTAAAGTAAAAATTTAGTCCCTATGTTGCACTAGCTACATTTCAAGTACTCTCAAGAGTCACTTGTGACTAGAAACTATCACGTAGAATAAGACAGATACAGACTGTTACCATCATTGCAGAAAGTTCTGCTGGACAGTGCTGGGTTCTATTCACACAATGAAATTTAAAGATCATAGTGCTGAATGAAAAATGTAGACATAAGAATGATGATTTCACATCACCACATGAACACAACTATTCATATACTGCAAGAAAATAAGGGATAAGGGCCAGGGATTTAGCTTAGTGGCATAGTGCCTGCCTGGCAAGCGCAAGGTCCTGAGTTTGAGTCCCAATTTAAAAGTATAAATAAATAAACAAATAAATAAAAAACAAAATAAGAGATAAATATTAGGTAATTTCCACTGTCTGCCTGAAAGGAAAGATTTATGGAAATTGGGATAAAGATTAGCATAAATACACCAACAAATTGATAAACCAATGGAAGAGAGATGCTTACATGGGCATATGATAAAATGTGCTGTGGATGTGGAATATGATGAACTAAATTCTATGAAATTAAAAAAAAAAAACTAAAAACACAAAAAAGGAAGCACACAGAAATGAGTAGTTCAGCTTTCAGCCAGAACTGCTACCTTTCAGTAATTCACCAAAATGACTATGGCAGCAGGAAACGAGAGACACCCAATTTATATTCATTAAGACTTTACAAGCACGGAGTTGTTCCTTGGCCATATTCATGTGACTCTACAAATAAGGTGAGATTGCAGAAATCAAGAGGATGCATATTTTTCAGAAAGGAGTGTCCCACAAACATTTCCATGACAAAATAAAAAAAGGTGAAATGTATGCTGTGGCACTGCTATAAGCAAACAAGTTAAAGGCAAAATTCTTGCCAAGAGAACTAATGTGTATATGAAGGATTCTAAGATCTAAGAAAGTTTCATAAAATTTGTGCAGGAAAATGGTGAGGCAGAGAAGTATGCTAGAAAGAAAGGCTCCTGGGCTCATCTGTAGCACTTTGTGAAAACCAGCAGGTCCAAGGATGGGCTGAAGGAAGCACACCCTGTGGGTGCAGAGCATAAGAGACGTAAAAAGAAAAAAGACCTCAGGAATGTAAAATAATTTCTATTTATTTAACAAAAGTGCAATTTATTCTCCTCCAAAGAACAAGTAAGGCAAAAATAAAAAGTACCCATGTGTTAATACTTACAGAAATTTTATTCACAATTATCTGAAATTGGAAGAAAGAAAGATGCTCTTTGTTGGGTAAATGGATAAACAATTTTATCATAGAAAAGCTTGACAGATACTACCTTGATCAGATGATCAAGGTCAATGGAAACCAGGATCACTGGTGTTGATAAAATGTACTCTTGATGTGATGTCATAAAAATCACAATTTCAAACCTCTTCCCCTAAATGCTAAATCTATTTTAATCATCAGAAGAAAAAAAAAAATGTAACAAATCCCAGTTGAGGAACATTCTACAAAATGCCTGCCTTCAAACTGTCAGGGTTATACAAACTAGTCTGAGCAACTGTCACAGCCAAGAGGAGCCTAAGGAGACGTGATGACAAAATGTAACGTGCTACGCTGTATGGGATCTCTAAACAGAAAGAGGATCCTAGTAAAAATGTAAGAAGCTGAATCAGTGTTGACTTTTATTAATAATAACACATCAACACTATTCTTCATTTGTGATTAATACATCACACTAATGTAAGAAGTTAATGAGGAAAAGGTGCTGTGGGTTATACATGAACTCGGAACAATTTTACCCATTTCTCCATAAAGCTCAAATGTTTCTATATAACTAAATTTTAAAAAAAAAAATCAAGTGCTGCCAGAATCTCCTAATGCCTCTTTTCCTCTTGCCTCCACATTGTCTTCCCTTTCCCCCAGCTGTAACAACCATCCTTTCTATTTCTTTTTCACAAACATTTTACCACACTCACCTGTATACACTGAATTTATCCAAATGAAATTGTATGCAAGCATTTTTCATTAGTTGCCTACTCTCGCTTACCTTTCTTTGTGATATTTACTCATGTTTGTATATGTAGGTGCAATTTATTTATTTGCATGACTAGATATGATTCTATTAATGAACGCATCACCTTGTTTACTTTTAGTTTCCTGGTAATGGCTGCTTCCAGATTTTATTATTACTAACTGTAATGTTACAAATATTCTCCTGTACACAGGAAAGATTTCCTATGTAATAAGTAACTAGAAGCAAAGTTGCTGGATCATCAGGCATGCATGTATTCAAGTTTATTTTTATAAAAGTTGTCCTATCAGTTTAGATTACCATCAGCAACAATTCAATTTTTCTGAATTCTGTTCCTGGGAAACCTTCTGGAAATCCTCAGAGATACTATTTTTCCCCTAGAAGTTTTAAAGTATATGTGAGTTCTTATAAAATATCAACCATTTCATATTTGTAATAAAAATAAAATGGTGATAGATGTCAAATCGTAGTACATTAGAAATTGCCATAGGCTTTAACTTGTCCTGGGAGATTAACTTGCTCAAAATAGAGCTTTTTCTGCCATCTGTGTGCATATATTTGAACTTGGGATAAAGTGAAGAAATAAAGACTTGGCATGTGCCTGCTGAAAAGATGCCAAGTTCTGTTCTCATTAACTGGCTATAATCTGAAAAACTACTAGCCTTTTAGGTTTTATTCACATTCCAGAGAAAAGTAGGAAGGAGAGAAAGAAGGATGAAGAGCAGGAAGGGAGGGATGGAAGGAAGGGAGAGGGGAGGGAGAAAAAATAAAAAGGCAGGGGAGAGGGGGGCGGGGAGGGGAAGGAAGAGAGGGAAAGAGAAGGAAGAGAAGGGATGAGAGAGGGGAGGAAAAGAAGGGACTGGAGGGGAGAGAACAGGAGGGGAGGGGAGGGAATCGGAGGAGAAGAGAGGAGAAGCGAGAAGTGGAGACCACCAAAAAATGTATACACACTTCAGGAAAACAAAAATAGCATGATGCTTTTTCTTTTTATTTTTTATTACTATATTTTTATTTTTATTTATTATGATATTTTTTCAACAGATGATGTTACCCTCATATGGGGACCCAAGAGATCGTTGTACATTGCAGAAACCCCCTACACTGCTGGCCTTTAAAAAGGAAACTGAAAATGCATGTGCAGCCATTGCAATAACCAAGATTACCCAAGCAATAGCTGGCCATGTTAAGAAATCTCTGGGAGCTAATGGTCACCATTTGGAGCACCTCTTATAATTGTAGAGTCAAAAGGTAACTTGTATCAACCTCATGATGTCTCAATTTAGTATTAAAATATTTACACAAAGTTTTCTTTCCTGAAGTGTGTATACATTTATATACATATATATATATATGCTCCATAAAACAAGATCTCAATCTTGCCTCCAAAGAGAAATTAAGAAATTAAGTTTGCATTTTACTTTTTCTTCAAATACTCCAATGACTTTAATTTAAGCCATATCAGCATATCTGAAAGAGGATTCGAAGTGTTCTAAAATTCATCACTCTTGCATTCAAAATGCCTTTGATGTAAAAATCTACATTTCTGTAGAGAAGCAATAAATAATAACCCTCTCGATACTATAAATTCACACATTCTGCTAATGCAAGTTACATGAATGCTGAAGCCCCTACCTTAAGATTGCTACCATTCATTCCATCTCGGGGATGAATGCCACCCTACACATACTTGTTTACAACATAGGCAGCTGTAGTGAAGTGCAAAAAGAAAGGAAAATAAATATATTTTAAAGTTTCTCTTCCATTGCGAAGATGGAACGATATCTTCAAAAAAAAAAGTAGGGAGATTTGGGTGTTTACTGTAAGTTTTCATGTTAGACCATTTGAAAATCTCACTAGCCAGGTATGGTGGTGCACATCTGTAATTCCAGCACTCTAGAGGCCAAAACAGGAAGATTACAAGTACAAGCCCCACCTGCTCAATTTATGGGCACGGCGCCTTCTGCATGGCTCCAGGACTCCACACGTATGGTATTTCCAGTTTACATCTCTGCAGAATCCTTTTTGGGAGAGCAGCAAGCATATGAATTATCTTCATTCTGCCTTGTTGGTCAGATCCATGGGTACCATAAGGTACCACCCAGGTACACAAAAACAGTTACCCAAATCTGACAACTAGGAACGAAATAAGAACTCCTATATTAAGTAAATATATCTACTAACATCAGTATTTCTTAATGAGGTTTACCTTTTGTATGCAGGATTGTGTGACAAGTCACTCAATGGTGGGGACATGTGAGAGGTATTTACATAGAAACCGTAAAGGACTCCTCTACACAAAGCAGTTGAGTGTGCTGTCCCTATGCTAACCATTGCCAAGGCTCCTACCCATGAAAGAGAACAGATGGTGAAAAATTTTAGGGCATGTATGCTGTAGGTAAGTGAACGTCATACTGACCTAATTTCAAATGGACCCTGAGTAATCATTAACCCTACCTGATCTTCCCTTTCCTCCACTCCTGGAATAGGTGGCAAGCCTGAAGTTGACACCAGATCTGTCTTCTAGCCTTTCCTGTTAACCACCACACTGGACTGCTCCAGACACTTTACACATGTGGCAACGTACTACATCTTTTCACACTGATTGATTTCTCTTCAGGAATACTTTTTCAATCAAAGACCATGGCAGCTAAAGAAAAATTCCAAGGCACAAGAGAAATAGCTTTCTCTACTAGGTTTCATTCATGCAAAAGCTCAACAGTTGGGTCTGAAATACAAGGGCACCTCCTTCACATAGTCAAGAGATTGATAAATACATCCTGTTTCACAGCACAGAAAAACTGGAGGCCACACTTCAGGTTAATACCTCATCTCAAGATCAAATATGCCTCCAGAGCAGAAATGTCTACAGTTTTGAAAGCTAAGATATGAAATTCCAGTTGAAATGTGAAATTTTAGTTCACAAATTTGGCAAGCCTTTAAATTCTCCTGAGAGGATACTAAGGCTTCTGTGCCTAAGTATTTTAAAATGGAAAGTGCAGCTATTCTGCAACACTTTTAGAGATTTTTACAACACATCTGAAAGCAGGAGTTTACATTACCTGGCTCAGAGCTGCCAGATAAGCACCATAAAAAGAGAGTCACCCTTGATTCAATTAGTATTTTATACAATTAGTATTTGTAGTATTTGACAACCTAGAGATAACATGCTCTGGATTGAAAACCTTCTAATTCAAAACTATGGGTAGCTAAACACAACACAATTGAAAATCACATCTGATCCTTGTACCCCACCTCAAAAAGCAAAACATACAGAGGCTCTCTCTCTCTCTCTGCCTGGGATTATTCTATAGCAAAACTGATGAGTGTGGTGGCTAAAATAGCATCTAGGAGCCAAGCTACATGGTTTTCCACATCAAGGGAGCCCTCCCGCCTGGGTCTTCATGCAAAGAACCACGCCATGTGCTCCACATGGTCCCCACCACTCTCCTATCACAAGACTACTGGGCTCCACACTGTGGCACATGCACCCCATTCTCATACCACCCCCTGCCACCATCCCATCTTTACTCTTTCTCCACGATCTCAAATGTTTTTACTTTTCCTAGACCAAACCAAATTGGGTCTACCTTCAATTTCATTCGTTTTTAGTTCTACCTAGTTTTTAAATGCATGTGAGGAACACAGATGTAGGGTAGGTGGAAGACTGCCTCTGGGGGGTGGGGAAGAGAGGGCAGTGGGTGTAGGATTTAGAAGACAGAATGGATAACTGCTGGGTGGGCACTGAACAAAGATCCTCCTCCACAGAGGAAACTGCACTCAAAGCCTTAAGGCAGTCCTGAGGGAAACAGCAGAAGTAGATGCCAACAGGTTTGAGAGGTGACCCTCAGCACATATTTTGAGACAGTCCTTGTTTAAAATGAGAAAACCTTGTGTGTCTCATTGAACTGATAGGACCTGATCCTGAAAATGAAGCAAAACCAAAAGTTGCTTTTGTTATGTGTTTATATTTCTTTTCTGTCACTCAAAGATATGACAGATTTTGATTTTGGTCAAGGGTCCTTGTCATTCAGCCAGGTCTATTTCTTCCATGGAGTCTGTTCTCATCATGGATGCATTTCATTAACATCCACATCACATAGTCAGGTATTACTACTTTTACAGCTCTTATAGGTATCTTTTGAGCTTCGAGTGACTGCAGTGCCTGAAAACAGGAGCTTTTTATTTTTCTATCTTCTAGTCATAAAAGTACTAAGCAAGTCCATGCATAGCAAATTCCCAGGACTGGCTTATTGATTCCTCCAGGAATGCAATAAGCAAAATGGGTACAGAGAGAAGCTCAAGGAAATCCCTAACCTAAAGTCACATAGCCTTAACTAGCGGCCATTAATGAATGGATCCAGGATGACAAAAGTTAACTTTGAATGCAACTATCTTTAAGTCTGTCCCCATGGTCTTGGACTCCTCTTTTTTTCTGGCCTCATTGGCTTCAGCAACCAACCTGAGATTCATCCGTGTTCCACTTGAGAACATCAAACCAGAAGAACTAGATACCCAGGCATCTCAGGTTCTGAGTACACCCAGATGACTGGCAGGATGTGGGAGACAATCAATGTATTTTAGAAGTACGTCTCATCACAAAGTGAGTATGCCTATGCCCATGTGTAAATGCCAAGCTGCAGAAAGTTGACACAGCAACCAGAGCAGGGTGCTGCAGTGGACAGCTTTGCAAAGAGGTGCAAAAACACATTCTGTAACATCTGTGCTTTTAAAGTGCACATCAGATCCTGACAGACAATATCAGGCCCTTGCTTTGGGATTCTGAGAAAAAGAAGTAGGATTTTGAATACCTGCTAGCTTGACCTCCCTTTTCCCATCCACATGTGTCCCTCTTCATGCACAGTAAACAGTGCACACACAATCCAAAACAGCCTCCTTCTCAAAACACATAATTCTACATACTTTTATATATTAGCATGAACACGTTGTACTTGCACATCAGCATGACTTCCGCACAAAATTTACATCCACTGAATAACCTAGCAATTTGTACATTGTAAAGAGTAGCATATCCACAATGTTCCCATACCCAGCCAGCCCCCAGGTTTTATTATGTTATTGGTGTTTTAATGCAAAAAATAAATAATCCTATCAAGAATGTAGGTTGGTGTTAAGGACTCAACTGAACTTCACTCCAGGAACTGTAAGTCAACTTTTCAAAAGATCAAGTAATTTATGAAATTACTTTTCCATAGGGGTTGAAGAATGAGAGTTTACTCACCCACCTCCTAATGTTTTCAGAATGAATAAATTTCTTGCTAAGGAAGAGTAAGAGAGAGAGATGCTAGAATTGGACATGTGACTCTAACCTTCTTATATATACCAGGAAGCCATGTTCTTGCAAAGTGAACTGGAGTAAGGGGGCAGTAAGTAAAAGTGACTGTGTCCTAGACATTATCATTTGCATGTTTGTTTCTTAGGAGGCAGGTACTGATTCATATTTTGTTTTGTTTTGTGTTGTTGTTTCATTTTCTCCTGATCAAAATAAGAATGGTGTACAGCACCATTAAACAAATGAATCACGTGGTAGGTAAGGTGAGAGATATAGCTGCACATAAAGAAGTGGAGAAATTTGGTTAACTATGTCACGTGACAAACCTGTAGTACTTTACAAGATGCTACAGCAAGACCACAACATCTTTGCAACTTGGTAAGGAAAAAGAGGGATGGGTTCAGAATGATGTACTCATTCCAGGGCCTGAAGGAGTTTTGTGGTCTAAGAATATGAGGGTGAAGGTACGAAAGGTGAGAAATGCAAACAAATGAAGGAAAAGAAAGTCTCTTGCTCAGAGAAGTCACTCTGTCTGCCCCAGTGCCTAGGTAGTCCTGGGAACAAAGAGAACAACAGTAAGAGAATGCAGTTGGGTGATTTCTTTATCCCAGTAACTGAGATATATGTCTTGGAGGTGGCTGAACTAGGGAGCTGTTACACTTTGGCAGAGAGGCAGGACTTCCCAGGATGAACACTGACCTGTAAGAAACTTGAGTGTTGGGAAGAAAGACATAAAGAAAGAGCTGTCAAGGAGTGCAGACCAGAGAGCCAGCCATCCAGCCATCACAAGTGGGCCTGCACAGGTCTCACAAAGAGATGATGACAGAATACCTGTTTCTAAAGCTGCAGGAATGGCTGTGGTGGGTATGAGTGTCCAGGGGGTGTGGAGCAGAGCTGAGCATGTGGTCAGGGAGTGGGGAGAAGGACTTATGGGAGTTGAATGGGTAGCAGGAGAGAAGTGCTCCTAAATGAAAACTGGGTGGCAGGGCAAGGCCAGAGAAGATTTCTCAGAGACTGGTGCAACCTGTTCCTTGGGGCAAGGCGGCTGAGAGGCTGAGGGCCCCATATCCAGGCTACTTGGGAAATGGGGGATCAGGTGCACCAAGGCTCCAGCCTGCTAGTGGGTGTGGAGCTATCTCTGAGCTGGGCGGATCCTGGGAGGTAGAAGTGGGGGAGGGGAGGTCATTGCCGAGTGGGTGTGTGGAGCAAGCCGGAGTGGGGGTGGGGGTGCCGGTCCAGCGCCTCCGGCAGCCTCGACCTCCCCCAGGACTCACCCAGCACGAAGTAGGGCAGCTCTGTGTTCTCCAGGTCGTCCACCACGACCATTTCTCCCGGGAAGTCGTTGCGCACCGAGAAGAGGAGCTTGGGTTCGGAGGCCGAGGGGCTGTGCATGATGCTCAGGTCGTTCTCGCGCAGGAAGGGCAGCGCCGACACCGTGATGCTTTTGAGCTTGCACTCCAGCTCCTTGGACGCATCCACGTCGCCGCCGGCCGTGGCCAGCACCGCCGCCGGCCCCCAGCAGCAGGCGAGCAGGGCGCAGAGCCCGGCTAAAGCCATCTTGAGCCCCGGCCGCCTTCCTCCCAGCGCTGCGATGGTGGGGGAGGAAGCGAGGGGAGGAAGCGAGCGGGGAGGGAGCCAGAGAGCGGGCGCGGGAGGCGGGGGAGACTGGGGAGGGATGGGGAGCCGGGAGAGCCCGGGTCCCCGGAACCGGGTGCCGCGCTGGGCAGGCGAGTGCTGGTCCAGCACCGCGGTCCCGAGAGCCAGAGCTCTTTTGTTTCCCGGAGCTGCTAATCTGGGGAGAGGAGGAAGAAGAGATGGGGTGCGGGGAGAGAAAAGGGGAGGAAGGACGTTAGGAGGAAAGAGGAATGGAGCCAAGGATTCTAGGGAATCGGGTCAGCCCCCAGCTGGCTGTGGGTGCTCCAGTCTCTCCCCTGCATGAGCCGCTGGAGGCTGTTAGCGGCGAGGTGTACCGCGTTTTAAAAAATTTGACTTTGCGATGCAAAATCTTCCCTGTCGCATCATCATCTAATGGCTCAGGAAGAGCACACGCAGGCACACACCTTACAGGGCTCTTCTTCGGAGCAGGTGCGTGTGTGTGTGTGTGTGTGTGTGTGTGTGTGTGTGTGTGTAGATAGGGGTCTTTCCACATGCAAAGTCTTCTAGTGATTTTGTGGGCCTAACTGAACCCCTTTTTTTTTGTTTTGTTTTTTTTTTTTTTGCTTTTTTCTTTTCTTCCCCACACTAGTTAGTTGGATTGGTGTGTTGGATAAGTGAGCACTAACACAAATACACTTATGTATATAGTGCACTGACTTTGCATAATTTTAAAGAAAATATTTGCTGTATTGATATAGACAGTAAATGGCAACAAAGAAAACCAAAGTCCATGACACCCTACAGTCAGGCAGGAGACCAGAAGTTTTACCGGTTACTTTTCCCTCTTCATTTCATTTCGGTCACAAATGTTATCTACAGCAACTACTTAACAGGTGATTTGGGCAATACTATAGTTAATGAAACAAAACAGACTTAGCTCAAAGACTTGCTGAGCCTTTAATTTTAAAGAATCCCAGTATACAGACCAAAATTGGGGTAAAATGTAAGAAAAACTTTAGTTTCGAGGCACCCTTACAAGCGGAAAACTAGTAAAAGAATATTCCTAGATATGAGCCAGTTCAATCCTTACTCACTAAAGGACAGAAAAGGGGAGCTGTGTAACCCTTTGCCTAGGAATTCTGAGAAATAACCCCACCATGAAAAACATACAAAATATTTGCTCCCTGTAATGCTGTACAGTGTTAGCTTTTAAAAGTGATGGCCACATGCAATAAATAGCGGTATAAGTTAACATTTGGGAAATACTGGAATCTGATATTCACTGTTCTTTGTCTCAGATGATAACCAAAAATTTATTTCAAAAATATGCCCCCCCCAACAGTATTTGTTTAATGCTGATTTAAATGCTGGCTGCTATAAAGACTGTACTGAGTTTCCACTCTCTAGGAATTTGATGAACACCTTTTTTCAAAAATTTTTATTTCAAAAATAATTGTATTTTCAATCTACCTCTTGTAAATGTATTGACATGTTTAAATACATAACCTTTAAAATGCAAAAAAATATGTCTTATAACTCACAAGATTAATCTGGTTGAATAGTTAAATAGTTCAAACTAGTTGAATCAGCCATATTTAAGGTCACAGATATCTGTTTATCATCAAAAAAAGCTTACACTTTCAGCTTAGTTTTAAAATCAGATATATTGAAGAATTAAGTCAAAAGTACATTACCATGTGGCATTATAAATACTGCAGAAAAGATATATCAGCTAATGACCATTTGAAAATTCGTCATCTTCATTACTCCCTTAAGAGGTATTGAAAGAAACAGAGACTCCATGATGTCTTTTTTACTATTCTCTAGCACACACACATGCACACACACACACACACACACACACACACACACAAAGCATTAAGAACAAATAAGCAAGGTTTTGCCATTCAATAATTAGA
Source organism: Cavia porcellus (assembly GCF_034190915.1). NCBI lineage: Eukaryota > Metazoa > Chordata > Mammalia > Rodentia > Caviidae > Cavia > Cavia porcellus. The sequence goes on along the minus strand of NW_026947512.1, from coordinate 9,030,746 downwards.
ATAAACCAGGAAAACACAATTAGTCCTGGAATGTGTGAAACTACCAGATGAACTATTACTTCAATCTTTCATTTAACAGATGAAGAAACTGAGGGAAGTGAGATAGTGAGATGCTTTACAAGACCAATCTACTAAGATGATGGAAAACTAAAACCACAAACAAGAGTACACAGTAATTCATTCAGAAAACACTTGAGTACTTACCATATGCTGAATGTTAGTCTAAGGATGGACAGAAAAATGCCCCTCATCCTTTTAAGTAGCATGTAATTTACTCTCTGTTTGAAATCTTTTCTAATTTTCTGAACTCTTGAGTAGTGTCAGAAAACTCAAGTGAAGCATTTTGGGTTAGTTTTCTATAAGTCACTATCTAGACTTCTTAAAATTTATATTGAGCCTGGAATATTTGGAAGTTTGCATGTCAGGCTTTTATAGATCACTCTCTCCATGGAAGAGTTAAGAAACCAAAGCTTTGGAAATAAAATTGATTTTCTCCAGAGAACTCGATCTGTGTAAATATGGTGTAAAATCACAGTCACTTCTTCAATGGAATACCAAAATAAGTCAAGCATGGTGGTACATGCCTGTAATCTCAGCACTCCAAGAGGCTGAGGCAGGAAGATTGAATCTCAGATTGAAGCCCAGCCTAGACTAAGATTTAGTGACTTAGCAAAATCCTGTTTCAAAATTTAAAAAGTTTAAAAAGTGCTGGGGATGTAGCTCATTGCAAAGGCCATGCATTCAATATCCAGTGCCTCAAAAAATATATAAATAAGTAAAAATATAGATGGATAAATCCCTAGAGATGGTGGTAGAGGTGCAATGGCAAAACCAAGCTGTGTCTACTGGGTGATAATTTACATTAAAATGAGATGCGATGAGAAAAGAAATGTGCCTATCTCAGTCATGACCTTCACCTTCAGGCTTATGGTATGATGAAACAACAGGGGGGTCACCTCTATAGTTTTCTCATTTCGAAGTGAGTCTGAGCCATTGTGAACTTCATTTTCCCCATCAATAAAATGTTTTCCTTCATCTCTGCCTACCTCATAAACCAGAGATAATGTAGTTACAAAATTTGCATTTTTAAAAAAACTATAAAATAGCAAGTGCTGGTGTCTTCAATCCTGACTTTCTGACTTTCTTCCTTAGATCCACCTTCCTGTATTTAAATGTCAGTGTCCCTTGAGCTTCCTGACATCTTGCTTTGCTCATGTCTGGGTAGTTTTCCTATCCTACACGTTTGAGATCAAACACCATGGTTTGGAAATCTGAAGACTTCAGATCTCATTTATGCCTCTGGATTGCACTTGTCACCACATTGCATCTCCTCCCCTTCTCACCACACACACACACACACACACACACACACACACACACACACACTCACACTCAAAAAAGAAAGGGTTGTTTCCATATTTGGAATCTTTCAGTATTTTACTTGCAAATAGAAATAATAATGTGTAATTTTAAGGTGGTTACAAGGAAGACGCATACTTCTGTTGCAGAGAATCTGAAACATTTAGTTACTGCTCCATGTCCATAGCCTTTGCCATCATCACGTCACTGAATTACTTAAACAAAAAAGATGATTTTAGAATCATCTTCCTAAGACTTGCTCCATTGTAGTAGCCTAAAGTAAATTCAATGATTTATAAGCTTTGGTGCTTACTCCAGGAGAAATGATGTCATATGTATAAAAAAGCTAAGTACAGAACATTTTTAGCAGTATTCATAATAAATAAACAAAAGATGAAGGAACTCAAATATTTATTAATAAGAGAATGGATACATGCCATATGGTCATGCAATGGAATACTACACAATTGCAAGAAGTACAACTTCATTGATGAATCTCTTAGGCATAAGAATGAGTGAGAGAAACATGACCCAGAAGAATACATACTCTAATGTTCTACACACATAAAATTGAAGAGCAGATAACATTAATCTTTAGTGAAAACAGAATAGTTGTTATCACTGGGTTGGAGGGTTCTGAGGAGAAAGCACAAGAGTGTGTCTCTTAAAGTTCTGGAAATGATGTAGATTGTGGTCACATCAGTGTGTGGATAGGCAAATGTTCATCAAACTATACACTGGTAGAATTGTTTGGGCATGTTTTTACCTCATTGCATTTTAATTACATGGTTTAGGGAAACATAGTCCAAGAAAGCATGGGCAATTTTTCTTTTTGTGAGTTGCTTTCATGTCTTCAAATTCCACTCTTTTCCTCTTTAGAAATCCTAAAAGTTTTAACAGTTTTTCCATTGCAGTTGATATTCTTAGGTCCTACTGCTCGCTCTACTTACCTACTTCCTTATGTTATTTTATAGCATTGATGTCAAATAGCTTATTACTTGAGAAAAGTCAGTGGGCCTTTGTCTCTTGGAATGACAGAAGTAAATAACTCAGCAGTTGGGCAACAATAGATTTAACCTTCATATATTCACTTGTATATTTCTTCCAAGATGAAGAGCTAGAGACATCATAGGATGACCATTGTCTCGCATGTTTTATAGCATAAGCAAACACATACCTTCAGCAGGCAGAAGAAATGCTCAATTTGTGTAAGTGTCAGAGGAAATACAGGTGAAAATCAGGTGTAGATGAGAATGAGAAGATGCTATTGCTGATTTTCCCTATTCATACTTCTGGCCACAGTGTTTAGATAATCCAGATGGGTACTGCTTTGACATTCACTTGACCTCTTCATTCTTTTATATTTTTTTTCTAGTTCTTTGGGAAATAATCTCTGATGTTGCTTTTCATTCAAAGAAATTAAATTGAGACTATGTGCTAAGTTCATGGTCTTCTCTCCACATTTCATCTTCACACAACTTTATTCAGTGCTCCCAAGGTTTTGGTCAGTCTCAACCACAGCTCTTCTGCTTTATTTGAATATTTTTTTTTTCATCATTAGGATCCTCCCATGCTCTTACCAAAATTTAGCATATATGCTGGCTAGTGGAACATATTTGTTTTGCACTTTCTTCAAACATCAAAATATATAATTCACATCCTTCAACTCCAGATTTAGTATTTTCTTCCTTTACTCTTTCCTGCTCTCCTCTTTCTCCCTTCCACTTTCTCTCCCTCGCTCCCTCCTCCTTCCCTCTCCATTCACAGACTCAGCAACAGCACCTGCTTCACAGAAACAAGGCTGGTCCTGTTCTGACTTTTTTAGTTCCCTGTTAAAAACCAAGTCCCTCTTCCTGGCACACACTGAAGTGAAAGGAGACACAGAAAGAAAACACCACAACCACAACAATTATCTTGTTTGGAAGCAAAACATGTTTTTTGCCCTCAATGTCTCCCTAGGACTCTCAAGATCTACTCTTTCTTTTGTGTTTGGAGTCCTGGTGTTGGGGTAGAATGTTCCTTAATTTAGTTGTCCAGCCTCCTCTCTAAATCTGTTTCTTTCCCTGGCCATCTTTTCACTGAGTTTCTGCTATATTTTGCCTCCTTCTCTCTTCTATCTCTGGACTCTGTGTGTGTGTGTGTGTGTGTGTGTGTGTGTGTGTGTGTGTGTACTAAGTCTCAGTTGGGGGCTCATTTCTAATTAAGTCTGTCAGGAGGTGAAAACGCACAGAATAACCACGGAATGAATCCTCCAATTAGAAGAAAAATGGATCAAAGGGATCCCCATCTCTGGGAGGTTCACTTTAAGCAGACAAACAAAATGGGATGGGACAAATGATTACTGTAAGTTAGGAAGATTAGAAAAAAGATATAAGTGGCTCTCTGGCTACTTCTTATTCTTTGGCTTTCTTAGACTTTGTAAACCTGACCTAGCATTCCCACCCCCAGTCGTGAAAGTATCCAGGGTTTCCTTGTACACACCAGAAAGTCCGTGCTGCCCAGCTAACAGGGTTAACTCGGTGCTGGTACCCCAGCCTGCTAACTAGGCGAGAGAGCGGTGGGCCTCAGAGCCCGCCCCCTGCCATGCCTCAGAGCCAATAGAAACACGCGGGGATTGTGGTGCCGTGTCCTATTGGCTGAGGACCTACGTGCATAAGAAAGAGAGAGAGAGGCAGGCAGGGCAGCATTGTTATCCTGAGGCGCTCATCTGGTGTCTGAGTCTGCAGGTGACACCGCTTCAGTAAGGAGCGCGGAGTCGGAGCGGGCACGCGCCGGGCTGCAGCCTGGGACGGAATCCGCCAGCCTCGCCAGCTGCTAGGCTCCTCGGGCAGCGCCTCCGCGGAACGCAGAGGACCCCGAAAGGACTTGTCCGGGGAAATGCACCTGCCGTTCGCGCCGAGGGCACCGACAGGTCTGCAGGCAGACGAGGAAACAGGAAAGCCGGGGGAACCGTCTTTGCCCGGGTACCAGGCTCCGGTTTCGGATCACAGAGGGGGCGAGTGAGCCTCCTTAGAGTTAGAAGGAAGGCAAGATCTTGGGTTTCGCCTCGGTGGGGTGACAAGAAGGGACTGCCCTGTTGGGCTGCCACTTTCCTCCGCTCTGCCACCCCGTGCGCACCCGGCCCAGCGCCGAAGCCTCACTCCCGAGATGCTCGGGCCGACCAGGCTGCACGCTGCTCCGCGGGAAGGCAGCAGGCGAGAGATCTAACGGGCGGCGAGGGCGGCAGCGGCAGCAGAGCCCAGAGCTAGGGAATTTGAAAAGAGACATCCGCTCCCTCTCACGCGCGGAGGGGGAGGCATTCGCGTTTCCCCAAATGAGGAAGAGCCACAAGAAATCATGAAGTAAAAAACTTTGGAAACCTGCCACCGGAGATGTTGCACAAAAACCTGGAATGTTTTAGGAAGCTCCTTCCGGTAGTTGGAGGTTGGAGGAGCAGCTGATACACAGGAGGGCTCTTACAAGGATTCAAGGTAATAGTGCAGGGGATTCCTGGTTTTCCTTTTTCATTGTCCTTTTTGGTGAGTCCGTCGGGAAAGAAGGGGATCCTTTTGCCCTCGTACAGCCCCCTCTTGCCCTGGTCCCTGGCGAAGGGAATGGTTCCACTTAGTTTCTGTCTCTGGTGGAGCTGAGCTGTGGACTTTGGGCTTAACTGGAGATCGCTCTGGTTTTGTCTCCTGGTGTTGCATGGCTGTCACACAGCTTGGGCACACTGCCTGACCTATATTGCTTTTGCTTGGTTTAAGTCCTCAAAGTTAGTGCAACTCCTATTAGCTTCGGAAAACCCAATCAGGCTGTATAATTGCACAAAATGATGAGGACTATTGCATGCTGAGCAGATGCTGGACTGAATTGTACGAGATTCACTGTATTGGGGGAAAGCCCTAAAAAGCTGAGGTGATGATGCATGGTATGTCTGCATTCACATGTTCATAGAGCCCTGTGGCATGTCTTTAGAGGCCAGTTTCATTTCCCCATGCACATGCAGTCCTGAGGAAAACAATTTCCAAAGAGTGAACCTTGTAGGGTGTAAATAATCTCCCGGGGGTAGAGGCAAAAGCCCCATTGACTGGGTTGAGCTTGTGGGAGCACTAGAGACACTGGGGGAAAATACTGTTGTGCTGAAGGGAAGGGTATTTTGGTATGATCTCGAACACCGCTCTCCCTGCTTCTGTGATCATCTGGACACACAGTCAAATGCTGTCTGTGGTGTGTATGTGCTTGTGCTTGCAGCTATATGCAGGAAGCTGGCTGCCCACTGAGGGAGCAAGCATGTGCATCACCCAGCCCAGGCTGTGGGTACCTGGAGTGTTCCTGCCTAGTAGGAGCATGAACTTGTGAGCTGTAATTCTAGCCCAGAGGAGTTTTTTCTTTTTTCTCACTAAGCAGTCCTTTTGCACAGTACATATTTATCCAGGGTATATAGACCTAAGCCAAATATTAACTAATAAGCAAGCTAACGCACTATAACATGATTGAGCAGACCCCTATGTAAAGAATCGTGTGTATGCTCTTCCTCGCCCTGGGAGCAGGATGCCCTGAGCAGAAACAAATGTTTTTATAAAAGGCTGATAATTGTAAAAGACCATGCTCGTAGCCAGGCAATCTGGCTTATCCAGTAGGGACAGTGATATGTCACTATAGACCAATCCAAAAGATCAAAGGTGTATCATCAGTCAAGTATTCCTACCTCTGTCCTTGTCTAGACATGTGCATATGTACATGTTGAAGTGACTCTCCCTTACTCTCTGTCTCTGTCTCTCTCTGTCTCTCTGTCTCTGTCTCTCTCTCTCTCTCTCTCTCTCTCTCTCTCTCTCTCTCTTTCTCTCTCTCTCTCCTCTCTCTTTCTGGTCATACTTTCTAGAAGATATGCAATATCACTATTAACCAAGCAGTTAAAGTATTTTAATAAATCCCCTCGGGGGCAGTCTGATGACATCAGGCAACAGCCAAGTGGTACTGGAGTTTATGTTTCCCCCCTTGACTTCATGCAGTTATATGAATGTTATTTGTTAAGGCCTGACCCTCTGGAGTTCCATTTCACTCAGAATAAGTTGCTTTGCAGCACTGAGGGCATGACCAAGCAATGCTGCCACAAGGATCCTGTCTTATCAATATCATAGTTACTGCCTACTCTAGGGAAAGATGCACACTTTGCTTCTTTAAGGAAGAATGTGGTTTCAAAAGAGGCAGAACATGGATACCAAGAAATGTTTGAAAGTAAAGAAGCAAATGTCAGGGTAGAGTCTTCCCTGCTAGAGAGCAGCTGGCTGTAAGGATTTGACAGCTGGGCTGCAGTCGTGGAGAAGACAGAAGCATTCTTGACTCTTGCTTTCCTCCCCTCACCAAAAAAGGAGCTGGCTTTTTCTCTGGGAATGAAGTGGTGTGTGCTGCAGTGTAACAAGAAGAAAGGAAGTGGGGATGGAAGGGCTGGGGAGGGCAGAAGGTTCCTGCCCTGCTAGCATCAAGCTGGTTTTGAGGGAGGTGAGCATCTTCTATACTGGGCCTTTGAAGGATTATCTTCTGGATGTTCCTTTCTGGCCTCCTGACTGGCTGTTTACTGAGTAAGGCCAGAGGGCACAAAGCGTCCCTGCGTCATCAGCTTCTCCTGATCCCCTTTCCCAAGGCACAGCCTAGCCTCTGGGGAGCATCACATAACAGAGATCCCCTCTGAGAGGATGCTCCAAAATCCCTCTCCGGCTCATAAACAAGAGGTAATCCAGAGGGACTGGAGATATCTGCGTGGGTACTTTCCGCTGACTGGGATCATACTGCTGAGATTTCCTGGTCAGCACTAAACAAAATACTGTGCTTTGTATGTTTGGCCATTTGGCTCTTTTTCTTAAATAATAAGATCTTATGTATATTTTTAAGACATCCTTTTCCAAAGAGCTGGGGACATTTCACAGAACTTCTCTAATTAATCCTCATATGGCTTATTGTCTCGTTTATCTTTGATTACCCGAAGAAGTACAGCTAGAGTGATTGTAGCCCTCTTCTTTGAAACAGGAGGGCAGAAAACCTCAGAAAGAAGGATTGCTTTACATTGGGTCACACAGCAATTCAGGGAAGTCATGAAATGAGGTCCGGTTCATAGTGCTCCTGAACCAACTCCAGTGTCAGGCAAGGTTTAATCTTAGTGGTTGTGATCTGATACAGTTTTTCTGTACTTTACAAGACTGGGAGGTTTCAGTGACCCAGAGTTTCTCAGTTGGCACTAACCTAAGGACAGTGAGAGATAAAAGTCTTCCTGTGAGCATTGAACCTCAATGATCATACAGTCTAGTTAGAAAAATCAGATCACATCTGGGAAAATGGTACATGATAATGTAAGTTCTACAGGGTAGTCCAATAACCTAGAAGAAGGCTGACCCAATAAATCTGCAATTGATTTCTACAGACATTGAGAGCTACTAGTATCAAAGAAGGGAGAATGTGAGTTGAGCCTTGAGCAGTAGGGTGGGATAGGCTGATGGACACACTACCTTCAACATGGTGGGAAGTCTGGATACATCAAAGGATGCGTTGCAGTCCAGCTGGGCCACTTCTCCTCTGGCCACCTAGACATACTATATATCTGGTTTAACATTTTGAATATATATTGGCTTAGAGGAAGTTGTCCTGAGACCTAGAAAGAGAGCTCTGAAATGTTAGGAATTGTCTTAAACATTGGAAATTATCTGGCCTTCTCCTTGCCCTCAAGTCTGATCTATATACAATTGGAAAAAATACTGCTCAAGGTCAGAGAGATTATCAACATCATATCCAAGAAAATTGAATGAGTATATTGAGGAAAAACAGGCAAGTTTCAAGAGAATATGAGAAAATCTTCTCATATGTTAAAATCAGAATCTCTGAAGAGAGCTTTGATTTTCCTCCATTTCCTATTTCCCCACCCAAATGTTCCTCTTGGGGTTTACTTAGAGCCGGCAAAATGCCAAAGCCTTTAGGCATTTTGCATTGAGCAGAAGATTTTCAATCTTAAGATTCTTGAGCATGCCCATGTATATAACCTCTTGTCTCCCCTTCTCTTTCCCTTTTAATAAAACATATGCCGTAGCAGTCACAAAGGAAGAGACCACAAAAAAGCAGGAGGAGATGGGGTGTGGTATTGCCCGCAGCTGTACCACAGGGCACTGTGATTGCTCAGCTGAGCAGGAGCGGGGAGCAGCAGTCTGCCAGCCTGGGAAGCAGCATGAAAGGCTGAGGGCCACGGCCCATCAGGGAAGGCTGTGGCCAACTGGCCACATACATTGGTTCCAGCAGTAGGCTTCTCTCCAGGGAAAAGGTCAGGCAAAACCTAGGTTCTGTGAGAGGCCTGGAAACACAACCACTGAATTCTTCAGTCTTCACTTAATTTGAGGCCACTATGCAGGTTGTGTATTCAAGCTTCAATTCAGGCTTCTATTCAAGTAATGACTTGAGTGGCCCCAGTCCTATGAGAAAGGATGTTCATAGAGGGAATGAGAACAAAACAACTGGCCTGAAGTTATAGCATACCTGAAGTCAAGAGGGATATCCCTAGGACCCCAGTCTGTTTGTGTGTTTTTCCCCAGGAGCTCATTCTGGGGACAGGTCCAGGGACATTTCTCTGGAAAATCCTGCCCCAGACCTTCCTGTCACCCTGTATCCAGTGTTAGATGGCTATGCAGCTGGATTATGGGTGTGACACCTTTTCCTTTGCTCTGCAAGAGCATCCATGAGCATCTTTGGCGACCGAGGTAGATAACAGGGCCAAGCACATGGATATATATGATTGGTTGTTGTGGATTAAGGTGTGTCCTGTTTGGGAGAGAAGTGAGAGGCAGCTCAGTGATGCTTCAGCCTGCAATGAGTTGGCTTTGTCTGATCAATTAGTGGCAGATTGACCCTTCTTGAAATTGTCACATTGCCATGCAGTGGGAAGTGGGATCGCATTATTATAACATGAGATATTCAATAGCCAGTCCTATCCCTCCTTTTACTGGACCTCATACATAGTGCAAATACTTCTGAAATGCTGTGCTGGACCAATAATCGATATGTCACAGGACTGAGCACTAACCAGCACTATCCAATATGGTGGCCACTTGAAACAGCTGGCTTTTGAGCTCTGGAAATGTGTACTGTATATGTAAAAATACATGCTAGATTTTTCAGTTTAGCTTTAAAAAATGAATGCAATGTATCTCATCAATAATTATTTATGTTGCTTACATTAAATGATAATATTCTGAGTATATTGGGCTAAATAAAATATATTGGTTAGTCCCATACATTTCTTTTAACTTTTCAGTGTGCATCTACCAGGAAAGTTAATTATTTCTTTTGAACTAATTATTTCTTTTGGTCTAAACCCTGTAGAGTAGTGACAGGTTAATGGAGAGAAAGGGCAGAGTCATGAGACAAGAGGAGTCAGAGACATAAAAAGAGAGACAACATGGAGGGAGAGGTCAAGGGCAGCCCAGAGTGAGCCTCTGTGCATGTATTTCTGAAATTTAAAGTAAAGGAGGGTGCAAACCCTGTACATTGTCCTATATTTATTGTGGCAGAACCTTATTAACTGTGATTCAGCACCGCGCCTTTGCAAAGTATTGTAACTCAGTTCACTTACAAAGAATAAGCAGGTGGGAGACTTGGTGATTTATCCTACTATTTTTGAGTTTCTGCCTGACAGTTGAAGTAACCAAGTAACTGACCTTTAGGGTTTCATCCCAAAATGTGAGGCCATAGCAGTAGAGATCAGATAAATGTGTTTGATTTTTTCCCCCAGATCATCTTCTTTCGCATTCTCTACTACATTATCATCATTCCTTGTGAGGATTTTCCTTTTTCAGGCCAGACATGCTGATTCTGTGGTGGACAAAAAGAAATGCCACTGCCATGAGTTAAACATTGTTTTGTCAAACTATCTGTAGAACAGAGAAAGTCATTAGATATAATATGATATGATTTGATTTAATAATTACACAGTTGAATATTATACTCATTTATCATTATCATTAGTGTTAGGGCAATAAGGTTGAGGCATAACTGGACCGCTCAGAATCCTGCAGTTCACAAAGTACTTTCACCTGATTCTCACAATACACCTGCAGGGCAGTTATTATCTCCTTTCAAGTTTTCCTGAGATCTGCCCCCAAATTACCTGTACTACTGTAATGTTTAATCCTTCTCTGGCTATGTATTACATTCAATCTTGCTTCATCACACACATCTTCTTAAGGTTTTTAATGTTAACCATGTAAAAGAAGGATCATTGCCTCTCTGAGACTCAGTATGAGCACCTATAAAAATAGAGATATTATGTTCTATCACTCAAAGGATTATTCTCATTGTAAAAAAAAAAGTGAGGAGGCAAACATAGGTCCAGGTACACAAATATTAACCTCAATTAACTCCCAAGGTCACCATGTCCAAAGTTGGACTTAGGAGATTGTGCATGCATTTTATACCCCAATCCAACCCTCTTTGCAAATATCCTAATTTGGTTACTAATACAACCAGACCTCTGGAGGCAACTTAAGAAATGCAGGCTGCCCTGAGTTGCATATTCTCTTACACTGTCCCCAACATCCAATCTCTTAAGACTGCCCACGTTGTATTGCCTAATGATTTCTCAATGCACAAAGTCCTTTCACCCTTCCTGCCACTCTTTAGTGTTGGGTTATTGTGCCCACGTGCCTGGCTCTCCCCAGAGTTTGGTCTCACTGCTTGCTGTCTTGAAGACTGACCAGTTCAGTCTCCTTCTTGCAGCCGGTGTAATCTTACACACTGGTAAAGCTGATAATCCTTACTCTCCTGTTGTAGATCTCCAGTGACTTCCCATTACTCCCAATCCAGATTTCTTAGCTTGGCCAAAAGGAGCTCCTTCCTGACCTGGTCCACCAGCCTCTTTGTGCCTCTCTCCCACCTTACCCTTCTCCCTACAGCCACTTGAAAGGACTGTGTGCTCCCTTTGTACTCCAGGCCTTGGAGGGATGTGAGGTTTCCTGCAGAACCTGCTTCTTCTTGGTTTCTGTTTCCAAAGGGTTGCTGAGTTTCCAGCTCTGTAAATAGTACATCTTCTGTGAAGGCTTCTCTGAGACTCTGGGACAGAATTAATTGCCTCCTCCTTCACACTCCCACACACGGAGCTCAGACTCGGTGTACTGTACTCACCACCATGCAGTGATTTGTTGATGGGGCTATGTCCTGTGTGAGGCAGTGGGCTTGTGATTGGGACATACGCATTGACTGTATTGATTGGATGATTATGAGTACATGCTGAATCCTGTTCTTCACAGGGGATTCATCAGAGAGCAGTACAGATCAAAGCTTCGCCATCAGGCTGTTTCCATGCAAGAGGAAGATGTGCTGCTAATCACAGTAATAATGGTTATTATGGACACTGATAATAATAGCTAACACTTTAATAGTACTTATATGTCAGGTACTATGTTGAAAACTTTATATACATTAACTCTACTTATCTTCATGGTTTTGTAAAGTAAACAGTCTTATGATTCCCTTTTGATAGGTGACAAAGTCTCAGAGCTAGTAAGTGGGAGAAACGATATTCTGATTCAGTTTAAACCCTGAGCCCTTATTTTTTTTATTACTATGCTATCCACAAAGATGACAACATGGGCAAATAAATAAATGCAATTTCAGGTGAAGAAAACGGAGACTATAACATAGGGCTCTATAGGAGAGAGTGACTAAGGCAGTGGTCAGAGAAAATCCTTTAGTGGAGTTAATATTTAAATTAAGACATGATTTATCTATTGAGAAATGTAAATAGGGCTGAATCTGAATCCAGAAAGGGGCTGAAACAGGATCTAAAGAGGAGAATTGTTTACTCTGTGTGACTGGGGCGCTGCCCACTGTAATGTCTACATTTCCCTCTATAGATATCAGACTTGGTCCTCAGTGGTCTTGGGAGCAGCACAGAGTCCAAATGTTTCCAGACCTCACCGCCATCAGTACACTCGTCTCTCCTGCTCTTCTGGGTTAAGACAGCTCTCATAAGATGTCCAGTTTGTTGCTTTTGACAAAGGTAGAGGGCACACACACACACACACACACACACACACACACACACACACACCACAGCTTTGGCAAACCACTTTATTTTACTTCTCTCCTGTGAACGACATGTCATTCAGAACCTTAGTGAGGTGACAGGCACAGGTACAGCAAAAAGGCTGGAGACAACCCAGAGGCATGAGCAAAAGGGGAAAAGAAAATTATTTTTTAACAAGATGAAAAGTGAATTGGACTGGAGGGAGAAATGGGAATTTGATCGTGGAGGGGCATGAAGAGGGGTTGCTTTACAGATGTTGACAGTGTGCTGGGTGGCAGTTTGCTCTATAACTTTGAATATAACTCAGACACACATAGATATTCATCTATATTCACATGCATTTGCACACCACATATATACATTCCCACACAGTATGAAAGGTATGGATATTTCTCATAATAAAAAGTGATCTGGAGAACAGATGAAACTTAGAGGAAGCAAGTTCATACATATTTAATTTATATTACAAACTTGCTTTATGATAAAAGTTACACTAGGTGCATTTTCCCTTGTAGTATCTCATTTAATTTGCATTCAGATCTTACGAAGTGTCATTCCTGTTTTGCAGAGTGAAATGGAGGAAGGCACAGCCCAGAGGAGCTGCTGTCAGGCTCAGGGTCCTTGCTGCTGTCCCATGTCCTCTGCCTTGCAGCCCTGGAAACTCTGAAAGTCACCTGGGTGGGGAAATAAAACCATTGATTTCTTGGTCCAACGAACATGGGCTTCAAGTTTCTCTTGATTGCTTGCCATCTGTGTGACCTCAGCAAGGTTAATAATCTCTATGAACTAATTAATAAGTATTTCTACTTAATTGTCTTAGAGACAATGATTGAAAAATATCAAGAAATTACCTGCCTTACAATAAGAATTCGGAAAATGGTAGTTGCTGGCTTTGAGCCCCCAAGTAGAAGCACTATTAAGACTGATTTTCAAAGACTGTAATGATGGGTTCCAGCTCTGGCCAGTGAAGGTTGGACAGTGGCTTCAGCACATGCTCTTTAGAGTCCAGTGTACCAGAATGTCCTTGGGAATAGATACCACTAGCCATGTTAACTGCTTTCCAAACCCTGTCTCATTTAATCATGTGACAAATTGTTATCTTTTGTATATAGACAAAAACAAACTAATGTTCAAAGAGATTACATAACACATCCCAGCTCTCACAGGTTGCATGTAGCAGAACTCAGATTCGACCTTGGCTCTATCAGATACAAAAGCCATGCTCTTCAGCACTGGGCTTTGCAATGCGATTGGTTCCAGGGTAAATGGCACCTTTGTGTCCAAGTAAAGGGAGCTGTTCCACTTCTGTCAAGAGTGGAACAGAAGCATCATTAGACTCTTGGGGACTTGGGGAGCCGGCCACATTTATGGGTGCATCTTCAAAAATTCTGTAGTTTCCAGTGCAGTTCCTTACACACCCCTCATCCTTAGTACATGTGGGCTGAATATTTCAAGTGCCACCATTTTTGAATGCAGGTGTGATCCATTTTCAAAAGACTAAGCTTTCAAAACAAATTAGAAATGAGTGTCCTTAGGATTGGAGGGAATGATTTCTCTGAATTACACAACACTATATTTGTGATGATTTTTAACCTTTCAGAAAAAAGCAGTGGAAGACTTTGATCAATAAACTCCCTCCTAGAACCACAGTGTATAAAGCAGATATGTGTGGAATGGAAGTCTGTGGCTGGTGACCCTGTGGGTCTGGCGCTCTGCCACCTGTCACTTCTCTTCCCTCTCTGAAAAGGGACTCCACAGAAACTCCCCAGCATCTAAAGTCTGCACGAAACACATTGAAAAGCATTGTGCTATAAAAGTCCTTTAAAAAACAAGACTTGTGATTCATTTAAAGAGGTGACATATTAAAACTGATCATAAAATGTAAGACCTTCAACAACCCAGATACATCTGTGACTTTCGGTGAGCCTAGGACAAATTACTGTTGTTGCGCCTGTTTGCAGTGATTGAAAATGCATGAAGTTCAGTATCTATGAATAAATGCTTGCTGTGTGCCAGGAACTGTACCAGACATGAAGTGTGCTGGCTGTGGATTTCCTTCAGTTCTAAAAACTCCCTATGAAGTACATGTCATCATTGCCCTTTTGAAGAGGAGGAGAAGAAGAAGAAGAAGAAGAAGAAGAAGAAGAAGAAGAAGAAGAAGAAGAAGAAGAAGAAGAAGAAGAAGAAGAAGAGGAAAAAGATATACAGAGAGAGGTTGCCAGCCACCTGGGATCTCATGGCTAGTAAGGTAGTGGTGCAGTTGGGATTCGAACTCATGCCACAGATTGAATTAGGGAGCATGCATTAGGCCACCAAGCCCTGCGGGTTCAGCAGTGAATGAAGGTAATATCACCTCTAGCTGAATTGTTTACTTTTGTCTTGTTGGTGAGATTTTATTCAACAGTATTTTCATAGGGCACCAGGTACTCCAAGACCCAGGCTGTGATCCTTTTTACTGAATCCAGTCGTTTTTTGTTGCTGTTGTTGTGGTGGTGGTGGTTTTTTGTTTGTTTGTTTGGTTGGTTGGTTTTGGTTTTGTTTTGTTTTGTTTTGTTTTTTGTTTTACTTATTCTGAACCTCAAGGTGGGCCAGCTCCAGGGGCAATAGGAACTGGTGACTAGGGGTACTTAGCTCTGACCCCCACTCCCAGGGCATTTTTTGGCATCCCGAGCTTGTTTAGCCTGGAGCTAGCTCCTGGATTCCTGCTGGGCTGTAGTCTTCCTCACTGGCGCACCCACCCGCACAGGGAGAGGCGCTTACTGGAAGAGAGTGGGATGGGGCTGCGGAGGCAAGTCCTTGGAATCCCCTTGAGATCTAGCAATGCTAAGCAGGGACCGCGGGGACAGTTCTCTTCTCCCTCCCCCTCCGTGTTCAGCCACTTAGCTGACTGTAAAGACGTCATCAGGCAGGAACGGGGCCGGGGGTGAGCAGTGTTTCCACAGGTGATGGGGTCCTGGGAAGCATCTTGCCTGTGCAGGCTCAGCCAGCGATCTTTGCCCTTTGGGATTTGAGACCCGAAGGACTACAGAGCAAGGTCAGCAGCTTCCGGAAGGCTCAAAGCACTGGAGACCCCTAGAGGCAAGAGGCTGTGTTACAGGACTCTTGGTCGAAGAGGTTTAGGGGAGGTTCCAGAGGCAATGGTTCCAGAGGTGAGGTTCCTAGTCTATGCGCACACTTTCGGCAAGCTCAGAAGAGACAGCAGCATGCTGTGTGTGCCTGTGCTTGCAAGAGTGGAGCCAGAAAGCTCCATTTGTTGATGCCACTCTACTGTGACCAGGTTGTCCCTGTGCTCCGGCAGTGTTCTTCGATGCTCCTGGGTTGCCAGGATGCGGCTCAGGCCCTGCAGCAACCCAGAGACTGCCCTCCTTGGCGACAACCCTGCCACCTCCATCAAGATGATAGCTTTCCCTCAGGCCCTTCACACTTCTCTGTAACCTGATCGACTAATTTGTGCTGATGTATTAATGACTAATAATGATTTAATGTGCTGCCTTCCCAATTAGCACTCCAGCAATTCAAAAAAGAAATTCACAGATTTTTAACCCAAGTAAGAGACTGACGATTTTCTGTTTCAAGAGGAACTGCAGACTCCTCCATATGAACCGACAGCTGCCTGTTCAGTGCGCATGCGGCGCGGGTGCAGGTCCTTAGCATGTTTGGATGCGTTGTGCAAAGGCTCAGGTAAACCGCAATCAGAGGTGGCCTACTCCAACCCACAGTCCTTAGCAGTAACACCCATGTAATGTTAATGAGGAGGAGAAAGGTGAATCCCTACCTAGCGCATCTCCCCAGTGTGTTTTCAGAATGGGTTTTATCACGCATAAACTTGTCACTGAGAGAGAGAGAGGCTCAGGCCTGATTACCCAGGCCCCAGTCTTTGGCAGGCTCTGCTCTGTGCTAGCTGTGGGATCTTGGCCATTACAATGAGGACTCAGTGCCCACATCTGTAAAACAACTATGGTAAAACACACATTAGAGGAACGTGTTAAGCACAAAATAAAATAATGCTGACTTAGTACTTACAACATCTGGTGTATGGAGAATACTCAGTAAATGACAGGTTTTATTTTCTTAATCTTATTTTCACATTTTTTTGCCCTATCTCAAACTTTCAGTGTAGGACAACATACAACCATACCCACTTTCATTAATGTATGGATGCTTGGGCATTTAACAAGCATCCTTCCTATATTTATTCATTTATGTATTATTTATAAGCAAGTGAACCAATACAGGCTCCTAGGTATAATTGATTCAGTTAATGAACTAGATTTCTTTCCAGGTGACAACACTGTGTGAGATATTTCTCCCCTCTGCTTGGTTTCTTTAAATGTATCTCACAAATGCAGTGAGTGAAATGGATTTGGCAGTGACTTAGAAAGACTTAATGCATTTTGGAAAGAAAAAAAAGTCATAACAAAAATGGTTTGTTTTTGTGATATATGGTTCATATGATATGACAAAAATCCATTTTTATGCTTAGGAAAATTGGCTAATTTTAAAAGAGTTGACACATGCCATATGTATATAGAGTAATGATAGATTTTTCTCAGGCAAACAACAGAAGAACACAGGGCCAGAAATATCTTGTTAGGTCTTTAGTCATTTACATTTTTGTTTGGTGGGAGACCTGCCTGACACAGGACAGAGAGTGTCACAGAAAATGCACTCATGTGGCCTCAGATGCAGGCATTAGATATTTGATCATAAAAATACCATTTTCCAAGAATGAAAAGCAGATATTGTGTTTTCATGAAATAAGTGAGAAGAGATTTAGGAACCTATCAATGTAGCAAGCTTTTTGTATAAGAAATCAAATAGTTAATAAAGCTAATTGTCTGCAAAAAAGTACAAATAGTGGCCAAAATACAGAATCAGTTAGCCACCCTGATTTAGGGTAACTTCTGAAATTTGGTCATTTCTTTTTTGGAAACATGAGTAAATTTTGGAATATAAATATGACTTATTATATGCTTTGGAATCCTCTGGGCTTACAGTGGCTCATTAAGTCACATTGAGAAGGAAATCTTATGTAATTTCAATTTCTACTATTTAGGGCTAAGAGGTTACATATGAAAATAAGATGCTTTAAGATAGCACATGAAATAAGTGGTTATGGAGAGCTGAAGGCAGACACGGGGCTGTACTGTCTTGATAGGCTTCCTGCAGGTCCTTTGCATTTTTTGCTCCCAAGTGTGTCTACCAGAATCCCAGACCCTTATGGCTTGACAGTGCCCAATGCATTTGACTCAAAGCATTTGATATTTTATTTTATTATTTTTTTCTTTCAAGCGGTGATTTAATTAGTGACTGCAGAAGAAAAAAGCTGAACCGCTTGGAGGAAGTTTATGGTTAGGTCTGCAGGACTCAGCAGTTTGACATTCTAATCCTGTTATTTCTCACCTTAAAGTGGACCGAGTCAGCAGGGTTGGGTTTTTTCATTCACATAATTCATAAGATTATTAGGTTTCCCTTTTCCATCCTCCTTGCTCACATTCTTTGCTTCATTTGACTTTTTTTGTCTGGTTCCTTATTGCATGTCTTTTTTCCTCCTTGGATATCAAAAACAAACAAATGAAACCAGTGTCCCGATAGTTCATTCAGGCCTGAGTCATATAAGAGAGAAATTTTCCTCTCTCTTTTTTCATCCGGGAATGACTCCCACGCGAGCTTGACTATTAAGGTGAATATGGCCGAAGCTGAGCAAGAAGCTAAGCTGTATGCCTGGATCTCTTCTTAATTATAGATATAAATGCCTTGAAGGCAGGATCAGAGTCTTATTTATCATGGTATGCTTGGCTCCTTGACACCATATAAAGCACAAGGAAGACTTCTATGTTTACTTAATAAAAATAAAAACAAAACAAAAGATTCCCCCCAACCTCACAGTCTTCTTTACCATACCCACTTTCATTAACGTATGGATGCTTGGGCATTTAACAAGCATCCTTCCTATTAACCATGTTTAGTGTTCAGGATTTCTAATTTATAGAATTGCAAAATTAGGGAACTGTTTCCTTTAAGGCAGTGGTTCTCAAAATTTAATGTGCACCTGGGGAACTTATTAAAATGCAGCATCTTCAGCCCCTCTGCCAAAGAATCTGATTCTGTAGGTCTTGTGTGAGATTCAGAAAATCACATTTTAACAAGCTGATGATTTAAAGACCACACTTTGAATAATACCATTTTAAGGCAATCTGAGTGAAGTGATAGCCAAACTCGGTTTACTAGAAGATGAATTTTTCCTGAAGTGGTTAATGAGTATCACGTGGGGGGGGGGGTTGATCAGAAAAATTGGGGAACGGTTCCCACCCCCACCCCAAAGACGTCCAGAGGTTTACAATGCACTTAGCGTATTTGAGAGGCTGAAAAGTTCCACAGTAAAAATAAAACATGTTTTAAGCTTTGTTGATCTAAATATTTTTTTCGTACGTTGCCCTTAAAATTTTGTTTTAATGTCACTTATTAAACGTTGATGATTTCCATTATGGAAAGCACCGCCATTAGAGAGCAAGCAGCCCCTGCAGGACAATGATAGAAATGCAGGCCAGCTGTATTACTGCTATTAATTTCCTAAGAATGAACCAATTGAGGGTAGAGATGGGAGAATCATAAGGCATGAAGAGATGCAGTAGCTTATAATATGGAGAGCCATGTGTTAAAATATCCATCATTTATTAATCATTTAATACTTATAGTCACTGTTCTATGTTTTAAATTATGTGTTAACTCATTTGCTTCTCAGAACAATTCTATAAGTCAGACACTTTCACGATCCTTCCTGCACTGAGAAGGAAACTGAAATACTGAAAGGCTAATAATATGCTAATGTGATCATGGAGTTAGGAAGTCGTGTGGTAGCATTTGAAACCCGGGAAACTATATCAAGGATTCTAGAAATTATTATCAAGGAATGATAGGTCCTGATAGACATAATCTGCTCAGGAGCGATGTCGCTTCAATGCCTAAGGATAATCTTCTATACATGCAGGCCGGTGATCATTGTCCTTTATTCATCAGAGAATGTATCATAATGACTGCCTGAAACTCTGAAAGAGTTTGCTGCACTTAAACACAAAATATGCTTAGCAAAACAGCCTACCAAAGATGGTTCATGGATATCAATTAGATGCAGAACCTTATGCCTTCAAATCCCAAGTTGGGTGGGAGATGTGACCATCCTGCTGACACCTTGACAGAGAATAAGGTCGCCTGTTCCTTGTTACACCACTCCACTCCCAATCCCCTCATCACTTCTGAGCAAGGAAGTGTCCCTGAAGAGGTAGGATGACAAGCTGACCTGAAGGACAGGATTCCAGTTTTGACTACTGGCAAGTTATATTACCTCTTCGATCCTCCACTTCCTAATCTGAGTGCAAAAATAGAGATGAAAGGACTAATGATACTTTCACCAGCTTTAGCCATGTGTATGTGACTCAACCCAATGTTTGACGCAGGGGCAGTGTTTGGTCTCTTGTATTATTATGGCCTGAGGATGGCATCATTTCTAGTCAATATCTTTAGAGGTATTAATATGGAGGTAATAGAGGTCAAAGCTATGATTCTAGGGTGCAAGAGGGAATTTAGGAACGTACATCTTGGCTCCAAGTTACTGTACCATTTCCAAAAAGCATGGTGGATGTGGATAACTGGAGATTTAAGATTTATTTAACTAGAATTCACTTACCTAGGATTCGTGGATATTTTAATTTCCTTTTTTATGAAAGTATTACAATGAAAGTTACAATTATATCCCTCTAGGAAGTTCCTTCTTCATTAATTAATGTGAGAAAATTGTTAGGTGACAATGAAAGAGAATTTCCCAACTTGATTTCTGTAGAACTGACATTTGCAGGTGTCATTGGAGACACTCTACAGCTGTAGACAGCACATTGCTTTTATAGTAAGGAAACCAGGATTTAGGCAAGTTTATTGTTTATCTGAGGTCATACAAGTTGGAGAGGCAGAGTCTTAACCCAAGTCTGATTTTACCAATTCAAATTCCTAATATTTTTCTCTCAACTATTTAGAAAAGGGAAGAGGAGGAGAAGAGGAAGCAGGAGGGACAAATAAAGTCTGGATTTTTTTTCTAATAACAGGTGCTTAGAAAGAGGCTTCAAAAATCACAAGGAGTTCTTTGGGAAATCAGATTGCCTAGAATCCTCCTCTTATAAACCAAACTCTGCAGCTCCTCTAAGTCAACTGTTTCCCACTCTAGTTGTGCCTGCCCAGTGATAGAAACTGCTGTGATGCATCCAGTCTGCCTGACTTACCATCATCCTTGAGCCTCAGTAGCCCAGTTAGAGATATCTAGTATTGTCCTGAGCTGTTCTATCTTTCTTTCTGAGCCTGTTTTTCTGGACACTGAAGCTCTTGGTAGTGATGAAAATGAGAAGAAAAGTCTTCCTCACAAACAAAATGCATATATTTACCAACATGAATTCTCATGCTATTTTCCTTTGGAGCAAACTTCACACATCCTGGGGTCAGGGTCAAGTGCAGAGTGGTGGCAGAGGCTTTCCTTCCCTACTGTTTTATATGAATGAAGAATTAGCTTGCAAGAAGCTGGAGAAAGGGAGTTTAACTAAAGAAATCATGAAGGCATTCCAATCCTACCTGTGTGTAGCTTCCATTCTTTCTGTTCTTAAAAAGTAAATGCTCTGCTTCTCAACTGAGCATGTAGCAAAGAGTGAAGACCATAAACTCTGGGAACCAGGTTGCACATGGATTTCTCATTTTTGGTTGAAGCTGAATGACAGATATGCAAGGATTCATGGTACGAGTCTTGTATGAGTCTTTCTACTTTTTCATATGCTTTGAAATGTTCTGTAATTTATAATATTAAAATTTAAAAATAGTTCAAGGATTCTAGAGGGAAAGTGTCTTGGATAGAAATTCCAGCCCAAGCACATTCTCGATGTGTTACATAGACCCAATGATATAAATTTTCTAAGACTATTTTCTCATCAATAAAATAGAGATAGCATCTATCTCAAATGTTTGTTGTGAAAATTAAATAAGACAGTGAAACAAGCTGAGTACAATGACCGGCCCATAAGAGCGTGATAGATAATAACTGCCATCTTTGCAGTTATTATTGTCATCTTTGTAGTTAGTATCATTTTGTGAGTTCCTTGCAGTAGGTATTGCAACTTATTCAGTTTCCTATTCATTCTATCTAGTTCAATTCCAAGCTCATCTAATAACAAATATTTATTGAGCTCCTTTGAGATTCCAGGCACTTTATAGGATGATATCAATGAACAAATCAGACAAAAATAAAATCCCTGATCTTCTGCAGATTATATTTTGTTGATGTTGGGTTGACAGAATAAACAATAACAAAATAAATGAACTATATTGTTGTTAGAAGGTAATAAGTTCTACGGGGAAAATATAGCAAAGATTAGAGCAGTAGAATAGGGTTGCAAGAATAAATGGGATGGTCAGGGTAGTTGTCAAAGAGGACATGACATTTGTGCAAGAACTAGAAAGTGGGATAATAGCCATGTAGATGCCTGGAGAGTTTCCCACAGTGGAAAAAGTTATAGAGTGGTTCTTCGGTTCACGAACTTGATTTGTTCTACTATTTTGGAAATGATAAGCACCTTTATGTGGAAAAAAAAGGCTGTGGTTGTGTTTGTCAATCAATGCAGGGTTTGCAAACTAAAACAAAATTTTGCTAAGCACTTCTTTTTGTGAACCCAAACTTTAATTTGATAACACAAGTGTTCGTGAACCGAGGTGCCACTGTGTTCTCTCACAAGTGCCCCACGATCCATTTATATTTATTTAACTCTCACGGCATCTCTTAACTTCTGCAATTTTCTTGTTTAATCTCTCTATATGCTCCTTGACAACACACTGGGTGTATTACACTTCCCATTTGTGTATATTCACAGAGCTTTCAACTCAGTATTTTGCATAAATTAAGGACTCAGTCATGGTTTATAGAAAATAAAACCATACCTATCTTTTCTGAGAGTTATTTTAGAAACACGGAAACTGTAGCTTATAGATTTACAATAAAATTTACCTCTTCCACTCATCTTTTGTATAGTACTTCTTTTAGGCTTTGCTAACTTGATATTTTCAATGAAGCTAACACAGGACAAAGCATAAAGTAATTGTGGAGAACTCTGTAGCTCCAGAGCATCCCTGGAGTGGCAAAGAAGGCCAGGGTGTGGGAAGATGAGGAAGAAACACAATTGATGCTTTCAATGCAGCCCTAAATGTGACAAAACATTTAAAATGTCTTAATGCAGTTATAAATTACGGTTTCACATTCCCTAATCTAACTGAAAGCATTAGTGCTAGTTATATTTGATTCTAAAAATCTGAATGAATGACACCAAAGACTGCTAGGAAGGAACCTCAAAAAAGATATGTTTGATTCTCCCAAGTACTAACCAGGCCTGACCCTGCTTAGCTTCCGAGATCAGAAGAGATTGGGTGCGTTCAGGGTGGTATGGCTGTAGACAATATATTTGATTCTCTTGTGATGCAATTAACAAAATATTCTGCCATGGAGTCACCTGACAGGCAAATGAGACATGTTTGTCAACAAGATCGTTTTGGTAATTGAGTCCTTCAGTAACCAAACATCCCCAAATGGATAAAGTCAAAGACAACCATGCCTCAGTTCAAGCCCCTGTCCACAGTGAACCTTATAAAAATGTGGCAGAATGATTAATTTAGTCGTTTTCACTGTCCCCAGAGAGGAACCACAGCCAACAATGGTAAATTTCCTCAAGGATGGTAAACTGCTTTTAGGTTTGTTACAGGTCCAAATAATCGGAGAAACTAATCTGTCCTCCTGAACACTGACCTGTCCTGTCAGATGCTGAAGAATCTTTTGATCTTTTACCTCAAGCAGTGTGTCAATATAAGCGCGTCTCAACTTGGGAACCAAGGAACATTGATCATTATTTGAAACAGAGGCCCCTACATTGAGATGTTTTCTCCTCATCAAGCCTGACTGAGTAACTCATTGTGTAGCTGTCACTCGCTAGAGACCTTCACTAAAGCAAGTTGTCTATCTCCTGTCTCCAAAGACAAACTCATGAATAAACCATCTTAACATTAAGTCGTGTGCATACATAATTTAAGATGGGTTTGCAAAGCAAAAAGGGAGGAGAATATGTAGGATGCTAATCATACCATCAGGATGCCCTCAACCAAGATTTAGGGAGGCCCTTGGAGCTTTGTAACAGGTGATAGGTACATCTATAAGGTCCAACCAGACAGAAATTCTATTACATCTTACTGTCCTTCTTTCTGGATCTCAGTTAAAAATAGTAAGACCTAATAAAATTCATGCTTACTCTGAACATTCTTATATTTTCTTTTGGTCCAGGTTAATTCCTTAGGAGGGCATGTTCCCTTTAGTCATTGTGGTACCTTCCATTCATATTTCGGAGGACTCCTTCTAGACCTCTCAAGGATTCCGCGGTTGAGAAGCTGTAAAAGCACTGTGAAGAGGAGCTTGCTCTTCTCGCTTCCAATTGTCTCTTTTTCCTCATCACTTTCCTTCACTAGGCTGCAGTGACATTTTAAAAATGTCTTTTCAAGCCTATTTACCCATCTGTTGCCTAGGGTAGCCTCTATCCCTTAATCTTCTTCTCTTCCATATACATTTCAAGTGCAGCTCTTTCTGCTTGTGTCACACTCTCTCCAATCTCTTTCTCTTGTTCTTTGTCAGCCAGCAAAATCCTTCTTTCTATCTCCAAAAGCAGCCTACATACCATCTGTCGTGGTTGGCAGACTCCTGTTCTCTCTTTTCTTTTTCCCTTGGTGGGAGTTGATAAAGAAAAGTGTGTCCCCCTTTGAATCAGCTGTAGGCAAAGTGAGCTCCTCTGGAAATTCTTCTTCCCTGATGAACCTTGTTTCCCAGGAAGGGAAGCGAGCTTTGGGATCACAGAGTGCAGCTTAGATCCAAGCAAAGTGATATGCAGTGGGCTGTGGTTAACAGGATAGACTCTATGGCATCCTATGGCATTTCTGGATGCCACTTGTTATATGATCACAGATGAGTCATTTTAGTAGATGTATGCTTTCTTACACAGAAAGTGTAAGTGATCATCATATCTCCCTCATGGGTTATAGTAAGGACTGAATTAGATCATTCAAACCTTAGCATGGTTGCTTGACCTGTAAAAATTTGCTTTTTTTAAGCACATCAATCTAAGAATGGGCTAAGGCCAAGTATTTCCTTCAGCAGCCAAGAATAGAAACCTCAATGTCTTCCTACTTTAAAGAACTCTGGCTGTGTCATTAAGTAAACTTTCCAAGTACCTTGTCCCTCCAGCTAAGTATAATGCTTCCATTGGCTTCCCAGCCACAGAGTACTTGTTCACAAATCCAGAATCTCACAGCTAAAAAGCCCCATCAGAACTTGTGTCCTAATGGGACAAGTGGTTATTTGTGTACAGAGTGTTTCTCAGGCTAAATTTCAAGAGGCTGCTAGATTTGGAGTTGGAAGGCTTTTTAATGACAAGCTCTGTTCTCCAATCCTCTTCCTCTGGGAAATACACTGCTTAAGACACCTCAAACTTAACAGGATAAAGTTCTGGTGCATATGAAGAAGAGAACAAACTACAGTAGCCCTTGGGGACACAGGAATTAATAGCCTGGCTGTCTCTTTCCAAATATGTTTTATTCTTTCACTTTAAAGTATACAGATGAAACCTAGATTAGAAACACTGGAAATCTGCAGTTCTCCAACTGAAAAATTTTAAGCTAAAAATGTAGAGTTATCAGATTTGTTTACAAAGACCTGATTTATTTTCTGTTATAGAAATAAGATGTATTTTTCTTACATTTCCTTTGTACATCTCTTGGTTTAACATGACATTAAAAGTAAGACATTATAATGAAAGACCATAATTCTTTCAAACAGGTTTATAAGTGGCATCAATCAATTGGAATAATGAAAATAACGGGAAATAACTTAAGTGTAGAGTTCACGTTCACAGTGGAGCAATTATTCCAATAATCACTTTGCTATAAGCAGACATAATAGGAACCTCTTGCAAACCTAATTTTCTCTTTTTACCTCCCTTCTTTAGTGCAGAATCCACACCAGTCTCTTAAAGTCAAGAGTAGTCTGATTTAAACCTCCTTTGCCATTGGAGGCAAGAGACTGATTTCTTCAGTTGAGAGCCCAATACTCATCAGACTTCCCAGTGTACCAGTGCTTACCTACTTCTGCTACGAATCAATGGGCCTGGTAATTATTACAAGGTTAGTCCAAGAAAGAAATGATTTGCAAAAATGTAGATAAGATTAAAGACCCACTGGAGAGGCTTCCTGATCCAAAACTCAGTCTAACTCCGCTACCCCTCGTTACTCCATCACCTGGGTCTGTGAATATATTGTGTTTTGGAAGAGGAAATGAGCCTGCCCGAGCTCTAGTCTTATTAAGAACATCACTCATCTCCCTGATACAGTGGAGTTTCAACTTTTATTACTACCACTGACCAGTGACCAGACCTTTTGTTCAACTTTGGATTATTTATAGTAGCAGGCGAAAACATGAATAAATGCAATTTGTTGAACAGTTAAAACCGACTTTACTCTAGCTTTCCCACAAATATTTCATGGTCTGAAAGCACAAGGACAAACCAGATCAGGTTTTACTCTGCTTAGCCAACATGCAGAAATGAATGAATTATCAGGTAGCCAAAAATGGAGGATAGACAATCAAACACCCTGAATAAGTAAAAAAGCAAACTAGATCAGAAATATTCAAGATAAAATAGCCCAAGAATAACTAACATTTGACTGAATAACAGCCAGGCTACAAAGGCAGCATGATGAATTTATTGCATTGGCTGTAACACCAATAAAACACTCCCCACCAGGATAGAGGAGCTTGGGAGAAGGGAAAGCAGCCAGGTTGTGAGGCACAAAACTGCTTTTATCCACAGGCAGTGCAGTAAGAACTGGGGCAGGCTCTGTCTGCCTTTTTCTATCCTCCCTGTCTGCTTAAGTGATGATCTCGGGAGAAATGGTTCATTGTAGGCATCCCGTAGTCACAAGGCACAAACACGGGATGGGTGAAAGGAAAGACCTGAAGCTCCCCAAATAGCACTGTCGTGTTTCCAAAGCAGTTTGATCAGCAATAATAAAAGACTGGGTTTGAGCATTTGCAAGCCATTTCCCAGGCTTTGAGGGGGAGGGATTAGAGAGACAATTAGACAAAATCATCTGTGTTATCTTATTGAAAGCAAATATCTGCCTTATGTTAATGGCATTTACAGGATCCACAGAGGTAATACTAATGGAATTATAGAGGACATGTCCAGGAATGCCCAACAGGCATCTGTGATAATTCAATTAGAAGAAACTTCAGGAACCATATAATTACATGAAATTCTTAGTTTCCCCTTGTTGGACGATTTAACAAAATCTTTATTTGTCTTTTTTCGCATGAAGAAGGAAATAGAAGAATGCCTTCTTTTGAACTTGAGCCATGCCACTAAAGCAACCCTTCAATAGAATTCAACAGAGAAAACTTGATTGTCTGCTCAGATCTTTACAGAAGACACTGTTGGAGCAATTACAGAACTATATGGTTCTGGGCTTATTTTTCTCATCACATGGTGAAACAAACAGACCTCACCCTGATTTACTCCAATCAGTTCTTTTTATTTAGAAGGCACACCCAAGCTCCGGGCAGGGGCGGAGGGGGGGGGTGGACTTGATTAGGGGAATGACTTGCTCAGGGTCAGCTTACTTAAGGTCAAGATTTTACTAGTGAAAGCTGCATCTGGAAGGACACTCCCAGTGTTCCAGTTCATGACCTTGGACTTTTATCATGCTACTGTTGCAATGGAAAGTTTAAATTAGAACTAGACAGACATTGATGCCTGAAGAAGATGCTAATGATGCTGATGAGATGTTTGGCTGTATATCTCAATGTTTGCATCGTGCACAATTGAGTAACACTGACGTTCTTTATCTCTCGCTATCGTGCAATACAAGAAACTCTGAAGGATTATTTTATTTCATTTTCTGTTTTCCCCAATAACATTTTTAAAGTAACTTGTAAGAAAGCACATTTCCTATTCTTTCTAACACCCTAAAAATATTTTCCTATCTATGGTCTTAGTACTGGTTGTTTTTATAAATAGGATATTTTACTTTGACATTATTCTTCCATCCACAATTCATAGAGGATAAGTAAAGGGGGTTCTCTTCCCCAACAAAATGTTTCTGCGAGCCCAAATCTAGACCTACGATGTTGTGTGCTGTCCTGGTCTCTGCTTGCAAAGAATATTCATGCTTTAAAGGGATACGTTCACAAAGTAGATGAGGAATCTTCTGCCTGGTAATAGGAATGGAGATGAGATGCACCCATAATTTGCAGGAAAACCTCGTGTCTAACCATTCAGTGTATCAAATCTTCCTCTATCCTCTTTTGATTTTAATAAGCCTTCATTTTCTTCCCTCTCTCTTGACCAGCTGTCTTTTACTAAGAAGATTTAACTCTCTTCCAATACATATGTCAGTGCTTCATACATATTTGCATATGTATGGGAGAAAATGTAGTGCTGTAAAGTGATAGAACTGTGTGTATGCATGTGTGTGCACATGAATGTGCATGAACATGCCTACGAAGCAGGCATATCATGACCTGTATTACCCAGTAAGATGTGATCACCAACAGTTTACAGTCCCATTGTGGCTCTTGGTACTCTTCAATAATAGTCTACAAGTCGGAACAGTTTTGGATTTCCTCTATGAAGACATCAATTTCAGAACCTCAGAACTGAATTAATTTTCACTCATTCATTAATTTGTTTATTTTACATCAAACACCTATTGATCACCTGCTCTATGGAAAGCAACATGGCAGAGCCTTTGGATACAAAATTTTAAAATGATATGCGTAACATCCTAAATGTCTTATGGCCCAGGGCTTTCCTGAACAAACCCTATTCGTCTTCACTATCCTCTTTCATATTCATTATATTTGGTTCCAATGACTCTTATTCAAACATAAATTATCTCATCAAAGGACTAATATTTGCCACCATTAATTATATTTACAAATGCTTTTAGGTTCTGGCTGCACCTCCAAAAATATTGCTGAGCCCCTGCCATTCCTGGAATGAAACTATATATCTAGGAAAGCACTTTTATGAGCAAAGTTTTGTTTGGGGTGTTTTCATTCTAGCATATTTCAAAAGTGCTATTTCTATTTTATAATGTAAACACATTCTGACAACTTAACAGTGGTCCTGGGCAGGACTGCAAAGGGCAAAGCAGAGCCCTTTGCCCTCTTTTCTTTTCACATCTTTCTCCCTCCTCTCCCTCCATTTTCAACTCAAAGCATTGGATCCTTCTATTTTGTTTCTTATTACAACTGGGTTTGAATCCAAGGCCTAGCTGCTCTAGGCAAGTCATTTAAATCTACTGAGCTTAAATAAAATCAAACCAACACCAGTGCCTACAAATGGGAGGGAGTCAGTTCCTGAAAAGCAGCTGTAAAGAGCCAAGCCAATCTCAGATGCCAAAGGGCAAAGCAGAAGTCACTAACCAGCTATGGAGCAAGGCCTGTCAAAAGCTGAGTGGAGAAAAGTGTTTGAGACCCAAGTCATGGATGAATAACCAAGATGGCCTGTGGGTAGCATTGTTGATAACAGATTGTCCAAGAGCAAAAAAAAAAACCAAACCTGGCAGATGGCATTTTGCTGATTTGTTACTTCTTTTTAGGGGGATTGGTGCACCCTCCCTCTCTGAGCTGTTGCCTCAAAGCATTTGTAAAGAATGATACCTTCCTCACTGGGTTATTTTAAGATTTTGATGACACATAGGATATGAAAGTGCTTTGAAAACTGTAAAGTGCTCTACAAATGCTAATTTCTCTATTTACCCCCTTTCAAAACTGCTTGAAGCTGGCAGTTTATAGTGGGATAAGAGAAACAAATTCATGGTCAGGAGTAGATGATTGATAATGTTGAAGGAAATGCACATTTTAATGGATTGTATTCCCCTAGGTGAGTTGTTTCAACCCAGACACACAGTACATTAAAATCTTCTAAGGAACTTTGGTACTTACAAAGGCTCGGCCCTAGCTCCACAGATTCTGTACTGATTGGTCTGAGAGCAGTTTTAGCGCATCTTAAAAGGTGAAAATATCTGGCCAATTGGAGAACCACTGCCCAAGGTAAAAGTCTCACATGTTAAAATGTAGGTGGAACTTAACCAGATTCCCATTAATTTCTTCATTCAAAATATGTTCACGAGGCAGATTCTGTAATAGGCATGTATCAGAAAGTCAAAGGCAAATAATAAAGAATATCCATCTTTTAAGCTCAGCTCACAGTCCATGGAGCATATAAACATGCATGTAAGGTGTAAGTAGTTACAATCCCACTGGTAAACTCAATAGTAAGGTAAGAAAGCTACAGAAGTATGGTTCCACTCTCTGCCAGGGAATATCAGGAAGTCTTTCCAGCAAATTGAAGTTTAAGATGAGTGATGATAAACACATACAATTTTGTCAGATGTGGAATAATAATGACACCCAACATTCATTGGAAAATTAGCATTAGTCACTGTTCTGAGCACTTTACCCTGTCACTCATCTAATAGTTCCAAAAAATATAACTTTATAAAGCAAGTGTCAATATCAGTCCTGTTTTAGTATAAGGAAGTGGTTTTCTAAGTGCAGTGCCTCCAACAGTACCATCAGTCTCATCTAGAAACTTGCTAGGAATCCAGATTCTCTGACCCGACCCCAGACCTCCCCACTCAGAAGCATGGTGAGCTTCAGTAACCTGTGCTTTAATAACGTTGTGTTTCAGTTGATTCTGACACTTGCACCACATGTACATGCTTTAAAATTCCTCCATTAGGGAATCTGAAACACAGATGAGTAAATAACCTGATCATACTCACTCAGAGACTAAGTTGCCGAAAGAAGATTCAAACCCAGGCAGACTGGTTCAGAGTACCTACTGTCCATATCTATACCAACAGGGAAAAACCCTCCCATCCTGTAGGAGACTGAATTCTCCTCCTTCCCTCTCTCCTAGTTCACGTGTTGGGCCTGTAACTCTGGATGCAGATACTGATCTGCAAGCAGTATCTTTAAAAGTAAATTAAATGGTATTAGGAGGGTGGGGCCCTACTCAGATAGGTTTCTGGACTAATGTGAAGAGAGAGAGGGAGAGATTTTTCTCTCTGTCCTTGTCATATGGAATACAATGGGATGGTGGCTGTCTGCAAATTGGGAAGAGAGCCTTCTCCAGATAACAAATCCTGCTCACCCTTGACCTTGGACTTTTTGGTCTCTGGAAGTATTAGTTAAACCACACAGTCTATGACATTTTGTTAGCAAAGTGTGAACACGATATTGCACTTTTTGCCTGACTTTTTAAGGGAAATTTGACATAGCACAAAACCAGTAGAGAGGGTAATATCTGATACTATTTAGTCATCACCAGGAAGAGGGAAGAACATATGCAAAAGGACAGAGGAGAAAGCGTGAAGCACAGAATGAACAAGATGGACAGTGAGGGTGAAGGGCCCATGCAGAATTGAAAGGCTGTGAAAACAGGCATTGGAGGCAAACTCTATAGGCCCTTATATGCAAGGGAAGGTTTTTTTTTTATTTTTTATATAAGTTTTGAAAATCAACAGAAGGAGTTTAAGCAGATAAAATTTTCATTTTGAGACAACAACAATTAGAGGGAAAATAGATATAAATATGGCAATGAGAGTGAGTAAATTGTTAGATTATAATACTGCTGTGTGATTCCAGATTCAAAGCAAGGAAAATGAACTAAAGTCATAAGATATTTGGGTCTAAAGGCTAAAAATAAGATGCATTGGGGTTGGGACGTCTATGGAAAACTTATATAGAAATATCTACTTATACCTTAAATATAAACAAACATATGTATAGATTCCTATGAGCATGAATGGAGAAGTTGCTTAAAATATGAATTAACCAGTTAACATTCCTTTCTCAGGGCAGTGAAACTGGAAAGGGGAAGAAGAAATAATTACTATTCCCTTATGTCTCTGTATTGTTTTACTTATTGCAATGAGCATGCAGTGCCTATTAAATTTTTTAACAAATCCAATAATGCTGGTGCGTGCACACATACACAGCAGTTGTGGAGCTCAGGGATGAGGTCTTGGATAGAGATGTAAACTGGAAGACATTGCTGTATGGGCCATCATCAACACTATGGGATTTCAGGAACCTTTAGAATGAGGAGAAAAGTCTTCCAAGGATGGCTGTTTATAGGGCAAGCAAAAGAAAACAGATGGGCTTCGAAGGACAAACCAGAGAAAGGACATCAGAAAAGAATTCAGACTCCTGAGGAAGATTGTCTCCTCAGTTCCTCTTGAAACATGATAATCAATCAATCAACCGTGGCTGAATGACAGCAAAACATAAAAGATATGTTTTAGGGAGTTATAACAATATCACATGCTGTACAAATTCAGGTTAACCCTGCAAAATGCCTTTTATGTTTGGCAATCAGGAGGTTTCTGAAAGTCAAAACTAAGCGGGGCCATTTTCATTTTTATTTTATCCCCTGTTAGGCATGACTTATGCCTGACATCTCCCTTCCTAATCCTGTAAAGGAACAGATACTCATAGATACACAGGCACACACAGGTATGTGCACGAATGTACACACACACACACAGACACACACACCATAGACATCCTATACAGCAGCTTCATGTGGATGCTGTATTTTTAACCCTGAGGTAATATTTTATGAAAGGGAAAAAATCCTTGTGATGTTTCACTCATTGCAAGAATGGAGTGGGAACGAGGGAAGCAATGTAAAGATCTTCTACCTATATTATATTTTATTGCTCCCAAAAGGTTGCGATCATAAACTTTAAACCTTGGCAGCAGGTTAATTCTCTTTGAGAGAGGAATTGTAGGCCAGATTTGAGGAAAATCAATGACCTATTTGCAACCAGGTGATGGTTTTGGTTTCCAACTTTGGCCGCCCACACGAGAGCACTTTTTGTTTGACTTTTTAAGGGCAACTTTGCACAGCACGAGACCAGCAGAGAGTGATTATCTAACAGTGTTTGGTCATCAACTGCTTTTGAACTTCAAGTCACATAGATGGGAGGGGCCGGCATCCCTCCCAAAATGTCCCAGGCAAGCTGGAATTGAAGGATATTTTTAAGAATTCATTTTCATATTTAGTAACTCACAGCATCTGATGTATATTTCCTTTGCATTCAAGTAGAGCCCGTCATGGTACAGCTAAAGTCTTTCTCAAATCCTTCTTCAGTGATGATGCAGAAAAGGTAGACAGCTGTTGAAGGGTGAAAAGACCTTCTCTGAATTCTAATTTTAAAAATTTTATTTAGGTTGAGAAATTTAAGATTCAGCCATGTCCCAAGATTGTTTTTTTTCATGTCATAGAAAAGCAAGGTTGAAAAGAATTGATGTCTTGTTTTAATAACACACTTGATTCTAGAATGCAGCAAAGCCTTTTACCCCTTCTTCTACGCAAACAATGCAACAATAGACACTGATGAGTCTATACGTGACATACATGGGGAATTCATCCATTTTTGGCCATGTTCACAGTCACCATCTGAGTTGCAACCAACAAGCATCATGTTTTGTCTGGTCCATTGTTCTCACCTGGTCTCTACTTTCACCCTTGGTATCCTAGAGCTGATTCTAAGAGTAGTGGCCAGGGTGCCATGTCACACTCAGATGAAATATCTAGATTTCCTCTAGGAGCTTAAGAACCTTGCAGAATCTGTTCATCACTGCCTCAATAAACTCATCTCTTTCTTCTCTCCAAGTCACGACTCCATAGCCACTCTTACCTCTTTGCCATTCCTGTAGCAACGAAAGCAAACTTTTCCTGCACTCAGTCTTCTCTTGGCTTGGCATGCTTTTGTCCTATAAATACCTTATTAGGGCCATCCCTCACTTGCCTCAAGTCTTAGCTCGATGCACATTTTATTTGGATTCTCTCTGTGTAACAGCATACTCCACTGCTGCTTTCTTTCCCATGCTCTCTCTGCATTACTTCTGTGGCACTTATTACCACTGAATGTATCATATCTTTATTTATTAATATGTTTACAATGAGTACTCTGCACCAGACTATAAACACAATGAAAGTAAAGAAATACTCCATTAATGCTTTACCATACAGTAATTACTCAATATTTTATGGGGAATAAAATAAAGTTTTTTTAGTCCTCATGGTTTATGAGACAGGCACTGAATGAAACTTTGACATTCAAGAGTTGTAAAGGGCTAAACTTAGGCTATAAGGCATCCATACTCGTGCTTCATTTTCTTCTAATGTCCTTTTTTTGATTAAGATGGGCTTGAAGCATTCTTCAGGCAATCTCAACTTCATCAGCTGTATAAAGGACTGTTTCTGTAATGAAAAAGACTGTGGAAAGTTTCTCCAGTTGTCTCTTGAGACTTTGAAATGAATTCTTGCCTGTCATTGGAATTCAAAGATTCTGTAGTATACCGCTTGGCTTCCTGCACAGCAACAAGCGTGTTGCCTTACATGCAGTTGGTTGTCATTAAAATTTTTTACTTGAAGAGTAAAAGTTGCTGAATATTTGGCTGGTTGATGTATCCCAAAACCCAGGTCATGTGTTAGGCTTTTGTGGTTGAATCTGGACTGGGTTCTGATCAAAGCACACTGGGATGAGGTGGAATCCATGTTATAATCTGCATGGTCTGGTATCAGACCACCTTAATTAGTATTTTGTTGATTGAAGCGATATTTTGAATCTCTTTTAATGTTAGGTACCAAGGATAAAATGATGAGCCAAAGCAAGCAATGTTTCAGACTTCACAGAACTTGTAGACTACCAGGAAAGATGCATTTTGATCAATAATTCAAAAAATACGCAAAATCATAATTTAAAAATACCATGGAGGCATGACAGGTGACTATCATGGAGAAGTTCAAGGACAATTTCCTCAAAGGCTTGATGGTGGAACTGCTTGCTGTGGGTTAAGAGATTGGTAGGTAAGTAGAGCCCCAAGCTGCTATAACCTCAGAAGCCAACGCTCTGTGATTCATGGGCCTAGATTTGCACAAGAACTTATAGGATCTTTTGAGTGATGCATGGAGCAATGTTGAATGTATGAGGATCCAGACAATTCATAGCTACAGATTCATTTTCCTCATTTGAAGTGCTTAAGTAATGCATAAATCATATAATTTCAGGAGAAAGTCTGGAAATGAATTTTACATGCTCCATAGCTAACTGCCTTGGGATGCCATTGATGTGCGTGAGGTCACCTAGGGATAGAGTATGTAATAAGAAGTAAGAAAGGCCCAGCACTGGGACTTGAGAAGCTCTAGCACTTTATGGCTTGATGTCAGAGCATTAGTATACAAGGAGTGACTGTAGAGACAACAGAGGAATGGTCTCAAGAAAGAAGCAATGATCAATGGTGTCAAATGAATTTACACAAATGGGCTGTGAACACCAAATACTTGATTCTCCCTAATAAAGGATGTTAGGAAGTTATAATTACTTTTAATTGAATCTCAAGCTACAACCTGAAGCATTCTCCTTTCTTCCTCATTACAAATTTAATGGGGTTAAAATATAGGAAATTTACAAAGAAGCACATTAACCCAAGAGAAAGAAGTCAAGGACTGACAGAGTCAGATGGGCTTTGTTCCCTCAAACTCACAGCACAAAGAGCCCTTGACAGCATCTTCCCCTTAGATGGTAACTAGTCTTCAAGAGAGCCTTCAGTGATCCATAGTTTCTGGTATTCAGACACTTGTGTAGTCTTCTCTTGCAGTATGCAGGTGTTGGTTCCCTGACCAATAAATGGAGAAAAAGTACTGGGGTGTGATGCCCCAGGATAGGTCATAAAAGTCACCCCAGTATCTTAACTCCTGTCTTTTGACACATCCATCTTAGAGGGAACCATATTCCATGTGTGAGGACACTTGAACTACCCTGAGGGGAGGAAGTCCATGTTAGCAGCACAAGATCAACCTTCCAGACTTGAAGCTAAATCTTCTCTCCTCACTCAAACCTTCAGATGCCTGTAGCTCCTCACAACCTCCTAAGACATCCAGCCTCCCAAGAGACCCAGAACCAGAACCATACAATGCCTCATCCACAGAGATAATTTGAGGTAGCAAATCCTTATTGTCATTTTTAGCCATTGAGGCCAGGCATAGCTTGTTGTGCAGTGGTAGGTTGCTAGTATGTCCTTTGAAAACAGAAGGTCCAGGCAGTGGTGCTTTCCTTTTCCTAACTGCCAATCAACAAATATTTGCATAGCTGAATCTTTGCATACGTCTTTCAAATAATAATCCAGGTGTAGACTTGCCACATAAAAGATGCAGAGTTCTAATGTTCTATGGCTGAGACTTGCATGCGTTATCAGCATTGTCCTAGAAATGTGTCTTTATGCCATTGCGACTCTTACCCCATTCACACCCTAGTCTGAAGAACCATACCATTATGTTCTGTGTGGAAACAGCTAAACTGGAACAGATGTAATTGAAGAACATGGTGGACTCTCTAATGATTGTAGGAAGCAGAGAGTGCTCTGAACATGGGCTGACTTTAGAAGATCATCTCTGTAAATAAATGAGAAAGATTTGTATGAAGGATACTCGATGTGGCTACATTGACATAAGAGACTTCATACACTGACAGATGTATTTGATGTGGGAGATAAAAACATACTGATAGATGAAAATTCATTCTGTAGCTAAGAGACATGTGGAGAAAAGAGAAAAGAGGTGAGAGTAAAAGAAACAAAACCCCCAAAGCAATAGATAATACCTATGGTGTT
Organism: Cavia porcellus; assembly: GCF_034190915.1. Lineage (NCBI taxonomy): Eukaryota > Metazoa > Chordata > Mammalia > Rodentia > Caviidae > Cavia > Cavia porcellus. The sequence goes on along the minus strand of NW_026947512.1, from coordinate 8,994,537 downwards.
AGAGAGTTAGCGGAAGGCACACTGAGCACAGCTAATGTTCCCCCCTGAGCAAGCTGCTCCTGTTTATGGGAAGGGAGCTATAAAGTTCCAGCAGCAGCAGCATCAAGCTTTTCAAAGGCCTATTTATAGAATGCTCCTGATAATGCCCCAAGAGTTGTTAGATCTGAATTAAAAACTCCAGGTCTCTAGCCCCCCTACCCTTTTTCTAAATAAAGCGTTATTGATTTACTAATGCATTCATATCCTGCTCCAAATAACCCTAAAGAAGAAGAAAGATCCTACCCAGGGCCCAAGTGGCTAATGACTTGAAAAACCCCAAGATCACAGGTGGACAGGTAAGCAGAAGACAGACTCTGAGACAACACTGAGCCTTCGGCACAAGAAGGAATCATATGGGGTCTGAAAAGAAGCATTTAAGGGAAAGAGCAGAGCTCCTGAAAATAAATCCTTCCATAGGACTCCATGGGCATATGAAAGGACCCTGTGGCCAGCAGGGCCCAGGTAAGGAACGGAGATTGGTCAGAAGACTACGGCTCAACAAAGGTCTCTTGGATGCATGGCAAGGACTTCCCTTGATTCCAATTCCAGATCTGCCATTGATCAACTGCTTAGTCTTCACCTGTGACCTTACTCTGGATTCTTCGGCTTCGTCTGTGAGAGAAGGCCTTCCTAGGCTATGAATCCACAATTCCAGGTGTCACTCATATCCCAGCCATGTGCCTGGGATTCTTCTCCACCTATGATATTTATAGATTTTTCTCTGGTTGTTTTCCCTTCTCTGTTTTCTCATGAAGACTTGTTTCCAGGGATGAGAGTTGGACTTCCAGTGAAAGAGGAGGATGAGGACACGAAGACAGAGGAGAAAGAAGAGGCTGAGTGAGGTGGGGAGGCAGGCAAAGCACAAGGGAGACATAGTTAAGCACGGGGAAAGAGAAGCGGGTGGGAGCTGCCAGTCATCCCATGCTGCAGAGCCATCAGGACCGGGGCGCATAGAACCTGACAGGCACAGCCTGGAGGCTGCACCCGGGAAGTCCACTCTGGCAACGAGGTGCCGGCAGCCTGAGAAACTGCTTCATCTCTGAGCCCTTGATTTCCTCATGCATAATAAGCAAATAAGAGTAGAGCACAGTGCTTTTATTGTCTTGTGCATCAAATGGGACAGTGTGTGCGATGCCATAAGAATAACATCTAACACCCTCGTACTACTCGGTAGGTGTCACCCACAGACAGTAAAATGTCTTTTTGGTGTAGACACTGGAAGGATGATGTGGGTTTTGCAGAAGTGCAGTGATGCTGTGGAGTGAGAGGTCAGGGCGGGGGATCTGTGATGGCAAATCGTTTAGAGCATCAGTGATAACAACCAGCTTACTGTGGCACGCGTGCCGTGGGTTCGCCATCACAGGTTGATTAAGTTAAAGAACAACATTGATGGACAGTTTGGGGAAGGGTAGCTCTCTGTGTGAAAATAATTTAAAAATGAGAATGGAAGATAAGTACATTATGAAGTGTGCTTAACTTTTCCCTGACTCCTTATCTCTGACAGGGCAGCAGTTTTACCCACTCTTGAAAACTGCCTTTCAAAGGAAGGCTTTCTGGAGACTGATGCCAAGAACAAGATACATTTCTATTGGTCCTTCCTCTTTCTATTCCATATTACATTCCTACCATAGCCTCTGGTATTTGGGCCCTGGCAAGGGGATTTTACTCTTCACGCATTCTGTGGCATTTGGAAATGTTGTACATGGTCAAATGTGCCTTTATTTTTTCTTTGCCTTCTTTTCTTAGATATATTCACTACACCTTTACAACTGAGCTGTATCACCAAGAGGGAGGCTTTATAATTATTTGAGGAATTAACAGATATAACATAAGCAGTGGCAGAGCCCTGTATATGATCCTGAAGATTATGTTCAGGTTAGCCACAGAAGATGCCATTCATTTAGACTACAGTGTGAATGGCACCTCTTGGTGTTATACAGACGATCTGAATTATAGTATGTCGGGGTACTCAGGGGAGCAGACAGTTTTAAATGAGGATATTCAAACAAACAAAACAAAACAAATCAAAAAGACCCAACAGAAGTGAGAGCATCTTTAACTGAAATTTCTGAGGAAAGCAGCACAGAAAGCATATGGGTAACTGCTCCCGAGGCTGTGTACCAGCTGGGAGGGTAGCAGGGCAATTGCAGGCTTTGGGCAGCTCATTTGGGCTGAGCAAGGATGGATGGGGAGAGAGGAAGCCCCATCCTGCCAAATCACCCGTGCGCGCTCAGGGTCCGCCTCGACTGTCCCAGAGGGCCACCTGGCCAAGGGCTGCACAGCACTGCCGAGCTGGCAGGACATCAAGGCTGGTGGGGCAGGCGATAGCTGAAGGGGCAACGTTTGTGAGTGAACGTGATGAACTGTTTCTGTTTGTTTAGACTAAAGCCCAGCTCCACCTCACACAAGTGGAGCACACAAGTGTGAAAAGCTGAGCTGGCTGGGAACGGAAGTGTCTGACCCTGACAGGCTGTGTGGACGGGTAGCTGGCGCTGTCGAGTAAGAGTAGCCGAGACGCATATCTGCTCAAGAGTCTCATGCAGGGCAAAAAGTGAAGACAGAAGAGCACTGCTAATAATTTACCTCCTTTTTTAATTAGAAAAAAAATTTCGTTGCAATCACCAAAGCAGCATATTACTTTGTAAAAAATACAGAAACATAAAATCATAAGGAAAATAGAAATAATCCATAATTACAGAATTTGGCAACAATTATTAATATAAATTCCTATGCAATGCATGTCTCTCAGGAGGGCCCACATTCTGCAGACATTTCCTGATTCACTCAGCGGCGCAGGTGTGCGTGAGGGGTGGGGGAGGGGCTGGGGGAGGGCGGGGCCCCTTTTTATTATTACTGCGGGAGAAAAATTGAAATAGCTAATTAGTGACTTGTTCAAAGTCAGCGAAATTTATGATGACAGTGTCTTCTATCCTCTGCTTCTGGTCTCTAAAAATAAAAATAACCAAAAGAATTAGTTGTCTGGTGCTTTTCAAGTCTTAAAAAACCTTTCCCTGTGGTAAAATTCAAGTATGCATTATTCACCGAGGTTCTGGGGAAGAAGCAGCCACGACTTAAGAGAAGAAAGAGGTGGAAGACCAGGAGGCAGGACTGTGGACCCCGTCACTCATGTAGACCCACACTTTGCCCAAAATCTTCCAGTATAAGACACAGGATGAAAATACTGCACCCCATAATGGTATGGCATGTGGCTGAGCATGTACATGAACAAGTGTAAATACAGGAATGTGTACACCACTTATAGGAACCGGTGAATTCCGGACCTGTGCTGTCCGTTATGGGACACTCATAGGTACAGGTATTGTGCACTTAATATGCAGCTAATATGAAATGAATTTGTAAAATGTTATTTGCTGTTAGCTAAATACAAAAGCATACTCAATTCAGATGTTTGAAAACTTTAAAATATTTTTTGCAACAACTGTGGTATGGAAATCTAATTTTAAAATACAAATTGTTTGAAATCTAAATAGAGAATCTTTCTCATGAAAACACAGCATCTAAATTTGAGATGTGCTGTATAAATATCAACTCTCCACAAGAATGTAAACATTATGTGCTGCGAGCATGTACTAATAAAGAAGATGATCTGGAAAAAAAAACATGGAAATGTGCTTATAGGTATAAAATACACACCAAATCTCAAGCTCTTTGTGAACAATTTCTCAGTAATAATTTTCTTATCTTAACTATGAAAATATTTTGGATTGATCAAGACAAATAAATATTATTAAAATTAGGTGGAATTTTTTACAACTTACTATAACTCATGATTATTAAAAAAAGTCATGTGGGTTTACTTTATTAAATAGTCTGAATATGTCTGCATACAAGTCTCAGTAATGGCCACTGAGCTGTGATGCTGGGGCCCGTATTACAATCATAGCTTAGATGTTCCTCACATGTTTGTCTAGAATCATGGTTTGGGCACAGCATAGGTGTAGGAGTTATAACAACTAGGATTTCAATGTTGACTGCATTGCCGTAACTTTCTTCTTTAACATCTTTCTTTTGTACTTTGTAATAATTTAAATCCCATGAAAAAGTCTTGACAAGACGATGAGAAACTCTACTGCGCCCTTCACCTAGAGACCCCATGCACATTGCACAACTGATCCATTAATGTCCCCTGTGATGAAAGAGCCAATCCAGAATTAGGCATTATGTCTCTCACTGTCAATCATTTTGAAATAATTAGTTCTTCCATCTTTGGATCTCCATAACCTTAATATTGTAAGCTCCCAGGGTTGTTATTTTGCAGGATTTCCCTTAATTTAGCTTTGTCTGATGTTTCCTCATGTTGAGATTCAAGTTGTGAATCCTGCACAGGTGTGAGGATGTCACAGTAGTGAGGATGTCACCTCACTGAGTCCTACCAGGTACACATGATTTGTGTTTGCTTTATCCCTACAGATGTTAATTCTGACCACTTGAATAAAATGATGACTGTTCTTGGTATCATTACTAAGAATTTTGAGGCAGATACTTGGAAAGTATGAAATGCCTTATTCTTCATCAACTTTTGCCCCTTGGTTTGCCACTGGTTTATTTTTCTTGTCTAAATTGGTTTTGAACATGACATTTGTTAAATTATTTTCTAATTCTATCATTATTTCTATAGGTATTAGTTGGTACTCTGTTATAAAAAAAGGTTATCTATTTATCTATCTATATGTCTACACAGAAGCAAAATCAGATACTTGGGAGATACAAAGTATCTTATGTATTTTCATTTTATTCAGTGGAATATAAACTATTATTTTTTTGTCCTAAAGTTCACGAGGGGCATCTTTAAAGACACCCTGTGTCCTTTTGTTGCGTTGCCATTATTTGTTGGGTATTCATTTCTTTTTATGATGTAGTGTGATGGAGCTAGCTTGTCCACTGTTAAATTTGTGAGCATCATGTGGGTTGCAAAGAATCAAGCATGGAAAGAGTATTTCCTTAATAGAGATTGGCAAATATGTAGTACAATCAGAGCAGGGTCCCCCCCAGACCTGGTTTCACTGTGTCAGCCACAAAACGATGTTCAAGGCTCATCTTATACTTTAACTACCACAGAGAAGGAATCATCCATTTGTCCCAGGAGCCCTGATTTCTTTCAGTAGAGAATAACACACAGAATTCCAGATTCTAAAGCTAGGTGAGTACTTCTGAGTGGATGGAATTAGGAAAGACTGTGTAGTGTGTGTGTGTGTGTGTGTGTGTGTGTGTGTGTGTGAGTGTGTCTGCTCATCAGGAAAAGATATGCATATGTGCATGAATATGCATGAATTTGCCTTAACTTTAAATCAGCATTTCATTTTGCAATACTTTTAGACTTACAGAAAAGTTAGAAAGAGTACAGGATTCCTGGGTACTCTTTCTCCAGCTTCCCCTGTGTTAATATTTTACATATTCATGCTAAATTTGTTGAAACTAAGAAATTGACATTAGTACATTACTATTAACTAAATTACAAGCTGCATTTGATCTTTACTAGTTTTTCTATTAGTATCCTTTTCACTACCAGAATCCAACCCAGAAAATTGTATTGCATATAGTACATGGACACACATAGCATTTTTACTGACCATGTCTGTTTGTTCACTTATCTATCCTCCCAGCCCCTTCTCAATCTCCTTTGTCTGCCTGTATGGTTGCCCTTCATTTATTACAACATGAAATGTCACTTGACATTGCCAAAGTTTTGTTCGGACAAAATAACCTTTCTCCTCTTGCTAATGGAAAACCATTAAGTAAAATGATTGACTTTTTCTTAAGTAAATTCCATTATTCACCAAGTTTAAGAAACAAAATATTTGATATAGGCTGAAAATATTCCAAGTTTTGATCAAAAAAATTCCCAGATTTGAGCCTCAGTTATCACAGAGGTATGAAAGTCTTGGTCACTGTAGTGCTTTTTTCTAATGGAATTTTGAGTAACAGAGCTTCCTAGGAGAGATTTTGTGTGTATGTGTGTGTGTGTGTGTGTGTGTGTGTGTGTGTGTGTCCTTTTTGAGACAGGGTCTTGCTATGCAATTCAGGCTGGCCTTGAGCTAACTTTGTAGCCCAGGCTGATCTCAAACTTGCAACAATCCTCCTGCCTCAGGCTCCTGAGTGCTGCGATTATAGGCATGCACTACCATATCCAGCTTCCTAGAAGAAAATTTTAACAAAAGTTTTCAGACAGCTTTCTTTCAGATTAAACACTACCTTCTAGTCTTTCCTCTATTTTAGCCTTCTTTCATTTTTCGTATAAGTTAAACGCAGTATTCCTTGTTAAATACATTTGTAAAAATTTATTAACTTTCCTAAAAGGAAGAAAAAAAGGAAACTGTTAACACGTTGTATAAAGGGTTCCATTTGTCAAAAATAACTTAGGAATTCAGTAGCAATCAGAGTCAGAATTCAGTCAGATTCTCTAGAAATATTCTAGTTTTTCACTGGGGCATCATATATTTTTGTGTGAGACCACCAGACACTACCCAAATCAATGAGTTCTATGCTAGTCTATAGTCACATTTCTTGAGGGGAATTTAGTTTACAGAACTGAACAAGAACACAACAAACCAAATTAACAACAATATAGTAACTGCATAAACTAAACATGATCTATATATGTAAAATTTGCACCACAAGACAACACTGAAGTCACAAAGTGAAGCATCCCTTGGTTTTGCTCTACCATCTAGAGTAGGGATTTCTAGGATCTGGGCAGTGTAATGAGGGCTTTGCATTCTCACCCAGGACTGCATAACAACAGGACTGAGAGCCTTCAGTAACCTCTTCTGGGATGCTGATTTTGGGGTATGAATACCTTCTGGTAACTTGCCATGATTAATGTAATTGGTTGCTAATATATGAGCTCTCGTTTTCTCTAAAAATCAATCTAAAGGAAGTGGAGTGAATTGGCTCAAGAACTAAAGAGAGAGCTCAGATTGATGGATCGGCTTGCTTCCATCAGTAGGTCTTTGCAAACCACCAGGGGGATTCAGACCATTCTTTCTGAAATGATGTCTTGAGGCCAGCAATCTCAGCTGGCTGGCTGTGATCTTTCTGGTAAACTTCCAAACTGCCTTCTGCCATCACATCTCCCCATCGCAGAGTCCTTCCTGTTATACTCCTTTGTGTCCTCACCCTGACCTCCACTGTTCACCAAAGCCTTCCACCAGTACCAGCCAGGGGAGGAAGAGGGAGAGTCACTGTCAGGAAAGAAAGAAAGAAAAAAAAAAGAAACAAGCATTTAGGAATGCGTTTCTCGAACCACATTACAAAAAGGGATAATGATTCTTTCCTAGTGCACTTATTGACATTCATTGAACAGCATATAGTTTATTTTAGCTGGCGTTTGTGATGTAGCATCTATATTTAATTTTGCAAGCTGTCAGGCAACTTATCTATTTACAAACACAGTCCCGGAAACAATGTGTTTTCTGGTCACATCTGCATCTGTAACATCTCAGGAGCTCTGTGCTGTTTGGCACCGTTTGGGGCATTATCATTTTACATCCTGGTTGATGCCAAAGCCCAAATAGGGCAGAGCCTGGGCTAAAAGTTCAGATTCAATGACAGTCCTGGCAGAAAGCCAATAGCAAGAGAAACATTGAGGACTGCAGGTCAGAATGGAGAGTGGCTTGTCAGAGCCACCTCAGTTCTGCAGCCTGCATTGTGATGAGCAATTTCCATGTGATTGGCTCAGGTTTGTTTTAGCTTTAAAGGTCTTAAACTATTCAGTGTGTATACAGAGGCTGTGCTGGAAAATGAGCTGGGCCTTAGCAATGGAAGCCAGATCGCTAGGAAGAGGAGGGAACAGAGAATGGCTCCTCTCTGGAATATGGAAGTAGCTGTCAGCAAAGGGTGTGGAATGGATGGCTAAGTCAGGAGCTGGACTAAGAGAGGGTGGCTGAGCATGCCCACAGGTTGAGCCAAATAGCACGGTTCATGCAGTCTTGTTAGCAGAAAGTCTAGCTCCTTGGCCAGAATACTTGAAGAGGAACTCTAGGTGTCAGTGGGGCTCAAAATCAGACAAAGGGCAGGAAATTCTTGGAGGTCACAAGAAATAGGGGAGCTGACAGCATGAGGAGCCAGCAAAGGTAAAAGCCCCTTATGGTTTGGATGGATATATGGAGATTGGACAGAAAGGAGGGGTCAAAGGGAACTGGGGCACAGTCCTAGCTGGGCTTCAGGGTATGATGTATGGACGCTAATTCAGGGGCACACAAGGAACCAGCAATCGTGGGCTTTTCAATAGAATCAGTCTGGGAGACTGTGCCAGACCTTAAAGTCTTTGAAACAGCACAGGTGTAACATCTGTCTTCTCATGGGGCACTATTGACTGGCCATCGAAGCAGGAGCCACAAAATTTTCAGTGAGCAGGAGTCCTAAATACTTTCAACCATTCTGGGGAAAAGTTTTTAGGTGAATCTGATTGTACACTCTAAGATTTTAGACTTTTCCTCAACACATAGCAATTTTTTTAGTGAGAGGCACCTTCAGGAACCTGGAATAACCTCACTTGTCTGCAGCTCCTCTATGACTATTTAGGTTTGGAGATGGTTTACACTGTTTTAAGAATTTCTCGGATGATCATTACTGGTTCCTCTGCTCCTGAGTTTCTCCTCTATGAAACGGGCAAAGCTTTACTGGAGATAAGATGCTCCTTAGCTTTCACTGGGGTCAGATCCAGATAAGACCAGCATAAGCTGAAAATATCATGTTGGACATCCATATAAGATACAACCTACCGAGCATCACAGCTGAGCAACAGAGTACAGTGTAGAATGTTGGTTGCTTTCTTTTGTCATGTCTTTGCCCAGCAGCAAGAGAGAGTATCATGATGTATTTCACTATTCTGGGACAAAATCAAAGTTCAAAGTTCAGTTCAAATGGGCTGAGGGTATAGTTTAGGGGTAGAGAGCATGTCTAGCATGCCAAAGGCCCTGGGTTCAATTCTTAAAATGAAAAAAAAAAAAAAGTTTACATTGTACTGACTGCCTATAGTTTTTGCAACATAGTAAAGTCAAAATTTCCATAAAGAAGTATAAACTTGAGCCATTTTTAGGAAAATGAGGCACCTTGAGACCACAATGTTAAGTGCAATATATCAGACACTCAAACTTAAATAATGCATGATTTTTTCTTATATGAGAAACCCAAATTACAAATAATGAATGAAATAAGAGATAGATAATGAAAATAGGGAGATAGATTTTGTGTAAATGAGAAGGAGAAGGGAAAGGGATAGAAACAGAATTGAGATGTTATATGAATGTACCAATGCCTGAAGAGGAGTGTAATCATTATATACTATTGACACGTCCCAGTACAAAATAGTGAAAAAAAATCATAGGTCAGGGATCGAGGGCAACAAGGTCAACTTCATAGAATTTTGTGAGCATCCATTATTTAATTCTGGGAAAGTGTCTGGAATATACTAATAAATACCTAACTATGTGAGAAGTGATTATAATGGTAGCGCTATAACTCATAAGCTTTATGTTTTGAGAAGTTCAATATTTCACAGACATACAGGAGGGAGACAGAGAGCGAGAGAGAAACCCAACTGCATCCTGGTTTGTCCTGAATCAGCTGTTGGACATTAAATAACTCATTGTACCCTTATGGCTATGGTTTTCCACCTGTGTACAATGTGAAGATGATTTTATCAATGACTCTCAAAGACAGTTTATAAAAATCTCCAGGTAGTTTTAAAAATATTCCAACCCAAGCTCCACCATGTTTCTCTTTCCTTACTCCCTATTTCCATTCATTCTCTGCCTCCCCCACACCCTTGGCCAGTTAGAATCACTGACCAGGTTACTCCTTGGTAAAAAGTAGTTGTGGACCAAAGGTTGTTGAAAGAGAAAATAACCATGTTATCAACACAGAGCCTAACTTCAAAGGATTTCTTGGAGCAAAATTAGTCTGACAGATGTGATGGACAGTTGTAGACTCAGAGAGGACAGGCAGAACTGAAGACAATTGCAAGATCCAGTGCCAGACACTTGGGGAATCAAGTGACCACAGAATGAGGGCAAAGAGACCTGGATTACACCCACTGCCACCGTCACTTACTGTAGAGGTCACTTGGAGAGACCTTCAGGGACATTCACTCAGGACTGCACAATTTTTAGTAGTCTTTAACCTCACAGGCTTCAATTTTCTTACCTGTAAACAATGTCAGTCACAAACAGGAAAACCCACTGCTGGTGAGGCTGTGTCTATAGATGGTATCTCACAGCAACCTGTACTGAGAAAGAGGGAGAGTAACAGTGAGCCCATTCAGACACTCATGAAACACTCATCACAGGTGAGGAACTTTTTAAAGGCTTTACAGGTATTAACTCTTTTAATCCCCCTAACTCTGGGAGGCAGCAGGACTGCCATAGACCTTCTTTGAAGTCCATTCTCATAACTACTCCACTTTGGAGCAGCTGATGGGAGGCCTGGTTCTCAGGCCACAGGGGCTGCTGGAATTGATTAAAGAGGGAGGATGATGGAAAGAGTTTTAGAGAAGTGGTTTTGATCTGCATGGAGATGAGGTTTGGAAGACTTGGAAATGTGTAATGTTTTCTTTTAAGGTCCCATTTGATCAGCAGTGCCATCTTTCTTTCTGAAAACTCCTTGAACTTGTGTGAGGCTTTGGAGAAAAGAGGTGTCCCTGACCTATGTGCTCTGACCCTGGCTTCATCATTGTAGGCACTGGGCCAGCCTGTCAGTTAGCTTGTCTGGCCAAGACAAGGCCAAGGACACCCAGTGGACAAATATGAAGCCCCAGCAAATGACAGATGACTTTGTCCTTCACAAGTGAAAGGCTGGTTATCACATAGAGGAACATAAATTTGGAGCTCCCAAGCAATGGAAACTATAAGATCTAATGTCACTAAAGCTGTAGGTGATGTGCATGGTGTACGTGAGCGTTTTTAAACTTATTGAAGCATTCTCAAGTTCTGTGCTTTGCTCCTGCCACATGATGGTAAGAGTCCTATGTGTCCTGTCCACCAAATTTGTTCCCACCACTGAGGACAGTCCTTGTGCTTGGACACTGCTTAATAACTGATTGACCATTTGATGGATAGAGGTGAATGAAAAGAAGAAAAGTTAGATTACTGGTCTCAGAATCAGAATATTTGAGTTTCAATTCTGCTTGCTCATGGAGTGGCCACCAGAGAGCCCCTTTGCCTCTCTGAGCCTCCCCTCTAAAAGCTCTCAAATTAATGTAAGAATATGTAGTAAACAGTAATTACAATTAGAATTCTTCTTTGCATAAATAATCATTAATGTTGTTGCCCTGATTCGGTGCAGTGAGGCTATCCATATCCTCACCGATTTTAAGTCATTTCCTGAGTACCAGTGGGGTAATAAATGAGTCAAATGCAGCTTGCTGGTTCCATGCCAGTCCTGGCTCTGAAGCTGAAGGTCATGTCATGGGACCTGAGGAGGACAGTGGCCATCGAAGTGCCACACCTGCATGGCCCATATAAGGAAGGGTGGGAGCTATGGGTGCTCAGTGGGGTGCAACTGGAGCCTTCAGAGGGAAAGTGACATGCTCTGTTGGCAATGGCAGGCCATTCCAACACAGGGAAGGACCTCATCATGAATCGGAGCTGGTGGTGCCCCCCCCCATCTACCTGGATCTTAAATACATCCTATCATTTATAGTTACCCTTTCTTCCTGGGAAAAGCAAGTTTTGCATCAAGATAAGAGCAAGTAACATTTCCATGATTTTTTAAAACACTGATACCCTTAGATTTATTCAAGAAAACATCTCCTCAACAGAGCTGGCCAATTAACCACTTAAATGGCTTGAAAACTTATTTAATGTCACTGCCTAATCACTTTATGAAATGTCACTGCTCCAGCGGGCAGGAATTTCTGCTTCATACCTCACTTCTCTTATGCTTCACTCTTTCTGAAACACAGCACTGGCTTCCAAAGAAGACTGAAATCCTAATGTCATATCCTAATGTTTATGTAGAATTATGAATCTTCTGCATGGAGCATGATTCTGGGTACCATTTCACCTCCTAAATCATCTAACTGGTAACTGAAGAGAGGGTCCCAAAGGGGAGTCCCTTGCCTAATGACATTAGTTTATAGGAAGCAAAGCACTGCTTTTCATGTCTCTAAGTCATGCAGCTTGTGCAAGGAAGAGCAGCTAGACCTGGACCTGCTACCATAATACATCCCCTGTGCATTTCACCCAGCCCTGTGCTCCCATCTGTTAAAAAGGGTAGTATTATCCATGTTCCATAAGTGATAATTACTACCCATAAGTAAACAATTTTATGGAATTGATTATTAATAATAAACATGAATGGTTTTATTAGTAGTAAGTGTACTCTTACACCTATAGCTGAGCCATATACTTGACTCCTCCAGGAAATAATCTCTCCTCCTCACAATTTTCTGTGAGCAGACCTCTATTCCTACTTAGTTTGCAAGACTTAGTACACTAGTAGTGGATGCCCTAAATCCTAGTTGCTTTATTGTTTTTTAAGGATAACAAAATCCAACAAAACATAACAGAATAAAGCCAATCAAAACCAACCAGTAAAATTGTTACAAAACTTCAAAGCAGGATAATAGAAAAACAACAATGATCACCATAGTATATCTTATTATCTTCACAATAGTTGTCCATTCCATCAGATATAGCAAAATCAAATCAAAACAAAACAGAATAAAGCCAATCAAAACAGAACATTCAATAAAGCAAAACTATTAATCAGAACAAAACAGTGAGAACAATATTGGAGTTCAAAGACAAAATAAAAGGAAACCCTCCATATTCACTATATTGCATGCTGTCATCCTCCCAACAGATGCTCAAACCGCTAGCTCTATTCCTGCATAATCAACCAAACAATCGAGCATTCAGCTGCTTTTTGTACCTCAGTTGCTATCCTGTCCTCTGAACCAGCAGGTTATTTATGCTTACGGGGTGGGGCTGTTGCTTCACACCCCCACACGCTGGTAGGCTCATGGGAGGCACTGACTTTTCTCTTCCTGGGCCCCACAGGATTGTAGGGCTCACCAGAAAGGCTAACTAGTTGGGTGCTTGGTGGGCTCCTTCTAGTTCCAGCATGGCTGATTCTTAGGAGATGCTGACTTTTCTTCCCTAGTTGCTTTTGACACACCAAGCAAAAGTAGAGATTGAAAACAATACGAGTATACAAAAGAACACCCCTTCTCAAGTCCTCCGCTGGGTGATAACCTCAGGGCAGTGGAGGTGTGATGCTTCTAAGTATGATCATATTGAAGATTGCACTGCCTACTTCTCATGTAACCTGCACTATCCTTGCTTTTCTCCACTGACAAAACTGTGACCCATTTAATTCATGAACAGAACAGATTTGAGTTAATGCAGTCAGCCGAGGAAAACCCACAGCTTGTTTTACTTATACCTTTGGTGCAAAGCCAATTCATTATTTGTCTAGGTGTAAAATTGCCTTAAGTATGGTGAAAGCAAATGAAATTATTTGGGGTTTGCAGGCGAATTTGTAATGTTTTTCATCACGGAGCACACTTAGCCCATGCATTAATAGACAAGCGTGCCTTGGAGGTTACACTGGAGGTTTACTGGTAGAATCAGGTTTAGAATGAAAAGGGAAGGCAGAAGCATGATGTGGAAGGAGGTATTTGTTTTATCTTCATGCATTTTGTTGAGGGTACCAGGAGTTGTGAGAATTTAGACAGTTAAAATTTGCTTGACAGATTGCTGCTACAAAATTTCTAGTGATATTATCATGCAGAATAAACAGGAAATGGTCAAAAGCTATTGCTCTTCAAAAGTCTGACTTTTGTACAACTGTCAACACAGCAATTATTTTGTCTTTTTTTAAGGTGGAGGAACATGTTATAGGGGTTTTTTTAAAGGAAGTTTTGAAACCTGTTTAAAACTTTTTTCTTAAAAAGAGGCCTTTTTTTTTTTTTTTTAAAGTCAAAATGTCTTCGGATCCTGAGCAAATGCAATGAAGCGGAAAGCGTGTGATTCCAAGGCCAGGTTTTTGAGAGGAGTGTCGAGCGCTGAATTCAGGCATTCTTGCTGCGCTCAGCAGACTTGGGCCAGCAATCAAAACCATTTGATTCTAAAGCTGATATTCCTATAACCAGGCAGGTTCCAGCACATTGTGAGCTCTGAAAAAGCATAATTACAAACAAAGCCTGACAAGCAGCACACTTAATATAGCTCTCTTCTTTGCTAGAGCACACAGCTTTTTTCACTTGTATGCTCTCACCTGTCCTTAGGAACCCTTGCTTGCCACCTTTCATGACAGTATCAAGACCAGAGGGAAGTGGCCAGGCAAGGCCGCGTGTTGTTCCTGGCTCACAATGACCCCTGATGAAATGCATGGAATCGATGCATGAAATCTGTTGGAGGACAGTGATGGGATGGGATGGTAAAAACCAACAGGAGGCCTCTGACTTCAAAGGGTTGATTGACTTGGTAGGGATCGCATGGTGTGAAGGCCAGGTGGAGGGACGATTACAATCCCTCTGCTCAGGAGACTGCAGTGCTAGCTTCTTCTCACTCGGAGAATAATAGCTCATCTTACTGTGGCAGCATGAAGAGCCTTCACCACACCAAGCCCAGGCAGAACAAGAGAATATCTTGAGTTGTCTTTAATGAGTCCACACCAATGTTCTACTGCTGTGCAACAAATTACCACAAACTTAACAACGTAAAATAATGTTATGACCTCACAGTTTCTCTGGGTCAGAAGGAGCCTGGCTACAAGTGAGCTGGCCCCTTTGTGTAGTCTCTCATCAGATTGAAATCAATCAAATGACCAGGCAACCAGCTCCCATTAGGTGCTGAGGGTCCTCTTCCATGCTCACATGGTTGCTGGCCAAATTGCTTTCCTTGCATTCTTGTGGTGCCAATTTTCCTGCTAGGGAATTGGTCTCAGTTCCTAGAAGCTACTGCCACTCCTTGCCACGTGGACCCAAAAGGCAGTTCACAACATGGTTGCTTGCTGTCTTCTGGGTCAGTTGGAGCTTATTGCTTTGACACTTTTCTGTCTTCTGAAGGCTCATCTGATTAGGCCAGGACCACTCAGGACATTGATATCCATAAGCAAATCTCACAGGCAGCACCACCATCTATTGTCAGTCTGTAGATGAATACATTCTGTATTCCTCAGAGCTTAACTCAGAGTCACTGATTAGTACCCTGAGCTTGAAGTGTCATCTTCTCCTACTTACTAGTCCTGCCCACACTCAAAGGGAGGGGATTGTGTAGGGCATGCAGGGAAGAATATGCGATCTTGGTGAGGTCACCTTAAAATCCTGACTTCCACATGTTCCTCTGCCCACGTCCAGGTACCTGACTGCTTTTGCCACCTTGTGCTCTATATCCAGGAGCCACAATCTTCCAAATGATTATTCTTTTATCCTTTCCATCAATATGTCTTAAAAAATAGAGCAATATTTTATAAAAGGAATTAATCACTAATGGTAGAGTTTCAGGTAGTATAATGAGCACTTGCTTTTGTATTGTCAATGCCTAGCACAGTATCTGGTATGCAGGAGACCTCAATTTATATTTCTTCAATAGATGAATATGTGAATGATTAAATGAGAAACATTCTGAGCATCTTCATCAGAGTGCATCCATATAAAAATGCCTTCTCCCTCCATGTCAGGATGAATTCTCACTGTAGGTTTAACCCTCCTCCCCCAATAATGCATACTTATTATAAAACACTTTGGGATGTTCCTCCTTTTTATGATTTTATTTTTTATATTTAATTTTTTAATCTAAGTGGAACTAAGTTCTTGATATTACATATAAAATATTTCATCTCTACCCATTAATCTGTCATATTTCTCTTTTCATATACTTCTCTTATATATAAGGTACTATTTGTGAGCCAGAAGCACCTATTTTAATTTTTCAAATTTTATCATGTTCTAAGATTCAGGAGGGTGGGTGGTGGCTCATTATTCTTCTTTCAACCTCCTCTCAGCCAGTTCATTAAACAAGGGTCTGTTTTGTTCTGCAGCTCTTCAGGCAGCACAGTGGTCTTGGGCAAAGTCTGAACATAGATCTAGGTTTATATTGGACTTCTGTGTTTTCCTGTCTCAACATCTCTGGGTCTTACTGAAATAGAAACTTCGAATAACACTTCCTGTAAAACAAGCTTATTGTGAGAACAGAGGGATCTTCAAAGAATCACCCAGCATTGAGGTGTCAATATCTACCAGCTGGAAGGGAGGGATAACTGACTGTCCTGCCACTCATGCCTCTGTGCCTGCATCCTCACAGGCATGGACTCTAGAAAGCATTCTGCATGAAGACCGTGGTTTGGGTCTCTGAGATTCAGGACAACTGCGAGGCTGGGCATGCTAGGGTTTGTTTGGTTCTAGCCTCTGTGTAGCCCCTTCAGGGTTCTCATTGACCTCAGGAAAGTCTGGAGGTTCTGTGAATTGGAGCCATCCCAGAATGAATTACAGGTCCTGGGAACTAGAGTCACTGTGGCACCCACTGATGTGATGCTGATGAGGGAACATGGGCAGGATTCTGACAGCACATGCTAGAAATTAAAGACTGAGGAAAAGGTTATAATTTCAGGAAGCTCCACCATATTGAACAATCCCTTGCATCTGCCTAGAGGCTGATAAACGTAACTTTCCTTAGACAGAGTGCAGGCACTTGAAATCAGAGGCCTGGGGTGAGTCATGGTAGTGAGGATTGTGAAGGCCACACTCTTTTCCTGGCATCTTCCCTCTGACTCACAGGGGCAGGGCATTCACACATTCATTCTGAAGAAAGGGTGTCTGAAGGCCTCCTCTGCCCTCTTGGGAGGGAGGATAGGGGATGTGAGAGTGAGTCACAGCCCCTCCCTGGTGTAGCTTTCAGACTACATACATGATGAGGAGAGGGTCTGGAGGAAATCCTGATCTTCTCACATCTTCCCTGATGATTGCACAACTTTCAATGAAAGTATGGGGTCGGAAAAGGGCTGAGACATTGTCCTGTCATGCTTTGTTCTTTTTCAAAGCCACTCTAAACTCAGATAGAGAACCAATGTGCCCAGGTTCATCCAGCTTTATAGCAACAATGGAATTTGACCACTTTTCTGCTCTATAATTCTCTGTATGAGAAATAGGGTTGCCACTTACTTTGATATAAGCTCCTAGGGACAGTTCTTGGTCTGTGAAATTATGGAAACATATTGAAAATTTTTAAGAGAGACAGAAATGGATGGCATTGAGTGAGTCAATGTAGGAAAGCAATATAACATAAAGGTCAAGACACAGACCCTCTGTGTTCATGTTCTGGTTTTACCACTTAATAGCTGAGGGAACTCAAGTCTTGTCTTAATGTCTCTAAGCCCCAATGTCTCAACTGTAAAATGACAATGTTTCCTTATAGATTTTCTTTAAAGACTTAAATAAGAGTATACACCTTGGCTGCTCAGTTCAATGCCCAGGACCACATTATGTGATCAGGATAAAGCATTTCCAGTGGGTCCTGCCCAGTTATGTGTGATGGGCCCAGACAGGCCCATAGGGTAAGACCAGGGTGCCTAGCTGACATCTCCTTTTGGACTTTTCCAGTTCCAGAGTCCTGGAGGAGCAGCACGGAGGCAGAGAGCGTGGCAAGAGAATGAAGAAACCAACTGCCTGGGGGAAGCATGAGGTGGCAGTGTGGCACTTGGCTTAGAGGGCTTCAGCTGGCAGCGGCCCCATGGGCAGCCCTGCTGGCACTGGCCCTGCCCGGCTGGGTGCTGGCTGTCTCAGCCACTGTGGCCGCTGCAGTGGTTCCTGAGCAGCATGCCTCCTCAGCTGGCCAGCCGCCCCTGGACTGGCTGCTCACAGACCGGGGCCCCTTCCACCGCGCTCAGGAGTATGCTGACTTCATGGAGCGGTACCGCCAGGGGTTCACCACCAGGTACAGGATCTATAGGTGAGTGGGCTCTTCCCTGGCTGAGACCAGGGCTTCCCTCAGAAGCCAAGCTGGGCAGGCTCTGCTCATGGGCACCAACCCCTCCAGTGCCAAGCCAGGCAGGACGCTCTCAACCTGAACCAGGGGTAAGAGCTTGAGGAACACCAGGCAGGGAAAAGAAGCCTGCCACGTTAGTTTTTTAAAATAAGAAAGACAAAACACATACAAGTTGAAAAACCTGCTGATGCCTCCTGGGGAACTTAGCAAAATGGTTTCTATTTATAGGTCGTGCTGCTTATAAATTGAGGACAATTCAGGCAGCATGGAGTCCGTGTGTGGCCCGTGCTGCCGCAGGAGGTCAGAGTCAAACGCTGGGGCTGGGGTTTAACTAATGGGTTAGATATTTTTATAAGTTGTAATTACTTAGACATGCAAATGAAGGAAGGGAAGCTCTAGCTCCTGCCTTCCAGGCCTAGGGAGCCCTACAGGGTCAGAGCTAGACCTCTGTCACCCTTGTCAGTGCCACAAGCTCAGCTGCTTTGCGCATAGAAGTGGGCTCTGCCTTCCTGGCTTCTTATGCCCATCTCCGAGAGCCTCCTGGCTGAAAGTCAAACGTGTGAATCATGGCTGGCCTATCTGCTGGGCTAAGCTAGCATGTATTCCTGGCTGCTGGACCAGCACCCGCACAGTAGAGGGTTCCGCAAGACCTTCACCCTGGGTAACCCACCAAGGCTCAGGCTCTCCCAAGTACACCCTCACTTCAAACATCCCCTTGATCCCTCTGCACACTTGCCCATTCATCATCTAACCCTTTCTTTTTTCACCTTATCTGTGTAAGGTAATGTCTTTAGACAACGCTGGGAGTCTTTTTTCAAGGACATTTATTTTTAATTATAAATTAGTTTCTAATGCAGAAAAAAATGGAGAAAACATAAAAAGAAACAAAAACACAAAATCACTCATTCTTTTTAGCATGGAGAGTTTGCTATTAACATTTTGGCATGTCCTGTGAAGATGCTGTTTTTGGATCTCTTGCTAGACTTTGCATGGCTTATATAAATCATGTCATTTAATTCTTCCAGCAGTCCTTTGTTGGAAGAGTAGTTATTTTCTTTTTATGGATGCGGAAATTGAAGGCCAGAGAAGTTATGAAACTTGCTATAGAGTACACAACTAATACTTGGGGTTAGTTCCCAAGCAGTGAGACTTTGGAGACTTTGGTTCTTAAAATATCAAATATTGAGGGCTGGGGATTTAGTTCAGTGGCTTTTAAGCCTGCCTGGCAAGCACAAGGTCATGAGTTTGATCCTTGGTACAAAAAAAATAGCATTTTCTTTTGGGGGCGTTTTTGTAGTATCTGCAATAATCACGCAACGTGTTTAGGTTAGCATGGGGCCTCAGAAACAAAGCCTGGGACTATGCAGCAATGGAAGATTCATGAGTGATAAAGCAGACAGGTGTATAGCAGTCACTCACCAGGTTTACAATTCCCATACGTGGATGCACACTGAGAGGAAGACCATGTGTGAGGGGCTGGTTCATCACAGGGCCAAAGGCATGTCAATCTCAGGCAGAGCCCGCCTACCTCTCCCTTTCGGCCATTTCTCTTCCATTATGCTTGGTTACTGCCAGGTCCTAGAAGGCCTAGCAGTTCACACTCTTGCTTCTTTGGCCCTCGCTCTTTTCCTTCTCCTAAGACTGTTGTGAATTTCATGCAGAATTACCGAAGCAGAGCATGGCCGCCCCAGGCTGGGAGCACTTGAATTAACACCTGCTCGGATAAAAGCAGGTAAGAAGAGGCCGCGGCAGAACACTGACTCAGCTTTCAGTAAACATGTAGCTATGCCCCACAAATTTTGTACAAGGCAAATCAGGTTGACCCTTCTTTTATCAAAAAATTTCTTTTTCCACCTCTTTAAAAAAAATTTAAAATGGACTCTATAACGTGTTGAAACAGAGAATCATTCCAATGTAATAAAATAAGATTAAATTTGCCTTGGACTAGGTGTATTCCAAATCTCACAGAAGCAATATTACCACCAAAATAAATTTTTAAAAGAATAAGTCAGATTGGGACTCCAACACAACTACTTACTTCAAAGGGTGACAGGAAGCCCTTTGAAAACTTTCTCCCCTCTGTGGACTTTCCCCCCTCACTTAGCCCAATGTCTGGGAACCCTGGCAACCAGTCTGCCTGGGCAGCAGCTCAGAGCTGACACATAGTGAGTGTCAGTAATCACTTCTGCATCTTCAACCACTCTATCAGTTGGTAATGGTTTTCTGATCATTTAATGTGACAAGCTCTTACAATGTGGCACTCTTTCTCTGGGGTCAGTTATTACACATGAACCCGCACTGGAGGAAACAGTAACCAGTCATTCTGACAAGAATGCAGGATTCTGATTTGTGATCCTTGGATGGGGTGAGAAGGAAATGGTCACACACCACTGCTCCAGGAGCATTCTGGGAGTTTTGCTTTCAGTGATTAAGCAAAATGGTGGCTCCATAGATTCTCGTTATGTTATCCCACTGGGAATTCTCTCCAGTCTTCTTTACTTCCATCTCTATGGCAATTGCCTGTGGCAAATTCAGGACTTTACCTTACACTGACTAAAACAGGTCACAGAAAATTGGTGACATATACAATTAGTCATCCCCCAATTTTTCTCCTACTCTCCGAAAGAACAGAGAGAGAAAAAAAGCTTACACGGAGTATCAGAAATGTTTTGTGGAGGAGTATTGGGTCTCTAACAGAATTAGTCTTAAATTTCTTTCTTTAAGGAAGTTCCTGGTACAATGAAATCAGGTGGCATGACCATATGCTTTCCATGCAAAAGGGAGAAGGATGGAAATAGGAAAGAATAAGATTTTGCAGTGAGGATGAGGCCAGAATACTTGGTATAGAATCTCCTGAAACTCTCTCACACAGCAGAAGCAAGACTGTCTTTCTGTTCTAGCTAAGGACAAGATTGTACCTTTTGCCCGCTAAGGTTCTGATAAGTTCCATCAGTTCTTATTTTGATATCAGAATGTGTGTTCACTCTGAAATAACTAGCCAGTGTAGATTAGCCCCACTTGTGAGCTTTACTCTCTTCACTACAGATTCGTGTTCCTATAGATGGGTAAGGCTGTAGACTGGAGCTTGATGGTGATCTGGTTTCTAATCTTGGAGCTACCAATTATTAGTCAACTGTACAATGTTTTGCAAATTACTTAAACTCCTTGTTTCCCAGTTTCCTTTTTCATAAAGTGAGGACAATTAATAGCATTCACCTAATGGGTTGATGTGGAGATTAACTGAGTTAATTTATGTGAGCTACATAGAACAATGCTTCATAAATATTACTTGTTATTAATAGATCATCCTCAGTAAATATTTAACCTGCACAAGCATGGCAGTGAGATATAACCATGGATACTACCTTTGTTATAATGTCTGCTGGATGCTTAGCATTCAACAACCTGCACTAGAAGGGAGGAATTGTTCTTTTGCTTGCCTTTTTAAAGCATGTTAACCCTTACCTATCAAGGTAGCTCTTTTTTGGGGGGGAGAGGATCTCAATTGGAGATGCTCAAATCTTCTCTGGGGAATCATTCTACTGGGCATAATGGCTAGAGGGAGCAAGATATTTCCATTGTGTAAAGAGTGACCAGGGGCCAAGACCTTGCTGGTAAAGTCAGGGATTGCTGAGCAGCAGTCCTTAGGCATGACTGGTCATTGCTGGCTTTCTGGTCCCAGGGAGGAAGTGCAGTTTCAGGGAGGGGGTGTGGTTAAGAGGAGATAATATGATCTCTGGTTAGGCCTTCCTATGTAACACGATAGGCTCAGGCATTTTACTCCAAAGTGTTACAATTGCATTGATCAGCTCCTCAGCATGTCCTCTAAACCTGCCTGAGCAATCAGCCCACTTCTCAGACAGCATCTCTTAATAGGCTAATGGGAAGAGTTATAAGGGCAGAGATCTTGCCTCCAGTTCCATTTGTGACCCTCCAATGTCCCTTCCTTTGCTCTATTCCATAACCCCTGCTGCACTCAACACTTAAGTGAGTAACCTCTCACGGCTGTGCTGTGAGGCAGATGTGGGATCTTAGGGTCTAAGTCAGTGAAACAGTTATTCAAGGTCAGAGAGGTAGCCAGTTCCAGCCAGAAATAGCAGTCAGGGCTCCTGACTTGAAGTCTCCTTGCTCATTACTTAAGACCACGCCACTTCCTTTTGACTGGTAAGTGCATCTTCATCATAACACACAACCTAATCAGGCACCTAAATTGAGCTGATGCAAATGTAAATATGGTTTCTCGAAACACTCTAGCAGTAATGTTCCATTCTCTCTTTGCTACAAATCAAAGTAATGAGCAGTATGGGGTTTTTTAGAATTTCTTTTTGTATTAAGGTTTTAATAGAGAGATAATCATGGCATTGGAAAAAATCCAAGCCACTATAATGAAACACTTAAAACTTGGAAAGAATAAATTAAAATAGGAGAGAAAGTTAGAAATCATACAGAACAGTGAATACAACACGGTAGCTAGGAGGACCCCAGGGCTAGGTATAATTCCAAAATATTGACCAGGGTCATTATTACTTCCATTTCTACCTACCTCTTCTAGGACATTAGACGTCTTTGGGGAAACAGAACAAGAAACTAAATAGGTATCTTCATTGAAGAAAAGGGAAAATCATATTGTGGGCAAAGTTGGCAAACATCTGGAACCAAAGTAGAACAAAGGTAAAAGCCAAGAAAGTTTGGGTGAGAAGTGGTAGAATCAGATGATGTTTTAAATGACTGAAGTTAAGAAGAAAGAACTTCTCAGCAGACATCCTAGCAATTCAGCTAAGAAAGAACAAAATTTGGAGATAATTTAGATGTGAATGAAGTGAGAGATGAAAACAACCGGGTATGTGATGCCTTCTGGTGGCTGTGTTTGGCCTGGACTAAGAATTTCTTAGAAATGAAGACCCTACAGAAACAGAATCTGCATTTGAAAAAGATCCTCGGGTGCACTCAGAGGCATTAAAGCTTGAGGAGCACTGCATTTGATTGAACTAGTTTGGAGATGGAGAGGGCCCAAAGACAGTCAGATGGAGCAGGAGAGAGGCATCATGGGAAGGCAGCTTCTCCCCCAGTGCAATTGTGGTAAGAATGTATAGGAGAGCTTACAAATGAACGAGAATAATAGTCAAGGGAAGTTAAATTTAGGAGTTATTAGTACCAAGGCACATGAACTCATAAGAATAGTTAACAGCAGTGGGAGAAAAGTTTAAAAGCAGAAAAGGCTGCAGGGCTTAGAAGCAGCCTGTGGGGGCCCCAGGGAGATGCAGAGGTGAGGAAGCAGAGAGCAGCTGTGGAAGCAATCACAGGAGGAGCTCCAGAGCTAGCTGATTTATCATCCCGACCACGTCTCCCTGACTAACAAATACTGATTGGGATAAACAAGGAACCCTGAGAGAGGCACCATCTCCAATTAAGAGATCACAATCCACACAAATAAAAGCAACCAAAACTAACCCCCGTCTGCTGAGGTAAATCCCAGTGATTTCTTAGGCATCGTTCTTACAGCCTCTGAGCTAGAGGGAGGCTGTTATCACGCAGCTACAGGCCTCTACCAAGGAAGCCGGGGGTTCTCAGGTGGCTGAGTCAGGAAGGAAGGAGGTCAGCTCTTCAGAAGCAACAAACAGGACCTGTGAACACTGGGTAATCTCCAAACCTCTCACTGGGTTTACACTCTGACTATGAAAGAGTTAAGGAATAGTATGCAGGTTAGTACTGTGGTTCCAATTAAAGCAATACTTGAGGCAATAGCAATGCAAAGCCTGCAGTTCACAGGCACTCTTTCTCAGAGGATGGGACACAATAGAAGTAGCTTTGACAGAGAGTTCAGTACTGTAGCCGCCCTGACATATAAATATAATAATTAAGATTATAGCCCCAGTCTAAGGAACCTTAGCCCTTCACTCAGGAATTACATTCCAGTAGGGCATGGTGGTGTGTGTCTGTAATCTCAGCACCCGAAAGGCTGAGGCAAGGCAGTTTCATATTCCAGTTAAGCCTGAACAATACAGCAAAACCTTGTATCGAAAAAAAAAAAAAAAATATATATATATATATGTATATATATGAAGTGCTGAGAGTGTAACTCAATGTCAAGGCCCTGGGTTCTATCTGCAGTACTGAAAAAAAGTAAACAAAAGTACTTCAGGCCAGAAATGTTTGAAAGATGAGCCTCAGCACATCCACACCAACATGCAGAATCTTGTCTCCTTTTCTGTTAAAGACACATATCAAGCATTTCAGACTTATGCGCTGTCCCTGTTAAGTAAGATGACAAAGACCTGAATGAGAAAGTCCTGGTTCCTTGGCACAAAAAGGGAGAAAGAGCACATCAACGAACCAAATAAGTTCAAGAGAGCAATTCCAGATGTCTTCATTCAGCCAGGGATTTAGCTCAGTGGCATAAACACCTTCCTGGCAAGTGCAAGGTCATGAGTTTGATCCCTGGTACAGGAAAGAAAGAAAGAAAGAAAGAAAGAAAGAAAGAAAGAAAGAAAGAAAGAAAGAAAGAAAGAAAGAAAGAAAGAAAGAAAGAAAGGATTCTAAATAGATATCTTCATTCATTCATTCAACAAGTAATTCTGAAGAACAGTTTTCATTATTTCATTAGATTCTGTAAATAAACCATGAACAAGGTATGCACAGTTCTTGATCAGATGGAACTGACAGAAAAATTCATTTGGAGAAAGTGCTGGATTGTTCAGCACAGAAAAATCCGGAAGCCAAGTGAAAGCTAGTATCCAGAAGGATCCTGACGGGTGGCTGGAAACTCGGGTGAAGCTGGTAGGGTGGCACTGCAGACATCACGTCAGTGAAATGGGAGCACAGATGTGGTTAGGAACAGAGCAGCCAGTACTCTGCGTCTGATAGGAATGTGCGTGGCTGTGACTCTCCTTGCCCTGTTCTCATCCTGTTTCTCCAAAATGCCAAAAATGTCTCTCAAACACTGATTTTTTTCTTCTCTAGGGTGCAATTTCAAAAACTTCTTACATGGAAGGGCATGTCATTTTCCCGCATTAAGGGTGAAGAAAGAAAGTAAAAAGAACTGTGTGCCTCGAATATGTAGGACTAAAGGCAATTCTTTTCATTTCTACTTTAGGAAGCATGGAATATAAAGACTCACCTGCTAAGAAAATATTCAACCGTGCTTTAAGGTCCTGTAAGTCTAGTATTCCAATAAAAATCTAGCATCATTTATGCTTTCAAACACTTAGTTAAGAGTAATCTTTCTACATCATGCATTTGCAAAATCCTTTCACAAGTATTTATGGGGTGTGTCCTTTTTGAAAAGCATTTTCCTGGGCACTGGAAGAGTGCACAAATGACAGGAAAAAACAGGATCTTACTGATCTCTGGAGAATGGACAGCCAGTTTGAGGACTGGTATATACATCCCAAAATACCCTGGAACATAGCACCTCGAGCAGAGGGGAGAGTACATTCTTAATGGTTGATGGATAGACTGGGTCCAGGGTGCTGAGTCACAATGAATTTATGGGATCCCAATCTCACATTCCCCCAGGACACAATGGCTCTTGCTCCAGACTTTTCCACATGTTGGGAGGCTACACCCAGGTTTGCCACGCTGGCTTGAGATGAGACTACCTTGACGGTCTGTGAAGAGAGCATGTGAAACTAACAGTGAGCAAGAAGGGAAGTGAGCATCCAGAACGGCCAAGGGGACAGGGCAAGATCAGTTTTGTTTTCAGATGAGATTGAGTAGAGATTTTGAGTTGTCCAGTCAAGCAGAGAAAAGCAGGATTAATTTTTGCCTCAAGAAATAATTAATTTTAGTCACGAAAGCATTGCTACTTAGAGACACACACATGTAGGAAGGAGCGAGGAAGCTTGCATCTGGAAATGGTCTCGGCACAGATGCAAGCAGGCAGGGACACCGGCCAGTCTTTTTTTTTTTTTTTTTTTTTTTTTTTTTTCCTTTAAGAGAAGAGCTTTTTCTGGGTCAGAGATTCTCAATTTTCTTTCTTTTTTCAGCTCCTGCCATATTTCTCCCACCTCAGAGCTTCCCACTTCTCCCACAAAGAAAATTATTTCAGTGCATGGAGTTTAGAACGGTACAGGGCACGTGGCGGGGGCTTTCTCTATGCAGCACGTACTCAGCGAGCATCTAGGAGTGCCGGCTCTGCCACAGGTGCTGAGCACATGGCCCAGATTTCAGGGAGCTGGGTCCTCAAGGGCGACTTGCAGCAGGAAGCCATTATCTATGTGCCGAGGCCTGTGTCATGGTAGAGGGGTGTGTGAAAGGGTTAGGGTCTCATGCCAGCCAGCCACGTCTTTCTCCGTGATCAGAAACAGATGAGTCTGTCCACAGGATGAGGCGGGTGAGTTGGTCAGCAGAAGGAGGCTTGGGCCTTAGTCTGAGATAAGTGTTCCAGTCCCCTGTCTCAAACTAAAGCCAATTAAACCTCACTTGTCTGTCTGAGTAATGGACCTAACATTTTATTAGTAGGTCTGCATTCATTTTGGGGAAATAGCATCTATGTGTCAATATCCACAGCCTTCATCACTTTTGATTTACAGTCCCTCACTGCTCTGCCCTCTCCCACTTTTCTCAGACCTCCTTCTCCATTTCTAAATGATGAGCCCAGTTCTAAGTTAAGCAACTGCGGGAGACATCACCAGAGTGTGCGAGCAGGAGGCTCAGAGGAAGCTCTGCCAAGAGCAGACTGTGAGTAGAAGGAACCACCAGGCAGCTTGTCCCCTCCGGGACAGGTGTGTCCAAGACAAGGCTGTTTTGTAAGCAGGGGTCTCATTGCCTAGACTGTACACAGTCCTGAAGCATAGTCCAAAGGAGCAGATTCCCTCCAGTATCCCAGAAGAAAAAAATAAGGAGGTGTTCTGATGGGGTAGGAAGAGTTGATCAAATGCTTGTTTAACTTAAGGGACAAAAAGCAAAGAGCTCTTCATTTTCTAGGATTAATGACACAAATAATAATAGCTAATATATATTGAGTACTCATTGTATGCCCAATATTTTACATTTTACAAAATAGGCTGTGGTGTTAGTCACTTTTTCATCACTGAGACACAATACCTGATACCCACAATTTAAAAGGAGGATTTCCAGTTTTGAACTTTTAGTTCACGGTTGACATCCCCAAGGCAAAAACAGCATGGTTGGAAGGGCCAGGCAGAGGAAAACTGCTCACATCAGAGCAGGCAGGAATCATGGAAAAAGGGGTGAACTGGGGATGAGAATTTATCCTTCCAGGTCAGGTCACCAATGACCCTCCTGTTCTGACCAGGCCCCACCTCCTAAGCACACCATGTTCCAATCACTTTTCAAACACATAAGGCCATCAGTAGACACACCAGATCTAAGCCATAACACACTCAGTACTTAAAATTAGTCTGCTAAGAATTATGTGAAGGTACGCTGTTTGGACACTAATATTGTGAGTGAGGACATGGAGTTTTAGAGATTCGGAAGGAGTAAGAGCTAGCAGGCAACTGACAGCAGTGGGGGACCCTGATCATTAAATCATTATAATTTAATCCAATAAGTTTTCTGAGCTTGAATTCTGAGAGAAATGGCGCTCTGAGTTGTACAGTGTTTGCCTCTCTTCTTTCCGGAATCCCAGTAGATCTTTCGGATGTAGAAACTAGGCCTTAGGGGCCTAAGAGGTGGATAATCCCAGTTAAACACCCGATGGTCCTCTTTCTCCACCAAAAAGGCCCATTCGGTACTTAGACTCTGGGGAATCCTGTGTGGGAGGAAACTACAGATGGATTTTCCTGAAGCTGCACCCCTGGCAAATTGGGTGTCTCTACAAGGATGTGTCTAACAGTGTCTCTACAAGGATGCAGCAGAATTTCTATAAATTGAGCCCTCTACTAGAGGGACACTTAATGACATTTCTGAGATGTAATATATCACTTCTTTACTGGTAGTAGCTTAGTAACTGTGTAGCCCCTGATGTTATGATTAGGTAGGAACTGATTTAAAAACATCCATATCCACTTGCAAATGTTATATTTCGAGGAATATTTTCACAAAGCCGGAAGAAACCTGTATGCTTGCAAATAACCTTTGTATTGGGCAATGGTACAGATGTGGGGTTTTTTTTCTTTTTCTTTTTTTTTTTTTTTTGACAGTGACAAGATTGGTCTGTGCTCTGGGACAGTCCCACTTGCTATCACATCCATTACATGCTAGGCAACCAGATGAAAGTTAATGAGATCTCAGTCTTAGGATTTGTAAAGATAGCTGTGGGCAGGTTAGGGCAGTCCTAGCCAGGGCACGTTTTGAAGAAGATGCAAAAATCTGGCAGGGCTCCTCCACCATGTTTGATCTTCTGTCTTGTTTAAATCTCCATGGTTCTACCACCTACCAGCTTCTCACTAGGGCCCAGAAATATACCATTTCCCCCCACTTTCTTCAAAAAGCAAACAAACTCTGTCAGAGTAAGCAAGAAGTTTCACTGGCTGGGGAGAGAGGAAGCTCTGATGGGAGAACAATGAGCCAGCATTGCCTGGGAGAATTCTCATTTTCTTTGGAGAGCCTGTGTCTCACCTGGGGACCTGGCAGTGACGAAGAAGGGACAGGAAGAAGACGCTTTGGGGAATGACTTCTCCTGGATCCTTAGAGGCATGTAAACACCTAGGGATCCCTCAACATAGGTTATAGCGTTGGCTTACTAGTAACAGAGGTAAACTTTAGTGTCTTGCTTGTGGCTTCTGTGCATATTTGTGAGTATGATAAAGAGGACATGGAAAGGAAAGGAGGCTGGGGAAGTCCTTCAGTGTTGGCATGGCTCATACTGAAAGTCTCATTCAAGTGGGACTCAATAGAAGAAATGCGATCCCAGGATGACCATATGTTTTTTTGCCTTTGCAACCCCTAGGGAGAGTTATGTGTATTTTGATGCCCACATATTTATTATTGCCAGGGTAGAAGATAAAATCTGAGAACGCAGGACTTAGGAGTCTGAGACAAGCAGGCAAATCTGCAAAACTAGTGCCTGGGCATACAAGGAGGTTTGTTAACGTGAGACACCAGATCAGAGCCAAGTGATGCCTGCATCTGTGAATTAGAAGGAAATTTTAAGTCATCCATTTACCACCCAGTGCAGACAACCACTTCACACTGCCCGAGCGGTGATCACACAGTTCCAGCTGTTAGGATTTTCATTGAATGGCCTAAATCACTGTGAAGATATTTTCGAACATGAATCATAGTCTTTCTCTCCATAACTTCACATAGTGGTCCTTACTCTTCTTTTTCTTCTCCAGAAGAAGTCTAAATGCCTTTTCTTCACCGAAGGTGCTTAGATACTTGAAAACTGTTATGATTTTCCCTGATTCTTAGAAGTTTTAGCACTAACTTCCCTCCAGAGGTCATTTTTTCTCTTTCCTCTTTTCTCATGTTCTTTCTTATATACTTCCCTTGTTTTCTACTCCAGCTCTCTCTTTATAAAGGAACTATGTGAAATTTATTTTGACGTAAGATTTTCTTCTTAAACCAATTCTAGCTCCTAGGGACCTCTCCCGCTTGTTTACTTTTCAAAGAACTCACGAATTTTGTCATGGATCGATATCAGTTCCCCATATTAGGGTTTCTCAGATCAGGCATTTCTCTCTTCACAGACTTCTGTAACTTTCTGCCTTCTCTACAGTTCTGAAAAATTAGCTATCATGGTCTAAGGCCACAGGAACAACTCAGAAGCAGGGTGTCCATTCTCTGCAACTGAATCATCTAAGCTTAAGAAAAGTTGGAAATGTGTGCTAGAGATGCATCAGGAGAACATGATTCAAGGAAAAAATAATTCTCAAAGAATTACATCTACCTCATATTTGGGTTCATTCTGTATGCTTAGGTTTACTATCTGTAGTGAAACCCTAACCACAGCTGAACTCATTAGGTTTCCCCATAGTTATTGTATCTTGTATTCTTGCTGTGCTTCTTAGTATGATTAGTGATTCAGGTGCTGGAACTCCTGCCAATTCTCAACCCCTATCTGTGTCTAAACAGTGTGATCCATACCTTAGAACAGTCTGTCAAATCTAGCCTCTATCACTGGGTGTACTGGTGTATGCCTGTACTTCCAGCACTCAGAAGGCTGAGACAGGAGGATCACCATGAGTTCAAGGTCAATCTGGGCTACATATTGAGTTCAACATCACCCTGACATAGTGAGAATGTTTCAAACAACAAACAGACAAACAAATAATCCAGCCTGTACTGTCTTTTTATGTCTTCATAATTTAACGCTTGTATATTTTTACTCCTCCAATATATTAATTCCTATAAACCAAAATGATAAAACTCAAACCCAATTTTGTAATATAAAAGTCATTTCAAGTCCATCCATTAAATATTTTAACAAATAGTGAGTGAGTGTGAGTGCCTTGTGCTCCTAATTATGTCCCAGCATTTCTTCCTGTTTTTCCTGTGTTCCAAGCCAAGGAACAACTTCAGATTTGCCCAGTCACAGATGGCCTTTGGTCCCCTCTGTTTGCAAAGCTCTTTCCATTTCTTCGTCAGCTGAACTCCTATCCATCTTTCAGACTCATTTAACTTGGTAGGAGTCTTTGTTGACTCCTACAAGGAGCTTAGTAAATCTATGATTCCCCTTCATTCTCTTCATATTTATACATTAGAACTTATTTTGTGCATTTGTGTGTTATTTATCTCTCTTTACTCTTCACTTGGATGTGAGATCCTTCAGGCAAAGAATATGTCTTATTTCACCTTCCTCTCTTCAGCATCACGTCTGCCAGATACAAAGATATAATATAAGGCTGAAACCATTCGGGTAGAGTTGGAGATTCTGGCAATTATTGTACTGAATTAAATGGAGCAGAAATCAAGTGGTCAAAGCTTCAAACTCTAGAACAGACTCCTTTGATTTATTTATTTATTTATTTATTTTATTATTTTTATTTTTATTTTTTTTTTTTTTGTCTTTTTCCTTTTTATCGGTACCGGGGATCGAACTCACGACTGCCTGCTTGCAAGGCAGGCACTTATGCCGCTGAGCTAAACCTCCAGCCCCCGACTCCTTTGATTTAAATCACAGTTTCAATGCTTGTAAATGTGTGTAATCTTATGTAAGTTGTTTTGCATCTATGAGTCTCATTTTTTTGTTTAATAAAACTGATTGGATAGAAGTACCTTTTCCAGTTATTTACCAAAAAGAGATTTGGCTTATTGCAAAATGGATGTTTATTCACCTGAAAGGAGCATCCCATGGGAAAATAGCAAAGTGAGAAATCTAAAGAAGAGTAAATAAAGAGAAACTCATTGAGACAGAAGGAAGAGCCAGGCTTAGATTATTAAACTTGTTCTACTCTCTAGAAATCCATACATTAATCAAAGTTATCACTTACAATTTACATATTGCTCTCCCTCTCTGTCCCCTGAGTTAATGTATCCATTGATTTTATAGTTATAGATATCTACTTCAAAATAAATGCTTAACGGCAATAGGTGTTATCCCTCTCAGCACAATTTACACACCAAATTCCATAACATACAAGCTACAGACTCAAGGCTGACATCATTTCTCTCATAGTAAAATGTGAAAGTAAGGAGAGAGACGTCCATGTAGGCACGTAGGAATGTTGCTGAACTGAGAATTGGATACATAGATGTTTGACACTGTGGACAACAAAATCAGGTAATTGAAAGGAGTTCTTATAAATCTAGGCACTATAATCAAGAGTCAAGATTATTCTGCACAGCAATAATATTAAGTTGATAGAGTCAAAGTAGCAATCAATCAAAAGCAACAGTTTGCAAATCTTAGTGATTCAATGGTAGTCATAGTGCCGAGGTTCATGAATTTAATTTTTTGCATGATTCTGGTCGCAAACTGAATTGGAAGAGAAAGGAATCAAATTCAGTGGTGCAATGTTAACCCTGTGGGGAAATTTAATTTGGTTCTCATCCATCCAATTTGATTTGCAATCAGAATTATGGAAAGAATTGTGTTCATGAACAGAGGTACCACTGTACTTTTTGCTCGTGTCACGCTCCAGTATAATTTGTAAGAGGGATTGGAGGAGATAGCTTCAAAACCTCATTCAGTACCAAAACTCCTTTGATCTCTGCCATCCCTTAGGTCTCAGATTCCTCTTCTGGATCCTGGGGGACAAGGAAAGAGAGAGCATGAAGGATTTTATGGGAGGTTTTTATGGCTGGGCCTGAGTTCATATTCCATTGGCCAGAACTCAGTCACAAGGTTAAACTTAAATGCAGAGAGTGCTGGAGGGAAATCGTCCATCTGTAGACCCAGGGGGAAAATACAACAACTTATGAAACAACTTTCCAGTGTTGCCCAAGAAACGAAGAGAGCAAACTACAAAGCCCTAGATTTAAGTTAAAAACATCAACTTCACAAATATAGGATATAGGAGATCTGATTTGACTGGGTTTTTAAAATCATTTTTATAGATATATGAAACTAGGGAGAAATAGGGGGTATAGCTGACCATAAAATTACTGTGAGCCAGAAATACTTTTTATCTTTGAAATGAAAGTATCAAAGGCATTAATAAAGAAACTATGAACAGTAGAAAAAGCGTAGACTGTCTTCACCTCTGATTTAGCTATGTATTCTTGAGTAAGATGCTTAAAATATCTGAGCCTCAACTCAGCTAGCTATAAAATGGGGGTAACGCTGTGGTATCATTCAGCTACTGCCATAACTATGCATAAAAATTTAGTAGTTTAAAATAATTTGTTCCTACTATGCATGCATTGATTGTCTGTGCTAGTTTTGTCTAAGGATGAGGATCTGCAAGGAAGTGTGGATCTTCCTTCCAGTGGTGTTTTTTTCTGTGGCCCAGGTTAAAGCAGCAGCATCTCCAATATCTGGGGAAGCAATTCTCATATTGAGCACAGTGATGCAGATGGGAACGTGGAAACATGCAATGCTTCTTGAGGTCTTGGCCCAAAATTAACACACTGTCACTCTGCCCTCGTTCCTTTGTCCAAAATAAAGTTTCATAACCTTTCTCACTGTGCATATGAGATTGGGAAATAAAGCCCTGTCCGTGTGATTGATAGCAAAGTCACATATCAAGGGTCTCCTAATGCAAGCAAGAATAATGATTCGATAGACTACTCTGGCATTTGTAAGATTGGGTTATTGATTTAAAAAATATAAAGCATCCAGTCCCATTCCTGAAAATGTAGGGGCTCATGCTAATGGTCACAATGATGATAATGGTGATGTGTTCAGAACTTGTATTCGAATGTGCTCTCAGTGGCTTGGAACACATTGGATGGTGTTCAAATTGGGTGGCATATTTAAAAGGAAATACATTGACAAGCTGGATTGCAAGGAAAGTAGACTGATCATGAGATCTGGAAGCTTTCAAAGGAATGAAAAGCAATGCAAGGGAAAGTGGCCCACATGTAAATGTATCCAAACACAATACCAGAAGGCCTATCTTTTTGCAAAAAAAAGAGCAAACTTTTAGCATATTGGAAGGAGTTGACAGCCTATGGGAATTTCTTTTGGAGTGAAAGAGATAATGGGAAGAAGTCTGATGCTAGGAAGGATGGAGTGCCCTATAAGCTTGCTAGGAAAAGGCACCAGGATAAGTGGATAGTGGGAAAAGGATTCATTTTCTGTGGAGGTGAGTGGATGAGCTCAGGGGCACAAGTTAAATGGTCACAGAACCATTTAACCAAGTTGAATGGCAGAGCTATGGTTTCTGTACTGAACAAGTATGTCTTAGCTTCCTTTTCACTTGCTTCTGGTCTTACATACCAACGTGTGCATCTATTTTATGGTGATTCTACAAACACACCACTCTTCACGTGCCCAAGTCCCACTAGGGCAGTGTGAGACCTGCCAAGTACTGATCTCCTTCTCCTCCCCCTTTAAACTTGACTCTCCCCTCCCAATTTCTCCCAATCAGCCTTAATTAAACTGTTTGAAAGCTGCAGCTTGATTTTAATTAGAGCAAAATTGAAAAGATTAGAATGAAATTGGCCAATCATTGTTTACGGGCTGTTGTTTGAGAACACAGCAGGCTGCTAAATTACCTCCATGCCAGGCTCCCTAAGTTCTTCCAGACAGTAGGAAGGACAGGACATCAGAGAAGTGTTGGCATTTCTTCTTCTGAGTCTTCAAGAGTTGTAAGGACCAGAAAACTATTTAACTATGTGACCCCTGGATTGAAGTCTTCCTAACTAGGGATTTCCCCTATCAACACTGGTCAACAAAGCAAAAGAATTCCCTGTGAAATGGAACAGTGTGGGCAGTGGTGCCTGAACTTGAGCACAGGTCACAGACAAAGACCAAACATCATTGGTAGCATAGCTTTGATTCCAGTTTAACTCTACCACCAATCAACTGAGACTTGGGGAAAATCTCTTCTTTTGTTTGTTCACCAGTAAAAGGTTAACAGTTGATTGATAATGTTACCTTTCTCTTTCCTCCAAAGTCCTTGTATAGATAAAATAGTCGAGCATATATGAAAATTATTTGCAATTAAAAGAATGCCCTATACCAATATAAGAGATTGTGATTTTTTACTTTCTTTTTATAGCTCAGATTAATCGTGTCCTATTCATTATAGCGGTAGAGGCTGTAATGACCAAGTATCTTGCAGTAATCTGTTGGTGAGAGAGAAGTCTCCTGATGATGTGATGTATCTCAGAATACTACCTTCTGTACAGGACCCAAGGCATGACAGATCCCCAACCCCCTGAGGTGTCCAGCTAGTGAATGTGAAATTCACTTAACTAAGACACTGAGGTAAATGCCTGACATCTATCAATCTGAAAATTAGCTTTGAATATTCTCTTTTGCATGAGTATTTCAATGTGAGCACATGAGAAAAAAAAATCTCAAAATAATGTCTTAGCTTTGAGAACTGAGTTCTGGATGTGAGGTACATTGTCAGAGAGATGGAACAAGTAAAAGCCTTGAGGTGTCTGTAATTCTTTAGGAATATCAGGGTCCTCACAGAGTCTCCCATGTCAAATTTCCAAGGCTCAAGCTGGTGGGGGGAGACAACTCTCTTTGAGAAAAGTGGGATCGAAGAACAGAAACATTCGCATTTACCCAGAACTGGTTGATATGCGAGGAATTTTCCTATGGGTCACTACCTGACAGTTTAAGGAAACAAAAGTAAGTCACAGGAGGAAAAATGGTAAGAGAACTATTTGTATCATTGGCTTCCAATCTATCATGTTGCTCCAAAGTTCTTAAATATTTTGTTCAATAATTTACCCTGTGCCTCCCTTCATTTTTTAAAGGAAAATCAGCCAATTTCTTTCTTCAAACATAGTCCATACCAGTACAATGTTTTAGAGAATGATAGTCTCCCCCCTCCCCTTAGTGCTGCAGATCCATTGAAGATCAAATGAAGAGCGGGTACCCCCCAAAAGGAACTAGATCTACAGGATCAAGGAAAGGGAGAGAGGATAATATTCCCTATTTTGATAGCTCAAGTGTCTTGTCACTGTTTGTAAGCAGTGTTTGGTGCTAGGCATCCTGGGATCTGTGGGTGACTTCCCCAACCTCTAGGGAGTCCCAGATCCTATTCTGAGAAACACTCCCCGAGTGAACAGGTGATTGGTTGTCTCTGCTGGAAACAGCATTGATTCTCTCCCCCAGTAAACTCAGCCTGGAGTCTAACTCAGGAGGAACAAATGGCTCCTAACACGCACAGGCATCCTGAATGGTTCCAGGACCACAAAGGTGCCACAGTGGAAGGGGTGAGAAGCTACATGCTCAGAATATGGGTGATGTGACTTTCCAAATGATAGCCCTACCGGTGGCCTTGAAAGTGGGCTTAGGCATGTTTCCTCCACAGATGTAGAAAGATAAAAACATTAGAAAAACTGGTTACAGAATACTCCAGCTGTTAGGCATGAAGTATTAGCACAAATACCAACATTGTAAACTGCAATAATCATTACCAGCAGATTTCAGTCTCTTAGTTGGTTTTGATACATCTATCATCTGTCTATCTATCTATCTACATACCTACCTACCTATTCATGTTGAAACACCTTTTCCCTTAGGACTTCATAAAGAAGAAAATTTCACAGGTAATGACTCTTCGCAGGGGCTGGATCAATGTTCTCAGTTTACAAGCCCCAAAAGTGGTGCTTAAGTGTGCACCTGCTGGAAAGTGCACGTGGGACTAAAGAGCCCAGCTGTGCTCTTTCTGGGTCTTTCATCTTCCAAAGCTATGAGACCCTGCAGGGGGTTCTTGCTAGCAGATTTCTTGACCTGTGTAGCACAAAGGAACACAGTACTGCAGGGTGGTTGATGACTTGGAGACATTATTTTTATTTACATGTTTTGAAGTAGGAATACCTTGTGGGCACTGAGTATGTCACTGGAGACCCTTTTGTGCTTCAAATCCAGATCTGGCTCAGGGTTGATCCAGTCCCAAGGTCCTACTGAAGCTCCTGTTGCCTGAGATTTGTCATGGCTGTGGTTTAGCTCTCCTGTTGAAGAATTTCCTTTGGATTCTGAAAACACTTAAATTCATGTACATCATTTATTGACATTCTGGATCATTAGGGTTAAGCAGTTTGGAGCAAAGATAACTATGATAAATACTGAACATAATCTCTATCTCTTTATGTATTTGTATCTAAAATATTCCACACGCTGGTGAGGATGGCTGATGTAACACACTGGATTGTACATTGTCATCCAGACTTTGCCTTTCATAGACTTTGTCTTGGTTATTTTTGATGATTTTATGGTTCTGTTAACCCTTTGAGAGAAATAGATATTGTTCACTCAAGGTTAGGCTAAATACGCTAGAAGGAGATGAGAAATGAAGTAAACTTTTGTGAATGATAGCAGGCTACCAAAATATCCTTTCAAAATGTCACATGAATACCTTGTCCAGGCAAAGTCCACCTTGAAGAGCTATGTTTATCCTTTGGTTGTACCTTTAGGCCCTTGGTGCAGTGGCCTCTATTATTCTAAAGGCACTTTCTATAGGGAAGATGGTAGTGTTTGAAATGTTTGCTTTCTAAGACTGTTTACTGTGTAGCAAACACAGTGGGAGAATATTTTATGAGAAATGGCTAAATTGAAATGGAGATTTACTTGATGTCTTAATTGAAACAAAGATGATAGCTTAATTGAAGCAATGTGTGTTAATATAATTGATATATAGAAAACATTCTTTTCTAGGAAAAAAAGAGCCTTGATTATTTTATTACTGGAAGAAAACTGCTAAATGAAAAATCGGAAATGAACATTTATTCTCTGAATAGTAGCTTAGGCTCCCTTCCAGTAGTGTCTTCTGAGGGTTTTGGATGCTGGAAAGAACCAGGTTAATGTATTCCTTAAGCACACTTTTACCATTTTCTGACTCAAACTCCATTCACAGGTGTTTCCTTATTATTTTGATGCAATGAAAGAGCAGGAAGAAAACTGGCTGGAGAAGAGAAAGTCACTGAAGACTTATAATTTGAACCTCCTTGTGACTGAAGCCTTGTGCCTAATTCTGAGTTGACATCTACATTAAGCAGTTTCTCGTTACTATAGCAAAATACCGAAGGCTGAGAATATTAAAAAGAAAAGAAGTTTATTTGGTTCATGATTCTTGAGATTTGGGACTCTTAAGATCCCCCTTGGCTGGATCACATGGTGGATGATATGCTGGTGGAAGTGTGTATGAGAGAGAGAAATTACATGGTGTGACAGGAAACCTGAGCCAGGAGAAAGCACTAGGCTTGCTCTTTATTAGCAGCCTTCTCAGGAGGACTAACCCAAGTTACAGGAGAACTAATTTATCCCCTCTGAGAGCAGTGCCCCAGAGGGCTTTCCCTCTGTTTCCTAAAGAGCCCACAGCCTTGTAAACCTTTGTGGTCCACACTAAGGCAATGCCCCACTATAATTTATTATGCAAACAGATTTTGTTTTGTGTTTTATTTGGTCTTTCTTTGTTTCTTTCTAATAAATGTAGTTCCTTATATACATTCTTTTGGTTTTTTTCTCTAATGAAAGTTTCTGATAAATTTCTTGAAGTATAATTCCTATCTTAGGCATTCTTTAAAGGATTCCCTTCTTTCTCTATCTCTCTCTCTCTCTCTCTCTCTCTCTCTCTCTCTCTGTTGATCTCTCTCTGTCTCTGCCTCTCTTTCCTTCTCTCTCTCACACACACATACAACATATATATCCACTCACAATATCATGATTGCCCTGTGGAGTTTCATAGGTAGAGGTAGTGTATCATAATGGTCAAACCTGTGTCCCAGAAAAGGAAAGATAGCTGGCATTTAATCCTATCTTTGCAAACCATGGCTGTCATCTACTGGAGAAATCAACATATGTGTACCTCAATGTCATCATACACAAGAAAAAATTATATTTATCTTCTTATAGGACTATTTCATTAGCTAATCCTTATAAGATGCTAGGAACGCCTAGTACATAGTAAGAATTCATTACATGTTAGCCATTAATTTTTATTATTTGCATGTAAAATACTCCCTAGAATAGTATCACTCATTTTTCTGGGTCATTTTTATTCTTTGTTACGATTTGCTGAGCAATCATGGAGTCCAGGTCTTTCCTGCAAGTTGGAGCCAAGCATTTATTTCTGATTCCTCCTATGGTGCCCTGTGTACATACTTGACTTTGTTCTCAGTAGCAATTTCTTCTCTTGCAAATGAGCATGTTGAAACCATTTTAATCCAAAAAGAATTTTGCTGCCATATAAATGTTGCATTGTTTTGAATATAGAGTAAATTCATATTTCATATAGCTAAAGATATGGAATGTGTTGGACAGTGAAACTATTTTTGTTAAAGGTAGTAAACATTGGCAAAGAATGACAGCACAATAAAATACTCTTAACCAGTACACAAAGGAAAGCAGTCTAAAAATGACAGCATGGTACCGACATCAAACTTTGGTCTGGGTTTCAAGCTGAGCTGCTTCCCTAATGGTGCAGCTTCATCCAGGCTAGTTTCTTAGGCCGGGGTGCAGGGCAATGGAAGAGTGCTTGCCTAGCGTGCACCTCATTCCAATTTGTCCGTCCCCCAGCACCTCCCTAGGGTTTGGCTGTTTCCCTTGTCACTATCATAGCAGCTGCTGGCAGCACTGAAAGTCAGGACTGTAGTGTTCTGTTCCTCTTCCACTACCACTTGGTTAATTTGTTTCAGGTAACTTCTTGCCCTTGCTGTCTCAGGGTTTTCTCATAAAAGAAAGGGTTGGACTAGACCTTCCTCATCAATGTACATGCCTGCTTCTGGGGGTGCCACAAATGGATTACAGTCTTTGGGGCATCTGGGTTAGAACTGGCATAGGAAGACAGCATGCACTGTTCTCTGATCTGAGCAACCTTTTCCATGGTCCTAGTGCTCCATTCAAAGAGAATTTTCAACGTACATCATAATGCGGAAAGGACTGGCAAATGCTATTCAAATGTTTCTCCCATCTTAACAGCCCAGGTTCTCTTAGTTATACTGGGCAAAATTACTTAGCTTTCTGAGCTTCGACTTCATTTATGGAAGCTATACTCAGACCTATGGGTTTGAATGAAATACATGTTTTTCCAAGTCTGATGTCAACCTTGAGGAAAGTGCAAAATTCTGACTCTTGCTTTGTTTGGTGATCTTTAAGAAAATGAGCACACAAATATGGCAAAAATTACTGTCAGCCGCAGTGTAGAGGATCAGAAATGTTGACCACTAACATTTGGGTGCTAGACATAGCAGAGTCTGATTAAGAGATCTTTGCACTCACTGGACGTTGTAGTGTAGAAAGCAGTGACTGGGAGTTGTCCATGCCTCATGAAGACAATGTAAGAGGACAACACAAGAGATTTCCCAAGAGTTCTTTGATTTATATCATTAAAGTGCACAAAATTATGCCTATGCTACATGTTTATAAGTCAAGTCAAATTTTTTCATTGATATGTATACACATTTTATACGCTTTATTTCAGATCAATCGGTAATAAGTTAGTGCTCACATACATTCTCATCATGTAACTATTTTTTATTTTACTTAAAGAGAAAAAAAGCAAAACAGAAAAAAGGGTAGAAATAATACAGAATTTCAAAAAAATAAACAGTAAGAAGTCACTAGTTGATAAGTTACACATTGTCCTCTTAAAAATAGTAGTTCAAGTTACAGAATTAAAGCATATAAAGTGGACATTTAAACAATGAGACTGCAAACAGTTCTGTTCAACAATCCAATAAACCCTAGTAATATGGTTATCAATCCTACACACTTAAACATACATACAGTTGTATCCTTTAGAGCACTTTCTTTTCCTCTCTTTTTTACAATAGCAATTACACATTTTGTATTTTATTACTCCTACAGTTCTTATTACTTTTTTACAATAGAGATACAGTGTGATATTTATAAATATGATTCTTATTTATTTCACTTATGAGGATAGTCTCAAGTTGCCTCCATTTACCTATGAAGGCCTCAATATCATCCTTTTTATAACTGAGTAATATTCCATTGTATAAAAATACCACATCTTTTTCATTCACTCTGCGCTTGATGGACATTTTGGTTATTTCCAAGATTTAGCTATCACAAATTGTCCTGCTGTGAACATGGGTGCACATATATCACTATGCATGTAAGTATTTTAATCAAATTTTCAATAATATACAAACAACTAGATGTTCAGAAGAGCTGTGACATTAGTGACAGAAGTGATATAAACAATCTCTCATTTGATTGTTAAAAATATATTGAACATTTATCTCTGTTCTAATGTAAGAACATCTAGTACTGTTCTACAGCTGGAGACATAGTAGAATCAGACATAAAAACTCCTGCCCTTGTAGAGTGTATGTTTTAATGGGAGAAAAAGAGAATGAAATCAGATTGTATCAGATAGAGAAAAGAAAAAAGAGCCGAGCACAAGGGCAGAGGATGGAGGATGCTTTTTTGGATAAGATATTCAGGGAATGCTTCTCAAAGGAGATAATATTTGGCATTCCTAAATTACGTAACTGAACAAGCCATTGTCTATTAATTTTATTATATTTAATTACAGATAGGCCTACTTCTACAGTAAAGTGGCTTTCCTTTCAGGAAAAAGAATTGACCACTCTATAAGAAATTAGGGAAAATAGAAGGATGTCTTCTCCAAAACTATAACAAGAATATGACAGGAATTAATAGTTAATAATGTCTGGGTATAACCTACTCAAGGCAGTGGGCTTGGGTTTAATGAACCTTAGGATTATTTTTTATTTTTATTTCTACTTCT
This sequence comes from Cavia porcellus, assembly GCF_034190915.1. Lineage (NCBI taxonomy): Eukaryota > Metazoa > Chordata > Mammalia > Rodentia > Caviidae > Cavia > Cavia porcellus. The sequence continues at coordinate 8,953,355 of NW_026947512.1, read as the reverse complement.
GTGTTTAGTAGTCTGCTTTTATGACTCATCAATGCAATTATCAACTAGTCAAGGAGAGGATACTAGTTCCCATACAGCCAATTAGAAACGAAATCAGGCAACAATTCCTTATTCTGCAGTGGGATTTGGGATAGAAAATGCTTTTGACAAATACTCTGCACTTTAATTGAGGTTTAGCATTTCCTACACAAAAGAAACAACTGATAATATATCATTATAACTTGCCTGCTTTAGATAAACAAAGTTCCACTGTGAGAATTTTGAATGGCTTCATTGGAACCACGAATTATTAGTCACAGTTTCCCTTTGTTTCCCTCATGATGTTTGTCACATGCTCCTCCTCTCCTCTAGCCTCTTGAGTTATATGGGGGGAGGAGGATTCTAGAGCCTCATATTGGTTATTGATTTGCAATTATTTATTTTTAATTGCTATATTTTTTTTCTGCAGTCCATGTCTTTGGTGGAAGGTTAGATCAAGGGTGAGCTCTGTCACTATGGGAAGGGTGAGGACGGTCAATGACTATGCCCTTTTTTGTTCCTAAGGCAGTGGAGCTGGTTCTTACCAGTGTAATTTGGGAGACAATGGAAAACTCCTTTCCTATGAGGGTGCTTATGATCTTTTAAACTTCATTTCAAGACAAAGATTCTGCTGGGAGATCTTTCCCCTTTAACAAGCAAACATTTCAGCGAGTTGCAGAACTGGAAGATTACAATTCTGGATGGGACTAGGAAGGAACGTTGCTATTTTCTGAAACAGAGTTTCTCAACGTAATGGACTCTTTTCGTTCTTTCAGATGTACATGAGATACTGGCACTGAAGTATCGAAGCAAAGGTCAATAAAACTGCTGGTGTCCTAATTTGATAAACAGAGTCACACCAAATGAGCTTTCAGCATACCCGTGTGCCTAACCAAATGCACATAGACACAATATACACACTGACTAGCTTCACTCTAGGTTATCCTTAAAGTAATCAACTTGAATTTGATTGGATGTTGACCTTAAATGTATGTGTTTTTAATGTCTGGGTGATGAAATGGGAAAGACATGTTTAGCACATCTGAGGTTACCAAAACCATTGGTGTCTCAAGGAAAAATGCACATGAGATTGAGTTTCAAGCTGAATTAGCAACTTCCTTTATGGAACTCTATTTTTCTTTAAAGCATAATAAACTGACAATCTATGGTTACCCAGACTGGAGTACTTGGCAGACATTTTCTAAAAGAAAAAAAAAATGAAATAATCCAGCTTCTTTAATGAAAACTAACAGTATTTGTTACCAATGTTAAAATTTAAACCTGCAAACAAAAATTAAAATTTTAAAAAGCTTGTATTTGTCATCAGGAGCTTGACAGCTTCCCAATATTTATAGATTTTTCTCATTGGTGATGATATTAGCTAATATAATGTTGTGATATTATATAATGAAAAGTGTCAAATTGTAGAAGATCTGCATAACTCAGTGATCTGAGATTTTCAAGATGACCAATGCACACTGTTATAAAATCATGCAGGGTAAAAGATCATTCAGTCTCCAGCGTGGAACACCAGATTTTAATGTAATAGTTTGTGGATATGACTTCAGATACCATACTGTTACTGACCTTTAAGAAACTACCATTTGTTTAGAGTGGCCTCAAAAGCAAAAGTCCACAACTGTGACAACAGATTGCAACAGAAGCAAATCTGAGAAGACAGTTCTCTTTTGCTAAGCCAGACACTGAAGAAACTTATAAAAAAAGAAAAAAACAAAAAACAAAAAACACTGTTTCTTGTTAAATTTGTTTCAGAACATATCATTATTGTCATAAAAATGTTTCTGTTATATGTAATGGGTTTAATTCTGCTACCTTCAAATGAAATTACTATAAATTTATTTTTCAGTTTCTAAAATGGCAATTATCAATAGATACAAACTGCAGAAGCAAATACAGGCCCTGTGATCATTTGTGAGTAAAGGAATCTGAGACACGCTAGAGACTTGACGGTCTAGAACTGTTTCCCTGATTCTACCAGTCAGTAACTACCGCCATGGTGGGTGAGGTGGTGTGTCTTCTGGGTGAGAGCTGTGGCTGTATCACCTCTCTGCAAAACTGTTTCAATATTTTTCCATCACCCTACACTACTAGACAGCACTGCTTTTTTCACAAAGAAAATGTGTAGTGAGGCGCTCATGGAGGTCGGATGAGCTGGGCTCATCCCTCTCATGGAGGGATGCAGGGTCTCTTCTAGTTCTGCTCCGCCCACACTAGGAACCAGCGGAGGCAAGGTCAGCCAGTCGAGGAGAGAGATCCTTCAGATTTTATGCCTCTTGCTCTGGATACACAGAGCTTTTCCTTACCTCTTGCCTTTTCTTCCAGGGAGTTTGCCCGCTGGAAAGTGAACAGCTTGGCTCTAGAAAGAAAAGACTTCTTCAGCTTGCCTTTGCCTCTTGCCCCAGAGTTTGTGCGGAATATCCGCCTCCTTGGAAGGAGGCCCAACCTGCAACAGGTTACCGAAAACCTGATCAAAAAGTACGGCACTCATTTCTTACTTTCTGCCACCCTTGGAGGTAAGTGGTAGCCAGATTATTTGAAATATCTTTATGATCTAGTGAGCTTAGCTGCAGCTGTCTTCGTGGGTATTTTTTTTCCTTCCTGGCCTATTGTTTCCTGGTTAACATTTCGTTTCTGGTGTGTGGGAGTACTGTGTTTTCTCTAGGCATCCAAATTCACTCCAGGACATTTCTATTTTCTTATAAGCATCTTCCTGAAGAGGAGATAGGGTGAGAAGCAGCTGGGGACAGACAGGCTTCTACTAAGAATACACCAGCAGGGGGCGCTCTCAGTTTTCTATTAACTGAGCCATTTAACCCCAAGGCCTTTCACTTATGTTTGCTATGGCTACAAATGTCAAACCTATAGGCTAAGAAATAGATATCCGTTGAATCCCTGACTCCTGCTTCCTAATCAACCAAACTAATCTCATCTCTTCTGGGCTGGTGAATCACCCACTGGCAGGGTGAGGGTAGGGATGGGGCAGTGGCGCTGCGGCTGGGACTTGGGGCAGAGTTGGAAACACTGAAGAGACCCAGAGTACTCTGCACCCTGGGAAGAAGAAAGCAGGCCTTTTTATAACATTTAGCTCACGAGCTAATGGACAAAAAGAAGCTCTCTCAGGGTTTAGGCCAGCTGCCGCTGTGCGGTAGGTGTGGAGTGTTTGATGAGGAGGAGGGAACCAGAGCTTTAAGGCTTTTTCCCCCTTCTAAGGGAGTAGAAATAGCCTTGGCAACTTGTCATAAACAACTTGAGAGCAAGAGATTTTTGTCCCCCATGGCGGTAGATTGCCTAGGACAGAGATCAATAAAGGATGTTAGACAGATGAGCTGGGGGTGAGGGCAGGGAGTTCTGGGATGCTAAAGGAACTAAGGGAAAGGAAGGCCTCTCAGGACAGAAGCCAGGGAGGAGGCTGGAAAGCTGGCAAGGGAGAAAAAGAGGGCCACAGCAGGGACGGCGCTTCCTCTATGCTCTCTCAGCCCTGGGCAAGGGTTTCTGGTTCTCACTAGTAGGGAATTCAGGAGCTGAGCCTGAGCCTATGAACCTGTGTTTTTGCTATAGGAGAAGAATCTCTGACCATTTTTGTGGACAAGCGGAAACTGGGCAGGAAGACAGAATCAACAGGAGGTGGCCCTGCGGTTGGGGGCAGTGGGAACAGCTCTGCTGTGTCCCTGGAGACCCTGCATCAGCTGGCAGCCTCCTACTTCATTGACAGAGAGAGCACGTTGCGGCGGTTGCATCACATCCAGATTGCCACGGGGGCCATCAAGGTACAGCTCCAGAGGTCCTGGGGGGCCAGAGCCTAAGCCACCACCAGTCAGCCAGGCAAGATGGCGGGCCATTCAGCCTACAGCATGCAGGCACCGAGCATCCACTCCAAGGCAGGCCCTGGCCAAGGGGCTGTTACACTGCTGTGGACAATGGATGAGGTCACTGCTCCCACAGGGTTACATTCTAATGGGGGTGAGATAATAGGAAAGACAACAAACTAGCTTCAGGTCATGATGTAAAGGAAGACAGAGTTACACGGGACGTATTTCCTGGTGTGTGAGAAAGAGCAGCTTACAGTAGACTGGTCAGGAAGGGAACATGGGAATTTAGCCTTTGAGACTGATGTGTGAGTGAAAAGAAAGCAGCTGTGTGTAGAACTGAGGAAAGAGAGTCTGGGAGGAGGAAACAGTACGTGTAAAGGCCCTGAGGTAGGAACCAGCTTGGATGCCTCCTCAGAGTACAGGAAAGCCTGGCGTGGGGGCCAAGAGGTGAACAAAGAAGATACTGGTAGGAGATGAGGTTCAGGAGTCTGCTAGCACCAGTTCCCAGGGCCACAGTAAGGAACTTTAATGTAAATACAAGTGGAGTAGACAGCCATGGCAGAGGTTTAGTAAAGGAGTAACATGATCTCAGGCATATTTCTAAAACAGCAATGGTCATCATGACTTCAGTAACCTATTGATAATCTCCACATAAAGAAAAGATTGCACCTGGCATCAGATGGAAACTCTTGAGCAATGGAGACACAGAACTGGCGTGAAGGTGACTGGTAACCCCAGAGGAGTGGTTTCAGCGACAGGCAGGTCCACTGAGCTGAGTGGGGAAGACTCAAGAGAGAAAGCAAAGAGAGGAAACAGATGTGAATAGACATGTTTTTCTGTAACAGCAAGCATAAAAATGGAGCTAACTGGAGAGTAACATGTGATCAAAGAAGGACGTGCTTTTGTCTTTTCAGAAGGGCTATTCCAGGTTATGGTTGTGTTGATTGAAATAATTCAGTTGGAAGGAAAAAGTGATGATGCAGGCATGATAGGAGATAATTACAAGTGCAAAATCCTTGTGTGAGGGGAGTTAATATTTCATGCATGAAGGGTTCTGGTCACTCATAGAAGCCTGAACTTCTCATTCTTCAGTGGAGGGCAACACAGAGTTCACCAGGACAGATGTGAAGGACGGACAGACATGGTGGTGGGAAGGTACCACTGGTTTTTTTCTCTGACTGTTTCAATTTCCTTGGTGCAAGAAGAAGCAACATTTTTGGCTAAAACAAAGAAAAAGGACTGTTGAGAAGAGAATTATGACATGTGAGAACATAGCTACCAGTAAATTCAGGCTATGGCTGTAGTCTTGAGTATAGTCTGTTCAGAGGGGTTAGAATGCAACATGAGGAGCCAAGAGGGGGAAAGGAGAATGGGGATCTGAAAAGCCAGGGACTGCAAGTCTTCTGTACACATGCAGAACTCAGCAGGAATGAGACAGGTTTGGAGGTGCTAAGAGTGATGGAAAATTTAATACTGAAAATCTTCAGGGAGTGAAGAGACGTAAGAAAAGGAAACCACAACAAAGAAAATAGTGGGTTACAGCGCCTGAGGGTTCTGGATTCAAAGAAGCAGAGCTTAGACAGGAAAGATAGACAGAATTCGGGAAATCACAATGGAGGGCCCACCTCACTCACATGCTCAGGAATGTGGGGAAGAAGACAGCCACAGCCAGAGGAAGCTGTCAGGGAAACTTCTCCTCAAGGGCAGCTTGCGTAAAGCACACTCTGGAGACATTGAAATTACTGGGATTTTGCCAAGGACTGATCATGAGATCCGGGGAGCACAGGAGAAGTTTACTGAAGAGAAGGGATTGAATTAGCAGGTATGCAATGCCTGGTGGGAGTCACACATGAAGGTGACTTTCTACTTACAATCCAAGGATAAAAGATACAGTTATGAGGTATGTTAGGGAGCTTTTGATGAGGAAAAGATTTGGAGCATTGAGTGGTTTGAATATGAAGACAGAACTCTACAGAAGATCATGTGCCCCCTTAATTGTTGCAGTGAGCTGTGTCCAGGTAGGAGAAAAATTGGGAAAATTCTACCAGGAATTGAAAAGTAGGCAACCAATGGTCCCATTAATATTCCTTGTTGTCTTTTGATCTGGCCAAATTTATACTATCTGTCACCACTTCATGACCACATTTTCCCATTTCCCTAGCTTAGACTCACTGATCCTCGTAAACCACTCCCTTGTGTGTATCTTCAGCCCACCCTTTGTTCCTTCTCAGATCCACTGCTCTTTTCTTAACCCAAGACCTCACTAAGTCTTGCTTGACTTTCTTATTTATCCTTTTAACCAGTCCCTCTCATCTCCATTCTCAGTTCTTCTCCCCAACTTGCTTTCCACGCTGTTATTATCAGTGTGAGTCATGAAATCACACCGTCTCCTGCTTCAAATCCATCCATAGCTCCAGACTGTACATGGCACAGAGCAAACCTCTCTACCTCAGCTGGGTGACAGTGATACAAACGAAAGAACATTGGCTCTGAATCTCACTTTCCTAATCCTTAAATTGTTGGATAATTAGAATAATTTTGACCTGTGACATCTAATTAAAAAATATGGACAGCATGAACCATAACGCTATTGAAGTTTGAAGGGGGCTAATTCCTCTTCTTCTTCACAGAACTGTAAGATCATTGGAGATCTATTACTATTATCTTTCTGGTTTCATCTCAAAACACCCTTTTGCCTGCTTCTCCATCTGCATTCCCCCCATGCGCTGAGCGCTCTCTATTCCTATAACCCAGCCATATCTAACTATACCAGTCTTCATTCAAATACTCCATGTTGTTTTATCTCACCTCCCCGGCATATACTAATTGCTCTGCACACAATGCTTTTCCATTTGCTCAAGTGGCTCTTCCTCATACTTTTTAACTCAACTCAGAAAGGCAACTGTTTTCTGAAGCTTTTACTAACTCTCAAGGTATTTAATGTCCTCTTCAGTGCTCAAGCACATGGTGTTTGTGTAGGACTTGTCATTTGAACTGTAATTGCTAAATAATATGTTTTTGCACATGCTCATATGAGGTCCTTATGGGAAATACTGGGTCTTGTTCAGTTTTAGCCTCCTATGGGAGTACAAAAGCTCAGCAAATGATGGCTAATAAGTAAGCAATCCATTGATGAATGAATGAATGGAGTCCTTAGACATGATATTTTCTGCATGAGTTAGGTTTGTCTGTTGTGTGTGTGTGTGTGTGTGTGTGTGTATGTGTGTGTGTGTGTATACAAATGAGCAAGTTTAGTAGAAATAAACAGAAATGTACACAAGGTAACTTGATGCAAAGATGGTTTATTAAGAGGATACTGGTGAAGGCACAAGAACAGAATGCAAAACACAATCTAGACCTCTTGGATTGCACATGGATGTTTGTGCTTCCAGGATACTCCCTCTGTTTCTGTTGGGATACATGTCTCCTCTTCTCATCTCCATCTGCACCATCTCCTTCTTATCTATTGCATGTTTTTCTGAACCCTAATGGCTGTGGCTTGCATGTCTTTCCTTACTGTGGAGCTGACTGTGGCCTTAACTGGATATTATCTTTCTGTTTTATTGTCAGCCAAAGCCATCAATGCAGGAACACTCCTTTCTTTCTTGTCATATCATCAATTCTTGGTACCTAGAGCATTCTTAGTAATTACTTATCATATGAATTTTGTAAATATCTACTATCACTTCTTTTCTCTTGGAATACCACTTCATGATTTTCTTGAGAAAAAAATCTGGTTCAGAGTCTCACTTTTGCCTAATACCAGAGTGGGACTCACATGCTCTTTACTATGGGTTATGGGACTCACCTCTAAAGTAAAATTCATGCAGTAGAGTGAAAGGAAGGTGGGACTCAAAACCAGCTGTGTAATAGTACTTGGAGGTGCATCCTAGAACTAGAGCCACTGCCCATCTGCTTAACAGGGGTGAGGCGCCACTATTCTTGGAAGCCTCCTTTTGGGAGTTCTCCAAGGGCATCCTGAATGTGAAACAAATATTCAGCTTCCACTGGACTGGCCAACCTCAGATGCACACTGTCTAGGTGTACAGTGAGCTCTCCATAAGGGCTACAGTTTAGAAAACCATGAATGAACAAGGATGATTTTATATACATCCATCCTTCCAAGTCTTTATCCAGGTCTGAAGATCTGAAAAGACTGATCCAGGACTTACTGCTAGATCAGTGGTGTCAATCCAATGGGATGCATGCTGCAGTGGGCTGTTTGTGTCACTGAAAGCTCTAAAAGATTTGCCCTCAGTTAATGGTAGACCGAGGGGCAAAGGGCTGTGTTGTTATCCCATCCCACTGCTCTGCTCACCCGATGGGGGTGACCTGTAGTAAGAGTACAGTTCCACCAGAACTGTCACTATGCTCTAAAATGCTTAACAACAATTGATCTATAGCTCAGGGCTTAACAGCCTGGGTGTACCCTGTTGTGCAGCCTTGCCGTCTAGAAGTCTTTTGTTGGTGCTGTGCTACCTGCCCCCTACCTCCCTCTGTGAACAAGCCTTCACAGAACTGAGCTGGCTTCCAGCTGAAGGTGGGAGGAGTGAGGGCGAGGGCTCTGCTCACTTTCTCTACTTTTGGGAAAGAAAAAAAGGTCTCTAGTACATTTGCTTTCCTCTAGTTTCTCTAAGCAAATGTGCACTTATTTTTTCTTTGCAACCTCTTCTTACTAATGTAGACAAAGACGTACCCTTCCCCCATCATTTGTTTATCTGACACATTCCTCTGGGGCCCATTGAACACTGCTTGCTGTTGCAAAGCTTACTCTGATCAGCACACACTTCTATTCTAGGATTTGTCACATTGCATTTTAGTAGTATACTGCTGCTCTCCACCCCCGCTCCTTCCATGACAGCAGTAGGTCTTATAGGAGTAGGGACTCTGCAGCATGCATGTTGCTTCAGGTCTCTTTACAACATCTGGTATGTGGCTCGGTGCTCAATAAAATGCTTGAAAAGCACAGTCAGGCTTTAGTCAATTTAGGAAGAAACAAACTTACTGAACTGAGAAGACTTGGGATTGAATTGCAGCCTTGATTCTTACTATTTCTATGACCTTGAGGAGTTCCTGAACTCCATGATTTGAGTTACATTTGAATTGTATTTAGCTAATTCAGTTGTACCCATTTTAAAAATATTGAAACACTTTTAAATACTTCAAGCCATTGTGTGCCACCTTGACCACCTTTACCTTCCCACAAAATCTTTAGAATTTCTGAGAGCACCCAAAGGGCAAATGTACTTCAGGAGATCTCCACAATCCTGCCTGGACACTGAGGCTGTTATCTCTTCTGACTGATACACCTCTGCTCCACATGATAAAAAGTACGGTGCATGTCTACCCCTGAATCTTACATAGGATGGGAAACTCCAAATAAGATAGTCCACGTGCAAACATTCTGCAAACTGTAAGTGGCTGTGTACATGATCTTGTTTGTAATGTGTTCAAAAGGATTAGGACTAAAAGGATGGAAGAGGACCTTTTTCTTAGTTATAATCCACACTCTACTTTGTCTATTTAGTGAAAGATATAGAAGGACTTGTGGGGGAGGGTTCAAAATGCTTATGAGTTAACTGAAGGGAAGCCATACAAAAGTTCACCAGGATGTTAGGCTGCTGGAGAGTGCTGGGGACTCTAGTTCAGTGGCACAGCACCTGCTCAGCAAGTTGGAGGTCATGATATACCCCCCAACTCACACATACAAATGACCTGTGGGAATTCCTCACAACAATTGCCTGGGATTCACTTTGCAGCCTTTTAAGCATATACACCATCAGCGGTGCTCTCTGAGCTCAGACTCATCATGCACAATTAGAATCCCATCTCACTGTGCTCTTAGCATTGCAGGTGTCCTCCCCCAGGTAGGACAAGAGCAGTCTGGATGTGATGACAGGGGAAGGTTTTCCAGAACGAGGTTTGCACAATCTGGTATTTATGGAAAAGTGGATATGCTAATGAACGTGAGATCCATCAGGGCCTTCTGAAGGCAAGATGGGCTCTGTCAACAGGCCAATTAGCACACAATTATTTCCCCTTTCTGGAAGCTTATCTCAAGCTCTCTTTGAACATGCTTGCCCCAGTGATCTGCACTTTCTATTACCTCTGTGGCTGTCTTTAGAATCTTCCCAGGCTGTGTACCTCTTCTAAACAGAAAGCCACAACATTCTCTCTCTCTCTCCCTCTCTCTCTCCCTCTATCCTCTCTCTCTCTCTTCCTTTCTCTCTCTCTCTCTTTCTCTCTCTCTGTCTCTCTCTCTGATAGACCCGGGGGCTTCCTTGAGTGGGTGCAGTGGGATGTTTGTCTCAGGCCATCCTGTGCACTGGTTGTGAATGCCAGGCCACGTTCGTAGGGGAGCCCTGTTCAGCTGTCTCTCTTGTCCTCACCTCTTACTTGTCTAGGAGGGAGAGAGATGATCTCAGAGGAGATCATCTGTAAAAACAGCTGTGACTAGGAGATTTCCTCACTTTTGTAAATGTGGCTTCAGATCTTTCTATCAGGAAATGAGCGTGAAGTTCAAGCCTATGTTACTTCTGCATTCCCATCTTTGTGTCACATTTAACGAAAGGAAGCTACTTGCCCTTTCAATTATTTACCTGATTGTGTTTTTAGAGAACTGACCTTTGGAAACAGCAGAGGAAAAAATCATAAGCATCAGAGCCAGTTTCATGATGCTGAACAAATTGGTGGGGTGTAGAGTGGTGGTGGCTGGGGAAAGGGGTGGGTATAAGGGTGAGGAAGGGACACCTCCTGTCATAGCTCTTCTCCTTGGGTCTGTTTCCTTGGGTCACATCCTACTCCTACATAAAGCTTGTTATCTCTCTCCGTGTGAAGACACAGTTGGCAAGTAGCAAATTTGAAGGTGGGTAGGTGAAAAACTAGTATAAAACTGACATTTTGGTGGCCAGCTTACCCAGAGGCAAGAAGAGCCTAGTATCCCATGTACCACACTCCAACATCTACCCAGTCTCCAACCCATTCCATCCCAAGAGGAAGAGGCTTCCATAGAGTTGCTAGGCTAGTTCTTGGCTATGGCGCTTTCCATCAGGACTTTTACATCATGTAGAAATAGAAGTAAAACTGGTCTTGTCTAACAGCTGCCAAGAGACTTAGTTAGGAAGAAGTATCAGCACCTGGAACCCACATGTGGAGGGAGGCAGGCCCAGGTGGAGTGGCCAAAGAAATGGGATTATGGAAGTGTTTCTATTGTCTACAAGCTCCTCACTGGAAATAGCTAAGTTTTATTCATTTTTGAGCTCTTGATATTCCTTGGATGCTTGTCAAATAAGCAGATAATGGAAAGAAAGAGTAAGTTTGATAGATCCTAGCCCTGCAGGTGTCTAGCTGTGTCTCCCTGAGTAAGTCACTTTACTCATCTGGGCTTGCTTTCCTAAGCAGTAATACAAGGACATCAATACTGATTTCAAGCCAAAACAAATTGTTTTGTCCAATGTTAACACTTTGAAAAGAGGAAAGATCATTAGGATATGTTGGGTAGACTGGTATGTTTAAAATATTTTGTCTTTAGTCAGTGACAAGTGTAAGTGGCTTAAGCTCACTTTATTTTCTGTAGTGCTTTGACCTGCCTTTTCAGGAGAGGAAAAAGTACTAACCTAGGATCTGAAAGTGCAAATGTTAAAACCTTCTTTCTGCCATCTAAAAGCTCTATGTTTCAAGCACTACAATTCTCAGAGCCTTGGCTTTCTTTGTGTGGAGTTGTGATCATGAAATTTATTCCAGAAAGTTGCTGTGATGGTCCAATGGAATGGAAACGTAGGTCACTGCTGCTGGTGTCCTGGTCTTGGTTGTGTTCTCTGGGATTTCATCTCGCTGCTTTGCAGGCACTGTGTCTATTGCTGCTCCCTTGGTCTTTGTCTGGAATCACCTCTACAATTTCCTCCCTCTTTCCTCTCATCTGCTTTTCCTTCAAAACCAATTTATGGCTCACCTTTCCATTAAGCCTTTTCAGGCTACTTCAAACTCCAAGAACAACTCCGCCCCCATCCCCCCCCCCATTTTTAGTCAGTATCACACCGTCTTCCATGTGAATACTTTGTTCCAGGTTCATTTTCAAACACACTCCCTCAATAATGCTCCATGGTAATTAGCAGGGCACATATCCTATGCTTTAAATCATGCCTCATGCTTTAGATCCTGCTGCTCCTTTTTTTTTTCTTCATAGTAGATTTATTTCCCTGCCTTTTCTATCTTTCCACTTTCCTCTTATACTTAAGGATCCGCTGAGGTAGAGTTTCTTTCACTACTTCTCCCATTCCCTCTTTGTTTAGAGGTCTTCTTTCCTTGGTGCTCTCTGTAACACTTTTTTCTGCTGTGACTGGGATGTCAAACAGTCACCTGGGTATGTACCTGGGTCTGAGAGGATCCATTATGTCCCTCCTACATCTTTGTGCCCACCTCACCACTCTGCGATGTCTGGAACACATTAATCATATACTCTCTGATTCATTGAGAATCTGCTGTGTGGCAGACACCGTCCTGGTTGCTCATGACACCACAGCAAACAAAATAAATATGAGCTTACCTCTGTGGCGCCTATACCACATGGACCCGAACATGAACTGCACACTCCAAAGAGAATGCAAAGCTGCAGCTTACATACCTGCTGCCAAGCAGAAAGGTGCCAGGAGCTATGAAAAGAGGTCAGGGGGATCCAGGTAGACTTCCCTGAGGAATTGCAGAAAGGCACTCTATGAATGTTTGATGAATTGTGTGGAATTGAGCAGAAGCTGCTCAATAAATACTCCTTGATTGGTTGATTGATTGTTGGCAAAGACTTCAGAAATCCTGAGAAGTAAGGGCCTCAGGTCCCCATCATTCTTATTACATAATTATTTCAGTGCATTTAAAGTTCCCCATTTTTCATCTTATACTTTGAACATCAGGGAAAACTGATGGGCCAGCTTTATAATATTTTAAAATGACTATGGTGTTTTGGAATATTACATGGCTATAAGAGTTTATGTATATTTAATACAGTTATTAAAATATGCAGTAAGCCAATGGCTGATTTTCTCTAAGGACATGTCAGTGCAGAGGTGGGACTTAAATGTTTAATACTAATAATAATACTCATAATTCATATTTCTCTAGGCTTTTCATTTTCAAGATCCCTGAAACCTGTAAGCATCACATCAAGTAGATACAGCTGGGTTTGTCAGCAGGGCCAGGGGAGCACACCTGGTCCCCTGTGTTCCTCTGGGAGAGGAAAGGGCTGACTCTAACCCAAAGGGCTCACTCCTCCAGCTTCGTCTCTCTACAATGAATTTTCTCTTCCCAGACACAAATTCCCTTTGCCTGTCTCTGAAAGACTCCTCCGTATGTACAGCCATGCTGCCAACTATATAGTACACATATTCACAGTTACAGGACAAGAGAAGTGACTTTTTTAAAAATTTTATTTAAGGAGAAAAGAAAAAAAAAGCAGAGAAAGGGTACAAGTTATACAGATTTGCAGAAAAAAAATGAACAGTAGGAAATTACTAGTTAATGGATTACATATTGTCATCTTAGAAATAATTGTTCAAGTCACAAAATTAAAGCTTGTAAAGTGGACATTCCATCAATGATACTGCAAACAGTTCTGTTCAATGATCCAATAAAACTCTGTGATATCATATTCTATCTTATACACTTAAATATACATGCAGTTATATAGTTTAGAGCACTTTCTTTTCCTCTCTTTTGTACAAAGACTATTACACATTTTGGGTTTCATTGCTCTCACGGTTCTTATTACTTTTTTGGAAGAGAGTAAAACCAAATGTGACATAACAGAACAGAATCGGTCAAGTCAAAAGGGTGGACATAATAGATAATGTGAAAACATAATACAAGGTGATCAACAATGGTTACCATAATGCCTCCCGCTATCTCTAATAGAATTGCCTATACCATTAGTTATAATACAATTGAACAAAACAGTAAAGAACAAAACCGACAAAACCAAACCATTGGAGACATTGTAGGTCTTCAAAAGTAGATAAAAGTCAACGAGAATGGGCGTTATAATGACTTTAACCTGCTGGCGTCAGGGAAAGACACATGCTATTGGTTTGGCCAGACCAAGATAAGACATGGAGCCACCAACTAGATGACCAGAGAAGGGAAGGGCAGAAGGAAAACTTCCTCTTGGTTTATAAACTTGTATCTTGCTCTTTCCGTCTCTAGGTCACAGAAACCAGGACCGGTCCTTTGGGCTGCAGCAACTATGACAATCTAGACTCGGTCAGCTCTGTCCTGGTGCAGAGTCCAGAGAACAAAGTGCAGTTACTGGGTAAGCAGCTCTGTGATGCTTTTCACACTGCTCACTCCTGGTGGGACACTTGGATCACCAGAGAGCATGAAAGGGTCCTGCCTTCCCATTTTTTAAGCCTATCTCAAGATAAGAACTGCTGAAATCCTGGGACCTATATTAACAGCTTTCTATCACTCTCTTGAGAAAAACCTCTGGTGGTTTGCCTTACACCCACAGCTCTACTTAACACCTAAAGCAGCCTGTCTCATAGTCTTTCCCAAGAACACTAACCTACAAGGAACCACACATCTGTCCTTAGAAGCCTTGACCCAGTTCAGTGATATCCTTTGTTATCTGAAAAATACCTTTATTGTTCCTTAAAGAAACACTGTGGAATAACTGGCCTCTGTTGAATGATTAGGAGGTCACCAAATCTAGTTCAAATATGAGCTCTATAATCCTTGGGATCCCTGGTTACTGTAACCACACCCGAAAGCGGCTCTGCTTTCTGTTATTAGTCTGTGGTCCTCATAAGACCTTCAAAGCCAGGAGAAGACTTTGAAATGAATAGGAGCCTTTTGATAGATACAGAGCAAGTAAAATTGGAAAAGAAAGAGGACAGGAAGCCATACAAGGTTTTCAGGCTGGGAGATAATGGGACATGCATCACCTCTTTGTCGCTACTTCCCAAGCATTGTAGAGAAGGGCTCATGCACACTGATTTGGCAGGAAAAGTTTATTTTTTTAAGACCTAACTGAATTGAACTATTTAAGATATTATTGTCTTGGTATTACAAAATCAATAGCTTTCACCCATGATCTACAATTACAGATTCCAGGCAAGCTGAGCCAAATGCGACCCAGTAATACTTTAGAAATCAAGAAATACATAATACAGAAAAGTAAAAGACTCTTTTATTTAGAGCTACCTAATACAATTAACATCTCTCTCCTGTGGCCCTGGATGCGATGGGTTTGCATCTGCAAATTAGCGATGAGTGAAGTTCAAAATGTCTGATGGTTCATTTGGAATAGTTTATGCCATTTAATTTTATAGCCCATAACTCATCCAGACCTTGCTCAGGGCACTTATTTTACAGCAGTGGGAAATGTTGTGTGGAAGAGGAGGGATGGTGAGCGAGGTGTGAGGAAAGTACTTAGAGAGGGAAAGTTCTGGAAGCAAGCTTGTGGAGAGGGTTATGTAGAGGGCTGCTCCAGGGTCAAGGCTGGCACAGAGTCAAGAGAGGAGAACTCAGAAGCAGTTCGGAGTATGAGGTGGGCCTCAAGCAAAAACAACACCCATGTGCTGTTGCTGATTTTAAAGTATAGTTTAAGATCTGTCCAGATAGAGATGTTATACTCTGGGCTCTAAGATTCCCTGCCAAAGACAAGGGCAAGGTTAGGGATATAAAGGGTAAGCATACTCTTTAGGAAAGAGAAGCATATATTCAGAAATCCTCCCATCTTTTGCTCCACTAGTTTCTTACAATGTTCCAAAATCATGGAGCTTCCCACAAGTCCGACCTCAGAGGAGGCCCAGATTGCATCCAGTGCCATATGCATCCTTCATTCACCCTTTGGGAAGCTTCTGACAGCTGCCTTGGATGTGGCCTGGAGCCATATAGGAGTGCGTGCTATTCCTAGTACACTGACACCCATCACAGATGGTAAAATTTGGAGTACATTGGTACATTATAGCGAGGATCATAGGAAGTCAACTGAAAGGGGGCTGAGAGTCATTCCTCTCTATCAAGGTTTGACTGATGTCCAGGCATTGGCTGCCATCCAACTTTCAAACCTCCTGAAGAGTTAATCCCATTGAGATGGAGCATCCATTTCAGGGGATGCAGTGTGAGCTGAGCAGGCAAGCAAACTCAACTAGTGCTGTGGGACAGGTAATTGGTCTTTGTGCATGGACTCCCTTGCCTATATGAACCTCAGTATGATGTCTGCTGAGTGTTCACTTCAGTCATACTTAGAAAGTACTTGGCATATTTTCTGGTCACTGAATACCCTACAGCCTAATCAAGGCAATGTTCTCAGTCATCAGAGTTTAGATGGAGGCTCAGGAGGGTCAGTAATGCGCTAGCATGCTTACTGCTTATTTCAGTTAAGATGGAAATAGGATGCCATTTGGAGGCAGAGCAAGGCCAGCAAGCCTTGATTTCTCTCCCAGGAGGGCTGTAAGCTATTACTTTATCCAAAACAACTTCCTGTTTCCATTCTTAAAATGCTAATGTGTGGCAAATAAACTTGTTCTTATAATGACGCATGTTCTCAATTTGGCTGAAGTGTGGAGTTCAGGAAGGTCTTGGGCTTTGACATTCCTCATCTGCATTTTTGGACTCTCCCTCTTCGGTTACTGTGGCAGGAATAGCCCTCTTTCCCAACCAGCACAGCAAGATGGGGCCTTGAGGTGACCATTCTTGGGCCCAGGATACACAAGTCAGCAGAAGCTCAGCCAGGATTCCTGCAAACATGGGTGCGGGAAACAGAGGGCCCCACTGGTTCCATCCAGCCATCTCTCAATGCATCCTTTTCCCAGGCCTGCAGGTGCTGCTGCCTGAGTACCTGCGTGAGCGCTTTGTGGCCGCGGCACTCAGCTACATCACGTGCAGCTCCGAGGGTGAGCTGGTCTGCAAGCAGAATGACTGCTGGTGCAAGTGCAGCCCCACCTTCCCAGAGTGCAATTGCCCTGATGCTGACATCCAGGCCATGGAGGACAGCTTGGTGCAGATCCAGGACTCCTGGGCCACACACAACCGGCAGTTTGAGGAGTCAGGTGAGCAGCTGGCTGGCTCAAAATTCCTTCTTGCTGAAGAAGTGCAAGGCAAGAACATGGGGACTTCCACTTAGATCCCAGCTCAGACTCTTCCTATTTCTATGGCTTTAAGCAGGTTATATCACTGTCCAGAATCTCAGGTGGTTGGGTTTTCTTTTTATGTAAATAGACATAGTATGTGCATTTAAGGATTTTGGTAAGATTGACATCACTGAGGGCATAGTTTTTGTCTGTCTTGCTTGCAACTGGTTCCATGATGCCTGGATCAATGCTTGCACATAAAGTGTGTGATAAAATGTGTTTAAATGAAGCATGAGTCTAGGAGGCAACTGGTGGAAGCTAACTGTTGCTGTTATACCTAATATCTATGCTATGTTACTTTGACACATGCATCCCAAAGAACTGGTTTTATGTCCTTACCCTCTTGGTGATTAGCTTTAGTTCTTGGGTTATTCATTCAGCTTCTCAGTGTCTCAGTTTCTTTATCTATGGAAAAAAGGATAATAAGTTGAGGGAAGTAAGTAAGCAGAATCTCACATTCTAATTTCACAAACTCAAGCTTTGGGCTAATACGATCTAGAACATGACATCAGGGTGAATCTGAGCATGAGTTCAGAAAACAGCATACTCAGGAAGCTCTAGGAAGAACTCAGACTTGGAACCAGAAAGCAGTTTGCTTCTAGATTACTACCATAAAGAATAGCTATCTGACAAACAACTGAAGAGATCAAAAAGGTGTCTTAGAGAGTCAGACAGAAGGATATACAGGAGTGTCCTATCTCAGGGAGTGGAAATTTGCTAAGGACTTCTGGGCTGGGTGCTATACCTTCTCTGTGCCCACATTTGTGTGTCAGTGTGCACACTTGTTTCTCAGTAGGGTGTCCTGGTATTACTGAAGAAGACTGGCCTCAGATGGCATTACAGATAACCTTATAAAGGGCTATAAAGAGATGTATCCCAAGGCTATTGACAAAAGCAGGACTTCTAGCCTTTTCAGTGGTTACAAATTTAGAGGCATATCAGTGTAGGGAGAATGGAAAAACTGAAGCTGCATTTTGTAGTATGTTAATTATTTCTCAATAAAGCTGTCGATTAAAATAAATACAAATCATGACAGTAGAGCTCCTTTGCTCATGCAGGGATTCTGAAGGGCCTCCATTTGGGGATCACCCACCTTCCCCCAGCACTCCACACTCTGCCCCCCACTCAGCTCCTGTGTTCTTGCCTACAGAAGAGTTCCAGGCCCTGCTGAAAAGGCTGCCTGATGACCGGTTCCTGAATTCCACAGCAATCTCGCAGTTCTGGGCCATGGATGCTGGCCTCCAGCACCGCTACCAGCAGCTGGGAGCCAGCCTGAAAATACTGTTCAAGAAGACACATCGGATCGTCCGCCGGCTCTTCAACCTCTGCAAACGCTGCCATCGGCAGCCACGCTTCCGCCTGCCCAAGGAGAGGTGAGCACAAGCTCCAGAGCCAGCGTTTCACACCTCCAGGCAGCAGCTCTTGAAGCCTGGGAAGGCCCTCCATCCTACAGGGGAGAGCAGTGAATGGTGACTCACTCAGCCATTCTGATTCTCATGATCTTCAACTACTGTCATGCCCTTTTTGATTGGGAGTTGTGTCTGAAGTGAGAGAGGAAAAACAGAGAAGCTCATTATAGCAATTCAAATGCTACTCTAATTTTCACTCATGCATGTCCATTTTGGTAAATCTCT
Organism: Cavia porcellus; assembly: GCF_034190915.1. Lineage (NCBI taxonomy): Eukaryota > Metazoa > Chordata > Mammalia > Rodentia > Caviidae > Cavia > Cavia porcellus. The sequence goes on along the minus strand of NW_026947512.1, from coordinate 8,934,752 downwards.
TAGGGAAGAAAGGTAGAGTTAAAGCTTATACTAACTACACATGATGAGAAATACACATTAGATTTTCTCAGTGCTCTGAATCATGAGAGGAAAACCAAGACTCATGTCCTCAAGAACAAAGTGGGGCTATATTGTCATAGGTATCGACTCATTCCTTAATTCCTTCCATAGTCCATGCTGTACTATTTAGCTATAGGGGATATTATTGACTAGGGAATTTTTAGCAAGCAAACAGAAAGTGTAAAAAGTAAAAAAAAAATTGTAACTATGTGGCATGAAATAAACTCAGGGTAGCAGGAGGTAAACCAAGGAGATGGACTTCAGCAGGCAAAGGCTAGAGAAGAAAGACCCCTTGGAGAAGAAGTCTTGGTCACATTGTGCAGGAAGCTACAAAAATTGTTTGATACAAGCAGGTAAGGCGTACACCAGGCAGGGGAACAGCAGTCATTGCGATCTTGAAGTGTGATTCTAACTGTGGAGAAAGTACAAGGGCAGAGGACAGGCCAGCAGTGGTTTTGGAGAGAAGGCATATCAGTTTTTCAGTAATTAATTATCAAATGCTTATCTTGCACAAGAAACAATTTTGATCTCTGAGAATATGTTGGGCAATAATACGGTGCCCTGTTTTTCTGGGCAATTCTAGGGAAGCAGTCCACAAACAAGTCAACAATAAGTAAACACAATGGTTTAGATTCCATAATTGTGGATTAAAACAAAACAAAGTGATATGTTAGTGACTAGAGTGGTTCTTTGAAAAGGAACATCCGGAAAGAGCTCTTTGAAAAGATAACATAAGAGTTGAAATACGAAGTTTTAGGGACTCATCCCTACAAATTCCTGCTCTTGGTGAATGAGTGACAGAGGTAGAGAAAATGCAAAGGAAAGAGATCTTGGTGTAAGAATAAAGTTGGCGTGTTTGGAACACTGTCTCATACAGAACATTGAAATCTGATACTAGAGGTTCTACATTTTTTAAAGAGAATGAAATGGTAGCCAGAACAAATGAGCCTGGCTGTTTCCAGTAGAAGTCTGATGTCAGATAGTTCTAGTTGATCCATCAGGCTCTGAGATCCACACTTTACTCAGTCTGTCCAAAAGGAGCAGTAGCGTTTTCATCATTCAGAGAATTTGGGACTTGTATCTTCCCTACCTATTAGCCAATGTACTGCTAAGGCAAGAACGGTAATAGGCCATGTCTCCTGACTCCTGTTTCACTGTTATCCCCCCTTCCCAAGGTCATTGTCCTACTGGTGGAACCGAATCCAGTCTCTCTTGTACTGTGGAGAAAGCACCTTCACTGGCACCTTCCTGGAACAGAGCCACAGCTGCACCTGCCCCTATGACCAATCGTCATGCCAGGGCCTCATCCCGTGTGCCTTGGGTGAAGGCCCTGCATGTGCCCACTGTGCTCCAGATAATAGCACACGCTGTGGAAGCTGTAATCCAGGCTATGTGCTGGCCCAGGGCCTGTGCCGGCCAGAGGTGGCCGAGTCCCTGGAGAACTTTCTTGGGCTGGAGACAGACCTCCAGGATCTGGAGCTGAAGTACCTGCTGCAGAAGAGGGACAGCCGCATTGAGGTACATTCCATCTTTATCAGCAATGACATGCGTCTGGGCAGCTGGTTTGACCCTTCCTGGAGGAAGCGCATGCTCCTCACCTTGAAGAGCAACAAGTATAAGCCTGGACTGGTGCATGTGATGTTGGCCTTGTCCCTGCAGATCTGCCTCACCAAGAACAGCACCCTGGAGCCTGTCATGGCCATCTATGTCAACCCCTTTGGGGGCAGCCACTCTGAGAGCTGGTTCATGCCTGTAAATGAGGGCAACTTCCCAGACTGGGAAAGGACTACTGTGGATGCAGCTGCCCAGTGCCAAAACTGGACTATCACCTTGGGAAACAGGTGGAAGACCTTCTTCGAGACAGTCCATGTTTACCTACGGAGCCGAATCAAGTCTTTGGATGACAGCTCCAATGAGACAATCTACTATGAACCCCTGGAGATGACTGATCCCTCCAAGAATTTGGGCTATATGAAAATCAACACCTTGCAGGTCTTTGGCTATAGCCTGCCCTTTGACCCGGATGCTATCCGCGATTTAATTCTCCAGCTGGACTACCCATATACTCAAGGTTCCCAGGACTCTGCTCTCCTGCAGCTCATTGAGCTGAGGGACCGAGTCAACCAGCTCTCTCCACCTGGCAAAGTCCGGCTTGATCTCTTTTCCTGTTTGCTCCGGCATCGGCTCAAGCTGGCCAACAATGAGGTGGGCAGGATCCAGTCCTCTTTGAGGGCATTCAATTTAAAATTGCCGAATCCTGTGGAGTATGAGACAGGCAAACTCTGTAGCTAATGAGGGCCTTGCCATGCTGCCAGGCAGAGAGATGGTCCACAAATCCAGGGTGCAAAGATAATCCAAGCCCTTAACTTCGTGCCAACAGGGTGCTTCCATGAGACTTCCAGCACCTAGGATATGGAACCTGGAGGCTTGGGCTGAAGTGGGCGGGAGAGAAAGAGACAGCCACTGCACACATGCACACACACACATGCACACTCACAGGAGGCTACGACTCAGCAGCCTCCGAACTGTAAAGTCGGTGCTTTCTAAAAACGAATGCAGTTGAAGGAGAAGAGCCAAGGAAGAGATATCACAGAAGAACCAGCCAAATCATGAAGCAAACAAGCAAAAATCCTTCAAAGTGATTCTTGTCATTGGAGAAAGCAAGAGGGGGAAAAAAAAATGGGAGGGATGGTGGTTCTTTCTCCCTCTGTGGAGTCACTTTTGTATTCTTTTTAACCAGATTTCTTAAAATGTCCTTGTTCTGTGACTCCTGACATCGGTTCTTACTTTTTGTATGCTGCCTCCTTCGGGCCGTCACGGCCACAGGCTGACTGATCCTGGAGCTGCTTCCTTAGGAAACACTAGACAGGCCATCAACACAGGGGCAGATGCTAAGGGCAGGCAGTAGCTTTCTCCTCGCACAGTCTCCTCCCCGCCCGGTCCCCTCACTTCCTTGACCTCCCTAGTTTCAGGGTCTTGACTCACTCCAAGCACCCCTTGTCCATCCAGAGCTCCTCCCCAAAGCACCTGTTCTTTCCAAACGAGCAACTCTGTCAAGTTAGAGAGAGACAATGTCTAGGGAAATGGTCTTTTTTAAAAAAACAAAACAAAACAAAAAATATTTATTTTGTGATTATTTTCCTTGTTAATCTGCTCCAGCCACGTGAACATCTGAGTAAAAGTTTATCTGGTTTAATATATATATTAAAGGCCTTTTTTAGAGGGAAAATGAGAGAGAAAAGACAGTACAGTTTCTTGGGTAGGCTGGATTTTTGAGTTATGTGTTTGACACAGGGGCGTCTATAGATGAGAGATATTACTGCATGGGAGGCTGTGTTGACTAGGATGTGAAGGGTGGAGTGTGTGTGTGTGTGTGTGTGTGTGTGTGTGTGTGTGTGTGAGTGTGCATGCCTAAGGGGGAGAGTGAGAGAGTGAGGCGGACCTCTTCTGGAGAGTGACGTCACTGCACCCACCCCATTCTCGTCTCTTGTGTCTTGCTGATGTGAGAACTAACACAGGTCCTATATCCAGGACTTCTCATTATTGAGAGTAGTTTGAGAATTTTTTGCTCACAAAAGAACTACAGCCTCTGTGCTGGACAAACACCAGCTAAAGCGACTCTTCTTTGTGGGTACTGCCGTGGACATCTGGAGAATTCCCATACTCTATCCTAGGATCTGGGCTCAGCCCTTGAGGAAACCAGAAAAGACATAAATGTAGCACTGGTTTCCTCCACTCTCTCTTCCACTTTCCCCACTAGAGTGGGGCTTTAACACACACTACAGAGAACGATGCCTCTTTTCCCCTTAGTGCCTCCTCCCAGTGGCATGATAATCACTTCATAGCATATCGTCTGGAGAATCGTCTCTCAGTCTATGCTCCATGTGTTCCAAGTACAGTGCATAAAGCATGACAACCCTATTTTTATTCAAGAGAAAGTCGCCATATAAATACTAAGTATCTCATTTCAGTTGGTATAAAATAAAATGGGAGACAACAAGAAGATGGTCATGTCTTCCTGCCCAGGAGTCTTTTACATTTATTGTTGTATATAAAAGAATTTCACACTACTTTTAATCATTGTACCATCGTTCAACCTACAAGAACCTGAAATCCTTGGTATATAAACAGCCCAGGGCATTTTCATAACTTTTTTGAAAGGCAGAAATCTAGTGATGAGATGATTGAGGAGTGAAGAGATACTGGGTGTTTATTTCTTGTTCACGTCACTGATTGCTTTGTGGAGTGTATACCATGCTCTTTTCCTGGGACAGATGGAACCAGCAGATGACAGCCCCATCAATGGGAACATTGAGATATATCATAGAATGGTACTTTGGGTGCAATGGTGCTGAAAATGCTAGGAAAGCTTGAAAGCCTTCTAGTGATGGGATTTGAGACTGGAGTCAGATTTTAGCACTCCAAGTGATCGTGTGTACATGCTGTAGAAGTGGGTGGACAGAAATATTCACTCATGAGTTAAGGCATACTTCTTATGTGCCAAAGTGTCAACTGCTATGCGCAGCCATATTCAGAGTGGGAAGATAGCAATTCAGAATGCACTGTGCACCATTAGCCGAGAGGAGCCTCTGTGGCATAAGCATGATTGCCCCACTGGGATCGGAGTCAATGCATATATCCCACCTGGCCCAGTAACACAGTTTTTCTGAAGACTGGGAAATCTGCACATATGTCTCTGCATCAGAGACCATACAGGTGTAGTCTGGGTGCTACTTCTCCCTACTTCAGAGATAAGAGATGCCTTGGGAAAATAATGGTGTGGTGTATTATAGTTTTAGTAATATGTACACTCAGCTACAGAGATTTCTACTTTTTGTCTGCAGCAAGCTTAAATTATGAAGCTGAGTGCATTGAATCCGTCTAAAAATACTACTGTACATTGGTGTGTTTACGAGTGACTTTTTGATCTCTCATGAAAATAAATTGATAGAAGGCCTAGACATATCATTAATTACAGGAATTGGAGTCTTTATGTTTCACCTACTCACCAGTTATCTGGGGTTGACGAGTGACTCATTTGTTCAGGAACGAAGATGGGTGCCTGGTGGAGACCTGGTCAAAGCAGCAGACCAAAGATTTGTTTCTAGCAGATAGGTGGGAAGAAGGGGAAGTAAGGGATGACCAGGGTTTCAAAAGACTAGAAGTAGAAGTTCAACGTAGAATTTCCTCATCAAATTATGGTTGAAGTTTTCACCTGTAAATTCTAAAACAATCAAAAGACATGAGCTACCTATTCTCAGACACAGTTACAAATAAAGAATTGTCATTAATTAGTACTGGGTTGTCAATTTGGTGCTCATTGTGGAATTAAGAGCTAAATCACAATTCAGTTGCTACCATGCATTTGATAATAACAATCAGGAATCAAAGCCTTAATTGTAACCCCCAAAAATTAATACATCAAGTACTAATCTGCCCTAATGCTTGAGACTAATGCCTCTAATGTTGAGTAATATATTTAATGCCTGCTGCAAATAATATAATGCTATGCACTGCAAGCACACTAATTCATAAACAGTAAAGCAAATGAAGATCACTTTCAGTACTGGGTGTCATGGATTGTTCAGATAGAGCCTTTGGTTTTTTTCAGAACTGTGAAAATATGGCCATAATGGGCAGAACGGCCTTGAGAGTAGACAGGATATGTTGCCTACAAGATGTCCTGCCCCAAAATATCACCTACAGTGTAACATTTCATCAGATAGGACTTTTTTCCTGCATTTCAGCAAGATTTTTTGTCATTATATCTTGCACGAAAACTAAAATATCATTTTGAAGAAAAAGTTCTTACCAATTAAATAAGAAATAGAAATTAGAATTTTGGAATAGGAAGGTTTTTAGAAGTTATCTAGTCTAATCTACTGATATCAAATATTGGGTGGGGAAGTAAAAAAAATAACCTGAGAGACTAAAAGGCCTGCCCAAGGTTGAATCTACCAGTAGGGCTGGAAATAGAAGTCTCATCTGGATCTTTGTCTACTTCTCTTTGCTAATAAATTATATCAGGGTCTTGAGGGATAACAGAGATATTCAGGACTTGGAAGTAGAGAAGGGAAAACAATTTTTTTTTCAGAAAGGAAAAGAAGGTTACTGAGAGATGTGAATACTTTAATATCTTTCCCTATAATTGATACTAGCAAAAATAATCAGCTTCTATAACAGGAGAATGAAAAACCCTGAAGATTTAGCCCTGAAAAGTGTAGATGTGATTTCTATGGGCCTGACATATCAATTTACTGGGTTTTTTTTTTTTTTGATAACTTTTTCATCTAATGTTTTAAAATTGCAACATTCTGCCTCTCATTTCATGGTATTTTCTATAAAGTACCAATCAGAGAGATTTAATATCATTAAAATCTGACAGTTTCTGAAAAACATCTCCCATGTGGGGCTAAGAGTGTCTGTGGGCCCCCTGCATCCTGAGGCCTTGGGGTATGTAGTCACAGTGGTTAGATCTGGGGTCATGGGCAAGAAGCGAGCTCTCTTGTATGCCTGAAGTCCTTGTTCCTCCCAACAGCGCAGTACAGAAAATAAAAACCAAGGAAGTCACCTTGTTGCCAAGTAATTGAGAGGATCTTTTGCTTGATTTCAAAAGCAAGTATAAATGGACAAATTACAACTCCACTAGTGGCCCTGATGCCATCAGCCAGCTCTACTGGCTGAGGGTCTCTGCCACTGATCTTTATTGAATGCTGGTTTCTACAGCTCTTCAAGGCTAACAGCTCTCAATGCTTATTGCTCTTTCTTTTAAAGTGACCCCTCTGTCCCTGCTACTCAGGATAAGAATTCTGAGTAGATTTATAAGACCTTCTGAGCCCACATTACTCAAGAAATAAGTCACAGGCAGATTTATAGGCCAATTGAAGCAAGACTTTATTTGATCACAGCCCGTGCTGCAGCACAGAGGGACCAGTCCATAGGGGAGTCCTTCTAGACAAGCCTGGGAAGTAGGAGGGGAGTGCAGCTTACAGAGCAGCTACAGGCCCGTTATTGGTTCAAGTAGGCGTGGGATGCTCAGGAATAGTCATAGCTATCATTGCAGCAATTCAACTAAAGGGCAGGGAGAGAGGAGCTGTGTGATTGACAGCTGTTGCTCCTCCATGAGAAATGGATGAATTCATCACAGCTTATTAGGGTTGGGGAAGGTTGGGAATGTTACTAATGGGCCCAGATTCTTTTCTTCAAGATTTTAGCCGTGGCAGAGTGCCTTGCCTTCGAAGAGCCACCAGCAGCATCTGGAGCACTGTGACTGATAGCCAAGCTGCACCTGCTTTTAGACTGTCCAGAGGAGAGTGGCTTCTAAATGACCAGGAGGACACAGAGGCAAATGGCAAAGAGAAGGGGGTACAAAGAGAGGCAAGGTGTGGGGGAGCACAACAGCCAGGGCCAAACCATGCTTCTCTCTGGAGGGCACACGAAGAAAGGGAGCATCAGGTGCTTCTCATTTCTCCCAACCTCCACCCAAGATGAAAACCATGGCTTTCACTCCTGGAATGGCTTCCTTCGCTCCAGAATAGGCATTAGATATGTTTGAGAGGAAGGTTGGGGGTTTTAGGTAGTCTAATGCCACAAAAGCCTTACCTGTGTGTTCTGATTTATAGCACTGACTGCATCAGTGAACTCTGTCACTGTGATCCTTAAGTTTCTCTACTTCTCTGAGCTCGAATGTGCTCTTAGTGTAAGGATTTTCTACACAGCTACTGAGGTTCCTTCTAATATTATCCTTCATGGTAATAAACAATATGGGGCAAGAGCCTGTGCAGGCCATCAGGTCAGACAGATCCATGCACGTTGGATCCATATTTACTTCAGTTATTTATCTGTCGCTGGCTGCTGCATTCTACAAGGAAATTTTGTCTTTCCTTTTTTTTTTTCTGAACACACTTAACTCTCTACATACTTACACTCCATCCTCACCAACTTCCGGGATACATGTGTGACAGTAAGAGAGTCCACTGAAGATGTACACTATATCTGGGGCACCACATCAGCACCTTGCTATTCAATGATTGGGCCCTCAGAGTACTTCAAGGACAATCTATCAGATGAAATGCTTCTGGCCCTGGAGGGTGCCACATTATGAAGCCAGTTTTTTCTCAATATTAATTTGCCTGCATATTCTGATGGAAGAGCTCAATTGTGGACTGGATATCTGCATTTCTTTTTTCTTTTTCTTTTTTTTTTTTTTTTTGTCTTTTTCCTTTTTATCGGTACCAGGGATCGAACTCACGACTGCCTGCTTGCAAGGCAGGCGCTTATGCCACTGAGCTAAATACCCAGCCCGGTATCTGCATTTCTAACAAGCTCTCAGTTGAGGCTGAGCCTACACTTTAAAGAACAGGCTCATAGAAAACATCTGTCTTTTGTATACACATGCAGGGCTTTAAAGCAGGACTCTCTCAGGAAGTACAGAGTTAAAAAACCAAACAGCTGACTACATCCAACCCTGAGATGGGTTCCTTGCTGATAAAAATTTTGGTTTTCTACTAGTCTTTAGTTTATTCTCCACTTAGGAGTCAGATATCTGACCTACATGGGCTAATGGGGTGAGAAAAGGAGAAATGACAGAAAATTTAACTGAAACTTGTGAGCCTCCCAGTCTAGCTGGTGTGTGACTGTATGTTCACTGATAAGCAGCCCTGTGGACAGACTGAATCAGGCTGGCAGGGTAAAGAGCTCTTTTTCCAAGCTTATCAGAGTAAATCTGTTCGGAAGAGGAAGAGGGAGTACCTGTCACTCTATGGAAACCTACAGCAGATGAGATGATTAAATCCACCCTCACTTTGTGCAAATGCCCAGAGGCCTCAGACTTCAAACTGTACCTCATGAAGTCAGTAGGCACCTCATCTAAGAAAGGATTTTTTGTTGTTGTTGTTTTCAATTCTGTCCTTCTCTCTTCCAAACTGTGTGATTATAACGCTCACATCATTAATAGCAACAACCACCAGAATTTATGACTGGTCATTTTTCCAAGGAACTCAGAGCTTGGAAGAATCAATCAAAATTATTTATTAGGCATTTTCAGCTAGGAGCTGTGGGAAATAAAGCAAACATGGACTAAGCATGGACACCTCCTTAATTCAAAAGGTTTGCAGATGACTTGGAAGTGGGGGTAGGCAGCTCTACAGCTATAGGAAAGCAGAAGTTACAATTGCCTTGCTCTCTGGAGATGGGCTGCCTTGGTTCAGTCCCACCTCTGCCATTTACAGTCTCTGCAAGCTGGATTTTCTCTTTCAGCTTCAGTTTTCGTATTTGTGAAAGGACAAAATAATGTGCATTTCATAGGATGCTATGGTGGCCAATTTAGATACAGTGAGGACAGGGACAGGCTCATAGCTCATGTTCAGTACCTTTGGGTTGTTACTGTTATGTTGGATGGTGTCTAAATCTATGTAAATGCAAGAGAAGGCAAGGGAAGGGAACATTATCCACCTGCTGAAGCAAACTTCTCCTTGGAAACAAAGAGGAATTTATCGTCTGGGCCCTTACATAAGGGTCACTGGGTAATGTAATAGAAAAGATCTTCAATTACAGTTTTCAGAAGACATGGATAAGCCAATAAAATGGATATTTCTTAGGCCCTCTGTAAAAGCAGGGAGTATAATATATTTGTAACATAACTCATATAAAATAATATATTTGTAATCTAACTCATCACTGAGATGCTCCTGCATGCATGAGATGCTCCTCATGACCCAGTTGGGTCATGCGGCCCTGGAACATTTCTCTGATGATATAACTTGTCACTGTGATAAAGTTTGGAGCACCTATGAGAAGGGCTAGTTAACATGCACATTAAACTGTCTCCTCCAAATAGTGCATCTTAAGTGCACTTTTAGCAGGTATCAAATTGTGGTCAATCCCTTACGGAATCATTCCATGGTGAGCTAGGAGACAGTACTGCCATAAGGTTTTTAGATGCAGACATGAGCGAGACAGAATTTATATTCTGGTTATATTAGAAGTATAATATGTCAATCTGATGAAAGGTGGAGAAATTGTTCTAACAGAAGGCAGTGTAATTCTAGGCACCCACTAATGGATACACTAATAAGTCAACTCAATGTTTATATCCCATGCTCAGCCTCCTGAACCATGCCCTTCATTTTGTTCTTCTTAAAATAAAAGCTTTATTGACATAGAGTTCATACTTTATTAGCATAAAGTTCACACTTTCATGTGTATAGTTCAGCAGTATTTACTGAATGAAGATATGTACAGATCGTCAATCACTATATAATTCCAGACATTTCATAATGCAAGGAAGAAACTTTGCACCAATTAGTAACTACTATCTCTTCTTCTTCCATCTTCAACTCCTGGCAAACTTTAATCTATTTTCTATCTCTAATGATTTCCAATTTGGGACATTTCATATGCATTCAATCATACAAAATGTGTCTGGTTTCTTTCACTTAACATGATGTTTTCAAGGTCCATCCATGCATCAGAATGTCAGTACTTTTTATGGATGAATTATAGTCCACTAAACAAGTACAGCATGTCTTACCTTTTCATCATCAGATTGTGGGTATTTGGGGTGGTCTTTTTTACTATTAATCAATAATGCTGCATAAACCTTGTATACATGATTTTGATGTTTTCAATTCTCTTGAGTAGATATTTAAAATGAAATTGTTGGATACCATGGTAACTTTAACATTTTGAGGGAATATCAGTCCCTTTTCCAAAGCAGCTGCACCATTTTACATTCCTACCAGCACATCCTTTCTAATATGCTATTATCTGTCTTTTGATTATAGTCATCCTGATGGATGTAAAGTGCTATCTCATTGTGGGTTTTATTTGAATTTTCCTAATCACTAATGATGTTGAGCATGTTTTCATATGCTTATTGGCCATGTGTATTTCCTCTTTAAAAAAATGACTATTCAAATTTTTGACCATTTTTAAATGGGATCAGTGTCTTTTTACTATTGAGTTGTAAAAATTCTTTATATATTTCATGTACAAGTCCCTTTCACATTTTCTCCCATTAAATGAATTGTCTTTTTCACTTTCTTGATAGTGCCCTTTGAGCACAGAATTTTTAACTTTCTCTACTTTATGTTTTGTTACTCATGATTTTAGTGTTGTATCTTTATTTTTTAATTTTATTTGAAGAAAGACAAAACAAAACAGATAATGGGTAGAAATGGTGCATACGTTCGAAGGAAAAAATAAACAATAATAAATCATTAGTTGATGTTTACATATTGTCCTCTTACAAATAATTGTTCAAGATACAAAAGTGGAACATATAAATGGGAATTCAAACAGGGAGACTGCAAATAGTTCTGTTTAACTATCTAATAAAAACTTAGAAATATGGTTATCAATTCTATACACTTAAACATACACACATTTATCCATATCTTCATTTATGTTGAGATTAAACAAATCAAAGCAGACTAAAACCACCCTGAACAAAGAATAATACTATTGCTGGACTTTACATCATGACACTCCAGAATCAGCATTGGGTACTGTTAATACCTTTCTTTTCCTTCAAAGTATTCGTTCATTTCATCATGTGTCATAAGATCAGTTCTCATAAACTGTTTATAGGTCTTATGCAAGCATGAGTCTTAACATATATTTCTATCCTTTCTATATTAGAGGGAGAAACAGGACAAAGCAGGACAGAACAAAACATATTTCTATAGACACATAAAACTAAAAAGACACAAAACTGCTATACAAGGAGTTCTACCATGGTTACCGTGTTGTCTCTTGTTATCAGCACTAGAATTGGCTATATCATCAGATAAAGTATAATTGAATATATCAGTACATAACAGTATTAATAGAAATACAACTTTGTAGATAGTGTAGAACTATAAAAACAGGTAGTAATCAAACCAGAATGGGTATTGTACATTGTCATTTTCAGTATAGTTGTCTATACTCTCTGACTTGATACTATCAACCTTAAGTTTTGAATAAAATCTGTCAATAACAAACAGCAATCAAACAAATCAGATTTAACTAAGATCAGTCACCATATAACAGTATAAGTTATATAGGACTCCAGATTAAGTTAATATGAAATTAAAGATGATTGCTGCACTGTACCCTGATATTTTTGGGACAGCTGTCTGACCTCAGATCTAGTGCAAGTAGACAAACTGGAACAGGATAAAATCTATTTTAGCAGAGCAGAGTGAGCAAGGTGGGTTTTAATTTCTGATACACTATTAGCAATATCTTCTGCTGTCCTTTTAAACACTGTTCCTCCCCTTTCTCTCCCTCAGGGTGTACTGTACATTTTTGGGTCTCCCCAACACCCTCGGTTTTATATTAGGGGGTAACATGCTATTTGCCTAAGTGTTTCTTAACTTTCTCACTCCTAGGCTTGATCTCTAGTTGTATTTCTTCACTTATTAAAAGTCTGTCTTTTCAACCTATCCCTAAATACTGGTCCAGTTGCCCCAATTACTCTCTGGTTCCCTATCACATAGAGTTATGTTTTCTCATATTTGATTTTCGGTCCCTATACCCTTCTTCAGGTTAATTATATTTCCTATAAAGAGCATCTCAGTGAACCCTACATCTTGATCCACTCTGCCTGCAATTCTCTCTTTTTTTCCTTAATTTAGTGTATCTAGGCCATCTTTATTAGAAATTATATCCAACCTTCTCTGCCTCATTTCTGTTGTGCTCTTTTTCCATCATTAGTTGTCTGTTTGTCTTCTTCATTTCACTTTTTGCTCCATTCATTGGGACTTCTCTGTCACTGTTCCTGAAATCCTAGTGCTTTTCTCTCTCTTTAGAATGTCTTGTAGTGTTCTCTGTAAAGTTGGATTGGCAATTGTGAATTCCCCAGTTCCTCTTCATCTTGGAAGCATCTTGTTTCTCCATTAATTTCGAAGGACATTTTTTTCAGGGTACATCAATCTGCACTGGAGATTATTTTCTTTCAGGGCTTGAATTACTTCGCTCCACACTCTTCTCAATTTGATGGTTTGTGCCAAGAAGTCTGCTGTAATTCTGATGGGCATTCCCTTGTAAGTAATCTATTTCTTGTCTCTGACAGCTTTTAATATTTTGTTCTTATATTGGATTTCTGAGAGAGCTTAATTATTATATGCCTGGGTATAGTTCTGTTTTGGTTGTAGGTGGCTGGAGTTCTGTATGCCTCAGACATCTGAATATGTTTTCCTTTTCCTATGTTTGGGAAGTTTTCCTTAATTATTTCTGTGAATAGCCTTTGTAGTTCCTTTGTTTGTATCCCTGCTTCTTCATTCACATTCTTTATTCTTAAGTTATAGATCCTATTGTTGTCTTCTAGCCTTTGTGCCATTACTGCTTGTTTCCTTGTTATTTTTAAGAAATTTTTCCTTTCATGATTCCACATTGCAAATCTGTCCTCCAGTTAGGAAAATCTATCCTTAGTTTCTTCCAAGCAGTTTTGCCAGCTTTCAATGAAGTTTTTAATTTCCTGGTAATCTCTTTGAAACTGTTTCATGTACTCTATGTTTTCTCTATTTTCTTCATCAAACGATTCTCCTCTTTTTTATATTCCTCCATTCTTCCATCTGTTTTTTCTTGAAAGATGCTTAGCATTTCTTTTATTATTCTATTTATATCTTGCTTTACTTGGTTAAATACTTCACTTTTGAACTCGTCTATGAGGTCTCAAAGATATTGCTTTATGTCCACTGGTGCCATATCCTGAGTTAACAATTTAGACTACTGTAAATATTCCTTTTAATGAAACATCTAAAAGAGCACTTTTTAAATGCCATCAAAGTTGTAATACAAATTTATGGTAGGTTTTGCATTCCTTTGTCAATTAACTTCTATAACCACCTAAGATCTATTAGCATCATTTGAAGAGCTATCTAAATAAGTAAACTTTTTTAGAGTTCCGCAGCACTGGATTCTGGCTTGTGCTCAGTCCAAGTGAGGGAATCTTGGGAAAGCTAACTCTTCTTCAAGATAATAGGGCCCTGGAGTATTCAGACAGAGCAGGCAGGTGGCTGTATCTTGAACTCAGAGGCTAGTGTTATATCTTTAAAAAACAAGCCTTGTCAAATTCATGACAACAAATATTTATGCCTGTTTTCTTCTTCTTCTTCTTCTTCTTCTTCTTCTTCTTCTTCTTCTTCTTCTTCTTCTTCTTCTTCTTCTGCTGCTGCTGCTGCTGCTGCTGCTGCTGCTGCTTCTGCTTCTGCTTTTCTGCTTATGCTTCTGCTTCACCTCCTCTTCCTCCTCCTCCTCCTCCTCCTCCTTTTTCTTCTTTTTTTAATGGGAATTAAACTCATAATCTTACCTTTGCCAGGTAAGCATCATGTCGCTGAGCTTTATCCCTGGCCCCTAGTATCATTTCTCGAAGACTTTTCTTTCCTCATCAAATGGTCTTGGCACATGTGTTAAAATTAATTGACTATAAATGTATGATTTTCTTTCTGTATTCTCCACTCCATTTGATTAATCTGTGTGTCTATCATTACATCCTACTCTCTATTTTGTAGCTTTGAGATAAAATTTGAAATCAAAAAACTTACAACTTTCAACTTCATTTTTCCTTGTCAAAACATTTTGGCTATATGGATCCTTAGGTTCAGTTTATCAGTTTCTGAAAAAAAGGCAGACTGAATTTGGTATCAGTTGTGTTGAATCTGTAGATTAATTTAGAGACTACTGCTATCTTTATATTGTTGTATTAAGTCTTCTGATCCATGAACATAGAATAGTTTTCCATTCAAGTGGAATGGAATTTCTCTGAGTACTGTGCTATTGCTTTCAATGAATATCTTTTGTTAAGTTTATTTAGTGTTTCATTTTTTTGATGTGACTATAATATGAAATTATTTCTTAATTTTATTTGCTCATTGTTCATGTAAAGAAATATAATTTTCATATCTTGATCTTATATTTTGCAACCTTCATGATCTTATTAATTCCCATTCATTAAGTTTGATGTGTGTTATATATTTCCCATAATTTTTATATACAAAGAAATATATATGGTTTTCCTATTTCTTTCCTCTGCACTGAGTCTTTATCGGTTAATGCATTCTGGCTCTTGCTGTCAGAGTAGGGACAAGATGACTTCTTATGCTTTTACCAGAAGTATCTGAGAAAATTATTTTACTGTGGAGTCAGATTGGCTTACAGGAAAATATACCACTACCATTACTTTCTATGGGAGCCCAAAGGCATCTAATATAGTGAAAGAATGAGACTAGTTGATAACACAGGGTGTTTTCTCAAAGTCTTTAGCCTCAGCTCTAACATTCTTAGCTTTTGTCAAAACAGTTATGGATGGACCAGTCTTAATAAATGGAAACCCATGCAGACCCTACATATTATCCTCCATGACTACTTAGTTCATGTATTTCTTGTTCTGCACATGGTGGCCAATGTAAGATATTGGCTTTTATCAGCTGGTTAAGTTATTCTGTGTAGTTGTTTAGTTTCTGTTCCCATAGTTAATGCTCACTGGTAGGCTTATAGTTCACACTTTCATAGAACATGCCTGTTCTCCAGACATGCTTGTCTGTGATCTTTTAATCCTTTTCCCTTGAATCTCTTAACCAACTAAGCACGCCATTCACCAGTGTCCATGACTTCATGTATATTTTTGCCTCTGACCACTACTTTTTCTACAAAAGTTGATGACTAGTTGGATCCCACATAAGGCCTCTGACCTTAGGCAGGATTTTCTCAGAGCTACCCTATATTTAAAGCTTAATCTTTATTTTTCTATTAGCTGGGCATAAAGGCCCTTCCATTATGCCATCAATGTGAACTGTGGGAAAGTTGCTAGCATGGAGCTCTGAGTCATCTGCTTGTCCAGCTTACTTGTGCTCTCCACCCAGGCTTGTGCCTAATCTCAGAAGTATCATGCCTACCTTAGAATGGATTGTTGGGATGGCCCCACTCAATTAACTAACCCAATGAATAATGCATAATTCTGTTCAGAAGCTCTCTTGGTGTCTCACAAAGCTCTTCATTTATGAGGATCCAGCAACATCTTAGGAATTTCTTTCTGAGAGAATATCATTTTCTGTTGTGAATACATAGACTTGCCTCAGAAACCAAGGTCTACATTGTGATTCTTCTATTGGGCCTTCCATGGAATCTACACACTACTTTTCGCTGCAGTAGATGGCTCTGGTACTTATTACAGAGTCTCCTGTGTTGCATGGCTCAAGTGTAAAGACACTTTTACCACAACCTGGTTGTCCTATTGATCTCCTTTCTGATCTGAGTACTGCTTAAAACTTCCAGCCTTACCAGTTACCCATAAAGTGAGTCATACCTAGTACAGAGTATGCTGCCTCCAGATCGTGGACTTCTAAAGGTTACTATGCTGTGACTCTGAATTTTTAATTTTGTTCAGAAGCACAAGTGCTTTGCCAAGGCTTCCCACTATAGTTGCCACTTCTTACTAAGATGATCTGATTAGCATGGCATTATCAATACAACAGGCCAATGTGATAGTCCATGGAATGCCTTTTAGAACAATATCATGATTATATATTCTTGTCCATATCACATGAATAAAAACTTCTTATGATCCTCCTTTCAGATAAGAATGAAAAAAAATGAAGTCACCAGATCAACGGTCATTTAGTATGTGCTGGAGCTTACTGTTTTAATCAGTTTAGTGGAATAATATCCAACATAGCAGCTGCAGTTACAGCCACTACTTGATTAAGTTTGCAGTAGTGATTAACGCAGTTGTGATTCATTCTCTTGTTGTGGGAGACCTTCTGCTGAACTGAGTGGAACTTGACATGGATCATCACCCTGGCATTCTTTTCACCTTTGAAATCAGTATTAATCTCTAAGATTTTTCGTAGAATTCCGTATTACTTATTTACTCTATTAGCTTGAATAGAGGCACAGATTTAGGAGTTTCCATTTGGCAATGTTCAACAATTATTAAAAGTCTCAGTATCCCTTTTCCCAATTGTACTTACTTAAATAAAAGGCTTTAGTCCCTTGTGAGAAGGACTGAAGGAATTTCAACTGAATATGATTACTATGCAGTTGCAAGACTCCTTTTCATTTGTATCTAGTCTGTCTTTTTGCCTCCAATGTTCTAGGTCTAAGAAGAACTGACTTAAGTCTGGAAACTTGACAAATGCACACGAATTTTAAATTGAGAGGCTTTTCATCAGACTTCATGTCAGATACCCTTGATATATTTTGCTTGTATAAACTAAATAGTGTCTCTTTTGACTGCTCATCAAACTTGTCTCTGGAAACATCAAACTCCATTTATACTTTCATATGAAGGTTAGAGGCCACCTCTCCATCCCAGTCCAAATGCCAGTTGAGTTTTGCGACATTATGGTATGTGTGCCTATCTTGCTTTGTTAAAAAAAATACAACTTCCTTGATACTAAAATGTGAGTGCCACCATTTGTACCTTTAGCATTGGGGAAAACAGGCTCATTTTTATTAGAAAGTTAATTCTGTGTTAATCTCTTTTAACATGACCCATGGCATAGAGAGAATAGTAATCCCTGATCTGATCCCATTCTTACTAGTGAACTCCTTATTGTTCTGACACTAGGAGTGTCCTTCAGGCCCTTCCAGAGAGCTTGCCAAAGAATTCCAGTAGCTTTCACTCTTTGCTCTTTCCCTTCACTGTGCTGCAGGGCAGTTCTGGCAATCTTCACATAGCATGGGACTTCGTTCTGTCCAGCTTCTAAGCACTTTTCTAGAAACATTGGTATCACTTTCTTGAGTCCTTGCCCAAGTGTGAAATTATATTAAAAGGAGGATACTTTCCTTTTGAAAAGCTCTTGATTGTGTTCT
This sequence comes from Cavia porcellus, assembly GCF_034190915.1. Taxonomy (NCBI): domain Eukaryota; kingdom Metazoa; phylum Chordata; class Mammalia; order Rodentia; family Caviidae; genus Cavia; species Cavia porcellus. The sequence goes on along the minus strand of NW_026947512.1, from coordinate 8,916,893 downwards.
GTGTCTCTTGGTCTCTTACTCCTGAATTTTGATCTATATGTATATGCTACCAGCCACCGCCAGCACAAAAGAGTCATATTTGGCTGATTCTTTCATGTATAATCACTTTCCTTTCCACAACAGGTCCAGCACATCTAATGTCTGATTATGCTGAGATTTGATCTTTTTTTCTGAACTAATTTCCAGGAGGGCGAGTGGAGGTAGATCCAGACACAGGCAAGAATTGGCTTGTAAAGTGCATGATTTATTTGAATTTTCTGAGCCATTTTAAAGCATGGAGAATGCTACTCCTTCTAACAAAGAAGTGAGGACTTGGAGGAGACTTTTAAAGGTCCAGTCCATCAGACTTCATTACCATTGTTACTCAACTCCATTCCAAGTCTCAGTCCCCTATTTTCACCGTTGGGCTTTTTTCTTGGGAGAGGAGACTTCTTGAGGCTGATAACTCAGTCCTATCGGAAGCTCCACTACTTTAATGATCAAGACCTGAGTTTGGTTTACAAATGAACATTTGGTATTTGGGATGAGGGAGGTTAGGGCTTCCTTAAATGCTCCTAAGGAAATCCTCTGGCTTTCCTACTTTGCCTTGAAATGATGATTAATCATCTAAGCCTATCATTTATCTTTCACAAATCAATTATGCCCAGAAATAATCACCCAGTTTCACAGACCTTATAATTACTATTCTTCTTGTCCTTCTCAAACACAAGTGACAGTGTAACTGACCATGCATTCCCTTCTCTGCCACTGGTAAAGATTTTAACAGTTTTACAGTATAGTAGTCAGCTTTCCTGTTGCTGGACAAAACACCTGACACCTGCAATTTAAAGGAAGGAAGGTTTATTTGGCTCTCAGTTTCAAAAATCTCCATTCATGGTTGGATGGTTCCAGAAGCAACCTGGTGGAAAATGGCAGAGCAAAGCTGATCAGTTCATGGCAGCTGGAAAGCAGAGCAAGGGAACAGGGCCAGAGAAGAGGGGGCCAGGGACCAGATACAATGCCCAAGGTCACAGCTCTGTGACCCACAGGGACAAACCTAGCAAGGTGCTTTAATCATTCTCTAGATGGCCCTCAAGCTAGTCAAGTTAGTGATTCATCTTAACTGTCACACAGGGCAATTTACCTGCCTTTAACACTTTAAACAATAACAACATCACAGGGGCTAGCTCACCCTACCCACTACCTACCAGTGATGGTGTTTGCATTACCAGACAGTCAATGATTAGATCATGTGCAAAGCCTCATTTAAAAATTCAGCATTCTAAAACTACTTGTATACTTACAAATTGTTAGATAGGAATTTGCATGCAAAGGAGTTCTTTGGGGGTTGCCTATATATAAAAAAGAAAAGTTTCAGCAGTGGGAGAAGCTGACTTTCAATGAGTTTGTAACTGAAGTATCAACGGCTTTTATGAGGAGTTATGGAACCTCAATGGCTGTTCAACATGAGGCAAAGGGCCACAGTTTTGCGTCTCCAATCAGGAAATCATTGGTCATGGACTACCTCTGTGGAGGAGGCAGAATTTTAGTTCAGCCAGTTTTCTGTGGCAAGGGCATTTTCTAGTAAGAAGCATGCAGCACCTGATATTCCAAGAAGCCAGGAGATGTGTGTTCAGCCTGAGGAAGGGAACTCCGTGGTACAACACAGCACTTGTCACAACAACAATCTCTATTCTTTCCCCACCAGCATTGCTACCTGATGTTCACCATGCCTTATGCACTAAAATCCCCACAGATTTGCAGATAATATTGCTTACTATCTGCATATTCAAGGCTGCTTGTGGGAAGTTAAAATAAAGCATGCTTCCACCGTAGTACCAGCTTAAATGACCCACTAAACTTAGCTGGCAAGTGGGAGCCAGAGTACTTGTACAGGTACAAGATGCACGAGTTAGTGATGGAAGACTGGCCTGCTCTACTGGCCTTCTCATTGTAGCAGCTTCTGTTGATTGAGCAAACTGATACACTAGCTCTGGAATACAAGAGAGATAAAATTTACTTTGGCATTACAATAGCTTGACCATGGCACCGTCTTGATTAACTCTAGGGCATTACCTAGGGAACTCTAGGGCATTGTCTTCTAATTAATGTTGTCCCTTTCTAGAAGTCTCTGGACTCTCAAACTTCCAGTGTTGACTCCGAGCACAAAAACCATGCTTTAGTCTGATCAGAAATAGAGAGGGTGAATGAGATAGGACAGAAAGAGAGAGAGAGAGAGAGAGAGAGAGAAAGTGAATATAGCAAAGATTGATACGGTGTTCATGAAATATTTTCTTATAGCTTCTTAGCACATAATCTGTATTTTTTAGCCTCTCTTGAAGTTAGGTGCAGCCACGTGGGCCGAGATGCTATGTCAGTTCCTCCCAGGCCTTGCCTGTGGGTACTCACACACACAGTTTTCCTGTTTCTTTCTGCTTATGGGAGAAGACCAGACAGGGCTCTAATAAATAAAGGTCAGTCAATGTTAGAGTCATGAAATGGAAAGGATGAGGGCCCCTGGATGTCTGCCTGGGTTATCGCTGTCCTGGGGTGCCGGACATCCCCATCAATGCCATTGTGCAAATGATCTTCAGTTCTGTTATCCCTGTGGACTCCTGGGGTTGTTTGTTTCAGCACTTGGCTCACAGTAGCCAAAAAAATACTAAGACAACAACTGAATGTGAGTCAGAAGGAACCCGAGGGAACCAGGGCTGTGCTTCTTATCAGCTATGGTACTAATTACTTGGTAACAGTTTTAGATTTTCAACACTTACACAGTGACTTCAGCCATCCAGAATCATCATTTTTGAAAATAAACAAATATTCATCACCTTGGTGAGACTAGGAGGCAGGCGGCACTTCTTTGTGATCCGAAAGGCCTTAATGTAGCTACGATTTGCGGCCTCTGTGTTACGCTTTTGACACCCTCCATAGTCTTTTCATGGAGTAAACACTGCCCCTTTCCTTTGCCTTTTCCCTTGGCCTTGTTCCTGAGCCTGAGCCATTGAATCTTCAGGGCTGTGTCCTGCAACTACTTGGAAATATACATATTTTTTCTGTTCCAAGAAACACAGAAGTTGTTGATATGCATCCTGGGGTTTGGCTGTGGCCACACCAATCTAAAGTAAGGAATGCAGGCCCAGGGGAGACACTCCTGAACTGCCCCATGCCAGCCTGGCGCTTCAAGATGCTCATGCTCCTCCAATTAAACTGTTCGGCTCTCAATCATCTGGAGCTGCTGCCAACTGCTGGCTGCTGATAGTCAGAGTGGCTGCTGCCCAGAATGTCAGCAGTTCTGCTGTTGCAACTCTCCCAGACTGGCTTCACCGTGCTCACCCGGCCTTCCCATGACAGCCAGGTCCTCATTCCCTTTATCCCGATGTTCTCAAGAGCGACATCCTGGGAAGACGCAGTGGAGCTCCTGCTCAGTGGCTTCTGTCAGTGCCCACAGTTTCAGCCCTGTACCCTGCCATTTCAGCACTTTCCGAACCACCTCGTCCTCCTGGGACGTTAATTCTTATTTCAGAGAGAAAACAGCCTGGGGACCTGGGTTGGAGAGAAGGCTGCTGAGCACACACTCCTTGCCATTCTGGGTTGGCTGCTTCTGATTTAAAATATATTTACATCACTCAAGAAGGTAAATATATCTTGATTTCAGAAACAAAGAAGCCTGCCATGGTGGTACACACCTATAATCCCAGCACTCTGGGGAGACTAGGGCAGGAGGATCACAAGTCCAGCCTGGGCAACTTAGTAACTTAGCAAGACCTAGTTTCAAAATAAAAAATAAAAAGGGCTGGGGATGCAGCTCAATGGAAAGGCCCTGGGTTCATTCCTCATACTTAAAGAAAGAAAGAGAGAAAGAAAGTAAAAAAAAAAAAAGAAAAAAAAAAAGAAAAAAGAGAAACTAGGAAAAGTGTATTTTGACCATCTACCCCCTTCTCAACATTTTCATTAGCAACATCTTGGATTACAAAATGATCACCTTGTGAAAATTTGTCTCTGCTGCCGGCATCTATATTGTACGCTCCAGACCCACACTGGTTGATATGATAGCCATAGGTATAAGTGGACACTGGACCCTTGAAATGTGGCTGGACCCATGAAGACTTGTTACAAGTGTAAAACACGCAACAGATTTTGAAGACATAGCACAATAAGAAAAGATATAAATTATCTCCTTAATGTGTACTATTAATTACATTTTGAAATGTTTTTAATGACTGTATTTTGCATATATTATATTAAATAAAATATTATTAAAATTAAATTTTCTTTTCACTTGGTTAATGCATCAGCTAGGAGATATAAAGTTACACATGTAGCTTGTACTTGTGGCTCACAATATCTATGAATTAGATCTCACAGCTTCTAAAGATCCTGTCTTGTTTCCCATAGTCAGCTGGGCAAATCCCAAGGTCTTTGACACGGCCGACTAGCCCTTTCATATTGGGCTCCTGGTCTCTCTCAGGTCTACTAGCTCTCCACTTTTAATTTCATGTTCCTGGGGCTGGGGATTTAGCTCAGCGGCATAAGCACCTGCGTTGCAAGCAGGCAGTCGTGAGTTCGATCCCCAGTACTGATAAAAAGGTAAAAGCAAAAAAAAAAAAAAAAAAAAAAAAAAAAAATTTCATGTTCCTGCCGGCTCTAAATGTGGGTAATTCTTCATCCAAACCATGAAGTTTCTATCCCCACTGATTGGTTGTGTTTAGACTTGCCTGAGCTGCCTTTCTCCTTAAAAGTCACTGAGCAACTTCTGTTCGTCTTTCCAGACTTGATGGTTTCTTGTACAAGTCTTTGCACCCTTCTCCCTACTGAACAAGGGTGATGATGGCCAGTACAAAATTTAGGGACACATTAAAGCAAAACTCAGAATAGCAAGACCTCTTTAAACTGCCTGTTGTAAGTCTGGTTTGCCTCATCCTAGTCCCTAGGCCTGAACTCTTTAAATGTCCTCCCTCTTTCCATAATGCTCTGCCTAGAAGTACATGGCTGCATGGAGGCAATATTTTAATATGACCTTAGTGACACTGTTTGTAGGTAGGGAAGATGCCATATTCATTAGTGAATCCGCAGAAGCCCACTTCATCCTGAAAAGCTGACTGTGACACTCACAAGGTAAAACTTCATCCTGAGCCATGAATTTGTTTGTCAAGCCCTGTGCTCTGTATTCGGCAATGACACAGTCCTACCCTTTAAATAATCACAAAACTGTGTTATACACTCTCCACTTTTCCACCTACAACACGTATTTCCCAGTTTTGAGATAAGGAGTTCTTGTGCAGCCAAATGAAGCCTGGACTGCCAGATCTCATCCCATCTTTCTGATTCTTTAGGATTTGCAGAGAGGCCCATATGTTCTGTAAGCCAATGTAAAGGAACTTGTCTTTGCTACATTCATTCATTCGTGTTCTCACTTCTTGGCCAGTATATCACTGACTGCCTACTCTGTATAAGTTTTTGTTCTAGGAACTGTCAAGGGCTCAAAGATAATCAGGAAGAATTGTGTCCACAGGCTCCTGTAGTTTATAAAATGCATCCATATGCACTAGGGTATTCTGTTTGATATGCAGAGTCAATATTATTTCCTTTTAAGAGAATCCCAGTTTTCCTAAGACCACACATGAGAAAGGAAAGGGGTTATAGTCAAAGTCACATAGTGAGCAAGTTTCGTGGCCTCGAATCAAGAGCACTTGTCCTCTCATTTGATATAAAAGTTTCCCCTGAAAAATTGTCTCCAGAATCATAGGAATTTCATACTACTAGATTAGTGAGAGAAAAGGAAAGGGAGAGAAAGGAAAAAGATTAAGTGAGCCACCATGTGTAGATAGATGAGAAGAGACGAGGGCCCCCTAGTCCTTGGAGTGGCTGCTAGCCAGCCTCAGGGCCATTTCTCAGTCCCAGTGTGGGCGGGACCCAAGGTCTGATTCCCTTACACCTGTGTGCCCAGACTGAGCACAGAAATTTCTGCTCGGAAAAGCTTTGCCTCTTGCTTTTCCACTTCCTCTCATCCCCAGTCTTAAGGCACCTTCATCCCCAGCAGAGGCTATACCGTGACAAGAGCCAGGCTCTGTATAACACTATAACACGGCAGTGCTTCTATTCTGAGCCCCTCCTTACCCAGGAGGAGTCTGGAGCACAGCGCAGCTCCTGCACACACGTGCCCTGTGCCCATCCCTCAAGGTTGCTTACAAGCCCTGGACAGGCCTAGGATGGGCTGCGGGGGAGGCACAGCTTCTCCTCCCATGATAATCAGCCCAACACCCACCCCAGGCCAGCCCTCACCTCCCCACCCACTCCACCCCTGGCTGACTGAGCTCCGGAGACCTGGTTGTCAGTTAAGCAGACCTGACAGCTGACAGCTTTCAGGAACAGCCGGAGCATGGGTAGCTTTCCTTCTCACTCCTTTTTTTTTCCCCTCTTCCTTTCCCCTGTTGTTGTTGCAACACTGGAAACCTGACTGGAATTTAAAGCAAGTCTTTGGGATAAAAATATATGTGAGCACCAAGCTTGCTTGCTCAACCTCCTTCTCAGATTGGCAGCTGTCCACCTTGTGGGGCCCAAGAAAATAGCAGCTGCAAATTGTGAAGGAGGGGTCTGCGGCAGCAAGGCAGGTGAGCAGGCCCCGGGGCGCCGAGCAGCCTGCTGTATGCTGTCTTGTTTGTGTTTGAAGCACGGGAGGGGAGGGGCAGGAAACCCTCCAGGGAAGCATCAGTAATCTGTTCCCCATCCCAAGGCCACTTCACTCACCTAGAGCAGGGGATGCCAGGAGGCTGCAGTCTGCAGCTAATCCATCCTACTCACTTATCTGTCTATTTACCTATCAGTCCCTGCTTAAGGCAGATAGATAAATAGATGGATAGAGAAGGAAGAGATTCTAAACAGCTTATATAAACTATCCTATTTACATCTCTGCTCCAATCTATCAGTCCATCGGTCTCTCTATTGAGTGCGGGCTCTCTCTCAAACTGCCACTTCAGTCTCCATTAGCCATCCATCTGTCTTCCTTTTGCCCTACACTTCCCCCTTCCACCCCCTGTTTCCCAGCATCAAAATAAATTTGGAGCAGAGACACAATGAGGCATGTCCTTCCACCCCAGTTACCCCGGAGGGTGGCTGACACTGGTGGCATCCTCTGACTCTCTCCTCTTCGGGAAATGTGCAGATGTCTTTTTGAAAGCTCAGGGAATGAACACTGAATGTCACATCTGCTGGGCTAGGCCTGCATTCACCATTTTGAAAATCCAGCCAAAAGTTCCCTAAGCTAGGCTCTCTTGGGGGAAGGAAGATGGAGAACAGCAAAGCGAGGAGGGAGAAGAAGAGGAAGGTGAGCAGTATAAATTAATAAGGAAACCGAGAGGTTCAATGTTTGTACATGAAAGAGTTGTATCATTTTTTAAGCACTTGAACCACCCAGGTGAAGTGAGAGAGTAAGAGAAGACAAAGAGAAGGATGAGGATTTTCGAAGTTTTATCATTAGTGCTATTAATGCTCAAACAGTTCATTTCTTTAGATCCTATGAAAGCAGGATTTCACTACTAACTGCATAAAGGGCTAGCTTGAATGATTACATTCTTAGCAGAAACAATTAAGATTCATATTAATTGTATATGAAAATATCAACAACATAAAAGAGAGAAAGGAAAAAAGTCCTCATTAAGTCAAGTCTGTCAAGTCTTTCCTGCATGCCAGGAACATGCACACAAAGCCAGAACATCTTGCTTTTCCTGGAGCAACTGGGCATCTAAAGTTGATAGGTTCAGAAGATACAGCAAATCTTTGCTCTCATTGTCCATGTGAAGACACCCCCCCACCCCAGTTGGTTTACCATGATCTACACCAGGACTGGAGTCCCCATCTGCTAACTTGGAGGCCTTTCTAGTGCCTGCACCTCCCTTCTGCTGACTTCTGAACCACTATGAGCAAAAGAAGACAGCGCCTTTATCTAGAGAACCTGAAATGAAATGACTATCAGATATAGTCAGTTTAAAGTAGAAGATTTAAATTCCGTGATTGTCCCTGTCTCCTGGTGTACAGAACAGATGTGAGTCCACCATTCACCTGATTGGTCCTTAATAGGAAAGCAGTAGCCTTGGGGCCTGTGAGTCCAGTTTCAGAGGCAGAGTATGATGAACAACTCCGTGACTCCTACCCCAGGAGATCTCACATCTTTCAGAACTGTGTCAGACCTACTTCGCAGCTCACACGGAGAATGTTGCTGACAAATGACCAGAATATCCCTGGACCAGGGATGCAGGACACAGGAGTAGCAGGGTTCAGAGGGGAGCATATTCACTGTCCAGGGCCAGAGATACTGGAAAACATGAAAGGTCCCACTGCAGCCTAGGAAAATGAAGTAAACACTTTACTTATCTGTCACTTAATAGATTGTATCTGACTCCATCTGGAGCCTTGTGATATTTATTTATAAGTGTACACTGGTGGGTATCAGAGGATGTCAATAAGTAATTACGTGCTCTGCAGAAGAAAAGGCCTGTTTCGCAAGCCAGCCAGACGCATATCTGAAAGGCGGTATTTTTGAAATGGGAGAGTATTGTGCTCACATATCTTATTTTAGATTTAAAAATTCTAAATAAACACCTTAAGAAGCAAAAAGCGGTGGGAGCTGAGACCTGTATCTTATATTTTCTGACTCTGACATTTTGGAAAACAACTCCATGCTTCCAACTCTCAATTTGTATATCTGTAATTGGAGAAATGGGGATGGTGCTACCTTATGAAATCTGAGGACTGGGACTCAAAGTGCTTCCCAGCTGCAGGCCACACGACCCTGGGGTGTTCGGTGATTCATTGTTTAAGAGAAGTAAAGCTTCCTGTTTACTTTAGTGATAATCCCTAGAAAAGAGAAAAAGCAGCAAGACAGAAAGAGAATCCTCCCTATAATCTACTGACTCCTGGAAAGAAAAGATAAACATGGGGTTTGGGATGACAAGAGGTATACTGGAAAGGAAAGTCAAATTATAAATAGTCGCCACACAGCAACTGCTTGAATAGATGGGTGAACTCATGAATGAGCCAAGATGCTCAGAACACAGCTGTCTCATGTGACTGCTCAGTGCCCAAAGCTTTGCTAGTGAAGGAAATTGCAAGAATTCCAGGGAGATCTTTAAAAAGGAATAGATTGCTTGTGAGATGCTTTAGGAGCGACTCTGAATTAAAACAGGAGAGAAAGCTATATCAATATATGGATCAGCTGTATCACATTCCTTAGGAAAACTGTTAAAATACATGCTATCCCAGGTGCCACCTCAAACTGACTGAATCAAAATCCCCATGGCAGTACCCAACAATGTGTTTAATGAGTTCTCAGTTCCTGCCTCTGCAGGCCAGGCTTTTCAGGCCCTATTGTGTCGGTTGCTATCACACAAACATTTCTACATCCCGGATACTATGACTGTGAGACATTACCAGAAAGAAGAGATCTAGGCAAGGAGAGTATACTCAGTGTACATTTATGGAACATATACCAAAAGGTAAGTATCATAACAATAGTGGTAGATCAGATAGCACAAACGTGTTGTCCAGGACCCTTAACAATGAAGAATCGCTTGACCTCTAGATAGAATCAGTAAAAATCTATCCCCTCGCATCACCAAGACCATGTTATAGCATAAGGACTTTTAAAAATGTATATTTCACATAATAAAAGTAATTCCTTTTATTGAATTATAATTTATTGATTGCATCATATATACATTTCATAGAGTGACTTTATACACAACAACAGACATAGTTTCAAGTATTTTCCACTTAATAGATGAGAAAATATATTTAGAGATGTTACATTATAACCCAGGTTTATTTATTTTATATGTAGGAGGATCAGGAATTCAATCCAGATATTGAAACACTTACTATAATACTAGCTTTACTTTTTTTTTTCCTGCAGATACTTCACCTATGCAGCTTAACTTACAGGTCCCTGTGAAATTGATGATAATTTTCATATTTTATCTGTGTCATGATATCATCTATTGAGTCAAGGAGAATATTTTTTTCTTTAGTAAAATTAAACTTAAAACCACAGAACAAAACCAACAAACGGCTGAAGAAGGGCTTGTTTGTCACAGGTTTGAGGAACACTGCACAACTCTAGCCTCACCCTAGAGATCTATGGTGCTCAGAACATTTAAAGGCTGTGGAGACCCAAATAGTGGCCTTGCAAAAAGATACATTCACATTTTAATCCTGTGTCTCTACATATTGCCCAATATGATAAAAGTAGTAATTGAATTAAAGGTCGTGAGAAGAGGGATTTGTTGGTCCTTAAATACCAACACATGTATACAGGAGGGAGAAGGAAGAGGGAGATTTCATACACACAGAGGAAAAGTTAAGGTGAAGACAGAGAAATCTGAGACTGGAGTGATGTGGACACATCCCAAGAAATGCTGATATCCACCAGAAGTTGGAAACGACAAGAAACAGAGTAACCCCTAGAGCTTCTAGAAACAACCCTGCCCAAACTTGACTTCATTTGAGTGACACTGATTTCAGGTATGATTTCAGGTATTATAGAACTATAAATAAATGTATTTCTAAAGAATGAATTTCTGTGGTTTTAAGCAGCAATTTTACAATAACTACAAAGATCTTGAGAAATCTTGCTAGGAATAAGCACAGTTAATTTGTTTAACCCAACATTTCCCCAACTTACTGACCACTCTTTTCCTTCATAAGGCTTACTAATACAAATGAAACTCACATTATAGCATTCCACTTTGGAAAATGTTGCCTGAGGGAAATCTTTTGCTAATTATCAGGGCTACTAGTGTTGGTCTGGGGACAGAGATCCTCCTATTTAATGTTCTGACCAAACAGGAGCCAGAAACCTGCCTGCCAACTCTGTAGCACAGCGGAGACTAGAGGGAATATCTAAGTAAGATTTTTTGAAGGCTTGGCATAACAAAAGAGGAAAGCTAGAAAAAAATATAAAGAGGCAAAATAACATGAAGCTGGATAACTGTGCTACTAAAGGATGTTTGAAGGATTGAGTTGACTTGGGGACACTGTAAGGATGCTTCCTTGGCCACTTCCTTGTGGCCCAAAAGACTTATAATCCCAACAAGTCTAGGGTACACTGAAAGGCCTCTATGCTTCTCTGCAGAGGGAAGATGCACCTGTGCAGAAAAAGAGAAGTGTCTGTGTCTGAAATGACCAAGACCTGGATACATCCTTCTGGACTTCAGAAGAAAAACTGTCCATTTATAGCTGGATTACTCATGCACTGGGGCAAGCACCAAACACAGTAGAAGACAAGGAGGCCCAGCCATTTCTCTTCACCTGCTCCCAGATTTCAGTCTCAGCCTTACATGCATCTACACACAATTCAGGATCACACCAAAAACGGAGCTCCAGGGTCACGGCGGCATCCCAGGAAGGCAGGACATGCAGCACACATGTCCTGCAGAAGTCACATGGGGAACCACATTATGGAAAAGACATGTTTTATCACAGCCTGCATTTCCAGCTTCCTTTCCTAATATCTGTGTGTTGTTGTGACTATTATCATTACTTTGCACACCTCTTTCATATACATGGTTAGCTATAAAGCTGCATTTGTTTTTGTTTTATTGCCATTTGCCTTACGTAGGCCACTAAGACTTTACCGTTGAAATAGGGAGGTTTAATTGTATTTTTAAATAAGAAGGCTCTGTGACTTTAAGGAGTTTGCAAACTGCAATTGGGGGCCATGTGGTTTTTCTGTAGAGGGCAAGGAACTTAATATCCTGGTCACTGAGTAAGAGGGTCATAATGATATTTCACAAGTTCCCTTATGGGTTATGTTGGCTTTTTCCTAGAAAAAAGGAGAGAAAGAGAGAGAGAGAGAGAAACAGAGAGACAGAGATAGACAGAGACAGAGAGACAGGGAGAGAGAAGTAGAGAGACAGAGACAATGAAATGAACATTTGGGGAAGGAAATCATGAAGAACATATCACACACACACACACACACATGTGCACGCATGCGCGCGCGCGCGCACACACACACACACACACAAGTGATTGTGGGCTCAAGAGTCCAGGTTTTAGAGTAATTACTTCAAGCTAGACTACCCCTGCCTCTCACTGAGCTGATTCCTCTTGACAAGGGAGAGAGAAGGCCTGGGAGGAGGCGACGTATTGTCTCCACCACACTGGTGAATATTGCATGAATGCTCCTTTATGATAGGGAGAATGGTGATGGAACTCTATTGATATTCATAATGTGCCAGAGCCAGCCTCCCTGTAATAAACTCTAAAAGCATTCACAAAAGCCTTAGCAAGGGGCACTGAGCAAGGTGCATGTCTGTTCCTGGGATCTGAATGGAGGTTTTTTTTCACAGTGACCTGAAGCACATATCAGGCTACTTTCTTCCCTGAAGCTGCAGAGTTGCTTTATTAATAAGCTGAACAGGGAGGCAGGCGCAATTTTTTTTTTAAGGAAGTTTCTATAACTTCCATTAAATGATAGGAAAAGAATCCACCTCCTCCCACCAGGGCTAGGGCTGGAAAACACTCCCCAGGCAGCAAGAATCAGGGAGAGCACAGTCTTGGGGTTGGCAGGGTGGTCAGAGAAGGAAAATGTCCCTCTGAAGACTGAGCAGCGGGCCACCCTCTCCCCGCTGGCTGAGCACTCAGCAGCTTTGAGGATGCTCCTCAGAACTGTGACAGCTGGAAGCAGGTGAACTGGCGCAGATAAAAGAACCCACCCCCACTTTTGGAAGCATGAAAATAATCTCTACTAACCTTTATATGAGGCATTTATTCTCCTCCAACCATTGTCTCTGCCGTTCTGAAGCCTTGGCTACAGCCGGCACTGTAAATACCAATGTGCCGATTAAAAATGTAAGGACGCAAGCCCAACCGTGCCAGTCCACTGGTCTGCTGTGGGACAGCAATTGAGAAGAAAGAACCAAAATCTAACGGGCCCCTGTGGGGATCACCTGCCTGTACACATCGTTCCCTGCAATCATCACTGACCCAAAATGAAACCATCTGACAGGAGTTGGTTGTGCGGTCCACAGACATAGCCAGTGCCATATGGAACAGGCGTTCCAATTCCATTGCAACACATAGAAATGATTCCAGTTCTAACTCTATTTCCCTGGCAATCGAGTTTAATCATCACTGGGCTAGTCATAATTAGATTCTGCTGCTGTATTTATTAAATATAAGTTGCTAAACATATGGCCCAAGGGGTGGGTAACAGGACGTGGAGTCTGGCTTAGCAAGGCTATCATTTTTCAGGTCTGCCTTCAGGTATTTAAGGCCAGGAGCAATCATCACGCCTGTGGCTATTCAGAACCTATGAAGGGTAGAACTTGTCAGTCACAGGAGTGGCTTCTCTTAGTGGTAGACTGTTGATTAGAAGTCACATGAAAGAAATCAAGATTACAGGTTCAAGTCCAGCACTAGATAGTTCTCTCTCATCTCTTGTTAACATTTTACTGGACACCTATTTATGTACTGAGCTCTGAATAAATCATGGGCCATAAACTTCTCCAGGAGCCACTCAGTCTAATGTTGAAGAAGACCACGGCAATATAAATTTAACTTTAGTGAGGTTTGAGTTGTGAAGCAAAAGGACACAGGTTGATATATGTGAGAACTGCAAAAAAGGAGACAGATATCATGGTTTCTAATAATTGCACAAAGCTTTACAGTTTATAATATTTAAGCTTCCCCTGAAACCTAGATGGTTGTTTTCTCCAGATGGGAAGAAACTGAAGTCAGAGATTTCAGGTGTCAAAGGCTCCACAGCCAGTCAGTGGCAGTCAGAAGAAAACATGCTGCTCATCTGAGCTTTGGCCACCAGGCCCCAGGCATGAGATGTGTTGCACACTGAGGGCTGTCAGCAGGTCGGGGAAATCACAGTCCCAAGACTCAGAGCTGAGTTCCCGACTGATGACTCCGCTAGAGCACTTCCTCTTTATTAATTATCTGGATTGTGGTCCTTACCGTGCAAAACTCAATCACCAGAAATACATTGAGAAGGGTAATTGTAACCAGTAGCAGATTTAAAAATCTGCATATATCTGTTCCTCCTGAAACTCTAGGAAATAAGGGGATTTAAAAAACTGTATACATTCATAAAGATAAAGAAAAATGAAAAATAGCTACATAATTTTAGTGCTTGAAGCATTTCTAAAACAAGAGCAAATGGTAATGAATTTAGCTTGTAGGAATGAAAGCCTGTAGTGAGAAAAGTTCTGAAGCAAGCAGCTCTGTACCTCAAAAGGACATAAAAGTCTGAAAAACACAAGCAAATATACTTCTAAAAGGCAAAGAGGAAAGCAGAAGGATCTGTTAGCTGTCTAAGAAGAGGCGGATGTGTCTTCAGATCCCCTCTACGATTCTGCAAAATTAGGTGATTGCCAGGCCTAGCCCTGGTGGAAGCCAGGTGTGGAGACTCCTGAATAGGGACGTCAGGCTCAGAGAAGTGAGGCCCAGAAGAATGTGGGTGTTGGCAGAAAGAAGGGAAAGTCCCAGACCAATATCCTGTTCGGTTCTAAGAACCCCGTTAACTGGGTGTGTGTCCTTAAACTAAGTGGATGCCACAGCCAAATGTCCAACAGATTGCCTGATGAAGTCCACCTGTCAATAAACCAGGTACAAATGCAGACCCAATCAGTGTTTGAATTCTTCACTCATGATATATTATGAATAATTTCAGTAAAACTAAAACAAATAGCCAACAACCAAGAGGGAAAATGTAGAGATAGACAAAGCAGAAAGGAGAAAACCATCTTCAGAACCACCCTGTAATTATTATCTTCCAAAAGATAAGAGAGAAAATTGCCTACATAATAATAGGTGCAGGGCGGGCGTCTAGTGGCAAAATTGATTAGTCTGAGGTACTTATAATAATAATAAAAAGGGGTGTATGCTGAGCATGTCCTATGTGCTAGACACTGGTCCAGGTGCTTTCGTGGTAACTTAGTACCCAGAATAAGCCCACATGAATGAGGGGTGCAATTATTCCCATTTTACAGTCAGGACACTGAACCACATAGGGTGTAAGTATGCTACCAAGCGCTCCCTATCTGGTAAAGCAGTGAGGCTGACGTTTTCACCCAGACAATCTTCCTCAGTTTATAATCTCCATCACTGTGCTGCTCTACATATCGGTAGGGAGGGAAGGAGCGAGAAAGAGAGGGAGAGAGATCATCAATGGAACATTCAGAGAACACAAAAGAAAAAAATTACTGGGAATTAAAACTACAGTTTCAGATGAAATATTCACTTCTGCAAAATAAGGAAGACATATTTCTTTAAAAAAAGGGGGGGGGCAAAGAGAGGGACAGAGAGAAAGAAAGTATAGAAAATTAAAGAAAAATTACATCCCTGTGCAAAACTCTAGAAAATCAACCCAGAAGGTTCATTAAAAATATTATTTAAAAAATGAAATGAAAATATGGAGAGATACATGTTAGAAAATCAAGTAGAGAGAATTTCCCAGAACTGAAAAAATACAAGTTTCTAGAATAAAAACCCTCACTATTTGTCCTTTATTATGAATAAAAAGGATTCATAAGTAGAGTATTATAAAATTTCAGGTTCTGGGAAAATGAGGAAATTCTAAATGTTTTGTAAAGAGAAACATTAAAAATAAAAGTTTTCGGTTTAAGTGATCAATTTCTCCACAATACACAGGAAGCCATAGTGCAGTGGAGAGATAACTTTATGCTTTGGAAAAAATACTATTTCTATTCTCTATCATGAGGAATAAGGATTTTTTTCAGATATAAAAGTTATTTACAAAGTGTCTTCAGCTCATATGCCCTTTTTGGAAACTCACTGAAACTCCGAGAATAAATCAGTGAATGGCATTTAGAAAGTCAGAGAACCCAACACGCGAGTAAAGGACCCTGAGGACAACGCAAGACTATCCCAGAGGAGAGTGAGGAGAAGCCGGGGAGAGCAGCCATCGGCCAGCCACAGCAGGTCAGGGGTCCAGGAGGGAGAAAGCTGAGAAAGACCAAAAGATGACCTGCTGCGGTGGGGGCACGCTGAAAGGAGATCCAGTTCAGACACTAGGAATCATTCTGTATGTCCTGAGTGAAAATAAAATGTAAACAGATTATTAATTAAGTTTGGGGAAAGTATACATGAAAGAAAAGCACAGGACTCCCCGTGGCTCAGCAGCATAAACATGTTATTTCTGCCCTCAAAATAATGTAGACGATGCAAATTAAGAACTGTGATATAACTGCAGTGGGAAAGTGGGGCTGGCGGGAGTGTGTGTGTGTGTGTGTGTGTGTGTGTGTGTGTGTGTGACGACAACCTGTATATATGTGCATCTGGGGCCCAAATAGCAGGAAAATCAATAAATCAGGTTTGAAATTGAAAAACTAGCAAGGTAAGCATGTTATTTAAAGCTACTGAGGTAACTACCAAAGAAATTATTAAAATAATTGGAAGCGATTGTCTTTGGGGAATGATAACCAAGGGTTGGGACAAGGGGCTGGAGATTTTATTATAAATCCCTTAGAATGATTCAAAGTTTTTGACCTATGTGCACCTTGTCAAAAATTAAAAGGTTAAAAGAAAAAAAAAAAAAGAACTGTAATTGTCTCGCTGAAGCCAACAGCCAACACACCGAAGGATCATTTTTGGCTGAACTACTTCAGCTGCTTAGGAGGGGAAGCTGCTTCTCAACCAGTTATAAAAGGGCACCCCCACTGCCTGTTCTGAAATCAGACCCTCTGCAGGCTGTAGTCTGGGCTGGCTGATCCCATTCCTGCCAGCCACAGTTCCAAAAAGCCCACTTCAGTAGATGCTGGGGGCACAAAAAGAAATATAGGAATGAACAGGATTTCACTGTGTGTGAATTAGACTAAGCCCAGCCTGCTTTCCTGAAAGGTGGAGGGCTGTTTTTACACTAAGTAGGATTGTTTCCCGTTAGTGCAGTTGTTTCCCAGCAACAGCACTGTTAGGGAAGGAGGACAGATGCTTTGGATGAGATAGGGAAGAGGTAACCTCTCTTACTGGCCTGCACTCAACAGCATTGAATGGCTTTATTCTTAGCCTTATAAGCCAGTAAGTCAAACAGCAAAAATTGAATCTCAATAATGGAACCAAACACTAAGGATATATTCAAGCAGTCAGTGAGGTTACATACTGATGGGAAAGACAATAAAGGGGTAAACCTCACCTCTGCGTGTACATTGACAGTGCTCCAATAACCAGTGTGAGGTAAATGACCCAGGAATCAGCTAAGACACTGGCCTTAAGTCCTGAAAAGATGTTGTTTCTTCTAAGTTTACAATGTAGCCATAAATTACCATCAAAACTAAATCAGAGCTCCACTTCACCCATCTCTGTCACTAACCCTGCTGGTTGTGTACTATGGTTATTTCCATCCAAAGAGAAAATTTGGTGAAGATTGTGAATAATTTCTTCCCTCAAAGCCACAGCCCTTTGGACAACACTGTAGTATCATGTTTCTTCCTTTTTTCCCTTTCTAGTCATAGCACACGGGCACAAATTTTGGTAGCTGTCATAAAGAGATCCCATTCTCTGGCTTCATATATCCCAATGAAGGGACCATTATTCCAGTGAGCTTTCTGGAGAGAGGAATGCCATCTTTTCGTAGTGAATTCAGCTGAGACTGGCAAAGGAATTGAGTATATGTGGACCAGTTTATTCTTTTTTTCTTTTTGGAGTAGCACCCTACTCACTTTGTTTTCTATTTGTCCATGTGATAAATTTCCACTGGAGAGGCTGTTGTCTTTTAACTAGTGAGGGCAAGTTTGATTCTGAGATTCATGAAAGTGGGGATGAAGGTGGAGTATCAAATTGATTGGCTTTGGGGGTCTTTCTTTGGGATTGGTGGAGCACATCTATCTGTATGGGTCATAGATGCATGGCCCTGGCATCTATGTCTGATTCTTCACCCATTTCTCTCTAGTGCTGTTACTGTGCTCAACTTTCCAGCCTCCACGAATAAGTAGTTTTACTCTACTGTGATCTTCCAAAATGATGTTTCTGCCTTGGGGCCTGTTTACCATGTACTGTATCCCCTAAATCCTAAGCTAAAATACAACTCTTTAAATTGTTGATTTTTTGGTGCTGTGCCCCAGTGTCAAGAAAGTTAAATAATGCAACTAGGAAGCTCACACACTCAGAGATTTATGCTGCATTCTCATTTTCCCCCCAGCAATAAAGCTACCATTTTGATCTCTTAACTGTGGTTGCCTTAATCCCCTGTCTGAGCCACATGTGCTCATCAAGTTGCTTACTAATAGCTTCTGGAACATATTGAGATACTTCACCCTCTGAGGTCACCATAATAATTGATTCACAAATTTGCATGACAGGTTTCTCAGCTTTCAGTCCCCAACTTAAATGTGCTGTCCTTGGGGAGACTTTCCCAGACCATACCATCCAGCAGGCCCATCTTTGCTACTTCATCCCAGTCACATCTCCTGATTTGTTACCTTTTCAGCACTCATCACAGTATATGTTTTTGTCTATTGTCTCATTTATCATGTTAGAATGTGTAGCATTTCCCTTGACAATAAAAATTCCATGGGGGTAAAGGCTTTATCTTGCTTTTAGTTATATCTCCAGAACCTACTCTAATGTCTTGCAGAAAGTAAGTCCCTGATGCAATTATTATTGCATCAATTGAAACAGTTAACATTTTCTGTAAAAAGAGCTAAGTCAGGTTTTAAAGCATGCAATAGCTCTATTGCTAATATTGGTAAATAGCTCAACAAGTAATTCTCCTTCAAGACCTCCTTTATTTCATAAGCTCAACAGTTGGCTTCCAGTCATAGTATGCATTTAGCACTGTGGTTTCCCATACCAGTCTAGCAGAGGCAGCTGGTTATTTCCTGCAGAACTTCTGCAACTTGGGACACAAATCCTCCCTACAAACTGTATTATGCCTCTATTAGAACCCAGTTACTATTTTAATGATTACTTATTGTTTAAATCCATTAAATCCATCTTTTCAGTTTTTCTACTTTTTTTCCATTTTCAACCTATATTTGATTTCTCTTTTGCATTTCCCTATCTGTCCCAAGGATATCCGTATGGTCTCATAGCACATTACATTTTAAAAATTAATAACATATCTTTAAAGATTTTAAATAGTTGTGAAGACACTACATAAAATCATGAAGAAACTACATTTATACTGTACTAGAAATAATTCTCACCTACAGTTTAGGTGGCCTCCCTGGAATTTCTAGCTACAGTTTTAGGAAAATTTTATGTTATCTCTCAAAGAGCTTGTCAGCTGAACTCTGCCAGTGGATGGCAACAAATAGGTCAAAGGCCTCCCTCTGGGACTAAAAGTATTGATGATCCTCTGCCATAGATTTTTCAGCTGGCACAAAGACAAAGGGCAAAGGCAAATCATGGGAGATTTCATGCTCATGAGATTTTGCATTCAGCCCAACTGGACTCGACTTGTGGCTCCTAGGGAGTCCAAAGGTATTATTGGGATTTTTGAAACTAGTGTGAGAGGTCAAGTTTTCGGAGCTTTTATCTATCATGATTCATTCATTTTATATACATAGTCACACACTACGAAGTCATAAATGGACCATGTGTGTGATGTAGTGTCATAAGATTATAATGAATTTGAAATTTTTCTATTGTCTAATAGTGATGTAATCATCATAACATAATAACACAACAATTATGGTGATATTTATGTATTGATGTTAGTATAGACAAAGTTTTATTACCAGTGATATAAATGTATACAGCACATAAAACTTGATAATCCTAACAAATGACTGTTATGAGTTATGAGTTATATAGTTACTATCCCATATTTTTAGCATTATATTAAAGTGCATTCCTTTACTTACCAAAATTCCTATAAATAATACTCCATGTTACAACGGTAGAGCCTCATACATCTTATGCTGACTACATCTCTTAATTATAACAAGAGATTACATTGAGTGATTAATCTACACTTTCTAGATTTGGTGTAAGTACCTTCTATAAGGTTTTCTTAATGGAATCACCTAACAGCAAATTTCTCAGGACGTATCTCTTTCATATTAGGAAGTATTGTCTATATATGTATGAAAGTGTGGTGTGTGTGTGCTTAAAAAATTATTTAAAAAGGCAAGATGCAAATGACTTTTGAAAATAGAAAACTGGATATCCAGTGCAGATGGTGTTTCAAGTTAAAATACACTTCATTTGGGGTGTTTTCTTTAATATCTCCTTCCTCAGAAGATAGACAAAGGTACAGATCATATCCATAATAGACTCTGCTGAACTTCAGGAAATTGTTATTTTTACCCTCAAATGCATTGGGTAGATGTGAGAAGGCCTGAGGCTCAAGTGGATGTGGTCTGGAATATTCTGCTTGATACACATTGCAGCCCATATGGTAGATCTAGTGTCCAGGTATTAAAAGTCCTAAACTGCTTGTTGAATTCATGCTCTACACCTGCAGAAAAAAATATCACAAGATAAACATATTCTATTGTCTTTCACTATTTTCCTTAATTTTAGTCTCTTAATACTAGTATCTTCTGAAATGAACATAGTTCTGTTATGTACAACATTACAGACAAAGGCAATATAGCTATGGTCATGTATATGATATATGCATATATTCATATATGTACGTGTGTATCTATGTACACGTGGATATACATATACTGATAATACACTGAGAAATAAAATATATTGAGAAACAATCCTACAAGAAATTCCTTGGCTCAGTAAAAATGAGTTTTACCTAACACAAACACTTAAAGTCTTCCATTTATTTTGATTCATTAAGTCTTCTAAATAATAGTTAGAAAATGCTCTGTAGTGAGAGACACAGGCTTTGATACACAATTTTTGAAAGGAGAGGGTATATCTGATGACATATATAAGTCAATGCTGATGCTAAAGGAAACTTGAGTCATTGATGGAAAATAAAATATAGATCAGAAAGACACAAACTTTGATGGATTTTTCCAAATGAAAAGCACAAAACAAAAACAAACAAACTGAGTGGCAGAGGCGACTATTGTAATTGCAGGGGAGGTGGTTTTGAGTTTCTGTTACATGATTTTCTTTTCCTTCTTTTTACTCTAGTCCACAAGACAAAAGATGGAGATTTCAGAGTGAATACAACTGAGACTCAGAGATTTAAAAGATGAATGAAATCTGTCCTGCTAATTTAAAGAGAGGTGAGTAGATGGATGAATGAGATTCAGGATCTTGTCTTTCTTGATCACTCAGCTTCATGAAATTCTATAAGAGTGAACATCTGAGCACCCCAGTGCTTCAACACAACTTGAGGGGAGCATAAACTCTGGGAGTTCTCAGAGCAGTCCCCAAACACTTTAACTGAAATACTGTAAAGGAAAGGACCTCAATGAAAAAATCCCCAAAGATATTAAAGAGGATATCTCAGCACATCAGCCCAACAAGTCCCCTAGTGTTTGGCCCATAACTAACATCTTTACTATGAGATGGATCCAGAACAAAGTTGAGAGAGGGAAGAGATATTAGGCTGCTCCTGAGTCATCACCACAGATCAAAACTTTTCAACAGGTAAATAGGCCAATACCAAATTGGATAAAGGCAAAGAAGCCCTGGATCTCTGGGGGCCCCCAGAGTAACCAGTGTGGCAAAAAGTTTCCAAAGCAATGTGTCATTACGGTGGAGCCGCACCAAGTTGGGATTCAGAGCTCATAACAAAGGAAGGAGGCAATTTTAATCAAGAAATGAGGATAAGATGAGAATTAGATTACCATAATTTGTGAGAAATGTTCTAGAAGAGCTTGTTCTTTCTGATTAGCTGCATCATCAATAAATTAGAAGTTGATAGCATAAGGTTTCTATATAAAAGTAGCAATAAATATGTGTTTATTTTCATCTAAGGAAAAGTTCCTAGTATGTAAGTATTTTGCTTTGCAATGATCCCAGCACATAGGAGATCTACTAAAGATATATACTGAATTAATGTACTAAATGAATAAACCATCATCCTTTAATTTTACACACTTCACACACTGCCACCTATTGGTTGCATCCTGAATTGTAAGCAAATCACTAAAGGAAAAGAAATTTAAGAATTTTGGAGTATTAGTATTATTGAGAAGGAGTGTGCTCTTTTCTTTTTATTGCTCTTTTCTTTTCATTGTCTCTATGTGTGTGTGTTTACCAAAAGGCAAATTAACAATTGATTGTATAGATGCTTGTATTGTTATCCTGAACTAGATGACTCTGGAAAGCCCAAGAAAAAAAGCCCTATCAAAAGTCCTATACTATATTCTCACTCTGTAATTTATCTTCAATTCAGAGCATTTTTTTCAAGTTTAATGTCCCTTGCTTCACCAGTCACAGGAGAACTAATGACTTAACTGTCTAAACTTTTCACAAGAGTTTCAGCAAAGTGTTACTCTCCAGTGTCAGATGAGTGTACAAGACCAGTGGGCATTCTGAACCACCTCCGTACTGGCAGTGACGGACCCTGCTTCTAGCTAACGAGAGAACGTAGGGGGCTGACACAGGCTTTCTATTTCTTACTTTAATGAATGCTATTTTCATTTGCTAGAGAACAGTCCCTAAGACAACTAGTGACAAGATGAAGGTTCACTGGTTTCATTTTTCTCTGACAGGTTCAAAAGTGCCATGCAGGTGGCAAATTAGACTTGGCTGCCTATTAATTGGTAGGAAGAAACTTTCTCTCCTGATGTTCAGATATTCATTGGTGCCTTTAGCAGACATCGAGGTTTTGCAGAATTATCATTATTATATTTATCATTGCTGCGGCTAATGCTGTAGGCAGTATCTCAGAAAATTATGAAGGGATGATATCAATTAGAAGCCTCTCTGAATAAATGTCTTAAAATAGCTAGAAGCCTGAGATAAGTCTTGGTAGGGTGAAGAGCACATCCATTTATATAAATTCTCACTTAGGGAAGCTTTGGATCTGGGTAAATAACTTATTGCCTTTAAAGAGTTTGAGAAAGAACTGCAAATCATTTTGATGATCATAATTAGCAAGATGTTCATCATTTCCCAAACTCCTACAGTGTGCAAGTAGCATGCATTGTTTCACACATATTTGGTCAATTAATCTATAAAAAGCAATCCCAAGAAAAGATTACTTTCTGAGTCCTGAATGGGTAAGGTATTGACCCAACTTTACACAGTTTGTAAGTGACAAACCATGAGCCAACCCCAATTTATAATTGGATACACTACAGAAAAGTAAGCCACAAGACAAAGGTGTAGATTCTCCTTCCTGGACATTCCAGTCAGCAGAACCAAAGGCTGATGTAGTGAGGACAGACAGGGCTTCTTAAAGAAGGCCAACCATGGGAAGAAATGAGGGACGTCCTTCTGAAGCCTTGTAGTCTTTCCATGGAAGTCAGGACAGAGCTTGTGACAGACCAACCCTGGGTGTGGTGTGGGATAAAATCATGAGAGTGAAGCAGCAGGTTGCACACAGCTTTTGACTCTGTGAGGGCTCTGTGATGTGTCACCTTGGTTAAGGTCAATGTGATCACCCAGAATTCCCTTTCTGGTGAGTCTCTGGGTAGGATAGGCTTCAAGGGAGATTATTTCAAGAGGACTGGAATGTCTAAGGGAGATGGCAGCCACTTGGCAGTACACACGCCTGCTCTCAGGTATGGATTCATCCAGGTGCTGCTGATGGAGTTTTCTAAAAACCCAAATTAGTTGATTTCAAGGTAATTGAGAGAAAGCATATTGCATAGGCCTGGACAGGTTAGGCAAAAAACAAACAAACAAACAAAAAAAAACCCTTTAAAGAGAAACAAAATCTTCCTTGAGTATCAAAAACTTCAAGTAACAGAGAACAAAGAAAACTATAAATGTATTTACAGTCTGGTACCTCCACACTTACCTCATTTTCAAGGATCTGCTGACTCACCTTACTGTCGTGAAGTGGCAGATGGAGGTACAATTTCTCTCCCGTATGTCTGGATCTTTCCTTTATGGCTGGCTGCCAGGAGAACTTGGGACTTGCAGAGTGCACATGCATGCACGCACACACACCCACACCCTTCTCATGCTGGTCCTTGGAACACTCACGAAAACATAAGAGAGAGCAGAACCACAGAACATTTGAACACGTTCCCCATCCACTAGCCAAGTAGTTTTATGTAAGGAATTGTCTCTTAGAAAAGGAGGGACATTTGCTGCTACAGCACCATAGGTAAAAGCTCTCAAGGGGGAAGCCTTCTTCCAATGGGGCAGCACATTTTATTAGGCCACTTGGGCTGCCATAACAAAATTCCACAGGCGAGGTGGCATAAACAACAAAAATTTATTTCCTCCCAGTCTGGAAGCTAGAAGCTCAAGATCAGGATGCTAGTATGATTATTGTCTAGGAAGGATTCTAGTCCTGCTTTGTAGATGTTACCCCCTCACTGGGTCTTCATGTAGGTTTTTCTCTGTGAGTGGAAAGAGAGAAAGCTCAAGTATCTTTTCTTCTTAAAAGGACACTAGTACTATGGGAATAGAGCCCCACCCTTAAGGTCTCTTTTAATTTTACTTTAGTAAAGGCTCTGTCTCCAAGTAAACTCACAGTGGGCTAAAGGCATTGATCTATAAATTTTGGAGGTACATTTTTTTTCAGCCCATAATACATATACAGCAAGGGAAAAAAAAGAGAAAAATGTTTCCAAAAGTAGGAAGTTGGAGGTTAGTTGCTACAGAGGACTAGCAAGTAACTGATAGCAATGTTCTCTGCTATTCAGAGAGCTACTGAAGCTCTGGACCTCTTTTACCCAAGCTTGCACCTGCCCTCTGTGTCTCTTGAACTACGTAGAATCTCTTTGTCTCATATTCATTAGATTATATGACCCTGGCCCTTTTGATTTTTATTTTTTTGAAGAAAACTTTTCAAATACATTTTAGCAAAAGATCACGAGAAACATAGTGAATTTACACGGCACACTTCACTGCAAAGTATATCAAGTATTGTTGTCAGTCATAATTCCCTTATATGCTTCCACTGTGGTCGCCCTAAAAAATTCCCACACTCAAAGTTAATCTTCTGCTTCTTTTTGGTCCCACACAATTCTGGCCCTAACCTCAGGCTACTATTATTTATTCTAACATAAATGCATGGTTCAACCCCAGCCACCCAAGTGCTTTACCAATGACAGGCAGTGATCCCTCTCACAGGAATTCTAGTGGACTATGTCTTTCTCCATCTTGAATTGAGAAGAACAAAATTGTAAAGGCCTGTGTTGTTTCCCCAGAGTCTGCATACCTGTCAGAATGGCACCTCCAAGTGCAAGGTGGGATGATTCTAGCAGGGAGGAAGAGGCAGGTCAGGCTTAAAGTCAGCCAAGACAGAGATGTTTCCATTAGGCCAAAACAAGCTGTTTAAGAAAGAAGACACACAGCAAACCTAGTGTCACTGATGTTGCCTGCTCCTAAATGGCAAAGAGGAACAAGCACCTCCTCTACAGCCTGGTGGGACAGTTGGTCTCACAAAACACAGTGTTGCTCCCCCAAGGCCTCCTCTGTGGCTCATAGCATGGCTAATTTAACGCACCATCAAATTAATTATGGGAGACAGTCTTGCCCCAGCAATGGTGGCCTCCCATTCGTCAGCTCGCTGCTGAGATTTGCCCTCCCTGTGCCCTTCCTTCATCTCATTACTCTTTCCAAAAATCACCGGCCAGAAATCAGTCCCTGCGGAACTCTTATGCTTGGTGCCTGAAAAATGTTTCAGCTACTCAGTTTGGAGGAGGAACAGAGAGTCCGAGGGTAATGCGTGAGAGCACCCCTTGCCAACAGCTAAGATAATACATAAACGTAAATGAGTCAGGAGACCAGATTACTGGAACCCACTCTACTAGTGATCTTGGCAGTGTGGTGTCACTTTACCTCTTGAAAAGTAAATTCCTCTTTTGTAAAATTAGGGTATTTAACTAGATATACTCTAAATTCACTCTGGCTTGATAGTGACCATCATCATAATGATGATTTGATATATAGCATATGTCAGATACATATCAAGGCACCCTTCTAAGTTTTTTAACATGTGCTATTAATTTATTCCTCGCAACAGCCCTATGGAAATATTCTCATTGACATTATGTCTATTTCTAAGACAAAAACTGAGGCAAAATGAAATTAAATAGTTTGCCCAAAGTCATGTGGTTAAGAGGCAGATCTGGAGTTTTTACCAGGCCATTTTCCTCTAGTGCCTACAAGCAGTGACTATCCACTAAGCTATGTGCTCACCACTAGTATAGTTAGTGGTGAGTTATGTAAAAAATAAACACAAACATCCTTGAGACTACCAATATGAAAGGAAGTGTTCAACTGTAGATTTTGCAAATGGTGGTGGCAGATTTATCACGATCTATTTATGTTCTTGTTCAGGTTTCTTATGACCAACATGAAAGAGTTGGCCAAGAGTTGGTACCAATGAGGGCAGAGAAATTGAGAAGACTAATTGGCTTTCCTAGGATGGAAGTCTTGATCTCAGCAGTTCATCTCTTTAAAATATTTCCCTTCAAGGGGCTGGGGATTTAGCTCAGCGGCATAACTGCCTATCTTGCAAGCAGGCAGTCATGAATTCGATCCTTGGTACCAATTAAAACAAACAAAAAAGTTTTCCTTCCCACAGTTTTGACAGGGATTTATTTATGTGGGCAGTGCCTAAATAACAAGGCTTGAACTTCACCATTTCTGTCCACTACCTGTGTGAAAGTGACCTTAGGAAATATATGGAAGGTGAACTTTTTGCTTACCACTTCAGGATGGCTCAGAGCATCAGCTTCAGGTGAGCTCTGATTTCTACGATGTCCCAGCACATTTTCCACATCAGCAACAACCTTCTCTTTCTTCTTGATCACCTCAAACTCAGCCTTCCAGAATAGCCATCCAATTGACTTCTCTGAAGTCATGTTATTATTAGCTCTGCCCAAGTTTAGTGCTCTATTATAAGCTTTGTCCTGCTGTTTTGTGACATCTCATATCTAGTTGAGTTGTATTTTTATCGATAGGCATCTTGGTGAAAATAAAGCATAATTCTTTGGACCTCTACAGTACTTGCTTCAGTGATGAATTGAGCTCACCCTCTGTTGCCACCAGTATGACACTTGCTGAGCTGGGTTGGAAGACGGAATTGCACACAGGGTATCTATAAAGAAGAAGAATCTTAGAATCCAGATGTAGACCTGCTATAGCCTGAGATTTGTGTGTGGGCCCCATGGAGCTTAACTCAACACTTAGCATGTCCACCACTGACATTTTTCATATTGTGAACATCAACACAAGCTTTTCAATAACAAATACCACCTGGCAAGAGTATTGTGAACTACTACAGACAGTTGTTGATACCACACTTCTAATCAGGCTGGTAGAAGGCCAAGTATAAAACTAGATCCTCATGGTAATCATGCTCAGGGATGAATAAAGGCCAGGCCTGAAGAGGAACAGTGAATTCCTAAATAAGAACACAGAGGGCAGGCTGAGGAATGCAGAAATACCACACAGGGACTGCAGGAGCCATTTGAAAGTGTTTCTTTTTAGGCCTCAAGGAGGCCTCCTGAATATGTTTCTATGAAAACATGCATATACGTACACTGGAGATATCACAAGAACAATAACTCATCAACTGACAATCTAGGAAGCCAAGGACTCTCCTTATGTTGCTCAGATTTAATTTGGCATTCTAGGAATCTGAGCATAGATGATTTTGATTGATAGCTTATTTTGAAGAAACTGGCTTTAAGTTATGCAGCTCTTTCTGTAGAAAGAGTGTAGCTATGGTTTTCAAATAGGATTTTCTGGGTTGAAAACACATTTGAGCATCTTCAGTTCACAAGTCTTGCTGTGGCATTTAGCTAAAGGTCTATCCTGCTCAGCACTGAGTGTTCAACCCATGACCAAAGCATGTGTGCATGTGCTTAAGGCAGGACACAAGAAAAAAGCCTTCTATGCTTCCTTCAGAAGGCATGAGGGGACTGCAAAACAAATGTATATGCAGCTCTAAGCCAATGTCCATCCATGGCCCAACATTTACAAATCACATTTGCTTTTTGGCCATAGGGCAAAGAGCTTGGCTATCTCTCTTATCTCCCCTTCAAGCCCTCATCTCCTAGGCCAGAGGAGGGTGTAGCCATTGATGTCCTTCCCAGGCATGATTGCATTTTTTTGGTAGATTTTATGCATTGATGGTCAAAACCCCTGAGTAATGAAATGATCCTTTAGAAATGAAAACTTTTTTGTTTGTAACATTTATGGACATACAAAAGGGTCTTTCCAGACAGAGTTGGTGAGGAATAGAGAGTGATGCCGCATGTCATAAAGTACCATGCCTGTGCACATTTCCTACCCAGAAGCATCTACTCTTCGGGCCAGTTAAACACGAGCAGGTCAGTACTTTCATCTCCACTGGGGTCCAGGTCTTTCTGCTGAACCACTCTGTCTGCCAAAGTTTCTTCTGGAGGGTGAGGAATAGTAAGTGTGCTAACCTCAATACCTTCTTGGATGATTTCATATTTTTGTTGTCTATTTCCAATTGATTTATTTTTCTCTACAAAGCAGAATAAGAAGATAGAATTAAAGTAAATAAATACAGAGTAGTAATTCATTTTTTGGCCAGTTTCACACTATCAAATTTGATTGGATCTAAAACTCTAGCCTTTAGAACAGCTGTGGATAGGCAATATCAAAGATCAGGTGTTAAGAAGAGAAAGAACACACAGCTGCTCACTTCATCCCTCACGCATCCCAGGGGAGTGAATGAAGCATGCAGTGATGCACAGCTACCACTTAATAATTATGTCTTTGGGGAAGGGTGACACACACACTTGCTAAGTATGACAAGAATCAGCTCACACCTGGGAAGACAGAAGTATGTGTGAAGTTCAGGTCCCGATTGTAGAGCATAGTGACCTGGTCAGTAGCAGATGTTTCAATCCCAAATAAAATATTTCCTTTAAGTTTGATCACTTAGGGATAAAAAATAACACCAGCTAGAGCAGTACAAGGTGTGATCAAAATATATGATGAATGTTAAAATTTTGTAAAAAAAAAAAAAAAACCTACAGTTAAAGCACTTTGTCATTAATCCCCTTCAAAATGCATTCACTTTGAACACACTTATCCCATCATCCGGCATTTATGAAGCAGTTTCAGAAATGCGCTGTCGTGAGTGTCTGTAAAGGTGTGATAAAAAAAAAGACAAATGCCACTGCCAACTGCCATCCAACAAAAAGGCAAACTTGTAAAAACATTGCCATGTGTCCTCATTCACCTTCTTCACCGAATCTGGCCCTGTGCAACTTCTGGATCTTCCCCAAACTCAAAATTATCATGAAGAAAAATTTTGAATCAATTCAGGATGTGGAGGCAGCCCTGACAGCCCAAATAAAGATACTCCTGAAAGTGAACTGCTTCAGAATGTGGAAAGAATGTGGGATAAGTGTGTTCAAAGTGAGGGGGAGTATTCTGAGGGGGATTAGTGGCAATGCACCTTCTGTTGTGATATTTAAAAGTTTCAACATGCAGTATAGTTTTCAATCATACCTCATGGATGGAAGTTTGAAGTCTGTAACAGTGCTTCATGAGCCTATGAGAAAGATCATTACTCCACCAGCTTCCGTTCTGTGTATGCAGAAACATGCGTGCATCAGAAGCTACTCATCTCCGCCTCTAAGGTTTTGAAATGATCACTGAAGGCTAGTGTGGAAGTTCAGGACCACACCACTTGCACTCCAGGAGGTTGGAGTACTTAAGACTCAAGTTCACTGTCAGGAGAATGGCAATGTTTAAGCAGTGAAGATGTAGAAGTTTCAATAGAATGAGGTCCAAACTTCCAAAGAGTTTATTAAGGCTTTAAAGGATGCAGAATGTGAGTAGAGCGATTATCAGACACCACTCCATGGCCTTACACAGCAGTTACCCAAACAAAATTGACTGAAATGAGATGCAGCTGCATGGTTCCCAAAGAAACGCAGAATGCTTACAGGCTGACTGTAGAATTCTTCATTAGTTGGAAATTAAAAGATTCAATGTACAGTCATATGAAAAATAAGTGGCTTAAAGATCAGAGTGATATTTTGCTAGGGAGTAAGGGATCTGGAGTTGTTTTACTGTTGAGAACTTTTTCCAAGCCATGAAGTCATGTTACTGACTTAGAAGAATACTATGTCCAATACTTTTTGCCCCTATGCATCAAAGCACTTCCAGTATTTTAATAGTTTTTACTGATCTACCAACAGCTAAAGAGGCAGTGGTGCAAACTGTAGCTAAATGGGAGACACATTCAACCTTCTCGTTGACTGTTTTGACCATTGTGTAGAACATCTTATAACTGCAGTTTTCAAAAGTTTATAGTGGGGCTTGTCAAGCCCATGTTGGAGGTACAAAGGAAGCTTTCTGGAAATTCCATGTTAGTGATCTTCTCTGATGGGAATTTGTTTTTAAAACCAGAGACTTAAACCAGATTTCCTTCACATGAGCACATTTGGTTGGTTGTTTCTTTGTTCATTTCCTTACTGTCTCCATATCTAGTACCATTGTAGTTCTAGATATTTGCAGTTTAAAAAGACTTTTGCTCATTTGTTTTTTTTTAATTGTAAAGAACCATGTGTTATGGATATTTAATGTGCATGAAACTTCACAAAAGCAGATGTTGAAGGAATAATAGATATCTTTTACTTTGCTACTTTGTGGAAGGATTGTATTACAGGGAAATGAATCAAACAACTATTGGAAAATCACAAAAACCACAAAGAGGTTAACTTATAGGCAGTAACTTTCTATTGTAAATCGTTATTTGAGGGAATATTAAGATTTCATTAAAAATGGAATGCAAAGCATGAATGTTTTTTGAAATGAACATTCTATGAGCATTTTTTGTTTATTTTAGATACAATGTCTGCATTATTTGTTATTCATACTATTCATCCATGCCACATTATCTTCTTTATCAAGTAGCCCAATAGAAATACACCCATTGTGTTCTAATAAAAATATCTAGCTCTACTGAATAAATTTAACAAGGTTTTAGAAAGTAAAACAGTTTCTCTACAGAACCAAGAAGTCTCTTAGCCAAGTGGTAGGAAAGGGACATCTTATCAAAGTGACTGCCCTGTATTCAGAGATCTCTGCTCCTTTTGGTTAACTTTGTCATATCACCCAAACTGTTTCATTTTTTTCTAGGATATTTCTACGATCATTTTTATCATCAGAAAATGTATATATGAATCGTTTTCTTAAGCCCAACCTGGAATTGCTTTCCAGGGATTTGGAGAAAGAAATAAAGTTGTTTTTTGAAGAAGTGATGAGGATCAGTGTTAGAGAAGAAAAGGCAATTTCTTCATTTTCACTGAGATTGATTTTCTTATAAGGGAAGAAAAATATGGAAAGGTGGGAAAATACGATGCTGTCTATTAACTTTTGTCCCAATGTAACAGGCCCCAATACATCTTGATTTAGCAATGAGTAAAAGAAATTGATCATTTTCACTGATTTGAATAAGTAGTATATATCATATGATCAGCCATTTAAAAATTAGTCTTTCAGTTTTTATGTGTCAGAACTTTAGGTTAAGGGACTTTTAAAAGTAAAATATAGGACAACTGAAGAAGATTGAAAAATATATGTTTCCATTCCTAAGTGAAATCAATGTGAATCTTTCATACTATTTATTCAAAATGTGTCACACTGGAAAAAAACGTATCTTTGGAACTTCTCTGTGATGTTGTCCTCAGGGTCTGCAGCTCACAACTGCCTCTGCTTAAAAATGTTTCATAACTCTGTTACTAAGAAGACAGAATATTCAGTGTGTAGCAGCAGATTCTGAAGAAAGAATTCCTTTCAATTATAGGGGTGGTTATTACACAAGGGACGATGATAGAATGTTCTCTATAGCTAAAGAAAAGAAATGAAAACTGAATAAGGAAAAACTGTAGTTAGACACTAACAAGAACTTCTTATAACTGTGAAGTTGCTACATGTGAGAGAGAATAAGCAGTATTTTCTAATCTTGCTTCTAGAACAATTTTTAGGTAAGATGACATTAGTTGGTTGGAGGGTACTTAGGAGAGGTTTCACATCCATGTGACAAGCAACTAGTTCTTCCAACCAGCAAAACATGCACACACACACACACACACACACACACAC
Source organism: Cavia porcellus (assembly GCF_034190915.1). Lineage (NCBI taxonomy): Eukaryota > Metazoa > Chordata > Mammalia > Rodentia > Caviidae > Cavia > Cavia porcellus. Next base: position 8,884,805 of record NW_026947512.1, on the reverse strand, counting down.
ACACACACACACACACACGTGAATCACCAACACTGGTGTCAGGAAAAAATCATCTAGAAAATTTGCTCAAGTTATAGATTCCCAAGGGGTATTTTGAGAGATGTTTGGTGCAGTAGATTTTTGGTGGTGTCTGAAAATCTATATTGATTTTTAGGCATGTCAGGGTTCACTAAGCACAAATTCAGGGTGAAGACCTCTGAATTAGGAGCCAGGAGCCTGGATTCCTCTCTTGATCTGTCACTAATTCCTTAAATGACTTGCCGAGCTACTGCCTTCCAACATGAAAACACCCACAGTAAACTTCCTCAGCTTACTTCACTTTGTCTTGCGAGGCTATGAGATAAAGATGGCTTTGTAAGGAAGAAAAGCATATTGCAAAACCTGACTGCATATTCCCTTTATCAGATTTATATCCCTCATTAATCATTCTCCCAAGTTAATCAGAGAAGGCCCTCGCTTCTCCTAGCTAATTTTGCATGTAGAATTTCAAAGCCTCACATGTTAATGAGGAGTCCACCCTGTGAGCAGACCTGTGGCACCAAGTTCAGCTACTTCCCACCTCTGTGATCCTGGACAATTAGTCAAATAACCTGAGTTTCTTATTCTCATGCGAGACAAGGGGCTGCTTGTGCCTGCCTCCTTGGTCGCCCTGAGCATGGAATCTAGAAAGTGGTTGCCACCTTCTATGAGCCTGGTTCTTCCCACCCACAAAACTTCCCCCTCCTTAGTCACAGCTTCCTTTTCCCTGCAATCAAAATGGCCATCTTGCGATGGAGACAAAAGTTTCCATTGTAGCTGGCATAAATCAAGTTGGCAGAAATTTACCTAGAATGAATAGAGAACAAAAGCTTCACTTTTCATAAAAGTGTAACAGTCCTTATTAAAAAGGAACATCCAGCAGTAGGACAGTAATACCTCTCCATGTGTGGGTAGTGAGGGCTACAGAATTTCCTCAGGCCTTCTGCAAGTTCAGCTTCCTTGGATGCCTGAGGACCTTCAGCAAACAGAACATCTGAAACGTCCAGAGACTACTGTAATGATGTCACAAGCAGACGAAGATACATTCATTGGGCACTTTTCTGACCTTGGCTCTAAAATGGGTTTTACAGTTGCTGTGCTAAGAAAAAATTCAAGAGACTAGATGGCTTCTTTCAGCTGTCAGGGTCAGATGGGAAAATGACTGACCCGTTTTGGGGTCAGTTTAAAACATAAGGACATGGAGCATTTCATCCATAAAATCTCTGATATCAATAGAGAGCAGATAAGGCAGGTGCTTTTGGGAATTCAGGTTTTGTTTTGCTTGGAAGTTCTTGCTGTTTAAATTGTATCAGTCAGTCTGTAGCTGTAGTACTCAAAGAGCATGTAACATCCTACTAGAAATGGCCAACTATTTCTACTTTATTGCAGAGACGTTCAACATAACAGGGAATGTCCTTGAACCCTCAACAAGAGTTCCTTTGTAGAAGATGGTGACATTGCCATCTGACAAATGGCTCTTGAGGGCTTTTTGTTTTCTTTTCAGTTAAATATTTTAGTGCATGTTAGTTATGCAGAAAGTTGTTTCATTTTGTTGTATTACTACATGCTTAAAATATACTTTGATTCTTCCACCCCATCCCCACCCCCGTTACCCTACCTCTTCTTTAACAGTCCCATGAGGCCTTTTCTGAGGCAACATTGTGCTTTCTGTCATACCCTCTCTAGCAGCTCCTGCACCTGAGCAGCTCAAAGCACCAGCCACAGCTCTGTGTGTTCCAGGCAAGAGCACTACACTGTCCCTGCTGCCACTCACCAAGCCAATGCTTGCCTTTCTTTCAAACCTAACGTTTCACCTCATTTCCCTTCAGAAACCCTTTCTAGCTAACCTACTTCTCATCTCTCAAACTGGATTAGAACCTGTTCTCTGTGCTCAATCACAACATGGAATTCATTGAAAGTATTCCTTTACATACTCAGTAAATTGAGAGCTCCTGAAAACAGAAGTTATGCCCAATTTATCTGTATTCCCAGAATTAGCTCATGTTTAAAAGAGCCTGATAAATGCTAACTGACTGATTGGATGGATGGATGGATGGATGGATGGATGATGCCTTTAAAGTTGCTTCTTGAAAGTAAGGTCTGCTCGGGTACACCCATCTCCTCACAGCTCTGCATTTGGGGTGGCAGTGCTATTATTCCTTACATTTTCCTACATTCAGGATAATGGAGTGGGATGCTTTGCTAACAGATGATCCTTCCGCATTTACCTGCAGATACTCTAGCCCATTGATTGGTCACAGAAATGGGAAGTAGCTGGCTTGAAGATTTTCTTCTAAGGGATCTGGATCTGCTTATACTACATGGAGCTCCTCAAGGTGAACAAAGACTAGCGAAATTGGAGGGGAAAAGGTTGGGTCCCGCATGAGCTGGTGGCAAAACCTGGCTTCTAGATTTCAGCTTGGAAAGAGGGGAAGGATTCTAGAAGGCAACCTAGTATCTGTCTGCAGTTTGCAAAATGGAAACCTTTAAATAGAAAGAGAGATTTCCTAGGAAAAGTAATCCTATAGGAGATTAAAATGGGGACTTTGAGAGAGGGCAAGGAAAGGATCTTATTTGAAGTTTAAAGGAGAGGTAATCCACAATATCACGTCCTTAGAAAGAGTTGTCAGAAAAAATAGCTTGGGCCCACTGCTTTTGGCTAAGAGATTTGGAACCCCTTCACCAGTCTTTTCTCCAACTTGGTATTCTACTTGCAGATATCCAACAAATATTTAAGTTCATTCAGGTACTTTCAGCATTGCACTAAGCCTAGTGGGCCACATAGAAAATGTAGGCGATACAGTTATGTACCCAGGTTGCTTACAGTCTTACAGAGGAAACAAGGCTCATTTGTGTGCATACAAGCGTGAAAAGAGAAAAACCACCATAATAGCACAGTTTACAAAATGCTCTTTGCTGCGTATTAGAATTGTTTGGGGAACTTTTTAAAAACCTTGAGTCCAGGCCATACTCACATAAATGAAATCAGAATCTTTGGGAAGAGGTCCAGATATCAGTTTATCTGAGTTCCCAGATGATTCTAATGTGCACCTATATTTGAGAAACCATACTGAAAAAAGACATTAGCACTAGCTGAAAAAAATCTTAGTGGCCATTCAACACCTTGGTAACCTTGGACTAATCAATACATATCTTTGATCATGCATATTCCAGAGATTACAGTGAGCCTTATAAGGGTACTTTATAGTCCCCCAAATGCTCAGTGTAATTCTGGGCACACTGGAAGGCACCCAATAAACAGGAATTTGTTTAAATGACTATATATTTTATTTAGTAAAGCTGAAAGCACAGATAGTAATAATCATATTAATTGCATAAAAGTGGTAGTATCAGTGATAACAGTGGTAGCAATTCAGATTCCAAGGTATACAGTAGAGAGAGCCATGGTCTCTCACATGGTGGCTGCACATAATGATGCTGCACACATTTGTTAGATTGATAAGTGCCACTGTGATGCCAAGCCAATAAGCCATATGGCAGTGTCACAAATGTGCAAAGGATGCGAAAGAGAGGTGGGACATCTAAGAAGTCTTGGAATACAAGGAAAAAGGGTTGTGACAATGACAGGACAGGAGTGTGGGAGTGGTGGAGAGGATGGAGATGACTAGATGTGAAGCACTGGGGAGTTTAAGGGGATGAGATGACAATAACCATTTTGTTATATAGTCAGTCAAAACTCTCAGGTCTGGGCAGAGGGCAGTGGACACTGGTTTTGTCAAAGGCAGATGGTCAACCATAAGAATGCGAAGAACAAGGGTCTAAAGTCCACAACTGTGTTCAAACTGAAGGTTTCCAAGCTGCTTCCCATTCCTGAAAAAGCCCAGGCAGGCAGCTCCCTCTGGGAGCCACGGGAACCCTAGTGCCCCACTGCCAGAAACACGAGCTCATTCCACTCGTCCGTCTGGTCTGCAGTCCTAGCAAGCACGATCAAACTTTATGAGGCTTGTTACAAGCAAATTACATGGGAAAGTGCGAAGGATAGGAGGGAGGGAGTAGCAGCATGGGGCTGAGAACACTGCCGCGGGAGAGGGGAGCAGGGTAGGGAATCTGGGTAGGGATGCTGGGCACAGCCCAGACTTGAGTACATTAGAGCCCATCACTGAGCAGCTGGCAGCCTCTGCCTCCAGGGCCCAATTTTCCAAGCAATGACTTGAGTGTTCACACCTGCACTGGCTGAGATGGAGGCCCTCCCTTCGCCAGAGTTAATGGAGCAAGCACAACTCAGGAACATTTTTGGCCACTGCAATGCTTTCTCTTCTCCTTGGCCCCACCTTCTCTCCTGGCAGAGCAGATTCCTCTCCAGCTCTGTGTGAGCTCTTCCTTGTAGATCCCCGTGCTGCTGAGGTATGCAGATGCCCAAGGCAAGACAGTCCCGGAGAGGACTGCACGGTCAGAAAAGAATCCCAGCATTTTCCCCTTCGTTGAACAGCTGGACCTCAGTTCAGTCCCCAATAGCTTCTTTCTCTCTTTGCTAATTTACAGATCCAAAATATTTAGGGTTTTACTTTCTTGTCCTATGAAATGCAATCTTAAATAATTCTCTTTCCTTCTTTGTTTTGGCTTGCCCTGGTACTTAGTTCTGGAAATGAACTGGATACAGAATAACTGAATATCCCAGAAACTGGGATTCATCTGGCTTAATGTAGTTCCTACAGATAATAGGGAGTGAAACCTTGTGCAGACCAAGTCTTCACTCTTTCCCATTGCAGTTGCTACTGGGGAGTCTCCATAACTGGGGTTCCCACTCTATTGCTAAATGCTTATCTGTGCACACAGACACCATCAGGTGAACACAAACTTACTCTAAATCTTGCTGAACCAATGAAGTTGGAGGGCACAAAGAAGCCTTTGGTATTGTGGATGATTTGGGAAAAGGATACAGGGTGAGTTCAACTTGGGCCAAGGTTTGGATAGGTGGTTTGGACCAATCTAGTACAGGAGACCAAAGAAGACAAGAAGAGATGTTCTGTGAATGATGCTACATAAATTTTCCCTCCCAGCACAGCCTGAGGTGGTTTAGATGCTGTTCCAATCTAATGGTAGCTCCTTAAGTTCCCTCACTAATGCTGGAAAAATATTCACTTAACAGGCTTGTCCAAACAATTCTCTTTTTAATTCAGACACGATGAACTGAAGAGGAGAAGCAGAGCCCCAGGGTTGTCCGCCTTAATGTCATCACTCTTGACAGGGCACAGAGCCTCCGAACGCACACTGAGCCATACTGCAAAATTTCGTGTTCCACTACAAAGCCTAATGAAGGAATGGAGCTTATGGTCCTGTTAAAGAAGAGGCAGCGAGCAGTGACTGCCTTCCTGCGTGCTCCTGTCCTGTTCTCTCTCTTCCAAACACCCACATGGCACGTGCAGGCAAACCCAACTGCATCCTTCGCCTTCACTACAAGGCTCCTTCACGAGCTCTTTCTCTGCCGCCTACCCACCTTCTTGCACACACTCCTGTTTACAATGGCTCTCTCGGAGTCCAACTTACAGGAGAAGCCAGATGCACACATTTATCGCACATTTGTACTCCCTCTCTGATTGCAGCTACACCCACAGCCTCTTTCTTTTTCTGTCCACGTTCTTTACAAAGGCATTAATTTGCCATTTCCTCTCTCTGACCTTGAATGTACTTCCATTTGCTTTCTCGTGAAGACTTAAAAACAAACAAGCGAATGAATAAACTTTGCCTCTCCCCCTTTTCAGGTCCTATTTACCACCTTGGCTTATGTTTCTCTCCACCTCTCAGTAGCCCTACCCTTCCTGGCACTCAGGAAGTTTCTTTAGGAGGCAGTCTTATGGCTATTTTATTGCTTCATCTCTCTTTTCACATATTCCTGTCCTTCCAACTGAACTAGATTCCCCTGAGTTAAAAACCTGACTTTGGATTATGTAACAAGTTCCTTGGGGAATATATGAGGATTCAGTTGGTCTCCTAAAAGCATAGCAAACTAGAAAAATAATGTATGTATGTATATATGTTTGTAAATATATATATATATATATATATATATATATATATATATATATGTGTGTGTGTGTGTGTGTTGTAGGATATATATACATTTTTGAAATGGCTAGTTCACATAGGAACCTAATTAAAGAAAGATCTAGTTGGCAGAAAATAGTAGGAATGAGGACAATTCTAGGTTGGCTGATGTTATTTCTTTTCCAACAATCATTTCCCAAGTGCAAATAGGATTTTAAAAAACACCACTGGGGAAAACATGCATCTGAGAATCCCTAAAATGTGCGGAGGTAGAATGATGTGTCAAACACAGAAGATTCACTGCAGTAATAGGAAACGTATCTCATAAAAATACTTAATTAGCCAGACCATTGATATCATGTAAGCTGAAGCATCCACCATCATGAAGTTTAATAACATTGCAGATCACACTATGATTAATATGCATTCAATTATTCAAATATGGCTGTGCTATACTTATAGCTGGGAAAATATGAAAATCATAGTGCCACAATTCACACATATTTCCATATATAACTGTTTTCTGTGATATTTCAAAAAGTTGGATGTAGTCCTCATGTGATTGCTCAGATGGAAGCTCATGTACGTCAAGTTCAACTTGTAGGATTGCTTCCAAAACAGAGCAGGAAGAGATGTAGTGGAGTTGTGCGGGTGGCTAAAGTGTTAAACTGCTAAACCCAAATTTACACAGTGACTTTTAACACACTGTCTACGGCAAATAGTAAATCTTCCAATTAGGGGAGATAGTAAGTCCTTTTGACTTTGTGGGCCATATGCTCTCTGGTGCAATTGTTCAGTCAGCCATGGCAGCATGAATGGAGTCACCGACAATAACCAGAGGGAATAGCTCTTCCAATAAGAGCTTTATATATGGACACTGCAATTTAAATTTCATTTAAATTTAGTATGGCACAAAATATTTTGTTTTTCTAGGGGGCCTTTAAAGTACAAACAATTCTCTGAGCTCAAGAACTATGAGCAGTTGGCAGAATTTGCTCATGGACTGTCCTGGTTACTTTTCTCTTTGCTGAGACAAAAATGATTGACACCAAAAGTCAGGAGGAAAGGTTTATTTTTGCTCAGTTTGCAGGAGGGTTCGGTCCACAGTTGGCTGCCTCCAAGGTAACGTGACACAGGGGAAGAGCTGTGTAGAAGAGGAACAGAGCGGGCGAGAGGCAAGAGGCAGCCAGCACTAACGCTGCAGCAAGCAGCAGCAGCAGCAAGAGCAGACTTGCCTTCTTCTTGTTGCTTTTATCCCTTCCAGGCCTCATAGTTTTGGGGCAGTGCCACCCATACTCAGGGTGGGCCACCCTTAATCCCAGCCTCACACCCTGAATCCCAGCTCACATCCTGAATTCCAGCATCACATACCAAAATTCAGTCAGTTTCAAAAAGCCCCGCCTGAGTGTGTGAGGCTTTAGGGAGACATTTAGACACCAGTCATAAGGTGGGCTGTGGTTTGCCGACTTCTGATCTAGACTGTTTCACTGCAGTTACTTTTGGTTCGTCTCTGACCCACCCTCTCTATCTTCTTCCTGTCTTTTCTTCACTTCCCATCTTCTACCTGTCATCACCTCCAATGGTTTCTAAGAACTTACTGCGTGAGAGATATACTCTCTTATGATTATGAGGTCCACAGCTTGTTCGTGTTGTTTCTGTTTGAAATCAAGATTTACGCCACTTCCTCATGGAAATGCTGCTGAGGAAATGCCTTTCTGGACATCCTCATCAGAAAAGCTGCCTCTTGTCTACAACAGAGAATGGCAGCCTTGTGCTCCTAATTATGGGTTGAAAACTGGTGGTCAATTTAATACCAGCTGGATTACATCACCATGGTGCTGAGCGTAGATGCTCCACCTGAGGAAAGTCGACAGCATAAATGGAGACGTGGAGGAGAGGTTAGGCATTAAGATGCATTGAAGTGTTAATGTGTTCAGGCATTGAGATATTGTGGGTTCTCCTATGTGTTGCTCTTTGAGCTGTTGGTTCTCCTAGAGAAGCTCTGGTCCTCACATCGAGCATTGCTTCCTGGCTCCAGAGGGGAAGATGTGTGCTGCTTGGTCTCCAGGATAAGCTTGTCACACTGGCTTCGTGGCATGTACTCGATTGTGCTTGTCAACAGAGGAGCTCAGGGCCTCCGTGTTGCTGAGGATGGTTGTGGTGCTTTTCAGGACAGCCCGGGTCTTTGTTGTAAATATGACTTCTCGGCTCCAGCATAGAACCCTCAACCTACCAGCACAGCTCCTTCACCCCGCTGGCATGGACTTTCTGGCTTCCACTGCTGATCTTCGGGCTTTCCTGGCATGGATCCATAAAAGAGATTGACATGAGTCCTTATTGTGGGCTCTGGACTTCCAGTTGGACTCATGGGAGGCATTGTCATGAGCTCTGGGTTTTCATCTGGACTCACGTGGAACATTGCTGTGGGATTTAGGCCCTTGACTAAATATTCTATATCTTTGGTGTTGCAGATAGATTTCTGCATTTTCTTGTGTTAACTCTGGGTGACCATCAAAAAACAATATTATAAACTCCATGTCCTGATACTAATTGTTCTCTGCACAACCCCTAACTACAACACTCCTGTACAGAAACAAGGAACCTATCTGTGGGAAGTGAGAAGAGGAAAAAGCCTTCATATAATAAACATCTTAACACTGGACACAGCTTTTATATTTGCTCACAATACAACTAGAATAAATCCTTTGGAGAGTTTGTGGAAGGGTAAGAGTTTGTCAGTCATTTGAGCCCTTGAATAAAACATAGTTAACTAACAACTGCTTAGGTACTTCCATACCAATTCCTTGTTGTGGTCTTCAGAGTTTAACATTCACTCTGCAGTTGGCAATGGGAGATGTTTTAGTCCATCTTGTGCTGCTGTAGCAAAACACCTGAGACTGGACTACATATACTTTATAATCAAGAGAAACTGATTGACTCATGGTACTAGAGGCTGGTAAATCTAAGGTTGTGGCACTTGCATCTGTTGAGGACCTTCTTGCTAGGTCATCATGTGACAGAAGGCAAAAAAATGTGAGTGCAAGAGTGAACCTGTCCTAATGAACCTTTTTTGTAATGCCATTAGCTCATTCGTGATGGTGCTTATAATCTATTAGGCTGCTTCCTCCCAATACTGTTGCACTGAAGATTAAGTGTTTGAAGTTTGTATGCTGGAGGACACCTTCCAATCACAGCGGGAGGTTAAAGGGAGGCACTTAGAGGCTGGCTGCATCTTAATTTCCAAGTTTCTGAGCCTACAAGTGTAGAGATGGACTTGGAAATAGACCTGAGGAGTGCTGAATGTGAACATGGCACGGGGTAAAATTCTGCCTTGGGCCAACCTATTTCTACAGGCTCTAAGTGCTTACCAGAACTAAATATTATGTGAGAGGCCAAGCCCAGTTTACACAGAGGGACACTGAGGCCCAAAGTCAGGAAGTAATATGCTGATAGTAAGAATATGAGTTCCTGGTAGAGCAGAAAATCAAAATGACTTCTCCATGTGCCAGGCTTTTGCCACTGTTACAGGAGTCCTGTGTCAGCAGGTGTCACTTTATTAGTCTTCAGCGGGTATTCTTGGATTTCTAGGTCATAACTTTTGCCAAATACAACCACATCAACTAATTTAATGTCTTATTCTAAAAATTACCCAATAGCACCTCTAAGTCCTATGCTTAGGAAAAATAGACTAGCACTAAAAACAAACAAAACTACAAAATCTGCCAACAAGAAAACATTTCAAATAAAAAATATAGTCTTGTTTCCTGCTCTTGGGGGAAGTTTCCAGGAACTGGTTAACATTTGAATGGGTCTTGAGCATTAACTACCTGCACAGTCTAATCCCCCTGCAAGCCCACGCACTCCCTTCAACTAGTCATTTTTAACCACATCAGCAAAGAAACAGTGCTATTATAACTACTGTGCTTGGGCAGTTGTGAAGGACTGTACCAATTTCCAAATATCCCTTCTCCCTATAAGCAGACCAGCAAAGTTTTCTTCCTTTGCCTGGAAAACTCATCCCTCCAGGGACTTAGTACTAAGCAATCAGTCAAGCCTATTAGAATTGTTGGACAAAAATGCCATATTATTCTGCATTACAGTTGCATAAAGGTCACAATGGATTTACCAAAATCTTGTATGTATGGGCAAAATGCAGTAATCAATACAAAAAGTAAAACTGATAGCCAGAAAGAAATTATGATCAGCCAGTGTAGTTACTGTGAATTTAAAAAAAAAGTCACATAAAGAAGAGCTGGGACTGCCAAGACCCAATCCTAGGGGACTCTCATTGGAGTCTATAATTATATTCCTCTAAAGTATGAATTATATATTAAGCAAAGGTTCTCACAAGTTTCATGAACCAAATTATCAAAAGCCAACAGTGGCATTGTGTTTTTTTCCTTTATAAAGAGACAAAACATATACTCAGTCCAGAAGTCCAATGTCCAGGACTCAGGGGAAGGATTGACTACACCCAAACCACAGCTTACCAAGTAAGCCCTGCAGCAAGTCTGAATAGAGCTGTGCCTAACCAACTCTTTAAAAAAATGGTGCTTCTTGTCAGATGTAGAAATCCAAATGGTAAATAGCTATACGAAAAAATGTTCCAAGTCATTGATCATTTGAGTCATACAAATTAAAATAACACTGAAATTTCATTTCATTCCAGTAAGAATGGTTATTATCAATAGATCAACTAGTAACAAATCCTAGCGGGGCTATGGGGCAAAAGAAACCCTTCTCCACTGTTGCTGGAGGCGTGGACTGGTGCAACTACTATGGAAATCAGTATGGAGAGTCTTCAAAAAGCTAGGATTGGAGGTCCCATCTATTCCCTTCCTGGGTATCTTTATGGAAGAATTAAAAGCATTATACCACTGAGATATATGGGTACCTATGTTTATAGCAGCACAATTTATAATAGCTAAGTCTTGGAAACAACTAAAATGCCCATCAACCAAGGAATGGATAAAAAAAATGCGGTGTTTTCACACAATAGAGTACTATTCAGCCATAAATAAGGATAAACTTGAGACATTTATAGGTAAGTGGATGCAACTTGAGACCATACCCATAAATGAAATAAATCAGACTCTCAGGTGTAAACATCATATTGTCTCCCTGGTCTGAGAAACTGAAAGCGTAAATAATGTCTAAAATGTACAATAGACATTGTGAAATGGGAACAAATTGCTCAAAAGGAAAAAGAAACTAGAATGGGGGAAAGGAAAAGGAAGGAAAAAGGAAAAGAAATGTAAACTAGTTATACTACTAGTATTTCTTAGCTCTTTTAAAAGGTTTGTGCTAATATCCACTGGAAAATTTTTATGGCTATATTTTGATCTCTAAGTGACTACTTTAAAAATAATAATATGCAATATATTAACTGGTGCTATTCTCTTATTATATTGTTATGAGATTTTGTTTTACTTTTTTGCCATAGAATGAAAAAAATTAAAGAAACGGTGCTTACATTTAAGTTCCAAAGAAGACTATCACATAAGCTGCTCAAGCTGTTTAAATTGATTCTAACTCTTCAGAGCCAGTAAAAAAGAAAATGCTGCAGTTGGAGGCATCCAGCACCCATTCCCCCAGGGGAATGCATTACTGATTTTGTCAATAGATGCAGTCTCATGAATTCATGTATGCCCTCACTTGCAAACATTTATTTAAACACCTTATCTATGCTGGGCTTTTTAAGGGAGAAAGGGACAACTAAAAAAAAGAAATAAAGAAGGAGCTGGAGGAAGAGGGAGAATGAAAGGAACATTATTCCTGGTATCACTTAGCCTTCAATCTCATAAAGAAATAGAAATGAAAGTCAATCATTATAACACAGTTGCATAGTATCTATGAAAAAAGAGATGCATAACTAAAATAGTTATGGCATATAGCAAGCACACTAAGTGACAGCCAGATTATTTGCATTATTTATATGCAATAAAAAGGAGTGACAGCAAGAGCCTGAAACAAGTACCTCATTTTCCCAGGAAGGTGAGGTTAGAATTCTCAGAGAAGATAATATCTAAGGTTTCCAGGAAGACATGCGGGGCTGACGGTGTCTCAGGCAGAACAGAGTGTGCACACGATCGTACAGAGACATGAGAAAGCATGGGATATACAAGCAAATATGAGCAAATCACAGGCTTCCTGAGGACCTCAGCAATGCAAGAATCTTCCCTTAAATAGCTACTGTAAGGAGATATCAAGGGACTCTGTAATCCTTTGCCCAGATTGTTTTCTACATGGAGGCTTTGGGACCGCAGCCCACCATCCATGTGTAACCTCCCCAGCCCTCTCGTTCCTTCCCTATGTATTCTGCATCCTGCTTCCTGACTCCTCACCACACTGATGGTGATCCCTACAGAGTGACAGACTGTACTATGGTTTTCCAGCCAGTATCCAAAGACAGACCAAACAGTGCTGCAGCAAGACTGACTTCCTCTTGTAATCTAGACCACAGCCGGCCAAGGGTAAGCATGCAAAAAGTCCAAACATGCCTCACTGCTGCTGTGTCTGACCCTTACTCTTAAAAGTTTGCTGTTTCTACTGACGAGAAAAACTGAAATCTGAAATATAGTATTTTGCAGTGGAAGTTACACTAGATTAGAAGAGGCAAGCCTAGCTGTCTCTGTGGGTCTTCCATGCTACTTCTGCCAAATCTGTTGGCCTCTCTGAACCCCAAGCCCCACACTGGGAAGGATTGGAATGAATAACTTCCAAAGTTCTTTCCAGCTATAAGATTCTCTGTGTTCTTGTCACTCAGGACATACAATGGGTAGAATCTGTAGCCATAATCATGGTTTGGTCAGACTCATGAAAGACAATTCTAAAACAAGAGTTGGGGACAGTGCGTGGGCCATATGTGGCCACAGTATGCTTTTGTATAGATGAAAGGCTAAGGATTATTTTTATATTTTTAAGTAAAACAAAGAATATATGACAGAGATTATCTGTGCTTCATAAAGCTGAATATGTTTACCATCTGGTCCTTCACAAGAAAGAGTTGTTGACCTCTGATTTTGAATCTGTTTGGAGGTCACTTCTGTTTAACATTTTGTAAGAAAGTAGTGTTTTCTAACTGTATTTAGGCTCTGTGGCTGATTAAACATGTGTGTATATTCTCTCCATTAAGAGATAGATCTGTGTCTTTTCCACTTTTGTTTGTCTGAGTTTTGTGCCTGGCTTACCCTATAAAATACTGGAGAAATAATATTAAATCTACTTGGGGTTCAGGCCAATTGGCAGAGAAATTGGCAGTTTTCTGTCTGGCAGCCTTGACTGCACCCTACAAAGGTGACAGACTGTGAAGAAAAGCCACCTTGGGCCCTTCTAGACAATTCATCTACTGAAGCCATCAAGGGACAGTATCCAACAGAAATGTCAGTAAAGCATGGCCCAAATTCATGATCAGCAATGCCTTAAAACAAAATGGTTGTTTGAGCCTGTAAGTTTTGGAGGATTTCTGTTACAAACAATAGATATTTGGATAGGATTAGACTGTGGGTCTGAACAGAGTCAAGAATATTCCCTCCATCTTGGATGGTACCACCTGTCTGTACTTTAATAAAGTCCTCCTCATGATTCACATTATCAGAGAGGACTGGGAATGCATTCTCTTCCTGCCTCTGTCCTTATATACCTATCTCCAGAACAAGATTGGGATTATGCAAATAGTTCCTAACTTTTTCCCTGGTGCATGGTGTGGAATACAGGCAAAGCTCCAGTCTGCTCAGTCTATTCCCTAATTACTCAACTACCAAATATGAAGCTATTTTTGAAGAGATTACTACCCAAGATGCTATGGGAACTTGCTTGATAGTGAGGTACTAGGGTTGGGTAGTATTGACAGTCATATCCCTAGCACTTAGCATAGCATCTACCCAAGCATGAAGTTGTTAATCAATATGTTTATTGAAAGCAGACACTAATTGCCATAAATTTATTCATCATGTACTCCATGCCAGCATGGCACTGAATATTTCTGTGGATTGTTCTATTTAATCATCACAACAATCCTAAGGGTGGATGTCATGAACCTTATCTTACAAATAGAAAAAGTGAAGTTAAATGGATGAATGCTCAAGGTAATTGGTAGGAGAGATATTCTGTTTGAGCTCAATGCTCTTAATCAATCCACCATACTTCATCTCACAGATGATGCATCAAGAGTCCCTGCCTTTGAGGGGATTCAGATCTTGGAGCTCCAAGATATGGCTACATACCTGGAAACATCTTGCAGAGCACATTATATACACAGTCTGGTTCTGTCAACAGAGTGCTGTGGGAATCCCTTAAAGTTATGTTGCAGAGAACTCAGTGGCAAAAATGAAATCTAATTATTAGCTCAAAGTTCTATAGGTCTTAAGTCTAAGCATGCCATAGCTAGGTTCCTGCGGAGAGTTACCCAAGTCCAAAATCCTATTTTTGCCAGATTGTTTGCTTACCCAGAACACATGGTTTTCTTCCAAGCTCATGTAGTTGTGGCATAATTCAGTTCTCTGTGGCTATAGGAATAAAGTCCTTATTGCTGTTTGGCTACAGCTGCAATCTGCCATTGACCCCTATAAGTCTTCCACATTCCTCTTTGCATGAACTCCATCTTCACGGCCACCTACTGAGATACTCCCTGCAATCAAATCTCTCACTTCAAAATGTCTAGGAGGATACCAAAAGGGCCCCACTGACCAGGTCAGGCTCAGTCAGAATGTGCTTCTTAAACTCCACTGATGGCCTCTTGATAGCACCTGCAAGATCACCCACAACAGCTCCTATAAGAGAGTTTGCCTGGAGAACTGGGGTGTACACCCAGGAGTGGGGCTTTGGGAGAGGTCCTTAGATTCTGTTTACCAAGAAAGCAGAGGAGGAATAGACTGGCAATCAGAGCTGTGCCTCATCTTTGTCCTCTTACAGAGAAATTATCTTTCTCCATACACAGAGATCTCATTCTAGAACCTGAAGGCAGATGATTATATAGTAACTTTTAATCTCGGAATGGGTTTGGAAAGGAGGGAATATAGGCCCATAAAACAATGACTCTGCATGTTAATGCTCTGCACAAAGGTGGAGCTGCTACAAATAGTGGTACCCCATGCTGGTTGCCCATCTCTTTCCTCTTAATAAGGTCTCTGTGGAGGGGATTCATGCCAGAGGATCTGAGCTGAGCAGGGTCTGGATTTTCCTTTCCCAACAGCCCTATGTTCTCTGCAGAATTTGATACTTTCACAGTTGAAGTTGATTACTGAATAATGAATTATCATTTCTCTTTTATTTTCCAGCCCTCTTCAGAAATGTACTGCTACTTTTCTACTTACTGAGGCTCAAAAGTGGAAAGGATAAAAAATGCTTCTTCTCTCCACAGGGAGAAAGCACAGTCTTATCTAACAATTCCATCTGTTTCTAGAAGTGATAGTAATAATTGTTTCAATTAATTCAATTTTTGATTTGAAGTTTATTTCTCCTTCGACTAGACAGTAACATCTCTGACAAAGCAAAACTTCACCACATAACACCAGGTGGGGCCACTTGGTCAGATCAAGAATATTTTTGTCCTCTTGGAGTAGCAAATGATCTCTGCTAGGCAGGGATGCAGCATAAAGAAAGATCTTGGACAAGGGCCTTCCACCCCAGAGCCATTTCCATATCAGACGAGAGCCAGTCTCCAGAGTCCATGGTCCAGGGAAGAGATTCCTTTTGCTAGGAAGGAGGCTGGCTGCAGGGGAAACACTGTGAAAAGAGGTCAGTGCATCAGAGAGGTGGGCATGGATAAGAGAGAACTGAGACCGTAGGATTTATCCTGTGTATTAGGCTGCCCTAATGAAATACCACAGGCAGGGAGGAAATTTGTCTTTTAATTATTCTGGAGGTAAAAACTCAAAGTTGCATGGTTAGTCCCTTCTAAGACGTCTGTCCCTGGCTTGCAGATGGCCACTTTCTCCTGTGCCCGCCATGGCAGGCCCTCAGTCTGGATGTTCTTGTGTCCTAAATTCCTCTTCTTGTATGGACACCAACAGCACTGGGTCAGGGACCATCTTTTCTTTAAAGACTCTGCCTCCAAACACAGTCACACTCTTGAAGTACTGGGGCATAGATTTTCGGCACATGGTGTGAATTGGGGAGGTACACACCAATTCAGCCCATCACAGTCATCCACACAGAGGACCAAATTAGAAAGGATTCTTATTGTACAGGCAGACATGACCTGAAAATTGGTGCAGAAGACTTCCTGTGGCCCAAGACTGCCTTCAACTACTGTATTGGAAGAGTTAAAGAAGGAGAGTTTCAAAGGCTCATTTTGTGATGTGGCTGCTTCTTCGGTCTCTTTCCAACTTTTTTGTGTCTAGATGTCCTCCCAGTAGCTCAAGTGGTCATAGGTAGAGATTTTACAGAGGTGACTATATCTAGAGTGTGTGATACAGGGATCAAGAGGATGTGATAACTAAATCATTTTATTGATTGGCTTGACACCAGTCTAATCCTGGTAGCCTAGATAGAGTACAAAGGGAGCAGGAGAGAGCTGTTAAGGTCACCCTCTCTTGTTGCTTTGCTACTTTCTGCCTGCCGTGGACCATTTCTCCTCTGCCTTGGAGCTAGCTCATCATGGACTAAAACCTCTACAAACCGTAAGCTAAATAAGCCTTTCTTCCCTAACTTGTGTGTGCTGAGTATTTTGTTTAAGCAATGAGAAAAGTAACTAAGTCCCAGCTGATTACAGTGCCTTTCATCAATCAGCTCTTCTTTAGGAGTTTCAGGGTGTTTGTGTAAAGAAGCATGTGTATATGTATGTGTTTTTCTTTTTTTTTTTTTTTTTGTACTGGGGATCAAACTCATGACTTCGAGCTTGCCAAGCAGGCGCTTATGCCAAGGAGCTAAACCCCTGGTCCTTTGTAAACAAAACAACATGGCTGTGGGTGTGTTAAAGGGTACAAGCAGCTGTATGTAGTTGTGTGTGAGTGTGTATGTATGTGAGAACATATATGTATGTATGAGAGGCTGTGTGTGTGGGTGTGTAAGCATGTGAGAATGTGCACGTGACAGTGAGTGTGCATGTGTGAAGGAGAGTGTGCGTAAGAAAGTGAAGATGTGAAGGCTTTGTGTATGAGTATGGGTAAGAGGTGGGAGGGATCACAACACAAGCCAATCATGTCTTTGCAAGGGGCAACTGGGGAGCTTAGAGGTAGAACAAGGCAGCTATTATTGAGGACATTTCAAGAGTTCACAGAGGAAAAACACAAGAAAGAAAACCCTGTCACTCCAGAGGTGGAAAACACACACAGATATTGATGCTAATATTCAGGTAAAGTTGCAAGAATTTCACACTGAAATCAGTTGTTTTCAAAACCATTTCTTTTGGGGACACATTATCAAAGACTCTTGCTCACAGCTTATACTTTGTATTAGTCCTTATCACTGGAGGGCCAAAACAAATTTTTAAAATATTAACATGCAGTATTTAGTTCTCTTACTTTCTCTCAAGTTTATTCCTCTCTAGTTGAGCCCTCTTTCCTCTTGTCCTGGATTTTAAAAAAATCCCTCAAAGAAAGAACAGTTCATACATTCAAAACTTATTTCCCACAGAGCCTTCCTTTGGGTGGACCTCTATTTTCTTCTTGGCACTTAACACTATGGAGCGTAGTATATATTCTTACTTTACTTTTGACTTCTCAGTCACAACTTAAATTCTGAAAGAGCAGCGGATTTTTGTTCATAGTTTTTCACTGTTACATTTCCAGAGCCTTAAATTGTGTCTACTACAGAATAGATGATTTGGAAATATTTGTTTGGTGAATGAGTACACTTAATGAAAGCCGACCACGCTCCAGGCACTCTGCTAAGCATTAGAGAGAAGGAAATAAATGAGATCTAGAGCTTTTCTTCAATTTCCCAGTTGGTGGTAGGATCTGACCTGCATGCAAATGGCCAGAGTACAGGTAGTTAAGAACCAACAGCAGCCAGGTATGATGGCAAACACCTGTAATCACAGCACTCTTGGAGGCTGGGGCAAGAGGGACAGACTGGGCAACTCAGTGACTGTCTTAGTTCTTTTCTTGTTGCTGAGACAAAATACCTGACACCCAAGGGTAAGGAGGAAGTTTATTTAACTCACAGTTTATAGAGGTTCCAGTCTGTAATCAGCTGGCTCCAAGGCAAGGTGGCAAGTGGCAGAGAGGCAACAGTTCATAGTGACAGAAGATACCAAAAGCAAAAATGAAGAGTGAGACAAGCCTCTTGCTTTCCCTTATATTGTATCTAGTCTACCAGGATTAGGGCAGTGACAGTCCAATTAGTGGACTGATCTAGCAATCACTCACCCTTAATCCTAGCACCCCTAATCCCAGCATTGCACTATGAATCAACCATGCATTCTAGATTCAGCTACCTCCAAAAGCCCCTCTGCCTTGTGAGTTTTTGGGGGGACACCAAGACATGAGCCATAACAGAGATTTAACAAGACCCTGTCTCAAAAACTAAAATAAAAATTGGCTGGGGATGTAGCTCAGTGCAAAAGCCTTGGATTCAATCCCAAGTAAGGAAGCAAAAAGGGAAAAAAAGTATGTGGGAGGAAGAGAGGAGAGAAGAACACAGGAGAGGAGACAGGAGGACAGGAGAGGAGAGGAGAGGAGAGGGGAGGAGAGGAGAGGAGAGGAGAGGAGAGAAGAGAGGAGAAGAGAGGGGAGGAGAGGAGAGGAGAGGGGAGGAGAGGAGAGGAGAGGAGAGGAGAGGAGAGGAGAGGGGAGGGGAGGGGAGGGGGGGAGGGGAGGGGAGGGGAGAGGAGAGGAGAGGAGAGAGCAGAAAAGAGAAGAGAAGAGAGAAAAGGTCAACCACACTAGAGAGAAAAGCTCAACCACACTAGGTGAGGAGGAACGTTGCTTCGCATTGGACTGGGCCTACTGGTGTATAAGTTAGGGAAGAATTCATTGAAACTGGGTGATTGAGTCTTCAAGGCTATCTTACTAGGCAAAACAAGGCTTCAGGAGCCAAGGAAGGGGGCAACCAGGAAAGGACACAGACACATGAAGGCAGGGATGAGTTAGAAAGGGTCGGTAGCCCAGCTGACTTGGCCGTGGAGGGGGAGCAATGCTGAGGTGTCAACACTTAGAAAAATGACTAATGGAGGGGGGCATCAAGGAAGAGTGCATGGGTCAGAAAGGATCTGCACTTGTGGCTTAATCAAATGGATTTATAGTAGCACCATTAACACAGAGAATAGAGAAAAATTAGTAGGGCATAAGTTGAAGAAATCATGAGTCTTTAAGAAATAGTTTTGGTCTTCAGAGTCAGCAAAGGCCATCCCCAGCTGGAACTAGCAGGAATATCATTTCTTGCCTCACTCACCCTGCCAGCCTCTCTATCCATCCTCCCTGAGAGTACAGAACTTTTAAGTTTTGCTCTCTGAGCTGAGCACACTTCCCTGCTGAACCAGGTCCTTTTTCTATGACCTTGGCATCATCCCATTCTGCTAAGGTAGCCAGGAGAACCCTAGGTTGTTTGTGGACTTGAATTATCCATAAGTAAAGATTCAAAAGAGAAAACATCTTTCATTCATTTTTATATTTTAAAAAGATTTTCCAATGCCTGATAAGAAAGTTCAGAAACACCAAAAGAAAAAAAAAAGCTAAAAACAGTAATGAAAGCACTGGTTTTGTTTATGAAAGACCCGCCTGTCTCTTCTCCTTGCTTATTCAGCTGTCATTGTTAGAACATGGGCTTCCAGGTGAGTCGGAAACTCCTGGTGACCTAAACACAATGTTAGCGGAGGTGCAGAGATGAGACAGCAACACTCACCACCGCTAGTCAGGGACTTTGAGGAAATGCAAAGGGATGAGCCCTAGAAAGCGGGGGGTGAGAGTGGGTGGCTTCCCTGAAGGGTGACCAGGCAGGCCCTGTCCTCACAACTGAGCACATGACATCTTCCTAAGTCACAGGAGGCTCCCACTGAGAGAGAGACTGTCTTCTCAGATGGTCCATTACTGCGGGATTACAACTGTAGAAATTAGCCAGACCCCTTTTGAGAGGGACCAGATTGAAGACAATATGCTGCCTAGTTTTTCTAGTTCTCCTCCATTGCAAATCGGGGTCTGAAAATGCTTTGCAGAACAAAATACTGAATCATGCAAGCGAGAGCTGTGCGTTGCGAGAGAGAGGAGAAGCTGCTGCCTACAAGGTAGGCGAGGATACTCACAAACACTACGGAGGAGTCCTCGGGGGCAGCAGCTGAAGGATGAAAGATTCTGAAGCAGGAGGGAGAAGTGTGTACAAAACCAAAGAGAGGAACTCTGAGGACTGAGGAGGTGGAGAAAGGCGCAACCAGAGTGACCTAATCCTATAACAGGGGACATGGTGGATCTGTGTGTGCACTGGACAGGCATGGGAGACACAGTCAAACACCCTAAGGTGTAGGAAATATCATTCCCAGGGTCACACTGCCTCCTCCTCTGATAAGGTCATGGATACAGGCAAGTTGTTGTCTAACATCAAGGAGTCTCCAGTGTGTGGTGAGAGGATGACAAAAGGCCAGTGGCACTGGTCTCATTGCCACAAGACAAGAGCAGGAGGTGGCAGTGACCTGGAAAGTTTAAGGGCCGCCCATCCCACAGCCCATTGTCAGAAAAGAAGACTGAGTGTCCAGTGGCTGCCACAGCTAATTATCAGGACATCAAGAAACTCTACATTAAATTTATAGGATGTCTGCCGATTGTTTGGTGTTCAACTTACACAAATAAAATTCTTGGACAAGTTTTACTCATCTTGCAAGCAGTTAATTTAAAACCTTTGATCTGGCCTAGTGTTCTCCTTCCACAGGAGAGACAACAAACGTGGAGAGAGGTGACCTGTCCTCCACTGCATAGGAGCATGGCTCAACCTCATCCAGGGCTTCTGCCTTTCCCATTAGCCCACGCTGTTGTCTCAACCTCACATCTTGAATTTGTTTTGGTCTCTTATGCTGCCCCCTGGCTGCCACCAGCATCACTGTATTACTTCCTCTGGGAGTATCCTGGAGAGACTCGGAGATCACCAAAGGAAAATCTTACCCCATTCTTCAGGACCTGCAATAGATTAAACTTTAATACGCAATCCCCTCTCCCTCACCAAAGTATGTTAACATCTTAATCCTCAGAATTTAAGAATGCTACCCGATTTAGAAAAATTCTATTTGCGTATGTAATTCACTGAGGATATAGAGATGAGCAGATTATTCTGGGTTATCTGGTAGGCTCTAAATTCAACAAGTATTCTTCTAAAAGAGGGAGATAGAAGGTCACACAGCCAGAAGAGGAGGCGGCAGTGTGACCCTGCAAGCCGAGACTGTGATGGAGCCACAAGAAATGACAGCAGCCATCAGAAGCCAGAAATTCAAAGAATGAATTACCCCTCAGGCCTCCAGAGACTCGGCCTGTCCGATACCTGGAGAGAACCAGATGTGTTGTTTGACAGCATCTAGTTTGTGAAAATTTGTTATAAAAAATCTGCAGGAATCTAAAACAAAACCTTCTTCCATCTGAGGGCAGGAATTTCCTGCGACATTAATGATAATAATACTACTACTTGCTAGATACTTCATGGATACCAGAGGTATCTGCTTCCCCAGCCTTCATACCAAGTTTTAGGAGAAGTTATTTCTATTCTTTCTCCTCTCTCCTACTCTTTACCCTGGACACAAACAGGGAAACTGAGACCCTGAGAAATAACACAGCTCCTAACCAGGAGAGCCAAAGTCTGACGCCCTGCCCTTGTGGGAGTTTCCATTATTATAACAGATCACTGAAGACATCAATTTATTTATTTATTTTGGACAGTGATTGGGTTTCTCAAATTTATTATGTCATGTTAAATGATACTGAATGTTAGCAGAATAATATTACTCATGCACAGCTCATTACCTGAGTGTAGCGTTGGTCAAAACTATCCAAATGAGCATCACTTTCAGATGTAGGCAATGCTGCATGGTGTCCTAAAAGGAGTCAGTATGAGGGAGACCCTGACTGCTCAGGCACTGATACTTCATTGTGTCTGACCTCTGTAAACAATCTCCACAAAGCCTGGAGAAACACAGCTGCACATGAATACTGCAGAGGCAAATCAAGGGTGGCCAAACATGGAACAGGCTATGAAGGGAAAAAGGTTCCTGGAATCCTGTGAGGCTTAAGTAATTGGAAATACTTTGGAAAGTAGATTCTGATCCAGAGAAATAAAACTCAAGTGTGGGTGCTAAATATTAAGTTTGAGTGCCTCGATAATGGGAGCTACTCTCTTAGAGTCTCAATCTGCAAATCTGTAAAATGCAAAGGTAGAAATACTTGTTTACTTATTACCTAGAACAGTGTCTGGCACATCCACTGCTCTAAATAAATAATTATTATTAAATTATTATCGGTGTTGCTGTTAATTTTCTCTGGCTCATTCCTTCTGTTTTTATACAAAATTTTGGCTCAAAAATTCTCCAAAATTATAACATAAAAGCACCCCATCACTAACTGAATTTTTCTTTTTATAGTTATAGAAAGAATTGCTTTTCCACACTAGAAATAAGCAGCCTTTCAAATTAGCCTTTAAAATAAATTGTTGTGAGCAAACATAAATTCACTCCACACATAATAGTCTCTCAATTGACTCAGGGATATGGAGGCAGACTTGTTAAAGGAAGAAAATCCATAAAAGCTGCACTCATTCACCCACCAGATATTAATGGAAGAACATCTCTCAAATCAATTCAAAGTGCAATAATTGCTCTAAGAGCTGTGGGTAAAATTCGGTGGGATTATAAACAGAAAATGCAGAAAAACTGGTTAATTAAAAAATTACGTGTAAATTCAGAAAAAGGAGAATTTCCTTTCAATAAGATGTAGATTTAAGGGCTGGAGGGCTGGAGAGAGAAGCCCCACAACGGAGGCTCCATACATGGGGGAGAACTTTTAGGGAGACTTCAGATTTTGGTGTGGTGTCGTGGTTTGTGTCAGTGGCCCCCGAGCCTCATGCATTTATGTTATGCATCTGTGATTGGTTCTTGTCTAGAGTTTGGACTGATGGTGTCAGTGCTACACCGACATAGGGTGGAGCCAGGATGTGATGTAATGGCAGGAAGAAGGCGTTTCTTGCTCTCTTGGCAGTTTCCACCTTGCTGTTTACACTGCCATAAACTGCGGCCCTGCCATGCCACCCAGCCTGGGAGCCAACTGAGTATGGACTGAAACCTCCAAAATCTGTAAGAAATAAACCTTTTCTTTCCCAGCTTTGGTTATCAGGTATTTTGTCTCAGTGATGAGTAAAAGGTAACTAAGACACGTGGAAATCAAGAAATTGATAAAAACAAAAAAGACTGAGTCCAAGCAGCAAATGAGCCTTCTGTGACTGGGAAAAGTGTTTAAAAAGTATTTAATTTAAAATTGGAGAAGTAGGTGGTAGACACCTGAATGCCGGGGACTTGATTTATTAGAGAATTCGTGAATAGTCTTGCCATTCTTACATCCATAACGGAAGAGAGCTAAGAGCAGAACCAGGTGTTTTATGATTGAAGTGTACAGTCTATACTGGTGGCAATGGCAGCAGAGAAACTGGGAGGTCATTCAGCACTCTAAGCTGGATGAGTAAGTGGGAAATGGGAAGAGAGAGGATGACTGAGAGAGAAGAACTTAGTGGAGGGAAAATCAACTGACGGTGTGTATGGAGGGGTCACTGAGGACTCTGAGGTTTTATATTTAAATGCCTAAGAAATTCTTCTGGTAGAAGGAATACAGAACAGACAGCAAAGCTTTCTGGAGGAACTTACAGGCTTAGTCTGGGAGGCATGGAGAGGGCTACTGTACACAGAAACAAAATCAGCAACGATGATAAAAAATCCCTGAGTGAGAAGAAGAGTTAGGCCTAAACATTGAGAAAGATTGAGTTCTCAGGCTTGAGATTCTTAAGAAAGAACAGAAGAAGAAGGACAAGAATGAGACAGGCTGGTCTCTTGAGAGCAGTATCTCATTTCATGAAATTGGAAGTAATATCACATGCAAGGAAGGGGCACCCTGAGCAGTAGGAAGAAAATAGAATTGGCCCAAGGTCTCTGTATTCACCAGGTTTCTCCAGAGAAGCAGAATCAATATGAATTAGATATGGATATGGACCTAGATGATATAGATATAGATATAGATATAGACATATAGATGATATAACTATATAGACATAGAAGATCAGAGTACAGATAGAGATATATGAGAAGGGACTTATGAAGGAAATTCACTCATGTGATTCTGGAAACTGAGGATCCCCACAGTCTGCACCTACAAGCTGAAGAAGCAGGGGTGCTGGCAGCAAGACTTCACCTAAGACCAAAAGTTCACCTGAGAGCCATGAGACTAATGGTGTAATTCTCAGTTCAAAGCTGAAGAGCTAAGAACCTGCCAAGGCTACTAGAGCAAATCCTGGAGTCCAAAGGCTAGGGAACTTGGAGTTTTAATGTTCAAAAGTAGAAGAAAATATCCCAGTTCCAGAGGAAGAATTCCCCTTTCACCTTCCTTTTTGTCTTTCCAAGCTTCCAGCTAATTGAATAGCGCTCACATGAACTGGGTGAGAGAAGATCTTTCTAACTTGGTCCACTGCTTCAAATGTCAGTTTCTTCCAGAAATATCTTCTCAGACATATCTGGAAATAAGGCTTTACAGCTATGTGGGTGTTCCTTAACTCAAGTTTTCTGTCAAATTGACACCAAAAATTAACCATCACAGTCTCTAAAGTCTTTGTAATCAGGAAAGTAGAGATACGTTATAGGTCAAGATCTTCGAACGCCATTTCCCTATTTGGGATGCCTAACCCATGCCCACCCCTTGCCACCCAGCCAATTCCACTTTTCCCATAAGGCTCATTTTAAATGTATTGCTCAAGCTGCATCTGAAAACAAATTAGAAATGTTTTCTAGTATAGAGCTTTTCACTCTTCATTTTAGTTGCCTCCAGTCATATGGTCTCCAGGAGCTAGTTGATGGGTACCATGGCTAATACTGAAGGCATAAAAGAAGGGACTAGCATTGATTACTATCAATAATAATATTTCATCTCAGACGAGGGAGGAAGACATTTAAGTTCTGTATCTAGGATCCACAGATTTAGAGGACTTTAAAAATGTTTGGGGGCTAAAATAAATAAATAAACCTTTAAAGTATGGAAAGAGAAAAAAACTGGAAAAAATGTTTACATATCTAAAAAAAGTTATTATTCTGAATAGTCAGTCATAATTCAAATCTTATCTATAATCAAGAATAAGTTTAGTTTAATGTGGGAAGCAGGTATATTAAATATGTACATAATATACAAATGTGTTTTACATGGTTTGAGGCAATGCATTCAACAGTATAAGTACTCAGAAGATGTGAAGATTTAAAATCATTCTTACAGAAGACCATCTTGGGAATTTTGAGGTGGAGAAGAGGGAAAAAAGAATGCACTGCACACTGCAAAGGAGCTCCATGCGAGCTATGTAGTATTACATACACCGCTGAAATAAAGGTGTGGGGTTAAGATAAAAACTGAGAAGTTCAACCAGTCTAAATGTTTCTAAATAATGTTAAGTCTTACTATTATCTTTAATTCGTCCTTGTTTCCTTTGCAGTGATGACTGACATAGGTTGTTCTACCAATCATATGCTTGACCTTAAGGAGCAGATAATGATCATCTCCTGTCCTAGCAGTGGAGTGATCACAGCCCAGATCTTACACACAAATATGTAATTCTTATACAATGCTGAACTTACTAATAAACAGGTGTAGAAAAACAAGCCCTTGACATTTCATGAGAAATAATCATGATTTCAGAAATGAGATATTATTAGCCAAACAATTAAACACTCCTAGCTTGCAACTTCCAGCCTATAGCAATCTATGCACCTACTTTTGTTGTCTTTATAAAATGTATTAGCAAAGTAACACACTATGGCTGCTGAAAGACACAATGCCTAGATAGAGCCCTAAGGTCATTTCATGGAATGCAGTAATCAGATGAAGACGTTTAGTCTTTTTTTATTAATTTCAGATTTAAAAATTATTAAAAATGGATCTACATGTGCAAAATATAATCTCATTATTAAATGACAGCCCAGAATCTTATTTCAGACCTAATTTTCAATACATGCAAGTTGTTTGTGAATATCTAAGCCATATTAGGATATTCTTGCTAAAATTATCACAGTCTGCAGAGAAAAATTTCTCAAGTATCCCATAGGTGTGACACAAGCTTTTAAAAGTTAATGTTCAATATTCTAATATATATCTAGATTTCCCTAATAATATATAAATAAAATTATTATAGACAGCTATGTTAGGTAGAAATATTATAGGTAGTCAGACAGGGCTAGGCCCCCTAGGGAGTTAGGACAGAGGATGAAGCCACATTGTAACCGTGGCTGGAGGTGGCATCTCTTGAAGGCCAGGCATCACGAAAAAAATGGAATGACCAGGCCTGCATGCCTCCCCAAGGGATAAGAAATAAGCTGAAGGTTGTGTTCTAATTGACATCACCTAATCCAATAAAGTCTAGATAGACATGAGTCACTTAGATGGGTGACTAAAACCTCCTGATGCACCTCTTCCTAAAAAGGTCTTTGTTTTCTACATGTACACTTGCTATGTGACCTGCTTCCCCACTGCACCAATGTTATCTAAGCAGCTATATTTATAATATTATTGATTGGTCATAGTTTTAACCACCATTGTATCCACCGGATGATTTTACAGCCACTTTGTGATCTTGTTTTAGAAAACTTCCTTTGAGACATGGTCTCACTGGCAACAAACTTTTGGGTCCCCTCCTGTCTATCTCAATAAATTTTTCCTACCCTTACAATTTATTCTTTGATTTTGGGGTACATGAACTTGGTGTGTCTGACATCTAGCAGGTTGGAAGCTATGTTATTTCCCCTATATCAAAATTGGCATTGTGCGTGTGTGTGTGTGTGTGTGTGTGTGTGTGTGTGTGTGTGTGTATATATATATATATATATATATATATATATGCATGACATATAAATTTCTTTATATGTTCATCTTTCTCTCTGGTTATTTAAAGTGAAAAAGCTCTCTGGTGTTTTATTAAAGTGTCTCTAAGAAGAGAAAAACAGAAGCAACTGCTTTTCCTGGCAATCAACTGCTTTTACATTATTTTTACATTTTCATCATGAAATTGCATTTATGAAAAGAGACGGGTGGGTGAATATTACAAGAATTTAAGTGAACAGACAAAGATAAAGTCAGAATCCAGTAATCATTTCAAGGAACAAACGGACAGTCGAGTTTAATTTTTCAAATTATCAAGCTTTATCTCAACATCATGCACTTTTCTGGATATAGAGATGCGATTCAGATTCTCTCCCTTACGTGAAGCCACACCAAAAAATCAAGACTACCTGTCAGTGTTCTCTAAGGGCCTCACAGTTGGCAGGGGGCAGCAGTCATGCAGAATGGCAGGAAGAGTAGGGCTGGAGATAAGTAATTTCCCATCTGCATTTTAATGGTTTTGTCTGCTGACTTCCATTTGGTGGAACTTCTATTAACAATCAACAGGCTATGTGTAAGGGATTTGCTGAGCTTTTTAAACTTTTAAAACTTAGAGCCCACTTACACATTTGGGGAAAATTACATTCTCAGAGACCAAGCTATTACATTCATTGGATGAATATGCATTTTAAAAATTGCATATTAATGAGACCAGGTAAAATTTGGTCATTTGAATAACTGACAAGGCTTGGCAATGCTAGGACCCTACCTACAAAGGAAATTCTAAATTGGGTCATGATTTGCATAATTGGGCCTCTGCTTCACTCTGATCATAAAATTCTGCAGACCTCGGGGGTGTCTACCCGTCAATCAGCACCTTGCCCCTTCTGTAGGCCCATGGTGCTCCTGGGTTGGAGGGGCGTAATCACTGTATTAGATTGCCACCAGTCATTTTCTCTGGTGTTTAGTTGGGGGATAGACATACTGCATTAGAGGCATTGTTTTCCAGTCTTGACTATGCTTAGAGAGTCAGAGAAAGTACACAGTGAGGAGGACAAGAGTGGATAAAGAAAGGGCCAAGACAGCAGTTTTTCCGTCTAAGACTTGAGGCAAACTAGTTGTATGCTGCTAACTAATGTCACTTCTCCAGCCCTCGTAACATCCCCGGTCCCAGTAGCTAAAGGAACCAGAGGAAGGACCTTGATCAAATGAGCGAAAACCCTCTCTGTCTGCCACTCAATATGCTACAGCCTCACCAGTCCAAGGACACGGAGACAATTACCCCAATGTTACACGTCCTTCATTCCTCGGACCTTTGCCTTGGAGTCCTAAGAAATACTAAAATCAGAAATTTTGGTCAAAAACCTAAACAAACAAATTGACGCTCCTCTAAATCTTCTTGGCCTTTGGCTGCTGGGTTGGGGAACTGAAGCAGAGAGGGGCTTCTGTGCAGTTTATTTGGGAGAAGCAGATGTTACATCTATAACACTAAATAAATGCAAGACCCCAAGGAATTACAAGGAAGAGTAGAAAGCTCTACAAAAGTTGAATTTGGATCCCAATTTGTTGTGATTTCAAACATTATTTTAGCCCTTCAGACAAAGAAAGTAATACAATGTGACTGTCAGAAAAAAAAAAAGAAAAAAAAAAAGAAAAAGAAAACAAAACAAAAAAAACATCATTCCATTTTCTTCTCTATTTCTTTTTTATGATCAGAAGTAGAGTACAAATTGCTAATTTCAGACTGGGCTAATGAAAAAAACAATGTGAAAATTTTAAAAAATAAATTCAGTTAATTAAACGATTATAACAAAGTAGAAATGTGTCCACAGACACAGTAAAGCAAGGGTGGTCACCATGGAGATGCCAGTACTTAGTTTCAGCTACTTTTCGTAAGTTCATTTTGATTGCATATGTGTACAATGAATGGGAAGATTATAAAGAGAGATGAAGTTAGTGGATAGTTGTTTAGTAAACTGATGTACACCTCCATTTCACACACAAGGAACACAAATCATCCCTTGATGTGCAAGTTGTCAAACATTGTGTATGTCCAAGCAACTTTTGTAACTTTATACCCTGACATCATATTATCAAGACAAAGTAAATCACAGTTTCCAGAGGTAAATTCACACTAAAGCCAGGACACAGGGGAAGTTGAGTGAATAGAGCACAGGTACTAAACAGGTAATTTAAAGCAAGCTAAAAGTCAGGGCTTAAGTGAGTTAGCACACCAGAAGGGAGTATGGGGCCTGATGAAATGCAATAGACAAAGTCGAGTCCTTACCCAAAGGGGAGAGACCTTGGGGAAAGCAAAATGCACAGGAAGCAGTTTGCACTCTGAACATCAAAGGCCTACTTGCAACCAGGATCATCTCCGCTATCTGTCATGTACTCTGACCCCCAAAACTGTATTTTTTTGGCCAGCGGGACTGTATATCCACAGTGTCCTCCTTATGGAAAACCATCTCCAACCAGTGGAGAGCTTTTCATTTACCCTTTCTAACAGACACACATCTGGCCATTCCCTGCTATTGTGATGGTTTCAACTTTTATTGCCCCCAAACAAGGACCCTAGACCTAGAAGGCCTGCCAGACAAACACGAATTGTCATGTAACCTTATTTTTAACTTTCAATTCCTTTATCTCCATAAAATGAGAATTAATGTCAATGTCTACACTTTAGATTGTCAGGATTTAATGAAATAATGTATAGAAAGAACTTAGTAAACTTCAGTAAGAACTCAGAACTCAGTTACAGTGAGCTTACTTAAGGTTTCTCTTTCCATAGCTCTGTTTACCTATGGTCAAGTGAAGTCTGCAAATAATAAATTGAAAATTCCAGAAATAAGCAATGCATTTTACATTGCCTGCTCCGCTAAACAGCGTGATGAAATATCACACCATCCCACTCCTTCTCACACAGAACACAAATCACCCCTTGTCCAGCTTGTCCACACTACACAGGGCACCCCTCGTGAGTCACTTCCCAGTTGCCATGGTTATCAGATCAGCTGTTGTGGCAATAGCAGCACCTATGTTTAAATAACCCTTATTTTTCTTCTTAATGATCCGAAGCACATGATTAGAATGGTGATCAAAGGAGGGGACTAGGACCACCATGGAAGTACACATTAACTCACGTACTGTGTGGCAGTGCTGCAGGAGACATAGAAAGCACAGTACTGTACATATAAGGTTCAGTACTATCCACGGTTCCAGCGTTTACTGAGGGTGTCAGAATGAACTCCCCATGGATAAGAAGAGGTTGCCATAAGGCTCCAATTAGATCCAAATCTCCCTGTCCCAACCTGCTCACATGCAGGTTGCACTACTCTCTGTGAAGGACTCAGCTCAGCACCACAGCTATTATAGGTGAGCACAAGATGTTCTAAAGAAGATAAGATAGGACCAAAAATCTTGCAGGTTCCAGGGCATCTGGGGACATCCGGAGCCACCTAAAAATTTATAACAGACCTTCAAGGATTTTGCTCACTGAAGTGCAAGAAGCCAGAGAACTTTCACCGCAGTTGTTTATTAAAATGTCCCCCCACCTAATGTCCCTTGCCTTCCTCACATCCCTGTAAAAGGGGCACACTTCTCTGTTCCCTGGGAAGGTCTTTTCACTCCCCTCCTAGCACGGTGTATTACAATTACTACCCGGATGTGTAGGCAGGCCCCTATCATCCCAACAGTTCGGGAGGCTGAGGCAAGAGAATCACAAGTTTGAGACTTGCCTGGCCAACTTACTGACTAGAAAGACGCTGTCTCAAAATAAAAAACAAGAAAAGATTGAGGATGCAGCACAGTGCAAAGGCCCTGGGTGCATTTCTAGTACCAACAGCACCACAAAAAGAAAATAAAGAGCCCTAAATTTATAGATTTTATTAGTTATTCTGTACTGCTTTTATCTAAATGCATAGCAAAGGAGCAAGACAAGATACTAGCTATGTGACTGGGTTAGGCAAATTCTTATACTTCCTAAACTAGAGTCACAGGCACATAGTGGAACATAAATGTTGGCTAATGGTGCTCTTCTGTGCTCTAATTCATATATTAAAGGGACAATAACTTACCGTATTTGTGAAGCCTGTGATATGTTTTGGTTGATGACCATTTTCACCTTTAGCATTGCTGAAACTCCCAATGAAAGCATGATATTCATCAGCCCTACACCTTGGGTGAGTCTCTTCTGAGACAAGGTGGTCCCCATCCAGCAGCAGTTCACCCCAGCATCTCTTGTATGGTGTCCAGTGGTCTCCAAGGAGGACAGAAGGGGATGAAAGCTTCAGTGTGGTCTACTGGGGCTCATATGTAATGCATAAAAAGACAGAGGACCCCACCTTGTGTTTCCTTCCAGTAAGAAACAAGGGATGGAGGGTGCTCTTTGCCAGGGCAGAGTTATGGCATCAGCATACTGATCAGCCAACACCAAGAGCAGAACATTGAAGGGGAGGCTATAAAGCTTAAATATCTCACAAGGGGAAGGCTCACAAGAGGTTAAGAACATTTTGAAAATTATAAACACATTTAGGTTATTATTTATGTCAGAGATCAAATTTTCTTAAAGTTATATGGCAGTTAATGGGCTGCTATGTGAATTATCCTTGCTCTATCATGCATAGGAGAGCGGGTTTACACACTTCCATGAGTACACTGGAGGGCAAGATGGTTTCAGTTATTTTTGTAATTATTGTTGTTGCTTCATAAACAGCCAATGAATTATTTTTCATGAATTATTGAAGACACTAATGATACCTGAGTTCCTGTTTTCCACCTGGTAGCTTGAATATAGAAAACTTCACATTTTAGGGAGAACCTTTTTTTTTTTAGTACTTTCTCCTGTTTTAATTTGGCCTTCCCTCCTCTTAGGGGAGGTGAGAAGGGTGAGGCTGGTGAATGTACTGAGGAGCTTGAAATAGTCCAGGATGGAAACTGCCCTTCTGGGATGCTTCTCAGCACTGAAGAAGGAGCCCTAGGAAGTAAATCAAATCAACACCACCCCTCCTGTGCCTGTGTCCTTTTATAGGCAACAGCCTAAATTAGCTTGAAGTTCCCTGAGGGTAGGAATCAGGTCTATTTTCAAACTGTGTTCAGGATCTAGCACCTTGCTTAATCAATGTTAAATAGTAACAGTGCATTTTAATTGGCCTACTTTCAGAGCATCAGATTAAATTATTCTGCTAATTAATTGGTTGATCTCATATTTCACTTATATTGTCAGGTTATTATTTTTCCCTTTAGGGCTCAAGACACCACTGACAGTTCAAATACTTCTTCATTAATTACCCAGTCTTAGATTTTGCATAATTTTATTATAATTATTTTGATACTGTATTTATTGAACACCAGCCTGTATTAGAGAAGTTAAAGACAAAGAATTAGCTGCAACTCTTCTCACGAATATACACACCGTTCACTGCTCAAAATCCAATAGAAGGTGTACTTGGCTTGCCAGAGCAAGTGCCTTCAATTAGGTTTAATTGGTCAGACATTAAGCTAGTTTCATGTAAGTGATCAATAAACATTTTATAACATTGGATCAAGTTTCATTTTCAGCAGCCAAAGTTTCCTGTTAATTGACTCAGCCTTTCTTCCCTAGATAGCTGTGATATATAACCAAACCAATCACTACATTTTAAGAGAAAATCACATAAACTAGTAGTTCTGAAGAAAATAGAAAGCAAGAAAGAGAAAGGTTTGGAAACTAGCGTAGATCTAGAGGTTAAAAGGAATGTGAGTACTTAGCCTGGAACACAGAAGATGGGGCGAGACCTCAGATCTCCATGCAGTTTTGGAAGAGGTTACATAAATGGGAAATGAACTAATTTAATGTAACAGAACAAAGGCCAATGGGTAATGGTAAAGGCAAAGGAAAATGTGCACAATATAAGAAAAATCTAAACAAACTTAAAAATGCATGGATGGGGACATTTAGTCCTTTGTCACTGAAGAAGAATACAATGCTAGCCTTTTTAATTTCCCAAATAATTATGAATACCTACTCTGTAAAACACATTCATAAGAAGTGAAAAAAAACCACACAAATTAATGGTTAATAAAGATCTTAGCTTTAAAAGAATTTGTGTGTGTGTGTGTGTGTGTGTGTGTGTGTGTGTGTGTGTGTGTGTGAGTGTGTGTGCTTATATTGCCAAGAAGCCAGAGCCTTACAAATGCTAGGCAAGGGCTTTACCACTGAGATACATCCCCAGTCCCTAAGATTTTAGTTTTTAATGAGTATTTTGATGTATTTGAGGTGAATGTGTGGTAGTTGGAGCAGAAAAAGAAGTAAGAAATGGGTGCCTGGTGGCTCACACTTGTAATCCCAACACTTGAGAGGCTGAGGCAGGAGGATCACTGCAAGTCTGAGGCCAGTCTGGGTTACACAGTGAGTTCAAGATCAGCTTTAAATGCATAGCAAGATTGTCTCAAAAAAAGAAAAAGAGAAGAGAAGAAAAAGTAAAGGAAAGAAAAGAACTAAAAAAAAAAAAAAAAAAGGAAAAAGAAACCAAACAATTGCCTCCCGGGCATTGATAAATGGAAGGCTGGGATGCCATGGAAGTGAGGCCTGGGAACTCAGAGGGAGAGGTTAAACATGTCAGGAATTTATGGAGGAAGGTGGAGAGTTAAAATTTTAATCTAAATGTAGAGAATCCTTTGGAGGATGTTACACAAAGAAGACATAATCTTATTTGCATTTTCAAAAGATCATTCTGTCTTCTGCGTGGAGAATGGATTACAGAAGAGAAACAGAATGGAAGCAAGGAGACCAGATAGAAGATGATTAAAGTAAGGCAGGTGGGAGATGTGGGTGGATAGATTCAGGGAATGTTCTGGAAATAGAATTGCTGCCAGATAAATAGTGAGGGGTGAAAGAGAACATGAGAGATGGAAATGACCTTAAGGGGTGCTTGAAACGGGCATTTTTGCTTTAAATGAGAGGTTGGAGGTACTAAGTTTCTAAAGGCACTGTGTACTCTAATGTAATGTTATACATGATAAACTTTGAGTGTGGCAACTCTGTATCTTCTATCTAACTTTTGCTGATATCAGAAGCATCTCTGTGAGCCCTGCACTGATTATGAGACTGAACGTCAACACAGCATCCTCAAAGCCAGAGATGATCTACTGTATTCTTCACTACCGTATCCCCAGAGCCTGGTACAGTGTGCAGCAGCTAACAATCAGAATCCAAGGAAAATTTGCTGATGGAATGAGTATAAAGGTAAAGAAAAATCGTAATTATATCTCCACTAAATCCACCTTGTTTTTCTTGTGCTATATGAGTTGTGTTGGTAACAACACAAAAAATAAGCATATTATAGGGGTTGAAGCTTGGCAGTTGAAAAAAGGTTAGAGCATTTCTTTTTTTCATACATATAAGTCTTGGAGGTGTTATTTCTGATATAGTTTTACAAAATGTACTAGTCACTTTTCCATTGCTAGACAAAATCCCCACATCTAAAATTTTAAAGAAGAGTAAGGTTTTTGTTTGTTTGTTTGTTTTGGGTTTTTTTTTTTTTTTTTTTTTTTTGGTTCATAGCTTCTGTGGGTTCATTCTAAAATTGGTTGATTCCAAGGCAGAAAAATTTGATATGGTAAAAGAGTAGAGGAAAGATGTTCATCCCGTGAAAGATGCTCACCTCATGATAGCCAGAGAGGGGTAGGGAAAGGAGAGAGAGAGAGAGAGACAGAGACAGAGACAGAGACAGAGACAGAGACAGAGACAGAAACAGACAGAGAGAGACAGAGAGAGAGGAGAGACCCACTTCTGAACACATTTGAGAAACATTTTAGACCTAAACCATACCACAAGTCTTCCAAATTAATAAAAAGAAAAAAAGAAAACATAAGTTATTGTTAAGTAAATCATTTAAATAAGTATGTCTGTACTTTAAGGACATATGTGATACACAGGATACCAGGGAAGATTTTTGCCAAACTGCATTGTGTACCATCAATCTTTGTTTCAAGCAGGCCCTCACTAAACATCAATGGACTCATAATAGCTAAGTTTATTGAAAATGAGGAAAACGTAGCAGAGGTGGCTGCCCTGTCCTGAAGAGATATCCAGGAAGGGTTATGAAGTCCTTTGTATGATTTTCCCAAAGGGAATGCTCTATCTATCATGTCAAAGTCTCTGCTTACTTGCCTTTTGGTCATTCATGAACAATTGTTTCCTAGTTAGAATAACTTTTTCAAATATCTAACTAGCTTGGGTTCCAAGATCCCAACGACGGCCTTTCTACAGGCTTTCCGTGCTTGGTCTTCCTTTCTCTTCCTGTCACTCACTGGACTGTTTCCTTTGAGTCACTCCACCCACAAAATTTATTCAGTGCTCTGGTACCGTGAGGTAGAGGGAAAGACAGTGACAACTGTAAACTTCCCTCTCAGCAAACAGCAATTGTTGCCAAGGCAACAGAGCAAGGCAGTCCTCACGTGCAGCCATCATGGTGCAAAGTGAGTTTCAGAGGAGGAGAGTGCTTCAGGGGCAAGGAAGCTCTTCTAGAGACAGCTGACCTAATAAGGGAGCCATCGAGTCGCCATTCCAAGGGATGTCCTTCTTGTTTTCTCAGTAAAGAGAAGAACTTGCAAAAAAAAAAAAAAAAACCAGGCAGGATGAGTAAACTCGATGTGGTCCCACAGGGTTCTGTTCAGTGAGTCCCACCACAGCTAGGTCAGAATCATTGTGCTTCTGTGTGAAAGCACAGGAGAGACTTTTGGGGGAGAAGACACAAGGAAAGGCGGTCGGGCACCAACCACTCCTGAAGCCCTGTGTACACTATAAATGGGAGTTATTGCTCTTATTTGTACAAGGTCTTTTGTCTGGGAACCTGCATATATAGCACAGACACCGCCTCCCTAGGCTTCCAAACACCCCTGTGAGTTGAGGATCAAGGACAGGGATTATTTTACAGATGGGAAAACTGGCACTCAGAGGCAGCATATGTGCCAAAGCCCCTCCGTAAGGCAGCAGTGCAGCTAGAGACAGGATGCAGGTAAAAATAACAATAAATTCTTTCCTTTCTTTATTGTCTTTTAACATCTTCTTTGCTGGATCAAGCTCTATTTCACAAACTACTTAAAGAGCCGAAGACTTCAGTTGTTCTTTCAAGACTGAGCTTGCACATTCAGAATACAGTCGTGACCTTTGTGGAGGTGGAGGGATCAGGGTGGGCTTGGATACTGCTTTTAGCAGCCAGAAATGCACCACAGACACACTGCCAGCACTCTCGAATTTACTTTCCTGGTTTAATGGAAGTACTTTCAGAAGGTTCGTTTTGGTAACTCTGTAATATGTGAATTCTCCATCTGGAAAAATCTTAATCAGTCAAAGAAATGTTTATTGATCACCTACTATGCAGATCCAGCGCCAAATGACTAACATATTCTGCCTGACAAAACCACCATGTATCTATCATGATGCTTTCCACAGTAGTACAGAAAACATTTAGTACACAATAATTAAAGGACATAAAATGAATTAAACTACCAAAGGTAATGGTAGAAGAGTGTGTTAGGGTTCTGAGTAAAGCATGGTATGGTGACCTGGAATTGAGAGAGCTTTGGCCAAGGAGGGGTTCCTGGACCTTTTTGTTAGAGGTTAGTTTTGTGAGTGGAAGGAAGTAATGCCAGCCCCAGATAAAATAGACTCTGACACGTATCGTTTCATAGCATACCTTCAGGTGTGCTTCAGAGACAGAACTGAGCATGCTTTATTTAAAATTTATTTGCTTCTGACTTGCAGTTTCTACATTAAGCTGAGTCCTTCTTAGAGGAACAACGTCATACTCATAAGCTGATCCCCAGGGCCTCGCCCTATTTCAGGTGCACAGTAAGTGATGATTAAGTGTGTAATAAAGGAGAGTACCAAAGAACAAATAAATGTCCTGAGCAATAAGAATAGCACAGTGATACTGTCTAATGCTCTCTTCTATGCAGCAACAATTCAGAGTTGATGATAAGTAATTGAACTAAATTCTCACTAGTTAGAGAAGGCAAGATTTGGGGATGTTTCAGTCTAGTTTCTTTTACTTATTCCTTGCAGCAGCAGGACAAACTCCAAGCTTATCTCCTCATTCATAAAATATAGATGAAATAACTGCATTTATCAGAGTGGTTTTTATAAGGATCAGATTAAATAATGCATGCAAAAACACCTTGCAAAGTGTAAAGAGTGTACACATTGCAGTCATTATTGTCGATAGTATAATTTAGCTTATCATTCATTTACAGCGTCTATTACATACTTTTCTCATCAAGATGCTGTTGTAAATGATAGGCCACCTAAGGCTGTCATAGCTTCTGCTTAAACTAAAATAAGGTAAGGGAAATGAAGTTAAATGGTTTCTTCTAAGGTCCACTAGTTAGAAATGGAGCCCTGTATCAGGCTCTCAGCCTGTGCTTCTCCACAACTCTCAGAAGACCCCTATGAGGATGAAAACTCCATGGTTGGCTTTCCCGAATGCTCTGTCCTCATCATTCTTTGCCACCACATGAGCATTTCTCTGGCCACTTGCTGTCTCTATCCTCGCTCAAGGCCAGACGCCACTTTTCCCCCTGATGACTGTTGCAGCCCTTGGCTAACCTTCCAGCTCAGCTCCACCTCTTGGTCCAGTCTGGATTCTACAGCTAAATCACCTCTCTGAGGCATCAGACAAGAAGGTGGCCGCCCTTTTCAGATATTTCAACATGCTTTTGTTCCTAAAAGCCCTATTCATGGAGTATGAACATCTTAATGTGTTCCTTCCTACTCTGGCAGAATGGCTAAATTAGGTGGGGATGGGATCCTGTTGGAGTTATCATTGTATTTACTAGCTTTTGCATAGTAGCAAGCCAACTCTAGATCCTCAATACAAATTCATTAAACGGAAGAAATGGTGATGTACTCTGCCCATCTGCCATCCTTCTAACATCTTCTCTGTTGTTACACAACCTCATGAATCATAGACAAACCTTATATCCAGAGATGAAGGCAACAATTCTACCAGTGAGCAGTCACTCATGATACTTAATCTTTTTCTACCTTCTTGTGCACTGGTGGCCCCTCTTATTTACCACCCTCACTAACCTACCCTAGCTTGGTAGCAAGAATCCTGTTACCCATATCACTTCTGACCACTCTCCCACATTCCTACTCCATTTTGCTTGCTTGTTTGTTTGGTTAGTTGTTTGTTTTGCTTTATTTTGTTTTATTTTTTATGACAACATCTCACTTAGTAGGCCAAGCTGGCCCTGAACTCTCTTGGTAGTTGAGATTGGCCTCCAACTCACAGAGATCCTCCTTTGTCAGCCTCCCAAGTGCTGGTGTTATAGGCATGCACCACCATGCTCAGCTCTTACCCGTCTTTGTATCATGCACAATTTACTTGCAGATACTCAGACAGGACCACTGTCAGCCTTCAGAGTCAGGTCTTCCTACCACTCAGAACTGTACCCAGCATGCTCTTCAGCACGAGCCTTAGCCAATGTCCTCCGGTGTCTCCTCCCCCATGGTCTGCTAACAAATGGAATCTTCTTCAGCAGCAACAGACCCTGAGCAGCAGTGTCACTCAGCTTTGCATCTGTATAATGAAATGTCCAAGAAAACACGCTGACAAAAAGAAAAGGTTTATTTCCGCTCTTAGATTTAGTGGTTTTGGTCAGGATTGGAGCCTCTGGTGGGGATGTCAGTGACAACAGCAGAGAGCATGGCAGAGAAAATGACTCATCTCGTGGCCAGGAAGCAAAGAGAGGAAGAAGGAGCCAAG
Organism: Cavia porcellus; assembly: GCF_034190915.1. Classification (NCBI taxonomy): domain Eukaryota; kingdom Metazoa; phylum Chordata; class Mammalia; order Rodentia; family Caviidae; genus Cavia; species Cavia porcellus. The sequence goes on along the minus strand of NW_026947512.1, from coordinate 8,846,062 downwards.
ATCCCACAGTACCCTTTAAGAACACATCTCCAGTAACCTGAGGATTACCTACAAGGGCGATCCTCCTGCTGAAGACCCCACCACCTCCCAGTAAAGCCACCCCAGGGATCAAGTGTTTAATACGTGGGCCTTTGGGAGACATTCAATATCCAAACTATGGCAGTGCCTTTTAAGTAAGATAGATATTAACACAGGTCTTAATATTCAGTATCCAGAGGCGTGTATAATCTTAGTCCCTACCTTCTGGGACTTTTCTATGTAATTAGTTATAAAAGAAACATGCATAAAATAGTAACATGACTTACAGGGTTCTTGTACCTCTAGGCATTTCTCTCTTTTCCTTTTTTGTTTTTGTTTTTGGTACCAGGGAACCAAACGTACACTTCCCGTAGGCACTTGTGCCCCTGATCTATATGCCCATCCCTCCCCCCTTCTTTTGTATGATGTACTGATGCAGTTTGAGTTAGCTGTTGTTTTCCTGATTATGTCCCTTTTTGCCGTGCTTGTTAGTGAAGAGTTCTTTAAGTGTGTCACTTATGTTGACAGATATTTCTATATTAATTCTTTATGTATACTCAGACTTTCACACCAGAATTTAAGCTGGAGGGAAGAAATAACTAAGACTGCTTTCAATTATGCAAAGGCAGGTACCCACAGTGGCATTCTGGTAATATAGTTTGGTTAAAAGAGATTATCTGATCTGCCTACCACTGACACACATACACACTCACAGAAAGGGGAAATGAGAGTGGGAGGGGAATGGAAAGGAAAAAAAAAAGAGGAGGGGAGAGGAGGGGAGAGGAGAGGGGAGGAGAGGGGAGGGAAGAAGAGGAGAGGAGAGGGGAGGAGAGGAGATTTTGAGCTTTTTTAGAATCAAAATATCAACTCTTCTACAGTAATGTTAATAAACCCACATCAAGTTCCTGTGGTCAAGGCCCCTCACACCTTTTTTCCCCAATATTTAGTTTTTATTAGTACATTTTTGTAGTATATAATGACCCCACATCTTACCATGACACTCTATAAGATAGCAGTGTGCAAAAACCAGATGTCTAGGGTAAACAAAACCTACCAGATCTCTCACACCTCACCAGTTTCACAGCAGTGACATAATATTTTAATGAACCATTCTGCTTATTTCCTTCTAAATACCTCCAAAATTTGTAGTCTCTTCGATGCTTTTAGCATGTAACATATGAGTTGATTTATTCACTAAGAACAGGACACTGGTCAAAGTCTCAGCTTTTCAACAACTTACTATGTAATGAAGGAAACAGAGTAACAGGAAGTTTTAAAGTGAAAAGGGTTTGGTGAAATCTGTTGAGCAGGTTCGTTAACACAAACAGGGAAAATTCTTTTGAAAAACTTGAGTAAGGATGAAACTTGAGTTTCATCCTTTGAAACTTGAGTAAGGATGAGGAGGCTTTCGGTGAGACTAAAGAGGAAAAAGGAAGAGAAAGGTGTGCACAGGTAAGGACCTTGTGGACCACATTGTAATTTTATGCATAATTCTTGTATCACCAAATGCATCATAAAGCCCTTGAAGTCAGAGACTAAAATACACACACTATGTGGCTTCCTTAGTACTGAACACCAAGATCTGTGTATAAAAGTAATTCATAAACTGCCTAGTTCTATTAGAGAAAACTCCATTTAATGTGCTGCAGTTGTTAAACTCTGAAGAAAAAGAGTGACCCACAAGTGGGACATCTCACTAGTCCACCTGGTTTGGCCACCAAAAAAGTGGTGCTATTGTGCACATAAAAGGGTCTTCAGTTATTGTGATTGTCCCTGAGTAGTCTGGTAAAGAATGAAACCACTTCAACCTCAACTGTACTCCTACACACTGTGGATTTCATGATATTGAAAGATATTAAGGGCCAGGAAACTTACCCAAGTCAGAAAGTGAAGTGGGAGGCTGGGGATTTAGCTCATCGGCATAAGTGCCTGCCTTGTAAGCAGGCAGTCGTGAGTTCGATCCCCGGTACCGATAAAAAGGAAAAAGACAAAAAAAAAAAAAAAAGAAAAAGAAAGTGAAGGGAACTTATAGATGATGATGCCCAGAGCCAGGGACAGAACTCTGAGAGCATGGTAAAACCCTATCTGTAATCACCTTTGCTGGAGACACTTACTCCTTTTTCTCATGCTAAAGGACAAAGGTGGGGTAGAGGTGTCCACATTCCAAAAGGCTCCTCTATTATCCTCAGAGAAGGTGCTCAATGAGGAGAAAATAGATGCAGACATGATAGCAGAGTCTGAATCCTCTGCTCTCCACTCAGTTCACTTGGTTTTATTTACCAATAGCAGGTCAGAAGAACTGCCTGGGAAACATCTGTCTTCCATTCTCAACCTGCCCATGGCACACCACTGGAAGATTTGTTCACAGGCTAATATCGTAAACTTCAGAGAAGTTTACATGCATTTTCCTAAAATGAATGGTTAGAGTAAGCTTTAAATAACCAATACTCAGCAAGTAAATCACACGATCTGAGCAGTAAGAACTTTACTCTTAGGAGATTCTTTCTGTAAGTCTTATAGCAAAATTCTTCGCAAAGTTGTCTCCAACAAAACTACAAAATCTATTGAAAAAAGTGCAAGACAGATAGATAGATAGATAGATAGATAGATAGATAGATAGAGACACACAGAGAGAGAAATAGACAAACACATACACAGAGTGAGATCAGAGACAGAGAAACAACATCCCAGTCACACGGTCATTTCTCTCTTGGCACCATACGGTGTTTCTAAAAATTTCTTTCCCAAGATCAGGCTCTATTTTCACTCTGCCTATGCAGAAGGGAAAAGAGGCATGGGTCTTCCAGAGTTGGGCAGTAGATAACCGACTTTTTCAGTTCCCACATGCCCCTGGAGTCTGATTAATGTTACATTTTCCTAGTCTCATCCTGTGTGAGAATCTAGAATGGGGCATTTGTGGCTGGGCACTGCCAGCAAAGAGCTGCCTATTTGCTATCAATTCCTTGACCACTCTGGCTTCCCAACACCTCTGATATAAAAACTTACCAGTCGCTACATGGGGCCCAGCCCATTAAAAATAGCTCTATGCCAAGAACATATCCTTGAGAGGCATGATTTGGATCTCCCTAAATCTTATCTGCTAGAGACCAGTTGACTTTTATCCCCTACCTCTCCCCCATTCTTGTTCCTGTTTACCTCTAGAGACTGGCTCTGCTTGTCTCATCATCTCATGATGACCTTTGGGTCACTGACTAAGCTCAAAGTCCTCAGATTCCCTGCCACACACGTTGATGTCCCCATGACACTGATCTTAGTTTTTCATAATGCTGGGCATGACCACTATTGTTTATCCCAGTGATGATATTATAATTCCAACCAGTCATTGTATTGGTCACAAAGGACATCAGGGGAGTGTGTTCTCCTGCATGCCAGAAGAACCAAGCATATCACACACCTTGTGGAGTGACACAGAGTGCAGCCCCAATCACTTCCCCAGATCATGACACTGCAGCAGGAAAATTCCTCTTCTTCTTCCCTTTCTTTCTCTCCAACTAATTCCTTGAGATGTGAAGACAGTGCCATGGGAGGACTATATCCTGGGATTATTAACACAGAAAAATCTTAGGAAATGAGACTATTTTTAACATGGAGGCAATGTCCTTTCAGAGTTATCATGGCCTACATTTCTTTCCATCTCTGCACCTGAATAATGGATTTTCAGATATCAAATGAAGTCTCCCTGAGTAATACTCAGGAGAAGTAACACATCTCTGAGACAGTGACAACTCAGGCTTGATTGTTATGTTGCTTAAAACACAAAACATGCCATTCTTACGCCACAACAGCTCCTAGATTTGCTCATGGACATGATTTTGGAAGAGGATAGCAACTAGATTGTGCCATTTTTCCCTTGATAAACTAAACTTGTAAATGGAACAACTAATTAAGATGCATATGGGGGATCCATGGGGATTAGGGGGGATAAAAGCTGGAGATATCAAAGTGCAATTTAATATAGACAAATGTGGGGTATAGTCTTAAGGTAAGAAATTCATGGGCAGAGCCCAGTGTGACAGAGCCAAGTGCTCCACAGAGGAGCCAGGCAAATCATGTAACTGCTTTTGCTCTGCTACTGGGACAAGGAAGCATCCTCTTGATAAGTGCTGACCTCTTCTGGACTTTTAGGTCAGAGTGGGGGAAGGAGTGTCTTCTGTTCTTTAATCCCGATGCTGTTTATTTCCCCTGGGGCTGGATTAGTGCCCTTTCAAAGAAAGACCCAGAAAAACAGTAATCAGTGTGTCAGGTTATCAATTGAGGGCTCTCAGCTTTTACAATTCAACAAAAAGCAGTCACCCAAGGGAGGACTTAAGGGATGCAGCCTCTTCTAAAATCCCTAGATTTTCCACTTACCCAGCAGCACCACTACCCAGCTGTCAGGCCTAACACAACACATACTCAGGTGTTAGAAGGCACACACTGCCGCTCTGTGAGCTTATTTGAGGTACAATTATATCCAAGTCTGTAAGTTCATTCGTGTGAGGTTGGTACGCGTGAAACTGACACATAAGTCAGGGTTTTTGGACAGTTACCCCATTTTTCTCTACCATTACATTCCTCAGTGACTTCTTGGTGAATGAGGAACCCAACTCCTTTGACGTATTTTTTGCAAAACCTGTGCTTTTTTACAGATCAAGATAGCTGATTTCTTGTACTCTCTTTTTTTTTTTTTTTTTTTTTTTTTTTTTGTCTTTTTCGTTTTTATCGGTACCAGGGATCGAACTCACGACTGCCTGCTTGCAAGGCAGGCGCTTATGCCACTGAGCTAAATCCCCAGACCCTGATTTCTTGTACTCTCAACACTCAGCTTGGTCATGTCCCAGAGTTCTATCCCTAGAATTTCCCTGAACCTCTTTTTTCATGGATGTGAGAACAGTTGCAACCTTTGTGCGCTCAGAATCTCAGCCTTATTCGTCTTCTATCACCATGAATGACTTCTTATGCCATGACTCACAGTCTTTTGAAAACATCCTTCTATGAATCTTTTCCTACAAATTTTCTCTGATGGAATCACCAAATGAGGCTTTACACTTCTCCTTATACATCCAGGAATTGGCTCTTTCCATATACAGGAATTTTCCACCATCCACCAGTAGAAATAAATCTTCTGCTTTCTTCTCACCCCAAGTGTGTTAATAATCTTACTTCTTTTTTTAAAAAAATGTATTAACCGAAGAGTAGTGAGGGACAGAGTGGAGATTTTAGGCCGTGAAGATAATTAGGGGTTGGAGAGAATCACTGAAAATGATAAAAGGGTAAGATTCAAAAACAACAAAACAATTTTAAAAGTCTGTGGCTATGGGGTAAAATGCTCCAATTGCGTGAACATTAAATCAAACTCCCTGTTTTACCTGTCAGTGTTCATAGTAAGTCACGCTGAGGAGTGTAAGTAGAGGAAGAAATAGTATAATCAAGGAAAGCAAAAATTTTTAGGTTCCCATTAACCAAACAAGAGACGTAACTAACACTGAAATACACTAAGAAAAGAAAGTCATTTTTTCAAAGGAAAGGAAAGAAAACCTGTGTAGTTTAATTTATCTTAATGGGTAGGAATTCCAGGAGGATTGCTGAGCAGGACAGGGTCATTTACTATATTTTGAGATGCAAGTATTATGGAAAGAGTCCACAGGAGAGGCACAAATGTTACTACGAATGCATCATTCTTGACGGAGCTATTAAAGAACACGGCCCATTAAGGTTGGAAATGGATGACTTGTTCTTCCACTGGTTCTACTTCTGGACAATGTGACAAGGCTTAAATTGTACACAGATCGAGATAGCTGTGAAACTGTTTATATTTTAGAAATCTCTGTGCTCTAATACTGCTGTTTGCCTTAAGTCATTTTCTAAATGTCCACACTGGATATTTATCTGCTCTTGTCCAACATTCTGTAACTATTCCAGAAAATGTATCAGAACGAGACTCCTTTTTATGGTTCAAATATGAAGAATCACCCAGACATTCACGTGCTAAAGGCTTGGTACCCAGTGCAGCAATGTTTAGAGGTAGGGCCAAGAGAGATGATTGAATCATGAGGGTTCTGATTTTATTGGTGATGAGTTCATAACTGAATGACCTTATTAGAAGATGGGGCCCAGTTAGAGAAGCAGGTCACTGAGGCATGCCTTTGAAGGACATATCCCATCCCCAGCACCTTCTCCTTCCTCCAGCTCTTACTCTGCTTTCTGCCTGTTGTGCAACAAACAGCTTACTTTACCACACCCTTCCACTATAACGCTTCTGCCTTGGAGCCAACTACACATGGTCTAACACCTCAGCCATCATGAGCCAAAATAATCCTTTCTCCTTTAAGTTGTTTATGTTGGGTACTTGGCCACAGAGATGTGGAGAATCTCTGCAATTGGTAACAGAATTGCAAAGTTAGAGGAAACCCTAGTTCACTAATCAATATAATCCAATTTTTACTTCTACAAAGTGGTTTTCTTCCAACTATAAAATTAATTTCTGCTCATTTAAAAAGGCATAAAAATAAAATAAGATAACATATTGTTGAGTTTTAAATTTCTGTTAAGATTTTTGGAAGGAAGAACAGTAAATATATATATATATATATATATATATATATATATAAACATTTGTGCATAAACATATGTGTGGACATATGTGTGTTACGCACACACAGGTCACAGATACTTAAATGCAAAAAATTCAGATTATATTATGAGCTTAGATTTTTTAGCAATAGGTATATTATATGAATTTTTTCATGTCTAGAAATATCCTTCAAAATCATTATTTCAAAGAATAATGTATTGGGCATGACAGTGCATACCTGTAATTCCAGTGCTATGGGGCTCAAGCAGGAGCATTGTAAATTCAAGTGCAGCCTGGCCACAATAGTGCAGATCTGGATCAAAATTTTTAAAAAAAGAACTGAATATGTAGCTAGTATGAAAACCCTAAATTTAATACCAACCGTCCAAACTTAAAAGTAGCAATAATATAATAATCATGATGATATAAAGTGAAATTCATAAAACATAAAATTAACCATTAAAAATGAATAATGCATTGACACAACATTCACAATATGGTACAATGACCACCTCTATCTACATTCAGAATACTCTGTAACGCACTGGTAAAATCCCATACACATTAGGCAGTGTTTCCTCACTTTTTCCTCTTACTAACATCTGGAAACGACTCATTAGTGTTCTGTCTATGGATTTACATATTCTAAATATTTTATATAAATGAAATCATACAATATGTGGCCTCTTTGTGACTGACTTCTTTCACTTAGTGTGTTTTTCAGATTGAGATAAAGTCCATGTATTCCAATTTTCTGTAGGTTTTTATCATGAACTGGCATTAGAGTTGTCAAATGTTTTTTCTGCATCTATTGAGGTGATCATATAGTTTTTGTTCTTGGTTCTGTTGATATGATGTATTGATTTGCATATGTTGAACCATCTGTGGGTACATGGGATGACTCCTACTTGGTCATGGTGTATAATCCTCTTGATTTGCTGCATCTATGTACATTAGGGAGATTGGTCTGTAGCTCTCTTTATTGGCTGAGTTTCCCTTTGGTTTCAATAATAGGGTAATGCTTGCATCCAGGAATGAATTGGGGAGCATGAATTCTCTTACAATTTCATTAAAGAGTTTGAGAAATAATGGCATTAGAGCTCTTGTAGAATTCAGCAGTGAATTCATGAGGGCCTGCCTGGGCTTTTCTTCATTGGTAGATTTCAAATTACATCTTCAATTTCACTGACGGATTTGGTTTATTTAGAATTTTTAGATCTTTTTGATTCAGCTTTGGTAGCTCATATGTACTTTAGGAATCTGTCCATTTCTTCTGTGTTTTCCACCTTATTAAAATAACGTTCTCGAAGTAGGTATTGAGGACCTTCTGGATTTCTGTTATGATTTTACCCTTTTCATTCCTAATTGCTTGGATTTGAGTCTTTTCTTGATAAGAGACTATCAATTTTATTTAATCTTTCAAAGAACCAACTCTTTGATTCATTGATTTTTATATTATTTTATTAGTCTCCATTTCCTTAATTTCTGCTGTGATTTTTATAATTTCCTCCTTTTACAAGATTTGGTCTTGATTTTCTCTTCTTTTTTCTAGAAGCTTTATGTTCAACATTAGGTTATTTGAGCTCGTTCTATTTTTCTGATATAAGAATTCACAACGACAAATTTCCCTCATAGAACTGGTTTCATCTCATCCCATAAATTCCAGTATGTTGTATTAATATTGCCATTTGATTGTAGAAACTGTCTAGTTTTTGCTGTAACTTCACTTGTGACCCACTGGTTGTTCAGAAGGGTGTTACTTAATTTTCAGGTGTTTATGAAGTTTACTCTAAAATTAGGAACAAGATATATGTGTCCATTATCACCACTCTTATACAATATAATTCTAGAAACATTAGCCAGAGCAAATAGACCAGAGAAAGAAATAAAGGAAGAAGTTAAATTATTTGCAAATGTCATGATATTCTACATAAAATTCCCAAAAATCTCCACCAAAAGACTTCCAGATTTAATAACCAAATTCAACAGCATAGCCAGATATGAAATCAACATTCAAAAATCAATATCATTCCTGTACACAAATAACAAACTCATTGAGACAATTTAGGAAAACAAGACCTTTAATAACAGGATTCCCAAAAAGTGAGACCCAAGAATCAATTTAACAAAGGAAGTAAAAGACCTTTATGTTGAAGAATACAGAAATCTGAAAAAGGAGATCAAAGAAGATATCACAAAATGGAAAGATATTCCTTATTCTTAGGTATGAAGAAGCAACATATGAAAATGGCCATACTTCCAAAATTACTATACAGATTAATGCAATCACAATCCAAATACCAATAGCATATCTCAAAGAATCAGGAAAAGCAATCCTAAAATTCATTTGAGCCAGAAAAGACCTAGAATAGCAAAGGCAATTGTGGGCAACAAAGGCAAGGGACATTATAATCTCTGACTTGAAATTATATTACAAAAGAATTCTTGTTTTTTTGCCTGTACTATGATTTTTTTTATCACCATTGTTTAAAAAATCATAATACTGGCAAAAAAAAAAAACAGACTTAAGAGAAACAGATTAGAAGATGCAGAAACAATTCCAAACATAATCATCTTATCTTTGACAAAGAAGCCAAACACCTTCACTGGAAGAAGATAGTACAATAAATGGTGCTGGAAAACCTGGATTTTCACATGCTGAAGATCAAAACTAGATCCATGTCTTTTACCATTCACTAAACTAAAATTAAAATGGATCAAAGATCTAAATATTAAATCAGAAACACTAAATATCCTGGGAGATAAAATATGTGGCACCCTTTAAGACATTGATGTAGGCAGACTTTATGAATAAAACCCTGACCACACAAGAAATACCACAAAGAATCAACAACTGAAATCACATCTTACTAAAAAGCTTTTTCACAGCAAAAGAAACCACCAACAGAGTGAAGATGCACCCACAGTATGGGGAAAAATTTTTGTCAGCTGTTCCTCAGACAAAGCACTAATATGTAGACTGTTTAAAGAACTAAAAAAAAAAAAAAAAAAAAAAAAAGTCAGATTCCTCAAATGTAAAGACTGTCTTGGTTACTTGTCTCTCATTGCTGAGACAAAATATCAGACACCCAAAACTAAGGAAGGAAAGGTTTATGTAGCTCACAGTTGGTGGAAGTTTCAGTTCATAATCAACTGGCTCCAAGGCAGGGTGGCAAGACAGAGGAGAACAGTTCATGGCAATAAAGGAGAAAAAGCAACAAGAGCCAAAAGTAGGGTGGGAGGGAGAACAAGCCACATTTCCTCCTTTGTATTGTATGTAGGCTGCCTGCCTTGGTGTGTGTAACACTCGCTTCATCTCTGTACCCTCCTCTTGCACAGGCTCAGGATGTTTACTGAATAAGGACCTGGCCCCCTGCTGAGTCACTTAGTTAAACTGCTACATTTCTCAGTTGATACAATGAACAGCATCCTAGGGATACAAGGTCTTGTCGCCCACACCCTAAGATGTAGAGCTGCTCAATTACTTAGTTAAGTTTCTAGACTTCTCAAGGTGACAGTGTGTCAACCGTTACAAACATTCAATCTAAAATGGGCATCTGAGATGAATAGACACTTTTCAAATGAAAACATAGAAATGGCAAATAACTACACAACTAAATGTTCAACCTCAGTGGTCATTTGAGATATGCAAATTAAAATAATGCTGAGATTCCACCTCACCCGCCAGAAAATGGCTGTTATCAAGAAATCAACCAAAAATGAATGCTGGTGGGCTTTAGGGGAAAAGGCAACCTTCTCCACTATGATGGGAGTGTAGAATGATGCAACCACTGTGGAAATCAGTGTGGAAATTCCTCAGGAAATGATAATTAGAGGTTGCATTTGACCCAGCTATTCCCCATCTTAGTATCATCCTGAAAGAATTAATAGCATCATAGCACAGCAATATATTCACATCTATGTTTATAGTGGCACAGTTTGTAATAGATAAATCTTGGAAACAACTGAAATGCCCATCAACTGAAGAATGGACAAAAAAGATGTGGCATTTTATACAATGGAGTACTACTCTGCCGTAAAGAAGGATAAGCTTGAGACATTTCTAGCTAAATGAATGGACCTTAAGGCCATATGATTAAGTAAAATAAATCAGACAAATGTTTAAATATCACATATCATAAATATGTTTCTCTGGTATGAAAAGCCAAAAGTGTAAATAAAGACCAAAATATATAATAGACATTGAGGACTAGGAAGAAAATATTCAAATGAGAAGGGGAACAGGGAAGGTTGGAGGGATAAAGAAGGGAGGACAAGAGAAAAGTAGAATGGAAGGAAAAAGTGGAAGCAAAGCTTCATAAATAAGCAGGTGAATAGGAGCTGAAGGGAGGGAGGTCAACAGGAATAAAAGAAGCAAAATACATCATGTACAGGCACAAGTTTCCTACGGTGAATGTGATTATGTATATCTAAAATGTACCAATAAAAACAAACAAAAATTGTTGATCCACTCACCCACTGATGGACCCTGGGACTGTTTGCACTTTTGGCTATTGTGAAGAGCGTAGCTAGGGATACGTGTGTACATGTTCTTACTTGAGTCCCCGTTTTTAACTTTTTGCATGTACGACTATAGTAGAATTATAGAAGCATATGGAAATTTTATGTGTAAATTTTTGAGGAAACATACAGCTGCCTTCCACAGGTGCTGTGTCATGTTATATCACTAGCAGTGATGCACAGGGTTCCGACTTATCCACAACTTCACCAGCACTTGTTAATTTCTGTTTGTCTTTTCATTATAGCCACCCATCATGTCTACTGCAGTGCGTGTGAACTGGTATCTCATTGTGACAAAACAGTGTGTTCTTAAATGCTTACGTGTGTGATTAATCTGTTTTTCCCATAGAGTATTAACTAATCTCTATTGTAAGCATTCAGATTGTTTTGAAATTAACCATGTAATGAAATCTTTATACGATATATAAATTTTTAATGAAATCTCAGTTTTTCATAGCAAAAGTGCCTGAAAGCTCTTATCTGATTTTTCAGGCCCAAAATGCTGAGTTAACAAGAGCCAAGTACAGAATTCAGGTTGTCTAAACTTCAGCCAGTACTTTATGAGATTGGGTCAGTGTGTTGGATGTTGAATGTGTAGAACAATAAATGAAACTCAACAAAAATCGGTGCAATTCTTTTGTTCTGAGTCTGGTGCTCACTTCTAGTACTTTTTTCCCGCATTCTACTTTACCCTAAGTGGGAAAAGGCCTATAAAACTCGACATGTTCACAAGTGCTCTTGTATACCGGGTGCTATCAACACCTTTACAGGCACAGTCTTTGATAGCCTCCTACAACTTCATCAATTCTACATGTGCCGAATGTCTGGGAGACTCAATCAGACCGGGTCAGTGGCCCTCTGGTGACACTGTCTACCTCCATGGTACTCTGCACTTGGGTAGGAGGATGACAAGTGGATCTGTACTGTCATTGTTAGACCTCTATTTAAGTGGTATTTTCCATGAGATTTGAGCTAGTATGAGAGTGAGATCCAATGACACATTTGGAAATTTTTAGTGAGATCCCAAAAAGAAATATATCCAACCACATACAGTGCATAAAACTACAGTCTGTTTCCCCTCTAATTGGTAATAAATGTAAATGTTTAGTTATGCCTGGCTAGGGAGCTATGAACAACACATCTGTCTGACTGCTTTTTCAAGTCTTCACAAGGATTGCAGCATTTATACCATCTGTAGCCTGTGGAGGAAGAGAGAGACAGGGAAAGACTGAAGCAGAAATTTAGAGGGCAGATATTACTAGATGTGAGTAGGGAACTGATTTATGCAACAAATATTTATTGAGTACCTCTCATGGCCTGGGATCTGAGGAGGATGCCATTGAGTTTGAGAGAGATAATAAAACTCTCTCCTTCCTAAATTCTAAATCAATTGATGGAATGGGAATGTCAGGCAAATAGAGATATAAATGTCAAATTTATTATTGAAAACAAATACTGTACATTTGAGAGTTAGGTTGTAGTAATAATGGATTTTTTAAGAGTGAAGTCCAGCATTAAACAATCCCTCTGCACAGACAAAGACAGCACCAAGGACTGCAGAGGAGCAGAACACGGACCACCTCTCTGGGAACCTGGCTAATAGCAGACTAGCAGGCTTTCTGCAGGTCATCGGGACCCACACAGGAAGAAGAGAAGAAAAGGCTGTGCTGGCTACTGTCCAGGCTTCCTCATTAACTTGGATGAGTCGGAGTGCACGGGAGAGGAGCCAGGGAACACACAAATGCTACTGACTTCAGCTCTCTCCTAAACACTAAGGTCAGCCAGGAGCTTTAGCAGAACCTACACTCAGTCCCTACACTAGCAGATTCTAATCCCAATGAACTGGGATTGGATCTGCACATGGACATTCCCTTCCTTTGTTTTAAACTTCAATCCAGGGTTGAGAATCAATATCCTATATAAAGTGAGAGAAAAAGAGCCCCCACCACTATGCCACACACTCCAGTAGATACAGTGATAAAGTGGGATAGAGAGAGTTCCTACCTTCCAAAATCGTTTAACCTCCAGAAAAGAGAAGGCATCAAAGTTGTAATCTTAGTGCTGTTTGTTGAGTGCTATACACACTCAGATAGTGGAGGGACCAAAGGCCTTTGTGGAAGAGAGAAAAGAGAGATAGAAGAGTGAGAGGCCCCTTTTGAGGTTATAGTAGATCAAGACAGAGTCTGAAATAAAAAAGCAGGGTGGCTCGGGATGCAGATTGTTCATTAATTAGCATCCTTCAGGGCTCAGTCTAAAGACGACAAGCTTCCCTCTTGAGAGCAGCCTGCCTATGGTCTTCCTGGACCTGTGTGGGCTCAGCTGGGGCTGTGGCGAGGTGCAGAGAAGCTCTAACTCCTTAATTGTGCTGAGCCTCTCAGGAGAGGATGAATTCAGAGTGCGTCACCTGGTGCCTGGAACACATGGCTGCTGTTTCTCCAGGAAGCCTTGGAAAGTTCCGGGGCTTTCCTTTGCTTTCTTAGATTAACAATTTTGCTGAAGGTATTATATTGTGTTTTCTCATCTAATCTTCAGTAATTGACAAGGAAAACAAAAATGCTGAGAATTCTTGAATGTTATTTCTTAACATGTTGTATTGATATCTAGACAAACCTAGGATTCAATGACAAATGAATCAGTACAGTTTTGTGTTGTTAGAACAAAATACTCAATGTTGTATCTTTTTTTAAATGAATTAAATTCCAACTTAAATTTTATTGAGATGCTGGGTAGTGTCTAAAGAAGGGAGGTTTCCTGAATTCACAGTTGTATCAGCAAACAAGACTGGGAGAATATGTCTGGTGAGGACCTCATGCTGTGCCATATGAATAATGGCAGCACAGGTGGGCATGTGGGTGAGTGTAATGATCAGGTGTGAGCAAAAGAAAGGAAGGGACAAGAGAAGCCAGCAATTACATAGCAGCCCCACTCTCAAAATAACTAACCCCATCGGACAGGAGCAAGCATCTGGAGACTCCGCACCAATCCACTCACGAGGCTGGAAGCCCCATGACCTAATGTATTATACTAAAACAATAACCACAATAAGCGTTTCCGATTTTGCTTAGTCTTTACAATTACCTTGTAAATTATGCTTTATTATCCCATTTTACAAATAAGATATTGAGGTTGGGATAAGTTAAAACATTTTCTGGTGTCTGCTTTTAAGTAACAGAAGAAGAATGGCAATTTGGGGCTTCTGGTTCCACATCATTTCTGTTTTGATGACATTACACAAAGAAAGCAGTGCTTCCTGCTTTTGGATACAAGGAGGAAAAGAAAGGCATGACTCTTGAGTCCTCTAGAGGCACAGACCTGTAAGTTGCCTTTAAAGTGTATAAAACAGGGCTGAGCTAGATGGAGAATTCTTGTGATGCTTTATTATGCATTATAGTCATGGCTTCTCTTTATAAATGTGGGGAAATCCTTTACTTGAAAGCAAGAGTAAATTAACACAGTCAGTAAATTTACTTTTCAAAAGATCTGTAAGGGTCACCTGCAGACTGTGAAAAAAATGAAAAATTTTTAACTCAAAATCACTTTTGCCCCCCAATTTAATTACATGTCATGTCTCTTAAATTAGCATCTGCATTGTATGTTTTATGTGCCTGAAGATTATCTATTGAAATTCTACGAAGAATATTGGCCATAAAGTCCTTAAGTCTGTACTTGTGTCTTACAGTTGGTAGGTAACTTTTTGCCAAATAAACGAATGAGTGTCTAGAAGATCAGTATTGCTGAATTCAGAGGGGAACAGGGATGCTGCATGTAACTTAGGCAATATCGTTGGAGGATGACAGCCTTTCAGAGATGGAGTCCGATGGGACCAGAAGAAATGGAGAAGGGTAGAGAGGTATCTTCATTTCTCCAGGGGCCCAGTGACAGTACATTTTGCTATGATGGTAAGTGCTGGATGGTTTACTCATTTTAATTTCAAATTCTATCTTTATTTTGATTCACTTAGACATTGCATAGTAGCAGTCACGCAATACCATTTGTCTTCCTACCCTTCCTGGAGGTCCTATCTTGGCAGCACTTCCAGCTGACTTGCAATTACCTTCACTAGCTTTTTAAAGAGGCCTTGGACAAGGAGATTCACTTAAAGAGAAAGAAGTGGTCACTACCTATTTTTTCATCACTATTGGCAACAAAAGTGGTGTCTCAGATTTGTTTCTCTCCATAATTAAGAGCCTCGATTCCATTCTATGCCATTTATGAAGGTCATACGTTGCATGGGATTTGCAACGGAGACTCTAAAGTTTCAAGGATGACTAAGACATAAGTTTTGCGTCCAGGTGAAACACTATAGTGGGGATGAACAGCTGCACATAAATAACACAGCACTGTGGGGACTGTTTACTATCTGCAGCTGTTACATCACAGGACGTTTCATTGCCTTGGACACCTATCTTACAATCTATCTTATTAAATATAGGTTTAGCCACAGATTAAAAGTCGAGAGGTAGTATATAATTGTAGCACTGACCACATAAAGTCCCTTGCATCCTACTGTAGGCCCCTGGGAAGTCAGACCAGTAGTGTTTTTGGAACCCAGGGCTTAAAATACCAGGATTCTGAAGGGAGCAGGTTACAGATGCATTCATTTTGTAATGTAGAGTCTCCTCTCGCTATTGTAGTTCCAGGAGCTTCATGTCTAGATTTGTTTCAGCCTCCTAAAGGGCCTTTCAGATCAGTAAACATTTAGGGAGTATGTGCTGCCCACCTATCTGGGTGGTAGCGGGTAGGTGTGAAGATAAATAAGAGTTACTTTTTGTCTTTAGAGGCTTGCAGCTATCCAGGGAGAAGTAAAAGAACAAGAAATTTAAATAAATAACACTGGATCATTGCACAGGAAATCAGAGTCACCTCCCCTAGAAGAATGAGGGGTTTATACACCAGGTAGAAAGTTCAGAACGGTGCCTAGAGAAGTTGCTATTCCCTGGGGCCTTAGAGGTGAGGCAGTTTACAAGACTACAAGTAAGAGATTGTGAAGGTCTGAGTTAGGCTGTGAAAACAAGGTGAGAAGAAGGGTGAAGAGACAGAGCAGGAAACTATTCGGAAACGACTACTGAAGAAGTCTAAGGTGACTGAGTGTCGGGGCTGAGACGAACAGACAAGTCGGGCATTGGCCTTTGCAGACACTGGAAATAACAGAAAGTCCAGGGGTTCTGAGTTCAGTTTGAGAACTCAGGGTGCTTACGGGACAGCTAAGGAAGGTTCAAGTAGAAAACTGAGTGCACGCGCAATGACAAGCGAGGGATGTAAATGCGAGCAGAAATCTTGTCCTCTGGGTCAGCCCTGTTAGATCAGAGCCAAGGAAGGAATAAGCAAGAAAGTAAATAATGCATGCTTAACACTGGCTGCTTGAGTGCCACGGGGAGAATCATTTATTCTAGGAAAGAGGGGTACAGGAAATCTCTTAAGATTTTCTATACCTTAAATTCTCCATTCCAGAAAAACACTTCAGACCAAGACAGGAGTTGCTTCCACTTGGGTAATTTCAGCCCGAAAACATTTTTTCACTACCTATTTTGGTGCCACTCAGGTTATTTTTGGAAATAACTTGATGGAATCTACTCTTGGAGTTTATCCAGGATGAAGTGACCTGGATAGTCAAGACTCTGGGAAGCCTTTCGTACATGGATTAATTTAAATACTTGCAGATAACCAGGAGAAAGCATGCACGTACGCGTGTGCGCGCGCGCGCGCACACACACACACACACACACACACGCACACACACACCAGCATGTACAATGACGGTTTCCTCCATGTATTTAAAACATTATTACATACAAGAAATAATAAGCATTGAATAAAAGTCCCTCGGATTAATGAGTGGAAATTATATGTGATAGAGTTCACCTTTACTCAGTGAATACTTATTAAACACCCACATTTAGTAGCTTTTGTTCTGGATAAAGAAATCTAATAAGGAACAAGATAAACAAGATGCCTATTCTCCTGGAGTTCATATTCCTGTGATGGGGAGATGGATAATTAACAAGATAAATGCCTTCATAAGCTGACGAGTACTTGAGGAGGGGATTGTAGTTACAAACATAGTGTAAGACTAAGAGAGAGCATACCAGATGATGGGTGGGGGGCTCTTTAGATTAGGAAGACTTTCTGAGGAGGAGATATTTGGAGATCAGAGTGACAAGAAGAAATCAATCTTGGGAAGAGATTTCTGGGCAAAGTAACATTAGAGTAAAGAAACCAAGACTCAGGACACAGCCTGGGCTCTTATGATAAGAAAGCGGGCCGGCGTGGTAGAAGACAAGTGAGTGGGGGACGTAGTGGCAGGTAAAATGAGACAGAAGGAAGAGGAAGACAAAGCCTCTTGAAGTTTTATTCCAGAAGTGATGGGAAACTATTGTGTATGTTTTGAACAAGCAGGCCATGTTCAAGAAGTAAATTATCTAAATTATATTTTTATAAGATCACTGTAGCCATAGAGTGTAGAATTGGGAGGTTAACACTTTGGCAGAATCCCACAGGACAAAAGATAGCAGCTTGGAGCAAAGTGGTAATGCTATAAACAGAAAAAAAATACAGAAAGAAACATTTTATAAATAAAAGAGCAGGGCTTGGTGATGAATTAGATAATGGGGGAAATGAAAGAAGGGGGGATTAAGGGTGACTCTGTCTTTGGCTTAAATGCTCAATTGCATAGAGTTGCCATTTATTAGGATGGGGAAGAACTGAGAGGAGCTGGTTGTGGGCAATACACAGGGTTAAGAATTGTGTCTTGGGAATGTTATGTTGAAATACCAGTCATATCATATAGGAAGTTAGACCCACGAGTCTGGAGCTCAGAGAAAGACAAGTGCTATCAGACCAGGGTGGGAAGAAATAGAAAAGAGATCTCAAAACTGAATCTTGGGTGTTTTTAATATTTAGAGATGAGTTAGAAGAAGCAGAGCAGTACAAGAGAAGGCTAATGAAATAGGAAAAAAAAAATGGACAAAATGGCAGAATGAAAACCCAAAGGAAAAGTGTTCACATAAGAGGAAGTTGTTCCTCTAGGGAAAATTCTGTCAAGAACAAAGGGGACATTCTGCAGTGCATCTTTCCTCCTTTGGATGATGAAAAACAACTAACTCGGCCAGCAGTTAAAGGTCACTGGGCCAGGATTAAATCTGACTAAGGGACAGGTAGATATTTATCAACAGCTCAAAGCTTTGTCTCTAGACACTCCTGTAACACACACCACTGTGTTCCTGCACACTTTGCCTAAGGTTAGGGCTTCCCTTCTTCTCAGGTCTTTATAGCAGCTTTTCTTGTATATTAACTACTCTCCTCTGTTTGATTTCCACTTTTTTCCATCAGATTTCACAAACAAGCCCAACTCAGTCCACTACTGAGTGCTTTTCCCCTGCCTAAGCAGACTGTCAGTACTCAATTTTGCTTAGGTCCTATTCACCTGTGTTCTTGACTCCCTTGACCATTCATCCTTTCTTAAAGCCATGCTCATTCCTGATGAGAGACCAATTCTCAGAAGCACAGCCATATGACTCATATAGCTACAGCCTTTATCTTTGACCAGAACCACAGATCTTTCTAGATTCCAATGCATAGTTGCATCTGATCTGTGTCAACTCACAACTGTACCAACTCACAACTTATGATAATCGTGACTGTCTAAGCTTAATGAATGTGGCAGTAATTAGTCATGAACGCGCAGTGCTCTACAACAAAGACACCTGCCTTGTGAAGAGTGTGGTGTGGATGATCTCTGAGAATCTTTCAACATCCAACATTCTGAAGAATTTTTCAAATATGATACAAACAAATGAGTCCCAGTTTCCTTTTTAGAGAAGCATTTAGAAAAAAGTCATTTAATGACATACAATTACATTTCTTTTTCTCTAGCATATGACTATTCTCACTCTGCAATTCTGTTTTCATATTTTTCTCATATGTTTTATTTTAGGTTGAGGGAGCTCTTATTTTGTTGACAAGATATTTTGCTCTAGGCTAGCATATTGCTACTCAGGCATAATTCCAAATGACAAGATTATATACCAGCTTGTATGGTTTCTTCTGGTCACAGTAGACCTCTCATATTTTCTTGCACACAATAGGCAGTCAGCAAATACTTAACAATTTCACTGTACCCCTTAAAATGTGGTTTCCCTGGCAAAGCAAAAGGTTTATGTTGATACTGATTATCAAGATACGGCACAGGATGGGAAAAAGAGCTTTGTGAATTACTTTCTGCCTCTCTCCTCAATCTATTCTCCTGGTAACATTAACATGACAGGTTGATGCTTTCCTGTTTGTAAAAGGATGGTGACAAAAATTATAAAATACAGATATAGTACTTCTCAGAGTATTTCTACACCTTATCAATAAGTGGCATTAACTTAGTAGGCACGAGTGTGGGGTAGGGGCATGTCACAGGGCCTTGTTGCCTATGCCCATCCCATGGTCCCTGGTACCACAGTGTAGGTTTGTAAAGGCTCAACAAGAGAGGACTGTGTCTAACACAAAATCCATGTAGTGGTAGTTTGCATATTTGTATTGTTGGTCTGGCCAAGGATTTTTAAAATGTTTCAAAGCCATGCATTGTCTAGTCCTCATTCTTCTCTACTACATTGTTCCTGATCTGTTTTATCCATTTTTTCCACCTGCTAGAGTTTTGGATGCTTTTAAATGTGTAAACCCAATCTAAATTATGATAGAATAGGAAATATGGCAGCGCTTGTAAATCATCATGCACAAGTTTTGTTTGGACTACAAAGTGTAAGCACCACCGAGTTTTAGGATAGGAACAAATGTAACTATAACCAGTTTATTGAACAAGCTGGAATCAAAAAATAACAAGCAAAAAGCAACTTTATTCTCTCCCACACTGCCTGGTATCTCTCATACTTCTCTATGGAGCTGTTTTCCTCCATCGCTGGATGGCTCTTGGTCCTAGTGTTATTTTTTTCCTGTCAATATCCAGGATTCAAGAAAAATCTGGCTTTTAATGTATTTAGAAAGTCAAATCCAGTTTGATATCAAAGCACCACGTCTCACCTAGTTTAAATGCACACACTGCTCTGCCCCCTTCCTACAGTCACGCAGCCCCAGATCCTGTCATGAAGAAGGAAGATGACATGGGTTTTCTTGCTCTCTCTTTGTCTGCATGTGTCTTTTTTCTTCTGCTGTCTCTTCCCAGTGTCTAAATGTTGTTCCTGGCCACTTCTAGGTCTGAGTTCAGATGAATGATAAGACGAAATGCTGCTGTGTTGGTACCATGACATCGGGGCTGCCTGTGCTTCAGAAGCCCAAAGTCAACTCTTTCTTCCATGGACTGCTTTGTGGATCTTCACCTGTGCCCCCTTAGAGGCTTCCCACATGCAGCTGCCTGATGTGACAAATGTCTTTCGATTATTTTCATGGTTTCTTGTCATCATCTGGAATTTGGACCATCAGCACAGACTTTTGCTCTTGGGATACAGCCATGGTTACTTTTATTCCCATTTCTGAGACAAAATACCCAACACCCAAAGTTAATGGAAAAAAGGTTTATTTAGCTCATAATTTGTAGAGATTTCAGTCCAAAACTTCTGGTGGCTCATGACAGAGGGCGACAGTTCATAGTGGCAGATACCAAAAGCAAGAAGGAAGGAGCACAAGAGAAGACTCTTTCAGTCCCTTGTATTGTATGTAGGTTGCATCCACTTGGGTGTAGCCCTTACACCCATAATCCAAGCACTGAACCAAGAGTCAGTCACAATCTCTAGAAGCCAGCCACCATGACGGCCTGAGGCTTTAGGGGAAAATTCAGCACAAACCATGACATTCTGCCCCTGGTTTCCCAAAAACTCGTACATCCTTATGCAAAAGACATTTAGTCCATTTCCAAGAGTTGTCAAAGTCCTAACAGTTGCAGCAAAGTCCCAAAGCTCTTCCAAGATCTATGGCAAACTCTTAGCTGTGATACTGGATACAAATGAGAAGTTAAATGTGTCCAACATTCAATGGTGTAAGATAAACGATACAAGCAGGGATACAAAGTAATAGGATCAAAGAAAGTTCAAAGTCCAGCAGGGCAAACACAAAGTCCTATAGTTTCACATCCAGCATCTGAAGCAATCTGGTTGTGAATTCCAAAGGGCTTGCATTGCTCCACCGCTGTGGTACTTCTGGTAGTTTTAACCCCTATAGCTTCTCTTTTGGGCTTGCTTTGCTCCCTCATGCAGATTTCCTTAGATGACCCAAGCTCCTGGCTTTTCCAAACTTCTAGAGTCTCCACTGCACCTTTGGCATTACACTCCCAGCTTCACACCCTGCTCTCTCAGGGGCACACTGTTGCCTCCCAGGCCTCAGAACTATTGCATTCTCCATGTGTCTAAAACCAGTGTCACGTAGATGATGCCAAGATCTGCTGCCAATGGGAGAAGTAGCCAGGCTTCCCTCTCTCTTGGCTTTAGGGGTCAAGTGCCTAAATCACTGGATACTCTGAACCTGATTGTGAGGAATGGATTCTCTATGCCAACACCATTCTGGAACCTGGTGCAGCCACCACCATTTTGGAACCTTGTTTGGCCTCCACCACCATTCTGGAAAGTAGTGTGGGTGCAACCATTCTGGAACATGGTGGTCTAGAGCTTTCTTATCACAGTAAAGTCTTTCACTTCTGCAATTTTAAGGATGCAAAGCATGGAGACCTGCAGTTTCCTGTGATGCCCCCACACCATCTTTTCTATTCTTCTGTACCTTCTCAGCAATTGAGATCTCCTAAGCTCTATCTTTGTAGTCCAGTTCTACTAGGGCTTTTTCTTGGCCAAACTTAAAATATTTTAAATACTTCTGCTGGACTCCTTGCTCTTTATTGGCAATAAAAATGTGATTAAAAGCCCCCAACAATAGCCATGCCACCAGCTCAACATAACTTCAACAGCCTTGAAATATTTTCTGTCAGATTAATTAGTCTACTGCCCTTAATCTCAGTCTCAGACAAAGTCTCTGGACACAAGAAAAATGCAGACAAACTTTCTGCCAAGCCATAATATACATTGTTTGGAGTCCAACAGCCAATGAAGTCCTTCTTCCCAGCAGAAACCTTCTAATCCTGGTTTTTATCTGCAGGATTTCTATCAGTCTTTCAGTCTTCTGAGCTCTGATCAGAATCTCCCATACAGAATAGCCTAACATGTCCCAGTGCTACTCTTCCAGGCAACATCCCTGAACCTTTCCGAACACTTTCCACAAGTCATTCCCAAAGACTCTTGAACTACATGGTCAGCAATGACCCCACTCCATGGTACCAAATTCTATCTTGGTTACTGATTGCTGAGACAAAATATCAAACATACAAAATTAAGGCATTAAACATTTATTTAGTTCACAGTTTGTAGAGGTTTCCATACATAATCAGCTGGCTCCAAGGCAGAGTGGCATGGCACAGGGGCAGCACTTGAAGAGCAAAAGAGCAAATAAATAGGCAAAAGGTAGAAACAAGCCTCTTCCCTCCCTTATGTTGTACATAGGCCACACTTCCTTGGGTGTAGCACTGACACCCATAATCCCAGCATTGGACTATGAATCAGTCACAAACTCTAGAAGGCTGCCCCATGAGTACATGAAGTTTTAGGGGGGGACATCAAGACACAAACCATAACAGGTTCCTCAGTCCTCCAGACTCTCCTACAGGGAAAATTTCTTTCAAGAATTCCTGAGACTGCATATCCTTTGTGAGTTCTGAATATAGCTCATAGCAAAACAAAAGCGAAAAAGCAGTTCCTAGTGACTCTGGAAGTGCACACTTTTCCCGATGAAGCTTTTTTCCTCAGCCAGCACCCTCCATTCTACACAGCCTTTTATCTGCTGATCTTTTCAGTAAGAGTCCGGTAGGCAGCAGCCTTGAATTTCCCAGGCTCCAGGTGATACATATCAAGCCCTTTCTTATTGGCTTGAAGTGAAAGGGAAAGTACTCCCATGCACATATCAGAATGAACAGTAAACTGACCGCCTCTCATGATGAAGAGGAAACTCACTCACTGTTAGCCTTCCTCATGCATTTTAAGCCTTCTCTTACATCCCTGGAGTTAATTAAAGGGCCGAGGGGGACTGGCATGGTGCCTGCCTGGCAACACTATGGTCCCGAGTTCAATTTTTGGTACAAAAAGATGGAGGGGGAAAGGGGCAAAACAGGCTTTAGGTCATTTCTTTCCAAGTCCTGTATAAGTGATACCATCCTCATTTCAGAACACAAGGATACCACTGCCTAGTATTCTCAACTTTGCAACTTCGACAATGAAATAGAAAAAGACAAATACTCTTTACATCCTGAGCTCCATAAAATAAAAACTGTCTTACTGAGGACCAATCAATCTTTGCTTCTGTTTGGCATCCCATTCTCCGGTGGCTTTTAAAGGCCACCTCTTTCTCACTTCTCCTTGCCGTCTCTCCCACTCTGAAATAGTCCCATGGGACCAAAAGAGTTCTGTAATCTCGCATCTTAAAAAGAAAAAGAAATGGGTAAGCTCTCCCTTGACCCTATATACCTCTCCAGTTATTGAAACATTTTTCTGTTCCTCTTCACAGTCAAACTTCCTAAAAGGTTTTTCTGCACAAACGGTCTCCACTCTTTGCATCTCCAATTTACTCTGCAACTAGCCTCGCCTGACTTCCGTCGCCATTACTCAAGTGAAACTGCTCTTGTCAAAGTTAACAACCTTCTTGGTGCCAAATGCAGTCGACATTGTTCCTTCCCCATCTTTATGTTTCTGCAGTGTTCAACCCAGTTGACAAACTTTTACTACAACTGTTTTCCACTTTAATCTGCAAGATACTGCACATTTTTTTTCTACAGACAGGGTCTCATTATGTAGTTCAAGCTGGCCTTGCACTCACTATGTAGCCAAGGCTGGCATCACAATGATCCTCCTGCCTCAACCTTCCGAGGGCTTAGATTACAGACATGTGCCACCATACCCAGCTATCACACACTATTTTGATTTCCTCTTATCTCTTCTTTCTCTTAGTTCCCCTCCAGCTCTCTTCTCCTAACTGATCCAAAATGCTAGGCTTCCCCAGAGCCTCATTCTGCTTGCTACATTTCCTCATCTTCAGTTATCCCTGGTGACATTCTCCATCCCCAAACCCTACTATTCCAATGTATCCTGCCTCCCATGTCTGGCCAGACTGTTCCTTTGCCAGCCTTTATATATTCAACTGTTATATTCTACTTAACATGCTGTGTTACAGCCATTTCACCATTACAGTATTCAAATCAGAAGTAAGTTTTCTTGTCAAAGATGTTTCTCTCAACCCTCTTCATCTCAAAAAAGAGCAATGCCCCTCCTGCCTGTCATGGAAGCCAGAAATTGACGACACATTCTACTTTTCTTTTTGCCCCAGTGATGCGATATCATCACACATTTATTGAGAGTCTGTCATGTATCTACTCCGAGGTGACCTCAGCCATCCTTCTCCGGTTTCTCCTGATTCCACTTCCAAAGTACAGCTGTAGCCCAGCTCTTATTCCCTTTCACTTGCTGACACCTTAGTTTAACCCTCTGCCAGCTCCATATGAGATATATCACCTCTTTCCAGTCACCTCCTATTGTCACTCTAACCCTTACTTCATGTCCCATTTATTTTCCACTCTGCCTCTAGGGAAATTTCAAAGTGTGATAGTTTTACTATATTCTAAAATATCTCAATTGTTTTGTAATTATAAAAAACATTGCAATACCCTGCTAAGCCTGGCTAACCAGGCTCTATCTTCTTTTCATGTCAAAAATGATTCTCATACTTCTTAGCTCACTACTCCACCTCTGCAGATCTTACATTCCTATGGACTAGCCAATTTCTTTCATATCTGAGGCCTTTGGACTTGGTATCCACTCTGCTGCATACCCTGCTTATTCTCATTGTTCCAAAAAGGACATCTCTTCAGAGATGCTGACTCTAATCCCATTATATAAATTAAGGCCCTCCTTCCTTTTTTTTTTTTTTTTTTTTGTCTTTTTCGTTTTTATCAGTACCAGGGATTGAACTCACGACTGCCTGCTTGCAAGGCAGGCGCTTATGCTGCTGAGCTAAATCCCCAGCCCCCCCCTCCTTCCTTTCTTGATCTATTGCTTTTCTTTACATCTGCCCATACAATGTATTATTATTTCTCCACCATTTAATGTTTATGACTCTCAGTGGTCTACAAGCTCCATGGGGAAGATCATGTGTCTAGTTTCCTCTTTGAGGCATCCCTAACACTTCCGATTAATAAGACATGAGTAAGAAGGATAAGTGACATGAATGAATAAGCAAATTTAGCCAAAACTCATGAAGAGACATCTCATTGGCCAGTCATCCTTCTACTTGCAGCGTATTTGGACATTATCATGTGAAAGAAATAGAGAAATGCATCGAACTATTGGAACGATTCATCCATTCCACAAAAATTTAAGGAATATTTATTCACTGAACACTATTGTGCTCAGTAGAGACAGAGTTAACAAAGTGTAAATCTATGCCTTCATAGAACTTTTATTTTCATGGGGGAAATAAACTACAATATATTGAACAAATAAACATATGATATAAAGTCATGCTATGAGAAATAGGAAAGAAAATTTTAAAAAGCATACGAGAAATAGAGAATTCAGTAAGGAGAACTTTTAGACAGGGCAGTTGTGAAGAAGTCTTTTCTGAAAAGGCATCTGTGAGCAGAGATTCGGCGGCAGAACGTTTCTGCAGGGGGAGCAGCAGAGGGAAGGACCGTGTGGCAGGAAAGAGTTTTGGAAAGTGGACTAATAGAAGATTACAGACTATAAGAGTGATGTGAAATAAAAATAAGAGACGATGAGGTTGGAGAGGTGATGGTCTGGGCTCTACTGTCGGGGCTTTTAGAGCACACGGTTAGATATAATAATTTAATTCTGAATGTGTTGGGAATTTGTAGGCATTACAGTGGGAATACAGCATGATTTCACTGACATTTTTGACAGAGTCTCTCTGGCAGCTCTGTGGGAATCAACTAGAGGCAACTGGAAATCAGCAGACCAGTTAGGAATCTGTTGTAGACATGGAGAAAAAATGTGCAGATGGAGGATGTCCTTTGAAGGCAGAATCAAGACAAGCTGTCAGGACACAGGTTGCAAGCACAAGGTAAGATTCAAACAAGGTGCTACATGAGGCTGAGCAAATGCTTGACACCCTTAAGAGAGGATGTCTGGAGAAGGGCCTGTCAGGGCCTGCGGTGTGAATTCATCAGCTCTCCTGCTGCTAGACACAATATCCGGTATGACTTAAAGGAAGGATTTATTTGGCTCATGGCTTTCTGGGAGTTACTTCATGGTCCTCAGGCTCCAAGGCAGGAACCAAGAATGCCATGCAGAAGGGCTTGGTGGAGCAAAACTGCTGCTTAGTTCATGGCAGCCTGAAGCAGAGCAGGAGGATCAATGCCAGAGAGAAAGGGGCTGAGAACCAGAGCTAGAGCCCAAGTCACACCTCCAGCTCCATGACCCACCCAAACACACCCAGAAGTGTTTTACTGGTCCTTTCAGAGCCAATCAAGTGGATAATTAAGCTTAACTGTCACATGGTGAACAAAGAGTTCTAATTTTTCCATGTTATGTTTGAATAATGTTGAAAACTGATATGAATTGGTCTGAAAATGCACAACTTTTAGGTTTACTGTGGTACAATGATAGCTGTGGAAAGCACTGAAATGTGTGAATCAATTGCTGCCTGCATAAACTCATTACTAAGTTATAATGAAAGTGAGTCTCAGATCAGATTTTATAAAACGTGCAGAGATAATGTCATTAACGAGTAGGCACAGGATAATTTATAAACCCGCTCTATAAAATTACTATAGTCTCAATCTGCCATCATTCCAGGTGTGCCAACCACCGCAGTGAATAAGGAGTTCACTCAGCAGGAGATAACACTACAAGGTGATGTCAGATCTGCAGAAGTCATTTGTCCTAGTGCTTGAAACAGAACCGTTTAAGGAACAAGCTTCTGGTACTATGTCAAAAAGTACAGTCATGGGCCTTGTGAGATTCTTGCAACCTGTTTTTGTATAAGCAGGAAATATCCATAAAACATTTTAGCCAATCCCCATGTCTTGATTACCTCTAATTCAACCTATGAAAGCCCATTTCTAACATCTATTATGCTGATTAACAAGCCACTAATTTCACAAATGAAAACCTAGTTTTGACTTCAGCATGCTAATTAGCAAAAGTCTGGTGTTGATCAGAGTTAAAGATAGTTGAAGTGCTTGTAGTAGCTGCCTCAGGAGGAATGTCGTTCTGTAAGGAAGCCAGCTGTGGTGCAAATTCTTGATTAGAGAATTGCCTGTGGCTTAAAGTAGCCTATACACACATTTGGATCTTGTTTTCTCTGTGTCAGTATCTCAGCCTTTCTTCAATCTCTCCCTATTTGTCTATGTGTGTGTTACAATATCATAAAACAGATGCCATGCTACATCATGTATTGCCTAATGGACATCCACAAGGAGGCTGGATGCTGGATACACAAGTATTATGCTCAGGACTCCAGGAGGACATTTTAGAGTCCTATGAACATGAATGAATTTTACAGCCAAGAAACAAGATGAGCTCATTGGGGGAATAAACATGAGAAGGAATGACGCCCAAGTACTGAGTCCTGGGACACTCCAAATTTAGGAGCCAATCAAAGGAGGAGAATATTACTAAAGAGATAAAGAAGTGGCCAGTTAGGCTGAGGCAGGAAGATTGCCGTGAATTCAAGGACAATTAAACTATACAGCAAGATACTCCCCCCCAAAAAAAAGAATTTTAAAAAAAGGTGTTCAAATGTGTCAGTTGTTCTGAGAAACTGAGTGATGAGAATGGAGCAATGAACACTGGATTTGCCAGGTGAAACTCACAGGTGTCTGCATAAGGGAGGGTCCCATACAACAGTGACCCCAGTGAGGAAACCTCACTGGGTGGACTGAGCAGAGTGTGGGAGGGGAGGAGTCACAACAGGTTGGACAATTCGTCAGAGTCTCCTACCTACACAGAGAAAATGAAATGCAAGAGGCCCAGGAGGTATATTTGGTTTTGTTGTTGCTTTTGCTACATGAGATATCATAGCAGGTTTTGAACTGGCAAGAATGAGCTATTAGAGGAAAGAAATTAATGAAACACAGTGAGTATCCTCTCCTGACACTATGCAACGGGAGGGCACAGCTGCCATCTCCTCTTCCTACCCCAGTCAGCAAATTTCCTGCCATCAAGCTAAATTCTCAGGCTGGAGCAGAATTAAAGGAATTCCTTCATGATCCTTTGGCATAGGAAAGTAATTCCCAGAAGAATTAAACTCTAAAAATAAAAGATCACTAAGGAAGACACACATCAGTCCTTCCAGCTCTGCACCATGGGGCACAAGTGGGTTTTCCACTATTGCCAGTTGGCAAGGGGTTTTGCCTGACAGATGTTCTCGCTGGACCAGCTCACACCTCCTACACTCATCCTGAGCGGTGCTTTCTTCAGCCTCTGCAAGCGCGGAGATAACCGCTCTTCAGACAATGCCTGCCTAAAAGCAAGAAGCAGCAGCCAGATGCAAGCCAGGAAAAGGACCTTACATACCCCTGAGAACAGCTGAGCCTCTCTGCATCTCTTCTTAGAATCATGAGTCTCAGGTTAGCAATTCACAAACTGCTGCACCAAGTACAAGCACTGCAGATCTGGACCAGGCCAGAATTAAGGAGGCCCGAGGGGATCCTTCTCTTCCCTGCTTACTCCGCTTAGTCCCGAGTGCCTGGTGCTCAGGCTGGGCGTAGGACTGTGCACTGCCAGCCTCCCTCTCACTGCTGAGGCTTCTCTTCCTCTCTGTCATTACAGTTCATTCCTAGGTTTCAGGGATGTGGTCTCACAAAGGTCTGTTTTATGTCCTTGGCTCTGTATATACACCTGGCTTCAGTCAGCCAGCAACTTTCACCTGAAATTTTGGAACCCTCTTCTTATTGCTAGCTCTCCACTCTTTATACTCTAGTTCACAAAAAAAAAAAAAAAAAAAAAAAAAAAACTGAAAGAAATTTATCCCTGCATTCCCTGCTGTAAACAAAGAATGGCCACTTGTTTTGCATTGCCTGTGGTCTGAAAATGCATACCCTACACGGTATGCACTGTGACACCTCCCAGACTGCCACCACTTCTTTAAATCCCCTTGACACTTTCCACTTTCCTCCCATGGGGCAAACACCACAAGAATCAAATGTATCAGGTCTTGGACAGCGGTAGAAGCTGTTTCCTCCCTTGGAAATGTATTTCACCCCTTCTCTGTTTGGTGAGCTCTGATTAGCTCATCAACAACCATCTTGAATGTCCACTACCCTTTTGTGTCCCATTGTTACAGACAAAGAAAAGTTTATTTCAGGATAAGAATCTTCTTTAGCCAAAGTCCATCCTGATAACCCCCTATGTAATGTCTCAGGTGAATTCATGTGGAGTAGGTCCATGAACTGACTGAAGATTTTTGTTTCCTGGTTTAAGTAGTTTTTTTTTTTTCCCTCCCTCTAGACTCAGACAAGAAAGTCTAATGCCCACCAAGCTCCAAATCTTCAGCCTGTGACCACTGTGTTACATTTAGTGAAGCTGAGAGAAAAGCAGAGAAACAGAACCAAAGCCCTAGCTGCACTGTAACATCTCCCTACCATGACTTAAACATTGTGTTTTTGTGTGAGTTGAAACGTCCTTATTGCTTAGATCAGTTTGACTGGTTTTCTGGCACTGACAGCTGATTGTCTCTCCCCTTATGCATCCACTCTCCACTGAGTAGAGAGGACATTCCTGATTTCTCACTCCCGCAGGACTCTGTCATGCCATTTACACATTCACATCCTTCTGTCCATACAAGATTGTGAAGTCATCAGGATCTGTGCATCTTTACTGACCTGCTCAAGTCCCGGGCTGATGGATGTAGAACATAAGAAGAAACCAATGGATGAGTCCTTTGATAAGTCCCAAACTTCATCCCACTGAAAAAAACATGTCATTAAGAAGAAGGTAACAAATAAGAAGCTAAGAGAAAGAAAAGCCTACTCGAACACAGTAAAGCTAGTAACTAAGAGGATATCAGTGTTTAGGGATTAATTAGTGTCTCTAAATTTCATTTTCTATTGTGTCCCTACATTAAACAGGGACAGGAAATTGCATCAAAATTAAAGCAAGTAAAAGCATCTCAGAGCTTATAGACTGTCCAAATTTCTTTTAGTTTCAATCCTCATTTTTATCACTCACAAGCCATTTGACCTTGACAAATTCTCAGAGCTTCATTTTTCTTCTCTGTATTATGGGGGTGATAATATCTCACAGGGTTTCTGGAAGCTTAAAGTTAAAATAATTTCCTATCATAGTGCTCAGGTTAGAATAAATGATGCAGAGCAGGCAGGGAGGTGTAAGAGATAAGTGGTTCTGCATGTTTTTTGTTTGTTTTAATTGAGAAATGTTTCCTTAAGAGAGACACTCTCAAACTGTCATTCCCCTCCAGCTATAATCCTTGATTTCTTCCTCCATTAGAGTCTGAGCTTAGCCTAGATACAGCTGTGGAGATGAAGGCAAGGCCTCTTTTGAGGTGTGAGAGGAGCATTATAGTTTTCTAGTTAAGAAAATACACGGGGATTATATAAGTAGAAGATCAAGTGAGGGAGGGCAAGGGTGGAACTATGACTCACTGGATGCCTATTCTTCCTGGGACCGCTATTTCCCAGCCTTGAAGTCATCAAATTCAGTATTATTAGCCCACCTTACTAATAAGGACTCCTACGCTTAGAGATCATAGGAATTTACCAAAATCCACACAACTAGTCAGAGGCACAGCTTCTAATCCAGTCTACTTGATTCCACGCCTAGGATGGAGCAGAGAGCCAGACAAGGACTACAGAGTCCTAGTCTAGCAAAGCAGAATCCTGGAAGATGAAATGACCCAGGCAGAGTGCATGCATTATTTTCCTGTCCTAAGTGAAAATAATCTGTTTGTAATTTAGTTTATTCCCTGCGGTTGGTATAACACAATTCCTTGGCATTGAGGCCATTCCACAGGAGGATCAGAAAAGATGAAGTAGGACTCTCACAAATCATGTTCTTTACATGAAAATAGATCAGGCATCTAGAGGAGGCAAACTGAAAATAGCCTGCGGGAGTGAGAGACAAAACCTGTAAAACAGAGAGAAGTAGGCTGAGATACCTGTGATGCAATGAAGAAAGAGCCCTGTGCAGAGAGAGACGCAGACGGGGAAGAGAGGGAATGAGGTTTTCTCAGGAACCGTTAAACCATCCATTCAGCCCTGAGGCAACATCATTCCCCCAAAGACAAGGGATTTTAAATTACGTCACGTTAGTTAAAGCACTGCTTCCCTGGTGGCATACTTGCCCTTCTAAGGGCATCCACTTTCTGAATGAAACAATAAATAATAGATAAATAGATACATAGACAGACAGACAGGCAGACACTTAGACAAATGAATAGATAGGTAACATTGTCCCCTAGGTTTGAAATTAATGCATCCTTCTTATACCAGATTTGAAAAGTACAGAAATGCATAGTGAACAAAATCTGCCATCCCATAATGCAACCATTATTGGCAATTTTATCTGGCTGTACATGTATAGGACTGCATGATACTCATGATGTTTGAAAAATAACACACAGAAACAGAATCTCCCAATTTTTAAATAAGATATATGTTGCTGGGTCTCTTGAAGTCTTTAGAATTATTATACCTGTGTTCTAATTGATCGCAGATTCTTGTAGTTTTGGAATTTGAGCCTTCACTTTTGTTTGCTCTTCTACATTATTAAATGTTTATTAAACCCACAGATCTCTCTATTTGCCACCTGATTCTCATTTCCATCTCTACCCTGTGAATAAATTGTTTTCATGGGCTGATGTCATTTCTTGTCTCATCACTGTTTGGAAATTATTCATACATGTATATACATGTGTTTGGAAATATATAATGCCTATATGTATTTTAAGTGATGTGTATGTTTTATATATGTAAGTAAATAAATATTGTAACTGTTTATTTTAAATTTTTACTTTTTATGCCATGTAGGCCCACAAATAGGTTCAAATGAGCGTTATCTATATGCCTTTTCTTTGGTTTCAGTCAGTTTCTCCAGGAAAGACTACCTATTTCTTTCTTCTTTAGCCTGCCTGGAGTTCTGCGAGGTGAATATGAAACAAAAGCTGACTTTCAAAACACTGACTTTCATTTTTCCCCATGTTTTAACAATCACTCTTTTCTTTGGGACTATCATGGGGTTGCCTGAGGTTCTAACTGCTCTTCACTGAAATTTCCATGCAGTTGTCTTATTTTTAGACCATCCTCTCAGTGTTGCCGTGGTAGTACTGTACAATGAAGTTTTCTGTCTCCCTAAAATTCATAGCCCAATGTTGTTGTATGTAAATGTTGAGGCCTTTTAGATGTGATAGGTCATAATGGCGGAGCCCTGGTGAATTAGGTTAGTGTGTGTAAAAGGCACTCTAGAGAGTACATTGGTTTCTTCCATGGTATAAGGAAATGGCCAGAAAGCCTCATCTATTAGCCAGAGAAATCCTCTGCCAGACACCAAGAATACCAGTACTTCCATATAAGACTTAGATTCCAGAACTGCAAACAGCAAACTTCTGTTACATATAATCCTTGTAGCCTACTGTAAATTTTTTAATACTCTCTTCATCTGTATCCTTTGCCATGTGACTCTGTAGCTTCTCTCACTAAGGGATCAAAGTGTACTCTTCCATCTCTTGACTTTAGTACTGTATCCAATATTATTTATTAAACTTTATACCTGTGCTCCCACTCTCAGATCTCGTCTATGCTTCAGGGTGTAATATCTGACATAATAGTGTTTGGATTTGCTTAAAATCCAGTTTTCACTTTGATTCTGTTCCCTGGAGGCATCACTATGAGTATCCTGACTCCTTAAGAAGGTTCAGAATATGTCTAAGGTGTGTGAAGACACCACTGTTGCACATTTTTCTGATGAACACGAATATTTCCAGAAAAGTTACCATCTAAGCCATTCTGAAGCTTTGGATGTGTTTCTCGCTGGTGGTGAGCTCCTCAGCCAATGTTCTGTGGCACTAAATCTGCTATTTGGTACTGGATGTGTTGAAGGGAGAATTGGCAGCCACATTGTGCATCCCGACAACACTGATGTTTTTGCCTATTTCTGGTGCCTTTTGGAAAACTCTCCTCCATCCCACAACTCTCAGCAATTAATCGTAGGATTAGAAACTGAACAAGCATGTGTGATGTTTCCTTCCCTTCAGGGTTCATTGGAGAAGACTTGAGAGTGAGGCTGAAATTTTTTGTTAGCATTTTCTCAACCCCTGGGCTATAGCTTTGAATGCTGCTGCTGGGTATATATTTCTCAGACTGAAGAATATGTACCTCCTGGCTGTTTTTGAAAACGTACTTTCCAGTATGCCTCAGGCAAAAATGACCTACTGCCGGGGGTAGTCAATGGACCATCTTCCTATGTCTGTTACAGTAATGTCATTGGCTAATCTCATAATTCTTATGATTAAATGGTGTAAATTTCTGACAGTGGATCATGGTAAATACACACTACCTTTTAGAATCAGAAGGTAGATCAGGAGTTAAGGATTAATGTGTTTAAGTCTCTTCTCCTTCAAGGCCGCAGGCAAGCTCCATGGAAACTGGCTATAGCCCAGGGCTCCAGTCAATCAATGCTAGTCAACCAGAAGGCTTAGATCCTGGGAACCTGATCAGATCATGAGAGGGTCTGATGCTTTTCCATCCAAGAATTCTGTTAGAAAAAACCTTGCCAGTAAATCATCATGTCATACAGTTGTAACTCCAAGTCTTAGATCTCAGTATCCTGTTCACATCAGAAGTAGAATTGGTGCTTTATTATCCATTAATGTTGCAGAATTGGGCTAGGGCTAAATCCGACCCCTGGGATACTACTAAATCAAGGCATGATACTGTCAGGTTGAGGGTTGATATTTTCTCAGTCAGACGGCTTAAAAGTATCACAGTCCCAGAGCTATGATTCAGTATCTGTGCCTGCTAGATTCAGGGCCTTGACCTGTAATATATCAAGCAATAAGGGCCCTAAACACACACTAAAATGCCTGCATCTGAAAGTTTCCCCTGGACTCTGTTAAGCCTAGTGTATGTGCTGACTTTCTGATTGTCTTTGTTTTGCATGGTACTCAGGACTCAGTTCTGATATTTTTCTCTCCCCTGTTCTCTCCCTTGATAACATCATCAGTTTTGCTGTTCTAAAGGTCATCTATTTGCTGCGGGTTCTCGAATACATATTGTTCTTGCACCTTTGACTTCTATGACCTCAGGAATTACATCGCTAGTTCTCATTTCCAGCTCTACCTGAATGTCAGATGAGAATCTCAGACTCATTATATTCTGGACTATGATGCACTCTGTTTTCCTCCACTGCCACTGTCCTTTTCCATGCTATTCTACCTGCCAGGAGGATGTCATCATCTCTCGCCTGGAGCACAGATTTTTCTTCTTCTATCCTGGCACAGCTCTGCCCCATTCTCTTATGGCAAATAAAGTATCTTTTAAAAATATAAATAAAATCATTTTATGCCACTACTTAGTTTTTAATGATCACAAAAATGTCAAATTCATGTGGCGTGAAAGGTTCCCAACCACTTTCATGGTGACAATAGCTCATTCTTTAAGACTCACTTAAAATAATCTCTCTTTTGGAGTAGCTGTCCATTATGTTGTAGTTCTTATATAATATGTAAGAAGTCCTCATTTTTACTTTTTAAACACCTTCACATGAATTATTTCATTTGCTTGTTTAACTTAATGTTTTGTGAGCTCTACAAGTGCAAATATCATATCCATTTTGTTCATCATCATTTTCCCAGGTTTGGGACAAAATACAGTATGGAATAAATGGACTAAAATAATCAACATATTTTCAATGTGTGTATCCTATGTCCTCACAGTATTACATAACTACCTTTTAAACACTGGTCAATATTTTCCTCTCATATGATGGCAATTTTTTAAACAAAGAATTGTATGTTTATCTCAAAGGAGAATTGAATATGTCTTCAACCTGGTATATGAAGTTACAGATGCTTGGATATTGGTAGATTATCTACATAATCCTGAGATCTACCTTCTACTTAAATAAAAAGTACGACATATCACAAGTCTTTGGACTGCTTGAAAATAGTTAAATACATAAATATTGAATCCATTCAAGCAAAGAGTTTTGTAAAAAGTTTTATTTAAAGATTTTCATTTTAATAATGATTTTCCCCTGTCAGTATTAACAGTTTCTCATTCAGCTGGAGAATATCCCTAATTAAGTTTTTCAAAAAAGAGTTGTCTGTGGTGTTTACTAATCTTTTGCTTATATAAGAAGGTTTTGAAGAACTGTTGGTTGAGTGTAAATTTGGTGTAACAATACTTTCTCTCATGACTACCAAAAGTCCAGCTGTTGCTCCACTTCCTTCTAGCATTATTTTATGTAACAGAGTAAAAATTTCAAAAATCTAACATTAATACCTCCATATATATATTTCCTTCATTTTGTAGGAAATATGGGATTACTTTTTCATCTTTATAATTCAAAAATTTTGCCTCACTGTAGTGAGGTATAGCTTTAGGTATAGCTATAATTTTATTAATTTTACCTATGAATGTGAACAATTTGGATCATCTCAATATGAGTTCTTTTTCACAGTCTAGAAATATTTCCTGGCAAGTGATAAATGCCTATAATCCCAGCACTCAGGAGGCAGAGGCAAGAGAACTTCCATGAGTTCAAGACCAGCCTGCACTACCTAGTAAGACTCTGTATCAAGAAACAAGAGAGAAGGGGCTGGGGATTTAGCTCAGCAGCATAAGCGCCTGCCTTGCAAGCAGGCAGTCATGAGTTCAAACCCCGGTACCAATAAAAAGGAAAAAGACAAAAAAGAAAGAAAGAAAGATTTTCTGTATCCTTACTAATTTAATCTGGTTTAAACTGAGACATTTATCAAAGACACTTTATTTATCTGGCAAGCTTTTTCCCATTCCTGTTATATAATATTCTTTAGTATCTTTTTCCCTATTCCCTCTGCATTCTTTGAAGAGCTGCACACACTACTCTTGCCAATTGTGATTCACTCTCTTCTTAGCAGCAATTCCGTTCCCAAACGCCTCTGATGTAAAATCAAATTCTTCTAACAGAAAGCCCTGATTTACAGCTGCTAGACTTATACTTCCCATTCCTATAGTTTAGTCTTTTCATGATCACATTAATCATCTAAACTTGTATTAAAGAGTATCGAACAGTTAACTACAAAGGACACCACCACCACTGTTACTGCCTTGCCAAGTCAATGATCACACTTGGTTAGTAGTGAAGTGAGTTCACAAACACTGCAAGAATCTTGTTCACATAAGTTCTCCTTTGAGGCACTTACTGAGTGAGAAGAGCAAAGGTGGGCAGAGGAGAGCTAGATGATAAGCATTTCCTCCCAGGGAGTCAGGTGGGGAGGACCTGGGTGCCAGTGACCTCATATCAAAGAGCACAGTATTAGGAACAAAGCAAGCGCTGAATCTCTGCCTCCCAGGAAGACAAAAAGAAATAAGGAAAGGAAGAAGACAGAGAGGCAGAGAAAGAAACTCAAATATAATAAAGTTAAACTATGAATAGCTACTTTGAAGAAAATGAGACACTATGGGAGCCATTGCTCATTCCCTATCATCTTGTTGTAAAGTCCAGTAATGCTTCTATTCTTTGTTTTGAATGGTTTTAGCCTGATTTGTATTATTTAATTACAGTATGTGTGAAGGTAGGGACAGCTATTTTGAAGAGAACAAGAGACATTATGGCAGCCATTGTTGATTTTCCTATTGTCTGGTTTTGAAGGCCTGCAATGCTTTCATTCTTTTGTTTTGATCAGTTTTATACTATTTTGTCTTGTTTGAATTCATTGTGTGGAAATACATGGACAACTATTTTGAAGAAAACAAGAGGCATTATGGTAGCCAGTGTTGATTTTCTGTTGTCTTGTTTTGAAATTCTGTGTTGCTTGCATTGTTTTGTTCTGATACGCTTTGTTCTGTTTTGTTTTGTTATCAGAAAACAAGAAAACAATTATTGCTATCAGGCTAAACTGGAACTCTTCTCAGATAAACCTATATTATAAAAAGGGAGAAATTGTCAAGCTGCTAGGATTAATGTCAGCATGTAAAATCCTTGAAGGAACTTAACCTGATCAGTATTTGTGTCCCTCATACCTAACAGAGTGCAGAGTGCTGAAGAGTCAAAAATGCATCTCAGATGGGAAATTCCTTATTGAATCCATCAAGAGAGCTGAGAATTAAGTGCAACAGGAACTGCTCGGTACTCCTGAAACTGTACAGCTTCCATGAGGCGCCCCACAACCCTCCCTCCAAGGCTGACTGGTCTGTGTTCTTATAAGATTGCACACAATTCCTCTAGGACTAGGATTCCTATATTAATATTTTCCTGTATATATATTCTTTTTAGGTTATGAGTTTTTAATCTGCATCTTCAGCACCTAGACACTAAAAGTGAGTGTTTATTAATCTTTAACAACTCAGTCAACAAATAGAAGAAGGAATAAGAGGGAAGGACAGAGGAAAGGAAGGAGGGGAAAAGTAAGAGATGAAGAAGGGAAGGATAGAGGGAAAGAAGGAAAAAGGGAGTAATGAATGGAGGAGAAAGTGAGGGAAGCAAGGGAAGCCTCCTAATCTGACAAGATAAACTTGAAATTAACAGAGCTCTGAGAATCAAAATGTAGAGCTTGGGATACTGAAGTCAACCTTCTCCCAAGTCCATGACAATGAAAACTTAATCCATTCAACTGAAAAAGCTTTGTTTTTAATAAACTACCCCCACCACCACCACCACACACACAATAACAGCTTAAAACAGGCCTGGACATTCACTTACCAGACAAGTTTTGGGCTGATTGATTTAGACTTGGGTTTAACAACATTGACTAGTCTTGGCTTGGCTCCCTCAAATATCTGTGGCCGTCAGTGTGTCACTGACATCAGTGGAGTCAGGCTAGGGACAGGTGCACTCCACACACTTCTTATCTTCATTCTGGGACTGGCAAGATAGCCCCACCTGCTCTACTGGTGATGGCATAAGTACAAACGCTAGCCAATCATGCAAGCATTTTCAAAGCTCTCCTTGAGTTACACCGACTAATATTCCATTGACCAAAGGAGTAATGCACCGAGGGCATCATTCTTTTGCATTAATCTAACTGATTACTATAATAAAGAGGCTCTTCATTCCTGTGAGAGCAAACAATTGGTCTAAAAGTATATCCCAGAAAAATCACTGTGTGGCACAGGAATAAGTGCTTCATTGAGTAGGGGGACTTCCAGGCTCTCCTAGAAATTCTAATCACCAATCACAAAGTTAATTTCCTTTCCTAAAATTTGAAGTGATAATATATGGTCAAAATGTATGATGGATCTAAGATATATTATCCTACTTGCCTGATAACAAGCTAGCTAACCACAGTTTTATGTATACTGACAAAAGACATTGGATTCCTGGGTCAGAAGCAAAGAACATTTTATTATTCACTGTGTTAGCAACAACCAAAGTATCATATTTTTATACCAGTTTCCTGAGCCAAATCTCCAAAAGGTAATACTTCGAGGGCCAAATAATACCTGACTTCCCAGTGTGTTCTGTCATATGAGAGGAAAATTGGCTTAGTGAATCCAAACACTATGCATATAATGCCTACCTTCACTGTGGGAAGGGACACTATCTGTAGCTTTCAAGGCTGTTAGCAAAACAAGCATCTTTGAAAAGATGGCCAGAAATAGCAGCAGGCAATGCCTTTTCTTAAAAGGCATATGGATATGGAAAACTCTAGCAATATAAATTGATCTTCATTTTTACCTATGTGCTCATCTTGTCCAGAGTCAGGATTCATGCAGGATTCATGCAGGGCTTTAATTTGGGTTGCAGTTACCAACACTACAGTGGACACAGCCTCATGCATAGACAGAGTAATGCGGTGTAAATACTAGTCAAACTCCAGGCTGTCACTTCTGCTTGCTAACCATCACTGACTGTTTGGATAGTTGGCACAAGGCTTATCTTTAATCTCAGTTACTCTATCTATCAATTAAGTAACAGAGTCTATAAGTTCCTCCAAAAATCCTCTTTGCACCCAGCATCTGTGAGTGTCAGATACTGTTGCTCTCTGGACAGTTTCACTTGGATAAGTAGAGATCAACTCATCCAAGACACTGAGTCATACCTATCCACATTGTTGGGTCAACTAATGTCCCAGAAAGCCCATGCAATCAGGATGAGATCAAATGCTTACTTAGCTCTTTCTATTTCTCTTGAGAAGATCCCTTTAATGCATCTCATACATTCAGACCCCTGACTTGGGCTCTACTTTTAGGACTCTAATTTAGAGCAGAGAAAAATATTTGCCCCAGAGAGTCATGATCAAGCATAATTATATAGTTCAAATGAAAGGGTTCATAATAATTTTCTTACCATTTTTGACTCCAGTATTCAAAATGGTGTTGTGTCCTAACTCTGTTGGTCTGTATAGCTGCTCTTCTTACCTAAGATGACCTCTAGGCATTGGATTCCACCAACCCTAAGAGTCTTTCAGACTCCTATTTAGTTAGTTACCATCTTTTCAGGGGAGCTCCATTTTCTTACTGTTATGTTCTGTAGTGACCTAAACCACCACAGTTGTGGATCATCTAGAGCAGGCATATATCCCCCAACAAAGCCATATATATGATTTACAAGTCTGTGCACATGTGTGCATGTGACAGAGAGAGAAAGAGAGAGAGAGAAACAGAGGCACAGACAGAGAAAGAGAAAAAGAGAAAGAAAAAGACAGAGGCAGATACTAAAATATCTGAAACATACTCTGCCATAGTGGTGCTTATAACCTTAAGTAATAATTAATTTCTCTGGCTGTATGAGCCTGGGAACGATGCCAGAATGAACAATTATTCACTGGAGTTGCTTTTAGCTTCTAGATCACTGAAGTTACCTGCCGCTTCTCCAACTTATTCAGAAATGTATGTAGAAACATACCAGCAATGCCCCTGGCAATGCCAGTGCTCGAAAAACTGCCTGCCACCTTCACTTGTAATTATACCACCATTAACGCTGTTTCTGCTGCTGTTTCTGGATTAATCAGCTTCTGCTTCAGTTTCAAGGAGTCAGCCACTTCTTCACCTCTGCAGTTGGCTGCTTGGGCACGAAAGTCAAACTGGATACTTCTTTAAAACACTCTTTCAGTCATTTTAAATAATTCTTTAATTTCTGTCACCCTTATGAACTCCAAAATGAATTCATATGTCCTTTCTTTTCAATTCATATGTCTGTCCCCGGAACTCGTTTTGACTACCACCTTTCTATTTAGAAACTAGAAATTGTTTTTTGCCCTCCCTCACCTGCTTCCAGTCAGCTAGATCCCCTGAGTTCAATCAATGCACTGGACTAAGGTTATCTTTCCTTTTCCCTTGACATTTTTGTCATCTAAACAAAGAATATTCTGGACACAATGTACTATACCCTTCAATATGATATTCTGATTGGCAGTATTTGTTATTAGTATAGAAGCCATGTCCCTAGAGGAAAGTAGCCAGAGGTGAGTCATGAAAGTTCAGCTCATATTAGCAATTCCTTCCTGCCCACAGAGCCCCTACCTGTGCAGCCAGCACTGCACCCCATCTTCTCTAGTGAAAACAGGCATAGAAATGGCATAAGTAGCTGGATAATATGGGCTAGGTTCATCTCTTGTATATAAGCATCTGCATCTCAGAGCTCTCAAATTGAGCTCAAGTAAAATACCATAAAAATGATCACAGAATCACATCCCATCCATCCTAATGTGAGGCTTCTCCACTGAATCACAGGAAGTGTAGAAACTAAAGATTAGAAGCTACACCCAGAATGCAAATGCTGCTATGTGGAACGCCCTTTGCTTCAACAAAGCCTGTATCTGCAAATCAGGAGAGACCTATTGGCACTGATTTATTTCAAAAGAGAAAAAATTTGTGCACAATCAGTGTTCCAAGTTATCCTCACTCCCAGGGTCTCAAAGGGAATCAGAGACGTGGCACAGATGCTGCTTGAGAGCATCCTCATTTACAACATTCGAATCTCTGGGAATGCCAGCAAATATCTAGTTGCTTCTCTAAATTGTGTTTCTCAAAAATCTAAAAAATTTACTCTTTTGACAGGTTTCACAGTATCAAGTTTTGAAAGCCACCTTTCCTCTCCCTACCCCTTCCATACATATTCACAACAATTCACAAGTGGTCAGGGCTGAACTATTCTGTGCAAACCAACGCAGTGACAAAGGCTTCAGAACCTAGTTCTGGTAGTCAAGGAACAGGAGGAAAAGTATAATAATCCGCCTCCACATCTGGGAACGAGGCAAGGAGCTGTCACTCTGTAGCTGCCTCAGAGACATCAACACTAGTGAAACGGCTTTTCTTTTAATCTCATTTTAGTTTGGTGCATGAGCACAGTTAATACCCACATTAAGGCATCTATTTATACCAGTAGAAAAAAAAAATGTTTGTCCGCATTATCCTGAAACGGATTACGTTATACTGATGAGACTGTAATAATGAAAGGTGTGAATCTGTAAAACCCGGAAAGCAGAATAAGAAGGTGTTTGTCTACCACTATCTAGGAGAAAATCACATTGTAAATGCTGAACACAGGATTCCCGCTTGCTCTAGGGGAAGCCAAGCACTGTTCACATGTTCTCTGCTATGCTGCACATTTCCTAGGTAATGCAAGATAACATACATACATACACATACATACATAGGCTGACAGGCATGTGGCAGTGGATCCCAAGTATCAGGCTCCAGACTGGCTCTGGGCAGGGTATCTTGGATGTTTCTAGATACCTCATAATCCATGTATCTATAACAGATCTCCGTGTCTTCTCCTCAAAAACCATAACTGGAAGCTTTTTCTGTCTTGATCCTCTCTCCCTCCACTGCAGCCACCAGTCCAAAAAACAAAACAAAACAAAAACCCTATTAATTCTTCTCTGTAACATAGTTAAACTGATCCCCCATCCCTTCTCCAAGGCTACTGCCTGAGTTTACACCACTCAGTTTGTCTTATGACTCATTTCAATAACCTTCTGGTCTCCCTGCCTCCAACTTTGTCTCCTTCAGTTTATTTTTCTTCAAACCTCTCCCTCCATTGCCTGAATGACTTTTGAAATTACAACTACAGCAATTCCTTTGTCCTCAAGTGAGGCTTTATTGCCTTCCAGTTCACACCCAAAGACTACCAGGGTCCCTTATCCCATCCTTCCAGCCTCACACCTTATCTCTCCCCTTTTCACACTCTGTACCAAAGCACTGGTTCCTTGGAGAGGCTACACACTCTTATCTCACCACCTCCCCTGGCCCTTCCTCTCCCCTGCTGCATAACTCAGTCTCATTCGTCTGTTGGGTCTCCCAACATCACCTGATTTGGCCCATCATCTCATGGTATTATTTAATATCCCATTTCACATGCTGTGAACCTTTCCTCTGGAAAGGCTAAGCTCTTGGAGATCAGCAGTGTGTCTTACTTGTGTAGTACATCATAGCAGCTCAGTAGAAAAATATCCAGTTTTAAAATTCTGGTCTTTTGTTGAGTGGGTAACATTTCTTGCAAAACTTTTCAAAGCTTTTTATAGTCTGAAGAATTTCATAGTGCTACTTCTGTTATTTTGTAGTGGAAAAAAAAATCTAGACTTAAGGACATGGCTTCCCTAATACTAATAACACGTATTTTTCATTTTAAAAAAAGACTGAAATCTCAAGTATCCATCAAATACCATTGTTGAATCACTTGTCATACATCAGTTCTAGGATTGTTCTTCATGAGAGAAGCTACAGATGTTGAGAGGATAAATTATCAAAGGAAAAGATACACTCTGAACCTTTGGGATGCCCCCTGCCACACTAATGTGAGTCAGGTGACCATGCCGGGATTTTTTTTTTTTTTCCTGAGTAGCTAGGGAAGGCTGGAATCATCACAAAAAATGTAACCATAGAGCAAGCTTTGCCTAACATCAAGCAGTGAGGGACCTGGTGGCTGTGGGCTGAGCCAGGCAACAGATTGGTAGAGCCTCCTGCCTACATCTCCATGGAAGCTCCTCAAGTTCATATTTGATTCCCTACTGACACAAATAGAATTTCCAAGTAAATCTCTCTTACGGATGTTCAGTCAGTGGGAGTCTAACATGGACAAAGGAAGCCATCTGTCTTTTCCACACACACCTATTCTTATGAAATGTTAATTGTTCTCTCAGCATTTGGCCATAGTGAAAAAAGGGAGACTAACCTTTCTAGATCTGATCCTGGGCACCTGCGAAAAGAATGGAGAAAAGAACCAGTCACTAAAATAACAAGAACAAAAAAGACAATACATTTACATGTTGCAAATTACCTTTCCCAACCAATGCCAAGGTCTAGGAGGGGACTGTGGATGCAGAGAGGTGAGGTCAACAGTTTCCAGCTCTGATTCTTGGAAAAGATAAAAGAAAACTTCACCGACAGTGAAGATTACTCAGTGTTTAAACTATTTGTTCAGAATGAGGACTACTGTCTTTTATTCTGAAGAACTATAGCAAGAGAGGGCAGCAATGCTTCCTGAGCAGCCAGCTGTTGACCTATCCAAAGGCAGGAGAATGGACTTGATGGCTCTCACTTTCTCATCTGGGCT
This sequence comes from Cavia porcellus, assembly GCF_034190915.1. Classification (NCBI taxonomy): domain Eukaryota; kingdom Metazoa; phylum Chordata; class Mammalia; order Rodentia; family Caviidae; genus Cavia; species Cavia porcellus. The sequence goes on along the minus strand of NW_026947512.1, from coordinate 8,802,247 downwards.
GTGACCTGATAAATCCTCCAAATGAAATATTGCCACTTACCAAGTGATTTATATTTATTTTTCTTCTGAGTTAAAAGAAGTCATTGGCAGGTGGCTCACCTGGTGTCTTAGTCTTCTGGTGGAATTAGATTTCTCTTCGTTTGTATCAGTGTCCAGTGACCATCCTGTGGCACTTGAATGCTGCCTACAAATAACAGCCTAAAACAGAATTATAAATCAGGAGAATGTACCTAGAGTGGGCATTTCTCCCAACACTTGCTAAAAATACATAGCATCACTGTTAGCCAATCTGAGTACATGTGAAATACGACTACTACTACTAACAATAATAATAATAGTAATAATACTCTACCTAATAATAATAATAGTAATAATACTCTGCTAAAAATTTAACAGTTATGTTTTGTCAAGTGGGTAAAACCAAATGCAAAGGCAAAAGAAAAAGCAATGAAAATCACCCCAACTTACAGCAGGAGAGAAAACAATGCCAGATTCTTTAACTTTTAGAAGAAAAACAAAGAGACATGTTAGGAAGTCCTATAGAATGAAAGTCTGATACTAGTATCACAGAAAAATGAAAACAAAACTCTTCCGAAGAGGAGGAGCTCACTATGTGTTTGTGGATGTCTGACCACGATACTAGGGTCTCACCAAATGTGAAATCATTAAGAGGTGCTGTATTCAGAACTGTATGCTTAGGACTGTATACATGTATTTGGATACTCTTACATCTGTTTGGTAATTACTGGCAGTGAGGCAAAGTATCACCAGAAAAGTATCAAATATCTTGCTGGTATGAATATATTACTTTAAAACATAAATTAGAGGTTGAAATATACATATATGACAAAAGTCTATGAAACATTATACTTCACGGATATGAGAATGAGTCCTTCTAATAAATCCTTAAGTTTTTAACGAGTCTCTTCTATTTCTTTTTGAGTACAAGATTCTCGGAGTACTTCTCTGATATTACTGGAAACAAATAGGAGGGAGAAGGAATGAAGTCACTTTAGTTCTAAATGAATAGAAGAAGACAGTTGAATTGAAATCACTGTCTCCCCTTCTCCATTTTGACAACCAGTAAATGGTAAGATGAAAAGGAGGGGACAATAATGTTATGGAAATTCTTCGGCCATCTCTCCCATCTCCATATGCATAAAGTCCCTGAAGAACATCAGGGACTCAGACATCCTAGACAAGTTTGTAGGAAAGAAGTCACGGCCCTACTTTAGAGACTATGCCATACCTTAACCTTTCTTATATCCTGTGCTACTCTATAAGAGCTGAAAACCCATCATCACAGAATGGCTACATGCAATCTAGGAATGCAGTACTGGGAAGATCAAGCAGCAGTTATAAATAACAACAAAATCCAAGCATACTGACCTATGGAAAACTCTGAGATATATTACTGAGGGAGAAAGGAAAATTATAATATGATATATACATTATGACATTATTAATATAAAAACATAAACAACACTATATCTTTCTGCACATAACTAGCTTATCGAAAAGTCTGATTCACTGAGATAGACATATAGAGGTGATTTTTTTCAACCAGTGCCTTTAACCACATTAAATTTCACATTCCAGTGATATGTGGGGCAGAATTCCTAGCATTTTGATCACTGTCTCATAATAAACACTCCAGGTTAGTTCAAATCAGTAATACAGTTTAAGCCATCAACGTCTCATGGCCTTCCTTCCCACCTGGTTCAGCCTGACCAACTAAAGGACTGAAGGGAAAGAGGGAAACTGTTCTGCTCTTTTGCTGCTGCTTCTTCTTCTTCTTCTTCTTCTTCTTCTTCTTCTTCTTCTTCTTCTCCTTCTCCTTCTCCTCCTCCTCCTTCTCCTCTTCCTCTTCATCTTCTTCTCTCCATCCTTCTCTCTCTCTCTCTGTCTCTTTCTCTCTCTGTCTCTTTCTCTCTCTGTCTCTCTCTCTGTCTCTCTGTCTCTCTCTGTCTCTCTCTCTGTCTCTGTCTCTCTCTCTGTCTGTCTCTTTCTCTCTCTCTGTCTGTCTCTCTCTCTCCATCCCTCCCTCCCTTCCTTCATTTTCCCTTCCTCCCACCTCTGCCCTGTATTGGGGTAAAGGGTTTGGAATCACAGCCTTGGTGCCTTTGGATGCTCTGTTCACTGCTGTAGCCTTAGATGCCACTATGTTAGTGGAAGATGCCTCTCTTTGGGGAACTTGGATGAATTCTTCTTATAGTAGCTGAAAATCTCTGATGTGATTTGTTCTGATGCATCTCAGTAGTGGATCAAAACCACATTCTCTTGAGGACAGGACCTCTTCTTCTAGAAGTCTGCCAGCTTGGCCAACTAATGGTAAGAATGTTCAAACTTCTTTCTCTGTGTCCACTTGAGAGGCTCAGAGGACTTTATTCTCTCTGAATCAAGCCACAGGTAGCTGCTCAGTTATACCCTCACTATCCACTTCTATTTTCATCCTGTTAAAATGAGTGCCAGGTGAAGACCAGCAAGTTCACTATCTAAGCACACATCCAATTAACGAAAGAAAAGTCACTCTCATTTTTTTCCTAGACACTCCAAAAATATAAAAGTAGTTCTATAGGTTGAGGATCAAGCTAAAGCACCTCCTTTCATTCCCTGTGATGTTAGACGTGATCGTGCAGCTGAGTGGTCCCTCATCATCCTATTACATACAAATGCAAGTTTGTAAACAAAACTGATTGGCAGTGTTCTCCTCTCCCCAGGGAAGGCATGGGATCATAAGTGGTAGTAAATGGATTTTGATGTGCATTGTTTGGGCTTTTACAAAGGGATTATTTTCACATAGTTCCTCTACTGATTCACTTCATTGGCTGCCCTCTAGAGATACCACATTCCCGTTAGTCAAGGCAGTTCATTGTGGAGACCGCTAGAGTGTGATGAGCATTGTTGACTCTGCATTGATAAAATTTTTCCAAAGTTTGATTAAGGAATTGTACTCTTTTCCCAAGAGTATAATTGGCAAGTAATTGGAGCTACAGAACACAGTAGACTCCCTTTATCCACATTGCTAATGGAACACAGAATACAAGTCAGTGTTCTTTTCCGTGTTCCACCTGCTACAAATCTGTGGGATCATCTGCTTAACTCTGACTAATGAGAGCAGCAGAATCCCTGCAGGGTGGAAGGGACAGTCTGATGACAGCTCACAGAGGGAGAAGATGAGGTGCTGAGCAGCACGTGGAGTTACAACTTGTCAGGTCCTCTTGGCAACCATTTAGAGTGCAGGGAGGGTGCTTAGCCACCAAGCAGGAGGCTGAGTATACTCCTCTCCTGGTTGTTATTCTACATGTCCAACTAAAAGATGGCCCTAAAGATCCTCTGCTGGAAAGGAGATGAGATGGTATAGTGTATCACCAGCCTCTAGTAGGGTGGCAATGGGCCTTCTGAAAACATGGTTTTTATAACTCTGACAACACTTAAGAATCTCAATGGGTATCTGGGAAAGAGAAGGGACTCTGTCACCTCTAGCAAATTTCACTGACATTGGACAGATGATTCAAAAGAGAAATAAAAGTGGGAAATTGGAAAGTTTCAGATAGAGCACAAGTTACTGTGATTTTGATTTAAGACAAGGCTACCCTAGGGAGCATAGTGCTCTGAAAACTGTTTCAAAGTTTTCTCCATGACATTGCCCTTCTATATCAAATCACAAGAGGATTGTGATCTTGTTTTTAAATGAAAATATATGCTTCTTTACTCCTAGATTAACATCTGGATTTGAATTAAGATACACTTTGGATCAAATACTTACAAACTCTGGTGCTGAAAAGAAATTATAGAAATCATTCAGTGCAACTATTTTACTGTAAAAAATAGAGATATGGACGTAGCTACCCAAGGGTTCACTGTGCTCTACCAAAGGCCCTGGAATCCAGGTCCACAGACTCCCCTAAGTATTACGTTTCACCCCATAATTTTGTTGTTAATAGCACAAAGAAATAGTTTTTAAAAGTATAACTTACTGAAAAATTATTGTTCTTCAATATCAGTACTAATGGTAGAAAATAATAGGACCTTAAATGTTTATAGATCATCACAATTACTTTCACCTACACTATCTTATTTGATTACAGTGGAGACAAACACAGAACAGTCATCACTAGGCCCATTTTACAAATGTGCCCACTGAGTTCAGAAAGATTATAGAGTTTGCCTAAAGCATGCAGAAACTGTCAGTTTTGATGCTTAGTTTAACTCTATTTCCATATCATCAGTCACAAGTCTTTGTAGTTTCCACAAATTTTTAACATCATAATTGACTACTTTACACCTGAACTTGATGTTTTATTCATCTCCACATGGAAAAACCACACATCAACCATGTGTTTATTTTTGGATCTGTCTGCTAGAATTTTATTGTGAGGCTATGGATATTGAAATTAACAGCCAGAAGCAACACTGACTCAGATGTACAGTCCGCGTCTGCTGCTTTTCATTTCCTTATTTTGGACTGGCTGTCATTGGGGAAAGCTTTCAGTCGTGCAGTCCCAGGGTTACAAGGGTAAGAGTGTGGTTTATGTCCTACCGGTGGGTGTCTTAGTGCCTCTACTGCTTCTCTCCCAAGGGCTTCTGCACCCCCCCCAATTTACTGCACCCCACCTGTAGGCCCTCTAATACACACACACACACACACACACACACACACACACACACAAAGGGATCCTCTATTGCTCTGTGAAGTCAAACAAGCTAGCTGCACCAGGCAGGCCTTGACACGGGCTGGCCCATGACCTGGGGCTTCCATGTTCTCACCTTCAACACACACCACTTGGCCATATTAATTTCTGTCATGGGTGGGGCGGGGGATTGGTCAGTGAAATCTAAATGGGCTTTTCCTATTTATTGATACAATTTCATGGCAAGAGCAATTTTCAGAGCTTATTTTCCACTCCATTGAATTCCATGTTACTGCAAATGAATATATTCCTCGGTCAGTGCAATGGCAAAACACAGTTGTAAGTGCTTTATGCTTCATTTGGATAAAGAGTTCAGGATATTACCAAATATAAAAGGAAGTTGAGGGTAATATTTCATTAGAAAGCTGTCTCCCCTGTTAATAAAACCTGATGTTTGCCGTAGATGTGTAAAAAACCATAGCAAGGGCTTGCAGCTCTGGCTGGTATTCAATAAGGCAGCGCAGTGGTTCCAAACACCACCCGAGGAGTACACTGCTCTTCCACTCAAACCAATATATCTACACACCAGCCCAGGGAGCAGAAAGAAACTGAATGTGGGCTGTGAGTTGTATGTTTCATAGGAAATTGAAAATCCCACCCTAGGGCCAAGGTATGTTTTTTTGTTGTTGTTGTTTTTTTTTTTTCCAGGTACTTGTTTTGCTACCATTAATAGTTAAAGAAAGGCAGATGCTAACATTGCAAAGTACAGACGTCAACAGTCAGGCCTGTTGTAGGTTTCATGTACTTTGGCTTTAAAAATGGTTCAGTGGATATCATGCCTCATGGTGGCTCACTCTATATGGTGGGGTGTGTTTTTATTTTTATTTTTTCACTCTTTTTCATTTGAGAAACAGTAAGCCATTGACTTTTATAAGCACTACTAAGAACATTCAACAAATCCAGTATATAGATCCTACTTTTATCAGTTACATGGCAGATAAATTACATTCTGTGTGTTCCAATCTCATTAAAGTCTTCTGAAACTGTGAATTTCATATCAAGTAGTCCATCATTTATGTAATTCCTTCTCATCACCTTATTTACAGGCATACTCACGTGACCTAGCTTTGATCCCCATATTTCCTATCTTGGAGATAAGGTTTTACCCTAACTTCTGTTTCCAATGCTCTAGATGCTATATTTTATCAAACTCATTTTGTGTTACCCAAGAAGGTCTAAGGCCTCTGCAAAAAGGGTGCATCGATTGACTCACATTTCACTTGCTTACCAGCCTTCTCTGCTCATGCCAAACAGGTTCCTTCACACTAGGCATGAGGCAGAGAGTCCCTGAGCCAGGATCATTGATCAGAGCAATGAACATTGCTATGATGATTTTTAAAGCATTGACAACTCTTCTCCAAGATGTGAAGTCTCAGTTCTGCCTTTCCTGTGTATCCGACCAACTCCTTCAGATTTTATGCATATAGAAACCTGACTGAGGTCTGATTTGGCCATGGTTTTGCCCTGCTTTCTGCTCAGTGGACCTACTGAACGTTAACCCTCATTTTCTCAACTCAGTCCCTAGGCCTTGATATGTGTCCAGCACATCCAGACCCTGTACATACTGACCTCAGAGCAAAACCTGACTCTACCACAAATTTTCTAAACATTCTGAGCCTTGTTTTTCTCTTTTGTAAAATGAGTATAATAATACCCATCTTATAAAGTTTTTAAAAAAGCATGATTAAAGATGTTTAGCATTTAACAGTAGCCCAGGGAACATTTCCCCATTGTTTTCCTTTTTCCTGCATATTCTACCCAGTATTTGTAGCTAGGTAGAATCCAGACTTGGATATGACACCTGCAATCCAGAAAACTCTTTACATAAGTGAAGTAGTTTGTCATTTTGTTTCCCTTGAATTTTAGTAGAAAGCATTTTAAAAGTCCAAAGTGATGTTTTTGAATAAATCTTTAAGAATAAAATTTTTCTATCATTTAAAATCAAAATTGTATCAACATAAAGAAAGCTTTTGTTGTAGTCACCTCAGATGAGTTAAGGTCAGCTCTCACACACAGTTACTACCTAATAGGTGTCTGCTTGTTTCTTTCCCCAGTTAACCTCCTGTAGGATTTTATGTCTTTCTTTCTTAACTTAACTTGTGTGCTTTTATTATTTAAAGTGGGTATAGTGGAAATAAGATCTTCAAGGAAGAATTTTAAATATTACTTCCTGGTCTTCAGCCAGAAAGACCTGGCTTTGACTTTTAGGTATTTGTCTTAGTGTTCATGAATTCATTAGTAGATTTTTAAATAGGCATTTATTAACCACTCACCATGTATTAGTTATTCTGCTCTGTGCCAGACACCTAATGTCCTTGACTTAAAGCCTCTTTGAGAAACAAGATGTAAGAGAGAACTTTAATACTATTAAATAATTGTGATAGGTTAGTAAAAAGACTCTTTGAAGTAGGCATATAGCAAGCTCTCCAGTGTCAGCTAAAGCCCCGTCATCATATACAGCATGTTGGTGTATATTAGTAATCATCAACGATCTTAGGTGATGAATCTAATTTTGTCCTGAAGAATCATAATGTATTGAAATGCAAACTGATAACATGGCATTCATGTCATGAATGCCATGCTGCACAGTGATGGTGGCATGGGGTTTGGACAACTTGGGACTATGAGAATAAACATAGAAACAGTGAACATAGAAGTAGATTAATTTCCGCTCATCAAAGGTGAGCAAGATGAGCCAACTGACACAAATACCAGAAAATTATTCAAGAACTTAGAAATTAGAACACCTTTGAGTGAAAGCAAAGGAGCAAAAATTCCTAAATGACTATTTAAAAATCAGAGAAAATGGTAGAAGTGATTGTATTTACCTTAAATAGGTAAGATTAAAACATTTCCCATTGATGGAACTGGAAATTTAAGAATTAAAGTAAATTCAGAGACAAGGAAGTAGAGAAAGTTCTAATTGCACTATGTATCTATGAAATCTATGACATCCACCTAACATGAACATTTTCCTACTGTTGTAGACTGAACTTCTGGAATAAAGATTTGGTCTTATTCATCTTTTGAAGAATGAATGGAAAATGGATCTGAAGGATAAGCTCGGTAAGATGTACTAGGATTTTTTTTCCTGTTCTTTATCTGCCTTATAAACTTTTAGAGTCTCTGTTAACTCATCTGCAAACTATACATCAAGTAAAGTACCACCTCTTATGGATGTTATCAAGATTTAATTAAATAATGTGTGAAAAATGTCTGGCACTCACATACTCAATTAATGCTTTCCTTTTCTCTCCTATATTTCCTGTTTTATCTGGCACATAGCAAAAAATACAGACCATAAGTAGATACCTGGGAAACATGTAACTTATTTTTTCTTGCCATTTCTCTGTCTGTAACACTTTTCTCACTTGTCACACCTAGCATGATAATGGAACAACACCTTCCTCTTCTCTCTCAGAACATTTTCAGGTAAACTTAATTAGACTGAATCTTACAAAGTTGCAAATGTTATTATCCCCACATTGCAGTTAGGGAAACCAAGGCATAGGACGGATCCCTAGCACCTTTAAAGTCAGACAGATATTCACAAGGTGGAACCAAATCGTTTCTGCTTCCAGAAATAACCACTTTTCTCACCTAACTAGATTTATCCAATTCCTAGCTCACATTTTTTTTTCTGCTACCACCACATACATTCATCCACACATGCTTTTCATCCTATCAAATCTTCATTTTGTTTGAGGTAGCTTTGACAAGGTAAAACTATAAGGTCCCAAAGGAAGAGCTTTATGATTCTGAGCTCTACAAAGCACATTGGTTTGCAGCCACCTTTTCAAATTTCTGCAAAGTCAGCAAGGAAGTTCTTAGGGAGAACCAATATTTGATATCAAGTTCCAAAAGATTCTGGAACTGCATCTGAAGATCTTGCGCCATGAAGATAGACGGGGTATTGAAATTAGCCTAATCAGTGCATAAAACTCCCTTCAACTTCTATTTATCAATGGAAAATAAGGAACCAATTCAGGTGCCAAGATGTGAAAGGGCTTAGCTGGCCAACTCAAGGACAGACAGAAGAGAATCCAAAGGCAGCATCCTTCTCAATCAAAAACTTCTTTGGATCCTGTCTTTCAAAGGATGATAATTAATAAATTTTTCTCTTGCACCCTGGTAAATATCAAAATAAGGGTATTTTGCCCACTAAGTCTGAGCTTTCCAATACAATGCAAGTTATAGAGCATTTTCTCTGCAATATCCCAGGTGTCTAGCACAAGATCAGGCACAGCTCAGGGCCGCTGCATTATGCTATAGTCCCAGGCCTTCTTTTTAAAAGTTTTTATTTTGAAACAGGGCGTCACTAGGGAGTCACTAGGTTATCCAGGCTGGAAGTACAGGTGGAATCCTTCTGCTTCCATCTCTGTCTCCATCTCTGCCTCCTGCCTCCATCTCTGCTTTTGAACCCACAAATGTCATCATCAGGGTCCTACCCTCAAGAGCTCTTCCAAACCTATCTGCCTCCCAAAGCCTTACCTCCAAATATCATGAACATATGAACTTGGGGATTAAATTCCCAAAGCCAAAATTTAAGGAGGACACATTAAAAACCATAGCAATGATGTTATTTAATCGTCATTACAACCTAACAAAGGGCTTACAACTCCTTCATTTTATAAATAAGAAACTGAATTTTAGGAAGGTAAAATCCTAAGATAATTTAGTTGCAAGAGATTTCTAAATCAGTGATTTTTTTCCATTGTACTTACAGAGTAGTTTTCATGAAGACCAAGAAATTAATGGATTTTCCTAGTATGCTCCCTGTTCAACACTGCTGTCAGGTAGAAAGTTTGAACTAATTATCATTAATTGGAAGTATAAAATTTTCAAGTTAATGTTCTAGGCATTATTGTAATGGTTTACATGCATTAATATATTTAGTTTTTCAATATCCTTATAAGATTATTAATATTATTGTTCCTATTTTCTGGACAATGGATAAGAAATGTGAGGTACAAATGACTTGCATGAAGTCACAGATCTAATAGGAAGATTCTTCCTATGGGCCCGCATTTCAAACACAGTCTTGTTTTAGCACCCATGCCTTTAGCAACACTTCTGTTTTCTCTCCAAAATCCACTTATATTGAATATTTACTAGAATTAGCCCATGACTCTCAAAGGCTAGCCTGTCTCCAGTACCAGGATGAAGGATATCCCAGAAGCAACTCACCGTGTCCTAGACATTTATCCCCAGCATATTTTTTATTGGTTTGAATGATTTAAATCCTGGCCCTTTCACATCCAGATTAACTGATGACATGGTCATACTCTGGCTCCTTACAGTGATTACAACTTGGAATGTTATTACCTTTCAGATGGTGAACTACGTGTTTTGTTTTGTTTTGTTTTGTTTTTTAGGTAAAATTTACACAGCTGTTGACTGTACCACCTTCTATCATTTCACTGATGAGTCATTATATACTCACATTAAAAGATTCACATTTGAAGGAATTTCAGAGAGTCAGTAATGCAGCTTAGCCTACTGGCACATTACACCGAAAAGTGACTCAGGATGTGAATCAGACAAAAGAGCTAAACTTCCAAAAGTGTAAAGCATGGGATGCATAATCTTCTGGGAAATAAGAAAAGATCAGAGTTGGGCATATAAAGAACTAAAGTGTTCAAGAATCTCTCTTCGATTTCCTTGTTAACTTAATTCTGCACATATTCTACTGTCTTCTCCCCTCAAAGCATAAAAAGAATAATTCTTAAATAAGAGGATGAAATCTAATTTTTCCAGTGACCCATCATGTAAAGTACCATTAATAATATAACTTTATTTTTCAGTTGTCAAATAATATAATGAACAGCTTTTTACATTAAATTCTCAAGAGTGATCTCAGGACTTAAGCAAATTATAACAAAAATATATCCAAAACTTTCTCCTTGCATAGATGTTGCTTTTTGAAATAAAAAGCCCTGGCCAATAGGTTAAAACCTATGCAATTAACATAAAATAGAAGGCCTTCCTAGAACATATCAGGACAGAATTTCTTGATATAGTTTTTGGTTCCAGGGTCAGACATGGAGGAGATTCATCAGTGCATTCCTCTTCATGTTCAGACCTCTGGAACAAGAAATGAACATCCAATGCCCCCGTTGTTCTAGGAATGTAGAAGCCTCACTTTCTCTCTGCTTCCTCCTTCCTTCAATCATCATCACTCCCCATCCCACCAATCCAAAACTATGCAGTGAAATAACAACATTCTAGAAGGACAACAATGATACAGCGCTCACAAAAAGTATCTTCATTCCAGAGACCATGTATGTGGTAGTGAAGTGAACCACAGCTTCAGAAAGTCTGAGGATGGTCACTCAGAAACAAACCTTAAGCCCCTTTCTCCCAGTGAGTCAGTCTACAAACCCAGTCAAATTCTCTTTTGTTGTGTCCACAGATCATACTGATTTCAACCTTAAATAAACACCATATCTGTATGTAAGTAACCATATAAACTTGGAAAAGCCACGTCATTTCTCTGGGTCTTCATTTCTACCTGCTCAATGAGGAGATACTGGATTATTAGACTACACAAATGATGATCTTAGACTTCTGTCTCTCATGTACACTGTGGTTCTAATGACAAGTTGATTGTTTCATTTTTATTGATCCATAGATTGTTATTCATTAATATAATCCAAAAGCACAGAGACTTTTAATTTCTAGCAAAACATGTCTTACACCCCAAAGTGTGCCCATATCAGGGTTCCTATTCCCAGACGTTGATAGGTTTCAGTCAAGACTTTGCCTTTTTTGTTGAGAAATGAATGGGATTCCTTAAAAATAAAGTAATATACTTGGCAAGGTTAGTGGTTTGCAAGGATATGTTAAAGAGACATTAGGGCAGAGGTTCTAAAAGCAAGCTCATAGTTGTCCACAGTTGCCACCAGTCAGCAAGGTACCTCTACTTACAACACAGCGTTACATCCATCCAGCCTGGTGGAAGCAGATGCACACAGTTGTTACCCTGAGAATCAGATCAAGAGCAGTGATAAGTAATATTGACTTGGGTCAGTGCCATCAGTTCTAACTAAAACATAAGCACTGGGTCAATTTAACAAGCACATCGATCAACCCAGCACTATGTCTGCACAGAGGGACTCAATTCTATTGAGAGAAGCTAGAGATTTTTCCTGAAACTTTGCTGAGCTTTACAAGAGATGGTTATGGACAGCAGAGTGATTCAGCCTTGCTGAATGTACAAGTTCATGTTATAATGAATGCAGAACTTTTTTTCCTTTAACATATTCCCAAGGTTGCTTCCATAAGTTTGGAAAAAAATTAGAAGGTTCATTGAGTTAGTATCAAGAATTATAAAATTATTTTAACCCAGCAAAGAGAGCATAGACATGCCCACACTATTCTGTAGTCTGGACTATAGCACTGCAGTGGTCCCTAGTGTGCTTTTTGGCATTCCTTTTTTTTTTTTTTTATTTAAGAGGAAAAAGAGAAAAACACAAAACAAACCAAAGCGGCGTAAGGGTACACGCAATACAGAACTACAAAACAAAACAAAAAACCATAACAGTAAGAAATTACCTGCTAGTAGATTACACACTATTTTCTTGAAAATAGTTCCTCAAATCACAGTATCAAAGAACACAAGGTGGACATTCAAACAGGGAGACTGCAAACAGCTGTGTTCAATGTTCCAAAAACATTGATAAAGTCAGCTATTTAATACCCCCAAACACACTTGCTGTTATATCCGTTAGAGCTCCTTTTCTTTTTTTTTTTTCCCACTCTTTTTTACAACAAAATTTACACATCTTGGATTTTATTACTCCTTAGTGCTTATTACTTTCTTTGGGGGGGGGGGAAGAATACAGTCAAATATGGCAAAACAAAGCTGTCAGTCAATACCAAGGATAGACGTAGCACATGGTGTAGAACAGAGTACAAGTTTATCAACAATGGTTATCAACGTTGTCCCTTGTTTCCTTAAAAAGAATTGTCTATCTTATTAGATATTATAAAGTTGGACAAAACAGTAGAGAACAAGACCAATAAAACTTAGGCATTGTAAACATTACAGGACTTCCAAAGAAGACAATAGTCAAACCAGAATGGGTATCTTAGTGAATCTTATTGTCTTCAAAGTAGTTGCCTATGTCTTCAAACTTGATACTATCATATAGAATGGAACAGAGTCTAATCAGTCAAAACAAGATCGTGGGAGTACTACAGGACTTCAAAACAAGTTAATAGGAAATCGAAAAGAGTTACTATTTATATATCCTAATTTTTTTGAATTTTTTCTTTAATTAAGACAAACATAAGAAATGACTAAATAATTTTTTTGAAACAATAAGGGGGAGATTGAGATAAAACAGGACATAACAATATAACAATAGAGGTCACAGCATGACTGTTTCAATAACCTAGTACTTCACCACCTTATAACCTGACTTAATAGTAGTTACCATAGTGTCTTTTTCCTTGAAATATTTGGGTAAAACTTCATATACTCTAGCTTCAAATATTTTCATATAAAGAAGCCCAGAATAAAGCCTTTCTAATTAATGAGTGAAAACTTTATAAGGCTTCAAGGCCACCTAATGGGGAATCATGATTACCACATATTTTTATATATCTGAATCATTACTTACATTAGGGAAACTATTTGGTATTCACACATGCGAGATTGATTTATTTCACTTATGAGTATGGTCTCAAGCTGTGCCCATTTATTGATAAATATCTCAATGTGATCCTTCTTTATAGCTGAATAATACTCCATTGTATAGAAATACCACAACTTTTTTATCCATTCCTCAGTTGATGGGCACTTGGGTTGTTTCCAAGATCTGGCGATTACAAATTGTGCTGCTATAAACATAGGTGCACATATATCACTGTGGTATGATGCTTTCAGTTCTTCTGGGAATATGCCTAGAAGTGGAATAGCTGGAATAAATGGGATTTCCAGTCCCAACTTTTTGAGAAATCTCCAGACAGATCTCCACAAAGGCTTTACCAGTCTACACTCCCACCAGCAGTGCAGGAGAGTTCCTTTTTCCCCACAGCCTCTCCAGCATTTGTTGTCGGTTTTCTTGATGCTGGCCATTCTTTCAGGAGTGAGATGGTATCTCAGTGTGGTTTTAATTTGCATTTCTCTAATGACCAATGATGATGAGCATTTTTTCATGTATTTATTTGCCATTTGCATTTCTTCATCTGAGAATTGCATATTCATCTCAGATGCCCATTTTTGGATTGGATCTTTGAATTTCGGAGGTCTGAGTTTCTTTAATTCTTTATATGTTTTAGACAAGAGGCCCTTGTCTGAGAGAGAGTTCACTAAAATCTTTTCCCAGTTTGTGGGTTTTCTTTTCACTATGCTGGAGATTTCTTTTGACATGCAGAAACTTTTTAATAAGAAGTGGTCCCAGTTAATGATTCTGGGAAGTATTTCCCGTGCGGTTTGAGTCCTGTTCATGAATTCTTTACCTACTCCTATGTCTCCAAGGTTTCTACCTATTTTGTCTTCCAATAGATTTAGTGTTTCTGTTTTAATATTCAGATCTTTGACCCATTTACATTTTAATTTAGTACATGGTGATAGACATGGGTCTAGCTTTAGTTTTCGGCAAATGGAGAGCCAGTTTTTCCAGCACCATTTATTAAAGAGACTGTCGTTCTTCCAGTGAACCTGCTTGGCTCCTTTATCAAAGATAAGGTGGTTGAGTGTGTTCGTAGTTGTGGTTGTATCTTCTAATCTATTCCACTGATCTTCAGCTCTGTTTTGATTCCAATACCATGTTGATTTTACTACTGTTGCTTTGTAGTATAACTTCAAGTCAGGGATTGTGATGCCTCCTGCTTTGTCTTTGCTGCTTAGAATTGCCTTTGCGATTCTAGGTCTCTTCTGGTTCCAGATGAAATTTAGGAGTGATTTCTCTAGGTCTATAAGGTATGTTGATGGAATTTCTATTGGGATTGCATTGAATCTGTATAACAGTTTTGGGAGAATGGCCATTTTCACAATGTTTGTTCTTCCTATCCATGAGCAAGGGATGTCTTTCCATTTTCTGAGATCATCTTCAATTTCCTTTTTCAGTGTATTATAATTTTCACTGTATAAGTCTTTCACTTCTTTCGTAAGAGTAATTCCTAAATATTTCATTTTTTTGCTTGCTAATGTGAATAGTCCAGTTTCTCTTATTTCCCTCTCTGTAATTTTGTTGTTCGTGTATAGGAATGCTATTGATTTCTGAGTATTGATTTTGTATCCAGCCACATTACTGAATTTATTTATTGTATCTAAGAGTATTTGAATGGAGTTTAGGGGGTCTTCTATGTAGAGTATCATGTCATCTGCAAACAATGATAATTTAACTTCTTCTTTTCCTATCTTTACCCCTTTTATTTCTCTTTCTTGCCTAATTGCTCTGGCTAGTACTTCCAGTACTATATTAAATAGGAGTGGTGATAAAGGACATCCTTGTCTTGTACCCGATTTTAAAGTAAAGGCTTTCAATTTTTGGCCATTTAGTATGATGCTGGCTGTTGGTTTGTCATAAATGGCCTTTATTATATTGAGGTAAAGACCATTTATTCCAATTTTCTGTAAAGTTCTTATCATGAATAAGTGTTGGACCTTATCAAAGGCTTTTTCTGCATCTATAGAGATGATCATGTGATTCTTATTTTTGGCTTTATTGATATGGTGGATTACATTTATTGATTTGCGTATGTTGAACCATCCTTGCATTCCTGGGATGAATCCCACCTGGTCATGGTGTATAATCTTCTTGATGATTTGCTGGATCCTATTTGCCAATATTTTATTGAGGATTTTTGCATCTGTGTTCATTAGGGAGATCGGTCTATAGTTCTCTTTTATAGTTGGGTCTTTCTCAGGTTTTGGTACTAGAGTAATATTTGCTTCCAGGAATGACTTAGGAAGGATTGCTTCCCTTTCAATTTCATTGAATAGTTTGAGGAGTGTCGGCATTAGGTCTTCTTTATATTTCTTGTAGAATTCTGCAGTGAATCCATCTGGGCCTGGGCTCTTCTTGGTGGGCAAGGACCCAATTACATTCTCAATTTCATTAGCAGAGATTGGGTTATTCAACAGTTTTATATCCTCTTGATCTAGCTTTGGTACTTCATATGCTTCTAAGAATCTGTCTATTTCTTCTGTGTTATCAAACTTTTGAGAGTAGAGGTTTTCGAAATAGGTGTTGATGATCCTCTGTATTTCTATTGGGTCTGTAGTGATTTATCCTTTTTCATTTCTTATTGCATGAATTTGAGCTTTTTCTTTCCTTTTTTTAATAAGGTTGGCTAGGGGCTTATCAATTTTATTTATTCTTTCAAAGAACCAACTCTTTGATTCGTTGATTCTTTGGATTGTTTTCTTAGTCTCTATTGCATTGATTTCTGCTCTGATTCTTATAATTTCCTCTCTTCTTTTGGCTTTGGGCTTGACTTGCTCTTCTTTTTCTAGCTGTTTGAGGTGTAGCATCAAGTTATTTACTTGTATTCGTTCTGTTTTCCTGATGTGGGAACTCAGTGCAATAAATTTTCCTCTCAGAACGGCTTTCATTGCATCCCACAGATTCCGGTAAGTTGTATCTGCATTTTCATTTTCTTTTAGGTATTGTTTAATTTCTTCTTTAATTTCTTCTGTGACCCACTGATTACTCAAGAGTGTGTTATTTAGTTTCCATGTGTTTGCGGAATTTTTGCAGTATCCTTTGTCATTAATTTCTAATTTCAGAGCGCTATGATCCGATAATATGCAAGGGATGATTTCAACTCTTTTGCATTTGCTTAAATATGTTCTGTGAGCTAATATATGGTCTATTTTAGAAAATGATCCATGTACTGCTGAGAAGAATGTGTATTCTGATGTTGTTGGGTGGAACATTCTGTATATGTCTATCAAACCCATTTGTTCACAGGTGTGATTCAGTTCTGTTATTTCTTTGCTCATTTTCTGTCTGGTTGATCTGTCCTTTGGTGTCAGTGGTGTATTAAGGTCTCCTGTTACAATTGTGTTACTGATAATTTGAGTTTTCATTTCTGTTAATAATTGTTTTGTATAACTGGGTGCTCTGGAGTTTGGTGCGTATATATTTAAGATAGTTATCTCTTCCTCTTGGAGTTTTCCCCTTAGGAGTATGTAGTGACCTTCTTTGTCCTTTATGGTCATTGTTGGTTTAAAGTTCACGTTGTCTGCAAACAGAATGGCTACTCCTGCCTTTTTTTAGATTCCTGCTGCATGAAGAATTGTTTTCCATCCTTTGACTTTCAGTCTGTGAGTATCTTTCTGGGTTAGATGGGTTTCCTGTAAACAGCATATGGTTGGATTTTGTTTCTTGATCCATTCTGCTAGTCTGTTTCTTTTGATTGGTGCATTGAGACCATTTACATTAATGGTTATTACTGTTAAATGCTGGTTAATTGTAGGAATGTTATCTCTCTGCTGTTGCATCTTTATCTTTCGGTTCTGTTTAATTATTTGCTTTGCTTAGTGGTTTTTTCCTTTGTGTAACTAAACTGTCTTTCAATATTTTTTGCAGGGTTGGTTTGGTGTTCATGAAGTTCTTCAGCTGTTCTTTGTCATGGAAGTATCGTATTGCACCATCTATTTTGAATGATAGTTTTGCAGGATATATCAGTCTTGGTTGGAAATCATTTTGCTTTAGGATCTGGAATACTTCACTCCATGCTCTTCTTGACTTTATCGTTTGTGCTGAGAAGTCTGCTGTGATTCTGATAGGTTTTCCTTTATAAGTGATTTGTCTTTTCTCTCTGACAGCTTTTAATAATCTATTCTTGTGTTGGATTTCTGGGATGGTGACTATTATATGTCTGGGTGTAGTTTTATTTTGGTTATGACTGTTTGGAGTTCTATATGCTTCACTGATCCTGATGTCAGTTTCTGATCTCATGCTTGGGAAATTTTCAGCTATTACTTCTCTAAATATCCTCCTGACATCCTTCATGTTGTCTCCCTCTCTTTCATTAATCCCTATCATTCTTATGTTATTCTTCTTTGCATCGTCTTGCAGTTGTTGAATTGTTGTTTCCTGGTTCCTTGTTATTTTCAAAAGATCTTTCCTTTCCTGTTCACTAGCTGCAATCCTGTCTTCAAGGTTTGAAATTCTATCTTCACTTTCATTAAGGCGGTTTTTACAACTTTCAGTGGAGTTTTTTATTTCCTGTATATCTCTGTGCATCTGCATTATGTATTCTGTTTGTTTCTTATATTGCTCGTCTAGGGATTCTATCTTTTTGTTTAGTTCCTCCAATTTTTTATCTGTGTTTTCTTTAGATATATTTAGAATCTCTTTCATTTCTTTTATCATTTCTTCTTTTATCTGGGAGATTATTTCGAGTTTGAATTTCTTTAAAGCTTCCTGGAGTTGCTTGTCAATTTCAGTGGCTATTGTGTCCGATATATGAGGTGGATGGGATATATTTTCTTCTATATACATCGCTCCTAGGGTTTCTTGAGATGGGCTGGAGGTTTGAGGTTGTAATTTGGTCTTTCGTTTTGTCATTTTCCTATATTTCTGTGTTTCAAGTGTTACTTGAAAGCTTCCTCAGGATCTGTTGAAAATCCCCTTCTATGTTTGGAGCTACTGGGACTCTGGCGCCGCGCTACTCCAAGCCATTAGGCCTACAGAACCAGTGGCCCTCCTCTGCCTGCTCAGAACTCCGCAGTTCCAGACAAGCTGGGCCTCAGGGACACTGTGCGCCCACCTGCCCCTTGGAAGCTCCACAGTTCTTCAATCGCAGCCGGGTTAGGGTACTCACCACAGGCCGCAGTGCTTCAGGAACCTGTGGACCCTCCCTTGTTGCAGAGATATCCACAGTCCTCCAGACACGCAGAGAGGCCAGTGAGGGCACCCCAGATCTGCCCAGCTCCTCCTCTGCAGACCTGTGGCCAGGCGCGGCAGCTAAACAGGCTGGGCTAGGCTGGTAGTGTGGGCCAGCCCACCTATCGGGAGCTCAGCGGGTCTCCAAATGAAGCCGGGAATGGGGAGGCTGATGTGGAAGCCTTAAACCCACCTCTCTCCTTCACTGCACCTGGAAGCCTGAGGGAACTCCAGCAGTCTGGGCGCAGAAATCCAGAGTCCTCCAGACACGCAGAGAGGCCAGTGAGGGCACCCCAGATCTGTCTAGCTCCTCCTCTGCAGACCTGTGGCCAGGCGCGGCAGCTAAACAGGCTGGGCTAGGCTGGTAGTGTGGGCCAGCCCACCTATCGGGAGCTCAGCGGGTCTCCAAATGAAGCCGGGAATGGGGAGGCTGATGTGGAAGCCTTAAACCCACCTCTCTCCTTCACTGCACCTGGAAGCCTGAGGGAACTCCAGCAGTCTGGGCGCAGAAATCCAGAGTCCTCCAGACACGCAGAGAGGCCAGTGAGGGCACCCCAGATCTGCCCAGCTCCTCCTCTGCAGACCTATGGCCAGGCGCAGCTGCTAAACAGGCTGGGCTAGGCTGGTTGTGTGGGCCAGCCCACCTATCGGGAGCTCAGCAGGTCTCCAAATGAAGCCTGGAATGGGGAGGCTAATGTGGAAGCCTCAAACCTACCTCTCGCCTTCACTGCACCTGGAAGCCTGAGGGAACTCCAGCAGTCTGGGCGCAGAAATCCAGAGTCCTCCAGACACGCAGAGAGGCCAGTGAGGGCACCCCAGATCTGCCCAGCTCCTCCTCTGCAGACCTGTGGCCAGGCGCGGCAGCTAAACAGGCTGGGCTAGGCTGGTAGTGTGGGCCAGCCCACCTATTGGGAGCTCAGCAGGTCTCCAAATGAAGCCGGGAATGGGGAGGCTGATGTGGAAGCCTTAAACCCACCTCTCTCCTTCACTGCACCTGGAAGCCTGAGGGAACTCCAGCAGTCTGGGCGCAGAAATCCAGAGTCCTCCAGACACGCAGAGAGGCCAGTGAGGGCACCCCAGATCTGTCCAGCTCCTCCTCTGCAGACCTGTGGCCAGGCACGGCAGCTAAACAGGCTGGGCTAGGCTGGTAGTGTGGGCCAGCCCACCTATTGGGAGCTCAGCAGGTCTCCAAATGAAGCCGGGAATGGGGAGGCTGATGTGGAAGCCTTAAACCCACCTCTCTCCTTCACTGCACCTGGAAGCCTGAGGGAACTCCAGCAGTCTGGGCGCAGAAATCCAGAGTCCTCCAGACACGCAGAGAGGCCAGTGAGGGCACCCCAGATCTGTCCAGCTCCTCCTCTGCAGACCTGTGGCCAGGCGCGGCCTTTGGCATTCCTTTTAATTTGCCTCAAGTTGTAATGAGATAGCCACAGTTTATAATACAGTAAATGTATTATTAAATGCAGATGATATGCTACTTCCAGAATATGAGCCAAAACTCTAGGTTGAAACTACATCATACCGTGACTTCCTTGAACACAGGTTTGTTTGAGGAAATAAAATCCATAGTTAAATGCTCACTTTAGAGGTTTTTGCTATTATCTGGTATTGATTGGAAATTTTAGCATTTAGAGCACCTTTTATGCACTGATTTATTTAATCAATATTTGCTGAGTGTCTACTGTGTTTTAGGCTTTTTATGAGGTCCTAGTGTATGTAATAATATATGCCTATATGAGTCTTATATTCCAAAAGATAGAGAGGCAGTAAACAGATATAAATAAATAAAAGGTATATCTCAGAATAACTTCTGTACAGGATGTGTATCAGTTGTGCTTATTAGAGGAACAGATTTAATAAAAGATATACAACTATATAAGACTTTACATGATTGTCTTACAATGACTGCCCGCAGAGTCAGGAGTGGAAGAGCACAAAAGTTCTATCTATGCACTAGGGAGCTAAAGGATCCAGCCAAAGGCCTGGAGTTCACTGTAGCATCCCATTGTGAGTCTGAATCAAGAGGCCAAAGCATCTCCAATAGAACACTGAAGGGTCTGCACTAGAAGTCAGGAGATGAGATGACAGCCAAGGTGAAGTCAAAGACTGGAGCCAAGGACTGGAGCTCCTCTGACGATAGCCAAAGTGGAGGCAAAGACTGCAGTGATCCTTCCTTTCTCGTTTCCCTTTTATACCATTCTGGGGACAGTCTTCCTTATGGTGGGTCTTCTGCAGCCAGAACTATGCTGAGTCATTGTAGTTGGACATTTCTTACTCAAGTTGACAACTTCAATCAACTATCGCAAGAAGTAAGCAAGGAGATGTTGTAGAAATAATGGGAGAAGCACAGCATTTCTGGAAAGGCATCAGGGGTCCATCAGGTCAATGCTGCCAAATAATCAGTAAATAGAAAGATTGCCTAATTACGCAAAGTAAAATACAAGGCTGCCAATATAAATTAGAAGAAGGAGGAAATGATCTAAAGAAACTAGGGCAATATTACTAGCTTCCTCATCTGAACAATCGAGGACCTAGTACTGGTAGAAGCTAGTTCTGATTATCACCAGGCCTGGGATCAGGCCTGGGATACAGTCGACTATGTAGGAGAGGCAACATGATAGCTATAGCTGTGAATCAAAAAACTTAGACTTAATTATTGACTTTGCCAATTATTAACTGTGTGATTTTCTGCAAGTCATCTGCTCTGATTTTAGTTATTTCTATCATGGTGTTAATGAGCAGCAAATAAATATGAAATTACACGCAAATGTTAATTGTGCTATTATTAGACAACTCTAGGAAGTTCACATCCTCTCTAACACGCTCAAGATGCCTATTTGGAGGACCTTACCTTGATTTTTTCCTTCTGGGCTTCTAAGTAAAATGCCCTGACTGTAAACTTTGTTTTCTGGTAAACTAAGACCTTTAATATATACTGTGTGCAAACTTCAGTTTGAGAGCAAGACAAGCATCCTAAGTGCTCTGCCCACTAAGAGTTGGAAATATGTTTATTAGTCAGTTTGAGGTCTCAGTAGTGACTTCCTTTCAGTGTTCAAGTTACATAAGGAAATAATCAGTAAATAGAAAGATTGCCTAATTATGCAAAGTAAAACACAATCTGCCATAGAAAGGAGAATCATGCCGAGAGGCTTGCTGAACAGATTCTGCCTCCAATTAAGCTCCGATTACAAAGCTATTCTTTGGTTTAAAATCCATTCTCGAGAATGACTTAGATTTCAAGGGACATGGTCAACATGATAATAATAATGATATCATGCTGTTTCTTCCATTTCTTCTCCTAAAGAGCACAAAGTACCGCCACCACATTTTCTTGGCTTTTATTCTCAAACTCAGTTTTGAGGATGAGGAGAAGAGGTTCTTTACTAAATCTCTAGACAGAAACAGTGGGGGAAAATCTTAAAGGGTTTACTGGGGAGCTAGAATAAGAAACTAAGCCAGATTATAGATAGTTTTTCACCAGTTTTACTGATTGGCATCAATGAGTACCAATGAAAGTCATCAATAACAGAGAAGTTGATCTGACCTCTTACACAACAAAGATGTCAGTGGATAAAGAGTGCTGAAATAAGGCACTGAGCAAGCACAAAAATTAGTTAATTTGGGCAATCTAAGAGCTATCTCATGAATGTTATCATTATGCTTTGGCATTTAAAAGAAGACAAAAGATATATAGTATATTATAAACTTGAAAGCCACCATGAAAAAAAATGTTGCCTACCTTGAAATAAAAAATTTTAAAAAGAAGAGCTGAGAATGTACCTCAGTGACAAAGCCCTGCATCCATTCTCTACTACCACACAACAAAAAATATTGCCAATTAAATTTTGACACACCACTGATTATAAGATATATGTTGACTTTAACAATGTTAAAGCGTGAGAAAGCAATGTGTTTAGAATCATTGAGTTATAGGGTATTGACTGATTAGTTATGTTTAACACGTCCCTAAAAAGGCACATGGGAGGCAGGGAAATCTCAGAAAATGTGTAACTAATTGGATAACAAAGTTTACCTGTCTGCTCTATGAAGAAAAAAACAAGGACTTTTCAGAAAAACAGAAGTTTGAGAAAGGATAAAAAAGAAGCCTGCAAAATAACACGCAGTGTAAATAAGGAACACAACACAGACCGCCTCACTGAATCCTGGAAAGTCAGAGTTAGTGGAAGTTCTCATAAGTTTAGAGAAAGAATTTTCACAATAAGCGAAAGGATGTGTTATTCCACCCAGCAGGGAGCCCACATAAGGAACTCATTATTTCAGGAGCTAGCACAGACTAAAAAAGGAAATTTGGCACAAAAAGGATCTTAGATAAATTCATGGATGATAGAAAACTAATGGGGTCCATCCTCTTTACACTTAAACACTCTTATTAAGTCATCACATCAGCTTTTTCCTTCTGTGCTAAATAATAGTACTTCCTCTAGCTTTCCCTAAAAGTTCCCATTTTCCAGTCCTTCAATTTTATCTGTCCTATAAAAAGATAAGTAGTACCTGTTTTTTCGCTTTTTAATGAGTCCTTGAAAATATTATCATGGAAAATTCTTATCTAACCAAATTCCAAGTCACTGTCAGAGCTTAGAGTCACTGAGGGCATGAACATCAGTCATTCTTTGAAATACTATAAGCATCCAGCACAGTGCCTGTGAGGATGATGAATGAATGACTGAATATGTTAAACTTCAGTATCTGGAACTCTTACTGGGGCCCAAGTTGCCTAGGTAACCCTGTGCTGTGTGTGGCTTTTTTTATTGTGTGTTGAGAGCAGAGTCTGAGGAGGGGATGGTAAGATAAATGTTGGTTTGAACAAAGATCTGGGACTGTTGCTAAAACCCCTGAATCCCCAAGTTAAATTATAACCTCTGTCACTATGGATCTTAAGGGATCCCTAAAACCCAGGATAAAAGAACAGATTAGAAAGATAGGTAAAAAGGTTAAGCAAACAATCCAAGCTTTTGGTGTGTGTGTGTGTGTGTGTGTGTGTGTGTGTTTTGGTTTGGGAAGGGGTAAGAGAGATGCTTTTTCCTTCTAGAAAAAGTTCCCTAGGAAAGTGATTCTTTGCATGATACGATTCTTCATCTCCAAGGGCTCAATAGACACCCTCCCAGATACGAGGCAACTCAGTTGTCTTCACAGCCAGCAGTCTCGATTTAGAAAGAACAACTTCAACATTATGAACTACATATTCCATGGGGTGAGAAAGGCGTAAGTGTATCAGGAGTGGTCTAAGCTGTCAAAGGGTTAACAATGCCCAGAGAAAATAGACACAGATGATGTGCTTTGCTTCGCCTTACAGTAAAGAGGGTTCCTGCTCTACTGATGAAATTTCTCTTAGTTAAAAAGGTAATCGCTAACTGTAAGTCATCTTTGGTTATCTGGACTAAAGTCACTCAACAAATGTGACTCTGTAGCAGCAGAGGCCAGAAGGGGTCTCAGTGATGTCGTTTAGGAAACACGTAGGAAAACAAGAAGAGTTAATGTGAACTCAAGAGTCACATCCCTCCTTACTCAGCAGTCCAGATTCTTGCTGATGGGGAAACACTAAGGCAAACAATTCTCTCTCTTTATGTACATGTATACGTGTATGTGCATTATTTGTTTCTTCATAGCAGTTTTGGAACATCCTTTTGAGACAAGTTTTACAACCTGGCTTTGACAACAAAAGCTCCTTTGTGAACATTGCCTTCTCCTCAGTGACCTGAGTTAGCACTCAGCATTGGGCTCCTTATACAATGTAATTATGGAAATGACTAACGCAAGACTGAAATTCTTTATGGCTGGTAATCAGTATCTTGTTACATAGGATTTATAAAAACAAGAGGGGCCCTGGCCTTGAGCCTGATGTGGACATTTTAGATGATTTCATTTCTTCCTTGTTAAGGAGTTGGGGAATTCATCTTATCTTGCATTATTTATTGACTTTCCTTTCCTTCTCCATTATTTGTTAAGTATTAAATATAGATGGATACCGCTTCAGTGCCTTTTGCGACAGGTGTGCCTGTGTGTGTGTACCTGTGTCCCCGTGTCTCAGTGAAGTGTCTACATGACAGCATGGTTAGTCCTACTTGCAACAACACAAGGGAAAAATTCTAGTCCCACACCAAAAAACATGTTTTTTCATTGCTTCTAAACTCTCATTCCATCTGCTGTGTGCCTGAAGGGTTTGTGTTCTTCAGGAAACACCTCCGCTGTTTGCACACGCCACATTTGTGTTTCTTGAGCCTTCCCACTCAATAACTACCACTTATTCTCACAGAAATTTTGCCTCCACTATTCTTCATTGAACATTCTAGTTTCTGAAGCATCTGTGTCTCTAAAGGGCAATGACAGATGACCTGGTCTTGAGCTTCTGGACAAGGGATTGGTCTTCTTCTAGGATAGGAGGTGGCTGAAGCTCAGTGTTCTGAACCAAAGCCTGAAACTATTTATGATGTATAGCTTTACAGGACACCTTTCACATTTAGTTTGGAGAATGGGGAAAAGAGAGGATTGCAGTGACCTGCTGGGATCCAGGTGCTGCCTACTTACTCAGACCATTTCTGTAGGGACAAAAACAAACTTCCTACTCTGTGCAAAGGACTGTGTGCCTTTCAAGAGACCTTACCTATCTGTGTCTACAGGATTACAACATGGCATTTTCAGCTTCTGGTTTTTACCTCAGTATATTGTCACTTTCCTGTAAAAGATGAAGAAACTAAAATGCAGAGAATTTACATGACTGGTCATAGAGCAATCCTGAAGAACAGTGGTAGAGTGTGGGTTAAGTCTCAATCAAATATAGCATATCAAGTGATGCCTAAGGATATTGTTTCCAGAGGCCAATACCCTCAGAGATCACAGCTACCTGTTATTAACCTGGGCATTGATGAGGACTGGGGGCCTCAGTTACCTAATACTAGTGACACTAGTGACTACTGTCAAGAAGGAGGGTAGTTTCTTCCTCCTAGAGGCGGATGAAATGATTGAATGTGATAATAGATGTTAAGCTTTAAGCAGAGTTTCTGGTACACAGCAAAGTTATAATATTGAATTGATAATTTATTGTTATTTCACATTGTTATTTTCAAAGAGAATCTTTGAAAGTTTCAAAAGGTCCCAGGTACCACAAGTTTCATTTCTGTAAAGTAGTAGAGTTTACAGACTACCCAGAAGGAAATGAAAAGTCATTTTTATATGATAAATAAGCTCAATATTTTTTATTAAAATTTTTATTAAAAAGGTAATAGAAAAATCACCAAATCAATTTTTACCTAGGGCAGGAAAAAATTAAAGAAATATCTTTAATTATATTTGTAAGCCTCTAAATTTTAAAGGTTATTGGGGTCTAGCCTTCCTTGCATAACCTTACAAAATTAACAAACCACAGTGTTATTCTGTGGTTCCAGAAGTAACAATTCAAGCATTTTCCGCTGCTTTATAAAGTTTTCTTCCTCTGGTTTCCTCAATGCAATATTTAACCTTAACATCACTATTAACCTTGTCATCACCATCTTCAGGGAAAGTCGAAAGAAGTTTCTAGGAAAACAAAAACCAAATGAATCATCTCTTAGCTTTAAATCATACATTAGTTAAGTTTGCTTCATAACCAAATGCCCTAAAATTTAAGAGATTTGGAAACAGAACTGTGTAAACATTTAACCCATGAGTCTGCTAAATTGTTATTTTACTGTAAGCGGAGATGGCTCAGTTTATCTCAACCATGATTGGCACATGATTCAAGTGGGTGATCCGTTAACATTTGTCAGTTCTCCCAGTTCCTGAGAGAGACAAATTAAAAGTTCACTTAATGTTTTTTGAAAGAATGAGTAGGTGAAGTTTTTAACACTTTGCTCTTTTTCAACACTGTGTGCCTCCGGGATCTTGCTTGAAGAATTGGAAAGTAATACATTTATTTCCCCAGCAAATTCTCAGTACTTTTTATCTCTGAAGTTGGTCCAGTACATCCTATCCTCCAGTCAGACACATACACCCAGATCTGCTGTCCCTAAATGCTGCACCAATTAAATCACATGTCTTCTCCCAAACTATCCTTCTGCTTCTTTTACAACTCCTGTTCTCTCAGTGCTCTGAGAAAAAGAGACTCTTTCCTTTGGATGAGAGAAATTACAAAGTTACATCACAAGGGCATGAATAATGGAGGGAGAGCTTTTTTTAATGATCAATCTCAAGCCACAAAATGTACCATATTATCCTGATCACTAGCTAGAATAGAAATGCTGCTGTTGAAGAGAGAGGGGCACCTTTTTTCCTAATACTCTTCTTTCTATTAAAAAATGCTCCTGGGTGTCAGTAATTCTCAACTTAAAATAGATGCCACATCCTCAGTCAAACAGCCTTTGAAGCTCTTTAGAATGCATTCATCACAGACTGGAGAAGTGACAAACATCCAGAGAGGAACAGACAGACTCCAAAGAGGAAATCTCAAGACCAAAATGTCATCTGTCTCTTTCGACAGATGATGCCATGCGTGTTGGGAAGGGAGACATCAGCTAGAGAAGATGACCCAGTGGAGAAGGCAGCTGGTGGTCACCACTCACTGCTCTGGAAGAAAGCAAGTAGGAAATCAGGAGTCTTGAATGAGTGTGAGTAATTAGAGATCCCTATTTTGTGAAAATTTGCTTTAAATGACATCCATTAGAGTAAATCATGGACTGAACATGACTGGTGGTGGGACTGGTAATCTATTTAACTGAATGGAGCCAGAAATAATGTCAGCTTTCCTTACCAGAACCCGAAAGTAGCTGGACCATTAGCAGGCATCTACAATCCCAGTGTGGGTAGAGGAAGACAGATTACATAGAGGTGGGGAGGGACCACACTCCGATTACCTGTGTGTTTCAGGTTCTGAGAGACATTCACACTCCTACCGTATTTCCCAGACTGGGACACATCGCTCTGTGCTTTCAACTTCTGCAGAGGCCGATAACTCCCATGGCCAGGCCAGTTCGATAGTTCATACTCTATTTCTATTGATAAGACTTGACCTGAGCCTCTTGCTTCAAATCTAACTCCCTCCTGTCAGCTCCACCCTCTTTCTAAAATACAACTGCAGCCATGTCATTGTCACCCTGTTTTCTTATGGGTTTCACATAGTTCTCTGAATCAAATTCAGATGTTCTGTCTGTATTGTCCCTGATGTCTTTGTTCTCCCTACCTCCACGCATCTCTCTTCCTCCTACCCCACCCCTCCACACACACCTTTGAAACAGTTCTTGTAAGCTACTCATGGTTCCTTGAAATGCTGCTTTAGATTTCCAAGTCCTTGCACATATTGTTCCTTCTTCCAGGAAAATGCTTTCTCCTCCCCCACGTCATCTAAGAGTTACTCATCCTTCTAAATTCAGCTCGAGCATCACCTCTTCCAAGAAACCTTTCTCAAGCTTCCTAATCCAATATAAAGTGCTCCTCCTCTGTGCTCTTCCTACGGCCTTGCTGCCTCTTACGGTCTCGTCACATTGTGCTGAAATGAGTGCTCAGTTAGCCTGGCTCTCCTGCCACCCTGTAGGACTGTGTTTAATCCAACTCTCCCAGTGCTGAGCACAAATTGAAAGCCAGCTAAGGGCCTTTTAATGAATGAATGGTGCATGACTGCATACATGAAGTTATCTGCTCTTGTTTCTTTCTTGACACTGTGATTCAGTGCACTCGGAGTGCTACAAAGCAACTTATTGCCACCAGAAGTTTCCCACCAGTCTCTGTATTCCTTAGATTTATCCGGTACAGTCAGCTTCCCACTTAGAAGCAGTAAGACCAGATCTGCCCTTGACAAGTAAATCATAAACTTTCTCCCAAATTACTGCTTACTTCTTTCCCTTTAAAACTCTGTCTTTGGATGCTTTAAGTGAGAAGAAATTGACATATAACATCATTTACAACCATGTGGAAACAGCTGGAAATGATAATTCCTTTTTTATGTTTTATAATTTTATAAGAAAATGATAAATTCCTTATAATTTTATAAGTTTTAGAAATTTTAAAGTTCGCTGTTTATGTTTATGTTTGTTTATGTTTAACAACCAACAGGAGGCAGACCACAGAGATTCTCTTTCCATGTAGGCTTTGCAAATTTACAAAATCATATAAGCAATAAATAGTGGAACATCAACTAACATTCCTTTTTTCATTTTTTGATTTCATTTTTCAAAAGTTTATGTTTAGATGGAAAAGATAAATCTTATGCCTAAAAGCAAAACTTTACTAGTTGTGGATATGGAGCACAGACTAAAGGATCCTCTATATCCTCAGTGGATTTGGGGTCTCTCTTCACACACAAATGGGTAACAAGGGCTGTTTAGAGACAACATAGGAACAAACTGTAGGTTCTTTCATTTCATACCCAGTCACAGTTATTCTATAAGCAATGTCTATGAAGCACAGAAGGTTGAAAATTCTTTGCAGAATATGTTGATAAACATCTTGACTGGTACACTAAGGATCTCAATATGCTCATCACAATCAACTTCTGCTTACAGAGACTACTCTCAGCACCTGCCTCCAAGTGTATGACACAGTGGCCTTGCCTGGTAGATCTGCCTGTGGACCACACTGCCCCAGAGGGCAACTGTGTGTGCAACCTTATCTGGAATATAGAGTAACCATGTGCATGGTGGAGGTCAGAGAGCAGAAACAGTCCGGCCTCTAAGAAAACACATTCCAAGAAGCTCTGAACTGTAATCATTTGCCCTGTGCCAAAAGTATATGGCAGCCTAGATCATCACCCATGTCTTGAAAGATTATGAGCCCCTTGGGAGTGGGTAACGTGGTGGATCCTCCAGCACCCACACCACAACCTTCCCACCATTTTTTACCACCTCGGTCATTATCTGAAGCTGCATTCAGCATCTCTAGTGATTTACTTATCCCTTACCTTGCTCACTCCTTCCTTCATGTGTCCTTTTCATTCTGGAAAGGAATTTGAGCCATTTCTATGAACTATTTTTCTAAAAATTGAAGTGGGATGATTTTCTAATTCTGGGATCTGATACCATTATAGGTTAGTATTACCTCCCTGAATGAAAAGGTAGAGCTTACTCTAGCAGATCCTGTGTTAATTATTCATGTATTTTCTTGCTTATAGTTTCCCTAGACTTGTTTGTAGATTACATTCTCAGGAAAGCAGACTTTGAGATGGAGTTTAGTATGCAGAATGGTTATGAGGAAGTGACTTTGAACAACACCAGTGAAAATGAGGGAAGCCAGTGAGGTTGGGAAGAGGGCAAATTGAACCACGATGGTGGCCTGAAAAGCCTCAGCCTATACCGTAGTGCAGCTCTGATCAGTGTTTTACCTTGTGCTCAAACAGCTGAGCCTCCAGGTCATTTCTGTTATCAGTCATTAGAGGTAAAACTCCTCCAGAAGAGCACTGCCATGAGCAGGGCAGCTTTCTGCAGTTTGGGCCTTCTCTGAAGAGGCAATACAATCTCTTGTGAACACTCCTGGGGCAATTCACTCCTCAAAGGAAATCTGGAGGGCACAGGTCTTCATTCAGTATAACACTGCCTGGCATCATTTGGTTCAACTTTTGCACGTATCTTTGTGAAACAGCTTTTCTAGTTCAGTTGGCTTCTCTTTCTCTGGAAAATATAAAAGGGAAGCTTAGTGGCAGGTCCAAAACCAGAGCAAGGTAAGACAATTAAGGCATAAAATTTAAGGAGGTGCTTGTACAACTACTTCCCTAAAATGTATATACTTGGTGCGCATTCTCTACAGTTGTTATGGATTTTGAAGTTATAACACACAGGTCATGAAATCAAACCTAAGGGGTACACATTGAGGTAGGAGTGTGTGCGTGTGTGTGTGTGTGTGTGTGTGTGTGTGTGTGTGTGTGTGTGTAAAAGCTAGAGTGTGTGGCTGGCTGGCTGGCTGGTCAATTAAGTAATTCTAAGTTTAGCCTGTTGAGGAACTTTCCAAAAGCATCTGCATCATTTTACATTCTTCGACACAAGGTGAAAGATTCCAGGTCTTCTGTATCCTTTCCCACACTTGCTATTGTCTATCTTCCTCCTCCTCTTCCTCATCATTATCATCATCAACATCCCATTATGGTTTTCATTTGGTATTTCTCTAATGACTCAATAGGTTGAGCATCATTTCATATGTTTACTGGCCATTTGTTTCTATTAAAATTCTTTGCTTATTTTTAAATCATATTAGTTGCCTTTTTAACTGGTGAATTATAAAAGCTCTGTGCCTTTTTCTGTACACTAGATCTTTATCAGGTACATGGTTTACAATACTTTTCTCCGACTGTGGCTGTCTTTTCATTTTGTTCACAATGTCTTTTCAAAGTTTTTAGTTTTGGTGAACTCTCATTTGTCTACTACCTTTTTTCAAGCTTTTGCTCTGATGTCATCACTAAAAAACCACTGCTAATTCCAAAGTCTTGACATTTTATTATCCACCTTTCCTTCTAAGATTTTCACAGTTTTAGTTCATGCATTGAAGTATTTCTTCCACTTTGAGATATTTTTTGTGTTGAGGTAATGCTGGCTTTATAGAGTGAGCCAGGAAATATCCCTTCCTCTCTTATCTAGTTTTTGAAGAAGTTGTGAAGGTTTGAAGTTAATTCTTCTTTAAACATTTGTTAGAATCCACCAGCAAAGCCATGTTATTTTTAGCTTTTGCATAGACATTTTAAAAACCCATTCATATTTTCTTTTTTATTACTGCACGTTTTCAGTGCGTGATGTTTACATTCATCTAATGAGTAAATATATGTACTTCACGTATCGTGAGTCTTTTTATTCCCCTTCCTTAGTTTGCATCTATCTAAAACCTTACTCATTTCATCAGGTTATGTTCTACTTATTTTTAGTCCAGTTTTACTTCCAGAGTTAGTGATGATTCTTGTATTGTACTGGACTTGTATTTAATCTGTCATCTCCCTTCTTCATTTAATCAGGCTAATGAAAAAATTATCTATTTTATCTTTTGAAGAACAAACTTTCTATTTTCTCTTTTGTTTCATTTTTCTACTCTATTCTTTGCTATTTCATTTGCTTCTGTTTAATTTTGCTCTTTCTCTAGCATTTAAGGACATAAAGTTAGTCTATTTAATATCTTTATTTTCAATACAGGGCTTTAGGATTAAAGTTTCCTTGTAATCTCTGTTTTGGATGCATCTCGAAGTGTTGGTATGTTGTGTTTTTGTCTCTTCTTGTTTTCTTCGGCTCGTGGTTAACAGTATGTTTATTTAATTTCTGCCTATTTGAGAATTTCCCCATTTTACTTGTGTTACTGATTTTTAAATTTCATTCTACTGTAGTTGAAGACGTACTTTGCTTTATTTCCATCTTTTTAAATTCACTGAGTCTTGCTTTCTGTTCTAACATATGCTCTATCCTGGAGAATGCTCAGGTGCATTAAAGAAGAATGTAAATTTTACTGTTGTTGAATGGATGGTACATATTGTTTAGGTCTAGCTGGAATATAGTCTTATTCAAGTCTCCTGCTCCTTTGCTGAACTTGCACATAATTATTTTAGTTATTATTAAAATTAAGGTATTAAAACCTCCAGTTATTATTGTTGAATGGTCCATTTCTGTCTTCAGTTTTGTCAGTTGTTGCTTCATGTATTCTGGCACTCTGCTGTTAGGTTCATAGATGTTTATAATTGCTTTTAGGCTCATGCATTTCTATAACTGTTTTGTTTTCCTGGTGGATTATATATATTCTATTGTTAAGAAGGCATTAACTTCCAGGGTCATGCAAGTGCACAGCTGGCATTTGCATGATTTTGAGAGCAAACGTTTCCCTAAATGTTACACCCCAGGCACCTTACCACCTCATTTCAGTCTTGGCAATTATTGCAGTAACTAACATTGATCTGACAACCACAACTAATACTACTCATTTCTCTACCTATTCTAGATTCCTTTCTTCTTCAGGTACTTTCTCTGCTTTTCCCAGCAGCTTACTTAATGTGACATAGATTTTCATCCCTGAGTGGTTTGAATTCCTTATCACATTCCCATCTCATTCTATGTTTTCTACATTTGTCCATGTACTGTCACAGCTAGGTAACAGAACTAAAAAGATCTCTTATAGGTCACTTGAATGCCAAATAGTCATAGTAACTTTTCTCTTGGATAAGAGTCAATTATACCTTCAATGGCAATGCTTCTGTTTGCCTTTTGCTAGCTAGACACAAAGAACTTGAAGTCCCCAGATGATAGCCATAATTTATAAATAGAACTTTTGCTGTATCATTGGTTGAAAGTATTTCTCATTGTAGAACAAAGATCTCTGAACCAGCAGATACCAGAAGCACAAAATCAAATGGGTCAGTGGGAATGATGACAACTGGGAAACTCCTGCTTCTGCTTCTTTATTTTCAGACTCATATGTTCTTACAAATGGGGTCAGAACACCATATGAGGGTCTTGATCACTGTATAATGGGTTACCCTGCTCTTTTGAGACAAGATAAGCTTTTATGCCAATGGACCAACTTGAAACCTTTAACAGTGATGTTGACTAAAGTCCTGTTACAACAGTTTCTTCACGGATAGAATAAGCAAAATATAGTCATCTTTACATGAAGTGTCCAGCTGGTTTTCTTAAGAGATAGTGCCATTCTGGGGTCTAACCATTGGTTTTCCTTGTGTGCAGTTTAGATTTTCAGTGCTAGCAGTAGCTAGATCAGTCTTGACAAGTAGGATTCTGTACATAATATTTCAGGCCCATACATGGCCTTCATCTCTGCCACCATGATCTTTTCATTGTGTGACCATAGAGCAGAAATGGTTGACACTGATAGCCCAAGTTATCTTTGTCTACTTAGCTATTAAGAGTCTATTGAATGAGTGCTCTCCATGGATATTAATGTGTGATAAAACTTCGATGTTTATTTATATATTTCAACCGCATATTGTTTTGCTTTCCATTTAGAGATTTTTTTTTCTTTCAGACACCTAATAAGTCATCCATGTCATTCTTCTGTTACAGGCAACTGAGTTAGGTAGAAGTACTATAGGCAGTCAGACAGGGCTAGGTCCTCAAAGGAGCCAGTGCAGAAGCCCAGGTACCTTGCAACTGTGGGGGAGACAGACAGACAGACACCTCCTGCTATGGGCCAGGCCTCAAGGCAAAATATCAAACAGATGTACTCACATCATAAGGACTGATACTCTAAATAGATCTCTATCACCTTGAGAGAGTCAGGAGTCACCATCCCAAGGCCCTACGGGAAAAGTCACTGCTCTTTAAGCATGCCGCTTGCTACATGACTTGTTTCCCCATTTGTCCCCAATTTAATTAGTTTTACTTGAGCAGTTAATCTTATTGGTTAACCACAGTTCTGACCCACAGTATGCCCACCTTGTGAGTTCCCAGGATTTCCATACCTTGGAAATACCCATTTCCATACCCATCTCACCTCATGGTTTTACTCTAATAAAAGTCCCTAAAAAGACAGTCTTTGACAGCCCCCTCAGGACCCCTTCTGTCTCTCTCAGACAGGAGCTTTCTTTCTCTCAATAAATATATTCTACTCCTAACCTCCATTGTTCCTAAAATTCATTCTTCAGTTTTAGAGAACACAAACTCATACAGAACATATAGTAGTTTGGGAGTTTCATTCCCCTATATCACTTCTGTCCAGGAATCCACATAACTTCTAACCTTGGGCCAACACCATGTATTTTCCTGTGTCACACAGAGCTCTGTCACTGCAGAAGAGTTTTCTTACCACAGTCTTTCAAGTCTAACACTAAATGACCACGCACTGCACTATTAACCATTTTCAGCATATACCCACACAAAGAGCTAACCTATCCTTAAACCAAGATTAAGTATTTTCTTCTCCCTAATTATTAGGAAATATCCTAGGCTACATGTGTGGACTGAGAGACAGCTCTACTGCAACAGTGGTAGGTGTCAGGGGATTTGACTGCTTTACCATGCTGCCTACATGTGC
Source organism: Cavia porcellus (assembly GCF_034190915.1). Classification (NCBI taxonomy): domain Eukaryota; kingdom Metazoa; phylum Chordata; class Mammalia; order Rodentia; family Caviidae; genus Cavia; species Cavia porcellus. The sequence continues at coordinate 8,767,773 of NW_026947512.1, read as the reverse complement.
CTTTTGCCCTTCTTTTACTTGGTCACAGACCTTCCAAATCTACTTATATTTTATAATTAATTACTATTTGGGCCACCCAACATTACATTTTGCTAGGTCTAACCAAGTCAAGATAGTGATGAGAAATTTTAGATACATGATCATTTTGTCTATTTCTAAGTCTATTAGAACTTAATAGCATGTTAGGTGTTGTTTTTCAAAAGAAATGTAATTCTTCACCATATATAACATGGCCTTGCTGCAAGACCCCACCCTACCTCTTTTCTAGAGCTTGCCATAAACTCCAAGCCATATGATGAGCCTCTTATGTGTACCCATTACTTATATTTACAATACCATAAGATCTGATGTATTACATGACCTAAGTAGCATGCTGCTTGTCTCACAGCCTAGATCTGCTACAAAGCTCCTCTCTGCTCTAAGCCCTATGAGCAAGTTCTAGTCTTTTATATCAGCAGACATATGGGATGAATCAGTATTCCCAAGCGAGAAATAATCTGTTTCCAGGGTCTGAAAGATCTTAGGCCTTATTCTTTCTTTAGTGGGATGGAAGAAACTAGATCTAATAATTTGCATTTATTGTGAGGGAATGTCCTAGAATGTCATGAGACTCTTACACACTTTACTAAAGTTACAGGCTTCCAGAGATCTATAGAATCTATACCTACCGCATTCAGGGTACGTACCTGACCAAGGCCTCTGACATGCCAGTCACTTTTCATGTACTTATCTTTATTAGATGGCATCTTGATTTGGTCTATTGATGTATTTTTCTTTGGAATATCCAGATCTCTTTGAGTTACATTATGATACAAATGGAAGAATTAACAGTGCCCTAGAATAGGAATGCAAATATATTTTGCTGTCCAATCCATGGGAATACTAACTGTTTCTATTCCTCTTTTCCAGTTTCCAAATCAGTGGTCACATTCCATATACATAAGGCTATGCTAACCTTTAGCAAGAAATACCTCACCTGACCAAGTAGATACAATAATAATTACTACAACTTTGCTGAATGTGTATAGGCCATCTGGTTTTTCTACAAGTAAATGGACATAAGGATGGGGACTGACTATGTCAGTTCCAATGCCTTTGATCCATGTCAGTGGGCATCAATTTCTGTTCTCCTCAATTATTAAATGCAGTGTCATTTAATACTTAATATCTTGTCCAAGGGTAGAATACTTAATATCTTGTCCAAGGGTAGAGGCATTTGTATTTGATTTTCCAAAGTATGACAAATATATTCTATCTTTACACCAAAGATCAAAATATTGACAGTGAATCATTTATCAAGTATTTCTAACTCATGCTTTTAAGGATTAGGAAAGTCATTCTAGGGTGATCACAAAGCCCAAGGAACCTACAAGCTGAAATATGTCACAATGCATAATTTATTTGAGTCCCATGATGCTTTGTCATAACAGACAGAACATGTCATGCCTTTGAGTATCAATTGTAAGTACACCACTGTGCCCAATAGTTCTTGATAGTCCTGGATGTTCCTGCTTCACAGTGTCACTGAGTAGGTTAGTATACATCCCTTTGGGTAAGGACCTGAGGAATCATTACTGGGGATTTTTGCGAGGGTGTAGAATCTTTATTTTCAGAAGCGCTATCTCTTCTTCAACTTGTGGAGTTGAAGATCAGAATGGATCACAACACCAGAAAATTCACAAAGGAAAGTAATTTTATTGGCATAATTTCTCCAGCCTCCTGGTGATCTTCCTTTGATTACTTAATTCTTATGATGCAGATTAATGCTATCTTGGTTGAACGCACATCTCTTTAGTCACTAGGGACACTAGTCTGTTAACAATTCACAACTCTGAGCAGCTCATATTTTCTTGGCTATCATTCCATCCTTGCTATTCTTTATGGAAATTATATCCATTTAACTGTTATTATATCCATTTAACTGTTAAGTGATGGCCTTGATTGTTTTGGTGATCTAATCACTCCATTGCCACTAGTGCCCTTTGCTCTGTGATGGTTTTTCCTACTGTCACCCCTAGCCTGTAAAAAGAGCCATCACTGAACCCTTGATGCTAGTGACCCTCTCATCAAAGCCTTCCTTATGATCTTGGTGAATTATATATCCCATGATCTTTCCATGTAATATAATCCTTAACTTGAATTGTGTTTTTCATACTACTGCATGCATCTTGACTTTCTTTCTTCTCTGTATTTTTAAATGAATTTCCTCCAGATTATCCAATAAAAATTTTGGCACTTCATCCTAGTTCAGTGACATTCTACTTTTTCATGCTTCTAAGAGACATCTTTTCAATGAGTTTGCTATGTATTTGAGATCTCTGCTACAGTATTAAATCTAGATCTAGGGAGAATACTGCATTAATTATATAAAATCTCTGTTATCCAACCATATGGTTTAATTCCCTTAATTGTGTACTGCCAGCATCCAGTTTCACATAACCTCCCCAGTTCCTCCTAGTTTGTCCTGTGGATCCTTGCAGACATAGTATCTGCTTTCCAGGGAGAGACACAGGGGTCTCTAGGTGCTAGACACAGGGGTGGTCACTAAAAGGGAAAGTGAAGTAGATACTGAGGTACTCATATATTGTTTCTTTGAGGAAGAACAGGGCGTGCTAGCTTTTAATAAGGAGAAATGTGTCACTTCTACAAACTCAAAGGATTTGGAAGCTGAAAATGCAAGAGTGGTGGGGTGTCAGGCTAAATGTTCCCATCCAATGTGTCAGTATGAATTTCCTTCCTGATCTTTGCATAGCATACCTGCCTTTGGGAGAATTTCACTTTCTTTGGAGCTCAGTTACTTCGTGATTAAGTCCTGATTTAATGCCACAGCTTCTGTGCCCTCCTATTATGAGATTAAAGACTTTCTGTAGTCTACTAAGATGATCTCATGCTGCATACTTAGTTGTACAATTTTCTTAACCATTCTCTTTCTTTATTTGTTTCCTTATATATAGATCAGCAAACTGTGTCTATGCAGAGTCATATAGTAAAAATTTTAGTCTTTTGTGGCCAGCAAGTCTCTATTATAACTAACTATTGAATTAGTCTTTGTAGTACAAAAGCATCTAAAAACAATATGAAATGAATGGATATAACTGTGCCCTAACTAAACTTTATTTGAAAAAAAAAAAAAAAACAGTGGGAAAAGTTTGACACATGAGCCATAATTTGCTGAAAACTTGGTTTAGTATAACAGCCAGATTCAGCAATAGCCAATCAATTTCATTGTTCCTTTACAATGTCTCCTCTATTTCTCACTTGCAGTAATTATCATCATCCAGTATATTCCTTTCCATCAGTATACCACCCAACGCAAGTGAAAGTTTTAATAGTTGAGTTTTCACCTTGTGCCAAGAGCTATGTGCTCTGTTGGCAATAGAGTCCTCACTGCCAAATGGGTAGTAAATCTTCTAGCTCCAGCTTCTACCTTCTAGTTCATCTTAACACATGCTCTTGGACCGCTCATACACTCACTGTTGCCAGTTGAGTTCCCCAGGAAACAGACTGAAATGGAGGCTCTTGTAGAGAATGCTCATTAAGGAAGTACTTGTGGGAAGGAAAAGAAACATGATTAGGCAGTGGAAGAAATTCAGCTGTAGTACAAACCCAAACAACAGCCTCAGACAATCGTACAGGAAGCCCTGAGGCTAAAATGTCCCAACAGTGGTCCTGTACTGGGCTGAAGTACAGTATCTGAGCCTTTCTTCCCTCAGCTCACTCAGTCTTTAGATGTAGGTCACCTTTGAAAGGTGCAGCCTTGGATAAGATGCTTTCTACAGTTTATCAAGCCATAAATGGGCTTAGAGCCGAGGGCTCCCTGTACATGGAACTTCCAACGACTGGGACAGCGAGGGCTTCTTTGAGGAGGTAGTTGGAAGTGCATTCCTAAGACTACCACAGACATGGAGGCTTGGCCTTCTTACCCCCCAATCTCCTCTCCCTGCTTCATTCATTTGTGTTGGTCCTTCACCACCCACGTTGTCTTTATGCTGCCTATTTACCAATTGTGAAGGTAGCGCATTCTATGCACCTTTCACAAGCTCCGCACACCGTGTGCCTTTCTTTCTGTGCTGACTGGCACTCAGCTCTTTGATGTGGTTTCCACCACTGCTTTTCTGCTGCTTTCAGAAGCAAAGCTTTTCTTAATACTGTGCCGCAGCTTCTCACCAGTGACACTTCTGCTGTCATTTCTTGCGTGTCATTGAGCAGGGCGAGTCGGTAAGCACTTCCAGGAGGCTTTGAACAATATTTATGTGTATAAAAACCAAATAATTACAGACTTACTTAGATAGGGACAAAAAAATCAGCAGTTAAATAAACTCAAAACTTCCATGTAAATATTCAGACAGCTGACAAAATGGTCTCCTAGTATATGGGACCAGTAAAGCCATTCAGAGACGAGTAGACTGAACACAGCCCAAGCTAATTTGCCCAGTGCCCTGGGGCAAGTCTGCCTGCTCTATTTCCTCCCTCCTATCAACCCATATGTATACAGCTCATCTGTATGTGGAGGAAAGGAGCTCTTCACCTCTACTTCTTTTGCCTGTAGGATTCCTGACCATTAAAGATGCAGTCCCTTTAAAAAGGTGGTAAACAAGCAATATTATTTTGAAGATATGGAAGATGTAGTAGAGGAAAAAGGAAGACAAATTTGGCACAAAACTGTAGAAGATGGTTGAGTTTCAATTACGTAAACAATAAAATGAGAAATGAAGAGGAAGAAATTGAATGAATGAGAACTAATGTATAACCAAGAAGGACATTCAAAAGGAATTCAAGAGGAAGAAAAAAATAGAGGAAGACAAAGATTTAAAGAAAAAAAAAAAGTAGAGTAGAAAGAGGAAGGGAAAGAGGAAGGTGTAGAGGGTCAAGGAAAGAAAAGGAAGAAGGGAAAAGAGGAAGAGGAGGAAAAAGAAGAAAGGAGGCAAAAGTGTCAGAGAAGCTCAGTATGAACGCTAAACTTCCAGCAGAGAAGGCTGCGCATGCCCTTTACCGGACTGTATCACACCAGGACTGAGCATGGAACTCATCATGGAAGGGAAACCAGCAAGCTAGAAAGCCAAGGCAGATAAGCAGACAAACATCTCAGACAGGATTTCCCCAACGATAACCCTTCCCTGAAACTTTTTTAATTTGTCAAATACAACTAGTTGGCTGGAATGTAATTCTCCTCTGAGTTCATAAATTAATCTGAAATATTATAAAAATTAGGAAAAAATACCTAGTTTCTAACCCATTGAGCCACGAGATGGCCGGTGCAGATCTGGGTCAGGTTCTCTGTCCTCCTTGCCCACTCATTCACCATCTGAGCTTCTGTTGGGAAACTCAGCTGTTATCAGATATGCTTCTGATGGTCAGGAGAAAGTTTTGCACTAATTTTAGCAGCAGAATTAGTACTCAAAAAATTCCATAAGAAATTTAAGATAGTAAGAATTATTTCTTAAATATGGTTTTATTGTACTCCATTCCCCTGCTAGCACTAAAGTAGACTCCTTAAATAGGCCCTGTAAAAGCAGATTATAAAAGCAAAAATCCAATAGAAGCAAAAATCCACCTGCTGCACACATCAGTTGCCAAAGACCTCTGTACGTAGACACTAGAAACTAGCACAAGTTTTATATTAGCTGTGCCTCAATTACACAGGAAGTGTACTCTCAGTCAATCTCTTTCACCTTTGGCAGTAGTTGTTTCCCATCTCAGCATTTTCTCTCTTCTTTCCTTTCTTCTTGCATAACAGTTTTTAGTCCTTCAGGGTACATTCATTGCTTTGACTCAGAGGACTGAATTAAGTTTGGTTTTATATAAAATCTCCCATATCTGTAGCTTAGATTGCCTGAAAAAGCAATGCTGATCAACAGAAAAGAACAGGAGAAAGGCTCTTTTTGTGGTGCTTAGAGACAGGGTCTAGATGTTTAGTCTTGCTGCCTCAAATTTGCCATATAGGCCAGGTTGACCTCAAACTTACAACCCTCCTTCCACAGAATTCAGGTTCCTGAGTCCTGGGTTTATAGGTGCATACAACTATTCCCCAAATTCCACTTCTTCACAGTTGCTTGGGTAGAGAAGGTTGCCTAGTCTGCTGGCAGATACAGAGGCCAACACACACCATCAGAAGACATATATTGATCCTGAATGATCCTCAGAGCAAGGAAATTGATTTTTCTTTCCTGACACTGATTAGAAAGCATCCAGTTAAAATGGCTATGGTTTCATTTCATTTATACATCTCTAAAGTTCATGAGTATACATGAAAAAAGGGAATGGGGCAGCAGAGGCTCTATGAAACTCTCTGACAAGAAGTATGAGAATGAGCAGATTGCTGAGAGGTAGTATATTGGAAAGTAATTTTATTAACTCAGTTTATAAAATGTGTGTTATATGTTAGGTGTTTTACACAAATTGCATCTATCTAAAATATGAGGTTCAAGCCTATTCTGGATTCAAATCTTAGCTGCATTTCTTACCTGTCTTATCTTGGACAAAGTAGTTCACCTTTATACAACTTTGTTTTCTCATCTGTTAAACAAGAAAAATGGAATCTACCTTACAGAATAATTGACAGGGATTAAATAGTCAACTTTGACAAGTAATTGAAGACATTCATCCCATGGTGATCATTATTACAGTCATCACCTTCAAACCAACTCCGCCATCATTTTTTTTTAAATTTTGAAGGTAGTAAAACACAATAGAAAAAGACAGAACATAGCCAATTGAAACAGTACAGTGAAACTGATACAGAACGTCTCCACAGGTTACTGGGATAACAGTAATAGGTGTCATAGTATATCTTGTTGTCTTCACAATAGTTGTTCTTTCAATCAGGTATAGCCAAATCAAACCAAATACAGAACATTTTAGAACTTAACAAAACAGAATATTGAATAGAACAATACAATTAATCAGAACAAAGCAAAACAATGATAACAATATTTGCCTCCAAAGAGGTGATAGAAGGAAATCCCTCCTATTTGCTATATTGCATATGGTCAGCCTCCCAGGAGATACTCAGATCTCTGGCTCCCATTTGCTGGTGGGGAGATGGGATGTTTGATTCTCAGCCTGTGCGCCGGTAGGCTCATGGCTACTTACCCAGGAGGTGAGCTGGTTGCTTGGTTTCGCAGCTTCCTAAGTTCCAACACAGCACGGATCTCAGGAAATGCTTGGTGTTCTCCCCCTAGAGCTGCCACCGCTCACCTGAACAACTGTGTGTATTTTTAAAATGAAGAAATTGAGGTTTTACAGAGTTCAAATAACTTCTTCAAGGAAGCATTACAATAAAAATAAGACTTGAAATCTGAACCCAACTTGGCATGATGCTTTCTACCTTGGAATGATACCTCAGAGTATACAAAGATAGTGTTCATGGCAGCTGCACATCAACTTTGGAGATAGTTTTTCCCACTATCAGAAACACACCAGTTCAACTTTCAGTATAAACAACTCTACCCTACCCTCCCTGCTTATTCGGGGTTTAGCTTAGCAATGCACTAATCTTCAGAGGCTTTATTAGGATACACTGATAAAAAAAATGTAGCACTAAAATATAAGTAATGAATACTTTCCCTCTTAAAGTACATATTAAACACTAGAGGAAGATCCACGAAATGTGTGCTGTTATCACTCTCTGCCTGACCACTTCATTTTTCTAAGCTTATTTTATATTTATTCATTCAACTAATATTTATTGAACATCTGTCACATATTGAGCATTACTCCATAGCTAGGAATGCAGCAGTAAACAAGAAAGTCAAGGTCCTGCTCTCAGTACTAATAGGAGTCATCATAAAGATATAATTGCCATTGAATACCCAGACGGGAAGGAAACTTTCAGACCATCTCTCCATCTAAGAATATCTTTAATAAAAGTAATTATAATAATTGAAGAAATGGATAATTAAAGTAATTACATGAGTTAAATAAGAAAGAAAGAAGGGTCAGAGAATTTAATAGCATGATATAGAATTAGTTAATTAGATAAGGCACCCTCTACAGTAATCTCATCCTAACATGAGCTTGTCAGTCATAAAACTTGCCACATTCATTATCCCTTCTATGGAAATTTTCCCACAGACTTCTCCTGAGGGAAATAACCCTGGGTTCCCTCATAAACAAGGAGCAGTTACTGACTGGACAATAGACATGTTTATATGCTGGTCACTAGACATCTAATAGCCTGTTAAAGGTCAGATCCATACAATACAGACAATATGATTACCAGTATTTCCTCCAGATGTATAGCAGGGGGATAATGATAGAATATCTTACTAATAAGAGCCTTAAATATATGAAATTTTAGTTATCAAAATAGACATTGAAGTCGGTACCACTATTGGTATTATTTAAGGAGGAAGAGACTGAAGCACGTAGAAGCTAAATAACCAGCACTCTAATAAGAAATGGAGTTAGTACTGGAATCCACATAGTTTAACTGCAGAATCTGTGCTCTTAGTCACTGTGAGTCCACAGACAGTGGGAGGAGAAATAAGACACTAAGAGAAGCACATACAGGAGACAGCAGAGATGTGTAAATGGTGTCAGAGGGCAGAACTATAGATTCTTGTACCTATGGGACCAAGAAAGATGACATTAGTGCTCAGTGTTACTTGGGAACATAGATAATAGATGTCCTCAAAGTCCCACAAAAATTTTATTTTTTCTGTTGCCATGCACTCTCGTTTAAGACGTTTTTACTGTTCAGAGAACTTGATCATGTTTCTTGCAGCCCAGGTACCTAACATTCCTTTTTAACTATGCATGCTTTATACATGAAGTTCTACAATTCCAAGATAGGCCTCCATTTTGCTGTGCTCTCCACACAGCGATCCCCTGCCTGGAAACCTGCCAGAGGACACTGAAAAGGGTTCTATCAGAAAATTGCCAGCTGAGAATGCCACGCCTCACGTGTGAGTCACTCTTGGACACAGACCAGGAGGTCTGCACCTCACTCTGCTCTTCCTCTCATTGTCTCATGATGCGCAGTCCACCCTGCGTCTTCTCCAAGACTCTTGCTGCTTCTGTCTTTCTGATGTTTCTGATGATGACCTCTGCATTCTTACTTCAGTTATGCTCCTTCTTCTGTGTATAAAACAGTCTAATTAAATGGTAATGGCGTCTTCATCATCTTTCTTCTACTTCCATGCCTTTTTTTTGCTCCTAATTTTACAAACCTTGCCCATATTTATAACCTTCTTAAATGCCTTTCAAAAACTCTGTCAGGCTCTATTCATTTACAGAGGCCCATGATTAATAACTACCACTTGTATTTTTACAAAATTAAAGCTGTTTAGGAAAGTTTTGTAGGAAAGCCTTGGGAAATAAGAAAAATAGGATTTGGGGAGTATGGAAGGAACTCAAAGACAATCACTTCCTTTACTTGCCACAATATGGCTTCAGTGTTAGAACTGGGTGCAAGTTTTATTTACTCTAAGTAAATATGAAAAGCATTTCCAGTACACAGGTCCAATGCATGCCTGCACACCACCCTTGATCAGAATGGTAATATGACCTTATCTATCAACTGGATGGTGATATTACAATCTTCTTAGCATAAAATGGTATTATTAGCAAAGAGAATGAAAACAGGTAAATAATAACTGCGAGAAACAAAAGACAGTAAAACATTTCTTCAAATTTTTCTTGATGTTTCTTTTTTCGTAAGAAAGAGGACACTGTCAAGTTTGAAGTCTACAGAGTTAGACATTTCTGAGTTACAAAATCTCAATAAAGAGATTGGAATATTTTATTTGCTGGGGGGACTTGAAAAAAATCTATGTGGTCTAACTCTGAAGCAAAGAAGTTTGTGGAATTGTATCATTTTCATAAAAAATTTTCATAAAAAACTAAAAGGGGGAAAAGCCCTTCACTTCATGATAAGCCATGAAACATGGCCATTTATAGGTTAAAAATTTCTGTAATAAAAAAAAGTGAATGTCCTGAAATGTCATAGGAGAAATGGTAACTAATCCATAATTATTCATGTAGTGGGTTTCTCTGTTGCTCAGTAGGGTCCGCGACTACAGTTGACTCCAGCAATAATCACTCACATAAACACACTGATTTCTAGGGAATAATATTTATGAGGTCTTCAATATGATCTTCAGATCAACTTCTGGATATAGGTATCATTAAATTTATTTTATGATAAGGAAGCAAAGGCTCGCCAAGATTAATGACTTGCCTAAGGGCATATGAATGCTAATTGGCACCACCAACAGTGGAAATTCAAGATCTTCTAACTTCAAATCCTGGACTCATTTGATTAGGTCATAAAACATGAATGGTCCAGCCAATTAGGCTAAGACATCGAAACACCCAGGCAACATTCTAATTATAGCCTTGATTATAAAATTTAAGCATATTTGAGGTATATTAGAAACAAACAAAAAAACCAAAGAATTTATCTCAATGGTAGCATAATTCCTATTAGTTTACTCTATTGCCAAACAAGGCATAAGGAACACTAGCTTTCAAATGGAATATAGTGTCCAATAACTAATTTTCAGTCATAGCTCTTAATTTTCATATAAACTAGATAAATCCTAGAATGTTGCATTTGATTACTAATCAAATGTTAATTTCCAACCATGCACTAAACATTGTTCCTAGTCCTGGGGTTATGAAGGAGAATAAAATGTACCCTGGCCCAAGATTACTTTCAAGTGTTTCAGGAGAATAAAAGAACTGTTACATAATACATGTATAATAACACAGAATGAATAAGACAGAGAGAAAAGAACAAACACTGTAAGGAAAGTCAGAGAAATCTTCAGAGAGGTGATGTTTGAGGATATTATTTGAAAGAAAGCTTGGGGGAAAGAGAGGGAGGTGCATCCTAGAAGTGAGCTCTTTTATATTATTTTGAGTCCAATTCAGGGCTAAGACTGAGTGTCACGATATTAGGTTGGCTTCAGATTTATTAGTTATATAAGTTTGGGCTAACCTTCTAAATTTAGAGACCCAGCCTCTGTTTTTATCCACATAAGAATTGTGAATTTTATTAAAAGATATTTTTAAAAGAATGAGAACTCTTATTTCATAAAAACATAGTGTGTCTTCTTAGGTCAAAAACTGAAAACTAATCTAAGTAATTATTACTACAAATACAAAAGCTAAAAAGATCTGTGTCTGGAGTAGTCCCAAAGAATCAAATTTTCTCTAAAGAAAAACAGAATTTATAAATATGCATTATCTTCCCATCACGTTGGAAACTGCAGGGAAAGAAAGAAAAGCTTTCCTTTAGTGATCTTAGTGGACGACCTTAGGGGACATTCATTAAGATGTGAAAATAAAATTTTGGAAGGCAATACAGATAAACAAAAAATTGAGATGTTCCTAGGTGAAAGTTCGTAAAGAAGCAGTTAGAAAAGAGAAAGGTTTGTTGTTGTTGTTGTTGTTGTTGTTGTTGTTGTTGTTCTAGGTGCAAAAGGATTGTGCTGGTCCAAAGATATCTCACAAAACAAAAGATTCAGAGACTAGCCAGTGACCCTAGGGAGAGACTGGACCCAGGAAACTACTCCTTCTCCAGCTGAAGATAGTTTATAGTCCCAACAGCAACTAGGAGCCACTTCTTGAAAACTGGGATAGCTATACAAAATGCTTCTGAAAGAAAAGCTAGATAACTTTCATAAAGATCTGCGTAAAAGACAGTATTACTGGGGTGTTTCAAGATGTCTCAGTTATTGCTGATAAAATAAAGTGTGATGTTGCTTAATGTTTAACAACACACTCTCTGGACAAATAATAATGTTATCTGTAGCATGGGACAGCTTCTATTGTATGAATACTCCTTTCATGGATGATTTCAAATTTTCAGTGAAATGTCACCAAATACGGAGTTGGAAGAGTTGTGGACAATCCACTCTTGTTCACCGGCTCCTGCCGCCAGCCTAGGCCTGAAGTTATTGGAGAATGCTCAAAGTTGGTGAAATTTAGCCACTAAGGGAATGTTAAGAAAAAATAAATCATCCTAATAGGTACCTGGGGAAGACAGTAAGAGGCTGAGTACTGCCCTGATTTAGTTACCCATCTGCTGCTAAACCACTCTCTGGTGAGATTTAGCAGCTCAGTATTTGGAAGTCGAAGATTTGTTTCATCAATATGTGACTGTATTGACTAGAATCAACTGGTTTTTCATGTTTTACTATAAGGGTTCCCCACAACAAAAATCATACAGGTAAAATTTTTTTAAAAATTTAATCTCGGGGATTGATCTATCATACTAACATGCTCACTATCCTCATATCCTTGATATCAGCATCAGGTTTTGGCTGGTAGCTGTGCTCTACCATTGGTTAAATATTTAAATATCATTTTTTCCTAGGCTGGAAATTAAGAAGGTGATACATAAGAAAGCACCAAATACTGTTGGCCTTGCAGGTCATGGTAGAGAAGGAAAAAAGAGAGGGAAAGAACTAACTAAAGAATAAAGTTAAATTGCCAAAATGCCAATCCTTTTTGAAAGTCATAGAACTAACAAGGAAAAGTAAGCACTAGTGCTAAGGCCTATGATTATAGGAAATGTTACATGAGGCTGGTAACACATCTGCCATGTAAGAGTCTCAGGGCAGATGTGCTTTTGGGTCCAGATTTCAGGCTATCAACTACAAACTGTGTTCAACAGTCTTCCAAGAGTAATACTCTGGGTGAAAGGGATGTCAGAGCAATGGTAAAATCCTTCTTAAAGACTTCTCAGGATTATATGATGCCCCAGGAAAAGGCATGCTGAGGCCATGAAGGCACAAGGAATGTCAGATACCTGCATGCAAAGTCCCCATAGAGGCTGTACCTCAAGGCAGAACCCATATTAACTTCATTCTCAGGCAGCAGATATGAGAATTTTTATGATAAAAAGCTAAGGGGTTTTAAATATGCAAGATGAGGAAAAAGGAAGTATTGAACAAACTGATGCTTAGGCCGGCCACCATTCTGTGTCTAAATCTAGATGAACCAGTTCTCTTTGAGAAAGAGGATTGCATGTATTTTTGTTTTCCTTCAGCTCTGGTAGATAATGGCCTTCATAGTCCTTTCAGGTGAAATTTTACGTGGCTTTAAGTATGTAATCTATGGCATAAACCAACTGGTATCTTGGCCAAGTTGCAAACACCGTTTTCCTCTTTTTAGTCTACATTCTTTGATATGATGATATCTTAACCGTATGTTCTGTCCACTTAATCTGTACTCCTTGGCAATATGTATCTATCAATATGTATTTGATGCTCTTTTTTTTTTTTATCAGTACCAGGGATCCAACTCATGACTGCCTGCTTGCAAGGTAGGCGCTTATGCCGCTGAGCTAAATCCCCAGCCCCCTATGCTCTTGATAAAGACATATTCTTAGCCCAGTTCTCTAGGAACACTGATGATACCTAAGACACCACCAGATTAGCCTTTCTCAAATGGGATCCCTTAAAGAATTAGATCTAATAAGTGTTTAATGCCTATAACAGGAGTTAGCAAATATTTTATTGAAGGGTCAGACAGAATATATTTGAGGCTTCCCAACTCATATCATCCCCATTCCAACAGTGTGACTCTACTACTGTACCATGAATGCTACCAAATGCTAGCTTCAAAGTTACAGCACAATTGCATTCACAAAAGCAGATTGCATTTTTCTGCTGGTAGTAGTTTGTTGACCCTTCTACTATGCATTCACAATGTGTAACAATTTAGCTACTCTTTCGTATATCTAGAATGATATTGGTTATGTAGCAAACTTAGAAGAACTGAGAAAATACTATTTTAAGCCACTTTCTGTGGTCCGTGCTTCAGACAAGGGACCTAGGTTGAGCAAGGCTTACCAACATAGATATCTTGACTCAGTAACTTACTCAGACTTCACAGTGTCTCCCTTAGGTGCTGCACATAAACCTATTCCCTTGCTTCACTAATCTTGGGTTTAGAATTTAGTATACTCCTTAAAGTTCTTTAGAAGTATTCAGTCACCCCCAAACAAAGCCTGGAATCCACAAGGCATGGAGACATTTTACATAGGACAGCAAATTTCTTAAATGTTTCCATTAAGCATGTCTGTATCTCAGCTTTCCTTCTTGGCTATACCAAAAACTGGAGATTTCTCTACATCTAATTGAACAACTGCTCTTTTGCCTGACAATCTCAGATCTTTCCTTGTCCTAGAAATTTCAACTTTCTTACTCTGTTTCACAAAGCCATTCTACTTGGCTTCAGGGCTGCAACTTCAACTTCATAGAACCAAATCTAACCTAGACTTCAGGACAACCAAAGTAAGCCCTGCTTAAAATTAGCCTGCCTTACAGATAGCAAATAATATTTCTTGTTACAGTTGTCAAGTGTTCTCAAATTGTTTGCGTGGACAAGTCACACATTTTTGATGTTTTTGTTAGTATATTAGTATATATTTACAATGCATAATAATTACATTCATCTTAGAGAACTGACACACATACACATTGTATCTTGATCATTTTTATCTCCCCACCCTCTCACACTTCCTTCTTCTTTTACCAGAGTCCTTTCTCGTCTCTTTTTCTTATTCGTGTTATCTACTAGTAATAGTTTGTCCCTGGGGCCTAAGCTGTATATACCACTGATATTTTAGGATGTCCTGATTTTTGGGCTAATCTCACTGTGCTAGAAAAGGCCCAATGCACAACATGTATGACTAGCTGTTGATATTGCTGGATGGAGAAGGTGAGCAGGGAATACTGATGTGTCTAGAAAGGAGAACATGGATGCAAGGTGAGCATCCAAACACACAATGATATTAAGAAGCATGAGAAAGCTGTGAAAATAAGCATATAAACATGTGTAATCATCAAATGACATGATTATAAATCAAGTCTAAAGTAATCTGAACGAGTGCATTAGACTAAGAGAAAAATCTGGTTGTATGCCTTTACAGGATAGTTCAAAGGTTAATGAATCTCTTGCCCAAACAAATTTGCAACTGGCTGAATGAATCAGGAATGGCAATTAACTTACAATCTGCATCCTAACATGAATCGGTTGTTAGTGACCACTTAGATTCTATGTTTAGAGAGATTCTGAGTTCACATTTGAAAGGCAGAGTTTTGTCTTCTTGGTATTCTTGTTGGCCTGCCCATAGTTACAAGGATTTTTAAGGAAGAGTTTTGTAGCATCATGAAAAGGCAAACGCTTTGGGCAGAGAGGAGCCTAGGATTGAATGTTAACTCTTCCACTTATCTGTGTGCTTTAGGAGGAGTCGCTCTAAATCTAGATGCCCTTATTTGTGGAAGGGGAACAATGGCACCCACCCCTCAGAGCTGCAAAACAATTATTTGGCACATGTTAAAATCTAGCAAATCCCTGAAATATGGGTAGTAACTCGACCTATGCTATTTCTCTTTTCTATCTAGAAAAAGACCATGCTTTCTCAGTCAAATATTTCAGCTTTATCAGCTGGTATAAAATCAGTAGAAGCATAACTGGAAGACTGTAGATTTTTTCTCTCTCACAGAATTTAATGGAGACCAATATGACTGTCAACAAGTTTGTCTGTCTTCAAGGGACACAAAATTGAGAAGCAGGGACTTGAAGTGAATGAAAATGTAATTTAATACACAATCAAATAAAAATTCCATAGCTTTAGGATCAGAAAGTGTTCTTGGAATGGACTCTTTTCAGTGCCATAAATTTAACCAACTGAATTCTTTAAGTATCTGCCTTGTCAACCTTCTGAAATGAAGGTTGATTAGGTTCAATAGGAAATCTGCATTTCATCAAGAAAATGGAACAAAACGTCCTTGGCTTAGTCTCCTCAGGAGCAGCAATTTGGGGCACTATGTGCAAAGCATGAGGTAAAAACACAGGTAGAAAATTTATTTCAGGCATGACAAAAAGGAGGCATACATATGCATAACTCAAGAAGCATGAAAAGATACAGCTCTTACTCTCCTTGGAAAGGCTCTGCAAAAGGAAAGCCTCAGAGGGGCTCATCCTGCCTTTATTTTACAAATGCTGTTTTATGAGAAGAGAGACATTGCAAGAAAAAGAGACATTTTAAATTAACTGAGCTTAATTGTTTAAATATTAGAGAAGAAGAAGAATTCAATTATCAAGAGGTAAATGTGACAAAGCACAGTAAGTCTTTATAAAAGAAACTAAGCCCCACTGGGTGTTTTTCAAATCCTTGTTTCTTTTGAGAGTTTATTTCATAACCCAAGAGAATTTGAGTATTTAATAACCTGAACAAATAAAAATGCATACTAGAAGAAAAAGCACGCATATTATGCCTCTCATCCCTAAAACAACAGTGAGTTGTGCACTAGATTTCACAGGTTAATTAAGGAGTGTGTTAGAAATGAGGTGAAAGCTGGCATGCTCCCAATTCTGGCTGTTACTAGACAAGACGTAGACATAACTGATGTTTCTCCAATACAACCAAGATGCATCACCTAATCCAGAGAAAACGCATTATCTATAACAGGCTTAAAGTCAGATTGGAGGCCATAATGTTGCCAATGTTTTCAGATCAAGTAAGAGGCCTCAGAAAAGCTGAGTAAGCTATTTAGCTGATGGAACAGTTAAAATTAAAGGAACAGTTCAATGGACTGACATTGCTGAAGGGAATCATTTAGTCAAGTTCATGACATACTCTTCCTCAATCCTGCACCTTTAAATCAAATTGACCCTCCCATGGAGCAAATGGCTTGCAGCCAGTTAACATGAGAGGTACAGGCAGCCAGTCCCTGGCAGTTATTCTGGCCTTCACCTCCCCTTCAGGAATAGTGATCCTTTGGAATACCACAGTAAACTATAACTAACTCCATGGAACATGTGCTAAAAAGCACTCCATATGCATCTGGTGCTGTGCTTGGTGTTACAGATACACTTGGCACTGTGGATACACAGGTTAATGAAATGTATTTTGCTTGTGAGGAGCTCATCACTGAGTGAAGACAACAGATGATACACAAACAATTATATTGCAAATAGTAAAGTTGGATACAAATTGACATGTGAAAGGATAAACAATTCCAAATCAAGAGGGTGAAGCAGAGGTTGGAGAAAGTGATGGAGAAGTGGTGAGCCTTAAACAATGATTAAAAATTTGTACTGTGGACTAAAGAGGAGAGTATACGCCATACCATGGTGATAAAAGACAGTGCATGGATGGGTGATGATGCATGGCTCAGCTAGGGAATCACAACTACGATCAGGCTCCAGCGTGGCTCAATGGAGGGGTGCTCTGACTCACACTTTGACCAATACGGAGTAGGGGAAGCATTAATGCCTTCTCAGTATCCTGTAAAATCCCTACTCCCCATCCCATTAAGACTTCAACCCTAGGAAGCTACAGTTAGTGATTCTAACTTCCTGTCTCCTTCATCCCCTCCTCAGATGAGATTTAATTGGCTTCAAGATTGAACAAATATTTTCTTTTGGCAGATATTTACTGAGCATCTACTGTATGCCAATGTGATGGATCACACTGAGAAATATTGTCAATCAGTGGGAAAAGCACAGGTTTAAATAGAAGGCTGAAAGTATACTATGAGTCCCAAGATTGGTTCCATAATCAGCTGTATAATTTTAGATAAGAGACTTCTGTTCTAAAAGAATCAGAACAGTGTGAAGGGAATACTGATATTTCCCTGTAGCATGACTCTGAAGATTAGAGAACACAGACATGGATGATACTTAGAATATCGCCTGGCATAAAAGTGTGGCAGTAAGTGCTGGCTGTCATCCTCATCTTTGGATCCCCAAGTACTGTACACAGTGACTTCTCAGTGACTTCTGTTACACACAGGAGTGCATCTTTTATTTCACTTATCCATCTCCTCCTCCCACTGATGTTTCTTCCCACAAAACTCCAGGGAGCCTCCCCAAGACTTAAAGAGCTCTTCTGTTTGGGCAGACTTATTTGAAGGAAACATATTCATTCCTCCCAGAGCAATGAGACCCTTAAAACCTAAGCAATCTTCCTTGACTTCATCCTCCACTTATATTTGTATGGCCCGACAACACATGCTATTCACAGCACTTCTGAAACTCATTTATTTCAACATAAAATAAGCTGTTGCCAATGAATTCCAGCAGGAAGAGTAAGAACAATGGGGTTCTTCAGAGGTCAGTGGTCTCTGCAGTGGTGCTGCCCAAAGCTCTAAGACCAATGGAATCATGTGGCTTTCACATGTAGCACGTTTAGCAGAGGAGATGGAACAGAAGTCATGTCGATGCTTGACAGTAAGCAGGAGAGGAGGGAGGTGATGTGAGTTTGAGGACACAGTGAAGAAGGGACCGAATCCATAGAGTTCAGGGTATCTGTGGTAGAGTTCCAGTCCAAAGAAAAGTAAAAATCTTGAAATTAGCCTTAAAGTGAGAGACACCTCTTATTTCTCAGTCTGAGTGATTCAGAAGGAGCCTGATACATGGGTAAAAGGAGGAGGGAGCAGAGAGAGGAAGATCAAAGCAACTATTATCGTCAACAAATAATGGAGAAAATCAGCACAGGCTGCATAATGTTTGAAAAGCTGTTCCAGCATCTATAGCAGGATGCCACCTGCAAGCTGGTCACGGTGACATTCTGAGAACAAAGCCAATGAGAGTCGTTCATGGTAACCAGCAGCTGCAGGGCGCTGGGATGTGGCAGCCTGGGTGGAAAGTAACCCGTGTTGTCAATGAGCCATCGCACACAGTCTGCCTCTGAGGGTGGCCAGTGTCCTGCAGACACGGATGATTTAGCCACAGCCTCCTGATTAACTAATAAGCAGATCAGGGAGACAGAGAGACAGAAAAGGAGGTACTAATGAAGGAATGGCTTGGAAACAAAAACCCAAATAGTCATTCTTAGATGAGTAATTTGTTTTCCCTGCCTCAGTGTGGACTCATTCCTCCCACACTCCTTCCCCTAGGAAGTGGGTCATGGTCACCTGTCTAAAGGAAGGGAACTCTGCGTTTTCTTCTTCATGCCATTATAGAAAGTAAGGGTATAACTTTGATCCCAAATGCTTAGAGACCTAAAAAAACAGACTAGAGAAAGCATCATCTGATAATATTCCATTGCTTTCCTGGTCTCAAAGTACCTAAGTATGGAGATACTAAAGCAAAAAAATGTAAAGAGATATTTTGCTATGCTCTGCCTGGGCCAATCTAGCCCAACTACACAACATGCTGTACCAGCTCTGGGCGGCACTCCAGGTCCCCAAAACCCCTCCTGGCAAGAAAAATCCTTGGCAATCTCTGCCCTCTCAGATAGCAATGTAACTTCCCATTCTTCTCAAATTCTTTGAAAATGCAGCTATTTCTAAGAAGAGATGACATTTCAAGCAAGGGGCCACTTAGACTAAAGTGGAAGGGTTTAGAAGCAGGCTTTCTTGTAGCAACAGTCTTGCTCAATAATTTGCTAAGTCTGTAATAAGTTGATGTGTTAAAAGCCAATGAAAAAAATGATAATACCTAGGTTAGACAATATATAGGACTATTTTAAAAGAAAACATCACACATAACAACAAATTTACAGCATCAAAGGGGCAGGTCAAAATTCCAGTTGCACACAATATACCTGTTTTTCAGAGAGGGTGGAGACTAGGAGAGAGGAGGTGAGAAGAGAGGCAGCAAAAGGGTCATTCACAGCGAGTTCTGACTGTGATGGATGTCCTGTGCTGTATCCTCACTCATGTAGAAAATTAGAATGAGATTACTCCAGATATTGGCTCATCTGAGTTCCTTCTTGTGCCTGGCCCCATTCCCCTGCTTTCTCTCCTGGGATCCTTCCAGCCAGAATGTGGGTCTCATTAGTCAAAATTCCATTGGGAAGAATGCAAAACATCTTCCCTTGACCCTTCTCTCTCTCTTCCTCTCCTACTTTCCTGCCATTTCTCTCTCTTCCCTCCAATGGGAGGGGGCTTCATTCTAAGGATTTTTTCACTTGAGGGCAAATTCATTTCTTTTGATGCTTCAGGTTATTTTTCCAAAGGTTCAAAAGCAACAGCAACGATTACTTCTGAGAGTGTCTTCATCAAGTTTGCTGTGGCTCCAACTCTGCTAAATTGATCTGACTGGCTCTCCACCTTGCCGTGGGTCTTCCCCACTCCCTCCCAAGCACAGGCTGCTTTGTGACAAGCGGGATGTATTTTATGACTGTGCCTCTTCACTTAATCAGTGTGCTACCATTTTAGCAACTCTTACTAGTTTCAACTCCCATCCCCAAGAGATGAAGCAACTGAGCATCTGCATTCTTCATAAAATCCACACTGTGTCCAAACCAGCACTCAAAACCATTTTCATAAGACACCACTAGGAATAAGTAAGGTAAAATGTTGAAACATCATCTAAGTTCTAAAGTGTCATTCATAGGATGACATTTACTACACTCACATTTATTTTTTTACAATCTCTCCTAATATATCATATATCATAAAAAACCTAAGGTTCATTGCAAATTTTGGAGCATATGGAAACTTGCAACTCTTTATTGGTTACCATCTTGTTTTAGAAATCTGAAATGGCCACCCAACCAGACTTAAAATGGAATTTTATTTATCAAAATTGCCAATCAAAAGATAAAAGAAAAATGTCTAGCAATGAACTTGACGCAAAGATCCTATTCTGCATACTTTATGTACCAAATACATATCCAATCAGCTACAAGTCTGATGTTGGTATTTTACTTCAGGAGATATTTTCTTTTTAAAGAAATCCTGAATCCTATCACAGGGAAGTAGTAAAACTGAGATCTAAGCCTTTAAACTCACCACCTAAAACAAGCAATGTGCTTGAAGCAGGGATTTGCACTCAAGAAATGAAATGGGGAGTTAAAGATATCTCTTCCATCCCCCAAATCCATCTCCTTTTATTTCACATTCCAAACATTTCAGCTTTATTCTTCACGAGTTCAAATCAGCCCAGAGAATATGGTTCCATCTAGCGGGGATGCAGTGTCAGGGGCAACCTCAGGAGCAAATACACCCCAATCAGGTAAAGCTTTGTAGATTAAACAACTTGAATTTCATGAGGGAGTGTGTCTATATTGTGATAAACCATGGAAGTACAATTCTTTCTGGGATGGACAGGTAGAAATGCCACTGGGGACGTCAAATGTGTCTCAAGTGAACTTTATTTTTAGTGTGAAGACCTTTCTCTGCAGGAAGACACTTGCTGAAATGTGATCTAAACTTAAGAAAAACACATGGTTGGAACTGAAACCAAGAGCTCTTTTTCCCATGGGAGGCTGCTGGGCCCAATGGAAGGTGACTCTTTTGAGCTGTGTGGGAGGCCAGCCTTGGAGCAGCATGCAAGGAAGGCGTCCCCTAGCTCCTGGTGAGCTCTCCAGCTTTCACCCAGCCCGGATTTCCCATGATGCTCACTCCCGCCCTCACAGCCACCTTTGCCAATGTGGCTTTGTTCTACCCAGTGCTTCTCATTGCATTCTTCAGTGCCTGCCACCAAACAGGTCCTCCTACTGTCAAACTGAAGTCTTTAGTTAGACTTTTTCCTGCTCCCCCAACACCTCTTTCTGTTCTTTTCATTTTATTGAACACCTACGTGAGCTTTTTTTTTTTTTTTTCCAAAATATTTGACAGAGTCATGGAAGTCAACCTGCCCAAATCTTTCATTTTTCTCTTTTCCCCATGATAACCATAAGGCCTTTTTCATTTTAAGGCTTTACTGTTAATAACCACAGAAAAGAAAAAACACAGCCAAAACTAGCAGTGACAATAAATACAGTGAAGTTACCAATCTGAAGAAATCCTTCAAAATTTCTACAGCATTGGTCTCTAGGCTATACTTACTGCTCCCCTTTAGGATGGTAACGGAAACTACATTTGATTTCTGTTTCCTGTTTTTATTTTAAAAGTTAGCACATACTAAACCCTCCATCACTCAGCACTCGCATCCATAGTGCTTTTGTTAAGGCGTGTATACATTCGTCCCTGAGGAACTGCCACCCTAGTGGTTTTAATTTCCCCTGACTTCCACCTCATGTAAAATGGGCCCTTTAGCCATGAGCATTTCAGCAAGCATTTCATCTCTGCGTAAATTCCTATTTTACTTCAAGTTAAATAGAGTTATTAAGCTTATTTATACCAAGAGGCTAATACATAGTACTAGATTACCTATCTAGGGATATGCACGTTTATAAAATTCTAGAGAAGAAGAGAAATAAGAGGGATGAAGGAATGACACTCAAGAGGGAGGACATCACACAGCAGCGTCACAGGTGAGAAGTGAAATTGACTAACATTACTTGCACTGCACCAATGTCTGGGATGCAAAATCCTAGCTCAGTTATCTCTGCTCACTGCTAGAGGGTTTAAATATTAATGTAGATTGTCATTCAGAGTTGTTCCAGCACCAAGGTTAGAAGAATCTAGGATTCAAAATGGTATCTAAGTCCCAATAGATGTGAATTGTAGTTAAACAGACTTGAGAGCAGCCAAATAAAAGAGCTTCCATCTGGAGATCAGGCTGGCATCCTGTTGGTGTACAGGGGCACCCACCATTTGTTCAGCACTGTCCTGGGTACTCAGGAGTATCACAAGTATTTTTGCCCTCTGTGAACCTGAGGATTCATGAGTCATAAATATAAAATCATTGCTTAGCTGTACTTGGGAATGCTGAAAAGCAGTGGTGCAGAGAATCAAAAGTAGAAGATCATCTGCTCATCAACAGATGAAAATTATATGTGCCCTTCCTGATCCCTCCTCTGGCTGTGGGAGGCAAAAGAAAAGAGGAAAACGCAGCACCAGGCGACAAAAGCAGAAAAACGATGGACTGGGCAATCATCTGCATCACAGGAACCCTCTCAGAAAATGAGTGTCAGGGAATCTTTTGTATGCTTAATTGTGTGTGTTGGTTAAAAGATACAACTGATTAGTGTATATCAGTTGCATTGAGACTGTTAAAAATTCAGCTGGTGGTATGACTTGTTTAGAGAAAGCCTGAGGGTAAGAATGACAACAATCATCACAACCACAACAAAATGACAAACAAAAGTGGCAGGTTTTGGATTTGGCCTATAGTAAACTTTACTATTTTTTTCCCTTGGTATTTTAAAGTATATATTAACTTACTAAAGGAATTGGTTAAACAACAACTCTTATCTTGATTTCTCAGGCCAGTTCAGACAGAAAGAGTTGACACACATCACTTCAAGAACTTCCTTGACTCAAAAGTACTATTAGTAACCCTCTGAGGCTAAAAAGGACCTGCTGTGTCCACTCCCTCTCTGTGTTGGAACCACCTAAATATAGAACAAAAAAGAGAGGTGAGGTCCAGGCTTAGCCTTCTTTCCCAGAGCCCTGGCCATTGTCCCTCTCCCTTCAGAGCCTTGATCCCTCTGTTTCTGCTGGTGGTGGCCGCTCCTCCTCGTCCAGATGTAAAGGAGGTCTGCCACGGAGTGCCATGGCTCTGCAGCCTGCCCCACTTAGTAAGTGCAACTCCGTGCGTCCCTGAGATGAGCTGGGCAGAGAAGAGTTGGTAAAATCCTAGAATCATGTCCTGGAAATCTGATTCATCCGTTCCTCACTCTGAGATCTCAGATCCGACTCACTCCTCTGACTTTTCCATGGTAAGTTAGGTACATTTCCTGACTTCCTGGGACCCTTTTCCAAGGAAATAAAGGGGGGCTTCGCTGTCACGTTCCTTTTTTGTGTTCTCCAAATTTTATTCCTCAGTGCCTCCCATGTGACTTAGGAGACTTCATGAAAACAGAAACCAGCAACCTGCAATGGCATCACAGAATTCCTGAGGTAACTATGCAGATTAGACCCCTCCATGATCCTGGGCGACTTTAATTTAAGGCAACATGCTAATTAAGTACTAAAATGAGTGGTGCAGGCAGCAAGCACAAAGGGAGTTCAGAGTAGGGAGAAAGGTCATGTCCTTCTCCGTTCAGTTTATAAAGAAGGCCACAGAATTGTGCTCTTTGTCTTTGAATTCTTCCCTTACTCCCTTTTTAAACACAACTCCACCAGCACCCCACATTCCACACCACACTCCTTTGCAATGATATGTGACTAGGAACCCTAGGATGTCTTCTGCAATGAGAGTATTTTCAAACCGGTCCCCAGCACTGGACCACTCACATGGAATTCACTCATTTGGCAAGCATGCAATGAGCACCGACTGTGTGTCAGCATGGTGCGCCCTACCCAGGCAGTATAGAAATGAGTGAGAGGCACTCACTGCCTGCGTGAAGCCTATAGGAGGAGGAAAGGGTGATGAGGTGTCAGCAAATCCCTGAGACTCAGGATGAGAAGTTCTCGATAGCAAGATGTGCAGGCTGCTAGGGTGGCAGAGGAGGGACCGAGCATGGAACACTGGCAGAGGCAGAGGCACCCTGCCTACGTCAGGTGCAGCAAGTGGTGTTCTCCCACAGAGTTTAAACTCCTGAACCCAGAAACCTTCTGGAAACTCGAAACAGAGGATCAAAGTACAAGAGGTTGAACACACACACACACACACACACACACACACACACACACACACACAAATTTGATGTACAATTAGGGGTAAGAAGGTGTCAGACTTTTTAAAAGGAAAGCTCAAATGAGAGCACTGTGTAATCATAAAACATAAAACATTTTTCAAATATCCTGTGTCCAATCAAAAGCACTTTCTGGTAGGCAATTGTACTGAAAGAACATGTCAGAAATGCTAAGCAGAGACACTTTTCATAATATTTTCATCTCCCCATTGTCATCATGATGGTTTTAAGTTTTTTAGGGCGTAACACCAGCAAGGAAGTGGCTGTCACTATTAAAACTGGGGCAATTAAGAACTCAAAACTAGAGAAAGTACCACAAAATTATTTGGAACAACCACCAACACAAAAATCTTCTAAATCCTAGACTGAGGCTCTTCTTTGTCTCTGGAAACATGACCCCAAAACCAGGACCTTTTGTACAGGACTTGGATAAATTTCTTACTGGTTCAACTATGAATAAAAATAAAAATTTTTAAAAGATATTTGCACCAAAAATGTCTTAGTTAATTTGATAAAGTAATATAAACACACATATATACACACACATGCGTGCTTTCTGTCATGTTTCAGTGATCTGATCATGTTTTATGTATGTATAGTTACATCTCTTCTCATGAGGTTCAATGGTTTTGTCTAAGTATGTGCTTCTAGTTTCCCATTCAAGGTCTCAGATGACTACTGCAAACAGAGTCCCAGATTTTCAAACATTTCAATGCTTGCATGCCTAATCCTGAATAGATTTTGCCTGGAAAAGCCTAAACAGTGTGTGACTGGAATTGGTTGTGACCATGCAACAAGGCTAGAATCCTCCAATGAGAACCACTGTCCACAAAGAAAAGGGATACAGTGTCCATTGTCACAAGTGTACCTGTGTAAAAATTATGAATTTGAAACTTCACTTAAAGAATTCACTAGCAACTTGGGATATTGAAGTGACCTCAATAAATAGAATCCATGTGGAAAAGGTCATCAGAAATTAGATTCAGCATCTGAGAAAGAATTGAAAGTGACCAGTAAAGGAGCTACTTTTCATGGCAAAGACACATAGGGAGACCCTCAGAAATGAGCAGTCATCTAAGGAGAGCTCAGAAAAATGGCCATTTGAGAAAGTCAGCATTTGAGTATCCGCAACAATGAAAGACATGCAAATCCAGAGAGAATCACTTGTGTTCAAATTTGCTGTTTCCTCTATTTTTTATACAACCAAAACATCATTATCTCATTTCAAGGTATATTTCTTGGGACGATAAAACAAAAAATATATTTCAGGAAATACTTATCTACACTCATATGCTTAACTGCCCTTCACTACTCAACAACATAATTCCCCAAATCATCATCCTATTGACATTTCCCTTATTAAAGTTACTAATTATATCTGCAGTCCTCTTCACTGACTTATCTGATGCTTTTGACTCTGATGGTCATTTCTTCCTTCTTTAAATGTGCCCCTTCATTTTAACAAATGCTCTTCTGTCCTAGCTGCCCTTAAAATATTTTTTTCAACATCCTCATGGACCTTTTCATATCTCCCTTTAAAGAAAAATACTACAGGTAGCAACATTCCATTTTTGGTCCTGGTCTTGTGTCATTCTGTTGTTTCAATCACCTTTCCTTCTTATTGATTCCCAGCCCTGTAGGCAAAAAAATAATACAAATACAAATGAGTTATTTCCAATTCTGCCTATTGGCTTAAATTTTTAAAACACAAATGAGTCACTTTTTGTTCTTTGGGTTTTGTTTTTGTTTTAATATGACGATTAGGGTGAAGTGAAAATAGTCAGGGGCTTGACCATCGATCCTAATACTCGGTTTCAGATACTTGCCTGGTGAAGCTGTAGTGGCATGTGAGATGGTAACTGATCCTTTTTGATTCATTTTCTAGCATCTTCACTGATACCAAGTAAAAGAATCTAATGAAAGTGTAAGTGAATTAAATAAGTAATACGCACACTCCATCGCTTATAACAGGCATTCAGTCTTCTCAGGAGAGATCTGATTACAATAGTGTGCAATGCTCCGTGGATCTTTTCAGAAGTAGAGTGTAGAAGAGTGATTTTCATGGTATCTATGACAAACACTTAAAATGAATTAATCCAAGTATGGCAAATAACAATCTGAGATATTAATTGTGTCTCCCGATCTTTCCAGCAACCTTTTTGCCCTACAACCTTCTTTAGCAGAAATGCTCAATTACATTAAGGGAAGAATTTTATAGCAGAAACACAAATGTACAGTACTTCTTTTGGGTCTCAAATTAATGTCTTGAAATGATTGCCAGAGATAATTGGGAAAGAAAAATCCTTTATGCTTCAAACTCTTAGCTTCTGAGCATCAAGAGCAATAGTTGTGAAAGAATCTGAGGATAGAGTTCATTGGATACAAACTTGAGACAAACAAAAAGGATCAGAACACCCTGCCCCTGACTAGGTGAAGATTCCATCAGCTTGGATAAGAGAAGGTCATTGAAAAGGAGAAAAAAAGAGCTTAGATCACAATAGTTCTCAGAAGAAGCTCTGTCCTGTGCCCTATACAAGTTTTAGAGGAAAGGACTGTACAAATTACAAAAAAGTTTGGGAATCTGATCAGAGAGGATCTGTGTCATGTGAACCAGATAGGGATTGTCTTAGTTACTTTTTACTCATTGCTGAGACAAAATACCTGACGCCCAAAGTTAGGGAAGGAAAGGTTTATTTCTTACTGTTCTTGGAGATTTCAGTCCATACTCACTCGGCTCCAAGGCAGCGTGGCATGGCAGAGCAGCCCTTTATGGCACTTCAAACAGCAAGGCAGCAACCAGTAAGAGAGATAGAGACACATGCACCTTCTTTCCACCATTACATCATATGCTGGCTCCACCCCTAGGCAGGTATGGCACTCACAGCACCAATCCGAGCACTGGACAATGAAGCAACCACAAACATGTAATTGCATGAGGATTGCGGGCCACTGACATAAACCATGACATTGACTATGGAATTTCTAAAACCGCATTATCCATATGAGGCAGCAGCATCAGGGACAATACAAACAAAGCTCCTGATGTAGCAGATTCTCTGGAGTTTCTGCACCCTTGAAGGACCTTTGGGAAAACATGGAATTTTTCCACAGGCACAAGAGACATAAGTAAAAGGAGTTAGTGGGTCTGAAGTGGTCTCTAAGTCTATAAGGAATTAGAATCGTATGAACAGAGTTCTCTCTAGACATTGTGAAAAAGCATCTTTCACAGTGGATGTCAGAGAAAATGAAGCAAAGATCAGACACCACCCTAATTTCCAGATGCTACATAGCTTCCTAACAACCTTGAAGAATTCCCAAAAACAGAGGTAGAAGAAGGAAATTCCTGTTTTAATGGGGTAATCCTATCTTGACAATTATTAAATACTTTCATCTCTAGAAGTAAATGTTCTGAAAAATAGATTAATCTACATACACAAAAGATTTTTGTTAATTTTTTTCAGACAAAGTTTGAGACTCCAGCTGGTCTCAAATTCCTAAAGTAAACTGATTCTCTTGCCTCAGCTTCTCAAGTAGCTAGGACCGAGTATGTGCACCACCATGCCTGAATTAATTTCTATTTTTATGCGTTTGAATTTGTGGGCTTAGCATTTTGTGGCTTCTACAGGCTATTTTGTTTCAGTGAATTTTTAAAGTCCCATAGTCAGACCTTGAAGTTCTGACTAATTTTATATGACATTTTGGTCCTGCCTCTAAGTCCAATACATCAGGTGATTAAAGCTTCCATGTTTTAGAAGCCCAAGTATCAATTGAACTTTTGACATCTATTCCCCCCTCACCCCTTTCCCTAGTAGACAGTCCAGATGAGGTGAAGGAAGGAGATATGGGAGCTCATTGTGAGGGTAAGGAGCAGAGTCTGGCCCTCACACCCCCTGCTCCTAGAAGTGCAGCATGAATGTACTAGTTTCTATGCTCCTTTATTTTAAAAAATCACCTGGGCAGAATGGAAAAACACTGAGAAAAAATGAGCAACCACACAAATCCCTTTTGGGGATACTCGTTCTGCTGCTCACTGCCTTAGGGCTACTGCTGACTGGGGCAAAAAGGGCATCATTAGCTCAGAACTCTGGGTAGTGATGCTTCCTCACCAGCCCATTGCTATGGCTGCTGCTGTTTGCAGCTCTGCCCCCTGGCAACTGCTCCCTTCCCTGCTGTGTGCCCACCCAAGCACCAACTCATCCTCCAGCCTTCTCAGAGAAAGCTGCAGAGTCAGGATTTTGTAGCCTCTCCCTTGATCATACCTATCCCCTTCTGCAGCCCAAGTCCTGGGCCTTCTCAACTGCTCCCTGCAGGGACATAGGAAGCTTATGTAGGATTTTATTGGATTAGGCCCTCCTGCAGCTGAACTCTAACAGAGTTGAACCTTAAGATCCAGGGCTTGGCATTTGGAGCCAAAGCTTTCAGTAAATTTGAATTTAAAAATCTCAATCTCTAGCTACTAAGCAGGAGTTTCATTACCTCAAAAGGCAGGATACTCTTGGCTAGCTGTACTTCTTTGAAGTAGGGTGAGGATTACATTAAATTTGATTAATGGAGAAAACAAAAATTCATCGACGATAATGTTTAAATAGATGTTATTGCTTGTTTCAACATTAAACCTGAATGGTGTCCTCACCATCCTTAAACTATGGTAAGTGAAAACTACGTAATTAGATTAAAGATATATTAATCTCTTTTAAAATAACGAATCACAGTTATGATATGTAAAGGGTTTAGGGAAGACATAGACTCACTTGAATATTTTTGCTCTATCCAAACATGTGTAAAACATTTGCAAGTTCATTAACTTTAATATTAGTAACTTGCTTACCTCTGAATTTTCTTATTCCTTCCAGAACAGGAAAAGAAAACAATGAATTTTGCCAAGAAAGAATCCATTTCACAAGGATGGGCCAGGCAATGTTGAAGATGTAAAAAGAATTTAAAAACAGGTCAAGTTGATTTATAGAGAATTCAAAACTGTAGTAGTTTGGGTAAGTGTCGCTTAAAGATCTGTGTGTTGCGACTTGGATGCCAGCCTGTGGCACTAATGGAAACTTTAATAGGTAGGGTTTAATGGAAGACATCAGGTCACTGAGGGTGCCCACGTGGAGGGGATGTTGGAATTGCAGTCTCTTTTCTCTGCTTTCTGGCCACCATGATAGGAACAGGTTTCCATCACTAGACCCTCCTCTCATAAGGAACCATGTTGCCACAGGTCTAAAGTAACAGGGCAAAGCAACCACAGACTGACAACAGGAGCCCAAGTAAACCTTTTCCATGATGAAGTTGATTATCTTAGATATTTTGTTCCAATGACGGAAAGTTGACTAACATAGATACATACCCCCAAATATACTTAGTATAATGGGTAAATGGCATCACACTTATTAATTATCATATAGTGGGAATTCAGGTAAAGGATGAATTAGTACACCCAGGGATAAGTCAAGAAAAGTGGATGACTTTAAAACTCACATTTTTCAGGACATGCATTAGTTAATGCAGCAGAACAGCAGAGAGCAGCCATTCTTGATAGAATGAACTACAAAGAAAATCATAGAGATATGACAGCATCAGTATGGTATGGGGAACTGTGGTTAAAGCCAAGGGTATATGAGCCACAGTGACAGTGTAAGGAGGTAGAGAAGCGGATTAGAGCCTCATACAGGAAGAGACCTGAGAGGCATGCTGGGTAATGCCATTTTTATCCTGAGAAGTCATCAGTGGGCTTCATTAGGGCATTGGATTAACTAGAGGAGGACAGGTTTAAGAGGACACTAAACCATTGGAAGGAAAGCTGCTGGAATAAAGGCAAGTAGGAATGAGAGAGTAAAAACTTTTTCTGACTTAGTCTAAGCTCAGCAAAAGAATGCCCTCCTTCCCCAAAAAAATAATTGATCAAAAACATTTATCAGTGAAATAACTTAAAATACAGATTGAACCACATGAAATTGCCATTTTTGTAGGTCAACAATGGTTGAGCATCAGCAGTTTCATACGGTTCAATCAATCTAATATAAAAGGATTGCCCACAAGCTAGGCTGAATTTAGGAGAGATACAAGAAGCCCATATCTCTGAAAAATTAAATTTCTAGTACCAAGGATCATATCTGTATAACTTGCTTTATACATTACCTACAACAGAATTGCCTATAGCTAGATTCTTAATGCTCTGATAAGGGAAAAAATCTGCCAAAAACATTGCTTAGTATTTTTCTATTTCTTCTCTTTCCCCTTTGTTATTTGTTTATTTAGACAGGTGTGTTATACAAGAAAGAAAAACATCAATGCAGGTAGAAAAAGGAGGTGAGATTGAAGGTGGTAAGAAGAAGGGAGAAATAAAGAAACAGCCAGACCTTGTTAACTGTAAGCAGAGATGAGGGTTACACTGAGGAAATAGATTGCCGGAGGAAAGTCAGAGGGTCTCTCTGGACTTCTGATGCAGAAAAGGCAAAGCCAGTGAAGAGCAAAGGCAGAGAGGGGCTAATGGAGAAGGAAGAGGAATTGGGGGGCTCGTGGGGAGCGTCTTTCCTGCCAGTTTCACACGGCTTGGATTCAGTCTGAATTATGGCAGCCCACAATACCTTTCCACCAAAACTCCATGTGCTGATTTGGACACAGCTTTCTATTCTAAAAAGACAGATCCTTTGTTCAGTCTTTTCTTCAGGTTCATGATATATAGAATTAATTTCTCTAGCTCCAGTAATATCTAGATTCTTCTCCACCCATTCCCTCTCTACTAATGAATCCTTCTGTCTCTGTCTCTCTGTTATTCTCTCTCTCCCCCTCTCTGCTCATATGAACACACACACACACACACACACACACACACACACACACAGTATGTACAGTTCTTATTGGGCTGAAAATTAACATTAAACTGTTCTATTCAAGTAACCAAGACTCTGCTATCACACCCTAAGAAGTGATAAGTTGCAATTTCCACCATGTGGTGCTACCCAGAGCAGGGTAAAGAGAGAGCGAACTGAAAAGGCGGAATGCAAGCAGGCCTGGAAATGTCGAGGTTCTGTGCTGATACTCCCCCTCCCTGCCCCGTGCCATAAGGCCTGCAGCACCTGTTCACAGAATAAACTGACACACAGAGCACACCCTCTTGGCTCTCCCTTAGAACCAGATCCATTCACACCCAGCAGAGAAACAAGTGGTCCCAATTTAAGAGGAAATCTTGAACAACCAACAGATGGCTGAGTTTCCTATTGTCTTAATTCCTCCATTTTCCCCTCAGATCTACCATCAAGGCTGGCTCCAAGGAGCCAATGTGACCAACATTTACAAGGGCAGAAGCAGGTGCCAGAGGCTGTACAGAGTATCACTGGTGAGGAACCTCATGGTACCTTGCAGCTATCCCGTTAGAGAGGAGAATCTCATGTTCTAATACATTGAAGAGGCACGGTGAGATTGGCAGGTTGCAAAACTAGCCACCATACTTTGCAACTCCTCCTGTAAAAAGAGATCTGTTCCTCTAACTCCTGAATCTGGCTGACCTTATGCTTGCTCTGACTCATGATATAGCCTGAATTTTGATCCTGGACTCCAGGAGCCCTTGCAGCTTCTTCTCTTCCTGCCCTGAAACCACCACCGTCGGAGCAGGTCAGCAGACCTGCTGGGTGACAAAAGACATGTGGCTGTCCGCCTCCGCCAGTGTGAAGGAAGCACTGACTACCAGATGGAAGTGCATGCACAGATGTAGCCAGCTGAAGCCGCAGAAATTCTCGAGAGCTGACCCTAACCTGATGGTAAACAAAACATCAAATGTCAGTTAAAACCATCAGATTTTAAGGTGGTTTGTTAACCTTCAAAAATGCACAGAAAGGTGGCTGAGAATGTGCATAATAAAAATATTTATAATCTCTAGAGAAAAACAGCATTTGGAAAAATTTTTTTTAATTTTTCAAGAAATAATAATAGGTTCCCCAGTTTAGCTATCTTGTACAGAAATATTTCCAAAAGGCATTATGCATTTTTCTATTCCTTTAGAAAAATAAATAGAACCCAATTTAACCTTTCCTCAGAGTTATAAAACGCTCACACTGTGCTGCAGTCACATGATGATTTCGAGGCCCTAGTGAGCTCTGTGGAGAGCAGGCAGAATGGTTTGAGTGATTGCTCAGCCCGTATGATGGCATCTATGATTTTCTATTATTCTATTTTTTATCTCTGTAAAATGTTGTAATTTTTAACAATTTCAGAAAAAAAGGAATGATGACCCATGTTTCACAGTTCTTATCGCTGATTTGATAGTCTATCATACTTCCCATAGTTACAATGTCTCTCATTTTACTTCAGAAAAATTCAGGGAAAATGCTGGAAGAAAAGCATTACAGAGGCTGTTAGTAGCTAAATGACCAAAAACTTTAAAGAAGTAGCTGAGTTGTTCAAAATTACAGAAAAAATATAACTTATGACTGACCTTAGAAGACTTGCAACCATTAAAGAAATTAAATAAGTAATTGAAATATTTCCACAAAGTATTAGAAAAATTAGTCTAGGAGTCCATAAAAATATGATGTTATACACAGGTCAGTTTTATTCCAGGAATAGAAGAGCAGTTTAACTAGAGAACACCTAAAAGGTGCATATGCTGGTTACTTTGGTTTGTTCATTATACTATGTATTCATTTGTTAAAATAGTACACAGTACCTCATGAATATGCAAATTATTAGATCTCTATTAAAAATAAAATAAAACAAAACATGAACGCTGTAATTTATTAAAGCAATGGAACCACACAGTGTCAACAGATGCAGAAGCAAGCATTTGATACTATCCAATATTTAATTGTAATGAGAAACTTGAATTAGAAAGAAATTCCATAAGTGTCCTACTGGCCAGCTACCCCATTCTACAGATCATTTTAAAATGTAAAATATTTAAAACTCCTTTTTACCTGGTAAAGGGATACAACCATATTTGATTATATTAAACATTTTATGTAATTTCTAGCCAGTACAATAAACAGAGGGAAAATATTTGAATTGGATAAGGGGGAAAACTACCATCTTCAAAGATTGTGTGGTTGTCTGCAAAGCAACCTATTGTAATACAGGCAAAATGTCAGAATTTTGAAAATTTAACAGACTTGCTAAAAATCCAATTAAAATACAAAAATAATGTAATTTCTATGTAATAACAGTAATTCAATGTTTAAAAACCTTTTAAAATATATTTCTCTGTACCAGCAAAGAATAAAAGAAATGAATGTATCACATATGGAGAAAATTATAATTTTTACTGATAAATATTAAAGATCTAAGTAAATAAATGGTGTACATGTGAGTACACATGCACATGTCCCCACACACCTATGTGCATGCACACAAATGTGCATATGCCTTTGGTTGGGAGCCTCAGTATTATAAATATATCATTACTCTGCAAATTAATATTTACATTCTGTACAGTTCCAAGTAAAGTCTGACAAAGCATTTTGAAATTCTCAGCAAGCTTACTCTAAAATCCATATGAAAGAACAACAGTTTAAAGAACAGAAAGAACTTTTCTGTAGAAGAAAAAATAGAAATATCAAGCTGTGTTAAAAAGCTATGTAATAAAATAAAAGTGTATTGATGCTCAAATTGATCATTCAACCAAAGGAACATAGT
The DNA here is from genome assembly GCF_034190915.1 of Cavia porcellus. Taxonomy (NCBI): domain Eukaryota; kingdom Metazoa; phylum Chordata; class Mammalia; order Rodentia; family Caviidae; genus Cavia; species Cavia porcellus. Next base: position 8,733,713 of record NW_026947512.1, on the reverse strand, counting down.
AAAGAAATAGACACGCAGGGAAGCTTTGTGTACAAACAACAGGTCATTGCAAACCGATGTGGAAAGAATGGATGATGCAAAAGACATGCAGTATATTCTTTAGGATTATAAGGATATGGGCATAGTTTTCCAAAACTAAAATTTGGTCCATGCTTCCTGTGAAATATTAAATGAATTACAGACAAAAGCTCCACACTTAAGCATTTTAAAATATGGGAGTACATATTTGTAATTTAGGCTAAACATGAGTTTCCTAAACAAAATAGAAATAACATTAAACATTCAAAAAAAGATCAATATAATTGCAACATAATTAATAGTTTCTATTTCAAATAAATCACAAAGCAATAAAAATGCAATGCAAACACACAACTATGAGACTATTACATCCATAAATGACAAAAGATTAGTATGAAGCTATATAAAGAAAAAATAACAATAACCAAATAGAAAAGTGATAAAAAGGCATAAATGGAATACACTGGAGGAATAAGTGAAAAATACTCTGTATCATTAGAAATTCTAGAAATAAATAAATCACGCTTATCCCCTACACAGTGCAAACTACTTAATTTGGCATGCACAACTGATGGCAGAAACATGAAATGCCAAGACTTCCTGTCCTCCACCAGTAAGGGTAAAAGTGTGCACTCATTTTATGTTGTTTTATGATGTTTAATACCCTCAAACTCTATGATAGGGCAATTCCACCTTTGCTATGTTTTCCCTAGAGAAACTTTTGCACAGTTATATCATGATGCATGATAAAATACTTAGTATCATATAATTTTGCATGTTATCAAAATTATATTTTAAAGTACATATGGTTTGTGGTTTCTGACATTGAGATTAACTAAGAGGATTATTTTGCTTATTTTCAGATTTTCAGTTCCACTCCAAAGACTGAATTACTGGGTAGCTGAATGTCAGAGCAGCAAAGTCAAACTATAATTATTCTTTTGGGTGTATGCAGTCATTTTAAGAAAAAACATGTTCAAATCCATAGTCACAAGGGAATGAATGCTCAAAAATCTCTTTTGTTTTTTGAATACTGAATGCAAATCTCAATTGGATGATGAGAAATACAAAATTGCAGTTTCTACTCATCTCCCTTAAACCAATATACTTACTTCATTTTAAGAATTGAGATGATAATGGTAATACAATCAGCAACAGCAACTCCCAATTTTAGCTCTAATGTGTCAAAAACTGGAAAGTTGTCACTCTTGTTATAGCAAGAAAAAGCTAGACAAACTGAAAAATTGATGACTTTTCTTGAACCCATCACAGATCTCAATTTTCAAGGAAAACTGCCACCTCAAAGTCTGGTTAGCAGACTCATTCATAGCGACAACTCAGTGTTTATTTACACGGGGCAGAAGCTGCCAGAGTGACAAACCGGTAGAAACACTTAAATGTGCTTTTGGTGAAATTTTGGTAGTTGAGTGAAGAGCTTGAGTGTGAGAAAATCAGAGTGGCTCTCCACATGTCCATGGTCTCACCTCCAAGCACCAGGTTCTTACAGTGGAAAGCCAAACAGGACCCCTTGAGACTTTCTGAGTGGCAGTGGTGGGAGGCAATCACTGTGAAATACACTCAGGAACCACACCTCAAGGAAAAAGTGTTCATCAGAAACTTATTCAAGCTGGGAAAGATCACTTCTCACTCTAACCTATTCTTGTCTTCCTTTCACATAGATGATAGAATACTTTGTCTCCCCCATACCAATCAGCACACGGACAGGGATCCAGAGAAATCTTGCGCAATTGTACTTTGAAAGTGAAGATTAGATAAAATCTTCTTTACACTGAAAATGAAACAGAAGAAATTTGTCCTCCATATACTTGCCTTGTAAAAAATTTTCAGAGTTTTGCAAGGAGAAGAAAAGTTATATAGGAAAAAAATACTTCAACATACACAACACAATGAAGAGCATCAGAGGAAAAAAAATAAATGAAATAAATTTAAAAATGATAAGTAAATGGAGATAAAATTAAATATTTTAGTTTTTCATTCTTAACTGAACTAAAAGTCAACTGCTCCAAGTAATACTAACAATGCATTGGGTGTTTACAGCATACGAATCAATGAAATGAGAAAAATGAGTGACAACAGTGTCATAATGGGTTGGAAGGAGCAATTAGGAGTCCTCTGCTACAAGGGAACAGCACTACAAATGAAAACACACAATGTCATTTGCAAGTAGATTTAATTTAGTTAAAATGTATATTGTAAAGCCTAAATCAATCATGATTTTTTTAAAGTATAGAGACACTAAAGGATAAAATGTGATCATTTTAGATACTTAAAAAGTAAAAAAGCAGATAAAAACCTATGAATAAACACAGCTTATAGAAAATTGTTACAAGTATTGCAGATATAAACTCAGGTATCAATAATACAAGAAGGCATAACAGTAGTAAATGTATCTGTACTTAAAGAGAGTACTGAAATACGATGCAAGTAGAAGGAAAGTAGGCAAATCCACTAATGTAGTGGATTTAATATCCATTTTTCAACAATCGAGAGACAAGCAAGCAGGTAATCATTATGAATATAATTGCTAAACACTATAAATCAACTACATAATCAGTATTTAAAAAATACTCCAGCCCCAATCTCCCCAACCGCAGTACTCTGTAGTGAACACGGGTAGCCTCTCAGAATGGTCCCAGTTTCAGCCCAATTATTTTTCAAGACATGACAGCCACCCATCAAATAGTTCATTTACAAAGACAGATGGGTTGCTCTGGACACCAGGTACTCATTTGAACCAATCACAGGTCAGCACTTGGACCAATCGCAGGCCTGCAGATTTTACCTGAGTGTCACTCTTCTGCTCTGGTTAGCCCATGCGCTTCCACAGAGGGCCTGTTAGAATAAAGCTTCCCTCTGTTGATCCTGAAAATCTCTGTGGTTTTTATTGGTATGTTTTAGGTAACATTCATCATAGGGAATCTGCACCTGTACAGGATCTATCTTGCTTCTTTTTTCCCTAGTCCCCTCGCCTCCCTTCGATTGAAGAAGAAGGATTCTTCTTCCCCTCCTTATTTATAGAAGTTTTGCTTGCATTTTTCTTCTATTCTCCTTTTTCCTTTTGTGATTTATTTCTTAGGTAGTATGGGCTCAAAAGATTCTGCTCTGATCCTGAATAATGTGGACAGAGTGGTCATTTTAAAAGAAATAGCAATAAACACTAGCGACCGTTAGCCCTGAAGATTCCACAGACCCAAAGTGGACAAAGATCAGCAACAGAGAGCAGCACTGGCAGAATCAGCCGCGCATCTAGAATAAGCCAGTGTCAAACAGCAGTGGCCGGCAGCAGTGACCAGTAGCCAAATGTGTCGGCTAACAGTATTCAGCGTTGTTTGGCCTCATCTGGTGGCATCAGGGTCACTAACAAAGTTGCTCTGTGTTGACTCCTGATTTCTATCTGAATCAAGCAGGAAAACCCTCAACTAACTGGCAACATTTCTACTGATAGAAAATTCTCAAAAATGTTGTGAGTCTCCTCTGTATGCCATGGAGATTCACTTTCTTAAGCAAAAAGATCCTTCACCAATCTGTCCTGGATAATCTCATTTTTATGAGATTATCATCAGGAGATCATGAGTCACATAACTGATCTCTTCAAAGAGATCTGTATGACTGGACACTGACCTTGTGAGACACAAGGACAGGGTTATCCAGTCATACCTTAGCTGCTTCTCCAGAGCACACGCTTCTGACAGTGATTCGCCTAATTTTTAATGATCTGAACTAGTTGAGAATCTCCCACGTCATCACATACTGGCTCCCCACTGCTTAATTTATCTCTTTCCTCTCATGTTTGTTATAAGCAGCAAGAAGAAATTAGGCCACATCTTCAATATTTTTCTTGGAAATGTCTTTAGTTAAATATGCAAGTTAATTGTTTATCAATTTGTCTCTCCACATAATTATGGGGCAAGATTTAGGGAAATGCCTGCCATTATATGACAAGGAGCCCCTTCCTGCAATTTAAAATAACATGCCTCTCCAATTTGCCTGAGCTACATTGACAGTGACGTTAACATTGATAGTTATGCCAACAGTCTTTTTATAATGGCTTAGGTAATCACTAAGGTTGCCTATACTTTTCTAAAATGTTTTTACTTCTTTCTGAGTCCTCACTAACAGAATATGTAATAGATGTATTTCTACCAATGGTCTGGCTTGTAAGCTTATTCTTCCTATCATCCGGTCTACTTCCAGCCCCACCGATTGCCCAATTACAAGCCCACCTCTCAATTTTAGGTGCTTTGTACCAAATCCCAAGTAGTAAGATGTATATTAATTTATTATTGCTGCTGTAACACATTAACATATACATAGTGGTTTGAAATAACACAAATGTTTTATCCAATACAGTTTAAGTATTAAGGAGTTTAAAATGGTTCTCAGTACGCTTTAGGTCAATAGGGCCATTCACATTGAATTCTGAGGCTCCCTTCTATCTTCAAAACCACTGATGATCTGTAAAGTCTGCCTTACACTATATCCTTCTTGCCTCTTTCACATGAAAGGGCCTTTATAATTACACTGGATCTACTCAAATAATTCAGTATAATCATCCAGTCCTAGAGTCAATTAACCAGCAACTTTACTCCAACTGCCACATCAAATCCTCTTTTCTCTGTAGTACAACACATGTATAAGTTCCAAGGCTGAAGATGTGGGTATTTTGGAGAGACCATTATTTTTCTGGCTATAAAGAAAATTAAAAATAAAGAAAGCCTGAGAAACTGTCACAGATAAGAGGAGCTAAGGAGACATGATGACTAAATATATCATGATATCCTACATGGGATACTGGAACAGAAAAAAGACATTAAGTAAAAGCTACTGTGAATAAACTATGGATATTAATTGATAATAATGTATCAATTTTTCATCAGTTGTAATAATTGTGCTACATTAATGTGTATGTTTATATTAAAATGGGGAAACTGCAAACATGGTATGTAGGAATTCTCTGTTTGACCCAGGTCTTTTTGCCAGGCAACACCAACAGTAGGGATCTCTCTCAATGCTGTGAGATACACAGTAATTTAGAAAGCTCTTTCTAAAAAATGATAAAACTTGGGGAATATGCTTTTGGCATTAGGAAAATAAAAACATCTCTGGAAAAATCTAACCTATTTATCAGGAAAAATTAAGCTTGAATTCCAGCAAAGTGTTCGATGCATTGTGTCGAATGTTTTATTTTTTAAAGTAGTGTGTGTGTGTGTGTGTGTGTGTGTGTGTGTGCGTGTGTGTGTGTGTGTGTGCGTGTGTGTGTGCATGTGTGTGTAATGAGAGAGAGAATGGAGGGAAGGAGAAAGGGAGTGAAGAAGAGAAGAGGGATAGAAAGAGAAAGAGAGACCTTTCATGATAACCATATGTGTTTAGGAATGAAGCCAGTTGTGTGAGTCAAATCTACAAACAAAGTTTATGTTGACTCTAATAAGAAGAGGCTAACAATCTGAGGTTGATTAAAGTCTTAGCCACAGAAGAGAACCAAGTGAGCCTCAGCCTGTGCCCATCCCCTGTGGGCACAGCCTGTGCCCTGCAGCATTGTGATCCTCCTAGGAACTCGTGCTCAAGAATCCCACTCTTAACGTCAGCTCCTCCAGAGAGCCATTCCCAATCGCACTTACCTGTTTTCTCCTGAGATGTCACAATTTGAGGTGCCTAATTCTATTACTATTCCTCACCCTGCATTTGAGTCTTTATGTTTGTCTTTATTTTCAAGTCTACTTCCCCATCACCACCTCCACCCTTGAATCCCACCACCATGAAAATTTAGGGCAGCCATTTTGTTTGATACAACAATGAAAATTAAAGTCTCAACACCTTGTTCAGCACCTGAAACACAGGACATGCTTAAAGAAATGATGTAACTGCCAGGAAAGCAGAGGGGCGGGTAACCAGAAAGAGTTAAAGTAAAAGAGTTTGTAAGGGACTTCTATAGACTCAAATAGAAGCGACTTTATTAAAGTTTAATAAGCCTCATGTTGTCATTGCTTTTATTCATAATCCGCAAGAACCAAAAGCAGTAGTTTTGTTTTTGTTTTTGTTTTCGTTTTGAAACATGCTACCACCTCCAGCTCTATTCCTTCCAGTCTCTCCCTTCACCTGTTTGAGGCCTGTTTGCACTGAGACTTCGTATCCCCTCAGTTCCCTCAAGTCAGCCCTCGGAGGCAGCCAGTTACTTGAGAAGTGTAAGCTCACTGTGATTTATATTCTAGCCACCTTCTGGAAGGGGCTGTGGTTCAGCTGCACATTTATATATTCATTGAGCCATGCTCTCGACACCACAGCCTCCTGACAGCTGCAGATGGCAAAGCCATTTTTCATAAGGTATGCGTGAGGAGGAGAGGGACAGGCTTAAGCGTCACATGGAGAAGACAGCAGCTTTGTAGCAATGGAAAGAGCCGGGATTGATAGAGAATTTAAAACTGAATAAAGAGCACATAATATCTATCCATTCTATTGACATCCACTTAAAGCTGCTGGACAGGTTCAATTCACCAGTATCTATTACCATTAGACATGCACACAAACAATGTTCAGTGTATTCTAAATACCCTGGCTTTTTCTCCTTTCTCCTCTCCGTTCTCTCTCCTCTCTCTTCTGTCATCTATTTCCCCTCTCCCCATCTTCCTCTTCCTCCAAGAGCTCACAAGGATCCTAAATCGGACACGGTCTAATTTAACTAACTTTCATATAGTAATGGTGACTCTGATTAGCTGATCACAGAACATTAAATTAAACTACCAAGATGCAAAAATACCTCAAGACCTGGAAGGGATGAAGAGACTCTTGAAATTGCGTGATAGCAAAGGAGAAAGTTTGATACAACTATGTAAAGAAAGGGTATTAACTGAAAATAACTTACAGTGTCGTGTCCATAGACAGCATTTGTTTTTCCTTTGATCTAACTGGAAAACAATGAGGAAAGAAGAAAAGTATGAAAACAGGTGGGAATAAAGATGTTATATTACTAATAAAATTAGTTTTAGATGATTAGTTTCTGTCTATCTACAGAAAAGTCTACTGTATAATACTGAATTTTAGACTTAATGCCCCGGGTGTGGAAAGTTCTGGCCCTCTAAAGGCTTCTTTTGGGGAGTCAGAAATAGACCTTTTTCAGCTAGTCAAAAACAAACTCTCTTCTTTGAAGAGATTTCAGCTTTCAAGGAGGAGAGCAGAATGAGGTGGATCTCTGTATGCACAGGTCAAGAACCAGACTCACAAACCATGTAGGTCTGTCACTCCCTCTCAGTAAGGGGGAAGAAAACCTAGGAGTATAAAGTTAGTGACCCTTCCTTCACATGAAAAGAAACATAGGTGTAGAAACAATCACTTCCTCTCTCTACAGTCTTGATCCAGTCAAGAAAGCAGAAATGACTTCAGGTGTCCCCAAAGACAGATATCTATAAATATCTATATAAATAAATATCTATAATAAGATATCTATAAATATCTATATTTATAGATAGGAAACCGAAGCAGACTCAGATTCTTGAGAATATAGTAGCAAGTTTCCCCTCTGTGGTATGGAAAGGGGCTATAATTATCTTGAGGTACATTAGATCTGTTCAGCACATGACTTCTCTCATGGAGCAGCATAAATGTTGCTGATGAAGGGTGATTTTTCTCTCTCTCTCTCTTTTTTTTTTTTTTTTTTTTTTGGTACCAGGGATTGAACTCATGACCTCACACTTGCCAGGCAGGCACTTATGCCACTGAGCTAAACCCCCGCTGAAGGGTAATTTCTTTGTCAAAGTTTTGTGGGAAGGCTGAACACTGAGGTGGTAGAAGAAATCTGGAAAATACAAATCCCATCTCCTGACCCCAAGGCTTGAATTATGGGAGACAACCAGTATCCTGTGCTTTGAAGGTAATGAAAGTAAAAAGTGCTTTAGAAAGGCAGCCTTGTTTCCATTTAGCAAAGAATGAAAAGGAGTTTTTCATTTATCATGATGTGAGGTTTCTAGAATGCACAGTAGAAAATTAAAGTTGAAGGTTCCGGAAGGAGGAGCATCAGGGAGGCAGAACAAAAACAGAGGATGAAATGTAGATTTTGAAAAACGGGCTTAGATTCTACCACTGCATGTGCATGTTGACACTGGGCCACCTTGACTGTAAGCAACAAATTGGTGCTTGTGGCCAAAGTGGCTCCACTGAAGGAAAATCTAAAGCATCATTGTCAGGATGGATGGACAGTAAAAATAGAAAGCCCTTATCTTTTAAAAAGGGCTCAGAGAAAAACTTGCAAACCTAGGAGCAAAAAGAAAAGTTAGGGTCTCAGGAACTAGAGAGATTGAAAAGGAACACATTTTGTCTTACTGTCTCCAAGCATCCTCGTCTCTACTTTTTTTTCCCAATGAGTGTGCTTTATTTTTCCTCTGTGGAGTTAAGTTTTACTTGTGTTGACATGTAAGAAGACAATGCCTTCATAGTTACCGTGCCTTTGAGATTTCTTTGGTTTCATGTAGATTAACCTCTACCTATACTCTTTATAGAATAATTTTAAATATCACTAAAAGATCATCTTCCTGGTCATTTTAGAATCAAGAATCTGATCAAGATTCAGTCACCTGCATCTTAGAAGAGGATGGTCACTTTAACAAGGGCATACGTTCTCAGAGAAGAAGGCATGGGCTAGACACACATCTGTAGCAGTCTCCATCAAAGAGAAAGGGAGACCTTGGAACAGTGCAGGAAAAACCAAATCAAAGTCTGAGATCAGAGAGTCACATCCAATTTTTTATTTCTAAAACCTGGGGCCAATATGTTTTTTTTCTCTGACTAGGCTTGTCCTGAGACTCACATCAGAGAAGTTGCATAAAAGTAGGACCAAGTATAAGGTCGCTGTTGAAGCTGGACTCAGTGACTCTGAATTTGGAATTCTCTTCTCTGTTTTAGCTTGGGTTGTTATGAATTTACAGTCTCTTTATTGACCTTATTTATAGGAACATGTTTTTATTTGTTTGGTTTTTATCTCTCTGGGGGAAAAGTCTTAGTTTTCATTCAAACTGTGTATATTTTTCCAGGCTCAAAATATATTCTACTTTAGAGTCATTAACCAAGACCTCTACCCTGGGGAAGCAGGTCCCTCCTTTCTGTATCAGCCAATGAAAGAAATGATGTTCATCGTCCCATTGGCCTTATAGCAGATCCTTTGCTCTGAGAGTTTCCTGCAGGTAATCTTGCGGCTGATGCTCCTGCTGTGTTATGGTGAGTGGAATCCTGTCTCAGTCCTGAACGCAGTCATCTCTGTATTCGCCACATTGCATATGCATGTTTATTTATATTTATTTGCTTTTTCAAATTGATGGATAAAACTGTATGTGTTCATTATGCACAGTATTATGTCTGAAGTCTATATACAATGTAGACTGGCTAACCTAGCTAGTTAGCATATGCATTATTACCTCACATAGCAATCATTTTTGTGCCATGAACACTTTACATCCACTTTCTGAGTGTGTTTCAAGAATCCAATGTATTAACTAAATTCACTGTGTTGCACAAAAGATCCCTTGATTATTGCAATCAAATAATCCATCTTCCACCTTCCTGAATGATTGCATCCTTTGACCAGTATCTCCTTCACTGCCCACTTACCTCTTGGACATGATCCCATTCTACTCTTTCCTTCTATAAGAAAAACGTCGTTAGGGGTCTGTGACTGAGACCATGTGGTATTTGTGTTTCTGTGACTGGACTATTTCACTTAATATCCTGCCTTCCAGATTCATCCGCACTTTCATAAATAATTGGGCTTCCTTTTCATACATGTCTGTTTTTATACCAGTATCATAATGCCTTGATTAGAATAACTTAATGCTTGTTATACTAGATTTGGAATTCAGGTAGTGTTCTGCCTCTGGCTTTGTTCTTCTATCTCAAGACAGTTTTGGCTATGTGGTTTCATGCAAATTTGGAATATTTTTTTACTTCTGTGATGAATGCCATCGATATTTAGATAGGGATTGTATTAAATCTGTATATCAGTCGGATGGATGGACACTTAAACGATATTAATTCTTGCAATCCAGGGAACATGATGTCTTTCCATTTGTTTGTGTCTTCTTAAATTTCTTTTTTTCATGTTTTATAATTCTGAATAAGGGAATCTTTCATCTTCTTGATTAAATTTATTTCTAAGTATTTTATTTTTGTCAGCTATTATAATTTGATTTTCATGATTTCTTTTTCAGATAGTTCACTGTCAGTATATAGAAATGCTACTGAGTTTTATATGTTGATTTTGTGTCCTGAAACTTTACTGAATTCACTCATTGGTTCTAATACTTTTGCAGTATAATCTTTAGGATTTTCCATATATTAGATCACATCAATTGCAAACAGGGAAAATTTAACTTCTCCTTTTTTTTCTTTTTTTCTCCTCGTATTTTCTAATTTCTCTGGCTAGAACTTCCAATACTATGTTGAATAGAAGTGGTGTGAGTAGACATTTGTGCTTTGTTTTGGAGCTTGGGGGAAAATTTTTCATTGTTCCTGAGTATGATGTTTGCTATAGTTTTGTCATTTATGGTCTTGATTGTGTTAATATGCAGTCCTTGTATGCCTAATTTATTGATTTTTTATCATGAAAGATATTGAACTTTTGCTGCACATATTGAAGTGATTGGCTGATTTTTGACCTTCAGTTTATGAATTGATATGCCACGGCTTTTGACTTGGCTAATATTGCACTATCTTTCTATCCACGGGATAAATCACCCTTCATCATGGTGAATTATTTGGTTTGTGAGTATTTTATTGATAATCTTGTGTCTATGTTCCTTAGGTGTATTGATTTGTAAATTTCTCTTTTTTTGGTACTGGTATTGTCTAGCTTTGGTACCAGGGTAATGCCAGTTTCATAAAATGATTTCAAAAGTATTATCTTAAAGTCTTTATAAGAGTTTGAGAAGGATTGATATTAATTCATTAGATGTTTGATAGAATTCAGCAGTTAAGCCATGAAACCCTGGGCTCTTCTTTGATAGCAGACTTGTTTTTCTGTTCATATTTTCTATGTCTTCATAATTCAGTTTTGACTGGTTGCATATGTCAAGGAATTTATCCATTTTTTTCAGGTTAGCCAATTTATTAGAATGTAATTGTATGTAATAATTCTACTACCCACTATGTTTCTGTTCTATCAGTTATAATGTTTCCTGTTATATTCCTGATTCATTGTTAAATATTGGATTATTTTATTTATTACTCTTTTTTTTACTATCACTAAAGTTAATCAATTCTATCTATATTTTTAAAAACCAGTTCTTAAGCTTGGTGGCCTTTTTATTATTTTTCTACTCTTAATTTCATTTATTTCTGCTCTAATTTCTTCTTTCTTTCTTTCTACTAACTTTGGACTTAGTAGAAGTAAGCATTGCTTCTGTTTCATAATTCTTGAGGTGCAATATTAGGTACTTTGAGCTCTTTTTTCTTATTTTGAGGTTGTCATTTAATCTCCCCCATATCTGTTTCTGCTATATCCTATAGATTTTAGTATGCTCTGTTTATATTTTTGATTGCCTCAGAAAATGTATTCTTTCAATATCTTCCTGACCCACTCATTGCTCAGGAGCATGTTGTTTAATTCCCATGTCTTTGTGAATTTTCTGAAGTTTCTCCTGGTATTGATTAGTATGTTTATACCACTGTGATCAGAAAAAGATACTTTATATAATTTCCCAAATTTGTTAAGACATTTTGTAGTTTATATTAGCTTTCCATTACTATATGAATACTTGATCCACTCAATTTATAAAGAACAAATATTTATTTGATGTATAGTTATGGAGATTTGGGTCTAAGGTCGGCAGGCTCTGCTGCTTTGGGCATCTCATGAGGACTGCACATCATAGTGAGAGCAGCGCATCTTGGTGAAAGAACATGACAGAGCAGAAGCACTCACATTATCAGCCAGGGAACATAGAGGAAAAGGAGTTAACTGGAAACCCACAATCCCTTCATGAAGACATCCTCAGAAACCTAAGGACCTTCCACAAGGCCCTTTCTCCCAAAGGTTTTGTCAGCTCCTGAGAGTATTTCCATCAGAACAAAGCCATTAACACCTGGATTTTGGGAGATATTCAAGATTCAGACTAAAGCCTTCCACCACTGGCTCTCAAAATTTTATGTCTATGTCATAATGCAACCTGTATTCATCTATCCCAAATAACCCCAAAGTATTGCATACTCAAAAATCCAAGTCCATAGTCTCCTTTGAGGTTCAAGACAAACTCAATTGTAAGTGCCTCTGAAAGTAAAAACAAAGTTACGTAGTTCCAACATAAAATGATGGAACAAGCAACATGATAAACATTTCTATTCTGGAAAGGAGAAATAGGGAAGTAGTAAGGAGGGATCAACCCCAAACAAGACAGAAACCAAGCAAGGCAAACTTTAAATTCTCCATCTCCATGTCTGGCATCTGGGACACACTGTGGCAGAAAGTATATTCCGAAGGGTTTGCAAAACTCCAGCACTAGAATCTTGCTGTTGTAGCCCATGAAGCCACTCCGCTGGAATTTTACACTGCCTACAGCTTTACCTGAGGAACACTGTACACTGCTAATATCTTAACTTCCTGGGGTCACCATTATAGCTTCAGCTCTACTCTCACAGCTTTATGCATTGCCTTGTGAGGGCTACTTGCCAGTACTTCAACTTTGCAGACATACAGTCCTGCCTTCAAGACCTTCTTTTGAAATCTCGGTGGAAGCTTTGGGATACCATAACTCTTGCATGCTTCACCCCTGCAAAGCCAGCAAAATGTAAATGATGTCAGGTTCTGTTGCCAGTTTGAGCTGTACCTGGGCCAGCTTGAATCATGGTTGTAGTGTGTTTTGTAGCTCCAACTGTTTTACTGGATGAACATGGGGAAAGGTATTCCAGAATGTGAATTCCAAGGCCATCCTGGATACACAGGGTACACTGAGGTCTTTCATGAAAGGATTCCGTCCTGAAAAAATCTTTCAAACAACTCCATGTATCTATATTTCTTAGTTTGTTAAAGTATAGCAGCCTTGCAGATTTCTGAGGCATCTCTGAATGAAAAATATTTCACTTCTTTTCATAGTACTAGCAACTGCCTCATTCTTGGTCGCATGATTGCACATACTCTTTTGCTGAACAAACTGCACTCTTCAAATACTTTAACTATTTTCTTCTTTGCATCACTTTCTAGTCTACTACCTTTAAGTTTAGCCTCTTAGAAGTATCAGGGTATGGCAAAAGTGCACTCCAGTCGTTCCATGGTGTAATAAGGATGGCCTCTAGTTCAGTTTCCAAAAGAATCCTCATGTCCTTCTGAGCCCTCATTAGTATAATGCCCACATTTCTGCTAGCATTCCAGTGCCTGAGATCTTGCCTCAATTCCCTAATAAGTTCTGCTTGTATCATTCTAGGATTTCTTTAACCTACTCCTCCAAACTCTTCCCATAAACCAATTCCAAGGACCTTTCTGTGTCACCAGATAGAGCTGTAGTTGATGATCTCACTGTTATTAATTTTCTGTATTGGTCAGCTTTCCACTCCTAGATCCCATCTCTCCATAATGATACCCTGGTAACCAAGACTTTAACACTCAGACTTTTGGGGAAAGTTCAGCATCGAAACTATAGCAACTCCCAATTCAGTTTAAAGATCCAAAAGAAAGCTCATTATAAAATACATGATGATTCTCCCTATCATAGAGAAAACTAAGTGTGTTTATAACAACTTGAAATAAAATTCTATTAGGTTTTGTATAACCAAGTATTAAAATGGGTGTATAAATTAAGAGGTGAAGGAGAGAACACCTCGGGTAGAGGTGGTTTCTTTCTTAGAATTCAGAATCGCTCACTAGTGGAAACACATCACTTAGTTGTGAGAAATGAAGCTATGTTTATTGATTCTCTTTCCTGTGGGCCAGTACCTTTGTTTTTGATGTCACAACTGCTCCTGCTGCTATAAGATGGGAGCCAAGACCTACGGATAATTTTTCAAAATTTCACTCTTAGAAAGTAAAACAGGATTCCAAGCCTTTTCTTTCTTCTTAGTAAATTGCTTTCTATACAGCATCAGTCATTTAAACTCCTTGCTATTTTTATTTTTGTCATTTCTTGAATGTTCAAGACTTAGGATGAAAGGGAGAGAGAGAGAGGGAGAGGGAGAGGCGGAGAAGGAAAAGGAGGAGGAATAAAGAGGAAGAGGAGGAGAATGAGAATGAGGTGGAGGAGGAGGGGCCTGATTCCATTAGAACTGCTGCAAAGAAAACAATGCGCGATGGCCATCCCCGAAGTTCACCTCATCTGCAAACCAATTTCTGTGCAGCCCAAAGCTGCCTAAAGTGTGCTCTTTTCAAGTTTTCCATTTCCTGATAAGAAACTTTAAAAACTTATTATTATTTAAAAACTTATTATTTGGTTGGTTGGTTGGCTGCTCAGTTATTTGGTTGGTTGGATATTTAGGTGGGCAGGTGAGAATAGTTTGAGTTTATCTAGCACACAAATTGTTGAATCACTTATTTTCCCTGATAAAATTAAAGGTGAATTTTTCAGCCGTGCTGGCCTGTGACCTTCTGGACCCACATCATTGAAGCCTCTCTCTTTGGTTTCCCTGTTAGTGCGAATTCCAAGGCAGAAGCTTAATGAGGGAGAGGTCTGAGCGAATCCACGGGACATAACTAATGTTACCCTAACATTTTAGGAACGTAAACAAAATTTTTTTGTTAGTTTTAATTTTGAGATTGTTCCAGAGTCCTTGTACTCACTCCCCTGCCATCCTCGGCCACGACCCCTGCTTCAGTGAAAAAGAAACGGACCCTGTGCAACAGAGCCAGCAGACACTCAGCACCTGGCTCTCAGGATGTGATGGGACCATTTCTCAGTTCTGTCACCTTAGGCTAGGAAGAAGCACAGCTAAGGTGTGAGAATGTGGTTAGTAACTCAGCAGGGGCCGCACAACCCAGCCATGAAGAAAAGAACCTGGAGGTGTCTGCTGTACCTCACACCACTTTCTCTCTTAGAAAAGAAAAAAAAGAGCTGGTGCAAAGTCACTTAATTACTGAGTGTTAAGTGAACACCTAATTATGTCTGGTTAGTGAACTCCCGAATTCCCAGGGGACTGGGAGAATTTCTGAGTTTTAATCCTCTTTATAATACGCACTTTGCCTTTCTCAGCATTATGGATCCATTGGGCTGTCTTTTTAAGAATAGCAAAAATAGAAACTTAAAAGACCTCTTCAACGCTAAATGATATAATTACAGTATTCTTCAAAGTTTTCAAAAATTAATTATTCAACGGCTAAAAATGTGGTATAGTGGAAAAGTAAGAGCTCTGGAATATAAGATATCTAAGTTCAAACTATTTTATCATTGTGAATCATGTGACCGGGGCAAATCATTCAACTTCTCTGAGCCTTCACTTCTAGAAAATGGGTATTAAAAACCCTGATGGATGGTTTCTCCTTCATTCTGTGCAGTAAATTTGGAACCTCTAAGGGCTCCTCCCTTAGCCTTTCTTTCATAACTGTTTATGTTTTATTTACTTCCTTGGTGATCTCAACTATACTTACACAAGCTGCTTACCAATTTTACCTCTGACACACATTTTCTGCCTCTTACATCTGTTGATAGACAACTGATAACTCCCCTTGAATGGTACAAACTTAGCACCATCCACCATGGTCCTCTTCCAGAATTCTCTATCCCAAGGAGTGATTCACCACTCAGGCTGTTTCATAAGCTCACTACTTCTCATCTCCAATATCCAATTCATGAGAAATTCCAGTCGAGTTGACCTCCCATTTATTTACCAAATTGTACCATTTTCTCCACCACCTGGGATGCTACACTATTACAAAATACCATCATTTCCACCTTACGGATGCTTCTAACTAATTTCCCTGTATTTATAACTAATTCCTCTTTCTATCGATTTTCCTCCTTAAACCTAAAGTTATCTTAAAAAAAAAAGTTTAATCCTGTTATTGTCATCTATTTACAACAATTAAGTGATTCTTCATTATATTCTGTTTTGCAAAACCCAGAATTTCTGTTCTCTGTTTATTTCTCTAACTTTATTTCTCACATTGCCTACTATCTTCCAGCTGCATTGGATTCTGGTTTTCAAGTGTTTCCTGTGTCCTTCTCTCAAAGGCTTTTGCACACATAATTCTCCTCTGATCCCATTCTCAACTCACCACATGCAAACACACCTTGTCACATGACAAGAGTTCCAACCCAGTTTTCTTATGGAACCCCCACACATATGCACACTGCATCTAAAGGAGCAGTGTACATTTGCACACAGTATGCTCCAGAAGAGTATTGAACTGAAGGTCAAGTGATGGGTACAAGGCAGTCCCACCCCCATCAGTCCCTATGTCATGACACAGACTTATCTCCTAGGACACCTTTTACCTAATTTTCCCCAAAGCATAGTATGAACTAGTTGGCACTTCTGTCCATGCCCCCAAACTAAGTCAAATTTCTGTATAATATTGCTTGTTTTTGAAACACCAACATTTTCACTCATGTGTACTCTCATTCATAATGCTTAACACAGTTGCCATTTGATGTTTACTTTTATAGATGTGTATTTCATGTCTGTCTCTCCTGGTAATATACACCCTCAAATACTATATCTGATCAGTCGCCGTCTTCTCCTTTGTCTAACACAATCTTTGACATCTCCACGGTGCCCAAAATATGTCTGTGGAATGAGTAATAAATTAAGGACCCTTATTTCGAGGATAAATTTTGTTTGTCAATACATGCCAGTGCATAAAACCTAGAAAATGTTGCATACATGTTAGTTCAAAGATGAAAATGAATTATCTGACACGTTAAGTATTAAGTGACTGATGAGGCATCATAGCAATATTAAGTTAGCACTGTGAAGAAATCCTCTAGGGCAACCGATTCTTGCATGGAGAGGATGCAGAAACTGGCTTCCCTTCATGCATGGGGCTTTGTGTCTACTTCAGACATAAGACCTGGCCATGCTTCCCCAGCATCCTATGTCTTACTGGGAATAGAGGGAGCCCCAGACCACCTGATTGTCCTTTTCCATTTAGCACTGGTTAGGAAAAGACGGGAATTTGGTGAGTGCCACACACCAAAACTGAACTGACCACAAAGTCCAATAAGACCTCAGTCACTGTCTAAGATAAAAATCATTAAGCTCACCATCGATTTCATCTATTGAGCACTTTGGGGACAGGCTATGATAAGTGCTTTCCATGCAATATTCATCTCCTCCATGCAGCAGCTGTATGATGTGTGAAGTTGAGGTGTATGAAATTGTAACTATTTGACCTGTTTTGACCTATCCCCCCAAAATGACAATTTTATGTTCCAACTCAATAGATGCCATAATTCTTGTTTTTAAAATGAGGAATTGAGGTTCTAGGAGTGAAGATTAGAACTCAGGCAGGCTGATTGAACTCAGATACCAATAATTGTGTCTCTGACAATTAACAAAGATTTTAAATTTTATGACTTCCTTATATTTGTTATTTCCTCTATTTGTACTGATTCATAACAACATTGTGTATAATGAGATATACCTAGAACCACTTTCCCATTCTGGTAGGGTAGAAGAATACTTCAAAGATGGGCAGCGTGACAGCAGGATACAGTGACAGATCCTCAGCATTCTCCAGAACCCACCAAGAATAAATGAGAGTGTGGGAGCCCTGCCTGGGCATGTGTAGTAGAAACTCTTGGGTAGAATTTATGACAAGTACCAAAACCCACAGCACCAGCATTATGCTCTTCTTTCAGCATCAGCCATCAGGAACCTGTGGTCCAGCTCAAGCCTATGGTGTTGTTGAAACATTACCATCAAAACACAAAATTGGACTTCCGGGAGAACATGGCGGACAGATAGCAGATACTACGGAGGCTCTCTGAAAGGCTTGGTTCAGAAGTCAGGAATGGTGCGGACTAAGGAGACATAAGCCAGTAGGGATATGCTCTGCTGACTCAGGAACGAACTGGGCTGAGAGAAACCAACTTGGAATGCAGTCCTGGTGCTAAAACAGGAACAGAAAAGCCTCGGTGTGGAGGCTGGACCCCGCGCCATTTGAAGCCGCGATTTGGGTTTCCCGCTGCGTGGCGACTGCCTCTACAGCGGCTCGGCAAGGGGAGAGACGTGCAGAAGCTCTGAGAACGGGAGTCTGCGAACGGAGTCGAAAACAGGACGGGCAGGGAGGCATACACTGACTTGTGGTGAGGTGAGTGAGAGAAACTGACACTCTACCACAGTTTGACTCCAGCGGAGGACTTTCTGGGCTCGGGCAGTCCTGCGGGAGCAGGGCGCGGTAGCAACTCCAGCCACACATTCCCTTCTCAGACGGGATTGGTGAAAAGTGCCTGGCCTGTGTGACACTGCTGGCAGACTCGATAGGCTGGCCCAACCCAGATCCCAGAGCCTGAAGGTGGCCCGGAGGGGCGACTCCCGCGTAGGCTGCCTAGTCTGTAAATCCCTGGTGTGCTGCAGTGGGCAGGAACACCTAGCCAGCGCAATTCGATCAGGCTATGGCTGACAGGGAGGGAAGCTGGGCCTCCTATGTAAGCTTGCATATATAAGGAACAGAGAATATGGGAAAAGGCAGCAACAAGAAAGGCTCCTCGGCCCCCAATTCTGAGAAACAGGCAATAGCGGACACCGCACCAATAGACATTAAGCGCCATATAGAGAGCCTCATAGACCAATTCAGGAATGAAGTTATCAACAACCTGAAGCTAGAAGTATGCAGAATAGTTAGAGAAATGCTAAGCACCACCCAAGAAAAAACAGATGGTGGAATGGAAGAACAAAAAAAGAGGGGAGAATTGTTTGATGGAGAAAACAGAGAAAGCATAGAGTACGTGAAGCAGGTTCAAAGGGACTATCAAGAAACTAAGAAGTCTATCCAAGACTGGCATAACAGCTTGAAAGAAACTAAGGAAAGACTATCTGAACTGGAGGGCAGACTTGTAATATGGGAGAATGAAATGAAAAACTTCTTAAAAATAACAAAGAAACAAACAGCAATAATACAAAAACAAGAAGATGATAAGAGGACCCATCACTTAAGGATTAAGAACATAAAAGAAGAAGTAGGGACACAAACAAGTGAACTACAAAAGCTACTCACAGAAATAATCCAGGAGAATTTTCCTAATTTAGCAAAAGGTAAAGATACTCAGATGTATGAGGCATACAGGACCCCAGCTACCTACAACCCAAACAGAGCAACACCTAGGCATATAATAATAAAAATTCCAGAAATTCAATACAAGAACAGAATATTAAAAGCTGTCAGAGACAAGAAACAGACCACTTACAAGGGAACACCCATCAGAATTACAGCAGATTTCTCTGCACAAACGATCAAATCACGAAGAGCGTGGGGGGAAATAATTCAAGCTTTGAAAGATAATAATCTCCAGCCAAGATTGAGATATCCTGCACAACTGTCCCTGGAAATTGATGGAAAAACAAGGTGCTTCCAGGATAAAGAGGAACTGCGGAAATTTGCAACCACCAATTCAACTCTACAGAAAGTATTGCAGGATATTCTAAAAAAAGAAAAATACAAAGAACCCAGAAATAGTGGCGGAGAGGCCACAACGAATGGAGCAGAGAACAAAATGAAGAAGACAAACTGACAGCTACTGACAGAAAAAGAGCCCAACAGAAATGAGGCAGAGAAGATTGGATGATAGGAACAGCTATTTTGGAGAAAATGACATCTTAATAGGTAATACTGATTTAGTATCATCTTGTTTTGAAGTCTCATCTAGCTTTTGTTCTTCTGTCTCCAATGGTCTAAATAGGTTGTATCTTATTGGATTTTATTATGTACGATAGTATAAGCAAAAACGTTTTAAAGACAAGGAGATTATACAGAAACCATTGTTCATTTTCTGTTAGTCGATTCTAAATACTCTGTAATGCTGTCATTCTCTTAAATGGTTTTACATTGTTTTGATATACTTAATGCTGCAGTATACGAAGTTGTACTCAAAGACTTCAAGGAAAGAGTCAATATGGTAACTACTTTTGGGTCGGAATTATCTGGTGGTGAAACACTATTCTGCTTAAATGGTTATGTTTTGATCTGCGCTGTTTCGCTGTTATGCCCTCTTTTATCTCAATCTCCATTCCATTATTTTTTTTATTTTTATCCGTTTAATTAAAGGGAAAAAATAGCAGGATATATTATAGTAACCCACTTTGACTTTCTATTATCTCGATTTGAAGCCCTGTATTGCTCTCACCATCTTGTTTTTGACTGATGTTCCCCTATTCTGTTTTGCTGGATAGTATCAGGTTCGAAAGTTTAGGCATCAGCTGTGAAGATAATGAGATTCATTATAACGCCCATTCTCATTGACTTTTATCTACTTTTGAAGACCTACAATGTCTCCAATGTTTTGGTTTTGTTGGTTTTGTTCTATACTGTTTTGTTCAATTGTATTATAACTAATGATATAGGCAATTCTATTAGAGATAGCGGGAGGCATTATGGTAACCATTGTTGATCACCTTGTATTATGTTTTTATATTATCTATTATGTCCACCCTTTTGACTTGACCGATTCTGTTCTGTTATGTCACAATTGGTTTTACTCTCTTCCAAAAAAGCAATAAGAACCGTGGGAGCAATGAAACCCAAAATGTATAATAGTCATTGTACAAAAGAGAGGAAAAGAAAGTGCTCTAAACTATATAACTGCATGTATATTTAAGTGTATAAGATAGAAAATGATATCACAGAGATTTATTGGATCATTGAACAGAACTGTTTGCAGTATCATTGTTGGAATGTCCACTCTACAAGCTTTAATCTTGTGACTTGAACAATTATTTCTAAGATGGCAATATGTAATCCATTAACTAGTGATTTCCTACTGTTCATTTTTTTTCTGTAAATCTGTATAACTTGTACCCTTTCACTGTTTTTTTTTCTTTTCTCCTTAAATAAAATTTTAAAAAAAACACAAAATTGGCAGTAATCTTGTGGATCACATATTCAGACATCTTTTTAAAGATAACACGATTCATTAAACATTTATTGACCACCTACCATAAGTCAGATGCTGGTCAGTTGTTAGTCACAAAGGTGGGGACCAAAAAGCTTATCTTCATGGGGCTTTCAGCTTGAGCAAAATGTGAGTTGCAATTGCAGCATGGTAAAAGCTGATAGCCCACTGGTAGCTAATGGCTTGGCAAAGTGGTACATGTTTATAATCTCAGTACTCTGGGAGGCTGAGACAGAAATATTTCAAGTTCAAGCCCAGCCTGGGTAATTTGGAGATTTTTAAGAGGCCAAAAGGACTAAGGATGTAGTGCAGTAGGAAATGGAAAGACCTTGGATTTAAACCCAGTAATGAGAAAGAGAAAGAGAAAGAGAAAGAGAAAGAGAAAGAGAAAGAGAGAAAGAAAGAAAGAGAGAGAGAGAGAGAGAGAGAGAAAATAAAATAAAATTACTGACTGAATATAGGCTGGTATGGAAATGTTCTGATAACAGGCTTGGTAACCTGCGTTTGCAGTCCCAGCCACTTACAAAGTAGGTAGCTGGATCGTGAGTTCAAGGCCAGCTTAGGCAACATGTGAGACACAGTCTCAAAAGCAAAACATGCAACAAAACAGCAAAGGCCACCCTAGAAATGTCCTGAGAAATTGTTTTGTTAAATTAAGACTCAAAGTGCAATCAGGTGAATGAAGAGCAGCTCACCACGACAGCAAAGTCCCGTGCTCAGGGCTGTGGTATTAGTGCCACGGTGTGGGGCAAATGACAAGCCTCTCTGTGCCCCTTCAGAAAATGAGGTGTCAGTTAATTCAGTGGACTATGGGATCAAGTCAGTCAGCATGTAGGAAATCTTAGCATTCTATTCTTTTCCCTTATTCTTTCATGGCCTAGCATTTTCTTTCACGTGACTTTGCCTTTAATCGTAGGAAATGAGCCCTGCAGGGTTAGTAATTTCTGGCTGTTTTGATATCTGTTTAATTTGTTGTGATGTTATACTCATCACTGGACAGCATGCACTGAAAACCATGGCTTTCACATCACTGGGCCACGGCTTTATGGCGTTGCCAGGGGCTGGATGTGTTCTGCTCTTTAGCTCAAGCTATTGGCCATGTTTTCTCATAATAAAAATATTCATGACTGACTAAAAAGCAGAAAAACTTTTATAAGTTCAGACATGACCACACTGCAATACCTGTCAAAAAAATTCCTTTTAGCTAGAGAGATTGCTGGTGGTGTATCATCTTCATCAATACTGTGCTAATTAAGCTGAATGCACGGTGATCCCGCCACCCCATCATTGGCAGTAGTAGTTTGCAGGCCTCTTCATTTTTGAGGCGACCTGGGGCAGTATTTGGTACTTTCCACCAGAAGTTAAGAACAAGAGTATATACTGTCTATGCCACATTCTTCTGGTGCTGAGTGTTGTAGCAAGGTGGCCAACAGCTGTGATCCCAGAATCAAGTAAAACCAGAATCAAGGCCGAGATACAAGGCTGTCTTTTCCTGTCTCATGAGATTGTCAAGTGACTTTATTCTCTCAGCACCATTCACCCATAACTGGGGAGATTGGACAATTATTCATTCTATTTGTTTCACTCAGTATCTAGCATATACTAACTATCCAATATATACTGGCAATTAATAATAGATGTAATTATCATCTAGTTATATTTGTAAGAATTGCCCCTGCCTTGAGAAGCTCATAGACTTATAATGATAATAGTAATATTATGCAATATTAATACTCATTAGCAGTTGAATCACCCAAATCTGAAAATCCAAAATGCTCCAGAATCTGAATCTTTCTGAGCATTGATTTGACAACACAAGTGCAAAATTCCACAACATTGAATTTGTTTCACCCACAAAATAAAAATGTTACATCAAATTAACTGTAGGCTATGTATATAAAGTATATCTGAAACATAAATTAATTTTCATATGTAGACTTAGGCTCTATTACCATGATATCTCATTATGTACATGCAAATATTCCAAAATCTGAAAAAAATCCATAATCTCAAAAGTTTCTAGCCCAAAACATTTTGTGTGAGGTATCTATACTATTGGCCAATAACTTTATTACAACATAATAACTAACATTAGTATATAATTTACATAATGTTATATATTATATTATACTTATTGCTATCATTTTAGATACCAGTAAATTTGTTTGCATGCATCAGTCACAATTCTAAGCTCATCACATGAAATTTACTTCTCTCAACAACCATCTAAAACAGATACTATTATTACTATTACTATTTTACAAATGAGAAAATAAAGGCTCATATCAGGGAAGTGGAGGAGCATATGGATATAAGTGATGATGTTATAATAATGGTGAGTGCAGGATGCTAAGAGAGCACCAGAGACACCAAGGCTTTGTAACTCATCCAGGGAAACCAAAGAAGGTATCCCAGAAAATGTGTGTCACTGAGCTGAATTTTAAGGAAAGACTTACCCAAAATGAAAGGAGGTTTTTTTTTTTGTTTTGTTTTGTTTTTTTTTTTGTCTTTTTCCTTTTTATCAGTACCAGGGATCGAACTCACGACTGCCTGCTTACAAGGCAGGCACTTATGCCACTGAGCTAAACCTCAAGCCCTCCAAAATGAAAGGAGGACAGAAAGATTCTCAGGCAGAGGAAACACAAGCACACAGATCTGGAGCCTGGTGCGATGAAAGAATAGTAGAAGTGTTGCCAGAATACAGTGAGGGGGAGAGTGAAAGATGGTGCATGTCACGGTTTGTGTCGTGGCCCCCAGGTCTCATGCGTTTGCATTGTGCATTCGTGATTGGTTCATTGTCTTGGGCTTGGATTGATGGTGTCAGTGCTACACCCACCTAGGGGTGGAGCCAGCATACTGTGCAACGGCAGGAAGAAGATGTGTCTCTCTCTTGCTGGTTTCTGCTTGCTGTTTGCAGCCACCATGAACTGCAGTCCTGCCATGCCACCCCACCGTGGAGCCAACTGAGTATGGACTGAAACCTCCAAAAACTGTAAGAAATAAACCCTTTCTTTCCTAACTTTGGGCATCAGGTATTTTGTCTCAGTGATGAGTAAAATGTAACTAAGACAGTGGGGATGTGGCCAGGGGTTGCAGGGACATCATGCCGGAAGGTGAGCCAGGGTCAGACAGTGAATAGCCCTGTTGGTCTCTGCCGAGCCAGGCAGTACCCTGCTTTGCAGTACAAGCACTTCACAGTACAGGGATTCTTCAGAGAGTTTACTGCAGAGAAGTGACAGGATGAGCTTGAAGGCAACGTAGATACCTGCGGATTGAAAAAAAAAAAAAAATTGACAAGAGGCATAGAGACCAGCACACATCCATGAAGGAGATGCTGAGAGTCTCAAGTAGAGTAGTGCCATCAGGGATGGAGAGGAGGAGAGGGACTCAAATATGTTTGGGAGGTAAAATCGTCAAATTGGGTGAGTGATTGATAGTGTGTGAAGATAGGGTGGAAAGAAAGACAAATTCACATGGCTCCACAGAGTGAGATGCAGAATGGAGAAAGAAAATCAGATTAACTGGGGAAGGTTGAGACTGCAAAATTTGTTTAGAAATCACCCAGTGAAAGTCGACCGTGAAACATTCAGGTAGTAATGACTAGCTGGAAACTGGTCAGAGACAGCTGTGAGGTTAGGGCTAGAGATGAAGATGAGGAGGGAACACTTCATATGACTACAGCTATGTGTACTCACATACTCACGCTTCCCCAAGAATATATGCCCCATAAAGGTATAAACTTCATCTATAGCTCTTGCTCTTAGAACAATTAGACATAGAACAAATAATTGTTGAATGAATAAGAGAATGAATATTTAAATGTAACTCTGAAAAATAAATATTGAAACCTGAAACAACAAAGAGTGGACCAAACAGAAACTAAACATGGATATTAATTCCATGGCAGGTACTTATCACACATCTCCAGTGTGCTGTTACACATAACACAGACGCAAATCTGTTTTTGCCCACACTAGTCAGTTAAGTTCAGTGGATACATGAAATGATTAGCAAATGAAATTATTCATGGAAAGGTAATGGCAGTATTTACATTAAAATGCCCATGATCTGTGCATTTGTATTATGTTCCCCCTTTCCTGATACCCCAGACCTTTCCTGGTCCCTTTACATAAATATCTCCCTTCCCAGTGAGCCTCTGACATCACCTACTTCTGAAACTTACTTCCTTGCTCACCTCTTCCCTGGAGGAGCCTTCTTATCTTACTTCTTGAGCTTCTAAGAGTCTATTTGATGTAGTTTCTTCAGATATAACACCTGCCCCCTTTCAGATAGAACTTCAAGGTTCTAAGCCAATGGTGAAGACAAGTTCTCAATACCACATCCACTACATGCAAGTACCTAAGACAAGAGGCGTGAGCTATTTATGTAACATTCATTCAAAAGATTTCCAACATCAATACATTGTGGGAAGTTTGTCTATTATCTGTACATTAAGTCGAAAATTATCTATGTGGTGCCTAATATCAAATAATTTTCCTAATAGTACACAAAAAAATGAGAGTGAGAAATACATTGACCCATTTTCCTATGGACAGAATGATACAGAAGGAAATAGGTTGCTGAGGATTAAGCTGTTAGAAAAAGAGGTCAAGTCTCCTGAAATTGGCCCTTTGCACTTCCTCTTTGTGGTCACCAATGATTGTCAGACAGAGGCTCAAGGTTCAGCAGGGGGAAAGAGCAGAGTCAATAAATTTGATTGCTCCACCAGGCCTTTGCCTCAGCAGGCTCTCCCTCAAACAAATCCCTCGCAGGAAAAGCTTCACCAGATTACTCCAGCAATTTGAAGAACATCATGTGCAGAAGGATGTGTTAAAACAAAGATGAAACCAGATGATGTAAAAAACATGCTATATTAAAAGAGTACACAACCCTTTCTTCTGTTAGACAAAAGGGATCAAGAGAGGGATGGAAGGGGAGGGAGGAAGAGAAGGGGGATGTAAAAAGGAATTAAGATGTATTATGTACACGTACCAACTTCCCACTAGGAATGTAAACATTATGTACAACAAACATGGACTAAAAAAGAAAATGATCTGAAAAAAACAAAGTCAATGTAGTAATGATTAACCTCATTCACAACAGTCAGATCTATGTGATTCCTCCCAGGATAGCAAAGAAATCTGATACAGTGCTCTGACATTCCTGAAACAGGAGATTTAGAATGGTTTATGTATATTGTTCTCTAAATTCAGAGAAGAGAATAAATTAATTTATGGAGCTAATTTTTATTAAGTATTGCATAAAAGTTGATATGGAGAAATAAAAGATGTACTGAAAAAGTATAACTTTCTTGCAGAAGTATTTTTTAGAAATAGACACACAAATGAGCAGTGACACCAAATTCATCCATGGAAGGAGCAAAACAAGATCATGGAAGCTAAATCAATGAGAAAGGATGAAACCTGAGCAAATAAGACTATCTATTTGTGATTTTACAATTATCTCCTTAGCACCTACACCATTCCTCACATTGTGAAGCATAAGACAAAGGCGCTGTCTCAAAAAGTTTTCAAATTTACCAGAAAAGCTAAAATTCACACGTAAAAACTGAGTAAAATTAAGCACAGTATAATGGTATTTGTTGATTGGATAGTAAAACAGTATATGTGATTTTCAAGAATTTGGGCGAAGAAAAGTCTCCCTGGACTGGTGAAATTAGAGGATGCTTCATGGAAAAGATAGGAATCGATTTGATATTGGATGAAACATAAAGTTTAAATATGTGAAGAGGAAACATTCTAGTCAATAGAAACAATGTAAATAAGTTCATGTAAGTGAGAAATTACGTGGCATGGGTGTTAGTAATGCTTGCAGCCATTATATATATATATATATATATATATATATATATATATATATATACCATTTTCAGAGGCTAAACAAATTAAAGTTTATCTCTTATTTATATAGAGACTAACCCAGACATGCTTTGTTTCCAATAAGTGGCTGGCCTTCTGCCTAGTCATTTAAGGACTGTGGATTTGTGGGTCCATTTTTCTCTGGGTTTTTGGATTCTTCTTCCTTTGCACAATGGAAGGGAAGAAGAAAAAGGCTTGATCACACATAGCAAATGTTCATGTAATCTACTTTATGGACAAAGCATTCTACCTCACTTTTGCCCAAATTCCTTTGTCTAAAATTTAGCCCCAAACCCACTGTCTGCAAGGGGGCTTCATTGCATGTCTAGGAGAACAAGGAAGCAAACTATGGTGAACACTAGCAATCTCTGCCACATCATGTTTTGGTAGGAGAAAGTCAATCTATCTAGCTGGAGCATAAGGCAAGAGAAATAGACAGTGGAATAAAAGCTGGCAAAGTATAAAATATAAGGTTGCTCTCTGGGAGTTTAATGAGGAAGGACCGGCACACATAAAATTTAGAAAGAAATGGAAGACTCTGCCTGACTCTCCTGAGGGTGATGCATAAATTAAATGGGGAACGATCCATAGTATTGGGAGGTTATTCAGGGTAGCATAGTTGGGAAAGGTTTCAAAGAAGATATGAAAATAAAGCTTAGCTGTTAGAGATAGATTCAGTGTGGGTATCTCTGATAAAATACATAAGAAGAATGTATAAAAAAGAAACTGTAAACAGTAACACATTGTGAGCAAGGGATGAGAATTAACAAAGCTTGCACGGAGAGCTAGAAATCAAACATGGTATCTATCAGTGAGTGTCACTTTGGCATTAAGCAGGGGGCAATTCTTCATTTATAGGACTATGATACATTGCAGGACTTTTAGCATACCTAAACCCTACCTGGTAAATGTTGATAGTGCCCTAAGTAAGAGTGACTATGAAAATACCTCCACATTCTACATTCTCCTTCTCAGGAGTAGAAATGGAGCCATAACAGTTCTATGGAGAGTACTGGGAAGAAAAGAAAGAGCAAGGTAGTCGGGAGACCATTGGCCGATGTCTTATATGTGAGGGCAAGGAGATTAAGACAGGGAAAATAAGAAGTAGGAAGCTATTCATCAGGGATTGTGCTGATAAGCACT
The DNA here is from genome assembly GCF_034190915.1 of Cavia porcellus. Classification (NCBI taxonomy): domain Eukaryota; kingdom Metazoa; phylum Chordata; class Mammalia; order Rodentia; family Caviidae; genus Cavia; species Cavia porcellus. Next base: position 8,705,644 of record NW_026947512.1, on the reverse strand, counting down.
TTCAAATCTGTTACCTCTAGGCTTGATGTCCAAGATGGTACCACCATTAATTCAAAATTATTTCACACTCAACTAAAGGCATAACTCACAAAAGACTTACACCCAAATCAAGTCAATTTATCTGGTGTCACACACAGGCATTCAAAAATTAAACAATAAATTCCTGAAAATTCAGGACACTTCTAAATTAAGACCACTAAATCAGTCTCTTACCTCCTAAGGCTACATGGTATGTAGATGAAAGTAACTTCCCCTAATGAAAGAAATCAATCTGGCAAGAAACCAAAGAACTTCAATAATTTGAAAGTATCTACATTTCCTGCTCACCCAAGCTTATTTTCAGAATGTTTTTACTATTTGAAGAGCTATTGCAGCTGCTTCAGGCATCCAGACAGTTATACTCACCCTGATTCCAAAACCACAGCAAATAGTTCTCTATCAAATAATAGAATTGCTGATTTTCCAGGCTACACTTTTGTCCCTATATTCTTTGCACCTTGAGTGGCCCTTGAAAATAAGAGTTTTTAGCTGGAGACATGCTGAGTGAAAGGGAGCTCCCAACTGGCTGGAGTCACCATCTACCCCACAATCACAGCCTCTGATCTGGCCTTCAGAGTGCTAATGCGGGACAATCAAGGAGATAGGTGGATGCACCTGCAGCCCCGATGGGAACTGTCACTCAGAAATGCTCAGCTACGAGGGAGACATCTCAAAATGGATGTTTGAAAAATAACGTTGATGAGACTTAGAGATAGAACACTTAAAAGAGTTCAAAGAGACAAAAGACAAGTTTTTAAAAAGGAGAAGAAAAAAAGAAACAATTCTAAGGGACTCTCCCTCATAAAAGGAAATAGGGTATAATTCTCCCAAGCTTCCTGACTTCTTTGAAAATGCACTTGCAATTTTTCACAAAACTCTCAAAATGAAAATATGTACATGAATAATCTTTCTCCATCTTTTGAAAATTAGGACGTACCAAGAAGGTTCTGGAATAATTGTTGGGACATTGAAGTTAATTTCTTTAATCAAATTATTTTCTTCTTTCTCAGGGAACTTTTTTCCACTGAGGCAATGTGATTCTTGACTGAGAAAGAAAAGAAACAGACAAGTCTGACACATGTGGAACATTAAGTGATAAGTAGGAGGATTAATCACCCGAAAGGTAAAGGTATGAGGAGGCAGGTGTAGAAAAAAAGGGGTGCCTCACTTTCACAGGCCTCTCACTATCACTGAAAGCAAATTCAGAGCAATTCCTTTTGTTTTAAGACGAGCAAGACCTGCCATTCATTCCTCTTATAAATATTTATGAGATGATATTTGTTACCAGAAAGTATGAGGTTTCTGGGTATCTAATCCTGAGCAACAGAAACAAGCAAGCAACCAAAAATTCATGCTATCATTGAAAGTCAGAAGAAAAAATTTTTTTAAATCTTTTTTTATTTTTTGGAAAAAAAAATCTGAGAGCAATGTCAAAGAATGTTGAAGTTCACCTAGGAAAGGGAAGAAAAGCCCAGGAGAGGCGAGACCAAAATCATATTGCCATGATGGGTTCAGTATGGTTGAAGGAATTTGCTAAGAATAAAGTGTGAGTACAACAGTTTTGAAATATAGAAAGTGTATTCTTGATCCTGACAAGCATATTGATTTGCCTAATTTTCATCCATTCAAAAATGCAGCCTTTTTAATGAGCTGATGTTCAAACAGTTGATAAAATCCTAGTGGTTACCCTGATGTTTCCACCTGCTAGAACCTTCTATGATATTGCTACAGCATGCTAAACATTCTGTTTGGGTCTATCAACCTATGTACTTTCTGATCCTGTAAGAGCTCCTCTAGGAATCCCTGTGGAATCAATTAGCCAGTCAGTCATTGCTATCAATAAATGATTATTAAATAGGAACTATATATAAAAGTTCAAAATTCAGACCTGCTTAATCCACTTGAACCAAATGGACTACCTTGTCTTTCATCAGATACTCCAAGATTACTCTTGCCTCAGGGTATCTGCATTTATTGTTTACTCTGCAGTTCTTCCCAGAAAGAAACATAACTTTTTCCTCTTCTATAAAATTTTACTCAAATGTTATGATCTCAAGATGGTCAGCCCTGAAATCCGTTCTCAACTATACCCTTACAGAGCTCTCATCCTCTCTGTCCTCTATTTTTTCCCAGCACTTACTATCTCCAACATGCTATATAATTTACCTTTAAAATTATAAAGATCTCTCCAGCTCCTGCCCAGAATGAAAGCTCTCTGGCCATGTGCTTTTTCTCTTTCCTTTTACTTTATTTCTGCACTCCCTAACTTTAAATGGTGTCTGATTCTTTATCTATTGAATAAAAGAATGAGTGAATGAAAAATAATTATGCTTCATTCTATATCTGAATAGAGTCTGAAAACACCTTCTTTAGTATTTCCAGTCTCTGAAGCCCTTGGCAGTGTTTTTTAGAAGAAGATCATACCAAAACAGTTAATAATTATCTCATTTATTTATTGAGGACTCTCATCAAAACATCGAAGTAGCATATAACAGAGAAGATAGTGAAAGAGGCGGAGAGAGGGAGGGAAAGAGTAAGGAATGAATAGATGAAGCCAGTGGGGAGTCAGCCAGAATGCTAGGAGAAAAACACCATGTGATTAAACAGCACAGGACTCTGCATGGGTGGAAGTGGCTAATGGCCGTCCTGTGACAGCCATTGCCCTCCACGCCACTGGGGAAGAGGGAGAGAGGGCATGCCCTGGCTTGGCTGGGAGCCTTCACGGGCTAGTCTGCTTTGCCATCTTCACTGTGGGAGGCATGCCTGTGTTCTTACAGCTATGCTTTAATTGAACTGGGCAACATCAGGCAGATTGATTAACCATTTAGCAAAATGCTCACAGAGACTTCCTCAGAGAATTAAATGCAGCATAGACTGCATGTCGACAGCGACATAACGCTTTGAAGTGGATGTTAGGACACTTAAGGGTTGTTTTTATCAGGACTCATGTTCAAGACCTTGAATTGCAGTATGTGTGTTTTCTTAATAGAAGCAAAGCATCACAATTATGTCAAAAGAGATTTGCTATATGAGTATTAGTTTTATTTTCAACTTAATGTGTCCAGTGCATAAAGCAAGGTCAACCTTTACATTCATGGGGACTTTAAAAATTCTCTAAGCCCTCATTACTTTCCAACAAAGCATAAATTCGGAAGTCTACAGTTGTTCAGCAGCACATGACCTTTCTAATAACCCTCATGCTTCCAAAATTTATAAGGTTCCATGAGTTCTTTCTCCACTTTGCACCATTGGAGGATTTTAAATCCTGAAGTTACAGATGAACATTAGCAAGTTTGCTTAATGTGTACTCTAACTGATCTCATCATCTGAATTTAGCCAATGTTTGAAGCAGCATAAGGCACTTCACTTTACTTTTGAGGACTCTGCATAGGCTTTAGGTGGGCTAAGAAATGAGCTTGTGAACTCACAGTTTTATATTTGAATCTCTTCATACAGCTGATGAAACCAAGAATACACTCATATCTAGCATGGATATAGTTACCTATTCATATAGTATTAGAATAGCAAGAGTTAAGGTACATGGAATTCCTCACATAGGTATATCACCTGCTGGGTTTAACAAGTAATTCCAATTCTTCCAACTTTACCTTCCCATCTTCTTTGATTTTTTTTTTTTTTGTCTTCAAGGCTGTCATACATACTAGGCTCTATGCATTGCTAGCTCAGGGGAAAATATGGGCAAGCCAACAGGTAGGAAAAATATTTGTAACACTTGATATGTAGCTAATGTAATGTAAATACTACAGCTTATTGATAAAAATAGGACAGTCTAATAAGAAAAAAAGTAAAAGACTTAGACATATCACAAAGGAAGATGTGCAAAAGATCAACAAGTACAGGAAAGAGTGCTCAATATCATTAGGTCTCCAGGAAATGTAGTTGAAAACACCATGAAATAAAAGCACAAACTACAAGAATTATTTAAAAATTACAAATAAAACAAGATGTCCAGTGTGGGAGACCCAAAACTCTTACACTTAAGAGAGTATTAATGATAGAATCACTTAAAATCTGACACCTTATTACACCACTAAACATTTATCTATCTTACAACTCAAAAATATTATGCCTAGGAACTTATTCAAAAGAGTGAAAATATATATCGATAGAAACATTTGTCCAAGATGGCCCACTTTCCTTCTCACCAACACTCAACTTCTGTCCATCATGTAAACTGGAAACAATCCTGGTCAGCTTCCCCAGAGGCTCCCTGACCTACTGGCCACCACCAGGCAGGAAGTAAAAGAAAGAGCAATTTCAAGGAGCCTTTCTGAAGAGCCTCTGTGAATTCAATTGTATTAGAAGTGGGTGCTATAGTTCATGTAGCTTCTGCAAGATTGAAGGATAGGCTAAAGCTCAACACTCATGGCAGGGAAAGCTGGAAATGAGAACCAGGAAGCACATTCAGTACCTTCCACTGACCAAACAGCTAAGGTCCAGAGGGCATAGGCACAGTGAACATGAACTTTATTTCCACAGGGTTTAAATCCAACTTCCAGTGCCATGATAGCTGAAGCAGGAGCCTTATCACTCATATGTGGACTTTCGCTTGATACCCTAATGTTCTGTACATCAACGCCCAACCTTACCTGTGCCTGTATCCCTTGACCAGTCATTCTCTACTGCAATCTTTTAGAAACCAAGTTCCCTAGTCCTTTGCCAGGGTAGAGGAACCAGTAGTACCTTGTCAGATGGGGAAAGGAACCCAGAGAGCTGAATGCTTCTAATAGTGACTTTTATAAACTGCTACTAGTGTCAATCCTGCTTCACATATAGATGTACTGGTACCTCCAATTCCAAAGATTTTCTGAGGTCCAAAATGCAAATAGATTTCTTCCTTTTTTATTAGTACATTTGGGATACATAACAATTGTACTCATTTGGGGGAAACTGTACATATAGGAGGTATGGTCAAAATATGCAATGAATGTTTAAATTTTAAAATCTATTACAGCAAAAACAAAACCATTGCCATTAATCCTCTTCAAAATACTTTGTCTTGCTTCAAATACTCTTATCAGATATATATATATATATATATATATATATATATATATATATATATATGCAACCGTTCCGAATTTCCAACTATTAAATTTTTTCTTATACTTTCCTTTATTATTCATGTTTTAAATAATTCATTTTAAAACTACTTACTAATTTTTCAGTTTTACTCAAATATTTTTATTTTTTCTCTTATTTATTTCATCATTTTCAATGTACCTCTCGGATGTTTAATAATCTAAAATACTCTTTTCCTTCATTATCTGATGGTTGTTGTACTTACTGATACTTGTGTATGGTAGATTATTCCTTCCTGTATTATATATTTCAAGTTTTTATTTAGTATTCAACAGCCCTCTATCTATGGAAATAAAGTACAGCCAAGAACAAGGATTTACTCCTAAAGAATAGTTTTATATTTGATTCTACCAGTCATCCTCAGAATATCACCAGCATGGGGTTGAATTTTATGTTGATTTCTTAATTTAGCATCTTTCAGCACAAGACTTTAGTATAAATCCAAAACACTACCCCTATGATCAACAAGCCTAAGCTTCAAATATATCAAGAAACTTTTTTCCATCACACTCTAGATTGAATATGATGTCTTCGTCATCTTCCTGTGTTTCTGAGTTTGTTTCCACACTATATATTTTCAGTAAGTGAGTTTATAGCATTTTAGTTCTTCCTACCTTGCATGTCCTCATACTATTGGGGGAGAAGGGGGCTGTCGCTTCCTCTATTTGCCTCTTGTCAGTGCAAGATTGTCATCTCTTATATGTGCATGACTATTAAAAGTAAGGCTCTGGGGTTTTGCTCTAAACCAGGTTAAAATAACTAGAATTGCAGTTACTATTTCAAGATAATAAATATGAAATTTGATGAAACATATGAAGCAACATTTTGTAACCATGAGCAACAGAAGCACAAAACTAAGCACTGATAGGAAAATACCTGAGTTGACTAATTCCCACAGGAGTATCTGTCTGGTAAGCCATAATGCAGAGAGATGATGTCAAGGGAAACAAGAGGTCTTACTGCCATGGTGGAGATCAGAATTTAAAATAGTGGGGTTAGCTGGAATTTGTGTCATGTTACAAAATAAAAATAAACCACACAGGTGTTAGGGTTTCAAGATCTGAAGAGACTGAAGCGAGATTTTCCTTCTGAGTTGAGCCAAGGGCTGGACTGACCTCACACATTATAAAATTCTCAAGCCTATCAAAGGGTGGCTATTCTAGGGGAAAAAAACTTCACAGTGATACAAGAGGGATCAGCAACTGCTGGGACACGTTGAGTTCTAGGCCAGGATGGTGAGACCTCATTGAGTTCCTCTATATTCTCATCTGTGACTCCAAATAGTCTGCACTTAAGAAGTCAGAAGGTATCCATCTCCAGAACAAGTGTACAAACATTTTCTATAAAGAATCAAATAGTGAATAGTTAAGAGTTTTAAGGTCATAACTAATTGTCTTTTTCTTCCTCTTCCTCCTTTTTATTCTATCCATCCTATTACATGTTCTCTTTCCTCTTCTTCAACTCTTTAAAAATACAAGTTATTTATATTTTGTGAGCCATAGAAAAACATTGTACAAACCAGGTCCATAAGCTACAGTTTGTGGATACTTGACCAAAATTAAATGTTATACGCTAGCATAAGTGCAAATTAAAATATATAAAATATAAGGACTCACACATTAAAAGGATCATACATCGTGCTCAAGTGGGCTTCATTCTTAGAATGCAAGGATGATTTAATATTATAAATCAATAAATGATACACTAAATTAATAAATGCAAGATGAAATATATAGTGGAAATTCAAAATACTGCACTTCATCCTTAATAGATGCAGAAAAAAGCATTTGATAAAATTTAATAACACTTCATGATAAAAACACTCAACAACTACAGAATAAATGTAAAATACTTCAATAAAGTAAAGACAGTATACCAACTTATAATTAACATCAGACTCAATGTGGAAAGTTGAAAGATTTTCCCTCTAAAATGGAAAGAATGCCCATTATTACCTTCTCTATTCAGTATAGTACCGGAAGTCCTAACCATAAATATTAAGCAAGAATGATATAAAAAACACATCCAAATTAGAAAGGAAAAAACAAAATTTTCTCTTTTGAATATGGTAATTATAGGAAACCCTAAAGATTCCATAAAAAACTATACAGCTAATACAATTCAATAAAATTGCAGGACACAAATGTAACATAAAAATCAGGAGTATTTTTATATATTAGCAGTTAAACGCCCAAAGAAGAAATGTTTTAAAAAATTAGAAGAGCTTCAAGAAAATATATTAAATATATCTATATACTGAAATATGTGATGAAAGCAGTTGATAGAAACAAAAATTAAATGAAGAAATATCCTATTTTCATAGACTAGAAACATGTTGAAATGTTAAAGCTACTGCAGGTGAAATACTCCTAAAAATTTCAGTGGAGTTTTTCATATACTTTGTTAAATGCTAAAATCATTATAGAACTGATAAACACTCCAAATAACCCCAGCACTCTTCACAAAGTAAAAAGAAAATTGGAGGCAACATATATCTTGATTTCAAATTGAATTATAAAGTTATGATGACCAAAACAATGTGGTTTTAGCATAAAGTCTGACCTGTGAACTAATAGAACTAATTTGAAAGCCCAGAATCAAACCCATAAACACATGGTTAACTATCTTCAGAAAGAGTGCCAAGAATACACAAAGGATAAAACACACCCTGTTTAGCAAATATTGGGAAAACTGGTTATCCACATGCAACAAAATGGGCCCTTATATCACCCCATTCATAAAAATTAACTCAAAATAGGTTAAAGACTTAAATGTAAAAATTTAAACCATAAGAATTGTAAACAAAACACAGGGGTAAATCTCCCTAATAATGGCCTTTATAATTATTTTTGCATATTATGACAAAATCCCAGGTAACAAAAACAAAAATAAGCAACAGGGACTACATCAAGCCACAGGCTTTCCATAGCAAAAGAAACCATAAAGGAAAATTCAATCCATTAAAGAGTAAAAAAAAATTTGGTAAACCAAAGTCTGGTAGGAGATCAACTTCTAAAAATACAACAAAGATATGCAACTCAATAGTAGAAAATATATATATAACCTTACTAAAATTGGGAAAGAACCTGAAAAGACTTTTTAAAACATATACAAATGGTTCAAAGACATATGATTCACATTATTAATAATCAAGGAAATATAAATGAAAACAACAATGAAATATCACCTCATACCTGTTTCAATGGCATAAAAAGCTTAGTTATAGTAAGTATAGACGAGATTATAGAGAAAAGAGAACATTTGTACATTGTTGGTGGGAATAAAAATTCCAATAATCTGATAGAAAACAGTATGGAGATTCCTCACCAAATTAAAAACAGAACTATCTCTGTCCTAGTAGTCCCAATTCGATGAGTGAATCTAGAAGAAAAGAAGCATATCTGGAAGGAGTATCTGCAGTCCCTTGTTCATTGCAGCATTACTCACAATAGCCAAAATGATGATGAATAACCTAAGTGTCCATCATTGGATGATAGATTCAGAAAAATTAACAGATAGATAATTACACAGGTGGTAGATAGATAGATGATAGGTTGACATGCAATAGATGCACATAGACTTAGAATGGAATATTATTCAACCATACAAAGAAGGAAAAATATGCTTTTGCAACATGCTAAATAAAATACAGTAGATACAGAAAGAAAATTACTATATGACTTCATTTAATATGTGGAATTTTAAAAGGTAAAACCAATAGAAATAGGGAATATAATGGTAATTGTCAGGGACTAAAGGTATTTTGGTCAAAGAGTATAGTCTTTCAGGAAGGATGAGAAAGTTTTGTGGATCCAATACATAAATGGTAATTATATTTAATAGTACTGAATTTTACACCAGAAATTTCTTTTTTTATTAAAAAAAGCTTAAGAAAAAGAGGACATAACAAAACAGGTCAAAGCAGAACAATTTAAGCAGCATAGTGTTTCACCACAAGACAACCCGACATAACAGTAGCTTCCATAGTGTCTCTTTCCTTGAAGTATTTGAGTATACCTTCATACACTATAGTATCAAACATAACAAGACAGTATAAAACCATTCAAGAGAATGAAAGTATTACAGAGTATTCAGAACCAACTAACAGAAAATGAACAATGGTTACTACATTATCTCCTTGCCCATAAATATTTTGTTTATACTAGCACATATAATAAAATACAACATGATAAAACCAATACAAACAGAAGAACAAAAGCTTGGTGGGACTTCAAAACAAGATATTAAATCAGCACTAGCTATTATAATGTCTTGTTTTCTTCAAAATAGCTGTTCACACTATCACAGACAGTAAAATTAAACAACCCAGAATAAACCATTCCTACTAATGAATGAAAACATTATAAGGCTTTAAAGCAATATAATGGGGAAACATGATTACCACATACTTTTATGTATTCTTACCACTTCTTACAGTAGGGAAACTATTCAGCATTTATATACACCTGAATAACCCTTATGTGTACCTACAAAACATGGTAACTGAAGTGACAGATATATTACTTAACTTGATTCTGCTAATCATTTGAGAATGTATATACACATCAAATTATCATATTGCATACCATATACACATACATATATAGACAATTTTCACTGTCACTTATACTTCAGTAAAGCTGGAAATAGAAATAATGAAAATGATTAAAGAAATTCATAAAATGTAGCAGACCAAAAATGCATAAAATAAAGTGTGAAAAGTTTCAGGTAAATTACTACCTATGAAAACAAAACTAACAAATTATAAAGAAATGTAGCACAAATCAGAAACCCACTGCATATTATCTATTAACAAAAACTATTAGACAAAATGTAATTTAAAACTTACATACAAAGAAAATCCCAGGTCCTGGTGGATTTACTGTTGAATTCTACAAGAAATTTAGACAAGATCAAATGCCACTAGTGTCATAATTTTAATGAAATTTAAAGGGAAACAATACTCCTAAAATCATTCCCAGAAGCAAATATTACCTTGCTACCAAAACCAAAGAACTCAAAAAATAAAAAGAAAACTACAAGCCAACCTCCCTAAGAAACATAGATGAAAAATCCTCAACAAGATACTGGCAAACAAAATACAGCAAATCACCAAAAATATTATATACCATGATGAAGTAGGATTCATCCCAGGAATGCAGGGTGTATCAGTCAGGGTTTACTAGAGAAGCAGATACAACACAAGAGATACAAATATATAGGAAATTACAGGATTGGCTTACAGTGGTCAGCCACAAAGTCGGATGAAGGAGTACGCGGAGGGTGTCTGCATGTTGGAGGCCGAAGGGTCCAGCCCAAGTGCTGGAGTTTATGTAGTGTCCCGTGCAAGTCCATATCAGGAGGCCAATGGCTCTTGCTGGAAGACTGAACAATCTATGATGGAAGGCTGGAGTCTGTGACGAACGCTGAAGAGTCCCAGGAGAAAGATGAACAGTCTGTGGCCAGAAGCCAGGAGACCATGCCCAAGCTGAAGGCAAAGACTAGCGCTCCCGGCCCCTGCTGAATCAGTTTGTTAAACATCTGCTCTTCTCAAATTGACACAGTGAGTGATATCCTAAAAAGGTAAGGCTTGCCCTCTTCACCCCAGGAAGTAAAGCTGCTGAATTCCTTACTTAAGCTTCTAGATTTCTTAAATTGACACAATGTATAAACCGTAACACAGGGATATGCAAATCAATAAATGTAATATACCCTATCAAGAGATCCAAAGACAAAAATCACATGATAATCTCAATAGACACAGAAAAAGCATCTGGCAAAGTCTAACACCTATGCACGGAGGAAAAGAAAAGAAAAAAAGATTAAGATGATAAAACTGAAACAAAATTTGGTAAATAGGAAGAGGAAGAAGGTTGAATGGAGGGAAGGGGATTGGGATAAAAAAAACTATGTCTATAGGTACATATTCTCTATGATGGACGTGATCTTTTATGTATATCTAAACTGTCCCAATAAACTTAATTAAATAAAAAATCTATTAGAAAATGTTAACTTCTAAATATGACAGACTATCCACAAGTAATAATTATAAAATATGGACAAAATATTTAGGAGGAAAAACACTATTTGAAGGCACTAAAGAGTGACTGTGATGTTATATTCCTCCAATAAAGAAAATTGAGGTCCCAACTCCCAGTATATCAGAATATGACATATGGAGCAATGATCTGTATAGGTGGACCCATGATGATAGGTTTTAGTCCAATAGTCCAATAGGATTAGATCTTGTATAAGAAAGTGAAATTTGGTCACAAATACGAATAAAAGACAACAACACCATGTAAAGAGGAATGCAAGAATTCAAGTGATGCTCCTACAATCCAAACAATGCCAGCAATTGCCAGGAAATCATTGGAAGCTAGAAGAAAAGCCTGGAACTGATTCACTCTCATGGCCCTCAGCAGAAAGTGACCCTGCCAACAGACTTTCAGAAGAATTTTCCACATCTCATAAGAAGAAAATATCTATCAGATGGAGATATTGATGAATGTGGGAAAAATTTAAACTCATGTCATCTTTAGAAAATTCTACCCATAAATCAAGCGATAATAAACTAAAGGAGACTCTAACACAAGAACAGAAAGAGGGAGGTTTCTCCAATTTCTCTATTTTTGAAGAGATCATAAAGCTTCTAAAAGATTGAGTAGTAACATATCTCTTTTCTATTCCAGTTAAAACCTTTGGTCATATGTATGAAGGAAATGATTTAATTGCTTGGACAGGAACAGGAAAGTTATTCTCTTCTGCCATACTCTTGATTGAAAGGTTCCAAAGAAATCAAGAAACAACTTAAAAAGGTTGCTCACCAAAGGTACTTGTTTTGACTCCAACAAGGGAACTGGCAAACTAAATAGCCAAAGACTTCAAAGATACAACTAAAAAATAGTGTGGTTTGTTTTTATGGTGGAACAAATAAATCATAGTCAAAATGGCTAAAATTTTGGTTGAGACCCCTGGTCATACCAAAGACCATCTGCACAAACACTACCTGGATCATTCTAAATTGCATCATATTGTACTTGATGAAGTGAATCAACTGTTAGATTTAGGTTTTGCTGAACAAACATATTATCCATGAATCCCACAAAACTAACCCTGAAGACAACCCTTCAACTGTACTTTTTTCTGCAATTTACCCACAGTGGATATGCAAAGTTGCAACAAAAAAAAAAATGAAATCCAGATATGAACAAGTTGACCCTGGAAAAATTATTCCAAAGTCCGAAGCTATTGTGCAACTTTTGGCCATCCAAAAGTTATCAGAGATGCCCTGCAAGTCCCCAGTGGACTGAAAGGAGGGCCATTATCTTCTGTGAGACAAAGAAGAACATAACTGAAATGGCCATGAATCCACACATAGGGAGAATGCCCAGTGTTTACCTGGGAATGTTGCACAGCTACACAGAGAAATTACACTGAAAGGCTTCAGAAAAGGTAGTTTTAAAGTTCTGGTGGCCACCAATGTGGCTGCCATGGTTTGGATATTCCTAGGTTGATCTGGTGATTCAGAGTTCTCATCCACAGGATGTTGAATCATATATTCATTGCTGCAGATGCACAGAAACAGCTGGCCAAACAGTGATTTGCATGTTGTTTAGCAACCTAGAGAAAGAGCTCAACTTAGATATGTGGAACAAAATGCAGGAATTACTTTTAAATATGTAGGTGTTCCTTCTACACTAGATTTAATTAAATCAAAATGCATGATGCCATCAGGTCTCTGGCTTCTGTTTCTTATGCTGCTGTTGATTTTTTTCCAACTATCTGCTCAGAGACTGACAGAAGAGAAAGAGCTAGTGGATGCCTTGGCTGCAGCATTAGCCCACATTTCTGGTACGCTGGGCTTTGAACCACATTCTTTGATCACTTCTGATAAGGGATTTGTGACCATGACTCTGGAGAGCCCAAAAGAAATACAGTATGTCAACTGTGCTTGGAAGGAACTTAACTGAAATATGAACAGTACTGCAGTATCCCAAATTACTAGAATGAGCCTCCTAATAGGAAATATGGGTGTTTGCTTTGTTGCTCCCACAACTGAATCATAAAGGTTACAGGCAGGGTATCATGACTCAGACTGGGTATTCTCAGTGCCCAAAAAATTACCTGAAACTGAAGAATATTATGATAGAAACACATCTTCTAATCCCAAACAGAGGAGTGGCTAGTCAAACTGCAGGTCTGACCAGTCAGGCCACGAAGGTGGCCGATCTGGTGGCCAGTCGGGTAGAGTTGACAGGGGAGTTGCTCAGGAAGTTCACAAGATGGTGAAAGATGAAGTGGAAAGAGAAATCAATGAGGAAGCTGAAGTCACAAACAGTTTTGACTGAAAATTTGATGGTTAATCTACCAGAGTGAACTTGCCTATTTCTGCCTAATCATGTACATTATCCACAACAATTTAGGGCTATTACAGTTGAGGTATATCCACTGTTTGCAAAGAAACTGGCTGTATTTTTTAAAAAGTATTTCATAAGAATGGTTGTAAAGCAATTTACTTATTCAGTTATACCTTTGAATATAAAGCCTCGTTTTATTATAAAAATACCTTATGCCCAAAAGACTCAGCAATAAAATTTAAAATCAGTTATTTTAAATATTTTCAGAGCTTAAATGATCAAATGCAGAATCTCAGCAGAGAAATTAATATCATTAAATAATTGCATTAAAATATCAGAATTAAAATGTACAATCACAGAGATGAAAATTTTAACAGATTACATTAACAGCCCATTGGAGAAGAAATAAGAAAGTAAATTTGAAGATGTATCAATACAAATAATCTAGTAGAAAAATTAAGATGAAAATATTTTATTCAAAAACCCTCAATGAATAAGGGATATGTGGGAAAATAGTAATCTGCCTTACATCTTGTGCTTGGAATGTCAGAAGATAAAGCCAAAAAACAATGAGCAAGAAAATATACATGAAAAATAAGGTGCTTTTCATTCTATGTCCTTATGAATAGTGAAAATTTCCTTTAAAATGACAATATTTGAGAAAAAATCTGTGATAATTCATTCTGAATAGACCTGTATTGTAGAATGATAAAATAAGTTCCTCAGAACAAAGGGAAACAATGGCAGATGGAATCTCAGATTCATGTAAGAAATAAAAACCATCAAAAATGTAAATATGAAAGAATGCACTCACTCCCTTCCTCCTAGACCAGCAGTGCCTGAGAACAGAGTGTGAGTCGGTGCTATGCCCTCACTCCATGGTCCCAGGATGGTAGCGTCAGTGAGTGGAGTGTAGGTCTATGCTCCATGCTTCCTCCATTGTCCCATGACAGCTTGCTGGTGAGATGAGCGAGACGGTGCAAGTAAATGTACAGTGGCACTGGCAAGAGGAGTGACAGCAGTACCAGCTATAGGAGATGTCCTGAGGAACAGACCCCACCTAAGAAAGCCTTGACTTCAGGGATAAAGCTGTCTAACATTAAGCATCAACAAAAAATAAAATAAAATAAAATAGAAAATTAGAAAGACACAAAAACAAAATGCAATCCCAAACACCCAGCCCACCCAGGAAAAGTCTAGAACACAGAGATAGAGGAAATTGGAAGCCTACAAATGAAACTCTCTGAAATGATAGCAGCAGAAGTGAGAAAACTAATGGGAGAGGCAATAGGAAAAAAGTCACTAAGGTGGAAAAAGAAATGATTATCAAGATAAAAGACATTAAAGCAGACACAGATAAACAAGTATAGGAGCTCAGGAAAATGATGGAAACAATGAATGTCAAACAAAGACAAGAAATGGAATCAATGAAACAGATCCAAACAGAAATACAGGAAACAAGAGACTCCATTGAAAGTACACACAACAGAATGAATGAAGGAAAGATTTACAAAATAGTAATGCAGCTACTGACCATGAAAAGAGAGATATCTCATAAATCACATGAGAACATGAAAAATCAATACAACTACTACAAGAAAGAGCAAAGAACAGCAACATAAGTTGATTGGAATTAGTAAGAAAGCTGTAAACATCACAGATGCCATTAAAAATTCTTCATAGAAATAATGGCAGATAACTTCCCAAATATGGATTTTAAAAATTGACATACAAATAATAAAGCATATAGAACTCTGAATAGCCATGACAAAGTAAACCTACACCAATGCATATTATAATCAAAATTCTAGAAATTCAAATTAAGAACAAATCATTAAAAGCAGCCAAAGAAAAGAAACATATCACCTGTAAAGGAAAGTCCATCAGAATTACAGCAGACTTTTCAATACAAACCTTAAAATATAGAAGAGTTTGAAAATAAGTATTGCATCTCCTAAAAGAAAACACTCTTTACCCCAGATTGATGTACCTCACAAAACTGTCTTTCAGAATTTATAGAGAGGTAAGATATTTCCATGACAAAGAATCACTGTAGAAATCTATGACCACCAAACCAACTTTACAGAATACTTTGAAAGACAGAAAGACATAATGAAGACCACAAATGTGGGAACACCAATAGAAAGAAGCTGCCAGACAGGATAAGCAATGAAACAGAGCAAAAAACAGGGCACAAAGAACAAGGAAACCATGTGAAAAAGAAAAGCAAACACATATAAGTTATAACCATCAAAGTAAATGGTCACAACTAATCAAAAGAAACAGGCTAACAGAATGAATCAAGAAGCAAGTTTCAACAACATGCTGCATTCAAGAAACACATTTAACCCAAAAGGAAACTCTCAGAATAACAGTTAAAGGATAGAAAAATACTTCTCCAAGCCACAGGAACACAGAAAAAAGCAGGAGTAGCTATTCTATTTGAAGACAATTCTAAATTCAAGCTGCAGCTCATCAAAAGAGACAAAGAAGGTCACTGCATACTCATTAAGGAAAAACTTCAAGAAGAAGAAGAGATAACAATCATAAATATTTATGCACCAAACACTGCCTCACCTAACTACAGAAAACAAATATTAATTGATATGAAAAAACAAATGCTATATAACAATTATAGATAGGGACCTTAATACAAATCAACTAGATAAAAATCAATAAAGAAATATCAAAATTATTAGAAATATTAGAATTAAACCAAGCATGTGAACAAATGGACTTGGTAAATGTCTACAGAGTGTTTCAATGCAAAAATATCAGAGTACATATTCTTATCAATTGTACATGGAATATTCTCCAAAATAGATTATAATTAGTTGACAAAATGTATTTAAGCAAATGTATGGAAATTAAAATCATACCATAAAATTGGAAATCAATGACAAAGAAAACCACAAAAAATACATTAACACATGGAAGGTAAGCAACACTATTCTGAACAACCAGTAGATCATAGAGGAAATTAAAGGCAAAATTAGAAAGTACACACAACTAAATGATAATGCCAATACCAAAAAAAAAAAAAAAAAGAAGAAGAAAAGAAAAACCTTATGGGATGCAATGAGAACAGTCCTACAAGGAAAATTTGTAGTGGTGGACTCACATATCAGGAAAACACAATGAGCTCAAGTAAACAACCTAATGTTGAACCTCAAACTTCTAGTAAAAAAAGGAACAAATCAAACCCAAAACTAGTACAAGGAAGAGATTGGTAGTAAAGATAACAGCATGAATTAATGCAATAGGAACTTAGACAATACAAAGAATCAATGAATCAAAAAATAGGTTCTTTGAAAGAATAAATCAAACCATTAGCCAATCTCATCAAAAAATAGAAAGAAAAAACACAAAGTCAAGCAATTAGGAATGTAAAGGTAGAGATTATAACATATCCTACAGAAATCTAGGAAATCATCAATACCTACTATGAGAACCTATATTCTAATAAGATTTAAAAATGCAGAAGAAATGGACAGGTTCCTAGATATACAATCAAATTGCCAAAAATAAGTTAAGAACATATAAAAATTTTCAATAAATCAATATCAGCCAATTGAATTGAAAATATAATTAAAAATTTACCAATAAAAAGTCCAGACCCTGCCAGATTCACTGTTGAATTCTACAAGAAATTTTAAGAACTAATGCCACTAATGCTAAAACTGTTTAAAGAAATTGAAAGGGAAGCAATACTTACAAAGTCATTCCAGGAAGCAAGCATTACTTTGATTCCAAAACCAGAAAAGAGCCCAACCAAGAAAGAAAACTACAGGCTAATTTCCCAAATGAACATTGTTGCAAAAATTCTTAATAAGATACCAGCAAAGTGGGGACTTCTGGGAGAACATGGCAGATAGATAACAGCAGCTATGGAGGCTCTCTGAGATAGCCAGCTTAGATTCCAGGAATGGTGCAGTGTGGGAAGTCCTAAGCAGGGGGAGATATACCCTGCTGACCCACGAACAAACTAAGCTGAGAGAAACCAACTGAAAATGCAAAGCCGGTACTACAACTGGAACAGATAAAGTCTCAGTACCAAAGCTGGACCCTGCACCTCTAGAAACCATGGCTTGAATTTCCTGCCACCGCTGCTGCATCTGAATCAGCACAGAAGGGACAGAGATGTGAAAGCTCTGAGAGCGAGAATCAGTGAACCAAATTGAGTACAGAGCTGGCAGGAACCACAGCATTGACCTGTGGTGAATGAGAGGGATAGGGACCCTTCCATAGACTAGGAGGCTCCAAAAGAGGACATTCTGGGACTGGGCAGACTAGCCAGAACAGGATGCTGCAGTGACTTCGGTCACATATTCCCCTCTCAAGCAGGATTGGCAGGGAGCGCTTGACCTGGGTGACTCCGTGGGCTAAGACCCAGTAGGCTAGCAAAGCCAGGTCCCTGCGCCTGGCAGTGAACCCTAATGCAGGGAAGCTTTCAGCAGGTTGACTGACCTGGAGGGGTAGGCCCAGCATAGGCTTCCCAGGTCTCTCTCTCCCTAGTACACTGCACTGGGCAGGAACACCTAGCTGGCATGATTCAAACAAACTGTAACCAACAAAGAAAGAAACTGGGCCTCATATATATGCTAGTATGGAAGGAACAAAAAGTATGGGGAGAGGGAGCAACAAGAAAGGGTCCTCAATCCCCAATCCTGAGAACACCGATCCAGGAAAGTGATATCTCCAGGACCTCATAGATGAGTTCAAAAGTGAAGTATTTAACCAAGTAAAGCAAGATATAAGTAAAATAGTTAAAGAAATGCTAGGCACCTCCCAAGAAAAAACAGATGGTGGAATGGAAGAACAGAAAAAAAGGGGAGAATTGTTTGATGGAGAAAATAGAGAAAACGTAGAATACGTGAAGCAGGTTCAAAGAGATTACCAGGAAACTAAAAACTCTGTTGAAAGCTGGCATAACAGCTTGAAAGAAACTGAGGATAGATTATCTGAACTGGAGGACAGATTTGTAATGTAGGAGCATGAAAGGAAAAACTTCTTAAAAATAACAAGGAAACAAGCAGTAACAAATCAAAGGCTATAAGATGATAAGAGAATCTACAACTTAAGAATTAAGAATGTAAAGGAAGAAGCAGGGATACAAATGAACTGCAAAGGCTATTCACAGAAATAATCAAGGAGAATTTCCCTAATACTGGAAAAGGTAAAGATACTCAGATCTACGAGGCATACAGGACCCCAGGCACCTACAACCCAAGCAGAACTACACCCAGATATATAATAATGAAAATTCCAGAAATCCAACATAAGAACAGAATATTAAAAGCCATCAGAGACAAAAAACAGATCACTTTCAAGGGAACACCCATCAGAATTACAGCAGACTTCTCAGCACAAACCATCAAATCACGAAGAGCATGGGGGGAAATAATTCAAGCTTTGAAAGATAACAACCTCCAGCCAAGATTGATGCATCCTGCACAACTGTCCCTAGAAATTAAAACAAGGTGCTTCCAGGATAAAGAGGAACTAGGGGAATTTGCAACCACAATTTCAACTCAACAGAGAATACTGTAGGACATTCTAGAAGAGAAAAATACCAAGATTCCAGAAATAGTGGCAGAGAGGTCACAATGAATGGAGCAGAAAGTGAAATGAAGAAGACAATCTGACAACTAATGACAGAAAAAGAGCTCACCAGAAATGAGGCAGAGAAGGTTGGATGGTATGAACAGCTATTTTGGGGAAAACAAGACATCATAATAGCTAGTGCTGATTTAATATTATCTTGTTTTGAAGTCCCATCAAGCTTTTGTTCTTCTGTCTCTAATGGTCTTAACAGGTTGTATCTTAATGGATTTTATTATATGTGATAATATAAACAAAAACTTTTATAGACAAGGAGATAATACAGAAACAATTGTTCTTTTTCTGTTTGTTGGTTCTAAATACTCTAATATTGTCATTCTCTTGAATGGTTTTACATTATCTTGGTATGTTTGGTGCTACAGTATACAAAGTTATACTCAAAGATTTCAAGAAAAAAACACTATGGTAACTACTTTTATGTCGGGCTATCTTGTGGTGAAACACTATTTTGCTTAAATGATTATGTTCTGACCTGTGCTGTTTTGTTGTTATGTCCTGTTTTATTGCAGTCTCCTTTTTTATTATTTATTTTTTTATTTTTATCTTTTTAATTAAGGGAAAAAATAAATTAAAAATAGCAGGATATAGTAACCGACTTTGATTTCCTATTAATTTGATTTGAAACCCTGTATTGCTCTCACCATGTTTTTTTGACTGATTTTACTCTATTCTGTTTTCCTTGATAGTACCAAGTTTGAGAGTAGAGGCAACAACTGTAAAGACAATAAGATTCACTATCATGCCCATTCTGGTTTGACTTTTTTCTTCTTTGAAAGTCCTGTAATGTCTCCAATGTTTTGGTTTTACTGGTTTTGTTCTTTACTGTTTTGTTCAATTTTATTATAACTGATGATATAGGCAATTCTTTTTAAGATAGCAAGAGGCATTATGGTAACCATTGTTGATCATCTTGTATTCTGTTTCTACATTATGTACTATGTCCATCTTTTTTGTTTGACTGACTCTGTTTTGTATTGTCACATTTAGTTTTATTCTCTTCAAAAAGTAATAAGAACTGTGGGAATAATAAAACCCAAAATGTATAACTGTCACTGTAAAAAAGAGAGGGAAAGAAAGTGCTCTAAAGGATATAGCTGCATGTATATTTAAGTGTATAAGATAGATAATCATATTAATGAGTTTTTGTTGGTTCATTGAACAGAACTGTTTGCAGTCTCACTGTTTGAATGTCCACTTTATATGCTTTAATTTTGTAACTTGAACAACTATTTCTAAGTTGACAATATGTAGCCTATTAACTAGTGATTTCCTACTGTTTATTTTTTTTTGAAATTCTGTATAACTCGTACCCTTCTTCTGTTTTTTTTCTTTTTCTCCTTAAATAAAATTTTAAAAAAGATACCAGCAAAGAGAATGTACCAAATCATGAAGGATATTATACATCAAGATCAAGTAAGACTCATCTCAGGGATGCAGGGATAGTTCAACATATGCAAATATATAAATGAAATACAGTATATTAAATATAAAATATTAAATATAAGAATCACATGATCACCTCAATCAATGCAGAGAAAGCGTTTGACAAAGTCCAACACCCATTTATGATAAAACCCTAGAGCAAATTGGAATAGATGGTCTTTACCTCAATCTTATAAAAGCCATCTATAACAAACCAACGGAAAATATCATACGAAATGATAAAAATTGAAAATTTTCACTCTAAATTCAGGAACAAGACAAGGATGTCCATTATCATCATGCCTATTTAATATAGTTCTGGAAACATTATCCAGAGAAATTAGACAAGAGAAAAAAAAAAGAATAAAGATAGGGAAGAAGAAGTTAAATTATCATGATTTGCAGATGACATGATGTTCTACAAAGAAGATTCCAAGAACTCCACCAAAAAAACTTGAAGATTTAATATCCAAATTCAGTAGTATAACAAGATGCAAAATCAATAGTCAAAATACAATGGCATTTATATACAAGCAACAAACTCACAGAGAGAGAAATTAGGGAAAGCACATGCTTCATGATAACATCCAAAGAAAAATAAAATACTTATGAATCAATCTAACAAAAAGAGTAAAAGTTCTATACAGGGCAATTTACAATACTCTAAGAAAGGACACTGAAGAAGATATCATAATATGGAAAGATATCATGTGCTCTTGGAGAGGAAGAACCAACATAGTGAAAATGACCATAGTACCAAAATTGCTATACAAATTTAATGGAATCCAAATCAAAATGCCATCGACATACCTCACAGATCTTGAGAAAACATTCCTAAAATTCCTTTGGAACCAGAAAAGACCTAGAATAGCAAAAGCAATTCTGGGCAACAAAGACATGTCAGGAGCATCACAATCTCAGACCTGAAATTATACTACAGAGCTACTGTGATAAAAATCAACATGGTATTGGTAAAATGCAGGCTCAAGCCGAGGGCCAGTGGAACAGAATAAAAGATGCAGATACAACTACAAAAACATTCGGTCACCTTGTTTTTGACAAAGAAGCCAACCACATTCACTGGAAGAAAGTCTCTAACAAAAAATAAATTAGATCTATGTCTATCTCATGCATTAAGTTTAAGTCAAAATGGATCAGTGATCCAAATATTAAAACAGAAACACTAAATCTACCTAATGACAAAATAGTTAGAAATCTGCAAGACACAAAGGTAGGCAAAGAGTTCATGATCAAAACCCAAAATGCACAGGAAGTACTTCAAAGGATCAACAATTTGGATCTCATCTTATTAAAAATATCACCAACAGAGTGAAAAGACAACCACAGAATGGGAAACATCTTAGCCAACTGTCCCTCAGACAAAGGACTTCTATCTAGAACATATAAGAATTGAAAAAAGTCAGACTTCCAAATTCAAAGATCCCATCCAAAAATGGGCATCTGAGATTAATATGCACTTCTCAGATGAAGAAATACAAACAGTAAATAAATATATGAAAAAATGTTCAGCATCACCTGTCATTTGATAAATACAAATTAAAATAATACGGAGATTCCATCTCACTCCAGAAAGAATAACTATTCATCAAGAAATCAACCAGTAACAAATGCTGGTGGCATTATGGGGAAAAGGAATCCTTCTCTACTGTTGGTGGGATTGTATACTGCTACAACCACTGTGGAAATCAGTGTGGAGATTCCTCAAAAAACTAGGATTAGAGGGCCCATTTGAACCAGCTATTCCCCTTCTGTGTATTTTCCCAAAAGAACTAAAAACATCATGCCACAGCAATATATGTGCACCACGTTTATAGCAGCACAATTTGTAATAACTAAACCTTGGAAATGACCCATTTGCCTATGAACTGTGGAATGAATAAAAATGTTGTGATTTTTATACAGTGGAGTACTACAGGGCCATAAATAAGGATAAATTGGAAACTCCTATACGTAAATACATTCATCTAGAGACTATACCCATAAGTGAAATTAATCAAACTCACATGTGTAAAACTCATATGGTTTCACCAGTGTGAGAAACTGAATAAATAAATAGTATCCAAAATGGAAAATTGATATTGCGAATTAGGAAGAAACTGTTCAAAAGAAAAGACAAACTGTGATGGGGAAAGGAGAAAGGAAGAAAAGGAAATCTATACACACAACATAGTTAAGATAATTATACTGCTAGCTTCTATGTGTTCCTTGAAAAGAATGTTTTGTGCTAATATTGTTTACACAAGATATCATGCCTGGATCCTGTACTCTGAATAATTACTACAAAAACAAAACTATGCAATGTAACAAATATTGGAATTGTCTTACTACTCTGTTTTGAAGCTCAGTTTTACTGTTTATTTTTTCTCCCTTAAAAAAAGAATGTGTTTTTATCTTTATTTTAAAATTTAATTTCTATGAAAATGTAATTCACAGATCATAATATTTAGCTATCTCAGAGCATAAAATTCAGTGGCATTTAGTACTTTCACAATGCTATACCATCACACCAGCATATATTTCCAGGATATTTGAGTAGCATAAGAAGAAACCACATGTCTACTAGGCAACACTCCAGTCTATCCTTAACACAGGTCATGGCAAACACATACACTGTTTCTGGGGATTTTTCTGTCCAGGACGTTTCATCTAAGTGGAATAATATGTGACTTCTTTTGTATAGCTTTTTCCACTTAGCCTTGTGTTTATAAGCCTCATCCATGTTGCAGTACATAACATTTTATGACCAAATAATATAGACATATACAAATAACCCATTATTTGTTTATTCATTAATCAGGTCATGGACATTGAGGTATTTCTATTTTTTGGATGTTACAAACAATACTGCTGTGGCTATTTATGATATACAAGTTCTTGTATGAACATATGTTTTCAATTCTCTTGAGTTCCATGTGCACTGGAAAAAAATTTCTATAGATTCCTGTTCTATAGATGCCTGTTAAGTTTAATTTGCTTATAGTTTTGTTCAATCTATGATCTATCTGCTAATCTTCTGTTGAGTTGTTGTATTAGTGAAAATCTAGTATTGAAACCTCCAAGTACTATGTTTGAACTGTTTCCCTTTTCAAATCAGAATGTGTTCTTTAAGCAAAACTGTTATCATTACATATGTCTTTTCATCTCTTAACAATTTGGCCTTATTTTTATGATAGTAATATATTATTTAATTTATCATTTGAGTGTAATTTACAAGAAATGTCTGTGTTAACTCTACTGTTTTTCAACGTATTTATTTATCTAAATCTAAACATACTTGTGCATCTGAGTCTCTGGTAAACAAAGCATAGTTGGAGCATGACTTTTTATATCTGCCTTATTCCTTCTAATTGTAGATTATAATCCACTTACATTTTGCACAATTAAAGACTTGTCATTTTTATTTATTTTCTATATGTCACATTAGTTTTTGTCTTCAATTCATGTATTACTACCTTCTTTTGTATCAGATACAACAGACATTGTCCAGTATCTGATTTAATTCTCCTTTTCTTCTATTTTCACTGTTATTATGAGAAGTTTTTACTACATTATTTTGAAAATTTTTACTGGTTTCTCTGAACGTTAAACTCAAAGTTCTTAATTTATAATAATTAATCCTAACTTCTAACAAATTATTACTAGTTGAGTTCATAATTTTAATAGTATACAAAATTTTCCTCCTATTGATCATACTTAAACTGTACCTTTCCTTTTTTGCCCCTCCTCACTGTCTTTTCAGTGAAAATGAATTGTCTTGGGCTATATATTTTAAAAATATATAATGTGGCAAATATATAAATAACAAAATTCGCTTATTTTTATATTTTATTATATTATTTTTGAAAAGGACAAAAAAGGTAGTTTGCAGGTTGCATACTGCAGTACAGTACAAATTAAGCCTGAAATATATCAATGAACCAGAAAATACGTACTCAAAGAAATATGAAAGCATTTCAAAAAGAGCACAGGAGCAACTAGAATGATCTCCACAGGTCAAATCTGGGACAATGTGAGTACTCATAAGATAATGATAGTTAATAATAATTTATTAATAAAAATATATGGGTCTACCAATATAAAAATGCAAAACTGGGGGTGCTACAGTGTGAATGTTAAATGGCCCCCAAAGGTCCATCTGTTAAAACCTTGATAGATAGGTAACTGCTATTGCAAGATGGTGGAACCTTGTGGCAAGCCCTTGACTACTGAGTGCATAACAACAAAAGGATTGTAGAACCCCAGCCTCCTCTTCCCCTTTATTCCCTGGCTAATGAGGTAAATGGTTTTGTCCCACCATTTGCTGCCACTATGATATGCTGTCATGCCACAGGACCAAACCAACAAGGCCAATAGGTCATCGACTGAAATCTCCAAAACTGTAAGTCAAAATAATCTTTTTCTCTTTAGATTTATTTATGCCAGATATTTCATTATAATAGAAAGCTGACTAACACATGGTCCAAGAAATTTTTTCTCATGGTAGAATTCTAAAGATTGATAAATTAGAAAAATCACTATTTTATGCTAAAAAAAGGGTTAAAAATTTGCAGAGCTGTGCCTATATTCTTACAATATTTGACCAAAATTATGTATTAATTACAAAGGGAAATATGCTGAAAGAGAAATTTGAAAATCACTTCAATACAAGTCATTTAAGCGAACATAACCATTTGGGAGAAGACTGATATTATATGCCTTCTAATAAGATTTGCTGAGAAGAACACACCATCACATCAGTAGTGTTCTTGCAAAAAATGCATATCCATAATCTAATCATGAGAAAACATTGGACAAATCAAAATTGAGGAACATTCTGTAAAGCTGCTGACTTGAGATCTTCAAAAATTCAAGGTCAGGAAGCACAAAAGATGACTGAAGAATTCTTTCAAATTAAACATAAAAAGATGTGACAACTAAATGTAATGCACAAACCAAGATTTGATCCTAGACTGGGTACAATGAGTGGCTATACAGAACTTTATTAGAATAATTGATAAAAATCATTACATTAATGTCAAATTTCCTGGTTTTTATCACACTAATCATATTACACGAGAGAATACTTATATTCTTAGTACATACACAGTGACATATTGATACATGATGGATTAGTTTTATTTGAAAAAAGAACTTTCCAGGATGAAGTATAAACTACAGTGAGAAAGACAGAGAAAGAGAGAGACAGAGACAGAGAGAGAGAGAGAGAGACAGGAAGAGAGACAGAGAGATAGAGACAGCAAGATTCGGAGACAGGGAGACAGACAGATACATGTGTAAACTACAAATAACCAGTGAAAATGAAAAATGAAAAAAGGTATCTATGATAATGTATTGAATGTATCAAAATACCTTTCAAATTTTTGTTTAAATTGTATCAAAATACACTCTTACTTGAGACAGCATGGAGTATCAGGGTCTAAATTGTTTTTAAAACAACTAAAACTTGAAAAAAAATATGTAACGTGATGTTTTTCAACATGGGCTATCAAGAAGTACAATTCAGCAATCCACAAGGAAAGAAACAAATAAGGAAAGAGCTAGCCTGTATTCAGGAAAGAGTTTCTTTTTTTTAACTTTTATTTTAAAAAAGCAAAACAAAAAAGGATAGAAATGGTACAGAATTTCAAATAAAACAGTAAGAAATCAACACTAGTTAATATGTTGCATATTATTATCTTAGAAGTAGTTTTTCAAGTTACAAGATCTAGGCATAAAAATGATCAAACCATCAAACACTGACAGCGAAAACTGTTCTTTTTGATGAACTAACAGAATTAGTAGCATATAGCTGGGCTAGGGGAAAAGGGAAATGTAAGATTGGGAGAGAGTTTCTATGACTCCAACAAGGGAAAGAAAATCAAAACAGAGCCCAGCAACTTTCTTGAGTTAAGCATATGTGAGACTGGGGAAGCCAGTATCACCAGAGCTCAATACTAATGTCCTGAGGTAGAGAAATCTTCAATAAAAGAAAGCACAGAACCATAGAGATGCTAAATCAAATTCTTAGCTGAGTAGGGATTGGAAGGTATGTACAAAGAAATTACCCAAACCTGGGGAGAAAATGTCCAAAAGGAAGATTCTCAGAGTTCACATATAACCAGAAGTAGCTCATGTTTGGAATATACAAGACAGAATATCACCGTTCATATGAATATGAGCAGCCCTCTCCAGATTAAAGTTTTTAGTTCTGCCTAATGAAGAATAAAGTATGGCTCAAAATACCAAGTGGTTTACAAATAACTATACAGAACAAAGATTGGGATCATTTATAGGAACACTAAAAATAAATATTTTTTTTAAAAAAGTAAAAGTTTTAAAATGTCTGCCACAATGAAAAACCAAGAGACATTCCAAGAAACTGAAAAAGTAAATCTAATAATGAAGGAAAAACTCAAACAACGAAGACCTAGCACATAAAGGATATGAATGTTACAATTCATAGGTAAGGATATTAAAGAGACTTAAATTAACTCCAATTTGTCCAAGTAACAACAGGAAAATTTCTAAGTATCAAATAGAGACAATGAAGTATTTTAAAAGCCCAGATGGAACTTTTAGAGGTAAACTACAGTATGAGAGATGACAAACTGACTGGAATTAAAAGTAGATTGTATTCGAGAGACAAAAGATCAGTAAATGTGAAGGCATAGCAATAGACAAAATGTAAGAACAGAAGAAAAGATAGAGAAAGAAACATTAGTCACTTTCAATCATCTGATTTATGGGGTCCCTGAGGAAAAAGTGAGTGAGGGGCCCAGAAAAAAAATTTGAAGAAATACAATCAAAGTTTTCCATATATAAAAAAAGCTGTGAACTCACAGATCCAATAAGTTCAATAAACTCTGGCTTGGGGAACAAAGAAAACACACCATGGCACATTATACAGGAGGGAACAGTGTGTGTAAGAGTGACCAGAGCCTTCCTGTCAGAAATGATGTAGGAGAAACAGCAGCACCATCTTACAATACAGAAAGCAACATCTCTCAACAGGGAATTCTGTACCCAGTGAAAGTATCTGTCAAACTGAAAACAAAATAGTATCTTTTCCTAAGTCATACAAAAGTCATCAAAAGCAAATTTTCATGACAGAAAAGAATAATAGCAGTCTTTCAGTAAGAAATAAAATGATATACCAGGAGGCCATCAGCCTCTATAAAAGAAAATGAGATACAGGGAAATGGTAAATATGTGAGTTATAAAAAATGATATTTTATTAATGGTCAAGTATCCCAAAATCTCACAGGCTCTTTGATATGCAAATATAAGATCAATATGTCATGGACTTTATAAAACTTATAGAACTTAAATGTCTAACTAATTATAAGAGAATAGGAATAAGGAAATGATGTAAATATTGTCTTCTTTGGGAAATTTGCTGAAGGGTTGGTACATTTGTTTATTCTTTCAAAGAACCAGTTTTTATTAATGAGCTCTGTGTACTGGTCTTTTCAGTCTCCACTGTGATCTTTGTGCTTCCCTTCCTCCTACCACATTTGGATTTAGGCTCCTCTTGCTTTTCAGGATCTTGAAGTGCATCATTAGGTTATTTATTTGAGCTCACTTTGTGTTTTAATATGAGCATAAATAGCAATAAACCTGCTATTAGGGCTGCTTTCATTGTGTCCCATGGATCCCATGACTGGCACTATCATATGATTCTGGGAACTTCTTAATGGCTTCCTTGATTTCTTCTGTGATGCACTGAGTGTGCAGGAATGTACAGGCACTTGTAAAAACTATGGTTTGTTTTTTGGTTTTGTTTGTAATTGATTTCTAGTTTCAGTTCACTCTTATATATACATGAGATATTTGATTCTCTGGTATTAATTTAAGCGGCCTTTATGGAGTAGTCAGTTCATAATGAATTAGTTCCACGTGCTACTGAGAAGAATGTGTATTCTATTATAGTAGAGTAGAGTAGAACACTCTGAAGGTACCTGTTAAATCCATTTGCTCACAATAGCTCAGCTGTGATATTTCTTTGTTATCTTTTTATTTAGTTGATCTATTTGTGAAAGCTGGGTATGGAGGACCCCACTATAATTGTGCTGACAAGTACTGGATCTTTTATGTCCAGTAGTGTTTGCTTCATGAAGCCAGTTGCACCAATATGTGGTGCATCTTTATTTACAAGCTTTATCGCTTCCTTTTGAACTATTCCCTTAACTAATACATAGTGACTCTCTTTGCCTCTTCTGATTATTTTTTTTTTAGCTTAAAGATTACTTTAAGAATAAAATTGCTGTCTCTACTTGCTTTTTTGGATTCCAGACCACGGAACCTTTTTTCCATCCTTTGATTATGAGTTTATGAATCTCTCTCTGGATTACAGGAGTATCCTGAATGTAACAAAGTGTTAGGTTTTGCTTTTAGATCCAGTCTGCCAACCAATGCCTCTTAATTAGGGACTTGATTCCACTTAAATAGAAAGATATTACTGAGAGATAATGACTTATTCCTGTTTTTGCCTTCTTTGTTGTGGACTCATTTATTTTTCCATCTCGTTTTGCTTGATGCATTCATTTACTGGACACTTTAGCTTCCTTGGCTTTGTTTTCTCTGTCTAGGATATTCTTGAATATTTTTACACTGCTGGTTTGATGTTCTTTGTCATGTAATGTCTTTACTTCTCAAAAAATTTTGAAAGATGATTTTTCAGTATAAATTGGTCTGGGTTGAAAGTTGTTTTATGGCAGGCAGAAGCACACCAGGGTGCAAAGCGGAGTTCCTCCTTGTCCTGGATATTGGGTGGGCAGCGCCGGGCCAAGAGAAGAGTGCACGACCCTAGGTCTCAGACAAGCTGCAACGGCCTCAGGCTGGGCCTATCAGCCACACACTGTGCACTGCACCCTGACTGCAGCGGGTCACTAACGCACACGGCAGCGTGTGGCTCAGCACCCCCGCATGAGCAGCTCAGGGGACAGCGTGTCCAGGGCCACCAGTAGGTCCTAGGGTTGCCCCCACCGGGAGGGCCAGACGCCCATTACTGCCCCTGGCGTCCTGAGATTATAGAGGAGTCCACGGGCAGTGGCTCCCCAAGGTCATCATCAGCTCCATGGGGGATGGAGTGGGGCTGCTGGGGCTGCCGAAGAGTCCTCTGCTTTTCCTGGTAGGACGGAGCACCCTGCCTGGAGCTGGGCGTGGTGGCGCAGGCCTGTGATGCCAGCACTTTAGGAAGCTGAGGCAGGAAGGCCGAAAATTCAAGCCCTGCTGAGACCATGCCAAAAAATAAAAAGACTTCTAAGGAAAAACAGTCCAGGCTTTTTTTCCGCCCCAGGCTTGAAACACTTCACTCAAGCTCTCCTAGTTTTTAAACACTGTGTTAACGGGAGTGCTGTAATCCTAATGGTTTACACTTATAAGTGATTTGGGGTTTTGGGGTTTGATTTTGGACAGTTTTGAAGGTTCTATTCTTGTGTTAAATGTCTGGTATTTCGCCTGTGGTGTTATGTGGGTAGCTTCTTTTTTTTTTTCTTTATAATTATTTAGCATCCTACAATCCCTACTTACATGTATGTTGAGTTCTTTCTCCATACCTGGAAAGTTTTCTGTGATGATATGTGTAAACAGATTTTTTTTTATTATTTCATGTGTGCTATTTTCTAATTTCTCTCTAACCCAAATTAGGCTTTGGTTGTCTTCTTAGCATCATCTAGTAGTTGTTGGATGAATTTTCCTTGTTCTCTTATCATTTTTAAAGTTTCTTTGAGTATACCATTTTGTGTCATTTCTGCACGCAGTAGAATTTTTATCTCTGGGATTTCTGCTTGGCATCTTTTCATGGAAATCTGTTTAGTAAATTTATCATTCATGTTTTGAATAGTTTTGGTCAGCCCTTCCAATTTTGTTTTTGTTTCCTCCATTAGTCAGTTTGTTAGTTCCACTGTCTTTTGGATTATGTCATCCCTGAGCTGGCCAATTTTCTTTGCTTCCTTATTAATCATTCCATGCAGCTCACCTCGTTTTTGTTTGACCTCCTCTCCATCAGTGTACCTCAGTCTTGCTTTGGGATAGTTGTGCATTCATGGAGGCATTAAGGTGTTTTATTGCCTTGTTTTCTCATGTTCCTGTGTATGTGTTTGTGTGTGTGTGTGTGTGTGTGTGTGCACGCACATGTGCACATGCACTAAGGTTGGTGTCAAATAGGATGAATTTATTGTTGGTATGACGATTTATTTAATTCAGCTCTGTTTTCCAGTAATGTGATCTTGGCTTTATGTGTCAGGAGACATTGTTTATTACGTCAACGTATTCAATTTATTTGAGTTGGACCCAGTTAGTGTATCGTAAGGGGAGAATTTTTACTGGCTATAATAGCATCAGTGGATCCAGCTATACACAAATCATCAACATTAAACTTGTCTGGATAACTTCACCATTTTATCAATACCGGTTACAGACTATTTTATACTGCTGTTTATGTGGAGAGTGAAACGAAGGAAAATGAAGAGAGAAAGGAAGTGGTCACGTTAATGAGAAGAGTAAGAGGCAATAGAACTGTCAATAGATGGAAAATAGGAGGTCACACTGTGCTGGAAATGCTTTTATTTCTGGAGTAAAGGATTAGTGTTGAGGGGTTTGAGAAAGAATTTGTGTAGGCAGATGGAGGTATGCAGATGGGTCAACGTGTATGTAGAGATTGAGAGAGATTTAGTGATATTGTTGGAAACTCTTAATATATTTGTAGTTAGTTTTGTTTGGAGACTGGATGCCCCGTTTGGTTACTGATTATCCTGACATATCTTGAATGATAGTGATACCTATCATCTATTATGTGTCTATCTGTATCTGTCTCTGCCATGCGATAGGTGAAGAGGAGATGAGGGAAAGCAAGAAGTGGGAAAAATGAAGAAGAAAGGAGAAAGAATAGAGATGAAAGGAAAAAAAAAAGAAGAAAGTTTAAAATACAATGCAGGACATAGGGAAATGATAGAATAAAATAAAGCAAAAATTCAAAATACCAGTAAAGAAGCAAACATCTCTACTTCTTTGTCCACTTGCACCAAGGACCTCTCACTCTCGCTCTTTTCACTACCCGACAGGTAATGCAGTCATCTCCGTGTCTTCCCTTCATGGGTTTTTCTTGCCTAGTAAACATCCAGAAGTCCTCCAGCCCAAGCACTGTGCTCTGTCCTCTCACACATCCATCTGTTTCTGTTCCAAAAACTCTGTTCTCTTATTCACCCATAGAAACCAGGGTAGCCCCCGAGCTCAGCAGAAGGCTTTGTTGGCATGGGGCATTGTGAAAAACTTCATGCCATCGCGGTGCTTCAGTGTTTGGGGAAATAACAGGAGTCGACTCGCTCTATTCTGGCTCCACCAAGTCACTGTTTAGCCTGAGCACCAGTCTGTCTCTTCTCTCACAGATATTCTTTGCCCCACTTTCTGTTCCACATGATTTGCACAGTCTCCTTTACCTTTGCAGTCCCCAGCTAAGAGGTGCTCACCATGAGAGCCTGCTATGAATCATGAGTAGTGTACTGAATGATACAGAGACAGCATTCCCACAGTACGTGGATGGAATGGGTGCCTCATTTTTTTCTACACTGAGCAAGACTTGCTCTCATCACAGGTCTACACTCACAATGCTACAGCACTACCATTTTCAAACCCAGGTGTCTGATACTTTGTCTGGTTCTTTTCTCATCCATTTGGGACCTCTCTCACTAACTTGAATTTATCTCACTCACTCATGCCCTATAGGAAGTGTAGAGTGGTTGTGAGTCTGTTCTATCAGCCAGACCACTTCTGGAGGGCCAGCTTGCTTCCTAGTCTAACTCTCTTCCAAGATGGCATGTACTCTGGGTCAGGGTGGGCCTTGGGGACTGTGATTAAGAAGTGGCCCAGCTTCCCTTCATGTACACCTCAGACGATGGATTTGGGGCTACATAAATTCTCATTTCATTTACTCTGTCAGATTTTATCTTTCATTCCTCAGAGTACTTGTTTTGTTACTGTCAATTCAGAAGCATTTGTTGTTGCCCCGAGGTAATCATCTTCTCTCCCTCAGGAGTGGGGGAATGAAAGTATAATATTATAAGGTGCTTGCACTACATGACAAACAGAGCTTGCTTACCATAAAGGGGAAATACAATGGTTTAAAAATGCTTACTATAAGTCCTAAAGCAACTACTAGAAAATAATTATATGTAATAAATTAAGACATAAATGGGTTTGTAATTATTACTGAATTAATCTTTTAAAAAGGAGTAAAATGAGAATAAAAAATGGAACAAACTAATAGCAATCAATACATTTAAACCCAATTAAATATCAATTTACATTAAATTAAATAGTCTATATATCATAACTGTCAAAAACCCAATTATTCCTTTTCTATAAAAACTTCAATTTATGTGGACAAAATAAAGTTAAAGGAATGGTAAATGTGTACCAGTATAATACAAAAAAATTTATCAAAATTAAAATCCTCACCCTGCATATAATTAATCATTTCTAAATTACTTAAAATACTTAATGCAATAAAAAGGTTATGAAAATATCAGTTATACTGTATCACTTAGGGAAATAAATCTGTACATGTTCAATACAGATATAATTTTTAAACATATTTTTGATCCACAATTTGCCTGACTCTGTTCAAGCAGCCTCCATAAACAGTGAGGCAACTGTACTGTGCCTACAAACTGGAAGATTTTATATTTTAAGTTATCAATTCTCCCAAAATTAATCTGTGTTTAATGTAGTTGAAAGAAAATGTGTGCAAGATTGTTCAAAGAAATTAGTGCTTAGCACCTTTCCCAACAGTTTAAGGTAACTTCCAAATGATTAGTTTCATTTTCACTTATCTGTATTGGTGAGAATATGGGCATAGCTGACAGATCTGGACATAGCTGCTAAAGAAGAAGGATGATGAGAGCTGTCTGTTTCACCTACATGGTAAATCGCCTGTCTGTTCTGCAGAGGACTCCAGTAGACTTCCCCACTGAAGACATCAAAAGCTCTCATGGTTTTTCCCCACAGCTTTACCCCTGAGGACCCATACTGTGCATCTTAGGAGTCCTCAGGTTGCTCCACAGATCATATCAACAGCAAAATCTCCAAAGGAAACCACAGCTAGCACATCATTAGTGGGTTTCATGTAGTCATTGCTACCATTATAGCAAACCCAAGAGCTAGTATTGCCACTGTGGTTCTCCTGCAGCCTTTTTCATCACATCCCCATAGATTTTTACCATCTATATCTGAGGTTCCACCCTTCTCCTCTTACATGAGAGCCATTCTAGGTACTGCTGCCACAGAAGCACCTCTTCCAGGACACAAATACATCATCCCTCACAATCACCAAATAATTGAGTCACAATTTTCCCACTATCTTCTCCAAAGCTTCCCCAGCTGCCACAGTAATGGGATCCCTGGTGCAGATACACAGCATAGCCACAGTGTGTGTGTTCAGTTATCCATAGGTGACGCTTAAAAGATTGAACTGTGTGATATGCCTGTCACCCATATGTGTGTTCATCAGGCATAATGTCAACTCTGTCCTCACTGTTGGCATTTTGACTCTCCTGAGCGAAGAGATGGCACTGAGGACTCCAATATCCTTTGTAGTCACAGAAGATCTCTCACAGCTTTTGGAACTATGCCTGAACTGATGAAACAATATGTCATGCTACACATGAAGCTCTCACACAAGCTCACATTTCACCACCTAGATGCAATAATCCAGTAAACCCCAGAAATTCCTTTTGTGTTCTTTCAATAAGATCTATTCTTTGCAAAGTCAACCCATATAGTCTTTAAGAGGTAATCACTTCTTCAAATGTGCAGGCACCTTAAAGACTGCCAGAATGACAAAGGAACAAGGAAATAAGCGATCAAAGAGGAAACATAGCAAACTTTCAGTAACTTATGCAAACAAAAATTAGAGTTCTATGAATGACCTGCCAAAACAATCAAAATACCACTCCAATGAATTGAGTCTAACCACAAGATAACACAAATAAACAATTCAAAGAAACTAGGAAAATAATTTAAGTACAAAGTAAAATCAGGAAAGAAGTAGAAAACAAAAAGAAACAGATGTAAATTTTAAAGTAAAGTGAAGTAACAAATTCAATAGAAAGTTTCAATAGCATACTAGAAAGCAGAAGGAAAAATAGAAGGAACAAAAGACAGAGTATTTAAAATCATCCAAAAGAAAAATAGGATGGCAGATGAAGACAGCATATGGGATCAGTGAGACATCATCAAGCACAGTAGTATTTACATAAGAAGAATTCAGAAAAAGAAAGAGAGAAACCAAAGTTTATTTAAAGAAATAAATGCTAGAAAATTTCAACTCTAGGGAAAGATATGAACATCCAGATATATGAAGCTCATAGGTTCCCTCATCAGATGCAGTTCAGGGAAGATTTCACCAAGACATTTTTCAAACTCTAAAAATCAAAGCAAAGTCAAAAGTTTTTAAAGCAATATGAAAATAGAAGCATCTCATGTACAAAAGAATGCTAAAATGATTCACACTGACTTTCTTAACAGAGACTTTGAAGGATAATAGAGCTAAAGTTGTGAAAGAAAAACCACCACCTAAATATAGTTTACATCTAAAAAAGGCATCCTTAAAAAGAAGGGAGAAATATAGACCTCCCATGACAACAAAATATGAGAGAGATCACTACTTGAGTCTTGCTTTTATTTGACAGAAATTGCTATAACAGAAATGATATGTGAAATGGAGCATTGTCATAGATAGTGAATGAAACTCTTCTCCAATTTCTCAGTTTATGTCCTATGTAAATTGTTTCTTAAAGCTATAACAAGCCCATATAATATTTAGAGTTCACTGTAGTATTCCCAGGTACAAACTCACATTGCACAATTATATTCATTGATTAAATACATTCAACATTACCTGGATGTTGGATCTTGGTTGATGTCTTTTGTTCACATATGGAGAAGTGAGTGGCATTCTCTTAACTCTCTTAATCTTGATTATGATCATAACTGTAAACCCAAATTTCATACCTTGTAATAATATATTCTTAAAATCTGAAATCTGAAGTGGTAAAATGGTGCAAATCCAATGAAAGTGTCCAAATTTCACATTAATGTATTGTTCTTGATCCATTGTTTTTGGCAGACTTCAGAGCACACTTTATCTTAACCATAGCTCACAAGTGACTAATGACACAGAAAAAGTTAAAACTTGCCACACCATTATTAATGTTTGATTTGCCACTACTCAAAAAGATCCTGTTTTTCCATTAACAGTGGCATTCACTACATTTTTCATCATATTTCCATAATGATTGTAAACATATATGCACATAAGATTAGAGCATCAAATTCTGTAAAACAAAGATTAGTAAACCTAAAGGAAGAGATAAACTTCACTCCAGTAATAGTAAATGGTTTCAACAATTTTCATTAATGTTCAGATCAAAAAAGTCAACAAAGAAATATGATTGTTAAATTGTATTGTATACCAAACGAACTTAACATACTTGGCAGAACCTTACATTCAACATCTGAAGAATACATATTCTTTTAATCACTGCATGAAACTTTCTCTAGAAACATCACAAATTAGGCTGAAAGGCAACGTCCAACAAATTTCTAAAAATTAAATCCAATCCTATATCTTTTTTAATTGCAATGGAATAAAACTAGAACAAAGAAAAAAACAAATTTTTAGAAATTATATAGCAGCATGAAGACTGAACAACATACTTTTGAACACACATTTGATCAATTAAGTCAGAAGAAATTCACGAATTTTTCAAAACAAATTAAAATGTAAACACAACAAACCAAAAGTTATGAAATACATTAAATTATTATTAAAAAGGAAATACATGACAAAAAATAAAACATTTCAAGTAAACAACATGTATTTGTAAGTTTTCCATTTCCTAGGACAAAATATCTAACCTCTGGAATTTAACATAGGTTTTCAGTTTCAGAGAACGCAGTCCATTATTGGCTGGCTGCAAAGCGTATAAACCTTGTGGCAGAGGAGGGTGGCAGAGGAAAGAAAGATGCTCAACTCATGCCACCTGTGAGCTAGCGAGCAGGGGAAGAGTCAGAGGGGAAGTAGTCAGATACTAGATATAATCCCTAAGGCCTCACCCTCATGACCTAACCAGACACACAAGAAAAGTGTACTTTCTAATCTCCTAGGCATTTCTCAAGTCAATCAAGTTGACAATAAACACTAATAGTCACAGATATTGACTTTGTTAACTTGACAGTCAAGTGTCTACTTATACTACTTAATTCAAAGTAGAGACAATAACAAAATCTTGACTCTGTCAACTTGACAGTCAAGTGTCTATTTACACTACTTAATCTCCAAGTAGAGACAATAACAAGGTCATAAATCTATCTAATGTGATGGAACTATTCTGTGTACAACTGAAAACACTCCACCAGAAGACTGTATTAGAACTCATTAAAAAACTGATCAACAGACCTAACAATGTAGCAGATAATAAATCAACATACAAAAATCAGTAGCTTTCCTATACACCAATAACATTTTCTGAGAATTAAAGCAATCCTCAGGATTCACAATAGCTTAAAATACATAAGAATAAATTTAACTAAGAAAATGAAGTCCAGATATATGAAAATGGTGTGTGTAAATCATAAAACACTTGCTATGGTTTATATCTAAAGTGTTACCCCAAAATCTGATAAATTCAGAGGTGGGGCCTGGTTGGAAAAGGTGAGCCACTTTGGGCATGACTTAGAGTAGGACGTTCTTGTCCCAAGTCCATCGCTGTCCTCTCTGCTTCCTGGTTGCCATGAGGTGAGAAACGTCCTTCCACTATAGTCTTCTACCATGTCTTTTCTGCGTTAGAGTCAGCCAGGGGGTGATGGAGTCATCCAGTGCTGTGAGCTAAATTAAACATCTCTTCCATTAAGCCTTGAATGTCCTGTTTATGGGAAAGCGGACTAATACAATACTGATGACAGAAATTGTAGAAGACACAAAGATAAACAGCTGAAGAATTCATATTCTTAAAGTAAGAATAAAAAAGAGTAAGATAAAAAGACTTTTAAGTTCATGGATTGGAAGAATTGATGTTGTTAAAATTTCATATTACCCAAAGGTGTTCATACATTCATCACGATCTTCATCAAAATACCTGACTTTAAGCACAGAACCAGAAAAACAAAACAATTCTAAAATCCACTGGAAGAACTAGATCCTGAATAGCTAAAAGTATCTTGACATAAAGAACATAGATGGAAATATTACAATACCTGAGTTCAAGATATACTACAGAGCCATAGTAATCAAAACAGCATGATGTTGGTATAAAAACAAACCTATGAAACAGAATATAATTTATTGAAAAAAATCCACATAGCTACAGCCAACTGATTCTCAAAAAAGTCACCAAAATATATATTGCAGAAAAGATATTCTTTTCAGTAAATGGTGTTTGCAAACTTGGTGCCTACATCCAGAAGACCAAAACTTGGTTCTTATCTTTCACACTATACAAAAATCAGATCAAGATAGGTAAAACCCTAAGTTTACATTATATCTGAAATTCTAAAAAGTAACCAAAGAGGAAATGCTTCAAGACATTTATAGAAACAATGATTTTTTTGGATATGACCCAAAAGCTATAAGAAACAAAAATAAAACTTGATAAATGGGATTATATCAAACTAACATTCTTCTTCACAGCAAAGAAAATGATCAACAGAGTGAAAAGAATAATCTATGGAATGGGAGAAAATATTTATGGAATATACACCTGACAGAAGATTTCATTTTGTAAAACAAAGAATTATGCTGATTTCACAATGCTCTATAGTGGTAATTAAGGCAATCACATATTGGATGTTGGGTTAAAAATAGATGTGAAAAAAATTTCAGAAATAGGTACATTTATATATAGAATCAATTGATTTTTGACAAAGGTGCTAAAATAATTCAATAGGGAAAGGAAAGTCTTTTCAACAATTGTAATAGAACCAACCAGATGATAGCAAAAATTGAATTTTAACTCTTTCTCAGATGATATATAAAAATATAATTCAAGAATGGATCTACATATAAATATAAACACTAAAATACTTTTATATGTAAATATTGGAGCAGGTCCTCACAAACTTGAAATTGCCAAAGATTTCCTAGAACAAATACACTGGTAGAATTAATTAACAATCATATATGTGAACTCTGAAGAACATGAAAACACGTATCAGAAAATATTTATAGTACATATATCTGAGGAAAAATTATCCAGAATACTTAAAGAACATTGTAAAACTAATAATAAAATAACAAACAACCCAATTACAAAGTAGACAGGAGATTTATAGACACTTTACCAAAAACGATTTGACTATATGACACAAATTGCAAATAATTGCATAAGTAAGTGTTCAAAATCATTATCAGTAGTGAAGTGCAAGTTAAAATATGACAAGTTTATCATTTTTTGTTTTGAGCCGACTGAAAAAGTTCCAATTAAAAAGACAGGAAGACACTACCGAATGTTGCTGAGAATGTGGAACAGTGGAATTCTCACACATCATTACTAAGGAGTATAAAACAGTCAACCACTTTGAAGCTGTCTGACAGTTCCTTATGAATGTACATACACACCTACTTTACACCCAAATTTCCACTCCCACATATGTAAATGCAATGAAGGTGTAGGTGCACAAAAAGACTGATATAAGAATGTTTATAAAAGATTTATCTGCAACTAAAAATCAGAAAAATAACTTGCAAGTGTCCAGCAATGAAAGAATATACATATTATAATTTATTCAGATAATAGACTACTACTCAATAACAAAAACCTGCTAAACATACATCAAGACATTGTCTTAAAACAGAGAATAGTGCCTAGTGTACAATTCTATTTTTATTATGTTCAAGAACAAGCAAGATTAAACTATGGGGATAAGAATCTGGTTACCAGTGAGATATAGAAATTGACTTTGGTTGGCACGAGAACTATCTGAATAATGAAAATACCCATATCTTGATTATGATGCAGTATATTTGCTAAAATTTAGTAAAATTAAAACTTTAAATTTCTAAATCTTGGGTTATAAATTTTGCTTTGCAAAAAAGAAAGTAGAGCTATGGTTCAGGAATTTTAGAAAACAAGTAATTCTTTAAAATGAACATTGCTTTGATAAAAATGTTTTATCATAATATTTGTCAAATCATCTCAAATTTCAACATTGCCTTTAAAGAACTAATAAAGTCAGTATTGGAGAAAAAATCCTGAAGTACTGAGAATAAAGTGGAATGACAAACCCTTTACATAGTTACCATTCTCTGAGGCAGCTACACCAACAGGTTTTGCAGAAGATCAATATTGTAGCCAGAGTTTGTAAGAAAAACAATTTAATACAGAATTATTTTATAATTGTCACCAAAAGAGTCAAATACAAAACAAGTGCAAGAGATCTGTCCACACCCTAAAGACCCAAAGAATCCAGCTAAGGGCTTGGTTCCCATAGAAACATACTGCATGAGTCCAGCTGAAGACCTAGAGCACAGGACAATGTGCCCTCAACAAGTTCGCCTGGAGGCCGATAGTCCACAATGTCTCAAGCAAGTCTGTTTCATGGATCTGCACTGGGAAGGCTCAAAGGTCAGCGATGGAAATCAGAAAGTCTGTACCAGCAGGATGACGGATCTGTGCCAGCAGGCTGAGGGATCTGCACTGGAGCCAAGAAGCAATGCTCAAAGAAAGGACCAGAGCTTCTCCAAAACATACCACAGCCATCCTCAGCGACAATGAGGTCCCAAGTTCCTCTGACAATGAAAGCAGCCACGTTCATATCAGGAAGTCATCATGACAAGTTCTTCCATGAGAACCAACAACATTAATTCTTTCTGTCCAGTTCTTCTTACATTGCAGGCGACAATCCTCAAGTGGCTCATCCAGCCCCATTGATTCGTGTCAGCTGGGTGTTACACGCTGACCACCAGTTGTCAACTCACCACAGTCACTGTCTTTCTACTTCCATCATTTTTCTATTTCCAAGTCTACTTCTAAATGCTACTGCACAAATATTTGGAGTGCTGGCTAACCAGTTATGTGACTGCCTGCATAATTCATCAAATGCCTACTCCCGCTCCACAGGAGAGTAGCTTCATTTTGTTTCACTTTAAGTATCGCCTGATTCCGAAGGATAAATAAATATTTTCTTGACTGCCTGGAAAACTTCTCATCATTTGAATATCTAATCATCTGTGATTCTTCCTGCTCACGTAGTAAATGTCCTCAGCTAAAAACTAAAGTTAAAATCTGTTACATATGATAAAATTTAGTCTGCCTCTGATTTATCAATATATAACCCAGGTTTTTCTCTTTACCTATCTAATGCCTATATACATGTGTCACACTTGGGCCTAATAAATGTCACCTTTCTTTATAAATATCACTTCTCTATAAGGAGTATAGCAATGAGAAGGGTGAGAATTATTATTTATCTTGTTTTTTATGACCTCACACTACAGTGAGCCCTGCTCTTCAATCAATGAAGCAGACACAAGCAACATCAACCATTCTTTCATTCAGTAAAGTGCTCAGTTACACTTAAGTGTTTAATAAACAAACTATCAAGACATTTTCACCAGAAGCTGTTTCTACCCGTAATCTGTCTGAATTTAAAATCAGGTAATCACACTCTGTCAACCTGAATTATGGTTCTTTGGAACATAGCACTCATCACTACGTGCCTACAAACTTTCTATATATTAGTATAGTAATAATCCTACACAGCTCTGCTGCCCTACATCTGAGAGGCGATCACACCACTAGCAAAGGGAACATGGGTGAGATCTGGAACTGGTGAAGTGTGAAGGGGGTGATTTGAAATTCCAAGAACAATTGATGTTTAGAATGGATAAAAATGAGAACAAGGATTAATAAGTGTGTAATAAAAATACAGGCAAAAGCTCAAGAAAATCTAGAAATAGTTTATACACCGATGGGTGAGTGGAAAAACAACCCCAGCAACTGTCTCATGGGTTCCAGCAAGGACCAGAAATATGCTGATGCTAGTGCAGAAAGCAGGAAAGGTCTTAAGGAAAAGTAATGTTACTAATGGGTTTTTAAAAAGAGCTAAAAAATACTGGGGGTTCTGACCTCCAGCAAAACATAGTGTCATGCAGATTAAATGTCCTTCCTCAACTTGGGGAGGGTGAAATGAGTGAACATGTTTTTCTGTGAATAAAATGAGAGTAAATGCCATTCATTTCAATTTTACCTATCCATGTGGTAGTAAATGAATAAATGGTCACTTGAAAGGAAAGGAGTCTTTGATTATGTTGCTATGAATCCAAAAGTGGAAGGTCCTCAGAAAAATTTAAGGTGTTTAATGATATTCTCATTCATAATTTGGTTTTAATGCCAGGTCAGAAGGAAAATTTTTAAAGGCTTTCAGCACAAATGCTCACAATGCATTTTTTTTATATTTGTCACCATCAATGGTGACAAGCCTCGCTATGTCTGTCATAAGGAGTTGAAGACCTTTCTCAAGCCTTAAGAATAGCTTGTATTCTTGATTTTGCTGACAATTGGGGAAAAACATATACCAGGTAATTAAATGGTGGAGAAGGGTAAAAGTTTCATTGTCACTATCACATTAACATTCTTCTTAGTCATCAAGTCTTTTAGACTCCCGTATATGGTAGACACCTTCTCTTGAACACTGTATATAGTTATATTTACTTTGACTAAATCTTGATAAGTTTGCTTTGCATCTCTATCTCTGTGTAGCATCTTGTATGCACAGAAAAGTTCTTACTGATCCCGTCACTAAGACAAACATTGAAAGTAAATTTATACATTAAGAGTAGATTTTCCTTGTAATGCTTTCTCTGCTTTCAGTCTTGCCTATGTACCCTGAACATCCCCATTTTCATCCTTACGCATAAAATCTGTTTATGTGATTGTTGTTTAAAAACTTCAGAACCTTAATATTTTTTAGATAAATTCAAATTCTGTATCATACACTGACGTGCACCCATTATCTACCTCTTGCACCATCCCAGTCTTGTCTTTGGCCCTCCCCAGAGTCTAATATGTATCCATTCAAGCAAAACTTCTTTCCTGTGCACACTATGACACCATACATCCTCACACTGTGCCTGTGTGCACCTCTCTTCCTCCAATACCCAGCTCTACTTCACCCTGAACACCCATTTAGGGGTTGATAGTTACAAAAGTTTGTATTTTGCTTCTGCACTTTCCTAGCATTTCTGGTAGCCTCATCTCTCTTTCCTCCCTTGACCACTGAAGCAATGTCCAGGTTAGTTTATCTGCATACGAATAGCACCTAACAGTGTAGCTTCTCCATAGATGTTAAAAAATGAAGGATTAAAGCAATGATGGATGGATGGATGGATGGATGAATGGATGGATGGATGGGTGGATGGATGGATAGATGGATGAAAGAAGGGGAAGGTGTGCGGGAACACAAGAGGGACGGGAAAGAAAAGACAGTTCATAGACTAAATTTTTATCTGCCTCTCAAAAGCCATAT
Organism: Cavia porcellus; assembly: GCF_034190915.1. Taxonomy (NCBI): domain Eukaryota; kingdom Metazoa; phylum Chordata; class Mammalia; order Rodentia; family Caviidae; genus Cavia; species Cavia porcellus. The sequence continues at coordinate 8,662,577 of NW_026947512.1, read as the reverse complement.
GCTGATGTCCTAATTCCCAAAATAGTAGTATTTGGAAATAGGACTCTGGAAAAGGATTGGTGCTAGCTAAAGTCATTAGGTTGGGGCTCTTGTGGTAGATAAATATCATTATGTGAGAGACACTAGGGGAACTGGTTACTCCTTTGCTCTTCATGCACTGAGGAAAGTCTCTGTGATCACAGAACAGAAAAGGGCTATCTGCAATCCAGGAAGAGAACCTCAGACACTAAATCTGAAGCACTTCAATCTTAGACTGTCCAGCTCTGCCATTTGCTATTTAACTACCAAGACTATGATATTTGTTACAACAACCCAAGACAGATTTGGATACCAAAAAATACTATACTATACTGCTGTAACAAATGACATATACATATATATATATATATATATATATATATATATATATATGGATGTAACTTTGAAACAAGATAATGACTAGAGTTTTGAGGTCTACACTAGAAATATGAATGCTAAAAGTAATTCTAGTGCAATCACAGACAAAAATGAGGAACCTAGCACTGGAAACTGGAGAAGAAAAGACCATCTTTCTGATACAAAAGAACCCAGCTGAATCATTTTGTAGTATTTTGTGAAAGGTAGAATTTTCAAGCTATAGAATTGGATATTTAGCTGAATGACTTTCTAAAGAAAGTGTTAAAGGAGGAGCTTGTTCATTTTGATTGCTTAAAGTAACGTGTAGTAGTAAAGAGATGAATTGAAGAAAGAATTCTTAAGCAACTGGTAACTAATATTTTAAGATTTAGAAGATTCTAAACCTTTCCATATAACAAGAAAAAAGAAAAATCTTGTTTTGAGGAGAGCATTAACAATATGACTGGACCATTTAATAAAGTCATGGGTGTAGCTCCCAGACTTATTTGGCCATTTTGGTGGAAGACAGAAATAGAGGGGGCCTTATATTAGAAAAGACACTGCTGGTTTAAACTAAAAGGGACAAAGAAACAGTAGTGTAATGAAGGAAAGCTATGGGACTTCCTGAGTTCTACAGGATCAGACTGTAGATTTGCTCAGTGGTAAACGTGTACAAATTCTTTAAGGTAAAGGACGGCTGGCTCCAAAGTTTCAGAGATCATCATGCCTTCTACTCCCACCACAGCATCAGGAGTCAAGGACATTTATTTCCTGGTTTCAAAAAGCAGGGCCACATCTCTGGTTTTTATTTCCAGATCAGGTGAACTATCCCCTGCCTCAGGGGCAGGGCTGCCCGTGAGGAGAACCACGGTGGTAAGTTTATGCTGTTTTGACGTAGCACCTGTGCTGATGAAGATCAAAAGAAGGAATGAACAAATAAGTGACTAAATCACAAAGTAAATGAGTGAGTGAACCAGTGGCTGCCCGTGAATACTCTCTAATCACTAGCTCCTAGCTACAGGTTATCAGCCAAACTGGCAGATTAAGTCCATGGTTCTGTCAACATGGGTAGTTCACTCCCCTGGGAAGTCACATTGTTAACCTGGTACTCATTACTATTCCACCATCTAATGAGAACCAAGAGCATAGACAAAAGGAAAATGAAAATCATTAGGCGGATGATTGTGTGGGGTGAAGCCCATGATGATATCTTCCATCCTTTAACCTCCTTTCAAATTCTACCCTATAAGCTGTACATAAAATCTGTAATGTGCATAAAAATTATAGATTATGAAGAATGCTCATGTTAGATAAGACTCAAAATTGAATGAAACAAATAAAAGCAAATACAGTAATACATAGTAGTCTCTTGAGTTTCCTTCCTTCCTTCCCATCTAGCTTCTCTGTGCCCCTCCCACCCCAGAAACCCACTCATTCCACAATTATTAAAGATTTTTTTCCTAAACATTTCAGGGACAGTCCATTTTCTCCTCACTAAATCCAAAATTCCTGCAACCCCACCTTTACAAACTAGATTACCACCCTAGCCATGATGAATACTACTTCTTTACTTCTGAATACACTTTTATTTCTGCCTAGCATACTTCTGCTTTATCCAGTCAGGTTTATACATCCCTTCATCCAGGAAATTTTGTGTACCTTTACAAAGGAAGTTAAGATTTGCTTCCCTTGTTCTCACAGTATACCATTTTTTCTCTAGAAAATCATAATCACATGTACTTTACTTGCTCATATATCCTATGAACAAAAAGCTCCTGTAGGGCAGACTCTATTGCATTACCTAGGTCAGCACCATGACTGGCATATTGTAGGTATTAATTAAATAATTTTTGTCAAATGAGTGAATTAATAGAGAGATTCCAAAATTTAAAAATAATCATAGGTCGAATGATAACTCTTCATTTCTATGTTATTTTATTGTTATTTAAGCCTTTTCACACCTCATTATCTTAACCTGATTATATGATTAACCCAGTGAAGCAAGGCAGGAGCTAATCAAACACTGCTGATTATCTCCTCAATAACCAAGTCATTTCTCTTCCACATTATCAGGCCTTTGGTTTTTTCCTAGATCTACCTCTTCACAAGTGACTAGAATTAGTCTTGACTGGTTTAAGGTAATTCCTGGGGTTGTTTCAACCTGTTTTCCCCTAGAAAACATGGTTTGAGGCAGAGCTTCAGTGCTAATATATTACTGAAAGATGTGTTGCCAGGGCCAAAAGAGGGAGAAGGGATATGGTAATGATACAGGTTATAATGGGTAGTAAATTGTTTTTGTATTTTTCCAGGTTTATCATCCTTTCATAGAGACATAAGTAATTCATCCACTTGAGGTATCTCTAGACAACATATCAAAGCCCTATGCTTCTGGACAGGACATGGCTGGTGGGGAAGGCTAGAAAAGGAAGGTATCACTACTTCTTCCCGCTTGTGCCTCCCGCTGTAGGAGTTTGGCCTGTAGGGAATAACTACCTATGGAGGCTTAACCCAAGCACAGCAGTGGTGAGAGAACCCAGAGACACCAATGGCTTTGGCTTCCATGAATCTGGACCAAGTCTCACCACAGCCCTTAGTGTTGTAAAAACCCAAAGGCCAAAGCGATGGCAAGTACACGAGGGTGTGCACAAGACAGGGTGAAAACAATTGTATGCCACAAGAAGTACTGTATTCCAGACAAAGGGGAATGTGCCCTGGGCACATTCTCAGAGTACTAAGAAAATAAATATCACATTTTCTTTCATTAATCAGATAACTCAGGATGTACTTCACAATTGAAAATCATAATTACATTGGGAGCACTATTTCTGGCAATATATAGCAGTACATTCTACAGCTGATGACCCTTTAAAATTGGAGAAATACATATACCTAGTGCTACCTTACCTTCAGACACTGATGTGTAATACTGTCGTATTAGTAGCTATGGTAGCGCTCTAGAAACCATGAGAAGAAATAACCTGACAGTTTGAGGATAGCAAAATGAAAATTCAGAATAAATTTGTACCTTTAGTGAAGATTTCTCCCCATTTGAGATATTAAGGAACTGAAGACAGAGAGGTGATATGTCTTTTACAGGATCACATAGACGCAGATTTAACAACACAGCAGAGACTTACCCCAAATCCTTGGAATTCTTTCCCAGACATCTCTGGTACGGTGCTCCAAACCCTTCACAACCTTCCTGTTTACAGACCGACTTGTTAATCTCTTGCCACAGTAATAGTTATATGATCTTGAGATTTCCAGAAAACAATCAGTTTTCTCATATATCTCTGATTTCTGACACTTTAAAAGAGCCAGCTGAAACAGAATAAAGCATACTTGCCCACTAAAAATTCACAATGGAAAAAGTACAGAAATATGGTGCTTTATCTCCAATCTTTTATGTTCAGGATATGGAAAGTGATAGCATCTTTTCTTCAAAACATCTTAGTGTTACTATTAAAAACAACACTGGGCTTCATGCTAATATGGTATCCCTGCAGGAAAATGAGTTCCTCAGGTATCCACCCAGCTGTCTCAGAGCAGGTTCAGTGTGGCTGCTCCAGCCAGTAAGCACCCACTAACCACCATTCTCCCACCCAGGCTATGTACGCACAGTCAGCTCTGAAGGTACCCATAGCTATGTTCAGCCCCATCCAGTGACTCTTTCCCCAAGCAGCCCTAAGGTGCTAACACTGACTGGCTTTGGCTCAGACTATTTGTGCTTCCAAGTATTTCAGCTCAGGTAAATCAGCAAATGTCAGTGGGAGTTTGGAAATCAGAAAACAAAGGATCTATAATAATTCAGGCCAATTTTAACAGGTCTTAATTGCTAATATGGCCAAGCATCAGAATAAAAATTCAAACAATCCAGAGAAATTTATGATGAAGCATCTTAATGACCCTGTAGATTACTGCTCAAATGACAGGATCACAAAATGAAACAAAACACTGGGGCATAAAGACAATCTACACAAACAAAGCAGCTATTTTTTGCATGTGGGTGCTTCCATCTGCAGTGGCTGTGAATAGCTGGATGCCATTTCTCACCCGCCCCAAGGGGCTGTGTGGCTTCAGATTGCCAAGTCAGGGAGCATTCTGTGGCTGCACATTTAATAAGACAAAATCCCCAACGTGTCAATCACCCCTTAGTCCAGTCAGCAATCCCTGTTTCTTTTCTCTTTACACCTGGTAACATGTGACACTCCTCTAATAGCTCCCTGTGTGAAAATTACATCTATTTAAGGGTCCTCTTCTAAAAAAAAAAAAAAAAAAAAAAAAAAAAAAACCATGTCTCAGGATGGAAATTAAGCCTATAACTTTTTTTTCTAATACTCCCAACAAGGAGTATTAGGGAAGTGTCCTCAAGGAAATCAAACTTAGAGAACTGAGACCATTTAACAATTTGTATTCTCCTTTCCTGTTGTCTGTCTCTCCACGCACCTAGGATTGAGATGTGGCAAATGCATTTCCCTTATCTTAGCTTTCTCCCAGTTCTAGGATGTTACGGAATTAAGCAAATACTGGTGCACATGTGCAAGGGGTGCTGCTAGTCACCTGTTCATGGAATCTGGCTTTCTCAGGAGATAAATTACAAATGTTTAGTTCATTATATACCAAGCAGAACCACAGGGAAGAGAGTGAGAATACGATAGTGATTGTTAAATGCACCTAGGGTCTTTCGCTGTGTGGGAGCTGCCAAGTGAAGAAATATATTAGTCTTGCTTTTCTACTAGCCTCCTCATAAAGTAATCACTTAAATGGGTTCTTAGAGTTCAAGGGAATTGGAAAACCAGCAGTAATAAGAGAAATACCTTGAATTTTCTTCCAAGACACTCCTAGGGCTGTGCGGACATTATTACATTTACCAGACCTCCCAGGTCCCTGAGCTTACAATGGAAAAAGATATCAGCCTCATGAAAAAGAAAATCTTCCCCTACAGATAAGAAAAGGGTATGCAGACAATTTGAGACTTACCATGTGTGGTTCCTGTACTTTCAGAACCCAGGATTCTGAAATCTTAGTCCACCAGTGACTATTTGAGTATTCTACAGTACTCACTGCAAGAACACGGAGGGAGGATCACAGTGTTGACCCCCAAACTTCCCGTGTGAAAACAAAACATTTGGAGGTCAAATGAAATACCAGCCTCTTATTTTTCCCATGCCTGCTCCCCGCTATTCTGCATGCAAGCACCCTTGGGTAGCTCTGAGCTATTTTGGGCTTCAGCCTCATCTGCCTTTCACATTAGGCTTGGCGTTAATTATGACACTTCAGTGAAAACGAGCTTTCTGACAGTCTCAGGCTTGGAGAATGGAAGGAAGAAGAAAGGCAGCTCCAATTATAGGCCTTTAGCCCTAATTAATGCACATCTCCTGGGCTTGGTATTGTAGACACAATCACTATACAACTCAGGGAAGAACTCAATTCACTCTATGGCACAGGGACCAACAATATTAAACCAGATACTTGCTGGTCCCCATGGAACATGATCTTTCAGGCAAAGAAGTGATTTATATGCAATAACCAGAAGGAATGCATAATCCCATACTTCTCCTTTTAAACTATCTTTGACATTCTGTGGCACATCTTCCTTTAAGGGACAGGGAGTACAGGCCTTTAGAAACCCCAAATCCATTTTGTTCTAGACTTCAAGTCAGTCAAACAACCAAATCCATAGATACATACATTGTGCATGCTTGTGTGCATCCATATTTAAATTAAGCACTCTAATAGGCCCTTTGAGAAATACAAAGGATATAAAACCCGTTTCCTCCCCTCAGAAATGTCATAAGCACAAACCTCACTAAATCAGAATGTCTTGTGGGCAAGTAATACTTTCCTGCTGCTTTCTGAAAGACTTCAGCAATTAATTCTGCAGGGAGTAAATTCAAATGAAGAACAAGGATGCTATATAGCCCCTGACCAGAGCCCTATTTAAAGCACTAAGCTGCTCAAGAATGCAGTGACTTCTGCGACACTGCATGCCAGCCTGCTTTCTCTCTCCTATCTGTGACTTCTATTTGACCCATTCTATACAATATTGTTCTACAAATAGTCACTCGGGGCTGTGGGCCCGACAGATCCAAAGTGAGGCATAATCTTGGTTCCTCAGCCCTGCTGCTCATTAGAATCTACTGTAATTTTATGTCTCTATGTCACTCTCTCCCACTAGATTGTAAATTCCTCAAGGATAATACTATATTCATCTCTGAATCCTCAGATCAGAACTCCACATTCATAGACTCAAAAAATGAATTATAAAATGAATGCATAAATAAATAAATCAAATTTAGCAGGCTATCCAATTTGGCCTCAAGCATCCTCTCAAAGCAATGTCCAACCCTGCTTCTTGTGGGAGATCCTTTCCATAATACTCTCTTTGTAGAAGCCTCTTTTGCCTACCATGGCCTGAAAGTTTCCTGCCTATTTATATGCTTAGTCGATTATTGTCCATCCTAACCAAAAATATAATTCCAGGAAGCTACAGATTTGCTTATCTGGTTTGCCTTTGTATCCCTGACACTTAGCAGAGTACTCACTATGCAGCAAAACGCAGCATTTTATGAATGATCAAATGAATTTCTAATTAATATGTAAGACTATCAGTCATGAGAAAAGTTAATATAGCTTAAGATTTGATTAAATAATATTCATAGTGAGGGAGAACAAAATATAGCTGAGACTAGTAGCTACAAAGATAAGACTTTGAATTTCATGGTATATCGTTTTGTAAGGATAAAAAACACATACATATATATGCGCATGCATGCACATGTGTACACACACATAAGAGCTCTAAACTCAACACAAATGAAGACACTGTCAATGTCACTGAGAGATACAAAATAGTCTAAATCTCAAGGGATGCATTATATAGTAGAGAAACTGATGCATACCTGAAAAGATAACTAATACTGTGGGATGGCACTTCCTGTTAGGCATGAGGAACATAATCTCATGGATTACACACATGCATAACATCACCTATTTAAATGGTTCATAGACTTCTTTCTTCTTCCTCCCCTACTGTTTAAGAGAAGGACTTGGCCTGTAACCATGAAGAAAGTGGTCTTCTGGTAGCTTTGTAGCTAGGCCTCCACGTGCAGGTAATATCAGGAGTGGAGAAATCATTCATCCCACTCATCTATTCAGAGAAGGCTGTTTTTTACCTTTATGTTCTTCAGAGCACTTAACACACCACCAGTTTGCAATAAATTACAATTAGTCATAACAGCATCGTTATTCTGGGTTTTATTATTCGAGGCATTAATTTTTAATGTTTGCTGTACTCAGATACGTATGGAAGACTTGAAATGTATTTAACAATGTTAAATTCCACCTTCCAAGCTCTAGTGATGCTCTCCTGGGACAAAACCAAACTGTGCTACATTTAATGCTTTGAGCATAATATAGCAGCAAGAAAGAAGAGGAAAGTGAGAGAAAAGCTTTGAGTTGAGGAAAATATATTCTCTGGAAAATCTAAAGCCCATGTCCCTGAGGTCTAGTAGGTTTTTGAGCCAGCCTGGCAGGACAGATCCTAACAACCCCGAAACTAAATAGACTCAAAAAGATTCATTCCCAGGTTGGGATTGGGTGTTCTTAAAGATAACTAATGAAGAAACTTTGTGGAGTGAGGAGGTGAGAGGTAAGAAGAAAAAGGGTCCTACCTCATTATTCCGCACATCTGCAAGCTACAGGCCTTCCTGGTACTCTGGATGCTCACAATCCCCAGTGCTTCACCTGGACAAACAGGTCACCCTCCTGTATGTTTCCCTTGTCAGTATGGCAAGATGTTGGTCAAAGTGAGCAGCCTGAGCCTGGATGTTAACATAACTCTGTGTAATCTTGGTTGTTGGTTCTTCAGTTTAAATGGTGCTTCAGATCCTGCCCAAAGGAAACTTGCTCCCAAATTCTTAATGACCAGAATTTATCCTATGTAAAAGATGCAGCTCCATTTTTACAAATGGAGCAACCCTGCTTCTTGTTTCTACATTTTTGGTGCTGGGATGCACCAAATTCAGTCTTTAACCCTGGTGACTCAGATCTGCTACTGTGCTTGGAAAGGGCCCCTCAGAAGATGAAATAAATCAAGGCTCATTCAACATCACTTCTGAGTCTCCTGATCTTAGATGTGACCCATGGTAGTGTTTTCATCTGGCTCACTTATTTTTCTTGTCAAGGTAACCCCATCTATAAAATAAATAAGTCATTATATTTAAATTTATTGTCAACATCCAATGAGTTAGTTTCAAATACAGAATGGCATTCCATATGGGCCTTGGCGTGAAAATCTCATGTGTTCTCTATGTTTAAATTCTATTCCTCAGTTACAGCTTAAATAAACATTTACTGTCACAAAAACAAAAGTGACAAAAAATTGGTGGAGATTGTGAATACAGCTAATTTTGAACTTTTAAAATTCTGAATTTTTAGAACTTTTAAATTGCTAAATATGAGAAAACAAAATGAGTAAGAGCTTGATTGCGCATATTATCTAGGCAACTTGAAGAAAAACACTGTATCCTTTTGGAACTGCAAATATCTATTAAAGTGTAATAACAATTCAAGGTAGAATAATGCAGATAAAACCATACTCCAGTTTTTGCTTTTTAAAAAATATAGCATTTTTAACACAAATTCATCTTAAAGAAAAGAAAATTATTTACTTTCCTTTAGATCGTAATTCCTGCTCTCCCACCCACCTTGGCTGAAAACAGTCATCACTTTAGGACGGCGATTATACAATACAGTGAGCTTATAGCAAGCCAGTGACTGCCAGAGCTGAGAATTTATTGCTCCTGCCCCACAATGTCAAACTTTTGAAATATGGCTCCTAACATTTGCAATAATGCCATTTTTTGAATAATCAAATTTTTAAAATACAATTTACCATTTAGTTTTATAACCCAGAAGTTCATTTTAATTGAAATACTTGGCTTCAGCCATTACTCTGATATTAATACTTGGATCTTCAGCATTAAGGCAAAATGTGTAATCCATACACCTTTTGGCCTTGTCTCCCTGACCTCCTATGTCAGCAGCCACAAGTGGCCACTTCTCAAGTAAAACTGCACGCACAATTTAAAAGAATTATCCAAGGTGCCATTCAGGGTCAGACTGGCTGCTTTTCTCCTCCTAGAGGAAGTCCCGTCATCTGTTTCGGTTCACCAAGAGTTGTTTCTTGGCATCACTTTCCACCGATGAAGCCTGAGTTTATGCCTCTCCAATCTGGGGCCACAGCCTGCACCTGGGCAGCAGAAGGAAAGAGCTTTCCTTCCCCTGAAGTTCTTTCCAGAGGCTTCCACTTGCCCTCCTGCTCCTCTCCTGTTCAGCAGCCCAGGCCTGCCCCTGGGTCCTCTTCCCTCAGGCAGGGTCTCTGCCCTCACACCCCTTGCAGGGGAGGCTGAGGGAAAGACCCGCAAGCTTGTATTTTGCAAAAGACATGACATGTTTCAAACTTGTACTGACCATGGGTTGAACAGTGTTGAACTTACAGGGGCTCAGTGTCTTATTCACTTAATCTACATTAAGAAAGAACTAATTCTACATCCCGAGTCCACACGTGACCAGGAGAAAGGGAAAGAGGCATGGACTCAGCCTTCCTCAACCAACTCAGTGGTGCTCCACAAACACAAGCATGGTTTGCAGCCCTCCAGTGCCTCCACCACACTATATCCTTAGAAGTGCCACAACTTAGGCATGTTACAACTCACCATGGCAAGGCACTGCCAGTGCAACCTAAGCAGTAAACATGCCAGCGTAATTAATGTCTTAACAACTTATTACAATCCTCAGATAATTAATCACAGAAGCTAAACATGCCGTCTCACCCTCCTAATGTGCTAATGCTCTAATTATTATGCCTCAATTAAAGGGAAGGCAATGCTCTTTGCTTAGAAGTGCATGCTTAATAAAGGCTCAGGGGCGGCCCCAACACACAGCAGTATGTGGTAGACAGAGGAGAAAGCCTTTTCCACGAAAGCTTGCAGGCAGTTTTGGGCAACAAAGTGACAACCCTCTTTTCTTGAATTTCATGCTTCTGTGAACAGAGTTCTGAGATCTTTCTGACTTGATGTCTTTCTGAGGGTGAGGCAGTGGACCAAGAGGTCCAAGTGAAGGGCTGGGTATCTCCTGGCACAGGTGTGTTTCTATGCCTGTAGGTTAGAGACCAGTTGTTCCTCGTAGGAAACTCATGCATGAGGCCCAGGAACTCAGCTACCACCTGGAAAAGCCAGAGCTCAATTTCCTTGGCATGAGGAAGGAGGCTCAAGGAATAAAGGACTTCTCTCTAAATTAGTTCTTAAACTTCCATTTGAATTATCTTAATAGTGATTTTTCATTTGTGAAAGACATTTTACCTGGTCACGTAAGATATACAAAAATACACACTCATAAATATGCAAAGTTGAAATCAAAATAGTTTCACAAAATAGGAGCATGATTACTTTGAGAAGCATTGATATTTGATATTCTATTTTATTTCATTTTTAATGAAATAAAATGTCACTCACAACTCACTAAATTAATCTCATACCCTAACAATACACTTCAATTTACGGCTCAGAAAAACACTGACCTACAAGCAGAATAACTAACAAGAAGGTTTCACTTTTTCTAAGACTCTTAACTTTGAGATTAGGATCTGACTCCCAATCTAAGGGGCCATTTATCAAGTAATCAACTAATATTTCCCAAGCAGTCACATGTCCTCCACCTCCTGGGGCTTGTTCATCTACCTCTTCAGATGGGTGTTTCCACCTAGTGTTAGATAAGAACAACCCCCTCAGTCTTGAAGACTTGCTACACACGCACCCCCCCACACACACACAAATTTCAGGTTAAAAAATACTGTCCTTCTCAAGAGGAACAAGAAACAGACTAAGTCTCTAAGTATTAGGGTTACCTAAAGAGTTACTTAGCATTAAGTAAATAAGAGTTTTGAATCATTTGGAACATTAAAATTATTGGAAGGTAAAAATCACTCGAGCACTTGGAAGTCATGTCATGTTTTGTTTCATATTTCTCTCTTCATCACTGTGCACAACAGCTGAGTGCATCCCAGTAGGAAGAGGCCCAGCCTTCCTGGGACACCCACCTGAAGAAAGGTTCAGCCACTGCATCTGCACTACCCTGAGTCGGGACCCTAGGCTCTTCACACATGCATTTTGCTTTCCTGAGGATGGTGAAAAGCCTCCTGGGTGGTAATACTACCCTTTATATCCCATAACAAATTATGACTAAAATAGAGAGTGAAACAGGAGGATCTCCAGTGCAAGCCCAGCCAGGACAATTTAGCAATTTAGCAAGTCCTGTCTCAAAATAAAAAAGAGCAAAAGATCATTTCTGTTTCCCTTGTGCTAGATACTGTGTCTTGAACTTCAGGAGCTACTGAAAAGCATCAGCCATAACTTTAGATTTTTGTGAGTCTTCAGATTTCTTGGGAAGATTAGACATAGAAACAGTGAAAAAGAAAACAGTTAAGGGTAGTTTTGGATAAATAATCCATACATGGTATTTGTTTAGAAGAGAGGCCAAGAAATCCCTGAAGCACTCAATAATATTTTTGGAGAGTGGCAGGTGTTAAAACTGACCTTTAAAAGAAAACAAATGTCACTTTACAAGTCTATAATCCATGGGGTCATTTCTACCTTGTCATTATTCCACACATCCATCCAAAGTCAGTGGTCTCTACACTCAGAATATGTCTAAAGTCTGAGTACTTTTCCCCACTTCCATCACAACTACCCCTTTCCGAATCTCTACCATTTCAAATTTGCATGACCATAACTGCCTTTTAGCCTCTGCGTGCCCCCTTCAGAGTACTAGCCACAAAACAAGATAATCCAGTTACACCTAGGTCAAATCATGCCACTCCTCTAACTTCCCCTGTTACTCCTCACAGTGCTCTACAAGGCTCAGATGATCCTTCCTCCACTAATTCTCTATGCTCATGCTCTCTGCTTTGCCTGTGCCACTTACCCTGGGCCATCTCACTGAGCCATTAGTGGTCTCGAAACACACTAAGCAGTCTCTTGGCGGTCCTCCAAAAAAATATCTGCATAGCTGACCCTTATCTCCTGCAGGGTATTCTGCAAGTGGCATCTTCTCAGAAAGGTCTTGCTCCTTCCCTTAACTCTAAAACCTGTCTGTGTTGTCTCTTATCATCATCTAATGACACTGAGACATTATATTTCATTTACATAAACACTATTTACTAAAGGGAGGGATTTTTACTTGCCTTATTTTATTTTTGCACAGCACCAAGGGCAGTGTAGGACACACAGTAGGTGCTCATTAATTGGAGGGCTGGGTGAAGGACAGGAGAAGGTGTGAGCAGGCTAAAGTGGTGGGAAAGCACCTGGAAGGTGCTGGAGGGAGAGGCAGGGAAAGAAGTTTGCCTTGCAGGAAAGTGGGAGGTGAGGTCCGAGAGGTGAGGTCAAAAATCCATTTTATGTTCCAGGCCACAAAGATGCTGCTCTCATCCAGCATTGTCTGCACCTCCCAGACAGCTGCAGTCCTTATTATTATCTAAAAAAATGCAGAGGCTTTCTGTCAGAAGGAACTACTACTTTCCATTTGTCTAAAGCCCTGAGTAGATCCATCATATTTGAATAGGGAGAATCCTAAAACCACAAAGTAAAACAAAAGCAGTCCTAGAAAACATGTTAAGCATTTTTTCTGTTAGGAAATCCAGAATGTGCTTTAATTTTCAGTGATAGTGGACCATGAAGTGGACAAACTACTGTGCATTGCACATATGCTTCATGGGATGCAGGGCGCTCCACAGGAGGGCTGCTTTGGGAAGATATATTTGGACTTTGATGAATAGTTTGTAGAATTATAAAGCAATAGCTATGCATAGCTGAGGAATAGGGTTTCAAAAATAGAGCAGGCTCAACTGTCCCTCCAACGAAAGACTTCTGTCTAGGACAGAAAAGAATTGAAAAAAATCAGACTCCCCAAATTCAAAGACCCAATCCCAAAATGGGCATCTGAGATGAATACACTTCTCAGATGAATAAATATAAACAGTAAATAAATATATGAAAGAAAGTCCAACATCACTGGTTATTCAATAAATGCAAATTAAAACAACATTGACATTCTATCTCCAGAAAGAATAGCTATCATCAAGAAATCAACCAATAACAAATGCTGGTGGGGTTATGGGAAAAAAGGAACCCTTCACTATTTGTAGTAATGTAGACTGGTATAACCACTGTGGAAATCAGGGTGGAAATTTCTCAAAAAACTAGGTTTGGAAGTCTCATTTGACTCAGCTATTCCTCTTCTGTTTATTTACTCAGAAGAATTGAAAACATCATGCCACAATGATATATGTGCACCCATGTTTATAGCAGCACAATTTGTAACAGCTAAATCTTGGAAACAACGCAAATGCCCTTCAACTACTGAATGGATAAGAAAAAGATGTGGTATTTATATACAACGAAGTCCTACTTAGCTATAAAGAAGGACAAACTCAAGGCTTTTGTAGGTAAATGGATGCAAATGGAGAACACACTCATAAGTGAAATAAATCAGACTCACATATATAAATATCTTATTCTTAGTGTAAAAAAATGAAAGAGTAAATAAGACCCAAAATGTGGTGACAGGGGCTGGGGATTTAGCTCAGCGGCATAAGCGCCTGCCTTGCAAGCAGACAGTCGTGAGTTTGATCCCCAGTACCAATAAAAACGAAAAAGACAAAAAAAAAAAAGTACAGTAGATTTTGTGAAAGGGGGCAAAGCCACTCAAAAAGAAAGAGCAACTGGGATCAGAAAAAGGAAGAAAGAAAAAAGGGAAATGATTTATATATATATATATATATATATACAAATATATATGAGTGTGTGTATACATTTATATATACACACATGATAGATAATCTTACCACTAATTTCTATTAGTGCATCAAAAGAATGATTTGTGGTTTCATTATTTGATCATTTTTATGCCTATGTCTTATAATCTGAGCAACTACTCTGAAGATAAAAATATGCAATATAGTAACCATTTTTAATCTCTTTTTATGTTGATTTGAAATTTTGCATCATTATTTCTGGGGGTTTTGTTTTTTTTAAATAATTTTTTTTAAAAAACAAACTATTATACGGAAGATAGAGCAGAAACACTTTCTAAATGTTGTGATTATCCTACATACATTCAGCTAAAACACTAGAAAAAAACAGGATTTAGATCATTTAGTAAAGGGCAGTTCTGTGTTTGTTTGTATTTATCAAGACCCAATAAAATTTATCAAAAACCGGTTATGTAAGACACCTAAACTGACAAGGAGACTGCTGCTTTCAAAATCTTATGAAAGCAAATTGGCTCTAGCTTCCAGCTGTTGATCAGAAGAAAAGGCAAAGTGGGCATCTGCAGGGGACTGGAGACTTCATCAGAAACAGCTTTGCATGCATTGTTCCTCTCTCGTTCACTTGTTCTCTTGTACACAGCTTAGAGCACACATCCAGAACTGTCTACTCAGAGATAAAAAGGAAATAACAATTTCTACCTCCCAAAATTGCTATGAAGCTCACATGATATAGCATCCATGAAAGTGTTCTGTAAGGTTCAGTATTAGTCATTTATTGCCAAAACTATGCTGCATAACAAATCACCCTAAGACTCAGTGGCCTAAGACAATAACCTGTCCTCACTGATCAGTGGGTTGGCTAATCCACCGGTGGGGCAGTTCTACTGATGACAGCTGTTCATTCAGATGTTCACAGTGGGGTGAGCCGATCTAGAGAGGGACTAGTGAAACAGGTCATCTCTAGTCTACACTTTGATCATCATCCTGGAATTAGCTGTGTTTGTTTTATATGAGACAAATGGAATAGGCACAAGAGAATAAGCCTAGCCATTCATGAACTCCTCAGTCCTTTACTCATATCATGCCTGCTGGCATCTCATTGGCCAAAGCAAGTCACTAAAGTACCCAACACTAGGACCATTCAATGGCAAAGCCAATGAGGGCAGGAAGACATGAAGAGTCAGGGTTGTAATCTATTAAGAGCACTTTCAAGAAATGAGAGACTGTTGCCAATGCACTCCAGCCAGAAAAATAGCAAAGATTTTGGCTTCTCATTTTTAGATTCCTCCAGATTCTAGTGGGTCACTCTTTTTCATCATAAATTCTCTTCTCTACAGCCAGCCAAACCTGGGGAAATTATTCACCATCACCAAAAGAGAAGGTAAGATACTGTACTGATGCAGACCACAGCTTGGTAATCAGAAGGAACTAGGATCTGAGTCCCTGCTTAAGTACTAACACAATACATAACCTTGGGGAAGTTGTTTAATTGTCCTAAATTTTGGTTTCTTATATCTCATGGTTATCTTATAAGGACCATGAGTTTAAATATCGTGTACATACTGAAGAGGCTAACATTAATATCTCTAACCAAAACTTCTTCCCTGAGCTACATATTTGGAAATCTCCCTGTTCTATGATACAATAAATGACTTATTCTGAACCTTACAAAGCACTTTCATGGAAGCTATATCATGTGAGCTTCGTAGTAACTTTGGGAGGTAGAAACTAGATGTGAACTACACTGCATATCTGTACTTGAATTTCTCACTAGCATTTAAAATTGAACATATCAAGATGGAATACCTAACTTTTTCCCTAAAACACCTTTCCTCTCCCATTCATCTTCTCGGTCTCATTAGCTGACATCTCTATTCTTCCAATTGATTAAAACTACAGCTTTGCTGTTACTTTTTTTCTGGTATCTTATATTCAGTTAGCCAAGAAATCCTACTCACACTATCTTTAAAATATTTTCTTAACCTAGTCAACCCGCCCACAGACAGGACCATTGTCCAAGCTCCATCTTCCATGCAGATTATTCCAATCACATTCTGTCCCTGCACAGGATGCCTTCAGTCATGTCATTTGCCAAAGTGAGTCAACTGTCTCCCTTCTGCTCAAAGCTTTGATGCCTGTCTGTCTCACTCATCCTAAGTGCCAGATTCTTTGCAGTGGCTCCCAGTGCTTCATGATCTTCTCTCCTCTTTCCTCTAGAACTACAAGGGCCTGCTGGCTGTTTTCCAAGGCTTTGCCCCTTAACCTCCTGCTCTTCAAGTCCCTCTTCCCCAGGTTCTCAGAGAGCCCACTCCATCACCTCCTTCCTCCATAACTTCACTCAAAGTTCACCCTCTCTCTAAAGTCTTCTCTGTTACTATGTCTTCCTCCTCTACCTTATTCTTTTTCCTACAGTTATCATCATTTAGCAAGCTGATTGTTTTACTTTTTTTTTCACTTCTTATCTGTCTTAAGTGCCAGATTTTAAAGTCCATATGAGACAGAGTTTCGTTCCTCATCTATATTATTGTTCTCACTAGGCTTAGAACGTTGCCAGGCACATCGTAAGTGCTCTCGGATTTGCTCTACAAAAGAGTGAGACGAATAGGATTATTGTACAGGTTAAAACACTACATGTAAAAATCTAGCATAGCATCTGATGAATAGTGAATACTCAAGAAATGATCACTCAAAATGAACAGCAATTGAATCTAAAGCCTGATATGTTGAGCCTTTACTGATTCTACACAATGTGACTTCACTAATCTTTCCCAGTGCACTTTTCACTAAATCAGCTCTCTTTCTCTAGTAACTATCACACAGCAGGTGTTCAATATATTTTGATTCAATCAAAGTGAAAGTGGATGAGTCTGACTTGATAGATAACCAGTCAGGTTGCTCCTTCTTTCTGGTATTGATTAGAGTCTAGGGAGAGTGGTTGCTCTGAGGAGTATACCGTCATGTCTGCACTCAGATCACACTAATGCAAAGACAATTGCAAGACCTCAAGCCCAGCCAGCAGCATCAAGCATGTTTTGCAGACCTTGGACCTAGGTAACTATCCAATCTCTAGGTGACTTGGAAAAACTGGATTTCCTGTGAGATTTCAAATCTATTTATATTTTCAGTTATCCCAAGAACAATAGTAACAATCATCACAGAAAAAAATAAAAGAACCTGGGCCGAGGATTTAGCTCAGCATTGTAAGCACCTGCAAGCGTGAGGTCATGAGTTCAATGCCCACTACCAAAAAAAAAAAAAAAAAAAAAAGAAAAAAGAAAAAAGAAAAAAAAAACTTATGCATATCTACAGGGTGTACTTTCCCCTTAAACTCACAAAATACACAAGTGTGAGTCACTCTCCCAATCTAAGACATACAGGTTATTTCTAGACAGGCTTGAGGGGGCTCCAGTATAATTCCTGAGGGTTTAAAAAGGTTGAAGGATCTGTGACAGCATCTCCCTTCTCAATGGTACCAGCAACGATCTTTCCAACAACACATCCCTGAGTCTTAACTCTTACAAAGGCAGCTGTGTCTTGGACACGTTTACTTTTCTTACTGCAAAATTCAGCTTACACTCCTCACTTGGCTGGGCCATGAGGTACAGTCAGCTTCATTACAGGCACTTATGGTGCATGCAGTCTGGGCTCTGCACTGGATGTCAGGCTTGAGGAACCAGACACAGTTACACAAGAAACTCAATAATAATAACAGGAAATGAACCCAGCAATGTGACAAGGTGATTTATAATTAAATATCCAGTAATGATGTGTGGACAATGCATACTTTCAGAGTTCATTAATGCTAGGCCCTGCAGGCAGAAAACATCAGGGAGAGATAATTCTTTAGTTAGGAGCCTTCGAAAACTGGGATTGGAACACAAATAGAAGATTAGAAAGTATCAACATAACACATAGATGGAAAGGAGTAAGGTTTATGAGTTTGGGACCTATATTTTCCATGTATTTTACACAAAAATAAATCATTAAGGAAAGACTAAATCTAGGCTCTAATGCTAGTTTTAAATATAGTGTTACTTGTTTCAAAAAGTTATAAAAATAGTTGAATCCACATACTTTTGTAAAAGGTACAGAAGAGCTCAAAGCTTTATTATTATTATTATTATTATTATTATTATTATTTCTACTATTATTATGATTATTTGAAGTTTCCTCCTGGATTTTATGAGTATTTTCTGAGATTTCATTCCCAATCATAACTGACGGCACATCATTGATCAGCCTCACTCTGTACCAGACCAGCTGAGTTTCCTTTCCTTTAGCTGCTCTTGTAACCCATGGATATAACTTTACTTACCATTAATCTCTAAGAATCTTCTGGGCCTTTTGTCTCATTTACTAAAGCTCAAGGAAGCTTTAGATTCCTGCATTTCTGGGCAAGTCCCTGTATCCAACAACAGCTCACCACACGTTCTCCTTTCTCCAGGTCCATACCCTCCATTCTTTTTTTCTACTGTTTCTTGTCCATGGCAGGGGTGGAAAGAATCTCAAGATTCACACACTATTGAATGGTGCCAAACTAACAATGCTTGTTTTTCCAAGGCCTGGGTGATTAACAAAATAAAATCTTAACATACAATAATATAGAATGTAGGAAGTTATCTAATATCAAAAGAATTATTCTCTTAATGTATTTTCTTAGGAACAATGGGTTTTATACTTGCCAGGTGTGGTAGAAACATAAAATTTTTATTTTCTTGGTGATAAAGGAAAGCAAAAATTCTCCAGTTTCTCTTGCTGTTACATCAGAAGCAATGAAATTAAGTTTTGACCAATGAGAGGTTCGTGGAAGAGATAGAAGCCCTTCCTATCCTGCCCTGCTGTATATCATGACAGCATCTTCCATCCCTTCTTCTCTTCCCTTTAAAACCATGAGTCCCAGCTGGCAGGGCTACATGATGGTGGAATCTCCCTCCCCTGAGTCACCTCCTGGAAGAAGTCAGCTAATCCATGGTAGCCTATGCATGTTCAATGAATAAAACCTCATCACGTTAAGCCACAGATATTTCAGGGTTTATTTGTTATTTTAACATAGCTTATTGTGGTGAATATGATCTGGAGAAAGGACAACAAATTGAAATCAGAATGTAGCTTTCATTAATGTTAGTTGTTAAAAGCACCTTATCTGTGCTGGCCATTGTGATGTGTGTGTGTATTTAAACAATTACATTCTTAGTATTTTATATCCAGTTTTAAAATGGTATCAGTGAGAACAGAAAGGTTTTTATAAAAAGCTTCCTCAAAGATATGCAGTTAGTGATTTTTCTGATTCCAAACTTTATGCTATTTCAGTGACTTTGTAGCATCTTCTTTATGGTTAAAGAGCCTCTCTATCCATTTTTGGCAGGAGGGGGGTGGCTCAAATTGTCTTCATTTTTTTTAACAGTAACCTGCAATTATTTCTACCAAAATCCAAATTTTCTACATATGACCCATTACTTGTTCTACAGGATCACTGGGCACAATAAAAATTCCAGTATATTTTTATATCATTAGTTTTCATAGGACCCCAGTGGGAACTGTTCATCACTCTTAGAATTTGGTCTGAACACAAGAATCTATTGCTAATTCAGCTATAATCTGATTGAAAATAAGGTGCTTTAGAAAAAGGCAGGGGTTTTGGCCTATGCTGTTACATTACTAAAATACTCAATCCAATCTAGATAAAATAAATCGAGTCCACAAATATGGATGAGCACCCTCTGTGTAGAGGACATTGAGTGAGCAAAGTGGTTTGATAATTTATAACTGAGCTCTCAGCCCTATCAGATTGCCCTCAGATTTCTATCAAATATAACCTCCCGCAAAAAGCTTTGTTGGCTTCCAAATCATGTAAGTTTTGCCCATTAAAGAACGTACCATTTAATCTCACTTCTATTAATAAAACAAAATAAATTGAAATCTTATTTTGCTAGTAAGTAACATGCATTTATTTTATCTCTATATTTTCACAGGTATAATTAAACTTTATAGTCATGACAGTCTTGTGAATCTGTTGTATGGAATTATCCTCATGTACATAAGGTAAAATTGAGGTCCACTGACTCAGCCAAACTCTCACAATAGTGGAACTGAAAATGGAATTAGATCTTGCCAGAATTCTCATGCTAAACATTCTGCATATTTCTAACAAAATATTACTTAGTACTGGATAGAATTTCTTAACATCCCATCCCATCCTAATCATGGAGATCAGTAGCTACAATCCTTTATCAGGAGCCAGAATATGTAGAATAAGCTTTCAGTGTTTTTCAATGCTCTATCTACCCTACATTCCCTCCTCATAAAAATGAGTCCACTGAATCACACAGGGCTAATCCACTATGCATCTTTCCCTGACCTTTTTTCCATCCGTGAACACATTATTCACATTGAGACTTATCATCTTATGGGTTTCCCAAAGCTGTGCATATAAAACTTATAGTATATAGTATCTCCATTCAAAGTAAAATACGCTGGCCTCTTTTTTTTTAAGAAATAAGCTTCAATTTCCTACAATTAATTACTTCTGGTGATATTTCCATAGTGAGTCCCTTGATGATCATGAAAGAAAGGTCTAGGCTGCATATGACCAAGGTGAACCATAGCTCATTTGCCAAATAACTTTGGAAACTTCAATATCTGGTGTTTCCATCTTAATCCCAATGAAAATGGAATTCACCTGATAATTGGCAAATGCCAACACCTACCTGAACAGGTTTACCTATAGAGTGATGAGTAAGGAGCCTGAGGTACCCAGAGTTTAGCTGCTCATGAAAATCATTATACTTCCGGACAAAAGGATGAGCAGGTTCCTAGAACTCAGTGAACCCTATAGTCACATAGGATCTAGAATCACCAGAAACACCACACTAAAGCAAGGTGGGAACAGAAAAGAAATGCCCTGCTTCTCTTTCCTTCCAACCTCTGATCCTTTGCTAGTGCCTTCTACTGACAAAACTCAATCAGAGGCCAGAGGATAAAGTGGCCGGGATGCAACTGCACAGACTCCCAAGGACAGAAAATCCCAAGGAAGGAAAGAAAATGGATCTGTGGCCAGAGCAAGGGGTCTGGGTGGGATACAACCAATACATTTGATTATTTACATGCCTTCAGTCTGTCAGGAAGGGTGGGAAGTACTTTTAATAGGAGTGAAACCCCTGTCGACATTCCACCATCTGATTCACACATAAAATGCGGGTGTAAAAATGGCTTTGGCCTGAATACACATCGATGTTTTTTTAATGTGTTAGTAAATACAGTCGTTGGCTGGTCCTGGAGAGAATTATGCATCATCAACTAACATAAAAGGCAATGTAATGTCATCTTCAATTGCTGGTAGAAGAAATAGGATGAAATTATGAGCAATTAGGAAAAGAAATATTGTATCCCTATGGCAGCTCAGGTTTTACTGAAAATCCTATTGGACTAGTTATGCGAGCCGCCACATAAACGTTTGAGGCCCACGCCCAGGCAAAGGGAAGAGTTATGACTTGGGAGTAGGTTTCCATGGTAAAGCATCAGGGAATTTAATGCCCTGAAGTAGCTTGGAGCACATCAGTGGCACAAGGTCAATGAAGAAAGCTGTTCTAAACATGAGGAGTGTTTACAAGCATTCTGTAAATGTGATTTAGAAAACTCTTATCTCAAAGATGCCAATATTTAAGATAACAAATGACTCCCGAGAAAAACAAGAGCAGATCCCTCAAGGGAATCATGTGCTGAGAAAATACAGATCTGAATCTAAGAAATGGGAATTGGGGCTGTGACTCGGTTCTAAACAAACAGTATCTGTCTTTAGAAGTGGATTTTCAATTTTGGGTTGGCCATTATATGAGGACTCTGAAATACCAATCAATTAACTTTCTCCTTGGAAAAGGATCACAGCTCTTCTAACACTCATTTGTTCTGAAATTCGGGAAGCTCTAGAATTGACCTCTGAAATATGGTTGAAAGAGAGTTTGAACTGTTGGGACTATAAAATCAAATGCAGTCTTTCCTCCCTGGCATTCAAGGTCTTAATCCATCTTTACAGGTAAGTCTTCTGTTTTCTCTTACAAACCAAGCCAAGCTTTGCCCCTTTGTCACTTAGATTTTCTTTTTCTTCTTCTTTTTTTAAATCACTAAACCCTATCTTTGCTGTTAAAAAATCTGTTTCTCTTTCAAGACCACCTGTCTATGGGTCACATTCCCAACCTCTGAAAATGTACTTATTGCTCCATCTTTCTAAATTTTTTTTCCTCCTTTTGTAATATTGGGAATTTCATCAGGCCCTTGAACCAAGCTATATCCTCAGCCCTTTTTAATTTTCTATTTTCAGACATGGTCTCACTAAATCACTCTGTCTTGCTTTGAATTTGCTAATCTCCTGCCTCAACCTCTGGAGTAACTGGGATTATAGACATGTACCTCCATGTCTGGCTAATTTTCCAATCTTTTGAACACAAGTGTTTGTTAGCATAAATGATAATATATTATACTTTAGCTAATAATCATTTATACTGTTGATGACTATTCTCTAAGAATTGAAATTTCTTGTGGGAAGAGTTCATTGCTCTTATAAGGGCCTGGCCAGGATGTTGAATTGAATTGCTCTGACTTGTATTAGTGAAAATGAAGGAATGAATCAGAGATTTTTCTTTAAAATAGAAATAATCTCAAGATTTTCCCTCCCACTGAGTCAAATATACATATGGATCTTTTTTACTATTCCCATCAACAATGCTTCTAGACCCCCCCCCCAAAAGACTCAATACTCTAGATTTCTTTATTGGCCTATGAGTTGGTTAATGCTAGGAAATATTTTGTAAGCCTTAATAATAGTCTCTGAAGTATTTATACCCAATATGCATGATTCCCATATGGTGGTCATTTCTAAATATAAATTCCAAAATCACACTACTTGACATATTCTCTGATCTCATCACTTTAGAAGCAAACTTGAACTCTCTAGCATACTCAAGGTTCTTCATGACCTCACCCAGCTCCCTTTCCAGTTGTAATTCCTGTGAGGGGTGGATAATAGAAAGATTTGCCCTTTAGATACACTTAATATTACACATATTATGTATTACACATACTATATTACACATATTATGTAATAAAAAGTCACATTTAGCACATCCATACCACTCAATCCCTCTTCTATCCATCATTGACCATGGTTTGATAAGACAAGACTGGTTATTTCTAAGTCTCAGCAGTTACTTATTGTGTTATTATTTCTTTGTGCACTTGTCCTATAATACCTAAAGTTTAGGTGTTCAGTGAATATGCAATAAATACTCATTTATTCAACGTAAATTTCTAGTTCCTTGCAGAGTTAATTCCCCAATTTTTCACACAGTAGATAACTTGATTTTTCAAGGATTATCTGTTCCTTGAACTTGCCAAATAAATCCACTCAGTTGTCTTCTTGGCACCAAACAGTGAACTCTGTTTGGTTCCTCATGACCTCACCCTTAGCCCTAACCTTGGTTGAAATAAACTCCATTCAGATGTTCTGTCTCTAGTCCAGGCCAACAACTTCTTCAAGACTTTTCATGCGAAGGGCAAATTCCCTGCAGCCCTGTGCTGTAGAGTGTTGGCAAGAGAAAGAGGACAGAGAAGCACTGACTTAATATTGGAGATCACAGGTCACCAAAGTAAGAAAACATACAGAGCCTCAATATTTCTAATGAGTCCATGATTCAGTGGATTAATAACTGAACATAGAATCAAAATATCAGTATTCAGGTCTTAATGTTCTATTTCCTAATTGGATTGCCTTAGGCAAGTCACCTAACTTTTTTGAGCTTCTGTTTCTATTATTCTTCATTTGTAAAGTAAGGATAATGATGTAAAATAAGGATAAAGGATACTTTATCATATTGCTGAGGGGATCAAATTAGAGCTTGAATCTTAAGTGTGGTGTGGTGATTGAAAGATAGGTGTTAGAGTCTGATAGATATGGATCTCCCTACTAATCATGTAATCTTAAGGGCTACAACAACTCTGAGCCTTAGCTTGTCTATTAAGAGTATGAGTGTGCATAAAATAGAAAAAAAAATGTGTCCAGTGTGTTGAGATTTGTACCTGATACAAAGTAAGCCCTCAATAACTACTCCATAATTATTAATAAAATGTGTAAAATTCTATTAAAATGCTTAGGAATGTAAGATAGAAAAATCTTCACCATGTGCTCTGCCCTTAAAGTGAGCCATCATTGAGAAGAAAAACTATAATCACATCCAGATGTATAGTTCATATATAGTTGAAATTTGAAGGTAAAGATGTATAGTTGAAATTTGAAGGTAAAGCATAAATGGTTAACAAAGTAATTAAAAGAATAGAAAAGAATAAGTAAATCAGGAAAAACAAATGGTTTAATGTCTACAAAAGTACAATCAAGGGAAAGGTATGATGCAGGTAGGTATTAAATGTCTGAATAATGAGAACAAACTGCACTAGGTTTATATGAAATTACGGTTACTGCTGGACCAGGAATAGGCCTGTAAGGCCACTAAACTGGGCTGCTGGGAGAAGGATATCCAAGTGAAAGGAATAATGTGAACAAGTGTGGTATGGTTAAAAATAAAAGCATTAAACATGAACAAGGGAAGGTGAATAATGACCTTCCCCACAAGTGAGCCGAGTTAGACATCTCCCTGCTGACTCTACTCAGAAGTACAGTGGAGACAGCCATAATCTGGTCCTTCCGTGCTCCTTAAATACAAAGCAAAGAGGGAAATGAATGCATATATGACATTATTATCCCCCAAATCTGACTGTATAGCAAAGCTTTTGGGAAAACAGAATGAGCCACCTTTCTCTGATGATGAAAACAAGGCAAGTCACAAAGCAAATCCCAGCAAGGCTCAGGCTGCAAATATGCTACCTGGAACGCACATTGGACAAATACTGGATGTCACAGTCTATAATTAAGCCACCTGCAGAGTCCTGCAGTTTGCCCATCTACCAGCTTTATTATCTAGTACATGCATCCTCAAAGGTGACGAAGGTCCTGGCATTGAGGTGGGTACATGATCAGTGAGTTCTGGCCAAAGACTTGCTTGAGACGGACACCTCTTCCTGCCTGCTAGCCTGTGCTCCTAGGAGGCACCCTGGAAACAGTCACGCTTACCATAGCTTTTCTGTATTTTCTGACAAAGGGAAAGAAATGTGGCCCATCCTTCTTCTCGGTACCCAAGTGCTTAACAACTTTGTCCATGTCTTGACAGCCTCACCTAGAGAAACCATCCCTGGTGGGCACATGAACAAAACCCTAGTGCTGAGGAAGCCTCATTCCCACCCATTAAATCTTGCCCTAATATTTTTCCCATTGATCTTACTTACATCAGCCCAAGTGCAAAGCCCAGGATTTTGTGCAGCGTTGTTACTCCTTAAAATATCCTTATAAATCTTGACCATCGTATCCATTAATTACAGCCCAGTCAGGACTTTGGCTGTTAGGTCTGGGTGGCAACTTCATTTATTCCCACATTAAATGCTTTATTTCCATGGAGCTATTTCAGTCTCACTTCATTACTTAACTTCTCATCATTAAACTTCTCCTGGCATGTCACCCATGCACACCCAATCATACATACAAAAAACTTAGATAAAATGTCTAACTTACTTTAAAA
Source organism: Cavia porcellus (assembly GCF_034190915.1). Lineage (NCBI taxonomy): Eukaryota > Metazoa > Chordata > Mammalia > Rodentia > Caviidae > Cavia > Cavia porcellus. The sequence continues at coordinate 8,636,753 of NW_026947512.1, read as the reverse complement.
CTTTATATTAGATGACACTACCACAAAATAATGCCAAATATTTATTGAGTCATACTACATCCCAAATGCTATGCCAAGAACTTTGAATACATTAGCCCATTTAATTCAAAGCAATTGTGTAAAAAAATACTATCATTATCTTGGTTTTATGAATTGAAGATTAGAAAGATTAAGTAAATGACCCAAAGATAAGTGGATAGAATCATCACTAGAATTTAGGATTGTCCAACTGTAAACTTCAAAGTCTTATTTGCCAGAACTATGATAATTCTAAAATTGTAGCTGAACACTTTATTCAGTCATAATATAGATATACATTAAAAACAAACCCAGTATTTTAGAGTTAAGGAAGACTTTAAAGTACTGTTTAGTTTTTACATTTTAGAAAATGATCCCAAGGTCTCTAAAGGGATGAGGCAATGTGCCCAGGGTCACAGGTCTCCTAGAGACAGAGCCACACCTGGGATCTAGGTGCCCTCACTTACAGCACATGCTCTCTCTACTGTGACATGATGCTGTCCAAATGCCCTAATACACCACAATTTGTCTTCCCCTCTGCACAGATGGGAGTAGAAAGACCTGTGGAGTGGCATTAAGTGAATTGAATGTTCTTTCTGCAAATGAAAATGAGAAGCTAATTAGATTCCATAATCACTCTCTCAGATTAAACTTGCCCTTCTTCCTCCTCCACCTTCCCCATCTCTGATGTCCCTCTGTTGTTCCCTGCAATATTTCCTGCTTAGTCTGAATCTATCTCCTCACACTTCTGTCCTCATCATGAAACCCAATTTATTTTATCTGCTAAGCACCAGTAGCTCTAGCTGGCTGCATGGGGTGAGAAGCCTGAATTCATGCTTGTTGTCACTCTTGAAAGCCCTAGGTTCTTACTGTTAGATGGTAAATTAGAAGCTGAAGAGGCACAAACACAGAATCTGACAGAGGCCAGGAAAGAACTGGAATGAGAGATGCACCACATCTGGAGTGGATGCCAGGAGTCAAAGTGAACCAACCAGAGGGGCCAACACCTCCTAAGTGGAGAATCTGCACCTTATCTCCAACCTGTGGTGGCTGTGGATTCAAACTCTGAGAGAAAAGAAGGTCACCAAGGGTGGGGGCTTGGTTTTATTTTCTGATGCATTTCCAGTGCACAAATGGAGCCAGGCTCCTTCCAGACACTCAGTGAGTATTTCCTGAATGAATGACACTTACACTTTGAGAGCTGTATATCGTGTTTTGCAAATGTCCAGCAGCAAAGCTTCTGATCTTCCTAGAGAAGAGTGGGACCTCTGATTGTTCTGAAATCAGGGGAGAATCCACAGGGATCTCAATCTCAACCACAGGGCACTTCCAGCCACTTCCAATGAGGAGTAATTGATAGAGGATCCTCACTCATCATCACCTCTATGCCAGTACAGTATTTGCACTGCCCAAGGATACCCCTGCGAGCTCAGCAAGTGTCATCCAGGGGGATGCAGATCTCTGGGAGGGCAAGTGTGACTTCAGGCACTGAGAAGTTAGGAACCTATAGCAGATCTGGCCCCTCTCTGATCCAGGTGCCCTTTTGAAAGAAGATGTTGCTTTAAAGTATATAAGTTCCTTTCAACTTTAATAGAGTTTGACATGTGTTTCATGAAAGGATCACACCCAGACTCTCCAGAATCATTAATACAGAGCCACATCTTCCACCCACTTGGTATGGCTTACTGCTGTTTGAGCTACTATGAAGCTGAGTAACCAACTGATGGGGTTAAAATTTAATGCTCCAACATGCAATAATGCTTTGGATACTATTCCCATGCACAGGCTGAACCCCTCAACCTTAAGGTCAAGCCACAGTGGTAATCTAGACTCATCCAGGAGCTGTAAAAAGATATGAATGACTTTGCTGATTGAAATGAAACTGATTCCATTTATATGAATGCATATAAACCTATTCTGGCTATTTGTGAGAATTTCTGGATTTAATTCTTGATCTCCTCCCCCATTTCATGTTCATACTTTTCTTATTCCATCCTCACAAGGCAGTACTTACAGTAGAATCTGCCCCACAGGAAGAAACCCAGTTCTGTCCTTTTCCTTCATTCTCTTCCCCATGTGGTTTTTCTACACACGCGTGCAGGCGCGCGTGCATAGGTGATTGTAATTCACTTTGTAAAATGTCAGGTGTGATCTACCAGCTCATTAATAACACCTAACTCTGCATTTCTGAGTAAATAACTAAATTGCTACTTTTCTTGTGTCATTTTTTCATGGCTGTGTTGTCACTTTGGGACTTCAAGAGATCAAAATGTGGAAGTTCTTTTAGTTCTTTAAAAATGTTATCTTCAAAGGAAAAATTGACATGATTGCTCTGTATCATTACTTTCCTCTGCAAAGGTTTTAAATTTAAAATTGCAATTTGTTTTTTATTTCCTGGCATCACACATAATAATTGGTTATAATTAGGAATAAATTGCTTCAAGGCATGTGTAAAGCATCCAATTGTGTTAAAAAGAAATGTGCTTTTAATGTCAAGTCATCCAAAAAAAAAAAAAAACTTACCCATTTGCATTAAGTCCAGAGATCAGGATAAGGATGCTGGGAGATTTCTTATGGGAGATCTGAGATCCAGCTGCAATGGGACCTCAAAGGAGGTAGCATGGAGTATAGACCAAACAAACCAAAGACTCAAGCTTCCAGGGCTCATGCTGCAATAGGAGACCTTAGCTAACATGAGAGCCAATGTCAAGCTTTTTATTTAAAACTTTGACTGAATGAGAGGTATTATCAAATGAGATAGTTTATATCACAGAAAACTCTAGAAATATTTGAACTAACCAAGAATACTGTCTTCCAGGATAGCAAGAATATTATGCCCACAGATGTTAAGTCAAACACCAACCAGATCAAAACACAAGTGTATAAAATCATTTATCCTCATGCATGCATTAGAAGCAAAGAACTCTTGGGATTGAACCTCGAACCTATAATGCCTACAAATGAGGAAATAAGACAAGAGATAGAGCTGTGAGACAGACAGGCCAGACGTCCATGGGTGATGCTGTGAGTGAAATATCAATATTCCCTCCTGTGGCTCGTGCTCCATAAATCCCTAGCTAATAAGGTGCCTATGACAGAGGTGTTCTTTAATAACTCCTAGAGTATAATAATTGATGGCACAGCCAGCTGGTTGCTGCAATCAGATATAAATTAAATCATCTTTATTGTTTTATGTTTCCTCCAATTCCCTACCCCCAACCCAGCCCAGCCATATTTTCAGCCTCTCTTAGCCAATCCTGAGAGAAGCATTTGTCTGTATCATTTGCCAAGTGACAAGGGCTGGAAGAAAAATGAGAAAAAAGAGGATGAAATAAGTTCAAAAGAAGTTTTGGCCTTTTGGGCCAACCTATGGTTTTTGTTGTTGTTGTTTTAATGCCAATTGCTTCATTCCTGTACTTTTTTAGTTGTTGTTGTCGTTGTTGTTTTTGATTTTTTGCCTGTCCGAACCACAGATCTGGCAAAGGCCAAGCATCTCTTTCATGTCCAAAGCAAGACCAAGTGGGCCAGACCCTATGCTAGGTAGGTATTGAGTACAAACTGATTGACACAAGGCCATTCTCTAAAGAAGCCCACAGTCAAGGTAGAGGGAGGGGGAAGAGACAGAAACAAGCAATCTTTTGTGATGAAGGATGACAGGTGCCACAGCAGAGACACTAACAAAGAGGACAGAGGAGAATGAAGCACGTGTAGCTCAATTGCAGAAAACCCTGGGCCAGTTTCCTGAAGTCTAAAGAATGGGGGTTTAGAAGCTCACAAATCCCTTCATCTCCAGAAAGCCGTCATGGTGTCAAAGAAGACACAAACCAACCCATTAGGATAAAATGGGTTAGATGAGACTGTTCCACAATCCCTCCTTGCCTCCCTCCTTCACATTCCTAAAGCAAAGAGGCAAACCTGGGTGGCCTGCCCACACCGCCTCTCAGATGTTCCCCAGTGGTCACCTGTTCCCTTGCCAAATAATTCTGAGTGCCTGCTGGGTGCCAGATAATATGCCCAGAGCAAAGGACAAAAACATATAAAAGATTCATAGCATACCTTTGAGTTTATACCTAATTAGTAAGCACTGTGTGAATAGGTAAGGTCAACCATCATGAGGGGACGCTGGCAGCAAAGTGCCTGGTGCATAATCAAGGCTCTGCCACCTACTAGCTGGATGACCTTGAGCAAGCTACTGATATCTCTATGCCTCTGTTCTTCATCTGTATAATGGGGAAAGTAATGTACCTACTATGTGGGGTTACTGGAAATATTAAATGGCTCAGTAAATGTTAAAGGCTTAGATCAAAGGGTTGAGGGTTAAATATTATTGTTCTAGTATTATTAATAGAATTAGAAACAATGTACATTGCAGGCATCTAGGGAGGAACACTGTTCTTAGTGACAAAGTGGCCTCCCAGAGGAGACGTGGAGTCATTTCAAAGAAGTTTTTGCATCCTTTGTTCATAGGCATCTACCTAGCAGCCAGGCAAATGTCACTGTTGAATACAAAAGACAGAGAAAAAATCCCAACAAAGACAGAGAGTAGGTCAAACTAAAGGTGATGTAGACATGTCTTATTTGAGCAGCAGACACATTCTTGAAGAGTTAACATGTGACAGAACCCTATCTTTAGGCCCCAGGAAAGCTAGGTGCTTAAATGAGTACTGTGAAGGACAGTCTTCTGCAGGCAATCTCTTACCTCCCATGGGGCTGAATAAGAACAGGACTTGGAGCTGAAAGCCTTTCTCCAAAAAAGATAAAGAGCCTAAACAGACTAAAGGAGTTTACGACCTGATACGGGGCTATCTTTCCCTGTTTCAACTTCAGTGAATTTTTCTTTGTTCCACTTAAGGATGTGAGTCACTGGCCTTTAGGTTCACCCCTTTTTTCAGTGTATTTTAGACAGCACAAGGTAATGGTCATGTCTTTCTATTGTGGTCCAGAACAGATGTACACGACCTAATTGTCCTGTATCTGTTACCCAGGGAGATACTAACCAGACACTATTAGAGATGATTTTACAGTCTTTGTCATGTGGAAAAATGTGTTCCATCCAGTGCGTGACTCTTTCATGTTTCAAGGTCAATGTCCTTGACCTTGTGTTCCTGGACTGACATAGATCATCATTTCCATCCTCCATATAGCTAGAGTCCTACCTTGGCATTGATAGCCAATGCCCTGTTCTACTAGTAAGGAGGACTTTAAAATCTTGTTTAAGATAAATTACTACCTAGAAATCTACCTTCATTATACACACTAATCTTGACCATCTATCTTTTTTAATTATATAGACTTTTGGCTTTGGTTGGCTTGGACGTTGGATAAATTACTAAATCTCTCAAAATCTGTGTTTTTAAATCTGTAACATAGAGATAACTGCCTTCTAATAGTAGATGGGATAGAGTCTATTCTAATAAAATATCTGACAGAGTAACTGACTAAATAATAAATATTTGATAACTAGTTGTATTTGTATTAACTTATGGTGATGGATAGTGCAAATATAATGTAGGCACAAGATCATAAATGGGTCATAAAATTTCCTCTTAGTTTAGCTCATTCAAGGGTTTTGCACCTCTAATTATCGTGATTTCTTCATTCAATTTACTATTCCATGTTTCTTCTTTTAAAAAATGTAAGTTAAGATCATTGCTGCTTGTATTAAATTTGGGGAAAAAATTATAGATACACATGTTTGTTCACTCTGAATTCTTAAAATACCTAACTGTGTCTCCCCAGTAATAGTCTGCAGCTTGGCAGACAGGGGCACACGGCAAAGTGTCTGAATGGTATCAGGTAGGACAATAAATCATCATGAGGGTTGAAATTTAACCAAAAAGAGGCACCTGTGTATACTATTTCAGAATTCAAGGAACCTGCAAAGTACAGGTTTCTGAAATAAACCAAGTTCCTGGCGTTGGGCAACAATTCTTGATACCTTCCACTGTAGCTTTGTCTGCTTCCTGACTCCCAGTTGCAATAAAGAGGCCTGTACAAACATTTAACTGTGTATTTTACTGTCTACAGAAGGTTTCCCCAATAAAATGCAGTGCAATTCTGTGCAGAAAAGTGATTTACAGAAAGCAAGTATAGCTAAGTTGAGGAATAAGTGGCCAGCAGCATCCAAAGTTGACTCTCTGAAGGAGTATACGTATGATCATGAATACTTCTCAGGATTCCAGAATGCTGATAATTCTCCTAAAAATCTCCCATAACCCATATTAAAAAGCAGAACCCAGTCCTTTGGGAGGTGACTACCAGGCTTATACTGATGTGAGCAAATCTATCAGTTCCTGATTGAAAGCCAGTTCGGGGGCTGGGGAAGGAGACTATGAGAGATGCATGGTAGGGACAAGGAAGTGGACAGACACAGAGGAGGCAATGAGGCTACTCATTAGCTATTTCATACGTGCTGTTAACCTTGTCCCAAGGCCTATGGGGAGAGAGGGGAGGCAGTCCTAAGGAGGCAGAGGGATGGGAGGAACTGAGGGCAAGGAGAAACACGTAGACTTCCAAGCTGGAATCTGTCCAGAGGTTTCCTGCCACCCCCAACCCATCAAACATATGCAAATGGCAATGGTAATAAACTTAGATAATGATAGAGTCAGCATTTAAACTCACCATAGAATGCATAAATTATAGGGGAAGCTGTTACAGATGCAAAGGCTGAATGCCTTCTTGGTGGGGGAGAAGGTATTCTGATTTGCAGGTGCTAACTGGATATCTCAGGCCAGGCAGAAAGCCTTATAGAAGGGTCTTCACAAGGAAAAGAGGTCTAAAGCCAGGTTTTTCTATGGCTGGGCAGCAAAGCTGCTCTAAGTAGGTTTGATGGTCTTTGTTCTATCTGGGCAAAGCATCCCTGACTCCCTTTTTGCACCATGCCTGCTTACTCATACCATTCTAGCTTCACAAGCCTCCTGGGTGTTCATGAATCTGCCAGATACATGCTTCCTCTGCTTTGGATGTTTCCTCTGCCTGCATCCTTCTCCTTCCAGATAAGCATGTGGTTCTCTCCTTCATCTCCTTTAGATATTTGCTCAAAGGTCCCTTTCCCATTGAGGCATGCTATTTATTATAACACTGTTCTGTGCCCCTTGCCCTTATCCATAGTATTTAGCATCTAACATATTGTATAATTTGCTTGTTGCTATATACTTTACTTATCTACTAGTCTTATTGTTTGTTGTCTGCCTTCCTTCACCAAAATATGAGCTCCATTATAGTAAGAAATTGTGTCTTTTTAGTCTCCCATCCTTAAGAACCCCTTCCTAAATGCTTAAGACCCAGCCTAAGACATACAGATACTTATTAATTAAAGGTTTTCTTAACATATAAAAAACTGCCTCCTTGGAAAGAGAAACTTCTTTTAAATAAAAGTAATGGAAATTTCCAAGATACATTAACATTTCTATCTCTAGGACTCTCCTTTCTCAAACTTTCAGTTTCTTACCAACATAGGAAACAGCACTCTGACCTATTAGTCTATACATATGGTTCTGAAACATCATCTCCCATGCATTAAAAGAACCAGAGAAGCCCAAGATCCTGGGGCAAATATGCATCAGTTTGATTTTTCCTATGTTAACACGCAGATACACTTGAAAAGCAATCATGGAATATGACTTTTAGAACTTGGAGTGAACTTGCATCCTTTCCAATTATCTTATCTGACAAATAAGCAAGGGGAGATTAAATGCCTAGTGCAGGTTCACACATCCAGTTAATGGGAATAATGATATCAGACTCTGTTTCTGTTCATTTATTGTCCAGTATGTTTCTTTTCTATGTTTTCTCTTGGGCAGATGTACTGCAAAGGGATTGCATTAGGCATCTGTGCAACACTCTCTGAACAGTTATTAAGAACTGCTTCAGGGATTCATCTTTAACAGCTTCAATGGTATCCTGTTTCAGCACTCTTCATAGTGGACAGCAGCCGGTTCTGCTTTTTCTGTCTTGTCAGTGCCTTACTGAACATTTTATTCCATTCCTTTATATTTATGTCATTAACCAGTGTTTGTCATTTGCCTTCCAATTAAGTATTCTCAGAGGGCTTGATGATCCAAGGCCATTTCTCAATAGCTTGCAGATATAGTGGGCTAGACAGATTTTGTGGTTTGTAACATTATAGTAGAAATGTCCAAGGTAAATTCTAAAACCCAGTAATTCTTACAAGATTAACAGACACCTTGGTATTAGACAAATAATCACACATGTAATCATTTAAATTAACATAAATGACTTCCCTTCAGTGCTTATTAAAAAGTGCCTTACAAATTTTCAAGAGAGGTGCGGAATGCATTGTTTGTCCATCTAAATTGACCACAAAGTCTTTTATCACATAGCATATTATAGATCTGATGAGAGCATGTTTGAGAAATGCCTCTGAACGAGGTCAAAAATATATAAGAGCAAGAAAAAAGAGTTGTAGGTAGCATTGGAAAAGCAAAGCAAGGGTTAAGATAAATACAAAATAAATTGGCAGGCCATGGAGTCCAAGAATAGAGGAACTGTGCCATAGTAAAAATGTAAAAATGAATAAAAAATTCACCAGATCTTTCAAGATAAGAGGCCTCTCTCCTAGATCTAGGAAGTAGAGCTCCCCCATAAGATACCCCAGCCACTCATTAGTAGGACCCAAGCCTCTGAAGTTCTAACTACAAATCACCAAGGAGCTGAAATCCTCTCATAAGCCTCTGATTTTAGCAGCTTATGCCTTTCCAGAAGAATTACCTTGCTGACTGAAATGGCTTCTGCCCAAGGCTAGAAAAGTCTGAATAAAATGCATTTAGCTACTATCTGAATATCTGAAGTCATTGAGCTAAATGCAAGAGTCTTTTGTTAAAAATCACACTCAACTAGATATTGAGGTTTATTACATACTTTCTCCAATTTTCTTTCTCCTTTATGTAATTCTCAGCTGGGCTGATTTGCTTGCATTCTTTGCCATAGAATCTTCTTATTACTCCCAAGACACAACAGAGAATCACCAACCCTATACAGAGGGGTGCATGGCTGCATCTGATTTAGAAAAAGTGGGCTATTTATACCCAAATTAGTAGTCAGATTTTAGCATAACACTTGCAAGCTTTTTGTAAAGAGAATGAAAGAAAAGAAAATGCAGTTGCTTTTCCATTCTTCTTTACTGTATTATTTGCCCCACAGTATGGTTGTCACATGGCCTGGAGCAGTGTGATCTAATAATGATAGGCTGGGTTGCCACAAAGCAGGAGAAAATCCAGCTGCACCAGGGATTTCAAGGCGTATTTCAGACAGCTGGGCCAGCCCTCAGCCCCTGAGTGTATTTCAGGGAAAACAATCAGGATGTTGCTGATCTCACTTGTACTTAATTCCTCCCAGGACTAAACCTAACTCTGGGTCAGGGCCATTCAGAGCCTCTTGCATCTGTAACAATCAAGGGACCAGAAATGTTGAATAATGCCAAAAGTAAACAAACTGGAAACTACAGAAGCCTTTGAGCCCATTCCAGTTGGAAGATTTTCCAAATTCGTGTTCAAATGGGCCTGACTGTGGCTTCCCAGTACAAGTCCAAGTAAGAGTCAACCAGTCTGCCTCCTTCTGTAGCTGTCACTACCTCCTGTGTATTGTCAGACTGATGGAAAATGCTTCAATAAGAGAGATTCATGAGTCAAGCATGTGAACTTTTAAAATGGAAGAGTGATCCCTTCAAAAGCAGAAAAGAGTGCATATTCCCTCTGTGCCAGTTCTAGGGTGTGTGCACGTTATTTTAGCAGCTGCAGGGAGACCTGGCAAGACAAATGCCAGGGCCCATCAGAGCCACCAGCTTTCTAAATCTGTTTATGCCAGAACTCTGTGTCATTCTCAGAACAAACCTCCCACTTTCTTCTGTTTGCACCTGCTATACCTCAGTGCCAGGAACAGTAATCCAGACCTACTCAGCCTCTCTGGAAAGGCATGGAAAATTCCTGGCTGCTACTATCTAATTCCTTCTCCCGTTCATCTTTAGCTACACAGCCTGGTGTGAGTAGTGACTGCGGGGAGAAATCTGAATGTCAGAGAAAGAAGGTGCTCATTCTCCCGCCATTGCAACACACCATGGGGTATGGTTTCCAGCTTGACTTACTCCCAACTCATACTAACTTTCAAACCTAGACTCTGTGAGATCCCTCAAAGCCTTTAGTTCATATTCAATGACAGCTAAAGTCCACTACAGACTAATACAGTTAGATGGCCTTTGCCTGAAGTTGTCATGAAAAACTATTTCTGTATGGATAGAGAAATCTCTGCCAGGCATCTACTGGCTTCACATTTCAGGACTAGGAAGAAAGTGCTAGGGAACATCGCACTTAATCCTCAGAGAAAAATACTGCAGGTTCAGAGCCATAGCACTCAGCCATGTATCAAGTCTGAGAAGAAATTAAATAAAAGGAACTTTTGGTGCAGGAAAATATAACATATATAAAATATCTAGAAGTCTGGATTTTTTTTTACAAAAAAGTACTTTTTAGTTTTTATTAGTTCATCAAGCAGAATAATTTGTGCTGTCATTGTCCACTTTTTATGCTTTGATTTGTAACTTGAACAACTACTTCTAAGATAACAATATATACTTTGTCAACTAGTGATTTCTTACTTTTTTGAAATTCTGTATTATTTATACCCTTTTCCTGCTTTTTTCTAAATAAAAAAATTAAAAAGTACTTTTTAAAATGTCTTAAGAATATAAAATAATAATATTCTTACCTTACATAGAATTGTAGACCACATAAGATTGCATCTTGGTAATTAGGGAACCATGTCCTAGACAATGGACAAAAAATAAAATGAAATAAAATAAAATAAAACCTTAAAGAGGTACATGCCACTATATAAAGCCATGTACCTGAAGATGACTTTAATTAAGGATTCAGAATGGAATACACATTAAATATGAAACAACTAATATAATCTTCTAGCGTCTCAGAGTACCAAGTAAAAAAAGAAAACAGACCTTTTCAAAAGGAACACCTATCTTATGTAAAGGAGGGTGGGGTACGCAGCTATAACATACCAGTTCTGAATTTCAACAGCCTTACAAATTTGAATATCTCACTTAAATACCAATGTAGGTATTTCTGGTAGGTATGGTGCTTTTCTCCATTTGAAGATTGAAAGACTCAGACTCCTTGCATTTTATAACTTTTAAAAAACCCTTCTAGAGCCTAACAATCTTTTGTACTACTTCAGCAAATGGAAAAATAAGTCACATCCCTTTTTAAGATTCCTGGCCTTGAAGTGACATCAATTTTGTTTTCACTCCATTGGTAAGAACATGGCCTCCATAGATACACAGAGACAGGGAAATAAAATCTGGTGTAGAGCTCCTTTACAATCACGACTCAATCATATAGACGGACAGGATGCATTTTGGTTTAAGTTTTTGCTACATTTCCCACAGTAATACATATTGAAACAGACCAGGATGCTCTAACTATGGGTGGCTATCAGCAGCTATCAGCTATCAGCTGCTATGTGCATTTAATGAAAAGAAGAGAGGTGGCTCATGGGAAGAAATAAAACAGAGAACAAAATAAAAAATATCTAACTACTTCCTGTTCCAAACTGGTTGCTTCATTTTGACTAATTTTAAGCTATTAAATATTACACAGGGATTTCCACATAAAGCTAACGAATAAGGGTAATTTTATTCCATAATGGTCCTTCTAAACTCACAAAAAGTGTCTTCAATAATTTTTAAAAATTTTGTTTATAGATAAACAAACAGTTCTAAACAATCAGACATATTGTAATACAAAATCTAAGCTAAAATGAAGGAGTCTAAGAGCTGATATAGCTCCTCTATTCTCAAATAAAGTCCTTAAAAGCAATTAGCTACAAAATGCTGGTTAATAAACCATTGGTTAGCAAAAGTTTGGAGATAGGGACAAACACTATAATATTTAGATGGAGAAACACTTAAAGAAACAGTAACACTAACTCCTCATCTTCCTTGCCTTCCTCCTTCCCTCCAAGACAAGAAGATGACTGGTTGTGAAACAGAAAATAAAGCAAAATGAAACAAAATAGCACCATGATAGCCAGATCACAAATTTGCAGAAGTCATAGATTTTCTGAGACCTTATGCTAAAAGCTAAACTAATATCTGAAATGCTGAAAATTTTAATTAGTATGACTCTGTGTTGGTTACATTTTTCTCTCATTGCTGGACAAAATACCCAACACTCAAAATTAAGGAAAGAAAGGTTTAATTAGCTCACAGTTTGTGGAGATTTTGGTCCATAATCATCTGGCTCCAAAGCAGAGTGACACATGTGGCAGAGGAGCAACAGTTCAAGGTGGCAGAAGATAGTAAAATCAACAACAGAAAACGGGGAGGAGTGCTAGAGAAAGCACTTTTTCTGTCCCTTATGTTGTATGTAGGCTACCCACCCTAGGGAGGATATAATACTCACAATCCTAGCACTATAATACCCATATCCTGTAATACCCATAATCCTAGCACTAGACAATGAATCAATCAAAAACTCTAGATTCAGCCACCCCCATGACTACATGAGGCTTTGGGGTGGACATCTAGACACAGACTGTAACAGACTCCTAAAGCAAAGGAAAGAACCAAATAAGGGAACATGAGCAAGGCTTGTGATGGATGATTCTATTATGTTTTCAAAGAATAACCAAAAAAAGAGGAAATGTTAGGTAAGTGGTCCTTCTCCTTGGCCTCAAGAACTTCTAAACAACTGATCATTTTCTCTTTGGTCAAACACAGTGATGCACTGCCTCACAACATCTTAGTGATGGATCACATATACAACAGTGGTCCCGTTACATTCTAATGGAGCTGAAGAATTCCTGTCACCAAATGAGGTCGTATTCATTACATTGTAGTGCAATGCATTACTCACATGTTTGTGGTGATGCTGATGTAGACCCTGCAGGACAGTCATATAAAAGCATAGCACACAAAATTATGTAGAGTACATAATATTTGGTACTGATGTAAAAAAAAAACTATAATTATTGGTTTATGTGCTTTCCATATAGTAATTTTTATTGTTACATTAGATTGTACTCTTATTTATTTAATAAAATATTTACTGTAGAACAGTATGCCATGTTACACTAGCACAGCCTTGTACACCATGTCTTAACTACAACTTGTCTTTAGTTGCAATAAGAGGCTATCCCTGTTCAGTGACTGATCTACAGCCTCCAGGGCTGTGCAAGTTTAAAACATTCCCACTGTGGCAAAGTTGCCTAACAATGCATTTTCAAAATTTATCCTGTCATTAACCAATGCATGACTGTAAAAATAAAAATAATTAGGTCCATTCAGAGAAGAAAAGTAAACTGTCACAGGGAAAAATAATCCTTCAGTTTAAGCTTCATAAAACTCCCATAGAGTGTGTTCCAGTAAATATGAGTTCACAACACAATGAAATTCAGAGGTAAAAGACCCCATTAGTGAAAGTCAGCTAGAAATATTAGTGACAACAACCAAAGAGACTCTAGACATTGGAACGATCAGAGAGACATTGTGAATTAACTATTTTTGACATGTTTAAAGAATTAAAGGAAGGAATTTCTAAACTAATGAGGGAACAATAGGCTTGTACTAAAGGAAAACTTTAAGGATTTGTTTTAAGAAGTAAGAAAATAGCAATACAAAGCTCTGACATACAGGAAAGATATGAGTGAAATAAAAATGAACATGTGGATAAATTAAATAAAAGACTCCATAAAACAATACTGAAGTGCTGAATTTATGACCCTAATAAAAATGAGATAAAAGGGGAGACACTGAGAAGGTAGTTAAAGGTGACTAGAATTAAACCATTCTAAGCTCTCAAATTATTTTGAGGGAAGATAAAAATATTAACTTTATATTGTATTAAGTATACATTATAAAATTTTCGGAGCCACAAAAGAAAAAAATCCTATCTTCCAAACCAGTCTAGGAAAAAAAAAAAAACCCAAAACCAAAAACCTTCAGCTAATTCAACTAAAAATAATAAAGGAGAAAAAAGAGCATACACAAAGCAAGACAAAGAAATAGCATAAGACAAAGTAAGTCTAAATATATCAGTAATTAGAATAGATAAAATAGACTACTTAAAAGTCATAGATTGTCATCATTTTGTAAAGCATCATTTTGTAAAATGTGGCATATGCAAAAAATATACCTAAAACATAATCAGAAAGATGGGAATAAAAAATGTAGAAAACTTATAAAAGAAACAAACATTAAGCAAAAGAAAACTAGATTATGCAAAACTAGACTCTGAAGCAAAAGGCTTCACTAAAGAGAAAGAGAACATTGCCCAATTGTAAAATGATCACTTTAAATAAACTTTTTGCTTTGCATCATATGAATCTTGACTCTCTCATTTTCCAATAAATGTCTTACTTTTTTATTCTTTGGAATATGAAGACAACAGCCAAAAGAGGTAGAGTCATTATGGGGAACCCTGGCTTCCACCCCTCAGAGGACACAAACTTTGATGGAAGATAACATAATGCTAGAATAAAATGTACAGATAGAGAACAAAGTTAATTGTACAATAGAAATCCAGATATCAAGAAAGACAGTTGCCAAATAATGCTATAGGACCTTCTTATAAGGTAAAATGGTAATAAATTGATCACAATAGAAGAAGTCAATTTACAGAAACATTTCCATATGTCTAGCATCCAAAAAGAGATGATGAATTTTAAAAATTAGAAGAAAATCATCAGTAAAATAATTCAAGTATTTCTCACTAATGAAAAGCATGATTTTTCAAGTTGAAAAGGGCTTTGCATAAAGGATTAAAGTACAAGTACATTCTATTGAATACTGTTTTGAAGTTAAAAACTACTCAACATAAAAATAGGTCCTAAAACCTCCAGAATAAAAAACAGGTGGCATAGATAAAATCAAGAATTATATTGGCTTCAAATATATCTACCCTACTATGAAAAGCTAACAAATGATTAGGCAACAACTTTACAATTTTGTAGGGAAAACACTGTATGAATTAGATTTATATAGTAACCAAATATCAATTTAGTGACAAAAATAACAGGTATTTTCAAATATTCATAATCTAAGAATATTTTCCCGCCATATACATATTCTGACAAAACTAAAAAAGACTACGTCCCACCAAAACTAGGAAGTAAGATGAAAGAGAAACGCACAACACACAAAAAAGTAAAGTTTAAAGTAAAAAAAAAAGAAAGCTACCCTAGGCCTAAAATAATGCAAAATGGGGTTCCAGAATAATTTCTCCATGGCAGGGTAAATGGTAAACTATTCAAATTGACTTGTTCAAAATACTAGGACAAAGAAAAGGTCAAGATCACATAAAAATAGCCACTCTCCCCCTTGAAAATACAGAGACATAATAAAATTCAGTAGAAAAATTGTATTTGTGCTAATGCTACAAAGGTACTTGCAGGTTAAGTCTAAAAACTGTGGCAAGAAAAGATATATTGTAAAAGAAGCAGAATTGCTAAGCTTCATGATTCTCTTTCACCAACAAATTAGCAGAAATTTTCTGAAACTCACAGATTAGAACTTAGTCCAAAATATAAAATAAATTATTCTGCATAAGTATATATTTTTATATATACATGCACTATGTCTGAAAAGATATAGATGGTTGCTTCTGGGAAAAGGAACTTGGTAAAAACAACAACAAGAAAAATTGATGTTTTCTCTTTTCAAATTTACTCCCTTATTTCTTTTGAGTTTTATAGCATGTGGACATTTGACATACCCCAAGGGAATAAAAATGAGTAGATTCTCTACACCAAAATATCCTATAATTTCACTGCTGCACATGTGCAAAGTGATCAGGCAAGTTATTTGTTGCAATATTGTCTATAGTAGCAAAAATATTAGATATAATCTCATGGTCACCAATAAAATTTTAGTAACAACAAAATATATACAGGCTTATATTTTTCATATATGGGATTATATTTTTCATCCATAAAAATGAATATATTTTTGATCCATAAAGTAAATGATGAAACTCATAATTTTCTGATAGAGAGAAACCTTTGATACTATTAAGTATAAATGGCAAGGAAAATAAAACTATCATGGCTTGCCATTATTTGGGAAAATTTAAAACTACCCAATTACATATACTTATATTTATCTATATATTATACACCTTTATCTAGAAACAGCTAGGAAAATTTATAATATTAGTTATTAGAAGACAATAGTACAAGGTTGAGAGTTTTTTTCTTTATAATATTTTCTACCTCCTGAATTTTAGCTATGTAAATATGTTTCCTATACAAAAAATGCACAAAATAAAACTTCAAAATTCAAGACAAGGAAGAAGTTATAAAAAGACAGTCATAATATTTGAAATTAAAAACAGACACAATTTGTAGTAAGAAGTGGAGTAAAAATATAGATTATTCTGGATATATTCTAAACTGTTGAGACAAATGAAAAATTCCTAGATAAATATACATTGTCAGAATTGGATTTAAAAAGAATTTTTAAAATCACACGAACTATAAAACACCTTAGGGTTGCAAATTTTAAATGTCCACAGAGAAAACATTACTCCCAACTGCTTTACATACAAATTCTAACAAACATTTTAAGAACAAGATAAGCATATATGCTTTGTTCTGTGATGTATTCACAATCCCTGCATATTCAGGCATGCACCAGACTCTCAGCTTATTTTCTGGGAATTAATTCCAAAACATATGAACAATATAAAAGAAAAAAACTTGAAGAATAATTTGATTGATAAATACATTTGCAAAATTAGTAAGAAAAAAGTATAGGTATTATACATTAAAATGACATGTATTTTTCTTTTTTCTATTTTGAAAAGCAAAACAGAAAAAAAGGATAGAAATGATAAAGGATTTCAAAAAAGTAAGGAATTAACACTAGTTAATATATTGCATATTTTAAACTCAGAACCAGTTGTTCAACTTACAAAATCTAGACATAAAAGTGATCAATCAAAAATGACAGAAGAAACTGTTCGTTTTGATGAACTCAGAGAGATTAGTAGTATAATTATCTATCTAGCATACATATGCGTACATACATTTTTATGTTTACCAAAATACATATAATCCTTTCTTTTCTGCCTTTTTTCTTTCCACTATCCCAGCAGTTCTGTCCTTTTGAGCGCTTTTTTTCCCTTTCATTATCACACTAATTATTGTATATTTTGGATTTATTACTCTTTCAGATTTTTATGTTTTAATGTTTTTACAATAGAGAGACAATACGATACTTATAAATATGTTTCATTTATCTCACTTTATGAGAATGGTCTCAAGTTGCCTCTATTTACCTATAAAAGCCTCAAGATTATCCTTTTTATGACTGAGTAATATTCTACTGCATAAAAATATCACATCTTTTTTATTTATTCTGTGGTTGATGGGCATGTTGGCTGTTTCCAAGATTCAGCTATTACAAATTGTGCTGCTATAAATATGGGCACACATATATCGCTGTGGCATGACATTTTGAATTCTTCTGGGAAAATACTCAGAAGGTGCATAGCAGAATTAAATGGAGCTTCTAATCCTAACTTTTTGAGGAAACATCACTCTGATTTCCACAGTGGTTGTACCAGCCTACACTCCTACCAGTAGTGGAGGTGTTCCTTTTTCCCCAAAGCCCTGTCAACATTTGGTATCAGTTGATTTCTTGATAGTAGCCATTCTTTCTGGAGTGAGATGGAACTGCAGTGTTTTAATTTGCATTTCTCAAATGACCAATGATGTTGAGTATGTATTCATGTATTTATTTGCCATTTGTATATCTTTATCTGATAAATGCGTGTTCATTTCAAATGCCCATGTTTGCATTGGGTCTTTGAATTTGGGGAGCTTGATGTTTTTTATATGTTCTAGATAGAAGTCCTTTATCTGAGGGACAACTACTAAAATTCTTTCCCATTCTGAGGGTTTTCTCTTCACTCTGTTGGCAATCTCTTTTGAAGTACAAAGCATTTTTAATAAGAAGAGATCCCAGGTGTTGATTCTGGAAAGTACTTCTGTGCAGTTTGAGTTTTCTTCATGAACTCTTTACCTACACCCATGTCTTCAAGATTTCCACCCACCTTGTCTTCCAGTAAGTTCAACATTTCTGTTTTAATATTTAGATCTTTGATCCATTTTGACATTAGTTTAGTGCAGTGTGATAGACGTGGATCTAATTTCAGTCTTTGGCATGTGGAAAGCCAGTTTTTCAGCACCATTTCTTAAATACGCTACCATTCTTCCAGTGAGCATGTTTAGCCCCTTTGTCAAAGATAAGGTGGTTGAGTGTCTTTGTAGTTGTGTCTGAATCTTCTAATCTGTTCCATTGATCCTCAGTTCTGTCATTTTGCCAGTACCTTGCTGATTTTATCACTGTAGCTTTGTAGTATAATTTCAACTCAGGGATTATGATGCCTCCTGCCTTGCCTTTGTTCCCCAGGATTTCCTTTGCTATTCTACATCTCTTATATTTCCAAATGAATTTTAGGAATATTTCCTCTAGGTCTATAAGGTATGTTATTGGCATTTTAATAGAATTGAATTAATCTGTATAATCGTTGGGGGAGTATGGCAACTTTCTTAACTTTGATGCTTCCTAACCAAGTGCAAGGGATATCTTTCCATTTTATGACATCCTTTGCCATCTCCTTTTTTACAGTACTATAGTTTTCAGCATATAGGTCATTTACATCCTTTATTAGGTTGATTCCTAAGTATTTCATTGTTGTGGATGCTATTGTGAAACATATCATTTCCATAATTTCTCTCTCAGTGAGTTTGTTGTTTGTGTACAAGAATGCTATTGATTTTTAAGTGTTGGCTTTGTATCTAGCTACACTGCTGAATTTGTTTGTTAACTCTAGCAGTCTTTTGATAGAGTCTTTGGGGTGTTCTATGTAAAGTATCGTGTTGTCTACAAATAGTGATAATTTAACTTCTTCCTTTCCTATCCTTATTCCTCGTATCTATCACTCTTCTCTAATTGATCTGGCTAATGATTACAAAACTATACTGAATAGAAGTGGTGATAGTGGACATTCTTGTCTTGTTCCTGATTTTAGAGTGAAAATTTAGTGTAATGTTTACTATTGGTTTGTCATAGATGGTTTTTATCAGATTGAGATATATACCATCTATTCCAAGTTTCTGAAGGATTTTTATCATGAACAAGTATTGGACTTTATCAAAAGCTTTTTCTGCATCTATTGAGATAATCATGTGATTTTTGTCTTTGACTCTGTTAATGTGGTGCAGTACATTTATTGATTTGCATATGTTAAACTTTCCTGCATTCCTGGGATAAATCCCACTTGGTCATGATGTATAATCTTCTTGATGATTTGCTGCATTCTATTTGCTAGTATTTTATTGAGAATTTTTCATTGATGTTCATTAGGGAGATTGGCCTATAGTTCACCTTTTTAGTTGCATCTTTCTCTGGTTTTGGTATCAGAGTAATACTTGCCTCCAGGAATGAGTTAGGAAGAATTGCTTCCCCTTCAATTTCTTTGAAAGGGTTGAGGAGTATTGCCATTAAATCTTCTCTAAATTCCTTATAGAATTCAGCTGTAAATCCATCATTACTTTGTTGTTGTTTCTTCTTTGTTGTTAAGTTTCTAATCACATTTTCAAGTACAGTAGCTGATATTCTGATATTAGATCATTCAAAATTGTTATATGTTCTTGATTCAGCTTTGGTAATTCTTATGCTTCTAGAAATATGTCCATTTCCTCTGTGTTTTTCACCATATGTAAGTAAGAATTTTCAAAGTAAGTATTCATGATCTTCTGAATTTCCGTAGGATTTGCGGTAATTTCAGTCTTTTCAGTCTTTATTGCATGAATTTGAGGTTTTTTTCTTTATTTTTCTTGGCAAAGTTGGCTAAAGTTTATCAACTTCGTTTATTTTCTCAAAGAACCATATCTTCAATTCATTAATTTTTGTATGGCTTTATTAGTCTCAATTGCATTAATTTATACTCTACTATTTATAATTTCTTCTTTTCTATGAGCCTCTGGTTTGACCTGCTCTTCTTTTTCTAGGAGCTTGAGATGTAACATTATATTGTTTATTTATGCTCATTATGATTTTCTGATGTGACAGTTCTTTGCCATATATTTCCTTCTTTGGACTGCTTTCATTGCATCCCACAGATTTTGGTATGTTGTATCTCCATTTTCATTGAATTGTCAGTATTGTTTAATTTCTTTTTTAATTTTACCTGTGGCCCATTGGTTGTTCAAGAAGTTTAATTTCTATTTGTTTATGTACGTTTTACAGGTTCTTTTGCCATTAGTCTGCAATTTGAGTGCACTATGGTCAGATAATATGCGTGGGATAATTTCAATCCCTTTGCATTTACTTAAGAATGTTCTATGCGCTAATAGAAGGCCTATTTTAGAGACTACCCTATGCACAGCTGATAAGAATGTGTGTTCTGATGTAGTTGAGTGTTGGGTAGAACACTCTGTAAATGTCTACTAAGTCCATTTGTTCACAGGTTTGATTTAGCTCTATTATTTCTTTGTTGACTTTTTGTCTGGTTGATCTATCTCCTTATGGCAATGGGGTATTAAGATCCACTACTACAATTATGTTATTGCATATTTGCTTTTTCATGTCTATTAGTATTTGTCTTATATAGTTGGGTGCTCCTGTGTTTGGTGCATATGTATTTATGATTGTTAGCTCCTCCTCTTGAATTATTCTCTTAACAAGTACATAATGACTTTTTTATTTCTTTTGATCATTTTGGTTTGAAGTTTACATTGTCTACAAACCGAATAGCGCCCCTGTTTTTTTCTGGGTTCTCCTGCTTTTTTCTGGGTTTCTGTTGTATGGAATATTGTTTTTCATCCTTTCACATTTAGTTTATGAATTTGCTTTTGAGACAGATGTGTTTCCTGTATACAGGATATTGTTGGATACTGTTTATTGATCCATTCTGTCAACCTATTTCTTTTAATTGGTTAATTGAGGTTATTTACATCGATGGATATAACTGATATGTACTAGCTCAACTTTATCATGTTAGTTTCTTGCTGTTAGTTTCCTGATTTTCTCTCTTTTTTAGTTGCTTGTCTTGTTGGGTGGTTTCTTTCTGTTTTTGTTCTGGAAATTGTGGTCATTTGTATCACTATCTAGTGTGTCTTTCAGTACTCTTTCTAGAGTTAGTTTAGTGGACACAAATTTTTTCAGTTGTTCTTTGGCATGGAAGTATCTTATTTCTCCAGTAAATTTCAAAGAAAGTTTTTCAGGATACATCAATCTGGGTTGAAAGTTGCTTTCATTCGTGGCTTTAAATGCCTCTCTCCAAGCTAATCTTGAAGGTTTGTGCTGAGAAGTCTGCCATGATTCTAATGAGCTTTCCTTGATAGGTGAGTTGTGCCTCTTTTCTAACAGCTTTTAGTGTTCTATTTTTATGCTGCATTTATAGGATCTTAATTATTATATGTCTGGGCATAGATTTATTCTGGTTATGACTGTTTGATGTTTGTATGTGTTACTTATCTGTATATCTTTTTCTTTCCCCATAATTGGGAAATTTTCTGCTATTACTTGTGTGAATAGTTTACCGATGACATTTGCATTGACTCCTGTGTCTTCATTGATGCCTATTGGGCTTGTATGGCTTTTCTTTGCATCATCTTGAAGTTGCTGAATTGAAATTCCATACCATTTTGTTACTTTTAAAAGTTCTCTCCTTTCATGAGAACTAGCTGCGATTCTGTCCTCAAGGTCCAAAATTCTGTCCTCAGCTTCATTTAAATGATTTCACCAGCTTTCAATAGAATCTTTTATTTCCTGGATATCTCCTTTAATTTGTTTCATGCATTCTACCTCTTTTCCTTTTTTTTTTTTTATCAGTACCAGGGATCAAACTCTCGACCACCTGCTTGCAAGGAAGGTGCTTATGCCACTGAGCTAAATCCCCAGCCCTCTACCTCTTTTCTATACTGTTCATTCAAGATTCCCATCATCACTTCTGGGAGAACATGGCAGATAGATAGCAGCAGCCACAGAGGCTCTCTGAGATACCCAGCTTAGAATCTAGGAATGGTGCGGTACAAGGAGTCCTAAGCAAGGGGAGATATACCCTGGCAACCCAGGAATAAACTAAGCTAAGAGAAACCAACTGGAAATGCAATCCTGGTGCTATAACAGGAACAGATAAAATCTCAGTGCAGAAGCTGGAACCCGTGCCACTGGAAACCGCAATTTGAATTTCCTGCTACCGCTGCTGCATCCAAATCGGCACGCCAGAGAGAGAGACATGTGAAAGCTCTGAGAATGAAAATCCGCAAACAAAGTTGAGAGCGGTTCTGGCAGGGGGCCCTGCATTGACCTGCGGCGAGTGAGCGGAACAGGGACCCTTCCATAGAATAGGAGGCTCCAGCAAAGGAAATACTGGGACTGGGCAGACTTGCCAAAACAGGACACTGCAGTGACTTTAGTCACATATTCCCCTCTCAAGCAGAATTGGTGGGGAGTGCCTGGCCTGAGTGACACTGCTGACTAAGACCCAGTAGGCTAGCCCAAACCAGGTCCCAGCACCTGGAGGTGCACCCTAGCAGTGAAGCCTTCAGTAGGTTGACCTGGATGGGTGGGCCCAGCAGAGGCTGCCCAGGTCTGCGTCTCCCTAGTACACTGCAGTGGGTGGGAACACCTAGCTGGAGCAATTCAAACAAACTGTAACAGACAAAGAGAAAAAAACTGGGCCTCCTATATTCGTTTGTATGGAAGGAACAAAAAGTATGGGAAGAGGAAGCAACAAGAAAGAGTCCTCAGTCCCTAATCCTGAGAACACTGATCCAGGAAAGGGAAATGCAAAGGAGGACAGAAAACATGCAATATCAGACACAGCACCAATAGACATAAAGTGATATGTCTGGAGCCTCATAGACGAGTTTAGAAGTGAAGTATTTAATGAAATAAAGCAAGATATAAGTAGAATAGTTAGAGAAATGCTAAGCACCACCCAAGAAAAAACAGATGGTGGAATGGAAGAAGAGAAAAAAAAAGGGAAGAATTGTTTGATGGAGAAAATAGAGAAAACATAGAATACATGAAGCAGGTTCAAAGAGATTACCAGGAAACTAAAAACTCTTTTGAAAGCTAGCATAACAGCTTAAAAGAAACTAAGGATAGGTTATCTTAACTGGAGGACAGATTTGTAATGTGGAAGCATAAAATGAAAAACTTCTTAAAAATAACAAGAAAACAACCAGCAATAATACAAAGGCTAGAAGATGATAAGAGGATCTATAACTTCAGAATTAAGAACATAAAAGAAGAAGTAGGGACACAAACAAATGGACTACAAAAGCTATTCACAGAAATAATCCAAGAGAATTTCCCTAATTTAGCAAAAGGTAAAGATACTCAGATGTATGAGGCATACAGGACCCCAGCCACCTACAACCCAAACAGAGCTACACCAAGGCATATAATAATCAAAATTCCAGAAATCCAATATAAGAACAGAATATTAAAAGCCATCAGAGACAAGAAACAAATCACTTTCAAGGGAACACCCATCAGAATTACAGCAGACTTCTTGGCACAAACCATCAAATCACAAAGAGCGTGGGGGGAAATAATTCAAGCTTTGAAAGATAACAACCTCCAGCCAAGACTGATATATCCTGCACAACTGTCCCTAGAAATTGATGGAAAAACAAGGTGCTTCCAGGATAAAGAGGAACTAGGGGAATTTGCAACCACCAATTCAACTCTACAGAGAATACTGCAGGATATTCTAAAAAAGAAAAATACCAAGATTCCAGAAACAGTGGCAGAGAGGCCACAATCAATGGAGCAGAAAGCAAAATGAAGAAGACAAACTGACAACAAATGACAGAAAAAGAGCTCACCAGAAATGAGGCAGAGAAGATTGGATGGTAGGAACAGCTATTTTGGAGAAAACAAGACATCATAATAGCTATTGCTGATTTAATATCATCTTGTTTTGAAGTCCCATCAAGCTTTTGTTCTTCTGTCTCCATCAGTCTTAACACGTTGTATCTTACTGGATTTTATTATATGTGATAATATAAGCAAAAACTTACATAGACAAGGAGATTATACAGAAACCATTGTTCATTTTCTGATAGTTGGTTCTAAATACCCTGTAATACTGTCATTCTCTTGAATGGTTTTACATTGTCTTGCTATGTTTGGTGCTACAGTAAATGAAGTTATACTCAAAGATTTGAAGGAAAGAGACACTATGGTAACTACTTTTATGTCAGATATCTTGTGGTGAAACACTATTTTGCTTAAATGGTTATGCTTTGACCTGCACTGCTTTGTTATTATGCCCTCTTTTATCTCAATCTGTTTTTTTAATTATTTACTTTTTTATGTTTATCTTTTTAATTAAGGTAAAAATTAAAAATAGGATACATTATAGTAACCCACTTTGATTTCCTATTAACTTGATTTGAAACCCTGTATTGCCCTCACCATCTTGTTTTGACTGATTTTCCTCTATTCTGCTTTGCTTGATAGTACCAAGTTCAAAAGTATAGGCAACAACTGTGAAGACAATAAGATTCACTATCATGCCCATTCTGGTTTGACTAGTATCTTCTTTTAAAGTCCTGTAATATCTCCAATGTTTTGGTTTTATTCTTTACTGTTTTGTTCAATTTTATTATAACTGATGATATAGACAATTCTTTTTAAGATAGCAAGAGGCAGTATGATAACCACTGTTGATCACCTAGTATTTTGTTTTTACATTATCTATTATGTCCATCCTCTTGATTTGACTGACTCTGTTCTGTTATGTCACATTTGGCTTTACTCTCTTCAAAAAAACGTAATAAGAACTGCAGAGTAATAAAACCCAAAATGTGTAATTGTCATTGTATAAAAGAAAGGAAAAGAAAGTGCTCTAAAGGATATAACTGCATATATATTTAAGTGTATAAGATAGATCACCATATTACTGAGTTTTGTTGGATCATTGAACTAAACTGTTTGCAATCTCACTGTCTGAAAGTCCACTTTATATGCTTTAATCCTCTAACTTGAACAACTATTTCTAAGATAACAATATGTAATCTATTAACTAGTGATTTCCTACTATATATTTTTTTCTGAAATTCTGTATAACTTGTACCCTTTTTCTGTCTTTTTCTTTTTATCCTTAAATAAATTTTTTTTAAAAAAAAAGATTCCCATCATCTTCCCATGCTCCTGTACTTTTTTGTATCTGTATCTTCTCTAGATATGCTGAGAAACTCCTTTATTAAGGCGTCCATTTCTTTACTTATGTAAGAGGTTACTTCTAATCTGATTTCCTCTATAGCCTCATGGATTTGATTGTTGATTTCACTTGCCACTTTTTCAGAAATTTCAGTTATATGACTTCTAATGTCCACTATTTTGATATCTCCTGATTTGTTCTGGGACATTTGAGATTGCATTTTGCTTTTTTGTTTTGTCATTTCCACATCTTGGGTTAATATTTTGCTATTTTCAGTCCCACTAGTCTCAGCTGTCTGTCATGGTACGTCTTAGGGTCCTACTGTGAGGTTGATGTTTGTCCAATTACTGGGTCCCACAATGAAGGGGAGGGGCTAGTTGCCTGAATTCCTCCTGCAGGGCCTGTTGGGTGAGTCCTATATTCTTCCTAGGCTAACTAGCATAGGATTATTGATGTAAGTCCACCCTTAGATCCTATTGTTACCAGGGCTTCAGGCTGTTCCAGGCTGCCAGATCTACCTGGCCATAGTGTGCACCTCAGCTGGGAACCTGATGTATCACTGCATGTCTCATAGGCCCTTTTGATTGCCTCCAAGTTGGGGGAGGCATTGTCAGCACTCTCTTCAACACATTTGGTGTTCTCTATGGAAGAAGAACTCACCTACACTCTTGCCAGACTGACCAAGATCCTACACCTGGGGTGGAGTTCACTGTTACTCTTGTTTGCCAGGTCCTCTATTTGAGGAGGAAATTCACCACACTGCCACAAGCCCACTGAGGTCCTCTAGGTTGGTGAGGGGTTGCTGAGGCTCCCACAAGTCCACCAAGGTTCTTCAGGTGGTTGAAGGGTTGTTGCTAATTGTCTGTGGGCTGCTGTGGCCTTTTGAGTGGGAGAGAGATAGTGACCAATGATTCCACAAACCCCTCGGTCCATGGAGCAAGTAGGGAGGATGAGGCCAACTAACACTTACTTTTAAACTATTCTATATTTCATAGTATGTTTACCAAATTGTGTTTATTTTAGGACAACAAACATGTTCTTAGCTTTCCTTTGTGTGATAATGTAGTCACCACACAACAATTTAAAAGCAAAAAGCCACATGATTGCCTCAGTAAATTCAAAGAAAGCCTTTGGAAAAAATCAACATGTATTCAAATAAAAACCTTAAAGCAGAACTACAAGAAAACTTCCTAAGCAAAACAGTCATGCTCACACTATTAAGTTTTATATTGTTTGAAAAACATTCAAAATATTACTTGGTTCAGATTTGGGATTTAATTAATTGTACTTAACATTACTCACCAAATTCTCAGTCTCTCTATGTGTGAGTTAAAGATTGCTACCAGATGTCCTGCTCGTGTTCCCATTGTCTGTAGAATGAACAGATGTCCTGCTTACGTTCCTATTGTCTGTAGAATGAACAGGGCTGAGTCAAAAATATAAAGACAGTATCCTTTTATAAGAAGCTAGGTAAAGTAGGACAGACATAATACCTCTTAGCCTCAATTTTGCCACCTGTACAAATATAGAATTTGACAAGACAATCCTGAAAAATTGCCTCAATCTTAGCTCTAAAACTCTATGGTCTGTGAACCAAATCTAATGTATATTCTATGTTTAGAATTGATGTATTGTTGGATCTGCTGAGAATATCTAAAACTATATCATCTATTGATTTATATAAAGGGTGATGGTAGGTGACCTTGGATAAAGAATATAATCTAAAAGAGTATTTGTAACACCAAATGGAGTGTAAAGATTTAGTAAGCTATCCTTGGTACTGAAAACATGTTAGAATAATACACTATTAGAGTTTAAGTAAGCCTATAAACCAACTAGTCAAATCTTCCAACCACTGTAGGAACTTGTCTATGGCATCCCAATGATGCTCGCAACTTGGCCTCAATATACCTGGTGACAGTGATTACATGTCCTCAAAAAATGTCTTCTCTCTTTTTTGACATCCTCTTGTTAGCCACTCCTTTTTTTATTTTGAGCCCAGATCATTTGCTTCCTAGATGTAATGGTCCATCATATTTGAAAACAACTATTAAATTTCTTTATTAAGTCCTTGTTTCAAGCTGTACAGCTTTAATCAATTTAGTTATTCTCTGTATAAACAATATCAAGACCTACAACATCCTGACTGCCTGCTTGTCTCTACTTAGAGCCCAGTTAAAATGTGGTCTCCAAATTAAGATGATACTCAGAACTGTGATGCAATAAGAAAATTTCATCCTTAATGTGTGGGACACCAGTCCTTCCTTAGTGCCACAAAAGAGTGGCTTCATATTTGAGAAGCCCACTTCATGAGTGGCCTCTATCACACTCAGTGCATAGGGTGTGGCCTCATTACCTTCCATAAAAAGACTCAATGGTTTCCACCTTTTAAAAAATATGTGTGACTTAGAAAAGTACCCAGAACTATGTAAACCTCTATTAGATCTGCCAGTGCAGATTTTCTCTATCATAGGTCACATAATTAAATGTGGGAACTAAACTGAAGACATTTAGCTTTTCTAGATATGGTGCTTTTCTTCCTGGTATGGGCCTGGCACTCAAGATTCAAGCTCAAGATAATTCTGAATCTTGGTTCCTTCATCTTTCCTATTGCTATACCTCTCCTTCCCAGAGAGAATGTGGTACCTGCCTTCTTGAGAAGCAAACCTGCTCTACTGTCACCTAGTTCACAAGGCTCTTTCCAAAGACCAGATCTGACTTTATCAAGTGGCCATATCAAGAGGGATAACATGGCAGTATTTATCTCACTTGTATATGCAAATCACAAACATAACTTGGATAAAATTTAGTGAATTTAATTTGGACCCACAGAAGTCAGACATTGTGAAAACAAAAAATGATTAAGAATATAACTTATTAGGGGCTGGGGATTTAGCTCACAGGCATAAGCGCCTGCCTTTCAAGCAGGCAGTCGTGAGTTCAATCCCTGGTACTGATAAAAACGAAAAAAGACAAAACAAATTTTAAAAAAAGAATATAATTTATTACAGGGAATGAGTAGTGTATAAGGCTTTAGTCACTAAACTTTGAGGTAGCCAATTTTAGAAATACATAAAAACTAGAGAAAATTTGAAAACCCCAATTTAAAAAATCATGAAATACTAAGTAAACTTTTCTAAGTAGAACCAAGACCCTAAAACAAACATCCTGACTGCCTTCCTTGTGTCTTCTTTGTAGATCCAGGGCTCTACTCCATTCAAACTCTTCATACCAACTACAAAAAAATCGCAGATCCTAAATGTAGTTCTCAGCACTTTTCACCACTATGACCAACCTGCTTCTCTCATCAGTATACCAGCCACAGAAAATTTGTCTTCCTTTGCATGAATGTACCATTCTTTTATCTGATTTTGTATTACTTTTGCCTGCCTCTCTCTCTCTCTCTCTCTCTCTCTCTCTCTCTCTCTCTCTCTCTCTCTATCTCTCTCTCTCTATCTCTCTCTATCTCTGTCTCTCTCTGTCTGTCTCTCTCTCTCCCTCTCTCTCTCTCTCTCCCCCCCTTTCCCTCTGTGTGTGTGTGTGTGTGTGTGTGTGTGTGTGTGTGTGTGTGTTGCATTCATTTTATGGACCCAGTGCAAATATTACTTCTTCTGTAAAATCTATTCCAATTCCAAATTATCACCTCTTCTGAATTTCTCACTGGATTCTGTAATTGCTGTTTTAAAGTCATCACAATGTTATCATGATCAGTTATTTCCAAGGGTATCTTATTGCAACAGGTAGATAAGGGACATTGTGTAACTACCCCCACCCAGTTACAGACATACAGCCTTATGAATATTTATCAAGTGATAGAAAACTTACCCATATTGCATAGTATTATTTCTCTGAGAAAGTGTGAAAAATCTAAATAGAATTTCAAGTTAACTTTGGAGGCAAAATTCTGTAACTGATTCACTCTTTCAACAAGTATTTCTTGAGCTCTTGCTATATTTCAGACATTGGTTTAACCACAGGAGATACAACAGTAGGCAAATCATCTGTATATCTTAGCCCCCAAGAGCTTATATTCTGGTGGTAAAGATAATAAATTAGACATAGTATAAAAATGATCATGATAAAAAGAAAAAACTCAGATTGGGAATAGAAATGTCAGAGGATATGATTGCGATTATACATCAGATGATTTGAGAAGGCTTCACTTAGATGATGCAGTACAGTAAAAGTTTAAAGGAAACAAGTGAATCAGACAAAAAAATAGTTGTGAAAGTATCATGCAAAGCAGAGGAAACAGTTATGTCAACACCCAGAAGAGGAAGATTGTGTGTTCAGGAAAGGCACTGGGACACCATAGCATGGCTAAAGTGAGAAGAGCAAAGATGACACAGACAGGAACAAAAGCCAGGTTAAATAGATCCTTGTATGTGAGCATGATAACTTTGGATTCTAATCTGAGAAGATGAAAGCCAGTAACAGTGATATCAGAAGAGCAATGTTATCTAGGGTGTATTTTCACAGTGTTTTCTGGTAGTTCTGATATGAATAGATAAGGGGCTGGGTGGCTAAAGAGGAATCAAGACTTCAGTTAGGAAGTTACTGTAATAACACAGGTAAGATCTTATGAGAGTAGTGAAAAGTGATTAATTTTCTAAAGAATTTTTCAGGACTCTCTGATATAGCAGATGATTACTGTAAGAGAAAAGCATTGAAGCCAGTTATTAAGTTTTGTTTTCCTTTTGTATCCTAGAAAATTTTTTAAAATGAAGTTATATTAACTGCAATGGAGAAAAAATGAAAAGCCAGTTTGTAGAAAGATCCAAGGCTTAGTTTTAGAGGTGTTGAATCTGTAATTTCTATTAGAGATTCAAGTGAAGACCTCAAAAAAGTAGTATACATTTGATTGAATCAGGGCAGATATTCAGGCTGGCTATATAAATTTGGATGATCTCAGCACAGAGATAGTATTGTTGCAGAACCCAGTACTGAACTGAAAGAAAGGTGTTCTGCTCCAAGTAGAAAAGCACATGTTTATTTTGCTCAGGCAGTGGAAATCTGTTCCAAATCACCAGCCCCAAGTCAGCTTTTTGACTTAGTTTATGTAGGTTTGCAAGCAAGAAATACAAAAGTTTCAGAGCATGGTTAACTTTCATTGGGTTAGGTTGGTCATTGTCTGCTACTGGGTAGAAAGTCCTTGAAACATATTTTTTAAAAAACAGGATATATGTTTAGATGTGAAAACACAGACACTGTAGCTGGAGATGATCAGCATTACCTGGGTCAGGCTATCTATCAAAAACAGCTGGGTACAACCAGTCAAGGCTAACAAGTTTAGCAGTCTAGCTACAAGTGGGCAGGATGAGCATATTTTGTCCCAATATGATATCAGGTTGCTAGTTAGTTTTAAAATTTCAAAATATCTGTCACACACACACACACACACACATACACACACACACACACGCCGCCCATTTTTAATAGGGAAGATCCTTCTTCCTCAGTTTAAACGTATTATCCATAGGGGAGTCATTTTTAATTTTGGTTCAGGCAGCTAAAAGTAAGTAGCTCAAGAATTATATTTGTGTAAAGAAGGGAAAAAAAGCAGCCTTTTGATGGGATTACCAGTCTGTCAGAGTTGTGATCCAAAGAATGAAAGCAAAAATTGAAATTAACAGGAGATAAGGAACTAGGAACTAGGCAGAATGACAGTACACTGAAGTTAAAATTTAGAAAACCAGTTCATGGTAACCAGCCCAATAGTTGCACTAACATAGAAGAGAATGAAGGTGATTTTATAAGTTATTCCAGTCCTTTGGGAATACAGCCCAGAATCCTGCAGCAAGCACCAACACAGAGAAGGGGCACTAATAACCAAACTGGGTAACAGAACATAAATCAATTAAGACAGGTACCCTGATGTACAATGTCCATTCAGTCTTCATCTGTGTGTGGACTCACCAGCCTCCAGAGTGGCAAGAGCAAGTTTTTGAGTGTATTATCTCTTCCAGGTGGTCCTTAGGGGACTGGACTCATCAGGAAATGCCTTTCAACGATTGTAGGGATGGGTTCACTTGATTTTGGAGTGATGGGCTGGATATACAGGGCTGGATCTCTGCCACTTTCACTGTGGTTGGAGTAGTTAAAATAATTAAATAGGGGCCTTTCTAAATTGAGGACAGAGGATCTTTTTTCCAGTGTTTAACCCAAATCCTATCACCTGGACTGTGGGTAACAGCAGGTGTGCCAGTGGGACTGGGTACCCTTTCTGAAATATTTTTATATATCGGGATAAGATGCTTCCTTTAACAAGTTGTCCTTGTAAAGTAATATGTCCCAACTGGCAGAGATTCCCCTTAGAGGTCCTTAATTAGAGGTGGGGATCTTCCAAGTAAGACTTCAAACTGGGTGTAGGCAGTGGGCCCCAGTGATGTCCTAACTTTCAGGACTGCCATAGGCAGCAAGTCTACTGACAGTGCCTGAGTTTCCTGATAATATTTAGTCAATATTGACTTTAAGATTTTGCTCATCCATTCAACTTTGCCATAACTCTAGAGGCTATAGGCAGTGCAGAGATTCAATTTGATCTTTAGCTCCTTGGCTAACTTCTGATTAATTTCTGCTACAAATGACAGTTCATTATCACTGTCTGTGGTCAGGGGTGCCCCATATCTAGGAATAATTTCTCTCTGTAATCCCCTTTGTACTTCAGAAGCCTTTTCAGTTTTGGTGGGGAATGCTTCTGGCCACCCAGAATAAGTGCAAATAAAAAGCCATTAAATATTTGCAGCCCCAACACAGCTTAACCTCAGTGAAATCTATTTGGAGAATTTTGAAAGGTGAAAGTCCCATGTGTTGGAGTCCAGGTGGCAGTCTAGAGCCTATTGAGGACTCAATTCTTGCACAAATTTGACATCTTCTGCTGATGGTGGCACAAAATGATGCCAATTTTGGGGTAAGCACATCTTGCCCCACTGTGGTATTAGGCTGCCAGTTAGTTTTAGACTTTGGAAAATTTCTGTCACAGCATTATATTTGAAGTCTTAAATATGGATTAGATTACCTATCTAATAACTTCATATAGAAATAAAGAAGTTCCAAGGCTAAGCCCTGGGGTACTCAAATATTTAGAAAACAGGAAAAAAGGAGAAACCATGTAGAAAAAAGACTTAGAAAAAGCACTTAGGTAGGTAGGAGGAAATCCAGGCAAGTGTGCTATCTTAAAAGCCAAGAAGAAAGAGCTTCACAGAGGAAGTGGTGATCAGCCATGTGTCAAGTGCTATTGAGATTTGAAAGGAAGATTAAGACGGAGAATAATTATTATTAAGCAACATAGAAATCAAAGATGACTTTTATAACTACATTTTCAGCAGAATAGAAAGGATAAAAACCTGATTGGGGTGTAAGTATTCAGGTAAGACTAAAAAGGAAGAAATTAAGAATTAATTCATTTTACAGTAATAGGAAGGAGGTAATAGTACTGTGGTTGAGAAGTTTACTTTCTTCCTTTTAGGATGCTAGAAAAATGAATTATTTTATATTTAAGAAATTTTCAGTAGACAAGGAAAGATGGATAATGTAGGAAAAGGGGGAGAATTGCTAGAATGATGTCTTTGAGCAAGCTTTAGGGACGACGTTTGCAAAAGCCATCTGGGAGCAGTAACATGGACAGAATTTGGACAACAGTCAGATACTGGGAATGACATAAGCAAATTACTGAGCCCAGGGTAAGAAAATAAAAGCAGGGATCAGGTCTTGGCTGAGGTTTGAAAGCAAGTCAAGAATATAAGGGTTAAACCCAAAAATCAAGAAGACAAAAGTCAGGGGAATTATGTGGTAGGTTATACTGTTAGTCAGGGATCTCAGAGAAAGTGAACCAGTACAGTGTGCAGCCGTGTATCACTCAACCATATTTCAATAAACAACAGGCTTGACATACATTGGTGATTTCCATAAGATTATACCACCTAATGATGTTGTGGATACACATCCGTATATATGTCCTGAGATGTTCCCACAACAACAAAGTCAGCTAAAGGACACATTCCCCAGACAGATTCTGCTTACAAAGGATAAATGACTGCATACTGACATAGAAGAGGAAATTTACTATTGGAACTGGTTCAAGCAATTATGGAAACCGAGAAGACCCACAACATGGCATCTAAAAGCCAAAGAATCAGGAAGCCAGGGTGTGGCCTAATCTGAAATCAAAGGGCTGAGAACCTAGGGGAGGCTATTAGTAAAAATCTGAAAGCTTGGGTTTGTAATGTCTGAAGGCAAAAGGGCTTGTCCTTGCTCCAGAAAGAGAGAAAAATTACCATTTTCTTTCCTATTTGTTCTACACAGGACTTCAGCCAGGTGGATGATTCATTTCCACACTGGGTAGGGCAGATCTTCTTTAACTCAGATTGCTGATTCTAATGCCAGTCTTTTTCTGAAATCCCTCATAGACATTCCAGGATCTAATGTTTACCAGGCATCTAATTACTCGCAGGCCCAGTCAAGGTGTCACCTAAAAGGAACCATCACAGATACTATGAAGTTAAAACAAAGAAAATGAGAGCAGGAAATACTGGCCCAATGGGTCAGCAGAGAGGCCATTTAGTCCTTCTTTTAAGAACTTGTATTTCAGTATCACATATTCCCTCCCTTTAGTTCCTAAATTTGATGGTTTTGTGATTGATTGCCTTTATCATTATTTGAACAAAGAGTTATATTTGTATACAAAAATTATTGAATGAATATATAATGTACCAAGAACTCTGAAATTCAATTATCTACTCCATAAAATCTCATCAGTGCTTCCAAAATACACAGTGGCAACCATGTAGTGATAAATTCTGAAGTGGCAGGCCATGTTCACCAAACCATTCTGTTTTCTGAGCACTCATGTTACTACCCTTTCTACCTCTGCACATCAAACTGAGATCACATGATTCTCAACTGTTAGAACTGCAAGAAAGAAACTGTGAATCTCTGAGGCCCTGGTTCCTGAAAGGCATCTGCACAGAAAGGCCTCCAACCTGCATCAGGCTCTGATGAGTACAGGAAATAAATCTGTGCTGTATTTGTCACTGACATCTATTATTTTTCCTTAGAGCATAGCCTAATACAACCCTGACAAAACAGATACCTTGACTTAACAGTGGTAACAAGTTGGCCTATAAATGCCAATCTTTTAAGTCATCCCAGGCTTCACAGATGCTTAAATAACAAGTTGCCTTAGGAGATAAAACATAATTTGATCCACAACAATTTGGTTTTCACACAGCACATCTGGTTTTTCAGAAACATATCTGTGCAAATTGAGTTTCTTCTATAATGATATTGTTTGTGCATCTAAGAAGCTGGAAACACAAGACTGATTGCAGGTTAAATAAAAAGTGCATAGGTCTCTCTTGACTCGCTCCCCCAGTTTCTGTGATAACATATGTAAACCCCCTGCAGATAATTAGATTCTAAATTCTTCCCTGTAATGATCCAGGTGGCATGAGAATGGTGCTTTTTAAAAAGCATTTTTTTCTCTATAAGGTTAAAGTATGGATTTTCTTAAAAACTTAAACTTCTAGAGAGACTCTCCACCTAAATCAGCTAAGAAAGTCAACATAGCTGATTCAGGCAATTGTGTTGCATTATAAAATACTGTCCCCAAAGAACCTTTTGTAGCCATTAGAGCCCATATATGGTCAGTTTCTGTCTGTATTGCTCCGTCTCTATTTTCTACCTTGCACTACCCCTATTAATCTGCTCAGAAATCACTTCGCTATTTTTGATGTTGGGCTATGGATTGCTGAAGTGTCTGTTAGATTTTGTTCAATAGTTTAACATTGGAGGAAGACAACAGAAATGATAGTGGAAACCTGATGAATGGGCTTACACCAGCACACCTAGTCCAGATATTGAAGAAAAGGTGCCCTGCATCATGAACTTCTTATGGAAAGTACTTTCTACTCCATTGGTAAAATGACAGCGTTTATTAACACAGAATTTATCTCCACTGGTTCTTTCATCCCTAGCAATAAGTTTCCATAACAGCATCACTGTCCCAAATATTTGTTAAAGGCTTAAGCAGTTTCAGATGTGTGCTCCTTTATTTAATTTACAGCTGTTTCTAAAAATACACTATTCAGTGTTGGATGAAACAGCTTGTGCCTCCTGTCATATTTCACATTTTTATTTTATGCTTTGGTAGATTTCATGGTGATCTCTTTCTAACCAATAAAATTTGCTTCAGGGAAGAAGGTATATTTTTCTTTAAATAGACTGCGGAAAGAACCCTGTATATCATAAAGCCTTTTCCCAGGACTACGTATTGACAGTGGGACCTACAGACCTTTAAATAATAGTTGAGCCTCTTAATTCTCACAGAGGCTATGTTCATTCTCTCATGGTCTTGGTTCACAGAAGCAATTACAGTAGAATGGGAGGAATAGCTGTATAGGCTTCAGTTTGCCGTAGGCTAAATCCTAACTGCCACTTGAGAATATAATTTTGGACAAAGTCCTTATCTCCTCTGAGCCTCGTCATTCTTACCTGTGAAACAGGACTAACAATACAGGATTATTCTGAAGAATCAATAACATACCTAAGTAGCAGTGCCTAGCATTGTCCCTGGCCCAAATTAGGCAACCAGGATACATAATTAAAATATTCAGGGCATGCACAATGCATGAGGCATGAGCTCACATGAGCTCATGAGCTACATGCAGTCTCCTAAGATGAAGTGATCTGAAGAAGATGCCAAATGTTCCAGTCATTTAAGATTTACCTAATTTATATCATTACTCTTAACACCTTACTCCAGTCCTTATGTCAGTAATATACTGCTAAGTCTTGTGGTTCAATTTGGTTTTTGCTTGTTTGTTTGTTTTTTATATCAGAGATCAAACTCACGCCCTTGTGCTTGCCAGGCAGGCACTTGTCCACTAAGCTATATCCCTAGCTTTACCTTTTTTTTTTCTAAAGTGAAAGAATGCAACTTGAGAACATAATGTTAAGTGAAATAAGGCAGACACACAAGTTTAAATGTTTCTTTCATATAAGAAACTCAATTTGTTATTGTGTTGAAAAAAAATTTTTCTTTTATTTATGCCCTTTGCATCAAAGAAGAAACAATGGATTCCATATTGGAGCTGTATTTCCTGTCTTTCTCCATCCCTCCTTTCTCATTCAGTGCTAACACAGCGCTAGAAATATGAAGCAGAGACTTGATTTGAACTCAGATGAAACTTTCTGGGATGGAGGTGAGGATAGAATTTCTCTGATCCTTTCTGAGACACCTTACCTTGAAAAACACATGTCTGGAGTATAAGGATGCCAAGTTCAGGAGCTAGAAGGCATCTCTCCTGCTCGGGGTTTCAAGGTTAAATGACAGAGCCATACTCACTCCTCCTCTATTCAGCCCCCCTTTCTAGGCTACAAAGCACTTTTCAGTGGGAAACAGGAGCCTTCATTCTAATCTGCATCACATACACAGTCACTCAACACAATTAGCACTAATAGAGTAGGAAGTGGGACATCAGTGAGTCTCGCTGCAAACAGGGTGAATAATTCATCTTTCTCCCTCTCACCATCCTTTGGCATCTAAGTGAGTAACTTTAAAACTGTTTCAACGGTAGCCACAGTATTTGTTACTTTTTTCTTGTTGCTGAGACAAAATGTCTGACACCTAAAATTAAGGAAGAAAAGGTTTATTTAGCTCATAGTTTGTGAAGGCTTTAGTCTGTACTTAGCTGGCTCCAAGGCAGAATGGCACATGGCAGAGGAGCAACAGTTCATGGTAGCAAAAGCAACAGAACAAAAAGGTAAGAGCATGAGAAACGACTCTTTTTGTCCCTTATATTGCATATAGGCTACCCACACTAGGGTGGGTGTAGCACTCACACCCATAAGCTCAGCAATGGACCATGAATCAGTCACAAAGTCTAGAAGCCTTCCTCCATGACTGCATGAGTCTTTGGGAGGACATTCAGACACAAACCATAACATCCAAAATTGGGAAATACATTTTATTTTAAAACTCAGTATTCACACACTTAGATGGCAAAGGATGGTGAGAAGGACAAAGATGAATCATTCAACATAATTCCATTGAATGGAAATGAACAGGAAAAACAAAGTATATTATATAAATTTAAGAGTTGTGGTATTATATTTTTGATAGTAACTTTAAACATCTGTCAGTTATAACCCACAATTAGGAAATACATCTTATTTTAATAGTCAATACACACACATATACAAGACAACAACTCTTAACTTTACATAATATACTTTATTTTCCTATAATATATTTAATTGCACTTTTAAATATTGGTCATGACCTACTCAATTGATTTTATGACTCACTAATGGGTCACAGTCTATAGTTTTAAAAACACTGAGCCAGGTATTTAGTAAGGAGCTACCAGCCTGGAAAAGAAGCAAATGGGGACATGCTTTAAAGTACACGGAAGACTTCCGGTTTGTTGCAATTATATGGGGAGGTCTAGGGAGATAGCATAGATGCACTTTAACTTCTTCCCAATAAATACAACTAAAACCCCTGGAAATTACATGAAAAATAAACAAAAGAAAATACCAAAAGCTTTAAGAAGGCAGACTATCTAGCAAGCTTAAGGACCAGGGAATGATATGCTGTTGAGTTCTCCAGCTTTTCTTTTTGACCCTTATGAGTTAAAGTTGGATCTGAAGAAGTCAGAAATTTGGAAATTCTACAAGAGCAGACAAAGTTGCACAAAAAAGAAGCCCACCAAACAGCAAAGCATCCTAGCCCTTCATTCAAAGCAGCGATATCAAGAGAGCTGAGTAGGAGCAGGGACTTACAATCCCAGAGGTTGGTAGTGAGTTCCTCCCTTACCTGAGAGTTCCTTCCACACCACAGTGTCAGTGGAGATATTATAAGAAGCCTGGATTTTCACCCACAACCCACAATATAGAGTCTCCTTCCTTTTCTGCTGGAGTATCAGAGGAGGTTTAGTGTTATGTCAGGCTTGCATCAGTGCCCAGAGGTTAAAAAAATAAAAGGTATTTCCATCATGGGGGCAGTAGTGATCATCTGTGGAGCAGTGACTGGAAACTTCTATTTTTCATAGTTGGGGAGATATCAGAAATGTCAAAACACTTACCCCTTCCTAGAATTAACAACGAGCTTCCTCATCAGAGAGCAATAGTTTTGAGGGGGAAACCTGAACTTCTACCCCTACCTGGCAGCAATGAATCAGAGAACTCTTCCTCTTCTTCCATAAGAGTATTATAGGGAATCAATTAAAACCAAGATTTAAATAAGATCTAGAGTTCCTAACCTTAACACTAACGTAATACTCAAAAGTCCAAGTTTAAGATCGAAAAATGTCACTCCTCTCAAGGGAGATCTCAAACTGAATAGAAAAAAAAAGGATAATTAATAGATGTCATCAGTGAAATTACAATGATAGTAGAAATATCTATCAAAGATTATACTTACGTGTTCAATTTTTATTGCAGTGCTAGGAATCCAACCTAGGGCCTCATATATTCCAGAGAAGTGCTCTACCACTGAGCCAGTATCTCCACACCGACAAAAATTTTGAAGCAGTCATTATAAAAATGTTTCAGCTGACAAATATGATCATGCCTAAAATAAATGGAAGAAAATGAAACTCCATCAAAAAATAGTACACAAAAGATAAACCCATCACGTGGGAATTTTAGAACACAGCTAAATTTACAATTTCAGCAACATAATAGATGAGGCAAAAGAAAGCCTTGATAAACTGCAAGACAAAACAGTAGCAATGACATAATCTGAATAGCCAAAAAAAAAAAAAAAAAAAAAGCCTAAAAAATAGGAGAGAAAGACTCAGGCCTCAGAACTATAGGCTGAGACTCAGACTCAGAACTATAGGCCACAACAAAAAGTCTAGTGTCTGTGTGATTAGACACCCAGAAGTTACAGACAAAGAGGATAGCACTGGAAAATATCAAGATAAAGAATGGCTTAAAACTTCATGAATTATGCAAAAGATGTAAAAATGCAGATCCAAGAGGCTAATAGCACGCTATAACTAAGATAATAAGACCTATTTATCCTAGGAATGCAAAGTTGGGTCAAAATAAAAAAAAAAAAATTAATCAGTGCTGTGCTAGCTTTTCATCACTAGGCCAAAAATTCTGAGATAATAATGAAGAAAATATTTGTTTTGGCTCATGGTTTCAAAGCTTTTAGTCCATATCACTTGGCACCATTGTTTCTGGATCTGCGGTGTGACAGAAAATCATGGTGGGAGGCATATGG
This sequence comes from Cavia porcellus, assembly GCF_034190915.1. Taxonomy (NCBI): domain Eukaryota; kingdom Metazoa; phylum Chordata; class Mammalia; order Rodentia; family Caviidae; genus Cavia; species Cavia porcellus. The sequence continues at coordinate 8,597,288 of NW_026947512.1, read as the reverse complement.
CAGATCAAAGCAGCACACACACAAAACTAGTAATATAAATAAATTTCTTCAATATAAGAAAATACTTAGAAGGTATGAAGCTAGCAAACTTACTAAGAAAAGATAAAGCTTTACCTTCAACATCAGGAATAGGATCAGGGATAACACTGCACTTACCACTCTAAATCAACACTGTCCTAAAAGCTTTGCCAGAAAAATTAGGTAAGAAGTAAAAGGCATCCAAACTAGAAAGGAAGAGAGAAGGCCATAATTTCCATATAATGCATAATCACACTTGTAGAAAATACATAATAATCTAAATGAAAACTACTAGAACGAATAAACAAATTGAACAAAATTTCAGAGTATAAGACAGCATAAAATGCCCATAATTAAATTTATTAATATAATTTATTCATGAACATTTATGAAAGCATATAAAGTTTCCAGGATACATGAGCATGCTATTATAAAAAACTGAGAAACACACTCTCCATTCTTATTTCAAGATCAACAAAGAAAAATCCATTATTTCTGTATAGCAGCCTAAGTAATCATAAAAGGAAATTTAAAAATGAACCGTATAACAGTAATAGCCAAGAAATAAACTACTTAGGAATAAATTAACCAAAGCAGTGAAATACTTGTACACTGAAAACTGAAAAACATTGCTGAAAATTTTTAACAACAATCAAAAGTCATAGAAAAACATCTCATGCTCGTATAGTAAGAGCTTTATTATTACTTAATGCAAACTTTACCAAATTTTCAATAGTTTTTTAACAGAAATGAAAAATCCTCTCCTCAGATTTTTGTGGAATTCTAGGGAACAAAAAATGTTATAAGTACTTAGACTTCTAGTTTTAAAATTTATTACACCTTCAGTGACCAAAACAGTGCAAAATTATTATAGATATTATAGATATATAAAGCAATGGAACTGAGAATCTAGAAATAAAAGTATCTATAGTCAATTTATTTTGGCAAAAACATATGAACAATACAGTAAGGAAAAGAAATCTCTTCAACAAATGGTGGTGGGACAATTTCATTTCCATATGTAAGGGGAAAAGTCTTGACATTCTATCTCATACCATATGTAAAATTTTTTATCTTCTCAAATTTTCCTTTTATTATTCTTTAACATCTGCAAAAACTTAAACAGATAAATAAACTAAATATCAGAGATAACATCATAAAACTCTTAAAGGATAAAAGAGGGGTAAATTTTCATGAATTTGGATTTGTCAATGATTCCAAAATACATTTCATTTTTTGATTATTTATCATTTTTTATGCCTAGATCTTTTTTTTAAATTTTATTTAAAAGGAAAAAGAGAAAAAACAAAACAAAACAAAGCGGTGTAAGGGTACAAGCAATATAGAACTACAAAAAAAAAAAAACAGTAAGAAATCACCAGTTAATAGATTACGTATTATCATCTTAGAGATAGTTGCTCAAATCACAGTATCAAGGCATACAAAGTGGACATTCAAACAGTGAGACTGCAAACAGTTCTGTTCAATGATCCAACCAAAAACATTAATATGGTCAGCTATTTAACACCCCTAAACACACTTGCTGTTGTATCCTTTAGATATGCCCAGATCTTGCAACCTGAACAACTACTTCTAAGATAACAATATGCAATATATTAACTAGTATTAATTTTTACTTGTTTTGAAATTCTGTATTATTTCTATTCTTTTTTCTGCTATTCATTACATTTTTTTAAAAAACTTTTTTTGTCCATTCTTCACTTGATAGGCACTTAGGTTGTTTCCAAGGTTTAGCTATTGAAAATTGTACTGCTATAAACATGGATACACATATATCGCTGTGGTATGATGCTTTTAATTCTTCTGGGAAGACACTCAGAAGGCAAATACCTAGGTCAAATATGACCTCTAATCCTAGCTTTTCAAGGACTCTTCACACTGATTTCCACAATGGTGGCAACTATCTACACTCAACTAAAAGTAAAACAAAGTTCCTTTTCCCCTGTATTCCCACCATCTGTTATTGGTTGCTTTCTTGATGATGGCCATGCTTTCTGAAATGAACATGGTAGCTCAGTGTTGTTTTAATTTGTATCTGTTGAGTGATCACTGACATAAACATTTTTTCATATATTTGTTTGTCATTTGTGTTTTTTCATCTGAGAAGTGCATATTCATCTCAGATGTCTATTTTTGGATTGGGTTTTTGAATTTGGGGGTCTGACTTTTTTCAATTCTTTGTATGTTCTAGTTCTAAGTCTTGCATCTGAGGGACAACTGGCTATAACTTTTTTCCACTCTTCAGGTTGTCTTTTCACTTTATAATTGTTTCTGTTGTGCAAAAGCCTTTTAAGAGGGTGAGATCCCATTTTAAGAAGGTGAGATCCCATTTTAAGAAGGTGAGATCCCATTTGTTGATTCTTTGTTGTATTTCCTGTGCTAGCATGGGTTTTGCTCATGAAGTCTCTGACTATACCTGTGCCTTCAAGATTTTTACCCAATTTGCCTTCCAGTGGATCTAGTGTTCCTGTTTTAATATTTAGATCTTTGATCCATTTTGACTTTAGTGCATGGTGATAGGCATGGGTTTAATCGTAGTCTTAGGCATGTGGAAAGTCAGTTTTTCCAGCACCGTTTATTAAATAGACTATCTTCCTTTCAGTGAAAATATTTGACACTTCTGTTGAGGATAAGGTGGCTGAGTATTTTGGAGGCTTTTTTGGCATCTTCTGATTTGTTCCACTTATCCTCAGACCTATTTTTTTTCAATGCCGTGCTGATTTTATCACAGTGGTTTGTAGTACAGCTTCAGGTCAGAGATTGTGATGCCTCCTGCCTTGTCTTTGTTGTCCAGAATTGTTTTTGCTGTTCTAGTTCTCTTCTGGTTCCAAATGAATTTTATGAATGTTTTCTCTAGTTCTATGAGGTATGCTAATGGTATTTTGATTGGATTGCATTATATCTATATAACAGTTTTGAGAGCATGACCATTTTTACAATGTTGGTTCTCCAATCCATGAGCAAGAGATACTTTCCAGTTTCTAATGTCTCCTTCAATTTCCATTTTCAGAGTACTGTAGTTTTCAATACATATAAATCTTCTGCTTCTCATAAAGTTTATTAAAAATAAACTTTTACAGACTCAAGAAAGTATTGTCAAATCATGTCTGACAAGAGTCCAATATCTAGAACATATAAATAACTCTTGCAATTCGACAGCAAAAAGACGGTGTAACTCAATTTCAATATGGGCAAAGAATTTGAACAAATATCTCTCTTAAAAATGCATACTAAAAGGTCAATAAACACATAAAAGGATGTTCAAAACTATTAGTCATTAAGGAAATTCAAATTAAAATCACAATATTACTTTATATCTACTGGATAACCCTAACTCTTGAAAAGTTAAAAATAACAAATGTTCACAAGAAGGCATAGAAATTGGAACTCTTGAACATTGCCTGTGAGGATGTGGAATAGTGAGAGGCCAGTACACGAAGCAGTTTGGTGGTTCCTAAAATATATACAGAATTATCACATAACTCAGTAATTCCATTCCTACGAATATATCCAAAAATACCTTAAGCAGGGACACAGATATTTGAATGACAAAGTTCATAGCAACTTTATTCATAATAGCAAAAGTGTCCCTTGTGCCCATCAACAGATAAGTCAACAAAACATGATATACACGTATGATGGAATATTACTCAGCCAAAAAAGAATAAAGTTGTATCAGCTATCACACTGATGAACTTTGAAAATATTATGCTAAGTGAACTAAGTCAGACATAAAAGGGCAAATACTGTATGACACCACATAATGACATGTTGGGTAGGTAAGTTCATAGACCGAGTTACCTTATATAGTAAAGATTGGGTAAAGGGGAGGAGAATTATTAATTAAAGGGTACATAATTTCTGTGTGAAGTAATGAATAAACTTTGGAAACAGATGGTGGTAACAGTTGCACAAAATTGTATAAACAATGCATGCCACCAAATTGTACAGTTAAATTAGTTAAAAATTATACATATATATGTATATATGCATATATATAACTATAACAAGGATTTTTTTTAATTAATGACTCATGTTGAAAAACAGTGAAACAAATTTGAAGAAAATCCCACCAGCATTACACTGGAACAAAGTGATCATTAAACAAGAATAATAACTACATTTAGTTTCACACATCAAATATAAAACTCATGACTTCCAACCAATACTAAAAAAACATTGGTCACCACTGGGCACTCTTAGTACATAATTTATTACTCTGAAGATTGGTAAACACTGGAAAAGAATTAACAAATTGTTGTGTCTTTCTTTGTAGGAACTATATCCAAGAAAATAAATACATAATACAAATTGGTCTTTCTTTGTAGAATTCCAGTTCATAGCTACAGAGGTAATGGAGTTAGATAATCCCCTTTTGGCAACCCCTAATGAGATAATGGATTGTCAATAAATGCACAGTCCATTATATAAAAGATCAATGGGGACTGTTATAATGCAGGGATCCATCTGACCTCCTGACCCCACTTATCAACCTTAACATTACTAAATATGAGGTCTCAGGCATCATCTGTTTCATAATATGATGCAACAAAAACTATGCAGCATTATTTATGAACAGTTTTCACTTTAAAAATTGAGCTTTAATCTAATCAGAGTGGAAAACGAATCAGAACTGTCTCTATCTATTTGTAGATGATATGATTGTCTACATAAAAATTCCTGAGTATTTGAAAAATTCTTTACTCCTAGAGATAAGTAGATTCAGTAACTCAGAAGATAAAAACATACAAAAATCATATTTCTATACATTAGCATTAAACACATGTAAATCAAAGTTAAGAATACACTACTATTTACAGTCATTTTAAAAACTAACAAACCATGCTAGATTTGTATCCTAGAAACTGAAAAATACTCATGAAAGAAGTCAAAAGTCTAAATATGTAGAAAGATATACTGTGTTCTTCAATTGAAAGATTAGACATGAAAAAGATGCCAATTCTTCCCAAACACAATTTTAATAAATTCCAATCAAAATGTCAGCAAAACATTTTATAGACAAATACATTATAAAACTTTTTATGGAAGGTGAAGGAACTAGAATAGGTAAAAACAATTTTGAATAAAGTAGGAGAATCATTGTACCTGATTCTAAGATTAAATATACAACTACACTAATCAAAACTGTGGTATTGAGGCAAAATCTAAGAGGCCAATGAAACATAGAATACCTAAATATGTGCCTACAAAATTCTTCCAATTTTTTTTGACAAAAAGGGCAAAAGTGATTCAATGGAGGTAAAACAGTTTTTTCAATACTGCTGGATCAACTGGACACCAGTTGACGTAAACAAAGACAATGAAAAAATTTTGATGACAATCTCACACTTTACACAAAAACAAACACAAAATAAGTTGTAAAATTAAATGTGAAATGTAAAACTATAAATTTTTTAAATAAATTTTATAAAACAACATACAAGTATCTTCCAAATCTAGGTCTAGGAAAGAGGTCTTAGACTTGATATCAGTAAATATATAAAAGGCAAAGCTGAGAAATTGAACTTCCTCAAAATTGAAAACAACCTCTCCAAAAGTCTCTGCTAAGAGAATAACAATACATGCTACATAATGTAAAAAACTACATGAAAATCACATGTCCAATATAAAGAACATATTCTATCTAAAATACAAGGGACTCTCAACTCAAAAGTACAAGAAAAAAGAATGCAATTAAATAGCACAGATATAAAGGGATGTTTCAGGAAAGAAGAAAAATAGCAAATAAGCTCATGGAAAGAGGTTCAATATCATTAAACATGACGGAAATGCATACAAAAGCCACCATGAGCTCATTACACATCTCTCAACAGAAACTAACATGAAAAATAGTATCAACACCAAAGGCTGGTGAAGATGTGGAGAAATGGGTCACTTGGAATATAAAATGATGCAGCCAGTCTGGAAGATGGCTTGGTACTTTCTTAAAATACTGAGCATGCTACTGTTATACAACCCAGAAATTGTTCTTGTGGGCATTGATCCCAGAGAAATGAAAACATACATTCATATGAAAACCTACATAAATGTTTATGATAGCTTTATTTGTAATACCCACAGCTCAAAACAACTCAGATGTCCTTCAATGGCAGAATACTTAAGCTGTGGTGCTATACCCATCCCGTGCAGTGCCACTCAGTAATAAAAGGGAACAAACCATTAATACATGCAACAGCCTGTGTGAATCTTCAGAGAATTACGTTGTATGTTTACTTATGTATTAAGTTCTGTTTTTATAGTTTTTGTTAAATTCAAATTTCAAATGAGATTTTTTTCACTTTTGTTTTATTGATCATATGCTAACTGATTTCATTTGGGTAGATTTATATGCATGTATATGCATATAATATATTTGATCACTGTCACCTCCCACTAGGCTTCTTGTCTCACACGTACTCCAGTTCGCACATTGGGGGGATCCATATCCATTCTACTATTACCTGCCAAAAATGACAAGATTACACAAACAGAGCAAACTACTGAATCGTTTTGTTGCTAGGAATGTCCTATATCTTGACTGTCAATAGTCTCAGTTAACATATTGCCCTAAAGTTCAGGAGGTGGCATTGAAAGAACTAGGTAAAGACACAAATAGATCTCTATATTAGTTTGTAAAAATGCATATGAGACTACATGTTCAATTAGTTTTCCTATCTTCAGAGTAGAATGGCAAAGAAGTAGCCCAAAAGTTCACTTCAGTTTGATGTTGCATGTAACATATAAGGAAGAAAGCAAAAACAGGATGAAGGAAGAACATAGAGAATGATAATAAATTTTGCCACCCTTTTCTACTTTACAGGATCGTTTTGAAAATCACATGAAATAGAATACATAGAAGCACTCTGAAAACTCAAAGCATCAAGCCAGCATTAGTTATTCTATTCTTTTCAGGCAAAAAGAGGGAGATCTGATGTATTACCAAAGTTAAAAATTGCTGTGTTACACTGTATTAGGATATTCTGTGGAAAAGGAACAGGAAGAGGAAACACCTGATATCGTTTTATAGCCTCTTCTGTCCTGGTACAGTACCACCACTGCCTCCTCCTCCTGCTCCTCTCCCTCCTCCTCCTCCGCAGTTCCTGAGGCTGTAATGAAGTCCTTACTCACCAAAGCTGTAAGAAAGGACCAGTCCCAGAAACAATAACAAGTAATTTTACCAAAGCTAGCAAAATGTATCTCCTCCCATTCTTAAGACCCTTTCCCAACCTTAGCCTGTTAAAAAATCATATATATACACACACATATATATATTCATCCCTGAACACTATTCTTATCCCTGAACTAATTTTATATTATATTCTCATAATAATTATATGACTTTATTTTATATTATATTCTCATCTCTAATCTAATCCCTGAACTAATATACATGAGACAGAGCAGGGAAAAGATGGAATAAAATCTGAGGATCCCCCATCCTCCAAAGACCACTGGAAATCCATACGATAAGCTCTAGTATACCACCAAGAAAGCATTTTCTTCAAGACTAACCACAAAACCAGAGAAAAAAGAAGAGAAAGTGGGGAAGGAGGAGATTTGGGAGAGAGACAGAGACAAGGAGACAGAGAAATGATTTAGGAGTACAGCAGTGTGGGAGAATTACAGATTCTTTCCGAAACCTAGCCTGAGGGACAATGGATAATCCAACACTTGCAGATGAGAAATTAATTTCCCACTCATCATAAAAACACACAGTATCTGATGCTTTGAAGTACATTTATAACCCTTTAATTTCAGAGAACTAAGCAACAGAATCACTCTGTCAAAAGAGGAAAGATGGAGGCTTTTTTTTCACATTTCTTCCAGGGTATCTGAAGTAAAATGAGGAAGAAGAAAGATGCCTTGAAACACTGAAGAGGCAGAATTGATGAAAAAGTCCGCTGTGCTTTACTGAAAAAAAGATTTGAGTTCTTCCTGAGTCCAGGACCTTGCCACACCTCTACATAACCAAGGACAGGGCATCACGCAAAAATGACCTCACTGGGCGAAGCCAGCAGACAATCAGGGGCAAGACAAATATCTCTGCCTCCTTTGGTTATGCACAATAATTATTCCAATAATACAGTTCTGTACTTATTGACCCTCATAAGTAAAGATATGACCAATCTGATCATTTTCCATTTAGAATTTCACAGGAGTACCTTACTAAAGGAAATGTAATGTGATACTTTTCTAATAAGTTATGATTTGTCAGCAAAGCACTTAATTTAACAAGTGGTCCAATGAGGACACAATAAAATACTCCGAATACATTGGACACAGCCAGTGCAACTCAGTGGAAAAACATTTGTCTCAAGGGAGAGAATTGTTCTTAATTAAGTTTAATTAAATTCAAATTTAATGTATTGCTAATATTTCAACTAAAATATGACATGAAGAAAATAACTTTTAAAATTTTGCCTAAAATCATGAAACTTATTATCAAGAACAAACCCAAATTTCCTATGTATGATAATAATAGCCTATACAATTCAACTCATAAAAGATAGCTCTGATATTAACTGAATGTAATTGTATACATATCCACATAGCACCCATATATTTTTCCCACAGGTTAGTTGTAAATGATATTTTCTTCTTAATTATAAATCTGTCATTCAATACAGTTGCATGAAGCCTCACTGTATGGCTAGTAATGTGTTGAGCAGATTTGCAAAGGTCACTATAGTATAATCAAATATGGGAGAAAAGGTACATAAATAATTACAAGATAATGAAGTATTTGGGGCTTAAAGCCAAGACAGAATCCCTGAGGAAAATAACAATTACATTATCTTGCTGGTGCAGAGGGAAGAGACCAAATATAGAATTGTGTTGTAAGGGTGGGAAAGCACTCAAAAGTAAATGGTCAGTGTTCAGGTATGCCATATAACTAGTCTCAAGTGAGAGAAGTTGAACAGGCAGGAATTCCATGAGAAACTGGATAACGCTGAACAAATTCTCAAGTGACTAGTGTAGGTGTTTGTCTGGTCTTCTGCAGCTGCATTTGATTTACATCCCCAAAACATAGGAGTAGCATTAGACTGGTTTCTTCCACGGGACTTGTTTTATTGAGTTTGATGATTCTCATGGTGAGTTTTTCACTATGATTTGCCCTGTCTGGCTTTTCCTAGCATGGTATTTATCTGAGAGTAATCGCAAGGAAATAGGTAATCACCTTGATGCAAGTCACTGTATCCAACTGCCTGGCCTTTTGCTCTTTCCTATCATTTTTGTGTTGAACACAAACACTACTGACTGAAGAAAATAAACATAGAGGTAACTGTTGAACGTGCTCTTCTCTCAAAGTATGTTTTCCTTCCTACTTCTGGTCCAAAACATGATACTAGCTCTTTTTACCTCCTCTTGTGGTATTTTCTAAGACAACTGATGCAGGCTATCAAAGATCAATTTAAAAGCAATCCACAATAGACAAGCAACAATGGGGATATCATTTGGAAACAAGGGGAGATCTAGCTCTAGCCAGAACCCCATTTAGTTTAGCATGAAGCAAGAGTAAAATCAGAGCCACCGACTAAAATTCCCAAGCCCACAATTTTCTCCTTTATTCACATTTTCTATTATGCACTTGGAGACATGCCCATGCACTGATGAACAACTGTATTCTGTGTTTTGCATTCTGCTTTGTTTGTGGAGACCTGGAGAGATTTGTGGACACAGGGATAAATTATGGGAGGGGCTGTGACTATTCTTTACTGTTCTGGATGATGAGAACTGGAAGCCCATGGACATCTAGAGAAATTATTTTCAGAAAAATGAGCACTGGTGGTGGATCATGTGATGAACTCTGGGAACAGAAATAAATTATGGTCTGAAACAGCTTGGACATTCATTATTCCTGATGGAGCTGAGCCCTCATTTGAGTTTGGAGATTGTTGTGATGTATGTACCTCCAGCAGAAAATTCCTCAAGCCTTTGTTATAAAATGAACACATGAGCTGAAGGTAAGGTATGAGCTACCCATCATCTTAAATTTAAAATTAGTTTCTTTCCTTACTCTTGTTTCTATATGTGAAATACTTTGGAAAAAGATCCTGAAAATTAACCCTTTCAGTAATACCTTAAGCCACAGGAAATTTGCATTACAGTGGATCACATTAATCTAAAAGTCCTTTCTTTCAAACCTGCAAAGCCATTTAAATGCAAAAATTTCTCATAAGAATAATTTGAAAGACCTTTATTTTAAGATTCATAACAGAAAAAATAGATTTTATTTTTTCACTGGACAAACCAATTAAAATTTAAGCATTTCATTTGGGGCCACTGCAGATATACAATGAAGTAAGTAGAAGATATCCTGTCTTGACTGTATGATAAAAATCTAGAAATCCTCCAAAGTTGACTTTTCATAAATTGTGACTTCCATCTCAGAATAAGATATTTTAAATTGTCCAAGCAGGATGCTCCAGTTTATTAGTGTAAAATAACATTGCTTTCTCCTTTTCTTTCCAGTAACAACTACCTCAAAGCATAGCAAGCGCATTACATATGACCTCATTTTATAGCTTCATGCCTACTGGGTATGGTTATAACCAAAGGCAATGGGGAAGGTGTCAAATGGCAGGTGTAGTCACTTGTACTTTTATTATTCCTACTTTGGTGGCATCTATAATATTCACCCTCTGCATCCTTGGCCTAGTGCCATACCAGGATTTGACTGACTGTTCAGTAGAAGTCAGCTAGATAGGTATATTCAACCCATCTTACGTTAGGAGATATCAAGAGGCTAATTCTAAATGAAGTCCTTAGCTTTAGGAAGCTTATTGATTTTGTTTTCTACTCTTGGGCCAAAGCTGTCATCTTGAAGCTCTAATGATATTTTAAAGTTGTGCAACTTGGTCAACAGAAGTACCACCATCAGCACCAACTGCCGTCTCTGGTAGGGAAACTAGGACATTTCCTGCCTCTGAGACTGAGTGGCTTAGGAGTCTCACTTGACCCCTACCAGTTTCTCCAACTCAGACATGCACCTTGAAAGGTTTTCTTTGAAGACAAACAGAACAATGCATAAGTGAATTCTCTGTGGGTCAGTCAAATGACAAATCTTTATTAGATAGAGAAAAGAAGATACTGGCTTTCTATATATCATCACTGTGAGAGGGCCCACTGACCTGTGTGTGATGCAATGTTTATTCTCTGCAAACAACTCTCCCTATGCTGTGTGTCCTTCCTTATCTGGGAGCACAGATGACCTGAAATGCCTGGGGCTGGCTTTATCAGTCATCTCTAGTATGACCTCCCAGAGGTTGTAAGTAATGCTTATGCGCCCATAGGGTTCCAGAGGCTCTGTGGACTCACCAGCCAAAGATGCGAGCAAACATTAAGATTTACAACCTAAGTTTATTCCAAGGAAGTTATAAAGAAATCAACTTATGAGGGTCAGTGGAACAGTAAAAGTTTTAAAGCAAAGTGCACAGGATTCGTATTTTTAGCTGTAGTATTTACATCTATGTAACTTGTACAAATTACTTAACCTGTCTTGATTTTCTTATCCAACCACTCCTGTGTTTGACAAATATATATTGAGCAAGTACTATGTAAAAAGAGCTATTCTGGGGGCTTGGAAGCAATGCACAAATTTTCCTGGTTCCTGTAGTCTACTTGGGAGAGACAATAAACAAACAAGCAAAGCATAAAGTATGTTAGGTAACAGTAAGTGTCTTGATATACAGAGGCACCTACTTAGAACTGTTATGTGGATTAAGTGTAATAATGTTTGGTCCTAAATAAGCTCCCAACATTGGTTTCACACTATTGTTATGCAGATAACAATAAGAGACAGAGAAATTACTTCTGCTTGTAACCTATTATCTCTGACAAGTTTATAATCTACAGGGGAAAGCAGGAACTCAAAGGTATTGAAAACAGCGTTTTCAATTTTACCAAAATTGTAAACTTAGGGATCTCCCAAAGGCTCCAGCAACACTGGTCCTATAACACGTCACTGACTTCACGAGTGCTCAGGAAACAAATACTGCCAATCCTTATCTTCATCCTCAAGACCATAGCCTTAGTGTTCTACCTTTTTGTGTCCCCTAGGGCTTTGTTGTTCGAAATACGGTACATAGACCATGAACGTCAACGTCATTTGAAAGGTTGTTTAAAATTCAGAAGTACAGAGCTTCTGGCAAAGAAAAAAAGTCACCTTAGCAAAGTTTATAAAGACATTAAAATTCAAAGAGCATTGCTCTAGATCTCTTTCCCTTGCATGTACAGGATAACAGGTGTTAAACAGTGAAATGATGATAATAATAAACAGCAATAACTATTATTATTTATTACTATCAATGATAACAATAGGATGTATTGGATGTGTGCCACTTGAAAGCACCATGCTAAAGATTTAACATTCTTTAGCTCCTTTAACTAGGTCTTATTCAAATGTCACTTTGTCTCTGTAACATTCAGGATTTCCCATCTCTGGATATCACCTGTTCCATCATTCACATGGGAACAGTAACTGTGTAGCATAAACTCACAGAAAATCCAGGCATCAGGGAAACCAGAAGCCTAGTAGGGCACAGGGTTCATTCAAGTAGTAACATGAGAGCTACTAGAGCTACCAGAGCAGGCCAGACACTCTGCCATGGTGAGAACAGACAAATCAGAATGGAAGGAAAAGTCATACAGGAAGAAGCTAGATGAAGCTAGTTACTAGGAATAAGTGGAGCAACCTGTCCAGGCAACCTGCCCCATTACGTTCTTGAATTCAACAGGAAGAGTCTAGGCTTTAACCCAGAAACACACACACACACACACACACACACACACACACACACACACACATACCTCCAGTCTGACTGAGAATGGGTAGGAAGAATTAAGGAGGGCACAGTCTAGGACTGACCTATATTGATTAGCAGAAACAAACAGTTCACCATGGCTGATGTGAGATTAGAAGATAGGTCTTCTTACTCTAGCCTATGTGATTCCGTTCCATTTTTTTTTATTTCCACAAGTAAGACAACTTCTTATGTGTGTTTATGCATTCTATTGCGATCTTCTAAGGCAGTAATAGTAAGGTACTGTGTGAGGCTTTGGGCTAGATGACTGGGCCATAACAAATGGAGCCAAGGTTGTGCACCCACTCAGTCACCATATAAGTCAGGCCTTGGTGGTCTGTGACAACAGTCACAATGCCTAGCATAGTTGCACTGTTGAATGACCTCAGAAGAACTGAATGAAATAGTGGCTATGTACATCACTTAATATCCCATCTTCACCACACATCCTACCCCTGAGAGCGAGTAGTACTGTTTGCACATATAAAGACCACAATATTAGATTATATTGTCTTTGAAATTAGGGAATATATATTGCTATCTAAGCAAGGCCAGTAATAGAAAATAAATGCCAGCTGGCTAAAGAGAAGGACAGGGTCATTCAGAGACTGAGTTTGGGTAAGAGTTAACTTTGCAATTTCTCCATCTAGGTTTCTTTCCAATCAAGTTTCTCAGTGTTCAAATTTTTAAAAGTTAAAGGCCAAATATATAGGATATTATATATCTCTCCTTAGATCTCAGGGGCATTTTTTCTACTGTTAATATGTGGTCACTAACCAAACTGACATGAGAAGCTTATGTATGTGTCTAAATCCTATTATTCTGTAGGCTAATTACAAGGATGGGATTGGTCTTCATATTCCATCATGTGCAATCCCACAGTGCCTGAAACAAAACAGGTGCCAAATAACTATGTAATTGGAAATTACTTTGGACTCCAACCTCTATGACCAGATTAACCCTGAAGACCAGCCGTGGTAAATCTCTGGCTATATCTCTTTTCGAGACATTGCTTCCTAGGTTACTAATATCTTCTTATAAATGTGAATGGATTTCAGCAGGTCCTAAGCTCAGAACTAAAGCTACAGCCTACTCTCACTCTGGCTGTCAATCACTTACTATCTAATATGCTTAACCTAAGTAATGTATTGATTCTGGTTGCCTGACAGTGTACTTGAGAAAGGCTAGGTGACATTTCTAAGGAGAGACAAAATACTTTCAAGTCAATTAGAAACATCAGAGGATTCAGTGCACAAGGAGGAACCTGCCGCAAAAAAAACAATCCCTGAGGATATGAATTGAAGTAAGACTTCCTTACACACAAAATCCTCCAAGAATTTCCAACATGTAAGCAGCATGGTTTCTTGCTCCATCACTCATGCCACAGTCAAGGTGTCCTGGCTTTTTCACCAGACCTATAAATCACAAAGAGGCTATGATTGTCAGAAGGACAAATGTAGAAAATACTAGCTTGCATAGAATTCTAGTCCAAGCACCTGAATTCTCAGATTTAGCAAACGGTTGTTTTGACTTTGTAAATAAAACATAATCCCTTCTATTTGCCAAGTACTCTACTTTTCAGAGAACTTTAACCTCTTCTTTAATCCTGAGATTACTCACCAAAACCCTGTAAGTGAGATTGGACCATTGTAATTATGCCCAGAAGAGAGATGAGGAAATTGGGGCCATAAGAAGATACATTGACTTGCTCGAATTCAAACAATTAGGTAATAAACAATTTTTAACTATAGATCATTCTAAGGATCTCATGTTGTTTTAAAGTTGAATGGGGTGGATAGGCCTTAGAATGATAAGATACTCACTGAGTTTTAGTTCTGGGCATGAAGCGTTGAAATAAGTGATGGAGAAAGTTCATTCATTAGTTCTTCTTGCACCACCAGAATTACAGTCAGGTGAAGTCTTGCCCTGGGACATAATAGAGCCACCAGGGACCAGGAGGCCCTAAAACAACCCAAATACCTTGGGGAAGATTAGGAATTTATGAAACCTGGTGCTTATATGATTAGACAATTAGTCTTTTAGAAAAGAGCACAAAACTATAAATTTAAAATTAGATATAAAAATATTTTCTTAGAATCAAGTTAAGTCTCAATTAATTATACATGTTTAGAATTGACAAATACCGCATATTTCAAAAAATTTAAATAACATAATACCTTTAAAAATGTATAACATAGCTCTATGTTGTTTCTTTTCCTTACAATGTTTAACACACAATCACCATTCCTATGGCAACAATTTTACAGCAGTTTCTATAAAGAAAATAGAAAGATAATCTAGTCTTTCCTCTAGCAAAAACTGATGTTTTTTTATTACTGATCATTTTAGCTTCACAATTTGTATTAGCAATGTGATGTAAACTTTTGGAATTGTTGACAAACTTGAAAAAACTTCTACAAAGTTTTCTTCATGGATAAGTTACAAGACGTAAAAGAATTTTTTTTAGACTAACTTCTCACTCAGTACATACCAAGCCTTGTTTTGTTTTGTTTTGTTTTGCTTTGCTTTGTTTCTTTGCTTTGCTTCTACTAACTAAGCAGAGAGTAATAACCAGTACCAAGCAACACAGGACTTCTTCATATGATATGACTTCCAGACCTACTGCTCTAGAGGGCAGGGAGTAGAAGACACATTCCTGGAAGCCATTCCTATAACTGGAGAAGTCATCAAAAACAAGAAGCACAGAATACTGGTAACTTCCACTAAGATATCCACCAAGCGCAGACTAAATATATCCAGCTGGTCCAAAATGTTGTGAACATCTCAGGGCTGGGGATTTAGCTCACTGGTGCAAGCGGCTGCCTGGGAAGCGCGAGGTCATGAGTTCAATCCCCAGTATCCAAAAACAAACAAACAAACAAACAAAATACTGTGAGCATCCCAAGGAAACAGAGAGGCATACTCAACGTTCAAAGAGACAAGATCCTAATTATAGAAAAAATAAAACTTGATATTCAAAAATATATAATCAGAAGAATTTATTGCTATTTATTGCTAATCAGAGCCTCGGAAGGGCTTGTGCTAGAGACAAGTTGAATATCCGCCTTTTGCTTGTTGCTTGGTTTGTCCATCAATATAAATAAAGTTCTCTACTCTCTGAGGAAATATAAAGATTTGCCTAGATATAAGATGAACTCCCAGGGATTGACTGTGTGTTCTTAGAGGCTGCGCCAGAAAATCTGACACCTGCTACACCCATCCTCAGCTGGAGATGCAGGATAAAACATAAGATCAGTCAGATACTGTGTGATGAGCAGAAAGCTCTTTGAGCTCCTAGGTGGAAGAACAATAAACACAAGTCAAACGGAAAAAATGCAAAAACAGTTGTTTTGTAGATTTCTGGGGTCTGCTGTAAAGCTGTTTCACTCTAGTACCAAAAGACTGGTCAATTAATCCCACTGCACCCTGGCATTCTAGTTTCCACGTCCTTCTAGTGCCCAGGACTGCATGCAGATCCAGATAATTGGCCCTCTCCTCTTTCCTACCAAGCCAGGCAGTCCAGTCTCGCTTTGCTCAAGCAAATCTGCTACAACCCCAGTAGCTGCTACCACTCACTGTTTCCTTAAAAGTCTTAACAAAACTCACTTAATGCTCCTGGCATGCAATCCAGCTGCAGTGGTAAAGGTTGTAGGAAGTGCATAATCACAGTTTTGTGCCTGTCCCTACAGGCTCCAGCTTCCTTAGCATGACATATGTTACCTCCTGTTGACCTTGCATGGAAGTGTTCCCCACAGTATAGGTCTCCTACTGCTGCCACAGTCATTGGCTTTCTGCTTGCATTGAGTTTTGTGTCATTTTGCACAGAATGCAGAAGAAGGAGTGGGGAAGGGAGACTGAAATGGGAAAGGGAGACAGATGTAAAGAAAAGACAGAGTCAGAGACAGGGAGAAGAGGACAAAAAGTTAAAACTGTATCACGTCCCTCAGGAAATCAGATGGAGATGTTCTTTTAACTCAGCCAAAGGAAGGAATGAGCTTGTGTTTTTTAAGGCTGCAAGCTGTTGGCAAGGAAAATAAATCTCCTAACAGCTCTGAATCTGATGGCAGCAAGGAGAAAGGACTGGGAAGAGGGAGCCCAGGTGAGTGGAGTGTTTCTGTTTTGCTTTCATTTTCCAGAGAGGGTGTGGAATGACTGGATTTTCCCTAACGGCTGTAAGAAGAATTCCTTGAATGTAGAATTTTTTTTCAGCAAAACTTTGCACTGACAGACTTCAACTCCTTTTCCTACATACACTGTAAAATAGTGAATTGAACCAAGTTTGATATTTATCAAAGTCACATGGATGAATCCTGAGTGTATTTTGGGCCTGGGAGGTCACATAGGTTCTTCCCAACGTGTCACACCCAAATAATTATTATTGTTACCAGCAGCCGCAACATCAACATTGCTTTCATACTCTTTTAGATGCGGAAAGCCTCACACATAGGCACCTAATATTTACAGCATTGCTTTCTTCCCCAAGTCTTTTACTTTATCAGACCTTAGAGAGTAACTACATGGCACCTTTTTCATGTACTTCTCTCTCTGTCACACCCACTCTCATGAAAATTTCTTCCATGTAAGTGATTATGTGAATTCTGATAGAGATCAATAAAATTTAAAATAGGAATTGCCTGAAAATCACCAGCGCTGTTTATCCAAGTGTTCAGAAACTATATGCAGATCAAATGCAAATGAACCCATGGCCCTCTTAACTAATTTGATACACCTGGATGTGGCTCTTAGGAGAAACCTAACAGAGACACCTGCAATGAACACTGAAAGAATAGTCCCCTTGGTGGTATTTCACCCTTTCTGTTTTTGCTACCAATTCTAGGCAAAGGAATTAATGAGCTAGTGCAAAATAATAACTAAGAATTAGGAAAAAATAATAATTGAATTGCATTCAAAATGTCATCATTTTGTGCTGAGAAATTACCAGAAGGCATCCAGCCACCCATCAAACCTTAAAAGGCAAAGCATACTATACATCTCTGGCAGGAACTTAAGGCAAATTAACCAGAAGTACTAACGTTTCCACATTCTACCTTTGGTGAAGGAAATAGAGGCACCTAGTTTCTGCTCCCCAGAATAGGAAAAGGGAGTGTTGACCTTCATCTCCCAGATATCTCCCAGCAGTCAGCAGGGTTGCAGAGTGCAACCGTTGAACCAAGCTGGCTTCTTGTTTAGAACTTTCTCTGATCTTGAACTGAGCGACAGGTCTGTGATGTTCCCACACTGCAATAAGAGAAAGCAAACTATTCTCCCTCTTTTTTCTGTCTAGCACTGGAGGGGCTGCTGTACTGACTTGCAACCACCTGACTCCCATAGAGAAGTTGGCCTATTAGGCTTAAGATGATTCAGGGTCAGTCAGGCTCAAATTCCCCAAAGATATGAGCTCAAGGAGGAGCAGGATGAAAAGGAAGGAAATGTGTACCGTAGGGGAGACACTTGATAAGTAGCTGGGAGAGGACTTCACAATGCTAATAAATAGCAAACCTGACTTTGTGTGTGTGTGGAATAAGTAAAGAGGAGACAGTGTCCCAGAACAGACATTTCTGAGAGAGATCTGTCACTAATGCTCTACAGGCAGCAACGTTAAGAAGATTTAGCCTTATGGGATTCATGGGGCTCCTGTCACAGTGTGTATCAGTTAAGGAGAGCAGAGTCACACAGCAGGAGATTTTGATGAAGAGATACACACAGACAGGCAGGCAGGCAGATGGATGGGTGCATGGACATACATCTGGACAGACATACAGATGGACATGTACTTGATTTTATCCAATTGTAACATCTAGCTAAAAAGCCTCTGTATAGCTGACAAGGGAACTTGAAGGCCACAGGACAAGCACTCAGGGAGATGGAAGAAGGTGAGAATAAGGAAGAATCCACAACCCATAACTGCAGTCTAAATGTCTCTTGGTTCTTGTTGCTACAGAGAGAGGGAGAGAGAGAGAGAGAGAGAGAGAGAGAAATGACCTAACAGACAAAATGGAAGGATCAGTAGAAAACAGAGCACCTCTTGGCCCGGTTGCAGCTCTGTACTGACAATGTGAATCATCAGATCGGGACCAATGTATATGGACTAAATGGATGCTGCTTCCTGTTGGCTATCCAAAGCTCCTACAACAAACTTACCTATGGTTTACCCTAAGAGAAAATACACAGGGGAGGGAATTCTGGGAAGTGCCCAAGTCTACCTGACCAAGCTCACACATTGCAAAGCCTCTCTCCTGGCAGGGATGCATTGGGCCCTGTGGCTCAGCTTAGTCATCAGGCTAAGTGACAGGGCATCATAAGCCCAGGCTCTTGTCTGGGGCCATAATAGAGCCAGAGGAAGGATGCAAAGCACAATTGAGTGAAAGTTTACAGAGTCACCCAAAGGTGCCAAGGCCCAGAGAAGACAGAGAGACCTGGCCTGACACAGTTTCCTCTCTCCTTCCTCCCCAGTGACATACACTAGCAGTGGTTGCCACCTCCTCTTAGCCTGCGTCTTGCTCATCTCATCCTTTCATCTGCCCACTGTAGAAGGGAGCTGCAGTCCTGCGGGAGGGAGCAATAGGGAGGCTCTTTTCATCCTATTTTGACTTAGTTAACCAGCATGATCACCATTAGCTGCTCTCATGGAGTGTCACTGTGAAAACAAAGGAAGATATCTGAGGTTGAATAAAGAGGAGGCAGATGTTATGCTCTCTCTCTCGCTCTCTCTCTCTCTCTCTCTCTCTCTCTCTCTGTCTCTCTCTTTCTCTCTCTCTCTCTGTCACACACACACACACACACACACACACACACACACACACACACACAGAGATTATTAAACTCCTCACTAACTGATTTAGGGCTTTTCCAGGACTGGGCAGGTGGTCTCCAATACTGAACTAGTGAATGTTTCAGACAGAATGAGTGCATCCGAAAGGGGACAGTGATGGTTAGAGGAAGATTCGCTGATTCCAGGCATTTCTCAGCAAGACAGACCTCAGGAACACCTCCCTTCTTTTTCCCTGAGAGCCCCTTGGGGGCATCAGCTATCCAGTCCTGGAGTGGTCTGTTTCCCCACAGTAGACACGCACCACAGTGCCGATGCTCAATCTAATTTACCAGATGGCATTGAAAAGTCACAGCTTCTGCTTTTCTTATCCTGACAAGGTTTTAGAAGGGTAGAAACGGAACACTTCTTCCATGTTGTTCTGGCACCAAGGGAGGCTGCATTCCAATAGGAGGGAGGGAGGGCATCGAGGCTCGCATATGTGCCTGAGCACGCATCTACACTCCGTGTGCACAGAGTTGGGGCTGCATGGGGGCGGCGTGATGTCCCACAATCTACTCTGCTGGTGTCCTTGCTGTCTGTGGTGCTGAAAAATGAGTAACTAGGGTCACAAGCAGCATGGCCACAGCATGCATCAAGTAAAAGCAAATGAAATATATAAGCACTTAAAATCAGACTTCACAGTCTCAAATATCAACAGCATCATCTTAATTGGGGCATCAGGGACATTGGGCAGCCGGGACAGAGCTGACCCCACTTTAGAGCTCTGTTTTACTTACTTGGTATCTTCGACAAGCAAGCCATGCTGCGCTGCTGCAAATTGTGAGCTGCTCTGCAAAGCTGTCCAGGAGAGTACTGAAAACGGCTACAGATGCCAGAAAACAGTAAGCTAAGGGCAAGAGAGGCTCAAAAATCAGTGACCTGTGGCCCAGGAAGAAGTGAGGCAGTGAAAGATTCATAAGACACATGCAAGAGTCCAAAGAACTGGCCTAGTCTCAACTCTGAAACTTCTTGCCAATGGCCAGAGCAGATCTTGAGCCTAGGTTTTCTCTTGTAATATCAAAATAACAATACCTATGTCATGGAGATGTTTTCCCACATAAGTAAAAGATGAAGGTATGCATAAATATTTTATAGCAGACAAAGAAAAGGTAAGGCTGATATTTGAGATTTTCCTAATAAAAATTTTTACTATTTTTACAGTCATTAGTTATTTGATCCTTTTAATTCTCTCTATGTGAAAACATTTAATTTCTAAAAAATTAAAAATCACTTTGAGAATATAAAACAGGTTAAGATTTCAATTCAGGTCATTAAGTTCAAAGTTCACCTGTTCATCTTTCCTCTATTCTGCCAATCCTTTCCACTATGATTTACCATAGTCAAAAAACACACGCACAAAAATGAGACCCTTCTCCAATCATACTTTTGTGTTCAGATCTTTAACTTTACAGGAATGTAAGGAGGTTAGGTTTGTATTCCTGAGTGTGCATGGAGGTGTAGCCTCCTGCTGTTCATGTGATCCTTCAACTGTGGGCTTTGTGTGCATCTCAAGCATACGCAGATTCTTAATTCTTTTCTTAGCCATCTAGAACCTCCTAGATCTTTTATTGGGACCAGTCTCATTTAATGGTGGATCTTCACTCTAAAATTTAGTCTTGTCTCAGGGTATCTAGCATTCTACTGCTTCCGACATCAGATAAATGCATTCCGGGTCTGGCACACTTTGAGTTGGGACCAGCAAAGTAATTATAGTCTTTGCACTTGAGTTGGCCCCAGGACAAGAAGGATTATTGTTTTTTCTTGATAATATATGTCCTTATCCACCAAACAGCAGACTCAAGGCACTGTGAGGAAAACTGATTCCTGCGCCGTCCAAAGAAGGAGGGGAATGTGGCCAGATTTTGGCATCATTAAACCAGTCAACCAGCTGCAAGACATTACCAGCTGCCATGTTAATCATTAATGAGGCAGACAGTGCCTGGTGTCTGAGTAGTGAACCAAACATTATGACTTAGGTTTTCATTTCATTTAAAATTAACTCGCTGAATGAAGAATCAGCCTCAAGCTCATGACAGGCAGAGCCGTTGGCACAAAGAAGGGACAGACAGGCCAGAAGCACAAAGGGAACATGAAGTCCCTCCCTGATCTGATCCAACTGTTTTCATGCAAACCATGTCTTCTAATTCAACTCAATCTCAAAATATTTCTGTGCTCCAAGTGGAGTCTCTATGTGTCACTGCTCCTTCTTACTGTGGCTTGTGCTGATGCCTGAATCACCTTTAGTATGTCATAAAAACAAGGAAAAGCAGGAATATAGCCCTGTTCTTTATTTGGGACATGTGTTTTTTTATTTGAGAAAGCAAATACAGTGTTTTGAACTTTTATTTATTTAAACATGCACAAAGGCAGAGTGAATAATACAATGAGCCCTGATGAATTCACCATTCTCTTTCAGTAACCATCAACATTCTACCAATCTGGTTTCAACTATCTTACCAGATTTGTGGTTCTTTATTTTTTCCCTTGAATATTTAAAGCAAAATCAATATATTATGATGTTCTACATCCCAAAAAATCACCTAATTCTAATTAATAAAAATACTACATTAACTATTTATCTATTCATATATAATTACTATGCCATTATAAACCCAACAAAAATTAGTACATGTTTATTACCATCAAATACTGAGAACATATTCAAATTTCTTTGATTGTCTTCAAAGTGTCAAATTATAATTGTCTGTCTATTCAAGATCTAAATCAGGACCCTACATTATTTTTGGTTAAAACTGAAGGTTTGATTAGATTAATATTAAGTGGAAATTATTTTTAAACAGCACTATCTGCATCTTATTGCATAATACTATGAGAAACACGATATTTGTGTCATATTTTTTAATGATGCTAAGATTGATCGGTGGGATCAATAGTATCAAAAAGGTCCTTTTGTTATAACTGTTTTCAGCAAGCATTCATCTGATAGATTGTGAATCAGCTTATGATCCATTATCTCATCAGGGGTTGTTAAATAAATCTTCTAACTCCAGATCAGCTATGAATTGAAATTATGTAAAAAAGGACCAATTATCAACCCTTTATTTCCATGAATAGCATTCCTATAGGAAAGATAAGATCATTGTTGAATTCTTTCTCATTATTTACAAACATTTAGATGTTTTAGTTACTCTGCTATTACTAGGACAAAACACAACTTAAAGAGGAAAAGTTTATTTCAGCTCACATTTGGTAAGTTTCAGTCTTTCCATGGTCAGACAGCTTCAGACAGAAGTGGTGAGGTGGAAGCCTCTGGAGGAGGAAAGCAGCCCACCTCAGGGAGTCAGGAAGCGGAGAGTGAAAGAAGCTGGAGAGGGAGATTTGCTCTTTCAAATGACACTCCTAGTGAGCTGCTGCCTCTTCTGCTCATACTCCACCTCCCAACACCAAGCCAGTTGTAGTGCTCCATAATTCACTCACCTTCCACAAACCCCACACCTCTGAGAACATGAGACTTTGGGGGGATATCCACACGTAGCCCATAATGTCAGAGTTATAAGTCAACCACAGAGATGCCCAGTAGTGACTAATGTTTTCTTTTATAATGTGATATGTATCAGTTAAGTGTGTTTTCTGCCATTTATATATATATATATATGGGATGGAAACGTACTATATCTTTTTAATAATCAATTTGTTCCTTACTAATCAATTTATCTTGAGATAAGCAAGTAAGAGTCCCTTCAGGTTGGCTTCATTGTTCTTTGACATGACCCAGTCATCACTTTTTAATATTTTTTTATCCGGGTAACACATATGGAAGGTAAATTTTGCCATTTTTGTCACTTTAAGTGCACAATTCAAAGGGATCGAATACATTCATAATATTACACGTCCATCACTTTTAACTATTTCCAAATTTTTTGGAAATAGGGCAAATGGCATCCCCTACTCACTAAATGGTACTATATTTCCTCATCCCTTCCTCCAACTTGTGGTAACTCCTGAGGTGCTTAATGTGCTATGAATGTGTCTCTTTTAGCTAGTTCACATAAATATCATATTATATTAAACCTTTGTAGCTGAAATTTACTTAGCTCATATTATCAAGGTTTACTCTATTGTAGCATATCCAGTCTACAAGGGTAATCAAACTTATGGTGATTATTGAAATTAAAGTTTTGTATTACAGTATAAATTACATAATAATAATGTCCCCACCCTTGGAACACCCTTGCCAATCATTCCTGCCGCTTCTGAGGCAGTTGTAGAAATTCACTTTCACTAGTGTCTTTCCACTGTGTGATCAAAAATATTGTGAATGCTGCTCATAAGTGCTTTCCAACAGAAAAGCAAACTCATAAAAGCATTACGGTGTGTCCTCTTCCTCCTTTTTCACTGGAGATGTAGTCAAGCAACTTCAGGCCTGAGAAGTAAACATTTTTAATCGATTCAGGCCATCAGTGGAGCAATAGCAATGCAACTAAAGACACTTGCAAAATAAAGAGCAAAGTAAAAAGTAGGTGTTAGGAAACAGAAAGACTCTGGAGATGGGAAAAAGATACGGAGATTAGGGGAACTGAAGGAGAAAAGATCTAGATGTGATATACGTATGTACCAGTTCCCTATGATAAATTTAGTTATTATACATCACAAGAACATACTAATAAAGAAGCTAATTTTAAAAGAAGAACTTCAAGAACTGATTCAAAAAGTGCCAAGAATTATGAGATATATTTGTTCAAAGTGAAGGAGAGCGTTTTGAGGGAGGATTGATGGCAATATGTTTTTCACTGTAATAAGTTTTAAAATTTAAATGTGTATACCCCATAACTTTTGTTCTTATGACAAAACAGTATTTCCTATTTACATATACCACACTTTGCCTTTTTCTTTGCTGTCCGTGGACACTGGTTATTTCTACCTGTTGCCTAAAACTGCCTTGAGCATGGTATACACGTATCTGTTTTGGTTTCTATGTTTGATCCTTCTGTATATGTATCTAGGAGTAGAACTGCTGGATCATACAGTAATTCTGTGTTTAATGTTTTGAGGACATACTAAACTTTTTCACAGCAATT
The DNA here is from genome assembly GCF_034190915.1 of Cavia porcellus. NCBI lineage: Eukaryota > Metazoa > Chordata > Mammalia > Rodentia > Caviidae > Cavia > Cavia porcellus. Next base: position 8,572,596 of record NW_026947512.1, on the reverse strand, counting down.
GAAACTTTTACCTTCTCACTAGCATTGTGAAAGGGCTCCGCCTTCTTGACAATGTGACCCATTATTCTCAGTTTTCCCGTTTTCTGGCATAACATTCAAGTCATCTTGTATTACTTATTCCAATAAACTTTAAATCAACATTTATCTAAGCATCCCTGTTTCCTCTGAGTTGTGAATAGTATTTAAAGTACCCAGGTTGTGTAGTAGGGGTGCTCAGAGGTACCGGATATTTGTGCTTCTCAGCCATTTCAATGAAAGAGATCCATAAACAGCTACGCCCTTTAAATTTTCTTTAGTTGGTTAAAGATCCTTTCAGAAACAATAGCCTAAGGGTGAAGATTCAGTCCAGGATACTGCCAGCACATTATGGCTTCAAGATAAAGACCAAGTAGGTTGTTGCTCTAAGATCTCTTGTTAAGACTTTACAAATATTTATGACAATCCCTCAAATTTTCTGAGGAAAACACAAGAAAAAGTTTTAAGTACCACAACTGGAAGCACTCAAAGTAAACACCTGTCTCAAAGAGATTTACATATGCAAAATGGAGTGAATGGCCCCTAAAATTCATTTTTAAAAATTCATAACATTTTAAAAGTAACTTCAAAATCACCACAAGTTAAAACTAAAAGATACAGTTAATGTTTAACTTAGTAAGAATTTACTACAATTATAGGTATATTACCAAGAATTACGGGATAAGTTGGCTCAAAGCCAGGGGAAGAATTTGGAGAGGGGTTGATGATATCGTGTCATTTACTATAATAAGTTTTTAAAACCTTAAGATTCAAATGATTCATTTTTTGATCATGCTTTTCTGATTAACTATTTATGGCAATTTCTGTCAAATAAAAAGAGTATAGTGTGTCCTCAGCAAACATTATTCAGCAAATCTGGCACTATGGTGATTCTGGCTCCTCCCCACAGTCAAAATGACTATGAAAGGATAATATTTTGAATCAGTTCAGAACATGGAAGCAGCCATGACAGCGTGACTAAAGATACTCATGAAAGAGAGCCTGCAGAACTGCTTCAGAAATGCCAAGAATGATGAGATAACAGTTCTTGAAACAAGGGGAGGGGGTATTTGAGGAGATTGATGTCAGTGCGTCTTTTACTTAATAATTTTTTTTAATTTTTCCACTGTTGATGGGAGTGCAGACTGTGCAACCACTGTGCAAATCAGTATAGAGATTCCCCAAAAAACTAGGATTTGAAGTTCCATTCAATCCAGCTATTCTTCTCCTGGGTATTTTCCCAGAAAAGTTGAAAATATCATGTCACAGTGATATAAGTGCACCCATGTTCATAGCTGCACAGTTCGTGATAGATAAATCTTGGAAACAACCAAAATGCACATCAATCGCAGAGTGGATGAAAATAATGCATTATTTTTATGCAATAGAATACTATTCAGCTATCAAAAAGGATGATCTTGAGGTCTTTATAGATAATGGAGGCAACTTGAGAATATCTCATTAGTGAAATAAACAAGACTCACATTAATAAACATGACATTGTCTCTCTAGTATACAAAATAATAAGAACTATTGGTTCTATCATGTTATATCTTATTGAATTTTAATATGTGTGATAGTATAAACAAATTTTCTATGGAAAATGAGATAATATAGTAAGCATTATTCATTTTCTTTTCTTTGGTTCTGAATGTCCTGTAATGCTTTCATTCTCCTGAATGGTTTTATACTATTTTGTTATGTTTGATACTATTGTATATGAAGGTATACTCAATTATTTCAAAGAAAGAGACATTATGATAGCTACTATTATATCGGGTTGTCTTGTGAAATACTTGTTGCTTAAATTGTTCTGTTCTGATCTGCTTTTTTATGTCTTCTTTTGTCTTAATCTCTTTAGAATAAAAAATATTAAAAAAAAGAAGAACTGACAGAATAGTAGGACCCAAAAAAGTATAATAGATATTGCAAAAGTGAAAGGGAAGGAAGGTGCTCTAAAGGATATAATGGTATACGTAGTGTGTAGGATAGATGATCATATTGCTAAATTGCTGTTAGATCACTGAAAAGAAGGGTTTGCACTGTCAATGTTTGAGTGTCTAGTGACTTTTTATGCTTTGATTTTGTAACTTTAACAACCATTGCTAAGATGACAATATGTAATATATCAACTAGTGGTTTTATAATGTTCATTTTTTATTCTGTATTATTCTACTTTTTTCTCTTTTTCTCTATTTTATTTTTTAAATTTTCTTTTCTTTCTTTAAATAAAAAAAAATGGAAAATAAATAAATAAATAAATAAAATTTATGTGTTCACCATATATATTTTTATCAAATTTTATAAAATATACAGAAAGAGTACATAAAACCTCCAAGGCTTCTCTAGTGATGAGTAAACAGCTGTTCATGTCTTTCCATCCAGGAAGAGAAGAGAAAAAGATGAGTCAGCAAGGGATATACCCTTCCAGGTCACCCCTTCAATGTGCTGCCTGTGACGATCTGTAACAGGTTCCCATCTCCTAACAAAACTTTCAGCTATGAATTTATTGCTTGATTGACCCAACGAAGAGTATAGTATCCCCATAACAATCTAAAAGCCCCACTCTGAACACAAAATCTACAGCTTTTGGGAACATTCTAAATCTAAATTGTAACAGGAGGGAAGTGAATTTTTGTGGTCATAAGGAAAAGTGTGATAATCCCTTCAGTAGCCCCCTCTCCTGTGTACCAAAGCTATTTCACACACAAAGTGGCAGGATCTGGGCCAGACCTGTGATTTACTTTATAGAATAGAATAGAATGCATCAGAAATTATGTTCCAAGGTTATGAGCCTTTAGACTTGCACCTTCTACTTTGTCCCTCCGGGAAATGAAACACACATACTAAAACTCAGTAATCCTGAGACTGTCATGTCAGGAGGTCCAGGGAAAGATGACCAGTCAGCCCCCAATTCTAGCAAATTGTACCAGTAAAAGTAGTGCAACTTTGCACACCAAACCTGTGAGCAAAGCAAGTATTCTGACCAGGAGACACCACAGGTAGCACAACTGCCCAGTTGAGTCCAGCCGAGATACCGAAATGAGAAAAGCATCTTATTTTTTAGAAACCCTGTTTATGACACCTCATTATGCAGCTGTGGGCAACTGGAACACCGGATGGACCCTTCATCTCTTATATTTTACTTGCTTTTTATTTCCACGATATGCACCGGTTATTTTTATAGACTCTGTTTCCTTGTGAAATTCCCCATGTACTTATAAATTCTGCACTAGATCCATTAACACATTTATCACAGTCATTTTAAAGTTTAATGTCTGATAACTTCAACATTTTGACTACATAAGAGTCTGTTTCTATTGACTTTCTTTTTTTCCCATTTTTATTTTTTTGGTCCATGTTTGTTGTACATAAAGATTACATTCCTCATGGGCTGTTGGTATATATACATGATACATTCTAATTACTTTTTCATCCCCTTCCATCTGTCTCTTGATACCCTGCTCAGTGGATCTATCTCCTACTCTGTCATCTATCTCTTATTTTGCTCTTTACTTATATTTTGTGTTTCTCATATAAGAGAATCGCATAATATTGAAGCTTGGGTGCCTGATTTTATTATGGCTTGTGTCTAGATCTCTCCCCTCCCCCCCAAAGGCGGTTGGATCTAGAGTGTGTGATGCTGAGGTATAGTGTGTGATGCTGGGATCAAGGTTAGGTGATTACTAAATTAGGTTTGGCATAGTTCTGAGTGTGGACAATGGAAAAGCTCACACTGGGTGTAAGTGCTACCACAAGGGAGGTAGCCGAGATTGAATACAAGGGACAAAAGAGGGCTACTGCTATCACTTGCTGTTTGCTGCTTGGCTGCCTTGCTATCTTCTGCCTACCACAAGCTTTCTCCTCTGTGATGCCTCTCTGCCATGCCACTCTGCCTTAGAGTCGACCAAGATGATCTGAAACTTCTACAAACTATGAATCAAAAAGACCTTTCCTCCTTTAAATGTGGGTGCCAGTTATTTTGTCTCAGAAATGAGAAAAGTAACTAAGACAAAATTATTTCACTTAACTTTATGGTCTTGAAATTTTTTCTTGAATACTTATTGCTATTGCCTTTTTACCTGTCCCATATTTACTATTCTATGCACTCTGTATAAAAGCAAATAGGACTTTAATATTTACACTGAGAAAACAGCACACCCTTCTTCTGCTAGGTCACTACACTAAGGAGATGTTTCCATTTAATCTTTATGGAATTGGCATTTGTTGAAGCTTTAATTAGATCTAGGTTACAATTATATTTAATATTTTGGTGTGGGATTAGAACAATTGCTTTTGGAGTGTGGCATGAAGAATACTCTGGAGATCTTTTTATGCTTCATATCCTAGTGATCAACTGTAGCAAAAGAAATCTCTACTTTGCAGCCTGAACACAAGCTTTCAGGTCACTGAGGTGGGACCTGTATTTTCTAGCCTCTCTTTTAAATTTTGTGCCTCAAGAGAAATCTCTTCACCCTACTTTGCTGTCCTCAATTTTTGAAGGCCGTCAGCAATGGATTGATTTAGTATAAGCATGAAATATCTAGAAGGAAGTGGCTCTATCTTTCTTGCTCCTCGCCTAGCCTTCAGGAAACACTGTCAATGCATTTGGTGAAAAGCCAGTATGGCTTAGATTTCAAAAAGTCTCCTGTCATGATACCATGCTTTGCAGGACTGTCCTTGCAGTCAAGAACCCCTGTGCATTGAGCAGGGGATTTGTTGAGCTCACCTGCCCTCTCCCAGCTGTCATGAATCCACCACATAGCATTTGGAGAATAAACCTGCCTTTCACTTAGGGAAAACCCCATGATTCTAGGTGGAATTTTTTCTCAGCTTTTCTGCCTGTCCTCATCTTTAACATGCTCTCCTAAGATCCATGAGAGAATTAGAAGATGTTACTGACGTGTTCTGTGACTAAGGACACCATCATACCAGCCCCTGTAGGTCATTAAAATTCTTGGCAAATAGCTTGGTTTCTTCTTACGCCCAACTTATGATGGATTCTCCCCTCTCCCACTGTTGTTCCAGTGATGCATACAGCCAAATGCTTCAACTTTCCTTGCAAATAACTCATTTAGGTTTCTTTGCAACGTCAGCCCTTTAATGGTTTTTGTAATTATGGTTGTATATCTTGCCCAGTTTATTCTTGGCCTTAAGGGGGTAAACTAAGAAGAAAGCTGCATCAGGAAGTGGTGGTTTTTCAATTCACTACTAACTTAGTGAGTTTCAGATCTATAAAATTCAATTTCCCCATCTGTAAAACAACTGCCACCTACCACTCTAAATGATGTCCAGATTAAATACCAAATAGTGGCAAATACTTCAAAGTGAGGAAGGAATTCAAATGCCCTTTTTAATCTGGGTGTACCACATCTAACTGTCTGCTTCTTCTCCTTCATTTTCTGTACTCTGTAGCCCTGATTTTCCTTTCATCAGCTTAAGACTGTCACCCTAGCTGAGCTCTGAACATGATGTTCCCTTTACCAACAACACTTGCTTCTTCTTTAACCACTGTACCTTGCCAACTCTTGTATAGTGCTTCTTCCCAGAACCTTTCCTGACCCCACCTTTCCTGGTAAGTGCTTCTCAATCATAATGTTCATCATTCTCTATGATGCTTGCATATTTACCTGTGTATATTCCCACTGAACTCTGCAGAGCTGGAGAAAACAGGCATGCCTTTCAAATTGCTGCATCATACTATTTAACAGAATCCTCAGAGTAGGTAAAAGAAGTATTTTTCCTAATAAATGAGTGACTAAATGGACGAATCACTACAAAGAGTGTTATTTCTCCATTTGGAAAATATTTATCATACATCTATTAGTTACATAGCATGATGCCAGATACTTTTAAAACAACAATGCATATCTATAATATAGCATAAGCTCCCACCTTCAAGAAATATATATCTAGCTAGAAAGAATGCAGAAACGTAAAAGAATAATTAAATATCACTTCAAGTATTCAATAAAATGAGATGATCATATGAAAAAGAAAATAATTTCAATAAAAAATAGGATTTAATTCTAAGAGGTACAATGTTGCTGATATGATGAAGATATAAAATCTAAGACTGAATCTTTGTTTGGCAAGTAAGAGGTTAAAAGTGAAGTTTTAGAAAGAAACTTCAGATCTGGTAATAATACAAACCAGACTGCTGGCCATTTGGAGTGAAATAGTGGAAAGCTGGGTATGTTAGAGGAGCCCACCTACTCAAGATACTTGGCTTAGAGAAAACAGAAGACCATTTTTTTTGCAGGCAATAGATCAAGTTGCAGATGGGAAGGATCCCACAGAGAAAGATTGAAGATGCCCAGTCAAAGCAAAGTTGCGGATAGAAAATCATCCAGAAACAGGAGGTAGAGACCAGTGCTGCCTATTAGGGCCAGGAGTAAGCTTAGAAAAATAAGACTCCTCCCTTTCCTCAAAGATAGGAGGAGAATGAAGGCAGAGATATTGAGAAAGCTTGTAGAAAAAACCACTCATGTATACCATAGTCTCAAAAAAGCATAAAGTAAGACCATTTTCTGAGAAATATGAGGATTGATATGCAGGAGACTAAAGGAGGATGGGAAAGGTTTAGAAGAGAGGGAAAAATTTAGAAGAGAGGACAACTGTCCTCAATTGGAGCATGATCTATACCAGATGACCCTGTAGTTAGACTGACAGAATATAGATAAATGAGGGGCACCAGACATAAAATCTTCTACTGTGATGCAGCTGATTTCTTTAGTAAAGGTTGATGAAGAACATTTATAGTGAAGACAAAGGCGTGTTAAAGTACATCCTGTGTCAGAGTTATGAGAGAAAGAAGGAAAAATAAAATCTCGGGGCATGTTGGGTTAGATCTTAGCTGATAAGAGGAAATTCTAAGCTAACAGAATATAGAGAAAAACAAAGAAACAAAAATGAGTATCAGAGGTCTCACTTGGTGCAGTTCAGTGGCCACTGTACCACATCAAAACTTGTTTAGTTTTATTCTTATCAAGCTGCTCACAATTTTAACCATTTATTCCCAGAGGATATTAAGTATATACCAGGACTTGCTATTTATAGAAAAGTTGGTAGTACCAGAAAATGGTGCCACAGTCATCTGGGTTCAAGGTCAATGTCAGAACTTTAACAAAAATAAGTTATGGAAAAATACTACCAAATCAGAATTTGGGCAAAAGGAATAAATCAAGCTGCCCTCAGCCAATGCTGATGACTGTGGGAATTCCATACTGGACTCAGGAGGACATGAGGAGAATGACCATGCTCCCAGTTCCTATGTTTTCCATAGCATTGAGATGACATGCAATACACTGACTTGACCAAAGAAGAAACCAATGCCTGGGAGGAGAGCTTCACTTCAGAACTAAAGTCATACCCTTCCACAGAGGCTGGGTGAGAAACAGCATTAGAAGATAAGTTTAAAGAAGGTGGGAGCTAAGCAGGGATGTCCTAGGATTCCCTGGGAGACCTGAACTCAGACCAGGAGGATCATGGGACATGGTGGTGTCAGGTTCATTAGGAGTAATTTCTATATGCAGTAGTCCTAAAGAAGAATAAAAAGAAGGCATACAGTTTAGGGATATGTTTGAGCTCTAGTGCTGCTGCCAAGATCCATTAGAAATCAGTGCTCTGAATCACTATAAATAAATATAAGGAGGGACCAAATAGTCATTATTAAAATTAAAGACCTCTTTGTTTTGGTAAAGGGATGTTTATGAATGGTACCTAAGGCTTATCAATATCCAGTTGACTTTGTTTCCATTGTTGTCACTGAATTTACTATCATAAACAAGGTAACATAGTGATTGCCAGCAACTGGTTTCTATCTCTGCCAATTCCTGGATTTCATGGAGAAGTCATAAACAATATTGTGACTCACTCCCAAAGAATGGGGAGCTAGACCAAAAACAAATTGCAAACACAAGCACAAAAAACAGAAATATGAAAATGCAAAGTGACAAAATGCCTCCAAAAGCTTTCAACTTTCCCAAAATTAGTAGAGGGGCTTTAAGGAGGAATAAATCATAAGCTACATAGTAGATAGGCCTGAAAGGGTACCAATGGTGCTAAAACAGTTTTATAAAGTACTTGGTGATTTGAAGAAGGGATAACTAATCACATAGTGACCATAATGAAACAGATGATCAGCCAGTCTAGAGAAGACATTGGTAAACATCAAGTGGAGCTAACAAAAGGGATGTAAAACATGAATTTCCAGAATAGAAAAGAATGGGAGCCTACAAGAAAGATTCAGACAGAAATCTGGAAGTTAAAAATATGATTGAAAGTATGGGTAGCAGAAGCTACCAATGTAAAAAACAAGTCTCAAATCTAGAGGACAGGTTTATAGTTTATGCTCATTCAATGGGAGATACTTTAAAATAACAAGAAAACATGAAAAATAGAACCAACAGTTCCTAAATGACTAAAGAAGATAAATACAAAAGCAACTGGAATTAGTGAAAAATCAGAAAACACCAAAAAAAATTTTAAAGCTGTTTACACAAATAGTAGCAAAAATCTTTCAGACTATGGAAAAAGAATTTAACACACAGGTAAGTAAAGTCTATAGAACTCCAGATAGCCATAAATAGGAAAAAACACTTTGTACCACATTATATAATTAAAATTCCTGAAATATAACATAAAAACAAAATTTTAAAGGCTTGTAGAAAATCTATTAGAATTATAACAAATTTCTCAACACAAACTTTAAAGGTAAGGAGAACGTCAAGTGTTTTATGCTCTTAAAAAAAATAACTTCCAACCCAGACTTTAATATCTTCCCTTTTTTTTGTACTGAGGATCAAACTCACGACCGTGCACTTGCCAGGTAGGTACTTACACTACTGAACTAAATCCTTGGCCCCAGATGTTATACCTTACAAAATTATCTTTCAAAATTGATAGAGAAATAAGGCATTTGCATGATAAATTAAACCTAAAGAAATATATGGCCACCAAACTAATACTCAAAAAATTCTCAAAGTTATCCTAGAAGGAGAAAATGAAGCCAACAATGCTAAAATGTTCAATACAAAGAATACATTGGATAGGGATAGCAATTCAGTTGAAAAGAAAGAAAGCAAAACAGCAACAGGAAATTAATACAATAAGAATAAGTCAATACCTATCAATTATAACTTTCAAGGTAAATAGACGCAAATCACAGAATAGATCAAGAAACAAAATCCAGTGTTATTCTGTATACAAGAAACACATTTAACAGAAAAGGAAATTCTTTTTGTGAATAATAATTTAAGGATGGAAAACAATACTCCATCCAATAGGAACTGAAAAACAAGCAGAAGTAGCTATCCTACTTTTCGATAAAATGAATTTCAAGGTGTAGCTGATCAAAAGAGGAAATCAGGGCATTGCATATTTATTAACACAACTATTCAGCAGGAAGTGATAACAATTACAAATATATATGCACCAAACCACAATGCACCCATCTTTGTTAGACACACTCTAATGAAGACATCAATAAAATTATAGTGAAGGATCTCAGTACCCCACTATCACAAATACAGAAAGATCAACTAAGCAAAAATGAAATAACAGGATTGAACCAAAACTTTTTTTAAAAAGACTTAAATAATATATAGAGTGTTCCAATAACAAAATACACATTCTTTTTGTCCACCTATTTTGGAGAAATCGGCCACATAAATAAAACATGTCTAAGCAAATGCAAAAAAAAAAAAAAAGAAATGTTACTATTCCTATTATCAGATCACTGTGTAATGAAACTAGAAATCAATAGCAACAAAAACTATGAAAACATATGGAAATTGAGCAATGCACTATTGAGTAATCAGTGGGTTACAGAGAAAATTAAGAAGAAATTAGACAATGCCTAGAATTAAATTATACTGCCAGCATAACATACCAGAACTTATGGGACACAATGAAAATAGTACTGAGGAAAGTTTATAGTGATGAATGCCCACAACAGAAAAATAGAAAAAGCCTAACCAAATAACCACAAGATATATCACAAAGTCTTAGAAAAGCAAGAATAACCCAAGTTCAAAGCTTATACAAGGAAGAAAATTATAAAGATCAGAGCAGAAATTAATTAAATGGATATATATATAATGAGTCAAAGAGTTTGTTCTTTCAAAAAAATAAACAAACCTTAACTAATCTTACCAAAAAAGGAAAAAAAGACACGAATTAATGCAATTAGAAGTGAAAAAGTTGAAATCACAATGGATATTTCCAGAGTGAAGACAACTATTAACAACTACTTCACAAATATATGCCAAACAATTGGAGAACTCAGAAGAAATGGCTAGATTCCTAGATACATATGAACTGACAAAACTGAATCAAGAAGATTTAAAAAGCTTGAACAAACAACTCAATTACAGGCAATGAAATTGAAGCAGTAATAATAATGGATGGACAGCCCAGTTCTACAAGACCTTCTGGGAAGATCTAACAATACTCCTCAAAATTCTTAATGAACTTGAGAAGAATGGAATGCTTTCAAAATTATTCTTGGAAGCTAACATTATCTTAATTTTAAAATCAGACACAGATAAAGTACATTTAAAAAAGAGAAATATAGATTCATTTCTCTAATGAACATAAATGAAAAAATCCTTAGCAAGATATTGGCAAACAGAATGTGACAAATCATCAAAAAGATCATACACCATGACCAAGTAAGCTTCATCCCAGAGATGCAAAAAAAGGTTCAACACAGTCAGATCAGTAAATGCAATTCAGCATAAACAGTAGTAAAGGCAAAAATCACATGTTCATCTCAATAGATACAGAAAAAGCCTTTGAAAAAGTCTAACATCCACCCATGATAGAAAAAAAAAAAAACCCTGAAGAAAACAGATTTTTATCTCAGCATGATAAAAGCCATTTATGGGAAACCTACTGCCAACATTGTATTAAATGAGGAAAAGATGAAAGCTTTCCCTCTAAAATCAGAAACAAGATAAAAATGTCTATTATCACCACTCTTGTTTAACATAATCCTCAAAACATTAGCTAGAGCAATTAAGCAAGAGAAAGAAATAAAATGAATACTTATAGGAAAAGATGAAATCAAAATATAAGTATTTGCAGATGGTATGATTCTTTACTTTAAAACCCAAAAGACTTCTAGAATTGATAACCAAATTCAGCAGTGTGACAGGATATAAAATAAACAGGATATAAATCTATAGTATTCCCACACACTAATAGTGGACTCACAAAAAAGCAATTAAGAAAACAATACAACTCACAATAGCATCAAAAAATTAAATATTTAGATACTAATCTAACTTAGGGAAAGACCTCTACAATGAAACTTACACTAGATTGAAAAAGAAAATCAAAGAAGACATCAGAAAAAAAAATAGTACCTGTTCTTGGATTGGCAGAATCAACGTAATCAAAATACATCCAAAATTGATATGCAGATTTAATGCAACCTCAGTCAAAATATCAACATTACTTGTCACAGAATGAGAAAAACAATCATAAAATTTATATGGAATCCTAAAAAAACCAGAATAGCAAAACCAATCCTGAATAACAAAATCAAAGCTGGTAGCATCAAAACACTAGACTTGAAGTTATACTATAGAACTACAGCAATTAAAATACCATAGTGCTGGCACAAAAGCAGCCATGTGCATCCACAGAACAGAATGTAAGAAGTAGAAACAACCCTTGGTTGATACAGCTACTTGATGTTCGACAAAGGAGGCAAAAACATACACTGGAGGAAAGCGTTAGTAAATAGTGTCAAGAAAATTGGATATTCACAAGGAGAACACTGAGTGTAACCCATATATATCACTAAAATTAAATGGAACAAAGACCTAAATGTTAAAAACAAGACATTTTATCTGCTGAATGACAAAATAGGTCCAACTCTTTTCTAGCATTTTGAAATTAAAAAAAAATTAAAACAATGATAAAGAATTTCAATACAAAGTAATAGGAGATTAACACTGGTTAATATATTGCATATTGTTATCTTCAAAGTAGTTGTGCAGATTACAAGATATAGGCATGACAAAATAAGCAATCGAACAATGAAAGCACAAACTGTTCTTTTTGATGAACTAACAGATTCATAGCATAGTTATCTATCTTGTGTGCATTATTTACACACATATTTTCCCTTCTTTCTTTTCTCCTTTCCCCATCCTAGTTGTTGTTTCATTTTACACGTTGCTTTCCCTTTCACTTTCAAAATATATACTGTACATTTGAATCTGATCTACTCTTTCAGTTTTTTACAGTAGAGAGACAATACAATATTTACATATGTGAGTCTGATTTATTTCACTTATGAGTATAGTCTCAAATTGTATCCTTTTATCTACAAAAGCCTCAAGTTTATCTTTCTTTATACTTGAGTAATACTTCATTGCATAAAAATAAATCTTTTTTATCCATCCTATGATTGATGGTCATTTTGATTATTTCCAAGATTTATCTGTTGCAAATGTTGTTGCTATAAACATGGATGCACATCTATCTCTGTGGCATGATGTTCTCAATTCTTCTGGGAAAATATCCAGAAGGTGAATAGCTGGATTGAATGGGACCCCCAACTGTAGTTTTTCATGAATCTCCACACTGATTTCCACAGTCTACACTTCCACCAACAATGGAGTTTCTTTCTCTCCATAGCCCCTCCAGCATTTATTACTGGTTGATATCTTGATGACAGCTGTTATTTCCAGAGTGAGATGGAATATCAGTGTTGTTTTAATTTGAATTTCTCAAATGACTAGTGATGTTGAGTATTTATTCAAATATTTATTTGCCATTTATATTTCCTCTGACAAGGTTGAGCACATTCAGGAAGGTATGGCCATAGATTATATTTCATCTGATAAGTGCATAATCATCTTAGATACTCATTTTTGCATTAGTTTTTTTTTAATTAGGGGTACCTGATATTTTTCAATTCTTTATATGTTCTAGATATAAGTCATTTTACAGATAGTTAGCTCAATTTTTTTCATTCTGTGGGCTTTCTCTCACTCTGCTGATGATTTATTAGATATGCAAAAACTTTTTTAATAAGATGAAACCTCAGTTGTTGATTCTTTGAAGTACTTCTCATACAGTTTGCATTTTGCTCATAAACACTTTGCCTGCCCAATGTCTTCAAGATTTCTACCTACCTTGTCTGCCAGTATATCTGGTCTTTCTGTTTTAATATTTAGATCTTTGATCCATTTTGATTTTAGTTCACTGCATGATGATAGACATGTGTAGTTTTATCCTTCAGCATATGAAAAGCCAATTTTTCCAGCATCATTTATTAAAGAGGCCATCTTTCATCCAGTGAACATGTCTGGTACCTTTGTCAAAGATAAGATAAATAAGTGCCTTTGTAGTTGTGTTTGCATCTTCTAATCTATTCCATTGATGCTCAGGTCTTTGTTTTTGTCAGTATCATGCTGATTTTACCACGTAGCTTTGTAGTATAATTTCAAGTCAGGGATTATGATGCCTCCTGACTTGCCTTTATTTTCCAGGATTGTGTTTGCTATCCTAAGTTTCTTCTGTTTCCAAATAAATTTTACAACTGTTTTCTCTATACCTGTGAGATACGCAAGTGGTATTTTGATCAGAATAGCTTTCAGTTTGCATCACAGTTTTGGGAGCATGGCCATTTTCATAATGTTGGTTCTTCCTAGCCAAGAGCAAGGAATATCTTTCCATTAATAGGTCCAACTCAAGGGTTGGATGGAAGATGGAAGATCAATAAGTAGTAAAGAGCCTCTCAGAGAGAAACAGCTCAGATGCTAGCATTTAACATCATGGAGAAGACAAGATGAAAGGAGAGGGTTTCTCATGACCCAGGAAGAAAATAAGGAGAAAAAAAAAAGAAAGAAAAGAAAAACATGGACAGAAGGCTGGAGCCAGATGTGCTCTCACTGGAGTGGTTCCCACACTATGCGAGGCACCCTGGAGTCAGATGACTCACAGTCATGCTGAAGCAGGGATTGGCTGGCCTAAGACACTTGTTGGTAGGATGCATCACAGGGGAGAATGGAGCCAGCATGGAGATCTGCACTTGCCCGTGGTGAGTGCTTGGAATTTGATCCTCCCACAGGAGGGTGACCGGCTGGACAACATATTGGAATTGGGCAGGACAGGCCTGAAACCAGAACTGCAGTGGCTTCAGTTGGCTGCTCGTGGTGCAGAGCAGATTGGTGGGAACTGCTTCGGCTAGGTCACATCCCTGGGTAGGACCCAATAGCCAGGTACAAAGTTGCCCCTGAAACTGTCCTGAACAGATTCCATCCATGTGAAGCCTCCTGGTGATTGACAAAAGAATGGAGGAACATAGCAAAAGGAGAGAAATATTCAATGAAGAATACAAAAAAAAATCTAGAAAACATGAAACAGATTCAAAGAGATTACCAGGACATTAAAAACTCTATTGAAAGCTGGCAAAATTGCCTGAAAAAAACTAAAGATAGACTATCAAAACTTGAAGCTAGGTTTACAATGTGTGATCACAAAAGGAAAGATCTCTTTAAAATAACAAGGAACCAGGAAGTAACAATACAGAGGCTAGAAAAAAACAAGAGGATTTATAACTTAAGAATAAAAAATGAGAGTGAAGAAGCAGGGGTAAACAAAAATGAAATACAAAGGCTATTCACAGAAATAATTAAGGAAAAGGAAATGATATTCAGATAAATGAGGCATACAGAACTCCAACCAGCAAAAACCAAAACATATCTACATCCAGATAAATAATAACCAAGATCCCAGAAATTCAACACAAGGACAGAATATTAAAAGCCATCAGAGAAAAGAAACAGATCACTTAAAAGGAAAACTCATCAAAATCACGACAGATTCTCGACATAAGCTATCAAATCAAGAAGAGCTTGAAGCAAAGTATCCCAAACCCTGAAATAAAATAATACCCAACCCAGATTGATGTACCCTGCAAAACTATTTCTCAAAATTAATAGAGAAACAAGATACTTCCATGACAAAGAGGAACTGGGGGAGTTCGTGACCACCAATCCAACCCTACAAAAAATACTGAAGGACACTCTAGAGAGAGAGAAAAATCACCAGGATTCCAGGAACAGTGGCAGAGAGGCCTCAATGAATGGGGCAGAAAGTGGAATGAAGGAGAAAAGCAGACAACTAATGGCAAAAACATAGCATAGCAGAAATGAGGCAGAGAAGGTTGGCTATAATCTCTGGCACAGATGGCCTTGACACACTAACAAAAAGAAACACAGGCAGAGTAGATCAGGAGACAGGGTCCATCTAGATGCTCTGTATAGGAAATATAATCCACCTGAAAGAAGATTTCTGGTCTGAAAGTAAAAGATAAGAAAATAATATGCTATGTGACAGGGAACCAGAAAGACATAGGGGCAGCTTGTCCAGCAGCTGCAGATAGGTTGGAAAGACATGACACTTTTGTGCAGCGGAGAACTACTCAGCTATAAGGAGGTAAAACTTTGAGGCTTTAGTAGGTAAAGGAATACAATTTAAGACCAAGTTCACGGGTAAAAAGGTTCAGAGCCACTTAGGTAAGTAGTGGGTTGCCCTCCTAATCTAAAAATTAAAGGAGTTAGTGGGATCCAAAATGTAAAATGCACCCTGTGAAATTGAAAGCAGAGGAACTGTCTAAAAAAGGAAGGCAGAGGACATTGTTAACAGTGCATCAGGATTTAAAATCCACATTATTCTTATCACTCTGTTTAGTTTGATTTTATTCTGTTCCAGTCTGTCTACTTGTACTAGAGCTGAGGTCATAGACAGCTATTCCAAAAATATCAGGATATATTACAGTAACCATCTTTAATTTCCTATTAACTTAATCTGAAGCCTTATATTACTTACATTGTCTTATTATGATTGATCTTATTTGAATCTGGTTTACTAGATCGCTGTCTTGTCTTTACTGATTTTACTCAAATCTGTTATGTTTCATGGTATCACGTCTGAGAGTAGAGGCAACTACTCTGAAGATGACAAGATTCACTAGGATACCCATTCTGGTTTGACTATTACCTGTGTTTGAAGTCCTATTATAATGTCTCCAATGTTTTGCTTTTATTAATATTGTTATGCATTGCTATGTTCAGTTATACTATGCCTGATGGTATAGACAATTCTATTGAAGATAATAAGAGACATCATAGTAATCATTGTAGATCACCTTGTATTGTGGTTTTAAACTTGTACTATATCCATCCTTTTGTTTAGAAGGATCCTGTTTTATTTTCTTTCTCGTTTGGTTTTATTCTTTTCAAAATAAAATTTAAAAATAGGTCCTACTCTTGAAGACATAGATATAGGCAAGGGTTTTCTGAACAGAACCCTAATTGCGTAAGAAATAATACTGAGAACAAATGGGATCATACCAAATTAAAAAGCTTTTTTACAGCAAAGGAAAACCAATAGAATGAAGCAAGAATCCAAAGAATGTGGAAATAATTTTGTCAGCTGTTCCACAGAGGACTAACAAAGTATTCAAAAAAACTAGACCCCTAAAATAAAGGCTCAATCAAAACGTGTGTAACTGAAATGAATTGACACTTCTGAGAAGTACAAATAGCCAATAAATACATGAAAGAAATCTCATCATCAATGGCCATTAAAAATTGCAAATTAAAACTATACTGAGACACCATTTTATCCCAGAAACAATGCCTATCATCAAAAACAATCTAAAAATAACAAATGATGATGAGGATATGGAGAAGAAGAAACTCTATGTACAGGATGAAATTCCCTAAGATGAATGTGATTATTATGTACATCTGTATTGTAAAAAGTACATCTATATTGTAAAAAACTCTACTACACTGTTGGTAGGAATGTAAACTTTACAACTACTATGTGGAAATTCCTCAGAAAAATAAAAGTAGCAGCCACTATGGGAATCAGTATGGAGATTTCTCAGAAGACTAGGATTGGAAGTTCCATTCAATCCAGCTATTCTCTTCCTAGTTATTTTCCCAGAAAAACTGAAAAGATCATATCACAGTGATATATGTGCACCCATGTTCATAGCAGCACAATTTGTAATAGCTAAATCTTGGAAACAACCAAAATGCCCATCAACCACAGACTGGATAAAAAAGATGCGGTATTTTTATACAGTGGAATATTACTCAGCTATAAAAAGGATGATGTTGAGGCCTTCATAGGTAAATGGAGACAACTTGAGACTATCCTCATAAATGGAATAGATAAGAATCAATTTATAAATATCACATTGTGTCTCTAGTGTAAAAAGTAGTAAGAACTGTAGGAGTAATAAAATCCAAAATGTGTAATTGCTATTGTAAAAAAGAGAGGAAAGAATACTCTAAAGGATATACCTACATGTATGTTTATGTGCGTAAGATAGATAACCATATTACTAACTTTTTGTTGGATCACTGAGCAGAACTGTTTGCAGTCTCACTGTTTGAATGTTCGCTTTGTATGCTTTAATTTTGTAACTTGAACAACTTTTTCTAACAGGACAACATATAATTTATCGATCAGTGATTTCTTACTGTTTATTTTTTAATTCTACCCTTTTTCTGTTTTTTGTCTTTAAATAAAATTTTTAAAAAAAACTAAAAGTAGAAACTTCACTTGTTCCAGCTATATTCATCATAGATATCTTCCCAGAAAAGTTAAAACCATGATATTAGGGATATGTGCATATCCATGTTTATAGCAACACAATTATAACAACTAGATTTTAGAAACAGCATAAATGTCCATCAACAGATAAATGGCTAAGGAAAACGTGATATCATAGAAAACAGAGTACAACACTGCCATTAAGAAAGAGAAGTTGAGGCTTTTTAGGTAAGGGAATACAATTTGAGAATATAATGTTTAGTAAGTCAGGCATATAAGTGCAAATATCTCATGGTTTCTCTTATTTAAAAAAATACATATATGAGAGAGCAAAATAGAATAATAATAAATAGGAAAGAGAAATAGGGAGAAATTCAAAACTTTTCCAAATTTTATATTCCAATAAAAATTCAATATATATGGGAATTTGTTTTATTTATACTACTAGTTTATCATATTTAGTTAAAAGTTCCATGCTGTTATCTGTTTCTTTTTTGTAAGAATCTTTTTTCATTTATGTTTTGTACCGAGAAACTACTTTGAAGAAAACAAGACATGCTGTAATAATTATTGTTACTCTCATGATTTGGTTGTGAAAAAAATTTTTTTCATAAAGTGAAAAAGGAAAAAGCAAAAATTCTTGTACCAGAATAGCAAATTAATTCTTGATAGAAAAGTAAGATAGAACATTTGTTATATTTGAAGGCAGGGGGTGACAGGGAGTTAAGAATGTGATACACTGCGAATCTCTGTTCTAATTGGTCAGAGAGACCATAGTACATTAACTGTTACTGTTACCAGCAGTGTCAGTTCTATAAACTTCAGAAGTACTGAACCAGCAGAACAATAGCCGGGCTCAGTACCTGATTCAGATGGTTTGGGTGAGAAATCCCAGGACAGCTGTTTGGCCAGAGCGAAACAACACAAGAGTCCTGAACGGTCCTCTAATCACAAAGTGGGGAGAAGAAAAATATTTGCAATGCCAACATCCCGAAGGAAAGATGCCCGGCTGGAAGTACACTTCACCAAGAATTCCTGAAAAGCAAGAAGTAGGTGAGGGCAGTAACAGAAAGGAAAATCAGTGAATTTTAAAAATTAGAAGAATTGGAGGGGTGGGAATCGAGACAAACACATTGATGTGATCAAGGATCCAGAATGTAGCAGCAGGCTTACAAAAATGTCTCCCAGGGAGCAGTCTAGTAGAGATAAGATTGTCTAGAGCCAAGCCAGCATCATATAAACAAGATACACTCATGCATACACGTTTACTGCCCCCAGTTCCCAAGGCCTGTGCCAACCCAGGGGAGCAAACAGGCTCAAGAGGAGTACAATGTGGAAATCAAAAGGGCACAAACAATTCTGCACCAAGATGGACTGCATAGTATTTTGGTGGACCAGGACTGTGTTCTGAGTGATTTTATGTTATTGTTTAGATTTCAGTGTTTCAGTGTCCCACAAAGCTCGTGTGTTAAAATCTTGGTCCCCAGCTGGTGGCAATATTAAAGATGATGGGAGGCAAGACCTAGCTGAAGGAAGGACCATTGGTCATTGAGTGCATGTTTTGAACGGGATGCTTTATCTTTTCTCTCTCTCTCTGTCTCTCTCTCTCTCTCTCTCTGTCTCTCTGTCTCTCTCTGTCTCTCTCTCTGTCTCTGTCTCTCTCTCTCTCTCTTTCTCTCTCTCTCTCTCTCTCTATCTCTCTCTCTATCTCTCTCACACACACATTCTTGGCTGCCAGGAGGTGATCAGGACCCTATAACATTTCTGCCTCATCACAGGCCAAAAAGCAACGGAATTGGCTATGTATTGAACTGTCTGAAACAGTGAACCATGATAGGCCCTTCTTCCTTAAACTGACTTTCTCAGGACACAACAACAAAAAGCTGACTAACACACTTTCTGATCCTAAGAAATCACAATAGAAACAGTATACAAATTGGCAGGGATGATCTTCAGTCAACAAGTGACATGTGCAGTGGATCTATGTAATTTTTGATACCAAGCGCCATTTCATTTTGTATTCATTTTGTATATTCCATTTACAAAAACTGAAGAGAGGCAGATGCCACTTCCTCCTGCACCTTGTCATCCTGGGAAATAGGCATGAGGCCCTAAACTGAGTCAGTCAGCTTCCAGAGCTTTAAATCCTGAATGGTTAAGAGCAGGGGTTGGTGGAGGACACAGGGAGGCTACCAGGACCTTGATGTTTTCACATTTTCTAAGCCTGGTCTTTATGTTCTCTTTGATTCTCTGTGCCCTTCGATGTATGCCCTTTCTGCTTAAAATTGTCAGAGACAATTTCTATTGCTTGCAATCAAAACCTCTGACTGGTGTACATAGTATAGCAGATGGTCAGAAGGATGAGAGCAAATGTAGGCTGTCAGCAAGGATATTGTTGATGCAATTGACCTTGAGACAGAGATTAGACTAGAAATCAAGAACATAGGGGAAGATATTTCTGGTTGAGGTGAGACCGGGTACTCAAAAGATAAGAAAGTTATAAGCATCAGTGGTCAGAGAAAGAGAGAGAGACCAAACATAAGTTGGTAGTGATTTTAAAAAGAATAAGAGCTGGTGACCACACTGACCTTATTGTCTAGACAAGAAAGGTAATTATATCAATAGTTACCATTATACATGATAAATATAGTCTAAAAAGTGAACTTTGTAGTAAAATTATCTACATTCAAATCTACGTACTTAAGAGTTATATAAATTCCTTGTGCCTAAGTTCCCTTATTTGTAGAATGAGATAATAATTCACACATGAAAAGCAATAATTAAAATAATGCGACAATCTAGCACTCATTCACCCCTGAATAAGCTCTTTTTATGGAAGGCATAGGGTGTTGTGTGGAAGCATGAAGGCATTCACTTAACCTTGTGTTGAAAAAGGCAGACGTTACTGGAAGAGAGTGAAACTGAAAGATGAGCAAAAACAATAGTAATAATTTCATTTACTGAGTACTTTAAATGTGCAAGGAATATTAGCTAGCTTATTCCTCACAAGAGCCCTTGAGATAAGGTATCAGAATTATCATCAGTTTATAAATGAAAGAAATGAATGTTCAGAAAAATTGAGCACAAATCTCAAAACACTTTGTAAACTAGGCAGCGAGGGGAAGAGGAGTGGTGGGGGGTGGATGGATCAGCACGTCTGAAGTGGATTTCTGGGAGTAAATTCCGGATTGGGAATCCTGTGACATCCCTCACTGCCGAGGCCCCACCTTTTTGGGGGTTATTTTTCCACCCAACACATCCTTGATTACATAACAGTAGGTATTCAGAGGACACAATTCGTTAAATCAGATTTTGTTTTCTACCCCACTTTTTAATTTTTTTTTTCATAAACAAATAGTAAATGCTGTGGTTGTTGATCTGATAAAATTAGCATGTTTTTATCAGTTCGATTCCTATCAGAGCACCCATCAAGAGCTGCTCTCAAACAACCTGCTCACTTCACTCTTATTGCTGATGGGAGTGAAGGAAACCCATGCTGAGCGCCCTCCCTTGTGTTCAAAGAGAGGCCACATTCGACCTGCACTCTAATCAAAGAAATGTGCTCCTGCCTTGCCCGATGTGAGCCCTGACTTCATTACTGAAATACGGTGTCTGCTGAGGTGGGGACTGGGGCAGCTGTTCAACATATGCCTAGCAACACTGAACGGCCCTGTTAGTCCAGGAAATGAGGGATGCTCTATCCCCACGCAGCTGAAGGGGAAATTGTAAGTAAGCATAAAGTAATTACCCACTTGGAGTCTGTCCAGGCCATGTTCAATGTAATTGAAAGCTTCTGTCCTTGATGCCAACCTTTTCCAGCTTAGGGAGGTCGGACAACTTGGAATATTTTCCCCACTCTATGCTGCAGAGACCTGTGCTGCTTTGAAGATCTGTCTGAAATTCGCCGAGGTCACCAAGGGGAGGGATTACTGCATTCTTAGCCAGAGAACATCCTGTCTCATGAGAGTTAACATCATTTCAAATGCTCTTTGGTTCATTTTAAATAGTGCTGCTTTCTCTCTTCCTGTGTATAGTAGTGAACAGACTGCCTTCCATAGGTACCATCTCATTTGAGCAGCACAACTGCTATGCGAATGAACAGTATGTGATATTATTTCTAATTCACAGACAAGGAGAAGTGGTGTTAGAAGGTAGCAGGTTGGAGAAGCATGGAGTCAGGGCCTGCTGAGTCGGGTCACCTGGAGAGCTGGTGCTCTTTAATCTTGCCCCTGTCCCCTTCTAACTGAATGGCTCCCCAGCAGCCCACACTGGGACACATCCTGGTTCTCTTTCCATTGCCTTAAAAGTCTTAAGCTATTGAAAAAACTACTTTCAAGGTCAAAGTCACATGAGTTAATGTTTTAAAGATGCACATTTAGGCTTCCTGGTCACTTGAGGATGATGAACCACTGATGCCTTCTTCAAAATCAACCCTAGAGATTATTATGCTTCTAATTTTAAAGTAAAGAAAACAGAAAAATCAAAAAGTAAACAAAAAACCACAAAAGCAAAGTGACAACAGCAAACAAGGGCATTGAAGGATTTCAAAACAAAATGATAGGAATTTTTAAATGATTGTCATATTGCATATTGTTATCCTCAAAGTAATTGCTCAGGCTACCAGATACAGGCATTGATCAAACAATATAATTTCCCTCTGAGTGGGATTCTTTCGCTTTTACTACATCTATTGTAACTTTTGAATCTTATTTACTCTTTCAGTTTCTTACACTAGCAAGACAATATGGAATTTATATATGCAAATATGATTTATTTCATTCATGAGTATGATTTCTAGTTGTATTCATTGACCTGTAAAAGCCTCAAGTTTATCATTTTTATGGCTGAATAGTATTCCATTGTATAGAAATACCACGTCATTTTATCCATTCCTCAGTTGATGGAATTATTTCCAAGATCTGGCTATTACTAACTGTGCAGCTATAAATATGGGTGCACATACATTGCTGTGGTACGATGTTTTTAATTCTTCTGGGAAGATATTCAAAAGAGGAATAGCTGGGTCAAATGGGACCTCCAATCCTAATTTTCTGAAGAATCTTCGTACTGCTTTCGACAGTGGTGAAGAGGCAGGAAAGAAATGTGTATTTTAAGGGCTTGTTGAAAGTATGTGAATCTCCCAAGGAGACTGAAAGTTGTTTTGAACCAGTGGGTTGGATGTGCATTTGCATTCTCAGCCAGAAGCCTGCGGGAGGTACCAATAAGAAGATTCACTGGGCGAAGTCCTTCACTGCTGCTCTTAGCCTTCTCCCTCACTGTTTCGGCCTTTTGCCTGAAGAAATGCACCAGCAGTCCAGACCATCGGTGCTAGCAAATGAGTACAGATGCATGCTGGGAGAGGAGATGCTGCAAGCAGGCACAGATAACCAGGCACGGTAAGGCAGCCGCCAGCAGAACACATGGCCCCACTGTGCATCAGGACACTGTACCCTCAGATAGGCAGAATCCTACACGAGGATACACAGCTTGGAGGAAAGGCAAGTGGCCATGCCTGATCCCCATTCTCCCATAAGTGAGGATGACCTGGACTCTTAGGAATGGCGGCCTGGCCTTTCAGCATCTTGACCCCCACTGACTGCTCTTCCAAACTCCCCCTTATAGGGAATCACATCTGTGAAGACTCACTCTTTCAATGCTGCTTCTGCCTGAAAAGTCTTGAAAGTAGAAATCCTGTCCCTGTATGTGGCCCAGAGGAAAGAAAGTGCAAGGAAATGATTCAAGCTGTTTTTATGGTAACTATGGCTCTGGGCTCTCTCTATGGCTAGTGCTTCTCATTTTTTTGACCACTAAATAGAGACTAAATCCTGATATTTAGCCTTCCCCAACAATGTTGGGCAGAGTAGCTAATGTCTACAGAAAAGCATGAATCTAAAAGTCTAAATAAAACCACACTTTAATAAAGACAGACAAAACTAGAGTATCATCCACTATGTGAACTAGAGTCATTTGCACAAATGGAAAAGATTATGACATCAGTATGATAACTATGCTTAAGATGATACAGGAAGTAAAGCAAGAATAAGGAGACTTAAAAAGAACCAACTAAATATTAGATGCAATAAAAATGTACAGTTAAAATGGAGAACATATTATATAAATAATAGGATGGACATGAGCTAAAGAAAAACAGTGAATTAGAAAATTAGTATCAGAAACTCTAAAGGCAGCATGAAAGAATAAAGTGACAGAAAACATAATTAGAGAAAAATTTTAAAGCTAACAGGTATGAAAAATTAAATTAGAGGCACTGGCATCTAGATCATTGGATCTCAAAAGGAAGGAATGGGCAGGCAGAAAGGAGAAAATATTTACCCAATATTATGATAAAGTTTTCACAATTTATGAATGATAGACTTTATGAAAATGAAAAACTCAAAAAAAAAAAAAAAGAAAATGAAAAACTCTCAAAAGACCATATAGGAGAAATAAAGAAATCTCCAATTTACTCATTTTGTAACAAAATTTTAAAAAGTACTAAATGCAAGAAAACACACTTAGAACACTTTCTTTCCCTTTCATTGTTACAATATCTCTTATACATTTTGGATCTTATTACTCTTTCGGTTTTTATGCTTTGATTTTGTGACTTAAGCAACTACTTCCAAGATGATAATATGAAATTTATCAATTAGTGATTTCTTACTTTTTTGAAATTCTGTATTATTTCTACCCTTTTTTCTGCTTTAATTTTTTTCTCTAAATAAAAAAAGAAGAAGAAAAGAAAATACACTTGGACTTCAAGAAAGTGGTGAAAGTTCCTCTGTGAAGTTACAAGCCATGGAGTAATACTAGAATATTCAAGGATGCTAAGAGTAAAATGATAATGGAAATTTTTTAAGAAGATAGTGCAATATATCTCTAAAGTATTGAAGAAAAAATTTTAAACCTAGTTTCATTATTATTTAGTATGAGGTTATAATAAAAACATACAATTCTTTAAATGGTTTGATATTCCAAAGTTTACACTGTATTCAAATAAGGAAAAAAAATGCATAAATACTAAGAGGGATAGTGGGCAAAGTAAAAGCAGTCAGAGACCATGGTGACACATTGTTAATTGTTAAGGTTGCTTAATCAATTTGAAGAAATTATATATATATATATATATATATATATATATATATATATATATAACTACAAACAACTATAAATACAACAGATATTCAAAAGAGACTATTACTATCTTGGAGACCTAAGAAGAAATAGAAAATATGAAGAGTTAAATTAGTGAAAGAGGTAGAGGAAATAAATAGATGAATAAACTTGTTTAAAACATGAATTAAAGACATCCTCTTCAAAAATAATAAATTGCTATGTTCAGATTGTTTTAGGGGTAAATTTTGCCAAAATTTCAAGGATTTGTCATCTCTTACATTATATAAAGTTTAAGAGGAAAGAAAAGTCAAAATTATTAGTCTAACTTCATTGGTCAAATTAATCACTTTTCCTTAAAACAAAATAAGATTAAGATAATAAATTAAAATTCCAGGTCACATCATGTAAAATATAGGTTAAAAATTCTAAATAATTATCTATGTGACTGAACTTAAATGTCTCATAATGATATAGCATTATATAGTTTTTAAAATTTATCTTTAAGATCGATGTGCAGAGGAGGGCCTGGGTGGATCTGAGGTGCCTGCATCAGCCTCTCCGTGTGTTTGGAGGACTGTGGATATCTCTGCAAGCAGGGAGGGATCGCAAGTTCCTGAGGCACCGCGGCCTGTGGTGAGTGCTCAGCACACTCTGCCCAAATCTCAGACTGTTCCAAGCCTTCCAGGCTTCCGGGTGCAGTGAAGTGGAGTAGTGGGTTTGAGGCCTCTACATCCACCTCCCCATCCCGGCTGCACTTGGACAACTACTGAGCTTCTGACGGGTGGGCGGGCCCACACTCTTCCCCAGAGCCCAGCCTGTTTCGCTGCTGCGCCTAGCCATCGGTGTGCAGAGGAGGGGCTGGGCGGATCTGGGGCGCCTGCATCAGCCTCTCCGTGTGTCTGGAGGACTGTGGATATCTTTGCAAGCAGGGAGGGATTGCAGGTTCCTGAGGCACCACAGCCTGTGGTGAGTACCCTAACCCAGCTGCGATTGGAGAGCTGGGGAGCTTCCAAGGGGCAGGTGGGCGCACAGTGTCCCTGAGGCCCAGCTTGTCTGGAACTGCAGAGTTCTGAGCAGGCAGAGGAGGGCCATTGGTTCTGCAGGCCCAGTGGCTTGGGGTAGCGTGGTGCCAGAGTCTCAGTAGCTGCAAACATAGAAGGGGATTTTCAACAGATCCTGAGGAAGCTTTCAAATAACACTTGAAACACAGAAATATAGGAAAATGACGAAACAAAAGACCAAATTACAACCTCAAACCTCCAGCCCATCTCAAGAAACCCTAGGAGCAATGTATATAGAAGAAAATATATGCCATCCGCCTCAAATATCAGACACAATAGCTACTGAAATTGACAAGCAACTCCAGGAAGCTTTAAAGAAATTCAAACTCGAAATAATCTCCCAGATAAAAGAAGAAATGATAAAAGAAATGAAAGAGATTCTGAATATATCTAAAGAAAACACAGATAAAAAATTGGAGGAATTAAACAAAAAGATAGAATCCCTAGATGAGCAATATAAGAAACAAACAGAATACATAATGCAGATGCACAGAGATATACAGGAAATAAAAAACTCCACTGAAAGTTGTAAAAACCGCCTTAGTGAAAGTGAAGATAGAATTTCAGACCTTGAATACAGGATTGCAGCTAGTGAACAGGAAAGGAAATATCTTTTAAAAATAACAAGGAATCAGGAAACAACAATTAAAACTGCAAGACGATGCAAAGAAGAATAACATAAGAATGATAGGGATTAATGAAAAAGGATACAACATAAAGGATGTTAAGAGGATATTTAGAGAAGTAATAGCTGAAAATTTCCCAAGCATGAGATCAGAAACTGACATTAGGATCAGTGAAGAACCACTGATTTTATTATTTTATTATTTAGAATCACTCTAAAATATAGAACTCCAAATAGTCATAACCAAAATAAAACTACACCCAGACATATAATAATCACCATCCCAGAAATCCAACACAAGAATAGATTATTAAAAGCTGTCAGAGAGAAAAGACAGATCACTTATAAAGGAAAACCTATCAGAATCACAGCAGACTTCTCAGCACAAACGATAAAGTCAAGAAGAGCATGGAGTGAAGTATTCCAGATCCTAAAGCAAAATGTTTTCCAACCTAGACTGATATATCCTGCAAAACTATCATTCAAAATTGATGGTGAAATACAATACTTCCATGACAAAGAACAGCTGAAGAACTTCATGAACACCAAACCAACCCTGCAAAAAATATTGAAAGACAGTTTAGATACACAAAGGAAAAAACCACTAAGCAAAGCAAATAATTAAACAGAACAGAAAGATAAAGATGCAACAGCAGAGAGATAACATTCCTACAATAAACCAGCATTTAACACTAATAACCATTAATGTAAATGGTCTCAATGCACCAATCAAAAGAAACAGATTAGCAGAATGGATCAAGAAACAAAATCCAACCATATGCTGTTTACAGGAAACCCATCTAACCCAGAAGGATACTGACAGACTGAAAGTCAAAGGATGGAAAACAATTCTTCAAGCAGCAGGAATCCAAAAAAAGGCAGGAGTAGGCATTCTGTTTGCAGACAACATGAACTTTAAACCAACAATGACCAAAAAAGACAAAGAAGGTCACTACATACTCGTAAGGGGAAAACTCCAAGAGGAAGAGATAACTATCTTAAATATATACGCACCAAACTCCAGAGCACCCAGTTATACAAAACAATTATTAACAGAAATGAAAACTCAAATTATCAGTAACACAATAGTAACAGGAGACCTTAATACACTATTGACACCAAGGGACAGATCAACCAGACAGAAAATGAGCAAAGAAATAACAGAACTGAATCACACCTGTGAACAAATGGGTTTGATAGACATATACAGAATGTTCCACCCAACAACATCAGAATACACATTCTTCTCAGCAGTACATGGATCATTCTCTAAAATAGACCATATATTAGCTCACAGAACATATTTAAACAAATGCAAAAGAGTTGAAATCATCCCTTGCATGTTATCGGATCATAGCGCTCTGAAATTAGAAATTAATGATAAAAGATACTGCAAAAATCCCGCAAACACAAGGAAACTGAATAACACACTCTTGAGTAATCAGTGGGTCACAGAAGAAATTAAACAATACCTAAAAGAAAATGAAAATGCAGATATAACTTACCAGAATCTTTGGGATGCAATGAAAGCCGTCCTGAGAGGAAAATTTATTGCACTGAGTTCCCACATCAGGAAAACAGAACGAATACAAATAAATAACTTGATGCTACACCTCAAACAGCTAGAAAAAGAAGAGCAAGTCAAGCCCAAAGCCAAAAGAAGAGAGAAAATTATAAAAATCAGAGCAGAAATCAATGCAACAGACACTAAGAAAACAATCCAAAGAATCAACGAATCAAAGAGTTGGTTCTTTGAAAGAATAAATAAAATCGATAAGCCCCTAGCCAACCTTATTTTAAAAAGGGAAGAAACAGCTCAAATTCATGCAATAAGAAATGAAAAAGGTGAAATCACTACAGACCCAATAGAAATACAGAAGATCATCAACACCTATTTCGAAAACCTCTACTCTCAAAAGTTTGATAACACAGAAGAAATAGACAGATTCTTAGAAGCATATGAAGTACCAAAGCTAGATCAAGAGGATGTAAAACTGTTGAATAACCCAATCTCTGTTAATGAAACTGAAAATGTAATTAAGTCCTTACCCACCAAGAAGAGCCCAGGCCCAGATGGATTCACTGCAGAATTCTACAAGAAATACAAAGAAGACCTAATGCCGATACTTCTCAAACTATTCAATGAAATTGAAAGGGAAGCAATCCTTCCTAAGTCATTCCTGGAAGCAAATATTACTCTAGTACCAAAACCTGAGAAAGACCCAACTAAAAAAGAGAACTATAGACCGATCTCCCTAATGAACACAGATGCAAAAATCCTCAATAAAATATTGGCAAATAGGATCCAGCAAATCATCAAGAAGATTATACACCATGACCAAGTGGGATTCATCCCAGGAATGCAAGGATGGTTCAACATACGCAAATCAATAAATGTAATCCACCATATGAATAAAGCCAAAAATAAGAATCACATGATCATTTCTATAGATGCAGAAAAAGCCTTCGATAAGGTCCAACATTTATTCATGATAAGAACTTTACAGAAAATTGGAATAGATGGTCTTTACCTTAATATAATAAAGGCCATTTATGACAAACCAACAGCCAGCATCATATTAAATGGCCAAAAATTGAAAGCCTTTACTTTAAAATCAGGCACAAGACAAGGATGTCCTTTAGCACCACTCCTATTTAATATAGTACTGGAAGTACTAGCCAGAGCAATTAGGCAAGAAAGAGAAATAAAAGAGGTAAAGATAGGAAAAGAAGAAGTTAAATTATCATTGTTTGCAGATGGCATGATACTCTACATAGAAGACCCCCTAAACTCCATTGAAAGACTCTTAGATACAATAAATAAATTCAGTAATGTGGCTGGATACAAAATCAATACTCAGAAATCAATAGCATTCCTATACACGAACAACGAAATCACAGAGAGGGAAATAAGAGAAACCACACTCTTCACATTAGCAAGCAAAAAAATGAAATATTTAGGAATTACTCTTATGAAAGAAGTGAAAGACTTATACAGTGAAAATTATAATGCACTGAAAAAGGAAATTGAGGATGATCTCAGAAAATGGAAAGACATCTCTTGCTCATGGATAGGAAGAACAAACATTGTGAAGATGGCCATTCTCCCAAAACTGTTATACAGATTCAATGCAATCCCAATAGAAATACTATCAACATACCTTATAGATCTAGAGAAATCACTCCTAAATTTCATCTGGAACCAGAAGAGTCCTAGAATCACAAAGGCAATTCTAAGCAGCAAAGACAAAGCAGGAGACATCACAATCCCTGACTTGAAGTTATACTACAAAGCAACAGTAGTAAAATCAACGTGGTATTGGAATCAAAACAGAGCTGAAGATCAATGGAATAGATTAGAAGATACAACCACAACTACAAACACACTCAACCACCTTATCTTTGATAAAGGAGCCAAGCAGGCTCACTGGAAGAACGCCAGTCTCTTTAATAAATGGTGCTGGAAAAACTGGCTCTCCATTTGCCGAAAACTAAAGCTAGACCCATGTCTATCACCATGTACTAAATTAAAATCTAAATGGGTCAAAGATCTGAATATTAAAACAGAAACACTAAATCTATTGGAAGACAAATTGGGTAGAAACCTTGGAGACATAGGAGTATGTAGAGAATTCATGAACAGGACTCAAACCGCACAGGAAATACTTCCCAGAATCAATAACTGGGACCACTTCTTATTAAAAAGTTTCTGCATGTCAAAAGAAATCTCCAGCATAGTGAAAAGAAAGCCCACAAACTGGGAAAAGATTTTAGTGAACTCTCTCTCAGACAAGGGACTCTTGTCTAAAACATATAAAGAATTAAAAAAACTCAGACCTCCAAAATTCAAAGATCCAATCCGAAAATGGGCATCTGAGATTAATACACAATTCTCAGATGAAGAAATGCAAATGGCAAATACATACATGAAAAAATGTTCATCATCATTGGTCATTAGAGAAATGCAAATTAAAACCACACTGAGATACCATCTCACTCCTGAAAGAATGGCCAGGATCAAGAAAACCAACAACAACAAATGCTGGAGAGGCTGTGGGGAAAAAGGAACTCTCCTGCACTGTTGGTGGGAGTGTAGACTGGTACAGCCTTTGTGGAGGTCTGTCTGGAGATTTCTCAAAAAGTTGGGATTGGAAATCCCATTTATTCCAGCTATTACACTTCTAGGCATATTCCCAGAAGAACTGAAAGCATCATACCACTGTGATATATGTGCACCTATGTTTATAGCAGCACAATTTGTAATCGCCAGATCTTGGAAACAACCCAAGTGTCCATCAACTGAGGAATGGATAAAAAAGTTGTGGTATTTCTATACAATAGAGTATTATTCAGCTATAAAGAAGGATCACATTGAGATATTTATCAATAAATGGGCGCAGCTTGAGACCATACTCATAAGTGAAATAAATCAATCTCGCAT
This sequence comes from Cavia porcellus, assembly GCF_034190915.1. NCBI lineage: Eukaryota > Metazoa > Chordata > Mammalia > Rodentia > Caviidae > Cavia > Cavia porcellus. The sequence continues at coordinate 8,541,746 of NW_026947512.1, read as the reverse complement.
GTATGAATACCGAATAGTTTCCCTAATATAAGTAATGATTCAAATATATAAAAATATGTGGTAATCATGATTCCCCATTATGTGGCCTTGAAGCCTTATGAAGTTTTCAGTTATTAATTGGAAAGGCTTTATTCTGGGCTTCTTGATATGGAAATATTTGAAGCTATAGTATATGAAGTTTTATCCAAATATTTCAAGGAAAAAGACAGACACTATGGTAACTACTATTAAGTTGGGTTATTTGGTGGTGAACACTAGATTGCTGAAACAGTCATGCTTTGACCTGTATTGTTATATTGTTATGTCCTGTTTTATCTCAATCTCTCCCTTATTCTTTAAAAAAATTATTTAGTTATTTCTTATGTTTGTTTTAATTAAGGGGAAAAATTTAAAAAATTAGCAAGATATATAATAGTAACTCTTTTTGATTTCCTATTAACTTGTTTTGAAGTCCTGTAATACTCCCATGATCTTGTTTTGACTGATTAGACTCTGTTCCATTCTGTATGATAGTATCAAGTTTGAGGGTATAGGCAACTACTTTGAAGGCAATAAGATTCACTAAGATGCCCATTCTGGTTTAACTATTGTCTCCTTTGGAAGTCCTGTAATGTTTACAATGCCTAAGTTTTATTGTTCTTGTTCTCTACTGTTTTGTCCAACTTTATAATATCTAATGAGATAGACAATTCTTTTTAAGGAAACAAGAGACATCGTTGATAACCATTGTTGATAACCTTGTACTCTGTTCTACATCATGTGCTATGTCTATCCTTGGTTTTGACTGACAGCTTTGTTTTGCCATATTTGACTTTATTCTCTCCCTCCCAAAAAGTAATAAGAACTAAGAAGTAATAAAATCCAAAATGTGTAAATTTTGTTGTAAAAAAGAGAGGGGGAAAAAAAAAGAGCTCTAATGGATATAACAGCAAGTGTGTTTAGGGGTGTTAAATAGCTGACTATATTAATGTTTTTGGATCATTGAACACAGCTGTTTGCAGTCTCTCTGTTTGAATGTCCACTTTGTATTCTTTGATACTGTGATTTGAGCAACTATTTCTAAGATGATAATATGTAATCTATTAACAGATGATTTCTTACTGTTTTTTTTTGTAGTTCTGTATTATGTGTACCCTTACACCGCTTTGTTTTGTGTTTTTCTCTTTTTCCTTTTAAATAAAATTTTTTAAAAATTTATCTTTAAAATAAATATACTGAAATATTTGCTAAAATGATAAAATATCTGGAATTTGCTTCAAATGATGAGCATGGAAAATATGAAGGAAAACTAAGTGCAATTAAATGGACTATGAGTTGATCATTGTTAAAGTTGGATGGTGGATACATTGGAAATGATTTTATGCTATTCTCTGCAATTTTTTATTTTAAATTTCACATAAGAAAAAATATTTCATGTAGGCTGTTCCAGCATAAAAATAGAAGTTTTAAAATCAGATAAATCTACAAAGTGAAATTTATAATGTATTATAAATGTATTTATAATGTATTATACTTAATGGTAAAAAATTATTTTCTCAGTACAAAAATAATACCACACAACATTCAATGTCTAGTTCATACTAATATTTTTAAAGCATTCTTACCAAATCAAGATTATACTTAACTTCCTTCACTTTTGTAAGATAAATCTATAAAATCTACAGTAGTCATTATAGTTAATAGAGAATGTTAGGTGTTTTCCTTACAAAATTGGAAACAAGAAAAATAAATCATCAACAGCACTACTTCTGTTTCATATGGTACTAGAAATCTTGTCTAAAAGAAAAAAGAAAAATAATAAGAGAATTAAGGATTTCCAATAAAGAAACAAAACTGTCATTAATTACACAGAATTTAAAAAGAGAATTCAGTTCACTAGGAGAATACATGAAACATTTTTAAAAAGCAACAAGATTCTAATATCATAAAGACATCTATTGCAACTCAAATTAATCTATAAATGGTACAATCTTTTTCAAAATACTAGCTGGAATTTGAAAGAACTCCAAAGTTGAAATTTTATATGGAAAACTAAAGATCCACAAATATTTAAGTGAACCTTGAAAAGAAGTTTCAAAGATAGAAATATGAGGTTGTTCTATCAGGCATTAAACACAAATTTTAAAAAGAACTTGACAAAGGTAAAATGTAAAGAAACTTCTAAAGTGATGATGTGTTCTGTGTGTTGAACAGTGTTACATTACGTGGATGGATGGATTTATTAACATGTAAAATTAACATTTTAGCATTTCATTATATCTAAAATTTACATTAAAAGAGAAACTAAATAAATATTGAGCTCATGCCAATATTATTCAGATTGATATATATGGGGGAATGGCTCTTTCCTTCATTTTACTTTGAAATAGATAGATGTAAGCACTATATATTAAAACACAAAAAGTAAAATGCTTATGGTGGGAAAAAAATAGTAATGAATCCATAGAAATGATGACAAGGTGATACTGGAACTAGAACAAAATAGCAATGAGATGGTACTGCTCTACTGAGAACACTGAGAATTTAAAGAAAGCACATGTGTATATGAGAACTTCGTGCAGGGTAAAAATGACCCAAAAATTAACTTGAAAAGAGAGACATTTGGTAAACAGGGGCTGGGGAATCTGGGTCACTACATGCAAGAAAATAATACCCACCTGGATACCTACATACTACCTGCCTGGATACCCACCTAATACCTAATACAAAACTGGAAAGTGACAAGACTAAAGTTCTAAATATAAAAGGTGTCTTAATAAAAAATAATTGTAGGAAAATATCTATGTGGCCCATGTATGAATAACTACTTGAACAAAACTTCCAAAATACAAGCACAAATTCTAAAACTAAAAAAAAAGTTTACAGTAAATTTAAATATTTTCTGTTCTACAAATAGGTAAATGATAAGAACATACAATTCACAGAAGAGTAAACCCAAATAGCTATGAAATACGTGAAGAAATGCTCAAATTAATTGTAATCACAAGACTGTAAATTAAAGCAACAATAAGATGTCACTTCACATCAGTTACTGTGACAAGAATTAGAAAGCTGGTTAATGTCATGAAGTCATGGGATTATAAAGACACTGGCACAGGGCAGTGATACTCACTGATGTCTGCCTTGAAATGGGAAGCAGTTGGAGATCATCCCACGACCCACTAATAAGAAGGTGGATACATAAACTAAGGAAATAATAACATTAATATGATATTCTTCCCCTAAACAAATGAATTTCATGTAATAAATTAGGAGCCATTGCCTGTATATACATATAAAAACATGGATGGATCTGAAAACTCAGGGCTGGTCAGTATATGTAACAATGCAATTTATGTTAGTTGAAAATACATGTATATAAAATAATAATTTATACTTTAAAATAATACATCCAAAGAGAAGGATGCATATTACACATTAGAATAGTTAGCCAAAGGAAAAGAAGAGGAAAAAGATAAAAAATAGTACATGAATAAATGATTTGCCAACCTCTTATGGACCAATGATAAGAGTGTATCACAAACCAGAGATTATGATAATTTAGCATTCATCCACAGACATCATAAATAAATTAGAATTTCATATGTGTGTTATGTACATGGCATTTGTATTAGCTTTCTGTTATTGTTAACAAAATCCCTGAGGTGACTACATTAAAAAAAGAGGAAAGCTTTCTTTTGGCCCACAGTTTTAGAATTTTCAATCTATGATTAGATAGGCTTTCTGCTTTGGGGTCTGTGGGACGTACGATGTCACATCATGAGAACATGAGAGAGGAAGGCTGTCTTCATTATCATCAGCAAGAAAAAAGAGAAAAAGGTATAATGGCCAAGCTCTCAGTATCTGTTTCAAGGGTGTCCATCAGCAACCTAACTACTTCCAACTATGCTAACTCCAACTCCTAACGTCCCACCACCTCCGACAGCACCATGGCTGTCACCAAGCCCCAAGACCTGGGCCTTGGGAATACTTCAGATCTAAACTATGGCAGCAATTTTTTGGAGAAAAGAACAGTGAAGTGAAGAGGCAGCACCGTAAAACATACAAGGCAGATTCAATTATGTATTGCAAAGTAATAAATGGCTGAAAACCATTGTTTTGGTTCATAGGTAACATAACTAAATCTGGACTGCTTCCTTTAACATAGCCACAGACCCTGAGTATGACAGAAATTTTGAAATTTTAAAACTAACTAGCAGCCTGATATCATGTTGAAACAAGGCATACTCATCCTGCCCACTCAACAGCTGGACTGCTAACCCCAGTCAGCCTTGAGGGGTTCACCCAGTTGTCTGACTCAGGTCAGTTTGACCATCTCCAGCTGCACTATCTCGTGCTTTCTCTACTAAACCTGTATTTTGGTTTTTTTAAACACATTTCAAGGATTTTCTACTAGCAACAGGCAATTATTAACTTAGTAGAAACCCATCACAATTTTAAGTTTCTGGACTTCCTGCTCTCAAAATCTACATAAGCTAAACCCATAACTGATTCAGGGCTGGTGATTTGGAGCTGGTTTCCATCAGCCTGCTGGTGTAATAAAAAGTTGCCTTCCAATTCCTTGGTGCAAAGCATCTTCCTTCGTTTCAGTAATGGTTCCGCAACATGAAAAGCATCATGCCTGCTTATTCCTGTTTATCCTCACTCCTCCTCCATACCCTTCCAAGACCCTAGGAAGAAAAACTGACTTTTATTAGATTTGATGGAGACAAGCACAAGTAAATGGTGATTCATATCAGGAATAATATGATAAACACCATTTATGGCCCCAAAAACATTCATCATCTTAACTCTAAATCAGAAGATAAAGCTCTGGCAACCTAAAACCTAGAAAAAGTATGAGGGTAAATACTTTAATGAAGAGTCAATTTTTAATTTTTTTTTATTTTAAAGAGATGAAGATAAAAGAGGACATAACAAAGCAGATCAGAACAAAACAATTTAAGCAACACAGTATTTCATCACAAGACAACCTGATATAACAGTAGCTACCATAATGTCTCTTTCCTTGAAATAGTTGAGCATACCTTCGTACACAATAGTATCACACATAACAAAATAGGATAAGACCATTAGAGAAAATGAAAGTATTACAGGGCATGCAGAACCAAATAACAGAAAATGAACAATGGTTACTATATTATCCCATTGTCCATAGAACTTTTGTTTATACTACCACACATGATAAAATCCAATAAGATACTACATGATAGAACCAATGGAAACAGAAGAACAAAAGTATGGTAGGACTTCAAAACAAGATGATATTAAATCAGCACTGGCTATTATAATGTCTTGTTTTCTTCAAAATAGCTGTTCATACCATCACAGGTAATAAAATCAAACAACCCAGGATAAAACCATTCCAACTAATGAATGGAAACATTATAAGGCTTCAAAGCAATGTAATGGGGAATCATGATTACCATAAACTTTTATGTACCCTTACCATTTCTTACACAAGGGAGACTATATGGTATTTATACATGTATGTTTGATTTATTTTGCTTATGAGTATGATCTCAAGTTGCATCCATTTATTTATAAATATCTCAATGTGATCATTCTTTATAGCTGAGTAGTACTCCATTGTATTAAAATACCACAACTTTTTTATCCATTCCTCAGTTTTTGGACACTTAGGTTGTTTCCAAGATATGGCTATTACAAATTGTGCTGTTGTGAACATGGGTGCACATATATCACTGTGGTATAATGTTTTCAGTTCTTCTGGGAATATGCCTAGAAGCAGAATAGCTGTGTCAAATGGGGCTTCCAATCCCAGCCTTTTGAGAAATCTCCAGACTGACCTCCACAGTGGTTACACCAGTCTACACTCCCACCAACAATGCAAGAGAGTTCCTTTTTCCCCACAGCCTCTCCAGCATTTATTGTTGGTAGTTTTCTTGATCCTGGCCATTCTTTCTGGAGTGAGATGGAATCTTAGTGTGGTTTTAATTTGCATTCCTCTAATGAGTAATTATGATGAACATTTTTTCATGTATTTCTTTGCCATTTGTATTTCTTCATCTGAGAAATGTGTATTCATCTCAAATGCCCATTTTTGGATTGGATCTTTGAGTTTCAGGGATTTGATTTTTTTAATTCTTTATATGTTTTAGACAGAAATCCTTTGTCTGAGAGACAGTTCACTAAGATTTTTTCCCAGTTTGTCTGTGCTGGAGATTTCTTTTGACCTGCAGAAACTTTTTAATAAGATATGATCCCAGTTATTATATCCCCCGTGTGGTTTGATTTCTGTTCATGAATTCTTTACCTACCCTAATGTCTTCAAGATTTTTATCCAATTTGTCTTCCAACAGATTTAATGTTTCTGTTTTAATATTCAGATCTTTGATCCATTTAGATTTTAGTTTAGTACATGGTGATAGACATGGATCTAGTTTTAGGTTTCGGCATGTGGAGAGCCAGTTTTTCCAGCACCATTTATTAAAGAGACTTAAAGAATCAATTTTGTGACACCAGTGACTATACAGTATCAAAGGATTCTTACCCAAGTGTCCTTACTCTTAGATTCACAGCCTAACTTCCCCAGGACTCTTGTTTTTGTTCTTATTCCCTGTGTATTGCCCTGGCTCACTCAAAAAATCAAGTAGGAAACAAATAGCATATGGCCAGTTTTTGATCCTGAAGAGCTTCTAGTTGGACAATGTGTTGGTAGGATCTTACAGCAGTTTGAAGAAGGCTCATCTTCACTGCTATATGGCTGGAATGCACATTTCCCTCAGCTCGCTCTCTCTCCTCAAGGAGACCCCTTTGGTCCTTGCTCTTCCCATCTAAATTTACTCCATATACTGCAAATTATCTGTGCTTCACAGGCTGACTTACATAGACTACATGCACAGGTCCCTTGTCCTCTGCTAGTTTTGTTTGACCCATCAGGATCTCTAGCAAGAGACCAGAAAGAGGAGGAGCTCCTCTATTTCTCTCTCTGAACGGTTGCTGCCAGCTGCCTATGTTTCTCAAGATCTCAATGATAGTCAGTTTTTACTTTCTAGAATCCCTGTTTGTCCTGGAGTTCATAATCACTTGGTCTCCTCACTTTTTTAAAACTATGAGTAGTTATAGAGCTCCCACCTCTGCACCATACCATGTGGTTCTTCTACACCAATACCTTTAAAAACAGGACCAATGGGGGAAATTCACTCAAATTTGCTACTCTATCAACTTCTTACTCCTCTCCTTCCTGATTAACTTGTTCCCAGATTTTTCAAAGGGGTGTAAACAACATTTATCTTTGTGTACCCTTTCAGGCCATCTGTAAAGAGTCAGTTTCTAATTTTCAGTGTTGATTAGAATATGGGAACCAAAGTTACAAACCACATTCATTCAAGGACCTCGTCTGGAATCACCTAAAATACTGGGAGGACCTTAGAGAATGACTAATTCAACTTTCCTCAGTTTATTCCCGGAAGTGTCATCATCCCTCATGGGAACATTTTACCCAGGATTACCCTCTGTGCTTTTATAGATTTCATTACAATTGTAACAGTTTTATGTTTCACTGTTAAGAGTTGAATAAAACTTTACCCATAAAAAGTAAATCATTGCAAATCCCCAGACAAATGGAATGGTCTTAGCATCATAATATTAATTTATATGGCATGTGTGATAGAACTTTCATCTGCAGAGTATTTCAGATTAAAATAACTTACACAGTAAAAAAATAGTTGGAGCAGGCTGAGAAAGAGCCAGTCCAGGAGACAAATGTACTAAATGGATATCGATAAGCTAAACACAGGGACCACTTCACCACACCACTGAGTGCCTGACAACTCAGAGGTGAAATACCACAGCTGTTATCTGGTGAAGCAGAGGCTCAAAATGAAAGACAATTTAAAAAAACAGCCTTCCCACCAATAGTGCACAAGGGGGTTTTAGAAGACACAGTAGTGTGGAAGCAATCAGACTCACTCAGGAGAGCCTTGGATGAGTGTGAATTTCACCTCACCCACCTCACCTTGCCTCCCTAACTGCGCTATTTATTAAAGGCAAGATGTGGGTGTTCCTTTCTAATGGGCTCATCCCTTGCTGCATGAGAAACTCAGAGACACACCTTCCTGATACAGACTTACACAGGAGCAGCAATCAAAAGTACTTGCCAGTCATTCATTCAGCAAGAGTGCCCAGCTGTGTCCCTAGCACTGTTCTGAGTCCTAAAAAATGGAAAATGAAAAAAAAAACGGAGCACCTGCTCTGTTGACACTTATATTCCAGTTGTCTGTGTTGTGGGTAAGACAAGGGAGAGGTAGACAGCAAGTAATAACAAATGCGTAAAGTTGTCTGGTAAGAAAAAGGATAATGGAGAGAAAGATTCAACTGAGAGAGACAGACAGGGCTATTTTAGAAAGTCTGGAGAGAAAAGGCAGCAGTTAGGGAAGACAGGAAAATCAGATGTGGTCCTCACAGCCAAAGAGCATCCACATTACTTAATTCAGAGGTACACAGTGAGCCTACAGAGTATCCCATGGGTTCTAATTAAATAATGGAGACTGGGCTGATCACAAGTAGACCAGACTTCCGCCTCTCCTAAAATGACCCCTGCTTCTGCAGACGGCAGCCCAGGACCAATAGTGTCCTGGCAGGAACAATGCTTTGCCAGCATCATCCCTAACTGGCCTGATTTTACAAATCCTTTTGACAGTAAGATACAATGACAGATAAAGCTTCATAAAAATGCATCAAGAGGAAGGCAAGTGACAGGTACCAAGTGAGTCCCACAGGCTATAAACCTGTCACAAAGAAAATAAGGATGATAAGGGTTTATGTCTTCAAAGCCCTAGCCTCCAAGAAAATCATGAGTCTCTTCAGATTGGCTGCTAGAGTAATTAAACACCAAGACATACTTTGGAGATAAATGAAGCACTCCTTGGCTTCATTTCATAGATGGTAAAACTGAGGCCCTAAGGCATTCATTAACTGCCCCACCTACAGGTAAATTAAAGCAGCAAAGGTAAAAGATAGTTGAAGCAATTAAACACATTATTAAAAGAGAAACATACACACATACACACAGGTCTATTGCAGGGAATGCTAAAAATGAGGGGCTTCTTCTTAAACTGTATGAAGTGGTCACATGTACCTAATAATTGTTTTCCTTTCTTCTTCACTATCCTTGTAAGTCTTTACTGAGACCATCAAGCTAATTTAAAAGATGGCACATCATGGCTGATTGAGAATAGGTCATTCAAATGAACTCACACTTTACAAGAACAACAGAAACAAAAAATATGAATGTATTAAACATATTTGTCTAGTTGTCTAATGGGAAAGAGAGACAGTTTTGAGGCTGGGCAACAGAGATAAAATAAGTAAATAAAACCAAAAACTAGGCTTGGTTTAAACTGGCAGTGATAATATATGTGATTAGCACACCCCTTTGCAACTGAGGTAAAAGTCAAATACCTTATATATGCGAAGGGATTTGTTTTGAATAGGAACCCAGTATCTTATGAGCAGGTCCTTAGATTTCCTACATCACAGAACCTTGGGCTAAAAGCATAAGTGATAATAGCATAAACAATCTACCTCATTTGTTTCCAAAATTATCACAACACAGGAGAAATTATCTTTTGTTTTTAGAAGGTTGCAATAATTTGTCACTGTGAAGTCAGCAGAATCATGTAAGTAGGTCTGGACAGTGATATATGAAATGAAATAACATGCCTCTTCCAAGTAGAGTCTGCGAAGTTTGAGTGAGATTCTCCAGCCTCCCTCTTCCCCTTGGTGCATAGTCCAGAGGCCAAGAGCTGATATGGAAGGGCCAAAGGTTAAAGCAGCATGGAATGAGTCACTGCATGGAGAGAACACCTTCCTGGACAGTTGATGGAATCATGGAGGATTTTTCAGGAGTGTGAAATAGACTTTCATTGCTAAGCCATGGAGTTCTTGATACCATTTTCTACAGCAGCATGTTTACTCTAACCAAACATATATGTATAGCAACCATTATGTCATCTCTCTCTCCCCATAGCCAAGCCCAGATAATCCTAGGTCTTGTGGCATGAAATGCCACAAGAAAATCTAGCTTTGATTTTCTATTGGCCTTTTGAAATTTTAATGTGAGTTAAGAGGCTGGACATGATGAGCTGGGTTGAGGGAGTAAGCCATGATCTACTACCAGAGTTAAGAAAGTTCATGCTCACATATCACTGCAAATCTGGCTGGACTGCTTCTGAGAGGGTGCTTATGCTTAATCCATAGCATTCCCCCTAGACCATCCAGTCCTCAGTGCAATTTCTCCCTAGGAGCCACTAAGGCCCAGGACAAATCCCCCATGCGATGATTTTACAGAAACCCTTCCTCTGCCTCAGAGTAATCGTTGTCTGTTACCTCCAGTTAGAAAATTAGAGCTTTGCTTGGCCTATACTAAAAAGTAACGCAATTCTATAACCGTGTGCTTTCAACTGTTTATTGCTTACTTCTTAAAGAGAAAACAATAAATAAAATATCAGTGCATGTAATATCCCAGTTTTCCCTCTAGGGACTTACGTACATTCCAACTATGCAAATAATCTCAGTGTGAGGCAGTGTTTGCAATCAGTCCACCAGCTTCTTTACAACTCTCTCATTAACCTTTCAGCCTCTGATTCCTGTTTCTTAGGTCCTGTCACTTGCATTTAATTATGCTGGGACAAACAATTATACAGACTACAGTAACAGTGGCATGTCCCTATACACATCCAAACAGCGTGTCAGCCTCTGTTAATTACAGGACTATAAAACATCAAGAGTGGGCCACAAAGTAAAGAGACAGAGCTCTTTGGATGACAGCATTAGTCACAGAAAAACTGATCTTGGTCATTATTTCTAGTCGCTGGTTCCACACCGCAGGACTTCTAGGATTCATTCCCTACCAGTTTCCCTCAGTAGAAAACACAGAAGTCAAGATGTGGGTTGAGAAAAAGAGCCAAAAAGCAGAGCCGGATTGTCACAACCTTGCAATCTCTTAACAGTTAAGAGTTTCTAGATGCCCTGGAAGGAAGAAGGTTATCAGGAGGCACAGGGGACAAAAGCTTGTTAGTAAGTGTAGTCTGTCACTTGTCATCCCCACTTTCCCTCACCTACCGCTCTGGCTTGTCTCACCACATCATTTTCACAGTGTGAGCTATAGGGATCCCCGGCCTGAGGCGTTTTCACTTCTTTCAGACAAAGTCCTTTAGATTCCAGAGTAACCTTTAACCCTCAGAGCTTCTTTCCAAAGTGGTCAGACTTAGTCTCAGTTACTTCTTTCTGCTTTCTTATTACTTTTCTCAAATACATCAAAACAGAAGATAGTGGCATAACTCTAAATCATTTAGTGTTTGATAAGAACACCTTCATAATAATGCAATACTTCCCCCAGACAGTTTTCAGCCTCTTATCTTTAATTGGGGAATTAAGGATTTCATCTCCCATAAAGGAATTTCATGTATCAACTAAGTGATGTGCAGGGTAGAGGTGGAAGAAAGCCTCCCAGCACTCCTAAAATCCACCTGTGTCATATGAGTCTAGAGTGATACTGCTTCAAGAATTTGAGGCAGTGAGGGACAGACCATGGGGACAGAGGTCAAAGGGACAGGAGCGAGACAAATGTGATTGCTCCATCCTCTAGTTCAGGTGAGTATACCCGGGGTATTCCCTCAAGTTCATTTCTATTACAACCATGGGGGGGAAATGCCCTAGAATAAATGATTTATTGCATCATGTTATATAAGCCTGGAGCCAGTGCTATCTGAGCCCTCTGTCCTACCCTGGTCTTCTGGAATTCATCCCTGTATCTAGACAGACCAGTCCTCCTGTCATTTACTCTTCTCCTGAGCTACCATCACTAATGTGTTTGTGATCCTTCACCAAGTGGCCACCATGAAGCCATCACTTTCTCCCTAGGAAAACTGTCTACTTCCTCAAAGCACAAAGGACATTAGCCAAGAGACAACAGGCAAGGTGAATGGAGAGGACTGAAAACATTCTTCTCAAAAACACATCAGCTCCAGAGGAAGGAGAGTCTTCGGTATCTCAGAGGGAGCTCCAGCCATAGGAGAAGAGGAGGGAGCAGAAACAGTAGAGAGGTAGGAACCTGATCAATGACATTTGTGACTTCCCGTCTTGTATAATCATGGATGTATGTGTGTGCATGCGCAAGAGCATCTGTTGAGAAACTGACATCTTTGACAATAATTATAGTTACCAAGAAACTTTAAAAGTGAGAAAAGGAACCAAGACTTTGGCTAGCTAAAAGTAATACTAATTACAGGCTTTATGCAAATTAAGTCTAATTATCATGCAACACAATAATAATATGTCTATCACTGTAATGTGTCAGATTAGCTTTCTTGTAAATTTTCCGTAACAATTCTGAACTTTTTTCATGTACAAGTTGCATAGTAAAAAGACTATAAATTAAAAGGACTACATTGTATTTTCAAGTCTTTTGTCCATATTTCTGTAAGATTGTTTATCTTTTTCCTTAATGATACTTAATTGTCTTTGGGCATTAAAGATAAAATCTTTTCATTTATTACATTTGCTGTAAATGCTTCTTGCAGTTGGGGATTTGTCGCTTAATTTTGATGATGCATTTGACTATATAGAGAAACTGGTCTGATTAAGTCCTTCATAACCATTCCTCACGTGCTCTTTCAGAATGGCATACTCACCTTTACACAATTTTTTAAAACCACAGGAAAAGAATCCATTATATCAATTTTCCAAAGCCTGAAATTCCTTTGAACAGAAAACAATCTTTCTTTCTACAATTAGAGATAAAAGGGTTACAAGTGCATCAAGCCTTTGTGATAACACATTAGTGTGTTTTCAGGTAAATGTGTATAATGGTAACAGTCTTTCCCATATTTAAGGGAGGAGGTTTCATTTAGGGAGCAGCAGAAAAATCAGGGCCACAATGGATAGGGAGAAAGGCACCAAGAAAAGTTCCAGAGATCAAAACTGGCCACCTTCTAGAATCTGGTCAGGCTGGACACCTCTTGCCTGCGATCACACAGTACGATATATAGCACTGTCATACTGATCATATGAATTATAATTATTAATTGTTTCTTTGACCTGCCTACAGGAACTATATATAACTAGTTCACATTGTGTCCAGATCATCATGCCTTACAGAGTTTTAATAAACACTGAATAAATGAGTAAAAGCATTAATAAATCAATAAACCAATCTTACTACTTTTTCTCAGGCTTGTGTGACAGATCATCGCTTCTGCTGCAGAAAGATAGAAAGGGTACTACATTTAAACACGAGACTCAAGCTGAGATGAGGCACACAATAGGACTATTACCCTTCCTGAACTTGTTGCAAAGTGGTCTCAGAAATAAATACTTCAACAGAAAACTGTGCAAAGCTGAGCCGCCACCCCACAGAGAATTTAGATTCTAATGCATCAAGATGAACAAGGTTGGTGAATCTCTCTTCCTTTTCCCCAAAAGACACAGCTTCCCTAACCAGTTGATTCATTTAATATCTTGTGCTAAATCCTGAAGCAGGAAGGTCTGGAATGCCAGGAGGCACCTAGAAAAACCAACCTCTTTCCACAGAGAACTCTTGTATAACTAGATTCTCTTCAGTATTTGTGATTGATCTGCTTGAACCTTCTTGAACATTTGACAACCTTTCCTTTCTCCATTAGCTGACCTGATAACACTATGTCCCTCTTTGAGCACTGAGATAGAAAGATTTCTACAAGAGGTCTCATAGTCCTCTCTAGATTATGTAGGCTCTGCACAGGCCGCCATGAAAGCTGATTTCTCCTGGACTTCCAGGTATCTTCAGCCTGATCACCCTGATTCTGCCTGATTTTAGTTCTTTGTGCACATGGGCTTCCCTATCCTCAGCCCCACACTCTGTAAATATACTCAGCCCAGACCAAGTTCCCCTGCTTTGCATACCCTAACCTGCCGTAGACAGTCAGCTCTTCCTGGACAGGTTAGTGTGTGCACATAACACACTGGGGAACTGCTAGCTCTCCTAGTTTCTTCTTACCTCCAGGGCTATGTATGCATCCCCACCTGCTTACCTGTTTTCAGACTCATTGCCCGCAAGTTTTACTTGCATTCCTAGGCTTCTATTTCCCTAGTATTGGCTTAGGATCTGCCTTTTGATTATTCATGGGATCATTCTTTCTGGAAGATTTCCACATTGCCTTTCTGAATTCAAGGTGGAACCCTACCCTGATCACTACATACACCTTCAAAAGGATGCCCAGGTACCCTCCCTATCATGTAATTTGTTCTTCAGTTCCAGTAGGTCTCTTTCAAGCAATGCTCACCTGGTTTACTACTGTTCAAACATACAAAAGGAATATAAATACAACTCAACTTATGCTGCGTACTGCAAATATAAAATAAAATTTGACAAACTCATGGACAGAGTTGCAGAATGCATAGTTTCCCATTATTTGCCACCCTAGCAGAGCTTCTGGGTTGGACATAGCAGGGCACACAATGGAAAAGGCTACAATAAAAAAAAAACATGTTATAAATGCTTATAGGAAAAAGGGGTCGAGGAATATCTAGTTGATTACATGACAACAAGAGCTTCAGGACTGAATAGGTGGACTGCTGAGATCAACCTGTTTCTCCAATGAGTTAACTCAGGGATGCAGCTACTTACCAAGCTATCAAAAGCAGAAAGGACCTGATCCTAAAAGCTGTGCTGATGTAGCTTCCTTGATCCCTACTTCCCAGCCTGACCTGAGGCTCAAGGATTGTCTCTACAAGCTCATTCTTAGTCCTCTCACAAATAAATATCCATGGCCAACTTTATCCATGGTTCTAGCATGAAAATAGGTTTGCAAATACACAGACACTTACTGATAATGCATTAGTATGTTTTAGAGCCTTATGAATAATATATTAGTATGTCTTAGGTAAATGTGATGATAATAGCAGCCTGTGCTATGTTTAGGGAAGAGTGTTGTTTTTTGATTTGGGACCTCATAGATGAGTTCAAAAGTGAAATGTTTAGCCAAATAAAACAAGATATAAGAAGATTAATAAAAGAGGTACTAAGCACCCCTCAAGCAGACACAGACGGAAGAAGGGAGGAACTCAAACACAGGAGAGAACCATTTGGTGAAGAATATAAAAAAAATATATAGAACATGTGAAGCAGATTCAAAGAGATCACCAGGAAATTAAAAACCCTATGGAAAGATGGCAAATCATCTTGAAAGAAACTAAGGATAGATTACCCAAACTGGAGGACAATTTTGCAATGTGGGAGCACAAAAGGGAAAACTTTTTAAAAATAACAAGGAAATAAGCAGTAACCACACAAAGGCTAGAAGATGACAAAAGGATCTATAACTTGAGAATAAAGGATCTATAACTTGAAAATAAATAATGTAAATGAAGAAGCTAGAACAAACAAAGGAACTACAAAGGTTATTCACCGAAATAATTAAGGAAAACTTCCCAAACATAGGAAAAGGAAATGATATTGTGATATATGAGTCATGCAGAACTCTATCCACCTACAACCAAAACAGAGCTAAACCCAGTCATATAATAATCAAGATCCCAGAAATTCAATATAAGAACAGAATATTAAAAGCTGTTAGAGACAAGAAACAGATAACCTACAGAGGAAGGCCCATCAGAATAATGGCAGACTTCTCGACACAAACCATCAAGTCAAGAAGAGCCTGAAGCAAAATATTTCAAGCCCTGAAAGAAAATAACCTCTATCCCAGATTGACATACCCTGATAAACTGTCTCTAGAAATTAACAGAGAAACAAGCTGCTTCCAAGACAAAGAAGAACTTGGAAAATTTGCAACCATCAATCCATCTTTACAGAGAATACTCCAGGGCACTCTAGAGAGAGAGAAAAGTACTAGGACTCCAGGAACAGCAGCAGAGAGGCCTCAATGAATGCAGCAGAAAACAGAATGAAGAAGATAAGCAGACAACTGATGGAAAAAAAAGAGCATAACAGAAATGAGGCAGAGAAGATTTTGTTCAAAACATATGATTGATCGTATCAAGTCTGAGAGTATAGGCAACTACACTGAAGATGGCAAGACCCTATGATACACGTTCTGGTTTGAAAACTGCTGGTTTTTGAAGTTCTATTCTATATACAAAGTTGTGTTTTCATTAATACTGTTATATACTGACATATTCAATTATACTATGTCTGATAATATAGCCAGTTCTATTGGAGATAACAAGAGACAACACAGGAACTATGGTAGAATGATTTGTACAAGGATCTTATATGTTTATTTCATTTCTTGTGTTTATAAGAATATGTTTTGTTTTGCCTTGATTTGTTTTGTTTCTCCTTCTAATATAGAAAGGATATAAATGCATATTAAGACTTATGCATGTGTAGAATCTATAAACAGTTTATGAGAACTGATCATATGACTCATGATGAAATGAACAGATACTGTAAAGAAAAAGAGACACTAAAATACCCAGTGCTGATCCTGGAGTGTCATAATGTGAAACCCAGCAATAGTATTACTCTTTGTTCAGAGTGATAATAGCCTGCTTGGGTTTATTCAATCTCAACATAATTGAAGATATGGATAACTGCATGTATGTTTAAGTGTATAGGATTGATAACCATATTTCTAAGTTTTTGCTGGATAGTTGAACAGAACTGGATGCAATCTCACTGCTTGAATCCCCACTTTATAAGCTCCACTTTAGTATCTTGAATAACTATTTGTAAGAAGACAATTTGTAATCATCAACTAGTGATTTCTTACTGTTTATTTTTTCTTTGAAATTATGTATTATTTTTACCCGTTTTCTCTTTTGTTTAGTTTTTCTTTAAATTAAATTTTTAAAAAAAGACACTACAGTACCCAGTGCTGATCATGGAGCGTCATGATGTGAAATCCAGCAATACTATTATTCTTTGTTCAGAATGATTTTAACTTGCTTTAGTTTGTTTAATCTAAACATAAATGAAGATATGGATAACTGCGTGTATATTTAAGTGTACAGAATTGACAACCATGTTACTAAGTTTTTGTTGAACAACTGAACAGAACTTGTACAGTCTCACTGTTTGAATTCCCACTTTACATGTACCACTTTTGTATCTTGAACAGCTATTTGTAAAACAACAATATGTAAATATCAACTAGTGATTTCTTACTGTTTATTTTTTTCTCTGAATGTATGCATTATTTCCACCTATTTTCTGCTTTGTTTAGTCTTTTGTTAAATAATTTTTTTTAAAAAAAAAAGCAGTAGAGTATTAAGAATTGGGAGGAGGAGCCAAGACACCAAGAGGAGCCCTAGAGCTACTCTGGGCTTTCCAAAGTCTCAGAATCTCAATCTCCTCCCTCACTTCTGATTTATTCTCCTAAAACCCTGCTCTCTAAGAGAATTGTAAAATTACACAATTCTACAGGTAGACATGATCTTACCAGAAAGGGGTAACAAAGAAGTTTTTCTTTGCGTTTGAAACTTTTTCTAAGAGTTGGAGTGTATTTTGTCCTTTTGTTTGGCTTTGGAATCCATCCCTATTTTACAGGTATAATCTCCTCTTTTGCTCCTGTCCCCCACATCCTTCTAAAAAATCAGCTGTACTTTTCATTAACTAACTGGTTATAGGCAATTGTATAACCTTTTTGTAATTTTACTTTCTCATCATCAAAAGGGTACATTAGTACAACATTATTACCTTTTTTTAAAGGATTGTCCCAAGGATTAATGAGAAAAACTTATGTGAGTTACTGGAACTCAATAAATGTTACCTCTTATTATTTCTGTAAGCCTTTATATCTCATTCTTTAAGAAAATCAATCCAAATGAATCCCTCTGTTAAGTAGGGAAATGTATTTTACATTTCCCAAGTAATATAACTGCATTTAAACTGAGAGTATGCTTTCATTCAGCGAAGAATGAAAATTAGAGAATGTTAAGCTTCCTGGTGATGGAGAAGGGAAAATCCACAGACAACAATGTGCAGGGAGTCTTGGGCTTATTGTCTAAATTTCTTAGAGTCATAAGTCTGGAAAATGACAAAAATAACAGCCAGGGCTTATTTTCATAGCTTTATAATAAAAGGATGTTATGACAGATCATTTTCCTCCTTCCATTCATGCCATGCAGTCAATTTTTAAAAATTTTTGTTCAGAAGAGTTAAAGTGTGAGGTGAATAACTTAATTTGAAGACTTAAACATTCAGGCTACTTAACAATAGTACAGTTCATTCTTTGTATAGTTTTTTTTTTTCCTCTGTCTAAATCAGTGCTGCTATATTGCTAAACACTGACATCAGTTTGGGCAGACATTTATTACTCAGGTGTTTCTAGTTTTCTCAAAGGTTTTTTTTTTATTTTAAAAATGAAAAAAAAATAAAAATTATGATACAGAATTTCAGAACAAAATAATAGGAGATTAACACTGGTCAATATTTTGCATATTGTTATCCTCGAAGTAGTTGCTCAGATTAAAAGACATAGACATGAAAACGCTGCTGGAACAATGAAAGCACAAATTGTTCTTTTTGATCATTTTATTTAGGTTATTTCCCTAAATTCCATACAAGCACCAGAACTCTCCTAAGGCAAGTTTCATTCCACACTGCCTTCAGTATGTGCTATTTTTAGTGGAAACTTGAAGCTGTAATGTGTTTCCTACTCTGATTTTTATTTAAAACTCCTTTGGAAGAGTTTTCATTGCCTTTTAATTGTCTGAGTTTATTTTCTCATTTCTCTTATTAAAGCAGTGTTGGAAGAAGGGTCAAGAGGAAACTTCAGAGTCACTGTTAAGCTGGGCATCATCTTCATCCGACAGCCAGATTCCCTTTTCCCCTGCCTCCATTTCTTCCTGTTCTCTTCAGAAAAACCCTTTTCATTCTCATTTTCTCATATTAGTTCACCCTGCTTTTTAACTGCACTAATTCGCATTGCATATTCTTATTTGAGACCCTGAGTCCCTTTCTCTGCAAGTCAGATTTTTCTTGGCATATAGATTTTTAAGTCACCCTTTATAAATCCAGTTCGCAAAGAGCACGCAATCTCCAATCTTTTTTTTCCAGAGAAATTGTAATCCACTATGCTTTAATTATAGTGCCTTTTCAGATGTTCAAAATTCCATCCAGTTATAGATTTTTAATGCTTCCTCTTTCTGTATGATACTTATTAGAATTGATTAATTCCCCAAATGTACTTTTTTGAAGTGTAATACGCTAGGTCTTTGAAGCCACTGCTTGCTTAAAGTATTTAAGACGATCATGATCACTGGTAACACAGAAGCCACCTTGGAATTAACTATATATTTCAGCTGTTTTATTCCCAGTAGCCAAGCCCTACCCTACTCTTAGCTTGGTGTCTCAGCATCATAGAAAACCACTGTGCTCTCATGTTCCTGCTGTATACCAGCGAGTGTGGCTTTGCCGACAAACCTTACAGATCTGTATCTGGGAAATTTCACAGAAAAATAAACAGATTATTTAAAAATTGACTTTTATGCTATATTTTAATATTTAATTGACACAATAATTATAGATATTTGTAGGGTAGAGGGCGGTTTTTTATTACATGTATACAGAGTTTAAAGATCAGAGTAGGTTAACTGGTATTCCATTACCTCAGAGATTTATCATTTGTTCGTATTAGAACCATTAATAAATCTTTTCTACTTGTTATTTTGAAATATACAAATTGGTGGTCAACTAAGTTTACTGTGCCCTTTTAAGCCTCTGGTAACTCGTATTTTATTTTCTCCTTTTGATACTGATGTTTTAGCTTCCACATGTAAGTGAGAATTTATGGTATTTGTCTTTCTGTGCCTAATTTATTTCACTTAATACTACCCTCTGGTCTCACCTATGTAGCTGCAAATAACAGGGTTTTATTTTTTACATCTGGATGATATTTCACTGTGACCACATAGCACATTTCCCTTACCCATTCTTCTGTTGATAGACATCTTGATCCCATGTCTTAGCTATTGCAAATACTGCTACATTCAACATGGGTGCATAGTGTTGCTTTCACAGATTGTTTATATTTCCTGTGGATATATACTTATTCATAGAATTACTACATCATATAGTAGTTCTATTTCTAGTTTTTTAGGAAATTCTGTATTACTTTCCATAATGCTTAATTTACATGTTTCAATAATGTAAACAGTTTTCTCTCTCCACATCCTTACTATCATTTAATGTTTTCCTTTAGTTATTAGCATTGTAGTTGTGCTCAGATGATATCTCATTGTGGTTTGGTTTGGTTTGCATTTCATTGATGATAAGTGATGTTGAGAATTTTAAAAGTTTTTGTTAGCCATTGTATGTCTTTTGTCAGAACTGTGTTAACATCACTTGCACTTTTTAATTGGATAACTTGGTTCTTTGCCTTTGAGTTGTTTGCGTTCCTTATATATTTGGTATACTAATCTTTTATCAAGTGAAAATTTTGTAAATATGTTCTCCATTCCCCAAGTTGTATTTTAAAACTGTTGATTATTTCCTTTGCAGCATGGAAGATTTTTAGTTTGATAAATCCAACTTGTAACTTTTTGCTTTTGTTGCATTTGCTTTTAGGATCACTACCAAAAGAATCTCTGCCCATTCCAATGTCCTGAAGCATTTCCCCTTTCTTCCACTAGCATCACAGTTTCAAGTCTTACATTTAAGTCTTGGATCTACTTTAAGTTTATTTTTGTATAAGTTTATTTTTGTATATACTAGTTTCTTTCTCTACCCTATAAATACCCAGATTTCTTGGGCTATTTTTAAGAGAATATGCTTTCTTCAATATATGTTCTTAGTGCCCTTGTATAAAATCATTTAGTTGTAGCTGAGCTGATTTTTTGCTGAGTTTTCTATTCTGTGACATTGGATTATGTGCCTCTTTTCATGTCAACTCCATGCTGATTTGATGATGATAGGTTTATAGTATATTTTCGTGTCAACTATTGTGATGGCTCTAGCTACTTTCTTTATCCTCACTTTAAGTGTGTGTACCTTTTTCAGTGAACTAAGTTTCTTATAAGTCATATTTAGTTTGGGGCCTATTTGTTTGTTTTAATCCATTCAGTTAATCTGTACTTTTTGACTGGATAATTTAATCTATTTACATTCAAGATTACTATTGAGAGACAACAAAGACATTTTATCATTTCATTATTCTTGTTGTTTTGTATACTCTTTCTTCTGTCTTCATTGTTAATCTTTGTGTTTCAGTGATTTCCTATAGTGACAAGATTTGATTGTTTTCTCTTTCTCATTTGTTATCTACATCAACAGTGAGTTTTGTACTTCCATACGTTTATGTTTTCATTGTGGTTATTTTCGTTGTCTCACTTCTAGAGGCAGCATCCCTTAAATATTCCTTGTAAGGCCTTTCCCATGTCCCAACAATGGGAAATCTTAACACAGTTTTCATTTCCTCTTTGTTTATGAGAGTTTGACTAGGTGTAGTATTCTTTTTCTGGCAGTTGTTGGATTTTCTGTTTTGTTTTACCGTCATTTCTTACCCTTTGTTTTCTATTCCTGTCTAACGATATCTTGTTAGCTAGTATTATAGTACAAATTAATGGATTTTACCTTGACATTTCCTTATTACAGAGCTCATGCATTGACCATGCCCACCCTGCCTTCTAGCCCTTTTTCCCCTCTTCCTTTCTTCCCATATCACCACTTTCCAATCCCTGATTGTCCCTCTTCTACTTCCAGGTCAATCTTTTTTCCACATTCAGCAGAGAACATGTGGTACTTGTCTTTTTATGTCTGACCTATTTCAATGACTATGACTTCCTCCAATTTTATCCATTTTCCTGCAAATGTGTACATATACCACACTTTATTCATCTACTGATAGACATGCAAGCTGATTCCATATCCTAATTATTGTGGATGGAGATACAATAAACATGGGTATACAAATATCACTTTTGTATGCTGATTTCATGTCATTTGGATAAACACCTGGGTGTAGGATAGATTGATCATATGATAGTTCTATTTTCAGGTTTTTGAGGAAATTCCCAATCACAACCATTTTCATTGATTTCCATAGTGAATGTACTAATTTACATTCCCACCAACAGTGTATAAGGTTCTTTTTAGCTCCACCTCCTAAGTTTTTCTTTCAGCACTCTAGATACGTTACCCCATTATCTCCAGTCATCCAAGGTTTCTGTTGAAAAATTTGCTAGTCTAATGGAGATTTGTATATGTGATTGACATTTTTTCATGTTGCTTTTACATTTCTGGTTTTGATTTTTGATAGCGCACTTCTATTGCTTCCTTGATGACTGTCAGGCCCAGCTAGGGTTCATGCTAGTGCTGTGGCCCAGTCAGCTGCTTAAGAGTGCCACCTGGAAAGCTATTTATTGGACTGGTTTAGGGGCACATGGGCACTGTAGGTTGGTCTGCCATGGAGCAGGCTTACCAGGGAGTGAAGACAGCACCATCTGGCTGGCTGTTTGGCCAGGTTCAGGTTCACAAAGGAGTCACAGACTGGTCAGCTATGCAATAGTGTCACTCTGGAGACACATCTGCTGCTTGGCTGGCTGTCCAGCAAGCAACAGGTACTGGGGAGTTTGTCAGACCAGCTGACTGTGCATCAGTTTCAGTGGTGGGCTGGAGGCTCAGGTGTACATGGACACTGCAGGTATGCAACCTCTGCAGCATACTCTCCCAAGAGATGAGGACATAGTCTAACTGGCTATTAAGCCAAACCAGGTACACACAAGCCAGCAGGTGTCATCTTTGTGCAAGGCTACCTGTTCCATGGGTGAATGGGAACCACATGGGTTTAGAAGTTAGGGTGCTGACCTTTTTTCTGGGCCTTGACTCTAAGCAGTAAGGGTCATGGAGCTGCACATACCCACATTAATCTGATAGAATGATGGTGAAGTCTGAAGAATGGAGATGTCCTGCAGCTACTAACCCTTACATTGTAAGGATACCCACTAGCTGTGGGTCTTGTTTCGAGAAGGTACTGAGCTATAGCAGCTTAAATCACAGGAATTGTAAGGACTGTGTTACACACTCTGTGGTAACACAGTCACTTAACTCTGGACAACTCTACAAACTACTTAGGGCTTATGATGGAGGACAGAGTCTCCTGTACAGTCATTTGCAACAGCAAAGGGAACTCTTGGGTGGTGAGGGGAGGTCTACTCTTGGTCTCAAGTCCATCCAAGTTGGAAAGACAGTGCTGAAGAGTGAGGATGCCTTCCTCTCTATGATGATGTCTTGCATTTTCACACTCCTATGGATGTTTCTCCTTTGCTACAACTCCAGCGTATTCTTCAGTCGCTCCAGGCACAACATGGTCATTTTGGGGGCAAATCACTTATTCTTGTGGTCCCTTCTGTGGGAGATAACTAGCAATAGGCGACGCCATTTAATCTTCATGCTGATGTCACTGAACTTCCGTTTAACTTTGTGTACCTACCTGCTGGGTGATTGGCAGTAAGTCATGGTAACTCACATTGTTTATCCGGACATTAATTTATATATAAGTGAAATGAAGAACTAGGTGATTCTCAGATACCTTCTAGCACTTAGAAAATCATGCCTATGCAAATCTGATTTATTCTTCAAACCTTGGATTTGTATTTCTGGCACATGAGTGTTATCTATTGAACATTTTATCATTGAAATACAAACATTTTATTTTAGATACAGTGAGTAATTAGACCTATGTTTTCTTTAACAGATTTATCACAGTAAACTGATGTATAAGCATATAAGCATAAAGTGTACAGTTTCATAAGCTTTGTCCTTTAAGTACTCATGAAACTATTACCACAATCAAGATAATGTTAATGTCCATACCTCTACTTTGTACTAATTGGGTGTCATTTTATAATTCCACAATATCTACCATGTTGGCTTTTAGCTAGAACTTCTGTAGTGTGAATTTACTGGTGGCTTCAAGGTGTATGATATACATCTTTTAACTTAGCACTGTCTACCTTCCTGTGGCATTATGTCATTTCATATATATTATAGGGACCTAAAAACTATACAGCCTCATTTCTCATTTCTCATTTCCTGATATAGGCCTCAGTCATTTTTGCTTCTATATGTATTATAAACTCCAATACACATTGTTAATTTTGTTTTGTCTAATGCAGTCATTTTTAAAGACATTAAAATGACTATAATCTTTTATATTTACTCAAGGAGTTAACAAGCCCTGTGTTCTTCATTCCTTTATATGGATCAACATTTGTACCTGATATCATTTTCCTTTTGAACAGGGACTTCCTTGCTTGCAAAGGGGGTCTGTTAGTCACAATGTTTTTCAGTTTTTGGAAAGAAATGTCTGAGTATCTTTATTTAATCTTTGCTTTTGAAATATATTTGCATGTTGTATATGATTCCATACTGACAGTTGTTTTTTCCATTAGCACTTTAAATGTTGCTTTGCTTTTTTGTCTTGCATTGTTTTTGATAGGAAATCTATTGTTATCCTACACTTTGTTTTTCTATATGTAATGTATCTTTTATTCTCTGGCTGCTTTTAGGTTTTTCTCATTATCCCTTGGTTTTATATAATTTCATTATGATGTGCTTTGGTTTTCTCCATATTTTGAGGGCATTTGTTGAGGCTTAGAATTGTAGGTTTATACTTTTTATAAAATGAATAATGTCTGGCTTTAGGTCTTTAAATATTTTTTGTATGCTGCTTCTCTGTGGAGACTACAAATATATGTAAATATATGCAAATATATATTTGCATATAGATAGATTTGTATATTATATATATTATATATCTTGGATCACTGGAAGTGTACCATGCCTGAATGATACTCTTTTTCCCCCATTTTTTGCCATGTGTTTTATTTTAGATAATTTCTATTCCAGTTTTCATATTCTATTACCCCTTTGAATTGTTTAATCTGCTATCAGTTCCTTCCAATGTATTACTCATCTCAGAAGTTATGACTTCCATTTCTGGAAATTTCTTTTTTGTATTGTCTTTAATATTTTCAACCTATTCTCTAGGTTCTTGAAAATAGGGGATATCCATGTCTAACAATTTGTCACCTATATTATTTCTATGCTGATTTTGATTTACTTTTCTTATTGTAGATCACATACTTTCTTGCTCCTTTGCATGTCTAGTATTTTTTATTGCATGTCCAGATATTGTGGATTTTACCTTGGTGTTGGAGTCCTGGGTAATTTGTATTTGTAGTATAGTTTTGAGTTTTGTTCTGTTCCATCACTCATTTATTTGAAAACAGTTTGATCTTTTCTGTCATGATTTGAAGCTTTGCTGGGCAGAACCAGAGTGGTGCTTAGTCAACGGCTATTTTCAACACAGGACTGAGGCAGAGTTCTTGTGAATATGAGGTATGATCAAAGGATATGATAAGTGTTTACATTTTTTAAAAATGTATTCCTAAAAAAGGGGCCTTATTCTTAATCCCCTATGAAATACACTCCCTTGCTTTGAAACTTTGCCACTTTCTAAAGCAGTTCTGGAAGTTCTGTTTCATGTGTGTCTTTATTTGCAATGTCATAGAAGACTCTATGTCTTGAATTGATTCAAAACATTTACCTTTTATGATCATTTTGACTCTGAGGAAGAGTTAGAAGTCTCACGATGCCAGATCCAGTGAAAAAGGTGGATGAGAACACACCATAATGTTTTTATTTGACAGAAATCACCAGTAGCATTTTGAATTGATTCAGGACAATAGGCAATCATGAAAAGACACTCATGAAAGTGTACTTCCCAAACTGCTTCAGAAAGTAGCAACAATGGAGAAGGTGTATTCAAAATATAGAAGAAGGTATTTTGAAGAGGATTAATTATAATGTATCTTTTACTATCATAATTTTTTCAAAATTCATCTTACTGTTTGATCACACCTTATCCTCTCTCTGATGTTTTATGAATTAGAAATTTTCTACTCCGATGGAATGGGAACAGAAAATATGTCCTGTTTTGTTTGATTGTTGAATAGTGTTCCCTTTTATCCTTTCAAGTGATTCTTTCTCTGGCCCCAAGTATTTTTCTTATAAGTACATGAATGCTTAGCACTCAAAGACTTAAAAGAGACTCTCAAGATCTCCAGAGTTCTCTCTCTGTGCACCTCTTCCTCAGAACACTCTTCTGTAAATTCTAGCCACACTGGATTTCCCAGGCTCTCAGATCAAGTAAACCAGCAATATTCTCTTAGCTTTCTTTTCCCTAGGCCGTGCTTAGAAACTTTCTTGGTAGTGTGTGGGAGCAATCATGGGGTACATCATTAGCTTTCTTCTTTCAGGGATCATTGCCCTTTCTCCGATGTCTAAAGTCTTTACTAATAAGTGATTTATATAAGGGGTCAAATTTTTAGTTGTTTTGTAAGGGACAGTGTATGTTACGCCTTTTGGCTAGAGGCAGAAGATGTCCACCTTAACGTGAACAGCTGTAAGACACTCATCTCCATAAGCATCCCTCTAAGAATTTAGTGACCGTTTGACTTCTAACACTACAACTTGAAGTCATTACCAACAATTCCCTTAGCTCCATGACTAAACACGCATTCACATTTCACCATTATGATCTTTTCTCCACCCACTCTCGCCAGTAAATGGTGCCCTTGAAACATCATGAATGCTTATCGTTCTTTGTGTTCTGTCTTGGCTTCCAATATTTGTAAATAGCACTGCTTCAGAAGTCTAAGTAGAAGCAAACTCATCAATGTTGGTTTAGTATCAGTTTCAAGAGCGCAGAATAAGAAAGATTTAGTCACTTTGACAGCCTCATTCTGAGTCCATTTTTCATGTTCCATATTTGTTCATTTGGTGATGAATTCCAAAAACAAAGCATTCTGGTAGGGATATATCCTTGAGAGTAGACAGAAACCTTGTCTCCCAATTGTTCACTATTCCCAAATACAAACCGGCCTTGATTTCCTATCAATACCACCCCTGAATTGTAATGATTTGTGAAAAACTGCTATTTCTTCAGCTCCTTTTCTTTTCATTACGTATGTTCCTACTCTATGTAACATTTAGTGCTTGGGTCTAACACAGACACAATACACAAACATACATACATCCCATCTGTGCATGCCAAAAACAGAGTGTTATATTTCATAACCTATTTTTTCATGCAGCATAATAAAAAAGATCCTCATGCAATTGAATAAGTAAATGATACCAGAACAGAAAACCTGAGAGAACTCTTCAATGGAAAGCCTATTAATAGACAAGGGAGCATCCTGTGCCCTGGGAAACAAAGGTGCTACAAAACCCCATGATTTTACTGCTACTGTGAGGCTGGGTTCATACTCTGCAAGAGGTCCAGAGGCATTGCTTTCATCTAGTTCTTGTGATTTCACCATGTTCCCTTGGCTTTACATTAGGTGACAGAATAAGAAGTTTTCTGTTCCAACTCCTGTCTTCCCAGTGGGCCTGTCCTCCGTGCTGATGGTCACTGTTTTCTGTCCTCCCTCTAGCAGGGCAGTGTTCAGATGCTGCAGACGAAGCCCATGCTGGCAGCCTGTCAGGAGACTTAGGGCCCGGCTCAGCATGCAGGAGCAGAGGGAACCAGACTGCCTGCTTGTACTGAGTCTCTGCTCTCACTCCCAGCATACTGTCAGGCAATCAGGATCAATGAGATCCTTTCTGAGATCAGCTGTCCAGAGACAATGAAAGGGTCACCCTAGTCCATCAAGTGCCCATTTTTCCCAGACAGGCTAGACTCCCTCTCAAACCCCCACAGATAAGCCAAGGAAGAACTGATAGACCTCATGTTTTCTCAGAAGTCATTTCTGCCAATAATGTTGGACTCTCATAACCACAACAACCAGCCTTACAACAGGACTTGCAGATGGATCTTTTCAGGAACAAGTAACCAATGCCATCTACACCTCACTCCTGGAAGGTGCTCAGGTGTTGGAGAAATGGCTTTCTGGGATGAAACGATCTTATTGGTTCTTCAGATGAATAACAAATTTCTTCCAATCAGAAAAATACGTCATATGGTTGAGTAATTCTCCATATTCACTTACTTATCAAATATACAGTATCAAGTTCTGCTCACTGCCAGACACAGTGCTAGGAGATGAGTAGAGAAATGAGCAAGGAAGACCTGACCCAGCCTTCATGGGGCTCACAGCTCACAGAAGATTTCACACAAGATAAAGCACTTGCCATGATGATTTAGGACAATTCAGTAGGAATGGGACAGGATACAAACAGACACAAAACCATCCAGGCTTTGAAGTTTGAGAATTCCCTATAGGAGTTATGCCTAAACTGAAATCTCTGAGATAAGAGAAGAGAAGGTTAAATACCTTAGGGTGTGATAAACAGTACAGAGAAGAGTGTTCCAGGAAGATGATCCATCAAAAAGCAAGGAAAAAGGAAGGAGGGTGGCTAGTTCCAGACCCATCTGAACAACTTAACAGGATCCTGTTTCAAAAGGGGTAGGGAAGTTAAGGATGTAGTTCAGAGTGATCCCCAATATCATCAACAAAAAATAAAAAATACAAGAACTGTTGCCGGTGTTTCAAGAGTAGAGTCCTTGGGCTTCCAAGAGAAGAGATGTCATGGACAGAAGCTCTGCAGGGACCAGAGCCCGGGTGTGTCACAAGTGAGAAATCTGAGTTTTATCCTCAGGGCAGCAGGGTATCACTAACAGGTTTTAATTGGAAGAGGATTAAATTCACATTTTAGAATGATCACTCAGGTTGTAGAAAGGAGGAGTTGGGAGAGCAGGCACAGGGAACAATGTGAGAGATAAGCAAGACAATTAGGAAATTATTGCTACCGGGCAAAGAATGACTAGGGTCTGAATCAAGAAGGTAACGGGGTAGTTTTGAAATCGTACATGTATTTTAGAAATATGGAGGGGCTAGAATCAACCAGAAGGACAGATTAACCGAGGTCAAATGTGCAGAAGACAGGTAGAAGTTAAACAAGATGCTTTCACTAAGAGGATTTTGCTAGCATTTTGTGAAACAGAAAACAGTGAAGAAACAGAGGTCCACAATGGATGTTACTTGTTTCTATTAGTAGTCAGTGGAAAGAGAAAGAGGTGGGGAGATCAAATGGACCCCCTCACACACACAACCTGTGCCTATTGTCATAAATCAGAGGCTATAGTGTGGAAGTGAAAGAGGAATGTTCCTGGAGAACTCACAGGGAGTCCACCTCTGAGTTCCTAATTTCTGGTCCAAAGCTCTTCCTCACCTGATCTGACGTCCTTTAAGATGGAATCTCTGATTGTGCATTACATGCTAGGTAGCAGTGTGGCACAAGTCCAGAGGTCTCTGAGCTAGGGACATACTTTAAGTAAGTCACATAGATCAATAAATCAAGTGGAAGGCCAGCTTGTTACCTTCAGCTTGACATGTGCCGGATACTCCCCATCTAAAGATAAGGACAGCTGAAGGCTGACCGCCACCCTCCCCCGCAGCCCCTGGAGGCTGAGTTCGGCCCAGAGGCCAGTTCCCACTGTCTCTGTCCTCGGCAGGCTGAGGATGCACAGCGTCCAGTGCTCTGAACAGGATCTCTTGTTATCAGTGCAGATGCATCTTCTCACTGTGGTTCTTCTTCTCTGATCCCTTTTCTATGTCTTTTGCCACTTTCGCGCCATACAAGTGAGCACATGTCAAAAACCTGACAGGTGTTGTGCCTCTTACCGGTCCTCAGTCCTTACCGAGGGGGAGCTAACAGATCCGCTAGGACACAGGAGCTGTCTTCTGTCCACTAAACCTACAAATGCTGGGTAATAGGGCTGTGATTTTTGTCAAGGAACTGTCACTACACAGCATGGCAGGCTGTGAAATCAGTGCTTAAATCCTTAAATCTAAAATGTAAATAAAAAAATGGATGTGGCAGTGAAATGTTCCACGAGATCCCCAAGGACTTAATTATAAACGGACACTAAATATTTAATCATATCTTTAACCCTTGAGGCAAGGATCCAGAGGAGAGCTGACTCACTTCACTGGCAAAACTCCACCAAGTTTTCCTGGGGCAATTTCTCTCCTCCGGAGAGCCCAGCTACCTATCTAAATGTGCCCCCTTCCTCTCTTTATGAAAAACGGACTTGCACCTGTTGTTACCCACAACTTTCTCTGGCTTCACCTTCTTCACAGTGACTCTTTCTCAGTGTTGAGTCAGTGGTTTTATGTTAACTCTAGTTCTATTAAACAGATGATAATGACAACTAATAATCATTGAATACCTACCATGTTATGTGCCAGGTAGATGCTTGAGGTACTATATAAATGTGATCTCATGTAAACTTCACAAAACCCAACGGGGCAAGTTTTATTACTATTTTATAGATAGAAAATTGAGACTCAGAGAGAATAATTTGCCTGTTACATGAGGTATATCCCCAACTGTCTCTGATTCCAAAGTCTGTTCTCTTCCACAATACTATAATTACTTTTATTTTAAAAGAATTAATTAGAATTAACTCTAGAACTCAGTGAAATCCTGCTGTTCCTCTTAATTATATGCAACTGAGAGCCACATAGCTCCTGCAAAACAAACTAGACCATTGCCCAAAATGGGGGAAAAAAAGGTGAAGAAAAATAGGTTGAGTGCATCACAAGTGCCAAAGGCCCTTAAGCATTTTATCCTACTGAATGTTCACCACCTCCACTAATGATAGGTTTTATTATATTCATTTCTTCAGTGAGAAGTTGTAGATAACATGGCTTGTACAACTGCTAGAGATCCAGTGAGTCATAGCAAGGAGCTGACTTGTATCTCTCTGACTTTCAAGCCCAAGAATTTTCTTTCCTTTAATCCCACTATCACCAAATGTAGAAATCAGAGTGCTTCCCTTCTTTATTAATCTCTAGAAAATGTCTGCTTTGCATGTTGGCAGCATGATATCAGACTATGCTTTCTATCCCCTGAGGAAATCTTGAGCCCTGAGTTCACCTCTTTCCCAATTTCCCAGGGGCATATGTTTAGCGAGATCCTGGAGCTTGTCCAAAATGGAAAGCAGTGCCTAGAGTTTCACTTCCAGTGTGGACCAGTAAATAATATGCTCCAATTATGCTAACCCTTCTTTAAGCAACAACTATAGACACTGAATACAGTTTTTTTTTTTTTTTAAAAAAAGCAAGCTCGAAGTTTCTCAAAGTGAAAAACAAAAGCACATAGATTCTGGAAGGGTGTCTAGACTTTGAAGAAGAGTAATTGCATAGAATGAGTTTCCCATTTTTACAATTTTATAAATGAGTCAGGATTGTATTGGGCCTTTTAAACTCAAATGGAAGAAAGAAAAAAGGAAAGGAAAGTGGAAGGAAAAATGAAAAGTAAAGAGAACAGGAGAAAATCAATCTTTCAAGGCTACAAAACAGAGAACAAAGTCTGGTACATCTATAGTCACTAGAAAAAGGAAAGAGGAAGAGGAAAAGAGAACCAGATACATGCAGCTCCAAATTCTTGTAAAGCCATCTGAAATCCCTTTGTAAGTCCCAATCCCTCTTGTGCTTGTCTCTAAATCGCTCTTGAACTCTGCAGTACCAGAGAGACTTGAAAGCAGTTAAGAATAAAAGAACCACACTGAACTTTGAGCTGCTGACCAAGATAAAACCAAAATGTTTACTATTTAAGTCCAATCAAATTAATTTTTGGATAAAACAAAAATTCAACGTTTTTCAGAAGTATATAACTGATTCTAGAGTGTCAAAACAAAAGTGTCATGATATAGAAAGGAAAGTTAAAATTGTATGATGGGGCTTCAAAAAAAAAGAAAAGAAAACAAAAAACAATCATGATATAGGAAATAAAGTTTA
Source organism: Cavia porcellus (assembly GCF_034190915.1). Lineage (NCBI taxonomy): Eukaryota > Metazoa > Chordata > Mammalia > Rodentia > Caviidae > Cavia > Cavia porcellus. The sequence goes on along the minus strand of NW_026947512.1, from coordinate 8,510,027 downwards.
AATTATGTAGCAACCAAAGAACCATCAAAACTTGAAGAACCGAAAGGAAAGATAATTAATAGAGACTAACAACAGGTTGGCTCAGATGTTAGAATTTATGAAGAAGAATTTTAAAGCAGCTATTACAACCATGATTTTAATATAAAAGAAAATATGCTAACAATGATAAAAGTAGTAAATATTGTTACAGAATCTTTTTTTAAATAGTAATTCCAGAACTGAAAAAATATAACTGAAATTTAAAATTCACAAGTTGTATTTGACAACAGAATGAAGATGATCAACAAAGATTCAGGAAACTTGAACATAAATCAAGAGAAATTATCCAATCAGAAAATGAGCAGAAAAAAATGATTTCAAAATAAAGAAGCCCTTACAGCTAAGACACGATATCTGATGTCTAACAAATATATACTTGAAATCCTACAATAATCAGAGAAAAACAATGAGAAATAAAAATATTTGAAGAAATAATGATCAAAATTTTCCCATGTTTGATGAAAAACATACCATTACTGAATCAAATATCCCAGGGAAGGATAAACTCGAGGTTTTCATCCATAATTGGATGCAACTTCAGGCCATACTCATAGGTGAAATAAATCAGACATGCATGTGTAAATATTGTATTGTCTCCCTAATGTAAAATACCAAAATAGTAAGTAAGATCCAAAATGTACAATAGATATTATGAAAGTGAAAGGAGAAGAAACTGCTCAAAAGGAAAGAATAACTGGGATGGGGGAAGGAGAAAAGAAAGATGGGAAGAGATTATATATATACATTTCATGTAAATATGATAGATAATTATACTACCAATCTCTGTTAGCTCATTGAAAAGAATGTTCGTGCATTCATTGTTTGATCATTTTTCCACGCTTGTGTCTGTAATCTGACCAACAGCTTTGAAGATAACGACATGCAATAAATTAACCATTGTTAATGTTCTATTATTTTGTTTTGAAATTATGGATCATTTTTTCCTCTTTTCATTTAAAATTTTTAAAAAATCTCAAGGAACTTAAAGTATGATTATGAATACAGCTATACCTAGACATACCAAATCAAACTACTAAAGATAAAAGAGAGAAAAGGAGAGAGAAAATCTTGCAAGCAGATAAAGAAAAACAACACATTATATACAGGGAAATTAAAAACAAGAATTACATACATAGATTTTTTATTAGAAAACTTGCACGTGAAAAAATAATAGTTCATGCTAGAACAAAATATTTACCTAGAATTTTATATCCAGAAAAATTTTAAAATGAGTCTAAATCAGGGCATTCCCAGACTTGTTTAAAAATGAAAACTTATTTTCAGCAGTTTTGCAGTCAAAATAATAAATATTCCAGGGTAAAATGATACAAAAATAAAAACACATTTTTATAAGAAAAATAAACATTAGAAATAGCAAATATACATACATAAAATACTATAAATACCATTACTGTTAATTAAAAATTATAACATAGGGTTTATATAGATTTCACAGGCATGCCAACAATAGCATAAAAGTCTTAGTTAGAATTAAAGGAGGCAGATGAACCTATACACTTACAAGTCATCTACAGTGTACATAAAATACCACAATATTATTAGTGTATTATTAAAATCTAAGAATGTATATTATAGACATTATAACAAAAACTAAAAGTACAAAAATATATACACCAGGCGAATAGTGAATAAATAAGGTAGTCATAAAAGCTAGCTTTACAAAAATAAAGTGGACTTTAAGATAAAACATCAAAAAAAAAAATGGGGTGGTTGTGACGTGGTCTCAGCGCATAGTTCTGGCTGGCCTTGAATTCACTACGTAGCCCAGGCAGGCCTCAAGCTCATGGTGATCCTCCTGCCTCAGCCTCCAGAGCTCTGAGATTACAGGAATATGTAAAATATCAAATTTAAAGGAGCATTAATTTATTGAGAAGACATAACAATCATCAGTGTGACCCACATGACTAATAAAACAGATTTACATAAAGCAGGCATTTATGAAGCAAAAGAGAAATAATTTCACAATCATAACTGGAGATTTTTAACACCTGTCTTTCAATAACTAATAGAACTCTTCACCAAAAACAATCAATGTAGACATATACAAACCACAATTTCAACCATTTTTCACAACTGCACATGTATTTTAAGGGTACCAGATAAATGATAGACTGAGTCTTAAAAGTTTTGATAAACTGGAAAGGACTGTAAAGATAATAGCCATGTGTAGAAACTAAATGGCTGGTTTTTTCTACTATATCTCTGGATCAATCAGAGAAATAGCTACTACATTATTATTTATTGTATTATTATTATATTATTGTTTATTATAGTACTTATTTATTATATTATTACTGTATATGATATATATGAACAAGATACATGTGAGACATTCACATTAAGGAGTTAGTTTATAGAACTGTATAGAGGGGCCAGTTGAAAATCTGGGGGTTAACGCGCAAAAATCTTGCTGTAGTCCTGAAGCAAAAATCTTTCTTCACTGAGAAACTTTAGTTTTTGCTCCTAAAGTTCTTAACCAATCAGACAAGGTCTGCTCACCTTATCAAGTTAACCACATCACAAAATACCTTCACAGGTATTAATACCTATCATACTTATTAATTCCTATAACACTTGTATGCAGGTATTAATATAGAGAATAATACCAAGTTATTTCTTTCCCTAAGTAATCGGGTGTGACAGCCTAGTGGGTAGTCTGTTTTCTGTCACTGTGACATAATACCTGAAATAAGCACTTTGAAGGAGGAAGGATTGACTTTGGAACCTGGTATAAGAGGTTTCAACCCACAGTCAGCTGGCTTGGCTGCTTTGGTGCCTGTGCCATGGCACAGCATCACAGTGGGAAGTGCATGGAGAGTAGAAGCTTCTCACCTCTTGATGGCCGGGAAGCAAAGATAGAAAGCACCCAATAGTACCACAGGCCGGAACCAAGACTTAGCGCATGTGTGCCTAGAAGAACATTCAAGATCCCAACTATGAGCAATGAGCAAAATTGACACATGAAGTTAATTAAGAAAAATTTTCAAAGCCAAGAATAGTGAATAACACTTAGCATCCACATCTAAGCGTGGGGTAGAATACAATAAATGGTTTGTAACAAGCATTGTGGAGCCACCACACTTGAATCCCACTGTCCTGCAAGCATCCCCACATAATCCTGATGTAAGTGGCCCACAGATAATAATCTGAAACCTGAGACCATTAATTCATCAAATACAGTCATTTTCCTTCCATAGTCAAGAAGGTGGCTTTCCCACCTCTTAGGAGTACGTACTCACCACTTGCTCAAGTGTCCTATTTTATCTTTGATTAGCTGACTATTAAAAGTCCTTCTTTATATTAAGTCCAAGAGAACTTTGTGGGATTTCTGCCCATTAGTATCAATTCTGTTTTGTGCAGCTCAGAGTATTTCGAAGTCTAAGACCTAACCAAAAGGGCAACGTAGGGTCAGGTGATGGTTTGGAAGACATGGTCCACAGAAGGGTTCTCACTCAACTGTGAGAGGCCATAATGTAAAGCAGCTACATGCTGATTGTGTACAGACGTGGAGATGACTGGGAAGAGCCTCACAGCCACAGCCTGGCTACTAGAGAATCAGCAGTAACTTACAGTGCCCGTGGTGATGCAGCGAGGCTGAAACCTGGACAAGAAGGCAGTTTACAAGGACAAATACCTGATTCTATTCATTAGAGGGTCGACTCCTGGTCCTAACAAAAATGCTAGTTTATAAATATAACCAAAGTATCCAGAATAAATTTCCCTAAGATTATTGAAAATAAAAAAGAAATTTGGAAGAAGACCATGCTAGGGCATTTCTGCTTTTGCTGCTACAAGCTGATATACAGAGATCTTTCATGCTCTAAGGAATTTACTTGTAATATACTAATTCATATTTCACCAAGTATTGTATGGTTACTGTGTACTATACACTATCCTGGGTACTGGGGAATGAGTGATAATCGAAACTAACATGATCTCTGCCATTATGGAATTAAAGTTAAGTAGTGGATGACATAGTAAACTAGTAAAGAAATAAAAATATAATAAATGGTATAAGTTTATAAAAATAAATAAGGTACAGTTGCATAGAGAAAAACAAGGCAGTGCTTGGTGCTCATGGGAGGCTTTCCCAGAAAGACAGGATTAACGTCAGATTTGAGGATGCACAGAAATTTCCTGAGTGCTCTGAGCACTTGAAACAGCACCCACAAAGGCACAAAGTGGGTGCCACAAAGGCACCCACAGAGGCAGCAAAGAACTTTACACACACAAAATCTAAACAGATGTTGGTGCAGCAGGAACATGGTGAAGGGTACCATGTTTCAAAATAAGACTTCAGAGGTAAAACAATTTCTGCTGCCATAAACATTTGAGTGGAGATTCATTGAAGGACAAAAAGTAGAATGTGGCATAATTTAGTTCCTGTTGGAAGTAATTATTCTGGCTATACTCAGAGAATGAATTGTGAAGGAGCAAGATTGCAAGTAGATCATTTAATAGACAAATTGTTCAAATGGTAAATAGGGGTGGTATATCAGAGTTCCCCAAGAGACAGAGCTGGCATGATATATAGATGGATCATTGGATATACAGGAGGTGATTTATCAGGGGAATTGAATCATGCAATTACAGAGGCAAAGAATTCCCACCACAGACTACCTGCAAGCTGGAGACCCAGGAATATTGGGAGTATGGCCTCTTACAAACCTGAAATCTGCAGAAACAGGAAAGTCAGTGGTGTAATTCCCAATCTGAAGCCAAAGGTCTGGAAATTGGTTATATCCTGGAGCCCAAAGCCAAAGAATATGAAATTCAGAATCTAACATGGGAGCTGCAGTTCCAGCTGCAGGAGACAGAGAAGAAATCATTTTTCCTCTATTGTTTTTGTTATGTCTGGGCCCCCAACTGATTAGATGGTGCCTTTGCACACTGAGGGAAGATCTTGTACGTTCAGTTTTCCAACTAACACATCAGTCTCCTCTGGCAACAGCCTCACTAACAAACCCAGAAGTGATGCTTTGCCAGTTTTCAAGTTATTCCCCTCGATCCAGCCAAGTTGTACTTAAAATTAACCATCACAGGTGGTAATAACTAGGATAGTTGGAAGAAGAATTTGAGAAAAGCAGATGGATTCAAAATATACTCAGGAGTTGGAATATATTTCATGAAGAAATGGACCATGTGTGTTGTGCTTTGCAGTGTATATTCAGTCCCCAGCACATTGCCTGCTTAGTATGTAAATATTAATACAATTTATCTTAACTATATGCAAATTCTAGGTTTGTGAATTCTCTCACTCACTGTAATTTATCTGCAACCCCAAAATCAGTGTTTATGGCACTTTTGCCATCACTCATAGACGTACATATATACAGATTGGTGACAATTTCGAGCTGTTGGCCATCTTAGCCAAGTTCAAACAAGACCACACTCTGCCTCCTTGGTCCAGGGGTCTTACTGTAAATAAGTTTCCTTTTCATTGCCTATTTACTGTTGCCTTCTCCACAATTTTGTGCTTTGTGTGTTTGTGTGTGCAGACTTTTACTACTTACAATGGTCCCCAAATATAGAAGAATTGTCTAGTGTTTCCAATATAAGAAGGTTGTGATGTGTCTTATAAAGAAAATACAAGGTCAGATAAGATTCATTCAGATGTGAGTTATGATGCTATTGACTGCGGATTCAATGTTAACAAACCAATACTATTAAAGAAGGTACACAAATAGAAACTCATGAAATTTAGTGATTAGTAAACAAAACTGTGGTGAAGAGATGCTTACAAGAACTTAAACTGTATTTTTCCCTAAAAACAATGGTTCAGTATTCACTAACTCTATGTTCGCAGTAACTTTGTAGAGCATAACTGCCCCAAATAAAGAGAATCAACTGTAACTGCTACTTGGAAAGCAATGAATGAATGAATGAATGAATGAATGAATGAATGAGACAGATATGACAGGATTTATCAATGGATTGAGAACTGTAGGCTTAAACAACTTTATTAATGGTGGCACTATTTAGGAAGATAGGATTTGTGAAAAGAATAGGTTTTGGGAGGAAATAGAAAATGTTAATTTTCTGTGCTGCTTTTGAGATGCCCAAGTAGTGATATCAAGTACCAGGTAGATACACAAGTCTGGATCTCAGAGGAGATTTCTGGACATAAATTCACAAGTCATCAGTATTCAGGTGGCACTTAAAGCCACAGGGCAAAAGGAAATCCCTTGGGAAGTAAGCTCAGGCAGAAAAGAGAAGGCCATAGATCTGTGCCTGGAAGCATACTTATTTTCAGAAAACAAGCACAAGAAGAAGAACTAGCAAAGGAGACCAAGGGGGAACAGCCAGTTCTGAACAGGACAACCAGGCAACGTAGGAAGTCACAGAAGTCATGAAAAGACTAGGCTGAGATGAAGAACAATCAATCCTAGAGAACGTGGCTGGTAAGATGAGAGTGGAATTATTAGCCCTGTATGGTGCAATGAATAAGTTGATAAAGACCTTTAGACATGTTTGGAGCAAAGCAGTAGTCTGGAGAATGAATGGAATAGCAAGAAAATAAGAATAGCATCATTTGGCAACTTGTAAAAGTTTTATGGTGAAGAGTAGATAACAGGGAATTGAGGTACTTTTAGAAAGTATAAGGGATCAAGACAGGGTTTTGTTTTCAGTTCACTTCAAATTGGAAACTACCAAAATACAGTGAAGTTACTAAGAATTATGTGGTTAAGGAAAGGGAAATGAGTGGTGTGACAACAGGAGAAACCTGTTATGATGGTGGTTGTACACGCCTGCAATCCCAACATTCCGGGGGGCTGAGGCAAGAAATCACGAGCTTGAGGCCACCTGGGCAATTTAGCAACTCAGCCAGACCATGTCTCTGAATGAGAAAGAAAAAAGGGTTGGGGATATAGCTCAATGAGAAAGCCCTCTCCGCTCCCTAAGAGAAGAATGGGATCCAGGGCACATGTGGAAGAACTAGCCTTTGCTAAGAGGATCAACCATCACCACACTTGCCTTGCACATACACACATATACACATATGCACATGCACACACACCTATGCCTCTGCAATTAATAGCATACAAGAATTGTGAGACTTTCATTGTATTCCTAATACCGTGATTTTCACCAAAGTTCTAAGGGTTGTAGATATTTTTGATTCTTACTTTCAACCTCCCTAAGTTTGCATCTTTCTTTTTTCCCATGTTTTAATCTTCAGACCTTTGCACTTCATTCTCTATGAAGCTGTCCTTCTGGGGTTCTTCTAAGTTTCTTTCTGACTCAGCTCTTTCTAGTGACTTATCTTCTGCTCCTTTTTCCCAGCTTCTAAAGATTTGAGTCATATCTTTTTCCCACTAGAGGCACACTGCCTGGAGGCTAAAAAAGACTAATCTGAGACAGCTCATTCCTCCTGCCTCATTGCCACCTGATGGGAAATTCTCCTGGACAACTACTGCCCACAGTTAAGCGCAAGGCTTAACTGATAGTAAAGGCTATGGTTTCATCAGAAACTCATTTCTGGCAGTTTTATGCTCATCTATATTCATCAATGTTCAGAATCTATTTCAGGCCTGACTCTGCTAACAATTTTAAGTTTTATATAGCCCAAGGATACCCACTACTCCCAAGGATATCCATTATGATCTACTATAGAACATAATACCCATGGACCTACTATGTGCTTGGGTAAACACTTTGAACGCATCAACTCATTTATTCCTCAGAACAGTATCATCATCCCCATTTTACAGATTTGCATTCTGAGAGAAACAACATAGCTGATAAATTAGGAAGCCCAGCTTTGTACTCATGTCAAACTGAAAAGCCTAAAATCTTTCCATTTTCGCCAGGCTGTTAAGTGGACCTACAGTACTCCCTGAACCCATTCTGTCAGGCACCATCATACTCCATGAATGTTCCAGCTCTCCAGAATGCACAGATTGCCTTAGAGAAAAACACCAATTTATATCAATGCAAGTCCTATCTAACTCAATGCCTGACCCAGTCCTGACTGTCTGTGTTCCCCTGGAAAATCATGGCTGTGCTTCTATTTCCTGAGAAATCATCATACATTGCAATTTGCACCATTGTATTCAAATCTAAGTAATAGAAATAAGAAGCGAGGTAGAAATTCTTTCAAGTCACTAGTGAATTCTTTGCCAGGTATGAAAATTGATGTTGCAGAAGAAGAGGCCTAGGTTGTATAAAAGTGAGTAATAAACAATAACCCTCAGAGCAAGGAAGAACTAACACAATGGATTGGAAAGAGAGATGTGGATAGAACACTTCTGCCCATGGCAGATGGGAAGGGTTGTTGTGCTGCTTGAGGTGCTAGAAAGAAACCAGCACTATCCAGGACTCAGAAAGAGAAGGAAGCTAGCTCTGAGTAAAAGAAAAGAAGCCAAAGAAAGCCGTAGAGTGAAAAAGGGACCCTGACAGGGAACTGGGCTACCCAGGAGGGCTCAGGGCTTTCCTACCATGAATGTGAGCCAAGAACTGGGGGTTCCAAGGAGCAGCAGCAGGAGGTCAAACAGCAAAGATATATTTGAAGCTCAGAGAGGATGAGAAGAAAGTTCTCTTTGAAGCAAGATAAATAAAATACCAAAGCAAACTAAGAAGAGCTTGATAACAATTAAAGATTAGAGCAGGCACTGATCTTACTTTGCTTGATACCATTTTAAAAACAGAAGTAGAGGGTTAAGTTGCTAGGGATCAATTTACACTTTATGCTATCTTGTAAGAGAGTTCTTTTTTTCTAAGCAGATGTGATTTGATTACATGCTAATATCTGGCCAATTAATAGTGTTACTCAGACTGTCTCCATAGTGCATCAAAACAACTGGTTAAAAGAAAAGAATTAAGTCAAATCCATTTTTGATGTTAAGTGTACATGTTGGGGGCACACCTGCAAACGTCCGATTTCACAATCTCTTTGTGACATTCAAACCACGTTGTGTGGGTAGGCACAGGCCCAAAACAGTGACAGCTAGATACAAATCTAGCTTCTCACAGACCCTTCATCCTCCAAGGAAGCAGGAAAGGATTTAGTGGTGAGGCTTGTCTAATTAATTGCAAAAAATGTGGGAGTAAAAACCCACACCTCAACCCAAATGTTTCATCACCCTTTCAAACAAGTTTTCTGAACAAAGAGCTTTTTAATGTGCAGCTGTACAAGCAGGCTGGAGCGGGAGAAACATAACATTCACAAAACCACATACGTGTACACGCTGCACATATATGCATAGAAACTCAGGGGGATGTGCGTGCATGTATAGGGTCCCAACATTTTGAGCCACACCCATGCTAATGCAAAACTGTAGAGGGTAACTCTAACCCCAGGAAATGAAAGGTTTAAAATTAAAGTTCTTGATACAATTGTTACCTGATTTCAGGAACTCAGGCAAGATCATTACCATAACTATTACCATCAATATTAATAACAAAAATTGATATTTGCATAACACTTTACATAAATTATATCACTGGGCTTTGAAAGATATTTTAATACATATTTCCAACAAATAACCATGTGACAAGAAGTAAAAAGAAAAATCTTCATAGCAGGCAGGAGGATGGGGAAGTGGTTCTGGGATTTCTGTTACCAAGGAGCCCCTTTTATTCCCTATAAGACTTCTTATTTTTAATGTGTTTTTGTCTAACTAATGACCTTTACTAAAGAATATTCCATTTCCCTATTCTTATTTATAGAAGAACAATCAGTATGCAATAATTCACATTACCTCACTGAGCTAATATAATTCCATGAACCCGATGTTTGAGTCTGATGCCTTATTATCAGTAAATCAATTTTAGTTCAGCTTTTTTGATATACTGCTCATAATTTTAAGGTCCCCACTACCACCTTAAAAGACCTCGAATGGTTCAAGCACCCTGGTAGGGAAGCATTGATTGAAACAAATGTCAGTATTTCCTTCTTACCTATTCCTTTGAAACCTGCAGCAAATAAACAAAGGTCTAGAATTTTTAAAACAAACCTTGGAAGTCTCTTAAGTAAAACATCACAAAGCAATTACCTGTATACACACACACACACACAAGAAAGGCAAAGGACTAACCATTGCCAATACCATTTTCTCTTCCTTATATGATTTGCAGACCAGGTAAAAGCTATTGCTAGCACAGTCTACAGAAAGCTTAAGTATATGGGCTTCCAATCCTGCTTCTTCCTTCTGAGCTAAATCTGAAGGAAAGTTTCTGAATTTCTTCTTAGTCCATTGGATTCTTTGCCTGGGACTTGGTACCATAATATGTGCAATTTCTTAGATCTATATAGGACTTCTATGAGTAATTACATATAATGATTTTAACATATAACCCTAACACATGCAGAGTAAGCAATATATTTTAGCTGTTATTATTATCATCATAAGTATACGTTTTCAGGAACAGCTCATTCCCAAGCTCTTTTTCTATTTTTTTTAAGTACTCAGGATTCTGTGGATTAAACCAAGCCCTTCTCAAAGGGCTACATCCTCAGGTCATTTTTTATTTTTTGAGATAAGGTTTTACTAAGTCATTAAGTTTCCCAGGATGGGTTCAAACTTGCCACCGCCATTCGTCAGTTTCTCAGAGTGCTGGGACTATCGGCATGCACCATCAAAACCAGATACTCTACATTTTTCATGACCCAAAAAAGGAAAATCTAGATTCACAAAAATTTGTTTTAGTTGAATCTCTTATTCTTGCAGTGTTTTTGGGAAGCTGCAAGTCTGCTTTGATCAAATCTGAAGCAGCATGCACCAAAGTCAGGAATAAAAGTCTGTGGGGGCGGAATTAAGTCAGTTCAAAGAACTTCTCTAGCACTCAACCTCTAGGAAGCTCTGGATGTGACCTCCGGTTTATTAGTCAACCTCACAATTTCCGCACTGGTAAAACAGGGATCATAAGTAGCTCCTGGGGCAGTGGGGATTAATGAGGTAATATATATACGATGTTTAATCACTTACTGTAGTAAATTCCCTTCCCTCACCCAAAAATAACTATCAGGATTACTGTCCATTAACACATGAAAATATCATTTGCTGAACCTCAAAATCCCTGGCGTAAAACATAACATTTTTAAGATCCAAATACATTTTCATTTTCATTTTCATTTACTGCAGCAAAGCATTTATATAAACCAAAAATTAGCCTTGGAAACAGAAAGCTAAGAAGAAATATTACTAATTTGTTCATTTTTCTTTTCCCTGTGCACACATCAAATATGGCTTGATCTTTAAATATGTCAGTATATATCAACTGGTTCAACAGTTTTCACAGATCTACTTAGCTATTTCACTGGTTGCTTCCATTAAAGGATTGATTAGTAGACAATTAGTAGCTGGCTAATTTAGTCAAAAGCATCAAACTAGTTTATCCTCCTTGGTTCTCTTATATCCTAAGATGTGTAGAGAGAAAAAAGAGACCGCAAAGGCAGTCAGCATGCAGGCCACTGTTGCAGAGCTGCCCCTCCCTCTGCTCGGGGGACCCCTATTTCAGGCTATCCCCAGGTCCCGTTACTCAGCCATGGCGATGTTTTTGCCAACTCATCTCTCTGAGTCCTGGTAGAGAGGACCTTGCCCTTCCTTCTTTAAACTGCAGCCTCTAGAGACGTGCTGTTTCTCTAGGGGAAACCAAGCCCTACCTAACAATAAAAAGCGGTAAAGTTTCCTCCGCAGACTGTGTCTTCCGCACCTTGATTAGCCGAGCAAAATGTAGACATAAAATGCAATTGCTTTTTTTTCCCAGATGCTAAAAATGTCAGCCTTGATTTACCCCGACACTCTGACTGACTCAAGGCAGACATAAATCCTTCAGGCCCAACGCAATCATTTTTTGACCTGCTCATTGGTGGAGAAGGGGGAAGGCTGGCTTCCATCCTCCTGGTTCCAGCACCTCGATCCCAACTTTTCCTTCATCTCGCCCTGTGAAGAGCAAGGGCCAGAGGACTAAAGGCAAAAAGGCACAGAATCATTAAATTTCTTCTGAAACATCATTCTTTAAGTGAGTCAGAAGGGAGGGAAAGAAGAGAAGAAAATGTATTCATGCAGGACTATTTCCTCTCACCTGACCCATTACCGCACCTTGCTCTGCTTCATCCTTGATTAGGAAAATGTAGAAAGGCCTTCCACTTGGGAAGAGGCTGTCTTTCAGGCAAAACTTGATGCTGAGTACAGTCTCGGGGTGGCACAGGAGACAGCCCTTGGATTAGTAGCCGAATCGGGATAATTGTTATTGCTTATGGATTGCCCAGACACAGTCAGGTGACCTGTCCATTTGCAAGAGTGGCCTCTAGAAACGAGGCATGTAAAACACAATCTACTAAGCAAGTGGGCACTGACTGGTTAACAGGGAAAACATAGGGTCTGACCTCACGTCTACCCCTGAAAGAGAGCAGATCTGGACCAATCATTTCTTTCTTCATAATAAGGTCCTCAAATCTTTAAAGGGAAACTGCTTAGACCTGTCCCTCGCCTCTTCCTTCATAGAGATCTTTTATTTCCTAAATGCTTTGCTTTCTCCTGAAGCAAAGATAGCAGTGACTTCAATGGGCTTTTCCCTGCTCTCCGTGGCTGTGAGCCAATGAGGTGGTCTTTCCCTTCCAGATTCACAGAGTCCACAGAAGAGCCACCTTTGCCTGCCAGCAGGCAGTGTGACGTTCTCCAAACTTCACTCATACCCCACCTCAAGGATGTAATAGCAATGAGTTCCTGACTATTCTTGTTTTTCCTTTTATTCATGTCCTATGACAAGGATATTTTTTAAAATCACCTTTCCCTTTAGTTGAGTTTCCAGTCCAGGGGTTTCTTACTGGTAAAGACTGTATTCTGTGCCTGGCACATACTGGGCATCTAACAAGTGAACAAAATGGACTCCTGTCTTCCTGCAGCCACAGTCTTCCAGCCATTAGAAAGGCCACTTTCTATCTATCCAGAGCCAGACACTTGAGGATTCTCCTTTGATACCTAGCCTCCTGTACATCCTAATTCCCTTCTGGCTGTTTCTCTGCCAGTCTACAAAACTAAGTATGAATTAAAGTTAGGAGCTACTAAAGAAGGCCAAAGGCAACCATCTACCTCTCCAGGACCTTGCAGGCCATCAGGTCACCTCCTCTAGCCCAGACTTAATCAAAGATGCCTCCCCTCTCCTTGCCCACAGCTTCCCCAGAACTGAGTTTGCTCACAGTCACTGACTCTCTGGAATGTGGGGTGCTCTCAGACTTAAGAGGGCAGAGCTCTAGTATTCTACCAGAAGAATTACTCCCAATCCCATTCCTGGGTGAACCTCCTACTTGATCATCCAAGGAAGGAGGCATTTCAAGAAGCTCAGACCTCTTTAATAGCATCAAGAGGAAAGACAGGTACGAGGGCACCACAGCAGGCATTTGTGTGCGATCCTATTCCGAGACCAGTTGCTCAGTAGAAAGGAGGTATTCCTAATTTTGGAAAACTGAAATTGAGTCTTTAATTCCAATCCTATATCTCAGGTTGACTTTACATCTAGAAATTTTGTACCTGACTCTCACAGCTTTTCCTGGCCTTAGCTGGTCAAGGGAAGAGCAAAGTTATCAAAGACCTCCTGTAGTGGTTGATTGATTGTGTCAACTTGAGACATTTAGAAGCTTAACTAAATGGGTTTAACAACTCTACACACAAGGGTGTAGAAGACCCGCCCTAGGCTGACTCATCACCTGGAGGTATAAAAGGGAAGGAGAAAGGACAAATGCATTCCATTCTTGGGAGATGCTCCAGTCTTCGCCTTTGGTTTGGACCTCATCTCCTGGCTTCCAGTGTAGACTCTTCAGCTTTCCGGCACAGACTCTTCAGCCTTTCATCATAGAGCCTTCGGCCTTCTGTCGCAGACCCATCAGCCTGCTGGAGTGGACTTGCACAAGACACTAGGGTGAACCCCAGACCTTGGATTGAATCCTTTGGCTTCCAGTGTGTAGACACCCTCTGCAGGCTTCCTCATCGGACTCTGTGGCTGACCATGGTAAGCCAATCTTGTTCTTTCTTTTACATCTGTATATCTCGTGTTATATCTGTCTCTCTAGTAAAATCCTGGCTAATATACCTTCTCTCCCTTGATCACCTTTCCCTTAATTTGTAGTATCACAAAGCCCCCTGCCTGATGTGGAGTAGGAGGCGACTCTTCAGTAGCTATGGGGGCTGTAGCTCAAATATACCTCCATCCAACTCCACTCTGAAAATCCAAGAGGAAAAGGAAAAAAAAAAAAAAAAAAAAAAACCCACCAGCACTTTTGATGTTACAGGAGATGTGTGATATACTCTGCTAGGCACCCTGACTAAGCAGCCCTGGCCTTGGAATTCATACATTATTTAATGGCAAGGAAGACATGCCCGAAATGAGCCGGAACAATTGCTTAAGGGAGGTGGGAATGGGGGGAGAGGAAGGATTGTGTACTTTTTTTTAATTTCTCGGACCATGCCCGTTAGTTTTGTTTCTTATTTAGGATACAGCATTAATCATGCTAATATTTTACAGCTGGGCTTCACTCTTTAGTCATTACTTTAATCAAACCCATCAGCGAACGAAGGAACACGTTACCAGGTGGGAATAACTGCTACCGCTCGCTGTTAATTACTTTGCATTTTACAGCAATCAGCAGCAGGGGCTGAGATCATAATAAATTCATGACTTATGGGCCCATAAAATCATTACCGTAGGAAAATATGTTTTATCGGGGATTCGAAGGGCCGCTGCTCAGACAGAGATTTCTTGAAGGAAATGACACCCATGAAATTAAACGGATCCTTGCAGTCAGCAGAAATGCAAATGCACGAAGAGCAGAATTGCGCTGCGTGAGAAGGGGGTTGGCAGAGCCTGTGGGCGGAGGGGCGGGGCCAGCGGGGCGGGGCCGAGTGCGCTCTAGGGGCGGGGCTCCAGCAGACAGCGGAGAAGGGCGACTCTGCGACTTGGTGAGCCAGGGTCTGGGAGAACAGTCCTGGGCCGGTTCGCAATCTCTAAACTCTCTCGTCCTTTTTTATTTCAATCAGCTTTTTCACCCATAGCCTCAGGTACTCTAACAGGTGGTCTCCTGAACTGCTGAGGATGGTGATTCAAAAAGCCAAGGGACAGGTCAACAAATCTTCCGTAAGACAGTCCAGGAGGGAGGGAATCTGGCTCCTGGGTGTTCTCTCCTCCTTCAGGCTGCCCAAATTGGCTGCTTGATGGATAGCTGCACTTCTTAACTGAGGTGCTCCTGCCCTGGCTTCTAGCCCCTCGCTGCCATCCCTCAGCTTGGCTGTGTAGACCTTTATGAGACCTCAGAGACCTCAAAGGCCATTTCGGACCTGTCAGAAATGCTCTCCAAGGAGAATAATGACACTCTGGTTTCCTTTCCGAGGCAGGGGGGACCTACCTGTAAATTTCTCCCAAGATGCACGCATGCCATGTGTTTTGAAGTAACTGTTTCCTTTTTCCTTCACTTCTTCCAATTAAGCTAGACAAACACAGACCCTTATTTAGTGTTATTTAAGCATGAAATTATAACATCCTTTTAAATGCTAAGGAACTAAAACTAAGTCCTTTTATCCAGGCACACCAGGTCCAGATCTAGTAGCACGTTCATTTCTGTAAATCAGACAAGACGAAATTCAAACAATCCAAGCGCTTCTGATGAAAAGTTTATTCACCCTTCCCGAGATGATCACCGGCCTTGCTCATCATCATTGGCCACATTTGTAAAGCGTTGGGGAAGGGCCGCTCTTTCAGCTGGGGTGAATAGCACAGCTGAGAGGAGACAGTGTCTTTGGAAGGTCGGCATGAGTTTGAGTCCCACTCTTACCACGACTTGTGAGTCCTAGCGAACTGATTTAACTTCCTTGGTCTCAGTTATGAATTCTATAAAACAGGAAATTGTGTCTTTTTAAATAAAGAGTTCTTAGGGAAAGGAAATGGGTTCACTGTGTATGCAGATAACAAATTAAAACCCTAGACAGGTCTTCTGAAGAAACTGACCCACTTCTTCAAAATTTTCCACCACCCTACCCCAAGGTCAGTCAAGGTGAGACAGCCAGCTCCCTGCAGGAAGCCAGGATGCTGAGGACCTGCCTAGCACAAGTTGGCACAACAGCAGCCTGTTAATATAAAGATGATGAATAAATGGTGTGGGGCATTTGGCTGCACTCCCACCTGTCACTGTGACTTTCAGGAATATGTACTGCACCCTTGGGCTCTTGGGAGATCCTGAGCCTCACAAAAGTGATTTTCTCCAGAAACAAGAGGCAAACACAGAAGCCACCAGTTTTACTGGGATTGCATGGCTGTGCTGTCTATTATTCCTCATTATAGTATATCTGTCCTGCACTCATTTTTGGAAGCTATTGGTAATAAAGAGAAAGAGGGAAGCCCCGTCACCCTTTGCCCCAATGTGCTCTCTCCCCTAACCAATATTACCCGCCTGCTCCCCAGAGGCACTGCTCACAGCAGGAGTCAACAAGGAGCCCTTTCTCTGGAAGCTATTAACTGTTTTCACAGCCAATAAAAATAGAGCTGGACCTGCTCCCCCACCTAGTTCCTTTCGGCCCAGCCAGTCCACTGACTCAGCACTAGGGCAAAAGAAAGAATTGAGGAGCTATAGAGAAAATTACTTTAAAGGAGGAAACCAAGAAATGCAATAACCCACCAGCTTTTTATCTTTCTAGAGAGCAGTTTCAATATGATTGTGAATCACAAGGGAATGAGTTAGAAGGATGCTGACCTTTTAGCCACATATGTGTCCTTAAAAAGTTATATAAGCAAGTCCTTACAATCGGTTCAAATAGAATAAGGTAAGGCGAAGGATTTTCCCCTCTTTATATTTCTGAAGCCACGTGGTACAGTGGAAAGCAGAAATGTACCACCATCTGCATAGTGATTTCAAATCCTACCTCTGTTGTATAATAGTTTCCTGAGTTTGGAAGGCTCTTTAATTCTCAGGGAACAGCTGATTTACTGAGATTAGGCATTTACTTTTCATGGTGATTGCAAAGGATAAAATGATTAATATTTATAAAATATCTGTAACGGTAAGGATTCAACAAGAAGTCATGGTCATTACTAAATTAGCACATTGTTGCTGAAGAAACGTGGAGAAGCTACTGTAATGAATGTGAAGGTGCTAACCGGAGACAAAACCCAAAAACAGTTTGGGTCATAAAACCCAGCCAGTATACTGGCTTTATAATTCTAATATATACTAGAGTCCTCGGGCTACAAGTAGGAGACAGTTATTTTAGAAGACTTCAATTGAAAATGAATTCATTCAAGGTAACATGTAAAGTCAAGGTAAATTGACTTTAAACCCTGAGGGATTTTGAAAGAGGGAATGTTACCATTGTGGAGGGAGTAAAGGAAGACCCAAGTGAGAGAGAAATTAAAGCTCCAGGTTGCTCATGTCTTCAAGGTATTCCAGAAACATAAGAAGTCACTGGACTACCATAAATTGCTTAGGCGTGGTTCTTAAATAACGGCACAGAGGTATCATATCCGATAGGTGCCATTTTCTGTTTGTTATGTGCCATGATACCTTATATAAGTTTGATAAATACATTGATTGATACTTGCTAGTTTACCAAGAAACCTTTTAGTTATTGACATTAATTTTGGGATAACAACAAAGTAACTACTTTAAAAGTGGAATAGAATCACACCGGGTACCCATTATGTGCCCAGCATTGTATTAGGCACTTTATATAGTTTGTCACAATTGATTGTAAGAAACTCTGAGATGGATGTGGTCATTGTTATGTGGATAAGGAATCTGGAGTTCCAACTGGATTTTCAGATCCCCCAGCTAAAGCCTGAAGAAGGACTTTAAAGCTTCCTCACTCTAAGAAAAAGCTGAGGTGGAGAAGTAGATATACGTTCTGGAAAGAGAGCCAAACTGTCACTTGGGACATCATTGTGCTAAAAAGTTATTTGTTATTTATCTGAAATTCATATTTAACTGAGCCTATTCCATTTCATTGGTAACTTTATGTTTCAAGTTAGAATTTGTTTGTCTTTGACTTCATATTTGGTATTTCATTTAACTGACAAGCTTATTCGTTTAAAAACGAATGCATGGTATTTTAATATACAAAGGCACAATGTGGTGTTTCCCTGAAATTATATTGTCATTTTGCTGTTGTTCAGTGGTTGGTCTTCAGTGGTCCAAACCAAACCATATTGGTGTCCCAAAAAGAATCTAAAAAGAAAAGAACAAAGCAATGCTCTCTTTTCCTAAAGATGTCTCTGTTTGTGCTGCAAACTTTACATCCCAAATGATCATTATTTTATGTTGTCATTCACCAAAACTTTAAAGAAGTGGTATTTGAGGCTCTTCTCTGCTTCATAAATAAGAAGGTGGTACTCTAAACCAAAGTATCTACCAGGCATGGTAGCATGCACTGTAATCCCACTACTCTAGGAAACTTAAGACCTCAAGTTCTACTCCACCCAGGCAATTTATTGACTTAATGAGACCCTCGCTCAAAACCAAAAATAAAATGGTATGTGGAGTAAGAGGAGTGCTTGGAATCTAGTTCAGTATGAAGACTGAAGGTCCTCAGTGCCACACACTAAAAAAGTGTTTTTCAGCTCCAAACAAGATGGTAAATGAGCATAGAACAGTATAATTCCCTTCTCCCAAATCAACCCTGAAGTAAATGACCGAGGTGCACACAAAAATCATCAAATTGTAACTTGTGATATTGAAGTTAAAAACAAACCCTGACATAAATATGATATGCATGGCCATGGGTGGGGTGCCAGTGACAGGATGTACTTACTCTGTGGCACCTGGCACTGTCCCTTGCAAAGGGGACTTCATTCTTTTGAGCAGGTTAACTGAATAGTGTTTAACCTCTGTCTCCTCCTATACACATTGTGAGAGCAGACACACACGATAAACCTGAGCTCACAGACCAAACTCCTAGGTACTTGAAGAATACAAGTACCTTCATAGCAAAATAAAATCGTATGACAAGAAAATGCAGGAAGCATGATTATTGGAACCAAGAATTTAGAAGAAGTGTGACAAACATTCTTCTGAAGGAGAATGAGAAACAAAGAAATGGGAGATGGCAATAGAAATAAAAATTCAGTAATTAAAGTTTCAAGAGATAGGGTAAATACTAGAATAGATGTAGCTGAAAAACAAATTAACAAGTCAAAAGATCAGAAAATACTGCAGAAAAGAAGAGATAAAGAACATAAAATAAGGAACAAATACAATAAGGAGACTAAAAGTAGATATGCCAGCATTGTAGCAGCAATCTCTAAAAGTACTGGAAAAATGAGTGGATAAAAATATGGAGATAAATTTCCCAGAATTATTAATTATTAATCTAATAGATCAGAAAAACCCAGAATATCCAACAAGATATAAGAGAAAAATCTGTCCCTTGATTATAATTCTACATATGGACTTACATAATTCTACACATAGAACATACGTAGAACATAGAATTATATATAGGTATATAATTCTATATATAGCATTAGAGGTATATCAGAGACAAGAATAAATTTTAAAGTCTTCTAGAGAGTAAGGAATCAGATTGCTGTTATGTTTCTCAATAGCATCATTAGAAGCAGGGAGATAATGAAGTGATATTTTAAAGCATCAAAAGAAATTTAAACCTAGAATTAAATATATCAGATTGTAATTTAAATTTGAATGCATCATAAAACATGGTTAAACACACAGTTCCTCAGAGAGTTTACCAAAGCCAGAGTCACAATTAGGACATATTTAGAGGGGTACTTAAATAGAAGACATAAATATACTAGATACTGGAAAGTGATGTTGAAATTAAAGTTGATCATACATTTAGGGGGTTTTTGTTTGTTTTCTTGTGGAAAAAAGAAAAAAATTAAAATTATCAAAAACTAAAATCCTAGGAAAAATCAACACAACCTGAGGTAGTGGCTGAGGTATGAGAGTATGCCAATGTATTTGTCTTATTAAGAGATACATTGATAGAGACAGAGATAGAAGAATAGAAAAAAGGGAGGAAAGCATGCAAAAAGAAGGAAAAAGACAGCAGTGGAAGGAGGAAGGGAGAAAAAGCTTTAAAAAAATCAATAGAGTTAAACAAATACAAGTATGGGTTTAAAAACAACTATCACAAAATCAAAATTGAAATATCAAAATATCCAAGGAAAATAGGAATTAAGAAAAAATAAAAGGAAAATACAATAGAACTGAGTTCTAACAATAGTCATTGAATAAATATAAATTAATGAAATTATTAAACTATCTTCTCTGATTTTTTAATCCACCATTATATTGATTACAACATGCACAATTAAAAACACAGAAGTACTAGAAAAAAATGGAAAGGATATATTAGTAAAGTATAGACCAAAATAATCTTAATTATTTAAACAAAATTCAAAGCTAAAAATAGTGAAAAGAAAAGAAAAAAATCAACTATTCATAATAGATGGGAAAAGATGATATAAGCAATATATATAAATATGCATCAAACACTGCTCAAACATAAAAAGCAATAGTGGTCTAAACTGTGAGAAGAAAACAGTAATGGACAATTGTAATTATGTTGGAATTATTAGAAGCCAGTATATCAAACAGAACAAAACAGATATGCAGTATCAGAAACCTAAGTAATATAAACAGTAAAGTCTAGCAAACACACATATAAACACATGTACACACACACACACACACACACACATATTCTACCCCAATAAATAGAGAATAGAGTTTTTAATTTAACCATGTCACAAAATAGACCACATATATACTAGATCACTAAAACAATCTCACTAAATTGCAAAGAACAGTATCAAACAGACTATGTTCTCCAACAGTGATCAAATAGAATTAGAAATTATCTAAAATGGCATAACATGAATAACACACTTGGAAATAGAATCAAATTTTATTAAACAGTTCTTGGATTAAACATGAAATAGAGGAAATTTAGAAACATTCATGACTGAATGATAATTAAAACACCACCTGTCAAAGTCTATGGGACATTAGTAAAGTCGTGCCTAGAGAAAATGTAGTTTTAAGTAAATTATCAGGAAACATGAAAGTTAAAAACATATTAGCTAATGCTAATGCATGCAACTAAAGAAATCAGAGTAAAGAGGCTTACAACAAACCCAAAAAAATAAAAAATAAAAAATAATGACAGAAAACATTGTAATAGAGAACATACAAAAAGAATAACAGCTTAACAAATTAAAAGGTATTTTGTTTTGTAATAAAAATAACTTTTGAGATCTCTGTAAAGATTCATCAAGAAAAAAAGAAAAACTACATGTTATCCCCAAGAGAGAAGGAAGAGAGGTTTGAGGAACAAAAAGGAGGAATTAGGAAAAGTAACAGCTTTAAGTAATATATTTGAAAACATGGTATGAGGAACAGGCACCTAAAACTCAATTTAAACACTCACACTAAAAGGATTTAAAAGAGTTTAAAGAGGGCAATCAATATGTTAAAGATCTACAAAGAACATTTAACAACTTTCCTACCCCTAAACTAGCCAGAGTTCTATAACATTGTAAGAAATGGCAAGTCCCATTTTAAATATATTTTTTAAAAAGTGAAAAAAGATGGAAGAGAGTTTTATGAGTAAGAAATAATCTTGATTCTGAAATCAGATTAACATAATAGAAGAGAAAATTCTGGATTTGTTGCACTTTTTAGCTTAGATGCAAAGAAACTGCAAAAAATAGATACTAGAATCATCATGATACGTGTGTGTATGTATGTACCATCAAATTCAAGTGACATCATCCAGTAATGCATAAAAAATTCCAACAACATAATTTCTCATATTCAAGGTGAAGAAAAATTATATAATAATTACATGCAAATTAAAATCTATTTTATAGTAATATCAAATGAGTCAAGAAAAGCGATTGATTAGGTCTGATACCTATGAAGGGTGATGCATTCTCCCATCATGACTATCTCACTTTACTACAGGAGGTCAGTGTTACAACAAAGTAAAAGAAAACAGAAATAAGGATTGGAGGACAATGTAACACTCTATCTGAAAGAACCACTAAAATTCATGTACATGTACACAAGGTCAACTTAACAAATTAACACAATCTCTCCAATGCTGCTAGCAAAACTCAACATGAAAGTTTCATTTTAAAAGGAGGAAAATACCAATCATATTATCAACAATCACAAAGTATCTGAAAGTTAATATCACTAAAGGAATACAAGACCAATATGATGAAAATTCAGAAATCTAATAAAGCTCATAGAAAAGGGTAATACAAGCGTAATTAAGTAAATAAAGAGATATCATGCTTTGAATGAGATGATTTATAACTTAAAGATGCTGATTAATTTCTTATTAATATTTAAATTAAAGCAACTGAATCAAAATCTTAAGTCAAATTACCATAAAACATGACAAACATAGTCTAATGTATATATAGCAAACTATCTCAACCAATATAATAGTCATCATTAACAGGAACAGAATTTGCCCTGTAAAATGTATAACAGGATTTTTTTCTAAATACTCCATGGCAGTATGATAAAAGCAGATAAATAGACCAAAGGAAATGTCAGAGACTCACGATATTATGGAAGCATAATATAGAAGAAAGTAGCACTACAAATCAATGAGGAAAAATAATTGTTTACTAATTTTAGCAAAAATTGACCTAGTGAAAAAATAAATATTTTGACTTATTTATTTTTATACATTTATTTGTTGATATATTTATTTTGATGATACTGAGGTATAGTATTTTCTGAATAAAATCTTAGCACATAAATTCTAAAGCACTGACTCAATGAATTTTGTGTCAACAAAATTCAATATTTCAATGCATTGAACAATTTGGAATTGAACATTTTTAAATTAAAAGACAGGTCATCTACAAAATTATTGGGACATTTGTTTTAGTCTCCTCATGTTTAGTTTCATAAATCATTGGCAATTTTCCAAAAAACAATTAAAATGAGCTGGTGATATAGCTTAGCAGCACAGTGCCCACCTGGCAAACACGAGGTTCTGAGTTTGATTCCTGGTACCAAAAAAATAAAAATAAAAAAGACACACTCTGTTAATGCTTAAAACTACAAGAAATTAATGTTTAGAATATGACTTCAAAGTAATATCAAGTAAAGAGCACCTCCATTAGAAAAATGGGCAACTAATATAGTCAATTCCTAAAAGAAGAGATCTGAACCCTGAGAAGCATATCAAAAGAGACACTCAAACTCACCACTCATCAGAAAAATGCAAATTAAAACATTGAGACTTCACTCTATGCCAATTAGACTGGTGCGAGTTAGATAATTAGATAATGCCAAGCTCTAGGGCAGGGAACGTACAATTATTTTGGAATCCCCATGCATTGCTGATGGGAAGATAGCCCAAGGCTTGTTTTCAAGGGATACAGTTTACATAACTTACACTTACACTGCATGTGTAGGCCTTGTGACTAGCAAATCTTCCTAGATTACATACGCAGGAGAAATTTTCATGTGGGTCCTAAAGGTGTTCACTGTAAGGATTATTTGTAGCCTATGCAAACAGAAGTTCCTGGACTTGTGCAGGCATGAAAACCACGAAGCCTGGACAAGGAGGCCTGAAGCTGGTCACCCATGGCTGGGAATCACTGGGCACAATGTGGAGAATGCAGCCATGTGGTGTCAGGCCGCATGTGATGCCACAGATAGGTACACACACGAGCGTGAAGAGACTTTAAGGCATAATTAGTGTGCAAAAAGCCGGAAACATAGTGAAATATATAATGCAACACCTTCCAAAACTAAACCTGTGGCCACATGAAACAAAAATTTATTTTATAAGAGTATACATATATACACATAAAATACATGTTTTAATAGTAGATAATTGACTTACAGGAAGGGAATAATAGAGGTTGGATGTGGAAATAAAAATAAGACACCCTCTTTCAGAATCATGATAAAATTATTCTTGAACTAAGGCATATGAGAACTTCTACACTTTCCTCCTGCAGGGAAGGAAAGAAAAAAGAAAAATGTTTTCAGAAATTGATACTGGAATTTATCTTCCTCATTATTGATCAGACATTTAGACTAGGAGTTGGCTAGCTTTTTATTTATTTATTTTTTTGAGACAGGTTCTCAATTCTATCTCCCCCCCCCCCGAAAAAAAAAAGAAAGAAAGAAAGAAAAGAAGAAAACAATTCTTGGCAATTCTCCTGCCTCGGCTTCCGAAGTGCTGGGATTATAAGTATCACCACACCCAACTGGCAAACTTTTTCTTCAGAGGGTCAGATAGTAAAATAACTTAAGTTTTTCAAGGCAAGCTCAATTTTGTCATTATTACAGGAACAATATATACAGAACAAGCACTTCTGTGTTTCAACTAAACTTTATTCACCTAATAGGCAGACTACCATGTGCTGATGTAGACCACAAAGATCACTTCAAGAAAGTGCACTAAGGAATTCATTGTAATGCAGACTGTGTTCACAGATCTAAAAATATGGTCATGCAGACTGAAAAATGTTAATGTACTTTTGTGAACAGTACAATAGAATAACAAACTGGAGTGTAGTCACACCATCCCCAGGTTGTTAGTGTCTCGAACTCCAGGCACAAAGAGGAGACACAGTTAAGAAGTGTCTAGGTAGGGTCATTCTTATTTAAACTCTACTAGTATTTTAAATTGCTTTTTCTTGGGAGCTACCAAATCCATCAGAGAGGTAGGAGCTGGTCATGGTTCTGTGTTATATTAATAGAATTTTTATATAAGCAAGAAGTGACAGACACCACGATTCCATATCACTGCCTTATAATCCTATAAATATCTTTTTCTTCTTCTGGGAAGTGTGCCTGACCAAAACATATAAAGCAATGTGAGAGGCTAGTAAAAGGGAATAGAGGTTTAAATGTCAGCAAGAAAAAAAAAGGTTCATTTCTTTTTTAAAAAAAATCATTTGCACAGCTCTTTGAGCCACCAAACTGAAACTTTTGCAGTTTGAAGTTCATCCTGAAAATCCTTTTGCAAAATATTTGCTGAATCACTGTAAGGTAGGACTGGTAAGGGATTAAGGCATGTTGGTTTCTCCTCACCCAGACCTATTTTCCCTAAACTGATTAGTGTGGCCCAGAAGCTTAATCCAAGGATCTGAGACTCTGATTCCAAAACCAACATTGCCCTCCCCCCTCCACCATGCACCAAAATGTTACAGAGATCTCTCACTTCTAACACACAAATCTAACTCAATGAGTAAAATGCAAATGAGTCACTCCCCAAATACCCCCAGTAGACCCCAGTTGTCCTTTACTTGTTTTAACCCACCAGAACCTTGCATGGTGCAGTTCAAACACAACACAGGTCCCTGCCTCAAATCATCAGCATCCAGCCCTGCCAGCTAAACTCAGAGAAGGCACAACTTGATGGCAATGATTTCACCTGGCACAGCTGTACTTCCCTGTAACCAAGCCCGGGGGGCAGTGGCGAGTTGGAGTCTAGCCTGGACACTTTAGTGACTTAATGAGACCCTGTTTCCAAATTTAAAAAAAATTTAAAAATAGAAGAAGCGAAGGGGACACCGGGGATGTAGCTCAGTGTAAAGGTCCTGGGTTCAAGCCCCAGACCCTCCCCACACCTCACCCCCACAAAAAAAGAAAACAAATAAAAAAGGAAAGAAATGAGGGTGGGCTGAAGCAGTAGAAGAGTAAGGGCTTCCAAGAAGAAAATAAAAATGAAAGGAGGAGACATCCTTCAGGGGCAAATAGCTATGAGGTCTTTATTTTGACAACAAATTTATGCTTAGGTGATGGAATTTTTAAAGGTTTAAAGTCTTTTTTTACCTGTTGCTCACTACCTTTTGTTTTTATCCAATTTGCTCAGTAGAAATTTCCCCACCACAAGAATAAATGGTGCAATCGTATTATTTGCCATTCAGGTATTTTTAAAGTAAAGGATTTTTTGACAGTCTTAAACTGTCATTCCATCAAGATTTACAGCTTCATCTGGGCCCTGCATCCACGTTGCTTCTTATCCTGTATGAAACACACCTGGTTCTTGATATAAAACAATGCCTCTCTATGTTGAATGTCTGCTATATTTTTCATAAAACTCTTTAAAGGAGCTACAATGTGTAATGGAGTCTACATTCAAATATGCCCAGGATTGAGTTGGACTAAAGACTCACAGGCCCAAGTTTTCCATCCTGCAACTAGTCTTAAACTTCGCCTTCCTGGAATACGTATCATTCATAGGGAAGCGAGTGTTGTGCATGCGTGAATGGGCAACATTCTGAGGAATGCTATTCTGCCTCTCCTATCCATTGCCTTGGCTGCCACACACTGTGACCACCTCCAACTGTCTGTGTAAGCAGAAGATGGAAAAGTTTAGGAGAAGGCGCATCAGTCACTCTTCCTGTCACTGGCACTGAATGCCTGACACACCCACAACTTAAAGGAGGACAGTCCATGGACTACTAGCTCCAAGGCAAGGTGCCCCAGCGGAAGGACTTGGGAGAAGGAAAGCTCCTCATGCCAGGGCAGCCAAGAAGGAGAAGGAGAAGGGAGAAGCCAGGGAGGTAGATCCCTCCAGGTCGTGCCCCCACCGACCCACATCCCCCTGATCAGGGCCTACTTTGCAAGAGTAAGTCAGCTATAGTACCCCAAGATCCAGTCCTCTTCCAAAAGCCCCACTGTGAGTGAATGAGGCTTTGGGGAAATACCTATTTATAAACCAGAACAAAAGCCAAGAGATCCAATCACAGGAGCATAATAATCCTATGTACAATCAATCAGTACTGGTTCTTCTCTCTTTGGGCATACAGCAGAGTAGTATGTCCCCATTCTACTATTAAGTTAGGACAGTGTGACTAGTTATGGATCATGTGTCATTTCTAGGCCTGAGTAAGAAATTTTCCAGTGAGACCGTCAGAGCTGTCTCTTTTCCCTCTGGCAAAGTGCCAGGCACCATTCAAATGGTAGCTAATATGGGGGTGATAAAAAGGAGAACTTCCCAGTGAACTAGTGATGAGCAGTTTACTTAAACAAGAATTTTTACTTTTTTGTTTTTATTATTTTGTTTGTTGGTACTGAGAATTAAATTCATAACCCACACTTGCCAGATAGGGCTATGCTGCTGAGATATTTTACCAGCCCCAAATTTTCTTTGTTGTTTTAAGTTCCTAAGATTTAATGGGCTTTTGTTACCACAATATTACTTCATGTTTCTTAACTATTACATTTAAGGAGAGAGTACAGTGGTTTTCTCTATCCCTCCAACATAACCCTCTGTCATTCTCCACGCCAAATATGGGAGCTCAAGCAGTATCTTTAGAGACTTAAGATGGCAGAAAAAAAATCACAGAACTTTCTCTCTTTCCCTGTTACCTCTCTACTTTGGTAACAGATATGATGTCTTTTTGATCAAGTGAAAAAAGAGGGAGACAGTAAGACAGAAAAAAGAGTAAAGAAATAGCTCAGTTAGCTAAATATTCATTGTTCATCATACCAAGAATAAGAGATTCCTGTGAATCAAAAGAAAAGATTTTGAAACTTAACTCAAGCTAATTCCACCAAAGCACAGATCAACAAAACTAGAAAAGCAATGTCCAGGTCATGGGGTTACAGGCAGCTGAGTTAGAAATACTACAGGCAGTGAGCCAGGGCTAGGTCCTGGAAGGAGCCAGCACAGAAGCCCAGATACCTTGCAACTGTGGGAAGACACAGACCTCCTACTGTGGGCCAGGCCTCCAGACAAAAGGTCAAACAAATGCACCCACATCATAAAGACTGATATTCTAAATAGTTCCCTATCACGCTGAGGAAGTCAGGAGTCACCATCCCAACCCCTATGGGAAGAGTTACTACTCTCTAAGAATGCCCGCTTAGTGACTCACTTCCCCATTTGTCTCCGATTTAATCAATTTTACCTGAGCAATTAATCTTATTGGTTAACCATAGTTCTGTCCCACCTTATGCCCATCTGGCTTGCAAGTTTCCAGTCTTCCCCACTTTGAACCAGTCTCACCCCATGATTTTACTCTATAAGAGTTCCTCGAAAAGACAGAGTCCCTGCAAACCCATTCAGGACACTTTCTGTCTCTCTCTCAGACAGAAGCTTTCTTCCTCTCAGTAAATATATTCTGCTCTTAACCTCTGTTGTTCTTAAAATTCATTCTCCAATTTTAGAGAACATGAACTCGTTCAGGACACATAGTAGGTCAGAAGTTTCACTCCCCTACATCAGTGGGAAATGTGGTGCAATCCTTTCCTTCATAAAGGCCTCTCAAAATCTGTAAATGACTCACTGGACTCTCCTCACCACACATTTCCATTGATTGAGCAGGATGGTAGGCAACCGCTGAGTTTGAGATCATTATCAATTTGTTCATCTCTATCCCTCTTTCCAACATGCTTAAGGATAAAAGGATTGCAAGAGGGAGGAAGAGGGAAGGGATTCTGCCCTTTCTTCACTGTAGATTCCCCTAGCCATACTCCATCCCAGAAACAGAATTAAAAATTAAATAAGGCTAGGTTGATAGTGCGCGTCTATAATCCCAACACTTGGGAGGCTGTGGCAGGAATATCTCAGTGAATTCAAAGCCACCCTGGACTCCATATTGAGTTCAAGGTCAGCCTGACCTACACAGCAAAACCTTGTCTCAAAAAAACTTAAATAAGAACATTGGACTTTAAATAACTGAAGTGGGCAAAAAGCTATGTGAAAATATTCATAACACTATTATGAAAGAGAAAGTTATTTTGATTGAACGTAGTAGAAGGCAATGATTGGAGAAAGAAAAATTGTTTCATGCTTCTACTGCACTGAGTTTGGAATGTTCACAAAAATAGTTACATATTTAACTAAAAATAATGATTAATATTTTCTGAAGCGCTCTGGAATTCATACATCCAAATGAGTGTTGTCACTCAAAGCAGTCTCCAGGGCTACACTCTTCATTTAGTCACACTTCCATTGCTCCAAATATTTTTGGAATTGCCTTCGAAGTCAGTTTATGAGCCGCGAAGTAAAATACCTTTTTATGGCCACAGTTCAGCCCTCCTCAGATTACTACGTTACTCACACTCCTCTCTTCTGACTTGAGTCCGCACGATTCTACCAAATAAGGCAAGTGAATTTCATGCTTGCTCTGCAGAGTCTCATGTGTGTACTGAGGGAAGTAAAGCTTAAAATGATGAAGACAAGAAAGTATTATGAAGAACAGCCACTGAGATTTTTCCCACTGAATCACAGTAAGTTGCCAGCGAGAACACTCCTGGTTGACCATCATACAAGTGAGCCCGAAAAGTCAGATCCCTCCAAGTATAAAAAGCATTTGAAGTTATTTAAAAAAACTCACTAAATTTTAAAAGATCCTTTTTGTCCTCTGACCACCATGAATTGAATTACAAATAAGTAACAGAAAGATATATGGAAAAACATCCTGAAATAGTTCTATATCAAACAGACTCTAAATAACTCATTGGTCAAAGAAGAAATCAAAAGGGAAATTAGCATTTTGAATTGAATGGAAATGAAAACACACATACCAAATTCGCAGGATGCTGCTAAACTGGCACTAAGCGGATATTTATAGCACTCCTATAATAGAAAACAAATATCTTAAATCAGTGACCTCAGTTTCAAATTTAATCCCAACATAAGCAAAAGGAAAGGAAATAAGGTCAAAATGGGAATCAAAAAATAGAAAACAAGACAATAGTAGATAAAAAGTCTTTGAAAAGATCAGTAAAACTGACAAACCATGCTAATGAGAAAAAATTCATAAAAGGCCAATTACCAACAGTGAGTATGAGATGACATCATTAAAAATTAATTTGTATGAGCATGTTTACAGTGCATGATGACATTCATTGTGGGGTGTTGGCACATGTACATGACACGTCCTAATTCTTTTTACTCCTCATGCTTCCCTTTTTCCTCCCCACCCTCATCTCTTGGTCCCTTTCCCATTTGCAAAAGATCTAAGGAAATATTATCAACAATTTTGTGCTTATAAATTAAGAAACTTAGATAAAATGGACAAATCTCTTAAAACATAAATTTCCAGTGTCATTTAACAATAAATATGTAAGCTGAATAGACTTTGTATTTAAAATCCTCCTTATAAAGAAAATGTCAAGTAGCTCAACTGCTAAATTCTAAAATAAAATAAAATGAAGAGGAAGTGCAGAAAGGGAAAGAGAACCAGAAGAAAGAAAAGGAGAAGAACCAGTCTAAATAAATTCTTCATGCAAAGGAATAAATACTCCTCAGCTCAGGCTATGAGGCAAGAGTTATTCCTTAACCTGAAACAAAAACAACACCACAGATCTATACCCCTCATTAGCATAGATCCTAGATTTCTAAATAAAAATTTAGTAAATCAAGTATAGAAAAGATAATACAATGTGACCAGGCAGAATGTGTCCCAGGAATGCAACACTGATTCAACAGTAAAGAAAAAAAAAGTGTAATTTATCGTATCAAAAGTTAAAACAGAAAAACCATGTGTTCACCAATATTAGGGAAATTGAAAGGAAAAAAGAATCAAGAATAAATCAGAATTTTTACCTAAACATGTAACAGATGGCACAGAAAATTCCCAAAAAGCAAAGAAGA
Source organism: Cavia porcellus (assembly GCF_034190915.1). Classification (NCBI taxonomy): domain Eukaryota; kingdom Metazoa; phylum Chordata; class Mammalia; order Rodentia; family Caviidae; genus Cavia; species Cavia porcellus. The sequence goes on along the minus strand of NW_026947512.1, from coordinate 8,479,428 downwards.
TGCTAGCCATTGGATTTAATATTCAGGAGGTTAAGTTTTCCTTCTTACACTCGTTTCAGTAGAAAGGTGGGGACAACTGTCAGAACTACCAGGGCTAGTGAGTAAAGTGGGGGTCAGTATTACCCATGAGTGAGAGACTTTGTTTCTATTCAGTCCACAACCTCAATAACACTGCTTGACCAGAGCAGAGAAATATTTCATACCACTTCCCATCTGGATATAAACTACAGCAGATAAAATATCCCAAGTCCTTAGCTTATATAAATTCAGTTGGTCCCATACAAACTTCAACTGTGCACAAAGTTCTTGCCCTGAAATATGCTAAAGAATTTTTCAGCCCCCAATTGTCTTTTGTGATACAGGAATTAAGTGAAAAGAAAATGGATGCTTTAAACCTAATTGACAAATTTAGATACAAATAAATCACTAGGAGTAGATGGCACCCACCCAAGGGTCTAAAGGAACTCATGGATGAAATTGTGAAGCTGTTGGCCAAATTGTAACCTTGCAGTTACAAATGGCCCATGCCACCAGAGTGGCAGATTGCCAGAATGACTTCTCTCCATGACAAAGGCTGCAGAAGCCTAAGAAGCACAGACAAATAGGCTGAACTTCCAATCCCAGTATATCATTGAAAACCATAATGAAGTGGGAGCCTTCTACAAAAGTAAGAAGCATAATCTTTTCTTTGGAGCGTTTCCCTCACTGAGTGGCACAGGAAACTACAGTGCAAGGAACAACAGCAAAAAGTTGCAAGAAGCACTCTCGTGTGTCTGCTGCTGAGGTTGTAAGTGTCCCATGCCTCGTTCTCATCTGAAAAATGGGAATAACACTTACCCCCTTTGCATCATGAAAACAATAGGGGAACGATAAGAGGTATTACAGTCAGGATTTCCAAGGGAATAGAGTTAATACAGGACACATAATTCATTGGATCATTTTATAATATTCATTTCAAAAGTCAAATGCAGAAAAGTGCAAGAGATCTGTCTGCATATTAGAGACCTGAAGAATCCAGTGAAAGGCCTAAAGCCTACAGCAATGCCTCATGCAAACTGGCATCAAGGATCTGCATGGAGAAGTTCCAAGAGGCAGTGGTGGAAGCTAGAAAGTCTGCACTGGCAGGTGAAGAGTCTGTGACAGCACTGAGGAGTCTGCATTGGAGCCGGGAAGCAATGCTTACGGCAAAGACCAGAGCTCCCAATTAGAAAAGCAACCGTCCCCAGTGAGCGAGAACCCAAGATCCTCCAACAATAAGAACAGCCAAGTTCGTATCAGGAAATCCAGCTGCGGCAAGCTTTTCCAGGAAATCCAACAAGCTTTCCCTCCTGTTCTCTTTTATATCTTTGGCAATGATCCTCAAGTGCATCTTCCACTTACAAGACCACGCTGACTCAGTTAGGCTGGGCATTCCCACTCAAGCTGACCATTAATTAGTCCACCACAGGAGGTAGTAGAGATTACTGTGGTTTATGTCAAAAACTAATTAAGGCTAATCAAATCTGTGGTATTTGTGTTGGATAGAGAATAATAATGATGATAACAATAATAATAATTATCTTCTATTAAATACATGTAGGAAAGAGGCCAAATCTCCAGTAAATATCTTCATTGCAATCTTGCCAGCTGCTTCTTTTAGTTTCTCTCTCCTCCCCTGATTTTCAGTACTTTTAACCACTCTTCCCCTTGGAATACTATTGAGTTGCTTCTTTGATGTCTGTGTGTTTTACCTGAGCTCCATTCTGAACCCATCACTTTTGCTCCCTCCATTGTAGACACAGTATCTTTAGGCATCTTCCTTGTTTCTGCTAATGATGCCACAGCTTGCCCATGACCTGGGCTCAAAACCCCAAAGCAGGCTCTGAGTTTTTCTTTCTCTTCCATTAAACTCACAAATGTGCATATTCAAGTGTACTCATATTCACACATGAATACATTTTCCAGTTCTTGTCACTCGCCAACACAGTGACCCTGGAATCCATTCCTTTACTTCATTCTTCTACAGCACTGACCTGATTCAGTTCCTGTTTTCTCAATGTTTTTCTGAATACTCATAGAGTTTTCTATGTGCCAGCTCTCATGAAAGACGCTGAGAATGTGATGGTGAGCAAGACATGAATCTTGCCTGAAAGCTTCTCAGGATTGAGTGGTGCTGGAGAATTTATATTAAAAAAGGAGACTATATTCTGCAATGAATTTGAAGACTGAGGTAATAATGAGTATCAATAGAAGAGGGTATCGATCATAATAAAGTTCTATTAGAAACAATGTACCTAGCCCAACATGATGGTCAGGAGAGGCTTCCTACTGGATGGTATTCCTAAAATAAACTTTCAAAGTGAAGGATATACACCTATTACTATGTAGAGGAGAAAAGACAGTGAATGGGTAAAAATAGTATTCCAGGAAAATTTGCAGAAAGTGTTCAGGAAGTTACACGTGTCTTAGGTTAACTAGATTTGTGCAGGAAGTAGCTGGACAGAAGTCTGGAAAGGGAACAGGAGTCACATATCCGAGGATCCTGCAAACACGGTGAGAAACTTTCACTCAGAAATGATGACCATGTGGAGCCATAGAAAGCGCTTAGGCACACAGAAGACACAAATCGTTTTTAGCAAACTTGTCCTATCAGAGCCCAGCCCCGCACCTCTCAAAGCCTGCCATCCATCCTCAAACACTCAGAGCTACAGCCAGCCAAGCTTATCTCTGGAGCACAGCCACACATAGATTCCTCTCTGTACCACTGCCACCCAGAACCCAGCATCACCTTCAGCTTGCAGAAAAGTCTTGTGGAACCAAGCGGCATTTCAACTCAAGAAAACAGTCAGGATAGCCTGCCTTCACAAGTATAAAGCCCTATAACTCTACCTTCCTGAATCGAGGGCTAGCTAAATATTTCTCCTCTCCTTTTTAATTCCCCAATAGCTTCAAATTTCTTCTTACCTGATATAACTTCTGGCACTCAAACCCTTGCCCTGTGCATTCTGGTCGCTGTTGCTTAATTAACCAATTATCTCACACGGTTAACTTCTTCACTGAGTGTCTGTTTACTCTCTTATCTAATGGGCATGTCAACTCATGTCAAGCCCAGAATCCTCTTGCCTTTAACTCCCTGAACATTATTTCACCCTCATATGCAACCAGACCCAGGTCCTTTTCCCTGTGACATGCTCAGTCCTCCTTGGCTCTGTTATCTATTACCCTCACAGACACTATCCTTCATCTGCTGATATCTTTGTGATCTGTAAGTCCTGCCAACATCCTAAAGGGTCCAGACATATTATGTTTTCTCAGCTCTAAAAATCTTTACCCAAGGATCTGTGTTCATTAGAATCATTTCACACACAAAGAGTGAACTGTGTGATCACACGTCCTTCCTGTTTCCTCACTGGATTCCACCCTAACACCCATTCTCCCTCTTCCCTGGGATTTCCAATAGTCTCTTTACCTCGCTAGTCTCTCCTCACCCCCTCCCACATCCTCATAGCCATGTGACACACCATGATTTATTTACTCAAATCTCTGTTTTACTGATATGCTATACTGAGTCTCCATAGAACTAATTCATAGAACTAACAGTTTCAGAAACTTCTGTTCTGGGCTAAATGAGGTATACCTGAACTGTCAAAAATTCCTGACCAGTCTCCACTTTTCAAGTTTCTCTCCATTCCAGTATCTCATTTTCTAATTAATTGTCTTAAACTTTATTCTGATCATCCAACTTCTTTGATCTCACATCTTCAAGAAACGCCATTTGCCTATCAAAGCAACCTCGCTCACTGAGACTTACATTCCAGAGCCCTCTGCAGCCCGCCTCACTGTTCTTATCACTCTCAGTTCCTGTCCATTTTTAGTGTCCTCAGATCACCATGACCTCACTTAGTAGCCAAATCACCATCAGCCCATGCGTCTCTCTTCCTTGATTCCCTCTACTCCCCACATCCATTCCAATCTCTACCTTCCAAAAGTAAATATATATATGATGGATATATTTATATCCATATCCAAAGGGATGTGTGTCTGTGAAATATTTCCCCTGTGAGGCATAATAGAAATTTGACCTTAAATTATAGTTATAAATTTCTCTAATTCAAGCTGTACTTTCCCCAAAAAAGCTTGCATGATTTCTGGGAGAATCCAGTGCCTTCCACCTCTATATTGAAGTTAGTGCTTTGCCTCCTTCTCCTGTTCCAGTGCTGTCAATAGTGTCACCTGCAGAGTACTCCCCATCTCCTCGTGGTGAGAAAGATATTTCCTCATGTATAGCCCCACCCCAAATCTCCCTCTGCTGATACCACTCATAGCTGAAGACAGATTACTCAAAAGAGAAGGCTTCCCTTCATCCATGTGCCCTCTGAGCCCATCATCCAAATTTAGAATTCTATAAGAGCTTCTGAACGTTCCTAACAACCCAACATAATAGAAGACTTATGTGAAATTTACTATCCAAGTTTCTGCTTGAAGTCTCTTTCTTCCTCAGATCCAGATACAAAGCTGTTGAGACTGATTGGCAGAGAAAATCTCAAAGAAGAATAAACTTCTTTTCTCTTAATTTTTTCCTGCTCTCCAGTCCTCCTCCCTGCCATATCAATTCTGGAATTCTATCACAGGCCAAAGCAATTAAGGGATTTTGTTTCATAATGAAGCATTCTGTTTACTTTGATGGAAAACATGATTCAATAATCCAAAGTCATATTCCCCCACTGGTCTCCCTGAGAGTGTCATTTACTTTGGGAAGGGCACAGCTCATCTGGCTCATTTGTGGCAGTGCTTCTGTGAGAATTCTCAGAGATGGTACAGCTGGAACAAGACTACAAATCGTCAGTAGGACAGTGTACAATAATCGCAAGGGTCCAGGTGTCCATGCATAAGGATCAGCTCAAAGGACACTTGGAGAGTTAAATAAGGTATGGAAGATGCTTAATAGTGAACTTGTAGCCAGAAAGTAGTTGCAAGTTTCAACATTGGTGCAGAGGTGATGGTAGGGATGATAGTCCATCAAAGAAGAAAATGATGGTATCATCTTCTAAAACTTGAAGACATCAGCAGCCTGCTTAAAATTCTGGGTGGACTTCCATTGCTTACTCCAAAGAAATGAAGTATTGGTTTGTGCTAAAAATCCTTTAAAGTAAGATTCCTTCTTGCTTATATTTGAATATTTTCAACTAAATGAGTTTTAAAATTCTTCTGTATAGAATATTATCCAATATCCATAAAACATCATTACATGTAATAGCATATATAATTTGAATGTTTCAAAATCTATTTAAGATAGACCAAAAATTTCATTGCTGTGAGAAATATATTTGCAATGGTAGCATATTATACAGACATACTTTTAAAACATCGGTTTAATTGTTCTAAGTGACTCCATTTTTGTCTGGCTTACTTTTGCACAAGATTTAATTTGAGGCTAAACAGTCCAATATAACCAGAACAGAAAAGGCACCACGTGGCAATTTCATATTTTCAGCACTTTGTGTCTGGCCATACATTTTTAATATCATAAAATTGGCTTGTTCTGTAATATTTTGATTGGAGATTTATGCATACTGTTGCCACATGCTTTAAACAGATGTGAGATAAATTTGATGAAAAAAAAATCTCCTGAAACTAGGACACTTCCTCATTTAAATAATATAGAACAACAACAGTCACTGTGCATGTTTTAGAAACACACGATGTTCTATAAGCTAAAAGCCTCAGAACCTGCAGTCACCATTTTATTCACAATTCATTGAGAATCTTCAAAACTTCTAACTGACATATTGCTATATTCCCACAATAGACTCTCTTATCCACATTATCTTGTGTGCGTGCCTGTTTTGTGGCAAAACAAAACATCATGAAGGAAGAAACTAGGCCTCTTTTTGTCAGAAATTGCAGCCCCAAGGGTGAGGGTTATAGTGACTCTGTGTTTAGTGTTATAAACCAGTCTTTAAGGTATGCCAAAAGTGACAAGATCCTAGGCTTTGGAATTGGCCATCCTGTGTTCCAACCCAGTTCTGGAACTTACTGTCTATAGTACTGTATAGACTTCCTAATTCCCCAGCATCCTCCTTTTCCTTGCTTTACTCCTAACACACACCTGTTTGTTATGCTTCTTACACACTTAATATTTGAACCTTCAGGTCTTTAGCGATTATTATTCCTTCTCCCTTTCAATTTGCTTAGGGTTGGTTTTCCATATCACTCACATAGCTGCAGAAATACCTCCTTCCTGACCATTTTACATCAGATTTCTCCCCTTTAGCTCTATCCCTTAACTTAGGTCACTTTGTGTTATGCTTCAAATTATTTTGGCTTCCGGTTGCTCTGATTTATACTTTAAGTGTTAGGAATTATCAAGGTCAAAGCAGGAGTTTTCAGTGTTTTTATTTGGCATATATACCATGATGATTCTGCTTACAGGAAATGAGAAAAGGACGACAGAAGTTTGCAGAAATGTGATCAAAGGTCCTGGTGCTAAGGGATATGTTTTTATTCTGCCTTCATCCACTTAAACCACAGTCACCCAATCCAAGAATCCAAGCATACCTAGAATATTAATGTAAATGAAATTTCCAAGTTTAACTGAAATCTGCTTCAGACTACCTTGAAATGAAGTGATCTGAGACATAGACTTTTCTTGTATCAGCTGCAAGCATAAATTCACTTACATATTAACCCATCATAATGCACAAAGAACCACTCTCAGTCCTATGCGAGAACTCAAAAGAGCTTCATCATGAGGTAAAAGGCATATTGTTATATTTGAAGAGTGATATACTTTACCAAGTGCAAATAACAAGGGACATGCTATAGAACTTCCTAAGAGGTTCAGCAAATAACATTTAACATTTTTGAGCAATTACTATGGCAGGCTCAGCATAAATGATTTCCAAACATTATTTTAATTAACTTTAAAAATAACCCCTGTAGACATTACTATATCCCCATTTGACAGATGAAAAATTGAGGCCCAAGGACAAAGAGCTAGAAGCAAAGGACAATTTCATGGGAAAATCCAACTTCTTTTCCCTGTGCTGTGCATTGAGAACTGAAGGTGACAATATCCATTATGAGTTTGAGCTCTGAGAGGCAGGCACTATAGTAAAGCAAGGAGGACTACTAAATAGAATTCTTCTATTCATAAACATTTACTAAACATCAAAAGTATCCAAGAAGCTAATGATCTGTCGTCCTAAATAAAGACAGAATATGGGCAGGTCATAGTCGCCATCCTTACAGAGATCACAGCTGAGTCCAGGAACAGACAATATCATCAAAGTGTTGTCTCTGAAGCCATATTGTAGGGGTTAAAATCGTAGGTCTTCTACTACCAAGAACCCAAGAAAAGACACGGAATCCTCTTCTGAAAAAGGATTAGCATGTTTTCAGTTGAATACAGCATAGTTATTTAATGTGAGGTGGATGTATAATTTTGTTATTGTCTTTATTTGGAGATTAAACATGATGTAAAGAGATATGTGTGAGTTCCAATTTGACAAAGTAAGAAATGGCTAATTTTGTATGTCATCTTGGTGGTTTTGCATGGGAATAACATGTAAATTACTAGAATTTGAGTGAGTAGATTGTTCTCTATATTGTGGATAGGCTTATTCAATCAATTGAAGTCTGAAGAAAACAAAAAAATCCATCTAGTATGGTTTATATCTAATTGTCACCCCCCCCAAAGCATCATGCAGTCATAGGAGAGGCTTCAGAAAGTGACTGTATCATGTGTGTGCCATGCTGGAACATGGGTGTGTGATAATGGATTAGTCCTGTGGTTGACTTAGCGTAATTCTAAATGTGACCGGATGCATTCACTGAAGACAGAAGGCCCATCCTGGGTGTGAGTGGCACCAGTCAACAGACGTGGGCCTGTATGGAATAAAGTGGAAAGCAGAAAGAAGGCTGCTGTTTCCTGCCTGCCACAACATGAATCATGTTCCCTCTGCCACACCCTGCTGCCGTGCCCCTCTAGCATGGCTCTCCACCATGCCACCCTGCCTTAGAGTCAGCTGACTGTGGGCTGAAACCTCTGTAAACTGTAAGCTAAAATAAACCTTTCCTTCTGTAATTTGTGAGTGTTGAGTATTTTGTTCCAGCAACAAGAAATTAACTAAGACACTAACTTTTCAGAGCAAGAAAGAATGCTTCAGCAGACTGCCCACAGGCAGCCTCTGCATCATCAGCTATACTAGGTTCCAGCCCAGAGTTCTAGCCCGCACTGCAGATGTTGGACATACCAGCTCATAACTGCATGACCCGATTTCTCATACTCAATCTCCTTTTACATATAAGGCAACACAGAAAGCACTAAAGTTTCCAAGCGTGCAAGTGCACGGTACACTTTGTAAGGATCACTGTAAGCCCTGTGAGGAAGGAAACAACTGAAGTAAAAAGACCAGGTCATCTTGTTACTCACGAGAACACATAGCGGCAGTTTTCACTGGACTGGGAGAAGCTGATGCGATGAGGAGTGGCCCAATTTGGGACACTATATTTTGAAGACATTGCTGGTAGAATTTGCTGTTGGATTAATTATTATCATTGCAGAAATAAAGTGTGACAGAATGTGGTGAAAGCCATAATTATGAAATACATAAGGTCATACAGACTTATTAAGGAAAAGAACTTCTCTATATCACACCATATATTAATGCAAAAAAACAAGTTTTAACAATTCAAAAAAACTGAATTCATATCCTGTATTTTTCATAACAATGGAATAAAACAAGAAGTCAACAATGGAAAAAAATTTCAGAAGTCACACAAACACAAGGGGACTGATCTTTATACACTTTTGAATGAACAGAATACTGATGTGAGAATGGAAAATTTTAAATTTCTCAAAACAAAAATGGAAAGACAGCATGCAAACTGGTAGGAGGCACAAAAATATACTACAAAGAAAATGTACGGCAGTAAGCACCTATCTAAAGAAAAAAAAAAGATTTCGAATAAACAACTAATGATGCATTTCAAGGACTTAGAAAATTAGAAAACAAAAATTAACCCAAAATTAGTAGAAAGAAAATAACAATAAGGATCACAATAGAAACAAAGGAAAGAGATAACAAAAAATTCAAATAACTAATGAAACAATGAGTTGACTTTTGAAATAATAAAGATGACAAAACTTTAACCAGACTAACCAGGGAAAAAATCATGAAAATAAGATTAGAGCTGTCAAAAAAGATATTACAACCAATCCCACAGAGATGTAAAAGACAATTAAGGATTATTATCTAAAGTTCTCTATTAATGAACTGAAAAGACCAAGAAAAAAATGGACAAATTTTATGTATACATATGACCTGCCAAACTTTAACCAAGAATACATTAAAAAGAAAACAAAGAGAAAACCAATAACAACTATTGAGATTGCATTAGTAATATAAGTCTCCCAGCAACAACAACAAAAAGCCCAGGACTAATGCTTTTACTCTTTAATTTTACTAAACATTTTTTAAAAACACCAATTCTTCTCAAACTCTCCCAAATAACTGAAAGGGAGAGAACCTTTCTAAACTCATTCTATGAAAAGGAAACAACCACAAAACTATAGGCCAATACCCCCAATGAATATAGGTGCAAAACTCCTTGACAAAATTCTAGCAAATCAAACTCAACACTACATCAAAGAGATCATTCACCAAGATAAAATTGATTTCATCCCAGGGATGCAAGGATGGTTCAGTATGTGCAAATCAGTAAGTATAATAATCACATTAATAGAATAAAAGGTAAAACTCATATGATCTTCCCAATACATGTAAAATAAGCATTTGATAAAATTAAGTATCACTTCATGATGAAAGTCTTGAACAAATTAGATATAGAGGGATTATATCTTGATATAATGGAAGTTATATATTGATGACAAACATTTATGGCAAATAGCATGCTAAAAGGGGAAAGCTTAAAGCACTTCCTCTCAGATCAGGAACAAGATAAGGATGTCCATTCTCAGTACAGTACCTTATTCAGTATAGTACTAGAAGTATTAGAGCAATTAGTCAAATGATAGAAAGAAAATGCAAAATAATAGGAAGAGAGAAGTCAGACATTAATCTATACCTAGAACAATTGAAGATACTACCAAAAGATTAATACAACTGATAAATTCAGTAAAGTAGCAGGATATAAAATCAATATACAAAATCTAATCTTTTCTATTCACTAATAATGAACTTGCTAACAGAGAAATCATGAAAACAGTACCATTCACAACAGCTACAAAATGAACTAAATACCTAGGGATAAACAACAAAGGAAGCAAAACTTTCTTACAATGAAAATTACAAAGTAATGATGAAAAATTGAAGAAGATGAAAAAGATTGGAAAGACCTTCTTCATTCATGGGTTTTGAAGAATTAATATAATTAAAATGCTTGTGTTGCCCAAAGCTACCTACAAAGTCAATGAAATTCACATTAAAATACTAATGATATTCTCCACAGAACTGAAGAAAATAATTGTAAAATTCATTCAAAGTCACAAAAGACTCCAACAGCCAAAGAAATTGTAAGCAAAAAGAACAAAGCAATAAGCATCACCCTACTCAATTTCAAATACACATACCACAGGAGCACGGTAACCAAAACAAGATATTGACATTAAAATAGAAACATATATCAATGGAACAGAGTAGATACCTATGAAATAAACCCACATATGTGGCTTTTCACAAAGGTTCCAAAAATATGCATTAAAGAAAGGCCTTTTCAAGAAATAGTGCTAGGAAAACTAGATATCCATATGCAGAAGATTGAAACTTGAGCCCTGCCTCTTACCCTGTACAAAAATCAATTTAAAATGGATTACAGATATAAGTGTAAGGATTGAAACTCTGAACTGGACAAGAAAACATCAGGTGAACACTTCAAGACATAGCACAGGCAATGATTTTCTAGCACAGAAAAAAAAGCAAAAATTAACAAGTGGGATTATAAGCAAATTAAGAAGCATCTTCCCAGCAAAGGAAATAATCAACAGTTAAGTGACAGCCTATTGAATGAGACAGACTATTTGCCAACTGTTCACCTGAGAGTTAATATCCAAAACACATAACAATCTAGAAACACTTCACAATGAAAAAAACAAGTAATCTAATTTAAGAAAGGGCAAATTATCTAGATACAACTCTGAAGAAATGCAAATGGCCAACAGATACTTGAAAAAATTCTCAGTATTACTAGCCACTTAGGAAACAAAAATCAAAACTTCCTGAGAAACCATCTCACCCCAGTAAGAATGTCTGTGACCAAAACCCAAACAAAGGAAATGCTCACCAGGATATGTAGAAAACGGAACTCTTAGGGTCGGGTATGGTGGCACAGGAGACAGAGGCAGGAGGGTTGCTGTGAGTTTGAGGCCAGTCTTAGCTACAAAGTGAGTGCAAGGTGAGCCTGAACTGCATAGTGAAACACTGTCTCAAAAATATAAAAAATAAAAAGGAACTCATACATTTTTAGAAGAATGTAAATTAGTACACCATTGTGGTGCGTATTTTAAAGTTTTCTTAAAACACTAAAATTAAGTTACCATATGACCCAGTTATCCTGCATATATACCCAAAATAAGTGAAATAAGAATGCAAAATCATACCTGTATGCCCATGTTAATCGCAGTATTATTCACAGTAGCAATATGGAATCAGCCTTGATGCCAATCAACAAATAAATTGATAAAGAAAATATGGTTGCACACCCACGCTGGAATATTATTCAACCTTAAAAAGGAGATCCTATCACTTGTAGCAAAATAGATGAAAATGGAGAACATTATGTTGGGTGAAGTAAGCCAGAAACAATGAGCCAAGTACTGCATGCTCTCTCTCATACGCAGAAACTAAAATAACAAACAAACAGTTACCTGAGAGTAGAACAGCAATTACTAGATTGGCAAGGGTTGGGGGGGGGTAGAAAAGTCATTTTGTACCATTAGAGCATGCTGTACACACATATGTGAAAATACTGTAGTGAACCACATTAATATGTATAATTGCTATGTGCTAATTTAAAATGTGATAATCTATTGGAGAAAAGATTAAGGATAGTGGGTTTTATGTTTTATTGCTGTTATTGTTATTGTTTGAGACAGGTCTCACTATGTTGTTCAGGCTGGCCTAAAGCTTACTACGTAGCCCAGCCAATCTCGAACTCATGGTGATCCACCAGTCTCAGCAACCACCATGCTAGGATTGTAGTCATGCAGCACCGTCGCCAGCTCAAGTGACTTTTGAGTTGGGCCTTAAAGAACAAGTGGTATGTACAAAATAGAGGAGAGGACATTTCCAGGCCAACAGAAAGACAGAAGAACAGCTTTAGGGACCCTCAGAGCAAACAGAAGACTTGAGAGAGAAATGGCTAGAAAAGAGAATGAAAAGGAATGTGGAGATACAGGCAGGGCTGTTGGGAGGAGCTCTATTGCACTGACCAGATGATAGTACATGCAATGATTCATCATAGGAGTGATGAGCTTCTGAACCTTCCAGGCCGATGCTTGACGCTGAAAAGCCATCTCCAATCTCAACTGGAAGTGGCCAGTGACTCTAAGAAGCCCAGGAAACCAAACGAGTACTTTCCAAATTGAATTGCATGGAGGCAGACTTACACTCATCCTCTAACCCAAAGAAAAGTTATTTAACTCTAAGATTAGAAAATCCATTAGACTATTCATTCCTACAACTTAAATTTGCCCTCATTGCACTAAACACATTTTTTTCACTGTCTGGCAGTGATCTGTGCCTATTAAGCATCTTTAGCCACTAAGAAGTGATATTGATTTGCTTCACTTTTACGATTGGACGTTTATGTTCCTATTTGCATCCTTGCTTCTTTATCCTGGTTTTTAAAGTATCTGTGGGGTGGTATATCCTGGAGCAGATGATTCATGATTTGAGGACATTTGAAGGAAAGAGTGCTGCACGGATTGATCACCAATATTTATTGTGATTTCTTGGAAATGGACTAAGCATTTCACAATCTTCCCTAATTTGGCTAGACAGGGATTAAAAAAAAAAGTACCAAAATCAGTGCATAAAAAATGACTCATTACATTGCACAATAATTTAAGGTTTTCTCTTCCTCTGAAAAATACCTGAGTATGGATACACATGCTTAAAATCATCCATCATAAGTCATTTTTAAGTCAAGACTAGAAAATAATTTCAAAGTTTACACCAAATAAATACAGAAGAAACATAAATTTCCTGGGGAATATGGAGACATTTTACAGCATATAATATGCTTGTATATTTGATAGGATCTGAGATAAGGTGTCAAAGGCAAGAAAGCCTGAGGCCTACAAAATTCTTAGCGAATCTCTGGCTCTCTTCCAGCATCTGTCTTGATCATTTTCTGAAGTTCTTGACCACTATCTTTTACCGAGACAACAAAAGCTGTCAATTCTTTTTGGAAGATTCAAAATATTCTCTGGTAATAAATAATGCTCACTTGGAACTGTGTTTTACTACCCTGTCAGACTCCTGGAATATTCTGGGTTCTGAATAAGTACAAAATAAACTTTCCATAAGAGTATTCACTTTTCTTCAGAGTGAGATTTATTCAACAAATAAGCACTATAATCGTATCTACTGTAGAACTCAACATATAATTAGTGCTTTGTTAATATTTGTTTAATAAACCAAAATTCCTTCTAAGAGGCCCCAGTACTTTAAAAATGTCCACATCTAAAGCAGCATACATCACATTTCCTTCAGCTTTGTTCTTTTTCCTCTTTTTTGCATAGTTGTCTTTTCTATTTAATTATAAACTTCAGGAGAACAAGACCATATTTCACTTATGGTTGTATATTCTGAGCTTATCACAGTACATATTACATACTCAAAAGGTATTTGTTGAGTTCATGAGAGAACAAAAGAATGCTAGATAGATACATGGATACATACATACACACATACACGCACAAGATCTAAAAGATCAAACAAAGTAAAGTGTTTCTCTATAGGTCAGCCCGTGCTAATTCCAATTCTAAAAATAATTTTAATTCTCATACGGCATATGATAGAATGCTAAATGTTTTTTCAGTATTCTCAAGTAACATTTATGTGTCTTTAAGGAAGGTAGTAGTAAGATAATGACACTACCATTCAGAAAGCCAGTTGCTCAGAGTTATACTCCTAAGAAATAGTAAAGATGGCACCTGAGCCCAGTAATACTGACTTCCTACAAAAAAAAAAAAAAAGAAGATTCTTCTACACTGTTCTGTTCCTCTATTCCATACTGCTTTGCTCTTACAACTGAGACTACCCTGACATAAATCAGGTCAGAATTCCCGCCCACCACCAACACACAGAACAGCATGCCACACCGTGCTTTCCTGGTGCTGCCTAGCCCTGAATTACAGGCATTCCTTTCAATAAGGGGCAACTGGCCACTAACCCTGCCGTGAACACAGAAGGGGATGAAAACCAGGGTAAAAACAAGGCTCACTGCCTGTTTTAACCCGCCAAAGCCTTCCTAGAAACCAAATTCTGTAACAGAGAAGGCACTGGCTGAGGCAGGAATCTGGGATTCTAGGCTAAAGGACTGTGTTGCTTTGGTCGTCTCCAACTTTCCCTAGATCTTCCCAAGGCCTCTCACAGCATCCAAATGCCCAATCTCATTTCCATTTTTTGTGCACCCCAAGGGATGTGCCTTTCCTCCCAGCGATCCATCAGTTCCTGTCTTGCAGGAAAGGATGGATTACCTAGGGAACGACGGTATTAACCAGGGTAACTGCGGGATGGGCTGTTATTCTTCCCTCCTTCGGAAAGCCCAGCCTCAGTTAATAGCAACTGGATTAGGTTCCTTCTTAGGTTAATTATACATTGTGTAGAAAGCATTCCTTTCATCAGTTATAAATTTTTTCCCTTTTAATTTTGTCAAGTGTTGCCTCTTTCTCTGATCAGGGGAAAGGGCAAGAGGGAGCCTGCAATTGGCTCGCAGCTCCCATTCATTACCCTCAGCACCTCAGAGCACGCTCACCCTTTCCAGTGCTCCTTTCAGAACCAAGCATGTCATCTTCTTGATGCAGATGTCACCCCACCCCCACAGCCATCTGCTTTGCCCTCCCAGGGACCTTTCCCATTTCCGCTGTGTCCTATCCGCGATTAGGTGAGCTGCAGAGCCAAGAAGTGGTCAAGGTCAAGAAAGAGCACAGATTTACCAGACGACCGTACTTCACCTTCACACCCCAGTTCTTTCTCAATACAAATTCCTGCCTTGTTCATCCTTTAAAATACCCTTTCTTTTTAAAAGCAAATTCCAGTAGTACACATGAGATAACTAAAGGATTCCTCTTACTCAGAGAGATCTGGCAATTAAAGACTCAAAACACAACAGTTGAAGTTTTCTTCTTGAGTGATTCTAGGACCTTAGTTACTTGTTTGCTGAGCAATGGTGTCATCTTCCCAAAAAAAGAAGGAAGGAAGTTTCTCCCTTCAGGTGAAATAGTAGCACAGGGTGCCTAGGGTGTCCCAACCCAGTAAGCATCTGTGAACCTATCACTTGTACTGTGTTTTGTGTGGAAGTGGCATTCATGCCCCAGGGGAACCCCCTTGATCAGCAGTACCACACCCAGCAACGTTAGTGGTTTATCCAAAGCCTCACATTCTCCACTTGATCATTTAGCAAATATTTCCTGAGCTTTCACTGTAAGTAGACACTAATAGTAGACATCAAAAAGACAAAGACAAATGAAACAGATAAAACCATAAGATCTAACTGCACTGAGATCTTGCCAGGCATTCTGTTAACCACTTCATATGCTAACTCATGCCAATCCCTCCTTGGCTCTCTCAGGAGAACTCGGTTATCCTCATTGATATTATTTACACCAGAAAACTGAGGTTCAGAAAGGTTTCAAGCTTTTGTCCTTGGTCCCATAGCCAATAAATTGGGGAGTTGGGAGAAAAAGCCAGAAGTTATAAGTTCAGAGTGAAGCTTCAATCTCTCCCAACCTGGCCCTAAAGCCTCTTCAAGAATTTAACTGGAGAGAGGAAAGGCTCTCTTCTTGCTAAGTGATAGAGATTTCTTCTTTCAACTCCTATCCTTCTACCACATCTCAGCCCTCAGTGGCTTTTTGGCTATGCCTAAATCCCATATTAACGTCAGAATCTCAGGTTGCAACCATGAAGAGGTTTTCAAACTTTATAACTAATATATCTGATATTTAAAACTATGAACTCACAAAGCCTGCTTGACCTTGACCTACAAATGAGGGGCCAGAATCCAGCTCAGGCAAGGCCTGAAAGATGTCTGAGGGAGGGTGTTCATCAGCCTGTTCCCTGGAAGGAGCCTCCTCTGAGCTGACTACAGCTCCTGAGACAGGAGCAGGGTTGAGATGTGCACACTGGGGTTCTTGAGAATGATGGGAACAGTTTGCACACCGCAGGTGCTCACTGTGTGCCAGGCTTTGCATTGTGTCAAGCACTTGACACACGTTATCTCACTGAGACCCTCAGCTGCCCTCTGATGTGGGTACCATTGTCTTTTTTACTAAAAGAGCCTGTGACAAGAAATATTGATTAACATCCAGATAGGATTCAAACCTGAGCTTCCTGAGCCCAGCAGAGGGCACATCTCAGTGATGCCTAATGAAAAAGAAACTCATAGGTGCAGGCGATGTCAGGGTTCTACCAACAGAGTGCCCGGCTCCTTTACACAGATCCAGCATACAGCTTTCTCCTCCCGTGCCTGGCCATGTGACTGGACTCCAGGAGCAAGGAGAGGAACTCCTGCCCTTCCCCAGTGGCGCTGCCTGCCTAATGCTTTGGCTGTTTATTACCAACTCCTCCTGATCTAATGGGAGTTGAAATTTCCATTAATTAACAATATAAATAAATAAATGGGTAGGAAAGAAAGCGAGATGGTGGCATGGTGCCCAGAAGGCTCTGCTAAAAGCAGCCAGTTCATGCTTCATTAGCATCTTTGCTCCCTCTCCAAACTTGCTAGCCCAGCCTTTCTTTCAGCCTGAGACACATCAGGCAGCTCCAATTCAGAGTAGATGCTGTGGTTTTAGCCTCAGCATTTCTGGGCATTTCTGACTGGCCTATTCTGGTCTCTAAAGGGCCAAATTGCCCCACACTCAGGGTACCTCTTCAGCTCACTCACTCTCCTTCCCACCATGCCTTCAAGAAGGAAGAACTAATTTCCACTGATCCAATGTCCCCCACAGGAGCCCTCACACCATCACACTGACATGTTGAGAGATAGTGACTCGGCCAATTTTTAATGTTTTCTTGGTCAGTTTCTCCTCAGCTAGATCTTTAAAAACCTCGGGCCAAAGCTCTCCTCTATAACTTGAGTTGCAATAGCACTGCCAGAAGTGAGCATTTTGCCAGCAGGTTGCTGTTGTAGATCAGAAGCAAGTGGTGGGAGGGAGAAATGAAGGAGGCAGACAGTGGGGAGTCCATCCCATCAGTAAGTACACGTAGTTGCCTACCATGCTGGACACTTGGTCAGAAACAAAAGCGGTGAGGACATGCTCTCTGCTCTCGATGTGCACAAGGCACACTGCAGCAGTAGGCAGTGTTTAATACAGACAAACTGAATGCCACTGACTTTGTGCAATGACATTCATATGGCATGAAAAGAAAAAATCCCAAATGTCTGCAGGGTAGGGGTGTGGAGGCTGGGTGCATGACTCGTTTCATCTCGGACAGTGAGGCTGAAGGACTTGCTTCACGGTTGCACTGACAAAACAAGCACATGGCCTCACTCCGATGCACATTCGGTAAAACTAAAGGTAAGGTGGGTACTGCAGACACCCCGACAAGCTGGCCCTCAGTGCTGCTAGTCTACTGGAGAGTAATGCAATCCTAGAAGCAGAGAATTGTGCTGGCCCGGGAAAGAGTGATAGACAGACCTGTCTACTTCCTTGTGAAGAAACAGGGTTAGCAGCTAAAATGGATGAGTGGAGCTGTACTCAGTACTCTAAAAGAAAAAGCACAGACTTGTAGCTAAAGACTTGTGATCGAATTCCTGATGTCAATTCCTATGGGAGAAGGCATTTACAAAAATCAGGGTTCCCAGAGGTGAATGCCTAGTCAAAAACAGAGATTGTTTGACACCAAAGTAGGATTTGAATACAGTCTTTCTCAACATAGATAATGTGAATTTCTGAAGGTATCCTTACCACAGCACAACCCCTGACTATGACAAATCTTTGAAAAAAAAGAGAAGGAAGGTAGGAGGGATGGGGGGGAATCTAAACTTGTGAGCTTTTTGCAAGCACATAGTACATTTATCTGTTTCACACAAGTAAAACTGTTTCTGCACAAGAAAACGGTTCATTTTAAGTGATCACAGCAGCTTGTCATTATAAGATGGCTAAGTGTGAGAGCAACAAAAATTTTTGACATTAAATTGGGATCTACACACTCTAAAAAATTTGGGTTCCCTGATGCAAGGCAGAAGGGCTGCAGGAGTTTGAGGCTCAGGTAACAACACAGGGAGCCCAGCCCCATTCTGAGCACTTCTGCCCGTTCCCATTTCTTTCCTGAAAGGTAAAGACCTGATTCATGTAATCTAAGGGTATCACTCCACAGAGTTGTTATAATATTGTTTTATTTTGAATTCTTCAAGGCTAGGGATAAACTTAAAAAGCCATTAACTTAGTTTTGAGGGGCAGGGATGGAAATGAGGACAAGAACTCACTTCAGGACATCAGAAAGAGCTCGCCCGGCCTTTTTAGCTCTCTTCCAAATTAAAGTGCAAATCATATGCTTTCTCTCTTACTCCCTCTCAGTGCCTGCCCAGTCTCCTCAAAGGTGCCAGAGAATAAGCTAGCCTGCTTGATTGTTTAAATGAGAAAGGAGCTGCTATTCTTAGCCAGGGACATTTACTTGTGTTGCTCTAACAACCTGCCTCTCTATCTTTTCCCCGGGGAGCAAGTCTTTGTCTAATGCATGATTCTCAGTCCAGTTACATATTAGAATCAACTGGGGCACTCTTTGAAAAAATACCAATGCCTGAATCCTACCCCCCTCTGACCTAATTGCTCCACAGAGTAATTCAAATATTTGGTGAGATTGAGGAAACCCATTTTAATGTATGAAAAATTTAATCATCTGCTCCTCTATATAATACAATCCTATTCTCAATTCTGCTAGGGGAACAGCCCAGTTATAATCATGATTAACTTACCTTTGGTTTGGTTTATTTAGTTTGGGGACAGTTATTAATGAACTCAAAAATTAAGATCTTTATCTTTCAGTGACATTAAGCAATTATAAGATCCAACTCGTCCCTCCTTCAACAAAACTGAAAAATGGCAAAAACTATTGGGTTCTAAATATTAAATGAAATCTAAGAGCCTGTAAGATTTCAACTCAGTGTCACACTATGATAGGTGCTGGGAACGTTCTGTCCAGTATCTCCCAGCTACAGGCTGCATCAGCGTGACTTGGACCGCTCAGAGCTCCACACTATAAATCCAGATCTCCAGGTCCTAGAAATTCTGATTTAAATCTAGAAAACAGACCAAGAACCTGAAGCTATAACAAGTTTACCCAGAATATTTTAGTGCATAACCACTTGTTTAGACAATTTCTCTCCCGAATGTTGAGTCAACAGTATATCAGTCTCTACAATAGTGTACCTCAACCATCATCTTTTAAAAAGCGTTCAAAGTTTAAACTGTGTTAATACTGTGTGATGCTGTTTCCCAAGCATCTCTCCTAATAGTGTATATAACACATCGTTTTTTTATAATTAGACTGAATTTATGTTGAAAACTCTGAGATTTAGCTAGGGTTAAATTTGAGTTAGGACCACAAAATGCCTGTTGAAAGCAACTGATTTTTAAATGCCAGACCGGTATTGAGAATGAATCAGTAGTAAAGTAAAAGGAGATAAACTATTTCACAAAGACTTAGTAGTCTCGCACTGAATTATCATGAAAGGTCTTAGTGAGTGCTTAAGGGAAATGATTCAGTTTATTCTTTTTCCCTGCCCTTGTGACAGTGCTTCCATACAAAGTAAAAGGGGGAAGCTTGAAAGAGAAAAATGGAGGAAGGCCAAATAGAAGACAGTATGAGAAGAAATGGAAAAAGTTTCAGTAAAGAACAGAATTGAGAAACTCTCAAGGAGAGTTTAACATTAGGAGAGAAAAGAATTAAAGAAGATGAGCCACCTGCTTTGCCCCCTGAGCATTCAGACTTGAAATCTTAAGTAGAAGGGAGCTCCCACCCCTAAAAACACAGGACATTTTAGATAGTTCATAAATTCACTTTTCCTCAGAGCTGTATCTACCTTACAGCTATGAAACAGTTCTACCACTTTGGCACAGAACTTCTTTGCCAATTCACCACCTCCTTCTGTTGCTTCCTGTCTACTGACCACTGTCATCTTGAGGGCAAAAGGTAGAGGTTACCCAGCCTGCCAGGTACAGTGACCCAAATATGGACTGAGGTTAGGGTTCAGAGGGACCTATCACGTCCGCGTTATGTATCATGTACTGACATAGGTATTATTTCATTATTTCATCCTTAACAGAGCCCTAAGAAGCAGGACTACCATTTATATTTTATAAATGATAAAATTAAAATTTAAAGAAGTAGCGTAAATAATCCAATGAGACAGAACCATGATCAAACTTAGATCTTCCTTTACTAAGAACTGTATTCTTTCCACTGCACTTCTGCTGCCTTTGAATTTAAGCTTTGGGTTTGGGTCCAATTAAACTAGAATGTCATCTTTTTGATATTAATTTTGAGAACATAAAAGAGCCATTCTCTTTAGGGGAGTTACTGAAAGCTGTAACAGACTTAAGAGACAAATTCATCAGAGAAAATTCTTTATGACTTCCTGGTCTCTTTCCTAAACTTTCCTCACTCTACTGGCATACTCACAATAGCACACAACTAACCTTTTAGTCAGAGTAATTCCTTAGCAACCTTTCATGGATTGTTTCTAGGGTTACCTGAAAATGTAATAATAACTCTTATATTCATCATATTTGAATGCTTATCATGAATAGAAGAAACTCAGCATCTCACAGTCATTATCTCAATTAATTTCTAATGAACTTTTAGGATCATTTCTATTAATATCCTATTTTATACAGGAGGGAAGTAAAGCATACAATTCATATGGCTTATCCAAGACCTCACAGCCAGGTAATGATCATTCTGGAGATTCAGGCCTAGGTTGAACTCCAAAACTCACTTTCTTAAACCAACCTAGACAAATCAGCAGAACTTCAAAGTTCTCAGATTGGACCTCTCAGAAATGTCATACAGCCCACAAAAGAGCTCTAATAAAGAATAAGGAAAGAAAGAAAGGAAGAAAGAAAAGATTAAAGCATTAAGAACTAACTTAACAACAGATCTAGTTTTTATATTTTATAAAAGAAAATGGATCTCAGAAGAACTTCTAAAAATTGACTTGAAAGAAGAAGACATTAACTTGGAAGAAAGGAGGGAGACTATTAAAAGAATGGTCAGTCAAAGAGTGTACAAGAGATTTATAATTTGTAGCACTTTCCACTGGAAGACTCTAACAATATGGCATAAAATAATGGAATATAGAGTTTAAAAAAGAGTAAGAGACAGGCTCTGTACAAGATAAACCACTCCATGGACCAGAAATACAATAGAAATCCAAAAGGATGAAGGTGGCTAAAGAGTACGCCATGGGATTCTGCATCTGGAAATGAAAAAATGAAATGCAGTTAAGTACTTGAGCATCCAGCTAGAGAAGTATGCGGTGTGATTAAAAGGTACAATGTGTACATCCAAGACCAGTCTGCCTACATAGAGTTCAAGGTCAACTTGAACTACATATACCAAGACCATGTCTCAAAAACAAAACAAAATGCAAAATGCATAAATCAGTCATCAAGCCCCCCAAAAGCATAGTGTGTATATAAGTAAAAAATTATCACAGCAAAAGAACATTGCCATTAATCCCCCTCAGAATACTCTCTCTCACTTCAAATACATTTATTCCATCATTCTTGCCACTTTTTGAAGCCATTCTGGAAGTTCTTTTTCATAAGTACTTTCTGTGCATGTATGGTGCAGAGTATCTTTAATTTTATTTTTGTTAGAGCATGTTTGCCTGAGCAAAAAAAAAAACAAAGCAGAAGATATCACAATCCTGGATTTTTAGTCAAATTACAAAGTTACAGTGATAAAAACAGCATGGTACTAGCACAAAAGATGATATATGGATCAATGGACTAGAACAGAGGATGTAGAAACAATCTTAAGCATATTCAGCTATCTGATATTTGACAAAGAGGCCAAAAACATATGCTAGAGGAAATAGAGCCTCTTTAACAAATATTGCTGGGAAAACTGCCTATACACTTGTAAAAGGTTGAAACTAGACCCATATCTCTTTCCATGTACTAAACTGAAATCAGAATAAATCAAGAATCTATATATTGGGCTGGGGATTTAGCTCAGCAGCAAAAGTGTCTGCCTTGCAAGCACATGGTTGTGAGTTCGACCCCTGGTACCAAAAAAAAAAAAAAAACAAAAGAAGAAGAAAGAATCTATATATTAAAATGGAAACAGTTCATCAGCCATAAGATAAAATAAGTAAGATTTTGAAGTCATGAATATTTTTAATCACACTGTGATGGTTCCCTTGATGTCCTGAATCAGTTCAAAATACTTACTTTTCACGCTCATTTTGATTTTGGAGAAGAAGTAGAATTTGCAATGTGCCAGATTCAGGGGGTAAGGTGGACAAGGATGCACTTTTTAGACATTTTTAGAAGCCTTCCTTTTCATTGAATGGCACTCAACATTGGCATTCATTGTATTTTTATTACAGTTTATAAAGAAACTCAAAAGATGGCTTCTAGAATTTCTCCATAAAATAGCAAAAATAATGGGGGAAATGTATTCAAAAGAAGGGAGGCGTTTGGGGGATGATTAAAGGGCAATGTGTCGTTCACTGTAATAATTTTTTAAATTCTTTTTTAAAACCCACTGTTGTATTTGATCACGACTTGCAGATCAGTGTGTAGACCAGGAACTCAGCTAGGAGACGTCCCTTTTCTGAAGCATCCTCATGTCCTTTCGGCAAGCTGTAGGCCAAGGAAGACCAAAGCATATCTTCTCCACCAGAAATTAAGAAATTGACACCTTGCTCTGTGTTATCACCAATGTCCCTGCAGAATAAAAGGTATAATTAGTTTTAAACTAAGGACCCAAGAACAGGATGGAGAAAATGATAAAACTACTGGACATTAAATGTGAGACCAAAAGGAGGAGAGGGTTGCTAATATTAAGGTGATACACTAAAACTTCAAAACACATGAACAAATCTAAAGCTGAGAAAAATAATGAACAAATCACCCATCAGAACATAAATCCATCCAAGATCAATGTTACGAAAGACTGACACAGTCTTTAAAGGAGTTATGTTTAGGAAATTTAGAGACAATCATAGCCAAACCTCCATTTAAAAATAGCAAGATGGACTGGAAATTAGCTCAGCAGCATAAGCCCCTGCCTGCCGAGCATGAGGTTGTGAGTTCAATCCCCGGTACCTAAATAAA
Organism: Cavia porcellus; assembly: GCF_034190915.1. NCBI lineage: Eukaryota > Metazoa > Chordata > Mammalia > Rodentia > Caviidae > Cavia > Cavia porcellus. The sequence continues at coordinate 8,455,916 of NW_026947512.1, read as the reverse complement.
TAAATAAATAAATAAATAAATATAAAAACAGCAAGAAAGTAAAACGCAAAAAAAAAAAAAAAAAAAAAAAAAAAAAAAAAAAAAATTTGAATAGAAATAGAAATTCCCAGTTAAGACTCTTATAAATGAGAGAAATGCCTAAATTTAAATCTCAAATACTGGAATAAAATTTAGAATTAACATTTTAAAAGATAATTTATATATTATAACTATATTGAGAAGTTCATTCAGAATGCATCACAGAGTGAAAAAAAAAAGGCAAATTAAAAGCAGTTAAGAAACACAGAGACAGATTGCTAATAGGATATGTTCCAGAAAAGAAACGATATAAAACCTAAAAATATTTCAAAGTTAAATAATGCAAGAATCATCAAATTAAACTCTTCTCTGAATACTGGTCAGAAAAAGAAAATAAATCCACATCTGAACTTCTGAGTGAATCTGAAGAACATCAGGAAGAAAAGACATAAAAAGACATTAAGAGCCATCAAAAAGACAAGCCAATTTATCAATGAAGAAGCAGTCTTAAAATGACAGCTGACTTCTTACCAGGATCACTGAGGACAGCTGAAAAATGGACTAATGACTTAAAAATGCTGAAGAAATACAAGATCAACCTAGAATTATAGGCCCAGCCTGAAGTATTATTCAAGAGTAAGAACCAAATAGAGGTAACTTTCCATCACAAAGGTTACATGCTGACTGCATATCTTCATGAAAAGATACACAAATGGATACACTTCAACAAATAAAGTGAAATCAGAGAAGTAAATGGAATACAAAAAATGAAAACAGAAAACCATTTAAGCAGTAAATGTAATTGAAATGATTGACCACAAAAGTTGATAGTATTTTTATATGTAAGTGAATCTAAACTTTAGACAACAATAACAAGATGTGATACAATGGTCTTATATTCAGTGGATGAGTGGTGCTGGGTCTATATTATACCCAAGAGGAACATAAAACTACTTAGTAACTCGATACTGTTTATAAATATTTATGAACAAATATATATTTTTAAAATGGCTGAAGAAGCTACCAGTCAAGAATAGTATGATAGTCTTTACCTTCCAAATTAGCATAGTAAATATAAGAAACATGGTGGAAATACAAAAATGTTGTTAGTCAACAGAAGGCAAAAAAGAAAAAGGTAAAAATCAAGGAAAACACGATAAAAGCACAAAGTAAGCCTAAACATATTACTGCATAATACAAAGATTTTCAATATGATGTAGAATGTCATGCTAGAATTTGTCTTAAATGCAACCACTATTGCTTAAAACAGACATAAAAAGAAAAACATCCAAGGGCTAAAAATGAAGAGTGAGCCACCGAGGTAAGCAATTTATGAGCATCTAGTAAATTCCAAAATAATCAAATTCTCACACACAGACCAATTTTTCTAACTGCATTTTGTGACTCATTTTTGGATCATAAAATCAGTTTAGTAAGCCATAACAAGTATTTATGTTAAAATAGAATATAAAAAGAAATAAGTAGAACATGATAGGATAGAATAGAACAGAATACTCAATATCACACTATAGCAGAGTACTGTGGACCCAGTACTACATGTAATTCTATATGTTATATGCTGATAGAATTATTTTTTCATGAAATTTACTTGTGGGATGTGCATATGTAAAATATGTAATGTAAAACCATTTATCCATTGTTTAAAGCAGGATAAAACACAGCCAAGATAAATTGTTGCAATGACACACAAGGAGACAAGTTTAATAATGTTCACTGCAGTATTTTTTTTGAGACATGGTCTTACTATGTAGTACAGGCTGGCCTTGAACCCACAGTGTAACCCAGATTGACCTCAAACCCACGGTGATCCTCCTGCCTCAGCCTGCTGAGGACTGGCATTATAGGCATGTGCCACTGCACCTGGCACCACAATATTATTTGTAATCAGGAGAAATGGAAACTTGTTTATCAACAGGATAGTAGATAAATATGAACAATGAAAGGGTAAACTTGAACAATCAAATACTATACAAAAAGGAAATAACCTTAACCTATGTATGCTAATGTAAATAAATCTCCAAAACAAAATGAACAAAAGCAAAATGTATCGAGAGACATGTGGTAAGCGAAAATTTATACATTTGGAAAAAAGAAAAACAATGCTTTCTATTGTCAGGAATACATACCCACACATCATGTAAAGTAATGATAGTAAAACTTACAGGGAGTGATAAATAGAAAACTCATGAGGGTTAATAAACTTTTGGAATGGGAGGTGAGGACAGGCTGGGTAACAAGTCTGAGAGGGCTACAGGTGAGGCTTAACTAAATCCATAATGTTTAACAAAAAACAAAACAGGAAGTAAATAAGGAAAATGTCAAACTCAGATTTGTAAGACTCGGAAAAAGATATGTAGGTGTTGAAAATTTACTCCCTATTCTTTCATATATTTGATAGCTGAAAATAGTCCCTGCCCTGATCATGGAATCTGGCCTAAGCATTCACTAACTTTAGCCCTTTATATTTGGGGCATCAATATTCTGAGCTCTGGCCTACTTACTGTCTGACTCCAAAGCAAGATATATAATTTTCCCATGACTTATAGGCTGCAAATGACAATTTCTTTTTTCTTTAAAGAAAGAAAAATAATAAAACAATGACACAAAATTTCAAAACAAGATAAGAGGAGAGTAACAATGGTTAATACTTGGGTACTGTTAGCTTCAAAGTAGTTGCTCCAATTACAAGATATAGGCATGAAAAAATGATCAAACAATATAAGCACAAACCTTCCTTTTCAATTAACTAATAGAAAATAGTACTATACTATCTTAATTATCATACATATTTATTTATATTTCCTTTTCCCTTATTTCTTTCTCCTTTCCCCTATTCCAGTTTCTCTTTACTTTTGAATAGTCTCTCCTCATTTCACAATATCTATTGTACATTTTGGATCTCTTAGTCTTTTAGCTTCTTACACTAGGCAAAAAATACAATATTTACACATGCAAGTCTGATTTATTTCACATATGAGTATGATCTTGAGTTAAATTCATTTACTATAAAATTCTCAAGTTTATCCTTTATAGCTGAGTGGTACTCTATTGTATAAAAATATCATAATTTTTTAATCATTCCTTGGTCTATTGACATTTGGATTGTTTCCAAGATCAGACTACTACAAATTTTGCTGCTATAATCATGGGTGCCCATATATATTTTTTGATACAATGTTTTTAATTCTTCTATGTAGATACTCAGAGGGGAAATAGCTGGGTCAAATGGGTCCTCCAATACTAGCTTTCTGAGGAATCTCCACGCTAATTTCCACAGTGGCTGTACCAGTCTACACTCCCACCAACAGTGTAAAAGTGTTCCTTTTTCCCCACAGCCTCACCAGCATTTGTTATTGGTCAATTTCTTGATGATAGCCATTCTTTCTGGAGTGAGATGGAATCTCAGTGTTGTTCTAATTTGTATCTCTCTAATGACCAATTATGTTGAACATTCTTTCATATTTTTATTTGCCATTTGTATTTCTTCATCTGAGACGTGCATATTCATCTTAGATGCCATTGTTGCATTCAAATTTGGTATTTTTAAAATATTTTATGTACTTTAGATACAAATCCTTTCTCAGGAGGACAGCTGGCTATAATTTTTCCCACTCTGGGTTGTCTTTTCACTCTGTTGGTGATTGCTTTCACACAATAAAAACTTTAATAAGATGAGATCTCAATTGTTCTCTGAAGTACTTCCTGTGTAGTTTGCCTTCTGTTCATGAACTTGCTGCCTACCTCTATGTCTTCAAGATTTTTATCTACTGTCTCTTCCAGGAGATTTAATGTTTCTGTTGTAATAGATCTCTGAACCATTTTTACTTTAGTTTAGTATATGGTGATAGACGTGGATCTACTTTTAGTCTTCAGCATATGGAAAGCCAGTTTTTCCAGCACCATTTATCCTTTTTTTATCGGTACCGGGGATCGAACTCACGACTGCCTGCTTGCAAGGCAGGCGCTTATGCCGCTGAGCTAAATCCCCAGCCCCTACCAGCACCATTTATTAAAGAGGCTATCTTTCTTCTAAGTGAACGTGTTTGGCCCCTTTGTCAAAGATCAGATAGTTGAGTGTGTTTGTGGTTTTACTGTGTGTATCATCTAATCTGTTCTACTAATCCTTAGGTATCTTTTTTGCCAGGACTATATTGATTTTATCACAGTAGCTTTGCAGTATAATTTCAAGTCGGAGATGGTGACTTTGCCTTTGTTTCTCAGAATTGCTTTTGCTATTCTAGGTATCTTCTATTTCCAAACAAATTTAGTAATATTCTGGTATTTCTTTGCTGATTTTTTTGTTCTCTAGTTCTGTGTAGTACACTTATGGTATTTTGATTGGGATTGCATTAAACAGCTTTGGGAGTGTGGTCAGTTTCTATATGCTGGGTCTTCCTATCCATAAACAAGGGATATCTTTCCATTTTCTGATATGTTCTTCAATCTCCTTTTTCATAGTACTGTAGTTTTCAATATATAAATCTTTTACTTATTTTGTTAGATTGATTCCATGGTCATTGTGTACTTCTTTTTTTATGCTATTATGAAGGCCCTAATTTCTCTTTCAGTGAGTTTTTTGTTTCTGTACAAAAATGCTATTGATTTTTTAATATTTTGAGTATTTTGAATTTTGTTATTCAATCTACTAATCTTTTGGATGAGTTTTTGGGGTCTTCTATGTATAGTACCATGTTATCTACAGATAATGTTAATTTAAATTTTTCCTTTCTTATCCTTATTCCTTTTCTTTCTCTCTCATCTAATTACTCTGGCTAATGTTTCTAGAACTGTATTGAATGCAGTTGGTGATAATGGACATTCTTGTCTTGTTCTAGATTTTAGAGTGAAAGCTTTCAAGTTTTGTCCATTTAGTCTGATGTTGGCTATTGGTTTGTCATAGATGGCTTTTATCAGGTTGAGGTAAAGATCATTCATTCTGATTTTCTGCAACATTTTAGTGTAAACGACTCCAGGACTTTGTCAAAAGCTTTATCTTCATAGTCTCAGTAAGAGACGATCATGTGATTTTTGTCTTTGACTCTGTTAATATGGGGTATTACATTTATTGACTTACATATGTTGAACCATCCCTGCATCCACTTTGTCATAGTGTATGACTTCTTGATGATTTGCTGCATTCTATTTGCTAGTATTTTAGCGAGGATTTTTACATGTATGTTCATTAAGGAGATTGGCCTGTAGTTCTCTTTTTTAATTGGTTCCTTCTCAGGTTTTGAGATCAGGATAACACTTGCCTCCAGGAAGGAGTGAGGGGAGATTACTTTCCTTTCAATTTCTTTAAAGACTTTAAGGAGTTTTAGCCTTAACTCTTCTCTTAAATTCTTGTAGAATTCAGCAGTGTATCCATCAGGACCACAGCATTTCTTTATTGGTAAGTTTCTAATTATATCTTCAATGCCATCAACTGATATTGACTTATTCAAAATTTTTATATCTTCTTGATTCAGGTTTGGTAATTCATACTTGTCTATAAATTTGTTCATTTCTTCTGTGCTTCCATCCTATGAGAGTAAAATTTTTTCAAAGTAGATATTGATGATATTCTGAATTTCCACAGACTCTAATGATTTCATCCTTTTCATTACTCAATGCATGGAGTCTTTTCTTTCCTTTTTTTGATAAGATTGGCTAAAATTTATCAATTTTATTTATTCTTTCAAAGAAACAACTCTTGAATTGATTCATTACTTGCATTGTGTTGTTAGTCTCAATTGCATTAATTTCTCCTCTGATCTTTATAATTCCTCCCTTGTATAGGTTTTGGGCCTGAATTGCTCTTATTTTTCTAAAACCTTGAGATGCAACATTAGGTTATTTACTTGTGCTCCTTCTGTTTTCTTAATGTGGGGATTCACCACTGCAAATTGCCCTCTTAGAACTGCTTTCATTGTGTTCCTCAGTTTCCAGTATGTTCTGCACTTTTATTTAATTGTAGATATTGTTTCATTTCTTCTTTAATCTCATTTGTGACCTGTTGATTGTTTAAGAGGTTGTTATTTAATTTCCATGTGTTTATGGAGCTTGTTCAGTTTCTTTTGCCATTAATTTACAATTTTATTGCACTATAGTCAGATAATATGCATAGGGTAATTTCAATTCCTTCGCATTTAGTATGTTTTTGGGCTAGTATATTGTATATTTCAGAAAATTTGCCATGTGCAGCTGAGAAGACTGTGTATTCTGATGTTGTTGGGTGGAATGCTCTGTAAATATCTACTAAATCCATTTGTTCACAGTGTTGGTTCACTTCTGATATTTCTTTGCTGATTTTTCTTTTTGTCTAGTTGATCTATCTCTTTGTAACAATAGAGTTTTAAGATCTCCAATTATAACTGTTACTGCTTCTTTAATTTTTTATATCTATTATTATTTGTCTTACATGGTGCATACATATTTATGATTGTTATCTCTTCTTCTTGAAGTTTTCCCCTAGCAAGTATGTAGTGATCTTCTTTATCTCTTTTGATCATTCTTGAAGTTCACATGGTCTGCAAACAGAATAGCTACCCCTTATTTTGTTTGCAGACAAAGTGAACTTCAAACCTAAAATGATTAAAAGAGATAAAGAAGGCCACTACATACTTGTTAGTGGAAAACTTCAAGAGGAAAAACTAACAGTTATAAATATATATGCACCAAATACAGGAGCACCCAACTATGTGAAACAAATACTAATGGACATGAAAAACCAAATACACAAGAACACAATTGTAATAGGGGACCTGAACAGCCCTGTGTTACAAAGAGATAGATCAACTAGACAAAATGTCACCAAAGAAATAACAGAACTGAATCACACCTGTGAACGAATGGATTTAGTGGATGTTTACAAAGTGTTCCACCCATCCACATCAGAATATACATTCTTCTCGGCTGCACATGGGACATTCTCCAAAATAGACCATATATTAACTCATAAAACATTCTTAAGTACATGCAGAGGGAGTGAAATTATCCCATGCATAATATCTGACCATAGTGCACTAAAATTGGAAATCAATGGCAAAAAAAACTCTGAAAAACCTGCATAAATTCATAGAAATTAAATAATAACATTCTGAACAGTGGGTTGCAGAAGAAACTAAAGAAGAAAAAAAACCAAATGTACAATACAATGGAAATGCAGATACAACATATTATAACCTATGGGATGCAATGAAAGCAGTCCTTAGAAGAAAATATATAGCAATAAATAGTCACATCAAGAAAATGGAACAAGTGCAAATAAATAAGCTAATGCTATATCTCAAGCTCCAGAAAAGGAAGAGCAAGTCAAACCCAAAGCTCATAGAAGTGAGGAAATTGTAAAGATTAGAGCAGAAATTAATGCAATTGAAACCAAAAAAATTCAAAGAATTAACAAATTAAAGAGCTGGTTTTTTGAGAGGATAAACAAAATTGATGTATAAATTGACATGTATATGCTTGTATTATACTACTCTTAAAAAGGAGATTGAAGAGGATATTAGAAAATGGAAGAATATTTCTTGCTCTTGGTTAGGAAGAACCAACATTGTGAAAATGGCCATACTCCCAAAACTGCTATACAGATTCAATGCAATCCCAATCAAAATTCCATCAACATATCTTACAGATCTAGAAAAAAATATTCCTAAAATTCATATGGAAACAGAAGAAACCTAGAATAGCAAAGGCGATTCTGGGCAACAAAGGCAAGACAGGAGGCACCTCAATTCCTGACTTGAAACTATACTACAAAGCCACAGTAATAAAATGAGCATAGTATTGGCAGAGAAATAGACCTAAGGATCAATGGAACAGATTAGAAGATGCAAATATTACTACAAAGACACTCACCCACCTGATATTGACAAAGAGGCTAAACATGTTCTTTGGAAAAAGAGACAGCTTCTTTAATAAATGGTGCTGGGAAAATTAGCATTCCACATGCCGAAGACTGAAAATAGATCCATGCTTATCACCATACACTAAACTAAAGTCAAAATGTATCAAGGATCTAAACATTAAAACAGAAACACTAAATCTACTGGAAGATAAAGTAGGTAAAAACCTTGAAGACATAGAGGTAGGGAGAGAATTCATGAATAAAATGCAAACTGCACAGGAAATACTTCAAAGAATCAACAACCGGAATCTCATATTACTAAAAAGTTTTTGTCCTTCAAAAGAAATCACCAACAAAGTGAAAAGAAAACTCACAGAATGGGAAAGAATTATACCCAACAGTTCCTCAGACAAAGGACTTATACCCTGAACATATAAAGAACTGAAAAACATCAAGCCCCCCAAATTCAAAGACCCTTTCCAAAAATGGGCACAAAGATGAACACACAGTGCTCAGATAAAGATATACAAATGGCAAATAAATACATGAAGAAATGTTTACCATCACTGGTCATTGAAGAAATGCAAATTAAAACAGCATTGAGATTTCATCTCGTCCTGGAAAAAAATGGCTGCAATCAAGAAAACAACTGATAACAAATGTTGGTGAAGATGTGAGGAAAGAGGAACACTTCTCTGTTTTTGGTGGGAGTGCAGACTGGTGGAACCACTGTGGAAATAAGTGTGGAGACTCCTCAAAGGACTAGGATTGGAAGTTCCATTCAATCCAGCTATTCCCCTCCTGAATATTTTCCCAGAAAAATTGAAAAGGTCACGTCACAGAGATATATGTGCACCTATGTTCATAGCAACACAATTTGTGATAGTTAAATCTTGGAAACAAACAAAATGCCCATCAACTGCAGAGTGGATGAAAAAAATGTGGTATTTTTATACAATAGGATACTATTCAGCTATAAAAAAAGGATGATCTTAAGGCCTTTATTGGTAAATGGAGGCAACTTGAAAATATCCTCACTAATGAAATAAACAAGACTCACATGAGTAAATATCACATTGTCTCTCTAATGAAGGAAACAATAAAAACTAACAGAATAATGGGATCCAAAAAGTATAATAGATACTGTGAAAGCAAAAGGGAAGGAAAGTGCTCTAACAAGTATAACGGTATATATAGTGTGTAAGATAGATGACCATATTACTTATTTCTGTTGGAACACTGAACAGAAGGATTTTCACTCTCAGTCTTTGAGTATCTAGCCACTATTTATGCTTTGCTTGTTGTGACTTTGGCAACTATTTTTTAAGACAACAATGAGGAACATAACAACTAGCAATCCTACGATGATACTTTTTTTTTAATTCAGCATTGTTCTACCTTTCTTCTCTGTTTTTTATTTTAATTTTCTTCTCTTTATTTGAAAAAAAGAGAACAATATGCAATATAACAACCATTGTTAAATTTTTTCATTCTGTTTAGAAGACCTGTATTATTATTGTTTTGAATCTGCTCTTGTTGCTTGTGCCTTTTGCTTTTTGTTTTTCTTTTCTGAATTTACTCTTTTTTAAATAAAAGTTTTAAAAAAGAATAGTTACTCCTGCTTTTTTCTGGGTTCCTGTTGCATGGAGTATTATTTTTCATCTTTTGACTTTTTAGTCTAGGAATTTCTTAGTTAAATATGTTTCTTATATACAGCATATTGTTGGTCTTGTTTCTGGATTCATTCTGCCAGTCTGTTTCTTTGCACTGCTAAGTTGAGGCCCCTGACACTGATGGTTATAACTGATATGTATTGGATTGTCTTTATCACGTTATTTTCCTGGTGTTGGTTCCCTGTTTTTCCCCTCTGTTTAATTGCTTGCCCTGCCTGGCAGTTTCTTTATGTTGTTGTTCTTTGAATTGTTGTTATTTTTATCTCTATCTAGAAAATATCTTTCACTACTGTTTATAGGGATGGTTTGGTAGTCAGGAGTTTCTTCAATTTTTCTTTGTCATGGAAGTATCCTGTTTCACCATTATTTTGGAAGGTAGTTTTTCAGGCTACATCAATGAGGGCCGGAAGCTGTTTTCTTTCAGGACTTAAAGTACTTTAATCCTAGCTCTTTTTGACTTGAGGGCATTTGTTGAGAAGTCTGCTCTGATTCTGATGGGCTCTCCTTTATAGGTGATCTGTTTCTTTTCTCTAACAGCTGTTAATATTCTGTTCTTGTGCTGAACTTCTGGAATTATTGATTACTATATGTCATGCTGTAGATTTATTTTGGTCATGGCTTTTTGGAGTCCTATATGCCTCACTTATCTGTATGTCAGGGTCTGTTCCCATGCTTGGGAAATTTTCTGCCTTTATTTCTGCACATAGTCTTTTTATGTCAGTTGTGTTGACTACTGCTTTTTCATTCACACCTATCATACTTACATTGTTTTTCTTTGTATTCTTACAGTTGTTGAATTATTTCCTGATCTCTTGTTATTTTCAAGAGATCCCGCCTTTCACAATCATTAGTCATGATCTTGTCATCAAGGTTTGAAAGTCTATCCTCAGTATTGTTCAAGCAGTTTTTCCAGTTTTCAGTGGAATTTTTAATTCGTTGAAAAACTGTTTCCTGCATTGTATTTCTTTCCTATATTCATCATTCAAGGTTTCCGTCATTTTCCTATGCTCCTCTATTTTTAACTATGTCCACTCTAGATATGCTGGGCACTTGCTTCATTATGGTTGTCATTTATTTTTACTACTATATTATTTCTGATTTTATTTCCTCGCTACCCTCATGCATTTGTTTCTTTACTTTGATTGCTATCATTTCATAAAATTCAGTGCATGGCTACCATTTTCCTCTATCTCATTGTCTCCTGGGCTTGTTCTTGGTACACTGGAGCCCTGAGATTGCATTTTGCCTGGGAGGTTGTATTTCTTTGGTTACTATCATTACAGAAATTTCAGTGCATATTTACTATTTTTCTCTATCTTGTTGTCTCCTGGACTTGTTCTGGTTGGGTTAGAGCTCTGAGACTGCATTTTGACAAATGTCTTGTTATTTTCTATATCAAAAAAATTTTTTTTTCTCTGTTGATTGTTGTAAGATTTTGTAGTAGGTAGCTATATGACTAGTATCAGTGCCTCACTAGGAATGTGGATGTCTTCTGTGTATAGGATGTTCTTGGTTTGTGTCTGTCCCAATATCCTACCTTCCCAATTAATTAAAAGTGAGATGTTCATAGCTGTCGGCTCAGTCCCCAGTCCTGTGGTGAGGTTATTACCCCAGAGCTTCCCAGGGAGAACAACTGATTACAACAGAAATGACACTCTAGATAAAGTAGTATAATTAGCAATAACAATAGCATCAAGCACAGTTTAGAAACTGACCAGCTGTGGCAACTATTAATTTTTTACCTTAAACCATCGGAGGAAAATCCACAGTTATAAAACAGTACCAACTGTAAGCTGAGAGCTTATATGCAAAGTGTTTTCCCTTGGTAGAGTGGTTTTATCCTGTGGTAGGGAAATTTTTGAAGAAGAGTGGATAAAACAAAGATAACTAAAAAGAAAGTAGAAGCAAGACTGGAGGACAGAGGATGACCATAAAGCCTTGAGAATCTAGAGTAGAGGGCAGGAGAGAAAGAATGTAGGAGTAAGTGACAGATTTTCTGAATTTGGTCTCCAGGTTTTGGGGACAGAGTTAGTTTTTCTGTGGCTGGACTTCCCACCCATTCAGAAAAGAGGAAAAGAAAGATAAGAAGAAGAAAAAGAAAAAGGGAGAAAAGGGACAGCCACCCCCCTGCTTCTCTTCAGTGTGTCTTTGTCCCCAAGCACAACTGTGATTCACCTAACTTACCACGGTTGGCTCTTGTTACTGTTGCTTAGGACTTTTCCAAGCTGCTAGGCCTGCCAACTTATCATGTGCACCCTAGTCAAGGCCTTACTGTGTCTCTGGCATTTCTGCAGCCCCCTGGTCTACCCAGTACAGTGGGAACAGGACCATCACCTGGATTTTTCCCATCAGCTTGTAGTTACCACTGCAGAATTTTTCCCACCAGGCTAGTAGGTGAGTACTGAAAATTTCTTACACTGAGTTGTGAGCCTCACAAATTTATTTTTACCTGTACTAATGCAGAGTTAGAACTCAGCTCTGTGTACAAAAAAAGGGCCACCACATTAAACCCGAAAACAACAGAGGTTCCATTGTGCTTCTGATGAACAAAAGATGAATGTATCACTTTACTCCACCTAATGAACATTTCAATCTTCTAATAAACACCCTAATAAAGAAAAACTGAGTCTTAACTCACTTTTATTATCACAACTGACATGTCGAAAGGTCTTAATTGGGCTGAAAACAGCTTCCAATAATAATACCCTTCTTAATTGATTCATTAAAGGAGGCCCCACTGTGAGAAAAGTGCTGGTTCCAGGAAAAGGAATGAAATAGAGTCCTGGTTCCCACTGAGTGGCGATGATCCCTCTGCCATCAACACCCTAGGCCACTGAAGAGGATGTTAAGGATGTCCTATGCCTGGAATCATTCTTCTAATCCCAAAGTGAGCACAGAACTGAAACATGATCTCTAGGTGCTCACTGACCCTATGTGAGGCAGAAAATACAGGAGTGGAATCCCAAGGAATTTTCTCTTGGGATGTGCTGAACCTGCAAGTAAGCAACCAATCTATTGCAACCAATCTATTACCACACTATTGACAAAAAAAATGTTTTTACAAAATTGAACAAAAAATCACATCCCACTGTCATTCAGTAGGGAAAGGAGAAGCAGGTGCACCAGAGAGAAGAAATATGAGGATGAGATGAATATTATCTGTTTGCAGGAAGGTAGGTTTGGGCATATTTCACAGACAATACAGCGTAGTCATTATGGACATAGTATTTAAATTAGGCAGACAGTATCTTGATTTGCCTCTTAAATCTCTTTCACCTTGGGTAGACTACCATCCTATCTAAATAACAGTTTCCTCAACTATAAAGTTGGAATCATGTTCCTTCTGCTGTGTGCTTCTACTACAGCAGCTGAGTTAGCTCAAAACCCTCTCGTGGCTTCTCATTGTAGTCCTTTCTTGCATGATCCACCCCTTCTATCACCTCTGTGACCTCGTCCTTCACTCCACTCCCCTGATGCCCTCCACAATGCCTCTCATCCCTACTGTTCTTCAAAAGTACCCAGCTTGCTCCCAGTTTAGTCCTCTGCAATGACTGTGTCTTGGGCTCCGGTTCTCTGCACCTCTAACTCCTTGATCTTCCTCAAGTCTTAGATCCAATATCATCTCCTCTGTAACCATCTGATTTACCCTTTGCTTATTGCAAATATCTTTGACCCATTCTACTTTTTCTTTTTCCATAGCACATATCACCTTCGGGAATTCTACATAGTGAATTTATTATTATGTTTACTGTGTTTTTCTCCTGTTGTTTTGTTCACTAATCTATCACAGGTCTCCAAAACAATGAAGAGCACATTGTAGGTGCTAGAGTTTTTGCAAGAAAATCTCATAAGCTCATTCTGATGACTAAACTAGATAATGCATATAAGGCACTTAATTTAACAAAGGCACACAGAAGAATTCAGTAAATATTACCTATTGCTTTCATGGTAGCCATTATTATCATGATGATTATTATTTTCCAATCAACATAAGGAATATTATTAACTAATTTGGTCATAGTTCTTTTAGTCAATGGCTCTTGAGAAGAAAGACTTAGATTTAACTAACATTGTACAGCAGCTTGGTATGTATACACACAACTAGCCAAGCACCACAGGTATTGGGTCATACAGGCCCCTCTCCCACTGACCAATGTTGCTAACATACCCAAGTCTAGGGGCTGTTGCTAGGTCAAGGGTGGATATCAACAAGAAACTGTTGCTCTCCTTTGATCATTAGGATTGTTCTTCACACAAATATCAGCCCCAGGCCTCTACATGCCAGAAGAAGCCTAGAAACACTTTTATTTTACATTTAACAAAGAGTAAAGAGAGGAATGGGGAGAGAGATGTCTGAATTACTTGCTAGCATCTGAGGAATTTAAGCTTCTGCCACACTGTGACATTTGTGTTTCTGTACAGGAAGAGAAGAAAACAGCAACCATCTGCACGCCTCAGAACCTCCCAGACACAAAGGAGATGCCTTCTTTGTTAAACACTTAGGAACTCCTATAATAAAGCATTACCCTGGATAAATAATGAATGGAGCAGATCCATTAACTCAAAGTTCAACTGCTTCTTCTGTTTCCTGGACATGAAAGAAGATGGGAGCCGTCGAGGCAATGAGCCATAGAGCACTCAGAGCCAAAGTCTGCTCTCCACGTCTCAGCTGATAAACCATGTGAAGCACACATGGCAGCCAGGGTACCACATGCAGGTTTCTATGTGCATACTTTCCCTGGTGCCCAGTTATACCTGTCCAAGACACATAGGCTGATGGCACCCTCATTATAGGGACTTCAGAAGCAAGGGAGGATGGTGGTTCAAAATCAAAAGTACCTGAGCAAAGAAATGTATTCAAATCCTAGATCTGCTAATTAGCATCTGTATGACCTCAGTTGAATTACTTTACCTCTCTGGACTTCAATTTCCACATCTGTAAAATGTGATGATGATACACCTAGCTCATAAAGTTTCAGGGAAGTAGATTACATAATCTATTAAATCATTTGATTATGAGCCTGGAACATTGTAAGCACTCAATCAGTATTACCCTTTGGCAGGTGTGGAGGGTCTAAAATGAACTAAAGTCTTGAATGCCACTGCATTCAGTGACCCACTCGTGCAACAAATATCCATCGTATGCCTATTAGTTTCCAGTTACATCTAGCTGCTGAAAACACAGCAGTGAGCAAAGACAAGGCACCCTCCCTTATAGTGCTTACTGATCAATAGATGATGATGACCAGTGCATAATGATTTAATCAGTACTTACTATGTGCCAGGAAGTGGAAGGAATGTTTTACATATATTAACTTATTTAAGCTTACAGTCACCTTTAGAACTGTATTTCCACTAGTATCTCTGCATGGCTGAAAAAGCAACAGAAGCACAATGCAGGTTAGGAAATTGCTCAAGATAATTAAGCTGGTAGGTGCCACAGTCCAGGTTGGAATCCAGTTAGACTGACTCAAGTCCACCTTTTTGAGCATTCTATACATTGCCTTCTTGCAGAAACTAGATAGGGAGCCCTTTGTAGGTATACAATGCATCCCATTCATGCACTATCACAAAACCCCTGGCTTGGGAGTCTGCTCAACAAAATGAAGAGAGGCTTTCTTTGAGGCACTAGAGCCACTCTTTTTGCAAGTCTCCTGAAAACTCTCTATAAACCCTGAATATGTAATGAGAATATACTGTTCCTCCGATGCTTGGAGAATATTATTGATCTTCTGTCCATAAGTTATTAAATGTAAGCTGCATTTCCAGAAATGACGATGAATTTTCCTTGAACACCTATACTCTATCCTGGCCTCTTTAACCCAAACAGCATGCATTTGAGAAGGGCCTAGCAGTCATTGAACAGTATTTTAAAAGGCCAGAAATTATGATGCTAAGGGGACAAAATGCCCAATACTCCTGCTCTTTACTTTGACACATCACAACCACACAGCAAATCTCACTAAAGGCCTGAGTACTCTAAGTTAAGCCCCACTAATTCATGATTATTCTCATGACTGTTGTACACTAACCAGGTGAAGTTAAATAGAGCCACAATTGAAGAAGAAAATAATGGAGGCAGCTACTACCTTGACAGAGAACAGAGGCAGAAGGAGGAGTGCCCCAAGGATGAGGCTGACAGTGCAGCAGAACTTGCTGTTCTGCTCTAAATATGGCTGGTACACACCTGCAAAAATGATAATCATCACTATTATATTAATTGTATTTTGTATATTTTCTCTCTTCAATATGTTACTTATTGTGTTAGTTGCCTTTCTTATTGCTGAGACAAAATACTGGACCCACAAGTTAAAGGAGCAAAGGTTTATTTTATCTTGCAGTTTATAGCAGTTTCTATCTGTGGTCAGTTGGCTCCAAGGCAGGACATCATGGCAGAGGGGCATCACATGTGAGGAACAGTCCAGGCAAGGCAGGCAGGAGGCAGCAAGCAGCAAACAGCAAGTGACCAGCCTGCTTTCTTTCTGTCCCTTTAGATTCCATCCAGGTTTAAAGACTATTAATTGGTTCCATCCACACCCAGGATGGGATTTCCATTATACACACACACCCTTAATCCAAATATCACACCCTTAATCGACATTCACACACCCTAAATCCAGCCAACTCCAAAAAGCACCATCTAAGGTAGATAAAGTTTTAGGGGGACATCTACAAACAAGGCAAATCATACATTTAAACATATTTAAACAAATTTTATACATCAACTATGCTAATGATATACATTATTTTTATCAAACTGTCATTTATTTTAAAGTCTACTAGCTTCTGGTTTTTTCACATTATCTCATTTAATCCTTATAATAACACAGGAATGGTGATAGTACAAATCTCTATTTGGTAAGAAATAGATTTAGATGTTTTAACAAAAACACCCAAATACAATGTGGTTTAAATAAAAGCTACTTTTCTGTTATATAGCAATCTTGAAATGGTATTATATTCAATCTAAACTGCTTTGACAAAGGACAAAAAACAGAGATTTTTATCCCAAATAGCGCATGACTGTGTAGCCTACCATCAACAAATGCAGCTTCTGTTTAAGAGATCAAAGTGACTCTTCAAATCCCGCTTCTCAGCCAGCAGGAGGTAGAAAAGAGACAGGAGAATGTGCACATTTCTTCTAAAGACTCAGTCTGGAAGTGGCCTATATTACCTGCATCCCTTTGGCCAGAACTGGGTCATAGACTGTTTAGGGGAATAAATAAGAAAACAAAAAGAAAGACAGACGTCTTGAGCGAAGTATTTGATAAATGTCCATTTCTTTTCCCTCTCTTTTTAACAACATCTTGAAAATGAATGCTAGTATGATCATTCGAATTCTTATCAAAAAGTCTGTTCTCTTCCCCCAGAGCACCATGGCAGAGCCCCGTTCCTTCCACTAATGTTAGATCCAGCCATGTAATCTGCTCTTTCCAATAGAAAACTAATGGACAGGATGTTGTAAACGTGTTGTTGGATTTGACTAAAGCTACTGCTCCAAATATCCATGTTAGAAGAGCTTATCCCCAAGTAACAGCCGCCCTTGTCAACCTGGGCTGAAAGCAAACATATGCATAAGATATGAGGCCAAGGCACAACTTAAAGTCAACCCTAGACTTTGAACAACCTATAATAGCCCTTTTGCAGAATCCAGCCTAGATCAACTGAATAACAATGCCCCAGCAAACCAAAGAATGTGAACATACAGGTGCTTCTTGTAAGTCACTGAGTTTGAGGATAGTTTATAAGGCAGCACTACTGAAAACAATCTCTTTCTAACAGAAATTTGTATCAGAAGTGGGGCACTACCATAATGAATACCTAAAATACATGACCGTGGTGTGGGAACTAGGCAGCAGATGGTGAAGAAACTGTAAGGGAAAACTGGAACTATGCCATCCCATGTTATCTCAATAAGTACTTGGCAAAATTTATCTGTAATCATTTGGAAGACAGAAAATATGCCTAATGAACTTGAAACATTGAACAAGAAAATGTCAAGGCAGGATATTGATTGTGTAACTTGGTTGCTACTAGCTGAATAAGGGATTACAAGACAAAATTGAGGTTTAAAACAAACTGACCACATTTTCCAGAAGAATTGAGAATGAGTACTAAAAATTTCTAAATACTCCAGAGCTTGCATGTCTGAAAAGTAAAACTATTTTTCACCTTATCATTTTATCAGTTTCAATGCAAAAACTAAATTAAGGGTGTGGCTCACATCCTTTTATAACAACTTCTAAAAGGACTAAAGTGGTGCCTAGCCATTCTTTCCAACTGAACAAAGTGCTCCTAGGAACACAAAAGTCATATTCCTACACAGGCCTGCTGTATCCAAAGTAGCCATAAGTAAGATTTAAGGTAGAGAGAGATGCCTCAAAATGCATCATAGATGCAACTTTGGCACACAGCATTGTTTGAAATCAAATCTCTTTGAAGCACTTGTACTAGTAAAATGTTATCAGCCTGCGACCTTAACAGTGTAAAAAGATCTCCAGCTCCCAAAATGTTTAAAAGCAGAAAGAAGGATTGCAAAGTCGCTAAAACCAGAAAGTTTTATTCTTGAAAGTTCTTTTTAGATGTGGCTAGTCATGGTGGATTACAGAAAAAAAAAGAACTCCTGGAGGCTGGAGTCAAAAGACATGAAAAAAACTGGGCAGAGGAGTCACTCCCAGGAACAAACTAGGATCTAATTCAGAGGTCAGCCCACTACGGGCCGAGGCCAGGCCCCGCTGCCATCCGATTTACTAAATGAAGTTATGGTAGACCACACCCACACCCATATAATTATGCACTATTCACACTGTGCTTTTTTTTTTTTTTTTGCAAATGCTGAAACAAGGCACCATATGAACTGCAAAGCCTAATATATTTACTACCTCACCCTACTTTATATTTGCTAGTTACTGAAAATATCTTCTATACTCAGAGAATAAAGAAACCTGGGTCACTTACATAACAGGATTTCAGAACTGCTCTAGACCAGCGATTGCTATTCTCCCCTCTTCAAATGGAGGTTTTTATGGCATCTATTCTGCCTCAGTTTAACATTACATCTTGGGAGGTTAAAAAGCAACTAATTTGTCTCCTTAGTATCTAGGTGTTTTAGTTGATAGGAGCCATAGCAAGATTTAGAATATTTTCAAAATTCTAGATTTCAAAAATGATGTGGATTGAATGTGAGATTTAAATGATTTGGATGGGGTAAGTATATTTTGTGTGTAAAAGAACAGTAAGTAAATAAGAGGCCAGATTGTGGTAATTTGTATTATTATTATTCATTTCCCTTCTGCTCCCATGATAAGTAATAGATGACATGGGATTGGCCAGATGTCTTGCTTTGGCCAAAGCAATAGTACAGGCATGGAAGGAACAGAGGCTTTAAATATGCTAATGTGGCTCATCTTGGATCTTGTAGTCCTGTGATCCACCATGAGAAGAGCATCCCTTCAATCTGGTCCTGTAAATAAATACATATGGAACAGACCTGAACCAAAGATGCAGCCTTAAGCCAAGTCCAGTGAGTCTGGAGCCTGAAGCAGAGCTTCTCAAGTGAGCACAGACTGGATCACCTAACTGTAGCCAGTCTGCAGCCTGATCAGTGATAGCTTAGGTACTATGTGTTCCCAGCTACTGAGATCTGAGGTTATTACCTAGCATTATTGCAATAATGGCTGAGTGGTATATAGGGTTTTTATAAAATGATGAGGTGGCTGGAAACTAGAGGTTGCATTTTAGTTTGGAAATAAAAAATTCCTATTCAGGTCCTGACTCTGCCACGTAATTGATATTTAATCAAAAGATGTCACTATACCTTCCTGAGTTTTGAGGTTTCTTAATTATAAGATGAGAATAATAAAAACCTAAATGAGAAGGTAACTATAAGATTAAGTAAGATACTATGTTTAAATGCTTTTTAAGTACAATAAAGTATACAAACATGCAGTGTTTTCCTTATTATACTTCCATTTACATAAAGTTGACTGATTTCATTTTTAATTGATGGTAAAGAAGGAATAATCATATTTCTGTCCTCTGACCCCAAAATATGGCCATGCTAGATTGGGAATGACAAATATCTATAAGCTATCAGTATTGTAGTGTTTCAATCATTCTTTCTTGGTTTTGTTTATCTGATTTCCTGGTTTTTCTCTGATGAACAGGTGTGAGTCTTTAAGAAAGCAAAACAAGATAAAAGCAGTTGTTTCGTATATTGACTGTGTCACTCAGGCTGTCCCTCCTGTGCAGTCCATCCTCCCAGCCCTCCTCAGTCCCAGTGAGGAACACTCAGCAATACTGATCAGCAGCCCAACTAGTAACCAAAACAAAGTTCTCCAAGCCCAACTTCTCCCCTCAGGATAAAGGAAAATTCAGACTGTTCCCCTTTCTGTAAAAATGTAATATCCCTACAAAACCAGAGGAAACTTCCAGAAAACATTTTTTGTAGAACCGTGTCTACTAAATTGTTTTCCAGTGTGCCATATGATCAGAATCGGGGTGTCACAATTTGGTTATTTTGTGTTCCTGTCAAAAATGTTTTTCTTCCTCCAAAATTCCAAAGGGAAGAACACAGGCTTCCTAGAAATGGGCTTTAAAGTTTCTCTGCACCAAGGGATTTAGCAGTGGGGACACAAACACTGACATCCACCTGGAGACGAGGGAAAGATCAAGTAAATAACACTGACAAGATACGTTTGCTCTACAAAGCCAGCCAGCAGAGGTTCTGGGGGGATGATCTGAGAAATAAATCACCCACACAGTTCTTCTCAATCCTCCAGCCTAAACAGCAGAATTTACCAGAAACTGGGCAAGAAGCCACAACATGGAGCCATTGATGAGATGTCCCCTCTGACACAGCAGGACCACTGAGTCTTGGATCTGGGTATCTTACCATTTCACCTGCTCCCTAAGTATTTATTGAATTAGTTCTGGTGTGATTTAAATTCCACATCACCATCCACTACTGTCAGAAGCCTAGGAGGAAAAATCAGGGGTGACGCCTAGGGAAGAGAGGACTCCTCTATCATTCGGATCTGGGGGACTCTGGACATTCATGGGAATGACACATGCTCAGCTATAAAATAAGGCATGGTGACCTCTAAGGCTCTTTCTAGGCATTCAACTCATCTTCTCACTCATCTAATTTGACTTAACACTCCACATGTTTCAACCATTGTGTGACAACTATGCCTACATTATCCCATGTGATCCTGAGAATAAACACTGTAAGGATATAAGATAATTACCCTTACTATGTGTAAAAAAAAGAGACCCAGGGAGGTGGAGTCACGTTCCCAATGCCACATGGGGGTGGACTGGGTTTGGAACCTTAGAAACCCAGCCGCTCAACCAGGAAGCCATCAGGTTTCCTCTTCCATAGATAGGCCTCAAGAGGTCAGGTGCCCTTAGGGCCATTGCTTCCCTTCCTAACCAGTTTCATTTTCCATGGTAGCAAATATTTGGAAAAATTGCTAAAAACACCACTGGCAAAAAGAAGCAGACAGATGTGCATACCTCACACTGGGCAACTATGAGTTTCCTCATTGTTCCAGACCAGTCCTGCAGCCCAAAACCACTGGTTAAATTGCAGGATATCCTATAAAAGAGAAAGAAACTCAGGAAACAGTCATCGAGGGTACCAGCCACATCCCAGGGAAGTGGCAGTTTGAGCCACCCCTGAGAAATCATTTGAGAAGGCAAGAAAAGGACTTTGTTCAAGGAGCTTTGGGGAGCCATCAAAACCTCCGCAGTGTTCTGGACACATGGGACAAAGTGTTCTACTAATTCTTCTAATATTTAAGGGCATATTTAAGAAGCTTATTCATCAGGAGATAATCGAGCTACAGCTTCAGGAGAACTCAGTATCGCATGCACGGGTCTCTAAATACCCAAAGGGTGGCAGAGACCAATGACACTAACCAAAGAATCAGGGTCAGAATAAAAACATATTTTGCAAAAAGGAACAGAGATAATTTTAAAATGAGACCAGGAAATTAAGTAAAGCTCTAAAACATCTTTCAAAATTGTATCTGAGGTTTTTTTCAAATTGATAAACGTCAGTGAAATCAAACACGGTAATAAACAATAACTGTGTGGTCTTCAGAATTCACAAGTAATAAATATATGCAGTTTGAAGACAGAGAAATGTAGTTCATGTTTAGAAAGCAAAAGGCATTTAGGAGTTTGACAAGAGTAGGATTAATTAACTACATGCAAAATAAAAGAAACTTTTCTAGACCAGATGACCTTAAACCTAAGGCAAGAAAAGAATCAAGAATGAGTTGTGGAAGAAACAGTGGATTTTAATTGTCTGAAAGTGACATCTACAAGTGGAAATCCAGGATTACTTCGGCATGTACATGTGTACACATGCATGTATGTCTGTATGCAAAAGAAAGAATTTTTTGGTGGTAGAGAAATAGAAATCAGTGGCTCTAGGTGGCTGCTAGTCTCACAGCAAGAGGAAGTCCCATTACATCTCATAACAAACGTGAGCTCTCCTACAAGTACTGGGCAAATGATCTTCCAGATATGCCCAAATCTAAACCACACAAAAGGAGCCAGATCATAGAAGGCAGTTTGCTCTGAGGCAAAATGACATTTTTCATGCTTAAATTACTCATTCCCTCCTCCACCATTCCCCTCTTTGAAATGCTAAATTGTTGGCACAGTGGGCATTATGGAAAAATAGGCAGGTAGACATTTAGATTTGGTAGAAAGAGCAAAGCCCTCTGCATTCCTCCGCCTGTCCAGATCTCTGCTGATTGCTTCCGCCATCTCTGTACTGCAGTCTGACTTCTTCTCTGAATTAGGCTCCCAGAAAATACTGCAGGTCCATCTCTGTCCTGAGCTGAATTGAAACATCTGCTGAAACAGCCTCGGGCCCTCCGTAAACCTGATCAACCAGTGCTCGCCAGCTCTGTCCAGCAAAGCCAAGTGCCCACTTGGCCCCTAGATACCAGGATGGGTCCAGAAGCAGGCACAGTGGATGTAGACAAGCCAGGCGTGTGGAAAAGCCATTTTGAATTATTTCCTTGGCTGCTTCTAAAACAGCTGCTTCCTACCTCCCCATCTCTGAAGATCATATCCACCCAGACCTCCAAAATGTTAATGGCATGAAACAGACATATTAAAATTTAAAACCCTACACAGCATATGTGGGAGGAGGCAGGGTCTCCAGGAGGCCCTGAGTGTTTTTATCAGCCCTACTATAATACCTCTGGGCTTTTAACAGAAAAAACTAGGAAGAGATTTAATGGAGTACCAGAAATGGAGATGGGAGGAGAGAGTAGTTTAAAGGGTAGAAGACAAGAAAGAAGGAAGGAAGGGGTGGAGGGAAGGAAGCAGAGAGGGAGTTAACCTGAGGGACAGATAGAATTTCCCCAATCTGACTCACAATAGTCTCTTCACTTTGAGCACAGTAACACTGCCACCTAGAGGCTTAACAGTGTGTTCTTGAATTCAGACACCAATATGCAAGACATTTATTTGTGTAATTAAACTCATTAGAAGATTTGAAAGGAGAAATACCTGATAGCGATGTTGGTGTACCATGAAGGCTTCCGCATCTAACCATTTCAAAGTGACTAGTATTTATTAAGCATCTACCATGTGCCATGCACTCGGCAAAGTGCTAAGAGCACACAGTTAAGACTCAGTAATCTGGGCCAGGGATATAGTTCAGTGGCACAAGCACCTGCCTAGCAAGCACAAGGTCCAGCGTTTGATTCCAGGTACTGGGGGAGAAAAATGACTAGGGTATCTGCTTGAGGATCTCTGTTTAGGATGGAGACTGATACGTGTATAAGTAACACAGGCTATAAGAATTGCCATAAATGTTCAAGAACATTATGGGCACAGCGTAGGTGAGCAAGAGATTAATTCTGAGCACAGGAGTTGAGGGAAGAACATGATCTAGAAAGAATGCAGAAACACAGTGGAGTTGAGCTGGGTGACAGGGAACCAGGAATGCTGGTACAACTAGATTACGAGGAATGTGAATATTGCCTGCAGGTGATGTAAAGGAATAATAAAGGCCAGAAAGATTTGTTGAGCCAAACTATGGATAGTTTTGACTTTGAGGCTGAAAGACTTTTAAATTCCACAAGGAGAGTGCTTTGTAACTGCTTTGTTCACCGAAGGATGTTCAGCGCCTAGAAGAGAGCTTAGCACTTACTAGTTGCATCTGTGAAATGAATGACTATGGCAGAGAGTCCATGTGGATTTTAAAGAAAAAGAATAATTGAATAACATTTATGTTTTGGAAATCTGTAGGAATGGAAAAGGCTAGAAGGTGCCACTAGATAATCATTGCCAACACTTAGTATAGATCTGAACCAAGTCACAGTAGAGACGTGGAAAGGTTCACATGGCTATGCATGCTTTTGACAAGGTCCAAGTCTAGAATTCTTCAGCACCAGGTGTGGGAGATAAGCTTGAGTGATGCAATGGCCAAGTTAGGGAACCCAGGAGGAGCTGTTTGGGGAAGAAGATAGGGGGTTCAGCTGGAGAATGGAACCTCCAGTTTCTAGAAGTATAACCAAGTGGAGCTGCCCAGTCAGCAATTAAGATTCAGGGTGGAGGTGGGGAGCGAAAGGGGGGTCTTGGCACACACATACTGCAGATGCACACAGGCTCACGTGCATTGCACATACACACAGGCATGCACACACTCACCTGAGCTGGATGCTACTGGCACACTTCTCTTTCATTGTGGTGATAGAGATAAGGTGAGCCTGTAACAACCTTAAGACTAAAGTTTGCCCTATGCTTCGAAAAAGGCTAGTGGGTACATCCTCAGCATCCGCATCTGGAAAATGCCAGGAGCTATCAGATTTTAATGAACTGAGTCAAGGAAATTTCTTAGTCCAGTGTTCAGTATACATAGAAAGTGTTAGTGTGCCAGCTGGTGTGGAAGAAAGACTTGGGATTAAAGTTCAAAACCAGGTTCATCATCCCTGTGACCTTTAACAGGAAACTTGGCCTCTCTTAGTCTCAGTTTGCTCATCTGATCAATGGGGAGAGTATTATTTGCCATACTTGTCTCATGAGATAATATATATATATTATATATAATTATATAAAAAATATATAGTATATATAATTACATAGATTATGATGGGAAATGTTTGTACTTCTTCAAGATACTGTGGTTCTAGGTAAGCAGGTATCATTTTAATATGGTTTGCCTCCCAGAAAAGGGGGGGAGGGTGAATCTTCTCTGGCCCCACTTAAGAAATTCCTCCATTGTTGCTCCTCTGTGTTCCAGACATGCTTTCATCATAGCACGTTTCCTTTATTCTGCCTTCAATTGAGATTTAAAAAGAAGCCTTTGAAACTCCTCAGCTAGTACAACCACTAGGGAATCAAAGTACATTTGTTCTCTCTTCTACATGTTCCCCACTTGGTTGACCAATCAAACTCACACTGTTCATCTGAATCGAAAAGAAATGGACCGTGATTTAAAGGAGACGATGATAAGCATCACAGAGAAATAGGAGCCAATAAGATGTTTGTGATTTCTGACACACAAAGTTTTTGTTTGTTCTTTGCCTCATCTAATTCCTCTAGGACACACCTGGAATGAAAACCCAGGGGCAGCTGGTGGTTTCAGCCTGTGGCTATCACCCTCCTCTGCCTCTGTGTGCGGAGTTAGAGGAGAGGAGGTGTCACAGACTCACTGGGCTGGAACTGAGGGAAATGGCATACGATGGGACTTTCTTCATCTGATTTACAGCACAATACAGAGTCATTTTGCAGAGCAGATGACCAACAAGAACTGACCTTCAATTTAAACCCCTGCAAGACCAGGCATCCCCTACCCTAAGAGGAACTTACTCCACCAGCGGGCAGGGTGACTCTGTAGAAGGCGCTTTCACTTCTCACCTCCTGAGACTTTGCCCACTTTTCTCAGGGCTGCCCTCTGGCTATATGCAGAGTGAATATTTGTCCCCTTAGCCTTCTCTCCTCGGAACCATGTAGCCCTCTGTTTTTCAAGATGATATATTTTGCTGTCTCAAACCATTTCTAAATAAAAGTCACATCTACAAGAACGATCTGAGATCTCATTGTTATCGCAAACCCAGATGGCTCCTGTGGATTAGCTCTCCAATGTACAAAGTGTTCCGGATGGTTATTAAGTGGCCTCGCTTCGCAGAAGGACTGCACCTCCATGTGAGCTTTCCTGAGCTCCCACAGGCACGTGGCTGATTGATGAACTGTTTCATATGACTACAGCTCCTCCGAGGCAGACAGCCGCGGCCACAATTTATAGAGGAAGGTTTGAGGCATTTCCAACTCGTTCTAAACAGAATGCAACAGCAGCTTCTGACCCTTCCCTTTTCCGCTTCTGCCTCCTTGTTCTCTCATTGAGTCTGATCCTAGACATAAACCCGGCTACAAAGGCTCCCTAGGCTCCACTCTTGCAGATCCAGCTGCTCCTCAGCACATCTTTCTCTACATGTGGATGCACCATTCTTTGTTTGGGTTGCTGCCTTGTGACTCTGCTCAGTAGTTCAGAAACTTTCCATGATTTCCAAGTTACTTGATTTTAAAAATTTATGAAAATTTTGAGCACAGGCCTCAATTTTCTTCAAAATCTTTCTAGCCTATTCTCCTTAGAGTCTGGATCAGGGTTCCACCAGGAAGCAGGTTGCACACACACACACTAAAAGGGATCAGCTCTGCAGATTCACTCATGGAATTATGCATAGAGATGAGGAGTGTGAATGGAACAACAGTAGGAACAACAGAAAGTAAATCTCAACCAGTCCAGAAACCAGTGAAAATCCCTAGCCCTACCCTGAAGGAGCAAGACTAGGAACAGTTCTACCAAGTGACCCAAGGCAGCTGGAGCTCCAGGAGTTGAAGGAAGACGAGCCTCAGACAGAAATGTGACAGGAGGACTAGCTCCTGCCAAAGCCTTGGCCTTTAAGGGATGAGAGAAGGGTGTTGAGAGAACAGAGAATAAATCATCCAACTCTCCTTGCTCTGATGGCTTCCCAGGCCTCCAACAGGAAATCCCAGCACAAGGGAACTGGTGTGATCCACCCACAGAAGCCAGCTTCCTGGAGTACAGAACAAGGACAAGAAAGGCAAAGAATTGATAAAGTATAGACAAGAGGCATTCGCAGAATACCCTATAAATTTACTACGTGTATGCTATCTTCAGTCAAATGCATGAGATCACTATTTTCTAATCACAAAACTTCCTTTTCTTGTGTTTTGGCCACACCATCTCCTCCTTCTAGAACATCTTTCTCTACATGGGAGAGTTGTTCAGGGTCATTTGAGAGGCACCCATTCATCGAGAAAACTGCCTGCATGCCTGGTCCATAGAGATTTAGCTGATGGAATGACTTAAGACAGGGAGGAGCAGAGCTACTGCCAGCAAAATCTCCAACAGGAAGCTCATCAGATGGAAGAAAACCCAAGGAAAATCCATACCAGCTCTCAATATGTTCTGGTCATTAGAAAGGAGAGGCAAGTTCTGGAAATGATAATGTGTATCTGTGCACAGTGACTTCTGTCCCACCATTTCTCTCAGTATCTCTTACATCTCAGATCAGGGGTCCAGGCCAGGAACATTAGAGAAACTGAGGCTTCAGAGCCTTGAACTTCTTGGGCGGAGGTTCTGCCCCAGCTGCCAGGCTTCTTGGCCCTCTGAATTGATCACTAGAATAGTAAGGCTGCTTTTGCATTTAACAATTCTTTTCAGAGTAAAGGTTTTCCTCCTCGCACAGTTCTTGCTTTTTGTAAAGGAAAAGAAAAGAAGAAACAATGCAGGGCAAATTCCTTATAGCAGATTTGTGGGCAGCAGACGCAGCCAGGCGCACACATGGTTTATTTGTCTAAAGCCTGCTCCTGTTGCACAAAGACAGAGGCCTCTACCTCCTGTGGATCAGGGCCATCTTGGGAGCTGGGGGCTTGGTTTCTTGCCTCCAAGAGGGCAAGAAAGTCACATTTTCTTCCAAAGAGAGTATGTGGGGCAAGGTAAGGGTCACCCAGCTAGGATGAATCTAGAGAGCTGGCAATGCTCTTGTTATCATACAGGAGCATGCTTTCAGGGAGAAAAATCCTGAGGGCTCAGGAGGAATCTCTCCTTTATATATTCAGAGAACATTTTCCCTTAGCTTAGCAAAGCATCAAAGAGCGTGGACTTTGAAGCCTGATTGAATGGGTTCAAATTCTGTCTACACCATGAACTAGCTATATGACCTTGAACAATCATAATAATCTCTCGGTGCCTGTTTGCTAGGAAGTCTAAATTAATCAATTCATATTAAGTGATTTTTCACATACCTGGTACATGATAATAGCTCTCAAAAATAAAACAGCTGCTTGACTAATATATGTAATACAAGTAAACAAAATGCATGTTCTTTCAAAGAGCATGAATAATAACAATAATAGCTAACATTTGTTGCCCGTTCACTAAACACTAGGCACTGTTGCAGCATTTACATGTATTTCCCATCATTTAATCCTCTCAATATTTCCATTTTTGTATAAGGACATCAGTATGAACATTGGTTATATAATTCGGCCAAGGTTATTTAGCCGGTAAGTGCCAGAGGTTAGAATTGAAAGGCAGCAATAAAAAAGTAAAGCAAAGATAAGTGCCTGATTTGAGTTGGTGAGAAGCATTCTAAAGAATGCAAAGTGCACAGTGGTAGAGCTTGGGTGGGGGCCCACTACAGAGTGTGCTCAGAGTGTCCCACACCACGACAGGAAGCCAACAAGGTAATCAGTCACTCAAAGAATAAGGGCAAAGGACTCCAGACTGAGGGTTCAGCACAGGACTTGATATGGAAGGACATCAGAAATTGAGGTGCTTAAGGATCTAAACGAGGCTAGAATGGCTGGAGAGGGGTGGGTGAAGGAGGAAAGGAGTGAGGAATCCGGAACACAGAGTCTGATCATGGCAAAACCTGGTAAAGACCTAAGCTAAATGCAATAGGAAGCTGCGAGATGGTCTTATAAAGAAGTGTGTCCTGATCAGTATGCGTCCATGGAGTGAGTGAGCCTTGAATAAAAGCACAGGGACCCTTAGGAGGCAACTGTCATCCTGTTTAGGGACTTGGGCCTGAGACACACAAGCTTGTCCTAGACAAAGAATATATTTTATGATCATTAAGGAGTAAAGGCATCACTCATATCCTCAAATGGAATTCGACACAAATGAAAACGCTTTTGTTTTCCGTTGCCATTGTCTTCAACACTGCCAGAGGCCCTGGGACAGCCAGGACTCCCCGGGGGCTCCCAGGCAAGGGATTTGCATCCTAGGATCTACCCTCAGGTAGCACAGTGTATCAGTCCCAACACATACACAAACACCTGCAGAAACCCTGAATATAAGCATCCAAGCAAAAGAGAATGGGCAAGTAGCCTCAAGCACTCTGAGAAGGATGAAGCAAAAGTGATCATGGGAATTGCATGTGAGGCACAAGAAATAATTTAGGAAGCTTCCTTTGCTTGTATAGCCAATGAGAGATGGTAAACATCCACTGGTCCTTCTTTCAGTATGTGGAATCTTGATATACTACTAGATAATACTGAGATTCATCATACACAGACATTATTGAGTAAACTTGCCATAAAACCTATACCAAGCATTGGAAAGTAAAAGACAAATAAAATACATTCTCAGCCCTTGAGGAGCCCCAGGCTCCTTACCTTACAGACAAGTAGATGAACAATTATAATGTGATATGATTGGAGCCAGGATAAAGAGAACAAGGAGCTCTGAAAGTACTTAAGGTGGGCACTAACCCAGGGTCAGGGCAAGTTCTCAGGGAAGAAAAGCGGAGAAGAGAGAAAAGGCGGGGAGGCTTCACAGACAAGCCTGGAGAGCACTTCTGAGGGGACAGAGGGCATCAGAGCGCTGCAGGTTCCAGCAGCAAGATGTGACGAGGACCACAGCCAGGCCCACACCACGAAGAGACTTTAGATTATGCTAGGAAAGTAGGATTCATCAGCATGCTTTCGGGGACCCTGAAATATTTTAAGGAAGCTTACAATGACCATACTTCATACTAGGAACACTGAATAAAAGGGAAAACAATTGAAAGCACAAAATTAATCAGACATGTGAGTTAAGGCAGGACAAAGGAGTTGGCGAGGAGGAAGAACTGGCAAGACTGTACCAAGGTAAAGTCAATAGAAAATGGTGATCAATTGCATTTGGTGGGAAGACAGAAAGAAAGGGGTTAGATTTTCCTCCCATGTAGGAGAAGTTAAGTCAGATGATAAAAGACTCTGTATGCCACTCCTGGAATTGACCTGTTAGTATAAAAGCACTAAACGTTTTTGAACAGCAGAGTGATATGATCACATCTGTAATATGCCAATAGTCTGTAAACACTGCTTGGAGGATAAATAGTGGAGAAAAAAAGGTAAGTAAGGATGCTTGCATGACTGTCTAGCAAGCAGGAAGAATTAAGAAACATTAACATGAAAGGTAGGGAATGGGAGGCAAAAGCAAGCAAGGTCTTACAGGGACTGTGATGAAGACTGTGTTAAAGTATTACCCTTCATGGGGAGGAGAAGGCCTTCCTCTGCGGTATAGGGCAATGCAGAAGGAGGTAGAGACCGAATTAACTTCCAAGTGAAGAGCGAGCCTCTGCCCAGGGTTCCCAGAGGCATCAGTGACCACAGGAAATCAACTAAGAGCGGGCAACATACATCAAGCATTTTGTCGAAGGTAAATATTAAAACATGCAAACATGATCACAATTTATTGTCAAGTTCTAAAAAAACAAGTAACAAAATGATCCTGTTTGTTAGAAACGTGTGGCCTGAAAAGCTACGCACCAGAAAGTTTGCAGTTTGCCGTGTTGGAGGGGATTCCTGGGTGAGTTCTGCTTTCTCCAGATGCATTTTTTTCCTACCATGAAGAAGCATGAATTTGTAATCAGCAACCCAGCCGAGTTTTAAAAAAATGTTTGTTAGGCTTATATAGCGTGGCTGTCTCCCAGAGTTGAAGAGAGACCTGTTTTCAACTTTTTTCCAGGGCATTTATGGTTCTCGAGATGCAGGGTAATTTAAATGCTCCCAAGGGGGAAAGCTGTGGGTGTATTTATGGCCTACATGTCCCCATGTCACCTAGGATCTTTCCTGCTCATCAGTGGGTCTTCTCCATCTCCTTCCCCACTAAAGAGGGCCCGAGCGAGCTTCGGTTGCAGCCCCCCAGGCCTGGGGCTCCACCTCTGAGTACAGCAGGCCCAGCAGGCCCGTCTCCCCACCCCACCCCACCCCACCCCGCTTCCCCACCGCTCTGCACACCTCCCTTCCCTCCTCCTAAAAGACAGCACTGCTTCCCTCTTTCTTCTCTCCCCCGTGACTCAACTACAAAAGCTCCAGTTCTGGCAAGCAACTCACCACTTCCCTCATCTCCCTGCTTCCAAATACTGTTTCTCAAAATGTGAAAAAAGGAAAAAAAAAAAAAAAAAAAAAAAACCTATTCTGTCCCCAAACCTGGTAGGAGTGGGAAACACAATAAAATGAAAGAATTCCATTTTCTCTGAAAGGGAAGGAGTAGAGTAGGAGAGAAGGGGGCTGCCCAGCAAAACATTCAGGCGATGGTGCCCCAGCCCAAGTCCTAGCTTTCACAGAAGCTTCTTAAATATTCCGTATAACCACAGAGACTTCCATACCAGTCTCAAGTTGTTTGCAGAGGATTTCCATTGAAATGAAGGCTTAGGTTGTCTCAGCAGGATGAATTCTACCTATTAGAGGTTAGGGGTAGTAATGTAAAAATAAACAAGGAGGGAAATAGGAATCCCTTCTGGGAAGAGTTCCCTGACCACCCTTACACTTCAGAAGCTGGCATGCCTGGTGCCTCTCTAGCTCATTATGAATAACAAGTGGTAACAGTAAGGTCTCCCTCAGACAGCCTCAAAGGGAGGTTAAGAGGGAGACGTTGTATCTTACATCATCACTCCTCCAAAGCAGGGACACTTGTCCACGTCTCACCCAGAGCCTAAACTTTAATTTCTGAGTTAATAAAATAAGATACAGAGAAGCTAAACACGGTAGCTAACATCACTCAGTCATTTATTTTTACTATTTCATTATTAATACCTATGTATTTAATTGTTCAGATCCCTAGAGATTCACTGCAAGCACATCATGGGTGATGGGAACAGAAAGCTGCCCTAAGGGGTTTCAAAGTCCATTCATGAAAGATCTAGAACTTCAACCTTGCATCCCCAAATGCTGGCCTACTACACTTTCTCCTCCAGCATTTCACCTTTCCTGAGTTTGATTTTTTCCTTACCTTATGAAAAACTTCATTTTCAGTTTACTAAAACTTTTCAAATATTTCATCAAAAACTTTTTAACTGCCAAAACAATTACTTCTACCTCCAAGCATATGTTATGAAAAGAACGCCCCTAAATTCTGGAGGAGCATTGCCTTGAGATCCTAAAAAGTAAACAAGCTACCTTTAGCTACATGACAGACATCTTAAAATGCCTTGCATTGGTAATAATAGTTACTTATCAGTGAAATGCTCCAAGAGCGTTCACTGATGATGTACGTTTTTTCCTATAATGTTGCAAAGATTTTTGACAAAAGAATCTAAGGGAAAAAATGAAACATAAAATTTGAAATAATGATTAAAGAAGTGATTAAGCTACACATCTATTACCCATTGTCTTGTTGATACATAATCACGTGGTTCTATGAACCTGAAGAAAAACTCCCAATACAAATATGTACAGAATTACAGAATGTTAATGTCTCATACGACTCCAAATGTCACTTAGAACAGGTTCAGTGTCTTCACAGATTTAAAAAAAAATTTTTTTTGAAGCCATTCAGCAGAGGTGCATCCCCAGTTCCCAAGTGGCTACCTAATATCATATCAATCATTCAAATTCAGTTCTTGGTTGCTGGAAGTCAGGCCATGGGTACAAGCCCTGGGATAACAACAGACAAAAGGATCTGTCCAAGGTCTCTGATGACCCGCGCAGAAGAGCTAAGAAATGAAATAGTTCCATGATTTCAGAATGGTATTCTGCAGACACTCTTAAGATCAAAAGTCAAAGGAAGGAGGTTCACTTGACAGGGTTAACAGTAGGTTGCCTGGGAGGCCACCTCTGACCACAGCAGCCCAGCCATGGCTGAATGCAGTTGAAAATAATAAGCAGCTAAGAAATCCCAAGGAGCTCAGGCAGAGGGAAAGCTTGCAGTCTGCAAGAAGACTGTGGTAAATAAAACTAGAGAAGTAAGTTTTAAAATATAACGCAAGTGAAAGAAAATGTCTGTATGTTTTGATTTTCGCTTTGTAATTTTCTACTTCAAGTCAGCTCAGGGCTGCCAATTTGCGTAAATCCAAGTCTCCTCTCACACATGCGGTGTGATACCCTCAACAAACATGGCTCAGCAATCTGGGGGAGCATCATCTCTATCTCCAATGTGAAATAAGGGATCCTTTGTGAAGGGTCAATGTCCAGAAGAGGGGAAAGGTGGGGAGGGTGGAGAACCAGAGGGGCTACAGCAGCTGGCTACAGGGATAGGGGGTCTCTGGCTACAGGCCTCAGGAGGCTCAGACAATTGACAAATTTATGCATGGTAACAGCAAGAAAGGTAGCCCAGCTAATTTAAATCCACATCTATAATCAAAAATCCTACTGTAGTTAAAAGCCAGCTTCCTCACCCACCAAATCTTTAAAAAGAGCTGCTAATACAGAGAAAAAGTGACTGGGTTAAATTTTCCTTCTCTTTGTATTTCCTTCCATCCAAGATGTTAATGAGAATGAAAAAACTCAAAGTGAACGATGGGTGGGGTGGTCTGGAAAGCATGAACTACATAGTCAACCTTCAAATAAGGAAGTGCTGAATCTAACATCAGAAGGTGACAGACATTTACAGACAGCTAAAGAGCTTCCTCTGAGAAGACCCTGAAGATTGAGAGATAAGTAGGAGATAAATTCTGGCCAGGAACTGGGGAACATGAGCTATCGGCCTGATTCTACAACATCTCTGCCCTCAGCTCCTGAAACACGAACACACTAAGTTGGGTAAAACAGTGACTCACAGTTTTAAATCTAGGATAAAATTCTCCAAAATCTGTAAAATTGGGTTCTTGATACAGAATGATGAAACAATCATATCTATTTCTCAGGGTCATTGTGAAGGTAAAATGAAAAAAGATACCATAAATATAAGATGGGCAGTACAAACTCTTCACATGCATTAAGTCATTATTTCCATCTTATCAGGTAGAAGACATTTCAGTCCCCAGTTCACAGAGAAGTGTGTACTGAGGCTCAGAGAAGTCCACAAACCTATCTTAAGTCACAAGTGGACTCACTATTGGAACTGAGGCTCTAAATAATTCTGTTTAAGTTCAAGCCTCTGTTAATAACTTTACATAACACAGTCACTCTGATAATATATGTGCAAGCTCCTGGAGCATAGCAGATTATCAATAAATACCATAATGCCTAGACTATCACCCAGTGTGATGAAGTATTTTAATATGTTTATTGAGAGGATGAATAAATGAGCAAATAAACTGTGTCACATGAGGCTGTTCCACTGAGATTCTAGACTTTTGGGAACTATCCAGTCCTGTAACGTAGATTATTAAGGGATTCTAGGGCAATTGTCTTTACAAAGAGTTAGCAGTCAGAGTGGGAAAGGTGCTCATCACAAGGGTCGGAATGAGACAGGGCCACACCACAGCACAAGCACGCCATAAGTACACCTGG
This sequence comes from Cavia porcellus, assembly GCF_034190915.1. NCBI lineage: Eukaryota > Metazoa > Chordata > Mammalia > Rodentia > Caviidae > Cavia > Cavia porcellus. The sequence goes on along the minus strand of NW_026947512.1, from coordinate 8,421,656 downwards.
GGACTGAAATTCCTGCTTTCCACTGAATTTTGAATAAACAGGCAAGGAAAGAACATCTAATTTACTGATACTTTTCTGCTAAATTAATTCCAAAAATAAAGAATTAAGTGAGAGTTGGAATTCTGAGAGCTTCTCTATATTCATAGTGATTTCCTGAAGTCCTTTTGACTTTACACAACCATATTCAGAAAGTCTTTTTAGAAAAGGGCTGACATTTACTGAAGAAATACTGAGCAGAGTATGGACCTTTATACTCACCATCCAGAGCAGGCAGAACTCTCAGAGCAATGGCTATAAACCTCACTGCCCATCGCCACTTCCTAGCAAGCCCAGGCTCCATGGTGATAAGCAGGGTTAGATTAAACAAGAAAAAATGCACTACTTGGAAGTAATTTCCACAAGTGATAACCCCTAACCTTTTCTTCCTATTTGAACCAGGTGCTGTAGTCAGGGTTTACAAGGGGAAAGATTTAATACAGGACACATAATTTATAGGATTATTTTATAATATTCCCCAAAAAAGTCAAATGCAAAAGAGTATGGGAGATCTGTCAACACACTGGAGACTCAAAAACTCTAGCTGAGGGCCTGGATCCCATGAAATGTCCTGCACAAATCCAGCTGAAGACCTAGAACCCATGGCAAGGTTCTCCATGCATCCAGCTGGAGGTCTAAAGCCCAGAACAATGTCTCATGCAAGGCTATGTCGAGGATCTACAGTGGGAAAGCCCAAAATCGGTGGTGAAAGCTAGCCAGTCTGCACCGGTGAAATGAAGAATCTGTGCCAGCAAGCGGAGGGATCTGCACTGGAGCCAGAAAGCAACATTTAACATAAGAACAAGAGCTTCCCTGAAGAGCAGCGCAGCCATCCTCAGTGACAGAGACGACCTGAGCTCCTCCAACTATGAGAACAGCTGAGTTCATAGCAGAAAAACTGGCATATCATGCTTCTCCAAGAGAATCAGCAGTGCACGATCTTCACTTCCAGTTCTTTTTATGCCACGGGCAACAATCCTCAGGTGGGTCTTCTATACCCAGAAACACACTGATTCAGTTAGCTGGGGTTACAAGTTGACCATTAGTGAATCCACCACACTAACCTCATCTCTTTCTGTCTTCTCCTACTTCTGTTGGCCAAGAGCAGGGTTACTGGGTGCTAATTAGTCATGTCTCTATTCTCAGAACACTCACAGCCACACACAGCAACGGATTCCAAGAGGTGAGTGATTCTCTCTACTTCACCATCAGGAGCAGCAAATGGTTTGAAAAATGAAGCAGAAGAGAAAATAATGTTAAAAGTAAGTAAATCACTGGAGCATGAAAGGAACCTTCTCAAAACAGACAGACACAAGGGCAAAGGAAAGCAAAGGAAAGATGAAAAAAATGTGCCGTCCTCCAAGACACATAAGAAACTAAACTTGTAGTGGGGGGAAGGGGGGCAAGAAGTATGTTGTTCCAAATTGTTCATCAATGCCAGATACCAACTGCTAATAATGAAGAAAGAATCGCCTCTCTTCAGCTGTAATTATTTCTGACACGGGTCTCTAGAAGGAGTGTCAAGACTCAGGTTAGCAGCTCAGTGTGATAATAACCCACGATTACCAGGAATTCACAATGTCTGAAGGAAAGGAGAGTCTGCAGAAAGGGAAGTGGCAATTAGACATACTTGTCATGGTAATTGCATTGTGAATAGCAGGCATCCATGCTTCAGCAGCCAGTGTTAAGTTTTCTTCCACCTGACTTTAGAAAAGCATCTTCCGAGCAGGTAGAGAAATGGGGAAATACATCAAATTTTCAAAAATAACAGTGTGAAAAAAATATTATTACTATCCAAATAATAGTTGGCTAAGTAATAAAAACTCTTGAAATTCATAAGCATGAGAGCAGTATTACTTGACCAGCCAGTGAAATTACCTTAAGCCAACTAGCAGCCTCCTGATCTGCCCACTGGTACTGGTCACTTCAGTTGATGTCAACATATTATCTTCTGCTGGGACCAAAACAGCTTTGCACTTTATCCTTTCATTGTTTCCCTTGTCCAAAGCTCTCCATGTTAGAGTGGTCTGATTGTGTAAAGTGAGAAGTGACCAATCAAAGCCTCCCAGATTCCAATCCTGTAAGACAATGTGGGAGTGTACTTGTGCAAGCCAGTGAATGAGACAGTGCTTCTCTTCTATGCTATTTGGAAAACCGTGGAGAAAGCAGGAAATGCAAACGCTTATGTCCATCTTCAGTATGGAGCGTTCTACCTTAGCTCTAACACTGAATGGTACATTAATTTGGAGCTGGAACTAGCATTTTAAAAAGGGAACATGAGCATGTTGACCCTAGACCTAAACATCTATCAATGGTTCCCCATTGCTTTTGGGACAAGTTAGGGTCTCCTTAATATGATGCTCTTAACCTACAAACTTCATGATCTGGTCATCTCCAAATCTCATAATTCAGCTCTGACACACTTACATCACAATTTTTAACTCGTCTATTAATGACAGACCTTCAGACACATCACGCTCCCTAAACCGGCATATTTTTGTATGAATTGTTCTCCTTTAGAATATCTATTACTTAATTAACACTTACTGCATGTTCAAGATCTGTCTCTGGAGTCACTTGCATTCAGAAGCCTTGCCGGTCCCACTCCTCACTCACTCTGACAAATCTGGATTTAGGGCCTCTTCTTTGGCCCCTATTGCATTCAGAGTCTGAAATGTTCCTGTAGGACAGGATCTGTCCCTATGCACCTACTTGTCCATCTCCCCACTAGACTGTGAATTGCTTGAGGTGAGGACTGTCCTTTCCTTTCATTTTTCCCAGGTTGGTTACCATGAGGAACCCTTCTGCCACACTCAAGTTGAATAGAATCCATAGATGAAGAAAGAAAGTAAACTGAGTTAATGAAAGGAGATTAGTTGGTAGACTCAGAAATAATTAAACTGCTTTAACAACTAATGGTTTGACCTTAGAGATGAAGGTCAGCTCTAGACCTTAGAGATGAAATTCTGTGAGTTGGGAGTGTCCCTCTGGACAGGGGCCTAAATTTTTGCAATATCTAGAGAGTTTTTAAATTCAGGAGTTTATAGAGTTTAACAAAAGAATTTAGCAAGGACTAAAGACACATCCTAGAGAGGCAGTGGACTCTGTAGACCCTATGAGCTGGGCTCTTCTCTGAAGAATTAATGATGAACTCCTCTTGGGCCTACCAGAGCTTTCTTTTGTAGGTCCCATGTTGTTCTGCCCTTAGGGGTTTGTGCTAGAAGAAAAGTGAATTTTAATAACTGTTTCTCAAATTTCTAGAGAAGTGCTGCCCTCTCAGCCATGCAAAATGCTAGCTATGGGTCTATTGCTACAAGAACTCTCTCCTCATCCTAAGCTCAATGACTCTGGCTTCTCTGACTATTCGATGCCCTAGTAAGCTCAATATTCCTTTGGAGAAGGGTGGTTTTAGAGATTGTTTGGTAAAGAGTATTTTCCTGATTGGTGAAAAAGTCTTTCCTGCTCTGATTCAAACTTATTTGGACCACATTTGCATAATGACACACTATTTCCTGCATAACACCAGTAAACATCCCCTGGGCAAGGCAATTTGAGAATTGATATTAATTTAATTACTTGATGCTGGGTGATCTTGGCTAAGGCCAAAAGAGCTTGTGTGGAGCCTATGACTCCCCACCATCCGTGCCAGATACTTAGTAACATGGAGAATAATTTGTATGGGGAGAAGATGGCCTACAGAAAAAACGAATTGAATAGCCACCAGTAAAACAATAAAGGAAGAAAGAAAACAGAGAGAATTCTACATGCAAAATTTCCAATGGTGCTTTGCCTAATACAGACAGGGATGATGAGCAGAGTGGAGGAGCTGCTTTCACAGGAACATTTGTGATAATCAAGGCAAGAGGACAAAGTACAACTCTGATGCACTTTATTTGCATAGTAATGTCAGGAGACTTTGCAGGTGGAAACATCAGAAGGCAGGTCCCTAGCCTGGAAAGCAGGAATGAGTACCTGCCTATGGATAAGACTCCATCAGGAGGCTGGGCCTGGAGGATACAGATGAAAGCACCATTCTTGATCACTGTTGAGACATACCTGGAAAAACCAGGAATATCTGGATAGTGGAGGGTGTGGAAAAGACTTAAAGGAGGCTAGGTTCTTGCAAATGCAAATGGCGCTTAAAGTCTTGAACATATAAATTAGTATTCAGAAACTAGAAAAAGTTAATGCTATCAATGTAATTTTCATCATACCCTTTGCTATGGTTGGAAATGGTTTGTCCCCTCTGAAATTCCTGGTTGAAATCTGATTGCCTGTCATGACAGTGTTAAGAAATGGAGTCCTTCAAAGGTGATTAGGTTGTTAAGAGAGATTACTGCTGAGGCTATGGATGTAGCCCAGTCGGGGAATGCTCACCTAGCATGTACAAGTCTAAAGTCTTCAGTACCACAAAAAAAGTCAATAGATTTTTATTACTTTTAGATATGAAAAGGGAATATATGAATGGAGGGAGAGAGAAGGAAGAGAAGGGAAAGTAAAAAGATTAAGATGATATATATATATATATATATATATATATATATATATATACCAGCACCCTATGATGAATGTATTCATTATGTATAGCAAACATTCCTAATAAATATACAGTTAATAAATAATCAAAGAGGATTTAATGCCTCTGCCATTCCTATGGGACTGAGTTAATTAACATGAGAGTGGATTGTTATAAATTCTTGCCTTTTTCCTGTCAAATCTTTTCCTCAAGTGCCACTTTCTGCCGTGAGCAGGTGCAGCATGATGTCCACACCAGAAGCCAAGCAGATACAGGTATCATGCTTTTGGACTTCCCAATTTCCAGCGTCATCAACCAAAATAAGCTTCTATTCTTTATAATCCATTGAGTTTTAGGTATTTTGTTATAGTAACAGAAAACAGACCAAGATTCCTTTCCTGTGAAAATTACCAAAAGTACCTAAGACTATTTCTGGCTAAATAAGGTACTCAATAAATATTAATTTGTAGCTGAAGAGGGATCACAAGGGAATGTGAGAACAAGTCTGCTAGGTAACTAGTCTGTACTAGAAAGGATGCTGCTGACAACTAATATTCTCTCTGAGTGGTGCCATCTGCCGTTCCTTTATTCTTTTATGTATTGCTCCTGAATGAGAGCAATAAATAAACCTGAGATTCCCCTGCTCTCCCCTCTGCTTATTGACAAAGCAGATCTGAGCTGATCCAAATGACTTCAAGGTTTAACAACTCTCCTAGAAAGAAGACTAAATGGTTCCCTCACTGCTCTTGCTGTCCTCACCTTCCCTTGCCTCCCCATCCACAGCATGCTGGGACCAGCCTCTCCAAGGTCCACTCCCATGCGAGGGCTCAGTGTCTGTGACTTACAAATCATGCAGCTCATCTTTTGTAGCTATTTGTAAGCTTTGCCCTTATGTGGGTGCTAGCCCGTCTGCCAGTTGTTTTGTGAAGAGCAGGAAAGAGTGTTTTACAGCTCGGCTGCTGGGAAGCACAGATGTTGCAGGCTGTGTCTTGGTGAGGTGGTAAAGGCTGCAAGGAAGGTAGAAACATTAATTATCTTCCAGCAGCTGTTCATTAGCCCACAGACGCCTCATCTTGCTGTCTCCAGGACTGACAGCCACACGACTCCAAAGCACAATAAGCCAGAAGATTTGAAGGAGGAAGAAAAGAACTATCTGAAGGTTAGAATGGAAAGCAAGACACAGACACTGGAGATAGCCTGTCTCAGCTTCCTGGGGCAGAGAGTGATCACAGGGCTTTCTGTACCATAACCTAGGGCTCATTCCCAGTGTGCAGCAGGGAAACCCCAGCACAGGTGCACACAGACTCCTTCCAAACAGACAGAAGGATCATCTTACAAAGGTAGAGGAACTAGATGCAGGAGCAAAGCAGCCACCTTTTTAAATTTTAACTTTTAAGTGTCAGTGAAAGATGCTGATTCGACAGCCCTTTCCACTCAAACGCTGAGTCAATTCCATCTCAGTAGAAGCGCAATTCCCATCAATGATCTGGAGAAAACTATTTCAGACCTCAATATATTTAGCCTGCTGAGATCTCCCCTTAACTCCATTTTATTTTACTCCACACAGGGGAAATAGAAATGATAGCCTCAAACCCTGATAGAGCAATATTCAGATCAGCTCCTATGAGCTTTAGCCTGCCCATCTTGCTACCATACCTGTGGTTCAAAGACAGCACAATGGGGCCTGCACTTTATTCTCCACAGGCGACCCTTGGCCCTACATGCCACCCTTTCTTGAAAGACAAACACCTCTTCTTGCCTCAACCTGAACTGCACACCCTTGCTCCCTGTGCATGCCATTCATAAAGGAACCAGAAAAATAGCCCTATGTGTAGTGCAAACTAAGCATCTCCATCTTCCTGGGCCAGCTAAGTTCAAGGATAGAGCAGGTAATGTGCTCCCTGTCCAAGGCTTTCAGCAAGAGTGAGTTTCAGCTACAAAATAAGGGTAAGGGTAAAATGAAGCCTTTCCTTGGTGTTTCATAGGAATATCTGGCAGGGAAGGATGCAGGCCTCATGCTGTTTCTTAGTACTAGGGATTGTCCAAGCCTTGGTCACCTGGCTGGAGCCCCACGGTGAGCAAAGAGCCAAGCTATCCTACCCTACCTGCTGTCGCTCCCAGCAGGTCCACCATGCTTATCTTCCTATAGTACCAACTGACACATAACAGATGACAGCAAGGGTTTTTAGTTGCTATATCCTACCCACAGATCCCCACTCCCAGGCAGTATTGCAACCACTGTTTTGATAATGATCTTTGTGTGTGGCTTTGGTCTAAGTGTCACCACATGCTCCAGAATGACACAAGACAGCAGAACCCAGAACAAGAGGAAGCCAGGGATGTTATTGTGTTCGTCTCACAAGCCCAGATCCCGCTAACATCATTTGAAAGAATGGATTTTCACTTGAAATATTTCTGGACAAATAGTCATGTTCTTTTAGTCAAGAAGGCCCCTGCCTTCATCGAAAAAGTTCTTTGAGTCTGCCCTGAATTCTCAGTTGAAACTGGGAGCCGTTTCTCCAAACACCATTCTTGAAGGCTGTGCCTATCTCCATCAAGACTTCATAACCTAATTCACACCTGGGCAGCCTAAGTTAAAGGCCACTTCTAGCAACACTGCCCAAGACAAGGGCAATATTGACCATCTACATCCAGCACCAGTGCTTTGGATAATTCTCTGATCCAAAACTGCTAAACAGAGAGAGAAGATCTGGGCTCTTTCAAAAGCAAGAGTCTATTTTGCTTTCCCTGCCACCCCACCCCACCCCATAACTCAGAGCTATTCATTTTTAAGTGGTTTTCTTCATTCTCAGTAGTTCTACTTTGGGCATTTTGCTATTTTTATATTATTTATATGAGTGTGATCCTTTTGTGATGATTATCTGTGATTAATCCTCGCAGCTATGGGAAAATCAGTGTAACGGCTTGTGCCACATCTAACAAGAGCTGATGGCTGTGTAGCTTTTTTGTGTTGAGCAGCTTTGCAAGTTCACTTTAACTGACAAGAGAAAAAGAGGATAGGCAATTAAAAAGGTGTTTATTATTTATTTTTTAATTTATAATTTATAGGAATTGTGTATGTAGTAGACAGATAATAAGGCATGCTTTCAATGTGATTTAATGAAGCCAGGTGGCATGGCAGTAGAGCTCTAGTGCCCTCCCGAGAAGGGTTCCATGTCCTCCCCCACCTCCATCTAAGCTGCCATCAAACTGATCACCCTTTGGCCAATCAGAAAGAAGAGAAAGCAGGACATTACACCAATCCTAAGAATATGGTCCCAGCATGAATCTGAAATCACTGCTTAAAACATGAACCATGGGTAAATCATCACACTCCATTTCTGACAATATGGGATGGGAAGAAGCCAGTTCTCCCCTATCCCCAAGGGTGGCCATCTCTCCAGACCCCAGAAGTCAGACAAACATGATTTGAGTTTAAGGAGTTAAAGGGGAGATTTACAGGACCATATTTCTCTCCTGGAAACATCAGGCAGTTCATATGTACACATTTCTCTCCACTAAGACCTAATTTTCTTCCATTTCCTTTGATTTGCAGCTCCTTTTTCCCCATTTCCTTGATTTAATGCCCAATTATTTTTTGTCTCATTGCCAGTAAAACAAAATATTTCATAACTGCTTCTTGGAGGTTTTTTGGATACTATTCTAAATACATAACTTACATACCTTATATTGCAAAATTTAGAGGACTCTAATGAACACCTAGATATGAATTCTGCATTTTTCTCAATGAGCTGACCTAAGCTTGACATTTAAAAGCACCGAGCCATACTGTACAAGTTCCCGGCATTCCATTTTTCAGCTTCTACACAGTAACTTCCTCAGCATCTACCTGAGAGCAGGATCATTAGATCTCACCTCTCCCACTCCCCTGGCCTCCTTTCCCTCCTTTCCACTCAGTGAAGACTGAGTGGACAGAGAAGTTGACCAGTCAGCTGACCAGCTGCTTCCACGTGTGTCTGCTCCATACCCACCACCAACTGAGCACCCATCCTGGGTCAGCTCAGCTTGCCAACTTGGTCCTTAGTCACTTCATGTAGAAGATGAGCCTTTTGGGTCAAATCTCTTCTAATTTTCTTATAACTATAAAACTCTGAATTTCTTTCTGTGTCCTAGAAACAGGAATTAAACCTCCAGACCAATGGGTCTGCTTTTAGTATTTGAGAAGGGAGAATATTAAACATCAACAGGCAACTCTTCTCTACTATTAAAATCTTTTTCCCTATTTAAGCCTCTTTTGGCCTAATTTTTTCATGCATATACACAAGGACAGTAAGACAAAAAGGAATCTTAAACTTGTCTCCAACTTGACAATTCTACTTCTTTTTCTGCTCATCCTGTTTTACAGCTCACTGTTTCATTCACAAAATAAAAGTAAAACTAACTTTGTTTTGATAAATTTATATGAACTTCATAAAAACTGAGGACACCCTGAAGTATCTAAAAACCATTAGCACTCAAAATGTGATTATAGAATGTGGCCCCTTAATTTTAGGCCTGCTACTAAGAAGGAATAACTAATTATTCGGAAAAAGCTTCCCTGAGTTAGCTCCCAGGTTTTGTCACATTGGTCATCAAAGCATCTGAATATTACCATCCAGAAAGAACACAACTGTCCTCAAATTAGATCTCGAGTCAAGGGCCTGGTCTAAGATAGGATTGCATAGAAGACAGTTCGTACTAGACATAAGCCTTAGAGGGACAAAAAACATAGGGTCCAGGAAACAATGAGATTCAAATCCAACTCCAAAGACCAGAAAATTCAAAGAGGCAAGGAAATCAGAAGCACAGATATAGAAAGAGTCCAAAGGGAAATCAGATCAGATTAGGTAAGAAAAGATTGCAAGCCCACCAAGTTAAGGAAGAAGTCTGGAAAAAATGCCAGGCCCAAATTAAGATGGGTTCAGATTATACTGCATGTAATTTCAAATCAGTTCTCCTTTTTGGGAGCCCAGTACCCCTCCACAACCACACCAACACATACACTACATGCACACACATTCACACACACACAGGCACACACACTGAGGGCAAAGATGCTCTCTACTGTTTTGGGAATTCCAAAATTATTTACGCAGCCATGATAGGGTTTGTTTCTTGGAGACAAGCAATGTTCAGACATCCAAGTGAGATGCACTGTAATCAAGAGGATTCTGGAAATGTTGTAGTTTAATCACACAGTGTTTCCCTGTACCTTCATATCTAATTTATCTTTATTTCCTGAACAAAGTTGCTGTTCTATAGACACTAGGATGAATCTGAGGAAAGCATATGGGACTCACACTGAAAGAGACAAGAGAGACTTTCTGTACCATAGACCTGAGGGGAGCCTAGAGACCCAGCTGCAGAGTGCCAAGGTTAGAACCCATGGGTTTTAACAGAGCTTGCTGTGCAAGGACAGCCTGATCCTACTCTCCACATCTCACTATGGAGAGGTTTATGTCCATCCTGGGTGATGACCCTGTCCCCTCAGCCCTGAATGACAAGCATTCAAGTGCTCTCTCCTCCTAAGTCTGGAAGGAAGACAAGAGGTTCCATCCAGAGTTCAGCTGTGACACTGACCCACAGGGATGCAGACTATTTGACCTTTTTGCATAATACCTCCCTTTAGGTTCTCCAACAACCACCCGGAGCCCCAGTAAGAAAACAAATAAAAATTGAAATTCATCCTGCAACAAAAGAACAAGTGTTCATGTTGCACAACACAGTTCTGCCCTTTAGGGGCTTAAAATCTAGAAAGGGAATATGAGCTACATCAAAAGTTGTTTGGTTCCACCAATTCTAAAAATAACCCATCATGAAAAAATGATCGCCTTTTGCAAGGGCAAATAGTTTTTCACAACCAGTTCAACAAGAAGAAATGGGTCTTTCACTTTTTCATTCTGTGTTTTCTGGAAGAATTTTTAAATTTGATTAAGTGAAGGGATAAAACCAAGGAAGATTCCTCTCTGGTGACTCTTTACTTTTACTATGCTAGGCATAACTGTAAAGAAAGGAATCTGGTCACGTATAAAGGCAACTGAAATTTATACACCCAAATGAGCATAGTTGATGGAGCTTTAGAGGACTAATAAATAACACTTCCTTCTTCCTCACCTAGATATTAAAACTAAATGAAGGAGATACACAAGGAGTCATATAGATAGAATTGAAAATATCACCAATATTACTGACCAGGAGATTTTGAATCTACAGCCAAAAAGGCTTACTGATATTTTATCTGGAAATCAAGCAGACACACCCATGAAGACTTTCCCAGAAGGCAGGATAAGAAATTCACAGACTTGCCAATCTAAAAGCAGAGACGAGGAGCTAAGCCGCCCATGCCCAATCACTTTTAAGATTCAGTTATTCTTGCTCCCTTGATACAAAACAGCAGACAGACAATGACCTGCAATGTTATTTTAAAGGATAGCCCTTCACACAGGTGCGGACAGTCAGAGAAAAATGCTTCTTCTGCTCCAATCCAATAACCATTTCCTTCAAGTGGACCCCTTGGGACATAGTCTCTTTTTGCAATGCTGCCATCATTCAGAAGAACACTTTTGAGCTCCTCTCTGGAAATCCCATTCAGAGCCTGCAGCTCATTCTTTGAATCCCTTCAGTCACAGCAAAGTTTCATCTGCAAGCATGAAATAGTCCAGAATCCACGGAGCAAAGCAGGGAGAAACCTTTCAGGTCAATATGAAAGTGACAACAGAGAAATGAATGTGGTTTTCTTGTGTGAGGTATAAACCGATGCTGAAGTTTGATCAATGGTTTTAACCTAATGGCAGCATCCTGGGAATGAAAGTATGGCTCCTTTCTGAAGCTAAAAATGGGAACATTTGAGTTGACAAAGATTTTTTTAAGCCACTTCCAAAGATATGAGGCCATCTTGCAAATACAATTGAGATGCTGAAATATTGGGCTCTCTGGCATATTTCAGATGTTTACAGACAGAAACATGAAATTTTGATGAAAAGGCCTTGCATTAACAGTTTTAAATGCACAATTATATATTCAAAGTTGAAAACTTTGAAGAGGGCAGTTTTCGTCTCACAAAAGTCTGGTATATTTATGAAAAGAATTACACTGACTGTGTTGCGGTACACTTCAAACATGAACATTAGTGATGATGCCTCTAAACAGGAAGCCAGTGCCACCCTACCAACTCCAGTGTTAATTAGAGAAAGGACCAGACCACAAATGAGTAAGCCGTTTTTAACCAGGCTTTAGTTTTATAAAAGAGGTTGATTGCATTTTCCTCTACATTTATACTTTTCATTGGTTTGCAATTAGTTCTGTGAGACCACTTTCACAATGCTAGAAACTAATAAAAGGAATTCAAAAGGTGGGTAGAAAAAGAGGGTGAAATATTAATACGTTACTAGAAATCACAAACATAAAAGTCAACAATAGGTGTAGAAGGGACATCTTAAAAACCTTCCTGATTGAAGAGACTTTGCCCCTTCCTGGCAGAGAGAAAAAGCCCTGCACAGGAAATATGAGGGACAGAGCCCCTGGGGAGAGTAGGGTGAACAAATTTTTAAAGGATCAAACAGAAATGGGTTTGTGTCGTTCAGCCTCCTCATCAGGAGGGCACGGAGGAGAAGGGGAAGGGAAGTAAGGCGAGGGAGCCCAGACAAATGACACTGCTATAATGTAGGTTTTAAGACATCTTAGGAAATATGAAACTTACTCCTGGCCCAGAATAGTGACATTTAGGACATCGCTGCCAGGCTTAGTGGATCCCATCTGCACTGTGTGGGGAAGGAACACAGAGGTCCCTAGAGCCATATTAGCATAACACACTGCTCTTCTGTGGCATCCTGGAGGGCTCCCATTAGAACTTCAGACTGTTCGCCCCTCTGCTCTGAAGATATTTTGACTGCTGTCCGGAAGACAAGAACAGCTGGGTTGTTAAAGTCAACAGGCTTCCACTTCCACACCGACCAGATTGTGTCATAATTGGAAATGTAAAATATGCCTTCCACTACTTCAACTCTCAAAGGCGGGGGAGGTCTGTTTGCTTCTTCCCAAAAAAGGCCAGTCCCAGTTTTAAGGAGATGCTCTGGTCCTGTTGGTGAGAAGTGGGTCAGCGGGGCCAACAGGTCCAGGTAACATCTGTGGGTTCAGTGGCTCTGTTTAAGAAAGAGGAATGAGAGGATGACAAGAGTAGAGAGAGAGTCTAGGACATTAAAAGGGTCATATCGGCTGCAGTAGTCTCATAGAAAATGTCCTCCTCACCAGTTCCCTCTGTATCTAAAAATCTTCTGGTCCATACTTGGCTCAAATCTGGCTTATTCCCTAAGGCATTTCCAGCTTCCTTAAGATTCCCTAAAATCTTCATAACACAGGCATTTTGCACATATTCATTCCCTACGGGTCCCCAAGGGCTCAAGCCCGCTTCCCTGAAGCTTTTCACCCTGTCCTTCAGGCATTGTCTCTTTCATTCTGGTCCTGAAGTTCTCGCTGGTCCTCACTTTCCCACTACCCGTTTAGAACCCACCTACTGCCAAGTATCTGCCTGGGATCTCCTAACTTGCTCACGCAAGTTACTATCTTTGATGAAGATGAATCCATTCTGCCCCTAATTTCTGCTACTGGGTATATGTTTGTGGTCTCACGGTCCATGTAGAGGAGGAAGGGCTTTAGGTTCCACCATTCCAGATATCTAAACAGATCCAAAACCCATCACCAGGGTCTCTACAGAAACACGTATTTCTCCTGCTGCTGTAATTACTCTACTATGGTTGTCCCTTCCAAATCTGAAAGGTGGAGAATGCTGTGAGTGTCTCCTTGGCTTGTGTTAAGAAGAGTAAGAATTATCTTCCTACCCAAACAAGTTCCTTTTTCAATTCCCAACAAGAGTACATGTTCTATTTTTATGCTCTGCAAGACTTCACACAGGGCTAGGCACACATACCAGCTTAAGATTTAGCTAAGCCACGTATCCAGGACTCAGATCCAGACCTGTCACACTCCAGACTCCACGCTGCCTCTGCTCCGAGCCACAGCCTTCCTTTCTTCTATAGTCTCCCTGCTCCAGGGTCACATTCTCAACTGCTCACCAGAAGATCCGCAGGGAAAACTGTTAAGACACTACTGGTTCTGAGGTCGGGAAAGCAAAGGTATTGAAATCCAACAGAGATTTCAAGACCTCCCCAGGCCCTCAGGCAAAGAAGTGGGTCCCATAGCCACTTACCACCTGCGGCAATGTCATCAACAGCTCTCTGCCAACGCATCTGATCCCCAGCCAAGACTGAGCCTGTGGCCAGGAAGAAGAGGTAAGGAAGACCATTCCAGGAACTCTACTTCTTGATAATAATTTGGCTGAGAATAAGGACAGGAAGCATTAATAATTTCTTTTCTTTTCTTATTGAAAAGACTTTTGTCACAGAGTTCATACAACCAGCTGGAGTTCTATACCCAGCCTGACCTCAGACTCTAAACCCATAGACAGATGTTGTCAGGCATGCATTAGCATTGCAACTTCTTTTTCTGCAATGAAATTTTATGCAGAACTCACTACAGAAAACCAGTGAAAGTGATGGAAGTATCAAAAGTGTTGTCCCATTGCCCCATTGCCTTGGCCTCCTCCTTGTTCCCTGTCCTAATCCTTTGCTCCCATCAACCCACCCACAGTCCCTGGGACAGCTCGTGCAAAGCATCTGCAAACCACCGCAGCAGGGCCAAAAAGAGGCTGAAAAGCTGAACGGCAAATTTGCTCTGTATAAGGTCCCTTGAAGTGAGCTACTTTCTTTTTTAGAAAGTAAATAATGGGCCTAGGGATCAGAATGAAGGATGACAAGGAACCTGTCAACATTTCCAACATCCACAGTCTTTAAATATTCAAACACCAAGATATTGAAGGATCTTTGACTTTCCTCTTCAAATTTTTTCTCCAAATGTCAACAAATACTGCTTTTGCTGAGTGAAGAGTATGGCCTTGCCTTTCCTGATGAACTAAAAAAGAAATGGTGTGAGAAAGAAGATAAGAAAAGTCAAGATAAACTCTAAGGGTGCTTATGCTGATCTAACGGAGCTTAGGAAAGGAGATGGAAGTGCAGGGGCGAGGACGGAACAGCCCAGTGATGGCCACTTGCTGGCCTCTGCAGCCATGCCCTTCATTGTACAAAGAGGGAAACTAAGGCCCCAAGAGGGAAACACAGTTAGATTAGAACACAAAGCCAGGTTTAGCGAAAGCAATGAAACCAGAGGTCACAGTTCCTAGTACATGGACAAAAACTTCCTTAATTAGAGTCTCTGAAATAAAGCAGTTTCTCACTGAGGATAAAGATGCATATATGTGATTCAGTCTAAAGTAAGCATTTGGAGACAACATGGCTGAATAGAGGCGAAGCCTCGTTCAGAACCACTCAGAGAAATTCAGCTAAAACATGGAAATAAAAATGTCTTTATCTCATTATGATAAAAGCCACCTGTGACAATCCAACAGCCAACATTATACTAAATACTCAAAAACTGAAAGCTTTCACTATAACATCATGAACAAGACAAGGATGTCCACTATCACCACTCCTACTCAATATAGTTCTGGAAACACTAGCCAGAACAATTAGACAGGAGAAAGAAATAAAAGGAATAAGAATAGGAAAGAAAGAAATTAGGTTATAATTATCAGCAGATGACATGATAGTCTACACAGAAGACCTCAACAACTCCACCAAAAGAATGTTAGATTTAATAATCAAATTCAGTAGCATAGCAAGATACAAAGACAAAGCTCAAAAATCAGTAGCATTCCCATACACAAATAACAAACTCACTGACAGAGAAATTAGAGAAATAACACCTTTCACAATAGCATCAAGAAAAATGAAATACCTAGAAATCAATCTAATGAAGTAAAAATTCCTCATACTGAAAACTACAATACTCTGAAAAAGGAGACTGAAAAGGACATCAGAAAAGGGAAAGATATCTCTTGTTTTTGGATAAGCAGAACAAATATAGTGAAAACAGCTGTATTTCTAAAACTCTTATACAGATTTAATCCAATTCTGATCAAAATATCAATAGCATACCTAACAGAATTAGAGAAAACAATCCTGAAGTTCATCTGGAACCAGAAGAGGTCTAACAGAGCAAAAGCAATTCTGGGCAAAAAGGCAAGGCAGGAAGCGTTACAATTCCCATATTGAAATTACACTGCAAAGCTATCAGGGTAAAAACAGCATAATGCTGGATAAAAGAAAAAAGAACAACAGACCCAAGAATGGATGGAAGAGATTGCAATAGACAGAAACAACTCTAAACATGGCCACCTTATCTTTGACAAAGATAACTTTGACTTCACTGGAAGATAGTCTCTTTAATAAATAGTGCTGGGAAAACTGATTTTCCACATGCCAAAGATTAAACCTAGACCCATATCTCTCAGTATGCACCAAAAATTGAAATGGATCAAAAATCTAAATATTAAAACAGAAATACTTAATCTACCGATAATCAGTAGCTAAAACTCTTAAGTCATAGGTGTAGGCAAAGACTTAATGAACAACACCCCAATCAAACAGGAAATATTACAAAGAGTCAACTGGGATTTCATCATTAAAAAGCTTTTGCAGTAAAAGGAACCACCAACAGAGTGAAGAGACAACCCACAGAATGGGAACACATTTTTATCAGCTATTCCTCAGACAAAGAACTAACATCCAGAATATACATAAAACTCAAAAAAATTAGACCCACCAAATCTAAAGACCCAGTCCAAAAATGGGTATCTGAAATGAATAAAAACCTCTCAGAAGAAGTACAAACAGCAAACAAATATATCAAAAAATGTTCAACATCACTGATCATTTAAGAAATGCAAATTAAAACACTGGGAGTCTATCTCTGTCTGAAAGAATAGCTATCAAGAAATCAACCCATAACAAATGCTGGTGAGGCTGTAGGTAAAAAGAACCCTTCTCCACTGTTGGTGGGAGTGTAAATTGTACAACCAGTATGGGGATTCCTCAAAAAAACTAAAATTAAGGGTTCCATTTGACCCAGCTATTCCCCTTCTTGGAATCTAAGAAGTGAAATACATCATACCACAGCAATGTATGCACACCCTGTTTATAGAAATATAATTGGTGATAGCTAAATCTTTGAAACGTCCCAAATGCCTATCACTGGATGAGTGGATAAAGAAATGTGGTTTTTACATATAATGGGTTACTACTCTGCCATAAATTAGGGTAAACTTGAGACATTTTAAGTGAATGGAAGCACCTTGAGACAGTAGTTTGAAGTGAAATAAATTGGACACACGTGTTTACATATTGTATTGTTACTCTTGTGTGCAACACCAAAAGGGTAAATAAGGACCAAACTGGATGACAGACATTGGGGAGCAGGGAGAAAATGTTCCAGGGGGAACAGAAACAAGGGAAGAAGGAAGGGAAGGGAAGGGAAGGGGAGGGGAGGGGAGGGAGGGGAGGGGAAAGGAGGGAAGGGAGGGGAGGGGAGGGGAAAATGGAAGCAAGTGCTTGTAAATAAGGAGAAGAAAATGGCTGAAGGGAGAGAGGAGAATGGGGAGAAAAGAAGAACCAAGATATATAAATTAAGACATTTTATGTACAGGTACAAATTCCCTGTGGTGAATGTGACCATTAGGTATATCAAAAGTGTACCAATAAAATTAACTAAAAATGAAAACAAATGAAATATAAAGTAAGCATTTATTGAGCCCCTACTGTGTGTGGAGGGATAGAGAGGAACAAGACACAGTCCCTGCCCTCAAGAAGTCCACACAGAGACAGAAAAATGCCAAGCACAATGCAAACTCCACGACTGCCTTCTTGTGTGTGTTTGTGGCCATGGGGATGTTGGCAGGACCGGATGTGTAATTTATGGGCCCTGGTACAACATAAAAAGGCAGAGACCCTTGTTCAAAAATGATTAAGATGATTAAACAAGAACACAACATGAAACCAAACTCACAGTTCTTCTGAATGCAGGACAACTGTACAGGTCACATATCCTTGAAGACTGACACCCTGGGTGTCAGATGCCGTTCACAGAGGAAGTGCTGATCTGCCCGTCTGAGAGACAAGAGATCAACCGTAGAAGGAGAGGAAACATTTTCCAAAAAAAACATTTGTCTAAAGACACTGACAGGCAGAAGTACACAGGATGTGAGAAGTGGAAGCAAGTTCAGTGAGGCCAGGAAATGAGATACGAGTGGGAGATTAGCAAGAAATGAGGCTGGCAAAGAAGCATGCTCCCCGCATCCAGGTTCTTTTCAGCCTTACCAGGCAGTTTTCATATGAATATTGGTGAGTTACTGAAGCTGCCCAGGGGTATGATCTAATAGGTAATTTAGAAGAGAAATCTGGGCAGTAAGGGGAGCGTGGATCAGAGGAGAGCAGCCTGGAACTCGACCCAGTTTAGGAGGCCAGTGTAAATAATTCAGGCAGTCACAGAGGTCATCCAAATATTTAGGAAAGAATGCTTAGCTGGCAGTAGAAACTCAGGGCTCATCCATACACGGGAGCAATTGAGGTCTGGGGTGCAGGCATAGTCAGTTAGAGGGAGAATGAAAGGGAGTGCCAAAAATAAAGACACAGGTGGAGGAGAGAGTAGTTACTAACTATTATGTTAGTTAGCCTTCCCATCACTGAGACACAACAGCCAACACAAGAAGGGAAGATTTCATTTAGTTCATGGTTTCACGAGATGGTCAACAGGCTTCAAGGCAAAAATTTCATGGCCGAAGGGTGTGTCATGCAAAGCTTCTTGGAAGCAAAGTAAGGGAATAATGCCAGAGAAGAGGAGTCAGATACTGTACTCAAGGTACATTTACCCACCGATTTACACTCAAGAGTGTGCTTTACTAATTTTCTAGGCATTTCTTACTCCAGTGAAGTTGCCATGTCAGAATTAATACTCAAAACTAGTATCGTCCTGTCACCAGAAAAGGTCACCAGAGCAACCAAAGGTTGTACGGTAATACAGAAGTGTTCAAATCCTCCCTACTGTCCAGATTGAGAAATCTTTACGCAGTCCTTTGTACATTTCAGTAATGTTTCTAGGCTTGTGTCTCCCCAAAGACAGCAGACTAAAAACACAACTCAGGCTGGGGATTTAGTTCGGTGGCATAAGCGCCTGCCTGGCAAGCATGAGATCGTGAGTTCAATCCCCAGTATCAAAAAAAAAAAAGACAGGAAAAAAAAAGCACAACTTGGTCCCTTTCTTTCAGTCTTCACATCAACTAGCTACCAGATAGTCAAAAAGGATTATGGCAGGCCAAAGTGGTCATGACAGAAGCACTCTACAGAGGTTCCTCCTGACCCTGATTAGCTGGAGCATATTTGTGGTTCAGAAAGCTTTCTGCTGTTCTCTGAAT
This sequence comes from Cavia porcellus, assembly GCF_034190915.1. Lineage (NCBI taxonomy): Eukaryota > Metazoa > Chordata > Mammalia > Rodentia > Caviidae > Cavia > Cavia porcellus. The sequence goes on along the minus strand of NW_026947512.1, from coordinate 8,402,745 downwards.
GTACACACACACACACACACACACACACACACACACACACACTTCTTTGATTAGTAAAACCCATTCCCTACAAGACGCAAACCACAAATATGACCCCCATATCCAGTAGTCCACACTGATTGATTCTGGCCTGTGCCCCCTTCATTTGTGCCATGTCTGTTGGTTAAGTATTTTTCATATCTTCCCTGATTCTGAAGAAAATGAAGCTCATAGTTAAGTAATATGCTGATAGAGCTTCTGCAGTCAGATGGCAGAGCTGAATTCATAACCAGGTCTGTCTGACTCCCCTGCTCAGTGCTCTTAGGGCCAGTGCTCTATACCTCATGACTCTCTCGGCCACAGGGCCTAGTGGCTTTTTATGCACATATGACCCTAGTGGCCACCCACACACACTGGCTGTCCTGTGATGGAAATATAGTCAACTCTTTTTTGAATGTAGTTATATAAATAAGGAAAGAATTCCAAGGAAAGGCAAATAGTTAACCCCATTTTTTGCAAATCTCATAAATTACAGATGAACCATCTGGTTGGGTGCAAGATTCAGGGCTTTTTTTTTTTTTTTTTGAACAAAATTATTGGTTCCTGGGAAATGACCATAAATAAACATGCTTTCTGATTCCAAACCTTACACTGCAGAGCAGAAAATGATCCTCGTGATCTTAGGACAAGGGATCTGACTGAATATGGCCTAGATAAACCAGACACAAACTGAAACAGGGACACACAGCCAAGACTCAGTTCTTATGAGGAACAATGCCCAAAAGCAACGAACAAGCCAGAGGTGGGAAGCAGCATTGCCCTGCAAAGCCATGGTGCCAAGGGTGGGAACCTGGGCGCTTGGCTGCCCACACTCTGGTTTGCTGCCTCAAAGGGCAGTGGTTCTTCACACGTGCCCTTGTCAACAGCCACAGCACCAGCTGGAAACCTGTGAGAAGGACAAAGGTTCTGGCCCCACTCCAGGACTGCTAGATTCACTTTTGGAGTATTTTGTTTTATTTTGTTAAGATATTTAATGGCGTTCAAGGTATCCACTGTTGAGCAAGTCCTCCATTTGATTCTGATGTATACCAAAGCTCAAAAGCCAGGGCTCTGAAACTTCACAAAGATTCAGTACAGTTTTGAAGAGATTCATCCGTGGAACCAAGAGAAATTAGGAACAGTAAGCGTTTAAAGAGAAGCATTTCTGAGTAGGAGACACTGTGAGAAAAACATCAACTTTAAATGAGAGAAGCATGAAGTAGTTCTGAGTTCAGCCACTTACTTACCACATGGTCTTGAGGAGGTCACTTAACATTTGCAAGAATCAGTTTCATTACCTGGCAGGATGTCTAGTATGTGGAAGGTGTTAAAAAAGTAACTGTTGCAATGATGCTTTGCATCAATCAGCAACTGGTTATGACATGCAAGACCTACTGAACACCTGTCTCTTTCACACGTACACAATGGGCACATCCACATAAAGGAAGGGAAGGATCACCTCCACCCTGGGGGAAGGAGAGGCATCACTGGGCTCTGCACGCGTTCAGTGACAGCAAAGGATCAGTATGGTCTGAATCCACAGGCATAGTTGGAGAGCAACAGATACAGTCAAACCCCAGATCTTTACAGACAGAGTGATCACCACAGAAAAGCTTGCCTCACTTCTTCACTGTAATGCTCCCCTAATAAACCACTCCTTTGAGCAACTTCAAATGCCATACTGCTGTGCACTACAAAACTAATCAAGACTTTTACATGCAAGCCTCCTGTCATCAGAGCAGAGCATGTCTCTACAAGAAAAATTAGACAATGCCTGGGGCCCACGAGAGAAGGGACAGAGAAAAAGAGAGGACAGAAATGTCCACTTGAACAACTATTTCTAAGAAGACAATACGTAATCTATTAACTAGTGATTTCTTACTGTTTATTTTTTTGAAATTCTGTACCTTTTCCTGTTTTTTTTTTTCTTTTTCTCTATAAATAAAATTAAAAAAAAAAAAAAAACATCCAAAGCGGAGTGGACACCTGGCACCTAGTGACAGTGTAGGGATGGGCAAGTGTAACTCAATGGCAGAACTCTGATCTAAGGCACCCTCATGAACGTGCAGCTTCTAATTCCGAACAGCTGGATGGAGCCCAACACTCTGCAGGTCCACAGGCTCCTGGGAGATGCTGATGCTGCACTTTGAGTAGCTCTTTGGATGATAATAACATTATTTTACATAGGCTTTTAAAGCCTGAATTGCAATTCTGGTTCTCAACCACCTTGTGTGATGTGATAATGAGGCCTTGAGAAAGTTATTTAACCTCTCTGCACTTGTTTCCGGTCCGCAAAATGAAACACTGTGCCTGTTGCACAGAATCTTTAGGGATTCCACAAGATAATGAACAGTAGCACTTAGCTTAGGGTCTGCCGCCCGGTAATCCCTGCAGATGTCGTGGCCGCGATGAACGTCACCGACCCTAACGCACCACAAAGGCAGTGCGGGCCGCATCCTCTTTAACTGGACACTGAAAGGACGCGGGGCTTGCCAGAGCTCTGGTGCTGTTGGTTCTCTGGCTCCTTTGCCTTGTCTCCCCTGAGCCTTAGGTATTCCTGGATTGAATCTTTGGTATCCTTCCCTGCTCTCTTCTCCCCCTTTGCTGGCCTCCCTTCCATTCAAGGATGTAGGTCTCACTCCCAGGGAGCTGAGGCTCACCTCTCTACCTACTCCTGACTCCTTTTCCTGATTCTGGCTTGAGTTTCTTGTTGCTACTTGAAAGCCCACGATATCCTCATCAGATTACCCACAGAACCAGCACAGCCCCGCACTTCTCTTGCTGTCAGTGCTGCTGCTTTTTGAACCTTATGCTTCACTTCTTCAAACAACTCCCAGTGCAGGAAGGAAGGCTGAAACGTCCACAAAGTGCACCAGCACCTGTCACATGTCCCTGGTACAGCACTCCCCTGCATGCTGCCATCGCCTACACATGTATATCTCTCCACTATTGGCAGTTTGGGGCCCACGTTCCAATCGCCTTTATCCATGTGCTCGGCATATGGCAGCCTTAATTGCACCTGACAGTTGGTCATTATCCAGGACATTCATGAAGGAGCTCTGCAGGAGAAGAACAATGGTCTAATGGGACCGAGGAAGCACTGGGCCAGTGTCAAGTCGTCTCCCTCAGGCAGAGCTAAGTAGGGCATGCAGGTAGAGCCTCTTGATTCTCCCAAGTTTGAATCCAGACCTCAGGGTACCTGATATATCACCTCCAGTGAACTCACAAGGAAAAGAAGCCCAAAATCCTCATGAGAATCCCTGACAAAAAGAAAGAATAGTGGGAGAAGGAAGAGAGGAAGTGAGGATACTTTCTGTCCTCCAAATCCTCTTGCTCTTTCTCAAAAATTTAAATATAGATTACCTTAACCTCTCTCTCAAAGAATAAGAATCCTATGTCTTTGGAAGAAAAAGGAGGAAAAATTGCATAGATGACTATCATTTTTATGGGAAAAGTAAAATTGTTAAATATTGTTAACTGAATAAATTTTGTCCTACTACATAGCAGTATTTTAACACCAGGCTTGAACAATTTAATCATTTAATAAAATAAAGGGTAAATTATAAAATAAAATAGTCTATATGAAAACTACTTAAAGTGAAGCAGTATTATCATTTTCATTCTTAGTAATTCCGTAGTCTGCTTACCCACCCTCAAACTGAGTTATCTATAGCTTTGATTGGGAGTAGGAGACTAAGAAATTAAGTTTTCTAAGAAGCAAGTGGTTTGACATTCAAGTTTGACTTTTTAAATTCACAGGAAAAACACTAATCTTGAAAGCACTGGCTTTCCAGTGCAAATGTGAAGCTCGTGAGGAAATGAGAGATTTTCCGGACTCCACAGAGTAGCCAGCACGGAGGGCTGTTGTGTGGAGCGGAAGCGGCTTACCTCCACTGTAGGGGAGGTTCAAGGAAAAGCACAGAAGAGGAGAGAGTTCTGTGTAGGCAAGGGTTCTGGCAGGCCCAGCCTGTCCCTCTTCAGGGATCTTGTTTAGGCGGTTGCCTTCCAGAACGCCAAATGGAAAGAAACAAGCCTTCTCTCCTCAGAGGACCTCCAAGTACATTGGAAGGGACGTATCACCCACCACACTCACACACACACACACACACACACACATTTCTCCCTGGAAATTTCAGATGAGCCTGTGGTTTGCAAGAAGTGAGTCAGGGCACAATTTGAGTGGGCATGACAGTAGGCAAGATCACAAGGACTGATAGAAGAGGACACACCATGTCCTGAAACAGCTGCAGACACTTGCCAGCCAAGGCAGTGAGAAAAGAGGGTCATCCCTCCACACAGAAGGGACCAGCTACTGCACATTCGTGGTCAGCCAAGACCAATGTTAACACACAACCTCACCACATGAGACCCTTCTTCCCACCTCCTGTCACCGTGATCCCTTAAGCTTCCTTCTGCAGGCAGGTGCCACCTCAAGTAGGAGGGGAGGAAAGAACACTCGAGAAGGAACCATGGTCCTGCTAGGATGTTTTTAAAATGATGGAATTTTAACTGCTTAAGTAACTAATTAAAAGAACCTACAAATTAAGCCACAATTTTTCTAAGCTACATTTAAATGTCAAGATTAAGTCTTTTCATGATAGAAAAATGGGACTTGTGATAGAGAAAGAAAAAGATATCATGTGTCTCTACATCTGACTCAAAACTAAGTTGCAAACTCACAGTATACTTCGGTTTGAACAGCAGGGGCAGAACAGACGAAGCAGCCACCTCTACCCCCACCCTCTCATGAACACCAGAATGGAAAGTCATCCATTAACCAGGGTGGGTCCCACAGCAAACCTGACTATGCAGCAGCCTCGCCAGGTTTCTCTGCTTGGCCATCGCACTTGAAACTTGGCAGAAGTTCACAGCAGACCTGTGAGCAGGTTCTGATGTCCTGCGAAGTAGAATAGTATAGGAAGCACCCAGATGTCAGGATCCTGTGACTCCTGCCAAGAAGTTTGGGCTCTTTCTTAAACTCAAAGGACTGCAGCTTTCATCTCATGAACAGTGCCCATGAGGAAACACAGCTCTTCTTCTAGTGAGGACAGGAGACCCCTTATCCAGAAATCCCTTACTTCCAGGGAGGGACACGGTGTGATGGTTAAACCCATTATTCTGAAGTCCAGATTCAGATACAGAGCGAGGAACTTTGGGCAAGTTACTTAACTTCTCTGAACCCAGGATGAGAATAATAAAAGGAGTTATCACATCGGGTGTGGTGAGATCAAATAAGGTATCACTTTCACAGCTTCACAACCTGCTTTGCCTGCTACTTCTATCAAGATTGCCTGGGAGCTGGTTAGACCTGCAAATTCTGGTACCGTGGCCCAAACCAAAGGGATGAAAATCTGCGAGGCTGTTTTAATAAACTTCTGGGTGTTTTTCTGCAGACTCAAGGCTTGAGAAGCACGGCCCTATACAACCACAGGTAAGACGGAAGTCATTCGTCATGTGTGAGTACAGCATTTGAGGAATAGTGGTGTTGAATTCATGCCAGCAGAGTGGTTATAGGCAAGTCTCTTATCCTCCAGAGGCAGTGACACCTGTCACAGATATAAAACTGATGAGAACATCCAACAGTATGCCTGCAAGGGCTTTGCAATGTATAAAGCAATGGGAAAGAGTAGGAGAGCACTATTATTACCAGGCCTTTGTAATAGGGTTCTTGAAAGGGAAAGCACCCAAATCCTTGGCTTTTCTGTTTTGCTTTTGGCAAAACCTCCAACTGCTCTATGAAGATTGTAAGACTACTATCCCAGAATTCCCTGCATGTCCCCTTAGAAAAACAAGCTAACTCTGACAGCTAAAGCCTCCTCACATGTATCATGAAATCCCTGTCACTCATACCCAAGAGCTCTTCCTTCTGGTTTCTGCAGCACACAGCCCAGAACAGGGGACAAAGAGAGCTCCCTGTTTCCCCATGCCTTCTGCTGTGGTGCATGGCTGTGAGGTGTCCCCAGGATCTGAAAAAAGACCAGGAGCTGGGTTTCATGTCCAAACAAGGTAGAACTCCACAGATGCCTGATTGCCCAAATATGGGGAAGCTTCCCTAGTAGGTGGAAATAAGCCCCTGGGCTTGTTGCTCATGAACTCTGGTAAGCTATTTTATCATTACCATTCCTGCTTAACTCTTGTAGCTATAATCTTCAAAACACAGCTTCCTCATTCAGTTGAAGTTTGTTCACCACAGACATCATGTCTGCACTTTCCCAGCTACTTAAGATAGGGGCCTAGCTTGAAGGCCTTTCTGATCGGTAGTGTAGACTTTCTAGAAGGTGAGAAGAGAAGGCCTCTCTAAAGAAGTGTTATCTTAAACTAAGATATGAAAGGAGTATGCTAGGACCACGTGATTCCCAAGGGCCTCTTTGTTCCTGGACAGCCAGGAATAACTGGCCTCAGGTAGAAGACACCTGACGTCCTCTCCAGATGGGGCTGGGTGTCAGGCTGTGAGTATATACCCCAGAGAGAAGTAGCCCTATTCGCTGTCTTGTGCTCCAGATAAAATATTGCTTAGGAAATTTAAAATTGTGAAATGATTTAGGAGGCCCGAGATGGGGACGTAATGTTCTGGGCCCAGCTGCATTATGAGCCATCTATCTCCTGTCAGCAAGCAGCAAGAAACTGACAGAATCAATACAAACGTGTCTGAGGACAGGCTGAGCTCATTTCCTTCTTCCTCGGGCTATGGGGGGAATGGGTCAGCCATAGGAGACGAATGCTGAAGCTGGGGCCTGAATCCCTTACTGTCCAGCATGGAGGCAGGCTTCTGGGACACTGCCCATCTTCACCACCTCCACTGGGTGATGTACATGTCTCTGCTAGTGCATATAGTCATCTAGAACTTCTCTTTCTCTTTCTAAAGATTTAATAAGATCCCTGGTCTATGATCTGAAATAATAAAAATAAAAGTAATAATAATAAGAGCAGCTACATCATATTTAGTACTTGATATGCACTAGGCATCTTAAAATAATTATCATTACTTACCTTCCCAGGGCCTAGGTTTCCTTACCTTTGAAACGAAGATAATAACTTACAGGACCAATGTAAGATTAAATAAGATATATGGTGAATGCTTGTAATGCCACTGAATTCATCACTTAACATCATTAAAATAGTAAACATCATGCTATGTCTATTTTAATTCAATAAAAATAATACCAGGAGTAAGTAAAAAGGTTAAAGCAGACAAACTACCTGGTATAGCACCACAATGGCATGTGTGACGCAGCTGGCCATTTGGTAACACTGAAAGCTCTAAGAGGTTAGCCATCATGCTATGGTACACAGAAGATTCTCCATAAGAGACAGCACATGACAAAACTGGATACAAAGCATTAGTAATAAGTAAATGTTCACAGAAAGATAACCTTCAAGTAGAAGAACCAGCATTTGAACACAGATCAGCCTGATACTAAAAGCAGAGCATTGCCCTCTGGGTGGCTCCATGTCACAGAAGAAAGGACGGGGTGCTTGCTGGGTTCTCCTCACTCTGCTCCCCTGGTTCCTGACCAGCATCCCAGGTGCAAAACTTGTATTACTCTGTGAGGTTAATAAATAAGTCACTCCCAGGGAATGGCTTTGCTGCTTCCTCCTCACATGTGGTTCTATGCTCCTGAAGCATATATTAAACACGCTGTGAGGCCTGAATAGAAATTTAATTTTTCTAGCTAAACAGTGGTATGTGCAGCTGGCAAACAGAATTAATCTTATCTTCCCACACCTACTCAGCCTAAGGTGGCTGGCTAACCCCAGGAAAGGCGTGACATTTCAAAACATAAGATACTAAAGGAGCACATGTATAATGGACCTACTATGTCAAGAAAGAGCCCATTTGTAGGTGTTTTTAACTCAGAAGTTTTTGCATGATTAATTTATCTTCCTAAGGAAATGTATACCACAGCCACTTTTACCCAAGGCCATGTCAACCCCTTCATAATTCAGGATACAGACTTGCTTTCTGTTTTTTCAATCTGAACCTCAAATCCTCAGATCTTAGAATACCTTTGCTTAATCAAAATCTATCTTTCATGCAGGCCTATCATACATCATATATATATATATATATATATATATATATATATATATATATTCAAGCATTCAAAAAGCTTCATTGAGTACTCTACTCCACATCAGGCACCATAGTCCACTTGTCTCACTTGGAGATATAATTAAGACTATGTAGAATATATAAAGAACTCAAAAAATTAGATTCCTCCCAGAATAAAAGATTCAATCAAAAAATGGGCAACAGAAATGAATCTATACTTGTAATAAGAATTTAAAATGGGGGCTGGGGATTTAGTTCAGCGGCATAAGCGCCTGCCTTGCAAGCAGGCAGTTGTGAGTTCGATCCCCGGTACCAATAAAAAGGAAAAAGACAAAAAAACAAACAAACAAACAAAAAAGAATTTAAAATGACCAATAAATACATGAAAAAATGTTCAGTGTTTCTGGCCATTAGAGAAATGCACATTGAAACAACACTGAAATTTCATCTTACTACATAAAGAATGGCTATCATCAAGAAATTAAACTATAACAAATGCTGGTGAGTCTGACTGGACTCACTGTTGGCAGGAATATAAACTAGCAAAACTATGATAGAAATCAGTGTCCATTCAGCTTAGCTGTTCCCCTTCTAGATATCTTCTTGAAAGAGTTAAAGACATCATAGTACAGTGATAAATGCGTACCCATTTTAGGGCAGCACAATTCATAACAGCTAAATCTTGGAATGCAGCCTGTATGTCCATCAACAGATGAATGGGTAAAGAAAGTGTAGTATTTACACACCATGGGACATTACTCTACCTAAAATGATAAATTTGAGTCATTTGTAGGAAAGCGAATACACCTTGAGACCATAATATTAAGTGAAATAAATCAGATACACAAGCTTAAATATCACACGGTTTCTCTTATATGAGACACTAAAATATAAATAACAAGCAAAGTAAAAGATAGATTTAGGAAAACGGTGATAGAGCTTTTGCAGGAGGGAAAGAGACCAAGAGATGGAGGGAGGTGGAGGGAGAGGAAGAAAAAGGAATGAAAAAAGTACTAAGATCTGTTGTGTAAATGTACCAGCAATGCAATCATGCATTAATAATAAAGAAAAGAAAGAAAGACAGCCTTAACCCTCCAAGGATTTATAGTCTAGCAGACGAAACAAATCTCAAAGCAAACAGAGCCACAGAGAGGTTGGAATGCCATGACTTAAGGGTGTCGATGGAGGGTCAGGAGAACATCAGAGTGTGACTTTGAAAACACAGCTTCCTTCTAAGCAGAAGACCCACTGGATCGAATTAAGGCAGAGCAGTCCAGAATAAGCACACAGGCAATGCAGTGGAGCTGCAGAACAGGCCGGTTTATGAAGAAACTGAGGGTAGTTTGGCAAAGCAATAGCCTAGGGTGTAGGTAGTGACAATGTGGGTAGGTTTGGTGCCAAATATGGCTAAAGAAGTTGTTGGCAACCAAGGATGGAGGGCCTAGGAGATCGTGACAAACGATCTGGAATTTCATCAAGATAATAATCACTAGCTGCCATTTATTGAGAGGTTGCTTTAGGTAGTTCGTATATATTGTTTCCTCATCTCTGCAAAGCAGATAATATCCCATTTTTTAGCTAATGAAATCATGGCTCAAAGAAGTAGAGAATGGGGAAAACATAACATGATTGAATTTAACTTTAGAAAGATTTCTCAAATGGAGACTAGATTATCAGGATATAAATACGAAGGCAGTGAAACCAATTAGAAGACTATAGTGATGGCCCAGGTGCAGAGTATTAATGGCCCAAATGAAAGCAGAAGCAGAAAGATGAGAGGTGTGGGGAAAGAGGAGATGAGTACGTTTTGCATTTTCAGGCTATGTCCTTGAATCTTTGTTTCTAGAGTTCAATGTAGGGTACTCTATGCTTGTTCTCTAAGCTCAGATACAGGTGAAGACTCAGTTGAGAAGATACATTGACAAAAAAGAAAATGTATATTAGCCATAACTCTTATTCACTGCCTCTCTCCCTTGAGAGATGTCAAGGACAAAGGAAAACTATTTTCAGTAATAATATGCATATTTGGTTTCTGTGTGGGAAAGGTTGTATCCTTTTACTTTTCTATATTTTCATAATACCCTGACAGAAAGACTAAAACCCATGACTAATACTGAGAAATGACCCAGAACCATGCTTTAGCAGGATGTAAGCATATCTTCATGTATTCAGTAAAGACCTCATTTCCTTCTTAGATATCATAAAGTAAAATGAACTGGGTAAGGAAAGCAATCTATTTGGATGATACTCTACAAAGAAAGAATAGTGTACTGTTACATTATTGTCCTCAATTGTTTATTCTCCCTTTCTGTAAAAGAAATATGCATCGCTAACCACTGCCAGGCCATTTACATAAGCTCCTTGTGAGAGGACCATATTCCCTGCCCCATGCATATGACTTGCTTGGGCCAACTGACTGTGAACTAAAGTGACATGTGCCACATTTTGCATAAGAGCAATTGTATGATTCAGCTACGTCTCTTGTTCATTTTCCATAAGAACAGTTATTCAAGGCATTGGCTGCTGCTCCTACCTTGATCCGAAAGGAAGAAGATATGTGGAGCAGGCATGTTGCCATTCTAGTCCATAGCTAGTCTGAAATATGATCAGGAAATTAACTTTTAGGACAAGCCACTGAGGTTTGGAGGCTGCTTGTTACTGCAACACAACCTACCAAAAACTAAGTAACGCAGGGGCAAACCTAGCCACATGAGGCTTCAAGAAACTGGCATAGAGGGGCTGGGGATTTAGCTCAGCGGCATAAGCGCCTGCCTTGTAAGCAGGCAGTCATGAGTTCGATCCCTGGTACCGATAAAAATGAAAAAAGACCAAAAAAAAAAAAAAAGAAAGAAACTGGCATAGAATGTATTCAGGTCTAAGACTTTGCTACCCTGAATGGAAGTTGTGAAGAAATTGCTAGAGGGATGAGGCATTCATTATTCTAAGATCATGGTCTGTTTAGAGCAATGAAACAGTCTCCTATTTGCATGAGTTGCACAAAATCCCTCAAGTGGCTGGGCATGGTGACATGAATCCCAGCACTCAGGAGGTTGAGGCAGGAGGATTGCTGAGAGTTTGAGCCCAGCCTGGTCTACAAAGTAGGTTGAAGTCCATCCTGAACTCCATAGTGAAACCCTGTCTTGAAAAAGACACACATATACATATGCACACACATCCCTCAGATGTCTCATAAAGAGCTTTGAGCATCGTGTTTCTACTGGGGAGAGACACTGGCAGGTTCTCTAGTTTCTCTTTATTGAAATTATTCTGTTGAAGCCCTATATGCAATAAATCTAGGAAAAAAGACTTATCTGGCAAATTTAATGCTTTAGATTTTTTCACTTACAAACTGCCATTTCTTTCTGTAAAACTCCAAAGCAGTTGATATTTGCCACTTAAGGTTTTGCAGGAGCCCTTAAAGCAGATCACAGTTTCTTGCTCGAGGAAAGTTATCTTTCTTCTCGTTAGTTTATCCAAGAGAGACACAGAGAAGAGTTTTTGTATTTTCCAGAAGACATCACTAGAAAGGGATTCATGTTTTATTGGAGCTTTCTTTTTAGAGATGAGAAAATCGAAGACAGAATGAGACTTAAGCAGGGTCAGGCCTGACATAGTACTTGGCACATAACAGGCACTCAATAAACAGCTTCAAAGAAATGCATGCATTGAAAACTGAATGAACGAAAGCTCACCCAACTGCAGATAGCAGGACTTAGCTTAGGTAGGCTTAGTATACTATGTCAAATGCACTTTCCACTCAGTCTAACTGTGATTTGACCACTCGTTCCTCAATTCTTTCAGTACTCATTTTTATCAACCTGCTCCTGAATGCTAGGTATAATGCTGGGCACCAAGGAGACTACTGGATAATACAGGTGATAGCCTCTGAACTCCAAGAGTACACAGTAAGCACCTTGTCACTCTACCTGCCTCATAATACGGCCTTGTATTCAGTTCCTTTAATTCAATAACTCTTCTCTCCACAAACGAAGGAGACTACTGACACACTAGCAGCTTTGAAATGGTTATAGTCAAACTGCTTGGTCTAAGGACCTCCTCGTATTCTTAAAAAATGATTAAGGGCAACAAAGTGGTTCTGTTTAATACAGTCCCTTTTTCATTTTCCATAATTGTCAACGCTAATAATATTAATCATAGTCAAAATTTAAAATGAGAAATCATTTTTAAAGAGGGTAAAATTAAACACAACAAAACAGAACAAAATAGGACATAGGAAAGCAATGTAAGAGATACAAATTTCAAAGCTAGACGACATGAGATCTTCACTATCTATCATATTGTCTCGTTTTCTTCCAAATAGTTGTCCATGTCTTCCCATACAGAGAATTCATTCCAAAAAATGGATAAAATTGATCCAAACAGAATGAGGAAGTTGTTTTAGGTCTTCAAAACCAGACAATAGGGAAGTCCCTAATGGCTGTCATAGAGTCTCTCATTCTCTTCAAAATAGCTGTCCATACTTTCATGTATATTGAAGTTCAACAAAACAAAACAGGCTAAAATAACACCATTAATTAGAACAAAGCAAAACAGGGATAAAAGGGATAAAAGTATTTGCCTTCAAAGAGATGGTAGAAGGAAATCCCCCCCCCCATTTGCTTCATTGCCTCTGGTCAACCTCTCAAGGGATGTCCAGATCACTGGCTCCCACTTGCTAATGTCTGGGGGGGGAGGGGCACGTGATGTTTGATTCTCAGCCCGAGCAGCATCAGGCTGATAGCCCCTCACGGCAGGGCCAGGGCGTTGTTTGGTTTCCCAACGCTCCAGGTCCCAGCATAGCACGGGTCCCTATAAATCTTTAAATCATGTATTTATTCAAACTCTAATAAACCCGTCACATGTTAACATAAAGAACATATTATTACTTTTTAGGTATGTTTTTCAAGATAAAAATAATTTTAGTAAAAAGTATCAGCTTTTACACTTCTAATATTTTTCTTTCTGTATTCACTCTCTTGTGAGAGTACATTATTACATCTAGAAAATCCTTCATACTATGAGAATGTGAGAGTTAATATCTCAGTATTATTTGAATATAGTTTTGATCTCATGAACCCCCTGAGAGGTCTTAAGGACCCCTACAATCACTAGAATGCATTTGAGAACCACCACTCTCCATGTAGCTTAATCTTCCCTTGAAAGGAAAAAGAGATAAATGGAGGAAATTGGAAAGCTGTAAGAAAGGAAATGCTTATACCTAGGAGTGTCAAACTCTGAGCAGGTGCCCATTCAGCATGTGGAGTCAAGCTGGGAAGTAGCTTCCCTCCGTAACCACGTAATGATTTTTCTAAGGTTGGACAGCAACTCTGCAGGAACTTTTAATACTCTTTACATCAGGCCTCATGAGGTTTGAGTCAGAGTCATTGCTACACCAGTCTTTCCCCTCCATTAATCCAACTTAGTCTTCTCCAGGAACAAACAACTCACAAGGACAAAGGAAGTCGGCTTAAAGAAAAAAAAAAGTACAATCAACTATCCATGCCACCAATTCCATGGCAAGCAAACACTGTCACCTGCACGCTCATGAAGAAAAGATCAGCCAGAAGGCAATGCTAAACCTATGCGAAGTTTCCTGGGTACACATATTAATCAAAGGGTACCCCTCCTTGTACCAAAGAGGATTTGAGAAGATTATAAAAATTCACAAAGTGCAGAATACTAACAATTTTCAAATGAAAACATCAACATCTATTAGGAATATGAAATCAAGGAATAATAACATATAGAAATGCAAGGTGAAAAGACCCAAAAAATTATTTAAATCATTTTAAATGATGTTTAGATTCCTTTTAGCCCTAGCATAAATGCAAACACAATTAATTACAAGTTAATTATACACAAACTATCTAACACACTGTTATTGTTTACACAAACTTTATCTAACACACACTCACCCCCAAACCTTCCATTCCAGCTGGGGTGACGTCAGCACACCTTCCACTCTCTATCCACATCATTTCTCCTGCTGAGTATGTACCCTATAAATACTTATTATGTGAGGGCCTTGGTAGGCTATAATCAGAGAAATATATGTATGAGTAACTAATCTTTACACTCTTTCCTACTCTTCTTTTTATAATTTGTTACTATTGTTGTTTTGGAAGGAATAGAATGGAATGGAACAAATCATGTGAACCTGAACATCACCTCTCAGACCCACTTGGTGTCTCCATGGATCGTACCTTCTCGTCACTTTCTTCTCTCTCCCTAGGTTCCATGGAAAGTTCATTCATTCATTCATTCACAAGGACCTAAAGATAAGGTACTACAAAGAGTTATGAGGGCATTGGAAATGTCTCACCCTAGTTCTCACAAACCAAAACACAACTTAACAAAGAAACCCTGGTAATAATGAAGGTTATAAAGTCATAACCAAGAGCTGATAATGAAATTAGCACTTTAGAATGTGAAAGGACAAGGAAATCTTTGATCAAAGATGTTTAAGCAAAAAGCAGTTGTGAGTCATTGTCTTCCTCTGTTAAATGGAACGTCCCTTGTACGGTTAAATGAAAGTTTAACCTGTTGACCCATGGATAGCGCTGGAATTGGCGTGGCCCATAGCAATGGATGTAATAAGGTTCATCATAGGACTTAAACTGACAAGACTTTTTGCCAGATGTGTTGAGGGATTTAGAAACAGGCCTCAACGGGTACTCAAGGTGAGTACCTTCCGCACTCAAACTGAGATGGCTGCATGTGGCAATTTCCGGTAGACAATTACATTTAAAAATCTAGAACTTAAAACAGGGATCATGATAAACATTACAAACATTGCAGAATTGCTGTAGAACTCAGACTAAGTTTTGAAGACATGATGGTGAAGTGGAAGAGACACAGTCAAGCAAATTGAGAGGTGTATTCAGTGAGGTCAAAAAGAAAACAAGGAAATAAATTGTTATGGAAAACAAGAATATTTCAAGGAGAAGAAATAGTCAACATTTCCCTACAGCAGTTAAGAGTTCAAACAAAATGAGAACAGAGAACTGATCATTGGATCTGGTAACATGGAGATCTTGGCAAAATCATGTTGGGTCAGTTAATGGAGTCAAAGGTTTGATTTGCAAAGCTTGAAAAGAGATGGGGAAGTAGAGACATAAAAAATGGTATATCCAGACATCTTCTTGAAAAGTTTAGATGACAAGAATATCTGAGAAATGGAGCCATAGCTGGAGAGAATGTAAGCCCTAGAAAGGAATTCTGCCATAATTGATCACTGGACTGTGGGTCCCATGGTTTTACCTTTGTGTTTTAAACTCAATCCTGATGGATCTTAGTCCACTATGTGTAAGCAGCAGTTGGAAGAGAAGCCAGGGCAATGTCAGCAGTCTCAGCAGAGCATTTTTCCCTTTCTTGTAGTTATTGTATTACTTTTCCAGCTTTAGTGGAACGTTCCTAAAATTCTTCATCCTAACAATAAAATGGCCATCTATGAAATACTGAAGAAATTAAATCAATTTACAACTATTTTTGGCTAGAAGACGTGTATTCCATGTGTCCTCCTCCTCACTTGAATACCATAACCCTCCCTTCTCACCTGGATGCAAAGTAAATCATTAAGTTTCAGTGCACCGAAGCAGTGTTCATTTAGGCAGACACTACACTGAGCCAAATATACTCATTTAAATGTCAATAAACCCGACCTCCAACTGAGTTCATTTGTGCAGAGGGAGGTAGGATGAATCTGTGGAACATCAGAAAACCCTGTTAGCTCTTAAGATGTTATTAAAGAGGAGGAAGCAGCAACCTTCCACCAATAGTCCCTAAATGTGATCACTTTCAATTTGTTCAATTCAGCAGATAAGTGATATACAGATTCGAGGCTTGGAACAAATCGTAACAAGAATTCCAATGCTGTAATGTTCCTGCAGGAACAGAAAGCACACATCCCCACCCCACCATGCTGAATTAATTTGGGCCCATTGGGTACTGGACAATCTGCTAGGATCCAAAAACAGAAAATTTGAGACAAATGAGATTTGCTTCTGTCACCAACTGATCAAAATATAATGGTTCTCCAACCTCCAAATGCCATTTGGGTATTGATTTCTTTTTATTTGTGTACTTTATCTAAGCCTGTAGAATGTCCACTGTATGTAACACAGTAGAGAGTGCAAAGCTAATTCCCCAATAAAGATTCTGTGTTAATTTTACATATTAAGGTAATCATTGCTAGGTATGATGATAGAGGCTTTGCCTTAAATTAGGTCATTAACAATAATAAAACACAATGCTCATATAGATTTCCACAAGAATATTTAGGTTTCAAGCACCTTTTACAACACCCAAAAATTGTACTCGGAAAACTTCTTCATTTAAGCACTTTATCAAGGCAGAGGTTGCTTTTAACCTAACAAATGAATAAAACCAGAACTAATGAATGTGCCATTCAGCGTTCCTATAATCATTCATCATTTTAAAATAATAGTGTGTGGAGGGAGACAGTAAGGAAACCTACAGTTTCTCTGAATTTCCAAGGAAGCCAGGAGCTGTGTTAAGTCCACTCTTACCAGTAACTGATTTAATTCATAAGCCTCCCACAAAAGGTAGTCTCATCTTATTGACAAGGAAGTAGAATTTGGCACATATTAGATGATTTTCCCAAGGTCACACACCTAAGTAAAAACTGAAACAAGCTTGGCTGATCCCAAAATCCATATGCTCTATCCACCCCACTGGGCAGCCTCTCACACAAAATGGCCCAAAACATATTATAAATGAGAAAGGGAAGGGAGTCAAAACAATTATTTGGAGGGCCTAAACTCCAGAGCATTCCCCTTTACAAGAAATAAATCATGTTACCACATTGATCCGTGCCAGTGAGTTAACTTCTCATTTATTCATTACACAAAATAATCTAATTATTTCAAGCCACCAGGGAGCACAGAATTACTGCTCCAATGCACTAAGTTGTTCACTGGTAACTTAAAATGTTAAACAAAAAGTTTAGGTTATATGGGTAAACCCATCAGTTTATTAATCAGAGCAAACTCATCCATTGTCTGCTGTACATTGAGGCATCTCCTCCTATTCAGTTCCAAAAATTTCACACACTCTAGGCTAGATGTACACAGCCATAATACCCATGTAGACTTTTCCCTCAACTTTTCTTAAGGATGTTACAAGATGTGTTCTGCTTCCCTAATCCTGAAAATGGGCAGAGAGGAGAAGGGAGAGAAAAAGAGATGCTAAGAAAAAGAATGCTAGTGGGCTTCATGTGTATAATTCACTATTTTTCTTTGTGTTGGTATGCTTAACCATCTCTAATAGACTCCATAAATGCTTTCCAAATCCAGTTTCAATGGTCTGTTTGCTGCTTAGTATAGCATATAATCTTTTCCAAAAGTGGTATTGATCTTGTTAAGTCTCCTCATCATCTCGACTTTGAGCATCTCTCGGCAGCATCATTTCTGTGGACAAACCACATGTTCCTCTCATACAGCTGCCCATTAACACACTCTGAGAGTACTTGCCTGCGAAAATGGATCAGGAGTTAGGGGGATAATCATAATAATAGCCAGCAGGTATGAGATGGACCGTGCTAAACATTTTACATACATTTCTCTCTTGAGCCTTATGACAACACTGTGGGGGGAAAGTACCATTATGTCCATGTTAGGCCCAGTATTACATGATATCCCTATTTAAGGTAGAGAAATTGAGATTAAAAGAGGGTAACTCACACACACACACACACACACACACACACACACACTCATTCATTCTACTCAGAGACCCTCTATACCACCTTATCCTTCTGTCCATTTTCCCTATATTGCCCATCACCCTGTCTGTTTGGTTTTTTAGAAATCAAAGAAAGCTATGTAATTATGTATCTCCACACTCATTATCAAGGGCGGCATCCAGTTGTATTAAAAATTCTGGAATAAGAGATGAAATGAGAAGTGAAGAGTCATTTTGTCCCCTTACCCAAACTTATTATAGAAGGAAATTGTACTCCTAAGCCTGTGAACAATCTTTTCTACCAACCTCTTTCTCTCTGTCTCTCTCTCTCTTTTTCTTTCTTTCTCTTTCTCTTTTTCTCTTTCTCTCTATGGTTTATATTAAGATGTCCCCCAAGAGCTTCATGCAATCATAGGTGGGTCTTTGTGAACGTAACTGGATCATCTAGGCTTATCACTGACTTGATCTTAGGAGTGAGATCTGGTTAGAAAAGAGGGAGGAGGAGGAGTACCCCTGAAAGTGTTAATCTCCCTTCGCATTTCTCCTTACCTCTCTTTCCTTCCCCAAGCCCTGAGAAGTTTCTCATCCATACCCCGTGCTGTGGCCTCCTGCCAGTTGACCACTGTCTTAGCTACTTTCCCACTGCTGAGACAAAATACCCAACACTGCAAATTAAAGGAAGAAAAGTTTAATTGACTCAGCTTTTAGAGATCTCAGTTCATAATCAACTGACTCCAAGGCAGAGAGGCACAGCAGACAGGCATCACAGAGGAGAAATAGTTCATGGCAGGCAGCAGGTAATAAAACAACTAAGGGACCTTAGCAGTTCTTTCTGCCTCTTTGATACTCTATCTAGGCTACTGGGACTAGGGTGGTCCCAAACCAGGTTAGTAATTTAGTAACCACACACCCTTTATCCCAACATCACACACTAAATTCCCCCACCTCCGAAAAAGTCTCACCCATGACTGCAGGGGGCTTTTGGTGGGGACGTCTAGATATAAACCATAACAACCATGGACTGTAAGCATGAGCCAAAATAAACCTCTTCTCCTTTGAGTTGCTAGTATCAGGTATTGTGTCTCAGCATGGAAAAAAAAAAAAGAAGACACCCTCCTACATAAAGAGTTTTTCCTACCATTGTATCCTTCCAAAGCCTGTTCTGCCTTAGGGCCCTGCTTCAGTCCCACCTCTTTCATAAGGATGTCATCCTTCCTCTCAAATCAAAATTAGTCTTCATTCTTCTATTCTTACCCTCAACTCAAACTCTTTCTCATGGCTGATTTTGTAGTCAACTTATTCATATGTATCCCTCTTCTCAGCTAAACTGTGAGTTCTCAAATAAAGCCACATCGTTACTATCTTTGCAGCCCTACTTCTGTCTTCTCCAACTCACAGAAGTCAGCACACTGCTTTGCAGCAAGTGGATCCTGACTGCATGCTGAATGAATTGAATTGACTGCCTGGGGTCCCAGGCAGCTCATTAGCAATCCCAGGCTACCGAAGTCAAGAGACTCAGAGAAGTCTCAGCTCAGAACTACACCTCTGTTCAAAGGAAAGCTACACTTGTGGCAGAGAAGAAAAGAAACTAAGGTAAATAATTACTATGCACAATGTTGGCCTTTGAATACTACCAACCATTTGGATCCTGTTGGAGTGGCATTTCTAATCTTACAGACCATGTTCCTCCAGGAGCTCCAGAAAGCCCACCCTCGTGCTTCCTAGGGAATATGTTAGTGTCTGCATTGCTCAGCAAGGAAAATGTAGGAGATCTTGGTAGGACAGCTCTACTAATGAAATGGGAAACAGAGGGTGTGTTTCAATATGCAAGGGAAGATTGGAAAGATCCAGTGTATGAGCTAATTGACAACACTTGGGAGAAGTTCTGGGTGTGATCCAGAAACTAGATGAGCCTGCTGGCTATTTGGAGAGACTGATGAGAACATGAACCAGCAGATCAGGCCTGGAGAAAGATGAGGGCAAGGGTTAAACACAAACTTTGCCCTGGTTCTTTGCCCAAGATGAACCTACTTTGCAAGAGAACTCAGCTGTTTGCCCCTGAGATAACAGGGTGCTCTGCAGACAGCCTGCTTCTTGTTGTGCTGCTCACACGGACTCACAGGCCTGGGGAGGAGCAGGGATCTGCTTGCTTCTCTCTATGATCCACAGCAACACAGTGTGTCCAAGACGGGGGGGGGGGGGCAGCCAACAGGGGAGCAGACACCACCTCACCCCCTCGACATTCACACGACCCGATTGTGTCAGCACCACTTGTCCCCCATCTGTCACAATGTCAGTTCCTGCTGGGGCCTCAGGATCCACAGAGGTTGCTCCACGCGTCGCCCCATTTATCTTTGCAGGCGGCAGCACTGATGGGTTTGACAGTTCTATTTGTTATCCTACAAAGCAGGATCCCAACTCCTCAAAGCAAAAGGAAGAAAAGCCAGGCAGGGAACAGAATTGAGACAGAAATAGGCACTAGGAGAAATTTGGAGGAGACTTGTGATCTCTGTACCATCTAATGCAGACAAGAAGAGAGATCAGGCAATCAGAAAATCAAGTCCAACACTTTACCTTCTGGAGAACAACTGACCCAGCAGCCCGTAAGTGAGAGGAATGTGTGTGCTCATTTGATAACAAAAATACTGGCCCTAATGTTTACTAACTGCCAATTAACACCTCTTCCCCACCTTCTCTCAAAATGAACCTTCTTGGGTCCTCTGCCTGCTGACACTTCCAGCCTCACTCTTAGGCTATGACATTTATCATAGTTTAAGGTCAGAACACAGATTCTGCCTGCAGGAAAGATGCCAGTCCTGGAGCCGTCCAGTCCCCATCTCTTCTCGCCCTCATGCTGGTCTGACATAAAGTCCTCCAACCAGTTAACAAACATGTCACAGGATGTAGCCATGTACTTCCTATTAACACGGTGGCACGATGCAACCAACATCGACACTGGGGCATCTTGGGCAGGCTACACTCAAGACAGAATACCCCCAACATGGGACTGTGTTCCCAGGTAAAACAATATAATGACTATCAGTGATTGAGACCCCTCTATCTATCAAGAACTTTATGCTTGGTGTTTCATTTAATCTGAATAACAACTTTAGGAATCAGGCACAATTAATATCACCATGTTATAGATGAAGAAACTAAAGTACTCGGTTCTCATAGCATATGATGGAACTAAGCTTTGAACCAGTTCTGATTCTAATCCCTAAACCATTAACCAAAACAGCCACCCTGAATAATGGCTGAATCAGTAAGAGCTCCTCCTATAGCTAAGATGACCAATCATTCTAGTTTCCCTGGGACTGTCCTGATCTTAGCACCAAAAGTCCTGTGTCCCTGAAAACCTCTTATTCCCAGGAAAACTGGAATGATAGGTCATCCGCCTCCAATACTACATGCCTGTTCCCTCCTCCACACTCACATAAATGCACCTGAATGTTGTAACCACTCTTGTGATTAGTGCCACATGAGTATAATCACATCAGAGGTTCTCCTACTGCTTGTCTTCAAGGACAGAGACTAAACTCCAGGAGATCAGGCCCAGGTAGGTTTTAGAGTTTTCACCCAAGGGAAACTCTTCATGACCTTCTGCCACCTTTGCTGCTGAGCCTAGCTTGGCCTCAGAAAGTCACAGAGAAACCCAGGAATCTTAGAAAAACTAGGAAGCTTTGAGGCCTTTCCCAAAATAAAATAATTTTATTACTTATAAAATATTAATAAATTGTCCAGTATGCTATGGGATGTTGATTGATGTTAAAAGATAACCGGTTGCAATTATCTGGGAATGAGATGTATTGTTTTTTGTGGTTCCTTAGATGACTCTAAACAAATAAATGACTGCACTACAGAAATAAATATTGAGAATCCTACAAGATGAATATTCATGAGAAGAGCAGGATGATTGGCTCTCATGTTGGTAAAGATTTGGTAAATGAATGTGGTCTTAAGGGTTCAAGAGGATTACAATAAGGATTAAATGAAATAATAAGGGAAGGCATCTAAATCAAAAGCAGATTTCCTAATGGATATTCATTATGCTTTTGTCATTTTTATTATCATTAAAGCCATCTGCAATTTATCATAAAGGCTGTACAATAACCTCTCACTCATTGCTTTTATACTGAGTCTGAAGAAAGAGTTAGATGGGATGAATAGCAGCTTCTACATTTAGGAGCATCTTGGGCAGGCCACAAGGTATGCTGCAATGCATTCAGTGAGCAGAGTGATCAGATTTATCGAAGTGACAAGAATCAGCAGCACCCTCAGAGAGCTATACTGTACTGCCGTGAAGTGTGTGACAGGGACCAGGTGAGGGCAGAGGGCAGCACTGGGGAAAATCAGCAAGCAAATTCTGTTAAGGAGCCTGGAGGCAGGAGGACAGGAATTTTGCCTCATCTTCAATTTAGTTCAATGCTGTATCTCAGTTCTGAGTGCAACCAAACATTAAGGTGGGAATTTTACATATCTCTCCACTTAATCCCTGTCTACCAGAGGTAGCAAGTACCTGTAAAGGCCTAAATTGGCTTTAGTGTCACTTAGCTAGCAATAGAGTCTAAACTTCTCCTGCCAGAGTTTGGGAAGCTTTTAAGCAAGATCACACTGAGGCAAACAAAGGGTTTCTCAACTGATTCCAACCAAGGTGAAATACAGCCTGCAATGCATACATATCAACAAGTGTCTTGGCCAATATATGATTTCAGAGGAGGAGCACCTGATGATGAGGCAGGGATGGTGAGGAACCACAGTCCTGTCTTCTGCCGCCTCGCAGCTCCATCTCAACCCAAAAGGGCTTCCGAGGAAAAAGGACCAGCAGGCTTCTTCAAGGTGCCTCCATACTAAGTCTGTTCATGGACAGCAGTGGCTAAGGCTTTCAAAGCTGCCATCCCTTGATACCTGGCCCTTCTCCAGGTACTCAAGAGGCCTGTCTTTCATCACTTGTTCTCTGCTACCCTGATGACATCCCCGCTCCAAAGGTGGGCTAGGAAGAAATGGAAGAAAATCACAAAATAAATCTGTGGAAGAGAAGCCTGTGGTCTTGATTCTGTAACTCTTAGAGCAGCATCTCCACCAGCAACTGTGAGGGTTCTAGAGGAACTACCTGGCAGGAAAGGAGAGCCCAGGAAGCCTGTCCCTTGGCAATTTCCCAAAAAGGAAAGTATTTCTCTTCAGAATGAATAATAAGAATGTCACTTTTTCTCACAAGAATGTGACCATTCACTCATGGTAGAATAATAATATTCAAGTAATATTAATATGACTGATAAGTTATTTACCTCTCAGGACCCATTTTTCTGAAGATGTTACCCATTTTTTATATTGAACATCCTCTTTGTATATGTACCAAAGTCATTTACAGTTATTTTTCATTAGATCCAGTGAGAGCTAATAAAGGAAGATTATAACATAATCTTACTTCCATAAAGGAATGGTCATTATATATTATTTCCATCTTAATATTTGGAACATTGAGGTTGTCAAAAATGTTTAAATAAACTCTTTTTAAAAAAATATACTCTCCCAAAGATACTCTGTGTGAATGCCCACTTCTGCCAGGGTAGGTGATCTGCAAAGGGCCACCATGCAAGTCACCAACAAAGTGAGAGAGAGCCTTATCTTTACCTTTCTTCTGCTAATCCCCAGTCACTTTGTCCTAGACAGTAAGTGATGAGCTGCTAAGCTACATAGCTTCTTGATCAGTTTCAGACCTGAAATCCACTCCTGCAGTTAGCAGTGGTGCTTGAGTTTTGCTAGCTTCTGGCCTGGCAATAAAGGTGATAAAAAAAATGCTTATGCATAAAGCAGAAAGCTATCATATTTTTGAAAATTATTGCACCCAAAAGAAAAGTAGAAATTCCATCCTAACAAGACTGCCTCACCCAAAGGAACAGCAAACAACTGCAATAGCTGTCCAAAGCCTCTGAGCAGTGAAAAGGCCAGGGTACAAAAGGCGAAGGCTCACCTCTGTGAGGGAAACTGACACGATGCACATGTGAATATATCGTGCTTGCTGTTGTGCTTCTGCACGACCAGACCATGCTTCCTTAGAGGATCTCACTCCAGGACCTTTAGAGCTCACCCATCCTTGGCTGTTCTTCCCCAGATGGGGCCATGGTACTAGAATAGAGAGAACACTGGATTTGGAGAGGAGACTGGGGTTTGTGTTCCATGTCTACTGCAGTGGGTGAGTCACACTCTCTGAGCCTCATTTTCTTTATCAGTAAAATGGAATTCATAACATCTTCCCATATACCTCAGAGAATTACTGTGAAATTCAAATTAAAGTTTTAATTGATGAGTTATAAAACTGTGTAAAGTCATAGGAAGTAACTTTCCTTCTCATAGCTGGAGAATTATGTAACATATTTTAGGTTTGGGGACACATACAAAGCAGTCCGTACTGGGGAAGACAACCCACACTCCTCTCTCCAGAACGTGTGTGCGACAGGGAGCATGACATAGGCTCACCTTAATGTGTATGATGTTTGCAAAGACAACCATTAATGGAGTGCGTGTGACACTGTACCATACTCAGAGTGCAAATTTTGAAGGGAAATCTGGCATGTTCTAGGAAATGGTAGATACCTAGCCAATACTCTTATCAACACATAGAGTTCATTTCAAATATGTCTTCCACGAGGAAGTATTTGTTTAGAAATTTAGTTTTGTATGAGATAGTGGAAGAAAGAATGGAAGTAGGCAAGAGAGGGGAAAAGAAGGAAGTGAAGCAATCCAGAAAACAGTCTTAAAGTCTTCAAGGTACATGTTGTTAGGCTTGAATCCCATGGGCCTCTCCAACACAGCACGTCCTAAACCAAAATTACCACTGTCCCAACCTCACCTGCACATTTAATTTTGTTGCCTCCATAAAACAATGGCAGCACCACCCATCCATTGTTCAAAATCTGGGCAACCTCATCCCTTCATTCAGTTAATTCAAATTCACTGAACAGCACATCCTTAAAACATACTCTGACCTAGTCCTGCAACTGCCCTTGGGGCTGTAACCCTCATCACTGATTATCACAACTATCTTTTACAGTTTGCTGCCTTTGATTTCTACACCCTCTTCCTTTGAGCCCTGTCTTCTTTTATGGTACACTCCTTGCCTTTTCTCTCATTCACAAATCAACCTTTTGCTCTAGCATCCCACATGCTTCCAGATCCTTGCACATGTTGTTCCTCCTGCCTATAATGCCTTTTCCACTTCTCCTAAATAATTTCTTTTCATCTTGAAGCCTTTTGGACCTTCCCAAATCCATAGGCTAAAGTTTATGTTCCTATTCAGTGCTGTCTAGGCATACCCTGCTTGGTATGGCAAGAATTGCAGGAATTGGTTTACTGACATTTCTGAAGAAAGGCCTAGGCTTCATTTTAACTCTGTGTTCAGCTCCCTTGGCAGTTGCAGGAGCCTACAGGTATCAGTAATTATCAGTTGACTTGACTGGTTCAGTTAGTCTGGTAAGTTAGTCTGAGAAAGTTCAAAGAGGAATCAAACCACCCCAGCCCAGCAGACATCCCTTACATTCCCCAGCCCAGCAAATTGGTGACTGATTGAGGTAGGCATTACCAAGAGCTCCCAAATTTACTCCAAAGGTGGCCTGATATGAAATTTGCCTCAGAGTGAAACTGGCTTCCTTTGCTACCTAGTGAAACCTATCCTCAGTGGCAGATGTTTGTGATTTCAGATCCAGCAAGAATCTTAGCAGGAGTCCTAAGATCAACCATCACCTCAACCTCTGTCAGGCATACTGAATATGACGTGCCTCTCAAATAAATTAATGAGTGAATGTGAATCAAGCTTTAACACATGCCCTGTGTGTCTGAAACATTAGAAATAAAGTTGTTCACACTCCTTCCAAGCTTTAGTCCCACTGCTACACTGGCTTCCCCAGGGAGGGGGACAAAGGAAGACTTTTTTATGTTTCTGCTATAGATAAAGTAAGTGGGTGTTTAGTCACTTTTCTCATTGCTGAGACAAAATACCCAACACCCAAAGTTCAAGGAGGAAAGGTTTGTTTGGCTCACAGCTTGTAAAGGTTTCTGTCCATAACTGGCTGGCTCCAAGGCAGGGTGGCACATGGCAGAAGGGAACAGCTCATGGTGGCAGAAGCCAACAAATGCAACAGCAAAGAGAGTGCAAGACAAGCCTCCTTCTGTCCCTTGTATTGTGTCCAGCCTACCAGGATTAAAGTAGTCCCAATCCAACCAATGGATTGATCCATCAATCACCCCTTAATCCCAATACCCTTAATCCCAGCATTGCACTATGAATCAGTCACACACTCTAGATTCAGCCAACTCCAAAACTATGACCACATGAAGCTTTGGGGGTCATCTAGACACAAACAATAACAATGTGTTTTACAATAACCATGTCCAAGATATTCAAAAACCCTTGCACACAAATGACATTCTACATGGTTAAACTTTCCAGAAATTGGACAGTGATCTATATGCATTGCTACATGAGACAAAATCTTTAAAGTTTCTTAGGTTTTAAAGTGTCAGTTTGCCTTTCTTGCTGCCTTAATTGACATAAGCCTTAGTAGGTACCATACTCCAGTATTTTACAAATAAGATTAAGTCTATTTTTCCACTTACTTTCAGATGCTCCTATCAAAAGGCAGAGTCTATTCCCCTACCCCTTGAATATGCACTGGCCTTGTGATCTGCTATATATCACATAATTCAGAGGAAGTGACACAGTACTAGTACTACTACTCCCTTAAGACTAGTCCTCAAGATACTTTTGTGTTTGAGTCTCTCTCTCTCTCTCTCTCTCTCTCTCTCTCTCTCTCTCTCTCTCTCTCCTTTCCCTTCTCATCCCCCCAGATCTCTCAGAATCCTGCAGGTTATAGTGAAAAGAAGCCAAACTAGCCTGCCAAATGAGACACATGGCCTTCTATTTCAGTTATATATTATCACATAACAAACCACCTCAAATTCAGTAGCTCCAAACAACAATTATCACTTTCTGCCTGTGATCAGCAATTTGGGCAGAGCCTGGCAAGCATAGTTCAGCTCTGTTCCACATGGCATCTGCTGGGGGTGGGGAGGCACTCGAAAGGTGGGAGTAACTTGACATCTTGGAGCTGGAGTCATCTGAAGGCTCACTCACTCATGGACCTGGTAGTTGATGCTACTGTGCTGTCACCTGGAACCTCAGCTGTAACTGCTGGATGGACAGCTATACATGGCTACACAGAATCCTAGGTAAAAGCAATGCTATGAGAGGAGGGAAATGGAAGCTTCAAGGTTCTTAAGACTAACCTCTAATTTGGCCCAGTGTTATTTCCACCATATCTGTAGGTCAAAGCAATCATAAAGATCTTCCTAGATTCAAGAGAAAGACACAGTTAAGAAAACTGTCAGTGCTACATCGTTGGAAAATACAACCTTTTACACACTCTTTACTGTAGCCAACAGTTAACCAACTTCCAGACACATGGGGAAAGACTATCCAAAACCAGTCAGACAGAGAGAGAGAGAGAGAGAGAGAGAGAGAGAGAGACCTCCTAAGTAGCCAAATAGCTATAACATGAATGTGTGCAACCAAAATTAGTCAGACCTGACCCAAATCAGAAGAGCTGCTCAGTTACCCTGCCAACTGTTGCTGGCTGGAGACTTATGAGCAAAAGTAGATGGTTATCATTGTAAGCTTTTAGGCTTTGGAATAGTTTGTTGAAATGCTATAAGATCCACCATGCACTAAGCAGAAAACCACTTGAGCCTCAGTTTCTTCACCTATAAATATAGTAGTATCTTGTTACTTACTATAAATTAGTTCAAGAAGGAATCCTGAGTACCAAACACTACCAGTACTAAGCAAATTGTTCAAGTTAGAAAGGCTAGCAAGTCAGGCTGGTGATATAGCTCAGTGTCATAAGCACAAGGTCCTGAGTTTGATTCCTGATACAAAAAAAGAA
This sequence comes from Cavia porcellus, assembly GCF_034190915.1. Classification (NCBI taxonomy): domain Eukaryota; kingdom Metazoa; phylum Chordata; class Mammalia; order Rodentia; family Caviidae; genus Cavia; species Cavia porcellus. The sequence goes on along the minus strand of NW_026947512.1, from coordinate 8,375,031 downwards.
GTATAAGAAAAGATACCAAATCATGAGGCCATCAATACCAACAAAGTCAAGCTTGCACCAAATAAATGAGAAGCTCCAGAACAAAACTTTCATACTAAAATTCATTAAGTACCATACTTGATGAGTTTCAAAGCAGTTGAGCACTAGGGTAGGTATGTATAGTGATAACAATGTCTAGGTCACAGGATTACAACTTACTTGGATTTGATGACACACTGGGTGTTGAGAGCCCAGTAAAGTGCTGGCACCAAATCAATAAAATGACTATCCCCTCCTTTTCCTCATATATGCAAAGCTGTTGTGAAGGTCATATTCCCATCATTCCCTGCACTGTGTAAACTGAGGTCACAGAATCTTGACTGGATGTCAGTCTCCATTCTGCCTTGAAGAAGGTGACTTTCAAAAACAACTCTCCGTACTAATCAATTAAACTAGTGAGAATTTTCAGAATCACTGAACTATTCCAGCAGAAAGGATAAAGGGCAGGACAAGAGGTGAACTGTATGATCCTCCTAATGAAAATTTCAAGGAGACTTGGTTTATAAACACTGCAGAAATCCATTCTAAACAAAAACATCAGCTTTTCACTGTGACTTGGATATTAGCCAGCAATGAAGGAGAGCTTGACCTGGTTTAGAGTTGGTTGCACAATATGAAAAGTGATTTTTTTTCTTTTCCCTGCACCTAGAGTAATAACTTTGTGTGTGTCCCTTATCAGCAGAAGAGAACGCTGGGCTTGTCCCCTTCAAAATCTGTAAATTCACAAATGGAGCCTTGCTTGTGGTTAACTCCACACGCACCTTGGAGCTGCAGTTGACACAAGTTCAGCTAAGGAGGACACGCAGAATGAGTGCATCACACTCCAGTGCCCCACATCCACACTTTCCAAAAAAGTGCAGACACAAAAGACAGCTTTACAAAAAGTAGAAACAAAAGTCTGTGCTTTAATTGTCCCTGACGGTTAACACAAGCTTACGTTTGCAGAGGACTCTTCATTCACCACCGGGCTCTGAAGCACGTGATTTCCTTTCCATTTTTACAACAGCTCTGTGTGACAAACAGCAAATACTGAAACTTCTGAGATTTGATTCATTTTTTAATGGTGGCCACAATCTTAATGAGCTCCCAAACTGGAGAATTATTCAGAAATTTAGAGTATTAAATTGTACCCAGGAATTTGAACTTACTAACTTGGGATAAAGTCCTGAAATCTGTCATTTTAACAGACTTCCGGGTGGCCCTTTTATAGCACTGTCCCCTATCTGATACTCTTCCTACTCTGTGAAATCAAAAAATATTTCTTAAGACTCATGATAACAAATGTGTACTGTTTTTCCATGATGTATTACTCTTAAGAATTTGGAAATACCACAGGTCACATCATGCCCTCTTAAAACATACTATCACCTCCCTGAAGCCCTCACAGAGCACAATGAATGTGTCAAAGTGGTTCTTGATCTGACCACCAGCACCACAGTACTTGGGTTTGGAATGCAATGCTTTTTCCAGAACATTTATCTTGATAATTCTGTGTGACTTCAGATAACATAAAACTGAAATTGCTTTTCTTTCTTCTTGAGCCTACACCAAATAAAGGGTAAAGAAGAAGAAGAAATAGGCAGAGTCATTCCTAAGTGTACTACATGGCAGAAGGGGAACGGCAGACTCTAAACTCTGAAATTAAGTATCAGGATCAGCTGGTCCAGCTTACAGTTAACTAAGAGGGGGGCACAATGGAACAAAAGGTCAAAAGTCACAGACAATCAAGCCTTCACTAAACTAGTGCCAAACCACACAGCACAGTTCAGCTGGCATCCAAAGACATTTAGAGGGCAGATTACAGCTCTTCCTTGCAAAGCTGACCCACATTCTACCTTTGTGCCCATCATCTCGGGGCTCGAATGAGAAGCTGGCGGGCATCTAAGATGATCATCACTTTAGGATGCTGCATTGTGCTTCTACGAATTGTTATTGAATGAATTTTTCAAGGACTGACAGTGTCTAGCTTTCTGTAAAGCCACCTTACATCCAAAGACACAGCCAAAACACTATTGTCACTGTGCTTTCATCACACACACACACACACACACACACACACACACACCTGCTGGTGTCTTAGTTCATGAGCGAGGATAGGGCAAGGTCTATTTTAATGATGCAGACTTAAATGTGAAAATTAAAACATGGTAAGAGAAATTCTACTAAGTTAAGTTAGATCAGCGAGCAAAAAGGGGTTGTAACAACACTCCCCACCCCGATCCTGCCACTGCAGCACGATTCACCAGGAAGGGTCCGGGTGCCTGAGGAATATCAAGCAATCATAGCTTTATTGCCACTACCTCAAAATCTTGACCCAAGGAGAAAAACTAAATCAGTTCTGCCTATTCGGTAGAGGGGGCACACTCTACTCGAAGAGATTCTCAGATTATCGCAGATCCACATTTTGTATCAGTACACGTTTATAGTACATAATGATTATATTCCGTGCGAGGAATTGGTACATATACATAATACATTTTAATGGCATTTGTCTTTCCCTTTCCCTTCCTTCCCCTCTTCATCCAGCTCTTGATCCTCTTCCTTTTTTGTACATGCTTACAGTATATAATATTTACATATCTTGTGTAGAGTTGGTGTGTGTACATAACACATCTTAATTCTTTTTCCATCTTCTTTCCTGCCTCTCTCCCCCCTCCATTTCTTGATCCCATATTCTTGAGAAAGATCTATTTCTCTGCTGCCTATCTTTTATTTTGCTCTGTATTTTTATTTGTTTTTCTCATATAAGAGAAACTCCGTGACATTTAAGATTCATATTTTGAAGTAAGTTTTTGCCTAGTTCCCATAGCTAAGATCTCCCAGTATAAACCCTTCCCTGATGCTGAAACACTTCATTAATTCCACAACAGCAACAGTCATGAGACAGGCTGACTCCAGTCCCTTTTTCCCATTATGAGGATACAGAAAAGTGATATTTCCTACCTACCCTAGCCAGGGCCATGTGGCCAGCTACTGGTCACAAAACTGTAGAAAGAAATGGTGACTATCACTTCCAGACTTGGTATAAAATACCCATATAATCACTCTCATTCTATATCTTAGCTTATCAGCTGGGAAAACTGAAGATCCACGGACACCAAAAAGACCTCAAGAAGCAGAGGAGCCACTGGATGCAACAGGTCCAAACCCTCATGGCAACCCTGGAGAAGAGGCCTCAGGAGAGCTGCACGGTCCCCAGCAGACTATGATCTGGGCAAGAAGACAACTACACTTACTGTAAACCCGTGGGACTTGAGGTTGTTGGCTACAGCACATAGTCAGTTCTAGCTAATATGCTCACATCTTAGTGACCAAAGAATTGCATCTGTAACAAGCTTGTTTAAAAACCAACAGGGAACAAGACAATCAGGGTAAAATAGCCTTTGTGGCACTCTTGATTTAATCTGAAAAAAGGTTCAGTAAAATTAACCCTAACCAAAAAATAAAATAAAAATAGAGTTACTCCCTCTGTGGAATTAAATATTTTTGGTACATTTTTATCTTTTTTGTCTCTTGCTGTTAATAGCATGAATCCACTGACTTCTCTCACAACCTCTTGATTTGAAATATTCATCATTTTATCAGAGTTACGGTGCTTCAGGGGAAAATCTACATTTAGTAATTATTAGCTAATAAATACAGTACATCCTACATACCATGGACATTTCTAGCATTTTCACAATTCTCTGAGATAGGTACCAACTTACAGGTGAGAAAAGTAAGAAAGATAAAAGTTTGCTTTTCTCCAAAAGTCACTCGGGTGGTGCTTTCCTTAGCCAGGAGAAGGACCCGTTCACCCTTACTCTGGAGTCCTTCTTATTCATGCCACATCTGTTTTGTGTTTTCTTCCCCTCTTCAATGTGGTTTTGTATGCTCATTTTCTCTACGTTGTCTGTGAAGATCTCATAGTAAGCATATTCCTAGAGACAGAATTCCACATCAGGTAGAATTCAGTTACTTTAATTATCTCTGTTCACCTCCATAACTAGACTTAGGAATTGGCCCTTCTTTTATTACTCTAAGCTTGACATATTTATAAATGCAACTCAAGTTCTTTTGAGTTATGAATTCTTCAAACTTCTCTTTTTCAAAGGCTTAACTCTCCTAACACTCCTTAATGACTTAAAGGGACATTTTCTTTCTATTTCAAATTTCAAGCCTGCTTACCTTTTAATACATATTCAATATCTAGGTATTATAAGAGCAATAGGATTATTTGACGTCCTAATTTCCTCAGGCCTTATTTTAAATACCTTTGTAGCAAAGGGCAATGCCAGCAGTGCTATTCATCCTATTGCATGGCTTAAGAGCATTCAGGCAGCCCATCTGACATGAGCCCAAAGGAAGCTTGGTGCTGGGAACCACATCAAAGTACCCTCTAGATGAACGACAATGTGCCCCTCAACCCAACCCACCGCCTCCAAGCAAATACACACACACACACACACTCACACACACACGCATGCACACCTTCTGGTAAAATGAAGGCATATTGAACATCCAGGACAGTACTGAATAAAGAAAGCACTGTAGATTGTGCCGTATGAGGCACAATTCCTCAGTTTACTTTTTCTTTGTTACTGGGACTATGATATTTATAGATAAACACGCTGATGATAACAGATACAAAGATACACTGATATGCTTACTTCGGTATCTATACAGATTCTTAAAATGAATTTTAGGCTAAATTCCAGAAACACTGATATCATTTTGTCACGGTGCAAAATTTCAAATGAGGCTAAAACAAAAACCTGTTGAAGCTTTAATCCCTCACTCACATCCTGGACGTAAAATTCAAAGATTAAGAGAGAATTAGACAGTTTATAGGGTTGGTGTTCGCTTTGTTTTGGGATGATTTGGCTCCATTGGAAGGGGACTTTCGTAAGCATTGTCCAAGTTCTGTACCCCTTCCACCGAGTCACTCATAAACCGTGTTCTGCCTTCACCTCACACCTCTGGAAGAAGTCAGGAGGACTCCTCAGAGGAGTCCTAATATGGAATTCCTGTGCACATTCCTGACTCCCACCTGGAAAATCTCAAGGTGGGAGTTAAGGGCTTACTAGCTGGTTTGGTGGCAGAATGAAGAAGAATTTGTTACCCTCAGAATAAATCTCTGTACTATCAGAGTAGAGATGCAGTTGCCCTCTAAAGAAAAAAATGTGATCCCAGCTGGTGTGCTAGGACACATCCCTATCCCAGAACTGTTCAAGGAGGCAAGCGTTCAAGCCTCACCTGGGCAACTTAATGACTCAGTGACACCCTGTATCAAAACAAAACGTAAAAAGGGCTGGAGGTATAACTCAGTGTAAAGGTCCTGGGTTCAATCTCCAGTACAGAATAAGGATAAGGAGTAGCAAGTGATCTCCAGAGATAAGGAAAAGAAGTTTCCTCTCCAAAGAACCAAAACGTGCCTCCTGCCTATCTTGAAGTAGAGTTTAACTGAAATACTTCCAGCTCTCCCTAGCTCCTAATACCTCCTGGGGAGGGGTCAGAGCTGACTAGGGCAGCCTCATCCTTCATTTTACACACAGAGGAAGACTTCTGAGAGGGAAAAGTATCATAGTTCATGTTAGGTGTCAGCTTAGCTGGGCTCTGGTGCCCACTAATTTGGCTAAACATTAGCCTGGACATTGCTCTGAAGGTGTCCTGTGAATGTGGTTAACCTTCAGAGTCAGTGGAATATTTTAAAGAGGGTAATTATCCTTGATGTGGGTAGGTTTCACTCAAGTAGTCAAAGATCTTAAGAGCAAAAGCTAAGGTTTTCCACAGAAGAATGAATTGTGCCTATAAAACAGAAATACTACCTGAATTTCCATCCTGCCAGCCTGATCTACAAATTTCAAATTTGCCAGCCCTTACAATCATGTGAATCAGCTCCTTAATATAAACCAACTTCTTAATGATATATGTCTGATTGATGCAAAGGGAAACTATTAATAACTAGTTCCAGGCAACAGGCAAGTACATGGGACCATCCTGAGTAAAACAGGATGTGTGAACTCCATAATCAGAAGGATTAGAAAGCTGTTTGAAGAGGAAGGCAAGAGAAAAAGCTGACCACTCCCTCTTTCCTCTGGCCTAGCATAAGCCTGTGTGGGAGAAAAGAAAATTCACTTCAAAAGCAAAGTTTGAGATGTAACAATGGGACCAGACATCTTAGCTACTGTCCTAAGACAGTGCTGTGTGGCTTGACGTACCCAGAGTCAAGGTAAACCTAATGAACGCAGCAAAGTCAGAGGGCACCTCTGTGTCTCATCTGGGACAGAAGACCATATAAGCCAAACAGAATGGACTTGGAAAGGCAGTGGGAAACAAAATCAAGTTCTTAACTGACTCTCGCCTCAGAGGTCTGATTGGGGGATAGCAAAAAACACTGCCTGCCTCACAGAAGCCCAGCCTGGGACCTGGGGCAGGACCTGGGTTCACCATGCCTCAGGGGCAGCTCTGAAGGGCTCCATCCACGGACATGAGCTCCAACAGTTATTTTGGCTGCTTCCTCCTCTGATCTCACCTCAATTTACAGGTTTAACCCCACGTTATATGGCAACTATGAAAGTTCTGTAACACACTCAACAAATACTTCACACTTTGAGTATATATTTATTGAGCATCTTCTCTGTTCCTAGTACTGTTGGATAGAATTGCAAATATAGAATCGCTGGCTTCAAGAAACATATATTCATATGTTAGCTTTGGGATACCAATCTTCTTGTACTGAATTTTAATCCTCTTGTGTATCTATTCTGAGTCAGCCTATATTATAAATTCTGTGAGCTCCAAATTTGATTTCCTCTTTTTTTCCAAACTTACCTCTGTGAGTTTGGTTTCTGGCTATAAAAATTAGAGGATTAGTTTTGTGGTTTGAATGAGCTGATAATACAAAGACCACAAACTTTAAATTGAAAAGAGTTTATAATGGAGATTTAGAATGTGTGCCAGCCTCGTTTATGATTCCTAATACTCGGAGACAAACACACACACACGCACTTAGGTTTTTCAAGTTCTATTCATGTGATCTTGGTGGGGTTTTCTTATTTCTTTAAAGTTGAAAGAGAACTTACAGACTAAAATAAATTGCTGTTCCTGAGTAGCACTGAAATTACCCTTTGGAAAAACCAGAGAATCACATGTCCAATCTATACAGTTCTTTGAAAACATTTAATTCTGCAAGAGGTAACTCGCGAAATGGTTTCAGATTTTCTTTTAGGAACTGAGTGTTAAGAGGAGCCTGAGTAGTTAACACTCTTAAGCATGAGATCCATGCACCATGGAGAGAAATAAAGCACTGGGCCAAAGTTTTATTCTGAAGTGCAGATTCAGGTGCTGGTCGATAATATAAGGACTGGCAGCAGATAAGGAGGTTCCCAGGGATTCATAAAAGATCAGAAGGAGACCTTGTGCAGCTAAACTGAGCAGAAGGGTCATTGTCATAAGCATGCTGAAGGCTCTTAGCATTTATTGACTTATTTTCATGAAACAGTGAGCTACTCAAACACCAGCTCCCAGACCACCTGCCCCTGGCCATTTCCATTAAGCTGCATTTAGTGCTCATTTTAGCCAAAGCTCATCTGATTATCACTTGAGTCTCCTTCTATGTCAGTGTTTCCAGAACTAAATCAGAAGCTATCCAAAGAGGCTTATTTCATAAATGAAGTGAAAGTGGGAGTGCTATTGTTTATATAAGACCAAATGTACCTCCGCTTTCTGTCTAGCAGTAGGTTATTGCCCATAAAAAACAAGCAAGTTTCCTGAAATGAATCTCTGCTTGTTTCCCATGAAGGCCCACTGCACCTGCCCCATATAAATCAAATTACTTTTTAACGGCCTTCATGCTCGTAGCAGGTTCCCCTGCCCATCTCGCCTGTCACCTTGTCTCAGGAGAGACTCCGAGCCCTGACGAGCCTTCCTTCCCTCCGCATCTGGTTAATTCACCTTGTTCCCCAGGATACACATGCCTTCTGCTTTATGGGGTATATTCAGCACCTACCAGCCCACTCCTGTTTTGCACCATCAGAATCTCTTGAACTTTATCAGAGATGATACAGATGTAATTAAACCTGAATTCTACTCTCTCCTTGTGACAACTCCACGGACAATTAATGATGATAAAAGAGCCTGCCAGCTGCTGCCTGACATACCAATGTGAGCTTCCAGCTCCGATGAAGATGGAGGGTGAAGGGCAGGTCCCTCTGGCTCCATTTCAATCTGTCTTTTATCTCCCACTAGCTTAAAAGTAGCACTTACTTCAGGGAAATTTAGATTCTTCCTCCCTCTTAGAAACACCAAGCAGACAATTGAAGGTAATGTAATGTCTGTGAAATAAATAAGAACGCTTCTGGGAAGAATAATTTAAGCTTTATCACCAGGACATTAGATTCAAGCCAAACGCCACAGCAACGGGCTGTGCTGGCCATCGTGACCCCAAGCAGAGGACAGGCCCACCCCGGGGGCTCCCCCCAGGAGAATCTCAGGCGCCTCAAGCGTTTTCCACAACTGTGCTGTTGCACTCAAAGCTAACTTTGATAATACTTGTCCCTTTCTCCCTAAATTTTAAGCTAAGCCACAGCTATAGCCTGGTGCATTGAAATGCGAGGAGTGAGACCAAAGCTTGAGAGAGGAAAAGGCTGGGGTAGGACTGAGTGGAGAGAACACAATCTGAACCAGGAAGAGGAGGCGAGCAAGAGGAAATTGTTCAGCACTCACCGCAAACCTTCACGCGGAGCAGCCAACAGGATGCTGGCCTCCTGCGCTGCTTTCTGTTTTATGGTTGCTGTTTGCAGCATTTGAGAATGCATTTAGATAATTCCCACAAGAAAAAATTCAAATGACTCATAAATATATGAAATAAATGTTCAACATCATTTGTAATCAAAGAAATGCAAATACAAAACAACAAGAATACATTTTCACCTATCAAATTAATGGAGATTAAAAGGAATTCTAATATTCAGCAGGGGTGGTGAGATGGCACATCTTTTCCTGTAGAAGTAATTGGTGCAATCTTTCTCTTGGCAATAGAGAGAAAAAAATTTTAAAACCACACACATTTCTCGACCCACTAATTCCTCTCCTAAGGATCTACACAAACAACTTAAGCAGCAGTTCCAGCAAGAGTGGGGTATGGTTTCATCGGATGGCATTTACACCTAGGAAAACTACAAAAATAAAATATGACCTTGTGATAAATTGTACAATTTAATTATAAAATATATAAATAAATGTAACAAATAGATTCCAACATGTCCTCACTGATTAATGTTATACAATGCTTTATATTTTTTAAACCATTACTAGTTATGATATCACACTTATAAAGTGATCCCAATTTTTTTAATTGGGAGAGAGATACATCAAAATATTAAGAAATTACTTCTATATAGGTAATTTCAGTGGATTTGTTTTTCATACTTTCCAAAACTCTCCACAATGAACATATGGTAATTAGAAAATATAAACAGCGGTGTTTTTAAACATATCAGTGAAAAATTAAAATTGTATTGATCAGAATTGGCTTTATAACAAACAAACTCCAAATCCTGGGCATAAAAGTTAAAAGTTTAGGGCCAGGGATTTAGCTCAGTGGCTCAAGCGCTTGCCTGGTAAGCAAAAGGTCGTGAGTTCAATCCCTGGTGAGTTCAGTCCCTGGTGAGTTCAGTCCCTGGTACGAAAAAGAAAAGTTTGGGCCAGGAATGCAGCTCAGCAGCACAAGCATCTGCCTGGCAAGCTCAAGATCCTGAGTTCAATTTGCGGTACCCTCCCTCCTCAAAAATTAAAGGTTTATTTCTTACTCCTGTGCACGTCTACTATAAGTCAGAAAGGGACCCATACCACTTCACTCTGGCACAAAAGCTAAGGGAGCCTCCATCATCTGGAGCACACGGGTCCACTAAGCAGAGGAAAGGAAGTGTGGAAATTACACACTGGCTCTTCAAGACCCTCAGCCAGAGTTGATGCATGGCACTTACACTGACATTTCAACATCAAAATCCGTGTGCAGTCAAACATTTCATTGTGCTTACTCTGATAAGTACCATGTTAATATAACTGTGAATAACAAAAAATAGAGGCCAATATTGTCTTCCCATTAAATCAATTCACATTTTTCTTGGACAATGCATTTAAAAATAAAAGTTAATTACATGAAACATTAGTTTGTAGCTTGCACTGATAGATCTCTCCAAGAGATACCCTCATGTCCAAACTCTCAGGTTATCCTTGCACATTTCTTTATCACCTGCTATCTAACCTGTCATCAAATTTTGTAGATTCTAAATTTCTTAAATGCTCACTTGATTTGATATTTTCTCTCTGCTCTCAATTACTACATTCAAGGCTTCATCATCTTCTACCTAAGCTATTGCAGTCACCCATTCCCTTGTCCTTTATTCAGACTTCCTTCTCCAAAACATTCTCCACACTGACACCAAAACATGCAACCCTTCTCTTAAAATCCCACGGAGACATTTTATCACCTGAAGGAAAAGTTTAGACAGAGAATGGAAAGTTCTCTCTCTTGAGCTCGAGGCCCTAGACTACCTAGGCCTTCTCCAGAATGTGTTCAGTGGGTAAGTTATATGGAGAGAGTGTGTTCTATGGACCAGTAAATTGGGAGAAGTCACCTTAAACACTGTTTCTTTTCCCCAAGGACTGCCAAAGTTCCGCATTCAAGAGAAGTGATTAAATAAATCTAGAATTTTGTCCCCCTTTCCTTCTCTCCCTTGACTGTATTCCTACCTGAGTGACCTCACACAACTGCTCCTCCACTCCCTCCACCTCCTCTGCCTGTCTCCCTGGACAGTGAACCCCTGACCCCCACTCTATTCCTCTATGCACTACGCACTCCAGGAATTTACTCAAAGGCCTTTAAGAGAACTTCTTGACCTCCCACCCCAAATCCCCACAATGCCTTCCTTAACACCTCCAACAAGCTTTTCCATTTTATTTTTCCCCGTAGCATTAAAGTTCATGTTTAAAGTATTATACATTTGAAGTTGTTGTTTTGTTTATTGCCTATGTTTCACAATTAGCTCCTGAGGGCCAGAAGCAAATCCATGCAGCTCATTACTGTATCTCCAGTGTCTACAACAATGCCTGGCACATAAGAGGCATTTAAAATATGTTTGTTAAACAAAAGGATGAATGACAAATGAATGAATTGAAAAACAGTAAACCACACTTCCCCAAAATCCTTCTAGCATGGATTCCTTTCCCATTGGGAACTTCACAGAACTGTTTATGACTGGTTATGATACCCTAGCTGCTCACCTTGCCTGCTAAAGAGACCTTGACGCTGCTTGCATGGCCCCTTCTCTCTCCTTTGCCAGTTCTCAAGAACCATTAATGCAGACTGTGGAGTCTGGCCCTAACTTGCCTTCGTAGATATTTACATATAAAAAATGAAAAATATTTCATTATACCTTCCTTGGAATTTTTGATGAAATCTGCTTCACTTATTCAAAAAAACCATTCACTAAATGTTAGCTACATCCCTGGTGGTATGTTAGGTTGGTAGGACAAGAGGACTAATACGACCCAGGATCTGACCTCTGGGAAGTCAAATGTAGAATCAAATAGCTAAAGAATTTTAAGTAGCAGCAGAGAGATATGGCTGAGTATTTGTAGATAAGCAGACTGTTTCACAGTCTAAAAAAAGTCCAAAAAAAATGTTTTCCAAAGTGTTGGCCTTTGAGGTAAGCTTTAAAGGGTAAGTATAAACTTTAGTGAAAGTCAGGCTCATAAAGATCTTCCCAAACTGAAGGAAAGGCAGTGCAAAGGCACGGCACTATTTAGCAACTTGGTCCATTGGAAGAAGGGAGGAAAATCTTGGGAGAGGAGACCAGGGGCTACTGCGTCCAGTAAGAACTTGTAAAGCCTGTTACCAACCTTGCCGCAATGGTGGTTTATGGTCTGTTTGTTCACTCAGAGTTTGTCCTTCTCAAGAGGGATCCCAATTGGACAAGAACTCTAGGTAGGCATGAGTTTGGCTGGCCGGTACAGAAGGGGTGATCAAAATACATGGTTAATATTTAAATATTTTAAAACTTGTTACAGTAAAATTCACATTGCCATTAATCTCCCTCAAAATATTCCCTCTCATTTTGACTACATTTATCCCATCATTTTTGCTCATTGCAGAAGCAATTCCGGAAGTCTTATTTCATCAGTGTCTTTCTGGGTTGTAATCAAAAACACAGCGAGTGCGGCTGCTGAGTGCCATCCAATAGCAAGACCGCCTTATAAAAACATCACTATGCATCCTCATCCACCTTGTTTACCAGATCTGATTCCATGAAGCAGCTGGGTCTTCCCCAAAGCTAAAATGACCATGAAAAGTAAATGTTTTGAACTGATTTATGACATGGAACCAGATACAACAGCACAACTGAAGACACTCCCCAAAGAGCACTTCCAGAAGTGCTTCAGAAAGTACCAAGAATAATGGGGTGTGTTCAAAGCAAGGAAAAGTAATAGCCATGAGTCTCTTACTGTCACCTATTTTTTTAATTTAAAAATTCACCATATTTTTCAGTCACACTTTAGAAACAGATTCTCTCCTGTCCATCCAATCACATAAGCTTTGTGCTGCCATTCATGCAAATCCGGCCCCACATAGGACTGAGAAAAGGTGTCAGAAGTCTGACATGTTTACTGATGGGCACTCTAACAGTGCTGCTCTTGACGACTCCACAGATGAATTTACTCACATTGGTGGCAGTGATGCTAAGAATGTGAGCAGGTAATGAAGGTAAAAATGAAGTTCTGGCTTCAGTCTTACCACGGTAATCCTTCCAGAATCGCAGGTCTAATTACATCACTGTCCCCAAATCATGCATATTGCATACGTGAAGTACCTGCCATGTGCTAGGCAATCAGCCAACAACTGACCCAGTCCTAAGTCCTAACTCTCTTTGGATATTTCCCATGAATAGCCTTTCCTTTCTACATATCTGTGTGTAAGTCTGTCTGCTTCACCCAGTCATAAGGTTCTTGAAATCAGGAAGATTATTCCAGGCATTCTGTGTCTCTCAGATACTTTACACAATGCCTGACACACACTGGGTCTTTGACAAGTACTTACCAAAGTACTTGGAATTGAAAGTAATTGTCCAAGAACAAATGAAAGCAGCAGTAAGAGGGAAATTTATAGCAGTAAATACCCATATCAGGAAAACAAAGCAAGCACAAATAAACAACTTAACAGTGAACCTCAAACTTCTAGAAAAAGAAGAGCAGGCCAAGCTGAAAGCTCATATGAAGGAAGAAATTATAAAGCTCAGAGCAAAAATTAATACTTTAGAGACTGAGAAAAAAACAATACAAAGAATCAGTGAATCAAAGAGTTGGTTCTTTGAAAGATTAAATAAAATCGACAAATGCTTATCCAACCTTGTCAAAAAAAGGAAAGAAAAGACATCAATCCACACAATTAGGAATGAAAAGGGTGAAATCACAATGGACCCTGCAAAAATTCCAAACATCATCTATACCTACTTTGAAAATTTGTATTCTGATAAGATGGAAAATGCAGAAGAAATTGACAGATTCCTAAATACATACTAATTATCAAAACTGAATCAAGAGGGTATAAAAATCCTAAGCAAACCAGTATCAATCAATGAATTGAATACACAGTTTAAAAACCTACCAATAAAGTCCAGACCCTGATGGATTCACTGCTGAATTCTACAAGTAACTTAGAGAACACAACACCACTATTCTCAAATTCTTTAATAAAATTAAAAGGAAAGCAATATTCCTAACTTCATTTCTGGAAGCAAGTATTACCTTTATACCAAAACCAGAGAAAGACCCAGCTAAATAAGAGAATTACAGGCGAGTCTCCCTAATGAACACAGATGCAAAGGTCATCAGCAAGACACTAGAAAACAGAATGCAGCAAATCATCAAAAATATTATACACCATGACCAAGTAGGATTAATCCCAGGGATGCCAGAATGGTTCAACATATGTAAATAAATAAATTTCATATATCATATTAAAAGAGCCAAGTACAAAAATCATACAATCATCTCAATAGATGCAGAAAAAGCTTTTGACAAAGTCCAGCATCAATTCATGATAAAAACGCTATAGAAAATTAGAATAGGTGGTCTCTACCTCAATCTGACAAAAACCATCTAGAACAAACCAACAGCCAGCATTCTGAATGGACAAAAACTGAAAGTTTTCTTTCTAAAATCAGAAACAAGACAAGAATGTCCACTGTCTCCACTTTTATGCAACATAGTTGTGGAAACTTTAGCCACAGCAATTAGACAAGAGAGAGAAATAAAAGGAATAAGGGTAAGCAAGGAAGAAGTTCTCATTATTTGCAGATGGCATGATACTCTACATAGAAGATTCTAAAAACTCCATTAAAAAACTTCTAGATGACACCACCGCCAGCTGGAAGGAAAGGGCCCAGCAGAGCTGAGGGGACTCCGGTCCAGCCCCACTCGCTGCCTCTCCCACCCAGGGAACCAGGGAACGCACCATCACCACCGGCCGAAAGGAGAGGGCCCAGCCAGCAGAGGGACTCTGGTCCAGCCCCACACACTGCCTTGTCTGGCCAAGGAGCACACAACATCCAATCCCTGGGAGAGTATGAGATCCTTGCTCTAGAGGGTGGGGGGTCCACTGGGCTTGTAGCCACACTAGACTGGGCTTAGCAGGATTTGGGATTGCCGAGACCACACCAGGTGGCCTTCTATCCCTCAGAGGAGCTTTGCTACCAGAAGGGGAAACTGTGCAAATTGAGGAGGATTTAGGTCTACCTGAGAGGAGCCTTGGAAGCCTCTTTTAATCCAGGGGCTCCACTGCCCAAGGAGGGAGCTACTACTAGAGGAGTCCCAAGAGCCCAGGACATAAGAGTCAATTTACAACACGACAAGGGGAAACTCTGGAACAACACTTGAAACACAGGAATATAGGAAAATGACAAAACAAAAAACCAAAATGCAGTCTCAAAGACCAAAAAGAAGAAAGACCAAAATGCAATCTCAAACATCCAACCCATCCCAAGAAAGCCTAGGAGCCATGTACATAGAAGAAAATATATGTCATATATCTGAAATACCTGAAACAAAAGTAACCAAAATAAAGAAGCAACTCCGGGAAGCTTTAAAGGAATTCAAACTAGAAATAATCCCTCAGGTAAAAGAAGAAATAATAAAAGAAATGAAGGAGATGCTGAACATATCTAAAGAAGACACAGTTACAAAAATTGGAGGAACTAAACAAAAAGAATCTCTAGATGAACAATATAAGAAACAAACAGAATATATAAAACAGATGCAAAGTGATGTACAGGAAATCAAAAACTCCATTGAAAGTTGTAAAAACCACCTCAATGAATGCGAAGATAGGATTTCGGACCTTGAAGACAAGATTGCAGCCAGTGAACAGGAAAGGAAAGATCTTTTAAAAATAACAAGAAATCAAGAAATAACAATTCAACACCTGCAAGATGATGCAAAGAAAAACAACACAAGGTTAATAGGGATAAATGAAAAAGAAGGAGACAAAATAAACAATGACAAGAGGATATTTAGAGAAGTAATTGATGAAAACTTCCCAAATATGAAATTGGAAACTGATATCAGGATCAATGAAGCATATAGCACTCCAAATAGCCATAGCCAAAATAAAACTACACCCAGACATATAATAATCACCATTCCAGAAATCAAACAAAACAATAGAATATTAAAAGCTGTCAGAGAGAAAAAACAGATCACTTATAAAGGAAAACCTATCAGAATCACAGCAGACTTCTCAACACAAACAATAAAGGTAAGAAGAGCATGGAGTGAAGTATTTCAGACCCTAAAGGAAAATGATTTCCAACCTAGACTGATGTACCCTGCAAAACTGTCCTTCAAAATTGATGGAGAAATAAGATACTTCCATGACAAAGAACAACTGAAGAAATTCATGATCACCAAGCCAATCCTGCAAAGAATACTGAAAGACAGTTTAGATACACTTAGGAAAAAAGCACTTAACAAAGCAGACAACTAAATAGAACAGAAAGATAAAGATGCAACAGCAGAAATATAACATGTCAGCAATAAACCAATATATAACAGTTATAACCATTAACGTAAATGGTCTCAATGCACTAATTAAAAGAAATAGACTGGCAGAATGGATCAAGAAACAAAATCCAACCATATGCTGTCTACAAGAAACGCATCTAACCCAAAAGGATACTCACAGACTGAAAGTCAAAGGATGGAAAAAATTCTCCATGCAACAGGAACCCAAAAAAAAAAGTGGGGGTAGCTATTCTGTTTGCAGACAATGTGAACTTCAAGCCAATAATGATCAGAAGAGATAAAGCAGGTCACTACATACTGGTTACGGGAAAACTGCAAGAGGAAGAGATACCTATCTTAAATATATATGCACCAAATTTGAGAGCACCTAGTTAGATAAAACAAGTAATATCAGAAATGAAAAACCAAATTAGCAGTAATACAATTATAACAGGAGATTTTAACACACCATTGACACCAATGGACAGATCAACAAGACAGAAAATCAGCAAAGAAATAAAAGAACTGAATCACACCTGTGAACAAATGGAATTGATAGACATATACAGAGTATTCTGCCCAACAACAACAGAATACACATTCTTCTCAGCAGTACATGGGTCATTCTCTAAAATAGACCATATATTAACTCACAGAACATATTTAAACAAATGCAAAAGAGTTGAAATCATCCCCTGCATGTTATCAGATCATAGTGCTATGAAATTAGTAATTAATGATAAAAGACACTGCAAAAATCCCACAAACACATGGAAACTGAATAACACACTCTTGATTGATCAGTGGGTCACAGAGGAAATTAAAGAAGAAATTAAACAATATCTACAAACAAATGAAAATACAAATACAACTTACCAGAATCTGTACGATGCAATGAAAGTGTTCTCAGAGGGAAATTTATTACACTGAGTTCCCACATCAGGAAAACAGAACAAATACAAATAAATAACTTGATGCTACACCTCAAACAGCTAGAAAAAGAAGAGCAAGTCAAGCCCAAAGCCAAAAGAAGAGAGGAAATTATAAAAATCAGAGCAGAAATCAATGCAATAGAGACTTAGACAACAATCCAAAAAATCAATGAATCAAAGAGTTGGTTCTTTGAAAGAATAAATAAAATCGATAGGCCCCTAGCCAACCTTATTAAAAAAGGGGAAGAAAAAGCTCAAATTCATGCAATAAGGAATGAAAAAGGTGAAATCACTACAGACCCAATAGAAATACAGAAGATCATCAACACCTATATCAAAAACCTCTACTCTCAAAGGTTTGATAACACAGAAGAAATACACAGATTTCTAGAAACATATGAAGTACCAAAGCTAGGTCAAGAAGATGTAAAACTGCTGAATAACCCAATCTCTATTAATGAAATCGAAAATGTAATTAAGTCCTTACCTACAAAGAAGAGCCCAGGCCCAGACGAATTCACTGCAGAATTCTACAAGAAATACAAAGAACACCTAATGCCGACATTCCTCAAACTCTTCAATGAAATTGAAAGGGAAGCAATCCTTCCCAAGTCATTCCTGGAAGCAAATATTACTCTAGTACCAAAACCTGAGAAAGACCCAACTAAAAAGACAAGTACAGACCAATCTCCCTAATGAACACAGATGCAAAAATCCTCAATAAAATATTGGCAAATAGGATACAGCAAATCATCAAGAAGATTATACACCATGACCAAGTGGGATTCATCCCAGGTATGCAGGGATGGTTCAACATACGTAAATCAATAAATGTAATCCACCATATCAATAAAGCCAAAAGTAAGAATCACATGATCATTTCTATAGATGCAGAAAAAGCTTTTGATAAGGTACAACATTCATTTATAATAAGAACCTTGAAGAAAATTGGAATAGACGGTTTTTACCTCAACATAATAAAGGCCATCTATGACAAACCAACAGCCAG
The DNA here is from genome assembly GCF_034190915.1 of Cavia porcellus. Lineage (NCBI taxonomy): Eukaryota > Metazoa > Chordata > Mammalia > Rodentia > Caviidae > Cavia > Cavia porcellus. The sequence goes on along the minus strand of NW_026947512.1, from coordinate 8,357,010 downwards.
TATCATAATAAATGGCCAAAAATTGAAGGCCTTTACTTTAAAATCAGGCACAAGACAAGTCCCCTGTCACCACTCCTATTTAATATAGTACTGGAAATACTAGCCAGAGCAATTAGACAAGAAAGAGAAATAAAAGGCATAAAGATAGGAAAAGAAGAAGTAAAATTATCACTATTTGCAGATGATATGATTCTCTACATAGAAGACCCCCAAAACTCCATTGAAAGACTCCCAGATATAATAAATAAATTCAGCAATGTGGCTGGATACAAAATCAATACTCAAAAATCAATAGCATTCTTATACACTAACAACAAAACCACAGAGAGAGAAATAAGAGAAGCCACACCCTTTATACTAGCAACCAAAAAAATGAAATATCTAGGAATTACTCTCACAAAAGAAGTGAAAGACCTGTACAGGGAAAATTATAATACACTGAAAAATGAAACTGAAGATGATCTCAGAAAATGAAAAAACATCCCTTGCTCATGGATAGGAAGAATAAATATTGTGAAAATGGCCATTCTCCCAAAACTCTTATACAGAGTCAATGCAATCCCGATAAAAATACCATCAATATACCTCATAGATCTCGAGAAATCACTCCTAAAATTCATCTGGAGTGAGAAGAGACCCAGGATAGCAAAGACAGTTCTAAGCAGCAAAGGCAAGGCAGGAGGCATCACAATCCCTGACTTGAAGTTATACTACAAAACAACTGTAGTTAAATCAACATGGTACTGGAATCAAAACAGAGCAGAAGATCAGTGGAATAGATTAGAAAATACAACCACAACTACAAACACACTCAACCACCTTATCTTTGATAAAGGGGCCAAACATGTTCACTGGAAGAATGACAGTCTCTTTAATAAATGGTGTTGGAAAAACTGGCTCTCCATATGCCAAAAACTAAAACTAGACCCATGCCTGTCACCATATACTAAAATAAAATCTAAATGGATCAAAGATCTAAATATTAAAACAGAAACACTAAATCTATTGGAAGACAAATTGGGTAAAAACCTTGAAGACATAGGGGTAGGTAGAGAATTCATGAACAAGACTCAAACCGCACGAGAAACACTTCCCAGAGTCAATAACTGGGATCACATCTTATTAAAAAGTTTCTGCACATCGAAAGAAATCTCTAACATAGTGAAAAGAAAACCCACAAACTGGGAAAAAAATCCTAGTGAACTGCCCCTCAGACAAAGGACTTCTGTCTAAAACATATAAAGAATTTTAAAAAATCAGACCCCCAAAATTCAAAGACCCTATCCAAAAATGGGCATCTGAGATGAATAAACAATTTTCAGATGAAGAAATACAAATGGCAAATAAATATATGAAAAATGTTCATCTTCATTAGTCATTAGAGAAATGCAAATTAAAACCACACTGAGATTTCATCTCACTCCTGAAAGAATGGCCAAGATCAAGATAACCATCAACAATAAATGCTGGAGAGGCTGTGGGGAAAAAGGAACTCTCCTGCACTGTTGGTGGGAGTGTAGACTGGTGCAACCATTGTGGAGGTTAGTCTGGAGATTTCTCAGAAAGCTGGGACTAGAAGCCCCATTTGATGCAGCTATTCCACTTCTAGGCATATTCCCAGAAGAACTGAAAGCATCATACCACAGTGATATATGTACACCCATGTTTATAGCAGCACAATTTGTAATAGCCAGATCTTGGAAACAACCTAAGTGTCCATCAACTGAGGAATGGATAAAAAAGTTGTGGTATTTTTATACAATGGAGTACTACTCAGCTATAAAGAATGATCACATTGAGACCTTTATAAATAAATGGATGCAGTTGAGACCATACTCATAAGTGAAATAAATCAAACTCACATGTATAAATACCGAATAGTTTCCCTAGTGTAAGAAACAACAAGAATACATAAAAGTACACGGTAATCATGATTCCTAGTCACATTGGTTTGAAGCCATATAATGTTTTCACTCATTAATTGGAGTGGTTTTAATGGTTTTATTTTATTGTCTGTGATACTACAAATAACTATTTTGAAGAAAATAAGACAGCGTAATAGCTAGTGCTGATTTAATATCGTCCTGTTTTAAAGCCCCATCAAGTTGTTGTCCATCTGTTTCTATTGGTTATAACATGTTGTATCTTATTATATTTTAATATATGCAATAGCATAAGCAAAATTTTTATAGGCAGAGAGATAATATAGAAACTGGTGTTCGGTTCCTGTTAGCTGGTTCTAAATACCCTGCAATAATTTCATTCTCATGAATGGTTGCACACTGTCTTGATAAGTTTGATGCTATAGTATACAAAGTTAGACTCAAATATTTCAAGGAAAGAGTCACTATGGTAACTACTATTAATGTCAGGCAATCTGGTGGCGAAACACAATGATGCTTAAATTTTCAGTTCTGACCGGTGTTGTTCTATTGATATGTTCTTTTTTTATCTCAATATCCCCCCTTTTTTAAATTAATTTATTTCTTAGTATCTTTTAAGTAAGGGAAAACTAAATTAAAAATAGTGCAATATATTATAGTAACTTTTTTGTTTCCCTATTAACCTGATTTGAACCCCTGTATTGTTCTCCACATCCTGCTTTAACTGATTATATTATATTCTGTTTTGCTTAATAGTATCAAGTTTGAGGGTATAGGCAACCATTTGGAAGGCAACCAGATATTCTATGATGCCCGTTATCATTTGACTATTACCTTCTTTGGAAGTCCTGTAAGCTCTCCAATGTGGGTTTTACTGGTCTTCTGCACTGTTTTGTTCAATTGTTTTATACCAGCTGATGTAGGCAACTCTTTTTAAGATAACAAGAGGCATGATGGTAACCATTGTTGATCACCTAGTAATCTTTTTCTTTTTCTTTTTCTTTTTTTTTTTTTTTTGAATTATATACTATGTCCATCCTCCTGTTCTAACTGACTCTGTTTTGCTTTGTCACATTGGGTTTTTCTTTGGTCTGTCTTGTTTTGTTTTGTTTTGTTTTTTGGTTTTGGGGGGTTTTTTTATCTTTTTTCTTTTCCCCTTCAAAGAAAAAGTTGTAAGAACTGTGGGAGTAATGGAAACCAAAATGTGTGATTGTTAGCATAAAAAAGAAAGGAAAGAAAGTAATCTAAAGGATATAACTGCAAGTATATTTAAAAGTGTAGGATAGAGAACCATATTGCTGAGTTTTTGTTGGATCATTGAAAGGAACTGTCTGCAGTCTCACTGTATTAATGTCCACTTTGTATGCTTTAATTTTGTAATCTGGACAACTGTTTCTGAGATGACAATGTGTGATCTGTAAACTGGTGAATTCTTACTGTATATTTTTTTCTCTTGAAATTCTGTATTACTTCTAGTATTACTTCTAGCCTTTTACTGTTTTGCTTTGTTTAGTTTTGTTTTTCTCTTTAAATAAATAAAAAACTTCTAGATTTAATAAGCAAATTCAATAGTACAACTTGATACAAAGTCAGTACTCAAAAATCAATAGCCTTCCTGTACATAAATAACAAACTCACTGAGAGAGAAATTAGGGAAACAATACCTTTCACAATGGCTTCCAAAAAAATGAAATACCTAAGAACCAATCTAACAATGTTAAAGACCTCTACATTGAAAACTACAGTACTCTGAAAAAGGAGATTGAAGAGGATATTACAAAATGGAAAGACACCCTTGTTCTTGGGTAGGAAGAACCAATATAGTGAAAATGGCCATACTTCTATAACTGCTATACACATTTAACACATAAAATTTCCAATAACATATCTCACAGAATTAGAGAAAACAATCCTAAAATTCATTTGGAACCATAAGAGACCTAGAATAGCAAAGGAAATTCTGGGCAACAAAGGCAAGGCAAGAGGCGCTACAATCCCTGATTTGAAACTATACTATGAAACTGTTGTGATAAAAACAGTGTGGTATTGGCAAAAAAAAAAAATAGACCTGAAGTTCAATGGAACACATTAGAAGATGCAGAAACAACTCTAAACATACTAAGCCACGTTATCTTTCACAAAGGAGCCAAACATATTCACTGGAAGAAAGATAGCCTCTTTAATATATGGTGATGGAAAAACTGGTGTGCACATGCTAAAGATTAAAATTGGACCCATATCTTTCACCATGCACCAAACTCAATTTGAAATGGATCAAAGATCTAAATATTAAACAGAAACATTAACTCTGTTGGAAGACAGAATAGGCAAAAAACACTTGAAGACATTGGTGTAGGCAAAAACTTTATAAATAAAACCCCATTTACACAGAAACTATCACTAAGAATCAACAACTGGGATTTCCTATTATTAAAAAGGTTTTTCGCAGCAAGAGAAACCACCAACAGAGTGAAGTAACAATCCACAAAGTAGAAAAAATGCTTTCCATTTCTGCCTCAGACAAAGGGCTTTTATCTAGAACATATAAAGAACTCCAAAAAATCACACCTTCCAAATTTAAAGACCCAAACCAAAAATGGACATCTGAGATGAATACATACTTCTCAGATGAAGAAACACAAAGAGCAAATAAATATATGAAAAAATATTAAACAACATTTGTCATTCAAGAGATGCAAACTAAAACACTAAGAGTTCATCTACCACAAAAAGAATACTATTGTCACGAAATCAACCAGTAACAAATGCTGGAAGGGTTGTGGGGCAAAATGAAACGTTCTCTGGTATAGAGGTATACCTTCTCTGGTATAACCCTTAGATTGGTATAACCACTGTGGAAAGCAGCTTCAAAAGGAAAGAGAAACTGGCACGGGGGAATGGAAGAAAGAGGGAAGAGAAAAGCAAAACAAAACAAAACAATTGATACAGTAGTTATATTACTAATTCTCCTAGTTTATTGAAAAGAAAGGTTTGTGCTAATATAGTTTGGACAATTAAATGCTGATATCTTGTACTCTGAGTAACTCATTTAAAGATAATATGCAATGTATTAACCATTGTTACCCTCTTATTATCTTGTTTTGAAATTTTGTTTGATTTTTTTTCTCCTTAAAGAAATGTAATCACTCAAGAGAGATCAACCAGAGATAACCCACTAAAAGCCGACTTCACCAAAATCTTTCAGTTGTGTGTGTGAATCTCATACCAGAGCCGGACTGATTCTAAAACGGAGCGCTGAGTCCAGAGGAAACTGGGCTTCCCGGACTTCCATGAGAGGGCAGCGAGTTAGAACAGCAAGGCGTAACCTGATGTCTCATCCTGGTCTGCCATGGTAGGAAATGTCGCAGCCCAACAGACAGAAAGAAAACTGCAAAGAAAGCACTTAAGGATATAAACAACTTTTCTTTATTCCTCATCTGGGTCCTGAGGCCTGTGATTTGGCTCAAATTTTTCATTTGTGGTTGTTTCAGATAATAAAACTGTTCCTTTAAAATAATGGAGACTATATTGAAGCTAAAAATAAATATCAAAAGACCAAAGTCCCTGAGTGGGAACAATTATTGCAAAAGGACCAGCCAAGCCCAAAACAGCTGTTAAGAGATCCTGGAACAGGCAAAAGGAGCCTGGCCTCGTGGCTGATGGAGTCAGATGGGCAGGTTGACAAACTGAAATAGACAGTGTTAAAATACAGAAAACACACAGAGCAAGGGCATGTATACTCCACTATGAGCGTTGCTCTTATTTGGTCATTATTGACCACTAACTATTTGTAATACTGTTAGGACTCTTCATAAAATGGGTAGAAAATGAAAATTTAACATGTGAGAGGAAAAGACATCAAGGAAAAAGCAGAGAGCTAGTTTTGATTTTCCAAAAGGAATAACACTAGGGTCCAATTTCACTGCTAGATATAATAAGTCCCAGTAAGTAAGCAAATGAGAATGAAGCCAACTGATGTGGCTTTATGTCAACACTGTGCAAATCTGTTCCCTGATGCACCCAGTGAAAGAAAGTGACAAAAATCATCCCAAAAATTCCAAGTTCCAAAGATTGTGCAGCTGTTTCAGAGCTGCCTTTTCTTCCACAAGTGCTGGGCCCAGAAAATTCACAAAGACAACCTATGTAGTTACACTCTATGTAAAAACAGTTCTCTTAGAAGCATGGTCTCAATATACACACATTTTCCTCTTCCTGAATAAATATTTCAATATTTGTGTTGTTTAAGGGATGCATTCCAATCAGTATTTAATCAATTGTTTTTAAAGTGTATAATAACTTTTTTCAATATTCATTTATCTAATAAACATTTACTGAGCACCTGTTATGTACCAGACATTCTACTAGATGATTCCAGAAAAGTATCAGTTTCTATATTTAGATCTGGTGGCAGTGTTCACAGGAAATGGACATGGGAAATTAAACAAGGTAAGAGATACAGACACAGCAAGTTAGCACTGGTGCAGCCTGATCCAGCCAAGGGTGAGAATCAGAAAGGCTTTCTGGACAGAAGGGAAGATGGGGAGTAAAGCAAGAACCCCTCAGCCAGATGGATCTGCCAGCATCTGTAGAGAAAACAAGGAACTTCCTGTCATCTGCTTATCACCAACAAAAATCAGAAACTAATATTGGTCAACAGTTAGTTCTAGGGCAACTACTGAGCTAAATAGTTTGAATGGTAGGTCTTGTGGAGGGTTCATGGTTAATACATACAAAAGGATACCAACATATGGCAGCAATCAACATAAAGGTGCCCCCTCAATGCCAGTGTTTTCCTTGAAACCTGCGAATGTGTCATATTGGCACAATACAGTTATATGGCCAAGGGGGCTTTGCAGATGAAACTAAGGTGATAGATTTTAAGATAGGGCCCTGGATTGTCCTGGATCATCCATATGCACTCAGTGTAGTCACAAAGACCTCAGAAAGGGAAAAGGGAATAGAAGAGTCACTGCAGCAGCAGAGGCAAAGGAGATATTCCAAGCCCATCACACTCAAAGGACGCAGCTGGCACTGCTGACTGTGAAATGAAGAAAGGGAGCCACAAGCCAAGCAATGTAGATGGCCTCTAGAAGTTCAGAACAGCCCATAGCTTCCAGTTAGCAAGAGAATGAGGGCCTCAGTCCCACAACCACATGGAAGCCAAGTCTGCAAGAACCTGTGTGAGCCGGAAGGAGACACTCCCCTGGAGACCGCCAACTATGCAGCTTCAGTTCAGCCATATGAGACTCAGAGAAACTAGGCAAACCCATTCGGATCTATGGTTATATATGAACTCACACATCTGCGTTGTTTTAAACCACTAAATTTATGACATATTGCTATGGCAACAATAGAAAACTAATGCAATAACATTATCTGATTAAGTGATGCAATGAAAAATTAGCAGCAAAATATTACTACTGCACCTACTATGAGCCAAGAGTTTTTCAAATTTCCCTTTAACTCTTCCAATCAAGAACTGAAGCACAGAGGTATTTAAATAACTTAACCAAAGTCACAGCTAATGAACAGTAGAAACGGGCCTTGAGCCCAGGCTGCAAGGTGCCAGCTCTCCTGTTCTTGTCACTCTGCCCCCAGGTGCTTCTTCTTCCCATGGTTTTGTCCTGGATCTGGAGATCTTATTTGTGCATTATCTAATTGAACCCTGAAATAGCCTCCGTGGAGACAGGGCAGGAATCCTTCACACATTTGACAAACGGTACACCCACTATTGGCATAAATTATGATCCAGGATGAGAACACAAACTTTCCAACTTCCCACTCCACCCTCTGCTCAACCTGAGCATTCAGGGAACTACGCAACCCACACACGAACTGGCAACAGTCAAGCGTGCCTCTCGCCTGCAGCCTGCGTTCACACAGGTGCAGCATGGGCTGCTCTTACAGAAGAAAATCCTAATGAGCCCTGGGTGGGAAGTCAATACTTTAAGTAAAACTGAGCGCTGTAGCTATCCTGCTAGAACTGTGTAAGCATTCTTTGCTCCATGTAGATTGATGATTATCAATAAATGCTGTAATTTGACTTTGGTGAGTCAATCAAGACTTCAGTGTTCTATAGGACTGTGCTAGGGATCAGCCATGACATTTTAAATGCCTCCTTTTTACTCAGTTATTTAATGGTCATTTTTCATGTTTGTGCCTAGAGCTTCTTGAAAACATAAAATCTCATCTATGAGAAGCCTCCCAAAAAATCTGCTTTATCTGTAGCACCATCCATTTACCAAAAGGTCTTTCTGTAATGCCTCCGTGGGTCAGGCAGGGTGCTAGGCAATGGCAGTGAGGCCCTAAAAAAGACCAGACAGGTTTTTGCTTTTCATGGGAGTTACACTTTCCTGAAAAAAAAAATAATAATAATAATAAGTGAGTCAGCAGATGAATGAGGTAATTGTATTTGAAAGATACAACCAAGGCAATAAAGGGAACCTAGATTCACAGAAGGGTGCCATGAATCACTCCATGTTGGGGCAGAAGTTCAGCTCATGAGGATTAGGAGGCTTAGAGCAATCACATTTCTACACTGCCCACCTAAGGGAGCTTCCCTACATGGTAATCCACGTGAATTGGAGCCTGTAAGGTCCAGTCTTAGTCAGTGGACAGATCCTCAGTAGACAAAAGCCAAGATTGCCGGGAGGTGCAAACAGAAGATATAATTTAGTCCCTATAAGATATACCTGCTCTACTTTTCTGTCCCTTACTTTATAAATTTGGGCTGCTTACTTAACCTGTCTATGCTTCAATTTCTTCCCAGGATTGTATTAACACGTAAATTACTGGAATGTTCAGCACATAGTTAGTTTTCAACAAATACAGAAGTTTCTGGAACATAGTTATACTAACTTTCCTAAGTATGTATCTGCCCTGAAACATGAACCATGCCCAGACTAGGTCTACAGTGTACAGACACATTCTCATCACGTCACTGCCCATAAAATGATATACCCTACAAAACGATGGGCTGAACCAAGTCTCCCAAAAATTATAAACCGAAATCCTAAAAATTACACACTGAAATCCAAGAATGTGATCTAACTGGGAAATAAGGACATTGCAGACATAACTAAGATGAGATCACACTTGAGTAGGACAGGCCCATATCCACTGTGACTCACATCTCTATAAAAAGAGAGTTACTAGATCACAGACACTGGCATACATAGAGGGAAGATGATGTGAAAAGATACCATCCACAACCTAGGAGAGGATCCTAAAACAGATCCTTCCTCAGAATTACCAGTCCTGCCTGAAACTTAAATTTGGACTTCTCTCCAAAATTGTGAAAGCACAAGCTTCTTTTGTCAAGCCATCATTTCTGTGGCACTTTGTTTCATCAGCACTAACCAATGAACATATCTGTCTATGTTGTTTAACTCCAAGGCCCCGGTATGTAGCAGGGTACCCGACACACAGTCAATGCTTAACCCACACATGCTGAACGAGTGAATTAGTATGTGGTGTTATGGTTCGCATTCCCAACAAGATGTGCCAGACTGAAGGAATTTGATGCCTCAATCAGGGGATTCAATCACATAAGAGAGTGGCAGAAGCTGCTACTATGGAAGAGACTGTTTCTAGTGAATACCCAGAAAAGTGCTTCACTGTGGTGGAGAGGAAGCCCTTGGAGCCCCAACTGGCAGGGAGCAGAATGCTCTTTAGACGCCTGTTTCGCTGGTGCCCCAACATGTGAGTTCTGTGCCTAGCACAGCCCCTCAGCTCACTGGGTGGAATCAGGCATCAGTCCCTGGTGAGGCTGCTGGCAAGAATAAGCATTGTCCCTAGCAAATGGATCTGAGGAGACAAGATGCACAGAGAGTCACAGAACAAGGCAGAGCACAAGCCTAGGCCCACACCTGGGAGGCTAAGTGGAGCATGGACTCAGGAGCTCAGATGCAGCAGGTTCTAAGGGGGAGATCTAGGCAAAGATGTGGGAGTTCAGGGCCAGTCTCACCTGGGGTGGGGGTGCAATATCCTGAGCCCACAATTAGAAGAGGAATCTGAGCCTCTCCCTGAAAGAAGACAAGAGAAGGGCTCAGCCAAACCATCCACCAGAGAGCTTTGGGGTCAGCAGAGGCAGAGGATGAGAAAGGAATCTTCAGGGCAGGACAGGAGTAGGAAGAGTTAAGGTCATAATTGTATAGCAAAAAAAAAAGGAAAAGAGGATTTTTGTAATTGAACTATTCTAATCGACTGCTGACTCTACATTGTTCAGATTCACCAGGTAATTGCTCAGTTCTCCGTTTCATTTCATCTGTGTAGCCAGCTAAAGCAGTCCTTGGAGGGGGTAGGTTGGGCTTTAGAACTGATTAGGGGAAATCACTCCTTGCAGGCCTTAGGTTATTCTTGTTAAAAATGATGCCAGGAAAATCATAATTAAAATGAGAACATGGTGAATAACAAGAGCCCCTTTCCTTGAATGTGAAATAAATTTTAACAGCTACCTTAGCTGAAGAACCCAACACATTCGACCTTCCAATAAGGGTAAGCAGAGTTTTCTATCAGAGCGAAATAGAAACTATAAATCAAATGTTTCATATCTAAAATCCAAGCCAGCTCCAGTGAGTAAAATTCTACTCTCCTACAGTCCTGTGCTTTTTCGCTGGCTGGCTATCATACTTCCTGACTCCAGAACTATATGAATCCTATTTCTTCATCTTAAATCTCTGAAACTACCATCAAGAGCTATAGTCTTGACTACTGTGACATACTCTCCAAGATAGAGAAGCTGGTCAATAACAAATAAGCCTGTGTGCAAGATTGTATCAAGTGCACATGGTTGAGAGGCGGGATTGTAGAGAGAAGAGGGAAACAAGACAGGAAGCTGCTTCGGGGAGAGCTGTGGAAAGTTCCTGAAGGGGAGGCAGGCTAAGAGAGCAGAGGAGCATTTACTCAGATGCCTTTTGGAGGGGAGCTAAGGCAGGTAATCTCATTCTCTTGATTCAAGTACAGTAACAGTGTGCCTTCCTGAGCCTAGATTCCTGCCCAAACTCCGAATGGGGCCCAGTGACATCCTTCGCCCAAGGGAGAGCTTAGATCTCCAAAGAAATGTGCCGCTCCTAGAAAGCCCAGGTAGATTTTTCTGGGATGCTGTTTGCTAACTGGAAATGCACTCAGAGCTGTTTGGCTGACTGAACCTTCTTCCTGGTGAAAAATATAAGAGAATCCTCCCTCAACGGTTTGGTTGAGAGCAAAATAAAATATACCCTCATGGTCACAGTCACACTCCACAAACTCTCCAGAGACTCTTTGATCATCTTAATGGTCTCACCAAAGATCGGCAGGGAGCCCTGAGTGCAGTGCAGCAGGAGCAGGTCTCCGGAGAACAGGGCTGCCCCTGCAATCAGCAGAGAGGGCTTTGCCGACCCAACCCTGCACCTTCCATGAGGTGAGGCTGAGGGCTTCCGGCTCCCACCGTGTTCTCTCCCTGCTAAGTCTCAGACGACGTGACATTTCAAAATTATAGAACTTTAATACTTGAAAGTGCAGTGGCTGTTTCAATTATTAAAGCCCACTCCTTCCTCTGCAGCCTCCGTTTGCAGACACCCCACTGCCCTTGTACTCAGACATCTTCAGTGTAAGCTCAGAGAGGTCTTGGAAAAAATGAGCCTGGATATCTAAAAGGAGAAAGTAGGAGTTTCTACACTCATTCAGGTGACACCAGCTGTTGACCTCAGCCAGCTATGTACTGAGGCTGCCGGCAGATGTCACAGCCTTCCCATCCACAAATGCCCTGGTCCATCCAGGGTTTCTTAGTTCCTGTTTCTAGTAAAATCACCTGGGAAATCTTTTAAAAGTACCAATGCCCAGGCCCTAGCCCAGAAACGCTGGCTTGATTGGTCTGGGGTGAGTTCCAGCCCGGCAGCTGTGTGTTCCAAAAGCTCCCCAGGTGATTCTAACATGCGGCCAGGGTGGAAGCTCGGGTCAAGGGTGGTACTCCAAAGTCTCCTCATTCTCCACAAGAAACGGCAATTGCCTGGAGTCAATACCTGGCACAGGAAGTCTCCTTTATTACTTTCTTGATTATGCTGTTGGAGGGTAAATTTAAACCCAGAATCTAAAGGTCATTAGAAGTTACCTTCAATGTACCAGCTAGGTTGTGCATTTGTTTTTGCTTTTCCTCTGCTCCTTCAGATTTGGAAGCCTGGTTGTGCATTCTTTCTCTTTCTCTCTCTCTCTCTCTCTCTCTCTCTCTCTCTCTCTCTCTCTCTCTCTCTCTCCCCTCTCTTTCTCTGTCTCTCTCCTCTCTCTGTCTCTGTCTCTCTGTCTCTGTCTCTATCTCTCTTTTGCTCTCGTTCTCCCCCTCTCCTTTCATATATATGTGATGTATAATATAAAACATTTACATACAACACATACAGAGACATGTTTATTGCAAATGCTACAGTTCTTATGCATCAGTAGCTAATCTCCAACCTAGTTAGTGCAAAGGTTCAGTGTGATGAGAATAAAAGGGAAAAAACACTGGCGCAGAGGCTGAACACACCTCATGCCCTCCTCTTTCAAGACTTTTCATCTCCTGATCAAGTTTCTATTATATTAGCCTAAGGATCTAACTCCTGATAAATATTCAAGAAGCCCAAATAAAAGATCTTCTCTACTCCCTCTGCTCTGCCCTTTCAAGTGTTTAATTTTCACCAAGCTGTCAGGAAAAACACAATTATGAAACTTCCCAGCCAGATTTCATAATTCTTATGTTTGCCTGGAACCTTAAAGAAGAAAATTCAGTTCTTGCAAACGTCCCCATACTGGAGTCTTAAAGGCCAAAGGCTTGGAACACTAGAGCAGCTCTAACGATCCAGTCCTCTCCCTGCCTCTGTGTCCGTGCCCTGCCCCTACCTCTTTTCACCATCATTCCCTATTTCAGTGATACCTGTCTATGTTCCCCCACGAGACTGTAGCTGATCTACAGCATGTGATGCATCTCTTCTGTATCCCCATCCTCCAACAGAGATTGTACCTAGTCATAGTCATGTGTGGTTGTCTTAGTTACTTTATGCTCGTCGCTGAGACAAAATACCTGATGCCCAAGTTGGGAAAGGAAAGGTTTATTTCTTACAGTTTTTGGAGGTTTCAGTCCACACTCAGTTGGCTCCAAGGCAGGCGGGCATGGCTGGACCGCAGTTCATGGCAGCCGTCGACAGCAAGCTCAGACCAGCAAAGAGAAAAACACACCTTCTTCCTGCCATTACATCACATCCTGGCTCCACCCCTATGTGGGTGGAGCACTGACACTATCAAGCACTAGACAATGAACCATCACAAATATACAATGCAAGCTCCTGAGGCCTGGGGGGCACACACATAAACCATGACAGTGGTGAACACTTCTGGCGGCTTTCCACTCCCGTCACCAATCTTCACTCAGTCTGGAGCTGAGGACTATTATCCCTCATACAGACGAAGAAGCTGGGGTAGAGTCTGAACAACTGGCTCACTATCTTAGTCACTTTCCTTGGCACCAGAACAAAACACCCAACACTCACAACCTAAAGGAGGAGAGTTTGATTAGGGCTCACGATTTCAACCCGCGGTCAGCTGGTTCCAAGGCAGAAACTGCACAGTGGAAGGGCCTCGGCAGAAGAAAGCTGCTCCTGTCATGGCAGCCATAAGGCAGAGAGGGAAAGGAGCATCCAAGGAAGGATGCAGCCTTCTAGTATCACACTCTCCGTGACCTGCCCCTTCCAGTGAGACCCCACCTGGTAACTGAATTCAGCTGCAGCACCCGTATATTCTACCTTCCAAAAGTCCCACCTCTAAATATGTAAGGCCTTTGGGGGACATTGCAGACCTATACTATCTATAATATACATGTTTTACACAAGATCCATTAGACAGAATCCAGATAATTACAGATCTACTATCTTAACAACCACTATATGATGTTAGGGCTTAAACAAACACAGCTGTTTCCATGGTTTTGAGTCAGTAGAAGGCAGCTGTACTACTTACTAGCTATGTGACCTTAAGAAAATCACCAAGCCTCTCTAAATCTCAGTTGCCTCCTCTGGAAAATGAGACTAACAGCAACACTGAGCTCCAGGGCTTAGTGTGACGATTAAATTAGTTAGAGAGAGAAAGTGCTCAGCTCAGTGCCCAGCATTGAGGAAATGCTTGATAAAAGTTAAATATGACTGCTGCTCCTGCTGCCATTTAAGATTCTGTCATTAGGAGCACATCAAGTTACCCTCCCGTCTGAGTAGCCATTGCTTCCCTCTATAAGGGCAAAGACAGCAGCTACTAACTTTTCTAAATAAGTTTATTGAGATATAATTCATACATCATACCATGCACCTACTTAAAGTGTCCAGTTCAATCATTTTCAATGTATTCAACCATCACTACAATCAAGTTTAGAGCCAATTTGGAATCTAGAAACTAGTTCAGAACCAAACATGGAATCAATTCTGGGAAATTTTTCATCACCCAAAAAGGAAACCTGGATCTTTAGCTGTTATTCCCTATTTGCCCTAAACCCTCTCTTCCCCTGGCTCTTGGCAGCCACAAACTTGTATTCTATGTATTGTGAACATTTCATATAATAGAATCCAGTAATATGTTGTCTTTGGACTAACTTCTTTTACTTGGCATAATGTTTTCAAAGTTCATCTCAGCTTAGCATCCATGGATACTTTACTTCTTTTTACTACCGGATATTGTTTCATTGCATTAGACTTCATTTTATTCACTCATTCATTAATTGATGACTTTTGGGGTTATTAGGACTAATCCTGCTATGAGCATCTATGTACAAGAGTTTGTGTAGACATATGTTTTTAATTTTCTCGGGTACATAACATAACAGTAGAATTTCTGGGTTATATGGTAACTCTGTGTTTAAACTTTCAAGAACTGCCAACTTGCATTCTAAGGAAATAGCCATGAATTATACACACTTCTGAGTGACCTGGAATAAGTCACTAAGCTTCAGTAAGCTACAATTTCCTCATTTGCAAACTGAGGATATTATGTCCCAAAGGAGACAGTGTACATATACTAGTGTATCTACTGCCTGAACTGGAGGTGCTTAAGCAACGGGGACTCTGTTGCCCCTACAGTTGGTTCTCTGTCCCTTCAGGCTTCCCCAGTTGGACTAGAAGGGAAGGACTGTACCACCAAAGATATAAGTGGAGCCCTACGGTGGTGCTGGGTAGAAAAAATCAAAATGCAAAATCATACTACCGCCCGGAGTTGTGTCACCAGTCTCTAAAGCTAAGAAAAATATAAAATAAACTATTCTCAAGTATGTATATATTCTCTTTGCTACTACAAAATGGACTTTATCCCAGAAACCATGACAAGTAGAGAAAAAATCAATAATCTATGTTTTATATGCTAATGTAATTTGGTGGAAAATGTACTCCGATTGGGCTCCATTACAATGCTGTCCTGACTGCCAGAGTTTCTTACAGACCCCATCTCCTATAGGGCCCACAAAAACAAAACTCAGCAAAACCATTGTCCTCCTGAGCCTCAAAAAAATGTAAGCCTGTCCTATCATGCCAGAGCCCTCATTAGCATTTCTGTTTCTGGCAGAAAGGACTGACACTCCATCAGTCCCAAATAAACAACAGCACAGCTCTGCAAAAAGCAAGTGTTGAGTACTTAGGGGAGTTGTTATTTAGGGTAAAAAACATCCCTTAGGCAGATACACTTCACCACAGAAGTTAGTTTCAGAGTTACTTTGCAAAACCTGGAGGAAGAAAAAAAAAAGTCAAGAAAAGTTACGCATACAATATTGACAGCGTAAGGAATATTTTTGCTTTGGGGACAATAGGCAGGACATTTAGAGAGACCTCTTCTAGCACTGGGAAAAATAGAAGAATTTCTATCTGTAGCTGCAAACACAGTAATAAGACCAGCTGGAAGGCTAAATGCAAGTAAGGTACCCTGTAACTATCAGCTCCAGTTCATGGCGGGAGGATGGGGGTGTCACAGACGGAAGTGAAGCATTGTCCCAGGCCTTCTTGTAATGGGTGCCAGCTTCTGCCTCCCTCTGCAGTAATGCTAATTAAGGGGTAAGAAAAACTAATCTACTTTTTTTCCTGGAAACATTAATCAAACCTTTCAACAATGCACAAGAGAGAACAAGAGGGAAAGAGAAAAGAAAACAGAGGAAGGGCGGAAGGGAGGCAGGAAGGGCAGGAGAGGAGGAGGAGAAAGAGGAAGGATGAATTTTAACCAGGGGTTTCCATAAAAGATTTAAGGAAAATATGTAGAGAATTTGCTTACTGTTGGCTATGGGAAGGTTAAAAGGAAACACGATGACTAACTAAAAGTCACTTGAGACATTCTTTGTTTGGGAGGGGAAGCATGTTAAATGAGTATCACAGCTACCCATTGTGAAGTATCCAACTGTTACTAAGTAAAAATATCTACATTCCCTGGCCACTCCCAGAGGTGATACTGCTATTTCTGAGGCCAAATGTGATCTAATCAAGTGTGTCACACAGTCCTTCAGTTACTAAAGTACTACCATTACCTCATAGGTGTCGGGGTCCTGGGAAGTCTGAACCCCAGAAAACACTACAGGGGGTACAGGAGGCAGGAGATAAGGTATCTGACATTAGAACAGAGAGTGCATAAATGGTCTTATTGAATGAAAACTAGGGTAGGAAAGGGGATGAATTGAGGGCCAGGGTATCACAATCCTCTGGATTTAGGATTGTTTCTAAATCTAAAATGCTCTCTCTAGCTGCGAAGGCCTTGTTAGGCTGGTCCCTTCCCCAGACCAAACTGCTCTACACAAAGGCCAAATTAACCAGATCCAAGGTCTTTTTGTGCAATTGCATGAATTTATACAGTTTCTATAATTGCCTCCTCATGAAATTGTATCTTCATGTCCCCTGCCAGAATATAAGTCCCCAGAAGGCAAGGAAAAGGCATGTTCTGTTCCTGAGATATACTCGAGCCAAATGCAGGGCAAATACACAGACTCCGTACTGTGCTGACCTGGATTGAGGTCTCTAGGTGGGTAAGCAAAATGGAACTTCTCCACCCAAGAATGGGGTGTACCAGCCGAGGCTAGGTCAAGTATGTGGGGGACACGGGAGGTTCCTGGGAAAAAACATCTCAAGGACAAGATCGGGCTCCTCACCAATCAATCCTTATCAGAGCTTCCTTTTTCCAGAATCAATGGCTTCATCTTATTCTTAGAGCAAAGTAACTTTTTTGGTCACTACTGTTAAAAGTCTAAGCCCTTTACAGTGATAAAATATTAGGACATACATCCTAAATACAGACCAATAAAAGAACAGAAACAGCCCTGAATTCAAATCCTGGCTTTGTTATCAGCTAGCAAAGAAGTGAATCACTTCATCTCTCTGCACCTCAATTTTCTCATCTGCAAAATTGCAATGATAATAACAGCTGCCACTGTGGCATTATGCTGATTAGATTAAGGAATGCAAGGCATATATCTGGCACTCCACCAAGTGATATTTTTTAGTGATAGATGTGTGTATGTGACAGTGTTTCAGCAACATTTAGAATTATGGTTCTCAAATATTTACTAAATTTGCTCCTGTTATGTCAAGTAATATAAAGACAAGCTATATATCATGCCCTCAGGGAAATCATAGTGTATTGAATTAAAGAGACCCAGGACTGACTGTAGCACAGAGAGGTTAAGACACTTGCCAGAGCCTGCAGGTGGCAGAACTGGGACAAAAATACAGAACTGGTTATTTCCAGATACTCCTTTTTCTCATGGTTCACACTTTCAGTAGAGGGGAAATAGGCATCTCTTTATCTGCTGCACCCCTTCTAGGAAAAGTAAGGGGAAAACCATTACTACAGTCATCGGAAGGTAAATAGGGTTTTCCTGCTGTGGTTGTATTAAGGGTTACTACAGAAGGAAAAAAGAGGCAAAAATAAGTTTGAATGAGTTTTATTTACCAAATTGTCTCATGGATCACCCAGAGCAAAAAACCTCAACTGACAAGTTGCTGATCTTAAACAAGAGAAGGAAATTTAGATGGACTTTCTTTTTCCCTCCAAATCTCAATGACTTATCTTTCCAAAAGAGCAGCCTAATGTGAAAACTTGTTTATTCAAGGCCAGGAAAAATTTATATGGAGGAGAAACAGAATCATATTTTAACAATCCATCTGTGGTGGATTCATAACTGGTAGTCAACTTGTAATACCAGCTGAAATCACCGTGGTGCTGAATCTGAATGGTGCATCTGAGGATTGTTGGCCTGAAGAGCAAGAGTTTAGCGTTGTTGGTTCTCTGTGGTGGTGTTGGTTCTCCTGTTGCCAGTGGTTCTCCTGGAAGAACTAGTTGAGCTTCTTTCCTGATATGAATTTGGCTGTTCTCATTGTCAGAGAGCTCAGGACCTTGTTGTCTCTGAGAATGGCTACAGTGCACGTTGGGGGAGCTCTGGCCCTTACTTTGAGTATTGCTTCCTGGCTCCAAAGGGGAAGATGTGTGCTGTTCAATCTACTGAAGAAGCTTGTCACACCGGCTTCCTGATATGAACTTGGCTGTTATCAGAGGAGCTCGGGACCTCCCTGTCACTGAGGATAGCTGTGGTACTTTTCAGGGGAGCCCTGGTCCTTGAGTGTTGCTTCTTGGCTCCAGTGCAGATTACTCAGCCTGCTGGCACAGACTTTCTAGCTTCCACCACTAACCTTTGGGCCTTACCAGTACAGACTTGCATGAGACATTGTCCTGGGCTCTAGATCTTCAGCTAGACTCATATAAGATGTTGCCATGGGATCCAGGCCCTCAGCTGAATTCTATAGGGTCTTTAGTGTGTGGACAGATTTTCTGTACTTTTTGTGTTTGACTTTTTGGATGATTATTATAAAATAATTCTGTAAATTATGTGTCCTGTATGTAATTGTTTTTGCTGCAATCCCTGACTATCTTCTGCCCACTCAAAAGCTAGACAGTCCTCTGGGTGGAGTGAGGGTTATTCAGACGTAGCTTTGAGGGCAACAGTTATTCTGCATTAAGAAGCCAGAACTGTTGAAAGGAACTTTAAGGAAAGGTTCCAGCCTAAAGTCCCCTTGATAAATACATACTAAATGTCTATTTGGACTCAAGGGCTGACTGACAGATGTTCAACATGTGTTCCTTCACTAAACATTACAACCTAACTCTAAGGGCTGCTTTTGGTTTTTTAAATGAGTGGCCCCAGGAGGTCAAATGATTTTCTGGAGGTGTAACGAACACTTATAAAGGCAATCATGAAAATATGTCTATATGTGTGTTTTTTAGGGGAGAAATGCCTGAACACAGAACTTGGCAGAAACAAGAAAGGAGATCATATTTTCCACACAGAGAATGTGAAGGAATGGCGAAGGTAGTGGAGTATTCCTAGGAAACAAAGCTAGAAAGTTAGGTGTCTGGGGAACTGTATAAGGTCCAGCCAAAGGAGGCCCCCGGGAAGATGGAAGAACCAAAGCTGTGTCCAGCTTACATCAGAATTTTACCAAAGGCGAAGTTCAGGTGAGGTAAAGACTGACCAGGAACAGATTGCTCAGGTTTAGCCCCACCTCTGTCACATGCTAGCTCTTTGACCCCCCTAAACGAGTCACCAAATTTCCCTAGGTTTTCCATTTTCTCACCTACAAAAGGACAATATATAACTTACAGAAAGAAAAAACAAGGCAATACCATTGAACATGACTCAGAAATGGCACAGGGTCCCCAGAAGTCTGGTCTGTGAGAAGGCATCCCCGCACCCCATCTCATTGTTGCCAGATCTATCTCCACTCTGTCTGAGGGCCCGTCCTGCACAGGAGAGGTGATTCACTATCAGGCTTTGTTTGCATCTCTGTGTTTTAGGATTCTCTCACAGTTGGACTTGACCAAGTTCTTTCCTTTCCTTGACAACAGAGATGCTGAGTGGAGAAACAACCAAGCACACACACTGTAGAAGTAATTGTCAGGTGACCCTGTTCCAGCCCTGGCTCTGTGACGTCACTGTCATCTTTTGATTGAGTGTCCTTATCCTTAAATGAGGGGGTCACAACCAGTGATCTGTGAGGTCCCTTCCAGCTCCAAATATCTACGATCTCTTGGAAGATTCCCTCCTGAGGTTAAGGCACAGCTCAGTATTTTGGAACTTTTTATTACCCAATTGCAGCATTTATCCAACGTTTTTGGTCAGGTGCATGCTTCTATTCCAGGCATTCTCAGCCAATTCTGCAAATCAGACTTCCTTGGAAGACTCAAATGTTTTAACAATGTTCAAACATATGACATCAAGCATACCATTTCCCTTCATCTACCAACTTTATACTACAAACTTTGTACTTTTATCAAAAAAAGAGAGAGAAGAACTGAGTCCATCTGGCACGAATTTGCTTTGAATAAAAGCCCATCTGCTTATTATTTCTAATTTCATTGTCTTCTAGAATGTTTACAGAAGTTTCGTTCAATATTTATTGCACTGTGTTTCTAATTACTGCTCCAGACCATCCACACAGACTTCACGAGGTACCAAGCTAGGATGTGGGTGTCTTTCTTCTTTTCATCTCCACAAGCCTTTCCTCTGGAGGCACACTGTGGCCCTCGGCCATCATTACAGAGCCTTGTATAACGCTGCAGAGGCAGATTCTGACAATCATTTCCTTTGTCAGGAGTCTCCCAGGAGGTTTGTAAAGCTGCCTCTGATGAATTTTTGCCTATCTCGACACCATTATTGTCACAGGCAGGATAGAGGTAATTACCTGATTTATTATCCTGAGGCCAGCCTTATCCTGGGGTCCAAAGATCACTAAAAACAGAAGGTTCACCCCTGTCTTCTGGAGTCCTGAAAAGATGGGACATTTCCCACATGATGGTGTCCCTGGAAGGCAAGGAATGGGATAGGCTCTGCAGGGAACACATTTCCAACTTAACTCTTTTAAAATACCCTCCAAAATCCAAGAGGCTAAAACTGTTTAGACATTAAACTCTTGATCCCCAAATGAGCCCCCATTTCTGATCTCTCCAGGTACCCATCATCAAACAAGTCCTGTTGCTCCTTCTTGCAAGCATCTTCATGTTTTCCCATCTGCCCCTCCTTTCCATTCCCATTCCATTGTCTAGTCTCAGGCCCATGCTACAGTGTTCTATTCCTGTAGTACACCTGATCTTCTGGTCTCTTCCCCCACCCCACCCACTATGCACATGACTCCAGAACAAGATACCTAGAATGCATCTGGATGTCATCGCTCTTCAACACAACATGCTCTAGGAGTTCCCTTGGCCTGCAGAAGCACCCTTCAGCCCCACAGGTGGCTGTGCAACCCACTTCTATGGCCTGAATTCTCCTTCCAGACAGACAATGGGTCCTCTGGACTCTGTACTTTTTCCAGGCATGCAAAAAGGATTAAAAAGGAAATAAAAATTTAAGGTAAAGTCTCATGGCAGACACCTAGGACTTACTTTTTACAGGAAGTTTTACAGTCTACTTGATTCTGATACTCTCCCCCCAGATCCTGGAAAAATATTTCTGCTGCATAATATCCCAGGTAAGTTCCCTACTCTGCCCCAGTGATTCAAAAAGAAGCCCTATTAGAGAGAGAGAGAAAAAAAAGAAACAGCCAACATTACATAAGGGAGTCAGTGAGTATGGGTTAGAAAGTTAAGCTTTGGAATCAAGTACAGCTAGACATGAATCCCATCTCAGAGACTGACTAACACTGTAACTTGAGCATGTTATGTAACATTTCTAAGATTGCTCTTTTATCCATTAAACAGAATGAATGCCCACCTTGCAGAATTGGTGTGAAAATTAAAGTAAACATACATGGAGTTCCAGCAGAGAGAGATCCTGGCATTTAGCCTCTTGGTTATGGCTGCAGTTCTTCACCAATCTCCAGTCCTAAATAGCTTCCACTCCAACCCCAGAATTCCTCCTAAACTGGTCCACTCTCTGCTGATTACTAACAGTGTCACTCTGCAAGCCTTTTGCAGTCCTTTTCTGAATTATTTCTGGGACTGGAGGGTGCTGAAGGAAGTGGCCTGAGGTCAGTTCAGTGGTCACAGCTCTTTGCATATCAAAGATCTACACTTGTTCCCCATTGAGATTCCCCCTGGTTGTAGCTCAACTGCCCCAGCACATGGAGTCACATGGGAGGAGGTGTTATTGCCTCCTTCAAAGGAAAATATTTCCTTGTCTTTCCTAGTGACCATTTGCAGTTATAGGCTCCCAGACAGTGGAAGAACTGACTCTGGACAATAACAGCACATAACAGGCAGGAGAGAATAATAATCAAGGTGGGTTAGCCTTAACCTGGGCTCTGGAGTCAGACTGCCTGTAATTGCTTCAGCCATTTAGCTTAGCAATTTTGCCCATGTTGTTTCTCTGTGCTTTGTATTTTCATCTATAAAACAAAAATGATAAAATTACTTCTTGGGGTTGTTATGAAAATTAAATGTTAATGCACATGTCACAGTTATTTTCTCTCGTTGTTGAGACAAAATACCTGATGCCCAAAATTAGGGAAGGGAAGGTTTATTTCATACAATTTTGGAGGTTTCAGTCCATATTCAGTTGGCTCCAAGCAGGGTGGCATGGCGGAGTCACCATTCATGGCCCCCATAAAATAGCAAGAGTGAACCATGCAAAAAAAGCAAAAGACACACATTTTTCCTGTTCTTACACTGTATGTTGGCTCCGCCTCCAGGCAGATGTAGCACTCACACCACCAATAACAGTGCTAGACAATGAACCAATCATGAACACTAGATTCAGCGGCAACCATGATTGCACGAGGCTTGGGGGAGGCATCTGAACAGAAACCATAACAGCACATAAAGTGCTTAAAATACTGCTTGGCACATATGAAGTGCTCATTAATGTTAGTTGGTGTGTTAATGAATAAAGTCCTCCATAATAAAGTTTTAGGCACCTTACCATCAGGCTGATTGGAAAGCCACTTCCTTTTTCCCCAGGGGCCTCCTCAAATCACACTGTTCACCATCTACACACACATATAGAGTAATCCTAGGTAAGAGAAGATTAATTCAATAACAACAGCAGAGTACAGAGAAAGGAGCAATATAACAAATGAAACTGAGATGATGAACTAGTGCCAGACCACAAAAAGATTTTCACTTTACTACATCTTTTAGGCTTTTACCCTAGGGAGAAAGAAGAAACCATGAACGGTTTGAAACAAGAGTATAACAGTAATTCGGGTTTAGGGAGAAGTAAGAGGGTTTTCCGATGGGGGGGTGTCACTCAAATAGAGACCATTTAGTTATCAGCCTGAATTTGTCATGAATCATGTGAGAGATAGTAAGAACCTGAACTAAGGACCTGTCAATAGCATCAGAACAAATGAAGTCATTTTTAAACTAGTTAGGGGGCCAATTAGAAGAGGATGAAAAGACTTAGATGAATATGTCTCAGATTTCTATCAGTTAAATGGAAAGTCAAGCTTCAATTTACAAGTTATCCTAGCAGTATTTGACTTTCTGTGATACTTTTTCCCATGGACATGATAGGTATTCTTCATTTGAAGTCAAGACTTAAATTATACCTCCTGGATAACAAAAAAAAATAATTGCTATACCCTTCAGCCTCCAATGGAAAAATTTTTTCATGTAGCAATACTCTATACTTGACCAAAGCATCTACTAGTTCAGTCTCTTGCAAATAATAACCTAGACTGAGAAGACCATGTAGAATAGATGAAGAAATAAAGACTCAGTAGAGGACAGACTTATGCGATCCAGATGAGAACTGTGATCAGCAGAGTACTGGAGAGATGGCTTTAAGTCAGGCAACTACTAAAGAAAATGGACTATCGCAACCTGGCATACCACAGCTAATGAGTACCTCTGTCAGAGCAACAAAGAACTATGCCTGGGAGTGGATCCCATTTGAAATTATTCATCACAATTTTCAGTTAATTTCAGTCAACATTAGTTAATTTCTCATCTTGGTCATTCTGGATCATTCAAGGGAATTTTATGGCTGTGCTCCATTAACTAGAAACAGAAAAGCCCATAGAAGAAAATGGAAGATGAGCAATTGGGAATAAGTTTTGGAGGAAAGAAAATGTCAAGGAATGAGCTCTACATGGAAGCAATAGGGAGTCATTGAAGGCTTCTAAACACAGTCATCAAAAGATGAAAGCAAATGTTTAGAAGAAAACCTAAAAGCCTAGTGCAAAATGCATTAACTTGACAAATCAGATCAAGCACTAAAATACTACTGTCATTCTAAAAATAAAATAAAATGATGTCATTCTAATTAGAACTTTTATTTCCCACATTGTTGCATCTTCAAACTCTGTTCTGTGTAATACCCAGACAATATTGTTTTGCAGAAGGCTGTTAGTCCTTTGTTTCCACGACTCTTCAACTAGAAGAGGGATAGGATTTGGAAGTGGGTTGACATGTGTTTCAGGGGGTGCTGTCTCACAAGCAGGCTGAAGTGGGGCAGAAACGTTTGGCTCCACAAGGGCCAATGTTGTCAAATATTCTGAACACACCGCAAAGACTCATCCTGCCCAAATGCCACTGGTGCCCTGGTGAAGAAACTCAGCATCTCATCTCTTTTGCTTCCCCTATTGATGCTGTCTACAAATTTCCTTCTACTATTTATCACCAGGCAGCCAGCCAGCTGCCTGATTAGCAGGTTAAATGGTAACTCAACTGTCATCAAATTCCTTCACCCTTTCTGGAGCAACTGGAAGAAAGCCAATGTCCATTATTGACCTAGTTCCACAGCACTTAAGATTTCCACAGTGCTTTGCAATAGTTTCTATTAGCCGATTCTCATGTCAACACATGAATTGAGTTAGTTTTGTTATTAGTAGTTTGCA
The DNA here is from genome assembly GCF_034190915.1 of Cavia porcellus. Classification (NCBI taxonomy): domain Eukaryota; kingdom Metazoa; phylum Chordata; class Mammalia; order Rodentia; family Caviidae; genus Cavia; species Cavia porcellus. The sequence goes on along the minus strand of NW_026947512.1, from coordinate 8,332,340 downwards.
AGTGGAGAGAATCAAGTAAAGATTTGGCATCCTGTCTGTGTCTCTTAGATTCAGTTAATTCATATAGTCAGATTTGGGGAAGCTATTGTCAGAGTCACAATAATTCTTTCCAATCTCTAGGAAATTCACTTGGTAGGGTGCCACTTTTGACTGAATTTAAAATATCTCTTCCTTTTTGGAATTTAAATACTTTGGTGGCCTACTTATGAAAAATGAATTTCCTTCCCATTGGTTTTAATTGTATTATTGAAAATATACTCATATTTCTAGAAATCTCTTAGAGAACTACATGTTTTGCAATCTCTGAGTCACTTTTTAATGCTATTATGTTTTATTACTTACATTACTTCCCTATTTTTGAAAATATCATGTCTTGTTAGCAGATTTAAAGTGTCTTGAGGCACAATTATGGTGCTTGGTTTGTACTAATACTTAGCAAATACGTGCTGATATAGTGATGATAAGCTTGGTGTTGGATCCAAGGTAGTGTCTATCAGGAATTGTTTTCTTTACCTAGAAATCTACTCATTGAAAATAATCCTCACCAAACATTACTATACTTCGTAATATTCAATAGTTATGACACCCCTTTTATAATTAACTTCCTTTCACCAACATGCATCTCTGAGCCACCAATATTTATGTCACAGCTATGGAGTTCCTGACTCCACATGTGCAACTTCCTTCATCTGTTTTCACCCAGAAGTTTGATATGTGAAACAGAGCTGATTACTTGCCCACTTAGGGATATACAGAAATAACAGAATGGTCACAGTGCTCGACTCCTCCCATGTCCCATGTCCTTAACCTTTGCAGGGTGCCTTGTCTTCTCATCAAGATGTGGGGTCTGTTTGCTCATTCCTTTGAATCCGGCTTTGGGACTTACTTTGGCTGTGATTTAAGTTGTGCAGGCAGGACAGGGTGAGACAAGCACAGGCAGCCTACTGAACAAGGTTCGCCCAGCCTAGGCTTCCTTTACACCTCAGCCAGTAGCAGTCAACTGCCAGGATGTGACTGAGGCCTGCTACACCAGCCAGTCCCTAGCTGATCTGCAGCCAGCTACAGATGCAGCAGTGGGACCAACCAAAATCAACTAAGCCTGCCCCAGATAAGCACGGTCACCCAGCTACCCAGTCTCTTGCCTGTTGTGTTGATGCACTGAGTTTTGGGATGGCTTGTCATACAGCATATACAGACTAGTGAATATACGTAAGGGGATCTTTTTAATCATGATCAGACTTACCAGAAAATGATCTGCATTTAAATCCTTTAGATAATGTCTAGAAATCTGTTCTTTGGGTTTTTTCCCATTCATTTTTCCAGAATTATCAAAGAATAAGCTAAAACATGTAACTAATTTTTCAGATAGTTGATGTTTTCCTCTTAAAGTAATAAAATATTCTATTTATATAGTAACCTCTATTGTAATTTTTAACATATATATATATATATATATATGTACTGTATCTATCCATATATTTTCATTCTGCACTTAAGTTTACCTTGACGGTATTAATAAAAATGCTAATACTAATGCTAATGTGCCATATAGTATTCACTTCCAGGACCACTGAAGTATATGAAACAGTTGCCTCTACACTGTATAATCCCAGACCAGTCTGCTTTTCATGTTCACATCTGTGGATATACACATTGTCAGGACCCCTTGCCACCCTTTAAAATGTCATCTGCCATTTGTTGCTATGGTGCTATGTATTTGTATGTAAAAACTCTTTGTCTCTTTTTAATTTTCTATAGTTACCAAGCCATATAGTCATATAAATATATTTGCAATTATAAGTCCTCCAAATTTTAAAAAACACTTTAAGTGGCTGTAACACAAGAAATGTTAGATAACATGTGCACAAAGATGTAACCCAGATTTATCTCTTAACCCTGGACACAAGTTATCAGCTAAGATAGATAAAACCCAACAACCCATGAGGTTTAGGTACAAATTACCAGACATCAGAAAGTGCAACTATAAAATAAATAAATTGATTGTCCTATAATATAGAATACAGGATTAATGGGTTAGAGGTCATCTTGTTATATGTTTAGTTTTTGCCTTTATATTTTTAATTTAATTATATAATGATATTTACATATAGAAATAGTTCCAAATTGCAAATTGGACATATGAGATAACTGAGATGATAAATTGGTAGGTGAAGATCAGTTTAGGAAACAATTTTTTTAAAAAGTTTTATGGAGATAATTTTTAATTTGGGTCCTGTTTTACATATTATACAAAGATAAAAGTCAACTATACTAAACACTTAAAGATCAAACATGAATGGGGTATGTGTGTGCATGTGTGTGTGTGTAAACAAAAGTAGGAGAATATTCTATGATCTTTACAGAGAGAAAGATTTCTTAAATGAAACTTTAAAAGCACAGGCCATAAGGCAAAAAACTGGAAAACTGAGTATACCAAACTTAATCGTTTTTCCTTCTAGACTGGAAGACTTGGAAGGTGTCTTAGTTACTTTTTACTTGTTGCTGAGACAAAATACCTCATGCCCGAAGTTGGGAAAGGAAAGGTTTATTTCTTACAGTTTTTGGAGGTTTCAGTCCATTCTCAGTCGGCTCCAAGGCAGGGTGGCATATAGTGGGGCCACGGTTCACAGCGGCTACAAACAGCAAGGCAGAAACTGGCAAGAGAGAGAGAGAGAGACACACCTTCTTCCTGCCATTACGTCACATCCTGGCTCCACCCCTAGGCCAGTATAGCATCCCACAATCCAAGCACTAGACAATGAACCAATCACAAATGCATAATGCGAAGGCATGAGGCTGGGGGACCACCAACATAAACCATGACAGAAGGTAAAATAATTCTTAGAATTCTAAATATATATAGAGATACTCCTCTGTTCAAAAATGTGAGGCTTTACTCCCCTTGGGAGTGGGCTGAATCTAGCAATTCATGTTCAAACAATAAGAGAAATGAAATGAAAAAGATAAAATAGTAACTTTCCAGTGGAGAAACCCAGCAGAAACCACCTTAATCAAATATGCAAGGCCAGCACCATTGGTGATAAATTCTAATAATATGAGGTACCTTTGGTAAGTTGTGAGAGAGGAGCACTTTAGTTCTGTGGTCATTTTCAAAAATTATAAGCCCAGTTTAATCACGAGAAAACATCGGACAAACCCGAATTGAGGATCATTCTGCAAAATAACTGACCAGTGCTCTTCAAAACTCAGGTCATAAAAAACAAGGAAAGAATGAAACTATCAACAGAATAAAAGAGATTAAAGAGATATGGTAATTAAATAGCATGTCATATCCTGGATTGGATACTAGAACAATATGGGAAATACAGGGAAAAACTAGTGGAACCTGATTGAATTTTTGGTTTAATTAATAATACTATACCAATGCCAATGTCTTAGTTTTGACAAATATGCCAAGTTGTGTAAGATTTTAGCAATTAGGTGAAGGTGCAGTATCTTTACAACTTTTCCATTCATCTAAAATTATTCAAAAAGAAAAGGTTTACCATGTAAAAGATTCTCTAATCAATAGGAGATACCAGAAGAAATCTGCATTAACTAAAATTGACAAAAATGAAACTCTAATGTATACATATAATCCTAATAAAGTAATGATAATTCCAATAAATTAATGAGAAAGACAAGAAACTTGCAAAATGGACAAGGCTATATAAATAGACAAGTCCTGGAAGAAAACTCCAAATGACTAACAAGTAGATGGAGAGAGGCTCTACTTCAAAAAAAATTGCTAAATAAAATCAAATAAATACATTGATATCAGTTATATATACATATAAGAATGTGGAAAAATAGGAAATCTAGCATCCTCCTTGTACGAGATGAAAGTGGTGTTCTGAAGAGCTACGTGGCAGTTCCACGCAATATTATGTTGCTCGCCCTTAACCTGCAATTCCAACACTCCAGAAATATTCACCCAGGACCACAGAGGAATACAAAAGAGACTGAGTGTTATGTATCAGCAAAGCCTTAACCCAACAATGGTGTCTCTAATTAGGGTGGTAAGCAAAACGTAGAGTGCACACTCCAGAACACGAAGCAGGAAAATTAACCAGACACGTATTCACCACGATGGATGAATCCTGAGAAATTACATCAAGTAAGAATAGAAAAACAAAAAAATTACTGTTCACCTAAATGTAAAATGTCAGACAAGATAAAGCAAAAGGAATTAACACATGGGAGAGACGAGACCATGGGCAACTAAATGCATGAATTCCTTGGGAAGATAGCTTCAATTTGCACCTAAGATCCAAACTAAAGACAAAAAGGGAGAGGGCTGAGGATGAGGACATGAGGAAATCACCTCGAAGTAAGTGCATGAGTTTTGTGTGGATAAATATGAGACTATCTATATTGTCTGCTCAGCAGCACTTTTTCTTTATATAGTGATTACAAAATAAGTCATTTCTTAATGGCCAGATAAGTCATCCTCACGTATGAAAGATATTGCTGTACTGGATTTCGTTATAATTAGATACACCTACAGTGCAGCCTGACCCTTTATGTAATTCTTTCTGAGACCTTTATGAATCCCCCCCAATTCACAAATAATCACCATGTCATGTAATTTTCCCATAATATATTTTATAATGAGTGAAAGCACTTTTTTATTTGGATACTGGGGTCCGGGGGCAGCAGATTTTTCCACTCACTGTGCAACCACTACACTCCAGCATCCCAGCCAGTAAGTGCAATTCTAATTCATGCTTCAGTAAAAATACAAATTACAATGTATTTTGAACCTGGAGGGTCATTTGCAAATAATGAGAAATGCAAATCCTAAATCAATGAAAGTCCAAAGAGGACTGCACCACAATGACCATTCCAGTCCCCTGGAAGAGTTACTGCAGCTTTTCGAAGTGTTTAATATTATCTCTGAAACAACAGAGGCCTGCTCATTTTGATTGACAATTTGGCCTGTGGCTCAGACCACTGCAGCACTGACTCCAAGCAAATCATAGAAGATTAAAATTCTAAAAGAAGCTGCTGATTTCAAAGGTTTTAATGACTCAAATTTTCAATCAGAAGATTTTTTTTCCAGCTCATTACTCACAGACTCTATGGATCAACTAATGCGTGCAGCCCATCTCCCCCTTAATTCTTTTAGTAATACAATCCTGTCCATCACTTTACTGAGCCCTGGAAAACAAAGCCAAAATATACATGTTCATTTCACCTTCAGTTACGTTGGCAGGACTCCAAAAGCCTGGGAAACAAAGTAAAAAAAATCCCAGGATTTCAGATAGCTTCAAAAATGAAGCTGATGATTCCTTAATACAACCAAACCGATAGAAGATTGGACGCGGGCTGACAGCTCTGGTGTAACAAATGAGACACATGTGGAAAGGGGAAAGAAGAGAGTCTCAGGCTCCAGTCAGGACTGTGTCCATCCCACAGTGTCATCCCACCTCGGGATCCCAGAGATGAAAATAACTTGGCTTTGAAGCACACATTGGCTATTCAGAAAAGCAGCTCACAATTACAAGCATGCGAGGGGGATGGGGAATAGCTTCCTACTGTGTAAAATTGCATGTTATTGAATTGATTGAGTTGTCATTCAGAAAAGGTGATTTTAGAAATGAAGCTAGCAGGGAAATAAATAGAGTAGAAATGCAGATAAAATTCATTCAAGTATTGCTACTGGTGTATGTAAAATAAAGGACTGCAGCTTGTGAAGATAATGTCATTAGACAATGACACTGAGGTTACTCCTTGTTAGCCTTTCCTATAAATTATCCTACTTCTTAGACTGTCACTCAGCAGAGCCACTTGCTCAGTGACTGACCTGGAGTGAAGGTCAGCCAGACCTTAGTGCTATTAAGGAATCTCCACCTCCTGTCCCCCACCATGACCCACCCTCAACTGACCTCTGCAGTGTCCTCCACTAAGCCATTAGTTGCTTGACCATTAAGGAGGTCAATGTAGAGAACCAATGTCCAGCTCCAAAGTACCTTGTGAGTTAGATGATAGAACAAAGTATGCTTTTTTACAGGGGTGTGGCAAACTCATGTTTCATTAGAGTTGCCTCGATAGCCAAGGGGGATGAACACTGGATTGTGTCTTATATATAGTTAGGTTCTCAATAAAAACATTTTCAGTGAATGAAGGAATAATGAACCTCTGGCAGTTTCCTGCAGTAGCAGGAGCCTGAGGGAAAAAACAACAATTAGCATCCAGAGTTGGCAGGTCTATCCAAAGAAATAAAACCTCAGCTGGGGATGGGAGCGGAAAGGACAGAGCACAGCTTCCTGGGGGACTGGGCTGGCAAGGAAGTAATAGGTTTCCAGGACTACAGCCAAGGAGACTCAGGATCAAACCAGGATTCCAACTCCAGCCCAAAATGCCAGTGTTGAGAGGGGCTAGCTCCTCAAGCTTAGAGAAAGGACATACTTACTCACTGCTACTCTGCAGCCTTGGGCAGGATCTGCTGTAAGCAGCACTGCAGAGGGGTCCTCAGGGCCAGTCTCACCTGGACAGCACCCAGGGAGACTGCTGGACCCACACGCCAGTTCACACTCTTGCCTTTGCTGAATGATTCCTGTAGTGTAATTAATGCAACAACTCACCCAAGTGGAAAGACCACAGACAGGGAAGCTCATCTGAAGCATGAGCGTCCAGCCCTGCCATGACCAGAATGCGCCCTCAAACAGGCATTTAATTTCTCCAAGGCACAGGTCCCTCCTCGTAACTGAGGGCAATGGTTAAACTTACTGAAGCGTTAGGGGATAAAGTAGATTGCACATACAGAAGTACTCTGTGGCACTGTAAATGTGAGCTATTTGTGCACTGAACAGTATTTCATGTTGAATCCAATGCAGAATTATCAAAGCAAATTTTCTGTAATTATAAAAATATAGCTTTAGTTTCTCATTCGAGAAATTTTAAGCATTCAGCAAGCAAAGTAGGTTTTGGAAAAAGGAGAAAGGCCTTCCCAGGTCCCTGAAATGACATGGCAATTGGCATCTAACTGACACACCTCAGCAGAGGTCTGCTTGAAGCAGGCATTGGCAGCCTCTATATGAAGCATATTTAAGTATCTGTGGAGGGCATGTAAATAAAACCTTCACTAAGGTAAACAGTTGTTCAGTTTTACAGCCTATTCACAAATAACTTTTATGCTCCCTTATGATATATGGTTTCTGTATGTTTGGAAGTCCTAGAAGTCATTCAGTACACTGTCCTCTAAGTGACTGGCTGATAAATGGTTATTTACTCACTAGCTTTCACGGTCCATGAAAGCCTTTAAACTAGAACGCTGTCCCTAACTACCCATTAGTGATCATGGTAATTCTTCCTAATGGGATGTGAGCCAGTTATCCTGACAGCCTCACTGGCATGGGGTGGCAGGTTGAATGGAATGGGGAGAAGCCAATGCTTGACCCAGGAGATTCTATCACAGTGTCTACACCAAAGGCCGTGTTTACCAGTGGTGTATTGCACTGTGATGAAATGACACGCAGTCCATGTCACAAACATGAAGAGATGCCAGGAAAGAATGTGGGTGCTATAAACAGCCATTTGCTACTGACTCAAGTAGCTGAACCCTCAATACCCATCTCCTGCAGGTTTCACGCCAAAATGACTGTATTTGGTTGCTTGACATAATTTCAAGGTTCAGACAAAAGAGTTAATTAAGTATGTGTGTTCTATTTCATGGTAGCACCTGTGAACACTCTGGGGCGTAAGACAAAGTCACTTCACCTTACTGGGAAGAAAAAGCAGCCCACCAGATTGATAGCAGATTGGATTCAAATTTTGTTTAAGGCATTGTTGGTGTGCATTTGCAAGGTATTTTTAATAGAAATTATAAATAGTAGTTTTAGAATGTTACAATGGCTATCATTATAGTTACCATATTATAATGGTTATTATAACATCAATAGCTAAGAAGTATTGATGCATGTTACTTGCCAGAAACTATACTATTACATATACGCATTTGGCATGTAATATTCACATAACACAATAACTCCATGAAATAGGATTTGTTGCTTCCATTTGACAAGAACACTGAGGCTCAGAGACACCAAGTAACTTGCCCTAAGGTTATAAAGCAAAGAAGTTGGGGTTTAAAGCCTGTGCTCTTGAGCTGTCCTCTAGAGTAGTGGTCCTTGAGTTCACCATGCTTTCCATGTTCCCAGTTTTGAAAAGGAATAACTTTAATTGTACAACCTGGTGAACATTTCATGTTTGGTTTTCTAATCACAAAAATAATGTTAGCCATACCTAGATGGCATAAGAGAACATAAATCCACGAGAAAGAAAAATAGAGAAAATGAGGAGCCAGAGATGAAGAAGGAAGTTGGGGATGGAGGAGGAAGAGGAAAAGCAATTGGAAATGAAAAAGAAGAGCACATGAAAGGGAAAAGTGAAAGGGTGGGGCATGCTGGCAAACATCTTCGAGCACCCAGTGGGACTTTGGACTCTATTCTGTCTCCTAAACCAGTGACGCTTTTTAACCTCATGTATATTTCATTACATACAAATACAATGAATGCTAAATAGCTATCTGTCAAGTAGGAAAAGGAAGAAGCAATTGTTGGCAACTACAAAGGCCAAATTTTTAAAAAGAATAAAATTACTTAAGTGTCGTATTTATAATAAGAATCATATTTTTCTTTGAAGTAATGAAATAAATGATTTTCACATTTTCAAAATACTAATGAAAATCCATTGCATTAAATTTTTGCAAATACTCAAGCATGTGATCGGGAGCCACGTCTTTGATGTGTTTATTCTTTACTTTGTACAACATTCTCAGTGGTTTCTGACACTTTCTTAACTCAGCAAATATTCATAAATTTGACTTCTGGAGTTTCCAGGTAGAACTGTAGCTTCAGCAGGTCACTGGAATATAAGCAGGGAAACTGAGGCAGAAGCCAAATGACAGACTAAACCAGTGGTATTTAAAAAGATTGCCTCTTGGGAACTTCTTGAATATTCAGAGCTCAGCCAACTACAAGAAAAAAATGAATGAAGAAGAGATACACACACCAGGTGCCAGTGCTGAGAAAACAAATCAGAAGACAGACTCTCGCCATGAGCAACTCATGGTCATGGAGCACTTTCTTAATAGTGGCATTACCCCTGGGAGTGGTGCACAGAGCGTGCATATGAAAAGCAAATCTGGGTCCTGTACTGAAGGCTGGGAGGAAATGAAGACACTGGAGAACAGGGCAGAGAGCCTCCTAGACAAGGTTCACCTGGTCTTCACTAACCCTCTACAACTGTGCAAAGCACACTGGGAAAGCGGAGAGGATGCTGGGTTTAGTTTTATTTTCACCACTGTACCCAAGGGACATGCGAATACTTTCGAAGACCAAGAAGGCCTGATCCAACCCTTGAACCTCAGCTCATCTTACCGCAGCTGTCTCGGGCCACATTCTCACCACCTGGAAGCTTTGTGCAGTCTCCTTCCCTATGGCACATTCTTCCCCTCATTCCCTCCTCCACCTTCATCTGGCTTACTGAGTAGTTCTACAGGCAAGTGTTGGCTCAAACACCTCTGAAGGGAAGGCTTCACTCTCCCAGGCCCAGATAAGTGCCTTGTTATACACCCTCAGCACACTCTTGTTCTATTTTTCTAATTCTTATCACACTTGAATTTATTTGTTGTCCCCCATCCCTCTAGAGTTCCAGAGGAGGCAAATCTATGGCCCGCATGCTGCAGCAGGCTGTTAGCATCATTGAAATCTCTAAATCGTTCATCATCACTGCTCTAGACTATGAACTTCATAAAGAAAGGGCTTTCTCTGCCTTGATTCCTGCCATATTCATAACAGCAAGCATAGGATCAATTAAATAGCAGATGTGCAATAAATATTTGTTCAATGAGGTCATAAGTCATGAGTCGCATCTCCATGCAAGAACAAATTTCTAGAACCCCGCATTATCCAACTGGAAGTTCCTAGAGGGCAGGACAGTACCTACCTTATCTTTGTAGGTCTGCTGCCTTTCATCATGCTGGACTATTATAGTTAATGGACCCGAAAAGGGAGTGGGAAGGCAGGAAGAGCATGAGATAAGATTTCCTCATTCCCAGGCTCCCTGCTGTCTAACCTCAAAGACCAACTCCAGTTCACCAACTACAGGAAATCTTTCCTCTCTTCCCAGCTGTAAATCAGCTTCCTCTTCTCAACTATAGACCACAGAAGCTGTGACCTCCTAATGTTTATGTCTCACTTATGAGCTCCTTAATAACAATAGTTGTGTATTATTCCTTCCTTTAATCTCTTGGCTTATAATTCCTAGCACAGAGTCTGCGCTCAATGTGTGTTGACTAAGAACTGACAAGAAACTGGATTTGTTTCAGAAAGACATTATATACTCATTTCTTGGTGGACTTTGAAAAATAGGGTAGATTTTCAGGTGTGTGGAAAGCTGAGTGAAAGTCTTTCTGGAAACAGAAAGGTAAACTACATGAATCTCTCTCTCCGAGCCTTTGAGTCTATGAAAACAAGTGTCTTGTTGACACTGTAAAAATGAGAAAGTGCTCTTTTTGTCTTCTTTCATTTCTATAAAGCCTGGTCTTGTCAGATATGTTCAGATTTCAGAAGGCTCTGGAATAATAGGCGGCATTCTCCACTCTGACTTAAAGTCAACATAGAAGAGGCAGCCTGCTCCCTGAAAGCAGAGGATGAATTCTCTGCATTAGATCAACGCAACTGCAGAGGTGACCTACTGCTCCATAGACAGACCCGGCTTCCATTAGGGTTCATCTATAAGGTCCTTGTCTCTCCATCTGCTGGCACATTGCCTGACCAGTGGGTAAGATGTGAAATCCTGTCTGGCCTCTGCACCAGCATCCTGCCTTGTAGGAGCTCTGCTAAGCCTCTCACCTTCTTCCCTCCTGGGCAGAGACAGGAAAGGCTCCCTCACAGAGACCCCTGGGTGCGCTGCTAATCCATTCGCCTGCTTCTATGTCACATTTAATTACTCACTCAATACAGAATTATCTGTACTGAGACTCCAAACTAATGAGATACTGCGAAGCCTTCAAATTGGGGATTACAAACTGCGGCATGTTGCACCAAGGTCGGTTTAGATTGTTCTAAAGCTCTGATTACTACGTGATCACCTTCTTTTTAACCTACAGCCCTTTATTTTTTCATTTTTCTAAAGAAAAATATTACAGAGTGTTTTGGAGAAGGCAAAAGGTGCCGCTTGGTTATTTGTTTTAACTACATGAAAGCTTTTCTGATCAATATCTAAATCCTCAGGGCTGCACTGAAGCTAACTCTCTCTCTCTTAGTAATCTTCCCAATGGGATATGTTGACCTTTTCCTCAAGGGAATAAGAAAGTACAGCCTCTTGATGACATTTTGTAGGGAAATAATGCAAAGGTTGTATAGATATTGTTTTAAATATATCTGTGTTTCTATCTGCTTAATAATCCAAGAGACCCCAAGCAATTCTCCTAACTAATTCCTTAGCATGTGGGGCTCTCAGGGGTAGTGGTATTGGGAACCTTACCCAGAATGCTTTGCATCTTGCCATATTTTTTCTGTCCAAGAAATCGGGGTGGTTGCAGAGTTCCCTGGACTTCATATACTGTGTATACCTGTAATGTCTAATGCAGTAGCTGCCACTCACAGGTGGCATTTGAGCAGTTGAAATATGCCTAGCCTGAATTGAAATATACCCTAAATGTAAAATTAAAAAGTTAAAAATTTATAGTGAAAAATATAATCAAATTAATAATTATTTATATTTGAATATATATTTAAATACTAATGTTTTAGATATATTGGATAAAATCAGAGTTTCTCAACTTTAGCACTATTGACATTTTGGGCCACACAATTCTATGTTGTGAGGACCATCTGCCTGTGCATTGTAGGATGTTTAGCAGTATCCCTGGCTTCTATCCACTGAATACCACTAGTGTCCTTCCAGTTGTGAGAACAAAAAACTACCTAATGATATTGTCAAGTTACATTGTTAGATATCAACAAATATACTGTAGGTGGCAAAAATCTCTCTTGATTGAAGGCCACTGGCTAGATAAAATGCATTATTAAAATTAATTCACTATTTCATTTTACTTTTTCAATATGGTTGCTAAAGAACTTGAAAATGACAGGTTCACTTATATTTGTGGCTTGTGTTATAGTTCTATTTGACAATATGACTCTAAACTGTGAACATCTTAAGAAGAATGAAAAGAATGAAGAGGATAACTTCTGACTTTTCATTGTTTCATTACTAATACTGAAAACAGAGCCCTTCAGAACCCAGTACCAGGAAAAGAGGTAAACTCAGAACCAAAGGAGTAATGCTTATAAATGGTGTTGCTGGTACTGACCCACTGAAGACACTTAGGAGCCAAAGAGGATAGGAAGAGGACAAACATTAAGAGTCACAAACCAGACCCACAAGTGATGAAAGAGCATACTTGAAACATTTCTGGAGCTGGCAGACAAGAGTATTCTTAGTAATTGCTATGAAATCTCTACCTGCCTATGCCAGTTCATCTTGACTGCCAATTTGATTTGGATAAGAAACGTCTAGTAGATTATTAAAGATGCTTCGAGATGTCTGGCTGAGTCAGGTGTGCCCTTGGGGACTACATTTTGGTCTCAAGCTCCTTCCTTTCTCAAGCTCTTCCCTTGTGCTCTGATTCCAGGCTGCCATGGAGCTTTGCTCCACCACTCTCTTCTGTCATGTTTCTGCCTTAGAGTCATCCATGGACTGAATCTTCTGAAGCTGTGAGCCAAATTAAACCTCTTTCCTTGAACTTGCAGACATCAGTGTTTTTACACTAGCAAAAGAATATTTACTGCACTTGACATCATATATACCTCTTAATAAAGCCCATTTCAGCACCTCATGCTGTCTTTCAACTGAGAAAAACTTTACTGGTTGCAAAATACTAGAGAATGATGTACTCAACATATCATTTGAGAGTATAATAATCTCAATCAGGCTGCAAACTTCCAATTCCCCTGACCATTTTTTAACTTTCCACTTTCCAGGCCTGCTTTTCTTCAGCTGTTATTTCCAATCCTAAATTCAGTTCCCCACTCATCATGGCCATAAAATCCTTAGAAGTTTGGTGTTCTTAAGTCAGCCTGCATAATTTCCTACCCACCCTCACACTAATGTGGTTGCATCTCCCAGCCATGAACCCTGTATTCATTTTCTTACTTGATCACCAACTCCAGCCCTTCCAAAAGCTGATGTCTTCCCAGCTCTTCTCTTCTCAGTTGGGTCTCAACTATGTACATGGTTTAATGCCTAAGTCTTCCATTATCCCAGTAAGGCTCAGGCTCCTGTTGCATAGCCTCTACCCATAGCTTCATGGAAGAAAAGAAACTTGAACATTTTCACATTATCTATTACCTTTTCTTTGGCTGAAAAGGACAGGGAACTCCAGCTGGCTTAATAGATAAGAAGTTGGAAGTTCTACAATTAATTTGGTAATTTAATGACATCATCAAAAATCCAGACACGCGTCGTCTTTTCAGACTTCTCATTTTCACTGTGACTGCTTTATCCTTAGGATTGCTTCCTTCATGGTCTGCAGCATTTCCAAAATTAAAAAGGGAAATCTCTCCTTCCTGTCTCTCTTTTGAAGAGTGAGAAAACCTTTCCAGAATTAGTTCTGGCAGATTTACAATTTCTTATTGGTCAGAATTGCATCATGTGTCTATATCTAAACAATAACTTGCAAGGAGATTGGTTTAGATCAGTGATGCTCACTGCCTGGAAGGCAGTTAGAAATGAAAATTCTCTCACTCCTTCCAGACCTACTGAATCAGAAACTTGGGGTAACAGTCTTTTAGTTGGTGGTTTTGAGATGCAGTGAAGCTGGGGAGCCACTGTTTTAGACCAAACAAGAGCTGTCTTCTCAGACTTAAAGCTTGACTCACTTGAAACATGTGGTTGTGATAAAAAGAAGTAGATCTGTGGACAAAATCAGGGTTTCTTTATGAAAGAAAAAGGAGTTGTAGAAGAACAGATGATTACCAGACAACAGACAATATTATCTGCTGTAATCACTATACCATTTTTTCCTTTTGACTAGAAAGAGCCTTCTGCACTCTGTATTGTTGGGAGCCGCGGCCGACACCGGTCGCCTTACTTGGCGGACGTAGGGCCTGTGGGTGGGAGCGGAGCCTGAGCTAGATTGCCCCTCCCATCGAGTGAGCCAAGTTGGCGCCTGCTTCCTGCCCCCTAATTGCGCTGGCGACTTAAACAACCCGCTCTGTAAGATAGTCTGCCTAGCAACAGCTGATGTTAGCCAGTCAGCCCGCATCGCGCGCTTTGAACTGATTGGCTACTGTTGCCCTATAAAAGTGAATGCCTCTCCCGCCACGAGGAAGAAGCACAGAGAGAGATAGAGAAAGTCCACCGGCGAGAAAGGGCTGGTGACAGAGCGGAGGCCTCGCGGGGCCCACGCGGAGACAAATAAAGGCAAGATTGCACACCGTCAAAATCTGTCGCGTGTTCTTCCTGCAGGCCGGGAGCGACACCGACATTTGGTGGCCCGCACGGGGACTGATCAACCCCGAGACACGGCGGTGGTGTGCAACGCTCCAGCGTGGTGCTGCCGGACAGTTGAGTTGGGGATAAGCCTGGGCTCTGGGTGGCGCGCACCTACAGGGCTTTTAGACTCCCCTCAGGCTCACGCGTAGGTGACGGGTTCTCTAAGTCACACTAGGTGAGTTACAGCCCTTAGAGGTTAGAGATGGGTAATTTACCGAGCGCGGAGGCGCGGCCCTTGGTAAAGGCCCTTAGAAAGCTTTTAAAAGCTAGAGACCTCAGGGTAGGTCAAAAAACACTGGAACTATTCATAGCAGAGATAGATAGGGTGGCTCCCTGGTTTTTACCCACGGGGCATTTAAACCTGCCGTCATGGGAGAAGTTAGGCGGGGACCTCGCCTCAGCGGAATTGGAAGGGGATATTTCGCCGGCTATTCGCCCCCTGTGGGAAATGATACATGCGTGCCTTGAAGGGGAGGGGAAGGGGTTCCCGTCGACAGTTAGAGACGCGGAAATCATAGACGCACGCAAGGCTTTTGAGCAGGCAAAGTCGGAATGCTCTCGGGAGGGATCTGTCCAGGGGGAAAAAATCCAGGGAAAGATAGAGGACACCCAAGCTCTAGAGTCCTCCAACTTAGATAGCGAGGAGGAACCAGAAGGTGGGGCAGGAAGCCGAGAGGCCAAAAACCCCTATGCCGAGTTGCGCCGCGAATTGTGTGCGTGTGCCGCCCGAGAAAAGCAGAGAGAGGAGAAAGGGCCCCCGAGCGCTCTCTGGCGGGGAGGAGATAGAGAGCCATCCGCTCCGCCCTGGAGCTCTTTTCCAGAAGCGGCTCCCCGCCGAGAGGCCGCTACAGGGAACCCTCCCTTCTCTCAGCCGGCACAGGAAGTGACGCCCCGTTCCACTCTGTCGCGACCACCGTCCTATGACGTCGCGCCGCGGGGCAGACGGTATTTTCATGGGCAGTTATGGAAGGGTGAACGATGGTTCGGAGGGGACCCACCGATGCAAGGACTAGATTACGGTCCTTATGGAGTATACCCTGTGCAAATGGCCCCAGGCAAAGGGCGCAATGTTTGGGAACCGTTTGAAATAAAGCAGATCAGAGAATTAAAAAGCGCTGTCACGACCTTCGGGCCCACAGCTCCTTATACCATAGCTATGCTAGAGAATCTTGCCTCTCAGCCTCTTACACCGGGTGACTGGATGCAGCTGGCCAAGGCGTGCCTTCCTTCGGGTAGTTATCTTGATTGGCGAGCCTGGTATGCCGAGTTTGCCATCGAGCAAGCAGAAAAGAATGTTAACAGGGGGCATGCAAGGTGGAACGAAGATATGCTCCAGGGCTCAGGTCAATATAGGGATGACCAAACTCAGTTCCCCAATGAGGTGTATGACCAAATCTCTAATATTGGGCTCCGCGCATGGAAACAGGTGAACGGTGCGGGGGCGGCCTCATTATGCCTTTCAAAGATAGTACAGGGTGCCACAGAGCCATTTGTTGATTTCATGGCTAGGATGCAGGACGCGGCTGATAAAGTTTTTTCAGACCAAGAAGTGGCAAAGCCCCTGATCAAACAACTCATTTTTGAACAATGCACAACGGAGTGCAAAGCGGCTCTTGCCCCGCATAAAAACAAGGATCTCAATGCTTGGATTAGGATTTGTAGGGAGATTGGAGGGCAGATGACTGCAGCAAAGCTTGCGGCGGCCTTTGTAGCCACGACAGCACAAGCTAAGGGTGCTTCCGGACCTAAGCGAGATCGTAAGCCCAAAGGATGTTTTGGCTGCGGGGAACCAGGGCATATTAGGAGAGACTGTCCGCACAGTGTTAATACACGGGAAGGGCCAATAGGCGTGTGCAAATGATGCAGGAAGGGAACACACAAAGCGAAAGATTGCAGATCAGTTTTTGATGCCCAGGGAAACCGCATTAGTGGCAGGGGAATTCAGGAGCCAAAAAACGGCCAGAGGGGGCCCTCCTTACGGACGGGCCCCCGCCCCCTAGACAGGACAACACAAAGTGGCAGCCCTCCACAAGGGCTACCCCTGGGTCAGCAGGCGTGGACCTCTGTGTCGCCTCCAGACTCCTATTAACGCCCGATATGGGCGTTCAGGTGGTCGGGACCACCTTCAAGGGACCGTTACCTGAAAAGTCAGTTGGTTTAGTGATTGGACGGTCCTCCACAGCCCTCCGGGGCCTTACCGTGCTCCCTGGGGTTATAGACTCAGACTACACAGGAAACATTAAGATTATGGTCCAATCTCATGTAGGGACCATGGTGATTAATGAGGGGGATAAGATAGCACAACTTTTATTGCTCCCCAGTCTCCATGAGAGATTCCAGTCTAGACAACGGGTTAGAGGGGATCAGGGTTTTGGCTCCTCTGGAGAAATTTTTAAAGGACTTCATATGACTCTTGATAAAAGACCCATGCTCTCGCTCAGGGTTAATGGTAGAAATATAACAGGACTCCTGGATACAGGGGCAGACCGCTCCATTGTCTCCAAGAGGGACTGGCCTTCTAGCTGGCCCACCAATACAGCTGACAACACACTCCAAGGGTTGGGGATGGTGGCTGCCCCCCAGGTTAGTGCCGTGACCCTGCCTTGGTGTGATGAGGAGGGTCACCAAGGACATTTTCAACCTTTTGTTCTACAGCTGCCGGTATCTTTGTGGGGAAGAGACATCCTCACTCAGATGGATGTCACTCTCACATCCACCTGCTCTCCTCAAGCCAAGGGTATACTTAAAAATCAGGGATATGTTCCCGGCAAGGGCCTGGGCTCTGCCCTGCAGGGCCGGACATCTCCCGTACCTGTAGAGAAAAGGGAAGGTAGACACGGGCTGGGTTTTTCCTAGGGGCCGCTGAGAAAGTTCTCCTGCCTACTCCAATTAAGATCACTTGGAAGTCCCTGAGTCCAGTTTGGGTACCTCAGTGGCCCCTACCCAAGGAGAAGCTTTTAGCGTTAACCGAGATAGTCAAAACCCAGCTTCAGGCAGGGCACATAAAGCCATCAACCTCCCCTTGGAATACCCCTGTTTTTGTTATTAGAAAGAAATCAGGTAAGTGGAGGCTGCTCCATGATCTAAGGGCGGTCAACGCGCAGATGCAGTCCCTGGGGGCGGTCCAGAGGGGGCTGCCAGCTCTCTCAGCCATCCCTCAGTCCTGGCCAGTTTATGTTATAGATCTTAGAGACTGTTTCTTCTCAATCCCCCTGCATCCAGAGGACACTCATGGGTTCGCCTTTACTTTACCCACCATTAACCAAGAAAGCCCTGATCTCAGATACGAGTGGATAACGCTGCCCCAAGGTATGGCCAACAGTGCCACTATGTGTCAGATTTACCTTGATTCCCTACTGGCCCCCCTACGCAAAGCCTTCCCCAGAGTTAGGTGCATTCATTACATGGATGATCTGCTGATCAGTGCGAAGGACATAAATAGGTTAGAGGATATGCTAGGCCAACTGGTCAAGGCCCTGAGAAAGGCTAATTTACATATTGCCCCTGACAAGATTCAAGGAGGAGACATAGTGACTTACTTGGGTACCAAAGTCTCCCCTACATCGATTTCTCCACAGAAGGTAACCATCAGAACAGATAATCTTACAACCCTAAATGACATGCAAAAGTTACTGGGAGATATAAATTGGATCAGACCTTACTTGCACATCCCTAATTCGGATTTAAAGCCCCTGTTTGATCTCCTGAGAGGGGATCCGGATATTGCCTCCCCTAGAGAGTTCACCCCAGAGGCCAGAGTTGCTCTAAAAAAGATAGAAGAGGCCCTAAGCAAAGCTACATTACAGAGAATTGACCCAGAACAGCCTTTTGAGGTCTGCTTGTTGCAGACCAGTTCCCAGCCCACGGCAGTGATTTGGCAGAAAGGACCACTTCTGTGGGTGCACCCTAAAGTTTCACCTGCCAAGATTATTAAACATTACCCGGAAGCAGTTGCTTCTCTGGCTCTGGAGGCACATAGTAGAGCCATCCAGCATTTTGGCTCCACGCCTCACGCTATTCGGGTGCCTTATACCACTTCTCAAATAAAAATTCTGACTGCTTGCATAGATACTTGGGCCATCCTGAGATGTGTATTTCTTGGGGAGATAGACAATCAGTTCCCTAAGGACCCTATACTACAGTTTATTACTCAACATCCGGTGATATTTCCAAAAATCACCGCCCCTGCACCCCTTACTCCTGCAACAACAGTCTATACTGATGGGTCAAAAACCGGGATAGGGGCCTATGTGGTCTCAGGCATGCCTCCAGTTAACATACAGTTTAAACCAGATCAACCACAGGTGGTGGAGTTACAAATTGTACAAACCGTCCTCGAGAAGTTCCCAGGGGCCCTTAATATTGTTTCTGATTCAAAATATGTTGTCAATGCCATGCAGGTCCTTGAGACTGCAGGCCCAATTAAACCAACCTCCAAAGTAACTAACTTGTTTTTGTCTATCAGACATTGCTCATAAATAGACACAACAAAATATACATCACTCACATAAGAGCACATACACACCTACCAGGGCCCATGGTACAGGGCAATGCGGCTGCTGACACGGCCACTTGCCCGTTATGGATTTTCAATATGTTATCTCCAATAGAGCAAGCCCGTCAGTTCCATGACAAATTCCATGTCAATGCCAGGACGCTAGCCAACCAGTACCGCATCTCCAGGGCTGACGCGCGGGACATCGTGCGACTGTGCGGCTCATGCGCCACACACACGCCTGCCATATCAATGGGGGTTAACCCCAGAGGGTTGATCCCTGGCGATATTTGGCAAATGGATGTCACACACATGACAGAATTTGGATCTCTTAAGTATGTCCATGTCTCCACGGACACCTGTTCTCATATTATATTCGCAACTGCAGAGACAGGTGAAAAGGTATCTAATGTGATCAATCACTGCTTAGCGGCTTGGGCCGCGTGGGGCAAGCCCAAAATATTAAAGACAGACAACGGACCAGCCTATACAGGAAAAGCCTTCAATGAGTTCTGTAAGACTATGGAAGTACACTTAAAACATGGTATCCCATATAATCCTCAAGGCCAAGGAATTATTGAAAGAGCTCATAAAAGCCTCAAAGAAATCTTATGTAAACAAAAAGGGGGAGTAGGCCAGGGCCTGCCCCCAAAGGCACGGCTATCCATGGCACTATTCACATACAATTTTTTAAACCTGAACAGTAACAACCACCCCCCGGCTATGGAGCATTGTAATCCATCTCCTAGCAATAAGGGATGGGTAAAATGGAAAGATGTCCTGACGGGACAATGGATGGGCCCGGATCCGGTAGTCAGCTGGAACCGAGGTGCGGTTTGTGTTTTCCCGCAGGAACCGGGACGAGAACCATTGTGGGTCCCAGAAAGACTGACGCGTGCGACAAGCCCTTCGACTGAAGACTAATCCTGTCCTGCCGGAGACCAACAGCAGGCCTGACAGCCAGATGAACCCGAAAAAGGCTGCTTTTTTCATTGGGGGCGTTGTCCTAGCACTCCTCAGGATAAGTATGGTACATGCGGGGCTGGGGGGCCCCACTTCTGGAATAGATCTTCGCACGAGCCTTCTTGGCAGTCCGTGCGATTGCGGAGGTGGCACGGTAAGCAGTATACCACCTAGCGCCAAAAAAGGACCAGGGACCGATTGTGGGGATAAAACAGCATTCTCAGTTGTGTACCCCTCCACTGCAGGAGGATTTAGTCAACCATCCTATCAGTGCATACTTAAGCCTAAGGTGAGTCCCTCAGGGCCTGGTGATCTCGCCACATGTCCCTGCACTAAGTTTGAGGAATCCATGCATGTTACATGCTATACAGAGACAAAACAATGCAAACTTAAGAGTACAACCTATTGGATGGCAACGCTAACTACAACTAAAAGCCCTGTTGCCCCTAACCATATTCCCGCTGCTGTAGGCGGTTCTCCATTCATGCAGTCAGGTTGTAATGGAGAGGTTGGAGAAACGGTCTGTTGGTCTATGACCACTCCCGTTCACATCTCTGACGGTGGAGGGGTCCAAGACCAGTACCGGCAGGAACAGGTCATCGAGCGATGGGAACAACTAAATCCGTTCCCTGAAGTCAATTACCATCCACTCCTACGCCCAAAATCCCGAGGCATTAACCTTGACCCCGCTACTGAATCCATATTAGAGGCTACCCACAAAGCACTCAATCTTACTGACCCAGGGCTGGCCTCCAATTGTTGGCTGTGTATGATGATGGGAGAATCATGGCCGCTGGCCATGCCGTTTAGAGACTATGAAAGTGAACCTTACAATTATAGCACACCCTATAATTGCTCACATGGGCCTCCATTTCGGGTCCAGTTTATGGGACAGTTTAATGCATCCTGTTTCCAAAAGTACCCACAAAATAATAGTTATGATATTGTTGTTGGAGCGCTGGCAGTCGCCTCGTGTGAGTCCATAACCAATGTAAGTAGTAGCTCGCCGCTATGTGCCCCCTTTGGCAAAGTATTTGCTTGCGGCAATGGTCATGCTTATACCTACCTGCCCAGTAATTGGACCGGCCTATGTGGCCTAGCTTACTTGTTGCCTGACATTGGTATTGTCCCTGGGGACCAACCCATGCCCATCCCAGCTGTGGACACCTTTATAAAAAGACACAAGAGAGATGTACTGATTTTACCTCTCTTGGCTGGTCTGGGGATAACTGGAGCCCTGGCCGCCGGGACTGCGGGCCTAGGAGTTTCATTAACCAAATATACTCAGTTATCCAAGCAATTGATAGAAGACATGTCTATAGTTGAGAGAACCCTTCAGGAGATACAAGATCAAATTGATTCCCTTGCAGAGGTTGTTCTGCAGAATAGAAGGGGCCTAGATCTACTCACTGTAGAGAGGGGAGGTATCTGTATTGCCTTACAGGAAAGATGCTGCTTTTATGCCAACAAGTCCGGAATCGTTCGAGACCGATTAAAGAAACTGCAAGACGACCTAGAAAAGAGAAGAAAAGAACTACAAGACAATCCCTTTTGGGGAGCCTGGAATGGCTTGCTCCCCTATATTTTACCATTGTTAGGTCCCCTGTGCTCCTTGCTTCTGCTCTTACTTATAGGACCATGCTTGCTCCGATGGGTCACATCATTTATTAATGGGCGCCTTGCGGCGGCCCGGCATCAAGTACGCCTTGTTGCCCATGCGGCCCTGGCAGCAGCCCGTGATGGGCACAATGACCCCCAGGCTTACGCATGGCTCGCTCGACTGGCCTACGACCGGGTCTAGATGTGGCGGGTCTTCCGCACTCCTTCCCTATTGACACTACACAGCAGGGTAGATGAGTCAATGACGGGTAAGAGCGTGCCTCCCCAGCACGACTCGACCTAAGCCAGGCCCTACCCCATACTGCACGAAAGCCGCTGGATTACTAGAATCTGCCCAGATCTAGATGTCTCTCCGAGGGGATCACACGGAGGGGCATGAGTGCATGCCTATGTGCATCCAGGTTCCGTCCAGTTCACTCCTGGCCCTGGAAAAAGGACGAGGGTCTCAAGGCCTTGGTGGACCCGGGGACGGCCGACCAGGGTCCAAGCCAAGGGCCTACGGTGGGCCTCAACACAGGGCATAAGCCTCTGCACTCGATCCAGGGCGGGCTGCGATGCATACATTCATTCAAAGTAAATAAAATAGGGGGAGATGTTGGGAGCCGCGGCCGACACCGGTCGCCTTACTTGGCGGACGTAGGGCCTGTGGGTGGGAGCGGAGCCTGAGCTAGATTGCCCCTCCCATCGAGTGAGCCAAGTTGGCGCCTGCTTCCTGCCCCCTGATTGCGCTGGCGACTTAAACAACCCGCTCTGTAAGATAGTCTGCCTAGCAACAGCTGATGTTAGCCAGTCAGCCCGCATCACGCGCTTTGAACTGATTGGCTACTGTTGCCCTATAAAAGTGAATGCCTCTCCCGCCACGAGGAAGAAGCACAGAGAGAGATAGAGAAAGTCCACCGGCGAGAAAGGGCTGGTGACAGAGCGGAGGCCTCGCGGGGCCCACGCGGAGACAAATAAAGGCAAGATTGCACACCGTCAAAATCTGTCGCGTGTTCTTCCTGCAGGCCGGGAGCGACACCGACACTGTATTGCATATACCCTATACCAAATAACTGTCAAAGATATTTTCAAAGAATATTTTGAACATCCTCAGAAAAAGTTCAACTAATTCTATACAATATTCAACAGAAAACAGAAGCACTTTTAGTCATGCACACTAAGTCCTTCCAACTATTTCCAATAAAATTTTTCATATTACCCTCTCTCTGTTATGGCTTGTATCTAGATGTTCCCCCAAAGCCTCACGTGCTCACAGGTGGGAACTTTCAGAGCTGGCTGGATTTAAGGTGTGTGAATGTGAATTAAGGGTATCAGAATTCTGTAGGGTGTGAATGTGAATTAAGGGTATCAGAATTCTGTAGGGGGTGGAGAGCATGGCCCCTACAATAAAGTCTTATAAGCAGAAATCCATGTGTATTTCAATGACTTTCATCTGCATGGCCTGTTCTGCTACAGGATGTGGAATTTCAACTACAGTACAAGAAAAATCTGACAGCTAGAACAAATGGTAAAGTTCTCCCCTACCACTATTAATTGTACAACAGAGAGATTTTTGCATGCTGCTACCCAGGAAAATGAGCATTTTCATTTCATAGCTTTAATGAATGACCTAAAACACAATAACAGAAATGCAACCTTGATCACATTGAAATTCCTAAAAACATATTTTCCTCTAGAAAAATCCAAAACATTTTTTATTTTTTTGAACAGGACATATGGATATTTTTAAATATAAATAGGAAAAAAGAAAAAGTGCACATTTCACATTAACATAAATTTCAACAGTAGCTTTTCAGCTAGAGGACTCAGCTGTTGGGTTCTTGAACAGCCATCAAGCCAGGAACAAAACCCCCAAAGACCACACCAGGGTCCTGGAGCAGAAAAACCCAAGAGACAGAGTTGTCATATTTCTCTGTCCCAGGGCTCCATTCTCCTTGCATCCTACCTACTCTGCAGCCCTGCCGAGAAGGCCATTCTGACCCTAGGAACACTGTTTACCAGAACAGCTCTGCTGAGTTGAGAATCCTACAAGCTTCACAGCCTCCATCACACTCTGGGTCAACCCTGTGAGATCCTGAGATCCCAGGGGCAGAAAATGTCATATCATGGCAGATTTCCAGGAAAACAGGACTTTCACCGAGAAAATATCAGCAGATGTCAGTGGAAGCTTTGAATAAAGGATAAGGGCAACATGATCCTAAGGTTCCTTGTCCTAGGATCTTTCAAGGCTCAATGTTATCTCCAGGTTCCCCTACACCTTAGCCTCCTACTGAGTTGGGACTATCCTTCCTGTTTCTGTGACCTCAGTTTATCCAAAAAGATGGCTTCTGAATCCAGAGGTTCTTTCTATGTTTTGGAGCCAGACCAGCTCTCTAGCTCAGGATCCCAGCAGTACTCCAGCAATATGTGACTAAATTTAATGCGCCTAATCACCAAGTTGTGGTCACCAGGGAGAACTTTCTTTCTGATAAAGAAAAAACCCACACTCCAGCTCCACTGGGTCCTGGCACATCTGCCAGGCTGTCTCCAGTTGAAGTCAAACATCTTCCTGCAGGAACCCAGGTGGTGGAAAGCACAATCCTACCTCAGCCCGGTAGGAACACTGAAGTTCAAAGCCCCGGGCAGAGCTCCGCCTAAGCTGGGTTCATGAATGCTTTATTATTGTTCTGCTGAGCAGTTACCCTCATGCCAAGCAAGTCAGAATAAGCTTTCTAAGCTGTGGTGATGGATGTTTGCAGGAACCCGGGGGAGTTATTAATATTCATGTTCCCGTCACACTTTTGCAAGTAATGGAAGCTTGTTTTCTGTAACACATCATTAGGCGAGGAAGACAAGTGACCTCCTAGAGTTCTGAAACACAAAAGTGGTCACCCAAAACCCAAAAGGGACTGAAGGAGGAGTCGACAAGGTGAGAGGGTTGTAGGTATTGAACTTTCTCCTTATTGACACTCACAAAAGATCCTTTCATTGAATACAGACCTTTTGGATTTCTACAAGGTGAGCAATTGCAGAATCTGGGGGCTGTTCACAGCCTCTCCCCTCTCACAGAGGGAAAGCAGGACTCAAAAGCATTGTCTGGGATCACAGCTTTGAAAGCATGGATGAGGGAATTCAGGAATTGGGGCTGAACCACCCTACTTGCCTACAAAACACTGAATGGGCCTGCTGACTCAGGATCAAAGAGCAGGGAGTGCTTTTAGAATGGCTGTCATCAAAAAAGACAAAATATTAACGAATACTAGCAATGAGGCAAGGAAAGAGGAACCCTAATACACTATTGGTGGGGATACAAATTAGTATAACCATTATGGAAAACAGTACTGAGTTTCAAAAACTAGAACTACCATATGAGCCCGCAATCCCACAACTAGGCATATGTCCAAAGGAAATCAAATAAGTTCATCAAAGCGATACCTGCACTCCCACATTTATTGCAGGATTACATGCAGCAGCCAAGCTATGGGATCAACCAAAGCCTGTATGGACAGAAGAATAGATAAATAAGATGTGGTCTGTGCACAATGGAATATTAGTTAGCCATAGAAACAAATAAAATCCTGTCATTGTGGCAACATGAAAATTATGCTGAGGAAAATGGGCCAGGCACAGGAAGACAAGTTCTGCAGGATCTCACTCACATGTGGAAACTAAAAAAGTCAATCTCATAGAAGTTAAGCTTAAAACAGAGGTCACCAGAGCCAGGAAGTGCAGGAAGGAAAGAGGATGCAGACAAAATGAATGACAGGTACCAAAATACAGCTCTATAAATACAAAATACAGCTATATAAATACAAAATACACCTATATGAACAAATAAATTTTAGTGTTTACAGTGCAGTTGGACAACTGCAACAGACAATTTACTACATATTTTAAAATCACTAGAAAAGAGAATTTTGAATCTTACCAACATAAAGAAATGATGTTTTTGAGGAGAGGAAAATGCTAATTACCCCAATTTAATCATATATATACCACCCCATAAATAAATACAATCACTGTGTGTCGATTAAAAATGTTTTAAAATAGCAGAGTGTCAGATGGGTTACAGCAAGAATATTGGCTGAGCTCAGAAGAAACCTTGTCCATAATAAAAGGGATATTATTTTGTTTTGAAGTCCTGCAATGCTTCCATTCTCTTGTTTTGATTGGTTTTATTCTATTTTGTTTTGTTTGATTTTATTATGTGTGAAGGTATGGACAGCTATTTTGATGAAAACAAGAGACATTATAGTGGCCCTTATTGATTTTCTGTTATTTTGTTTTGAAGTCCTGAAATGCTTTCATTCTTTGTTTTGATTATTTTGGCTTTGTTTTGTTTTATTATGTGTGAAGGTGTGGACAGCTATTCTGAAGAAAACAAGACACATTAATGGTAGCCATTGTTGATTTCTTGTCTTGTTTTGAAGTCCTGTATTGCTAGCATTGTTCTGTTCTGATCTGATTTATTCTGTTTTCTTTTGTTCTCTTTAAAATAAAAAAATATTTTAAAAAAGGATACAGGGAAGAAGGTCAGGAGGGAGGGAAGTGTGGCAGCCACAAGAGCCAGGCAGTC
Organism: Cavia porcellus; assembly: GCF_034190915.1. NCBI lineage: Eukaryota > Metazoa > Chordata > Mammalia > Rodentia > Caviidae > Cavia > Cavia porcellus. The sequence goes on along the minus strand of NW_026947512.1, from coordinate 8,306,199 downwards.
GGGGTGGGAGCAGGACAATCTTTACTTCAAACACAGCCATCCAGTTGTGACCCCCATTCCCGCTCAGATTAAAATGCCCAGCTAAAATGCAAACTGCTTGCACGTGCTCCAGAACATGTCTCATACTGCACTGGCATTAGATGTGTGGTCTGACCTGCAAATGGACATAAAAGTGATACCTTATTTTGCTGTGGAAACTGAAAGAGTTAATATGCACAAATATGCTTTAAACAGCACCCAGCCTGTAGTACACCTCATTAAATGTGAGCTATCATCCTTAGTACTATTAGTATTATTAATATGTGCGTCTTTCTCAGTAGACAGAGCCCTCTGAGAGCAGGAACTGCGACTTGCTGTTCTGAGCCACGCACAATTTAGTTGCACAATAAATACCTAACAAATGAATGGATCTGTAAGCAAAGGTACATTCTCAAATCCTGCCGTGGCAGAAAGACCTCCTCCATCCTCAAGGTAAATAGAGTCTTTTCTTCCTCATAGCATCAAATCATTAATTCATTCAACAAATGTTTACCGACCCTCTGCTCTGAGACAGGTAGTGTTCTAAAAGCCGGGACACAGCAGGGAACAGAAATGACAAAGCTACCAGGCCTCATGAAGTTCGCCCCTCCTGAGGGTTATGGGGAAGAAACTAAAAATATGCAAAGTAAGTAAATTATGATATCCTAGATAATGGCCCATGCTGTGGAGAACATGTGGACTAGCAAGGGCGGCAGGTACAGGGTGCTCAGCTGCAGAGTGGCGAGGGACACCTGCTGAGGAGGGACACCTGCAGGTACCTGGAGAGCAAGCTGGTGGCCACACAGCTGAGGGAGAAGAGCCTTCCAGGTGGAGGGAGCAGGAAGCACAAAGATTTACTTATTCCCACTGCACCCCACTGGGGACAACTCAGTAACGTCTCTCACATCCCTCCTAAAACAGTTCTGGAACAGTTGCCTTCGCTCTTGGGTGGTCAGGGTCAGTGTGGGGGACTGATTCTCCCACAAAATCAAGGGACAATCAGACAGCAACAACCCTCCATGCTGAACTGTGTAAGTAGAATGAAACCAGCGTTGGATCTGGTCAGGAAGGGCACTCTAGGAAATTCTAGATCTGTTTATATGTCACAAACCTCTTTTGCTCCTAGTTATACCAAGTATATGAAACAGTATATGTAATGGGAATTGGTATAAGTGGCGCTTCCCATTCTTTCAGTCTTATTCTTCTACCCTCCCAACTCTCTCCTTTCCAAGGAAGGAAAAATACTGCAAAGCCGTCTCCCTTTTGCTACTCGAGGAGGCTGGATGGGAAGGAGAGAGACAACTGACTCTCCAGTGTGGTTTTTGCAGCAGACTGTCAGCAGCATGACTGGAGCAGTCTCAGCCCATCTCTGCGCATACTGCCCAGCAGAGCAGCTGGCACATAGTAGCTATTCAATAAATGCTCGATGAAGGAGCAAGTGGAAAGCCGAGCACTGTGCCGTACACTGGGGCACGATACTACAAGGCACTCCTTTCCACAAGCCCCCCCATGCATCTCAGCCAGCAGGAGCTGGGGACACCCACAAAGCCAAAGCTGACAGGGCCTAACATCAGAGGAATGTCATTCTCCTGCTGTCTCCACGCCACCTGGCATTGGTGGGTTCAGGTGAGTGGCAGCCCGCAAAGGTAGTTTGGGCAATTTTCTTGCAGGTTAGTTTTGTTGCCATTTAGATCAATCATCTCTTTCTGTAATTTTAAACTTCAGCTCAGTGTTCTCTGAGAAGATATAAATTATTAAACAAAGAAAAGCAGTTCAGGCTTCAGATCGGATGGTAATTAGCATTAGGTGATGCATTGAGAAAAGCCCCTTCATGTGGCCTGTGTGACAGCATAAGGAGTTTAGGAGCTGGAAGTAACGCTCCAGTTCTGGCTGACATTAATCTCAGATGTGCCTGGGATGCGCCAGAACTGATGGAAACAATTAAGGCATTTCACACACACACACACACACACACACACACACACACACACACACACGCACACGCACAGAGAAAGAAGAGGGGCAGGGAGAGATGGGAAGAAATCTTCGTGTAAGAACAAAGAGAATTTCTACTGCCCGTCTTCTTGTGTCATGCGCACTGCGTATACATATATGATCGTGCATTGATATGCATATCATGAGGTGGGGGCCTCTGTTTGGCAGATGATGAAATGAGGTGTAAAGAAGTTAAACAACTTGCCCAAAAGCCCAGAGCAAGTGGAGGAGTTAGGAGTGGAGATGGTATGATGGTATGGCGCCCTGTGGACAGCCACACAGCCCACTTCAAAAAGGTGCCATTGTTGGTGTGCAATGATGCCCTAGGCAGAGATCCGCGGAGGGCTGTGCCTTTTGAAGGACACACTGGCATGGAGGATGAGCCTGCATGCATCTCTGTGGTACAAGAATTATGTCCTCACTGTGAGGAGAGGAAAGAGATTTTTGTGACAAGCTGAGCAAAGTTCACATGGTCCTAAAGTAGTGTTTTTCAACATTTTCTTCACTCTGGTCCTCCTAAGGCAGACATTTTGTTTCATCATTAGCATAAAATTTTAATACTGCCAATACACTGTAACATGTACTTATGTGTGTGCTTTCCATGTTGAGAAGCGCTCTCATTCTGCCTCCCTCCAATCAGTCCCCCTCCACTGAGCGTGCCCATTCTAGAGCAAGTCGAGGTCAGCCTTCTCCTGTTCACTCAGCATCCACTGTTGGTTCTCTAATGGGCTGAAGACCAGAACATCTCACACTCATTTTCCTTCCTGAAAAGTTGGTATGGAGTCTGCTGGGAGAAGGATTTGGCTCACGTTGGGTCAGAAAGACCCTGACCACTCCATGGCAGTGTCCACCACATTCTTCCCTGCAGCACAGGACCCCTCAGTGGGCTGGCCCAGTGGGACCACCCACAAGAGCACGCTGAGGCATGCCAATCACATCAAGAACCTGGAGTATTAGGAGAGGGAGGGTCTTGATTCTCTTCAAACAAACCTTCTCACTTTACAGAGGAAATTGAGATGCAGAAGGAAGTGACTTGCCAAAATCATAGCAGCCTTATTAGTGGAGGAGAGACAAGAACCAAGTCTCCTGATTCCCTTTCCAGGGGACTGGGCCAGATCTAACCTTGGCATCTCTCAGCAAAAGACACTGATCAAGGCGAAGTCCAAAAGAGGTGGCCTGCTCAGCAGATACTAAAACTCATTGGGAGGGGCTGGGGGTTTAGCTCAGCGGCATAAGCACCTGCCTTGCAAGCAGGCGGTTGTGAGTTCGATCCCCGGTACCCATAAAAAATGAAAAAGACAAAAAAAATAAAAAATAAAAAATAAAACTCATTGGTAACACACAGGAGGAATCTTCACACCCGTGTCAATGACCGATGATCTTAAAGCAATGATGCCAAGATTTCTGGGCCCAGAAAGTCAGGCAGAAACCCAGCCATGCAAATAAGCACAAAAACACTGCATTCCATTCCAGAAGCCAGCACCCAAAGTTTCTTGCTATAGAGCGAGAAGCAGCACCTACCATAGTCTACAGTGCTATCCGGGGAAGTATTAGTATCTGAAGCGGCTTGTTAGGATTCTTGGAAAAAATGTTCCAGATAAGCTGCAAAAAAATTAATCCTTCAAGGCAACTGAAATGCCACTTCTTCCAAGAAGTTTTCAATCTTGTTCAGTTGGAAGTAAACGGTCTCTCCTTTCAAAACATTTGGGTTATATTATTTCTGTGGCACCATATACCCTGTAATCACTATTATCTTCGCTTTCATGTCTCCCTCATCAGTTTATTTTGTGTGTAGGTAAAGCTAGAAGTTTATTATATACCGTTTCTACTTGTATTTTATCTTTTATATGTTCCTTTAATACCTAAAACTGATGTTGCCCCAAAACATACTTAGCAAATATTTGTTGAGTGAATATTCTTATAAAAAAATCCATCATGGGAAATAAAAAGTTATAACTGATTCAGGCAGACAGGGTTCAAATAAGAGAAGACTTTAAGCATTGATTTTTTTTCTAATTGCAAAAGTAAATCCCCCTCTTGGAATTCAGAAAGTAACACAAGTTGTTAACACTGGAATATGGGAGAAGAGGAAGTTGAATTAATCAGGCATTAAAACAAAAATCTTTATTTACCAAAGAATCCCTTGTCCCTCAGTAGTTGGATGCTTATTAAGATGAAGAGATTTTACTTCTTGGGAATGATCCTTATAGAAATGGGGGGAAATGTGGTCATAAAGGTAGATAAAAGAATTAAAAGAACACATTCAGAAACATGCAGGACTCCCAGGTCAGAGTTCTGATTGGTCAGGCAAAATAGGATTCAGAAAAGAGCAGAAGTCTGCATCACAAGACCCTCAAACTGCTAGCACAAAAATGAATTTCTGAGCAAAGAAAAGCAGGAAAGTTGGAGGAAAAAAAATACTGTTTTAAAAATTCCCAATGGGGACTTTTAGGAAAAGGTGGAGTGGTGAGCGGCACAGAAAGAACCTCTCCAAGTTCTGGTGTCCAAGCCCTGGAATACAGCAACACGGGGTGAGAGGGAAGAGAGAGGTGGGTCTCACAGACACAGGAAGGCTCTCAACTGAGACTGAAGCCCGTGGAGAGTGATAGTTCATGAATCCAGCAGGGAGAAGTAACAAGGAGCCCAAGGCGCCCCCACACCCCGTCACTGGTGGAAGCCCTAACAGCTGGGGAGAAGCAGCAGGGAAGCCCCCAACACCCCAACCCTCTCCTAAGGAAAAAGGACGCAACACAGGCTGAGACGCTGATAACGGAAGTAGCCAAGCAACCCAACATTCATGTTGTTTGACTGTCTTGCGGGCCTGGGGCCGGTAGTCTGAGCAACTGTTTAGAGGGTAGCAATGTGCAATATAGGAATGATTGTGGATTTCCTACTGTCCTACCACTGTTTTGTTTTGATTCATTTTAACATTCTGTTTTACTCCCTTTAAAATTTTTTTTAAAACCCTCCCAATGAGGCCTTTCTTACCCTTCTAGAGAGACCACAGATTCAGGCACATGCAGATAACTGATGCAAATGTTCTTCAGACTTGGCCTTCTAATAACCACAGATGCCAACTGCTGTACCCTTTGGTCTCAAGCCACCTGCTTGGTGTGATACAAGCCAGAAATTCCAGCTGAGCATCCCAGGACCATGGAAGTTCACATTAGCCAGGTAAGTCCTGAGCCTGAGAAATGAGCCAGATCAAACATTTTACTTGAGATCGTGCCCAAATACAGCTGCCTAAATAACAGCCTCACAGCCAGCTGCAGTAAGATTTCCCCTCTGGAAGAGAAGGAGCATTTACACTGCCAGCATACAGGCTGCAAAGCAGGAAGACATAGCCAAATCAGAGAAGCTGAGACAATTAAAGAACTTACATGTTTCTTCTCAGGAATTTCCAACCTTTTGATGCAAAGGTTTAGAGCTGTCCTTTGTCATCTCTTCTCTCCGTCATTCCGAAGCACTTTTAGGAGGTAATTAGAATTTATCCAGTACTCATTATTCACCCAGAACTGTTATAGGTATCTACAAGTATGAACTCAATCAATGCCAAAGAATTTTACAAGGTAAGAAAAATCACTTCCATCTTATGGATGAGAAAACTGAGATTTTAAAACTAACATTTTAACTCACTCAAGATCCCTCTGCTCTGGAACCCTTTTCTCACCCACTATCCCATGTCCTGAATTAGGATCTCAGGAAAACCTCTGCATTTTTTTTAATCTCACTTGTTGTCACAAATGCAGAGTAACCCCTGAATTTTTCCACTGGGAGTATGTGTGTTCCTAAGGATTTCTCCTATCCAGTAAATCCACAGAAACCTTCTTTAGTACAAGACAGATAAAAATCAGGGCTAGATGCAGGGCAGGCTTCACCTGGGCTGGGGAGGGAGTTGATGATTTTCAAGGCAGCTCACCACTGGGAGGGCGTCTGCTGCAGGACACTGCTAGGGATACTGCTGGGCCATAATATCCTCTAGGATGCTCTGTGCAAAGTCAGTCACCTGCGTGCACAACTTGCTCTCTCCTTGCCGTATTTAGTCCATTTCTTTATTTGTAGATTGTGCCCTCGTGTCTGGTTAGTATGACAAATTAACTCTTTGGCTTCACAGCAATCCCATCTTCATCGCCTCAGAAGAATGCCTTTGGCCTGCTCTGCTCCAAACTCCTTTTCCCAAGACCATCTCCCTGTTGTTCAGCCACCTCTGCATTCTTACTGCCAGAGTGAGAAATCTCTAGGTGCGGGACTCAGAAACAAGAACTTGTTCCTCTTGCTGGACACCCTAACCCGAACCCTAATCAGTGTCTCCCCTCAACTGGTTTTATTTTTCTTTGTAACACTTACCACCACTTGGTGTGTTATATCTCATTTCTTTGTTTCTTTGTTCACTTCTCTAACTCCTTCCACCAGAATGTAAGCTCTAGAAAAGCAAAGATTTCATCTGTTTTATTCACAGGTGAATCTTAATGACAAGAACAGTAGCTGGCACGTAGTAAATGCTCAATAAATATGTGGGGCGAATAAGCAAAGAAGTGACATACTGCATGTTTGTACATTTGGATCATGAAGGTGAGTTTCTAGCATAACAACCCCCTACAAAGACCACAAGGTTTTGTAAGGATCTACAATGATAAGGTCCAGAACTAGAGCAGGTCTTGAGCCAGCACATTCACGCTCACAAGCATAATCTAGTGATCCTCAGTATCTTGAAGTCACAAGATCCAATTCAAAGGAATGAACTCATTTATAGGATCCCTTGTCTATATAACAAACATGAAGAGAAAGGCACTAGGAATAATAAATTTAATAGCTCAACAGTGATATCAAGCACCCAGGTTGTTTGCATCTTTCCATGTTAAGAGTGAAGGAAGCAGCTTGTAACTCACACAGCAGATTTCTCCTCCTGTGCCACTGGTGGAGTTGAGTCCCATGTGAGCTCCTAGCCATTGCCCAGCAGGAGGAGCAGCCTAGCTATGAAAACCCCTGGTTAGTCAAGACTGGCTCTGGGGCTGGGAGGGACCACAGCCCCTAAAACCAGGGACTTTGGATGCCAGAATAAAATCAGGCTGCCCGTTAGAAAGAGAAAAGGGGAGGAGAGCTGTTGCTTGTTGTAACAGGCTGAGTAACAGCCAGAAGTATCCGTTCCTAATCCCTACAACCTATGAATGTTACCTTAAATGACAAAAGGGGCTTACGGATGTAATTAAATTAAAGGATCTTGAGATGGGGAGATTATCCTGTATTATCCAGGTTGGTCCAACTTAATAAAAGTAAAAAACTCCTACAAAAAGGAGGCAGAGGGAGACTTGATACAGAAGAAAGCAGAAAGCAACAACAGCAGAGACAGAAGCCGCGGCCGGAGTGATGTGTGTCATCCGGGAAGGCAGGACGATTTCTCCCATAGAAACCAGCACTGCTGACACCTTGATTTTAGCCCCTTAAGACTGATTTCAGACTTCTGGTCTCCAAAACAGTGCGATAAGAAATACATGCTCTTTTAAATCACTAGGTTTTTGTAATTTGTTACAGCAGCCAAGGGAAGCTATTAGTGCTGCCGAACCAACAGCACAAGTAGGCAAAGATTGTTAACGCTTCAAGAAATTCCAACAAACAAATAGGGACTTTAGTTTTAAAAAAGCATTGCCGGATCCACTCCCTGCCCTACTCTGGCTTCTTCTGTAGCAGGATGTCAAGGCTGAGACAGGCCCAAGCCTCTCTCTCCTCAGTGTGGCCTCTTTGGTAGGTGTAGCTTTAGGAAATACTATTTTCAGACCTGACATGTAGAAATCATCTTATGTTTTAATAGCATTAACTGTCCTAGCTTGTTCTTTCTTTTTTGGCCCAGTGGGAGGAGGAGAAAGACTCCATGCCCTGAAGTAGAAATAATTACCTTCAGGACATTAAGACTGCATCCCACTGCTTATGCCATTCTGATCAAAGTCAGTCAAGAATTAAGAACAAACCGTAGCCCTCTATTCACTATTTCTTTAAATAATCTTTCTACCTCTCTGCTTGGAGAAAGAAAATGTTTTTAAACCAAAGACTGGTATTAACCATGATGATAATGTTTCATGTTTATATTCTCAAAGAGCATTAGCATCATTTGATGGTCAATGCATATGACACTTCTCTCCAAAAGGCAGGGCAGTACTCTCTTAGCAAGAGGGATGCAGGTGCTGCAGGATGCAGCACTCACTCAAAACTGTCATGCATCTGTCCCGAGCCAATGCTGGAAACCAGGTGGATGGCACCTCAGATCTTCCCAAAATACGCAAAACTAGCCTGGGCCAACAAGCTCCGGAAAAGATAGAGTACACCAAAAAATTGTATCAATTAACAACAAGATTTGATGGAATATCCTCATTCTTTTAGGGAGATAAGACTTGTGAATAACAGACAGAAAACGCCAGGCTGTAAAAAGCTGGGTCCCACTCTGGCACAGAGAAGAGGAGCTGCAGGAACTCGAGAAAGGATGCAGGACTGAGGAGGTGCATCCCTCTGGAATCTTTTTCTCCTCCAATTTACAACTGGAATTCTCGTAGTTCAGAGAAGCACGTTGCAGTACATGGAGCACACATGTGTTGTCCATACAGAAATAACAGCAAATACATGCTTAGCAGAGGAGGACACATTAGACACTGATAAATTTGGCCACTGGGCTCCTTTGTTATTCTGACTTACCTGGAATTAAAATTCTCCTCTACCTTAGTTAAGGTGTTACTACAAATCTGGAATTCAGCCCAGACCCCTGCTCTGAAGCAACCACACATAAAAGGGACTTGTGAGCCAGGCACAGCAGTGCGTGCCTATAAACTCAGCACTCAGGAGGCTGAGGCAGGAGGTTCTCCATGAGTTCAAGGTCCACCTGGGCCACACAGTAAATTCAAAACCAGCCTGGACTATGTATCAAGACCCTATCTCCAAAATATAGTGGGGAGGGGTGGCACTTGTAAGACCTAAAGGATCTTATTTTCTGAACTGAGCTGATTTGTTAGGCAGTTCAGTCTCACATAGGGCCCACAGGTGATTTCAGCCAGCTTTTTTCAGAAGAGGCATAAACTCAGTCAGAGGTTCTTTGGGATTTCATAAACTAATAAAATATCCTCTGTTCCTGACCCTTCCAAAAAAATGTGAAAGATTCAGGGATTCTAAGAATTGGTTTGTTTTGTCAAGTAAGGGCATTTGAGGGGAGAAAAAAAAGAAGCTGTCATCTACTATTACCATCATTTTATTAAAGAAATGGATTTCCAATATCAAATAAAGTAGGAGTTAATCTCAAAATTCTAACAATACATTTAGCTCTACAAAAAGCTCACATTTTCCTTCGTTTCCTCATCCCATGGTAGACGGGTGAAAGCTTGGCAACGCTGTGGCTCCGCTGCAGCGCCAGGCACCAGCAGGCCAGCCGCTGTGCGCATCTGCGCATGTGGTCCTTACCGGCTCTCAGGGTCCTCGGTCCCAGCTGCCCTTCCGCCTTTGCCTGCAAATGCAGAGAAAGCCACGCCACAGCCCCACAAACCTTGAAGCTACGGAGACGTGTAGACTGCGCCTGCTGAGGGCAGCCCGACCCTTGTATCCATCCGCCTAGCTACTCATTCATTCAGTCTGATACTTAAGAAGTACCTGAAGAATACCAGGGACTGTGATAGAAAACAGGAAAGCCAAAGGGAATTTCCAAACCCTAGCGACACATAAGTTACAAAACAAGGAGACCAAGTTTCATTAAGACCTGCAAACAGCAGCATCAGGTCCAGGGGTGATGGTCCTATTGGGAGGATGTAGGCAGGAGAAAGATAAGGTAGGACCTGCTGCACCCACCAAAATATTCCTCCTTCATTGTGCGTCCCCTGTATTCATAGTGACAGCCGGCACATCTTCAGATAAGGCAGACAATGATCCATTCCTGTTCTAATTCTGGAACTGCTATGCTACCTCATTAATATGGGAAAATGTGTTTAAAAGCTGCTGATAAACAGCTGCACAGAGGCAGAAATAGTGACTCCCATTGCATTTGCAAGCTTTAGTGACTTTCCAACGTGGCCTGAGAACCGAAGCTTCACCCGCATGTGTATACTGGGTGATTCGCCATAAAGCTGCACTTTATTGGTAGACGTTTTGTTGTATTATGTCCTCAACCACTTCTGATTTACCCAGCCTCTTCCTCAGAAAGAACTGTCATGTCGCCTCCTATACATAACATGCATGCCAATTATCAATAAAATAGAAGATTGACCTGCTTCCATGCATTGCACAATTTTAATACCTGAATTTCTAGTCACTCAGAGAGCAGTTGATTAAGAAATTAGGTATGAATTACATGTCAATCAGTCATCCATCGAGGCAACAGAAAGCACCTTTCTTAAGCAAAGGGCGTGAAGTTTTATTCTAAAAACAAAACCACACCTACAGTTAGAAAGGAGGTTTGTCTGAAATGCTGCATGCACAAGAGATTTTCAAACCTCACAGGTAATACTGCCCACGCCAGAGAAAAGTCCCAAATTACCTTACCTCGGGGAGACTGTGCTTCACGTTTCTCCAGTTCCACTTCCAGGTACAGGAAAAGTCTCCGAAGCTCCTTTCCAATTATCTCTTCCCCTCCCCGCCCCTGCCTCTCCACTTTCGGTGACAGATTGATGGCCTCCTCAGGTGCCTCTGGAGTGCACCCTGTGACCAGGGACAACAGCACTGAGCTCGCTGAATTGATTGCCACCAGCTCCCTATTCCAACTGGACCCATGGAGTTGATTTTCATCACTGACCTCCCCTTGACCCTCCCTCCTAAAGAGGAATTACAGCCTGTTGGAGGATTCTTCTCTGCTAGATAAATATTCAACTATTTTCTGCACAATACCAGGGGCAGCCGCTCCCTTCCTTCTGGGGAAGGATTAGGTATTTGTGTCATTTTTATATTATGTTTGTTATCTTGGCAGATGACTTACTTCTCATTATTGGGGTTACATGATGGGGAGAAGGGTGTAACTCTAGAGGCATGCTCTGCTTGATAAAAGATAACAGAAAGTGGGGTTTTTTCAACACATGGAGAACAAAAATATGTAATTTAACTAAATGCGAAGAACCTCGGATCCTGCAATTACCCAAACAATGCTTGCAACACGGTAACTTAGAGACAGAATTTTCCTTCTGGAAGCATTTAGAAGATTCTCCAAACATACACATCTCCTTTGACCTAGTTCCCTGAACTTTGTCCCTTCTCCCACTCCGCAGAAGTACCTAAAAAAGCTCTGCTCTGTGTGTCCCCTCTAGAAAACGTGAATTCTTCCAGGCAGCATTGAAGGTAGGGGGGCCTTAGAATTGCAAATATAACCTTAAGTTAAAGCCCTTGGTATAAAATTTAACCTAATTAAGACACTACAGGGCATAGCATTCCAATAGCAATTATACAGGTTGTAAAGGGGTGAAGTACCTTTTAAAACCAAGAAATGCTCCTGCCAGAAATAAGTGCCCTGGAGGTCAAATGAGGAGTTGTAAATTCAGGCCATCACTCGCCTTGACCTTAAACAGGGCACTTCCGTCACCAGCCGTGAAGGCTGCCAGCCTGGAAGTCCCTGCATCCGGCATCAGGCTCCCTCTCCTCCAGACCCATCTCGTCTCTCACAGGACAATTTCTCAGCTGTGACAGTCACCTTATTTGTAGTCCTAGTGTCTCTCACTTAAGTTTATTCATTTCCAGATTTTGTTTGCACACTCGCTACACTGCAAGACCTCCATCGGATTCTAATTGTAGCAACAGGGCGTGGGCTTGGGGTGGGCTTGTTGTTTTTCCTGCTTGCAAAGAAAAGAATCTGAAAAATTACACAGAAGGATCATAACTGTAAAACTCTGATTTGTTCTCAGTTTCTGAGTATTTATCCAAATACCAAAGAGGTAGAATTAAATCCTGAGCTCCCAAACTCAAATTGCAGGACGACGAAGTTTCTTCATGATTCCAAACTATGCTTGTAGAACACAAAAATAATTAAAAAGTCAGTGATTGGGTCTAGAAATAATTTGTGGATACTTTCTCACAAAGTTATAAGATTCTGATTAGGGGAAATTATTCATTCATGTCTATTTTGAATACCAGCCCTTATGAGACATAGGTGCCGTTTGAGGTGTTAAAAATGAAAAAAAAGTGGGGGCTGGGGATTTAGCTCAGCGGCATAAGTGCCTGCCTTGCAAGCAGGCAGTCGTGGGTTCGATCCCCGGTACCGATAAAAAGGAAAAAGACAAAAAAAAAATGAGTCACAATGTCTTTCCATCCTAGGAAAGTCACACATCTATCACAAGAACTAAAGTTACGCATAAACACCTGAAGTAATAAGCAGCATCCCTCAGTAACAGAAGAGAGAGGCACAAGGAGTAACCCCAGCTGGGACTCTGCAAGACTAAGGATGAAATGCATTGGTCCTCGTTGGGGTCACAGAGCAGGTGCAGCTGCTTTCATCTACGTGAACAAGAGGTTAGTGTAATAAAGGTGCAGGCTCTGCAAGCAGGCTGCCTAGGCAGACCCCAGGTCCTGAGGGCGTGCTCTTAAACCCTCTGTGCCTCTACTTCCTCACCTGTCAAATGAGGCTGCAACTTTTCAGACTGTTCTACGAATGAAGGAAAGCAACGTCTGTAAATCACAGGCACCATGCATTCCTGGCTCCACGTCAGCTGTGCGACGCACGTTATTTAAACTGGCAGCCATAAGGAAAAACACTTAAACTTGTACAACAAAGCCTGGTGCAAAATCTTAGCAACTATTAATGATTCTTTTGTACCACAATATGCCCTCAGTGTTATAATTTTAAAAGCTTCACTTTTTAATTTATGTTCTATATTCGAAAGAAAAGTCGATCACCCTAAAAATCAAAACTTTAAGCCTATTTAGGAAAATTGATTCACCTCCCCAGGCCATGGCTTTTCCACTGGTGAATTTACCTTCCAGAACCTTCCAGACAACCTCCCTTCCTCACGGGCACAGTTAGGGCCACCGTGACCCACCAAGAGCACTGAAGCAAAAATAACCTTGGTTTGAACCTGGTCGCTCATTAGCCTCCTGATTTGCCTGTGAGGTCTTTGAGAGTCAGGACTTTGTTCGCACTTATATGTCCCATGGGAGACACGAAATAAATGTTTGTTGAATGAGCAGATCGCAAGTATTTAGCTGGGAAGTTTAAAGGCTCTGAAAGACTAAATTAACTTCAAGTGACAAGTTTAGCTATTAGGAGACATGAGTCTGGAACTTAAAGTCTCCTCATTCTCACTACATCTTCCCTAAGACTACGAGTCAGCTTCTACAAAGTAATAAATCCAGAATGATTATTTTCTGTGCAAATAATTCTTTATTTTAGGAATTTGACATCAATTACTTTTAAATTGTAAGCAATCCTAGTGCATTCAAAACTTAATTTGATTTCACAAATTTCAGTGTATTCACAATTTGTCAGGAATGTATCTGTTGCACAGAGCAAATGTGGCTGGATTCGGACTCAAGGTTTTAATTGATGTACATTATAAGGATGACTGATTCCATCTGTGGACTTTGGGTGGATTTATTGTTTTTCTTGTTTGCAAAGAAAAGAAGTTGAAAAATGACACAGAGGGGTCATAACTGTAAGGTTCTGATTTGTTTTCAATTCATGAGTGTTTATCTAAATATCAAAGTAGTAGAAATAAAATCTTGAGCTCCCAAACTCAAATTATTTTCATTCCAGGACAAGTTTCTTTGTGAGCCCAACCGTGCTTACAGTACACACAAAAAAAATTTTAAAACTGATCATCTCTTCCAAAATGACTCTTAAAACTCAAAGTCAAGGCCTTTGATTTCCAAGGCCCCAGTTTTAGGAAACATAAACAGTTTAAAGTGTTCTGGTCAAAAGTTTGTATTTATTGATATAGAATCTATTACATCCTAGTCTGCTAAGTAAGACTTTGTGGATATTGCTATAAGTCAGATATGGTTCTAGTGGGTCCCCCAAAGATTTCTGAGTTGGACCCTTGGTCCACAGTGTGGTGAGAGCTGGTAGACCTTGTAAGAGGTTGCACCTGGCCTAGGAAGAGATTTAGGAAGAGAGTTCGCAGGGGACCCTATTTAGTGAGTTGTTATAAAAGAACAAGACTGGTTCCCTTCCTTGGCTGCCTGACTTACCATGTGATTTCTCCCTGTTCCACATATTGCAGAGTGATACCAACTGCCACGTGGTGACCCAACCTACGGGACCCAGAGCCCAAATGGAGCCATCCAATCTTAGGCTTTCAGTCTCCAAAACTGTGAACTAAATAAACTTCTTTCTGTATCACCTGACTTCAATATTTTGTTACAGCAATGGGAGGAAACAAACTAATACAGAAGGGCTGCTCATGAGATGGTACCTGTGTGCGCACAAACCCCAGATCACTCCTACCTCAACCCCTTCCCTGCTGAAGCACTCCACTGCCTGCAATAGTCAGTCTTTTCCTGCCTCCAAATCCTAAAGCACAATTCTGCTGTGACTGTTTGGCAAATCAAAACCTGATCTTTGTTGAGAAAAAGTGTAATGGCTTACACAACATCCTATTAATGAGCCAGTGGGCATAGTCTGGAGACCGTGTAGCTAAAAGCCCAGATTCTGAGGTCCGACTGGCTGGATTCCAATTCCAAGCTGCATCCTTCCCGATTATGTAAACTTGGGCAAAAATTTCTCTCTTCAGTTTTTACTTAATTTATATATTCTATGTTGGAATAAATATACTATATCCTTCCTGAAATACATACAATAGTGCCTGACCCAAAGTCTTCAAAAATATTATTATTATTGAAATTCAGAATATTTGATGACTGTAGCTACCAAGAGGCTCCAAGAATATATCTTATTTAAACCCAGACTCTTATGAAGAAAACTCCATTTTTAAGACTTCATTTCTTCAGCTGGGCAGAAGTCAGCAGCCTTTAAATATAACAAAGCTCCAAGCACAGATGGAGGTGGACAACCATTCTGCATCTGCACTGGGGACCATGTGAGGTTCTTAGACAACCACAAGGGCAGTTGGGTATAAAGTACTTGAAATCACTTCCTCACATGGACCCCAAGTCTGAAACCTCAAGAAAAGCCGTGATTCTTAAAAATTCCTAGAAGGTTGAGTAGGCTCTCCTCCAGATGAATAGAGAGCAAGAAAGCATCCATGTTAAAACAATGGAGTTTTCACAGGTCAGTCAAGTTAAATTAAGCTGCTGTTGACCTTGTTCCAGAAAAATTCTATTACCTAGGGATATAAATACACAAAAAGGATGAAAGTATGGGAAGCTGATTCCTCCACTTGGTGAGATTGTGATGGAAACATTTTAACATGCTATTAGTCTGTGTTCAAAATAACTTTAAATCTCATTAAGAAGCCATTTCTGAAGGGCCTGGATGAGTGCAGCCTGGCCTAAGTGCTTTGTGAGAGCAGGCGGACAGTGAGGCTTCACGTTCTTTGGGGCTACTTCAGTATCTCCGTCCTGTTGGTTTTGCTTATAGATCACACAACTGCACTGCAATTTCCAGCCTAAGTCAGAAAACTGAAAAGGGAAAAGTCATCCTCCTCTGGGGAAGGAGGGTCAGGAGATATCATGTGAGTAGAGAAGGGGATTACACAACTATTCTACTTTTCAAACAGAAAAACAGCTTGCCTATTAGCTAGGTAGAAAATATCCCAACTTCAGTGTGGAAGGTGATGCTGTCTCTTTCTCTTCCTCCTGGTTGCTCAGAGCTGGAAGCAGCTTTCTAGTGGGGGAGGGGGACAGTCTGAAAGCTTTGACGTTGGACAACCTGAAGCGGAGTCCAGGCAGAAAAGTGAGAATGCGTAGGTGACTGAGGAATCCAGTCTCATTCACGGTTTTATAGTCAAATAAGAAGATTAGATAGAGGGCTGGGATGGTGATATGTGATAAAGTCACTTAAATGGAATTTAACAGTTTGTTCTTCAAATTGCTGAACATTAAGTTTAAATGTTTTCATATAAATATTAAATTATATGTATATAGCAGAATCACAATTTTGCACACTACCACTCATTTTGCAAAGGAAATGTGGCTTCTTTATTCTCTAGCACTGATCTACTTTTCCTTTAAGTTTGTACTCTACTAAGGAGCAGGGAAAAATAAAAACTTGGCAATAATGTTTCAGGCACCTCTCTTTTAAGGAGCACCTTTGGGTCTCTGTGTAAAGAGAGAGAATTCTGTTCACTGTCTCCACACAGATGGCTCGTGGTGATGGGACAGAGGGCCCCACACAATGTGCCCTGTTCCTTGCTCATGTTGGTCTGGCCTATATTTGACCTGTTGTTTTGGGGCATCACTGGCCCCACCTAGTCTTCAAGGAAACAGTATAATTATTCCTTTCTGGAGTCCACACTACACAAGGCTCCAGGGAGCCAATGGCTCTGTCTCAAATCACAGACCTGGTTACCCCTAAGACACATTACACAAGTTACAAAGTCAAAGCCAGCTTTCTCCCAAGTCTGGAGGCCTCTCCCAGTACATGGGCTTCCAACCCCAATGCTTTCCCATCCTGTTCGATTCCCCAAGCTGCCACCTGTAGCCAGTTGGTTTTTGTTTTTTGGTTTCGGTTTTCACTACAACTGGTTTTAACTAGCTGAACCTGTAAAATGATTGTGACCTTTAGAACACAGCTGATAACTAAAATCTTTGAGTGACCTCCATTCATTAGACCCTTACTGGCCCAACTTTCCTAACCAATGGATGATACGATCGGTTTTAGCCATGCATATTCAGATTATTTTGACTTTGACAAAATGAAAACTTTCAATTATGGATTAGCATGACTAGCACGAATCTCCTCCTCCTAGTACATAAAGTCACCTCCTTTCCCTCCTTGGAAAATGTGCTCACTGCTGTATATTGCTTCTCCTGGGAAGTGAATGAGCTCAGTGCTTTCCCCACACGTAATCCTCCTGGGAGGAGGACACGTGAACACAGTGTCTGGTGCCAGGGCCTTCCTCTCTGGCCTTCATGTCCCCCCCCCCCAATGCTCTATTTTATTGGACAGGACTTCCCCTGTGTCACTGTTCCCAGGGGAACCACACCTCATGACTTAGCCTTGCCGCCAGATGGGATGTAGGAGGAGAAGCAATAAGGGCAGATCTTGGACCCTTAAATTATTATTCCCATGATATACTTAGATCAAAAGTGAAAAATGCAAAGTTAAACTTGGCAGGCATAAGAAGCAAGATTTTACTTATTAAATTACACACTAACAATTTAAAACATTTATAAAGCTGCTAGTATGTACCAGTCAATTTTGTAAGACCTCAATTCATTTCATTTATTCAATGTCTCTATAAAGTAGGTATTATTATTTTTATTTTCTTCCTTCTGAGGTAACCCTGCCCACAGTTACCAGGTTGGGCTATGAGGAGTGAGATTTAGGCCCAGACGGTTCGCTGCTGTAAAATTCATCTTCCCCTGTCACAGTGCTGCCACTGGGTGTCAGCAAACCAAAACCAAGAAAAAAAGGGAACTGCATTTACCCAGGGCCTGTTAGGTACAGAACACTTACGCATGCATTTTCTAATTTAAACTAAGAGGTGAAAAAACTTTTCAGGGAACCGAATATGCAACATTTAGTTAGTGGAATGACAGGTTTGTGTCAGAGGAGCTTTTGTCTACGTTTTTTTAAACTGCAAAAAATGATAGCATTAGAATAGACTTGGGAGTTAAGAGAATCAGTCCCCAGATTCTTCATTAACAAAGGGCTTTTTCCATCTATTCACACCTGCTCACACAATAAAACCATTATTAGAATGACTTCAGGGAAGAGACCATCAATGTGTTTTTCTCCCAGTGCAAAAAATCAGCCAGAGGCAGGCATTTGCTATAAAATTATCTGGGTTTAATCACTATCAACATCAGAACCATAGTACATTAAAGTACAAAACCTGTATGTACAATTACACATACAAAAAGTGTTCTTTATGAGGAGCAATTTTCAGCAAATCTGACAAACAGCAAAAATCATTCCTATTTTTGGTTTGCAAGGAGAAATGGAAATTTCCAAGATATCTCCCTCCTCCTTCTGGTTCCAGTGACCCTCCGAACATCAATTTGCAAAGGCCTGAGGTAGAAAGGAGGGTATTAACAATACCAGGCACTCATTCCTCCCTCTTTATGGAAAGGATGAATTTTTAGGAAATGTTTTCCACCATTTATTACACTGATGTTCCATCCATCTGCATCATTAGGTTCAGTAGTTACCATGACAATATGATGCCTACAGCAATCTAACTTGATAGCCAGATGCCAGGATGTGAAAAAATAGGACCAGCTAAGAAAGTGAGAGAAATATAATTAATCTGAACCACATAGAAAATGTGCACAAAACTGGGACCAGGAAGAAAATCGCTGAAATGTCATTGAAGAGGGAATCATTGAAGGGCAGCGATAATTGAGTTTCAGTATAAAAACTCTGATAACTAGAGCCATGCATTAGTCTACAAGGAAGACTGCAAAAGAAGTTAAAGTTAGTCTGGACTCTTGCTCCTGGACCCTGTTAGACCCTGGTGGCACCAGCATTGATTCTGGCCATAGGAATTGTAGGGCCCTAACTTTCTTGAGCCGCTCATGCTGCCATTTCAAGTGCTGTTGTCAGGACACTCTTCTCGCCTCCAGGCTGCTATCGTTTCCCAAATTTCCATCCAATGTAATAAAGTCCATCAAGCTGAAGTCAAGCTTCAGCTACATGGTGAGAGCTCCTATTTCTTTGCCTTCCTAGTGACAGTGGAGGCAGCAGACTAGCACATCCCTCTCCTGGGCCTGGCTATGACAGAACGGAAGGGAGACTGAGAACAGGAGAGCAATCCAGAAACTGTGCTTCCCGGAGATAAGTCTGGGTCAGGTGGTCGTTCTCAGCACGGCTGGGTTGGATAGCGGCGCTGAGCCAGGCGGCTTGGTCGATTCAGGCTGCTAGCCATGGGAAGCTGGAAGAGACGAGGAGCACATGCTGCACTCCAGAACAGCTCCTGGCATGACTCTGCCCGGTGACTAGTTGGTTCAAACAAGGGCAAACTGAGCATCTCTAAAACGCTCCAGCTACAGGTGGCTTCCCAAGGTTGAGTTCCAATGATCAACCTTCACCTCTTGACTATGCCAAAAAGAAACTTGACTTTATAAAGAAGGGAGGCAAGTGATGTATTAGCAAGACTAAGCCTGCCCCAAGTCACTGAGGAGCAGGGAGCTGGTCTTCTCTCAAAGTTTACAGTGCTCCCCAAGCCCTAGGACAGAGAAACTCTGCACTCCCACCACTGATTCCCACACCAGCTATATCTCTTGTATCTCAGGACCTACTGAAGGTCAAGAGAAACATTTATATCAGGCATATACTGGGCATGTTCTAGGTGCAAAGCACTTCACGCACATACTACTAATAACTCATTTTACAGATGCAGAAAGTGAGACTTACAGAGGTTAAGAACCCACATGCAGCAAGTGGTAAACTGGGATTATAAATCCAGCCTCTTCAGTAAAACTCTGTGGTCCCACCCATCCCTGGAAGGCATCCTTACCTGAGGAACCTGCGATGGGTTGTAGAGAGGAACTGCCCCTCTCAAAGGAGTAAGGGGAGGCACAACTCCAGGTTTGGAGCAGAGCTCAGAGGAAACACCCTGTTATAGAAATACAGAAAATCCAGTCAGTGGCTACTTCCCAGAATGTCCAGGCCTTCCCTGAGCACCAACTTTGGCCAAGAGAAGTACATGGGAAGGGTTTCTTATAAAACTCAGGGAATCTCCAGCACACAGACATGACTCAAGTGGGCACAGTGAATACCTGGACCTGGAGTGGCAAAGCAGGGGCTCAGGGGTGCCATACCTCAAGCACGTGAGAAGGAAAATCCAGAATACATCAGGCTGAGACCATTATAAAAGGCAATACCAGACCTTTTAGACATCCTAAAATACTACAAGAGTGTTCAAACCAGGCTGCAAGACATGCTTTCCTAACAATTGGCATGGAATCCCTACCTATGTGGAATTTATCCCATGAAGAATTTATCCCAGCCCCAGTCAAGGGCACAGTGATCTCCAGTCCTCTCTGAGAGAGGGGAACAGGTGGTCCCAAGAAAGCTCTGCGGGCTGAGCTGTGTCTCTCCAGAACTTCATCTGGTGAAGACCTGGCCTCCAGTACACTGGCATGTGGTTATTTTTGAAGGTGACATCATTAAAGAGGTCTTGTGTGTGCCTAACAAGACAAGGAAGCCAAACATATACAGAGGAGAGACCACATGAAGATGCAAGAAGACAACCCACCACAAGCCACAGAGAGAGGCCTCAGAGGAAATTCTGATTTTGCACTTCTGGTCCCCAGAATTGTGAGAAAATAGATTTCTGTTTTTTAAGCCCTCTGGTCTGTGGTACTTTGTCACAGCAGCCTGAGGAAACTCACACAGAAGCTTTATCCATGTTCCCCATGCGGCAGCCACTCACAGACAGCATCTCCAGGCCACAGTAAAAGCTCAGTCCTCACACACACAAGCACCTGCGGGAGTCCTACACCCCAGCCCATGCACTGCTCACCTCGAGCCCTGAGAACCCTGCAATCCCAGTGCCCTCGGCTGTGCCCCCACTGGACAGGGATTCTGGGAGCTCGTCACCACCTACAAGGCAATGAGTTAGAAGGGTTCCCTCAGCTCAGCGCTGAGCAGTGCCCACCCTTAGAAGGTGCTACCCATACCCAGGAGCACCATCGGGACCACAGATACCAACCAAAGGACATGAAGGTATGGGTACCTGTGCCCCTGGAAAAAGTGCTGGTCCCTGGCAGGGACGGGGCCTCAGGAGACAGTGTTGGTGATAGGCTCGGGCTAGTCTGACGGGGAGAAGATGCCACAGGTTTCACCTGCTTTGTAGAGAAAAACAAAGGGGCGCATTGGGGACACTGTTGGTTAACAATCTCATGCCAACCTCTGTGTATTCCGACACCCATAATGGCAGCCCCCATGCACAACCATCACTGGGGTTCTCTCCCCAAAACATTTTTCTCCTGCCATTCCTCCAGCAATCCAAATTAGCTTTGCTCCTACCCCTCTGTAGTTGAAATTTTTCATCTTAATTTTTAAGACCTTCATAATCTGTCCTCACACACAAAACAAATTTATTTCTTACAATCTCCCAACACAAAGCCTGTGTTTCATCCAGATTAGGGCAGAGCAGGCCGGCAGCCTGGTGCCACACGGTGCTGGGGAGATTTCCTCAGAAAGCCTCCTAGGGAGGGTGCTCCAGACCTCTCCCAAGGTTACCTCTGAGTCAGTGCAGTCTGATAATGAGTCTTCTTCAGATGGGCTGTGGGAGGGCTTCGATCTAAACCAGCTGAACCAGCCAAATCCTGAGCTCTGAAGAGAAAGGAGAATTTGTGCATCCTGGAGGTTTGTTTCTCCACACTTGACGTGAGGTCAGCCACCCCAGTATGAGATGGAGAATGGAGGGAAGGGGACACAACCAATGTGGAGACTCCCAATTCTGCTCCACCACTCGGGAAAGGGGCTGGAGGAAAGGGAAGGAAGGGCCCCCCACCTTTGTGTTGTCTTTCACATCTCCTGGCTTTTCTCTCTGCGCAGCATTTGAGGAGGGCTTTTTATCTGCTTCATCAGAGGACTCCTCTTCCTCCTCCTGGACTGAGGCACTGGAATTCTCAGAGAAACTTCGTGCTCTGGGAGCCGGTGGTACCTGGAATTTTTAAAAAGAACTAACATCAAAGCACATGTTCCCTCCACCTGACCACTCAGCAATTCTGGGAGTACCCTGAGGTTCTTAGGCATCTTACTGAGGGGAAAGTAAGGCTTAGCCCTAACAAAGGACTTGCCAAAGGTTACAGGACAAGGCCAGTCCCAAACCCAGGCTTCCAGTTCTCCCTGACCTTAGGAAGTCCTGTTTGCTATGCTTTCTCTTTGGAAACCATTTCGGAACTATTCCAAGGCCTGGAGCCAGAGGCTACTGCAGGAGGAGGAGAGGGCCCAGAGGGACCGCCCAATCTCCACCCCCTCATAAAAACAACCCACACAGCAGCAACCAGGGACCCTAAGTCATCTTAGAACTTATTTCCTGACATGCTGGCTCAAGAGCAACTGTGAGCAGTGCCCTCCCCAGAGAGGAGCAGAAAAATGCCTTCATCTCTTCTATTAACTTTCTTTTACTGTGGTACAATATATGCCTTGCGTAAAGCTCACCACTACCACCTGTCTGAGGTGTGTGGCTCAGTGGGGTTATGCATACTCAAAATACTGTACCACCACCATCCCCAACAGCTCTGTACCCATCAAACCTGAACCGCCATCTACCCTGCCCCCGGTCCCTGGTCACTGCCATTCTATTCTACTTCCTGTTCCTACCAGTTTACCTCATCTAAGTATCTCTCAGAAGTAGAAACATACAACATGTCATTGTTGTGTGTCATATTTACATTTTACACTCTCCATAAAGCATAATTGGTACAAACATTGGCAAAAATACAGAAAAAGCTTTATTATTTTATTATAATGAGCATAGTGATTGTAAAATGCTGGGCACTGATCTGAGTATTTTCATATAGATATTCATTGTGATCCCTACCAAAGATCTCTAAGATAGGTGCCGTTACTATCATCTCATTTGATATACATTTGATATTCTGTTACTGAGTGTCACCCAGTGAAAAAGGAAACTCATTGAAAACCTTACAAGGTGTCCTCATCCACCTTATTCATTAGACCCGGCACCCTGAGAATTCTAGCACTTCCCCAAGGTCCAAATGACCATTAAAAAATATTTTGGATCAATTCAAAACTCTGAGGCGGTGTGAGTGTGGAAAGACTCACAAAGAGGACTCCAGAACTGCTTCAGCGAGTGGCAGGAATGATGGGATCAGTGTGCTCAAGGAGACAGGGAGGACTGCAGGGAGGATTAATGGCAATATGTCTTTTACTGTAATAAACTTTTTATTTAAACATGCACCATATGTTTCAATCACACCATATGTATATAAGGAAAGAACCAAAATATTTGACTGTGGGACCATGAAGTTTGGCTCTTTATATGATACTTTATTTTTACATTTTTATAACAACCATCTATTACTTTTTCCTGTAAGTATAAGAAAAATAGTAAATCATAAAAGATTTTAAAGACCTGAAGCTCTACCATTATGTGAAAAAGTCAGAATATAATTGCTCTTACCAGGCAACACTGAAGAATATCTTAAGTTTGGGAACAAAGCTGCCCATTTTTGAGGGAAGAGTTGCATTCAGTCAACAGCCAGGTGAAATGACTAATTTGACACAGACACCCCAACACCTTACAGCCTAACTGAAGGGCAAAGGCGAGCAGCCACTGCTACAGTCATCGTGAATCTTTCTTTGACATAAAAAAGACAAGATTAAAATAAGGAAATAAACACCAAGAGTCTTCTACACTGGTGCAGGGTGTGGCAGGCATTTGGTGCAACAGAGCAGGGTACAGAGGGCCAGAGATCCAAGAAGCCAGAACCAAACCAGCTCTGTTTCTGCCTCCTTCCCAGATCAGAGGCAGGCAGGACTGAGCAGAAGAACACAGTCCTTTCCCCACTGCCAGCATTTGGTGTGGAAAGAAACAAGAAACAAGGTCCAGTGTGGAAGCGAGAGGAGCTTGCACATGGCTAAGAAACCAGGGACAGCTGGAAAACACCAGAAGATGGGAAACCCATCAGAGTGGGCACCGGCGTCTTTTAGGCCTTGTCCCCTCACCTGAGGCTTAGGAATGACACTCTGACCATCATAATGCTGGGGGGTTTCTTGAGGCACTGCGTGCTCTCCTGCGGCACCAAACAGAAACAAAAGTTGTAAATCTGAATGTGTGCTTTCCCATCATCCAGAAGAAGGTTACTGGGGACACAGCGGCTTGCTTAATAAAGCAGCAGGAGCTCAGAGCCCACAGCCACAAGAGGATCACAGTAAATGACTGCGTGGTTCCTGTCCACGCCAGCCACGGAGGGCATGCTGGTCAACCCAAGTCTACATCCTGAACATCAAGGTCATTTCTGAGGAATCTGGGAAATCAGAGCAACATGGATCTGGATCACAGGGATCCACCCTTCCAGGTTGCCAAGGACCCCATCTTTGAAGGTCTAAGAGCTAATCCTCCTGCATGGGTCCCATATCACCCCCCTACATTCAATCCATGCTGTCTAAGGTCTGATAGCCCTGAAGAAACATGGGAATAGGACAGAAACATGATCCCTGTCACAGCCCCTGACTATTAGCTCTTGGGCACAAGACTGCTTCAGAAGGAAGATTTGGCCTGTGCTGTAGTGCGTGTGAGACACAAGTCACATTTTCTTCATGTCTCTATCCTGCGGTTTCTCCTGACACTGTGCAATCCCAGGACAAGCACCCAGTGGTTATGTCTGTCCTGCTGCCAAAGCATCAGTGCAGAGGCTGACTAGGGGAAGGACCTCAGTGAAGAGTGGACCACCATCCACGTCTTTATCCACCATGGCCCTGCTGCCTCCCCTGGTCCTGGTATCTCCCCCACCTCCTCCTCTGCCCCAGGAATCACTGCCAAGGTGCCAGCCTGCTGGCAGGTCTTACCAGAGACAGGGTACATCTGCAGCGTCTCCTCATAGGCCCTTCCTTCAGGAGCCCCCACCACTGCCACACTGCCACCACCATCGCCAGCCCCTGGAGGGTGGGTCTCAGGAACCGAGAAAAGAGGCACTGGTGCTCCAGTGTGCCCCACACCTCCTTCTTCCAGGTAAGGCCCCATAAGGGGAAGGTCCTGCTGTGGGCCAGACTGGCTTGGGCCTAGCTGCTCAGGAGTTGGCCGTGGGGCTGGTTGGGACCCAGTAGCCTGATGTCCAGAGAGATCCTGGTAGAAAGGGTCTGAGGACAAAGGACAAAGAGGAACTGAGACCTGAAATGTAGCATTTGCAGATTAATAGCACCAGAAAAATTCCTGCTCTTGTCCTCTGTGAAGGCAGTCACAAGAGATGGCCAGCTGGTTGATGTGGCTTTCATAAACAAAATGCAAGCAAATTTCAATTCCCAGGACCAGAGAGAAACAGAGCAACAGAGACAGAGAGACAGACACAGAGACAGAAACAGACAGACAGAGTGAGACAAAGATAGACAGAGACAGACAGAGCAAGACAGAGACAGAGAGACAGAGACAGAGAGAAGCAGAGAGAGAAAAAGACAGAGACAAAGAGAAAGAGGGAGAGAGACAGAGAAGAGGAAAGGAGTGGAGAGGATAGAGGGAGGACTGAATGACCCTAACACCTCTCACCACGGTTTACAAAATTATTCCCCTCACTGCTTGTGTGATCCCTGAGCCACTTAGCCTGAACTTACCATCCCATCTCCCATCTACCTCTCCACTTTTTAATTTTGGAGTAAGCGCTTCTTCCTCTAAGAAGTTCTTGGAGTTGAATGTTTGAGACACAGAAAGCTTTTAGTTTGAAAAACAGAAATGGAGGCTTTTTACTAATAGGAAAAGGAACAAGAAAAGGAGCAGGGGGGGTGGGAGGGGACGAGATAAAAAAGAATGAGGACGTGCTATGGACAGACACCAACTCCACAGTAAACGGAATCTTTGGGCACTGCCAACACATACTAATAAAAAATAAAATTTAAAAAACCCACATCAGATCTTAGAAATGATGGCTCTGCTTTTAAAGAAAGAGCAGGCATTCACATGGGAAGGGGCCTTGCTGCTAAGAGAATCTCAGGCGTGGGTGCAGGGAACGATTGGCCTACAGGCCCAAGGCTGGTGTGGGCACCTGCCCCATGGCCACCTGCCCCAGGGAGCAGCAGCAGACAGGGCCACGAGGGAGTGGCCATCCAGAGACCACTGGCTGGCTCCCCGCAACACCACAGGCCCTGCTGCAGGACAGCAGCGCCAGGGACCCAAACCAAGGCCCTCCTTCCCTCTCTTCCCTTTACTCCTCCCTGAAGGAAATGCAGCAGGCTGGGAAATGGCCTGCAGGGAAGAGATGAGAGCCCTCGCCAAACCCATCACAGGAGTAACTTGAGGACCTAAGGCCTGCTGATCAGCTACCCAGAGGCATCCTGGAGGGGGTCGGGGATGCTGTGAAAACACATCCAAGCATATTTATGCCACAGTCACATGGCAAGTGATCACTCAAAACTCTTCAGAGCTTCCAACGACTCCAACACTAACACCCAATACATGTAATCTGCTCTCTGGCCTCAAGAAATGATCCAGCTGGGAACAAGGTACTAACACAGACAACATGTTAGCTAGCGATGCCATGCAACACGTAAAACACTCAGGCATTTAAAACCTGGACTGCGAAGCAGAGACTGTCACGGTGGGCGATTCAGAAGCATCCTGGGCATGTGAGCCTGGCAGAGCTGGGTAGAGAGGCTGCTGGGCCAATGGGTCAGGTATACAAGGACAAAAGGCACCTAGGAAGGGAAGGGTGGGTGTTCCCTAAGTTAGCTTACCTCCTTTAGTTCAATCTTAAGTGTCAGTTCTTCATTTTGCATACCTGTTGTTCCTTTGGCTCCTGAAATATCTGAGCGAGCAGAATGAGGATCCCCAACGTCTCCCATGTTTTGCTATTCAAAATAAAGTAAAATCCTTTGAAACAGCACAGATTAAAATCAGTGGGAATAGAGGAGCTGAAACATTAGGTCAAAAAGAAGCTTCCAGTGGAAGTGACAAGGGAAGGGAACGTAGGCTGAATGCTCCCCACGGGGGTCACGTGCAAGGGACCCTCGTTCCCAGGTCTCTCAGCTCTGCTGTGCACAAGTAGACACCGGCACAGTGTCACTTATCCTCCCCCAGAGCAAGGGGCAAATGGAAGGGACTAAACTGGCCTCAGACTGGCAGCAGATAGAGGGAGAAAAGGCCACGTGTGCTCTTAAAAACCTACTTTGTCCTTTCTTCAAAGTGGAAAAAAGAAAATGGGGGAGGCCCTGCTCCAATTACTGTTCTGATTATGGCCAGCAGCTTGCAATTGTCAGAACAAAAAAGAAAGGCCCGGAAGTCTTTTAAGCAATTGCCCCACATTACATGAAAGTGACACAGCTCCACTGTGATCCATTGTTCCTAACCGAGATAGGGAACTTTGATGGTCAGAAAGCACATTCTCTGGGATCTCAGAGAAGAAGGGTGTCAAGGGTGCTTAGAAGAACCCCCCTCCCTTCTCTGCCCTGTCACATGCAAACAGCAAAAGGTTTGCACAGCAGAGAGAGGGAGCAGCAGGGAAGCTCAGAGTCCCGCCCTTCCTGGGACCCAGCAGTGTGTCAGGGGTGGCAGGAGATCTCACAGTGACCTGCAGGGCTGGACTTGCTATGCCCATTTTATGTCTAGGGCAGTGAGGGAAACACGGGCCCAGGCACTCACCCCCAGCTCTGCCCTGCTCACCTGCATCTCCTGGTGCAGCCTCCGCAGCTGTGCCAGCCAGTCTGGCTCGGGCTCTCTGCCTCCATGGCGCCTTTCAAAAACCAGAGGGTCCGACAGCTTCAGTTTCTCTGCAAGCTGTACCAGGTTTGCAGACAAGTCAGGTGCACAAAGCAAGATGGGCAAGAAAAGAGGGGAGCCCAGGAAATGGAAGGAAATAAGAGAAAGGGAAACACAGGAGGGGAAAAAGAGGAAGATTAAATTATAAAAGTGATCAAAAATAGCAAATTCAACAGCTGCCCCCCAAAATTGCAATGTAAATAATTAATTCATTTTGGTGTTAAATACTAAACAAAGGAGGAGAAACAGAGTCTCAGCTTCATTCCCTGTGCAAAGTGGTCTATGTAAGAAGCCCTCTGAAATTCTTGTCTATGTAGGAATCACCCAGGACTTTGTTAAATATGCAAATTCTCATCCAGTTGGTCTAGGTGAGGCCTGACATCTGCATTTCTAACAAGTTCCAGGGAAGCTGATGCTTCTTTGTATTTTGATCCTGATTTGACCTTTATTCCAGTATTGTGTCCCAAAATCTTCTTGACCATTCATCCTGGGGCCCTGAGCTCCTTAGAACCATCAGTGTGTTGGCAGAAATTTCAGAGTATCAGGGCTCAGCACCATAAATTTTATTGGCTACAAAACTCAACACTAGGGCTTCGTCTAAAGCAAAACAAAAATTTAAGGGTAGGCTGCCTTCTGACTCTCTAGCTAATGGGTTTTTCTTCAATTAATTGGAACAACTATTTGCCTGATTGCTGTTTCTTCCCCAGGAACTAAGGGATGATATGTTTTTGTTTTCTTTTTTAAATGTATCCCACATGTGATAAAATATTCCATGCATTTAAAAACATTTTAATAAGGATCATTTCCTGTTTTAATCACTAAAATATGTTTTCTAAACCTGGCTTTTATAATTAGAACAGCTCACCATAGCACACGGTTTTACGGTACCAGAAAAGCAGATGCAAGAATGAATTTTCCCGAGTAGCACACGCCTGGCTTCCACTCCCTTGGTCCCACCGCCCCCACCCCACACATCAGGCTTTTGTGCATGTTGGGCTTCTGCTTATCACATCGGGGCATGCATATATGGTCAAAGACAGCCGTGGGCTCAGATTTCGTGGCATGTTCGAAGAAGATGAAATGTGGAGTCTAAGCTATTCTACAGAGGCTTTCTCTGAGCACTGAAGATAACACACCTGCAGAGAACCCTTTGAGACACTCACCTTGATGAGCTCCACCAATAGCACAGGGTGGCTGCTCTGTCCCTGGCTCAGGACAGCTGCACCAATGGCCTCACAGTAATGCAAGGCCTGGGATGCCAGACCATAATCCGCTAGACGGGAAGCATAAAGGAGCTTATACACCTGTGAAGAAGAACAGGCCGGGTGACAAGTCCACCTAGCCAGGGATAGAAAGACAGAGAAGAAATGTAGATAAGACCTCTTGGAAGTCAGCTGACTGCCAGCTTCTGCTAACTCTGGCATCCAAATATCAAGGGCCCTGTGCCATTTGGGGCATTTGCTCCATGCATAGGCACAACTCCAAATCAAGTCTGCAGTTCCTGACTTAGAGAGAAAAAAGTAGGAGTGGCTCACATCACCTTCCTGTACCAGGCCCTGGTCAGCATGGAAAGACACAGGGGTGCTTCTTACCAGCAGCCCCCAACTCCAGAGAGCCTGACACCAGGGCACACATGAAAAAGCAAAAAGAGACCTGGCACAAGGGGTTTGTGGCCCCGTGGAGAATGTGCACTCAGGTAAACAGGGGTGACACGGTGAGGCCAATCAAATCCAAGCGCCACGCTAACTGTGTTACATAGGCTACTTCCCTCCCCTCTCTGTGCCTCAGTTTCCTCACTGCGGCATGGGAATAATAATACCACCTCCCCTTTGGTCACTGTGAAGATTAAATAAGGTAATCCACATAAAGCACCTAGAACAATGTTATGCAGAAGTAAGTGGATAGTATGCAACCCCTCTGAGCCTATTTCCTTTTTTATAAAGGGACATGGGATGGACAGTCATGCCTGCTCCACAGAACTAAAACTAATACACAAGAAACCTAATGCATAATCCCGGCATGGAGCGCACAGTCAATAAAACTGGCTAATGTCATTACTGTCAGCCCAGAGCAGTGTAAGGTAACTGAGAGGTGGGGTGAATAGAGGAGGAAAAGGAGAGGAGAGTACTGTAAAGGAGCACAAGGGCGAGCTGACTTGCTGGACAAGGTAGGTCTCTGGCAAAATTTAATGATGACACCAGATACGTCCCCTCTTTATATCACAGTAATTCATCTCCAAAGCTGTCTGTGTGTGTGTGTGTGTGTGTGTGTGTGTGTGTGCGTGTTGGACATTTGTGTGTTATTGTTGCTGTGTGCATTCTCACTACTGGACACTGAAGGAGATATAAAGCACCACCAGGGAAAGACTCAGCCCTCAGAAGATAATTCCAGCAGAGGCCAAGCTCCTGCACAAGCTGAGGAAAAAAACCCAGAGCCCACTGCGAGTTGGTTTAATGTCAGAGCAGCCTTTGGAGCCAGGGCTGTGGCGGTGATTCCATCACTGTATGTCCGTCTGGCACTGTTCTAATTCGGGACAGAAATGAACAAGGCTGACATCATGCCAGTTTCGCTGCATAACCATCCCGAAACACTCAGCACACCACTTCACAGCCCAGATCCCTCAGGGCCGCCATGCCAGTCCCACCAGCAGGAGCAGATGGAAGAGGCTTCATGGTGCTGGATCTCAGACCAGCCAGGAGGTTGGACAGGAGGATGACAAGAGGTTAGCATCCATCACTGTGAATTTAAGGTGACAGCAGGACACCAAGCAGCAATGTTGAGAAGAGAGGACAGACCGGTAGTTTGGAGGCTACTTACTAAGCAAACCCTGAAAGGCAAGAAAAGCAGCAGGGAGGAGGTGGGGGTCCCTGACCCCCAGGCAGGTCGGCTGTGGAGAGAGTGGCAAAGACTGGCACTGTGGGCGAGAAGCGCAAGGGGACTGAGGACGGCCCAGGCTTGGGCCCTCAAGCATCGATTGTACCGTGGCTGGAAGGAGGCAGAGCAGCCTCTGCAAGCTTTGGCTCTCATACTGTAAAATACGGACCTTTAGGAAACATAAAAAGAAATCCTGAACCTCCCCACTCTCACACTCATGAGGAAAATGCAGGAGAAGACTGAGCCCCACGTCCTATGTGCCACAAGCAAAGCTGAAAACCAGGCTGCGTGCAGCCGGCTGCCGTGGCCACACCGAGAGCCTCGTCTGGGTTCTGTTACCTGGAAAGAAGGAATGAAAGATTTGGGGTGGCCCAGCATCTGGCAGTACTCGAAGATTTCCGTCCTCTGGATAGCCTCAGTGGTTGCAAATTTCAAGAACTCTTGACTACATCAGGGAATAAGAACACGAGAGATTAGGGTGGAGTCGGGTCCTAGGAGACAGGCAAGGGCTCCATCCTGGCTGGTCCTGGCAGCTCTTAGACAGGAGAGCGACTGCAGCCCCAGCATGGATGTGTGGCTTCTTCTCCCTCTAGTCTCTTGATCCTGGGTTAGGAGCGACACAGAGAACTCCACACTGGGCCCTGGGAGGTAGGGACGCAGGGAGGGGTCCTCCAGTTCCCTTGCCAGGGGGTGCAACCCCAGCTCCTCCCCTCAAACACAATGACAGTTGGCCTGGGAAGCCCAAAACCAGATGTGTTGCAAGAAAGCCACACCAGCCTGAGCATGCTGTCACAGCAGAGCAGCCATGAGACCTCCAGGAGCACAGAGGAGAAAAAGTGAGAAGGAGAACAGAAGGACCATTGAGCAGAAGGCAAGCGACAGTACTCGGGTTGGATGTTCACTCAGCCAGTGAGGAAGGGGGCCGGTGAATGTGACCCAAGGGCCTCAAGAGTCCCGCACACCCCCGAGTCTCTTCCTTCGACACCTTGCCAAGATGTCCAAAATCACAGTCACCAGATTATCCCTGGGAGATAAGACATGGTATTCAGAAATTTCCATGTATGTCATGAACATGAGACATATTGTCCCTAACACTCGTGGTGCCCAGTTGGCCCAGATGGGCATCGCTGATAAGCTAACTACACACATGCTGTCCCAACTGCATGGGGAACAGGCTAAGGGACAGGTGGGGCAACACAGCGTAGGCAGCTGGGGCCACAGTTACAAACACGGGCTCTGCATCCTGGCTGCCTGACTCCAAGTCGGGGCGCACACAAGCTGTGCTACCACAGCCAAGCTTCTTAACCTCTCTGTGCCCTGGGATTCCTCCTGTGTCAGTGAAGATTAAACACATCACGGAGTCAATCTGTGACAAAGGCAATCACACAAAGCAAGTGGCCAGCGCCACGTAAGATGTTCATAAATGGTAACAGTTATGGGGAAAGAGACAGAGAGATCCAGAACAGAGAGGACTGTTCGGGAGCTGCTTGTCTGTTCCTCAATCTAGTCCTTCTCCAAGGGCTTAGAGTGGTCCTCACAGATGAAAAGCCTGGTGTCATGGCTACCAGGGAGTAAGTGATCACCAAGGCTCTGAGGAGCTTGCACACAGTCTCTGGAGGGAGACTAAACGGGTGGGCTCCTGAAACAGGCCCTGGCTGCCTAACACAACCAGCGCCTGCACACACAAACTGCTTCTTCCCTCCCCGCCCTTTTGGAGCTGTCTGGTTGTGGAGTCAGGGTGCCACCCAGTGGCCAGAAGGGCACAATACAACCCAAAGGCACCAGTTGGCAACTTCCTGGAGCAGGACCTGAAGCCTGAGGCCTCTCACACTCATCATCTTGCAAGAGGAGCAGGGGAAACAATCTAAAGGGGACCTGCAGTGGCTGACATCTACAGAAAATGAAAAAACGCTCCATGAGTGTGATAAGGGCTAAAAGAATTCCATGGGAAACATCCTTGCCATTTCCTTCCCCCGGTGGTCACATACCTGTGGCTACTGCCCAGCAAGGCCAGAAGGTCTGTCTTCACAGTGTAGTGGCCAAAGGGCACGTGAGCCATAAGGTAGCAGAAGTGAGAAGCCTCCACAAAGCCCTTCCCCGCTGCAGGAGGAGCAGAACAAGACCTAGTCATGGAACACACCCAGGGTGTCCCACTGTCTACGTGGGCTAGGGAGAGGGGCCGGAGGAGAACCTGTGAGACTAAATCAATGAACTTCTCATATCACGAACCACAGATCCACAGTCCCAACCCCTCTCCTACCAGCACTCTCACCCTCAGATACTACATTTCATTTTTCTTCAACCAGACTGAGGCACTACTGCACATTTCCCCTAAGGGATTTTGTATTAGGCATTTTTTAAACATTTCAGTCTTTCCTCAGGATGAGAATGGACTGAAGATGCCCAGCTCTGAGCAAAGACAGGGACTGCTGAGAGTAGCAATTCCTAATCCAGGCTTCTAGGGCACAACTGCCTCTCCTGTTAACATCAAGTCATAGAGGGCTTTCCCAGTGCTCATAAAAGTCACATCAATTACCAAATCATCCTCAGTTTTTCAGTGTTCTGCTATACATTTTTCACTGCCTTAAAATTAATTCAAGTAGGTAAAATACCTAGCACATTGCCTGGCACCCAAGCAGGGCTCAACAAACATCAGTTCCCTTTGGTCGAGAGTGCTAAACAGGCCGCCATCACTCAGCCCAACCCGGCACACAGCTATTCCCAGGTTAACAAGAGCACCTTTTCACAAAGGTCCACAAGGAACACTGAGATTTCTGGATCCTCTGTCCTTTGACCAAGCTCAAGAGGCACTGATCCCGGACACTCAGTAGCTGGTAAGTGCTTGAAAGGTCATGCTCACAAAAAGGATAGAAGTAGACTACAGAATTACTGGGGTAGTTCAGGCAAAAACAGAATCTCCTATCTGACTGAGCCGGGTCACTGAAGCATTAATGGCCACAGGAGGCCAAGTGTGCCCTGTGTTAGTGCCATGTAAAGAAAATATCACCTAGGGCTGGAACATCAGCTGCTGGGAAGTGGCTGTAGAGCACAGAACACCAAGTCTCAGCTTGCAGGGAACTATAAGAGACAGCACAAGCAGGACATTTCTTTCTCTAGAATTTCTTATCCCAAACATGGGAGTTCCTGGGTCCTCGAAAGGCCTGTGCATAGACTCCGGCCCCACCCAGACTCTGAAAATCTAAGGACAGGTATGTACAGCTAGCCTGCAGATGCCCTAGGGAGGGAGGGAGCAGTGACAGTTTCTGCTTACCGAGCGTGTCCCCCATGGTGACAATTGCTCGCTGATGCAGCTCCGGGTCCCCAGACTGATTTGACAGAATCACAGCCAAGTGGGGCCTCCAGTCTCCCCACTGCTTGTCCCCACAGCACTGGAAAAGAGCAGGAAAACAATACTCACAGAACCATTTAGTACTGCCCAAAATGTAGGTAAACAAGGCTGCTGTCTCTTTTTTGGTTTGAAGGAGTTTGGGAAATACCCATTATATTATCTGCAACGCAGCCATTTACTGATTTAGAGTTCTTTTTTTATTTTTCATTTTTTATTTTTATTTTTTAGAGTCCTCCTTTAAAAAAACTCCTAGAATAACAGAAGGCAAGCAGATATATAGATATAGATATAGATATAGATATAGATATAGACAGATACAGATAGATAAATATATATATATATATATATACATAAGGAAATTGAGGATGAATAAAACATTATTCATTAATTTTCAAATTTCTTCCCAGTGCCTCCACCCCAAATAGCTAGAAAGAAGTCCCCCCCCCAAAAAAATAACACTCTGATGTTTCAGTGGGAGAAGGAAGAATGAACATCCTTATCTCACAAGCAGAGGAGACAGTATTAGCCCATCGCAGAAATCAAGTAACACAGGCTGCTCAGTAGCTTCCCAAATGTCTCCTGCTTTCTGGTCTTTATGTACATCCTGTTACTTAACCTTCACAACAACCCCATGAAGCCTAATTCCTTTCACTACTTAGGAAGCAGAAAACCAAGCCTAATAGCCCAGCCAGAACTCAATTTCCTCCTGCCCATCCCTCTGGTGACAGCGCAGAGGCGGCAGAGCCCACCAGGGGGCAGCAGAGAATCAGCAGAGAAGAAGCCCGTATAAAGGGTACTTCCCCAGTGGTTTGCTGGAAGGCAGCCCTTCCCCTAAGGGAATGAGTTTGAGGGAGGAAACTGTTAGTTAAAAAACAATCTAATGTCAAAGAAACAACACAAGGTCTGGCTTTGACTTAAATCATGCCTCACAGTAGCTGTGTGACCTTGAACAAGATTTTTGAACCTTTGTTTCCCCATCTCTAAAGTGGAGATCATCATTTCTACATAACAGGATTGTGGAGACAGTAAAATAAGATAACATACAAAGCACATAGCATAGTGCTTCACACTTGGTTTGTCCTTTATAAATAGGGGCACACACACACACACACACACCCAGAGGACTATAAGCTTAGCAGAGGAAAAAAGTAATTTTCAAGCTTGTGTAACTCTAATTTGTTTCACAGATGGGTAGGACAGAGACTGACAATAATAACTAACATCTGGAGGTCAAAACTATTCACAACTATTTGGTGTTGTAAATATCTCAATGAATAAAGGATGCTTTTTCCAATTTCATGTTATATTTAATTCTTGTTTAATTTGGAAAATACATTATAAATGAAGAAGGAAGAGGACCGAGAAGAGTCACGATGGTGATGGCAGTTCTCATTATCACCGTGGCTTAGACCATGAACTGCACCCTGCCAGCAATGCGACATGAGCTAGGTACTACCATATATGCTAGGTACTACCCTTACCCTCACTTTAACACATAAGCCAAGCTCCTTCTGTTGGATCTAGAAGTAGACTACAGAATTACTGGGATAGTTCAGCCAAAAAAAAAAAAAATCTCTTTTAAAAAAAAAGAATTTGTAAGTCTTTCTATCTCTGTTCACTCTAGGTGATTTGAAAAAAGTCACTATACCATAGACCTATGCATAAAGAGAAAGAGCATGGAAACATTTATGAACTAATATCAGTGTGCCAAGCATGGTAACTGGTAGGTCTAGATATTCTCTCTCTTTAAGTTTCAAAATAAGTCTATTGGTCATTGTTACAGGTTAAGAACTGGTGGTCAACTTAACACCAGCTGGATTACATCAGCATGGCATTGAGTGAAGATGCTCCATCTGAAGAGGGTTGCCAGGATAAATAGGTGGAGAAGAAGGGA
Source organism: Cavia porcellus (assembly GCF_034190915.1). NCBI lineage: Eukaryota > Metazoa > Chordata > Mammalia > Rodentia > Caviidae > Cavia > Cavia porcellus. Next base: position 8,270,618 of record NW_026947512.1, on the reverse strand, counting down.
GGTGCGGAGGGTTGAGGTGTTAAGGAGGCATTGTGGGTTCTCCTACGAGTTGCTGTCTGAGCTGTTGGTTCTCCTGGAGAAGCCTTGGTCCTCACATCGAGCATTGCTTCCTGCCTCTGGAGGGGAAGACATGTGCTGCTTGGTCTCCAGGATGAACTTGTCACTCTGCTTCCTGGCACGTACCTGACTGTGCTTGTCGCAGGAGGAGGAGCTCGGGGCCTCCGTGTCACTGACTATGGCTATGGTGCTTTCAGGACAGCCCTGGTCTTTGTTGTGAGTGTGACTTCTCAGCTCCAGTGTAGAACCCTCATCCCACTAGCACAGCTCCTTCATCCTGCTGGCATTGACTTTCTGGCTTCCACCGCTGACCCTTGGGTCTTCCCGGCACGGATCCATAAAAGAGACTGACATGAGTCCTTCTTGTGGGCTCTGGACCTCCAGTTGGACTTGTGGGAGGCACTGTCCTGAGCTCTGGATTTTTATCTGGACTCATGTGGGACATTGCCGTGGGGTTTAGGCTCTTGACTAAATAATCTATGTCTTTGGTGTTGCAAATAGATTTCCTGCATTTCCCTGTGTTAACTTCCGGTGACCATTATAAAAATATTATAAACTCCATGTCCTAATCCTAGTTGTTCTCTGTGTACAACCCCTGACTAAACAGTCATGTACCAAAATCTCCACAAATATGAAAAATTGAGACTTCATAAGTTTAAGTAACAAAATCAAGGTTGCACACAAGTCAGGAGCAAAGTCTAGGTTACACTGTGAGGACACCCACATCTGTGTGTCCAGTTGCCATGTTCTTTCCACTCATCACATGTAACTGAAATCTACTCTTTTATTAGATGCTATCATACCAGAAAATTCTCACACCCTAAGATGAAACATTGCACTGGTACATCACTTCTGGCTCCTTGGTTTTCTCATCTAAAAGTTATCACTTCAGTGAGACCATAATCTGATTGTATCACTCTATATATTTACTACTTTATAACACAACACAATTTCACTGTATAACACAGACCTTTCAACTGAATCTATGTTTCAAAAATAGCCCATTGACCAGTCATGGTGGTGCATATCTGTAATCCCAGCACTTAAAGGGCTGAGGAAGGAGGGTCACTGTGAGTCTGAGGCCAGTCTATCCAACCCCCAAAACATAAACCTAGCCCCCCAAAATAAAATAGCCCATTGGTTTAAGGATGAAGGTTGAAAAATAATAATTTCTCTTTTCTGTTCTTGGAATTATCCACAAGCAATAAGAAGGACAAAAAAGAGCAAAAAGAGTTAAACCCATCTTCATTAAACCTAGTTATCAAAAAAGAAATCCAACTGCAATTCAAGAAAAAGGCTGCCGAAAGCAACGGAGACTGAATAAAGTTACACTTAAGAGGAAAGGAGATGACGAAACAGCTGCTTCTTGAAGCAAGAACACAAAGCTAAGTTCAAAGAACTCAAGAAGGCTGGTGGACAATGGGAGGAGAAAAATGTGACCTAACAGTTCAGGAAAGAAGCAGAGGGAAAAATAAAAGAAATATAAAGAAAATAAAAGAAATGTTAAAGGGCAAAAATGAAAAGAATACAAAAGGAAGAGACACTGGTAAAAACACAATGGAGGGTACAGAGGACAGAAATAAGACCAAGACAGGAAGAAAGAAAGGAAAAAGTTCACATGTGTATGCACAGTTCACGTATATGAATCCCTGAAAAACAAAACCAGAATAATGGAATGAGACAAATATTCAAGAAAATTTTCCTGAGTTCTGAATGCACATATTTAAAAGTCATGCTATATCCCAAGAAAAAATCGACCCAGTTAACACCAAGCTATATCCTAGAAAAGTTATTGGACTTCAATGATAAAAAAGGGATACTTTAGAGCAGAAAGATCACATCTGCTACAATGGGAGATTATTAAGTGGGTCTTAGCCACATTTAACTCCAGAAAATATGAAGTCTGACTTGTCTGGCACTGAAGGACAGATGTGCCACAGGGAAGTTCTCCCCCCAGGAAAGAGGGGCAGCCCCTCTGTGGGAAGCCTGGAGAACAGCGGCCGCATTTGCTGCTCAGAGCAGGGCAGGCTGCTGTAGTATTGTGCAAGCCAGCGTCGTTAGAGTCAGACAGCCTGGGCCGATTATGATCTGACTCCTTCCTAACTCCATGATTTTGAGCCACTTTGTACCTTTCCATCTCAGTTCCACATCTGTAAAATGAGTTGGGATAATAACTCCTACTTCCATGTATTAACTAAATCATATGCATCAAAGCACTTAGTGCAAGGCAGACAAAGCGTCGTTCGTTATTCCTGTTTCACCTTGAAAGCCATCCTTGCATTCCTGAGAAGCTCTACCCCACCCCCAGCCCTCCCTTCAGATAAAGGGGTGTGGAAGGAGTCCCTAGAGGGTACCGTGGCTGCTTGTGGAATCCTCCCCGACATGAGCTGGAAGAGGGTCTGCAGGGGGTCGTTGAGAGCCAGGGTGCTGGTGAAGCTGCAGAGAGAAAGGACAGTCAGCGGGGACCATGGCAGAGGTGCTGGCCCACTGCCAACACATAGGCCTTGCACATTTCTATTCGATACCAGTGGCTTTGTCTGGAATGTGGTCATCCTTTGCTCTCTGTTGTGCCTTTTCATCCTCCTTTGTGGGGAGATCAGCAGCATCTTCACTGGACCATAAACCCATTGTTGGGGATGTTTTCTGCAGTTTGGATCTGATGCTCTAACTCTTAAGTAACCATTTCTATAGGCCTTCTATCAACAAAACAACCCACGCATATCTAAGGGCCCCCAAAGCAGCAGCCACTCACTGGGAGCTCTGGAGCTCTCCTGGGGGGTCGTCCTCCCCTGAAGCCTTCCTCCACACCAAGCCCAAAGCTGCTGATGTCATTTTCCTGGCTCATCACAAGCCTGGCCTGAAGAGCTTTCACCCACAAGCACTAAATGACCATTTTCAATAACCAAAAAGGTGTGGACAGGGACCAGAAATGATACCGCTGATGACAAACCATGGGATATGCTTAACAAGGATATAATAAGCTCTACAGATTTGAGATTTGAGATTTAAGCACACTCGGTAAGAGATATTTTTCACAGTTCACTGGGTCACATCAAAACTCAATGGCCCAAGGCAAAACTCTGTAGCAGAGATGTAGGTTACATCCTGGGGTTGTGGGATGTCCATTTTCAAACCCCCCAAGAACGAAGATTAGAGTAATAAAGAGACTGCTGAGACCATCCTGAAATATGGGCTCCCAGGCAGAGCCACAGCCACTAAGAACACACACTGAACTTGAAGAGGAGGGGTCCATCTTCTCATCCAGCTCCCCACCCCATGAGACTTTCGGCCAATTCAAACCTCAGTTACGAGGGTAACCTCCGAGCCTGGTCGCACACCAGAAGATAAATGTGTAGAGGTAACGACCTTCTCACAGTCCAGCCCCAGCCTCCTCCTTACACACACACACACACACACACACACACTCACGTCTACCATTCAGGGTGCTCTTTGGAGCCTAAAGCTTATTCAGAAACCCTTCTCCAGCATCCCCTGCCCACCACTTCCTCTCAGTACTGATTCTTTTTCACTGCATGAGCCTTATCTGGTTCTGGGTTGTTCCTGGCACTTGAGACTTGGTGTACTCTTGCAGTTTCTTACCAAGCCCTCCCCTACGGTCTCAATAGTCTCCCAGCCACGATGTTGACTTCTAATTTGCAATGTGGTGAACGACTTTCGCTACCACAGCTCGTGGTCCTGCTGCCCTGTATCTCCACCAACCTCTTCATGCATCTCCACAGCAACATTAGGTACTAGGCATTTACTTACTCACTCTGGAAGCCTTATCAGTTGAACTTAAATGACCACCTATTCCTTCACTAATGGAACTGTCTAGGACGCCCCTCCCAAAGATCAGTGAAATGTAGAACTGACCTTGTTTTTAGAAATTCTGATTCTGGAAACTATGACCAAAATATTTCATTCCACTTAGCAAATGGAAAGAATGCCTTTGACTCTAAGTTATAAGAATCTGGAGGAAAGAAATGCTGTCTGGCTCAGAAAAGAGAAACTGGAAACTATTTGGAGTATGGGATTCTCTGTACCACATGCATTTCCCCCACCCTGATCACCTCCCCACATTCGGAGGGGAGCATTTCTGCTCTCTTAGCCTCCTTTACAAGATGGACTCACCCACTCATGACCCAGTTATAGGTCCTTGGGTCCATCTTGCTGGATAGGAACAAAGCATGACCCCACAAGTGGTTCTTCATTGCCCACTCCAAGGCCTCCTGGGAACAAAACATCACATTCAGTAATGCCTTGCCAACTTTCTCCAAAAAAGCAACCAATTCCCCAGGCAGGCATAGCTTCACCCTCAGCAATAGAGCCTGCCTGCCAGGGAGACTTGGAATCCTCCACGTGCACAGGAGAAGGATGAGCAGAGAGGCAGAGGCTCATCAGCATGGAATCTCCCGCAGGTTGTCCACATCTCCAGTCATCCATTATGCTACTCCATTACCTTCCCCCAGGCATGGGTGGCAGATAGCCCTATCTGTTTAGCAGAAGGTACAAAACCCTTACAAGAACCCATGCACCAAAAATGAGAAAAGCTCTCATTCCAAGGAATAGTGCACTTTTTAACAACTATCGCAGAGACTGATAGTTCCTTCCAAAATCCATGTTCTTCCTGAACAAAGAGCGACACCACATTCTCCGGTCTGCCTAGCAGCTGGGTATGACTGAGTGTAGGCCATGGCATGGACATGGAGGTGCCAAATGTCACATCCCGGTCTGGCCCATGAAACCACCCACACCAAGTCTTCCATATGTTCTATCCATCTGGCTGCTGGAATGTAGAAGATTCCTAAGAAACCTCAGAAACTGTAGGGTGGTACTTCCAAGATCCTTAGTCTCACTATATCATGGAGGGACCAGAATTCTTGCATAAGGCATCATATTTAAGCCAGTATATGTAGGAGTTGCCCTGTCTGCTAAAGCTAAAACTAATTGCAGTCAATTATCAAATGCCTCTATAGGTCAAATCAGTAATGCTATTAATTGAGTAAGATGGGTTAGAGCTACAATTTTAACTCAGTTTTCAGAATTATTTAGTAAGGACCTAATTGATGTGCAAAATTTTGAACTGGTATTAATAAATTTCTTGGTACCTGCACCCAAAAGTGTGATTTATGGGTGGCAAGTCACTGGGGTAATTCCACTTTCAACTAACAAGTTCTTTGATTATCCCAACATCTTCCATTGTAATCTTATTGGAGAGAAAAAGGGAAAGAAAGACAAGGAACAAATTTTTAAAGTCACAGAGAGTTCAGCCTGACAGCCAGAGCAAGTAAAATATGACATTAAGGGTTACTTTTGAAATATATTTTAAGTTTCTCATGTCTTTTATTTGAAAAGGGGGAAAGGGAGTTACTCCAGCTTAGTCGGGCATCACCAGTTTACTCAAAAACCTGCCCTTCCAAAAATGTAATTGAAGAAAAAGCCAAGAAATTAAGAACTTATATTGAAGTTGTCAGTCTTGCACAATTCCAGAAATAATACCCTCGTTAAATGTGAACAGCGATTTTAACACTGTTTTGGTGTCGTGCTCCCCACTGCTCATTCTGAACCCCTACAGTACCCCTTGTACCCCTCACCTTTAGTCCAGGTGTGAAAGGAGATGAGGCAGGGCGGTAGGAGCCGAGGGTCACAGTCAGGCTGCCTAGACGCAGCCTCGGCTCTATCACTTACTAACATCCCTAATCCGTAAACGACACAGCAAGCACAGAGCCTAACTTACAGAGTTTCTAGGGAGATCAACAAGATAATGCATGTGAGATGTTAAGCAAGTACCTGCCATGTAGAAAGTATTTTTTAAATCTCTGCACTCATTATTTTTAGTATGATCATTACTCAGTCTAAAAGGTAGCGTTCACAATGTATTTATCTCTGTCTGTCCCACTGGGTTCAATGCCTGAGATAGTAGCTTCTAATAAATGTTTATTGGATAAAGAAACCACAGGTAAAATTATAATTCCCAGTATAAAGTGAATATAGGAAGGATGGCTGTAAGTTGGTCCCACTAATTTTTCCTGAACATTACATCACAAGCTCACTTAAAAGATAACATCATATACCAAAAAAGATAAGAGATTAAATATTTAAATACAAAAGTAAAGTCACAAAAGTACTTCAGCTTCATTTTTGCAAATTCATCCTGAATCAGGGAAAGTTTCTTTTCTTTCTTTTTTCTTTCCTCTTTCTCTCTTTTTTTAGCTATGCAGTTCAGGCTGGCCTAAACTGGTCTCAAATTTACAACAATCCTCCTGTCTCAGTCTCCTGAGTGCTAGGATTACAGGCATGCGCAACCACCCCCGGTGTGCGAAAGGTTTCTTAAATATGACCACCAAAAAGTTTTGATTTTGACAGAAAGTCCTAAAAATATGAAAAGTTCTGATAAATGAACACATGACAATAAAATTTGGTAGAAAAATCATGACAAAAACCTTCAGATTTAAAAATATTCAACTTCATTCATAATAATAAAAGTGCAAATAACTACACCAAATTATATATACATCTAATTTTTTACCTCTCACATTGGTACACATCTAAAGTTTGAAAATACTTCTGATTGGTGAGAACAGCACTCATATTCTGCTGGTAGAGCAAATTGGCACAACCTTTAAAGAGGCAGATTTTCAGTATCTAACATGATACACTCACTACGCTTTAACCCAACACCTCCACTTCTAGAAATTGGAATTCTCTCACAAATTTAGCAAAATGACAATCCTTACTCATTTTAACATTGTTTATAATAGCAAAAGACATCTAAGTGCCAACCTTTAGGGATTTATATGAATTACAAATTATCCATAGAAAAATCATATAATCATAAAATACAAGGAAGGTTTTATATAGAAGGTGATATATATATTCCAGGATATAGAAGGTGAGACATATGTTATTATATGGAAGGTGATATATATAGTATGCTATAGAAGGTGATATATATATGTTATGATATGGAAGGTGATACATATGTTATGATATAGAAGGTGATATATATAGATATATAGATATATATAGATATATATATATATACATGTTGTGATATGGAAGGTGGCATATATGTTATGAAATAGAAGGGGATCTGTACACATTATGACACAGATGGTATAAAGAGCAAAGATAACAAACTATGCCTGAAGAACAAACACAGTGCACTGCCTGTTAGGGTACTGCCCACCAGTTCAGAATCCTTTTTATTTTTTCAATAATTGTAAAAACTAAATACCAAAATAATACTTCATAACAAGCAAGAATTATGTGTAATTCAAGCTTCCATATCCACAAAGTTTTAATGAAATGCAGTCACACTTACCCATTTACACACTGTCTGTGGCCGCCTTCCACTACATGGGCAGAGACGGACGGTACAACAAGACCCAGTGGGCAACCGAGCCTAAAATATTTACTATCTGCCCCTTTACGGAAAAAAGTTTGCCAACTCCAAGGTTAATTTTCTAAGATACTTTAAGTGGGAAAAAAGGAAAGTACAGTCGTAAGAATAGTATGTCAGAAGAAAAAGGAGAAAATAAGCATAAATGCGAAAATATCTGTACATCTCAGAGTGAGAGTAACTGGGTAGCTGGGAGTGCGGGAATCACTTCTCTGTTATTCATATTTCTTTGATCTTTTGATTTTGAATTAAATTGATTTCAAAATATTTTAATCATATATTAAATATTTTAAATTACAATGTTATTATTTTTACAAAGCATCAGCATAACTTCCAAATTAAATTAGATATTCCCTGTTAAATTCAATATTGGTAAGCATGTCTGAGGTACAATGACAGGAATATTATTGTAAACAACATTTCCAAAAACTAATTTACTGCACACATGAGGGAACATTTAAAATTGCACACTGCATACTCCTTACTCCATACTCAATAAATTCTATTTCTAGAAATCTATCCTTTAAAAAACAATAAAAAGATCAGTCAGTGATTTGCACAATAAAATGTTTAAATGCAGTAATTTGTAATGGGTAACAAAATCATAATAAGTTTATATTTTCAACAATAGTGGATTTTTTTTTTGTCTTTTTCATTTTTATCGGTACCAGGGATCGAACTCATGACTGCCTGCTTGCAAGGCAGGTGCTTATGTCGCCGAGCTAAATCCCCAGCCCCCAACAATAATGGATTGACTAACTATAATTTTTTTCCCACTGGTGCTACTAATCATTGCTAAAGGGTTTGTGTGGCACACACAAGGCCCTAAGTTCAATCTCAAATGAAATTTTAAAAATGATGCTATTAGAACATATTTAAAGCTATGGAGGTACTTCATCACATACATCTTAAATCAAAAAAGAGAAATAGACAATTGCATTTATAATTTAATTTTGAGTTTTTTAATCTACACACGAGAAGTAGCAATACCAAAATAGAAACATGTCTTACCCTGTAATAGGACTATGCTAACTCTGTTGTTGTAAAAGATAAAAACACCTACAACAGCATCTTTATTTTCTTCCTGGAGCCTTTCTGAATTTCCCATATGCTCTAAAGTGAGTGTGCACTGTCCATGTGAAAAGGAAGACGGATGAGTGATGGGGTAGGATGAAGTTACTCGTCTAAAACCAGCCTGGGAGAAGCGCCTACTTGCCTTCCTTCTGCCATAGTAGAGCAGATTAGTGAACTTCTCCAGGATCTGATCAGGCGTCTCCACCGTGGGTGGGATCTCCCCTGTGAGCAGGTCCCGGGTCCCAGTGTTCACCACTGGCCAGTCCTCATTGGTCAGGTTGATGAGGTTGGCCACGGGGGGCTGTCGCTTGTATTTCTCCAGTTTCTTGCAGTCTTGCATCAGCAGCTCAGCAATGTCAGACCCCGCCATGGACTGCAAGGCAAAAGGGGTCATCGAGCAGGACAGTCTTCTTAGTGCTCGTGCTGCCAGCCCAAGGTACAGAAGGAAGGTGCCAGGCATCTCCCTTCTGCCTAAGGAGGACAATCATGCAAACAAGGCAGTCCTGTCTTGGATTACTGTATTTCAAATGTCAGCTTTACAACGATGATTATTTTCTGCCTGTCAGGAGCCACAAAGCTTACTGGAACCATTTACATTTTACTGATGGTATTACCTGACTGGTGCAATAACCCAGGAACTGTACAGTGGTCTCCAACCAGGGGAGAAGAGAGACAGGGGAACTGTTCAGGTTCCGAACTAAGGAACTCTGGTTTTTTATACGAAACCGAAACATGACTAAACTGTTCAGGTTACAAACTGGCATTGACATTTGAGCAATGTTCTCCCTACAAGACAATGCATTGCTTCTTTAATACTGCTTTACACAATCATTCCACAAACCAAATCTTATCTATATCTTGAATACTTCAGATTCCAGTCCAGCCTGCACCTGGCCTCCCATCAAAGCAGGAACTTACCCCATTCTGGCGACAAAGAAGAACTAACAATTGCCAAAGTAGAGCTGAATCTCTGCTCCCTGGTGTCCCAGATTTGTGGCTCTGAGCTGCTTTCTGCTGGCAAAATGTCATGACATCCATCTTGTGTACATCTTGCCTGTGAAGAGATTTCAGGAAGCAGAGTGAGCAGACCCACCCAGTTCAGGACCCAGTTCAGGACCCAGGTCCCCTACAGTGTGTAGGTGATGAGGGGGCTACCGTTGAGAGCAGAGCCTAACAATCCAGGGCCTAACAATCACGCACCTGTACCCAGAGGATATTCTCTTTTGAACAGGTAAGGACTTCAGAAATTCTCTTGGACACCCCTTCCATTTTACAGAGGAGGAAACTGAGGACCAGAAACCTGAAGTGACTGCACAGAAGATCAGATAAAACTTTGGAATCTGATGATCCTGCGTCTGAATCTAGTCAGCCACTTTTCAGTGTAGACAAGTTTCTTACCTCCTCTGATCCTCAGTTCTTTCTCTTCCCTAAAACAGGGTTAATAAATGAACCTACCTTTGTACAGAAAAAATAAGTGAATAGAATGACGTATATCATTGGGTGGTTTAGCTCAGCAGCACAAGTGCCTGCCTGGCAAGCACAAGGTCGTGAGTTCAAGCCCCAGTACCACAAAAAATAATAATAATAATAATGATGATGATGTATATCAAGTGCTCAATAAATACACATAATTACTTGCTCAATCAATAAATCAAAGGCAAGTTAGGACCCAGTGCTTAATACCCAACTCAGTTCAACACCCGCACCCGCATACCTGTGTATAAGACATAGAGACAGCACTTAGTTTTACCTAAAGAAGCTTTCAAATGCAGTAAGGGAATTTTCTTGGGAGAGAAGCTTCAGGCTAAGAATATATTTATATAGTAATGATATTTATTTAACGAAATTACTTGCGTAATTTCTCTTGACTCTCACTGCCATGGTGTGGGATAGGTTTTCTCAGAGGGAAAATGAATATCCAGAGAGGACTAACGTCCTGTCCATCATGGTAGCACTAGTTAGTAGGATGCCTGAACCCTGAAACCAGATCCCCTGACACTCAGCCAAGACCCCCAACTGAGGAACTCTGGTTTTTTATCCGAAACCAAAACATGACTCAACATTTAATAGCTGTTCCAGTTTGGTCCTGCAGAGGGCAGACCTACACACCGTCCAGTATCTGGAAAGCTGGCAGTTCTACCTCAAAAAAATTTTTTAAAAGGCACTGTTGCAAGAATTGTTTTCTGTTGTGATCCACTCACCCGTTATTTCCAAGGCTACCTTTTCCACTAATATCTATGAAGTACAAGAAACACTAAAACTCCCTAACATATAACCTCTACAAAATGGAATCAGTTTTTAGATTTCCAAATTAAGCTTTTTTCTTCTGGTCTCTAAATATCAAAAGGCTTATCAAAATAGTTAAGCTACCTATAGTTCTATTCAGCAGCACAGAGAGCTCTATTCCAACTGGGATAGATGCCTTCTTCCAAGGAAACCTAGAATAAAGCCCCAGTGTACTGACTGGGGCAGGAAGATTTTCCAGGGTTTTAAGAGCCTTTACTCAGTAACTCTTGCAGTAATTCACCTGATCAGGGGTCCTGAAAAACTTCTCATCTCCTCTTGGTCCTCAGAGTCATTAAGAATAACCTGGAACAGAGAATCAAATTGGTCTTGAAGACTGTTGTACCTGGTATCCTGGTATCATCTAGTACCCTGTATCAGATCCCAAGACTATGGCCCTACTGAGCGGCTCTGGCCTCGTAAGAAAGCAAAATGACTAAAATGAGGTATCCTGCTGAAGCTGAGCCACTAGCATCTCAGAGAAAACACAGCTCTAGCATCACTTCTTTCAGAAAACAGCCCACCATTCCTTGGATCCAGGGAGTACGTAGCCCAGTTCCCACAAGAGTCTCCCATCTTGGAGATGCGCATGCTCAGACAAAGGGGCGCATGGATGTCAAGAGTAGCTGGGTGAGCAGTGTGCCAGCCCTGCTCAGGGACGGAGCCTTGTTTACCTACCTCCATGCTATGCAGCTCAACAAGGGGCACCTGCCCATCCTTGGGAGCGCTGGGACATACACACACCAGCTGACCTCCTGGCCCGAAACTCACAGACACATGAGGGACGTAGAACTTCATGAGTGTCATGGGACCAACTGCCGACACAGCCCCTGACCAGTAGACACAGATGGCATTGTTAGCTGGACTTTCACTGTTTTATTCAGTTTAGAAACATGCCCCATATATGTTTCTGTCCAAATTCCACCTGAGACCCAGATAAGACTCTAGGTGGGCTGCATAATTAGAAGAAACCCACGATCCATGTTCTACTTTGACTTAAGCCTCTGAGATTATGTCCAAATATAATGCAAGGGTTTCATAATTTGATCCAAATGATAATGCACCCAGCCTGGATTCATATTAATAGTCGGAGGCCAAGAAGTCTCTCGCAGTTGTGACTTTCTATGCCCATAGTAATCTCCTACCACCAGACAAGTTCGTTATGTTTTGTGCCCTGCTTTTGCCTCTCCCAATTCTCTCTGGTTTTCACCCTCTCCACCTGTTGCTAAAAGCATCCCATGGTGCCTCCTGTCCCAGCCTGATGATGCCTAGGGGCAGTGTTCCCTTCTGAGAACCAGCTATGGTGCAATCTCCTTCACAAGAGAAAAGGTGGGAAGTGGAGCCAAACCTGGCTTGTGTGCCTAGCAGACCTGCATTAGAAAATGGGGCAATCATTCATCCCCATAAACACAGGGTAGAGGTGACTTCCCAAGAGCCTTGCCACCTAGCCATTCCTCATGAGGCTCAATCAGTGACAACGCTCGCTTTAGTACTCACCAGCTTGAGCTGGACTCCAAGCCCCAGGATCATACGGCTCATAGGCATCTGCCATGTACTGACTGAGCTCATAGCTGCTGGAGCTCAGACCAGACTCCTGCTGCTGGAGAAGGTTGGACTTGCTGGTCAAAGACTGCTGAAAGTTAAAAGCCAATGAAAACACACGGGAAGGAGTTTCAGGGAGTTGGTTCTCCCAAGGGATTCTTCAAACAAATAGATGCAAAGTCCCCAGTAAATACGGTGAATGTGGGTATGTTCAGCTAGATATATTCAGTCGGCAGGGGGTTTCACTGAAGGATGCACTATATCCCAGTGGACCTTGAATTCAAATCTCAGCTGTGCATTACAACACTCTTCTACTGTGACTTTGAACAAGTGACTTATGTTACCTCAGTTCAATACCTTCATTTGTAGATAAATATATTGTCCTATTGCTTACCCACATATTCATTTACCAACTACATTATGAGCTGTACTGTTCTCCCAGTATAGTGCTTTCCCTGAGGATATAGATATGTAAGAAATTTATGGAGCTCTATTTTGTGGCGTGGTTGGTATACACATTATGATTTTAGAAGAAAGAGATCAAAGAGTCAGGAAAGATTTCAAGCCCTGCTTTTCAAACCTGAATTAAAAGATTCTAACAACTTTCCATTTCCTCCTGGTTAAAACAAATTGCTAGTGGTCTGGGGTCCCTAACGCCTAACACTTAGTGGCAGCCTCTTCTCTAGGCCAGTTTGACAAAAAAAAAAAAAGGGTCCAGGTCAGCATCTCAGACCCATAAGACTGAAGCAGGAAAGGAGGGGGCACAAGGACAGGCTCTGCTGACGTGGAGGAGTAGAGTTCTGCAGACAGCTGGCCACTGGACACCTCTATCCCTAAGGGTAACTGCTGACAGTTGTGGGTCAGTTGTGATGCATGGCCAAAGGCCTCCAGCCCCATGTCACTTCAGGTTACCTTATTCTTTAGGGCTGCAGTTGGCAGACTCTCTGGAAGGAGTTCCCTGGGCTGCTCCTGTCCAGAGCTGGAAGCAGGGCTGTCTTTATAAGTCTTCCTGCTGGTAGAGCTGGAGTGAAATGACAGCTGAGGTTAGACAGGTGCTGGGTCAGCCAGAAAGGCTGAGCACTCTCCACTGGAAGCTGTCCTGACTCTAAGGTCAGCACAGATGCCACAGGGTAAAGCACCTCCCTCCCACTCCCTACCCAATGTATTGATCCCAGAAAAACAGGCATCCCCGGGTTCTAGGCACAATTACTGGAAGGGGCGTCAAATTCACAGACAGCAGTTGGTCTCCATCATGGAGTGGCTTAACATGTTCACAATGGCTGTTAATTCTGATGTCTCACTGCCAGGTGGCTCTGAACCACCAGTGTACCTGCATGACTGTCCCATCAGGCAACTTGTACCACTGGTGGTACATGTATGATTGTGCCGTGCTGTCTGATGCAGGTACCACCAGTGGTTCAATAGTGGGGACATGTTAAATCAGAGCACTTGGGTAGGTGAATTCTGAGGTAAAGAACCACCACAGAAGCTTGGGCAAAAATCTTTTCTTTGCTCTGCCTTATGCCAGAGTCATGTTCCACTTAGGGGTCCAGAAGTGAGCAGAAGTCCCAGGTAGGACCCATTCATAAGAACTTCTTTAAGGCTACATCCATTCTGAGGCCCACATAGGATTATGGCCTCCAGTAGCCTCATAGGACACAGACTAGCCCTGGTGAAAGAGCAAGCATCTCCTTAGAGACGAAAACCTCTCCCCCCGGGTCCTGCTAACAGCCAGCCTGGGTGAGCCAAGGCTTCTCCCACGGCTCTGTGACCGAAACAAAAGGAGACAGGCTACTGGAGGTAAGGGGTCACCTCCAGGTACCTTCAGATTGGCCTGAAGGAGTCAGAGTTAAATGAGTCTTGTCAAATTGGCCTCCCCTTTCACACTTACTGGAACTGGGCCTCATTATTTGCTCCAAATGGACTGTTCTGGTTTTCATGATTATACTCATTGAGGTACTTTTGATCTCCATAATCTTCTTGCCAGACATAAGGACTCGCCTGTCTTGGCACTGCACCCTCAGAGAAAACAAAATAAAGCCAGGTCACTTGCTGTTTCAGAAAGTTCTTTCAGAAAGAGCTGTGAAGCAGAGTTACTGGAGCACAGTAAGCTTGAAAACATATTTGCTCTGGAAGCCGGAATAAGCTCAGAGGTAGAGTGCTTTCCTAGCATGTGCTATATACTAGTTCAACTCCTAGCACTGGAAAAAACACCTAATTGATAAGTCAGAGCTGACAGTGCCCTTCGGAACCAATTAACATGGCACTACACACGTGCTCCATCATGGGGATCAGGCTCACTCAACACTGAAACAAGTTTTCCTTTGCTAGCTGGTCAGAAATTACCATTAGCCTGTACCTTTACCTGTCGGTACAGGGTATAAAATTCCTGTTGGTATATGACTGCCACTGGAGAGTGAACTGATATTCAGATGCATATTACAGCCCTTAAAAACTGACTTCACCAGTAACCGTAACCATGGTTACAAGGAAGAGTCAGGAAAGCATGCAGTTGCAACCAATGCACACTACTGCAGCCATAAGTTTCTGTACCATCATCACATGCTAAGGGAAGCCCTTTCCTCTCTGCCCAGGACACTCAGGAGCAGGCCGTTGTCTCATCTGCCCGAAGTGGAGGCTCTGCACATGGTACCAGTGGCCTCTGTCCTGCCTGTTAGGCAAGCTGCTCCCCACCCACCCAATTCCCAGAGCTTCTTGGAGACTGTTCCATACCTCTGTCCTCCTGCAGCCGCTGCAGGTATCCATGGTAGTAATTTCCATAAGCGTATTCATCCCTCATTGCTGGGGAGTGGTATCTCTGATAGGGATCCTTGTAGCCTGCCCTACAATATCGCAAAAAAACCTTCCGTCATTGAGGATCAGTACAGCAGAGAAAAAAAATCAAGAAACACTGGACAAATTAAACAACTTCAGAGGGTAGAAGGGCCAACCCAGTCCTGAAAGCCACCATTATTTCTGGGTCCTAGAAACAGAGAATCCAAGATCAGACAAAGAGGAAGAGAGACCCTTGTTAGTTACATAATAAGATTGTGATTTTTACTGTAAAACAGTAAAACTCTTTTTTATTTAAAACTCTTTTTTTAAAAAACCTGTTTTAATTTAGAACTCTTTTTTTAGTAAAACTCTTACTCCTCAAATACATATATCCAACAATACTCTGCCCAGATATTATTTGAGAAAACCCTTCTTGAGAAGATTGTATGAACCCAATATATTAGTATAATTTCCATTCACAATGTGGATTGAAATGAGATAGAAAAGTCAAATTGGACTATTTTTATTGCCTCTGCCCCTTATATACCTTCCTTTGAGAATTCAATAACCCAAAAAGAACAAGAAAAGAAACCTCATGTTGGTAGTATTAATAATACTTTACCATCTCAGAGGCAAAACTCCTTATGGTAATTATCATCATTTCAATGCTAAATCTGTAAGTGCCTAAATGTCATCCTAATTGGAAAAGCTAGAGTAGAGCATAAATAGCTTCCAGTGTTCCATGAGATATTTAATCTAGAGCTATTGACTAGAATTCTGTGGGTCAGAGAAGTCCCAATTCTCCAACCTAGAATTACATCAGCGTGGCCTCTTTTATCTGAACACAAAAACTGTACATCGATATCTACCTTTCTTAGGTTTGTTTTTCTTAAAGTTCTCATTCATGTAATGCATTTACATTGTGTGGTCTACTACACTCCCGTACTGTTCTGGGCTCTAGGACACTTTTGGTTGTGGTGGTGTCATGCTAACACCAGGGCAGGGTGGCCCAAAGATGATAAGCAACTTATCAGAGGGTCCTAAGAAAAGCTTTTCCTTAGTCTGCATACATTGCTTTTTGCAACCTTGGAGCAAGAGGTTTCCATTTGTGGTCTTGAATTTCTACCCTCAATCCTGTTGCACATCCCCAGTTGCTTTGTAACAGTTGCTTTACAAAGCTCCTGGATAAAGAAGAAGAAAATTCTATCACCTGGGAGAAGACAGGCAATGAGGTAGAGTGGAGAAAGAAAAAGAAGTGAAATAAAATAACAAGAAAGAAGGGAAAGAATGATCTGTTGATAAGCATCTAGGAGATCTGGGTCCATTCCAAGCCCTAAATCCATACCCGGAGTACAAGTGAGTAGGATAACCATCTTCATAGTAGTCAACTCCAGACCCGGGACGAGGCCATTCCCGGAGCCTGGATGCATAGAG
The DNA here is from genome assembly GCF_034190915.1 of Cavia porcellus. Taxonomy (NCBI): domain Eukaryota; kingdom Metazoa; phylum Chordata; class Mammalia; order Rodentia; family Caviidae; genus Cavia; species Cavia porcellus. The sequence continues at coordinate 8,254,051 of NW_026947512.1, read as the reverse complement.
GGGCTGGTCCATCCTGGGGTCCTGCTGTGGCTGTGGACTCCCACGAATATCTTGCCACTGATGGAACCTTTCTCCATTGTGTGGAGGGTGAGGAACCGGCCGATGATGTCTGCTCCTAAGCCCTCCATCCGGGTCCTTTGATGATGCCATGGGCTTCCCCTGGGGCTGAGGCAGTGACTGGGGAACCCAAGGTTCCATCCCAACCCTCTGAATTTCTCTTGTTTTTTGAGCAGTTATGTAGTTATTCTATTTTCCTGCAAAAACACACACCAAAAAAAAAATGAGGAAGGAAATCATTTTATTCTATATCCAAGCATGATTATTGTTTAACTTTAGTGAAAAGAGCAATTTGTGAGCCTCAAAACTCTGTCTAAAACAAACCGTATGGGCATGAATATAGAGGAAATCTAAAAGAAAAAACCTTGAGCAAATACATAAAATAAATAACAGGCTCAGCAATTATATTGATGTTGCTTAAAAAATTAAAAAGTACATATGGAACAGCAGATGTGGGAGGCATGGGTGGCAGATAACATTAATAGATGAAGCTACCAAATGCTATCAAGGAATCCCAATTAATGTTTCTTCATTTATCCCACCAACAAATATTTATGCAACACTTACTATGGGTGTGCTGAAGTATCATAGAAATAGAGTCAGCCCTGGAGAGAGCTAGCTCAGAGTTCAAATCCTGACTGTGCCACCTACTAGCTAGCTAATTTTTTAAGCCTCAATTTTTTTAATCCTTCTTACTCATAAAATGGAAATCATAGTAACTGCTTTGTAGAGTTAGTGTCAGCATTCGAGAGAGAGAGATGGGAAGTACCCAAAACACTGCTTGGCATACAGAAACTGTTCAACAAATACTAATAGTCTTATCAGAGGATAAAGTGTAAGGTTCTGTGAATAGCTGGAAGATATTTCCTAAACAAACAGAAACCTCTATTTGCCTCTCAAGAGACATATTTTTTGAATCCTTACATTAACCATCTTGAAGAATGAGACCGTATAATATAACCGTTCCTCTCCCAGAGAGCCAATAGTTGTGACTATAAGATAATAAAGACCTAAGTCTCAAGAGTTCTTTCCAGCTGGAGATTTTCAAAGCTGGAAATCTTCCTTGCATCAAACAATCTTCCCAATTTAATCCTCAAAATGGGAAGTAGCTGCAGGGACTGATGACCTTCAAAGCCCCTCTGTCCATGTCGTCAAGGAGCCCCTGCAAGGGAAAGCCTAGCTCAGACTTTAAGCCTATTCAGGGATCCCCTAGCTCACCAGCTCACATAGGCTAGGTCAGCCCCTAGCTTTCTTCTTCCTTGGGAACTACTTTAGATTGCAAGATTCTGATCAAACCTAGTAACTTGTTCCCATTCTAGAAGCTCCCAGCATCATCGAAAATATCATATCAGAACAAATGGTCATAAAGGTATGTATCCAAACCAAGATATCACTGTACTCCAACACCACAGAGCCAGCATCCAGAGCTATGAGCCAAGAGCAATGAGACTGCAGAATGCACAAGAAGAGCAGGTCACAGAGTTACCTTCCACCTTATCATCAGTCACAACTCAGTAGACGCAAGGAAATTCAGGTCACTTTCTCAAAAAAAGCTAGGTGCAATGAAAGCTTCTGCCAGCAGTTTCCAGGAAAGACCCAGTGCCCCAGATTCAGGGCAAGGGAACACAGGTTTTCCTAAAGGCCAATGAGAATCAGCTCCTTTGGAACACAAGTTAGCAGAACCAGAAGAAAGCTGCTTTCTCCTTGCCCCAAGATTTTCATCAACCAACTCATGCCCAACCACAAAGGCATAATATGCTATCTCTTCACTGAAAGCATATCATTTTGTGGCCAAGACTCACCAATGCCAGTAAGTTAAACCTCAGGCACCAGTCTACCAGAATGAAAACACCTAAAATTCTCCAAATGAAGGAACTCTTATTTATGGTGACAGAGCAAGCACACTCCAGCAGTCACATAAGTGACCTTCCCAGATCCCAGCAAAGCCAATGTTGCCTTTTCTAATCTGCCAGCCCAGCAAACACAACTCAGGGAAGAGAAAGAAGCAGCTAGCCCACAAACCTGCTCTGGCAGCTTCCCATGTCCTTCATACTACTCCAGGTGCCTCCTCTCCTTCCCTCCTGGAGATTGTCAAAGTCCAGGTGCCACATCTACCAAGACTTACCTGGCCCTCAAATCCATAGCCACTTAATTACCTTTGAAACTGCCCAGCCTCCATGGAGCTGATTCATGAGGGCAAAGTTCACTGCAGCCACCTCTGACTGGGACAGTTCTGATTTGACATTTATACTCAGCACCCTATGAGAGGCTGGTGTCTCTGTTTGCCTGGTTGTGGGCTGAGCCAGGTCACTCACAGGAAAACGCATCCAAATCCCCATAGCAAACACGGAAGAGAGACACTAGATAGAGAGGAAACCCAGGAAGCCCTGAGGCAGCCTGGTCTACTGAGAAAAGCTTGCCTTTGAGATGTGAACTGCAGGCTCTACCACAGAGTGCTTCTATGACTCCACTTCTCTGAATCTCAGTTTTTTCTCCTTGAAAATGGGAATAATAATGCTTAGTTTATGAAGATCATCATGCAGATTAAATATTAGTGAAGTATCACATGATATATAAAAGTGTGATCTTTTCCTTTCCAAAGAGATGAGCTATTTCCACCAATCAAAGTAATGGGGTACTCACAGGTGAGGAGTAAAACACCTTAATTGCCCAGTATGGGTTTCTCTCTCTCATGCTTCTCTCCACTGGGTTCTGGTTATATAATCAATACTGTTATCAATCTGGAAGGAAGATTGAAAGGCTCAGTATTGAACTTGTGGCACTGAAAACCTTTATAACAAGAAAGTATTTCTCACATTTGAAAAATACATTTCTTCAGCATTAAGATAAACATGGAGAAGCATATATCAACATTCATGCATGTTTTAAAATTCAGTTTGCTCTTTTAGAAGCCTAATAGTTTATTTTTTCTTTCAAGAAACTCTTTGCTGAGTTGCTATCACGTGCCAGGATCTAACACACATAATATGAAAGACAAAATTCTTGCCTTCAAAAAGTTTAGAGCGAATTAGCATCTATGTAGCTACCAGTCCAGGGAAAACCACCACTATTGGGTCTCATGGTCAAATAGGTGATGTAGCTGAACCTTAAGATTTTCTCTCAGTCCCTCACCTGACTCCTAGTACCTAGCAACCAAGTGCAGAATTCTCAGACTACAGATAATTGGGTCCTAGCTCGCTGTTAGGCCGTGAAGTTTGGCTCACCAATGCCTGCCCTGCTGTTGTTAAGCCTTCTTGGAAGAGAGTCTGAAAAAGAACACATACAATGACAGCAGGAATCAAAATTTTGTTGATAATGATACATAATATGATTATGACTTGATATCAAAATATGGGTTTGAAATATCACAATATCAGTCTCAAAAATCGGATATAATTCTTTTGACATGTAACATGGCATTAGACTTAAATATCACCTGCATGGTTATCATGCTAACTTTGGGTAAGACCATAAGATTATTTTAGCCACTTCATTTTTTGATGATAAAACTAAAATCCACAGAATTGAAGTAATATACCCAAGATCACAAAGGTAGGCAAAAGCCCAGTGAGAATTATTAGTATGCTCTAGCTTCCTTGCACAGGGTTTGCAAAAGCAGATTATTAAATATTCAGGAATGTATGAGCCTGTCAGTAAACCACAGGTAATCTGGAATGTGCTATGATTGAAATAAATATTCACACCTTAGAAACTGAAAGAAGCTGAAAAGTACTACAAAGCCAGCTTGTTGTTGTTTGTTTTTGTTTGCTTTTCAGAAAACCAATTTACCAGCATAACCCTTTCACTCCTAAGTCAATGTTCCTCCAATTACAGAATTGTCATTCTGTTACTAGCCTTCACTGCACATTTCTGGTTTAAACGCTTCCTCAGCTACTCCAAATGCTCCTTTTGTGACATCCCAAAACATCTCTAATTATCTCAAGAGTTATTATAAAACTCTTCAAACACTCACCAACCAAAATTAATTTTAATTAGCTTTAATTATTTTAAGTAGACATATGGCACACAACAGTTATATAGGCCACAGAACGAAATAGATTGTGGGGCGATTTCACCACTCCAAAGCATTTGAGATTTATCAGTCCCTCCTTCCCTCAGTTCTTGTATCTACAGTTGCTAAGTCTTTCATCCTGGTAGCTCAATTCTTCCAGATCTCTAAACCAAACCTGCCCATCTAAACAATATATTAGAAGGTCAGTCCCCACCAGGAGACAGGCTAGAATTAGTTTCGCCACGCTAATCTCTGCTTGCATGATCTCATGAGCTTCTTCAGCTCAAACAGTTACATTCCTAACACTATTCCTGCCCTGGTATCCTGCCCTCATGGCTGAGTCCTGCTCTGCATCCTAACTATTGAACAAATAATATCCAACCACTCTGTCTAGGGTCCTGCTTCAAACAGAACTAACCACCTGCCACAGAGTGAATGTCTTCCCCTCACCTTAAATTCATAAGCTGAAATTCTAATTCCGTGTGTGATGATACTAGGATATAAGAGTTTGGAGAGGTGATCAGGTCATAAGAATGGCCCTTGTGAATGAGACTAGTGCCCTTATAACTCTTAGGAGAAATTACGCAGGAGAGCTTCTTCCTATTTTTTGCTTTCTGTCATCTAAGGATACAACCAGAATACAGCCATCTGTAATCCAAAACACAGGTCCTCATCATACAACGGGTCTTCCAGGACCTGATTGTACACTTCCAGTTCCCAAAACTATGAAAAACAAATTTTGGTTCTTTAAGCCACCAAGTCTATGGCATTCTGTCAGCCTGATCTAAGATAGTATCTTAGTTTAACATCTTTCTAACAATAATATCATTGCTAATGATGTGAGAAGAATCTAGCCAGCAGATTAACACTGATGGTTGCAAATATCCACCTGGATCCAGGGCAGGTTTACTACAAATTTATAAAGCCCAAATATATAAACACTAAGAGAAACAATATTTTTAATAGAATAGAATCACATGAATTGATACTCTGTTCACTATAGAAGGTGAGGAATAGGGAAAAGTCAAGCATATTCTACTCCCCTCTAGGGAGTAGAATTTCAAGTCTCACTGGGTACCTTGGACATTTGGTAAAGAATTTGAGAGACATCATGAAAGTATAGAATGGCCAATGTGGAAAACACGAATGAGCCTCAATTAGGAACAGTGCCTCGAATAACAAGTGGACTAGAAATGTACAAATTATTAGACCTGTAGGCTGACTTTAGACATTAGCCTCTATGGAGATACCAACCTTTTGTGCCTGGTTCCATGCTATATCCAGTGTCTAACACAGCTTCTGTCATATGGTAACATCTTAATTTATAAACACCTGAAATGTACAGCAGCAACAGTTTGCACTACGTGACTACATCCTATTGTTTTCACAGTCTGAATATTGAATTAAACTTTGAAAAGGTGTTTCCAGAGAGAGCAGAAGAGAGTACTGTGGCACTGAGCAGAGGGGCTGGCCACAGTGTAGATAAAAGGCTATCAGGTGGGACACGAATGACACAGAAACAGACACAAATTATCTGCATACCTTGTTAAATCACATTCCCTAACTATAATTAAGAAACACACTCCAGCAGTACAATGAAGTAAAAACATTAAATCATTTTTACAAAATCAATTTAAAACATTAAATTTTTAAAACTCTCTGCCAAAGTAGAAACAACTGGATAATTTCCACACCTGCATTTTCAGCCCTCATCTGATGCATTATGGTTCTTTTCCTTTTTTTTTTTATTTTAAAGAGATTAAGACAAATGAGGACAGAACAAAGCAGATCAGAACTATGTAAGCAACACAGTACTTCACCACAAGACAACCCAATATTAACAGTAGCTACCGTAATGTCTCTTTCTTTGAAATAGTTGAGCATAACTTCATATACAGTAGTATCAAACATAACAAAATAGTATAAAATCACTCAAGAGAATGAACATATTACAGGGCATTCAGAACCAAATAACAGAAAATGAACAATGGCTACTTTATTATCTCATTTTCCTAAAAAATTTGTTTATACTGTCACACATATTAAAATCCAACAAGACACAATGTGATAGAACCAATGGAAACAGAAGAACAAAAGCATGGTAGGACTTCAAATCAAGATAATATCAAATCAGCAATGGCTGTTATAATGTCTTGTTTTCTTCAAAATAGCTGTTCATACTATCACAGATAACAAAATCAAACAAAACAGAATAAAACTATTATAAATGGACACAACTTGAGACCATACTCATAAGCGAAATAAATCAAACTCACAGTATAAATACTGTATAGTTTCCCTAGTGTAAGAAATGGCAAGAGTACATAGGAGTTCATGGTAATCATGATTCCCCATTACATTGCTTTGAAGTCTTATAATGTTTGCATTCATTAGTCGGCATGGTTTTATTATGGTTCTTTTCAACCCTTGAGCATCCTATTCTCTGACTCCAAGAAGGAGTCAAGGGGTGAAGGTTCAGTGGAGAGCAGCCTCCTGACTCCCAGCAAAGCCACTCCCCAGAGCCAGTCTTGGAGACAGGGATCTTGTGGCCTCAGCCCATAATGGGCTGTGAAAACTCTAACCCCTTCTTGAGCGACGTGGCAGCCAAGACTCAGAGCAGCAAGTGCCATCAGCAGTTCCTAATCAGGAGAGGGAGAGTGACAAAAAATGGTGCCTGTGTGAAAGACAGCCTGGCACAAACACTTCAAGCCTTCACTGCCAGTCCTGTGACTGCTACTCTTATGGCTGTCTTAGGAGTAAAAGTTTGGGTACAATTGCAGGATTCCTGCATGATCAAGGAACTCTGAGGATGAGCCTGAACGAGTGACTCTAAGCGCTATCAATCCAGACGCTGTATTCACCTCTGCTGCCAAGAGCTAGAGAAGAGCTTTACCATTCAAGAACGACCCCTTGCTTCTTATCAGCCTGACTCCTCCTTTCTTTCATTCCTCCCATTTTAGTGGTGTTCCCTGAACCAGGATGAGTGGGGTAGCCCATGAATGCTACTGTGACTTCTGACCTCACATCAAGCTCCGAGATGCAGAGGTGACTCACACGCCAGCTAGTTGAAATAAGGCACTTTTGGGGGGCTCTGCCAGCTGCAGAGGATGTACATGTCCCAGAGGAGATGTGCAACTTGTGATCCTGGAAAAAGGCTGCCTAGGTAAGAATCCCAGCTACCCTATCTGCTGGCTGTGTGAACTTGTGCAAGTTTTGCTGGGTCTCCTTTTCCTCATCTGTAAAAGTGAGATAATAATAGAGCTTCCTATGTGGTGGAGTTACTACAAGGCAAAAAGTATAGTAAAAACATATAAATTACTTGGCATGTTTAATGTTTAATAAATGTTGACAGTTATTAGTACAGGTAATACAGCAAGGCTGGGAGACTACTTGGTTGAGTTTGGACAGCATGTTAGAGCCATTCCTCATTCCACTGTTTAAGACAGGTGAAAAATAACAAAGGCCCAGGAAATACTTGAAGCTCTAGGAGAGAGCACTTGAAAACAAGCTCCTTCGACCGCCTAGCCTGACCTTTATTAACCTTTTTCCTCACTCGAACTTCACTAAAGGTTACAAATACGGGGTGCATCTCATGTTTACAATTAAACAATGGTGAATTCTGGAACGTCCCATGCACTAGAAGCTCCTGAAGATGACTCAGCACCCTGTCAATCATTCCTGTCACTCTTACCCCACAGATCAAATGACAGGCACCAGGGCTAGGCTGCACATTTTTTAAACTCTTAAAGCCTGATTTATCTGTGTGCTGTGTGCTCTTTACTTTCCTCTCATCCTGACACCACTTTTCTGTTTTGGCCAGCGTGGGCCTGCCCTGATTACGTCTTCAATAAATGCAGCTGCTGCTCCTACTTGATGTGTGCTTGCAATACTTTATTTGTTGTACACAAGAGCCTGGAATTTATCTGTCAGATCAGCACATTTAACAGTTACCATGTTCATGGATAGTACGTAAAAGTCATCAGTAAGGTGTGAACTAGTCATCTATTATTGTGAAACCTACATCTCTTTCCTGACATTTAACAAAGTATCCCCTTGAGCCATGAGATCAAGGAAAATAGAGAAACTGCCACATGGTTACACAAGACAAAAGAATGCGTTAAGGTGAGAACATTAAAATGAGCAGCTTTAATAAAATGTAGTCTGATGCTTTTTATATACAGGAGTATTTGTAGACTCAGGGACAATTGCAGGATGCCACAGAGTAGACATTCATTTTCTTTTGTAAACAATTTAAAATGGAATTTTAGCTTATAGAACACACGTGTATTTTAATCTATTTGCATTAATTTTTAATTCTTTTTAATCCACTTTTAATTTTTAAGATATGACACCAAAGAACTTTCATTCACACACGCACACATATACCCTGCACCACTAAAAGTTATTCCCTCCCATTCAATGGGAAACTACTGTAGGCACAGGAGTCTATAGATGAGAAAATAAAATAGGGGCCTTTTTAGGACTCCTAGCTAATCCTGACTAGATGAAGTTAAAAACAAACTGAGACTCCCCTGCGAAGCAAGTCAAAGTCAAGGGAAAAAAAAAATTTTTTTAAAGGCACCAAATGGTCTTAAGACTTGCATCAAGAGACCAGAAAAAGAGCTGACAGGCAGGACACAGAGAGAAAGCCAGATACACAAATGATAAGCCAACCCCCACCTCCGATAAAATATGGGGTAAAAAGTGAAGGCTGACTGACTATAAGGCAGTATGTACTCAAACCTATGCACTAACATTTACACTTATATACATGTGTATTCACTCTAGAGTCACTATATTATTCACTCTAGGGTCATTATAGAATACAACAGATACCCACTCACACCCTTACTAAGTCTAAGTAAATAAGCTACCCCCTTGTCAACCAGCTGCCTAACCCAAAAATAAGGCCTTAAAAAAATACATCAAAAGAGGGACTTACCTTAGTGGCGCAAGTGCCAGCCTGGCAAGCACAAAGTCCTGAGTTCAATCCCTGGTGCCAAAACAAAAACCAAAAAACAAAACAAAGCCAAATACATTTTGTTTTTAAAAAGTCTACACATAGACCACCAGAAAAAAAGTATATAGGCAGGGGTGCCCAAAAGCCAAACTGGTTGCAGCAAAGTCCAGGTAGAAGAGAAAGGGTCACCCACACCCCTATAAAAACAGCTAAAGTCAAAGGGCCCACGGTCCTCCTCTTTCCAGAATGCCCTGCCCTGCTTCTTTCTTATCAGGGTGGCTATCTATCTTCTCTTTTCTCTCTTCTTTTCTTCTTAACAAATAAAGTGCCTTTCTTTTGTCCCTCTACTTTATTATCAGGGCTGAGTTACAATCCTGGTGGGCTGCTCAGACAACAGAGCAGTGGTACTTGTCCCCCAGATGCAACACTTTGAGAGACACATTCTGAACAAGTGCTAACACTGAGACACACAAAGCCAGTGTTTTCTGGAAAGACTTTCCAGAAAGAGTCCATCTCTACGGGAAAGGTAGTCTAACCCAGTGAGACTCAAGCCAAGGCTAGTTTGCACGTTTATTTACAGAACCTTAGCATGGGGAGCTCTCTGGGGCTGTATAACAACTCTGCCTTAAACAGCACTCTGCAGGGGCCCCAGGAATCCTGTGTCTCTCTCAGTTTAACTGGGACGGGGCATTTGTGTCTATGTGTATGCTTATATTGCCTTACAAAACTATCTAGATCATTTTGAGTAGCAGCAAAAATCTAGAGGAAAAAAAACAGAAATTGAAATTTTGATTTAGTTCTTACTGTGCTATTTCCCAGCTGTGTGCCTTTGGAAAAATCAACCATTCTCTATGAACCTCAGATTCTTCATCTTTAAAATGAAATCTGAAAAGCCCTTCAAAGGGCTCTGATGCGGATGAAATGAAATGATTTATTGAAAGAATCACACAAGGAAGGGTCTATTAAATCCAGGAGAGGGTGTTCAATGAGTCTTTGACTTTCTCTTCCAGGTTCTTCACATTCTGCTAAAAATATGACAAGCTAAGCTATACACAAAGCTAAGGAGCATGGTACTCTTCTACAGTGGTTAAGAACTCAAGATTTGCAGTCAGAACTGGATTTGAGAACCATCACCTCCACTGATTGGCTGTGACACTTAAGCAAATTACTTATCTTTTCAGGCTTTATTAAATGCGTATAAAATTGTAGATATCTTCATAAGTTTGTCATAGAATAAATGAGATAATATACCATTTATGGAAAACAATAGATGCTTAATTAAAATTTGATGAATACATGAATGACCTTAGGAAAGAACTGAGCAAAGTACCTGTACATTATAAGTATTCAACAAAAAATTGTGTCTATTTCTACGTTGTCCAGGGCACTTTTTTTTTTTTTTTGCATTAATGGAGATTGAACTCAGGGCCTTGCCACTGGGCCACATTCCCAGTCCATTTCGTGTTTTATTTTGAGATAAGATCTCACTAAATTGCCCGGGTCTCAAACATGAAATCTTCCTACCTCAGCCTCCCAGAGTGCAGGATACATCTTTTTATTTAGCTTTTATCATAGTAACTCATATTGAACAGTTATCTTACCTATATTTTATTACTGACTTATAATCTAATCTTAATATTTATTCTCTCTCTCTCTCTCTCTCTCTCTCTCTCTCTCTCTCATCATGATAATCCACTATAATCATAGTTTCTCCCCAGAGATACATGTCCTTGGCTTGTTATTTCATTACCATGTAGCCCCTTTAGAGCTCGTCCATTGTAAGAGCAATAAAAGCAAGACCAGAAAGGGTAATATATTATACCAAACTCACACAGTGCATCAGCATTAGTCATCAAATGGAGAAAAGTCAATCACAGGAATTTTAATCCAATGTTTTTGTTCAAAAAAGCATGCTGCTTAGTAATAGCCATGTGATATATTTAACACAAAAATGTAACTACTTAAAAATGTTTCATGTGAATTCAAAGATTACAACCTTCAAACTTATCAGCCTGCATAAATAGACATATTCAACCTGGTGACAGATAGGTAGGTATTTAGTTATAAAAAATAAGAATGCCAAGACTTCTGTATTTTCTTCCAATCTCATTTTGTCAGCCAACAAAGTTTCATCCCACTTTGTGTTCTGCTCTTCTGCCCACTGTTCCATGTACAGAAATAGCCTGTGTGTGTGCAGCGTGAGGCATACACGTGTCTCAGTGGCACTCACGTCCCCTGTTCCCTCAGTCTGGGACAAGTGCCTGCAAACAGAGCGACGCTCCCCAGGAGTGCTGCTCTAATGCTGAATTTAGCACATTGGGGCAATTTCCACAGGAGCCACTTAAGATGCCAACACCGAGTTCAAGCTGCAGTTTGTGAAGGGCATCAGAGGGCACAACCAGATGATGGAGAAGTTTCTTTTTAAAGCACTCATGTCTGCAGTGATAGCAAAGGCAGTTGCCAGAGGGTGCTGTTTTCTGGGAGCCTCTCATAAAGTGAGAGCACGTGCTGAGTACCTACTTACTGCCCTTCCTGACTTTGCCTCTGTGATGCAGTTTCTGAACAAGCCCACTGCAAATATTCCCTTTATACCGACGATGCACTTCGTATGCCCTATGACAAGAATGACACTGTGACATATGTCCCAGTGCTGGTCTGGATGTCAATCATTGAATAAATAAGGTCACTGACTAAATCTAACTGGGATATAACTTCACCTCTTGGACAATAAAAATTATTTCTTTCATTCAATAAATAATATTTAAGACATATTAATTCATTTATTCATTATAATACAATTATTTTTCTCTCATATGAGCAGATTCTCCATAGCTCCTAGAAAGAAGGCGCTAACCCCTAAACTACAGGGAAGGAACCCAAAAGAGTTCATGCTATTCAATGACTAAGAAACAGGTAAGAAAAATGAGTATTTTAATCATTGTTTATTAAGTGGCTGCCATGTGCTAAGCACCATTTTAAGTGTTAAGTTAAAGTCACGCAAAATGAACAAAGTGAATGTGTTCCTTATCTTCTATGAGTTTACTGCCTAAGAAAACACAGGTAACAGGTAATTCTAACGGTATGTACCCATAGAGGATGATAAGAGAAAGCAGATGAAATGTATCTCTCGGATGTCAATCCTGGTCAGACAAGGCTTCACAGCACATAAGCAGTGTCAAAAGACAGTCCTAGATAGGAGGGGAAAGAGAGTGAGACAGAATGTGCCGTGGGACAGAATACTGGGCACAGAACAGACCAAAAGTGAAGGAAGGCCTGCTGCACACACAGCCTCATCAGCGGTTCTGAACGCAGCAGGTTCTAAACGCAGCGGTTTGAGCCTGGAACACAAAGAGCAGAGTTGAGAACTCAGTTGAAGAGATTATCCTAGCAGCCTTGCCCAGCCACAGAGAGAGGTGTAGGTACCCAGCTCCCCACCGTACCTAGGCTGCTTGTACACACATGTAATGAGTGTCTGCAACTCCTGCCCATCCAGCATCCAACCACAAGCTTCTGGCAATAAATTTTCCTTTGGCGAACTCTCCTGTCCCATCTCAACCTGTGCATAATGTGAGGAACCAACCTGTCCCTTGCTCTAAGAATAGGCACAAAATTCAGACTTGTTTAGTAAGTCTTGCATTCCACTGACCACAGCAATTAATTCAGCAGTCCAGAGACATGTCTAACAAGCAACTCATGCTTGAACTACAGAGGAAGAAAAATGCTTCCCATGGAGTTGGCCGAGAAAACAGAATGTCACCCTAGAGCTGCAGGTGGCTGTTTCTCCATTTACTCACTCAATAATAGTTTATTAATTAGCCATTATGTGCCTGCCGTAGGCATTAGGAATACAGAAATAAAAAATATAATGACATTTCATAAGTTTTCATCTTCAACTAAAGAGGCAAATAAAATAAGCTAATGTCTTTAATTAAGTGTGGTGAGCGTCAGGGTAGAGATTACACAGATTATTATATGTGCCAGCTTAGCTTCTTGGGGAAGAAAGCACTCCTTGAACACTCTTGGATAATTAAAATTTAATTGGGCTATTCAGGAAGGAAAGAGAGCCCCAGAAAAGGAACTGGAAATCCCCAAGTATAGAGGGGAGGTTCAGCTGGCTGGGTTCTTGTGATGCACCATACTAAGTCAGGCTAGAAAGTAGTGCTCATTCAATGATGTGGAAAAAGTCAGACAGCCAAGCTGGGCTTGCAATGTGGAGGCTTCAGATGCTTGTCAAAGACTATGAGGGGCTTCTGAGAGATTCAAAGGAGGTAAATAACATCATCAAGTGGCATTACAGAAAAACTGCACGATTAACAACACAGAGAAGGCTTTTGTAGTGCCAGGGTAGAGGCAGGCTGTCTTAGGAAAGAGATACCACTGTCCACTTTACCTAAGGTACTGGATGAGCAGGTTGTGGCTGTCAGATTCAAAAGATGGCAAAGACACTTAATAAATAGGATGGACAGGTTAGTTGGATTTACATGGTTAGGCTGGTGACTATAAATGATGATGGCCCTGATCAAGACTGAAATTCATTTTACTGGGAGAAGCAGATTTTATGCAGAAAGATCCATTCATTGGAGATCCTACAAGACAATGTGCTGGAGATGTCTGAGGCGGTGGCTAGGAGTCAGGATCACCAAGAGAAGATTAAGGTAACACTCATTTGTAGTGGGTAGTGCTCATCTGTTTATCCCTGGCTTCTTTCCTGAAGATTTGTATGTGCTTTGATGTAGGCATTATCAGCATACACTTCCTAATTAAAATCAGGGCTATGAGTGAGATTTTCAGGGATGAGCACAGGATCCAAAACAAGAAAGGAACAGTTGAAAGTAAAAGAGGAGAAAGAGAAGTCAGTGAAGACTGAGACGGCAGAGCCAGAACTGCAGTAAGATAATCACAGAGTGTCAAGAAAAAGAAGCAAGGATAAAAAGATAGATACAAGGAAAGATCAAGTCATGTCAGAATTGAAAGTGTCTGTGAATGCCATAGGGTTGGAGGAAGGGTGGGAAAAGAAGAGGACAGTAAGGAGAAATTGTGTTTATTCATTGGCTGGATTGCTGATTGGTATAAAATAGAAAACAGTTGATATTTTTACTTAAGATGCAAAATCGATATGAAGAAGAGGCTTTAAGCGGTGGTGGTCTGGCAAAATGCAGCCCTTCCAGGGGGAGAACCAGCAGCAGCTCCTGAGATCCACGCCATGTTGGAACTTAGGATGCTGTGAAACCAAACAACCAGCCTGCCTCCTTGCTAAGCAATAGTGAACCTACTGATCCTGTTGCATGGCCTAGAACCAAATATCCCATTCTGCTATCCCCCTTCTCCCCCCACCCCACCACCCATTAGCAAATGGGAACCAGAAATCTGAGTGTCTCCTGGGAGGTTGACATAGCAAATAAGGGAGACTTCCTTCTACCATCTCTTTGAAAGCAAATATTTTTATTACTGTTTTGCTCTTTTCTGATTAATGGTACTGCTCTACTTAATATTCTGTTTTAATAAGTTCTAAAGTGTTCTATATTTCAGCTCATTTTGATATACATGATTGAAAGAACAACTATTATAAAGATAACACAATATACTGTGATACCTATTTTTGTTATCCCGGTAACCTGCTGTACCAATTTCACTGTACAATCTTAGTTGGCTTTATTCTGTCTTGTTCTGTTGTATACTTTCAAAATAAAATTTTTTTTAAAAATGAAGAATGAATAAAAGAACTCAGTGATGAGTGTGGTGTTCTCTAAGGAGGCTATAGGGATAAATGATCGAAGAGAACGGACCTGAATCAGGTTGATGGTGTACACCTATAATCCCAGCACTTGGAAGGCTGAGGCAGAAGAATTGCAAATTTGAGGAACACATCAACTTAGCAAGATCCTGTCTCATAGTTTTTTTAAAAAATGGAAAATGCATGAGACATAGCTCAGTGGAAAGGTCCTCAGTTCAACCCTCAGTACCAGAAAAGAAAGAGGGGCTACATCCCGGGTCAGGAAGAACATTTCTGCCTTTGAGTAGGAAGGGAGTAGCAAATGATATACGAATACCTGTATAGTTAATTTTGAAAGTGAGCTAAGGTTGATGAGAGAAAAATACACACAATAATTACGTTAAGTCTACTATATCTATTTTGCCATTAAAACATGCTGTGAGACTCCCACAGTTTTCAAAGTCAAAAATAACTGAGAAAAGGTGATAAGTTCCAGGAAGTTAAGGTGCACCACACAGTCACTAATGGTGGGTATTCTCTATTCTATTTGAAACAACATGCCTTATTTTTTTGACTCAGATTTCTTTTGAACATAAGCCTGTAGGTCACATCTATTTTAAACAACTTTGTTTTCTTAGTGTCAGGCTTTTATGTCTTTAGTTTTCAAAGGTTAGCAGCAGCAAAGATACTTGTTGTGATCACTAACCATTTGAAAAACAGAATTCCAAATACTTAAGATGCATTGATATAGAATCACTACCTTTAAGACATCTTTCTTGGAAGCAACCTTCCTCCTACAAAAGTCATATTGTAAAGGGGCCCACCTACAAGGATCCTTTTAATTTCTGTTACAGAATATCATGGTCCCATGGGGCCTCCTTGGTGACAGGTGAGATTCACCCGCAAAATGGATGTGGAAAAAATCCAATGCCCAGTAGAGAAGCTATAGAGCAAGAGGAAAACTCACACAAGGTGAGGAATCAATTACTGAAGTGCTTATCCATCCCAAAGCACTCATTTCATAGCACATAAGTTGAAGCTCAGAGTGCCATATGGTTCATTGGGATCAGAGCCAGAACCCAAACCCAGGTCTCCAGTCTCCAAGCCTCATGTTCATGCCTCCTCTCATAACATCTGTTTTTCCTGCTGTGTTGAAAACTCCACAGGGCCATCAACATCGTCCATCTTGCTCATGTAGGTATCCCCAGTATAGAGGCAACAATCAACAATATTTGCTGGTCAATAATTTCACTACGCTCAGGATAGAACACTAATGATTATTTGTGAGGTTTTGTGCAGACCTAAAGATCAGCGTAAAGAATCTCAACAAAAAGAAAAATCATTACCAACACAAAAACACATGGTTTATGAACTCTGAAAATACCAGGAATTCTGGATATGACTTCCCAAATGGAGGCCTTTGGGAACAGCAGTCACACAGCCACCTCTTGCTAAAGGGATCTGTGCCAGGGCTTCATCTGTCACAGAGCTGGCAAGCACCATACCTCTACTCAACTATAGAGCTTGAGAACAGAAGTTTCCACATCGCTGCTAAATCAACTTTAACCAGCTTGCATTCTCCTTAAAATATTTAACAGGCTCTCTTCCTCTGAACACCATAATTGCTAAGCCTCCTTTCATCTAACCGTAATCAAACCTGCCTGAATTTTTGTGTCAGTTGAAATCATATGCACGTTAGCCATGCATTCCAGCCCACAGGGGACAGCCCTCACCAGGGTATGCAGGCATGCCACAGAGTTAGGATTTGAAAGTAGCATTAGCCAGAGTTGAATTTAGTTTTATCTTTTCAAACAAGACCCTAGAAGTTCTTCATTTTCCTGAAACTGTATGCTGGCTTAATGCCTTTTTCTTCTAGTTAATACCAAATGCTTCACAAACGAATCAGCTAGAAAGATCTCTAGTGGGAATTGTATTCCTTCTTAGCATTCTTGAGTTTGAATTTGTTTTGGGTTAATTGGTTAATGGTGAAAATAAGTACTTACACCTTTTGCCCCTAAATCAGAAGTTACTGTTGCTGCTTCTGCTACATCCCACCAAGACAGCCTGCTGTTACTCACATCTGGCAGACACTGTAAAATGTGATGCCACGTCAGCCACACAGAACCTGTCTGTTTCAGCAACAGTTTCCCAACGGAATGATTTAGTGTGTAACTCCAAAGGCTGGAAACATGATCTGACCACCATATTGAGAAGGTCTGCTTTAAAAAGGACACTACTTGAAATTACAAAAAGAAGTTACACATACACCTTTTTGTTTCTAACTGAGAATTCCAAGGAGAACAGAAATACATTGTATTGGCTTACTAAACAATCATGGTAGTAGGTTAACTGGGAAAAAAAATCAGGATCAAAAATTAAAAACATGTGACTTAGGGACTCAGCATTATGGATGTTAGTTCACTAAAAATATTTGAGTTTAGGATGACAAAAACCGAAAAATATTTTGTTCATGAATAGAGAAATAGTTGACTAAATTGTGAGATATTTGTGTTGTTAAACATTGAACTAATAACAAACAATAAACTAGAGTTATATCCTGACTTACAGAATATTCTATCTCATCAATGGATAAAAAAATCACACTAACTCATATGCCATAATATATGTACATAATTATATGTAAAAATTATGTATGAGGGGGCTGGGGATTTAGCTCAGCGGCATAAGCACCTGCCTTGCAAGCAGACGGTCATGCGTTCGATCCCTGGTACCGATAAAAAATGAAAAAGACAAAAAAAAATTATGTATGAGTATAGATGAAAGTAATAAAAGATACACTCCTGGAAGTCAATAATACTTTTTTAAAAAGGGAAACCATTAAAGGAAGTATTGGTAAAGATGGAAGTAACATCTTTTAAAGGCTTTTCCTGTTCCTATAGAATTGGCACATCATGAGTGGTATGTATGTTGAAAGAAATGTATGCATAAGTACACAGAATGTTAATTTGCTATCTTAAAGTAAGAGGGATTAAGATGACTTTTACTTTACTCTCTGTATATTTGAGTGTATTTCAATTTCTTCAGAAAAAACTGATTCGGGCAATCAGAAGCAGCCATGAAGGTGTTTGTTGTTGTTGTTGTTGTTGTTGTGTAAAAGCTATTGCAAGTGGTAACTTGCCTGAATTCTTACTTCTGATCGCCCTCCTGAATCTTAATTAGATGTCAGTTGTTTCCTCTCAGTTCAAAACAAACTCAAGATTCTGAAGATGTTCTTCTGCTTATCTGGAACAGACAAGCCATGCCAAAGAGAATATAAAGCATTCACCTAGCCCAGATCCCCCGCATCACCTGCCCCTCCTTCAGGATTGTGGCTGGAGGTAGGTCGCCATGTTTTCATGACATGCACTACAGCGTGAGGGACCCCGAGCGCAGGTCCACACAGAGCTGCTGCTGACAGACAGCACTTAGCCTGCCTCCACAGTACTGCCAGGGCTGGCTCAGAAATCATTTAAGAAAATGCTGACCGAGATCCGGGGTTTAGAATTGACCAGCCAATTCCTCTATTTTAACAATTGAGCCAGAAATTGGAAAATAAAACTTTTATTATCTAATGACTAAATAGCTAACTCATTTTACATATTTAAAATAAGGGAGTCATCACTATGAATTTCCTCGCTACATTTTTTAATTAAAATTAAGGAAAGTATATGAATATATTTATACATTAAATTATCTTAATTGTGTGAATAACAGAAGATTTTCATTAGATAAGTTTAGGAAAGTCATGATTTTCATTCATCATAATGGCTATGTATCAAGTAGAGATATGCATGAATCAGAAGTTACATATTGTACATGTTTGTCTTAGCTAGAATAAAGGGAGCTCTCAATTTCAAACTTAAATAGGGGAAAAAGACTGATTTCAGTAGATTTTCTAAACTATAGAATTGTTCTAAAATAACTTTTTAGTAGCCAGGAATACAGTTCAGTGGCACAGCCTGGCAAGCACAAGATCCCAAGTTTAATACCAAAAAACAAAACTTTTTAAAAAGGAAAGTTCTTTTAGTTTCAGCTACAAATATAATAGGAAGTAGAATCCTAACTTCTTTTTCCCAAAAGGATTTTATCCTTAGTCTGTCTGGCTTACTCTAACAAAACAAAGTAGCCTAAGCTGGCAAAACAAGCCTGAACTGGCTGATTTACAAACAACAGAAACTCATTTCTCACACTTCTGGAGACTGTGTAGTGCAAGAGTGTGGCCCTGGAAGATCTGGTGCGCTGTGAGGGCCACTTCCGTTATAGGTGGTTGTCTTTTCACTGAATCCTCATGTTGTAGAAGGGGCAAGATAGCTCCTGCCAGCATCTTTATAAGGGCACAATCTCATTCATGACGACTTCATCTTCATGACCTGCTGACTTCCCAAACGTTCCTATTTCCTGCTGTCATCACCTAGCTGTCAGGATTTCAAAATAAAAATTAGAGGGACATAAATATTCATACCATTGCATTGATCTCTGATTCATCACATCATTTTATACAAAAATAATTGATGATTCAAAGAAGAGAAATAATTGCCTGGGGCCACATAGTACAATTTGGGGCTTTCTGGATCTCAGAAATCCACAACATTATGAATAATATCAGATCTTGCTCAACCCAAATTACCATAATTACGTAAAGCATATTCTAATAAATGTAAGTACTTCCTTAAATTTATGCAAAGAATAGTTAAATATGGTCTACGTTAGCCATCCTCTCTTGCAAGTAGTTAACTATCCTTTATCTTGTTAATAATTACCCAACTAGATGAAATGAAGGATGCAAATAGAAATTCATAACAATGGAATATAAATAAATGCCCAGTGTATCAGGTCCACAATAAATGCCATGAAAAGTCAAGAGACAAATCAAAAGTAATTTTAGGAAGAGGGATGAGATAAGAGGTCAATGATAAAAGGAATAGTAAGAGAATTTAAAGCAGAGGAGCACATTATCCATGAGTATTGTACATGTTCTTAGAACAGGTACCACTATTCAGGTTATTACAAACAATACTGGGCCTTAGTTTATGGAGAATCTGTGACCTTTATCCTAGGACATTATAATTTCACTTCCATATATTTCCCCTAGTTTAAAAAGGGAGACATTTGGAAAATGTGCAACAAACATACATCCATATATTCAAAAGCCTGCATTTTCTCTGATTCAGACAGGTTGGGTAAATTGAGGAAGTTGCTAGAGTGGTCTGCACATCACTAAACTCTTGAATAAAAGGTAGGAAATGCAATGAGTGATAAGCCCCCAAATACCTATCTTTTGGGTGGCATAGGTACATCCCTTCAAGATCATCAGATTAGAGACATTAACTGTGACTTCGCTGAACCAAAATTCACTGTATAAGTAATGGCCATCACCCAGAAAAAGACAGTAGGAGAAGATGGGAGATGGGAAAAGGGGTTATTAGCACTAAGAAACTTAAGGATCCAAGAGGCCAAATAACTAGATCATCTATACCACTGGTTCTCAAATTTGGCCACACGGTAGAATGATCCGGGAGCTCTTAAAAAAAAAAAAAAAATATATATATATATATATATAGCTTCACAAACATCCAGGCTCAGTTGCTTGGGAACAGGGGGAGGTAGAGAGAAGAGTTGCCCCAAATAATTTTCTCTTGAAGATCAAGTATGATAAGCAAACGCTCTACCACTGAGCTATATCCCCGGCCCTAGTCCCAGAGAACTCACACTGCAACTAGGATTATGAAAGAAGGCTGGGCCATGCGATCACCAAGTCAGGCCAGGAGTGATGGTGAAGAGTACCAGTGGGCCAGGAGAGCTTCACTGGGAAGGAGGAATAACTGCAGATATAGATGACTGCAGAATGGCAGGTGTGTGGGTTTTCTGATGGCCTGTGCCTCAAGGATGGGTCTGGAGTGGGAGACACAAGAAGCATAGAGTTAAGAAGGAATAATAATCTCTAGGAGTGGCCGTGAGGAGCAGAGAGGACACCTATCCCACCATCAGGCCCCAGCTCAGTTAAGAAGGGTCCTCTCTGTCCCCAGGAAAGATCTAGGGTTCACTCAGACAAGAGTCACTTGTGGGCAACAAGCTTATAAAGCAATAGTTTTCAACATTTGAAAATACAAAGGAAGGATTTGGGAATCAGAAGAATCAGGGATGAAATTAAGGAGCTATTGTCTAGGTGTGTAAGAGAGAAGGAATTAATATTTAGATAACCGTATGCTAGGGTTAGTATGAGGGCACTTCAGGGCAAGTCAGTAATCAATTCTAACCAGAGCCTCCCTTTGTAGAGTCATATTTCACTGATGACAAAGACTGGCTCTGCATTTACACAAACCTAGACGTTATAAGTCACTCATTCAACATGGCCTCAAAAGAGGTGGTAAGCCCAAAATGTATGAGGCTGCTGTCCGTACAGCATGGCACACTTAGCCAACCTGTTTTCATAAGTACAAGGAGTATCCTGCAAAATAACAATAAAAAGTATAGCATGTGCCTAATGAACCAGTAACACCATCGCACATCACTATTATCAAGCACTTACTGTATGGGATTGTACAAGCTATACTTTTGTGCACTGGTAGCACAATAAATTCAATCAGTGTCATCATAAACACATCAATAACATTTGTGCTACAATCATGTTACAATGGCTACTGAGTCCCTGGGCAACAGGAATCTTTTAGGTCCATTATAATCTTATGAGATCAGTGTGATATTTATGACTGAAGCATTTTTATGTAAAACAACAAATATAGCATGACTATATTTTATTTAAGCTCTTAGCCAGTGCAGTAGTTTCCTGCGGCTGTCATAACAAGTTACCACAAACTTAGCGCTTTAAAACCATAAAAATTTGTTCTTCCATAGTTCTAGAGGCCAGAAATTCAAATTTGGTGTCAGTAGGGCTCTGATCTTCTGGAGAAGGATCCTTTCTGGCAGGCCCCAACAAGCTTTGTATCCTTTGATGTGAAGCTACATTGCTCTAACTGCTGTCTCTGCCTTCACATGGCCATCTTCTGTGGGTGCTCAAATCTCTCTCTCCTATCAAGACACCAGACTTTGGATTTAGGGTCCCACTCTAAGTCAGTATGAGTCAATCTTAACTTCATTACATCTGCAAAGATCCTATGCCCAAATAAGGGCATATTGATAGGTACAAGGGCCAGGATTTCAACAAATCTTTTAGGAGACACAGCTCAACCCACAAGGGACAGTTCATGCAAGTGACGTGCCATCAGGTTTAATATTCTTACATAAAGAACACAGGCTGTTTGGGCCACTATGAAATTCACCCAGAACTTGCCACCTCAACCAGAAGAAGGCAAATAATGGTTTTCTTAATAGACCTCCTAGTCCAAGCAGAAGAAATAGTGGTCTGACCAGGTGTATACCTGCCAAACCTTCCTGAGGGAGAGAACAAAGCTGATTCAGGAAAAACCCAACCTTATATCATCCAAACAATTCAAACAAACTTTCCTCTCAGGGAAGGTCAGCAGTATCTTTCAATATACATATTGCATATATTTGATGAGCAGCCACAAATTGACAAGATAATGAAAGCCTAAAAGATTTCCTGCTATCTCGCCATTAGCAGAAAGGAGTGAAAATGGACAGATAAAGACAGAGACAATGACCTGTGTTGTACTATAAATCCCAAATTTAGTTAAATGGATAATGCATTCTGCCAATCAATTATGATTAAGCGCCTAATATTGCAGCATTGACACAAGAAAAATAAAATGCACAACACTATCCTGCAAAAATGTATCTACCAGGTGGGGATGGTAAAAACAAAAACAAACCTAGAGCTACAAAATAGACTGTTTATTATTAGTTACTAAGTTATATAGTGTAGATAAACTCAATAACATAAAAATTCAAAAATGGGAGAGATTAATTACTCAAAGCTTATACAAACTGGACTTGCTCAAGTCTGACAAGTATTTCTTTCTGGCCCATTCCTTGGGCTCCAGTCACCAGGATGGCTGCAAACCTAATCCCTCAACTCTTACTCCTCAATATTCCCAGCATCCCTGTTTTACGAAGGGTTACAGGTAAAACAGAAACCGAACACAACTCTTTAATCCCCAAGTCCCAGGCTTTCTCTACAGCTCATGAAAGGATGAGTAAGGTCTGGAAAAGTCAGCGCAAACAAAAAAGTATCTCTTATGTG
Organism: Cavia porcellus; assembly: GCF_034190915.1. Lineage (NCBI taxonomy): Eukaryota > Metazoa > Chordata > Mammalia > Rodentia > Caviidae > Cavia > Cavia porcellus. The sequence continues at coordinate 8,231,148 of NW_026947512.1, read as the reverse complement.
TGGGAAATAGGATTAATATTTTATTATAACATTTAGTTGGTTGGCTCCTGAGAGCCAGCCAACGTCCCCAGATGAGAAACTGCTGACGGGCTCTTAGAATATCTGTTCTTAAACTATCTGGGTCAGTGAGAAGAGGATCACAAGGTCTCCTTGTGGTTATTTTTAACTTATAAAAGAAGGTCTTTAAAGGAGAGGATTAAAATTAAATCAATAAATAAATCAGAAATGGTATAAGCTCAAAGAGCAGGACCTGATAATTGACCCTGACATGGGAGCTGCAAGGAGGGGTCCCTAGGGAGTCACAGAGGTTCCTGACTCCATTAGAACTGGGAACACGGCCTGGAATCCACATCAGAAACTCCACCTGAGACCAGAGCAGGGAGAGAAGGCAGTGAAAGAGTTTTGGCCAGACAGGACACTGTAGCTGGTAAAGCCTCAGGCGGAACCAAGGAGCTCCATCTCCCCCACCCCTAGGAATTTGCCTATGGCACCAAAAGAATACCAATGGGCTACCTGTGCATCACTAATGCCCCTTAGGTTCCACCCCAAACCTAGGCTACTTATATGCCTCCACTCCACGTGTTCCACAGAGAGATCGCTGACCCTGGGGGGAGATGCTGAGCGCCAGGGGATCAGGGGTGTCTCTCCCCGCATTCTCAAAATAAAGGTCATTTATATTTCATACTTCTTATCTTTTCAGCCACCGCCAGTCCCGCACAGTTCTATCAGGCGGGAAGGAGAAGCTCAGCACAGTTCCACTGGTTCATAGAAAGGTTTTGGGCTGGATGCTTTCTTCAGAGAAGGAGGGGAAAGGAACTCAGAAAACCTCTTTTGGCATTCACAACTGACTTCTGTCTGTAATCCTCAGAACAAAAAGCAAGGAAAGGGAATCTTTTAAGTAATCACCTTGGATGGGCTGAACACAGCACCAATGGAACATGCTATTTTTCTTGAGAAAGAAATATTCTGAGGGCTACTTCGTGGTTTTTGAGGCAAATCAGCAAACTTCTGTGCAGTTTTCACAATCAACACAAAGACACCAGGAATGAGGGAAGGAATCTCAGCTCTTACAAACATGCCTCCCAGCACCTGGAAGTGAGCGGTTCCTGCAAAGTCTCCCACTGTGTCATATCAAAGGCAGCACAGAAGAAAAGAGATCCCCACTGGTCTGAGTTAAGACAGGCACAAACCTACACGGGGCTCCAGGTAGCCCAATCTAGCTCCAATCTAGCCATTTTTAGAGTTTCTAAGAACTCTAAGAACCTCAAAGTCACCTCAAAACCAAAACTCTCCAGTCTTGGACGTGATATCTTTCCACTGGAACATCCAAATCTGAAGTGAGGTGCTTGCAAAGGTCTCTTTACATTTAATTTTCTTATCAGATCTTTCCTGAGTTGGCAAATGGTGATGACAGAAATATATGCACCCTCCACTTCCCCAGAGCCCCTATTCCTCCTTCTCAGTCCTGTCTTCCTGAGTTAGCAAATACTGCTCCCTAGTGAGGCCAGAGCCCGGAAGGGAAAGGTGAAGGTCCACCTGCCTGGAGGGCATAAAACTGGAAATACCAGAGCTGAAGAGGAAATCCTCAAGTTCATAAAAATAATCTGTTTATCAATGACAAAGCTCTGCCAGAATCACTTCATTTGTATCTCAGAATAATTAGGCAGGTTTTAACATTATCACCTGTCCCCCAACTCCAACCCCTGCCCTTTTTTTTTTCAGTACTGGGGACTGAACCCAGGTTTGTTGGTTTGTTTGTCTATTTGGAGCAGGGTTTTGCTAATTACCTAAACTGGGCCTGAATTTGCAATCTTTCTGCCACAGTCTCCCAGAGCGCTGGAATCATGTGGCTGTGCCTCCATATCCAGCTTTGTTTTTTAACAAATGAGTGAAGCCTAAGGTCATGGAGTTAATACCTGCAGTTAGGCCCACTCTGCCCAAATTCTGTGCTCTCTGCTCCCCAGCCTGTGCAATCAGGAATCCTGTTTTGGATAAAAATGTTTAATGGTCATTCTCTTTGGCCATTCCATTTTGATGGAAGCTTAAGGTCATTCTCTATGATGTTACCTTCTAAGAGGAGAAAAAATTAACCAAATAAGTCTAGCTTCATTTTATAATCTGCTATGAATCCTCTAACAATATAAATCTTCTTCTTGTAATATTTGATTTTGGTCACAGTAAACTTGGAGAGTAATAAGTTCTATATGCTTACTATTCCTGTGTTAAAAAAAAAAAAGAAGAAGAAGAAGTGCTATTTTTACTTGGCCCTGCAACTATTCCTTTAAAAAGATAAAGTTATCCTTAGTTCTTATTCTCTGGGATTCAATAAGTTCATTTTTATCCTATGTTTTTCATTATTTTATAAATTTCAATCATATTTCTCTTTCAGCCTGAGTCTTTCTAGAATGAAAAGCCCTAATTCTTTTATCATGCTTCATCCAAAAAAAAGGCTCTTTACCTTCTTGATCAAATGAGTTGTCCTTCTCTAGACCTTGCCTGGCTCTGCATGTCTTTGAAGTACATCAGATTACCAGGCCACCATCACTTTAAGTATTATTCTGTATGAAAGAGCAGGATGACTTCAACCAAACTGTAAAAATATTTGAGAGACATTTTAAAAATCAAACAATTCTATCACTCTGTGTCAGCCTAATATATGCTGAAAGAAATACACATCTTTGCTTCAATGTCAAAATAAATTCATACACACTAGCACTAGGCAACCTTGTAATCTATTATGAAAATGACAATGTACAAAGCACTTTCATGTATCATCATTTCTACCAGCAAGGTAGAAAAACACACTATGACTCTTACATTTAACATTTAAAAAAGGAAAGAGATGAGTATAGCCCAAGATCAAAGAGCTAGAGCTGGGCATGACAGCACACGCCTGTAACACTAGCACTAAGGAAGCTGAGGCAAAAAGATCACAAATTGAGGCCAGCCTGAGCTACTTAGAGAGTTCAAGTCCAGGCTGGACTACACTACAGTGAGACACTATCTTGAAAAACAAAGTAAACATACGGAGCTGGAATTAGAGTCCCAGTACCTTATCCTCCAACAAGAGAATGGTGCCTTCACCATAGGGCAGTACAATCTTCCTTGTAACTACAAGTTATTTACTTTAAATCCCAATCTATATCTCAAGGCTTCTTTGGTGGCCTGCAGCACAACCATGAAATTCTCTGTAGTTTTACTAAAATGAAGCATGGCTGGTCTATACCTTCTGCCTGTCTCATTCTGCACTCTCCATGGCTCATCTCAGCCAAACTCTGGGTATTAGAATCAACTCCAAGCAAATAACTGAGATTTGTATCTCTAGGCCATGTCTCTCTTTGGAACCCCAAATAGTTGACACCTCTTGGATATTCCATTATGTGGAAAATTTAATTTTCTGCACGAATATACTCCTCTCAACTGCCAAAATTCAATTCTCTTTCCCTCCTCCCAATTCATTTCTTCCTCCTTTCCTTTGCCCTCCACATAGCCAATCTAACACCAAGTCCTGTCCCTTTTGTCTCCTGCAGAGCTCTCCTTTCTTTCCATTTCTGTTCTTCTCTGCCCTCATTACCGTCATACTCTAAGCTACCAGGCTCTCTCATTTGGACTTGGACTCATTGGTCCGTTCTTTTCCTATCCCCTCTCATCCTGATGCTGGGTAGATTCTTCCAAAATGCCATCATAGTGACATCACCCCTTCCCCTCTCACGCTTACAACACTTCAGTGGCTTTCAAGGTGAAGTCAAACCACTCACAACTTGCCTACAAATGCCTGAGCCTAATCTGATCCCCACCTTCAGCATCCTCTTAAAACACTTGCTTTAATTTCTGTAGCTTCAGGCCCACTAGCCCTTTTTAGCTTCTTTCACTTGCCATGATTTCATAGCCCACATAGCCTAGAAGATCCCTCTGCCCTATTTAAACTCCCAGATCCCTCCCATCAGGTAGAGGATCAACAAGCAATCTTCAGGGGGATCTTTCTTGATCTCCCTGAACTGAGTCCCCCATTTTACCTTACTTGGCCTTGGAGTTGAGCATGGTTCTGTGCACTAGATTAATGTCTGTCTCCCACTAATTTTGTAGCTTTTGCTCATGTGCATAAGTGCATATAAGTGCATAAGTGCATGTGCATAAGTGCATGTGCAAAAGCCCACTAGTAAGGATGTGATTACATACAACATACATCCTCACTACACAACACCAAATGGCCAATAAACACAATGAAAGCACTCTATATTTGCTAATATGGATGATCTCCATGATGTTATAGATTAAAAATAGCACATTAGGCCTGGGGATGTAGCTAGCACAGTGGTACACTGCATGTTTGGCATTTGTGAGGCCAAGTTCAATCCCTAGCACTGCAATAATTCAAATAAGCCAATAACACCACATACTATTTTTAATTTCTATATATATAATATATATTATATATTACTTTTAAACCTGTGTGTTCTGCAACCCAAGCTGCTTACTGTGGTTTCCTTGGAGAATAGGAACAAGACAATGTAGGGCAAAACAGGATAATAGCAATTCCTTCTTCTAGGTGGCTTGACTTTTCAACAACGGTGAAATATTGTAATTATGTTAACAATGCCATTTTTAAAATAATGATGCAAGTCACTAAAGCTCAGGAAACTGGCCATTTTTAAATAAGTTCAAAAAAGACCTCAGACTCCTCGACAATGATAAAGTTCCAGGAACTAGCAGATATCTAATTCAGATCTTCAATTTAGCAATAAGCTCTAAGAATGAAGAAAACAACTAGAAATTCCAGGCTTCAGTTAAGTCTTCTGCTTACTGACCTTATGAATGAAAAATATGTTGAAATATCACTGCTCTTCAATCCTCTTATATAATCTTCTAAGGAAAAATAAAAGAACAGCATGAATTTTTCTTAGTTTATGTACATTTTCTATTAACTACAGTGAGTGTGTAAATCGCCTCTGTTTCCTTTCACTTGTCAACAAAGCTTTTGCCTTTACCATAGCTCAAGCAGAAAAGATAGTTTTCTGAATTATTGAGAATTACAGGGGAGGGAGCAGGGTCACCTGCAGTGGTCACGTGGTAATGGGTTCATTCCTTGAGTTAGGGCTGAAAGCTTACTTCAGTTGATGAGAGAAGAGTGTGCAGGTGGAAAGGCCCAGTTACTGAAAAAGCAGAGGCAGGTGTGTGGGTGTGATTTCTCCAGCAGGCAGCCTACAAGAAGAGCTGGAAAAGTCTATGAATATAGAATAAATACTGTCACTGGGAGCTGCATTGATTCTTTTTTCAGACTAATGGCTCAGATGGTAGAACCACCAAACAATGACTAAGATATGAGTCAAATGCTTTCAAATCATTCCATTGAAGCAGGAAGACAAGCAAGCCGAGAGCAGGTCACTGGAGGTTCTAACCAATACTTGTTAAATCTGGAGAAATTCACTGTCCTTAATGATTGCCTTTTTCCACCTAAGTCATTCCGACATTAGTGAACTTAGGGACACTTGATCTTTATTGCTTGTGACACCTCTGGATCAGCTCTGCACAGTGAAGAAGGCAGTTTTTGGCTGGGCTCACATGTTTGTCCTGGCACTGAATCCCTTCCTTCTCTCTCAGGGTCCATCCATCTAGTCTTCAACGATGCCAAAGGGTGTCAAGTAATTTTAAAATTACAGACTCTCACAGTGAGTTTCTTGAGATTTTTTAAAACCAACTTTCACTTAAATGTAAAAATAGTTCCCATGAAGATGAAGTGGGGCTGGGAGAAGGCAGGTGAGGAAAAGCATATTCAAGGAGTCACAGGGAAGCTCCCAGGAGGCACAGAAGAGGCAACAGCTTGTCCTGTGGCTCTCATGGAAATACCATGTGGGCCCAAACAGACTCATGAATGATTTCCCTGACATTTCCCGCACACACACCTCATGCTATTTTCTAAGTTTCAAACTCTTTTCCCAAATGTGCTTTAATTTTTTAATTTTTTAATTTTTTCACTTTTTGATATGAGTTCTTACTATGCAGTTTAGGCTGGTCTCAAACTTACTATGTAGACCAGGCTGGCCTCAAACTTAAGGCAATCCTCCTGCCTCAGCCTCCTGAATGCTGGGATTACAAGGTAAATACCACCATGCCTGGCAAATATTCATCCTTATCTTACAATCCTATTCCTAAAAAAATTCTTCTGCTGAAGAGATCCTGAGGAGTCAGTTATTTTTACTTATCAGAAAACTACACCTATTATCATATTTACTGGAAGAATAAACAGAAGTATCTATATCCCTCTTGAGTCAGGGACCTGTTTTCATCTTAGCCCCACCGTCTCCTTTTTTGACAATTATCATCCCTATAACAAGAGGAATAAAGTACAGATGGAATTCAATTTATGATGGGGTTATGTCTCCACAAACCCATCACAAGTTGAAAATGCATCTCATACATCTAATCTACCAGACATATATCTTAGCAACAGAGTACATTGTAAAGCAACTGTCTACAGCCTTTTTGGCAACACAGACTGGTTTCAGAGAAAACAATTTTTCCATGGACAGGATGTGGAGGTAAGAGATGGGGGTTAGGGATGGGCAGTGGAGTTTTAGGATGATTCAGGCACATTGCATTTATTGTGCATTTTCTTTCTAGTATTTTTATATTATAATACATAATGAAGTAATTATATAACTCACCATAATGCAGAATTGCTAGCTACTCACTGCCAGGGTTTTGCTATTGAGTCTACAAGCAGTTGATTTATCATGGTCTCCATGCAAAACTGTCTGCTAAGGCCAATGTGTACTTGCAACCACTCCCCAGTACTAGCATCATCTCCTCAGATCATCAGGCATAAGATTTTCATAAAAAACATAAACCTAGATCCTTCAGATACACAGTTCAGCATGCGGTCCATGCTCCTGTGAAACTCTAATGCCACCACTGATCCGACAGGAGGAAGAGCTCAGGCCATAATATAAATACAGGTAAAGATTTGCTTTCTTGGCTAACACTCATTCACCCCAACGCAGCCCAGTTCTCACCAGGCCAAAGACCAGTAGTAGTCTGGAGTTTAGGGGCCCCAGGTATAGAGTATCCATTATTTATCCATCAGAAACAAGTGACTCATAGCTGCACACTGCTAACTCAGGCAGGAAAAGGCCAACATTCACAGGCTTCTACAAAATGCAGACACCCTGGCACCCAGCAAAAGTATAGGGCCCACAGACCACGTTCCAGAACAGAGACTGGAGTTTCCTTCAGAGTAAATTCATACTGTAAACACTCTCTGTTCTCCTTCCTAAATCAATTCTATCATAAATGAGGGTAACGTATTCATTTATACAAATTTTTTAATTGTGAAAAAACACTCATAATAGTTACCATTTTATGTTATCCTTTTTGCGTTGCAAACTTTGCAAGGATGTAGTTCAGTAGCATTAAGTATATTCCCACTCTAGTGAATTCATCACCATTATCTACTTCCATAACTTTCTCATCTTCTCAAATGAAACTGTACAGCCATTAAGTCACTCCCCATTCCCCGCTTCCCCAGGCAATCAGCATTTTACTTTCTGCTTCTATGAATCTAACTATTCTAAGTATCTCATACAAATGGAATCATAGAATATTTGCCTTTTTTAGTCTGGTTTATTTCACACAGTATCCTCAAGATTCATCCATGTTGTAGCATGTTTAGGAATTTTATTCCTTTTAGAGGTTGAACAATAGTTCATTGTATATACATACCATATTCATCCATTCACTTATCAACGAACATCTGGGTTATTTGCAGGACAATATATATTTTACTTAATGTAACAATGTAAGATTTGCAGGCAATTCAAATTCAATTCAGTTTATTGCAAATTTACCAGAGTAACTCACTATGTTAGGAGGTGTGAAAATTCACAAAGGTGAATCAAACAGTGTCACTGCTCTCAAGGAATTTCCAATACCCTGAGAAAGGTGAGGAAGAAGTGCAAATAACCACTGTTTGCTAAGCATTTATTCTCTGCCAGGTCCTTTATCCAATTACTGCATGTACTGCTCACAACAACTGTGTGAGGTTAATGTTCTAATAGCCACTTTACGTGAGAAAGTGAATGTGCAGAGCTTTTAAGTAACCACTTCAGGTGAGGCTGAGATTCCAACTCAAATCTTGAATTCACACGTGTTCACTGTGCTCATCCCACTACACAGGCTGCTCCCTGTGAAAGAAGTTAGATTGTGACAATCTGGGAGGAGCAGCTACAGAAATGGAAGAGGAAAATAAGAGATTGCGACTCAGGATTAAGGCACGTGGGGAATGTAGGCTTTACAGGTCAGGAAGCCCTGTGTTGACAAAGGTAGGGGAAACTTCATGATCAAATAAAAATGAGGAAAACACAGGCATGCTGTAGGCATTGTGGACCATGAGGCTAGAAAGCAGAGGAGAAAAACCATCATCATAGTGCTGTGCTGCTTCAAGGGGGTCTCAGCTCCACTGTTTGGGCGCTGGTGAGTCACTGTAGAAAAGATATAATCAGAGCTATGGTTTGGGAAGATCCCCATGGAAATAATATATAACAAGGATGAAGCAGACAGCAGTAGTTTAAAGATAGGAAAACCAGTCAGGTGGTCACTGGAGATTGTAGATGAGACATAAGAGAATGGAAAAGAGGACATAGAGGTAAAAGATATCTTAGTAGTGGGACTGACAGACAAGGCAATTGATCCATCTGAATAAGGCTGGCATGCCAGTTACCTTGGACATATTTTCTTGATGTAATTACTAATAGCATCTTTACTCCTACAAAAGTTCAATTTTGAACAATAACCTCTATGAACATATTAATAATAAGTAATTTTAAAAGAACCAAAGGCGACTATAAGATTTTAAGCCTGGGTTAGTAGAAAAAAAAAGTTGATAACACCTTTAAAAACCCAGGAGGGAAATCAGGTTTGGGAGAAGATGTGTTTCAATTTGGACATGCTGAATTTGCTGTTGAGGTGAGATTTCATTTGAGCGAGAGAAGCACCTTTCCTGTGGATTTGCGTTGCATAATATGAAGGAAGGCATCATTGACCTAAAAAAATTAAAAAAGATATGGTCAGATTTGACACAGATATATATTTAAAAAAACTCTCTGTTGATGGTTTAATTATTAAAATAGTTAACTAAAGTATTAGGATGTGTCACCAATAAACTGTGCATTACTAAGCCATACTAACTAAATAACCAATCACCACAAATGTAAAGGAAGACAGTCATATTTTAAAGTAACCCACCTTTAATACTTTTCCCCACCTAAACTTTAGATTTTCAGTGTTGTCAATGTTGCTGCCAGCAAGTAAAAACTCCACAGGCCAGTTCTGGTTCTATTGTAATAACTCTGTTCCAGCTATTCTATTTTAGAAGTGTTCCAGCTTTTTAAAGAATGGAGCCTCTGGGAGAATAATCACTTTAAAAATGTTATATAATTTTTATCTTTTTATTAAAATTTTCCTATTTCCTATTTAACTGAAATTACAATGTATCAAAATCCTTTTTCAAAAATGCAAGTTAATAAAACAAATTAAAAAGCAGCCACAGTAATCAAGGCAGCGTGATATTGATGAAAAAGTAGAAAAATAGATCAATGGAACAAAATAGAAAGCTCAAAAATAGACCCACACAAATATAGTCAACCAATCTTTGATAGAAGATTAAAAGCAACTGAATGGAGAAAAGATAGTCTTTTCAACTAATGGTGCTGGAACAATTGGATATCCATGTGCACAACTGAATCTATAGATGGGCCTTATACCTTTCAGAAAAATCACTTCAAAACAGACCACAGACCTAAATGTAAAATGCAACACTATAAAACTTTCAAAAGAAAATAGAAAAATTCCCAGTCACTTTGAGTTTGGCAATGAATTTTTGGATATAGAACCAAGAGCACAATCCATGCAGGGAAAATTTCTAAGTTGACTTCATTAAAATTAAAAACTCCCACTCTGCAGAAGACATTATTAAAAGAATGAAAAGACAAGTCATAGCCAAAGCCTTTTTGAAACACATATAAAATGCTCTTATCTAATAGTATAAACACAGAAAATTCTTAAAACTCACCTGTAAGAAAACAACCCAATTAAAATTCAGGCAAAATCTCAAAAAAGGCACCTCACTCACCAAAGAAGATACACAGATGGTAAATAAGCATCAAAAGATGCTCAGTGTAATCTGAATAGAAGGTTAAAGCACTAAGATATCATGACACACCTCTTAGAAAGACTAAGATCTAAAATGCAAACATCAAATGGTGGCCAAGATGTAGAGAAAAAGGAGCCCTCACTTATATCAGGCAGAAATACAAGATCGTACAGCCCCTGTGGAAGACCACTCAACAGTCTCTTATAAAACTAAATATACCCTCACTGAACAATCCAGCAACCACACTCATAGGTATTTAGCCACATTGATTGAAAACTTATGTTCGCACAAAAGCACATGCCCGAATATTTACAGCAGCTTCAGTCACAGCTGCACAACTTGGGAGAAACCAAAATGTCCTTCAGTAGGTGAATGGATCAACAAACTGGTACATTCATGCAATAGAATATCATTATTATTCACTGACAGCAAGAAATGAACAATTAAGACACACAAAGACATGGAAAAAACCTCAATGCATATTGTTAAATGAAAGAAATTAGTCTGAAAAGCTATATTACTATGAAGCTATAAAACCTATGATTCCAATCACATGACATTCTTACAAAAACAAAACTATAAAGACAATAAAAATAGAAGTAGTTGCCATACATTCAAGGATGAAGGCGAGGATGGCTGGGGAGTCAGAACATTTTTTAGAGCAGGGAAGCAGTTCTGTATGACACATGGGAGTGAATACGTGATGTTACGCACTTGGCAGAACCCACTGAACTGTACAACACAAATACTGAGGCTTAATGTCAAGTAGGACTTTTATTAATACCAGTAATGTATTAATGCTGGTTCATCAACCATAACAAATGTACCGCAGCAGCACAAGGTGTTAATAATGGTAGAAACTTTGGGTGACAGAAGACAGAATATACACGTTCTGGTAACGTGTTTCATATACCTAAAACTGTTATAAAAGAGTATTAATTTTGGGGCTGGGGATTTAGCTCAGCGGCATAAGCACCTGCCTTGCAAGCAGGCGGTCGTGAGTTCGATCCCTGGTACCGATAAAAAAGAAAAATGCAAAAAAAAAAAAAAAAAAAAAGAGTATTAATTTTAAATAAGATAAATGACAACTGCAACAAAAATGAAAAAGCAAAGGAGAAAGGAATAAACAAAAGTTCACTATTTCCAGTCATAGTAACAAAGATCATCAAGATTGTGAGATACAAAATTAGCTTACAAAAACTATTGACATTTCTGTACATCAGAAATAAATAGGACATGTAACAAATACTGCTCTAAAATGCAAAAAAATAAAATAAATACTTGTAAGAAACATTAAATACAATCTATAAGACTTTCTGGGGGGAAAAAACTTTAAACCTTATTAAACAAAGACATGTAAGATCTGAATGCATGATGATATGAGACATTATAGAAATATCAATTGTCTCCATATATCTATCTCCTATAAATTATAGAAATATCAGTCTCTTCCAAACCAATATATAAAATTGGTACACATCAAGATTTCAGGCAGTTGTTGAAAAGCTATTCTAAAATTCATTTAAAAGGATAAAGAGCCACAAATACCTAGACATAAGTCAAATTTGAAGAAGACAAGAGTTACCCTTCTATGTATTAAAGCATACTTAAAACTGAAAATTAGATTACTATAAAGAGGAAAAGTAAAAGGTCGTTACCTGATTCACGCCCAATACAAATGTCACTTCAAATGTATTAAATTTGATATAAAACTATAAAGCTAGGTGGGTTCTCAGTATTGCTCTCCCCATCTTGTTCTGTCCGATTATTATATATTCTATTTTGTTTGACAGTATCAAGTTTGAGGGTATAGGCAATCACTTTGAAGGCAAGAAGATATACTATGATGCCCAATATGGATTGACTATTATCCTTTTTTTGAAGCCCTGTTAGGTCCTCAGTGTAGTTTTTATTGGTTTTGTTCTGTACTGTTTTGATCAACTCTATTATACCTGATGATATAGACAAACTCAATTTAAAAATAGCAAGAGGCACAATGGTAACCACTTTTGATCACCTGGTATTCTATTTTTGCATCATGTGCTATGCCCACCCGTCTGTTCTAACTGACTCTGTTTTGCTTAGTCACATTTGGTTTTATTCTCTTCAAAAAAGTAATAAGAACCGTGTGAGTAATAAAACCCTAAAAGTCTAATTGTTACTGTAAAAAAGAGAGGAAAGTAAGGTGGACTAAGGGTTATAACCGCAGGTATGTTTGAGTGTGTAGGATGGAAAACCATATAACTGAGCTTTTGTTGGATCATTGAACGGAACTGTCTCCAATTTCACTGTATGAATGTCCACTTTATATGCTTTAATTTAGTGATATGGACAACTGTTTCTGGGAAGATAATATGTAACCTATTAACTGGTGATTTTTGTATATTTTTTTTCTTGAAATACTGTATTATTTGTACCCTTTTACTACATTTTTTTATGTTCTTTCTTTTTTTATTTTTCTTCACTCTTTAAATAAAAAAAAAAAGCTAGGTGGGTTCCACAAGCCACACACTTGGGAGAATGTGTCAGAAGGAATAAACCCAGGAATGCAAAACCAGCATGAGTAACACAGTAAGACCTTGTTACAGTAATAACAACCACAAAAACTGTAACATTAACTGAGAACATCATTGTGACACAGGTATAAAGAGCTTCTGAAACAAGTCTCCCAAAAATGTAACTGTAATGGTTAATATACTGTGTCAACTTGACAAGTTTAGAAATTTAACTAAGTGATTCAGCAGGGAGCCAGGGTCATCACTTTGTAAACATCCTGATCCTGTGCAATAGAAGGGCCGGTGGCCTGCTTACAAGAGAGGAAAAGAGGCTTGCTCTCCCATGTTTGCTCTTGTTGGTTTTGCTGTTTTCTACCACTATGAACTGTTGCCTCCTGCCATCTAACCCTGCCTTCAGCCAGCTGGTTACACACTGAAACCTCCACAAACTGTAAGCTAAAAGAAACCTTTCCTTCCTTAACTTTGGGCATTGGGTATTTTGTCTCAGCGAGGAAAGAAAAGTAACTGACACAGTAACCATAAGACAAAATGTTGCTGTGCTTGATTACATTAAAGGTAGACAAAAATGGCAGTAATGTGACAATGTTGGGAGAAATCTTTTTCAAAGTCTCAAACTAATATTAACAACCTGGCTACTCAAAAGACGATATATAGCCCTTTCTGCACTACCAGGGACTGATCAGAAACACATGATCTCGAGCCACTACCCTTACTGAATCATAATGTGAACCTTCACAAGATTCCAGGTGATTTGCATGCACCTTAAAGTTTGAGGAGCATAGATTACACAAGAAACTTCTGTCAATTAATAAATAAGAAAAAGATAGGACCCCAAATACCAAACTGCATAGGGAGATTAAATTGTAATTCAAAGCATTGGAAACCAGAATAGCTATCAAAAACATATCTGTATGTAAAATTAATTTTTCATACTAGGATTGAACCCAGGGCTTGCACATGCAGGCCTGGTACTCTACAACTAAGATACATTCCCTGACATCTAGAAAATATGTAAAAAGATGCTTAAATTCATAAGAAATCAGGGAAATTCAAAATAGAGTAATAAGATACCACTTTATACCTTATCATTTGGGCAAAATCAGAAAGCTGAACATTGTTACATATCAATAGAGTGGCAAAGAAGAATTCTCATGCATTGCTGATACAGACATAAATTGATCAAGTCACTCAGGAGAGCAGCTGGCAATCAAAGTAAGTATGCAAGTATCTTATGAACCAAGTATTCTACTCTCCCAAAGTAACATTTTCACAAGTCCCTCAGAAGGGTGTTTATTTCTATACTGGTCAAGTCGAACTGGATCAAAAGAGAATGAATTTGTAAACTATTGTAGATATGCACCATGTACTACCATGTAGCACTGGAAAGCAATCATCTAGATTCAGGAACAGCAACACAGATTTTTAAAGATAGAATTTAAAGAATTAAGAAATACAGCAAAGTCAAGAGCATACCACTGGGCCAGTGGTATAGCTCAGTGGCACAGCACCTGCTTGGCAAATACAAGGTCCTGAGTTTGATTCCTAGACTAAAAAAAAAAAAAGCACAGAATTTTTAACTTAAAAAATAGATGAATACACAAAATAATTCTGTGGGTTTTATAAGGAAATCTAAATAAAGATATGTATCAAACATGTCACAGCTGACCTGGCACAGTGGCACACACTTGTAATCCGTAACCACAGCACTCAGGAGGCGAGGGCAGGAGGATCACTGTGAGTTTGAAACTAGCCTGGGCTACAAAGGTCCAGGCCCACCAGAACTGCATAGTGAGACCCTATCTTCAGGGGAAAAAGGAACCTTGTCACAGACACAGGCTAAGAAAAGAGGAAAGACAGTTAGGAATGAGGCAAAAGGGAATGACAATGACACTCACAACTCTATGGGCATAGAAGCCAAAGGCAGGCCTGTCACAGCTCACCATTAGGAATGTGTTTTGAGTGGCTTATTCCTAAGCCACTCTTCTCATCTTGAGATCCTCCCAAAAAGGTGTACCAAAAATAAAGTAGCAGAGAAATAAATCAATCATGGCAGTCTCTCTGCAGCATGAAATCCTGGTTTCAAAAACATCTGCCTCATAGGCCTTTGTGCCTATGGGATTTTTTTTCCAACCTAAGCAGCATTAGACTCACACTGCAGAGGGAGAAGAGGTCTGAGACAGACATTCAGAGCACCTGCTCCCTCACACTGTCGATTATCTCCAGGCGACTCACAGCTGTATCACTGTCCCTGTCAGCTGGAAGTCGCTTATTCCCAGAGACCCGTCACAGCCAACAATAGAAAATACTTGAGAAAAATAAGTGTTATTCAAGACAGTAAGACTTTTCCACCTAGCATCCTAGGGAAATGAAGGATCCCCAACAAATAAGTGTTAATATAAGAAGAAAGTCATCCTTCCAGTGCTAAAACCTATTTTTAACTATAAATCTTTATTAATATGTATCACATATTTACACATTTATCCTTAAATGATAATACTATGATGAAAGCATAATAGTTTTTGCTCTGCATCTTAAAAATCTCCTGATTCTGAACATCCACTTTCTGACCTTCCAATTTTCAGATGTTCTATCACCTCTCATGTCCAGTTGCCACTCCTGTAGTGATCATATCCTCTTCTAAACATAACTCAACTCTGTGGCTTTCTACCCGGTGGCTTCTGTTTGAGCTGGAAAAACAGAAGCAGTAGAGTGAAGAACAGGAAGTTCAATAAGAGTGACAAGGCTCTGGGGGAGAAACCAAAAAGTAAGATGTGTGCTTTAAATAGGTCTTTGGAAGACCTCTTCAGAGTCCCCGGGACACTTTTCTCCTACAGAGAGGGAGGCTGCACCATGCTGATGCCTGGATACAGACAGTTCACAGCACCCTGTTCTCTACCTTCAGGAGAAGGAAGCCGTAATTAAAGTCTGTCTCTAGAGATACATAACCTGGAGTTTGAGGCAACAGTAGGATATTAGTTTTAAAGCTGGGGATATAGCTCAGGGGTAAAGTCCTTATTGAGCCTGCATGAGACCTTGGGTTTAATCCCCAGTACCGGAAGGGAAAAACGCACAGAAGGAAATACATTGGCACTGTAATGAGGTTGTGATTGGGTAACAAGAACACTGCTTTTGTTTTAGGATGTGACGGTTCTGCTATTTGAATTTTTAATTAGCTCATCAAGCAGGAATAATCAAGAGTAATTATAGTTTCCTAAATATATCATGCTGATTCATGCTTCCCATTTGAAGTTGCCTCTTTGCCTATCGCAGACTACCCTAAAGTCTTTCCAACCAAAAAGTAAACTCCTTGAGGACAAAACTAAGACTCACTTTTTATTGACTTGCATGCAGAATGCACTCAGTGAATGCTTGATGAATAAAATAGATCATAAATATATCTGAGACTCAATGAGAT
This sequence comes from Cavia porcellus, assembly GCF_034190915.1. Classification (NCBI taxonomy): domain Eukaryota; kingdom Metazoa; phylum Chordata; class Mammalia; order Rodentia; family Caviidae; genus Cavia; species Cavia porcellus. Next base: position 8,215,070 of record NW_026947512.1, on the reverse strand, counting down.
TACCGTATTTACAGAAGATAAAGTCCTTTATTAATGATACCCTGCTAGAGCTGAATTATATTCATCAGATCGTTACTTTGATGCAAGGTGATCTGAATCTTCCTTTAAAAGTCAATCAATGCTTTTTATGAAACAAAAGGCATAGATGGCAAATGAGTATACGAAGATACTCAAGATGATCATTCATTAGAGGAATAAAAATTAAACTCTCAATCAGACATCACTGTACACCTAATTGCATGACTACATTTAAAGAAAACGATTGACAAAACTAAATTCTGACAGATGTATTATCTAGCACCAGTACTGTTGATAAGAATCAACAAAGTGTGGACCAGGGATTTTGCTCAGTGGCATAAATAAGTGCCTGCCTGGCAAGCATGGACAAAGTCATGAGTTTGATCCCCGATACCAAAACAAAGCATAAAAAAAGCAAAGAATCCACAGTGTGGTTGTGGCAGGCCCATACAATGAAGTACTATTAACCAATAAAAAGAACAGAATATTGACATATTCAACAACCTGAGTGAACCTTGTAAGCATTATGTAAAGTAAAAGAAGCCAGACTCAAAAGGATATAGACTGGGGCTGGGGATTTAGCTCAGTGGCTTAAGTGACTCCCTGGCAAGCACAAGGTCATGAGTTTGATCCCTGGTACAAAAAAAAAAAAAAACGGATATAGACTGTAGGGTTATATTTGTGATATTCTGAAAAGGGCACAATTATAGGAGAAAAAAAAATCAGAAGTTACAAAGGGTATCGAGAAAGAAAAAGGCATTGGAGCCGGGCATGGTGGCACATGCCTGTAATCTCAGCACTCGGGAGGCTGAGGCAGGAGGATCATTGCAAGATCAAGACCAGGCTGGGCTACAAAGTGAGCTCAAGAACAGCCTGAACTGCCATAACAAGACCCTCTCTCAAATAGACCAAAAAAATAAAAGGGAAAAGAAAAAGAGATTGATTACAAATGGGCATTAGGAAATCATCTAGGGTGATAAATATCCTTATATCTTGACTGTGATTAGTCGTCATGACTGTATTCCTTTGTCAAAACTCAAGAGAACTGGCGGAGGACAGTGACATTTGCCTATAGTCCCAGCTACATAGGAGGCTGTGACAGAAAGACAGTTTGATTCCATGAGTTTAAGGCCAGACAGGGTTAGGGTTAGTTTCAAAAAACAAAACGCAAAGATAGAAATGTAGCTCCGTGATAGAGGACACCTCAGCACTACCATGAAGGATAGAAGGAAGGAAGGATGGAAGAAAGAAGGAAAAGAAAGAGAGAAAAGGAGAGAGAGAGAGGGAGGTAGACAGGCAGGCAGGTGACGGAAAAGAACAAAATAGAATTGTACATTTAAAGAGTGAGTTTACTATATGTAAATTATATCTCAATAAATTTGACTAGGGGCTGGGGATTTAGCTCAGCGGCGTAAGTGCCTGCCTTGCAAGCAGGCAGTCGTGAGTTCAATCCCTGGTACCGGTAAAAAAAAAAGGAAAAAAGACAAAAAAAAAATTTGACTTGAAAGGAAAGTCAAGCAAGGTATTCTGAACACAAAAATAAACCTTTGAAATTGTCATTTTGGGTTCCACAAAAAATAAAATCTAACCAAAACCTATGCCCTAATGCTTCATTGAGGGTTGCAGTCCCAGGAAACCAAGAGGGAGGGAAAAGAGTCAAGGAAAGAAAGAAAGAAACTACAGGCTGCACGTGACTGGCTCTGAACTCGTTGTAGCTTTTGAGAGTCACGCAGCTGGCCGTTGCTTACCCAGGATCTCCACCAAGGGGTCAACTGGAAAGAAAAAAGATGGGCAATTTAACCTTCCACCATTCATTCATCGAAGTTTGTCGTGGGGTGAGCACCTCACATTTCTGGACTGCCTTACCCGCCTCCACCAGTTTCCAGGGAAGCCAGAGGCTTGGATAAGTTCATTCAAATCAAACTTCTGCAGCAGAGTTGCAGCACCTCCTGCCTGACCACCCCAGGAGAGGTTTTGTCCCCAAGATCAGCCTCCACCCCAGGAAGGAAGGGGTCAGTCAGTGGTAAAGAAGAGTCCTAGGAACAGAGGCCTGGGCTGCAGATGCTGTCCCCAGAGAAGTGGGACAAGCAGCCCAGTGGCCAGGTCCCAGGCAGGAAAGGCCAGGAATTCCACAAAGAGGGTCTGGAAAAGGGGACTATAATTAATACACCATCTGAACAAAAAGAATAATTTCGTTTTTAAGACTATTCCACAGACACACAAAGGAAACTTCAAATAAACAATTTCCAAACACTTAATCTGTTTGTGTGGTTATCTCACCTGATTTTTATATAATAAACAAGTTCAGATTGGTGAGATTAAGCACTGTGTCATATCAAGATGTGTGTGGGCAGCTCCATACAGAACACAAATTCTGCACATCTAAAAATGTCAGCCTCTGAACAGATATCACAGGGCCAATTTGGGATTAACTTTTCACAGCACAGACACAGCCCTTCAGAAAATAATCAATTCTAGTTAAAATTCAAAATCTATACACTATCATTCTAATTCTGTCTACTAAGACATCTACATAGAAGTGTCATAGTTCAGGGGTACAAAACAGGGTCAGTTTTGTATCTTATATAATAATGATATGTTATGGATTAAAAATTAGTAAATTGACCATGTCCTTTTACACGTATTATCTTACTTAACCCTTATCCTTGTTCTAGGAGGTAGAATAAATTACTACCCCATTACGATGAAAACCAAAGCATGAAGATGTATAATTTCCCCACAGCCAGCATCTAAACCCTGATGGTCTGACCTCTGAGTCCTCTAATCTTAATCATGCAACAGATATGCATGTGCCTGCCAGAACCAGTGTTTCTGACACTATAAATATTTTATGTCACTGGTTATTTTCCAAGCACAGACTGGTCTGATAAATAAGCTTTCTGGCACATTAACCAGTATACTTAAAACATATTACCTAGGTTTTACAGTTCAAAGAAATTAATTATACATTCAGTCAGCCACATTCATTTTAAAAGAGCAAAATATATGAATTCTGGTACTCCTCACAAAAACAGAATATGTCATTTTAATTTCAAGATAGCTCCTTCACATAGATAATTCTGTGATAGATGGATAAACCACATATGCTATCATGAGGTTTATAAGAAGTGACTTCTTGGTTTGTTTGAGAAGAGAGTTTAACAGAGCCAGGACAAACTAGATTATGGCATCAGGCCTGGATGCCAGCTTGGACACTTACTACATAGCATTAAGCAGCTTGTATAAGTCTGATTCCTTCATCTGTAAAATCTCACAAAAATGCTTTATAACTCAGAGTTTCCTTACGGTTAAATGAGATAATGTATGTAAAGTGCTTAGCATATTGTTATTCCTTTAAATAGTTTGCACAGTGAAAGAAATAGAAAGAGAAGATAGTAAATGGATGGTGTACAAAAGAGATGCTTGAAACGGATAAGGAGCTTGGCTCCAAAAGCCACCTGATAACACCAAAGCCAGCACAGTGGGAGAAGGATAAAAATCCCATATGCGAATGGGAGCTGACAGGAAGTTAGTAATTATAATTAGTTCATGTTTATAGGACAAAGACTTCTATGTGGACACTAAAACAATCATCGCACTCAGGCATTTTTTTATGCCTGTTATGGTTTCTATCTAGATGTCCCCCAAAGACCTCATGCACACATAGGTGGGGCCCTTCGGAGATGAGTGGATCGTGGGGATGTGATACCCATAAGTGGATTCGTCCATTGATGAGTTTATAGCAATTTCTGATGCTGGGAGAGAAGGCTGGTCTGAGGAGGAGGGTCACTGGGGCATAGCATGGCAGGGTCTGTGTCCCTCCTCCTCCTTTGCTCCCTCTCCTTTGTTCCCCCTCCGTCTTCCTTCTCCCTCTCCCCCCCTCTCTCTGCTTTTCCCCTACCATGTTATATGCAATCCTCCTCGACCATGTCCCTCTGCCTTAAAGCCAGCCAACTACAGACTGAAACCTTTACAAATTATAAAATAAAAAATAAACCTTTCCTCCTTCATGCCATGGGCATCAGGTATTGTGTCTCAGCAGCAGAAAGTAACTCAGGCAATGCCTGGGCAGCACCAAAAACATATCAGTACAGAGAAAGGACAGGTCAAAGTAACAGTCACCTCTCCTGTATTAGCTCGCAGCCCTTTTTCTCTACCAGCAGTTAGAGCCTCAGGTAAAGTAAACCTCACCTTAGAAATCACATAAGGATTGAAGCCACAGGACAGGATGGTCTTAGAAATTAAGAGGTGGCTTGCAGGTATAGTATTTAAAGCCACAAATCTTTTCTTAAAAGGGAAATGTGAACATATATAGCTCCTCAGGGCTGAGGAAGTCCCAAAGCCCAACCCAGGCAGCACCAGTCTATACCTGCCCACCCCCACGTCCTCATTGTGGCTCCTAAAGCATACTCCAAAAGCCACCAAAAAGTCCTACCCTTTAGTTCTAAGTGGTGGAAACTGAAGGTTAGAGGAGTAAGGGGACATCCACAAAACTAGGGGGCAAAAGAGGCAAAATTGGAACTAGAAGCTAACCAGTGTTCAAATGGCAAATCTTGTTCTTTTCAGCAGGCACATTATCTTCCTGACTTACACAGACAAAAAAGATAAAGAAGGAAATATACTGTGTTTGAAAAGATTGTGCCTCATCACAGGAAATAAAAACATAAAAATGGAAGGTTGGTAAGCACTCAAGTCTGGCACAGACAGCTTGAGCTCCACTAATCTGCATGTGAACAAAACACTGCCTCATCTATGGCTGACTACAGCTACCAAAACGGTCTTCTGAACATTAAAAGAAATTAAGCCAAAAATAATAATAAAGCACTCACAGTGAATGCTTGAAAGCCCACATTTACAGCTATATTGCATATGCATGCACACAATTACACTTCGGGGAAGTTTAAGCCACATTAATGAGACTGAGCAAGAATGAAAAAAGGGACTGAATGGCCAACAAAATTAACTACAGTGACTAATGGATGAATTATAGTCTCATGATGCCGGCATAATTTAGCATTCTGCTCACAGAACTCCAGCTTAGATCATCTGGTTCTACTTCAAAGTGTCTATATTTGAAAATCAAAGGTCAAGTCAAGCATTTCCTTCTTAGGCTTGAATGTTGCAGAGTCCAAGGTTCATATCAACACATGTAAATTATTTTCTAAAGTCCCATAATTTTCCTCTTGAGATACTAGTGATACAGTGAGACACCTCAAAACTGAGTTTCCCACCAGGCCCCCATCGATAGCCAGACAGCCCACAAGAATCTGGACCTGTGAGGCTGCCCTGTGGAGTGCTCCATTTTCAGTCCACAAAAGAGGAATTATGGTACATCTAGGAATAAATGAATGGGTGGTTGGGCACAGATTATTTCCTGGCTTTACTTTACCACATTTCTTAAACTAATCTTATCTCCTCCAGTTTAAACACCTTTCCAACATATGGCTGGATGCAGCCCTGATGGCAGTACTGAAGTGCTGAACGCAGGATCTTGGAGAAGAGAGAGAAGTTCTGGAGCTGGTATCGACTCCAGTACAGGCCCACGGCAGAGATGTTCTTCAGTAGCAGCAGGTTGGCAGGCACAGAAGCAATGTTTCCTCCAGAAAATCCCAACACCACAATCCTGCCCTCCCATGCCAGGCTGAAGGGCAAGAAGAAAACAAAATTATAAGACGCAGTGGACACTCAGACCCATCAGGATGGCTACTATCAATAAAAGCAGAAAATACCAAATTCAGAAGAGGACTTAAGAAACACCATTGGTGCAACTTGTTGCTGATGGAAAATAGTATGAAAGTTCCTCCAAATTTTAGTGTTTATATTCATAACAGCATTAGTGAAAATAGCCAAAAGGGAGAAACAAGCCAGGTGAACCTCAACGAAAGAACAGAACCATACAATGGAATACTATCCAGCCTTAACAAGAGAAAAAATAATCATGTTACATGCTAGAACATGGATATCCTTTAGGACATCATGCTAAGCAAAAGAATCCAGATACCAAAAGAAAAATATGATATCATTTACATGCAGTATTTAAAGTAATCAATTTAGAGAAACAAAGCAGAATGGTACCTCCTAGGGACTACAGGAACTGGAAGGGGAAGGAGTTACTTTTGAATGGATACATGGTTTCAGATTTGCCAGATGAAAAGTTCCAAAGATTCATTCCACAACAATGTGAATCTACTTACCATACTCAATTACACACATAAAAGAGGTTGCAGGGGTAAATTTTAGTTTATATGCTTTTAACTACAATAAAAAGGAAACATTTTTAAAAAGCACTCTACATTAATTCATAGAGGTGGAAAGAAGAGAGATTACCACAGGCTGGAATATACACTTAGCAACATATACTAAACGCACAGCTGGGAACTCCTATTGACCTGAAGACTGGGAGAAGTGGACCATCCTTTACTACATTGGGTTCCTCGGGAGAAACATTTTAAAATAAGCCATGAGCAAAGTATTAGGACAACAGAAAACCAGCCAGGTTTATAAGAGAATTCACTTTAGAATCAAGGACCTCATGGAAGAAAATTGTATTATAAACAAGTGTCACTGGATATTGGATATAAACAGGTACATGATTTTTTAAAGCCAGACAACTGAATTTGAAGGTTTTGAACTTAGGCAGCAGAAATAAGAAGACAGACCCTGGAATGAAGAATCATTGCTTTTCACAGACTTACTTTAGGACTCCTTTAACTTCTGACACTTCATTAGGGAATTATGAATAATATACAAAAATATACAAATGTTCTATAGTCCATTATGGAAGTACCACATAGTACATGCTACATAATGAGTTATAAAAACAACTTTTATAAACATCTCTGCAATAAATACAAAATGTTTGGGCTTTGGTTTGTTTGTTGCCTTTCTTCTTCCTAAGGGAAGCAGATTCTATTGTCAAAACACAATTGATCCAGAAGGCAAAAAGGGTCTGGACACCCTTTCCTGTGCTCCTCTAAGCACGGTGCTGGGCACTGCGAGGTGATGAGCAACCATGGCACCGGCCTGCCTCCGAGATCAGGGGCTACAGAATCACCTTCTTCCTTCTGTTGGTACACAGCTCTCTCTGCCTGTTTCTTCTGCTTTAAACTAAGATACATCATAAAATGATGCCTGCCAGGATAACATGAGAAATGAAACCAATACTCTCAGAGTCCTCCAGAATCCCTGGTTGAAAACACAAGGAGAGAACTGATAGGACACAACAATCCCACTAAATCTCCAGTGATATAATTTTAATAAAGCAAGTCATGGAAATACACTATTGGATGCTTCAGAAACCAGTAAAATCAGAAGTGCCTGTACCTTGGTGCAGTGAACTGGGGAAAGAGGAACTGCCACCCCAGTAACTGTAACACCTGAACAATGATCTCAAGAATCCCCCACAAGCATGTATATAAGGAAGTGGGTGGAGGCTGGCAGAGCTGAATTTAACACATGTATCATTTCTAAAGTACTTGCTATTGCCAACTAGAGTCTGCAGTCATTTTTTGGGTATTTTCCAGTTGGATATTTTGTTTTTCCTATATTTAAGCATTTCCTGATTTTTCTCCGCTTCTATTCCTTATCACACACCCACTCAGCTATTCTCGTTGGTGCTGATGCTGACAGGAGAAGTGAACAGCAAAGATGAGAGAAAAGCAAGGCCTGGAGGAAGACAGAGGTGCAGAAAGGTTGGGCAGAGCCCCAGCGCTAGCCCACCACGGACAGCCTGCTGCACACACCTGCGGAGAGCCTCCAGGCAGATGTCTCCTCCCACCATGTCGATGACCACGTTCACCCCATCACTGCCCACCAGCTGCTTCACTGCCTCCTTCAGGCTGCCCCGACTATAGTTCACACTAAACTGTGCGCCCCTCTGCATCGCCAGCTTGCACTTCTCATCACTTCCAGCGGCAGCTATTACCTGAATAAAGAACACAAGGTTTCTTAAGGTCTAGGACAGATCCCCAAAGGGGGTCACCCCACCTATCCAGCCTCCAGCCAAACTGCTACTCGAGGAATCCAGTAGGAGTGTGTGGCCCAAGCATCAGCCTCCAGCTCACATAGCAGGCTCAACTCACAGGCTATCCCACTGGTCCCTCCACACCCTACTAACTGTAAGATTCATATCTGTAGAAATTCTGGAACTCTAGCTGGTCTAGCAAGGAGGTAGCTCAAGAGACAGTGCAAAAGTACCATTTACTGAGCACTCACCTTGAGCCAAGTAGTAAGGGTGCAAGCTGGACATCAAGTGTAGACACAAAGAAACAAGACACAGCAGTGCAAAGGGAGAAAGACAGAGGGCCCCAAAGTCCAGATGAGACCGACAACCAGTCTAAATCCGTTAAGATCAGGAAAGGCTTCCCAGAGGGTAAAACATAATTCAGTGGGAAAGTTTTGAAGTTAAATAAACCTTTCAAATGCCAGCTCTGGGGTGGGGATTCAGCTCAGCAGCGCAAGCACCTGCCTGGCAAGCATGAGGTTGTGAGTTCAACTTCCGGTACCAAATAAATACAAAAAAAAAAAAAAAGAACTGAGAGTATCAAACACTGGCTCGGCCACTTACTAACTGAGTTACCTTAGATAAATTACTTATAATTATTTTACTTCTTTTACAAGGCAATAATGTACCAACATATTATTTTACTATTTGCCAAGCACTCTTCTAAATGTTTTATATATGTTAATAACTCATTAAATCATAATAGCCCAATAAAATACACATTATTATCATTCCCTGTTAAAGAAGAACAAACTGAGGCAAAAGTTAAGCAACTTGTGCAATGAAAAGGTTACAAAGCTAACAGAAGGTAGAGCTGAGACCCAAACCCAGGCAATCCAACTCCAGAGTCCAAGCATTTAAGCTCTCTACTGCCTGTTGGCTTCTCCTAGTCTCAATTATATCATCAGTAAAATAGGACTTATTTTTAAAAACTAACAAGAACACTGTGCATAAAGTGCTTGGAAAACAAAAATAAATTGAATCTATTGTTACCCACGTACAAACGTTTATTCCATTTTAACCTCGGAAGAACATTATGGTGGAGGTATAATTATCCCATTCTATAGGCAGAAACAGACTCGAGGTTAAGCAATCAAGCTACAGTCATCCAGTAGTAGGTGGTAGAACAACTATTCAAACCCAGTGCTGCCTTACTCAAAGCCCATGCTTTTCTAATTCCATCATCCTAAGGCCTGCACCTAAGGCCCAACATACATGGCCGAAGGCCACCTACAGGGAAGTCTGGGATTTAGAAGTTTCCACCAAAGCTGCAAGCACTCAAGCATCACCTAGAGGTGCTTCATCGGTGATTAACACCAAGACAAAGCTCAGAACTTGCACTCAAACACATCAGGAATGTCAGAGTCCTTAAAGGATTCCAAACTCACCCTTAACTGTTTGAAACTAAAAGCTACTCTCAAATGCTCCCTGCTGAAACTCTCAAAATAGCACAGTTCACCAACAGCTATTTGCACACAGGGCCTCAGTGAACAGACACTGGTCTAGAGTCAGACACCAAGACACCAAGAGTCTCCCCAAGACCTGGGTGAGACCTGCACTGTGTCATTTTCTCTTTTGGTGCCTCACTTTTTTGATCTGTGAAATACGGATCATAAATAACACTACCTTTCTCCCAACGGGTTTTGGGAGGACCCAGGGTAAGATAATTGCTGTGGTGCCACTTTGGAAGCAGTAGGAAATGCTGCAGATAGAAAGCGTTATCAAAATGACCTATTCTGAGCAAGTGACACGGTAACATTTACTTTATGTTTGCTTACTTTTATTTAAAATCATTTTTTCAGAAAAAGAAAACAGGTGAGATTAACTTAGTATCTGAATTGAAGAAAGAGTTTCCTTTCTATTTCTTAGAACTATTTGAAGCAAATCATACCATTTTATCTTTCTAGAAATATTAGAATGGCTCTAAACAATGAAGCCAATTATGGTCTCTCCCTCAAAAGAAGCTCAAAGCTCTTCCTTTAACATGAAATGTGTTAGTATTCCATGAGGAGCTCTCCGGTATCTATGACTGCTCTTAGAATTCTCATGCCCTTTCCAAGAAGAGCCCAACAGGAGAAACTACCTAAGGAAACTCCAGGCCAATCCACTATCTCAGAACCTGTATATCTAGATACCTCAACATCCCAATCATATGCTCCATGGCAACCTCATATTCAGTGTCCAAAACTGAACTCACCATTCCCTCCTGTGTTCTGAGTGTCAATAAATGGAAAAGCCATAAGCTAACCTAGTTTGCTTTTTCCCACTCAACATCTAATAATAACACGATTGATGTTTAAGAGATTCTTGTGACACACTACACTCTCTAATGCTCACGTTACATGCATAATCTCAATATTCCCATAACTCAACTCCATGAAGGAATCATTATTTTACAAATGAAGAAACTGATACTAAAAATTGGAGACAGAGGTGGAATATGAACCAATATCAGGCTAACTTTTAAATCTCGTTCCTTTGAGTAGTAGGATGCTCTCCATCACTAATTTCTACTTTGGAATCTCTCTGTTCTTGAACCCCAGTGGCTTCATTCAGGTATCATAACCTCAACAGGCGCTGTCCCAAGAGCCTGTCCTACTTACTGCCTCTATTGCTTCTGACTTTGTCCCTGACCCCCACGGCCATCAGAGTGAACTTTCCAAAATGCCAAGGGGATCATGCTACCTCCCTACTTAAATTTCTCAATAGCTCCCAACAGTCTCCAATAAATGTTCAAATTTTTCAGCTCCACACAAGTCCCCTTGTCATCTTATCTCTGCTCACCTATCTAGGGTCACCCTCCACCATTCTCCCCACTAGTCTTTCATTCCAGAGATGCTACTAGCAAGCTCTTGAATCCACAGTGCCAGTTTCTATTTCTTGTTCCTCTAACATGCCTTTCCATCTGAAATGGCCTTCCCGTCTCTTTGTCTTCTATTTAATTGCTACCTGGCCTTCAGAAGTCATCTGATATGTCTCTCTTCTCCAAGAAGTCCTCTCTGACACCCATAGCCTCAGAAAATGACTTGATTCATTCTTTCACTTATTCATTCATTAGTTCATGTGCCCACAGTGTTCCAGGCACTCGAGCTACACAGCACAGACATTTCCCCTACATTCATAGGGTCACAGTGCCACAGGAGGGAGACATCAATCTAATAATGACAAAAGTAAAAGAGCAACCACGCAGAGAGGTGTGTACAAAGGAAGAGAAGCACAGAGCATTTATAGACCATATATAAATGGTGGGGAGAGGAGACTGTCCTAGTCTGAGGACAGGAAAATGCTGTATGAGTTTAAGTCTGAATCACAGGGGGGAGATACTTCACAGCATGACAGGTAGAGAAAACAGCATCTGCTATAGCCATGGAGCGAGGCAGCCCTTGCCAGGTTCTAGCAACTAAAAGGACAAGTGAGGTACAGCTAGGTCTCCTCACTTGTCCAGAAGCAAGCAGATGGCAAGACCTTGCTTGAACTTACTTTATGTCCCCAGTGCCCTGCGTACAACTTTTAATAAGTGAGTGAATATATTCTGTATCTGAAAATGAAAGCATTTTTAATAGGGACTCTAACATACAAATACCTTGGCCTGAAGAACATTTGTTGCCACATCTATCACTGCAAGGCCTGTGGCTCCAGCTGCTGCCGTCACTAAGACAGTTTCTCTGTGCCGGAGAAAGATGAATGTTACTACAGAAACCTTCAAAGCTCACCCTGTACTATGATTTCAGCAACTCTGTAGAACCAGAACATTTTAAAACAACAATGTCAGAGATCTTTGCATTCAAACCTTCACGTACATCTGTCTTCTATCCTGGGGGGCCAGGTTTACATATGTAACTTGTAGATTGGTGCTAATTTGGTCCAGTTTTGAAGCCTTCCTGAGAAAAAGATTCCTTTATCTCTCTACATAGATGCTACTTTCTCTCAATGGCAACCTCTCCCTTGAGCAACCACTTGTGATTTACGCTTCAGGAACTGTCTAAAGTCATTCTCAAAATAAACACTGCATAAATTTAAAAGGTGATGGTCTATAATGGCCACAGCTGAACTAAACCCACCAACTGGGATCAACTCTGAGACTGGCTCTCTAAAAAGATCAAGAGGTGGTTTCCCAGATAAGGTAGGAAGAAATCTCAGCACCTTTGAGTTTGAAACACCCTACTGAGCACATAGTCCAAGCCTCACAGAGACAAATACCACAGGCCTCCACTAAGTTCATTTATAAGCCAATTCTGTAATTTTAAGGTTTTCCATGAAGTGATCTTCAGGGTAGCCAGGTTTGAGAGAGCTATTTTTCCAAATTTATATTGGCTAACTTCACAGTTTGCCATCCCACCTCAGACAAGAGGAGACCCTCCATGGTCACCAGACCCCAATCTCAAGTGATTACCTGTCTTTGTCTTTTCCTCATACAAAATAAGTAAGAGCTAAAGGGAAAGAAAATAGGAGAGTATAGGGAAAGATCTTGTTGGGCACATCTAATATCAGGGAAAGGCATGCCCCAGTCTTCTGTTATCTGCATGTCCTTACCCAGGCTGGGTACGGGCCCCATGCTCCAGAGCCAAAATAGCAGTGCCATAAGTGGCAGGTAAGGTAGCAGCTTCTTGCAGGGAGACATTCTCTGGAATCTGCCACACAGTCTATAGAAAGAAGTACCAGTAGCTTAGGAGTTGAACATATGTACCTGGCTGCAACAGCTGGTTAGTAAATACGATTTGATTGGGTGACTAATCTAAAACATACGCCTTTAATCAAGCCCAGTGAAAGTCAAGACCAAGCAAGCCATGGGTGAATTTAGGACTTGGATGCATCAGACTTCAAAACCCTAAGGCTGGCATCTGGCCCATAAAGGAGCCAATTTATGGAGAACGGGCCACAGATCACTGTAACGGGAATTACATGGTATATAAATTTTACCTTAGGAAACCTGGGGAGGGTTGAGTACGGTCTACCACTAGGGGGAACCATTCATATCCCCGCTCACATACAAAACCACCCCGGCTGGCCCCCCTCCCAGGGCTATCTCTTTCATAGGTTTTGTGTGGAGTACAACCCTATTACTTCTAGTTCAATACCCCAAACCAGTTTTTCCACTAAAACTACCTAACTATGGTCCAACTGGACAGCCAGCCAATCGCTCAGGCACTCCAAAAACAAAATTCCTTCTTCATTAAAGCAGTCTATACAAACAAAGCTCTGTACAAGGATTGTCACACCAATAAAGAGAAGGAAAGGGTTTAAGGTTTTTTAAAAAGATCTCTTTGGCTGAGAAACAAGACCAAACAAATAGAAAGAAAGGGAGGAGAGCAGAGAGTAAGAAATGAGGAGAAAGTAAAAATTAAAGAAAACAAAGGAGAAAAACTAAGTATTAATATTGAGGGGTGGGGGTACCTTCTGGTCAGTGATACACTCTTCAGCCATAGCATGAAAGTGACGCACACCAATAACTCGATCTCCCTAAAGGAATAAATGGCATTAAAGATACGTTCAAATGCACGGTTGTACATTTACCACTTCCAGAATCAACCAAAGAATGCAAAAAAATGCACATTTCTGACCCTCTAAAACACTGGTTGCTTTAATATCTAGAGTTAATGTTTAGCAAATAAGACAGCAATTCTCTCAATCCTGCCACCAGGTTGCCAAGCCCTTCTGAGCACACTTCAGACAGCGATAGAGTTGAATAAGGAAAAGGCTGATAGGAATTAGAATTCACTTCTTTCACATGAGACTCCAACTGGAGCATGCTCTCACCGCTCAGGAACTAAACAAAGAGTTTAATGAAGCCAGAAACCTCCACCAAGATTCCCCTCCCCCAAATTGAGAATTAGTTTCTTTCCATCCCATCTCAGCTTCCCTTCAGTGTCTTCTGCCAAAGGACAAGAAAAGCAAGATCTTTTGGGTATAAATAAAGTTAGCACATTCCTCACAACTACCCACATGTTCGTTGCCTAGATTTCAGCTAATTTACCTCTTTCACTGTGCTGACATCTGTGCCTGTCTCCAGTACGGTCCCGGAAAACTCCATTCCTAAAACATCATTCAAAGATTAGGTTCTCTGTAAAGCCCAGAACTATGGAGATGAGAAAACTCTGATCAATAGGCCATCCTATCAGCTTCCTAAGAATAAGGTTTAAGAATCATCTTTCTTCACCTCAGCAGAAGAGAGCATTGTACCCAAAGCACATGAAAGTGAGCATGAGATTTCATAATCACAACCTGAAAAGCTATGGCAGTCCCGTTCTTAACCTTGACGCCATGAGCATGGTGAGAACATGAAAAAGCACAGAGACACGTGGATGCACTGGAGCTTCTGACTCTGAACACTGGTGCTTTGCACTTTCGCATCACCCTAACCATGAGGTTTATCATGTAGCATTTACGGGTTTTCATACACCTCCTGCTAGGCCATGAAGTCCTAAAGGACATGAATAATGTTTATTCAGACAGTACCTGGCTCAACTGAATGAATTAATGTTGTTTCTCTTTCTTCTTCTACCTCTGAAACTTCTGACTTTAATGATCATGCATTTCCTTCCTGAGCTACACAGGGAATGACTCAATCACATATGACATCTTCCCCTGACCCAGCATTTCAGCAAATACAACCAGAAGAAAATGGTTCCAACTGTTAAGATACAACCAATAACCAAGACCAGAACAGAGCAACTATTTTGTAATCACTGTATCCTTAAGGATATATACCTGAATAAACCTGTAAACACCCAAGCAATATTTATATTTCTTTAAATTTCAGCAATAAAAATCAGTCACTGATACACTATTCATGATGTGAAAATAATCAGACTGGGACATAATGAAAATCATACACTAGATTTCTAAAAAATTAAAAACGCTTTTTCTTCATTTTGATTCTTTGGCACTAGGTCTCTTTGAGCTTGTGCTTGTGAGCTTAAGACATCTTAGCTACAAACAGATGTCTGAGATCCTGTGGTAAAAAAAACAAAGGCAATTTCAGAAAAAAGGAAATGACTAAGGTCATCAATGACTTTGATGAACAGAATTCTGGTGAGCATAATGATGTGAATACTTATTTGGTCATTATTCATTTTTAAAATATTTATTAAGCATCTACTATGAGCCACATACAATGCTAAGCTGCAGGAGACAATATTGAGCAAGAGAAGCATAGAAACTGCCCCCTGGGGGCTCATATGTAACGATTCTAATGAATGATGGCACTGATGTATCTACCAGAAATCTCACTGATAGCAGACAAACCCCACAGAGTTATTTCTGAGAAAAAGAGCCTGGTTCCGAACAGTCTCAGAATTATCTTTTTTGAAGCATCACTTACCCACCCATACTCACCAGGTGTGAAGGGCAGGTGGGGCTTTTCCTGATACTGACCATTGCAGACCAATATATCAGCAAAATTAACACCACAGAAATGGACATCAACTCTCACCTGCAAAGGAAACAGAGCAGCAAAACAGAGATGTACACATCCTGGAAACAAAGTTCATTATTCAATTATTCAAAAATTTCCTGAATGAATGACAACTATATGCCAGGTGTTGAATTAAGAGCTGAAATGAATCATGAGGCAAAATGGACTGTTTTCGTCTTCACGGAGCTAAAAGTATAGCGGAAACAACAGACATTAACCAAATAATAATGAACCCATTGGTATTACATTATAACTCAATGAAAGCTATTAAAGATTAGAAAACATATAATGGGAGAATTTGCCTTCTTGAGGAAGAAAAAATAAGAAAGTAATATTAGAGTTAGTAACAGTGAAGAGTTAACTACTCAAAATAGAAGGGGGACAGCTCAGTAGCAGAGCACTTGCCTAGTATGCATCAGAACTTGGATGTGAACCCCCACATCAAAAAAAAGAATGAGAAAAGGTCTACACAGACAAAAGCAGTGGCCTGTGCAGATGCCCTGTATCAGAGACAAAAGAAAAACCAGTAAACCCATGGTGCGTAACGAGGAGAGAGAGAAAGAGGAAGGAGAGATCACACCACACCACGGTTTGTAGGTCTACACTGACTTTTAAACTAGGACAACAGAAAAACCACTTAAGGGTTTTAAACAGAAGGGCAACATGATGAGCTGAAATTCTGGAGTCCAGACTGGATCCCCAGCTTCTGGACCATAGCAATGCCACAACTGAGGCAGAACTTTTGTGGCATGGCCCGAAGTCTCTCTAGACACTGTGAGCCATCCTGAGCCACCCAGCATTTGCATCACCTGAGAAAATGTTAGAAATTCTAATTCCCTGGCCCCACCCCTGCTAAACTGAATCACAACTATGGAAGCAAAGTCCAGCAATCTGTTTAACAAGCCCAGGTGACTCTGATCGTTCTAGAGAACTACTGTGAAAAAGACCATTGCAACAGGGGCTGCAGTCACAGGAGGAAGTGAAGGCTGAGATACCAGATCAATGGTATTTGTTTCAATTTAGTACAGAGGTGGCCTTATCTGTAAGAAACCTTTATCCACCAAATCCATTCATTAATTTTTCTGAAGCATCTACCACATGCCAGGCACTATTCCAGACTATGAGGATTCAAAAGCTAATTGCAGCTCTCATGAGCTAATTCCTTACAGCACCATGTCTGTACAAATAACAGAACAAAAAAAGCCCAGCCCTCAGCCTTTGAACACTGGCAGTATGACACATGAGCTACCGACAAACACATGGCACACATGCGTCCTCAAGCCTCTCCACCCTGATTCAAGAATGACTCAAGGATGGGCTCAGCCTGTGGACACCACGGAGACCCACAGGCTCAGCGTTAGCATCTCAGGGCTGCGTCTGCATCAGCCCCTCTCCAAGTGGTCATCAACACTGCGACTTGCTCGCTGCCTGCTTTAACCTGAGGCAGGATCACACTCTCCACACCAGACGCCACTCATCACCAGAGCTGTAAATCAAGCAAGGCAAGTGACTGCCACACTTCAGCGGAACCCCAAACTATCCTCACCCCAAATCCCTGCAGGGCACGCGAGTAGGGTTTGAGACACACATTCACAAAGAGACACAGACGGTGTGGGGCAATCTTGGGGGAAGTCAGAAAAGCAAAAACTTTGACATTTGGGTCAAAGAGGAACGAAGCAAAGGCCAGAATCTGTTTATCTGTATTAAATCAATAACTTGCAAGTGGTTTTGCAAAGTCATGTGCAAATCAGAATTCTGTTTTTAAGGCAACAGCTCTGGAGCCTCGGGAGAGGCCTGCGCGTGTGTCTGGAGGAACAATCCTCCCGTGCACCTCTGGGCCTTTTGTAAATCTTGAAAGGGCTTTGACTTTCTAGGCCAGGATTTAGGTGCTGTCCTCTGCCGGTCTCCCCCTAGCGGGAACTGGGAGCGGAGGCAAGAAGCCTGCGGCCTGCGTTGCAAGTCCAGAGGGTTAAAAGGGTTTCTAGGAGTCCCGGCGGCCACCGGCCCGCCCCCTACCTCGTGAGGCAGGACAGGGCGGGAAGCCACCTCTGCAACGGCCAGGGGCTGCTTCAGCTCGGTGCATCGCACGGCGCGGTAGGGTCGCCTGGCGCCCTGCCCGGCTCCCCTGGAAAAGGCAACAAGGACGATTTACTCGGGGTGGCCCTCTGGGGCACCCCGGGACACGGGAAGAGTTGCACCTGCAGAGCCAAAACCGAGTGAGGCGTTGCCCGCAAACCAGCGCAGTCATGGTCCCGCTTGGAGAGTGGCGACAGGGCGCAGCCTGAACGTGGCCGGAAGAGCCCTGCAGCGCCGGCCACGCCCCGAGGGCAGACGGTTTGGTGGACGTGACCAGGCCACCCCAGCAGCCCGGGCTGCTGACTGCACCCGCAAAGCGCCCTGCTTCTAACGGCCCAGACCTGAGACATCTGAGCCCTCTGTCACCTTACGTCCCTCTGGACCTGAAGACCCCTGAAAGAGAAAAACAAAAATCAAATGAAAGGATTAGATTATCCGAGATTAACCCTAGTTGGCATTTCTGTAGAAATTAGGGGAGGCTTAAAACCACATTTGGCAATATTTAAATAGCAGTTCTTAGGTTCCCTGGACAAAGGAAATCCTAAATATACAGGTAAAGCTTTTGATCTCTACTTCCTAACAGCGTGCCAGAGTTCAAATCCTGTTACTGCTGTTCACACACACACACAGGATCGTTTATACTAAAGTTAAATGCTTAGAAATGATTCCAAATCCAAAGAATACCTACCATTAATGTCAGGCCGAAATGTAATGATTTTCTAAAAGCCTGTATTATGTCCAGCACTTAGTAAATGCTCAATAAATGTCAATTCAATGACCACATATTCCTAACTACAATAGGTACACTCTGGAAGAACCAAAAATATAGCAGCATTAGGTGTACAATATTTAAAATTAAGTGGACCCTTGTTACAACCGTGACCGAGTACTTATGTACTAGGAATATATAAAGGGCACATGTCATTCTGGGAGGAATGTCTCACTGGATAGTTAGCTTTTAAAGACAGCATAATGTTTTTAAAGACCGCTAATTCAAGAGTACAGGTCTCCCATCCAAGCCTGTCTACCAACTTATTTGCATGGCTTTGAATTTGATATTTGATGGTTCTTGACATGGTCAACTTTTCCATAAAGAAAAGGCATTGGCAGCTTGACTGGGAGTGAAATAAAATAAATATGGCCAACAAAAATAAAGATATGATCTTCTGAGATTAAGGCCAAAAGGCTTTGGTGGTTGAGAAACCTAAGGAAAAAAATAAGCACTTTGTATTACACAATAGAGGTCATTGTAATTTATTTATTTTTGGTACTGGGAATCAAACTCAGGACCTTGTGCTTGCCAGGCAGGTCTGGTACCACTGAGCTAGACTCCAGTGGTCACAGTAATTTTAATAGAGAATTTAAAAAGCCATTTTACCCTCCCTCTTTTCCCCAGGAGAAAGGGAATGAAAATGACAAGACAATGAAAAGTTTTTTTTTTAAAAGCAAAAACACAAAACCCATGTTTCCAATGAGATATGAAAGGACTATTAATCATTAAGCACATAAGTGAGATCAGAAGGCTGGACATGCAGAAATCAGTGCCAAAGAGCTTGCGGAGCATGCACAGGGTCCTCAGGTCCAACCCCAGAAGGGGAGAGACACCACAAGAAATCTCAATTTAATGAAGTATGACACCAGGATGAACTGTTCCAAGTTGTTACACATGGAAGGTGTTTTGTAAAATATTTAGATATATTACTATCTTGGTGTTAATATGCAAAAGATAAAGCAAACAACTTTTTTTTCATTTTTTAATAGGATTGAACTCAAGGCCTTTGTGCTAAGGTATATCCCAGCCCTTTCTTTCTTTTTCTCTTTATTTTTTATTAATTTATTTTGAGAAAGTCTCTTCCCAAGTTCTCCAATTTAAGGTTCTGCCTCACCCACCGAGAGTACTGGGATTATAAACTTATGCCACAATGAGCGAGCAAGCAGTTTTTAACTGAGCTCTTTAAAAGCAGCAGCCATTTTCTTAATTTCCTTTAAGCTTATAGTACTTGCATAATGCCTAACCCTTTTAGACATTTAATAGATATTTGTCTAATGAATTGTTGAATAAGTATTCAGTTACCTAGTATTAATTTTGCAGAAAGTTTATAAGTATCTCTAAGCATCAAGGCTTATTTTTATGAAAAAGTTTTCTATTATGATTTTTATAATATAATTGCCAATCTTGAGATATATAAAAATGAACAAGTGTGGAGAAATCTATCTATACTGCATTCTATACTTGTGAAAATGTCTGAATAAAACAGTAAAAATTCCTTTAAGAAAAATGTTGAAAGGAAATGAAAGTATTTTAGGCACTTGAAGTGATTTAAGCACTTACATGCAAAGTAACAGATTTCCAAAGACCACTCAAAGGTAACTGACAAGGCATTAAATAGCGGTTGCTATAGCAGCAAAAGAAATATTTAGTCTATCCATCAAAGTGCTGCCACCACACCTTACTACTTTGGGTTATTGTTTCCGGTTATTTGGTTTTACCTCGAGGTTAGGTGGGAAAGGGGAAAAACAGAATACAGTTTGAGTGCTGGGGAACATTAAGATCAAGCAGCTAAATCAGAACTGATCAATCCTCTGGGGGAGGGAGGGGAGACCAATAGCTGCCCTATAAACCAGCTTGAGGGCTCATTAAGGAAGCAGCAGAGTAACAGATGACTCTTCCTTCTGGTACAACTAGCATGAAGAGATAATATTTAACATCCAGAAGCTGCTGGAGGATTGAGGGTGGAGAAACAAGCCAAAGCTTAATACATAAACAGCTATGTTTTCACAGGATAATAGGCAAACAATGTATAAACAATATAAGCACCGTACAGGACTATGCTGAGTATAGTATACAATCATCCTCCACTGTTAAAAATGTGTCACCCGATAGATTCTCGGCTCCTTGAGAAGACATATTGTCTCCGGAGCCTCTGTGTGTACCATATCCAGCACACAACAGGTACACAGTGAATACCAGAAAGATAGGAAGCAAGGGGCCCTGCAAGCTGTGTGGGAAAGCTGCCAGTACAACTTAACTATCCAAAAAATTGTCATGGTTCTTATACTTGCTTTCTTACCTAACCTTACAGCCACTGAGCATAATCTGGTCTTCTTTTGGTCTAGTTCAGTATTGCCATTATAGGTATAAAACATTATCTTCTGCCACAGTGGAAACCTCCAAAATCTCTGAGATGTATAGTAGTTTTCCTTTTCATTGCATTCTTTGAGATGGCTCTTTCCAGATTGTTGCAGTTGAAGTTTATCATCTTCAGAGACATACTTTAGCCATTGATCTAAGGCGGGCATGTTGAGCTTCTACTGCATTCCAGGAACTGGGTAGGATTTGCTTTGTAAGTTACTTGATCCAACAGTCATGGAATCATAGAATTCCTGTGCCTGGATGGATCGTCCAGATAATTAAAAATTTTTTGTTTTGCTTTGTTTTTGTTGTTGTGGTTGTTTGTTTTGTTTTTGAGACAGAGTCTCCCTATGTAGCTTATTCTGGTCTGGAACTCAGTATGTAGCCAAGTCTGGCCTCAAACTCACAGGTATCCTACTGATTCAACCTTCTGAGTGCTAGGGGTACAGTATGTGTCACCATCCCCACTGAGACTTCTTGATTTATGAGGAAATAGAGGCTAGCTAAAGATGTAACTCAGTGGCTGTGATTGCTTACTGTTATGGCTTATATCTAGATGTCCCCCCAAAGCCTCATGTAGTTGTAGGTAAAGTTTTTGGGAGGTGACTGGATCTAGAGTGTGTGCTGCTGAGGTCAAGGATGTGAGGCTGGAATTGTTTCAGTGTACAATGCTAGCACTAGACTGGGAGGAGTGCTACCCACACTAGCCTGGATAAGATACAAAGTACAGAAAGAGTTGCTGTGAATGCTGCTTGCTGCCTCTGCCTTCTATCTGCCATGAACTGTTTCTCCTCTGTGACACCCATCTGCCATGCCACCCTGCCTTGGAGCCAACCAACTATAAGTTAAAACTTCTACAAATTGTGTACCACATTAGCCTTTCCACCCTTAACTTTGGGTGTCAGTTTTATATCTCAACAATTAAAAAAAGTACTTACCAAAACACTTACCATGCACAAAGCTGTGAATTGTCTCCCCAGCACCACAAAACACACATACACACAAAACAGAGGCTCAAGCTGGACACAATGGCACATGACTGTAATCCCAGCTATCAGGAGACTGAGACAGAAGGATGGTTTCGAGTTCAAGACCACTGTGGACTACAAAGTGAGCTCCAGGCCAGCCTGAACTGCATAGTGAGACCCTGTCTAAAAAAGACAAAATTAAATAAATAAATAATAAAAACCACAGGCTCACAGAGAGCAACTGGCCCAAGGTCACCCTGCAGGATGATAAGAGGAGTTGCATTAGGATCTGACTTTCCTGATTTCTTATCTTCTGCTCTTTCTACCATGCGTGTTGGACCTTATTCCTCAACAGTGCACACAGTAACAATATTTCACATTTTTTAATGCTTCATAGGTTTCATATCACTGTCGCCCAAATTGCTTGGTCCAACCTAATGACGACAATAAAAATAATTATCATTATTATCACCTAGCATTTACATATAACAAAGCAACTACCCAAAGTTTTGCATTACTTCACTAATCCTCACAGTGGTCCCATGGCTGGGCTACACCCTCTTATAGATCAGGAAGTAGGCTGAAGGAGGTTAAGTTACTTGCTTAACCCTGTTAAGAAGGTTGCACTGCTACGAGGGAGAAGTTTAGCATCTTCTTGATTGCCTGGTGCCAGAGCCCTTGCACCACCTGTGTGCTTCCCTCACAAATGCCCTGTGAGGCAGACGAAGGTATTATCCAGCACACTCTGAAACCACGATTTCTTGTAGCTTTAAGCTTAATTTGATAGGATTTTACAATCACTCAGGCCAGAAAATAGATTAATTCCCTGAAGGAGAAAATATAGAGAAAGGGGCCTCCGGGAATGCCTGAGGTTCAGGGGAAAGAGCAGGAAATGATGCTAGCACATAATTAGGAGCTACCACACTATTCCATGTAGACATAGCTTGAAAGTACATTAATTTCTCTTAAATTTAAAGGATGTTACATAAGTTTAAAACCATGATTAAAGTAGTTTTCACACACACTTACATACACCTGCAGGCGCACATGCATGCGCAAAATATCATTTTAACAAAATAGCGTGCTGACTGGGTTGTGCGGCTACCACTCATCACTTGAGCAGGCACCAGCAGGCATTTGGAACAAATTCTTTGAACTCAGATGGACCAGTTTGGAAGCAGTGGTGGCCCAAAACTACCTGTATTTGATACAGAAATCTTGTTTTCCATCTTGAACCACCACTATGGATCCAGTTAAGAAATTTCCAAACATTTTTGGAAATTTATGATGCCTGTCCAGTTCTCCTCCTCCCAGAAGAACCAATTCTTCTCTTCTGTATGTTCCCTGCAAAGGACTTTGTACAAACCTGTAGTAGCTCACTAGTCCTGTAGTTCAGGTGATGTTCACTTACTTCCACAGGTAAGCTGTGAGCATCATAAATGATTCTGAGACTAGCATATTATAAGAGAAGGGAATTTGGGCTTTGAAATCAGATAAACTTACATTCAATTCTCGATTTAGCTACTTACTTTCCCAACATCATCGTGATCTCTCAAACTTCCCTTTCCTTATCTACACAACAGGCATAGGCATCCCCTCTGCCTCAAGTGGTAGTAATGAGAATGAAAATAGGCAAGCAAGGACACAGCAGCACTCAGCAGATAGCCACTGTTGAGAAGACAGTCCCTACCCATGAGCCTCCCTTTCTGTGTAGTAGACAGAAGTACACATAAACAGGCATAAAATGCCTGCAGTCTGTTCACTAATGGAATGCTACAAATGAGGTTGTGAACGCACAAAGAAAAGTAGACTTACCTCAACCAAAGAGCATCATTTCAGAAAAGCTTCATAAAATAAGTATAGGGGAGAACTAGCCAGGTCAAGGGCACAGCTAAGTGTGTCTCAGGCAAAGAACTGCATGAGAGAATGTGTCATGTTCAAGGAACTGCAGGTGATCGGTTGTGGTTGAAGTTATGGTTAGAGCTAGAAAAGAGTGATGAGACTGATGTGGGGTATAGGCTTTAGAGTCAGATAGTCAGGAGTTCCAGTCTCATCACTTTCCTGTCTTATGTCCCCAACTGAAAGATTTTTTTCTGTTTCCTCTTTTATAAAATAATTGTAATTAAATGACCTAACATATTTATGTATTAAATGACCTAACATACGTATGTATGTATGTATGTGTGAGACAGAGTATACATTTTTAAAGAATAGTGAATGTCTTTTAATTCCTCTATATTTTGACAATAAGCTTATCTCTGCCAAGTTTAGTGGTTGGGCATAATATACACTCATTCTTCTTTGAATCAGTGGAAACATGAATGGGAGCTTTCATTCACTTAACCTGTATTTATCAGACACCATCATGTGCCAGACACTCTTCTAGACACTGGAAACACTGAACGAACAAAACAGATAAAACTTTGCCCTAGTGACTCTTACAGTTGATAAACTGAGATAGAAAAGGGAGCCACATATGTCCATGAGAGGGCAGTTTACCTCAGAGCCCCTGTTCTCTGATAAAAAGATAATAAAACAGCAAAGCTCCCAAGAGTTCTCCGTGTTAATCCTGCTTCACAATAACAATAAGGAGGCTCTTGTCCTCTTCCGTAATCAGGGCTCACTTATCAAGCCCCAGCTTCCTGTTGTGATCCAGGGAACTGGTGAGTTTTGTTGTTTGGCCGGAAGAAGTGTCAAGGAGGGCTCCAGTCATACTTGGGCTCTACTCTCTGAAGTGGTAGCAAAAGGAAACAGAGGAGCATACACACAAAAAGGCTGTGGAGAGGGAGATTTGCCTATCTTGGTGGTCAAGTGATAAGTGAGCTCAGATGCCATGCGACGAGGCATGGTGTGTTATTTCAATAGCAGGATAATCATGCTTCGTTTGTGTAAACCTCTTTAAGAAAGGGTGCACCAAGGGGATCTCATTTAATCCTCAGAAGGACTCTATGACGTAGGAATCAGTCCCATTTAATCCCATCCCTCTCCTGTCAATTAAGTCCTCCCTCTCCACTGCCTCTTTTCATATATATTTAAATTATAAAAAGAAACAAGAAGAATATTAATTCATTTTGTATCCCTCTTTAGTCACCACCCGATTCATTTCCTCCTCACAGACAAACCCATGGAACTTTATGCTTGTTAGTTCCCCTTCCATTCACTCATCCCATGCAGTCATCCCTCAAATACCCCTGAAATTGTTCTTGCTAAAATCACCAGTGACCTCCTGACTGCCCACCCCAGGGATCCTTGTCAGTCCCTATTGTGGTTGGCCTCCTGCAGCTTTGGAAGCTCACTACTAGTTCTCCAATTGCTCAGCCTGCTCCTTCTTAGTCTTATCCTCAAAATCTTTTCCTCTTCCACCCTTAATGTTGTCAACTAGGGTTCTTTATACCATCCCTGTCTCTCTACATCTGTCTCTCTTCTTGTATGTGTATGTACACATGTGTGCATGTGTGTACACATCTGTCTCTTCTAAGGGAACTCTATTTCAAAATCTTTTTTTTTCTTTTTCTTTATTATCAGTACCAGAGATCGAACTCACCACCGCACACTTGCAAGGCAGGCGCTTATGCCGCTGAGCTAAATCCCCAGCTCCTATTTCAAAATCTTGCACAGGCTTTTGATTTGTGAACTAGTTTCTGAAACATTGGTCTCACTATGTCTCACCTTCTCATTCTTCTCCCCACCTCAAAAACTTTGCACAACTTTCTCTCCCTTTGCATAGTGCCTCCTCCATAGATTCAGTAAAGCAACTGTCACGTTGTTTTGTGATTGTTTATATACCTGTCTTCCCAGGAGATTATGAAAAACCTGCAGGTGGGGACAGTGACTTCTCCAATTTTGTATTCATCTGGAGAGTAGTCTCCTCACATAATAAGCACTGAGATTTAGAGGTATTTGGCAAAATTCTCCAGAATCAAACAGACATGAAAGCAGGTAAACTCTAATATTCTAACTTTCAAGGATGTCTTCTCTCTAGCTCAGCACAGAATAAAAGAATGTTACAAGTATTTGATTGTAATTGCCTCAGCCCCGGTGAATTCTATAAATCAAGGGGCAAGATGGTAAGAAGGATTTCCTTTCCCCACAAATATTGCCCTCCCACCAGGTGTGGAAGGATTGTTTGGTATTTGTAGCTTTCCTCTTGCACACTCCAGGATAAGAGAAGAAAGGAAAAAAAAGGGGGCCCACCTCCCATCTCTTCCTCCCAGTGGACAGTTGCCATCATCACTTCCTTTTAAGCCAGGAGGCAGGAAGTCTGTCCTCGCTCACAAAACTCCCAGTTTGCTTCAGGTTTTCTCACAGAGAGACCGAGGGATTTAATAAAATATTTTGAGGCCAGGCCACATCTACCATCAGATGTAATATTCCTAAAGATCTTCAGAAAGTAGTCAGAGAGGCACCTGAAAAGAAGGAAACTTTGCCT
Organism: Cavia porcellus; assembly: GCF_034190915.1. Classification (NCBI taxonomy): domain Eukaryota; kingdom Metazoa; phylum Chordata; class Mammalia; order Rodentia; family Caviidae; genus Cavia; species Cavia porcellus. The sequence continues at coordinate 8,189,030 of NW_026947512.1, read as the reverse complement.
TTTCCAGGAATAAATAAGCTTTCTAGGGAGAGGCTCTGAAATCAGACAATGTGTGCATTCGCCAATTACAAGCTCAAGTTCCACCCAAATACACACAATCAAAGGCTTTACCAAGGCCATCATTACATGTACAGGGCCCTCCTGCTGTTTGGGCAACATTTTACTGCTGCAGTGAAGCAAGAAAAATGTCATCAAAGCAGTGAGGTAAAGACAGAGCCATTCGGCAGTGGCTTTTTTTTTGATCTGATGACTCACTTCACCTTGTACAGTCTGGGAAGGGGAGAAGGAAAGGAAGAGGAAAAGAGTGGGCAGTGTTGTGCATGTAATTTGTTTCACCGTTTCAGACTGCTTTTTAATGAGCTTTCTCATTAACGGATCTGGGAGCCCATGCTTAAAGTTTTCTGAACAAGCAAATAAGCAGGACTGAAATCAGATGGCATCAGCTCAGCACCCATAGCTTGATTTCAGGGTATTGTAATGGAGGGAGGGGACTTTAAAAAAACATTTCTGATGAGACAGATTTGCTGCCTCTTGTCCAAGAAAACTTGAAAATTAATGAATGTGGTTTTAAACAATCCTCACGAAAATAGCAATATTGATCAATAGAGTCATCTGTAACAACTCTTCTCAGGAAGACAGGTAACTATCCTGTGCTATCCTAGCCCTGGGTTCATATTTCCGGCAGGGTACTCATCAAATGGCATCAGAGAAAGTCTCCCCTGGGCTCCGATCCTTGTGGTTTCAGCACTCAGCCTTCCATAGGCTTCTTTACGTTTCCAGGGCCCAACACAGCATCCAGACACATGGGACACACTCACTGAAGGTAGTTTTACCCCTGAAATCAGCAGATACAATTAATACATGAAAAACTACATAAAGGAATTAGACTTGAGTACTAGACTACACATCAGAGTAATTTATCACCTCGCCAAGGTTCAACAAACATTTTAATGTGCTAATGATGCCTAATTAAAGCAGTAGGCTTAAAACTGTCAAGAGGGAGGAAGATAAGTACTGGTGGGGATTCAGAGAGGCAATTTCCTCCTCATTTATGGACATCATCTTTTGGGTTTCTGAGCAACAATTGGCCCTTTTTATGATAGAGAAATAGATGTGTTTTTCATATTATTTACCTTTTCAGTGAGTTTACTTAACAGAACATAAGCACCAACACACAAAAGGGAATCTTACCTGTTGTCTATGCTTGAGGCCAATTGTCCAACTGTTCCTCTCTCTTTTTCTGTAGTACAAAGATTGCATCACTCACTATGACTCCAGAGACTTCCAGAGGTGACACAGCGTGACCCACTGAGTCTGTGCCCAATACTGCCCTGGTACCTCCCCGTCTACATGGCTGAGAAAGGCACAGGAAGAGGAGAGGGACTGATCTTTACCTGTCTTCAGTTTGACCTGCAATTGTCTTGGTTACTTTTCTCTCATGGCTGGGACAAAATACCCAACACCCAAAGTTAAAAAAGGAAATGTCTATTTAGCTCACAGTCTCTGGAGGTTTCAGTCCATAATCATCTGGCTCCAAGACAGAGCGGCACATGACAGAGGGCAACAGTTCATGGCGGCAGAAAACAGCACACTCAACAAGAGCAAAAAGGGAGGAGCACAGAAAGAAGGCTCTTTCTGCCCCTTATATTACATATAGGCCACACTCACCTGGGTATAGCACTCACACCCATAATCCCAGCATTGTACCATGAATCATTCACAAACTCTCGAAGCCTGCTCCCATGACTGCATGAGGCTTTGTGAGGGACATCCAAATTCAAACCATAACAGCAATCGATAAGAAAAAGAGTGATAAAGATCCTTCCTAAATGAATGTTTTCTTAATGGTCCAACCTTTTCATCCCCTGCTGCTAATTATTCTTGTGAGTCCATTCCAGAGGTGGGAGACATTGCTGTCTCTGTCTTTGTCTCTTTGTCTCCCTGAAGTTCACACTCAGGTAGTCAGTAGGGATCCAAGCCAAGAAGCACAAAAATGAGACTGTATGTTATCAGATTACATACCTCGAAAAAATTTTCCCCCACTGAGCATCATCTGGTTAGTATTTTACCAAGTGTGCTCTGATGATTGTGTGCATCACATCCCTGAAGAGGCTAATTAAAAGGATTGATCTTCCAGCTAGTTTAGCATCTTGGGAGAAGCCTGACCTCCATAGTTTCATCAGACTTCCTGATGCTTCTGCTTTCTGCTGAAGTTCAAGAACCTCTGGCTCTAACTTCTGACCTGGTAGCACCATGGATCACTAGAGGGCACCCTGTATCAACATTTTCAGCAGGCCACGGGCTTCCTGCTCATGCCAACAGACCAGCACAGTGGCACCCACAACTGGGTTTCAGTTTCCAAGTCTGTCCTAGAACCACAGTTTCCTTTTAGCAACTTAGTCCACATGCCACATCACCAAATAAATCTTGTATGCATTTCCACGATGGCATTGCAAAAAAATTAAATCTCTAAAGAAAATTTAGACTTTAAGTCCTCCTATGTTCATTCACTATGCACAAACTATGCACACAAACACTAGACACTAAAAGAATTTTAAAACTCTCCTCTCAAAAAAAAATAGAAGCAAGATCAACCTATAAAATCACTTCCTACTGTCAAGAAGTATGTGGGGAAAATGAAGCCAAAAGTATAAAATCATCTAATTATAACTAACAGTAATTCTTTATTAGTATATGTTGATGGTAAGTGACGAATATATTTATCATGAAGTATTGGTGTATATACACATCACATCCTGATCCTTTTTACTTCCCTTCCCTCTCCCATCTGCCCATCCTCATATTCTCTTCCTATCACTACAAAAATCTATTTCCCTGTTTCTTATCATCTTTCTTTTATTTTGCTCTCTAACTTATTTATACTTTGGGTTTCTCTTCTAGGAGAAAGTATGCAATATTTAACTTTATGTGTCAGATTTATTTCACTTAGTATTATGGACACAAGATGCATCCATTTTCCTACATAAATTTCTAAAGTTTATGTATGATATATATATGTCACATTTTCTTTAGCCATTCATCTGTTGATAGGTATATAGGCTGCTTCCATAATTTAGCTTTTACAAATTGTGCTGCTATAAACATGGGTATAGAATATGTCATTTTCAAGTTAACAATCAAAAATAGAATAAATTAAAGCCATAAAAATAGAGTAAATTAATCAGACATACGCATATACTGGCATATATATACATATACTGTATGACATATACACATACTGATCAGATGTCTGTATGTGTACAAACCAGAGGCCCAGGAGTGGCCCCAAGCTGACTGGGATAACTGAAGGCTGCAGACTGCAATCCCTGAGAAGGCACTGTGCCAGGAGGGGATGACAGAGGACTGGGAATAAGGTAAAAGGGAGATGAGGAGGTCAAGCGGCTCAGCAGCAGCACGTGTCTTTCTAGTTCAGCACCTGTCCTTGTGTTTTAGTAGATACTTAACTAAACTATGGCAAATGCAAACAGGAGAAGTACCATTGGGCCCGTGCTTGTCATTGGCCTGTTCACTCATTCAACAAATATTTGCAGAGTGTATGCCAGGCTTTAGCCAAGCACTTGGGATACAACAGTGGACAAGCCAAATGCCTTACTCTGCCCTCAGATGTTTACAATCCAGCAGGCAAACAAGTAATTACAAAGCAGTGTGTTAAGTGATAGGTAAAAGAGGTTAGTGGGCACTCACGGGAGAGAAACCAAACTCAGAGCCAGGACTTCAAGGGAAGTGGCCAGTGGAAATATGTAAAGAAAGAGTCAGAAGCAGGGAGAGAAAAAATGCGTTTGAAGTCTGAGGGAGAGAGGAAGCAGAGTGTGTTCAAGGAACTGGAAGAAATGCAGTAGAACTGGCCTGCTGAGAATAGGGTGTACTAAACAGTGTGCGTGGGTTGTTGGGGACATGGTAAGCAGGGCCCAGCTCCTAAAGAGCCCAATATCCTAATGTGGATGCCCAGACACTATCCTCAGGGTACTGGGGAGCCATTAAAAGGTTAAGAGCAGTGGTAGTGGAGGCACCATGATCAGATTTATGTATTAGGAGGCCCTGCCTGTGCCAGGGTCAGTGCTACCTTGGAGTATGTATTAGCAAACAAGCCAAGCCATATCTCCTTTTAATTGGGCCTTTCTGGTTTCCTTCCTCCATCCCTATTCACCAGCTTCTCTTAAAACCTTTGCAAAACAGAGAAATCTTTTTAAGATTTGCTTCACACATGCCAGAGAGCAGAAGCAACGAGGAGAGCTTCCAAATGTGACCATCGCCAGTGCACTGCCCTTTTCAGTGCATCCTGTGGTCCTCACAAAAGGCAATTTCAGAGAGAGACCAAGTCACACAGCACTGAGAAGAGGACTGGTTTCCTGCCTTAGACAATCTTTAGCATCACTGTGTGAGGCAGGGCAGGGAGGAAAGCAGGAAGCATGGAACTGCCCGAAATTTACATGAAATGTACAAGGAGAAGCTTTATTTACTGGGATAACTGCTATTTTATGATTCTGACTTAGGACTTTCACTTGACCCATACAGCAAAATATGACTCTTACTCAGGCCTCCTGTCCTTATCTACATGGTAGCGATGAGGCAGGTGATGGCAGTAAATTTTAATGACCAGAAGCAACTACTAACGCAGTCCTTTAAATCTGCCAGTTTAATTAAAGTCTGGTTCCATGTTTGTTTGCTTAAGGAATAATCAGAGAAGCACTTTTTTTTTCCCCACACAGCTCCACCCTCAAGCCTGTCCCCATGCAGTCTGCACTGTATCCTCATTTCCTAAAATGGAAGCTGTGTGAAGAACAGGGCTCCGAGTGACACAGGTTCCTCAGTTCCAGCCTCTGGGACAGGGAGGCCTGACGCCCAGTTTCCTTTCCTTCGGAGCAAGGAAGAAGTCTGTGTGCAGGGCTGGAGCCTTAGGCACAAAAATAGAATATCTGAGCATTTGGATTTTCCTTTCCTGACAGTGAACTTACTCAGGAAGAGCCACTTAAACAAGATTTTTTTTCCCCTCTATGTTTTTCAAAAAACATTCAGTGGAACAAAACTGTTGAGAGAAGACTTTTTGGTTCCGTTTGTTCCCCAGATTCAGGAGAGTCGAGCCTTATCTCCCCCACCCCATCTAGTAACTGCCTTTTTTGCTTACCCCCCTCCCTCACACACATGCTTGCAGACTTCTCTGCACAATCCCCAGCAAGTCCTAAAAGCACCACCATCTCTTTGATTGTTGGGCTCATAACTGGGACTTCCCACACAGTGATATGAAGAGACATATGATTCAAGCATCTCCATTCCAGAAATATTATTAGTCTCAGGAAAAAATAAGGGCCTGCTCTATGTCTGTCACCTGAAATAAACTCCCAGTTCCTTCCCTACTGCTTTCCAGAAGCGCCAGTCTAAGGATTGTTCAAGCTTACTTTACCTCCCCCAAGGTCCCTAACCCCGGCCAGTGGCTGAGGGAGAGGTGGAGATAAAGGGGTCTTCTGAAGTGCACCACCTCAGAGTATGTGAGGCACATGCTGGCCACGTGGCAGGAAAATGTGCTGGGCTAACCTCTGAGGCTCCCTAGAGAATCCAAAGTTTGTGTCTCTTTGCAGAGCTCAGAACAGCCTGTATGTTCTCTCCCTGTTGTGTTCCTGGCGCTTCCCCAGTGAGATATCTCCTGTAAAAGCTTTTCCTCTGAGGGGTGGGGAGCTTTTGTTCTCTGGGAAATCTGGTGCAGCTAATTAAGAACATTGTCCTGTGAGGGGGGAGTGCAGAGGGCTTCCAGAGACCAGTAGTTTCCACCAGGAGGGACGGTGGCTGCCATGAACTCCATGGTGATACTCTTGATCTCTCTGCCCTGCTGGGCTGGCTGGAGTTTTTTTTTTTTTTGTTGTTGTTTTTTTTTTTTTTTTAGATGGTGATTGTGACAAAGCCCAATAAAGTAAAAATAGATATGTGAGGTGAAATCTTGCTGTCTTTTTTTTCTTCACATTTGCTCTGCAATGAATTGGATTTTTATTACTAACTCATTTTAGAAAATGACTCTGTAACAGTTTGGCTTTTGACTCCAACTGACCTGGTTAGATGCTGAGGGTCATGGAACTAATACCTCATTCCTTGACACTCTGTTTCCTATCCTGTAACACACAGGAAGTGGCTAAAGTAAAATTGCTAGCAATGATTTTGACATAGCTGTTGGCTGTCAGTGCAAAAGGAGTTCAACAATTCAGTTCTCAGTGTAGAAAACAGGAGTAGCATGTTTTATGGCATTTGTAAGATACAGCAACACAAAGTCTTAGCATAACATAAATTATGATTGTCCTTGTAGTGGCAAATCCAATTAGGGGCTAATTTGTTGAGGCAACATCCTACAAAATGCTGTCACTCATCTGGTTTGCTCTTTCTGGACTCACAAATTATCACTCATCAGATGTTACAAATATTTATTGAGTACTTACTATATGCTAGGTAGTATTCTGGACATTTGGTATATAGAAGTAAATAAATAGAAATCTTGCAGAACTTGTAGACTAGCCAAGGAACATGAACAATAAACCACATACGCTAAGTAGGTTTTAAAATACATTAAAAGATGATAAGCGCCCCAGGGGGGAAAAGGCAGATTAAAATAAAGAGGCCACTGTGGCTAAAGTGCAGGAGGAAAGAGTAGAGGGGTGACAGCCCCGGATCAGCAGAGCCCTGTGTGCCACAGCGCAAGGACTTTGCCTTGGAGACTGTGATAAAGGGAGACACGCAAGGTTTGTGAGCAAAGTTAATTAAATGATCTGATTTAGGGTAACAAAATTATCATGGCTGCTATGCAGAAAATAGACAGTGATTGGCTATCTAGATGAAAAGGGAAGAACCTTATAGATATACATACATGTATACATATAGGTATGTAAACTCATAACTTTTTCAAGATATATTTTGAAGGTAGAACTAAAACGATTTGCTGGTAAATTAGATATGGAGTGTGAAAATAAAAGTTAAATCAAAGACAGCGCCTAAGCTTTTGTCCTGAACAACTGAAAAGAAGGAAGAAACATTAATCAAGAAAGAGAAGGCTGCACTAAGGTTACTTGGAATTCATTTGATTCAAATACATTTTCCTGGGGTTCTTATCCAAGTATTATTGCAATCACATGGGGCATCTTTGCCAATTACACTTGCTCAAGAATCTCGGAGGTTTTTCTCTCTTAGTTCTGGAGTGGGATCCAGATATATACTATGTATTTAATGTACATGTTAGGCAAAGAACCACGGATGTTTAATAGTATTTGGTGGGGTTTTGTGTTTAAAATTTTGGACTTTATAATGAAACAAGTGAAAGGACTTCCAGACAATTATCCCACTGTCTTGAGTTGAACTACACTGCATTATGCCTTCATTTCAAAGAGTATTCCAAATGAACTGTATCTGATTTATTAAAAGTTAAAGCAGAAGCATTTAAAATTAATACACAACATAGAATGAAGCTGTGAGGTTACAGCCAATCTCCTTCATTAAGAAGTTGGTAATGCTCACAGCTGCTCATTTGACATTTCCGTCTAGAGTAAGTTTTAAGTTCCTTTAATGCTCACATCACATAGGCTATGCATCATCAGACCAATTGCCATCCCTCCAACAGTGACCAGAGACAAATCTTTAGTGTAAAATAATCCAAAGACAAGAGATTTGGAGTAATGTTTCAAAAGTAGCATAGTGGTATCTCCAGCTTTGGCACATTCCTAAATGTTAATCTCATGGTGAAGGTTACTGATCCCAGTTTCCAGATTTAAAAACTGAGATTCCAAGAGGCCAATCAAGTTTTCCTTCTTATACTCAGCTAACATTCGGTCACATGACTGGGCTCAGGGCTATGCCCCAAAGGCCAGTTTGCTGGTTCTCAGGGCTGTCAGCATTTCTTTGTTACAATTGGTTCCACCAAGGGTTGGAATCCCTCAGTGAAAGGAAAGGTTGCATAATGAAACATTCAACGGGGACTCTATTCAGTCTGACTCCCAACCGGATCGTTCTTTTATCTCGGATCATTTTCTCAAACTATTTATTTCTGTGCGGTGGTGGTGGGAACATTGATGACAAAATGGCACCTTCTTACCCTGCTCCCTGTGTGTCTGACTCACACAGGAAGGAACCACTCAGCTTCCTCACTCCCCAAGGAGCTGGAGGTGGGTTTTAACTTGCCTTTACCCTCCCTGGCATCATCGTGAAGACTGTCAGCTTAGTTCTGAAAAAAAAAGAGAGAGAGAGAGAGAGACAGAAACAAAGCAACTCCACAAACCTTTATTACTCAGCAGGTCACTAGAGGCAGAGAGAGGCTCAGTTTTCCAGTCTCGTGTGGAGGCACCAGTGCCGGCAATTGAAAGGCCACTTTTGACTTATAAAACAGCAACTCAGTTGGCCAGGAAAGCAACCAGTTTGTGAAACTTGAAGTTTCTGTGTCCAAACTTTACTCTGAAAATATTCTTTTCACCAGGATATTTATCTGGGGGACAGACAATCTTTTGGACAATCTTTTGGAAACCAAGCCTTCATCTGACCTAAAAAAATAATGCTCACATCCAATGAGAGTGGAGGACAAACTGACGTCATGTGTCTGTGGGCTGCAGTTGGGAGTTACTACCTTGTTTTCTCATTAATGACAATAGGCCACTACTCACTTTTCATTTTCATTTTCTCCCTGTCCCAGACTCTCTGGAACACAGCTCTTTGCAAAGCAGGTGTCCCAGGAGTAAGGGCTGTGTCACTATTACAAAGAGCAAAGGAGTCTAGTTTTATGTTGATTGAACTCCTGACCTTGTCTTCCTTATCCTCGTGCTCTGTGACACTAAGACAGAGACCATTTGGCACGGAGGGGCTGCCTGTAGGATTTGTTTGGATTTAGCAGATTTTAGAAAATAATTTTCTTTGACCTGAGTCATTTGCTGGCTGTACTAGAATATTTGCACATCTATTAAATGGCTAGTGATGGTTCATTTTTGACTCCCTCCTAAGTTGCTTTAAGATATTGGGAAAGAAGATGCAATGAAAAATAAAATTGCTCTGATTAATACTGTATTTATAGTTCCATCTATCAAGGTCATGTCCCTGGATGCCAGCTTTTTTTATGAAGACAGAAATACTGTGTCAGTATCTGTCTAGCCCTACAAGAGGCAGGAAGCCAGAAGGACAAGGAGTGACAGGAGAGGGGTGCCTTTTATTTATTTACAAATATATATTTATATTTGTTGCATTTTGGCTCTATACATATGTATAGTCCAACTTTTTGTCCTACTTTGATATCTCTCTTAGGTCACCTCAGTTCTTTTTAGACTGTGTCTTTGAAAACAAATCTACCTGTTAAATAATTTTTTAAATTGTATTGTTACAGTGCCAGAGATAATAGTGCTAGGCGAGGGGCTCACCCAGCCTAGGAAAGTGCAGAACAACTGAGCTACATCCCCAGCCCTGTTAAACAATTTACTCAGTTTCTGTCTCGCCCCTGACCAAACAAGCTAAGCACCTGCAAGCACTATTTCCATTGTGAAAATTTGACTTTTAAATCATACAGGCTTGTGACACTGGAGCCAAGGCTGACTTCCATGACTATGCAAAGGAAAGACAACAGAACCCAGCCCTCTGCTGGGCACAAGGCGGGGATGACAAGTATTTGTGACAGCAGGAGAATGAATAGTCTGGTAATCTTAAATTACTGGAAAACAAGTTAAAACAGTTACCTTCATGTTTACAGGCTTTTAGCAGTCACGTGTATGTACAGAAGACATTACCTCAGACTCAGTCATGATGCCTTCAGGAATGCTGAGGTGTCCTCTGTTATTCAGAACATTATCTTCAAGGGAGGACAATTCTCTGAGTACTCGGGTAGAAACAAAATGACCTCATTTCCACTGATGAAGTTAGTAGGGATTTTTTTTTTTTTTTTTTTTTTTTTTTTGCCTTTCCCCTGTGTGATGTTAGGAATTGAACCCAGAGCCTAATGTATGCTAGGCAAATGGCTCAGCACTGTAGACAAATTGTACCACTATATGCACAGGTACAACCCTTCCACCTCAAGTTGATGTAATTTTTATGCAAAGTGCTTACTGTAATATATTTAATAATCACTTGTGGGTTATTGCTAAGAATTTTAGTGTCATTAGGTGCAAATAATCATTCATTTATTCATTTAATAAACATAAGCATATAACTATACGGAGATTAATGATACTGTACCTGCCTTTAAAAGTAGTAATAGTAAGATAAATTGAATACTTGCTGTGCTCCAAGCACCATTCTATTCTAAATGTTTGACTTAGCTTTTCTCATTTAATCCTTACAACATGCCTATGAGATAGCCAATGCCGTGATTTTCATTTCTTAGATAACAAAGCTAGGGTACAAATTAGCAAACTGCTCAAGTTTACCAAACTAAGATGTTGTAGAGCCTGGATCTGAACCCAGGAAATTGTACTCCAGAGTTTGAATAATTAATCAACTGTACTTGGTTAGCATCATGTGTGCTGGGCTCTAAAGAGATGTGCTAAGTCTAAGAAAAGAGACAGGGAAATCTTCAGTGTAAAATAAATAGAGAGTATATGAATATATGCAAGATTTGGAGAAATATTTAGAAAGCAACACGATGGTGTCTCCAACTTGTGGGATGTGTAGGAAATCAGACAGCATTAAAGAGATACATTGACCCATGCTACCCATCACAATGACACACATTTTTAGCCAAATTCCCTCAAGACTCAAGAATTTATCTGGAAAAGTATTTTAATTTCATCCACAGGAGCTATAAACACATGCAGATAGAGTCTGAGTATCTATTATCTGAAATACTTAAACCAAAGTGTTTCAGATTTCAGATTTGCATAGATGTAATGAGATATCTTGAGAATGGAACTCGAGTCTAAACATGAAATTCATTTATGTGACTATATACCTCTGTTGTACACACTGAAGGTAATTTAGTACCATAGTCTTTATAATTTTGTGAAATGAAGCCAAGTTTCATGGTATGGAATTTTCCACTTGTAGTATCATGATAGTGCTCAAAAATATTTTGGATTTTGAGCATTTTTTATTTTTGGATAAGGGTTTGTTTGCTTGCTTGCTTGTTCTGAGATAGTATCTTGCTTTGCAGTACAGGCTGGCCTAATATTGTGTAGCACAGGCTGGCTTAAGACTCATGGTGATCTTCCTGCCTCAGATTCCCAAGTGCTGGGAATCCAGGCACATGCCATCATACTCACCTGGAGCAGGGGTGTTCAATTTATATATAGATTGGCAGAAGAAAAAAGTATCCTAGAAGAAGTGTTAGCTAGACTTCTTATCGAGATTAAAAGCAGCTTTTTAGCAGAGAATCCAGAATTAGTTCACCAAAATTGGGTAGAAAATCAGGGTGGGGTAGTTAAAGAATTTGGTGTAAGATGGCCAGGTCATGAGAAGCCACACACATCATGTCAAGAATTTAGGGCTTTATCCTAAAGGTTCTGTACTTTAGAAGGGTTATTCTGATCGCAGGATGAAGAATAAGTTAAGAAGAACAAGACTGGAGATGGAATTAGTCAAGAGACAGTTGGGATAATCCTGGTTAGAGTATATGGGCTGCGGTAGTGTCAGTGGAAAGAGAAATAAGCATATGGATTCCATAGGTATTTAAGAGGTGCTATTATCAGATCTGATTGGCGTTGGGGCGTATATCAGGGAGAAGATTTTAGGAATGACATTCACATTTCTGGCCTAGGTAATTGGTTATATAGGAGGAATTCAGAAGAAGAAGAAAAAGCAGCTTGGGTGGGAAAAGCAAGTGAATTTGGAGGGATTGAGTTAAAGTACTCAAAGCACCTCTAAGTTATCCAAGTGGAAATATGCAGGAGATGGGTTGGTATTGCTAGTCCAGAATTAGAGATTGGGGTGCTCGCTTTGGCGGTACATATAGTAAAATCAGAATTATTGATTTGGGAATCACAGGCAAATAGGTAGAGCCCATTTAAGGCAAATTTGTAGGCTGAGAAATGAAGAGGGCCTATATAAGACCCAAGGAAAAAGGATGAGCAGTGGAAAAAGTCTTGTGATGGTTTATGGGGAAGATTATCCCCCAAGGACTTCATGCATTCGCAGGTGAGGCTTTCAGATTGTGCTTGAATTATGGAGGTGACATAGCTGACTTGCTTTTGGAAGGTAGAGTCAGACTGGAAGAGGCTGGCCACTGGGGCTGTACCCTGAAAGGGTGTATCTCCCTCCCTAGCCTCCTCCTTTGCATCTAGGCCATCCCAACATGAGTAGTTTTCTTTGACTGTGTCCCTTTCCCATGCCATTTCTGCTCGACAGCTGGCTGATGATGAACTGTTATCATGAGCCAAAATACACGTTTCCTCTTTTAAATTGTGGGTGTTGGGTATTGTGTCCCAGCAATGAGAAGGTAACTAAGACAGGGCGGTATAAAGAAGAAAGCACAGCCAGAGAGGTAGCAGAAGAATTCAGCCAAGCAGAGAGAGCATTTCAAGAGACAGTGAACTGCTGTGAAACACGGAGAGGTAAGGTAAGAGTGGAATGAGCAGTCCCTGGATTCTGCATTCAGGAGCTTACTGGCACCATTGGTGGTGGCGCACTGACAGCAAAGTGACAGCATAATCTGAGAAGTGGTGGGGTGGGACTGAGTGGGAGGAAAGGAAGTAGTGAGGCCAAGGGTAGACAATTCCTCAAGACTGTGCTGAGAAGGGATGGAGAGAAAGGACAGGAGCCATGCGAGCTTTCGTTTGTTGCTTTCCCCTTTATTTGTTAAGGAGCAACTTCAGTATTTTTAATAGGGCTGAAAAGGCTTGATAGGAGGGGGAAATGTGGGGAGAGAAGGGGGAAAAATTAACAGAGCAAAAATCCTGAGAGAGGGGGAGGACTTGGGATCTAAAGGCGAGAGGGCTCAGCTGCAGAGAAGCAGAATGCTTCCATTGTCTGGTGGGAGGCTGGGCTTTGGGACGTGCTGGGAAATCAAGGTGGTTCTCTCAGGGCGGCTGGTACTTTCCCTATCAGTGGGTGTTGAGTCACTTGCTGAGAGTGAAGGGGGAGTGACATGTGTGGGTGGGAGGGATGGATATTTGAAGATTTGCAGAGAGCTGAGACTGTGTGAGAGAGCTGCTTTGGAGAATGGAAGGGAACATGTTACAGGGTCCCAGCTGGGCTTGGAGTAAAGTCAGAGAACCTCTCTGACTGGGATTCACACTTTTGGCCAAATTCACAGCTTTGCAGGAGACCTAGGAGCTTGCCTGGGAAAACCGTTTATTCTATAATTAGGTTTGAAACATGTGCAGACAGTCACTTGACTGGATAAAGCATAAATATTTCTTGGAATTAATATTAATCATTTATTATAAATGCTGTGTTCATACTGGATAGCCAGACTACACAAATCTCATTTTTTCACTATATTCTAATGTCACAACATTGGTGTGAAATTGCTAAAAAAAAAAAAAAAAAGAAGCACAAACTCTGACATTACTCAAGCTTGGGGGTTCAGTCATGGGTGGTCTCATCTGTAAAATATGGATGATAGGATGCTTCATAGAGTTGTTTCAGAAGTTAGTGCATTTGGTGGGATTTTAAAACTATATATATAACTAAATATAATAAAAAATAAATATATATATATATTTATATCTATATAGTTTTTGCTTTTGTGAGGTTTGTTTTTGTTTTTGTTTTGAGGCAGGATCTTGCTATGTTGCTCAGGTTGGCCTTGAACTATTTGGCTCAAGCAATCCTCCTGCCTCAGCCTTCTCAGAATCTGTAATCACAGCCATGGACTGCAGCACCCACCCAGCCTTTCTATATTAGCTTTCAAGTTATTAGCTAATCCTTTCCCAAACAGTTTCCTTGTAATCTATTCCTTGAAAAGGAAAAGGATGTAGGAAAGAAATACAGTGGAGTGAACCAGGGAAATGTGGTAACTAAAGAAAAAAGAAAAGAATCTCAGGGAGTCTTCCTAATTGGAGAACCCCTAAATCCATTCAGAGGCAATATATCTGAAGCCAATAGCGAAAGAAAGATTGTCTCCATGGCATAGAAAAATTCTCTCCTTCCCAGAGAGAAAGGAAAGAAGCAGAAACTGAGAGAGACAGACAGAGAGAGACAGAGAGAGACAGAGAAACAGAGACAGAGAGACAGAGACAAAGGTGGGGGAAAAGGGGGAAAGGGAGTGAGGGACAGAGGAGGGGATGGAATGGTGTTACTGGAGAGAAGTCCAGATTAATGAGAATTAAGGCCACAGTAATAAAGAACAATGCAGCAAAGGGACACTCTAAGGGTTGTCTATTGTTCTGTGACAATTTACTCCACAGCATAGAAGTCAAAGAAAACAAGCCCATTGTTTCACTTTATGTGGGAGGTCAGGAGACTTCAGAGTGGCTTAACTGGATGGTTTGGGCTCCTCAGTCTCTCCCAGCATTGCAGTCAAGCCATTGGCCTGACTGAAGCCATCTTTAGGCTTGATTAGAGCTGGGAGTCCTAAGCTGACTTCTGTGACTGTTAACTTGAGGCTTCCGTTTCTTACCACAAAGTCCTCTCCAAAGGGACACCCACGACAGGGTTGCTGGCCACTGCCAAAATGAATGATCCAAGAGGTGGAGAGGAGAAGAGAGGAGAGAAGAAATGGGAAAGGGGGCAGGGGCAGGCAGTGCAGGGAGGGAAGTGGAGACCATGATTTGAACCATTTAACTGGGTCCTAAATTCATTATTTCAATCTCTATTTTATCTGTGTGTACATTTCATTCATACAAAGCTCAGCAGTAGTAAATGTTCAGTAAGTGTTGGTTGTTATTATTATTATTTGTGTGTGTGTGTGTGCCGGGGATTGCATTCATGACCTCGTGCTTGCCAGGCAGGCACTTACACTGCTGAGCTAATCCCTCCCCCCGGGCCTATTACTAATTTTTGTCATTGGAAGAAAAGGTACCTTTTTAGATTCAAGAAGTTGACAGATACAGTCATTTTGAAAGGTAAACATTACGTTTCCATTCATCCTTTTCTGATAGTCATTAACAGTGTGACATACTGTAAAAGTTATATTTACAAATACCCATTGTGATCTGTGTGCCTACTGAGTTCCTTTGTAGTAGATCTAGATTGACTACGATGCTCATTTATTTTTTTCTTCTATTTACAAAGTCTTAAATCCCATACTGGTTTCTCAAACACTAGTGTCCAGTAAGAGCTGCCGATTCTTCTCTTACCTCAGTCACAATGCACACCACTGCCTTCCTTGAGGTGACTGAAGAAAACGGATTCTGCCACTTTTAGGTTTGGCCTCCACACCAAAGCTGAGCTATTTGACCTTGGGTAAGTTTCTGTATGTTGCTGAGCTGCTGCTGCTTCTTTTACAAATGGGGCTGTTGGAAGGTTAAATGAGATAAGAGGATACAGCACTTAGCACACGTACTTATCGCTGGAGTTGTCATTCTCTTGTTTCTTTTTTTAATAGGTCTAACTTCCACCAGCCAGTGTAGGTCCAAACACCTAATCTTCATCATGCCAGCTTATGGTACCTGACTTTTAATAAATGATTTCTACTTACTAAGTATTGATCTTTGTGTTGCTGGATATTGAGCCCAGGGCCTTGCACGTATTAGGCAAATCTAGTTCCAAGCAACTACAGCCCAGCCAATTAAATGTTGTTTTGTATCCTGCTTTTTGTGTGTGTTTTTTTAATGTGGTGCTGAGGATCAAACCCAGGTCCTTGCATCCACTGAACATATACTTTATCATTGAGCTAGAACCTCAATCCTATCAGATGATATTTTAATGCAGGGGAAAAGTAACTGGTAATGTCACTGTTTGTTTTGTACTTTGGTACTAGCGATCTCCTCTAATATATTTCCTAAGGGTAGAAGCTATTTCTTATTCATTTTCATATTTTTGTTCCCCCTAGGTCCTGGCAGAGTGATTGGTGCACAACAGTATTAAATATGTATTTGTTAACTAAAATTAAAATTAGAGCATTTGGAAAGAATTAAATTATGACAAGATAGAAAATCCTTGCAACGGAAGATGAAAAAAATGGGTCTGAGGAGAGAGGAAATTCACATTTCCAGGAAAAAAGTCATGTATACTACATAGATTTTCAATTACATATCATTCACTAAGTACCCTCCATGAACACTTTACAATTAAATTAATAACATTTCAAATCTTTAAAAAGATAATAGTTACAGAAATAGACAAAGATTCATCTTTTAAAAATATTTTAATACTTTATTTCATGAGCACAAGTAATATGAACACTTAGTACTGGGAACATTATATGATTAATCATATTAATGAATTAATGGCTTCCCAGAGTAAATGTTTCAGTTCTATTTTTGCTTAAAAGGGAATTATTAGAGAGAAGGACTTTCTTTGGAGGGAGTCAGTTTATATTCTCTATTCAACTATTGGGTACAATATGACAAAATAATTAGATCCTTCATAATATGAATGGGACAATAAGACCAAGACATTTTACTTTCCTTGCCCTAGAAACACTTAAATGATAAAATATCAGCCTTGGATCAAACCAAAACCCATTTGATGCCTCCATTCCCACATCTGTCACACGGCACCCAGGGTTGCTGCTTCTTGTTGGGTGTGTGGTGCTGTGATCTGTTAATTGCTCTGCTCAGTTGGTACTGTCTTTCATTCAGCACACGTCCTTTCAAAGAAATGCTCAGATAGCTCTTGTAGTCTTTTGAGAGGGAAACAAATTTGTGGTACTGGCGGGTTCCTTAGAGACTCTTTCAGTGTTGTAAAGATATGCTGCATGACTTCTTCAAGAGGCAAGTCAGGATGGCTCAGAATCAGAGTCAGGCTTCTCTGGAATCATCTTTCTCTCAGTTTGTGTTGGCCTGGGTCTACTGTTCCAGTCACCTCCTTCTCTGACGGTGCTATTTTTCCTTTAAATGGTTTTCACGGTATACTTCTACAGTCTGGATTCTTTTTAGAGAATAAAGGAGGGTAATGGGCTTTGGGAAGTGAGGGTATCTGTCATGCATTTTACTTGGTACTATTTTATTTCTAAGCAAAAAATGTATTCGTTTGTTTTTAAGCAGAGTCAAAAATGTTCCCACATCAAGATGCTTTTGGCATCGAAATGATTAAACTGTGTCTATTATGACAAAACAGCCGGTATCAAAATGGCTGTTGCCTCCACTGGTTGCCATCAAGAGAATGCTCTCTAGAATGCTCTTGTTGTTTATAGGAAAATAAAAATAAAAAGTTAAATTTCTTTCCATTAACATGTCTATTTTCAGTTGGGTACTGGGCTTACTTACCAAGGGTTGTATGACAAAAATGCACCACTCCTTATTCCTAATGACCAATGCCTCCTGCTAAAAGAGAAGTAGGTAAAAATTGACACAGATAATCTAGCTTTTCCCACAGAAATTGTGAAAGTCTCATACTAATTTTTATAATCAGGCTTTTATGCTTTGCCTTCATCAGAAAGATCTTTTGGAATTATCTACTAAGAGCCGGCCAACAACTCTATTCCAACATAGGGGCAGCTCAGAGCCACTCACTCACTGCCTATGATTTCACATTCAATCACAAGTCTGGAAGAACCATAATACACGTGAAATGCCTTGATCTGCTGTCTCTTGAGATACTCTGTTGGGTTGCAAAACACTTCCTGAAAGGTTTGGTGGTAGCAACCTTTCCTGACCTTTGTATCCAGGCTAAATAAGTTTATAGATTGGCAAGAGTCTTCTGTCAGTAATGGTAGATATGGGTTTCTGTTTCTAACCCAGTCATTGACTGATTTTTTTTTTTCCTTGACTTTTGGGGTACCACAGTCTTGGTTTTCTCCTGTCTCACTATTCCATCTTAGGCCTTTTCTGCCCTCTCTCCATCTGGTTTTTAAACGCTGAAATATTTTAGTATTCAGTGCTCTTTTGTAAGTACAACTCATTCCTTAGGAAAGTTAATTCAATTCTGTGGCTTTAAATAGCATCTCTGTGTTAATTACTCCAAATATGTATTTACAGCCTCCAGATCATATCTGGAGACTTATATGTCTCCATCTGAATATGCAAGGGGCATCTCAAATGTATAGGTCCAAAACAGCACTACATTTCTCAACCCACGCCCCTTCTAGTCTTCTCCATCTTAGTGTCAAAATGGAATATACATTATAAGCCACATAGAAGTTGTCTCTGATTCTTTTCTCCCTCAACTCAAACATATAACCCAGCAGCAAATAGTACTATAATTCTTTCCCCAAAATATACCTGACTACATCTCCTTCCCACACTTTCCAATTCCACTACCTCAGTCCAACTTATCATCTCTTACCATCACCAATACAATGGCCTCTTAACTGGTCTCCCCTTTCTTTGCAAGACTGGCTTCTTCTCATCACTTAGGTCTCAGAAAACAGGTCAAGGCTCAAAGAGGATCCTATGGTTTAAATATGAACTGTCCCCCAAAGGTCCATATGTTAAACTCTTGATCCTCATACAGCAGTATTTAAAGATGAGGCCCAGGGAGAAGATTGAACCACGTGTCTGGATTAATCCACTGGCGAAGTCATAGCTAAGCAGGCTATTATGAGGTGGGGCTCCCTTGAAAAGGTAGGTCACTGTAGCCCCAAGCCCTTCTCTCTCTGACTCTTTCTAGTCCTCTTTGCTTTCTGGTTGTCATGAAATGAGCATCTTTCCTTACACCATACTCTTCAGCCATGATGTTTCTGCCTTGCCACAGCCCTAAAAGCAATGGATCCAGCCAACTATGAACTAAAATCTCTGAAACTGACAGCCAAAATAAATCTTTCCCCCTTTAAATTGTTTTGCTCAGGCATTTGGTCACTAAATGGCAACCTAACTCAAAAGACTTCCCAAGCTATCCCACCAACAGTGACCCTCTACTCTACCCCAACACATGCTCTATCAGTTCACCATGTTGTCTTCCTTCACATAACTTACAAAAATATGTTATTATCTATTTTCTTCCTATTGATTGTATTCTCCACTAGAATATAAGCTCCACTGGGGTAAGGAGTTCAACCTTTCTTCTCCACTCAATCACAAACACTTATCAAAGTACCCAGGTCAAAATAGGCTCTTGATAAATATTGCTGGAAAGAACAAAATGACACCTTTTGAAAAGAGGATTTGGGTACTTACCCAATACCAATTTAGACATTTCAGAACCACTAATATTTGCTATTGTTCACAAGCACTCCATTCAGATTAGACATTTCAGAACCACTAATATTTGCTATTGTTCACAAGCACTCCATTCAGATTCGTCTCCTATACATGCATCAAATGCAAGGAAAGCTTATCTAAAGGCAATACTTTGAGAATATTTGGAGGTTTCATTTGGACAGTTCTGCCAAACTACCATTTTGTTTGATTATCACAACTTGAACACTAAGATAACTATGTTTGGTGATACCATTTAGTTCAAGCACCAATCGTTATTTAAAACTGAAAGTGTTCTTTTTTATAAGATTTTATTACAAAAAATGTATCCAAGAAGAAATAATTCCATGGATTAAAATGATCAATATTTAATTTATACATATTTATTAATCTCATGTATTTATTCAATATTGCTGAAGCAAACATAAATACACTATAAATAGATTTGTAGGGAGGGAATGAAAAAATCATTATTTTGCAAACTGACACAAAGAGTTCTCAGTTAACAAATTATCTCTGTTTAGAATAAACTCCAGAGAGATGTCTAAGGGATGATGGATGAGTCCCCATGTACTGGAAAGAAACAAAAAAAAGATCAAAATGATCATTCTGCATAAAAACCATGCGGAAATATGCGAAGAAGAGAGAAAAGGTAAGTGAAGAGAAAATGTGGGAGAGAAGACTGAGAAGATGCCAAGAGGCTTATGCCTGGGCTGGTGGAAATAGAACAAGGAAAGTGAGTTTTTCAGTTTTAAGCTGGCGGCTGAAGAGTGCTACACATTTGCCATAAAGCCTCCCCCCATATGGCAAACACTATCTTTGAATTTCCAGGAAGTGTCTACCACATGCAGCTGCCTCACATGAATTTGGGGTGGGAAATCAAGGAGGAGGGTCTGTAAATCATCCTTGGGTCAGTGCCAAAAGAAGATAAAGGAACAGCTGCATGATACTGAGTGAAGAAGGGGAATTCAGCAGCGACTAGAAATCAGATCCTGAGGCTGCCAAGAGAATGGGCAGCCTGAGGAACTGCAGGGAGTTAGGAGTGAGCATTGAGTTTCTGGAAGGCATGGCTTGAGTTTCCAGACGAGTTCCTATACACTATGAGGTAATACAGTGTTTGATTTCACAAGTAATCCAGAAGCCACTAACAGTGTGAT
Source organism: Cavia porcellus (assembly GCF_034190915.1). Taxonomy (NCBI): domain Eukaryota; kingdom Metazoa; phylum Chordata; class Mammalia; order Rodentia; family Caviidae; genus Cavia; species Cavia porcellus. Next base: position 8,168,734 of record NW_026947512.1, on the reverse strand, counting down.
TCTGCTGATACATATGAATCACTCCTTACCACATAGTGAAAACAGCACATAGGGGTGACATGTGCAGTAGATGGGATGTTTGTAACTCCCACTCTCAAGTCCGTACATTGAAATCCTCTTTCCCAATGTGATGGTATTAAGAAGCATGGTTTGGGAGATTATGAGAATGGTGCTCTTGTGAATGGAATTAATGCCCCTATAAAAAGAAGTTCAGGATTTTCTTGCCCTTTTCCTGCCATCCAATAAGACATAAAAGTCTGCAACTATGTAGAAGTTCCTGTCCTGGCCAGAATCTGATCATATTGGCATTATGCTCTAGTACATCCAGCTATAAAAACTATGAGAAAAAAATTATGTTATTTGTGAACCACCTACTCTATGGTACTTTGATATAAAAATCTGAACTGACTAACATAATAGGTATTGTGCATTTCAATTTTAGTACTCTCTTGTCATCTTTCTATTTTATTTCCATTTTACTCTGTGGTTCCACTCTCCAATCCTAAACCATGCTAGTTACACTGATAGGTCACTGTTTTGTTTCTGTTTTATTTTTATAGTTGGTTAACCAGAGCCATAAAAATTAAATTTCTCAAATCAGTATAGTAGAAAGGCAGTGAAAACTGTTTTAAGTACTAGTAGAGAGAAAAACCAACAGTTTTTGATGAAAAGCACGTTCCATTCAACTAAATAATTTACTTATTGAATTCAACAAATATTTATGTGCCAGAGACTCTGCTAAGTTCTGGAACTTCAAATATGAATAAAACTCAATTGCTCCTTTTGGTGAGTTTACAGTTTATAATCCAGCAGGGATACATAAACACATATAATTACAGTGCAATGTAGTAAGTGCAAAACATAAAAGCAATTGTGGCTTTTATGAGATCATTGAAGTGAGGCACTTAGTGAAGGCTTCAGAAGGGGTCAGGGTTAAGGGTGGCTCTCTGAGCTGACAGCTGAGTAGGATTGTAAGAGATGTGAGGAGTTGAGCAGAGACTGGGGAGGGAAGCTGTGTTGGGGTCAGGGCAGGAGAGAATGTAGAGGTGCACCTTCTAGAAGGTACAGCATAGGCAAAGGCACAGAAAGAAAAAAAAACAGAAGATACATTGGACTGTTAGCAGTTCTGAGTTACTGAAGAAAAGGTTAAGGTATAAACGAGGTGGAGAAAAAGGTAAGGGTTAGATAATGGTGTGTAACATTAAAAAATACTGATCATCTTGTCTACGGTGTAGAAATGCTAAACGGTTTTAGGCAGAAAAGTAGCATGGAAAAATCAGTATCTAAGAAGAGAACAGCAAGAAAGGGAGTATAATTGTACCTACATTTAGGATAGATGCAATGAAGGAAATTTGTAAAAGAATTGTTGTTCTAGCTAGGTCTAAAACATGGGTAGAGGAAGTGGAGAGGCAGGAGCAGATCTAAGATGGTTTAGGAATTTAAACTATCTGGGGATACTACTGCTTTTAGAAGCCAAAATGAGAGAGAAAATGCTAGAACTGTTGGGAGAGATGTAGGGTAAAAGTAGAACATTAGAATTCAACTTTGCATAAAACTTAGCTTGAAAAACTAAGGGTATCTCTGATAACCGAGGGAAGATCTTAAAACAAGAAGGATGATAATCAAGGGAGATGCCAGAGAAAACATAAGATCACAAAAAAGTAGAAAAGGAATGGTCAGAAATATATGAATGATGACAGTATATGGTAGCCTCAAACTCTGAAACTCAAGAGGTTCAAGAATAAATTTTAAGAAAGTGCTCAATTGTGTCAAATGTAACATGGCATGCTATAATATAGAGCTTAAAGGAAAATATTTAAATTTATCCATCTAGATATCATTTTAAAAGTTGGGTACAATTCCCTCGAATATCCAGGGAGAAAATTCAAATAAAAAAAGGCCAGTACAGAAAGAAAAATTATTGATTAGTCTCATGTATAAACATAGATGCATAAAAATTAAATAAAACATTTGTAATTCATTGAAAATACAATATAATCCAGAATGGTTTAATTCCAGAAAGGAATATTTTATTTTTTTGAAATCTATAATTCACTATAATACCAATTAAAGAACAAAATTAAATGATTATCTCCATATATACAGTAAAAACACAATAAGAGCTAACATTCAATTCATTATTTTAAAATATCCTTCTTAGAAAAGTAGGAATATGGGGCTGGGGATTTAGCTCAGCGGCATGAGCACCCGTCTTGCAAGCCGGCAGTCGTGAGTTCGATCCTAGGTACCGATTTAAAAAAAAAAAAGAAAGAAAACTAGGAATACACCAGACCATCCTAAATGTTGAAACAACAGCAAGATTATATTTAATGATGAAATAATGGAAACATGATATTCAAAGTCAGGAAAAAGACATAGATATTGTACCTATTTGATACAGTACTGGAGGGGTCCTAACCAATATAGTAATATAAGAAAAAAATACAGGGATTGAAACAAAGAAACAAACTAATAATCATTATGGAAATAATATGATTACCTAAGATATTCAAGATAATCGTTTGACATTTTATCAATACTTATAAAAGAATTCTTCAGGGTTAATAGACACAAAGCAATATTTAAAAATCAATTGTGTTTCTCCTGTACAGCTGTAATGAACTAGAAAATATAATAACTATCTAAATTATAGTCACAACATAAGCCAGAGTCTACACAAGAACAAAAAAACTAACAAAAAATGTTTAACATTTAAAATTAAGACTCTACTGCTAAATGTAAAATAGAAGTATACCAAGGAAAACAATATTATAAAGAGATAATTCTCTCCAACTAATATATTAAACTTAACACCTTACAGCCAGAATCCTAATAAAATATTTTGTGGAATTTGACCTACTGGTTTTAAAATGCTCACGGAAGAGTTGAGGATCCAAAATAGGCCATAAGATTGGGGAAGAATTATGAAAGTGTGGCATCAGAAAATAGATGATCCAAATATAGATAAATAATCCAATGCAACAGAACAGAGAGCAGTACATAGGAGAATTTGTTATGTGGAAGAACTTATTATGTGGTATATGGGGGAAAGATGAACTATTCAAATAAACAGTGCTAGATCAATTAGTTATTTGTATAGGAAAAAATAGATCCTAATTTCCCAGTACACCCACAAATATCAGGTGGCTCAAACACTTCAATATGAAAAAGCCTACTAATAAAATTTTCAAAAGGTAATAGAGGATATTATACTCATGACTGTGGGGTAGGGAAAGCATTTTTAAGGGATGAAAAAAGAAAGCATACGCGGGGATGTGGCTCAGTGGTAGAGTTCTTGCCTTGCATGCACAAGGTCTTTGGTTTCATCCTCAGCACTACACACACACACACACACACACACACACACACACACACAAGCATAAGAAGATAATAAATTAAAATTTCTATGTGAGAAAAGAGCATAAACAATGTTGAAAGATAAGGGCAGGGTAGGAAAAATATTTGAATTTAAAAACTGACAGAAGACTAGGGTATAGTCTATATACAGGGAACCTTTTATAAATCAATAAGACCTTTTATAAATCAATAAGAAAAAGATACAATAGAAAACAAATCATCAAAGAATGTAAATAGGCAATTCAGGAGAAGTAAAACCTGAATTGCCAGTAACTCATGAAAAAATGCTTACCTTTTCTTTTGAAAAGGAAAATGCGAAATTTAAAATTGGATCACTTTTCATATATGAAAATGACAGAATATCTGATAATGCTATGGCAAGAACAGGAAGAAACTCATCTTCTATTAACAAGAAAATACATTGGTATAATCACTAGGGAAAGTAACTTGCTAATATTTTATAGCATTGAATACGTGGAAGCCCTATGTATAGTCATTCAACTTCTGGTCATATATTCAGAAAAAATTTCTGTACTTTTACAAGGAGAAGTGCCTTAAAGATGATCATTCCATTATTATTTGCAAAGATTGGAAACAATCATCAATATTACCATGTGTAAATTAATGTTGGGCTATAGTTACGATACAAAACTACACAGTAGTTAAAATGAATAGACTAGGTCCAAAAGTATCAACATAGATAAATCTTGAGAACATAATATTGAATGCAAATGTAAACATATGTATGTGATTTTAGAAAGACACAAAACAAAAATTTAATTGAAAAACCCATCTCAAGATTTTCATTTATGCATATATATACACATACTTGTGGGAAAGATACACAGAGGGATAACATCTTGATAGTCAGAAGGACAAAAGATTAGATGGAGGACAAAGTGGGCTTCAGGCCTGGTGTGTTGGCACCCACTTGTAATCCCAGCTACCTGGGAGGCCAAGGCAGGAGGACCACAAGTTTGAGGCTAGCCCAAGCAATTTAGACCCTGTCTCAAAAAATAAAAAAGGCTGGGGACCTAGTTCAGTGGCTCTGATATTTTAATTTTATTTTGGGGGTGATTCATTACAACCACAAAACTAAGGAAGTAATCATTTTCTTTGTGTAAGTTGAAAGGATTTAGTGTCTCCTTAGTTACTAGAACACAGAAATTAATTTGCTAGAGAGTATCCCCTTCATACACTGTGTTATGAGTGGCTGGCACTGAATGTCCCAAGCAGAGCTGGATTGCTCAATACATACAGTGTTTAGGGGACTGCAAAGTAGGAACACACAAAAATGCATGCAAAACTTTTAAGAGTTTGATATTTGTCATTTCTGATGCAAATTATATAGTGGTTATCTCTGGGGGGGGGGAATCAGAATCAGTTTGTTGCTTTTCTTAATACTCTGTAATTTTTTTAAAAATCCCATGGGGTGTGTCACTTTATTATTATTAGTTAAAGGTTTTAATTAGGCCCTGATGTCAGAGGCTATTGTGGCTCCATCTGAATGCTTTTACACTTTTTGCATTCCTGTACTTGAACGTTGAGGTGAGGTCATCATTTTGAAGGAAATTTTGCCAAGAAGTGAGTGGTAGAAATCTTTGGTTCTGGCCTGTTCCACCGCTTTACCAAACAATATTGTCACTGGTTATATAAGCAGTGGGCTTCTCTTAGAGGACATAACCCAGGTGGAAAAGGGCTCTCACAAAACAAAAACAGATTCAAGCCTTTTTTTTTTGGTACCAGTGTCAGCCTGCCTAAGATGATTCAATTTCTAATTTCTAATTATTATCAAATGTTGTTGTGAAGACAGTTAGTGCTTCCTAAATCCTCCATATTGACTCCAGTAGTCCACTTAGGACACTTCTTTTCTACCTGATGTGTTTCAAACTTGATTTATCCCATAGCTTTGATTTTTATCCAGCTTCTTTCTACCGAGACTACAGCAGAATGACTGGCAGCCACTCAAGCACTTGAGCCTTGCTGTCTTACAGTGTAAAACAAGAAGACAGAGAAAACAGAGAAATAGTTCCTTTAAAATACAGACCCTTTCTAGGGAGTAGGAAATACGTCTTCAATTATTGCATTAGATTCTGCTGAAGAGTCAGGATGCAGGATGCTATCTTGATGAGGGACAGACAAGGTTGAAAAAGGGAGCATACTGAGCAATGAGCAACAGCTGAGAGCTACAAAGATAGGGCTGTGCTCATGTATAAATAGAAATGTTGCTGCTACCCTGATGAATCAGACCAGATGTTTCTCTGATGTCTCTGTTTGGTCCTTTGGTTAAAAAAAAAAAAGTATAATTTTGCTAAAATTATTATGTGGGGCCAGGAATGTGGTACAAGTGCTTTAAACTTAATTAATATATAAAAAATAAAATTATTGAGAAAACCTTTATCAACAAGAAAAATATCCATTTAGAGAAGCACAGAAAAGAGTGAGAAGGAATTAATCTTTTGATGGGGCTCATGAATTGAGATTCAGATCTGAGTTCTAATTTTTCCTCTGTCACTAGCTATGTGACCTTGGGCAAGTCACATCATATTCCTGGGACTAGGTTTTATTATTTATTGATTTATTCATTCATTTATTTGTTTCTGTTGAGACAAGGTCACTATGTTGCCCACTCTGGCCTCAAAATTTATAGGCTTAAGCAGCCTCCTATCTCAGCTTTGAATAACTGGGACTACCAGTGCTGGTCATCACGTTTGGCAAGGTATGTTTATTTTCAAAATGAAAAAGTGCAAGATAGAAAATGAGCATTGCATAACCAGATTCATTAAATTGATTTTTAGTGTCTTTTTCAGCTCCACACGTCTATGAAGAAAACCAGGTTTACATTTGCCTTTTAGTCTAAGATATTGTTTCTTGGCTTCTGGGTTCATTGAAAGGTTGATATATGAAAGGCATTGTGAGTGATAAACACAAATAATACAAGGTCTCTGCCCTCAAGATGCTCATAACCCAATAGCCGATATTAAGAATTATAGAGACTATATCTCAATGTGGCTGATTCTAGAAGAGAGACAGGAATAAAGAGTATAGGAAATAATATACTGAGATAATTGCCAGCTTGCAGGATAGGGAATGAGTTGATAGAGGACTTTGGCGTTTGATGGGGTTGGTCTCTGGTAGTCAGAAATGGAGTAAAGGACCTACTAGGTAGAGGAAAAGCTTAGGCAGTGACCAGGGGGTAAATACATGTTACCCCGTATTTGGAGTGTGCCATTTAAGTTTGCTGAAAACAGGCAAGGAGTAAGGTGGCAATAGTGGTTTGGGACCATATTTAGGAGGCAATTTTAAGTTTGGGGCAGAATGCATTTTATGTAATAGGCAACAGGAAGCTGTTTTTGAGATGTGACCTGATTTGAACTGTGCTTTAGGATAATTTGACTGCAGCAGAGAGTAGTATAAGCTGGAAGGATAAAGTCCTCAGGGAAAAGAGATCAGCTAAAAATCTAATGCTAATAAAAGCAAACCAGGTCCGAGACAGGATGGTATCAGTGGGAATGGAAAGCAGGGTTAAATGTACGCAGCCTAGAGTGGAGGTAAGGACTCATAGGTAAGACCCTGTTTAAGCAAGTCTGAAATAGAACCTACTAGTTCCAGTAACACAAAAAGGGAATTCAAGAAAGGTGTTTCGGTAAGAGGGAAGAGGAGGGGCTGGGGGTTTAGCTCAGCGGCATAAGTGCCTGCCTTGGAAGCAGGCAGTCGTGAGTTCGATCCCAGGTACCGATAAAAAGACAAAAAAAAAAAAAAAAGGAACATGAACAGGTTATTCTTCATGCATTGAGTGTGAGGTACAGGAAGCATATCTTGATAGACTTATTCAACAGTTACAAATTCCTGAATGGACCTCAGTACTGTGGATGGGGCTGGAGATGGGTATCTCAAAGTCAACATTATCCAAGTGAGAGGTGTAATCATAGAAGTGCATAGATCACCAGGTAATTAGAGAGTGAGCTAGAAAGAAGACAGAACAGAATTTTGGGCAATGTCTAATTTCCTCTTGCTATGAACCATATTACAGAAAATAATTGGGAGACTAATACATCACTGTGTCAAAGGGCAGAGGGAATACAGAAAGGAAAGAATGTGTATTACTAATTTGGAGATAGGCTGCGGAGAGGTGGTGTTTATGTAGTTTAAAGGGACTATGTGGTCTAGAAGAAACTAGTTCACAGCGTTTATGAAGAGGGAACCTCTTATATGTTTGTCTCCTGACAAATGAATAGAGAAACTTGGACATGTATCTGGCTCTCAGTTAGTTGTGGGTCACAGTTCCAAGTATTCAGACCTCCTTTATATTAGTAATGTGTGCTCTTACAAACAATAACCTGTCTCTTTTTGAAACCTCAGACTGCTACCTGCTTTGGTTTTTTTAGCACTATGGAACTCATCTACTTTGTAGTTTTCCAGTTTTTGATTTCTTGAATGTTGGATATGATTTTTGTCTTTTTCAGACAGGGTCTTGCTGTGCAATTCAGGCTGGCCTTGAGCTCACTTTGTAGCCTAGGCTGGTCTCAAACTCGCAACAATCCTCCTGTCTCAGCCTCCTGTCTCAGCGCTGGATATGATTCTTGAGGTTATGCATTTCAATGTCAATAAATATGTAGATCAACCCTGAGAAATTAGAGTTCAAAGCTCTAGAGACGGGAGAAACAAGGGAGAGGGCTAAAATAGGAGTCAGCTCCTTTGTACTTCATACACAAAAGACTTTGCCAACTGTGGGGTTGATTTCCTTAGAGATACCTCTGGTATAAATCAGGTAGGATTAGCTGCCGTCTAGCAATGCAAGTTGGCTTACAACTTCAATGTTTTGTTATTCTTCAATATTTTTTCTTAATGACAGTACTTGCAAAAAACAAAATGCTTACTTTTCATTTCACAAATGTCAAAACAACTCTACCTACTAAAGAAAAATGGTCTGCTAGAGTCCAGATTCATTGGTAAATTAAAAGATTAGAAGACTAGAGGTTTTTTTCTTTTGTACCAGGGTTGGAACTCACAACCTTGCACTGGGCAGGCAGAAGCTTACACCACTGAGCTAAATCTCCAGCAAAGACTAGAGTTTTAATCTCAGTTTGCTAACTAGCTGTGTTTAGGTAGTTTGGTTAGTAGAATGTTTCAGTTTCTTTCACTGGCTAGATGGTATTTTAAAAGTATTGGTTGTGCTTATCAGAATTATTGTTCAGGTGGTGAAAATACTTGCTTTTTAAATTATGAACAATATATAAATTACAGACATAATATCACTTTGGTAATTAGATAATGACATGCAGCTAGTCTGGGCTCAGGATTGGGAGGTGAAATAGGGGCTAGTATTTAGTATTTAGTGGTCAGGATGAAGAAAACAGAATTACTAAGACAACAGGATTACTGGGGGTTGGAGGAAGTTTTTTCTTCAGCCCTAGAAATACAGTAATGCCACTGAGAAAACAAGTTTTGAGGACAAAAATCTGTATTTCATGTACTACTGCTAATGCTGTTTTTGAGATAACTGCTTTAGTAAATCCCTTATATAATGACTAATAAAGAGAAACTCAAATTTGTAAATTTGATGCATATTATTCACTTACTCTCTGATTTATATCATCAAGACATCAACAATAGTTTATTATAAATAAAAATGCTCTATCTCTGCTCAGTGCTGAGTCTTGCAGTTTCCTGGCTTCAATGTTAAATCCATGAAAGCATGTATGACAGTTTAGACTTGGAAGACTATGTAGTAAGCAAGCAAGACTGTAAATATTAGAAAAGATCTCTCCAACATATCACCAAGCAACAGATCAACAAAGTTAATCGCAAAGGATTCTTCAAGGAAAAGCTGAAGTAATCAGTTACAGTAAAAATGTATCTATCTGTACTGGTGGCTGATTTGCAGGGCAACCTGCCCATGCCTGCTTCTTCACCTGTTAAACAAGATGCAAGGTGAGATTATCACTTAGGACACTTCTTGTTTGGAATGCTATTACTCAAAGTAAGAGGGGAGAAAATTACAAAATGCATCCTTTTAGCACTTGACAAGCTGAAACACACCAATATACCATAAAACCAGAAAACGAAACTGTTACCATGCATACCACTCTGATTGTGCAAAGTAAGGAGGAATGGGAGACAGGGAAACACTAAACAAGGCTCTCCAAAAGATATATTAAACAAGCAATTAATGGAAAAACCCTGCTCCATTTTAGGTAGCCACGCAAAACACAGCTTCAGTTGTTAGTGTTGTTTTGAAATTATTATTATTTTGTGCCTATTATTTCTTAAATCTGAACTGATGAATTCTTCCTTAGGTGTACATAAACGTCAAGGTCTAGGAGATACTTTACAAATAAACCAAAAATAAAATACAAGTTATATCACTAGAGAGAGAGAAAAAAGCCAACATATTGTACAAGGATCAAAGGAGATAAAAGAAGCACGTCTGCTTAATACTATTGGGCTTCTGAGCATTTCATGTTGGGTAGGCCCGTCCATCCATCCACACCACACTTCTTAAGCACGCTATTCTAAGCCGATGATAGCTTCAGCTCCGACCCGAGCAGAGCGCGGATCCTGTACAGATTCCACAATCCCAGCCAGACCCGCTGCCAACTCTTTTCTGCGAAGGACGGCCTTTTCCCTAGGGTGTCTGTATAAAAGGAAGCCGTCTCTTCATCCAATAAGAAGTAAGTGTTCCAGAAATAAATAAATAAATAGGAAACGGGTGAGAAGAAAAGGAAGTTTTAAATTTCCCGCACGCTCTTTCCTCCCCGCCTCCCCAAGCCCTCTCTAAAGTGAGCCGCAGCTCTGGAGACCCAAACCACACTGCTCGGCTGTCCGCAAGACAGTTTTAGTAAAGCGGGCGGGGCCTAGTCTAACGAATAACTCGGTGCTCTATTTTTCTGCCTGCGGCAGCCGTTCCTCCTCCACTTGGTTACTGAATTGCACACGCGGCCAGGCTCTCGGCCCTCGATTGCTCCGGTCTATCTCCCTGGGATGCCGCCTGCCGCCGCCACCGCCACCGCCGCGGCTGCCGGGCTTGTGGGATCCTCTGCCGTTCGGGAGCCGGAGTCGCGGCCGGAGCCCTGGCCTGAGAGTTAGAGGGGGGCGGGCCGGTTCTTTCCAGAGCGGGCTGCTGAGGACGGGCGGGCTAAAGCCAGGGGCCACCGCCCCCTCAGGCTGAGGGAGCCGGCATTCGGAGTCCCTGAGGCGGCGGCGGGAGCCGGTCAGAGGGGGCGGCCCCTGGCGGCGACGCCCCCAAGCCCAGCCCTGCGGGGCCCCACGCCCTCTCTATTGCAAGCCGGGTCTGACTGCGGGCGACGCCGGCGAGCGCTCAGGAGGGCGGATCCGAGGGGGCGGGAGGGCGAGCGTGCCCTCCCGGGAGGGACCGCACCTGAGCCCGGACCCAGCCCTGGTCAGGGTCCCTCCCTCCGGCCGCAGGTGGGCTGCAGCGCCCGGCTCTCGGCGGTGGGCGGCGGGGACGGAGGTGTGCGGCATCCGCGTCCCCGCTGCTGCACCCTCCTCCCGTTCCCGCAGACCGGGCGACAGCCCGGCAGCCTCGTCCCTCTCTGGCACCATGGAGCTCTCTCCTTCGTCCGGCGGAGCCGCGGAGGCGCTGTCCTGGCCGGAGATGTTCCCGGGGTTGGAGTCCGACTCGCCGCTGCCCCCGGAGGATCTGGAAGCTGTTGTCCCAGTCAGTGGAGCCGTGGCCGGTGGCATGTTGGATCGGATCCTTCTTGAGTCTGTGTGCCAGCAACAGAGCTGGGTCCGAGTGTACGGTAAGGACCACAGGCCGTCTTACGGGCTGGTGCTTTTCGTCTGTGCTTGAATTGACACACATTCAGTAGTTGCGTTTCCCACTCTTGAGTCTCCGTTCATCCTGGGTCAGCTTCCCACATTCCTTTTTGTTTTGGGAATGCCTTTCTGACAAGTTTGTCCAGATTAGCACCTGGGTGGAAATGTGAGCCAGTGTAGTCTTTGGACCTAACACTTCAGGCACCCACAGTGAGTTTATGAAGTTGTTCTATCCAGACATTATTTCCAGGTGATTACTCTAGGGAAGCTGCCAACCGATCTTCAAGAATGTATAATGGAACAAGCTATGAAAATCAAGTGAATGGAGTTTTATTTCTTTCTCTTATTGAGTGAAGCAAGATTGGAAATGAAGATGTATGAAAAAGCCCAGCAGCGGATAAGCTAATTAGTGAGAAAAACAAAAAGCAAAATACACAGAACCCAAATTTTTCATTTGGTGGAAACAGATTGATCTATAACTGCTTTTTGAGTTTCACTCACCAAAAGTAACCACTTATTCCAATATATGTGGATTGTTTTAGATTACGTGTTGTTTCTGGGTTTTTTTGTAAACTGACTGGGTTGCCACTCTGCAGGTTAAAAGTGATGAGTACACTAAAACTTTCCCTCCCTGCATTCTAGTAACCGCCTTTTTAATTAAAACTGAATGACGAGATTCTATTAGGGTGAGACTTGTGGCAGCATTAAAACCATACTGGTTTTGAAAACTCAAAGCCCAAGGATTTGTAGACCGATATTCAGGGTTTAACTGTGGTTTTCCAAAATATTGAGATGGCAAGATGTTTATCATTTAGCTCACATAACCACAAAAGACATTAGTAATGTGGCTGAATGTAAGATGGCAAATTTGAAGCACCTACACTGTGTACAGCAGTCACATGCATGTACCTCAGTGGTGGTCAAGAACTTATTGTTTTGGTTTCATCCTTCTCAACAGGATTTATGTTTGCCATCCAAGAGTGACCATGGCCTAAAAATTGTTTTTCTGAATAGTTCAATTGGTTTCATACCCATCACTGTCCCATCACTATCAGAAAGATCTCTGAACTGGGAGTCCAGACTTCGGAGTTTTTGCCCCAGTTCTGCCACTAAGTAGCTAAGTGTTTTGAGACGAATTAGACACTTTTTTGGATCCTAATGTTTTGTAAAATGAGTGGATTGGATTAAATGATCACTAAATGGTCCTTTCAATCATAAAAATCCAGCAAATCTTCTTAAAACCATTTCTTATGAATTTATATATGGACCGTTTCATGTTTTGCTGAGTGTTTGTGTTTTTCAGCATTATTTTGTTGAGCTGGAAAAATTAAAGAAGTAGGAAATGATGCAAGGTTATCTAGTTCATCTTCAGTAGATAAGATTAAAAACTTGGGAGTCTGATTTTCCATATGCCTACTAATCCTATTTAGTTGATTGAATATAATAAAGGTTGATGAAAATCTGAAATGACTTTGTGTTAGCATATACCTTGTTTACATTTTCCTATTTAATTTTTTATTCTTATAGTCTATTTTTAAGAATAAATAATAATTCAGTATTTCAGTGTCTAAAATTTTGGGCTTTCCAGAGCTCATGTTAACTGTTATAACTCATGTAACACATATAAATATGTTACTGTTTTTGTAGTCTGTTGCATGGTATGATTTGTTATATGTATAACATATCTACACACACACACACACACACACACACACATATTTAATGTGTTTTGAGGAATCCAGAACACACACACACACACACACACACACACACACACACACACATTTAATGTGTTTTGAGGAATCCAGAAATTGAGAACCTTATCTGTAGCATTCATGTAGGGGTTGAGAGCTTGCATTTTCATTCTGGTTTTGTTGCAACTTGGTTGTTTAATTTTGGGTGAGTACAGTAGTTTTAATTTCCTGGTTCTAAGTTTCTACATAAAATGTGGAAAATGGAGTAATTACTATCCATATAGACATATTCATACTCAAACATATTTGGTACATTTCTTTGCCAAGATACAGAATTTCCACCGCATCATCACTTTTTGTCTTCTGTATCAATTACCCAGAACTTGTTTTTATTTACTGTTTATTACTGTAATTTCCTTCCTTTAAGGAAGCTTATACTGGAGGCTACTTTGTCTTTAAATTTGGTATAAATATTTCAAAACAATCTGAATGACTCTTGGGTATATTCTTAGCTAATTTTTAATGCGTATGATTTTTTGAAAGACTTTGAAGTAAAAATATTAGAAAGTGGAAAATTGATTTGAGAATACTAGTTTGTCTGTGTCTTTTTTCCTTTTTTTTTTTTTTTTTGAGTATTTTGTGTATTCATGACCCTGAATCATGAATTGTGTTGCAAAAAAATTGTGTTGAATCATCTATATTCTTTTTTTTTTTTTTTCCTTTTTTGAATTATCTGTATTCTTCCACACAATTTAAGGTCTTGGATGTGTGTACTCTAACATGTTTTAAAGGAATTCAGAAATTAGGAAGCTAGAGAATGCAACTGAGGATTTAGATACCTGGGTTTTCATTCTGGTTTTGCCACAGATTGTGTGACTAGGCAAGCAGTTTTAATTTTATCTAACTGGCTCTAGTTTTCTGTGTGAAATGGGGAATCTGGAGTAATTGATGTGAACCCTTTGAGCTTTAAAATTGACTGATTTTGTAGCCTGAACCATTATTTACCCACAACTTGGCCTAAAATTCCATCCTGAGTTTTGAAGTCAGTCATTAATTAGTTCCTTATTTTAACGCATTTAAATTAAGATTTAATCAGAGGATATGGGGGAACCACTTATCAGAAGGTCAGTGAACTGAGTTTTGAAAGAAGGAATGTCAGTTAAGATGTAATATTTGCTTGGAATATTGTGACAAGATGAAGGTGGGAATGTTGCTTAGGTCTAGTTCATACAACTAGATTTTATCTCAAATAGTTCTCTAGGTTTTAAAAAGGGTGTAATAAGTCACTGTTATTAATTAAGGGCTGCTGGCTCCAGCTCACATCCTCTGCAATATGCATCTCTTTGGAATCATTATGCAAACAAACAACAAAAGTATCCCCTCTTCTGGGAATCTGTTAACAAAAACTTTTAGCAACAGTATTTTCTTAATTTACCTCATAAAACTTAAAGATGGCACTGTTTTTACTTTGGTGTAAACAGGTTTGACTCTTTGATAATATATCTTTATCTAGCTACAGCTCTCTATCTGTCTCTAGCTCTATCCCTATCATTGGTCTCTATCTCTTTATCAGTATCTCCAGGGGTTTGTGTATTGCCATGAGGTGGAAAACTTCTTTAAATGTGTTCACAGCTTTATAATAGGTGAATCTATATTTAAAACACAAATATATATCTTTGAGACATAGCTAAGAGAAATTTATGCTATTTATTTATGAGCATTTATTTGTGCTAGCCTGACTTTCATTTTGTTTTAGTTGTAAAATATGTCAGGTTTTACTCTAATATTATAATAAGTTGTTCCCATTAAACTAAAAAAATTTTCGTGTAAGAGAATCTGTCTTGCTTATCATTATATTCCTATCTATCTTTTTCACTGTTCCTTGTGTAACAGATTGATACCTTGCTCATAGTTAAGTCCTTGTCTGTTGAATGTGGATCAGTCTGCTCTTTGACCATCTAAACTCAACCTGACTGATATTAGGAGTGGTGGAGTAGTTTAAACAAAGGCATGCCACAAACAGCTAAATATGGATGCAAAATCCAAGACCATCAAATGCAGAACATTTTTCAGATATTTATAGCCTCAAAGCAAAGTCAATTGGCTAAAAAAAAGCCTAGCAAAAGGAAACGGGAGTGGCAAAGCCAGTCTTACTGTCTGTGCTTTCTGGTAAACAATGAGAACATTAAAATTAACTACTTTACCATGAATGGATGATGAGTGTAGGACACTCTTAGGGAGAAATTTAAGATACTTGTTTCCAGGATTCCCTGCATTGCAGCTCTATACCCATTAGTATAATAGGTCTGCAAATGTGTGTGCGGATAAGCTTTTGGAGAGTTGGAAGTATAGTCAACAAATGATCAAAAAGAAAGCTGGTACTACTTAATAGTGTCATTAGGTCTTATTTATAATAGTCTGTTAATAAAATGAATGCAATAATCATCATTAAACTAGTATCTCATGTGTTTATTGATGACAAAGAGACCTGATGAAAATTTCTGAAGGGTTGATGGTATTTCCGCAGACACAAGAAAAAGGAAATTAATCACACGCCATCAAGTATCACCTGTGTCCAGAAATAGAACAATTGGAATTTGTTAACAATTTCTCATGAACTGGATATAAGCTGATGAGATGGGACTCTTAGTTGGTTGTAGTATATGATATTGCTTATGCTTCAGGAATTAAGACAAAAGATGAGGTGTATTTTATTGCATTTCTAGAGAATATATTTTTGTATTTATTTAAAATATTTCAATCAGTAATGAAGCCAGAAAGTATTTTGGTCCAGTAATGAATTAGAAGTGACTAAGTCACTGGCCTTATACAGAATGTTCTTAATATAATTAACTTAAAATATTCTTAGCAAATCACTGTTTCTTCTATCTTTTAAGTATGTATTCTGTTTTGTAATAATATGTAAGTTGGTAAAATTGTTCAACCAAGACCAAAAGTTTTGTGTGTTTTAGCTAATTGATTGCTAGAACAAAACCTGAAAATACATATCAAATATACCACAAACATATTTGTGAGTGTTTTAATTTCCTTAATATTGTTAATTGAACTTTTGCAAATGAGAAATAATATTTTAGAACTTACCAAAATCTGAAGCTTGAGCTCACTGCTTAGGATGTGCTATATGTAGACTTTCATTGTTGACGCATTAGTTGCCCCTATCTCCAAATACATTTTAGATTCATTGAAATCAGAGAGAACTTCTAAGAATGTCTAGGCGAATATTGTTTCCTTCCTTTGAGACAAAATTTGTAGGTCTCATATTGTGTGGCATATTAGTGTTTATAGATGGGAAAAGTTTTCTTTTAATGCTATCATATTCCACTCTCTATGAAATTGATTTGATTGCTGTTTGATTTTCAAAGAATGAAAATATTTTTCATTGACTCAAATTGTAAATCTATAATCTCTTTACCAAAACCATTTGGACTAGAATGCATCTCTGGCTTCACTAAGAGTGCTAAAAATGTCTTGATTTTATTAAGTGAGTATGGTATATATAGAGTCACATAAACCCCCGGTGTCTGGGACAACAACCAGTAATTAGTCACATTAATATTTCTGCAGTTAAGTGGCCTAAAGACAACAAATAGCTTTATGCAGTGCATATTAGATATTTCTGCCATAAAAGTTTAAAAAAAAGCTTTGGTCTGATTTAGAAATTATGGATTTGGAATTAAGGATCTGAATAGATTTTTCTGACATAACCTAAAAAGCTGTGGAATACCTCTGTATGAGAATTGTCTATTTATAAGGATTACTTGATTATCTTTAGATAATAAAATTGAATGAATGCATGGATTTTAAAAAGCGTTCGCTTGTGCCCTATTGATCTATTGCCTATGTTGAGGGAACACATTTCTGTGATTTGCTAAGGAGAAGAAAATGATATGATAAAGTAGACTAAGATTGCTAAGGAAATAGGGGCAAAACAGTGGTTTCTGTTGCTTTGTTTCATTAGAAAGAAAAATGAGATAAATTGAAGCAGAGAGTTTATGCGATTGTTTTTTGCAGTCGCCCTCTTCAGTAGCATGAAGTGCTTTGATGTCTTTCAAGTAGGTGAACCACAAAAAAATTCAACTAATGACTGAGTTAATCCAGAAAAAATTTAGGTGTTGCTTTCTTGTCCTTCCCTTATTGGAAAGACATTTAAATAACTAGAGAGGTGTTTGGTCTTGTTAACCAGGAGGAGGAGTTTGAAGTGTCCTGAAGAATGAAATTGCTTCACTGTGTCTTGGCAGAGGGTTAATTACTCTCTGATGTATGTGAAAACACCTTTTTTCCCCCCAAAAGCTATCAAGTGATTCTCAAGGCCAGTAGGTAGAGAACTCTACAAATTTAATATAGCTTATTTTCTAGTCACAAGGCAGGTGACTTACCAAGTATTAATTATGTTAATTAATTGTGTTCTTTTCTTTGTTGCTAAGGGTCCAATTTAGGGCCTGAATGGATTTTTATTCCTTCATAAATTGTCTTCAGTCTTGCTCAAGTTCTGCTTACACTGTGTCACTTCCTGTGCACTTTCTAAATACATCGTTTCCCTCTAACTCTTGAGTTTGGAAATATGTGCAGATATTGACAGGGAGAATGAAAATTTAGAGAATATATTTTACATAAGGCAAGAAAATGCAAATATCAGAATAATGTGAAAAATTAAAAGGAAACTTTAAAGTCAGTAGTCTTGAATACTTTTCAGAATAATACTTTAGATTTCTTCATTAAAGAAACTGACTCAGGAAAGTTTTCTTATTCCCAAAATTGGAGACAAAGTCCACATTTTGTCAGGATTGGAACTCTTAACCTCAGATTCCTTAGCCTCCTGATTTAGCTTCTAGAGCTTACTGCTTTCCCTTTGGGAGATGGCCTTTCAAAGCTGAAGGTCAGAAAAACTAGACAGTGAGAAATACCAGATTGTTAGTTTCACAGTCTTGAAGGGAAATACTGGAAGTGCCATTACCTAGGTAACAGAAAACAAAAATGAACAAAACATCCACAAAGTAGGAGGATAAGAATAATCTCATAGTGATCTGTAAGAGTAGACTGTAAGACAGATGAGATATTTTTCATTTCTGTTTTCCTAAGTTCTTTAACCATAATTTCTTTATGCATCAGTTGGAAGTGATGTTTTAAGGAAATATGGTTCATGGATGATGCTTAGAATTCTGGCTAATACCTAAGAACATTTTACCTTCCCCTTTAATTTCTAACCTTTTTGATTTATATCATGAAATATTAATATATTTTTTAATATAATCTGTTTTAAGGTAAATAATTTGAAACAGGAAAATCCAAGGAAATGTAAAATTGCTTATAATTCTGCCTCTGAGATTTCTTTTCTGCATATATTATAATATTTGATATGCTGCTTATATTTTATATCCTGTTTTTTTCTTTCAACAATGTATTTTATCATGCTGTTGAAACACATTAAAATTTTTTCAAATATGTATATTTTGGTTTTGTTTATTTTGTAGTTTTTTTTGAGGCTAGGTCTTGCTCGGTGGTGCAGGCTAGCCTTGAACTTGCTGTGTAGGCTAGGCTGGTCTTGAACTATGATCTTCCTGTCTCAGCCTCTCAAGTCCTGGGATTGCAGGTATGTGCCACTATAATTTAAATTTTTCTTTTTCTTTTTTTTTTGTCTTTTTGAGACAGGGTCTCGCTGTGTAGTTCAGGCTGGCCTTGAGCTCATTTTGTAGCCCAGGCTGGTCTTGAACTTGCAACAATCTTCCTACCTCAGCCTCCCAAGTGCTGGGATTACAGGAGTGTACCACCACACTGTCATAATTTAATTTTTAAAATAGGAAATACATTCTGTTGTCAAAAATTTAAGTGAGTAAAAATATACTCCAGGAGTTTCCCAGCTCTCCCTCTATACCTTCCCCTTGCTTTCTGGTAGGTAGTCATTGTCTGTTCCACGTAATTAATGAATACTTAAAATTTTTATATATCCTTCCATACCTATTCAATCCACAAAGAAACAAATGAATGGATAGATGTATAAAAACTTGCCATAAGTAATATCCAAGAAATTAAGTTTAAAAAAATGCAGGGTTATATTTTTGCAAGGTTAAAGAAATGACTAGAACCAGTTGGCTAAGGGTTCTTGAATTTTGGGACCCGTTTTTAATTGCTTTATATCTAGATTTATATTATAGATTTTTACTGTTTATTTATATTTCTTTGTTTTATCCATATGATAACCCATTATAAGCATTGATCTGTATCTTGAGTTATTTACCGTCACCCCCCACTTATTAATATGTTTGAATATATATTCCTGTTGGTTTGTGAAGAGGTTCCTCATTCTTTTTATGGCTGCGTAATGTCTGGATGAATCATAACTCATTTAATCAGTACTGTTTTGCTGTTACCAGTGATGCTGTAGTGAATAATCTTAAATATAAGCCATTTTGCTTGTGTGCAAGACTATCTTTAAAAAAATTCATAAAATTAGAATTGCTAGGTGAGGTATCTAATTTTGAAAGATATTGCCAAATTGCTTTCTTTAGGGGTTGTACCTGTTTGTATTTTGTCAGCAATATATGTGTATATCCATCTTCCTATACAGGGAGTTGTCCAAAAAAAGCAGTATACACAGCAATATATCCATCTTCCTACACAGAGAGTTGTCCAAAAAAAAAAAAAAAAAAGTCTGAAAGGTGAAAAAATCCCAGTTTCATTTCTATTTTTCAGGTCTCTTACATTGTGATTGAACATCTTTTCATATATAAAAACCATTACTTATGTTCTTTTCTGTGAACTGTACATATTCTCTGCTCATTTTTATTGGATTGTTGGGTCTTTTTCTGTATGAGGAACCCAGTATGTTAAACAAAGAGCCCTTTATCTACAATGAGGTACTGGTATTTCCATTTGTCTTTGATTTTTCCTATAATGTTTTCTTCTCTCCCATGAAGCAGTTATTCTTATGTAGTTGAATGTATTTTATTTGAATGGTTTTTTCTTTTATCAAAGTTTTTTGTTTTATATTATATTTAAAATGGTCTTTCCTACTTCAAGTTTATAAAATAATTTTCTTATGATTTACCTAGTATTTTTTGGTTTCTTTTTTTATATTTAAATCTTTGATCCCTTTGGAATGCATCCTGGTATAAGATGCATGAATCTAGTTTCGTTTTTTAAAAGATAGTGTTTCGCTTGTGCTAACTCCATTTATTGAATAATTCCTTTTTCTCCACTGGTTTAAGATTATTTCTTCTATCCTGTACTACATTGTCATTTATCTTTTAGTTTATTGCAAGATTTTCTGTTCTGTTCTTTTATCTGTTTACATTCATGTGCCAGTAACACATCTATTACTGGCATTTTATAATATGAAAATAAAAATTTTTAATGACTAATTTAATAAAACTTTTAAAACTGTTCTACATTAATAGTTTAGCGATTGGTTTTGTGCACAAATCTTTGAACCAAGCTTGTTTTCTTCCACTGCATTTATAGAAGAATATGAAATGTTATCTAAAGCTTAAGACTTAGTGGCAAATTGGTGCAACTATTCTAGAAAGCAATTCCTGCAACTAGTATATGAGAATTATCTCATTACTTAAGTGCCAATGCTGTATTGCTACTGTTAACATACTTGAAGCTTATCTTTCATGTAGTTCCTTAATATTATTTAGCACATATGAAGTCTCTGATTCGTAATGCTGTAAAACTGTCCTTCAAACACTGAGTTATTTTTCCAGTACTTTTTAAAAAAAATTAATAATGTATTTCCAAGTGAATGAAGGAAGGACGGGAATGTGTAGAGGTAAATCAAATGATGTGCCCAAGGTCAGTTCCATTAAGTATGGCCTTATTTTTATTATGTTAGAATCTTGAACTGAAATAACCTGACACAGATACAAAAATGTTGTAGGTAGTCCAAGACACTTATAGAAATAAACTTAGAAATAAAAGGAGCAAACTTGGGAAAAGTTTTTTTAAATTTTTAATGATGATTTAGAACAGTTTGAGAGTGAAG
The DNA here is from genome assembly GCF_034190915.1 of Cavia porcellus. Taxonomy (NCBI): domain Eukaryota; kingdom Metazoa; phylum Chordata; class Mammalia; order Rodentia; family Caviidae; genus Cavia; species Cavia porcellus. The sequence goes on along the minus strand of NW_026947512.1, from coordinate 8,147,899 downwards.
TGAAAAAAAAGTTACATATCTAGTTAATATTCTGAAAATTTGTAGGAAATTTTGTTTGAGTTAAATTTGGGCTGAACATAATATGTAAATGTCTTGCTCCATAAGTATCAAATAATAATATGAGAGGGATATGATATAGTGGGAAAATATATAACAATATTCTCGTGAGATTTTGAAGTGTATGAATCACTGAACATTTTCTTGTTGAATTCTTTTTCCCCACTGCAGTACTGGGGATTGAACCAAAGCCTTGTACTGAGTTACAAACCTTACCTCGTGGAAAATTTGCTTTGCAGCAGGGTCTTGCTAATTCTGAATTGCCCAGGCAAAACTTAAGCTTGCATTCTTCTTGCCTCTGCCCAGAATGCTGGGTTTATAGGCTGGGTCTTGATGAAGTGAGATTATCATTGAATTCTAATCCGATTTTTAGGATCTTTATTATCTGTACATTGCTCAATTTTTTTTTCATGCAATTGGTGGGGGGACTGTGGATTGAACTCACAACCTCGTGCTTACCAGGCAGGCACTTGAGCCACTGAGTTAAACCTCTGCCCCCAAGATCTTTATTATCTGACTTCGTTTACTCTTTACATTTTTGTTAAAATGTGTCACACAAAGTGGAAACAAAGTTTAGTAAATAAGAGGAAAAAAGGAAACAGGAATGGAAAAAAAAAGTGAGACTAATATATATCATGCACAGGTACAAATTCCCTATGATGAATTGATCATTATATATGTATCTAAATTGTACCAGTAAATTTAATTAAAAAATAAAATCATGTTTTATGCTTTTTAAAGTTGTTTACAATTTAGCTGTGTGAATATAGGTATATACCTCAGAGTAGAATAGTTCCATGTTTAATTTTTTGAGAAATTGCCAAACACTTTCACAGCTGATAAATTATTTTATATTATTGCCAGCAGTATACAAGTTCCGGTTTCTCCAAATCTTGTTAATACTTGTTATGCTTTTTTAAAAATTATATCCATACTGGTAGGTGTGAAGTGGAACTCACTGTGGTTTTTGATTTACACTTCCCTAATGATTAGTGATACTGAATATCTTTTCATATCATTTTGCATGAATTCTTAGTATATATATTGATATTTTTTCAAGTTGTGGTAGTTAATAACTTTGTACACTAATCTTTAACTATAGTCAGTCATAAGCAAGGCAATATTGATGATGACAGAAACTTGTGAATGAGCCAGACATAGTTCTGAGTGCTTATGCCTATTAACTTATTTAATCTTCATACCTACTGTATGAGGTAAACAGTACCGTTACCCTCATTTTATAGGTGAGCAGTCAGGTTTGTAAAGATGTAAGGGAACATGCCTGACATACAGCAGATAAGTATCTAACGTGGCATTTGAATCTGGGGATCCTTCTCTAGTCTGTGCTCTCAATCACTATATAATTTTGTTCTTCACGTGAAAAATTCAGTAAATAATAATAATAATAAAATGTGTTAATTTGGACTTTGATTCTGTAGCCTACCTGTGAGTTTTATATAGGACTATAACTACAGAATTTGACATTATGCTGGATATGCTTTGAATGTCATGATTTTATAGAACATTTTCATAGAATTTTCTAAGTTTTATTAGCTGTAGACAACATGAGAAAGCTGTATGTGGGTGAGTAGTGTGAATATTTCTGTACTTAAAAAAGGTTAAACAAAGTCTGTTAGTTCTCTAAAATTTGTGTATTTTTAGCAGTAATAGAAAATACAAGAATATTTTTTCTATAAATGCATGCCTTTCTAGACCCATTACAGGGAGACTACTGATTCTTAAAATCACAAAATCTTATGGACTATGAGTTATCTGGTGCATGGCCTTATTTACTCCAGGATTTATGTTTTAAGTGGATCTCAATTTTACTATCAGTAATTCTTGGAAGGGGAACTGACTTTCATAGGATCTGATCTTTCCAAATGTTGATCAGAATGTGGTCATACAAGTTATATTTTAAGACATTTGCAGAATATACATGTTCTCAACTAAAAGCTCAGGGGCACTGTGGCCTATTGGTAGGACTGGTTCTTTTGAACATGGCAGTACTGTACTGTGTAAATGCTTCATAATTGATACCCAAGATGATAGCATGATTTGTACACAGTAAACTATGTGCATCAATTTTGAACTATTAACTCCATGTCTTGGTTACTTTTGTCTCATTGCTGAGGCAAGATACTTGATGCCCAAAGTGAAGGAGGAAAGGTTTATTTAGCTTACAGTTTTTGGACTTTCAGTCCATATTCTGCTGGTTCCAAGGCAGTGTGGCATGGCTAACTCTCAACTTTCATGGTTGCTGCAAGTGACAAGACCAACAAGGGCAAAAGGGAAAGCATGCCTCTGTCCCTCCCTTGTATTGTATGCCTGCTCCCTGCCCCTAGGCAAGTGCAGCACTCATACCCCAATTCCAGCAATAGACGACGAAAAACCAGTCACAAGCACTAGACTCAGCTGCCTCCATGATGACAATGAGACTTCTGGTGAGGGACACCCAGACATAAAATATAACACTCCATTTCTTAACATTGCAGTTCTTCAAAATTTGTGGTTCTCAGTGGCAATAAATTCAGCAATGGGAAGTTAGAGTCTAACATTCTGATCAATTCATATGTCTTTAAAAATATGTTTAATAAAATTTAATAAAAAATTGTAACAAAAAGCTACTTATATTTAAAGTGTAATTTGATATTTTTTGAAATATGTAAATGACCATGAAACTCTCACTGCAGTGAAGAAAATGAGCATCTATTTTGCATTAACTTTTTTTGATTCCTTCCTTTCCTATTCTAACCTCCTGCTCCACCCCACCACCAGACAACCATTTGATTTCTTTATAGATTAATTTGAATATTGAAGAATTTCATAAAATGGCATCATATGGTGTATAAGATGTTCATTTTTCCTCTAGCTTCTTTCCACATACTTTGAGATTCATCTATGTTATTGCATATATCCATAGTTAATTTTGTCTTGCTAACTAGTGTTCTATCAAATGGATATCTCACAATTGTCAGTTCACCTTTTGATCAATGTTTGGGTTGTTTCTTTTTTGGAGGGTTGGTTCTAGGTTTTGACAATGATAGATAACACTGTGTAAACAATCATGTTCAAGTCTTTGTATAGACACATACTTTTATTTCTCTTAGATAGATACCTAACAGTGGAATGGCTGAGCCAAATGGTAAGTATATATTTAATATTTTAAGAAAATTGTTTCTTAAGTTGTTTTATACTATTTTCCTATCAGGAGAATATGTGAATCCAGTTCTACATCCTAGTACTTACATAGTTGGTCTTTTTAATTTTAGCCATTTCAAGTAGTATATGTAGTTACATCCAATATAGTTTCAATTTGCATTTCCCTAATGACTATGTTGAAGATCTTTTTTGTGCTTTTCAGACATTTATATCTCATGTTTAGTGACATGTTAAATCTGAATATGAGTTATGCGAATATATATTCTGGATGTAAGTTATTTATAGGAAATGTGATATGCTATTATTTCTTACCATTCTCTGGCTTGTCTTAATTTTCTTTTAAAATAAATTTTCAGATCTGGTGATATAGCTCAGTGGTAGAGCACTTGCCTAGCAAGTGCATGATCCTAGCTTTGGTTCTCAGCACTGACAGGAAAAAATAGAAAAGGGAAAAAAAAGTGTCTATGGAAATACAAAAGTTCTTCATTTTTTTTATGAAGTTGATTTACCATCATGTTCTTTTTTTTCATTGTGCTTTGTGTTTTTGGCATTTTGATTAAGAAATCAGGCATATCAAACCTGAGGTCTATGGGCTCTTTATGGCCTTTGGTGGCTAATAATATGGCCCACGAAGATAAAATTTTAGCATTATCATGTGATGTTTAGCACTACTGCACAGTGCTTGAGTCAGGACTGTATAGGTGATAATGGACCATTTGTGTAGCAGAGGATGCAGTGAATTGCTAACTGCCTCTTGCACCTGCTTGCCACATGCACCTGGGCTTGGTGGCACTCTTATCCCAGTACTCTTGAGAGACTGAGACAGGTAGATCAAGTTTGAGCCCATTCTGGGAAATTTAGCAACTTAAAGTAGAAATATTTCAAAATAAAAAATAAAATAGAACAAAATGAAAGTTTGGGATGTAGGAGGAGTGATCAAAATACATAATGAATGTTTAAATTTTAAAAACTATTGCAGTCAAAGATACATCGCTATTAATCCACTTCAGAATATTTCCTTGCTTCAAACACGCTTATCTGATCATTGTTGCCACTTTCTAAAGCAGTTCTGAAAGTCCTCTTGCGTGAGTGTCTTTATGAAGTGTAATAAAAAATATGGTGAATACTGCTGACAGAAAGGCAACCTCAGGAAAACATGGTGTGTCCTCATTTACCTTATTCACCAAAATCTGGCACTTTGCAACTTCTGGCTCTTTCCTAAAGATAAACGTTTTGAATTTGCTCAGAACATTGATGTATCCAGTCAGAGCACTGAAAGATATGAAAAAGGACTTCCAGAACTGCTTCAGAAAATGGCAAGAGTGATAGGATAATTGTATTTGAAATGAGGGAGTATTTTGAGGGGGATTAAAAGCAATATGTCTTTGACTGTAATAAACGTTGTTTAATTTGAACATCACTGTATTTTCTAATTATACTATGTAGCTCAGTGTGAAGGCCCTGGTTTCAGTCACACCATCCAGTTGAATTTTTCTCATAAAAAATTCGTATTTTTATATACAGCCCAAGATAGTTCCTCTTCACTCAGTATGACTCAGGAAAGCTACAAGGTTGAATACCCATGTAAAAAAATTATTGTTTAATCCACAATCATGTAAGTTTCTTCTTAGGTTCTTTTAAAAGCTTTAAAACTTTAGGTCTATGATTCCTTTCCATTTTGTTTTTGTGTATGATACAAAATGAGATTCACAATCCTCCTATTGCTTCTCCTCTTCTTTTTGCATTTGAATATATAGTTGTTTTAGCTTTCTTTGTTGAAAAGACTATTTTTTCTGTACTCTTGCCCATCCATCTTTTTTTTTTTTTTGAAGGTTAGTTATATGTGTGGGTATGCATCTAGTCTCTATTTGTTCTCTTTTTATCTTGACTCTCCAGCATACTAATTTGGTTATATTTATTTATTTTTTTAAATTTTATTTTGAAGGTAGTAAAAATGCAATAGCACAGGACAGAACAAAGCCCACCAAGACAATACAGTAAAATTGGTACAGGATTTCACAGGAGGATACTGGGGTAGTAATAGGTACTATGGTATATCTTTTCAACTTTACAATAATTGTCCAGTCAATTAGGTATAGCAAAATCAAACCAAAAATAGAACATTATAAAACCAATTGAGAATACTGAATAGAGCAAAAGAAACATAACCAAACAAAAGGGTGAAAACAATCTTTGCCTTCAAACAGAAGATAGAAGGAAATCCCCCATATTTACTATACTACATATGGTCATCTTCCCAGGAGATGCTGAGACATCTATCCCCAGTAGCTATGGGGTGTGGGGGGGCAGGCTGGTGGGGGAAGAGTGCTTCATTTTTCAGCCCTCGTGGCTAGGCTCACAGGTAATGGTTCTCTTCCTAGCCCACACTGCATGTGCTTACCAAGATTGCAGATGGATAAGCTGCCTGAGTTCCACCATGGCCGGATCTCTGGAGTTCTAGTTCTTCTCCTGGTCCATGCTGCAGGCGCTTACCAAGAGGGCAGGTGAATAAGCTGCCTGAGTCCCACCATGGCCGGATCTCAGAGTTCTGGTTTTCCTCCTGGCCCATGCCACAGGCACTTAACAAGAAGGTGAGTGAATAAGCTGCCTGAGTCCCACCATGGCCAGATCTCAGGAGCGCTGGTTCTTAATTTGGTTATATTTATAATTAAACCTTAAAGTTAGGTATAGATTCTCTAAATTTGTTTTTTAGCTAATGAAGTCCCACCTGTTGAAGGTGAAAAGCATGTCCCAATACTTCTATTCTGGGGCCTTTGCTTTACCTATGGACATTTAGGGGATGCTCATCCTAAACTGTAGCAGTATTCATGAAGAATATTGAGTATTACTTTTCTCGAAAAAAGGAAAAGGAAATACTGCTTTATTGACCTGAGAACCAGCTTTTGGCTTCTCTGTTTATTTTCCTATTTCTTTTTTCCTAATTACATTAATTTATATTCTGATCTTTATTACTACCTTTCTGCTATGTTTTCAGTTTATTTGCTTGCTAGTTTCTTAAACTGGAACCTTAAGGCCTTGATTCTGAAACCTTTCTTCTTTTTCTAATAAGACATTTTAGTGCTTATAATGACTATGTACTACATTAAATCCTACAAAACGTTTTTTCATTTCATACAGTTGAAAATAATTTATCTTTCATTTGATTGGTTCTTTGATTCATGTCTATTTAGAAGTGTTTTGAGAATTTCCCCAGTGTACTTTTGTTACTGATTTCCTTTTGTTTCCTTTTACTGTCTTCTTTTTCCCTTTCTTTTCCTACCATGCCATGGATGAAACCCATAGTCTCATACATACGTGTTAGGCAAATGTTCTGTTGCTGAGCTATACGCCCAGCTCTTGTTACTAATTTCTAATTTGTGGTCAGAGGGTATACTTTGACTCAAATCCTTTTAAATTTAGAGAGACTTACTATTTTCCAGAACATAATGTACACTTAAAACAGATGTGCCTTTTGCTCTTCTGGGGTGGAATGTTACATAAATGTCAGTTATGTCTAGTTTGTTGATGGAGTTGTACAAATCTTTTTTTTAAATTTTATTTTGAAAGTAGTAAAATACAACAGATCAAAACAGAATAAAGCCAACTAAGATCATACAGTGAAATTGGTACAGAACTTCACAGCAGGTTACCAGGATAACAGTAATAATAGGTATCACAGTATATTTCGTTTTCTTTATAATAGTTGTTCTTTCAATCACGTATATCAAAATAAAATGGAGTACAGAACATTATAGAATTTATCAAAGCAATATTCAATAGAGCAGTACCATTAATCAGAATAGAGCAAAACAGTAATAAAAATACTTGCCTTCAAAGAGATGGTAGAAGGAAATCCCTTTTCTTTGCTATGGTCAACCTCCCAGGAGATGCTCAGATTTCTGTTTCCCATTTGCTAACGGGGACAGGAGAAGGGGTTAGGGGAAGTGGGATGTTTGACTCTAGGCCATGCACCAGTAGGTTCACTATTGCTTAGCAGGAAGGCAGGCTGGTTGCTTGGTTTCCCAGCTTTGTAAGTTCCAACATGGTGTGGATCTCAGAAGACACTGGTGGTTCTCCTTCTGGAGGGGCCGCAGTCTGCTACACTGCAGCCACTTACCAGGGAGGGGAGCTGCTTGCTTGCTTTCCCAGTGTCCTAAGTTCCAACATGGCGCGGATCTCAGGAGCTGCTGGTGGTTCTCCCCCTGGAAGAGCCATAGTCTGCCACACTGCAGCCACTCATCAGGGAGGGGAGGTGCTTGTTTGGCTTTCCAGTGTCCTAAGTTCCAACATGGCATGGATCTCAGGAGACATTGGTTCCCTGGAAGGGCCACAGTCTGCCACACTGCCACCACTTGCCAGGGAGGGGAGCTGCCTGCTTGGTTTCCCAGCGTCCTAAGTTCCAACATGGTGTGGATCTCAGAAGACACTGGTGGTTCTCCTTCTGGAGGGGCCGCAGTCTGCTACCCTGCAGCCACTTACCAGGGAGGGGAGCTGCTTGCTTGCTTTCCCAGTGTCCTAAGTTCCAACATGGCGCGGATCTCAGGAGCTGCTGGTGGTTCTCCCCCTGGAAGGGCCATAGTCTGCCACACTGCAGCCACTCATCAGGGAGGGGAGGTGCTTGTTTGGCTTTCCAGTGTCCTAAGTTCCAACATGGCATGGATCTCAGGAGACATTGGTTCCCTGGAAGGGCCACAGTCTGCCACACTGCCACCACTTGCCAGGGAGGGGAGCTGCCTGCTTGGTTTCCCAGCGTCCTAAGTTCCAACATGGCGTGGATCTCAGGAGACACTGGTGGTTTTCTCCCTGGCAGGGCTGCAGCTGGTCACACTGCAGCCACTAACTAGGGAGGCAAGCTTTTTGCTTGGTTTCCCAGCATCGTAAGTTCCAACATGGTGCGGATCTTAGGAGCTGCTGGTGGTTCTCCCCCTGGAAGGACCACTGAGTTGTACAAATATTATATATTCTGATTGTAGTCAGATACATTATCCATTGCGCCATGGCCTGTGCCCAAATCTTACATATTCTTTTTATTTTATTTTATTTTATTTTATTTTTTGTCTTTTTCCTTTTTATCGGTACCGGGGATTGAACTCACGACTGCCTGCTTGCAAGGCAGGTGCTTCTGCTGCTGAGCTAAATCTCCAGCCCCCTAAATCTTACATATTCTTTATGATTTTCAGAATGCATTTTATGTATTTGAAGCTTTGTTAAAAGCATGTGTATTTAAGAATAGTATTTCCTACTGATTGGGACATAATATAATTATATCCTTTATCATTAAAAATGGCCTTCTTTATACTGGAAATAATCTTTATCCTGAATTGTGTTTTATGATACTAGTATAAGCACTTTGGCTTTCTTACAATTAGGATTAGCATAACATATCTTTATCAATCTTTTTATTTTAATGGTCTTGTTTGTTTATATTTATTAGTACTGGGAATCAAACTCATGACCCTGTACTTGGCCAGTCCTTGTTTTTTTATATTTTAAGTGGCTTTCTTAGACTAGAGGTGGTGGTGGCTTTTGTGGCTGCTTGACTATTAGGCAAGTGGAGGCAAGAAGATCACAGTTTCAAAGCCCTCTATGGCAACGTAGACAACTGTTTAAAAAGTAAAGTGTGTAATTGTCTCAATCTTTTAATTTTAAATTACCATTTAAAAATTAATATTATTGGCACATTTTTGGCGTACTTAATGGTCATATTCATCATCGGGAATTTGTACCTGTGCATAATATATCTTAATTTTTCCTCATTCCCTTCCCTTCAATCTTTCTTTCCCTCTCAATTTAAAAATCTTTTGTTTCTGTTGTTTTTCTTCCTTTTTAAATTTTTCATCCCTACTACTTTTCTTCCCTTTACCCTCTCGTCTCCCTTGTTTCCCTTATTATTTGAATGTTTTTTCCTACTTCTCAATACCTGTTCTTCATTTTGGTCCTTATTTACCCTTTGAATTTCTCACATAAGAGAAACAATGCAATATTTAAACATGTGTGTCTGATTTATTTCACTTAAAAATAACGTTATCATGGTGTATCCAAAGTGCCATAACAAGGGCCGGGGGTTTAGCAAGCTCAGCAGCTTAAGTGCCTGCTTGGCAAACTCAAGGTTGTGAGTTCAATCCCCAGTACCCCCCCACAAAAAAAAAGGAGTTGCAGGATTGTTTATTACTACAAAGTGCCATAATAGTGTCTCATGTTAATCCTTTATGGCAGAGTAGTACTCCATTGTATATAAATACTATATTTTCTTTATTCATGCTCCCATCAATGGGTGTGTTGACTCTATTGCCAAGATTTAGCTGTTACAAATTGTGTTGCTGTAAATGTGTGTGTATATATTACTGTGGCATGGTGCTTTTAACTGTTTTGGGAAGATACCTTGAAGGGGAATAACTGAATGAACTGAAATCTCTAGTTTTAGTTTTTTGAAGAATCTCCATACTGATTTCCATAATGGTTGTTCCAGTTTACACTCTTACCAACAGTGGGGAAGGGTTCCTTTACCCCATAGCCTTGCCAGTGTTTGTTAATGGTTAGTTTTTTTGATGATAGCCATTCTTTCTGGAGTGAAATGGAATCTGTTTTAGAAATATGCAGGACTTGAATAACCTGCGTTATTGAACATTTTTTTTCATGTATTTACTTGTTGTTTGTACTTTTTCATCTGAGAAGTGTCTGTCCATTTCAGATGTGCACTTTCTTTTTTTTTTTTTTTGTCTTTTTCCTTTTTATCGGTACCAGGGATCGAACTCACGACTGCCTGCTTGCAAGGCAGGTGCTTATACCGCTGAGCTAAATCCCCAGCCCCTAGATGTGCATTTTCAATTGGGTCTTTAAATTTGGAGAGTAAAAATTTTTTTTAAATTCTTTATATGTTCTAGATGTTAGTCTTTTGAGAAATAGCTGATAAAATATTTTTCCTGTTCTATGGGTTGTCTCTTCACTCTTTTGGTGATTTCTTTCGCTGTGTGAAAAGCTTTTTAATATGATATGATCCGAGTTGCTGATTTTTTGTAATATTTCTTGTTCAGTTGGGGTTTTGTTCATAAAGTCCTTGGTTACATCTATAAGAGTTCTTTCTGTTCTGTCTTCCAACAAGTTGTGTTTGTTTTAGTATTTAGATCTTTGATTCACTTTGATTTTAGTTTAGTACAGGGTGAGAGATATGAGTCTAGGTTTAATCTCTGCATGTGGAAAGCTAATTTTCTCACCACGATTTATTAAAGAGGCTGTCTTCCTCGCAGTGAAGGTGGTTGGTCTCTTTGTCAAACATTAGGTAACTGAGTACGCTTGGAGTTATTCCTGCATCTTTTCTGTTTCATCGATCCTTGGGTCTGGCTCCTGCGTTCCCCCAGCATGCAGTTTCTATCAAAGTAGCTTTGTAGTTTACATTACTTTTAAACCTATACCTGTAGTTTAAATTACCAGATTAAGTAACCTTATAATTTCAGACCAAGGATTTTGATGCCCCTGTTTTGCCTTTGTTGCCTAGAATTGCTTTTGCTGTTTGTCATAAGCAATATATAGTTATCTATATTTTTTATTATTTTTATTTTGGTTTCTTGAGACAATGTCTCACTATGTAGCTCAGGCTGGCTTTGAATTCACTGTTAACTCCAGCCTAGCCTTAAACTTGGAGCTATCGTCTTGCCTCAGCTTCCCAAGTGCTGAGATGATACACATGTGCCACCAGATCCAGCTCAGTGTTTTATTAAATCTGTCACTTAGGGTAGTTAGACTTTTTTTATTTAATGTGATTATTAATATGGGTAGGTTTCAGTCTGTTATATCACTTATTTTTTGTCTTGTTTTCGCTCTCTCTTTTTTTAGTCTTTCTGTCTTTTCCAATAATTGCATACTTTCATGGTTCCCTCTTGTAGCTTAGTATTATTTTAGTGCTTAATGGTTTATAGTATATGCCTTTAACTTAATCAGGCCACATTCAAGTTTATCACTCAGGTAATACATTCAGTATTATATCACTTCACAGTAAGAATCTAGTAACATTATACTTTCATTTCTCTCCAGTTTTTGTAACGTTGTTATAACTTTACTTCTACTTATAAACCCTGCAATAAAACAGAATTGTTGCTTCTAGTAGTTGATTATCATCTGAAGAGATTGAAATAATAGGAAAAAAGTGGTCTTTTTAGTTGGTGCAGTAAGTATGTAAATGTAGGCCTTGTTACCGTTTTGACTTCTTGGAGTTCTCTTATTTTGGGGCCTGAATTATGACATGTCCTAGAACAAATCAGTAGTGTTCTTTTCTTCCTGCAGTTTCAGATCTAATGTGTTCATTCTTCAGAGAGGCATGGTATTGTCTTATTGGAGCTCTTACAGGTTGAATATTTTAATGCCTTTTATTTAGAGTTAATACTCAAATAGATGATTACATCTCTTTAGTGTCATCTGTGTATTCACCACTGTCCATCCACCTAAATCAGTATAATAAAAAACCTTTACATGTTAAATTTCTTACAGATATTGTGAACTGTTGAAGTCCAACAGAATAAGCTTTGACTATAAATTTCATAGTATGTTTCTTACTATAAATGTAGTCAAAATTGGGAATGTATATTTGAGCAGAATCAATTATTCAAAACATTTTCTTTCCATGCTTGAAGGTGTTGGTTTTTGGAAAACAATTTTTCTATGTTTAGACCTGATACTTAGACTCCTTATAAGCAGCTACTAATCCACAACATTAGGCTTTAAAAATGTTATTTTTCTAAATATACAATATGAGGAAAGGGTAGAGGGAATCTGGTAAGAGAAATGAATTGGGCCTATGGACATACAGTGTCATATAGGACAATAATGCCTATATTTGTGGACATTATAGACATTTTGGCAAAAAAAATATATTGAGAAAATACATTCTTCAGAGAGGCATGGTATTGTCTAATTGGGAAAGAAAATTAAGAACAAATGTGTATATTAGTAGATCTGATTTGTGGCAAAATTATTTATGAACTCTATTCTAATAATGAACTTAGCGTGTACTCAGGAAGTTAAACTCGAGTAAATGGAGAATAAATCATTGAATGTATAAATACATGATGCAGTTTATTATGTGAGCATAGGGAATACTTTCTTGCAAAAGTAACAGTTGCACCAAGTCCTGAAGGATGAGTAATAATTAACTAAGTGCAGGAGATTTCTGAGTGTTCTAGACTAAGCGGACAGCAGATACAGAGGTCTTGGTGTAAGAGTGCATGGAGAGTTTGAAGAGTTCTAAATAAAAGCTAGGATTGACTGAAGCACAGAAAATAAGACAGAACGTGGTTTAAGACTGGAGAGGTAGCCATACTGAAAATTTGGGTCTGGAAGAGAGTGCCTGATGTTAGTTTTACTCTTCTGACTGCAGTGTAGAAAATAGATCCATATGGAGCAGTGAGGTCATTCAGAAGCTCATTTAGTTTGGATAAGAGATGATGGTAGTTTGGGTCAAGGATTTGGTAGAGAAGCAAGAAGTAAATGGACTTGAGAGATACTTTAGGAGATTAAAATCAGTAAGATTTGGTGAGCTTTTAAAAGGGTAAGGGGACAGGAGTTTGGGTGATATAAGGGAGTGTGTCAAGTGTAATTTTCGTGTGAATGGTGAGTGAATATTGGAAGGTTGTTGGTACTATTTATTGAAACTGTGTTTTCCTTGGTTCACTGGAAACATTTTTTAAAATCCCATTGATCCATGAGGATAAGCACAAATAGGGATTTTTCTTTGAAGTCATCACCCATCTTTCCCCATGGTGGTAGGGACTGAACTCATGGCTTCCCACCTGCTAAGCATGTTGTTTTACCATGGAGCTTTTGCTTAGCCCTTTCAACTGTTTCTTATTTCCCTCCCTGGCTAGAAATACCATTCTCTTCTCTGAACTTGTGTTAAACTTGATTGAAATTTCTGTTATGGATATTTTCATCTGATTTTTTTTTGTATTCTGTTTATTTGGGCATATATCATTTTTTTCATGTATTGAAAACTATTGCTGAAAGGGGGTTTTATTCATTTTAATACTTTTACAACTAACAACTGCTTGTTTAATGAACACTTACTATAACTTTGTGCAGGTTGGTTTTCACGAGGCTATATATCCATTTCAGTCAGTTAGAATTTGTGTTCATTGAGTGTCTGCATAAAAGAAAAATTATTACAGTGATATAATATAGAATTCTAAAATGACTTCATTATTTACATGATAAAATATTATTCAGTATGACATTGTTCTAAAAATACATGAAACTTCATTTAAGAATCAGTGCTTTTGCAGTGTTTTTATAATATTTTGTTTATTAAAAGGTCATCAGTTTGAAATTGAAAAGGTAAACAAACTTAAAACCTACTTGTACATATCTCTTGATGACCTAATAGGGCTTGTGTCTCGATGTTTCTCTAAAGCCTTGTGCACTTGTGGGTCAAGCTTTTCAGAGGTGGCTGAGTGTGTGTGTGGTGCTGGGATCAAGAATGTGTGATTAGTAAATCAGTCCATTGATGGGCTTGGCATAGTTCTATGCTAGGGTTAAGGGTGTGAGTACTGTACCTGTCCTAGGGCAGGTAGCCTGCATAAAATATAAGGTACAGAAAGAGGGCTACTGGTCTTTTTCTGCCTGTGGGTTCTGGAGTGTTTCTCCTCTGTGATGCTACTCTGCCTTGGAGCCATCCAACTATGGACTGAAATTTCTGCAAACTGAGCTAAATAAATCTTTTGTCCTTTAACTTTGGATGTTGGGTATTTTGTCTCAGCATTGAGGAAAGTAACTAAGACCCAGCCCTTCAAAGGTAAGAGAAGTATTGCTGTTCTTACCATATTTTATATATTCATGCTGTATATTGAAGGACAGTTTTTTAAGGCCTTGGGATGAGAATGCTGTATTTCATATTTATAAAGATCAAAAGCATTCCCTTTACTTCCTCTTTTGGAGTTAACTGGAGATAAGTTTTGGGTTTTTCCTTTTTGGATGGTGATTTGTCCTGAGTAGCTTTTTGGGTTAGCATCTCAGTTTTAGTTTCTAAAATTATCAATTCTACCTATTCTGTTTAAACATTTTGAGGTTTTAACATGTTAGTTTTTTAAAAAACCAAAATTTGTCTTTACAGGTAGCTAGTAATGTCACATTTTGTTGTAGATTTTCTTTTATATAAAAATAAACTATGCCTGGAGTGAAAAAAATAGCGGGATCTTGTAAATAAAACACAGTTTAGATTTGGAATATGCTCCCAAATTTGTATTTTGAAATCTGATAGCCAGTGAAACAGTGTTAAGAAATGAGTTTCTCAGGAGGTGATTAAATCATAGCTGCGAGCGCTCATGAATGGGGTTAGTGTCCTTATAAAAGAGGTGCAAGGGAGCAGTTTGTTCTTTCTGCCTTGCAGTAGCACCATCTATGAAGCACAGAAGGAGCTTTCATTAAACACTGAATCTGCTAGCTTCTTGATCTTGGGCTTCCAAACCTCCAGAAATGTAGGAAATAACTGTAGATTCTATTTATAAATATTCCAATCTAAAGTATTTCATTATAACAACCCAAATGATCTAAAGTACAATATAATGTAATTTTAGTTTTCTTTCTTTCTTGTTTTTTGCAGTACATGCTTGTGGTACATAATAGAGATGTTCATTGTGGGTAATTAGTACATGTTCATGACATGTCTTAATTCTTTTTAAGTTCTTTTCCTTTACGTGCTCCCCTCCCGCCATCTCTTAGTCTCCTTCCTGTTTGCAAAAGCTCTGTCTCCCTGTTTCTTGTATCTTTGATTTTGTTCTTTAATTCATTTATATTTTGGATTTCTCTGATTTCTCCTATGAAAGAAACCATATGATATTTAAACTTGTGTGTCAGTTAGCATTATGGTCTTAAGGTGCATTTTCCTACAAATTGCTTTATCCCTTATAGCAAGAGTGGTACTCCATTGTGTATAAATACCACATTTTCTTTCATCTAGTCATCTGTTGATGGGCATAGATGTCACTTCTGTGATTTAGCTATTATGAATTTTGTTACTATAAACATGGATGTACATACACTACTGTACTATGGTGTCTTTTACTCTTTTGGGAAAATACCTAGAAGGGAAATAGCTGGATTGAATAGAATTTCTATTTTCAAAAAAAAAAGAATTTCTAGTTTTCATTTTTCTGAGGACTATCCATACTGATTTCCAGGTCACGAGTTTTCATTTTTCTGAGAACTGTCCATACTGATTTCCAAGTCACATTGCCACCAACAGTGTAGAAGAGTTGTCTCCTCACCAAGCCTCATCAACATTTTTGTGCCCCTCAAATTTCATAAATCACTTGTAACATAATAGGTTTTCAAGATATTCTTAGGTATCATCAGGGTTACTAATTTCTAGTAATTTCTAATTGCTAAAATCAATCCTTCACTGCTTTATGAAAATCAATATTGTGTTTTCTAAGATACTTTCAGAGGTTTTGTGAACAAATTTTTTCTTACCTGCTATTACAGTTTCATAATGTTTCTTTTTTTAAACTGCCTTATTTTGTTATTATTATTATTTGTAAAGCCAACATCTGAATTGAAAAAAAAGGAGTACTGTGGGATACACATTAAGTCAAAAAGAAGATGCTGTGTTCTTTGTGCTCAGGTCAAAAATAGAGAAGATGACATTGATATCGCAATTTGTTTAAATATTTTCAGGGATTCCGAAATGAAGACTATTATGGTAGTATGTAGTAGTAATGATTGGATATAAAAATGACACAAGTAATCATTTATTTGTTTGTGTGTGTCTGGGAAGACAGTAAATCAGACTGATTCATGAACTGACTGTACTATTTGTGAGAGGCAAGTATGTTTGCAATACATAAAAATATGTATCAGAGAATCAAAAAGCTAAGATTTTCATAGCCACTAAATTTTTCTGTTTCGGTTTTTTGGGTATGTCTTATGTAAACTTATAACCATGAGACATAGTTTTGGGTAATGAATAGATTAATGATTTGAATTTGTCAGATTTTACAGGCTATCTATTCAGAAAAAAATTCCCCTATAATATTTACTTTTTATTTGTTTGCACACATAGTATGACTGACTGATTGATTGATTGAATGATATTTTTTTTTGAGACAGGGTCTTGTTATGTAGTTCAAACTGGCCTTGAACTCACTTTGTCACCCAGGCTGGTTTCAAATTTGCAATGATTCTCTTGCCTCCAGCCTTGTGAGTGCTGGGATTATAGGCGTGCACCACCATGCTTGGCATCACAGTTTATTTTTAAATTTTAGATGAGTTAACCACCCAAGCTGCTGCTGATAACATTTCAGTCTATAAAGAATGTAGGAATTTCAGGATAATGCTGCCAAATTTAGAATGTAACCGTATTCTTCAAAATAAGTCTTTGAGACTATCTACATAAAAATTACCTGGAATGGTTACTGACAATGGAGAACCTTTGGATCCTTTCTTTTGTTTCCTATAGCCAGAACTTCTGGGAACCCTGTAAGGACATGCACTGTAAAGAGCACCAGAGGAAATAGGCCAGGCCCCTGACAATGGAGAGTGGTACATACTGCCTTTCTGCTTGCACCTGCTGTGTTAGGAGAGCTCTTGAGTCAGGGAAGGGAAAGGTTAGCTTTTTGAAGAATCAAATGCCTTTCAACAGAAGAATGGATAAAAAAGATGTGTACAATGGATTACTATTTTGTACAATGGATTACTATTCAGCCATAAAGAAGGATAAATTGGAGACTTTTATATGTAAATGGATACAACTTGAGATCATACTCATTAGTGAAATAAATAAGACACACATATAAACATTGTATTTCCTTATTAGTGTGAGAAGCCGAAAGAAACAACATAGATAAGAAAGATTTGTGTTGGTATTGTTTGAAGATTGAATGCAGATGTCTTGTGCTCTGGGTGAATGATTTGGGGATGACTATGCACAATGTATGTGCCATTGTTGCCCCAAATTGATGTGTTTTGAGATTTTGTTTTAGTTATTTTTCCTCCTTTTGTTTTCTTTTTCTCCTTGAAATAAAATGGATTTGGAAAAAAAGAGAATGAAATAGATGTTAATTTCATTTATTAGTTGCTCTTAAAGATGAAATGTGGCTGTGGATTTTATACTCTAGAGTTTTGAACATCTGTTTAGGCAGAGTAGAAAGTACTGCAGTGCTTCTGAAAACTATTTTTCAGTTCCTATGGAATTGAGAAAGTGCAGATTAGCTACACCTTCAGCTTGCCTTCTGGTACCTACTTCACTGAACGGTCTCCTAGGGTCCTTCCAGATGTTGGTTCTTCTCAAGTTGGACTTGATTTAAAAAATAAGAGAAAGGGAAGGAAAAAGTGAGACATTTCTAATTCAGTGCTGTAAGATATATGCTATTAATGATATGTCATTTGTATCTGGTTACTAATTTATAAAGTTAAGTTTTCAAAGGACTATCTTCTGGATAACTCATTTTTTCCAATATATTTGCTATTATGGTTATTTCTAATGTGAATTCAGCTCCATAGACTTTGAAAACAAAATGCTTATTTGGAAGAAAAAAATTGGAATATGGTTTTAATTTCTGTCATGTTTGCTAAGGTAATACCTAAGATCTGGCACGAAATTGGGTGGTCTATTGTTTGTCTTACATCTCTAATACTTGTTAAGGATATTCATGAAAGCAAGTTGATGGTAATACTCCAACTTTTTTGTTGCTAGTATTTAGTTATAATTTATGTGTAGTAAATTTTATTCCTTTTATATGTATAGTCCAGTGAACTTTGACCAATAGTCATTTAAACTCCCTTCAGAGTGAAGATAGACAATACTCCAGCATTCTAAAGTCTCATGAGCTTCTGTCTTCTGTAGTCAGTGTGCCTTTCCTATCCCAGCCATTGGCAACAATTGATCTAATTTCTGCCTGTAGTTTTGCCTGTTTCCTAAGTGAAATAATGAAACATATTGCTTTGGATATCTGGTTTCTTTAGTTTAGCATGATGCTTTTGAGGTTCCTCAATTTTTATTTTTTCATGTTTCATTCCTTGAATTACTTAAAACTTTTACTAAATGTATGTTTGTGTTCGATAGTTTATTAAACTTCTCTCACCTATTTAAATAAAAATATGGGAATTTGTCAGGAATGAGTGCTTTTTACCACCCAGCTGGCTTTAAGTGATTTCTGCTTGCACTACCCTTTGAAACTGTTCTTCATAAACCGTGCAGATTATGGGGCAATGGAAGAAAAGCAGGGAACAGTTATAGTCATTTAGTTCCTATGATATTTATAGTTATAGTCATTTAGTTCCTATGATATTTATTTATTTTTAAAAAAGCATAAAAACAATACAGAATTTCAAAACAAAATAATAGACTAATAGTAGTTAATGTATTGAATATTCTTATCTTCAAAATAGTTGTTCAGCAAGATACAGTCAAGAAAAATTGATTAAACGATGAAAACATAAAGCCTTCTTTTTGGGCCAGGGATATAGCTCAGCAGTATTATGTACCTGTCTGGCAAGGGCAACATCCTGAGTTTGATTCCTGGTACCAAAAAACCATACAAAACAAATCCTTTTTTTCTATGAACTAGTAGAGATTGGTAGCATAATTACCTGCTGACATTGTTTTAATGCTTCAAGTCTATTCTCAGAAACAAGGTGTGTCATTCATTATGCAGCATGCCATCATGTCCAGTCTAGCTTCATGAGTTCTCTGAGTAAAAGTGACTCAGTGCTTTGAAGCCTGGCTTTCAGCACAAGGGAAGCAAATGCCTACGTAGAGCAGCTATTACATTAATATTGTCTGTCTTTCTGATATCCTTAGGATAGGGCCACAATCTGATTCTGTCAAATTGTGATCCACATCATAGGCTGAGTCAATTCAATTTGTAACAATTAATTTTAGTATTTCCAGAGTGTGTGGGATATACTGTAGTATGATGGTTTGAAGATGAGTAATTAATGTTTAATATAGCTTTCCTACTGATAGTAGCTGTTATCCAGGATTTAATGACTGTATTTTTAAGTTGAGCATTTCTCTTGGCTTTGAATTATTATTGAGTTTTATTTATTTTTTAATTTTTTGTTTTTTTCGTTTTTATTGGTACCAGGGATCGAACTCACGACTGCCTGCTTGCAAGGCAGGCGCTTATGCCGCTGAGCTAAATCCCCAGCCCCTATTCTTGAGTTTTAGTGAAACATACAGCCCTTAAAAATTTGGCAAAAAGTACAAAAATTGTTTTCTGTTCTGAAATGGAAGCATAGGAAGGCATAGGAAAGTGCTAATTCTAATCTTATTTTTCTCCAGTGAAAAATAACAGAAACAGCATGAACGTTTTCTTTACTTTTTTATAAGTAATTATAATACAACATTCCTTTATCACTGATATTGATATCTCTAATTTTTAAAATTTCAGGTATGTATTATCGTGGATTTTATTTTATTTCATTCTTGAGACAGGGTCTTGCTTTCAGGATGATCTTGAATTCACTGTGTAGTAAAGTCTGGCCTTGGACTCATAATACTCCTGTCTCAGCCTCCCAAATGCTGGGATTATAGGCTTGCACCACTACCCCCCTCCCCAGCTAGATCTAGATTATTTGGAAAGAAAACTTCCTTTTTTGAATATTGTATTTGAAAAAATTATTTGATATAAATGAAATTCAAGGCTTAGGAAATGAGCATTACATTTTAAATTTTGTTAATTTTAAGCCTGAAGCATTATTCTAATGACAGTTTTTAAAGGCTTTTAGTAAATACGTTTGTTTTTGTTTTCTCCACACTTACTTTAGAATCTAGTTTTTTCATAGATATACTTCCATATCACATGGAGACATTTTCCCTTCGGTCTGAAGATATCTCTATTTCTATCTTCACTTGTAAGGTGAATTCTGCCATTGTTTCTTAAGAGTTTACTCTGAATGATTAGTGGGAAAAGGGACAGAGCATTGCCTTTACCTGTTAACACATATGAGTAATTAAAAGGGAGCGAATGATGTGGCAGTGGCTAAATTAATCTATAGAAAACTAGCAGTGAAAAATGTCTCAATTTACTGGGGAAGGTACTTCATTTTATTGAAGGGGCTTTTAGAGATACTTGTAGTTCAGTTCCTTCATTTTTACATAAAACTTATCGACTCAGGTCTTCTGACTTTGATAAAATTTTTTTTTTCTACAACATTGCCCAAAAACTTATGATTTTGAAAATCTCAGTTCAAAAACTTGATTCATTTAGAAAAATGCTTATTGCATTTTGTAAACAAATTAGTTTGTGTTATTTGAAATCAGATAAATGACTTCTAATCCTGGACCTACTGTAATTTATAACTGAAGTTTCCTGGTTACAAAGATAATAAAAATCAACTAGTTAACTTGTGAGGATTAAATGAGTTACTCAGTGTCTCAGATTATCGTGATTGTAGTAATGTGTGTGTGGGAGGGTTGAAATATAACGCTTTGTACATCATCTTTTGGTAAATAGGTTTTTTTGAGGTATATCTCACCTTAATATTTGCTCATTTGTAATTGTACAATTAAACAATTTTAGTACATTTATAAAATAACTATCTTCTGAATTCAGTCTTAGAACATATCTATCATCACTCCAAATTCCCTTGTCTTTTTGTGTTTAATTCCTACTTCCAGCCTTAGGGAACTGCTGGTCTGTTTTCTTACTCTCTACATGTGTTATTTCTGGGTATTTAATATACTCGAATTATACAATATGTGGTTTTTTTGTGATTTGCTTCTTTTCTCAACATAAGGTTTTCAAGGTTCGTCAATGTGGCATTGTGAATCAGTACCTTTTTGCATGTTTTTGCTTTGCTTGGCATCAAATCCAGGATGTTGCATATGCTACATAGTAGTACTGTACCACTTGACTACACCCTAGCAGTATAGTACTCTGCTTTTATGGCTGAATAACATTTCATTGAATGGTTTTACTACAAGTGTTTGTCAGTTCATTAGTTAATGGATGTCTGGGCTGTTTCTGCTATTTGGCTGTTATGAATACTGCTGGTAGACCCTTCGTGAACAATTTTTTGTGTTACACATTGTGAACAAGTACATTTCATTTGTGAAGATACATATTTTTCAGTTTTCTTAAGTATATAGCTAAGAGCAGTATACAGCTGAGTCATATGGTAACTATGTTTAACCTTTTGAGGAAATGCTGAACTATTTTCTATAGCAGCTGCACCTTTCTATGTTATCATTGTATGAAAGCTCCAGTTTCTCTGTATCCTCCTCAGCACCCCCTTATCCCCCTACACTTTTGTTTTCTAGTTATCTATGTGTGTATTTGTGCTCCAGAGGTGCCTCATACATGTCAATAGCACTCTACCATTCAGCTGTAATTCACTTTTAAAAATAATTGTCTTATTCATATGTTTTGCCCGTGTTTAAATTGGGCTGTTTGTCTTAGTTATATGAATTCTTTATATATATTCTGAACTTAACATTTTTATAAAAATGTGTTTTTAATCTATTTTCTCCCAGCTTATGGTTGGTCTTTCATTTCTTGAAATGTTTAGAAAGTTAAAGGTTTTAGATTTTGGTGAAATTCAGTTTGTCTTTTC
The DNA here is from genome assembly GCF_034190915.1 of Cavia porcellus. NCBI lineage: Eukaryota > Metazoa > Chordata > Mammalia > Rodentia > Caviidae > Cavia > Cavia porcellus. Next base: position 8,126,140 of record NW_026947512.1, on the reverse strand, counting down.
TTTCTTTTATGAATCATTCTTTTGGTATTATTGGTAAGAATCCTTTAACCTAAGGGCATGAAGATGTTCTTTTGTGCTTATTTTAGAAGTTTTGTAGCTCTTTTATAGTATTACGTCTGTGACCCATTATTATTAATTATTAATTATATTTTTGTGTTATGAGGTAAGGATTTATGAATTTATTTTAAAAAACATTTAAAATTTGTGAATATGTGGTTATTCTGGCACTGACTGTTAAAAAGTCTATCCTTTCCTCATTGAATAGGCTTGGCATCTTTGTTGAAAAACAACTGACTATAAATGTGAAATCATCTGTGAATATTTGATTCATGTATGAATATAGAAACATGTTTTTATTTAGCACAGCATAGTAGTTAGATTAATACATGAGCACTCATTAGCAAGACTATATTTCAGAATTAATACAGGTGATAATATTATAGCTTTTTCCCTTCTTATAATGTATTGACTTTTGCATAGTTATAGAAGGAAAATTTTCATTTCAAATTTGAAATGGATCTTTTCCATATTATTTCCAAATTCAGCATGGTGATTTTCAAAACAAGAACATCACCTTTAAAACTGTGGATATTATTAAATGTGATTCATTTCAAAAGCTCTGTTGTCATTCTATAGTCTTTGACACCTTTCAATATAAGGAGAGTTATACCTGTTCAATAACTGGCAGCCCTACAACTTTGAGAGGATAAAGTTTGGAAAGGAAAACACTCCGATAAGGTTTTTTTTTAAATGCTAAATTGATGTTAAATACTCTTCCTGGGCCACTGTGTTGACATTTGAAAGAACCCTTTTTTTCCCTACCCTTCCTTTTCTTTTTCTTTTTCCTTTTCCTTTTCCTCCTCCTTTTTGTTTTTTAAGAAAAGGAACTATTTACTTTTTTGTAAATTTGTCATGAGTCAGTTCAAAAATGCTTTCTTCACGATAATCTGTATTGACTAGTTACCATATGTGAAACATAGAGAAGCTATATATGGTGCATTTGATTTAGTGACAGTTTTTTTTAAAATCGGTACCAGGGATCGATCTCATGACTGCCTGCTTGCAAGGCAGGTGCCTATGCCGCTGAGCTAAATCTCCAGCCCCTTAGTGACAGTTTTTACATGATAACTTTATAGGGGACATGGAATGAACATTCTTTTAAAGTTTTTTTTGTTAGAGCTTATTGAGGAGGTAAAACCATTATTAGCTTTAGTCTTCTGACTTTTATTTCTTCTTCCCTCACTCCCTCTCCTTTTTTTCTGTCTTCATCCTTCCCTTCTGCTTCCTTCCCTTTGTTCCTTTTCTTAAAAAATAACATTTGCAATAGGGGTTATGAGATGAATTCATATTGTTAAATTCCAGTTAACTAGAGTAACCCATTGAGTTATGGGACTTTTAATGGTAAATTCTTTAGATGTGAATATTTAAATTTTTGTTTTTTTAAGTAATTCTTGGGGAATGGTGATGGTGATGGACTTTAAAGAAATCCAACACTAAGTTAAACATTTTATTTGCTTTTATGGGGGGGGCATGTGATGGATTGATAAACTGGTGGTCAACTAGTAATACCAGGTGAACCAAATCATTGTGATGTATAGTGTGGATGGTCCGCCAGAGGCATGTTGTCAAGATTAAAACATAGAACTGGAGAGGAAGAGCAGGAGCTGTTGGTTCTCTTGGAGCTGTTGGTTCTTCTGAGGAGCTTGTCATGCTGGCTTCCCTGATAGAAACTTGGCTATTGTCATTGGAGGAGCTTGGGATCTTGTTGCTGAGAAGGGCTGCAGTTCACTTTGGGGGAAGTGTGGTCCTTACTTTGATCATCACTTCCAGACTCCGGAGGGGAAGATGTGTGCTGTTCAGTCTCCTGGAGAAGCTTGTCATGCTGGCTTCCTGATATGAAATCAGCTGTTACCATCTTTGGAGGAGCACGGCACCTTGTTGTCACTGAGGATGGCTATAGTACTTTCTGAGGGAGCCCTGCTTCTTACTTTGAGTGTCTCTTCCTGACTCCAGAGTAGAATCTTCAGCCTACTGGTGCAGATCCTTCATCCCGCTGGCACAGACTTTCTAGCTTCCACTGCTGACCTTTGGGCCTTACCAGCGGATATCCATGAAACAGACTTGCAGGAGATGTTATTGTGGGCTCTAGGCCTCCAGTTGTACTCATGGGGGTCACTGTCATGGACTCTAGGTCTTTAGCTGGACTCACGCAGGATGTTTTCATGGGATCCAGGCCCTCAGCTGGATTCTTAGGGTCTTAGTATACAGACAGACTTTCTGCATTCTTTCTTCTTGTGTTTAACTCTTTGGATGACCATTATAAAATACTAGTATAAATTATATGTCCTGTGTGTAATTGTTTTCCTTGTAATCCCTGACTACAACATTCAGTAGGTTGGGCTACCTACTGAATTCAACGCCAGCTTGAAAAACATGGTGAGACCCTGTCTCAGAACACCAAAAATTACTATCTGTTTTGGTCAGTCTGACAAGATCTGAAAGTTTAAATATTATCTAAAGAATTTGAGAAAAAAGTAACATTATACACTCCTAGAATGCCCTTCATGGTTTTTGATATGGTGAGATTATTCTTTTACTAAAATTCAGATGTGGCTATTGTATTTTGAGTGTAGCTGCATTAAAGTTTTTGCTGTTAAGTTTTAAAATTTTAATTTACTACTTTTAGTGTTACATGCCTAGGTTTATCTGTCATATTTTTTTCTGAGCTTCTGTAGATCTGGTTTATTAGTGTAGTTTCTAATCTATAGCTGAATAGGTTATGAATGAAGATAGCATAAATTGCTAGATATGGTTTTTGTCAGGGAGTGGGGAAGGATTGTTTTTTCAAAGTTCCAGTAATCTTGTTGACAGTATGACTTTTTTTTTCACTTTTTGAAACAGGTTCTCACTATGTAGTTCAGGCTAGCCTTGAACTTACTATGTAGCTCAGGTTGACCTAGTACTCAGAGAGATCCTCCTTCTCTGGCCTTCTGAGTACTGGGATTACTGGCATGTACCACCATCCTTGACCTGACATTTTGTGGATATCTTACTTTTCATGTTCAAACAAGCAAACTTCTTATTCCCCTCCAAGTATTACTTTTTATTAGTACATATTTATATTATTTTCCATGTGGGGAGTTGGTATATGTACATAACAAATCTCAATTCTTTTTTCATCTCCATTCCCTCTCTTTCTTCCATTTTTTGAGTCCCTTATCATTTAAAAAAGATGTCTCCCTGCTTCATATTATTTTATTTTGTTCTTTATTTATACCTTGAGTTTCTCATGTAAAAGAAATGATGTGATACTAAAACATTTATATCTGATTTATTTCACTTAACATTATGGTCTCAAGGTACATTCCTTTTCCTACAAATGATCCATTTTATCTTTTTTCAGGTAGAGTAGTACTCCTTTGTATACGAGTACATTGTCTTTATTTACTCATCCATAGAGGTCATAGTCTGCTTCCAAAACTTAACTATTGTAAGTTGTGCTGCTATAAACACAGAACACATGTATCAATGTAATATGTCTCTTTAACTCTTAATTATACCTAGAAGGGGAATAGTTGGGTTGAGTGGAATTTCTAGTTTTAGTTTTTTGAGGAATCTCCATACAGATTTCTATAGTGTTTGTACACATTTATGTTCTTACCAATAATGTGGAGGGGTTCCTCCTTCCCCCACCTGCAGCCTCACCAGCATTTATTACTTGATTTATTGATTATAGCCATTCTTTCTGGAGTAAGACGGTATATCAGCGTTGTTTTAATTTGTATTTCTCTAGTGGCCAGTGTTACTGAACCTTTTTTCATGTATTTATTGGCCATTTATACTTCTCAGAAGTGTCCATTCATTTCAGTTGCCCATTTTTTAAATGGATCTTTTATTTGGGGGAGGGTCCTCATTTTTTGAGGTGTTTATGTATTCTAGATATTATTCATCTATCTGAGGTGTAGCTGACAAAATTTTCTTCTTCTGTAGGTTGTCCTTTTTACTGATTTTTTTTTTTTTTTTGCTATACAAAATTTTAAATTTGGCAAGATCCATTTGTTAATTCTTATTGTTAGTATTACTTGTGTTATTGGGGTTCTAATAAGAAAGTACTTGCCCATGCCTATCTTCAAGTATTTTACTTATTTCATCTTCTAGCAGATTAAGTGTTTCTATTTTAACATTTAGATCTTTTGTATATTTTGATTTTAGTTTAGCACTGTCTATAGACTCACTCTTCTGCATGTGGATAGCCATTTTTCCTAGCACCTTTTATTAAAGAGGCTTTTGCTCGGGGTTTATCTCAGTGGCGTAAGTGCCTGCTTGGCAAATGTGAGGTCATCAGTTCAATCCTGGGCATCAAAAAAAAAAAAAAGGCTTTCTTTTCTTTAGTTTATGTCTTTTTTTGCCTCTTTGTCAAAGGTCAGATAGCTGAAGATGCTTGGATTTGTTTCTATTTTTCCCTATTCTGTTCCATTGATCTCATGTCTGTTTTTGTACCAGTTCTATGCTGTTTTTATCATTGTAGCTTTATAGTAGAACCTCAAGTATGGGATTGTGATGCCTTTGCTTTTCTCTTATTACTTAGGATTGCTTTTGCTATTCTGGGTCTGGTTCTGGTTGAATTTTAGAGTTGTTTTCTCTAGCTCAGTGAGGAATGCCGTTAGCATTTTTTTTATATAAAAGAATAAAACAATAAAACCAATCAAAATGAGCCAGTGTAAGAGATATGGGACTTCAAAACATTACAAAACGAACAATAATTACTATAATGCCTTTTGATGTCTTCAAAATAGCTGCAGATAACTTTGGACATAATAAAAATCAAGCAGAACAGAATAGAATAGAAACAATAAAAACAAAACAATGAATGCAATAAAGGACTTCAAAACAAGCCAATAGTAAATGCAAAATAATATATCTTGCTCTCTTTGAAATATCTGCTCCTGCCATTGGATTTGACATAAACAAAACAAAAGAGAGTTAAAACTGAGCCCAGCTAAACAATGGAAATGATATAGGACTTTCACAACAAGACCATAGGGCGTCAACAGTGACTGCAACCCTCCCAAGGTGATCCACCCTAGATGCCACCACTGTCCTCTGAACCTTTGATTGGACCACTGGCCCTAGACCTGCAATGTTAGTGAAACACCAAAGTACCACACACATCCAAATGCATTTCACCTCCATAGCTATCATCACAGCTTGTGTTTCTCCAGATAAGCTGGTCGCTTACAGAGGATGGTGGCAGAATTGGTACTTCTTGTTTGTCAGCATGCATGCAGGAATAGCTGGAGTCTGGCTGTTCAGGCTGGTGGCGGCCCACACTTGTAAGCTGATTCCCAGACTGGGCTTGCTTGCTAGTGTGGCTTTCTTTTCTCTACCCCCATTCTGCGAATGGCGCTGACTAATGGGGAGAGGCTGGGGTCTGGCTGTTCCAGTATGGTGGTGGCCTGTGCATGGCACTGGTTCGCAGACTGGGTTTGCTTGCTGGTGTGTGCTGTTAGTATTTTGATTGGGATTGTAGTAAATCTGTATATCAGTTTTGGAAGTATGGCCATTTTGACTATATTGGTTCTGCCTATAAAGGAACAATGAGTATTTCATTTTCTGATGGCCTTTTGATCACCTTTTTCAGAATGATGTAATTTTTATTGTAGAGGTCTTTTACTTCCTTGGTTATGTTATTTCCTGAGTTTTTATTTTTATTGTTCACATTGTGAATGGTATTTTTCTAATTTTTCTGAGTTCATTATTATTGTACAGGAGTGCTATTGATTTTGGTTTGTTGATTCTGTATTCTGCAGTGTTACTGAATTTATTAATTCTGGGAGTCTGTGTGAAAGTTTTTTGGACCTTCTACATACAGGATCATGTTACTTGCAAATAATAATTTGACTTCTTCCATTGTATACATATCTCATTTCTTTCTTTTTTCTTGCCTAATTACTCTTGCTAATGTTTCATGTCATATGTTGAACATGAGTGGTGGTATTGGACAAACTTTCTCTTTTGAAATTGTTAATTTTAGAATAAATGAACAATAGGTACTTTGTGATCATCATTAAATAACATTTTTAACTTCTGTGTATGCTGTTTATGCAAAGTGATGAGTGGGATACAAATGCTCTTTATATAAAGTGATGGGTGTAAAATGTACCTTCTATTCAGAACAAAACAATACAAGCATGTGAAAACTAATTTCTAATGATGAGTGCACAACAAACCCTTGAGGACCATTTATGGTGGCAAATTTACATGGATATGAGAGAGTATAACAAATTTTGCTATGAAATAATTTTATTTTTACCACATAAATGTTTTTAAGAAAGAGAAAGTAATAGTATGTAACAGTTCAATACTGTAATAGAATCAGTGCTCCAAGGAAATCCATGATAAATTCATAAATAATCCCATGTTATTTTTGTTGTTATTTTATTTTTGTTTTGAAGAGTACTTGGTTAAAATTGAAGAATTTCTTTGGGTGTTTAACTTAGGCATAGACTTTGAATATTAAGATAGACTTTCGTTTTTTCAGTAGTAAGATGGACTTTTCATCAGATTTGGAGGATGCATGCAGCAACTGTTTGATTTTTGTATCTCTTTTTTTGCTTTTTCAGAAACTAAGAATACAATTTGGTTGGTGTATCACAGAGTTTTTAGTGCTTTGTCTCCTGTCATTGTTCACTTCTTCTTATTTCCAACTTGTTAGTAAATTTGAGCAATTATTGCTGTATAACAAAGTACCCCAAAATTTAGAAGTTTAAAATATCAGTGATCATGTTTTATTATATGACACCGTTTTGTGGGTCAGAAATTTAGGAGTCATTTAACATGTTTGTTCTGCTCAAGTGTTGTCATAACATTGTTTAAGATAGTGCAGTCATCTGAAGGTTTGTTTGAAGTGGGAGGATACCCACTCATATGACTATTGTTAAAGACTTTAGTTCCTTACTGGCTTTTGTCAGAAAGACTTAGTTCCTAGTCACAAGGCCTTTTCTGTAGAGCTGCTTAAGTGATCTCAGGACAGGGCTGATAGTTTCCTTTTAGAGTGAGTGATCCAAAAGAGGGGCAAGGAGGAAGCTGTAATACCTCTTATGGCCTAGTCTTAAGACCTGTGCTGCACTTCTTCCTTATTTTTCCCTTGGAAGGAGCCACCAAGCCAACTCATACACAAAAAGAGGAGAATTAGGGTTCGTACTTAAAATGGGGGTAGATGGTGTGTTAAAAAATTTATGGATCTGTTTTAAAGCTAGTACAGGAAGTGGATCAAAGAACATTTGTTCTTTTTCTAATAATTGGCATTTAAAAATATATTCAAGGATCAGATATTACGAATATGTTTAAAGACTCTGCTCTCTAGAATTTTGTATATAGATTGGAAAGTTAGATGTGTATGTAAAGAATAATATAAGGCAGAATTTGTTTCATGAATACTTGTGAATTGCATTTTTGAATTAACATAGCCTAAATATTACCCCAGTTTATTACTTTTAAATGGAAAATGTTAAAAACCTTGCACTTCATTGAAAACAAAAACAAAAATAAACTAGCCATTCCAGAGTATGTATTAACTAAATTCCTTAGGGTAAAGTCAGAAATTTTATAATTTAAGTAATTGATACACCCGTTACACCAAATGTATAAAGTATGGAAGAGCAACAGCACTTTAAATATCTTATTTGAGTCTGTAGAAGAAATAAAATTTTTCCTTCAGTGTAGGATGATCTTAATTACTAGTATGAAAAAGGTAGATATCATACGAGTTTTGAATATTAAGTTAGTTATCCAGACTGTCAATTTACAGATTTGAATATGACCCATAATCTTTTCTGTAGCTCTGTATTTAATTAATCATTTTCTGCCAGTAAGATAGTTTCCTTTTAAATAGAGAAAGACAGCAGAAAGATTGTGAGGGCTGGAATTAGACAAATTTAAGCTTTAACCTTTGTTTTACCTGGCTGTTTAATTTCTGAATGTATTTTGGATGGGCTGTTTAATTTTTAAATGTTTTTCTCTATCTAAAATAATCGTACAGATCTCTTAAGTTTATGGAAAAGATTAAATGAAATTATGTGAATTGGTCAATGTTGTAGACACTTATTAAATATTAGTTAACTTTCTTTCTTTCCTTAAAGAATTAAAGATAAGATAGTCAGGGAAGATTTTCTGGAGGAGATACATTTAAATTGAGACCTAAAGTTTCAGCCCTATATACACATTGGGCATAAATGTGCAAATCTCTAGGTAAAGATAAGCTTGACAGTTTTAAGAACTAATTGAAAGGTCTTTGCTTTCACCTAGTGGGAATAAGGTTGGAGGAGAGGTAGGCAAAAAGCTCTTTGACAGTAAGGCAGTCATTTATTTGTAATATTCAGTTCTGAGTGCTATTCAAACTCTTGGAGAATTTACATCTACCAAGCCTCAAGTTTTGATTTCCCAAATTTTGAGACAATATGCTGCAGTTAACTTCAGTGGAGGGATTTATTTTTCTTTTATTATTCAAAATATATGAGTCTAATGTTTATTACTGAATTTCATGTTTTTAGCCCCAAAAGGCCGAGAATAAACTTTTGAAAAGAAGATCCATGTAAATCTGTGCTCCTTTATCAAGTAAGAACTTTAAAAATCACTGCAGGGCTGAGGTTGAACATTTTCTTCTGTTTTGCTTTTGTTCAGGCAATTGAAGTTGTTTTTCCTCTATCCTCTTTTTTCTAATTATTGCATTTTTAAGGAAGTTGAAGATCGAGCATATGAAGTGAGTTCTGCCACTTCCCTCTGTTGTTTTTCTATGCACAGTTTTTCAGCTGTTGGCTAAGCAGCTTTTTTGGAACACTTGAAAGGCACATATACGCCCATCCTTTTTTCTGTTTGTGCTAACAGGATTCTGTTGTCCATGCTTCTGTCATCTGGAATATACAGTAGGGCATAATATTAGACACTAATTATTAAACTCCATTAACTTCTAAATGACTTAAAATATGATTATTCACATATATTAATTATACAGACTAATGGGGTTCACTGTGATTATCATATTTCATACCCTGACTGTCCATCTACCATTTTCCCTTTTCCCATCTGTACCTCCTTTACAGTTTCTAATAATCCCCCCTACTTCCGGGTTGTCCTTTCTTTCTTCCTTCCTTTCTTTCTTTCTTTCTTTTTTTCTTTCTTTCTTTCTTTGTTTCTTCTGTTTTGAGACAGCGTCTCACTATGCAGTTCAGACTGGCCTTGCGCTCACTTGGTAGCCCAGGTTGGTCTTGAACTTACAACAATCCTCCTACCTCAGCCTCCGGAGTGCTGGGATTACAGACATGTGGCACTACGCCCAGCCTCCAGGTTGTTTTTTAAAAAAGGACTTCTTGAAAGCTCAGGGATTTCATTTCACAGAATGAAAAATCTTGTCATTGCTTTTAGGATGAGAATCAGCACAAGTGCTGATTGATGATTTCAAATAGTGAAGACAAAGTAAAGAATTTTATGAAATGATACGTTTATGGCCAAAAAAATTATAGTTGTGAGGAAGATGACTAAATATATACCAAAACTTACTTTTTTTAAACTAATTTTTTTTTTTTTTAAACTAACAGTCCCCCTTTCCCTTTGGTCATGTGCAGTGTACAGATCAGACCTAGGACAGGGAGTGCACTGAAAATGAGACTTTATTTTTGGTCTCACAAAAGCAGGTGCCCGGCAACAGGCAGGCAGGCACACCCAATAGTTACAGCAAGTAGGGTATCCCCTAAGACACAGGTACCTAACCCCAGTTTCTCATTGGCTGAGTAATATAAGTATAGTCTGCCCAGATGTTACCTATATATTATTAGGATATACCCCTGGTCCCTTACCTCTGCAAACATTTTTTTGGGCGGGGCGGGGGGGGGGCTGGGAATTGAACTCAGTACCTTGTGCTTGCCAGGCATTTGCTGTGTCACTGAGCTACACCAAAAACATTTTGTGGGTTTTAAGACAAGTGATTGAGCACAGGTGGGTAACTGTCAGTGCTTTTCCAATTAGTGTTATACTCTAGTCCCTTTCCTCATTGTCTAGGAATCTTTTAGAAGAATGACCTCTGTGAATTTCAACTACCAGTAACTTGAAAATGGACCATTTTAAGTTTCTATTTCTTACACTAAGTAACACAAGTATGTATATATGAAAGTTTAAATGCTGACTGATAATTTAACTAATAATAGTCAACAAAAAGCTAAAAAAGATTTTGTGAAATCATTTGTGACCAAAAAATCATAGTTGTGACTAAGAATATTTGGTAAAGTATATGCAAGTATTTTTTTAACTAAGTAAAAATATATCATGTGTCTAAAGTAGGTACTTTTTATTCAGCATTTATTCTATGGACTTTATTATTTAGAGATTTCTCATTGAAGGTGACTAGAAAGACAGTATTCTGTATTGCCAAAGACATTGTGGAAAGAAGTGCCCTCACTTCTGTCCTGTTCAGTGCTTTTTAGAAGCATTTGAGAGAAAAGCCAGGTATGTTCTCTGCCTTCTCTTAGCTATGCAGAAGGCAGAGAAAGAAGACAACATTAATATTTAACAAAGCCTTGTTGTGTTAGTGTATTAGATTTTAATTTTATCATTTAATCCTTATAAACAGTTTTATAATACAAGGATAATCACAAGAAACAGTTGTAAAAGGATTAAGTACCTTGGCTGTGGTCCTACATCTTGTAAACAGTACATTCAGAATTTAAACTCAATTCAGTCTGGTTCTGAAGAATTTCTTTTTTTTTTTTTTTTCTTTTCTTTCTCTCCCTCCGTCTGTTTGCCCTCCCTTCCTTCCTGTGTGCCTCTTATTTACACTACTTTCTTAATCCTTATTAGTTTTAATTTACATAGTAGCGCTGAAAGCTGATTGATCACATTTCCTGTCCTTGTCCTATTTTCAACAGATTTGTCTATGTGAGTGGTAAAATTAAGTTTAAATTTATTTACTTACTTATTTACAGACAAGGTCTCACTTTGTGTTTCAGGCTAGGCTTGGATTTGTTATGTAATTCAAGCTGGCCTCAAACACATGGGAATCCTCCTGCTTAGCTGCCTGATTGCTAGGACTTACAAGCTTGTGCCAGCATGCCCAGGTCGGTTAAATATTTTTACGTATTTGAGTTTAGAATATATAACTAGAAAAAGAGCAATTGATATTCTCACTCAATGCATGGAAAGACAATGTGATTGAAATCTGATCATTTTTTATTACTTTTATTAATAAGAAAAAAATGGGAGATGACTGGGATGTAGGTCAGTGGAGAGTGTGTGCTTAGCATCCATGTAAATTTAATCCCTGGCACCACAACAACAATTTGATGACCATTTTAAAGTTACATGCTAATTTTCCTCAAGTTCTTTGATGAATAATATCATATACTTAATAAACTATTATCATAAAGGTAATTGTTTTATGCCTTATATGTTTATATTTCAGATGTAAAAGTTAAATACAAAATAGGGTTTTCAGGACAATTTAATGAATGAAAGTGATTTTATCATGCATGCTTTCTACAATGCATCATAGTGACACTGTATTGATCTCTTTTCAGAACCAATGGTAAGATGATATCTATGAGCCATATAATCTTGAGCAAGTTGTATTAATGCTTTCCTCAGGTCCCTCATTTCCAAAATGGGATGCAAATACCTTATTTCATTTAATTCTGAGCTGTACACGTTTTTTCAAATTCTAAATGTGAAATCAGAATATAGTTTGATTGCTGTGTCTTATTGTCAGCAGATGACAGTGGGATTATTTTTAATTGTTATCTTCTGGTAAGGTCACTGTATTTGGCTGTACTTAAGAGATTTGATGGTGGTACATACCTCAAAAGATATTTATGAGGAGCAAATCAGTTAATATATAACATGCTTAATACTTGTCATTTAGAAAAATGCTTCCTAAATGTTAGATTTTGTAATACAGATTTCTTTCTTTCTTTCTCTTTCTTTTACTGGTAATGAGGGATTGAACTCATGACCACGTGCTTGCAAGGAAGGCGCTTATGCCACTGAGCTAAATCCCCAGCCCCCATACAGATATGTTTAAAATAGATTTATCTACTTAGGTATATCTATTAGAAATGTTGACAGTAGTAATTGATTTTTTTAAACATTTTAAGATTATGTACTACTTTTTCTTTGTGGAACACAAAGCATTTTTCATTGAGTATTTTGAAAAATTCCTTAGTGTTGTGGATGTACATACAAAGGAAAATTACTGGGTAGAAGAGATAAGTGAGGGTGATAATAATAAGCAGAAACTATTTCTATATTTAATTCAAGAACTAGAGATCCCTATGTATGTTTCTGGTATTATTATTGGGGAGTGAATGTCAAAGACAATATTTGGTGAAATCCTGACTTTTGGAAGATTGTTCATCTCTAGTAATACATACTTTTTAGATTTTTTTTCATAATGAGATTAAGGGAACTTTTTTCTGAGAGGGCCATGTTTATAAACAGTATAGATACTGTGAAATGGGAAGAAACTGTTTAAAAGGAAAAAGGAACTAGGATGGAAGAAAGGGCAAAGAGAAAAATACAAGTTAACTATACTATTAGTGTCTCTTAGTTCATTGGAAAGGAAGGTTTGTGCTAACATTGATCTGAGATTTTTTGTATGTTCATATCTTGTACCCTGAATAACTTCTTTGAAGATGACAATATACAGTGTATTAACTGTTGTTATTTTTCTATTATTTTGTTATGAAATTCTGTCTTACCTTTTTTCAGTAAAATTAAAAACCAACAAAAAAAGTGACACTTCAATGTCTGTTCTATTTTTATTTTTAGATGATTCAGACTCAATCTAATAGATGAGTACAGTATTATAATTAGTCATATCTGATTACCACTGTAAACTTTCTGACAATTATATATCATATTGTAGTTCTTCTGACTTAAAAATAGAAAATTCCAGATTGATACTAGTGCTTTTGAATTTTTAAAAGCCTTTACCATTGTTTCATTCTTCATTCTGATTCCCTGTATGATACAGAATTATAAACAACATACTTTTCATTTGTTTTATCAAGTAGGAAATTACCTATGTTAGTGGAAGAAACTTCAAGGAAATTGTTTTGGTATAAAACTATACCAAGTGAGTTACATAATCATAATTATAGTCCATCAGATTTATCAGTTGACATTTTTTTAAATGTAGATTTTTTTCCAGAGTGGCTTTCTTTGTGGTAAATTAAAGTAGTGATAAGTTAGTCTTAATACCCTTTTATGAGAGTGAAATTTAAACAAAGTTTGTGTTTCATGATTGAAAAAAAACCATCAAAGCAAAAAACATCAAAACAGGAGTACTTTATGTGCACACTTAAATATTTACTATGCTGTACATAATGTTTTCTTCTCAGAGATACAGCAATGTGGTATTCTTGCTTCCATCTACACTGCATAAAGAACTTGACACCTTATTAGCAAAAGTCGGGATTTAAACACAGTTCTGCTGCTCTATACTCCTTGAAAGCTATAGTCTGACTGGATGAGAGCAGTGCTTTTAGCATTTTTCTCCCCGTTATTGTGCCTCCAAAGTTCCTTTTTTTTTTGTTTTTGTTTTTTAAAAATAGACTTTGTTTTTAGAACAGGTTTAGGTTTACAGAAAAATCGTGCAGAAAGTAAAGATTTCCCATGTGAGATTCTTCTGCTCTATTTTTTTGTGGTCCTGAGGATTAAATCCAATGTATCACATATGCTACCAAAAAACTCCTGCCAGTGAGGCATACCCTCAGCCTGGTGAAACAGTTGACTCATTATTATTAACTAAATGTCCTAGTTGGTATTGGTTCCAGTTTGTGTTATACAGTTCTATGTGTTTTGACAAGTGCGTAATGCCACATATTTACTATTTCAGTGTCATACCGAATAGCCTTATTGTGCGGTATCCTACCTCTTTATTCCTCCTCTCCTTTGCTGCATTCCTTTGCTGCATTCCTGTCGACCTTTCGTCTCAGTAGTTTTATCTTTTCAATAATTTCATATGGTTGGAATTATATAGTAGGTAGCCTTTCTGACTGGCTTCTTTTGTTCAGTAATAGGCACTTAAGATTCTTCCCTGTCTGTATTACTCTCGCTCTGGAACAAAATAACTAATACTTGGCAGATGAAATTGGAGAAGGTTACTTTGGCTCACAGTTTCAGAGGGTTCACTCCATAGTAAGCTGGCTCCAAAGTATGAACATTTGGTAGAGGAGGATGATAGAGGGAAGGTTCAGCTTGAAATGATCAGAGTAAAGAGAGAGTAAAAGGAAGAGCCAAGGACAAGAGCACACACTTCATGTTTCCAGTGACCCACTTCCTCTGACCAGACCCCATCTTCCAACAGCACGTTTAATTATAAATAGATTCGCTATGAGCCAGTCACCTTCCCAAAGCTATCCTTCAAACCGTCAGGGGTGGCCTTTTAGATCAAAACCATAAATGGTCTCTTCCTGTGGCTTACTATCTCATTTCTTCTTATCACTGAATAAATAATACATTTCATTGGATGTAGCACAATTTGTTTAGACATTTAGCAATCAAGGGATATTCACTTGCAGTTTTTTTGGTGACTAGTAATTTGTGAGCTCTTCTCATATTGTTATAAAAGCAAAATCTCAAGGAAACTTTTAAATTCCCACTATGGAATTTTAATGTAGATACAGTATTTGCTTTTGTATACAGTTCTTTGGAAGGCCATAGACTATTTTAATGGCTAAGAATTTTTCATCCCCCAAGAAGAAGTCTTTGCCCTCTATAGATAATATTGCCTCCTCCACGAAAGACAAATTTCTTTTATTATGGGTGTTTTTTTTCCCCAGGCATTTTAATGCAGATTTAAAAAAATGTTAAGTTGTCATTCTCTGTCTACATGTATTTATATGCAAATATTCTCAAAACATTTCAAGGAATGAAAGTAAATTTCACAGTAATTCATAGGATATGTTAACATTTTTGTAAACACATTTTACTTAAAGCAATTATATGGTTTTACATAAATACATCAAGGTATGCAGCTTTGCAGAAAAAAACATGCATACCAAACTAGTGCTAACTTTCCTATGCAACTGGCTTTGGGAAATGGTGGTGGTTAAAGTAGAACTTTGCTTTCTCACTTTTTGTTTTTGTTTTTGTTTGTGTATTTTGGCAAGTAGAATGCATTCGTGTATTACTGATGCAAATAAAAATAATTTTTAAAGAAGAAAGAGAAGCATGAAAAGGTGACATTCAAGCATCAGAAACACCTGTCATTAAACTTGTAGTGAAATTAAGGAAACAAAATCATAGGTAATGGTATAGCATCGTTGTTACCAACTACCAAGAATCATTTTATTTTACTGACTATCTCATTAATAGTCTTGTTCTGGATGTCTCAAGAGTTGTTTATGTGTGCAGTAGCTGTCTCATATTAACTGTCTCATATTTTTCTGATCCCAATCTCTCTAAATGCCTTAAAATGCTCTCAATAAAGACAGTGGGAACTCCATGTTGCCAAATTCAGCAAATACTCACACCTTCTTAACTTTGCATAGAATCTGTTTACCACTAGTCCCTTTCCTATCTTGTCTTCTGTGGCTCTTTGACTACTCTTGATTTTTTAAGGCCCTTCGTGGGCCAATAAAGCATGCATATGGACTGAGTTCAACCATGTGTTGCAGTTTCAGCGAATTTCTTGTAAATCCTTTTCTCTAAGTGAAAGCTTTATGGAAGGGAGAATTTGTTTGTTGCCTGCTACTACATGTTACCAGTATGCTTGGCACATACAGGGGCTTTCTAAAGGTTTGAGGCTCAATGAATGAATTAATTTGACTTTTTAAGATTGTTTTAAGATTTTGCCATTTTGGGGAATGAGGCAGAGGACTTGGAGAAGAAATATTAAATGACTAGTGAATAAATCATTATTTATACATGTTTGTGTAAAGTGACTATTGGAATCTGTTAATGGTTACCAAGTTTAAAGAATAAGATAATTACTACTGAGTGGTGAAAAGAAATGTGCTTTAAATTACAAAAATAAGTGTATTCTAGGACATTTTCACACAGATTTATACATAGCAACCATATCCACATACTTTAGATGACCAGAAAAATTTAGTGCAGCTCAGATCTATCAACCAAAGACTAGTTGCATATTTATTCCGTAGGGATTATATTAAACTGTTAATATTTAGTGTCTGTTATTATTGGATGAAGTAAGTTGAATCATTAGAATTTGGCTTAAGTTTTGGGTAATTTAAATGTAAGAAATGAATATTATTTTAGTAAAAAGCTGTATCGAAGGTTATTTTATAACAAATAGAAGGGAAAGATATTTTCCAGAATTAATTATCACAATGGATAATGTTTTTTTCTGTAGTTTTAAAGTTTAGAAATAGATGAAAAGATCATCATTTATGTAAAAAACATTTTACTAATTTTGGAGGGTAAAGCCTTCAAAAATATATTAGAAAATTAAGAAGAATTTTGTTTTCAGCAAGAATTGCTTTTCATAGTAACTGATTCTCTAATGCTTTTTAAAATAAACTCTTAATCAGAAAGAATATTTTTCTTAGTTATTTTTGATAAATATTTGTCTGCATTGTCTTCTCTTAATTGCTATAATAAATATTTATCTATATTCCCTCCCTCTCCCTCTCCTCTTCTCACTTCGCTTTCCCTTCCTCTCAGTTTTTGAGACTGAGCCTTGCTATGTAGTGTAGGCTGGGCTTGAACTCACTATATATCCCAAGCTGGTAAAGAGAGTTGTGTTTGACAAGGTTTTTCTTTCTTGAGCTGATAACTTAAAAAGCTCAGTTTATCAAATCTGAATGTGATTATTGTGTTGTAGTACAAATTATGATTCTGACTAAAAAAATGTATTGGTATTGTTTGACAACATAAAACTAGAAAATAAAAGATTCACAGAAGACACAGAGGTGCATGGTCATCAAGAACCAGCCTCTTGTCTTTCTCCCATCATGGGTCATGGCTTCCATATGCCAGGTGATCTTATGGACGACTGTGACTGTGGGAATTTTAGTCCTGACATCAGTATTCCAAGTAGCAGCAAAGAGAAAGGGAAAGGGCCAAAAGCCTTCACCTTTCAGTTAAGGCAAGTATCTGTAAGCAACTAGCAAAGACTAAGCTTATTGTAAGGAAAACTGGAAAAGTAAAGTAGATTTACTGCTGTCAAAAATAAATTTGGGATTCCAGTGTTAAAGAAAAGTGTACATATTGGATAGGAATGTTGCATTCTGCTTTGTGTTTATAGGTAATTTTGAAAATTTTGTTATTTAAGGCAAGTTGCAGTACATTTAATTATTTATTAGCAGATTCTCTTAAAAGTTCCTAATTGGAAAGAACATCGACAGTTGCCATATACTTTGATTTTTCACTCTTAAGAGGAATAATCTTTCTTATTTTTACTGTTAATACTCAAATTCTGGAGTACGAAATAGGGTTTCCGATATTATTGTTTGCAAACCGACGCAGGTATACTGCTGTAAGTTTATTTAGCTATTTCATGCTTACCAATGCTGGTTAGGTGGCATTCTTTGTTTTCTAATGTTCAAAAAGAAATTAGAGAAAACTCAAGATTTGTAAGTTACTCCATGAGACTCAAAACTATTAGTTGTGACCAGTTTTTCATCTAGTAACATTGTCAGAGCTGTTGCAAGTTTTATTACTGAGCTACTTGGAAAACACATTCCTGTCTCATTCTGTTATTCTTAGATGATTGAGCTGGAAACCTTTATGCAGCATTTATAATGGTGCCTTACTGGCTGCGTATGTGTTCCTGCTGCTCTCCTTGGCACTTCAATAACGAGTTAGCATGTAGGTGGCCATGGGAAGGGAGTGTTATGAATGGACTTTGCCTATGCTTTTTTGGTAGCAGATTGTATTTGCTACAGGGTTGCTTGCAGTACCCTTATTTCTTCAACTATTATAAAGCTATTAATTTTCACAGTGATGGATGGCAGTAACCTTTCCCACATCAACCTTGTGTCAGCATGGTGTATGTCAGGCTGACCTGTAGGTGGGGGATGTCTATATAAAGGATCAGTATGACTGCCAGAGTTACTTAATAACATAAAATACTTCCTTTTAGTAGTAGTCGTTAACTATTTCCAACTGCCTTAAGATTGGCTCATTTATTTTAGACAACTTGGATAATTTATGAGATTACAAATTATAGCTATAATTAATTTGTAAAATTTGTTTTGCCAAAGTAGATTCATATGATAAACAACTTAATCGTTTTATTCTGAACCTTTTTTGTTTATTTTTATTTTTTGAGACAGGATCTCAAAAATTAGGCTAATTTTGAACTTGCAGCATAGGCCAACTGGGCCTCAAATTTTGTATCCTCTTTCTTCAGTGTTACAGTTGATACGTTGTATCAACTTGAGAAGTTTAGAAGTTATAAGGGAGAGACCCAGCAGGGAGCCATGGTTCTTAACTTTGTAAATATTCTGATCCTGTACAAGAAAGAGGAGGGCACAGAGATTTTGTGAGTGCTCCAGGGGTACTGGGCCATGGGGATGGCCTGTGTACAATATAAGGGAGGAAAAAAGGCCAGTTCTCCCCCTTTTTAGAGGAAAAGCTTCTACCTTGAAGTATTGCCCCAGTGCCATGCCACCCTGCCTTGGAGCTATCTGATTATAGACTGAAAGCTCCAAAAACTGTAAGCTAAGTAAACCATTCTTTGCTTCATTTTGGATATCCGGTATTTTGTCCCAGCAACAAGAGAAAACTAACCAAGATACTCAGCTTTCAGAGTGCTCCAGGTTTATAGGTGTGAGCTACTGTGCTTGGCTTATTTTGAATTTCTGTGTTTGGTGGGCTGAATATTTTAATTGTCCTTGCTTCTACCTTCCATGTAATCCTTATCTTAAACTAGTTTATTTAAGGAGTAAAATAAGTAAGTAAATGCAAACAAGCCTGTTATGGATTAAAAACTGGTGGTGAACTTAACACCAGCTGGATTACATGAGCACGGTGCTGAGCGTAGATATGCCACCTGAGGAGAGTTGCCAGCATAGAGAAGTGGAGAAGGAGAAGCTATTGTGGTGGGATGTTGAGGCATTGTGGGTTCTCCTATGAGTTGCTGTTTGAGCCATTTGGTTCTCCTGGAGAAGCTCTGGTCCTCACATCGAGCATTGCTTCCTGGCTCTGGAGGGGAAGACATGTGCTGCTTGGACTCCAGGACAAACTTGGTCACACTAGCTTCCTGGCATGTACTCGACTGCTTGTCATCGGAGGAGCTCGGGGCCTCCTTGTTGCTGAGGATGGCTATGGTGCTTTCAGGACAGCCCTGGTCTTTGTTGTGAGTGTGACTTCTCGGCTCCAGCGTAGAACCCTCATCCTATCACCACAACTCCTTCACTCTACTGACACAGACTTCCTAGCTTTCACCACTGACCTTTGGGCCTTCCCGGTACAGATCCGTAAAAGAGACTGGGGTGAGTCCTTCTTGTGAGCTCTAGACCTCCAGGTGGACTCATGGGAGGCATTATCATGAGCTCTGGGTCTTCATCTGGATTCATGTGGGACATTGTGAAATACTTTCCCGTGTCATTTTGTTTTATTTTGGGGGGCATCTGAAGCTGTTAGATCTGAAGCAGACCATCTGACCAGTTAAAACACTACTGTAAAATAAGATATGATAAATACTGTAAAATATGTAAACATTATTGTAAAATAAGATGTGATAGGTTTACCCTCCCAAATTATGCGACTGACCTATTTAGTGAAGTAAGGAAAGGCAGGCAGACAGACAATAGATCCATGGACCTAATCTAGAAGAATGATAGCCATGAGAGACTTCATTAATATGAGTGTTATGGTGTTACCTCATGAGTGATGTTTCTTGTACCAGTGATAAACATCTTAAGTTAAAAAGATGAAAATAGGAAGGCTAAAGATTTTAAAATACCCACTGTACCAGTCTGTACAATTTAGTCTGAAACATCAAATTAGAAACTTAAACATTCATTCACTTAGAAACTATTTCCCAACAACTTTCTCTAAGTTTTTATTTATATTCCAAGTTTCAAAAGTATCTTGCCTTATTGATTCTAGTACTACCAAGATTTTTTACAGACTGGATGCTTTCAATTTAGATCTCACAAAGTAAGTATTGCATAGTAGTATGAACTGAATGAAGTCTTAGAATCTAGATGTCATCAAAAAAGATTTCCACTAACATTCCTAATTGTAGGTTGTTTCATGTCCTACAATCTTAAAAATACCTGAATGAGCTTGACAGGTATTAAAAGAGGTTTGTAAAGGAATTATTTTTCTCCTAAGAGGAGAAAACATCAAGTAAAATTTAAGGGAGATGTTCATTTGTGTATTTCCACAAAGCAACTTAGAGATTTGAATGAGGACAGAAAACATGAAGGATCAAAGTATCAGGTACTTCCAACGTTTGGAGAAAGTTATCAATGGTAATAGTAAAACTTCCATTAACTTCTATATAGTTTATAGATCCTTTATATAGTTACAAGAAACACTGTCTGCTATGTGACAGCTGCTACGTATAAATTATCTCATTAAATTTCAAAATACAGTATGTTTTCGCATTTCGCAAATGAAAAAAATAGGATTTGGTCAAATATGTTGTCCAAGGACACATCCAAACTATTGATTTAATTCCAAAATCTGTTTTTTTCACTATAGTATGATGCCTCACCTTCCGTTCTTTTAAAGTACTGTTGTATACTGAAAGGCCAGTAGGTCCTTGCAATTAAAATAAAATGTATGCTGCAAATTAGGCCAACAAAAAACAAGGTAGTCTGGCAGCCAAGTATATATACCTGCCTTATATATTGGCTTCTTATATATCAGGGAAACCTAACAAAACAATTAAAACAAAATATGTACATGGGCATATTAGATCCATGTTTTAAAAAAATTGTCAACTGAAAATCAGCAGAAATGTAGGATAATACTAGTAGTGAGGCTTTTTAAAAGATTTTTTTTCACATAAGATTGTAGGACTGAAACTAGTTAGCAGTGAACAAATACATAAAACACTGATTTTTTTATGGTAACTCCTTTATTTTATAACTTATATGTAAACCTTGCAGCAATAATAAACTCTGCAGTAAAGCACTGTTTAATATGGCAATTCCTTACCATTTCCCCATTCCCCTGTACTGGGGATTGAACATGAGGTCTTCACACTGAGCTGTACCTTTGGTATAAGGTTTTGCTAAGTCACTAAGTTGCCCAGGCTATGCTGAAACCTATGATTCTACTTGTGATCTTTCTGTCTCAGCCTCTCGGAGTGCTTTGACTACGGTATGTGACACAGTACCTTGCTAATGCCTTGGTTTTATATATGGCATCCAAAGATACGCCTGAGGGCTGAATGTATGCAAGTCCCTAAAAATACTTACATGAATAATCATGTTTATATTCTCTCAAAACTAAAATGCATCAATTCTCTAATTATGGTTTGGCAGTACTCCTTATTACCTGATAACCCTTGACCTACACCAGCAAGCCAGAAGGCAGCAAATAAACTTTACAGACACCTCGATTCCTTATTTTTTAACCTATAATATTTTCTTGTATTTTAATTTGTATTCTCCACCTACTCAATCATTGTATCAGATTTTTAGCACTGACTTTTTTCATTATGTTTTGTAAAGAAAAAAAATTTATCAGAAAGTAATAATCCTTTATGACTTTAGCTTATTTATTGATCTATGCAAGACAAGATATGTTAAATTTATAACCCACTGTTCTGTGCAAGAATCACTGAGTGTTTCAAAAGGAAGTCTTATACTTAGATGATGCTTTTCTTTCTTTCATGCATATGCACTTTCACATGTACTTCTTTCAAATAAAAAACTATGTGTCTGAGCAAAATTAACCTGGCATGTCCTCCCTAACCTTACCTACAATTTGTTCTAAGCTTACTGTTTAAAGAAATCTACTACACCAACATATTACTCATTTGTATCCTGAAACTACCTGACATAATTAGGAGAGAGAAATCATACAACATTTAAGAGATGATGTACAAAATAAGAATGTCAGGTAAATGAGAAAAAACCCATCAAAACAGAAATTTAAATCACTGTTGTCCCTAAATCAATAGCTCTACGTTTTTGCATTTATGTAAATACTTTTATTAGCAAGTAGAGAATTATTTTGGTAGCTCAAATAATCTTTAATCTACCTTAAATGGGGTCATTTTAAAACTTGCATTAGAAACTCTTGGGCTGCAAGTTTCTATACTAAAGATATAATTAAGAGCTCCCAGCTGGGCAATAAATATTACCTGCACAGAACTTCTTAAAATATCCTTTGCCATTAAGTACCTATAATCATTAACCAAGGCAAGAAGTAAAAGTTTTTATAGGAAAGAAAAACAGCCAAACATTATTTTACAACAAGTTTCTGGAAACTATATATTCAAAACTAGATTACTAGTTACTGTGAAGGAAAAAGTGTCTTGGTTCTAACTATCTCTGAAACACCTTAGATAGGGACATTATAGAGCCTAAATAAATTGCTCCTTGGATAGTACAGAGGTATATATCCTCAACAAAATCCTATAGCAGAGATGAATCTTTTAGAACTTTGAATGAGACAAACAGCCCACTGTGACATGTGTCCCATAGTTACACCACCACCATCCTAAAGAGTATACCCACAGTCAGTTGAAAGGCAATTGTAACTGCTAAAGGCATCTATGAAGAGTATTACACTGTAAATCATCTGACCATCAATTCCATTTTATCCTTTGCCTCAATCCTACAGCTGTGGGAATGGGCACCGCTAAGTTAGTCAAACTGGGGTATGGACTTAATTATGTTCGTATCTACACAACTTTTCCAAGTTTCCGATCCTTCAGCTACAGAATAAAATGTGTCCATTAAGTGACCACCTAGTTTCTTCTACTTTGAACTTTCTACAATTCTATGTTAATATAAAGATATAATTAAAATAAATATGCAAGGATTATGGTTAGATGGTAAGGAAGTCTATGCACTTTTGATTTCCCCTAAGTTCTCCCCATAAAAACAGAGCAACTGGGACTGCTAAACCAATGATTAACAGACAGTATCTATAACAAAACTAAATAATAAAGTATTCCCATTAACCTCAAAATATATATAAACAAAGGAAACCACCAATAGCTGTAAGACAGGTATATAATAATTCTATACCAACAAAAAATGACCTATAATTATAATGGCACACACTATTAATGCGTATGGAAGAACTCAGGAAATACTGTCCCCTTGAGTCCTTTCTTGGAGGGAAAAAAAAACTCAGACAAATCTACTCGGTTTAAATTTCTGACTCAGTTACACATTCTTACTTCCACTGCATTCTGCTGTTCATACCTCACCAACCAGATGTGATGTGATGTGGAAGAGGGCTATACTAAAGTTTTGAACAGGAAAGGGTCATTGAAAAACACTGTGGAGGCCTGCTACTACAATATATAATTAATTCTGGTTATTCAAAGACTTATGCTTTACAAAACCACTGTAAACACTGAATTAGGAATTACTGAACCACTGTTCCTATGAGAAGGTTCCTTTGACCCTTTGGTCACAATTTTTTCATCAACTGATCAACATGTAATCCTTTAGGTATGATTCTATTTAAAGCAACTTAATTAACATATTATTGAAGTCATAAAAAAGGACAAAATAGGGGAAATGTGGCACTAAATAAGTACCAAAGAGAACTGTTTATAATATGAAAAATGAAACAAGAAGGAGATGTTGCCTTGTTCTACTTAAGTTGTGAATAAGCAAATTGGGTGACAGAAATTCTTTGTTGCTCTGTAAGTAGCCACAGAAACACCACACATAATGATTTTGGAATCACAAATAAAATGCACTACGTAGGCAAATTGACAAATAGAATGGTATCTTGGTTCAAAAATGTTTTTATTTGCAAACATGGTTCATGAACAAAATTTTGTTTTTGTTTGTGAACTCTGCATCAGGTGACAAACACCACAGCCATGTTGCCTATACAAACACAAACATGGCTATCTTTTCCAAAATTGTGGAACAAATTAAGTTCATGAACAAAAGTACCACTATATAGAATCCACCATTAATAAAGAAGCAAGACAGTAGCAAAAAAGTTCAGATATTTCTAAATGCCTCAAGTTGCATGTCTACTTGGAGAGCTTAAGGGACCATATGTATTTATTAAACAGATCTCTAAAAAGAATAATCTAAAATATAGTAGCCTAAAAATGCTTACAAAAATAGAATCAATTATATGAAAGTTTTTACAACACAAGAAACTTGAGCAAATTATACTATGATTTCCCTGAAAATTGAACAAGCAAACAGCAATTATTAATATTCATTTGACTTTGTATTTTAAGCCCTAGGAAACATTAGGACAAACCTACTGGCAAAAAATCACATGAAATGGAGAAAACTGAAAGCTTTTTCTCTGAATTCAGGAGCAAAACAAGGATGTTCATTACCATCACTCTTGTTCAACCCAGTACTCGAAACATTAGCAAGAGTACTTAGGCAAGAAAGAGTGTCTGTCTGTCTATCTATCTATCTATCTATCCCATCTATCCATCCATCCATCCAATTAAGATTATTTCCAAATGGCACAACTTTCTACATAGAAGACAAAAAATTCCACACAAAGATTCCTAGAATTAATAACCACAATCAGCAATGTAGGCTACAAAATCAACAAAGTAAAAAAATCCCTGTACACTAATAATGAACTCAGAGAACTTAGAAAAATACCATTCACAATGTGAGCAATAAAAATAAAAACTCAGGAAATAACATAACCAAGGAAGTAAAAGATCTCTACACTAAAAATTATATCACTCTGAAAAAGGAGATTAAAGGGCCATCAGAAAATGAAGATACCCTCTATTCCTTTATAGGCAGAACCAATATAGTCAAAGTGGACATACTTCCATAACTGATATACAGATTTACCACAATCCCAATCAAAATTCTAACAGCATTCCTCACTGAACTAGAAAAAGCAACTCTAAAATTACTACAGAACCAGAGACCTAGAATAGCAAAACCAGTCCTGGATAATAAGAACAAAGTAGAAGGCATCACAATCCCAGACTTGAGGTTCTATTACAAAGCTACAGTGGTATAGAAAAACACGATGATCAATGGAACAGAACAGACATAAGAAGTATAAACAACCCCAAGCATATTCAGTGAAAACATATACACTGGAAAAAAGATAGCCTCTTTAATAAATGGTGCTGGGAAAACAGGCTGGCCACATGCAGAAGAGAGAATTTAGGCCCGTTATCACCTGTATCATGCACTATGTACTAAACTAAAATCAAAATAGCTCAAAGAATTAAATGTTAAATCAGAAACAACCTGCCAGAAGACAAAACAGGCATAAAACTCAAAGTCATGGGCACAGGCAAGGACTTTTAAATAGAACTCTTGTTATAGAGGAAAAACTACTGAAAATCAACAAATGGGATCCTAACAAATTTTAAAACTTCCATACAACAAAAGAAACAACCAACAGAGTGAAAAGACAACTTGTACAATGGGAAAAAATTTGCCGCCTATTCTTCAGACAGAGGACTAATATCTATATAAAGAACAACAACAAAAAATTAGACCCAACCCCAAATAAAAAAAAACCCAACTTAAAAATGGGCAACTTAAGGGAATAGATACTTCTCAAAGGAAGTACAAATGATTAATAAATACATGAAAAATGCTAGTCATCACTGCCCATTAGAGAAAGACAAAGTAACACTGAAATTCCACCATATTCCATAAAGAATGCATTTCATGAAGAAATCAGCTGATTCCAAATGCTGGTAAGGCTGCAGGAGAAAAGGAACCTTGCTTCATTGCTACAGGGAATATAAACTAGTACAACCAGTGTGGAAATCAGTATGGTGATTCTTCAAAAAAAAACTAAAACCCACTTGATACAGCTATTCCCTTTACAGATATTCTCAAAAGTTAAGAACATCATGTTACAGTGATTTATGCATGCCCATGTTTACAGACCACAATTCATAACAGCTAAATCTTGGAAGAAGTCTGTATATCCATCAACAGATGAATGGACAAAGAAAATATGGCATTTACACATAATGGAGTAATACTCTGCCACAAAGATAAAGCTGAGTTACTTGTAGCAAATAGATGCATCTTGAGACCATAATGTTAAAAGTGAAGTAAATCAGACAAACGAGCTTAAATGTTATATGGTTTCTGTCATACGAGAATCCCAAATTATAAATGAAAAGCAAAATAAAAGATAGGTAATAGGAAAATAAGAATTTTTCAAAAGGGATGGGAACTAAGAGATTGAAAGTTGGAGGAAGAAAAGGAGAAAGAGAATAAAAAAATTGAGATGTGTTATATACTTCACAAAGAATATAAACATTATGCACTGCAAACATACTAATAAAAATTGAAAATAAAATTTAAGGAAAAATATTTCAAGATGTAATATGTAACTACCTAACAAGGAGCAAATGAATAATTCTAACTCTTCTAAAATGACACAGTATGCTTAAAACTGGGGAAATTTCAGTCAGGCACATGTCTGTACATGTCTGTAATCCAGAAAGTTTGATGCCAGCCTCCGCCACTTAAAAAAACTGTCTCAAAAATTTTTTTAAAAAATGGAAAGGGCTGGGAATGTAGCCCATTGAGAGACCTACCTGGGTTCAATCCATGAGACTTAGAGAGATAATGAGATAGAATGAGAGAGAAGAGAAAGGAGGAAGAGAAAAAAACAGAGGAAAGGAGGGAGGAAGGGAGAGACAAAATGAATTACAAACTGAGTCATCTAAAGCAGAAGTCAACACTAATAGAACTCAGGATATTTACATGCTGGGAACTGTGGCCACATCCAAACCTGGTCCAGCAACAGCCACTCTTTCTGAAGTATTTGATAAAATCTCCCTTCCATTTAGGAAAGTAGTGGACAGAAAGATGACAGCAAAAGTATTTAAACAAAATACAGGACAGCTGTGATTTCAGACCAAAGAGAAAAATCCTTCTTTTATAAGTGGTTTCTTCCAATTTGGCTCATAGAGTTTCAATGGTATAGATTTTCTCATCAACTGATACCCAAAAAGAAGTTTGGCAGAAAGGTAAACTAAAATAAAAGCACACTTGTCACAGTGTTGTACACCCAACTATTTAAAGGCTGAGACACTCAGGAAGATATTAAGGTCAACCTGGTTCACTCAGTAAGACCCTGCTCAAAATAAGAAAAAAGGCTATGGAGATAGCTCATTGGAAGAGTATAATCCTTCAATCTCCAGTATAAAAAATAAAAAGATTTAAAGTATAATAGAAGGCAAAGACAACCAAAAACTACCTCAATATATTTCACTTAGTGACAGTTCAATAGGAAAGGCCAATACTTAAAATGAGAGGTTAATATCCATACAACTGGCTAGCATATTCCCTTAGATAAAGCAAATGCTCAAAAAAAAAAAAAAAAAAAACACACACACACACACATAAAACTCTTCCTATGATAGTAAATTAGGAAGCTTTGAAAAGCTTCTTAATTTTCATGTATCTAACATCCAAATGAATGATAACATTTCTTAAAATAATCCATCTTAACAAGGGTGTTTTACACTGATTAGATCATTCATAAGGCATAATCCTCCTTAATGAAGTATCTTTAAATGGCTGGATTTTAAAGAAGTAAATGGAGGGAAGGCAAAAGGGGAAGCAGAAAGGGAATGAGAAAAATGGGAGTCCTATGTATTTTCCACATCAGAGAAAGAAAGAAGAGTAGGAACTTAAAGTAAAAGAATACATAATTTGCAAGATTATAAATCAATCAAAAACTTGCCTAAATAAACCTGCATTTGCACATATTGATCAATCATGGGTCAGGTAACATCATGGGAAACGCCCCAAATTTCTAAACTGTAACCCAGTTAACAGTAAAGAATAAATCATATCAACAGTAATAATGTCTATTTGTTAGGCTTTTAAGTTTAAAGTCACTTAAGCAACTTTCCTTAAGACAATTTATGGTATATGTGAAACATGCCTCTGAGGGTCAAAATTTTCTAAACTTTTTCCCTTTCTACCATTTATTTTCTCTCATGGTTTTGTACTTCTAAAAAAAAGTAAGGAAAAAAATAAACAATGGAGAAATGCCAAATAAAGATGCTTACAATAAACTAACAATCGTTTTACGGTAAACTTAAAAATTGAAATCCACATAACTTCAGGAATAAAGCTCCTTAGTGAGGTGAATTTTCTCCTGATGGACACATGCATGCAATCTATTTCTGCTACTGCAGGCATCTCAGACCACCAGAAAAAGAAAATCTAGTCTAGCATAATCCTATTTATTTCCTAAAGGGCGTCTGTGTACTCATATTTTAATGGCCTTGTTGTAGTTAGGGGTTGTGCAGAGAACAATTAGAATGAGGACATGGAATTTATAATATTGTTTTATGATGGTTACCCAGAGTTAACACAAGAAAATGCAAGAAATCTTTCTGCAACACTAAAGACATAGATTATTTAGTCAAGGGCCTAAATCCTACAGCAATGTCCCACATGAATCCAGATGAAAACCCAGAGTTCGTGACAATGCCTCTCACAAGTCCGACTGGAGGTCTACAGCCCACAAGAAGGACTCAAGGCCAGTCTCGTGTCAGGAAGGTCCAAAGGTCAGTGGTGGAAGCTAGGAAGTCTATGCCAGTAGGGTGAAGGAGTTGTGGTGATAGGATGAGGGTTCTACGCTGGAGCCGAGAAGTCACACTCACAACAAAGACCAGGGCTCTCCTGAAAGCACCACAGTCATCCTCAGCAACAAGGAGGTCCCGAGCTCTTCCGATGACAAGCACAGTCGAGTACATGCCAGGAAGCTAGTTGACAAGTTTGTCCTGGAGACCAAGCAGCACATGTCTTCTCCTCCAGAGCCAGGAAGCAATGCTCGAGGTAAGGACCAGGAGAACCAAATGGCTCAAACAGCAACTCATAGGAGAACCCACAAAGCCTTAACGCCTCAACGCAATAGCTTCTCCTTCCCCACATCTCCATTTATGCTGGCAAGTTTCCCCAGGTGAAACATCTATTCTCAGCACCATGGTGATTTAATTCCCCTGGCGTTAAGTTGACCACCAGTGTCCAATCCATAACACATACCTACCTTAATATTTGAAAAATAGCCTTACTCTTTAGACAGTTATTGAAAAGTAAGAAACTTTAATTTTTTATTCTTCAGCATGTATTCACTAAAATATATTCATTTTAGGTGACTGTGTCTAAATAAAAAAAAAATCAGAATGATCAGAATTTTTAAATTTCCAGGTATCTTTGGGGAAGTTATCTTTTGGCTTTGAAATTACAGTAGAACTAACACAAAGGAAAATGAAACATGATTTAAAATAATAATGTGATAACATTACTTTATAAGACAGTCAGGAGAACAGATTTTTTTTTAAATAACTAAACTCATGAATTTAGATTAAGATCAGGTTAGTAATAGAAGGATCCTACTTATATTAAATCTATTCAGTCAACTTTAATCTTGTCTGATGAAGAAAAAGTCAGTCAATGAAAAGTCTAACTTATTGAACATTGTGAAAGAAAGCTTGATTTCTTTCAGAAATATACAAGATTGGGGTGGGAGTTTATCTCAGTACTGTAAATGTTTGGCAAGTGTGAGGTTGTGAGTTTGATCCCTGGCATGCACACACACACACACACACACACACACATACACACACACACAAAAGATATATACAGGATTGGCCTACATTGTAGAAAGAGTATTAAGGAGTAACAATTCTTCTTTAATAAAAGAAAGAACTTAAACTGGATAAGACTGACATTAAGGATGTTCATCACCCAGAATCAGTTCTCTCAAAAGTTAGTTCTTGCCACTGTGATGTTCTGTTTAATGTAAGAAACTCCATATTCTCTTGCATTATTTCTCCAGCCCCTTTTTCCTTTTTGTTATACACAGGTGAAGTTTTCTCTAAATACTTGTCTTGCCATTGTCTTTATCTTTCCGTCTAAAAAGTTCTCAAATGCTTTAAAAACATTGAAATGTATTTTGCATACTGTTAAAATTCATTGTTTAATAATGTGCAGTTAAGGCTAGGGATTTAGCTCAGTAGCTTAAGTGCCTACCTTGCAAGCACACAGTCGTGAGTTCGATCCCCAGGCCAAAAAAAAAAAGTGCTGTTAAGTGATTTTTATTGTTTTGAACATCTTTGTGCCACCATAAAACTACTAATTCCAAAACTTTGATCTCATCAAGGAGAAACCCATATATATTAGTAGTCACTGTCTATTCTTCCTTTTCTTCCCAGTCCATAGCAACCACGAATTACATGCATTTTGTATCAGTGGGATCATGTAAAGTAACCTTTTTGTGACTGAATTTTTTCATTTAGCACAGTGTTTTTAAGGTTCATCCATGTAATAGCATGTATCAGTACTTCTTCCTTTCTTTTTTTCTTCCTGAATGTTACTGTTTTACAAATATACTGCATTTCTCACATGACAGATATTTGACTTATTACTATGTTTTGACTATTACGAATAATGCCAGTAGTAAGATTTATGAGCAAGTTTATTGTCATCATTTGGCTTTAATTCTCTTGAGCATGTGTTTAAGAATTAACTATCTGGGCCACAAAGGAAGTCTGTACCTTCCTTTTAAAAAGAACTGCCAAAATGCACCATTTTATATTCCTGCCAACAATGAATGGTTTTCCAATTTTTCCATGTGGTTATTGACACTTGTTGTTATCCATCTTTTTCAATGTAGCCATCCAATGGGTGGGAAGTGATGTCTTTTTGTAATTTTGATATTATATCTTTTTTAGGGGTGGGGATACTGCCTAGAGATCAAGCTCATGACTTTGCGCTTGCCAGGCAGGCACTTGTGCTGCTGAGCTAAATCCCTGGCCCAGTATTATATCATTTTAGAGTGACTATGTTGAAAAATCTTTCCAGGTATTTATGAAATGTTGCATGCTTTTGGTGAAATAGCTTTTCATAATCTTTGCTGTTTCAAACTTAGATATTTGTTTTTTACAGTTGATTTAGTGTTTGATTGAGGAGTGAAGTACTCAATCTTGGAGCCTCAAGCATATGAGGCAACTGCTCTGTCACTGAGCTGTGGTATTTTTTTATTTTATTTTATTTTTATTTTTTTATTTTTTGTCTTTTTCATTTTTATCGGTACTGGGAATCGAACTCACGATCGCCTGCTTGTAAGGCAGGTTCTTATGCCGCTGAGCTAAATCCCCAGCCCCTGTTCAGTCCTTTTTTAAAATTTATTTTGAGACAGTGTCTTGTGAGTTACCCAGTTTGGCCTCTTGCTTCAGTCTCTCTAATAGCTTCTATTACAAGGTATGCCACCACACTGCTAATTTATATATTCTAAGTATATAAGTTGTATCAGATACATGATTTGGAAATATTTTCTTCTCTTCATAGGTTGTTTTGAACTTTCTTAATGATATCTTTTGAAGCACACAGATTTTAAATTTAAATTGTGAAAAGTCTAATTTATCTTTTTTCCTTTATTGTATGTACTTTTTGTGTCATTCTAAGAAACAGTTGTTTAATTGAGGGTCATGCATATTATGCTTGTGTTTTCTTCTAAAAGCCTTTTAGCGCATCTGTTTAGATCTTTGATCCATGTTGAGTCAGTTTTTGTATATGATGTGAGTGTAGGTTCCGACTTCATACTTTTTCTTATGGGTATCCTGTCAACACTACCAGTGTGTTGAAAACACTGTTCTCATATTAAATTATTTTGGCACTCATGTCAAAATCGATTAGTTTGACTAATTAATGTATAGATTTATTTCTATTCCCTTGATCTGTATGCCTATCATGCATTTGTACCATACAGTCTTATTTATTATAGCTTTGGTAGCAAGTTTTGAATTCAAGAAGTATAAATAGTCCAATTTTGTTGTCTAAACTATTTTAGCTACCCAGAGGTTCCTTGTAATTCCATTTGAGTTTTAGGATCAGCTTATCAATTTCTGTAAAAATAAAATCAGCTGAAAGTTTTATATGGATTTTGTTTAATCTTTGCATCAATTTGAACAGTATTGCCACTATAATGATATTAAATCTTTTAATTCATGAACATGCTGTGTCTTTCTGTTTATTTAGTTCTTTAATTTCTTCTAGTGTTTTGTAATGTCCAAAATACAGATTTCACTTCTTTCATTAAGCTTATTCCTAAGTCTTTTATTGTTTTTTATGCTTTTATTAAAACAAAGGGAAAAAGACAGAACATCTGTGGTAAAATATTAACATGAAGGTTAAAACATGATGAGTCTACAGAAATTCTTTGTGATTTTCCACTTTTCTGTAAGTCTGGAACTGTTTCAAATTAAAAATATAAAAGTACCATATATAAAAGAAAAACCAACATATAAATTAGCTCTCACATTTCCTATGCTAATTATTGACTGTCAAATCTTATTTCTAGGGATTGGTAAAAATTGATACTTTTCTGAGTTCAGAACTCCAATTCTGACATCATATTTCCATTTTGACAATCAAACAGATGAATACCTTTTCTAATTCCAATGATTAAAAATGTTAGTTAATGCCAAGAGGAATAGTCCCAAAATGTTCAGGGGAAATATATTTAATTTTTAATCCTACAAGCAAGAATTACAATGATAAGTAGCATAATAGGAGTGTGTTGCATGTGTGTGAGTGTGAATGTGAATGACCTATATTTTCCCTTCTTTGTTTTACTATCAGTAAATTTGTTGAAGTCATTTTTCTTTGTGAGTATAATTTTTTTTTCTTTTAAAAAACAAAAATATGTATTTCTGGTTATTGAGTGTGGCATTAAAGCTTGTTCTTAGGTAATACTATGGTAGATTATGTTGGTAGATTATGGTAGATTACGTTGATGGATTATGGTAGTTTATGTTTAAGTGGTTCAGTGTTAGTTTTTACTTTTTTCTACTTTATGAAATTAAAATTATAACTTTCAGTGTACATGCTTTGTTTTTCAAGTGTTTGTATGTATCTATACAAATCATTGTGACATAAAATTAATGTGTTCACCTAATGGATTTTTAACTTTAATTTAAAAACTTGAGGACATGCTATGTAAATGGCAATAATTTTTAGGTGAAAGGTTTCTGTGAATTGACCTGGGACTGAAATATAGTCAGTGTCTAATATGAGTTGGATGTGGCTAAAAGTTCTATATAGTTTTAAAAGACGTAAGCCTAGGTATACCCTTGTTGGCATGTCTATTCAAGAGATATGGCTAATTTTATTTTTTTTTTAACTAATGAGATACATTTTTAAGTCTAAATTAAATGTTTAGTCATTTATAGAAATTTTTCCCAGTTTTATTACAATTCTTTCAAGTCTTTATACTGAGGAAGGCATTTTCAGTTTACTCAAAACGATGAAACAAAAATTTTGCTAGGTGACATATCCAACGAGACTCCCCCCACAACATCTGGCAAGGTATTTTCTGTTTTCAGAGTTTTTTAGGCATTTAATAATGTGTACAGTAAATTAGAATATACAAGAGATACTAGTTATTGGTGTTTTAATGTGTTTAAATAGCACATAATGACTGTGAACTTCATTCTTGCCTATAAAACTTTATCCTTTCCCAGAAGTTTAACTTAGAGACAGATAAAGCAATAACTGAATGAGGGAATTAAAACTACTATGAACCAGTTAGTTAAGTGATTTTAGTGTGTTTTTGGTGAGCTTATTGTTGATAGCTGTGTTGTATGAAGTAAAAACAGTTTAAAATTAAAAGTGCTTATTTTTCAAGATAAGTCAAATTATTTCAGTTAATAGAGAATACTGTTTTGAAATTACATATATGCACTGATTTGATTTTTCTTTTTAAATAGTTGCACAAGAAAAGACTAAACTAACAGACTTTTTCTGCTTTTAAAGTAGAGAACAAGATTTTAAGTATGGTTAAGAACATTTGAAAAATGACAGTTCATCTTGGATTTAAAGTATGTTTTGAATGTTAACTAAACAACCAGATTTTTGGAGGGTTAGCTTGATTCATGCCACAAGCAGATGGCATCCTGCTGCTGGCAAAAGGGGCAGAAAATTCCTTAAGCACCCACCTGCATATGTTCTAGTCTTTATAAAATCCTGTATACGCTTGAACTTTATTACAGTGTCTTGGTTTTAATAAACACTTTCATTAAAATTGAAATTAGACACAAGAATAGCTTACATACAGTCTTTTAGATTCTGTGACCTAAAAAAGAAAACTGTGGACTGGGATGTATATTATTTTATGGCTGGCAAAATACTACATAATATATATAAATCTGTATCTATGTTTTTGAAAAATATCATTACTGAAAATCATATATTTTTATTTTCACACACTAAACTCCATTTCTGCAAGTTTTTTTTTGCAAAGAAATTTATAAAGGTCTGAGGTTTTCATCAGTAAGTTTTCATCGGCCATGGTGATTTATACCTGTATTTACAGCACTTGGGAGGCTGAGGCAGAATGATACCCCTCACCCCACTGCAAAGTTCAAGGCCAGCCAGAGCTACATAAATGAATTCAAGGCCAGACTGCACTATATAGTGAGATACTGCCTAAAAAAACAGTTTTCACTAGTAACCTTTAAGAGAACTCTTTTTTTTAGGTCATGATACTCTTCAGTCTCACTCAGGTTTTAAAATTTACAAATTTGATGCTATGCTATGATTTTTTTTCAGTACTGTGCATTGAACCAAGTGCCTTTGCACTGAGATATAACCCCAGTCATTGTTGTTATTTTTATTACTTTATTTTTAGAAGAGCCTCACTAAGTCATTAAATTGCCCTGTTGGGGTTGGACTCGGAATCCTTGTGCCTCAGCCTTCCACGGTTCTAAGACTACATGTGTGCACCATCATGCCTGGCTTCCATCTTTAGTGTGACCTGCTGGCTCTCAGCAGTGACAATGCCAGGTCTCCAGGCTAATTGAACTGCACACAGGACTTTGTATTGAGATTTTTGCCTACATATGTTTGCTCTTATAGCGATCAGTTTGATAGTTTGCATCATCACATTAGAGTTGGATAATGAATTGCACAGACTTACCTCTTTAGTTATTCTTGTTACTATTTCTATATGTTTTATAAAAGTTCATATGTGGAAACTAGTGGGTAAAATTAAACATAACAAAACAGAACATAAGAAAACAATGTAAGAGATACAGATTTCAAAGCAAGACAACCAGAGATCTTCACTATCATATTGTCTCTTGTTTTTTTCTAAATAGTTGTCCATATATGCACATACAGTGAATTCATACAAAACAGCATAGTATAAAACTGATCAGAACAGGATGATGAAGACATTTTAGGTGTTCAAGACCAGACCATAGGGAAGTCAACAATGGCTGTCACAGTGTCTCTCATTCTCTTCAAAATGGCTGTCCATAACTTCACATGTGTTGAAATTAAAACAAAACAGACTAAAATCACTCTGAGCAAAGAATAATAGTATTGCTGGATTTCACATCATGATGCTACAGAATCAGAACTGGGTACCCTAGTGTCTTTTTCTTCAAAGTAGTTGTTTATTTCATTGTGCATTATATAATCAGTTCTCATTAACTGTTTTAGAAGTTCTATGTATGCATGAGTCTCTACATGTATGTCTGTCCTTTCTGTATTAGAGGGAAAAGCAAAACAAAACAAATTCATGAAACGAAAAAGTCATTTAAAATCACAATACGTGGTTACTAATCTACAATGGTTACTATGGTGTCTCGTTATCGTCAATACAGTTGTCTATATCATCAGGCATAGAATAATTGTACATAGCAGTACATAACAATATTAATAAAAACAAAATACTGGAGACATTATAAGACTTCAAAAGCCAAGTAATAGTCAAACCAGAGTGGGTAGCCTAGTTAATCTTGTCATCTTTAGAGTATTTGCCCATACTCTCAAACTTGATATTATCAATCATAACAGATTCAAATAAAATCAATCAAGACAAAACAACGATTTAACAAACCATATTCAAATAAGATCAGTCATAATAAGACAGTGTAAGTTATACAGGGCTTCAGATTAAGTTAATAGGAAATTAAGGATGGTTACCGTAGTATACCCTGCTATTTTTGGAATAGGCTGTCTGTGTCCTCAAATCTAGTATAAGTAGACAGACTGGAACAGAACATAATCAACCTAAACAGAACGATGACAATAGTGTGGATTTTAAATCCTGATACACTATTAACAGTGTCCTCTGCTGCCTTTTTTTAGACAGTGCCTCCCCTTTCACTTTCATAGGGTGCATTGTATATTTTTTATATAAATTTATTTCTCTTACTGAAGTGAGACTATTTTTTCATATTCTTGTTTTTTTTTTTTTTTTTTTTGTCTTTTTCTTTTTTATCAGTGCCGGGGATTGAACTCACGACCACCTGCTTGCAAGGCAGGTGCTTATGCCGCTGAGCTAAATCCCCAGCCCCAGGTGCATTGTATATTTTGGGTCCCACTAACTCCTTTAGTTTTTAGATTAGGGGGGCAACCCCCTATTTACCTAAGTGGTTCTTAACTTTTTTACCCCTGGGCTTGATCTTAAGATGTATTCCTTTACCTACAAAAGCCTCCAAGTTTTCCTTTGTTATAGCTGAGTAGTTCTCCACTGCACATAAGCGTCAAGTTTTTCCAACTTATCTGCAGCTGCTGGAAGAGCTGCCCTTATTTCTCTCTGGTTCCCTGTCACATAGAGCATTATTTTCTCATATTTGACATTCAGTCCATAAACCTTCTTCCAGGTTAATTATATTTCCTGTTCAGATCATCTTGATGGATCCTATCTCCTGATCTACTCTACCTGTGTTTCTTTTTGTTAGTGTATCAAGGCCATCTATGTGAGAGATTATCGCCAATCTTCTCTGCCTCATTTCTGCTATGCTATTTTTCTGCCATTGGTTGTCTACTTTTCTTCTCCATTCCACTGTCTGTCCTGTTCATTGAGGCCTCTCTCTCTCTAGAATGTCCTTCAGTATTTTTTGTAGGGTTGGATTGGTAGTCATGAACTCCCCCAGTTCCTCTTTGTCTTGGAAGCATCTTGTTTCTCCATTAATTTTGAGAGACAGTTTTTCAGGGTTCATCAATCTGGGTTGGAGGTTATTTTCTTTCAGGGCTTAGAATACTTTGCTCCAAGCTCTTCTTGATTTGATAGTTTGTGTCGAGAAGTCTGTCATGATTTTGATGGGTTTTCCTTTATAGATGATCTGTTTCTTTTCTCTGACCGTTTTTTATACTCTGTTCTTGTGATGAATTTCTGGGATCTTGATTATTATATGTCTGGGTATAGATCTGTTTTGGTTGTAGCAGGCTGAAGTTCTGTATGCCTCATTTATCTGGATATCATTTTCTTTTCCTATGGTTGGGAAGTTTTCCTTATTTCTGTGAATAGCCTTGTTAGCCCTGCTTCTTCACTCACATGTTTTATTCTTAAATTACTGATCCTCTTGTCATCTTCTAGCCTTTGTATTGTTACTTCCTGGTTCCTTGTTATTTTTGAAGAGATCTTTCCTTTCATCATCACACATTGCAAACCTATCTTCAGGCTTTTTAAATCTATCTTTAGTTTCTTTCAAGCAGCTTTGCCAGCTTTCAATGGAGTTTTTTAATTTCCTGGTAATCTCTTTGAATCTGTTTAATGTATTCTAGGTTTTTTTTTAATACTCTTCATTGAAGATTTCTCTCCTTTTTCTCTGTTCCACCATTCTTCCATCTGTGTCTTCTTGAGAGGTGCTTAGCTAACCCTAACCCTATTCTGTTCCTGCAGACTAGAATATTATCCTAGTGTCTCTATTTCATTCTTGTAAGACTTTTTATGGTTAACTTTTATGTGACCACACTGTATTTGTGATGCCACAATAATCTTGCTACCAACTCACATTCTAAGTGCCTTTTGTGTGTCTAGAATTTTGTTAAGTATTTTGCTGACATTATTTGAAGTTTTTGAAAAATATTCCTAGGAGTTCTTATTAGCTTTATTTGAGATAGGTGGAAACTGAAGCAAGCGATATGTTAATGTTTAATAACTGGTTCTTTGTATAAAGACAGATTCTTGATTTGTAGTACTTTCTTATTTCTATAGTACAGAGGCTCCTTCCATCATGGCTGATTTTAAACTACCAATATGAAATCTGTGAAGAGGACTCAGAAAGATATGGACACATTGACTCGATGGCAGTGACCTGTTATTGTTTAAAGTTCATAAAAGTATAATTTTTTTCTTTTATGATATAGTTAATTTCCACTCATATCAGTTTAATGACTTGTTTTTCTATAACATTTTGTTTTGTTTTGTTTTGTTTTGTTTTGCTAGATACAAAAATAGCCAAGTCTACCTCTAACTTAAGTAGAACAGAAATTGCTGGAGGAAGAAGATATGAGAAAGGATTGGGGATACAATGAGGAAAGTGGAAAAAGAAAGAGGAAAGGACCTTCCTGGTTGGAAGTTGAAAGCAATTGATTCAATCATTTTAGAGATAGAGGGAGGAAAACAAAAGATCTTATTAGAGTGATAATTTTTATCAAACTATGCAGTGGTCTATTGTGCATTTGTCTTTCTCAAGACAATACTTGATATACAGACATTAATAATGGTTCCTGTATCTTAAGAGGATGCTTGCTGGAACTGATACCTGTTCTTCCCAACCTTTTCATGTAAACAGTGACCACATCAGGACACACAAAAAACAGTTCAACAAACTGTTAATAACAATCTTATTCATATGACACAGAAAATAACTGAGGGTAAAAAAGAAAGCCAAATGTGATATTGTTGTTACAAATAACAGGAGGGAGCACATTTAGACATTCACTGGAATTCAATTTGATATATGAAGTATTTTTTAATGTGCATGCCCTAATCTGAAGTAAAATCCTATTGTATATGGCTTTGAGATATATAATGCTACACATTAAACATTTTTTCATTCATAGAAGCCTTATATTTTTAATTTAAGTGTTTTGAGTTGTCATAATGGTGTTTAGTTTCCTTCATAATATCTGCAAAGTCAGAAGTGTGCCACAAAGGAAGAACACATGAGAAAGCAAATTCTTTATTAGTAGGAATGATAGTTCTCTCACTTTGCAAAGTTACGTGATATTGTGAAAGAGGAGAAGAAGGTACTATTGCTACCTTAATCAAAATTTTAAAGTAGCTTGTCAAGTAAATTGCCTAAAATGTTTGTGCATACAAAAATACAAAATACAAACCCACTCAGCAAAAAGACTTAATAAGAAACAATTTACATTGTATTAACAGCTAAAGACATTAGGTGAGTTAGTTTCAGGTAAGAAACCATTAACTTTAATCTTCCTGCCTAGTTTTTGTACCAGATAAATGGATACACCTTCCTTCCGGCTTTTGGATTTAGTGATATAAGGCTGTTCATAACATTTCCTTATCCTTTATCTATAAAATCTGTAGTGATGTGCCCATTTCATTTATGATACTGGTAATTTAAGACTCTTTTTCTTCATTTATTTGGTTAGTGTTTTTTCAGTTTATTAATCTTTTCAAGGAGCTAGCTTCTTGTTTCTAGTTTTTCAAGATTTAAAAAAGTTAACCTTAAATCATAGGATAGTTCTGGATTTGTAGAAAGATTACTAAGATGTAGCAGAGATTCTTACTCTTACCCACACCCAGTTTTCCTAATATTATCATTTCGTTAATGTGGTACATTCATTGCAGTTAACGAACCAATATTGTTTAATTATTATTAACTGGTTTATTCTTTCTTCAGGTTTCCCTAGTGTTTACCTGATTCCTCCCCTCATACACACACATGGAAGTTGCTGTGCTCAGTACACTTGGGTATTTGTTCCACCTCCTTAATGGTAGAATCTGTACAAAAATTATTCAGAATTGTTCTGTACAGGAGGACATTTGTCTACCTCACTACTCTATTTGTTTACTTATCTATCATTGTGGGCATATAGATGTTTATCTCTTACTTTGGATTATTAATCCAATAGCACTTTCCATATTTTGGTAAACTGTGCTAATTTTGCCATTGGGTACTCTGCCAGTTGGATTCTTTTATGTTTGACGTACTCTTATCATTGTGCTTTAGTTGGAACATGTCCTCAACTTTTTGGCACAAGATTGTAAAGAAAAGATTACATTTATTTTTAGCAGACAAAAACATAAAAATTATATGTATTTGTGGATTCCTTGCCATGTTTCAATGTCTGTATTCTGCATAATGCTTGAATGGCACTGGACATAATAATCCCCTCAAATAATAATCACTTCTATATGATAAAAGCTTTTAAAATCTTTTCTTATAAAAATACTAAATATTTCACAAATTTGAATGTAATCCATGTGTAGGATCCCTACTCATATTCTCTGTGTTGTTCCAGTTTTATTGTATGGCTATTATAGTGAGCACTCCAGGCATATCTGATAATTTACTGCCTTAGTTCTAGAATCATCAGTTTCTCCAAAGAGCTCTGGTTCCTTTTGCTGGAAAACGGTATTGGAAATCAAGGTCTAGGCACTAGATGTGCTTATTTATATTGCAGCGCTGTTACTTCTCAGTACTGTGACCTGAAAGAGCAAGGAAATAAATGTCTATACTGACTCGTGTACACATCTTAGTAAATATTTTTATATGTAACCATCTGCATTTATGTAAGCTAAACATAAGTTCATATTGATGTCTCCAACTGTATTCCATTATCATACAGATCATTGTACTCTTCTGACTTTTTGGTAAACTCTCATTCCCAAATAAAAGAGTCCTGTCCTACACCAGCCAAAACCCATTTACTTAATTGAGCATTTCTGACATGTTCAGTGGTTTCAGAATTGTTAGTCCATATTCCTTTTGGAAGCACCTTCATCAACAAGAGTATAGTGTTTATATATAATTTATTTTTTTAGTCTTAACAACGTTCACTCATTACTTATTGCAGCTCTCTTCCCCTACAGCTTTCAGTGAGATTATTTCACACACTTTTTTTTTTGGTCACATTCTCCCACTGATACGTTTACTTTCTAGCTTTGTCTTTTCTATAGTACCATGAAATCGAAATCATAATGTATGTAGCCATCTTTTTAAATATAGTATTATGCATTTAAAATTTATTCCTTTTTAGTTGGGTATGGTGGCACATGCCTGCAATCACAGCACTCTGAAAGTCTGAGGCAGGAGGATCAGAAGCTTGAGCCCAGCTTGGGCAACTTAGCAAGACCTTGTTTTGAACAATACAGGCAGCATGTGATGTATTCTGTCTTTCTCCTCTTGCACAGCTACCAGTATTCAGTCATGGGGCTCAACTCTCATGACTTCATAATCTTCATCACCTCCCAGAGACCTTAACTCTAAATGCTGTATTTAGATCAGGTTTTCAGTCTTTTAATTCTTTGCAACAGGGACTGAATTTCATCACATGAACCCTACATGCCATATCCCAGTTAGTAATGTTTTATAACTGTTGTTTAGGTCTTTTGGCAATGTGCTAAAAAGGAATGGTGAGAGAGCACATCCTTGCTTTACTGCCCATAGTAGGGAGAATGTATCCAGTTTCTCACCAATAAGTATGATGCTAGTTATACATTATTTTGTAAATATTCTTTATGAAGTTGAGATTTGCTCAGAGTTTAAGTTTCAAATGAGCATTGGACTTTATCGAACTTTTTTAAAAAATTTTTATTTAACATGAAAAAGAGAAAAAACAAAACAAAACAAAGCGGTGTAAGGGTACAAGTAATAAAGAACTACAAAAAAAAAAAAACAGTAAGAAATCACCAGTTAATAGATTACACATTATCATCTTAGAGATAGTTGCTCAAGTCACAGTATCAAAGCATACAAAGTGAACATTCAAACAGAGAGACTGCAAACAGTTGTGTTCAATGATCCAACCAAAAACATTAATATGGTCAGCTATTTAACACCCCTAAACACACTTGCAGTTGTATCCCTTAGAGCACTTTCTTTCCCTCTCCTTTTTACAACGAAATTTACACATTTTGGGTTTTATTACTCCTTAGTTCTTATTTTTTTTTGGAAGAGAATAAAGTCAAATATGGCAAAACAAAGCTGTCAGTCAAAACCAAGGATAGACATAGTACGTGATGTAAGAACAGAGTACAAGGTTATCAACAATGGTTACCATAATGTCTCTTGTTTCCTTAAAAAGAATTGTCTATCTCATTAGGTATTATAATACCTAATTATACAAAACAGTAGAGAACAAAACAGTAGAGAACAAGACCAATAAAACTTAAACGTTGTAAACATTACAGGACTTCCAAAGGAGACAATAGTCAAACCACAATGGGCATCTTAGTGAATCTTATTGCCTTCAAAGTAGTTGCCTATACCCCCAAACTTGATACTATCAGACAGAATGGAACAGAGTCTAATCAGTCAAAACAAGATAGTGGGAGTATGACAGGACTTCAAAACAAGTTAATAGGAAATCAAAAAAGTTACTATAATATATCCTGCTAATTTTTTAAATTTTTCCCCTTAATTATGAAAAAAACCATAAAAATAACTAAATAATTTTTTTAATGAGTAAGGAAGAGATTGCGATAAAAGAGGACATAACAACATAACAATACAGGTCAAAGCATGACTGTTTCAGTAACCTAGTGCTTCACCACCAAATAACCCAATTAATAGTAGTTACCATAGTGTCTGTCTTTTTCCTTGAAATATTTGAATATAACTTCATATACTATAGCTTCAAATATTTCCATATCACGAAGCCCAGAATAAAGCCTTTCCAATTAATAAGTGAAAACTTTATAAGGCTTCAAGGCCATATAATGGGGAATCATGATTACTACATACTTTTATATATTTGAATCATTACTTACATTAGGGAAACTATTCGATATTCACACATGCGAGATTGATTTATTTCACTTATGAGTATGGTCTCAAGCTGTGCCCATTTATTGATAAATATCTCAATGTGATCCTTCTTTATAGCTGAGTAATACTCCATTGTATCAAACTTTTTTGTCTTCATTCAATGTGATTTTTTTTCTTTATTCTGTTCATGTGTTACATTACATTCACTGATTTCAGGGTTGAACTGCCTTGCATAATTGGAATTCCACTTAGTTGTGGTATATAATTTTTACACATCCTTTTTTTTTTTTTGGTACTGGGGTTTGGACTCACAACCTCACACTTCACAGGCAAGCACTTGAGCTGCTGAGCTAAATCCCTGGCCTTGTATATAATTTTTAAAATAAATTATTTGCTTCAGTTTACTATTGTTTTGTTGAAGATCTTTATAAAAGATAATGATCTATAGTTTTCCTTTCTATAGTGTCCTGGCTGGCTTTGATATTAAGTTAATTCTGGCTTCATGGCACACTTCTTCTGTTTTTCTATTAAAGACTATGGAGAAAATTTCCTAAACGTTTTGTCAAATTCACCTCTGAAACTGCCTATATCCAGTGTTTGTTTTTTTGAAAGAGTATTAAATTATTTATTCAACATCGTTAGTATAAGGCTATTAAAGTAATTTCTTTCTTTTTTTTTTTTTTTTTTTTTTTG
The DNA here is from genome assembly GCF_034190915.1 of Cavia porcellus. NCBI lineage: Eukaryota > Metazoa > Chordata > Mammalia > Rodentia > Caviidae > Cavia > Cavia porcellus. The sequence continues at coordinate 8,082,594 of NW_026947512.1, read as the reverse complement.
TCTTTTTCGTTTTTATCGGTACCAGGGATCGAACTCACGACTGCCTGCTTGCAAGGCAGGTCCTTATGCCGCTGAGCTAAATTCCCAGCCCCTAAGGCTATTAAAGTAATTTCTTTTTTATAAATTTTGGTAAATTTTGTCCTCAAAGGAATTTTTTACTTGTTATTAAATTTGTAGGCAAAGTATGGTTTGTAACATTTATTTGTAATTTTATAATGTCGATGTAGTGTAATTTTTTCCTGTTTGTTTGTACTTGAAACTTAAGAATTTTGTTGATTTATTCTAAAAACCAGTTTCAGGTTTTGTTGATTTCTTTTTTTCTGTTTTCAACAAAACTGTTAACTGTTTTCCTGTTCCTGTTTCCTATTTCTCTGTTTATTTCTGGTTTCCACTGATTTTTACTCTTAATTTTTATTTATTTTTTACTTTTGCTTGCTTCAGGCTCAAGCAAAGTTTATTGGCAATGAACTTAGCTTTTTAAAAAAAAATTGCTTTAACTTGATATTGTTTTTACTATATATAAAATTTTTAATATTGAGTTTTCTCTTCTGCATACTATATTGGTTTCATTAAGACTTGATTCTTTGTGAACAGTAATCCAAAGGCATTTTCTTTCCCTCCATTTAAGGCTTACCATATAGTGTTTTCATTATTTTTTTTCTTTACTACCAGCTTTCATCAATTTCCTGACTGTTTGTCTTGAACTTTTCTTGATTTTATCCTGCTTAGGATTTGTTGTTAGTTTTGTGGTGTTTTAGTTCAAATTTTAAAAAAGTTTTGTTTTCTGCAACGATATTTGTATCCTTTTTCTTTTTATCCTTTTCTTCAGAAATTGTACATAACCTCACAATTTCCTAGTTTTATTTTTCAGGCCTCTTTTTCTGTTTTTCAGTTGGCCTATTGCCTTAATTACTTTTCTTTTTATTGAGAAAACATACTCAACACCCAAAGTTAATGGAGGAAAGGTTTAGTAGACTCACAGTTTGTAGAGGTTTCATTTCATAGTTGGCTGGTTCCAGGGCAGGATGACATGCCAGAAGGGCATCACAGACGAGAAACAGTTTTTGGCAGGCAGAAGGCAGCAAAACTGCAAAGTAGCAAGCAACAAATGGCAAGTGACAAACTGCAACAATAACCCTTTTTCTGTCCCTAATGTTCTATTCAGACTACAGGGTGCCCTTAATCCTAGAGTCATGCCATAAGTCAATCCCAGTATCATATCATTAGTCCCAGCATTATACACTGAAGGTCCAGCCACCTCTGAAAAGCTCCACATGGCTGGGCATGGTGGCACAGACCACTTGCTAAAATCACTAGTTCAGGTAATTTTTGGCAGAGAGGGATGAGGGAATGAGAGTTGATAACTAATGTCCCAAGAGTTTTAAGGTTCTCTGTTCTATATTATCTTTTTTTTTTAAAAAAAAACATTCTATCCTTTGAACCACAAAGATTTGCTATCCAGTCATACTACTTAATTTATTTATGTAAGTGTTGGAAATCACCATACTGTGTACTCTGTTATAAGGACCTTGGAGAATCCAATGGAGCTTTAGCATGCGATTATAATTTTGTAAGTTAGAAATACCTAAAATTAAAATACAAAATGAAATGTATTCGGGTGAAATATGAATAAATTTTTAAAATATGTAAATTATTTTAAAAGTGTTAGAATATGGAATGCTTTTGAAGTTTTGTTTTGTCTGATGTGGTAAGCACAGCCATTATATATGGCCTATTTAATATTTTCTTTAAATAATAAAAACAGTAGTTGTATATAGTATTGAAACATTAGTATATGGATAGATTAGGTTTCCAACGCTGGAAATGAATGTACAAAACAAGAAAATAATTAGAGGCTATAGTCTTCTACTTTTAATGTGTACCCAATTTAGCAAATAAATGTGTAAGTTGTAGTACTTCCCTCTCTGAGGCTATACAACTCCTAATTTGCATTCCATCTTCTAATGACTGGTTTAGAAGACAGAAGTACAGAAATCTAAAAGTCTAGGATGTTGGCACTGACTTTGTGGAAAGTTCAGATTCTTGCATCACTTCTTGGGTATGTGCAACATTTTCAGTTCCCACAGAGAAGTTGATCCCTGGCAGAAGGCAGATAGGCTTAGCCAGCCTGAGTCACAACTGGAGAATTAGGGAAACTTTTTTTTAAAAGAATAAAGGTCCTAGTAAGATCAGCTTACTCTAATTAAACAGGAAGTAAAGGAAAACAGTATTTGAATCTGGATCACATGTGAGAGAAAACATTCCAGCAATTTTAGGTTCTTCTGCTGTGACAGATCAATCAGTTTAGTTTCCTTTGACAATATATTGATTCACCCTCACAAACAGTAATAATCTTCTGGGATTGTGTGTGTGTTTGTGTGTGTGTGTGTGTATGTATGTGCATGCATACACATGTGTGTTATTGGGCCTCATGCATGCTAGGCAAATACTTTACTACCAGTACTTTCCTAGCTCTCTTTTATTTTTTGAGTCAAGGTCTTACTAAGTTGCCCAGGCTGGGCTTGAACTCATGGTCCTCCTTCCTCTGCCTCCTAAGTAGCTGAGATTGCAGACATTTCTCACCACAATAAGTTCCTCTATTATGTTTTAACCCCATCTGGGAGCAGTACAGTGCTCTTTAAATGTGATTCACAGGATAAACATAGATTATATTATTAAGGATCACAAGAAATACCACTAATACTACTTTTCTGCTCTTTTTCCTGATTAGAAATTTACTTATTGGAAAAGCCCTATAACAGTAAAATAAATTACTTTTGTTTATAATTTAATGAGTAGTTTTTATATTAAAAGGAATAAAAATAAGCAGTATTGTTGAAAAGCTGAGGGTGTGATTTTATGGCATTGTATTTTGTAGAAGTTAATTCCATTTGCAAATTAACCTTTTAGTTTTTGAAGGTTTTCTTTTTAAATTTTATTTCTTTTTTTTCTTCCCTTTCCACCCACTTCTTAGGAGTTATGAGCACAGATAGTTAATATGATGTTTCCCTACCTAAATTTAAATGTCTCCTTTGAGAGAGACCTACTTTGTTTCCTTGTGCCTAAAAAGTTAAATTGCCTTATACTTACATGAGATTTACATTTATTATAATCACTTGTTTAAAAATACAGATTTAAAGTTTGTAGGTAATTTTGGTTTAGCATACTCAGCTGTTTTTGCTGTGAAACCTGTTGTGTTCAAATGATGACAGTTCAAACTAGTAGTGTGGAATTCTGTAAGAGATAGTATATTTTAAATTGTAGTTTGAGTGATTTAAGTATCTTCAGTGTTAATTTTGACTGAAATCACCCTTAAATATTGATGAGAGATTTTTTGCAGGACCTTTTAAAGGGGTCATTGGATGTTCAAATTACCTATATAAAATGGTGTAGGTTTTTATGTTTGTTTGTTTATTTGTTTTTGTCTTTTTGAAACAGTCTCACTCTGCAGTTCAGGCTGGCCTTGAGCTCACTTTGTGGCCCAGGCTGGTGTCGAACTTGCAACAATCCTCCTGCCTCAGCCTCCTGAGTGCTGAGATTACAGGCATGCACCACCATGCCCAGCTAATGATGTGGTATTTACATATAGCCTATGCATATCTTACTAAATACTTTAAGTCAGCTCTAGATTACTTACACATGAAGCCATCATTGACCTCACTGCATTTTTGATGCTTGGCTGACTGCATCTGCAAATACAGACTCTGCAGATAGGATGGGCCAGCTGTATATTGAATTTTTGCTTTATTTATTCACTTTAAACCCTAAGTTATTGCTCCCATTCTACTCAGTATAGGTACTCAGTAGGTACACATACATAATACTTTTCCACTGTGTGGTAGTCCTATTTTTACTTTGTAAAGTAAAGCTAAGAGATACAGAGTAATATATGTAATAGCAGTCCAGATAGACAGATATAGTTGGGACCAGCTAGATCTCATCTTTCTCTGACTTTAAAGCTTTTATTCTGTCAAGCAGGCAGTCGTGGGTTCAATCCCTGGTACTGATAAAAAGGAAAAAGCCAAAAAAAAAATACTATCTAAAGCTTTTATTCTGTCCTACAATTCAGTCCACTTCTAATTTACCAGCAGTCAACATGATATTTTCATCAAAGGTTTACTATTTAATTAATTGTATTTGAATAGCTAATTGTAAGTGATCTTTCCACTAATATACAGTATGAATTAATATACGGGTTACAAGCTTCTAGGCTTGTATTTGAATTATTACTGTACCTCTTGCTAAATATTGCTTTACTTCTTAAAAACTATTGCTTTAGTATTTATAATTCGGTTTTGGGAATGAGATTTATTTATAAAACCTATTTCACAGAATGCTGTGACAATATGTAAGATATTTATAATCCAATTATTTTTATAACATTGAATAAAATAAAGTACTCAACAGACTACACATTATTTTTTGGATGTATCTTTCAAATGTGATGGTTGTATGTTTAGAAAACAAACAAAAGGTAGTTATTATGGACTCATTATCCCAAGACTGTTACTATGATTATAAAAGAATACAAGTTATTGACAATTTTCTTTCAGTTCATACTATTTGTATTAGCTTTTCCCCCCGTAACAGAATACCCAAATAACAATTTAAAAGAGAAAAGATTCATTTTGATTCATGATTTTAAGCTTTCAATCCATAGTCAGCTGGCTCCATTGCTTTTATGATCGTTTTGAAACACAAACATCCTGCTAGAAGGCCATGATTGAGGACAAATGCTCACCTCCTGGCAACCAGGAAGGAGAGGAAGGACGCAGAAAGAAAGGAGGAGAAGGGGAGAGAGAAAGAGGCAGGAAGTAAACAACTGGGATAAAGATATGTCTTCAGGACCCACCTCCTTCATTCAGTTAGACCATACCTTTTAAGTCTCCATCACTCCTAAGAATATCATATGATGATTCCATTAATAAATCAAGCCACTGATGAAGTTATAGCCTTTAGGATCACCCAGTCACTTTCTAAAAGCCTCATCTCTGAACCGCTGTTTTTTGCAACCAAATACAGTGAGACTTTGGGGAACATTTTAGATGCCACCATTCATATACACATCATGTATATTTTCATACTGTTCCTTTATACTATGAGTACAATTCAAAAGACTTAACTTAAATTTTTGGATCTCATATCATGTTAAATATATAAAACTACTACCTCAGCACTAAAGTCTAAAAAGAATTCTAGATCTCATAAATACTTGGGGTCAGTATACCAGAACTCCAGTTACACAAGAAATAACATCAAGAATCAACAGATGGAATCATATCAAATTAAAAGTTTCTGCACAGCCAAGAAAAAACCCAACAGAATGAAGAGAACTTACAGAATGGGAAAAAATTCTTATCATCTTATTCCCCAGACACAAGACTAATATCTAGAAAATACAAAAAAACTCGAAAAGTTACACCCCCCAATAAAAGAACTAATCAGAAAATGGCCAACTGAAATGAATAGAAACTTCTCAGAAATAGTATAGATGGCCAATAAATACATTTTAAAAAATGTTCAACATCTGTGACCATTAAAGAAATGCAATTTAAAACAACATTGAGAGTCTACCTTACTCCAGAAACATGGCTCCAGAGATCAACCAGTAACAAATGCTGGCAAGTCTGTGGGGAGGGGTGAGGGTTGTTTCACATTGGTGGGAATATGAAATAGTACAGTTATTATAGAAATCAGTGTGGAAATTCCCTAAATACAGAAACTAGGAATTGCGTTCTACCCAGCTTTTCCTCTTCTAGGTATCTTCCTAAGAGTTAAAGACATCATTTTACAGTGATACATGCATAACCATGTGTATGGGACCACAGTTCATAATAGCTAAACCTTAGAAGTGGTCTGTCTGTATGCCTCAAAACAGATGAATAAAAAAAAAAAATGGGGAGAAGCTGGGAAGATGGTGGATCTTCAAAGTAAAGAACCTTTCTGAGAGAGACAGTTCAGATGATGGAATAAAGCATCCTGGAGAAGACCAGATGGAAGGAGATGGATCCTTTTGACCCAGGAAGAAACTAAAGGGGGAAAAGAAAGAAAGAAAAAGAAAAGAAAAATGTGGACAGAAGGCTGGAGTCAGATGTACTTTCACTGGAGCTGGTCACACTGTGTATGAAATGTAGTCCTGCCCCTGTGCATGATCCAGTAGCCAAGGACGATGTCTCTCTGAAGCTATCCCTAACTGGCCCTATCTGAATAGCACATGCCAATGTGGTGAGGCCTCCCAGTGGTGTTGACCAGCTCAGAAGGGAGAGGACAGCCTGCTCCACCCATGCTTGTATTTCAGTGGTCACCAACAGACCGGGGCAGGCAGCAATCCCTAGCCAGCATGCTTCAGAGTAATTGTAGCCAATATAGGAAGTTCCAGGGACCATCAGTATCCATTTGTCTGGAAGGAACCAGAAACATGACAAGAGGAAGAAACAAAAGGAAGTCTCTAGCCTCCAACCCAAACAGTACTGGCCCAGGAGAGGAAAACACAAGAGAGATTGGGGATTGCACACCTGCAGTTTCTGAAAAAGCAGTATCTGACAAAGAAATATCTTTGTGACGTTATTAAAAAACTCAAATACTAAGTAAAGGAAGATATAAGAAAAATAATAAAAAATACTAAGCACCTCTCAAGACACAGAAGAATAGAGGAGCATAGAAAAAAGAGAGAAACCTTTGATGAAGAATATTAAAAAAAAAACCTATAATACACAAAACAGATTCAAAGAGATTACCAGGAAATTAAAAAACTCTCTTGAAAGCTGGCAAAACTGCTTGAAAGAAAATAAAGATAGATTAACAAAACCTGAAGATAGGTTTGCAATGTGTGATGATGAAAGGAAAGATCTCTCAAAAAATAACAAGGAACCAGGAAGTAACAATACAAAGGCTAGAAGATGACAAGAGGATCAGTAATTTAAGAATAAACACGTGAGTGAAGAAACAGGGCTAACACAAAGGAACTACAAAGGCTATTCACAGAAATAAGGAAAACTTCCCAACCATAGGAAAAGAAAATGATATCCAGATAAATGAGGCATACAGAACTTCAGCCCGCTACAACCAAAACAGATCTATACCCAGATATATAATAATCAAGATCCCAGAAATTCATCACAAGAACAGAATATTAAAAGCAGTCAGAGAAAAGAAACAAATCATCTATAAAGGAAAACCCATCAAAATTATGACAGACTTCTCGACACAAACTATCAAATCAAGAAGAGCTTGGAGCAAAGTATTCTAAGCCCTGAAAGAAAATAACCTCCAACCCAGATTGATGTACCCTGAAAAACTCTCTCAAAATCAATGGAGAAACAAGATGCTTCCATGACAAAGAAGAACTGAGGAAGTTCGTGACCACCAATCCAACCCTACAAAACATATTGAAGGACATTCTAGAGAGAGAAAAAAAGACCATGGTTTCAGAAAGAGTGACAGAGGGGGCTCACTGAATGGAGCAGACAGTGGAATGAAGGGAAAATATAGACAACCAACAGCAGAAAATAGCATGGCAAAGATGAAGCAGAGAAGATTGGCCATAATTGCTAACATGGATAGCCTTGATTCACTGTTGATAAAAAGAAACACAAGCAGAGTAGATTAGCAAATAGGGTCCATCCAGATGTATATAAGAAATATAATTAACCTGATTTATGGACTGAAAATCAAAGATGAGAAAATAATGCTTTATGTAACAGGGAACTAGAAGAAAGTGAGGGTAGCTCACCTATCAGCTGCAGATTGGTTGGGAAGACATGACACTTTGGTGCAGTTGAGAACTAGTCAGCTATAAGGAAGGAAAACCTTGAGGCTCTTGTAGGTAAATAGATAAAACTTGAGACCAAGCTCAGGGGTAAAAAGATTCAGAACCACTTAGGAAAATAGCGGGTTGCCTCCCTAGTCTAAAAACTAAAGGAGTTAGTGGGATACAAAATGTACATTGTACTCTATGAAAGTGAAAGGGGAGGAATTATCTAAAAAGGAAAGGCAGAGGACATTGTTAATCTTGTATCATGATTTGAAACTTGTTTTCATCGCTGTTTAGTTAGGTTATATTCTGTTCCAATTTGTCTACTTGTACTAGAAGGCATAAACAGCTATTCCAAAGGTAGGAGGATATACTGCGGTAACCATTTTTAATTTCCTATTAACTTAATCTGAAACCCTGTATTGCTTTAATTGTCTTGTTTTGACTGATTTTATTTGAATCTGTTGTTCAATCACTGTCTTGTCTTGTCTGATTTTATTTGAATCTGTTATATTTGACAGTGTCAAGTCTGAGAGTATAGGCCACTACTCTGAAGACAATAAGATTCACTAGGATACCCATTCTGGTTTGACTATTACCTTCTTTTGAAGTCTTATAATGTCTCCAATGTTTTGTTTTTATTGATTTTGTTCTGTACTACTATGTTCAATTTTATTGTACCTGATGATATGGGCAATTCTATTGAAGATAACAAGAGACATCATGGTAACCATTGTAAATTACCTTGTATTGTATTTTGAAATCATGTACTATGTCCATCCTTTTGTTTTGAATGACTCCATTTTTTTTAACCTTATTTGGTTTTATTCTTTTCAAAATAAAATAAAATGGGTATACAGAAAGGAATAGTACTATGACATAAAGAAATGTAAGCACTGGAACAGCTAGGCGGGTCTGGGATGCCTGCATCCACCTCCCCGTGTGCTTGGAGGACTGTGGAGTTCTAAGCAAGCAGGCGAGTGCCACCAGTTCCAGAAGCCGAGTGTCCTGGGGTAAGTGCCCTGCGCACTTTCCCCCCGAGCCCAGCTTGTTTGGGATCCTCGTGCCTTCCAGGTGCACTGGAACAGCTAGGCTGGTCTGGGGTGCCTGCATCTGCCTCCTGTTTCCTGGCTGTGCTTGGAGGACTGTAGAGTTCTAACCAAGTAGGCGAGCGCCACCGGTCCCAGAGGCCCAGCGGCCTCGGGAAACTGGGTGCCAGAGTCCCAGGAGCTGAGGGCATAGAAGTGGATTTCCAACAGACCCTGAGGAAGCTTTGGAATAACACTTGAAACACCTGAAACACAGAAATATAGGAAAATGACAAAACGAAAGACCAAATTACAATCTCAAATCTCCAGCCCATCCCAAGAAACCTTAGGAGCGATGTATATAGAAGAAAATATATGCCATACACCTCACATATCAGACATAATAGCAACTGAAGTAAACAAGCAACTCCAGGAAGCTTTAAAGGAATTCAAACTAGAAATAATCTCCCAGGTAAAAGAAGAAATGATAAATGAAAGAGATGCTGAATATATCTAAAGAAAACACAGTTTAAAAATTGGAGGAATTAGGGGCCGGGGATTTAGCGCAGCGGCATAAGCACCTGCATTGAAAGCAGGCAGTCGTGAGTTCGATCCCTGGTACCGATAAAAACAAAAAAGACAAAAAAAAAAAAATTCTATAAAAAAAAATTGGAGGAATTAAACAAAAAGAATCCCTAGATGAGCAATATAAGAAACAAACAATATATAAAAGCAGATGCATGGAGATATACAGGAAATCAAAAATTCCACTGAAAGCTGTAAAAGCCGCCTCAATGAAAGTGAAGATAGGATTTCAGACCTTTAAGACAAGATTGCAGCTCGTGAACAGGAAAAGAAAGATCTTTTAAAAATAACAAAGAATCAGGAAATAATTCAACAACTGCAAGATGACGCAAAGAAAAATAACATAAGATTAATAGGGATTAATGAAAAAGAAGGACGTCAAGAGGATATTTAGAGAAGTAATAGCTGAAAATTTCCTAAGCATGAGATCGGAAACCAACATCAGGTTCAGTGAAGCATATAGAACTCCTAATAGTCATAAACAAAATAAAACTACACCCAGACATATAATAATCACCATCCCAGAAATCCAACACAAGAATAGATTATTAAAAGCTGTCAGAGAGAAGACAGATCACTTATAAACGAAAACCTATCAGAATCACAGCAGACTTCTCAGCACAAACAATAAAATCAAGAAGAACATGGAGTGAAGTTTTCCAGATCCTAAAGGAAAATGATTTCCAACCTGCATGTACCCTGCAAAACTATCCTTCAAAATGGTGAAATAAGATACTTCCATGACAAAGAACAGCTGACGAACTTCATGATCACTAAGCCAACCCTGCAAAAAATATTGAAAGACGGTTTAGATACACTTAGGAAAAAACCAGTAAGCAAAGCAGATAATTAAACAGAACAGAAAACAGCAGAAAGATAACATATCAACAATAAACCAACATATAATAGTTATAACCATTAATGTAAATGGTCTCAATGCACCAATTAAAAGAAACAGACTGGCAGAATGTATCAAGAAACAAAATACAACCATATGCTATCTACAAGAAACCCATCTAACCCAGAAGGATACTGACAGACTGAAAGTCAAAGGATGGAAAACAATACTTCACGCAACAGGAACCCCCAAAAAAAGCAGGTGTACCCATCTGTTTGCAGACAATGTGAACTTTAAACCAATAATGATCAGAAGAGACAAAGAAGGTCACTACATACTCGTTAGGGGAAAACTTCAAGAGGAAGAGATAACTATCTTAAATATATATGCACCAAATTCCAGAGCACCCAGTTATATAAAACAAGTATTAACAAATGAAAAATCAAATTATCAGTAACACAATTGTAACAGGAGACCTTAACACACCATTGACACCAAGGGACAGATCAACCAGACAGAAAATCAGCGAAGAAATAACAGAACTGAATCACACATGTGAACAAATGGACTTGATAGACATATACAGAGTGTTCTATCCAACAACATCAGAATACACATTCTTCTCAGCAATATATGGGTCATTCTCTAAAATGGACCAGAACATATTTAAATAAATGCAAAAGAGTTGAAATCCCTTGCATGTTATCAGATCATACCGCTGGAGTTTTATATAAAATACAAAGCAGAATATTGAATTTGGAGACACCTTGACTTTGATATTTGAATATATCTGTCTTATGTTCTGTACAGAAAGAGTAAAAGCAATCTATAAAATTGTTTTGTGTTTTCAAATAGTCTGTAGTATGCTTTTAAAGTTGAATCATTTGCCATTTTGAGTTGCAGTTTATTATGTGCTTTTTTTCCAGAAAAATGAATACAATGATACTTCATAATCAGAGCAAAGTGTAAAGGATTCCACATTAATTCCTTGAATATAACTAGGACCTGCCATGTGTTCTTCATTTAAAAAGGAAAAGAGATTATTAGAATTAGTAGTTGAAAATACTGTCTGCTCTATAGGAAGCATGTAATGAAGCTAGTTACATAAAATACCTTTAATATCATTATGACATTATTTAAAAAAAAGTTTGGAGAAATTGAAGTTTATGTGACTTAATAGACCTTACCAGATCTTAAAGAACTTTTTCCAATTGGCTCTTTTTCTGAGTGCTTTAGTCAGGGTACTTTTTTTTCTCTTTTTTTTTTTTTTTTTTTTTTTGGTCTTTTTTGTTTTTATCGGTACCAGGGATTGAACTCACGACCGCCTGCTTGCAAGGCAGGTGCTTATGCCGCTGAGCTAAATCCCCAGCCCCCAGTCAGGGTACTTTTTATTCTCAACATTAGCAATCTTGTTAAAAAGAAACAAGCTGTTGGCATCCTTACTTCTTATTACTAGAACACTAAGGACTTAAACCTGCTTCTCAATACTTTGTCACTTGCAGTATATAAATTTAATTTATCGTGCAGTTTCTTTTGTTGTTGTTGTTGCATGGCATTTGATGCTCCTGACTGCTGTGTTGTTCAGGGGTCAGCAGTATTTTCAAACAAATGTAAAAATATAAATAAAGCCCCCTCCTTTTTTAGTTGATTAATGTTAGTACTCTTATTAAAGGCTCTTTGATTAAGGGATTTCAGTGCTATGAATAAGGATAATCAGGTAATCCTGTATTTCCAGGAACCAAATGCTTTAGAAGCCTTTCTGACCCTTTTCTGAATAGAACAATTTAAGCAGTCACCTTACTACTAGATTGTACTTACTCACCTTACTCAGATTGTCTTGGCTCTTCTAGAGCCAGACCTCTTTCAGAAGTAGCCTTATTTGCTTCATCTTGTGCCTCAACTCAAGCTGACTGTGGCATGTCTGGTTTAGACTTTGATTTAACTCCTTGTTATAACACTGAAGTCTTTGAGTGTGCTTATTCATTAGACATAATCACTACACATTGAGGTGATTTTTTGATAGAGGCTGTATGTACTTTTCCTAATGTTTGAAAATATTAAACAGTCTGTCTTCAAGATCATTTAACTACGTGTATTCCCAACTAGGTAAAGACACCTTGGAAAAATGGTTATATCCACTGAAGTTCAATATGGGTAGTCTCTGACCAGTAATTACTTGCCTAGGAATACTGAATGCCTATGAGAAAGGAGTGCAGATGTCCACTAAAAGACATAGCAGTGTACATAGTAACTTAGTCGCAGATTAACAACCTAGTAAGGTTATCTTGCTTCCAGGCAGGTAGCATATGGGACATGTTAACTATCTGGGCCAAGAATTTGTAGGTGGCTAACTTCTTATTATGGTACCTTTGCTATTGCTCTAGTCCAGATGTTTTCAAACTTCACTTTAGCTGTGGAACTTACTCTTTAGATATTTAAAACAAAAGGTCCTAAAACTTCAATGTATCTATTTAGTGAAGAATCATTTCAGGGTTTTTTTTTTTTTGCCTATTTAAAAATTGATTTCTGCTGTAATTTTTATAATTTCATCTGTTTATTTTGTACTTACTCTGCTTTTTGTAGTGTCCTGAAGTCAAAGTTTAGACTTTCTAATTTTCTAATTTTAGACCTTCTTTACTAAGATATGTACTCGGTACAAATTTTCCTGTAAGTAGTTTATCCTGTCCCATAAATAAATTGTATTTTCATTTTTTATTTAGTTCACAATATTTTAGAATTTCTCTTAAGATTTCTTCTTTGATTTGCATGTTATCTAGACATACGTTGCTTAATGTCCAGGTTTTTGGGCATTTCCAGCTATGCTTGTTTCCTGATTTCTAGTTTATTTCCAGTGAGTTCTGAGAGCAGACACAGATTTCTGTTCCTTTAAATTTGTATTTTATTGTTCAGAATCTTAAGTTACCTTGATCACCATTCCATGTGACCATAGGAAGAATGTAATTAGATGAAATATTATAATAGGTGTCAATTTTATGTAGGTGACTACTGGTATTGTTGAGTTCAGCTGTTCCCACTGATATTTTACTTTCTGGATCTGTTCATTTCTGATAAAGGAATGATGAAATATCCAGCTATAAGAGTGAAATCATCTATTTTTCCTTGAAACTCTACTATAGAGTTTACATCATTTGTCAAAAGGAGAAAGAAAAGGAGATAGTGAAGAGAAAGGTGGAAAAGCCCAAGTAACTGAGAATTGGCTCTATACATATTGATGCCCAAAACATCAGTACAGGAATGAGAACAAAGCCGAGGGGACAGTAGTAACCCAGGTTCATTGCCGCAGTGCATGGGAGCCTAGGGATGTTTTGTTGTTAGGATTATACACATTAAGGATTGTCTTGTTAGAAGACTGTCTCCTGCATCTTTGTATATTATAATGTCCCCCTTTATTGTTGATAAGGTTTTCCCTATAAGTCTACTGTGTCTAAAACTACTATACCAACTCTCTTTTGGTGTTCGTATGTCATGTCTTTCTGTATGTGTCTTTATATTTAAAATACATTTCTTGGGTTAGGGATGTATCTCAGTGGTAGAGTGGTTGCCTAGCATACCTAGCACTTAAAAGGGGGCAAGGATACTTATAGATAATGTACAGTTTATTTTTGTTTCTTGAGCCACTCTAACAGTACCTGTCTTGTAATTGATGTGTTTGCAATTGATGTGTAAAGTGATTATTGACATAACTGAATATCATATTTGTTATTATTTTCAATTCATTGACTTTGTACTTTATTCATGTACATTATTTATATTTTTTTCTGTCTTTAGATTTTAGTTAAAATGCTAACCTTTATTTTAGGTTACTAAAATATTATTTGTTTTCTAAGTGTATATTTATTAAATTAGTGTAAAACTTGAGAGTCATAGATACCTTTTTGTTTCTTTAAACTTCTTTAAAGTTTTGTCTAATTTGTGACTGTAATGTTAACAATTGTAGTTTTAAAAAAAGACCTGAAAAACCACATAATAGCTTGTGTATTTATTAGGTGGACTTTTTTTTTCAGTTTAAACCTTTTTATTTACGTAATTTTTTTATCTTATTCATAGATCTATCATTCACCTGTTTAAAGTCCAATGGCTTTTAGTATATATTCACTGCGTTGAGCAATTGTTGTTACCATGATTGATTTTTCATCACACCTCTCAACCTCAGAAAAATGCTGCCTTCCTAAGTCATCACATCCAGTGTCTCCTCCTCACCACCATAAAGTTACAATGAAATAGCTATTTCTGTGATGGAAAAATTTTTGCTTTCATAATTTAAGCCTTACCTCTTCCTATTACACATTATTTTTCCCTCCTTTAATTATATCTCATATGCTTTAAAAAATGGAAATAGTTTTATAAAACAGAAAAATGCCAAGAGATGGCAGGAAAGGAAGGGGATGAAAAAAGAATTAGGGGCCAAAGATACAGCTCAGTGGCACAGTACCTGCCTGGCAAGCGCAAGGTCCTGAGTTTGATTCTCAGTTTAAAAAAAAAAAAAGTTTTGTACATATATCAACTCCCCAGAAGGAATGTAACTATTTTGCACTGCAAGCATGCACTTATCAAAATAAAAATTTTAAAAAGGGCAGAAAAAACACTTAGTGCAGGGAAAATATCTCACTGCTATGTATTTGACTACTTCTCTTCCCTCCCCTTGTGATCAATTTCCGATGTAATCTTGATGTTATACTCAAATATGTGCTCTCTGACCTTTTGTAACTACTTATCTGAAATTAGGTAATTCATTAGATCTTCACTTTTGATTAATTAATGCAACATAATATTTATTGTTTGCTTACATGATTTGCCAAGAGCTGTGGACACTATGGAGAATCTACTGGGTAAAATAGGCATTGACCAATAGTCTTACAAGAAAATTTACAATTATAACTGCATCTGTGATAGAGAGATGCAGGGGGCTAGTAATCCTATAATAGAACAGGAAAGACTTCCATCCAAAAATAATACTAGAGCTGCAATCTGAAGCCTGATAATGAAGGGAGGAAGATCCCATACTTTCCAGGTACAGAGAACAAAAGCCTATGGTAAGGACAGTGACAAATAGGATGACTAAAGGATTAAGAGGGAGCCTGAAAGATTAAGATAGAAACCAAGATACTGTTTATTAGGGAATTTGGTCTTAATCATAGGAAGAATCAAAAGCTATTGAAAATTTTTAAATGAGGTGCAGTTATATTCATATTTTAGAAATTCTGATTAAAACAGGAAAATTGGTTTATACTCAGCTACGGTAGATGGAAATAGATGAATGTAGGAGTCTGTTGTAACCTAGTGGAAGATGATGGTAGATTGATTTAGGAAGTTGGTGAGAAGTATATAGATGAATACATAGGAAGGGAGATCAGTGAGATGTGTGTTGGTTATTGAGTGATGAAAGAAAGGAATGACTTAACATTTAGTGCTTATACAAATGAATGCGTGTAGTATCATTTATTAGGATAGGAACACTAGAATAAGAAAGAAGAAGATCATAAGTTGGATTTATACATTCAAATTAGTGATAGCCACAGAATACTAAATTGAATACATACACATATTGTCAAAGGAGACAAGGTTTGAACTGGAAATATAAATTAGGTGTGGTAATTGAGAATGATTATGTATTATGATAAGAATATGGACAGAGGCATCAAGGACTCAGATTTGAAAATCCCCAACATTTAGTGGAGAAGGAAGAAAGGTCCTAAAAGGAAATAAAGAATATTTGTATTATTTTTATTTAAAAGTGTCACTTATTTAAACATTGATTCCAACATTTGTCTTTAAAAAAATTATTTTGTCCTTCCAGATCTCTGTATTGCTTAAGTGAGAGGAGGTAGTGTACGTGTCAGGTGTGCCTTTCAGTTCTAATATTTAAAGAGGAGATAGTTTTTGCTACAGGAAGTGTTTCATTGGGAAACAGATGTGCTCCATTGATAGGAGATGGGAAGGGGATGTTTAATGTTAATTGCCTCGCTTTGTATAAACAAAGACTTTGTATTTTTGAAAGATATCTTCTTATAATAGAAAATGATTCTTATTTTTTAAACCTTTTAAAAATTGAACTAAGTATATGCTGTCTTACTCTAGTAATGGAAGTCTAGAACTCTCTGTTAATTGTAGCATATCTCATATCTTCTCATACAAAAGATCATATGGGATATGTAGAATAAAAGTGTCTGTATAGAAGAGGCATGTTAAAAGATAGGATGTAATGGCAGACTATTTGTAAACTTATCTTGTTTTGCCTTTTCTGTACTTGATTTCCTGTACTTGATTTGCCTGTACTTGATTTCCATCCTTGAAATAAACCTATAAGACATTGTAATGAGAAACTCACAACCTATTTTACATTTTAAAAAAGAAATTTAAATAACACTAGAAATATAGACTTACTGTCACAGCTATAATACTGAAGCCAGAATTTCTCAGCTGTTTTGTGCAAACTGCAGTTTGGAAAAAGGGGTTTTTTGACTTTTATGCTGTTACCCAGGTAGTGATGCACAGGTCCTTTTTCTCTGGCCTTATTGAAATATTTACAATATGAAAACCTTGATTAAGGTTGATGAATGATGATTTGTCCAATTTTCTGTTGTCTATTTCAGATTCTACAGATTAGGGTTAAGGCTTTTATTTTTATTATGTGTAAACGTTACATATTTATTAAAGTTTTCTGATTTCAAAGGAGTAAAAACTGTTCATTAGAAAATTTCATGTTATGGAAATCACTAATATAAAAAACAAAAATTTTTCACAACTCCAAAAAGAAACTCTACAGTTTCTCTTAACTCTAAAATGATAACTTGTCTCTTCATGTATACTATTCTGTCAGGTACATGCTCAAATATTAATGATCATCTTTAACAAAAATGGGGCCATTTTCTACTCTGTGTACTGTATGTTACTCATTTGTTTTATGTTTTGAACCTCTTTCCATATAAATTTAGCTATTTAATTTTTCCCTTATTAAAAATTAAAATTTTTAATATTGAAATTAAAATTGCAAAGTCTAAGATGATTTCTAGGTTTGTGTGTCTTTGTAACATGTATAGGTACATATGTATTTCTTTTTGTATAGATGTCTATATGATCAATTCAGTTGATTTTCTGTTGATGTTCATCAGCATGTAACTCCTTTCCTTCCATTAAAAAATACTGTTGTGTGTGCGTGCATTGAGAGAAAATACAAGTACAGATGATTGCTGGGCTTTTAATTGTGTTTGCTGTCTCCAAGAAAGAGATTTGGGTAGGATTATTATATCTCTGATTCTTTTTTTTTTAAATCACCTACAGCCTTTTGAAATATATCTCTGATTCTTACCACACTATCATGAGTATTGCATAGATCTGTATGTGATGTATATAGTCTCTTGGAATATTTAATGTATATATTCTCACTTTGTCCATAAATCTCAATATAATTTTCTACTTTTGTGAACCTAATGAAATCATATAAGAGTTTTGAGAACTCTTTTAGTCCTTTTAGTGTAAAATCTATTTACAGCTTGCTGTTTACAGTTTGGTCTGTAGACCAGTGGCATAGGTAGTTGCTTACCAATGCAGATTCCCAGACTCTAAATCACACATAGAAGACTGAAATTACATTTTAGTAAGATCTTCTGGTGATGTAGCTAAACACTACAAGGTGAGAAGCACTGTCTGGAAGGTGATTTGTTGCTTTGTATTTTGAGATTTAGTCCATTGTGTTGACATTATGGGTTTGATCCTTTGTTTTTTTAGTGTTCTAATTAAGACATGAGGAAGAAAAGAAAAATGTAAAGAAATTTTAAATAAAGAGCTGAATTTGATAAACAGAGCAGCCACGTCTCTTCTGCATCTGTAGTGCCTGGAAATGATAGGCTGGCTTATTTTGATTTTTCCTGATTTTTAGCACACAGCTAAAAATATATTCAGGTGTGCTGAAATGCTTGTTTTGAAAATGAGGATTTACTACACAAATGATACAGGAATAATTTGAGTATTGCATGAGTTTTGTGTTGACTTACATGCCCTTTGTTTATAAGAAGCCGAAAACTGTATTCAACTGAATCAATTCAAAGAATATTCAAAATGAATACATCTGAAACAGCTGTCAACTACCTCCACTCTCCACGTGTTAGGAGCCACATCCATCTACTCATGTATGGTATTAACAGCTGTCATTCCAGTGTCCCATAACGCTTCATTTACCACTTCACTAAAACTCAAAAGCTGCAATTCTCTTGATATGTGTTTCAAAAAAACTTCAGGTTTTGTTTTCAAAATAACATGGCCATATTATTTCATATTTATGTGATTCTCAATCATTAGACATATAAAATGATACTACAGTTTTTATTCCCTTGTTAACTTTTCATTGTTGGGGTTTTTCTTACTGCATTTTCTCTGTAAGCTCTATGGTTTTGTATGCATCAGTTTTGCATATTATAATGATTTTTGGAGCGCATGTCACATTATATCAGAATTGATTATAAGTGAAAAAATATTGGTTCCTTTATTCTTTAGCTACCATAGGAATCTTCCTGCTACATGCTTTCATTGCAACCTGTATTTACCCCTTTTTGGTACTGGTACCCCTTCTTTTACTGATGATGGAAGTTCCAAGGAGATATAGTGTCTGTTCTGTTCTTTTTTGTACTTTTAGTCCTAATAGTGTCTGATACATCTACATACGCAGTAACAATTTCAGTATGACTCTGTGAAATTAAGCACTGATGTTTATTTAGAATATTAAAGTGTTGTTTTGACTTACAGTCACAATGATTTTTAAAGCTGTGTTTTATATAGTGCAGCTCACTATTAAGAAAATGTGAAAGTAGTAGTTACGGCTGCAAGTGGCAGAGACAGTGGTGTTCTGACTCTCCAATCAGCAAATAGCTCTTATAGTAGAGTTCTCAACTAATGTAATTCAGTGGTCCTAGTGTATTTTTTCTTTTTCTTTTTGTTTGTTTCTTTTTTTGGTACTGGGGATCAAACTTACAATCTTGCATTTGTCAGGCAGATGCTTATGCCACTGGGCTAAATCTCCGGCCATATTGTTTCTAATTTTAAGAAATTATGAATGTTTTGAATAATTTCTTTAAAATTTATAAGTTTATTGTATATATATCTGGGAAAATTCAGAAATCGTTGTGTGCCAACTTACTGAATTCAGCTAAAACATGAAGCTTGGAAAAGTGACAAATAAAAGTGATACTATGTTTTTATGGTGGTAGAAAATAATTTTGAACATTTGTCAAGTTAAACTTTACCCAACTGTGAGAGAGGAGTCTTCTTTATTTCTTTGACTATTTATATATATATAATCTATTACTTCCTCAAACTAATTCTTTCTGCTTTCTGCTTTCACTTGATTCTTTGTCTGTTCCTTAATGTGTCCTAGTTTCAATTAAATAGGGAAGCTTATGGTAAGAAAAATTGTGGTAGTTTTTCAAGAGAATCGAGTTGATGAAATTAGAAGCTGCTATAATTATTCTTACCATTAACTTTGCCTTTTTGGTATATAAGAATATTTTCTCACCTACTATCAAGTCTCTGAATTTTACAGTTTGATTTCAGGATTCAATGTAGTTTCTCCCTGTGCAATGTTTCTTAGAATTGTAGCCTTAATTTGGTTTTCCACTAAGCTATGGTGTGATCTTCATCAACTTCTCTCATAAAACCCACGAAGCTAGATCTTTTTGTTATGCTACTCAAAGTTATCTAGGAAAATTACAGTATTAATACTAAAATATCTGTTACATAGATTCAAAGGAAGTAGTTGTGAACTTTTAAAAGATTGTATGTTTTGTTTTAATATAATTTCAAACCTATGGAAAATTTACAAGAAACTTCTGTATGTCCTTTATATAGATTCAAAAGTTGTGCACATTCCTGCCCCATTTGCTTTCTTGTCATACTTTCTCTATATAGTTTTTCCCTGAATCATTTGAAAGTTACAAAAGTTAAATACTTAAATATTCAGAGTATTAAATTATTTTGACTTACAGTCAGAATGATTTTTAAAGCTATACTTTAAATATTGTAACTCACTTTTAAGAAAATGTGAAAATAACAGTTACTACTGCACTCCAATCAGCAACTGGTTTTTATGGTAGGATTCTCAACTAAGGTACTTCAGTGGTTCTAGTGTTATTGTTTCTAATTTTAAGAAATTTAAATCTTTGAATATTTTAATTCCTTAATACTTTTGTGTATAGTTTATAAAATGAGAGCATTTTCCTACATAATAATCATAGTAAAATTCCTAAGATGAGTATTTATAACATTGAAATGATTTTGTTATCTAATCCATAACTTCTGTTTAAATTTTGTCAGTTTTTCCCAATAATGTCTTTTATAGCTTGTCCCCCCCCCCCCAGTTCAGTATACTTATAAAATTATGCACAGTGGGAAGAGGATGTCTACTCGGTAGTAGAGCACTTAAATATGTGCAAGACTCTTAGTCTGATCCCTTGCACCTAAACAACAGCAAAAAAGAATTGTTTTTAGTCATCTCTGTTATTTGCTTTTAAACTGAAACAGTTCTATACTCTTTATTTTTCCTGATCTTCATATTTGTGAAACCAGGAGTTTTGTAGAACACTATTTAATTTGGGTTGTCTGATGTTGTTTATGATTAGATGTAGGTTATGTGGGTTTTTTTTTTTATTTTTGTAGGAATAACACACAGTAGTTCCTCATATCAGGAAATTCATGTCAGTTTATTTCAGTAGAGGTATTCAGTTACAGTATTTCTTTCTTTTGTTTTCCATTGGTTTGTTAGTTATTTTTCTGTTGTTGGTGAGACAAAATAGCACCCAAAATGAAGAAAGGTAAGGTTTATTTAGCTCACAGTTTGGAGGTTTCAGTCCATACTTGGCTAGCCCCAAGGCAATGTGGCAGAGGGCAACAGTTCATGGCTGCAGCAGATACCAGAAGTAAAAAAAAAAACAAACAAACAAACAGGGAAGAAGGTGCCAAGAAGACTCTTTCTGTCCCTTATATTGTATATAGGCCACACTCACTTGGGTGTAGTACTCACACACATAATCCCAGCATTGGACCATGAATCATTCATAAAGTTTAGAAGTCTCCCTCCCTGATTGTCTGAGGCTGTAGAGGGGGCATTCAGACACAAACCATAACAACTAGTTCATTCTTTCATTTACTCGTTCCCTTCAGTGAATTTACTTCTTTCATCAAGACCACAGCACACACAAAGTGGTTTCAGAATTGCAAATCTGTGACAATGGATAAGCAAATCTACTAACTAGAATTCAGTATCACTTATGGTTTGTAAGGTAAAATTTAATTATGGTGAAATGCATAAATCTTAAGGAAACAGTAGAATGAGTTTTGCAAATACAGACATTCACCTAGCCTACATCCCTGTCAAGACCCAGGAATTTTCTGTCACCTCAGAGAGTTTTCTGGTTCTCTTTTCTGGTTAAGATTGCTCTCTACCAAGAAGAACAACTTTTTTGACTTTTTGTTTCGTTGTTTTCCCCCATTATAAATTAGTTTCTCATTATGGATTAGTTTTTAGAATTCCATATAAGTGGAATCATAGTTTCTTTTGTGTCCAATTTTGATGGCTTATTATCTTTGAGATTCATGCATATTGTTTCTTTGTCCTCCATTATTTTTAACAGCTAAGAAGTATTCCATTGTGTAAATATATCACAATTTATCCATTTTATTCTGATAAACATTTTGAATTGTTGCCAGTTCATGGTTGTTAAAATAAATCTGCTATGAACATTCAGGTACACACACACAGACAGACACACAAGCACAGACACACTTTAAAATTTCCATTGAATAAATGCCTATAAGTGGAAGTGCTAGATCATAGAGTAGACATATGCTTAACTTAAAAAAAAAATCATATGTGTCCCTTACCTTTTTATGCTTCTGTTAACACTTTGAGAGTTTTAGTTGTTTTACACGCTCACTGACATCTTTTTTTATCAGCCCTTTTAATATTAGCCATTCTACTAAGTGTAAGATTCATTATGGCTTTAGTGTTTGCATTTTCTTAATTGTGGATTAAGCTAAATATGAAAAATGCTTTTTGACCATTAATAACTTCTTTGTGAGGAATTTATTCATTTACCTATTTTTTTAAAAAATGTTCTTTTTTTCACTAGTACATTTTCGGAGTTATCATGGTTCTTTATATATTCTCATTTGAATACATTTGTATATCCTTATATAAATATATTTATATATTCTTATTTGAGATGTTTGGGTTGTGAATATTTTCAGCTTTTATGGTGTGCTTTGATTCTGTTAAGGCCATATTCTGTTGAAAACTTTTTAAATTTATGAAATCGTATTATTTTCTGTCACTGTTAATGCTTTCTGTGCCTGCCTTCTTTGCCTGACTTCAAATCACAAGACATTTTCTCATGTTTTTAAAAAAGTTTACAGTGTTATGTTTTACATTTAAGTCTATTTTCTATCACATTAATTGTTGTGGATGATAGAGGCTAGAACATGATGCTTATTGTTTCTTTGTGTAAATTTACCTTTCTAGGTATTTTTTTTAAATAATGCAAAATTTTGAGATCCTCAAACTTGTTATATCATGTTTGTGAGAAAATGAAATAATTCAATATTCTTTAATATACAGATCTGTAAATATAGAGAGTATATAAACAAAACCAAATGAAGTTAGTGCTTTGTGATAATGGATAGAGAATATTTTAAAATGTTTAAGGAAATAGACATTAAATTTCTTTATTATTTTTACCATAGTAAAGGAAAGATTTAGTAGTGAGAAATGTTTTTCATTGTACACATTCTAAAAATAAATGGATAGTTTTTAGTTTGCCTGATGAAATCATTTTTATATAAGTGACAAAGTGACTTTGATTGCCCTATTATATCTCCTTTTTTTGGTGGTCTGAAGTTGGTCAGGCTTTCCATATGAAACCCCAATTTTCAGAAGTCTATGAGCAGACAGTTAAAAAAATTACAACTAGTCGAAAACTTGGCACTCGTGATTTTCGTTCAATATAAGCTACTTGCTTTAACAAAGTTTTAAGTAGTCAGCTCTTTTTTAGAAATTGTAAGGAGTTTCTTTGGTTAAACAGATAGGATTATTTTTCCAGCCACTTATTCCAATTAGATTTGCATAGTAGACTTTCCCCTTCTAGAAATTATTTAAGTAGCTTCTTCCTGTGTTCCCACTGCCACAAGAGCTTGCCACAGGATTTTCCTTTTTAAGGAGCTTGTAGTATAAGCGCAGCAATAAGACATTGCCTAGCATACAGGAGTCCTCAGGTTTGATTTTTTGTTTGCTTCACTGTAGTTCATAGACAATATCCTGTCTTTACTTTTTTCTGTGATTTATTCTTTAAAAATTCTCTTTTGTATGTTTACATTAAAATGGCTTTAGATTTTGGCTTTCTTCTCTCCTTTTGGAATGCCAGATTGAATAAAACGGTGTGTGGCTTTACCATTACTTAAAAAACCAGTATTCAAAAGTAGTTGTCGTGTAAATAGCATTGATTTGCTTGAAATTAAGCTTCTGAACTGAAGATTTTTTTTTTTTTTTTTTTTTTTTTTTGTACTCAGAATCAAACTCACGACCTCACGCTTGCCCACCAAGCACTGTTAAGCTGCTAACCTATATCCCCAGCCTAAAATACAGACTTTTGAAACTTCTTCTGAGGACCTGTCACTCAGAGTAGGCTTTTAGGCAAGTTTTCTTCTTCTGGAAAGTGTAGATGTTAGCTTGAGTACTTTTACTTTCACAATCTGTTTTTAACCCACTATCATTTGCATGGTGAACGTCTAGTTACTGTTGATTCATAAAGGTATTTGTGGGTATTTTTGAAACTTATATTTCACTTCTTATTTTTAAAAAATTATTTCCTGAAAACCTACTATAGAAATGCTAACTTCTACATAAAATGAGATGATCTTTTGGAATACTTTCTTTCTACTCCAAAGATAATTTGCTTCAGGCAAGAGGTTTTAGGTGCTGTTGAAATTTTGAAGGTCTGGGAAAGTGGGGTAATAACGTGACACCAGCTCTTAAGCAGCAACATCTGCTGTGGTTCAAAGCCACACAAAGAAAGCTGCTTAAGCAGTTGAATGTTTTGGACTACCCGGACAAGTGTGGTTCGACTGCAAAGACTGCAGAGGAGAGGAAACTTAAATTTAGAGAAGTTACTTAAAAATGGAGTCATGGAAGATGAACATCTTTAAAAAACAAACATCTACTTGTTCTCCAGCCTATCGAAGATCTTTTTCAGAGCCTACTTATGCAAATACAGAGATAGGAACACCTTTAAAGATTTATCAATGGTGTGGGCCAGTGAAAAGCAAGAGGAAGAAAAATGAATATGCTCTTTCTAATCCAGGAAAGTCACTGAGTGCTTATCGATGGCAAAAACATCCTGGCTTTAGGTGGAAAGGGGTCAAAGAGGAGAGGTTGCAAAATAATAAAGGAGACCTGGGTGAACTACAACAAAAAATGCTGCCAGAGATGGTCCATGATAATGCTTCTTTCTCTGGAAATGAGGTCCTTGCAACGTCAAAACAGAAGCTGAACCTCCACAACCAGTCGCTTCGGGCTCCATTCACTAGATCTATTTCAGATCCAGAACCCCACTGCAGTGTTAGATCTGTTAGACCATGGCTGACTTCGGTGGAATCAGTGGAGTCTGAACAACAGGGATATTTCATCCGTAGCATTTTCTCTACTGTTTCCAATGGCTTCTCCAGGATGCTGAGTCTGAAAAGAGAATCAACCAATGAACCAGTAAGAGAAGGTATATTGTGATAATGAAGGGGAAAAAGGGTGACTCCAACTTAGTTACTGTTGCAGTTTTAATTGTTTTTTAATAAGCAGCTAAACCATTTTATTTGTGAGTTATAAAAATAGCACAACATTTATAAAAGGATCAGGACCTTCTTTCAATGAGTGACAATAATAGAGGATTTGGTTAATTTAAGGAATTTTTATAATATTCTTGATCTATCTAGGGAGACTGTAAGAATATTTTAACCTTCATTTGTCTCCACTGATATACTTTTGCAATTTAGAGAAATAAATAATTTCCTTATGATAATTGGGGATTAAAAAGCCTAATTTCTGGTATCATCTTTTCATAAAAATATTTTTAAATTAATGTTACTAAGGAGAACTATATAATTTATACACTGATAACTCTTAGTACCTTGGAGTTTTGTTTATATCATAAAAATGTACACTTTGAGGATAGAAACCAAGGAATCAAATATTAAATACTCATTTATATGGTAAAATATGGTAAAATAGAAATTTGTATTTGATTCATTTCAGATAACAAGATCATTAGATTTTTAAAATCACATTGAGAGCTTATTTAAATTTTAAAATACTTTATGTTGATTATAGAATTGTTAAAGCCAAGAAAGAATCTCTTAATTTTTGTCATCTGATTGCCTTGAAAATAGCTGGCTATGTCTTAGGAACTATTTCAGTTTTGGCTTGAGGCCTACATTGTTGTTTTCGAGAACCTTAACATTAGAACCTTTATTATATCTATCATCCACATAGATATCAGTAGAGATTTAAACCATTTCTAAAATTGTGAGGATTATTAAAGAATTTTGTTATTGGAATATACTTTCTTTTAAAATACAATTAAAAAATACCAAAAATAACATTTCAATGAAAACTTAACTTTCTTAGTAAATGTGTGCCAAAATTCAGTATTTCTTCTAAATCTTGTCTTCTTCAGATACTCCTCTGCCTTTTAAGTTTTAATGATACTATTAAGTATATATATATTCTTTCTACCATTGACAAATAGAAAATTACCAAGAAGCAAATCTTCCTTGGTATGCTTCTATTAATATTCCATCCAACAGTATTAGGTCTATCTCCTTGGGTGCTAGGATGTTTATATACTTGCTAGATAAAAGTAAAGTGATCAAAATAGTGGAAGATCAAAGGAAAGTAAGAATTTAAAATAGATTTTTAGAACAAGTGCCTCTCAGTGGTAACATGTGCATTTGATAAAAGAAGCTACACTTTACAAAATTTTACTTGTAAATACTATAGTTCACTTTTGTTTTTAGTAACCGTAGCAAACTGTTGTTGATCATCTATGTGTACCATGCTGTGAAAATGTATACCTGCTTTTAACATGTGATGATCTTAAATGTTCTGTATTTACTACTTTCTTCTAGTTTGTTCAGTCTTAAAAGAATTAGATATGTGGAAGCATGTGTAGTTTAAATTGACAGTGGTATTATAAGGAATCTCAGTTGCAGTAATTAAGCAACCGGTATTTATCACCAGTATATTCTTATTAGAAAAGTTACAGCATTATGGCAGCTATTATGCTATTACAGTATTATGACAAGTTGTGAATTATTAGAACACAACTGTCCTTTAAGAACACTCAATGTATTTTTGAATTTGAAGCCCACTAGTGTTTGTTATGTTCTTCCTTTAATATGAATAAGATGTGAGCAACATTACATAAGATAGTATGTATTAAAAACATTGAAAATAATGTTAATAGTGGCACACAGCAGTTAATCAATATATATTAAATACTGTTTCCACTTAGAAAATGTATTTATCAGTATACTTTTTAAAGTAGGAAAAAGTGATACATGGTTGTTAATATTTGTCATCATTTCTGCAAGTCAGTAAATTGTAGTTTTATAGTCTGAAATTTTACTAATTCATACTTGTTTTCAATGTGTGCATAAGCCGGTAATAATTTCTTGTATTGTTACTGAACACAATTACTCACATGATTACAGCAATGAAATATATCAGATGGTGGTGTGTAACTACTTGAAGAGAGAGACGCTCATTGTCTTCATTGCTGTTCTGTAGTCAACCATCCCAATTTACAAAACATATTTCTTCGTCTAATATAATATATGGATCAAATAATACAATAACAAAAGAATAGAACCAGTGATAGCCAAAATATAATCCTCCATGTCTAAGTATTCAAGTACCTCTTTGTGATAGGGGGAACAACTGAAGCATATAATAAAATAGTAAGCAGATTATTGTATATTAAGTTAGTACCATATAGCCTTCATAGTTGCTGCTCCCTTGCTATTTGAAAGTTAGAAGAAGCTATAAAATTATAAACTTGATGCTATAAAATTATAAACTTTCTAATTTGTATAACACTTGGAAAGTAGAAGATTATGGAGACAGTCTCATTTCTGAATTATTTTTCCTCTGTAGGTAGAGAGGAATGAAAGCTTTAAAAATAAAAGTTATTTTATACATATATAGTATATAAAAGGAAGTTAAATATATTTTATGCAGTTCTCATTTCTGGTTATGATGTATACTTTATAATATCATAATAAAATTTTGTCCCAAGTTATGTTTTTGGGTATTAGAAGATTAAACATTTTTAGGTAGTTTTCTTTTTTTAATATTTGTATCAAATCTTAATGTTTTCATAAGCAGATGTTATTGAAAGAAATTTTACACATCAACTGAACAATACTTTTGAGTATTTGAGACATTGCTAGGTTCTGGTAATAGGGCATATTATTTTCTTAGATGATTAGTGTATCTTCATTTATCTTAGGAAATTAATAACCATATCAGGGAAAACTCAAGTGAAGTACTCTCAAATTTATAAGATAATATGTGTAATAAATAGTAGAAAAATAGAGTCATAAGAATTTATATAGTGCTTCAAATCTCCTCTATAATTCAATCTATTTGTGTTTTAAGTGAGATGTCTCTATACAGTACAAATAAATACATTCCCTTCTTGTCATTTCTCTCCAAGGTTACTGCATTGCTACATGCATAACATATGTCCTTCTAGCATTTTATCACCTAGTCTGTTATATCTAAGCTGTGAATATTTTATGCCTTATAATATCTACATTGCCTGTTGCATAAACAATTTTGAAGTTAATAAGTAAGTTTTAAAAATTTAGGTAGTGAGCTTGTTTGGTTAATTACATATAATTCTATATTTAAGATTAGTCAATGTATTGATACAATTATTAGTCTATAGGCTTGCCATTAAAAAAATACCATAGACAGGTTACTTAAACAACAGAAAGTTATTTTCTTACAGTTCTGGAGGCTAAATTTCAACATGAAGGTGTCAACTGGCAGGATTGGTTTCTCCCAAAACCTCCTGCTATCTCTTTCCTTGGCATTTTCTCTGTGTGTAGGTGCCCCTGGTCTCTCTCTCTCCTTACAAAGATAATAGGGCCCCACCCTTATGACCTGATTTAATTATAATTACTTTCTTAAAGGCCCTATTTCAAAATACAGTCACATTGAGGGTTAGGGAAGATACCTCATAAACTTTCTTTCCCCCCGAGTTAGGATCTTGTCATGCAGTTTAGATCAGCCTTAAATTCAGTATGTAGCCCCTGCTGACCTCTAACTCATGGTGATCCTCCCAAATGCTATAACATCTGAACTTTGCAGAGCACTCAGTCTATAATTCCAGGGAACAAGGGTCTCAGCAATTACAAAGTAAACTGGGCATGATGCCACAAAGCTGTAATCCTAGCACTGGGGCTTGAGGCAAGAGGACCTGGTGTTTAAGGTTAATCTGGACTTCATAATAAGACCTTATTTCAAAAATAAAAAATAAAAACATATATAGAATCATTAATGCACTTTATTAGCATAAATGAGAAAAAGGACTTAGCTACAAAAAAAGTTTTGTCACATCAGTGCTCAAATTTTCAAAGAGAATTTAGTTTACAAAGATGGGTGATTTACAGAATAGACTATGACTTTAAATGTGTATTTTTTCCCTAATGCATATTTTTAGTATAGTTCCAATGAGTGGAAAATACATCTTAAGTTGTCTTTTTTCACTTAAGAGTATTTGATGTGATTGCCTGTCTACTAACCAGTAATAATATGACAAAAGATGTTGGATTTTCTAATGTGGTTATGTTGAAATATTGGAGATTTCTGTTGTTTATAGTTTTTTCTTTGTAATTTCCACTGATAGAAATCTTTTATTGCTGTTGTCTTACTTATTTAGACTACATTGCTGATTATTTCCTTGGATTGTGAATCATCTTGTATCTCATTATATATTGTGAGGTTTCTGCTAGAAAATATTTACAATGCCTGTAATGATTTCTGAGTACAGTTGTCCCCCTATTACCTTAACCAGATTTGGACTTTAGCATTCATTGTTATAGTATGTTGTTTTGTTTTCCTTGTATTATGGTGTGAGGGAAAGTAAAAATATTTTTGGAGTTATATGAATGGGTTCAAATTTGATCTATGGTCTCAGAAAAATTCTTACGACTTTTTTGGCCTTTTATTTCCTCACTGGTAAAATTTGGGATGATCATAATATCTTTTAGCGTTTTTGTAAATAGTAAATAAAGTGAATGTATTAGTTCATATTAGTTACCTAGTTAATAAAAACTTTTATGATATTAGTTTAATGGATGCCGCATATTACTATTATATTTGTATTTTTCCTGTTAGTGAAATAGACATTTTCATATCACATGGTTTATAGTTTCTTTTTAATTTGTATTATTTTTCAAGTAGAATCTCTTACTTCTTTAGATTATTTATCAAATATAATTTGACTATGTGACTTTTTTTTTCATTTTTATGACAGCTTATTTTTGTGTTCACTGTTACCTGTTTTTCTGCCTGTTTTGTTTTGGTGTTCTGTGATTTTAAAAAACTATTTTTGGGGCTGGATTTCAGCAGCATAAGCACCTGTCTTGCAAGCAGGCGGTCGTGAGTTTGATTCCTGGTACAAATAAAAAGTTAAAAAGAAAAAAAAAACTATTTTTACTTGAATCTTATAGGTTATGAAAACATTAAGTTTTAAAATTTATTCCTCACATTTAAGAAAATCTAGTGTAAGTAACTGTATAAAGCTAATTATAAGATATATAAGTAACGTAACAGTTACTTGACTTTACTTCCCTCATTGAATTTGTATCCAAGATAATTAATTTTTAAAAATTTTATTGTTTTACTTATTTTTGTGATGATGGTTGTGAAACCCAGGGCCTTACTTCTGGACGGTGAATGCTCAATCACTAAGCTATGTCCCAGGCTCTAACATAACTATTCTTGAAAGTATACTTTTCCTTGTCCTTTTTGGCTCACAGTTAAATGATCAGAGATTATTCCATGTGGTTATGCAGTTTCTGAGCAATCAGAGAAATAAAATGGTTTATAGGAGAGAGATAGCTAGTATCTTAAGGAATAAAATTCTAACCAACTTTTTTATTTTCCTAAAATATCCTGGTCCATTTACCCAAAAGATTATTTATTCATTAGTCTACCTGCTTCAGGTGGCTAGTGTGTGTGTGTGTGTGTGTGTGTGTGTGTGTGTGTTTGGGGTGCTCATTTTCTGAAAACTTGAGTTGAAATTTGATTGCCAGTCCCTCAGGTAAATTGAAGTTATTTTCTTTGTTCAGATGTTAGGTATAAAGAATCTGACCTAGTATGGGCATGTTGACATCAAATATACAATAGTTTTTCTGTACTGTGCCTCATAACCTTGAGTGCTAAAATAATTCTTAACATGGAATAGAATGTATTCTTTCATATGTGTGTGTAATGTGGTATCCCTCTTCAGGGTATGATATCATAAACTTGTACCTGTCTGTCAGCTTGAGAATTTGCTGCTAATCTTAGCTATCAAAGTCAGAGAATCTAATTTTGAGGTTAAACCAATCCGCTAAAAACCAGTAGAATTACCAATAATCACCTGAAACTTTACCAGTCAGTGAAGTACTTTTTTTGTTTTTCCAGCACCGGAGATGAAACCCAGGTCTTGTGCAGGCTAAGAAAGTATTCTACTACTATGCTACACCACCAACTGCCAAGTGCTGTTTTTGATGTGAATAGCAACTGGGTCATTTCTTTGTTCCTAATTCCTTAAGTTTTTAGATGCTCATGGTAGGAAACTGGGATTTTTTGTTTGTTTGTTTGTTTGTTTGTTTGTTTGTCTTCGGGGCTGTGGTGGTACTAGAGATTAAACACAGGGGCTTTGTACCAAACTGCATCTCCAGCCCTTTTTAAAATTTTGAGACAGTATCTTGATAAGTTGACCAGGTGAGGCTTAAATTTGTAATCCCTTGTGTCTCACCTTCCCAGAGTGCTGAGATTACAGGCTTGCACCACCATACCAAATTAAAAATATTTGCTTCCAATGTTAGAATCGGTAATACATTTCACTGGTCCAAACTTTAGGGTGCCCATTGCACAAAATACTAGGCTTTCACTGGTGGCTTTCATTTTGTAGCAAAAATTAACCTGTGACTTTTATGTTGGACCCTCATTTGTTTATGAACTGGATATGGGTCTTTCTTTTTGGATTCTTTTCTTTTTTTCCTTCTTAACTAAGCTACAAGAATTATACAAAAATTAGCATAAAAAAGGGGGGGGCCTGGGATTTAGCTCAGCGGCATAAGCGCCTGCCTTGCAAGCAGGCAGTCTTGAGTTCGATCCCTGGTACTGATAAAAAAGGAAAAAAGACAAAAAAATTAATATAACACATTATCTATACTCTAGGAGTTGACAACATAGTGAGGAGGCAGAAATGCAAGCAGATCGAGAGCAGTCTCTGACAAGATGTCACTTGGAAAGATTAGTAAGAGTCTTTAGGGTAAGAAGAGAATGGTTATTAAGGGCCAGAAGTCCATCTAGGGGGCAGTGAGAAGTTAGTTCACAAAGTAAAAAAATAAAAGATGGGGTGGATGTAGGTAGATGTATTGGAAAAGAAAGTAGAAGTTAGTTTTAGAGTTCTTGTCAAGTACTGACCTAACTGATTTTGAGTTTTACAGGTAATAGGGATATTTAAATAGGAAATGAGTTTTATTTTGCAGGAAGATGATTTTATGTTACCATGAATGATGGAATAGTGGTAAAGAAAGCAGATGAAATCGTGCCAAAGTTTAAGTGAGAGATGATAAAAGCCTAAATTAAAGCTGTGTCCATGATAAATGAGGTTGGAGACGCAAATAAATGATGTTTCTGAGATAGATTGATAGAATTTGAGACATAAGGCAGAAAGCAAAATAAGAAAGATAATATGAAGGCTTATAGATTGGGAAAATGATGACACCTTTATGTTTGAGAATGAAGAGGAAGTTCAAAGGGAAAGGCAATGAACATGAGCTTAGAAATTTCTGCTTTCTTGGTGTTTCAATCTTTGTATTTTATATGCATTCATCTGGTTTAATCCTTTGAGTAAAATCAATGTCAGTCTCATTTTAAAAGTAGCAAAATAGAGCCTCAAATAGTCTCAGTTACTTCCCAAATGACACAGGTCCTAGGTCTCTCTGACTCAAATCTCCAATATTTTGTGATCCCCTCTGAACACATGTTTGAGGGGTTTTCAGGAACCTGGGAATGTCTGTCTTGTGGGCACTGATGAATAAAGGTACCAAAATTTAGTAGCAGAGGTTGTTTCCATGTGAAGACACACATTTGGAGTTCACAGCACTTGGGTGATAAAGTCCCAGGAGTAAATGAAATCTATCAGGCTGGGGCTAAAGTGTGAGGACAATGAGCTTGTCAAGATTAGTGTCCTGGCCTTGGCACATCTGCAATCTTAAGAAGAATCTGTCAGTAGAGCTACTAAGTCCTTTTAATTATAGACCTAGAATTTACCCATGTGGCAAATTTAATATTCTTAACTTTTATATTTAGCTACACTCACACCTCATTTGTTTTTTTTTTTCAGTAACTTTACTGAAATATAATTAGCATATCATAATTTACCTGCTTGAAATATATAATTCTTTTGCCATATGCACACAGAAGTGTGCAGTTCAGTGACATCCACACTGCTGTGCAGTAATCACCATCATCCATTTTCAGACTTGTTCATCTTCCCAAACTGTACCCATTAATAATTCCCTATTCTTCCCTCTCCTTAGGTCCTGGTAGCTACCATTCTATTTTCTATCTCCGTGAATTTCTACCCCATATAAATGGAATCATATATCTGTTTTAATAAGTTATGTTCATTGTATTTGTAGTATTGTAATCACAATTTTAAAACTTTTTTTTGAGACAGACTGTGTAACCTGGGCTGACCCTGAACTCAAGGTCATCGTCCTGCCTCAGCCTTCTGAGTATTAGAATTACAGACATACACTATGCACCCAGCACATAGAACATTCTTATCACATGATAAAGAAACCTGTTACGCTCTCTCCTCCCCACTACCAAAGATTTCACCCAGTAGATACCCGTGATAACCACTAATGTATTGTATCTATAGATACGATATAAATGAAGTTACCTAATATGTAACCTTTCCTTTAGCAGAATGTTTTCATGCTTCACTTACATTGTAGCATCTGTGAGTACTTTATTTTTTCTTAAATGACCAAATAATACTCTGTTGTTTGGATATATATAATGTTGTATTTATATATTCAGAATTTGACTAATTTTTAAGTTTTTACTTTTTGACTGTCGTGAGTTATGCTGCTATGAACATTTGCGAACAACTTTTTATGTGAACATATGTTTTCATTTCTCTTGAGTGTTTACTTATATATTTTAAATAGTGCAGCCTGCTTCCCAAATAATGATTTGGTATTTTGAGACCATAAGTCGCTTTTAATGTTCCATTTGTTATCTTAACATGTATAGTTTTGCTATTTTATTCTTTTATTCAGTCAGTATTTGTGAATACATATATGTATTAGTCTTAAACACTTTCAGTAATTAGCCATTTCCCACACTTGTGCTGAAAATATAACTAGAAATATTAGTTCAGTGTGAGCTAGAGTTTTCCACTGGTAGCTTGATCACAATGAACAAAGTAATTTGTCTGCATATCTGGGATGATTGTCATATTTTTCTTTGCCTGAGGCAGTTTTTAGTAAATTTCTCACACTCAAGCCAGTCTGTCTTTGTGAAGAAGCAAAGAGAAGAGTAAGATGAGTAATAACTCTGAATGTGTGATTATGAAACCTTATCCATGTGCGTATAAGAGTTTGTAGTGACTGAGTTTTAGTCAGTAAACCGCAGCATTTTTCCTGCATTTCCCATCTTGAGTTTTCATTGAGATAACTCTGAAGTTTCTTTTTCTCTTAATTTCTAGACTGATTATTTATTTATGTGACTGTACAAACTAGAAATTCTGTGTCGTATTCATGTTTTTAAATATTATCACCAAAATATCAAAAATAATTTAGAGTTTAAGGGCCACTAATTCATTTATAATTTAGCACTGGATCTAATCATAACTTTGGTCAGAATAAAGAGTATTTTGAATGCCATGTATGTGGTTTGTTGTTCTGGAGAAAAATGGTATCTGGTGGTTAGAACACATGAGTTGCTGTCAGCATTTGTGGGTTTTATTCCTGATCCAAGCTTTAAAAAAAAAAAAAAAAGAGGCAGAGTTCATGCCTGCTACATGTTAAGTGCAATGCTTTATATATTATACATGCACCTTAAATATTATTAAAGGTTTTATACTACTGACAGAATATGCAACAAGTCTCTTACAATATATGCAAAATAATGTTAGGAACCACAGGTAATTACTGATTCCATTCTTTAAAGTTTCTTTGGAAAAGGCATGGATAATGTTTCCAAGTAGTAGGCATGGTATTTTAAGTCACTTATAATGACTATTTTTTAATTCATCATGTTTAGATATGAGTCTGTCAAAGGGACTTGAAAAAAAACTACCTAGTGGAGTTTGTCCATTTCATATGCCAGAACCTCAAGAATACAGAATGCTTTAAGACTGTTAAAATTTCAGTATGTGGACACTAGGCTCAGGTATTTTAGAATTTAAGTTTTATTTACCTTATTCCTCTAGAAGGCATCTTAATCCAGAATTATTACTGGGTGTTGAGGTGGATGAAGATATTCTCCCAATGATAATAAAGCTGTTTTCCTGTATTATTACAAATACGTGAATGACACATTTGAGCATTTAAAATTTTTTTCTTTTATAAATTATTTCTTAATGTTTGGTGCTTTGCTATTACTTAGTCTATAATGATAAAACAAACTATTTGACCCAAATGTTTGTGTTTGATAATTTCATAGATAATATGAATCTTCATAGTTACTTTTTGTCATATGATTTAACTTTAGGGCATTACTTTTCAAACCCAGTATTTTGGGAATACCTGTTGTTCACAGTGATCAGGGATTGGTTGGTAGTGGAAATTATAGTTTATATTAGAGTAGGGGAAGGTTCACTGATCTTTCCTTGCCTATTATCTAACTTATTGGACTAACAGTTATTTCTCAGATGTTGCTAGTAGTTCCTAGATTGAGTCACTATCCCTTTGAATGATGTTTTGCTATTCTCTTCATAGAATTCATAGATGAACAGACAGATACATAAGCGTATCTTTAAGTTCATAGTGGTATCATTTTGTTTAGTTTGCAGAAATTGTTTTGGTCAATTCTTTGTCTTCTAAAATTTTCATTATATTTATCAATAACATTAATTTAAACACTATTAATAGGTACATTTTCTTATTTTTAATGAGTTTTATTTTTGCCATTAAATTTTATTTCAAATATTAAAAAGGAATGTTTTATATAAGAATAAATGGTATTAGAAAAAGGGCATTTTTTAATCATTTAAAGCTAGTACCAGAAGTAAATAGTTCAGAGAAATAGTAAAGAACTTTAAATAGCAAATGGTTTATACATATGTATTCTTGGAGAAAATACTGGAAATTTATCTTGAAAAAGAAATAGATATTATGAAAATAAACTTTAAATTTTAAATAGAGAATCATAAGTCAAACTGTTAGATTGCAAATAATATTTTACTTTGAAAAATTATGTTACTACAGAGTTTTTTTTGGCAAAATAATCAGAAGGTTTTCTACTTTTTTAAGGTTCCTTTTTACTTACAATCATACCTATTTATATTTATTTGTACCTAATTATTTTTTAATTGGAAAATAATCTTTTTTAGTATATCCTGTTGCCACCCTTACCTCTTTCTTACCATTGGTGCTAGACTTGCTTACTGTTTATTTTCAAGAAGAATTTGGCATCACCTGCTTTCTGTTGCTAGATTTGAAAGCAGGCCTAAATTGCCTCCTTTTATTGAATTGAAGAGAATATCAGTATCTTATCGCCGTTTTTTCTATAGTCTCAAGGCTTCCAGCAAATGAATTCTCTTTCCATTTATAATGTTCTGTGGTTGCCTTTCAGATTATTTCAAAACTATGTAGGTATATTTACTTCAGAGCAATAGAAAAAAATGAGTTTATGCCATCTTCTTTGGCCAAGGCTCTTCCTGAATCCTGTATTATATATATCATTTATTATTTAGAGTGCTGTGTACTTAAGGATGACCTTGAATACACTGTGTATTCCAGGCTGGCCTCAAAATGTACACCCTCCTTCCTCAGTCATCTGAGTGTTTGAATTACAGGTGTATGCCACCACACTTGGCCCTGATTTTTTTCTGAAGAAAAGAAAATGAATGAAAATGAGAACAAGGAATGGTTGATTAATTGTAAAAATAATAAAATATGGAGGCCTCTCCGGCCACAGTAGAATTAAATTCAGTATTTTGAAATCAAGTGACTCCTATCTGCATAGAACACAAAAAGTAAGGTAGTTCTTTTCATCACATGGCTATAGGCTGGTAGAGAAAATAAATATGTTAACTTTGTACTTTTATTCTTTCACGATCCTAAATGGTATAGTTAAGCTTTTCAAAGTCAGTTACAAGACAGCCAGGGCATAAAATAGAATCTTATGCAAGATCTTGATTATGTTAAAATAGGGTTAAGTGGTTTTTTGGGGGGTTTGGGGGTAGGTACTTTTATGTAAGATCTGACTCATCAGATCAGAAGAAACATGAAAGTTTCAGATTTGCTAAGTCTTTGCTTACAAGTAAAAATATTTTACTCCAAAGAATAATGTGGTTGAAAAATTCTATAAACTAAAAGTTATTTGAAGGAGAGCGTTCTCCTTTTCTAATAATTCACCTTGTGACTATTTAAACTTAATAATGTCATTTATTCTGAGCAGTTAAAAAAATCAAGGTCTTAAAATTAGTTGGAAAATATATTTTAAATGTATGAATTTTGCATGCTAAATGTAAAATCAAAGTAATAAAAATGCAGTAATAGATTATGAATATTCAAAGAGTATACTCTGGGATCTCATTCTTTATTTACATTGGAGGGGAATGTTTGAAGAGGAAGACATTATAATGTAATTCTAACAATTCAGTAATATGAACCATTTATTTATTTATTTATTTATTGTTGGGCTTTTGCTGGGATTTTGCTCAGCCTGGCTTTGAATTTGTGATCTGCCTGCCTCAGCTTTCCAAGTAGCTGGGTTAACAGGCTCACACCATCATGCCTAGCTGAACATTAATATTTAAATAAAATGTAAACAGACTCCTTGGTAATGTTTATAGGTTTATGAACACTATGAAATAAAAATGTTCTATTCACTTTTAAGAGAATATTTTTAGGATGATGGTATGGTGTTTGGAACTGGCAGTCTTCCTCTGACTTTTTATTTCAGTTGCAGATCTCTGAAGTGCTACATTAAAAAGAAGGATGAAGTAGGCTATTAATCAGAAGATCAGAACAGACTTTGTTCCAGAAAGCTGAAGAAGGAATCTTTAGATACAAAGATAACACCAAAGGATCTGTATTAGTTTGTTTTCTGTTGTCATAACAAAAATATCTGAGACTGCGTATTCTCTGAAGTAAAGAGGTTTATTTAGCTCGTAGTTTTGGAGATTTAAAGTCTAAAATTGAGTGCCTTTGTTTGGGGAAAGCCCTTGTGGCCATGTCACATGTCAGATAATATGATAGCGGAAGAATCTGTGAATGGAAGAGAGTAGTTACATGGTGAGACAGGAAACAAAGTGCCCAAGGGGCCAGGCTAACAGTTTTTTAACAACTGACTTTTACAAGGGCTGTCTGACTTCACAAAGCCAGTATTAATCCCAAGGGCAGAGCTCCTAATGACCAGATTATCTTGTACAAGTCATTATTCCTTAACGTTTCTACCACTTCAGTGCCACACCAAAGGTAAAGCTTTTAAGCACACAAACCTTTAGGAGACACACTTAATCTAAATCGTACCAGGGTACCATTTTAAAGCATCCTGAAATTATGTTATCCAGTTGGATCATCTAGAAAAATCAAGGAGCCATCTTTACCACACTCTGCCTGTCACCAAGCTCAGTTCATTATCAGACTTCTTTTTTTCTTCATGTTTTTGAGACATGGTCTGCCTGTACAGTTCAGGCTGGTCTTGGCCTCTTTTTGTAACCCAGGCTGGCCTTGAACTTGCAGTGATCCTCCTGCCTTAGCCTCCCAAATTCTGGGATTACAGGTATGTGCCACCATACTGGGGCTCATTATCAGTTTTGACGCTTTTCACCACTGGAGTATTTCTCTAATGAACATTCACTTGTTTCTTCTCCCACTATGTGATTTCTAGTCTACCATCTCTCTTGCTGGGATTACCATACTAGCCTCTGTTCCTAGAGATGCTTTAACAAATGAACATGATTTATGCAGCTTTAAGCAGCAGAAATTTATTCTCTCATAGTTTATGAGACCAGAAGTCTAAAATTTGGGTGGCAGTATGGTTGGTTCCTCTTGAAGCTCTGAGGGAGAATGGTTGCTGGCACTTGCTTGTGTTTTTGACTTTTAGCTTCATAATTCCGGTTTCTTTCTCCAGTGTCACATAGTCTCCTTCTTTGCATCTGTCTTCTGTGTTTTCATATTTTCTGTCATTATAGTGATTTGAGCTATTTTAAATTTAGGGCCCTCTCTGTTCCAGTATGATTTTAAGTTAATCACACCTGTAATGACTCAATTTCCAAGGGTTATGACGTTAGCATAATCTAAAGGGAATACAATTCAATCTATAAGAGGCTTTAAACAAAATACCCTATTTTTTGACTTTTTATTGTTGCTGTTCTAAACTATTACATGTAGCAGAATGATCTTGCAAAAAGACAAATGGGTCCCTATGTAAAACTGCTGTTCAAAACTCTTCCGTTTATTGGTTGTCCTTTCTCCAAGTTAAGTGTAAAATTTATGACAGACCGGTGCTCTCTGCCTCTCCACCTTCACATGGAACCTTTCTTCAACTTGTTATTTCGGCGCCAAACACTGGCCTACTTTTCAATTCTCAGAATGTGGTATGCTCCCTTTCACCTCAGGGCATTGCTGTTGTCTCTGCATGAGATTTTTTGCTCCCCCTTTCTCCCTTTCATATTATTATTCTACACAATGCCTAGTTATGATTTGAGGCTCAGTATAACTATCAGTTTCTTAGCAAATGTCCTTGATTGCAAAACAGTAAGGTACCTTAGTATTATATATATGTAGCATTCTGTGTATTTCACCTGTTATAATTGTAATTATGTGTATAGGATCTTAAAAAGTTAATGGCCGAATTAAATTAATCTGGCATTTCAGCCTGAAGATTTCTACAGTCTGTTTCCCAGTGTTAGTAATGAAAATTAGGAAAAAAGGGGTCATAAAAATTTGCTTTAAAAAAGCAATTTTGTGATATATGAGCCAAGACCGCTCTTTCCGATCCTTGCCCAGGTCAGTGAAACTAGTGGAGCCAAGAATATAGGATTCCTTCTTTTCCCCAGCTCCTCATATTGGAGTGCTTTGTTCACTGCAGTAACTGAAGTGCAGAAGATGGGGAAAAGGCAGAAAAATATATTCGACTACTTAAATAGGTAAATTATATGTTGTATGAGTTATAACTCTATAAAACCATTAATAAAAGACGTTTGTCTTCCCTAATAAACTGTACAACCTCCTGCCCTGTCCACAGGAGCCGCGTGAAACCATGGGTGCCTGAAACTATGGATAGTACTGAACCCTGTACTTTTTCCTATACCTAAAACACAAATATATGAATTTCTTTTTCGTTTTTATCGGTACCAGGGATCGAACTCACGACTGCCTGCTTGCAAGGCAGGTGCTTATGCCGCTGAGCTAAATCCCCAGCCCCCATGAATTTCTTTTTTCCTTCACAATTTCATGGAAGATTTGTTCTTACTGTATACCTTAGCAACCTCAGCATATGATTTTTTTCTTTCTGTGTTAAGTCGAAAATTTATGGCCTCTACTAATCTCTATTCATCAAAAAGAGCAGTTTGTGTTTTCATTGTTTGATTTTTTCATGCCTAAATCTTGAAACTTGAACAACTACTTCTCAGATAACAATATGCAATATATTAACTAGTGTTAATTTCCTACTATTTGTTTTGAAATTCTGTGTCATTTCTATCCTTTTTTCTGTTTCTATTTTAAAATAAAAATAAAAAATAAAAAAAGAAATTTTATGGCCAAGCATGGTGGTGCAGTTTGTAATCCCAGTACTTGTGAGGCTGAGCCAGAGGGGTGGTGAGTTTGAGCTCAGCCTGAACTATTTTTTGAAATATTCTCTGTGACAGAAAAACTTGCACACACACATACATACAACACCCAGAGAAGAACTTTATGTCTTCTCTTTGGCATATCTGAACTGCCAGTGTCACTATTCGAGTGTTTTGGAGCCATTTCTAAGTAAAGTAAGTGTTACTCTTGAACCTAGGCATTGTGATACTATGACAGATGATACTGAAACAGCTACATGGGGAGCATATACCTTGTATATACGCTGCACACGAAGATGTATCACATTCCAGGCAGGACTGCATGAGAGTTTGTTGTTCTATATGGAACAGCGCACAATTAAAATCTGTGATTTTTATTTGTGAAAGTTTCCTATAATATTTTTGGATCACAACTGACATCAAGTAAATGAAATTGTGGACTGTAAAGTCGGAGATAAAGTTGTGATGGACTTTACCGTACATGCTTTGATGTCACCAATGATGTTTGTTTTA
The DNA here is from genome assembly GCF_034190915.1 of Cavia porcellus. Classification (NCBI taxonomy): domain Eukaryota; kingdom Metazoa; phylum Chordata; class Mammalia; order Rodentia; family Caviidae; genus Cavia; species Cavia porcellus. The sequence continues at coordinate 8,041,557 of NW_026947512.1, read as the reverse complement.
TTAACTATTATGTTTAGACCTTACAGTCTTCTGTTTTAGAATTTATCTGAAAAATCACCTGAAATGTGAGGCTTGCTTTGCTTTTTTCTCTTTAAAATAAATTTGAAAATAATTTTAGCAAACTGTGAGTGCCAAGAATGCCTGGCAATTTTTCTCTTAATTTTGACTTTTGTTAATAATTGTAGAGTTCCCATTAAGATTTCTACTCACTACAAATCAAGTTATTAAAAACCTTATTCCCTAAGTAGAAATTTAACAAAAATGTAAAAGATATGATAATGATCCAAGAAAGATATATAGAGGGCACTTTTTAGAAAGTAGGTTTATTAGGGAGATTACTTTTTCATTTTAGTATTAGAAAAGATATTAGTGCTAGCTTTTATGATTTAGCATTCTTTTTTACTTTTTATTTGTACATATTTACAATACATGGGAAACACATCCATTGTAGGGAACTGCTACATATACATATCACATCTTAATCTTTTTTACTTGCCATATCCTTCCTTTCCCATCCTTTCCTTCATCTCTAAATACCTTACCAATCTGAAAAAGATCTACATTTTCCCTATCATCTGTTTTCTATTTTGCTTTTTAAATTATTTATGCTTTAGGATAAATAATTGTTTAGCCTATTCTTGATTAAAGTAATTAGAATGATGCCTCTGTATATTTATTTTAAATTTGTGCTAGGCTAAAAATAGAATTTTTCTATGGGAATTTAAAATCAGTTTGATGAGTGATTCACACTTTTTAAAAATCTTCCAAATACAGTAGAAAAATATTAGCTTATGAATAAAATTGTCTTACATATTTTGCATGATTGTACTTTTTTAAATCTTTCTGTGTATGTATGTATGTGTGTATATGTATATATACACACACGTGCACACACACACACACACACACGATAGAAAAATGCTCTCCAAACTGAGCTATATTTTCTTTGGAATGTGAAAGGATTCTTCAACAACTTTTGATGTATCTGTATAGTATGATACTTTATTAAAATCATGAGTAAGGCCTGGTAAAGGACATCATACAATGCAAACAAATATTTTAAATTTTGTGTTACTATATTTGACCCAGTTTTTCAGTAGTTTGTGATCGTTTTGTATTCTGACTCTGTGCCCATTGTATGTATTAATTGCCCTCAGTTCTGTGTTACCTGTAAAGTTAATATGTATTGTTTATCCATATTACTATAGGAATGAGTTATTAATGCGCTATTAGAAACTCTAGCTTCCTATGCTTCACTCCATGGATCCAGATATTCCTCATGTAATTGTGTCTTGTGTCTTTTTTTATAAAAACACTTTAGTTATGGACCTGAGCACTAGAAAAGGGTTTGATTTGCTAAATCTCAAACTCATATCTTGCCGTTTCTTGCTTTGCCTTATATTCAGTGGGCATTGCTTTTCCTATTTGTCCTGCCTCCTATATCAGGCTCCCAGCCATTTTTTCCTGTATTTTTGTTTCCACCTAGAAATAAAAGAAACCGAAATCATGAAGTTATTGAATATCTTTTTACTGCTTTAAGCCTATTTTATTTCCTTTATTCTCTTGCACCTTGTTTTTTGACTAGATTTAACACTTTGAAACTATTGTCATTAATAGTAGACTGGCTTGTAATTTATAAAATTACGCATATTTATAAAAACTAGGTACTTGCACATAAGGAAAACATTTTTGCATTAAGTTCTGGCTTTGACAAAATTTTGATTATACATTAGCAAAATATGTTTAATCATATCTATGTTTGTAGTGTATTGAAAACAAAAATGTACCTGCATGTAAATGTTGATGTGATAAAGATACACACTTTGGCAAAATTCAGTGTGACAGTAAATTGAATGTCACAGAACCCATGGTCTGGTCTTTGTTTTGTCATTGAGAATTGTATTTTTTTTTTTGTCTTTTTCGTTTTTATCGGTACCAGGGATCGAACTCACGACTGCCTGCTTGCAAGACAGGCGCTTATGCTGCTGAGCTAAATCCCCAGCCCCGAGAATTGTATTTTAAGCTTTCTTTTGCTTGAAAATGGTCCTAGTATCACAGTAAATGTAATTGCCATACAGAATCTGGTGAGCTTGATCGCATTCAGGGTGGTATGGTCATAGATTAGAATCTGATTATGAGTAATGCTTGTTAATTTATAGAGGCTCTAAGGGCCAAATAGAAAGTGGCTTTCTAAAGTTAAAAGAACTCTTAAATTTTTTCCTAACTTTTGAGCGTCTTATAATTGACTCTTTACCTATAGAAGTGAATTATTTTCATTAATATTCATTAAATGTTTTAAAGCTACTATGCATAGAAACTCTTCCATTGTTCCATAATATTGGCATTATGACGCTCTGAATGAGGGTTAGTATTAGGAGAGAAGCAGAAAGTGTGGAGGTTGTTCCATTCATATAGCTCAAAACTCCCTGCTGTTTCCATCATTATCAAACATCTCTTTGGAACTCTTAATTGCTGTGTCCGTAGATGCTGCATATCCAGTTTCTATGGAGTCTCTATTTTCCTTGTCACTTTCAAATCTGCATTTTGAAAAATGTTTGTTTTAAATATTTAAGTGGAAAAAATAAGAAATCATAGATGTCCAGAATTTAAATGGCATATGCCATTAATGGAAAACACATTCCAGAAATAAATTTGAGATATATATACTGCAATTATGTATTTTTAGCCTAACTGAATAAAGAAGAGCTTAACTACAGTTTTATCCTAGTCACTTTTTTAAAGAGGCTTTTTGAAAGCCCTGTAGACTTCTGAGACTTTCAGCAACAATATATTCACCTCATTGCATTTCCATGTTGTTAATACTATTCTAGAATAAATAAATTTACATACTAAATTCATATGACTTCAAGTCTAAAAGTAAGGAAAAATAACTTTTTTTAGAAAAGGCACAAGAGGAAGAAATTACTTCTTTTTTAATGAAACAGTACTCCGTAACAAGAGGAGTGTAATTGTAAGGATTAAAAATGTTTTTAAGTGCATGACATTTTAAAGTGCATACTTAGATATGTATTATGAAGTGTCATTAAAGAACCCCAGCCTAGTTTTTTCAGAGTCTATTTAATAGAGTATGTATATTCTTCATTCTCTTTTTCTTACTCTTTTGTTGTCATGTTCAGAATGTCAAAATGAATAACTGAATGGTAGCGGAATATTCCTAAGTATGTTATCTGAAGGAATATTTGGTAGCAAAATCATTGTCCTTTCTGTGCTGGAAACAGTAACTAGTAGGAGAGAAAGTGGGCAGGCTTCTGAGTATCATTAGGAAGGTCTGCTCTTGGGCTTTGTATAACTGCAGAATATTTAAAGTTCCTGGTATCCCTGGAACAAACTATTTATGCTACCAATTGGTGCTTGTGTTTCAATGACGTCATATAATTTACAGATTCACACAATAAATCTCTTGTTTGTGGACCTACAGAGGAGTTCAGATAGTTTTGGAAAACTACCTGACTCTACCCATAGGAATTAAGGCAAAATTGTCAATATGGTAAGGCTAGTATGTCTCTGGCTTTAATTTTAAGGAAAGACAGACAGTTCATTACTTAATCTTTTGAATTTGGATTCAACTTTTTTTAGGAAACAAAAATTCTCATTGCTGTATTTTTCATGCTTGCATTTGAGAAGAAATACACGTTTTTATTCTAATTGAAATTTGTAGAGAAATAGCTTAGGAGGGTTAATTACTCTTTCCATGCTTAGCCATTAGCTATGAAATGGTAAGAGGCTTTTAGAAGTTGGAGTGTTTGAGCTAATTGGTTAGATTAAAACACTGCTATTAAAAAGATTATCCCGAAGCTCTTTCTCAACCGGGAAGGAATTGATAGACTGATCCAAATGGTACACATTAGGTTGAACAGATTGGCTTAAATAATGTTTCTTCCCTTATATTTTACTTCAGCTTATAATTGTTTCTCCAGACAACAGGCAGCAAGCTAGTTGCCCTTCTGTTTTAAAGTTTGCAATCAAGAATGATTGGTAGATTTTTGGTACAGCTTCCTTTCATTTCATACAAACTTGTATGTTTTTCTTTTTCAGAATATTTCTGTGAAAGTTTAATTATATTCCTGAGTCCTGAAAAGCATTCATAGTTTAAAAGTTTTCTCTTAAATTTTATTTGATTTTAGCCTCTGATAGTTGTGAATGGAGCACCAAATGGATGTGTTTTTTTCATATGTGGTAAGAGAAAAAAAGACACATTTTTATTTGGTTTGTATAGTATGATGGCATTGTTCTTAATATATGTTATTTCTCATTATTTCTCAGCACATCTCTGTAAAGTAGAGAATACATTGTTTCCATTTTAAATGATGGGGATATGGGAAATTCACCAAGTATCTTTTTTTTTTTTTTTTTTTTTTGTCCTTTTCCTTTTTATCAATACCGGGGATTGAACTCACAACTGCCTGCTTGCAAGGCAGGTGCTTATGCTGCTGAGCTAAATCCCCAGCCCCATTCACGAAGTATCTTAAGTAGTATCTCACAGTTGAGAAGTGATGCAACAGGGATTCCTTTTCAGACATTTGAACTCCTTCTAAAACCTGTGTTCTTAAACATTTGGCCTTCTTCCCCCACTCCCAACAATGATAATGAGAACTAATAAATATTGAGCACTTTTTTTGTGTTCCAGAAATTGCTCTTAACTTTTTCTAGAGTAATAATCAGGTAACTTAATTTGGAGATGTGGATCTAGGCATTGATTCCAGTTTGACTGTGAGCCTTACTCTGCCAGGTTTCTGTGGGTAATTCTTGAAGATACTTGAAAACAGTTTATTTATATGTATTGAAAATCTGTTATGAATTGTTTTAAGAAACAGTATACAAGAATCTCAGCAGAGGTCAATATGTGCCAGGGCTGTTTGAGTTAGCTTCCTGCCCTTACCCTCAGCCAGTCTTTGGACTATAGAGCATCTACTTTCAGCTCTTTAGAGGCTTTCCCCAGTACCTACCTTCCTAAAACTCGATTTAGCCCTGACATATACACACCTGAAACTATTTATAGGCTTTCATAGTTTAAAACATTATTTTACAACGTTTAGTAGTACATTTTTCTACTTTTAATGTTTTTAGTTTTTTTTTTAAATCAGTACAGAGGATTGAACTCAGGACCGCCTGCTTATGAAGCAGGTGTTTATGCCGCTGAGCTAAATCCCCAGCCCCTGTTTTTAAAATTTTAAACTCATATATATAATCCTAATATTATTTCCTTTTATAATCAAGAAAACAGAATCTTAAAAGAACTGTATCACTTGTTAAAGAAAACACTGTTTCTCTGCTTACAACACTTTGGATACCAAATGTGTGGTTTTCTCTGGACACCAAGTGAGTGTCCTAAAATTCCATTCAGCTCTGACATCATCTTTCTGAAGTTAGCACTGGCCACACAGATAAGTGCTTGGACCCACAGGCCTGCCTCCACTTCATATACCAATCGCAAGTCCTGACTTCCTGCTATACATGCCCAACTTGGCTGCAAATTGAAGACTCCTGCAGCTCCCTTCTCAGATTTGACAGTTTACTGTAATGACTCACAGAATTCAGGAAACATTATTAATAGGTTTTATAAAGAAAAATATAAAGAATACAAATGAACAGCCAGATAAAGAGGTACATAGACCAAGGTCTAAAAGGTTCTGTAGTTCAGGAACGTCTCTCCTTGAGTTTTGTAACACATGGCCTACCTGGCATGTGAAAGTGCTAATAGTGTAGCTCTCTAAACCTCACTGTTTAAGAGTTTTTAATGGGGTTTCATTACATAGGCATAATTAATTAAGTAATTGGCTGTTGGTCAATAACTCAAAAATCTCATTTGAACCTCACAAAAACACCTAAAGGCATAAATGCTTTCATTATCTCTATATTAAAGACAAGTAAATTGATATTCAGTTAATTTGTCCAACGTCACACAGGTTGTAAATCTTAAAATCAGAATCTTTTTAAAATAAACTTTTATTGAAATAAAATTGCAAAGAGAAGAGTGGACTACTAAGCTAGATGTATGCAGTTTGCTGAGTTTGCATAAAGGAGACTTTTAATGTGTGAGTTATACCTGCCAAAGAAATGGAGCATCTCAGAAGGGGCTCATCTTATGCCTTGTCCCAAGCATATAGTTCCACAAACTAAGTACTATTAGTTAGTTTTAATTTAGATTATTTTTACCCAGTTTTGAACTTTATATAAGGTGCATTGTACATCTTATTTGTTCAACATATTTCTGAGATTCTATATGTAGACATAGTCCGTTCTTGTTGATATGTAGTATTCTATTTTGTGAATTATCAGAATTTATTTATCTACTGTTTGTTTTCTCTTTGGATTGTTTCTAGCTTTTGTTATGAATAATGCTATTATATTTGTCTTTGTATGTCTTTAGATATACATGTGTTCACATTCTTTTTGAGTGTATAATCTACTAGCGGAATTGCTAGATATATCTGTTTAGTTTTAGTAAATACTAAGTTTTCCAAAATGATGGTACTGTTTCACATTCCTACTTCTAAATGTTCCACACTGTTACCACTACAGTTAGTATCTTTTTTCTTCTGGTTTTAATTTTTCCCTGATGACCACTGAAGTTAACTTTTTTTTTACATGTGGATCTTTGGCTAATCTTTTTTGTGAGATGTGTGTTCAAGTCTTTTGTCCATTTTTTGGTTGGATTGTCTGTCCTTTGTTTTTCTTTTAAAAAAAAATCTTCCCCATACTATTTATACATGGTTTTGTTAGACAAAAGTTTTCCCCAGCAATCTACCCTCTTCTTTACACGTTAGAGTGGTTTTCCTTAATCCTGTTCCCCTTTTCTGAGGCAGTAACTTTTGACTTTTCTTCCTTTTCATTCTAGAATTTATACATCTACCTTAATTCTAAATAATATTCATGTGCTGCTGCTTTTTATTGATAGTCAATTTAGATCTTTTTATTGATAGTATCTTTTTATTTCTAGTATCATTGTTATGGTAGATAGGAATTTAGTTGTCGCACAAAACTATTCCAGCTCCCTTGCCATTGAGTTTTTTGTTGTTGTTGTTGTTATGGTGGTAGTTACTGTTGTTTTGGTTTGTTTGCTTTGTTTTGGTTTTGTTCTAATCAGCATTCAATGTTTATATTCTTATGCATTCACTGAATGTGGTTGACTGTCATTATTTTCCCTTTACTCATACTTAAATTTCTTCATATCTATTATTTTTGTCATATCTTCCTGTAGTTTTACAGTACCCTTCCACTCAAGGTCAATAACATCAGGAAACCTATTGAATCCAGTACTATTTTATTTTTTCTTGGAGACATTCCTCATGAACACCTCCTATTCGGACAGGCCTATTTCCTTAATAGCCATCCTCTTAGGAGTTTGTTGTACTGTCATTCTTGGAATTCCTTTTGCCTTTCTCATGGGTCTTATTCCCTGTTTCCTGGATCTTCCTCTCATTTAAAATACATTTCCTGTTTTGTTATGGCACATCCACAGTAATGTCAGAGGGTGGCACAGCGGCAGATGGCATGACATGATGGCTAGGACCATGCCAGTCTCTTTAGTCAAACTGCTCCAGTCTGGCCTGCTTTTGTTTGGTGGATAGTTAGCAGCCTCCATTTCTTTTCGTCACTATTTTGAAATATTCTTTGTTGTTCTCCTGTGGTGGAGGAGCTATTCAAAAATCAGATTACTTTTTTGTTTTCTTGGCTCACTCCTTGTATTGACTGAATGCCCTTGTCTGTCAAAGTTATTTTATGTAGAAACTAACCTCTGTGACTGTCATGAAGTCATAAAGGAAAAGCCTTGTTTTGGTTCCAGTCAAAAGTGTTTCTTGGGGCTGGGGGTTTAGCTCAGCGGCATCAGCACCTGCCTCACAAGTGTGCGGTCATGAGTTTGATCCCTGGTACCGATAAAAAGGAAAAAGACAAAAACAGTGTTTCTTAAAGACTTGTATGTTAAGAGGTGGGGCTTTGGAAAGTGATTAGATCATGCGGCACTAACCTCATTGACAGATTATCTCATTGATGAGTTCATGGCTGAATGTGCTATTGAGAGATGGGGCCTGGTAGGAGGAGGTAGGTCGTAACCTGGAAGGCTGTATTATGCTGGACTCCTGCCCTTTCTTTTTCTCTCTGGCTCTTTCCTTGTTTCTTTGCTTCTTGGCTGCCATCAAGTAAGCAGCTTTCCTCTGCCAGGATGATTCTGCCTTGAATCTAGTCAACAAAGGACTGAAGCCTCTGAAACCGTGAGCTAAAAATAAATCTTTTCTCCTTTAAATTGAGCTCTCAGGTATTTTAGACACAGTGATCACAAATTGACTACCAGTACAGAAAATTGGTACCAGAGATATGACTGTACAAGAGGTGTGACTCAAGTCTTTGGAAATTGTTTGTGGGAGAAGTTTGCAAAGCTTGGAGTTATGGACCTGAACTCTAGAATATTGTAGTAGAAGTTAGTAGACAACTCTGGGGGGAGCTCAAAAGACCAGAATATTGATAGGAATGTGGACAGTGAAGACTGTTCAATGAGGTTTCAGATGGTAAGTCGTATTCTATTGGGAATTGGGCCAAAGGCCATTCATGTTATGTTGACTTTTTTCAGATATTTTGGTCATAGTGACAAAAAGCTAATATAAGCCTTAATTCTACAGGGCCCTTCTTTAAGAGGCAAGAGATACCAGAGCTCTCTCTCTCTCATGTGGGAATAAAGTGAAAGACAGCTATCTGAAAACCACTAAGAACCATCATTAGGAACTAGTTGATTGGCACCCTGATTTTGTACCACCCATTCTCTAAAACTATGTGTGAAAAGAAATATCTGTTATTTCAGTCATCCCATCTGTGGTATTTTTTTGAAGGAGCCTGAGCAGACTAAGCCACTCTCTTACTTTAAAGGAGCATGTACCACAATAGCTTCTTGAGAAACAGTGCAGAATAGGTAAATTATTTTAGACCTTAAGTATCTAAGATATCTTTATTTTCACACTTCATTGTTGATTTAGCTAAGTGAATACTCTAAATCAGTGGTGGCAAACCTACAGCATGAGTGTTGTTTTTCTTTTAAGACAAAAGATGTTAATGTATGAGTTGCTTTTTATAAACTAAAACCTGAATTTTGAACTTTTTTCAAATTCTTTTGAATTCTTGTGTTGCTTTTCAGAAGTTTAGATCCACTTTTATTTCTGATATTTTGAATGTAACATGTTTTTTCTCAGGGATAGGTTTTGATAGTTACTGACTTTGCTGGGTCCTCATTGAATTTCACTCTGAAAATTCATGTCCAATTAGTATTGAGAAACTTCACTAATAATTTTCCCATTCTGTTATTATTTTTTTCTATTACTTTTATCTTGTCTTAATTTTCTTATCTTTTTTATTCTTTGTCTTTTTATTTTCTGAATTTTATATTTAATTGTATTGAATTGTAGTTTTCATTTTTATTCTTGTTCTTAACACAAAAGTTCATTGTAGTTCTATGACTATTGCTTTTCATTAAAACAGGTGTCTTGCTTTTGTTTGATAGTTGTGAAATCTCCTGTCTCTTTTTGGATAATAATAGTTTGTTTTCTTTCTGTATTGTTTTTGTTTCCTTCAGGGTGCTTTTTTATTTGTTGGTCTCCTTGTTTATTTTAAATCTGTATATTCTCATGGTTGAAGCTTTCCTCTTACCTGTAAGTCTTTGTTTGTGTGCTATAAACTAAAACTGATTAAGTCTGAAATCGGCTTGTCTACTGATGGCTGTACTGTAAGATAATTCTGATGGACTGTTTGTTGGGACTGTTTTTGTTAGTAAGTTTGGTCAATTTTTTCAGAATGTTCTAAGGCATTTGTACTACTTCTTTACAGTGTTTATCAGAATTGTTCCAATTAAATTTATACCATTTGTACACTATTTGATGCTGTTACATGTAAGTTCGTTGAGTTCAGTGACTAGGTCTGTCTTGTTTACTGTTATATCTCCAACAAAAAGAAAACTAAGGAAAAGCTCTATTGGTATGCTAGAAAAAAAAAATCTTTAGATTGTGAATAACTAAATTGTAACTATGCTAGGTGTAGCACTTTGAATATATTTTTTGTTGTTGATAACAGAGATCGAACTCATGACATTGCACTTGCCAGGCAGGCACTTATGTCGCTGAGCTAAACCCCTAACTCCAGCCATAGAACTTTGAACAAGTAATTTTATGATGAGTCATCTCATTTTAGTCATTTAGCTTGAGGAAATGTGATTTACTGACACTAAGATAACTCTACATTGTTTCCCTGAAGATGCTCCCCCTCTCTCTTCTTTGCTTTTTATTCCTGCTGGCCATTATTTTTACATTTTCTCCAACCTTACCATCATTCAACAATTCTTCCTTAAATTCACTCTTTTCTCCTTATTTGTTGTAATGTGTATTTATCCCAAATGTCTGAACAGTTCTCACTATCCAAATATTTACTGTAATAACTTGGAAATTTGTAACTTGACTATCCATATTAAAATATTACTAAAAGAACCCCACATTGTGCATTCTGGCCAAAAATGTAAGTTGCTGAGGAATCTAGAGATGATTTAATAGGTGTGTTATCTTGTATCAATTGTTTCTCCAACAGGACTGTGTTTTGTGATCTCATTATTTAAGGTTTTATGCAGTCTTAATACTTTCTAAGATAATGGGAGAATTCTAGGGCAGTTAGGAAAGTTTGTACTTAGAAGAAGAGATAGAAATGAAAAAAACTAATGAGACAAAAGACATAAAGTTAACCATGCATATATTATTATGAATATAAGTTGTATCTATTTGTGAGAAAATAAGTACAACTGTGATAGTGCTGCTAGTTTTAAATAGTCTTGTAGTTAATTTTATTTTTAATGGTTTTTGCACTTATTATGTAGCATTAAAATGATCATTATGGCTTACCTACCTTGCCATATATGTTTATGGTATAGAAAGGAATATAACTTGTAACTGATACTATGTAGTATGTATAAATGTGTTTATTCACAGCTTATTAAATATTAACTGATTTTTGTATTAGCATTTGTAATATAGAACTTTTTGATGGATTATTTAGATGTTTAAGAATATTTAATAGGACCCAGTTTGAAGATGGTGGCTTGATAGGCAGCAGGGTAGAGAGCCTCTCTGAGAAAAACAACTCAGATGCTAGAATTTAACAAATGGAGAAGACTGGATGAAAGGAGAGGGATTCTCATGACCCAGGAAGAAACTGCGGCAAAAGAAAAAGAAAAAAAAGGAAGGAAGGAAAAATATGGAGGAAAGACTAGAAACAAGCACTCTCACTGGGACTGGTCCATGCTGTGCTGGGCATGCCTTGGAGTCAACAATCCAAGGTTGTGCTGAAGTCATAGTTACCAAAATTGGGAGTTGGTGAGCCCAGGACCCTTGGTGGGAGGATGTGGTGTAATGGAGAGTGGAACGAATGTGGAGAGCTGCATTAATCCGTGGTGAGTGCTAGAAATTGGGTCCCACAGAGGGGGTGACTGGGTAGAGGACATGTTGGAGTTGGGCAGGACAAGTCTGAACCTGGAACCGCAGTGGCATCAGTCGGCTCCCCCTGGCCCAAAGAGGACTGGTGGGATCTCCTTGGTCTGGGTCACACCCCTAGTTGGGACCCAATAGCCGGGGACGAACCTGTCCCGAGCCTGTGATGTCCACACAGCACAGACTGATGTGCTAAACGCACTTGCTGGCTGACTGGCTCAGAGGAGAGGGGGCCAGCCCACATCATCTTTGTGTGCACCTCTGATCAACAGTAAACTGGAGAAAGCAGCAATCTCCTAGCCAGCATGCTTCAGAAAAACTGTAGGCAATATGGAAAGGGCCTGAGACCTCCACCATACATCTGTCTGAAAGAAACCAGAAACATGAAAAGAGAAAGAAACAAGAAAAAGCCTCCAGCCACTGACCCAGGGAAAATAAGTCCAGGAGAGGTAAATACAGAAGAGATCGAGAGCAGCAATCATGCAGTTATTGGCCACAGCATCAGCGGAAATAAAGAAATACTTTTGTGACCTCATAGATGAACTTAAATCTGAAATTCTAATTCAAGTGAGGCAAGATATGAAAAGATTATAAAAGAAATGCTAAGCACCTCTGAAGAAGACACAGATGGAAGAATGTAGGAACCCAGAAAAAGGAGAGAAACCCTTGATGAAGTATATAAATAAAATATAGAATACATGAAACAGATTCAAAGAGATTACCAGGAAATTAAAAACTCCATTGAAAGCTGGCAAAATTCCTTACAGAAACTAAAGTTAGACTTTCAAAACTTGAAGATAGATTTGCAATGTGTGATCATGAAAGAAAGGTTCTCTTAAAAATAACAAGGAACCAGGAAGTAACAATACAAAGGCTAGAAGATGACAAGAAGATCTATAACTTAAGAATAAAAACATGAGCAAAACAGCAGGAATAAACACAAATGAATCACGAAGACTATTCACAGAAATAATTAAGGAAAACTTCCCAAGCATAGAAAAAGGAAATGATATCCAGATAAATGAGGCGTACAGAACTCCAGCCAGCTACAACCAAAACACATCTACACCCAGACATGCAATAATCAAGATCCCAGAAATTCATCACACGAACAGAATATTAAAAGCAGTCAGAGAAAAACAGATCGCCTGTAAAAGAAAACCCATCAAAATCACGACAGACTTCTCAACACAAACTATCAAATCAAGAAGAGCTTCAAGCAAAGTATTCCAAGCCCTGAAAGAAAATAACCTCCAACCCAGATTGATGGGCCCTGAAAAACTGTCTCTCAAAAGTAATGAAGAAACAAGATGCTTTCATGACAAAGAGGAACTAGGAGAGTTCATGTCCACCAATCCAACCCTACAAAAAAGAGGGAGATATTCTAGAGAGAGAGAGAAAAATACCAGGATTCCAGCAACAGTGGCAGAGAGGCCTCAATGAACAGGACAGACAGTGGAATGAAGGAGAAAAGCAGACAATCAACAGTAGAAAAATAGCATAGCAGAGATGAGGCAGAGAAGGTTGGCTATAATCTCTAACATAGATGGCCTTGATACACTAACAAAAAGAAACACAGGCAAAGTAGATCAGGAAATAGGGTCCATTGAGATGATCTGTATAGGAAATATACTCAACCTGAAAGAGGGTTAATAAACTGAAAGTCAACAATGAGAAAACGATACTGTATGTGACAGGGAACCAAAGAGAAATAGGGACAGCTCATCCAGCACCTCCAGATAGGTGGTTGGAAAGTCATGACACTTTTATGCAGTGGAGAACTACTCAGCTAGAAGGAAGGAAAACTTTGAAGCTTTAGTAGGTAAAGGAATACAGCTCAGATCAAGCTCAGGGGTAAAAAGGTTCAGTACCACTTTGGTAAATAATGGTTACCCCCCTAATCTAAAAACTAAAGAAGTTAGAGGGACCCAAAATGTACAAGGCACCCTGAGAAAGGGCAAGGAGAGGAACTGTCTAAAGAAAGAAGGCTGAGGACATTGTTAATAGTGTATCAGGATTTAAAAGCCACAGCCTTTCACTCTGTTTAGTTTGATTTTATTCTGTTCCAGTCTATCTACTTGTACTAGATTTGAGGGCATAGACAGCTATCCCAAAAATAGCAGAATATACTATGGTAACCTTAATTTCCTGTTAACTTAAACTAAGCCCTGTATTACTTACATTGTCTTACTATGACTGATCTTATTCAAATCTGGTTTGTTAGACCGCTGTCTTGTCTTGACTGATTTTATTTGAATTTGGTATGCTTGATAGTATCAAGTCTAAGAGTAGAGGCAACTACTCTGAAGATGACAAGATGCAATAGGATACTCATTCTGGTTTGACTATTAACTGCTTTTGAAGTCCTACAATGTCTCCAATGTTGTGTTTTTATTAATATTGCTATGCAGTGCTATGTTCAATTATATTATGCCTGATGATATAGACAATTCTATTGAAAATAACAAGAGACATCATAGTAACCACTATAGATCACCTAGTATTGTGGTTTTATGTCTTTTTCGTTTCATGGTTTTCTAGGAATTTGTATTGTTGTCTTGTTTTGATCTGTTTTTCCCTGTAATACAGAAAGGATAGGTATACATGTAGAGATTCACGCATGTGTAGAATTTCTAAACAGTTTACGAGAATAGATTGTATAATGCACGATGTAATGAACAGAGATACTCTGAAGAAGAGACACTAAGATACTGAGTGCTAATTCTGTAGCATTATGTAGCGTTATGATATAAAATCTAGCAATACTATTATTCACTGTTCAGAGTGGTATTAGTCTATTTTCTTTTGTTTAATTTCAACATACGTAAAGATATGGACAGCTATTTCAAAGAGAACGAGAGACTTATGGCAGCCATTGTTGACTTCCTCTATTGTCTGGTCTTGAAGACCTAAAATGCCTTCATCATCCTGTTCAGATCAATTTAGTACTATATTGTTCAGTATGTATTCACTGTGTGTGAACATAAGAACAACTGTTTGGAAGAAAATAAGAGACAATGTGATAGACAGTAAAGATCACTGGTGGTCTTGCTTTGAAATCTGTGTTTCTTAAATTGTTTTCTTATGATCTATTTTGTTCTGTTTAATTTTACTCTTTTTTTTTTTTTTTTTTTTTTTGTCTTTTTCATTTTTATCGGTACTGGGGATCGAACTCACAACCGCCTGCTTGCAAGGCAGGTGCTTATGACTGAGCTAAATCCCCAGCCCGTAATTTTACTCTCTTTAAAATAAAAATAAAATTTAAAAAGAATGTTTAATAATACTTGGGAAAATTAGAGTTTTAGGTGAACTTGAAGTAAATTTTCTTTTTCTTTTCTTTTCTCTCTCTTTTTGGTACCAGGGATCGAGCTCACAACCTTGTGCTTGCCAGTCAGGCACTTACACCACTGAGCGTTCTTGAACTACATTTTTTTCTTATTCTATTTTCTTTTCCTATTTCAATTTTGATTTCTGAGTATTGCTTAGTTCTTAAAAGACATGCAAGGCACAAAAGAGAAAAATATTGAATAAAAAATACATGAATAAATAGAAACATAAAATAGAGTTCCCTGTTATGTGAGAATTTGCTCTTTAACACCTTTGCATGAATAGATTAAGAAGGATGTAATGCTTTTTCCCTTCTACTCTAGATCAGTGGTGGTTTGTTTGTTTTTTGATAAAAAGAAGTTTTTCTTTTCTGTCGTAAACGTCTGGGTTGTATCAGGACACAGTGCATTGAGTTGAATTGTCCACTTACCAGGGAGCTTGGTAAAGATTCTTTAGAGTGGCATGTTATTACCTCTGTCATAGTTTTCTCTCTGTACTTAGTGATTTGTGATTCAAAAAGGTCACAATTTAAAAAAAGATATGTATCTACCTGAGGTTTTTATTCTAGTTGACACTGTGGCGAGAGAGAGAGCAGTTAATGATTTTTTATGTTATCAGATGCTTGACGTTTTTTGTTTTAATGCAGTCTGCCTTCTCTTTTAAGTAGGGAGGTTATGTCACAGTATTGGCTACTTAGCCAGTTTTTAAAAGCACGGAAACTGATCTCACAGTACTAGTAAACTACTTACTCTTTTTTCCCTCTCAAGTAAGAATCACATTCCTTAAAAGTTCTAATTCTTCAAACAGCTGTTCCTAAAAGAAAATGACGAGAGTCAGTTTAAAAAAGAGGCAAGCATGGGGTATATTAACATAGGAAGAAGTACTGAACGCAACAGAAGGAATGTGCACTAAATGGTGTTTGAGATTCTTAATGCAGTTCATTTTTTTCTACCAGTAACAGAAACATGAGACATGAAAAGGACCTTAAGTTTTGATTATTTAATAATAGAACACCATGGTCATGTTTTAAGAGCCAGACTAGTATTTTCTTACACTTTTCTTGAATTAGCACAATATCTTACTTTGAGAAAAACTTCCATATGGTGTTTTTTTTTCCTTCTAAAGATTATATAAATGGATTATCTTAAGTATTTTGTATTTTTCTGTTTAAGGATTTTAGTATGGACTACATAGATGTGTCACGACTGTTAGGATTGAAGGAAAGTCTGTGATAAGTACCATCTGTCATCTTGACATCATTCATAACACTTCATTCAGTTACGCAAGCAGTGCAGTTGCTTATGCAGTACTTACCCCAATGTGGGAATTATGGGACTTATTTTTTCTAATGTTTGCTTAAGAAGTGGAAGAAAACCATGTGTTCTGCTTTGCCTGCTACTTCACGGCACACATATTTGTAGCAATGTAAACTGAAACAGTGATGTGGAATGGAGAAGCAAGGTAGAACCATCATAGGAATCATTTCCCGTCTAACCAACTTCTTAAAATAGCTAGGTAAGCAGAAAACCGAAATGAACTCTTTTTTTAAAAAGAGAAATGTCACATTTATCAAACGTGTATGTTTAAATAAGGTTTTTAAGGAACGTACTGCTTTGTTACCAGATAATTTATTCTACCCTGTGATGGAGCAGAGTTAGAACCTCAGTATTGAGTTACAGTAGAGCTGAAACTGAGAGGGAAGCTGCAGAGGGACTCTGCAAATGTTAGTATAAGGAAATTATTTACTAGGAGGAAGTGTTCTATCTCCTCTCTCCCCTGTCCTTCTCTTGAAAAGGATGGTGAGCATAAGGATTTATGGGCAAAGACCAATGATCAAGTAGCATAAATGTTGTGCCTTTGTATTTCAGAAGGAACTTAAAGTGGTTCATTTAGGTTGAGACTCAATGTGAATTCAGTTTTATAAATAATTATGATCTCAGTGAAAGTATAATATTGTAAGAATGGAACTTATATTTCTATAAATAAGACACATTGGACTAATTTTATGCTTTAAACAGATTGAATCATTTATTAATATCTTTATCTGTGTTCACGTGGCCATACTTAAATCTACTGGGACTATTGATCTGGATGGTTTGTAATATAATTTGTCATTGCAAAGTTTCATTATATTTCAGGACAAAGCAAAGTTTGTATCTTTATGTTAGATAGTTGTAAGTTTATGAAAATTTTTGTTGTTCTATTAATGAGATATTTCCTAACATTTTGACATAGTATAGAAGGTAGGAAGGTAATGAAGATAAAAATAAAATTAAACTGTTACTGGCCCAAATGGGTTTACCTTTCTTTTCTGTGCCCTAAGATGAAAGAGAGTGAATTGATCACAGGTATATTAGGTCTTAAGCAGAAAGTACTAATACATTTATTAAATAATTTGGTTACATATCTCCAGTATATAATAGGCTGCTTTTCAGCAGCATGTTAATTACTGGCCATTGTTAAGAATCACCTCGACTAAGGCTAGGGATTTAACTGAGCGGTGGTAAAATATGAGGTTGTGAGTTTGATACCTGGTATCAAAAAAAAAAAAAAGAATCACCTGTACATGGCAACTTCTACAAGTTGCTTATCTTCTAAGAAAAAATTTAAATATGTGCATACCTAATTAAATTTCCAGCTCTATCATGTGATTTTCTTGGGGGGGGGGTCTTTTTCCTTTTTATCGGTACCGGGGATCAAACTCACGACTGCCTGCTTGCAGGGCAGGCACTTATGCCACTGTGCTAAATTGCCAGCCCTATCATGTGATTTTGTTTCATCTTCATCTTATGATAGGCCATGATGTACCTTTTTCCCATTACTGCTTAACACAAGAAGTCTGCTGCTGTTGTTTCCTTGACATAGTAGTTACTCAATTTTTATTGACATTTGAAGGGGCCCAGAATCTGATTTTTTAGATTTAATCGTAGACTAAAAGATGTAGCATTTTGAATGCTGTTTTGAAGTTTCTTGGAAACTTCAAACCTTTGAGTTTTTCCCTTTTTTGAAAAGTGTCTGTGTTGGATTTCTTTGCTAAAACCAGAATTATAGTTGTATAACCTACTTTATGAGTATTTATCAACTTCTATTTGTATTACTTTCTGTTTTATTCTCTTACCTCTTACACTGTTCTTCCTTCACAAACAACTAGAAAGTTATCAGTCCTGTTAATTACTGTTTCAAAATCTGGCTCACATAATGCTTTTCTTACTATTTCAATTTAGTGCAAATTCTAATGGTCCCTTCACTAGACTATTACATTAATCTTTCATTTGTTAAGACTTCTGGTCTTTTTTCCCATTTAATTCATTTATAAAATATGGCCAGATTTTCTGAAAGTGTCATTACCATCCTGCTCTGTAAGCAATGGTTTTTACTGTGTAATCCGTGGAACCCTAGAGTCATAAGGCTGTAGGATCTGCTAGCTTAAAGGTTTTAACAATAAAATTGAAAGATTGCAATTATTCGTGTTTATTATATGGCAGCCATTTTACAAAAAAAAAAAAAAGACATAAACTTGACACTTCAGGAGAAACAACCAACATTACAGTATTGATTGCATATGATAAAATTCACAGCTAAAATGTGAATTAGACTTTCAGAAAACTCAGACTATATCTTGAGCTTGGTAGCTTCCTATTGTTTAAAGACCTTCCTGATGAAGTCAAAATTTTTATGATTATTCATGAATGTGATTGTTTTATAGCATATAATTGGAAATAACATTTACAAGATCTGCAAAACTGATTTAGCCAATATTTTCTAAATGATGATTACATGATGGTTATAAACTCAGCATAAAAGACAGCATAAAAGAGTCATTCAAAAGACAAGGGGGACCAGTGTTTTATTTTTATTTATTGATGAAGTTTAAGTTCATTGATGAGGTTTCAGAGTCCATGTTGTACTGACTTTTAAAAAGTTACTCGGAGCTGGGGATTTAGCTCAGCGGCATAAGCACCTGCCTTGCAAGCGGGCGGTCGTGAGTTCAATCCCTGGTACCGATAAAAATGAAAAAGACAAAAAAAATAGTAAAAAAAAAAAAAAAAAAAAAAGTTACTGCTTCTCAGGTTTTGGTACAGTATTAAAGATTATCAGAGAGTGGGAGATAACGGGAAGTAAAAAGTATTAAAACGTGTTATGTACGTGTACCAACTTCTCACAAAGAATTTAATAATTATGTAATGTAAACATGTATTATAAACAAAAACTGAAAAAAAATTTTAAAAGTAAAAACTTAACAGTTTACACAGTTATACCCAGTTTTAAAGAAGAGGTTTCTAAAGGAATCTATTAAATCATCTCTGATTCTTTTAGTATTTCTAAATTTTTTTAATTTTTGGTAATGAGGCCAGAATGTAATGTCCTCGTACCACATAGGAATAAGGTAGAGCAAATGTAAAATTGTTTCTAATTTTGCTATTAAGATTCTTCTTTGTGATTGTTAGTTATCCTTTTCTCTAGTGAATTTCAGATACTAAAAATAATTGAAAATCAGAAACTAGAAGTCACTAGAGCAAAAAATAAAGAATGGTAGAATTGGTAAGATGAAATAGGATAAAAATCTGAGCTTGTTCTGTTCATGTGGGCTCAGTATATAAGCCCTCCTGTACTGTTAAACCTTTAAAGCCAAGAAAATAGGACATAATACAATGAATGAGGTCATGATAGAATGAATAAATTAAATTTTAGGTTATTTAAAATTTTTACTTTATCTTGTTACTTAAAGAACTTCTTAAGCCTTAATCAAGAAATGCTAAAAAGAATAAAAATGGTCACTTATTTCTTCCATGCATCTTTGTTTGTTGTCACACAAGGGATTGAACCCAAGGGCCTTACATGTGCTAGGTAAAAGCTCTCCTACTGAGCTTCATCCCCAGCCCTCTTCTGAGCAGTCTTAAAAAATGATTTAAAAGGGGGAATGGCCTATACATATACAAAAATAGATGAAACTGTAACATCTGTATAATGTTTAATCCAACTCTCAATTAAGACAGAAGTCTTTTAAACTCAGATGTATTGCTCCCTGTTTTGCTGATCCCTCCCTATTTCATTGTATCTTTAGCACTGCAGATGAATGGTTCAGGATATCAAGATGCTTTGAGACAATGTCTTATTTCACAATAATGTAAAGAAATGAAAACATAGTTCAGTTAGGACAAAAAGATAACATGAGATACTGAGCTTTTAAAAGAATTACTCAGAGTCGTACCAAAAAGGGAAATTAGGTTTTCTGAAATTCAGTATTGATACAGATACCTGTTTTGTCAGGCAACAAGGGTTATGCTGTAAATACAATTTAATGTGTTCTAATTTTTACAGACATATATGCTTATTTAAGATTTATAGCTTGTCTCCTGACCTCATGGGTGTTTATTTTCTTACCTCTTCAGTTTGACTTGCTCATCTTATAAAATAACTAAGTAGATGTATGATATACATTAATACTCATTGCAGTATATTCCTGAGACAAATGAGTCCGTAGTGGCTAAAGAACTTCTAACGTATGTTGAACTGTCATAAAATCTTTGTTTAATGTACTGAACATATATTTATGATGAACATATCCTTGAAGTTTTACAGTTGCCCAAATGAGGGAACAGTTCATATTAAAAATGTTTTAGGGGCTGGGGATTTAGCTCAGCAGCATAAGCGCCTACTTTGCAAGCTTGTGGTCGTGAGTTCGATCCCTGGTACCGGTAAAAATACAAAAAAAAAAGTTTTAAGTAACTAAGGTGGCAATAACTTCTTGGTGTTTAAGTGGAAATGAGGCATTTAAGAATTTTTAAAAGATTTGGCTTTAATAATTGGCACTTTTCCCTTTAAAAAATATGATAATAAAACATTTAGATTTGTCCTTAAAGAAATTGTTTTCTGTTTTTAATATCTTACTGGCCTCTAGTGGTAATATGATGCTATTGTTTAAGTATTTTTAATTCTTAAGAAGCTGTTTTTGTATGTGTTCTGCCAATAACCTTACTCTCTCAGTTCTTGGTGAACTGTTTTCTCAAAGAATACATGAAACATCTTCTTCCTCTTCATTAAAGCTGTAGGCTAGGCTGGCTGACCCTGAGGGGAAGAGCCAACATATGCTGTCCCTATTTGCACTTCAATAGCACACTGGAGGAGGCAGGGTCACCTAGCCAGCGCCCTTCAGAAGAACCAGAATCAACAAAAAAAGGGGGAGGGGACTAGGGCCTTCATTATACGCCTGTATGAAAGAAACAAAAAATATGAGAAGAGGAAATAATAAGAAAAAGTCCCCAGCCCCCAACCCTGAGAACGCTGATCCAAGAAAGGAAATACAAAAGAGATTGAGGACAGCAAACATGCAATATCAGACATGGCATCAGTGGACCTGAAGAAATATATTCGGGACCTCATAGACGAGTTCAAAAGTGAAATGTTTAACTAAGTAAAGCAAGATATAGATTAATAAAAGAAATGCTAAATACCTCTCAAGAAAACACAGATGGAAGAATGGAGGAACACAAACAAAAAGAGAACCATTTAATGAAGAGAATATAAAGAAAATACAGAATACATGAAGCAGATTCAAAGAGATTACCAGGAAATTAAAAACTCAGTTGAAGGCTGGCAAAACTGCTTGAAAGAAACTAAGAATAGATTATCCAAACTGGAGGACAGTTTTGCAGTGTGGAATTATGAAAGGAAAAACTTTTAAAAAAATAACAAGGAAACAAGCAGTAACAATACAAAGGCTAGAAGACAACAAGAGGATCTATAACTTGAGAATAAAGAATGTGAATGAAGAAGCAGGAGTACAAACAAAGGAACTACAAAGGCTATTCGAAGAAATAATTAAGGAAAAACTTCCCAAACGTAAGAAAGTGAAATGATATTCAGATATATGAGGCATATAGAACTCGTCACCTACAACCAAAACAGAGCCACATCCAGGCATATAATAATCAAGATCTCAGAAATTCAATATAAGAACAGAATATTAAAAGCTGTTAGAGATAAACAGATCACCTATAAAGGAAGGCCCATCAGAATAACGACAGACTTCTCAAGTCAAGTCAAGAAGAGCTTGGAGTGAAATATTCCAAGCCCTGAAAGAAAATAACCTCCAGCCCAGATTGATATACCCTGCTAAATTGTCTCTAGAAATTAATGGAGAAACAAGATGCTTCCAAGACAAAGAGGAACTTGGGAAATTCATGACCACCAATCCAACTCTACAGAGAATACTGCAGGGCATTCTAGAGAGAGAGAGAGAAAAGTACCAGGATTCCAGGAACAGTGGCAAGAGGCCTCACTGAATGGAGCAGAAAGTAGAGTGAAGAAGACAACTAATGGCAAACAAAGAGCATAACAGAAATGAGGCAGAGAAGGTTGGTTATAAACTCTAATATAGATGGCCTTGATACACTAAATTAAAAAAGAGAATTACAGGTAGAGTAGAACAGGAGGTAGGGTCCACCGAGATGCTCTTTATAGGAAATATAATTAACCTGAAAAAGGGTATATGGACTGAAAATCAAATATGGGAAAACAATGCTGTATGGGACAGAGAGTAATAGTGGCAACTAGACCAGTATTTGTGAATAGGTTGGAAAGACAGGCTTTAATAGGTAAAGGAATATAATTAGAGATCAAGTCCAGGAGAAAGAAGGTTTGGAACCACTTAGGTAAATAGCAGGTCCCCCCACAATTTAAAACTGAAGGTTTAGGTGAGACCCAGAAATACACAGTGCACCCTGGGGACGTGAAAGGGGAGGAATGGTCTTTAAAAAGATGGCAGAAGATATTGTTAATAGTGTATCAAGAATTTAAACCCATATTACTCACACCACTCTGCTTAGATAGATTTTATTCTGAGCCAGTTTGTCTACTTGCATTAGATTTGAGGGAACAGACAGCTATCCCCAAAACACCAGGATATAGCACAGTAATCATCTTTAATTTCCTATTAACTTACTTTGGAGCCCTGTATGACTTATACTGGTCTTGGTCTTGACTGATCTTAGTTAAATCTGGTTTGTTTGATTGCTGTTTGGTATTGACAGATTTTATTAAAACTTACATGATTTATTGTATTAAGTTTGAGAGTTTAGGCAATTACACTGAAGATGACAAGACTCACTATGATACCCATTCTGGCTTGATTACTACCTGTTTTTGAAGTTTTATACTACATACAAAATTGTGTTTTTATTAATACTGTTATGTACTGATATATTCAGTTATACTATGTCTGATGATATAGCCAATTCTATTGAAGATAACAAGAGACAACACAGTAACCATGGTAGAATTCCTTGTACAGTGGTCTTATACGTCTTTTTCATTTCATGTGTTTGTAGAAATATGTTTTGTTTTGCTTTGTTTTGTTCCTCTCTCTACTATAGGAAGGATAGAAATACATGTTAAGACTCATGCATGCATAGAACTAATAAACAGTTTCTGAGAACTGATCTTACAACAATGTTGAGATGAACAAATACTTTGAAGAAAAAGAGACACTGCAGTACCTAGTGCTGATCCAGGAGTATCATAATGTGAAACCCAGCAATACTATTATTCTTTGCTCAGAGTGATTTTTTGTTGAACGGAACTGGTTGCAGTCTCGCTGTTTGAAACCCCACTTTATATGCTCCACTTTTATATCTTGAATAACTATTTGTAAGAGGGCAATATGTAAATATCAACTAGTGATTTCTTACTGTTTATTCTTTCTTTGAAAGTATGTATGATTTCTACCCATTTTCTGTTTTGTTTAGTCTTTCTTTAAATAAAATTTTGAAAAAAAGAGCAAAGGGAGGGAAAGGTGGAAACTACTGTCAATTTCTTATTGAACTCTTGCATTGTTTACACAATTTTATTAGGTTTGGCTTTGTTCTGTCTTTTGTTAGATTTTAGATTTTATGCTTTCAGATGGTAAGGGCAGCTATTTTGAATATAATGGGAAATATTATGGTAATCATGGTTTCCTATTATATTGTTTTGAAGTCTTACAATGCTTTTATTCATTGGTTTGATTTTATTTTGTTTTGTTTGATTTTAGTATGTGAGATGGTATGAATGCTATTTTGAAGAAAACAAGACATATGGTAGCTATTGCTGATTAACTATCATCTTATTTTGAAGTCCTACCATACTTTTGTTCTTCTGTTTTGATTGATTCTATCCTGTTGTGTTTTATTTGACTTTATTATATGTGATGTTATAGACAAATTTTTTGAGGAAAATGAGATGTTATAGCAGCCATTGTTCATTTCCTGTTATTTGGTTTTGAAGTCCTGTAATGCTTTCATTCTTTTGAATTTTTTTTACTATATTGTTATGTTTGATATTATTGTGTGTGAAGGTGTGCTCAATTATTTCAAAGAAAAGAGACATTATGTTAGCTACGGTTGATGTCCAGTTGTTTGTTGTGAAGTGCTGTGTTGCTTGCATTTTCCTGTTCTGATTTACTTTGTTTCATTCTATTTTCTTTAGTTCTCTTTAAAATTAAAAAAATAAAAAGCTGTAGGCTAGAAGCTGTATCTTCTGTTCCTTTATCTCACTCATCCTTGGCTCTCTCTTTTGAATGACATTACTTTAGCTCTGAAGCAGCCTCCCATTATTTTAGTGTTTATGTAAAGAGGTAATTACTATTTCAAGTTTGTGCTAACTGTTCACCTGTAGAATTTCAGCCTTTTCTACAAATTTAAGGGATAATTTTTTCCTCATATTTTGAAAATAACAGTTTTTATTTTCTGAAAAGGGAATTTCAATTTACCATTGAAATTCACGTTTAGACTCATGGTTGTACTTTGGCT
Organism: Cavia porcellus; assembly: GCF_034190915.1. Taxonomy (NCBI): domain Eukaryota; kingdom Metazoa; phylum Chordata; class Mammalia; order Rodentia; family Caviidae; genus Cavia; species Cavia porcellus. Next base: position 8,016,965 of record NW_026947512.1, on the reverse strand, counting down.
TTGAAGACTCTTATATTTGAAATACTGATTTAATAATCATGATAATGATTTGTCACTTTTGTTTTTTCTTGTGTAATGCAGATGTGAAAGGACCACCCACCCATCGTTTGTCTTGTGGTCAGTCACCCTACACAGAAACAACAACATGGGAACGGAAATACTGCATCCTAACAGACAGCCAGTTGGTGTTGCTCAACAAGGAGAAGGAGGTAAGATGGAAAACTGCTTCTCTTTTCTGAGACAATTCTGAAATTATATCCATTTTATTTTTGTCTTGATATTTAGCATTATGCAAATACAGACTTTAAGCCAGGTGTGGTGCACACCTGTAATCCCAGCACTCAGGAAACTGAGGCAGGAGGATCACTGCAAATACAGGGCCAGCCTAGCTACAGAGTTAATTCAGAGTGAATTCAGTCTAAACTACATAGCAAGTCCCTGTCTCAAAACAAAACAAAAAATACAGACTTTAACAACATATATCTAAAAGATTGCTAATGCAGAATGAGATGTTGTTCCAAAGAAGGATGAGTTCCACAAGATAGGGCCTGCAAGTCTCACTAAGGAACAGAAGAAATGCTGAGTTAAGTTGAGAAATTTGGAAAGAGAAAGATTTGAGCAGTTAGACCTGACTCTGAAAATGGCCTAAAAGACTACTGGAAATTTTATATCATTCTACCTCCTAAGAACAACAGCAATTGCCATGCTCAGCGGATTAATTGAAAGAGGTTTAATAAAGGGACAAGTTACAGTTGTGTGAACAGCATAGGGTGATGAAGCCACTCTGAGCTAATAATAGCCAAAAGCAGTTACACCCTAAATCTTCAAGTAACAGAAGGAAGCCAGGTTTCCAAAACTCAATAGTAGTTCATGAGAAGCTAAATGACATTTGCAGTGGTTGTTCACAAAAGAACACAACCTCTACCAAAAAACAGATGGCCAACGAGAAAGGAAGAGAGCATAAATACCCCAACTCTTCTGCTTGCTGATTTCTTGCCATTGTCCCTGTTGGTCAGCTCTCTCTACACTGAAGACAGGAAAGAATTGCTTTGATGTGTTCTGTAAAGGTCATCTTCCCGAAACACACAAAAAGAGAATGAAGGGCAGAGAGTAGTGTAGGTCTGCAGTGGCAGAAACAATATAATCACACCAAACATCAAGTTATGCTCTGCTAAATCAAAAACTCCAGAGTTTATCACAGACTATTCTTTACTCCTCCAACTGTTTACACATAAAAATTCTTCCACATCCAGATCATTCATTTGCTTGTTGGTAATTAATATCATGCTAGTATTTATTTCATCTGCCACATAAAAAATAGTACCTGTGACCCTGACATGGAACATAATGGAAGGGAAGGAGAAGAAAAGATCTGATTCGGTGAAGGAGGAAGATTAATTGTGAAACATATATAAATAACAGTAGAGGTAAAATACCCATTCAGTAAGTCTTTTTTTCTAAAAGTCTGTTGAGAGAAGCAATGACCAGAACATGTATTTCTTAATTCCCATTTGTGGATTCTTATCTCCCTTTTCTCTTGCTCCTTCTTTCCTCTTTTTTTTCTGTATCCCTTCTCTTATTCAGCATTTTGAAATTGATAAAGACCAGGTAATAGCAAAAAAGCTATTTTGGTTTCTTCTCGTATTTCATTTGGCAGTACTTACTTGAAAGGACCTTTCTCGGTGAAGAACTTGCTTGTTCTTTTTCTCCAATCATTGAAAAATATACCTTACTGTTGTTATCATTTCCCCACCCACAGCTCTTTCTACTACTTTAATGCCATTAATTTTATGCAAATTATTTAATCATTACCAGCCTATTCCAGAACATTCTTGTGTTACTGTGTTCAGTGACCACATAATAAAAATTGGTAGAGTGAATGAATATTAGTGTAGAAGATTTCTAATCAGCCAGTTTGAATAAATGCATAATTTATAATACTTATTTTAACTCAACCTATCGTGTCTTTTATCAGAGCTCTTAACAAGGAATGATATAAAGAGATCATTTGCCATTCTTTTGCCCTTGCACACATTTTTAGTTTGCTACTGTAGTTCAAGAATAGATAGCAGAATGTCAGAAAGCATCTTTGTATAGAACCATGATATCATCAATTGATTGTATGTTTCTGGTCAACTACCTGGGCCCTCTTTTGTCTCATAAAATATCTGTTCATGATAAGTAATTTTCTAGAACAATGTCTTAAGTATTTTATCCTCTTGTAATCCAGTCATTACAAGTAACTTTAGATACTTAGAAAACCTTTTCCCCCACACTTTATCCTTTTTATGGTTCTTTGTGTCTCCTTTTGAGATGAGAATTTTTTTTTTAACCAGTACCAAGGATCAAACTCACGACCACACGCTTGCAAGGCAGGTACTTAGGCCGCTGAGCTAAATCCCCAGCCCATGTGTCTCCTTTTCTGACCTTGTCTTCTGTTCATCCTCACCTGTTGAAATCCTTCACTGTACTTGCTACAACTTTATCATTGGTAAAGTCAACTATTTCTTCCACCTATTCTTTCGAGGGGTCCCTCCAACTTCTTGGCCTCTGATAGCCAATATCTTTCCGGGGGACACTGTGTTCCATGAAGTTTTGTCAATAGGTGGTTGTTTTTCTCCCATAGTCTTTGTATCATGCCTTCTGGAATGGATGGATATCTTCGCCTTTCACAGCTGCTTCCTCTCTATTTTCCCTAAAATATTCAAACTCTGAATTGCATGTCACAGGTATCTTCCAACTTGTCACTCTATTATTTTTTGTTGATTTTCTTCTGGGTCATTATCTTCGTATCTGTTTTCAGTCTTAATGTTTTATTATTCTAGTGTTTTTAGAAGTGGTTTTTTCATCACATAGGCTCTCAGTTCCTTGAACTCCTCCAAGAATCCTCTCCCCATTTTACCTGATTGCTAGAAGTTTTTCATATTCTCAAATGCATGCATCTTGTTTCACTGTACCTCATAAAGATCAAGAGACTCTAAGTTTAGAAGGCTTGACTGATTGCTGAAAGAGGAATGAGCTAGAAAGTTAAGAGGTAAGGATCAGAAACTTAAGATTTCAGTACATGTATACAGTGTATAATGATCAGATCAGGGTAACTGGCATATCAACTCAAACATTTATCATTTCTTTTTTGGGAGCATTCAAAAATCCTTTCTAGTAACTATTTTGAAGTACACACTTGTTAACCATAATTATTCTGTACTGTAGAACAGAAGAGTTATTCCTCCGATCCCACTGTATCTCATACCCATGCTCTCTTTCATCCTTCCTTCCTCAACTCTCATAATCAGTATTTCTCTCTCTACTTTTATGAAATCAACTTTTAGCTTCTGCATAAAATGAAATGTGTAATATTTGTCATTCTATGGCTAATGTCACTTAGCATAATGGCCTTGAATTCTATGTCACTGCAAATGATAGAAATTTAAGTCATGTTTTTGCTGAACAAATTCCATCTGTGTGTGTGTGTGTGTAAGCCACAATGAATATACAAATACAGATTTCTCTTAGACATACTGATGTAATTTCCTTAGGTTATGCACCTCATGGTTCTATGTAGAACTTTGACTCTAACTAACTGGCTCTAGTTTTTTTCTATAACAGTTTTCACCTTCTAAAATCTTACATAATTTATTATGTTTACCATCTCTCTTCCTCATACTGGAATGTAAGCTTTGGAGCATGGATTCTGTCTGTTCATTCAGTAATGTAACCAGCAGTGCTGACACATAGTAAACTCACAGGAAAATTTGTTGACGAATGCCACAAAATCCAAATTATAAACTAGTTCCAGAATGCCCATTTCCGTAATGTTGAGAGGAGACCTTTTTTATCTTTTCTGTGTTAATCAGCTTTCTCTTTTTATAACAAATACCTGAGGTATAAAGAAAAAAAGTTCATTTTGACTCAAAGTTTTAGGAGTTCTGGTCCATGAACAGAACTGCATAGCTTTTGGGCCTGTGGTTAGGCAACTTCTCAGAGCCAGAGTATGTGACAGAGCCAAATCACTTACATATGTGTTCAGGAAGCCAATGAGAGGCGGGGGAAGAAACGAGGACCTGGAGTCCCGCTATTCTCTTCCAGACATTCTCTTCCAGAGTATGTCCTTAGTGACCTAAACACCTCCCATTGGCCCGCACCTCCTTCAGTTTTCACCTCCCCACAGTTGATGCTGTCAAAACTATAGCATGAACCTGCCCAGACCATGAGGTCTGGATTAAGATTCCCTGTTTTTATTTTTTGTTTTGTAAAACAGGATAAAAATAATAGGCGCTGGAGGTTTAGCTCAGCGGCATAAGTGCCTGCCTTGGAAGCAGGCAGTCGTGAGTTCGATCCCCGGTACCGATAAAAAGGAAAAAGACAAAAAAAAAAAAATCTCTAAGGTTATTTTCCATCGTCAGATATGTGATTCCATCTTTATTGAATACCTATTATGTATGCAGTGTTATGGTCACAAATACATGGTTTTATTGGAGTACTTGAGGTAAATTAAATTATGTCAATTTTCACTAGATACAGGTAGTCTCACAACACTGTTAATATATAAATGCTAAGTAACTATAACCAAAATGGTTAATTTTATGTTATAGGACTTTTACCTCAATTAGGCTTTATAGTATACCTACAAGGGAAGAATAAGTGAATTATTGCCTGGGGTAGATTGGGGTGTGGAATGGAGAATGTCAGAAACTGGTTGTTATAGAGGAAATAAATGCTTACAAATAAGAACTCACCAAGGAGAAAAGAATGGAGGAACATTCTATGTATGTATAAGGATATAAAGAAACACATCTCTTGGGAAAAATGTTCAGTTTTTATAATTTAGCTCCCAAGAGGAAAAGTAATTAATAACTGACCAGAGCTAGTTAATAGAACCTTGACTATGATGAGGAATTTCAAATTTATCCTGGAAATGGTCCAGACAGTATAAAGTGTTTATAAGAGCAATGACATAATCAGATTTGCTTCTTAATAAAGCAACTCTGTTGATCATATGGAAAAATGAGTGGAAAACTGTGAAAGTCAATAGATAAGAAGTTACTTCAGTAAACCATGTTAAGAATGATGAAAAGATGATGACTTTATAAACAGTTTGAAAATACAGTTTAATATTTTAAGACAGTTACATTCTGCTATTATTAAATTGCAAAAGTTGAATGAAATCTTTAGGAAAAGAAAATGTGAAGACATTACTGTACCTACTACTTGAACAGTAAGTTTAATACCTTGTTAATTTTATTATAGGAAAAAATGGGAAATTCATTTTTTAATGGTAGGACTAGAATATACTATTACACTTGGCTTTTACCGACACTAATGACTATACTGTAATTCTTATCCTTAGAATTTTGCATTGAATATTGTAGTATTTCTTGAAATGAGTTTAAAGCATGTCTGCTAAACAGTCTGAAAGAGTTGTTTAAAATCTTAGTCCAGCTAATCACAGGGCTGTTTATTGCTGTGCTAAAAGATCAGTTAAGAGGTTTCTATGTGGAGTTAAGCTGAATACTTAGCTAGGCATTGTTGGAAAATCAAAAGATTGTATTAGTGTAATACTACTCATGTATTAAGTCAGTATGTAGAATCTTTTAATGCTGTCTTTTAACTCTGCATTTTTCTTGTTAGAATTAGAAAAAAGTCTGTTTGACAGAAATGCATGGAAAAAATGTTAAATACACCAATTACCAATTTAGGCATATAGCAGAATGGTACAGAGCTGAGCAGAGTGCTAAAAAAATGGTCTGCCAAGACTGTCACCTTGAGAAATGTCTTAGTGATTCAATAAATTGTTTTATGTAGATTTTGTGAAATAGACATGGCTTGTATATTGTGAAGTATACTTCCTTGCCTAGGTGCCAACCCTTTTTAAATTATGTAGCCATTAAGTTCCATTTTGCCTTCAAGAAATAAGATCAAATAACTACAGATTAAGAAATTAAAGGAGTGAAAACAAACTTGAATCTCTCTCAAGTAAAAACACAGATAGTGTAAAAACAGAAGAAAAGTGAATTTGTGGCTTTCTTTTGGCGTGTTCAAGCCATCAAGACAGGGTAAATTTGGCTCCGTTTTTCTTAATGCAAACTCTTGTTTCTGTATTATAAACTTTAAATTCTGGTTACTAGTACAGGCAGCAAGGAATCATAATGCAGTTTTAAAATATTTTAACACATTTTTCTTGCCTTAGATGTCAATGTTTATTATATGCAGATATATTGATGAAAATAGCAGGTGGACATTATGGAAACAGCTAAAAGTTAACTATTTTTTTTATCCTGGAGTTAACTACCCATAGCCTGTTTCATTTAGAATCACTTTCAAGTTATTTCAAGTCATATTATTCTAATATGTTCCTGTACATGCATTTGCTATGTTAGGAGTAGGAAAGAAGGTAAGTTTTATTTCTTTTCTTGCTCCCATAATTAATTTATTGATGGAAATATGACAATTTAAAACTGACATTTGATTAATAACAATAAATTTGGGAGGATAAGAGAAATTATTTAATTTTAATTTTATTTTATTGTACCAGGAATTGAACTCATGACCTCATGCTTGTCAGGGAGGCGCTGTGCTATATTGAGCTATATTCCTGGCCCTTTAGAAATTCATTTATTCTAAAGAAATGTAAATCTATTGTTAAGATGCTACCAGAAGTAGGAAATTACTAAAGGAAGCTTAATAAGAGATCTAGTCAAAATTATGTTTTATGACTGCTAATTTATAGAACATATTAGAAGACGGAGAGATATGAAAGAGATAGGTCAATTAGGAGACTACCATTTCTCAGGTGTGACATCATGAGTGGCTTCCCAATGCTCCCTGTGAGTTAGGCATGTCTTGTTATTCAGGCGTGATCATGTTACATTTTGGGACGTGTTCTACTGTACTTCTCTCCTTTAGCTAAACTGACTTTCTCCCTGTTCCACAACAAAACAAGTTGTATGCTTACTAACTTACTGGCTGACTTTATGCGTTTTTCTTGGTCTAAGATGCCCCCTACTGTACCTATCAAATGTTCATTCATTTTTGGTTGGAGATATTTTAAGGTTTGTGGATTAGCTGGTAAAGTACAGACTGTTAATTTATATGCACTTAGTTATATAATGAATAATAATTTAACACAGTAGAGTGACAGGGAAAAATGTTATTATTTTTAAGGAGAGTGTACCTTCTCTTATGACACTAGGAGAGGGAGAAAGAAGCAATGCCTGTCATAAATGTTAGGATAAACAGGAATTTATCTGCCAGAGGTAGGATAGAAAAGAAAGGGAGAAGCAGCATTTCAGACTGACAGTAAACTGAGCAGCTGTACTGAACTACAAAATTTGGGATGTATTACGGGAATGCAAGTAGTTTGGCACTTGTAAACTATAAAGTGTAAAGCAGAACCAAAGACAGGCCAGATTATAGAAAACTTAATATACTATGTTAGGGAGTGTAATTGGTTGACTTTACAATTACTAGAAGAAAATACTTGGTACCTACCTGCAACTAAAAGAAAGAGAGGTTTATTTTATCTCACAATTTCAGAGGGTTCAGTCTGCAGCCTCCTGGGCTCCAAGGCTGAAACATCATGGTGGAAAGGTGGGGCAGAGGAAAGCTGCTCAACTCAGGGTATCTCTATAGCCCTCTTCCTCCAAGTAGGCCCCACCTCTTAATAGCTCGTATCACATTGACAGTCAAGATTAATGGGCACAGGGAATTCGCACTATAGAGGATAGTAATTTTTAAACTTCTGTTATCAGAGTAACCCTTTCATTTTAAAAATCTTATACAGAAGCCCCATAATAATAAGCTCAAAATTATGTTTGAGTTGAAATAGAAAGGTGTCTCTTTCACCCCCCTAAAATACTGCCACTCGTTTGAAAACTGCTGTGAGAGCAAAGACGAAACACCTGAAGGTTTTTAAGCCCCAGAATGACAATCACAGGTACATTTTGGAATTACTCTGGTAGGTTTAAAGGCCAGAACATCAGTGGCATAATGTAAGTGAAAAAATTGTTCTAGACATTCAGACAACAATAAAGTGCTTTTGGCACCAGCTATGATAGAGTAAGTCATACAAGATAAGCCTTCCATCTGTAAACAAAAAACAGGACACATGCACTCTCAATGTATGTATTATTTCAGCCATTGGACAGTAGGCAGCTTATCACTGATGGTTACCATTCTCATATATCTGCTGTGTACCATTTCCTGCATGGGCACAGTAATCTGGAGTCCAGGCAGACTGGTCTTGCTGAACTGAGGAGGTGGAGGGCAGAATGCTGCATCTGAAGAGGCTGGAATCTGCTGGACAACTTACCAGTCTTTGACCCAGGGCTTTACCACACATCTGCAGGAAAAGACTACACACACTTTTGGAGAACACATAGAAGATGGAGAACATGGGTTGGGGATTTAGCTCAGCGGCCTAAGCGCCTGCCTTGCAAGCAGGAAGTCGTGAGTTCGATCCCTGGTACCGATAAAAAGGAAAAAGACCAAAAAAAAAAAAAAAAAGAAGATGGAGAACATAATAAAGAGTGGTCATGCTGAGCAGTGATAGAAGTATAACCCTACCAGCAAAATTTCTTTAAAATCGTACCACTACAGGAATCCAAGTGACATTTTAAAAGTGCAGAAATTAAAGTTTACATGATTTATGTCTCCGCACTTAGTACTAATAAGTGAAAAGTTAATTCATCAGTGAATAGTTAGAGCTGGAAATACTGAGAATAGTCAGAGATCCTCAGCTTTGCCTGTCTAGGAATGGTCCTGTTGTTGGAATTTTCTAAAGTTCCCTAAAGTGATTATAATTTGCAGACAAGATGTAGAACATTTGTATAGATGACACTTTGAGATGCTTAGGCATGATGGAAGGAATGATACAAAGAGTGAAAACAACACTTCAGTGCAGTGGCTATCAATCTTAGTGAGCTTTAAACTTAGTTGAAGACTTGTTAAGTCACATTGCTGAGCCTCACCCCTAAAGTTTTTGATTCAGTGCATTTTGAATCAGAACTAGTGGTGGTAGAGCCTGAGAATATGAGGCCTGAGAGTATGGATTTCTAGGAGGCTTTTAGATTATTCTGATGCTGTTGGGGTAGGCCACATTTATTTTGAAAACCACTGCCTTAAAAAGATAAAATTGAGCCATTTCTTTCTTTAAAAGGAATTGAGTCCTTTTAAGGATTTATAGTAGACCGAAGCATTTTTTAAAACATCATTGTTTAGGAAAAGATTACTGTAAAGACTAACTCTTAGGGGCTGGGAATTTAGCTCAGCGGCATAAGCGCCTGCCTTGCAAGCAGGCAGTTGTGAGTTTGATACCTGGTACCGATAAAAAGGAAAAAGACAAAAAAAAAAAAAAAGTAAAAAGATTAAAAAAAAAAAAAAGTAACTCTTTAATCTGTATGAGCACAGATTGAAATCAATTTTCATGTAATTATAAACAAAATGAAAGACTTTTGCAGAAAGTATTCAGATATGTATGTGTATGTGTATCATGTGCCAGTTTGATCTTCTCTCATCATGGATGCTTTGGAATTAACAAATCAATTTATGAGTTTGAGGTTCAGTTTTATTTTAACTCACCTTGGATATTCGAGAAGTAGCTTTTTTCTCAGGTATATGAGAAGACACTGTTTTGTTCTAAAACAATGAAATTAAGATGTATGATAAATATCCTTTAAAACTGTACTTAGCAATCTGTTGTGCTATAAAGGTAAAACATTCTTTAAAAATTCAAGCTTAAAATAAAAATCAGCATGTTTTATTATAAGTAAAATGCCTTTAAGTGTGATACTTGAATAGGTCCCTTGATCATAATTTTAAGTTGTAACAGTCAGAAATCGAGAAAAAGTCTGTATTAAACCTTTAAGAAAATATTTGTGAGCAAATTTTATTTATCATCTCCTTAAATATGGCAAAGAAAAGATATATGATAAACTATTTTTCTTTTTACAGATACGACCTTTATAAATTTCCATAGGGGAAAAAAATTATCCCCTCCTAAAACAGTTACCTCTCCATAAACAATTACTTTCTTCTGTAAAGCTTAAAACTTTACTATTTCAGACAGTATTTTAAATATTGTATCAAAATAGTGGGCTGTGAATTTAGTTCAGTGTCTCAAGCACTTGCCTGGTATGCACAATGTTGTGAGTTCAATCCCCTGTTTAAAAAAAAAGTTGTGGTTTTTTAGATTCAATTATTGGCTGAGAATCTGAACTATTTTTCCTTTCCAAATTTACTGCCTTTCCTTCTACTTTTAAAGCAAGTAGAGGGATACATTTTCTGCCCTTCTTAATGGGAAGGAATCACTCAGCCTTTCAGTGCTCCTCTTTCAATTATTTAAATAATTTCCATTCTGAAAGAGATGGGTTACTTATATTACTGTTGAAGTTTTACATTACAGAGTACTTTTGAAAGAGTTTGTGCCTTTGTTGCTGCTATTATATGATTTCAGCTTATTTTAAAATTTTTTCTTAGTTCTGCCTTTCAGTTTCTCAGCAAAGAGTGATGTGATGAGGAGGTGGGACTATTTCATCCTCTAAACATAGGAAAATTTTCAGTGCTCTGAAGGCCTTTGGGAATTTGCACTTTAGATTCTCAGTAACAGACAGCTTCTCTTTCTCTCATTTGCATGACCTCAGTAATAGGAATTGGATTACTGAGGCAGAGCAAAGGCATATGCACTTAAGCTTGTACCTGTCCCAGTTTTTTTGAGTCAGATGATACAGTGTATGTCCCTTGCAGTCATTTAGAAAAATAAACTATCCCTTGCCTATGAAAAGAGAGTAATTATAATGCCACTTTCATAATGTCGCACTTACACATTTCTTAGACGTGTGCACAGTAAGAATCAAATATTAGTCATTATTAAAATTTGATGAAAATCTAGGAGCCACAAGAAATTAGGAACAATTACCAATATTTAATATAGTTTACCAAAATACTTAGGATATTATCAATATAATTTTTCTGATATGTTACTATTTTTTTTTTTTGTCTTTTTCATTTATATCGGTACCAAGGATCGAACTCACGACCGCCTGCTTGCAAGGCAGGTGCTTATGCTGCTAAGCTAAATCCCCAGCCCCTGATATGTTATTAATAATAAAATTATTTGTAAAATGTCTTTGCCCACAATCCCCATGCCTTCTATTATAGTATTCCCCCTTTATCCATAGTTTTGTACTCCACAGCACACTGCAGTTTGAAAATATTAAGTATTAATTTCAGAAATAAACATTTCATAAGCCCTAAATACTGCAGTTTTCTGGTATCTAGCTTCCTCCTGCCTGGGATGTAAACCATCCCTTTCTCCAACATATGCATACTGTATTAGTCATGTAGCAGATGTCATGGTCATCTGATATGCTGTCAAAGTATCACAGTGTCTCTGTTCCCTGTTTTTCTTAAAAGTAACCCCAAAGCTCAAGAGTAGTCATGCTGACAATTTGAATGTCAAAGAGTAGCTACAAAATGCTTCTTTTAAGTGAAAATGTGAATTATACTATTTTGGAACACCTTGGGGTGGACCAGGGGAAACAGTTACATAACTTTCATTGTACTGTAATATTAAAATTGTTGTATATTGTTGTTGTTAATCTCTTAATGTGCCTTTATGACCTTAATTTGTATAGGAAAAAAGCATAGCATGTATAAGGTTCAGTACTCTTCTATCTATATGTGATTTCTAGCATCCTCTGGGTTCTTGGAACCTATTTCCATAGGTGCAGGGAAACAATTTCAACTTTGGAAGAAAGCATACCATTTTGTATAGATTTCTATACAAGTATCTTTACAAGCTTCCATTAGAAATGTTTTATTAAGTACTTGAATATAAAATTAAAAGAAAATTTGGATAATTTTTCTCGCTTTTATCTAACAAAAAAAAAAAACCCCACCTTTAAAGAGAATTTTGAAATTGAATCTTTCTTGTCAACTTTGATTTCCGTTTACCTTTTTGAACACTGGATAAAGTTAGAACTTGTAAATCAGTTTCTAATACTGAAGAACTTTTTATTTGTGTGGGTGTTTTGTTTTGTTTTCTGAGCTCCCAGAGCAGCTCCACACCTGGACATGATTTGTACATACTTCATGTAAGCTAATTTACATACTCACCTTTCCTGATTTTTCAGTTTCTTTTGAAAGAAAAGCTTCCTCAAAGGGGTTAGCAGTAGCATTTCATGTGCTGCATTTCTATATTTCTCTTACTTTATCCTGCTCGTTTTATATTTCATCTTCATTAACTAAAAACATTCAGTCAAAAGGTAGTTGTAGAGCGTTTACTATTAAATTTTAATCTCTTTTTCTTCTGGTTAACTAGATACCTGGGGAAGGAGGACAGGAGCAACAGACAGATTCCACCAAAGGGCGATGCCTAAGGAGAACAGTCAGCGTTCCTTCCGAGGGTCAGTTTCCTGATTACCCACCAGAGGGCAGCACTAAACTGGGTAAGCTAATACTAAAAGGGAAAAATTCCTATACTATATTGAATAATTTGTGGACTTTTTACTGTAAAACAGAACATTTGTGTTTCCTGTGAGTACATTGAAATTAGCATGTTAATCCAGACTTGAGTCATTAGATAGTTTTATTGTGTATAAGCAGGTGACAAATTATTTTACAGAGCTAGAATTTATCTGAGTGCTAGCTAATAAAGTTACTCTTTAGTCCCATGCAAGTTGGGTGACATGTTGTTTCTGTGTTTATTGCTCAGCTCTCGATTTTGAAAGAGCAACAGTAGTCTTGTTGAAGGATTAATATTCGTAGGAAAGTCAATAGAACTAACTATGGAGTGGTTTAGATATAGCTTAGCCTAAGTGTTATGGTTTGTGTCTGAATCCCCCACCCCACCCCAAAGCCTCATGCAGTTGTGAGGGGGTGGTGCTTTTCGAAGATAGCTGAATCTAGAGTTTGTGATTGATTCATTGTTTGGTGCTGGGATTATGGATGTGAGTGCTCACCCAACCTAGGGGGGGTGGCCTACATGCAATATAAAGGACTGGAAAAGTCTTCTCTCGCACTCCTCCCTTTTTGCTCTTGTTGCTTTGGTGTCTTTTACTACTATGAACTATTGCTTCTCTGCTGTGCCACCCTGCCTTCGAGCTAGCTGATTATAAACTTCTGAAATTTCTACAAACTGTAAGCTAAATAAACTTTTCCTTCTTTAATTTTGGGTGTTGGGTATTTTGTCTCAGCAACGAGAAAAAAGTAACTGAGCTATAAGGTAATTTTGCATATTTCATATAATTCAGAACTGTGATTAGAGTGGACAACAGAAGAAGAAAACCCATTATCAGAAGCTGGGCATGGTGGTACATGCCTGTAATCCCAGCACATGGGAAACTGAGACAGAAAGATCACTGTGAGTCGGAGAGTGGCCTGGACTACATAGTGAGTTTAAGGTCAGCTAGACTACACAGCAATACCCTGTCTCAGGAAAAGAAAAAAAAAATGTTTCAAAGCAACAACAAAAAACATACTGGGCTGAAGATGTAACTCAGTGGTATAGTACTTGCACAATATGCACTGGGTTAGATTCCCAGTACCATTAAAAACAAACAAACAAAAATCCCACAAAAATGCCTCATTTCAGTTATTACATATAGTAAAGGAATTAATGTCAACATAAAAGCAACTACCCTTAGCTCCTGCCAGCCCCAATTTCATACCAAATGTATTGTTCAGTATTTTTAAATTTTTTATAGTGGGCACGTAAATGTTTAAACTAGCCAGATAATTATAAGTATTGTATCATTCAAAATATAGAAGTAATAGGGCTGGGGATTTAACTCAGCAGCATAAGCACCTGCCTTGCAAGCAGGCGGTCGTGAGTTCAATCCCTGGTACCAATAAAAATGAAAAAGAAAAAAAAAATATAGAAGTAATTTGAAAAGTAAAAGTGCTTTGGTTCTGGATGCTATTGGTTATTATGTGCTTACTGTCCTATTTACTTTTAGTCATAGACTTTTGGTAGATAGAAAAATAGAATCATTTGTTGTCTTCGTGATGGTCATTACTTATAGTTCTGTGATTTGGTTGTGTTTTCTAAAATTAGGTTTTGGTTTGGTTTTGCCTTATTGTTTTCTGAATGTTGGTCAGAATTTGAATCCTTTATTTCCCTTTTTACCTGGTAACTATGATTGCTTTTACAGAAATTAGTCAAGTTAGTAGATGTCTCTAGCTGTTTATATTTGGAGAAGATATATTTTCTGGTTGTCTTATTTCCATTGTGTTGTTTCAGCAAGTGTTAAAACATGTTTAGGTATGAGCCTACTTTATATTGAAAACCTGTCTGGATGATACCATTTTTTTAACCTGTTTATATTTCACATACATTGATACTTCATGTACATTGAACTAGTTCACAGTCACCTTCTTCCAATTCCTTTGTTTTTGTTATTTTTAGTGGTATGTTGACTACTATCTTTACTACTTTAGGGAACGTTGACTACACTATTCAAATTTTGACACACAAAAGTCAGCAGACTTTGAGGGGGTATAACCACGGTCCAGAGAATTACGACAGTGTTAGAGAAGAGAGGACTGTGTGTTCAGGTGCTGGTGCCAGTGGTGAGCTAATACATGGGGCAGACGTGTCTGGCCAGAGCCAGTCCTATGCCTTTTGCCCTTACAAGTCTGGCAGCAGTCCTGACTCATGGCTCCTCATGGTTGTTTTCAGACTAAGTCCCTTAAATTAGCACAGGACGCTACTCTTATAAAAAATGAGAAGAAAAAGACAGCTTCTAGGGCTATTTCTTCCTTTCATGCCCACCTCATCTTTTTTCTTCCTTTTTAAAATTTTATTGGTACATTTTAGATATATATAATACTCACCATAGGGAATTTATACCTTTACATGCTATATCTTGCTTTTTTCTCCATTCTCCTCTCTCTTCAGCTCCTTTCCCTCCTTATTTACACAAGCTTTGTTTCCATTTTTTCCTTCTATTCTTTCTTTTTTCCATGTCATTCTTCCCCAATGCCCTTCCCATTTGAACATGTTCTTCCCAGTTCTCTGTGTCTATTACATTTTGATCCTTATTTACACTTTTAGTTTCTTACACTAGAGAAACAGCATTTAAACATATGTGTTCAATTTATTTCACTTAAAAGTATGTTCTCAGGGTGCATCCATTTAGCTATAAATGTCTTGTTTATTACCATTCTTTATTGCAGTGTAGTACTCCATTGTATAAAAAAACTCATCTTTATCCTTTGTCAGCAGAGAGTACATGCCCATCTAATCTTGACTGGTAATTATTCTGTTCTATCTTTATTTCATGATGTCTTATCATTATGTAAACTTTCCTGTTTCAAATGTTTCAGAGTAATTTCTAAATATATTATAGTCTATGCCAGTCCCTAAGAATAAAAAAGTATCAGATTTTTGCTTTTAGAAGACTTTTATATAGTTAGAAAGAATGAATAATGTAGAAACAAAAATATGTTAATATATAAAATAACATATACAATTGTATTTTTACTGATATTCCTGTATACTAGCAAATTGGAAATGAAAAATGTAATTATTTATCCCAGTAACACAAGATAGTAAGTGGGGAAATATAAAGACAAATGTGCCAAGACTTCCATATAGAGAACTATAAAACATAATTAAAGGAAATAAATGATCTAAATAAATGAAGGACTATACCATGATTATACATTAGAAGACAATAGGGTCTTCCAGTTCTCAAGGTCAGAATTGCAAAATGATATCCCTGTCGCTAACCCCTACAACACAAACATGCGCTGAAAAAATGAAAAAAGAAAGTGAAGTAGTTCCGTATGAAAGCCCTGGGTTCATTTCCCAACATGCGGTGGGGGATAATGGTATGTACTCTGGGAGGCTGAGGCAGGAGGCCTGCAAATTCAAGCCCAGCCTAGGCAGTTTAGTAGCAACTTAGTGAGATCCTATCTCAAAAAAGACAAAATTTGGAAGGTTCCACGAAAAGCATAAATACCAGTGAGGCTGGAGTGGAGTAAACAAGAAGAAGAGTAGTAGGAGATGATACCATTGAGTTCTTGGACAGCTTGATCACGAACCTTTACAAATTACTGAAAACCTAAAATTGATACGAATCTCGGTTCCTCAAATTCTTTTCCACTGAAAATGTGATCTGATGTACTCTTGGGCGTATAAATATCATTTCTCAAGCACCTACTTCCAGATTTTTAATATCTAGACTTTATTTTGTTCATTAAAAGATAAATTCCAACCATAGAAAGCAATCAAGTTTTCCAAAGGAAATTACTTCAGATGGTAGAATTCTTTGTGTATAAACAATAGTGGGTGGTATGTTAATTACATGAGTGCACAACTAGAATTAGTAAATATTTTTAATTACAACGTAAATATAACCTATGAAGTCAGCTTCATTTTCAGAACATAGCTGTCAAGTACCTTGGAAGAACTCTAACAAAGGGGAAGAATAAAAGCTGAACAATGCACATTTTTATGAGCTATACATTTATGAAAGAAATTTTCTTGCTGTTATTTCATATTGCTAATGCCTGCTGGTATACAGACTCAGTAAACTTCAGCAGCTAATAGTTATTTAAGCTGTATCTGGAAATGAATGTTTTGTGTATTCAACATGGCTTTGTTCAGCTGGATACACTTTTCTTTGTTTACCTGATGTTTATCATATGTTGTGCATAAGCAAAATTCATGCAGTGTGCAAATTGTTCCCTAAAATACATAAATTGTGTTTGAGCACTAACATTTTCAAAACAAGCATTGTAACAGAACCAACCTTATTACCCGCCTGTTCTTAAACAGGTTTATCCTTTAAAAAGGTAAAAATTGGGGCCAGGGATTTAGCTCAGTGGCATAAGCACCTGCCTTACAAGTATGTGGCTGTGAGTTCACTCCCTGGTACCGATAGATAGATAGATAGATAGATAGATAGATAGATAGATAGATAGATAGTAAAAATCTTCATCCTACCACAGTAGAGATCCTTTTACTTATGTGAAGGTGATTCCCAGGGCACTTGTCATTGTCATTTGTGATTTGTGATTTGTGATTATTTCGTAAATTTTCCAGCAGATGGCGTCAAGTCTCAAGGATTCACTTTCTGATTCATAAAAGTCATCAATATAGTCTGTTAACATTGTGTTCCATGGTACAGCAGAGTGAATATAATTAATAGTGATGTATTACATGTCTCAAAGTAATCAGAAGGGAGAATTTTCAGTGTACTCACCATAAAGAAATGATAAAACTTTAAGGTAAGAAATACAAATTGCCATTACCCAATGTATGCATGAATCACAACATTAATTTATACCTCATAAACAGGTATAAATACTATGTGTCAGTCAAAAAATTAAAACAATTTAATTGAAGAATTGAAGATAGAATTTGGGAAATAATATCTCAGGATGCAAAGAGGAGTGAAAAGATAAAATTTTGAGATCAGCCTGAAAGTTCAATAGCAAAACTGAGTTTGAAATAAAGAGGAGGAAAACATTAACAAAATAATTCCCCCCAAATCTCCCATCACTAACGTGTAAAAGTTTTCAGATTGAAAGGACTTACTGAATTCCTGGGACAAGGCACATCTTTATGAAGTTGAAGTTGTCTCTGTCACAGACAGCCTTACAAATTTTCAAAGAAAGGAAAAAGAGATAACATACTAATAATCTGACATCAGAATGGCTTCACACTTCCTATCAGCAGGATCAGAAAGCAATCAGGAAAGCCTACAGAATGTTGAAGGAATTTTTGATCTAGAATTTTGTATTTAAGTATAACCTGTTAGTCACTAGATAACATAAAGACATTTTCAGATATGCAAGACTTTAAAAAGATTACCACCTACACATCATTTCTCTTGAAGCTAGTGGAAGATACACTGCACTGAGAATGAGGACAGGAAATCCAGCACAGGGAAGAAACAAAGGGAACTCTCAGGAGAGCACTTCCAGAGACAACGGAGTTAGCAGCTCTGTACCAAGTATAGAAAGTATGCAATGAGTCAGGCTGGAGCAGCTCAGGAAGGTTTACACAAAATTTCTCTAGAAATTTTTAAAGGCTGAGTGCATTTAAACAAGGAGTAAATGTGGGGTAAAATTAGGAAGTAGGATATAGAAACCTATCAAATAATCAAACAGCAACCATAAGGCAAACAAAATAAGAAGATGGAGAATGTGCTTTTTTACATGTCAGGCACTTTACATGCTATCAATTTTTAAATACCCGTAAACCCATAAGATACTGTTACTGTAACTGTTTATAAATAAATAAACCATGGTGCAGAGAGGTTAAGTAATAAGTTGGTTAAGTAATTAAATAGTAAATAAATGACAAAAATGGAATCTGTACCAAAACAATTTGCTTTAAGTATTTATGCTCATGACCAATTTGCTACATTATATATGAATTTACTCTGTGGCTGAAGCCTAGATAGCATGTATAGTTGTAAATTTGTCATTAGCAAAATGGCCATGAAACTACCAAATAAGGAGGTAAGAGACTAGGAGGTGTGTGCAAAACTGGCAAGGTTGGGGCCAGGGGTTTAGCTCAGCGGCGTAAGTGCCTGCTTGGCAAATGCGCAATCCCTGGTACCAGGAAAAAAACATGGCAAGGTAATGGGAGAGAAGTCACATTACCACATCAGGAAATCAATGATGTCTAAAATGGAAAGATTTTTAAATATTGGTACAGCCATGTTACTTAATATATTAGGATAACTCCCCCAAAATGACTGAGATGAAAGCAGTTGCTTCAGGGAATATAAATGGTTGACAAGGAAGGCTGGGAGTTGCCATTTTTAAAAACAGGCCTTGTAAATGGCTTTCATAATTTTGTTAATAAATGTAAACTTTAATTTTAAAAATAATGAGACATATAGCATGCACAGGAAGGAAAAGTAATGCCACTTAGAAGAAAAAGACATTGGGCATAATTTATAGTCAGATAAAAGCAAATCTAAACTGTAATGAGCTGTGAGATTAGGAAATCTGAAAATTTTATTTGGAAGAATAGAAGAAAATGAGCATTGTAGTTTATTAATGCCACATTGTTCTTTTCAAGGGAAAGCTGTGCAGGTATACAGTTTATGAAAAATAAGAATCTACTTTCTAATACTTTATCCTTCAGACCTTGTCACACAATCATTAGATTATTATTATTTGTAATAGCAAACAAGTAGGCACAACCCAAAAATTATCCATAGATTATTTAAAGTATGTTAAATCCATATAATGGATTACTGTAAAATAAAAAAGTAGTTCCATGTGCACTAATATGAAACAGTTTCCAAGTACATTGTTAAGTTGGGGAGAGCAGGTGCAGAAATGCATATGTGTATTATACTGTGATTAACAAATGTTATATCCATATAAGCATGTGTATGCACGTACACGTGTGCATAGTTAACTCCAGGACCACACAGAAGAATACTTTTAACAGTGACTGTTTCTTAGAAAAAACTAGAGCTCTAATGGCTCACAGTGGAAGCAAGATTGACTTTTCATTATAAAACACTTTTTTAATTTTTATTAAGATATGTTTGCAGTACGTAATGATTACATTCTTCCTGGGAAATTAATACATGTACATAACACGTCACAATTCTCTTTTGTTCTCTTTCCCTTCCTCTTCCTACTTCTTCCCTCAATGCTTGGTTCCTTTCCCAATAGAAAAAAAGTGTTTCCTGTTTGTAGTATGTCTTATTTTGCTCTTTGGTTATAATTTATGTTCCTCATATAAGAGAAACCATGTGATATTTAAGCTTATGCATCTTATTTCACTCTTTTAAAACATAGTCTCAAGGTATATCCATTTTTCTACAGATGACTTTCTTTATGGCATTGTAGTATCCCATTGTGTATAAATGCCACATCTTCTTTACCATTTATCTGTTGATGGACATGTAGGCCACTTCCAAGATTTAGCTATTAGGAGTTGTGCTGCTGTGAACATAGGTATGTGTGTATCACTATTATATGGTGTCTTTTACTCTTTCAAAAGATACTAGAAGAATTGCTGAGTGAAATGGAATTTCTAATTTTTGTTTTTTTGACAAATATCCATAGAGATTTCCAGAATGTGTGCACTAGCTTATATTCCCACAAACAATATAGAAAGGTTCTTTTTTTCCCCTCATAGGCTCTTCAACATTTATTACTTGATTTCTTGATGATAGCCATTTTTCTGGAGTTCATTATATAATGCTTTTTAACCTTTAAATTTTTAATCAAATGAATAAATTAATATTCTTAAATAATAATGATAATATTGGTTAAAAATAAGAAAAAGAGGAAAGAAAGAAATTCACGTATACTGAAGATATGTTTCAGTTCTTTATGAAGAAATTTAAAAAGCGAGTGAACAGTGAATAAAAAGTAATTAGGGAAGGGAATATTGATAGTAACCTTAAAAAGTAGCTTCTGCTCATTACTTTTTTCCCTCTGATATCTGGCTTCATCTGGCACTGAAATTTCCCCCAACATCAGAGGGATAATAAAATAATTTTTGTTCTCATTTACACAGCTTGACAAATTCATTTCCTCTAATAGAGCACCCATCTATTATATAATAAGGATAGAAAGAGATTGTGGAGTTTTTAATAATGCATTTTTAAATGTATTTTGGGAACTTGATCTAGGCCTCTGACTTCCCAACCCCCCCAAGTATATATTCTTCAGATAAATTAAGTAAAAGTAGCCAAATACTGCCCCCCCCCCAGCCCAGGATTGGCTAAGCTGTTTACCACAGCCTTTTCAGTTTGTACTCCAAGCAAAAGATTTTATAAATCTGATTGGTGGGAAATCTAATTTGGTTATGTGCGCAGGAGGCTGGAGCTGACTCCAGGGATGAAGCATTTATCTTGTTATGATTACTTGGTACCTATCAGCCAACTGATCTCTATGGTAGCAATACCTAAGAATCTCCCCAGTTCCTCATAAAGCTGTGTGTTCACTGCATTGCCCTGATTACTTTTACTTCTCTTAAACATATAGCCTATTTTTTTCCTGTTGCCTTCAGATATTTGCAGGCCAACCCCCTCCCCCCCATTTTAACTGATATGTAATGCACCACAAAGGAAATTTCCGTCTATTTCAGGTTTTTTCTTTATGCTTACAAAATTGTTATTTTTCCTTTAGTGTTCTCTTTCTCTAAAAAGTAAAGAATAGCAAGAAAAATTAATGATGGAATTGAGTAAAAAGAACATGAATTCACTGTAAGGGAAGGAAGTAAAAGGACTGAATTAAAAAGTCAACTGGTAATAGAGGAAAGATCATTTCAGTTCTTTTTTTTATTTTCACTTAAAGGCTTTTGGGTCCTTTTCTTCCTCATTTTAATCAGAGAAGTGCCATCAGAGTCAGAAACCATTTTAACAAGTCTTTTTCATCAATTTCTTGAAACTAGGAATTACAGAGAAATGTTCAGATGTATACATTAGGTACTAGATCAAGTAGGGGTAGAATTAGTGAAATAATACATTGATGTGTGGGAGTGGGGATTTAGCTCAGCGGCATAAGCGCCTGCCTTGCAAGCAGGCAGTCGTGAGTTCGATCCCCAGTATTGATAAAAAGGAAAAAGACAAAAAAAAAAAAAAAAAAGATTAATAATACATTGGTGTGATTGAAAATAAGGTAGAGGGAAATTGCATTTAAAACAGAATATTATTAGCAGTGCATATAACACTTGGATTGAAGTAGCCACTAAAGGCTAGAAATTTCTACAATAGTAGATATGGCTCCCAGAGAGGGGGGAAAAGGACTTAATGCAAAATAAAGAAAAAAAGATTTGGCCTCACGTAATAATGTTGGCCATTAGGGCTTGAGCTGAAGGCCTGCACAGTGAACTCCACCTAGCCGTGCAGCCTGGGTATCTCGCCAGGAACCCAGCAGGTTCCTGCCCAGCATCCTTAAACAGCCAAGGACCTTTGGTATTAGTCACTGGGATCCTTCTTGGACCCCGCCCAGCACCCCAAGCAGCTAGGGAGCTTTGATGCACTGTGTGGCATGAGCTGAAGTCTGCACAGTGTACTCCATCTAGCCATTCAGCCTTGGTACGCCACTCAGAACCTGGTAGGGTCCCACCTAGAAACCTCAAGGAGCCGGTGAGCTTCTGTGTGCCACGTAGGGTATGCTAAAGGTCCACCCAGCATATTCCCCCAATTCGGGGAGACTTCCAGTGCCACTGTGAACCTGGTAAGGCCTGCCTAGTGACCCCCACTCAACTGGGAAAACTCTCTGCAGTACAGACAGCCATCCTCAACCCAGGAAACAGTTGAGATTTTGCATTCATTTGGCTGCCCCGGGGAATACAGGAAAATGACAAAACAAGAGCACAATGCAATCTCAAACATCCAGCCCATCTCAAACAAGCCTATGAGACATGGACGTAGAAGAAAGTGTAAGCTGCACACCTGAAACTTTAGCAACTGAAGTAAAGAAACATCTCCATAAAGCAGTAAAGGAACTCAGATCAGAAATAATCTCCCAAGTAAAACCAGAAATGATAAATGTAATGTAAGAAATGCTGAACACATCTAAAGAAGGCGTAGTTAAAACAAATAGAGAAGTACTGCAAAAAGATGGAAACCTTGAATGAACAATATAAGAAGAAAATAGAATGCTTGAAACAGATTCAGAGAGATAGCCAGGAAATCAAAAATTCCGTTGAAAGCTAGAAAAACTGCCTCAATGAATGTGAAGACAGACTTCAAAGACAAGATTACATCTAGTGAACAAGAAGTACCAACTTCCCACAAGAAATGTAATCATTATGTACTGCGAACATGCCCTAATAAAAAATAAAAACTGAAAAAAGAAAGCAATCAGGAAAAATAAATAAAAGTGCCTTGTAATAATAAATAATAGAAATCAGGTGTGGTGGCCCACACCTGTAATTCCATCTCTCAAGGTTAATGCAGGAGGATCTCTGTGAGTTCAAGGCCAGTCTGCACAACATAACAAGACCCAAAAAGCCAAATGAAAACAAAAAATATCAATACTACAAGTTAGACTCTAAAGAGAATTGCTATTTTTTTAGCCTATTTGATTTTAAGTACTGTTGATTTTTTTTCACATGTATGTATATCACTTGGGTAAAAATAGAATGTAATTTTTGCCTTACAAATGCACAAAATCAGCAAAATAGTTACTCTCACTGAGTTGTAAGAAATATTAGATATAAGGGCCTTAGCAGATTGCTGACGTGTAATAAGTACTCTTTAACATTAGTTTCTTGGGCTGGGGATTTAGCTCAGCGGCATAAGCGCCTGCCTTGCAAGCAGGCAGTCGTGAGTTCGATCCCCAGTACCGATAAAAAGGAAAAAGACCCCCCCCAAATTAGTTTCTTGTTTTCTGTTAATTTGCTATATTTTCAATAAGTAAAGAAAATGGCAAACCAGTCAGTCCATAAGTACTTTGAAAATGTATCCAATTTTTAAGTATCGTACTGAAAGTTCACTTTTTTTATATACTATATTGTGGATAGTTTATTACCTTATGATAAACATTCAAGATTCTATATCTCAAGGACAACACTTTCCTTTTTTGAAAATATCACAAACAATACAAATGTCATGAGAAATTAAGTACACTCCAAAAAACTAATTTGATGGATGAAATTTACTATTCTTTCCTCAAACTGCTTTGGATATGCTTGTTCCTATCAACAAAGCAGAAAAATTTATACTCAGATTTAGCAGTATTTAAATAGCACTTACTGTACAGTCAATAGATCTTGGTTGTCAGTATTAATGACTATATTTCCTTATGTAATTGTTATTGTAGAGGAGGAAGATAAATACTATTGAATGAGAAAGTTAAGGCACTAGTTTATTACAGCTCCACATTATTACAGCATTGCTATCAGGTGACTAGTAAGTCCTGTACAAATCTCTTTTCAAAAATGTGTAATTGGGTAAGTTTAGAAGGTTGGGCTAGTAATTGCTAATTAGGCCATACTAGGAAGAGCACAAGTGATTTATGCTTTTCTCTTAATGATGTACTTGGAATATATACCCAGGATTCTGCAAACTACTATCTTAGCTTCCTAACTGAAAATTATTTCACAAAAGGATTCCATTTTTCACTTCTTGTATAATTTATGAGATCAGCATTTTCACTTCAAGGCATATATGATCATGCTGCAGAGTGTGTAGTGTCTTATTTCTAATATTCTCTATGGATAGAATGAAGGATTAAAAATACTCTTGTTAAACAAATACTTTTTGATAAGGTTACAGGCTTTTTTACATGATTGTAGTTGCAGTGACCTATACTCTGAAGTATTTAGTGAACACATTAAAAGAGTTCTGTGATAAAAAGATTAAACACTTGGTGGGGAGGCAGATTTAGCTCAGCGGCATAAGCGCCTGCCTTGCTAGCACATGTTTGTGAGTTCGATCCCCAGTACAAAAAAAAAAAGAGATTAAACACTTCAGTAAACTGAAGGAAAAGAAAAAGTACAGAGAATCTAGAATGATACTAACTTGTAGGTTCTGGTGAATGAAGGAATCTGTAAAGATATTTATAGTAAAGAGGTAAGTGAGGTGTTTGAAGGACAGAATTATCAGTCAGTAAAGAAAGTTAAAAGTTGTTCAATTTTTTTCACCTTTTTATGGCTCCTCTCCCTTAATATTTTCCTATTTTGTTCCATAAATGCTTAGTTATTCGAATCAAGTGTTCTTCTAAGTACTTTGAAAATATTTACTCGTGGAACCCTATGAAGTAGGTATTGCTATTATCTGTTAAACTGAAGCAATGTTTGTCCAAGGTCTGTAAATGGCATAGGTATTATTTAAACCTAGGAATTAGCCCTCAAGTCTATCCTGTTAAGCATTATACTCATTCATTCACTAATAATACCTTATAAGTGGTGCCAGAATTGCTGATTTCTATACTCCTGGGTCTTGTGACATTGTCTATGTCTAAACCTCTGCATCCTTACAAAAATAAATTCATTAACCAGGTTATCCTGTTTACAGTTACTTAGTGGAGAAGAATATGTAGTCATTTATTTAAAAATATAAGAGAGTATTGGTGTTGTCAGTCATAGGAAAAACTATAGTTTTGTTGGTTTTTTCTTCTATGTGTTTATATTAAGGACATGGTCTGATTAAATTTTTTGGCTTATTTAATTATTTCAAGTATGTTTTTAAAAAATGAAGAAGGAAAGAAGTAACCTTTGAACTGAGAAAGAGGTCTTCTCAGTTTTTGAGTTTGTATTTTCCCCACGGACATAGTAGTTGTATTCCCAAGCTTTTGTATTCCCTTCTTCCTTTAATAAAGAAAAAAAGAAAAAGAAAAAATGATCCCCTTCTCCCAGTCCCCAGTAAGACACAGATGTTCAGAAACAACTCACACATTATCACTCAGAATGATCTATTTTCAAGTCAGTACCTGCCTGTCAGATTCCGGGTGGTATCTCCCTCCAATTGCTGAAATAAATCTCAAAGCACATAAGTGGAATGTTTTTTTGAAAATTCTGTATATACACTTTGTTGCATCTCTATTAACATAGGCTGAAGAAAAGAGACAGCTGCTGATGAATTAAATCTAGAGCAATATACAGGTCCTTTGTGAAGTTAATAATGTTATGGGAAATTTGGAAAATTGAGGAAGCTATTAAGAAAAAAAGAGCCCCAAATACCATTTAAGTAGATAAATAGTTTGGTTTAACGTATCATAGTGGTAAGTGAAAGCATTGCAGAACCAACAGATATAGTAATTCAAGCACACCACTTTGTGATCTTGGGCAAGTTACTAACTCAGCTTGTCTATGTCTCCATCACTTTATTTGCAAAGTGGAAAAAATACTAGCATTTATTTCTTAGGTTGTTTTATTTCAGAATTTGGTTCCCTAGGAAATTACTGTTAAAATTTTCTTCTTTCCTTTTTTCTTTTTTCAGTGCTTTATCCCTTATCTCTTGTTTTGCTGAATTTCAGTTTGCCCGAGTTAGGATAATGGAAATTGAGTGAAATGGACTATCTACTGTAGTATTTTGAACTATATAGTACAAGTGTATATTTGGAGCTCAGGGTTTTGGCACTGAGCTACATCTCCAGTCCTTTTTCTTTGCTATTTTTTAAAAATCATTTTTATTTTGTAGACAGTGTCTCATATCACACTTGCAATCTTTCTGCTTCAGCCTTTTGAATAGCTGAAACTACAGGAATGCTTCACTATGTCTGGCTAATGTATACATTTTTGTATCAGTAATATGTCAGGGACTCACTGTAGCATAAAATCTATGTTCTTCTTAAATAGATTTTATAGAAACAGTGGCCCACAGTCATTAAAAACTTTGTCTTTAAAACTAAGACTAGAACAAATGCCTAAATGATTGTTACTTTTACTAATGTGATGTGTTATCTGTATTATACAAGAAAAATGATCTAATGTTTCAGTAGTGACAGATTAGGTTAACAAAAAATCAACAAGGCCAATCTCCCTCTAAAAATAAAATATTTATTTTTAAAGGTGCACCTTATGTAATTTTTCTTTTTTAAAAGAGAACCAGTGTTACAAATACATCCTTGAATCTGTGAGCACATTCAGAAATAGCATATGGTATTATTCAATAGTATCCCAAAATACTTTTAGTTACTTTTTGTTGTTTATTAATTTTGTTCATTGAAATATCCAGAGTAGGAAAAAATTTTAACTAGCTATCCCTCAGAAAAAAAGACTACTATCTAAACATTATAAAGAATTGAAAAGATCAAACCCCACAAATTCAAAGACCAATCTAAAAATGGGATCTGAGATGAATACACACTTCTCAGATGAAGAAATACAAATGGCAAACAAATACATGAAAAAATGTTAGTATCATTGGTCATTTGAGAAATGCAAATTAAAACAAAACTGAGAATCTGCCTAATCCCAGAAAGAATGGCTGTCCTTAAGAAATCAACCAGTAACAAATGCTAGAGAGGCTGTGGGGGAAAAGGAACTCTTCACTGTTGGTAGGAGTATAAACTGGTACAGTCAATGTGGAGATTCCTCAAAAAACTAGGATTTGAGGTCCCATTTGACCTATTCCTTTTCTGAGTATTTTCCTAGAAGCATTAAAAACATCATACCACAGTGATATATGTGCACCCATGTTTGTAGCAGCACAATTTATAATATCTATATCTTGGAAACTACTCAAAGGCATGAACCAAGAATGAATAAAAAAAGTGTAGTATTTTTATATAGTAGAATACTACTCAACTATAAAGAAGGATACACTTGAGGCTTTTGTAGATATAAATGGATGCAGCTCAAGACCATACTTATGGGGCTGGGATTTAGCTCAGCGGCATAAGCGCCTGCCTTGTAAGTAGGCAGTCGTGAGTTCGATCGATCCCCAGTACTGATAAAAAGGAAAAAGACAAAAAAAGACCATACTTATAAGTGAAATAAGACTTACATATGTAAATATCATATTGTCTCCCTAGTATAAGAAATTGAAAGAATAAATAAGATCCAAAATGTACAACAGGTATTGTGAAAGATAAAGAAACTGCTCAAAATGAACGAACAACTGGGATGGGAGAAAGGAAAAAAGAAGAGAGAAAAAAAAATATATAAAACAGCTAAGATTATTACACTACTAATTTCTTTAGCTCATTGAAATAGTTTGTGCTTTGATCAGTTTTTTCATGCCTATGTTCTGTAATCTGAGCAACTACTTTGAAGATAACAATATGCAATATATTAGCCATTGTTAATCCCTTATGAACTTGTTTTT
This sequence comes from Cavia porcellus, assembly GCF_034190915.1. Taxonomy (NCBI): domain Eukaryota; kingdom Metazoa; phylum Chordata; class Mammalia; order Rodentia; family Caviidae; genus Cavia; species Cavia porcellus. Next base: position 7,989,261 of record NW_026947512.1, on the reverse strand, counting down.
AAAGTCAATGTTTTTGTTTTTTTCTTTAAAATAAAAAATTAAAAAATAATAAGTAATTGTCACTTATTTTGCATATGCATTTTTACACATTTATAAATACTATTTTAACTTTATGACTTAAAATATATTCTGGTCTTTATAATGCCTCTTTATCAGAATAGAAGTATGTATGTATGCATGTGTATTATGTTGTAGTGCCACCATATACAAATGAAATTAAATAAAAATTAAAATTTTAGTGGCATTTCTGAATAAGTGGGTGTTCTTGGCATTTGTCATGCCAATTATAAACAATGATTTCCTTTTCTAGTATGAAAGAATGCAGTAGGAAGACCACAGCATCAGAATCCTAATCTGGGTAATGGGGAAACATTAATTGAAACTGTGCTTATGGTTGAAAGATGTTATATTCATGATCAACTGCTTTTTAGAAAAGGGAGATCCATAAGCACAATAGCCAGTGCATTTAGAGTCTATTACATACTTTAGGTACTGCTTTTGAGATGTGTTTCTACTTAAATGAGAAGGTAGGTATTATAGGATTGTTTGCTAAGTAACTTACCAAAGTAATTTTTAATTATAGACAGGCAACTAATTTTCTGTGTTCTTTGATTTTCAGAAAATTGTGCATTTGTGGTTCAGGATTTCTTTATGACTAATACGTTGAATTCTATGACTGAACCAAATTCCCTAGTACTTCTTTTGTAAAGAGTAGGGGAAAAATGTAAATTATATTCTTCAAAATTCATAAAAATATACTGTTTTACTGATCCTAAACGAGAAAAACTTTAGTCATTTAACAGCAAAAACCTAGATTCAGTATTTACTCATACTAATTTGGGAACTTATACATAGTCTCTAGGAGTTTGCTTTTACCTTTTTTCAAACCATTTGTTTATTCAAATATTCTTTTAAATACTCACTACCTAGGGTAAGACACTATACTTAGCATTTCAGATGGAGCAGTAAACAAGGCAGGGGTATAATCTCTTGACATCATGGAATTTAATGTTCATCAGGTTAAGGAGCAGATAGATATTTAATATATGAATAACTTTGAAATGAGATAACTTCAAAAAGGGCAAGAATAGGAAGCCATGTTAGTACACAGTAAGAGGGCAGTAGTTTGATATGCAAAATAGTTTAGTAACCAAAGCATTGAAATTGACCAATGATGTTTTATGTTTGAATTACAAGGCTATGAAATCCCCAGAGTAGAAGAGACCTTTAAAATCATCTAGTTCATTTGGAGTTTGGCTCTATACATTTGATCATTGGTAACGTGTGACTTTTTAGAGGGGTGATGCAAGGCTGAGGATTGAATCTAGGGTGTCCCATATGGAAAACTCATACTCAACCATTGAGCTACACCCCCAGCACTGTTTTGTTGTTTACTTATAAGTATTCATTTTTCACACAGCTTAACCCAATATAAACATTTATTAAATACACTGCTGGATCAGGTCTATGTAAATGGATTGTCTAGACTACCCTATCTAACTCTTTTAAATGGAGAGAAATGTAAAACCAGACAACATAGTGCTTATTTGTAGAAATACAGTGACTTAAGTGGCCTTACCTATCCAAAATGATCCTGTTGCGAGTGCTATAATGTATAAATGTGTAAAGAAAACTCCACCAACCTCTATGAAACTGCTTCCATCCATTGAGAGCTCTTCCGCATTGACATGGAACTTCAGGTACTTTCTAACTTGCATTTATGGCAAATTTTAATCTCCAACAGTGGAAAACTTCCTAGTGCTGTATGAGATTAAAATTTTATTGATCTTTTTAATATCTACCTCAGAAGCTGCTTCCCTTGGCTATGACAACATACACCATAGCTGTGGGTTCATAGACAATGAAAGGAAGGTAAAAATTACTTCAAGAGTCAACTTCTACACTTAGGGATTTCATCTCTTACATCAAATCCTACTTGGGTAAATATAGGGATAATTATATTTCTTTGACATTTAATTCTTTTGAGTACTTAAAACCACATAAGCCAGAGGTGAATTCCTTAAATATTTTTGTTTCATCACATAGTATACCCAGTGCTGGGTTCTAACATCAGAGGATGGATAGGCCATGGTCCAGTTTTTAAGTTATTCAGAAATACCCTTTAGACTAAATACTTTTTAAAAAGTTAGATAAGTGAAATATACTGTTTCTTCCATTCATGTTTTTATCACTTGGTAAACTTCTACTAATGTCAGGCATTTTCCTAAGGACTCTGTTTAAAAAAAAACAGTGATAAAAAAAGGTACACACACAAAAAAAATGTGAGTAACTGGGTAGGAAATGAGATAAGACATACTAAGAAAATATTTTTAAATCTAGATTTTGAATGATAAATAGGCATAATAGGTATGATAATGATAAATAGGTATAATAGGCAGACCAGTCAGGGGAGGGGCTTCCATTAAAAGAAGCAGCAACAGCAGGGGTGGGAAGCATAAAACAGAGCTTTAAAAATAATAACCTATACTTGTAAAAAAAAAAAAAAAAGATTTAAAATAGAAATTAAATATAATTAAAAATATAAATGTCATTTCCTTTAAGAGTATTGAATAATGGAATAACATATTTACATTTAACAAAAATTGTTTCCTTAACAGTTGTTCTCTAATTTCTTTGCATACTAAACTGAATGTTGCCTGCATTTGGTACTTTCTAGGTTTCTGTGAGGTTAATAAACAGCAGTGGGTTCTAAATTTTAAAAAATATTTAAAAGGAAAGCCATGGAGAAGATTACAGATATGAACTTCTTGGGCATTTGGGAAAAGATTATTAATTCTATTTGTCAATAGAGTTGCCATCATTGTTCAGTAATGTAGTTTGAATGTATTCATCAAATGAACAACCAACCTGTGTGGGAAGAATTAGAGCTTACTGTCTTCCATAGAAGTATATCCTTCAGAAAGCTACGTCTATATTTCAGCAACTTTAACTTCCTTTTATTAAGCTGAAACTTCTCTCCCTGTAACTTAAACTTACTGCCTCCTATTCTAACTGTTGAATACAATTATGGAAATTATGACCTATTTCTTAGAATTTTCTGAGGAACAATGCATGAAAATCATTTTGGTGTACTGTGCGTTATTTTAAGACCTGCTATAAACAGTAATTAATGACGTATCTTTGTATTACCTTTACTAAGAAGAAGATAGAAGAGTTGTGGGTGATTTGTTTCATATAGGACAAGTTAGGAATCTGGACTATAGGTCTCCATAGACAAACCAACCCACAGTTTGTTTATTTTTGTCTAACTTTATTTACACTTTTATTTCCCTGCAATTTGTATTTGAGTAGCTATGGGGATTAGAAGAGTAGTACATTTTAAGTAGAAATAAGAACAGAAGTAAAGGCAGAGAAAAATGCAGTAATACAGCAGTATGTTTCCTGAAGGAATGTGAGACTAGATAACAAAAAATAAATTTAGATGAAAGTAAAAGATACAATTTTATTTCAATCGAGAGTTAAAAGAAAAAGAAGAACATCAGGCCTGGTAGTACAGTCATGTAATCTCAGTACTTGGGAAACTAAGATGGGGGATCATTATAGAGACCAGTCTAAGCTAGTGAGATCTTGTCTGAGAGAGAGAGAGAGAGAGAGAGAGAGAGAGAGAGAGAGAGAGAACTTTTTACATACCCTTAAAAGTGTTTACCTGTATATATGAGTTATATATTTTATGTAATACTATGTACTTAAATATAGACCGTGTATTGTGATTCTATCAGCTGTTCATTAAATGTTAGCTAACTGATTGGTACTAATACAGGGGAAAGAAACTCTCAGCCTACTAGATGTCTGGTACAATTTTGTGTTCTCTAAAATCAAAGAATGAATTTTAGAAACAATGGCAGTTAAGAGCAAAATACATCTATGGAGAGAAAGAAAGCTTCTGTCTGAGAGACAGAAGTGGACCCTAGTGGGTTACCAAAGACCTTGTCTTTTTCTAGTGACTTTTATAGAGCAAAACCAAAGTGAGGCAGGTCCAAAATGAGAACTCACAAGGTGGGCATGAAGTAGGACAGAACTATGGCCAACCAGTGAGATTATAATTGCTCAGGTAAAGTGGATTAAATCGGAATCAAATGGGGGAAGTGAGTCACATAGCAAGCAGGTATGAATATAGAACAGGACCTTTGTAAGGGGTTGGGCTAGTGACTCCTGGCTTCCACAGGATGATAAAGACCTATTTAGAATATCAATTCCTGATGTTTATCCTTAACTGCATTTGTTTGATCTTTTGTCTTGAGGCCTGGCCCACAGTGGGTGGTATCTAGTCGTCTGCACTGATTTCTTTGAGCACCCAGCCCTATCTGACTGCTTGTAATATTTCTATCTAACTCAGCTGCCTGTAACAATACCATTTTCATGTCTGTTCTCTTCTGCTGCCTGATGTAGCAGGAGGCGTGTACTGTGATTCAAACTGGGAATTTTTTAACTTATCAAACCTGTCATGCTAACCTCAGCAACTAAACAGCTGTAAAATGTGTTAGATCATCATACCAAAAATAAGGATTACATTGTTTACCTGCGTTTTATTTTAGGAATGTGGATTTTTAAAAACCTAGAAATGCATATGATTTTTAAAACAAATTAACATGATGACTAAGAATTGTGATATCTATAATTTCATCTTATCTAATAAAAAATTAGTAGAATCAGTTGATGAAATTGCTTTTTGATTATTTTTTAAATGAAGTTAAAGTTTAAAATCTGGACAGAGGGCTTTAGAGAAATAAAAACTTCATTTCTTTTCTCTGTCCTTTCTAAATGTAAAATATTTCCAGTGATAAGTTAAATTGATGTGTTTGATATGGTAGTTTAAAATAGAGTTTTCGTGTGTGTGCCTCTATCAGCTGTAAGATTTACCTAGTTTTTCTACTTTGAGTAGTGTCTATTTTAATTCAGCACAATAACATTCAAAATAAGAATATCTGAAATTGGCTTTTCTATCTGTAAAAGACAGACTTTGAAACAGAATGCTTTTTTAAAAAAAAAAAAATCACTTCCTAAACCCACAAAAGTATACTTTCACCGTCCCACTCATTGGGATAGAAAGAATGAATTACCCAGGTTGGTAAATCACATGCTTCTCCCAAAGCATAGATTGTCTTCATATAGTGCTATTGAGAGTGGTGAGTGAATGGGAAGGGTGGCTGTTGTTTAGTGCTCTCTAGCAGAAGAACAGAGGGAGGAGTGGACTGAGTTTGACTGACATTGGCTCTGGCTTTTCTGCATTCCAAACTGTCTGAGGCACAGCCTGAGAGCAAAAAGGGAGAGGGAGCATATCAGAGCAAGCAGAGGAGTACAAAGTATTTGAGTTTCTGCTTGGCATGCCGGAGAGATCATGTTAGCAGCAACCAGAAATTTCACAGAATGCAGACTCCAGGTAAGAGTTATTACAATCTGAGACTGAAATTACAAGTTTGTATATATTTAAGGGGATGTGTTGTTGTGCAAATACATTAACTGTTTAACTTTGTGATTATCCGTTTATTTAAAACAATAGATTAGTTTTTTCATTACTGTGTGTTCACAGAACTAACTGTGGAAATTGTTAGCACGCTAGTACGAAATCCTGCACAAGAACTGGCATCTGAGATTAAAAGGATAATAAGGATAATAAAATACTAACACTGTAACATTTACTCGTTCTTTTAATAATATGAAGTAGATTCTTTTTCTGGTTCTGCCTCATTTCTGTATGAAATATAAAGTTACCTGATAACTAATAGAGCTCATTTCTTTCTGAAGAAGACAGAAGATCTTATCATATAAGATTTTACCAATGCTTCTCGAGTTTTGATAGCATGTAACAAAACTATGATTCACAAAGTTCAACAGGTTGGAGCCATAGACAACAGAAAGAGCATTCAAATAAGAACTTTGCTTTGTTCTTTTCGTCCATGGTAAACTTTAATGTCATTTGCCAATAGATAATAAACTAGAAACTTGAACTGATTGACTCATTGAAGATTAAATCTTAAATTGACTTTGGAAATTATCTACACTCAACATTCTTCCCATTTTCAACAAAAACATTAAGATCAAAGGAATTTAGTACATGCTCAACATCAGAGAAAGGGATAGGTTTGAAATAAAAATCTAGAGTTCCTAGTTCCTTGATTGTGGTATTTTTCATGGTACCGGTATTTAGACTTTCTATTTTACCTATACTCTGTTGGCACTATGCAATATGCTTTACGAACCTGGACTGAAACCTTACAGGAAAGAGAAGTGAAGAATAGGTGTCATCAAATGAATATTGGTACATGCTCTTGACCCAAATCAAAAATATATAAAATAGATTTATCCTGGAGGAAAAATGGCTTTTAGTTAAGGAAAATGACTGTTTGTGCCTTGCTTTTATATAAATTTTTTGATATAGCATATTCTAAATATCAGTGTTTCTGAAATTACAGCTCAAATTTATTTTAATTTAAAGACTTTACAACTTAACAGTCTTTGTATTAATAAGCTAGTAAACAATTTCCAATATGAAAATATCCATTTTTATACTTATAACTTTTACTGAAATCAAAGTTTTCCATAGTCACTGCCCTCTCTGTATTGCTTCAAAAAACTGTTAAGTGACATTTTTAAAGTATTTAATTGTTTAGATCAATTGCTTCCTTATTTAAGACCTAATTCTGTTACTCCACATTTATAAAGTCTTCTGTTAATTCATCTCATGAATTCAGTGTTAGAGGATAACTTAACTGGGGGATCTTGAGAGTCATGACAAACAGTAAACATCCATCTTCATACATTTTCATTTAGTCTCTTAAAAAGGTTTCTGCCTTTTTCCATTTTTCTGGAAACCTTTGTGGCAATGAGAGCGACCACACTATTCTTATGAGCTAAATAGTAAAGATAGCCACTGTCAAAGGGATCTGTCATGGCTCTTTTACAACTCCTGGGAACAAGTCAGCCTGATTTGGCTGTAAGCACAGTGAAGGAATGTTGTTCTTTTGTATCAAAACCTGACCTGCTCATTCCAGCTTTCAGCTGGCTCTGTGTAAGTGTATTACTGATTTACAAGTCTGTGTGAGATGGACAGTACATTGTAAGAAATAGTTTCAGTACTGCTCTGGGCTATCTCGGAAACCAAATTGCAAAGTGAATTCCCCACCCAGTAGGAAACAAGAGACTGTTTGTCTTATTGGAGAGAATCCATTATTTAAGCACACTGTTTGTAAGAGGACTGATGACTGTGAGAATGAGGACATAATGCTCTATCTGGTTTAACAGTACTCGTGTTGTATTACACAGGAGTTAGATGTATCTCTTAGTTTATATACTGCTTTAAATATGTGAAAGGACTCCATGTTTATGTATGTATATTATATTACATTGTATGATAAAAAATACAGAAATAAAGATAAGGCCTCTGGCCTGAGTGTATTTCCTGTATGCCAAGAACAATCAATAGTCATTAATAAATTGACATTATTTTACTGACTTACACTTAAAAGAAATAATTTATTAGACTCACTACGGTACATTAGAAAGAGAAAAATAATAGGAAACAAATATTCCCTTTCTCTGTTGAACATGAATGTCAGATTTTGCAGGTCTATGCTTTGCGGGATAAAGAAAAACATTAACAGGTACTCACTTTGTGACTGAAGACATTTTTTTTGAGACAAGTTCTCGCTATTAGTTCAGACTGGCCTTGAACTCATTATGCAGCCAGGCTGGCCTTGAACCTGTGGCAATCCTGCCTCAGTTTTCTGAGTGCTGGAATTGTAGGCATGCATCCCCACACTTAGCCCTAAGAAATTTTTAAATGGGAGTGGAGTAAATAAAGTAAAAATGAATATGATGAAAAAAGAAACTCCTATGTACATGAAATGATTTTTCTTTAAGCAATATTTTCTTGATGGGAACCCATTTTTATTACTCTTGAAATGTTTTCTATGAAATACATAAATCTCCATGTAGTTTATATGTTAAATTTTCAAAGATAGTAACAAGCCCTGTGGTATAATATAAATTTTTTTCTGATAAATGTTTGGATACAATTGATCAAAATGATTCAAAAGGAATTATTTTTCCTTTTCTTCTATAATTTCTTTCTACCTTTTGTGTGTAATTCTATGTTTTATATTCTAGTTAAATCCCTAAGAGTGAAATCTCTTCAAGCAAAATACGAAGGCAAAAAGCCAGGGGCAGTGACTTGACGTGGGACATGTGAAACACTGAGTTGTCAAATTAATTCTTTACTCCTGAAACTTATCCAGTTACATACTCAAACTCTGAGAACCTTTTTTATATAGACAACCTGATTGTGTTTCCTCTTCATGTTTTGACCATCAGCCTTCTCTTAAAAAAGAAAAGTGTGTGTTAGAGACTTTTTGTTCTCTTACATTTTTCATGCTGTCTAGTACTGTTCTTGTATTCAGTTCTGTGTTATTCCTATTGAAAAAGCAGATGACTATGTGAAGTAAGTTTCACCTCGTTCTTACACTACAGTTGCATAAATTTTCTTAAATATGATTCTTAGTGCAGAGTGAGGAAAAAAATTGTATCTCATTATCCTGTCATTTATAGTGAACAGTGATTTAAGAAAATAATTCATGACTCAGCAACATGAATTCTGTTATATTTGTGTTAAGTGCTAATGATTTATCAAATTCTTCATTTAATTGTGACTGTGGGCTTAGTTTGTGTGGAAGACTTAAGCATAGCCAGTGGGAATACCTCCTTTGGTATGTACTTGACAAGAGAGACTACATCAGCAAATTAAAATTCAAAATAAAGGTCTTTGTTTTCTCTGGTACCTTTCTTAACTCTAGTCAGACCCTACTATTAAGCCAGAATGGGAGTTTGTACCATGAATTTATGTAAAGAGCAAACCAATGAAAAGATTGTGCCAGATATTTCACAGGATAATCTGACTCTATGAAACTGCAAATTTCTTTTGTTCTCAGACTTACAGTATTTTATGAATAAATGAATTGCCAAAACAGCACCTTGAAAAACTAGTTTAGATTTGTGCAGTCTTGTTTTTTCTGGATAAAAAATAACTGCCTGGTTCTGGTTGCTATTTCTTAGGTTGTATCTTAGAAAGTAAGCAACTTGAGCAGCCATCATGGAGTGGGTGTCATTCAGGTCAGGTGGCTCTGAGGACAGCCAACCTGTTGGACAAGTTGCTAATTCCAGGATCTTGAAAAAAATAGCAAAATTGTTATATAGTTAACTATATATAGACACTACCTTTAGTTTATATGAAAAACTATAACTTGTTTTGTTAAAATACTTCTAATGAATTTTGTATGGTTGATTTGATTTCTGGTCTCTTGAATCAGTCAGGAACGGTAAGATATTTGAATTCCTGCTTAAGTAGTTTCCGTTTCCAGGAACATCTGGAATAGTAAATTCCAGGTACAAAACACAGTGAAATGAGAAAAAGGGAACCGATGTGTTAAAGTCAGTATGAGAAGAGCCACACACACAAAAAGATCTAACTTATGTGAGAACATAGAATTAGGTTTGTTCAAAGGACGGTAAAGATAGGATAAATGTATTAACAGGGAAGGGTACTCATCTCTCGTGTGCCAAGTGCTCATCTCTAAGAGTTAATCTCTAAGAGTACGGTTATAGGATATTTCTTATCAGCATTGTTTTCAAAATACGAGAAACTAAGCATGTGATAAGAGAATTGCATCATGTGGTATTTGGTCTGTATTTTTGTTTGTCTCTGTTACATAACTGTAGCTGAAGGAAAATGTTAAATGTATCAAATCTTTCACATAATTTGCTATGTGCGTCCTGAAATTTCCCTTGAAGCATTTTGCTTCCAGGGATGTTCAGTGAACTGTCCCTATTTTTTCCGGAAACAATAAATGTAATATTTTGAGTAGTGTCATTTTACTTATAAATATTTACACAGCTATAACAGGAAATTTCAAAATTTTTAAAATTATTTTTAGTTTTACTCTTTCCATTCCCTCTACGAACACTCACTGAATGATTGATGATCAAATTTTACAGGGTAAATTTTCCCAAAAGTAGCTTTCCCCCCTAAATTGTAGCCTATTACCATTCTCTTATTATTTCTAAGGAATGATATAGACTGTCTTTGTTAATCAAAAAAATGCTATAAAGAAGAGATCCAAGGAGTTAGTGCTATCATTATAAGAAATGAAAACTAGTCTTCCATGGAATTAGTTCATAGATTAAAAAATACTAAAATGTGCTATGAAGAAAGAATTTATTGGAATATAAAAGGTAAAATTCTAAAGCATACCTGTTTATCTTCTATACCTCAGTAGGACTGCTTAGGTCAGTCCTTGATGGCACTATTTTTGTTTTGTTTTAAATGAAAGATATTTGAAGTCAAAAGCTAGGCTTTTGCTTGGCTATCTGTAAAAAGAAAATTCAACCAATTATTTACTTCTTCTTGTAAATAAACTGCAAAAGTATGTTAGTCAATGAAGTTTTAATTAGTGAGAAATTGTGAACTTCAAAGGTGGGACTGTTCTATTGCGTCGAAGTGCTATGATTTATGACAGTGCCCCAGTAAGTTTCCCCATACTTGGGAGAAATTATAAACCCTTTTTATTTTACTTCTTCAATTAATCTTAAAATGTAGATTTTATCTGTTTTTCTTTGTCAGATCATTGTTACATGAGAATAGAAACTGTTCCAAGGCTTTTAAGGTTGCTTATATATAATTGACTTATATTATGTTCTATATGTTGCTTATATTATGTTCTCTGTGATAACCTGAGAAAAGACATTTTAAAATGCTACTACCAAGTATAAGGAATTCCCACACATAAATGAATATAAAGGAAGACTAGAATGTTCATTGCAGGAAAGAGACAATCTAAATGACTGTATTTTATATATGAAGAGCCACTTAGTCATTGCTGGTCATTAGAGAAATGCAAACCCAAATGAGATCATGTTCCCATCAAAATGTCTAAAATGACAAAAGCAGAAAGTGCCAAATGTTGTCCAGGATCTATAACAAAAATAATTTTCATATCCTACTAGTAGTATATATTTGTTCATTTACTTTAGAGAACTATTTGACAGTTTCACATAAAACTGAACCATGTTCCATGACCAAGCAGTTTCATTCCAGTTTATGTACTCAATAGAAATGTGCACATAGGTTCACTGAAAGACCTATAGAAGAAAAATGCTCATAACAGTACAATTTACAGCAGCTAAAATTTGAAAACTACACATCAGTAGTAATATGTGGAGTTATGTATGGTAATGAAAAAAACAACCTCTTTGTCCGACAGACTGGATAAATGATGGAAGTCCAGATAATGATTAATGGGTTAATATCTGAAAATAGTGTGTAAAGGAGGCTCGTGGTTATTGGTGATGATCTGTTTGTCTTTTAAATCCAGATGCTGGCTACCTGGGTACTTTCCATTTGTGAAAATTTATTGACATATATGCTTTGTTTATGTGTACATTTTTCTGAAATATGTTACATTGTAGTAAAAAGTTGAAAAAATTCCATTTTTGCTGAAAGTGTATAAATAAATAAACATTACACACACACACACACACAGAACACTTGACAAGCTTCCAGGATGACAGTATGACATTGTGACAGTGTTTGGAAGTTGTTTTTTTTTTTTAATCTTTTTTAATGCAGGAGAGAAGCATGACATTAGGTTTAATATCGTGTTAAAAGTTGTCCAATTTATATGTATGGGCAAGGACTTTATATTCAGGGTCATATAGAAAATTGGGTAGAAAAACCATTTGAAAGACCAGGCTTGCACATTGATCCTCAAAACAAAATTGTGTTATATGAGTACAGAAATTCAGCACAGAATTTTTTATAGTCTCTAGTTACTGTATAAAACCCTAATCTTCATATGTTGTACCTTAATTTAAAAAGTTTGTAGTAGAGAATATAATAAATGTATTCAAGTACTTATATCAAGCACATTACTTTTATGTATACTTACTAATACATTAAAGATACAAATTTTGTAAGAGTTTATTCATATTCTTAGCTTTGATATAATTTTGTTGTTAAAACATATTTCTAAGCTTTTAGAGGACATATGATTCTTTGTTACATTAGAAGAAAAATAAAGCATTTTAAAACAGCATTCCATTTCTGTAAAATGTGAAAATATCCAATAAATGCAAGAGGTTTAAATGACAATTTTCTTTTTTTCTTTGCAAAAAATACAAACGTTGTACATTTGAGATCACCCTACTCTTCTCTGATAAATCTTGGTTATCCATGTTGTTCATCCTATTTTAAATCACTAAAACCCATGATGTTTTTAAATGGATTGTTTTTAAATTTACTTCTAAATTTATCTATAGCAGTCTTCTCTACTAGTTACTCAATACCACACCTTTTTTATTTAAAGGTAATGTTGTTAGTATTTTAGTAGTTAGTATTTTAGCATACTACATTAATTTTGTATTGCTGTATAATAATAATCTTAAAACAATACCCATATATTATTTCTTAGATCAAAAGTCCAGACAGAATCTAGCTGATTCTTTGCTTAGGGGATTATAATGACAAAATAAAGCCAGGCTACATCCTCATTGGGAATTTAGGGTCCTCTTTCAGATTTATGCAGGCTGTCAGCAGAATCTAAATCTTTGCAATCGTAAGACTGAGATCCCTGGGTGAGGGGTTGTTGGCTTTTGACAGAGGACTGTTTTTAGATAAAGGAAGCCACCTTTAGGTACCACTTCCACAGCCTTCTCACAATGTGTTTTACTTCTTCAAAGCCAGCAAGAGAATCCTACTCTAGTCAGCTGTGATAAGTCCAGTGATTGTGGCTATACCCTCATCTTTACCATACAGTGTGCCCTGACAGTGAAGTAGCTGCCCCATCACAGCTCAGGCCCTGCTGACTCTCAAGGATGGAGAATCATACAAATGTGATTCCACGTATACTCCAACCTTTGTATATGATTCTTAATAGTGCTTCTTTTCCCCCTTGTTATGGTGTATATAAATATCCCCCGAGCAAGGCTTTTGGAAGGTGACTGGATTGTGGGGGCTTGTATCTAGTTTGCTTTTAGGAGGTGAGGTGTAGTCAGAGGTGAAAGGTCGGTAGGGGCATGTCCTGGAAAGATTTCTCTCCCTCTCTGTCTTCCCTTTGCTTCGCACTTCCTGGGTGTTACAAGGGAAGCTGTTTTTGTCTGCCTAGTACCTTCCACCATGCTTTGGAACTGGCTGACTATGAACTGAAACCTCTATAAACTGTGAGCCAAAATAAACCTTTCCTCCTTTAAACTGTGGCTGTCCAGTATTGTGTCCCAGCAAGGAAAGTAACTAGTACGGATTTTGGTATCAAAGAAACAATGTTGTTATGATACAGTCTGACCAGAACTGGAACTGGCTCATAGGTAGAATTTGGAAAGGTTTGGGGATAGTAGTTAAAGTGGTAACCCTAGAATACTGTAAGCCAAGCTTGATGAGAAATTCTGGTAAGAGCTCAGGAAACCAGGATGCAGATATAAATGCATTTTGTAAAAGTCAGACTTAAGGGGTTTAGTTAGTAACAAGGACTCCATCAGCAGTTAGGTCCAGGCCATTTACGTTATATTCTGGCAGGGAATTTATCTATATTTTGCTCATGTCCTGAGACTGCAGGAGATTAAAGGTGGTGGAGTAATTAGTCTGATAAAGAAGTTTTAGGACAACTCAGCATTCAGACTGTGGAATGGATATTTAGCCAGTGGACCTTTAGCAAGGTTTATACTGAAAATGAAAAAGTTCATTTTAAAAGTTTTTAGTTGGGCTGGGGATTTAGCTCAGCAACATAAGCACCTGTCTTGCAAGCAAGTGGTCGTGAGTTCGATTCCCAGTACCAATTAAAAAAAAAAAAGTTTTTACTTATGCCAAAAAGAAAGAGCTTCCAAAGATGGAACATAGGAGAGCTTAGTTGCTGAAAAGGTTAGCATTAAAAAGAAACCCAAGTATTTTGGATCAGGACAATACTAAGAGTGGCTTAAGGACATATTAGGAATCAGCAAGGTTCTGCCCTTCCCCAGGCTCAAAATTGCAAAAGGAAAAGCGTTGCTGTAAGAAGAGAGCCCCAGGGCACCCTACTCAGAAGGGCTTCCTAAGAAATTTTTTCCCTGAGATTCTGCACGTAGTGCTCAAGATCCAAGTACCCAAAGACCTCTTCATACAGCCATGACACAAGAGAGCCTGAATGCTGAACATGCTGGCCACAGACCTTAGTGTTACCCATGTCATGCTGGTTTTACAGGCATGTACAATGCAAGAGTTGTAGAGTCAGAAAACTTTGAGCCGGATTTCCGAAGACTTGTGGGCCAGAGAGTGTGCCCCAGAGAGGGCAGTGTGTAAAATTGTGAGACTGAAGGTAAAGTGTAGAGGTGACCCAGTGAAGTTGGGGAGGCCAAGAAGATGGAAAGCTGAAAGAAATGAGCAAAGCCAGTGCAAGAGAGAAAGAGAAACTATGAGGACTACAGCCTCCAGCAATGCTATGGGGGTGGGAGCCGCCCCAACCCTTTGGAGTTTACATCTCCGCACCACCATTTGCCTTAGGTCCTGGATGTGGAGCTACTGGGTTTAATTGCTTCACTGGGTTTTGGTCTTGCGTTGGTCTGATTTCTATCTCTCTATTTCTCCCTTTTGGAATAGGAATGTTTATCCTGAGTCATTGTGTTTTGGAAGTGTTTAACTTTTTTGCTGCAAGTTTGCCATAATTCTTAGAGGAGAGTTTGGACTTAGACTTCTCAGTTAATACATTGGCAACTCTTAAGAGACATACTAAATGCATTTTGCATAAAAGAATGGGAATGAGTCTTTGGGGGCCAAAGGTGGAATATAAGTGGATGTCCCTCAAGGGCCTCGTACACTCATACACAGGGCTTTGGAATGGTGACTGGATTATGGGGCTTATAGATGACTTCCTATTGGGAGGTGTAATCTGCTCAGGGGAGAGGGGAGAATGTCCTGGGAGGGTTTATGTCCCTCCCCAGCTCCTCCCTTCACTCTGCTTACCTGGTTGCTATGATCAGAGTATCTTGTCCTCTGCCATGCGTTCTGTGAATTGAAACCTTCTAAAAACTGTGAGCCAAGATAAACCTCCTTTAAATTGTAGATGACAGGTGTTGTATCTCAGTGCAAGAAAATAACTAAGACACCCCCTTTATAGTTAAACACAGATTTAGCTGAAGCTAATGACAATCTTCCTTCCTTTCCTTTGCCCTTTTCTCACTCTTCCTTCCTTGCTTTCCTTCTTTCTTCTTTTCTTGTACTCTCCCTCTCTACCCTTCTCTTTCTTTTTCCCCCCTCTCATCTCCCTGTCTTTTTTCAGTGCTTGGAATCAAAACCACAACTGTGTTTGCTGGTCAGATGCTTTGCCACTGATCTATGTCACCAGCCCACTAATGACAACTAGTTCTGGCATAACTGGAAATTCTGATTTTTGTTTCAGTCAAACTAATATTAGTTTAATGAAGCCTATGCTTTTTTTCCAATGATATTATATTCATTTTTAATATTCCACCTGCATTTAATAAAATATAGAAACAATAAAATATTTAATTGTATAAACATTATTGAATGGGCCCTGATGCCAAGTAAGTGTGAAGCATATAGCTCCACCTTATACTTAGCACCAGCTAATGAATGACATTCCTAAATTTTAAAAAATTCTTCAATAACAAGCTAGACATCTTTTCTCAAATTGTATTTCTGTCAAAAAATGATCCATATTCTAAATCTTGTAGTATTGTATTTCTTCACCATCATGACAATTTATTGCCCATTTTTAATACTGTCTTCCAATTACAGACCTTTCTATATGCCTGTCATTTAATGTCTCATAGTCCCTGACAGCTTATGCCACTCTTCTCACTTAAACTTTTATTAGATTACATACTAATCATAAACTACTCTTTAAATTCTCATTATGCCTGGCATGTTGCCATCATAAATGCTTAACAATAGAAATAGGTGCTATTAAGCATTGAATATCCCTTTTCTAAATACTTGCGAATGACAGTGTTTCAGATGTGAGATCTTTTCAAAGTTTGTCATATTTGCACATATGAAGTATCTTGAAGTATCTTGCATATAGGACCCAAGTCTCAATATGAAATTCATTTATACTTCATATATACTTTAAATACATAGCTTCAAGGTAATTTTATGCAGTATTTTTAGTGCACCTGCATTTTGAGTGAGATGTGTCACATGAGGTTGGGTGTGGAATTTTTCTCTTGTAATATTACTGCTGGTTAAAAAGATTTTGGGGGGGCATTTCAACTTTGAATTTTATAATCAGGGATATTCCACTTATATTAACAGAAACATGTACAACTTGAAGTTCTGGAAAACACTTTTCACAAATATCAGGAAATTCCTAGTGCAGAGAATTCCTAGTGAAAAATTCTACATAAAAGTAGAAAGAGTAAGCTAAATGCAGATACTTACAAGTTGTGCTTTAAGGGTCAAAATAGGTAAGAAGTCACTAGATAATATGGTATTAATTTATATGTGTAATTTAGCCTTAACTTTTAATCATAATTTAACCTTAAATATTTAAGAAATTTTGTTTTTTATTTTATTTTGCAGTTGTCATTATAATGCTATGTTTCATGTGTGCCATATGAAGCTTTTAAAGCTTTTTGGTGAAGTAAAATCTTAAGGAGAAGTAAAATACATTGAGATTGTATGTGTGAAAAATATTTATGAAAATAATCAACTACTTTGCATATCCATTAAATGAACTGATAGTGTGGTTGTATATAGAATCTCACTTAAGTACAAAGAAGAAATTCATCTGTTGAGGCTATAAAATGAGTGTTAAGATCTTTATGAAACATAAATAAAATAAGTTCTTATTTTTCCTGAGATGAAATAAATTAAAGGACAAAGAAAGTAATCAAGTATTTTTTCAAGTTCCTTGCCTCCCATAGTATATGTGACCTTACGGTCTATTGTAATAATAGAAGCTCTATGTGAGTATATTTTAAGTAAAATCTAAATTTAAAAAACAATATTAATAATAGCGTTTTTCTAACAGATTCAAGTCAAACCCAAACATAAAAGCTTTCCCTTTCTCTCCACACTCAAGAATTCCCGTTATTTTTCTGCACGTCATCACAATTAACAATTACAGTAGGTTTCTTCAAGCTTAGTGTATATGTGATTATGAGTGCAAATAATACATGAGCACAGTTTTTCTACATTTTGTTTCAACAGGATTAAACAATACATGTTATAATTCGACCTGTTCTTGTTGCATAATATACTGTAGGCTCTCTTGTTTCTACTGATCATGGGCTGCTTTCACTGAGAAACAACTTTAAAAGTAGTTGAGATTTTTAAAAAACTGTCTTATAAATATCAAAGAGATTCTTCTAACCCCAGAAATCCGCAAGGAAGCCACACTCAAAGTCAGAAAGTATTTTTAGCTGAATGATAATGGAAATATTTATATCAGGCTGTGTATAATTCAACTGGACTAGAATTTAAAGTGAACTTTTAGCCTTGAGTGGGTATATTAGAAAGACAAAAGACAAAAGGCTGTGAATGAGTAATCTAGAATCCTTGTCAAAGAAGTTTTAAAAACAACAGCACAATAAAGAGGAAAGATGTAAGAATAATAACAAATTAATGAAAAATAACTATACACAGTGGAAAACAACAAAAGTAGAATCAATTACTTAAAAATATAGAAAATTTAACATCATACTTAATAGTGAAAAGCTTTTCCTCTTAGAAAAGGACCAAGACTAGAATATATGTATATGTTGTTATAGCTGCTCATTCACAGTGTTTTTGCTGTCCCAGTCAGGAGTAAGGGGAGAAAGGATTAGGAAGATAATTTTCATAATTTATAGTAAATCTTCACAGATACCGAGTTTAGTAAAGTTACTAAATACAAGTTCGTAAATAATGAATTGTGTTTCGTTATCAATAATAAAGTGAAAATGAAATTTTAAAGATTCTACTTACATACTAGATTTGCCTATAATTTCAGCATTCTGGGATGAGCAGAAGGATTGCAAGTTTGAACCCAGCCTGGGTAACACATGGCAGTGAATTAGTGAAACCTTATCTCAAAATGAAAAAATAAAAGGGGCCAGTTCAAAGGCCGTGAGGTAATTCCCAATACCACAAAAACAAAACAAACAAACAGAATACTCTGTTTACAGCACCAAAATGTCAACAACCTCAGAATAAAGGTAAAAGACAGGCAAAACATCTAAAAAGTCAACTGTCAAACTTTATTACAAGAAACGGAGGAATAGACTGAGATACAGCATGATCCTAGAATCAGAAAATTTGGTTCCAAAATGTTAATTTTCCTCCACATTCCTCAATAAAAGCCAATAAAATCCCAATACAAAAATCTTACTACATTTTGTCTGTCTCGCAAATACCTGAGATGGCCAAAAACTCTTGAAGGAACAAAAATCAGGGAGACTTGTTCTGTCAGCGCATAGGATTTCTTACAAAGCTTTAATAAATGAAAGAATGTGATATTGGTATTAGAAACAAACCATTGGAATAAAGAATCCAGAAATAGGCCTGCATGTATATATACATTTTATTTTATACTAATATTGGCACTACAGAGTAATGAGGAAATTAAGATTTTTCAGTAAATGGTACTGGCTCAACTGAATAGTCATATAGAAGAGTAAAATATCTTATATAAAAATAAGTTCTGTGTAGTAGATTGTCAGTCTGAATGTAAAAGTCAGAATGGTAATAGTTTTAAGTTATATCATAATTTCCTGTTGTTGCTGTAGTTCATCTGTGTTACTACTATATTACTTTTACATTGTTTATTCCAAATTTAAAGTTGTTGCCGTAATGATGATGTCTTTAGGTGAACTATGCCTGATTTTGTTATAATTGTCTGCAGATCTTTGATACACTTTATACATTACTAAATTATTATTGAATTAAGTCCTTCTGTCCAGCATCCTATTTGCCCCAACCTTAAGATCTCTGCAGTATGAGACCTTCATAAAAGATAGAGGGCAGAACAAAGAATTTTGCTTTTAGTTTTGTTTTTGTCTTTAAGAGAATTTTGGTTTTTTAAAGATGGGCTTATTAATTATAAACACTTTAGGCCATCTGAGTTGATCTCTGGGTATAAGGGTGTGTTTAGGAAGACGGTGAGGGAAATGTTTATTTTCTTACTGGAGATTTTACTCCCAGTTGTGCTACCAACTGCTAGGTAACTGATCTCTAAAAACACAATGGGAAGCTGATGATTTTTTACTTAATTTTCAATAATTAAATTCATTTAGTCAACTTTGATCTAAAATTCTGTCTCATATCCTATTTAAATCCACTACCACATCAACTCAGAATGGGAGATGCCCAGCCAGTTTTTTTCACTTCTGCGATTTCTGCTCTTCCCTTTTCTGATTTTAAGTCCTCTAGTATTGAAGCACTGAGATTAAACTGGAGAAAAGTTACAGAATTCTTGCAAGCAGGCGGTCGTGAGTTCGATTCCCCAGTACCGATAAAAATGAAAAAAAAAGACAAGTTACAGAACTCATTACAACTACACATTGTATAAGAACCTCCTGGCAAAACAGCAAGATCAGCAAGATGCCAAGTATATCCTTTTGTTTGTTTGTTTGTTTTGTTTTAAGGCCAGGAAAGCAAAACACATGTGCTATCAGTGTAAGCTGTACATGGGTGTAGGAGGTACTGTTGTCATGCATGAAGACTGCCTTAGGTATGGTAATTGAAGGAAATATTTTTTTTGTAGAGTTCTGTTGGTGTTTTCTTTGCATCCTTACTCTTTGCATCCTTCCTCTCCCAAACATCAGTGCTGCAAGCTACTCCACCACTGTACCTTTGTCAGTGTATTATTTTGCTAGGCCTGCTAACCACAAATTATGTAGCTTAAACAACAGAAATATATTATCTCAGTTCTAGAGGTTATAAGCCTGGGGACAAGATATATCTGCAAGGTTGCTTTCTTTTGAGGATTGAGAATGAATTTGTTGCATGCTTCTCATCTTGTTGCTAGTTTACTGGTGATCTTTAATATCCATTGGCTTAAGGGAACATCACTCAAGTCTCTGCCTCCATCTTCACATGGATTCCTTCCTGTAACATCTGTGACCAAGTTTCCTAAATTTTTTCCTGTTTCATTTTTTGTTTACTGATAATGAGGACTGAATCCAGGGCCTTTGAACTGAGATATATCCCTAGTCCCTTTTTAATTTTTTTTTTTTAATTTTGAAACAGATTTTCTTTAAGTCTCCATGTTGCCTCCCAGGTTGAGCCTGAATTTTGGAGCCTCTGCCTAACCTCGTAGAGTGCTGGGCTTAGAGGTATGTACTGCCATACCAGCCTAACTTTCTGTTAGGATTATAGGCAGTCATACTCAATTATGATCTACTGTAATGACCTCATCTTAGCTAATTATATCTAAAGTCGCTAGTTCTGATAAAGACACATCCTGCAGTAGTGGAGAATAACACTTCAAAAAGTAAATATTTAGGAGACACAATTCAGCTCAAATATCAGATCGCCCCTTCTGCTCCCCTGCCTTTCTCTAGCAGGTCTCGTGCCTCAGCTGTCTAAACTGGAATGAACTACTAGTCAAATAAAATCAGTCTTTACAAGTGAATGTCATGGTGCCCTTTTGTTTGAAGGAGAGTTGAGTGGGGAGCACTCCTTTCTACACCAATTGAGAATTTGAGGTAAAAGGAAGAGGCCACCTCTTAATAATCCCTGAATAGATAGCTGGCTCCAAAGGTGGTGATACTAAATCTACTTTGGGTTTGCTTAAAACTTGGGGACAGTGGAAAACATTCTCATCAGTATTCTTTTTGAAAAGAGAGATGAGGAAGTATTGTGCCAGTTGTACAAACTGAGCAAGGAGTAGATTATCCACATGATCATGAACACAATTCTCTCAAATAATAAATCCTCATATCCTTCTTCTACCCTGCCCATGTAGTCAGTCAGTAGAGAGAGAAGCATATGGACTCAGCATGTATTAAGGAAATAGTAACTCTTTAACACTGATAATGTGTCACTGAAGCCAGATGAGTAGTACAAAAGGAAAGACAAGATTATTGAGAAAAGAGCTAGTGTTTTACAAATGCAGGAGAAAAAAAGATACTAAGAATAGTGTTTTCTTGTAAGAAGCCTTACCCATCTCCAGAGAATAGGAATATTGTGATTTGTATGTCTCTGAATATACCTCTTAGCTTGATTTTTCTCTGCCTATTAATAAGATATAAATCTGGGAAATAATCTTAAATCAAACCATGTAAATAGGTGATATAAATCATGTAAGGCATTCATCTGAATCTGACTCCTTCACAAGGACAGGGTAAGTGGGACAGGAGTTAAAGAACGGTCATTTGCTGTACTGGCAGATTCTGAGCCTTCAGCCCAACCAGCTTACTTCTCTACTTTCAGATTTCAGCCTTCTTTTCTTTACACACAAAAGCACACGCGAACACACAGACACATACTTCCCTTTCCCCCCTCCCATTCCGCCCCTGCAAAGAAAAGGCAGAGCTATTGACTAGAAGCCCAGAATTGCCCCCAAGTTCCGACCACCAGCTCGAATTCTTATGAAGTGAACTTGTAATATCCTTAATGTTGCTGTTGGCAGTCTGTTACAGATTCCATTATTGTAGATCAATGCCGTCGCCATGCGAGGTGGGGGGAGGAATGGAGGAGGAGGAGAAGAAAGGAGGGATGAGAGCTTCCTATTCACAGATTTATCAACCTGCCTTTGCTCACAGGAAATCTTCATAAAGGGGGCTGGGAGGCTGTTGAAATAGCTAAAGCAGGACAAGCTGCGAGGCCACAGTTGTTGGTGGATGACTGAAAGGAAATTTGAAAACCTTTCTCCTCAGAACAACACAAAATGCTGAATTTGTTCTTTTGTCTTTGTTTTTGTTTGGTGATATGCTTTACTTAACTGATTAGCTATTGTTGCCTGTTATCTAAGCTTCTTCCAGTGTAGGAACCTGTTTCTTTTTCTTTGAGTGTCTTTATTCTTTATTTTCCTGTGCTTTCTCCTGTCATTAAACACAAATCATTATTCAGTTTTATCTGGGCTTTCTCTTTCAGGCTAAAGCGTAACACTGAGAGACAGAGGACAAATCTCTCTTCCTTTCTCTTCTACCACTGTCTTTTAACCCTCTCTGTTTTCTTCCTCCCAGCCCCCATCGTTGCATTAGATTGATGTCACAGAGACAGAATTCAGAGTAGAGGGAGGATCACATTTTCTCTTTCATCATTACAGCCTAGCCAGCAATTTAAGTATTGGACCCCAAGAATTAGTCTCTATCCTTTCCCCCCACCCACTTCATCATTCAGTAATTGTGTTCTGTATGGAAAAGTTTTCTGGCTGGAGAATGAGTCTCCTTTCCCCCGGTGATGTGGCGGAGTGGTTGGATAGTAGCACCGAAGAGGAGAAGAGCCTTCTGTCATTTCTGGGTACGGTAGGGCTTGCTTGTTCTTTTAACCCTTTGTTGTCCAAACTTTTCTTACTTTGGGAAATAATACCCCAAATTTTCTAAATATACCTTTGTATTTTAAAAAAGGGGAAAATTCAGAAAATATATTTAAGATGTTTGTTTTTCAAGTTTTGTTGGTATCAGTAGAAATAGTGCCACCAACACTGGCTGTGAGAAATAAGAGTCAGTTTGCTTTGCTTTAACAAAGAGTGCTAGTTCCAAGCAAGACTTACTCTGTCATCTGGCCAGCTGTTCATGGCATTTAGATAACTTCCAGCCAAAATATATTATTATTTCACTATACATTCTAAATACAGTGATGGTGAGGCTTACTGGGTGAGAGTGGGAGTAGGCTTTGTGTGCATGAAAAGCTAACACACATACGGAGAAGTAGCTTTCATGCAAGGTGTAAAATATTTGTAAGGATTTCTACTGAGCATATAAAATAGAATCCATGAACCAAGCATTACATTAGCTTTGCATTTACAGATGCTTTTTAATAAATTTCCAAGAGGCAATTGCTAATCATGGAGTTATTAGTATAACAAATAACTGAGAAAGTCACTCTTATATGATAGGAAATCTTGATACTTAACAAAATTTCTTTCGTAAATACTTCTATTTGTTAATGATAGCCTTCAAATTTGTCAGTCTTACAAATTATATCTCATAATTTATTTGTCTAAGTACACCTTTATTATGAATGGACAAATTCTGTTGGTTTTCTAATTAATTCCTCATTAATAGTCTCTAAAACCTGTAATGGTCTTTTGCGAGGCCAAAAGATATCTCTGCTTTTATTTGAACATTATTCTTAAATTTAGTATAAGTTTCTGTTTGTTTCAACTCAGTTTTGTTGTCTGTCTTATTCTATAAATAAGTTTTGTGCAGCTTAGATGTAAAAGGTCATCTTAATTGTCTTTTTTAAATATTATACCCTGCTAGATATATTTTGATATTAGTCCTAATCTTAATTTATTACAGCCTCATTAACTTGAGCATTTGGGCAACTTTATGAAATATGTGTACCTCTTAAGTCTTAATTTCTCTGATAACTATCTGTTCATTTTGCTTCCTTCCCCTACCGTAATACATGCACACATACATACTGTATAGGAAAATACAAGTTAAAGAAACATTGGTGAAGAAAAATAAATACAAATAACCCTAACTAAAACCAACTACTTTGACTCTACTGCATCATAGAAAAAGGAAGGCAGAATCATCATTATGCATCTTTTCCTTTACTCTTGCATGCCTTTATGAGTTCTGATTATCTGGCTTCAAGATTTTTTTGTGGCCATTATGTCACTATTCTTTAAAAAAGTTTACCAAATAAATAAGATGCGAGCACATACAAAAGCTCACAATTGTGCCCTTGCTTACTTCTGTTCTGTCCTCTGATAGGAAAGTTAGTAAATTACTATAAGTTCAGTTTATCTACAGATAGAATAATAAAGACAAAAGATGAACTTGTTTACAAGAGAACTTGTTTACAAGAGAAATGCAATGTCTATAAATTATTCCATTGATTTCTAAGTAATGAATTCCCAATTGCCTGTGTATAATAGATTAAACATTGATAAGGAAGAGCCGTGATTCTGCTTAAGGGCTGTAAAAAGTTTAAGTGTTGCGTGAATAGACATACTCTGCTATGGCAGGACTAATCCTTGGATGTTAGCAAATCATAGTTTTCTTCTCACCACAGATAGCAAACATCTCTGTGGATAAACAAGAATTTACTAAGGTTTTCCAAAGAAACTAGAATCAGAATTCTCAATTATAGCTTTCGATAGTCTGAGCATTAAACTAACACCTTGTGATAAATATTTGCTAATGTAGTTGTCGTTAATGCAATGAAAATGCCAAGGGAAAAATAGAAAATTAAATTTTATTTTATGGTAAAAATGCAGTAAAGGAAATCAAGAGGAACTGTCTCAAAGAACCTATCAAACTATACTTTCTTTGTTGAAGTAATTTTTTGGCAAATTTCCCTCTAGATGGAGAGATATCAAAAAAAATTCACTTCTAGAAAACAGATTGCTGGTGTTCAGGCCTTCTTTTTATTTTAGCACAATGAAGATTTGATGAAACTTGAGAAAACTGTGGTCTGTACATTATTATACTCAAAAGCTTTCATGATTTTCTCATCACCTACCAGACAGTCAAAGCATCCTATTATGAAACTTAAACTCTGGCACTTCTGCTGAAATTCCACTGTCCATTTCAGTAAGGAAAGAAGAAGGTGGACCATTTGTTAACTTTCTATTGCTTAAACAAACTTTTCCTATCATTGCACATGCTGTGTGTCTTGTGAACTTAGCTTCCAAACTCAGCTTTCCAAACCCCTGCTTTGTGAATTTGGTGGCTTTATTTCCAGTTCAAAGTACTGAAGATTACTTACAAGATAGATTTTAACATGATCCTCAAAAGATAGGGTAGATTTTTATGAAAACAGTGGAATTTTCTTATGAAAGCAGTGTTATGAAGAATATTAAACTGTGTTCAGGACCAGTGAGTAAACTGGCTGGGCAGGAATGGAGTTCATACAAAGAGAGATAATATTTGAAGGGTGTTTGGGGGCTCACTGTACGGCCCCTTTGTGATTTGCTAATGAGTGACAGATGACAAAGGATCTATCAGCACAATTGGTGACAGATTGGGGCAAGAGGAAATAAAATGAACCAAAGACAATTTTCAACTTGGAAACAGAGTGGTGCCATTAACAGAAATAGAGAAGTTGAGAAAGGGAAAATGGTGAGTTTTATTTAGATATACTGAAGTTGAGATATTACTACACATCCAGAAAGAAAGACAGATCTGATGACTGGAAATGAGTTAACAGGTAGAGAGCAAGATATGGAATCCTTATATCTAAAGAAGATAGATAGCTAACATTCAAGCCATCTAAGGACAGTTTACTATTAAAAGACTGTCAGAAAAAACAGAGGATATGGATGAAACTGGACTTTGAAGAATACCAACACTTTGGAGTTTGCAGAGAGGAGTAAGAGTTACAAAGTAAATGACCATAAATGAAGAAGGAAAGCCAGGATAGGGTGATGTAACTATGTTTGAGTAGAAAGATCAACAGTGTGGTTAATAGTGTGATTACAAAAGCTAAACAGAATTGAGAAAAGATCACTGGAGATGAGAGCCTGTGCAAGTATCAGTACTGTTTTAGCAAGCTGAAGAAGTCATATTTTATAATATGGAGGTAGAC
The DNA here is from genome assembly GCF_034190915.1 of Cavia porcellus. Classification (NCBI taxonomy): domain Eukaryota; kingdom Metazoa; phylum Chordata; class Mammalia; order Rodentia; family Caviidae; genus Cavia; species Cavia porcellus. The sequence continues at coordinate 7,963,577 of NW_026947512.1, read as the reverse complement.
AGTGAGACAGTAGAAGCCAAAGGTTAAGTCCTTTGCTTGAGAAAGTCTGTGACACAAGGAACTGTGCCCTTTTGAAACTTAGAAGACTTGTGTATAGCTTCAGGTAGAGGAGAGAGCAAAATACTGAACTTAGAGGAAAATGAGAAAAAAAAAATGTCATGGGGTCAGGGGTGAGCGTATAACTAAAAGCACAGGATTAACCTTTTGCAGGGAAAAAGGAGAAACTCGTATAGGAACCAAATATGTGTACAGAGATTTAACAATGAAAAGTGGGGAGGTAACAGCTATAGATCTTACGACATTTATTATACCCAGTCTTGCATTGTAGTTATTTGTGTGCTCTTTTATGTTGTCATCAGTGTAACTATCTAATACTCTGCTGCTGGTGGTGTATAGAGATCTTGTTTACTAATGTGGCATCTTCCAAAATAGCATTGACTAGTTGTTTAATGAAAAAGTTTCCTTGACTGAACGATGCTCCTAGATGCCCAAAAGTTTAAAATTCAGCCCTTTCCAATTTTTTGAGATTAATCTTATCAGATCTACCCTCCCCTTGTTCTATTACTATTCTCTTGTCTCATATCTATAAATTTCATTTTAATTTACAATTATTATTCAGTAAGAAGAGTTTTTCAAAATTCTTTTTTATGGGGAAGAAAAATTTTCAATGTATAGTTCATACTACTTTATATTTTCTAAACTAAATTTAAATGATTTCATTTCACTTCATTAAGTGAATTACATTGACAGGATAGTTATATTTAAAAAGTGTAATTTTGACAAATCCTAAACATTTTTTAAGTTTCTAAATGACCCATCCCTATAGTTGGTTACTTGATATTGGCAGCTCTTTATCTAGTTCCTGAAATTATACCTAACATCAGGAGAGAAATATATTCAAACTCTCACTTTTGATAATGTGTCAAATCAGTTGTCCTTAGAAATAGACATGTCACACTAATGTAAGAAACCCTTACAACTATGTCTGAACTCTCAGGAATGAAAGGAAAACCCCAGGAAGAGAAAAAAGGAAATAAATTTTAAAATTCAGATAGTATATTCTCCTTCGGACACTTGCAAATGCTAGAAGGTTAAATTTCTAGTGCTACTAAGAAAGAAAATGGGCCGAGTGAGTCCAAATGAAATGAAGAATTAGAACTGAGAATTCCATTCCATTCTTCCCCATAGACCTGGATCTCTCAGTGAGTTGTTATACCTTCAGTGAAAGTGGAAATAAGGGAGGAGAGAATGCTCACAGACAAAAATAGACAAGTTTATTTATCTCCACCTGGAGTAGCAGAGGAGGTGGCAGGAGAAAAGTCCCCTGGGAATTTACAGCCACAATTATAAGATAAAATAAATTTACAGTGGCTAACAGTCATATTTTAGGGATAGAAGGAGAATAATTTGAAGTATTTTAAGATTGTTAAATTATTCAAGAGAAGAATGAAATCTTAACATTAGACTTTAAGGACACATGTTAAAGTGTTACTAAAAAAATAGAAGTAGAGTGCATGATTTCTAAACCAGAGACTAAAATGAAATTTTAAAAACTTGATCCATTAGAAAAAACAATCAGAAGAAACATTTGAAAAGATAAAAAGAAAACACATATAAATGGAATCCAAGTCAGAAAACAGTATATTGAATGTCATACTGCAATCCTTTCGTTTTCTTTTGTCTTTTTTTTTTTTTTAATGCCATTAATGAGAGATAGCTAAAACATATGACCCAAGAAAGTTGAAAGTTAAAGGTTTGGTGAAAGATACACCAGGCAAATACTTGTTAAAAGAAGGCTGGCAGAGCCATGAAAATGAAACAAAGTGGAACTATCAAAAGACATTACTAGGATTAAAAGAAGTCCCTAAAATGATAAAATATAGAAACCACAGGGAAGATATACTAATCTTACACATACACAATAGAAACCCTCAAATTGTATGTGGCAAGAATTGAAAAAAATAGAGAGAAATTGATAATTCTATAATCTTTATCTATAGAAATTAGTGGAAAAAAAAATTTTAAACAGCAAGCTGAATTAAGACATAGACTCCTGACTTCAACAATTTAAGTCTTCTGAAACATGCATGGGATCTTTATAAAGAGTGACAATATGGTGCACCAAAAAGGAATTTCAACAAACTTCTGTCACATGGGTTGCATTCTCTGATATTAGTTAAACCAACTTAGAAATTAGTAACAAAAAGTTAACTTTAAGGCCAGACATTGAATTTTCCTGTAATTCCAGCACGGTGAGAAACTGAAGTAGCATGATGGCAAGTTTGAGCTCATTGAGACAGTTTAGTGACTTAGTGAGATGAGAGCCTGTCTCAAAATGAAAAAATAAGAAGGAATGGAGATGCAGCAGAGGCCCTGAGTTCCATCCCCAGCACCACAAAAGAAAGAAGGAAAGGGAAGGGAAAGGAAGGGGAAAGAGGGGAAAGGAGAAGGGCAGAGAAAAAGGGGGAGGGAAGGGGAGAGTTTTAATTCAACATGTTAGAAAAAATAAGCCCCAAAAAAGCTTAAGGAAAGATAGAATAAAGATAAAAGCAGATAGTAATGAAATACAAGATTAAATAAACATAATAAAATCAGTAAAGTCAGAATTATTTCTTTTAAACATCTAATAAAAACAGGGGAAATTGTCAAGATTTGATCCAGAGAGAGTACAATTAAACAGTCCTAGAGGAAGAGTAGCTTGGTGCTAAACTGCTTGCCTAGGATATGCAGGGCACTGGCTTTTGATTTCCAGCACCACCCAAATGAAAAAAAGAAACAGTTATAGAATTAGGGCCCTTCAAAGAAAAATATAATTTATTAAAATTGGGTAAAGAAATAGTAAAAATTAATTAGATTTGTTACCTATAACTAGGTAAAAAACCGAATCCATACTTAAAAATCTACCACTGTGGGGCTGGGGATTTAGCTCAGCGGATAAGTGCCTGCCTTGCAAGCAGGCAGTTGTGAGTTCGATCCCTGGTACCGATAAAAACGAAAAAGAAAATGAAAAAAAAAAATCTATCACTGATTACTATTTGTCATGTTAGCTTAACTTCAGAAAAAGAATGGATGCTAGATCACACTTTGATTAATATTTCAAATCAATGATAATTCAGTTGCTTATATCAAATGAAGAGACTGGCATTCTAAGTATCAAAATTATAGGACAAAAGAATACCCAAGAATTATACTAAACTCTAAACATAGCAATTGAGTCCATATTGAACCTCACAGTTGGTCATGGTTGCTTTGAATTTTTTATTTTACATCCTTTGTTTCAGGCATTTCCTTAGAGTAGAAGGAAAAAAAAAAAAAAGATTGGTTGTTCTTTCAAACATTTTCCTTGTGGGAGTGTGGAGTTAAAAAGCTAAAAAAAATTAAGCTGAAAATACCAAATTTAAACTTGATTTACATTTAAATGTACTTCTTAATAAAATGTGAAAATTTGTAAATTTTTAAATAGAAGGGTACATACAAAGAAAAATTTCAAATTTGTTAAACCTAACTTCCCATAAAGCTTATTTATCAAAATCTTTAAAGCTGAAGGTTCAATTTAATAAACATAATGGAGAATGATTCTTAAACTTGACCTCATGGTAGAATTTAATTTCATGCATGAATTAGAAATAGCTACAAAGTTTAAAAAGCTAGAAATTTTATTTATTATGTATTAAGTTGAAACATGAAATTACTGAAATTTCACCATTGAAACCTATAGAAACGGTAATTCTTCATGCATCAGCCTAGTAGAATCATAATTATAAACACATATGTCTATTAAAAGATGAGAAGTGTCTAGACTAAGTATTCTTAACTACTTTTTAGTTGCTTAGGTAAAAATTTTTTGCTACTGTTTATTACATTTTATCTTATTTTCATACTCCCTATAACAAAGCAACACTGAGTGCAAATGATACAGGAAAACATTGTATGGAGGAATATTTACAACTGAGATAATTCTGTTAGAATTAATTTTGTATGAAAATTTAGACTAGATCACCATTATTCAAATCTTAGACTTCAACTACAGAATGTGAGTATTTTTGAAATACACTTTAGTTCAGTACCCCCCAAAAAGAGAACATATTATCAAGTAATACAAATTTAGATAAACCTAGTAGTATAACCAAAGAAATGAGAATAATTAGGTCTAGTTTTATGCAGATAAGTGAATTAAGGTCACCTAAGATTTGGCAGGTAAGTGAAAACCACTAGCAAAGACAGACACCAGACAATGAATATGACCAGTTTGAGAAAAGAGATTATTATCTGACTCAGGCAAATCACTGGAATTTGTCATAAAACAGTGAATATGATGCATAGAGTCAGGTGATTTTTTAAAATACTTGTCTGTCTGTCTGATAATTCCATCAAGCAAGTAATGTTTTAAGGAGTTTAATCTGGTAATGGTGAGCAGGATATCATTAAGCAGAGAGATGAGTCAGTAAGATAAATTAGGAGGTCCCTGCCATAATCTGCATGAGAAGATAAAAAGCTCTACATTAGTATGATAAATGGTAGTAGAAATAGAGGACAGAATGAAACTGACAGACATTTCAAAGACAGACTTGGCAATGTATGATTGTTGAAGAGACAAACCAATATTCCTCTCTTTCCTGCTTCCTACATTAATTGATATTGACTGTAAAACAATTTTTGTACAGCACCATGTGCATATTTAGTTCTCAGTAAATGATTACATTTTTTATATTTTATATTATTTTATATATTAAGTATTTTATATTAAAATCTTAAGTATTTTATATTAAATGTCTACATATTTGTATGTTTTGTTTCTATCTCTTTGATACAGGATTTTGTTACGTTGCTCAGGTTGTCCTCTTTCCGTTAGCCTGCCAAGTAGCCTATCTTAAATGTTTTCTCATTTCAATATCTCTGTTACTGTGTGTCTGGGAAAAATGCAAAATCTATTCTTAAAAGTCATTGGCATAATCAAGAACTAAATCTCTCTTTTTTTGCAATGGTCAGCAAATACTGAAAGTATATCTTAAGCAAATACTGTGAGTATATCTTAAGGTTGTACCCCCAATTATATTATTGAATCAATTATGGAAAAAGTTTAAAGTTATCTGTATATTAGATTATACTCCTAATTATTATGAAGTTTTTTATTATTATATCAGTTTTAGAAAAATTTGAGATAAAAGTCTTAGACATCTGAAAAGATGCAGTTCTAGGATTGATAAGTATATAACTCATCAAAATGAAGTTGTGAGATTAAAAAAAATCTTATAGATTGAAATACTCAAACCAGTCACTTTAAGCTGAACAATGCTTTATTATTTAGAAGTTATTATTCGCAAAACCTAAAATCTTCTTGCTTTTGATCTAATTGTCTTTTACAGCTTGTCTAAGTAGTTACCTCCCCTTTCAAATATGCAATAAAGAGCTACTTTAGGAATACTGAAGTCCATGCTATGTTTTGGAGAGTTTTTGTCACATTTTTGTTCAAAGAATCAAAAGTAGATTTTCTTTCTTTTTTTTTTTTTTTTGTCTTTTTCGTTTTTATCGGTACCAGGGATCGAACTCACGACTGCCTGCTTGTAAGGCAGGCGCTTATGCCACTGAGCTAAATCCCCAGCCCCGTTTCTTTGCAGCTTCTTTCCTATATCATTCATTTTTTCCCATTACAGTTTTGTTATTTACATAGGTGATCTTTCTCCCTCTTTCCTGCATAGCCTCACCTTTCTGTGTTACTTGGTGAAGAATTTTTAATCAGCATCCATTTCCAAGCTTGAATTTTCCTGATGGGCTCAGTTTGCAGTAAGCCCTTCAAAACAATACAACTTGATTCTTTTTGAAGTGTAAAAGATTATGTGCATATGTTTAAGTTATTTCTAGGAAAAAATAAGAAAACTAAAATCTATACAGTTGTATATTTTGTTTTCCTCCACTATGATGCATTATACAAAACAGATGAGGAACAGAATAGTATGCATGATTCTAGTCCTGATTCTGCCTTTTACCTGCTGAACAAACATGGACAGAGCTGTGGAATATTTATTTTCATGTCTGTAAAACTCCAAATGATTGTTGGGGATTAAAGAGAGTATGATAATTCATATAAAATATTTAGCATGTAATAAGCCATAACAAATGTTTTGTTGTTACAGTTATTGTGGAGTCTTTTTTGTCATCATTAAGATTTATCATTAGGCCAGGGATTTAGCTCAGCAGCATAAGCACCAGCCTGGCAAGTGCAAGGTTGCGAATTCAGTCTCTTAGCACAAATACACACAAAAAAATACCCTTCCTTAAGGACTGGAGATTTAGCTCAGTGGTGCCTAAGTGCCTGCTAGCCATGTGTGAGGTCATGAGTTCAATCGCTGGTACCAAAAAAAAAAAAAAAAAAAAGATTTATCGTTAAGGTTTATCACTGAGAACCAGAGGTATATTTTATATTTGAAACTTTATATCAGATGTTTATCTCTAAGCTATTTTTGTAGTCTTTTCAACTGAGTGTTATTTGCACTAAAATTATTCTTAACCATTTCACACAACATTATAAATGTGAAGCCCTAAGTTGAAGAAATAGAATACTATGGTGGTGTTCAAACTCTTTGACCAAGAAGAACTTTGTTTCTTCTTATGTTAACAAGAACAAATGTTTTTAAAATAACAATAATGAATATATTTATTGAGGTAAGGAAAGAAGGGGAGACTGGATAGCTTAACTCTAAGAATCTACCACATTTCTGCACTTAGTGCCAATTTGTATGTATTGTAGTGTTTAAGGCATGCAAATTTCAAAGGACTGCTTGTTTGAGTGAAGTACTGCAATGTAAGCGATACAAATTGGATGAATGAAAGTGACTGGAGATTTGTATTTCAGAGCAGCTGAATGCAGGTGACGGTTGGTACACAGGCTTTAAAACGGTAAAAGTGAGATGCATCAGAAAATGTCCTGCTGAATGTAGTAATTAAAGTCTGCATAACACTCCGGTGCTATAGCATTAGTGGGTGATTTTTTCCTCTCTACTCTTGTTACTTTCCTTTAAATACTGTTTTGTTTTTTAACTCCATCCTTAAGATCATATTGAGTCCTTCAACAAAAAGTATGAAACTTCATTTCTTGAAAGATTTTTTTCTTTCATATTTTGCCATTTACTTGTATTAAAGTTACCCTTTTATTGAAGAAGTACAAATCTGTTTCCTCCAACTATTCTGTCCTCCTGTTCTGTTTCTTAAATGTTTTCAGTGCATTCAATGGGAGAAAAGTTCTCCTAACTCAGAATTCGTAACATGGAAAGATGATATTTGCTTATCTCATTAATAACTTGAGCCACTGACATATCTCCTCCTTTTCAATGCCATTATCATTTCTACAATATGGAGGAGAGTAGATTATAGTGAAATGGAATCACTCATGGCAACACAATACATGCTTCCATAGAGTATACAAAAGTTTTGGTATGTATTCAGTTTTTTGTCATGTTTGATGCTGTTACTGATTTTTAAAAAGACTTTTGAAATGAACTGAGGAATTCTCCTTTAGAAAATAACATTAGGAGCGTGTTTTATAAATACAACATCAAAATATTAAATGAGTAACTATCACTGACAAAGTATTTACATTTATTCATATTTTATTTTTTTATCTACAAAACTACCAAGAATTGGGTCTGGTTGGTATTAGGATAAAGTGTTAGACATGCTGTAGATGCCAGGTCAGCTCTGTCTGAACACTCACTGTTTTCTTTTACCTTGAGAATGTTGCTGTGGTATTTTCCTTCTTTGTATCTATCATTCATCAACTTGAAACTATAAGTCTTTTCTTACATTTTATTCACTTTGCTTGCTGAATTTCATAAACTTGCTTTAGTATTGCTACTACTATTCCTTTTTACTGTGGTCTCCACCTTCATCAAAAAGAGTAGTAATTGTTACTGCTTTAAGAACTGTTCCAAGGACTGAGTAAAACATACTGCACTCAGTGCTTAGCCCATTACAGACATTCAATGTTAGCTATAATTGTCATGAAGTATTTTGTCTAGGCCAGTTATTCACATACGAACTGCTAGAATTGATTTTGTAGTACGTCTTTTTTCTTTTAAAAAGTTTTAAAATCATTGTCTTGTTTTTAAAAAATAACTAATTCTAAAAAAGTAGACATTCTCAGAGTATGTTTAATTATGTTATTTATATTAATTATGCATATGATGTAATGGTTCATGAACTTTGGTTCATGAAAAAGTAAATGTAACAGATACTTGGTGTCATTCTATAACATACTTTTCTTGTTTAAGGTGTTTTTCAGAGGTTTGGGGAATCTGTCAGTAAATATGATAAAAACTTCCCTCTACTCTTTTTTCCAAACATAGTAATTTTCCAATTTATCTTGAATCATACTTATTTTCAAAATCCTGAAAAGAAAATAATTCAGAAAATACTGGTAAGAGTGTTGCTATGGAATTTTTATGTGAGTTGAGTTTTCACTTTTGGTAAATATATTTGACTGTAGTTAGTTTTTCATTACAGAGTAAAAACCTGAAATGCATATAGGCCTATGCAGCCCACAGAATCTGAGCACCCCTACCTCATTTCCTCTCACGTCTTAGCTCATATTACTTGCCTCACATACTGGCCCGGAATCCTCCCTGCCTCCCTGCTATACTTTACCCTAAAAGATTTGTACTGGCTTCCTTTTGGGTAAAGACTTCCTCTTTGGTAAACCCTCAGGGTTAACTCCCTCACCTCCTGAGGTACAGAGCCACACTTTAGCTCACTGCAACCCCTCTTTGAAGTGACTTTATCCCTTCAGCTCCCCTGCATTTTAATGCCCCTAGAGCATTTATCACCTTCTAATATTCACAATTACATGTCATGTGTCTTCCTTTTTAATTCCTAACCTTTCTAAATTATTGTTTACTCCAGTTTCCTTAATCTGAACATAGAATTAAACACTCAGTAAGCATTAGTTGAATTAACAAATGAATTTTCTTCTATTGATAAACTTTATTGAACAAATACAGAGAAGTGCACAAAATTTAAGCTGTAGTTGGTTTGCTTGTCTCTCTATTCTTCCCCTCTTCTCTTTCATTCCTTCTTACTCTTCCTGTCCCTCTCCTCTTCCTCTTCTCTCCTTCTCCATTGTAACAGTAACTAAAACAATATTTGCTGACCTAAGAGCATTGAGGACTTGCATTTAGGAGAAAGTTAGAACAATTTTATTTGAATTATAATTTTATTGATACATGTTTGTAGAAGGTAATGACTGTATTTGTAGTGGGAAACTTGGTGTATATACAAAGCACATCTTTATCCTTTTCATGTCCATTTCACCTCTCCTGTCCCCTTTTCTCCATCTCTTAGCCATCTTCCTGTTTAATAAATGAATTTTTATGTAATATAAGTTTACAATAATGTACATGCACACACATAATCGATAATTTTTGCTTGTCTATGAGAGCTCATTGAGTTTAAACAGAATTTCAGAAATACTTCTAAATTCCTACACCTAAGTGTGTAATACTTGGGTAGGGTTCGAGTCATATGGGGAATAAGTTTAAAGGGAAAGTTTATGTTGGTGATACCAGTAAGTGTACTACCCTCAAATAGGTAGTCTCAGGACTGGATTACAGTTTTCAGGGGAAATGTGGCACATATATATTAAATTTTTTTAAAAGGTTAGAAATTATTATGTCTGAATACTATGAAAAAAAATAGTAAATCATTGTGTAAGTCGAAAAGGGCTATCATACTGGTGAGTTTGACCAGTTGAGTAGTCTAGAAATAGCATTTGTTCCCTAAGTGAACTAAAGGCCGTGAATACACTACTGTATTAGGTTGTCAGGCTAAGGTTAACTTATGTTTGTTGGACAAATGCATCCTCCACCAAAAGTACTTTGGCTGTTGTCTAGTTGATAGTTTCTTTGCCATGCTTTTCCTAGAAAAGCACATTAACATAGAGGAAAACATATATGTTGAAGAAATGACATTCATTATAATTCTGTTACACTTTGGAATAAGAGAGATCCTTTCTTCCAAAAAGCTAATTTTGAAACTACAAATTTATCAATCTTTTTTTCTTCTCTGATTGATTTTAATAACCAAGTTTAATAAATGCTGAAAACCAGGGCAAGAAAGATAATATGGCTTCAACAGAATCACATTGGTGTATGGTAGAGGTGCCAAGAAAAGTACGCAGATATTCAGTATATCATCCAATGTGGAGCTATGTTGAAGGTTCTCTTCTTGTCACTCATCTCAGTTCTTACCCAATGGAAAGGAAATAGATATATTTATAATTTAATCAGGGGTTTTTCCTTTCAATTAAAAGATGAGAAAGTGGATGAAGCAGTTTCAGACCTGTAGCTACTAAAATAATTTTATGTGTCTCTGACAGTTGTATTGGTGAGCATACATGCAGTGGAGCACCACTGTAATCTCAGCTACTTAGGAGGCTGAGGCAGGAGATAGCAAGTTGGAGGCCAGCAGGGCAGTTTAGTGAGACCTTTTCTCAAATTTTTAAAAAGGCCTGGGGAAGTAATTCATTTACGCAACACTTAACCTAACACTAGGGTTCAGCCCCTAGCCTTGCAGTCAATCAGTCAATCAGTTCAAATACCATGACTGTGAAAGGAACACTAATTTTACAGCAGATAAAAGTGAAGAAAAAGAAATAAAGGAACCCTGGACTGGAAAGGGGAAGAGCAACATGATTGTATGTAGCTTGAGTAGGAGTAGAAGGGAGAAATCTATTTAATTTTGGCCTGCTGGAACTAGCAGAGATTGTCCTACCAACTCAGCAGAAAAGTAACTTTAAGGGGGTAATAGCAGCTGTCATTTCTGCTTGCAGATTGAAAGTTAAAGGTAGCAGGACCAGTTTAGTATGCAGAGCTGCTTGTGACTAATCCAGCAGATTGTCCATCTTGTTCTTGCTAAAGCATACTCTATTTGTAAGACTACTGGTTTTTAGGGGATGAATCTTCTGAGTACCAAAGAATCTGGGTAATTCAAAGATCTCATCTGTGTCAAAAGATACATTGCATTGTTGTGTAGGGTTGAGAAATCAACATCATATAAAGTAATCCTCTTCATTGCTTGGCTACATTACTTTTCTTTTCTCTCTTCAGTGTCAGTCATTCAATCTTAAAAATAGTTTCAGGGGCTGGGGATTTAGCTCAGTGGCATAAGCGCCTGCCTTTCAAGCAGGCAGTTGTGAGTTCGATCCCTGGTACCGATAAAAACGAATAAAGACCAAAAAAAAAAAAAATAGTTTCATTTCTTTTTTCTAGACACAATAACATCCCAAAAGCTACAACAGAGTTGTGATTTTTTTCCATGATCAGAAAGAAAATAGAGGTAATATCATGTTTATTAGTTTTAAATGTGATTGCTCACTTTAGTTAGCATAATTTTCAAAAAGATAAAGCATTGAGTTCCTATACCTGAAAATTACCGTTTGATGATTGGAAAACAAGTGAAGAAATGAGTTCTAATTTTTTTCCTTAGCCAGAGCATTGCATATTAAAGAAACTGTTAACTAGAGTATTTTATCCTAGATAATGAAATTTACTTTTTTGTCAGTTTGGGCTCACTGTCAATTACTGAAAGACTAAAATATCTTGTGTTGTAATATCCAGTATCTTTTTTAAATTTGATACAAGGTCACAGTACCTTTATAGATAATTATTGGAAAAAAAGATGAAGTTTCTTCCAACTTTACCAGCTCTTTGCTCCACTTGCCTTGCCCCCATTATAGAATAATCGCACTTGAATATTATTCAAGTGAAGTTGTAGGCTTGAAGTTTGAAGGTCTGGCTGTTGTGTGTTCCTACAAACTGATTTGCTTAAGTTCCTCCATGTCATTCCACTGAATCTGAGCTAATTAAGACTGCTGTTTTTCAGTGATGAGCATTAGAAGTCGTGTGTGCCTAATTTTGAAAATGGTTTTGTACATTAAGGCTCATTTACCCACTAGTGGTCAGAGAAAAGTTGAGACTTACAATTACTGGTCCTAATTTTAAAATGCAGTAATAGCATGGAACTCAGCTCAAGCTCAGGCATATAAGATGTGATGTCAACTTCTCAGTCTTTAGGGATGTTACAATTTAGCTCATGTCTTACTAGTCAAGTTGTCACAGAAGATGTGTTTAGTCATGGAAAGAAAATCAGTGTCCAACATGCAAACAGTAATAAGGTAATTGGGTTTTCACGGGATGAGGGGGATTGATTTGTGTGCATTCCTGGGTCTGTATAAAATGGTGTCCTTTAAGCTCTAGCTGAATATAAATCTCAATAAATGTTTTTTCTTGCTGCAGATTAGTGTAATACAGTGATGTTTTCTGTAACTAAAGGGAGACAGTGGTTGGACATCTGTTAATAGCCTGAAAGTAACTAATGAGGATGATGTGTAGTCCGAACGATTGATTGAATGAATAGCTGCAGTCCTGTGTGTTTCTTTCTCACTTGCTCTCTCTGTCTGCAAGCTGTAGGGAGGGAGGGGGAAGAGCAAGACAGGGAGGGAGCGAGAGGAAAAACGCTTTCTCTTAAGTGGAAGTAGCACGGATCCCAGGGGCCAGGAGGCCAGAAATGGAAGTTTAAACTGCATCTATCTTAAAGGGAGAACAGCAGGAATCAAAATGTCAGACTCCGGAGTCACGATTTACACCTTATTTTTTAAGATCTGGAAGATAACACAGAATACTTTTTTTAGAATGTGGGTTTTTTTTTTCTTGTCCATGTCGAGATTATCTAATGTTGTCTGAGAAGCTGGATTCCTATATGTCTGTCACTTGAAGTGGAGATGGGAAGCAGTTGTGATAAAGGTATAATATGTGTATATTTATCATCTGTATTTGCGTATGTATGTGCATATATATGTGTGTATATATATATCACTCTGGAAAAATCTTAAAATGTAGTCTTAATACAGTTTATAGTAATTAGAGAGCAGTACATCATCTGTAAAACCTTAAGCTCATTAGGTCAGTTTGAACAAATTTAAGATTCCAGAGTAAGATTTTAGTAAGGTCATATTGCCAGAACAAGGAGAAGCTGATCTATTTTTATATCTGCATAAGCATATATATTATTTTTTGCTGGCAGCAGCTTTCAGTCTTCTCAATGGCCCTTTTGTTGCAGTCTGGTGAATCATCTTATCTGCACAGATCCGAACTTTGACCTTTGTGCAAACATATATCAAATCATGCATAACAGTAAACTATATTTTGTTCATAAGAATTTTAGAAATTTCTTTTGATTCTGTTAACTCTTCCATTGCTGACCTAGATACAAGGTGCAGATATTAAGCAAACTTAAAGATACTAATCACAATTCAGAGGAAATTATTTCTATGTGTACACATTTAAAGATGTAAGTTGTCACATGAAAGCAGATTCTTAACTTTGACCAAGTCTCCCTAATGTCTCTATATACGTCAGACACCACAAAGATAGGGGCAAATTATATCAAGAGGGAATGTAATACACCTTTAAAACAAATGGATTTTTAAAATTTTTATTTATTGACTTATTTTTGTGAAAAAACAATAACTTTACATTTTTGTGAAAGATCTTCAATTTTGGGTGCTCAACAGTGTTTAAACTTTCCTCCTTTCCAGAGGTACCAGCAGAGAGGTCCCCCCGTAGACGGAGTATCTCAGGGACCAGTACATCAGAGAAACCCAGTTCCATGGACACTGCAAATACCTCACCCTTCAAAGTACCAGTAAGTATTTCTTTTCCGTAGAAGAATATTTTACTTTTCTCTTTTCTTAGAAGAAACTCCTCAGGAGTTTCCTTGCAATCCTGAAGCTAAAGGACAGAGTTATCAGTTTATACAGATTAACTTGTTAATGACCACTACTTTCAGTATAAGGCTTATTTAATTTTAGAGACTGTTAAACTAAGTATATTACATTTGAATTCCTATCAACTATAGAGTATAAATCTTTGCAGATGTCCTTTTATCAGTGTTGCTAGCTAAAACCTATCACAGTTATATGAGGATACTGGTAGGATTTTTTTTTTTCTTTTGGTCTTTTTTGGTTTTTTATCGGTACCAGGGATCAAACTCAGGACTGCTTGCTTGCAAGGCAGGCGCTTATGCCGCTGAGCTAAATCCCCAGCCCCACTGGTAGGACGTTTTAGGGATTTTTTTTTCCAGTGGTAGATCATAAGCAGAGTAGTGAGACTCATAAAGTTGCAGAGCAAATGTACAGAGAATTAGACAGTCGTGAATTCTAATCCTGAGAACTGGCTTGTGTTTTTGCCTAAGTGATCTTTCAGAGTCAGTGGTTTATTTTTATTTTTATTTTATTTTATTTTTTGTCTTTTTCTTTTTTATCGGTACTGGGGATCGAACTCACGACTGCCTGCATGCAAGGCAGGTGCTTATGCCACTGAGCTAAATCCCCAGTCCCTAGAGTCAGTGTTTAAGTGTTTAAGAAATACCCAGAAAGAAGATAATGCTTTAAACGGATCAGACAATACTGAGAATCAACTTACAGCACAAAAGTATGCTGGATGGAAGGGTATAGATGATCAGGTCAGCTGGCCAGTAGATGGAGGCCTGGTTTTGGATCTTTGTGGTGTAACTCTAAGTAACCTGATTTTAAGTCATCTCTTTTCTTTGTTTGTTGGGCAAGAAATATATTTACTTCTTAAATGTATACTAAAATTTGTACTTGAACTATTTCAAAAGATTGGTCATTATTCTAGGTAAAATTTAAAAAGTCAGCGTAAAGTAGAAATAAGCATTTCTATTTGGGAAAAAGTTTTTCTTTTTCTTTTTTTTTTTTTTTTTTTGTCTTTTTTGTTTAGTGGCTTTTTTTTTTTTTTTTAATTCAGCTCAGTTACATGGTATATTCTCAATTTCTTTATTCTAGTACTTTTCTAAGTTGGAATGACCTTTTAAATTTAACTGACTTTTTGAAGTATATAAACTGACTTTTACATACAAGTTAAAATTACTGTTTTATTTTGTATTTACCACAGGCAACACAATTTTCCCTTCTTTTACCTTAGGGGCATATACATTTTGTGCTTATCTGATGCTCTTGTGATATCCTACAAAGTTTTATAAATTCTCTCATTTTTAAAGATCACAAGCAGTGTTGGATTAAT
Source organism: Cavia porcellus (assembly GCF_034190915.1). Lineage (NCBI taxonomy): Eukaryota > Metazoa > Chordata > Mammalia > Rodentia > Caviidae > Cavia > Cavia porcellus. The sequence goes on along the minus strand of NW_026947512.1, from coordinate 7,948,488 downwards.
AATCTCATCAAATTATCACAAGAATTGTAAAACATCATATTTAGTGCCTTATAATAAATTTTGTTTCATGGACATAGCAACCTGTATTTTATTTTCTTCATGTATGAGAAGAGCATTTTTTTTCCTTTCCCCTACTTTTCCTGTTTTCCTGATGAAGCAGATAACGAATATGAAGCTATCCAAACACAGAGTTTAATCATATACTAGTTAAATTTAAGAATCAGTCAGAGGGAACATGGGTATGGCTTAGCAACACAGCAACTGCCTGACATGCACGAGGTCCTGAGTTTGAGTCCTGGTACCAAAAAAAGAGAGAGAGAGAGAGATTCAGTTAGAATTTGGTATTTTCACACCATTATGCTAGAAATAAATGGTAAATTTTTTTAAAGTTAATAAATGAAGAAGAATGTTTATCTGCAATATGGTGACATTGAAGTATGTCCCATACTAACTATGAAGTTTATGATCAGGCTTTTAAACTTTTGGATTAATTACAAACTACAGTTTTTATTTATTTAAACAATAAATTGACAATTGAGATTTATCTTAGTAAAACTAATCATTCTTGAGTAAAAATTACAGCACAATAATGTGCATATATGTGAAAGGTAGCAAGCACTGCTTTAAAACCATGTATCCATTTACTAGTCTTAAAAATAATGAGGAAAGAAGCAAGATGTGGTGGCACATGGCCTATAGTCCTAACACTTTGGGACGTTGAGGCAGGAGAATTGCAAGTCTGAGGCCAGTCTAGGCAACTTAACCACTTAGCAAACCCCTCCTCAAAATAAATAAAACAAGGCCAGTGCAAAGGCCCTGGGTCAGTCCTAGGACTGCAAAAAAATGAAACAGGAAAGGAAAGAGCTTGTGACCAGCAAATTGCAGTCACAAAGTCCATGCACTTAACTTTCTGGAAGAATCTAACTATTAACAGGTCCTAACGTGGTTTTCTGAAAAATAACCATCTGAACACAGTAATTAAAAGAAGAAGGAGGGGGAAAGTCAGTGAGTAGGGGGAGGAAATAGAGAAAATGGAAGACAGAGAATCATAAAAATAATCTGAATTCATTTAGTACAAGGGCATATAGCTTTATGTTTATTAATAACCCTTAAGGATACCACTGTATTTTGGGATACTGCATAGTATAGAAAGCAACATTGTTAATAATGATCCTGAATCATTAGGAGAAGGTGGCAAGAAAACAAAAATATGCTAGCTGAATGAGGCACTACAGTGCTTGCTTAGATGTCTGTAGAAGTACACCTCCATTTTTTTAGTTTCCATATAACATCAGTAGTTAATGTAACTTACTTAGATATATTTCTAATTAGAAGTATGAAATATTTTAATAGCAGTAGACTCTTGAGTATGGGAAAATGATGCAAAGACAACCAAACTTTAAAGTATTTAACTTTATGCTGTTTATGCAGTATTTTGAAGATCATTTCCATATTAATTTTACAAAGAGAAAGAAGTGATATTTCAGCACAAGTACTCATGGTTCTAAGATGCAGATTTTGTTAGTTGGTGAACACTAGGTCCACTATTCATCAAGTGTCCTCCCAAAAGAAGTACTAGTATACCCTCAAAAGGGCCTTATTCTTCCGAACTCCATTTTCAGACTTGCTGAGAGCAGGTGAAATAGATTTTAACGTGTCTTGACTGAAATTATTCATGCATTTATTGGGTGCTTGCTTTAAGCAAAGTATTCATGATTCACTAGTTACTGATACATTCTTTGTGTGCTGTATTTTGTACGAGGGATACAAATAAAAACAGAGTTTTCTACTCCCATAGAGCTTGTGATCTGGTAACAGGAGAGACAAAAATGATGAGATTGATACAAGAGTTGAAATACAAGTTATTAACAATACAGTGTGTAAGCTAAGGTTTGCCAAGGAATAATATTTGTGCTAGGTTCAAAAGCTGAAGGAAAGTAATTGACAGAGAAGTAGAGTATATCAGCCTGAGAAAATAGCATTTTAGATGCTTGCAGGGAATATGGAATGGACTTAGTGAGACGGAATTTTAAAAGTATGTGGGCAATGGCAAGCAGAGAGATAGGTTGAGGCAAGACTGGGAATGAGTTTATCAAGACTAACTAAATCACACTGCCCAATAAAATGTTAGTGAATGTTTGTCTTTGACTCAAAAGCTAAACCAGTTGTATAAGTACTACGAAATATTGGTAAATTTCTTGACTTTTTCTTAAGTGATTCCATTTTCCTCTTGGTGTCATAGTCACAGCTCCGGTTGATAAATAAGTGTTCATTAGTAGAGGGCCAGCACAGGGACTAGGAATGCAGCTCAGTAGTTGAGGGTATGCTTAGCATAGGTAGGCACTGGCTTTCATCATTAGCATCCACAAATAAATAAGTAGTAAATATGGCCAGCCTAGCATAAACACTTGGGTGTGTGTGTGTGTGCACTCTTCAGCTGACATTACTGATATTTCTAGAATAGTGATTTTTACTTTGGGAAGATCCAGGAGAAATCAGGGGTTTTTTTGTTTTTGTTTTTGTCTTTTTCGTTTTTATTGGTACCAGGGATCGAACTCACGACTGCCTGCTTGCAAGGCAGGAGCTTATGCCGCTGAGCTAAGTCCCCAGCCCCCTGAGAAGTCAGTTTTTTGATATCCTGTTGGTAGGTTGATTGGCACCAGAAAAGACAGAATAACTGTGAGCTCAAAGGAGGAAAGCCCAAAATCTTTGTGTGTCTTCTTCATAAAGTTATACTTCTAAAAACTTAAAATGGTAACTAACACAGCAGAATGTCCATAAGGGCATAAGAAATGAGAGAGGAAAAGGAAACTTGTAAGTCTAAGGAATCTATTGCTTAAGGGGCGGTCTTGGGTTTTAGGAATATTTAAATATGTTTTTGTCTTTAATAATAGCCATAAGAAGAAAATGGTGATCTTTAGAATAGTTGTTCTGTTCTTGCTCCATTCTCATTCCATATTTCTGAATACGTACCTTAAATCCAACTACAATTATTTGTTGGTAGGTTTTTGTCCCTCATTAGATAATGTCTAATTATCTTTGGAACACCCCAGATGTCTAATAAAGTACTTTATACATGGTAAACACTCAAGAAATAATTGTGAAATGAATAAAATATGCATGAGTTATGGAATTATCCAAATAAAATGAGTTTACCTCATACTTACTCTCTTGGTGTTATTGAAATACCTCTTGTTAAATGGAATAATAAATATTTAATAATGCTGAAGAAGTATTTAATAAGAGATTATTTGGAATAATTATCCTGTGTAGAATTGTTATATCTTTTCTCAACAAAAAGAAATTTTAATTAACATTGGAATTTAGAGCTATGGTATTTTATGTCTGTATACTGTGTCTATTTATATTGGAGACTTTGAACTGGCAAAATTCTTCACTTAATAGTTTGCTTCTAGGAATATTTTTTGACCCTTTCAGTATTATACACATAAATGTGCTCACAATATTTTTGCAACTGTGAGTTTTGACTATTGGATTCTCCAACAACTATTGTTAATTATTTGAATAGTTTTCGCCATTCAAAAGATCATGCTTTTTTGTTTCCTTTTACACCTTATTAGACTTTTTGCCTTTGTATGTACTTGGTGTTTTTCTTTAAATGAAACATTCTTCACATATTTTATACATTGCTAAAATACATTTAAATTATTTTACACAGGTGAAGAACCCTTGATTTATCTCAGTTATTCAGGGACTGAATTTAATTCAGAAAAGGAAAATGGTTATGTCTTATAATTCTGTATACTTATCTCACAGTGTCTGAACTTTCAGAACAGACTTCCTCATACTCCACTTATAAAACGACTGCTGATATTTATGAAGTTTGTATCACTTCCATGTCAATGGTACCATCAATTTGGCTTTGGCTAAGGCCTAGCTACTTGTATTCTGGGCCAGGTGCCCAGCTTAGTGTTCTCATCTCCATAACACATTGGTCCCAGTTGGCCTGCAGTGTGAATATAACATAATGCAGCCACAGCTGCTTCATTTGTATTATCTTTGAGCTGAAAGAATTCAGGCACTACAAAATATGCCAAGACAACCAGAAAGCATAGCTGAATTAAGGGAGTAGCTGAATATTCCTGGGTAATCCTCCTGTGTAAACTGAGCATTCCCACTCCAAGACTGTCAAAAGTCAAAAACTTTATAGAAAAAAGTAAAAGTCTAGAAAATAAACTATAAATGATGTTATAAAGTCTTGCAAAAAATTATGCCCTTTCTCAAGTATTAAGGTATGAGGCTCAGTTAGTATTGATCCCTTTTTGAATAGAATCTCCTTCAAGATATGTATAAATGCTTTTCCAAGCTAAGTATAATCAGAGCTTCATGCCCACATAGTAGAGACCAGAAGGTTTCCTATCCAAACTGGTGATTTCATCTCTAGCTACACATAAAAATCACTTTAAGGAACTTCAAAAAGTAAACTTACAAGCCACCTTAGACCATATAAATCATAACCTCTGTTGTAGAGCCCAGTCTATTGCTTAGTGTTTTTTTCTGTTTTTCTTTTTCCTCTTTAGACAGAGTTTAAGTCTCCAAGTTTTCCAGACTGGGCTCAAACTTGTCATCCTCCTGTACAGCCTCTCAAAGTACTGAGATTTCAGATGTACACTGTCACACCTGTTCTCTTTTATATCTTTAAACAGGTTTTCAGATATTTCTAATACGTGACATAGGATTGAGAGCTGTCTTAATGGAAAAATATTAGAAACTCACTTTAATGTCTTACCTGTAAACACCAATGCTTCTTTTTATCTTGAAGTCTGACATAAGAAACCAGCAATTTTTTTCCAGTGGCCTGTTGTTACATATGAATTGTTATACTGCATATTAGTTGCTTATCTGTGTTTGCTATGGTCAGTTCAGATTACCAGTTTAAATTTATGAAATGCTTCTTTGCTGTGACAAAGTGACCTGTGACCAGCTAAGAATCTTAGGGGTAAAATAATGAAATTGAATTGATAGCATCCAAGCTGTAAAACTATTTCAATTTTTGTATTTTCATTGCTACCGTATTCCAGAACAACACTTAAAATTATTTCCCCTGATGTTTAAAGATTCTGAATTCATCTTTTCTCCTTCTCTTCGCTGACCATCTATGATGAGTTAAAGTCCTTAAAAGAATCATTCTACAGTGATCTTTCTTTTAGTAAAGAGTATATTTGTATTCACATGTTTATAAGTATATGTAATACACAAATATATATTCATATTACCTATCAACATATTATCACCAGAGGTAGAAATAATATAATAACCATAGGAATGTCAGAAAAGAAAAAATTATGGCCTGAAGAAATTAAATATTAACTATACTTTTAAATCATTTTGTAATCAAAGTTGGTACTTGATGATAAATGTGCTAGAAAATATATAATTTAGAACTCTAATAGCCTTAGAGCAGAGAAAGAAAAGAATAAGGTCAGATGCAATCCCTTAAAGGGACAGAATGGGGACTGGCAAATACCTAAAAGAAAAGGGAGCAGGTTTAGCAGAAATTATTGCTGAGAATTTTACTTGAAAGAATCAGAGTAAAGATAACTCTCCTTAATCTGCAATAATCCCTAGAAATAGGTTTGCTGCAGTGCTGACTTTAGATTCTAGTTTATCTTACCCAAGGGAAGAGAGCTCTGAGAAAATGGGATACCCTCACTTAAAGCTCACTCATATATAAAACACTAAAAGCCCCTCTCTGTTCTAAGCAAGGGTGTTTCTTCTTGGTTTTTATGGGGGAAGGGCAGTACATCACTTTTCAGTTCAGACTTAGGGATAAATGTTTCCAAGGGCGAATAAAGCCTGCTTAAGGGGGCCTATAACTAGCCGATAAATATAGGTGACATATACAGCTCCTATCAGATGCTTTTCTGTCTCACAGCAAGTTCAGAAGCTAGAAATATATAAAGAAAATTTTTACTACTTCTTGATTTTGCTAGGGTTAGCTGTGCAAAGATTGTTTCGTTGTTGTTCATTTTTTTCCTCCTTCCTGAATATACTCAGTAAGATGCAAGCCTTGATAGTAAACAGTAAGAGTTCTGAAATGCCTTCCCACTGTAAATCCCTTTAATTCTGTAATCAGTACTAGTACCATTCATCTGGGTTTTCAAATGCTTTTTGTTTTACATTTTATTTTATTTATTTATTTGTTTGTTTGTTTGTCTTTTTCCTTTTTATCGGTACCGGGGATCAAACTCACGACTACCTGCTTGCAAGGCAGGCACTTATGCCGCTGAACTAAATCCCTAGCCCTTACATTTTATTTTAAAGGAACTTCATTACACTGGGATCACTGAATTAAAAAATCACTATGATTTTTGGTCAGGATAATTTAATGTAATACTTTTGATTTATCAGCTGAAAATTATGTAAGTATTTTTCAAATATAACAAATTTTAAGATAAATATAAAAACATAAAAGGAAATTAAGTAAACAGATATGCTAGTCGTATATTGACTCAGCAAAACTTGTATTTGACTATTCAATTTGTACTTTAAACAAGGACTACAGTGATCACATGATAAGAAAAAGCAGTTGGCTAACAACAACTAGGAGTTCTTAATACAAAGTTCACTAAATGAAGCACCTAACTATGTAAGGCAACAACATGAAACTAAAGGGAAAATCATAGATCTGTGAGTATTACTGAAAATTTCAAAACACCTCCTTCAGTAATTAACATCTAAAGAAGGGAGAAAAATCTATAACAGAACACTTAAAATCAGTAGTACCATGCCTCAAAAGGAGCATTGTACTGTATGCAAAAACTATAGAGTACACAGTCTCAAAATCATGAGAAATGGTCACCCAAACAGGTCAGAATATTTAGTAACTGATAAAAGAAAAGTTTCCAAAAGGATTTTAAATACTTACTCAAAAGAGGTAAACAGATGGCCAATACATACATGAAAAGATCCTGGTATTACTAGTCATTGGGGAAATACGAAACTATGAGATAACCCTTGATACTGACGTGGCTGTAATAAAAAGAGGATCATTAATATGTGTAGGTAGAAACAAACTCGAGTACTGCTGATAAGAATGTAAAATGATGCAGCCCCTTTAAAAAACATTTAGCAATTTCTCAAAAGGTTAAACAATTTTCATATGATCTAGCAATTGTTTTTCTAGGAATGTACATAAGAAAATGTATGTGCACACAAAATTAAATGACTCTTCATACTATGATTATTCATAGTAGCTAGAAGTAGACACAATCCAAATGTCCATTAACTGAGAAACAAGATATTAAAAAATATAATCTACTCATATAATGATATATTATTTAGCCATAACAAGGAATGAGATAGTGATACAATACATTCTACAACATGAACGAACCTTCAAAAATGCTAAGTAAAAGAACCTAGACACAAAATACCACTTATTATATGGCCACACTAACATGAAATGTCTATAACAGGAAAATCTACAGAGACAGAAAAACATTGGTGGCTGTGGTGAGCTGATGTATGGGAGAACAGGAATTGTCTGCTAATGGGTGTGAAGTTTCTTTTGAAGTAATAAAAATGTTCTAGAATTAGAATATAGTAATGCTTGCACAACTATTTACACAAAAACACTGAATTGTACACCTTAAGAATCAATGTTAGGGCATATGAATTTTATCTTGAGGCAACTAAAAAAACACTAGACTTAGAAAGCTTAGGGTGAACACATAAAATCTTATTAAAACGTTAACATTCATTACAAATTGAGTTCTTTTAGATAGATTAAATAAAATGTATTTGAGGAGCGAGGTGGAAACACCAAAATACATTTTATATTGGCTACTTACTTACTGTAAAATTTTTCAAGGTTGTCTACTGATGATTTGCATTTTTATTTAAACTACCATAATTTTTACCTTCAATAAGGTATACTACATACTTTCATTAAAAGATGTGAAAATAGCATAACATTTAGTTTAAAAAGAAAAAATGAATTATAGCTGTGTCAGACATGTAGAATTTTTTTTCAATTTTTCCAAATTATCAACAAATTTTCATATCTTAAAAATTAGTCATGTCTTTATGTAATATATATACTTCATAATTTCTTCTGTAAGTTCATGACCACTACACAGTTTGACTTTTTTCACTTTGTAAATAATCTGCCTCTATTATAAAACTTTTTGTATGTGGCCTGATGAATGGTATGATGATCTCGTATTAGAAGACTTTTTTTTTTACTTTTTTTTTTTTTTTTTTTTTTTTTTTTTTTTGTCTTTTTCCTTTTTATCGGGACCAGGGATCAAACTCACGACTGCCTGCTTGCAAGGCAGGCGCTTATGCCGCTGAGCTAAATCTCCAGCCCCCCCCCCACCTTTTTTTTAACTTTTGTATAGCAATGAATGAATGACCAACAGATCAGAAAATACAAAGAGCTGGTGCTTTGGCAAAGTCTGTACATTCTACTAAGGCTTGGTTCTGATAGCCCATAGTAATTTTAAACTCAGCTTGCCCCAAAATGAATCTACTTATGTCTTCTACCAATACTTTTCCTCTTTTAACTTCTAACCTTATAGAACTGCAGATTTCTTCAGTTCCTAGAGCCAAAAGCCCCAAAGGTCATAATACACTGTTCTCTCTTTCACAAAGTCAGTCACCAGGTCTTCTTTACCACTCTGTTTATCCATCCCTCTTTTCCAGCCCCAGTAAAATTAACTGATTTCATTTATTAGTGCTTGTTATACCTTCCATGAAGCAGTACCAAGGCTAACTTTGTGAATTTGAGGCCAGTGCAGAACTAGGTGCTGTGCTCAGAAAATCCTATACACGGCGTTCAGTGGTTGCTATATTGAAATCCTTAACAACTGATCTTTGGATTTTTTATGAGTGAAATTCAGTGGGACAAGGAACATGCATGGGGACCTAGGACCAACAGAGGCTTATGTGGCCCACTGCTGCCCTGGGATGGATTCTCCCCTGTCCACTTCCTGCCTGCCTCCTTTTCTCCTCTTCACCCCACCACAGCTGTTATTCTGTGACCCCGGCGAGGACCTTTATACAGCATGAGGGATTAGATTGCACATTCTATGGTGTCTTTGAGCAGAACTCAGAGCAGCAGTCCTGTCAATGTTGGGAATGTCTGGTGTGTAGCCAGATGCCACCACTCGGATAAAAATAGCCTCAGGTTACCTAGTGAATTGCTAGGAAAAAACCTCTCTTAACTTCCCTGCCCTGAGTCAAGGTATGGTGTGCAGATTTGGTGACTGGCAAAGGGGAACCTGGCAAGGACTGGGTCTGGGTTTGGGCCCTAGACATCTGCACAGGCCTCCACTTCCCTTAAATATCCTGGATACCCAAGAGGGTGTGATGTTATATAGCAATTAGAAATCACCGTGGCAGGTGGCAAGACTGGGAAAAGGAGTAAGTATTCTGTTATACTATCTTTAGTATCATTGTTTTCCTGATTTTTTGAACAGTTGCCTCTGCATCTTCATTTTGCACGGAGCCCCTCTAATTGTACTGTGCGACTTGGTGGTGCAGTAGAAACTCTCAAGTCCTCTCCTGGCCTCCAGTACCTGCTCTCACCCTTTAGCCTTCATACTGCTACCAGAGTGGTTCTGTTAAAATCTAAGCCTCATCATTACTTGTCTCCCTTCTGTTTAAAGCTTTTGAATGGTTTTCTACAATCCCATGTCCCTGAACATGACCAAATTTTACACATTTTACTTGGCTTACACAGTGAATTCTTTCTCTTTTCTGCACATCTCCTCCCCTCCTTCTGTGCCTCTTTTGAATGTGTTGGATAGAAGTAACTTTTTTTCAAAAATCATTGAAAATCATTTTCCTGATGAAGCCTTTTTAGCTGAGCTCCTGGTAGAGGATAATAAATAAAACAGGTAACTCTTCCAGAGTGTTTCTTTGTCTTTTGCCGGCTCTGATTTACCAATACCCAGTATTTCCTTCTTCACCTCCAGCACTCTACGTCCCGTGTCCATCTTTATCATCACTATGATTTCTCCAAACAAGTTTTCTCAGGTCCTTACATAGTAATGCCTAGGAAATCCACCTTCCAACCATCCTAAAAGTGTTCTTATGTTTTAAAAATAGCTGCAGTGTCTGCTTATCTCTTTTAGAGACAACATTAGGTTTGGCCCTCTCGGTCTTTCCAATGGAATATGCAGTGTATTTATCCATTGTAGCACTGATACTATTGTAGGGCTACTATTTGTATAATAGCTATATTTGCTGGTCTGTGATATTCTAGGTGATGGTATCCAGAATGGGCTGCATATTCCTCAGAGGACACACCTACAATCCACTTGGTGTGCAGAAAGAGCATATTAAATGTTTAATTTGTTATTTCACCATTTTAAAAGTTTTGTTATTAAATATTTAATAATTGTACATCATAACATTTTTATATTTTATAAGTAAACCTATTAAGAATGCAAAAATCTAGGATTTGAAGGTCCATTCAATCCAGCTTCTCTCCTCCTAGATATTTTCCCAAAAAAATTGAAAAGGTCATGTCACAACAATATATGTGTATCCATGTTTATAGCAGTTCAATTTGTAATAGCTAAATCTTGGAAACAACCAAAATACCCATCAACCACAGACTGGATGAAAAAGATGTGATAATTTTATATAATGGAATATTACTCAGCTATAAAAAAGATGATCTTGAGGCTTTCATAGGTAAATGGAGACAACTTGAAACTATCCTCATAAGTGAAATAAATGAGATTGACAGTTTAGAAACCACTCTTCTTAAAGACACAAACTATGTCTTATTCACATTGTAGCTCAGCACTGATTTTTTTCTTTATGCCTATGAAAACTTAAGTGGATAAATGGCATTTGTTATTATCCAAAGTATACAAATTGCAAAGACATAAACCTCATATATCATAATAGCTTCTTGATCAACTAGTAGTTATGAGTTAATCAACACTGTAAACTTTTTAAAATTCTACAATTAATTCATTAGGTGAAATAAAATTAAGAATGGAATGCAGTAAGTGGAAGGAATTTCCTTTCTGTGGAAGCCTTGTGAGAATAATGACAAAGAATGAGTCATAGGAACTTTCTTAGATATTTGTTTCTCATTGAAGGTATAATTGACTACGTCAAAATGTGATCTGCTTCTCAACTCTATAATAAAATGTTAAATTGGTTGGGGGAGCAGAAGCATTGGTCAAACGGATATCTGGGATGTCTGGGCTCATGACTTACCCATTTGAGACCAGAAGCACATTTCCATGGAAATCAGATTGCCATTTTTAAAATTCACACATTCACCATACTTTCCATCATATTTCATATTTCTGCCTTCTTTCGTTCATTTGTTCAAAAATATATCCTGATAGATACCCATAAATTTATTGTCCACATTATCCTTTTGCTTTCCACTATGCATATTATGAATTTTAGGTGTATTTCTTATCACCAGAGGCAGTAAGAATTATATTTTTTAAGATAATAGGCTTCAATTTCCTTCTGTTTGTAATACTGTTATTCTTAGAGTCCTAGAATGAAAAAATAAAAAACTTCAATTAAATCCATGTAGCCGGGGCTGGAGATTTAGCTCAGCGGCATAAGCACCTGCCTTGCAAGCAGGCAGTCATGAGTTCGATCCCTGGTACCGATAAAAAGGAAAAAGACCAAAAAAAAAAAAAAAAACAAAAAAATCCATGTAGCCTTCTCCCCTGATAATGAAAAAAAAAAAATCTTTCACATTATGTTACCTAATGCTTTTTCAGGTTCCATGATAACCTCTGGAAGACTGTCCAGTTGTATAATAGACCTCACTTTGAAAGAATGTTCTCTAAGCTTTAATCCATCATTTCTCATTTTGCTATCCCTTAAAACATTTTTCTTGCTATTCATACCACGTACTTGAGTAAAAGCAGCACATTATCTGGTAGTTATAAGAAAATATATACCTCATTGATAATGAGGAACTGAGGTAAATATAGAAAAATGAGTCTTCTGGACCCTGAATTTTTCCTCTCTGAGCACCATATTTGGTTTTGTTTTAATAATGGTGATGGGGGACTAGGATAACTGAGTGGTAAACTGCTTGCCTAGTTGGTTCTTAGCTCCACACATACACATACACACACGTACACAAATTAAGTGATTTGTTTTTCCCCCAAATATATTAAATATTTCATTATATCCTGAAATGAATTGGACTTTTCTTAATAAGACAGCATAAATTATTATTAGTTTTCTTCAAATATATATTAAGTACTCCACTATCTGCTAAATATTTCAGGCATATAAAAATGAGAGCAATTTGTTTATTCCTGTTTGGCTTCAGTATTTAAGATTCAGTAGGGGTATAAAATAGTAATATAATTAATTATAAGCCAAGACAGAAGAAAGTAGTATAAACAAAAAGTCTTAGATAATAAGAAGTGGGAGAAATCAAATCCTATTAGAAATCAAGAATAGTTTTCTGAAGAGTAGTATTCGAAATAAGTGCTGTAGATGAAGGTAAATGTGTATCTCACACCTGACATGAGTAAATTCCAAATGGATTAGAGATTTAAGTGTAAAAATAGATATATAAATCAAATTTCTTCTTACTAGAAGAAAATATGGGCAGATTCTTTAATCTGAATATAGGGTCACCAGAGGCAATTTTCTTTTGAAAAGAAAAGCGAAGATTTTACTATGCATAAAAAACTTTTTAAAAAAAAGCTGGATGGAAAAACAACACCAACAAATTAAAAGACAATCAATTAACTTCACCACAAATTTTAAAATATTAAAAATCAAAGAGCAAAAAAATAAAGGGGCAAATTACCAAAACCAAATAGAAAAATTCTACATGTATATGGGGAGTAATTGTTCTTTAAGGAAAAAGACATAAAAATTGTCCTGAAATACAAAAGCAGTGCTCAAACTGATTTATATTCAGAGAAATATAAACTTTAAAACAACATAAAGATGCAGACCTTTCAGACTGACAAAAACTATAAAATATTTCAAGAATATTGAGATACACTATTGAAATATTGTTTATAATTTCAAAATATGAGAAATAACCTAAATATCTACCCACGAGAGTGTGATAACATGAACTATTATATACTGTACAAAGGCCAGGGATATATATACTTCAGTGGCACAGTGCCTGCCTGGCAAGTGCACCTGCCTTGAGTTTGATTCCCGATACCTCAGGGGGAAAAAAGTGAGTTTGATTCCCGATACCTCAGGGGGAAAAAAATGCTATTGTATATTTAGAAAGTAAAATAATACTCTCACCCTAATATCCTGCATCCTAATGGCTGGTAAAAGAGACTTTTGCAGTGTGATTAAAATGAAGGCCCTTGAAATGGGAAAATTATTTTAAGTACGCAGGTGGGTGATTCAGTTCCAGGGCATGAGGTCTTAAAAGCTGAGAACCTTTCAGAGATACTACATTGCTGGCTTTAAAGATAGATAAAAGAGCCACAAGTTTAAAAAAACAAGAAAATGCAAGAGATTTTCCCACAGATCCTTCAGAAAGGCAGATTTTTTGAAAATTTTAACCAGAAAAAATCCTTGTGGGATTTCTAACCTACAGAACTTTAATAAGTTTATACTGTTTTAGCCATCACATTTGTGCTAATTTGTTTTAGTAGCCGTAGAAAACTAATGCAGTGGCAGACTTCCAGGTTACTCTGTAATTTAGGTTGGTTTGCTATTTATATTAACTTCCTAGTTTTCACAATTATACTATGATTAAGTAAGATTAGGGGATTCTAGGCAAAAGAAAATTCTCTAAGTATTTTTCCCAATTTTTGTAAATATCCAATACAAATGGGGGGAAACTCCTGAAAAATATAAAAACAAAACAAAATGTGATTTTTAAAGAAGAAAAGTTGGGTACCTGGAATATTTACTTCTGTAGGCCATCTCAGCTTCTCATTATCAATAAGTGTGTTTTCTTATGACTAACGGAGATGTTGCTCATTTTATTTGAGTTTAAGTAGGAATAGTAATGAAGAAAATAAGAAATTTAAATTTGTTTCAAATTTGAAAGAAAAACATCAAAGATTTCTTCCCCTCACAGTATCTTTTCCCCACTTCATCCTATTAACATCTTTTCCCCCTGAAAAGTTGCTCTTCCTGTTATTTGTGAATTTCCAATCAGTCTTTTAACTCAGTAGTTCCCAGACTATATCTGCAAAAAGACTTGTTTGGCAGCTTTATTCTTAGAGGCCCAAAATTTGAAACAGCCCAGATGTACATCAGTTGCCAAATGGATAAATAAATTTTGGTATAGCTATACAGTGGAATTTTCTTAAAAACTAATATATGCAACAATGTATAGATTTCAGAAAAATTATGAAAAGCAAACTATATACTGCATAATTCCACTTGTATAACATTCTGTGAAACTAAAGCTACAGGAATAAATCACATTGTTGATTTTAGAAGCTCAAGGGAGCGATGATTTGACTATAGAGAAGCTTAAGGAAATGTAGGTATGATGGAAATGGTCTGTCTTTGCATTGTGGTAGTAGGCATTGATCAAAACTTACCAAATTCATTTTTTAAAATTCAACTTAAAATCTTATCAAGTTCATTTTTTAAAATTCAACTAAAAATTGTGAGTTTTATATCAATCAACATGTTTTAACATATTATAAGTTATATACATATTTCAGATTTGTTTTTATAATGTAACTATCAATTAGTTAATGTTGATTCAGTTTTTTATTACTGGGAACATGTTTATTGATTTCTGTGCTTTGTATATTCAAAAGTTTCACAGTTTTTGTTTTATTTTGTTTTGTTTTGTTTTTTGGTACGGGGGATCGAACTCATGACCTTGCATTTGCCAAGTAGGCACTTAATGCCACTGAGCTAAACCTCTGGCTTCATACTAAGTTTTACTTTGCTTACTAAAAAAAGAATCACACTGAATGCCTACTAAAAATGTAGATCACTGGTCTGGGGTGTACCACATGGTAGAACTTTTTGGGTATCATGTTCAAGGTCTTAGATTCATCCCCAGCATCACACAATAAAATAAACAACCAAAAAGTGTGTAAATCACTGATCCTAAGCCCAGAGATTCTTTGCTAGCTATAAGCTAGAAAAACAAGTATAATTTGTAATAAAAGCTTTTCTTTCTCTTTGATGCTTGAAGAGAAAAAAAAACCTAGGGGAGAAATTACTCATATAGGAGCTGTTCACATATAAAGCACTTTGTAACTTTTTGTTGTTTTGTTGCTAACTTGTTTGAACTTCAAATTATAAGATAAACTGAGTAAGATATGATGATTGGAAAAGTAGAGTGTAACATTTTCAGTTACCCTTTCCCTTTTTCTTAGCTAATTTTTTAGTTATGTTTATTAAACATCTAACAAATCCCTAAATTATACTAAGAATATGAAAGGGAATGATTTATTTTGCCAAAATCTTTCTTTTTAGGTAATTAGAATCCATAATAAAATATGTTACTAAAATATGCAAAATAGATGGATTAATATACTCACTAAAACTTGAAAAGCAAGAATAAAAACATTTCTTACCTGAGTCCTTTCTAGTTGACCAGATGGCATTTTCTTAGTGTGAGTTGTGTAATATTTTAAGGAGCTGCTATCCAAATGACCTCTGTCACTTAGAATTGCTGCACCATTACCTTTAATCCCTTGTATGATTGCTGATGTAAAAAAGTCACAAGCACATCCCTGTTTTTTCTTGTGAAGGCAATGACAAATTTCTCTGTCTCCACTTCTCCCTGTCTTAAGGGAACAGCAGCAGTGCCAGAATGCCAGCAAGTCAGTGTTTCTCATTGCCATCACCGAGGCTTTGAGAGTGGTTGCGTAGCAGCAGTTTTATTTCAGCTACTAACCTTGCTCAGATAGCCAAGTTCAGTCTTCCGGGGTTACTCTAATTTGCAGGCAGTGAACAACTTCCTTATCTTAAGATTCATCAAGCTCCAGAAAAAGGTAACATTTGACTTTCTTTCACTGACAGTTGCTAATTTTAAACCTTATTTTGTTGGAAAATAGTGAGTACTAACTAATTAAAGTCATATTAGTGTTATCAATTTTTGTGACAATGTATTTTTAAATGATGAGCTTTTTGCTGTTTTTAAGAATTATAATGGTGGCAATACCATTTCAAAAGAGGACTGAATAATGTGGGGGTCATTTTGAATGTTTTATTAGAATAATTTCAAATTAGGTTGGTGTTTGGAGAATGATTCAGTTTATAGTCTTTGTTTCTATTTATACTGTTGAATTTTTAAACAAATTTATAGAAATATCATTTATATTCTTCATATCTCTTTCTTATTGGCATCCATCCATAAATTTTTTAAATTTATTTTATTTTTTTAATTTTATTTTGAAAGTAGTAAAAATGCAACAGCACAAGACAGAACAAAGCCAGCTGAGACAATGCAGTGAAATTGCAGGATTTCACAGCAGGATACTGGGATAGTAGTAATAGGTACTATGGTATATCTCTTTAACTTCACAATAGTTGTGAAGTCAATTAGATATAGCAAAATCAAACCAAAAATACAACATTATAAAACCAATTGAGAATACTGACTAGAGCAAAAGAAACATAACAAAACAGTGAAAACACTGTTTTTTCTTTGCCTTCAAACAAGATAGAAGGAAATCCCCCATATTTGCTATACTGCATATGGTCATCCTTCCAAGAGCTGCTGAGACATCTATCCACAGTAGCTTTGGGGGGGGGCGGGGGAAGGGTGCTTGATTTTCAGCCTACCTGGCAATAGGCTCACAGGTAATGGTTCTCCTCCAGGCCCACGCCGCAGGCGCTTACCAAGAGGGCGGGTGAATAAGCTGCTTGAGTCCCACCATGTCCGGATCTCGGGAGTGCTGGTTCTTCTCCTGGCCCTTACTGCAGGTGCTTACCAAGAGGGCGGGTGAATAAGCTGCTTGAATCCCACCATGGCCAGATCTGCAGAGTTGTGGTTCTCCTCCTGGCCCATGCCACAGGCGCTTACCAAGAGGGCAGGTAAATAAGCTGCCTGAGTCCCACATTGGCTGGATCTCGGGAGTTTTGGTTCTCCTCCTGACCCTCACCGCAGGCGCTTACCAAGAGGGCCCATCCATAAAATTTTGCACTTCTTTTTTTTTTTATTCAGTGGCCACAGGATGTTACATATAAAAGTAATTTTAATAAACTCATTTTGATTTAATTATATAGATAGAAATCATATGAGCAAATTCTTGTGAGTCATATGTCTTACTGTGTTTTGGTTTTGGTTTTGGTTTTCGTTTTCATTTTTCGTTTTCGTTTTTGGCACTGTGAATTGAACTCAGGATCTTGCACTTGCCAGGCAGGCACTGTATTGCTGAGCTACGTCTCTGGCCCTGTCCTGGGTTTTGAGTTTGTTTGTTTAATTTTTCTTTATATTTTGAATACTGCATTTCTAATTTATAGGATTCTGTAAAGTTTATGCAGACAACATAGTATATATGGGAAAATAAGTTACAGTGCTTAGACTATTTTAAGAGGACTAAATCTTGGAGAATTAGTATAGCATAACGGTTAAAAAGCAAGAGTTCAGTAGTCATGCTTGAGTTTTCTGCCCTTTAGCAGCTGTGCAACCCTCCGAAAGTCTTATGCTTTCTCTGTGTCTTGAGATGGAATCAGCCATTGATAAAGAAAATGAGCTGTTATTTATTCATATTAAATCAGGACACATTTCTGTTTCATAGCTAAAAGTATTTCTCTCAGGAAAGAAAATGCTTATCTATGACTGCTTTAAATTGTCTTTTCTGGCGTTGTCAGTGTCCTTGCACTTGGCTTCTTCTCAGAGTAAGAGGCAAGGACCTTACGGTGGTCTACAGGATCTGCGCGTCATCGCTACCTTCATCATCGCCCCTTCCCTCACCTTGCTGTGTCCCTGACCTTACTTCCCACTATCCACTGGTCACTTCCTCTACTCCAGCCACACTGACTTATTAGCTTTCCTTGAGCTTAGTAGGCATGTGTTAGCTGGAGATCATTTGCTCAGCCTGTTCTGTTGCCTAAAATGCTTTCCCTCTAATATCTTCAGGCTTAATCCCTTTCTTCAAGTTTTTACGCTAATGTAATTCTTTTCTGTGAGGCCTACCCTGTTTGTTGAGTATCATTAACCCCGTGACATGGCTCTTGTCTTGTATTTATTTATTATCTGTCTCCCACTAGTATGTAAACTTAATGAAGGCAAGGATTTTTGTTGTATTTACTGAGTGGTGTAAAATACTTCAACTGTATGACAAACAATAGATGTTCAGGAAATGTTTAACATATTAGCAATAAACTGGGCTTAAATCTTTATTCGATATCTGATAACTGTGTTAACTAAAGCAAGTTACTGAATACCTATTTCATGAAGTTGTTTCATAGATTAAATGATGTTACATATTTGAAAGCATTCTGTAAGCCTGGGGATTTAGCTCAGTGGCATAAGTGCCTGCCTGGCAAGCACAAGGTTGAGAGTTCAATCCCTGGTACCAAGAAAGAAAAAAATTAATTAAAAAAAAAAAAAAAAAAAAAAGCATCTCTAGCCCGTGCTGATTACAAAAAGTCTTCAGTAAATTCATTCATTCAACAAATATTCACTGAGCATTCTGACATACCAAGTATCACTGTATGCACTGGGTAACATATCGCTGAATAGAACTGCTACAAATCTCTGCTATTATCGAAGTTATTTACAGTTGTATTCCCTCCCTTTCATTAAATTGATTGTAAATACTAGTAAATGTATCCATATTTCATTATTTAAAAAGCACCCTTATAGCATGCACAAAGCCATCAGTTTGATCCCCATCACTACCAAAAAATAAAGATTTTTGTATTCAGTTATCTTATTTTTGAAGTTAGTCTGAGAAGAGAATTTTTAAATTTTTCACTGGTGATAATCTGAAACTTGGAAGTTATGAGTAGTCCAGGGTCTTTTTTTGTGGGGGGAAGGTACCAGGGAAGGTATCAAGAATTAAACTCAGGACCTTGTACTTGCTAGGCAGGTGCTCATGCCACTGAGCTAAATCCCTGGCTCCAGAGTCATTTACTAGTGAGAACTGGAGCCAGGTTTTCAAACCAAGTTTTCTGAATCAGAGCTTGTTGATGTTCCCACAATGGCACTTATACAGCACAATTGCCACAATAATTTTAATTCTTTTTATTACTTATTTTATTTCTGAAAACATTTATTGAGTCTACTGAATGCCAGATACCAGAGCTTCCTAGAGATAAAAAGATGGTTTAATCCTTACATTAAGGGAATGGAGAGAATGATAACATGTCAGAAGACATGCTGTGAGCTAAATGTAAGGCTAGCTCTATTTATAGATACAGTACTTGAAAGCACGTAGGAACGGTGTCTGATCTGGAGCAGGGTCAGAGCATGTCAAAAAAGAACCCCTAAAGAGCTGTGCATGTAGCTCTGGAGTAGAGTGCTTGCCTCTGGTAGCCTGGACAAGGACCTGGGTTTGATTCCGGAATCACCACCCACCCCCACCACCAGAAAAAAAAGTGCCCTAAATGAGATGATCCCTAAACTAAATCTGAAAGGATGATTTGGAGAGAATATGAATAGTAGCAGAGGTAAATATGGAGAACTAGTGGCTTTTGGAGTTTTAACATAAGCAAGGAATGTACAAAGATTAGGGTACAATAGTAATTGCTAGATTTCTATAGACATAACTCCTACCACGAACACACTTAAAATGTTTTTACTAACATTTAAGTCACTTTTCTACTTCTGGTCAGATGTAGCCAGGGCCAGAGTATTACATGGTGCATAGCATAGTAACTTGTACATAAAGAGTTGCTCAGAAGGGGGCAATTAGCAATTAAGCATAGCCTATACTCAGATTTTCCCAATCAAATAGTTTTGCAGGAAGATTCAGTGCATAGTTAGTCTAGGACAGAGAAATAGTTAGAAGATAAACCAAAGATAGTGAATTTTTGATGTCTGCTTTCCATTACTGGGGCAAAATATGTTACATTTATAATTTAAAGAAGGCAGAGTTTATTTTGTCTGCTGGTTTTAGGGGTTTCAGTCCACAATCGGTTGGTTCCAATGCTTTTATGGCTGTGATGAGGCAGAAATATCACGGTGGCAGGCATGGTGGAAGGTAGCTGCATACCTTATGGTAGTCGGGAAGCAGATTAAGCAAGGAAGAACATAAAAGAGCCAGAGATCACATACAGTCCCCAAGGCCACACATCATGACCTACCACTTCTATGTAGGTCCAGTAGCCCATTCACTTAGTACCCAGTAACCTCTCATTAAAGAGAGATTAATACCTTCTCAACCCAGTCACCTCTCTGGGGATCCCTTACTCTAATGAAGTTGACAATCAAAATTAACTGTCATTTTGGTGGTATCAGTATATGTAGTTATGTGGCCTTCCTAAACACCATGTTGATGGGACCAGAAAAAGGAATCCATTAACCCAATTTTGATTTTTGATTTTGAATAGCTGTTCATTAAGAAAACGGGAGAGTGCTAGGCATGGTGATACATACCTGTAATCCCAGCACTCCAATATGCTGAAGTAGGGGATTGCAAGTTCAAATCCAGGCTGGAAATTTTAGTAAGACCCTATCTCAAGAAAAGTCTGGAATGCATAAAGGCCCTAGGTTCAATCCCCAGTATGGAACAAAAGGAGAGAAGGGGAGGGTAGAGGGGAGTGTTAGGAACTGAATAACTTCAAGATAGGCAATGGAATCCAAGTTGGCTAGAAAAGGAAAAGAGAATGAAAAGATAAAAAGAGACAGGAAACAAGGTGGTCAGTTGACTGGAGGTTCTGTGAGGTTGAAGAGTAGATGGCTAAGATAAAAAGAGTAGATATATAATAATTATAATGCTAGAGAGAAAATAAGAAAAAAATATTACTGTTTAAGACCTCTGAAATGAAGGATCTCTGAATTATAAGTGTGATGATAAAAGTAGGTAGGTTGGGGCTGGGGATTTAGCTCAGCGGCATAAGCACCTGCCTTGCAAGCAGGCAGTTGTGAGTTCGATCCCCAGTACCGAGAAAAAAGAAAAAAAAAGAGTAGGTAGGTTATTACAGTCAAGGAATTATGAAGCTGGGGTACTAGTCACTACACCATTATTTTCTAGCATGGTATTAAGACAGAAAAAAAACTATTCCAAGTTAGGGCTAAAGTCTTTAATGAATAAAGGAATATTAAAGATTGAAATATGAGAGCAGCAGAGAGAGAAGATGCCAGATCTAGTTATTGTGAACCTCAAAGAATATGCTTTTACTTCTGTCTATGGTTTACTGGAAATAGTCATCGTAAATTAAGAAAAATCCAGATTCTTCTTATTGGGTATCACTGAACACAGGGAACAAGAAAATAAAAAACTTCTACCAAATAGTGTTCTAAGGGAAACAATATTTTCAGGTAAAACTTATGCTTTTGTTAACATCAAGAGTTAAACAGAATTTTGTAGTAGATTATCATACCGTCCATAAACTGACCACTCTGCTGTCTTAAATTTTCTCTTTTCTATATTCCTAAAGCAACTGTCATTTACATATGTAATTATTGGATATGTATTTAACAAAAATGAAACTTGTTTCCTGTTAGAGAAACTTGAGCTGCCTTTGATGAATTATTGGATGCTCAGGGTTGAGGCAGCTGAAGGTAAAAACTCCAAGGGAAGGGGAGTTTTACTTTTTGGAATTGTACTACATTCTTAAGATAAATATCAGAAAAAAATCTCCTTCATCTTTCTGCAAGGGAGGAAGAAAAGAAATCATTCTGAAATACAAAAAGCCTTTAGTCTTTAACAAGATTTGCCCTCAAAGAAACTAGTGAATTAGAACCTAATTATCCTGGGAGGGGAAGGGAAATAGGACTTTGCTCTCAGCAGCCAGCCAATCGCACCTGAGCTGGGAAAGCTTGACAAATCAGTACTGAGAAGCACCTAGAAGTCCACAGTTCAGAGATACCAGCTTACTAAAATCTGAAACCTAAGCATTAGCCTGCAGAATGCTCCTCCTTCTCCAGCATACAACCTCATTACTAAAAGGCCTATTTCCACAATTCTTTCCACACACTATATCGTGCCCAAGTATCAAGAAAAAAAAATTACAAATCATACTAAATGGTAGAAAATACATTTTAAACAGATAGCAAATATCAGAACCAGACTCAGATATGACTCACATATTGAAGTTATCAGATCAATAATTTAAAACAATTAGAAATGCTAAGGGCTCTTCTCATGGATAAAGTAAACAGCATGCAAGAACAGATGAGCAGTATAAACAGAAAGATGGAAATTCTGAAAAGAAACCAAAAAGCAATACTGGAGATTAAAACCATTATAACAGAAGTGAGGAGTGTCTTTTATGAGACAGTGGAATGTCTTTTATTTAGAGAGAGGATACAGCTGAGGAAAGAATCTCTAAGCTTGAGGACATCTCAGTAGAATGTAAAAAGCAAAAAAAGCAAAACAAAAT
Organism: Cavia porcellus; assembly: GCF_034190915.1. Classification (NCBI taxonomy): domain Eukaryota; kingdom Metazoa; phylum Chordata; class Mammalia; order Rodentia; family Caviidae; genus Cavia; species Cavia porcellus. The sequence goes on along the minus strand of NW_026947512.1, from coordinate 7,926,063 downwards.
GGGAAGAAGGGAGAGAAGAAGGGAAGAGACCTAGAGGAAACGTAAATGTATGCATTTTAGTGGAAGAAGCCAATCCAATCTAAATTCCACCTACTACTGCATGATTCCAACCATCTGATACTCTGGAAAAGGAAAAGCCATGAGGTCAGTAAAAAGGTCAGTGGCTGCCAGGAACTGGGGTGTTAGGGTGGTAAGGGATAAATAGGTGGGAAACAGAGGATATTAAGGACACTGAAAATATTCTGCGCCAAACTGTAATTGTATTATCGTACAATTGTAAATGTGAATATCATCCTACACTTGTCCAAAACCATTAGGTTGATGTCAAACTGTCGAGCTTGGGTAATAATATCAATACACATTCGTATCCATCAGTTGCAACAAATGCCCTGCTGTAGTGGGAATGTGGGAACAGAAGTGACAGCACTTGGGAGACAGGGTGTATGGGAGCTCTTTGTACTTTTGTACTTTTCTTTGTACTTTGTACTTTTCTTTCAGTTCATTATTATTATTTGTCTGTTTTTATGAACCTAGAACTGAGTCTGAAAGTATTTTTCTGCTTTTATCTTCTGAAAGAAATGATAGGAAATTGGTGTAATTTCTTCCATAAAAAATTGTTAGAATTCATTGGTTAATCATCTGAACATGATGCTTTCTATTTTAAAATATAATCATTTATTCTTTATGGGGGCATTGTTTTGTTTTGCTTTATTATCATCTGAATGTTCATGGGAATGTGTAGTGATGTACCCTCTTTCACTTCTGACATTAGTAATTTGTGTTCTTTTTTTCTTAGCCTAGATACAGGCTTATCAATTTTGTTAATCATTTTCAAGAAAGGACCCTTTGGGTTGAGTGACTTTTCTCAATTGAGAAAATTCTGTTTTCAATTTCACTGATTTCTGTTCTACATTTTGCTGTCTTGTACTTTATTTGCTTTTAATGTTTTCCTTTTTTTTCTCTATAGTTTCCTAAGATGAAAACTTATATCACTGATTTTAGTCAAGACTTTTCTTCCTGTCTAATACATATATATATTCAACAGTATAAATTCCTTTCTAAATACTGTTCTCACTACAGCATATAAATTTAGGTGTGATAGGCTTATTTTCAAGTAGCTAACAATATTTTTTAATTTTCTATTTCTTTGATGTTGTTTAGAATTGTGTCATTTGTTTTTTTCTAGTCATATTTCTCTTACTGATTAATAGTTTAATTCCATTGTGATCTGAAATCAGATATTGTGTGATTTCTATTCTTTTACATTTGTTTAAGTATGATTTATGGCTTAGAATTTGCTTTACCTTTTGAATATTCCGTGTGATCTTGAGAAGAATATGTACAGGAATTTTGTTGTAGGATGAAATAGCCTATAAATGTTAGTTATACCCAGTTGAGTGATATTGCAGTTGAGTTCACTTATGCACTTCCTGATTTCTGCATGCTCAGTTTGCTTATTTCTAATAGAAGTTGCATTCTCTTAGTTACTTTTTTGTTGCAGGGACAAAATACCAATACCCACAAGTTAAAAGAGGAAGTGTTTATTTCAGTTCACAATTTATAGAGGTTTCAGACTATAATCAGCTGGCTCCATGGCAGGGTGACTTGACAGAAGGGCATGGCAGAAGAGAAACAGTTCATGGCAGGGCGGGCAGGAAGCAGCAAGCATTCCTTCTTTCCATTTTATTCTATCCAGGGTGCAGGCCTATTGATTGGTGCCACTCCCATCCAGGGTGAGTCTTTCTCTTCAGGAAATTTGTCATCCATGTCCAATCAGTGAACTAATCCCTTATTGTACACCCACGAGCCAGTGTCACACACCTATGATCCAGTCACTCCCAAAAGCCCCACCCCACTTTATGAATGCAAGAGGTTTTAGAGGAACATCTAAATATAAACGATAAGAGATATCAAAGTCTCCAGCCACAATTGTACGTCCTTTTGCTAGATTTTGCCTCATGTTCCTTGATGTTCTGTCATTAGGCACACATACTAAATATTGTTGTCTTTCCCTGGAGAATCGATCTTTTTGTCAATTATGTAATGCCCTTCTTAATCCTTGGGAATTTTTTTTGCTTTCACATCTCCTCTCTCTGAAATTGATAGAGCCATTTCTATCTTCTTTTGGTTGGTGTTGGCCAGGTCCATCTTTTAAACTATGCATACTATCTATACTTAATATGGGCTTCTTTTAGACAGCATATGGTTGGGTCTTGTGTTTTTTATTGTCTCTGTCAATAATATTTGAATTGGTACATTTAAAGTGATTATTGACATAGATCACTATCTACTATATTTCTTACTGTTCTCTGTCACCCTTAACCTGTGTTGTTTTTGTCTTTCATTGTGTCTCTGACATACATAGTATTAACTGGGCATTTTATTTGACTCCATTTTCCTCTTTTCATGGCAGATCAATTATATTACTAGTTTTACCTTTTTTATTTTATTTTATTTTATTTTTATTTTTGTCTTTTTCCTTTTTATCGGTACCAGGGATTGAACTCACGACTGCCTGCTTGCAAGGCAGGCACTTATGCTGCTGAGCTAAATCCCCAGCCCCTACTACTTTTACCTTTTTTAAAAAAAATTCTTTTTCCTTCATTTCTTCTTTCTTCTGTATCTTATTTTCTATAGGGAGATCCAAGTTTCTGACCTGTATCATTGTCCTCCTAAGGAACTGCTTTTAACATGTCTAGCCAGGCAGGTCTATTGACCACAGAGTCCCTCAATTTTTGTTTGAGAACATGTTTCTTCTTCACTTTTGAGGAGCGATTTTTACAGCTACAGAATCATAGGGTGGTGTTTTTGATTTTTGGTTTTTTATTCTCTACATTTAAAATATTTTACTTCACTCTTATTTCCAAAGTTTCTACAAAATCAGATATAATTCTTCTCTTTGTTCCTCTGTTCATAAAGTGGTTTCTCCTAGTCTATAACTTCTTTCAGAATATTTTTTAACCTTTGATTTTTCTGTACTTTGACATATGCCTAGGTATAGTGGTTGTTTGTTTGTTTAGGCATTTATACAGTTTGGCACTCTTTGGATCTGTGGTTTGCTGACATTAATTTGGGGGAAAGTCCAATCAGAAGATATTTCTTCTGTTCTTTTCTTTTCCTTCTGGTATTCCCATTAGGTATGTGTTGCACCTTGCTTTTATAGTTGTGCCCTAGTCCTTGGATGTTCTATTCTCTTTTGCGTATTCATTTTTTGAAATGATTTCATTTTGCTATTGATACATCCTTGTGATCAGAGATTGTTTCCTCAACCTTGGCCAATCCACAAATATATATAAGTTCCTATGTTAAATTATAGGACAGAATTTGTGTCTGTCTTATCTTTGAGTCCTTTGTAACTCCTGGCATAATTACATATAATACATAGACATAAAATACATGCATTAAAATCTGAAGTATAAATCAAATAAATACCATAAAAAGATGAAGTTATTAGATGGGTAAATACCTATAATGACATTTTCAGTCGACTCCTTAACTATGTTTTTCTTAGATATGTATTTTATGTATGATAATTAGTCAGGTCCCTGGACTCAGTTTCCCTTTAGGCTAATGTTTTTTAACCATCTTTAACAATCCTACTTGAATTCTATTCTGATGAGAAAATATGATGACTCATTCTGACTGAGTCATAGAAAATAGTAAATAAAGCCCCTGCATTGGAGAATTCCCCTAATGTTACTGAAATTAGACCAATCACATGGGCTGTCTCTATGAAATACGATACTTTTTAAAATAGCTTTTTTTCCTTTTTCCTCCAGTCTCTATAAACCTATAAAAAAAAAAAAAAACAGAATCACTTTGGGAAATATGTCTATGTAATATATTCTAGGAGATTTTATACCCTTAGGGAGTTCTAGGAATTGAACCCCAGAGCAATATGCATACTAAGGCACTGAACTGCACCCTGGCCCTACACTTATTCTTTAAATATCAAAAACAACAGAATACAACATAAGCATTTTTCTATAGTCATCTAGATAGTTTTACTTCTGATTCAGATAATTTTACATTCGTTTTTTTCTAATAATGGAGCAGTGTCTAGTGTTTAAAAAATATTTGGCATGATAAAGTGCTGTTAGTCCACGCTACTATTGGCCAACTATTTCCAGTTCTCTTTATGTTTTTATTTTTTATTTTATTCTAAAAAGCAAAACAAAAAAAGGATAAAAATGAAAACAGAATTTTTTTTCTTTTTTTTTTTTTTTTTGTCTTTTTCCTTTTTATCGGTACCAGGGATCAAACTCAGGACTGCCTGCTTGCAAGGCAGGTGCTTATGCCGCTGAGCTAAATCCCCAGCCCCCCAGAATTTTTAAAAAATAGGAAATTAACACTAGTTAATATATTACATATTGCTATCTTAGATGTAGTCGTTCAGGTTACAACATCTAGGCATGAAAAAATGATCAATAGATCAAACAGTGAAATCACAAACTATTCTTTTTGATGCACTAACAGAGATTAATAGTATAGTTATCTATCTTGTATATATATATATATATATATATATATACACATACACATATACGTAAACCAATCTTTTCTTTTTTTGTTTCCCCTATCCCAGTTGTTCTTTCCTTTTGAGCACTTTCTTTCCTTGTCATCACAATATCTGTTGTACATTTTGCATTTTATTACTGTTTTAGTCTTTTTTAACACTAGGGAAACAATATGATATTTATACATTTGAGTTTGATTTATTTTACTTATGAGTATGGTCTTAAGTTGCCTCCATTTACTTATAAAAGCCTCCAGTTTATCCTTCATTAGAGCTGTGTGTCTTGGTTACTTTTCTTCGGTTGCTGAGACAAAATGCCTGAAGTCTAAAATGAAGGAAGGAAAGGTTTATTTAACTCACTGTTTGTGGAGGTTTCAGTCCATAATCTGCTGGCTCCAAGGCAGGGTGGAATGGCACTGAGGCAGCCACCAAAAACAGCCAGAGCAAAAGAGAGGGAGAGAGAAAGCTTTTTTTCCTCCTTTATAGGGTACACAGATAAACCACCCCACCCCCAGGGCAGGTATAGCACTCACAAAATTTCTGTGCTCTCCTCTTGCATAGGATGAGAATGTTTATAAAGTAAGAACCTTGACTCCCTGCTGAGTCTCTAAACTTCTCAAGTGGACACAGTGTGTCAACCATAACATTGACTAATACTCCATTGTATAAAAATGCCATCCATATCTTTTTATCTATTCTGATGTTGATAGGTATTTGGGTTGTTTCTAAGATTTAGCTATTACAAATTGTGCTGCCATAAAGCACAATGGGGGTACACATATATCACTGTGGCATGACATTTTCAATTTTTCTGGGAACAAATAATTGAAAAACATGAGGCCCCCAAATTCAAAGACTCAATTCAAAAATCAGCATCTGGGACCAGAGATTTAGCTCAGTGGCCTAAGTGCCTGCCTGGCAAGCACAAGGTTGTGAGTTCAATTCCTGGTACAAAAAAAAAAAAAAAAAAAGATGATCATGCATTCTCAGATGAAGAAATAAAAATGGAAAATAAATACATGAAGAAATGTTCAACATCACTGAGAAATGCAGTGCACAGAAATGCACTGCATTGAGAAATGCAGATTAAAACAACAGTGAGATTCCATCTCACTCCAGAAAAAATGGCTGCATCAAGAAATCAACTGATAATAAATGCTGGTGGGGCTGTAGGGAAAAAGGAACACTTCTGTGCTGTTGATAGGAGTGTGGACTGGATACAATCAATGTAGTCAATGTGGAGATTCTTCAAAAAAATAAGATTGAAAGTCCTGTTCAATCCAGCTGTTCCTCTTCTAGTTTTCTTTGTAGCTATGTGGTAGGAGTATATGTTTTTTCCCTGTTGAAATTGAGTGTGGTCATTAGATAATTTTTCAGTGAAGTGAGACCAAAAGTGATATGTAGCTTTGAAAACTAATACTGTTGACAAGGGTCATTCAATGATGGGGGATACATTCTGAGATATATGTCATTAGGCAGTTTCATCATTGTACCTGAATGAAACCTAGACATTATAACCTGCTACACACCTAGACAATGAGATTTAGTCCATTGGTCCAAGGCTACAAACTTGAACAACTTGTTACTATACTGAATACTCTAGGCAATGGTAACACAATAGTAAATATTTGTGCATCTAAACCTAAAAAAAATAGTGAAATTACCAAGTGCCAAGAATCATTTTATCTTACGTCGTATGTATGTGGTTTTTTTGTGGACTGAAACACCATCGTGCAATGTATGATTATATGTAAGTTATGTTATGTTTAACTGACTGAGGCAACTGTAGAAGTAGAGAAAGGGACTTTCCCTTAGCTAAAAGTCCCTGAATAAGAACAGCATAGAACAGAGCCACTCTGGGTTGGCCCACTGGTAAACACATAGCATGTTTTATGTCACTAGAATTGTTGGGGAATAGTAGATGAGATTAACCTAGTTTTCCATGGTCTTCACCAAACAACATTGGATTTTGATATTTACTAAAGGAATATGAAAGATTTGGTGTGCTGATATTAGCCATTTTCTTTTGTTTCTTAAGGAAATGTTTATTGTACATAGGTTATATAAAATGATACTCATCAGCCTTTTGCCTGCTTCTATCAGTATCTTTCAACTGTCAAAAATTGAAATTCAATTTTTGAAATTCAATTTTTGAATTTTAAATTTCTTTAAAGTAGTGACCACTGTCATTCATTCTCATATTTTATTCAGTAAACTTTGCTGTGTACCCATTATTTGTCAGGGACTGAAACTAGGAATATGCTCGAGGAACTTTAGTCTGGTGGGAATGGCAGGAGATCAGAAGGAGCTCAAAACTGTAAAGCACATTGTTCTTTAAATTCTACATGTTTGAATAATGTCATGGATGATCTGTTTTTTATCTGCATTTGAATTCTGACTTTACAAATACCATATCCAAAGCCATATGGGCCTAATGTTAATACTTTGAGACTGCCAACATATTACCTTTTATTACTTGGTAAAGTCTTTAGAGCTCTTACTGTAAAACTTCTTCTGTTCTCATTATCAGCATCTTTCAATTCATCCAATACACTGAGTACCACCTTGTGACTTGAGGTCATTTGGTACATGCTATTCTCTTTGCTTATTTTTCCTTAGTTTAGGAAATCACTGGCTACCAATTCTGTTGAAATCTCTTGATACCATTTTCATAGAATGGATAATATTTGCCTATGTTCTGTTGTGTTTTTAAAATTAAATTAGTAGGGGCTCAGCGGCATAAGCTCAGCGGCATAAGCGCCTGCCTTGGAAGCAAGCAGTTGTGAGTTCGATCCCCGGTACCGATAAAAAGGAAAAAGACAAAAAAAAAAAAAAATTAAATCAGTAAAGCTAGAAGATTTTCTACTATAACTAATGTAAAACCCTTTTAAGACATCAAAAAATAGTGCTATCAAAAAGTTTTGGGGCCAGGGATATAACTCAGCAGCGCAGCACCTGCTTGGCAAGTGCAAAGTCCTGAGTTCGAATCCCAGTAACGCCCCCCTCCTGCACGCAAATTTAACTATCACAGAAGAAAAGGATTCTAGCATCACATTATTAAGTAGTTTCGACTGACAGAATTTAAAAATTAAAAACCGGATTCTGTTTCAGGTCTTCATTACAAAAATCTAAACCCTCTTTTTTTGTTGTTGTTTTTTTGTTTTTTGCAAATTTAATGCAGAAGGGTAAGGTCCCCTCTGGGTTCTCTCTCCCATCACCTTCTACATTTTCTTCCTAGGGATTCTTCAGCAAGCGCCTGAAAGGCTCCATCAAGAGGACCAAAAGCCAGTCAAAGCTTGACAGAAATACGAGCTTTCGGCTTCCATCCCTTCGCAATACAGATGAAAGGTAGGAAGTAAATATCGTTAAAATGTAGAAAACCAGATTAGAGTGGATTTTGATAAGGTGCTTTGGCCTTCTCTAACTTTGTGTCTATGACAATTAGAAAGATTTAATACAAAATTTACTTGCCTTACCAGGTATGATAGTACACACCTGTGACCCTAGCACTTGGAAGGTTGAGACAGGAGGATTGCCACAAGTTTGAGGCTACCCGGGGCTACATACTAAGTTCAAGGCCAGCCTGAACTACGTAGCAAGACCCTATCTCAGGCTGTGGATTTAGCTCAGTGACACAGCACCTGCTTGACAAGCATGAGTTTCTGATTTGCATTCCCAGTACCCAAGGAAAAAAAAAGACAAGACTTTGTCTCAAACAAACAAGCAAACAACAAAACAAACAAAAATGTTTTAATCATACTGAGACAAGATGTTCAACCAGTTTAAGAATCTTATTATTATTACTAGAGAGTTTGTGGATATATGAGCATTACTTACTACTTTAAAAATCAGTTATCCTCCCTCTGGAGAGTTAAATTCTAGTGATCAGAAATAAATTTTTTTTGTAGAATGATTTTTTTAAGGAGGGATGATGAATAGGGATAGTATTTTTGACATATACTGGGTGCATATCTATATATTATACATTATATGTATCCTTATTTGATCTTTTTAACCTTATGTAACCTTACAGGTTATCATTCCTATTTCCTATTTTGTAAATGCAGAATCTGAGCCACAGAAGGGTTAAGTAATCTTGTTCAAGATTGTACAGATAATAACAAAAATGATAATTTGAATTTACATGAGTTGGCTCTAAGGTCCATGATCTTCACTGCTGCCTTGTTTTATATATACAGATTGTAATATCAGTCTTACTGGTTTACTGTTGTATCTATTATTAAACTAAAAATGACAGTTGAAAGATACCTGAAGACATGCAACAAGAGGAAAATGTGGTTTTACAGTGCCAGGGATATAGCTTAGTGGCCTGCCTGGCAAATGCAAGGTCCTGTACCAAAACACACACACACACACACACACACACACACACACAGAGATTTCAGTAATTAGGACTAGCTTCAGGAAACCACAGTTGTGTAGCTTTCTAAGAGTGACATCCTTCTGAAATAACTGTGTGTCAGACATCATAAATGTAATCTCATGTAATACAACCCTAGCTACCATTATTACCCTCATTTTACACATGAGGAACAGATGGTAAAGAGATCAAGAAACTTATTCAGGTCACACAGCTAATAAGTAGTAGAACTTGAATTAAAATGAAAGCATGCCTCATATTTGATGCTTTTACTTGGAGCTTTGGGTTTGGGACATTTGTTTTGTTTTGTTCTTCAGTGAATGATATTATTTTCAACTACCTTCCTAACAACTAGAAATAAAGATTATATAATTGGCAGGCAGTACTGTTTGTGTTTTCCAGATGAAGGAATTGTTCCCCACAGTGAACAGAAAGATAACTACTTTTAAAGCTCTTATTTCTAAACGCTTATTAAAAGTCTTTATTGAAATTTACAAGTCTATTCAATGTCTCATTATCTCATATCTTTAGAGTTTTTCATTTTTAATTTAATATTTTAAATAACATTAACTGATACATAAAAACAGTAATTTTATATTAATGGGGTACCATATATTGAATAATGTTTAGATCAGGTTAACATATTTATCTCCTCAGACATTTATCAAACGTTGCTTTATGGTAAAACTTTTAGATCTTTGCTTTTAGCTTTTTGAAATGTACAGCACAGGTTTATATATAAGTCATCCTACCATAAAGTAGCACACCAGAACATTTTGCACTTATCTAACTGTATCTCAATACCCATTGATCAACCTTTTCCTATTTCCCCACTCGTACTCTCCTCTGCCTCTGATAACCACCATTGTATTCTCTGAAATCAACCTGTTTTAGATTCCACATAAGAGTGAGATCATGCTATCCTTGTATTTCCATGCCTGGTTTATTTCACTTAATATAGAGATCTTCAGTTTCATCAATATTGTCACAAATGACAGGATTTCATTATTTGTATGACTGACTACTATTTTACTGTGTATACAAGCCGTCTTTTCTTTACCCATTCATCAGTTGGCAGACATTTCCATTTTCTTGGCTATTGTAAATAGTACTGTGGTGAACATGTGAATGCAGATCACTCTAGACATGTTGACTTCATTTCTCTTGCATATATATCTAGGAGTGGGGTTGCTAGGTCATATGGTAGTTCTGTTCATTTTCTGAGGAATTTCTATATGGTTTCCCACAATGATTGTATTAATTCATGTTCCCACCAACAATATGAAATCATTCCTTGTTTTCTACATCTTTACCAGTACTTGTTATCTTTTAGTCTTTTTTGATAATAGACACTCTATCTTGAGACAAGTGATACCTCATTGTGATTTGGAGTTACTTGTATCTTCTTGATGATCAGTGATGTTTAGCATTTTGTCAGATAACCATTAGCCGTTTCTCTGTGTTTTGAAAAACATCTGTTTAGATCAGTTCCCCATTTTAATCAAGTTTTTGTTTGTTATGTATTCTGGATATCAATCCCTTGTCACATATACAGTTTGTAAATATTTTCTCCAGTTTTATATTTTTTCACTCTGTTGATTGTTTCCTTTGCTAGGTAAAAGATTTTTAGTTTAATATAATTTCATTTTTGTCTATTTTTGCTTTTTTCCTCCTGTATTTTGGAAGTCATTTTCAAAAATCCTTTGCCCATTCAGATATCCCTGAAGCATTTTCCTCTATATTTTCTTCTAGTAACTTCAAAGTTCCAAATCTTACGTTACATATTTAGTCCATTGAATTAATTTTTTGGAACTTATGAGAGAAAAGAATATGGTTTCGTTTTTTCTGCATGTTAATAACCAATTTTCCCATTTATTGAAAAGACTGTCCTTTCTCCAATATGTGTTCTTCGCATTTTATCAGAAATCAGGGTTAGGGATTTAGCTCAGCAGCATAAGCACCTCCCTGACAAGGACGAAGTCGTGAGTTCAATCTCTGCTACCAGGAAAAAAAAAAAGGAAATACAGAAATCAGTTGGTTCTCCACTTTTGGGCTATCTGACCTATTCTGTTGATCTGTGGTGTCTTTTTTTATGCCAACATCATGCTGTTTGATAACTGTGGCTTTGTAGTATGTCTTGAAATCAGGTAGTGTAATACTTTTATTTTCTCCATTTGCCTCAAGATGGCTTTGACTGGGTGTGTGTGTGTAACTGCATATGAACCTTAGAAATTGTTTTTCTAGCTCTATATTGAATCTGTGGATTAGTTAGATAGTATGGACATTTTAATAATGTTTCTTCCAATTTGTGAACACAGAATGTCTTCCTGCTTTTTTTGGGCATCTTCCATTTCTTTCATCAACATTTCCATAGTAGACATCTTTCACCTCTTTGGTTAAATTTATTTTCAGATGTTTTCTTATTTGTAACTGTTAATGGAGTTGCTGTCTTCATTGTATTTCAGATCATTTACTATTGATATACAATAATGCTGATGATTTTTGCATTTTGATTTGTGTCCTGCAACTTTGATGAATTCATTTATTCTAACAATATTTGGTGGATTTTGGTGAACTCCTATATATAATATCATGTTACAATTTGAGTTCTTCCTTTCCAGTTTGGATGCCCTTTATTTCCTTCTTATGTCTGATTGCTCTGGCTAAGATGTTAAGAACTATGTTGAATAAAAGTGATAAAATTGGGCATCTTTATCTTGTTCTTGATCTTACATAGAACACTTTTCAACTTTTCACCATTCAGTATGTTAGCTGTTGACTTATTATAAATGGCTTTTATTATGATGATGTACATTCTTTCCATTCCTAAATTCTGCATTTTTATCATAAAAGGATGTTGAATCTTACCAAATGCCTTTTCTTAATCTGTTGAGATCACCATGTGGTTTTTGTCATTCTGTTGATGTGATGTATCATGTTGATTTGTATGTACAGTACTGAACAATCCTTGTATCTTTGGGGTAAATCTCACTTGATCATGGTAAGTAATCTTTTAAATGAGCTGTTTGATTTAGTTTGCTAGTATATTGTTGAGGATCTTTGCATCTGTGTTCATCAAGAATATTGATGGATTTAGTTTGCTAGTATATTGTTGAGGATCTTTGCATTTGTGTTCATCAAGAATATTGGCCAGTGGTTGGTCTGTGTGTGTGTGTGTGTGTGTGTGTGTGTGTGTGTGTGTGTGTGTGCTCACATGTGTTCTTGTTTTAGTATTAGGGTAATGCTGGCCTAATGGAATGGGTTTGGAATAATTCTTTCCTCCTCTGTACTTTGGAATAACAAAGTTGATATTTTTCTTTGAACATATGATACAGTTTATCAGTGGGTCCCTCTGAAAAACTTTCCTTTGATGAGAGGTTTTTTATTTTTGAGTCAATCTTACTGTGTACTTGTTATTGGCTTTTATGGTTTTGCTAAAGTGTGTGTGTTTAGAAATGTGTCTATTCCTTCTAGATTCTGATTGGCTTATGGTTGTTCATAAGTTTCTGGTGACCTTTTGTATTTCAGTTATATCAGTTGTACTATCTCCTTTTTCACTTCTTATTTTATTTGTTAGTTTTTTCTCTTCTTAGCCTAAAAAAGGGTCTATTCTGTTTAGCTTTTCAAAGAGCCAACTTTTCATTTCATTGATCTTTGGGTGGTGGTGTTGCTTTCCATTCCATTTATTTCTACTTCAATTCTTTATTATTTCTTTCCTATTTATTTTTAGTTGCATTGTTGTTGTTTAAGACAGGTTCTCACTATACAGTTCAGGCTGGCAGTGAACTCACTTTGTAGCCCAGGCGAGCCTTGAACTTGCTATGATCCTTCTGCTTCAGCCTCTCAAGTGCTATGATTACAGGTGTGCAGCACCACACCCAGTTCAAGTTTAGATTTTGTTCGTTTATCTAGTTCCTTGAGATACACCAATAGGTTGTTTAGTTGAGATAATTCTATTTATTTGATGTAAATATTTATTGCTACAGCTTCCCTCAGCATTTCATGTATCTAATAAGCTTTACTATATGTCATGGTTTATGTCACTGGCCCCCAAGCCTCGTGAATTATGGACTTGACCAAATCTAGCATTTGTGATTGCTTCATTGTCTAATGCCTGGATTGGTGGTGTGAGTGCTACACCCGCCTAGGGGTGGAACCAGGATATGATGTAATGGCAGAAGAAGGTGTGTCACTCTCTTGCCAGTTCATGCCTTGCTGTTTGTAGCTGGCCATGAATGGTGACCCGCCATACCACCCTGCTGCTTGGAGCCAATTGAGTATGGACTGAAACCTCCAAGAACTGTAAGAAATAAACCTTTCTTTCCCTAACTTTGGGGTGTCAGGTATTTTGTCTCAGCAACAAGTAAAAGTAACTAAGACATTATATCTTCATTTTCCTTTGCTTAGACTTCACTGTTTCAAGGTAATAATAAAAAATATGATCCTTCTATCTTTTTCTTAGTTTCCTATATTCTACAGTTTTCATCATTTCAGAAATTAAAACCATTACAAAAATAACTCAGTAAAGTGGAATGATAATTTTTCAAATAACTGATTTTTAAGAACAAGGATTTTCTATATAAAACTCTCAGTTCAATAGCCAGTTTCTTAAAAGTCTGTAGCATTGTGTAGAAACTTTCAAAATAAGGCAGTTTTTAAATAGATAGTCTTTATTGTTTAACCTTGCACTAAATATTGCTGTAATAGTCTTAAAGTGCTCTTACCTATTCCATTTTGTTTTAGTTAGCCCATTGGGAATTGTGGGATTGAATTACCAAGAGATTTTATTCATCCTAAATCTCTTGGATTGCTATTACATGGTTAGTACATTTCTAGCCTTTTCAGTGACCTGTATTTATTATATGTGACTCCCATGCTATTATGCTTCAATCAGTAGCAATTATCTCAAATATAGCACAATAAAAGATGCTTCTAAGTCGCAAATATTAGATCTCACTTGTATTTTTTATATCCATTTAAATTGTTTAAAAAACATTGTCTACTACACTGAAGTTTGAAAGTATTACTTTTTTAAATAGACTTCAGATCTGTGAAGATACAGGTGAATAGAATCAAGGTAACAAGATACTACTCAAATGAGTTCTTTGCATTAGTACCCTTATAGGTGCAATAAAAGATTTTCCAGAAACTTTGGTTTTCTTGCTGAACTGAGGCCGTATCTTCCAAAATGAAAGCGTGTAAATCTAAGTAGCAAAACCTTTCTGTTCTTAAATCTGGTGAGACTGCCATTTCTTTCAATGTTTAAATTGCACAAGTAAATATATGTATCCTTGTTTTTTTGGGAGGTGGGATAGGAACTCAGAATACAGTCTCACATTTTGAGAATTGCGTCATAAGCATCACTGTGTATCGTTCTTAGACCTAAATGATGTGGCCTATTGCATGTCTAGATTGTGTGGTGTAACCTGCTGCTCCTAAACTACAAACCTCCCTCAACTGTATTTGTGTAAATGTATCTATGCATAGAAAGAGTACAGTGAAAATACAATATGAAGGATTTTTAAAATTAGATACTTACTAGGGAACATAGTGTGAATGGAGCTTGTAGGACTAAAAGTTGCTGAGTGAGTAGCAAGTGCATGTGAAAGCCTAGAACATTACCATATATTTCCATAGAATGTGTAGGCCATACTAAATCCATTAAAAGAAATTTTCTCCAATAATAAATTAATCTTAGTATCTTAGTTTACTTTATAAAATTCAAAATTGTTGGGCCAGGGATGCTCAGTAGCATAAGCACCTGCCTGCCGATCATGAGATTGTGAGTTCAAGCCCCAGTACCAAAAAAAAAAAAAAAAAAATTCAGAAATGTTTTAACTTTTTAACTCTTGTAGTAACACAGCCTAAAATACAAACACAGTATATAATTGTAAAGAAATATTTGTTATATCTTTATAAGTTTTTTTCAATTTTAGTGTTTTTTAACATGTTAAACTTTTTGTTAATAACAGAGACAAAAAAAAGAAAATGACAAACATATGTACATGATGGTTTCCTTGGCTTATTTTCATCATAATTCATTTGTGAGCAAATAATCAACCATCAACAGTCATCTCTATTACTAAAAACCTTTTAATGTTGGGCTCAGTATTTTCAGACTTTTTAAAGAGCTTGTCATTGACTCCAAAAGCTTATATCAAATCCTCCCCTGTGAATTTTCTTGGTTTCTTTGTTTTCCTGCAGTTTGCTTTTCTCTTGACTCTTGTTGAACTATGAGTTTACTAGGTATCAGGAATTTTTCAGCTCCATTGTAATGTTATGGAAGCACTTTCACAAATGTAACTGTCAGCAGACCATAAAAAGTTTTATCTCCCCACATAATTAACAGTTTGTGTATTTATAAATCTATTTAAAAATCTGTTTGCTAACGTACCCATTTTTATGTTGTGAGTGCCTTTATATAAATGAAATTATAGTATACATATTTTGTGACTTGCTTTTTGCTATATTGTGTACTCTGTTACTACATATATCTGTATTCTTAGTGTGCTACGATGTGTCCAACATAATATTGTTTACTGCTTTGTTGCCAGGGTGTGTGTACTATCAAATCATTCCTTTAAAAAGTTGTACTTATTTCCATTCCCATCACTAGATTAAATTACTTCTATCCTTCAAACTTGTTTCATTTCTTTAGTGTGATAATGAAGAATAAAAATAGCACTTATGTAGTGTTTGCTATGGGCCAGACACTATTTTAAGCACATTAACTCATTTAATTATCACAGTAACTTTATGAGGTACTGTTACTGGCCCCATTTTGAAGTTGAGAAAACTGAAACACAGAAAAATTCATAAATTGTCTGATGTTATTGCTAAGAACATGAACAAATTGAGGTCAAATCCCAGGATGGTTGGCACTGAAATCTGGTTGTTTGTTTGTTTTCTGTTTTGATCTTTGGTTTGTGGGAGCGGTCTTGCTATGTAATCCATGTTGACCTTAAACTATGTAGCCCAGGCTGGCCTCAAACTCGAAGCAATTCTTCTGCATTACCTTCACAAGTACTGGGATTAGTGACATGTGCCACCACACCCATTTTGGAATTTGTATTCCTAACCTTCACTGTATATTATTTCTCAAAGGAGAAGAACATTTCTTTGCTTTAGTTTGTGTTTCTCTGATGCTTAGTATATTGATCATCTTTACACATTTTCTTTTTCTGTGACTTGCCTTTTCATTTTCTTTGCACATTTTCCTTTTGAGTTGCTTATACTTTTTCTTATGATTTGGAATAATACTTTTTTATTATAGGGATAGTAATTCACTATTATGTATGTTGCTTAAATTTTCATCCAATCTGTTTCTTGTGCTTTAAAATCATGTCTTCAAATTGTATAGAGGTTTTAGGTCTTCCTTTGGTCTAATATATCAATCTTACTATATTACTCTTTTTGTTTTTTACTTACCTGATCAAATTGACAAAACAAACTGAATTTCATAGATCAAAGATGTTTCTTATTCAGTTTCTCTTTATGGTTTTTGGCAAATCACTTTGTCTCTCCCTTCACCAAAAGAAGAAAATAATCTGTCTGGAGATAAGAGTAAAGTATAATGAAGTAGTGATTATGATATTTTTAATTTTTCAAGGGTTTTGAGAACCACAAACCTTACCTGAACTTGTAACATTTTAAAAAGATAGAATTGTGTTCATGAGGTCTGAGTTACAACTTTGACATGGCAGAACATTTTTAAATGTGTTAATTTCATCTAAAAAAAGTTTATTGTATATGTTAAGCTGTGTAAAATACTGTAGAGCATTTTAGCATATGCCCTTGATTGATCAAAAAGACCTTAAAGGTTCCAGGTCTGTCTCTTCAATGATCCACAAGTTGTAAACTCTGAGACCCTAGTAAGACTTACAACCAATCCTTCTTTTTGGATCAATTTATAATGATCCTTAAAATTTACAGTTTCCTTTCATGAAATATAATACATGTAAATCTACATTTGTATTTTTAATAGCAGTCTTAGGAAGAAGGAAAGTTTTGCCACATAATGTTTTTAAAAACCAAAGTTATTTTATATATATCTAACATGTGACAGTTAAATATAATCTAGTTGTCATGTGCTACAATGGAATATAGACAAGCAAAGACCTATAGCCTGTATAATCTCTAGGAGTCCAAAAAGAAAGGCAAATGAGCAGAAGACATGATTGATGGTGAACCTACAACATGCGGCAGGGGGCTGTTTGTATCACTGAAAGCTCTAAAAGGTTCATCATCACTAGTATAGGTGAAAGACAATACTTGTTTGGTGGGTTAAGAAGAATCCTAGAGGGCAACAGGCTATGATTTGAAACTTAAGAGGTACATTTTGAACACAGAAATGAACACAAGGGGATATTTTCTTTGAAATGCAAATAGCAAAGGCAGACAGTAAGAAATTAAGGAGATTAAAGAGAAGTCCTAAATAGTTTGTAATATGATAAGGTGCAAGGAAGGAAAGATAAAAGTTTCAGTTTTTAAGTTGTTAGGTAAAGAAAGATCCATGTTCCATCCAGCCTCACGTGTACAATTTAGCAACCTAGTAAGACCATGTCTTAAAAGAAAGATAACAGATGTACTCGGTATAAAGGCCATGAGTTCAGTCTTCAGTACTACAAAGAAGTAAAGTAAGGGGGCATATGAACTGTAGTAAAACCAGAAGAAATCTGAATGATAAAACTTAGTTGGATAATCAGATAATATCCTACCGAAGGAAATGCTGATATCACTAAAGAATTAGATTGCCTTCTAATTAACTAATACCTTAAATAATAATGGCTAAAACAAATTAGAATTAATTTTTTCTTATGAAAAGGAAGCCTATCTGGGTGCAGTAGCACACACCTGTAAATCCCAACACTCAGAAAATTTGAAGCAAAAGGATTGCCACAAGTTGGAGGCCAGTCTGAAAAAACAAACTACAACCACAGGAAAAAATAAAAATAAATAAAGGAAGTTGAGGTCTAAAGTCCAATAGTCCAGTTGAGGTGTGCCATCCTTAGGATCTTCAGGAATCTGTTTACGGACACAGAATGATAGCTAGTAGAATTCTGGCTATGACATCATTTCTGAGACACCAGAAAAGAGGGGCCCATAAAAGAACACCTGCCTTCCATCTCAACTATCTTCCCTTAAAAAGATTTCCCTGAAACTATATATAGTGACTTGTACTTATGTCTCATTACTCTTGATGTAGAGGAAAGAAACTCTCAACCTGTATCGATGTCCTGTCCTGTATGAGTTCATGTTCTCAAAAATTGAAGAATGGAATTCAGGATCAACAGAGGTTAAGAGCAAAATGTATTTATTGAGAGAAAGAAAGCTTTAGTCTGAGAGAGAGAGAAGGGGTACCAAGTGGGTTGCCAAAGACCCTGCCTTCTCTAGGTTTTTTTTTTTTTGTCTGTTTTTTTTTTTATCGGTACCAGGGATTGAACTCACAACTGCCTGCTTGCAAGGCAGGCACCTATGCCACTGAGCTAAATCCCCAGCCCCTTCTCTAGGAATTTTTAATAGAGCAAAACCACAAGGTGAGTTGAGTCAAACATGGAAAAAAATGAATACTCCAAAGGCAGGCAGGCACAAGGTGGGACAGAACTGTGGTCAACCAATAAGATTACGAGTATAATTACCCAGGTAAAATTGATTAAATCAGAAGCAAGTGGGGAAGCAAGACACCTAGCAAACCAGCATGAATACAAAACAGGGCTTTTCCTGTAGTGGGTTGGATTAGTAGTATTTCCTTCTGGCTTCCTCAAGGTGATGGATACCTATTTAGAACAGCAATCCCTGATGTTTATCCTTAGGGTATGGCTGCATTTGTTTTGTCTTTGTCTTGAGATGTGGCTCACAGCGGGAGGCATTTGTCTTGCTCACTGTTTACCAGGTTCTGGTCTTTTGCACTGGCTTCTTAGGGCCTAACCCTGTCTCTCTGCCTGTATTAGGTCTATCCTGTCTGACTGCCTGTATTATTTCTGTGTAATTCACCTACCTGTAACACTACCTTTTGCTGCAAGTGAGACTGGGAAACTTTATAGTTGGGTACATTCTTACCCCCAGTAATACAGGAATCTGACATTTTTGGTCTCTTTTTCATGGTACTAGGGATTGAAGCCAAGGACTCATGCATCTGAGGCAATTCTACCACTGAGCTTCATCCTCAACTGTTTCTATTTTATATTGAAACACTCTTGCTAAATTTCTCAGGCTGATCTTGAATTTGGGATCCTACTACCTCAGCTTCCAAAGTAGCTAGGATTACAGGTATGCATCACCACACCTGGCTAAGAATCTGATTTTCATTAAGGAAGATGAGAGAGGTAGTTACTGGGAAGATAGTTATTAGTATCTACTAGAGAGGAAGGTTGATTTAACTGCCAACCCCTAGAATTCTGGGAAGGTTCAACCCATCCAACCATAGAAGGCTTACACTTTTCACATAGCATTTAAGGAAACTAAAATGCCCTGGATAAAAAAATCTGCAGATACTGGTATTTGAGTTCTCCTGGTAAAATCCTAGCTGGTAAGTCCAAAAGAAAGAAAATACATGTCCACACAAAAATTTGTACATTAATATTTATACCATTCATAATAGTCAAAGTGATAATGACTCAAAAGTCCACCAGCTGATATATATACAAAATATGGTATATGCAAACAAAAATATTAGCCTTTTCTAAAAAGGAGTAGAGGGGCTGGGGATTTAGCTCACTGGCATAAGCGCTTGCCTGGTAAGTATGAGGTCATGAGTTCGATCCCTGGTACCCCACCCCCCAAAATCACTAAAAAGGAGTGGAGTACTAATAAATGGTACCCCATGTATATCAGTGTTTTCAACCTTGAAAACATGTAAAGTAGTCATGGACTGAGGAATATAGCTTAGTGGTAGAGTAAATTGAATAGCATGCAAGAGTCCTTGGGCTTAGTTCCTATCACTAAAAGGAAAAGAAGCAATAGCAGCCAATCACAAAAGACCACATATTGTATGATTCCATTTGTACAACATAGAGACTTGCAGAATAGATGAATCTGTAGAGACAGATTAATGGCCTCTAGAAGCTGAGAATGTGGGCTGGAGAAAAGTAATGAATGAGGAATAACCTCTAATGGGTGTACAGCTCCCTTTCAGGTCAGTGAACATACTTGAAGTTCAGATTGAGGTAAAGACTGTACAACTTTGAATATACTGAAAACTGTATACTTTTTAAATGGGTAAATTTCATGATTTATATCTCAATAATAAAAACAAAATGGCTGGCTAAGAAGTATTCTGTAGTGCAGCTCATTAGTCTACAAGTACACAAAACTTTCATTGATACTTTTAGTGCTTTGTCTGTTTAAATAGAAACAGATAGCCAGGGTTCTTACAGATACTGGGAAAAGTCTCCAAAATGAAGGACAGAAACTAAAGTAAAAAGATAAAAAGGGGGCGGGGGCACTGAGAAGAAAATTTAAGTGAAATGAATATTCTCGAAAGATAAGTCTGTGAAACAATAAAATGATATAAATATAAGAAAATAAGTAAGGAGCTTATAAGTTAATATAAAAGCTAAAGTCAAGTCATTGTCCCAGAAAATGGAACAGCAAGTGAAAGAATCAGCTTAGAAGATTCTAGGAAAGGAAAACAAAGAGAAACTTTGAGGTGGAAATTATCAATTAAGTAACACAAGAAAGTGTTTACACACAAGCAAACATAAATGTCTAGATTGGAAAGGCCACCAAATCCCAAGATAGTGAATTTTTAAAAAATCCTTCTCATATATACAAATTTATGTCATCACAAAATAACAGATCACTAAGATTAAAAACTTTATAAAGTTTCTAAAAAGAAATAAGCAAGTTGCATACAAAGGAGAATGTGTGTTTGTATAGGAGGTAAGATAAGATAGACAGTGGTATTGGAATTCTTGGGGAAGAAATAAAAGCCAGAAGTCATTAAAAAACTTTAAATTTCTGAATGGAAATTACTTCCAACTTAATATTCCATACCCAATGCAGTTCTCGAATGTCAAACTAAGGAATTTGGATTTTAGCTTATAAACAGTAGGGTATCTTTAAACATGTATGAGCAAGAAAATGACATGATCAGAACTATAATGTGGGTGACATAATCCAGCAGCATGAACTATGAAATTTCAGATCACTTAGTTTGCAAAGGCTAAGTTTGGGAGACCAGTTGGCATAAAATTACTGTAAAACGTAATGAAGGCTCAAAGGAAATTAATGGCAATAGGGTTAAAGAGGTAAAGACAAGAGTTTAGAGAGAAAATCCGTGTTATGGTTTGTGTTCAGATGCCCCCCCCCACAAGCCTCATGCAATCATGGATGTGATCAAATCTAGCATTTGTGATTGGTTTGTTGTCTAGCACTTGGTTTGGTGGTATGAGTGCTACACCTACCTGCCCAGGCGTAGAGCCAGCGTACGGTGTAAAGGGTGGAAAAAGAAGGCATGTCTTCTCTCTCTTTTGCTCAGTAGGCACTTTGCTGCAGGGGCGGCCATGAACTGCTGCTCCTCAGCCATGTCGTTTTGCCTTGGAGCCAACTGCCTATGGACTGAAATTTCCAACCTGTAAGAAACAAACCTTTTCTTCCCTAACTTTGGGCATCTTGTCTCAACAATGAGAAAGAAAAGTAACTAAGACAAGTAGCATGCCACAAAATTATTATTGTTTGAAAGCCATCTAATCAGATAAATGCCAGAAAAATTGTTTTCTAGAATGGATATGGTGGTGGTTTTTACATTGAAACCATCAGTATGGAAGAGTTTGGGGACATAAGACTGTGTTAGTTTTGCCTTTTTTGTGCAGATGCACTTAAAACTAAGAAATGATGAAAAACAGTGATCCAACCATGTTGTCAGGCATTCTGAAATTCCAAATGTATATCAGGTTGCCAACCATATTTGGAAGCACTACTTAAATTTACCAAAGACCTGAGGTAAAGATAGGATATGGTATTTTCTTATCTCCAAACCTTTTTCTTAAATTCTTCACAGGTAAGAAAGTTCTAGTACTATCTTAACCTTTTATTATGCTCTCTAAGGCTGACAGGTATTTAAAGCTGCCTTTTCCCTTATGGAATGCTCTGTAAAGTCCTTTCAGAGAGTTTTTTTTCCCGTGGAGCCTCTCACTTAGGGCTTTATTGATTTTTGCAGATTCTCTTCTATTCAAGGTGCTAATTCTCAGCTTCTTTTTAGGAAGGAATTTTTGCTTCTCTGGTCTCTTTATCTGCCCTATCCTCTGGTCCACAAGAAATAGCTTTCATTCTTTTCCCTAACAACCTTTAGGAGTTAGGGAAAGCATCAGCATACTATATTACCAACACTTGTCATTTTTCATCACTGAATTTCCCAAATAGAATCAAACTTCATCCTCTGTGTATCTCCTGCCCCTATTTATCCATTGTAGGAAATGGGGGATTGAGCCTCACAGCTGTCTATAATATTATCACTCACAAAGTTATTTCAATACTACCTGTAGCCACTTTTACAGTCTTCTGGAAGCTTCAAGATACTGGAACTAGTTCCAAAACATTTCTTCTATAAATGCTGCTGTTTGCCTTATACTTCATTTTGGCATACATCATGTTTTATCTAGGTGTCTCAATTGTAATATTACATGTATATAACATATATAAATCTATTATAATTAACATACAAAATGCAACAATATGGCCTAGTCCTTTGCAACTTTCAATGTTATTTACTGCCAGTACTACCAAGCCTTTCATTAATAATGCTTTCATAGTTTCATCTTTCTTAGTTTTTGATCGTCTTTCTATCCCAAATACCATTCCCTATTCGTACATAGTATCCTATTCATGCTTGCTTCTAATTCATACCTATGTAACAATTAGGAGTCATATGGCCCCGGACTTTTGTGTGTTCTTCAAAACATTATCTTAAACTAAATTCCTACCCTACTGCCCACCCAGGCCAACTGTACATTCTTTATTATAGGAATAACTGCTTCCTGTTGAATTTTATCTTTTCATATTTCTGATTACTGCAACAAATTTGAAGCTCCTCAAGGGTATGATCTTTAAAGTGTTTGTTAGCTGAAACAGAAACAAGAATCAAAACTGATGTCTAGATAATAAAGAACAAGCAATATACTTGATTATAATGACAACTTCTCAGAAATTACTTGATTCCAGGCCATTAATTAATCAATATAGTCTAGCTATAGATTGTTGGATATTGCTTACCAGGTTTATTGCCATGGGCCAGCTAAGGATCCTGTAGTTTTATGATCTGAAGTTAATTGAATTTTCTAATTATATCATGATAGAGTTTTAAGTTCATAGAATATTTTAATAGAAAAGATGTTGTGATACATTTATTCCTTTATCTGCATGTTCTTTTTTTTTTTTTTTTTTTTTTTTTTTTTTTGGTACCGAGGATCGAACTCATGACCTCGTGCTTATCAAGCAGGTGATTACACCACTGAGCTAAATCCCTGGCCCTAGAATATGTTTTTTTAAATAGCTTTCTTGCTGAGGTGTAACTCAGTGGTACAATACATGCTGATTTATTCAATCTTCAGTAATTCCCCCAATTTTATTTTTGCTTTTCTGATATCAGTAAGTAATTTACGTAAAAGGAACCAGTGCATGTCATAACACTATGCTAAAGCTCTCTATGATCATAATCTCTCATATTTGAATGGTACTGCAGCTTATGAAATAGATGTGAAATCATAGATTATTACATTTGATTTTCACACTATGTGAGTTGTAGGAAATCACTGTTCACATTTTACAAATGAGATCACTAAGATTCATAACAACTAAATTATTGCCCCATGATACATGATAAGAGACTTACAAATATGTAGGACTTTTTTTAGTGCCTTTTCTATTGTATTCCTTTTTCCATATGTTGATAGGAATACTAACTTGGTGACAAAATGACTAAGGAAAAAAACAAAGACAAGCATCACACACCCACCACAGATAGATAATAAGAACAAAGTGCTGCACAGAAGTAGTAAGTCAATTTATGGTCATAATATTTCCACAATTTGTAAATATATAAAGATGAGTCCCTATCATATGCCTTTTATTTCTCCCTTTTCTCCAAAAACACCCAAATGGATTAGATTACAAATTAAAATAAGAGCAAGAGAAACCACCAATATGAGAGAAAATGTTTGCCAGCTGTACCTCAGACAAAGGATTACTATCAAGAATGTATAAAGAACTCAAAAAGATCAGCCCTCCCAGATGTATAGATCCAATCCAAAATCGGGCATCCAAAAAATGAATACATACTTCTCAGGTGAAGAAATACAAACAGAAGAAATACAAACAGCAAGTAAAGACGTGAAAAAATAGTCAACATCTCTGGTCATTCGACAGATGCAACTTAAAACAACACTGAGAGTCACCTCACCCTGGAAAGAATGGCTACTATCAAGAAATCAAGCAGTAACAAATGCTGGAGGGGCTCTGGGGAAAAAGGAACCCTTCTCCACTGTCGGCGTGAATGCAGCCTGGGAAATCAAGGTGGAGATTCCTCAAAAAATTAGGACTAGGGGTCCCATTCAACCCAGCTATTCCCCTTCTAGGTATCGTCCAAAGAGAATTAAAAACATCACACCACAGCGATATATGTGCATCATGTTTATAGCAGCACAGTTTGGAAACAACCTAAATGCCCATTCACTGAGGGATGGATAAAAAGGTGTGTTTTTATACAGTGGAGTACTTCTCAGCCATAAAGAAGAATAAACTGGAGGCTTTTATAGATAAATGGATGTAACTTGAGACCATACTCATAAGTAAAATAAGTCAGACTCATGTGTAAATGTGTTGTTTCACTAATGTGAGAAGCTGAAAGAAACAACATGTATATGTATATACTTATATATATAAATAAAAATCATTAAGATAGTTATACTACTGATTTCTTTGCTGTCACTGAAGACAAAGATTTGTTGTAGTACTGTTCGGACAATTGAATGCAGATGTCCTGTGCTCTGGGTGAATGGTTTAGGGATGACAATACAGTGTATGTACCATTGTTGCCCCCTGTTTTGAAATTTTGTTTTAGTCTTTTTTTTTCTTTTTTTCTCCATGAAATAAAATGGATTTGGAAAAAAAAATAAAATGAGAACCCTGAAAGAAAATATAGCTGAATTTCTTACAGTCTTGAAATGAAAAACTTGTAAGCATAAAGAAGGGGAAAATAATTAGAAATATGATAGAAAAGGGCTACTTTACTTAATATAGAAAAAGTGTTTACATACAAGTTAAGTTCAACATTTAGAAATACGGTTTAGGAACATAAAACAACAGTTCACAATTCTACGAAAAGGAATCAAGATTGCCAATAAATACATACAAAATACATTGACGTACCTAATAATACAAAAATGCAAACTAAAGCAGTAATAAAATTACAGTTTTTGCCAGTACAAACCAGCAGAGAATTTTAAAATTCAGGCACACTTCACTTTTATGATAATATGTAAAAAAACCCACTGTTGGTAGATACTTAACTTGATACTATATTTTATGGTTAGCAATTTAGAAAAATTAGTGTTTTTAATGTATATAGTCTTTGATCTAGCAATTTCACATCTAAAGTTTAAACTGAATACATGCGTGTGTGCATAAAGATGTAGGTACTAAGATAATCTTTATATCTTAGTAAAAGAAAAATGTAAATGGTTATCAGGGACTAAACTGCCATAGGTCTGTATAAATGAATACTGAATACTACATTGAAAATATGCTGTTTTTAATTGTAATAGAACCCAATTTGTGATAAATACAAGTTTATATAATTCATATGTGTATATTTGTACATATTATATATATATTTTAAATGTGTTAACATATTTCTGAAATTCACGTAATTACATATTTTTATATATCTGTAGCATCCTGTATAAAAATGTGTCTAGGAGACATCACAAAAATTGTTAATGGCATCTTTTTTTATAGGAGATTGGAGGTGGTATCCTTATATTTGTTCATCTTGTGTCTTTAGAAATTCTTGGCATTTTTCTTATCAAGAAAAATTACCACTTTATTGTTTACTCCTGTCTTTCTCCACTTCTCACACACATGCAAACACATATCCATGTACTCCATTCACGGTATTAAGAATTGAAGACAGGATCTTTGCACTGAACTATACATCACAACCCGTGCCCCCCACTGCCTTTTTAAATTTTTTGAGAGCAGATCTAGCTAAGTTGCCCAGGCTTGACCCAAACTTGTGATCCTCCTGCCTCAGCCTCCAAAAGTGTCTTTCTGGACTATTTAGCCCAAGTAGTCTTGCTAAGTAAGGCACATATCTGATCATGTCATTCCGCTCTACTGCTTACTACTAGAGCCTTCCTATGTCTACTCACTGGTCTTGTGATCAAACTGAAAACCCCACACATAAATACAAGTCCCATCATGTATTACTAATTCAAGATAATTATGTTTGTTTAATTTGTTAAATAGGTACTAATAGATTTTACTCCATTCATAACTTAAGGACTAAATAGTATACTGTAACATGGTACGTTTTTGGTTTTTTTGTTATGTTTTGTTTTGTTTTTGTTTTTGTTTTCTTTTTTTCCTTTTTTTTAAAATTTTATTTAAGGAGAAAAGAAAAAAAACAGTGAAAGGGTACAAGTTATACAGATTTACAGAAGAAAAAAATGAACAGTAGGAAATCACTAGTTAATGGATTACATATTGCCATCTTAGAAATAATTGTTCAAGTCACAAGATTAAAGCTTGTAGAGTGGACATTCCAACAATGATACTGCAAACAGTTCTGTTCAATGATCCAATAAATCTCTGTGATATCATTTTCTATCTTATACACTTAAATATACATGCAGTTATATAGTTTAGAGCACTTTCTTTTCCTCTCTTTTGTACAATGACTATTACACATTTTGGGTTTCATTGCTCCCACGGTTCTTATTGCTTTTTTGGAAGAGAGTAAAACCAAATGTGACAGAACAGAATCGGTCAAGTCAAAAGGGTGGACATAATAGATAATATAAAAACATAATACAAGGTGATCAACAATGGTTACCATAATGCCTCCCGCTATCTCTAATAGAATTGCCTATATCATTAGTTATAATACAATTGAACAAAACAGTATAGAACAAAACCAACAAAACCAAAACATTGGAGACATTGTAGGTCTTCAAAAGTAGATAAAAGTTAACGAGAATGGGCGTTATAATGAATCTCATTATCTTCACAGCTGATGCCTAAACTTTCGAACCTGATACTATCCAGCAAAACAGAATAGGGGAACATCAGTCAAAAACAAGATGGTGAGAGCAATACAGGGCTTCAAATCGAGATAATAGAAAGTCAAAGTGGGTTACTATAATATATCCTGCTATTTTTTCCCTTTAATTAAACGGATAAAAATAAAAAAAATAATGGAATGGAGATTGAGATAAAAGAGGGCATAACAGCGAAACAGCGCAGATCAAAACATAACCATTTAAGCAGAATAGTGTTTCACCACCAGATAATTCCGACCCAAAAGTAGTTACCATATTGACTCTTTCCTTGAAGTCCTTGAGTACAACTTCGTATACTGTAGCATTAAGTATATCAAAACAATGTAAAACCGTTTAAGAGAATGACAGCATTACAGAGTATTTAGAATCGACTAACAGAAAATGAACAACGGCCTCTGTATAATCTCCTTGTCTTTAAAAGGTTTTTGCTTATAATATCGTACATAATAAAATCCAATAAGATACAACCTGTTTAGACCATTGGAGACAGAAGAACAAAAGCTAGATGAGACTTCAAAACAAGATGATACTAAATCAGTATTACCTAGTAAGATGTCATTTTCTCCAAAATAGCTGTTCCTATCATCCAATCTTCTCTGTCTCATTTCTGTTGAGCTCTTTTTCTGTCAGTAGCTGTCAGTTTGTCTTCTTCATTTTGTTCTCTGCTCCATTCGTTGTGGCCTCCCCGCCACTATTTCTGGGTTCTTTGTATTTTTCTTTTTTTAGAATATCCTGCAATACTCTCTGTAGAGTTGAATTGGTGGTTGCAAATTCCCCCAGTTCCTCTTTATCCTGGAAGCACCTTGTTTTTCCGTCAATTTCCAGGGACAGTTGTGCAGGATATCTCAATCTTGGCTGGAGATTATTATCTTTCAAAGCTTAGAAATTATTTCCCCCCACGCTCTTCGTGATTTGATGGTTTGTGCAGAGAAATCTGCTGTAATTCTGATGGGTGTTCCCGTGTAAGTGGTCTGTTTCTTGTCTCTTACAGCTTTTAATGTTCTGTTCTTGTATTGAATTTCTGGAATTTTTATTATTATATGCCTGGGTGTTTCTCTGTTTGGGTTGTAGGTGGCTGGGGTCCTGTATGCCTCATACATCTGAGTATCTTTATCTTTTGCTAAATTAGGAAAATTCTCCTGGATTATTTCTGTGAGTAGCTTTTGTAGTTCACTTGTTTGTGTCCCTACTTCTTCTTTTATGTTCTTAATCCTTAAGTTATGGCTCCTCTTATCATCTTCTTGTCTTTGTATTATTGCTGTTTGTTTCTTTGTTATTTTTAAGAAGTTTTTCATTTCATTCTCCCATATTACAGGTCTGCCCTCCAGTTCAGATAGTCTGTCCTTAGTTTCTTTCAAGCTGTTATGCCAGTCTTGGATAGACTTCTTAATTTCTTGATAGTCCCTTTGAACCTGCTTCACGTACTCTATGCTTTCTCTGTTTTCTCCATCAAACAATTCTCCCCTCTTTTTCTGTTCTTCCATTCCACCATCTGTTTTTTCCTGGGTGGTGCTTAGCATTTCTCTAACTATTCTGCATACTTCTAGCTTCAGGTCGTTGATAACTTCATTCCTGAATTGGTCTATGAGGCTCTCTATATGGCGCTTAATGTCTATTGGTGCAGTGTCCGCTATTGCCTGTTTCTCAGAATTGGGGGCCGAGGAGCCTTTCTTGTTGCTGCCTTTTCCCATATTCTCTGTTCCTTATATATATGCAATTTTACATAGGAGGCCCAGCTTCCCTGCCTGTCAGCCACAGCCTGATCAAATTGCGCTGGTAGGTGTTCCCGCCCACCGCTGCGCACCAGGGGGTTACGGACAAGGCAGCCTACGCGGGAGTCAGTCGCCCCTCCGGGCCACTGTCAGGCTCTGGGATCTGGGTTGGGCTAGCCTAGGGAGTCCGCCAGCAGCGTCACGCAGGCCAGACACTTTTCACCAATCCCGTCCGAGAGGGGAATGTGTGGCTGGAGTCACCACCGCGCCCTGCTCCCGCAGGACTGCCCGAGCCCAGAAAGTCCTCCGCTGGAGTCAAACTGTGGTAGAGTGTCAGTTTCTCTCACTCACCTCACCACAAGTCAGTCTACGCCTCTCTGCCCGTCCTGTTTTCTACTCCGTTCGCAGACTCCCGTTCTCAGAGCTTCTGCGCGTCTCTCTCCTTGCCGAGCCGATGTAGAGGCAGCCAGCCGCGGTGCGGCGGGAAACCCAAATCGCGGCTTCCAATAGCGTGGGGTCCAGCCTCCACACCGAGTCTTTTCTGTTCCTATTTTAGCGCCAGGACTGCATTCCAAGTTGGGTTCTCTCAGCCCAGTTTGTTCCTGAGTCAGCAGAGCATATCTCTACCGGCTCATGTCTCCTTAGTCCGCACCATTCCTGACTTCTGAGCCGAGCCTTTCAGAGAGCCTCCGGTAGTTGCTGTTATCTGTCTGCCATGTTCTCCATGGTACGTTTTTGTTAAGAAGTTGTTCCATAGTGTCTTTTATATTGAGGCAAGTTGAATTTTCTATCCCCCAAAACATGTTTTAATATATATCCTTTTATGTTCTGTGTCCATCTTCATCACATGTCTACCTGAATATATACCAAAGTAGGTGAAAATACCATCTTTTTCTATGATTATAAATTTCCTTAGCAGAGTTTGTTTATTTTAAATGCCACCTCAGGCTGACAAAAGTCCTTATTTGTACTTAGCAGCTGGGCTGATAGCTGGGCTGTCTGGACACAGAGAGCAGGGAGAAGGAAGATCTGTAGTATATACTATGTGTTCATAAATAGCTTTATGAGTGGTATGTGCTTTTTAGCTAACATAAAAATCAACAAATAATACAGGTTTTAGGGACTGACTTTCTCTGTACCAAGTAAACTAGTATACCAAGAGCGGTTAGGATCCTTAGAGAAGACACTGGCTTTGTTTGTTTGATTGCAGGGTTTTTTAGCATACAAGTAGAACTCTGATGAAAATGCTCTAATTGAAGGAGGGAAACCTTTAAAATTGTTTTAAAATTTTGCACGTTTTCACAAAATACCTCATTGGGAACCAAATAAAAAAAATCAGGCAGAGGGAAAACTACATTTTCCCCAAAGTGATATACAATGTTTTAAAATTTTTAGACACTATATTTGTTGGTAGAATATTAGGATTCTAAATGTCTCTGTAATTACCATCTGGGAAACTTTCAAACACAGTGGGTGCCTTAGAAATGAATGCTGGTTAAAGCATAGGTGTATTGCTGCACCCAGCTTACTGGTTGAGCTGTCTCTTCAAGAATTTGATGAAGCTATCTGAAATCATAACTGCCAAGCCAAGCAGAAACTCACCTGCACTGAAGTCCAAGACTTTGTGTGCAATAGCATTTTAATTAAAAGTTTCCCAATTCCTGAATTTGGAACTCAATTTTTAAGCACGTGTTAGATTGAGCTAGCACATCCAAGCACTATTTTAGGGACCGTGGGGAAAATGTGGCTTTAAAAAAAAAAAAGGAAGGGTAAGCTGAAAAAATCCAGCTGTGTTTTACTTGAAATGGTGCTAATCAAAGTTCTTTTACTCCTGGTTTTGTTTTTGTTTTTTTCCTCTCCAGTATATCTGCTGTCATATGTAGTGGCTCCCCATCTCCCATCCTTTCACTTTTGTCTTTTAAGACTCATTTCCCATAATGATGAAGGGTAAAGCAATGGTAATACTCACTGGCTGTTGTGCATAACAGAGAGCCTCTCTTGCCTTGTAGTTTATCTCTTAAATAGCTCAGAAGCAGCAGGCTATCTTGATCAGAAAAGCAATTAGATTTTACATAGAAATCAAAATTGCTGACTTTAAAACAAATCAAAGTCAGGTTTACATAGAAGTCAAAATTGTCGTTTGACTTTAAAACAGAAATGTAAAGAATATAGAAAGAATATAGTGTTCCTTAAGTAGAAATAAAATTGCTCTCTGGGAAGCAGTTTCCCAATTAAATAAAAAAAAAATCATCACATTAGAACTCAGATTATTCTTGTTTGCGCGGAAGGGATGGGGAGGGGGCAGTTAGGGGAGCAGTCAGAAGAGCCTGGCCAGCAGTCAAGGGACTCACAGCATTCACTTTGAGGTAAAATTAAGTTTCTTGATGAAGACCATTGTCAGATTGGACTGGGAAAAGTTGTTTTAAGCTTATTATTTTCCCAGTAAATCCACATTTTACTTTCCATTAGAGGAGTAAACTGTGGTGCCACAGGGCTGCGAAAACTCTGCAGTTAGTAGATCTAAGAAAAATCAATTCATGTGAAAGTACAGAAGGAGGTAAACATGATTTAGAGGAGACTTGGGGTTACTAATGCTATTATATCAAAATACTTGTACAGATAATGCCTTCCTCCTCCCTGAGACATTCCCAGGCTATTTGATCTTCCTGTTTACTGTAATCTTGCCTCTCTGGGAATTAATTTTGTCTTTGCAGAGATAGTCTTCCAAATACAGGAAGGGCTTTTTTATTTAGTCAGTAGTAATGTTGAACATTAGTAACTTTGGCTTTCAATTCATGTATCTCTATATATACACATTGAACAATGGGAGATACTGAGCTAATTAAAATTTCAATAACTAGAAAGATATTTGAATTATAATTGTAGATGGCTTAGTTATAATATCTTTAATTGAAAAAAGAATTTTATAGACATTCACCAAAGGAAGAAAATACGTGAAGACCCAATACATTTGTGTAAAATGACACCTAGAAACATTAAATTGAGGGCAAGTACTGAAAAGGAAACAATGACTGCGAAAGAAAAATTGTGCTGGTAAGGTGCAGTGTAGGAAATATTTTTTAGTGAGTTGGTGGGAATCATACATTTGAAACAATTTAGCTTCTAAGAGTGGTCCCTAGTAAAGTTTTTAATGAGATTTTCCTCCAACATCAGAGTTTCCTCAATTTCTTTTCTGCAGCCTCTAACTGAGAACTTCTAATGAAAGTAAATAGGAGCCTCACTGGTCCTTCCTTTCTGTTTTGAAGGGTCAGCTGTGCCATGATTTCTGTGTCTGTGAAGCATCTCCGGCAGCCGCAGCTTTTCCCTGCTGTCTTCCAGCTCTA
The DNA here is from genome assembly GCF_034190915.1 of Cavia porcellus. Lineage (NCBI taxonomy): Eukaryota > Metazoa > Chordata > Mammalia > Rodentia > Caviidae > Cavia > Cavia porcellus. The sequence continues at coordinate 7,893,835 of NW_026947512.1, read as the reverse complement.
ATCTCCTTATAGGTGTAGCTCCATGGCAACAGGCCCAGCCTAGAGCCCAGGAACCTTGTTTGTGTTTCCTGAGGGGCTGGATGCAGCTTGAAGACAGAGAAGAAGAACTAGCTATCTTGCAGGGTTTAAGTGAAGATGATTTCTTATTCTGTTATGTTTCTATTGAAGACTTGAATGACACCTGGAAAGCATTTACCCAAAGATGGTATCAGTAATCAAAGACAGCAAGGAAACTATTTTCCTATTGGTTCCTATCTTCTAAGAGTTGCTTTCTGAGATGTAGTTCAGAAACTGACTTGCTATACCGGAATATGTGGCACCGCTATGATTTGGGGTTGCTCTGCCAGCTGGCTGTACAGTTGCTTCATGTAGGTAGATATTTATTTTGTTTGAAATAAAATTAATTTATACTTTAGAAGTTTTTCCTAGAGAATTTAAGAAGTGAAAGTAGCCTTTTGTCTACCTCCTTCCATTTTTAATATGCCTTAATCTTTGGGTGGCTTTTCTTTCCTTGTTTTATATTTGTTTAAGAAAAATTACAGTGTGTCTTCCCTCAACAGGGCTTCCTATGCAGCATATTGGGAAAGACTGTATAATTTAAAGTCAAAAATCTAGCGTTTTGTTATTTATATTTGATATGCTATAGATGCTGCATGTGACTGCCAAATATCATTGTCTTACCTAGAATTCCATAAGAAAGTAAATGTGGAGCTGATACATTGACATTTTTGTGTACAAAACATTATGTGACATTTAGCCTTTCTGTGCATAGTTTGCATTAGCAATGGAAAATGTTGACTTTTTTACTTTAATAATTGCTAAATATCAGAATACACATTTTAAAAAACTTTGCATGAGGCTGATTATGTGTGTGTAAAGAGGAACAGATTAAAAATCTTACTGCTTAAAATGTTTATTTTATGGAGTTTAATTAAACAACATTAGAATGAAAACCAAAGACAGAGCAGTCTTTAGTGTTAGTTTTCTGTATCTTACTAATTTGTAACTTAATTGAGTATTACTCTGGCATTAAATATTTCAGTTCCTTTTAATGTTATCTTAATTACTTCAGGGAAATGATTGATGCTGCTGATTTAATGTATTTTATAATAACAAATGTCTTCACACAAACATATATTTTCATCCTTTATAAATACTTCTTGAAATACATGTATTTAACCATGAGTGTTTCAGTCAGTGAATATCATCATTACTGAGTAAAAATACGTAGCTATCCAGTTGTGGATTCAGGAACATTATGTTAATGCTTTCAAGAGGAAGGCAGTGAAGCATTAACTTCTGAAGTCATAAGAGTCATGATTCCCAGCATTATTTTTTGAACAATTAAGAAATAAAATCAAGCAGACGCTGATTTGAACAGTGTTGACAATGATCTGTTCTTTATGAGAATTTGGCTTTTTTTTTTCTTAGTGAGTTTCTTGAAGGCATTTTATTCTTTATTCATATTTACATTGAATTCCGTGGTAAGACAGTCTTCTGATAAGTTTTAAATTCAACTGTGTATGTGTTTTCTGTCAGAGCAGAAAGAAATAAAATGAGGATTTAACCACTATTATTTTGTCAGAGATCTGAGGGTAAGGCTCATAAATGACAAAAGAAATAACATGTTTTTGATGATATATTTACATAAAAAGGAATATGTAAGATAAGCCTGAATACTACCGTGTATATATTTTTCCATCTTCCAGTATAGTAATGAGGCTAAAATAATGCTGATAGAGGAGTTTTGGACTCCCTTGAGATGAGTAAAAATTACTGTTTCTACTCTGTGTTCAAAAAATTTGTGTTCACATGTATGTATGTGTATAGTTGATATATGTCATGTGGCTATAATTACTACTATTATAGATTATTGATTAGTTCATCGTTTATTTTTTACATTAGGCGTTTGTATATTTATTGTTATCCTCCACTACATTAGCCCTTCATTTCCTTGTTGGCCAAGGTAACACTACCTCAAGTTTCTTCAATTTGAGCTGGGCGTGGTGGCACATGCCTGTAATCCCAGCACTTGGGAGGCTGAGGCAGGAGGATCGTGGCAAGTTCGAGACCAGCCTGAGCTACAAAATGAGTTTGAGGCCAGCCCGAACTGCATAGTAAGACCCTGTCTCAAAAAGACTAAATAAGTAAATAAAATAAAGTATCTTCAATTTGTAGGTCTCGTGGGCTGCCTAAGTTAAAAGAATCACGTTCCCATGAATCCTTGCTCAGCCCATGCAGTGCAGTCGAATGTCTGGATCTGGGTAGAGGGGAGCCTGTGTCAGTGAAACCACTCCATAGTAGCATCCTTGGACAAGACTTCTGCTTTGAGGTAAAAAATGTAGAAAGAAGAGAGTAGTTAACAACATTTTCTGTTTCAAGTGATTTCATACTGTTGCATTGCCAATTTTATTAAACTGGTTTTCACTTGCTGAAAATTATAGGGGAAACATTGAAAATCTAATTATATTTAAAATAGTTATAATACTTAATTTAAATGTAAATAGTTTGACTATCTTTGTAATCAAAGTTGTTAATATTAGCATCTGATTTACTTGACTTTGTCTGCTTTCTCCCCAAAACACTATGTTGTCAGCAAACTAGTCAGCTAGCAATGGCTTATTAATATATTAATTTTTCGGTATTGATAAATGATGTCTCCCACTTGGTAATGTGTTATTTTTCTACTGAATCTCTAAGTCTCCAATTTTAACATTATTTTGAGAAATAAACCCAAAAGATAACTTTCCTGACTACAGCAAGAGCAAAACATGTCTTCTTTATTTCTATAATGCCTGCACCTGTGCTGGCCCATAGTGCATTACAGGTGTCTAATTTCTTGAATGAACAAATTGTCCTTTACTATAAAATTATGGGTATCACTTTTTGTAAGGTCATTTCTCTCTCCCTAATTAAATGTACACATTAGGCTATTTAAAAATTACATTTGAAAGCCACTCCTGTGAGCAAATAGTGACTAGAAAAGAGTCCTGTGTTAGATGTTATAATCTGGTTCCAGAAATATGCAGTCCATACATGAAATTTTTAACCCAAATGTTTCAACATGTAATATAAAAATTATCAATGAGATATTTTACATTTTTAATAGTAGATATTCAAAGTAGCATTACAGCATATCTCATTTGGAGCTAGCCACATTTCAAGTACTCACTAGCCATGTGAGATTGGTAGCTTCCATTGGAAGACAAAGTATACAATCGGCTCTGGGTTATTGGATTTTTTTTTTTTTTTTTTTTTTTTTTTTTTGGTGAGACAGGGTTGCACTATGTCACACAGACTGGCCTTGAACTCACTTATGTAACCTAAACTGGCCTCGAACTCATAGTGATCTTTCTGCCTCAGCCTCCAAGTGTTAGGATTGCAGGCGTGCACCATCACACCCGGCAGGTTTATTGGATTATGACTGGAGCTGGATTTAATTCAGAGTAGACTTTGGCAATTTGGGAACATCATTCACTTATTGGTATTCTTTTTTAATAAAAATTACTTGAACTTTTACTTAGTCGTGGTATGCAATTCAGTAGACTACTAAGCCCAGGGTTAGGCAGTAGGCATCATGTTTCATTTTTAAAGGATAGTAATAATAGTGGTCAGGCTAACCTAGTAAATGATTGGTAATCAGCAGGGTAGTAGCCTAGTGGAGAGATAAATTCCAAAGACAGTAATTCAGTACTATTAATTCTTTTCAATTTCTTTTAGCAGCCTCTTATACTTACAGTATTAGAATGAAGACAGTTTTGAGCAATCTTTTAGGAACTCTGTTCTATTTTTGGTCATTTTTTATTAATGCAGAATTAAGTTTGCAGTTAATTTGAGATGTGGCCTGAAAGGTTTTTAATTTTTTCTGAGTCATAAACCAGCTGAATTCTGAATGGCCTTTATTCTCATACCTGGAAATGAAAATGAATGCTATATGGAGAAAAATATTAAAAAGCAGAGATAGATTTAGATATAGATACCACAAAACTCATTTTAGGTTCATTTAGTATGGCTTGGATTGATAACATATCCCTAATTCTTAAATGAAAGGATTAAGAAGATAAAGCCCCAAATCTTATATTTCCTTTCTTTATCTCTAATCTTTATGTTGAAGGTCACTTATTTAAGCGGAAGTAAGTGCTTCAGCTGTAACTCAGCTTCAGAGAGAGATAAGTGGATGGAAAACCTTCGAAGGACAGTTCAACCAAATAAGGTAATAGTAGCTTTGAATGTCTAAAAATGTATCATGTTACAAAAGGTAAGGTAATAGAAGGTAAATGTAATGATAATATCTTAATTTTTAAAGAACTTAAAAATTTCAAAATACATACATATCTTAGGATATTTTATACTAAAAATCTATGGATATTACTATGAATTTACCAGTGTGTATAAGAAGACTCAGAAAATTCACATGGCTTATATATATCAGAAGCTAGTACATGATAGAAAGGAACTAGAATACCAGTTTGTTACCTACCTGTCTCTTAAATTTGTAGAAAACTATTCCAGTTGCCCTTAAGCTGGCTGTAGAAAATTTACCCCAACTATTACAAGATGGTATTTCAACCCAAGTAAAATAGAATTTATATGGTTCTCTTAAGATTCTGATACATTCTTGTTTAGACCTGATATTATTCTAACCAACAAAATATCCAACCCTTTTCATTATGTGTTGACTTCCTTTAATATAGTACATAATCAGTGTCACTTTAAGTGGAAATGTTCTCTTTCTGGGATATTGGCTCTCAAGTTCAACTGTGTTGCTTATTTATAGGACAATTGCAGAAGAGCTGAAAATGTTCTCCGTTTATGGATCATTGAAGCCAAGGACCTTGCCCCTAAGAAGAAATATTTCTGTGAACTGTGCCTTGATGATACCCTCTTTGCTCGTACAACCAGCAAGACCAAAGCAGACAATATTTTCTGGGGGGAACATTTTGAATTCTATAGCCTCCCACCACTTCATAGCATTACAGTTCACATTTATAAGGATGTGGAAAAAAAGAAGAAAAAGGACAAAAATAATTATGTAGGGCTAGTCAACATCCCCACTGCCAGTGTCACTGGTCGCCAATTTGTGGAAAAGTGGTATCCAGTGAGTACACCTACACCCAACAAAGGGAAGACAGGAGGGCCTTCTATTAGGATTAAGTCACGTTTCCAAACTATCACCATTCTGCCTATGGAGCAATACAAAGAATTTGCAGAATTTGTCACCAGCAACTATACCATGTTATGTTCTGTCCTTGAGCCAGTAATTAGTGTGAGAAATAAAGAGGAGTTGGCTTGTGCCTTAGTGCACATTCTTCAAAGTACTGGCAGAGCCAAGGTAAGTAGAAGAAGAGGATTGTGTTACCTGAAAACTCTTCCTGTCTTTTATTTAAAAAAAAATAAGATATTGAATACTGTAGAGATCCATATTATAGAAATGTGTTTTACTTTTGGTCACAAAAAGAAGAAAGAGTTAAGAGGTAAGCCTATTAGCAGACCCAGAAGAGACAAGGATTATAAAACCAAGAAAGTAGCTGGGTGTAGTGGTGCACACTGGTAATCGCAGGCATTTGGAAGCTGAAGCAAGAGGATCCCTGAGAGTTCCAGACCAGCCTGTATTACATTGTGAGTTCAAGGCTGGCCTGAACTTGATGGTGAGACCTTGTCTTCAAAAAAAAAATCTGAAGTAAAATGGAGAAACCAATATTCATTGAAAGTCTACTTTCATAAAAGATGGATATCAAAACCATCTCCTTATTAGTGATAGCATACCTTTCAGACTTTTATTGATACAAACAGCCCACTGTTGCATGCGTGCTCTAGGTTCATTACCATTATTGTATGATCTTCCTTACTATATTTTAAGATTCACTGATGGCAAAGAAGGAGGTATTCAAGAAATATGGTGAGTATTAGCAAGATTCCTCATAGGGTTAAAATCTATATTTGGTTAAAAATATCAAAGGATGTTATACAGTTTGTAGCTTTTTCATGATAGTCTTATTTCATCCTGACTGAAATAAGAAACTCAGGGAGACAAGAAGAGAAATATGCTGATTGTAGAAAGAACAATCACTAGTTGATGGAATCCTTGACCTATGAGACATGTTCACTTAGATGAGTCTCCAGTATATTACAAGTCAACTGGTCATAGTAAAATTGAACTTCAGAGTTTTCATAGCTAGAATAATTTATTTAGAACCAAAAATATAAAGTGCTAATAAATTTATTGATATGAATCATAGTATATTACTGTATTAGCTATAAATTCTCTTATCCAACTGCCTTCCTATTGATTATAATTTGTGTGCTTGAATTTACTGAAAATAATCTTGAACTTTCTGTCATTAAAAAGCTTAAAAATTGGGGTAAGATATGATTGAAATTTTGAGTTTCATCTTTGAAATTTTGGAAGTGTATTCTTTCTGCTTTCAGTTTCTGCAGGTTCAGGATTCTGCAGGTCCATAAGATTTTATTGAAAGAATTTAATTAATTAACATACAATTTGCCTACAGTATACTATAGCCATTAAAAGTGAAGTTCTGAAAAAAAATTAAATAAATAAGTGAAGTTCTATGAGATTTGGCAGATTATACACCCATTGAAACCACCATCTAACTCAAGACACAAAATGTTGCTGTAACCCCCAAAAACTTCCTCTTGTCCATTATCCTAAGCTTTAATAATGATTCCTTGGCCCACAACTCTATTACACTATTGAACTTACAATGTAAGTCTTATTAGTGTATTAAATGCTTACGTGTAAAGTATGTAAAAGTAAATTCGCATATTACCTCTATTTTGGTTTTTGGAGTGCTTAAAATATCCAGTAAATATATAATATTCAAAATACATAATGCTATCATATTTCAAACCAAATGAAAATAAACATTGAATTTCTACAGCAAATTCTTTTTGTGACTGTTGAAGAATGAAGAGACTTTGTTCAGTGTTTAATTTTTCCTTATATGCCTTTATTCTCCGTGGATGGATGAGTAGGTGGATGTGTGGATAAATGAATGGACAGACAGACAGATGGTAGTCAGCCTTGAAAATGACTTCAACTGATAAGTTCAAGAAATTCAATTTTGATTCTGTAAGCCAATTTATAACTTATGTATTGAGTATTAAAATATGCCAGAAATTTTTGGATGACAGAGATATGTTGATAATCAAAAATTGATATTCCTTAGCCTCATGGGATTTGGGATTTTCTGAGGAAAACATGTGAATCAAAAGATTAGAGGAATAATTGTGTGATTGCAGTGAAGCATGTAAAGATAAAAAGATACTTGGTATTATGGGAGTATGGAGCAAGCAGACCTGACTTGTGTAGTTTATGAGCAGTGTTGGTCAGAAAAGACTTTGCTGAGGAAATGATGTGTGAGCTAAGAGCCAAATGATCTTAGGAATTCGTTCCCTGATGCTGCGAGTAGGAGTGAGGGTGGGAGTGGAGCAGAACTGAAAGCAGCATTTGCAAAGGGATCTGTGCTGGGGAGAGAACATCATATTTAGAAAGTGGTTGATGTGGGGAGGAAAAAGAAGGCTCCAAAGGCCGAAGCAGAATTCAGAAAGAATGGTATTAGATGAGGCTGATGAGCTAAACAGAAACCAGGAAATCTAGAGATTGGAGGCTACAATCGGAATTATGCCCTTTTTCAAAAGTGCAATGAGAAATCTTTGAAGAAATGTTAAACTTTGGAGTAGGGATGCATAGGATTTTTATCTTGACTTTTTTTCTTTCTTTCCAATTGAATCTGGTAGCTTAACTTCTAAAGCAGCAGATTTGATATTTCAGTACTTTTAATGTATATTATTTATTCAGCTGCTTTCTGCTTGACTGAACATTATTCTACCAGGATTTTCTGACCGACTTGGTGATGTCTGAAGTGGATCGATGTGGAGAGCATGATGTCTTGATCTTCAGAGAAAACACCATTGCCACAAAATCCATTGAGGAATACCTTAAGTTGGTGGGACAACAATATCTTCATGATGCACTAGGTATGAAAAAGGAAAATACCTGTTTTTTTTCCCCTTTCAGTTTTAACATTACTTCGTGCTCATGTGACAAACAAACTGAGCTCAAATTCTCCATGTTATTTAGTTCAGTTTACTAGTCTTTGGGTTAAAGTTTCAATTATAATAGCCTCTGTACTACTCATCAGTAGAGAAACAATAGTTTATTACAGTACGTATAGAAATAGAAAAGCCATCAGCATATACAGCTTCCCTAAGGGGAATATATAATAATAGCAACTACTAGATAAAACGTGACATGTTTCCCCCTAAACTGTTGAGTATTTTATCATAGTATATTTGCTGCAGTCTTAAACAGCTTAACCTAGCATTTGCTAACATGCATACACAACTAATCAAAAATAAACTCTTGCCATTTCCTACAACTCCTAATTTCTCCTTTCCAAGGTCACTGGAGCTTTTTTAACATAACTAATTTTAGTCGTATTATTAGTTCTTGGAGACTAGGCCCCTCATAGTTCCAGATTTGGTCTTTAATTCAGTCTTTAATAGAGAAGGCACTATAATGACCATTTTCATGGTAGAGCAATTTTGAGTTTCTTGAAGAAAATAACAATTTTTTTATCTCCTTTATCTGTATTTCACACAGAATATCATGTAGCACTATCCTATGTAAACATAATATGAGCCACATGTGAGTAATTTTCTGTTTATTTACTGTGTAATTTTAAATTTTCTTATAGTCATAATATAAAAAGGATAAGGAGAAACGAGGTGAAATCAATAGTGTAATGTTTTATTTTACCTATTAATATCCAAATATTAATTTACAGCTAGTCAATATAAGAATTGTTTAATATTTTACTTTTTTCATAGTCTGAAATGGAGTGTATATTTTGCATTTATCATACATTTTATTTTATCTTATGAGCAGAAATATTTATTGAGAGAAAGAAAGCTTCTGTCTGGGAGAGAGAGACAGAAGGGGTCCTGAGTGGGTTGCCCCACACATTTTATTTTGAGCTAACTGAATTTCTAGTGCTTATCAATCATATGTGATTAGCAAGTAGATCATAAAGGTATGTTGAATGACTGCAGAGGTCTTTTTGTTCACAAGGAGTTTACAGTGTAAGGAAGTAGGAGAGGATTATCACTCTAACCAAAAAAGAGATAAAGCCTGTGTTTTCTCAGAGAATCTTTAAAAATTAATTTCAGCTTGATAGACTTACATAATTTCCTGTCAAAGTAGGCCTGTGTTGTATGTATAGCTTGAAGGGTAAAAAAGTGATAATAAAACAGACACTGAGTAGGGGCAATGCTAGGGACTAGGGCGTAACACTTAAACAAAAAGCATAAACACCAGGCATATATGGAACAAAACCTTTTAGTAAAAAAAAGCTACAAAAGTAATAAATAAACAATAAAGTTGAGGAAACAATTGGAACTTTTTTTTTGGGGGGGGGGGTATGGGGATCAAACTCATGACCCTGCACTTGCCAGGCAGGCTCTTACTCCACTGAGCTAAATCCCTGGCCCTCGAAACAGTTTTTTAAGAGCCTGTCTAGGGATTAGATTTTGCAATAATCATTGAAAAACCACTGAAGTTTTGAGTAGAGTGTGTTAAATGAAATTAATGTAAAAACCATTGTAATAAAGAGGGCAAGAAATAATGAGACTCTGAATGAGGCAAACCCTGCAAATAAAAATAAAGAAAAAGATGAACATAAGAAATATTCCAGATGAACAGATATGACTTGGCAGCTTTTTCAGTTAATGGCAAAGTAGGAGGGACCAAAAACTACAGAGAATTTTGAGTCTTTGTGAGTAACTAGGAGGAGAATGAGATTGTTTTTTTGTTTGTTTGTTTTGTCTTTTTCCTTTTTATCGGTATCAGGAATCGGACCCACGACTGCCTGCTTGCAAGGCAGGCGCTTATGCCACTGAGCTAAATTCCCAGCCCCGAGAATGAGATTCTCAAACAGAAACAGAACCATAGAAATAGTAGGTTTTTTAAAAAGGAAATGACACTTCTACCTCACATATATTCAATTTGAAATTCTGGTAGGAAATTTCAGGGGCTAGGGGTAGAAAGCTAACCAAGACATTTGTCTAGTTGGCTTTTAGATAATTGTGACTAACATAACCCAAGTGAGGGTGTTATGAACTATGGGATTACCAAAGCAAGAAAAGAATAGAGCCAAAGACATCTTAAAGTGTCCCTGGGTTTATGGTGGAGAAGAAAACAAAGAAATCATAAAGAATGCAAAAATGAAAGAAAACCAGGAATTCTAGTTATCTGAATCCTAGACATCAATAGAAAAGAGAATAACAAAAGGCAGAGGGATTGAAGGTATAGTTCAGTGGTAGAACATATGTTTAGCATGTATGAGGCCCTGGATTTGATCCCTAAAACCAAGAGAGAAGAAAGTGGAAATGGGTGACAGGAGGTCAAGAAAAAGTAACTATCACATCTAACAATTTGAAGATCATTTGCAGTGCTTTAGAGTAGCATCAGGAGGAACAGAATCATGATGTAAGGGAGTACAAAGTAAATGACTGGCCAGTAGGACTACTATGTTCACATAAAGTAGTCTCATTATAGTGAGCTTATTAGTCTCATTTCCATAAAGAGCCTATTACAGTCATAAGTTGTATGTCATGGTTTGCATTAATATGATTTATATTATAAAAGGCAACAAAGAAGCATCTCGGGTTCTTCATTGTGTGGATACAGAGGTGAATATCTGTTGGCTGCCTACATCTTTAAAATCAAATACATTCTAAAAATAAGTGCTAAACAGGATTTCTGAATGAGATTTTCAAAATGAAAGTAGATACAAGTCCTTCGATATGACAGTGAATTAAATAACCAATAGGCCCAATGAGGTATGAAAACTAATTGAGTGAACATTGGAAGAAATTAAAGTAACCCCTCAGAGAACTCTGTTAACGTATCTGTAATGTAAGAATAGGGCCAGAGTAGTGTGTCTTTTTCCTGTTAAAGTTTTACCACACTTCCTGGGCCTTGGGCAGAAAATAGATGCTGTTTCTAGACTGCTCCAAAAGATTGATTTTAAAAGTTAGTAGTCATATTGTGTGTGATATCATCCCACTTCTTAGCCTATCTTCATTTATCTTGAAAAAAAATTATTTTTTACTACCTAGAGTCTGTTTATTTAGACTTAGATCTTCCATCTTTTAGCTTCTTTACCTATCTAATTGAAGTCAGATTTCATGTTGATGTCTATGACACACAAGGAAATACCATCTGTGAGATACAGGAAAGAAGTTTCCACAGGCCTGATTTCCATTCTTAGTGATGGGGTAAATTTCTTCAGTGATGCTATGTCCACTGACTTATTCCTACACATGAAATTTTGATGCTAGAGAATAATGTATTAATGACATACATGAAACATCATAAAAGATTCTGGGCTTAATCTTGTATTTAAACAACATAATAAGGACCCTCTTGGTGCTGCTTATTTTCAGAGGCAGAGAAGCAAACTCAAATGGGTTTTAATATGTCTCAATAATGTGAATCGAGTACATACCTTTCAGGTCCAAATCTATGCAAGCTTTACCTTGCAATGCGATGCATTCCACATTACCAGACGTAGATTATAACTTCAAAAGTGAAAATAATTTTCTGAGTTGTAGAGGGTTTTAGTTGTCTTATAAACAGAAAAAGCTTTACACAGTATGGTGTTGGTACTATAGAAAATTTATTTCTAAGCCTAGGAGTTAATTATTTTACTAAACTCTGGAGGTATTTATTATTAATAGTGCCCCTTAATGTTAGTATTATTTCCCTAGAATAGACATTACTTTAAGGAACTCACAAAGCAGAACATTTATGAAACAAATTTAGACTTTGGTCAATTATAACATGGGATATTTGGCAGTGATTGCTCAGTTTCAGTTGAGATAGAATATATAGATTGTGCATATAGCATGAGACATAGAGAGTATATTGAATATTTACATTTTGAAAATTGTTGGGCTGGGGATTTAGCTCAGTGGCATAAGCTCCTGCTTTGCAACTGTGTGGTCGTGAGTTCGATCCCCGGTACTGATAAAAAAGAAAAAGACAAAAAAAAAAAAAAAGAAAATTGTTAACATTTTGTTATGGTTGATATATTGAGTCAACTTGAGAAGTTTAGAAGTTTAACTGAGAGAGACAGCAGGGCACCAGGATCCTTACTTTCTAAATATCCCCTGTACAAGAGGAAAGCACAGGGATTTTGTGATTGCTGCGCTTACCTTGAGTGGGGGTAGCCTGTATGCAGTAAAAGGGAGGAAAACAGGATTGCTCTTCCTCCCTTTTGCTCTGCCTGCTGCCCTGAAATGTTACTCCAGTGCCATGTCACCCCGCCTTAGAGCCAGCTGATTATGAACTGAAACCACCAAAAACTAAAGCTAAATAAACCTTCTCTAAATAAACCTTTTCTTTTCTAATTTTGAATGTAAGGTATTTTGTCCCAGCAGTGAGAGAAAAGTAACAAGACACATTTGTAAGCTTTTTCTAGTTTTGGCTATTTCATGTTTTGAAAAATTTTTGAAAAATGTTTGAAAAAATTTTTGAAAAAGTTTGAAAAAATTGTTGAAAAAGTTTTGAGAAATGCTATTTTAAAATAGCATAATTTTATTCTTAATATTTTCTTATGGAGCTCTTACTAAGTGCAAAGAACCATATGAAAAGCTTTTTGTGCACAATTCTACAAGATAAGCTATAGTAACACTTTTACAAATAAGGCAAATGAAGCTTAAACTAGTTAAGTGTCTTTTCAAGGCCCCCAAATCAGTTAAGTGATTGGATCTAGGATTTCATCGCTCCCTGGCTCCAAAGCCTTTACTTTTTCTGTCCTCCACCTTCTTTTCTGTGTATGTCATTACTTTTTGTTCTCCACGTATTTTTCTTCCAAGTTATCACTTGTCATCTTCTGTCATGACTACTTTTAAAAACTTTCATTTGCCTCAATACTATTTTGATAGAAAATGTTTCATATTTCTACTGCCACTTAATTTTGTAAAAAGGATTTCTCACATTCATAACTCGTTATAACTATCCTGGACCTTTAGTAACATCAGTAGATTTAGAAGGATTTTTGACAGATCCACTCCTTGTTAATAAAGACCTGTTTAAAAAAAAACCTACATACTGTCATCTCTAATCAATATTTATTGCTGTGAGGGCTATTTAAGGGGGTAGGAATTTAAACATGATTAAAACCTGATTTCTTACCACCAAAGATCCTAGAAATGAGACAGACATGTAAAAAATAAGTACAAAATAATATAAAACATGGAGCATTAGAAGATACAAACTATAAATGTATAGTGGAAAATAAACAGGTACGGTAGAGATTTGTTTTTTTCAGGGAATATTGGATATATCCTTAAACACTTTCCAATCCAATTATTTAAACATAGAATGACCAAAAATTGTGTATTTTTCATTAATTTTTATAAGATAATATAACAGGAAATATAAAAATGACAATTTTATCAAATTTGTTCAATACAAAAATTGACCTGGGGAAATGACACCTGCCCAAACAGTGCCCGGATGGTCAATACATAAATAAACATGCTGCCCAAGTGATACTCAGAATTAACTAGTAAATGGTTAAAGGTATAGGCTATATGAACAGGATTTTTAAGCTGAATTTCTGTGGAAAAGAATTTAAGAAGCATATAAGGAGATGTGCTATAATTTTAAATTAGATTAAGTTACTATCTCCAAGAAGTAAGCCAGCAGAGCTGTACTTGTACCTATTTGGCATCAACATTAGATCCTAACACCTTGTTTAGGAGCTATTCAGACAAGTTTGGGTTGTTTGATTACTAGAATAATGGTAATAGTATTCCTAGTAGAGAGAGCTTTTTAACAAATTACAAATTCATGCTAATTAAACATTTATAATTTCTGATAAAAGATACTACATTGTTTGAAGTCATTGTTACTAGTTCTATAAATACTGCAATGATGATTTTAGTGGTTACTGTTATTCGCAAAAAAAAAGGAAAATATGAATATTGTAGGGTATGATAATTAATGGTTCCAAACCAGTGAACCAACTTTGTGGGCAGTCTTTTGTCTCCTCTATATCAAATCTGAGAAAAGACTTCCCATTATATGTTTTAGGACACAAATCCAAAATCCTTTTAATTCTACTCAGGAAGACACTTTATAAACACATGTCATCTTACCTCTTTACATAGGGGAGTTCATCAAAGCTTTGTATGAATCAGATGAGAACTGTGAAGTAGATCCCAGCAAATGTTCATCTAGTGAACTGATAGACCATCAGAGCAACCTCAAAATGTGCTGTGAGCTGGCTTTCTGCAAGATCATCAACTCTTACTGGTAAACTGGTGTCCACACTGAGTCCTTGAGTACAAAATTAATGTTTTTCCTTATAAACATCAGCTGAGTGCCCCCAAAGGAAGGATTTAGGGGGAAGAATTGAAAGTTTCCCTAATATAGTCCTGTCTGAAATCTGAATCTCCATCCTGAGCAAAAGTACTTCTAAACTGACTATTTAAAAAATCTTTCCCATAGTGTTTACTGCATCCTCTATTACCCAAAAGTATTTTTTTAGCTTTCTGAAATATTTACTAATGTTAAACAAATGGGTTCATGAATTTGGTCATTGCTCTGTCCCTTAACAATTGATGAGATTTTGGAAGATTTTTGATGAACAATTTTTAGAAAGATTATGGTGAGCTATATTAAACCAAGATGGTTTAGTCAGGAGCCTAATGCCATTTTCCCACTTTGCAGAACTAAATTTATACTAATCTAGAATTTTATAGCCTTCAGTTTCCAGTCTCCGTCTGGCCTTCTGTGAATTTTGTACCAACCCTCAGACATGAATTAGGCAAAATGTCCTCCCTAGGTATCTGCTAGTTCCTCATAGCTTGGCTCTAGAGCAGAGTTTTGCTGAATCAGACTGGGATCAGTTGTGCTTTTGTGTGTTACAGTGCTTTTTTATTTAGAGGTTTTAGAATCTTTTTTCCTTCCCCAGTGTTTTCCCTCGTGAGTTGAAAGAAGTGTTTGCATCATGGAAGCAGCAGTGCCTGAACCGAGGCAAACAAGACATCAGTGAGCGGCTCATTAGTGCCTCATTGTTTCTCCGTTTTCTCTGCCCAGCCATTATGTCTCCCAGTCTTTTCAACCTTATGCAGGAGTATCCTGATGACCGTACGTCTCGGACTCTAACTCTGATTGCCAAGGTCATTCAGAACCTAGCCAACTTTGCCAAGTAGGTGACGTTACCATTATTGCTTTAAAACACATGTTTTAAAAAATATGTGAGGCCTCATTCATAATAGGCCTCATTCAAAATCTTGGAAGCAGCCCATATGTCCATCAATAGATGAATGGATAAAGAAAACGTGGTATTCACACACCATAGAGTACTGCTCTGCTATAACAAAAGATGAACTTGAGTCATTTGTAGGAAAATGGATCTTGAGACCATAATATTAAGTGAAGAAATCAGACATACAAGCTTAAATATCACATTGTTTCTCTTATATGAAAAGCCCAGAGTAAAAATAAAATAGCAAAACAAAATATAGATAATAGAGAGTTACAGAAACCAATCAATCTCAAAGGAGAGAAAGAACAAGAGATGGAAGGGGAAGGAGGGTAGGAAGGGATAAGAAATTGGGATGTGTTATATACATATGTCAGCTCCATTCAAGGAAATGTAAACATTATGTGCAAAAAACAAAAAGAAAGGGAATCAAGAGATGGGGGAAGGAGAGTAGGGAAAGTAGGCATTACAGTCCCACAAGAAATGTCAAAATTATGTACTACACAAATATACACTGAAAAGTGGGGGCTCTTTGGGGCATCATTCATGATACTGTATTTTTATTGTGTTGGCAATAAAAGTAGCAAAATAAAATATAAATAATCTGAATATTAGCCAACAGTTTTTTATGAAAAACATCCAATAACATGGGAAAGGAAGTACTAATTTGAAAAAGGACAGGATATGACAGGGTAAATGATATTATTCTAACTGTATAAAAACATAAAAATAGTATAAAAGGATTAGGAAAAACTGTCCGACAAATTGTATTAGTTATACGGTCTAAGACAACTAGCCTAGCCACTTCAATGTTAAGAAAAGACAATGTTAAGAAAAATGCACAATATAGAAGATTACTGTAGTAGATCTAAAGACACTGAACACAATACTTGAAAAATATTTGACTCTTAAAAACTGGGGAGGAAAAAAAATCTCAAAATGTTATTTGGGGGGAAAAAAGTTATTTGGGAGAAAATTAGTGGAATTTAAATATGGACTACATGTAAAATGATTCATGGATAATGTTTTCAAAAGTTTTATTGCAAAGATGGCATTAGTTTATAAAAGAGATACTCCTTATTCTGAAAAAATGTGTGCTGAAGTATTTAGAGTTGATGTCTGTAACTTAGTTTAAAATGGTTCAGAGAAAAAAACTACATGTGTATATATAGAGAATGAAAGTGAACTTGGCAAAATATTAGCATTTGGTTAATGTAAATTAAAGGTATATGGTTATTTATTGGGTATTCATTCCATTTCTCTGTAGACTTAAATTTTTTTAAAGGAAGCTGGGTGAAAGAACATGTTTATAGCGAATATGTCTGGTAATTGAGTGGATGTACCCATACTTTTTTCTTTCCTCTTTTCGTTGTTTCTAACCTTTTCTTTATGAATTCATATTTTTTATAATTTATAGAAAATAATTTTAAGAAATGGCTGGGGAAGAATTCACACTTACAAAATTGATCACAAGTACTTAAAAACAAGTATATGGTTTTTTTTTCTTTTTCCTCCTGGTGATACTGGGAATCAAATTCAAGGCCTTTCATACAGTAGAAAGCATTCTCCCACCGAGCTGCATCTGTTTAAAAAGCAAGTTTCTGTTTTCAAAGTATGAAAGAAAAACTTAGAACTTCAATATAAAGATTGTTTTCTAGTACTTAGGATCGGATTTTTAGAAGTAAACTATTATTATTATTATTATGCATCCGGATCACCCCAAGTTTGAGGCCAGCCTATATAGTGAGACCTTGTCTCAAAAAAAAATTCAAAGAAAGATGTTTTGATATGTATTAAAGTGATGTTAAAAAAGTATGTTTTAGAAGCCAGATGTGATGATGCGTGCCTATAATCCCAAGCACTCTAACAGGCTGAGGCAGGAGGCTTCAGTTATTCTTAATATTACTTTAATACATACCAGAACCTTAAATAGGTTCAAACCCAGCCTGGGAAACTTGGTGACCTAGTAAGACCACCTCAAAAAAATTTAAAAGTACTAGAGGAATAAGTCAATGCAAAGGCCCTGGGTTCAGTCCCAAGTGCCACACAAAATGAAGGAAGAAGAAGGAAGGAAGAGAGGGAAGGAAGGAAGGAAGCAAAAGAGGAAAATAGAAAGTACATTGTAGGGTTGGTGGTGTACACAGTGATAAAATACTCACCTAGTATGCAGAAGGCCCTGTGTTCAGTCCCTAACACCTTAAAAACAACGTTCTCTTACCAGTTACAAAGAAACAAGATTAATTGTTATCTCCACAAAATAAAAGAATTGTATACCTCTGTGTAAAGTCAACTCGAAATGATCATATCTCTTTTCTTGAATATGTTCTTTCTCATTTTCTCACCTTCTACTTCAGGTTTGGTAACAAAGAGGAATACATGGCATTCATGAATGATTTTTTAGAACATGAATGGGGTGGAATGAAGCGCTTTCTTTTGGAGATCTCTAATCCAGACACCATCTCAAACACCCCAGGCTTTGATGGTTACATTGATCTGGGCCGAGAGCTTTCAGTTTTGCATTCCCTACTGTGGGAAGTAGTTTCCCAACTTGATAAGGTAAAGTAGGCTGAAAGAGTAATGGGAAATGGGAGATAGAGAACGTTAGTGTACCTGAGTTTTAGAGCGTATCTATGGGTGAAATCACTCGCCCTGTTTACTAGTTAAAAGTAACCCTTAACAAAATATGTGCTCCACTGCTGTGAAATTCTAGAAAACCATGAAATTATCAGTACATTCTTTAATAATTGCCTGAATAAGTGAAGTATATTCATATACACACACAATGCATATTGAAAACTTGCCTAGAAACTAATATAAAATATTGGTGTATATTTCCTCATTCATATGCAATAGAATAAGATGAAACTTTATCTAGTAACTGCTAACAAAGCTAGAAACTTGGAAAATACAGTTTATCGTGTGTAAGTAATTTTACTCATGAAATTTTTGTATTGTTGTTTTACTGTGGAGGTCAGGTGGTTTATAATTATTAATGCTGAGATCACACATGGAATCTGAAAATACTGATACTGGCTTTTCTACAGGTGTGACACACAAATCAGTATTTCAGTCATCTGTTTTCTGACAATAAACTAAATTTTATTGTATATCATATTAATGAGTAAATTGTAAAGTATGCCAATCACTTTTTTCCTTCTGGAATTTTACAGCAAGGCATAGATTTTAATAATAAAAAATAGTTTAGTGGTGTTAGATTGACTTCTAAAACCATTATTTTTGTGATGAGGCCTTGTTTTCTTCAATTTTCCTAGTATGTATAAAAACGTGTTAACAAAAATTGCAGAATAAAACCTATGAAAAAGACTACTGTCCTGGGGAAGCATAAAAGATAGTGTGTCCACTGGTGGTTAAAATATTTGTAAAACAATCATTCCTTAATCTCCAAAACCTAATTTGCACTTTTAGAAATGTAAGCTAGGGGGCTGGAGATTTAGCTCAGCGGCATAAGCACCTGCCTTGCAAGCAGGCAGTCATGAGTTCGATCCTTGGTACTGATAAAAATGAAAAAGACAAAAAAAAAAAAAAAAAAAAAAAAAAAAAGAAAGAAATGTAAGCTAGATCTTAAGTTGAAGGTATGTTGAGGATAACTTTCTTTAATATGAAGCATGGTTCAGCATTGTTGAGCAAGTAAAGACATTCTTTAGATAACATTGTATCCATTTGAGCAGAGTATAAGTCTTTTGATTGCTGAGAAGACAAAAGGGACTCAAAATCAGCCATGTAAAACTTACTTATTAAGAGTCCCATAAAACCCTGTTAGAATAAAAATCCACTAAAGAAAAAAAAATGATTGAGATGGATAATTCCTATACTGAAAAGTTATTCTTGGCCAAGCATAGTGTCACTTGACTGTAATCCCAGCACTCAGAAGACCAAGGCAATAGAGTTGCCCTGAGTTTGAGGTCAGCCAGGACTATATGGTGAGTTCAAGTCCAGCCTGAACTGCATAGTGAGACCCTAAAAACAACAACAAAAATGTTACTTTTTAAAAATAACTTCTTCAATGGTGTGCACATACTATTTTGTGAAATAGGCCTGCTTCATTCAAGGTCCAGGTCTTTTTAACAGGCTTTGCTGTGTGTACACACTTCCTCCTTTTTAACCTAATCCTGGGAATTTATCTGATTTTGCTATTTCTTTTTTTAAAAAAATTACCTTACTAATGGAAATTAAGATGGCAACGGATCAGGGATCCCAAGATTGATTAGGATAGTGGATGGCAATATCAACTAACTGTGTGCCCTGCCGTGTTGTGGATCCCTGAATGCAGCACCTTTCTGTATGTTGGCATGCATTTCTTTTCTCACATGGTCCTTTTTCTTTGTAAGTTTCATCACACCAGCCAATGCTCTAGTCTTAAAGTTCCTTTTGGTTAAAAGGTGTTTGGTTCCTCCCCTTCTCTATTTTGGTCTATTAGCCACCTGAAGATTTAGTTTGCTTTGCATGCGTATTTTAGTTGGAATGGCAGTAGTTTGGTTATTTTAAGCATGTCTTAATTTTTATTTGCATAATCCTAATTTCTATTTCCCTTCTTTCCTCAATGTCTGCTGCACCCTGTTTCGCCTCCTCCATTCATCTCGACGCCATGGTTCTGCTGCTCCATAACAATGCATTATGAACTTGCCACTCCCATACGCAAATACCTACCCTTCCCTCCAACCTACACCCCTCCATCAATGGGCCTCGTTTTCCCAAAAACAATCTATGGTGGATGTCACAATACTCCTTATCCAATTAGGGTGACAATTCCTTCCTACAGGCAACCGTGGCAAAACTGGGGCCTCTCCCCCGTGTTCTTGCTGATATTACCAAGTCTCTGACTAATCCTACGCCAATACAACAGCAACTGAGACGCTTCACTGAGCATAACTCCAGTCCAAATGTCAGTGGAAGCCTCTCTTCTGGGCTGCAGAAAATATTTGAAGACCCCACTGACAGGTATGAAAGAGAAATTTTTAACTATTGTCTCAAAGAGTGAGAATATATTTAGCAGAAATCTTTTAATCTTATTTATTAAATTTGCATCTGTAAAGTTATGAGCAATTGAAAAGAATCATCTGAGATAAATTCAGTTATTTGTCATAATGCACAAAATCTAGGATAACTTATTTTCTAAAATGACAGGATAAAGTTATACTCAGTAAATATATATAAAATTCTTGGTCCTGCTTAATGTAAGAGTTTTGTGAAATTGATGTTAGATAGTATAGTGTCAAAAACTTTGGATATCCTTAGTTAAAAACCATTTTACAGCTGTCTATGTCAGCTAAATTTAAACTTAATTTTCTAGATTAGCAAGATTTATGTTGTGCCTTTAACAGGGACCCTTTGGTTATCTACTCAGAGCTTCTCCTCTTGAAGGTTATAACAGAATTAATTAAGTATGAATTCTAGTACTTTGGTAGGTATACTAATCTTTTTAAATAGGAAATTATTGGAATTTTAGTAAAAATTGAAGACAGTAATGGAATAGTATACACAGTTTTATTCTCTACCTCTGAGAGAAAACCCAAAATGTTGGCTTTTATTACAAGAATTATAATGTTGAAACCTGAGTTTCTAAAGAAATGTAAGTATCCACATTGGATACTTCAGCAGGGCTCATATACCCAAACTGAAGAACGTTAACTATGTGGAATTTTCCCCAAGAGTAATTCAGGGTCCTTTCTTTTTCCACAGTGACTTGCATAAACTAAAATCTCCAAGCCAGGACAACACAGACAGTTACTTTAGAGGGAAGACACTATTACTGGTTCAGCAGGCCTCCTCCCAGAGCATGACTTACTCTGAAAAGGATGAAAAGGAAAATAGCCTTCCTAATGGTCGGAGCATCTCCCTCATGGATCTCCAGGATACTCATGCTGCTCAGGTGGAGCATCCATCTGTCATGCTTGATGTGCCTATGCGCCTGACAGGAAGCCAGCTTTCTATAACCCAGGTGGCCAGCATCAAACAACTGCGGGAAACCCAGAGCACTCCCCAGAGTGCACCTCAAGTAAGAAGGCCCCTGCATCCAGCCTTGAACCAGCCCGGAAGTCTCCAGCCCTTGTCATTCCAGAATCCTGTCTATCACCTCAATAATCCTATCCCAGCAATGCCAAAGGCCTCTGTGGATTCCAGTTTGGAGAACCTAAGCACTGCCAGTTCTAGAAGCCAAAGCAACAGTGAAGACTTCAAACTCAGTGGACCCAGCAATAGCAGCATGGAAGACTTCACCAAACGTAGCACTCAGAGTGAAGATTTCTCCCAGCGGCACAATATGCCAGACAGACACATACCTCTTGCTCTGCCACGACAAAACAGCACTGGGCAAACCCAAATCCGAAAAATGGACCAGGCAGGGTTAGGTGCCAGAGCCAAAGCTCCCCCATCCTTGCCCCATAGTGCTTCCTTACGTAGCACTGGGAGCATGTCAGTGACATCTGCAGCCTTGGTGGCTGAACCTGTGCAGAATGGAAGCCGGTCCCGGCAGCAGTCCTCTTCCTCCAGAGAAAGCCCAGTTCCCAAAGTGAGAGCAATTCAGAGACAGCAGACACAGCAGGTAAGGAAGAGTACTAGAGGGGTTTGCTGCTACCAACTGTAGTACTTCCTTGGTTCTTTATATGTAAATCATTGGGAAATCCAATTTCCAATAAAGGTTCCACTTAGTATTTTTTCACCACCTTTAAATGGAAAGAGGAAATGAAGTTTGGAAGGTTTCTGGCTAGGTGAGACAGAAGAACGTAGTTTGACTCATTACCCTGAGGAGACTCTAACAAACACTCAGGGGGCCTCTTCTCTATAAGCAGCAGAGTTGCTAAGTTTGCACTTAGAACAGATCTGTGATGTCGAATGAGTAATTACACTCTTAAACTAGGAAACCAATAGGCAAAATCAACTGTGTTTTGGGAATCTAGACATTAATCTTTGGTCTTTTTTATTAAAAGTTGGTGTATTTTAAACTGTGACTTTAAAGTAACTGCTCCCCACTTCATCCCCAACTCCCTACGGTAATACCAACTCCCATATGCCTTTTCCTGGAAATGGCCACAAAAATAAACAACTGAACACCTACAGAGGCAAAATAAAGGAGAAGGTAAAAAGATAGAAACACGGGTGGCTGACAAGTATTCTAAACCCTTGTGCATCCTTATATTACTATTTACATGAATAAGCCCAGCTAGTGTCACACCAATCTTATTATAATTTCCAAACTAGCTTCTTGTTTGCCAAGAATTTAATCATTCCTTTCTTATGCTATTACATTTTGAGGCACCAGTACGTATTTTGCATTTAAAGTGAGCTAGTAACCTTGGGGGTTTGCATTTTTACTGGCTGGGAATTGATTTGGCAGCTTCTGCCTTCACTCTGCTGTGATCAGAGCACTTTGCCATGCACTAATAGTTGTTTAAAGAAAAAGAAAGAAAGAAAGCACTTACAGAACCTTTGGATACAAAGTTGGGGGCAGGGCAGTGAGAGGCATGACCAACTCAACCTGATGGGGAACAAATGTCCTAGTCATTCTTCCTTGAGAAATAGTTTTTCTTTTATCTTTTTTTTTCTTTTTACGGGTACCTGCTTGCAAGGCAGGTGCTTATGCTGCTGAGCTAAATCCCCAGCCCCTTTTCTTTTATCTTAAAGTTATCCTTTTTTTATTATATTACCCAACGTTTCACCAATTTATTTGATGTAGTATGCATTTTCATTTAAGGAAAAGGAAAAAAAAAAAAAACCTGTCCCTGTGTATCTCTTATATATCCTTTTATATATATAAGAATATACATACATAAATTTTGTGTTAGAATGCTTTCAGTCACTGACTCTGTAATGTGATTGTTGATATCAACAACTTTTAGAGAATTAAGTATTTATTAGCAGGATACTAAAAAGCTAACTAATCTTAAAGACGGAATACTGTGTGAAAACAGACATCTTCTTGGGGGTCTTAGAGCAGCAGGAAAGCACTAAGAATGAAACAGAATAGGTAAGAACATCAGGCTGCAAGGCGTGGTGGCTCATGCCTGTAATCCCAGCACTCGGGAGACTGAGGGAGGAGGATCATTGCAAGTTTGAGACCAGCCTGGGCTACAAAGTGAGTTCAAGGCCAGCCTGAACTGCATAGCGAAACCCTGTCTCAAAAAGACAAAAAAAAAAAAAAGTATATGAGGCTGACCCAAAAGGGCAGGACAAGGGAAAGGGCCTACCTGCTTTTCAAAAGTTGTCTTAAGGTCTAGCCTTAGAAAGAAAAGAAAAGAAAAATTAGAATTTTGTTCTTTTATTTCTGCCTTTTCTATTGCTTTTGTATCATGTCATCCGCAATTCCCAGGGCCAATGACTCAGGCAAATATTTATAATATTATAAATTAAATAGCTTTTGGGGTACTCATCTGGAACCAACTATTCTTTGTAACATTTTTCCTACAGAAACACAGAATATGTTTCTATGAACAAATATAAGGCTGAACTGGATAAGAGATGAAAAACATATACCATCTCCAAATAGCAACTTAAAAATTAAGTTTTATACCACAGCCACTGATGAGTTAGAAAATATCTTTAGCATGTGAAATATAGCATAGTGAGATGTCCTAGCAGAGGTTTGAATATTGCCTTTTGTGCCTTTACTTATAGCTGCCATTGCAGATATCACTGCATTTTGATGTCTCACATTCCTCGTTTTTCTGCGTAGTCTGTTGTACCCAGATGGCACATTCTTTAAAGTACTCTTGTATTCTTTATCTCCATCTCTTGCTTATCTTTCTCATTCTCCCATGCGCCTCTGAAGTTCTACACAATCAGCACATTTTTAAGGCAAATTCCTTTACACATTTTAATTGCAAATTGTGTTGGGAAATTCTTTTCTCTACAAAACTAGAGGATTTCTTTATGGGGATTGTTCTGTAGGCGTTTGTAATTGTCAGTGGCTTTGTCCCCGCAAATTCCATTTGTATCTTAGCACAAAGGAGCAGACATTGTTGCCAGTGTCATTGGCTTCAGTCTTACCCAAATATAGTGAGTAGGCAGGAAGTGAAATTCTAGTGAAATAATGTACATTTAATTTTTTCAGGAAAGTCTTTTAATATTTTAGCCCCTTTGAGCTGCTATTTGAATTTCTTTTTTTCTCATTTACTTCTCTACTTATGATGTATCATATAGTCTTGTACAAATAATATCTACTATATTCCCTATGCTTAGGAATTGTAATTTAAAGAAGCTTTTTAAAAAAGTGTTTGGTATATTTAACAAAAACGAGAAGATATGTATTTGTTGTTAACGTGGTACAGAAAAAAAAAGTAGGTGTTTGACAAGCACACTGTTATTGTACTGCAGTTTTCACATTTGGATTTGTTGAACTGTGTTCTAACCACACTCCTCAAGAACTCATTAATTTAATCAGCCCTTTGGCATTGGTAGCATAAGTGTTACTCATTTATAAGGACCTATTTCAGATTATAAAGAAGCGAAACCACGTCTTGTTTATATCTAATAGATACTGGAGGGAACAAGGAACTGGCCTCAGTTGTCTGTGACTGATTGGTGTATCAGTTAAACTACACTATGTCAGGCCCTTTAACCTAAATCATCATTATTTTTCCTAGAGAATTCCTACATTGGATTCATCTCAAAAGGGAGCTCTTTCCAAGGGGGAATTTCTGCTACTTTTCTTCTTGTCTTTTTCCTCCTTCATTTTCTTTAATCATTCT
Organism: Cavia porcellus; assembly: GCF_034190915.1. Taxonomy (NCBI): domain Eukaryota; kingdom Metazoa; phylum Chordata; class Mammalia; order Rodentia; family Caviidae; genus Cavia; species Cavia porcellus. Next base: position 7,868,832 of record NW_026947512.1, on the reverse strand, counting down.
TTTGAAAGTCAGTAGTATAAATTCTCTTCTTAAGGATATATCTGAGAAAAATGGTTTTGAACCAGTTACCAGCCTCTTCCTCCAATTTCTTTGGCTGTAAACTAAAGAATGATTTTTGTTATATATATCCATCTTATAAAAGAGGTGTACTTCCAAAGGACGAGGCGAGGAAACAGAGTATCTTCTTTTAATATTGAACTGTAATGAATTATAGAACCTAAGGTATTAATAAGTAATTTTTATTGAGAATCTTATGCATTTAGAAACTGTATGATGTGGTGCCGTTAGATTGACATTCTAGTTAGTAAATAAGATCAGCACACATAAGACCAGAGGAAAAATATAAAAGACAGTGTATATTTTTTAATACTGTATAAAGTATATAACAATAATTTTAAAATGAATATCACTTCTGTTTTATTTCAGTCTGAAATAGTAGCTATTTTCAATTTTCAGTATTACTTTCCGGTTCCTTTATAGATATTGTAAAAGCTTCATCATGAATAGAAGGGAATAATTAAGATATGTCTAATTTTTTTTATCAATTTTATTTTGACTACTTACTGTTTGCCAAGCAAAGTTGTAGGACATATTAGCAAGTTGCTGAAATAATATTCAACCAATAAACTAGGAATAGGTCCTAAATACCTAGTTCCCATTGTATGATCTCTCATAATTCACCTTCTCGTTTTACAAAACCTCAATTACCTCCAAAATGTTTTTGTTGTTGTTGTTTTTAATATGCTTTCAAGGGCTAAAATTTTATTTCATTTGTATATTTTTAGGGTTATCATTAGTTTGCAGAATATTTGTAGACACTCAATAAAGTTATCTATAACAAGTCATGGGGAAAGAAAGTTCATTCAAGCAACAACTTATTAACCATATAAAGCAGAAAGCTATTGAATTAGCTGTCTCAAAGTAACAAATCCCTGATAGTAAAGTTGTTATTAGTTTTAATAGTAGTTTTATCTCAAACTGCTATTGAATAGAAAATTCTGGTTTCATGGTAAAACAGCTTTCCTGTGCCCTTTATGCTAGAGTAGTAAAACTGTAAAACTAAAAAGGCATTTGTCTCCTTTAAATATTGACTTGCTATTAATTTTTTGAGACTCACTTTCTTTTGCCTTCACCGTGCACATATATAAAATAAAAACCTGAACCCTTGTTATTATTGCCCTTTACCAATCCAAAAACAGTTGTGTTCTGCTTTTTTTAATTTTAAACAGAGTAAAACCTAACAAAACAAAACAGAATAAAGCCACTCAAAGCAAAACAGTGAACGTGGTACCAAACTTCTAACAGGATAATAAGAAATCAGCGATGGCTACCATAATACATTTTGTTATCTTCAAAATAGTTGTGCATACCATCAGGTATAGTAAAAATCAAATAAAACAGAATAAAGCAAATCAAAACAGAACATTTAACAAGACAAAACATTAAATTGGAACAAAACAAAACAGTGAGAACAGTATTGAATTTCAAAAACAAGGCAGAAGGAAATCCCCCACATTTGTTATATTGCATACTGTCATCCTCCTAATAGATGTTCATACTACTGCTTTTAAAATCCACCAGAGGGGGAACTATCGTGTTTCTGTGTGTTTAGTTTGCAAAACACTTTATCTTTTTTTCTCATATAACTTTTGATTGAATAGTTACTTCTTTTTATGGATGATGCTATGTCCTGTAAGCCACTGTTGCCAAGTGCAGTATTCAAAATTAATGTATACAATTATTAATCATGCAATTATGTTGATACATTTTAGAAGAATATATAACCATTAATATGTAGCTGTATAAAATACATACATGGAACATCAAACTCTTGATTTTACTGATATTGCTTAGCCCAAGGGCTTAGCTAACTCAAAAAGTTGTTTTTTTTTTTTTTTTTTTTTTGCGGTAAGTAAATAACTGAAAAAAAGGTTATTTTTTACAGAAGTAACTATACTAATGATACAATAGACATGAAAAATGAAGAAACATACCTATGACTGTAGTAGAGATGGAGATACAATTTTAAATCCTGAGAGTACTGAAATTTAATACATATTTGTATTGTAAAATTATGGCATTAAAGAACGAGTGTTGAAAAGTTCACTGACAGTTGTGTCTACATATATAAACTATGCACATCCATTTTTAGGCATGATGCCTTTCTTACGTATCTGTGAAATGTTTGTAGGTCAGCAAACCAGATTCTTGTTCAAAACTTTAAGAAATACCCTCATACTACATTTGTGTATATAAAGTCTCTCCCAACCCATCTTTTATAACTTTTTAGTTTGCAGGTTTTTTTCATCTACTTTAATTCTCGTGGTCATCAAATTAAAAATTCTTTTAAAATACTTATTTAGAGTTCAAGTGAACTCTAGTCCAAAATAATATAAGCATTCTTTTTTTTTTTTTTTTTTTTTTGTCTTTTTCCTTTTTATCGGTACCGGGGATCGAACTCACGACTGCCTGCTTTCAAGGCAGGCGCTTATGCCGCTGAGCTAAACGCCCAGCCCCTATATAAGCATTCTTAAGGTATATAGATCTACATGAAAGAGAACATTCTCTTCAGTTGTGAAATAATGGAATATTCATTGGGTCTCAAATTCATTTGAACTATAAAAGGCTAATTCATGTAGGAAGCTTGGTGTTCTGTCTCACTGTTTCTCTCTGCCCAGGGTGGGGAAAGTGTATTTCTAGCATTGTTTATGGAGAAGTATTCAGTAGCCTAATAGAAACTGTTAATACCCACTTCCAGTTTTTAAACACGGATGTAGTGAGCCTGACATGTAGCCTCTCTATAGCACTGTGCAGTTGCCAAAGAACTCTCGCATCTACTGTCTTGATCCAGCCTCATAACTCTGTATGAGACAGTTAGGATGGGTGATGGTGATAACCCTATTCACTAGACTAGAAACAAAGTATTAAGTAACAGAGTTACTCCTCAAGGCCAAAATTCTTAACACTCTGTGTATCTGTATTGGAAAAGAACAATTATCTTGGTGCCCTAACTTGTTTGAAGGCAAAAGTCCCAGCTTCAGAGATCTCAATAGACCAGGCTCAGCTACTGCCTAACATGCCAGTCCAGGAGACAACAGTGGTGACATATGGAAGCAGAGCATTGTTCAGCCAGGCCATGTCAGAAAAGACAGGTACAGAGATTCCAGATATCTCTTCTTGAGTGGTGAACAGATACTTTGAGGTTATTTAGAAAAAGAAACAAAAACAAAGGTTGAGAGTTTTTCCAGCTGAGGGTTTGCATAGCCGGTAGTGTAGGTATCCTGGTTTAGTTAATTATTACCTCAGGATTGGTTCTGTGAGGTGGCTCTAGAGAAGTGCTGATGGTTTGAGGTAGCAACCCAGTTCCCATGAGATGACTGGCCCTGCTGGGGATGATCTGTTCTGTGAAGTTCTCCTGTGCCTGGAATCCAAGGTGGCTGTAGGGTTAGACTGTAAAATGAAGTCTTCTGGGAAGTGCAGAGTGTGGCTGGAGACTTCTGGCCGCCATGTAAAGGGTCTGCAACAGACTTTGTAAAAGCTGGCAGCTGAGCATTCTTGGAACTCTTGAAGTTGCCTTAGTGGTCCAACTTGGTGTTCTCAGTCTGGAAGAGGGATGAGATAGGAAATTAAAAGTTAATAACCATGCTTGTGTTGGCAGTTTTCAAACAGATACTTCTTAAGTAATCATCATGCATATATATAGAGCTGAGCAGTAATATGATTCAAACTTTTACAAGAAGGAAACATACATAAAATGAAGGCAGAGATTCTGAGTTTTATCCTGCTTTTAGTTGCCACTGGTCCATAGCCCAGGCCTAAGCTTCTTTGTCCTTATTTACTGACTGGATAGAAATATGGAGCAGATATTTTGATCATGTACTCATCAAGAAACCTTCTGGTTTAAAGCATGGGCTTCTGAGTGATCTTAATCTATCAGGAAATCAGTGGCCTCTAGAAATAACCACTGTCACTTGTCTTTCTCTTTTTCTAAATGGTTAGTGTAAAAACTAAGTATGTGGCATTCTGATATCTAAATGTCATCCTTTGAGTTCACATAGCATTAATCGATTCTTTGATACATGATCATCTCTGGGTTCAACAGACATTTCTCCATGTGAGCAATCATCATCGAGTTATGCATTCTTCCATCATCCTAATCTTAATAGGTATTTTGATACCTAATAGCATTTGAACCTCTGTGCAATAATAATTTTAAGGCTTTGGCTCCCTTTAGAAGGAGAAAAAGGATGGTTCTTAGGTGTGATGTATATAAATGGATATTCTTTTTCCTACTTTCATTAATAAAATATTACTTAAAGCTAAAAACATTTAATAGAAAATTGAAAGTTCACTGTTATATCTTCTAAGAATAGCTGCCTTTGTGAAACATAATGAGTGAATGACCTGGGGGATTTTTTCCAAGTCTATTTTATTTAAAGGAGAAAAAAAACTAAAACAAATTTTCAAAACCCATCAGTCAGGACGACAATGGTATGCACACTGGACACTGTCATCCCCAAATCATTCACCCAGAGCACAGGACATCTACATTCAATTGTCTGAACAGTACCAGAACAACTCTTTTTCTTCAGTGAACTCAGAGAAATCCATAGTATAATGATCTTAACTATTTTTACATACATATATATGCGTATATATTATTTCTTTCAGCTTCTCATACTAGTGAGACAATATGGTATTTACACATGTGTGTCTGATTTATTTCACTTTATGAGTATGGTCTCAAGTTGCACCCATTTATTGATAAAAGTCTCCAGTTTATCCTTCTTTATGGCTGAGTAGTACTCCGCTGAATATAAACACATCTTTTTTTATCCATCCCTCAGTCAATGGGTATTTAGGTTGTTTCCAAGATCAAACTATTACAAACTGTACTGCTATAAACACGGGTGCACATATATCGCTGTGGTGTGATGTTTTTAATTCTCTTTGGAAGATACCCAGAAGGGAATAGCTGGGTTGAATGGGACCCCTAGTCCTAGTTTTCTGAGGAATCTCCACCCTTATTTCCCAGTCTGCATTCCCATCGACAGTGGAAAAGGGTTCCTTTTTCCCCAGAGCCCCTCCAGCATTTGTTACTGCTTGATTTCTTGATAGTAGCCATTCTTTCCAGGGTGATGTGGACTCTCAGTGTTGTTTTAAGTTGCATCTCTTGAATGATCAGAGATGTTGAATATTTTTTCACGTATTTATTTGCTGTTTGTACTTTATCTGAGAAGTATGTATTCATTTTGGATGCCCGTTTTTGGATTGGATCTATACATCTGGGAGAGCTGATCTTTTTGAGTTCTTTATACGTTCTTGACAGTAATCCTTTGTCTGAGGTACAGCTGGCAAACATTTTCTCCTACATTGTAGGTTGCCTCTTCACTCTGTTGGTGGTTTCTCTTGCTGTGCAAAAGCTTTTCAATAGGGTGAATCCTAGTTGTTGATTCTTGTGATGATTCCTGGGCAATCAGAGTTTTGTTCATGAAGTCTTTGCCTATACCAATATCCTCAAGAGTTTTACCTATTTTATCTTCCAGAAGATGTACTGTTTCTGTTTTAATATTAAGATCTTTGACCCATTCTGATTTTAGCTTAGTACATGGTGAAAGACGTGGCTCCAGTTTTAATCTTCAGCATGTGCAGAGCCAGTTTTTCCAGCACCATTTATTAAAGGGGCTGTTTTTCTTCCAATGAATGTGTTTGGCACTTTTGTCAAAGATGAGGTGACTTAGTATGCCTGGAATTGTTTCTTCATCTTCTAATCTATTCCATTGATCTTTGGGTCTTTTTTCCCCCCAATACCACAGTTTTTATCACAGTAGCTTTATAGTATAATTTCAAGTCAGGGATTGTGATGCTCCCAGTCTTGTCTTTGTTGTCCAGGATTGCCTTTGCGCCAATCTAGGTCTCTTTTAGTTCCAGATGAATTTAAGGAGTGTTTTCTCTAATTCTGTGAAATATGTTGTTGGAATTTTGATTTGAGATTGCATTGAATCTGTATAACAGTTTTGGAATATGGCCATTTTTACTATATTGGTTCTTCCTACCCAAGAGCATGGGATATTTATTTTCTAATATCCTCTTCAATCTCCTTTTTCAGAGTACTATAGTTTTCAATGTAGAGGTCTTTTACATCCTTCGTTAGATTGATTCCTACATATTTCCTTTTTCTGGATGCTGTTGTAAAAGGTATTGTTTTCCCAATGTCTCTCTCACTGAGTTTGTTATTCATGCATAAGAAGGCTATTGATAAGAAGGTGTTGACTTTATAACCAGCTATGTTACTGAATTTGCTTATTAAATCTAGAAGTCTTTTGATGGACTTTTTGGGGTCTTCTAAATGGGGTATCATGTCATCTGCAAATAACAATAGTAACAATAGTTGAACTTCTTGCTTTCCTATCTTTATTCCTTTTATTTCTTCCTCTTGTCTAATTGCTCCAGCTAAAGTTTCCAGGACTATGTTAAATAAGAGTGGAAACAGTGAACATCCTTGTCTTGTTCCTGATTTTAAAAAGAAAGCATTCAGTTTTTGTCTATTTAGTATGTTGGTGGCTGTTGGTTTGTTGTAGATGCCTTTTATCAGATTGAGATAAAGACCATCTATTCCAATTTTCTGTAGGGTTTTTAATCATGAATGTGTGCTGAACTTTGTCAAAAGCTTTTTCTGCATGTGTTAAGATGATCATACTATTTCTGTGAATGAGCTGTTTTAAGAAATCCTAATAACTATTTCTCATGTAGGTTCAGTCACCTGTGGACTCTTCCACAATGTCCCCAGTAGAGAGAACAGCAGCCTGGGTTCTAAACAATGGGCAGTATGAAGAGGATGTGGAAGAAACTGAGCAAAATCAAGATGAGGCCAAGCATGCTGAAAAGGTAGAAGCTACTCTGACTATATTGATGTTTTTGCCCCAATAAGTGATAGGCCACTAAAAGGGTTATCAAGAATGTTGTGTCCACCTGCTCTAGTTCCTCCCTCTGCCTCTATATTGTCCATTATATTTATATCTGTGCATAATAGTTCAGTAGCAACTCCATGTGCACATATGTAGGAAATACCCATCACACTACAGGAGAGAAAGATTAGATTTTTTTGTGTGTAGATTGCCTTTATATTGAAGACACTCTGCTATTTATTTCTAGTCATTTTAGGTAAATAGTTGTATCTGTATAAATCTATTGTTAGGAATCATAAGCTCAAAATTACCTTAGTACTAGACTTACTGTCTGTATTTTGTTGACAGTTTGTCCTGTTTTTTTTTCTTTGCCTTTCCTAGATAATATATAACTCCATAAATAATGCTTTAAAGTGCATTTGTGGCTTGAGTTTGTTGGTAGAAAACTGAACTAAAAAGAATCAAACAATCTTGCTGTCATGTGTAGCACTATCACATTTAATTGACAACCAAATAATTAACTTGTTAGCATAGCCCTAAATTATGCTTATTAATATAATATATTAGAACTGTCATTAAAAACTTTCACCTTTGGGAAGAGAGAGGAGATACCTAAATCTGTAGAGTTTGAAACACCAAGTAAAGACTCAAAATGTAATTTTAGAGGGGGGGGGGCAATGCTTCATTAACATTTTATGCTGATTGTTCATTTTAAATAACATTAGCAGCAAAAATAACAACACTAGCCGCAACAAAAGGAATGGCAACTCAGGCAGCATCCAGCTGCATTGCTCAGATTTTCTTTCATTAAAACATACTATTACTAGTTTCTCAAGCCTGTGTAACTCTCCGTGTCATTGTACCTCTTCTCCTTTGCTCCAGTATGAACAAGAAATTAGCAAACTAAAGGAGCGCCTGAGAGTGTCCAGCCGACGGCTGGAGGAGTACGAGCGACGGCTGTTGGTGCAGGAGCAGCAGATGCAGAAGCTGCTGCTGGAATACAAGGCCCGGCTGGAGGACAGCGAGGAGCGACTGCGCAGGCAACAGGAAGAGAAAGACAGCCAAATGAAAAGCATCATCAGCAGGTAGGGCTACCTGGTGGCAGACGTGGGCTTGTGAAGAAGTATAAAGAGCCAGGCAGTGCATGCCTGTCAATCCCCGCATTCAGGAGGCTGAGCCAGGAGGATTGCCACAGTTTGAGGCCAGCCTGAACTAAACAGTGAGACCTTGTCTCTAAAAAGATTTATAAAGAGATGGGAAGACATTTCAAACACTCTTAAAGGAAGGTCAGTGGAAGCATATACACCCCTGTATATGCTCTGTTACTCACTACAGATATATTGACTGACTCTATCTCTTTAGGTATCTTAAATATGAGACCTAGTACATCTCTCATTAAGACAAGGGAAGGCTTTACCTTTAATCATAACAATTAAAGATAAAGGTGGGTGCCTAGTGGCTCATTTGAGAAGTTATAGCAAAGAACTGGGTGTAAAAAAATCTATCCAGTGTCCAAAACTAACTTAGACTTCCAAAAACAAGTCCAGAAACACAGAAAAGGGTTTTACTCTATGTCGTTAGGGCCAGAGGACCAAAAGAGAATACTGCTGCTGCCAACTAAAGGAGATTAAGAGAGGTCAGTCTTACTACACACTTACAAAGCACTCACTGTTGGCCAGGCACTTTTCTAAGCACTTTACAGATACTAATTTGTTTTCACCTTAACCCCTGAGATATCCATGAATATTATTTTACAAATTTAAAAAAGCTGGCAGCAAATTCATTAAGTCTTTTGCCCAAGATCACACAGTGGTTGTCTTACTTTTCTCATTGCTGAGCCAAAATATCCAGCACCAAATGTTAAAAGAGAAAAGGTTTAGTTGGCTTATAGTCTGTAGAGGTTTCATTCCATAATCAGCTGGCTCCAAATAAGCATGGCAAGACAGACAGGCATCACACAGGAGAAACTGTTCATGGCAAACAGAAGATAGCAAAGCAACAAGGAACCTTAACAGCATCTTTCTGCCCCTCTTATCCAGGCTACAGAGGAAGGGTAGCACTCACATCCTTTTTTTTTTTTTTCCTTTTTATCGGTACTGGGAATCAAACTCACGACCGCCTGCTCGCAAGGCAGGTGCTTAGGATGCTGAGCTAAATCCCCAGCTCCTGCCCTCATATCCTTAATCCTAGTATCCTTGAGCCTAGCATTATACCATGAATCAATTCTAGCGTCACACACTCTGGAATCAACCACTTCTGAAAAAGCCCTACCTATGTCTGCAGGAGGCTTTGAGGGGACAGGTAGACGCAAGCCTAGACATGGGGGTGCACCAGAATTTGAAGCCATGCAGTCAGACTTCAGTGTCTGTACTCAAAGCCAAAAGTCATGTAAATGGAGGGCAGAAAGGCACTTTTGAGCCACTAGATAGAACAGAGGAATTAAATAAACATAGTGGGTTAGGTCGTGAGCAGTGGCTGGCAAATAAATTAAGCCTACCAAGTACAGCATATTCTTAAGAAACTTAACTGTGCAAAGAAGAGTACATGGTTACTATGTACTTCAAATTAAGAGATGGTGGGGGGTTTTTATTGGTTGGTTTGATGTTTTACAACAAAATAAGATATGCTGAGGAAGGGATTGGATAGAGGTAAAAGAGGAAATGATTAGAGAAATACTGTTCCAAAGGAGATGAAATGCGTGAAACCCAGTCATAGATGGATAAATCAGCGATGGCTGTCTTCTTTGAAGATAAGGGAGAAGAAAGAAAAGATCGTTACAGGTTTCTTATTAGAAATCTGGAAATATGATTAGTTTTAAGTTTCTTGTTCTCCACATTATCTATGTGAAATGTTGATACCTCCTTCCTGCCACATTCTAGGCTAATGGCTGTGGAAGAAGAACTGAAGAAAGATCATGCTGAGATGCAAGCAGTTATTGATGCAAAGCAGAAAATAATTGATGCCCAGGTAAGCCGGCTCTGAATCTAGTAGAAGACACTTGTTTTTAGTAACTGTTATTTTCCGACTTCCTACCCCTGCAACTGCCAAAGCAGGCACTAGAAAATGAGGCATGAAAACTTCTTGGCATTACCTTTCGAAGATTAAATGAATTTCTGTACGCCCTTCATTATTTTTCCTTTCTTTCGCTGATGACAAGTTAACCCAGCACAGTGTTAGTATTTAGCAGAGTTGTTTGACAAATCTCAACCTAGTGCATGATGCGGTTTGCTTCTTTCCTTGTGGAAAGGAGAACATTCTTAAAGGGGCAATTGAAAGGTGCCCTGCATGTGCCTGGCTTGTGACCTCTACTGACCATTGCTTGGCTGTGCTGTTCACGGTCTTGTCAGTCACGTCCACTGCCATCAACCTCTAGCCTCAGACAGTGCTGAAACTGTGAGAGAGAAACAAGATTATAGAAATACCTTTCCTGTTACCCTTTTGATTTAGGATCTGGCACTGCTGCTTGGAATGTGCTTGGCTGCCCTTCTTGGTGCTGTGCTTAGAGAGCCCCTCTAGATAAAACTTTTTAAGAAAAGTTGATAAAGGACTGGAGATTTAGCTCAGCGGCATAAGCACCTGCCTTGCAAGCAGGCAGTCGTGAGGTTCGATCCCTGGTACCAATAAAAAGGAAAAAGAAAAGTTGATAAAATCAGAACCAAGACCTCTGGCTTGCAATAACTTATGCCTGTGATACCAGTGAAATTATGTCTGTCACGGGCTCCTCAGAGGAACACATTGGTGATCAGAGCAAAATCCAGGAAGCAAGAAATGTTTCTAACTTCTTTTCATTTTATAAGTGCAAAATGTGATTGTATTTCTTAGAACAACAAAAGGCAGGTGCAATTTTGGCAGTAAGTCCTGTAGCCACTCAATGTATCACCACTCTGAAGACAACCAGTCAGGTTTTCATTTCTCAATCTTAAGGTATAAAATAAAAATGAGAGTAAGAATACATATGCATAAATGTTCCACTCCCTTCTCAACATATCAGCCAGTATCTAGTATATGTTAGAGCCCCCAGGATTAAACATGCACTTAACGGTCTCCTCTTTTCAGGGCAATGTAATATGGCTTTTATTTTCCAAATGAATTAGGAGACTGAAAGCATGGCCATGGGAAGAATGTTTTATGGGCTTTGTACTCCATTAAGTACAGTAGACCTGAAAATCAGGTGTGAACTGTGATGCTGTCTCATTAGTGTAACTCGCAAAATATTTTGGATTCTTGAACTCTCTAGATCCTGGGAGATCCAGAAGAAAGATCTACTGTCATTGTCTTACCTGACCCTTTCTAAAATTCCTGTTAGATGTGCCCAAAATGAGTAAGAGGAAGGTAGTAGAAACAAGGCCATCTTGCTATGTGTACTCTTAAAAATTCATGGCAGAGACTTAAGAAAAACAACCTGGTTAAAGAGAAGGCAGTTGAATCAGGAAAACTAGTGCTGGTAAGTTTTCACCTTTGGAATTTAATATAATAATACAAAGCAGGGAGAGTTTCCTAAATCACCACACCAGGGAAGATAAAAGAGACCTTTTAATAATTTCAGCTGATCTAAGTAGTCAGTCCTAAGCAGAGAACTCAGCTGTACTACACCCCTGGCTTTGTGCTTATGGCTGACCGCACAGCCTGATCGTTAGCATTCAAAGATTCCTACACTGCCTGCCTCTTACTTTGCCATTTAGGGCAGGGTAACTTGGTATGATAACAGAAGTCATAGTCACAGAAGGAGAAAGCCGAGGAGGAAATCTGATTTCTCAGGGATCAAAAGCTCTAGGGTTTCATGTACAGGGTTTAGAGAAATGCTAGCCTCAAAGCATTCATTTAGTTTTCATCTGACCAAACTAATTAATATCCTGGGTATATAACTTAAGGCGGTGGTTTTCAGTGGTTCAGTTCTCTGGAAATTTTAATAGAAACAAGGCACCTTCAGTAGACTAATATCCAGTGACCACTTAAGAATAAAAACTATTCTCAGCTAATGGGTCAAAACATCCTGTGATTGGTTAAATATGATAAATTATCTACTCAAACCTAGGCATTACTATAAAGACTGTGGCTCCCTAAAGAACACTTGGAGAGTATGCTAGACCACATTTTGAAAACCATAGTGCCATGTAGAGCACAAATCATAAACACTGACAACATTTAAAATAATAGTGGCCTTAAAAGGAAAATTTCTCAATCCCAGTGATACATTGAAATCTTAAACAAAAATCTTTTTTTTTTTTTTTTTTGTCTTTTTCCTTTTTATCGGTACCGGGGATCGAACTCAGGACTGCCTGCTTGCAAGGCAGGCGCTTATGCCGCTGAGCTAAATCCCCAGCCCCTTAAGCAAAAATCTTTAAACATCCTTTGGCATCCTTGGTAATGAATGACCTTTTTATATTTGATCCTTTGTCTTCTAAGAATAAATCTTACTTCTTAACTATCTGATGGAATACAACAGCCCTCTGGCATCATTTATTAGAATGAAGACAAGTTTAGGGGTGAAAGCTTCCTGGGGAGGTAACTCATGCTTTCAAATACCTCATAGGTGTGTTGGTGCCACTGATAGTAAAACACATTTCTGAAATGAATGCCGTTGTCTTCTATGTGCTGGAGTTAAAGCTGGCACTCATTTCTCAGAACACTACCATCCAGGTATTCTCAGGCATGGTCTTCACCTTCCTAAGGTGGAGATGCCCTGTGCTGCCCTGGGAAAGACTTGCCTTGGATTCAGCCTCTTCCTCTCCTTGAGTCAGTTCATGCACAGAGCTGTGACAGCCACTTTGTATGAGAACTGTAAAAGGATGAGCACTCCACAGTTAAGGGGCAGAATCACCAGTCCTGAACATTGTAGCTCAGACATGAGGACTTAATGGTAGCCGAAGAAAACCATTGCTTAAATATCAGATCAAGAAATGAGCCACCTTTCACTCCCAAGCATGAGGGGACACTGTGACTCCCAGAATCTCTCTGTGGGACTCAGTGGAGAACAGGGAAGAGCTTCCTCCTATAAGAAGCAAAGCAGGTGCCTAGTTACTATTGCAAGTGATGTATCCGCTGTGTTAAATTACAGGTCATAAATGGAAATGAGATTATTCAAACAGGCAAGTAAACCCTGTCCGTTTTCTAGCTGAGCAGTTCCCAGCCTTGGCCCAGTGCACCGGCTTCCTACACATTCCAGCTCCTCCACTCCCCGTGCTGAAACCCTTTCTGTCAGGCATGGATTAGATTGCTTTGCCTTCTAGTACAGGCAGAATCAAAATGTCAAAGCATCTTTAGCCAAATGTCAGAGCTTGACTTTCAAATTTTCTGTTTGGTTTGATTTTAAAAAAAAAAAAAATTGTTTTGACAGGTTAGCAATAGGGAAACTACAGTGGGAGTTTCTCCACCTGGAAACATTTAGTTTTCTAGTAGAGGATTGTTTGGTCTCACTTGTTAGCTTTGTAGGCAGTAAGTAATTAGTCATTCTTAGCCTTCTTGCAGAACCTTTCAGAATCAAGTAAATTTTTGGAAATGCTTGAATTTTTTAATGAACCCTGAAGAGTCTTGCTTTCCTTGGTACTGGGACCTTATAATTCATCCAAATATTAAAATATCTTCTTCTCTTTAACAGTTTCAACAAATTAGCAGTTTTTCTGTTTAGAGAGCATTCCTGATCTTCAAGGGGAAGGATTATATTTGGCACCTCTTGTTCCTAGTAACCACTGGTCAGCTCCTACTTACTGACTTTTAAAAGATCTACATTTGTTTTCCTAGTAACCCTCACTGCTGTAATTTTTCAAATAATTATTCTTAAAAACCTTACAGAACTTTCTCTTTTTAAGTTTTTCCTGAGCTTAAAACAAGTAATCTTTCCAAAATTTAAAGCAAAAACTCCAGATTAGTGATTAGTTAATAATGAGGATTTTGTGTATCTTTATCACCTGGAAAGGAAATTTTTTAAAGGATGATAATAATAAAAAGCTACTTTTTGTTTTATTTTGTTTTCATGCTTTTGAAATTGTAACCACCAGCACAGTTGCCACACAGACCCCACTTACAGCAAAATTGAGCTCAGAGAGATCAGTTGATGCCCTGGTTATCAATGATTTACCCAGATTTTCCCTCAAGCAATGGGCTTCCCTCTGCATGCTCCTGGGACTTCGTGTTCCAGTGGAGCAGTGCTACCTTGGCAGCCTTCTATAGCTAATGCTTTAGTATCAAGGATCAGCATTGACCCTCAGCTCTCCAATCTGGTGCTTCCTCTACAAGCCCTACCTAACCCTTTCCTAGGCAAATTCAGAAACTCCCAGAGTAGAAAAACTCCTTTTAACTTTATAGTTCTTCCTCGTGGACTATTTTCTTTTTAGTTTCATGAGCATAGGTAAAGATTATACTTCTCTGTGTCCGCCTATTTTCTGAAAAATACAGACTTCATGTTGGAAAGGTTTTGGGATAGTTACAAGCTACTGATGGTTGTGAGACTGATGTTTTGATGGGATGATTTTTTTTTTAATTAAGCTGTTCCTGCTTTCCTTTAGATTAACTTTGTTTTTTAAATCTTTTCCCCATTGGTTTATTTTCTCCCTTCCCTTCCCTCCCTTTCTCTTCCTCTGTGTGTGTGTGTGTGTGTGTGTTCAATGACTTTTGCTTCTAAAATGTGGTTCTAAAGCATTATTTTTTTTCAGACACTCAAAAGTCAAATGAAAGCATTCTCCTTATTGATGGCTTTCCTGGAGTAACTCTGAGCTGGAATGGGTCTAGGAGCCTGTGTTCTCTATTTGTTTTCATGTGTTATGTTTATAGCATCCCCCTTTCAAGTCACATCCCCCTCCCCATATTCAAATAACTCCTCTGCCTGAGCTTTTGGCTGCTTTTATTTCCTCTTGCTCTTGCATCCTCACTTTACTGGTGACTTTAAACTGCCACCATGTATTGTTTTAATTTTGAGCACAATGTGAATTCTTTCTAAATGTGATTGTTATGCCCTCTTTTGGGAATAAGAACCCATAGATCACATGCACTTCTCTTCTGTGAAATGAAACTTCTGGTGCTTCTTTCTTTGCTACCTAATTTTCATATTTCAATTTTGACCAAAAGCACTTAATATGGTAAGGTGTCTTGATGCTACTGTTGCATAATCCAAAGTAACATGTGGTGTCAGTTGTACAAAATAGTCTCTTGTTCCAAGAGATTAGCAGGGTGACAATTCCTGCTATGCTGCAAGGAAAAAGAGAAAGAAAATAGAGGAGAAAAATATAGAAAAATGAAGGGAAGCTGAACCTAACCAGTGCGCAGAAAGAGGCAGAGACGTTCCATTTGTTTGGGAAGCACCATGCATACCACTGTGTGAGAAAAAGCATTGGACTAGGTCATTCAATAAAGAAAGGTATTATTTCTTCCATACAAACTGAATAAAGCCATGATTGGTATGTTATAGGAAAAACGGATCGTGTCCCTGGATTCTGCCAACACCAGACTGATGAGTGCGCTGACCCAAGTGAAGGAGCGGTACAGCATGCAGGTCCGCAATGGCATCTCCCCCACCAATCCCACCAAGCTTTCCATCACGGAGAATGGTGAATTCAAGAACAGCAGCTGCTGACAGACTGGGAATACAGACTGTGAAAGGAGACAGAAGGAAGTTTACCCACTCTCCTGTTCCCAGCCCTTTACTCAGCCCCTCCAGGTTTACAGAATGTTGCTAATTCACAATGGCAATGTGGTGAGAAACTCAAAAGAAGAAAGGAACTTGTCTTTCAGGGCATAAGCGAAGATTTCCAAGGTTGAGCTTCCCCAGTCTATATGTACATAGGGAACTTAGTTCTGGGCCATGTACAGAAAATACCACTGTAATATACCAAAAGGAAGTTAATAATGTAGATTGGCTTTTTAATTATTACTATTTTTGTTATTGTTTTGCTCTTGTTGAAAGCACTGCAGTTGTTATAGGAGGAAAAGTAGGAACTACAACTATGTGTGATTGAGAAATGAGCCTATGGGTTCAGTAGGTAGAGACCAAGTATCTAATAGAAGCACATGGAGTGCAATAGAACATTGTCAGAGTGAACTTTTTCAGGGATTCATCTGCCAGTTTCAAAGCCCCATTCTGGTCCCCTGGCTGTTTAGGAAACCATGCAGATACCAAGATCCATATAAAACAAAAATTTATGCCATTGGTCTGGTCACCCAAGACTGATTCTGGTCAGACAACCAACCATGACTTGGACTCTCACTGTTTCAGAGGACAGAGATAAAGGCAGTTGCATCAAAACTGGACTTGAGGAGTGATGTCTAATGAACTCCTGACAATATGTCTTAATGTTCTCTGTCTACAGCAGAGGGAATTTTCTGTTTTAGATACGAGTTTTTTTTAATTTTCACTCCTATTGTAATAAAGGGTGTTCTTTTTCCTCTTTAGAGTTTACAAAACTATAAATATTTGTGTCTACATACATTCTTTATCTTCGTATGTCCACTGCCCATGGTGGGAGCAGTCATCATCAACAGGATTTACTCTCCTTAGGAGAAATTACTCAGACAGACTGTTCATAAGCCATCTGAAATAAACACCCTTTCTGCACAGAAAAGGGCTAACCACAACATAGCAAAAATCTCTGAATAGTTCCTGTCAAGTTTTTTTGTATTTGTAAAGTTTTTTTTTTTTAGGATAAAGATTTTATCCATTGTATTTTGGGAAGGGTAATTTTACCTCCAATATTTAATTTTTAAACTGCTGCTGCTGCTTCTTAGTCCCTCAGTATAATTTGGAAAGGAAATCCAAACTTGAACTATGACTTATAAGTCTCATATTTAAAAAGAAAACTGTCAGGATTGCACATTCCAACTGTTATTCCCATGCTTTTGGTAAATTTGGCAATAATGACCCATTTATCATCCATGGCTTATTAAAAGACAGAAAAGAATTTTCTCCAGAGGTACAGAATGTCATCTGGGATGCAACCTTTATTACCAGAAGTATGGAATGTTACATGTTAAATGGACATTATTTATACAAGTATATTTACATATAGTCACACATATGTACATATAACTGCACAAGTAGGAAACATTCATACCTTCTATGCTATCAGATATACAGATGCAATTTTAAAGGAGCCTTGAATCTCTTTAAGCAAGACATAAGCAGTTGTTTTATATTGAAAAAACAACAGTATTTCTCAAGTGAGTTATTTTAAATTACAAGCTTTAAGAAATTTTTTTTTACAGTAAAGAGGGGAAGGAAAGAAAAGGCCTGAGGGAGCTGTATCCATGGGCTGTTTCTACTTACGTGCGTTGTCTACACTCAAGGAAGAGCGCAGGACCCTCTTTATAGTGAAGCGCAGGCGTAGATACCAAGCCCTCTTTTTTTACTGAGTTCTAGGCTTGTATTTCTACTTTCGGGCTCTGCCCTTTCTCAGATGTATCTTTCTGTTGAATCTTTCACTTAAGCAAGCTCATCAAAGACCACAACCCACAATCTTTTAAAATATTTTTTATCATAACCTCTTTCCACCAAACAGTGATCTAAAACAGGAGCTTCTCGTTGTGCTTGGACATTCAGACTTCATACATAACTGTTGTGACACTATACTGTATTCTTACTTATCTCTTCCCTCCAAACTGAGGGTACAGGGCCAGGGATTTAGCTCAGCGGCCCACGTGCCTGCCTGGCAAGCATTAGGTCACAAGTTCAATCCCCAGTACCAAAAAAAAAAAAAAAAAAAAAAAAAAACCTGAGGGTACACTAGTCAAAGTCTTTTAATAGGAATAAAGGTTACCAATTTTGAAATATATTTGTTAGTTTGGGGAGGCATAAATATAGCTCTGTTCTTTATGGCTTATTCTCACCTCTAGCAAAGTTTATTTTTTTTTTAAGCCTGAAATTGTGCCCTAGAAAACTTAGTAAAAGAATTGCCAGTTTCAGTGGTCTTAAGTATGTAATGTAGGTGACGTCTGGCATTGAGATGTAGAAGTTTTTCAAGCATGGTGATGGACTCCAGAGGAATGATAAAATAATATTGAGATTTTAGAGGAGACAACAAAACAACAAGTATGTTTTTGATGAATGCACTATATCTTGTTAGCTTCCTCAGAAGACAGTCTGCATTGGCAGATGAAACATTTGGACATATTATGCAACCCTGTATAGGTTATCTTGAATGAAGAAATGAAAGTAAAATATTAGTAAGAAGAAGGTTAGAAGATGACAACTCCAAGGTGTTACTAGATGTTAAATTTTAGATGAATTCTTGGAATCTACTTGTCACGTTTTATTTCTTTACAGAATGCTACAACCTACAGAATTTATTCTGAAAGATTTTTTAAGTATGAAGGAAGGCAGCAGTATGTGATAATTTTTATGAGGGTGTTGCTTAACTGACTTTTTGTTCGGTCCCAATATATACATACATTAGTTTCACTAGCAAGAGGTGCATTGGTTGAAGAGAATCTGATTGGTTAAGACAGCCATGTCTTATACTTGCAGTTGCTCTCAATGTATCACCACATTATGGAATAAGGGTAAACCAGGGCTGAAAAGAATTGAGAATTCAGGTAAAGTGCTTATCTAGGTAACTACCAGACGTGGCCGTTAACATGGGCAATGTAAGGTTCAAGAAAAGAGTTTCATAGTTCCCTTTTGCATCATAGAGGCAAAAAGTTGCATTTCCCTCAGCCCATCATGATTCCAAGTCTCCACAATAAAATCCAGGGCAGAGGAGATGCTGTAATTAGGTCACCATAACAGGAACTTGAACACTTACCTGTGTTCCAGGCGCTGTCACCAAGGCATTGTTTCCATTTAGGAGACAGTCCTTTGGTGGGTACAGTGTGGCAGAAGTAAGTAATCACACTGCCATAGCTTTTTGCTCTTTTCACTTAATATCAAGTTGATCAAGATTAATTTTTTGACTAATGCGCTTTCTCCTCTATCATGGAGTTGCAGAGTGAATAAAAAAGTGAGATTTTCTAAGATTTCTGTATTAATTTTATACTCGAGCCCAAGCTTGACTTTAGAAGAAAAGCTTTTCAGACATTACTCTACCTGCAACATTTGTAGACCCCTGGCTTCACTGTGTCCTTAGATGTAAATCAGATTGGGAATAGAGTTCTTATTTGGAAGTCCCAGAAAAAGATGACTGCCATTGAGTGAGTTTATATTATTTGTTTTGCTTCCATCAAGATTTAATGCTAGTCACTTCTAGTTTGGAGTTCCTGACAAGGCTGGTTTTGGGCTGAGCTGGAGGAGCACCCTTACCTCTTCAAGATTACCCCATTCCCATCAGTCTGCCACAGTGACACCAGCCGATTCAATATTTGGTGACCCCGAGACTGCAAGCTCATTCCACAGCTTCACTGCGTCTTCAGCTGTACTTTTGGAGGTCACTTTTCCCTCAGAGTGTAGAAATCCTGAAGAACTCTTTTCCATTCCTTTCTACCAAGTCCAGTAATCAAGTCCTGTTTTCCCCAACAATAAATTGTTGCCTTCCCACATATTACCTGGGATACTATATTTTTAATCCATATGTCAACTGAAAGGACTTAGACTAGTTTGCTAAACGCAAGAAATGTTGAGGTGTTGAATTTTAAAATAGAATCTTTTCATGTTTGAATATTAGTTCAAGCCACATTTTCTTATTGTCATAACCCAGTTATGAATGCTTTTGAGTTTTGAAAGGACAAAACTAATGAAATTTGCATGAGACACAATAAATATGAGGAAGAACCAAGGAAGACATGTGTTCCAGAAGGGGACATGGCAGTCTTCTCAGTAACCTGGAGGTTCGGGAGATGAAGATTTGTATCTTTTGCCCACTTTTAAAACACATACATATAAACGGGGTGTGGAGGTGCACATCTGTAATCCTAGCTCTCTGGAGGGCAGAGAGCTGTGTGGCAGGAAGATCACAAGTGTGAGCTCACCCTAGACAACTTAGCAACTTGGTGAGACCCTGTTTCAAAGTGAAAAAGCACAGAGATGTGTGAAGGGTCTGGGTCCAACCCCTGGCAGTACACAGTTTCTGTAGATAACATGTCTATGCTCACAGAGTACACACAGTTCCTAGGAATTCCTTTTTATGAATGCCAATGTATTTTATAGAACAGTGATTCCCAAACTTTCTTGCATTTTCTAGATATGTTCTCATTTATTAGATTTTATGGCAGTTTTTCTCTCAAGAATGTACTATATACGTGTTATATGTATATATAAGTTAAAGTGACTTGAACTTGATTTGGTTTGACATTGTCTCAAGAATCCTAGATATCATCTTTGATACCACAGGGAGTCAGAAATAAAGTTGAACATCACTGATCAGTCGGATATAGGAGGAAATAGCTTTGGTTTCTGATCAGTTAATTCTCAGGTGTTTTGAGTAGCCAACCCAGTTAGACTTGACAAATGCAGTGAACCATCCAAGGAGAACGGCAGATTTGGATCGGATTTCAGCATGCGTTTTATTTCCTACTCAGTTGTTACTTCTCACTCAAATACTCTCATCTTCCCCAACGCAATTTTTTGTTGGAGATTTAAAACCAGATTTATCCATTGCAGAAGGGCAAGATTTCCACAGAACCTATTTTGAGAGTCCACATATTCTATGTAGGGGTATAAAGATTTATGTATAACCATCTTGTTTATGTCATTTCAGACTCACAAAGAAAAAATTTTAATTTTCAGTTCACCAATAGGTTAAATATTGATTTAATGACCACTATCCTGCAAAAAAGCTAACTAATAAAGATTAAATTTTGACTGGTGCTTGACCTTACTTAGTTATATCAAAATTAACTCAAGCTCATAGCATTGTATTTACCTGGATCACACCTGTGAGGAATTTACCTTCGAAATTTATTTTGTTCTTCATCTCCAGGGCCTTAATAAGAGTGTGTTAATACACATGACTATTTTACAATAATAACACTAAATAATTTATTTTTTATTTCAAGGAGAAATACACCTTAGAAAAAGAGAACCCAAGATTTTATTTTATTTTTAAAGCCATATTTTTGTGCTAAGTAGCACTTAGATTGTTCCATATGTGAGATCCATATCTGCATTACATTACCTGGGTTTGTTCTAAAGAAGATTTATTTTTGTTCTGTGAATAATTTTTGATGGTTCTTGTACATGTACAGATATAGATACGTTTGAGGTCTTTTATTGATATTCCTACAAAGAATACAAATAAACTTTAACTTTAAACATTTCAGACTAAAGTTGCTACTGTATTTGGCATGTTACTACCTTCTAGTATGCATCTGGGTATTTAGGACACAGAAAAAAATGTATTCAAGAATATTATTCTGATATATTTTAATAGTAAGAACAATATGCCTTAAAATTACCCAGTTTTACAGGTAAAAAGATTTCTTAGCAATAGGACAGGCAGTTGACATTACCACAGTCTGTGCTGTGGGACTACAGATACAGCTCAATAATAGGGATTTGCCTAGCAAACATGAAGCCCGTAGTTCAGTCCCCAGCACAGGAAATGTGATCCCATTTATATTTGTAAATCGCTACTGTGTTCTCTTATGTTCTTCAGACAGATTTATTGGACCTTCTTTCAGAATTTTTGTTGTGTAGTTCAGATGTTTGTCCTTGTCTGTCACTCCCGAGGCTTCTCCTTCCACGTTCTGCCATCTTCTGCTTATCTGTTTCATCATAAAATCTAAGAATTCAGGTTTCATAGGTAGTTTGCTTTTGTGTTAGTTATAGGTGTGTACCTTCTGGCATATCTCTGTTATTTCTAGTCCTGTTCTTTTAGAAATTAAAGAACCAAAACTTACTAAAAATCCAGAAAAGACTGAGTAAAAGAGAAACTGCAAGTCAGTAGACGTGTGCTACTTTTTGTTCAGTTCAAAGCCAACCCATTTCAATCCGAATTGCTCATGACCTAATATAAGCTTTAAGACTTCTTGGATCTGAAACATCAAAAAGAGGAACAGGGCTGATGATGCAGCTCAGTGGTAAAATGTAAGATCCATCCCCAGCACCACAAAAAAAAAAAGGAAGAAAGAAAACCACTGACACTATCTTACGCCCTGTGGTTCTCTAGCTCTTTCATACCCATTAGGCTCACCCATACCCTGTAGGTCTATCTATACCCTTATAAGGTCCACCCATACCCTTTATTGTTCTTAGCCTTCCTCCAGATTTCTGCCCTTTTTTATTAGCACTTATACCAAAGGGAAAGTGCATGAATCAATTTTGTTAGGGAAAATAAAAGACAGAAAGAAATAAAGAGAATTTCTAAGGATTGAGGCCAGGCTGGGTTTGTTTGTTTGTGTGTTTCTTTGGTTGGTTGGTTTTGGAGGGGTTATTTGTTTGCTATTTTTCCTTAGACATCTCTAGAGGGTTCTAACTTAGTTTAGAACCACTAGTCTAAGTCAAGCTCTTGAGCACTGTGTGTATCTTTTACAGTGTTTTGCTTTGTTTTGTTTTGTTGGCTCTATCCTCAAACTGGGAAAAGTTAGCTATAGGTATTTCTTTGCCTTGTATGTGAAATTTTAAAAGCTGTTAAAACTAGAAATATATACCTAATCACACACATAATTTGTCCTTTTGTAGTTTTGGTACTTCCCACACATAAAATTTGTTCTGTTTGGTAGTTTAATTTTAATTATTTTATTTTATTTTGCTCGCCATGGAACCCAGGACTTTGTGCACATTAGGCAAACACCTACCACTGGAGCTATACTCCCAACCCTTTTCTATTTTACTCTGATACAGCCTTGCTAGCTACCTGGGTTGGGCTCAAACTCTTGATCCTCCTACTTTAATCTCCTGACTAGCTGGGATTAAAGGCATATGCTACAATGCCCAGGCCAACTGCAGTCTTTAAATCTGTGAGGTGGAAATTCTGTCATTTAATACGATCATCCCTTTGTGGGCTAGATGCAGTCCAACGAAGTTGACCAAAAGATGAAATTTCCTATTTTAACTCCAGTTTTCCCACCGACTCCATTTGAAATGGAAGGTAGATGGCTTCTGGTTAGTACCCAAACATCAGTGCGGACACTACTTAAAGTGTGCTTACAGCATGGTGCATTACGGCACATGCCTACAAGCCAGCTGCTCTGGGAGGCTGAGGCAGAAATATCAAAAGTTGAAGTCCAGCCTGGGCAACTTGATGATTTAGCAAGACCCTGCTTCAAAATTTAAAAAGGGGGAGGAGTTAGGGATATAGCTCAGGACAATGATTCAATCCCTAATACTGGGGGAAGAGGGGCCTAAAGGTCCGATCAGAACAAAATACGATACATCTAAAGGAAAACAACTTCCAAAAAGATACTTAACTTTTGTAGCTGTAATACTCAGTACTGCAGTTTTAGCCCTTGAAATTTTGCTAAGAAACTTACAAGATGATGAAGTGTATCATTTGTTGTTCTTTCAGTAGTGAACTACAAGAGCTGTCCAATTCCCTGCTCTACTCTTGGTCAGTGTGAACTCATATGCAGACTTGCAGAGGCACATACACTATCTTTCTAGAACATTGATCTTCTGAATTCTAGAATGAATTGCCTGCATACTTTGACTTTAGTCCTGTGAATAAACTTCAACAAGCTACGCAATAAATACCAATTTGTTTTCTTATGTGTAAAACTATGTTGGCTAGATGATCTATAGAGTGCTTTCTAGCTCTGATATCCTGTGATTATTACTTGATATAGTTGAGAAATATGCCTAGAGTCCATGTTCAGTGATCAGCTTGAGACTTTGCTGTCAGTATGTAAAAACAGTCTCCTGCCCCACAATACTGGGACCCAGGCACCCTTAGCTCTTCATTCAGTCACCCAAGGCCTGTCGGTGCCCTGCGAGACTTCCATTGCTTTTCCAAGTACATGGGAGGAAAAGTATCTAGAACAAGTGTAAATTCAGAACACCGTAGTAATAATGTTGATAGTAATAATAATAGCTGGTACTTGTTGAGTACCAACTGTGCAATAGATGTTTATATGGAATACATGATTTAATCATAACACCAGCCATATGTATTACGTATTATCATCATTCGTATTTCATGAGGAAACTGAGACTGAGACTCAGA
Organism: Cavia porcellus; assembly: GCF_034190915.1. NCBI lineage: Eukaryota > Metazoa > Chordata > Mammalia > Rodentia > Caviidae > Cavia > Cavia porcellus. Next base: position 7,844,906 of record NW_026947512.1, on the reverse strand, counting down.
CTAAATTTACTTGTCCAGGTCATAAAAGAGTAAGTGGAAAGCTTCTGACTGTGTTGTCTTGACTGAAAAAAAAGAAGAAAAGGCCTCAGGAAACATGTTGGAAAGGCTAGAAAAAGACCTGAAAAGATCCTGATATATAACCAACCTGTCACTGAACCAAAGTGATGGCAGAACAAAATAAGCTAATTTTCCAAAGCTTTTTCTCTTAATATAATTGTTTTTGATAAACTACCTTGTATTGGCAAGTCACCTGACTGATTAAGATTAGAAGGCAGAAGTCTTACCTCTTTTAAAAATTGTGCTTTCATTTCTTCTGGGTCCCTCAGAGTTGAAATGATAAAATCTGCCTTCAGGATTCCAAAAGAGTACTCTGAAAAAGAAAGTGCTCCCTGGCTCAAGGGGAGATCACATGGCTGCTTACCCAGTGGATACCACAGATGCCATGTGGGGATTGAAGATTTCCCAAAAAGCGGGAGGGAGACTACTGAGGAGGAGACTGCTTAGCCATAATTAGGACTAATTAGTGGCAGAGGAGGAAAAATTCCCATGTTTGGGAGTAACGCTGGCTTTCCTCCCACAGTCACCAGGACATTATTTCTGTCTCTTCTGCGTTTTCCTCCGTCTTAAATCCGGTAAGAAGATGATCACAGTGTACTGAAATGTTCACCTCTCCCAGGGCTCTCTAGCCCAGGAAAATAATCCCAAAGAATTACTCTGAGCCTATAAATGAGTTCAGCCTTCAAGTGTGAGCCAAGCATAATCATCACAGGAACTACAGCGTCATAATAGGACTATGCTATATGTGTCTATATGTTCTGGTTTATTCTGAATCTTTGCACAACTATTAACTCTTAACCCTGTGCTGTAAGCAAGATAGATTTTACTGGCCCCTTTTTAAAGATGAAAAATAAAGACCAGAAAGTAAGGCAACTTATCCCCAAGCTTTCATTTATAGTCCTAGGGCTTAAACTAGAATCCACTTCTCATTCATACTCCGCTGCAAACATTTCATGCCGTCTTTTATAAGGAGGCCCCAGGTGCCCTTGGCAAAGCACTGACTGGGTTCAACAGCTCTGCTTTTAGGGTAGGAACTCAGCAAACAAGCAGTTACCTGACTGAGAGGCTGCTGTTTTTTCTTCAGACTCTGGGTGTGACGAGCTTAAATGTTGGACCTGAGCAGTAGTAACAGAAGTAGTAGTAGCTGTATCTCTTATATCAATGTCAACCTTTGTACTAGTCATGACTATGAGAGAGAAAAATAATGGAGTTATTGCAAATGTAGCCAGGAGTCAGGTGGCCAGACACTGGTTACTGCCAATGAGCCAAAAGACAGATGAGATCAGCAGTGCTGTGCATGCAACTGCTGCAGAAGCCACCCTGTGTGGGCAGCTCAGTTCCTGCCTGACCCTGACACACCCCCACAGGTCCCTGCTCCCAGACCATTGTCTTTCAAAACATACTCCAACATCGGGACTTGTAGGGCTTCAAAATATTATGAGGTTTGTCTTCAGTACTAAGTTTCTCCTTTGAGTAGCATATACCCCAAGAGGCCGATAGCATTATACTATCTGCCAGCTACCTAGAGCCCCATCATGCCTTACAGTGACCTTCAGTAGCGCTAGTGACAGGAAGACCCTAAACCAAGCTCAGTCTCTTCCCTGAAGCCTCCTGCCCCTCCGCATAGCTGGCCACACATTGAGCAGTGCAGCAAGAGACCCAGACAGCCTCAGCTGTTCTCATTTTCAGTCACCAAAGTCCTGTCAGGGCCCTGCAGATCTCGCCATTCCTTTTTCAAATGTGAACAAAGCCATCTTGTTATGTGGCATATTAGTATAAACTGGTAACCAAAAGCATCCTCTCCCCAAGCCAAGAACAACCAATATTCACAGTTCACTATAAAATAAAAATTCTTCATACATGAGATTTTTTTATCCATAAAGGTTTGCCTTATTCCCTTTAAAGGTTTCATAGTATTTCACTGAATGTATAACTTATTAACCAGTCTACTTTCAGTAGACATTAGGTTGCCTGGAATTCTCACTGTAATAAATAATTCCACGACAAGCAACCCTGTATGTAGAGGGTGTGTACCTTGAATTCATTTCCTTGATTTCTAAGGGTGGAATACCAATCGGAACAGACATGCTCATTTCAAAACTTTGCTTAAATGGTGACACTAGTTTACATGCCTGCTGTATTGGAGATCTCTGGTTTTGTTTGTTCATGTTTTGTTTTGTTTTGTTTTTCCCATCCTCAATATTACCAACCTTTTAGATCTCTGCCAAGCTAGTAGGTGAAAAACATTTTAAAATAAATTTTAATGCACTTTTAAAATTGCATTTCAGGGATTTGATGAACAAAGTTGAGCATTTTTTACAAATACATTTGTCCTGGTATTTCTTTGATTCGTGTCACCTAACGGATGATACAAAATCAGTTCCCTCATCACACCCCCACTACCCCAGAACAGGCTTCGGTGCCTTCCCCCCCAAGCTGTGCAAGTCTCCCCACACATTTCCTGTCCCTTTCCTGCCCCGCAGCCTCTGCGCAGGTCTCCCTTCGCCACCCAGAGCTTGTAAATTTCTTCACGTAATGAGCAAATTTGTAAAATTTAGAAACACTAAAAAAGGGGAACATGCGTATTCTCCTTACATGCCTATAACCACTCACCATTTTCACACATTTGCTTCTGATCTTTTCTCTAACCATTAGTTAATGTTTCCTTGTAGTATTATTAGGACTCCTTTATATGTATGATGTTGATTCATGTTCTTGTTTTTTATTAAGCATCCTAATGCAGACGTCCCATGTCATGACTACCTTGTTTCTGGAAATGACAGATCTGAGCATTTTGCTCACTTGCTAAAACCCTCTGGTGGCTCCACTGACTGCAGAATCAAGTCCTTCAGAATTTGGCTGCAGTCCATCCGTTTCCCACTGTGTGTCCCATACCCCAGCTATGTCAGACTGCTTGACAATCCCAAACAAGCCATATGTTGACACCCATTTGTCTTGGCCCATGCATTCCCTCTGTAAGAAAGAACTTCCTTACTGTTCCCTGCCACTGAAATTCTGCATTAAACTTTCTGTGCAGTTGCCGTCTTCTAGGCAGAATGAGTAACTTCCCTTTCTCAGCTCACGGTTTATACTTCAGTGTAGCACAGACCAAGCTGTCTTGGTTGTCTATGTCTGGTCCTATTAGACTCCGTCTCTTAAGAGCAGGAAACAAGTCCTGCTCATCTTGGCATCTGTAGTTCAGTATCTTGTTTAAAATCAGTACTCAGAAAAAATTAGATCATCTACCAATGTGCAAAACACCATTCTAGGCATGGGAGTAAAAGGAAAAGAAGCCACTGTCCTTTGAGAACCTGCTAATCCTGATAATTCATGATCATTCATAAGCATGTAAAATAAGAATGAGGCTGGTCTCATCTGTTTAATGAGGTAAGAACAGAGGTATAAAAAAGTAAGACACTAAATAAGTCACTTGTAAATTAAGATTGATATGGTAACAACTACCATTTATTGTCTGCAGATTCAGGGACTGAGAGAAGCCTTATAATGCTTTCTCTTCAGTTTAAAGATAAAAGAAATGAGATTCAGAGAGGTTATGAACTTGCCTAAGGTCACACAGTAAGTAATAGAGCCAGCATTCCAATCCTTGCCTGCCAGCCTTCTACCATTGATAGTAAAGTGGACTGTATCTCTCCCAGAGCTCCTTGACCCACTCCCATCTCCATTCTAAGTTGTTACCGTAGGAGGGTTGGCTGATGAACTGGCTCTGGCCAGACAGAATCCTCTACAGAGTGGCCTGAGCTTCCACCAAAGCCCAAGAGGAACTACGCCCCAAGCCGGAGTGTCCAGCTCCCAGACGCAGGCAGGCACCTGTTTCAGCTCCTGACTGGCACACAGTGGTGCTGGGAGGGTAGCTTGTCTTCTGGCTGTGGACTGACTGCATAGTTTTTCTTTGGGGCTCAGCTGGGTTCCCTGAGATAGAGACTGCTGAAGCCTTCCTTTGGTTCCCAGAGCCTCAAAACTGTGAAACCAGCTGGATAAAGAGGGCACAGAGGGCACTGCCAACCTGGGAGTAGCTGAGGCATCGCAGGTGGAGCCCAGCAAGGGGCCCACACCTACCTCCTGTGGAGTCACGAGCCTGCCCTGTATAACAGGGTCCCCCCTGAGATTCCGGCTCTGCAGTAGGGCTCACAGTGGTGGACAGAGAGGTCTTGACCGTTTCCCGGGGAACAGAAGGACTGCCCCAAAATTCAGTGCCAGTGGAAGCCAGTGTCCAGAGCGTGGAGTCGACAGATGTACTCTGGGCAGTGGCCAGCGGAGTCCTGGACCCTTCCTCGGGAACTGAGATAGCCCTCACGGGGTTGTGGTTTGTCGGAGGGCTTGGTGAGGCTGCCCCTTGGGATTGGGGAGCTGTGGGGCCTGCAGAGGTAGAAGTGTGGAGGTCACAGATTTGGGGGCTGAGCTCGGTGGACTCCAGACTCATCATCCAGCAGAAACCAGCCCTGTGAAGCACCCCATGGGGCCAGTACTGAGCCCTATTATAAGAGAGACACCTTCTTTGGGGTCAGCTGTGCCCAGGAGCCCTCCCAAGGTCCCCAAGCAAGCTGGAGTGGCACAGTGCATAAAACTTGTATAGCTAGCCCAGCGCTGAATACCCTCATGCTACTTCTGCGCCTGGCAGTGCCTACCTGGGGAAGATGGATGTGCATGGAGGCCTGCCCAAGTAGCCAGTGGGCTTGGAACAGCCAGGCAGGTGCCCGATTCGTTATTAGATGTAAAGCATAAGACAGGTTGTAATCCATCTTCTCAACCAGAAGGCTCTGAGCCTCTGCTCTCCAGCACTACACACACAAGTGTGTGCTCACACACACCAGCAGCTTCTTCTGTCTGCAGTCCACTACCACTTACCCCCACTGGGCTTTGCTTGCTGATTCCTCCTTATCCTTTGAAATAGTAGTAAAATCACCCCCACCTGATGCCCCCACCAGGAAACGCCCCAGTGACTCCAGGGGCTGGGACACTCCCTTCCCCATGCCTTTGACTCCAGGACGCACCAACCTCTTCCCAGCTGGCTCTGAGCTCCTGCAGAACAGGCCCTTTTCTTTACATCCTCAGTCTTGATTACATAGCACAAATTCTATCCGCATTTTTAAAATAAGCGAATTAGTGGAACTCTCATCAACCTCCATCAAGCCTAACTTCTCTGTGTCCTCAATAAAGGCAATAATGTCTTGGTCTGATTAGGAATCTGTAAGGAGGCCAGGAGAACTGTGGTTTTGCTCTCAATTATCCTAGTTAACTCAGAACTCTTGGGAAGCAAATTGAAGTAATAGCTATAAAGATGTTTCAGGAATTTAAAATGCCACAGGGATGCATCACTTGTCATTCTCAGCCATGGCCCTACACGACATCCCTACAATTTATCCTTCATGTTCTGTCCCCACAGAGGAGTCCACAATTAGAAGGAACTTCAACAGGTAACTCTATTATGCATAAAGGCCACTCTGATGACTTTTTTCCAAGAGCACTGTTCAACCAGCCCGTTTCCTGTCACCCGGTTCAGGCCCTTACACATCACTGGGGACCCTGCACACCCTCTTCTATGTTTCCAGGCCCTGGCTCCAAGCTCAAAGTCTCAATTCAAGGAGAAGGGAGGCAGGCTAATAGTGAACGAATCCTCCTTCCCCTACTCTTGGCTGACTCAGCAGTGTGTGAGTGGTCTGCCTGAGGGGCCCTTGATTGCCACTCAGTGGGTTCACTTCATTGTTGGCCACTTACTGTCTATTCTGAAGGGTCCCATAGGCCCTTACCCTAGCCTGCTCTATACAGCCTACCTCTCTGCTCCCTTGGGCCCTGAAGACCCCAGATCCAGGCAATAACAGGCTCAAAGCACTTATACTTAGCCTGGGAGTGGTCCCCACAGTAACTTCTGAGGAAGGAGTAGTAACTTTGGAGAAGGAAGCATTAAGCAGTGGAGGCATTGCTGCTGAATCCCGATTTCCAATGGAAGGGTCTGCAAGAAAATACAGACAATGTGAGGACAAGGTCTGTCAAACCTAATGGGCTGTTGGCCTATGAGAACTCACAGAAAGTGCAAGAGGGCAGCCTCCCGTCACGCCAAACTCAGAGGGAACAGTTAATGCACAGTGTGCCCATCATGAGACACATAGTTCACATCTTCAGTCCCCGCAGCAGCTATTCAAGGGTTCTGATCAAAATTCTCATCAAATCCAAAACACACAAGCAACAGCCAAGAACAGACAAAACCACAGAGATAAGAAGTAGATCGGTGGTCACCGGGGGAAGAATATGGAGTCAATGCAAATGGGGAAGGAATTTATTCAAAGGTTGATAAAAATGTGCTAAATTTAGTGGTGATACTTGCATATATTCTAAAACTCCCTAGATTATACACTTTACAAGGGTGACTTTTAAGATACATGGATTATATCCCAGTAAGGCTGTAATGAGAGAAAAAGAAGGAAGATGAGGAGGAAAAGGAGAGCCGTGAGGGAGAGGGAGGGGAAGCGGAGAGGGTCGGTGGGGAGGAGAGGGTGGGAGGAGAGGAGAGGGAGCCAGAGCAAGGCGGGCGGGCCTGTTGCTGAAAGGCATGTGACACCCAAGATCGGGAATAATTAGGCATGCTTCTGGTTGCAGCAGATTTATAGTGATAATATCTGGTATTTGTTGGGTGCTTAATCCGTGCCAGGGTCTCTGCTGGGCCTTTACATTCACTCTCTTGTTCGGCCTTCTGAACCGTACTATGAGGTGGGTATCATCAATCTTACTTGTAAATATATTTCCAGATAAGGAAAAGGAGACTCAGAGATACTGGCCACTTATTTCTAGAAAGTAATAAAATCTGTCTGATCTAAAGCCCATTTCATTGTCTAATAATTAATTGCTGTTGCTTATTGCTAATCAACTAAGATTGGATGATGCCTTTCAGTCTTTAAAATAACTTCCTCATAAGTTTATAGTACAAAGATCCCAGAAGTCTGCTCCAGAATTCAGTTACCCCCAAAGCTCCGAAATGCTTCCTTTTATCCTTTGTGGATCTGCTTCCAAATAAACCCACTGCCCATCTTACTTTAACCTCCAGAAGCTGAGCACCAGCAGTAGAGGAGACTCACCATAAAAGCAGATGAACGGTTGTTGGGAAGAGCAGATCACTGCATAAACCTTGGGGCTGAAGTGTGCATAGGTACGAAGCCCTGCACACAGCCCGCTGCTGAACTTGGGTGTCTCCAGCCAAGAGGGTATGTGGTCACCCAAGTCGCTGGACCATGTCAGATTCCTGGAGTTTGCATTAATGTAAAGGCCAATCCAGGCCTCCGTCTCATTCGTGACTTTCCTCAAGTTGGCCTCATTTTCCTTAGTCACTCTTTGCAGGTCAGCCAGGTCAGTGTGGTGGTTGCGACAGTACTTCAGAGCCAACCACCACGTCATTTTTTCTTCAAATCGCATGAAGATTTCTGTACCAATACGCACCTCGGCTATGGGCAAAGAACATGGAAATCATAGCCTGAGGTTCCAGATTTGTGAGCCCAACTTCACCATCCCTGGGACAGAGCTGTGGTCCGACCTGGGCCCTTGTCCCCAGTTCTCAATACCACAGTTCTGCAGGCAGACTCAATACCAGGTTGGGAAAAGGAACAAACTAGACATATCAGAACGGAAATAGGAAAACCACTAAGGAGAGCAGGACTGAGAGCTCTTCTTTAATGATACGGCCTTACAAGTTATGTTTAACTCTCAATTTCTTCATCTGTTCAATGGGGATAATAATGGTACCTGAAGGTGAGGATTACATGAAACCGTGTGCACAAATGGCTTAGCACAGTGTATCAAGTAGTTAGCACTTAACAAACTTCAGGTTATGAGAGGCAGGTATGAAAGGTTTGGCAGAGGGTATCAAATAATTAGCACTTAATAATTGGGAGGTTATGAGAACTAAGACAATCCTGCCTTGGAGGCAGGCTCATTTGTGATTTCCAGATGCAGTGTCTGCCACAGTGGCTCTAGGGAGTCCAGGCTTGAGGCATAATAGAGGAGAGCCAGAGAGAAGTGAGCCTGGTTTGGGACAGACACAGGAGGCAGGAGGCAGGAGGCAGAGCAAGCCATCCCAGTGCAGGAGTGCTTCCTGGAGGATCTCCGGCATGGCACCAGCCTCCCTCAGCCACTACTCCCAGTCCCTGCCGAGGCTGAACTGATCCAGCTCCTGAAAAGGGGCAGGCTGCCATTCCGTGGTCTCATTTGCGGTGCGTGCATCTGTAACTCCAGTTAATGGAAGTGTGGAAAGGATGTGAGCAGTTGGGGCTCTATCTAAGGTGTCAATTCCAGAGTTCTGGATAAAGCTAACAGTAGAATTGAGTGTCACATCATCACATTCAAATAAGGCCTCCCAGATGCTCTGATTTTCCTACTATTTCCTTAACATTTTCCCTCTCTAAACTGATTTTTTTAAGTTACTCTACATTAAGCACCTGGTGTGTGCCAGTCCTGAGCTAAGCATGTGGCCTACATCATCTAAATTCTCAGTCTAATCCTGAGAAGTGGATATTACTAATCTTATTTCAGAAATGAAGAAAAGGAGGCCCAGACTGATGCTATATTAAGTACAAAAATAAGATTCAAACACAGATATGCTGGCCTTGAAAGCCTGTGCTATTTCACTCTACCACCCATACTTCATAATATGCAGAGAACCGACTCCACAAAGCAAACGGACATAGAATTTCTGTACATCAGAATGAAGAATTAATTTTAAAAAAAAAACAGAGTAGTAAGATTCAGGGAAAAATTTTGAGTGAAAAATCACCACCATCCCGCAATGGATGGCAGGCACCTGGGCTATGAAGAGGTAATGCCCACCTCATACTCCCAGAGGAAATGCCAGGATGCAACTGGGGCTCTACTTTAGTTTGAGACCTTGAGCAAGTCACCTTGCCCTCTGGCTCATCTGAATAATAATCTTTGCCTGGGTTTCAGCTTGGGGCAGCAAAGCCTGGCCACCAGGCGGCAGCAGGGGAAGTAGGAGGAAGCTAGGCCTAATGATCCAGGAGGTAAGCTCATCAGAACACCCAAGTTCCCGGAAAAGCGAAAGTAGAGGATATTCCTACCTTTCTTGGGAAGAGCAGTCCAGCCAAGAGATGACTCTGAGGCAGTTCCGCGCTCTATGGCTGCATCTGTGAAGCAGAAACAGACCTCAAGCTCTGGGGCAGTGAGTGAGGGCTGCCCCTGGCCCTCTGCAGATACTAGAGGCTTCCAAGTTGCATCTGGGAGAGCCTAACTCAAGGGTGAACAGGCTTGTTCCTTCCTGCCTACATTTATTCATTAAGTGTATATAGCGCTGAGCACCTATTGTGTAGTCAACACTGTTCCACATCCCTTAAAATGGAAAAAAGACAAGCAGGGTTTTTGCTTTTAAAGGGATTATGAGAAGGAACCAGCCTAGTCCAGTCAGCGTGAAAACAAATGTCCAAATGTTGGAAGAAGCATGGGTCTGGAAAGCAGGAGCAAGTCCGCATGGTTGGGAAGAAAGATCGAAGATGAGGTCAAACAGATCAGGTAGGGCCTGGCTGGCTATCAAAAAGGATGGTATTCTAAGTGGTATGAGGACCTGCTCAATGTGTTGAAGGAATGTGGTCCAATTTATGTTTCTTACAGCTCACTCTGCTCAGAAGAGAGTATAGTATTGGCAGGGAAGACTCAGAGGAGGGTGGTGACATGGTGCCATGTTATGGCAAAGTCACCAGAGTCAGGACATGTCTTGTGGAGTTCCAGGACAATGGAAAAAGCAGAGGAGATTCCTGTAACACAGCCCTTCCTGTTCAGAGCCTCCCTGACCCAGGCCCACTCACCACCCCTGCAGATCTCCTCACTCCCTTGGGAACTCACATTTCAAACCTAGACCACTAGAGGCTATGTTTTAAGAGCTTATGACAAGCCCAGTGCCTATGACTTGAGGATACAGCCAGCTGACCTCCATATCCCTATTTGGGGAGTAAGGACATTCTACAGTAGGACTGACCTTTGGCTGACAAGGAAAACCAGGAACTGGCACTTTCTGGCAGATCAGAGCTGTTTGAGCTACACCCACCCGACTGTGTGATCTCAGCCCCAAGGATGAGCAGCATCGCTGCCAGGGGCAGAGATGGGCCAGGTGGAGGACAGGGATAGGGTGCCCGCCCCAACAGCCGTACCCTTGTGCTTTACTACTGATGGCAGACTTTCTGTAAAGTTATTCACAAGAGTTGGTCCCACTGACTTCCCAAGAAGCTAGGGGTCTCCCAGAACAGTGATGAACCTTCTAGAGACAAGTATGCAAAATGCAACCCAAAACCTATTTGTTTATTGCAAAGTGCCAACTCTGAAATTAAACCCGAGTACTGAAGTTTTAGTTTAGAAAAAATGATTCACACATTAACATCTTTCATCTTAAAAGAAGAGCAAATAACATGTGTGCCATAAGTTTGCCGTAAGTTGTCCTAGATAGAGTTCCATTCTCTCTGTGGCGAGACAATAAATTTTACCTTTTGCTTCCTGTGGAGACCTTGAATTCTGTTCTCATTTCTGTATGGATTCCCCTTTTTTTCCTCACTCAAGTCAATTGGCAGAAAGAAGAGACATAGCAGCTCACTCTGCTTTATACCCATTTCTCCAATAGGGTCTCGGGAATGGGAGGCAGAGAAAATAGAAACCAGAACCACAGAGAAGAAGTATTATAGCAAAAGGGTAACAGCCAAGTATTCTTGAAAACTAGAAACACACACACACACACACACATGTACACACACGTACACACGTGTGCTCTTGAAAAGCAACTCTGGAAAGAAGATTAGGCCCAGGATATGAATCTAAACACACCACAATAGCAAACCAAAGTTTCCTGTGCTGTGCAGGAGACAGCCCCCAGGCTGGGGATGAGAAGAGTGGAGAATACACAGATGCCCTCCGGGAAGACAGGCAGCTTGTTCCACATTACGGTTACGAAAGAGCTACAGGACCAGCTCAGACCAGAAATACACACTTTGAAGAAGCCGCCGATCCATATCTCAGTCCTCCTGGTACTACAGTGTATCTGTGCTGTTCGTGATCTCCAGCTTGGCAAGGTCTGTGTGGTGTTGCTGGCAACTAGTATCTGGCCTTTTCCCAGATCAGCTCCTACTCTGCCCAAGAAATTGTTCTTCCATTGCTTGCCAGCTGCAAGGCTGGGGTGGGAGAGGCTGTCACAGCATCTGGGCCCACTCCACCCTAGTCCTCAAGAGCTTTTGGCCATACCATGGTGTGCTTCTGCAGCCTCTTTCCCCGGTCTCCTCACCTGTGGCCTCCAGTTGCACCCAGCTCTGCCTTCCGGCCCTTGCACGGGTGTTCTCTTGGTCTGGAAGTGCTGGCCATCCCCACCGTTCCTCCGTCTCCTATTTTCCCATCCTCTCACCTTCCCCTTTCTTTTCCCATCCTAGTGAAGCACCCTTCCTATATGCTGTAATGAATCATCGTTAGTGGTTAATAATAATAGAAAACAGTGCTTAATGCCAGCAGATACTGTTTTGGAGCATGTGTGATGTGCCCTTAGCTCACTGAATTCTTCCAACTTCTTAAGGTATGACGATGCCCATTGCAAATAAGGAAATTAAGCCACAGAGTTAATTGAGTAGAGCAGGACTCTGGAGCCCTACACAGGCTCTCATGCCCACGTCATAGCCATGCATGCTATAGTTCTGCCCCTACATTGGGGGCTCATAGCTGGGGCTGCATATTAGAATCACCCAGAGATTTTTCAAATCTACCAATATTCAGGCCTACCTTGGGGCAAGAATCTGATTCTCTTACTGGGACCAGCATGAAAACCTTTAAGTTCTCCTCTGGGAAGGGCCTTGCGGCTTATCTGTCTCTACCACCAGGTCTAGGCAACTTGGGAGCAAAGAGCAAGCCTTATCTGTCACTATATTCCCAGAGCCTACCTGGGCACATGAGAGGTGCTCAGCTGTGGGGGGAGGGGAGAAGAGAAAGGGAAGGAAAAAACTTGCCCCAGGAACCCACGATCATAGTCTCCATTCCTTCCTTGACTCCGTCCCTGCTCTGCCAGGCCTGCCTGTGCAGGGGGCAGGCCAAGGATGAAGGGCCTGACCCTGGGTGCTTGGGGGGCCTCGCCACAGCTTGGAGCCAGATGTCCTAGGAGAGGAAACTAAGGCTGGGGACAGGGCACGTACAGAGGGGCAAGGATGCACCAAGAGGGGCGACGGGAAGGACCAACAGCACTTGCCAGAAGGAGCAATAATCTTCATACCCACCTGAGCTCAGAATGTCACCAGCAGCTGAGAACAGGAGGATGCCTGTGCCGGGGGGGGGGGGGGGGAATGGGGGGAAAGTCCCCCTTAGGAATGGCTCAATGCGCCCTTGCACCGAGGGTTACTGTTGCCCCCCCTGTTCTCTCGTTTTCAGCATCTGGTCACCCAGCAAAGCCCAAAGTTTATGGCCAGTGCGTTCCTAGAGCTCTCTCTAACTCCCCACTTATTTCCATGTCCTCTGCTCCACAACAGGCCCTCGCCCTCCTGCTTGGGGTTCTCACCATGTTCCCACAGTGAGCCAGAGGGGCGCCACAGCATCCCCACAGGTTTCCGGCGGTCACAGTGGTTGGCCATTGTAGCCACATGCTGAAGCCCCTGCACCAGCATCCAGCACTCAGCGCCCTGTGCCTGGCACCCAGCCAGCGCCCAGCCTCTGCGCTTTCCAGGTCCAGGACTGGGTCTGGCTGCCTTCTGGCTCTTCTTTCCTGCCCAAGCCTTCCTTTCTCAGGGAAACCTTCCCACTCATTGTATCTGAAGACCCCGGCTGCCCCCCCCCCTTCTACACTAACTTCCTTCATGGCATTTGCCGTATGTCTGTAACTATCCTGCTTATAATTTCCAGGAAGATTTTCTTTAACCTCTCTAGACTTGTTGGTGTAAAGACTGTTTCTGACTGTTACCTACTACTCCGCCTCAAGTAAGTCGCTATTGGTTAGGTTCATTGGTGAGGAACCAAATGGATGGGATTTGGCTGCAGAACAGCAACTGGGTTCTGGCCCTGGGCACCTGGGTTTGTGAGGACAGAGTGAGGAGGATGAGGTGAGGAGCCCAGCCAGGGGCCGAGGCAGCAAGCCAGGCAGAGGTGGCAGGGGACACTTTCTTCTCTCCCCACCACTGGAATGAAGGTCAAAAAACATTTACCTCCTTATACTTTGTCTCCCCTCCAATCTTGCTCTCCAGGAACCTCAGGAGAGCCACCTCATGTCCCCTCCTCTCAGCCCAGGCAGCGTCTTACCTGCCATGCAGAAGGATAGCAGTAGCCCCCATGGCAGCATGGCTGTACCCAGGACAGAGTCACAGACCTGGCACCCCTCACAGAGGCTGTGCCTGGTATTGTCATTTCTTCCATGCTCTCTGGTCTCCTCTTTGGTATCCAAACCAATGGATTTTACTAAGCAAATACTGAGTGCCTGCGTCCCAGCAGCCTCTGTGTGAAGTGCCAAAAATACAGCCTGAAAAGTAGAAATAGCCCTGTCGTCCTCCTAAGTGGGGAGGAAGCAACACAGATCAAGTAGTGACTAATCAGAGAGGTACAGAGGGTGGAGGCTGGAGGTTGCTTGCAGTCGGACAGAGGTTGGAGTGCCAAAGAACTGGGTAGCAAATCTCTGGGGTCCTCAAGGACCAGAGGAGCTAAGGACACAGTGGAGGAGAGGAAAAGAGGGCCTGGGGTGCCAGAAGGGGCCAGCATGTGTGGGCCGGGCTGTAGGAGACAACCTCCACCCACCTCATCCTCACAACCACCACACCGGTGAGACTCTACCATTATCTCCCATGTGTGGGTGAAAAAGCTGAGGCTCACAGAGGTGAAATAACTTGCTTGAGACTACACAGGAAGAAGTATCAGGGCAACAGTGCAAGCTTGGGTGACTGAAAAGCTTGAGATGGGAGGAGGACAACTCCCAAGCCCCTTCAGTAATATCAGATCTCCCCACCCCCACTGTCTAGGTGGTGGTCCCCAGTTAAGCACAGGCTGGAGACCAAGGCGCTTGCTCCAGGGAAACAAAAGCAGCTCTTTGGGTTCTCCTCACTGAAGCATCCCATTTATGCCCAGGGTCTCTGTGTTCTCAGGAAGCAGAGCCTGGAAGACTCTTTTGCTTCCTACCCCTTTCCCCAGAGAGAATGGGCAAAAAAGAAGGAAAAAGAAGTCATTAATACTTCATCAATAATGTCTTGCTGTGATGTCCTCATACAACCTCATCCCTGTGGTGGGACCCATTTGTGCCAGAGCCTGTCACAACCACTGTGTGCAGACAAAGGAGATGGTGATGCTGGCCCAGAAAACATTTCTAAAGCCACCTTGTTCATTTGCCCAGGCTTCTGGTGCACATCTCTTGAATGGCGAGCCTTGCCAGGCCCCAGGCTTCCCACTGGGAGCCAAGAGAAACCCAGAGAGATGTGCAGCAAGCATGAGGGGCCTCTTGAGGACAGGCACCCCCGCCCCGGGGACCTGCGCAGTTATCTCCCAAGGGCAGCACTTGGTGCTTCAGGCTGAAACTCCCTACATGCATTCCCGTCTCCTTTCTCTAGACTGTGAGATCTTGAGAGTAACCCCTATGCCCAGTTCACAAAGTTCTCACCCTGTTATATGGTGCTGCGCTCTGGAATCAATCTGCAAGGAAGAAGCCTGGCAGGGCTGCCATGAAAGCACTGAACCTGAGACTCCCAGGTCCCCAAGCCTTGACACTATGCCTAAGAAATCGCTGAGTAGGGCTGTGACAGGGTAAGCTCAAGGAAACCTGAAAAGCAGGATTTCCCCTCCTGGAAAATGAGTGATTGGAAGATTTGGACAAAACATCTTCATATTAGATGATAGCAGGTGAGAAAGCACCATGATGAGTGCAAGAGGCCTGGTGTCACAAAGGCAGATTCATAAAGCAAGCTGCGAAGACAAGCGCTGTCCATTTCTCTTTTACCACTGTGGGAAGGAAGGAGGGAGGGATCTGGTGAGGGGACTGAGACCCAGGCCTCCCACGGGAACTGCCCTGAAAGAAAGAGCAAGAGACCCTGCGGTGGACCCGGATGTCCGTCATCCTGAGCTCAGGCCACACGTCTCAAGCTAAAAGAAAAGCCAAGCTGTGCTCCAGAAAGTATAGTGAGGGATCAGGAGGGCGGGATACAGGACAGTGGACAGTGGTGATACCGCATGCCCCCAGCGGGAACACTAGAAGATGCCCAGACTCCTGCCAAGTCTCCTTCCGGTGGAGTTTCCATTTTCCTAACTCTGACTGCTGAGATCTGAGAGAGACATGTATAAAACTCAAAGGTTATTTCATTCATTATTATTCCCTGCTGCAACACCACACAGACCTCTGAGAACAGGAATGCGTTACCTACGAGGATTTAGCAAAATATCAATATGACACATACAGCTTGAAGAATGCCTTCTTGCTTCCCAGAATGCTGGGGGTAGCTTACAAGGTCCAAAAAGGAACCCTATCTGGACATTGATCTAGGAACAAATCTCCTATCAAATGTGAACTGAAAGAGCTAAGGTTAGGGTTAGGGTTAGGGTTAGGTAAGACCCGCTCAGTCTTAGGGGACTCAGCGAGGTGGAAGTGTCTGACACTATGAGGAACTGGGAGAGCAACTGTTCCAGAGCTTTCTGGCCCGGAGACTGAGAAAGAAAGAAGGAAGTAACAGCCCCATTCTGCTTGGTCCTAGCCAAAGATAGAAAACTAAGTCAGAAGCCCCAGCAGCCAGGTTGGGCAGGACCAGGTGAGGTTTGAGGACTGTTTGACACAGCAGGCTGCTCTGCAACTTTTGGTTGTGGGACTAGTCATGGTTCTCCTAGGTCCTAGAAAGCCAGGCGAGACTGTCATGACATGATGAGAAAAGCCAGAAATCCTCAGTATTTTTTGCTGTGACTTTTCACTTATCATCAGTTGCATTAAAATAGATGAAGATTTATGGTTTATTCAGATTATGCTTTGTTCCTGAAATAAAGGTACAGAGTTCATATGCTATAAACTGAATATAGTTTTCCACAGAAACAATGTAATGGGATTATGGTTCTAGCCCAAGTATGATATACTATCATAGAAATGATTAGAAATCACATGGTAACCGATGTGCCAATAATAAAAGATATCTGTAAACTGCACAGAATGAACCTGTCGACAGTGTATGTGAATCAATCAATAGAACAATTCAGGAACCAATCATAGGAAATCTCTAAAAAAAAATTATGTAAGTGATTTGTTTTAGTCACTTTCATCACCACTGGGACAAAACACCCAACACCTGCAAATTAAAAGAGGGTTGATTTTGCTCCCAGTTTGTAGAGGTTTCAGTCCATAGACTCTGGCCCCAAGGCAGGATGTTACAGCACAGGGGCAGGGCAGAGGAATGCAGCTCATGATGTGGTAGACAGGAAGCAGAGAGCAAAGGAAAGAGGCAGGAAGGTAGACAGAGTCTTCTACGCCAAGCCCACAGTGACTCATGTCTTCTGACTAGATCAACACATCAGCTTTATACACCCTCATAATCTAATCACCTTCCAGAAGCACCTGTGATCACATGAGGCTTGATGGGGACATCTAGAGAGAAACCAGAACAAGGTTCTCTGGGCCTGAAAAACCCTCACAGAATGTTTCTAGCTGATATTGTTCTCTGGTGACATAGCCACTGGGTACTGCAAAGGTATCAGAAGAACAAATCAGTTAGGGCACATTTGTTTAGCCATGTCAATTCAAGGTTGATTGGAGACCACATCCATTGGGGTTCTTGGTACATTTATGACACATTCCACCCTGATCAAAGGGCTTTCAAACACTGGTCAAATAGGCCTCTAAGCACATTCTGTTCCTCTGGGCCTCTACACAGCTAATGGGATAGACCCTGGGATTTGTACCCTGAATTGAAAGATGCCAAACTTGGAGCCTAAGGCTGTTTTAAAATTCCCTTCACCCTCCCGCCAACATTGTCTTCATGAAACAGATAAAACCCTCAGGATCTTTAAAGAAAAGGAAATCCAAATGCTGTCACCTTGGTGAAAAGAGACCGACCGTGGCTGCCTCTTCTTTTGTGCCAAGAATAGCCTTTTGCCTGAAAGCTCAATGGAATATCAGTGGACTTCATGCTTTTTCCCTGGTACTAACAGAGTGTGCCGTGCATGGGTTTAGGAGGCGCATATCTGGGATTCTGTAGATAAGAACAGTTACAGCCTATCAGAACAAAGTCATACTGCAACATACTACAACAGCACTTCAACCCAGTCTTCATGTAGTTGCAAAATATTTTTAAAGAAGGATATGGCTCATCCAGGTTCACTAGATGGATTTCCCTAGCCCTTCCTGAATATATGGATAACAACATTATACATTTGGAAATGAACAGTAAATGCTGTGAGAAGGTCCAAGCCCAGAGCTGTAAGTCTGTTGCTAAATTTCTGTCCAAATGATCACATCGTGTATGTCTGTGTATTTGTATGTGCGTGTTTACACTGAGTTTCATGCTGAGACTCTGATTCTTTTAGATCTACTTCCCTAATACATAGGTCAGTGAGTTCATCTGCTGCGTTTGGCTAGTAGACAGCTCATTTAGCTAAGCAAAGCAAAGCAAAGCTCATTTTACTGCAGGTCCACGGAGCTCTTGGTTCAAAGCAAGAGGAAAAGAAGGTGCCCAGTTTCTCAGGGCTGGCAGATGTTGATACAGAGTCAGTGATTTTTACCACAGTTCCTGCTCAGCACTGTTAAGGGTCCCTGAAAATCTGTGGAGAAAGAGCTCTCTTCACCATGTGGCCAGTGGATCTGGGAATTGTGAGCAACACGGTCAGAGGAACCTAGCAGTTGCAATTCCCATTTACACATGAAGAAATGAGGCACGGGAAGCTCACCACCACCCGACCCTCCTGGTAGCTGTTTGGTGACAGACACACTCTCTTCTCGGGCTGTGACAGTATTCATGGCTGTCACTGGGTTGGGGCTGGGAAATCACCATCTAGGAAATGCATCAAAAATACAAACAGCAAGCAGCTCTGGAGGAAGTTCCAGTGGCCTGGCCTCAGCAAGGAAAGGCAAAGAACTGCAGGAAAGAGGAGGGTGAGTGTGAGGCATGCTGCGTGGTGTGGGCATGTGACGCACATGCAACCTGCATCTGTTGCTGGACTCCTGGGCTGTCTGCTCTGAGAGAGCCCACTTCAGTCTTTTCTGTGTCAACTGGAGCCATTGAAAAAAACAAGAAGGTAGAGGAGAGTGAAATGCCCAGGAAAAGAGGAAAGGAGAAATCAGTCTCACAAACCCAGATTTCTAATGGTTTTGGGTCCCGCTGATTCTATATGCCTGGGTTGCTCCATTTAAGCACAAACTATACTATGCTTAGAATTGCCTTTAGTAGTCTTTTCCCTTCAAAGGCTCCTCACCTTCAGCACTGTGTACATACTGCTTCTTGCCCTCTTTTCCTTGTGTTAGAAGAGCCAGGAGAAGAGATGAGGGAAGAGTTCCATGGCAGGAGAGCACAGTAGAGATGGAAAGTAGACTCCAGAAGCCATCTGTCTGTGGCAACAGCTCCCCGGGTCATGGGTGAGTTCTGCTTCCAGAAGAGCTGTGATTCCTGGGAGGCGTGCCTTGTGCCTTGGCCATGACACCCATGGTCCTCAGCAATGTGAACCTTTCCTGCTGCAGGAAGGAGACCCTGTGGCTTTCAAACTTGGCCCGAGCCCCACATCTCAGTGGCTGAGACATGCAGACCCAAAGCTGTGGTGACACTCCAGGTTGGCATTGTGACCTCAGCTGTTCCGCACATAAAGAGGAAGTCACCCACCTCTCACTTTGGCCCGTAAGTTACATAGGACAGTGGGCTGGTCCTGGGGGCTTTTGTGGGGTGGTGGGGAATCTGAAGAACACCCTGGCTTCTACCATCATGGCCAAGAGGGCAGACCTGAAGAAGACAATCCTGGTAAAGGAGGAACACTGCTGGATGATGTGGGGCCTCCATGAGCTCCTATGAGTAGAGATGGGGTAGGGAGGACACTGAGCATGTGCCAATATTAGTACATGTGCTGCTGAAGCCAGCTCGAGAAGGTGCCAGCAAACCTCCCATATATTGTTCTCTATTCTGAGCATAAGTGGGCTCTCAGCTTGGAGTGAGTGTGGGATGGATGCCCATGGGGCATTCATGGGGTGGGAAGGAAAAGGCCTCCACTGACTCCCCCTCTATAGCACTTCCTGCTCCTCCGACTACTCACAGCTCCATGCCACATACCTACCTCCAATTGGCAGCCTAAGGTTCAAAATAACTTTTCTAGATAAATCTACTAAGCACATCTATGTCATAAACAAGGAAAGGGAGGCTCAGAGGGACTAACTTACCCAAGTTGTCAAGCAAGGAAGAAAGAACAGCTGAGATTGGGACCTGGTCTATCCCCCAGGCCCACACCCCTGGAACAACCTGTATCACACTCCCTTAGAATTCTTTCACTCCAGGTTCCTCCACCTGCTGAATGGGCAGCCCTCTGCTCATTAGGACAACATGACCAGTTGAGCTGTCTCGAAACAGATCAGATGCTAGGAAATATATGGGTCTGTGCTCAAGAGCAGCTAGAGAGCAGGGGTGGGGTGTGGACTTCTTGCAAGGGCTGGATGCTATCTTCCCCCAATCCTAATGCTTCCTCTCTCTTAGCACAAGAACTACAAGGCCGTTTGCCCGAAATTGAAGCCAGAGACAACCAAAGTAAGAAGCGTTTTTGTAGCCATGCCAACAGACAGGCCTGAGATCCGTGGGGAGATGACTTGGAGTCAGGGGTCATTTTCTGTTCCTGGTGGCCAAGATCTCTCCCAGGTGCGAGGTTGCAATGAGAGAAACAGGTTCTTTGTTCTCAGAGACCTTCATGCTAGTAACCAATCAGATACATAAGTGGAACAAGCTGAGCTCCAAGAGGGAGGAGGAGAAGAAACCTCTGCAGAGGGAGGGCCACCGGCTTTTGTCTCTGTCACTGTCCCTAGGGAGGGACAGAAACTTGGAGGGTTCTCTCCTGCCTCTGCAATGCCGCCCTCATCTGCAGTTTCCAATGTTCTGTGTTTCTGTTTCAATCACAGACATACAATTTCAAAGAAGTTCAACACAAAGGGCCGTTTGCCAAAACAGGGATGACACAGGAGTTAAAGGTCAGTGTGTGAGCTCAGGGCTGACGGGCTCTGACTCCGGGGTGGACGCGGCACTTACGGCCTTGAGACTTCATTCTCTCTGTGTCCTTTTTATTCTTTTATTTTGAAACCATTTTAGACTGTAAAATTTGGGAGAAATAGACAGCGAATACTAATGTATTCTATACCCAGATTCCTCAAATGTTGGCATTTTATCATGGTTGCTGTATTTCCTCTGTCTTTCTCTGCATATACACACACACCATCAGCCCTTTGTATCCATTTGATTCAACTAACCTCAGATTGAACATATTTGGAAAAAAATTATGTCTGTACTGAAATTTGTGTCTGAACATGTACAAAATTTTTTCTTATTCTCTGTGCAATGCAGTATAGCAGATACCATTTACATTGTATTAGATATAAGTGATGTAGAGATTATTTAAAGTACAGGAGAGAATATGCACAGGTTATATGCAAATATTATATCATTTACATAGAGGATGTGAGCATCTGTAGATTTGGGTATCTGCAGGAGTTCCTGAAACAAACCCCCTCAGATACCTAAGGGCAGCTGCATGACTTCCTATTCCAACATGTCCTTTTCCTAACACTGAGAAGGGATTAAGACTGTCTCTCCCCTTCCAGGGTGTCTCTGATACTCTACATCATGGAGGGTCATGGAACCAATTGTCCATGGATACCAAAGGATGACTGCATGAACTATTTGAGAGTAAATTTTTACCAGTCTTCAGCACGTATTTCTTAAAAACAAGAACCTTCTCTTACGTGTTCATAGTAGAATTTTCAACACTAGGAAAGTAACATGGATACAGTACTGATCTGTAGACTTTATTTTCATCTCACCAATTGTGCCACTGTGTTTTTCATTTAAAAAAAAAAAAACTAAAACAAAGAGAAAACATACTTTTGGCCCAGGACTTAATCCAGGATCGCACGTGGCTTCTAACTGCTATATTTCTTCATTTTTCTTTAATCTGTAATTGTTTTTTACTCTTTTCTCAGGACATTTTTAAAGATTACAGATCACTTATTTTGCTGAATGACCCCTAATTTGGATTTGCCTGATGTCTTAGGTTGTAGGTTTAGGGCAGCCTTCCAAAGAAGTGATGATGTGCTCTTTCCCGTGCATCCCATTGGGAGACCCACGATGTCTGAGGTCCCCTGACCACTGTCTTAGCATCCTCTCCTCCTTATGGAAGTTTCCCTCTGTCCCTTTTTGGAAGTGCCCCCAGGATCTGTCCTTTCTTCCCATGAAAAGTTCTCTTCCATCCAAGATTTTTGTTTACTCCCTCTTTCCTTCATTTCCTTTTCTCAGAATGAACTCAGAGAGGTGAGAGAAGAACTCAAGGAAAAAATGGAGGAAATAAAACAGGTAACCAGGCCAGCACTCAGGACTCTGAGGCAGGAGGATCGTTGCAAGTTCGAGGCCAGCTGGGCTACAAAGTGAGCTCAAGGCCAGCCTGAGCTGTATAGCGACACCCTGTCTCAAAAAGACAAAAGACAAAAACGTAACAGGATAAAGTTTTATGTAATATATAGAGAACATACAGCTTCAAAAAATGCAATTTCTAACTTTTAAATGTAAAAGGAATGATGAATGGCATATGAAAAGCAAATCGACTTCACCCCTTAGAGTACTTATGTGTTAAGCACATTTAGATATTCATTTCTTACTAGTTTGATGCCTAAACCCCATTGTTGAATGACCAGAAGTTCCCTAGGACAGTGGGGGCAAACCTCTGCCTCCATTGGGTGTATATATCACTGAAAGCTCTAAAAGGTTTGTTATCACTGGCTGGATGTTGAGGTTGCCTGGTGTTAGCTCTATGGTAAAGCTGAGTGAGGGGTTGACATGGGATATGAGGGCTGTCAGGAACCCACTGCGTCCCCCTCCCTTTGGCGAGCAGCATGGCACGAACCCTTGTTTCTAGGACACAGGCCACCCATGGCCTATTTAGGGGGTAGGAATAATCAAGCAAGACCCGTGTAATTGTGATCCGAGCTTCATCTACAAGCCTTGTAAGAGCCCCAGCCAAGCCACGCCAAGCCTGGCAGTGGAGTGACCTGACAGTATACACACTGCAGTCCTCACATAGACTCCTGGAAAGAAATGATTTTAACAGGACCTTATTAGTCCATGCCAGCGGTACAGCTGCCACTCTTTGCTTAAAATGCCCCAAGGATACCACACTTGACTTCAGCAATATACTCTGTGCTTTTATCAAGTATACTTTTCTTCCTGATTAGATAAAGGACATAATGGACAAAGATTTCGATAAGCTTCATGAATTCGTGGAAATTATGAAGGTAAGGCTTCACTGAATGCCTTCCGTTGGTCAGTGCCACATTAGAAACTGTGAAAGAGATGCTGGGCCCTGCCCTCTAGGTGCTTATAACATGGTAGGAGACCCAACCCCCACTGCAAGAAATAATTGCAAGCACAATTGCAGGCAATTAGGGATTTAGAGACCCAAGTAGTGAATGTGGGCTAGAAAAACAAGAGAAGTCCTTCTGGGGAAACTGAGTCAACCGAGCCTGGAAGATTACATTGGCAACTTAACACAAATCTAATAAAAAGAAACCCAGTAAGATCAGTTGTTTTTTTAACAAAAACAAACAATACTAGATGATAATCTGGATCCTATACAGCGGCTCAAAAACTTCTTAGTGTATTTCAGAATCAACCAGAATACTAACAAAGAAAATGGATCCCAAGCTCATGTTTAGACAAAAATTGGGCCCTGTGTATTTTGGCCAACCTCCCCAGGTAAAAGTTTGACAGCCACTGATGTAGAAGCACGAACAGGTAAAAGCCGATGCTAGACATTTTTCAAGAGTTATAAGGGGGCACTACCCCTACCAGATAATTAAAATTCATTCTAAAGCCACAGTGTCTATCAGGGTAGAGCTCAGGGATACACAGATAAACGCAGGAGTGGGAACAGGCACCCCTGTAACAGCCTCTCTGCCAAGGATGCACTGAGAGCCCCACATGAGGACTTGCTATCCAGCCTAGAGAGACTAAATAAAACTGTCCCCGAGGAGTGCAGCTGCTCACCACTCCATAAGAGATTGGTGGAGAACCAGGTCCTGCCGCTCAAGCAGTACCATCAACTTGGCTGCATTAGGATCTGCTCAGGGTGAGTTTTGGCCCTTCTCCCCCTAAACCCAGGCTGTACCCCATAATAACGAGGCTGGGAACTTTGGGGGTGAGGTCAAAGCACTAGTAGTTTTTCAAATTGCCCAGATGATTCCAATATATGCTCAAGGCAGAGAATCACAGTTCCATAAAATTTTAAATATGATAAAGGCAATGTTCTTCAGTATATGTGAGAAGGAAAGGAATATGTAATAATATTAAGAATATTTCTTGCTTGCATGAGGAAAAAGCAGTTCAGAGCACAGCAGATAGAAACAGTCCATAAGGAGAGTTTAAGAAAAGCCAATTAAAAGTTATAAGTAAAAATTTAATTGGATATTCTAAATATAACTAGAAGAAATCAACTACTTCTAAGAAGATAGGGATATATTTAACTATAAATAAGTTATATCAGGCATGGTGGCTCTAACCTGTAATCCCAGGAGGCTGAGGCAGGAGGATTGTTCCAAGTTTGAGACCAGCCTGGGCTACAAAGTGAGCTCAAGTCCAGCCTGAACTGCATAGCAAGACCCTGTCTCCAAAAAAGACCAAAAAAAGAGTTATACTACTAAGTTTTTTTTTTTTTTAAAGGAATACAACGAGCTAGGAGTGGTGGCACACACTGTAATCCTATCACTTAGGAGGCCAAAGCAGGAGGATTGCCACCAGTCTGGGCTATGTAATGACTTCAAGGCTGGCCTGAACTACATAGTGAGGTCCTGTCTTTAAAAAAAAAAAAAAAAAAAAGACAAAAGAACAAAAATAGACAAAACCACCATACACACACAATTTTAAAATAATGGTTTGGGAAATAATTTTGTAAAAACTGGTAAATACAAAGAAAAAGCTTTTATCCATAATATACAGAGCTCACTAAAATTAATGAGAAACAAATAGGAAAACAGGCAAAGACATGAACAAAAAAGAATATAACTGAAAAGCAGTAAGTACGTGTAAAAAGTTTTACCTCAGGGCTGGGGATTTAGCTCAGTGGCATAAGCGCCTGCCTTGCAACCGTGTGGTCATGAGTTCGATCCCTGGTACCGGCAAAAATACAAACAAAAAAAAAAAGTTTTACTTCATGAATAGTCAAATACATGTGGGTGAAATGATAATTGTCACATTCAAACCAGCAAATTTTAACTTTATGAAAATTATATGGTGAGTCAGAAATGCTCTTACACTCTTGACTGGAGTACAAATTTGTACAAACTTGGAATGTCGTTAGATAATAACCATCAAGAAATATACAACTTTTAAATTCTATTTCTCAGAATTTAATGTGTGAGACTAATTAGAAATGCCAGTCCAAGTATACATTAAAAATGTTCACCACTGGATTAAATATAATATTTTGGAAATAACCACAATTTTCAACAATAGAGGACAGCCAAGTAAATTCCGGTGTACCCACATAGCGTAAGTCAGGAACTATTAAAGACAGTGTTTGTAAAGGGTGCCTAAAGAATTAAAAAAGCAAGACATAAGTAAACATCCACTGGCCAATCTCGACTAGGTGGGAACAAAAGTAGGTTAGGAAATACACACACAGGAAAAAAACTGGCAAGACAAGTACCAAAGGGGGCAAGAAGCTTGCTTTCCTATATGTATGTCCTTGTGTGTTACCCAGATTTTTCTGCAGAGGGCACGCGGTGCTTTCATACTAGAATGCAGGCGCCTTAAGCATTTCGCGAGTGAGCAGGGCCAGGTGTGGAAAGGCACGGAGGAGGCTGTTTCAGGGGGGACAGCTGGAGCGCGGCAGGAGGCAGGAGGCAGCCGAGAAGAGGGTCCGCTGGGGGAACTGGAGAAGCAGAACTGGCTGGGCACAAAGTCAGCAGGTCGTGAAGGTCCTGCGGAGGCCTCCACAGATGCTTAATGGCAGAGCGCGCTGGGAGCAGCTGGCTGCGCCCGGGTCCGGTGGGAGCAGGAGGGACTGCGGGCCCTGGTGAGGACAGCTGGGTTAGGGTAGGAAGAGAAGGAAGGGTAAATCAGAAGGATGCAGGAAAGCAAACGTAAGAGCTCTCGGTGCCAGATTCCATACCCAGAATGAAGCCAACAGAGTGAGGCAAGGCAGGATGCCACCAAAGTCGTCATCTGGATGGTTGGAAGGGAGTGGTGACAATGACAAGAGCACTGGGAAATACAGGGAACAGGAGATCAGGCCGATGCATTCTGAGTGTGCGGTGGTAAGACGTAAGGACACAGGACACTGTGACTCTGACACAAGCCAACTAGACACTGTGGCTAAAAAAATTCTGTTCAACACCTTTCCTAAAATTTAAAAATGTTTTCAAAGTATTATCTGAAATTATCTTTCCCCAAAGAATATAATTTCTTAATTTTCTACAACAGATTAAACTGGGTCTAGCTGTTTCACTTTTTATGAAAATTACTTTTAATGAAGTAAATGATTTTCACTTACATTTTATAATTGATCTGGATTTTCCCCCATAACAAATATCATCAGTTATAACTTCTGCCACCTTAGACTGCATCAATTGCATTATTTAGCTTCCCAAGGTCAAATTTTATAGATCTAACTTCTGCCAAGAATTTTTTTTTTAATCTTTCAGTTCTTTGTGAACAGTAAGCATGCCATGTTACTACAGTGACTGTCAATTTTACCTTGTGTCGACCGTTTCTGCCAGGGCTGGGTAAAAATTAGAACACACAAAAATATAGGCCAGGGTCAGAACATAAGAATTAAGTGTCTCTGGGGTACAAGATAGTTTTCTTGCTCTTACCATTTTATAAGCATCAAACCAAAGCAGCTATGTGTTTCCCATCTGAGATCAGTGTCTGGCTTTTCACTCACCCAGAGGCCTTGGATAAGACCCCTAATGGCTGCCTGTGCTTTGGTCTCACCACGGAACGGGGCTGTCTTGGAGGGAAAATAGGTCCAGGAGGGTCATGGAGAGTGGCCAGCAGCCACTTTGGTCACGTCTTGAGAAGATTCTTGAGGAAGTAAAATGCAGAGAGAGAGAGAGAGGCTCAAAAACCCTTAACAAGGAAGGTTGTAGTCTTGAATTCTCTCTTGAAGGAAATGCAGAAGGATATGGATGAGAAGATGGATGTTTTAATAAACATACAGAAGGACAACAAACTGTAAGTGTAACTTGGACCCATCACTCCTCGTCCCTAAAGCGTCTCCCTCCTCCTCTTTGCTGAATTCCCTCAAGATTCAGAAGGAATCAGACTCCTCCAGGAGTTGTGGCTCCTGCTGCCCCGATGGCTTGGAGCTGAGGCCTTCCATGGCCACCTGTGCATTGACAGAAATTGTCTCCCCAACTTTCCACCTCTCCCTCCTCCCCAGCCCTCTTCAAAGAGGATCAAGGGACCATCACGACCACAGGCTGATGGGAATGACGGACATCGACCCCCAGCTTAGGCTCAAAAGAGTGGACAGAGCGAATAGAACATCGTTGCCTCTTCACAAGATGATGGAACCGCAGAAACCAAAAAAGGACCCAATGGATTCAGTCCATCAGTGCAGGAGCTGCTGTGTAAGTGAAGCCTGCCTGAGCCCAGCTCTGGTCCTGGAGCTCTGGCTGCTCTGCCCCGCCCTCTCCTACGCTCTTGCCGTGGAAGGAGCTGACACCAGCCCACACCGCTGGCCCTTGGGCGCCTCCCAGACTGGAGCCCTTCCTTACTTGCTTTGCCTCCTATTCCTGTGGCTCTTCCTAAGCCACGACCGTGTAGCACTTGATCCTGGTTGTGCCTGCTTCCAAATTCCACTGTATTATTCTGTCCTTTCCTATAGCAAGGCTTGATGAGGTGCCCAGCAGGTTGGCCACCTGGGACCAAGGAAAAATGACCTTTCTTGTGCCGTTTCTGTCCTCTGCAGGAGAAATGTATGTTGTGTGCCTTAAAGACCAACTACAATCAGGGGTAGGTAGATCCATACAAGAAGTGCCTCATCTCACTGGGTGTCTTGTTATCCCAAAGGGAGTGTGCCTTCTCGTCAAACCCCCACCTGTGGTTGTGCAGGGAGTAGGGATATTAGTGGACTCTGCCACTCAGCACAACCACTCAGTCATAGAGGACGTGGCACCAGGAAGGAGGACTTGGGTGGCCAAGCCTGAGGCTGCTCCCCAGAAGTTCCCATGGTGGGGAGGGCGCCCCACCAGCTGCAGACCTGACCTTGCCTCAGGGTCTTGCCTTTCTCCCCACCTAGCAGGAAACTTTCACACCAGACCTGGGAATCGTCTTCACCATTGGCATCTGGGGCTGCCTTCTGATGTATCTGTGCCTCTTCCCCAATAAGATGGAATATGTGCTTCCAACGTAGCGTGGCTGCAGAGTCCACCAGCAACTCTGCTTCATCCTTTCCCCACTCCCTGAGCTGTACCATAAGGATTTGCTACCCTCTTTAACACCATCCCTACCCAGGCCTCCACCCTAAGATTAAAAATCTCCTTTTAAAGCCACAAGGAGTGTCATCATTTTGAATACTAGTCCAAAATTTGGATGTGCAGGATGTTAGTAGTTTTGTTCTAAATCAGCCCCTCTCTGCTTCCTGATGAGTCAGTCGGAGGGTGCATCCTAGTGACCATGGGTCTCCCCAACTCTGTTTTCCTCTGTTCCACCTGGTCCGTGAAGATCTCAGCTCAAAGTCTTTGGAGGCAGCAGAGATCTCGGGTGCCAGTGTGTGTGGTCTCAGAATATTCCCCATGGCTCTTACCCCTCCTCCTCACATTCTCAGCTCCTGCAATCTGCACGGAGCCTGGACATTATGGGTGATTCCCATAATGTCCCAGGAACTCCCAGGACTTTGTCTGATCTACGGTGCTCCCCTCTGAAGTCTTATCAAACAGCACTCAGATTCCTGCTGCTCAGAGGAACTTGGGCTCTGGGTCTCACCTTCCTCTCCTCTTTGAAGCTCTCCTGTCTTCCTCCCTTCTAAAGGAATTGCATCCCCTTGACAAATTGGGAAGGAGGCAGTGACCTTCTAGTTCCTCTTGTCCCCTCTGTCTCTGCCCCTAGTCCCCTAACTAGGGGAAGATGGAACTTGTGGGCTAGGAATCAGAGGAAAAAGAGAGGTGGAGAAGACATCTCAGTACTCTATCATGCCGCTGATCCGATTCTTTGGCTTCAGCTTGACAGAGGATGAATAAATAGGATTCCATATTTGTTTTACACAAGCTCTTTCCTTGTTTATCTGTCTGCTAAGTTGGCTGCTTCTACTTTTAGATAGTCCAATAAACTGGTCAAATTCTTAATGGAAGGAACAATATATTTGGTGCTTCAGATACACATTTGAAAAGCAAAAACCAAAACATACCATAGGCCTTACTCTAGAGAAGTTTATAGTTTTAAGAGAAATGACAAAAATGCATCACGAAAATGTACACTGTAAGTAAATAAGTACAAATAGCATGTAATGAGAGTAGAAATGGATCAGATATGAGGAACAGAGCAAGGGTGGGTGTAGCCCTATATTTTTTGTTGTGGCTGCAACAACTTGATGGTATAAGACAACAAGAAATGAATGTTCTGGATTAAAAATCGAATTGTCAGCAGCTCTGCATTCTTTCTGGAGGCTCTGGGAGACTCTGCCTCTTGCCTTTTCCTGCTCAGCAGGCTGCCTTGGCTCCTGGATCCCTCACTTCTTCAAAGCCAGCCATGGCTTTGAGGCCATCCTGAGCCTGACTTTTCTCCTCTTGCTTCCACTCTTAAGGACCCGTGTGATGACGCTGAGCTTGAGTGGGTAATCTAGAGTGTTCTCCTTTTTTAGGGTTAGCTAATTAGGAACCTGACTTCCTCTTTGCCGAGTAACATAGCATATGCACAGGCCCAGGGAATTAGAACATGGGGATCCTCGGAGGACATCGTTCTGCCTACCACAAGAGACTTCCCAGGCCTTGTTTATTGCCACTGTCTTCATGACTTGACTCAGAAGCAACCTACAATTCTGTCATTAGTTATGACTAACCCACACTGAAGGAAAGAGTATATTAGAGTTCTAAAACAAAGCCACCACCCCACAGAGGAGGGCATTGTCCCCGGGTGTGTGCAGGTTTGGTGGCCTGTAAGGATGGTTCTCGATCTTCCAACGCAGCAGTTGTTTTGGATCCTGGTGTTGACTCCTGAGACTCCTGGCTTCCTTGGCTCCTGTTTTTGCAGCCCTGTCTTCTTTTTTGTCTCTCTGTTATAATGGTCTTCTGCTGCCTTAAGCGGTATGGGCTGCTGTAACATAATACTGTAAACAACAGAACTCTTGTTTCTCACAGTTCTGCAAACTGGGAAGTCTAAGACCAAAGCACCCACAGATTCAGTGTCAGCCTGTCCCTGGTCCACAGGCAGCGGTTTCTCACTGTGTCCTCACATGGCAGAAGGAGAAGGGAGCGTTCAGATCTCTTCCATAAGGCACTGATTCCATTCATGAGGATTCTGCCCTGAGGCCTGGTCACCTCCCAAAGTCCCCCTCAGCTTCTATCACCGTCCCCTCCAGGAGCATCTGCTTACATGTCAATGCAGACAACCTCTGCGCTTTCCGCACACCCTTTTACTATTTCCATAGGACCTAATTCTCTTCTTTCTTGAAAACTGAGGAGAGAAATCAACACCATAGTCCCAGAATGAATGCATTGTTCATTCAGTGAATGATTATGTAGCATTCAATCAGTCTTGACCCTTGAGAATCAGAAGACCAAATCCAAATTAACACAGGCCTTCCTGGAAGACATAAACCAAATTTCAGTCTAGAGTCTAAATTAATTAATTAGTGAAGAAAAGAAAAGTGGGATGGAACAAAAGAGAAAGTCCACATGACCTTAAAATCCAATCCCTGGTCCTGTCCTTCAAGTTCGGAAAGAATAGCACATTTTGCTTAAACGAGTATCCGTCATCACAACTTGATTAATTATAAGATGCTTTTTCCACTCATTTTCTCTTTAGCATTCATCTGCCATCTTCTTACTCCTACCAAATAAGCCAGCTGAGAGGGAAATGCAAATTTGAGAGAAGCTAATGTCAACTTTGCTGTAAAGAATGGATTTAAATAGTGGTCCCAAGTCTCTGTCAGATGACCCCCAAGCCTTGGACTCAAGCCCTGACCTCCCACCTGAGCTTAGATCTCCCTATCTCTGAGCCCTCACTATCTTCTCAAACTCAACCCAGCCAAAAGTAAACTCCTCACCTGTTTCCCCACATCCCTTTTCTGCCTGACATCCTGACAGAGGTCCTTGCCCTTGCTCTGCTTCCTGACAGATGGAGCACAGGAGGATCTCTAGCCGAAGGCTGGACCATGATCCCCATAAGGGTTTTATTCAGCCCATCTGTCTGCCTGACAAACTTAGCACCAGGCAGGTGAGAGGAGCCCTGAGGTGCTGTGGGGCTCAGAGCCCCTCCTCTGAGCAGCCAAGCCCTGCTGCATCCCTCCCCCAAAGCTCTTTGGGTTATTTTAAGGATTTCTCAGAATGTGAGGAAAGTACTGATGACAGGGCTGGTAATGGAAATTTCTTTCCTCTTGAGAGGATGAATCTTGGACAGCTCTTAGGGCCTTCCTGGAAGAGCTGGGAATAAGAGAAAGTGATGTATGTTTCCTCAAGGCAGGCTGCAAACAGTTCATCGATTAACCTCTACTTCTGCCACTCATTGAGTGTGTAGATGTGGAAAATATTCCCTATTTCTGCTACTGCTACTACTTGACCATTCAAGTTTGACATTTTCTCTCTCCTTCCCGTGGCAAATGAGCTAGCAAGTCCCAGGGAAACTTTATAAGATTCCCAGATCCCCCTCATGTAGACTCAAGTCCAAGCTCTAAGCATCTGGATCTTGATTACTTGCCCTAGCTTCTGACCCATTCCTCTCAGCTCCAGTAGTCTCTACTCAGGCCCGGAATCCATGCGCACACCACTTCTAGCTACGGCTTTCAACTCTCTAGCCCATCCTCTTACTCACAAATCTTCAGCATCCATTATTTACGGAGTAACATCTATTCTCTTTAGCCTGTCATTTAAGACCATGCGTTTTTAATCATACATTTCTGAACTTTTCTCCTCCATTCCCATCTATAAATCCTGCCCACCTGTGACCTTCACCATATCCTTACCTGTGCCCTCCTTATTCTTTCCCCTCTTTAAAGACTCCAGACCTCTGAAGGATTGTCCTCTGTCTCCACACAGCTCCTCAGAGTCGTGGTAAGTAGGTCAGTTGGCCACTTAGAGACATTTCCCATCCTTGTACTCTTTCTAACTTGCATGTATCTGTCCTGTGCATACAGGTGGTCAGTTTCCAGAGATGGTACATGTCTTCTTCCTTGGCATGAAGGTCAGAACTCTGTACTCAGTGGTGCTCAGGAAATACTATCTGCCACCCTTGTATGGCCTAGCGGGTGGAATTCACATGTCAGCCTACTTCGCCTTCTCTCACACTCCCAGAACTTACAATCTTGCCATCATGAACATGCTTGAGAGGTCACAGCATCCTAGCAGTGATTTCTTCCTGCTTGGATCCCTCCAGGATCCAAGTTTTGCAAAGATCCCAAGAAAACTTCCCAAACTATACATACTTTCAGCCTAGATTAGGTTGGGAAATACATGTAAGTGATTGTGTCACGTACTCAGATTAGCTGATAGGATG
The DNA here is from genome assembly GCF_034190915.1 of Cavia porcellus. Taxonomy (NCBI): domain Eukaryota; kingdom Metazoa; phylum Chordata; class Mammalia; order Rodentia; family Caviidae; genus Cavia; species Cavia porcellus. The sequence continues at coordinate 7,812,990 of NW_026947512.1, read as the reverse complement.
AGGACATTTTCTCCCAATCTAAGTAGATTTAAAAATTAAAAGAGGCCATGGAGAAGTAGTCACCAGGGTCAGCTGAAGCACTGTTTTCTCCGTGCAAATGCTCATGCAGCTCTGAGGACTAAGCAGCAGTGGACAAACTCCCCCTCCCCTGACCACCCCTTGACCCTTCCTAAGCTCACCCACCCCAGCCCCACATCACCCAGCTCAGGGGCAGCAGGACAGAGGGGTGTGTGAGACACATTTCCCTGACAGTCAAACAGCTGTTGAGTGTGCCCTTGGGGAGGGATCCTCAAGGAGCCACAGAGATAATTTCTGCTAACACTTTGTACTGGCCAGCTTTGCTGACAAGTTTGCTCTTTTTCTATAGATCTCAGTGTCACCTTAGGTGGAACGTGTGGTACTTAACCGTGTCTCTTCTCCACAGGATGCCATTCTTGTCCCGCATACACAGTTGAGGAGGGGAGTTCTCTCCTGTCTGGGACCCCATTTTTTTGTGCTACATGATCTTAGCCTTCTGGACATATGTAGGACTTAAACAATTGGATCAAGATTGTTATCCAACTCAATTGGCTTCCAGAACTGAGAGCTGGGGATTCAATTAAAACAAAGCAAAACAAACCTGCTGTGATAACAATGACAAGATCAGACTTGCTATTTCTTGAGTCAAAGGCCTTCAACTCACAGTCCCAGTTTCCTGACACTCTGGCCAACTCCAACCACAGGCAGGCCTGCAACAAGATGAATTCACATCTACTCTAATTTAAAAAGTAAACAAATGACTTGTAGCTGTTTTGAAAAGAGGAAAGATGTGTGTAGTAAGAAATTACACAATAGGAAAATGTAAATATGCTGTGTGGACTAAGACTGGCTATTGAAGAGATAGGAGGGGGCCCTTGTAACACAGCATCTCACATGTGTGACGGTGTCCATTGGTAACAATGAGGTGCACCTGGCTCACCTCAGTCATCCACAGGTTACAGGTGCTGGGGCCCCAGAGAAACACAAGCGTGAGTCATTTGGGAGCAATTAGAATGGGAAGGCTGTGCACAGGAGGAAGCCACTGTCCCCATTCCCACCACTGCCATGCCTCTGACACAACGCACACTCACAGATCCTAGGCACGGGCCAGCCCCAGAGGCGGGTGGGTGTGGGCTCGGGCATCCACCACGTCTGACTGGGGCCGACAGCAGTTCCCTTAGGCTTGGTCTATATGCCATTTCAGACAGTGCTATACTGAATGAAGAGAAATTGAAAGCTTTTCTTCTGTGATCAGGAGCAGGCTGTCCACTTTTGCTGCTCCTGTTAACATAGTGCTAGAAATCCTAGCCAGTGTGACGAGACAGCAAAATGAAATAAAGACAGCCAAGTAGGAGAGGAAGTGAAACTGTCTCTGCTGATGCCAATACTTTTTTGGTGAGGGTGGGGGTGGTACGGAGTTTGAATCCAGGTCTTCACACGTGCTAGGCTGAGCTACATCTTTAGATGTTGACATTAACTTTTAAAAGTGGGGACCAAAAACAAAGTGTGTGTGTGTGGGGGGGGGTCAGCTAGGGGTGATGAGTTTGGTCAGAGATGAGCAACTCTGGTATAAGGCTATCCCATACAATCATTCTGAAGGACAATTTTGGCAACATCAGATGCCTGCCAAGACATGAAAACATTGTAGATTGGGACCTGGGTGTGGTGGCACGCATCTGTGATCCCAGCACCCTGAGAGGCTAAAGCAGGATGGCAAACCAGTGCTGCCGGGGTAACTTAGCGACTTAGTGAGATGCTGTGTCAAAACTTTAAACGTCTACAAATGACTGGAGATGTAGTTTAGTGCAAAAGTCCTAGATTTACTTCTCAGTACTGAAAAAAAAAAAAGATTACAAGGTTACAAGATTAAATATATATTTAAAATCAGAAGATAAACGAATACCAGATAGTTAATTAAATTGTTCTACACCCATAAAACGGAATGCGCTACTGACATAAATATTATATTTCACTGAAATATATTCAATGAAATAAGATGATATAGTTAACATGTTAATGCTATAATGTAAAATGAAAAACAGAAAATTATAAAGCTCTTAGAATATCATTCTATTCTTGCTTTAAAAAAATGCATGCAAGTGTATGTGTGGAAAGGAACTGTATGTGAACTGCAAAGACTTAGAAGCTATATGCAAGAATCCCAGCAGGTGCTTTTCCCAGGGAGGAGGATTATGATGATTTTTCTGTCATTCTTTTACTTACAGTTTCTAATGTTTCTAGCAAATGGAGTATTTTTATAATAAAACATAATTTAAAAATTTTTAAGGAAGAGAGAGATAATTAGGAGTGATTGTTAAGAATGGAGACAAAGTTTCCTAAAACCCTTCTGGAAGAAAGCTCCTTAGACCTTTTTATTTCCTGAGAGTGACCCAGAGAACCTGTCTGTCCACGAGTTCATGTCAGGGAAGGGAGCAAATTGACCGCTCAGAATGAACAGAAAGGGACAGCGGAGGCAGAATTCACACAGCTATGTGTACACAGCGGCGGCGGCGGTGGCGGGGCTGCTGGCTGCTTGCTCAGAGGGAGGCTGCTCACCACCTTGCCTGGCCCTATCTCTCCTGTGGCTCTGGCGTGCAGCAGTCTTACGGAGCTGGGGTGCTGGAGTCTCCTGTGAGAGGTGGTTTCTAGGTTCTAAGTGCAAATGGTAGCAATTCTTTTCATTTGTTAAGGGTAGGAAAAGAAACCGGCTCTGCAGAGTGAGTTTGGGCCGCATAAAGGTAGGAAAAGCAGTACCCTTTACAGGGCGGGGAGAGAGCTGCTGTGACAGCACAGTAGCAAGAGGCTCAAAAGCCACTGTCCTTTTGGCTGGCGCCAGGCTTAAGCCACTTATCAAAAGCCCTACCCAGGTTCCCAGGAGAAGTCTGTGTCCCTGGCTTTGGGAACTGGTCTGTGCCTGGGACTTGTGATTAACAGGTTACACTTATGTCCCCCGCCAGTCTTCGATGCCCTATTCTCTGCCTTGGTAGGAATCGCAAGTGTCTCAACCAGCTAGAGTTGTCCTTTTACAATGAGAGTTAAATCTGGTCACTCTGGAGCTCTGGACTTTCCTATGTTTTCCTATTTCTTCCAAGATAGATTCCAAAATCAGTGGCTCGCTATCCCCCGCAGGATCTGCCCTGCTGCCTGCACCGATCCTCTCATATTGTATTCCATCCACGCTCTCACGCTCTGGACTCCAGCCACACGGGTCCCCTTGCTTTCCTTTAAGCATACCGTGTGCTCTGTTGCCTCAGGGCCCTCCTGCCTGCAAATGTTCCCTTCCGCTGCCTCCACTCTCCAGGGGCCCACTCCCTTACCCTTGCTGTGACACTTCTCTTATTATTCTATGAAAATGACAATATCCCCCTCCCAGCACTCCTTCAATTTTAACTCTTATTTCCCCCTGAGCACACTGTTGCCAACTCCCATCCCACCTATGTGTTTGTCATTTGGCTTCAAATTGAATGCAAGCTCTTTAAAAGCAGAGCTGCTTCTGTCACTGCCATATCCATGGGCCTGGGAGGTCCCGGGCACAGCAGGAAGTCAATAAACACAAAAAGGATGCATGGACACCAGGCAGTGCAGGCTCTGTGCTCAGAGGCTTGCCTATGTTCTTTTATCTTATTCTTATTGCAACCTTATGAAGCCTCTATGAGCCCATTCAAACTGTCATCTCATTTATACAGGATAAACAGGCTGAGAAAGAAAATAATGCAAATAATCTAAGGTCACAGATTAAGTGGCAGAGTGAGAATCTGAACCTGAGTGCAGATGTCAGAGCCTGCATATCACAAGCACGAGTGCCTGAGATTTAACATAGCACTGGGCTTAGAGTAGAAGCTGTTTCTATACTTCTCAGAGCCAGGGAGGTTGCTGAAACAAAAAATCATTTCTCATTTGGGGTTTGCATGCCGGTGGGGTGGGGGCACCCTGACGCTCATTTTTATGACCAGGAGCAAGCTTTCGACTAGACCTATACAGATGAGTGGACCTGGAAAAAAACCAGAAATCCTCACCCTATAACCTTCTTTCACCCCAACAAAAACAACGTACAGCAGACAGAAACTCAGGAAGGCAAAAACTGGTTATGAAAACGTACCAGCAGAGGGCGGCAGTTCCAGTCCACTGAACTCACACAAGAAAAAGCTGCAAGACAATGCAAAAAAGAAAATGGACCAATGGGAGTCTACACCCTGGATCCCTTCCTCAGCTCACATTGGATTTTTTTCAAGGGTCAGGCTAGATGATTTGTGCTCTCAGGAAAGCCAATGGTCACCCACATAGGACTGGGTCCAATAGCCCAGACCCGAATGCAGTATACAGAACCCACAATGAAGTGACTGTCATCTGTTCCTTGATTTGCTTAACTAGCATTTACTGAGCACCTGCAGGAATCAGTGTGATTTCCTAGAAAGCCACAACAGTGATTAGATTCCTAGGCTAGTCCCCAAAGACCTCTTACATCTTTACTATAAAGAAAATAAAACCAGTGAGTATTTTTTGTTCTAGGGACAAGTAGCATGTGGAAAAAAGATATGAAGAAAAAAGAAAGGGTAAGATGCATAGAATTCAGAGCACCCTGGGGGAGAGGAAGAAAGGTTGAAGCTTGGTCTCTTCCCAGTGTACATAAAATGAACCACAGCAAGTTTTGCTTTGGTGTCCTCCCATTTCCCTTTGTAGACCCCGACCTGGAGTCCTCAGATTGTGGGGTACCCCCCATGCTCCTTGACGCCCCTACACCGCCTGCACAGCTTCTGCTCTCCTGTTCTTGCAGCCTCTGCTTCCTGCAGTGCTTCCCAGCGCACTGGTGGCAGGAGAGAAATCCACGAACCTGATGTACCCTGATACATGAGAGTAGACCTCAGGATGGGACATTTGCATCTTTTAGAACAATCTCCAATTGAAAACCTTCCAGGCAGTGGGCTGGAAGGAAGTGGCAATTTCAGGATGTGTTGAGGATGGTGTTGGGGAAGCAAGACCTGAGTGCCTTCCAGGGGCACCCGTCTCCCACCGTTTCCTGGAGGAGCTGCCAGGAACGACATCAAGGGGTGGGGGCTGGCAGGGAAGATCACTGGCAGGTCAGGGACTTGCAGTTTGGGCAAATCTGAGCTGTTCCATGCAGGCACGACAGACTTCTGCACAGTTCTCTTAGTGCACTTTGATGAGGCCAGGGAGGTCAGCTCAGGAAACAGAATGCTCTGGGGCAAGACGGTAGAGAACTGCTGAGCTGGGAGGAAGGGCCTCCTGTGCCAGCTGCAGGCCGGACTCTCCAGGGTCACCACCAGGGAGCCCTCCTGGCCTAGTGTGGCTCTTGGCTCTTGTCCCCAGCAGTCTTCCCTGCAGAACAGATGGCTGAGCCGCCAAACTGCCCACGCAGCAGCCCCTGCTGTGAGCCCTACCCAGGAAGTCCTGCTCAGCCCCTGTGGGGTGGCTGAGGTCTAAGGGGTTGGGTCTTCCTAAAGGGCCAGCTGGGGGAAGGTGATGAGATGGACAGGGCAGGGAGGGCAGTTCTGACGGGACCACTGTGAAGGCCAAGTCCTTTCTTGCAGCCTCTACTACACAAACCTGCTCACCCTAGCAGCCCATCTACCTGCTGGTTATTTCTTTGAAAAGCTCTGCTGGCTGTGCAGAAAGGGGGGAAAGCAGGGAAATCTGTTTGCTCATCAAGTCTGGTAGAAGTAAATGTGGGAATCTGCTGTGAAAATTTTTCTCTTTCTTTCTTTTTCTCTTTCTTCAGTTCTAGGGATGGAACCCATGGCCTTATGTATGTAGGCGAGTGTTGTACTGCTGAGTTATATATCTAGTCCTTTTTTTATTGTGGTGATACCACGGCTTGAATCCAGGGCCATCATACTGAGCTAAACCCCTAGCCTGTTTCTATTTTTTGAGACAGGATCTGGCTAAGTTGCTAGGGTTCCCAGGCTGGGTTTAAATTTTCAATCCTCAGCCTTGTCAGTCAGTACCTGGGATTCAGCTATACACCACTATATCTGGTTGCCTGCTAACTTTAAAGCTGGGATTTTCCTAACATACTCATATCTTTGCTAATGCTGTGCTCACCACAGGGAACATAAATTTTATCTCTCAACGCATCAGCCATCAAAACTAATATACACTGACACATGTTTAGAGTGGGGGATGACAGAAAGGACTGTAGAGTGTTGATAGTATGCCACTCTTTTTCGGTACCAGGGATCAAACTCACGACTGCCTGCATGTAAGGCAGGCAATTATGCCGCTGAGCTAAATCCCCAGCCTCAATAGTATGCCACTCACTCTTGATTGGGGAAGAAGGGATATAGGGGTGTGTTTGTGTAAAACACTTCAAACCAAATATATAAAGTAGTCCAATTGCTTTGGAAAACAATGTGGAAGTCCTCCCCCCAAATCTGACATGGTATTACCATGTGACACAGTTTTCTACTCCAAAGAATCAAAAATATATATCCATGCAAAAACATGTATGTGAATGTTAATGGCAATGTTGTCTATAATTGCCAAAAGATGGAAACAGCTCAAAAGTCCATCCACTGATGACACATGAATAAATAATGTGGTTTGTCCACACAACTGAGTATTATTCAACCATGAAAAGAAATGAAGTGCTGGTAGATGCACGGTGTAGATGAGCCTTGAAGACTTTACACTAAATGAAAGAAACCGATCACAAATGATCACCTACTGTATGGTGTCATTTATATGCAAACTTCAGAACCAGCAAATCCACCAAGATAGGAAGCAGGTTAGTGATCGCCTGCAAGGGGACAAGGGAATGACTGCTAATGGATATGGAATTTCTTTAGAGGGTGATGTCATGTTCTGGAATTAGCTAGTGATGATGACTGCACAACTCAATATTCTAAAAACTTTAAAAGGGTGGATTTTACAATGTAAGAATTATGGCTCAAAAAGATCATCACTACTGCACAGGGTGTATGATCCATACCGTTTGCTCTATGTAGTGATACCTCAATAGTAATTTCTTAAAGTTAACTTTAAAATTGAAATTACCACTATTCTGTTGCTCTGGATACTGATTTTTTAAACCCCAGATACTGTCACAGCAAAAGTGCCACCTCCTCCTCTGCTGTTGCGCTGTGCTGAACTCCTTGGGCATTTAGTGTCAACAGCCACTGATTACTCAATGCTGGCAGAGCCTGGCCCCCAGAGTGCGCCCCGTGGTTCAGATCGCTGGCATCACCCCGTGCTTGTCAGATGTGGCAGGGTCAGAGGCGGCCTAAGCCTACAGAATCAGACACCACACTTAACCAGACTCCCAGGCAGTCGAGTGCACATTAACGTTTAGGGGCACTGCCCTAAGGTCCCCCGCCCGCACCTGCTACCTTCCGAAGACATTCTAAGCTCCCTACACCTATGTCTGTCTATCTGACCTGTGTGTGCTCATAAACACTTGATTCAGCACTCACACATTATTCCTGTGAGAATGCTGGCTGATCTCAGCACAAAAGCCAACACCCACTCTGACTTTAAGATGAAGATAAAGAGACTAAAATTAGCGGGCACTTTGATCAGATAAAAGAATAGGAAAGCTGACCTCAGAGTGAAATCTCCAAAGCTGTTTCCTATTAAAGGGAATCAGCACTCCTTGGAAAAAAATTATTGCTCTAGATCTGGGCAGAAAATATACAAGATGAAGCTTGTACAAGTGCATGGCATTTGGGTCTCTAAAGGATTCAGGAACCAACTACAAGAGATTCCTTCTGGCTAGAATGCGGCTACTGAGCATCGATATTTTAACAAAACACCTCAAACATGTCAAATCCATTCATTCACAATGATCCTAAAAAGAAAGCAAAACTCTATTTGCTGTTAAAAGATGTTAGGAAATCATCATTCTTCTGGAAGTGGTAAATAAATGGGGTAAATACAGCAATTACCCTGAGTATTCAATATAGGTAAATATCTGATTCTCTCATTCCTCCTTTCATATGAAATTTCATATGAAACATACCAAAATATTTTGAAATGTTTAATGAGCAAAAATAATTTTGAAATGTCTTATGAACCAAAAGTATTCAGGCATTGATTATCTATAGCGTCTAATATCACGGGAAGAGCCAACCACTCTGTGCCTCTTGCTCGAAGGAAATCCTGCTACTAAAATCAAACATGAATGTAAGTCAGCTTGAGTGTCAAGTGCCAATTTACAGGAAAGCCAGGGACAGAGAGCTTGTTAAACTATATCACAGCAAACTCTATATTGTAGGCAAATCTACAAGATAACCCAGTGCTTTCAACAAATAAAGTCCAAGAAAAAAAAAGAGTAACCTGTAGACTAAAACAAATTAAAATTTTAAAAAATATTCATGTATGACAATTTTGAGGCAATTAGGAAATCTGAACATTAGGAATTATTTGTTTTGATGTATGATGACATTGTAGTTATGATACCAAAAGTATATTGAGTGATTTACAGATGAAACAGTGTGGTTTCTGAGATTTGTTTAGAATCATAGAAGATAAATAACAGAAGGTGGGATAAATTGATGTACATGGATTTGGGGTTGATTAGGCCTCTGGGCTGGACAGGTGTGTGGTAGTTCATGATATTATTCTGTTCAGTTGGATGTATGCTCAAAAGTCTCTAAAATTAGACTGAGGTATAGCTCAGTGGTAGAGTGCTTGCCTGGCATGCAGGAGGCCCTGAGTTCAAGGCCCAGCACTGCTCTCCACCAATAAAAATTATCTAAAGCTAAAGGAAAGATGATATATACAAAACAAACACAAATATGTAATATATAACAAAATATTAAGAGAAACAAAGCAGAATTTAAGGCTTCATAACTATATAACAACAGTAAAATGAACTTCCTTCTCATTCACGACCTACTTTTCCATTGTAGGGTTTTTATAATGCAGTAGTTTTCTTTGGGAAGTGTTTTAGAAACTGATACTCTTGCTTCACAACCCAGAGACTCAAAACAGAAATTCAGAAACTACTAAAACCAAGGAGAAAGCATTAGACACAGAATTAATTATGGAATAATTCTGGAATTCATCGGAGTAATTATGAGCATAGTTGAATTCACCAGTGGAAGCCATGAATGAGCTGCAGGTGTGTTGGTGACTAAGCAGGGCACGGAAAGATTGTGTCTTGTTTAGCATCCTCCTCGCAGTGGTCCTCATTCACCACTGCACAAAGAATCATGCAGGGAGCCTGTGAAATACACAGATTCCCAGGCCCACCTGAGAGCAACTCAATCAACACCTCTGCTAGAGGATGGGGGCTTGGGGGGGTGCTCTGAGTGATCTCTTGTGATTGGATTCCCTGCCAGTGTTGAGACAGACATCAGGGCAGGCAAGGTTGGGGTCTGTCTATATTTGCACACAGCTGGGTAAATGAGGGGGAAGCAGTGGAAGCCATTGCTGGGTAAATGAATTGAGTTGATAGGTGACAGTAGGTCTCACCATTTTGTTTGCTGTGAATCACGTGAGGTCATTCGGAGCCACAGTGTCTAACCTGAGTCATTTTTTTCTGAGTCTCTGGGGTGTGGCTGAGATCCCATTAGGCAAAGGTTGGCCCTGTGTAAGGAACTGTGGGTTCCTTTGGCTGCAGGTTTTGAGTGCATATCAGGTACCAAAGGTAAACAGCTGGTCTGCATGACAGTGGGCAGGGGAAGACTGTGGGGTAGAGAGGATTGGCCACCAGCCGTGTGCTGGGCTGTGAGTCAACTCCCAAGTTAACACCAGTGCTAAGCCCGGGCACCATCTCAGAGCCAAGGAATCCTTCCCTCAGGATCTGAGTCTGGTACTGAGTAGTAACTGCCGGAGCTATGGCAGAAAGCTGAACTGGCTGACTGACAGCGGACAGAGAGATTCTAGTATACCTGGCCGTATACTCGGATCCCTGACAACTGGGACCGAGGGAAGAGGCAGCTCACATGCAGTTGGTGCACATCATGGGAAAGCTGGATGCAGGCTTCTCAAGTTCTTCTTTCAGACACTGGCTTGGCACAGGGCAAGAGGCCTCCATGCGGCCTCGCTGTGACTCAGCTGGGATGAGTGGTACTGGGTCTCCTTCCTGTCACCTGCAGGATCATCTTGGCTCCAAGGGAAGAGGCCTACCCCATACAGGAGATTTCTAACTAAGCTGATCTTACCACACCTCTCCTGCTCGGCTTCCTCCACGTAGTGTGACCCTACCTTTAAACCTGCCCTTTGCCTCAGCCTTACAGGGTTACCAGCTCTGACCACTGGCCAGCTCAGAACACTCATAGCTGCAGAGCATGGCGGCCCTTAGCCTGGTCTCCTCCCTCTTAGGGGTCCTATGAGGTATATTAGGGCTCTTCCCTCTCTGGCTTTGGCTTAGAATCTGATTACACAAACCTGCTATCAGGTGATGGTAAGACAGGGCTCTGCAGCCTCTTAACCGACTGGTCAGTGAGTTCAAACTCTCATCTGGCAGGCATGTCTTTAGTGGAGCAGGGGCCATGAGAGATATGGTGGTGAGGGTGCGAGGTGAGGTCCATGGTTGCGAAATTGGGACCGTTTTCTGGAGGAGGTGGAACCAGATGAGAAGAAAAAGCAGGATGCAGTTTCTGTGGTGAGAAATGGGGAGAGTGGACAGCTATGTGTGGAGAAGAATTGGGCAGGGGTGCTGAGAACCCTCAAGGGTAGGAAATACTTCCAATATTTAACCACAAGCCCTGCCCTACTAGCATCTGGTTGCTGGACTGCAGGGACATCTTGGGGGGGGAGGGGTCCTGGAAAGGACTGAGGATGGGCAGATGGCAGGTGCTGGAGGCGCAGGATTGGGGCAGCAGCTGTTTACCAAGTGGGCTGGGAGAGGTTCACTGTCTTAATAACTGTAAGTAGGCAGACCATAAATAGTGTGCACAGTGCAAGCCCGCCATCCCTATGGGCAGGCACCCCTGTGTGAGCCTGGCACTCAGGCTCTCCGAGGGAGCCAGGCGTTCCCTTTCCTGCAGGACACAGTTGTAAGTCAGCAGCCCCATTTCCTTCCTTCTTGGAGAGGTCAGCACATTCCTGTACGGTGCGGAGACCCTCTCGAGTACCTGCTGGGACTCTCCTGTCCTCGCCAGACCCTGCACACCTCCATCCAAGGACTCTGCAGCTTTCACCTCAGCCACTGTCTTGTGACTCTCAGTCTTCCTTGTGAATCCACCTCCAGTTTCTGTTGCTCTTGTGAAGTCAGAAGAAATTCCTGTGACAGCAAGAATACAAACAGACTTGTCAAACCACATGTAGAGCCAGAAAAATCCAAAGGTTGTCACTAGGACATGACAGTTGTTACGACCTTTGTAAACTGGGTGTGGTTATGCACAGTCATGCAGGCTGGGAAGCGCGCAGGGTCCAGGGCAGGCTGGCTGCCAGACTGTGCCACAGGACCTTGTGTGCTGCCTTCACCCCTGGTCTTGGTCCCTGCACCAGTCCACTGGCAGCTGGAGCTCCCTCCTGGCTGGACCAGGACTGGAAGCTTGGGAGCTGCTGCAGGGAGGGCGGAAGTGGGGCCCCGGCTCTTGCCGGGACTCACTAACCAGAGTTTTTCCACAAGGCAAGAGCAGCAAAAGCCTATTTTATACTAGAGAAGCAACTTTGTAGATGGAGAACAGAGGACTGAAGTTCTCTACATTTAGAGAATAGCCAGATTAACAGCATCACATCTCATGGATGAAGAAAGAGACCAAAAGACTATTGGTTCATTTTCCTCTTCCACACAGGGCCACATCAGACCAAACATGCAGATGCAACACAGCAGGGAAGTGGGCGCAGAACCTCCTGTGGCATTCACAGTGTCTCTGTTCTCACTCCTGGGAGGTTTGGGCCCCTACCCCACAGGGAGACTAAGAGGCTCTGGCAGGCCTGCTGAGATGAAGTGACATTTGCTAGTTGAAGGGGAGCTCAAAATGGATGCTGCAAATTTCCTGGGGGCCCGTAAGTACCCTAAAATCATAGTGTTTCATGTGTCATTTTCCTGGAGCAAGTGCAGAGCCATCACGGGACCCTCATGACAAGAAGCACTACCTAGAACAATTCCCGACACTCGGGCCCTGCTGGGATGCTCTAAAAGATCAGCCTCCCTCCCAGTCATTCACATCAGGCATGTGATTACCGCTCTCCAGCCTTCATCCCTCTGCCTGTCCTCCCCTCTGCGTTTCCTGCTCTAATCTCAAACTCTCCCACTGTCACCCGGCCGCGCTCATACGCCCAGCTGCCGAACTAAGGCTTGCTACTTGGATGCTCAAAAGGCATCTCGGTCTGCACATCGCCAAACCAGAATACCTCTTTGAGCCTTGTCGTCTGTCCTCACTGCCCAGAATACTGCCACTGAAGAGGAGGTGGACGCAGGGACTGTTTTGCTATCAGTGATAAAAGTAAATTCCTGCAAGAAGGTGGCACCTGGATGGCATTTAATTAAGGGACTACTGGCATGGCGAAGCTAAAACAAAGAGAGAAGCTGACAAATAAACAGGTAAGTAGGATGGTGGCTCATGCCTGTAAGTCGGCACTCTGGAGGCTGAGGCAAGAGGATTGTGAGCTTGAGGCCCACCTCGGCAACTGAGTGAGTTTAAGGCCAGCCTAGACCCTGTCTCCAAAAGAAAAAGGAGAGACACAGAGCAAAAACTGGGAGGCTGAGGCAGGAGGAATGGAAGCCCAAGTTTAGCAACTTACTAAGACCCTGTTTTAAAATTTAAAACAATAAGAAAGGACGGGGTTGGGAGATTTAGCTCACCGTGAAGATTCTGGGTTCAATCCCTGGTACATAGGGGGAAGGTACATTGTTTATTCACAGTGACCCGGGGAAAGGTACATTGTTTACTCACAGTGACCCGGGGAAAGGTACATTGTTTATTCACAGTGACCCGGGGAAAGGTACACTGTTTACTCACAGTGACCCGGGTTCCTGTGAGCGCCGCTCTGCGGCGATTTGGTTCACCATTAGAGGCTTAGTCCTCATCTTAGAGCAGCGGAACCTTTAAGCGGCGGACCCTGTAGTCGGAGAAAGCGGCGCCGGGGAGCCCGCCTCGCAGGGCACACGGCCCCGCCCACTTCCTCCTGTCGCCGCCTCAGGCGTGCGGAGGTGAGCCGCGCCGCTGGCACGCGTCTAGGCCTTCGTTCTACAGCGACACAGGGGCCCAACTATGCGGCCACGCCGCCGTGGCGGAAGCCTCTGAAACTGCGAGCCAGGGTTAGCCGTTTCCCTGACTCGGCTGAGCCTCAGGTATTCGGTCCCGGCTGAAAGCTGCCCGAGAGCCTGCCGCAGGGCCCCCGAGCGCGGCCTTCCTGCTCCCGGCGGCGCTCCGCCACCTCCCGGCTGGGCGCAGCTCTGCAGGCCGGAGGGGCCGCCGGCTACGCCTCCTTCTCCCTCCCGATGGGCTCCCCCAGGCAGGGGCCGCTGTCTGCGGGAAGTGCCCCTTCTCTCTCCGGGGACCGGCCGAAGAGGGCAGGAGCCAGGGCCGGCTGCCCCGGCGGTGGGCGGGCGGCGCGAGGCTGACGAGAGCTTCGGAGAGCGCCTGGCCCCGGACTAGCAAGACGCCTCCGCGGACGGTCCTGTGGGCCTGGGGTTCTAGAGGAAACAGAAGAGTGTTTGGGGGTGGGGGAATTGACTCGCTTCTGGGGGCCATCAGCAACCTTAAACGGAGCGCTTGGCGGGGCGCGGGCAGCCTCACTCCTGCTGCGCCCGGCAGAGGAGCGAGGGAGGGAGCCGGGCCGTGCCGGGTGCAGTTCCCGCTGAGGCCACTGGATGGCGCGGGCGCCGCACTGTGCGCCCGCCGACCGCGGGGGTGGGGGTGGGGCTGGGGGTGCCCACGCCCACGGGAACCCCGCTTTTGCTTTCCAGCAACTGTCCTTGGGGTTTTGCCTCAGGAACAGGCTCTAAGGTTGTGTAGACCACGGATGGACCGCAACAGAGTTCAGGAGGGAGGTTCTTGTCTAGTGTTGGAAGGGCATTTCTTATCGATATGAAAAGTTATATATTTAGTATACATGATTATTTATATGCACATATATGTAGTAAAGGGTCTGAACGAAGCTGTTTCTCATAAGCTCTTTAGTAGCATGTACATTACATTCTGTAATAGAAAAAATTTCTTATTTTCCAGCCATTTTTATAGAAATTGCACTCTGCAACCACTTCAGTTTTTTTTCTTTAATATGGGAATTCTACTCTGAGCCTGAACTACCCGTATTTCTTTGAGCTACCTAAACTCCATATTTCAGGCTGTCAATCATTGTTTCTTTAACCTTCTGTATCCCTGTAGAATTAGAGGGGTAGTTTTTGTTATGATTTTTGGAAAAAAAATTAGAAAATGCCTGAATGTCTTCATTGGGAGAACTTATTAAAGTAATCATACTTCTCTGAGGTTTATTTTCCATCACAACTCAACCTTGCATCATAAAAAGATTGGTAGACAAATCATACCAAAAGTCCAGTTTTTTATTATTGCATTTTTAAAAGCAGTGTTTTCTTGTGGCCTTGATAATACAAAGAAGGATAATTGTGAGAGTGAGCCAACAGCACCTCCTCTGGGGTGTTGGTCTCTCGTGACCATGGGAGGGTAACTGCATAGGAAGGAGCTGTGGCAGAGCGTTAATAAGGTAGAAGGTAGAAGGCTGAGCTGCTGCCTGGAACCCTTCAGAGACGAAACAGTAACTAGGCCAGACAGGCCTGTTTTCACGCTTTGAGGGAAAAGTGAGAAATGGAAAATTATCTCTTTACCTTCCCAGCAAATACAGGCCCTTGCTCAGAATTTCCTCTGATTCTGCATCCCTGAGACACCAGCCGCCCAGTTGCATGGAGTTGAACCCAGAGAAGCTCAGCTTTGTGAGAGTTCAGTAAAATGAATGTTTTTGCAGTTTTGGGGGCCGGTGGGTTCCTGGTGAGCTAACTTGGGGAGGGGCCTGGCTGAGCTCTAGCTACTCCCACACAGCCTTCTGGATTGCTGTGGAGAGCTTTTCAGCCACCAGCTAAAAATCGTGTTTTAAATTTGGTAAGGTTTTTCCAGTACTTACTGAGGAAAGAGATGACATTTGGAGAGGGTTCACTTGCTGTAATCATCTCTACTCCAGCTGTGAAAACCACACTTTGGCTACATTTGCCAATAAGCTTTCTGCTGCTGTGGCTGCTGGTGACCCCCAGACCCTGCAAGGGGATTGAAACAGGAGTTTCCCACCTCCAAGCCTGAGCACAGCTACGGATTATTCAAGACATTTTGAC
This sequence comes from Cavia porcellus, assembly GCF_034190915.1. Classification (NCBI taxonomy): domain Eukaryota; kingdom Metazoa; phylum Chordata; class Mammalia; order Rodentia; family Caviidae; genus Cavia; species Cavia porcellus. The sequence goes on along the minus strand of NW_026947512.1, from coordinate 7,797,773 downwards.
TACCTACTGAGCTCCAGCTACACAGTTCCTCTTCAAACATTCCCATTATCCCTGAGATTCTGTTAACCATGAAGAAAGCAAGGCTGAGGGAGGGTGAGAGACAACCCCAAGTCATAGCTGCCTCCTGAATGAATGAGAGGTGGCTCACTTGGGCCTCTAGGTGTCAAGGGCCCTCACTGACTGAGTGTGCTGTGGAGGACAGTAGCACTCAGAGGAGCAAGTCTGTCTGGGATGACTCTGCGTCCAAGCTCTTCCTACTCTATCCCTGCCTCCAAAGATGGAAAGCCAGGACAGAGGTGGGGGTGTGCTCAGTGCTACAGCGCGTGCTTAGCATGTGTGAGGCCCTGGGTTCAGCCCACAGCACCAAGATAAAGCCAGAACACTGTTCTTCAGCTTTATAAATTAAAGATCCAAGAATCTGTGTCTCTTACCCTTTCATGCTTTAATTGCAAAGCCATTTAAACCTGTTATCATTCATACCCTACACAAAGAATAAATTGTACTGTTACAAATACAAACATTACAAAGGAGGTCTGCACCCAGCCCACAAAGAAGACAGAAGCTCCAGGGCAGTTACACAGAGTTTTATTTATCTCCTGTCTCCTCTATGGCGTCCCAGATGGGTACTTTAGGGGCAGAGACTGGGAAAATTCAAACATTTCCACTGTAGTTTGTTACTTGTCATAACACCTGCAAGTGACAGAAGGAACAATTCTGGGCCAAGCAGGGAAGGTCGTGTAGAGGGTGCCTGTTCGGTGCGGACAAACAAAGCAACCTGTTATATACAGCATGTTTTGCTTTGAAAACCTGAAATTTTCATGCCCCTTAAACATGGCAGAACTGATCTGAAAATCTTAGCATTAAGCATTTTTTTAAATTTGAAAAATCAGCACATGTGACCAAGAGGAGGAGTAGGAGTGGTATTTTTTTAAATCCATGTTTGCAGTTCATGTCGTTTTCGGTTTATCTTGGGGAATGGACACAGGCATGTAACAGCTTGGTTTTTTTTTTTCAATCCCCTTTCCCCAGAAGTGGCCTTAAAAGTTTGTCTTCACTTTGTGGGCCACAAAAGTGACATGGCAGAAAACAGCTCTTGTCAGTTTTCCAGACAAAAGGAAAAGATGAAAAGGCAATAACTAATGAAAAGAAAATCTGTGATATGACTGACAAGGTGACGAAGGCGTGAGGTGAAAAGGCTGTCCTGGATTCTGATAGAAATGGGAAGAACAGGTCTCCATCTGAGCCATGGTTCAGACTGTCCTCCGGGAAGGCTGCTTCAGCAACACCAGTGCCTAAGCTCTTTCCCTTCTCTCAATTCACCTACAGTTTCTGTAATACAGAGAACATGCTAGCGTGCTTTAAATAATCCACTCTCTTGTGTTTGACTGAGCTGCTCTTTCCAATACAGTGTAGGGTCAGAAACAGCATTTACAATGTGAAAAAAAGAGCTACCAAGTATTGAATCTTTGCCTTGGGGGCAATTCTGAAGGGGTAGGGCCTCAGTGCTCCCTTCTGGAACATTCTACAGGGTCCCAGGGCATCAGAGGCCCCTTCCCAGGTCTGTTTTCCCTGTGAGGAACCATGTTACCATTGTACATAACCCTCTATCCATGGATTAATAACTGAGACTGGATAATTTTTATTTTATTTTATTTTTGTACCAGGGATAGAACTCACAACCTTATGCTTACCATGCAGGTGCTTATGCTGCTGAGCTAAATCTCCAGCCCTTGAGACTGGGTAATTTTTTAAATAGCAGAAATTTATCTGAGGTCTGAAGCCTGGAAGTCCAGGTATGATGTCCAGCAGGTGTGGTGTCTGGTGAAGACAAGGTGGTGGCAGTTCCTGCAGCCTCTGGAGGTGATGAATGTTATATCTTTGCATGGCAGAGGGATAGAAGGGGACAAAGATTCCCAAGCTACTCCCTCACTGCCTCATGTAAGGGTTCTAATCCTCTTGGAGGGTAGAGCCCTCTCGACCTAGTCACCTTCCAGGCCTCACCGCTGAATCCCGTTGCACTGGGGACTGTTGCAGCATGGGTTGAGAGTCAGTATCCTGGCTGTGGCGTTCATCGAGCCTGCCCCTGTGTCCGTGAAGGGAGGTGGGCTTTAGACTTGAGTGCCAGGGACAGTCACCCTGTGCCACCTCATTCTACCCTGAAGTTCCAAGGAGACCACGGAGTCTGCATTTGAACCAGACTTTTCAGGCTCCTGTTCCTCAGTGGAACTTAGACAATGCCAGCAGAGGTCCATCTGGTGCTAGGAGAACTCTGGACAGAGGAGGCCTGGCTCAGAGTAGGAGGGCAGAGAGAGGCCTCTTGCAAAGGATTGAGGCCCTCCAGGTCCCCGCTCGAGGTTGAGGCAGCCTTGGGAAGTCTTGACCACTTTAGTCCCTTCAAGTCTGTTTAATTGCAATCTTGTGATTGCTATCACTTATCTGGGGCCAAGCAACGAGTTGACCAAATAATGAAATGCTTAGCTGGCTTAACAAAAAAACCATGGAGACTTGCTAAATAAATTAGGAAAAACAAAGTGGAAACTGCAGATCCATGTAACAAATTCAAAGACTGTTTCAAGATGGAATTAAAGAACGGAGTTTAAGGGAAAGGAAGTGGTTAGGAGGGGAACAGCTGACACTGACCTGGCTATACCAAAGCTCTCCCCCAAAAACAAATGCATGGCTCTGTGGTAGCCATTCTGTGTATTGTTCCATTGTTTTGAAGCGTAGCATAACTTTGTTCCTTTAGATCCTTGTAATTTTAAATGTGGGTAAAAGTGAACATAGTCCGGTTAAACTGAAGTTTTCTTCTACATGGCTTAAAAGAAAAGGTTTGCTAAGAAAATCTAGAGGGCAAAGTGCAAGAGAATGTTGGGGTTACTTAAGAAATCAGCTCTGAGCTGGGCATGCCTATGCCTATAACCTAGCATTCAAGCTGGATGAGAGGAAGATTGCAAGTTCCAGCTCAGCCTGGCCAACTTAGTAACTCTGTGAGACTCTGTCCCAAAATTAAAAATAAAAGGGAGTGGGAGCACTAGGGAGTTAGCTCAGTGCAAAGGCCCTGGGGTCAGTCCCAAGTACTGCAAAAGGAAAAACATATCAGCTCTTTACAGGACTTTAGCAGGATAACTGTCAATATGCAGATGGTGCTGTGAGTTATAAGTGACTCATGAGTGTTTTGAAAGGTGCTGAACAGGGTGTCTTCCTAGAAATACTTAGGCAGCATTCTGAGTTAGAAGTAGCAACTTACATATCATCCTTGAGTAATGACTCCTAAGACCTTTTAGACCAGTAACATTTTTTAGGTGTTTACTGCAGGCCTGTTCTTTGTCCCAAGCACTTAGTATTCACAACTTCAATACAGTAGTGGCTGCAGGCACAATGCCCATTTTACAGATGAGGAAACTGGGGCCTTTAAATTGCCCAGCTAAGTGGCAGGGAAACAAAGACTAGCACAACAAGTGTTCTGCCTTTAGAAAGTCTTCAATCTGGTGTTCTTTAAGCTCTCTAATTTAAAAAGTGGGCCAGTTTCCTCTTCCTTCCAGATGATCTGAATTTGGTGAGTTTCACAAAAATAAAATGATGTTGAAATATTTTTCTGACCAATTAACTGTTGTCACATATTATAATAGAAAAATGTGAGAGAAAGCTGTCTTGTGGAACAGACTGGTCTACACTGGGGAATCAGCTGCCTGCAGAATACTCTTATTTCCAATTGTAACATGTTTATGATGCCTGAACAATGACAAAGACAGTGATGGTTTTGTAACAGAATCTCCGGAAAGCTATTAGCAGGTTGGCATTTCTAATTCATGTGGAAATGCTCGTTTTACCAGGGAATTATAGCAGCAGTGTTTGTTTAATTAAGTCTTGATGGTTTGGAAGGGCAGTTTTTTGAAGTTCACAGTATTACAGACACACATACATGCAGACCAAAGAAAATTGGTGGAGCAGCTAAATGTCAGGTTATTTTCTTTTGAGCAATCACTTTGACATGGTATGAGAGCTGTTTAACAAAGGAATTATTTAAATATGTTGTATCCTTTCATAAGAATTTTTTAATGGTAACTACAATTGTACTAGGCTTATAAATGCCCCAAAGGAAAGGGGCCTCAACCTTCTCCTCTTCCTTTCCTTTTTTCTCCTCTCCTTTTCTCTCTTCTCTGCTCTCGTCTCTTCCCTTCTTTCCTCTTCTCCTTCCCTCCCACCTTTCTTCCTTTCTTTCTTCTGGGGATGAAACCTAGGCTCTCGATCATGCAAAGCATATCTGTATGCTGTGCCACTGAGCTAAACCCCAAGGCCCCACCCCTTTTGACTATAGCTACAGAGATCACCTTATGTTTTAGAAGGCAGGTTAGACTCTAGTAGCATTGATTGATTGATTGATTTTTTTGAGACAGGATCCTACGATGGAGTCCAGGCTGGCCCTGAACTTACAGTCATCCTCTTGCCTTTGCCACCCAAACTCAAGATCTAGTTTCTTTTTAAAACTCTACATAGAGCATTGGCATATTCTAATCGATGTGGAAGACATCATTATACCAACAAGCAAAACAGGTTTGAATGAGAAAAGCGGATGGAAGTGAGATGGAGAGAGACTCAAGAGTGTGAAGGGGACAGGAAAGGGCGCCCACTACTGCCAGCACCCAGTCCAGGGAAGGGTGTCTCAGATGCTAGCGCCCCAGGCAGGGTGCGCTGCTCCCAGGGCCCAGCAGCCTAAGCCAGCCCACCTCGACTCTGGATTCATTTGTTTGGAGTAAGCATTGGTTGAGCACTCTAGTCAGAAAAGACAGCCTGTAACCAAGTAGGTAAAACCTGCAAGGATTGCGATGGCATTTTGTGTGAAGGAAATAGGCTAACACTGAGTGTGGTAGAGGGACAGGAGGGCTATTACATCAGTGGTCAGGGATGGCCACTCTAGGTCGTGGCCACTGAGCAGGAAAACAGCCAGCCATGGGACAGTCTAGCCCAGAGGTCCTGGGGTCGGAAGGAGTTTGATGTGTGTAAGATGAGCAAGAAGGTACCAGGGTAGCTGGACCGAACAGGGGAAAGTGGGAGATGAGACCAGAGAGCACCCAGGCCAGGCTAACTCCAACAGGGGCCTTTTAGGCCCAGCTAGGTGCTTGCATTTTCTTCCTTGTAGAATGGAAATCACTGGAAGACTTCAAGCAGGAAAGTGATACAGCTGATTGTATTCTTCAAATGTTTCTGTGAGTACTGCATGGAGACGATTACAGGAAGGCGAGAGTGCTGAGGTGTGTGAGGAATAGGCGTGCGGCCGGCAGGGAGCCGAGGCCTGGGGGACACTTCTGGAGTGGGGAGGAAAGGGGACTGGGCTGCCACCTGCAGCACTGGGTGAGCCGGGAAAGAGTCGAGGGGCCATACTGTAGACCTGAGGTGTTGGGGCTGCCTGGGTTCTGCCGGTCCTCCTGAGTTCTACAGTCTGCAGCTGAGGGGGTGCTGGGGGCCAGGAGACGCTGAGACCCAGAGCTGCACCCTGGCCTTGGCCCTGATTGCGGTGGGATCCAAGAGGAAGGAAGCAGTGATGCTGGGAGCTTTGGTCTTAACATTTGTGACAGAAAAGAGCTGCGACTCTGCAGACACCCAAGTTAGCCATTCCCACACGTCACACTGCAGCTGTGGGACCCAGGAACAGTGCAACAGCGAATAACCTCAAGTTTAAAAAAATTAGAATGAATGGGGCAGAAGTTATGCATAGGGAAGGGTACTTACCTAGCATGTGAGAGGCCCCTAGCTCTCCTGGTATGCCTGCCACCCTCCCCTGGCCCTAGTCAGGTACCTAAAGCAGGGTGCAGGGCTTGTAGGAGCCCGGAGAAGCTGAGGTGCAGCCAGGGGAGGGTGCTAGCTTGCAGCAGAGTCTCCTTGAGCACTTGCACAGGGGTAGCTGATATTCTAAAAGTGCTTCACGGGCCGGTGACCACACCTGTACCCCCGCACTGGGGAGGCTGAGGCAGGAGAATCACCATGAGTTCCAAACCAGCCAGATACATAGTGAGAACAAGGTCATCCTAAGCTGCAAGTGAGACTCTGTCAAAAAACAAACTAAAGATGCTTAAACCCACTCTACCCCTGCCTCAAGTTTAGGGGACAGAGATTTGAGGGAAACTAAACTAGAGGCCAGGAGATCAATCTAGTTTGCATGGTGGGTGAGAGGCAAAGGCCTGACTGGACACAGGGAGGAAGAGGAGGAGATGGACTCAGGGAAGACCGGGGAGCAGAGTCCAGGAGGAGGGTGGCACAGGACAGGGAGGGAAAGGGGAAGGTGGGAGGCCACTCCCTGCCTGCCTGAGGATAGCGCCTGCTTTTCCAGCCGCTGCCCGCTCAGGACAACTTCCTCCCAAATCTAGGAGTGAGGTCCTGGGCTCGCTGTCCAGCAGCTCCAGCTGGCTGGGTCCCAGGCAGCAGCTCTCAGCCAGGGAACGCTCGGGTTACAGCTGTGTCCTGGCTTCAGAAACGGCCTCTCCATGGCCCCACTTAATAAAGTTACCAAATGTGAGGGGTGACGGATTCCTGGAGCAGGACTCGTGGAGCTCAGGGCCCATCCTAGAGGGCTGACTCGCAGGTGTCAGCCCCACTTAGAGGTGACAGGCAACCTGGCAGTGCCAGTCAGAAAAATGCCACCTTGGATGAGTTGTACAGTGGGCTGTGATGTTCAGAAGTTATTTTCCTTTTCTACCTATTTGTTAGTAAGTAGGGAGAACATTAATTTCATTTTATAAATGTGTAAAACTTCAGATTAATGGTTTCCAGTTTTAGAGAATGCACCTGGAAGCCGCTATTTCTAACAAAGCTGTCCTTTTTGTAATAAAGCAGTCCATGCCCTTGTGGGTGAGGCCTCAAAGCCCCAGATGACTTTTACTCAGAGTGGCTTTCTGCTGGGTCTGCTTCTCCCCAGTGCCTGCTTCCAAGAAGGCTGCCTGCGGGAGGGTCCTGGACCTGTGGTCCACCGGCTTCAGGGGAAATACTTGATTACAGTCCCTGCAGAGAAAGGGCAGCAGGTCAGGGTGTGAGCGTCCTAGAAAAGGTGATTGTCTCCTAGAGAAAGGTTTTTTGCTTTTGTTTGTTTGATTTTGTGATACTGAGGACTGACTCCAGGACCTTCACCTTGAGCTGTATGCCCAGCACTTTTATATTTTGTTTTGGTATAGGTTCTCACTAAGGCACTAAGTTGCCCAGACTAGCCTGAAACTTGAGAGACTTCCTGCCTCAGCCTCCCAGTGTGCTGGAATTATAGGCATGTGCTACTACGCCCATCCCAGAAAAAATTTGAGGCACGATTGTGTATTCAGGCTTACTGGGGCAGGATTGTAATGGCAAGGGTAAGGAGGAGAGTGAGTGAGACAGGAAAGCGCGTTGTTTCTTGGTCGCATGGAGACTCTTCCAGATGGGCCAGGTAGATCCACCACACCCCAGGTGGGACAGGAGGGAAAAGGAATTTACCTGCTGGCTTTTGCCGTCTCCTGGCTCCAGTGGTGACAGTTCTTCGTGTGAGGCATTCACTCCCAGACGGGCCTGTAGAGTGGATTTGGCTGCTCCTAAGTCACTGGGAAGCTGGCGCCCACTTCTGTTTGTGTTGGGCCTGGCAGGGCCTGAAAACACAAACCCAGTGTCTTAGTTTGTCTTCTGCTATTATAACAGCATGACTAAGACTCGGTAATTCACAGTGGACAGGAATTCATCTGGTGTGGCTCCAGAGGCCAGAGGCCTGAGAGCAGGGCCCTGGCACAGCACAAGGGCTTGGTGCTCCGTCGTTCTTTGGTGGAAAGCAGAAGGGCAGAGAGGGCGAGGGGCCAAGAAGGGCCAAATTTGCTTTTTTTTTTTTTTATTGGTACTGGGGATCGAACTCACAGCCACGTGCTTGCAAGGCAGATGTTTATGCCGCTGGGCTAAATCTCCAGCCCCTGGATTTGCTTTTATAACAAGGAGCTCTTGCGGTAACCAACCCACTGCTATGATGCCAACATTCATTCATTCATTGATTCGGGCAGAGTATGACTAATTACCTCTGCTCCCAGGGCTTTGCAGGGGGACAGCCTCCAGGATTAGTTCAGAACTCACCAGCACAGTTCAGCGAGGGTATTAGGGGTCAGGCAGTGGTAGCCATGGCCAAGGCCAGGGGACAGGTGGGACTAGGCAGGCTTGGGAGACATAAACTGGGTTTGGTTCCAACACAAACAAGAAGCTAAGAGTAAAGAGCAGTTACTTTCTTGCCATCCCCCTAAACCCAGGCCCACCCGCCTCCAAAATGCTGTTCACAGCTTATCCCTTTCTTTAGGTTGGCGTTTGTCTTTAGTACTATATGACAACAGAGAGGGAAGTCTGAGAGAAATAGTAAAGGGAAAGAATTCAAATTTTCTAATTTTGCAAATTACCTCATTTCTCTGTTGCGCTCTACTACTCATATGGTTTATGTCTAGATGTCCCCCAAAGCCTCATACACTTGTAGATGGGACTTTTTCAGAAGTAGCTGAACTTAGAGTTTGTGATTGACTCACGGTTCAATGCTGGGATGAAGGGTGTGGAGATTAAGGGTGAGTGATGGGTCATGGCTGGGATCAGTCTGCTGATTGGATTGGCACTGCCCTGATCCCAGCAGTCTGGGTGAGATAAAAGGGGCAGAAAGAAACATGTCTTCTGCTTTTCTGGCTTACTTTTGCTGTCTTTTGCTACCATGAACTGTTTCTCCTCTGTGATGCCCCTCTGCCAATCTCCCCTGCCTTAGAGCCAGCCAATTATGGACTGAAACCTCTACAAACTGTGAACTAAATAAACCTTTCCTCCTTTCACTTTGAGTGTTGGGTATTTTGTCTCAGCAATGAGAGGAAAATAATTAAGACAACTATTTTTTGACCTTGAAAAAGTCAATGAACTCCTCTGCACCACAAGAGGAATTTAAGGAGGGTCAAAGTAGTCCATGCAGCATAGGGTCCTTGTTAGAATTTGGTGAAATGAAATATGCACCAGCACTTTTAAAACCTTGGCACGAGCTGCAAGGTGAGAGGCTATTATTGTCCTCCATCTTCTACGGCCCTGCTCATCATCCCTCCTGAGATATTTTTAGCTGGTTTCCCACTCCCTTGGGCTTGGTCCCAGCAGAGTTCTTGCTACATCCTGTCTATTTCTGCCCCCTAGATTCAAGTCCTGTTCTTGCCTCCTCTGCTCCCTGACACTGTCTGTCCCTGAACTCCCAGCCACTGGGGCATGTGAGGGAGAATTCGGACCTGCCACAGGCCTCCTATTCTCTTAGCTCTAATGGGCACTAATTATTAGGATAATGATTTTTTCAATCTCACAAGAAAAGGAGCTTCCTTTCAACGTAGGAGCAAGTGCAGCACAAGTACCGAAGTATCAGGAACCCTGCGCGCCTGCCTGGGGGAAGCAGCGCCCACTGTATGCTAGGGGAAGGGGACGCAGGCCACCTGTCCCTTTCATTGCAGCACTTTCCCCCTTAACGCCCTGTCCTCCACAGTGTCTCTGTTTAGCCTCACAGTGACCCCTGTGAGCTGAGCAGGGCACCTCCCTTTTCACAGCAGAATCGGAATTTAGAGCAGACAGTGAGTTGCCCCAGGCCAGGGCGGCCAGTCCGAGGCCAGCCCAAACCAGAAGCTGTGTCTTCTCATTCCAAGTATTTTTTTCACACATTGGTGCCATTTGTTTTGGGTTGTCTCTGCTCCCTTTGTTCTTGATTTTCAGAGAGCTTCTGTCTCAAGAGAAAGTGCCCTGCTCCTGACAGAGGCGTGGGTTCTTGGTACAGCCATGATTTTAACTCTGCACAGAAAGAGAGTCCTGCAGCACCAAGTCCACATGGCCTCCTTCTGCCCTGAGGTCAGTGGAGGCCTAAACAGAAGTTTCCTCAGAGAACAGAGGGCACTCGTGGTGCTGTGAATCTGCTCCAGAGTTGAGGGCAGGAGAAAGGTCCAGGGCATCCCTACCTCAGCCTCCTATCTTGGGGCCCCCCTTGTGGTAGGGGCATCTGGGCCTCACCCTGCACCTCCATTCCTAGAGGCACAGAAGTGGTGTCTGGCCTCAGGGATTGCAGGTCTACATGTGTGAAGGTATGAAACATGGCCATGTGATGGACACTTAGGCTTTCCTTTCTCCTCGCTTCCCAGGGTGAGTTCACTAACGGGTGCCTTTGGAGGTGAGGGAGGGCAGGGGGATGTGAGGAGCTAGCAGGAGGTGGACACAGGGGCCCCCCAAAATCAGTCTCATGGGGCTCACACACTGAAGGTAGCTCTGGACAAGATGGGGTCTGGGGCTGACTTGGATCAGCAGGACACTGAGCTCCTAATCCCAAAAAAAAAAAAAAAAAATGTTTACCCCAAAGTCTTCTTTCATGTCCATTCCCTGTCATTCTTTTAATTCAGAACCAAAGCCATTTACACTGGGTTGGCTCAAGTTGAGTCCTTGTCAGTCCCCGTCCCAACTCTTCATTCAGAATCCAGAACAGTAGAAAAAGGAGGAGCTGGGGAAAGAAGAAGGATGTGACCAGAGTGAATGGAAGCGGATGGACCAAGGAGTTTCGGGAAGTGAATTTCATCATTGCAGAGGATGGTATTTGGCAAAATAAATGGCCTGAACCTTCCCATAGTGTAAATTCTAATACTGACAGTGATGTGGAATGGTAATGGCTTGGATCATCAGTTCATGCAAGATTTGCTGTGTATCAGTGTCTTCAGCGCTCTCCCATTGCACGCATGAGTCTGCTTTGCCTCACTGTGCCAGTGGGCACATCCGTCTTTGACGATGAGATCTAAGTGCAAGTCTTCCTTCTCAGTGAAGGTCTTTCTCCATGTTCTCCAGATCAGGGCATTACCATCTGTAAGGCAGATCCCCCCTGTAGAGGTAAGTAGGTGCTTTTTTGAGAAAAATTATTAAAAACTTTCATTTTAATCAGCTAGCATTTCTGTTTCAGGGCACGTTTTATTTCTCTTTTCACCTGACATGAGAAAATTGTTGCACACCAGTTGAGCTGTAAGGTGAACTTGACTGCGATAATGGGACACAGTTTAGGAAAGACAGCGAGGTCAGCTGACTGGTGTTCTGTTCTCCTCTTTGTGCTATAGCCGCTGACCTGGTTCAGGATCAACTCTTTGTTCTCCACAGGACTATCAGATTCTCACCAGTGTCCATGAGCATTGTTTATACAATTAATCAGCAAGAACACCAACAAGTGCACACAGGATGAAAGGATCCAAAGAGATGGAGCAGTATTTGTAATGAATCCCAGGCAGCCAACTCTGCACTGAACTATTGACCTAAATCCAGACATTTCTTCCTTGTCCCAGATAGGTCTAGAAACTCTTGAGTGAGAAAAATGTACTACATTACAAATAGCTATAAAAATCTCCAGTTTTGATAGACTAACTGTATATCAGATGGCCTAGATATGTTATAGTAAACAGCTCCCAAATTTGAGAATTAATATTTGGATTATTAACTACAGCTCACATCATATTTTTGGTTATCTCTCCAGGGCAGCCGTCCTTGTGTGTTGATTCAACATTCTATCCAATCTTTTTAAAAATATATTTTTTTCTTGGTACTAGGGTTTGACCCCAGGGCCTTTTCTCTGGGCTACATCCCCAGCACACTTTTTTATAATTTTGAGAGAAGGTCTTGCTAAGTCACCTAGGTTTAGCTCAGACCTTGGACCTTCATTCCCTTGCTTCCTGGAGTGCTGGCAGTACCGTCATGCACCACCACGCCAGGCCTCCATTCAGTCTGTAACTCTTCTTTATCAACACTCACCTTCTTGACTGTCACAAAGGAAAAACAATGAAATGCTTCCACCAGGAAGTGACCTGTGTTCTATATAATTTGTAAAAGCAAATACCTGGGCTGTACTGAACTCCAGATGAGCAGGTGTATAAACTATTATTTTCTGAAAACCAACCACCTCAAATTTTGTGCTTTTAATAGCACATTTCATTATTCCTCACAATTCTGAGTCAGCTGGGCAACTCTGGCTGGTTTTGCCTGGGCCCACACAGACAGCTGGATTCAGCTGGAGGAAGAGTTGGACTGGAAAGTCCAAGATGTCCTCACCCACATGTGTACTAAGTGGTCCTGGCTGGCAGCTGGGTCCTCTGGTTCTTTTCCATGTAGCTTCTGATTCTGCAGGAGGCTCAGCTCACCTCCTTACACGATAGTCTTGGGACAGAAGCTGCATGGCTCTAGAACTACACTGCACTGCCATATATTCATGGTCAAGGCCAGTCGTGAGGGCAGCCCAGATTCACCGTACAGGGAAGCAATCTCGTAGTGGGGGAGTCACAAATAGTACAGCCATGTATTTTGATCTATTAAAGCAGGTACATATACAGTTGGTCCCCGTTATTTATGGTAATGTTCTGCAGAGTCATTGCAAATACTGAATTAAAGTATGTTGAACTGCTCCCAAGGGAAAGACAGGATTAGGTTTCTACATGCCTCTCTGGACATACGTCTCTGGCTTTTTTTATTTGTTTGTTTGTTTGTTTTCAGCATGAGGGATTGGACCCAAATGGGCTGTACCGTTGAGCTACATCCTCAGCTCTTTTTATTTTTTTATTTTGTATGTTGAGACAAATTCTCACTAAGTTACCCAGTCTGTCCTGAAACTTGCAATCCTCTTGCTTCAACCTTCTGAGTAGCTAGAATTGCAGGTATGTGCAGCCATACTCAGCTTGGACACAATATTTTCAGCAATTAACAACATATGATCTTGCTTTATGTGTGGTTATGTAAAGACATCTCATGCTTATATGTCGAGTTATTAACATTGAACTACAGAAAATAGCACTATGATTCATTACTGAACGAAGCTTCTCTAACATATATTTGCCCCAAAAGGAATGTCACAGCCTTTCTGAGTCTAGGAATATCAGTATTACTGCATTAGACTTGGGAAGCAGAAGTGTCACTTTAGTGACCTCAAAATGGATATATTTAATTAATAATATGAGAACTTAAACAAGAAAGCAAGTTAGTATTTTTGCTATACCAATAATTACTCAAAATTTTTACCATTCTGCATATCCATGGGTGATTATGCAGTAATGTGAATATTGATTTTGAAATTACAAGTTAAATTTTAACAAGAAGATAAATGCAGAAATAGAGTCAACAAACAATGAAGACTAACTATAGAGAAAAGGGAAAGCAGACATTGGCGAGCAGTGATCATTTCTGGCATTTCTATTCATGGAAAAACAAGAAAATAAAATGTTCAGGACTTATGCCCTTACTATTTCATTTAATCTTTACAAGCGTTTTGTTGGCTTGGTTCTACTTTTTCCTACTTCTTTATTGAATTTATTCCCACTTTATTCCTTTCTTCTGCTGGCTTTAGGTTCAGTTTGCTCTCCTTTTTCCAATTTCTTAAGGTAACTGATTTGAGCTCCTTCCTTGTCTTTTTACTTCCAGCTACCATCAATGGGCCGCTCTCCTCTACCACACCTTTCTGCCATGTTTCTGCCTTGGAGCTGGTTAACCATGAACTGAAATCTCTGGAACCATGAGCCAATATAACCCTTTCTTCTTTAAATTGTGTGTCAGGTATTTTGTCCTAGCAACAGAAAAGTGACTAATACAGTGAGGAATGAGAGAACTTATTTGTCTCTGCCACATACATTTTATGGGTGCAGGAACAAGTTTAAGGAAGTTCGGTAATTTGTCCAAGGACACCCACGTAGTACACAGTTTAAATCAGATGATACAACCCTAGAGCCTGTGCTCTTAACCACTTCACCTTACTGATTAGAAAACTAAGGTTCAGATAAGTCAAATAATGAGGTCACACAGCTAGCAAGTGTGAATCTGTCCACCCCAGAGTTTTCACCCTTTCCCCTGTTACTTCCCCAAACCATTTGTCTTATGTTGTTGAGACAACAGCATAAAGGATGACAAAGAACAGACCTCCGTGTTCAAGCTGAACATGCCCCATAGAGGTCTGTCCAGATACCTAGATTAAATGTTTTTGGTGCCCTTTAAATGCATTAGGATGTCAGTGACTACCTGAAGGTCAGCAAATCAAAATAACATTCAGAAAGGAGGGGAACGCTATTAAGGAACATGTACTTGGAACTTGCTTGTGTTCTGGAACTGGGTTAAAGAAACTTAGAAGCAGGCTGTGAATTGCTACTCAGTCAGTATTAAAATTGCAGTCCTGCGTGAAACCCTAAATGCTTTTGTTTCTTCCCTTTTTTCCCTGGATTCACAGCCTCTTGCAAGCAGTCAGTAGGTTACTGTCAGTCCCTTCTACCCACAAATGGCTCTGGGATGGGGTGAGGCCTGTGTTAAGCGCAGGTAGCCAAGCTTTCCTGAGCCCACCTGAGGTCTGGGAACATCTCAGTAACTGCTCGACTCACCCGTTTCTTCTCTTTCTTTGTCAGCTCTTCTTTTTCTTCATCTTGGATTATCCTAGAGCTGAGTTAATTGAGAAAGGACTGTGTAAGGGCATGTTCTAATTACAAATTCCGGACAAGTTTTCGTGCTCCTGGAGCTGTCTTTCATGGTGCCTGGAGGATATACTCAAGGGAGGGCATCCCTGGGGACCGCAGCTCAATAACCAGACAGAAGCACAGTTGAAGCTCTGGTGACTAATACAGCCCCATTTGCAGCCGCCCACAGATAATCCACTATTCCGTCCATAGTTAGAATCCATTACAAAAAAAACAAGACTTGGTTCCAGCACCTGGAGGAACCTTATCGCTGACTAGTGGTGTGTATTCGGGTTACTAAAGTTTAGAAAAACTCATGGTGGGCCTTGGGCCCCCGAAGGGAGCTTCATCTGTTTTCTCCTTCACTGCTGGGAGCTTAGTGTTGTTAGCACATGGTGGCCCCACTGTTAAGAGTTCTCTTCCCAGTCCAGTCCCCCAGATGACACCCCAAAGGACCTCTGCTGATGCTGTTTCACACACACACACACACACACACACACACACACACACACACGCACACACGCACGCACACACGCACACACGCACGCACACACACACAGAACTTCAGGCTTCCCCACTGGTCTTTCTTTACCTTCACACCTGCGCTCTTTTCCTGTACAACACAGTTAATAGTTATATCTATCATGAGAATATCAGACCTTAGTTAATTTTCAAAGTAAAATTAGATACTTTACTTTGAGATGATTATAGACTCATTTATATATAAGAAATAGTACTGAGAGATGCAAAATGTCCTTTACCTGTTTCTTCCCAATAGTAACATCATCTTGTAAAACTCTAGTATGCACAATATCACAACTAGAATATTGACACTGGTACAGTCCACAGCTCACTGTCCGATTTTTCGCTCTTATTATGTACATGGTGTACATGGTGTTTGTGTGCATGCATTTAATTTTATCTATTTTATCCCCACCTATGTGTCAGTTGCTCATTTGCCTTTTTATAATTCTTTTTTTTTTTTTTGTCTTTTTCCTTTTTATTGGTACCAGGGATCGAACTCATGACTGCCTGCTTGCAAGGCAGGCGCTTATGCCGCTGAGCTAAACCTCCAGCCCCATTTATAATTCTACATGTTCCTTCTTGCCATCACCTCTATTTCCCAGTCCTAACCTACCTTGCCACACTGAACTGTTGTCCATCATTATAATCTCATTTCAAGACAGTTATATAAATGAAATTATAAAATATGTAACTGTTTGGGATTGGTTTTTTTTTCACTTGGTCTTCCTTTAGGTCCCTACAATTTTTGCACGTACCAGTGTTTTCTTCCCTTTTGATTGCTACGTAATATCCTAACACAGACATATCATGGTGTGCGCAATCACTCATTCTCAGTGAAGAACATCTGGATTGTTGCCATTTTGGGTTATTTTGAACAAATCTTGTATGAACATTGGTATACAGGTTTTTATGCGAACATAATTTCTTAAAGTTTTCTCCTGTAAGGGCTCCAAGAATTTAGTTGGTGGATTGTATGATATTCCATGTTTATTTTATAAGAAACTACCATAATGTTCTCCAGAGTGTCCATCACCTCAGCAGTGTGTGTGTAACCTAGTTTTAGTTTCTCTGTGGCCTTGTCACTAATTTAAACTCTAACCATTCTGAGCAAAGTGTGCACACCTTGTAGTCCTAGCTACTTTAGAGACCAAGGCATGAGGATTTCAAGTTTGAGATCAGCTTTGGCAGTTTATGAAGACTGTGTCTCAAAATAAAACTAAAAAGACTAGGGATGTTGCTCAGTGATAGAGCCTTTGCCCAGCATGCATAAGGCCCTGGGTTTAATCCCTAGTACTGCTAAAAGTAAAAAATAAAAAAATTCAACTATTCCGATGGAGGTGTAGTAAAATTTCATTGAAATAATTTAAAGATTATTTATACATTTCAAATTTAAATTGTTATTTCTGTGACTTTTATATCTTTTTCATTAACTTCGTTGTGATTAAACAGTTGCATGATGCATTGAAAAATCCAAATAGTATTTCATTCATCAATTCACACTTTCTCCAATACACTGAGCATCTGTACCTGCTTTTGCCACACAACTTGATATCAGGTTTCACTTAATGACAATTTTTTAATAATTGTCATCTCAAAAGTTAACATGAAACTGGGTGTGGTGGCTCATGCCTGTAATCCCAGCACTTGGGAAGCTAGGCAGGAGGATTGTCGTGACTTCAAACTGCATTGTGAGACCCTGTCTCAAAGAGACAAAAAAAAAAGTTAACATGACAAATACTGAAGAAACAATGGAGTTAGTTGACTAGTCTAGCAACCTTGAATCTGTTACAAAAGAAATTTCCCACATACCAGTTATGCCTCTATATTCATAAAATATTTTAATCAAAAATTAAGTATGAAAGAAACGCCTGGCTATTTATTTTCCAGACTTCCAGCCTGAGACTCCACTGAGCCCACCTGCTCCACCCCGATCTGCAGTGACCCTCCTTGAGCCCTATGCCCTGTGTACTGTGTCCTGCCCAGCTTTCTGGTCACGCTGCTATTATCTGGGAGCAGAGGTAAGATGGGAGACTCAGTCCCCGAGCCTATGGTAGAGCATCCAGCATTTGTAGTAGAAAATGAAAATATCTTTTTTAAAAGTAGGAATCCAGTTGCCTGGATACAGACAGGAGTACATTCCATTGAATATGCAGGTGACCTATAGATGTTTTGTCCCTATTTCAATTTCCAGTGTTAAGGAGAAAATGCAACAGATATGACAAATAACATATCTGCTTGGGCTTTCTCTGCTGGTCCTCTGTATGTGTCACACATCCACACGCCTGCATGCAACAAATGGCTTAGAGTAAAAGCCCTGCAAAAACATCAATCCTTGTACAGCACCAGGGAGTTCTGGTCAGGTTTACTAGCAATGCAACTTCTATAAATAGCAGGCAGGTGCCTCCATAAGCGGTGTAGCTATTTATTTTTTTAATAGGGATTCTCGTGTTACAAGGACATCACAGATTACTGAATAATTCATTCAATGGTAGATTATATGGGCTTCACTCTGTGCCAGTGAGCTCATACCTAAATGTCTAAAGGAGATAAGGTGGTCAAAAGCTAGGGCTCAGGCTTTGGTGAACTATTTATCTATTTTCATTAGATATGTGTGATTACTGAAGCCATAGATATGCTACTTCACTTACTATTATCTCAGCCCCAAAGTGTGTGTGTGTGTGTGTGTATACTTGGCACTCCTTTATTATTTTGACATTTAGTAAACCTACAACAATTCATCTAATATACACCGTGAGAAACCCAGAATAGAATCATAACCTTCACACTTGGTAATTTTGACAAAGGATTGTGATATGCCAGGGTATGTTTATTTTCTATCAAAATATAGGGAAACAAGAGAGGGCAAAATTCCATTTAAAAAAAGTTAGATTGGGAAAGTAAAGACAAGAAAAATGACCTGGAAGGGTATTTTTCTGTGAACTTCTATTGTTATTACTTCTTCCATGATTTCAAGTACTAAAAATCATTTTTAAGCTTATAGATCTTAGACATTTTATCTTAAGTAGTATATATTTTTCAGATGATCAGAGATAACTTAGAAGTTGGGCACACTTTTCTGTCAAAATTTCTTTTTGTTTCGTATCATGTTCTGAGATGGGGCATTTTATGTAGTTCAGGTTGGCTTTGAATTCATTATGTAGCCCAGCCTGGCCTCCAACTTGTGGTGATCCTCCTGCTTCAGTCTCTTGAGTGCCGGATTATAAGTATGTGCTACTATGGCCAGCGTATGAAGATGGAACTTGTTTTTAAAGACAAATTAAATTTAGCAACATAAACCAGGTGTGGTGGCTCATGCCTGTAATCTCAGCACTCGGCAGGCTGAGGTGGGAGAATCATTGTGAGTTCGAGACCAGCCTGGGCTACACAGTGAGCTCAAGGCCAGCCTGAACTGCATAGTGAGACCCCATTTCAAAAAAGACTAAAAAAAAAAAAAAAAAAAAAAAAAAAGTTTAGCAATATAAAGATGACCAAAAGCTTAAACAGGCAAATAAGAAGAAATTCATGGCCAGTAACTGTAGTACAAGGTGCTTTATTTTATGCAGTAAACAGGGAAATGCAAATGAAATCCACCGTGAGATAGCACGGCTCCTGTCCAGTTGCAGTTTTAAAGTTTGACCATAACAAGTGCTAGAGAGAGAGCGGCAGAGTGGGAACACTGCCAGTGTGAGTTTAAACACAATCTCTTCACAATGGAAGAAACTCACTGTGGGAAAATGCCCTGGAGGCAGGTGGATGTGCATATCCTATGGACCAGGAGACATGCGAGAATGGTTATAGATGTGTTGTTCATAATCTCTGCAAGCTGGAAATAGCCCACATGTTTGTCCAGCACAGAAAGGGTAAGATCTGGAGCCACTTACAACAGCATGGGAGAGTTTCAGCAGCATGCTAAGCAAAAGAAGCAAGACACAAATCATAAAGAGTTCATTGGCAAATATCTCATAAACAGGCAAAGCCGAACTGAATTGTTTAAGGCTACTTATAATGATGGTAAATAATGAAAGGTAAGGAAATCATTAAAAGTCCAGATTGTGATTACTTTCATTGAAGAGAAAAGATTGTGACCAAGAATACTCTTGAGTCTTTGGCACATTGGAAATGCTCTGGTTTTTTGTCTTGCCTGTGGTTTTATGTGTTTTCACTTTATAACTGTTCACTAAGCAGATATTTCTGGTTAGTGCACTTTTGCATGTGTATATTTCATTTCTACACACATATTACTTTCTAACCAGGCTGCTAAATACTCGAAGATTAAAACCCAAAATGGGCCTGGCAGTGCACACCTGTCATCCCAGCACCCTGGAAGGCTGAAGCACGAGGATCACAAGTTTGAGCCCAGGCTGAACAACTTAGCAACTTAACTCAAAAAGAAAACAAAAGGGCTGGGAAGGGAGGTGTGAAGGCTCTGGGTTCAAACCATATATAGTATTGAAAACAACTCTAACCAAGAAAATCTTCACTTTTGATTTACTAGAAAATGAATGAAAGTGGCCAGTTTGGTTGAATGACCATTTGAAGCAGAGAGCTAAATCTCCCATACAGCCACACTCGGGGTTCTGTAAGGTCACTCTGGAAGGCAGCAGGGTGCTGGGAGCTCAGCAGTGCTGACCCCAGGCTGTGCTTCCTGGACAGTCCTCGGGGCCCCATTCTTCATCTGTAAGATCTCAGCTCCTTTGAGAATCTCCAAATGTTATATCTTGGGAGTTCTCTGTGGGAACTTTAACTTTTTTTTTTTTTTTTTTTAATAAAAAGCTCTCTTTATTTTGACCAGCATCAGAAGATTCTTAGGAGCACATCCTGGGTCCTCAAATGTCCACTGCAGAGCTCACATTCCTTAGTGTTTGTGATCACATTGGGACCTGGATGCGTTCTTTTAATTGTCTCAAGAAAATAAGACCTTAACGAGCAGAGTGCGTTTGCTAAGTGACCTCAGAAAGGCCTCAGGAGCAAAGTATCCACAGGAATTTGAAGAGGTGGTGTCTAGTTGAGCCGAGGCCGATACCGATGTGACACCTGCCTGGCCCAAAGAAAAGACTCAGTACCAGGATACAGAGCAAAGGGAAGTTTACTTACCCCGTGAAGTCTCACTGTCTGCCTCATTACATTCACACTGTTAACTTGGGTTATACTGGCTTTCTATCTGATTTGTCAGAATCATGAATTTGTTTGGACTTTACAGCTGTAGAAAAGTTACCAGGCTATGGGTCGTTTGCCCAGTTTTATATGTCATATTTGACTAACAGTCTCACAACAATAATTTACATAAACACTAGGAATCCTCAAAATTTCCTTCTCTAGAAGTTGCCACATGTCACTCAAATACAAGCCATGCTGAATTCCATGACCACTGCCAACGTGCCTGTGACTCTGTTTCCATTTTAGAAATAGAGCCCTTTCTAGTGTGAGCGGCAGGGGCTTTGCTGGTGCTGCCTGGGACGCCAGCACTTGTCATTTGTGATCTCTCACCCACAGGTGGCTGTGTCCACCAGGAGTCCTGGCTGCAGGGAGGGGCTGGCCAGCGCACAGATGTTCCACAGCGGAGGTCAGTAGCACCCAGGCCAGGAGACCCTGGTTCTGCCTTCCAGCTTCAACCTCCAGCAGGAGAAAGAGTTCCCCATGTGTGCGCCATGTCTGTGCCGGTCTCCTTCCCGCTTTCCCTTTCTCAGCACATGTTTCCTTTACTGAGTAGAATCAGACAAACATGCAGGAACGGCCCCTCAGGTGTGAGCAGTTTAGTTACGTGGCGGGTTTGAGCTAAGGGTGGCACTGGGGAGTGTCACTCAGTATTCACACAGAATGACTTTCCTGTCCAGCAAGCTGGGGGCTGGTGTTTGCAGCTGATCATCACAGGGATCGTGCTCCAACCTAATTCCAGAAGAACCAACTTCCCTAGCAGAACAGACCACTGGGAACAACATTTAAATGAAAATGTGGGTGAGAGTGTGAAACAGATGAAAGGGGTTTGGGACATCTAAGGGGACTGTTTGACCTTCCAAGACTGGTCTGAGGGTCTGTATGTGTGGCTGTGAGCTGCTGAAGGCTGCCTGCCCCACCCACCCCATACATGGTTATGAGATTCCTGCATTTGTTCATATAGATCTTCAGTATACTCCTGGGTCCTATTCCTTCTCCTCTCTCAGACACTTAACTCCTTGAGAATAGTGTCTTGGTGCCTCTGTTGTCTCTGACTGAGTCCCGAGCTTGCTCAGTAGTATGGCCTGCTCTTTAGATAACCACATGGTTCATGAAGTGCACAAAACCCCAGAGGTGAACTCAACCCAGGTAGGATTATGGACAGCAACTTGCTGGCCCCTGCCCTGCTGTGTGCTTTGTCTCCTCTCCATTCATGTATTCTAATGATCCAGTCACTACAGCCTCCCTCAGATTTGTAAGCATTAAAATCTATAGCTTTCTCCTGGTGGGAGAAGAGCCTTCAGTCCCCAGGACCAAAAAAGGGAATGTGCGTTTACGGGGTCTGGGCAGGCTGCCTGCGGTGCAGACAGAGCCAGGCATCTGGGCATTCCTGTCTACCACAACCTGTCTTCCCCACCACGACTTGGGCCAGCCCCTGGAGACGGCTGTGGTTATTAAGACTTCACAGGACCCTGAACTACTGGCAACACAGCTACTGCTGGCATCCTAGGACCACCCTCTCCTTCCCCTCATCCCTCCTCCACAGGACTGAGCGCTCTGCAAAAAGAGAGAAGGGGCAGCATGCCTTTAGCACCACATGGATGCCCCAGGGTGCAGTGAATAGGGCCCTGTTCATGTCCTGGACTTCAGGGGCTGCTTAGAGCCCTCCTCCTGCAGCTGTTCAGGCACTGACGAGGCTGTGCGGCTCGGCACCCACTCAGCACATGGCTGCCACTTTCCTCTCCCCAAGGCTGCCTTTGGTTGCCACCTCGTCTCCTTGGGTTTCTCAGACAGCGGCTCCTTCTTATGGGTTCCTGGGTCCAGCACACACAGGGATCTATGGGAGATCCTAGGAGTCAGATGTGTGGCTCTTCAGAATAAAAGACTCAAACTGTGAGGAAGGAAGAAAGCATTAATGGAAGGGTAGAGGGGCTGAGCACTGGGCATTTAGAGGCCTGTCATGGGGTCAGAGGGTGGAGACTGGTTAGAAGACAGGTCCACAGGAAGTCCATAAGCAATGCCCGGTGGGGGCCTGCTTTCATGGTGTCCTGATGACGTCTTAGGTATAGAGTTGAACAAAAAAGGACATGGGTTTCCCAACATCAAGATGAACAGGGAGGACTTGACAACCCTTCAGGCCCAATTTAGGTTTTCAATCTGTGATTTGGTAGGAGGAAGGAAAGGAGCAGTGATGACTTTTCCCTGACCTTACTCCAGCACACCATGGCCTGAGCTCGACTGCACACTCTGATAGTCATGGGCTAAACCCCTCCCTGACCAAAGCATTAGACAAGCCCGGACCTAGTAGAGAAAGTAGGTAAACGTAGCCCCTACACCCGGAGCAAGTCAGAACCTAACTTTAGCTTCCTATGACCATATGCAAAACTCACTCCAAAAACTCACCACTTCTCCTTTCCATCTTGCACCTGTGGTGTTTGCATACCTGGACTATCCATTAAGGCATCTTGTTCCCTTAGCAACCAGCTCCTCCCCCTCCTGCACCCCAGAGGCAAAGCCTGCCTTTCTGCACTTGTGCTCTGATGGGAGGGCCCTGGTAGAGGGCAAGGGACTCAGCAGGTACGAAGTTTTGAGCAGAACAAAGGATTGTGAGGTCTTGCGTGGCCCTGTGGGATGGGATATTGTCAGCTCAGGGGCCTGTAGTCCAGTTTTGCAAATTCTCTGGGCTCCTTATTTCCCCCTTCTCCTGGTTGCCTGCCTTTTGTTCTTAACACAGTTCATTACCTCCCTAAACAGAGGTTGAACAAAGAAAATGAAAGGAGAAAAATGGGGAAATGAATACTCTGGTAAAAGATCTGGTGGGGAAGGAAGTTAAAACCAATTACCTTGAGATTTCAATTATTCCACCTACTGTCTCCACTGCCTGCTTCTTGCTGGTGCAGAGCCAGAGATCAGCATTAAATGCTGGGTGCAAAACGCTTTCATACCCACTTGCCAACGAGTTCTTGACCTTTGACTTGAAAGCTGGTGAGTCCCGGGGTCAGTTGCTCCCCTGTGACCTGTGCATTGTCCAATGCCACACACACGCCCAGCTGCAAACAGAGGGCTCTGTCTTGTGAGGACCGCTCAGGAAGGAGCCATGAGTGCCTCCCTTGGCACCATAGAGATAAAGGGCTGGGCCGTGGGAATGGAGGGGCTAGAAGAGGCAAAGAAGCATGTCCTCCTGCATTGCTCCCCGGAAGCACGCCAGAGTCCTGATGTCTGGGCCAGAGGGATTGCGACATTTTAGAGGAACATCAAGGAACAGATCTGAGCAGTGAGAAGAGGCCAACAAGTAAAGCCCCGATCGCCTGTCTGGCGAGAAGAGCACATCTAGCTGCCAGGAAAGTCAGCGCTAGACTTCTCTGCCTCTTGCTTTCACCTTACTTATTCTTCCTCCCCAGCAGACTCTCATGCTAAGAAACGCAGAGCTGGGTCTCACCGTCCTGCAGGGCGTCTCAAGCGCTCCACTGAAGTCAGATGGAGCTGTGCACCCGTGGGAAATGCCACAGCTGATGGGAGAGAAGTGCGTCTCTTCTCAGTAAGCAGGCGCTTACTGAGGGAGGGATGTGTGGCAGAATTATTACCCCAATTTGACTATTCCTACCCTGCCCGTGGCAGATCTTGGCCCCTCAGAAGAGATGTCGTTTTCTCTTAAGGAAGAACTGTGGACGCTCTGGGCCTGGAACCCCACATGAGCTGCAACTCAGAAAGCGAAGTCCAGGGAATTAATACAACGCCCGTGCCCATGTAGCTTTCTGATATAACTGATGGCGTCTGGGTACACAGAGGTACAGCTCATCCCACCCAACAGGGCTTCAGAAGCCCACGGTGAGAGTCGGGTGATACAGAGGAAACACTGGCACGCAGGCCGCTGCGGAGCAGCACAGAATGCACAGGCACAAGGATTCGCTAAAGGCCCCTCCAGCTCCAGCCACGGTCCAGGCAGCACGCAGCTTTGCAGTCGATGATGTGACGCTTTCTGCTCAGTGTCCCACCAGCAGCACCTGCACCGCGGAGACTCCTGGCTGTGCCGAGGGGAGGGCTCCAGAGGAAGGGCTGGGGCAGATGAGCTGCCCAACTCTCCCACCCTTTTCCCCACGTTTAGAGCGGTGACAGAAAGTGTGGAGTGACAGGAGAACCACTAGAGAATGATTTTGCAGATACAACCTAGAGAAGACAGCGTTTTTGTTTTGTGTGGACCTGGAGTAGGCCTGGACGCGAAGGGCTGGGAGCCAGGCGGTGCCCCTGGGCAAAGCAGATGGGTGTCGAGGACTGAGATGCAGAAGGGGGTCTGTCTGTTTGTCTATCTGTGTCTGTCAGAGAAAGATAGAAATGTGTAGGAGGGAGAACTCCAAATAAACTCACCTTTGAAATGACCGTTTCTCCTTGGAAACCGGAAAGTAAACAGATGGTACTATTTGGGTCTTGAGCAGTGTAGCTTTGCCCCGGCCTGTGGATGTGAAGAGGCCGTGGCTCTACGCAAATGTGGGGGAAATTAGGGATGGACTATTCCCAGCCGTGAGGCACCGTATTGCTGTTCACAACTCCTAAAGTAGACAAGAATTGGTGTCTTCATTTCTTGCCTGTTTGTGTTTTTGAGATGGTTTCACTATGCAGTATGCAATGCAGGCTGGCCTCAAACTCACCAAGTAGCCCAGGCTGGCCTTGAATTCTTTTTATTTATTTATTTTTGTCTTTTTGAGACAGGATCTTGCTAAGCACATCAGGTTGGCCTTGGGCTCACTTTGTAGCCCAGACTGGTCTCAAATTTGCAGTGTCTCTCCTTCCTCAATGTCTCAAATGCTGGGATTATAGGCGTGCACCACCACACCTGGTTTGGTTTTGAATTCTTAATCCTCCTGCTTCAGCCTCCTGATTGCTGGGATTATATAGCACATTCCACTGTGCCTAGTTTATTATCTTTACTTCACTGATGAAGTAAAACAGCTGGTAACAGGTTAAAAATCTTCTGGAAAGCCAGAGTCTTTACAAAATTTTTTTATTAGTGTTTGTGACACATAATATGCAATCTCATCATGATTATGTTTTACTCTCCTTTTCCTAACCACCCCTTTCATTCTCCAGATCTCGTTCCCATCTCCAAAATGACTACTTCCCTGTTTCCTACAGTCTCTTTTTAGTTTGCTCTTTAAATTATTTATATTTTGAGTGAAAGCCACATTCTAAGTGGCAATCTTCAGATTAGAACCTGAGAGTCTTTGTATTCAGAGTTCTTATACCTCTGCCGATAGGTTTTTTTGGTTTTGAGGGGTTTTTTTTTTGTTTTTTGTTTTTGGTCTTCTTGACACAAGGTCTCACTATGTAGTTCAGTCTGGCTTGAGCTCACTTTGTAGCCCAGGCTGGTCTCAAATTTGCAATGATCCTCCTGCCTCAGCCTCCTGAGTGCTGGGATTACAGGTGTGTGCCACCATACCTGGCTCTTATAATTTGGAAATGGACATCCTCTGAGAGCAGGGATACTGGCTTCTCTGACTTGCACTTGGATCAGAGAAGCTACAATTTTACTTGCTTTTTGTGTTTGAAATTGCACCTGTAATCCAACATGGAAGAAGGTTGAGGCAGGAGGATTGCAGATTTGAGCCTAATGTGGGCAATTTAATAAGACGCTATTTCAAATAAAATTTTAAAAAAGGATTCAGAATGTAGCTAAGTGGAAGGCCTGGGATTCAGTCACTAAGAACTATAAAATACAATAAAATGCAAATTTTTGATTCTAAGACAGAGACAGAGGCAGAGAGATTTTAAATTGAAAAGACTGCACTTGCCACGATCACTGGAGTGGGAGTTCAGGTGTAATACAGGGAATCTACGTGGAACAAGCACAAGAAAGAATGGTGGAGACGCCCCCGAAGCCATGGCCACTTCTCAGTGCCAGATGTGCGTGCTCTGTAGCTCAGGTTTTCACTTTGCGGGTGCTGCAGTCTGGACAGGGCTTGAGCGTGAAGCCTCAGGTTATGTGCTTGAAGCTCTGTCCCTGTGTGGCCGCATTGGGAAGTGGAGGACCTATAAGAGGGGTTTGTGGAAAGCGGTTAAGTCCCTGACATGTGACCTTGGGAAGCACACCCTAACCATGGCACAGTGCTATGAAGTGAGGCCACCCACTTGATGGCCCCTTCTGCCTGAGCAGGTTCCCTCCCCACCTGCCGTGTGGTGACTGAGCCGGGGGTCCTTGGTGGGACAATAGCTCCATCTTCCTCGGCCCTTCCCCTCACCAGAATCATGAACCAAGTCCACTTTACAGTATGCATGCATGTATGTATGTATGTGTACGTGTATGAATGTATGTATTTGCTGGTACTGAGGATTGAATACAGGGCTTTCACACTGAGCCACACCCCCAGCTACCCACCCTACCCCTAACTTTAAAACATTTTTCACTTTGGGACAGGGTCTTGCTAAGTTGTGCAGGGTGGGCTCAAATTTGCAGTCCCCTGCCTCAGCCATAAAATAAATCTCTTAAAAGCTACCCAGGCTCAGGTATTTTTGTTAAAGAAACACAAGACATATAGGAGGGAAGAAAAGATAGGCTTGTTATTTGGAAGAAGAAATTCCTGGGCTGACACCATGGGGCACTGCCCATCCATTCTATGGACCTTATGCAGACCAATCTGAAACTTTCAGTGGACTTGGGCTCACAGGCCATCTGATGTAACCAGCTCCTGCAGCCCTGTGCCTGGTTGGTGGTGTTGCAGCTAACCCAATGACGGACTTCTGGGAAATGCACGCTATTCTCAGGGCTGACCTGTGCAGGCACATGACTTGCTCATGTTGCAAGGTTAGATGGCCACCCCAGGAGGCCAAGTCCTATGACATCTGCTCCAGTTTGGGGATATGGCTTGAGTGTTGTCTCCTAGGGTTTGTGTGTTAGAAGCTTGGCTCCCAGTGTGGCAATATTTGGAGGGGCTGGAACCTTTAAGAAGTAGAGCAGACAAAGCATGGTGATGCACACCTGTGATTCTAGCACTCAGGAGGCTGAGGCAGGAGGATGGTGAGCTCATGGCCAGCCTGGGAAACTTAGAGAGATACTTACTGTCTCAAATGGGGAAGGGAGGTTAAAGAGAGGTAAGTAGGTCATCAGAGTGTTACATTCAAGGAGTTTATCCTGATCTCATAAAGTGAGTTAGTTCTCCTTATTTTTTTGCTTTTGTTTTTGTCTTTTTGAGACAGGGTCTCACTATGCAGTTCAAATTGTCTTTAAACTCAACTTTGTAGCCCAGGTTGGTTTTGAACTCACAGCCATCTTCCTGCCTCAGCCTTCCAGGTGCTGGGATTACAGGTTGCGCCACCACACCTGACTTGTGAGTTAGTTCTCTTGAGAGAGGGTTTCTTATAAAAGAGTGGAGCCAGCTTCCCCTGGCCTCTGGTTTCTTGTTGGACTGTGCAACTGCTCTGTCTCACTCACATGTGTACCTGCCACGATGACATCCATTGTCCTGCTGTGACCCAGGAGAACTCACCAAAGGTCACATGGACAGGGCTACCTGGTCTTGCACATTCAGTCTCCACATGTGAGCAGGTTAAACCTCTTTTCTTTGTAGATACCCAGCCTGTGGTATTTTGTTACAATGATGGAAAACAGACTAAGACAACTTCCCAACAGTTTATTCATTTCTCCAGCTGCCTCTTATATGGCTCTGCCTACCCTGAAGCTGCTGTCCTGATCTTTCTAGGAACCTTGTGTCACACCTGCTGGTGTCAGTTTCCCTGTCATCATTTAGAAACAACCTCCTACTCTTCCCCCAGCTTCGCAGCTGGCAAATATTCTGGCTTACAAGGGCCTCCTGAAGCTGATGGAATCAGAGCAGATCATTTAATCTTTGGTTTTGTCCTTCTAAGTAGACCACTAAAAAGCCACTTGCTACAGAGAAAAGACTTGTCCAAGGTCTGCTGAGCATCAGAAATGAGCTGATGACTTGGTTTTGTCATTTGTTTCCATGTTTTGCTCCTTAAATTGCATGTGACAGAAAGAAGTAAGATTTGGGTTCAAATCCCAGCTTTTCATTTGCTGTGGGATCAAGTAGACAAGGTCCTCAGCCTTTTGGATCTGCCTTTCTTTATTTGTGCAGAGATAATTACAATCACTTCAGCATCTTTATTTTTTAGGATTGTTTATTATCAATGGCACTAGGCAAGGTGGGCCATCCCTCTAATGTCACTCAGGAGGCTGAGGCAAAAGCATCACAAGTTTGAGGCCAGGATAGGTAGGTTATATAGGTTATATAGCAAGACCCTGTCTCACACACACACACACACACACACACACACACACACACACAAAAGAAAGAAAAGCAAAGCAAAGGAAAAGCACATGAGATATAGGACACTGTACAGTGCAAAGCTTGGCACAGAGTCGGAGTTCAACAGATGCTGGTTTCTCCTTGCTCAGGATAAAACCCAAAATTTGCCAATATTTGTTTCCCTAAAATCTAATGCAATGGCTGGCACACCGTGGTATGTGCTTAGTACTGTTTGTTGGCAGTTTGGATGCTGAGGCAGTGAATCTCAAAAACATATATAAAACTTGGCGGACTGGGTCCACGAGGAGTCAAGTCCCACAAACAAATGACAATATTAGAATCTGAGAAGTGGGGCCAGATGTATCAGTGATAGAGCATATGCTTAGAATGTAGAAACCCTGGGTAAAACGTGAGTATGAGGATGTTCACTGCTGTGCTCTGTATAACGGTGAAACAGTTAAGATAACGTAAGTGTCCAACAAAGGGGACGGGTCCGGTTACTGCACCTTAACAGACAAATGTGGTGGCACTTGCCTGGATTCCAGCACTCTGGGAGTCTAAGACAAGAGGGTCCCAAGTTCCAGCCCAGCCTGGGCAATTTAGTGACTTAAAGACCCTGGCTTACTATAAAAAGTAAAAAAGGGCTGGAGGTGTGGCTGCATGTGAGGACCCTGGCTTCAGTTCCCCGGTGTTACACACACACACACACACACACACACACACACACACACACACAGCTAGCGGTGGCTGTGCCCTGCTTCCCATGCTGCTTCTCCACAGTGTGCACTCAGACTCATCGCAGCTCCTGTGGCCAGCTGCCTTCTTGTGATGGTAACCCCAGCCCCACATCTTCAGAGCCACTCGATTCTACTGCAGACAACAAGGCCTATGAGCCATGTCCCAGTGTCATCAATTTCAGGGAGCAGGTCACACTGAACTTGGCACAGTTTGGACCAGACGGCTGTCCCTTACCCAAGTGCTGTGCCAGGGGCAGCTGTGAGCCACCACCGGTCAATTTTTGGTTGTCCATATGCCAGGTCCATAACCAAGGCCAGGGGTGGGCAGGGCCATGCAATAAGGGCTTCATTACAGGGTGAGAAATAACTGTTATTTGCCCCTGCCTTCTGCTGTGAACTGATGTCTCCTTGAAGGTGAAAAGGGAGGACAAGAAGACCTGACCCTCTTGGTTTGGGGGAAATAGAGGGAGCCTGGAGGCGGGACGGGGTCAGCAGCTGACAGTATCAGAAGCAGCCTGAGCTCCTGATGGCCCAAGCTGATTCGTGTGGGTCCTCACGAAGCTTGTGCTCAACCCAAGAATGGCACGCTGAGGACAGCTGCCATGGTTGTCTTCCCTCTCGTCCCGGACACCTCCTGTCACCTTCCTATCAGCAAGGAGAGAAGGATCTGCTGAAGGATGGCGGGTTCTTTCTTAGGGTTGTGCAGGAAAAAACCTGGAGCTGAGTAAAGCCTTCCCTGGTTCCCATCAGTCTCTGCATCCCCTGCTTTAGTTACTTCCTTAGAGCATAGTAGTCCCATTTCCAGAATAAAATGTCTATCCTGAGAAAACGAACATGTGTAAGCCTGCAGGACTCGTGCATCACAGCTCCCTGCTGGAGTTCAGCTGGGGTGAGCAAGGCCGGGGTCAGCACCTGCACCCGAGCCACTGAGCCCAGCATTCAGTGCAGTCCTGGGCCGGGGAGGAGAGGAGACTGCGCAGGGACTCAGAAGTCCTGCGGCTCCTTCTTAACTTACTTGTTTCTTTGCTGTTATTTTTTCTCTCGTACTTTTTTTCCTGTTAAGGATGCCACTCATTTATTCCTTTGAGTCTTTGGGACAGTGACATCTTTCCTTATTACACATTGCTCCCACATGACTCAGTTCTCACTTCTTTACTCTTCCTGAATCACGGTAATCTACCCTCCTACCAGTAGAGAAGCTATTTGAACAGCTGGGGTTGGGCTTGCCTGGAACCAGGACTTTCAGTGTGAAAACCAGGACAGTCCTTGGTGAGGTCGTTCACTCTGTGGGTAAAGGCCACATTCAAGGGGATGGAGAGGTGTTGGGGAAATGAGGAGAGGAGGAAGGCTTCTGAAGAGTTGGGACATTATAGGCTTTTAACACAACGCTAATTTTATGTCTTTTCTTTCCATATTAATAAATAGTATTCTTGCCCACAAACTCGCCAGTGCTGTTTGGACTCATCAACCTGTACAACTGCCCATTTTTTACCTCCTGGTCTCATCTCTCAATAGATGTTTCCCAGTTCCTCTCCCTTGTTTACCTAACTTGGTCTCCTTGTAAGTGCTTTGAAATCCTCCTCTCCACCAATACACAGTTGTGATAGATACCATGTAACATGTAGAGGAGACGCCGTGCTCAAACACTGGATTCATACATCCACGGGCCTGGAGCAGAAACCAAGTGCAAGGCAGGGCGTACAGGTTGATCTGAGGATGCACTCGGCTCTGGATGTGCAAGTGGGTAGTAGTTGCTGAGGGTTTGGCTGCTTTGGGTAAATTGCGCCTTACAGTTAAGAGTCCCGGTGTGAGGCAGGAGCCACACCACGCTCTAAGCCTGCAGCCGGAGGAAGCACGGGCCTCTCTGACTAATGAAAGTGAGTTAGGAAAGCTTCCGCCAACCACTGCTGAGAGCACAGCTCAGTGCTGTGTGGGAGATGCTGGGGGTGTGCGGAGAGAGCAAGGAAGGCAGAGGGAAGCCCTTCCACACAGGACAATCCTGCAAACCCAGGGTAAGATGCACCAAGAATCTCACATCAGAAAGACAGTCAGTGAAATCACTAACTGGAGTTGAATTTTTCCAGAAAGAAAATAAAATACACTGAAAAAAAGGATAGAAAATATGTATGTTTAAATCTCTTGTAAATGAAGGAATTACATCCCTTAAAATGATATATGCAACCAAATTGGTAGCATAGTACAAGATAAGCCGGTAAATAAAAAATTAGAAATGGTGAAGGAAGATATAGCCATTTGCAGAGGGAGGGGACACATAATATGATAGATTCTAGACTAAGCATAGTTGAAGAGAGAATTAGCAAACTGGAATTCATCTGGGCTGTCACAGTGACAAAGGGCTTACACAAATAGAGGATGGCAAGGCCTGTGGCTAGGTACAGATGCAAAGGCTTCTCAAAGGAGGTGTGTGAGCAGTAGCCTGACCAGGTACAATGTGAGCCTTGTGCATGTAAATAAAAATCCATCAAATAAGCCCATAGATGCACAATATCCATGTTTATTTTCTAAATTGTGAGGATTAAGTTAAATAACCTCAGTGAAAGTACCAAGCCTAACACCTGACCCATAATTCCTCTATGTTCAGGGGGATTTTGACCACCTTTGCTGGAGATCAGCATCACACCAAGGGGACCTGAACTGATAGCTGGTCTCTCGATGGAGTAATGGTGGATCTATCTCTTTGGCAAGGTGGCTGGAATACTGTCAGTTGTCTGCATGCCTGTTTTCTCCTTCTGCTCTCTCCTTGAGAACAAACTCTGATTCCCCCTCTAACATTAACTAAACAAGCTAATTGCATCCAAAATCCAGAGATGACATTTTAATAAATCCAGGCAGCCTGGCTAGTAATTTTTTTTTTTTGTTTTTTGCAAATCTCAAAATGTCATCAGGGTAGCTCTCGGCATTTTTGCCTATTATGTCTTGCCTGGAACCTCAAAAGAACTCTTGACAGAGGTCATGAAAGTGAGGAGACGAAGTCACCCTCTTTCTGAGCATGGAACCTTTTCAACTAGAGGCCCCGGTGAAAACATTCCCTCCTGAAAAGAACAAAATAAGACTGGCTTCCAGCAAACAGCCACAGAGAGCAGCTTCTTGGGACGTGGGAATCTGAGCACTGGATTGCATTCAAAGAAAATACTCTCAGAGTGATTCCGAGCAGGTCCTGGGGGCTCACAGCACCCAAAATTCCATACTGAGAGGGGGCTGGCCTCTGCTGGGGCTGGGTGGGAGCTGGGTATCAAAGAAACTAAACTAGGCTGGGGCCTGCAAGCCAGGCCATCAAGGAGGAGGCAGCCCTTATCTCCCCCAGCAAGGCCCACAGTGACAGCACAGCTGAGTCAGCGATACACCACAAAGAGGAAGCAGTTTCTGTTTGTTTTTGTAACCCTGAGAGAGAAACACATCCTACCCTCTCTGACTTCTTAGGAAAAAGTTGTTTGAAGAAGAAAGAAAGAGCATCCCCTTTTGATGTGGCTAAGATCACTTCTGTGCTCCTCTCACAGGGCAAGGCAGGTTAGTGCTCTGGTCCTCCCTCCCCTGGGCCCTGGCTCTCGGCCAGAGGGTTCCCCGATCCCCATTTGCCATCTTCCTGGCAACTCCGTTCTGCCCTCGTCTGTATTGTCTCACAAGGCACAGCTATGAAAAGTTTTCCCCTGGTTACTCTGAGTTCTGTGTGTGTGTCTGTGTGTGGGTGGGCGTGTCTGTGTGTGGGTGGGTGTGTGTTCCCCCAAAATTGCACACCTCACCAACTATGAATTATTGAAAAGAAAACAATAATGAACAGACTAGTTCGACTTTGGCTCCATGGAGGGGAATGTTTATGCTTGGAATGGCAGAAAATAACAGGAATTGCAGAGAGAAACAGTAGGATTTTTAGTGTCTCCCACATCCCATAGCATATATTTCCCCGTGTTATCGTTTGAGGAAGAGGAAAGAAACTTAAGTTTGTGTTACATTGAAAATAAAATTTTAAAAATGACCTTTTGTGGTAAGAAGAGGGAGGAAATCGTTGCACATTGCACACAGCAAAATGAGGGCGTGAGGTATGTATGAGCACATGGCTGGGAGCCCCTCTTCCGGAGGCCTTCCTGCATGCAGATAGTTTATTTTTGGTGTGTCCACTTCATACACATATGCAGCTTGAGAAGCGTCGTGTGTGTGTAGTACAGGGATTGAACACAGGATCTTTGGGAGCTTTATGCCCAGCTTTTTCTCAATTTTTTATTTTGAAACAGGGTCTTCCTAAATTGCTGAGTTGCCCAGGCTGGTTCAAACTTGGGATCCTCCTGCCTCAGCCCCTCAGAGTGCTAAAATCGCCAGTGTGCACCACAATGCCTGATGAAATGCGTTTTTAGTAAGATCTCAGTTCCAGTGGTAAGCAAGCATAAAAGAGTTTAAATAGAAGAGACCAGGCTGAGAGTGGCGCGTTATTCAGCGATCAATATTTCGTAGGCAGAGTCCTTGTGTTATAGTAGACTCGTATGTGTCTGTTCTTCGAGGTAATGCAGAGTGCCACATAGCAAGCAAAACTGGACTCGATTCCTTTCCTCAGGGACCATCCTTTGGTGGGGTCCCCTTAATCATGCCACATAACCAGTGCCACCCGCAGAGACTGCCACCCTGGCTATGTTTGAGTAGCAACAGGCTGTAGATTCACAGTTAAATCCTTCTTAAACCCAGTTCCTTCTCTTAATGAGAAGCACAGGATGCATCTATGTTCTTTCCTTATGCTTCCTGACTTAGGAGTTTTGAAATACATCTGCTTTTTGAAGTTAGCTACCTTTCCTCATGTGATTCTAAAACCACAGCCCCTGTGACACCCAGAAGAGTGCCCGAAGGGAGATGTGACCAGAATGGCTCCATACTCTTAGAGGAACGTCCAGGCCACATAACGCTCCTGGTCTCCCTTCCCTCTGCCTCTGCCTTAATAAGAAAGGCATTGTACAGACCGATAGCTCAGAGCTTGTTTCCGTGATCCCTGCAGGGGGAGAGACTTGGAAAAAGAGAACAGAGATCACCTGCTCCTTTTTATAGAGCAAAACAGTCATGAAAGCAAAGTAGAAGGTCCTGGCTCTGAGTGATCTTTTTGGAAAGCAAGTTTCCAATTCAATTAGCATTTCTGAATAGCTGTATGTGGGGACTGATTTTTGTGTAGTGCTGGTTAAGTACACTCATATAAGGGGAGCATTTAAAAAAACAATGCAGGGCAGAAGCAAATAATCCAATTCATCCATTGAATTTAACCAGGGGTATTCAGTGAGTCACTAACAGCTCCACCGTGGTGGGAAGGTGACTGGGTGCCTCTCCTGAGACCAGATTCTCAGGCGTCGCTGTCAGCAGCCCCACGCCTGTCTCTTGGTGCAGTCTGAAGTGAGCCTAGCAGCTGCTCTCCTGCCATAATTCAGCTATTTTATTTCTATTTTAATCAGAGCAGATTTGACCAAACTAGCATTTCTGGACATAATCTGCATTGTATGACCTCTTTCAGCTAATGAGAAACGGCTCCCTCTATTCATTTGATGTGTGTGCAAAGCTAATTTATCTTGACCAATATTATCATGCTAATTATATAAGTGCAGTTTGGCTCTTTCAGGCAATTTCTATTATAAGAGCTCTTCAAAATGTAATGGAAGAAAGAATAAAATAGAGCAGACATGTAATTAGGGAGATTATGAAAATCCTTTCCCAGGTACAAAAAAGTGCAGTTGTAAGCTTCAGAATTTTGGTCTCTGTATTATGATGCTTGTCTCGTCCTCCGGGCCAGGTGGAGGCTTCAGTTCCAGGGAGCAAAATCTCAGATAGACGTTCTGGTACCAGGAGTGAAACAGGCAGGGTTCAAGGGCTCTGTCATGTAGGTGAGAATTGGAGACAACTGGACCGGCAGGAGGGTCCTTGCCCCAGGGCCAGGCACTGAAAGTCTTAAGAGAATGAAACCCAGCATGGTCAAAGAAAAGCCAGAAAACTGGACTAAATTTGGTGTCTTGGCTTACTAAAAATGTAGGGGTCCTGGCTTACTAACTCTCTGT
Source organism: Cavia porcellus (assembly GCF_034190915.1). NCBI lineage: Eukaryota > Metazoa > Chordata > Mammalia > Rodentia > Caviidae > Cavia > Cavia porcellus. Next base: position 7,762,617 of record NW_026947512.1, on the reverse strand, counting down.
CTCTCTCTCTCTCTCTCTCTCTCTCTCTCTCTCTCTGTCTCTCTCTCTCTCTCTCTCTTTCCTGAGCTGGATCAAATAATTTTATCCAAAGTTAGGACTTAACAGGCTACCTTAAAGAGAGACGTGGGGAAGAACAATCCAAGTGTTTTCCCCTCTCCATTCTCACCGTGCAACGTAGCAACTCTGACACTGCATGTGGGGTAGGGAGATATTCCGCATGCACCTGCCAATTCTGGCACACACCTGCTGGTGTCCTCTAACTCAGTTCTGTTCTGATACATCTACATGGAGATCCTGTCAGATCCCACAGGCTGAAGGCTTGGCCCCACGTTCAGATGCTGTTTGAAAGTTTCTTACCAACTGGCTATAAATCAGGATTCCAGTAAGTATTCTGGAATGGTTCACTGAACTAAAGGAAATACTTTACCTGTGTCCACCCACTTATAAAGGCTCTACAGAGGATGCAGATAAATAGCCAGGTGGAAGAGATGCACAGGGCGAGATGTGGGAGAAGGGGTGTGGGGCTTCCATGCCCTTTCCTCTCCAAGCCCTGCCACCAGTTCAGATACCTGGAAGTTCTCTGGTCTCTGTCGCTGGGGTTTTATAGAGGCTTCACTGTGCAGGCATTAATTGATTATCTCATGGCCATTGGTGATCAACTCACCTTCAGCTTCTTTGTCATCCCCAGTCCCCTAATACTGCCTTAGTCTCTCCACTGATGTGTACCCAACATTAAGTTATTTAGGGGCTCACAGTCACCAGTCATCTCCTGAGCATACAAAAGACACTCCAGGGATTCCAAGAGTTTCAGCAGCCTCCTCTGCTCCACACAACACTCCTTTCATAGTGAGACTTGAAAATGGTCCAAGGGTTTGTTGGAGCATCCACCAAATGGTGAGAAGATGTAGACAGCCTCTCTTGCTTGCCAGCCACTCCAAGATAAAGGAACTTGATACGGATTCTTCGGGAATCCTAAGGAGCAATTGTCCTCTTGGCCTCTCTTTGCTTCCCAGATCCTGAAGCAGCCAATGACTGAAGACCCTTCTTTTTCCCCTGCTCACTATTACACAGGGAAGCCACACAGCTCCCCACCTTGACCACAAGGGCTTCAGAGGAAGCAATATGTGGAACATGAAAGGCAAACAACACTGACACCCTCGTCCTCCTTTCTCTAAGGGTGAAACACGGGATGGAGAGTCACAGAAAGTGAAGGGCGTCCATGTTCTGGGATTGATTCCTGGTATAAGTGGCAGCACATGGGCTGCTTTGGGCAGACAGCTGTTTTAGGCTCAAGTATAATCAAGGCCTTCTTGGTGCTGGTACCTGTGTTTAAGGGCAAATTCCAGATTCTCCGCCTGGCCAGCCCCTTTTTATGTTGGTAGCATTTTACCTTCTAAGCAGCTCTTGCCTCTCAGCCTGGTTTGGACCCCTTAAGCATTGCTCCTACCCACAGCACACTGCTCTTGCCTTACCTCTTACCAAACCCAAACTCCCTATTTGTCTTCACCTCTCCTAGGGCCAGCGCCACCCTCTGATCCCAGATTTGCTGGGCTCATCCCACGTCATCCTCAGGCCAGGCACAGGAAGTTGTCTGGGACTCTCCTCTCTCTCATGGCCACCTTCCTATCCTCTCCTGCTGAGATGATAGCTCTAAACTGCATCAGGAAAGAGAAAGCCTGCAAAACACTAAAAGTTATTAACTGGGAGAGATCTGGAAATTCAGGTTTTTTCAGAGTAGAGAAAGAAAGCTCAGTGCTGGAGTCTGAGGAATTAGGAGGAGACACGCTGCCTGCAGAGCTGAGAGGGACAGACTGGCTACCAGCTCAGCCTCCTGACTGCCCTGTCCTCAGCCTGGCCAGCTGAAAATGGGGACATCCTATTAGGAAGAAATGTGGCTCATTTAAATGTAGTGTAATCGGAGCAAGGCGGGCAGCTCACCCTTGTGCCAAACTGCAGAAGGGCACCATGAAGCGGTGGGGGACACACCTGGTAATCCAGGGACTCGGCTGCTGTCTGGACTGGGAATATAGGAGCTCAGAGAAAAACTCCACTGCTTTCCTAGTTGCCACCTGCTTAGTCAGAAACTGCAGTTGGTCTGGGTAAAGTGTTCATTCTCTATAGCAACAAGACAAATTGTCCCAAAATTTAGCAGCTTAAAACAATGAATTTTTTCATCTCACAGATTCTGAGGGTCAGGAGTCCCGGCTCTCTGCAGACAGCTCCTCGGGCTCTGGATCTGTCCGGGGCTGCACTGAGGTGACGGCTGGGCCTGCAGGCGTCTCTGGGCTGTTTGGGGAGCATCTGCCTTCCTGCTCATTCACAGGGTCCCTCTGGGCCCTGGAGTAAGGGTCCCTTTGGGTAACAGCCTTCATTCCCTGCTGGCTCTCAGCTGGAGGCCTCTCCATTTCTTCTTATGTGACTGTCTATGCAAGGCAGCTCGTAGCATGGTGACAGGTTTGTTAGAGCTGGCAAGAGTGACTTCTGTTTCCCAGTCTGACTGTAAAAAGTTTGGAAGTTGCTACTTCACTCCAACCAACAATGAGTAAGACACTGACTCAACTGAAAAAGCAGCTCAGAACTGTAAGAGATGTGCGGTCCCAGGGAGAATGTACTACCCGAAAATCAGAGTGATGGGCACAGAGCTTCAGAGAATTGCAACTTACCTACCAGAGCAGATACTCATTAGCAGAAACTTTCATGGGGATTAGTGCCAGGATAGAAAAATCTGAACTGTAATTGATGATTTGCTGGAGGCTTAGTATGAACAAGTCTGAGAGTTAAAAATGGTTGCCAGTGGGGCCCAGACATTTGAGAATCTCCACATTTGCCTCCAGGAGTTCAATCAGATTCCCATGTTAAACACAAAGGGAAAACTCCACTCATGCTTCCAGAAGAGGAGGGAAAGAAACTATTTTAAAAGATGCCAAAGAATTCAGTCGCTAACAAAGCCTTCCTTCAGGACAAACCCTTTGACCAGGGCCTATTGATGGATGTATCAAAGATTAACTGATCAGGAAAGAGGAAATACTCAACCCAGCAATCCTCTGCACAGCTAAGCCGTACCCAAGGAAGCCTGGAGACTGAGATGTGCTTGTGAAGTGTCGGCTCCAGACACAGGCTTCCTGAAGACCAAGATAAACTCATGGAACTGTAAAATGCGTCTCCTTCCCTGTTCCTTACCATCATACTATTAAAGGCCCATTGCAAGTGGCCAGGTGTAATGGCACACACCTGTAATCCTAGAATTTGGTAGGTGGGGCAGGAGGATCATCATGAGTTCGAGGCCATCCTGGGCTATACAGTAGATTCAAAGCCAGCCTGGGCTATGTAGTATGACTCTGTATCAAAAAGAAAATAAAAATAAAAAGGCCTATTATAGTATTTCCTCTTCCCTAGTACATCATGCCCAGCAACCAAGAAAAAACTTACAAGGTATACTAAAAATGCAAACAAATAAACAGTCTTGAGAAAGAGAACAAACATCAGAACCAGATACGTTGTAGATGTTGTAGTTATCAGAATTAGAGTTTAAAATAACTATGATTAATATGCCAAAGGCCTTATAAACTATAAGCTCTGAAAGACAAAGTGGATGGCATGCAAGAACCCAGAGAATGGCATGTGATCAGAGAGATGAAAATCCCAAGAAAGACCCAGAAGAAATGCTAGAGATAGAAAACACTAAGAAAAAGGAAGACTATCTAGACTTCTTAGTAGACTGGATGGAACTCAGAACAGAATCCCAGAGTTTAAAGCGATCTAAAACTAAAATACAAAATGAACAAGGAATGAAGGAGGTGCAGAACAGAATATCTGAGAACTGTCGGGTACCTACAAAAGGCGTATTGCTTGCATAAGGAGATACCGAAAGAGGAAAAATATCTGAAACAATAATGATGAGAATATGCATAAATTAATGCCTGAAACCAAACCACAGATTCAGGAAGCTCAGAAAACACCAAAATGAGTACATGCAAAAAAACACCAGCACTACACATATCATATTCAAACTTTCAAAAAATCAAAAATACAGAGCAAGTAAGAGGGGACAAGCAGGTTAGAAATCATGGTCTTTGTGTAACCTCACCCCCAAAGCAACATTGCATCTCTTTTGCCATAGTCTGTCCTAGAAGTGACTCAGTGATGTAGCCCACACCCAAAGGAAGGAATAATACAAAGGCAAGAAAGCCAGGAGGTGGGGTCATAAATTGTTTTATTTTATTAATTATTCAATTTATTTATTTAGGTTTTTTGGACAGTGTTTTGCTATGTGGTTCAGGATGACTTTGAACTCACAGCCTCCCAAGTGCTGGGATTATTGATGTGCACCACCACGCCTGGCCTCATCAGCTGTAGATGCTGCCCATGGCAAAGCAGCTTTAGGGCCCTCCTACTGCTCAGATCCAATGAATTCTCCCTCTCCCAGAGACGAAGGGACATATTCTGTTCTCAGCTCAGTCAAACACCTTCATAGTGCTGACGTATTTTAGCCTGAAAAACATAGTCAAAAAGAAAAATAATCTTGTCCAGAGAGTTGGAGGGTACAAAGAAGAAGTTGCATCTCCTCTCTTCCTGTGGCACCTAACATTGAGGACTCTGCTTTTTAGAGCAGCCGTGGACATACAGCCATGTATGTCTGTTTAAATCACTGTGTAACCCAACACACCAGGGGCAGCTTATCTAGAGACATAATAATTTGAGGTCATTTCCTGCAGTGCTCAGAGGAGTATCACAATTCAAAGGCCACTTCCAAGCTCTCACTTACTGTACAGAATAATTGAAGCAGGTGGATTATCCTCAGAGCCTCTGTGAGCTGTTCACATTTTTTTTGGAATGGTGCAACATCTAAGCACATTCATGTTCTACCTTGACCTGACCTAGGTCTCCAAATGTTGAGGACTGTGGGTCAATTTGAATTACCTGAGATCTTCCTTCTCTGAAGAAAATGGAAGCTGGTTTTGCTTTCTATGTCCATCACATGAGAATCTTGTGGAGCAGTCACGGATTCTTTTTAAAAATCTATTTAATCAGTTGGAAGTTCACATTTCCTTTATTAATAGTCATCTTTAAAACAATGGCCATCAGCTGTTCAGTTTTCTATGTGTCTCAGAGCTCTCCCCGCTTGGAAAGCCATCCTGCTAAGGTATGCCTGTACAGTGATCAAGCAGGAGCTGGCAGCAAAGCTGAGCCTTGTTAGCTTCTGTTCTGTGTGTGAAAAGGCTGAGATCCGTGTGTCCACTCACGGTTTCTAATTCTGAGAACTCCTGATTATGAATTAGTGAACTTTAACCTATCTCTTTCAATTTTTTTTTGCATCATACTTAAGCATCTAAAGATTATAGATCATTCGATTTACACCTATCAAACTGCTTATGTATACTTCTTTCATTTTATCAAATCTTATAAGAGACATTTAGTTTTTCTGGTGGCTGGGTTTGTAGCTCAGTAGCATCCACTTTGCATGTGTGAGGCAGGGTGTTCTCTCTCAGTGTCACATAGGTTCTTTTGCAGGAGGTAGAAGAGATAAGGAAAGGCTCCAAGGACTGGGTTCCGCTGATACAGCTACACAAAGCGTTTAGCAGCGTGCATTGAACTAGTTACTTGATAAACGTTGGTTTTCCTTAAAAGTTTATGGAAAAGCAAATACAGATCCTGAGAATGTCCCCAAATGTTCCACTGAATAGGAACAGGAGTGGGTGGAAACCTTGGGTCAGATCATCAAACTTCACTAAGTCCACAAGTTATAGCCCAAACATCTTAGTTCACCACTTTAAGAAGCTTTGTAAACTGAGCCAAGATGCCATATCAGAGATGTGTTGTCCCATGCTCTTAAATACAGCAGAGTCATTCTCAGTTTGTCAAGATAAAAGGGGTGGGTAATACAAGGGATGATCAAAATATACAGTGAGTCCCATTAACTCCTTCAAAATACTCCACATCACCTTGAACACTGGTCTTGCCACCTTCTGAAGCAGTTCTGAAGTGTCTTTTGTGTCAGTATGAGATATGATAAAAAAAAATACAGTGAATGCTGCTGCTGCTGTCATCCAAGGGAAAGGCAGGCTCATTAAAGAACTGCCGTGTGTTCTCATCCACTCTGTTCAATAAATCTGACACCATGTGACCTCTGGTTCTTCCCCAATGTCAAAGAGAACAGAAAAGGTAACGGTTTTGAATCAGTTTAGGACACTGAGGTAGCCAGAACATTGCAACTAAAGACACTCACGAAAGAGAACCTCCAGAACTGCTTCAGAAAGTGGCAAGGATGATGGGATAAGTGTGGTTGAAGCAAAAGGGAACATTTTGAAGGGGGTTAAAGTCAATGTGTCTTTACTGTGATGATTGTTAAAGTTTTAAATTTTAAATATTCATTTTTTTATCATGCCTTGCATAGGCAAAAACATTGCAATACATTTTGAATTCATGTTATTGTAAGGCCTGGGCATCGTCAATCTCACATTCCCTTAACTGTCTCCTTCCAAAATTCTCCGTTCTAGGATTCAGCTCCACCTGCAGGTTTCCTCCCCTGGGATTCTCTGCCCTTCACAGCTGGCTGCTCTCTGGCTTTCTTAGCTATGGAGGGGCTCCTGAATTCATGCAGAAATTCACACACACAGAAAAAAGCCCACAACTGAGGTTACAAGAGAAAACATCTTAAGCACAGGAAGTGGGGGAGGCAGACACAAGTATCCCTAAGGTACTGCGCATCTGGTGACACACTGGCCAGATTGACACGGGTTCTTGGACAGGTTCTCTTCTCCAACTCAACACTAATCCTGGAGACTCGGACCTTTGGTGCTCCGGCCATATCCCACCTGCCTTCTCCTCCTGCTCCCTGCTGTTCGAGGCATCTTCATCAACACCCAGTGGTTACAGAAAAGCTGGGGTACCTCTGGGTGAAGAATGGGGATTCCTGCTGCAAATGTAGGACATTTACCCAAAGGCATGTCAAGGTTTACTTTGTACTCTTGCTCTTAAATATCTTGAGATATTATCCAGGATAATGATGATATTCTGTAGAAAAAGCATTCTCTGATAGATGTTACATAAGCAGATGCTCCTGAATTTATAGTACTCCCACAGCTTGTTAGTGATTCATTTTTCAGTTAGTGAGTCTGATAGTTTGCCATTTATAATTTTTTCTCAGTCTTTCTTTCTCTGCATATATAATAATCTGCAGATGAAAACTCAAGGAGGGGAGAATCCAACATAATCAACAATGATGAAGTACTTTGTTGTGCCCTCCCCTTCCCACAGTCCTCTGAGGCCTCTTATCTGTTGGATCTGCTAGATAACATATAAGAGGCCAGAGATTTGCATAAAGACATTTAAATGTAGTATGAATATATTATAAACATAAATACTGAGGTTTTATTTTTTAATAATGAGGTGCATTGAAGAGATTTCACCTCCTCTATTTCCAGAGGCTCCCTCTCCTGATCTCTTGGGCTCATAGATGTGGGGGTGAAGCACCCCCATAAGCCCAAACCCACTAGGCAGCGTTTACACACACAGGCAGCATTTACACTCTTCTGCATAGAACCCAGCCCCACGGCAGCTCTCAGTTTGCACACCTGACTGACTCTCTCCCATGTGAACTCCTCACCTGGCTTCTACAGTGAACTTGCCTGAAAACTAGCCCCTCCTGAGGCTCCTGGCTAGGATCCCTGTTCCCTCCCTTCCACTTGGCCACAGAAGACGTTTTCTGTCCTCCTCAAGCACACTGGCCTGAAACACAGCTCCTGGGGAAATTCTTCAAAGGAGCAGAATCTGCTTGATCCCTGACCTGCTCACACAAACGGAGCCTGTGGCAGGAAGGTCCAGTTCTCTGCCAAGTGAGCCACAGCGTTGGCACCCACCAGCACAGCTGCTCTGCTAATGTTAGGACTCTGAGAAGCCACCTGACTTCAAGGTCTAGAAACCGTCACACCCTATCTCTGGAGGCGAGCTAGGGTGGGGCCCACCTTCTGTTTTTAACACCCAGAACAGCTTTGTAACCTACAGAAGTGACTCTTAGGGGCTAACCCTCCGTGGATGATAAAAATAGAAACAGCACACAGGCAGCTGTCAAGCTGCAAGTTATTTCCTCCTGGTCCAGCCATGAAGGATCCCATACATCTATCTATCCAGGTGCCTGATCTCTGCCTGGACGTCTGGGTACCACCTCCCATTTCATGTGTCCCAAGCACAGCTCACTACCCCCAAGCCCTTGCCACTGTCTGTCTCTCTGTCTTCTGGGGCATTTCCAGCTACCTGAGCTAGGAACATCACATGAGTTTTGACTACTTTCCCTCGCTCTCCAGACACAAAATCTTTTTTGTTGCCCAGGTTGGGCTTGAATTTGCAATCTTCCTACCTCAGCCTCACAGAGTACTGAGACTAGAGGTATACACCACTATGCCCAGCTTCAGACACTAAATTTTAAAACCATTCTATCTCCTGAATAATGTTCATAAACTTCTTCTTCTACTTGCTCGTTAACTCTCACCTGAGCCATCTGCACACTGCAACAGTTAGCTGATGGTCACCTACCTTCTTTCTAGTGCCTTGTAAGTCTGCCTTCCAGGATGAGTTTTCTGAAACCATCTCTCTTGCTTAAAACCGTTCAAGGAGTCCTGCCCTATCTGCAAATCACCTAGGGAGGTTTAAGGAAAAAAATCACTGCTGAGCTTGCACACCTAGAGATTCAGATTTAATAGGCGGGATGGAAAATGTGATCCACATAATAGACCCCCGTTACCCATGGTCTCACTTTCCACTGCTTCAGTTACCCACAGTAAACTGTGGTCAGAAAATAATAAATTGGAAGTTCCAAAAACAGACAATCAGAAGTTTTAAATTTTGCTCCATTCTGAATGACATGATAAGATTTCAGGCCACCCTGCTCCATCTTGTCTAGTGCTCTCTGTCCCACAGATCCACTTACATATGCTGCCCGCTCCTGCAGTAGCCATCTTGGTTACAGATCAACTGTCAACATACCACAGTGCTTTCCTCACAGTAACCCTTATTTTACTTAGTAATGGTTCAAAAGCTCGAGAGTAATAGAACAAAAGGAAGTACGAGCACATAAAACCTAGAAAGACAGATTAATTCTAGAAGTATATAGACATTCTACAGGGCATATAGGGAAAAAAGACCCAGGATGGATAGACAGACAGATAGACAAGCAGGCAGGCAGGCATGCAGACACACAGGGCGTAAGGTTATCTGCAGTTTCAGATATCCACTGATGGTCTTAGCCAATATCCCTAATGGATAAGAGGGACCCACTGTATCTTTTTTAAATTCTCTAGAAAATTATAACAGGTGACCAGAGTTGACCCATTGACCTGCAGGCTGAAGCCCAAGTTCTTTTCTGCAGGACCCAAGATGCTCCTAACTAGGTCCCTGCCCAGCCTCCCCGGCCGGCCTCAGTCCTGGCTACTCCATGCCTTTCTACTTCAACTTATAGATCCCACGTCTACACCATCAGCTTTTCCCACTGCTTGAAATGGCTTTCCAACTGGTCCAGCATCACCCTTACAGAAAGCCACTCTTGCCTATCCACCCCGCTTCCTTCCCTTGCCCCCGGGTGCTCCTTAAACTTTAGGGTGGGTCTCTATTACTGGGGAGCCAGATTATTTTATGCTGATCTCTTAGGTATCCAACTTTCTTAAGCAAAAGTAGATATTTAACCCAAAGAGGCTAAAGAGCAACTGAGCCTCCTTGGCTCTGGACTCCAGACTCAGAAAACTTCTGGGACCAATGCACTTCTTTTTGGTTACTCTCTCTAGCTGAGGCTGCGTGGCCACTGGTGTCTATATGTTACTTTTGAATATTCTTGGCAGACAAACATTTTTGGTCTCTGTATGGCAGATAGGCACTCCATAAAGGCAGGCTCAACCCCTAGGTTGTGTTCTCACTTCCAGCAATACTGACTAGCATCCTAACTGCCAACCCCAAAGCCTTTGAAGAAAGACTCTCAGCAGTTCACCAAAGATGGATGCAGCACAAAGGCAGCATGCCTTAAAAACATGGAGACGAATTAGAGGATTGGCAGTATGTTAGTCAGCTTTTGTTACTGAAACAAAATACCTGAGACAATAAACCTAAAAAGAGGAAAGGTTGGTGTTGGCTCATGGTCCCTTTTGCTTTGGCCCTATGGTGAGACAGCACTTTATGGCAGAGAGAGCACAGTGGGGCAAGCGGCTCACTTCACGGCAGCCAGGAAGAAAATGGGGAGAAAGAGACGAGATGAGCATCCCGTAATGTCCTTTAGAGGCCCAGCCTCAGTGACCTGCAACCTCACTCCAGGCCCCACTTCTTAAACATTTCTATCACCTTCCAAAATGCCAAACTGAGACCAAGCCTTTAGCATGACATCAAACCAGAGCCGAGGGCCAAGGGATTCCTGAACTTTGTGATAACCGCACGCAGATCGGCAAGAGGGACCAATCTGGGAGCCCAAAAGAACAAACCGTATTTCAATCTTGGATGTCAGGGAAGACTTCACAGAAAAGTTGGCACTGGACATGGACTTGAAAGATGAGTAGGCCTTTGCCAGGCACAAGGAAAATAAAGGCATTCTAGGGAAAGACAGTGTCAGTGAGACACCTAAAAAGCCTATTCCCTGCTGACGTGCACAGAAGGGACTGAACTGGTGGTGAGGTGGTGGGATCTGAAATGTCGGGGTTGGTTCACACGGCTGGTCTTTAAGTGCCAAGAGGAGTCCAGTTCTCACTGCTCAGGGGGAGGGTTCCTTGCAGATCTCTCTTCCTCTTGGGGAGGAAGTTGGAGTCAGCGGACTCAGGAGAAGCCCTGTGCACCTGCAGACTCCTGGCATTTCACAGATCAAAAGCACTCACGTGGGGTGCTGAGGCCACAGAGGCCTCACAGTGTTGCAGTCCCGGAGGTAGGGCTGGTGTCTTAGTCACTTTTCAGCTGGGACAAAGTACCTGAGAGCCAGAGTACCACAGTTCAAGGGAGACAAAGAGACTTTGTCACAGAGAGACAAAGTACCACAGTTCAAGGGAGAGGTTCATTTGGGCTCACAGTCTGCAGAACTTTCATTCCCTGAATGGCCGGCTGGCTCCAAGGCAGCATGTTATGGTAAAGGGGCATAGAAAAAGAAAAGCTGCTTAAATCATGCAGGCTGGGAAGCAGTAAAAAAGAGGAGCCAGAAGAGAGATACAACCTTCTGGGTCACCTCCTCAGTGATCCCCCTTTTTGGACCAGGCCCCACCTTCTAACAGCAAGCCAGGGATGAGCCTCATAAACTAACCACCTGCCAAAAGCCCTATCTACGGGTGTCTGGGACTCTTGGGGTCATCTAGATGTAAACTGTAACACTGGGATTTATTTTACCCAGCATACTGGTGAGGAAAGGGTAGTTAGTTCACGAAACTGGCAGAAGCAAGAGTTGAACATAGAACTGATCTGAAAGCCTGTTTTTCCTCTATACTATGTTACACAGCAACAGAGAGTTCAAATTCTGACCTAGGCACACAAGCTGGATGATTCTGAGAGAATGTTTTCATTATTGACTAATGGCATGGGCAATGCTTATGCTATAACACTGAATGTACAGAAAAGATTGACTGTAAAATCAGATGAGCACTGTGGCACTGATCTTTTTAAAAGTGTAGATGCATTAAAACATATCTAAAGGGAGAACATCAAATTCTTTGGGGTAATTCTTATTTTTATCCTTATACCCTTCAAAAATTCTACTATAAGCCATGTTCGGGGGCTCAAGCCTGTAATCCCAGAAGGTCTGTAAATTCAAACATAGCCTGGGCAATTCTGAGGCATAGTGAGACTTTGTCTCAAAAAATGGGGGCTTTCTGGGGCTGTAGCTCAGTGCAAAGGTCCTGGCTTCAATCCCCAGTGCTGAAAAAAAATATATTACTTTCAAATAAGAATAATAATTCTTTTTTATCGGTACCACGGATCGAACTCACGACCATGTGCTTGCAAGGCAGGCGCTTATGCTGAGCTAAATCCCCAGCCCTAATAAATGTTTTTAATTATACAATTACTCATTATTATGGTAAACTAGCCAAATAGTTTTGAATTTTCCTATGCAGGTTGAAGTACCATTATGTATATATATATTTACTGCCTCCTCACCCAGTACCATTATATGTTTTAAAAAACACAACTGAAGGCATCCACTGTGTATTGTTCTCCATCTTATTTTTTCAATTAACATGTCTTGGTCACCCTTCATATCAGGATCTCCTAGACGTTGCATAGGGTTCCATTTAATAGCTACAATATCACACAGTCTATTTTTAGACATTTAAGATGCCTCCAGGGTTTTCAATATTGTAAGTTACAAATCAGTTATATATTTTCATACATTATACACATTTTGTTATCTATGAAAAGATAACAAAGCTAGCCAGTAGTAGAATTACTGGGTAAAAGGACTCCATATTTACAGAGTTAATAGATTTTTTTTTTTCCCCCATCGGTACCGGGGATCGAACTCATGACTGCCTGCTTGCAAGGTAGGCACCTATGCCACTGAGCTAAACCCTCAGCCCTCAGAGTTAATAGATTTGCCAAAGCGCCCTCACCTTCACTAATTGTGGTTTTAATTTTTTAAAAAATTTTGTCCATCTGGTATGTGTAAAAAGATACTTTTATAAAATACTTATTTTTAAAAGGTCTACTGTTGACCAATGCAAGCATGTATATCTCAACAATCTCAAATATATCAAATGATTATGTAATTCTTTTAGCCAAGGTTATGTAATTTAGGGTTGTAATATTTTCCTGCTGGTGTCCACTTACAAACAAAGCACTGTTTATTGTTGTCAGTGCATATGCAGTGACGAAAGCATAGCCCTATTTATAGCAAGTAGGACAGGAGAGCTGTCTTATGACACATCGTTACTGTAGTTCGCGGCACAAGGCAGTAGCTGAAATTTTCATTCCTGTGATTGAGTGACCAGAAAGAATGCACTGCAGTAAAAAGTTTAGTTTCAAATAAGAAGATTCTCGGCAGGGGCAAGTCTCAGGGCTGGGCAGAGGCCTAAATGATCATCCATAGGCCGGTCACGGCAGGAGCAGAGCTGGGCCTGGGGCACAGCTGAGCTGTTTCACAGTACTGGGGTGGGGCCTCCTGGGGAAAGAGACCCCTCCAAGTTCATCGTGCTCTAGGCTTTGTAGTGCATAGAGTTTGCAGGCTTTTCCTAGCTACTGAGTGGGTTGGTTTGCTTACTTGCTTATTTCAGATATTACTGCACTGGCCATATATCCACTGAAGGAACACATTTTATTTATTTACTTATTTTGAGACAATGTCTTGCTACGTAGCTCAGGCTCGCCTTGCTATGTAGCCCAGGTTGACCTCAATTTTGTGGTGATTCTCCTGTCTCAGCCTCCTGAGTGCTGGGAGTACAGGCGTGCACACTGCCCCCCCCCTCAAGAAGGGACAGAATTTAAATCTTCATGCTAACAGGAAAACATTTGTAAAATGACTGCATTGCCTCAATTGATGCCAAGAAATAACTCAAATGAATTCAATAGCTATTCCTTAGGAAAGATCCTAAATATCTGAATAAAGAGAATTTCTGTATTAAAGATGCTTTCTTAAAAAAACCAAAACTGAGAACGAATACTGTGTAAAGTGGAAAATCTCCTCAAAGCAGAAACAAAGCCTGGTGTCCCTGCCATTCCTGTGAGTGGGACATCGAAAGGCTGACAAGTACTTGGAGACAGGCAAGAAATGGAGGCAGCGACACAGGAAAGCAAAGCAGCACCTCTGGAGGTGATGTTATCATTTAATTATTAATAATTATTGTTATTTATAAAACTCAAGAGATGAGAGGTGATGAGGAATTATGCGGTATGGGGAAAGCCACAAAATGTGGTATTATTTTTTCTACTGGAGCTTCACCTAGGAAAAAGAGATTTTATTCTAAAGAGTAATAAAAAATATAAATTAAACAAATTCTTGAGTAGTTACTCAACTTGGAATAAAAAGCACTTCTGGCCAGGCGTGGTGTCAGATGACAGTCACCCCAGCTACTCAGAAGGCTGAGGCAGGAAGATCAAAGTTTTGTGGTAGCTTGGGCAATTTAGTGAGGCTCTATCTCAAAAAGAAGAAAGAAGGAAAGAGAAAGAAGCCCCTGGGGATGTAATTCAGTGTCCCTCTAGTCCACCCCCAGTACCCAAAACCAAGCAAAACCCTAACATCTTAGTTAAAGAAATGTAAACTACCACAGTGGGAAAAACAAAGAGGTATTTAACGTGGGAAAATCCACTCTGCTTTTGTTTATGAAGAGAATACAGGGAGATAATGCGTCTTAAATTAGTATGTGTTCCTGTGAATTAAAGTTCTACTAAAATCATTTGTATAGCTTGATGGATAATGTGAAATTTATGCCCAAGAAAGAGTGATCAAAAATAACATTTCTAAAGAAGTTAACAATACAGCTTGTTAGAGTTCAAACATGCAGTAACTAAATCCTCCTGAAAACCGCATGGTATTGACTTCAAAACAGGAGGGGGAATCACCGATTGAATGAAACGTGTATCTCACACAGAGATCCAACTGGTTTAGTGGAAAATGTACCGGGGAGTGGAGGTGGGAACACAAACAGCGTAACAACAGAAAAAGAGAAACATTGTCAGAAAAGCTATATATAAATATATATTATAACTGAGTGTGAATTGTTGAGAAATGGGTTTGTCCTGCGTGGGTGGTGATTCTGTGTGGGTTTCAGGCCGCGGCTGCTGCTGTGGCGGGAACTCCCCCTCTCCTCCCTCAGGGAAGGCACCAGCCTCTGAGTTCCTTTGCTCCTGGCTCCTGATGGACACATTTTGTGCTTTGGGATGAAATTTTTGTTTGAAAGCTCTGGTTCCAGGCAGAAAAAGCTGCATGGATGTGGGATTCAGGCCCTGAGGTGTCTAGAGCAAGGGTAGGCTTGATCCTAGGAGAAAGTGCGTGGTTGGTTCTCTGGTTTGAAGGTTCCCAAAGAAGGGGAAGAGACAGCACCCACAAGGTGGTGGGTCCTCGAGTAAGGTGGGGGTGGCTGGGTGGGTGTTGCCAAAGCTGGAGATAAGAACTGAGCACTGTGGTGTACATTGCGATCCCAGCATTCAGAAGGCTGAAGCAGGACGATCACTCTGAGTTTGAGGCCACCCTGATCAATATAGTGAATCTGAGGTCCACCTGCACCTACAGAATGAGATGCAGTCTCAACAAAAGCAATAAAATGGGAGATAAGTTCTTCAGCTTGGGACAGTTGCCACACTGCTGATTGTCTAGGAGGGCCTCAGGAGTTCCAGACAGGCTGGAGCAAGGTGCCTCTTCTGTGGTAGCCAGATGGGTTAATGACAGAGGCCTCTTTCTGAATCCTCCTAGACAGAGCAGTGAGCCCTGAGGGCCTGGATCCACCTGTGGAAGGGAAGGCGACTCCCCAGATGATTGGTCCTGGCTTCCTGGGGTGGATCATGGACATGAACCCAACCAGCCAGAATACAGTTCATCAAATCAAATGGCATGAAGACGGTCATCAGTCAAAGCCAGGTGGTGGCGTGTGCCTGTAATCCCAGCACTCAGGAGGCTGAGACAAGGAGGATCACTGCAAGTTCAAGGCCAGCCTGGACTACGAAGTGAGTTCAAGCCCAGCCTGAACTGCATAGTGAAACCTTGTCTAAAAAAGACAAGGAAAAAAATATCCTCTGTCAGGTCCAGTTTTGAAGAAATTTTTAAAAGAAAGAAGCTCTGAGAAGTGATCTAAATAAGGCCAGAAAAATAACATACTTCAGAAGACATCTTAGATTGGACCAAATACCATAATAAAGACCTAAAAACCTTCTCTGAGAAAAAAAGTAATATTAAGAATAAAGTGAAAAGGCTGAAATTGGTGGTCCATGGTAGTCCCCCGGCCGTGGGGGGCTAAGGCAGGAGGACTCTGAGTTTGAGGCCAGCCTGGGCAACTCAGCGAGACCCTGATTCAAAATAACAAAAAGAGAAAGAATAACATTTTATTTCCTGTGCCTCGGGCACAGTGGAACACTTTATACCTATTATACACATTATATGCTTCAACAAATCCAGATGGTCAACGAACTGCTAAACAACCACAAGTTATTTTTGAAAACTAGAAAACAAGCTATTGTTTATCTCACTGGTTAAAGAAAAATTAATTTCTAGGTATCAAACAAATGAATAAATAGAAAACAGAGACGATTAGATAGAGGGATGGTAAAAATGCACTTAGAAAGATGCAATTACATTGCCCCCAAACATCCTGGATTCATTCTAACTTGGGATTGATCATAATAAATCCAAAAATAATCATTAGCCAAAGATTTTAATTATAGTGATATAAGTCAAGTGATATAATCTGTATTTAAAATTTTTTCTTTATTTTTTGCAATACTGGGGATTGAACCCAGAGTCTTTGCAACAAGCTACACCCCCCCCAGACCTTTTTTATTATTTTATTTTTGAGACAGAGTTTTCTCTAAGTCACTAAATTGCCTGAATTGGGCTAGAACTCAAAATCTCCCTGCTTTGGCTTCCCAGAATACTGGGAGTACAAACAAATGCCACCATGTCTGGCTATAATCTGCATTTTTCACTAAGTGTGACATTGAAATTCATACAGAGTCCAACTTAACAATTTATTCAGTTGATGGGCATCTAACCAGGGGTGGCTTCCTGAAGCCACATGCAGAGGGACCTGGCCCTCCCAACCCACATGACCAGGCCACGCATAGTGTCTTACACCACAAGATGGCTGCCCATGGAGTCTCCATTACACTGTAAATCCAAGGGCTGCCTAGGGGCCTGAGGCTAAATGTAACCCATCTGACCCCACAGTGTGCCTCTGAGATTCTGACAGGAAAAACTTGTTTCAACTCTAAACAGAGGTTCTGCAGGAACCACTTATGTGCTTAATGGTAGAATTTTGCCATTCATCACCAATCCTCAGTGCCCTCGGGTTAGCTAATAATTGCAACTCATGAGAGAATTTTGAGTTCCTCAGATTTAATTCCTCTAAAATTCAGACTGAAATTAGGACATCATGAACTGCTGACAAAAGAAAGTCGGTCTGAGTCACTGCTCACATGTTCCTGACTCAGGTTTTTGTCACATGATTCTCATTCAACACCATTTTCATTTTAAGTAAATGAATGTGGCATTAACTTAACTGAATTTTTAGGGGTTTTTTTGTTTTTGGTTTTGTTTTTATTTTTGTTTTTTGAGATAGGGTCTGACTATGTAGTGTGGGATGACCTTAAATTCATTATGTCGCCTAGACTGGCCACAACAATCCTCCTGCCTCAGCCTCCCACGTGCTGGGATTACAGGTATTACTTGAATTTCTGATCACATGGTTCATTATTGTAAAAATTTGGTCAAGCTTTCCCAAACCAATTGAGTCAACCAATCTTAATCCAGATAGGCAATAAAAATAGTCCCTCGTTATACTTGTGGTTTGGACAAATTAAACATCATTAGATCACTAATGACAGTAAGGATACTGGTCATTGGCATCTTCCAAGTTTTATTATTTTCTTTTCTTTTTTTGGGTACCGGGACCTCATGACCTCACGCTGGCCAGGCAGGCACATAAACCGCTGAGCTAAATCCCCAGCTGTTTTATTTTTTTTTCCACAAATGATACCCCTTTCTGTGTCTTCTCTGATTGTGTGTATTTTCTCTTTAGACAGTGGCCCAAATTTGGATCCCTTATTTCATAGGTTAGAATGTTGTGACCGTCCAGGGCATGGCTGGAGGACCACCCTCAATGCTGCAAGGCCTGAGTTGCAGTTGAATCCCTCTCTCGTCAAGGTGGGGGACCTTGCACAAGCTGCTGGGCAGTGTAAAACTGTGGTCTGTCCTTCAAAAATGGATCTGATGCTACTTGCTCTGGCAGTCTTCCCGGGGCCTTCTGTGAAGTTTAATGAGCTATTACACAAAAGTTATGTAAAGTTCAGAACCACGTACTGCAAGGCAGTGGTGGGGAGCTTCTTAGAGCTTTCAGCTGATACAACAGTGGGCTGTGCCGCCCTGCTCCAAGGTGTTGTTATTGGCATTCTAGGGATCACAGGGCTTACACCCTACAGAACATCCAAATCACGATTTACTGGTAAAAATGCTCATTGCTAAACTCTGTTTCAACAGAATCTGATGTAATAGGTCCCAAGTAGATCCCAAAGATCTGCATTGTTTTTAGATGAGGTCTTACTACGTAGCCCAGGCTGGACTCAAACTTGGGATCCTCTTGGCTTGGCCTCCTGAGTAGCTGTGACTACCAGTTCATTAGCTTATTCAAGCATCTCACTTAGAGCAATGAGAAATGGCTCTAAGTGAGATGCTTGAGTAAGCTATGAACTGGTGATCTACTGAAAAACAGTACCCAGATGAATTTATTGCAGGAAGACACTTTTTCTGGAGTGTTCTTAGGGTTGGTTGAAATATGAAAGACCTTTTGCTTTCCACTATACCTTTGCTCCCTCTGATGCTATTTGGGGCCAGTGTTTCTGGTCTTCCTTCTTCTCTGACATGATTTCTAGTGGATTAATCTCCTCCTGGTGGTTCCGTTCCATTTCAAGGAGACTAACGGAGCCCGTCATTTTACTGAACTGTGTGGGCTTGCCGCAGGCATTTGAGATGCATAAGAAACAAATCTCCAACAACTGGCAACTGCTGCTCCATCCAAGAAGGGAAGTAACAGAGCTGTTGTCTCTCACCAGCCATGGAATCCAGTGCTTACAATTTTGCCACCTGGAATACATCGCACAGGCTCGCCTGGGGCTAAATTATTAAGTCACTGAAGTTGACTTTGATGTCCCCACCACTGCATCTCCTGATCATTCTCATTTTCCCTCCCTGTCACCCTGCCTCACCTCAGGAGGTGCCATGATGGTACTCCCTCCCCCCAGTTATCCTGAACTGAGGAGTTTTTCTTTTCTAGGATGACACCCTAACTGCATGGCCAAAGTGATAGGGGAGAGGGAGCCTCCAGTTAATCTAATCAACATGTTGTGCTGAATTCAATGTGTTGCTCCTCCCAGATTACTGGAAAGAAGATATTTTAAAGGCATTTTAAAGAAGATATTTTAATCCCAAAGAATCAACTTGCAGGAATACAAGCCCCTCAATAACCGAGGCCTGGAGGAAGGAGTAGCCAGTGGTCTGGAGAAAGGACTCCAGGCGCCCTCCCTAAATCAGCCATCCTGGCAGCTGAAGGATGTATCTAGGGAACACGGGAAGCTGGCCGTGTTAGTTCTCCAGCCTCTCTCCAATTCCTGCAATATAGGGGCCGTGGGTTTCACTGAATCCTCTTGCAAGAAGTCGTTGTGCTGCTCCCTACACAACCTGGGCCCCTGGGGTCTTTGGAGGGCGGTGCAAACTGTGCAGGTTCAATCCATCGACACCAAAGAGTGACTGCAGCACCTCTTCAGGTCAGCTCTGCTGAGCCCAGACTGGTCAGTGTAGTTCTGATTCCCTGCTCAGAGTGGCTGGCTCTGTCAGAACTACACTGATCCATCTTGACTGTCTCCTGGCTGCCCTGGACCTAATGTCAGAGCGCTCCTGGGAAGGACGAGTCATCATTTTCATGAGAGAGCTTTGGGGCATGGCCCTTCCTGTGCAAGTGCCCACTTGGGTTGGAAACCATCTTGGCCCACAGCAGAGGCAAGGATGAAACTGACCACACGGGTGGAACAATGACCTGGGATGAAACTGATTCCTCGAGATCACCAGAGAGTTGCTGAACCCAGCAACACTGAAGTCCACCCTACCTCTAGACTTCCAGTTATGCAAATTTATGAACAGGAGTAGGTTCCACCATAGGTAACCAAAAACACAAAATAACAGTGGCTTAAACAAATTTCAGATTTATTTTTTTAGATTTAAAGAAAAAAAATTGATCTTTTGTAAATGGGAAGAGAACTAAGAGAAGGAAGAAGGGGGAAACTAGGGAAGAGAAAAGGGACATAAAAGAATTAAGATGTATCATGTACATGTACTGACTCCCCATAATGAATGTAATCATTATGGGCTGTAGATACATGCTAATAAAAGTGCCAGGTGTGGTGTTACACACCTGTAATTCCAGTACACGGGAGACTGAGGCAGGAGGATTACTGTAAGTTCAAGGCCAAGCCTGGGTTACATGATGAGACCCTGTCTCATAAAAACAAAATACAAAAATAAAAATAAAAATTTTAGAAATATTTTTTTAAAAAGAGGATGCCAGGGACCACGTGCCTTCCATCTACCATCCTAACACTTTTACTGCTCCCAGTGGGGTTGGCTTCTCCAGCTCTAGCCACACACTGAATCCGGTCAGCAAGAAGGAGGAAAGAGAAGGGATGTGTCAGAGGCTGTACCTAATAATATGCCTGAATTTAATTACATGGCTGCACCACTTTAGAAACATTATCTTTATCCTAGGAGACCATGTGTCTGGCTAAAAACTGAGAATTCCTCTCCTGGTGGAAGGGGATAACCTGCAATCACAGCCACAGTGCATCTCCCTGTAGTTTAAGGCAGCTGAAGTTGGGTTTCCTGTTACTCACAATCAAACACACCCTATTGCTATACTCCTTGCCTGTCATCTTCAGTAACATGCTGACAGATAAAAATGAGCCCTTCACTGAGAGCATCTCAAAGTTTTTCCTTATTTTTCTCCCCAGGCTTGGTACAGCACTTGGCACATAGACACATTTGATAAACATTTGGTACATTGAACAAAATTAACCAAGAGGACTCCAACAGACAGAGTTCAATAGAATCTTGGCTTTTTGACTTGTCAGGTCTGTCCTTGGGTGAGTCACAAACCCTTCTGAGCCTCAATTTCTTTGCTTGTAAATAAGAGAGGTAATACCTACCTCAAAACATTGTTATAAGTAGCCAGGCATGGTAGTGCACGCCTGTAATTCCAGTAATCGGGAGGCTGAGGCAGGAGAATTGCTGTGAGTTCAAGTCCAGCCTGAGCTTCAAAGTGAGTTCAGGGCCAGCCTGAACTGCATAGTGAAACCCTTTCTCAAAAGAGACAAAAATAAACAAACAAAAAACCACTGTTATAAATGTCTGTGTTAGTGTGAAGTGCCTCGTACAATTCCTGGCACATACAGGATTGACGCACACCCACCCACCATGTATAAGTATTTTTAAAATAATAATTATTTGCATTAGATGTTTTAAAGGAAATCTGAAGTTGTGAAAAGAGGGAATTTGGGCAATGTTTCAAATACACACAAACTCTGCAGGCCATTATTAAATCTTATTCTTAGGAAAATATGACTGCTGAGTTCAAAGAAAAGAATACTTTGAAGAGATTTTTTGTTAAAACTCTGAAACCTTCTTAGATATCAAATAGTTACTTAGTGAGTTGTGGGTAAATGAACCAGAACATATGTATTGAGTTTATCCTGGAGCCCAATGGGTGTAAAGCCGAACTAGAAAATGTGCTTTGCATTCTCTCATTGTCCAGGGACTGGAAAAATAGCATAATGTTCTGCTAAACCGGAGATGACCTTGAATTTAGCGAACAGGCCAAATGATGAAGAACCCCAGGCCACTTTTCAGAGACTTTGCCACATTAAGAGATTTGTGACATGCTATAACCTGAGATCCTTTTCATTTGCTGTCTTCTGTAGTTGGGCTCATAAAGTAGAGGGAGAAAATGTCTGGTGTCTGTCTTTCCCCAGTCGAGGTCCAATACACACTAGTCCTCAGAGATGCATTAGGAATCAGAGTTAGCTTTTAAGCTCCAGGGTAGATAAAGATTTAGCAAAAGGAACAAAAGGAGAGGAGCAAAGGGGGTTTTAGACTGTTTGTGGAGTCCCCTGACTCGCCTTCCGGTTTGCAAACCGTGCCTCAGAGAAATGGCTGCTCTCGGGAAGGACCCTCAGTGAAGGGACAGAATCGGAACACAAGGGGACTGTCCTGCAGGGTAACAGTGATGCTCTGGTACCTGTGGTGTTTAGGGAGAAAGGAAGGGAAAACCTATTTGCAAAAACAACGTATTTCTTTTGTTTGCTTGTTTTTGCAGTACCGGGGTCCTGCAGCGCAGGCCTTTGCACCGAGCTACAACTCCAGCCCTTTTTAATTTTGATTTTGATTTTAATTTGAGACAGGGTCTGGCTAAATTGGTCGGGCTTGACTCAAACTTAAAACTCTCCTACCTCAGCATCCCAGAGTGTTAGACTACAGGTGTGTACCGCCACACCCTGCTAACGTGCTGGTTTTAAGGCGTTGGCACATGCATGGTCCCACCTGCTGCTCACACCGACAGGGCACACTCATATGTAGAGAGGGAGATGGGCTGGGAGAGGTCAAGGGACTTGTCCAAGGCGGCAAACCCACTTGTTGGAGCGCAGACTCCACAGGGCTTCTCTTTTCACTCCACACAGCTCGTGCTACAGACAAAATCATGTCGCCTCTTTTCTGAAAGAATAAAGAAATGTACATGTGTTGGTCTGCTACATTGTCTCCTCTTGCTGAGCATCTGTGGGAGGAAGAGTCTCTTTTCAGGTCAGATGAGAGCACTTCCAGGTTTCTTTCATGAGAAGACTCTCGCTCTGCCTGACAGAAGAGGCGAGGGACACTTCCTCTCGCATCCCCCTCTCCCTCCCCTGCTTGGGCCCTTGTCACCACACGCCTGGACATCACAGAGTCTCCGTGGCCTCTTCAGCTGCAAGGCTCCTGATGTGACACCACATAACCGCATAAAGCTCAGGGCTCAGATGTGACGTCAAAATGTCAGAAACATTGTCATTAACGTTGTCCTAACAGATGGGCTCAGCTCCTTGCCAAATTGTCCCTCCCTCTCGGTTGACTCAGATAGAATTTATTTCATTTTTTCAAGCAGAAAAATTGTCTTTACTCTCTTGAAATTCTAGGCTTGTTACATTTGCTATATAGTGCATCAAAACATTAAGCTTTTTCTAAGAAGTGACAGGCTCAGGGCTCTGTCCAATGCTGACTTTGCAATATTGGCCAGTGATTGATGGTTTTCGGCCTTGTGGGGAACTCGACCTTTCCTTGACCTTTAATTACATGGACTAGAATCAGTGCTGTGCTGGAAATGGTTTATATTGGCTCATGGGAGCTGATTGTTAAATTTTTTTGAATTTGGTAAACTGTTTAAAAATATCCTTTTCTAAAGGTTAAATTATATGAGCTTATAAATAAATTACATTAAAACGTGCAGTGAATATTAAAAAATATATAACTTCTCTATTCTACTTGTATTTCATATTTATTATCTTCGGATTATTTGGGCCTCTTGTATCTCTATTATGGAAGTACATAGTAGTGTGTTAGCAGGGTTCTCTTCCCAGTTCCCCATGTAGTAATATCACATCAGCAGCTTGAAATTAGCCGTAGAGGGAGAATTGGCCCCATGATAATTGGCAAGTAGAAAACACTACAAATCAGGACTTTATTTCAAAGAGCCAGTTTGTGTGCATTTACCAGGACACATGGGCTGGAACTAACTGCAGACATTGAGCTCATGGAGACCACTATTTTAGTGTTCTTGCAAAACCTGGCTTATAATACCACCCCTGAGTTAAGGAGTGACCAAATGACCTTCAGGACAAATATTAACTAGTGCAAAACAAAGGTGCATCTGGGACTCCCGCATTCTTTTAATATAGACCTTAGTGGTTGATGCCACTGTGAGACAGTGTTGACACACCCCTGCCATAATTAACAGCTGATGTAGTCTAATGAAAAAATAGAAAGAAGAAATTATTGTTTCTTCTTTCTATTTTGAACAATTATTGAGCAATTATTTGAACAATTATTGTTCAAAAAGAACAAGTGATGTTACCCAAAAATTGTTATCTAGGACAGATTGTCAATATGTGAATGGTCAGTATCAAATCCAGTCCCTTCAGTCATGGTCTTGTGGCAAATTTATCTCAGCAGACACTAGAGACACTATCCCAGAGAGAATAAACTGTCCTGCTTGCCCAGGTGAGAGGGGTGACGCTTCTCACTGGGGAAAGTGGAGGTGAATCCCGGCAAGGCTCCCCCCTGACCGCGTCCCTCCTCCACCTCTATCTACACTTTGGAGCAAGGGAAGTGGGGAGCTTTGGTCCTCTTTGTCCTCCTTCCGGAAGCCTGTGCTGCACAGGCACAGCCTGTGACAGGGTGGGAGGGACCGACACACCTGGGAAGCTCATCTGCCCACAGACAAGAGCCACATTTCCTAACCATCCTTGTGTGGTCACTGCTGAAGCAAAGGCCTTAACCTTCTGTCTGATTTTTAAATCGATTCAGAATCCAGCAGGGAAGGGGGTGGGGCTTGTTTTTAGGACCTGTTGTTGCATCAGGAGGCAAAAGAGATGTCTCCCAAGACTTACTAAGAAGTCTGTGTGGCTACAGTGAGGAGCTGTCAACACTGGCCCACAATATACTTCATATTAAAAGTGGTAATGCTACCGTGTGCAAGTGCGGCATCTCTGCTGCGTCCTGGCTTGTGCTGGCCCAGCTCCAAAACTAGTTCCTAAAGAAAATCCTGGCTTTTCCTCAGATGCCTTCCCCACACCCAGAGCCCAGCTCCAGGCAGGATGGGGAGGACTTTGATCTACACAGGGATCCTGTCCAGGCCCTTTCAAGTTTGCTAACCAAACATTACCCCTCCCACATGCTTACCGAGGTTTCAAAGCAAATGCCTCTACCCATAAGGGGGCAAATCTTGAGCCCTAGACCTGCACGGGAGAAGAGCATTTTGAATTACTTTCTCCCCAATTCTCTGAGAAGCCCAACTGAGAGCCTTTTATTAAGAGAAGATACTATAAAGTTTGCTGTTTATGGAAGGTTGTTGAAACATAACAGACGAGTGAATATCCCTGTTGCACTTCTGTGAAATGTGGCATCGCTGAGGACACAGTCAGAACGTTCCCTAGAGGCTTCTGGCTGTTGCCCTGCGAGATGAGCTTCCCGGATGTTAGTAGTAGAGAAACTTTGTCTTCCCTCCAAAAACAGTGTGCCTCTTGCTCCCCAATGATGATTTAAGTAGAATAAGCCCCTGACTTATGAACATTTGAGTTGCAAACTTTCACAGATACAAAGGGACCTACTTTGCAAACATTCAGAGATGTGAACAGATCACAGAAGTAGCTCACATGTCTGCCAGACATTGTCACAGGGGTGCTGCTGTGTGTGTACTGTACAGTATGATGGTGTACAGTGGCCCGGTGCTCAATCAGATCCCGGGTTGTCCAGAAGCAGGAGGAAATTCAGCAGTGATGTGGTGGGGACCTCTAGGAAGCACAAAACCAATACACAGTGTATGTTTGTGCCAAATGTGTATATGACTGTCTTTGTCAGACTTATGAAGGAATCCGACTTAGGACCATGCTCCCAGAATTCCTCCACACTTCATCTTAGCTAAAAGGCCAAGAAGTGATCAGAACTCCTTCTCAAGTCAAGGCTCTTGACCTTGGCTCTCTGGAGGTTGCAGCCATACCTTGACCACTGAGACCCATCACATGGCTCCATTGACCTTTACGGGCCGGACTGTCTGCTATCTGCCTTTCACCTCTTGAGCTTTTTTTCTCTTTTCTTCCTCCTTTTATTGATTTTGGCATATGTATTCCCTTTTAAATCCCTTTAAAAAGTCTTTTGGGAAGAGGTGAGATATAGCTAAAATCAAATGATTTTATGATTGCTTGTGGCCAGGGAGGAGCATGGGAGGAAAGAGGGACGTTTTGGGGATAATGGAATTTTGGTATCTTGATCATGTTGGTGGTTACCTCTCTGGGCTCATGCATTTGCAAAAATTAATTGAACAGTAAAAATGACACATCTTTCTGTAAATAAATTATGCCTCAATCAAGTTGATTTATTCATCCAACCAATACGAAACTTCTGTATTCTGCCAGAAACCTAGATTCTGGGCAGGGAAAAGTCACACAGTTGGACATGTTGGACAAGTGTACCAAGGAACAAGGAAGGGCTAACACCCAGGCCGTATCTGGTCAGCAAGCCAGTTTCCAGTAAAGAGCTGACCCTCTCAGGGGAAGAACCAGATCTTCTATTTCAGAAATGACATTAAATGGATTCTACAGATCCAATAAAGAAAACTATGGGCAAATTACCTGCCCTTACAGAGTCTGTCAGCTCAAGGGAAAGAGAGATTATAAACTGGTCAACACTAAAGACAGCTATGTGTTGCGAAAGGCACTGCATAGGAATAAACAGGATGATGTAATGGGGAGTGTTGGGCTGCAGGAGATGGCTATCTCGATTAGAAGTCACGGCAGACGTCTAAAGAGACTTTTCAGCTGTGGCCCCAGCGAAGCGGTGGAACCGAGTTTGCGAAGTGTAGAAGGAAAATATCGCGGCCGGGGGAAGAGCAAGGCGGGCGCTCCAGGGGGCGGGGCTCGCGGACTGGGCGCGCATGCGTAGGAGAGCTAAAGGGCTGGGCTGGCAGAGGGCCGAGAGGGCTACTCCTTGCTAGTTGGGCAGAAGCCTGAGAAATGGCCCAGATACCAACCGCACCTAAATACGTTGTTTCTCGTAGCTTTTAGAGATGTAGGAAGCCTTAGAGATACATCAGTCCTTCAGTCTTCTGCAACAAGTGTTAAAAAACAAATTCCAGGGTGAGAACTCGGGCCTGCTTCAGTTCTGCTGAGCTGACTTTTACTGATTGCTCCATGTGGCAGGCAGTTTTCTTCCCATTTCTCCAGAGCAAGGTTCAAAGCCAACAGCCGCTGAGTCTGTGAGATCTTGCGGCTGGGACCTCTGACCATGAGAAACGACTTCTTTACATCCATCCCTATATGGGTTAACCAGAACAGCATTCCATAAGACTTGATTTTTGCCTTATTATTATTTGTTTAATGTTTCCATTCCTGAACTCGAGATACAGTTTTGGAATAATCAAGTTTTAAAGCAGTGCATTCGAGGCTTGTGCTGCGTTCAGAAATGTAGGAGGAGGGCACTCTGCCAAGGGGATGATGGTGGAGAATGTGCCAAGGGAAAGATCAGTGGTGAGGAGTTCTGGGAATGGATCTCAGGAAACGCAGCATCCTCTTTGAAATCCAAGAAAAAAAATGAGACTGGGATGGAAGCCAGGTGTGGTGGCAGGTGTCTGTAATCGCAGCACCCTGGAAAGCTGAGGCAGGAGGATTGCCAAGTTTGACCCTAGCTTGGGTAATTTAGTGACTTACCAAGACCTTGTTTCAAAATGAAAAAGGCTGCGGAATGCAGCTCAGTGTGAAGGCCTTTGATTGAATCCCTAAAATCATCAGGAACAGAGCCCGGGGCAGAAGCTGTGCCAGGAAAGCTCAGCTGCCACATCCCACACCATGCTGTCTCTGCAGGAGTGAACTCAACACCATGCCACCACACTGCCCTCACCTGTCCTGGCAGGTGACAAAGGGAATACCTCTTCTGCAGCCATTCTCCTGAGGTCGTTAGATGATTTGCTGGCCAGCAAAACCAGAAATTCTTCCTCTTCCTTTTTCATTTAAAGAAGCTGTAACCATCCATTAAGGACCAGCCCACATAAAGACACTTCTGGGCCACCACTTCCTGCTGTAGCTCATCTGGCTTCAGGACCTTAAACAGGACACAGTCTAGGACAATCTAGTTCTGCAACAAGACTGTTGTTTCTACAGATACTTTCTTTTGAGTGTGAATGCTTTGCTCTATTTTTTTCTTTTTCTTTTAAGACAGGATCTTGCTACATAGCCCAGGCTGGCCTCAGACTCACAATGATCTTCCTGCCTCAGCCTCCTGAGTGCTGGAATTACAGAAGAGTGCCACCACACCCAGCAATTTTTTTGTTGTTGTTTTGTCTTATTTTCTTTTTAAAGAAGGCGACTTTCTTTTCAACTTGCAGCTATTTCCTTAACTGATCTCTAAACCATACAGGCACTCCTGGCATTAAAATCTACCCTAAAACAGCCTCGTAGCTCGGTGAGGATCCTAAATTGGTCAACTTCAAACCCATGCCGCTCCTTCTTTTCAAAGTGCCTGCTCAGGCTCTAGCGCGTTCTTTATCATTTGCTGCCCAGCATTTCCTCCGCCTCCTTCCCTTCCGCTCGCTCTTGGTTGGTGTGCAGAGGAAGGCAGTTCAGGAGTCAGGACCAGACAGCCAGGAACCAGGAGCAGCACCATCCGTCAGCCTCAGGGGCAGTGTACAAAGATATAGCAAGACCCTCACTCTGTCACTGTCCCTTGTTTCTGGTCTACATCCATAGCAGCCTTCCCTCACTGCAGACTGGCTTTCCCCTATTCCCTAAAGGGAACAGTGGCCACAGCCCTCAGTTCTTAGGTCACAGCTCTGAGGTTCAGTCACACCAGTTGGCAAGCTGTCCTCCTCTGAATGCCCAAGGGAGACACTTTCATTCTTTCTTCGTGGGACACCTGTGGTTTTCTGGACGCAACAAGTCATGCTGCATGCACTGTTCCGTGATGGCCAGGCATGCAATAAAGTGACCTTTCTCTGTTCACTGCTTTCCACTATTGTGACAGTTAGGGAAACACTGTCACCCGTACTGGACGATACTGTGGGAGACAGTGCTACATAGTTTAGGAACAAATGCATCACTTGGGTTTCTTTTGTTTTGAGATAAGGTCTGGCTATATATCCTTGGCCACCCTGGCGCTTGTAATCCTTCTGCCTCCGTGCCAGGATTGCAATAGGGCATCATCACACACCCAGGAAGAACCACTGCATTAGACATTCCACCTCAGGCTGTTCTGTTGAGTGTCTGAGTTCTAATATTTGTCGTAAATTGTTAAATCTTGAGAAGAATTTCCCTTATGCTATACCTGAGAGGAACCCAAAACGATACTTTCATTTCTTTATGACTTGAAGTCACCTATATTGGCTGCTAAAAATAAAATATGTTTACATTTTTTAAAGTCACGAGCTAAATAGCTGGTATGTTTTTCTTGCACAATGAATGGCATAATGGTGAAATCAAGGATGTGGTAAACGTCTGTTTCTTTTTAATCAGATGATGTAATTTGAAGTCAAATGGCAAATATTTACTTGTGAGTGGGCATTCTACTTTGGACTTATACACAGCAAACCAATTGTCTCTTTTTTCAGGGACCCTAGAGACAGGGCAGTGTGTGTATAGGGGGAACTCACCAACTATGCAGGTTTTTCCTTTCTTTCATGGAAATCTGGCAACTCCACCTGTCCCTTCTTCTGAGTTAAGGATGGGACCCGCCCTTAGGTACAAGGACCGTGGTGGGAGGATGGCCCAAGAGCAGTCAGGTGGTGGAAGTGGTGGACATGTGGGCTTGAAGGCAAAATTTTAAAACTGTTATTAAGATCCCAAAAATAAGACCCAGGAGCTCAGTCCTAGCACCCAGATGCCTAGTGGTATGCTGGCTTTCCGCGGCCCTGGTCTGGAGTCTGCACTGCTTGAAGCTCACAAAGCTGATGAGCTGTTGAGAAAGTTCCAGTTTGGTTTTGTTCTTTCACTTTTTAAAGGATAACTATCAGAAACTTTCAAATTTTAAATTATGCATATGGCTGTCGTTTACAGCTCACATGATATTTGTGTTTAGTTCCGCTGCAGTATTTTAATCCTTTAAAAATTAATTTTTAATTGAAAAGTAAAGACTGTTATATTTGGGCTGGGGATTTAGCTCAGTGGCATAAGCGCCTGCCTTGTAAGCAGGCAGTCATGAGTTCGATCCCTGGTACCGAAAAAGACAAAAAAAAAAAAAAAGACTGTTATATTTTTCATATATAATACAATGTTTTGGCCTGTAATCCCAGTACTCAGGAGGCTGAGGCAGGAGGATTGCTGCGAGTGTGAAGTCAGCCTGGGCTATAAACCGAGTTCAAGGCCAGTGTGAACTACATAGTGCAACCCTGTTTCAAACAGACACACACACACACACACACACACACACACACACACACAGAAGATGTTTTTGAAATACAGCCATGGGCCACATAACATTTCTGTTAATAACAGCCACATAATTTTGTGGACCTGCAAGATTATAAGGACCAAAACATTCTTAGCACCTGGTGACACCATCACCGTGGTAATATCATGGCAAGACACGTTACTCACATGGTGATGGCAAAACTGGTAGAAACAGACCTACAGTGACGCTGGTTGTAGGAAAGTAAAATATGTCCAGTTATGTCTGGTGTGCAGTGCTGGCCCATGATAATGAACAGTTATGTTACTGGTGTGAATACTACACGTGTACAGGTAGGGTGTACTCTTCCTACGATAATAGGAGATAGCCGGAGACTATGTAGGTCTCTGTCTCTTCCACCCTTTATTCATTAGTTTTGTCGTCCATCAACCGTGTGCCAGCTTCCTGCAACAGCCGCCTCCTGTATCCTGTGTTTGCAGGGCTACCTTCTACAACTTTTGTTGTTGTCATCATCCTCGTTGTTATTGGGACTGGGATTGAATCCAGGGCCTTTGCCCTGGGTTACATCCCAAACCCTTTGTTCATTTTTTTAAAATTTTATTTTGAAAGTAGTAAAATACAACAGATCAAGACAGAATAAAGCCAACTAAGATCGTACAGAGAAGTTGGTACAGCACTTCACAGCAGGTTACCAGGATAACAGTAATGGATATCACAGTATATTTCATTATCTTTACAATAGTTGTTATTTCAATCACATATATCAAAATAAAATGAAATACAGAACATTATAGAACTTATCAAAACAGAATATTGAATAGAGCAGTACCATTAATCAGAATAGAACAAAACAGTAATAAAAATGTTTGCCTTCAAAGAGATGGTAGAAGGAAATCGCCTTTATTTGGTATGATCAACCTCCGAGAGATGCTCAGATTTCTGGTTCCCGTTTGCTAATGGGGGGACAGGAGAAAGCGGGTAGGGGAAGTGGGATGTTTGACTCTAGGCCATGCACCAGTAGGTTCACTATTGCTTAGCCAGGAGGCAGGCTGGTTGCTTGGTTTCCCAGCTTTGTAAGTTCCAACATGGTGTGGATCTCAGAAGACACTGGTGGTTCTCCTTCTAGAGGGGCCGCAGTCTGCTACACTGCAGCCACTTACCAGGGAGGGGAGCTGCTTGCTTGGTTTCCCAGTGTCCTAAGTTCCAACATGGCCAACAATGATGTCTCTGACATGGAATAGTGGGGTGCCATGGGACATTGCACCACTGCTTCACAGTGCTGAAGCTTGGTGTGAAACTGGGGAGACTTACAACTGTAGCACTTCCATTGCTATCAAACTTGAGATCTACCAAACCAAATTGCCCCAGGGGCCACATGACCCAGGCTCAGCAGCCAAGGTGTGTGAGCTCCTTGCCCACTTGACAAATGGTTACCAGTACACAAAGGTCTGGGTAAAATAACAACTATATACAGGAACTCATGACAGCTGGAGCCATCATAGAATGTGCAAGGCTCTGGGTTCGATCCTTAGCACCACAAGACAAAAATGAATGAACAAACAAATATCTAACCTGTACTCGTAAAAAGTATCAAGGCTGTAAAAGACAAAGAGAGGAATTTTTTTTAAGATTAATGAAAAGTGAAGGAGGGCAAGACTGTGCCCAGCCTGGGCAATTTAGCAAGTTAGGGAGATTGCCTCAAAATAAAGGACTTTAAAAGGGCTGGGCTTGTAGCTTGGTGCAAAGAGCTGGAGTTCAGTCCCCAGAAATAGGGAAAAAAGTGTTTAATGATAATTTCCTGATATGGCAACTTTACTGTGATTATGAAAGAGAACGTTTTCTGCTTTAGGAAACACGTGCTGAAGTATTTAGGAGTGAGAGAAACAAAGGCTGAGATTCTAGCCCCAGATCTATTAGCTGGGGGCTCTAAGCAGATTATGCCATCCTCTGGGCCACAGTGTCCTGATTGTAAGATGAAAGTGCACTAGTTTAATGGTCCCCAAACCATGGTCCTAAAATAACAGCAACGCCTCAAACTGGAAGGTTGTTAGAATGCAAACTCCTCTACGGCCGCACCACCCTGAATGTATCCATCTTGTCAGAAATGCAAACTCTCAGGGTCCACCCAGACTTAACCAGAAACTCTGGGGATGTTCCAGAAGCTGGAGGTGTTTGCGGGGTGTGTGTGTGTGTGTGTGTGTGTGTGTGTGTGTGTGTGTGTGTTGAGAACCACTGCCCTTCTTTACCACTAAGTCCCTCCAGCTTTGAGTTCTGTGGTTTTCAGGTGTCTCTCCCCCTGGGACAGCCCTCCCCTAATCCATTCATCCTTTATTTGCTGCCAAGAGCAGTGGGCCAGGGACCTGGAGGGCTGGGTTATCCTCCCAGGCACTCAGACAGAACCTTGGCTAGCAGTGGGTACAGATTAAACATAAAACGTTTAATAACCCTACCTGGCCCAGGAAATATTAAAGAAATTGAATAAGTTATCTGACTTGGGCTCTTATCAGGATGCCTGATGCCTTGGCTCCCAGGAGCAAAGGGACTAGGAATGATCCTTGCACATTTCTAGCACTGGCAAAACACAGGTTTATCCTAGAGTTCCCCACAGAGGGAAAGGTTTTTCTTAAATCTCTTAGATGATAAGAACTTCTCCTAGTGCCTTCTAAATACTTCTGCAAGTCCAGAGTTAACTCTTGAGAGTATAAATTGTGGCTCAAGAGAGTACATTATAAAGCTTGCTTTTGATTGGTTGATTAAAACAAAACTAACCAAAATTCTCTCTCATCTTGGTCTGCTGGATTGCTACTGTGCCCCATTTCTGAAAGTTCCCACACACCTTTCCTTCAACTCCAGCTGACTCGCCAAACTACCTCTTCAATCATGACTCTAACAATAATGTTTGATTTTCAAAAACTTTTTATTTATTTAAAGATAGTACATTTATAAAATCAAAACTCAAAAGTAACGAGTGGTTATATAGTGGAAATCTATATGCTCTGTATCATTTCTCTGGACATCCGTTAGATTCAGTTTCTGATTGTTTGTGGCATGGTGGAGATGGGAATCTCTATTTTCACCAGGCTGGTCTCCAGCTCCTGAGCCCAGTCATCCTCTGTCTGCCTCAGCTTCCTAAGAGACTGGGACTCAGGTGTTTACCAACTGCACCCAGGTCTAATTTCTGATTTTTTTTATTGTCTTTTAGAACTGATATCAGCCGAAATTCACTGGGTCCAAAAACAAACTCTAACACTTTGAATCCAGCCTCTTTAAGCTCTTTGTCCTCATTGTCAAAGTAGGATAATAATGCAGAGTTCTGTGGTCCTTACTGAGCCACAGCTATGAGCCTTAGCACTGCAGGACACATAGTGAGCACTGAGTAAAAATTTACTGTTGTTGACACAATAATAAAAATAGGAAATGCTTCTTGCATGAATATCTTGATGTGACTATGCCTCCCCTCTCTTCTCATGCTCAGTTCCCCAGTCTTCCAAATTGGTCTCTAGAGCTCGTTTTTTTCTTCTTCTTCCCTGCTAATCTAGATATTTGGCCTTATCTATCTTTACCCAAGACCCTTTCTTTGTGGGGCTTGGATTGGGCAAGAAGAATTAGGAGAAAATTCCCTGAGGGGCTGCCTGGTTCTTCCAAGGGCTCTTGGACTAAGCTGCTGAGCATTCTCAGCAGATGGGTCATGTGTCTGTACCCCACATCCCTCCCCATGGGCTTTCCCAGTCTCTTCCAGGATGTTGCTGGTAATTAGTACAGCAGTCCATTCCTGACATAGCTGTTTCCCCCAGGGCCAAATGGCAGAAATGGATACATTTAAACATACAAGCTTCCTGGCTCTCTTTAGTGCATTTAAACTTTCCATCACACACTTTTTCCCCTTGGGCTTTCACATACTGCATGACAATTATAGGCTGGCGTGCGGTGCACACCTGTAATCCCAGCACAGTCCTGCCTGGGAAAATTAGCGAGGTCCTGTCACAAATAAAAAATTAAAAGGGCTGGGGCTGTAGCTTAAAATCCCTAGTGCTGCAATAAACAAACAGCAAACAAAATAAATGGACAATTCTAATTTTCACAGTAATGTATGTATATATGTGTAAATTTACACAGACGCATACACATGCCAGAAAAAATAGCTGGATATGGTGGTGAAAACTCTAACCCCAGAACTCGGGATGCTGAGGCAGGAGGATCATAAGTTCAAGGTAGCATGGATAACTTAGTAAGACCCTCGGTCAAAATCTTAAAAGATTTCACACAGGTCGCAGGTACAGCTCATTAACAGATCGCTTACCTAGCATGTTCCTGGTCCTGAGTTTGATTCCTAGCACCACAAAAGAAGGAGGAAAAGGAAAGGAGGAGAAGGAGGAGGAGATGAAAATGAAGATGAAGACAAAAGACAATAGAGTCCTCTTCTGAAAGAGTCGTCTTGAATGTGACCACACAGCTGATGAAGGGGCCTGCAGGGTGCCTATGAGTGACAGAGTCATGGCCACTTG
Source organism: Cavia porcellus (assembly GCF_034190915.1). NCBI lineage: Eukaryota > Metazoa > Chordata > Mammalia > Rodentia > Caviidae > Cavia > Cavia porcellus. Next base: position 7,728,276 of record NW_026947512.1, on the reverse strand, counting down.
TTGCTGGGGAGAAGTCCATACATACTTACACTCACCCTCTAATACGGGAGGAAACTGAATTTTTTATACCCATTTCGTTTACTCTGAGTAACTACTTTAAAGATTACAATAACCAATATATTAACTATTGTTATTCACCTATTATCTTGTTATGAAATTTTGATTTACGTTTTTTCTATAAAAGAAAAAAAGGGGGGGGGGCTGGGGATTTAGGTCAGCAGCATACGCGCCTGCCTTGCAAGCGCATTGTTGTGAGTTCGATCCCCGGTAAGGGGGGGGCGGGTTGGAGTCAGGATGGTACTGGAACTGGGGAGCCAATAAGGGTAAGCCAGGCATGTATCTGATAATCTGGGGGGATAGAACATAGTTTATTATAACTTGTTAGTATATTAGTCAGATTTCCCATCACTGGAACACAATACCCAACACCCACAATTTAAAGGAGGTGAGGTTTAGTCTGGCTTATGGCTTCAGGGGAGTCGACCCATGGCTCCAAAGCAGACACATCTTGATGGATGAGCATGAGAGAGCAAAGCTGTTTAGTTCATGCCAGCCAGGAAGCAGAGCAGGGAACAGGGCTGGAGAGGAAGGATTTGGGATGAAATATAGATCCCCAAGGCCACATCCCTATGACCCATTTACACACATACCCAAAATTGGGTTTTGCTAATCGCCTGTTTCTTAAAACAATCAAGTTGACTTTTAACAGTCATAGCTAGCATTTTAAAATACATAGACACCTAGAATATGGGCCGAGCCCGGTCTTTGTGGTGGGCCCCGTAAATGTGAGACCCAGCACTCATGAGAAATACCCTGGGACTGTCTCCAGGGCTACAGTGGTAACACCGTGCAGTTACCTGCTGTCCTGACTGAGGAAGGCACCACACTTGCCTCGAGCTCAGGCCTGTGGCATGCAGTCTTCTCTCATTTGCAGTGTTCTTCTCCACTGACCCTTTAGTTGAGTAAACCTTTATCTGTCCACTCTTTTCTCAGTGTCCTGTTTTTCAGTCTCACATTTCTCTCTAATAAATGCTGAAGAGAATATACAGTAGAAATAACAGTACTAAGGTTTGTGACAAAAACCAGAGTCATTGATTTCTGAATTCCAGACATTATGATGGGTGCTTTACTTACATTACCTCATTTATTCTCCATAAAAATCTCGGCACCCTCGTTTTACGGATGAAAACACTAAGGCTTAGCAAGTATGCTGGCTGTCATGTTGATGGTCCCCTAATGAATCAGCTCTCAAGAGGATTTAACCTCTTGTCTCATGTTGCTCCTGCCAACATTTCTTTCCCATTCCTTGGGCCAAACTGGCCCTGCATGGAATTACTTACAGAAATGTTTGTCTTGCTCCCAGCATGCTTTTCCATCAGGGGTCTGCAGCCAGCCTTGACTCTTTACTACAGGGAAGCAGAGAGCACTGTGGGAAAGCAGAAGTGGTGGTCCTTCCACTCAAGCACCCCCCAGAATAAAAGTGTCTTCTCGCCCCTCGCCGCAGCTGAGGGAAAGAACCCCTTCTGAGGAGAGAGCACCAGCCAGCGAGGAGGTGATGCCTAGGGAGTGCTGGTCACAATTGGAGATTTGAAAAATTCCTCATTGTGGGCGTGGTTTCCAAGGTGCTTGCCTACTGCCATGCCTTCTGCCTTCCTGAAAAATATGCGTCAATTTTTCCTTGAAAAATAAAAAAGCATCATCAAGATGTAGTAAATGTATCAAAAAATCTACCCACTTCACACGTCCAACTCAATTATTTTTTAGTAAATTTACCAAATCGTGCAGCTGCCAATTATTCAGTCCTAAACATCTTCATCTTTATCGTGCTCTAACTTTTGTGCCCTCAGCCCTTTGCCCATCCCTAGGAGCAGGCAGTCACTAACCACTTTTTAATCTATAAATTTTCCTTTTCTAGATAATTTATATAAGTGGATTTGTATTCCATGTGGTCTCTTCTAGCTCACTTATTTTTTAGATCATATGGTTCACCCGTGACATAGCATGTAGAAGTAGCTTATTCCGTTTTTATTTCTAGGCAGTAATCCATTTTGTGGCTATGTTATATTTTGTTTCCCTTTACCAGTTGCTAGATGTTTAGATCATTTCCAGCTTTCAGTGATTATGAAAAATACTACTATGAACACTCTCCTGATTCTTCAGTGGTCATGTTTTCATTTCTCTTAGACAGATAACAAAAAGAATCGCCCATGGTTTTATTTTAATCTCCATTGTCTTTCAAAGTGGCTTTGTCATTTTACTTTCCCACCAGCAATTGTGAGTTACTTTCTCCTCACCAACCCACAGGACAAGTATCCTCTAAATTTTATATCTTATCAGCACCCAGGATTTTTTGCTCAAATAATTAATCAGGTCCTTGTCAATGTTTACACTACATTTTCATAGGTTGAATCATGCTTTGTTCTCTATACTAATAATAAATTGTCATTTATGACATTTACACTCAATATGCACACGTCATTATTTATTTACTTGAGACACTTAGCTCATCAGACTGGCTCCAATAGCCATTTAGTTTCCAAACTCTCAGAGGATAGTCATGCAGAGTTACTTACACAAACCCAAGGTTAACAGCAATATATAACTCAGCAGATTCAGAGGGAACTGAACTCCCCAAAAGTAGGTTTCAGAAGAGTGTAACCTCAGGTGTATTTTCCAGAAGGTCACATTGACCCTAAATGTGTCCACATGAAATGCATTAAATGGAAAAGCAGGGTGAAATGAGAACCCAACAACCCATCCCAGACTTTATCCATAAGAATGTTGTCTGTTATGCAGCTATAGAAAAAGGGACTATGGTCAGAAACTTTAACTTTTTCAAAAAGCCTTTTTCAAAAACTAAGAATATTCATCTTTAAAAGTTGCCAAGTGGCAAAAAAAAAAACCAAAAAAACAAAAAAAACCCCTTCAGATTCAGAAATCAAGCCCAACACAATTAGAGTTTTTTAAAAACTTGTGGTCTTGTAAATACTAAATGCATTTACCCCCTGGCCCCCCCCCCAAAAAGGTTGATGATGTCGCAGCTGTTGTCCCTGAGGTCATTTGTGTAGGGATTTCAGCAAAATCATGAACTGAGATTTCTATCATTGTTCCACAGTAACATGAAGAAGTTTCTTCATGCATTCTGACGTGGGATTGGACTAAAATCTCACAGAACAACACACACACACACACACACACACACACACACACACACACGAAGAGCATGTAAACACTAATGAGACCTGCATGAGGTCTACACCTGAATTAGCCGTATAACCTTTGTAATTTCCCAGGTTGGCCCTGTACTATGGTTACGTAAAGCGGTTTCATTGGGGGAAGTTGGGCAAAGTATACATGAAAATATTCTGTGCTATTTTTGAAACTTCTTGTACATCTTAAGCTATTTCAAAGTGAAAGGAATTTGAAGGCGAGGGGGACGGACAGCAGGAAGGAAAGACCATGGGTCTCGCTCCCTTCTGTCATCTGCACACACAGCAGGAAGGGAGGGTTGGGGGAGGGGGTGTGTCGCTCAGCTTCTCTCCACCATAATGAAATAACGGAGAGAATTAACTGCTAAAGAAAAGAGGCTTATTTTGGCTCACAGTTTGGGGAGGGTCCACTCTGGACTTACTGTGAGGCAACAACGCACCCCAGTAGGACTGTGTAGCAGAGAGGGTGCTTGCCTCACCAACCAGAAGGGCAAAGGGAGATCCGGATGAGGACCCCACAGTCCCTCTGAGGGCACACCCACAATGATCTAAGAACCTCCTAGAAGGCCTCATTTCCACCACCACCACTACCTCCCAGTAAGGCCATCTTTGGAACCCAGTCTCCAACATGTGGGTTTTGGGGGACACTGGACATCCAGACTATAGCAGTAAGATGCCTCTAAGTTTAAGGTTCGTTTCTGAAAAGGAAATCATGAAAAATCAACATTAAAAAAGCATCTTAAGTTGGAATCCATGTATAGTTGGCATTTCCTAACAGATGAGACTAGGTATAAGAAAATTCGTCTCCCCTAGGGTGGGATCTCGATGCCTGATCTGCACTGTCTGCTGGCAGGAGTGGTACCAGGACAGCCTCTGTTGGAGACCATTATGAAGCGGGTTTAAGCAGGATTTAAAATTAACTAATTGGCTTTCTATGTTTATCTGTGAGTCTGTCCTAGGCCCTGGCCCCTTGCCCGGCAAAGTGAACCTCTCTGAATCACTGGTCCTGGCTGAAGCCTGTAGTGGCCTGTGAGGCTAGAGATACCTCAAAGGGCAAGATAAGGCCACAGCTGTGGACATTTGGCTCAAACATCAATTAAGTAGACAGAGACTGCAGCTGCAGGAGTTATTCCTACTGTCTCACTCCTACCGTGTCTTCTTGATAAGACGGTTCTACTGAATTGACTTGATTCATGACTTGGAGATGTCCTTGAAGTGACTCCCAAGGGCCTGCTCATTGCCTGCACTTTCCTCAGTTTCCCCGCCCCTTGTTTTTGGACCTAATAAAGTGGGTGGTCCAGATAATGCTTGTCTCAGCCCTTGGAGTCTCAACTAAAGGGTTTTGACCCTCCCAGAGCCCTAAAATCATATAACTTGTCTCATTTTATTTAAACCTCCAAACACTCATTTTGGGAGATCCAGGTTCTATCTAGGTCAGGACCTGATAAGCCTCCACCCCTTCATGTGAGGAGGGGTGTGAGGAAGGGAGGATGGCTATGCTCAGAAGACACTGAAACCTCCCCAAAAACATGAAACAAAAGGCAGGGTGGAGGGAGGGGGTGATAAGAAGGTGAAAATGATCAAAGTCTTTTATGTGCATATGCAAATCCACCAATATGAGCCCATTAGTCTGTATAATCAATAAAAAACAAAAGAGAGAGAGAGGAAAAACAGAACTGTCTGCAGGAGAAGGCCCAGACTGGCTGTTGTAGCTTCCTTGGCAGGAATTACTTCTGCAGCTGAAACAGAGGCAGCTGACTATCCTAGCAACAAGAGCCATTAAGACCGCTCCTCAATTCCCTTGCTATGATTCCATACTCACTTTTAATTGTGCTTTGGCTGTCTGTGTAGCTTCTACATAGCAAGATAATGAGCTGATCGGCCAATGTAAGGGTTTTAGTCCACTTGACATTATTTCTTCCTCATGAATTAGTAATTTTGCATTTTGGTTCTTTATCAGTATCTTGTGGGTTTAATAAGAATGAGTGAGCAATTGGAGCAGGCATTCTCGACCTGGATACCAAAGATGGGCTTCAAGGGATCCATTAAGCCCTGAGGTTGTATGCAAAAATGTGTGTGTGCATGTGTGTGGCCTGTGCATTTATCAAGAAGAGAGGTCAGTAAGTTTCACCAGATTCTTATAATGCATATCAAATACATTGGCAAAATACAATTTCTAGACTTATAATATTGAAGTGACCAAAATAAGATTTAAGCTGTAAAGTCAATGTCTAACAAGCAGCTGCTCTCTCTCTCTCTCTCTCTCTCTCTCTCTCTGTCTCTGTCTCTCTCTCAGGCTGACTCCAATGCCTTTTATTAAGAGTGTTTTATAACATATTTTTAACTGTTTTTTTATTCTCACAGAACACACTAGGAATATTTTTCTGTGTTATTGTTCTTTTATGACACTATTTTTAAAATAACTTTATAGAACTCAATTGTTCAACTTCATCTTACAAAAATTTTAAAAACAAGGCATGGTGACATACACCTATAATCCCAGAACTCTGGGAAACTGAGGCAGGAAGATCTTAAGTTTGAGCACCACTCCGGAAATTTAGTGACTTACTGAGATCCTGCTTCAAAATTTAAAAAGAAGAAAATATCTGGGAATGTAGCTTAGTGATAAGGCCTTGAGTTCAATCCCTGCTACTATAAGATAAAAAGTGAAAGATTTTAAGAAGGGCACTGTGGCACAGGCCCATAATCTCAGCTGCTGAGGAGCTGAGGAAGGGGCACCATAAGGTTGAGGCCATCCTTAAGATCAAGGCAAGACCCCTTCTCAAAATAAAAATTTGAAAAGGTTGGGTATTATAATTTGTATCTGAATCCCCATTCCCACCCCTGCAAGCCTCCTAACTCAGAGGCAAAGCTTATGGAAGGTAGTTGAATAATGGGGTGCCCACAACTTGCTAGGTATTAGGAAGTGGGGTCTGGTCGTGGTGGTAGGCAGTCACAGTGGGCATGAACTAGAAAGATACAACTCTCTTCACAGCTCCTCTCTTGACTCTGATTTCCGGTTGCCATAAAGTAAGCAGCTTTCCCTCTGCCATGCCACTGCTGCCCTGGAGCCAGCCAACGACTGGATGGACTTAAACCTCTAAAACCATGCGCCAAAATAAACCTGTCCTCCTTTAAATTGTGAGTGTCTAGCATTTTCTCCCAGGAAAGAGGAAAGTGAGAAAGAAGGGGTACTGAGGATGTAGTTCAGTGACTGAGCCCTTGCCTAGCATGCACAAGGCTGGGTTCAATTCACAGTAACAACAACAAAAAAATTTGCAAAACTTCTATGAGATGCCAGCTCTGTACCAGGGAATGTGCTAACTTCTTTGCAAATAATGTCTTACTGTAAGATTTACAATAGCTTTGGGAAGTAGGTATTCCATTTAATACCTGAAGAAACAGTTACAGAGACGTTAAAGAACTTGGCAAGGTCAGGTCATCCACGGACTGCGGAGGAGAGCAAGAAGCCAACAAGAAGCCAAGCCCTCTTGCGAGATGGCACCCCGCACAGGCCGCCTTGGGGAGAACCAGATGCCAGCCCCTTCTGGCACGTGAGCTGGGAGACATGAAGACCAAGGTGACCCCATCACCCACCGCTGCCGTAAGCAACAGGCTGATCTGGAGAAACACAGGCTGCGATGATAACTAATTGAGGTAAAATACAATTTAATGCTTGTAGTGTTTAGTGTTTCACTGACTTTGTAGGCCTAAAGTTGGTAATCTGATCATCTATTCAGAGCATAGCAATATGCAGTGTAGTGTCTGGGGGGGAGCCCCTTCTGAAGATGATAGCCATTGTTAATTCCCTATTATCTTGTTTTTAAGTCCTGTATAATTTTCATGGTTTTGTTAGGTTGAGTTTTATTCTGTCTTGTTTGATCTTATTATATCCAATGGCAGGGGCAGCTATTTAAAAAAATAACGATATATTATGGTAGCCATTTTGGATTTCCTACTGTCTTGTTCTGAAGTCCTTTATTGGTTCTGTTATCTGTTTTTATTGGTTCTACACTGTTCTGTTTTGTTTGACTTTTACTATGTCTGAAGGTATGGGCGGCTATTTTGAAGACAACAAGACCATTGTTGATTTCCTATTATCTTGTTTTGAAGTCCTGTGTCACACAGTTTCTTTTAATTGGCTTTTTCTGTTTTATTTTGCTTGGTTTTATTTTCTTTAAAATGAAAATCATAAAAAGAAAAAAAAATAACTTGGCAAGGTCACATTGCCCCCAGGGATGAGGCCGGGCTGATGAGCCACAACTGCTGGTCTTTCCCACTCGTCCCGGTGCCCACATTTGTCCTTAAGCTGCTCCTGACTGCCTCCAGAATTATTTTCACTCAGTACTGTCCCTTCTTACAAGTCCTCTGCTTCTTCAGCTGGAGACCCCACCCCCACCCACACCGTTAGTCTAGGACTTTTCCCATCAAGGACTAGAGAGTAAATGCTTTTACTTTTGTGCCCCATATGGTCTCTGTCATGACTACTCAACTCTGCTGCCCACTGAAGCATGAACATGGCCATAGATAACACAGGAATTAGTGAGCATGGCTGTGTTCCAAAAAATTTTATTTAGAGACACCAAAATTTGAATGTTGTATAGTTTTTACATTACAAAATAATGTTCTTCTTTTGATTTTTTTCACCCATTTAAAAATAAATCACCCGGACAATGTGGGAGACTGCGGCCCTTCCAGGGGGAGAACCAGCAGCAGCTCCTGAGATCCGTGCCATGTTGGAACTTAGGACTCTGTGAAACCAAACAACCAGCCCGCCTCCCTGCTAAGCAATAGTGAACCTACTGATGCATGGCCTAGAGCCAAATATCCCACTTCCCCTCCCCCCTTCTCCCCCCCCCCACCGCGCATTAGCAAATGAGAACCAGAAATCTGAGTGTCTCCTGGGAGGTTGACCATAGCAAATAAGGGGGACTTCCTTCTACCATCTCTTTGAAGGCAAATATTTTTATTACTGTTTTGCTCTTTTCTGATTAATGGTACTGCTCTATTCAATATTCTGTTTTGATAAGTTCTATAGTGTTCTGTATTTCATCTCAATTTGATATACATGATGGAAAGAACAACTATTATAAAGATAACAAAATATACTGTGATACCTATTACTGTTATCCCGATAACCTGCCGTGAAGTTCTGTTCTAATTTCACTGTACGATCTTAGTTGGCTTTATTCTGTCTTGTTCTGTTGTATACTTTCAAAATAAAATTAAAAAAAAAAAAATCACCCTGGGGCTGGGGATATTGCTTAGTGATTTAAGCGCCTGCCTGGCAAGTGCAAGATCCTGAGTTGGATTCCCAGCATACACACACACACACACACACACACACACACACACACACACACACAGAATGAGAAGGAGAAGAAGGAGCAAGAGGAGAAGAAAGAAGAAGAGGAGGGAGAGGAAGAAGAGCTCTTATGGGCTCACCAGTTTAAAAATAAATCACTTGTAGTCCAGGAACCATCTAGAAACAGGCAGCAGGCTGGGTTTGACCTGTAGCCAAAGCCTGCTGTTCAAGCTGCATCTTATGTGTTTACATTCTTCACAACTAGGTATAAAAACCATTAATTAAATGCACAACAAATATCATATTTGATTAATAGTACTCTGTGAGTGTGTGTGTGTATTTAAGTGTGTATATGTGGTAATGGGGATTGAATCCAAGGCCTCCATACTAAGCTGCATCCCCTGGCATTTTTTTATTTTTTATTTTGGGACAAGATCTCACTAACTTGCTAAATGGCCTGGGCTGGGCTGAAATTTGGCGATGGTCCTGACTCAGCCTCCTAGAGATCTGTATAATAGCATATACCAACCACCACACTCAGCTACATTGATGCATCTCACTCCTGAGAGCTATAGCCAAGAAGATATAAGTCCATTTCAAAATAGGTTTCTTATTTTCTTCAACATTTTCTCTCCCAAATGGAATTTTTTTTTTTTTTTTTTTTTTTTTTTTTTTGTACAGGGAACTGAACTCAGGACCTTGTGCCTGACAAGCAGATGCTATGCCACTGAGCTGTATCCCTGGCCCCACATGAAATTCTGCATCTCTAAAATATCACAGCAGTTTTTCAGTTCTGAGTACTGATAAGAAACTTCCACGTGCTTGGCCAGCTTAAATGTCAGAGGGCATCTTGGCTGCGGACCAAGGAACCCAGCTGGTGAAGTTTAAGCCGTCACACCCTTGTTGCTAGTTCTGGTTTTCTAGTTCCTTCCTCATGAATTATGAGATTGTTTATCATGATGGTTTGCTGCATGAGCAATCACTTTTAAAATTATAATCCCCAACCAGGAGAGATGTCATGATACGGTGGACTAAATTTAGGACCATGGGAACCACACTCTAAGCCCAGCTGCTTTTTGCCTTCCTGGGCCTTTGTTTCCCCATCTGTGAGTGGAGGGGACAGCATCGCCCTCCCTGTTCCTACAGGGAGCACAAGGCCAGGCTGATGTGAGCAAGAACAATCGTCAGCTGACTGCACGGGTGAAGCTGGTTATGGATTACAAGGTAGAAATGTGCTGCGGCTCCATTATACACACTGGTGAAAGCTGTTTTTTTTTTTTTTACTCTGCCTTAAGGTTGTATCAACAAACTATGGAGTCGAGCTGGTATTTACTACTAAGTACACATTTTGAAATGATGTAACGTATGCCATAGCTTTTCTGTTTTGCCATTACTGTGAAATCGCTGAAACCAGAAACTGTAACGACAGTGATCTTTCTGCTGTCCTGTCATTGGCCAATGGCACTCACTTGAAATCGTGCGTGAAGATGGGAGATTTGTATCTTCCTTTGTTTGAAGGCGGCCTCGGACAGAGTGACAGAACAGAATGTTGCAAATGCTTCTGGCCAGCAAGTGAAATTCTAGATTTGGGAGAAGCCAATTTTTTTTTTTTTTTAGTATTTGTCACTAGTGCTAGTTTCACCCACTTTTCAGATGCCTTAAAATAATCTGGTGTGGAAGACTCTTCCAACAGCTGCTACCTCACACAGGAGGTGAGAAGGCTGCTCCCTCAGGGCAAAACAACACTTGGTGTGAACAAATGTTTAAAACCGGTGAAGACGTGAGGCAAAGGACAGCTGTGTCATTCTGCATTAACTATAGCAAGGAGAAGGTTTTCTGCTTAGAAATCCTGGACAGTCTTCAGCAGATTGATGATTTACTGCTCCCTGAAAGACAGCTGTCTCATACATGGTAAATAGTAAAGTGGGCAGAGTAAATGGACTCAGAAAATGTGCTTTCGAACTCCGAGTTCAATATATGGGGAAGGCAGGCGGCATTTGGCCTTGTAACTGGAGCCTCCATAGCATTCCGTGGCTCAAGGGGGGCTGCCTCGGAGGCAGCAGCTGCCTTCTACATGCTGCCTCATGTCACAGATGGGCCAGGTGGCAACTGTCTACATAGTTTGCAACACTTGTTGGGTGCTTATGGTGTCTGAATGAAAGGTCCTTAGAGGAATGCTGGTGGTTGCTAATTACAATTATAATAACACCGTGGATAGAAGGGGGTTGGCCTTCCATAGGTGCCTCGTTTGATGTAAGACGCTCTCAAGCACCAGTTAACAATTTTGGTTGGCTCTTACACTCAGCTGTGGTTATTATGGTGCCTCTCCTAACATAACCTCAAAGATTGGCTCACATATTTATATATGCTTTAGTCATCCACCAGCCATTTAAGTCACTGGTAGGGTAACCATTAAGTCACTTGTTGCTGTTACGACGAATGTGCTAGACATGCCAGTACCTCTTTCTCTCTAGCTTCACTGACAGTCTCAGGATAAAGGTGAAATCTTTCTCCCAAATTTGAATTCACACTACTCAAAATGTAAAAGTCTGGGAACAGTTTTTTTTGTTTGTTTGTTTGTTCTTTGTTGGTTTTTTTTTTTTGGTACCGGGGTTAGAACTCAGGACTGCGAGCTTGCAAGGAAAGTGCTTATGCCGCTAAGCTAAATTCCCGGCTATGAACAGTTTTTAATGAATCAAGAAAGCCTTCAGTGAGACTAGTAGTAAAAATGGAAAAGAAGACAAGAAACATGGCCTGGAGAAGTCTTGGATTAATTTGAATATTTCAACAATTCTTGAGCCCCACTATGGCCAGATATAAGATAGAGAAACCACCAGAGAGACTGAGGCTTATAAGACACACAGAAAGATTCACAAGTGCTATAAAGAGCTACGCGTGCAGGCTGGGGAGGTAGCTCAAGGCACAGTGCCTGCCTGGCAAGCCCGAGGCCCTGAGTTCGATTCCCAATACCAGGAAAAAAAAAAAAGAAAAGAGCTACACATGCAATGACACACTAAGAACAGTAAAAGGACTTGATCAGGCTGGGGATATAGCTCAGTGGTGCAGCTCCTGCCTGGCAAGTGTGAGGTTGTGAGTTTGATTCCCAGTACCAAAAAAAGAAAACAAAGAAAGAAAGAAAAGGACTTTATCTAGAGTGGGGTGTGCTAGAGGGGGAAAAAACACATGAGCTAAGTCTTGAAACATGAATGCCATGGTTCTTCCAGACTCATAAACTATGGGCTGGGGATATAGCTCAGGGGCACAGTGCCTGCCTGGCAAGTGTGAGGTCCTGAGATAAATTCCTAGTACAAAAAAAAAAAAAGAGAAATCAGACTCATAAACTGCCCACATCCCAGGCAGAACAGTGGGAGCAAGCATGCAGAGGATGAGACAGACCAGCATGGGTGATGACGGAAAAGAACACAAAGCCAGGACTCCCAGAAATGCCAAAACCCTGGGGTCATGTGCTAAGGAGAGCCACCCAGCTCCCCCCATCCCACCCAGGGCCCCCAGCCACCACTTCCTCCATGAAGCCTGCTGGCTCCTGCTGCGGCTTGACAGAGGTCAGTTATCTGGCTCTCCCATCACATTTCTGTGTCCCAAGTCACTCTACCCTCCTGCCCTCGGGTGAGCAGCCTTGGGCAAGGACTGGGTCTCACAAGGACATGTGGCACCTTAAATGTCAGCTGTCTTTCCACGAACACTGGACTTGATTTGAAGTGACCTGCTCAGTTTCGTTCACTTTGGCCCATTTGACAGAGACCTAGAGAAGATACTTTATTTTGAAAATTAAAACTTCCATAAAAATTACAGAAGAAATAAAAAATAGTCCTCGGAGCTCCAAGTACTCTCTAAGCACTCGGGTACTCCAAGTACTAGATCACCAGCGATACCATCTTATCACATGTGCCTCGTTCTTTCTATAGAAAGAGTACTCACACACACACAGTAAAGTGGCTTTTTCCTAAACATTTGATAAGAAGTTGCCCACATGATACCACCGCACCACTAATCCTCCAGTGGTACAGCAGATGGTACAGCTATTCCTCAGCTTTGGCCTAGCTGTTCGACTTATGACCCACACCACCCAGACTTACAATGTGTCTTACTTTTTTGGTACAGTTCTGTATGTCTTGTTTATAGAGCCTCAATGTCTTTTTCTGGCACAAAATACCTTATTTATTAATATTATTATTATTTATATAGTACTATAATTTTGCTGGTTGCACTGTACAGTACTGTGCTATAGTGTATGTTCTGTTATACATCATACTACTGCATGTAAGAATTATGCAAATAAAAACAAAGTCATCAATCTGGACTTTTCTTAGACTACTTCTTTGTTCTAAATATTGTAATATACACACTATGCATGCAATTCCTCATTTAGTGACCAATGCATTTAATGACCTACTTCCCAGGAACTGAATTTGGTTGTTAAACAAGGAATGTCTGTATTCATCCAACATGACCACATAATTCACGAAGCCATTCACATTTTCCCTGTTGTTTCAGTAGTATCTTAGACAGATGCAGGCTCTTTAAATAGTTATTATTCCCCTTAAACTCCTTCATTTTGGAACAGTTGCTCAGTTCTTCCTTTCCTTTTGTGACATTAACATTTTTTGAACCACATAGCTGCTTCATAGAATGTCTTGCAACTTGGCCTTATCTGACATTTCTTCATGATTAATGCATTTGTAACAAGAATAACTCAGAAGCAAGGCTTTACCCTTCTCCTTTCATCATATCAGGAGGCTCATGGTGCCAGTTTGTCCTCTCGCTTTCCTAATTTTCACAGCTGGTAAAGATGATGCCTTACAGGTTTCTCTCTTGAGTCTCTTTTAAGTATTTGTCAGCACTTTACCGCTTCTCTGTAAGACACAGCTTCCCTTGCTACTCCATTTTTTCATTTAATTCTTATCAATACAGACTCAAGAATCCCTGTTTTACTCATGGTGTTAGTGTCAGTAACTGTCACTGTCCTGATGGCATGTGCTTAGAGACCCAACTACTAGGGATGTTGAGGCAGGAGGATCACCAAGTGTTGGAGACCAATCTAGGAAACACAGCAATACCCTGATCTCAACAACAATAAAACAAAAATCAGTAACCATCATTTATTACAATATTTGGAGAGCCCAGACTTGACCAGTGGAGCCCCTTAAAGCAACCCTGTATGCTTTTGATATGCCCCAATATACTATTTCAATATCTGGATCCATGTCTGCACAAAGCTATGAAGCTAGTCACGCTGACTCCCCCTCTTTAGTCTAACACTGCAGGGTTTATTCCCCTCGGCTTCCTCCTTTCTATATTTGTAATTCCCTTCTGACAGACAGCAGGAATCCAGATTCCGGCCGTCCTCTGTGTACTCACTCCCTTAACCATCCTGTGGGCCTCCACAAGCTTACTTCAGGCCTCCCCCTAAACAGGCAAGTCCTCTCCCCACTGTGGGGGGGGATTGGGGTGCTCAACAACTTGCAGTGGTCAAAACAAACACTCGGAGTAAATTATGCCACTGCCCAGACTCTGAGCATCAGTGGAGAAGAATCACAAAGTCCACTTTTCCTGTCGATGCTTAGCAGGGCGAATATCATTTTTCTCCTTTGCTGTGGTAGCGACTGGTTTAAATATGGAGGTTTTGTTTTTCCTCTTTGCTCTTCTCCACTTCTCTGATTACTCTTGGGACAGTAAAAAAGATTAAATGGATCCATTCAAAGATGTGTAGTGCTCCAAATTTCTCCCAAGAAGAGTGCATTATAAATATTATATAGCTGTGAAAGCCCCAGTGGGAGGCCAGGGTTCAGCTGATCCCTCCCCCAGCTGCCAGAAGGTTAGCTGTCCTGGTACATTCTCAGAGCCCAGAGCTCAGTCCTAGATACACGTATTCAAGTGACCTCCCACTGTTCCGCCCTGCACCCCACTCCCATGGAGGCGCAGGGCTCCCTCGCACTGCAGCTGTGGTCAGTGTCTCCTTGACCTGTTTACTGCGGCCACTGCACTGCCCCTCACAATGTCCTTACTGTTCTTAGGGGCAGGGAAATCCCTTTCTAAGAGCTAAATCCTCCCAGCTCATCTAGATGTTTCCTTACAGAATTTTCAAAACCACATACTTACGTCGTACCATGTTAACCAAATGAAGTTGAAAATTCAATTTTTAAAATCACTTTCAACTCTCTCACAGTATATATTGTTAGGGAAACTGGAGAATAATGAAGTCCGCAGACTTTCGATCCAGAACTGACTGTTTTAGAGGCGCATAAAGAGCTCCCTGGCAACACAATGCATCGCTGTGCACAAACTTTATTTACAGCCAAGGCTGGAGTAAAGGAACAGATGGTAAGAAAATCGGATTTAAAGAAGGGACAGATGCGCCTGCTTGGGGAGCTCGGTAAATCTCCTGGCTTCTGGTGTGACGCAAGGATGCAGTCTAGCTGCTGCCGCCGTCGCCTCCCAGCTTGCTGTTGATTTTGACTTGTTTGGATTGTGTCTCTAAGGATGCTTAATGCATCCCATTACAGGCATTTATCTCATCCTTCCCACAGGGAATGTGTTTTCCCGGGGATTCGTGTATTCCCTAGCCTTTTATGGAAAGCAGTTTCTTGAACATCCATGTGATTGTGTATCTGAAAGTTCAAGAATGTCTAAGCTGTTAACCCTGCTTGTCTGTGGAGGATAATACATCTCAGATCTGGGAGACATTTATGATGAGCGTGTATAACAAGGAACAACAAGCATATGCATTTCTGCCTGGCATTTATAAGCTTGTGCACATACCATACTCAATGTTTATCATCTCTCTCTGATATTTTTCCCTGCAAGGCTAGGAATTTTAAGACGCTGACCCCACGATATATAAAATGACTACTTTAAATGCAGATTCAAAGGATGCCCAGGCTTACTCATTTCTCCTAAAGAAAAATGTAAATCATTCTCCAGTTAAAATTTATACTTTATTCCTTTAGAGGAGGAAGGAGAGGACACGCATATTTCTCCGGTGATGTTACACTCAGTTTCAGGTGTTCTATACTGGGTCAAGTTATGAATATTTTTAAAAAGTTATGAACATTTTTATTCCAAAACGATGCCATACGTGGGGTTATAGCAACTCTAGGGCCTTCTTAGCCACTCCAAATTGTCACTTCCCTACACCACACACCGTGACAAGAATCCCCACCATTCCTGCATACTAGCAATTTATTGCTTCTGAGCAGCATCGTGTTCTGTGAAAGTCACTCCCAAATTCACCTGAGGGAAAAGATGAAATTATTGAAACAAACTTGCTGTGTATCATTAAAGCATGTCCTTACAAAATGACCGTAAATTTAAAAAATCAAAACATCGTGCAAGATTGACTGCAAAGTACAAATAGAAGTGGTCTGAGTGACGTGGTTAAGATTGGTATGACTCACATCCTTGCCCCTGGGTCTGGACCAGGCCAATGGCAGCTCTTGTGAGGGAGGGGTTCTTTTGGATGACACATGGGGGGCCTGTCGCGCAGCCCCCGGAGCCAGCCCAGGACTGCACTGTGGAACTGCCCCATGCAACTGTTGTAAACAGTCTTTGAAAAGACCATATTGAGATCAGAAGCCTGTAGCTTAATGGTGCCCTCCAATCTCACAGTGCGTGTGGCTTGCTTTCCCCGACAGCAGAGAATGTAGGAGGCTCCCTCCCCCGCCCGGGCCTGGCAATACGCAGGCCACCCTGGGGGTGGGATGCCTCCGTGACAATTTACCACTCTCTGTTGAGTCATGTTTTTTTACTTCATACCACCTCTGAGTCTGTCATCACCTCAATTCTCTGCCTGCAGTGCACTGCGGTTAACCAAAGCAAGGAAAAGGCCCTACTGAGAAATCCCCAAAACACAGGACGGCATAGTTGCTCACAAACACAAAATCCCAGTATGATTGGGAGTTAGGGCTGGTGATGCAGAGTTCAGTGCTGGGACTAATCCCATTAGGTATCTTTAGTTTGCTTTTGTTTTTGGAGGTTACACTGGTATTAGGAATGTCACAGTCCTTGAGCCTTATGTTCCAGAAACTGCTAACTGATGTAGGATGGTAGCTTTAAACACTAACAACCATTAGGCAGGAGATACCTTCCGTGCCTCCTTTTTCAATATCCGTTCCTTTGCTTAACTCAAATGTCCCCTCCATTCTGTGGGGCTCAAACCTCTCTTTGCATAAGGACTACTGAGGTGCTTTAAAAAAAAATTGGACTTTGGGTGTATGTAACTCAGTGGTAGAGTACCTACCCAGCATCATGAAAAAGGTAAATAAATAAAATGCAGATTTCTGAAATCTCCTTTGTCTCTACCCACTTAAATTCAGGCAGATGATGGTGGATTTGGAGGGAGAGGCCCTCTTTGTCCCCTTGTCTTTCCATTCTATACTTGCCTTAATTATTAGGTATATGCTAATGATTTTTAAAACTATATACCTATTTTCCTAACGCTCTTGAATACTGCGTTTACATTTCCATCACTAGCAGATACTTCTCCTTTGATATCCTGTAGAGGAGGTTCTTTCAACATGCTTTCAAAACGTAATTGTGAAAGTTATTTCCTCCCAAGACATTTGACATTAAACACCCTCTTTGAGGTCCTCTTAGAGTACAAAAGGCCAGTGTTGGCTAAAGTACAGAATCCATTCAGGGAAAAGAAAAAATTAACTTTCATATAAAATTTTAAATGTCTCTAGTGGATGACACAAATATTCCCTCTATAATCCATGACTCCACACCAGAAAACAGCTTACATCTACCATCTCTAAATGTTGGGACTCGTGTCATCTCTTCTGCTGAAGCTGTATGAAGATATTAAAATAACCTGTTGTCAGTAACGAGTGTTTGCCATGTCCCTAAATGACTGATAGCTCTCTTCTATAAGTAGTATTTGATAAGTGTGAACAGTTGCTATGTGTTGCTTTTTGTGTTTATTTGGTGCTAGGGATGAGCCCAGGCCTGAGGACCTGCTAGTCAAGAGCTCTACCTGGATCACACACCCAACCTTGATTCTTCATTACTTCTCAGATTAGATGGTGGTGATTTCATCTTGGGAACCTGAATTACATTCACATGAGAACTCAGGTATGGAACAGTCAGGCTCCTTTCTTGCTAGGAACACAAAGCCACTCAGCTTATGTCAGCTGTCAACATTTATTTGCAACACTACACAGCTCAAAGCCAGGAAAATGGGAAGAAGGGCCAAAGAGGAGAAGTGAAGGTCTTTGGCCCACAAAATTGGCTCCAATTTAAAAAAGGCTCCCAGAGCCGAGCATTGTTTGTGTTGGTGCATTTTCTCTTCCCAACAATTTTATCATTATCCTTGCTTTGCGTATGGGACACTAAGGCACTGAGTAGGAACACACCTCCCAGTCTAGCTCTAGAGTACATATCTTTCCCACTGTGTGATGTAGACGCTTTAGTGATTTTTGTTTGTTTGTTTTTTGAGATACGATCTCTCTGTGTAGTTCATGCTGACCTTGATTTTGCAGTCCTCCTGCCTCAGCCTCCTGAGTGCTAGGATCATAAGTATGCACCACCTTATCCCCACAAGCAGACTCTTTGGGATGCTCCTGTGATGGTATTGTCACTTTCTGCTTGGCTTCTGCTCTTGCTGCTGCCCCCTGAATCCATGTTCTCTCCCTGAAGGTTTTCACTCACTTCCTCAACACCAGTATTTTGAGTATAGACTCAGGCTGGCATTGGGCAGGGCATCTCTGGTGAGTGTTGGGGTGAGGGTGGGTGGGGGCGTAGCCTGTGCCTGTTGTGGTAAATTTTCTATGTGAACTTCATTGAGGCCAGAGGATCCTCAGAATCCTGGTATCTCATGATTCCTGGCTGCATTGGTGAGGTATTTCAGAAAAGGCTCACATTTAAATTGAAAAGAAAAGACCCAGCTTCTTCCACGCAGGAAGACATCGTCAGGTCTTCGAGCACCTGAGCAGAGCAGAAGCAAAGGAAGGGTGGATTTGCTCCCTTTGCTTGAGCCTAGGATGCTCATCGCTTGCCCCAACATCAGCCCTCCAGATTCTCCAGCTTTCAGGCTTGGACAAGGATCCACACCACTGGCTCCTGGGTTCTCAGAGACATTACCACCATGAACTGTCCTTCCAGGGCCTCCAGCTATTAGCAGATTGTGGGACTTTTCAGTTTTCTAGTGTCACATTAGCCAATCCCTCATAGTCTGTGTGTGTGTGTGTGTGTGTGTGTGTGTGTGTGTGTGTGTGTATAGAACCCTAACTAACGTGTTCTGGAGGACAGTACTTGGATGGGGCGTGTGGAAGCTGTGGCATCACTGGAGCTAACAGAAACAGAGACTTCATCTGGGCCTGCTAGTGCCCTCCGACCATCCCAGCACCCTGGAAGGCTGAGGCACAAGGATTGCAAGTTGAAGCCCAGTGGGGCAATTTAATGATTTAGCAAGATTCTGTCTAATCAATCAATCAATCAATCAATCAAAGGACTGGAGAAGTAGCTCAATAAAAAGCCCCTGGGTTCAATCCCCAATATTACAAAAACAAACAAACAGATGAGGAAAAAAAACATTACCACAGCATGACAAAGCAGGAGAGAAAACAACCAGGGAATAGCAAACTACTAAATGCAAATACGCTCTTATAGCCCTGGCTTCATAACACAAGAAGAACACTGCAAGGAGCTGCCAGGATCTGCTGGGGAGAAATCTGAGGAGTTGCTAATACCGTAATGGTTGTTGGGAATAAGAGAACCAAAGAAAAGCTGGTTTCTTTTTAGATTGACAATAAAAAGTATATACTTTTTCCTGTTTAGTGCTTTTTTAGGCTGGTACGGATGGGTAAACACGGGTTGTATATTTGTAGCTTTCATAAATATAGCCCTTTAGTATCCAACCCCCCCCGCCCCGTGCCTAGTATGTGTTAATTTGGCTTAACTCCCTTCTCTTCAATGTCACACCAAGGTTAAGTGCCAAATGAGCACCACCTCCTCAAAAAAATCACACCCTGTGACCTGGTAGTTCTCCTGGGCCCTACTGGGTATCAACCACTGTTCTAGGCACTGTAAACAGAATGATCAGTAACAGACACAAGATCTCTGTGATCTGGGCTGGGGATTTAGCTCAGCAGCATAAGCACCTGCCTTGCAAGCAGGCGGTCGTGAGTTCAATCCCCAGTACTGATAAAAAAAAAAAAAGATCTCTGTGGTCATTTTGGTGTTGAAACATATTTTAAAATGAGAAAATCCTTGGGGAGCATCTGGGCCTGTTGTCCCCTGAGGCCGGAGTCCCCTGCCCCAGGCCGGATGACAGCCAGCCAGCCTCTGCTCCACATTTTCTGTAACAATCCACTTTAACACAGTCAGTTCTAAATTAGAAAGTTCTTGCCTACATGGCATCAAGATCCAGTCTCCCGCTGTGTCTATGAGCCTTAGCTTTACTAGCTCTGGAACCAGATGCATGAGTTACATTTTCTTTTACCGGACAGCCCTTCAGACTCTGGTCAGTCTGCACACTTCTCATTCCCATCCCTGCTCCTCATTTCTCTGCTCCCCTCCCTCTCCCCACCAAGCCCCAATCAGACCAAGTTCCTTCCCTTGTCTGGCCCCTCCTCTTGTCTTCAGTTCTTCTAGCCTCAGAGTTTGCTCGGAGGCGGAACGACTTTTACTTAGACTTCATTTCTCCTTCATGCTGCATCTCCCCCTTTTTCTCCCGCCACCAGCCTAGTGCCCAGCACTAAGCTAAGAGTTTGCCTCTGTATTTGATTATGGAGTTCAATGCCATCCTAACAAATTGGGATCCCACAGGATGTAATAAGTGGTTGCTCCAAGGTTGTGGCAACTCTGATTTTTCTTTTCCTTTTTTTTTTTAATTTTATTTAAGGAGAAAAAGAAAATAAAAACAGAAAAAGGGTAAAAGTTATACAGAATTTCAGAAAGAATAAACAGTAGGAAATCACTAGTTAATAGCTTACATATCGTTATCTTAGAAATAGTTGTTCAAGTTACAAAATTAAAGCATATAAAGTGGACCTTCAAACAGTGAGACTGCAAACAGTTTTATTCAATGATCCAACAAAACTCAGCAATATGGTTATCTATCTTATACACTTAAATATATATGCAGTTATATCCTTTAGAGCACTTTCTTTTCCTTTCTTTTGTACAATGACAATTACACATTTTGGGTTTTATTACTCCCACAGTTCTTATTACTTTTTTTGAAGAGAGTAAAATCAAATGTGACATAACAGAACAGTCAGTAAAATCAAAAGGATGGACATAATAGATAATGTAAAAACAAAATACAAGGTGATCAACAACGGTTACCATACTGCTTCTTGATATCTTAAAAAGAATTGCCTATATCATCAGTTATAATAAAATTGAGCAAAACAGTAAAGAATAAAACCAAAACATTGGAGGCATTACAGGACTTTAAAAGAAGATAATAGTCAACCAGAATGGGCATCATAATGAATCTTATTGTCTTCACAGTTGTTGCCTATACTTTCGAACTTGATACTATCAAGCAAAGCAAAATAGAGGAAAATCAGTCAAAGCAAGATGGTGAGGGCAATACAGGGTTTCAAATCAAGTTAATAGGAAATCAAAGTAGGTTACTAAAATGTATCCTGCTATTTTTTATTTTTCCCTTAATTAAAAAGATAAAAATAAAAAAGTAATTTTAAAAAAGGAGATTGAGATAAAAGAGGGCATAACAACAAAACAGCGCAGGTCAAAGCATAACCATTTAAGCAAAATAGTGTTTCACCACAAGATATCCTGACATGAAAGTAGTTACCATAGTGTCTCTTTCCTTGAAATCTTGGAGTATAATTTCGTATACTGTAGCACCAAACATATCAAGACAATGTAAAACTATTCAAAAGAATGACAGTATTACAGGGTATTTAGGACTAACTATCAGAAAATGAACAATGGTTTCTGTATAATCTCCTTGTCTATAAAAGTTTTTGCTTATATTATCACATATAATAAAATCCAATAAGATACAACCTGTTAAGACTGATGGAGACAGAAGAATAAAAGCTTGATGGGACTTCAAAACAAGATGGTACTAAATCAGCACTAGCTATTATGATGTCTTGTTTTCTCCAAAATAGCTGTTCCTACCATCCAATCTTCTCTGCCTCATTTCTGTTGAGCTCTTTTTCTGTCGTTTGTTGTGAGTTTGTCTTTTTCATTTCGCTTTCTGCTCCATTCATTGTGGCCTCCCTGCCACTGTTTCTGGAATCTTGGTATTTTCCTTTTTTAGAATATCCTGCAGTATTCTCTGTAGAGTTGAATTGGTGGTTGCAAATTCCCCTAGTTCCTCTTTATCCTGGAAGCACCTTGTTTTTCCATCAATTTCTAGGACAGTTGTGCAGGATATCTCAATCTTGGCTGGAGGTTATTATCTTTCAAAGCTTGAATTATTCCCCCCCCCCACTCCTCGTGATTTGATGGTTTGTGCCGAGAAGTCTGCTGTAATTCTGATGGGTGTTCCCTTGTAAGTGATCTATTTCTTATCTCTGATGGCTTTTAATATTCTGTTCTTGTTGTAGTCAGGGGTTGTACACAGAGAACAATTCAGATCAGGACATGGAGTTTATAATATTTTTATAATGGTCACTGAAAGTTAACACAGGAGAATGCAGGAAGTCTATCCGCAACACCAACGACATAGATTATTTAAGTCAAGAGCCTAAACCCCACGGCAATGTCCCACATGAGTCCAGATAAAAACCCAGAGCTCAGGACAATGCCTCCACGAGTCCAACTGGAAGTCCAGGGCCCACAAGGACTCACGCCAGTCTTTTTTACGGATTCGTGCCAGGAAGACCCAAGGGTCAGCAGTGGAAGCCAGAAAGTCTATGCCAGCAGGATGAAGGATCTGTGCTAGTGGGATGAGGGTTCTACACTGGAGCCGAGAAGTCACACTCACAACAAAGAGCGGGGCTGTCCTGAAAGGCACCACAGCTGTCCTTAGCAACACAGAGGCCCCACGCTCCTCCAAAGACAAGCACAGTCGGGTACGTGCCAGGAAGCAGTGTGACGAGTTTATCCTGGAGACCAGGCAGCACATGTCTTCCCCTCCGGAGCCAGGAAGCAATGCTCGATGTGAAGACCAAAGCTTCTCCAGGAGAGCCAACAGCTCAGACAGCAACTCGTAGGAGAACCAACAATGCCTCCATAACGCCTCAATCCCTCTCCACACCTCTCTTGTTCTCCACCTATTTATCCTGGCAACCCTTCTCAGGTGGAGCATCTTCTCTCAATACATGCTGATGTAATCCAGCTGGCGTTAAGTTGACCACTAGTTATCAAACCATAACAGTTCTCATATTGGATTTCTGGAATTTTGATTATTATATGCCTGGGTGTAGCTCTGTTTGGGTTGTAGGTGGCTGGGGTCCTGTATGCCTCATACATCTGAGTATCTTTATCTTTTGCTAAATTAGGGAAATTCTCTTGGATTATTTCTGTAAATAGCTTTTGTAGTCCATTTGTTTGTGTCCCTACTTCTTCTTTTATGTTCTTAGTTCTTAAGTTATAGATCCTCTTATCATCTTCAAGCCTTTGTATTATTGCTGTTTGTTTTCTTGTTATTTTTAAGAAGTTTTTCATTTCATGCTCCCACATTACAAATCTGCCCTCCAGTTCAGATGATAACCTATCCTTAGTTTCTTTCAAGCTGTTATTCCAGCTTTTGATAGAGTTTTGAGTTTCCTGGTAATCTCTTTGAACCTGCTTCACGTATTCTGTTTTCTCTATTTTCTCCATCAAACAGTTCTCTCTTTTTTTCTGTTCTTCCATTCCACCATCTGTTTTTTCTTGGGTGATGCTTAGCATTTCTCTAACTATTCTACTTATATCTTCCTTTATTTTGTTAAATACCTCTCTTTTGAACTCGTCTCTGAGGCTCCGGAGACGTCACTTTATGTCTATTGGTGCTGTGTCTGATATTGCATGTTTTCTGTTCTCATTCTGCTTTGCATTCACCCTTCCTGGATCAGTGTCCTCAGGATTGGGGACTGAGGACCCTTTCTTGTTGCTTCCTCTTCCCATACTTTTTATTCCTTCCATACAAACGAATATAGGAGGCCCAGTTTTTTTCTCTATATCTGTTACAGTTTGTTTGAGTTGCACCAGCTAGGTGTTCCCGCCCACTGCAGTGTACTAGGGAGACACAGACCTGGGCAGCCTCTGCTGGGCCCACCCCTCCAGGTCAACCTACTGAATGCTTCACTGCTAGGGTGCACCGCCAGGCGCAGGGACCTGATTTGAACTAGCCTACTGGGTCTTAGTCAGCGGCGTCACCCAGGCCAGGCACTCCCCACCAATCCCGCTTGAGAGGGGAATATGTAACTAAAGTTACTGCAGCATCCTGTTCCAGCAAGTCTGCCTGTTCCCAGTATGTCCTTTGCTGAAGCCTCCTACTCTATGGAAGGGTCCCCGTTCCACTCACTCACCGCAGGTTGATGCAGGGCTCCCTGCCAGTCCTGTTCTCAACTCCATTCGCCAATTCCCACTCTCAGAGTTTTTGCGTGTCTCTCTGCCTGCCGTGCCGATTTGGTCGCAGCAGCAGTGGCAGGAAATTCAAATTGCAGCTTCCATTGGCACGGGATCCAGCTTCCGCACTGAGATTTTATCTGTTCCTGTTATAGCACTGGGATTGTGTTTCCAGTTGGTTTCTCTTAGCTTAGTTCGTTCCTGGGTCGGCAGGGTACATCTCCCCTTGCTTAGGACTCCTTGCACTGCCCCATTCCTGGATTCTAAGTGGGGTATCTCAGAGAGCCTCTGTAGCTGCTGCTATCAATCCACCATGTTCTCCCGGAAATGCATCAACTCTGCTTTTTCTTTTGGAGCTTGTTTTACCTTGACTGAATCTATTACTTCTTTAAATTTAGATTATTACCATGCAAAATTACTTAAGAAACTAGGTCAAGTTATCTATATGTAGCTATTCTTTTTTTTTGTGGGGAGTACCAGGAACTGAACTTACAACCTTGTGCTTGCCAGGAAGGTGCTTGTGCCACTGACCTATATCCCTGATCCCTGGCAATTCTTTTAAGTACTAAAATAAAATGTAATAAAATATATTTACCAGGAAGCCCTTCTACAGAGAAAGATATGCCAAAAACAAGTGAAAGGATGAATGGATTGATGTTTTCTTATTCATAAATCTTAGAATCAGTATTGTCCACTTTCAGTGGGTACTTTTTCAAAATTGAAGTAAGTTTTAGTCATTACTGTTGCTGGTTTATTAATATTAAATATATATAATCCCATCACACTATGCAACATAATTAGCACGAATTTATGTTGTTGAATCCATGACCCAGTTTCCTGAAGACATCTGTTTTCTAAAAGGATTTTTTTCAAACTGAGATTAAAAGGCACTACTCAAGACTGCCAGATAAAATATATGACCCCTGCTCAAATCTGAATTTCAGATAAGCAGTGGCTAATTTTTTGTATGTTTCATCCAATGCCTGAGGCATATTACACTAAAAAATCCTTTGCTGTTTATCTGGAATTCAAATTTAATTTGGCATCTTGTATTTGGCTTCCCTCCTGCCTTGATTTCTTCCTTTGTTACTTTCTCTCCCTTTCCCCCTCCCTCCATGGCCTCTCTCTCTCTCTCTTTCTGTTTGTCCCTCTGTCTCCTTGTCTCTGTCTCTGTGTGTCTTTCTCTCTCTCCCAGTCCATCTGCTAAATTTGACATCCTGTCACCCAGGATCTAGGCCTTAGTAGCTCATCTCAATTTCGTTTTCTATTGCTAATCTCCCTTATCCCCATTCTGCACTTCATTTATTTTTCCTTCTTTTCAGAAAAGAAGAATCAGATTTCAGTTCTCCCTCGCATGAATGGTCTCCCCAGTGTGAATGCTCAGTCTCCCCAGACCTAGTAAATGGCCTTGTTCCTATTTCAAATTGTTTTCAGATTTTTGTTTTGTCCTACAATACACAACAGGTGTGTAGCCTTTGTTGCTTTCTATTGTGGGATTAGAAAATGTGCGCGTAGGATAAACTGCCCGGGAAATCTGCATAACAAACCTCTGAACTGATGACTCATAGTTCAACAGCTGCAAACAGGTGAAACCAGTCTTCCTATGGTAAGGTTGCAAATTGTAGTGTCGGTCTAGGTGGAGACCTCTGACAGTAAGACACATTCCTTGTCAACAGAACGAAGTGTACTGAATGCTATCACCAGTAATCTAAAGGTCTTGTATTTAACACATTCCTTTCTTTTTTTTACCTGAGAAAGATTCATTCCCCCCCCCTTTTTTTATTAAAAAGATCACTTTAACTCCATTTTTCTTTCACTCCGTAAGCTTTTGAAGTCGCCCCTGAAGATTAAAGACTGTATTGTCTTCTTGATGGCTCTCTGTCAAAAGACTTTACATGTTCTAACCCGAGTAATACAGGGATCATCTCCCTGCAAGCAGTGAGGCAAATAACCTTGGAGGAGTCATCGGTGCACCGTGCGGGCCACACCTAGATTTTTTCTACTGTGTGTGTGGTCCTAGGAATTGAACCCAGGTTTCGTGTATGCCAGGCAGGCCACGCATTTGCATCTTCAGCTGCTGTTTCATTATTGTTTACGAATCTCAGCAGGCAAATCATAAACACAGGAAAGAAGATACATTATTCATGTTGAAAATAGGCTGCCGCAGTGTCTATGATGTGAGGCTTTAAGTTGCTAGGTAATTATTGTCAACATTTTAAACAATGCAAGCTGGTTCAGTGTGCAATTATATGCTTTGTGTCTCTGTAAATGATAAAGTATGCAGTAAATTGTGACCTATGTTTAACAAAATATTACTAAGAACAATCTGTGGAACTAATGAATTTAGTAAAGAAAGAGGCTTACGGATGTCAAAAAACGGAATATGTCCCAGAGAGTTTTCTAAGTACAGACTACTCTCATGTCCAGTTCTCAGATTCTGTCTCAGCAACTGTGTGGCACTGTGTATATGACAGCTCTGGTTCATGAGTCAGACTGTCTGCCACTGTACTGTCTCTGGAACTCTCTCAGGTCTCAATGTCCTCATCTGTAGAGTTGGGATATGAGTGCCTATTTTATGGAGTAGTGATGATTATGTGTTATCACTTGTAAAGCACTTAGTAGACAATTAACATACATTAGCAATTTTTTAAAAGCAACACTGCTGGTGACTGAGAGGCTGGCAATCCTTGGCCCATGCTTTAATGAACACTGCAATGTGGCCTCAGCCTGGCTGCTGACTTAGTTGGGCTGTGCATAAATCACAAAATTTTTCGCTGTGTCTGTTTACTGCCAGCAAAGTTGGTCCGAGAATTCTTAACTCATAGATCCAGTCCTTGAGAAAGGAAGCAGCCACATTCTCCACCCCTCCTCCCAAGGACCTGGCAGTGTCCACTCTGTGAAAAACAAATTGGAACACTACATGCATGGTAAACAATGACCTTGCCAAGACTGTACCTCCAAGACCACTTCCCTCATGGAGAAATCCAAGTGCTGACAAGAAGATTGCAACCCAGTCATCATGACAGGTCCCGGTGTGCACGAGGCTGTTAGATACCACACAGCACACAGGGTATAGGATACATGGGACACCGCAGTGGCCGTAAGTTCAGAGGCTCCCTTCTAGGTCTTCCTTC
Organism: Cavia porcellus; assembly: GCF_034190915.1. Taxonomy (NCBI): domain Eukaryota; kingdom Metazoa; phylum Chordata; class Mammalia; order Rodentia; family Caviidae; genus Cavia; species Cavia porcellus. Next base: position 7,701,136 of record NW_026947512.1, on the reverse strand, counting down.
CTGACCTCTAATGGCTGGTGGGCACGAGGGCACCAGCCTCTTCTCTTCTCAGTCTACATTGTCATCTTATGTAATTTCAGCCGGACTTTTGGCTATAAACGGATTCCAAGTTTACAGCCTGACCTCTTATCTACAGACTTACATAGCATAGTATCTACTCATCTATATGTAAATGTCGAGAGGGTTCTTAACACTTAACGTGTCCAAAAAGGAACTCTTGTTTCCAGATCCAGCGACCAAGTGCTGCACATAGCTGCATTCATTTCTTCCCCTAAATATTTCCTGCCGGGAAATGGTATCATCTGTCCCTGCACTCACACTGGGCTCTATGGAATTACTCTTGATGCTACTTTCTCAAAGTTCTGCAGACTCTTCACTCTCTACTAAGTCCTCTCCATCCTACCACATCTGCTACTGTACTCTGTCCACATTAAGCTCTTCACTTTCTACAACACCCCTCATCTTTCTAGCATGTTCCTGCCTCAGGGACCTGCTGGTCACTTTACCTAGGACGTCCTTCTCTTGTGTTTGGTTCATAGATGATTTTGTCTCATAATCGAAGTCTCTGTTCAACTGCCAAACGTCTTCCTCTTGGAGGAAAACCTCCCTGCTCCCATGGTCACACTCTAACCCTCACCATGTCTTTTTGTTTTGTGAATATTTTTTTCCTCATAGCCCATTCTTCAACCTGAGGTGCAGTACTTGTTTAAAAAGGTGAAGTTATACTACTTGCTTATATACTGTCTTTCAAACTGTAATGAAATTTCCAAGAGGATAAAGACTCTGTGTTACTCCCCATGATACCTGAGTACCTGAATAGTGACTGACTCATTGTGGATCCAGGGTAAATACTTATTGAAAGAATGAGTAAGTGAGCCAGGTGTATGATACATACCTGCAATTTCAACACTCAGCGGACTGAGGCAGGTGTACTGCAAACTGAGGCCAGCTTGCTCTATCTAGTGAAATCCTATCTCAAAAAAAAAAAAAAAAAAAAAGAAAAGAAAAGAAAAAGAAAAACAATATCAACTATTAATAATAAAGAGATTAAGGGAGCCAGAAAAATAGTGAGTATTAGTACTCTAATAGGGAAAGAAAGATCCATTTGGGCTATAAAAAGCTGGGAAGATTTGAGTGGGTGAAAAAAGAAAAAAAGGATTAGCAGGTGGGGAAATAACAGAGTCAAAACACAACAATGAACAACAATTTGCATGGCAATTTCTGATCTCATACATGCAGAGAGCACATTACAAATGCAAAAAGAAACTGAAATTGAATAGGTAGGAAAAGGACAGATCAGAGCAAATGCTGACTGTGTCACATAGAAGAGTTTTTGACGGGGACCTGACTTTTCTCAATGGATAGTGGGATGTCAGTGTGGGGAGTGACTGAAGTTGGGAATGCACAAGTGTTCCACCACCAATCCAATATTCAGGCAAAGCCTGGGAAAAAGATAAAGGATTTTACAAGTAGATTTCCCCATAGCCCAACAGAAATCCCAGGAAGAAACCCCTTATATCTTGGGCTTTGTCTCAGAAACTAGAGGTCACAGCAGAATCTGAGAATGGGTCCGTCCAATTTAACCTCACTGGCAATCACTCTGTTCAAGGAGTAATTTTTCATTATCAAAGAACCCAGTGATTATTGGTTTTCTTCTGAAGGCATAGGAATAGGGGCTTCCTGAGGTCACACTAATGATACAGCTCAGAAAATGGTACATTTTAATCACTGAAAAATGATTACAATAGAATTTCAAATAAATCACCTTCCTGGTTTAGCTGCCTTAAAATAAAAACACTGCTGTAGGAAGTGGAATGTTTGTTATGATTCAAATACTTGGTAGCCTTGCTCTAAAGATACAAATATGACCTTCTGAAAAATTCCATTTATCCCAGATGTTGTGGCCTTGTATCAGTGGTATAGAACTGATTTACTGTGAGAAAAACCTGGAAATGACATAGAGAAAGACAGAAAACTCCAAAGAACTAATCGTTCTTTCTATGAAGATCGTGAGTAATTAGAAGGCAAACGTGTTAGGTTGCCTGGCTCCCACCACCCCTCAGAGATGAGAAAGACCTCGCACTGTATAGCACCAAAGCAACATTTTAAAAGAAGACTTCAGAGAACTTTACTCCCATGCCTGTAACTGAATTATCTATTACACGTTTTAAAAAGCATCATCCACTCTGTCTTCTGTGTCACACACCACAGCGCTGCCATGCACGGTGGAACATTGAGCTGGTGCTACCCCATCCCTCCCTCTCCCAATTTTCTGCTGAATGAGGAGGGGAATTATATCTCGTGGTTTACAGCACTAAGTCCCTCCTCTCTGCTAGGCACTTCATGTTGCTCAGTGAGTCCTCACACGTGGAGATAACATCACACTCATGTTACACATGCAAAAATGTAAATCCTAAAAGGTATTTGTCCTCCATAATCTGTTTATTCCAAGTAAGGAATATGTTGCCTCCTGGAGCACCCATTTCTGGATTGTAAATCTCTGCAATAAGAGTAGTTCCCCCAAGTTACATGGAGGTGAAATTCTTTGCATAGAGATTGCTGTACAATGGCCAGGTACGGTGGTGCAGCCTGTAATCCCAGTACTCTGGGAGGCTGAGGCAGGAGGATCACAAGTTAGAGCCCATCCTGCAAAAAGTTAGCAAGCTCTTGTCTCAAAATAAAAATAAAATAAAATAAATAAAAGGACTGAGGATTTAGCTTAGTGTGAAAGCCCTGGGTCCATTCCCCAGTACCAAAAAATAATTGCTCTGTGATTTATGCATGGCTAGCTCTCACTTATATCAGGCAAAAGCTCAGAAAACATGTGATACAAGGAACAAAATAAAATTTGTGATCTTCCTCCAGACAGGTTACATCCCTTCACCACTCTGTTCTTAACGCCAAAAGAGAACATTGAGATGGATTCATGTGGTGGCTTTGGAACTCTGAACTGGAAAGAGTGGCCTAGAGGATACCGCAGAGGCGAACCCAGGCATGTTTACACTCAAAGCAAGCAACAGCAGGCTCTGGCCTTCCTCCTAAGGTCCCAAAATCTATACAAATGAACAATGAGAACAACAAAGTGAGTTTAAATAAAATAAACATGATCTACATTGTTTTCTTGCCTTCTTTTCTAATTTTTTTTTCAACAGGGAGCTGTTGGTAGGAGAATTTTTGGATGTTTCCCACAGCAGATGGAAATGTTCTCTTATTTTCTTGTTACAGGAGACACACAGAAAAGGGAACGATGGAAAAAAGGAATCATGGGAACAGAATTAGACAAAGTGCATCTGGCCAATCGATAGTCCTCTGGTTGTAAGGACTTTTCAAAACAACGGTGTTTGTAAGAATTACTTAGCATCATCACTATAATGTCATTAAAAACATGGCATAGGCTGATGAGAGCATTTATCTTCATTCATTTGCAAGAAGTGTTTGGTCAGTGCATAGCATGGCAAGCACGGGCTGCTTCTTTGTTTTACAGAGATGAACAAAACAAGGTCCTTGCTAGCAACTAGCTCATAACCAAGACAACCCAAATAACAGATGACATGGTTTGCTCAGCATGCCTGGGATTCCAGGAAAGCCGTGCAGGACAGTCAGAGAAGGCCCCAAGGCCAGGGACACTACAGTTGCACTAGACAGAGGCGGAGGATTCAGAGAACCAAAGCAAACACACTCAAGGCAAGAGTAAAAGTCACTGAAGTAGAGAGCATCTGTGCTGGCTTGGGAACCACAGATAGGTGGTACCCCCAGAATCTGGGGTGAGTCTGAGGCAGGAATGATGCAAAAGAAGCCCGTAGGTCAAAGAAACCTGAGCTGTCATGAACAACTATTTTTCCCAGGGTGGTGGGGACCCATCAAAGAGCTTTCAGTAAAGAACAAATAACATGTTAGCCCTTTTGGAAGGTCACTTGGGAAACAAAGTGATGCCTAGACTTGTAAGGGAGGAGTCAAAAAACAGGACTAGAGAAAGGGAGACCAGCTGAAATGGAATGGCAAGAAACCATGTGTGTGGTCAGGGAAATTATGCTCCTGGACCTAATCAAGGGGTGCCGATGAGGGTGGAGAGGAGGAGGTATGTTGGCCAAACGGAAGTAAAGATGAGTGGATGAGATGCCTTAGGTAACTGCTAGCTCCCAGCTTGACTTTCCAGATGGATGGTGATGCAGGAACCAGTATACACTACAGGGGAAGGAAGCGCGGGGGGGGGGAGGGTGACACGGGTGACAGGCACATGTTTATTTGAGATGTCCAGCTGGGGAGTCACGTCCCAAGCTTAGGAACCCGTTCCAGACCGGAGATTGGAAGTGAAACTTCTCTCTTCCTTATTTTCTCATTAAAAAAAAATTAACTTACAGAAGTTACAAGAATAACACCAAGAGCTCATATACCCTTTACTTAGATTCATCAGTTTTTAACATTTTTCTTTCTCATTTTTTCCCGATGCACTTTATAGTCAGATGTATACATCATGCCCATTTGCCTGTTAATATTTTAATGTGCCTCTCTTTATATATTTTCTTGCCCAGCCACAGGGATCAAATTTAGGAACTTTTACATTGATGGATTACTTTAATTTCAAAGTTCACATTTCTGCACCAGTGCTATAAACAGCATTATTGACAATCCTAAAAGGTAGATACAACTCAAGTGTCTACCAAGAGATGAATGGATAAACAAAATGGGTACATACATGCAATATTAATCAGCCTTTTAAAAAATTGACGCTACGACATAAACATACCTTAAAAATATTTTGCTAAGTGAAGTTAGCAAGACACAAAAGAATATAGTGCTATATGAGTTCATGCATATAAAGGTACTGAGGCAAATTCCTAGAAAGAGGAGGTAGAATGGTAATTACCAGAGACTGCGAGGAGGGAGAGGAATAGGGATTTATGGTTTCATAGATACAGAGTTTCTGTTTGGAAAAATAAAAAATTTCTGGAGATGAATAGTAATAACGGTTTCACAATATTGTGAGTATACTTACTGCCACTAAACTATAGCCCTGAAAATAGAAAGATGGCAAATTGCTAAGTATATTTTTTTAAATATTTCTTAACTTTTATTTTTTGTTAGTACATGTTTGCAGTACATAATTACATTTATTGTGAGAAGCTGACACATGTACATAACACATTTTTTCCAGCATCAGATTTATTTTCCAATTCTTGTCAAGTTAATTTTCATAAATACAATAAATACAGATTAAGAGCAGACTAAGAAACCTAAAAAAAAACTATATAAAACAATTACATTAAGTCAGGGTACACTTTTAGATACATTGGCCATGCTGGACTAGAATAACTTTTGCTCTCTTCCCTCATATCATCTGTCTTTTGTTTTGCACTTTATTTACCTATTCAGTATCTCATATAAAAGAAACCATGTGACATTTAAGCTTATGTGTTTGATTCAATTCACTTAACATTATTTTACCATATATTTTAGAAACCCCCAATTCTGAGAATTGTTCCAATAATGTCCTCTAGTTTAGGATCCAGTCCAAGATGGCACATTTTACACTACATTTAATTATCTTGTCTCCCTGCCAGGCTTACTAACTCACCCCGGTTCGTCTGGACCTTTTTCGTCTGACACTCCAAGTTCCCCATCACAAGAAGTCAATCAGTCCCAAGCAAACAGGAATGCCTAGACAGCTTGCTTTTTAGGCTCCTTTAACCCAGAACATTTCCTTATTCTGACATTTCTTTAGCTTTCATCTTTTTAAAGAAATCAAGTAGTTATTTGATTGAATGTCCCTCAATTGGCTTTTGCCTGATATTTTCCCAGAGTTGTGCGTTTGGGCTGGGTGTGACGTAGCAGCGACCTGCCCTTTTCAGTCTCACTATCAGAGGCCCAGATGTCCCTCAGCACTAGGAAGGTTAATTTTGGCCACGGAAGGTGTGGTACACTTTCACAATCACGTACTCACTACTTCCCTCCCCTTATTTGCTTACAGTGAACTTTATTACAGAAAATGTGTTCCTTGCAGCCTTCTTGAAATTGTCTAAGTAGAAGCACAGTGTTTTACAGGAAACAGATGGCATCATCCCAGCACACCACAAAGGAAAGACAGCGTCTCAGAATCCCTTTTCATTGTCAGGTGTCATAGGCTACTTGATTCTTCATCCCTTCCCTTCTTAGCAACTTTAAACTTCTGAGGTGAAAGAATTTTCAAAGTGCAAACATTTTTGTATAAACTTTACTTTAAAAAAAAATCACATTGGTGAAGAAAGCTTTTCTTTCTTTCTTTCTTTTTTTGCCTTTTTCCTTTTTATCAGTACCAGGCATCCAACTCACGACTGCCTGCAAGGCAGGCGCTTATGCCGCTGAGCTAAATCCCCAGCCTCAAAAATGAGGGGCCTAACGTCCACTGGAAGGGGTGCAAGGATAGGACCTCGCGCCGGACCCCATCATCGGTTTTTGTTTTTGTTTGTCTAGAAAGCTTTTCTTTCTGTTTGAATTGTCTTGAGACTTATTCTCTAAGCGAAGGCTGTTTGGGAAAAGCGTATCACTCATGCATGACCAAGACCTTTACACGTTTTTATTGACAGCCCCTACTGCCATCAAGTTTGCTGGGTATTTAGTAACCAGTGAACTCTGCTGAATTGACTGGAGTTACTGGAGGTGGGGCTTGGGGAGAGGCAGGACAAAGGTCGCTGACTACTGAAGGAAACAGGAGCTTTCAGATGCTCGGCACAGTGTGCCCAGGGACAAAGCATAGCTTTAATCACTTGATAGTATGCCACACAACCTGTTTATTTATTATGTTTTCTGTTTGTTTTCTACCCGTCTCAACTAGAATAAAGCAAGCTCCACACAGTCATGGTGTTTGTTTTATTCAGACAGTAGTCCCTGCTCCATAGCACATACTAAGATTTGCTGAATGAATGACAAAATGAATTTATTAGTGCAATTAATGTTACAAAAGCTCCTGCCTTGTTTACTTGACATGATTAAAACAAGAAATTTTTACATTATATGCATAGATAAGCACACCAAAAAAGTTTTAAAAAGAACATTCACCAGACATGGACTTATCCTGGATTGCTGCTGGGCTTGAAATAACCTCAGTAACTCATTTTTCTACTGAATCAGTCCAGACCATTTCCTCATTCCAAGATTCAAGGGATGATCAGTCAGTTTCTAAGCCCCTTGATTTAAGTTTGCTTTAAGTTTTAGTTTTTCCAGGTGAAGGCAGGGTTTGAAGAAAAACAGCCCTTTTGGTTTTAAACTTTCCCACCATCCTGTTGTCCTTAGGGATCCATAATGCTACTTTTCACAGAGATTTCAATGATGGCGTCCTCCGACGCTAAAATCAGTGGTGTTATCATATTGTCTTCCCACAGGGAAGACAGGGGAAAACAAAAACAAAAACAAAATGCTTGCTGACATTTCCTGCCAGCTTCAGCTGGATATTCCATGCTGTGGTGGGGGAACCCAGAAACTATACTCTGGGATAGCACAGTGTTGTCAGTGAGGTCCTCCTCTGTTAGCGAGAGTCCACTGCTGCCAGTGATGATATTCAAAGACTCGGAAGCAGAATGGCAGCTCAGGGAAGTTCTTTGAGTCAGTACTGGGGTGAGGGGTTGAGAGGCTGTTACTTGGCTACCCCCGGGGAGGTTTCTGTGCTAGTGTTCATGAACACTTGATGATCTGCAGACGTATATGCAGGCTCTGCAAAGCAGAACAAAAGAGCAGTGTGGATTGAAACTTTCTCCTTGCCCTTCAAATGATCTAGGTTGCTTCTTAAATGTGTGAACATTCTTGTGCAGGTTGTGACAATGACATGAATTTGGACCCGCCATGCACTTTATGAATGCATTCCAACTTATAAAAGCCTGCATCCCAATATAGATTCTCCTCTGAGGTTTAAGAAAAGAGGCACATAGACGGGTACTAATTAATACAAGGCTTCAAAAATATATATGATGAAAAGCATATATCAGATGCTCAGTCAATAAAACAATTTATTTTGAATTTGATACTCTCAGTCAACGAACGAAAGAGATTTTGTAAAAGGCAGAATTGATGAGTCCCGCCTGCCGTTCACAAATTTTCTGCCATCTGTTCAAGTGTAGATTCTAATGAAGATGTAATAAACAGGCATCGGACACCTCTTTGTACCATTTTAAGCACTTCCACGCAGTGTCCTGTTTAACTTATAGCTGTACCTACATAGAATAGGAAACCGCGGTATGAGCTACAGACGGAGCTCGGTGACAGAGTGCTTGTTTAGTGTGTGCAAGGTTCTGGGTTTAATCCCCAGCACTTCAAAAAAGAAAGAAAAAGCATTATCGTAGGGTGTGTGTGTGTGTGTGTGTGTGTGTGTGTGTGTGTGTGTGCAAGTGTCCTGCACTGCTGACGACCAAACCCAAGGCCTCGTGCTTACTAATCACCACTGAGCTAGACCTCTGCCCCACAGGAGCCATTTTGAGGTAAATGACTTTGTTCTTAGCTAAGGGATTGTGTTTCTTACACTTTTTTTTTCCATTTCTTTTCTTTTTCTTCATCCCTTATTCTCACTGCATTGCAGTAACAGGAAGCTGTCCTTACTGTTATTTTAATCCTAGTGTTTCTAAGACTAAGAAACATTTTTCAGGATTCTAATTAGTAGAAAAGTCTGCTTCTGTTGAAAGACTAACTACAAGATTAATTCTGTCAACTGTAAGTCAGTATTTTTATAATCATATTTTATTATAACTATTCATTTAGAATGTTACTACTGTATTTATGTTTTGATAATGGGTTGTGATAGAAATTCTGATTCTGAACTAGAACTGTTATTGAAGTGAATAGAAAAATTGCAAAGGAAGTCAAAATAAGAAGCACTGACTCAGGAGAAGAAGTAAAAGGCACCCAAATTGACTTTTTCTACTGTTTTGTTTTGTTTTATAAAGCCATACAAATTGAGAAGGGATAAATTAAAGTTTCTGTTTCTGAGATCTTCTACATGGAAAACCCAAAAGATTCAACAGCAACAAAAAGAAATTGTCAAAAATAATAAGTTCAGTAAAGTTCCAGAATCAAAAATCAACACAAAAATCAGTTCAATTTCTACATACTAAAAATTATCTAAAAGAGAAATTAAGGGGAAAATTCCATTTCCAATAGCATCATAAAGGACAAACACACTTGAGGAATTAAATTTAACCAAGGAAATGAAAGAGCTATACGCTGAAAATTACAAAACATTGATGAAAAGCCAGGAGTGGTGGTGTACACATAACACTTCAGAAACCCGAGAAAAGAGGATCATAAATTAGAACCCCACCTAGCCAGCTTAGTGAGACCCTGTCTCAAAATTAACAATTTTAAAAGGGCCTACTGTAGCTTAGTGCAAAGGCATTGGATTCAATCCCTAGCAACACACACACACACACACACACACACACACACACACGTGAAGACCCATATACATACAAAGCTACCCTATATTCATGAATTGGAGGAATTAATATTATTAAAATCCCCATATTAAGGGCTGGGGATTTAGCTCAGCAGCATAAGCGCTTGCCTGGCGAGCATGAGGTCATGAGTTTGATGCCCGGTAAAAAATAAATAAAATAAAATAAAATCCCCATATTATCCAAAGTTATCTATAGATTCAATGCAATTTCTAGGAAAATTCTGATGGTGTATTTCACACAAATAAAAAGAATAATCCTAACAGCCATTGGAACCATGAAAAACCATGAAGGGCCAAGGAGGTTTTGAACAGTAACAACAGAGTAGGCAAAATCATATTTTCTAATTTCAAATGATATTAAAAAGCTCTAATAATTATACCAGAATGGTACCGGCATAAAAACAGACATAGAGCAGTCGTACACCCAGAAATAGCCCTCTTTGTGTAGTCAACTAATCTTCGACAAGAGCACCAAGAGCGTATGTAGGGAAAGGACAGCATCTTCAACAAGAGGTTTCCATGTAAAAGAATAAAGCTAGTGCCTTACACCAGACACAAAAATTCACTCAAAATGAATTAAAGGCGTAACATATACATATACATATATAAAATTACACTGTATATCTTAAATAAACACATTTTTAGTTTTCAATTTCACCTTAATACAACTGGAGAATATCAACTCTTTTTCCAAAATAAAAAGTATAAAATCAGTTTGCTATTATTTGTTTCAAAACTCAGAAAAGTAAATATAAGGGACAAAGAAAGAGAAATTATCCATAGTCCTACAATCCTTCTTTACCTTCAAGTCTGCTCAAATATCACTTTCTTGGTGAGCTTTTCAGAACACCTGCTTTAAAACTGCTCAACTACAAATACCACGTAGTCTCCATCTGTAGTACTTTAGGATTTGTGAAGCACTGTTTATCTGTTCATTGTTCCTATCTCTTCTCAAAATTTAAGCTGTAAGAAGTGATGGATTTTGTCAAATCTGTTCACATCATGGTGCCTGAATATTGTCAATCTTCAGTAAATGTTTGTTGAATAAATCCAAATACAATTACTGTTAACATTTGGACGTGTTTCTTCTATTGTTTTTATGTTTTATACAATGTACTTTTTTAACATGAAGGAAAAGTAATATCAGCTATACCAGGCATCGTACCAAAGATCTTATGTTTAATCTTTCAACAACCCTAAGAAATATTTTCTTGGTTTATAGACAAGAAAACCAAAAGCACAAAGATACTAAGCAACACGCCCACGAGGCCGTGCTCATAAATCAAAACTGGATTCAAATCAAAGTGTCTAGCTCTAAAGTCCGTGTAGTTTTGCTGCGTCTCTGTCCTCTTCTGTTGTCCTTTTGCCATGTGGTCGTGTCCTTCTTTTTCTACTTAGCTTTATTTCTTCAGAATTTTTTCATGTTATCCCACGTTATTTACTATTTTAATGGCAAAAGCTGACTGTAAAAATGAGAATCACACTAACAAAAGCAGTAAGAAGAGCTGGCAGAAGGTCATAAACTTTTCAGAGATGAGTCAGCTAAAGGATGAGTAATGATCATGTATATCCAACCTCTGTGCTTCTGCAAATACCTGCCGCATTTGTATTAGTTTGGACTCTCAAACTCAACCTATCTGCTTAAGCTTTAAGGGGTTACCTCTGAGAGCACGTTAGACCTTCTCACAGATTTGAAACTGAACAGTTAAGCACTGAGGAGGACACGTCCGCTGGCCCTGGCCATGGAGTCCTCCTCCTCCTCACCTGCCTTGAAATCACTGCCTGCAGGCATCCGGCTCCCAGCCAGCTCTCTGTGTGGGAGCAGGAGGTAGAGCCGGGTTGAGTGTGTATCTTTGCTCGTCTCCAACCAGTAAAAAGAAAAAAAAATCTTTCTCCAGCTCATGTTTGAAAAGTACTGGCAAAAAAACATTGACCTGCCTGGCTGAGACCCCCGAGCCTCTGCGGGCCCATCCTACGTGCCCAAGGGAGTGCAGCTTGACTCCACGTGGGCCACAGGCTTTTTTCTCTGAAGTTCTTTATAATGAGGAGCCCACGTGGTCTTAAGGACCATGGACCAGAAAAATGTCTGTCTAGACAGACAAAATGTCGAATGCTCCCCTGTAGGACCGAATCAAACCCTGCCTTCTTCCCTGACTCTTTTTGATGATAGTCGTTCATTATGCAAACTCCTGGACCACTACCATGTGGGAGCAGTGCTAGTCATTCCTTCAGTCACTCAGCAAACGTTTATTCATAGCCTTGCATCCTAGGTCCACGCTAAGTTCCTGGGGACACCGCAGTGAAGGAGACAGAAGGTTTCTGTCCACTCCGAACTTTATGAGGCCACAGAAGAAACTAAACGAGTGGGCAAAATACACAAACTCAAATTGTAGAAAGAAATGAAGGTGCCACAAGAATGGAACCAGGCAGGTGTCTGCTTTGTGTGGCGAAGGCCAGGCTCTGAAGAGCCCATAACAGCGAAACTACCCACCTGTGTGTCTGCTAGAACGCTCTTGCTAAATTGAAAGGGAAACTAGGAAAACAAAGGGAATGCCTAGCTTGGTGTGAAAACGGAGGGTGTTTTTGAAAAGGGAGACCTGTTGTTTCAGGGAGTCATGCTCCTTCTGAGTGTTGGAAAAATAAACCATTTAACAGTCATTAAGAAAAAATGTGCGCCCATAGGAACTACAGAGTTCACAAGGCTTCAAAACAAACCTCAGCATAACAATCAAATGTGTCATTGCCATGTAACTCATTCAAAAACAAACCCAACCAAGGAAAGAAATAAGGCTTTTTCTCAGAGCACATATGTGAGCATCAAAGAAATCAAAGCGGCTCTGAAAATCCAATAGCTTCGTTTATTTCTTTACAATGAATTTGTTCTTACGAGGGTAAATTTTTTTTATGTGCAATAAATAAGTAACGACAATAAAAGTTCTACTTCAAGATTGTTCTGTGCACATTGTATACATAAACACTCTCTATCAAAGCAGGAATGTGCGGAGCAGGTATGAGTTTGGTTAGATAGAAGCAAGTCTCATTTCTGACTCTACTGCTTCTCAGCTATTTAATTTTAAGGAAGTTATTTAATGTGTCCAGGTCTATTTTCATCTAATTTCGTGAAATTCCTATTAAATGAGATGGTCTGAATGCTAAGTGGTACATTAAAAAAACATTAAAATTTACATATTTATTTAAGAGCCATTATATTACTAGTCTTGGATGGGATATAATCTGTTTTCTCTCTCTCTCTCTCTCTCTCTCTGTCTCTCTCTCTCTTTCTGGAATTGAACCCAAAACCCTCATACTCAACTAGATCTGTAGTGTTTTTTTAAATTTTTGAGCCAGGGCTTAACAAGTCACTAAAACTTTCAAACCTCCCGAGTCAGTTTCCCACAGTGTGGGATTACAGGCATGCACCACCATGCCTGGCTCTTAATCTCCTTTTGACTGTGGTTACAGTCTTGAAAGGGCAAATTTAGGATATTTTACTTGCTACGGTTCCAACAACACTAGAAACAGTACATGAAAGCAACTATTTTTTTTTTTTTTTTTTTTTTTGCCATATCAGAAGTAAATTCAAGTAAGTTCAGCTGTGAAATCATCGCAGGCGGTTAGCTCAGAACAGACAACCGATGCTAGCTCAGTAGCAGAAGTGCCTGCCTGGCAAGCACAACGTCCTGAGTTTGATTCCTGGTCCAAAAAAAAAAAAAAAACCAGACCGGAAATTTTGATTATTAATATATAAACAAAAGGCCCCAAACAACATTCAAGCAAACCAGTCTTTCTATGGGGCACCAGCAGGTGAGTGCTGTTTCCTCCCTGTGTGTTCTGCTAATTCCCACACAAAGTACTCTCTGATGGAATTGTCTTTTATCCCATTCATCTAAATCCCATCCTTACCTTTTAGCTGGTTATTCTGTCTGCCATCATTGCTCCGGTTTTAAAGAAAAAGGGATTGTATAGTTCTTTTATCTTATCAATGAACAGCATTTGCCCTTTAATGTCTTAAATTCTTCGCACCCTTTTATAAGTCCCTTCCAACTGCCTCCTTCCTAAATCACTCTGCTGAAGTATGCACACTAATATCTTATAGTTACTTAGCCCTTTCCTATCTAACGTAGAAAAGCTCTTCAGGATATCCTGCTGGAAGCAAGCTGACATCAAATCTTTAAGGCATAGCCATGTTCGTATGGGCATCTCTAACCTTGGGTAAGATTTTCTTTAAATGGCTCGCAGGGATGTTATCTCTAGGGAGTATTCATGGAGGGAAGTGAGGGGGCAGAAGGAAACGGGAAAAAGGAGGACAATTTTCACATTTCATTTTATACCCTTCTGTTCTAACTGTAGTATTTTCCCTTATGGACCAATTACTTAAATTTCATCAAAATCTGCCTCTCTGTCAACTTCAACACCAGTACTAAATCTAATGCTTCCTCCAAATGATACTTTCAAATCTTTAAGGACAACTACCTTGTCCTTTTTATGTCTGCTCTATTTTTAAAGTGTTCCTTATTTAATGACAGAAATACTTGTATCTTTACAGCCTTTATGTCTCCTTCCCTTTTCCCAGTAGCCCTGATTTCCAAGCAAGGCTCCATGTGAGCTGGGAACAGGAGTAGGGTATGTGGCCTAGGCCAGGGCTGGCAAACATGGCGTGCGTAGCCACAGTGGGCTGTTTGTATCATGGAAAGCTTAAAAGGTTTGTCATCACTGGCCTAGGCTAGCATTCCTTTGTTCTGGCCACAGTGATGGCAAAAAGGGTGTGCACTTATTCTAAGTCAGTTTAGTCAAAGCAGATCTCAGGACTTCAGCTTGAAATGCTGTTTCTAAGCTCTGGGTTGGGCTTAGGCTGCATGGGGCCTTAGGAACTGTTGACATTTATTTGGAAGAGACTATTGAAAATGTCGATATCCAAAAAGCAGGTGAAGAGATAGAGAGAAAATCTAAGTCCTCTTATAGCAAACTACCAGAAAAGCTTTGGTTAAAGGCAATTCCACTTCAGAATTCTTGTTTTCAGTTATGAGTTGATAAGTTATTTTGCTTAGCTCCATTCAATTCTAGTGTTTTGTTGTTTGCACCCTAAAATATCCTGACTGATACATATGAGATGGCTCTTTCCTATGGTTGCCTTCCTTTGGACAAACTCTGGTTTGTCAATGACCCTCTTCACAGGTTCTCAGCACAGAACTTCCTACCCTGCGTGGAGACTGAGCAATACGGTCTCCGAGGGCCTCTCAGGAGCCAGGACGGGAATGCAGCGTCACATCTGCACCAGGGACCCTGAATGTGCAAGTCCAACCACTCACCAGAAAACTCCTATTTCACAAGTTTCTCATGTAAACCCAGATCCTCACCACCTAAGAGCTCAAAGGGCAAAAGAGAAAAAGTGTATTTTGGAATAAACTTTCAACTTGGTCCTTCCCTGAAAAAAACTCAATGTCCCTCCTGTTTCGGTTTTAGCTTTCACATGCAGAATTACCAAGTCCCTTCTTGGTTCAGTGTTGCCACATGTACCTTACAGACTTCAGGTTTTCAAATGTATAAATACCACACATAAACACAACATAAAAACTCACTCAGCAAAGTGACCACTGTGACTGGCAAACATGTTGAACTGTTGGTTCCTGCAGTGAGGTAATGACCCCAGGGCTCTTGCCTGACTGGCTGGCCTCAGGCTGCTCTGGGGTGAAATGTCCTTTCCAGGTTTTGGGCCTCAACTGGACAGGTCCACAAACTAGACTTTATTATGAGTGTATCCCTGGAGATGCCCACTCAGTGAAATGAGATGGATGTAGAAGCAGCCTACCCATGCATATGTTTTTTCAAAGAAGATGAGCCTTTCTGGCTGGAGACAGATAACCTGCAAAAGAAATTCCTGCTTCTCAAAGGTAGGATGCTGGAAACAGAAACACACTTGTCAGTGTTTTTGTGGCAGTATCAGGATAGTTTGTCTTGACTTTAATCCAGAACATATGGAGATTTGAAGTTGTCACAAACATACTTTTAAGGCCACTGTCATGTGCAATCTTAAGCTTGTCATTCTCTTTAGGCACAGAGAAACTCCGCCTAGCCTATTTGTGACAAGTAGGTCACAAATCCACTACTTTCCAGTTCGGGGGTCTTTTGTGGTTGAAAAATAATGCTCAAACTCTTGAAATATGAGATAAATGATCATGCAGCAACGAGGAGGGAAAAAAAGACGCTAGCTCAATCTGTTTCAAAATACCTGCTTTGGACATTGGGATTTTTGAAACACATTGAAGATCCCAACGTTCATTCGTCATTCCTCATCAGGTGTTAGACTATCACAAGGAGACAGGCACGAGGTCCTGCGCATACACCGTCTATGGTAGGGGGTTGTGCTTCTGTGAGAATCTAATGCTGCTTTGGATCTGACAAGAGGCAGAGCTCAGGCCACAAAGAGGTTAATGGGGATGGGCCGAGAGAACAGATGAAGCTCCGCACCTCTCAGTGTGGCCGGCTTCCAAGCACAGGATTGGCCCAGGAGTTGGGCTATGACGAACCAGTCCTTCATAATGCATCAATTACTTTGTATCCAGTGTAGTAGCCCTGGCCTCTAATCGCTCTGATTTCTTTCTTTCTTTTTTTTTTTTTTTTTTGTTTTTTTCATTTTTATCGGTACCAGGGATCGAACTCACAACCGCCTGCTTGCAAGGCAGGTGCTTATGCCGCTGAGCTAAATCCCCAGACCCTCTTTCTTCTTTTTTTCGTACTGGGGATCAAACTTGCAACCTCATGCTTGCCAGGCAGGTGCTTATGCCACTGAGCTAAATCCCTGGCCCTCAATCTGATTTCTTAAATAGTATGAAATTTTTTCTTAAAAGTATTTTCCATATATATATTTTTAAGAAATTTTTTCTTAAAAGTATTTTACATATATATGTGTGTATTATATACATTTATACATACACACATACATATTTTTTAAATAAAAGCTATATATGTATCTATGAATGCATATATACAAACATATATAATTTTCTTGGTCTTTTTGAGGCAGGGTCTGACCATGCAGTTCAGGCTG
Source organism: Cavia porcellus (assembly GCF_034190915.1). Lineage (NCBI taxonomy): Eukaryota > Metazoa > Chordata > Mammalia > Rodentia > Caviidae > Cavia > Cavia porcellus. The sequence goes on along the minus strand of NW_026947512.1, from coordinate 7,684,670 downwards.
GCCTTGAGTTCACTTGGTAGCCCAGGCTGGTCTTCAATTCACAACGATCCTCTTGCCTCAGCTTTCCAAGTGCTGGAATTACAGGCGTGCACCACCACACTGGCTGACATACACAACTTTTGAAGAAAAAACATAATATATACATGAGTGTGTATCTATATAAAGACCTTTACTGTTGCTTCTGTATATAGCAACATACACCAACACATACACCAACATGAGCAAAACCATGCTATGTAGGCTGTTACCCAGGGCAGGAACTTTGTTATATTAAACTGCCGTGTGTAATGATAGTATTAAAATAGGATTTTGCCAATAGTTAATCTTTTTCCAAAAAAGGAGATATTTAGCTTTGGAGAGATGCTTAGTAGTTCAACCAGAAACACTGGAGGAGAGTGAGGAGCACGCACTGGCCTGACGCTTGGTGAGAGCAGCTTCTCCCCCGTAATGGGAGCCAGTCCGCTCTCAGAGACAGCGTCTCTGCATCTATCTGTACGAGGTCCAGTGAGGTCCAGAGTCTATAGAGTGGATAAATCCTCGTTCCACAAGGATTGTTTTTAAATTGTTATATTGTAAGAAAATTCCCTTATTATTATGTTTTTTTTTTTAAGGCAGATTAAAATCTCATGGGCTTCGAATGTCTAAATACGCAAAAGGTTATTTAGCTGAGTGGAGTGAAAGTCTCTGCCGCGCTCTCACCACTTGGTTCCCCTCTCGGGAGGTATTATCAGTGCCTTTATCCTCCCAGGGATACTCAGTTATCTTTTTCTCTCTTACCACCACATTTTTCCCCTGGAGATGGGTACACGGGCCTTTTTATCCTGCTTTCCCATACTTTCCTCTTTTTCTTCCCGAGCCCTTCTTTAAAAAGACAAGGTCACTTGTGTCCCCAGGGGAAACTTTCTTCCAAATACCAGCTTGCTCTAGTTTGATGTTGGTATGGTCCCCTTTCCCACTCCACTTTCCATTCTGACGAGGTGGTGGTCCCAGTCGCCTTCTGACTATGATGGATGGGACAGGAGGAGCAACCACTCTCTAATATCATTAACTGTGAGATTTTTGCAAGCTCAAAATTCTGAAGCTGACAGTTGCCTCCAACTGTTAGCAGCTGTTAATTTGGCTGAGGTGGCGGGGATCTGAATGCCCTTCTACAAACAATGTGGGACAGTGGGCGGCTCGCTGTACATCTTCTTTTACAGTCACTGACACTGGATTCTGAATTTCTTGAGCCTAAAAATAATATCTCAAACCCACTCGAGTATCACAGTGTATTACTAGCGTGTGACCTTGCAGGAGTGACTTACCCTTGGTACTAGACTCCGGTCTGTAAAATGAGGGTAGGAGCTGCAAGGCTCTTCCAGTTTCCAGCCCTAAAAATCCCCTAGGATGTGATCAGTTGTTCAGTGGTGAATGTAACCCAAAGCCATTTCTTTATCCCCAAACTTAAACCTTGACAGAATGACTATGACTTTGACATAATAGCTGATATGTCCCCAGGCAGTTTTAGAGGAATTGCTTAGAGGTTGCTGTCTTTCATCCTAGAGGGTTTAAGAACTAACTGCTTGCCCCAGAACTGCAAAATGCATAGTTCTTGTCCTCTGCTGTGGTTTGAATGCCCTTTCCAAAATTAATATTTAATTCTTTATGAACAGGTAGGACAGGTGGGACCTGTAAGATGTGATACGATCATGAGGGCTTTGGCTCCTGGATTTAATGTGTTAACCAGATGTTCTGAGAGCTGATCTATTTCACAATCCAGTTTGGCTCTGTCTCATGGACATAGACCCTGTTGTTACCATATAAAGCCTGAGGCCACCTTGGGCCTCCGCAGAGAGTTCCCACCATAAAAAGGACTTTCACTGCCTGTCACCTTCAACCTTGAACCTCTCAGTTTCTAGAACCATGGACTAAACAAGCCTTTATGCATTACAAACTATTCAGCTTGTGGCATTCAGTTATAGCAACAGAAAATGAATTAAGACACCCCACATATAAGCAAGATATATTATCTTTTTTAAGTTATGAAAATAGCATTAATTTTCTTAAAAACATAGCAAGGCAGCAGAAAAACCTTGCCTATACGATATCCAATTAATCCACAATTCTAGCCCATTTGAACGTTACTTTGAATCCGCAGGGTGGCAATCTTGAGAGTTGCTTCATGAGTTAGACGCATCTTCCCAGGAAAGGGTCGCGGAGTCATGGCTTTGTGGTGGCAGTACACAGGGTGCCACACCTCCCTTGTGCATCTGGCACAGTTAGCACTGAAACTGGATTTGGTCAGTGCACTGCAAGATGTCATTCTCAGAATCCCAGCTGCACAAATCCAACTCCCAAGAGACTGATAAATCAGGGTGACCACTCATCCATCGGCATGGGAGGCGTACTTTCTCCATAACCAGGACATTAGGGGCTGCCATGCAGTCATGATTCCCTGTAACAAGGAACCTGGGGGAGATTTTATTATTCAGATTTGATGAGCATGCAATTAGTAACCCTAACCAGGCTTGGTAGGTAGACAAATGTGAGCAATCCCTACTCTACAAGAGAGATCTCACCCTCAAGTGTCTCACATTTGATTTAATTATTCAGCAAATCTTTGTTGACATGACAATCAGATTTATTAAGGTCATTGAAGTTAAAATTTCATGGCCTTTAATACCGGCCCTTTCGAGATCATTGCAGCGTGAAGCATTCACACATTGTACATTTTGTGAAATGTATAAATTAAGAGAGTTTAAGGACAGTTAAATAACTGTCCCTTTGTACCCCAACTTCTCTGTAGTCCCACTGTGTGGTTCCAGGTATTTTCAGGGATCCAGCCAGGAGGAGTTGAGTTGAGGATTAGTTTTATCAGGGTCACAATGGTGACCTCAAGTTGGAATGGCTCCTGGGAATGTTTCTACTGCCACTAAGCGAGCCCACCAGGCTGATACCCCAAGATTCTGGACAGAAACCATATTACAGTATGAACAGATCAAACAAGATCAAAAAGTATGCTGGGTAGAAGAGAAAGGTTTGAAATATATAGTAAGCAGTTAATCCAGGGGGCATTGTCCCAGTCATGACACATACAACATTGTACACAGAAAATTCAGTTATTTTCAGTTAATAACCTATCCAAAATGAAAGTTTTTGTCACTAGGAATACAACTGAGCATGGCTGCACTGTAATCCCTGCATTTTGGAGGATGACGAAGGAGGACTGCTATGAGCTGAAGGCCAGCTTGAACTACACAGTGAGCTCTGTCTCAAAAAGAAAAAAAGGGGGGGATGAGATATATTTCCATTATGTAGTACATATAGCTATAAAGTCATTTTCCCCCCTTTTTTTGGAGGGGTACTAGGAATTGAACTCGGGACCTCATACTTGTCAGGCAGGCACTGCACCACTGAGCTAAATCCCCAGCCCCTTTTCTTTCTTTCTTGATGGGAATGAGGCAAAGCAGAACTTACCAGAACCTGTGTATTTGTGGGTAGGATTACAAACTATAAATTAATCTGCGTGGAAAGTTGAATAGTTTATGCATGCCAATCATGGTTATTAAAAATGTTTTCTGACAAATCAAGCTGGAAGACTGAATTACCTTCCTATTCAACAATGGTTTTGTGTTTTCATTTTATAGAAAGAGACTAGAAAGTAAATCAAAGCAGGTGGTGCATTGTTGCAAATTCTATATACCGTGGAGCAGGTGTCCTCCCAGGTGAAAACAGGTTACTCTGTTCACAAATTCACAAGTGCAACAAGCATCTCTCTACTACCTTTGCATCAATTCAGTCACAACCCTGAGCCTCCATCTCCAGGGTGGTGGGCAACTCCAGCCTTTGCTTGCTGGAGTTGACATTGACCTCGTGCCTGGAAAATGGCGAAGGTTCACTAATCTTTCACCTGTCCCCATCTCACTGCCCTCTCCAGGCCCTATAAAGAAGCAGCAGCCGCTTCCTCCTGCCCAGTGTTCAGGTCCAGGGATCTTTGCTATGACCAGGCTCCCGCCTCCTTAAACATGAGGTTCAGCCAGCTTCACTGCAAGACTTCTGGTGAACACTGAGGGTCCCCTTGACTCTCAGTCCCGGGAGATTTTTGTATCACTCTCTAACACTAAAAAAAGTTTGCTTTTGTATCTTTGTCCTCTCCTCTTTCCTCAAGGGCAAGGGAGTACAACCTACTCAAAATGAGAATAAGTGAAAATATTGAAAATACAAACTGAGCCAGGCATGGTGGTACTTGCCTATATTCTCAGTACTCGGGAGACTGAGGCAAGAGGATCATTCTGAGTTCTTTTAGATTGGTTGAATATATATTTCTCCTTACTGTTTTTCTCAGTTGTGCTATCTATTCCTATTCTTCAAGTGATTAAGACATTCAGCCAACATACTTAATTTTTAAATTCTGACATTTATCACTCCCTTTATTTCTCCTCAAATAACATAAAAACTTTTAAGCATTCTACTTTTAATCATTCCTTGACTTTACAGCATTGTAGATATGCTTTTACTACACTGAGTTTTTAAAAGCTCTCCAGTGTTGTTTACATTTACTCATACTTCACACTTTTGTTTGTTTGTTTGTTTGTTTTGTTTTGGCCAGAGGAGTCCAGCTATGTAGCCCAGGCTGGCCTCCCACTCATAGCAATCCTCCTGCCTCAGCCTGCCAGGTGCTGGGATTACAGGGGTGTACTACCATACCGGCTTCTGCAGTTTTTCTTGTATCTTAAACTTTCCATCGAAATTGTTACTTCTTTTTGAAGTACATTCTTTAGAATTTCCTTTAGTAAACTGGCAAACTCCCAGGTCTTAAGATGTTATTTTTGTCAGCTATACAGTGTTAGGTTGATGATTATTTTTTCTCAACTCATTGAGGTTTTGTACCACCTTCTATTGTTAAGTCTGAATTTTATTTTTGAATATGTTTCTTTTCTGTGAATCTTTTTAAAATGATCTTTTCTTTCTCTTTACTGTTGCATAGTTATACTGAATGTTCAAATACAGTTTTTAAAATGTTCATGTATTTCACTTAGGATTCTTAAAAACCTCACATGATGTATAGACAGAAAACAAAATTGGAAGGGAATGTAGGGGGTCATATAGATATTTTTTTGGTTGGTATTATAATGTTTATTAAAATCATGCTATACATTAATAGAAACAGCAAAGAACCAAGGAATTAAATGCAAACTATATAAAAACCCAATAGTGTCTAGTGTATTAATTCATTAGTTAACTAAAAGCCCAAAAAGAAAGAACACCTAGTAAAATAAAGTACTGAAAACAGCTGACAATTTTCAATTATCAAAGTTACGAGGCTTGCATTTTTTATTCTTTTCTCAATTGAAAACAAAAGAGAAAAGTGCATTATAACCTTGTAACAATGAGTGTAAATACATTATCTTACATGTTTCTCATGGACAATAGGTTGGTTATGGCACATACATAGCATGACACTACTAATGTAATAAAGAATAGACAAAAACGTAGCTATATGATAACTTACAAGTAACTCTCCTGTCTACCCATGCTAAAAATACATAATAATTTCAGGAAAAAGTCTTAAAAACTACATATTTTAATTAGAAATGCATTCAATGAAGAATGATAATACTTACAACCAAGGCATTCTGAGATTTTAAGTCATACTGGTTTTTTCAGTTGATCCAAAAATCTGTCACCAAGTTTTTAAAAGTTTGTTCTGAGCCAATATTACTTACAAATGTTATATATTTGCTATCTCATACATTTATTTTCTTCCCCATAAAAGACCTCTGATAAACATCTAAAATGTTCTAGTATTACACAGCTGAGATGATACTGGTATCATTTTTAACTATCACTTCAAGTGTTTGAGTGTGGCAAATTTATTTAACCAACCAAACACAATAAAAATGAAAATGGCACAGCACATACTGTAAATAAATCAAAACCACTGTATGTGTAACAGAAAGACAAAGCATTGGCACACACAACCAAAGCTAGTTGAGTACAAAACAATGACCGTATTGCATAGGAAAGAAACTAAGAGTTCCAAGTGAGGCAAGATAACCGAGAGGTCATGGTGAAGGGGCCAACTGAGCCTCCGGCCGCCGTGACTGTGAAGCCGTGAGGGTGGCAGAGGGAAGGAAGGAGGTGATGAGTTGGAAGTTTGTCGCCACTTGGGATTTGCCACATCTGGCAGTGAACAACTAGTTAATGATGTTTTCTTCACGTTAGATGTAGGTTTCACATACAGATTGTTTCAATTATGTCCAGATGTCCCTCCGAGCCTCATGTGGTCATACATGGGGCTTTTTCAGAGGTAGTTGGATCTAGTTTGGGACTGATTCATGGTGTAACGCTAAGGTTAAGGTGCTAGGGTTAGGGTGTGAGTGCCGCCTACCCTAAGGGCAGTGGCTGGCTCCTGCCAGTGACTTGTAGTTCATCCCTTGCTTGCGGGCTTCTGCCTGCCCTGCTTCTCCGTGGGCTGTTTCTCCTGTGTGAGGCCCTCTGCCTTGCAGCCAGTCAGCTACGAACCGAAACCTCTACAAACTGTGGGCCAAATCAACCTTTCTTCCGTTAACTTTGGGCAACGAGTATTTTGTCTCAGCAACGAGAAAAGTAACTAAGACAAATAATAAAACTGATGAACTTCATGAGACACTTGAAATTTAAACTGAAAGATAGTTGAGTGTTTACATATACAATCGTGGTAGTGTTTTGCATTCTTTTAAAGTTCAAAAAGAAGACAAAAGATGTACATACATAAGGAGGGACAGTTACTAAAGCCAGCAAGAGAAAAGGACCACACAGTTATCTGGTATGATATGAAGAAGTCTGATTAAATTTGGGTTATTAAAAAATACTGTTTTCCAGAGTGAAAATCACACTTATTTTGTGAAAAAGTTTGTGAGGTGTACTACTATCTCCTCTTTTGCAAATAGAATTTATTTCAGAATCCTTTGAGCTACAATTGGAATTTGTAATAACCCAAAGTAGTCCATTATGTTTTTTAAAAGAATGATATTTTAAAACTAACTAACCTGATATAGAGTTTTGAAAGTCAGACTAAAGTGTTGGGATTATTTTTCTGTAGATTTGTGACCTTCAAAATTTGTAGCTTATTCACATTATTATGTAAATTATATTAAAATATGTGTTCACTTGCATGTTTATATTGATATGTACCGTTTGCATCATTGAGCTAAATAAGCTTATTTCTTATTAATAAGAGAAAATATACAAATATAAGCTAAATAAGGCGCAGATGAGTTAAAACTGGAATATATTGTATAGCATGCCTTAATATACCATATTTGATATACATTTGACTTTTGTTTTGTTTAATATTGCTGGAGACTGAACCCAGGACCTTGTACATGCTAGGCAAGCTCTCTATGACTGAGCCACACCTCTTATTGAATGAAGAATTGCAATTTTAAAATAAATCACATAAGCTAGGAATGGTGATAGCACCTATAATTCTAACACTTGAGAGTCTGAGGTGGGAGGATTGCCAAGTGTTCAAGGCCAGCCTGGACTACATAATGAGTTCAAAGCTAGCCTGAATTACATAGTGAAACCTTGTATCAAAAACACAAAATTAAAATAAATCACGTATAACCTTTCCCTATTAATTTTATGAAATGTCTTAAAAATTTCATACTTCAAAATATTTCATCTAAAATACTAACTTACTTATTTATACTGCTTCAAATTTCTGAATTTGGAACTTCTGAATATGACATCACACTTTCTAACTTCAACCCTCACCCTCCACAGAAATATGGGTAAATATGGGTAAAGGGGTAAAGGGCTGGGGATTTACTCAGCAGCATAAGTGCCTGCCTGACAAGCACAAGGTCATGAGTTCAATCCCCTAGTACCAAAACAAACAAACAAACAAAAAAAAAAAAACAACTTCTGGGTTGGGGATTTGGCTCAGCAGTGTAAGTACCTGTCAGGTAAGGGCGAGGTCATGAGTTCAATCTCTGATGCAAAAAAAAAAAAAAAAAAAAAGTCAGAAATATGGGTAAAACACAAAAAAGGAATTGAATTGAATTCCATGAATTGCAGATGTTTCCACTAATCATTAGGAGGTTTCCCTGAAACCAGTTGAAATTCTGCATGGGGCCCTTCAAGGCTGCAATCTCATACACACACCTATGCATGCACACACAAAATTCTAAGTAAATTTTGCAATGTCATATGCAAATGTCACATGCTTCTGCATGTGAGAATTCTTGCTTCCTGGCTTCTCTTGTTCACATGCAAGCTGACTTAGATGTCCCATATTTACTTTGGAGGAAGGGATTTGTGCTCAGGACAGGTATCTTGATTCAAAGGGAAAGGAAATGAGGTCATCTTTCTTGGAGCAAAAAGTATTGATCTGGAAAAAATTTAGGATGTAACTCTATTCTTCATTTGGAAATAGGTCTAAATGACCTATGGGCAGGTCCATCTCTGTTTCTTATTAATAGCACTAAATAGTAAACTGATGTAAATTGGGTCCAAGATTTTTCTTTTAGAAACATATAAATAAGTACTCTATGTCTATTATTGTAATATTATAAAATTTGTCTTTTTGAGAATTTTACACACATATCTTGGTACATTTTACCTGTGAACAGCAATTTAGAGTTACTATTAGTTATTATCACTTTCTTTTTCAAAAAAGATTAAAATACAGAAAAATGCCATGGAAACAGATATTTATTTATTTATTTTTGGAAACTTAGATCTTTACAGAAGAATTTGACCAAAGGTATCCTAAAACAAGATTTAATACATATTTTATGTTATCATCATTATAAGTTATATAATTGATAATATACTAACCACTAAGTTATTAGAAGAGGTAAAGATTAGTGATTGAGAGCATAAACACAAGAGTTAGACTTCTTGGGATCAAATCTCAGTTTCATACTTTATTGGCTCTTAAATTTGGATAATTTTCATTATCGCTCTGGGTATTAGTTTCCTCATGGAAACAGAAGACTTAAATGTTATCTATCTCAGAATACTGAAGATTTCAGTGAGTTACGTGCATATCGTGCCTAGCACAAAGGTTTGGCTTCGGCATAATTCTGATGAATTTATTTTGTTTAGTGAGTAAGGAAATAAATCTGCCTAACAACGTAAAGTGTTTGTTTTACTTTCACATACTAGATTGCAACCAGGAATTTGAAGATTTAGCACACTGTACTGATAGTGATTATGCTGAAAGGGAAACAGAGGAGGCATTCGTTCTGAGGAGAAGATCTCTGTGACAGTGTGTCTGGTATTTCCCTGCAAGGTTTATCAGTCCAACATAGAGAGAAACAATAGCTGAGACAAAGACTTGAAGAACTTTCAAATTTTCCAATAAAACCTATTTTGACATTTAATTCAACTGTTCAACTGTGTGAAGAAAATGTAATAGAGAGAGGGCAGGGGAATGGGAAAAAAAGAATCAAGATATATCATATACAGGCACAAATTCCCCGTGATGAATGTGATCAATATGTGTACCTAAAATGTACCAATAAGCTTAACAATGATAAAGAAGAAAATGTAATGCAATTTTTCTTTCTTTTCAGTAATAGGGATTGAACCCAGGGCCTTTGCATTGAGCCTGTATGCCTCACCTTTTTCTCCTCATTTTATTTTTGAAAAAACTTGGGAGACAAGGTCTTTAGTCACAAAGTTCACTGTATTTCCCAGATTTGCAGTCTGAGCCTCCCAGAGTGCTGGGATTATAAGCATGTGTCACCATGCCTGGCTCTATAATTTCTTTATTTTATTTTATAATTTATTTACTATGAGTTGAATCCAAGGCCTTTGCCCTGAGCTACAGCTTTAGCTTTGTCATTTTTTTTTTTTTAATTAAAAGACAGAATCTTACTAAGTCCTTAAGTTGCCCAGGCTGGGCTGGAACTCAAAATCCTCCTGCTTCAGCCTCCTGGAGTACTGCAATTACAGGCACACACCACCATGGCCAGATCATCAATTAATTTTATATTAGTTTAAGATAAATTCTGGTGTAACTCCAGCTGTGCTGCTATAAATTGTTTATTAATTTTTTTTCTGGTACTGAGGATTGAATCCAAAGCCTTCATACTTGAGCTACATCTCTACTCCTTTTTTTTTATGTTTTATTTTGAAATAGGGTCTTACCAAGTCACCAAGTTTCCAGAACTTGAACTCAGAATGCCAGATTGCTGGGATTACAGGCCAATGCTTTTAGCATTTAATCTTGTAACCGTGGCTTGGGGTTATACATTCTAGATTCTAAATAGCTTTGTATTGGTTTGTTTTTAATTAGTACATGTGTGCAGTACATAATGACTACATCCCTTGTGGAGAGCTGGTACATGTACCTGACTCATCTTAATTCTTTGTTCATCCCTCCCCACTTTCCTGTTTTCCTTCATCCCTTGGTTCCCTTCCATTTGCATAAGACCTAGCTCCCTATCTTCCTATTATCTTTTATTTTGCTCTTTATTTATATATTGGGTTTCTCATATAAGAGAAACCATGTGATTTAAGCTTGTGTGTCTGATTTATTTCACTTAACATTATGGTCTCAAGGTATATCTGTTTCCTAAAAATGACTCAAGTTTGTTTTTCTTTGTGGCGCTGTGGTGCTCCACTGTGTATGAATGCCACATTTTCCTTGTTCATTTGTCTGTTGATGGCTTGATAGGCAGCTTCCAAGATTTCACTATAATGAATTGTGCTGCTATAAATACGGATATGCATATATCACTGTTATACAATGTCATTAACCCTTTGGGGAAGATATCAAGAAGAATAGGTGGGTAAAATGGAATTTCCAGTTTTAGGTTTTTGAGCAATTTGCATTCTGATTTCCATACTGGTCGCGCATACTGTTTACATTTTCACCAACAATATGAAAGAGCTCCTTTATCTTCACAACTGGGGCCGCATTTGTTATTATTTGATTTCTTGATGATTACCATTCTTTCTGGAGCAAGGCAGAATCTCACTATTGGTTTCATCTGCATTTCTCTAATAGACAGCAATGTTGAACATTTCTTCTTGTGTTTGTGAGTTGTATTTTTTCTTCCGAGAAATGTCTGTTCATTTCAGCTGGTCATTTTTTGATTGGATTGTTTATGTGGAGTGTTTAAATTTGACGGCTTTTTTATATATTCTAGATATTAGCTCTCTGTCAGAGAAATAACTGGCAAATTTATTTTTCCTTTCTGTGGGTTGTCACCCTGTTGATAATTTCCTTTGCTATGCAGGAACTTTTTAATTTGATATGATCCCATTTGTTATTCATGGTACTATTTCTGTGCAGTTGGGGTTCTGTTTAGAAAGTCCTCGCCTACACCTATGTCTTCCAGAGTTTTACCTGTTCTACCTTCTAGCAGCCTATGTGTTAACATTTTTGTTTTGTTTTTTTGTTTGGTACTGGAGATCAAACTTACGACCTCATGCTTGCCAGACGGGCGCTTATGCCACTGAACTAAATCCCTGGCCCCCTGTTTTAACATTTGAATCCATTTTGATTTTAGTTTAGTGCGTAGTGAGAGATATGGGTCTAGACTCAGTCTTCTGTGTGTGGACAGCCAGTTTTCGAGCACCATTTATTAAAGAAGCTGTCCTTCCTCTAGTGTATGTTTTTGGCCCTTTTGTCAAAGATCAGACAGCTGTGTGTGCCTGGAGTTGTTTCTGCATCCTCTGTTTTGTTCAGTTGATCCATATAACTGCTTTTTGCCAACACTATGCTGTTTTAATCACCGTAGATTGCTTTATAACCTGACGTCTGGAATTTTGATGCCTTTCGCTTTGCTCTTTCCACCAAGGTCTGCTTTACTATTCTGGGGCTAACTTGTTCCATATGAATTTTAGGATTGATTTCTCTAGCTCTGTGAGGAATGCTATCTGTACATCAGGAGTTTTTGTGTGTATGTGGCGGGGGGTGTTTGTTTTTGAGACAAGGTCTACAGTGTAGTTCAGGCTGGCTTTGAACTTACTGCACAGTTTTTGAGTGCTGGGATTATAGGCATAAGTCACCATGCCCAGCCTGTATAGTAGTTTGGAGGTATGGTCATTTTGACAACTTTGGTTCTGCCTATCCAGGAACAAAGCTATCTTTTCACCTCCTGATGTCCTCTTCGATCTCCTTTTTCAGAGTACAGTACTATAATTTTTATTGTAGAGGTCTTTTGTTTTCCTTGTGTAGGTTAATTCCTAAGTATTTAACCTTTCTTGTTACAATTGTGAATGAGATTGTTTTCCTAATTTCTTTTCAGTGTTGTAGTCAGGGTTTGCAAGAAAATAGATGCAATACAGGGCACACATTTATGGGATTATTTTATAACATGCACCCAAAAAATCAAATGCAGAGGAGCACAAGAGATCCACACACTAGAGACCCACACACTTGAGACACTAAAGAATCCAGTGAGGGCATAGATCCCATGACAATGTCCCAAATGAACCCAGCTGAAATCCTTACAACCTATGGACATGTCCTCCAGGAGTCCAGTTGGAGAGCTAGAGCTGTCAACAATGTCTCATGCAAGTTCGTTTTCAAGAATCTGCACTGGGAAGGCCCAAAGGTCAGCAATGAAAGCTAGAAAGTCTAAACCAGTGGATAAAGAAAGGATCTGTGCCTACAGGCTGAGGGATCTGCACTGGAACCAGGAAGCAACATTCAAAGGAAGGACCAGAGCTCCCCCAAAGAGAACCATAGCTATCTATCTTCAATGATAGCGAGGACCTGAGCTCCTCCTAAGATAAGAACAGCCAAGGTCGTATCAGGAAAGCCAGTGTGACAAGCTCTTCCAGAAGAATCAACAGCACACCATCTTCCCCTCCAAGTCTCCTTTTTATGCTGTTGGCAACAATCCTCAGGTGGGCCTTCCATAGCCAGCATGTACTGATTCAGTTCAGCTGGGTGTTACAAGTTGTCCATTAGTTAATCCATGATACTCCATGAGTTCATTATTGATATATAGGAATCTATTGATTTTTGTGCATTGATTTTGTATCCTGTTAAATTTGGTTAATTCTAGAAGTCTTTTGGCAGAATTTTTGGATTTTCTATGTATATGGTGGGTTTGAATAGGATTAAAACATCCAAGTAAAATAAAGGGAATTCTATTTTTCAGAAGATACCAAAACAATCAATTACTCTGAGCATCTGCAGGGTTAAATGATTTTTTAAATTTTTTATTCAACAGTTATTATAATCAGAAAGACAAACACTAACTGACGTGAAGTCCTACTTAAAGCTTGTTCTGCCTTTTTGAGTTACCAATGGAAGTTATGTTTTGTCTAATTTCTGTCATTTTCAAGCTATATTAATTATAGGAGACAATATAGTTTTTGAAAAAGTCTCCCCTTATTTGGAGAACAACCCCTTTCCTCTTCAGGAACACGTGGTGGGCCTGTTAGTCACAGTACTCTGCTATTCTTCTTTGCCTGTTATGGTAACACATCAGAAATCTAAGGTCAGCAAATAACCCACCTCGTCGGATTGAATGGCTGACTCACAACGCGAAATGAGCCAACCAAAGAACTTTCCTGGGACTTCAGCTAGCTCTAGGGTGGAAGTCTTCCCTATATAAAGACCGGTGAGCTGAGGGACCGTACATTCGGGTTTCTGTCTTCTCACCTGTAACAAGTAAGTGAGATCAACATACCAACGGAAGTTGCGAAAAATGGAAAAAGATGGGGAAAGGGGGCCTGATGATGTTGCATTGGCCTCTAGATCTAGACTGTATCCACGTGTGTATCCTGACACACATGGGTGTTTTTAAAATAATTTGAGTTTATGGCACTTACAAATGAAGGCGTCCTTATACATACAGATACCTTTTTGATTTAGCCCTAGATAGAACTATTAACCTTGAAAGTGAATACATTACAGTGAAGTACACTGCAAGTGTGGTCCAATGTCACTGGAACCCTAGTGATGTAACATAGCAGTTAAAATCCTAGGCTCTGGAGTCAAACTGTCTGCTTGTCTGCATACCAAAAGTCACCCGGGACTCAGAAGTAGCTGCCTCTCTCAAGGAACACTTGCTCTCTGGTTGCCACAAATGAGGTCTCAGCACACGATGGATTAGGGCTTATTGCCATTTATCATCATGCTGGCATTATTGCCTTATGGTATCTTCTGAGAAGTGTCAGCCATGTCTTCTGTAACTGTATCAAAACTGGGGGGAAAAGGTGGACTCAGAAAGCCCAGAAAACAGGAAGAAAGCCCCTTTTTTCCCTTGTAGATGGGAAGAATATTGTCATAGATTGTACCTGTGAGAAAAGGGTACCATCTAAGTCACCATGATAATGCCATTATTTCTTTCATTTTCATCACCTATTTGAACCCTGCAAAGCACCTGCATCTTCCTCCCCGGCCTGGTGGCTTCCCAGCCAGGAATGCACTTTTTTTCTCACTCTGCTTGACTGGTTTTCACTTCTTTGTGGTGCTACCTAAATTGGAGAGGTACACCTGGGTTAAGAATTGCTCTGTTTTCTTGGTGCTTGTATGTGTGTGGATTTGTCACTTGTGATATTGAGGATTGAACACAGAAGGGTATTCCACCACTGAGCTACATTCCCTATCTGAGACAGAGTCCTGCTAAGTTGCCCAGGCTGGCTTTGAAATTTCAATCCTCATGTATCAGCTTCCCTGAATAGCAGAGATTATAGGGATGTGCCATTATTTTAAACATACAGGATCTAAGAGGATAGGCTTCAGCCTCAGACTGGTTGGCTTGAAATTTCAATTCCATCAATAACTATATAGCAAATGATCCAGAAGAAGTTGCTTAACCTCCCTGTTCCTCAATTTCCTCACTGCAGAAGGCAGGTAATGATAGCAGCCCTTTTATAGAGTTGTTGAGGATCTAAAGGGTGAAGGATGCCTGGAATAATGCCAGGCAACATGGATGCTCTTGGTGGCAGCTCGTATTCAGCTTAGGTGTTCAAATCATTCAGAACGAGGTAGGGGGTGTGGTGGTATTCAGAGGGGAGAGAGGTGGAGAGAAGATGGTGGAGGAGAAGTAAGTGGGGGTGGGGTCAGGAGGACAGAGAAGGTACTAGAACTTTGCATAGTGAAATAGGTCCGTGTGGAGTGCTATGATCAGAGTGTTTGGACCCCTTACGTAAGAAATGGAGGACCTAGTACTCAGGAAGCTGAGGCAGGATTCTTGCAAGTTTTAGACCAGCCTGGGCTGCAAAGTGAGTTTGAGACCAGTCTGAACTGCATAGCAAGACCCTGTCTCTAAGAAGACCAACCCCCCCCATCACCACCAAAAAAGAGAATAAAATTGGTAGGAAATGGAAAAGGGCCAAAATAAATAGCACATATTTCAAAGCTTTGTCTAGAGTTGACTTGCGTCCAGAAAAGGAAGAAGAAATTATTTTTCCTCCGTCATACTCTTGGGCTAGTATAACTTAACTATCTTATGAATAAAATATTTCTGCTGTTGACAAACTGATATCCCAGGCATTTATAATGTTGCTTCAACAGGAAATATATTCTGAGTTCTATAAAAACAGGCTTCATTAGTCTTTTGGAATAGAATTCATTTGTAAGTTGGGGCCTGCCTGTTTGCTGAAGGGGCAGGTTGCATCTGGGCAGGTCAGATAGAGAGTGGGTGTTTCGCAATCAAGGAACTGGAGCTTATGGTGGTGGACTTGTTTGGACTAGTGACACAGCTAGAATGACAGCCTGGCCCCTAGATCCCCATATTTCCTGTTTAGTCACCTTACTGTCATAACCAGTACTACTGAATAAAATAATAATAGTTACAGACATTTAATGTACCATACAGTATACCCTAGATATGTTTACTTTTAAAAAAAGACAACAGAATCCGAAATTATGGATTGTACTGGTCACACAGAGACTGGTCCTGGGGAGCCGTCTTGTCTTTTTTTACTTGAGGGGTGTGGCAGGAGTGAAGCAGAGGCTGGGTGACATTTTGCCATTCTCGTAGTGAAATCCAGGTGCAGAAAAGAGGAGGCAGAAGAGAGGAGGAAAACTGGGAGACCCTGAGGTCTCCTCTGGATACAAGAATCACTTATTGTACACTGCCTAATTTTAGAGTAGACCATAGTAAGCATCAACCACTTAATATCTTTTTCTGTTTGAGCACTGCAACAACCTGCATTATAATTCCTCAGTGGCAGAAACCAATTTATACAATCTGTCCTGACTTACTCCTGTGAAGGACCTATGAGATGCAGTTCTAAACAACTTTGCACTAGGAGAATGAGAGGGAAATTTTCATTTCTTCTTTAATTGCAAGAAATAGCCCAAGGTCAAATTTTCATTGTCTTCCCTGTTTGACAGCTGTGGGGCCATCCAAGAAATGTGACATAACTACCTCATAACAAGTTCTCTGGAGAGACTAGGACCTAATGGATGTATATTTGTGTTTTTCTGTCAGGGAACCATCTTCACTAATTAGTGGAACATAAGCGTCACTGACATTTGAAATTTGACCAGCGTTACAACCACCACAATGAGAGAACAAGAGCACCAGTAGGCTCGGTGACAGAGCAAAGGTTAAGATACCTCTCTGTTGCAACAATAATCATACCCATTCCTAAGAGAGTAACAGCAACCTACTATACGCCATACAGCCGCAAGTCAACTCTGAACCTCATAGGTTCACTCTTACGGAGATTTTACTACTCCTGTCTGATGAACCAGGCTGAAAGAATCCTGAGGTCCCATAGCTGTTGAGAAGCAGAATGGAGGCTCAGTCAGCCTCAGCTAAAATCTGGTATCGCCCTCCTCTGTGAGGCTGTAGGGGAGGGGGCTTGAGACCGGCATTCTGAAAAGCACACCACTATGAGAAATGACCGAACTGTGAAGACATAGCGGTGTTAAGGCTAGCTTGGTGCCAGTGCAAGACTTCTGTGAAAAGTGGAATCACACTGTAATCATAATGGAGATATGTTAGGAATATAAATAGTACAACAAATGAAGCAGGAAAGTATCTTTTATCTGCCTCTAATACAAGCTATTGTTTAACAAAAATCATGCTTTTTAAAATTTATTTATTCATTTTTGGAGACAGGGCTTTGCCATGAGGTTCAGGCTGGCCTTGGGCTCACTTTGGAGCCCAGGCTGGTCTCAAATTTGCAATGATCCTCCTACTTCAGCTTCCTGAGTGTTAGGATTACAGGAGTATACCACCACACCCAGCTAACGAAAACCATGCATTTAATAAACATTTTAAAATCGTTGCTCAGGAAACCAATCCACTATGTTTTCTGCCTACAGGACAGCAGAGCAGATACAGTGTAGTACATCTTTTTTAGGAGACAAAAAAGCAGAGTGGTTAAGACCATTGATTGTGGAGTGCAACTGCCTCAAATCAAAACCTGGTGCTGCCACTTCCTGGATTCAGGACCTTAAACTAGCTACTAACATCTACCCTTAGAGTTACCATGAGGGCTAAACGATTAAATCTTTATCTAAAGTGTTCAAGAAACATCCAGTGCATGGAAAGCACTTGGTAAATATTAGATAATATTGTACAGAATATGAAAGATGTGATGAAATTAAAGACATAGTTCCTCATTTTCGAGGAACTTGGACAACAGGTAGAAAGGGAAAATACTTATTTATATTTTGAGAATAGGCACAAAGCTGGGTGTGGTGGCACAAGACTGTAATCCCATCACTTGAGAGACTGAGGCAGAAGGATTGCAAGAGTTCAAGGCCAGCCTGGACTACATAAGGAGACCCTGTCTCAAAACAAAACAAAACAAAACAAAACAGATACAGCATAATCCAGCCCTCAGAGGCTGAGACAACATCCCAAACTACATAGCAAAACCCTCAAAACACCAACAAAAAAAATAAACTGTTAAAAATAGTTCCTTTAATCAGAGTATACACAACTATATCCCTAAAAAAAACCTAAGGAAAATAATAATTATGGATATAAATAATAAAAGAGAAAGCTTCCTGGAGAAAGTAAGCTATGACCTGGATTTTGAAATTGTGGTTTACCACTACAGAAATTATAATTCATTGGCTTTAGTAAAGTGACTGGGTCCATTATCAGTATTACTCACACTGATTCATTATGTATTTAGTGAACTCCTTGGTGCAAGACACTAGAGTTGTGGTAACAAAGGACACTAAATTAGAAGATGCCCTTGTCCTCAAAGAATTCCTGGTGGTGTTACAAGGAATTATCCATGAACAAAATAAAAGGTAGAAAGTGCCATGGAAATGCAACACCAGCTGGTAACAAATTGTTTCCAGAAATATTGTTAAGCACATTTTTTAAAAAAGTTCATCTTTGGCACACAAAGGAGCCCAGCTGTCAAATATAATAATGGGCATGAGGGAATTCAAGGGTTTTTTTTTTTTCCTCTTTGGAAAAGCGTCTTGGGGTAGAGTAGGCAGTGGCACTAGTTCTGCCTTGGCTTTGCATGGAGGGAAATTTAAACAGACTGCTCAAAGATTGAGACCTCCACTAAGTGAGCAACAGATGAATCAGAATGAGAATACCTAGCTAAACAACAGAGCCAGTCATCTATACAACCTCTGACTCTCCTCTGTACACCTCTCCATCCCGTCATTCTTGGCAAAAACATTCATTTGGGTGATCAGTTACAAACCGAGAAATTGATTGGCATGAGTCAGATAGATGGTATCTTCCACTAAGAACACTTACCTACATGACCACTTCTGCATCATGCCAGTTATTTTTCTAGACTCCTATTTTTATATATCTATTATTATACATTGTTTCTCATTATTATTATACATTATTTTCTCATTTGAAGAAAGTACATTACAATTTCCAAGTTTCTAGCATTGGTTACATACAAAACCAAGTTTTGCATTGGTTACATAATTAGTTTCCTCCTGATTATGTGCAGAGAGGAAATTTAGTTTCTTATCAGTATGTTCCACATCGTACTATAGGGCAGGATAGGTTGGAAGGCTTTAGGGAGAAAACAAATACTACCCTAGTAGCTGAACTATTTCTGTTCCTGAGGAGTCCATCTTCTTTATTTTTTTGTCTCTGTCTCTTGTCCTAGATCTTGAATACTATTTTTAGGCTTAGACTTCTATTTGTGGATTGTATAGCAAATTTTATATGGTTAATTGAACAGGATTAATATCTTGTTTGAAACCTAACTCACTGGTAGCTAAGCAGCCATTTGGCTGTCCTTAGGAGGGGGTTATATGAAACTTGAGAAAATCATACTGGTCCCTTGCCTAATGGAAAATAATTATATTCAGGTAGCAAAAAATTGACAGAAACAAAAGAAAGTCAGGACAGAGCTCTTTGTAAGAAGGATTGGATGGAACTTTGTCCTTCCTGAAGTGGGGTGGATATTGAAAGGTGATTAATTTTTCTGATTCCAGCAGGCAGCTGTCTCCCTAAAATATTGCAGACATGTAGCAAGAGAGTGAGATTTTTGTAATGAGAACTTGGAACCTAACGTGGATCTATCATATGAACAACTCTGGAAAAAATGAAATATGTTGATTAAATGCATCCATGTAAGTTTATCTGAATTCTCTTTCTAGGAAGATGGGCCCAGTTCAGTTTCGAGGAGTTTGATCTGGGCAGGTGTAGCCAGGGCCTGGTAAAGCAAAAATTGGAAAGCATCTGAAAGACAGTGTCAGAGGGACAAATCTAGGTCAAGACAAACACAGCCCAACCTAAGAACTGATCTGATGGTTCTGGGCAGGAATTTTGGAGGAAAAAAATAGGAGGAGGGCAGGAATGGAAACACTAAGACTGTGCAGTTCTTACAGCTTCAAGTTAGCACCAA
Organism: Cavia porcellus; assembly: GCF_034190915.1. Taxonomy (NCBI): domain Eukaryota; kingdom Metazoa; phylum Chordata; class Mammalia; order Rodentia; family Caviidae; genus Cavia; species Cavia porcellus. The sequence continues at coordinate 7,664,927 of NW_026947512.1, read as the reverse complement.
ACATTCAAATTAATTTCAGTGATTTAGCAAAGAGTTCAGAAATGAATATGAGACACAATAAATGATGTCATTCCCAGTGCTGACATTTAAAAATACTTCTCCATGTTATTTTTGCTTTTCTAATATTATTTAATCCTCAGGATAAAGATATAAGGAGAACAGGGCAAATACTGTCATCCTGATTTTAAAGTAAAAGAAAGTAGAAGGTTGAGTGTTTAGAGAGAGAATGATGACTAACTCCCAGATCACCATGCTCCCACCATAATATTATTTTTACTGGGATAAATAATGGAAATATTAGTAAATAAAGGGTTGGTTGTTAATAAAGAGGCTTGCAAATAGTGTATGCATCATAGTCCGTGTTCTAACTAGGAAATAGTTTGGCACAAGGAATAGAAAACTATTTGCCCTAGCTTTCAAGACGGGCATGGAGGAGAATCACTGGAATATGAAAACAAGGAGGGCCAGTGGGCCTGGATGGAATGGGAAGGGCGAAATCGCCTCTTCAATGGCTTCAGTTTGTACTCCGCCTTTTACTTTTCTCTGGGGATTGGATTCCGTTCTCTGCCTATTTACCTGCTCTCTACATATACATGGAGAGATCTGGCTCCCGACATTGACTGCTCTTCATGATAATGTTCCAAATTCCAGGGAAAAAAGCAAAAAGGATGAGTGTGACTCAGGCCATCATCTTTGGGTCCAGGAAGGAACAATTGCTAGTTCTGAGTCATCTAAGGCCATCATTTTTACGGGGGCTACAAGTGGTGGTAGAAGTGGGATTAAAGGGTACACATACAATAAATAAGATAAAATATATGCCTATAAGCTATTGGTATTACTCTGTGATGAAAGAGTATTGTTTCTTACAATTTAAGTTCTAGTTCTGGGCATTTCAATCAAAAAGTCCTAGTGAATTTAGTCATGATTCAGAGGAGAATTACAAACTGCATTTTGGTTGGAAATTAAAATATTTTTAACAGGTGCAAATGGAGACATTACCTCTGGAATAAAAAGTTATTTTCAGAAATAGACATAAAATTTAAGAGCTCTAAAGGGGCACATGGCTAAGGTATAGCTCAGTGGCAGAGCACTTGCTTAGCAGGCTTTAAGGTGCTGAGTTCGATCCCCAACCTTGCAAAAAGCAACACCAAAGCAAAGGGGCACACCATTGCAAAGTTAGTCTCTTCACCGAGAGCCCCCAGACTCTAGCCCTTAGATTAGAAGTAATTACCATGATTAGTTCTGGTATAGTTTCCTAGAAATGTGTTCTTTGAATATGACCACACATTTTCGCCTCTTGCTTTTTCTGTGTATGTTAGAAATTGCTCCATATCATGCAGGAAACAATATAAAAAAAAAAAGAGAAATTGCTCAATATAAGTCCATTTAGAGTGAGCTTATTCTCTTAATACCTGCACCAAATTCCATTGTGTGGATATAGTGTAATTTTTGACCGGTCTTCTATTGATGACATTTAATATATTTCTAATCCTCTGCTCTTATTATCCTTGTGTACGCACTTCTTTTTATACAAGTGAGTTTATCTGTAGGATAAAATTCCTAGAAATGGAATTTTAAATTGCCAAACTTCTCTCAGGGGAAATGTTACCAATATATTTCCAATTAACAATTTATAATAGCACTAGTTCAGCCACAGTGTTTAGCTTAGTATAGAGTTATAAAGTGGTTATGTCCAGTTTTTTACTTTCTGAGAGACGTCCTCAATTTTATTTCAACCTCTGTTGACATCTGCTACACTGGCCATAATATTTTCGGGTCTTTTTTCTTCTGTTCTTTGTAATTTTTTCGTAGCATCCTGGTGTTATTTAATGAATGCAATATTGTGTCCTTCTATAGATATTAATTAAACTTTTGTTTAAAAAATGCCCTTGTTTGTTTGTTTTTTTTTTCCCTCAGGAGAAGGTAGAAATTGGAGGTGGGAAGAGGATGACAGATGGCAGCTGGTTCTGCCTATTAATGTTAGAGATTTTCCCCAAGTACTTGGTCATCCTTAACTGCTTACTCATATTTGAGAGATAACCCTCTTCAGTGTCTCTGTTTTAATTTTCCATCCCTCTTTGGGGTAGGGATGGGCTCATAGCTTGAAGCGGCCCAGAGCTGAGCCTTCTGTATGTATGCTGCTACCCCGTCTAGTTCACACAGGCACTTCTCATCTCTGCTTTTTTCAGTACGTGGCATCTATCTCCGTTTCCTAAACTTCGCAGGGTTCTGTGCATACCAGCTGGCTGCATTTTGTCTTTCACCTGTATGGCAGGTTTCATTTTTCTTTACTTAGCTAATTCAATTAATATTTGCCCCTCTCTGCCATATTCCAAAATGCCTCATTTGTTACAATGTTTCTGTTCCCATTCTATTTATCTATCTTTTTTCTCTTTTTTTTTTTTGACCCCTCAGTACTAGGGATTGAACTGAGGGTCTTTGTACTAAGCTTCAGTATGAAGCCCCAGCCTTTCTTATTTTTTTTTTCTTTTTCGTTTTTATCGGTACCAGGGATTGAACTCATGACTACCTGCTTGTAAGGCAGGCGCTTATGCCGCTGAGCTAAATCCCCAGCCCCAGCCTTTCTTATTTTTGAGGCAGGTTCTCACTACATTGCTAAGTTGTCCAGGTAGAGCTCAAACTTGCGACCCTCCAGCCTCAGCCTCCAGAGTGCTAGGATTACATGTATGCATCACCATGCCAGGCTCTATCCATTGTTTACTCTGATTTTAGGGATATTTTACGAGTTAGTACAGATAAACATATATATATTCAACTCATTAAGTACAGAAGGCAGTAAATAAATTTGTTTTTAAATCTATCAGAAATCCTGTAGCATACTGGTGCATACCTGTGTTCCCAGCACTGGGGAGGCTGAGGCAAGAGATTACCATGAGTTTCAGGCCAGTCTGGGCTAAACAGTGAGTTCAAAGCTGGTCAAAGACCTTTCAAAACAATAACAAACAAACAAACAAACCCAAAAAACTATCAGAATTGATAGGAAAGAAAAGAACTGAAACATGTCTTTGCAAGTATTGATGTTTACATGTGATTCAGCCCCAAAGACTTAGTTTTATTTAAAGAGGTTTTATTTAAGATTCAGCATGTATGATGATAAGGTTTATTATCATAATGCATGTCACTAAGCTGACAACAGTTTTTAAAAAAATGATTAGCATTTTTTATGACTAGCTGTTTTTAATTTTTGAAGTCACATTCTAACTGAAGTCATAGTTTGAAAGTCAATTTATAATCATGTAAGCTTTCCTAAATTGAACTGTTATTGATACATTGGCTTTTAGTGGCAAACATAATCACTATCACAGTGAGCATCAGATCTGTGTATGATGGGCTATTCATAATTAAGAAAATCTCTTTCACTAAGTGAAGTTTCAATTATGTACAGTAAAAATTATCTGAAATTTATTGATCAATCTAACAGAAGTACTTTTAAATGGTTTTGCTACAGTTTCCAGAAGGATTCAGAATATTTCTTTCTGGAATATGAAACCACAGATAGAATTGCATTTCTCCAGGGAAATGGGCTCAGTGGCTTTACAGCAAGCCTTTCCCATCTGCAGTGTGATAACCAAATTTATTACTGTGCTTCTTTAGTAGAAAATTATCTCTTACATTATATTTTTAGTGCACTTGAGTGGACAAAATGAGAAACTGAACTTGGTATCTTTTTTTCAATTTAACTTTTTCTATTATTCTAAAAGTATTCAGATTTTATTTTATTTTTAGAGACAGTGTCTCAGCATGTAGTTCAGAGTGAGGATTTAGGTCAGTGGCATAAGTGCCTGCCTGGGAAGTGTGAGGCTGTGAGTTTGATCCCTGGTACAAACAAACAAACAAAACCACATGTAGTTCATATTGCCTTGAATGCACTGTATGGCTCAGGCTGGACTTGATTACAGCATTCAGATTTTAAGGCGAAAGATTTATATGATCTGAAGAGAAACCAGAGTAGTGTTCAGATTTTAAAAGTAGTTTTATACTCTACCAGGTTAATCACAAATTGGGCAATTTAGTGAGATCCCGTAAAGGTAGGTTTTTTTGTTTTGTTTTGTTTCTGGTTACTGGGAATAAACTCGTGACCTTGTGCTTACCATGCAGGTGCTGTACTGCTAAGCTACATCCTCAAAATAAAAAAATTGAAAGGAAAAAAAACCTGAGGAGCTGGGGATGTAGCTCAGTGTGGTTGTTCTAGGTTCAGTCTCCAGCACCACTAACTTTTTTAAAATTTAAAAATAAATAAATAGGCATGGTGGTGCATGCCTGTAATCCTAGCATTTGGGAGGCTGAGGCAGGAAGAACACTGGGAGTTTGGGGCCAGACTGAGCTAGAGGGAGCTCCTATCACAAAAATAAATAAAATAAAATAAAATAAATAGAAGCACTTTTATATTTGAACTCTTAAATAAATTCTAACAGGACTAAATTATAGAAATTACTATTTTCAAATAAAACGTATACTGAGTATCACACATTGAACTATTGTTAACATAAAATATACCATGTTCAGTAGGTATTTTACACTCCTCATCCATGTATGGGACATTGAGCTGGTAATTGACAACACGTAGGAATCATGGCTTTACAGGAAGGTAATTCAGCATGGAGAATCAGCCAGCCTGCCTTCATTTGATGGCCAGCTTCACTGTATCCTAGTAGCATGACCTTGAACCAGCCTTTGACCCTTTCTAAACCACATTATCAAAAGGTGTTAAAAATACCTACCTTTTAGGCCTAACTGGGGTGATGTATATAAGGCTTTTACTGTTACGCTATTATAAATGATCAATAAAGTTTAATTCAGAGATAGGGACTGCTTTACAATCTATTGAGACATTCAAGAAATGTGTGCTCTGATAAGACTGTGACTACAGAATAAATTGCCAAAATGACAGGATCCCAGCGGTCACCGGAGGTTGGCGGCGGGAGACATTAGTGTGAAGACACCCTGTCCCCACTTCCTCTGGGTGGAGCAAAGCAGGGGCCGAGGCAGACCCTAAATAACCTGCAGAGGGTGAAACAACAGGAGCCAGCGCTGACTGGAGAGAAGAAATAAGTGTCCGCTTACTGAGTAAGTCAAAGAATGATGCGGTCGAGGTGAAGAATGGTACCAGCGGAGGTGAATGGTGAGGTCGTGGAAGTCCCTGGTGCCATGTCAATAAGCACCAGGTATAACTGGCTTTTTAACTGGGAGAAGGGGATGGGGAAGGCATGTGGTGCAGGAAGAGTTAAGGAAAGGGTGTGGAGGGTAGCTAAATCTAAGAGTTCAGCCAGGAATACGTTTCTGTGCATTTAGTTCAGTTTAACTGCTAAATAAATAAATAGAATTTTGAAAACATACCAGGATGAAAACTAAATGGGTACACGATAGTTTTAAAAATCTGACAAAGGAGAAGAAATAGTGGGAATAGTCAAGCTGGAGGAAGTGAAGATAAAAGAATTAGAAATTTCAGGATATATAGGAAGTAACACCTTTGACTGGTAGCACACACCTACAATCCGAGCACTCTGGGGGATGAGGCAGGATCACAGGTTCAAACTCAGCCTGGGGAACTTAGTGACTAGGTGAGACCCTGTCTCAAAATAAATATATATACAAAAGGGATTGAGGATATAGCTCATTGTGAAGGTCCTGGATTCAGTCTCTACTACGGCAGAAACAAACAAACAAATAAATAACTAGCGATGAAACAATGGAAATATGTAAGCTAGAAAAATGAAAGTCCTCTCCTCCACCCTCCAACTCTGTTGCAGTAGCACCGTTGTCATTTGTTGTGTAGGTTCCCAGGCTGATTTTTATGTATATGTAAATTTAAAAAGAAACGGAATCCCTGTATACTTAGTGCTCTTCATCTCCTTTTTTCTATGTGGTCCATTTAGAGGTTTATTTTTTTTTTTGGTAAGGAATTATTATAATTTTGTACTCATTCCCTCATTGATGGAAAAATAACATTATAAAACTTGCTATTATAGTACTTAATGAACAGTCTTGAATATCACTTGGAATATTACCACAGTATTTTTAAAATTTTATTTAAGGAGAAAAAGAAAAAAACAGGAAAATGGTACAAGTTATACAGAATTTCAGAAAAAAATAAACAGTAGGAAATCACTAGTTAATAGATTACTTATTGTCATCTTAGAAATAGTTCAAAATTAAAGCATATAAAGTGGACATTCAAACAGTGAGACTGCAAATAGTTCTGTTCAATGATCCAACAAAACTCAGTAATATGGTTATCTATCTTATACACTTAAATATACATGCAAATATATATACATACCTTTAGAGCACTTTCTTTTCCTCTCTTTTGTACAATGACTATTACACATTTTGGGTTTTATTACTCCCACAGTTCTTATTACTTTTTTTGAAGAGAATAAAACCAAATGTGACATAACAAAACAGAGTCAGTCAAATCAAAAGAATGGACATAATACATAATGTAAAAACAAAATACAAGGTGATCAACAATGGTTACCATAATGCCTCTTGCTATCTTAAAAAGAATTGCCTATATCATCAGTTATAATAAAATTGAACAAAACAATAAAGAACAAAACCAATAAAACCAAAACATTGGAGACATTATAGACTTCAAAAGAAGATAATAGTCAACCAGAATGGGCATCATAATGAATCTTATTTGTCTTCACAGTCCTTGCCTATACTCTCGAACTTGGTAGTAACAAGCAAAACAGAATAGAGGAAAATCAGTCAAAACAAGATGGTGAGAGCAGTACAGAGTTTCAAATCAAGTTAATAGGAAATCAAAGTGGGTTACTATAATATATCCTGCTATTTTTTTATTTTTCCTTTAATTAGAAAGATAAAAATAAAAAAGTAAATAATTAAAAAAAGAGATTGAGATAAAAGAGGGCATAACAACAAAACAGCACAGGTCAAAACATAACCATTTAAGAAAAATAGTGTTTTACCACCAGATATCCTGACATAAAAGTAGTTACCATAGTATCTCTTTCCTTGAAATCTTTGAGTATACTGTAGCACCAAACATGTCCAGACAATGTAAAACCATTCAAGAGAATGACATTAATACAGGGCATTTAGAACCACCTAACAGAAAATGAACAATGGTTTTATATAATCTCCTTGTCTATAAAAGTTTTTGTTTATATTATCACATAAAATAAAATCATATAAGATACAACTTGTTAAGACCGATGGAGACAGAAGAAGAAAAGCTTGATGGGACTTCAAAGCAAGATATTAAATCAGCACTAGCTGTTATGATGTCTTGTTTTCTCCAAAATAGCTGTTCCTACCATCCAACCTTCTCTGCCTCATTTCTGTTGAGCTCTTTTTCTGTCACTAGTTGTCAGTTTGTCTTCTTCATTTCGCTTTCTGCTCCATTCATTGTGGCCTCTCTGTTACTGTTTCTGGAATATTGGTATTTTTCTTTTTTTAGAATGTCCTGCAGTATTCTCTGTAGAGTTGAATTGGTGGTTGCAAATTCCCCTAGTTCCTCTTCATCCTGGAAGCACCTTGTTTTTCCATCAATTTCTAGGGACAGTTGTGCAGGATATATCAATCTTGGCTAGAGGTTATTATCTTTCAAAGCTTGAATTATTTCCCCCCATGCTCTTCGTGATTTGATGGTTTGTGCCGAGAAGTCTGCTGTAATTCTGATGGGTGTTCCCTTGTAAGTGATCTGTTTCTTGTCTCTGACAGCTTTTAATATTCTGTTCTTATATTTGATTTCTGGAATTTTGATTATTATATGCCTGGATGTTGTTCTGTTTGGGTTGTAGGTGGCTAAGGTCCTGCATGCCTTGTACATCTATTTACCTTTTGCTAAATTAGAGAAATTCTCCTGGATTATTTCTGTGAATAGCCTTTGTAGTTCATTTGTTTGTGTCCCTACTTCTTCTTTTATGTTCTTAATTCTTAAGTTATAGATCCTCTTATCATCTTCAAGCCTTTGTATTATTGCTGTTTGTTTGTTATTTTTAAGAAGTTTTTCATTTCATGCTCCCACATTACAAATCTGTCCTCCAGTTAAGATAATCTATCCTTAGTTTCTTTTAAGCTGTTATGCCAGCTTTCAAGAGAGTTTTTAGTTCCCTGGTAATCTCTTTGAACCTGCTTCACGTATTCTATGTTTTCTCTATTTTCTCCGTCAAACAATTCTCCCCTTTTTTTCTGTTCTTCCATTCCACCATCTGTTTTTTCTTGGGCGGTGCTTAGCATTTCTCTAACTATTCTACTTATATCTTGCTTTAGGTCATTAAATATTTCACTTTTGAACTCGTCTATGAGGCTCTGGAGATATCACTTTATGTTTATTGGTGCCGTGTCTGATATTGCATGTTTTCTGTCCTCATTCTCCTTTGTATTTACCTTTCCTGGATCAGTGTTCTCAAGATTGGGGACTGAGGACCCTTCTTGTTGCTCCCTCTTCCCATACTTTTTGTTCCTTCCATACATGGGTATATAGGAGGCCCAGTTTCTTTCTTTGTCAGTTAGTTTGTTTGAATGGCGCCTGCTAGGTGTTCCTGCCCACTACAGTGTACTAGGGAGACACAGACCTGGGCAGTCTCTGCTGGGCCTGCCCCTCCAGGTCAGTCAATCTACTGAAGGCTTCACTACATTGGGGTTCACCGCCAGGTGCTGGGACCTGGTTTGAGCTAGCCTACTGGGTCTTAGTCCATGGTATCACCCAGGCCAAGCATTCCCCACCAATCTCGCTTGAGAGGGGAATATGTTAGTGAAGTCACTGCAGCGTCCTGTTCTGGCTAGTCTGCCTGGTCCCAGAATGCCCTCTGTTGGAGCCTCCTCGTCTATGGAAGGGTCCCCATTCCTCTCACTCACCGCAGGTCGATACAGAACTCCCCGCCAGTCCCACTCTCAACTCCGTTTGCCGATTCCTGCTCTCAGAGGTTTCACCTCTCTGTTCCTGCTGTGCCGCTGATTCAGACGCAGCGGTGGCAGGAAATTCAAATCGCAAGGTTCTAGCTTTGGCACTGAGATTTTATCTGTTCCTGTTATAGCCCTGGGATTGCATTTCCAGTTGGTTTCTTTCAGCTTAGTTTGTTCCTGGGTCGGCAGGGTATATCTCCCCTTGCTTAGGACTCCTCACACTGCAACATTCCTGACTTCTAAGCTGGCTATCTCAGAGAGCCTCCATAGCTGCTGTTATCTATCTGCCATGTTCTCCCTGAAGTCCTGTCACAGTATTTTTGTGAGGCAGATATCCATGTGTAAAATTGCTGAGTCAAAGTCTATGTGTATTTAAATTATTCCTCAATTTTGGCAAATTATCCATGAAAAAGATATGCTCATTTACACTTTAAGTTTTGAGTTTCTTGCCCACATCTTTTTTAAAATGAAATTTTACAAATCTTATTAACCAATTAATTTAACATCCAAAACTTGTTTTAATAATCATTTCTTGGATAATCTGTAGGGATGAATATATTTTCATGGGTTTTACTGGGTTTGGTTTGATTTTGGCAGTGCTGAAGATCCAACCCAAGGGTGATCTGCCACTGAGCTACATTCCCAGTCCTTTGTTTTTTATTCTGAGACAGTGGCTTGCTAGGTTGTCCAGAAGGAGCTTGACATTTCAATCCTCCTCCCTCGGTGCTAAGATGATAGGCATTCACCAGCACTTCCTTTTAGGATTATTTTATTTTTGAGCTCATAATGGGTCAAACTGATGGTAGAATCTCCTAATGAAGGCAATGCAGCTGTTGTGTTAGTTATGTTTCTTTATTTGATGAGACAAAATACCTGACACCCAAAGTTAAAGGAGGAAAGGTTTATTTAGCTTACAGTTTGTAGAGGTTTGAGTCCATAATTGGCTGGCTCCAAGGCAGGGTGGCTTGGCAGAGGGGCATCACAAAGGAGAAGCAAAGGACAGTAAAAGCAAGCAAGGGATGACCATAATTCACTCCATCCCTTGTATCTTATCCAGGGATTTAGGGTGGGTAGCACTCACACCCTTAATCCTAGTGCCCTTGAGCCTAGCGCTGCATTATGAATCAATCCCAGTGTCACACACTCTAGCTCTGAAAATGCCCCCCTGTGACTGCTAACGGCTTTGGAAAGACATCTAGACACAAGCCACACAGATGTGGTGCAGAAGGCTGGGTGAGAACTGCCAGGGGAGCCATGCGAGCTGAAACAGTTAAGGTTAGAGAAAGGCCTTGTATAGTCACAGAAGAAAACAGCAGGACTTTAGGAAGCTCTGAGTTAGAAAGGAGAAAGAGAAAGTAATAGAAGTATATATAGTTTTGGTTTTCTTCCTCTTTGAAATAAAATAGATTTGAAAAGACAAAAAAAAAAAAAGAAAGAAAGAAAGAAAGAAAAGAAAAAGAAATGAGCAATGGCAGTTTAGCAGTTCTGGAGACTGTCCTCTCATAACTAGCTAAGCAATTTTTGGTAAGTCTCTTAAATCTCTTGTCTATTTCCTCATTTATAAATAGAAAATTGAATAAGATGACTCTTCACTTCTAAAATTTCTTGTTTCTGTTGTTTTAATGTAAGAGATGTGAATTTCATGGAAGCAGTTGACAACTTCAGAAAGCACATGAGGGTCAGCAGTAAAGTAGTCAGTTAGAATAATCGTGATGGGTCTAGGGATATACTCAGTGGTAGAAAACTACCAAACATTTACCTTTCAGATCTGGTCAGTGATGTGGATGAGTACACACTGTAATGGGATTTGACAAAAATTACTATAAACATTTTGAATCGATTCAGGATATTGAAGCAGGCATGAAAAGACACTTATGAAAGATTTCCAGAACTGCTTTAGAAAGTGTCAAGAAGGACAGGACATATGTGCTTGAAACTAGAGAGAGTATTTTGAGGTAGAATTATAGCAATGTAATTTTTATTGTAATTTTTTTTAATTTAAGCACTCACTATAGTTTTTGATCATATCCATATAGCCTGGTCTTTTATCCTTAATTACTTCAGTTTATATTTTCTAAGAATAGGCCACAGTAGTTATCAATTGCAGTGACTTTAACATTTATGTAATGCTTTATCTAATTAATCTACCATTAGTTATTAACCCAACAATGTCCTTTATACTATTTTTTCCTCTTCCAGGAAAGGACCCAGTATAGTATTTTGTATTACATTTTATCTTCATAGCTCTTATGTTGGAATATTTTCAGAACCTTTTTCTTTTATAACAAAAAAATAAAGCAGAACATTTCTCATTTGAGATTGATCTGACATTTTCTCATTACATTCCTAATTTCGCTTTTTAGATTCTGTGTCTTTGGGGAACCATATCTAGAGGCAAATAATGCCCATTTGTCCCTCATTTATGATGTTAATCTTGATTACCTGTCCAGGGCTTTGTTCAATTTCTCTAATATATAATTACTTCTTGTAATCAGGAACAAGTCTGTGGCAAAATTCTCTAAAATCATTTAAATATCTTGTTCCCATCTAAATTTCTTTATATTTAGATCCAATTATGATTTCTGCCTAACTCGATCTTTGCCATAATTGTGGTAAAATGACTTTTTCCAACTTCTGGGATCAGAGGCATGTGCCATTATGCTTGGCATGATGGTTATTCGTGATAAGCCAACTGGGTGTGTCTGAGTGGGTCATGAAGGTAGGACCTTTTGTACTATATATGGAACCTCACTCATTCCTCTCTGGCACTGTCACCTGCTCTGCTCGCAACTACCATGAACTAAACAGCCCTTCTGCCATGATGTTCCTATCTTGGAGTCAGGTGACTATGGACTGAATTCCTCCAAACCAAGCTAAAGCAAACCTTTCCTTCTTTAAATTGTAGGTATTGGGTATTGTGTCTCAGTGACAGGAAAGTGGGCTGGTACCATACAGTAAGAAGGAGACAGCAGAAAGATGTATTATGTACACCACCCAAATGTGTATGACTCAGGACTTGGGGACAGAGTAGGCTCTGACTACCTTATTAAATAGTGAAGATTACTAAATCCAACTAAGCTCTGGGGGACGGCTTGGTATCACAGCTTTTGTTATGAAGATACTTCTGGGTTATCAGGATTAGGTTTAGATGTATTGTGTTTTTTTAGTTTAAGGCAGAGAAGTTGGTGTTATTTCAGGAAAAAGAATCAATAAAAGTGCTTTTAAATTGTTTCTAGTGCTTCAAGATGAAAATCTGGTTATCTAGAATATCTAATTATTCTAACCACTCAATAGCACCTTCTTTTCCTAATCTTGTCAGAAAAGCAAAGCATTACTGAAAACTGCCTTTACAGTTAATACTGAAAATTATTAGTGCATGCAAACATTTGTTTGTACACTAACTGGCTTCCTCTAGAGTTGTTCCAGGGAAATATTAATCATTTTTAAAATAAATAAATTCCTGTTGATCCACACCTGGCATAGAGTTGCCCCTGGGAGAAGCAGCTTAATTTTAAACATTAATGTAAACTGTAAAATTTATGTGGTACATATATTTTTAGGGACTGTGGATCATCTTTGTCCTTGGTATCTTAATATCTGTGGCATATCTTAGTTGGGAAGTATGGGAAGTCTCTTTTACCTTTGTGTTTGTTTTCTGGAAAATCTCTCTCTTTGAAATCCTCTTATGCATCCTTCACCTCAAAGTGATATTTGGGTACATTGCTTTCTTTCCTTTTAAACCAGTTAAAATGTAATTGACAAAAAACAAAAACAAAACGTAACTGACAAATTTCTTTAAAATGTTCAGCTACTATATATTTGGAAAAGGATAGAGAAATAAAAGAGGCCTATATTGTTACTAAAATTATGCTGGTTGTAATAAAATTGTTACTGAAATAATCTTTCTTACATGGCCAATTTGATTTTGTTTTGTCAGCTACAATGAGACGAATTGTTTGTTCATATCTTTTTGCAGTGGTGGTCTCTTGTATTTGAACGATTTGTTCTATATCTAAATTAGTTCCTTGGCTTATCCCTTAAAACAATTTTGATGGATAGTAATATAACTGTTTCATGATGGTGAATCCCTGAAATTACTTTTAAGCATATTGAATTCTTATTGATTCCTATTTTATATAATGGCATTTCTATCTTATACATTAGGACTTTCTGTTATAATAAGACTGCAAGCTTTTGTCTTTTGGCAAAACAAATGGAATTTATAAAGCAACTTACACAATTTAACTGTGATAAAAGTGACCTGGTAAATAAAATCTGTTGCAGTTTCTCCTTGAGTGTAAAAATTCACTGTCTTCATTTATGTATCAGTGGATGGGAAAGAACACAGACTTTATAAAATAATTCTGAAGCTAGAACGACAACAATAACAACAGAAATATGGAGAATAAACTTTTTTTGTTATTTTTCACACACAAAATCTTACCAAATTTAGAAATCTGAACACTTAAAACTATGGTTTTACAGGTTATCGACATGAAAAATGAAACAATACTTAAGTATTTTGAACTTGGAGGTTGAGTAAGCAGAAGAATTTAGTATATCCATGGCCCATCTCATGAGTCATTATGGCTTTTCTCTTCAAAGTCCGAATGAAAACTTCACTGTTTTTACAGTAAACTGTGAAAATTATTGGCAGATGTAGCAACACAGGCCCACTTGTAAAAACAATTAATCAGTTTGCTGATTATGAAACCCAAATTTGAGGTTTTTTTTTTTTGAGACGAGGTCTCACTACGCAGTTCAGGCTGGCCTTGAGCTCACTTTGTAGCCCAGGTTGGTCTGGAACTCCAAACGATCCTCCCACCTCAGCCTCCCGACTGCTGGGATTACAGACGGGAGCCACCACGCCTGGCCCCAAATTTGAGTTTAAAGTAATTGTAAGACATTTATATAAAAAGGAATTGCCTGTTCCTCAGTTTTCCTGTTTCAGTTTCTCTATTTCTTAAGGGCAGTTAATTATTTGTGATAATGGCACATATATATTTATATATGATAAAAAATCATTGTACTGTTTGCAGTCAACCATCTTTTCCTTAATCTCTTACTAACACAGAAAACAAGAGTAAACATTTGTCCAACTCAATAGCTGGAAGGCATTTTTCCTCCAAGTGCTAATTCACTTTGCCTCTTGTTTCTTTGGGACATAAAGCAATTAACATCTATGGGAAAACTTCCTGTACACATAATGCATTTCTATCCCTTTTACCAGTAGTTTGATTTCCTTTTTCTTAAAATCATTTGGAAAAAAAAATGGAGGGGAGGCCTTTTGGTTTTTCAATTTGTCTCAGTGATTTCATCACGATTCGATATTTTCGTTGAAAATGAAATGGAGTAAAAAAATCAATCATTATGAACTTTTGTTCCCTACTTGTTTTTAACTTACTTTTCGGTACGGGTACTTTAAAGAAGTAGCCCTGTTTCAAAGAAAGGGGTTTAGAGAGTACTTGCTTGACTGTACTGTAGTCCAAGGAGAAATAATTAGCATTCTTCAACGTACAATATTAATCAGTTTGCTTTAGTGGTTAAAGAGGAAGAAACCAAATGTAAACAGTCAGGTCTATCACGTCTATATGCAATGCTGGTACAGTACTCCTTCCACATTTTACTGTGCTTTGCCCTTCAAGGGCTACAGATCATCAAATCATCATCCAAAGGAGGCTCATTGACAACCTTCTACCACTGAAAGTCACACTGCATGCAGTGGCGCTAATTTTAAGTGGGCCATTCCTGAGGAGGGGCACCCTCTGTAAGGACAACCTCTCACCATTTAAAACAAATCCACTCCTTTTTCGCGGAAACATTTAATATTTTAGAGCCACGTTCCTGCAATGACATGAAAATACTGTTCACCTGGAACTCATCAATCGGAGACTGGACGATGCCAAATTTCTGGCATTTGCTCATTAGGCCAAGGGTAATACCCTGCAAACACCTAGAAAGCCCTACTTCAGCACCTCCCGAGTCTGAGTGAGAGGGCCGACCCCCCGAATTTGTGATCCCATGGAAGGGGGGTGACGCCCCCTCATTTGTCTACAGCGACTTCTAAAAACACCGCCAGCCTAGGCTGGATATTTGTTCTCAGGCCAAGTGTTCCCAGACTTTGTCCTCTGGCCTTAAAGTGAGGCGCGGACGCGTCGGCCGAACGCCCCGCTGACCAGAGCAGGCAGGGCGGGTGCAGGCGGGGTGTCGGCCGTTGGGGCGCCCCACCTGTGCGCGCTCTAACCCTCCGCAGGCGCTGGGCGGCGCGCGCCGCGGACTCGGTCCCTGGCGGCCGTTGGGCTCCACCGGGCCGCAGCGCGACGGGCTGCCGCGCGCGGGGCAGACCCCGCCGGCCGCGGCGCTCAGGGGCTCCCGCGAGCGCGCTCCGTTGGTGCACGCGCGCGTCTCCGCTCCGCTCGGCCCCGCCCGTTCGACGCGCGCCCCCGCCCGGTCCGCTCGCCTCCCCCACCCCCAGCGCGGACGGGGTGGATCCTGCACACTCCCCTCCCCTGAGCGCCGGCGGCAGGCGCTGAATGAGAGACGCGGACGGCTCCGGCCGGAGAGCGCTACCCGCGGCGGCTGCGGCAGCGGCGGAGCGTGAGGCCAGCGTCACCCTTCCATCCTCCGAGACGACCGCCCCGGCTGCCCAGGTCTGTGTCGCGGCCGCGGGGCGGGGCGGGGCGGGGCGGGAAGGTGGTGCGCGGCGCCCCCCGGGCGGCGGGGAATGGCGGCGGCGCGGGCGCTGCGGTGTGCTGCTCTCCTCGCCGCGGGCCTGGGGCCCCGGGCTGCTCCCTTCCGCGCGGGATGGGGCCGCAGCGCTCCGGCGGACTGAGTGGGGTGCGGGGGCCGCGCCTCCTGTGGCCGCTCGCTTCGGGGGTCGAAGCTGCCGGGGGTGGTTGTCGAGGGACGCGAGGACCCCCAGAGTCGCCGCGTCTCGCTGTCGCTGCGCGGATGGCGGAGGCTCCTGGCGTCTCCCGCGCGGGCCGGGCGGCGCCTCACCCTCCCTCAGGTGAGCGGGAGCCCGCACCGCTCCGCCGGGACCCGCCACGCCGGCCACACCCCCTCCTCCGGCCGGGCGGTTGCACCCCGAAGCCGCGGTCAGGGTGACCTGTTGCGGGGACTGCCCGCAGCCCGGGTCGCCGCCAGCCTCTGCTGCGGATAGGTTGCGTGCTCCGCGCGGCGGACGCTGCCTGCGGTCTAACTTGCTCTGGGGTCGGGAGCGGGCTTGCTGAAAAAGGAGGGAGATTCCGGCCGTATCTGATCAAACACTTGCAAAGCTGCGAGATCTGCCTGCAAATATCAGGAATTCCATTGCAGTTTCGGATTAGGGAGGCTCATAAACACCGTGCTTTGGAGGTGATGTGGGAGGAACTCGAGCCGCGGTCGAGCAGCTGGTATCTGGAAGATAGCCTAAACCTGTGCGGAGCTGAATTATTCCCCCTCAGAGCTCTTTTCCTGTAGCTATGTGTTGTGTAGACGCAGGCCAGTTTCAGTGTACGTGGGCGTGTTTGGGAAGAAGCTGCGAGTTGATAGGAGCTACCTTAGTACAGTACAAATGTTAATTTGTTTGAGCTGGGAGGGGTGAGGGAGGAAGAAGAAAGGGCACTGATGTTAGCTGTGGAGGAGGGGCAAGAAAGCAAATTTCTGCTAAGAAAGCGCCAAAAAGAAGTAGCTAATGCCCACTGTTTTTACATAAAGTAGAAACACACAGGCAGCAATTAATGAGACTTCATTTTATATGTGCTTCGTATTTGGCCCTTCCCCAACACTTTAGTTGCTATAGAGAGCTTTGTTTTCCTACCAGTGTTTAGGAGTTGACTGTGGTTTTTAAAATTATTTGCAATCAGATCGACTTATGTTCAAGTCTCTGAAGATGGCCATTAGAATTTTGGGAAACTTTTTCAAATCCGTGCGTGCAAAGTATTGTAGTGACATAGACCATAGCTTGCTAGTTGTAAAGCCTGTTCCACTCAGATAATTAGCTTGTATAGGCTGTAGAGTCATAAATGTATTACACTTACTACTGAACATCTTAGTCGAATGTTTTGAATTATAATGGAGGTCACAACCAAACAATGTTATTTTAATAAAAATTACCTGTAAAGTTTGTAGGTCTGATGTTTATCATGCAACTTAAAAGATTTGGGAAGTAACTTTTTTTTTTTGGTCCCAGGGATCGAACTCACAACCTCTTGCTTGCCAGGCAGGCACTTATGCTGCTGAGCTAAATCCCCGGTGAAAATAACTTTTGTTAGCCAGATCTATAGTTAAGCTGCATTCCATAGATGGTATTTATTTATTTAGTCTTTTTGAGACATGGTCTCACTATGCAGTTCAGGCTAGCTTTGAGCTCATTTTGTAACCCAGGCAGGTCTCCAACCCGCATTGATCATCCTGCCTCAGCCTCCTGAGTGCTGGGATTACAAATATGCGCCGCCACTCCCAGCTGATGCTATTTTGAATAAATAATTTAAGTAGAATTATTTTAAATTTAATTAAAAAATTTTAGCATAATTTTGAAATCATAGGGTGCCTTTTTCCTATTCCAGCTGTCATAGAATTAAGGAATTTGAAGTTTTAAGATGTTCTGGACAGTACTCTGAAAATATTGTTCACTTTGCATGATTATTGCAGATTGCAAGAGAAAGTGCTCAAATATCAAGATGGCAACATACTCATCTGATACTTGTAATAAATTCACTAAAATTTTGGCAGGAAAATTAAAAAGCTAACTTTGTGAAATAGATATATGTGTAATTGTGTGCATTTAAATTCCTAGTGTATGCTGTTCTTGGTTATTCTGTCATTATAGTTGAGATACTAATCAGGTCTAGTGAATGATGAATACTAGGTGACATTAGAAACATCTAAGTTTTGGTCCAAAGGCATAGGTGATAACGTTTGCTCATTCTGTATTTACATATTTATTATCTAGTACATAGTGCTGGTCCCCTCCCTAGGATGTTGAGAATACAAGAGGAAAAAAAAATAGGTTTGTGCCCAAAAAAGGTGAAATAGTAAGGAGGCAAGTCTGTTAGTTTGACAGTTTAAGGAGTAGCCTTTTGGTTAAGAGTATTGTTTGTGTTTTTCCTCCTAAAAATATAGGGAATTATTACTACTTAGGGATCAAAAGCATTAAGACACTTGTTTTAAAATTACAGTTACGTTTATACACATTGAGTATCTGGTTTCCAAGTATACCAAAGATAAATATTCTACCTGAAGCAGTTTACATGTGGTTAGACAGCTTTATTCTTTTAGTTTATATAGTTAAATGAAATGTTTCTGAAAATACTGTGTCTCATCACTTGTTTATAAGGGAGTCGACTTTTTTTGTAAGTTTAAATTTTTTTTTTTGTCTTTTTCGTTTTTTATTGGTACCAGGGATTGAACTCACGACTGTCTGCTTGCAAGGCAGGCGCTTATGCCGCTGAGCTAAATTCCCAGCCCCAAGTTTAAATTTTTAAAATAATCACTTTTTTCCCCCTGAACTAGTGCCCTATTGTTCTTTCACAGAATATCCATAAGCCATTGTTCCTGAAATAAGATTGCTTTCCATTGCAATTAAAGTCTGATATTGTTGTGGTTCTTTGCAGGCTTTAAGACTTTTTATATGTTCTTTATACTTAAATATTTTACTGATTGTCTGGGCTGCAAGTAATTAACATTGCCGCTGTGTAGGCTTTGTCTGTCTTTTACATCAGAAAACTAAGGTTTGGAGATAATAAGCACACGACCAGTGAGCAAGCAGTGTGTGATGTTCCACCTTAGGAGTGGACAGGTTGGGGGGAAAACATCAACAATGGGTGCTGTAGGCCAGCATTTAATACACTGCACTCTGCTTCTTTGGAAATTCCTAAATGACTTTTAAGCCTTAACGCAAGCTGTGAAGTGAAATGTAATTAATGAAGTTTTCTTTTGGTGAATTAAAGCCTATTTTTCCTCTAAAAATACTACTTACCTTGTGTAGAGTAGCAGCAGGTAGTTTGGATTTGACTTTTTTAAAATGGTCCTGGGCCATGCCTGTGCTAGGCAAGCACTGTGCTGCTGAGCTAGGGAGGGTCTTGCTAGATTGCCTGAAGTGTACCCTCAAGCTGTTTGTGAGCTCCAAGACTGGGGATATCATGCCTCACCCACTTAGTTTACTTTCAAAGGTGTTAGTTTTTGAGATTAAGATAGTGATCTTTTGAATATGAGGTTTTTAGTTTGTAATGGCTGTTTTTGAAGTGAAATTGTCACTTCCAGGTAAGACTGGAAGGTTTTGTGGGGTTTTTTTTTTCAACTTTCAATGAAAGGATGATTTAGGTGGTTTGAAGCTATCTCAGTCTCAGTGAAGCCCCTGGGAAGGAAAAATGTATTGCATTATCTTATAAATGTCAGCTGTACCTTGAGTACAGTTGAATAAGACAATGAGGATTGGATGTGATAAATGTTAGTATCCCAGACTTAATCTGGAATCTTTCCTTTTTTGTGTATGGGGATTGAATTCACAACCTCACTTTTGCAGGCAGGCCTTAGCCACTGAGCTAAATCCCCATCCCCAAGTAATCTTTCCCTTTTTTGATTTTTTTTTGGGGGGAGGGTTCTTTTTTGAGACACGGTCACACTATGCAGTTCAGGCTGGTCATGAGCTTATTTTGTAGCCCAGGCTGGTCTCTTGCCTCAGCCTGCAAAGTTCTGGGATCACAGGAATGTGCCACCATCCCCAGCCTTTTTGAATAACTAATGATGGCATGCTTTTTGATATTTTGAGCTTTTGATTTAGGAAAACTTCTCCAAGTACATAATGGGGATAAAAGTGTAATTTAAAATGTATGAAAGCAATCTTATTTCAGCAACAGTAGCTTATGAATTTCTGTGGAAGAGCAGTAGTATACTGGTTTATTCAGAAAAAAATTATTTAAAAAATTTAAACTTAAGAAGAGTAGATTCCCTTGTAAATAAGTGACCAGAGACAATATTTAAAATGTGGAAGGAAAAAAGTTGGATCTAAATCTGCCTGGTCACTTTAATAGTTAGTGGTTAGTTAGCCTTAGTGGAAGGATGTACAGTACATGCTTCTTCTCCCCTCCATTAATCAGGATAGAGCAGCACTTACATGACAGTTTGAGAGAAGGTTTGGCAATTCATGTGTGCTACTGCAGAAAAGAGACATTTTATGACGACCTTACCCCATCACCCTTTGTGCCTTTATTTTCGGTACAGTATTATCTGACATTATAGCATCCTTTTTTTGCATCCTTCTCTGAAGGTAAGCTTTCTGAGGTCAAGGACTTAGGTTGGCTGGCTTTCTTTCTTAAAGATGAAGTTTTGTTTACTATCTTCCTAGAAAAGATAGAAAAATACCTGACACATAGATAATGGGTAGCTATTGGGGAGGAATGAGTGAATAAATATGTACTAAACAGTATGAAGACTACTTGTTCTTTAAAAAAAATGTAATACTATAACACTACTGTGCAGGTATAAAAACTGTTCTACAAGAAATAGCAAAACCCATCATCTCTTAACTTTCCTTCCCAAACCAGATGTGGTGGAGCATACCTGTAATTCCAGAACTCAGGAGGCTGAGGCAAGAGGATTGCTGTGAATTTGAGGTCAGCTTGAGCTACACAGTGAGTTCAAGGCCACCCTGAACTGCATAGGGAGATCAAAAAACCAACCAAATAAATAAACACTTTCCCTCCCAGGTCTTGCTCTTAGAGCAGTCATTTGTGACACATTTATCTGTTTCTTCTGTTTACTTCCATATCTCTTTTATTTTGTTCTGTTCTGTTTTTGATTTTGAGACGGTCTTGATATGTAGTTCAGGGTGGCCTTGAATTCATTATGTAGCCCAAGATGGCCTTGAACTTCCAATAATCCTCCTGCCTCTGCCTCTCGAGTTCTGGACTATAGGCATGTGCCACTGCATTTGGCCAATTTTATATATCATCTATTGGCTTTATACTGTGCAAGATAAGGCTGTGCTTTAGGATTCTGCTGCCTCCTGAATTTTCTCTTTGGATGTTTCTTCTCTCTCTGTGTGTGTGTGTGTCTATGTATATATGGAATCAAATTCAGGACCTTGCACTTGCCAGGTAGGCATTTGTGCCACTGAGCTATATTCCCGTCCTTAAACATTTTTTTCTGTTTTTTTTTCTCAGTTTTTAAAATTTGACTTTTTCTACAAACTGTTTCATTATATACATGATTCAGTTTTTTTAAAATTGAGAAAGTCCTTGAGGTCTTTTGTGTTCCTGCTTAGATCTGCACTGCTGCTCCCCACTTAAATTCTACAATTTTAGCTGTGACTTCTTGTCACCATGCTCCTGAGATTTCTCTTTTCCTTTTTTCTTTGTCTCTGGAGCTGTGTCTTTCTCTTTTTTAGTTCACTGTCTTGTTTTGGTGAGTTGCATCTTTTGATAACCTTAGAGAAACAGTATATAGTATGAACTTTCTGAAATGTTGTATTTGTGTAAGTATTTTTTGTTCTACTCTGACATTTGATTGATAATTCATCTGGGCTAGATACAGAATTCCAAAAAAAGTTTTTTTTTTTCCTTAAAAGGGATTGGTTGCTCTTAATTTTCTAGCTCAAGTGGCTGTTGAAAAGTCTTAATGTCAGCTGAGTGTGGTGGCACACACCTGTAATCCTGGCAGTTGGAGCCTAAGGCAGAAGGATCGCCGTGAGTTCAGGGCCAGCCTGTACTACATAGTGAGATCTTGCTACAAAAAAGAAAAAAAAAAAAAAAGAAGAAGAAGAAAGCCTTGATGTCATTCAAAATGTTCATCTTTTGTACAAGTGCTGGGTTTAAGATATTTTCTTTAATATACCTTCTATGTCCCTGATGCTTTATGTAGATCTTCGTTTCTCATATACAGAATTTAGTGAGTCTTAGCAATTTTCTTTGAAGAGCTAGGTGGTAAGTATGTTAGGCTTGAATGCAGTGCAGTCTCTGTTTACTATAAACTTGCTGTTGTCACATGAAAATAGCCACAGGGACCATGTGCTGTCATTCGCTTATCTGTGTATAGGTGGTTTGGTTTAACTTTGCTTTACTAGAAATAGGAATATTAATGTGGAAATGGAAGAGAAGATGGGATAAATGAGACAGATATGATGTTGGTAGCTTGAGGAAGTTTTGATCTGTCTTTACTATATGTGGACCAAGGTCTTCAGTTGAAAAGAAGAATGGGAGTATGTAAAAGAGGATTCAGAAGAGAATAAATAGCAGTCATCTACCAAAGGGCAGAAAAACAACAGATAGAATGGGGGATGTGTGTGATTACCTGGCAGCATTGTGAGCTCATAGAGATGATTCTGAATTTTATGTTACTGACTTTGATAGGCATAGTATTTCTAAAATTTCATGGAGTATGATGTATTACTATTGATTTTTAGTAGATTAGATAACTTAAGGATTTAATGGATAAGATTAAGAAATAGTTTCTACTCTAATTTTCTGTTTTTATAAACATGCTTTTTCTTCTGTATTGGTAGAGATGGTCATACATACTTTCTGTATTAATCTACTAGTGGAATATATTTCATTATAGATTATCTTTTGCTGAAATAATCTTTGTATTCCTGAGCTAAATACTGTTTAGATGTGAAGCATTCTTTTTTCTACAGTGCAGAATTTAATTTTTCTTTTTTTAAAATTTTATTTAAGAAGAAAAAGAAAAAAAAACAGAAAAAGGGTACAGGTTATACAGAATTAAAAAAAAAACCAGTAGGAAATCACTAGTTAATAGATTATATATTATCATCTTAGAAATAGTTGTTCAAGTTACAAAATTAAAACATATAAAGTGGACATTCAAACAGTGAGACTGCAAACAGTTCTGTTCAATGATCCGACAAAAACTCAGTAATATGATTATCTATCTTAAACGCTTAAATATGCAGTTATATCCTTTAGAGCACTTTCTTTTCCTCTCTTTTTTTACAATGACAATTATACATTTTGGGTTTTATTATTCCCACAGTTATTACTTTTTTTTTGAAGAGAATAAAACCAAATGTGACGTAACAAAACAGTCAGTCAAATCAAAAGGATGGACATAGTACATAGTGTAAAAACAGAATACAAGGTGATCAACAATGGTTGCCATAATGCCGCTTGCTATCTTAAAAAGAATTGCCTATATCATCAGTTATAATAAAATTGAATAAAACAGTAAAGAACAAAACAAATAAAACCGAAACATTGGAGACATTACAGGACTTCAAAAGAAGATAATAGTCAAACCAGAATGGGTGTCATAATGAATCTTATTGTCTTCACAGTTGTTGCCCATACTCTCGAACTTGGTAGTATCAAGCAAAACAGAATAGAGGAAAATCAGTCAAAACAAGATGGTGAGAGCAATACAGGGTTTCAAATCAAGTTAATAGGAAATCAAAGTGGGTTACTGTAATATATTCTGCTATTTTTTTATTTTTCCTTTAATTAGAAAGATAAAAATAAAAAAGCAGATTGAGATAAAAGAGGACATAACAACAAAACAGCACAGGTCAAAACATAACCATTTAAGCAAAATAGTGTTTCACCACCAGATATGCCAACATAAAAGTAGTTACCATAGTGTCTTTTTCCTTGAAATCTTTGAGTATAACTTTGTATACTATAGCATCAAACATATCAAGACAATGTAAAACCATTCAAGAGAATGACAGTATTACACTGTATTTAGAACCAACTAATAGAAAATGAACAATGGTTTCTGTATAATCTTGTCTATAAAAGTTTTTGTTTGTATAAAATCCAATAAGATATAATAAATAATAAGATGTTAAGACCGATGGAGGCAGAAGAACAAAAGCTTGATGGGACTTCAAGATGATATTAAATCAGCACTAGCTATTATGATGTCTTGTTTTCTCCAAAATAGCTGTTCCTACTATCCAACCTTTTCTGCCTGATTTCTGTTGAGCTCTTTTTCTGTCATTAGT
The DNA here is from genome assembly GCF_034190915.1 of Cavia porcellus. Classification (NCBI taxonomy): domain Eukaryota; kingdom Metazoa; phylum Chordata; class Mammalia; order Rodentia; family Caviidae; genus Cavia; species Cavia porcellus. The sequence goes on along the minus strand of NW_026947512.1, from coordinate 7,641,091 downwards.
TGTCAGTTTGTCTTCTTCATTTTGCATTCTGCTCCATTCATTGTGGCCTCTCTGCCACTGTTTCTGAAATATTGGTATTTTTCTCTTTTAAAATGTCCTGCATATTCTCTGTAAACTTGAATTGGTGGCTGCAAATTCCCCTAGTTCCTCTTTATCCTGTAAGCACTTTATTTCTCCATTAATTTCTAGGGACAGTTGTGCAGGATATATATCAATCTTGGCTGGAGGTTATTATCTTTCAAAACTTGAATTATTTCCCCCCATGCTCTTCGTGATTTGATGGTTTGTGCTGAGAAGTCTGCTGTAATTCTGATGGGTGTTCCCTTGTAAGTGATCTGTTTCTTGTCTCTGACAGCTTTTAATATTCTGTTCTTATATTGGATTTCTGGAATTTTTATTATATGCCTGGGTGTAGTTCTGTTTGGGTTATAGGTGGCTGGGGTCCTGCAAGCCTCATAGATCTGAGTATCTTTACCTTTTCCCATATTAGGGAAGTTCTCCTTGATTATTTCTGTGAATAGCCTTTGTAGTTCATTTGTTTGTATCCCTGCTTCCTTTACATTCTTAATTCTTAAGTTATAGATCCTCTTATCATCTTCTAGCCTTTGTATTGTTACTGCTTGTTTCCTTGTTATTTTTAAGAAGTTTTTCCTTTCATGCTTCCACATTACAAATCTGTCCTCCAGTTCAGATAATCTATCCTTAGTTTCTTTTAAGCTGTTATGCCAGCTTTCAATAGAGTTTTTAGTTTCCTGGTAATCTCTTTGAACCTGCTTCATGTATTCTATTTTCTCTATTTTCTGTATCAAACTATTCTCCCCTTTTTTTCTCTTCTTCCATTCCACCATCTGTTTTTTCTTGGGAGGTGCTTAGCATTTCTTTAACTATTTTACTTATATCTTGCTTTACTTGGTTAAATATTTCACTTTTGAACTCATCTATGAGGTCCCGGAGATACCACTTTATGTCTGTTGGTGCCGTGCCTGATATTGAATGTTTTCTGTCCTCATTCTCCTTTGTATTTACCTTTCCTGGATCAGTGTTCACAGGATTGGGGACTGAGGACCCTTTCTTGTTGCTCCCTCTTTCCATACTATTTGTTCCTTCCATACAAGCATATATAGGAGGCCCAGTTTCTTTCTTTGTCAATTACAGTTTGTTTGAATGGCACCAGCTAGGTGTTCTCGCCCACTGCAGTGTACTAGGGAGACACAGCCTATGGGCATAGGCCTGCCCTTCCAGGTCAGTCAACCTGCATTCACTGCATTGGGGTGCACTGCCAGGTTTGGGCTAGCCTACTGGGTCTTAGTCCATGGTGTCACCCAGGTCAAGTGCTCCCCACCAATCCCGCTTGAGAGGGGAATATGTTAGTGAAGTCACTGCAGTGTCCTGTTCTGGCTAGTCTGCCTGGTCCCAAAATGTCCTCTTTTGGAGCCTCCTAGTCTATGGAAGGGTCTCCGTTCCTCTTACCACAGCTCGATGCAGGGCTCCCCACCAGCTCTGCTCTCAATTCGGTTCGCTGATTCCTGCTCTCAGAGCTTTTGCACCTCTATTCCTGCCATGCAGATGCAGCAGCGGCAGCAGGAAATTCAAGCTGGGGTTTCCAGAGGCGCGGGTTCCAGCTTCAGCACTGAGACTTTAGCTGTTCCAGTCATAGCACCTCGATTGCATTTCCAGTTGGTTTCTCTCAGCTTATTTCATTCCTGTCTTGGCAGAGTATATCTCCCCCTGCTGAGGACTCCCCACACTGCACCATTCCTGGAATCTAAGCTGGCTATGTCAGAGAGCCTCCGTAGCTGCTGTTATCTATCCGCCATGTTCTCCCAGAACCAGAGTTTAATTTTTCAGTGTCAGAAGTTTTTAAAAATTTATCTTTTTGTGCTCAGGAAGCTGAGGCAGGAGGATCACTGTGAGGTCAAGGCCAGCCTGGACTACAAAGTGAGTTCAAAGCCAGCCTGAACTGCATAGTGAAACCATGTCTCAAAAAGATGAAAGTTAAAATAAAGTAAAAACACTTTTTTGTAGTTGTTGTCATCTTGTTTTGCTACTGGACATTGAACCCAAGTTCTTTACATTGAGCTGCAACATCAACCATTTGTAAATTTTTAAAAGTGTGAGATGGAGTCCGGCTGAGTCATTATATTGCTCAGGCTGGGTCTGAACTTTATATCCTCCTGCCTTAGGCTCCTGGAGTGCTGAGATTATGCATTGTGCCACTAGATTTGTGTATATTTTGGTTTCAGACTTACATCAGCTTCATAAAATGAGTTCTAAAACTTTTTCCTATTCTAGAAAAAAACTTTATAATGGATTGTCTCGAAGATATAATATGAAAGGTTAAAGTTTCAAGGGCTGGAGGTAGAGTTTAGTGGCAGAGGACTGGGTTACAGTACCACCAATGAGTTTGTAGAAAAAAATACAGAAGAAATATAGAAAATACCTACATGATTGTTTTGTGGGTAGGGTTTTGTTTTTTAAGAAGGACACACACATATAGTACCAGAAAAACGAAGTTTGCTAAATTTTACCTCATTAAGAGGATTATTCATCAAAAATGCTTATAAGAGAATAGAAGAGCTGAGCATAAGGCCAGATATTTAGAGGAGATTGAGGCAGAAGGATCACAAGTTTGAGGCCATTGTTAGTAGGTTAGCCAGTAGGAAAGCACCTCAATACTCTCCAAAAAAAGAAAAAAGAAAAAAATTAGAGAACATAAAGACACATAACAAATTGGAATAAGTGTTTACTGACAGAGGATTAGTATCTAGTCCTGATATTTGTATGTCAGTATAAAAAATGAAGGCAACCCAGTTTTAAAACACATGGGCAAAAGACTAAACCTGGAATTTACAGAATGAATTACATATGGCCAAGCTGCAAGCATACTCATACATGATTTTCAGACTTACAAATTAAAATTATAATGTGATACTGCTACATGCCTACCAGAATGGTATTAATGAAAAAGCCAGAAATTCAAAGTATTGCCAAAAATGCAGAGTAGCTGGAACTTTGTATGTGCACTGTGACCCAGCAGTGTCACTTCTGAGTATAGACTCAATAGAAATCAACACACTCATGCACCACAATAACATAAGAAAAAGCGTGGGGCTAAATCTCGCTGACTTTGCTATGATACCAAAAGCACGACCAACACAACAAATAGATAAGGTGGATTTCATCAAAACTAAAACATTTTGTGTTTTAGAGGACACCATTGAGGAAGTGAAAAGATAGCCCAAAAATGGGAGAAAACAATTTGTCTGCAACTATTAAGTATTAAGGGCAGCCAAGTTTAAAGGTATGCAGAGAGGCTCTGAATAGACGTTTTTCCAAAGGAGATACACAAATAGGCAATCAGCACATGTAAATTTGCTTAGTGCTGTTAGCTATCAGGAAAATAAAATCAAAATCATGATGAGATACCCCTTTACATCACTAGCATGGCTCAGAAAGGTGGTAAGGCACGGATGCTGAGAAGTTGGAACCCTCGTACACCAGTGGGAATGTAAAATGGTGTAACTCCTTTGGAATATGGTCTGATACTTCTTCAAATAGTTAAGAAGTGAAAATATGTTTTTACTTTTTGAAAACTTATAGCTTCTTTACAGTAGCATTCATAGTAGGCAAAATGTGGAACAACCCAAATGTCCAGCAGCCGATGAATGAACAAATAAAATGAGGCATATTATAATGAAAAATTATTCAGTCATGATAAAGAGTGAAGTAGTGATACATGCTGCAGCATGGATGAGCTTTTATCTACCTATAGAATAAAAGAAACTGCTCACAAAGGGCAGTGTATTTCATGATTCTGTTCCTACAGAATGCCCAGAATAGGAAACTCTATTGAGGCAGAAAGCAGGTAAGTGGTACTTCAGGGCTAAAATGGAGGATGGTGGAATAATAACATGGAAAATGTTCTGATATTAACTGTGGTACTACTACTTGAACGCATACATTGTAAACCGTTGAGTTGTACGTTTTAAAAACTTTTTTTTTTTAAAATAAGGACTTGATGTATAACTTAGGCCTACCTTGAACTCACCATCCTCCTGACTTAGCCTCTCAATTGTTGGGATTACAGAAGTGAACCACCGCACCCAAACGCTGATTTACATTTGTTTGTTCATTTGTTTTTTGAGATAGGGTCTTGCTGTGAGGTTTAGGCTGACCTTGACCTCACAGTGATCCTCCTGCTTCAGCCTCCTAAATTCTGGGATTACAGCATGTGCCTCCATATCTAGCTAAGTTGTACACTTTAAATGAGCAAATTTTATGATATATGAATATGAGCTCATGAAATTATAAGGGAATCACTCAGTGTGACAACATTGCCATGATATTTGATAGTAGTTGTTGCTGTTGTTTTTTGGTACCATGAATCAAACTCACAACCTTGCGCATGCCAGGTAGGCACTTAGGCGACTGAGCTATATCCCCAGCCTGCCATAATATTTGAGAAAAACACGATGCAGAGGAGTATGTAAAATTCAGTATTATATTTTTCAGTGAAGCAAATGACAGCAAAAGCTGTATTACTGAACATACAAAATGTGGTATGACCATACATAAATTGTGTGTGTGTATGTGTAAGTGACGCCTGAGTCCCTTACATAAAATGGCATATGATTAACCTATGCATAGCCTTCTGTGTACTTTAAATCATCTCCAGATTACTTATCATAGTATAATTTAAGCAATCTCTTTTTAGATGTTTAGGTTGTTTCTAACTTTTACATACTAGAGTTAATATCTTTGTTTACAGGTCTTCCTATACTTTTTAAAAATAATCTTTTGAATTCTGGAAGATACAACTATAGAGGTGAAGTACACATACATACTTGCTTATAGTGTGTGTGTTTCTTTATACCCTTACTTGTTTGTTATGTAACAGATGTTCTTAGTGTTTAATTTGCTTTTTTAAAAAATAAATTAGAGGCTGAGATTATAACTCAGTGTTTGAGCACTTACTTAGCAAGCACTAAGCCCTTGGTTCAGTTCTCAGTACTGCCCCACCAAAGAATGTTTTTATAAAGGGAACAAAGATGTTTTATTTTATATTTTTTGTTATTCTTGATTAATATTTATTAATTGTACATATTAAGGTGTTTAATGCTATTTAGTGTGTTCAGTATATGTATACAATATACATTGATCAAATTCAGCCTTCTAATATCTACCATCCACCACTCAGAATCTCTAATAATCACTGTCCTACATTCAGATGACTTGGTTTTTGTAGTCTTAACTTATACCTGTGAAAGTGACCATTTGGTCCTTGCCTTTCTGTATCTGGCTTATCTCACATAATGTAATGTAATGTGCTCCTGTTCCATTCATTTTCTTGCCAGTGGCTGGACTTCATTCTTCGTGGCTGAATAGTAGTCTATGGTGTGTGTGTGTGTGTGTGTGTGTGTGTGTGTGTGTGTGTGTCTTTATCCATTTGTTCATTGATTGGTACTTAGGTGATTTTTTTTTTTCCAGTACCAGGGATCGAACTCACGACTGCGTGCTTGCAAAGCAGGCGCTTATGCTGCTGAGCTAAATCCCCAGCCCATTTAGGTGATTTTTAAATATTTGGCTATTGTGAACAGTGCACAGTGTGGGCATGCAGCTATCTTTGGAATCATAGTTTGATTTCTTTCGCATATATACCTGGAAGTGGTATTTACTTCTTGGCTATTCATGTTTTCGTGTTTCTTTTTTAGAGAAGCGTTTGTATCATTTGCTCTTTTCTTTTTTTTGGAGATCCTTAATAATCAAGCTCACAAACTTCACATTTGCCAGGCAGACACTGTGCTGCTGAGCTATGTGCCTATCCCATATGAATGTTAATCTTTTCTCAGATAAATGGTAGTATATGGCTTCTCCCACTCTGTAGGTTGTCTCTTTACTCTGGGATTTTTTTTTTTTTCCTGTGAAGACGCTTTTACGTTTGATGGTGATCTTATTTGCCAGATTTTGCTTTGGGGTTCATATTTAAAAAGCTGTTGCCTATTCTAGTTATTATGAATTATGTCTAGATGTTCCCCTAAAGCCTCTTGTAGTCGTAGATGGAGAGTTTTGAAGGTGGCTAGACCTGGTAGAGATCCCAGAAAGTTTAGAGAAACCACTAACATGGATCATGCAAGGAAAGCTGCAAGAAGTGAGCAAAGCCAACCCAAGAGAGAAGCCTTGAGAGCTACAACCACCACAAGTGCTATAGAGGCTGAGCCTCCCAAGCCCTTTACAGTTCACACATTGCCACACATTGCCTTGGATGTTGGACATGAACTATGGGATTTAATGTTTGCCCTACTGGATTTTGGACTTGCTTTTTTTTTTTTTTCCTATTTAGAAAAATGGACTTGCTTTGGACCTATTCTTTTCTGTTCCTCTATTTGGAATGGTAATGTTTATCTTGTGCCATTGTATGTTAGAAATGTTTAGCTTTCTTTTCATTTGTACAGAGAGGCTTGCATCTAAGACTTTACATTAAATCTCAAAGAGGAGTTTGGACTGAACTTCAAAGCAGTGCTAAAACTATTGTGCCTTTGCATGAAGGGATGTGCATAAGTCATTGTGGGGGAGGAGTCAGGGGCAGAATGTTACAGCTTATATCTAGATGTCCCCAAAGCCTCATGCAGTCATAGGTGGGGGAGGGTTTTTTTTGGTTTGTTTTTTGACAACCCTTGTGTCGAGGGCTGGCTTTCAATAGCTCACAGCGAGGGAGCTGCTCTGCTACATACAAAAACCCCCGACCCAGAAGCAGGTTGTCTATGAATGGTTTAGCGCAAGGTTCTCCGTGAATGGGCATTCTGTGATACAAGAATTCTGTGACAGGTGAGAGGGCTGCCCCTTTCTGGCCGTGCCCCTAGATGGGGGAGTTTGAGTGTGACTGGATTAGGATGTGTAAAGTGGGTTGTGGGCGTGGATGCACTACTCAATAATAACTTGCAACCTGGATGGAAAATCAAAGGAGCAGAAAGAAAGCAGCCTGCTGCTGGTCGCTGCTTTGCGTCTTCTGCCTGCTTCTCATGGACTGTTCTCTGTGCTACCTCTGCCTTTGAGCCAGAAAGTTATGGACTGAAACCTCTACAAACTGAGGTTTTTCTCCTCTAATTTATGGGTGTTAGCTCTTTTGTCTCAGCAGTGAGAGAAGTAATGAAGACACTAGTGTATTGAAATGTTTTGACTGTATTTTCTTCTATTAGTTTCAGAGTTTCAGAGTTTCAGGTCCTACATTTAGGTCTTTGGTCCATTTTGAGTTGATTTTTGTATAGGATGAGAGAGATCTCGTTTCTTTTACATGTTGGTATCCAGTTTTTCCAACACTACTTACTGAAGGCTCTTTTTCTCCGATGTAGATTTGCTGTGTTTGTCAAAAGTCAGTTGGCTGTAGACCTGTGAGTTTATTTCTGGGATTGCTGTTCTGATGCATTGATCTATTTTTTACAACAATATCATGCTGTTTTGGTTACTGTGGCTCTGTAGTATTTATTGAAACCAGGTACTGTGATGTCACTATCTCTGTTCTTTTTGCACAATTGCTTCGGAGTCTTTTCCACATGAATTTTAGGATTGTTTATTCTGGTTCTTTGCAGAATGTCACTGCTATTTTGATACGAATTATACTTGAATCTATAAATCGCTTAGGATAGTGTGGACATTTTAGCAACATTCTTCCAAACCATGAATATGGTAGGTCTCTCTGTGTGTATTGCCTTCATCATTGTTTTGAAATTTTTATTGTAGAGTCTTTTACTTCCCTAAATTTATTTCCAGGTATTCTTACTGCTATTGTGAATGTTACTACTTTCATGAGTTCTTTCCTAGCAGTCTCATTTTTGGAGTGTAAAAATGGTTTTCTAAGTTTTGTATCCCTGATTTGTTTTGTTTTATTTTTGAGAAAGGGTCTTACTATGTAGTTCAGCCTTCTGAACTCACTAAGTAGCCCAGGCTGTCCTCAACCTCATGGCTGTCCTCCTGCCTCAACCTCCGTAGTGCTAGCATTACAGACTTGCACCATAAACCCAGCTTCACCGTCTTTGGTTTTTAAAATTAATTGATACACTCTTAATGTACATAATAATCCCTTTCATAATGGGAAATTTGTACCTGTGATAATATATTTTTCTTTCCCCCCCATTCACCTCCCCTCCTATTCCTATTCATCTCCCTTCTACTTCCTATTTACAAAAGTTTTGTCTCCATTTTTTTCTTATATTTTTTTCCCCCTTTTATATGGTGCTGGGGGGTTGAACTCAGGGCCTTGTGCATGTTAAACACACACTACCACTGTACAGCATCCCTGGATAGATACACTACCATGTCTGCAAACAGGTAATTTGACTTTTTGCTTTTTATTTATTTTTCAACATATGGTCTTGCTATGTACTTTTGGGTTGCCTTGAGCTCATTATGTAACCTAAACTGGCCTCCAGCTGATGGCAGTTCTCTGCTTTGGCTTACTTATATATCTTTTCTTCTGGTTTGTGTCTGGATGTCCCTTCAAAGCCCCATGTGAGGATGGGGGGCCGACTTTTCTGAGGTAGCTGACTCTGGAGTTTGTGATTAGTTCATGGTCCAGTGCTTGGAATGGGGTATGAGCGCTACACCTGCCCTGCTGGGCGTCCTGCTTACAATGGAAGGGAGGAAAAGAGGCTCGCTTCTCCTTGCTTGTTGCCTTTGCTGTTTTTCGAGTGCCATCCTGCCTTGAAGCCAGACAGTTATGGACTGAAACCTTTACAAACCGTGAACCCAAGAAACCTTTCCCTCCCTAACTTTGGGTGTTGGTATTTTGTCTCAGCAACAAGAGAAAAGTAACTAAGACACCTTCAATTTCTTTCTTTTGTCTAGTTGCTGTGGCTAAAACTTATAGTCGTAAATTGCATAAGAGTAGTGAGGATGAACACCCTATTTTTTTTGGATCTTTGAAAAAATGCTTTCAACTAAATATGATGCTGGTTGCACCTTTAGTATGTTGAAGCACAATCCTCTATATTGAACATCTTCAGGACTTTTTAAAAACCATGAAGTGTTATAGAATTATATCAAATGCTTTTTTTTGCATCTATCCAGATTATCATATGATTGTTCCTCTTCATTTTGTCAATATGATGTATTACATTTATTGACTGATGTATGTTGAACTTTGTATCCCTGTATCCATCCATCTTTTTTTTCTTAATCATTGAAGTCTTTTGATGAAATATATAAAGTTTATATATATATATAAAATTTTTGACCCCAAACTTACGTAACTACTAATGCAGTCGAAGCACCCTGCTTTTCACATAAATATGTGAGAATGCTTTATGAATTAAAAATATTAGCTCTTTTATTATTTTATGTAATTCTCCCTATTTTATCTACTGGCCCCTAATTTACTATATTTTATTAATATCTTCAATTGTAAGTTACATTTTTCTTTTTTTAAAACAAAGCATGTAGTTCAGGCTGGCCTAGATTTACTATGTGGCCCAGGCTGGCTTTGAACCCGTGGCAGTCCTCGTGTCTCAGCCTCTCAAGTGCAGGGATTATAGGTGTGTGCTGGCCTTGTAAGCTACACCTTTTTTTTGTACCAGGAATCTAACTCAGGACCTTGCCCTTGCCAGGCTCTGTACCACTGAATTATATGCTTGATCCCGGTAGCTTTTTTAGCGGGGGGAGTGGGGTACCGCTGATTGAACTCATGATCTTGTGCTTGCCAGATAGGCACTTAGGCCCAGTAGCTTTTTAAAATGTTTTCTGTGAGCAGAGTACTTGAGAATGTTATCACAGAAGTATTATTCACATCTCAGTGAAAGACAAAAATGTTGTATGGAAAAACGCAATGAATAATGTAAGACAATGTGTAATTTATGTGTTAGGTGGAAGAACATCACTTTACAGGAAAGGTGGCTTATTGAGGACAGGAGTGGTAATGTTTCATTTAGGTGAAAAAAAAACATGTTAAGTATTGCAAAATAGCATAACTGAAGATAATGACAATTTAGTCTTTTTGGCATGCTTTTTGGATAAAGGGCTTGAGTTGAAGTAGAAAATGCAGTTATATTTGGTGAGGTGGGATAAGAGTATTCAAGCCTTAAAAATGAAGCAGAGATGAATGGTAAAATAATAGTACACTGACTATTTTATTTAGCTTCTGTTTTCTTTCTTTTTTGAGGTAAAGAAAGTTTGTGAATGAAAACTAGAAAAATCCAAACTGTTTAGAACTGTCTTCCTTCTTTTTTTTAAAAAAGGATTTCTAGTAGCATTAATAAATTTATCTTGACTTTTCCCTTTCAGTTCCTCTTAGTACTAGTTAATTATATAGCAGAAAATTGTTAAATATAAAGCTTTTATATTGCTATTAAGCAAGGCAGAAGGTGAATGGTAGAACTCATTTGCCAAAGATCTTTCAAGATACTTCATTGAATGTTGGAATTCTGACTCTTACCAGCTGTAAGAGAGGGGCAAATTGTTTAACTTATGTCTCAATTTTCAGTTGTAAAATCAGCATCCTAAACTTGCCTTATAGAAGAGATGAGGACTGAGAAGGACATATACACAGCTTTCAAAATACACACATGGCAAATGTTCAGTAAGTAGCTATGTATCTGTCTGTAGTGCTGTTTGCAGTAATTCAAGTGTTCACAGTGAAAACATTCTTAACTAGAGTTAATCTGTTTACAGATTTGATCATTGTATTCCTACATGTGGGCAGGTAAGACATTAAAGATTGTCTTATAGAGTGAATAATAATACCTGTTTGAGTGTTTAATAGATGCTTGGTGTTGTTCTAACTACTTTATCTGCATCAATTATGCATATTTGTGATAACCTAGTGAAGTATCAATACTTCATTTTAAAGAGGAAGAAATAGGCACAGGGAGATTAATCAAGTAGCCATGGTTGTACACATAAGTGACAGAGCTAGGATTCAAGCCGAGGTTTTCTAGTTGTAGAGTTTCAGTTGTTAATATCTAATTCCCCTCCCCCTGTTTTTTGGTCTTTGAAACAGGGTTTCAGCACTTGAGAGACTGAGGCAAGAGAATTTTGCTGTGAGTTTGAGCCCAGCCCAGGCTACATAGTGAGTTCAAGGCCAACCTGATTTACATAGACAGACCCTGTTTCAAAACAAAAAAGCAGGGGAGGGGTTTTCTCTGAAGTTCAGGCTGGGCTTGAACTCACTTTGTAACCCATGCTGGCCTCAAACACAGTGCTCTCCCTACCTCAGCCTCCCAAGTGTTGAGATTACAGGCTTCATTTCTTGTTTATTTATTTATTTATTTTTGATAGTACTGGGGATTGAACCCAGGGCTTTCACACTGTGTTACATCTCCAGGCTTTTTTATTATTTTGAAGCACAGTCTTGCTAAATTGCACAGACTAGATTCCCCTGTGATTCCCCTGCCTCTGCCTCCCACGGTGCTGAGATTAACAAATGTGTGTCACTATCCTGGTTACTTAACTTCCTAAGTGGTAAGTAAGCAAGCATGTTGAACTGAATGAAAAGCAAAATACTGTATACTATGTATCAGAATTTGTGGGATGCCACTAAAACAGTTCTTAATGGAAAGAATTTATATTCCTGAATTCCCGTATTGAAAAAGATTTCAAATCAATCACTTTCATTTCCACTTTGTTATGAAAAAGAAATTAAACCAAAGTTAATTACAAGGAAGGAAATTATAAGTAACAATATGAAATAACAGTATTTCTGTTTTCTAGTCATTAGAAAAAAATCAGTGAAACCAAAAGCTGCTTTTTTGAGGGCTGGGTGGAGATCAATCAAATTCACAAAGCATAGACCAGGCTGGGAGGTATAGAGAATAACAGGGGTGACAGAACCACAGAATCTACAGATAACAAAAGGATAACAAAGGAACATTATCATTAACTATTTATTTATTTATTTTTTCTTATTTTATGGTACCGGGGATCAAACTCACGACTGTGCGTTTGTAAGGCAGGCACTTATGCCGCTGAGCTAAATCCCCAGCCCTATCATTCACTTTATGCCTATCAATTTTTCGACAGATGAGACATTTTCTTTGAAAGATGTATGTACCTAAACTTCATTCAAGAAGCAATAGACAACCTGAATAATCTAGTATCTATTAAAGAAATCGAATTTGTGATTAAAATACTCCCAGACAACAAAAAATAAAGACTTTAGGCCCAGGTAACTTTATAAATAAGTTCTGCTGAACACTTAAGGAAAAAGTCGTACTGGTTCTATATAAGCATTTCCAGAAAATTAGAAAAAAGAGAACTCTTTCTAATGTATTTTGTCAGGCCAGCTCGAACTTCATACTGAAACAGACATGAAATTACACAGAAATACTGCATATGAACACAGGTCCAAAAATTCTAAAGATGTTTTAATAAACTGAATGCAGTATTCATAGAAAAGATAATCCATCATGACCAAATGAGGTTTATTTCAGGGACGTAAGGTCATTTTAAACTTAAAAGGCACTTGTGGGGCCAGGGATATAGCTCAGCATTATAGCATCTGCCAGGCAATTGCAAGGTCGTGAGTTTGATTTCTGGTACAAATAATAAATAGATAGCACTCATGGACATTATATTAATCAACTTTTTAAAAACCCACATAATCAACATTTGACGATCTAACCTTTTTTCCAGATACTGAGCGAAGCAGGATTGCGCACATAAAACAAGATTGTGTATTGACTAGCTGACAAAGATACCACGACCAATGTGGGCATAGTGACACACATGTGTAATCCCAGCTACTCAGGAGGCTGAGATAGGACTACAAGTTCCAGACCAGTTTGGACTATTTAGCTAGACCCTGTGTTAAAGTATAAAGCACTGGGCATGTAGCTCAGTGGTGAGCACTTACCTAGCATGTGTGAGGCCATGCATGCATGCACACACAGACACAAAGTCATTTGGAGCATTGTCTCTTTACCTAGCAGTAATTTATCCTTGTCAAGACTTAATTTTTAGCATCACTGACATTTAGTGGATATAGGTACTGTCAGACATCCTAATAATATGTGGCAAAATCTTCCTTGATAAAGAATTAACCAGTCCCAATCCAACTGACCATAGTGCCAAGGCTGAGAAAATCTGTTAGAATATTTAGAGTCAGTTTAACTCTGTATCATTTGAATTCTGTTATTATAAAGTCATGTGTTGAATTTGTTATTGGCAAAACAAGATGCTAAATAAAAACCATGGCAGAAAATTGTCTCTTAGGCCTTTGGTAATGTGTGGATAATATGTTTATGAGACCCTGATTCATGGAATAATTATTTTCATCCAGCCACCTGGAATTCTGTTTGGGTGTGTTGTAGTTCAGGTATTTCTTTTCATATATTTTTTAAAGAGTGCTGAAGAACCATCACCATCATATACATAATTCTCTAACCTAGTATAATAGAGGCCATCAGAGCTAAATTATAGTCAGTTGACTAAGATTTAATTTTTGTTTGTTTTTGAAATAGTGACTATTTGAAGTCTGAAATTTAGATTTAAGATTGACTAAAATGTTTTGTTTGTTTGTTTTATTTTGACCAGTGTTCTATAAACAGGCTGAGACCTTGGTTCTTTGAGCAGATAATTTCAGCATTTTTATATGATGACATTTGGAGCGTAATAGTTTCTTCTGTTTTCATTTTATTTTTATTTTTCAATGTAGCTGGTATAACACAAAAATTATACATTATTTATGGGATATCATGTGATATTTTGATACCTACTTACGTTGTATAATGTTTAAATATGGTTCCCTGTATATATTTAAACATTATTTCTTTATGGTTAGAACACAAACTCTTTTCTTACAGTTTTTTGAATTCAGTACATTTTAACCATTTTCCATTTTAAGAGAGAAACTAAGAGAGAAGGTAGATTACAGTGGAGCGAGGGACAGTGGTTTGGATAGAAATGAAAACTGTCTTCTAATCTGTTGTTTTTGAGAAGTGGTATTTTTTCCAAATTTAATAGTAATTGGAATTTTGTCAATTTAGTTTGATTAGGATCTTAGATAATAACTTGCTGCGGGAATGGGGATTTAGCTCAGCGGCATCCCTGGTACCGATAAAAAGGAAAAAGACAAAAAAAAAACAAACCCCAAAACTTGCTGCTATTACAGACTTATATCAGCTGCTCTGAAGCTTAGGCAGCGTGGCAGGATTTGGTCCATGTACTGAGGTAGAGTGTAGCTTGCTTTTGTCCCTTGCTCCCATCTGTTGTACTAAACTCATGCTTTCTGAAGTACAGTCTGTTTTTCATTTCAGACCACTGATTGGCAAAGTTTCTGTAAAGGCTCAGTTAGTAAGTAATGTAGGTACTCTAATCTATATAGTCTCTGTTGCAGATTTTCAGTTTTGCCCCTGTAGGGTTAAAACCACCATAGGTAATAAATTCATGGATCAGTTGTGTGTTCCAGTAAAACTATTTACAAAAATGGGGCTGGATTTACTTTATTAACTTCTGTTCTAGCCATGAGCATTTTTTCTTTGGAACATTTGGTTTTGTCTGTTTTGTCTCCCCAGTGGTAGCTGTTGTCCCCAGTGGAGTGGTTGCCAGTGGAAGAAATGTGGTACCCTTTTACTTGAAGCTTTTTTTCCCCTCTTGTCTTTTTGAGACAGTTTCACTATGCAGTTCAGGCTGACCTTGCACTCACTTTGTAAGCCAGGCCAGCCTGGAACTCAAGGCAGCTCCTGCCTCCAGCCTCCAGAGTGCTGGGATTACTGGTATGTACCACTATACCTGGTTTTGCAGTTACTCTATTTTTATTTAATGACTTTTACCAATGATGGTAGAGTGAGTGAGTAATATGAACTTTAAATGAGAAGCAGAATGATAAAGCAGCATTTTTTCCTTTATCATTTTTTATGATCCTTTTTGCTCATAACTCATATGCAGGTAATCTTTGAAAAAATCTCTAGAATAATAATTATTGTGATTATTTTAATGGTATTGGAAATTAAACCTCAAGCTAGGCAAGCTTCATACAACTGAGCTATATCCACAGACCTTTTTAAAATTTGTACATTGACAGGGCGGTGCTAACTTGCCAGGCTAGCCTCCGTGTTGTGATCCTCCTGTTCCAGCCTTCCGAGGAGCTGGGATTATAGCTTCGTGTCACTGTGCCTGACTTTTTTTTTGTTTTGTTTTTTTTCTTCTTGAGAGCACTATGTCCTCTTAACTTCTTTGAGCCTCGCTTTCCTAAATTTATATAACAGTATTCATTTTAGATGACTATTAGAACATAATGAAGCAAACCATTCTGGTCTCCATAATATCTGTGTCTAAACAGGAATCTACCTTTTCCTGGTCATTGGGTGTCCAGGAACTAATGCAGTAATAATTGCAGACTTTTGGTATTCTTCACTTCTCAGTAAAGTATTTGGATGGAAAACTGGCTATAAATTTACTAGAACATCTTTTGAAATCCTGCTGAAATTGAGGTATGTGTGTAAACAAATCACTATGCAAACAATTGTCCCTTATATCCATGGGGAATTGGTTATTAAAATCTGCACATAGTCACACTTAATTTATAAAATGGTGAATTTTCATATAACCTATATGTCTTCCTACATAATTTAAATCATTTCCAGGTTACTTATAGTAACTAATTCATTGTAACCATTATATAGTTAGACTGTATTATTTAAGGGATAATGACAGGGAAAAATCCATACATATTTAGCACAACTGTAATTTTTTCTGAAGTATTTTTAATCTGTAATTGGTTTAATCTGCAATTCCATATTCCAGGGATATGGAATCTGTGTTTATCCTAGCTGAAAAACAGGATCTTAATATTAGCCAGTGGGATCTTTAATATTAGAGAACACGATGGGGGGGGGATGCTGCGTTGGTGTGTTGCTGATAGAATTCTTGGCTTTTGCAAGTTAATGCTTGTGTTTTTACTATTCTGTGAGTGACTGGGAGGGTGCATATCATGAAACTTATGATTGTCAACACAGATTTGCTTCTGGTCTGTCACCGAGTAAACACATCAATATAATTTTTTTTTTTTTTTTTTGGTCTTTTTGAAATGGGGTCTTGCTATGCAGTTCAGGCTAGCCTTAAGCTCACATTGTAGCCCAGGCTGGTCTCGAACTCGCAAGGATCCTCCTGCCTCAGCCTTCTGAGTGCTGGGATTGCAGGCGTGAGCCACCACACCTGGCACATCTCAATATAATTTAACCTCTACTATTTTGAGTTGTGACTTGTTTGCAGTACTGTGATCCTGTTGCTGGAGCTAACTTCTGGTAGCCAGAGAGAACACAATTGTAATAGACCTAGGAGGAAACAGAGTCTATGTATAAGGACTCATCTTTTCACTAGGTCCAGGATAAAGTTCTCTTTCTACCTGTTTCTTCAGGCGCGGTTCCTCTTGTGTTCAGATCTCTCTTTTGCATTTTGTTCTCTGCTGTACTTGAAGTGTTGACAGTTCTCTTGAGTATGCACAAGGATTTTACTGGTTCTAACTTCATACAAGCTATTTCTTTGCTGTCTTGTGCACTTGATGAACTACTATTAAAAGCAAAGAGAGGAAACTAGCTATTTCATCTCCTTCCTGTCCCTCATTCTACAGTAGAGATTCAAGTAGAGGTTTTGTAGGAAAAGTTTGGCGTTGCAGAATGTGCCAAGGATTAGTAAACAAGGATGCAGTTAAGACCTGTTTCTGTCATTAGCTGGTTATGTGAGCTTGGCCAGATCACATGACCTTAGCATTGCGTTGATACTCTTTTATGTAGAATCAGGAGATGGAAATAAAGCAATATGCTAGCAAACTTGCTTTCCCCCCCCCCTTTTTCTTCTATCCTTTTCATTGATTTTGGCACACTCGGAAGATAGGAAAGTGAAAGAAGAAATTCTTTACAATAAACTCTTATGGCTGTCATTTTCTAAGGGACCTGTGATAGAATAATGCATTCTGGGATGATGTTCTGGGACGAGGGAATAATACTCTGGGATGAGGGAGTAAAGATCAAAATGAGGGAAGAAGTGAGGATTCGAAATGCATCCTAAGTCAAGGTCTCCAAATTACCTTCTATCTCTTAAGTAATATTTATCTTATCTATATTATTATGAGGCAAAAATATGTATAAATATGTAGATACCTTAGTTCTAAAAAGCTGTTCTTGAGCTTGACACTTAGTGTCACTAAAAAAGTGACTGCTATTGCCATCTATTGGTGGAAAGAGTTGTAGTCTTCATTGGTTATGTAGCTTTCTTAGTTCCTATGAAATTTTGCAAGTTGTGGAGTTTCTTTATGATTTAGAAGAATTTATTCCCCCCCCCGATACTTTTTTGTTTTGAACTATTTCAAACTAATACTGTAGTAAAGTTATGAGAAGAATTCATTATGGTTTTCCATAGAAACAACCATAGGATATTGTGTGTATGTGTATTTTCCTACCCCTTATATGCTTATAGAATGTATATATTAATATCTTTACGTAGTTTGTATTTTTATACATCATACATAGGTAAATATGTATTTTAAATAGACTCGTCATTTCAGAGGCTAAGAAGTCCCAAGGCAATCTGGAAACATAAGGCAGCTGATAAGCTCCCCTGACATGCTCTAGTCTCTTGACTATTCCTAGGTTCACAGTGACACTCTTCTGCCAAATGTTTAAATATGCTTAATTCATTTGAATTGCTTTCATGCTTTTAATTGGTAATATTGTATTAGTATGTTGGTTTTTTAAAAATTTCAAACACATGGTAGTATGAGTTAGACTTTGAAGGATCAGTGTTTTGAATAGAAAATCTGGCCCAAAAGCACATATAGTAATCAAAAGCAACAGATAAAACAAGTGTTTGGAATGTAATTTAGCTTTTTACTTGAGCTTCCTGTTATCTGACTTTCTTGTTAACCTATATTGATATTTTGGGTCAGGTAGAGTAAGAGACCTTTTAGTTATTTTAGAATTACTTAGCCTGTTACCCTTACTGGATTTTCTATACAGGAGATAAAAGATAACCTTTAAATGCCTTATTTTATATTCTTCCTTTTGATATTTTAAAAAAATTTCTCTACAGGTCCTTCAGTTCCAAGCCATTTAATTATGTGACAGTATAACCTTCTGGCTAAATGTGGGCAGGTTTACAAATGGTTAGTAAAACAAAATTGTGTAAAGATCTATGTGTAGAGTCTTTTTTATTTAGCTAAAAGTTTTAATTCCAGTGAATAAAATAGCATTACTTTTAAACTTTTCTTTACATTTTGAAAAAATAATATATTTACTTTTTTAAAGATAGTGAGATACTTTTTTTTTTTTTGCTGTGTTGGAGACCAGGACTGCATGCATGCTAAACAAGTGCTCTGCCACTGAGTGCCATTCCCAGCTCCACAAGGTACATTTTACACGGGCCAGTTTTGTTCATGGTTTGTAATGTTACACATTCTAATTAAGTGGGAATGTCAAGATGATTATATAAATGAAGTAAGTTTTGGCTTTTTCCCCCTTTAAAAATTATCTAATTTAGAATGTTAGTTTTGAAAACCATCTTTGTCACACATCTTGAGTATGTTCCTAAAAGTCAATAGGTATGTCTGGAAAAGATAATGTTTTAACTTAATAATATAGTAAGTGATCTAGTAAAGTTCTGACAAATCAGTGCTTTCTTTTCTTTTCCACTGCCATGTCTGTGTATCTACTCTAAACCCTACCTTGACCTGGAGCGCCAGCGCCTCTGGTCGGTGCTGGACGCTTGGAGCAGGGCGGGAGGGGCTCTTCCTGGTGACCGATGTGGAACGGGGCAGCGAGGCTCGCGGGTGGTGGTGGGGTGCGTTTTTATTGTGTTGTTTTTTTTATGTTGGGTCTCTAACATCAAGGAACTCAGAGGTCATTAAGGAGAAACAACAATCAGTGAAAATACAGGAATAGAGTTCTCAAAGATCCAAGAGAAGCGCACAGGCGGGAGAGTAGTGAGCTCCTGGAGCCTCGGACCCGAACCTTTTACACCTCCGGAGAGGCACAGGCTGCGCTTCTAAAGTAGGACTTCGTGTCGCGAGCTTATGGTTGGCAGGTAGCAAAGATAACCTTAGTGGTGTCAAGAAGTAACTGCGGTTTTTTTACTAAATTTTTTGTCAGAATCGCTGCTCAATATCGGTGTCACAACGAAATATTTTGTTACTCATGAGCATTTTAATTAAGGCTGTAATTTCTGAAACTGGGGCATTTGGAAGTAATCTAATTTTCTTAGATTAAAAAATAAGAGTAATAGGAGCTGTTAGGCAAGCTGAACACGGGCTTGTGTTAATTCTGTGACGCATGCCATTTACATCTGAGACTCCAGTGAATATTATATAAAAGTACCTTCAAGTGTTGTTTAAAAACAAATATTAAAGGAAGCAAATTAGCACTGTAGTGACTTTTAAATACTGAAATTACAATTGTGGTTTGATAATTTTACCCTGTTGTGTGTTTTCTCTTGAAACGTTATAAGAATATTCTGGTGAGAAGATGTTTCTGTTACTGAACCTGTCACTACCACTTTTGTGTTTCTTTTAAAGTATTTGTTTGAATGTTTATTTTACTATTTATTATAGCACAGGTCCTTTGCACTGAGTACATCCCCAGCCTTATTTTTATGTTGCAAGACAGCGTCTCACTAAGTGACCCAGACTGGACTCACATTTGCAATGCTTCCTTTCTCCGTCTCCTAGAGAGTTGAGATAACAGGCATGCACACCCAACTGCAGTGTTTGAGTTGTGGTCTTAGTGTGTTGCTTAGGTTGGGTTTGAACTCTTGGGCTGAAATGAATGTTCTGCCTCAGCCTCCCAAGTAGCTGGAACTAAGGTGTATGTCACCATGCCTGGCAATTTCTGTCTGTCTGTCTGTCTGTCTGACACTCTCTGTCTCTCTCTCTTTCTTTCTTTCTTTCTGTAGTGGTGAGGTAAAGATGTGAAATCTAACCCAGAGTCCAGCATATGCTGGATAAACACACTACTGCTAAGCTACATCCCTCCTCTGATTTTTTTCTCCTTTTGGTGGTACTGGGTACTGAGCCCAGAGCCTTTGTAAGTGAGCTACAGCTCTAGTCCCTGCTTCAGCCACTCAGAGTGCTGGGATTACTGTTATGTGCTGTGATGCCCGGCTATCTAGGGTTTTGATAACATGAATTTTAGGCTCAGATCTTAGTTCAGTGTTGTTTAAATGTTACCAAAGAAAAGATACCTATAATTGAATTTTATTACCAGTTTCCTTGCAGTTGCTTAGCTCTTTTAGAGTATATTTTATAAAACTAGTAAATGTCTTTAATAATCAATGATAACAAATTAATTTTAAGAAAGAATATGCAGCATTACTGTGAAATGAGGTTAATTAGTGAGAAATTGTTGCTTTAATTTTAACCCTTACTTATTTACAAAATTGATCTTCTTCTGGGGAGAACACCATTGAGAAGGTGGACATTTAGGAGACTGTATATGACCTGCAATTTGATAATTGAGTTCAGTGAACTCAAATGAGAAATTAAATATCGGTGTCAAGATTTCTTGTTTGGAGATTATATTGCTTGGAAAGAGCCAAAATAGCTGTTTTGGACAGCCAGAGTAGCCTAACTATCTTAGGAAGTTGAAAAAAGTAAATAGAAACCAGAAAATTTAAATAATAAAGCTCTTGTGATATTAGTGGTCCTTATGAATGGTCGTGCCATTTATAGCATGAGGGAAAATAAACTGTTAAAGCCTGTATTGTCTTATTTGTCTTGTTTAATTTGTCTAGACACACACTAAAGAATAAACTCATGTTTTTGTTGTTTAGGACTTACAGTGTTTTATACTATATGAGCCTCTCATACTTAAACATATTAAATGCTATTATGATTGTAGTACACTTAACAATAGTTATAAGAAGTGTTTTGTTTAAGAGTATGTTTTGCTGTGTATCTACAAAATGGATTTTAATAGGACCCGTTTATGTGGAATATTTGAATGGCTGTTTTATGAAAACAGGCAGAAGATCCTTGATTCTTTGTTATAGTTTATAAATATATTAACGACATTCCAAACTTGTATTGTCTATTTTCAGTAAATAAAGGTAATAATATTTATATTTAATATGTAGAGTAAGTTAAAAATAAAAGTTCTTTCATAATTAAAAATTTTGAGCCAGGTATGGTAGTTCATGCCTGTAACCCCCAGCTCTCGGGAGGCTGAGGCAGGAGAATCACTGTGAATTTGAGGCCAGCGTGGGCTACAAAGTGAGTTCAAGGCTAGCCTGAACTGCAAAACCCTGTCTCAAAGACTATTAAATAAATAAAAATAAAATTTTTTTTTGTAGCACTAGGGGGCACTCTTGATTTATGAATTCATGTCATACCTAGTCTGCATAGAATATGAAATGAAATTATTTGAAAACATTTCATTGCAAACTGATACTATCTAAATTAGATTGTCTTTTGGCACTCGTGAGGCTGAGGCAGGAGTATCACTATGAGTTTGAGTACAGGTTAGGCTACATAGTAAGTTCAAGGCCAACCTACACTGCACAGTGAGACCCTGCATTAAAACAAGCAAACAAAAGGACAAAAGATTGGAATTATCAAGCTGGTCTTGTACAGCAGTGTAAGCACAAGTTCATCTTTAATAGTGGCCTAAAGATAATGAAGCTAAGAGAATATATTGGAGGGAATTACAGTATATCTGCACTTGACTTATTTTCACATCAGTTTTCTAAATGAGTTGAGGTGGTTTTGAAATTCTATTACTTCAGGTGTTTCTTACCTGAAAAACTCTAGCACACTGTTCCACTTTTAGCATGTGCTTAGACTAGTCAAAAGAAATGAAGATAGATTAAAGATACGACTTAAAGTTGCTAACAAGTAATTTTTAAGCATTTGAAAACCTGGAGCATGTTGTACACCATGTAGGAAACAGATTTGGGGCATTCTTACTCATTAGATTTTAATTAGGATTTAGTGATACTCCTCAACATGTGTTTCATAGAGCTACATTTTGATCAAAATACAGTAAAAGGCATATAACCATTAATATTCCCTCAAAATACTTGCTCTTGCTTTGAATACAATTATCCCATCATTCTTGCCACTTTGTCAAACAGTTTGGAAGTCTTTTTTAAATTTTATTTTAGAGAGATTTAAAAAATTTTATTTTAAAGAGATTAAAAGAAATGATATAGGCTTTCAAAACAAGCTAGTAGGAAATTAACAATAGTTACTATATTGCATAATGCTATCTTCAAAATGGTTACTCAGATTACATCATCACTTGTGAGTTTTGCTAATGGTATTTTGATCTGAATTGCATTTAATCTGTATAACAATTTTGGGAGTATGGCCATTTTCACAATGTTTGTTCTTCCTATCCATGATCGAGGGATGTCTTTCAATTTGAAAGTCTTCTTTATGAGTATCTTTAGTTGGACTGTTGTGGCTGGCTGCCTCAATGTCCTGAGTCAACTAAAAATGTTTACTTTTCCATTGTCATTTTTACCTTGAGGAGAGCCAAATGTTGCCTGTCTTGTTAAATGAGGTCATTTGGGATATACCATAATGTTTTTGATAGAAATTTATATACTAGTAGTTGTGAAATGGTATTGAAATAGAGGATGAAACTATTTTCCCATTCTTAGCCGTTTTCCTTTTTTTTGTTGTTGTTGGTATGGGGATTGAACTCACTACTGCGCACTTGCAAGGCAAGCACTTATGCTGCTGAGCTAAATCCCCAGCCCCCCCTCACCATTTTCTATGCACATTTTTTCCTAAATAATAAGCTCTTATAGTATTTATAGTTCACTATAGTGTTCCTGTGTACAAACTCAGTTCAGACAATCCTATCAAGGTCAAAAAACAGTCTTAAAAAGCTGAAATTTGAAAGGACATGATCACAAAACTCCAATAAAGTTGAATAAATTTCATGTTAATTCTTGTTTAAGAGCCATGATTTACACATACTTTAAAACATACCTTCTCTCAACTATAGCTTACCACAGAGTGATTGCAGTGAACAAGTTGCAGCTTGTCACACAGTGGTTCCACCAAGCCACCTCTTGTATTGAAGAAGATACCTTCCTTCTGATTGGGTGACACTTGGCCACAGCATTCGCTGTATTTTTTGATCTCATGATGTGTGGTGATGTAGAAAGAGTATTTGACTAGACTTTTGATGATTTGAGTCGTGTTTTTTATTCTTCACTTACCAGAAGTTCTGTTTCTTACGTGGGAATAATACTAATATTATTGTTATATTTTGTTTTAAAATGTATTCCCCAAATAGTGTTAATGGTAGTTGTGAAAATCGATAAGGATATTAATAAACTTTAAAGCCCTAAGTAAATTAATATATATTGTGATGTTTTTTGTGATATCACTATCACTGGTAAGCTTATTCAGTATCGTTGATTTAGAAATGTCATTTGGGTCTCAAAAAATTTATCATGTATGCAATGTGTTACTTTATCACATGGTTTTTGTACTTACTATTTACTTAACTAAAGTTATCCAGTTGATTTATTTCTCAGAATATTAATCAGTGAAAATAATGCTTCTGCTTCTCTTAGGAGGACTAACAGTGGTAATTATTCATTATTACCCAGTTACTCTTTCTCAACTTTTTTTTTAGACAGGGTCTCTCTCTGTAGTTCAGGCTGGCCTTGAGCTCACTTGTAGTTCAGGCTGGTCTCCAACTCACACTGATCCTCCTGCCTCAGCCTCCTGAGTGCTGGGATTACAGGCATGAGCCACCATGCCTGGTGTTTCTCATCATTTAAAAAAAAAAAAAAAAAAAAAAAAACTGTCCTCAATCTGGATAGTGTCACTGACATAGAAATGGAGTTTAACAAAATTGTAGGATTTTAGCCTGGTGGTAGACATAGATTTTGCTTTTTTATTAAACTTTAAGGAAAACACCATTTTAACTTTTCTGTATTTTTTTTTTTTAAATAGGAATAATGCATTTGTGGTCCTGGACATGAAATAATCAGTCCTTTTGCTGCTGACATAGGGTCAGGGACTGATGAAGGAAGCATGGACCTAATGAACGGACAAGCAAGCAATGTTAATATCCCAGCTACTGCTTCTGAGGTAACACACTTGCAGAACTTAGTTTTAAAATTTCTTACCTGGTTTTCTAATTTTTCAAACATTTTGGTATATCATATTTTAAAAACAGTAGGATGAAAAAGGGGTCACATTTTTGGAGACTTTGTTTATTAACTTTTAATTTTGCCATTCATATGTTCATTGTGCACCTTAGAAACATTTAATCCTTATCTGTTAAGATACTTGGAAAAAAAGACTAATAATGACTGCTTGTAAAACTCTTTCTGAGGTGTAGTTTAAACGAAAAATAATTTCTTTTTGGGGTGTTTTTAAATTACATGAACCTTGAAGGCAGTAGTGTAACTGAGGCAAAGAAAATTTCTCTTATTTGGAATCACCAAGTTAAAATTTCTTGATCAAAATACTGATAAGTTGGAATACTAGAAGGACTTACTTGGCTCATGTATCTTAGACTGTAAAATGGAGGTTAAAAACTGAATTAGGTGCTCATCTCTCTATTATTATATTTTTTCTTTTTTGCTTTGCCCACACATTTAAAGTTCTTAACAAATAATAGTGAGTTATACAATTATTTAATTGTGGGCTTTTGAATGTTCTCTTAGGTTTATGTTACAAAAACTAAAAATCAGTTTAAAATTTGCAAACATACTCAGGCTGTACATGATGACATTCTGATCAACTGTGGACTATGGCCCTACAGGATTGTATCTCCTAGTAATGTAGCTATTATAGTTTGTCTAATTGTATTCTGTGATGTTTACTTGATAACATAACTGTTTAAAAACACATTTTTCAGAGCTTATCTCTGTCTTTAAGTAACACATGACCATGGGTGGCTATCCTTCTTTCCTCACCTTCCTTTACCCTACTTGAGGACCATTAAACTATTTAAAAATGTTTTATTTCCATAGGAAATGAAAGAATGTATGGATGACAAAAATAAACACAATAAAATGACCTACGAACCTAAAATCTAAACCCGAGGTTAGATTTCAGATTGTGCGACCCTTTCATGCCCTCCCAGCTCGGCAGCTGTCTCAGCTTTTCTGCAGTCTTCCCTGACCGCTGTTCTTAGCTTCCTGTTTCTAGTTTCTAGGCATTCCGTGCCTGGTTTCTATGACCTTGACTGTGAGACAGTACTAAGATAGCTGCATTTTCTTTCATTAACAGAAAAGTAGTAGCTCTGAATCATTAAGTGACAAAGGTTCTGAACTGAAGAAAAGCTTTGATGCAGTGGTCTTTGATGTTCTTAAGGTTACACCAGAAGAATATGCGGTAAGCTTCCTGGATCTTCCTTCTTAGATTTTGCACATAATTTACATATTGATGCTGTTGAATTAGATTTTGTAGCAGAGATCGTTTAAAGAATGGTGGTGGCCAGGTGTGGTGGCACATGTCTATAATCCCAGCACTCGAGAGACTGAGACAGGAGGATCTAAGTGAGTTTGAGGCTAGTCTGGGCTACATAGTGAGTTCAAGGCTAGCCTGAACTACTTAGTGAGGCCCTGTCTCCAAGAAAAAAAAAATGCGTGTGGAAATTTTGCAGGAGAGTAGCTGTTTTGGCAGCAACTTGCTAAGTTTATTTGCAATTTGGAAATAGTAAGAACTTTTGTCAATCTATACATTTATCCCCAAACCAACTGTACTTTATACTTTATTGACATATCTGAGAAGTATTTTTACTCTTTTTGTTAGCTTAAAAGTTGAAAATGAATCAGAAAGGATCATTAGAAGAATGTCATGAAGGGTCTTAAAAATCTTTTTATTTCTTAATTGGCTTTAGTGTTAATTTCTGTTATTTTTCTTTATTAATAAAGTATATAGATTTCTTACATTCAAGGAATAAATTATACTTATAATTTATTAATAAAGTACATAGATTTCTTACATCCAAAGAATAAATTATACTTGGTCATACAACAGTTCCATATATTTGTGAATTTTATTTTGTATCTATAGCCATAAATGAGATAGGTGCATGTCATGTAAAGTCATAATCTGTTACCTTTAGCGTGGTCTCATTATTTTTTGGTGCTTGTGTGACTGGGTTTGAGCCCAGGGCTACATGCTTATAGACAAGCACTCTGTTACTGCTCACTTATAAAATTTTAATTTTGAGACAAAGTCTCACTAAGCTGCCCAGTCTGCCCTTGAATTTGTGATTCTCCTGCTTTTGCTTCCTGAATAGCCAGGATTACAGATGTATACCACCAGGCTTGGCTGTAACCTCACTACTTTTTATGAATTAAGAAGAAAATATGTTTTTTTGATAATACATTTTATGTTACTGTTTGAGGAGCAATAACATCTTTATAGTAAGAACACTGCTCTGAACTATCTGGTTTTATTTTTTATTTAATGTATACTACTTTGTCCAAATTTTTTATTTTTTCTAACTTTATTTTTCATAAGATGGTGTAAACAGGCATGAAATAATTGGAAATAATTACATTTAATGGTACTAAGTACTAGTTGTTAACATTTATTTATATTTTATTTATTTAATGGACTAGATTTTAAAAATTTTCTATAATTTGTTTATAAAATTGAATATTCAGTAATATTTTAGGGTATAATGTAATTTTTTGTTGTTGTTTTTGCCGTGCTAGGGGTCACATGTAAGCAAATATTCTACCACTGAGCTTTATCCCCAGTGCCTAATTTTTATTTAGAATATATGACATAGCACAGAGTTCCAAAAAAAAAAAAAAAAAATTGTCAATTTTTTTTATTTCAGGGTCAGATAACACTAATGGATGTCCCAGTATTTAAAGCTATTCAACCAGATGTAAGTAGTTTTAAGAATATCCTTTTTAAATATAGAAAATGGTCAACTATAGTATCCTGATTAATCAGTTTCAGACTTATCAAATTATATTTCATATTATAAAATGATGAAAACTTTTGATATAATTTGTTTATATTAGTTAGGCCTCACAGATTATGGGGTATTTATAACTATACCATTAAATCATAAATAGGACTGTTTAAATTATTTTGGTTGATTTGGCTTCATTAATTTACAGACAGTATCAAAGAACATCTTTCTGTTTTTAATTTAAAAAAAGGGACTAACATAGTGCTTCTGTGAGTGGGGTGTGTGTTTAGCATTCCTGTCACTTTTCACACCCTGGGTATCCTAGCGCACCTCTGACTGGTGAGAAAACAGTGACAATTGTCTGTATGCAGCTGTCTTAGTATTTTTGCATTATAAGAAAATGCCTGATATGGGTCCTTCATAAAGGAAAGAGGCTTATTTGGTTTATGATTTTAGTGGCTGTAAGTACAAAATATGGAGCCCCCACATGGCCTCTGATGAGGGAATCCCGTGTTAGAAAAGAGAGGGAAACAGCTGCGTGCAGCCGGGGCCAAGCATGTGGGTTGTACTTTTCTTTATAACAACCTCCTCTTAGGAAGCTCACTCACTCCTGAATCTAGCATGAATTCTTTCCTAGAATGATGCTCCCCTCACCCAGTGGCCTTCCACAAGGCTTCACACTTCCAAGCTTCTACTACTTCCCAAATAATGCAGTACTGGAGCTCAAGCTTCTAGCATGAAACCCTGGGGGACACACTCAAATCATATTCAAACCACAGCAACAGTGAAGTATTGGGAACTGGCTTTCAGATTCTAAACTGATACTTTTTCCGCTCTTACCAAGAAAGAGAGTAAATCTAATTTGTACCCCCCAAAAAACCCACATTCTTGAGATCTAGTACCATAAAACTCACACTTAGTTTTTTAGGAACAAAATTCAGTATATTTGTTGTGTTGTGTACAAATCTGTAGAGACCTTAAGTACCATAACTGTAAAAAATTCTCACATACATCTTATGTAACATAAGTGCTGTTAGTCCCAGAATTTCAAATGTTACTGTCAGTTTTGTCATGTGTAAAATGAAGACCTTTAAATGATCTTGAGTCCCTATCATTTCTACAAGCTTTTGTTTTTTTCCATACCATAGAAGGTTCTCTAAATAGAACCATTGGATTATCAGTGAACTGGAAATAATGTATTTGATAGTTAATGCACAAATAGAAAATGGTTTCTGTATTTTAATGTCAAAAATGAAATAGATATTTTCTTACCTTTTATAACAAAACCAAAGGAATGAATTTTTCTTTTTGTTCTTTTAAGACAGCATGTCAGTACATAAACCAGGCTGCCCTGGAACTTGAACTTTTTAAAATCAATACATATTTGCAGTATATAATGATTACATTTATGTTGGGGAGTATGTAAAGTACATAACACATCTTAGGTGTTTTTCTTTGTCCCTTTCTCCCCTTCCATTCCTCTTTACTTCCTTCAGTTCTTTTCATCCTTTCTATTTATAGAAGCTGTTTCCAATCTTTTCAGTTCTTTCTTAATCTCTTCTTCTTTCCCCCTTCCTCCATCTCTTATTTTCCTTCCTATTTGAAAAAGATCTCCCTATTTCCTTTACTTTTTATTTTGCTCTTCATTTATAACTTGAGTTTCTCAGAGAAACCATGTGATATTTAAACTTGTATATGTGATTTATTTCACTTAATATTATAGTCCTAACAGCTGCACGTGGTGGTACACTCCTGTAATCCCAGCACTGGGGAGGCAGAGGCAGGTGGATTGCTGCTGCAAGTTTGAGATCAGCCTGGGCTACAAAGTAAGCCCAAGGCCAGTGTGAACTGCTTAGATCCTGTCTCAAAAAGACAAAAAAAAAATTATAATCTCAAGGTGCATCCATTTTCCTACAGATGCCTCAAGTTTATCCTTCTTTATGGCATGTTTTCTTTTATCCATTCATCTGCTAATGAGCATATAGGCATCTTCCAAGATTTAAATACTATAGATAACTCTGTTGTGAACATGAGTCTACACATCTCTATAAAATGATGACTTTAACTCTTTGGAGAAGATATTTAGAAGGGGAATAAATAGCTGGGTCAAATGGAATATAGTTTCAGTTTTTTAATGAAGCACTCTTCTATACTGATCTCCATAGTGGTTGTAGTAGTTTATATTCCCATCAACCATGTAGAAGGGTATCTTTTTCCTTGCAGCTTTGCCTGGATTTGTTAGCATTTGATTTCTTGATAATAGCCATAAAGATTGGAATTAGATGGTATCTTAGTACTGTTTTAATTTGTGTTTCGGTAATGACCAGTGATGTTGGACATTTTTGCATATCTTATTTATTGGCCACTTGTACTACTATTTTTGTGAAGTGTCTGTTCATTTTGATTGCCCAGGTTTTGATTGGGTCTTTTATTTGGGGGGGGGTGTCAGCCTCTGTCTGAGTAGTTGGTAGAATTTTTTTTCCCATTCTGGAGGTTATCTCTTTATGCTGTTGGTTGTTTCTTTTTCAGTGCAGAAACTTTTTACTTTGGTGTGATTCAGTTTTGTTGATTCTTCAAATAATTTCTTGTGTAACTGGAGTTCATAATCTTTGTCTATGACTTGAAAAATTTTACCTATTTTATTTTACTTTTTAAAGAAGGCAAGGTTTATTTAGCTCACAGTTTGTAGAGGTTTCAGTATAGTTGACTGACTTCAAGGCAGGGTGGCACAGCAGAGGGGCATCACAGAGGGGCATCACACTTCATGTTGGACAGAAGTCAGCAACCAACAAGCAGTGATCCTCTTTTGTCCCTTACCAAGCTTTACTTATTTTAATCTTCCTTAAGTGTTTCTGTTTTAACATTCAGATCTGTGATCCATCTTGATTTTAGTTTAGTACATGGTAAGACGTATGAGTCTAGACTCAGTCTTCTGCTTGTGGATATCCAGTTTTCTCTGCACCGTTTGTTTAAAGAGGCTATTTTTCTTTCAGTGTATATTTTTGACTCTGTCTTAGTTACTTTTTGCTCACTGCTGAGACAAAATAGCTGACACTTAAAGAGGAAAAGGTTTATGTAGCTCCAGTTTATAGAGATTTCAGTTCATAATCAACTGGCTCCAAAGCAGGGTGGTGTGTCACAGCAGTTCATGGTGGAAGAAGACAGCAAAAGCAGCGAAGCAAATAAAAAAGTGAGGGGTGATGGTGACCAGCTTCTTTCCCTCCCTTATATTGTGTGCAGACTAGCACTTATACCCCCAATCCCAGCATTAGACCATGAATCAGTCACAAACTCTAGATTCAGCCACCTCTGTAAAGCTTGCCCCCACAACCACATTAGCCTCTAAGGAGACCTCCAGACAGAACCGTAACAGACCCTTTTGCTAAAGATCAAAGAGATAAATGTGTCTGAGGCTGTTTCTTCCTCTATTCTGTTCCATTGATTTACATTTCTCTTTGTATCTGTACTATGCTGGAGTTTTTTTGTTAAGTTTGTTTTTTAAATTCACTGTAGCTTTATAATATAACTTCTGTTTGTTCTTTCTTTTTTTGACAGTCTTACTATGCAGTTCAAGCCAACCTTGAACTCTACTTTGTAGCCCATGCTGCCTTGAACTCCAGTGATCCTTCTGTCTCAGCCTCCTGAGTGCTGGGATTACAGGCGTGTAATTTACACCACTATGCCCAGTTATAGTATAACTTCAGATCTGGGATTGTATTGTCTCATGCTTTACTTATGTAACCCAGAATTACTTTTGTCATTCTAGGTCTCTTCTTATTCCGCAGGAATTTTTGGATTTTTTTCCCTAGACCTGTGCGGAATGCTGTTATTTTAATCGGGGTTGTGGTAAATGTGTGTACCAGTTTTGGAAGTATAGCTATTTTGACTACATTAGTTCTGCTTGTCCAGGAACATGGGCTATGCTTCCATTTTCTGATGTCCTCTTTAATTTCTTTTTTCAGAATAATGTAATTCTCATAGAGGTCTTTTACTTCCTTGGTTATGTTAATTTCTATGTATTTCAATTTTTTTTGATGTAACTGTGAATGGTATTTTCTTAATTTCTCAGTGAGTTCATTACTAATATATAGAAAACTATTGATTTTTGTGTTCATTTTATATTCTGCTACATTGCTGAACATGATTAATTCTAGGAGTTTTTCAGTGGAGTGTTTTAGGTCTTCTAAGTAGAGGATAATGTCATTTGTAAATAATGAT
The DNA here is from genome assembly GCF_034190915.1 of Cavia porcellus. Lineage (NCBI taxonomy): Eukaryota > Metazoa > Chordata > Mammalia > Rodentia > Caviidae > Cavia > Cavia porcellus. The sequence goes on along the minus strand of NW_026947512.1, from coordinate 7,610,054 downwards.
ACTTTGATTTCTACCTTTACCATCTGTGTCCCCTCTCTTTTTCTTGCCTGATTGCTTTGGCTAACGTTTGATTGTGTTGAATGGGAGTGATAATAGTGGACATCTTGGTCTTTTTCTTGATTTTAGAGGGAAGATTTTCAAGTTTTCCCCATTTATATGATGTTGGCAGTCTGTCATATGACAATGGATTGAGATACAGTTCTTCTATACATGTTTTCTTCAGGGTTTTAATCACAAATGGATGTTAAATTTTGTCAAAGGCCTTTTCTGTGGCTCTTAAGATGTGATTTTTGTCCTTTTTTAAAAATAATGAATTACATTTGTTGATTGTACTGCACCCTTCTTGTATCCTTGGAGTAAACCCTACTTGGTCTTCGTGTATGTTTTTTGATGATTTGTTGCATTCTATTTACCAGTGCATCCTTAAGGATTTTTGCATCTATATTCATGAGAGAGATTGGCCTATAGTTCTCTTTTTTTTGGTTGGCTTCTTCCAGTTTTCCAATCAGGATTATGCTAACTTTCAGGAGTACTTGGGGAGTGTTCCTTCCTTTTCAGTTTAAGTGTTCAATGAGTATTAGTGTTAGATCTTTCTTGGAATTCTGGAATTCTAGTAGAATTCAGTATTGAATCCATCAGGTCCTGGGATTTTTTTTTAGTTGGTAAGTTTTTTTTTTTTTTTTTTTTTTTTTAAATTACTGCTTCAATTTCATGACCTGTTACTGGACTAGTCAGAATTTTAAAATCTTCTTGGTTCAGTTTTGATAATTCATATGTATATTTTAATCTCTATTTTTTCTGAGTTCTCCAATTTATTAGTGTACAGGTTTGTAAATTATTTGGTAATAATAATGGAACTTGAACTTGACAATCCTCCTACCTCAGCCTCTGGAGTGCTAGAATTACAAGTGTGTACCATTATGCCTGGCAGAAGGGACATTCTTTATAAAATTTAACATTTTTGGACCTGGAATTGAGCAGCCTTCTCTTTAAACATATTTTTCCTTTTTAATAAATGCCAGCATTTGTATTGTTGTTTTATACAAAATCACTGCTGTCCATTGGAGATACGCATTTGAGCATTGTGGTGCTAGACAACATCATGAAAAGCATAAATGCAAGGGAAGAGTAGTGGGAGTTACGGTTTTCTTCAGCATGGTTAGGAAGGCTTCACTGAGAAGGTGACGTCCAAGGAAGATTTGAAGAAAAAGAGAAAGCAAGCCTAGAGGATGCTGGGAAAGCAGTTTCAGAAGGGGGCCAGTTGGGCACAGGTGAGTGAGCCAAGTGGGGAATGTACAGAAGAGCGGGGAGTGAGAGCCAGGCATCTATGGAGCCCCGCACTCTGAAAAAGGTGGAAATCATGGGACAGTTTTGAGAAGTGATATTTTCTGATTTAGGGTTAAAACTTTCAGACAGCTGACAAGAGTATGTGAGGAAGTGAACATGTATGGGGAAAAGAAGCATTTCCAAGGATTGAATGAAGGCGACCAGGTAGGATATGAAGGTGGCTTGGAGGTAAAAATGCCAGATGCTATATATGAAAGAGGAGGCAAGGATGATATCAAAGTTTTGGTCAGACACGAGAAGCATATACTTGATACTCTCTGAGGGCAGAATATTACAATTGTTGTGTTGTATATCTCTGGGGCAGCCATTCTTACAGAACACAGGTGCATGCAAGACTGAGGAGAAAGGCTCAAGGACAGTTTTAGATAAGTGCAGAATTTGACTTTGAATATACTTAATTTTACATAGCTATAGATTACCCATAGAGGATGTGACTTAGGTGGTATATACGGACATGTATTTCCAGGCCAGGCAGTTTGGAGATGTCAGTGTCAACATGTTTCAGTATCCATGTTAATATATGTACTTAAGTGGATTAATCACTGGGCTGTAAAACATGAACTTTTAAAATTTATTAAATATTGCTGTCTTGTTAAAACTAAACTTCAAATACTGTGAAAAATGATAGCTATCTGAGACTATAAATAGAACATTTATTTTCATGTTTCCATCCATTATACCAATGTTCTAGTTTCCAAACATAACTGTACAGTGTATAAAACTTTATAAAATATACACATACTTTGTGAAATTACTTAAAAGATCTTAAGTTATATCAAAGCACTTAAATAAAAGCTTGTGTGTGTGTGTGTGTGTGTGTGCGCGGTCAGCTCTCTGTGTCTATGAGTTCTGCATTTGTAGATTCCACGTGGATCAGAAAGTTCAAGGAAAAAATATTAGGTCTATATTAAACATATAGAATCTGGTTTTTTTGTCATTGTTTCCTATGCACTACAGTAAAAGAACAGTTGGCGCAGCATTTATTTTGTACTAAGTGTTATAAGTATCCTAGAAATACTTTAAAGTATGTGGGAGGATGTACAGGTTACATGCAGATATTACACCATTTTATTTAAGGAACTTGGGCATCTTCAGATTTCAGTATTAGGGAAGAGTTCTGGAACCAACCCCCACTGATAAAAAACAACTGTGCATGTCCATGGCCGGCTTTATTTCAAGTGGTAATGTATCAGCATTCAATGTGCACAGTTGTCTCTCTCCCATCTTACCTCCTTCCAACAGGTAGGCTTTTCCTCTGGGTGATAAGCAAAAATAGTAATGTTGTTGTTGCTCAACCTATAAAAATAGTGATTGGGGCTGGGGATTTAGCTCAGGGGCATAAGCGCCTGCCTTGCAAGCAGGCAGTCGTGAGTTTGACCCCCGGTACCAATAAAAAAGGAAAAAGACAAAAAAAAGCAATAGTCATTACAAAGAAGGAAAGTTACAAATAGTTCCAGCATCTACATTATACCATTATCCATATGTCTTTGTAACTCTAGTGTCCAAATAACTGTTCTTTGACTTTTCTCTTTTTTCAAACCATTTTTTGTGGTAAACTGCCTTGGACATTTTGCTATCCCCTTTTAAAAAATGTGTCTAGCCCACAGTTTTGAATGGGTACTCAGTTAAATTCTAAATTACTTCATTTATTTAAATTACAAATTTTAAAAAATCATTCAGTGGCAAAACCCTAAGGTAAGAAGCCAGATTTTGTTTGAACTTGCCCCTTTATAGAATACTATTGATGCAATATATTTCTTTTTTTTAGAGGGAATAAAACCAAACAAAATAAAACAGAATAAAGCCAATCAAAACAAAACATAGTGTAAGTGATAACCAAATTTCAAAACAAGATAATAGGAACTCAACATTGGGTACCATAATATATCTTATCTTTAAAATAGCTGCCCATGCCATCAGTTATAATAAAATCAAACAAGACACAACAGAATCAAGCCAAACCAAACAGTGAAAACAAAACAGGACTTTAAAATGAAATAATAGGGAATTAACAATGGCTGCCACCTTCAGAAGGGGATTCCCTATAGATGCTGTATTACGCATTGTTATCCTCTAAATAGATGATCAGACTACTGGCTGTAGGCCTGCAAAGTCATTGAGACACTAAACCTTGAAACAGTGAAACTACAAGCATTAAGTTTTATTTGACTTCAATAACATTCATCTCAGCCTGAGATGAATGTTATTGAAGTCAAATAAAACTCTGGATCAGCTGGTCACTTACGGGGGAGGGGCAGACCTTGGCTCTTCTTGTCTTCTAGCTCTCACGCCAGAAGGGCTGTTGTCTTGTTTCCCTCCTCGTGGCCTGTGTACGATGCTGACTCACAGAAAGGGGCTGGCATCTAGTTGATGCAATATATTTCTTTGGTCTTTAAACCACTTTGTTTTGTTTTATCTGAAAGAGTATTTGGCCTGGCTAATCTTTAATAACTTTTAAATAGTGATGTGTGCCTTTAATCCTAGTGCTCTCGGAGCTTGAGGCAGGAGGATCACAAACTTGAGCCCATCCTAGGCATTTTAACCTCTCCCAAGATGTTGTCTCAAAATAAAAAGAAGCTTGGAATATAGTTCAGTGTGAAGACACTGCATTCAATCCTCAGTACTGAAAAGAGGGGAAAATCTAGGTTTTCAGGAAATTCCCACAAATGCTCTTATTCCAAAAGAAAATGAACTAAAGTTAAGTTTAGTTATAAAGCAGTAATAAATAGGAATTTTGATCAAGACTGCAGGAGTCTTAAGAAGTAATAAAGATTGAGGGCCAATCACAAGTCAAATGGGACGATAGATTGGGAGCTTATCATCCCATTAATAGAAAATAAATTTCATGAGGACTGGTAGAACCTTTTGTTCCATTCCCTGAAAAGCCTAATGCTTAGAATAAGTGGTTATCTATTCATAATTTGATAGTTGACCATGAGGGCTTCACAATCTAGAGGATGTTTTCAAGTTTCTTTCAGCATATAGATTCTTTAATGCTGAGTGAAGGTAGAAATTTAGCTGAAGTGTTCCATACACTCATTAATTACTAATACGATTTCTGATATTCATTTGAATCTCATCTTAGTTTCTTTCACATTTCTTAAATACATAGATCTCCTCAGCATGATTTCTCTTTTGATCGTGGTTAGTTTCTTTTACAAAATGCTTACATATTCATAGTTCTTGACTGTATTCTGAAAGTTCTTTGTATTGATAGGATTTTTGGTTTTTTGTCTATTTGGAGTTATGACACTTTATAAAGCTTGTATTCTGAAGGTATTGCCATATTTACTACATTAACGGGATTTCTCTTCAGAATGAGTATTGTACCATTCAGTACAGAATGATTTACAACAAAGGTGGCTTACAATCTACTAATTCTTTTTTAATAATTCTGAAGTAAAGATGAACTGCTTGACATATGTATGTATACTGGATAATGTTTGCCACTCCTTTAAGGTAATGAAGTGTTCATAAAGTGACAGGCTCTGCCTGCAAGTCTTCTAATGGACATTACACTCATAACAAAGAAAGTTCTACCCTAAAAGGGAAACACAAGTCATTTATGTTATAATCAGCCTTTTGATGTCTACATGTTGCATATCCCGGGATTCAGCCAATCTCAGATTGAAAATGTCTAGGAAAAATTGCATCCATACCAAGCAAGTACATGTTTTTTTTTTTTTTCCTTGTTGTTAATTGCTTAAACAATACTCTGCAGCAGCTGCAGATTGAGTGCCCCTAATTTGAAAACCCAAAAGATTTTAGAGCGTTTCAGATTTAAAATTTTCAGGTTAAAGGTGCTTAATCAGTAAAGTCTACACAGATACTCCAAAAGCTGAAACATTTTTGGTCCCAAGTATTTTGGAAAAATGAATAGTCAACCTGTGTAAAGAAAACATGAGGAGGAACACCATGCTGCCCTGGGACCTTGGCCCGCGCTGCTCCACACTTCCTGCAGGACTCATGCTGACCTGGGAACGCTACTGCCCTCGGACCTCAGCCCACGCAGCCATGCACTTCCTGTGTGACTCCAGCCGCCACTGAGGAATGCCACACCGCCCTGGGACCTTGGCCTGCACTGCTGTGCGCTCCCTGCAAGACTCGCACTGGCCCTGGGGAAGGAGTGTTGTCCTGAGACCTTGGCCCGCGCCCAGCTAATGCCCAGACCCAGGACATCAACTAACCTCTCGGGGACGCTCCCTACCTCCTGGACCTAATACTGCTGTTCATCTTCAGCTCCCACCTTTCTCCCAGAACTTTGGACTACAGCGGATTAACTGTGCTAGCTTGAAGGGAGATTCAGTAACAACTTCATCCAAACAGAAGATCTCAGCAATGTGGTGAGTATGACCCTAAAATAGAGGTGTACAGTGGATACATAGGACCAGTAGTAAAGCTCCCTCAAATTAACTGTAAGATTAGTGAGTCTGACAAGAGTGTTAGGAGACCCCTTCCTGCACACAAAAAGCATCAGGCAAGGTGAGGAGTGTGTGCCAATAAGGACTCCCCCAACTTGGAGAAAATCAAAAAAGGCTTATGAGACACACAGCCACACAATAGGGACACAGTAGGACCTCAGCTACACAAACCATATAGAGAGGGAGATTTGGTGACCTGGAATAACCTGAAGATAAAGTAATAGCAGGAACTAAAAGTTGATATATATCAGTTGACCTACTAGGCTTATCAGCCCAGGAAGAATATAGGACTCACCCAACAGGCCCTGCAGTGGGAAGTCAGGTGACTGGCCCATCTCTTCATTGAGGGACCCAGCAATTGGACAAACACCAACCTTACATTAGGACCCCAAGATACTCCCTACCAACAGTTAACACTAGTGGGACTGAAGGACCAAATATTAACTCAAAAGGGGAAAATGGCAAAACGAAAAAGCAAATGCAATGTCAAACACCTAGTCTACCAGGAGCAAGTGCAGGAGACATTGAAATAGAAGATTTCAAAAGTAACACACCGGAAATCTCTGAGCAGATAGTGAATTAAAAAAGCTCCATGAGTCTATAGAGGAAATCAAATGAGAAATACTCTCCCATGTATAGACAGTAACAGGCTTAGTAAAGGAGTTGCTGACACAGCTAAAGAAGAAATAGAAAAAAGTAAAGGAGCATACGAAACTGATTGAAACCTGAATGAACCATATAGAAAACAAGCAGAATTCTTGAAACAAACTCAAAGAGACATCCAAGAAATAAAAACTTCTATCATAGCTGGCAAAACCACTTAACTTAAGCTGAGGATAGGATTTTGGACCTCAAGGATAGGATCACAGTTAGCAATCATGAAAGGGTAGAACTTTTAAAAATAACAAAGCAGCATGAAATGACAATCCAGCAGCTTCCAGGTGATGCCAAGAGTAACAATGTAAGATTAATGGGCACCAGTGAAGATGCAGAAGTAAATGCAAATGACATAACTAAAATATTCACAGAAGTAATAGCAGAAAATTTCCCAAACATGGGGAAAAATCTGATATGCAGATAAATAAGGCATGTAGGACACCAGTCACAACCAACAAAATCTACATCCAGACATAATAATAATTAAGATCTCAGACATACAGCATAAAAACTGAATACTAAAAGCTGTTAGAGAAAAGACGCAACTCACCCATCAAAGAAAGCCCATTAGAATCACAGCACAAACCTTCAAGTCATGATGAGCTTGGAGAGAAGGTATTTCAATCCCTGAAAGAAAACAACTTTCAACCCAGACTTATGTACCCAGAAAAACTTTAATTAAAATTTAATGGAGAAACGACATACTACCATGACAAAGAACAACTGAAGAAATTCATGGCCACCAAGGCAACCCTAGAAAGAATATTGAAAGACATATTAGACAGAGATAAAAATGACCACAATCCCCAGAACAACAACAGAAAGAAACAACCACAGAGGACAAGCAATTAAACAAGAGGGAAAAGCAGCAAACAACTGGAACATAACATGGCAAAATCAAGCCAGTACATATCAGTGATATCCATAAATGTAAATGGCCTCAATTCACCTATCAAAAGAAATAAGCTAACAGAATGGATCAAGAAACATGATCCCACAATATGCTGTGTACAAGAAACACATCTGACCCAAAAAGGAAACTCATAGATTAAAAGTCAAAGGATGAAAAACAGTATTCCATGCAACAGGAACCCAGAAAAAAGCAGGGGTAATTATGCTATTTGCAGACAATGTGAACTTTAGGTTTATGAAACCTAAAATGAGATAAAGAAGGTCACTGCATATTCATTAGTGGAAAAATTCAAGAGGAGAATTAACAATTATAAATATATATGCACCAAATACAGAAGCACCCAACTGTATAAGACAGATACTAATGGACATAAAAAACCAAATACACAAGAATACAATTATAACGGGATCCTAACAGCCCATTGTCACAAAGAAATAGATCAACTGGACAAAAAGTCAGCAAAGAAATAATAGAACTGAATCATACCTGCAAGCAACTGGACTTAGTAGATATTTACAGAGTGTTCCACCCAACCACATCAGACTACACATTCTTCTCAGCTGTGCATGGGACATTCTCCAAAGTGTGTGTGTGTGTGTGTGTGTGTGTGTGTGTGTGTGTGTGTGTAGTTTGTCTTTTCTTTATTTTTTCTTTTTTTTTGGCCAATTTAAGACAGTATAGTGAAATTGGTACAGAACTTCACAGTAAATTCCTGGGATAACAATAATAGATACCACAGTATATCTCGTTATCTTTACAATAGTTGTTCTTTCAATCAAGTATAGCAAAATAAAACAAAATACAGAATTATAGAACTTATCAAAACAGAATATTGAATAGAGCAATACCATTAATCAGAATAAAGCAAAACAGTGGTAAAAATATTTGCTTTCAAAGAGATGGTAAAAGGAAATCCCCCTTATTTGCTATATTACATATGGTCAACCTCCCAAGAGAGGGTCAGATATCTGGCTCCCATTTGCTAATGGAGGTGGGTGGGTGGGATATTTGATTCTCAGCCTGTGCATTGGGTAAGCTCACTACTGCTTGGCAGGGAAGTGAGGTTGGTTGCTTGGTTTCCCAGTGTCCATGGTGTGGATCTCAGGAGTCACTGGTGGTCCTCCCCCTGGGGCGGCTGCAGCCTGCCACACCACAGGGAGGCAAGCTAAACCATATATTAACCCATAAAGCATTCTTAACTAAATGCAAAGGGAGTGAAATTATCCCATGCATAACATGTGATCATAGTGCACTGAAACTGGAAGTTAATGGCAAAAGAAATTTCAAAACCTGCATAAATATATGGAAATTAAATAACAACCTTCTGAACAACCAGTGAGCTACAGGTGAAATTAAAGAAGAAATAAAGCAATACCTACAATTCATTGAGAATACAGAAACAACATACTGTAATCTGTGGGATGCAATGAAAGCAGTCTTAAGAGGGAAATATGTAGCAATAAATTGTCATATCAAGAAGACAGAACGAGCACAAACGAACACCCTAATGCTTTATTTCAAGCTTCTAGGAAAGAAGAGCAAGTTAAGCCCAAAACTCATAGAAGAGGGGAAATTGTAAAGATCAGAGCAGCAATCACTGCAGTTGAAACTAAAAAAAAAAAAAAAAAAAAAACCAAAACCTCTAGTTGAGGTTTTTTGAGAGAAGAAACAAAATTGACAGACTTCTAGCTAACCTTATAAAGAAAAAGAAAAAAAAAACCCAAATTCATGCAATAAGGACTGAAAAGGGGGATATTACTACAGATCCCATGGAAATTCAAAAGATCATGAATACCTATTTTGAAAATCTCTACTCACATAGAGTGGAAAACACAGAGGAAATAGACAGATTTCTAGAAACATATGAACTACCAAAGCTCAACCAAGAAGATAATAGCAATTTTGAATAACCCAATATCAGCTATTGAAATTGAAAATGTAATCATTTAACCAAAAAGAAAAGCCCAGATCTTGATGGATTCACAGCTGAATTCTACAATAAATTTAGAGAAGAGTGATGTTAATATCCCTTAAACTTTTTTTTTTTTTTTTTTTTTTTTTTTTTGTCTTTTTGAGACAGGGTCTCTATGCAGTTCAGGCTGGCCTTGAACTCACTTTGTAGCCCAGGCTGGTCTTGAACTTGCAACAATCCTCCTGCCTCAGCCTCCCGAGTGCTGGGATTACAGGCATGAGCCACCACGCCCAGCTACCCCTTAAAACTCTTCGATGAAATTGAAAAGGAAGCAATCTTCCCTAAATCATTCCTGGAGGCAAGTATTACTCTCATACCAAAACCAGAGAAAGACCCAACTAAAAAGGAGAACTGTAGGCTGATCTCACTAATGGACATTGATGCAAAAATTCTCAGTAAAATACTGACAAATAGAATGCAGCAAATCATCAAGATGATTATACATCATGACCAAGTGTGATTCACTCCAGGAATGCAAGGATAACATGTGCAAATCAATAAATGTAATACATCACATCAGCAGAGCCAAAAACAAAAACCACATAGTCATCTCAATAGATGCAGAAAAAGCTTTTGATAAAGTCCTACACCTGTTCGTGATAAAAACCCTTCAGAAGCTTGGAATAGGTGTTATCTACCTCAATCTTATAAAGGCCATCTATGACAAACCAACAGCCAAAAGTATATTAAATGGGCAAAAACTGAAAGCTTTCACTTTAAAATCAGGAACAGATAAGGATGTTCACTGTCGCTGCACATACTCAATATAGTTCTGGAAACACTAGCCAGGGCAATCAGACAAGAAAGAGAAATAAATCATAAGGAAGAAAGTAATTATTTGCAGATGACATTTGCTATATAGAAGACCCAAAAAACTCCACTAAAAGACTACTAGAGGTAATAAATTCAGCAGTGTAGCTGGATATAAAGTCCATGCTTAAAAATCAATGGCATTCCTCTACACAACTCACCAAGAGAGAAATTATGGAAATATTGCCCTTCACAATAGCATCTAAAAAATTGAAATACTTAGGAATCAACCTAACTAAGAATGTAAAAGACCTATATGCTGAAAATCATGCTACGCTAAAAAAGATTGAAGAGGATATTAGCAAGTGGAAAGATATTCCTTGCTCTTGGCTAGGAAGAACCAACATTGTGAAAATGGCCATACTCTCAATACTGTTATACAGATGTAACACAATCCCAATCAAAATGCCATTAACATACCTTACAGATCTAGAGAAAACCCTCCTAAAATTCATTTGGAAACAGAAGAAACCTAGAATAGCAAAGGCAGTTCGGGGCAACAAAGGCAAGGCAGGAAGCATCTCAATTCCTGACTTGAAACAATACCACAAAGCCACAGTGATAAAAATCAGCATGGTACTAGCAAAGAAATAGACCTGAGGATCAGTGGAACAGATTAGAAGATGCAAGCACAACTACAAAGACACCCAGCCACCTGATATTTGACCAAGGGGCTAAACAAGAAGGATAGCCTCTTAAATAAATAATGTTGGAAAAATTGGCTCTTCACATGCCCCAAACTGAAACCCATGCCTATCACCATGCACAAAAATAAAATCTAAACGGGTCAAAGATATAAATATTAAAACAGAAACACTAAATCTACTAGAAGACTGGGTAGGCAGAAGTTTTGGAGCCATAGGGGTAGGCAGAGAATTCATGAACAAAATGCAAACTGTGTGGGAAATACTTCAAAGAATCAACAACTGGGACATCATATTATTGAAAAGTTTCTGCACTTCAAAAGAAATCACCCAACAGAGTGAGAAACGCACAGAATGGGAAAGAATTTTATCCAGCAACCCCTCAAACAAAGGACCTATATCCAGAACATATAAAGAATTGAAAAACATCAAGGCCGCCCCCAATTCAAAGACCCTCTCCAAAAATGGGCATCTGAGATGAACACACAGTTCTCAGATGAAGATACACAAATGGCAAATAAATACATGAAGAAATGTTCACCATCACTGTTCATTGGAGAAGTGCAAATTAAAGCAGCATCGCACTCTGGAAAGAATAGCTGCCATCAAGAAATCAACTGAAACAAATGTTGGCGAGACTGCGGGGAAAAAGGAACACTGCTGCACTGCTGGTGGGAGTGTAGACTGGTGCAACCACTGTGGAAGTCAGTATAGAGAATTCTCAGAAGACCAGGATTGGAAGTTTCATTCAATCCATCTATTCCCCTCCTGTGTATTTTCCCAGAGAAATTGAAAAGGTCACGTCACAGAGATATATGTGTACTCATGTTCATAGCAGCACAATTTGTAATAGCTAAATCTTGGAAACACCAAGATGGCCATCAACCTCAGAGTGGATGAAAAAAGACATGGCATTTTTATACAGTGGACTATTACTCAGCTATAAAAAAGGATCTTGTGGCCTTCATAGGTAAATGGAAATTACCTTCATAGGTAACTTGAGACTATCTTATTAGTGAAATAAGAATCATAAATATCACATTGTGTCTCTAATGTAAAAGTAATAACCAGGAGTAATAAAACCCAAAATGTGTTATTGCTATTATAAAAAAGAGAGGAAAGTGCTCTAAAGGATATAACTGCATGTATGTTTAAGTGTGTAGGATTGATAACCGTATTACTAGGTTTTTGTTGAATCACTGAACAGAACTGTTGGCAGTCTCGCTGTTTGAATGTCTACTTTGTATGCTTTACTTTTGTAACTTGAACCACTATTTCTAAGAGGACAATATATAATTTATCAATTAGTGGTTTCTTACTGTTTTTTAAAATTATGTATTATTTCTACCCTTTTTCTGTTTTGTTTTTTCTTTTTAAATAAAATTTAAATCATCCAAAAAAAAAAAAAACCATGATTTGATGATAACATGATAGTTTCAATGGAGTGTAAATTTGTTCAAACCTTTAAGAGTTAGTTTAGTAATATTTATCACTCCAAGCACTTTAGATGAAGAATATTCAATCTGTAAATTTATGTTACATTTAGGTTTTTATGAATAATTCAAAGACACTTTATGCAGAAAGATACGCTTAGGTAATATGCAAATATTATACCTTTTCATTCTTGAGCATCAGCAGATTTTTATACACAGTAGGACTGGGTGGGGTGAGTGTTGAAGCAAGTTCTCCAATGAATACTGAGAGATGCGTTAACAGATACTAAATACAACTGGGATACACTAAAAGATTGATAAGAATAAATGAATAATTAAGAATAATTAAATTAAATTAAATTACATATTTAATTATGAATGTCATTAAAATATCTGAAGATGTTAAGATGTTTCTGGCATTATGTGTAAGGAGTTTTCTCTGCATACTTTTAATGACTATAATGTTGGCAATAGAGTTCTAATAGCAAGAATATCATAATTTTATCTTTAATGAAAGTATCTCTTATTAAATGTGGATATAAGTAAGCAGTTTATGAATAGAGAGAGATTTAAAGCAAAGACATGTAGACTGAAATTTAGTGGTTGGAATAAACTGTTCCATTAGAAGCAGCTGTTTTCGGATTGTATTACTGCTATTCATTACTGTGAAATTCCTTAGTACATGGAAAGGTAAAACACAGTTTAGGACTAGAAAAAATGAAGACGGTTGTTCTCTTGGAGCATATCACTACATTCATGAAAGGACATGATAACTCCTGTCTTTATCTCTGATCTCATTATTGAGGCAACTTTAACATACAGAAAAAGACAATGCGAGTACATCAAAAAAGAGGATTATTTTACCTTCATCACATTATAGTTAACAAAGCAAATTTTGTGAAATAAAAATAATGGCTATAACAGTGAGTACTTCAAGTGTGGCCGACTTTTTCTACATAGCCAGTAGGCTGAATGCTAGTCAATATAGCATGCTTCTTTAACGTGTTCCTCTTCTGAGCACAGAGATGCCTTAGTAACAGTTACCTTCTCTTATGAGGCTCTCCTGTCCCAGTTGTCCCCATTCCCAGCCTTCTGGATTCCTTCACCTTTTCTCTTCTTCTCTAGATCTTTGTCTACATGCTGGTCTGTATTGGCCTTTTCTCCTCCTCTGTCTGTAGGTATCCCTACGTCATCACCCTTAGAACTGTCCTTTTAAGAGTGTTGGAACCTGCAAGATGAAATTTAGATCAAGGATCACTTTACAAATGAGACCTCCAAGAAGTAAGAAAAGCTGTGACTCATGTGAATTCAGTAATTATCCTAGGGTAGGTGGTTGGCAGTTATGAAGTTTTGCCTTCCTCTGTGATTCTAAAGTAAATGCTGCTGAAAATAGGGCTTAATGGTTTCCACAAATCTAAATGAATCCATGAATATTCTTTCAGATATACTTTCAGTGAGATTAAGAATTTGTCTTTATATATCTGAGTTTTTGTTTGAAAAAATTTCTTTACTGCCTGAGATTAATACTACAAATTAAAGATGGGATTGTAGTGATAGGACACTTGCCCAGCCTGTTTGAGGCCTTGAGTTCAAATCCCTAGCATCCTACAGCCACTACCAAAAAATAAAAAATAAAACAAAAGAAACTAACTCCATTGGAACAAATTTTCAGAGGTATCAAGGCTGTTGTATTTCATTTAGCCTTTGCTGATAAGCTGAAGGCTTATTTACATAGTATACTCAAAACAGTCCTATTCTTATGTCAAACTTTAAAAAGACCTGGATGTGGTACTGAACTGATGTAATCCCAGCAACCAGAAAGCTGTCCTAAAAGGATAACAAGGAGTTTGAGGTCACCCTGTACTACGTAATGAGTTCAAGATCAGTTTGGAATATATAGCAAGACCCAGTGTCAAACTCAAAAGAACAAAACAAACAAACAAGAACACAATTCTTTGAATCACTATTTACATCCACTTTGTTGTGTTCACATGAGATGTTTTAGTGTAGAATACTGTATCTCTTGACCAAGATGAAACACTGTCAATATAAAGATGCCACTTGTGGCAGAATTTTTTTTTCTTAGATTATATTCTTGTGACTTGGAGAAAGAACCTAGAATCTGAGACACACAAAAAAAGATAGATTGTAGGGAAGTTTAATGTTTTCTATCTTCAGGGGAGTTTAATAATTTCAGTCCATGAAGTGAACTGAAATATATAGATAAACCAGAGACAAATAAAAATTTATTGCACGAATTGCCAAAGGAGAGAAAATACAACATTCAAGGAAAGGGCCCTATAATTGACCTTTATATACTGCATAGAGAGAAATAGCAGCCTGGGAGCAGGGATGGGTTGGGTAGGGTACAAGCCATGGGAGGTTCAGGAGAAGGACTGCATTCCCATCAGAGACTTACCAAGTTCCAGTGCAGCAGAAGGGTCACTGGTATAATCTCTCTGGGCAGGGTATCACCCCCTGTCTCTTTTTCATGTGAAAATATTTCATATAGGCAGACAGGGCGTCTTAGAGAGTGAAAGCCTCTGTCTGCATCTCCTGCTTGCTTTTCTAATGTCAACAGATTTCTTTTTAAGGTGTTTCTTTTTTTTTTCCCACCAAAAGCACAGCTTTTTGGAGCTATTCTACTGCAGGTGTCTGCAGTTTCTCTAAATAATCACTTGAAATACACCAAGGAAGAATTTTGGGGGTGGCCTCGTTTGTTCTCCCTCAAGATATGAGAATGACTTTTCCCCCCTACGAGTGGCTGTTGGGAGGCAGGAGCGGAGGGAAGGCAGAATTCCTGTAAGGCTGGGGAACTGTAAATGCATGTCCATGTTGAAGAATGAACAAGTGGATGCGTTCCTGAATTCCTACTACTACAATTTTAGGTTTTTGTTGTTACTGTTTTTAAGTCCTTTTATTTTGAGATAATTATAGAGTTGCAAGAAGTTGTAAGAAATAGCACAGAGATAATGAGATTCGTAAGAAGTTGCAAATATAGCACAGAAAAGTCCTATTTACCCTTCACCTAGATTTCTTCAGTAGTTACATCTGAGTTGTAGTTCAATATCAAAACCAGGAAACTGGTACTTTTACAGTATGTGTTTGTTACGTAATATTTTATCATACATGTAGGTCTGTCTGTACCACCTCATTCAGGATACATTAAGTATACACCAGCAGACAACTCTACCTTGTTTTGCCTCTGTGTAGTCACATCTGTCCCTCTACTCTCCACGCCTTGCCACCATTAACCTTTGGCAACCACTTGATTATCCATTTTAATTGTTGTTGTATGAAATAGGCTAGTAATGTAATCTGAGCAACTATTTTGAAGGCAACAATACGCAATATAATAATCATTGTTAATTTTCTTGTTTGGAAATTCTATATCACTTTTATTGCTTTTTATTCTCTTTAAAATAAAAAAAAAGTGGCACAAAGGAAAAAAAGACTAACTATAGCCTTCTGAGGTCTTTAAAAATACCTGTGTTTTCGTGGTTTTTTTTGTTTGTTTGTTTGTTTTGTTTTTTTATTAGAAGTCTCTTTAAAATGGAGAGCTTCAGTGGTGGTTAAGCCCATTTGTTCCCAAATAATGTATCATCTCCTCCCACCAACAGAATTTTCTTGAAGTGGGAAAGCATTTTCCCATTAGAAAATTATGCTGAAATGTTCTCAGAATCGGGTAGATTTTCCAAAAACTTAACTTTTTTTTATTTGAGGAGTCAAAAAAAAAAAAAAAAAAAAAAACACCACCAGTTAACAGGGCTAGGAATGTAGCTTAGTGGTAGAGCTCTTGCCTAGGTGTATGAGGCTCTCAGTCAATCCCCAGCACCAAAAAAGAAAAAAATGTTGAAGTTTTTTAAGTGTAAAAAAACGATACCAATTGTTTTATCTGAGTTTCTTATGATGGTAAATTATAATGATAAAGACATCATATAAAACACGTAAGTTGATGCCTAGTAATTAATATCTGTGTTTTAACTATTTTATTGCTATTATTTCATTAAAAAATAAGACATCTATTCTCAGCATGAGAAAGACTTTTAAAATTAAAAAACAGGCCCACATGCGTGCTTAAGACTGGAAAATATTTAGGGAAGTTTTCTTTGAGTGGTGGGCTTATTAGGTGATTCATATTCATCCCTCGCCCTTTTTCTCAGAATTTAGAAACACAGACTTATAGTTAGGGAAATTAAGGCAGTAATATAGAGTAATATAGAGAAAGAAGCAAATGTACAGGGCTGGAGGTTTAGCTCAGCGGCATAAGTACCTGCCTTGCAAGCAGGCAGTCGTGAGTTCGATCCCTGGTACCAATAAAAAGGAAAAAGACAAAAAAAAATAAGCAAATGTACATAGTTTTGATAATATTTATGGAAATAACAATGCTAGCGGTAATATAAGTATTTTGGAAGGCAATTTGACAAGTATCAAAGCCTTAAAAAGTGATGCTCTTTGACTTAGTGATTTCATTTCTAGGACTGTGTTTTAGGAATTGATCATAGATAGCAAAAGATGTAGCATTACTTAATAGGAAATTGAAATTAGCCTCTCATACAAAGGTCGATAATTGGGATTAAATTTTATGTCAAATGACCATTTTGAGTGGTTTGATAAGGTTAATTAAAATTTGATGGACACTGATTATAAAATTATAAATTTAGAAATAAATTGGCTAAGAACATACTGAATATTTGTGGATTTAATCCTAGGGATTTTGCTCCAACAGATATCTTTATGTAGATGTCTTGAGTATGCTGTGATTTTAGAAAAACCAAAAATGTTTCCTAACAGTTTGCTGCTTTTCTTACTGTTGCCATATAATAATCATTTATGTTAATTGCATATGAATATTGTGTCCTCATGAGGGTTAATATGAAATGAACATGTATCTAGGCTGAGTAACAAAGGGTATTTTTAGTATACACTTGCTTTTGTTGTTTATTTTTTTAATTTGAAAGTTCTCATCTAATTTTAGAAGTTAGCAATTTGTATCTGCAGAACATCCACTGCTTATCTACTTTGTTGAAACAATGATTGTCTTTGCTCAGTATTCCTTATTGTTTCAGATCCTGTCTACCTCCAAAATATCTTAAATCTACCACTTTATTGATAGTGTCTACTGACAAGCATCCTCTTTGAAGGAACATTGGCCCCTCTCCTTTGGAATGCTGTATCATAACTGAGTCTATTCCTTTTCATTTGTTTCTAGTTTATTTTATTGAAGATATGTGTGTACTATGTTCTAAGAAGTTGTATATTTTTCTTTCCTTTTTTTTTTTTTACCGGTACTGGGGATTGAACTCACAACCACCTGCTTGCAAGGCAGTGCTTATGCCGCTGAGCTAAATCCCCAGCCCCTTTTTTTTGTCTTTTTTGAGACAGGGTCTTGCTGTGCAAGTCGGACTGGCCTTGAGCTCACTTTGTAACCTAGGCTGGTCTCAGACTTACAATGATCCTCCTGTCTCAGCCTCCTGAGTGCTAGGATTACAGGCATGAGCCACCACACCCAGCTAGAAGTTGTATGTTTTCATAATAGAATGAAGTACATAACCCTGTTAGTCTCCACCGTATAGCCTGGGCTCTTGACTCCTACTTCCAAATCCCTCAGGTGTTTCTCCTTGGAAAAATTTATATTCATTTTCAAATACTAGTAGTTAAATACTTATTGCGTCTTGATTTTTTTCAGTTTTAGATATATGTCCATTCTACTGTAGGGGACACATTTTACTGTTGTGTTTCCCCCAGCAACACATTTACACAATTTATTTCTCCTTTTCCCCATGTAGTTATTTTACAGTTTTGACCATATTCTTTATGGTTGTATTATGATTACTTAAAATTTTGTTTTGAGCTAAGAATTTACTTTAGCTCTCTGTAGCTATCATTCACGTTCTTTAGAATCAAATGTAGTGATTCTTTCTTCTTTATATATTGAAACATGTCAAGACTGTGGTTTCATTTTTTTCTGAGACCTATTATGCCCCCAGTATCTCTGCTCTAGCTCCACTCCAGGATTTCTTAATGTCCCAGGATCACCTCTCAATTTTCATCAGGGAATTTCCAATATATTCTTTCTATGTTCCTCAGTTTCCAGGATCTTTTCATTTTCTCCGTCCACCCCTTTTTGGTTGTGGAGATTGAAGCCTGGGCCTTGTGCGTGCTGAGCACACCATCCACCACTGAGCCACCATCCCCACCTCCTTCCCTGTTCTTGGCTGGTTTGTTTTGTGAAGCACAAATTTTACTAGCTCCCTAAAAGTAAACGCGTGGAAGGCAATTCTCTGAAATGTCTGGACCTGAAAATGCCTGTGATCTTCTTTACTACTCAGTTGATGTTTTGTTGGATATGGAATTCTAGGATTTTGAGAACACTGCTTCCAGGACTTTATGTTCTCTTCTCCATTGTCTTGCAAGTTTTTGATTCTGTGCTTCAGCTTTTTAAAAATTTTGTTTTATTTTAAATTTGTTGCCCCGAGCATTAGGCAGGCCTTTTCTTGAATTTTTAAGTTCTGAGGTATTTTTGGTATTGACTTTTCTCCATTTCTGTGTTACCTCATTGTTGACTTTTGCTCCTACTTTCAGCCTTTTTTTAAAAAAACATTTTATCACCTTTGTCTGATAACCCTTTTAATTGATTTTTTTCTCTTATATTTTTTGTTTCTAGAAGCTCTGTTTTCCTTTGGTATTTCTTTCTCTATATCTTCCTCTTTTTGCCTGATAGGCATGTTTTCTCATCATTCTGACAGTATACTTACATGTTATGCCTTTTCCTTGTCTCAGTTTTTTCTGACCCTTGACGTAGCTCACATTTTATTTGTTTCATTTTTTTTTTCCCTTTTTCCTATGGATTCTACCTCTTTGGTGGTTGTGGCTGTGCTGCAAAGGTTTAGTAACTTATATGGGACCCTGGGACACTGGCAAACTAAAGCCTATGGACAAACTCATTTTAAAAATCAAAATCAGTTCGTTTATAACACAAATCAGTATTTTTAAAGTGGCTGTGAGTTCTTTATTAACCCACTGTGAAAGGTATAGAGGTGAGTCCTAGAACTGTTATAATTTTGGAATAATGAATATAAATGATGTTTTGAGATATTTGTACTAACTGTAATGTGATGTACCTGTGATGTGAGTGTATGTATGTGGCAATAACATGTGTATCCGGTACTTATATTTTTTATTTCCAGAAGCTCTGTTTTCCTTTGGTATTTCTTTTTCTGTATCTTCCTATTTTTGTCTTGATGGGTATGTAATCTATAATTTATATTTATAAAGAAATATCTCATTTCAGTTAGAGGTTAGTGTAGAATAAAAAGTAATTTTTTAACATCCAAGTTCTAGGGCCGTTTGAATTCTGTTGCGTAAATATCTGAATTCAGTGACTGTCAAATAAAGGAGAGACTTAAAAGCTGATTGTGGGAGTCCAAAGTGAATGGGGCTGGACAACTAGTAGTCTTCACTCTTTAAGCTGTGGGATGCTAAACTGTCAGTACCTGGATCTTTCCAGAGAAGAATCCACCACTGTTCTGCTTATGGAATAAAAGCTTGCCCTTCCTCTTTTACCACCTAATTTCATTCTTCTATATCCTAATAAAATTTACTTTTGTGATTTTACTAAATGACTATCATATAATACAGACATTCTAGAAAAGAACAAAAATTGTTTTAATGTTTTTTTGTTTGTTTTTGTTTTTAATGTTTTAAAATTCTTAATATGACACGAAAACTGAGCTATTTCTCATTATTTAATTTACATTTAATTTTTATCTTAATGCTACAGGAACTCTCAAGTTGTGGATGGAATAAAAAAGAAAAATATAGTTCTGCCCCAAATGCAGTTGCCTTCACGAGAAGATTTAACCATGTAAGTTATTTTTTAAAAATTTTTTTTATTTAAAGAAAGAAAGAAAAAAATAGAAAAAAGAATGATACAGAATTCAAAAAAAATTAACATTAAGAAATGGCTAGTTCATACATTACATATTGTCATCTTAGAAATACTTGTTCAAGTTACAAATTTTGATACTTAGTTTCTGAAATTTAACTTTTCTCAATACATGATTTTTTATTCAACAGTTTAGTCACATCAGTTGAGGACTGTTTTCACCCAGTAACTTTAAATACTGTGTATGTTCATGATCTTTGTGGGGTTTTTTTAAATTCTTAAATATTAAATGTGGGTTTTTTGGTACTGGGAGTGAAACTCACTAGCTTGCACCAGGCAAGCACTTGAGCCACTGAGCTGAAGCCCCAGCATAGAAATTGACATTCTTTGCTGCTTGTCTATTGACTATGTTTTACCTGTTTCAGACAGTAGCTTTTACCCTACTGTCATGTTATTTTTAGTTTCTTAATTTTTTTTTGGTACCAAGGATTGAACTCACAACCTTGCACTTGCCAGGCAGGCACTTAGGCCACTAAGCTAAGTCCCTAGCCCCTCTTAAATACTTTTTGAACATTAAATTTTTAAAAAAAGTTTGTTTATCTTTATGGGATACATTATGATAATATAATGCATATATACACTGTATATTAATCAAATCAGGGTAATAAACATTTCCATCTCTTTAATATTAATATGTGTTAGGATTTCATATTCTAGTCATTTTGAAATGTATCGTAGGTTGTTTTAGCTAATTGTTACCTGTCTGTGCAAAAGAACCAGTAGTGATTCCTGCAATCTGTGTTACTGGTGCTGCTTACTGAATTCTTCTGTTATTCTTCTCAGTATTCTTATCTTTAGTTATCATTATTGTAGTCTATTCTTCTGTGAGGTTAACTTACTTGTTTCTACAGATGAGAACATGTGGTATTTGTCTCCCTGTTTCTGGCTTGCTTCACTTAGCACAGTGATCTCTAGTTCATCCACATTGCTGCAGATAACATGATTTCTTTTTAAATTTTTTTTAATAACAGAATAGTATTCCATGGTGTAAATAAACCAGTTTCTTTATCCATTGATTCACTGAAGAGCATCACGTTTCATGCTATACTTTGATGATTGTGAATAGTACTGCAATCAATGTGGGAGTGCAAACTAGTGTCTTTTTTATATGGAACTTTGGCTCTGGTTAATTTTATTTCTTTTTTTTTTGTAACTATTGTGAATGGGATTGGTTTCTTAGTTTCTTTCAGCAAGTTCATTAGTTGTATATAGAAATCCTTTTCTATGTTGATTTTTTTTATCTTAGTTTACTAAGTTTATAAGTCCTAACGATTTTTAATGGATTCCTTTTCTCATATAGAATTATGTCATCTACAAACATACATAATTTAACCTTATTCTTTGTAATTAATTTATTTTTTATTTTAAAGAGATGAAAAGAAAATAAAATAGGGGCCAGGAATTTAGCTCAGTGGCATAAGTGCCTTGTCTGGCAGGCACTGGCTCATGAGTTCGATCCCCGGTACCCCTCCAAAAAAACAAACAAAAAAACCCAGAACAATAAAAGCAATACAGGATTTCAAAACAAGTTGATAGGAAATTAACAATGGTCACTATATTACATATTGTTAGCTTTGAAATAGTTGCTCAGGTTACAAGGTACAGGCATGCAAAATATCAAACAATATAAACAGTTTCTTTTCCTGAATTTACAAAATTAGTAGTATAATTACCTTAGCTATTTTGGGTGTATGTATATATATATATTTTTTCCATCTTTTCTCTTTTCCCCCATCCCAGTTGTCCTTTTGAGCAGTTTCTTTCCCTGTCACGATATCTGTTACTCTTTTTTAATTTAGATGTCCTTTATTTCTTTTGCCTAATTGCTCTCACTAAACCTTCCAGTACTGTATTAAGAATAGTGAAAATAGAGGCTGGGGATTTAGCTCAGCGGCATAAGCCACCTGCCTTGCAAGCAGGCAGTCGTGAGTTTGATCTCTGGTACCGATAAAAACGAAAAAGACAAAAAAAAAGAATAGTGAAAATGGGCATCCTTGTTTTATTCCAAATCTTAGAGGAAATGCTTTCAGTTTTTCCCCATCCACTATGATACTGGCTCTGAGTTTTTCATTACCTATGAGGTGCTTTCTTTTTATACATAATTTTTTGGGAATTTTTATCATGAAGGAATTTTAATTAAATACTTTTTTTTCTGCATCTGTTGTTAATGAGATTTTTAGCATCCATTCATCAGGGATATGGGTCTCTAGTTTTTTGATTCTGTTTTGTTTTTGTTTTTTGAGTTTTTTTCATCTTTGTCTGGTATTGGTATAATGCTAAAGCTGATCTCATTTAAAGAGTTGCCAGAGTAAATTTGTGTAAATTTACTTTCTTGTTTTTTATCACTACATATTTTCCATACATAATGAGCACATTCATCATTGGGAATTTGTACCTGTATATAATGTAGAACATATATCTTAATTATTCCCTTTTCCCCCTGGTTCCCCTCCCCTCCCTTCCGTCTTTTAGTTTTGTTTTTGTTTTTTTTTTAATGCTTTGAAAAACTGAGCTGTCAAGCCATCAGTTCCTATGTTTTCTTAAAATGAGCGATTTTTAATTACTACTTCAATCTATTTACTACTTATTGGTCTGTTTGGATTTTTTAATTTCTTTTTGATAAATTTTTGGTGAATTGTGTTCTTTCTTTTTCAGTATTTAGCCAAAGGTTTATCAGTTTTCTTTATCTTTACAAAAACCTAGCTCTGGGTTTTTTTTTGTTGTTGTTGTTTTTTGTTTTTTTGTAGCAAGGATGGTACTCACAACCTCACGCTTGCCAGGCAGGCGCTTATGTGACTGAGCTAAATCCCCAGCCGTAGCTCTGGTTTTGTTTGGAGATTTAATCTGGGACTTTATACTGCGCTAAATCCCAAGTCCCTTTTAATTTTTTGTTTTGAGACAGGTATTGCTAAGTCACTAAGTTTCCCAACTCAGGCTCAAGCAGTCCTTCTGCCTCAGCCTCCCTGAGTCATGGGTTTATAGGCATGTATTACCAGTTTTGTTGCTGTTTTTATTTATAGTTTAGATTGTATTTCTGGTCTTTATTATTTCTTTCTAACTTTGAGTTTGCTTAGCTCTTCCTTTCTTAAGTCTTTGAGGTACATTGTTGGGTTGTTTGAGGTCTTTCTAGTTTTTTTGAGGAATACATTTATTGCTGTCAACTTCTCTCTCAGTACTGTTTTTGCCGTATTACACAGACTCTGATACTTTATGTCATCATTGTTTTTAATTTCTAGAAATTTTTAAAATTTTTCTTTTGATTTCTTCCTGTTAGTTTCTACCTGTTAGTCATTTAGAACCATTTTTTAAGTCTCCATGTATTTGTAGAGTTTCCATTCTTGTTGATTTGTAGTTCAAATTGGTTGTAGTCTGAGAAGATACAAAATATGATTTCAGATTTTTAAATTAATTGAGGCTTAATGTGTACCCTAATACATGTTTTATCGTAGAGACTGTTCCACATGCTGGTAAGAATGTGTATTTTTTTGCTTTGGATGAATGTTCTGTAAATAAATGTCTCCTAGATCCATTTGCTATATAGTGTTTCAATTTAGATGTTTCTTTGATACATTTCTGTCTAGATGATATGTCCATTGAGGAAAGTGGGCTGGTGAATTCCCTCACTGTTAACTGCATAGTATTTGAGTCCAGTTCTCCCTTTAGATCAAATACTGGCTGTGTGTTTTGTGGTTCCTTGTGGGAAGCATATTGACATTTTGTAGTTTCAGTGTTATTATTTGAAGTTCTTGGTGTACTCCCTCTCTGTTTCTCCTGATCTCTACGAAGGTATATATTGCTGTTTTCTTCTTCTGACATGGAGTATTTCTGCTGAAAAGTGTGACAGTAGTCTTTTCTTTAAAAGTCATTTTTTCCTTTTTTTCTAGATAACCAAAAAAATTTTTTTAAGCCTAGCAATTTTGTGTTTTGATGTTGGTCACTCTGGGTCAATATTCTTAGGTGTGGTTGGCTTTAGCTGGGGCTGTCAGTTGCAAAATACCCATATTTCACCTTTCCGGCATGATGGTCATTGGGCTTCTTACATCATAGCTCCAGGCTCCCCAGAGTGAGTATTCCAGCAGTCAACGATGGAGGGCTATGTGGGCTTCTATGGTTTCCTTCTGGAGCTCCACATTACTTTTTCCAATACTTTTTAATCAAAGCAATCACAAACATGCCCAGATTTAGTGAAAGATAACAACTTTTGACAAGAGCAGTGACAGAGAATTTGTATTTTAAAATCACCATAGTTTTCATCTTAAAAATTGTCTGCATCAGTGATTGCAATTTAGATTTGAATTCATAGTTGATTTTTGCTAAGGTTATTGTTAAAACATCTTAGCGTGTGATGTAGCTTAGAGGCAGAGGACTTGACTATAGTACAAGGCCTGGGTTTGATCTCTAGCACCACTAAAAAAAATTCTATGGTGTAACTTTGAGGTTCTTCTGAGGGTAAGTAAATCTTGTTATAGTGGGAGAATTACTGTCACTAGTAGCTCTAATACATCAAGTATTGCATGACTTTGTAAAATTTATAGTTTTACATTTACACATGCACACGTAAAATATTTCTCATCTAAAAAGTAAAACATTATCTTTTACTTTTTATACTGAGAGCCCTACCTACATCCTGTTTTTAGATTTGTGTAAGTTTAACTTACAGTAAGTACTTTGATTTGGTATTAGTAATACATAAAAGAAAACACTGTTATATACTTATTACATCATAAGCAAACTTTCCACCAGAATATTTAGACTTTCAGAATATTACAGACGTTCATCTGCCTTCTGATGAATTTTAGTGTTTTTAAATGAAGAAATAGTTTCATTAAATTTGGAATCTTAAGCCTTAAATGGTAGCATGGGACTATAAAGCCACACACACACACACACACACACACACACACACACACAAAGTGACAACTTTTGTAAGGTCTGCTTTTAGATCTGCCTTAGTTACTTTTTACTTGTTGCTGGGGCAAAATAGCCAACACACAAAATGAAGAAAGGAAAAGTTTGTTTCTTACACAGTTCTTGGTGGTTTCAGTCCATACTCAGCTGCATGGTGGGGCAGCCATTCATGGCTGCTGCAAGACAGAAAGTGGCAAGAGAGAGACGCATTTTCCCACCATTACATCGTATCCTGACTTCACTCCTAGGCAGGTGTAACACCACGAATCCAAGCGATAGACAGTGAACCAATCACAAACGAATGCGTAATTGCATGAGTCTTGGGGGCCGTTGACATAAATCATGACAAGGTCTCACCTAATTCTACCCATATGTTTCAAAATATAGTAAAGATTAAAAATAAAAAAAGATATTTATACAAATGTTTAGGCTGTACTGTTTTGGTTGTATTGCATTCTTCTAGGAACCTGTTTTCCCTAACACTTCATATTAACTTTTACAAGTTAGTGATGTCTTTATGTATGTATATATATTTCACATGTTCATATCTGTATCTTTCTCATTGTCATTATATGAAAAATATGTAATATTTGAAAGCTGGTTATGTCTCAGTGATGTTAAAGGGAAAAATAAATCATTATTTTTAATGCAGTTCTAGAAGTTCACCCAGTCATTTTTGTCACTAATTTGATCTTAGCAAATTAATCTTGTCCTGCAATCTTTAATTTTTATTTTCAGGTAAGCTTTTGGGTCGTTAGAGAGATTCTTCATGCTCAAACATTGAAAATTAGAGCAGAAGTTTTGAGCCACTATATTAAAACTGCTAAGGTAAGAAAAACATGTTTTGTTTAGTTCAGTCATTCAGAAATGTTTTAAATAACTATTTCCCTGTGATACTTTATTTACTGTTTATTGATCATGGAAAAAGTATCTTTTCTGTTTTAATTGAATCCTTCTCCATTGTTTTTCTTGTTTTCTCCACCTTTTATATACTTCTTTCTTCTCCCTGAGTAACTAAACTATGTTATCTGTTTTACTAGATAAGTGGACAGAGGTCAAATTATGATGAAGTATGATATTTGTAAAATACTACACTATTTTGAAGGTGATGGAAAAAGCCATATAAGATTAAGTAGAAGAATATGTAGCCATTTTTAAATTAACTTTCAAAATAGATTACCCTGCCAGATGTGGAGAATAAAAATTCTTTTATTTTTATAAGAATAGTGTATGCTAGCTGGGTGTGGTGGCACACACCTGTAATCCCAGCACTCGGAAGGCTGAGGCAGGAGGATCATCATAAGTCTGAGACCAGCCTGGGCTACAAAGTGAGCCCAAAGCCAGCCTGAACTGCATAGCGAAACCCTGTCTCAAATAAATAAATAAATAAGAATAGCGTATGTGATATTACCAGATATGTTCACTGAACAACTATTTTGTGGTGCAGAAAATAAATATAGCAGGAAAGAACTAAAAGGACATACCGAAAAAGGACAGTGAGATAAACCTGTGACAAGTGCAAATTTATATTAAGTTCACTAAGAAGTGTGATTAATGATAGCCATGTTGGTTCTGTATGAGTCTTATAATCATAACTTACCTGTGAACAAAAAAGATAGATTAAAGTGAGGAGTACTATGTGTGCAATTATTCTTTTGTAGCTCTTCCACAGTTTCCTCACATGGAAACAGTTAGATTCTAATAAATTCTGGGGCACTAGGTGGCAGAGCTTGCCTTCTACATACATGTTGTTTTTCAGAAGGATCATAAAAATCCAGAAACATTCTTTGTAATAGTTTAGGTAAATACTGATTTTTAGGAAAATACAAATTAATGCTTTTCTCAGAGATTGTGAATTTCCATTTTTTGATACTTTAGTGGTTTTTTGCTTTTATGTTCATCAAGTTTTGCTCATTAAACCTATCATGTCTTTTTCATTGTATAATCATTTGATTCTTGTTTAGAGTCGTAAGACTTTGTTCTCTGTGACAGCTTTGCCTTTCTCGGACCATCATTTTTTTTTCATCACTCTTAAATCCCTTGGTTCTGACTCTCTGCTTTCTATATTCAGTTCATTACAAAACTAGGTCTGTCTTTTCCTTCAGCAGATTGTGCCAGTCAGTATTTTCCAGAAAGACAGACCAATAACGTTCTGTAAAAAAAAATGTATCAAGTTTTAAACATGCAATACATGAAGAGATGTAAGGAGTGGTTCAAGTGATTATAGGGACTGACAAGTATGAAATCTGTAGGGCATCCCAGCAGACTGGGAACTCACACATGAGTTGAAACAGCAGTCTTGCAGCAGAATTTCTTCTTTTTAGATCTTTTTTCATTCTTACACAAACAGAATCTAACAGAGTACCCAGTCCACCATAAATGCTTAACACGTTTAGTGATTAAATAATTCCCCAGCTAGATAATACAACCTTTCTGAGTGAAGGTTTCTATTTTGTTTTTATTTTCATGTAGGTTTCAGTGAAATGCCTCACCTCTGGCATTTTCTAGACATGGAGCTTACCTGGTAGCAAAGTTAGGAAAGTTCTAAGATGGCAGGTTTTTAGATAGAACCTTTGGGATGTTTGAAGTGGTATAAAATCTGGAAAATTAGCAATATATGTCAAGTAGAACTCTCGGCAAATTGATTAAACCTAGTTGTTGGGCATTTTCTGCACACAGACTTTAAAAGTAATGTCCCAGAATGAATAAAAAGTAAAGGATCTGAAATTTAAGGCAGAAGGGAGCAGGAAATCACGAACAGTGGAAGCAAGATTTGAACCCTAGCCTTGGAATAATTAGAGTGTTTGGCAAGAAAGCTGATCAAAATGCGGGGCAGACCCTTTCTTGAAATTTGGAACATGAGACTAAGGATTAGTAATATTTCAGTATAAGAAAGGAAACTGCTTACTAGAACCCTGGTGCATGATAATACCAGCTAAATTTCATCTTGAGTCATAACTGGTTTTTAAATATGTTACCCTGTTAGAGATAGATTTATTCCCAGCGTTTGGCAACAGTGATCAGTTTACAAGAGGGAACTTCTTTTCTGTGCCAAAAAACAGTTTGCTCTAAACATAATGGGTACTCCAAAGACAAATCTCAAGTGTGAAAATAATTAAACACTAGAGCATCATTGATTGCCTGAATTGTGCTTATCAGTCTATATTTGTCTTATATTCATTTTTAAACTTTTTACCCTCTCCTTTTTTCTTAAATTGTCAGAAATTGTATGAACTGAATAATCTTCATGCACTTATGGCAGTGGTTTCTGGCTTACAGAGTGCTCCAATTTTCAGGTTAACTAAAACGTGGGCGGTAAGTAATTTTCCTTAGTAATAAAAGATTAGCTTTCCTTTGGGTAGTAAAGAAATCATGTTTTGTTTTGTTTTAGTGGTTCTTAGTATGATTAATCATTATAATAGATAAGTTTTAAATTACTTTGTACTTTGAACTCTGCATTTTCTCTGAAGTGTTTGGTCAGGTTTGTCAGGTAATTTGTGAGTAGCTTACAGTTTGGTGTTTGATTTCTATCCTTTTAAAGCATCTTTAACAGCATAGTGTTTCATATTCACCTCATGGGGAAAGTATTCCTTCCAAAAAATGGCATTTAATCGTGTTATGATTATGATTTTAATGGGTTTGAGGAAAATATAAATTGCAAGTTTGAAAAAAATTAGTGGTTTATACTTCCATTAATTTTTTTAGTCATAAATCTTAAGGTTTTTTCCTTATTTTTTTATTTTTATTTATTTATTTTTTGCGATACTGGGGATTGAACTAATGACCTCAAGCTTTCCAGGCAGGCGCTTGTGTCGCTGAGCTAAATCCCCAGCCCAAGGTTTTTTCCTTATTAGTAGTGAACAATGTGGTGGTAAACCTGGAATCATATTGTTCTATATTCTGATGATATGACCAGAGTAAAGGTATGAGTTTTCATATCTGCAAATACAAGAACTGATCAAAACATGGTGTTTAAATAAAAATGTATTGTAGGACAGTGAGAAACACATTGTCATTAATCCCCTCAAAGGATTCTCCTTCACTTCAAATATACTTATCCCATCATTCTTGCCACTTTCTGAGGTAGTTGTGGAAGTCGTCTTTTGCAAAGTGTCTTTGTAAGACTGAAATAAAAATATCTAGTGAATGCTGTTGCTCAGGACCATTCACTGAAAGGCAGGCTG
The DNA here is from genome assembly GCF_034190915.1 of Cavia porcellus. Classification (NCBI taxonomy): domain Eukaryota; kingdom Metazoa; phylum Chordata; class Mammalia; order Rodentia; family Caviidae; genus Cavia; species Cavia porcellus. The sequence goes on along the minus strand of NW_026947512.1, from coordinate 7,580,817 downwards.
GTAAAAACATTGTAGTATTTCCCTGTACTATAGGGAATCTGGCATTGTACAACTTCTGGATCTTCAGTAAGGTGCATGTGAAAGGTAAATGTTTCAAATCAGTTCAAAGCTTTGAGGCAGCCACAACAATGTAACTAAAAACGCTCACAAACACTGCATAATAAAAATTGTATTTAAACAAAGTTGGTATTTTTCTACAAGTTTTTGTACCAAAGGCATCTAAGGTAGCACAAGAGATCAAAAAGGAAGTATTTGAGTTGTTTTATTGATAAAGAAACTACAAGTAAATGAGGGAGGTGATGAACAGTGAAAAGGTGATACGGTTACCAGATTAGAAGTCCTAGTGAACTACCATATTCAAGGTGACAGAGTAGAAGTAGAAAGTTGTGGAGAGATTGGATGACTGGAAAAATCAAGAAGTCAGAAATCTCATCATATTGAGAATGTCATCTCCGTGAACATTGTGATCATTAATGTTTTTCAAAAGGAAAATTTTGGTTCATTGACCCTTTTCTCCACCTTCTAAAGTCTTCTGGATATAGAGGGAAAATGACTTGTAGTCAGTCAATGCCAGTAACATAAACATGACAGTCTTGGTATCGTTTAATACAGGCGCCACCAGCTACATGTAGCTATTAAATTTAGATCCTTAATTACAAATTCACTTCCTCAGCCATACTAGCTAGCCAAGTAGCACATGTTGGCTGGTGACTGTTACATTAAACAGCACATGGGTCTCCATCATCACAAAATTTTGTTGAACAGCACTTACCATCTATTAAGTTTAAAGCACAGCAGATTAGATGGTGGATGATTTTAGGGAAGAAAGTGGGATAAACTGGAAGAGATTTTGAAGAGCAAAGATGATATATACTTGACTTAAATCACCAGATGTAAAAGAAAAAAATGCTTAGAGAAAATGTTAAAAACGGGGATTTTGCAGAGGTGGAGATTGAATTTCAGAAAGTACAATTGGAAAACTTGTATTGGGTCAAGTTAGAAAATATTTTGTGAGTTTGAGTTCTGCTTGGGTTAAAATTTTTAATGAACGAGGAATTTTTTTTTTTCACTGATAAAAGACATGTGCCCAAAAGACTACAACATCCTGTAATAAGGACAATATTAAGGATGGTCTCTTTAACATCAAGGAAAAGAATATCCTTCCTAGTGTTTCTATTCAACATAGAAATATCCTGTGCAGTATAAGAAAAAGAAACTTTTTCTCTGATGTAGAAAAGGGGAAGTAAACATTGTTTATGACATTCACTTACCTACAAGACAATCCAAAATAAATTTCAGAAAATGTTGAAAAACAATAATATTTCTCCTTAAAAATTGAACTGCCATGCAGTACAGAAGTTCTGCTTCTGGATATATATATATATAAAAGAATTGAAAGCAAAGACACAGATTTTCGTCTTGTGTTTTGTTAGCCATTTGGTTTTTTGTTTGTAATACTAGGGAGTCTATACAGAGTACTGAGCTAGATCCCCAGTTCTATTGTTATTAGCTTATTTTGAGACAGAGTCTTAATTCACTGAGTTTCCCAGGCTGGGCTTGAACTTGGGCTCCTTTTTCCTCACACTTGAGAATGCTGGAATTACCGGTGTGCATCATCACACCTGGCTCACAAACAGATACTTTTGCATCAGTGTCAGGAGAAACATAATTCACAATAGACATAACATAAAAATCCAAATATCTATAAGTAGATGACTGGATAAATGAAAGGTACATACATACAATGAATATTATTCAAAGGAAATTCTGTGATAATTCTGTACCATAGGTAATCTGGAAAATATTATGAAATAAGCACACTTACAACTCAGATATCATTTTACTTTCTTGAGGTACATAGAATAGTCAAAATTACAGAGACAGAGTAGAATGGTGGTTGCCAGGGACTGGAACAGGTGAGAATGGGAGTTACTGTTTAATAGATACAGAGCTGTTATTAATTGTCCCTCGAAGCTTCGTGTAAAGGATCGTTCCTACGCTGGTGGTTCTGGTGGGAGGTTCTGTACCCTTTGATAGGTGGGGGAGACATGACCTGGTAGGATGTTAGATTGTTGAGGGGCGTACCTTTGAAAGGATAATGGGGCTCTACCCTCTCTTTCTCTGTCTTACTTTGCTACTGAAAGATGAGCAGCTTTGTTCAGCAGTGCACTCCCCACCATGATGTTCTGCTGTATCACAGGCCCGAAGCTATAGGCAAAATGATCATGGACTGAAACCATAAAAGTGGAAATTCCATATCTGAAAGAGTATGTTCATTACAAAATTATTTACAGTAGTTAAGATATGGAAGCAACCTAAAAGTCTATGAGTAGGTGATTGGATTAACAGTGTAGTAAGGTACTGTTAGCCTTCAAAAAAAAGAAAATTTGGTCCTTGCAACAACAAGAATGAAGTTGGAGAATATTATCATCCTAACTGAAATAAACCATGTTACAGAGAAATATACCATGTCTCACTTGTGGGATCTAAAGTCTGACACATAAAGGGCAAGAATACAATGATAGTTTGGGGAATAGAAAAATCTGGGAGATTTTGGTCAATGGGTACAGTGTTTGAGTTATGTAAAATAAATAAGTTCTGAAAATCTAACGCACAGCATGCGTGGTGATTGTATTTAATAATTCTATGTTGTATACTTGAAATTTACTAAGAAATTAGATATTGGAGATATTTTTACTGTACTATATGGATTTATTAATCACATTGATACACATTTCACTGTATATCTCAAGACATATATCTTAAATACAATTTTACCTGTCATGTACCCTAATCCTGGGAGGTAAGATTGATTATAAAATTTATATGGAAAAGCACAGGTATAAAAGGTCTTAAAGAAAATGGAGGTTAGGGACATGAGCAATGTAATGGATATCAAATTTATTGTGTAATTTGAGCAGTGTAAGATTTGAGCAAGTTTAGATGTATCTACCAATGAAAACAGAATAATGTAGCCAGAAATAGATCCTTGCTTTAGAACACTGATGTGACAAATGGAAGTATTGTAAATCCACAAAGAAATAGATTATTTATTAATTGGAACTAGAAAATAGGTTATTAAGACAAAATAAAATCTATCCACTGTACTACTTATAAAAATCATTGTCATATGAATGTGAAGTGCAAAACTTTAAAGCTCTGGAAAGAAAAATGGGTGATTATCTCTCTGGTTTGGCATAGCATAGGTAAGGATACAGTGTTCCAGAAATGAAAGAAAAGGTGGATATGCTTTCTGTTCATCAAAAAACACTTTAAAGAAAATTGAAAAGACAGGAACTAGGGAATAGGTACAACAGCTGTAACCAATCAAGAATTTGCTAATAAGAACTCTTAAACCAAAAAGAAAAAATAAAAAAATTAAAATGAGCATTCGAAAGGTATCTTTGGAAAAGAAAGTACACATGGAAGCAATAAAAATGAGTGACATACAGCAACCTGCAGCTTCATGAATAAAATCTTCATGTCAGATATTGAGCAAACCAAAGCAGTTGTCATGTGGGATGTAGCTCAAATGATGGACTTACCAGAGACCTTGGGATCAATCCCCAGAATTATTCCCACCAAATACAAGTACAAATAATAATTTTTTCGGTGGAAGAGTATTGTCTTAGTTACTTTTTACTTGTTGTTGAGACAAAATACCTGATGCCCAAAGTTAAGGAAGGAAAGGTTTATTTCTTAGAGTTCTTGAAGGTTTCAGTCCATACTTAGCTGGCTCTAAGTCAACGTGGCATGGCAGGGCAGCCATTCACAGGCTGCTGTAAACAACAAAGCATAAACCAGAAAAAGAGAGACACCTTTTTCTCGCTGGTAGGTCATATGCTGGCTCCACCCCTAGGTGGGTGTAGCACTCACCACCAATCCGAGCACTAGACGATGAACCAATCACAAATGCTAGATTTGATTGAGTTCATAATTCATGAGGCTTGGGGTCTACTGACTTAAACCATGACAACTATAAATAATTTATGATACTCTGTAGTCAGTACGAAATAAAGTATAAGAAAATGATGAACCAAAGATTTAGGATTGCTATTGCTGATTACTTTCTATGATAAGGAAATGAAATATAGAAGAAACACATAAGTAGGTACAGTACTGGTGTGTAGTTCTTAGGTTTTAAGGTAATGCATATATATTTGTTATAAAATTTAAAAATAAAATAAACTTGTACCAGCAAAAAATAATAATGTCATGACCAAAGGATTATAATCTGTACCCAAATTCAAAGATGAATAAATATGCAAGTAAGTATCTATACATATTGCACAGGAATACAAATCAAAGCATGAGGAGTCTTGCATTTCTTACAGTGACTGACATGAGCGGGTGTACTGTTTTGTGTGTGTGTGTGTGTGTGTGTGCACTTTGTTTTTTGATTTTTTGAGATAAACCGGTCTTGAACTCAGTATATAGCCCAGCCTGACCTCAAACTCATGGCGAATTTTCCTGGCATGCATCACCACACCTGTTAGGAGCAGGCGTATTGTGATGTTACGTGGATAACATCTATCCAGAAATCTGTGGGTCTCTTTCAGTAATACAAGTGAAAGCACGAAGAACTTTCCTTCTAGTTATCATACTCTTGGCCAAAAAGACTATTTATGAGAAAATCTGTGGAATTATAAAGTCATTAGGGGGCTGGGGATTTAGCTCAGCAGCATAAGCACCTGCCTTGCAAGCAGGCGGTTGTGAGTTCGATCCCTGGTACCGATTAAAAAAAAAAAATTAAGTCATTAACTACTTTGTTTCCCCCCCACCCTTTAATGGGTAGAATACAATGAAGTAATATAAAAGATAATACAAACATTTAAAAAGCCCTCAGAAAATAAGTTAAGACTTCATAGTAAAGTAATTCAAGGTTCTGAATATCACTAGGGAAATCTACACTGAAGTGGTTTTTTATATTCTTCTGTTAATCCTACCACATATTTAATCTGATTACTGATTTATTATGAGAATTTCAAAAGTAGGTTTTTACTACATTTTAAAATTTTATATGTAGCAAGATCAATTAAGAGTTTCAAGTAATTTGTTTCTATCAGAGTTTTTGATATTGTTTATTGGTTGTTTTTGATATTGTTTATTGTTACCATTTATTGTTGTTGTTATTACAACATTCTAACTGTTTTACTTATCTGAGTACTTTGTTATTCAAAATGGTTGATTTGATTAACTGTTAGCAAGCAGACTTTTGCACCTTACCTGGGGAATGCTAATAAATTGTGTTGACATGGGTACAGGGGAAGATTATAAAACTATTTTAGACACTGGAACTTTATCAAAAACATTAAAGCAAAAGACTCATTGAAAGCATATTTTAAAGCAGGAATACTACTTATTTTTGTGATCGAGATTATGTAAAGGTATTTGGAATCTTTGACACACTTAATTGCTCAATCATGAAAAGTAGATTCCAACTATACTCTTTGTAGTTCTGGAAAGATTATGTCCAAATAGCCTACCTATCTCCAGCACCAGACTTTGAGACCTAGAAAAAACATATGTATTTATGAGTGAGTGCATGACTTGAGAATGTTAATACATTCTGCTAATCCTGTGGTTGCCTTTGAAGTCAGACTGCTCATGTGTACTCAAATTTTTCTGTCAACTTCTTAGGAAAATTAGATGAGAATTTTATAGGGGAAGTGTTTTGCATGCTGTAAAATAGCACTAATGGTTTGACAAGAAGTAAGTGAAATCTTGTTACAAATAATAAAATAGTTGCTTCGTATATTTAAAGAAAAAAACTTTTACTAGTCTCTTGTATGAAAATTTTTTTCTGAATCTTTTAGTTAATACGGAGGTGATTGGTCAACCTTGCCCTTTTTTTCCCCTTTATTATCTCTATTGATCTGAAATAGCACTCACCTCAAATTTACTCCTCAAGCCTAAGTTAGGCTGTACATGATGAAGTGCTGGCAAAGACAAAAAGTCTTGTCAGAAGTCCAAAATGTAGGGAAATAGAAATTTTATTAAGACTAACCATCATTAAAGTTGTCAAGAAAAATTATTACTCACAAAATTCAGTATTTCTTTTAGATTATGCAAAAATGATCTTATTTTTGAGGAGATAGTCAATAAAATAGACAGAGCTAAATGAGAATATAATTTTTAATAAAAATCAAATTGCTCAATCATCTAAAAGAGTAAAGATGAGAAATATGTATTATTTACTAGTTAAGAATTATGTACATTTATAAATATTTTGAGTTATTCACAGTTCTATCTGATTGTTTGATTTTTATTTTAAGCAAAATATAATTTAAGGAAGGTGTAATGTTTAAATTAAAATCCAAATTCATAGTAAATATAGTTTCAGATCTTTGCTACAATAAAATGAAACTTGTAAATAACTTAGGCTTTTCTGTTTGTTTTTTAGTTATTAAGTCGAAAAGACAAAACTACCTTTGAAAAATTAGAGTATGTAATGAGTAAAGAAGATAACTACAAAAGACTCAGAGACTATATAAGTAGCTTAAAGATGACACCTTGCATTCCCTATTTAGGTGAGTTATGTTACTGTGTTTATTATTCCTAGTCGTTGCTCTTCCTTAATTAGTACATAAGAAATTAAAGGCAATTTTTTAGTTTATATATCTTGAAAATAAATTACTACAAGATTGCTAAGCTGAAACAAAATGACAGAGTTGTCAGCCTCATTACCTGGAATGTGTTTTCACAATGAATTAGCCTTTTACCCTTAAGGCATTTTATAGAAATGAGCTAGGTGATGAAAATGATATACTTTAGCTATTTTAGTAATGCTCTTAAAGAATAGAATAAAACAATAGTTGACAGTGAAGTTGTAATATATTCACTGAAAACATTGATCAAAATTCTTTTATCGTTGGCAGATATTTTACTGTGAAGAGTAGTTTCATTGAATATTGTTATTGTTTGCCTGGGTGAAATCAGTTGTTTAATTGTGAAAATTTAGTACAGTTCTGTAAACATCTCTTTATTATTATCCTAACAATGTTTATAGAGTCCACGAATGATTTAACCAATAGTGAGTATTTTCAACAAAACGTGAATAAGGCTTTGTTAGCTTTCGAATGAAAATAAGTCTTGCACAGACTGTCCTTTTAAATTTGTCTATAAATTAAACACAAAGATTATATATACCTTGCATGCATTAAGTTGATTTGATTCTCTAGAGTATTGAAATGATAAAGATTTGTTTGTTTCTAGTATTTATGGTTCCCATTTCTACTCCTCTATCTAACTATTCATACTCAATTTCAAAGATACTTGTCAGAATAAATGAAAACTGTTGAGAGAGCCCACAAACGTTTGAAATCTTTACTAGTATTTAGAAGATAAGGTAGGGACAAAGATTGTGGATACATGTCTGCTCAGCTACTTAGTTCCTGGAGAAAAGTTGAACTCATCCAGCATTACTGGACCTCCTAGGAGCCCACTGCAAGAGATGGGGAGGTGTGTGCATACCCAGTGTTGAAAGCAGAATGCCCTTAAGCATAGTTCATATGATATGTACTACACAGTGTATTGCACTTTTTTTTTTTTGAGATAATCTCATTATGTTTCCCAGATTGGCCTCATACTTTTGATCATCTTGCTTGTTCTCTTGAGTGACTACGATTACAGATGTGAGCTCTCCCAGTCAGCCATGTATTCTGTTTTTTTACCATAACTTTGGCTGTCCCCATATGTGAATGTGTATAATTTGGGGGGGAGGGGAGAATAGAAGTGAAAGAGTTTTTGGCACAATAAAAGAGAGAATGTAAAGTAAAAATAGCCTTTATTCTAAGGACATGAAGAGAACTCCATGACCACTGGAGCCTGGTTTTCTCTGCTGGAAACGTGGGGCATGAGATATACATGTAATTTCCAGCTGTGGTGGTGCTTAGGGCAGGCATTGCTGACACACGAGCAGCCAGTTGGGAATTTTCTTCACGAGCAAACAGGAGCTGGGGAAGAAGCAGGAAGTGGTAGGCATTCCCACTTTGGCCTTCCACCTTGTTAGACCACCTCCGCCACAATTTCTACTGAGGCAAGAACCTTTCATTCCCGTCTTTGTAGTGTTAGGAAAAAGGCAAAGTCTCTTTCTTACTACTTCCTGCTGAAAGGGGGCACCGTATTGAGGTTTAGGAAGGTTGATGGGATGATGGTTGATGCCCATGTAGAAGCTGGTACCAGGTGTTTTAGCCAGGACAGCTTCATCATTGGTGAATCCCTGCATCTTAGACTAGAAAAACAAAGAGACAAGGTGCTATGAGGAGGAAGGCCACTATCATATTTAAGAACCCAGGGGAGGTAGAAGGAAAGGTGTCTTTGATTTAAGTATGCTGTTCTATCAGGACCACGGTGAGGTAGAATTCTGAAAAATAAGTGTGGGGTTAGGATGAGTGAAGTTATGAGAAGTGATTATTCCCCCGTCTGAAAGGGTAAAAGTTAAAGAGTGTAGGTAGGTAGGACTTGACTCTGGTCCAGGAGTTGAGCTGGAAAAAATAAGAGGGCTGGGGAGGGCCATGGCTATGTCACTATAAGGGAGATAAGCGCCTAGGCCCACAGGGATCTCATGTTTGACTAAACAGCTGAGGGTAGAGAGAACTAAGACAGTTGTAATGTAGAAGAACATGAAGACAATCTTATGCATGATGTGGGAGTCTTTAGGAAAGACTGTCAAGAGTCCTGCTGTATAAAATATAATTAATTAATAGAATATAAGAAATTAGGAACCAAATTAGATAACAAAACATGACTTAGCCTGAGAGTTGTGGCTGTGAGGCCTTGGTGAGAAGGAGATGGATGGACGATAGAAGATGATATGACCACTCAGGATGATTAGATTTAGGGCTGGGAGGGCACCACTTAGCTTGAGTGATGTGGAACCAGGATGGCAGTCCAGCAACTTTGACCACTATTGGGGTTGCCAAGAAGACCAGGTAGGGGCTGCTCTACCTTGGTTGTAGTCCTTGGGATGATCCTGTAACAGGACTTTAGTAAGTATATCAGCAGTCTCCCTGGTTGTGGGAAAGGCTTTTATCTATCCTGAAAAAGTACAAAGATGAGAAGATATTTGAGAGATTTGTGGCAGGGCATGTGCCAGTCCTGACCAGGGATGAGTCTGTGAAATTGATGAATAAGAAAGGAAGGAGGTATTATGTGTCCCTAAGGAAAGGTTTTACTATAGAGATGACAGGTGTGTGCTTATGCAAGTCTGCATAAGCACAAAGGAATAATAGGCATTTTTAAGATCTATGACTGTAAAGTGAGTGATTAGGGGGGGATATGAGAGAGCATGGTATAAGGGTTTGCACCACTGAGTGGATTGGGGTAATGTCATTATTGATTACCCCAAGGTCCTGCACTAGATGGTAAGATGCATCAGGCTTGAGTACCAGGAGAATGGGAGTATTATATGGTGAATGTGTAGTTTAAGAAAATCATTGTCTAAAAGGTGCTTAATTACAGGTGAAGTCTCTGTAAAAGTTTGGGAGCTATGGTATATTGGGGAAACGCATGGAAAATTTGAAGGATCCCTGAGATGAATTAAAATAGGCATGGCATGGGTAGTGCAGGTGGGATTGGAGGTATCTCAAACTGTGGGATCAACCAGAGAAGAAAGGAGTCTGGAACCTGCGTGGAATAGGCCCTGTCTGCAAAGGCTGCCTAAGTTGGCCATCAATACCCATGATAGAGACTGAGGACTTAGCTGCCTGAAAACTTAGAAAGAACAGTATACATGGCCCCATGTCCACAAGTACAGAGACTATCTTACCTGAGACCTCCAGTGGGACTTGGGGCTCTGAGAAGGACCTTAACCCTATCAGTCTTCAGCAGCAAGTCCGAGTAGATCAGTCAGCGATGAATCTGGTGATGATGAGATCTCCTATGAGGGCAATGAGTTAGAGAATGGCTTTCTTGCCCTCTGGCAGCTAGGACAGTCACTCTTCCAATGGCCCTTGAGATTGCAATAGGGGCAAGAACCCAGAAGAATGCCGGGTTGGTGCACTCTCTTGCCCAATGTCCTTTGTTGTATATGAAGCATGGTCCGGGAGGGACTCAGGCAGCTCCACCTTGTGTCAGTTTACCTGTCTCAGAGCTCCGAGTGTCACTGCTAAGAGATCAGATTGTTATTTTTCCTTTTGATTTTTATCTCTGTTGTTGAAAACATGAAAAGCCATATTAAGAAGGTCTCCCCTGTGGGGTTTGAGGGCCAAGTTTAGCCTTTTGTCTTGGGATCTGGCCCAAAGTAAAAGGTATCTGTCTCCTCTACAGTCACAAGACATCTGGTTTTTATCTTGGGTAGGTATACAGTTTTAAGTCTAAAGGAGACAAATGCAAAGAATCAATTGGTATGCAAGAGTCAAATAATACAATCAAAAGGGTATTTATGATTATAACTTTAGTAATGGCTTCCCATAAGGAGGATAAGGTCCAGGGAATTTTAGAAACTGACATGTCATTCATATGTCATATACACATTTAGGTTTTACAATTGTATAAGTATCTCTTATGCTGTTAGAATGTCTAATGCCATCTGATTTTTGGAGAATGGCCTGTTTCATTAATTTTACCTTTTTATTTAGGAGAGAGATCAGCTACGGTGTCATTTAATGCCAGTTGAATATAGTTAATTATGGCCCCAATATGCATCATATAACGTTTTTTTGGAAAAGTTCTGGTGGACCCTAGCAAAAAGAATCCAAAAGGAATTTATAATTATCTCTTAATTTTAGTTGTTGAACATCCAGAAGATTGATAACAATATAGTGCACTAGAGGCAGTAAGCTTAACATGGAAAATTAAATGGAATTGTTATTTTTTGTTAACCGTGGGTGTTTTAACATTTGAGCACTGAAGAAATTTGTGACATTGTTTGTACTGCTCACTAAGCATCTGTAAGTACAACATACACATTGTATAAATTTTTGTTTAAAAATTATTATTTGACTGGTGACTTTGTTGGTCTGACCTGAATCTCCTGGCTGGAACACAAGAAAAACGGAGACATCTGCATTTGAAAGAAAACACTCGTTATCATAAATAATCCCATTTTTATATTTGAAGGCGTGAATATACCATCAGATTCAGCAACAATGAATTGTCTTAGTCATATGAACTTTAGTTGAGGTGTCTCTCATAAGGCTATGGAGATTATTGGGGCCTCCAAATCATGAACAAGAGCTGGTTACAGTTACCAGTGGCCACTTTCTTGTTTATCAATTGAAGTCCTGTCCATTGTCTCCTTACCCCAAGGGATTTTGTTTAAACAATTTTAGCATCATTTTGACTAGCTGGCAACCTCAGTGGAAGCATGTTTTTTAAATCTATAATAGAATATAAACCTTGATTAAATGATCTGAAAATGTAAAAGAGGAAAAAATTGTTCAGCTCAAATAAAAAGAAATAGCTGTTTACCGAGCAGGCAGACGGACAGGCAACAGATATATAGACTGATAATCATCCTATAAAATCAGAATGCAATCAAATATATTTGCCCAATTTGAACTATAATAAATAGACTAGTATGAACCTTTTTGTAGATCAATTAATAGAGATCTCTTGAAATAAGAATACCAGAAAAGGAACCTAATTTATGGCTAATCTGATATAGCTCAGAAAGTTAAAAAAGGAACATAAATATTAGCTAATCTCTTGGGAACAGGGCTAACCTGTTCCTGAAGCAGGAGTAGAAACTGAGACTGAGAAGGCTGTGGCCACTGAGTGGCCAACTGTCCGGCAGGCATGTGTAGGCAATTAGCTGATGATTGGCTATAAAACAGCCACTTGTCACCATGCAACAAGGAAATGCAGGCTATTGGCCGGTCACCACGAGACCCACACAGGATGCCTGTTGTTGATCACACAAGGAGCCACAAGGGGGGGTGGCCACTGACCCTGAGGTCCATCGCAAGACGGAGGCGTCCTGTCACATAGTGGAGGGCCACAAGATGGTGGCTGTCCTCCATGGGAGCTACAGCAACATGGCTGCTGGCAACCATGTGGCCTGCCAGAAAGCTGGAACGCCCAAGACCACATATGGTGAGCCGGCGGAGAAACTGGTGATGCAGGGGAAGAGGACAAAAAACCCTCAGAGGGAACAGATATGGCTCAGTGGGGGCGTTGAGAAGTTGGAGACTGGGGAGGGACGCTAAGGGAAGGATTAGAGGCTGCTGTGGGTGAGAAATAGGGAGAGGACGGCAAAGAAACCCCTGGCTAGAAGGTTGTGGGCTTTGGTATGAGAGATGCAGGGAAGGAGCCATAAAGACAGGAGCTGCGTCATCTAAAGGGGTTTGATGGGGAAGGGGAGAGAGCCTGGTGGAGCAGAGCAAGCCAGAAGTATTGGCCATCACAGAAGACAGAGTGAGTCAAGGACATGTCCTCAAAGTGCAGAAGGCCTAAAGGCGAAGGGTTTCTGCCATTTGGCGCCATTTTGACAAAAGCATAAATAAAAGATCAGCTTTTTGGTTTTTATAACCTTCTAGAGGCCAAGAGCACCAAGGTTATGAGCCAGGCGCCCCAGAGGTGTGTTCACTTTAGCTAATAAAAAAAATACCCTGTTTTTACTGAGTGTTTGATTGTTATTATGTTGTTTTCTTCCTTTTTGTTTTATAGAAATTTTCTCAATAAAGTTATCTTTGCCTTTTTAGTTAAAACATTTAATAGATATTTCTCAAGCTTCATCTTGATTTTATGATTAAGATGTTATCTACTTCTCTTCCTTGAAGTTCTTCACAACTAGCACCAGTCTTTTCTGGTTTACCTTCTGCACTTCTGGCTGTTAGTTTACTGATTGCTCTTTCTCTCACTTTCTTTTAAATGCTGGGTCTCAATCCATGCTTACTTGTAGTGGGGTGATCTTATTCAGCTTCTTTCCATATGTTGCTTAATGACTCCCACATCTAGACTAGACTTTGGATATCTAGCTTTCTACTTAATTCTTGAAGCTTTGTAACATTTTAGATTCTAAGATATTGATGGATTAAATTACATGTTGAAAGTAGTTCCAACACATGTGAAAGTGACCTCATCATCTTTTCTTTTTTTCCAAACCTCTGAGCCTCATCTTATCTTTTAGCTTAGTCCACCAGTGATCACATCACTGTGACATTATCTTACGCTTATAAAAGTAAGCATTTAATAAATATTTGTTGGTTCAGCCAACTAAATCCATTTCTGGCTTTTGCCATTGTTCCTATAATTTTGTCTTTTAATTTCTATTTCAAAACAATAAATATATTTGTGTGACCTATTTCCATTGATGAAGCTCTATTTCTGTGTTCTCTAGCAAAAGATAAGGCATGAGCTGAGGTCTATCCAAGAATCAGAGACCAAAAGAGGAAAAAAATGGCAGAAACTTTAACACTGTAAAATGGAGAACATACACTTTAGCACCTGCATAATTTTATATATTGGTAGTCTTCGTATAGTTCATCTCTATATTGTTAATTGGAGAAACATGTAAATCGAGATGATTGTGGGCCATTTGGCATAAACATTAGTAGATTTGAGAAATGAAACATTTGTCAAATAAGTTACTCTGACTCAGTTTGTTTCAAGCATGAATATCATCCTTTGAGTGTAGTGACAGTTTTATATCAAACCTTCAGTGTAAATTTATCCAAAGCATACTTGGCTTTTCTTAAAAATGTGAAGCAGATCTCTTATAGAGGTTTTTAACTACTTGATTTATGTCATAAACATCTCACTTTTAAAATTTTCTGGTCTTCAGTACTAAATTGTGTTGAATGAAAATCTAACAATTAATATTTACTTTTTTCGTATTTTATTCTTATTTAAATTTAATTAGGTCTTGATTTTTAAAGTTCAATTTAACATTGATTGTAGAATCCTTTCCCATTCTTACGAAAACACACCTAGTTTAATTATCAAAACTGAAGTGTTTCACAAGGCCAGATATGATACACACCTGTAGTCACAGTGCTGGGGAGACGGAGGCAGGAGGCCAGCTTGAACTGCATAGTTAAGCCCGATCTCAAAAAGACACACCCACACATAAAAGATGCTGTAATTTGACAGCACAATGCTGGCCTGAAGATGTTTCAAAGATAATACTCTTCCTTAAACTGGTAGCCTCATTTAACTATTCTTTGGATATCCAGAATTTGTATTCATCCGTTGTGTTTACCAGAGGTTCTTAGAGAACTAATTTATCAACCAAAAGAATCTATGGTCCAGATTGAGAACATAACAACTAAGGATCTGTTTCTTGACATAAGAGAAGCAGTCCAGATTTAGTGTTTTTAGTTCTAAAAATAGCTATCAAAAGCAACCATTCTTTGTGAAACTTAAAAAAGAGGTAGGAATTAAATGGCAATTAAGCTCTTTATTTCCATAGTACGAAATGTATCTGAAACTCAATATGGATTAAATTATAAGCAATAGAAAATGTAGTCTTGGCTGTCTACTCATCTCTTGAAAAATTGTCTCTTCTGTTGGTTTGCATTCAAGGCAAAAATTAGTCAGCTTGGACAATGTAATGAAAAATTCTTAGAGCAAAGATACAGTTTGTCTAGAGAGGAATGGTTTGGCAAATCTTAAGGAAAAAATTGTTTTATATGAGAATTATTGTTTTAAATCTGAAAATCATTAACAGTACTCATTTGTTCTTGACATTGGAGAATAAATAATCTTAAGGGGCTTGTTGAGGAATTTGGCATGGGAAGATTTGCTTTGCTACAAAGAGAAAAGAAACGTCATACTAAAATAATTTAGTTATATGAAACATGATAAATACTCTTTTGTATGTATTTGCCAAACCTCATTTCTACTTTATTCATATAATAGGAAGATGCAGTAGTAGCTCAACCAGATTAGGATGTTTACTGAGAAAGAAGGCATTTTTTAAAACTATGAAAGTAAGTAAATTGTTTCAGTACAATATATTGCTTACTATTGAGTAGAAGCAGAGTATTACAGAGAATTTTTGTAAAATCTTCATCCTTTCTACATGACACACGTGCAGTATGTCTAGATATAACGCCTTTTTTCTCTGAAAAAGACAGCTCCACTTTCCTTTCCTTTTATCAACTTAAAATGTCAGGTTATTGGAAGAGGTTTTTAATTAAGTTTTTGTTTTAAGAAAAGACTTAGTAACTTTCTGAAGTACAGTGCTCCCCTCTGAAAAATGCACAGCTTTTATCTCTATAATGATAAATTCAGTAATGTACCTCATTCACAGCAAGAGTTTTGGCCCTTTTTTGTCTGTTATCCTTATAACATATAAACAAAAGTAAGCATTTACTTACTTTTGTATATAAAGTATACAAAGCATTTGTTAGTCAAACTAATTAGATAAATAATTCTCTTCTGGCTCTTCTCATTGTTCCTGCAACTTTGTTTGAATTTCTGTTTAAATACAATAATACAATGTGTGACTTTTTTTGAGGAAAGTTATTGATGTGTAGCTCAGGCTTGCCTTGAACTCAACAATGTAGCCCAGGCTGGCCTTGAATTCACACTTCTCCTGCCTCAGTTTCCAGAGTGCTGGGATTACAGGCGTGTACCACCATGCTCTGCGTGTGATACAGTTTTATAAGTCATCTATTTATTACCCTCATTTTCTTTTAATATCTCAGCTGGCAGTCAGCATTTGCTTAGCACTGCATTTGGTATTAAATAGGAATAAAATGGACTTTATCCTCGCCTTTAATGAAAGAATTGTGTGTCACTGTCTTTTGCATTGCAGTGCTGTCCTTATCACAGGTAATGAAAAAATTAAAGTATACCTGAATTTAGAATAATCTTTGAGTTTTTTCTGGTCCTTTTTGTTTTTCATATATTATTATGTTAAATATTGATCTCTAAAGTAGAACAAAGTTTGACATTGCTTTCAGAAATTTTCATTAAGCTATATACATGTATTTAAAATTCAGGTACTTTCAACAAAGTTTAAGGCTTCCTGTAGTTCTACAGGAATTAATGGAATATTTTCCTTTCCTTTCTGCAGTATTTGATTAAATACATTAAAGGCTGTGACAGTTGTCTCAAAAATACCTAATGGTGAAAAAGTGTCATTGACGTTTCATATTTTAAGAGTTCTATTCATTTCTTTGATTTATAGACATTATACGCTCTAGATTACCCTATTGTTTTGATTATATGTTATATATATTCTGTTCTAAAACAGCAGTAGAGCATGTTCAGTTCTTTTCTTTTGGATCCTGAGCATGAGCTCTGATCAAATGGCAGCCAGCCTTAAGCTTTTCTGTAGCCAAAATTACATTCCCATTTTCCATTACTTCATTTATATCCTTTTATAATCTCTTGCATATATTTAAACTTTTTCTAATGTTCTTTTGTTATATTTTCTGAAGTCTAGTTTAGACCAGAGACTTGTGGTGTAAAAGAAGATGGAACTCTATTAATATTCCCTTGTTTTTAGTTACTGAAAAACATGTATCAAATTAAAATAAAAGTTGCAGCTGTACAGATTTGTGTGCAGATCATAAACAGAATCAAATCTCCCCAGTTTTAATATCTTTGTTAGTGGTATTTCCAACTATTGTTACTTCTGGAATTTGTTTCACAATTTTTTAAGCAAGATTTTGAAAAAAGATTGAGGGAGGGTCAGCTCTAAGCAACAAATATATTTTTGGAAGGAGGTTATCCCAGAAGATGCCTAATAAAGTTGTTGATTGCAAAAATGAGTTAAAGGCAAGGTAAGGCTAAGCATTAGTCACACATTGTAAAATGAAATTTGCAGTTTGGATTAGCCATACCCCTGTGTATTCTGCTCTGAAGCTGTTGAGTCATTATTGGGAAAGTATAACAGTTCCCTAACACTGTTTGTGTACCAAGACTTGTGAAGCTGTCCAGGCTTTTTGATTTGAGTAACTTTAGATAGGATTTTTTTTAATAGTATAGACCAGAAAATTAGAAGGGCAAGGTCACTAATAAATGTTTGAAATTATAATTTAAGTGTGTGAAACACTGGCATACCAAATATTCTACATTTTAATAATATCAAAGTTCAGTGCATTGCAGAAAATTTTGGTGTTCATCATATCAGGAGAAATTTCATTTGTAAATTTCTCTTTATAAGTTTCACATTTAAATAATGATTATTTGTGTGTAGGTTTTGTTGTTTTGTTTTGTTTTAAAAATAAATATTTCATACTGTGGACCACTTAGTTCTTTTAGGAAAATAGAATATACCAAGAAGTTACACATAAGCATTAAATATGAAAGCTGCAAATTCAATTTGAAAAGAACTTTTATTCAATGGAAAAAGTATTTTCTATTGGCAAAACTAGAGATTTCTCTAATTTCCTGTCTGTACTTGTATAAATAAAATGCATTACTTAACTGAAATCTTAAAATTATTTTTTCATTGGAAATTAGATCATTCTCATAGTTTTAAAGTAAATTGTTAAATATCTTGAACATGTAGTTTCAATTTAAAATAAATCTAAGATTTGCTTTACATCGTGACAAATATTTACATTTTAGAAAACAAACTTTGCCTGTGTTCAATCAATATAATTTTTGAAATAACTAGAATATAGATACAAATAATTATCTGTAGTACACTCAAGGAAGGTGAAACTACATTCACAGATCTTTTTTATAGTTACAACAAAATTCACTTTACAAACTATAGAAATACATTTTGCAAAGTAATATACACATAGCATTTACAATTTGGGGAACTGAAAAATCAGAGTTTTGTGTCGTTTAAATTGGAGATCATCTCTCCTCAGTCAATAGGCTTGATCATCATCTGAACTGCTCTCAAGGAGTAGGACCCGCCTCTGTATTCGGCCCAGAAAATCCCATCTTGGTGTTTGCTTCTGTAGTGGCCTCCTCTGTACCACACTCCATTCAGGTTGGAATGCGCACAGGCATTGTACCACCAGCCTCCTTTATGGAAGTGAGCACAGTTGCCTTTGAGGAAAAAAAGATACCATAGTAAAAGTTCCTTCTAAGTATGGTATTTTGCAAATCATCAAAAACTTACTCTGCTTTGGAATAATTCAATTTGATTTTCCCATACTGTTTTCTTAGTAATTAATAATTTTCTTTCATTCTATTACCTTTCTCCTGTACTTAAAAAGTTAACTTCAATTGCCTTTTTTGCTTGCTTATTATGTACTTTTAAAAGAGATTTACTTTTCTAGTTATTAGGGTAAATAAAATGCAGTGTTTATACATAGAGATATAGAGGAAGAGATTGGGAAAGGAAAGATATAGTGTTGACTAAAGAAAAAAGTAAAGTCAGAGGAAGATTGAATTCCTAAATTAGTAAAAATGTAACACAGTGACAACTTTACCAGCAGTAGGTAAGTTTCTCTACACAAGCAGACAGAAATTATGGTCATCTCTTTTTACCTACTTAGGCCAGTGTGAAATAGGCTAACTTAGAGACCTATGTGCTGCTTGCTAAGATAACAGTTGAAGGAAAAATGAATCATTTTCAGATTAGATACCTCTTTAGTGCCAGAAACTAGGTTTAAAAGGCAGGGTATATGGAATTAAATTTCAGATTATATGGATGGTCTGATTAGATTGTTCTAATGAAAATATTTCTTCTTCCTTTGTGTCACATTTCACAGTCATCTTGCTCTTCCCTCTGCTTTTATGTTACATACCATTTGGCTTGCCTCCTCTTCTTGCAGAACTTTAGTCAGACCGTTTCTTCTTGTATTTGCCATTCCTAACTCAATTGCACCCACCCCCAGGCCTTCTGCCTGTCACTTTCTTATGTTTTCTTGTTTTATTTATATATATTCTAAAAAATAATAATAAATCATTTCATCTCCTCTTCTTAGAGGTAAGCTCCAAAGGGCACAAGTGTGTTCACTGCCATATTTCTGGCACAATGTACCACAGTAGTGTTTGGTACATGGTAGTTGTCCAGTTAGTACATAAATCTGTGGCTGCTTTATTTCCTCATGAATGTGTTTTGGTTTGGCTTTGGTCCCCCACCCCCCAATCTTGTTTTTCACAAATATCACACCTATAGAACAGATCCTAAAAGCTGTTTTTTTCAATAGATTTTATGTGCTTTGTATCCAAAATGACCTCTTTTGAAAGATTTTTAGTATCACATATTTTAATAACCAGGTTCTGTTTAATGCACAGAAAGTGATGATTCTGTCAAATTGGGTTTTTTGTTTTGTTTTGTTTTGTTTACCTTTTTACTCACCTGCATACATATCTTTATCTCTATCCAGTGTGGTGAATTGTTTACCATTGTGCCACATCATAGAATCTCCTGCGTTTCCCTGGTAAGTTCCCAGGCGCAGTCTGTAGAATTCACTTTCAGGTTCTAGACGAAAGCTACTATATTCTGCATAGACTTTTTTATCACTCCAGTCTTCTAATTCAATCAACAATTTATAATTATCTTGATTGCTAAGCATATAGATATTTTCTAGTCCAAGCCAATATTCACCATCAATATTTCCAAATCCTTTCTGTTAATAAAGAAACATTAGTGTGTAAACAAGTGAGAGTTAGTAAATACTGGTATTCTGTAGATAACTTTTTAACATCCAGTAACATAAAGATGGTTGCTGTTTCAGTAGTAATGTGGACTTCCATTTTAGTAGATGACCTGATTTTTATAAGCTCTACATTGTCATTTTGTTTTGCTTTGCTTGCTCTTAAAATGTCAGTATTTATTTGCATAGCCAACTTCAAATCCTACAGGTAAGACAAAGGCAAAACAAAATCAAATTTATTTATTTAAAAACCATTATTTGATAAACTACCAAGATCCTTAAAAAGTTAGGTCCCTACTCTGATACTCATCCAGAGTCTTTTCTTTTTCTGTAAAAGTATGTGAAAAGAGGGTATCCGATAATATTAAGGTGATTCAAGGAGAACAATAGCATGCATTATATGTAATTTTCCTTCCTTCCTTCCTTCCCCTGTGGTACTAGGGATTAAACTCGGCATTAGTACTGAGCTACATCCCCCGCCCATTTGTATTTTTTATTTTGAGACAGGGTCAAATTACTAAATTGCCCTGTCTTCCAAAATGCTGGGATTAATGGCATGTGGCATCATACCTGGTTCCAAACTATCTGCTTTAACTTGACTATATGTAAAATTAGTAAATGTAAGAAGATAAAGTACTATAATTACCTTCAGAATTCCTCTTTGAAAAGTTGCACATCAGTTTGCTAAAGCAAATTACCCTATTTCCATAAACATTTGACAGTTTAGATGTGTAGCAAAATACCTTTAGTAGATTTGATCTTATGTAGGAACCATGCTCCCACCCACATTTGTGCTAAATTCTAAGTTTAGAAATTTATACAACTTCTGATTTGTGTGTATTAATTTTGTATTCTTAACTGCCTGTAAATTTTCACCTAAGACTGAGTAATCACATGCTGCTTCACGACTTTGAATAGGGAATTCACCATTTGGAAATGTAATTTTTCCTGTCTGCCATCCTGTAAGTGAAGATGTATGTATGCCACTCACAAAATTAGCATTACGAACATCAAAATCATTAACCAAGACCAATCATTTACCTTCCAAAACTTACAATATGATCTGGTTCTATATGAAAATCTTGGTGTACATCATTCTCCCTGGTAGCCCATGTTGTGTCATAAATTTAACAGTTATCAGAAATAATATACTCCAAGAAAGGGGTTCATATTTTTAAAGCCCTATACTTTATTATTGCCTAAGTATGTTTGAAGTTACAAAGGTCTTTAAAAATAGAAATGAGTAATGTTTGCAAGGTATAATTATAGATCATCCAGACCCAAGGAGTGCATTTTAAAGAGTATCTTTACCTTGCTTTTTAACTTGGATATTAAAACTAGAGCAAGCAGTCTTTTTCACAAATATAGCTAGATTATGAAAATCATTTCAATAGTTAATTCTGTATCTTATTTATTGCATGGAAAGAATGGCTACTACTGCAAGAATGTCTTTGTTCCCCTTCCATAGGTTTTAGCTCACTGATTTTACCTTGTAGTTTTCCCAGTTTCTGAAGAAGTTGACAGAGCCGTCTGCTCTTTTCTGAATGACAGTCCAACCCCCAGGATCCAAACTGTTCTCACACCATAATTGTATTGGTCCATTGCTGTTTTCAGGTTTAATCATATAAATCCCATTGACTGAATGCCCAGCTTCCTTTGCATGGTGACAGTCTTTAAATGGTCCTGTAATTTAAATATCATTGATTACCAGGAAATTTAATATGACAAAAAAGATGTTAAAATAGTTTTTAATCAAGATTCTTACCTTTATGTTTTTCTTTACAGCTACCACTTTTTATCTGTTGTGTACATAGTACTATAAAAGTTAAGCTAAAAGAATTACTCCAGTCCCACTATTTGGAACATTAACTTGTTTCATTTTCCACTCTTCTCTGTCTTGTTTGTATATAAACACTTTTATATTGTTATAATCCTAAAACAAGTAGAAAATTGGATTATGTCTTTAATTCAATAAACATTTCTATGGATCTAGAATCTCCCTTCTAGCACTTAACAGTAAATGTATGCTGTCCTTGACATTGATATATCAATCTTTATTAAAGTTCCATTCTAAATTTTGCTGTTATAATTAATAGTATACTATACAGAGTATCTTCACTCTTACTGGCTTCTTTTATTGTGGGATTGACATACTGGATCAAGTAAGTATATCCCCCTATTCAGTTTACAGTTCCTAAAATTTGATTTCAGTGGAACACACTAGTCCTTTGAGATATTCAATAAAAATTGAGTATTAAAGTTAAGTGTTAGAAATGCTAAATATTATTTCCTTTTTGGAAGCTCACTATATACATTCTTATATTAAAGACTAAGAAGACCTGAAATAAATGAGTTCCCAAACTTAACTAAGTCTGAAATTTCATCCCATATATATGTTTCTTAATAGCCCATAAAAGTACATTTCAGAAGTGTTAACCTAAGTGCTCCCTCCTGCTGCTGCCACTCAATTTTTGGTGCTGGGATTGAGCCCAGGGTCTTGCATGCACTAGGCAAGTGCTCTACCACTGAATCAGCTCCCTGGCTCGGCGTCAGAATGCCTTTCTAAAGCATTGTACCAGTTCATGACCAAATAGCAATTTTATCACATTCATGCAATGACCCCATGATAGTTTATAGATGGTCCCACAAATAGAACTTTTTTTGTTTTTGTTTTTGTTTTTTTTAGTCAGAGTTTCACTTACAGTTCTGGCTGGCCACAGACTTTTGGTGATCCTCCTGTCTCAGCCTCCCAAGTACTGGGATTACAGGCTGTACTACCACTCCCAGCTTAGATATGCTATTTTTAATCAACTGATAAGTTCTTCAAATTTTTATTAAGTGACAAAGTACTTTGTAAAATCAGATGTAAAGTCTCATTCTTGAATTTGTACTTTCTATGCTGTGGGGATCTAGAGAAAGATAGCTTCTAGTTTTACTAAATATCCTTCAGTTTCATGCTTCACTAGTGTTTGAGCCTTTGCATAAGCAGGCAAAATATTATGATTCTGAATTATCAGAAATCTTTATTAGAACAAAGCATAAAAATTCCTATAGTCAAATTTTACATTTTGCTACTTTTAAAAGTCTGATGTACATATATTTTTTTAGAAATTGTGTGAAAACAAAAAATTCATGTAAGAATCCTATTCTATAAGGATAATGACATTGTTGAAATTTTAAGAAATGTGTTATGTATACCGTGCCTAGAATATACACTGTCCTTTTTTGGCCTTATTAGTATAAAATTAATCATATTGAATAAAGTATTTATACATCTATATTATAACAACAGATTCTTAGAGGCTATGAGCTGATTGCTCCTTGAATGAAACCATTTTTGTTACTGTTCTCAGTCATGTCTCACTATTTTAACTCTTAGTATACCTACAATAACTTTTTTAATTAAATGAATGGCTCAATTTTTTCCCCCGTTTGAAATACAAGGAAATTGAAAATATAGAAATCCAGAAAACATACTTATCTTTTTATATCTTACGTTGCATAAATATTTCACTGTTGCAGGTTTGTAAAATTTATAGTGTACGTAAGCACTGTATCTTGCTAGTTTAAACAAATGAGAAATTGGAGGTTCTGGAGTTTCACTATTGTTCATTTTTCTCTTCTGGTATTTCCTTATTTTTGCATTCATTGTGAATGTCAAATACTGCTATAATAACTGCTTTAAAATTCTTGATCTTTGTATTCTTAGCTTGCTGAGGAGGTTTTTGTTGTTTTTATATACTAAAATAGGAAATTATGTTGATTATATATTTAATATTAAATCAATCTCATATTCCTGGATAGACTCATCTTGGTCAAAGCTTTAAAAACTTTTAACATAATGTGTAAAAAATAATTATCAATTACTGTTAATCTCTTTTCTTTTATTCTGATCTCTATATAATTGCATCTTACTAATATATTTTTAAATTAATAAAATGACTAATCAAAAATTTATGTATAAAAATTTCTACTGCAGAGAAATAATGTATTGTAGAAAAACCTTATGTTCTACAATTCATGCACTAAAAACAGCAGCTGATTTTAGCTGTTAGAATATTTTATGTTCAACATAAGTTACTTGTAATACAAAACATTAATGTGTTGGGGGGGAATTCCATGTAAACTAGCATCACCTCTGTTGATAGTCTCCTTCCTCCAATCATGTATGAGCTAACTTTACATGATAGAAATATGCATTGTAGTCAAGTCAGAGAAGGATGGAGAAAGTATGTTTCAGGATGAAATTTTTGAATCCTTTGTGTCCTATATAGAAAAGAAATGAAAGAAAAAGTGAAGTTTGATTTCTAAAATTGGATTGTTTTGTATAATGAATGGTAATACATTTGTTTACTCATCGGTAAGAACTATATCTTGTTTTATATTCAGTTTGAGCCTAATAGACCCTCAGATTTTTTTATGGAACTAAATGATTCCTGGTAGCAGTGATTTCTATAATGTGCTCAGTTCTGCATTCTTTGACTGAGTTGTGTACAGGACATATGGTAACAATGTCTGAGAAATAGTTGAGATACTTTGAAGCTTTGAAGATTGAGGAAGAGGCTGTTGGGACAGAAGGTCTGACCCAGAACACACATGGTTAACAGGGTGAGGCAAAAAAGCAAGGAGGGTGATTGGTTTTAAGAGCAGTTACAGATTTCTTAAGTCTGAAATACAAATGACTGAAGATGACACTGAAGAGATCTTTAGACTGTGGAGCCTATTCAGTCATTTGTTTCACTGCTTTGCTTTAAAAGTGTTGCCATTGTGATTGTTTCCAAAGTTAGTCATATTTTTCCCTAAATTATGAAAAAAGTATATCTGAAGATCATTGTTCTTATTTGAAAACTTACTGGTACTCTAGTTTTTTTACACATGAAAAAATTTTATTGTAATGCACAGAAATCTTCCATTTCAGAAATTTGCACACTGTGACTGTCTCTTTGTGCTGTTGTCGTGTCTTCTGTGTGAATGTTTATTATGTATTCATTTGAGTAGTTTAGACAGTTTACATTTTATATGTAAGTATACAGTCAAAAGTTGGACTTTCATAAGTTTATTTGAATTCCTGCAAAATATAAGGAATGTCCAGGTTTTGAATGCAGACAAAATCCAGGTTGAGTATGCCTTGCCCAGAATTCTTGGACAGTATTTCCAATTTTGGAAATTTTGGATTTTAGAATATTTGGATAGGTTTTAAAATTGAAACTTTCCAATGACACTCAAAATATTTTACATTTGAGGGCATTTCAGTTTTTTTATTAAATTACATTTCTTAATTTGTGTTTGGCAAATGCCATTTGTTCCATGTGTGTTTAAGATATATGTTTAAACTGCAGTGAAACAAGCTTTTTTGTTTTACATTACTAAACAATTTATCATTTTTCTATAACTAATTAACAATCATATTCCAGCAGATTCTTTGCTTAATGAATCTGGCTGTTTTTCTTGTTGAACTTTTTTGTTTAAAGTGTTAATAAGTATTCTACTGAAACCAGTAGCACTTAAAAATTTACTAATAAGAGACATTATAGATAATTTTAAAATGTAAGTATTTTGTGATTATTTCTAATGAGATCAGTATCTTTTTACTAATCTGTAGTGAATAAATTGTCATAAAGCAGTTATACATGGTTTTGGCCCTCCCACTAGTTACAACAGTTTCTTCAGAGGTAATCACTTCCTGAATTCATCATTATACATGGGTTTTGCGTGTGTGATTCTGTAATTTGAAACAACCATCACTAAAAAGCATATTTTAATGTCTTAACGATTATTCTGCAAATTTACGTTTTTAAGCCTGCATTGTATTTATTAACATGGCAAGGTAAGTAAATTTAAAATCATTTTTACAAGTCTAAAAATTTGTGATGGTTAGACCAAGTTATACATTGTATTTTCACATGTGCCACCTCATCCAGTTACTATCACAATCTCTACCAGAAAACATTTTTTACAGTAGAAAGTCAGCTAGGTCTTAGAAAAGTCTGACCAGAATCCAGTTTTCCTGGTATTTAGATCTTTGAGTTTAATCCTTTGGAAGAACTTTTCTTTACTCCACTCATGTACAAGGAATGAACATTTTTATAAATCTACTACTTGCAAAAATAATGATTTCTTTTATAAAATACTAACCTATAGAGCAGCCACTGAAAACAGTAACAGTTGAGAATTTTCTTGATGATAACTTTGCAGGTGTATGGTTATGTTCCCAAATGTTTCATTTTTAAGGTAGAAAGAAGGTAATAATTCTGAAAAGCATTCTAGAAATTCATGGTTTTTTTTTAAAAAGTGCCTTTGTCTTATAGCTATTCCAAAAGAAAGTATAAAATTATTTGTTATAAAATCTACTTGTAGAGAATTCATCATTTACCACTCCCTCAAATCTGGCAATTTTGTGCTCTCTTATTAGTTTACTGGTGTGATAATTCTTTTATCTTTTTGAGACAGGGTTTTGCTATGCAGTTCAGGCTGGCCTTGAGCTCACTTTGTAGCGCAGGCTGGTCTCAAACTTGCAACGATCCTCCTGCTCAGCTTCCCTAGTGCTGGGACTACAGGAGTGCAGCACCACACCTGGTTGGTATGATACTTCTTATGGTATAGCTAATTATTCCCTTGAATTTAATAGATCACATTTATAGAATAAGGGAAAAATGTTTAAAGCAACTGAGTAAAATTAAAACTTATCAATACGTCTTTAATTTTTGCATTAAAGATTGGTTTATTGAGGATATATAATTGTTTGGGTACTTTTGACTTTAGCATGAACTTTAATTCTTTAATATTAGTGGTTTTTGTACTAAACCTCACTATACAACAAAACTTAGAACTGATATTTTTGTTTTATGTAAGCATTTTCAGTTTCCAAGTATATAAATATGTTACTAATCATGTATATTGAAATTGGTACTATCATCCACCTGAGATTCAGGGCCCATAAAAATTGCTTAGCAGCAATTGTCTATATTTACATAATTGTACATTCCATTAGTTTAAAAACAATTCATACACTTCAGTTTTATTTAAAATTGCATATACAAACTGCTATTCTGATAAATTACATACCTTAAAAGATTATACAAAACATAATTTTTAAAAAGATATGGAAAATATTCTTTGTATATCCATTGGATCACTTGGTATGCATATTCCATTTGGAAATCACAGTTCTTGAGAATATTAATACTTAACATCATGTACCTAATTTTGTGTGTGTGTGTGTGTGTGTGTGTGTGTGTGTGTGTGTGTGTATTGAATCCAAGGCCTCACACATGTTACACATGTACTACTGAGTTACCCCCTTAGTCCCATCACGTATCTAACTTAATAATACTCTGACTTGATGCTATTGTTAGAACAATCTAGACTGGAAGAATCTAGTACATTATATTAAATATTTTCGTGAAGGGTTTTAGAATGACAACTTTAAGAAGCGCTATAAAATGTTACCAAATCTGCTAACCTTATTTAGCTGCTGTAGATGAGATACCCTGTCCTTCTAGCAGCAGTTTATAATGTAGTTAGGAGGCAGTTCACTTAGATATGTACTGGAAAAGTTACTAATAATTCAAGAGGGAACATATGAAATATGTGTTGACAGAGAGTAGTATTCATGGAGAGTCACTTCAAGCCTGTGTCATGGACTGGAAGGAATAATTGCAGTTTTACCCATTCATTCATGTATTTGGGCATGTAAACTTTGGGCAGAAGTCATAGAAAATATTTAGGAGAATGTGACTAGATTATTGTATTGGAGCAGCTAGTTTTTTGTTTTTTAGGGGGTTTTTGTTGTTTTTGTTGTTGTTTTGAGGGAAACTAATGGGAGGAAAACTTGAAAGTGGGCTTGGTTCTTTGAAGGAAGGTATTGTTTGCTAAACTAAGCAAATTAGACTTTTCTGTTTGCAGTTGGAAACTTGATCACAAGTGTGATGCATGGCTACTTTAAGAAGATAGTTTTGTTGTTGGCAACATGGAAGATACTTTGATGGAGAAAGTAATTGGATTTAGATCAGGTGGCAGGCAGCAGTTCTTAGTGAACATTTCTGTGCCAGGCACTGGTAAAGCCATCCTAAAAGTGTTAACTGCATGAGGTTATTCAACATTACCTTCCTATTTTACAGATGAGGAAACTGAGACTTGGGGGTGGAGAGGAGTCTCAGTAACCTAAAAAGTCCCTGTCTTCATGCTACTGCCATGAATTATGCAGTAGCTAAGAAGTTCTGTCTCTGAAGAGAAATGAGACACATAGGTAAAATTCAGTTGACTTTAGGTGTAAGGTAGGTGGAAAGTGTCAAATGCATAGTGCATAATTAAGTGGTAACATAAGTTAAAATAAAGAAATTAAAGTCATTTGACCTATGACTTTTATTTATAGAAATCTATCCCAAACTACGTAATCATCAAAAAACAAAATGTTATTTTGTAAAAGCCACAAGAATATTGATTACCATGTTTATGAGAGAAGAAAACTTTCTTGGTTAACTTTTAACTGTTCAGTAACTATTGATATTACCCATATTGATATTGAGTAACTATTGATATTCTTTATAAAAGGAGAATCCTTTATATAAAAGAGAATGGTGCTTTGAAGAAAGGATTATTTTAGGCGTTAGTTACTAATTAACTTACTCTTTAAGTGCCTTCAATATGATGAACATAATATGCCAGATCTGATCCTGGCAAGATACTGAAATGGAATAATGAAAAGAGAGTTCGTTTTTTTAACAGAAGCATTCAGACCAACAGAAAGAGAAAAAAAGTCATTAACTTCAATGGAATACAATACACAAAATATGTTCAAGAAGTAGTCCAGGGTTTGGGCAAAGAGCCAAGAGTGGTTGTTTGAATCTGAAGAGGTATAACATTAGACTGCGTTAAGCTGTAATCTGCTAAATTGACAGATAAAGAGACTGAAGACATTTTAGTAAAGGAAGCCAGTGTGTGAAGTAATGGTAAAATGTCCAAATGCAGGCATTAGCTTTGGTTAAATCAGGATGGAGAGCTCCATTTAGTGGTTACCTGAGTGCTGGTGATACTTGAAGCCATCAAGATGTAAGAGGTTTCTAAAGTAGAATATCTTGAAGAAAACTTTTTTTTTCTTTTTTGCAATGTGGCAAGAAAGAAATGCCAGTTAAGGATCTAGAGAAGTAACAAGAATCAGAATAGATTTGTTTTTAATTTAGAATCAGAATATTATAGTATTAAAACCCAGAAGAGCAAAAGTGACTAGCAAATGGATTCCACTGCAGAGAGAGCCACTTTGTGACAGCTGTCTTTCTGGTCTTTGCTTTGAGTTTTTGTTATTGATGTTTAAAGTTATTTTATAAATTGTGCACATTTTTATGTTCTGTCTTTTTGGTGAGTGAATGGGTGGGGTTTACATACATTTATTTTTACTTTTGGCCATTCTAAAGAAGCAAATCAACTTATAAAGGATGCCAGAGAGTGGCTTTGAGAAGTGGACAGAGAAGAGTGTACAAAAAAATTATGAGGAAATGAATTAAAGCATAAAATAAAATATGAAAGATACTACTTCAGAAAGTTAGTGGATTTATTAAAATGAAGCAAAGAAAGATTATCTTTGTTTTCTGGGAATCTAGATACAGGACTGATAATGAATGGGACAAGGAATACAATTAAGAAAATAGAAGTAGGGCTCTTAGGATCAATGCAGAGTTTTTATAGTGATTAAAACTGATGTTTATCTGGATGGAAAGTACAAGTTATTGTTCATTTGTCCAGTCTTGGAAAATAGGAGGAAACCTTTTCCTACAAGGTTGAAGAAGTTAAAAAGTTGGGTTTTATACAGATACTTTCAAAGTAGGAAAGGACAGAGAACCTATTTTAGACTTACTCTCAATAGAGAGTAAATGAGTCATTTTTTAGAGTGGAAGTAAGGACCTATACTGTGAAAGGCTTGAAGAGAATGAGAACAAAATCATGAAGGATGATGGTAGGTAGGAAGAGCAAGAGGCAGGTAAGAGGACTGTCGAGTAGCAGAGAGGACATGATGATATAATTACGGAGCAAAGCACCATAGGTTAAAAGTGGGCTGTGGACTCATTTCCTGAATCTCACTGATAGTAACCTCAGTTGCAAGGATTTGGATGCAAGACTGCTTTCACAGAACATGGTTTTTATAAACTCTTAGAAAGCTAGAGCTGGGAGAAGAGATACATTTAAGATCAATTCTTAAATACACAGTTTAATTTATATATATAATATCACCCAAATGAAGAATAAGGATTTATTATAACCCTTGTTACATAAATCATAAAACAGTAATCCCATACTTCACCTTCATTGATGAAAGTCACTGGTGGTATCTTAAAAGGGCTTTTGGTGGGAGAAGTTGCCTGATCCGGTGGTGGTATTAAGTCTCTGGGATAACCTGGATCCCTCTGTATCTCATTTCCTCCCAGCAGACCAGGTGTGTACTGATGACTGTTGGGAATGTGTTGTGGTACCACCTGGACCAGAGGGGGTGACACATGGGTGTCTTGTCGGGAAAATATCCTCAAGCACTGCTCTTCCAGCAGAGTGATCATCACAGACTGGTTGTTGACAAGATCGGTCAGGGAGGCATATTTCACCTCTAATTCCCTGTACCTTGTTGCCATCTTCAACATTTCTGTGGTAACATTGAGGATCTTATTTTCCAGCTGGGAAAGTTCAAGGGAATTATCTCTCTTACGGATAATCTCATGTAGTAGTTGCATGTAGAGTTGAGTAACACGAGAGTTCATGTTACGGCTTTCTTTTCTCAGCAGCTTTACTTCATTTACAATGTTTCCATCCACATCCACAACCAACTGCAGGACATCTATCTCTCGCTTCTGCCTGGAAAGTACATCCTTCAGGTTTTCAAGGTCCATCCTGGTGATCATATCTTTAATGGTACCTGCATCTTGTCCTTTGGTGTTGACACAAATGGGCCCTGTTATTTTTTGTTCAGGTACCAAGAATGTGTATGAACACTTCTTTACTTCCTCTTTACCATCTGTAGCACGAGGGTATCTCCTCTGGGTTACTTTTTTTATTTTGAACTGTCCTCCTCTGCCATGTCCAGTGCCCATTATTAGGAAGAGTACCACACCTAGGGTCCAAATTAAAGCTCTCATTTTGAAATGAAGTCGTACAATGAAGTCTTTTGAAAAAACAAATCAACAAAAGGAAAAAGTAAAAAGAATTCATATTAATCTATATTTAAAGTCAGTAATAACAAAAAAGCATCCCAAGAAAAACTGAGTAATTCATTGGTGTTAATAAATTAGAATTAGCCTTAATGCTTAAACTCAATATTAAGTGATTTGAAATTTGCTTAAAGATTAAATTTCAAGAGAACCTCTTTCACTTATAACCTTATTGCAATGCCTTTTGTTCCCAGGCTTACTGACCAGGTTTTGCTCAGTGCAAAGTGACCAGGTTTTGCTCAGTGCAAAGTGACCAGGTTTGCTAGGTGCTGTTGGGATTTTTGTTAATAAGATGTGTTTCTTAACATTTAAAAAGCTCGCTGTTGGTTAAGACTATGAAAATGGTACACAATGTTTTCTAAAGTATTAACTAAAATATTCTTACTTAGTAATGTAATTATGAAATGACATTACTTGGCCATATCTTATTTTATGTCCTATAATTTCAATTAAATTGATCCTCTGTAATATCTTTTACCCATTGAATTAAAGATATATTTTAGATAAGTTTAAAATCAGTTTTAGTATCATATATGCTTTGTTTTTATAACATGTGCTTTTGGGATTGGTGACAGTTTTAAGAATGATAGAATGCTCACAGCTCAAGTCATTATTGTGGTTAATTGTGTTTCTTGAACCATCGTCACATATACGCTCTTAAAGTTATAGATGATTCTGAAAATTTATGCTGTTATTAGGCAACTCTGCTGAACTATATTTTAGTGAAACATTAATAACTTTCCACAAGCATTATAAGAAAAGTTAAAGAACCTCCTTGAACCCATGTACATGTCAAAGGCCAAGGCTACACTATTACTGGAATCAGGTCTAGAATTCAGTCTGTGGCTGTCAAGGAGTTTGAAATGTTTCATGTTTGCAATTTCAGGTGAGAAATAAGTATTTTTTATAGTTCAATTTTTCAGCAGAAACACTGGAACTAATTCTAAGAGCCAAGACTGTTTCTCTTTTCTTGTTATTCCCATAACAATAGCAGTAGGCTGGGAAGGTGTGTTCACTCCATAAGGTCCACTAGCAAGCAGCTTTATTACAGCCCCTCTCTTAAAAACTTGATTAGAGGGCCCAGGGGTTTAGCTCAGTGGCACAAGCACCTGACTGGCAAGTGCGAGGTCCTAAGTTTGATCTTCAATACCGCCCCCCCCCCCAAAAAAAAAAACAAAACAAAAAACCCATGATTCTATCTGTTCTAGGATTTCAAGACAGTATCTTACTATGTAGTTCAGGCTGGCTTTGAATTTACTGTATAGCTAAGGCTGACTTCAAACTTAGTTATCCTCCTGAATGTGATAGAATACAGGCATGTATTTTCTTACCTGTTCTTTTTAAAGGATAGCAGTGGAGACTCTAAGAACTTTTCTTTCCACCTTTCTATATTAGTACTTATTTCTCAATTTGAGAAGTCAGGTCCAAAGTTATATGTGCCTGTGATTAGTAGTAACAGTATTATGAGAAGAGTAGTCAATACTTGTTAGGTGTTTTTTCAGTGCCAGCAGCATTTTATGCCCTTTACAAGGATCAAATCATTTACTTCTTATCACAGCTCTTTAGACCGATTACTGTGTACCCCATTTTCAGATGAAGTTGGCATCCAGAAGTTAAGTTCCTTGGCAGGATTCAAATAGCTTTTAAAATTTAAAACCAGACAGAAGAGTCCACAGTCCAGGTTTTAAATTAACCACTACATTATGTAATGCCATAAGCTAAACCATTTTTTGGTCACAACATTATAACTATCCCTTACGTTTATATAGTGTGATAGTGTTTAACACACAACTATTTGCATTCACAACATTACGAAGTAAATGCTGTGTCATTTTACAAAGAATGAAGTCCTGGAGAAGCTACAATATTCAAATGAGGCTCAAATTTGCTATTCTTGCTTTTTTAGGTCTGTGACTTGGGTTTCTCCCAGTCCTGTCACAGCCACAGAGGAGTCTAGGTGTCTGAACCACTTTTGTTAAAAGTTGTTTCCATCATTTTTACATCCCCACATTTTCGCTATTATTCTTTTCCCTTGACCAGATGATGTTTATGCATTCTCTCACTTGTTTATATAATCTACTTATGATTACGATCTCTCACAAAAACAAAGTATCAGTGAAACATAGACCTTTGAGCTGTAGTCATGAAACCTGCTGTTACTTTCATTCCAAAGAGCACATCGCTGTATTTTTGGTGTCTTCTAATGAGCAGTGTGTTCAAAATGAATAATGAAAATAAACCAAGAAATGCATAGAGTATGGAAAAATATTCTTATATTAATTTAAGATAGGGATAAGAGCATAATGTATTTATACCAAAGCCTTCCAGTCCTAATAACCAAAAGTTTGCTAGAATGAGTTTTCAGCTTTTTATGTTTTCATACTTTGCCTTCTGACATTAATAGAAAATTTTGGCTTTTAAAAGTCATCGTTTTATTTTACAAAAAAAAAAAACTATATACAAGAGTTGCCTATACTAAAAACTTTACAGATTCATAAAATTTAGAAGTGAATTATTTTAAAAATCGAGGACTGTGAAAATAAAGTATAAACCATTAGCCTCTTGCATAAATATACATGGTTTCTCTAACATATTTAACTTACCTGGTACTAAAGACCACTTGTTTCATTCTAATAATAGAATGGAAACAGGTAAGTCATAAAAATTCTGTAAATAATTTCTACTGTGAAGTCAGCTACCAAAATAAGGAAAATCCAGAAAGTATTATGAAACTTCTATCCAAAAAAATAGAATTTTATAGATAATCCTTATTGGACAGTCCGTATTAATACCAGATGTAGATTTTTATAGAACAAGTAAGGATGTATTATCTAAAATTTTGTATCAGCATCATCATTAGATAACAAAGCCACAGAAAGGAAAGTTAATTCAAATGAAAATAAAAACACTGTAGCTTCCTTCTGTATATTGCCTTGGGCAATTGTGATTCCCATAAAATTAAAGCATAAAATTTCAGGATTTATAAGAGGCAATTTAAAATGAGTTTTCCCCCCAATAGATAAATTCCCTTATTCTTCCAAAAGTGAGACTTCATTGTCACTTAATGCAGAGCAAAGAGCCACATTGAAGTAGTAGACTGGCTATGTCATGAGAAAAGAACTGGCTTCAAATTTACTATTACATTTTCTAAATATATTCTTATATTTTCCCACATATGTTCAGTTTTAAAAGTGAAAGATCTATAAATCTGTTTTACCTCGTAAAACTTTTCTGTATACGTTCAGATTTTCCTAGGTCCCAAGAAAATGTAGCATATGCTACAGTTTAAATCTGTGTCTTTGCTTGATGGTCTTTAGAATGGAAAAGAAAAAAAAATGTGTTCTGGGCATTTTGGGTTAATTTTATTAGTATTATTTCTCTTCATAGTTGATACGTTGCCAGATTAGAAAAAATAAAAGCCAGGACTTTGTTTCAGATGGTAAATCGTAGAGGCATTTAATTAGCTGTGTCATGCATGGAAAACAGCATGAGGCAATAAAGTTACATTTTTGCACAACTGAGGATATGCTAAAGAACTTGTAGATTGTGAAATATGTTCTAGGAAGAGATTTGAGAATAATCTCATCCCTTGGATTGATTTCAAAAAGGGATAGTTAATCTGTGTGACTTGCATTTCAGATTAAATGGTTGCCTAAAACATCAAAGAGAATTAAAGCTGGTTGAGGCCCTGCACTTTTCATAGCAAGCAACGATAGAGATAACAAGTACTTAAGATCTAGTATTGCTTGAAATTTTATCAGAATCTCTTGCAAACTTGTCTTTCACAGAGATCTTTCCACTGTATAGAGTTTTGCATCTTTAAGGAAAGGAGATGAAAGTAAAGTTTTTTAAAACCTCAGATTTACCATTATTTTCTTGGTGAAATTCTTAGTATTTAAAATTAAAAGATCAGAAGATTCTCATAACAAACTTAAATGTCCTTAGAGTTAAAGCTTACTGTTGGTAACTGGTAATTTATTTTTAGTAATTCTCATAATTAAAAAAGAGTATTGAAAGACATTATGGTTCCTGGGGTTATCTGTCTAAAAATACTGTGTAAGTTTTGGCCTTTTAATCATATATTACATCTTCCGGGTCCATATTTGTATTATTAATGCTGTCTACTTATCTTCTACTCATTGTGACTACTAACCTATAAGAAGATTTAGCTTTTATATTATCAACAATTTAGCTTTTCCAAGTAATGCCAGTTGTAGCGGTTTTAATTTGTTAACCAAATTAAATTACTGTCACATGTAAATGCAGAAAGCTAAAGTTTTGAATTATAGCAAGAAATAGTATAAATTTATGTTTTTGTAAGAATTTTGCTTAATATACTTTGAGGTTTTGTTGAAAATAAATTTGTTTTCATATCTTAACTTTGTTTTGCAGCCATACTTTGAGAAATCCAAGAATTTATGTGTATCTTCAGCACACACTTTAGCTATAAGAAAAACTAATCATGTTTCCAACCCTTTGTTACTGATTATTATATCATAAATCTTACGTATTTAGTGTGTTAATTAAAATTTATTTCTGGCATCACTAAAGCGTTTGTTTACAGAAACCCAGCTTGTATGTATTAATCTATAATTATATACATCAAATGTTACTAAATCAAACCTTAAATAATATATTAACCATCATAAAAATACTTAATGACATAGTTACAAAACAAAATCCTTTCCAGATGAGATAAATTGTAGTTTGCTTCAAAGTTCTTTAAATAGATTTTGAAATTTCAACTAAAATGTAAAATAATTATGCATTTTGATATATACATATTTTGAATAAGAAAAATATTAAATACCTTTTGTGTCTGTTGATAATGTGAATCCAGAAACTTGCTGCCTTATTCTTGATTTTTAAGAATCAGTGTAGAAGTTTGTTCATCTACGATGTTAATGGCAACTGCATTTTTGTTTTGGACGGTTGATTCCAGGCTGTAATGAGGAACTTCTTTTCCTTTTTACAGTATTAATCGATTGAATTTGACAAACTGCCTATTTAATTTTAAGTAGAGTAGTGGAAGTTCTGGTCTGCGGGCTGTCTCTAATCCAGCAGAGAAAGCATTGTGGCTTTGCTGTCTGCCACATGGAGCAGAGAAGTGCATAACCAGCTGCAGCTGAGCGGACTGTAGCCACAGCACCCTGAATAGTGATTCCCTCTCTCAGTAGACTCAAGTTCAGCCCACATATTACGTCACCAGAAATTGCTGGAGACTAGGGGGGAAATCTGCTTAGGATTTCCTCTCTGTCGCCTTAAATAGGGATGGGGGGGAGTGGGATCAGCAGGAGGTTGAATAGCTCCAAACAAGGGGAGATTGTGTGCAGGTTGAAGGAAGGGCACCATCTGGAAACAGACTGTCAGTTCAGCAGGCAATTAGAAAACAAACATTTTAGTCTGCTAGCCAGAGAGCTTTTAAATTGAATACTGAAAATAAGTACTCAACTTCACTTTAGAAGTAGTGGCAGGCTAATGAGTTTGGTTTTAGAACAAGAGCTGTACTTGGTCAGGCAGTAACCTCAATAATGTTGTTTTTTTATAGTCTAGAAGTTTTAAACATTTTAAATTGCTATTTCAGAAAATTTTAAACTTAAGACAAGATCTTGATTTCATTGTATGTTACAGTATACTCCTTTCATGTAAAACTGCTTTCATATAATTAACAAAAATAAGTGAAGCTCTTTGAGAAACTTAATGCTTTTTAGTCTTGAATTCTGATGATACACTGCATAATAGCATGTTCTACAAAATGACTTCTCTTGTCCAAATAAGGTCATTCTTGTTACTAGTTGATGTCTTGCCATTTAAAAAACAAACATAACCCTAAACTGAATGAAAAACAAGAGCGCTCTGACTCCTCACAATGTGAGCTTAGACAAATCACTTCGCGTTCTTTTGACCCTGTTTCTTCTACTATGAAAATAGGGGACCAGCGAGGGAATTAATAAAGAACTGAATATTATGCTATTGAATTTTGTTAAATTAAGAAATATTAATTCAATAGCTGAAAAACATAAACTTAGGCATCTTTAAGTAACTTTGCTTAGTACTTAAGTGGTAAGCAGTGCAACTGGGGTTTGAACCTCACACGAAAGTATTAACCATATTCTTTGGATTAGCTGAATACTGCTTCTCTAAAGAACACTTTTGGGCTTCCTCCCCTTCATACCTTATGTTCTAGCTGGATTTATTTTTCTCCTGCTCATAGGCCCTATAGACTCACATCCTTTATTTAAAGAAAAAAAATTGTTTCTTTGAATTTATACATATACAAAGAGTTACAAACTAAAGCTCTTATAAAGATACTCAAAACAAGAAATGAAGCCCTTTATATAATTAAATCATGTGAACTTGAGAAGAAAATGAAGGTATTGATGAACTGGCACCCTTAGAGTTAATTTAAAGGGATCTGCACCTTTTGGCAGTACTACATGTTAGCCTTAAAAAATGAGGCAATGTTGCTAGATTTTTCAAGAAAAGAGAGTCATGCAGACTTTTCCCATTCTCCACATTGGGACAGATGGACTACCAGTTTTTAGCCTCTGGTTTCTGTTACATATTATTTCATCATCCAGTGGTCTTGGTGTAGCCATTAATAGTTTAATTTGCATGAAATACGGGCTAGTAAATTTCCCTCTGGACTTTTTAATTTAAGTAGGCTTGAGTTTTCCTAACTTGAACAATTAATGTTATCATTAAACAACATGTGAAATTGGAATGGAAAGTGTTTAGGGACAAGCAACGGTAGATTTGCCTAATTGAATTGAAATTGAAAGTTAGGAGCTCACTTCTGTTGAGAGTCCTGAAAAGTCATCAGCAATTAGGTAGCAGCTGAAGCTACAGAACTAAGATACTATAGAGAAAGTGTTCGAAATTAAATTTTAATATTAGGCCATGAAGAATACCAACATCCACGAAATGAGAGGAAACAGAAAAATCAAGGGGGGAAGGCTAGATATGATCAAACAGGAAAAGTCAGTGGCTGTAATACTGCAGAGCAGTGAGGTATGCAGGCACATGCCTGTAATCTCAGTACTGCAAGCGCCTGAGACAGTGGGATTGCAAGTTCAGGCTCGACTGGGGCAACTTGGGACTTTGTGAGACCCTGTCTCAGAATTTTAAAGAAGTACTGGGAATATAACTGTGTGGACACCCTGGGTTTAATCACCAGTCCCACCAAAAACCTTGCAAAGAAATTAGAAGGGAGAGGCGAGAGATTGAAATGGTCAATAATGTCTTCTGGAAAGTAAGATTCAGCAGCAGATACTGTCTCTGGGTGCTGCCGCAGGCCTGTAGAGTAGCCGTGGATGCTGTGTGCGACAGCCCCAGGTGCTGCAGGTACAGGATGCCCTCTGTGGTGTGGAGAGGCCGCAGGACCGCAGTCTTCTCATCTTGGTGAGTGGCTTGGCTGCTGCGCTCTTGTGTCCCAGAGAGATGGGTTGCCCTGTTGGGAGGCCCTGAGCCCCATAGCCCTACTTTCCATTCTGCTCTAATAGTGTTTGGGACACCATAAACTGTAGTTTGAGGTGACTTTCTTTATTGAAGTTGAGGAACTCCATAGGAATCTCATAGTTGAGTGTGAAGCTACAGCCCCTTAATCCTAGCACTTGGGATGCTGAGGCAGGAAAACCACCATTAAGTTGGAGGCCATTCTGGTCTACATAGTGAGACTTAACCCCTAAGGATAATACATAATCAATACCAACTAGCATTGCCAGGTTTTCTATACAGCTAAATTGGAAGTAGAATGAGGATTGTACCTAATTTTGTACTCTGTGGAATGTGTTTCTAAAGACTCTCTGGTGACCTAGCATTGACTTTTGGATCTCTGTAACACCTATCCTGTAACTGTGCTCTAGAACTCCTCCCTTATGAGGCCAGGGTTTACTGTCTGTTTTTATGTGTTTTCCTGTGCCTCGCTACTGCATTAGAAGTATCTCAGGTGTTGACCCACTTCTTGTAATAAAATGATTAATGGGCTCTTTTTTCCAAAGATCCCTAAATTTAAAAAAAAATTTTTTCAGCAGCATATTAGGTACGGAGTTTGTATTTACAATAGTGGGTTGAACAGTGACTGGATACAGTTTAACAAATGGGTTAGTATCCTCAGTATATCAAAAAATTAGAAATCAGTAAGAGATAAAAAATGGACAAAACTCATTACTAAGAAAGATATTATGTAGTAAGATTGGCAAAAATGTAATAATGCCAAAATAGAACAAATACGGGTCAGAGACATATGTTGCCAGTGGAATGTGAATTGATAAAACTTTAAAAAGCAGTATGGGCACTATTTTGTAAAGTTGAATATTAATGTATCTTAAAACCTTGGCAGTTTGGTCCAAGTGCGTGTGTCCTAAGGGAAGTTTGCATAGATAGTATACAGTAGGAGACAAGTACAAGAATGTCTATAGTAACATGGAGTAAGGAAGTAACTCAAAAGTTTGTCAGATCAAATGAGTAAATTGTGATATAATCTTGACAATATTCTCAAGGAATAATTCTTAAGGAATTACTGCTGTATTTAACAGCAGAAACAAAATTATAACAAAATAGTGAAACAAAGCAATATTGTGTTTTCTTTACTCACAATTTACTCAGTTAATTACCAGCAGTGCTTAGTGGATACTTCCCTTTTTTTGTCCTGTGTTAACTATTTTGCAGAAAACCATATTTTTTAAAATGTATTTAATAAACGCTTATAAATCACTTAGAATATACTAGATATTTTTCTAACTATAGATATTACTCCATTTAGTCATACATATAAAATATAATTTTTTAAAACTTAAAAATAAATAATAGATTATCCAGAGATACAACCATGTCTTTGGGGGAAAGAGAATCTTAAAATTCAGAACGGTGGTTATTTCTGGAAGGAACAAACATAATATAATAGTAATAATGATGTTATAGTGTTTTATTAACTTATTTAAACACAAATTCAGAATAAACACATTAGAAATCGTCACAGGTGGCAATGGCTATCATTTGGAACAGCATAGTTATAAATAGTGGTAGTGGAAGAATGGCAAGAATTGGGACATAAAGTGCCCAGCTGAAATCTATTTTCTGCCTTGGAAGCCTTTGTTGATCTCATCAGCAGGCAGTGACATTTCCTTCAAAGAACTTTTGTAAAACTTCCCTTTAACTTGTTCTGTTACTTTTAATGTCACCTTGTACTAATATTATTCATGTACATGTACAGACATCCCTGATGCCCTTTCCTTGAAGAATCTTTTTAGCTCTCCTTAGGGAGACTGCAGTTTTTAAATTGACTGGTTTTTCACAAATACTGATAACAGATGTTACATGTATAAAATGATAATTTCTTAAAGATGAATTAATAGTTCTTATCCAAATACAAAATCAGTGTGTGTCCAAAGATTTTATTTAAATCATTAAATGTATAGGGGGGAATTGGGAAGATACAACCATTTACTTCAAGGGATAATTCAAAGTAACATACATAGAAGTCATTAGAAGTGTTGAAATGAATTCACAAGTAGTTGCTAAATTTGTCAGCATCCACAGGGCAGGCAGTCTTGTTGTATCCCACTAGATATAATTCATTGGCATTGTTAAAATCAAGAATTCGTATTCCTGTTAGGAATACAAGGTCAGGCACAGCAGAGCAAAGCTATACAATAATTCTAGCTACTCAGATGATAAAACAGAAGAATCACAAATTGCAGGTAAGCCTAGGCAGCTCAGGGAGACACAATTAGAAAATAGCAAACATGGCCAGGGCCCAGGATGCAGTACAGTTCAGCGGTTAAACCCAATGAATGGATTTGTATTATTACCAGTTTTGCAACTTGTAAAATAGCTCACAAGGGCCAAAGGATGCATTGGAGCCAGGCTATCTAGTACCGTTTTTATTTTTTTGTTTTGATATTTCAGGGTCTTATAAACTTTAATATTCATCAGATATTAGAGTAAAAATAGAATAAAGGATAAAGCAAATAAGTATGCTGTCCTGTGTTCCCTTTCAAGGTGTTTATTGAAGGGAGGTAGATAAGCGTCCTCTCTTGAGAGAATCAGATTTGAAAGACTGCTTTTCATTTTCCTAAGTAGTTAGACTTAAATGTTTCTACTGGCTCTAAGAAGGAATCGCTAGGAGAGAGGTGAAGGAGAGTAGAGACAATAGTGGATGTGTGGGAAGAGGTGGTAGCAGTTACACTCAGTATTGCAATTTGGATTTGGAAAGAAGAGAAGGATGCTCCTCGGAGATTGGAGGAAATGAAAAACACTAATGCTGTAGATTGATTTGAAGACGTAGGAAAAAATGTATTTAGAATAGGTGGCTTCAAGAATCCAGTGGTGCTTTGGTTCATGAACTTAATTCTTTGCACAATTCTGGTCACAAAATTGGACAAGAACTGAATCAAATTCAGTAGTTAGGTTCAGTGTTGACCTTATGGGAAAATGAGACAACAAACTGGATGTGTAAGATTTGAATGAGTAAAGATGTAAGTGGCTGAACGCAGTAACTTAGGGCTCACCTAGGAGACGCTGGTATGTCATTTTGGTTCCATTATCCCTGACCGTCTATGAAAGCAGGTAATAAGTGAAAAGTAGAAAAGTACACTCTTTTTTCTCCTACGATAATTGTGTTACACATTTGACATATGAATGGTAAATCATGGGGAAGTATGTTAAAGTGAGTGACCTTCCATGATGGAGACTAATACAACCAAATTATTTGGGGAAATATGATATTTATTTTGTTAAAAACATGAAAGGAACAGAAAAATTTAACTTATAGTCACATTGAAAA
This sequence comes from Cavia porcellus, assembly GCF_034190915.1. Lineage (NCBI taxonomy): Eukaryota > Metazoa > Chordata > Mammalia > Rodentia > Caviidae > Cavia > Cavia porcellus. The sequence goes on along the minus strand of NW_026947512.1, from coordinate 7,539,379 downwards.
ATACAGTTGTTAGTTGGGCATTATGGTACAGAGACATGTAATCCAGGCACTCAGGAGGCTGACACAGAAGGACTGCAGTGAGGTCCAGGCCAGTCTGGGCTACATAGTGAGTTCAAGGTCAGGCAAACTACATAGTGAGACCCTGTCCCAAAGAGGGGGGGAAAAATCCAGTTGTTGATCGTTAAACCTAAGATATTTCTACCAGATTTTGATAATTTTCAAAGTACAGCAGTTAGGACTCAGTCCAGTAGTGTAAGAGTATTGGTCATCTGAAGATATGGGTATAAGACTAGTATTAGATAAAACTTTCTTATGTGAGACACTGGCTGGGCTAGCTACAGCTAACTTCTTAATTGTAATAAAACATGAAAAATAGGTAATGGAAAAATGTCTTTATCATGCAGCTAGTCAGAAGCAAAGCCAGTTCAGCCTCTTTCAAGTCCCATACACGTCAGAATTTCTAATTGCGGCCTTAAACATACTTTAAAACAGTATCATCAGAAGACATTTACAAGGAACATATTATGTCCACGTCTGACCCCAACTTTATTTAACTCTCAGCCCCAAGTCCCCACATGTTGCTAATATAATGACAATATATTCTAAATACGGAAAGCACTGGAAGTATCCATAAGTGAACTTTTTCTCCTTCACTTTGTCATGTTCTTCCAAACTACAAGTAAGAAAACGTTTTATCTAACTTACTTTCAGGTATCTACTTGTCAGATTTAACATACATTGATTCAGCATATCCATCAACTGGCAGCATTCTAGAAAATGAGCAAAGAACAAACTTAATGAATAACATCCTGCGGATAATTTCTGATTTTCAGCAGTCCTGTGAATATGGTAAGTTTCTGGGAGATAATGTTGAGCCAGTATCATGCTGTGGTTTCGGTGATTCACTATCATACACTGATGACTACTTTTCACACCGCGGTGAACGTCACTTTCTTATTCCATTGTACCATAAAGGAGAATCGTAGTCTTTCACTTGACTATTTACTATTGGTACTGTGTTTGCTTTGGTGTTCAGGGTGCCCTTGTGTTGCCCAGGTTAGTCTTGAACTGTTGCAGTCCTCTTGCCTTAGCTTCCTCACTAACGGGGGCTACATTCGTATCTCATGGTGCCAGCTTAGTATCCTTTCTAAGATACTTTTTAAGAAATTTATATTTTTCATTTTATTTTTTCTGCTGTTTTATAGTAGCTTTGTTTACAAAGCACAAAGATAAGTATTTATTACCACCTCACAATTTTTAGCCTTTTTATAAAGTTTTTGAAATTACTTTCTATTCGTGTCATTTAATCACTGTTTTGTAAGTAGTTCTTACTTTCTTCAATTAAGAAAGTTACTAATGGTTTTCTAGAACAATTGACTAACTTTCTAGAGTCAGATACTGAGCAAATCAGTTTTTGCCCCAGTGTTTTTTATGGAATGACATAGTACATTGAAATAAGTAAGCCCAGATAGTTAGAAAAGTAAGGTTTTTTTTTTAACTGTTTGGATTCCTTTCATTTTGATAGGGAATAAAAATAGACTCAGTCATTGAAGCTACTAAAGTAGTTCTAAGTGTCCATAAACTGACATAGTTTGTATGGCTTAGAAAAAACGTGTTTAAATCACCTAATTTGTTTCACATAAGCATATCTTAAAACTATCTTCGCATATATGCAACTCTACTTTTAAAAAATCTTTCTGAAAGGAGAGTAGGGAAAGATGGTATTGAAAATGAAATCTATTTTCTGTCCTTTTTCAGTTTTTTAGACACAACACCAAATAGTAATGCTAACCTAATCTTGTTTGAAATTTGTAACTGGGTAGGGGGACACATTCACAAATGAAAGACAAGTTCCTTTAAAAGAAAAATAACTGCCCTCATTTCTTACATTGAGCTGAAGCTTAACTATAAATCAAAATGAAGTCTTTCTGATCTTCTTTCTGTGAAGTTTTCAAATACATTGGACTTTATAATTGGAGCTCATGGTTGTTTTTATTAGCTATACAAGCTGTGTGCAGCTATAATTTTTAAAATTTCCTTCAGCTTTATTTTAAATAAAATTTATTTCAGTAAATTCCTACAGTTAATTTCTCTTATAGTTAATTTCAATTTTGGTACCATGTAGCTTTAATTTTCCTTTAATTATTTTTCTCTAACTTTTTTCAGTTCTATTTAAGGTATACTTTATTGGATAATTATTTATCACCTTTTCCCTAGATATTCCCATGTTGCCTCATGTCCAAAAATATCTGAACTCTGTTCAATATATAGAAGAACTACAAAAATTTGTGGAAGATGATAATTACAAGTAGGTTGGATCTTCAAAATTGGTTTGTACTTTTTGTCCTGTCCTCCACTATTATATTTAAACATCTCAATGTCGTTCAGTATCTAAATCTTGCATTATGTACAGGTACTTACTCCAGTGGTACATTAACAGTAGTAAAAGTAGTTAGCATATTTCTTTTTAATCTCTTGGTATTATTGAATCAATATATAAAATGTCATTTGTTCCTAAAAGTATTTTATCTTTCTCCAGTTGTAGTTACCCTTACTGTTCATAATGTTGCTTAGGACAGGGAGATTTTTACAGTGTTGTCCTTCTTCACATTTTGGTAAACCACTTTGTATCTTAACTGCTGAGTTTTCAAAGTATGGGAGGATTTAGAGCTTATTTCTCTCCATGCTTTTCATTTTTCTTTTAGCTTCATTTGTTAATGTTTTAATGTATGTTTTTTGCTTAGCTTTAAAAATAAAATATAGATGAGGTCTCACTATTTTGCCCAGGCTGTTCCCAAACTACTGGACTCAAAAATAATCTTCCTGTTTCAGCCTTCCGAATAGCTGGGACCACAGGCGTGTCATCACATCTTTATGCCCAGCTTTTTTTTTGGGGGGGGGGCGGTACTGGGGATCAAACTCATGACCTCGCACTCACCAAGCAGGCGCTTAAGCCACTGAGTTGAATCCCCAGCTCCCATGCCCAGCTTTTTACTTAACTTTGTTATTCCAATTGTTCCCAGATTCCCAAATTGAGTTTTATGTCTTCTTCTTTTTATCCCCCCAAAAGTTATATTTTTAAACTATGATCAAAGTAAAAAGATTTATTTTTGAGCAATAATAAAGAACATTTTCTTACCCTATTTAATGATTATCAATATTCTTGTTCAGTAGGTTTTAACAGTCTTTGCATAATTCTGTAGAACAGAATCTGATTGAAAGCCTAGAAATTCTGGAAAACAACTAGAAATGAACTTTTCTTCAGCCAGTAACTCTGTTACACTCTGAATATATATTTAAATGTGTAAAAATTAATTAATGCTTAAAAATACCCTATTGCCATCTTCTCCTGCATATTGTAATATTAGGATTTTTTATTTCTATAATGATTTTTATTTTACCAAGAGTTTTACGTATTCATTTGAACGTCTAGGTATGGCAGATGAATGAACATTTTAAGGCTGGAATTGTTTCATAAATCTCTTACACTGTGTTGTAAGTTTCTTGAATTTCATGCTCTCTGTTTATAAATGTTTTCTCCTCTCCAATTACTGACATAGCACTTAACCTAACACTTGGGTTTTGAACAGATATCTTAAAACTCAAAACATGAGTATCCATTAAAAAATTTTTGTCTGACTCATGAAACTTACAGACTTAAAAAAAGTCAAAGTAGAAATGAAGTAGAATTTTACATCGATTTTTACTGATTGCAGTAAATGTGTAAGAGATTATTTATTGAAGTTAATTTTGTTGTGCTATCACAGTCTATCACAGATTCAACCATTAAAGCCATTAAGTGGTTCTAACTATCCCATACATAAACTGGCATCAGATACCTTCATCTTTATAGGAAGACTGATGCCATTGTATTGATTTTTGTGTTTATGAGTGGCTGGAATCAGAGAAGCTTTTTCATTATTCATTTAAAAACACGAAGCTTTTGCTATACAACATTTACTGTGTTGGTTCCTGGAATTACAAAATAAATATTGTTCTTGTCCTCCAGAATTTCTGTTATTCAAGACAAACATCTAAAAAACAATTGGTTTCAAAATATGCAAACAGTACGATAGTAATGATATATGCCAAGGGTAGTGTGGAAACATAGATAAGGGAAGGCCTAACCCAGCTTTAAGTAAGAAAAGGAAAGAAAAGAGAAAGATGAATAGCTACAAGAAACACTGTCCACCTGAGGCGGCTTTTTGTTTTTTTGGGTGTTTTTGTTTTTTGTTGTTTTAACAGAGTCTCATGCAGGGCAGGCTGACCTTGACCTCAGCAGGGATTCTTCTGCTTCAACTTCCCGAGTGCTGCGATTACATGTGTGCCCCACCACACCCAGCCCCGAGGCAGCATTTTAATGAGTGAATAGAAATTAGCACCCCTGGACATGGTAGTGCTAGCCTGTAATCTCAGTACATGATTTCAGCACTCAGGCTGAGGCAAGAGGATTGCCATGAGTTCACCCTATCTCAAAAAAAAAAGTTGGCAACTTTTGGTGGGTAAAGACAGGCATCCTACAGGAAGTGAAAAGTCAGCACCTCCCGAAAATCAGCTATGCTGGGACTGGAAGGACCCAACAAGAAGCCAAGTAGCCAGCCTTTCTGGTAAGCCTCACAAGCTATGCGGTTTCCAGGAAGAGAAAAGTCAGGTAGTGCCTCCCACGAGCCTGCCGCCTACCAAGCCTACCAAGGCTTGGCCTGAAAATCAGCATCCCCACCCACCCACCTACCCACCAAGCAACCAGCTGTTCAAGAGGACAGGCTGAGTTGATAGCAACTGAGGTACAAAAAGCAACTAAAGGCTTGTAGTGTTTAGTTGGTTTTGCAGGCCTAAGGCCAGCGGTCCAAGCATTTCTTGGGAGGGCGACAGCAGTATAGCAAACATGGGGGGTTTCCTTGTATCTTGTCTCAACTCCAGTATTGTTCTTACTGATTTGCTTTGTTCTGATTGTTTGCTTTATTATTATTCTGTTTTGATTGGCTTTGTTCTGTTTTGTTGGATTTTACTATCTTTAAAATAAAATAAAATACATACATACATACATAAAGCGTCCTTGTGGTAGAGTGAACAGAAGAATGGGGCAGTTTACTTGAGGAACTGTTAAGTCATTTGATGGTGTTGAGCATCATGAGAGAGACTGGAGAAGTTACTGTGTTTTGCTGAAAATGCAGTTGTGTTAGTCTACTAATTAAATGTTGTTTAAAGGGAAAATCCTTTTAAGATTAAATCCACTAACATTATTAGCACATTTTTTAAATCATGATAAAGTATTAAAGTGACACTTACCCAAAGACCTGTTTTGATATTCTGCCTTAGCCAGTATAGATATTACAGGTTACATACAAGTCTTTTAATCAAGATAATAATCTTTGTCTGTTTAATTATAATGCTAAATATAACATGAGTCAGCATCACCATTATTACACGCTGCTTTGATGACCGGCTACTGGCATTTGGAGTGGTAGTCACTGCTGGGCTCCTTAAAGAGCTTTTTATATTGTCAGTTACCAGTTGCTACAGGTAGCAGTGTGATTTGTGCAGTAATTGGGTGCTGATAGAAAATTAGGGTTATGTTCTTTACTTCATCTTTTACAGACTATAACATAAGCTGCTGTAGCGCAAAGGTATCATATCTACCTTAGTCTCTTACATGATAGAGAGAAGCACAGTCCCCAGCACAAAGCAGATGTTCAGTAAATGTCAGATGACTGACTAGTCTGTGACCTAAACAGTGAACTTGATTGCTCTATACAAAGAAAATGAACAAAGTTCTGGTTGGTCATTCCATCTATTCAACTCACATCATTTATGTTGTCACATAATTAGCATGTATCATCTTTAATTTCCTCTTAGATTATCAAGGAAATCTTTGCTTGCTAACCTACATTAGATTTATCATTGTGAATGCCACTTGTATTTCATAATTTCATTAAAAATTCAATTTAGTAGAATGCTAAACAGCCTTAAGCTTCATACTAAAGCATTTTCTACAACCTATGAATCATAATCTCTTTGCTGTGGAACTCAACTGGCTATGTGATCCTAAATGGAACTAAAGTAACAAGACACTTTGATACAGGATAGGGACTTACTAGAAATTTCACCACCTTTTTATTTGTATAGACCAGTGGTGGTGAACCTCTTAGAGCTTTCTGTGATAACAACCCACTGTGGTACGTGAGCCTTAGGTTCGCCACCACTGGTACAGATCTTTCTTTTGATAAGCTATATTAGTTGATTTGTTAGATGGCTTTTGAATAGAGTGTTTTTGAAATTTTCAGTGTTAAAGTCACCTAGTTTATCCACTAAAGATTGTAGAAATAAGATTCATATTATAATTCACATATATATATATATATATATATATATATATATATGAACATTCCTGAATTTAAGTGTCTTCACTTAAGTGTAAAAATATACGTCAGTTGTCTTTTAGTTCTTCAGCAAGTATCTTAAATGTGTTAAAGTGTTTGGAACTTTTGAGGTAATCTGAAAAACCTTTTTCTGGTTTTTAAATATAAGAGTCTGGGGTGGGTTTTTTTGTTTTTGTTTTTTCCTTTTCTCCTTGTTAGTGTTTCTTAGAACTGCCACTGGGTTAGCTTTGGATAAAAGAGGTAATTTAATAGAAGATGCTCTGGAAAAAAACTAGTTCACATTATTTTATAAAAGTGTTTACTTTTTGAGAAAATGCATGACTTTAATATTACTTGGTTAAATCATCATTTCATGTGTTCTGTCTTTTAAAAATTCAGGCTCTCATTAAAAATAGAACCAGGGACAAGTACACCACGGTCTACTGCTTCCAGGGAAGATTTAGTAGGTTAGTGCATTGTCTTCTCTCAGTTGTAAATAATAAATTGCGTCTCCAAATAAAAAAGAATATACCTCAAAGTAAATATGTATTTAGCATATCTTGTATTGTATACAGAAGTTTATTTTTGGTTATAAAATCTTATCGATCCCTACTGTTACTAGATAAGAGGAAGGGCATAGGTGGTAGGGAATAAAAGAGAAGAGTAACAGGGAGGCAGTAGGTATAATTAGAGTGTGTTATATGCATGTAAAATACACATTGAAATCCAATATTTTGTAAAATAAAATTTTATTAGTCATTTTGATTTTTTTTTTTTTTTTTTTTTTTGCCTTTGGGGTTGAACCTAGGACATCACACATGCTAGGAAAGTACTCAACACTGATTACATCTCTAGCCCTAGGCTTTTGTTTTTTTAATTAAAAAGTTGCTTGTAGTTTTGTCAGCAATATGCAAGTAAATGTTACCTAATCCAGGAAAACAGGTGCAACAGAAATGAGAAATTATGAATATTCTGTTCGTTTCTAAGATTAAGAATGCAATCTCTAGGCAATGAGGGTTGATCTGTGGTATAAATCTAAAACTACTAATTCAAATAATTACTCAAATCAGTTTGAGTGACTTAATTTAAAAGTTTCCTTAATACTGAGTCCAAAACTAAAGCTATTTTTAAAATGCTGCCTATTTTATCTGTTGCATAATGGGGTCTTATACCGTAATCAATGAAACATATAATTGAAGAAATTATTCCTTTAAGAAATAACTGATTGGGGCTGGGGATTTAGCTCAGCGGCATAAGCGCCTGCCTTGCAAGCAGGCAGTCATGAGTTCGATCCCCGGTACCAATAAAAAGGAAAAAGACCAAAAACAAAAAAAAGAAAGAAATAACTGATTATTGCCAATATACAACTTCACACTAACCTTTTATTGTATATTCTAAAATATTTGAAGGCCATCTAATAATTAAATGTGAAAAAGTAAGGTAACAAGCCATGATTATCTAGAGGAAGGGCGTTCCAAGGAAAATACTTTAGTCTAAATCTCTTAAAATGTGTTTTTAATTCTTAAAGCAATATTTTACAGAACTGAATGTGTTGTATATTTACATATGACTTTTAACATGAGTGCTTAACACCCCCACCCTGCACCTTCTGTTAAAGGAAGCAGAAACTTCCATGAGTAAAAAAGCAGTGAATAAAAATAAAAGCACTGAACCTAGGACTCAGAAGACCTAGGTATTTAGACCAAGTTTTGGGGGTTTTTGTTGTTGTCTTTTGTTTTGGATTTTGTTTTGGAGACACGGTCTCATTATGTAGTTCAAACTGGCCTTGAGCTCACTATTTAAGCAAGATCGGCCTCAAACTCACAGCGATCCTTCTGCCTCATTCTCCTTAGGGCTGGAGTTGCAGGCACGGGCTCCCATCCCCAGTGCAGGCCAGGTTTTGTCTGTGAGGTGAGGTCCTGAGCCAGTTCTGCTCCTTCCTATGTAAATGGAGAATATATTTACACTGCCTCTACTTAGTGCAAGTAAAAAAAAGATAGAAATTAATGGATTTTTGTATGGTTTGGGGGTCTGTGCTCTAGCACTTGAAAAATAAGTATTCCTCATCTTCAAATCAGTTAAAATATATACTTTATATCAAAGAATTAAAAATAAAATAATCCTTTGAAACCACCTGAAAATTTCCTCTGCCTGTTTTAATTGAACCCTTAGGTCCTGAAGTAGGAGCATCCCCGCAGAGTGGACGGAAGAGTATAGCAGCTGAGGGGGCCTTGCTGCCGCAGACACCTCCGTCTCCTCGGAACCTGATTCCGCACGGGCACAGGAAGTGCCACAGCTTGGGTTATAAGTCAGCATTTGTTATTTTACCTCTCAATTTTTAGGTTGTTTGCAGTTGCATTTATTTTCTTTACTTTATTAAACAGCTAATAAATAGTGTCCTTTCATAATATTTTTAATAATCTTTGATTGAGTAGAACATCTTGTTTACTAAAAGAATCTTTTTTTCCCTTGACCCAGAATTTGAAACTGTTTTCAACCACTGCCTTCATATTTGAGGAAGATAAATGAAAGAGCCATTATAAGTAGAATTAAAACAGTAATATACCATTTTCCTTTTAATCACAACATTTATATCAGAGAAGTCCTAAAATAAGTACTAAGGTCTAAAAATTATTCCTGAGTATAAAGAAAAAGGAAAGTGACGTTTTAACTTCATAATTATTCTCTAAAAGTGAACTTGAAAACAGTTTTTTAATATACCTGAGACTTAAGATGAAATTAAAATGTGTTCTCATTATACAGGTAGATATAGCTGGGTTTCCTAAAACCTTTTCCTGGAAGTGTTAGTTAAAGGCTTTCCTGATAAAATCAGTATGTTCATTACTACAAAAGTTGAGAAGTGAGTTCAGGATAGCAGATAAATTTTTCTGGCCAAAATCTTAGACTATCTTGTATATCCTGAATTGTAACATAATAAAAGTTCTGAAAGTGTTTCTCTTTGTTTCCAGTTTCATTCATAAAATGAACACAGCAGAGTTTAAGAGTGCAACGTTCCCAAATGCAGGGCCAAGACATCTGTTAGATGATAGCGTCATGGAGCCTCACGCACCATCTCGAGGCCAAGCTGAAAGTTCTACTCTTTCTAGTGGAATATCAATAGGTAAGGAATGGTTCTCTGAGAGGGTTCCAACTTCTATAAACTAAGAATTTAAAACTAAGCTGGAGGGCTGGGGATTTAACTCAGTGGCATAAGTACCTGCCTTGCAAGCAGGCAGCCGTGAGTTCGATCTCCGGTACCAATAAAAATGAAAAAGACAAAAAAAAGAAAAGAAAAGAAATAAATAAATAAAACTAAGCTGGAGTCAGGTGTGGTGGGAAATACCTGAAATCCCAGTCCTTGGGAAGCTGAGGCAGGAGCACTGCAAGTTCATGGCCCGCCTGGGCTGTGTGGTGTGTGTCTGAGATACACAGCAAGATCCTGTCTCAAAAAACCAAAAAAACTTAAGCTGGGAAAGTTTCATTTGCCCAACTACAAATAGTGAAAATTTGATTTAAAATTTAGATTTTTTAAAGTAACAAATATAGTGTGAAAGTAATATTTAATGATAGTTTTTAAAGTACTAATGTTTTTGAATCCAGAAGAGGAGGCATTTGAATACTAGTAGCAAACAGCAGACAGATTTAAATTGGTTATCTGCATGCAGTTTGGTTGTAGAAATGAGGAAAAGTGTGGCATCAAAAGAAGTTTTAAGTTATATGGATTAAGGAGCTATTTTTAGATGGTGATGCTGTTGCTGGGAAAGAGAACTGGAAGAGCACTTGTGTGAGCAGTGAGATGTTTGAAGGACAGCTGAGCTGAGTTTCAGGGATTAATGATTCTGTTTTCAGTGTGTTTGGTGCTTATCTAGATGTTGGATTGTTGAGTGTGTAAACCTGAAGCTTAGTTGGTGCTGGCAAGTGGGTGGTCTAAGGGTATGACCTACCATATTTATATGGTAGGAGACTGGATATGGATATCAACCAGGAGACTGGTTGATAATCACTGAAGGAGAGAGCATCAATAAATGAGAGAAGGGCATGGTGGCACATACCTATAATTCCAGCACTCAGGAGGACTAGCCAGGAGAATCACTGTGCATTTAAAGCCAACCTGGACTACAAAGTGAGGTTAAAGCCAGCCTGTACCGCATAGCAAGACCCTGTCTCAAAAAGATAAGATAGACAGACAAAGAGAAGAACATTCCAACATTTAAGAGAATGTGTTTTTTAATTTTTTAAGACTAGGCTTCATTATATAACCCAGGCTGGCCTTGAGCTCACTTTGTATGTCAGGTTGACCTCATATTCAAGATCTTGCTGCCTCACCATCCTGAGTGCTGGGATTAAGATGCGTACAACCATGCCCAGCTGTTTTTTAACAAAGAAGGTAGATGAGGCTGAGTTATGTAACTTAATGATAGAACAACTGCGTACTATGCACAAGGCCCTGAGTTTGATCCCTAGCACCACAGAAACGAATAAAAGAAAAACTATTAAACCATGAAAAGGAGAAAAAAACCAGTGTGTAGTATTATGAAAGTCTAGCATCTCAAATATGAGAAGAGTTGTGACTATCATTATCAAGTACAAAAAAGAAAGCTAAGATGATATGATAGCTTCCTGTCACTATAATGAACAGCTGAGACAAATCAACGTAGGAAAAAAGAAAAAACAGTTATTTAAGCTTAGTTTCAAAGTCCATGATTGCCAAGCGTGGTGGCACATCCCTGTAATTCCAGCACTTGGGGGGCAGAGGCAGGAGGATTGTTGCAAGTTAGAGACCGACTCTGGTAGCCTGAACTGCATAGCAAGACCTTGTCTCAAAAGCACAAAAAAGTCCATGATCAATTGGTCCTGTTGCTCTTGGGCATATGTCAAGGCAGCATATCATGAAGAAGGACATGGCAGAGCAGAACCACACACCTTGTGACCAGAAAGGGAAGGAGAGAAAGAGAAAGAGCTAGGGTTCCATAGTCCCCACCTACGGTGGTACCCCACCCTTGACTACAGGCCAAGCATTCCACAGGCTCCATCCACTGCCTTCCAGTAAGTCCCAACTGCACATCACGTCTTTAACACACAGACCTTTGTCATTTTATGAGCACAGAGAAATATTTACATTTTGGAATGTTTAAAATTTTTATTAGTACACATTTGCACTGAGTACTAGTGACATTCATCTGAGGAGTTGGTACGTGTACACAACACGTCTTAATTTTACTTCCATTTCTACATCCCCTTATCATTTGCAAAAGGTCTATTTCCCTGTTTTTTATTAGCTGCTTTTTATTTTGCTGTTTAAATTATGTATGCTTTGAACTTTTTAAAATATAAAATCCAAGTTGGAAAAATAATTCTGGTGTTTAAATAAAGTATCTTTTGATTTTAGGTAGCAGTGATGGTTCTGAACTAAGTGAGGAAACCTCGTGGCCTGCTTTTGAAAGGTAAAAGAAATTGCCCATTTGAATAACTTTGCATGTATTTTGTCTGCATAAGATTATATTCTAATATGAAGTTGAGGGCTGAGGATATAGCTCATTGGTGCAGCACCTGCCTGGCAGGCATGAAGTCGTGAGTTCAAGTCCCAGTACAAAAAAAACCCCATGAATTTGAAGAGGTATTTTTTTCTCTATCTCTGAGGGACCACGTAAGTTTTCTTAAATTAAGTTGTTCATATTTGAGTTTGGAATTGTACGTAATAAGAATGATCAGCTCTCAGTAGCCTTATAGATACGTGTATTTGTTTGGTATCTTTACACATGTGTTTGAATTTGAAGTATATTTAACAATGCAACTTAAATTTTTAAATAATTTTAATAAAATTTTGTTGCAGGATTAAAAGGCAGCATCAGTATGGAGCAAATAATTCTCTTTTGATATTCAATACAAAGTCTAAGAATGTGGCCAAACAATTCAAATAGTTTATATTAAATGTTCATTAGGATTCTCTTTTCTTTAAGTGTATGTTTAATTGGTATGTGCATGTAACGTCTTGATCATTTGCAGTACCTTTCTTTAGCCTCTCGCACTTTTCTTCTCCTTACCTAGTTCCCTACCCCATTCCCAGACCTACTTTCTAGTTTCCTATTGTCTATTTATATTTCAAGTTTCTCATATAAGAGGAAACATGTAATATTTAACTTTGTGAATTTCGCTTATTTCACTTAACATGATGGTCTCAAGTTCCATTCATTTTCCTACAAATGACATGATTTCATTCTTCTTTATGACTGAATAGTATCCATTATGTCTGTCACTTTTTTTTTAACTAAACAGTTTACCTCAAGCATCACTTAGACAGCATGTTTATTTATATGCTGGCTATCTCAAGCATTGTTCAGGGAGGTCTGCTTAAAAATTTGCAATTTTGGAGGGCTGGGAATTTAGCTCAGCGGCATAAGCACCTGCCTTGCAAGCAGGCGGCCGTGAGTTCGATCCCTGGTACCAATAAAAAAGAAAAAGACAAAAAAAATTTTGCAATTTTTGCTCATCCTTTATTAATTGGACTGGTATGTTGACAAGTTTCTAGGCTGTTTCTAGAGCTTAGCTATTGGAAATTGTGCCACTATAAACGTGTATATATGTCTCACTATAATGTGCTTAATTTTAGAAATATTTCCAGCAGAGGTATTTGTGAGTCAAATGGTATTTCTACTTTTAATTTTTTGAAGAATCTCCACAACCATCTCCAAAAAAGTTTCATATTTTTATACTAGGTCATATTCCAATGGTAGAGGAGCAATCACTTTTCTTCTACATTGTCATCATCATTATTGTTTTTTATGTTCTTAGTGATTTTGACTGTGCTAAGAAGGGATCTTGATACTTTGATTTGCGTTTCCCTACCCTAAAGGCTAAAAAAATGTTGCGTGTTTTTTCATATATATACTCAGTAGTCGTTTGTACTTTTGAGAAATGTTTCTTTAGTCAGTTTGCTCATTTTTTTTATTGGATCATTTGTTTTAGAGGAGGTTAAATTTTTTTTAGTTCTTCTATATAGAGTCTAAATATTATCTACTAGGAGAGTAGCCAGCAAAAATTTTCTTTCATTCTGTAGGTTGTCATATTCTTTGCTATACAGAACTTTTTAATTTGACATAAACATTTATTGATTTTTTTATATTATTTCCTGTACTACTGGAGCTCTATTTAAGAAGTCTGTGCTAGTGCCTATGGCTTCAAAAGTTTCCTCTGTTAGCACACACCTGTAATCCCACACTCAGGAGACTGAGGCAGGGGAATCATTGTGAGGTCAAGGCCAGCCTGAACTGCATAGTGAGACCCTGTCTCACAAAAAAAAAGGTTCCTCTGTTATCTTCCAGCAGTTTCAAAGTTTCTGTGTTTATATCTACATCTTTGCTTCATTTGGATTTGATTTTAGTATAGGATGAGAGATAATGATCTAGCTTCTGCAAGAGATACCTAATTTTCCCAGCTCCTTTTGTTAAAAGAGGCTGTCTTTTCTCCATTTATGTTTTTCACTTCTTGGTCAAAAATCACATAGCTTTAGATGCTTGGGTTTGGCCAGGGATTTAACTTAGGTGGTATAAGCATTTGCCTTACCAATACTGCCTTAAACTGTATTGTTTAGGTTAAATGTTAATATTATATGAAAATTTGAGTTGAATATGTACAGTTTGGTTCCCTCCTGCCCACCTGTACTAAAGCTGGAGTCCAGGACTTCTTTAATGCCAGGCAAGCACTCTACCACTGATTTACAGTCCTCAGCCCTTTTATTTTTATTTTTGAAACAGTATCTCACTATGTTGCCCAGGCTGGCCTCAAATTTTTGATCCTCCTCTCCCTTCCTCCTGAGTTGCTGGATTTACAGGTGTGTGCTACCACACCCAACCTTGTTAAGTCACTTTAAATTTTAAGCTGGTTAACTGTAAAATTAGATCCTTGTTTCCAATTCCTTACTACTATGTGATTTAAGATTTTACTTATAAGCCATATATTTTAAAGTATAGTATCTTTTGGTCCTTTCTACTCTATTAGTGTTCCCAAGCTTTGTTCTTTTCACTTGTGGGATTCCTTAAAATTTATTTGTACCTTCTGCCTTTTTTCTAGTCCTTATTTTCATTTTTCTTAATTTCAGTGTGCCTGAAATGGAAAAAACACAAGAATTATTTTTTTCATGCTCTCTGAATTTGTGCATATTATCCTTTTTTCTAGAAAAAGCATAATACCATCAGCTGTAGGTTATAAAGTATATTATGTTTTAGATAAAAAATTACTGATTAGCAAAATTGTTCTTTCCACTACGTAAGTTGTAAGTGAGTAACCCAAAGTGGTGTTGTGTTAATGTTTTCATCCCAGCAGGTTTCCTATCAATACCGTATTTATTGGCCTTGATATCTCAAAAGTGTTTTTTCTTCTCTGACAGACCGTTTTACTTTGCAGACATTTGCAGCTAAGAGGGAAAAGTCTACTTGTGCCAACTTTAAACAGTGCTTCATTTTGTTGTTGTTGTTTTTTTTAAGCCAGTCAAATTTAGGGGGGGTGGTATACCAACTTTAGTGACACTAATGTTAATAAGTTCTGATAACCATCTGAAAACTGCCATCGGACCAGCCAGTGGTTCATTTTGTTTTTTGCTTTTAAAGACAGCATCTTCCTATGTTGGTTTAGCCTGGCCTTGAACTCACTCTGTAGCCCATTGTAGCCCCAAACTTGCATTAATCATTTTGCTTCTGCCTCCCAAGTACTGGGATTACAGGTGTGTGTCACCACAGCTGGAAGATCAGTGGCTCTTAAAACATTTTGAAAACCTTGTCCAGCAAGATTCAGACATGAAATAATAAAAAGGATATGTAGAATAGTGACATAATTATTATGCAGTTTGTCTCCTTTATTCTCTTTAATTTACTATAAAGAGGATTTCCTCATCAGTTTTAAATTTATGAACCGCATTGCTTTTAGGTGTCTTCATAAGGACACGTAATAAAAATTATTACGTGAATTATTTGTAGAAAGCTAGGCACCAAATTTAAACACAAATGGAGGAAGTAAAATACAAACAGGCTCTTCTGAAGCATATTTTTGGGTTTTTATATTATTGGGCTACAAAATACCTTTTTAGTTCTTCTGGTGAATGGATGAAAATAAATGTCTATAGAAATATATAATATGTATTAAACATCTATAAATATTTCTTAAAATATACTGCATGCTTTAAAAAGAGGAACAATCGCATACTGTCCTTTTGTAAGATTTAGAAAGCAGTGTTACACAAAGGTGCTCTCTTAATAGTATTCTAGGTATTGGTGATAATTGTGTGAGTAAAAGTATATGTAATGTATACAATTTATAATGGAATCCAACAGGAACAGATTATACCATTCTCTGGGCCCGGTGACAAGAGTGGCACGAAATGGCTATCGAAGCCACATGAAGGCCAGCAGGTACAATTCCCCTGTATCCAGGGGTCATAAAACTTCCCTCTGGTGTTGGTGATTGGCTTATATGGGTGTGGTCTGACATTTCTGTTCTTTCTGAGCTAATTGGCTTTAAAATTAAACAAATTGCCCATGAATAACTTCCAAGATGCAATATTGAGATAAATTGAAATTTCTCTTCCTGATCACAGAGCTAATGGCTAAAATTTTTTATCTTTGTCATATTTTTTAAATGCTTCCAAGTTGGTAGCCTTTTAACACACAAGTCTTCCTAACATTGCTAATTACTGTATGAGCAATATAAATTTCTGCTTCTTAAACTACATAGCATTTTTGCTGGTAAGTTTATATTTGTCCTTTTTAAGAATTCTTTTCCAGTAAACCACAGATCTTGAATCTAGACAAGTCTACTTGATTAAAGAATATTTGTATATTTCAACATGTCCTGAATATTTTTCTGCAGTATATTAACTGTGGAAACAACTGAGGATAGTACATTGATCAGAAATACGAGGTTTAGTGATAATGGGTAATCAATGAATTAAAAAACAGCAAAATAACCAACTATGTTTCTCTTTGAAGGTGTCTAATCTCCTTGTGTATACTTCTCTTACTATAAGCAGGTCTACCATGAAATTTCTGCTGATTGTTAGATTAAGTCACTTTGAAGACACCTAAATAACGAAAAAGGAATAAACTGGGAAATTTCTGTTTTCGTTGCTTTTGTGGGAATGCTGTATCTCGTGTAACACCCCCAAAGAATGCTGTTTTCATTAGTATGTGTTTTAATTGGTTCATGTAAAAATCATTGCTTTGAAATATAGGATATCAACTCAGTTGTGTGATTGTTTTGTGATGGTTTTTAAAGATATATACAGTAAAAAGGAAGTCTTGAGTTTGGAGGTTATTCCTTTCTTGGAGAGCTCTTAGGCCATAATCAAACACTTATGTCATGGCTGCACTTGAAAGTCATTAAAATTTACTGCAGAAAGCCAGTTTTTAAAAATATGTTATTGCATTTACTTTTTCACTTATTTTAGAATTAAGTTAAGCATGAGTTTTCGCTCTTTGCCTTTGTGAGCTTCTGTTATTTTCATTTTCAGTTTTATAGACTTAAATACTTTTAATAAATAGAATCCTCATCTCTCCTACCAGGACTTAAAGTTTCTAGTGGGGAAAATAAAGTTACAGCAGTGACACAGCACGGCATGTGAAGGAGAAGGAAAAACTCTTAAATATTTATGTTAATCTTTATTTTGTGAATTCCTGCATTCTTTCTAAATTTACTTGTTCAAATATGGAACAGTGTGTGTTTTAACCATCTGCTGATTTTAATAACTTCCTAATTAACTTTTGTGACAGCTTATAAATTTCAAGTCAGTAAATCTTTAAAATTATCAGTGTCTTCTTGGCTGTGAATAAAGTAGCAAAGTTTTTTAAATTAATAGTAATTACATTTTATTTAAGTTCCTATTGAATCATTACAGTAGACAAAAGCTCTTATCTTTTTCTTCATTCCCCTATTACAGTTCTGCGGAGTCAGAAGATTTGGCAGTACATTTATATCCAGGAGCTGTTACTATTCAAGGTGTTCTTAGGAGGAAAACTTTGTTAAAAGAAGGCAAAAAGCCAACAGTAAGATTTCATTATTTATAAACACTTCAAAAAATATATAAGATCCTAAAATGTACTGAACAATTGAAAAGAATCAGATATATAAGGCACTTAAAGGAATTTTAAATACCCATTTTCCTCTACATCTTTCTTAAAGTTTTATATCTGCTATATAGATGTCTGCTGAGTCATATGTTAAGATTGGTTAAATCAAGATACTCCTGTACTATCCGTCTCTTTATCCTCTAATACAATTCTTACACAAAATTATTTTTTGCGGAAAGTATATGGCTAAATATTATAGTATTATGTTTAGGAAAAACAAAGCAACAACCTAAAAACTGGAATTTAACCAAATTTGTTTAGTTAAATTTCTGTGATAGTTTTGTTTTTCCTGTTTAAAAAAAAGAACCCAGGGGGCTGGGGATTTAGCTCAGCGGCATAAGCGCCTGCCTTGCAAGCAGGCAGTCGTGAGTTGGATCCCTGGTACCGATAAAAACGAAAAAGACAAAAAAAAAAAAAAAAAAACCCCAGTATTAAATGTTCTCCAAACAACAACTCTTTTGTTGGGGAAGAGGTGTAGTAGAGTAGAAAAATACAAAAACTTTGATGTATAGCCACACTTAAAGCTTTTGAAAATATGAGGGCTTTTTAAAATACAAAGATGGTTTTCATGTAAGTACTCTTACAAGAAGCCCAAGGCCCATACAATCAGGAAGCCACACTGGGCCACCCAGTGAACTCAGACTGGCTACTGTGTCTGTCGTGTTACTCTTCGTGTTGTGTGGGTGATGCCAAACATAGAGCAGTGACTAAGACAAAACTAAGTGTCTGCCTCGTGAAGATTCCTTTCCAGTGAAGAAAGATACAGAGGAAACCCTTATAACAGGGTCATGGGATGCAGAATGATGTGTGACAGCAAGGTCTGTAAGAAAAGGGACTTAGCCTTTTGAAGAGACAGGAATCTTGTGTCGTCGAAGCATTGAAAGTGCCGATAAAGTCAGAGTGTAGTGCTGATGGTGTATTACTTGTGATATATAAGAGAAACAGTGAAAGTGAAATTAACTTGTGAAATTGGGGACTGAGCTAGGTGATCGTTGGTGACATTTTTTGAAATGGGCAGACAGGTAAGTTCTGGCTAACTTCAGTTTGGCATACTTAACATTTGAGTGGAGCTGTCAGTTTGGCTCTTGAAAAAGCAGTTTCTTAGTTCAGTAGAGAGGTGGGGCCACAGGTAGTGATTTGGGCATCATTTGCATACAAAGAGTGAAATACAAACTGAATGTGAAAAATTACAAAGAAGGTGTGGCTGGAAAAAGAACTCTGTAGCATCAGAAGTCTGCTATAAGAGGAGTATAAAGGAAAATCAGGTAACATCCTAGAAGCTTAGCAGTTAAAGTACTTCACTTAGGAAAAAGTGTTCAGCTGTGTCAGATAAAAGTTTGACTGTGACAGGATTTATACTCTGGTAAAATGTCAGTGGTCAGAGAGCGAGACCCTGGCTGTTTCAGCCTGAACGTCTAAGAAAATGGCAAAATAAAAGTAGAGGCAGGAATTAGAGACAAACTTGCAACTTGCAAGAAGTTGTGCTATAAGGGAAACAGAAAGATTAGATTGGGGGGTGGGAATATTTTAAAGATGGGAGCATTACCAAGGCTCATTTCTATAATGATGGTAGAGGAAAAGAAATTGAGAAGTAGTAGCGAGAAGAGTTTATAACAAAATCAAATTAAGAAAGTAAAAGGGAATCTGTATAGAATCAGGATTTAACTAGTTTGTGGTAGGAAAAAGAAAGGCATGTGTATCCACAAACAGGTAGTTAGCTGGAATCAGTGCTGGGAAAATGAGATTATCCTCACCAGCATTCATCTTTCTCCAGGAAATATAATATGAAAGGAAAATACATCAATTTGAGATTGGTGATCACGTTTTTATCAGTAAGAATAATTCTATGCTTTCTGCAGTAATAGTCAACTGCTATGATATGGTATGAGGTTGTCAGAGTTAGATTTGACTGGGGGTTAGAGTTTTATCAAAAAGAAAGGCCTTGGTATTAACATATTTGGAAAGAAAGGGTGCAGTGCTAGATCACTGCCAGATCTGAGGGAAAGGGAAGGACAAAGGAGGTGATCACAGTACTAGATAGTATTAAAAAGTGATGCATTCTTAATAAATTCAAGAATTGCCTAAACAAGAGTAATTGTGTATATTATTAGCTGGAAGTGATAGACACACTTGAGTTAAAGATTTCAGAAGTGCTACAGCTTGACTCTGAAATTAAGACATTGATGACTGAAGAGTGACATTAAAAAGGTAAAGAAACTGAGAAGCGAGTAACATTTTAATAGTATATTCCATTTATGCTTTCCAGGTAGCATCTTGGACAAAATATTGGGCAGCCTTGTGTGGAACACAACTTTTTTATTATGCTGCCAAGTCTCTGAAGGCTACAGAACGCAAACATGTAAGAATTTGTCCTCCCAATTCTTAGCATTGTTTCACAGCCTCTTCGTGGTTTTAAAGAAAATAGTACTAATAAGATTTTTGGCTCCTGGTGTGAATGCAATAATGAAATTAGTTGTATTTAGTAGAACTATTCCAAAGAAGATCTTGGAGTAACATTTGCATTTTGAGGTTCTCTTTTGAATATGATTTTTCCATTGCAAATGTCAAAACTGCTTATTACAAATATCAATCTTAGCATCAAAGTTTCTTCATGTTCTCTGAGTTTCTGGTTCAAAATTTTGTAGTCTTGGTTTTGAATATGTAAAATGTGAAAATTTGAGACCGACATCTAAAGTTGTTTCTCTAATGTGGTAGTAGCCTTCTCAACAATGAAGAGCAATGGGTGATTATTACAACTTCTTGATAAATCTTCTCAGAGTAGAATTTTACTATAAATCCCTTTTGCATGTTATTTTGTTGTTTTTCTCTGCTGCTAATAAAATGTTTAAAAAGAAGGAACAGTTTCCCATGTTGTATTAGTAAAACCCTTTAAGAAGAATTTTATTTCTAAGTCATATGCTGGAGGGATGAAAAATTAAATGATTTACCCTGCTGAGACAAAGTAGATCAACTAAAGAAAAGTTTATTTCCTTTTTCCTTCTTAAAAATTTCATAGATCTACTGCATATGTCAGAGAAGCTATATTTTATTCTCACGATGTTAGCTCTTTAATCAATCAAAAGGTGTAGAAGAGAACATTTTTGGCTTAAATGAATGCAGGAAATGCCAAATGTTGCTCACTATAGCTTCTCATCACTTGCCTAAGTTTCATGTGTATTGTAGTTTTGGGTTCTTTTAGAGCTGGCGATTGAATCTAGGACCTTGGGCATGCTAAGCCCCTGGCTCTGCCACTGAGTTCAGACCCCAAGCTCCTGGAATCATTTTTTATTTTTGTTAATAAAAACATTTATTTTTTATTTTTTACAGAAAAACCTAAAGTCTGACTTGATAATGACGTGACAGTTACTCAGGGATTTACAGTGTGTCCACCTCAACCAATGTGTTTGTGTTCGTGGGGCTTGGGGAGCCACACAAACACAAGCAGCACAAGGGAAGAAGGGGCCACAGCAGGAGTGATCTCAGTTCTTCCGTAAAGAAAAGACAGTATAGCATTCTGAATCACTGATGGAATCATACTCTTATCAGTGACTTTTTTTGCATATTATGGTAATGATTTAGCTAGCTCCTTGCACTGAGGTAAAAGACTTGAGTGATCATTTTATCTGTGAATATTTTGGTATCTTGTCTCATTTGCATAGTCAAATATAGTGAAACCATTTTCATCATAAAAAACAATGCCCACATACCCTAGAAGGCTATCCTGATTAGTTTTACTAGAACATTTTACAGAGTAAAATGCTACAAAACACTCTACTGCTGTACTTCCAGGGGATAGGGAATAGGGGATGATACAATTAAATATAATAATTTTTTATATAGCCACTTTGAGAAACTCATTGAGTAGACTTCACTTACTTTACTAAAGTACTTGGATTTTTCTTAGCTTTAATTGGAAGCCAAATTAGAGGTATATTGAATTTGTCATGTAATGCATATGTTAATATTATTTTCTGTTTGGCATTACTTACTTACATATACTAATGTATACTATTACTTTAGTTGGCAGTTAATTTTATGAGGTTTCTGGTAAATATGTATATGAAATAATTTAGAAATTATAATACATTTTGAGAAAATAAATTTGACTACCAAGGAAATGGACTGTATTCCTTATCTTTTCTAATTGAAACTGTTCAAAACAGGATAGAAATCATACAGACAGGCCTCTGCATATATTGAGTGTTAATTTGGAGATTCAAAACAATATGATACAGAATTGAAAATAGTGAAGCAAAACATTTTTAAAATTTTGTTCATAGTTCAAATACAGCAGAGCTGTGAGGTTAAGGAAGCATCACCTCACTAGAATCAAGCAAAAAATGGAAATCCAAAGTGATCTGTGATGGAACCCCAGCTGACGGAAAGCAAAATCGCTCAGACACTGAGCAGAAAGGTAAATACTACAGAGAAGGGGCCCAGGTGGATATGTGGGACCCTGTCAGAGACCATGAGCTGTGCAAGTATGCATGCCAGGAGCTACAGAGGCTAATGGCCAAGATCGAAGGCCTGAAGAGCAGAGATGGCAAGGATGTGGCAATTGAAATTGAAGAATGGAGGATCTAGAGCTGTGTGCATTTCATAACTCTAAAGAATAAAGAAATTAACTGATTAGCTCACATCAGGTTGAAGAAATGAAGAGATCAAGCAAAAAGTAGATGCCTGTCATCTACAGCTACAGAACTTGCTTTATGAGGTGATGTACCTGTAGAAAGAGATCACCAAATGTCTGGAGTTCAAGTCAAAGCATGAAGAAATTGATGTGGTCAGTTTAGAGGAGTTTTACAAGGAGGCTTCACCAAACAGCAAGGGCAGAAGTCACCATTTAAGACCTTCACCAATAGACGCTGGCACATCTAGCCTGGGAGCTGGCGCTGGAGCAGAGAAGACGACTACAGAGTAGTATCAAGAGTGTCTGTCCAGCAAGGAGAAAATCCTCAAAGATTGAGGTTATGAAAGTGTACTTGAGCAGGCTTCAGCCTTGACTCAGTAGCATCATGCAGGCTTTCCTCCCAGGGGTACCTGTTCGTGTCATTTGACCAAGCTCACAAGCAATACGAGACAACCAGACATCTGCCACCTTCCTGTATGAGCTCTTTGTGCAGGCCACTGCCTGTGGGCAGGCCTGTGACAAGACCTTGTCTGTGGACATCAAACGCAGTGTGGATGAAGCCAAACTTCCTGATGACTCCCAAGATCACAAGAGTGATCAGATGCTGAGGAAGAGTGGACCATGGGGTGAGGTCAGTGGACGACAAGCACAAGGAGACGCTGAAGAGACACACTCTGTCCCTCGTGGTCGACCTGAAATGCAAAGATGATAGCGTGCTTCACCTGACTTTCTACTACCTCCTGAACCTCAGCATCCTGACTGTGAAAGCCAAAGTGACAGTTGCCACAGAGGTGAGCCACCCCCATGAGTGCAGGGGACTTGCTGTCTCCTGACTCAGCACTGAGCTGTGTGTATCCTGGTGACCACGGAAAGAAAACTCCAAATCCAGCCAATCAATACCAGTTCGAGAAAGTTGGCATTTTAACTTTTAGAGGCTATGTACTTGACCTACGTCACCCCTATTTGTGGGTACAGAAGCTGGGAGGCCTCCATGTTCCCAAAGAGCAACCCTAGCACACAGTGGTGCCTGATAACTTGCTGAGCGCCAGCTACATGGAAACAGCCACGAAGCTGCTGAAGACTAGGGTGCAGTCCTGGCTGGCTCTCCACAGTTTGCGTCCCTAGAACACGGCATTGTACCAGTTACCAGTGATCAGCAATACCTCTTCCCTGCCAGGGTCGTCTATTGGCTGGTGAAGTGGGTGACAGTTATCTCTGAAGATGATATGGAATTGCATTACACCAAGGACATTGTGGAAGCCAGGGACACCAGTCTCTACTACATGGCACTCATTGAGAGGGGCACAGCCAAATTTCAGGCTGCCGTAGTGTTGAACCCTGGCTATTCCTCCATCCCACCCACTTTCCACCTCTGTCTGAACAGGAAAGGAGAGAAAGCCAAGAGCAATGATGACAACATTCGGGCCATGGAGAGTGAGGTCAGTGTATGCTTCAAGGAGCTCTGTGGCCCTTGGCCCAGTCATGAGCTCTTGACCAACCAGCTGCAGCGGCTATGTGTGCTCCTGGACAAATACCTGGAGATAAGAGCCATGACAACAGTGTGGAGGGACTGAGGGAATTTCCCCAGGAGAAGATGTGTCTGCAGCTTTTCAGTGGTTCAAGTAGGATGAAGCCATTTATATGTAACCCTCAGGCTGGGGATTTAGCTTAGTGGTGTAAGCGCCAGGTTGGCAAGTGCAAGGTCATGAGTTTGATCCCCAGTACCCCCCCCCCAAATTACTGTGTTTATTAAATATAACCTCCTCGGTGATCTTTCATCCATCACTGACCTCCCACTTGGCCAGTTACTTCCCCCAGGATCCCACCTCAAGTACTGGGCGTCTGTTTTTTGCTTTGTTCACGTGAGGCTTTTAATAGTCTCCAAAGACCGTAGCTAGTAAGTGTCACCTGAAAAAGCAAAACAAAGTTCAAATACAAGCAAGTTGGAAGAAAACATCTCCCATAAATAACAGATAAAGGATTAATATCACTAGTAGACACAGTGCCACATCTTTAATGTTCTTACCACAATATTTAACCTCTTATGAGAAAACATGAAATTCTATTGGAAAACACAGTGTAGGACAACCTGAATTCTTAAAAAGACTAAAATTTGGCAGCCAGAAAAGTTATAGAGAGACTATTATGTATTAAAAGGTACCTGACAACTAAAATATACTTATGGTAGGGTTTTTACTTTGAGCTGTAGAGAGCAGAGTGTATTTGGAAGAGTGACTAGAAGAGAAGAGAGGCTATTTTATTGTCTGTTTTTGAATGTTTAAAGTTAAAAGCATACTCACTAAAAAAATGTTTTTAATGGAAGCACATTCATTTTAAGAAATAATACACCTCCCCCCATTAAAGTGCATAGCAAAAAGGCCTGCGGAGTGTTGCTCCCAATGATGATTAATCCCAGGAGTACAGTGGGATTCAGCTGAGGGTCAAGGGACATTATAGTGTATATCTGTTTTCATCACTCAGTATTACGGGGCTTGTGTTAACTTTTTTCTTTTCTTTTCTTTTCTTTTTCCCCAAGAAGTAAATGTTTTGAGGAAAAAAGAAAATCATGCCGTGGAAGGCTTGTCAAGTCAGGTGTTTTGTAGTACTGCCAATTTCATTCTTCCTAGTATTAAAAATAGCTAGATTTTTAGCTTTCATTTTGTAGTCGTTACAAATGTACTTTATTCATTTTCCAATTTCTTTTCATTGTGAAACATACAAAGCAGTTAAGTGAGTACATTTTAAGACACAGTACATAAACATTCCTCCACCTCACCTAAGAAACAGAACTGTCAGAGCTATCCCAAATGACAGCCCCTTTCTTCGTGATCGACAGACCGTCACTGTCTTGAATTTGTAGAGTTTTACCATATATGCTTCCTTATACAATAGTTTTATTTTAGGATGTACCTAAATGGAGCACATATATGTTCTTAAATGTATACTTTTTTGGTTACATGGTTGAGATTCATTGTTTTTATGCACATAGCTGTTACTTTTCACAACTGAATAGTGTTCCATTTCTACTCAGTACAGTCTACTGTTGGTGAATATTTAATGGGTTTTTTTCCCATTTCTTTGCTAACAGTGCCACTGTGAATATTTTTGTGCACAGGGTCTTTATCTAGGTTGTATACCTAAGGAATACAAATGCTTAGCTTTACAAGAAAATGCTACATTAAGTTGCACAGTCACTAGTAGTGCAGTAAGATTCTATAGCCTACCCATACTTTTATTATCAAGCATTTTCATCTCAGCTAATGTAGTATATATAAAATGTTACCTTATTATTTTAGTTGGTGTATCGAGTTTGACCTTTTTCTGTGTTTTTTGGTGATAGTGTTTCTGTGAAATGCCTTAATGTTTATTTTTACTCATAATTGTAATAAAAAGTTTGTATATATCTCAGATGCAGATCTGTTAGCAATGGTATATTGAGAATTCTTTTATCCAGTTTGTTTGATTTACATTTTTACTCCCTTTGTGGTATCCATAGCCTCTTTTTGACACACTACTGTATTGTTTGCCAGCATTTTGTAGAATTTTTTTCATGTTTATAAATGAGGTTAACCTAGTTTTCTGGTTTTTTATAGCATCCCTTTCTCAAAGTTACAAAAAATTATATCTAAAGTAAAAAAAATAAAAGAATAATTTGTCATAAAAGCTAACATGCATGTAAACATATCTTTTTTTTTGAGAAATACAAGTAAGAATGTTATCACTAATACTTATCTGATAGCTTTGATAGTTTATTAAATCAGATTAAGAAAAACAAATGCAGTTGTTTCATATAAGCAGTAGCACAATAATTAGGAAAAAGTAGCAAAGAAGAAAGTTAGGCTCACTAACATAATGCTTTTGGGGAATGAAGAACTGGACAAGTCAGGGTTTGATGAAGAATTGAAGCTGGAAAAGGCCTGGAAAGTAGCACACTCCCTGAAAAAGTTACATTTAGATGCATTTAATAATAAAATGTCTCCTGTTTACCAAAACAAGCCAGAAGTCCACATCTTCTCTCTCATTAGGCGAAACTGAAAATACACTCTTACCCGTGCTCAGAATATTTATTTTTCACTAATTATCATTGTTTTCATTATTTCACTCAGTTCAAATCGACATCAAATAAGAATGTGTCAGTAGTAGGATGGATGGTGATGATGGCTGATGACCCAGAGCATCCAGACCTCTTCCTGCTGACTGATTCTGAAAAGGGTAAGTTGTTAGGCTCCTTAGGACTTCAGGTAGTGTGTATACATGATTCCTGATGAGCCTAATCCTAATGTAACTAGAATACTCAACAGAGGAAGGGTTGGTTTTGTTTTATCATGAACTATTTTTGTCACGTGTTTTAATAAGCTAGTATTTATAGAGCCTTTTAAAAAAATAAGCATAAGCTTAAAGATTAAAAGGTCAACTAAACTATAAAGGATAAACAGGGAAGGCGAGAATTTGACAATAACAGCCCATTGTTGCTTTAAAATCTCAAGAGACTGCTCTTTCATCAGTTCTGTAATCCACACCACTGTCTACATTAAAATACTTTACATACGGTATTTAGATACATTGGTGAATAGATAAACTGGCTGTTGACCCAGTGGTCAGACTCCAAAGCTTGTAAACTCAATGAAAACTGAGTGGTAAGCTATTAAAAATTACATCCTTCCTCTGTCACTGCATGCAGCAGGGTCCATCAGAAAAGATCCCTGTGGATCTACTTTTCCTTGGTAGTAACTACTAGCTAGTGACAGAAAGGATGCCAAAAAGAAAATTCTTTCACATCCACACAGAATTTTCTGCTACAGTAACTTAAAACTAAAGTGTTATATTTGTTACATTTCATTGACTTCATAGTATATTTTGACCTCTGTTAATCTAGATCCTGTTTTCATAAAGTCTTTGCCTATACTAACGTCTTCAAGAGTTTCACTTATTCTATCTTCCAACAGATTTAATATTTCTGTTTTAATATTTAGATCTTTGATCCATTTCAAATTTAGTGCATGATGAAAGATATGGGTCTAATTTTAATCTCTGGCATATGTAGAGCCAGTTTTTCCAGCACCATTTATTCATTATATCTTTCTTCCAGTGAATGTGTTTGGAACCTTTGTCAAAACTAAGGTGGCTTAGTATGTCTGGAGTTCTTTCTGCATCTTGTAATCTGTTCCATTGATCTTTGGATGTTTTTTGTTTGTTTTGGGGTGTTTTTTTTTTTTTTTTGCCAGTTCCATGCTGTTTTTATCATAGTAGCTTTATAATATAATTTTAAGTCAAGGATTGTGATGCTCTCTTTCTTGCCTTTGTTACTCAGGATTGCCTGTGCTGTTACAGATCTCTTCTGGTTCCAAATGAATTTTAGGATTGTTTTTTCTAATTCTGTGAGGTACACTGTTGGAAATTTGATCAGAATTGCATTAAATCTGTGTAACAGTTTTGGAAGTATGGCCATTTTCACTATATTGGTTTTTCCTACCCAAGAGCAAGAGAGATCTATTTTCTGATATCCTCTTCAGTCTCCTTTTTTCAGAGTACTGTAGTTTTCAATGTAGAGGTCTTTTACATCATTCATTAGATTGATTCCTACATATTTCATGTTTTTGGATGCTATTGTGGAAGGTGTTTTCATAATTTCTCAGTGACTTTATTATTCATGTGCAAGGAGGCTATTGATTTTGAGTCTTGATTTTATGTCCGGCTACATTACTGAATTTGCTTATTAAATCTGGTAGTCTTTTGGTGGAGTTTCTGCCGTCTTCTATGTAGAGTATCATGTCATCTGCAAATAACAATAGTTTTAACTTCTTCCATTCCCATTTTTATTCCTTTTCTTTCTCTTGTCGAATTGCTCTGGCTACAGTTTCCAGGACTATGTTGAATAAGTAGAGACAGTGGACATTCTTGTCTTGTTCCTGATTTTAGAGTGAAAGCTTTCAGTTTTTGTCCATTTAGTATGATGTTGGTTGTTGGTTTATCATAGATGTCTTTTATCAGATTAAGATAAAGACCATCTATTGCAATTCTCTGTAGTTTTTATCATGAATGGGTGCTAGACTTTGTCAAGAGCTTTTTCTGCATCTATTGAGATGATCATATGGTTTTTGTGCTTGGTTCTGCTGTATTACATTTATTGAGGTACGTATGTTGAACCATCCCTGCATCCCTGGGATGAAACCCACTTGGTCATGGTGTATAATCTTCTTGATGATTTGTTGCATTCTGTTTGCCAGTATCTTATTGAGTATTTTTGCATCTGTGTTCATTAGGGAGATTGGTCTGTAGTTCTCTTTCTTAGTTGGGTCTTTCTTCAGTTTTGGTATCGGGGTACTACTTGCTCCCAGGAATGAATTTGGGAATATTGCTTCCCTTTCAGTTTCATTAAATAAAGAGTTTGAGAAATAGTGGTGTTAGAGGGGGCTGGGGATTTAGCTCAGCAGCATAAGCGCCTGCCTTGCAAGCAGGCAGTCGTGAGTTCAATCCCCAGTACTGATAAAAACGAAAAAGACAAAAAAAAAAAAAAAAAAAAAATAGTGGTGTTAGGTCTTCTCTAAATTTCTTGTAGAATTCAGCATTGAATTTGTTAGGCCTGAGCTTTTCTTTATTAATACATTTTTAATAACATCTTTGATTTCATTGATATTGGTTTATTTCATATATTTATATCTTCCTGATTCACTTTTGGTAATTCATATGTGTCTAGAAATCTGTCCATTTCTTCTGCATCTTCCATCTTATTAAAATACTAGTTGTCGAAGTGTAGGTGTAGATGATCTGGATTTTTGTAGGATCTGTTGTGATTTCATCCCTTTCATTCCTCGTTGTATGGATTTGAGTCGTTACTTTTTTGATAAGGTTGGCTAAGGATTTGTCAATTTATTTAATCTTTCAAAGAACCAACTCTTGGACTCATTGATTCTTTGTATTATTTTCTTAGTCTCCAGTGCATTAATTTCTGCTCTGATCTTTCTCTAATTTCCTCCCTCAATGAGCTTTGGGCTTGGCTTGTTTTTCTTTTTATAGGAGTTTGAAGTTTGACATTAAGTTGTTTATTTGCACTTGTTCCATTTTCTTGATATGGGCATTTACTGCTATAAATTTCCCTCTAGGCTGCTTTCATTGTGTCCCATAACTTCCAGTATGTTGTATTGTCATCATTCAATCATAGAAACTGTCTAATTTCTTACTTAATTTCATCTGTGACCCATTGGTTGTTCAGGAGAGTGTTATTTAATTTCCATGTATTTAAGAAGTACTTGTGGTTTTTTTTGCCATTGATTTCCAATTTCTTTGCACTATGGATGGCCTGACTATATGCATGGGATAATTTCAGTTCCTCTGCACTTACTTAAGCATGTCCTTTGAGCTAGTATATGTTATATTTTGGAGAACGTCCATATGCAGCTGAGAAAAACGTGTATTCTGATCTGGGGTGGAACCCTCTGTAGACATGTACTAAGCCCATCTGTTCAAAAGTTTAGTTCACTTCTAGTATTTGATGGTTGGTTTATCTAGTTGAACTGTCTTTTTGTGACATGGGGTTTTGAGATCCCCCAATACAGTTGTATTAATGCTTATCTGATTTTTCATGTCTGTTAATATTTGTTTTCTATAGTTAGGTGTACTGGTATTTGTTGCATATATATTTATGATTTTTATCTCTTCCTCTTGGATTCTTCCCTTTATAAGGATGTAATGACCCTTGTCTCCCTTAATCAGTCTTGGTTTGAAGTTCACTTTGTCTGCAAATAGAATAGGTACGCCTGCTTTTTTCTGGGTTCCTATTACGTGGAGTATTGCTTTCCATCCTTTGACTTTCAGTCTGAATTTTTTTGAATTAAATGTGTTTCTTGTAAGCAAAATACTGTTGCATCTTGCTTCTTGATGCATTCTGTCAGTCTGTCTTTTGATCGCTGAATTGAGACCAGTGATGGTTATAACTGATATGTGTTAACTTGTCCTTGTCATATTATTTTCCTGTTGTCAGCTGCCCTCCTCATCACCAACCCTGCCAGCCCCTATTTAATTATTTGCTTGCCTGGTGGGGTTCATGAAGTTGTGGTCCTTTTATTTCTAGAATGCCCTTCAGAAACAATTTGGAGTTCTGGTTTGGTAGTCAGAAATTTCCTCAGGTGTTCTTTGTCTTAAACTATCTTATTTTTCCACCAGTTTTGAAAGGTAGTTTTGTGGGATACATCAATCCTCGTTAGAGGTGGTTTTCCTTTAGAGTTTGAAATACTTCCAAGCTCTTGATTTGAGGGAACATTCACCTGTGCAGAGAACATGCAGCTGTGATTCTGATAAAGGTGATTTGTTTCTTTTCCCTAGCAGCATTTAATATTCTAATCTTGTGTTGAATATTTGGAGTCTTTACTATGATATACCTGGCTGTAGGTTTTTTTGTTTTGTTTTGTTTTTTAAATTGTGGCTGATTGAAGTTCTGTATGTCTCACTTACTTGTATGTCAGAATCTTTTTCCCTACTCAGGAGAGTTTTCTGTCATGACATCTGTGAACAGTTTTTGGTGTTGTGTTGTTTTTAGTATGTATAAGATTTGTGCTATCTTCTGCTTTTTTTCATTGATTCCAATCAATCTTAAGCTATTCTTTGCCTCATCTAACAGCTACTGTATTGATTTCTCATGGTTCCTTCTTATTTTTAAGAAATCTTTGTTTTCATGATTGCTAACTGCAAGCCTGTCTTCTAAATCTGAGTTTCTGTCCTCACATTGGCTCAATCTGCTGTGGATACTTTCAGTGGAATTTTTATTCTCCTGGTTATCTGATTGAATCTGTCTTGTGTATTCCATTTCTTTGCTATGTTGAGCATTCGTGGCTTCATGGCTTCCATCATTTTCTTAAGCTCCTCTTTTTTTTTTAAATATATATCTTCTCTGGAGTCATAAGCATGGTTTTCATTGTGGACACCATCTCTGCATTTATCTGAAGTTATTTCTGATTTTTTTTCTTGGGCATCATGCAGTTGCTTTGTTGTTACCACTTTAGAGAGGACAGGGGGGAGTTTCTGTTTGTCCCACTGCATTGCCCCCTCCCTGGGTTTGCTTTTGGTGATCTGGATGTCTGGGATTACATCTCGTTTAAGGCTCTTCTTTTCTTTTCTTGATTTTCTTTTTAGTTTAATTCCTGAGTTGATTCTTGTAAATTCCTCTGGTGAGTTGCTTTATTGCAAGTAGATGCTAGTTTGTACCAACAGATATTTTATTTTTCAGGTATTACTGTTTTAAGTTTCAAGAAAAAATATGTAATGGATGTAGGAAAAAATAATCAACAAAATACCTTGTTTTGAAGTAGATTGATTTATTCAATGAAGACTTCCTATACAGCTTCTGAATTCAAACCTCCACTCTCAGAATGCCATAGGCATTATTCATAAAATTGTATTCTTAAGGTTTTGCTAATAAATTTTGTTTTTTCATAGCATGTAGAATAGTCAGGATTTTTACGAAGTCTGTACTAGTGGTCTTTTTAGGAGAAAGAGGAAGTAAATTATAGCTATAATCAGCTTAGTTGTAGATATACTTTTATTCAGATTGATCTAGTGTCTGTATGTGAGTTCAGCAAGCAAAATAGTATTACCTGACTTTATTAAGCATTGGGTGAAGAAAAATAATTGCTCTGAAAGTGGTAACATTCTTTATTAGAATCTCAAAAACATATGTATTATGCTTAAATATAGTCAGGCTTGTGGGTTGCTGAACACAGAAAGAAAAATAGAATCTTGTCTGAATTGAGATAAAACTTGAGTTAATGAAAAAAGTAAGTTCAATTTAGAGTAGTTGAATTATCTGTTTATGCTCTACTAAGACTTTTCACATAATAAGGGTATCTTATATGGCTATAAAATGAAGTCAGTTTGTAACTACTGAATATATAGAACACAGATTATTTCTAATTTCCTAAAGGTAAAAATCACATCCTGCCGGCCCTTACACTGCATGCTACAGGGTCCATCCAAAAAGATCCCTGTGGGTCTATCATTTTCCTAGAGAGCTCTCAGCAAAACTGAAAATCTGCAGTCATTTTGACAAACGTCTTCTTGTAACTAAAACTGTGACCAGTATTGATATTAAGTGATTGCTCTTTAAATTAAAAGATAATGTTAAGTTTTACATTTGTTGAAGCATTTGGGCATGTAAAAATTCAATATCAGTATCTAATTATTTAGATCATCCAAGTGGTATTAAAAATGATTATTCTCCAGTCTTATCCACAAAGATAAATCTAAAGAAGCCAGTTATTCTATTTGATATTATTCTTTGCAAGGAATTTCATTTTTGCAGATATGAAGCAAAACAAAATTGACACTGTACAAAAGAATTAAAATTCCATTTCACAGCGTACTTTTTCTGGGAAATCAGGTGTTAATTCTGAAACAGAACTGTACTCATGTCTAGTTTAGTCAGATATGTGACAAAATTATGTGGCATCCTACTTAAATTTTTTATTATTTTTTACTTGGTTTTGGTAATTTTAGGAAATTCATACAAATTTCAAGCTGGCAGTAGGATGAATGCAATGCTGTGGTTTAAGCATTTGAGCGTGGCCTGCCAGAGCAACAAACAACAGGTGAGAGTTCTCTTTAATTCTTAGTCCATAACTTAGGAAACTGCTGAGGAGTTCCAAAGAGGCGCAGGTAGTTTTCTTCATGACCTGGAAAAACGGAGTTTTTTTATTCTTTTTATCATGTGTAGCATAGCAGTCAGTAAGACATGAAGTCCACATTTTAGCGAGGGAGCTAGACAGTAAACACAAAATTTCAAATTGTAAGAGCTGTATAAAGAAAACAATAGACTGTTTCTTTTCTAGATTTTCTGTATCTAAACTGGTACGAGTAGAGCCAAATAGATGAAAAAAATGTAAAGGAAGCACAGAGATCTCTCTAAGGTGATGACCCAAGTGACAAGAAGGAGCAGGCAGCGCGACGGTCAGGGAGAGCCGCGTGTTAGGAGAGGAGCAGATCCACACCCTTTCCCCACCAGACAGCGGTTTACTTGAAAGAGCTTATTATTCCTCTCAGTGATTTTTCTCTCTAAAATGTTCTTAAATGTAATATTCATTATTCATAATTATTAAAGTATCCATCCATTTCTTTTAACATATACTTGAATAAGAAACATTTGGACTTACCCAAATGACAAAGAACGAAATACTGGTTTGAAAAACAACTGGTAAACACTTTGTAATGCTTGTAATTTTTAGGTTCCTACCAACTTGATGACCTTTGAGTAGAAGCCTGGGAAATGTGAGGCGAATCCCTGTTCCCAGGCGAGCGCGGGACCTGATGAGCGCGCCAGCTGCAGACCATCCATGCCAGGGAGAGCCTGAGGCGCCACCTCAGCCTTTGGAGTTTTGAACCAAAAAGCACTCATTTCAGGGAATGAAATGAGATCTTCCCAGAGAACAAATTGGAGTTACAAAATAAACTGCCATGAACTATATGGTTCTTATCTCTAAACTGACCTGTGGAAACCACTGCCTTAAAGAATGAAAGGAAAACCAACTGAAACACCAAATAGTGTGTGTGAATCTTCTGGCGGTGCTGTGCTTGAAATAGATCGTAGCTAATTTGCGTTTCTTTTACCTTTGTACTAATTTCAGAGGGGGGAATCATCTTTTTTAGATACAATTTAAAAATTCTTATTGATTACATCAGGAGCTGGCTTTGAGCTGCAGTGAACGGGTACTTTAACTTAGGGGTTATAGCAGCAGCCCACCCGCAAGGCTGGTTCTGCCTCTGCTCGTGTGTCCCCATCGTTCTCTCACATGGAGAGTGCAGGCTTTGGAAATGTTAACTATGTCAGTTGTCGAGGTTTATTTGAGATGGGAGGTGTTTATTTTGGTTTAGGTAAAAGGGACATCTTTTAAACACTAAACTTCTGAATTTAGTACTGTGTGGGCAACATTATTTCCTGCAGGAGGCACAAAGGCCAAGTGTTCATTTGCCAGGCCGTTTCTTAAAGTAAACTCCAGAAAACATGGTTGTTTCTAACTGGAGTTAAAACTTAGCTTTACATGAATTCATCGTTGGACCACAGATCTGCCTAATAGAGAACCACAATCCTAAGCTAAACTTTCCTGAGAAGATTTTATAGTAACTAGCCTTTTCCTTGAGTTGATTGGATTATCCCTTCTCCCAGTCACAGGTGGTTTTTATCAGTGAAGGTGTATTAATATTGGTATTTTTCCAGGATATTTTCTTTTACAGTGTTTAATGTGCATAATGCCAGTTTTTTGTTGTCATTGTGAGTATTCACTTGTTTTTGTTCAGTATGAGATTCAAGATTGTATTTGTTTAAAAGATTGCTTATTTATGTTTTAAGAGAGATTAAAAAAAAGTTGGATGTTCTAGGAATTTTAAGTATCAAATCTTTCCTTCTTGGGACTGGGGATTTAGCTTAATGGCACAAGCGCCTGCCTGGCAAGCGTGAGGTCATAAGTTTGATCCCAGAGACAAAAAACATTCATTCTTACATGACTCATCGCAAGCATACCAAAACATTTTTTCAGAAAACTTACTGATAATTCCCTTACATGAAACCTTATTTTAGCATTAGTTGACTAAGCCATTTTGACAGAATTCTTCTATGCAATAGTGCATTTAATTTCTAAAATGAATGTTGAATTTAAAGTTGAAATGAGAGTGTAAAATACCTTAGAATTTTATAACAAAAAAATAGCATTTGAATAGAGATTCCACATTGAGTATTACATTCTTGCGAGGCATCAAAAATTTTAGCAGTGACTTAGGGAGGGAAGTGCTTTTTGATTGATACCTGCTTGTAGACTTTGTTACTTTAGGCCTCACATAAAGTTTCTCACATATAAATCCCTAGAGAATTGTACTCTGTTATATTTTGTTCATTAAAAGAATATACATGTTTAATAATTAGCTAAAAATCTATCCAAAGGAAAGTGAGAGCTTGAGTGTTAACGTTTATAAATTTAGTTGTCTGTTTGGAAAGATGATAAGAGTTCAAATTCATTTGTCATATGATAGAAGTATGTTGTTTCTGGTTTTAGTGACAGGCCGAAGAGGACAAAATGTTGCCTGTGCTGAAAGATTTTTCAGTTAGTGCTCTAAGGTTAACCCATGTTGGGTACATAGAAAGACATCATCTGCATAGCCAGCAGTATTAATGTAGAGACCTTACATAGCTTTTGTTTTGCATTTTTTTAAATTTCCTTACTTTATTTCTCTCTAGAAATAACTAAGTGTATTGCTTTTTTCTGGAAAATATTGTGAATAAGAACCCTGTGGATTTTGGTATTTTGTTTGTTACAAATAACTTAAAGTAGACATGTTTAGGTTAACCATATCTGTGGAAATATGCAGCTGGAAGTCTGAGACTGACGTTACAGTGTTGCCAAAGAGAGAGCTAAGATGGTGTGTGTGATGTCTCCAGCTCTACACAGTGGCTGGTTACGTAGCACAAGCATAGAGTTCAAATTCGGTTAACAGTTCAGATAGAACTGTGGCCTTCAGCTGACTGAACTCAACCCAGTAGTGCAGTAAAAAATCATTATTTTTCTATCTTCATTATTCCATTCAAAAAATGACACTTTTTAGGTTATTTTCTCATATCAAACTTTAAAACAATTGAAGTACTGGTGAGTTTTGATCTAAATTCATAAAATATGATTATAATTCAAGCAAGTCAGTCACCGAACTGTATTAGTTTATTAGTGAGATGAATCTTTTTACTGGTTGCAATTGTAAATTGGTGATTCAAAAGCTAAACATTGCCATCAATATTAAGCTCATTTGTTTCTATCCTAGTCAAGAACTCATTAGAATTTCAATTAAAATTTAGGTTGGTTTACAGACATATTAATTAGCATAGTTGATGTCCTGGTACAGTGATATATAATACTAACCAGAATACAGGTTGAGGCAATCCTATTTAACAACTTACTTAAAACTATAAAAATTACATAATGACCTTCCTCAGCACTGTTTCGGTTATGTATCTGTCCCTTCGGTGTTCAAGCTCTGCTCATTTTTCAGAGTATTATTTTTACCTTTAAACTGTAAAAATTGAAAGAGCATTGATCAAACTCACCTTCCTTTTCTGTTTTCCTGTGTAAATATTATTTGTATAAACATTACAAAAAGGGATTCAAACAATGAGTTGGAGTGTGTTGTTTTCGTGTTTTTCTTTTCTTGTCCCCAGGCATGAGCGCCAATAATGAATATTTTTCCTGTGTGGAAAGCGCCATACAACTGTTGCACTGCTGTCTGTGTGCGCTGCCTTGGTGCTGGGTCTTTCTGTATGTCAAGAGTCAGGGTATTTATTGTCATAA
The DNA here is from genome assembly GCF_034190915.1 of Cavia porcellus. Lineage (NCBI taxonomy): Eukaryota > Metazoa > Chordata > Mammalia > Rodentia > Caviidae > Cavia > Cavia porcellus. The sequence continues at coordinate 7,502,958 of NW_026947512.1, read as the reverse complement.
AGCTTTTGTTAGTGGCTCTTTTCCTCTTGTGGATGACTGACAGGAGCCCAGCAAGCGTTACTGTTACAGAAGGAAAAAAGAATAGAAAAATGTTTACAGTCTCTTGAATATCTGTTAATTGAAATAGGGCCCTCATAGCCTGTCTGGATTACTAGGATTTACCTGGCCAGATGCCTTTTGTGTAGTTCCCCCCCCCCAAGGTTAAATCTGTAAGGTCTATACATTTTATTACTGAAAACAAAACTATATAGTGTCATATTAATTAGAAATCAGTACTGATTTAGTCCATTGGCTTTTTAAAACAACTCACCGTTTTTGTTTTGAGACATTTCTTCACAAGCAATTTTTGAGCCACCATATTTTCTTCATAAACAAGGGCTTCTGAACAGAAGATAAAGAAATCCTCCCCCTCAAAGGCTGTTGACATAATTGGATCCTTTTTAAATTGGAGGTAAATGCAGCGGTGTTGTGGTGGAACAGTGATGCTACTGCTGAATGAATTAGTCCTACAAAGTAAGTGATGAGCTTTGTCTGATTTCTTTTAGTGAGAGTTTAGGGTTTGCTCCCCTCCCCCTCTTTTGTATTCTTGAAAACTTAGTAAATTCATGATTTTCTAACCAGTGTGGTATTGTTTTCTCTAAGTCTTTAATACATAAAAATTGCTATTAAATTGCATTAATGTTATTTTTCATGTGAACCTTTTCAAAATGATTTAAAGTACCTTTTGAGTTTGCTCCCTAAAAATGACTTGTGTCTAAAATGACTTTTTTCTATTTAAAGGATTCTAATGAAAGAGATCTGCATACAAACTTTTATTAAATGTATTGAAAGCAATTTCACTACATCTGTATCTCAGGTTGTAGTGTGAGGAAAGTTTGGTCAGTGCCTTATCAATGAAGACCAATTTTAGGGCATTGAGCATAACGAGAATCATTTTCCCTCTTCAGGAGTGTGCTATCCGTCTCTTCACCAGCTTAATCTTACCGCAAAATGAAGGAAGTCTGTACAGACACTGCCAAGTACTTGTTGAAGTCATCCTTGGTTTTTGAGTCTTTTTTATACAAGTTCTGTCCCTATTTTCCTCCTTTCTAGGTAGGAGATTAAAAAGAAACCCACTCCAACAAAGCTTTCAATAAACCTTTAAGCAGAACTTTGAAGAACATCCATCCTGCTAGTTCATGTTTTATTTTGTTGTTGTAAACATAGATTTAATGATAAGGCTTTTTTGGGACAGCCTCTAAAAACTAAGATGCATCCAGAAGATACTTGGGTTTTATTAAAGTATTGAAATCTTGTAATGACAGTCCCTTTGGGCAGAAATGAGTTGTAATGTGTTCATTCTTGTACTTCAAGAAGATCCAGAATGAGTGAGCACTTAACCTACCAGTTACTATTTGCCTGAAAATACTATGCAAGAAAGTAAACAACTCCAGTATACAAATTAAAGAGAATCTAAGAGTTCAGACTCACTTTGTCAGTGAAAGAAAAGCTTAGAAATATTTTGCTTCTCTTGAGATTTTGGAGGACCTAGAACTACTGTTGTTTAGCTATGTCAAGATAACTGTTTTCACATTTTTTAAAGGGCTAGTATATTTCCAGGGTAGGCCAGTAGCTATATAGTCTTTAAACCCAAATGAAAGGGTTACCTGGTCCTTGAGGGTTATTAGCAAAATTTAAATTTTATTCTAGTCACTTGGAGTGCAAAGAAGTGGTGGAATTAAAAAAATTATGTAATTAGGTGTGTTTTAGGGTAGAACTTCTTTCCTTAATGAAACTATAAATACTAGTTATGCTTTAGAAACCAGGTAACAAGATATTCTTTTCCCTGAAAATACCAATTAGAACTACTGCAAATACAGTCAAATAATTATTACATGTGACTAAAGTAGCTGATAAAACAGCAGGCTCTCAAGTGTTTCTGTACCAAAATGCCATTGTTTGACAACCTGCTGAATTACATGAATGTGAAGAGGCTGGCGATCTGGTTCACAGTAGCCTAAAGGAAATCAGAAATCTGTAGGGATGAGTACCCAATGTTTGATAATGCAAGGAAAACACAAGCCATTTTTCTTTACCACAGTCCATTTGAGGTATTCTGATAACAGCATTCAATTGCACTATGACCTTTATGAGTGATGTGCAGCTTGGTTCCTCTCACTTTTTGTTTCAATATGCAAATGTGAGTGTGTGATCTTCAGTGTGTTTGCATAACAAAATTTAAGAAGTTTTTTGAACTATTTCTATTGAAATAAATCCCTAAAAAATTACATAGCGTGTGAGGTTATTTTGTTACCATATTTGCATTTTTATTGTTAATGTTTAAAATGTAAATTAACTGACTTTCGTGTTTTCCCTTTCAAAAGTAGTTGATAGAGATCATAGGTACAGAGAAAGTTCTGTCTGAATACACTTGGGTTGCTCTTCTGTAACCCAGAATGAGAATGCTATGGCGTATGGTCAGAGGGAGGGGGTTGGGACAGAAAGCAAGTGAACATTTCCACCTCCATCTGTCCACATGTAGACATGGGAGATGAGCACTCCCTATTCTATAGGTGCTAAGATACATTTTTTTCATTTTCCCATTTCTGAACAGTTGTCCAGCCTGTGAAGCTTTCAGTAGGACAGAAATAACTGGTGTTGAGTCATCAGCTGGGGTGTTGGTTACATCCTACCTCATGAACCTGGCCTCTACATGGTTTGGAATCTCCTATCCCTGAACTGAATGCCCTGTATAACAATTCACTCACCCCCAAGTGGCCTTTGAAAATTCTCTTTACTCCTTTGCAGGAACCAAAACAGAGAGACATTTCTCCAGTGTGGTCAGTGCGACTTCACCTCACGTAGTGGCCGTCTGTCATTCTTCAGTTCCCAAGTAGGCTTGAGTTTCTAGGTCCCATTTACTACTGCTCAGTCGTGTGTCACTGAGCTAATACCATGTTGTCCTCGTTGCTAGACCGCTAAATGCCTAATGAAGTGATTGTTCTTCAAAATTACCTTAACTTTCTTGACTCATCTTTCCTATAAAGTACAGAATCAATTTGAAACATTCAATGAAAATACTGTGACTTTAATTGGAATTGCTTTGGTTCATAGTTTAATTTCAGCATTTTGAAGGTTTATTATAACAAACACCTCCATTTATGAGCTTTTAATTTCCTTAATGCTTTAAAATTTCCTCTGTTGTGATCTGGGGCATCTTTCATTAGTGCATATTTATATAAATTACAGAGATCTTTTTACCATCCTCATCACAGTCCCGAAAGGTTGATACCTGTAATCCTGGGGAAAAGTTACTGGAATTCTAGTGAGTTGATTCCATTCTACCACTCCCAGTGCAACCCAGGGTGAGACTAAAGACACTAGGGCCCGTACACAGTTACGGGGAGCCGAGGGGGTCCGAAGTCCAGTCAAGACTTCCAGTGACTCCGAAACATTGGCCGTGACCCAGGGCCCACCCCAGGTTTTAATTCTCCGTGAGGGGAGTGGCTGGGGTGTGAGTGACAGCATGGTGGGAAGTACGTGCCTGCCATGAGCAGGGCTAGATGGGAGGTCTGAGATCACCTCTGTGACATGCATAGGGCAAGGAGTGCAGAGAGTAATCTGCATAACACAGCTGAGGTAGTATCCAATGATTTGGGGTCCGTGCTTCAGTTCTGATACAGTTTTTTTTTGCCCTAGGAAGTCAGCCTCTTTCTCAAGGCTCAGTCCCAGTTTACAGCATAGAGCAGCACAGATCTCCAGTCAACCACATATTTGGGGAGTCCCCAGGCAGGGAAACAGCAACTGTCACCCTTCTTCAAAGATTACACATCAACTCCCCGGCCAACCCAGTTTAAAGCCAATTGAAAGGACAAAGAAATAGCCTAGCCAGCTCTGCACACATCAGTTCATGGAGATAGGGCCAAGTTTATCCAAAATGGAGATAGTTGCTCTTTCAACTAGAGTCATGGAGAATCGTCTGTTTTGCCAAAAGAAATTTTTGTTTTTAGCTGAGACTTTATTACATTTTCTTGATTAATACTATCTAAAGGAATGCTACTGGTTTTTACAACTTTTTGGAAATTCTTTTATCTGGTTGTAATAGTTTGTTGATTCTATTGGAATCAACCTTAGTTACAAATAAGGACAGTTATCTATCCCTTTCTAATTTTTGTATCTAATCTCTTAATTTTAGTTGGCTAGGACTCCAGCATAGTATTGGGCCAGATTCAGTGATCGTTTATCACAAACTGTCATTACTCAGTCTCTCAAAACTTCATTGAATCACACAATCCCAATATGAACCCTAAGCTTATGTTGCTACAATGTAGCTCAAGTATTTTTTGTTTTTGCATTTGATTTTTTAGGTAAGCTAATCTTCAACCTAAATTTCCATTGTGTTTTGTTTATAATGCACGTTTGTGCTCCTAGGCAGAAAATGAGTGACCGTTTACTCTCAGCCACCCCGGGTAGCTCATTAGTGTTACGTGGTACGAATACTAAAATAAAATACCAGGCCCTGAGGCAAAGTCTAAATTAACAACATGTAATAAATTTCCTTCTCTGAGCTACTTACTGGTTCTCAGTTGGAAGTGATTTTGTCCCCAAGGAGATATTTATCAGTGTCTGAAAGTTTTGCTTGTCACAATTGTGGGGGTAGGGTGGGATGGCAGGGATTTAGCTTTGCCTGCTTGGCAAATGTGAGATAGTTTGATTCCTAGTATAAAAAAGAAAATTGGGGGAGTTGAGAGGGGCAAGGGATGCTGCTGAATATCATGTAGAGTATAGGACAAACCCCCTCAACAAAGAATTGCCTTGTCAGAATGTGAGTGCTCAGATTGAGAAACCCTGCTCTGTAAGTTACTGCATCTCATAAATGCGACGTCGTGACTAAAACGGCAAAGATAATTAACCCATAACGTGTTACTTTTGAAGTATCAAGTTAAAAGCTTAACTATTTCAGCCTGTAGCATACTTAACAGGATTGTTCTAAATAAGTATCTTGGGGAATGTTTGTCTTTTTCTGTGTGTCTGATCGGGTTACTCATCAAACTAATCTGAGTTTAAACCTGAAGTTGTCTGCTTTTTTATTATAAAAATGTGATATCCTCATTACAAAGTGTAGTATAAAAAGCTTTAGAGTGAAATTTGTAAGACCTACCTCCCAGACTCCCTTCTCTGTATTTAGTAAAACATTCATCTTTGACTCAGGTTCCTATGATCCAAACCAAATTTCTAAGGCTAAAAACTTGACCTTCCTCCTTTCTCAAATTTAGGAACAAATGAGAAACCCTCACATATGTTCTAGTACTGTCACCGCTTAAAACACAAACAATAGACCTTCCTCTAAAGACTCTAAAGGCTGCCTCTAAAGACTCGTGATGCAGTGGTTGTTATTTTTTATGAAATTAGATGTAACACCATAAAACAGCACTTTTGGAAAGCGTACACAGAACAAGGTAACTTAAACAATCAAAGAGCATCTCTGAATGCTGAATAAACCGGCTGGTATTTCCAGCTCTCCTGTAACCAACAAGTAGCTCCATGTTGTCAGAGTTCTTCAGTCAGAGGATCTTAGCTGCATGAAGTTGTCAGGATTTAATGATTTGACCTGTAAAATGGCAATTTCATATGGTTCATCCTCACACTTTACTTAAAAAGCCAAATAAGTCTCAAATCTTAAAACTGATTTTAGATCTTTAAAAGGCAGTTACTGTTGGGAAAGTGATTATAATAAAAGCAAGGTCTCTAAATTTGAAAGTTTTTTGATGGTGGTTAAAAATATTCATTATTTTTCTCTTATTACTAGGACCTGAAAGTGGATCAGTTTTTAACCTTTACTCTTCATTCTTAAGTTGTTAATTTTGCTCACATTCTCTCTCTACTGTTTTGCATTCTTCCTGGTTTCCTTCTATTGGCTTTGAACATGTCCACCTAAACGTATTCCTTCCATGGTGATTGTCGTAATTTCAAAATCAAACCAGCCACGGAAGAGGACTGGGGCAGAAAATAGAGTAGGAAGCACCCAGTTCTGAACTGCAAGTTGTTCTGAGTAGCAGGACGAACTCTCACACCGCCCCATCCCGTGGGCATCGTGCTGCATAGGCAACCTGCCTCGCACTCGCATCATAGTTGTCTTGCTTCTCAAATCTGTCATTGAAGCACGGTGCTTCTGTTCAGGTAATTCTTGTTTCACTCAGCTGGTGGCCCCAGTACATAAAAGTAGAAAATGGTGGAAATTTAGAAATGCCAAACAAGCTGTAAAATGTTTCCTTTAAGTGAAAAGATGAAAGTTCTCTACTTAAAAAAAAAAAAACAAATCTACAATAAAAACCCAGGAAATTAAGAAATTTTTAACTTCACTTTCAAACTGCAAAATTGCAACTACAGTTCATAAGTGCTTGATTAAGATTTTTAAAAAGGCCATTGAATTGGTGTATGTTTATATATAGGAAAACAGTGTATACAAGATTCAGTCCTGTCTGATTGCAAGCATACACTGAGATTTTTGAAACATCCCTATGGGTAAGAGGAGACTATTGTAATTGTTTTGGAACTCTGGCATCTATGAGAGGCTTGCAGTTTCCAGGGGAAAGCTTGAACAGCCGAAGCAGTTAATTTTGATCCATGTAAGCAGCTGTGCTCAGGTTCCTGGAGCTCCTCGCACACAGCTTTCAGGAGTCAAGCTTGGCAAAAAAAGACCCTGACCTCAGGTATCAGAGATCTGTGCTTTGGTTGCTGACTGAACCTTCTGAGCAGAAGTCAAAGACAGATGGCCATTGGTCATCCTCCTGTTGCAGGTAGCTTCTGTTCTGCCTGAAGTGACTTGCATGGGACCTAAAGGGCATTTCTCGCCCCTCCCTTCCCACAATTTTCTTGCTTTCCTTTTGGCAGCCGAACATTAAACACCAGGGACAGCTGCGTGTGTGGGGAATGTAAGAAGATGCCTGCAGGTTCAGGAAAAACTCAAGACGACCAAATTCTCCCTCAGCCTGATTTTAGGGCGCAGCTTACAAATATCAAAAACAAAATGTTTCTCCCTATTAGGGAATGGGGGCAGTCTTATTTTGAGAGTTGCTATATTATTGGGTACAAATGTCTAGCTTCAAAAAAGAAAAAGCTGGGCTGGGGTTTAACTCAGCAGTTAACACAAGGTCGTGAGTTCAATCCCCAGCACCCAAAAAAAAAAAAAAAATCTGTAAGGAAATCATGGCACATTCTAAGGGAAAAAAAAAAAACTAAAGCCACAGCTACTATACAAAGACTTTAGCACAACTATCTTAAAGATGCTCAAAGAAATATATAATATAGAGAACATCAAGAAAACAGTATATAGAGAACAAACTGGAAAGGTCAATAAAGAGGCCTAAATGTTCTGGAGCTGAGCAATACAACGTGAAATTCAGAAATTCACTAGAAGGATTCAAAGGCAGATCTAAGCAAGTGGGAGATAGACTGAATTTGAAGATAAAACAGTGGGAACCATGAATCTGAGGAAGAAAAAACAAGATTGAAGAAAAACAAGCAGAGTCTAAAGGACCTGTAAGATACCATCAAAAGGGAATAAAAGATGCTTTTTTTTTTTTGGTCTCACTGTAGTTCAGGCTGACACTGAGCTCACTATGTAGCCCAGGCTGGCCTCAGCCTCCCAAGTGCTAGCATTACAAGTGTGTGCCTTAATGCCCAGTGACACCATTTCAAGAAACTAAACACTTCCCAAATTTGATCAAAGACATTAATGTACACATCCAAGAAGCCCAGAGACTCCAAGGAGATGAATTCAAGAGACCCTTGCTGAGAGGCATTATAGTTAAATCTCTGAATAACAATCTTAAAAGGAGCTACAAGGGCTGGGGATTTAGCTCAGTGGCTTAAGTGCCTGCCTTGGCAAGCGCAAGATTGTGAGTTCAATTCCCGTTACCAAAAAAAAAAAAAAAAGCAGCTACAGAGAAGCAACTTTGATACAAGGAATCTTTGATCAAATTATCACCAGATTGCTCATCAGAAACTTTAAAAGCCAGTAAGCCCTTATATTCAAACAAGAATTACAGTCATATCCTACAAAACTGACCTTCAAAAGTGAGAGAAGGAACTAGGACATCACCGATAATCAAGAGAGTCATTATCACTAGACTTTCCTCACCTATAAGAAAATTCTCAAGGGAATCCTAAAGGTGAGATGAAAGGACACTAGCAAGTAACTTTGAGCCATGTAAGGAAATAAGGTAAATATATGCACAATTACAAAACCTAGTTTTATTGTAACAACAGTTTGTAACTTCATTTTTTTGTTTTCTAGGTTAGTTGACTCTTTGGGGGGGGGTGGTACTGGGGATCGAACTCATGACCCCTACACTTGCCAGGCAGGTGCTCATGCCACTGAGCTAAATCCCTTGGCTCAACTCATATTATTTTAAAATAATAATAATAGTAACTGATTTGCAACTCCACATTTCCCCACAGGGTTTAAGGCATTTAAAAGAACTATTTGTGTTTTGAGTTACACAATGCATAAGTATGTAGTTCTTTGGGGAATGTTGTTTTGTTTTGACAAATGATAGAGTAAGTTGGAAAGGAATAGTTTCGTATCTTTACAGAAGTTAAACCTCAAATTCAATTTAGTGTTAAAACTTTAGGACGTTAAATATAGTCTCCATGGTAGCAAAAAATGGCTACAGAATATACACAAAGGAATTATGAGAACAATTTAAACATTTGACTTTTTAAAATCAACTAAACACAAGCCATTAATGTAACAAATGAAGGATAAAAAAGCTGTAAGACATGAAGAAAACAAACAGCAAATGACCAAAACAAAGAAAAAAAGTTTCTTTGTAAGCAATTAAGTATAAATGGATTCAGTTCTGCAGTCAAAAGGAAGAGACATGACCAAACTGTACTGTCTTCAGGAAACTAGCCTGGGGGCAAATGCACAGCTGAGCAGCACAGAGCCTGCCTAGCAGTAACACGTCCTGCATTCAACTCCTGATACCCAATCAAAGTGACGTACATTCAAAGAAAATTCAAGGTGTGAGCAAAAAATGTTTTAACATTTTATTCCCGTAAAAAACTTCATTTTGGACTCGCCCGTCATTCTTCCCACTTTGAAAGCTCTGAAATCCCTCTTTTCACAAGAGGCTTAGCTGCACTATCCTGGCTATCTTAATGTCCTGAACTGATCAAAACATTTACCTTTCATGCTCATTTCGACCTTTGGGAAGGTCCAGAAGTCACACAGACCCACATCCAGTGAACAAGGTGGAGAGGACGCCATAAACTTTATACGAGTTTAGCTTTCCACTGGATGGCATTGTGCAGCTGCATACACTATCTATATAAAATTAACCACACCTCAACACACAAAGAGGACTTCCACACTTGTTTCAGAAAGTGGCAAGAATAATGGGGTAAGTGCGTTCAAAGGGGGAGTCTTGAGGTCTAATAACAATTTGTCTTTTATTGTAATAATTTTTATTTCAATACATAACACTTTGTAGGTTGAAAGTGAAAGGGTGGGAAAAGAAATTTCATGCAAACAATAAAGAGAGCAGGGGTTGCTACACTATTAATCAGTCAAAAAATCCTTTAAAATAGACAAAATTATTTTAAAACGTTCAGTATAGCAAGAAGAAAATTATAAACGTGTGTGTACTTAATAACAAGCCATCAGGATAAAATTACAGAATGTATGGGAGAAATAAACCATTCTAAAATGATAGTTGCAGGCTTCAATATCCCACTCTCTAACTGATAGAAAAATCAGGTTGCCTCAGAAAACAGAGAATTTAACACAAATTACCAAAGTAATGAACACATTCAGAACACTTCAACCAGCAACTGCAGCAGACACATTTTCCTCAAGCACATATGGTACATTTTCCCGAACAGATCATATTTGTGATAGGGCACAAATTAAATCTCAATAGATTTAGAAAGATAGCATGCAAAGCATATTCCAACCACAGCAAGATGAAATTAGAAATCAGTAACAAGTAAAACTGGAAAACCCACAAAATTGTGGAAATTAATACATTCCTTCTCGACACAGGATCTTGCTGACTAGTCCAGTCTGGCCTTGAACTTGTGGCAATCTTCCTGCCTCAGCCTCCTGAGTACTGGGATAACAGGTGTGCACCATCACACCTGGTGATTAATACATTCTTTAACAACCAGCAGATCAAAGAAGAAATCATAAGAAAACTTGACTAATGAAAACAAAAATGTAAGATACTAAATCTTATAAAACACAGCAGGAACAGTATCCAAGAGAATTTATAGCTATCAAGATTTGTTTACATTGAAAAATTTCAAGCCAACAATCTATCAATACTTAAACTAGAAAAATAATAAACTAAAAGAAAAGAAAATAAGAGATTACAAAGCTGGGCATGATGGCACACACCTGATATCATGAACACTTGGGAAGCTGAGGCAGGAGGGTCACTTGAGTTTGTGGCCAGCCTGGGCTACATAGTGAAACTTTGTAAAAAAAAAAAAAATCTGTAAAACCAAACATTGGTTCACTGAAAACTGACTTTTTAAACTAGATGGACTAAAGAAACGACTCACATTAGTAGAGTCATGTATAAAAGTGGCACCTTATTACTGATGCCACAAGAATAAAAAGGGTTGGCTGGATAAAGATGGTGGATAGATAAGAGCAGAATGCAGAGGCTCCCTGAGACAGTCAACTTAGATGCCAAAATAACACAGCACAGGGAGTACAGGACAGAGGGAGAAGAATGCTCTCAACCCAGGAAGAAACTAAAGTGAGAAGAACCAGTCAGACATGCAGTCCTGGGGCTACTATTGGAACAGCTAAAGGCTCAGTGCTCCCGCTGCAGCATCTGAACTTGTGCAGCCACAACTCATCGAGCCACCCGAATTCCTGCCGCTTCGACTCACTGGAACCTCAGGCACACTGACATTGGAGGTCAGCGAGCCCAACTCAGAAGGGAGTCGCCAAGGGACCTGCATCAACCTGCAGTGAGTGCCAGGAATAAAACCCTTCCACGGAAAAGGGGCACCAACAGGACAATGTTTTGGAATCGGGCAAGATTGGCAAGAGAAAGGAACAGCAGTGACTTTAGTCAGTTGTTCCCTTCCCAGACAACACTGGTGGGGTGTGCTTGGCCTGGGTCACTTCCCAGGCGGCGACCCAAACCAATTCCCTATGCACGGCACACAGTAACATAGTGAAGGCCTCCACAGGTTGACTGACCCGGAGGGGAGGAGCCAGCAATACGCCACACCTGTTGTGGGCAGGATCACCTAGCCAGCACAATTCAGAAGAACCATAACCAACAAAGAAAGGGACTGGGACCTCCTCTATATGCCTGTATGGAAGAAACAAAAACTATGAGAAGAGGAAGCAACAACAACAACAAAAAAAAATCCCCAGCCCCCAACCCTGAGAACATCGATCCAGGAGAGGTAAATACAAAAGAGATTGAGGACAGCAAACATGCTCTATCAGACATACATCAGTGGACAGAAAGAGAGATATTCGGGACCTCATAGATGAGTTCAAAAGTGAAATATTTAGCCAAATAAAGCAAGATATAAGAAGATTAATAAAAGAGATACTAAGCACCCCTCAAGAAGACACAGACGAAGAATGGAGGAGCACAAAAAAAGGAGCGAATCATTTGATGAAGACTATAAAGCAAACATAGAATACATGAAGCAGGTTCAAAGAGATTACCAGGAAATAAAAAACTCCATTGAGAACTGGTAAAACTGCTTGAAAGAAACTAAGGATAGATTATCCAAACTGGAAGACAGGTTTTCAATGTGGGATCACGAAAGGAGAAATTTCTTAAACATAACAAGGAAACGGGCAGTAACAATACAAAGGCTAGAAGATGACAAGAGGATCTCTAGCTTAAGAATAAAGAATGTGAATGAAGAAGCAGGGGTACAAACAAAGGAACTACAAAGGCTATTCACAGAAATAATTAAGGAAAATTTCCCAAACATAGGAAAATGAAATGATATTCCTGTATATGAGACATACAGAACTCCAGCCACCTACAACCAAAACAGAGCTACACCTAGGCATATAATAATCAAGATCCCAGAAATTCAATCTAAGAACAGAATATTGAAAGCAGTCAGAAACAAGAAACAAATCACCTATAAAGGAAAACCCATCAAAATCACGGCAGTCTTCTTGATACAGACCATCAAATGAAGAAGAGCTTGGAGTGAAATATTCCAAACCCTGAAAGAAAGTAACCTCCAGCCCAGATTGATATACCCTGAAAAACTCTCTGGAAATTAATGTAGAAACAAGATGCTTCCAAGACAAAGAGGAACTTGGGAAATTCGTGACCACCAATCCAACTCTACAGAGAATACTGCAGGGCATTCTAGAGAGAGAGGAAAGTAGGAACAGTGGCAGAGAGGCCTCAATGAATGGAGCAGAAAACAGAATGAAGAAGGCAAGCAGACAACTAATGGCAGAAAAAGAGCACAACAGAAATGAGGCAGAGAAGGTTGGCTATACTCTCTAACACAGATGGCCTTGATACACTAAATTTAAAAAAAAGAGAAACACAGGCAGAGTAGATCAGGAGGTAGGGTCCACTGAGATGCTCTTTATAGGAAATATAATTAACCTGAAAAAGGGTTTATGAACCAAAAATCAAATATGAAAAAACAATGCTCTATGTGACAGGGAACCAGACAATAATAGGGGCAACTAGACCAGTATTTGTGGAGAGCTTGGAAAGACAGGCTTTAATAGATAAAGGAATACAACTAGAGGTCAAGTCCAGGAGGGAGAAGGTTCAGAACCACTTAGGTAAATAGCAGGTTGCCCCCCAATGTAAAAACTGAGGGTGTTGGTGAGACCCAAAAATGCACAGTGCACCCTGGGGGGAGTGAAAGGGAATGAATAGTCTTAAAAAAGATGACAGAAGATATTATTAATAGTGTATCAGGAAATAAAACCCATATTACTCACACCACTTTGCTTATATAGATTTTATTCTGTCCAAGTTTGTCTACTTGCACTAGATCTGAAGGCACAGATAGCTATTCCAAAATAGCAGGATATAGTAATCATCCTTAATTTCTTTTTAACTTGATCTGGAGCCCTGTATAACTTATACTGTTTTATCATGACTGATCTTAGTTAAATCTGATTTGTTTGGTTGCTATTTGGTATCAACAGATTTTATTCAAAACTGTTATGATTGATAGTATCAAGTCTGAGAGTACAGGCAACTACACTGAAGATAACAAGACTCTACGATACACATTCTGGTTTGAGAACTGCCTGCTTTTGAAGTTTTATACTATATACAAAGTTCTGTTTTTATTAATACTGTTATATACTGTTATATTCAATGATACTATGTCTGATGATATAGCCAATTCTATTGAAGATAACAAGAGACAACACAGTAACTATGGTAGAATTCCTTGTACAGCGGTTTTATATGTCTTTTTTGTTTCATGTGTTTATAGGAATATGTTTTGTTTTGTCTTGCTTTGTTTCATTTCTCCCTTTAGTATAGAAAGGATAGAAATACATGTTAAGACTCATGTATGTGTGAAATCTATAAACAGTTTATGAGAACTGATCTTATAACACATGATGAAATGAACAAATACTTTGAAGAAAAAGAGACACTATAGTACCCAGTGCTGATCCTGTAGTGTCATAATGTGAAATCCAGAAATACTATTATTCTTTGTTCAGAGTGATTTTAGCCTGCTTTGGTTTGTTTAATCTCAACATAAATGAAGATATGGATAACTGTATGTATGTTTAAGTATGTAGGATTGGAGAACATGGCAGATAGCAGCAGCTATGGAGGCTCTCTGAGATACCCCACTTAAAATCCAGGAATGTTTTGGGGAAGAAGTCCTAAGCAAGAGGAGATATACCCTGCCGACCCAGGAACAAACTAAACTAAGAGAAACCAACTGGAAACGCAATCCCAGTGCCAAAACAGGAACAGATAAGGTCTCAGCATGGAAGCTGGAGCCAGCTCTACTGGTAGCCGCGATTTAAATTTCCTGCAGCCACTGCTGCATCCCAATCGGCACAGCAAGGAGAGAGGCACGAAAGTTCTGAGAGTGGGAAGCGGTGAATGGAGTTGAGAGCAGGACAGGCCAGGAGCCCTGCATCAACCTGCAGTGAGTGAGCGGATCGGGGACCCTTCCATAGAGTAGGAGGCTTCAGCAAAGAACATACTGGGAATGGGCAGACTTGCCAGAACAGGATGCTGCAGTAAGTAACTTTAGTTACATATTCCCCTCTCAAGCAGGATTGGTGGGGGATGCCTGGCCTGGGTGACGCCGCTGACTTAGACCAAGTAGGCTAGCCCAAACCAGTCCCAGTGCCTGGAGGTACACCCTAGCAGTGAAGCCTTCGATAGGTTGACCTGGAGGGGTGGGCCCAGCAGAGGCTGCTCAGGTCTGTGTCTCCCAAGTACACTGCAGTGAGCAGGAACACCTAGCCGGTGCAATTCAAACAAACTGTAACCGACAAAGAAAGAAACTGGGCCTCCTATATACGCTTGTATGGAAGGAACAAAAAATATGGGAAGAGGGAGCAACAAGAAAGGGTCCTTGGCCCCCATTCCTGAGAAACATGCAATATCAGACACAGTACCAATAGACATAAAGTGATATCTCCAGAGCCTCATAGACAAGTTCAAAAATGAAGTTATTAACAACCTAAAGCAAGATATAAGTAGAATAGTTAGAGAAATCCTAAGCACCGCCCAAGAAAAAACTGATGGTGGAATGGAAGAACAGAAAAAAAGGGGAGAATTGTTTGATGGAGAAAATAGAGAAAACATAGAATACGTGAAGCAGGTTCAAAGAGATTACCAGGAAACTAAAAACTCCGTCAAAAGCTGGCATAACAGCTTGAAAGAAACTAAGGATAGGTTATCATCTGAACTGGAGGGCAGATTTGTAATGTGGGAGCATGAAATGAAAAACTTCTTTAAAATAACAAGAAAACAAACAGCAATAATACAAAGACTAGAAGATGATAAGAGGACCTATCACTTAAGAATTAAGAACATAAAAGAAGAAGTAGGGACACAAACAAATGGACTACAAAAGCTATTCACAGAAATAATCCAAGGGAATTTCCCTAATTTAGCAAATGGTAAAGATACTCAGATGTATGAGGCATACAGGACTCCAGCCACCTACAACCCAAACAGAGCTACACCCAGGCATATAATAATCAAAATTCCAGAAATCCAATATAAGAACAGAATACTAAAAGCCATCAGAGACAAGAAACAGATCACTTACAAGGGAACACCCATCAGAATTACAGCAGACTTCTCGGCACAAACCATCAAATCATGAAGAGCGTGGGGGAAATAATTCAAGCTTTGAAAGATAATAACCTCCAGCCAAGATTGATATATCCTGCACAACTGTCCCTAGAAATTTATGGAAAAACAAGGTGCTTCCAGGATAAAGAGGAACTAGGGGAATTTGCAACCACCAATTCAACTCTACAGAGAATACTGCAGGATATTCTAAAAAAGGAAAATACCAATATTCCAGAAACAGTGGCAGAGAGGTCATAATGAATGGAGCAGAAAGCAAAATGAAGAAGACAAACTGACAACAAACAACAGAAAAACAGCTCAACAGAAATGAGGCAGAGAAGATTAGATGGTAGGAACAGCTATTTTGGAGAAAAAAAGACATTATAATAGCTAGTGCTGATTTCGTATCATCTTGTTTTGAAGTCCCATCAAGCTTTTATTCTTCTGTCTCCATCGGTCTTAACAGGTTGTATCTTATTGGATTTTACTATATGTGATAATATAAGCAAAAACTTTTATATACAAGGAGATTATACAGAAACCATTGTTCATTTTCTGTTAGTTGGTTCTAAATACCCTGTAATAATGTCATTCTCTTAAATGGTTTTACATTGTCTGGTATGTTTGGTGCTACAGTATATGAAGTTATACTCAAAGATTTCAAGGAAAGAGACACTATGGTAACTACTTTCATGTCAGGATATCTTGTGGTGAAACACTATTTTGCTTAAATGGTTATGTTTTGACCTGCACTGTTCTGTTGTTATGCCCTCTTTTATCTCAATCTCCTTTTTTAATTATTTACTTTTTTATTTTTATCTTTTTAATTAAGGGAAAATTAAATAAAAAATAGCAGGTTACATTATAGTAACCTACTTTGATTTCCTGTTAACTTGATTTGAAACCTTGTATTGCCCTCACCATCTTGTTTTCACTGATTTTCCCCTATTCTGCTTAGCTTGATAGTACCAAGTTCGAAAGTATAGGCACCAACTGTGAAGACAATAAGATTCATTATGACGCCCATCCTGGTTGACTATTATCTTCTTTTAAAGTCCTGTAATGTCTCCAATGTTTTGGTTTTATTCTTTACTGTTTTGTTCAATTTTATTATAACTGATGATATAGGCAATTCTTCTTAAGATAGCAAGAGGCAGTATAGTAACCATTGTTGATCACCTTGTATTTTGTTTTTACATTATCTATTATGTCCATCCTTTTGATTTGACTGACTCTGTTCTGATATGTCACATTTGGTTTTACTCTCTTCAAAAAAAGTATTAAGAACTGTGGGAGTAATAAAACCCAAAATGTGTAATTGTCATTGTACAAAAGAAAAGAAAAGGAAGTGCTCTAAAGTTTATAACTGCATGTATGTTTAAGTGTATAAGATAGATAACCATATTACTGAGTTTTGTTGGATCATTGAACCAAACTGCAGTCTCACTGTTTGAAAGTCCACTTTATATGCTTTAATTTTGTAACTTGAACAACTATTTCTAAGATGAGAATATGTCATCTATTAACTAGTGATTTCTTACTGTTTATTTTTTAAATTTTGTATTACTTGTACCCTTTTTCTGTTTTTTTTTCTTTTTCTCCTTAAATAAAATTTTTTAAAAAGTATGTAGGATTGATAACCATATTACTACATTTTTGTTGGATAGTTGAATAGAATTGTTTGCAGTCTCACTGTTTGAATCCCACTTTATATGTTTCACTTTTGTGTCTTGAACAACTATTCGTAAGAGGACAATATGTAAACATAAACTAGTGATTTCTTACTGTTTATTTTTTTAATTTTATTTAAAGAAAGACTATACAAAACAGAAATAGGTAGAAATAATACATATGTTCAGAGAAAAATATAAACAGTAAGAAATCACAAGTTGATATTTACATATTGTCATTTTGCAAATAGTTGTTCAAGGTACAAAAATGGAACGTGTAAAGTGGGAATTCAAACAGTGAGATTGCAAACAGTTCTGTTCAACTGTCCAACCAAAACTTAGCAACATGGTTGTCAATTCTATACACTTAAACTTACATGCAGTTATCCATATCTTCATTTATGTTTAGATTAAACAAACTAAAGCAGGTTAAAATCATTCTGAACAAAGAATAATAGTATTGCTGGATTTCACATCATGACACTCTGTGATCAGCATGGGGTACTGTAGTGTCTTTTTTATTTAAAGAAAGACTAAACAAAACAGAAAATGGGTAGAAATAATACATAATTTCAAAGAAAAAAAACAGTAAGAAATCATTAGTTGATGATCACAGATTGTCCTCTTACAAATAATTATTCAAGATACTAAAGTAGGACATATAAAGTGGGGTTCAAACAGTGAGATTGCAACCAGTTCTGTTCAACTATCCAATAAAAACTTAGAAATATGATTATCAATCCTATACACGTAAACATACATGCAGTTATCCATATCTTCAATTATGTTGAGATTGAATAAACCCAAGCAGGCTAATACCACTCTGAACAAAAAATACTTTTTGCTAGGTTTCACATTATGACACTCCAGGATCAGCACTGCGTATTTTAGTGTCTCTTTTTCTTCAAAGTATCTGTTCATTTCATCATGTGTCGTAAGATCAGTTCTCATAAACTGTGTATAGATTCTACACATGAATAAGTCTTAACATGTATTTCTATCCTTTCTATATTAGAGGGAGAACAAAGCAAGACAAAACAAAACATATGCCTATAAACACATGAAATGAACATATAAGACCATTGTACAAAGAGTTCTACAGTGGTTCCTGTGTTATCTCCAGTAGAATTGGTTATATCATCAGACATAGTATAATTGAATATATCAGTCCATAACAGTATTAATAAAAACAGAACTTTGTATATAGTATAAAACTTCAAAAACCAGCAGTTATCAAACCAGAATGTGTATTGTTGAGTCTTGTCATCTTCGGTGTAGTTGCCTATACTCTCAGACTTGATACTATCAATCATAACAGTTTTGAATAAAATCTTCTCTGCCTCATTTCTGTTATGCTCTTTTTTTGCCATCAGTTGTCTGCTTATCTTCTTCATTCTGTTTTCTGCTCCATTCAGTGAGGCCTCTTGCCACTGTTCCTGGAATCCTGGTACTTTTCTCTCTCTCTCTAGAATGTCCTGCAGTATTCTCTGTAGAGTTGGATTGGTGGTTGCAAATTTCCCAAGTTCCTGTTTGTCTTGGAAGCATCTTGTTTCTCCATTAATTTCTAGAGACAGGTTAGCAGGGTATATCAATCTGGGATGGAGTTATTTTCTTTCAGAGCTTGGAATATTTCGCTCCAGGCTCTTCTTGACTTGATGGTTTGTGTCGAGAAGTCTGCCGTTATTCTGATGGGCCTTCCTCTGTAGGTGATCTTTTTCTTGTCTCTTAACAGGTTTTAATATTCTGTTCTTAGATTGGATTTCTGGAATCTTGATTATTATATGCCCAGGTATAGCTCTGTTTTGGTTGTAGGTGGCTGGAGTTCTGTATGCCTCATATACAGGAATATCATTTCCTTTTCCTATGTTTGGGAAGTTTTCCTTAATTATTTCTGTGAATAGCCTTTGTAGTTCCTTTGTTTGTACCCCAGCTTCTTCATGCACATTCTTTATTCTCAAGTTATAGATCCTTTTGTCCTCTTCTAGCCTTTGTATTGTTACTGTTTCCTTGTTATTTTTAAAAAGTTTTCCCTTTCATACTCCCATATTGCAAAATTGTCCTCTAGTTTGGATAATCTATCCTTAGTTTCTTTCTAGCTGCTTTGCCATCTTTCTATAGAGTTTTTAATTTCCTGGTGATCTCTTTGAATCTGCTTCATGTATTCTATTTTTTTTTATTTTTCATCAAATGGTTCTCTCCTTTTTTTGAGTTCCTCCCTTTTGTCGTCTGTGTCTGCTTGAGGGATGCTTAGTCTCTCTTTTATTAATCTTCTTATATCTTGCCTTAATTGGCTAAATATTTCACTTTTGAACTCATCTACGAAGTCCCGAATAGATCTTTTTATGTCCACTGGCACTGTGTCTGATATTGCATGTTTACTGTTCTCATTCTCCTTTGTATTTACCTGTCCTGGGTTCATGTCCCCAGGATTGGGACCTGGGGACTTTTTGTTGTTGCTTCCTCTTCCCATCTTTTTTGCTTCTTCCAGGAGGCCCCAGTTTCTTTCTTTGTGGTTATAATTCTTCTGAAGTGTGCTGGCTAGATGACCCTTCACACTGCTGTGTGCTGGTGAGTTGCAGACAGGGACAGCATATGCTGGCCCCTCCGCTCCGGATCAGTCAGGCTGCTGTGGCCTGCACTGTCAGTCAAAATTCTGAGGTTTCACTGGGTTAGTGTGGTTAGTGTCTGTTTATTTTTTCTTTGAAAGTATGTATTATTTCTACCCATTTTCTGGTTTGTTTGGTCTTTCTTTAAGTAAAATTTTAAAAAAGAATAAAAAGGATTTTACGAGTACTATGAACAAAATTACACATCAAAATCCTAAATGACATGGGCAAATACACAGAAAAACAGGACTTACCAAGACAAAACAACGACAGAAAAGCTAAAAATCTCCCCAAAAACCACCCTTGCACTCTTTACTGGTGAAATCTATCAAAGCTTTAAAGACTAATATTGGTCCTTCTCAAACTTTTTCAAAATACTGAAGAGATCACTGATTCTGTGAGGTCAGTATTACCCTGATACCAAAACCAGATACTGCAAGAAAACTATAGATCAGTATGTATTGTTAATAATGATGCAAAACTCTTCAACAAACAGCCACTTATTACAAGGGTTATATATCCTAACCAAGCAGTGTTTATTCCTTGATTTCAATGACTCAGTGTTAAAAAAAAATCAATGTTATACACCCATTAACAAAATAAAGGGGAAAAAATCTCAATTCATGCAGAAAAAGCATTTGACAAAATTATTATTCTTGGGCTGGGGATTTAGCTCAGCGGCATAAGTGCCTGCCTTGCAAGCAGGCAGTCGTGAGTTTGATCCCTGGTACTGATCAAAAGGAAAAAGACCAAAAAAAAAATTATTCTTTTATTTAAAAAAAACTAAAATGGGAATAAAACTAGTTCAACATAATAAAGGCCATATATGGAAAACTCATAGCAAGTATACTGGTGAAAATAGGGTTTTTCCCCTAAGACTAGGAGCAAGGCAAAAAATACATTTTTACTATCTTGTTTAATATATTGGACTTTATTTGGAGTGATTTGGCCTGAGGAGGGGCTAAAAGGCAGATAGAAGTAAAATTATGTCTGTCCACAGATTCTATGACCTTACATGCAGAAGCACTATAGACTCTATGCACAGAGAGAACTTAGAACAAGCAAGTGAACCCAACAAAATACAAAATCAACACTCAAAAATAAGTCACATTTCTATACAATAACAATGAACAATCTGAAAAGGAAATCATAAAACAATTCAATTTACAAAAGCATTCAAAAGAATAAAATATTTAGAAACTAGCCAAGGAGGGAAAAGAATACAATGCATCGAACACTGTAAAACAGTGATGAAAGAAATTAAAGAAGATCTCAACAAATAGGAATTATCCTATGTTCATTGGTTGAGAGACTTAATTTCATTAAGATGTCAATACTACCAAAAGCAATCTATGGATTAAGTGCAATCCATATCAAAGTCAGTGGGTTTTTTTACAAAAACATAAAACCCATTCTAAAATTCATGTGGCAACTCATGAGGTTTTGAAAAAGAAAACTGGAGCATCCTCACTTCCTGATTTTAGTATACGGCATTATGAATGTATTTAACACCATTGAACTCTACGTTAAATGTGAAGGTGGTACATTTTAAGCATATTTTGCCACAATAAAAATTAGAGGGCAGAGATATAGCTCAGTGCTATACCTGGCAAGTGCAAAGTCATGAACCTAGTTTAATTCCTAGTACAAAAAAAATTAAAATGAGGAAAACTATAAATGTGACCTTGAAAGGTGTTAGCAGGTGCAGAGGCAGAGAAGAGAGAGGCTTAGTAGAAGATACTGGGACAAGTGTCCCACTACCTGGAGAAAAGCGCAGTTGGATTCCTACCTCACACCACATGCGTAGACGAACTTGCAGTGAAGTAAAGAACTTACTGTTAAAGGTAAAACTGCACAGACAACAAAAGTCTGTCCCTGTGAACTGGGGTGGGAAAGACTTAAAGTCCCTCAAAGTCCTTCCAAAAAGATACAAACTAACGATCTCTTCTATTCCAATGACACCACAAAATTAAAAGACAAGTGACACACTTAAGGGAAATGCTTAAAGTTCCAAAGAATGCCAAGACTATACAGGGAACTTTTAATAAATCAAGAAAAAATGGGCTAAACATCAGAGCTGTTGTAGCTACGAAACTGGTGGGAAACAGGAATCTAGGGACTACTACAGTGTGAGGAAACACAATCCTCACTCCCGCAGCTAAGGCTCGAGCTGGAGAGGCCAGGCTGGAGAGCAGCTGGGCGGCATCGGGGAACTGCATATTGCATAGGAGGTAAGGATTCCCGTGCTGAAACTAACCTGCCTGGGTCAGGAACTGGCCGTGTCACTCCCTGGCTGCATGACAGTCAGCAGGAGAGTCAACCTGTCTTTCTCCATAAAATATGCGTAATGTCAGAACACCCCTTCTAGATCTGCGGTGAGGCTACACTTAGACATCTGAAGCCCTTAGAGCTCAGGAACAGCAGATGGAGAACGGATGTCACTGTTACACTCCCTAAAACTGACTAGTTCTGCTCTTTGAGTCAGCTACTGAAAGTGGGATTAGGGATGAAGGGGAAATTTTAGTAGAACAGTGGGGCTTTGCAGTTACTGTGAATTGTCTGAGTGAACTGAAAAGCATCTTCATCTAAATAAAGAATTAAGCCAGCTATATTCAGTTTGAACAAGCTGGCCACTAGACAAAATATGAAGAAAGCCACCTGTAAACCCTCACTGTATTGTTTATTATTACTGAGATGGGAGAAGTGCCTGGCTGTCCTCTCCTTTATTTCTTACAAGGGCCAGAGGGGATGTGGTTTGGCCAAGGGCTAGCATATCCTTCCCCGTTGCGTCCCTTAGTTCCTGCCTGCTACGCATCCACAAATTGGACTGGGGTAATTTGCCTTGGTATCTTCCCAGGGCTGAGCTGGGGTGCTGCAGGAGGTGCAGCTCAGCTGCCAGCCACGGCCTTCTCCTCGACCCCATCAGCACCAGATGCTGCCACCTCTTTAACAAGGTGGCAGAGAAATCACCCCTAATGTGGCAGAGATCAGGAAGGAATCTGAACCCATTATTGACATCTCCAACCTCCCCAGGCTCTAATAAGCTATGATGAGCACAGCCAGCCCTTCTGAAGAATCGCTGGTTAGTGCTCTGCCATTTTCCCAGATGCAACCGCTGCCAGTCAAGCAGCTATGTCTCCTTACCTTTTCCTTGAACGGCCACCAAGCCGCAGCTGGACACCTGCACCACCTGGACCAATCACAGGCCTTCAGCTGCTATGTAAACCGTACTCCGCTCACCTCTCCGTTAATCGGGGAGGATTCCCTCTGCTGCACCCTGTCCCTGTGCTGCTGCACAGGTCGGTTCAAGTAAAGCCTCACTCTGATGGGCCTGAAAATCTGCTCATGATTTACTTCTCAAGTACTCAGGATTTGGAAAGTGCTGTAAATCTGCTCAGCTCAGAATTCTTATCCTGGGTAGTATTTAAAAGAAACAGCCATAGACGGTCGGGCGTTAGTGTTAGAGACCAGCAGTTGATGAAGATCAACAGCAGAAAGCACCAAGTGGCAGCGTCACCCAACAGCATCCAGCATGAACGGTACCATCCATCAGGTGGCCCGGCCGCCAGCGGAGCTGCACTTTGCTAATTGGTGGTTTCCATCTGACTCGACCGAAAGAACTCTCAGCTGATTGGTCACATGGAGGCCTAGGTTAGACTCCTGAGGTGAGGATGGTACTGTTTAAAATTCAAACTTCCAAGTGCCACCCCAGGTCAGCTGAAACAGAGGCTGAAGACAATGCCCGATGCTTACTGAAGTCCGAATGCACCTGATTTGTCCTCAGTCCAAGCTCAGCAAGAAGTAATAGCTGCTAAATATGCTGTCATTCCCTAATCGTCAAATGCAAACTCGTCATCCAGTTTGGGCTCAGAGAGCATGAACATTATATTAAACTGTGGCGGAGGAGAGACAAACGAGCTATTTATTTTATTTTTTATTTTTGTCAAAAATTCTTCAGAGGTTTTAAGGTGAAAAGATTAACACATTTTTATTAGATGTAGAGGGGGAAACTTAGAGACTTGTAAAAAGTGAACTGTGGGCACAACCAGCGAACCTCTGCCAGCCATTTAGGCCTCTAGTAGCTGTGCTTTATAAATGTACATAAGCTAAATCATATTTTAACCAATGGGACCATGCAAGCATCAGGCTGTAATTTCTGTTTTGAAAGAGAAAGGACTATACTTTTGAGAGTGATCCCAGCTCCCTGAACTCTGAGCCAGGCAACCAAAGAAAAAGCACAGAGCATGGCCAGTGCAAGTAGAGTTGAGACCTCTGGTTCTAGCCTGACTTGGTAGGGTAATTTAATGACTCTCTTACCCCAAGTCAAAGCAACTGGCTGCATCTGGAGAACACACATTCCATGGGATTCCTTGTTTTCACTTAAAACTGATTTCCCTGTTTTCATGTGTTTTCTTCTCTGAAAAGAGGCATCTGTTCTGTTCTCATGTGGATAAATGGACCCTGTTCTTTGAGCTGAATGCTAGCAGGACAGCTTCTGTATTACAGGGACTTCCACAAGGGCACATCCTGTTCCGGTCTGAGCCGGGGTGGGGTTGGAGGGGTGGGGGTGGGTTACAGCTCAAATCCATTACACCTTGTCTCATTACCTGAACCCACAGAAAAGGGAAGGACAGCTAAGGCAGCAGATCAAGTGATGAGAATGTTCCATAACACCGTGAGCTGTGTTTTGAAGCAGTAAAGAGGATTTTTCCACTAATGCTAACCCACAGCAATTTAGAAATCATCAGTATAGACCTGTTCCCAAAGGAGGTAATGAGATTTCCAGCCTAATTTAAGTCGTGGGAGTGAGATATTTCCAATAATGTCTGAATAATCTTCTTATATTTCTATTTTTAAGAGTATAATCATTCGTGTTAGCCTCCCCTGCCACCCCCCTACACACACACACTCTGTCAGAGTGTGTGTCTCAGGTTTTTGATTTCTACTTAATTCTTACCTCATGCCCAGTACAATTGTCTTCTTTTATCTTTATTTAGATCAGTGGTTCTCAGCTTCACTTTAGAATACCCTGGGTGCTTTATAAGCCTCAAGGGCCAAGCTGCACCCCTGACCAGTCATGTCAGTATTTGGGCCTAGGAGGCCAGATAGGATCCAGGCATTAACAAGTTTTTGAAAACTCACCATGTGACTTGAACGTACAGTGCAAGCTGCGAACCAGGATTTAGACTGTTGGTCTCAGCATTACAGAGACTGGGGGCTGTGGTTCTCAGGCTTCAAAGGCCACTGGTATCCCCTAGGGCTCTTGTTAGAATGCAGAATGCTGGGCCTACACCCAGGTTCTGGTTCAGCAGGTGTGGGGTAGAATCTAGAAGCTTCCTTGCATAACCAGTTCCCATGGGCTGCTGCCTGAGGACCACACTTTGAGAACTGTGGGAAATTGGAAATCAGCTCAGGTGGGAAGCTCTGGAGTGTCTACCCCAACCCTAGCGCGCAGCTTCACACCCAGGAGTGTGAACGGGCACCGTGCAGAGGGCAGGGCCATGTGACTGTGACGGGGACACAGGACCTACTCTGACTCTTAGGGTCTAGGGACTCGGTAGAGACAGAGCGCAGGGCTGGCAGCAGCAAGACTCCCCCACAGCTGCAGACAGAGGCTATGGCCAGAACTCCCATAACCCCACCCGGTCAGGAGCAGATCACCTAATCGCTCTGAAATTTGGTGCTGACTTGTGCAAAATTGGAACCAAAACGTTTCAGCAGTTTACAACAGCATCCTTACATCTCAGAACATCCACACTTTCTTTTACCCCCTTTAACAATAATAAAACGTGTGAGAGCCATAGGGGAAAAGCCACGTAGTGTTTGGATGCCTGGCAGAGCCATTCCAGTTTGTCACAGTCCCCAACATGCACTGCAGGCTTGTTTTGGTACCAGGGATTGAACTCACAACCTCACAATTGCTAGGCAAACACTTATGCCACTGAGCTACATCCCCAGCCACCGTGCAGTCTTCTGAGTCACCAGCCTAGCTTTTGTAACGTGATATCCAGAGCTGAGACTCCCTTTTTCTTATAAAAGAGGGGAAGGAATGGGACTTCTGCCGCCATTCAGATAAAATTCCCCACCAAACCGGGGCAAAGCAGTAGTGTCCCGCATTCTGTGAGTCTCAGCTCTGCTCGCAGGAGAATGTGCTGCTCACTGACGCTGCTAAATCCGATCCAGGGCCTTGCTGGTTCTCAGGTCACCAGGGAGGTGGACACACCGCCTCTCGCCTCAGCCCCCCACCCCCGACTGCGGGGCCCTGCCCGCCCCATTCCTTAGCTGCGCCAGCTTTTGCAGACATGTTGGATTCTCATAAACGGTTCAAGCCAGCCTGTTTCCCTCTTTGCTTTTGTTTTGATTTGTTTTAAAATAATTAGGCTTTTACCCTCACATATTTCCATCCTCCATTCCTGGCTGGCGGCGTCTCTCTCACACACCAGGACAAGCGCGCTACTATGGTATCCAGTAAACAGTTGCCAAACAAAGCCAAAAGTCTTGCTCAAATCAAGTTCTCATTTGTACTTGTTCCTCCATCTACACCCTGCTCTGTAATTGCTGTAAAAAATGTAACCCCCGCGCCTCCCTGCAGAGTTTAAGAAAAGCAACTCCCTGAACACTTGCCAGCAGCTTCTTTTCAATATCTTAATTATCCATTTGTTGGGGAGCAAGCCCTCTAGAAATTAGTCCTGCTTCTTTTTATTCTTGGAAAGTATGCACTTGGCAAATCCACTAAAAACGAGGATGTGCTCTGTTCTGCACTGTGCCCTCCTCAGGGGCAGAGGGCAGCATCCCCCGGGCAGCACAGGGACTGGAACATGGAGAAGCAGAGCCAACATGCTGGGTAAGTGCTGGGGGCATGACCACGTGCGTGAGACAGGCGGACAGCATCACCCAGCAGGTGATTCAGACAAGAGAGTGGCCCTGAGGTTGCTGGGACAAAGTGACACCCTTCTCTGTCTGGTGGCAACTACCTGCCCATCACCCAGGCCCCGGACCTAAAGCTCGAACTCACCTTAGGCGGAGGTGAATGGGCAGCTGACCTCCTCTCCACCCTCCCTCTGGCTCTCCTCTGCCTCGTGTCTTCTCACTGTAGTGCTGCAGACACCATTCTAAATTCTCAATGTATTTTGTGACACTTAGCCCACCTGATTCAGTGGTTAGTCACCGATGCCTTGGCTCTAACCTTATTTTATGTTTAATATTTCATTTATTATTTACAACAGTCCTGTGAGGTTATTTATGCCTGTTTTTACTCAGGAAGAATTGTCCTTTTAACCTCAGAGAGATTTAGAATTTGCCTTTGGTCACCCAGGAAAGAGATGGAACCAAGATTCCAACCTTAGTCCAACCCTGGCTTTCAGAGCATCACACATAATTTTGTAATTTCAGTGCCCTGAGTTAGTGGCACAAAAGCTCTTGTGATTAATCATGTAATGAATAACTCAGCAGCTTCTTGCCTTGAGTATTCTTGCTAATGATGGTTTCTAACTAAATAAATAAAGAAAGAAAATGTGTGTTGCCAACATATAAACGTAACTAACTTTTGTGTCTGTGCTGGAGTGGATTCTTCCTATGGGCCCCAAACTCTGCTGCATCCAGTCCCTGGAGTTTTAGAATTTTCCTATAAACACAAAATCCAGAGTGGTTAGCACAAACAACCCTGAACTGCTTAAATGTGCTGCCAGTCCTTGGTAGCCTAGAAGGTTCTGCAGGTTGAGGGGTAAGAGCTGTGGCCTCGAGCCAAAGCAGGCTACGTGGAAGTGAGGAGATCTGCAAATGGTGGGTAGGATTTGGGGTCACAGAAGAACTGAATGCAAGCATGTAATTGAGGCTGAGAAGAGCTCTCATTGAGAGGTGGCAGAAAGCTAGAAAAGTGGATTGGAGGAAAGTGGTCAGGACTTTAACTGCCAGGCTGAGGACTTGGAGACCAGGTAGGAAGTAGTTACGGTCCCAGGGAGAGACAGCAGGGTCTCCCACCAAAGTAAGAGTGGAGGAGGAAAAGAGTGACAGGCATTCTGACGGAAGGCTGGGCCTGTCTCACATGCCCAGGAGCCCTGCTGCCCTCTGTCCTGCTGGCAGTGCTGATGAACTCAGCTGTTGGTAGAACGTGTTGGCCCATGCTGACAACACAGTGCCCCAATCTAGAGAAAAGGGCGACCCCCCACCCATGCCCTCCATGCTCAGCTCCCCAGTCGCTCGACTCCTCCTGTCAATCATTCTTAACTTCCTAAGCCTGTTTCCTCATGCAAAACGGGAAGGGGCAGTTCCTCGTCCTAAGGTTACTGCAAGGGTACATGAGAACACACGGAAAGTGCAAAGCACAGGCCTGGCGTTAGAACCGCGGTAGACGCGAGCCCCACGATGAATATTCTGTTCCCACATCAGATGGAGCTAACTCCACAGAGCAATCAGCACGTCTGCGGGAGATGTGCCTGTGATTAAAACTGGCTATTCTCCTCTGTCTAGCTACCAACACAAGGATCCAGCAAGTTTAAAGTGGGGTCTCTCTGGGGCTCCTGGTTAGAGAAGCTAGACATAGACAGCTTGCTAAGAAGAAAGCCAGAAGTTGTTCCATTCTGACAGTGAAGCATGATTTCATATTCCTTATTTTATAATAAATGTTGTGCATACAGATTTTTCTTCCCTCTTGTGTTTATATTATAATGTCCTGCAGCCAAGCTATCACAGAGTTGTTGGATGAGGTTTTAGGATGCTTTGGGATCTCTTTTGTAGAGGTCAAATCCTGGGAATACTGACTGGGCCCTTCATACAAGATTTCTATCATTCCATCCTCCTGTGCTCTGGACATGGGAAAACAGAAGAAATTTTTATTTCTGTGTCTGCCAGGCAGTGTGCTGTGCCTTTGACATATGTCATGGTATTCAACCCTCATGCCAGTCCTAGGAGACAGGAACAGTTATCCACATTGCTATAAATGAGAACAGAGCCTTGGTTAATCTTGCCCAAGCTCGTGCATCTAGCCAGCATTGCAAGCAGCAGCTCACTTCTGGTGCATCTGACTGAAGCTGTATTTCCTCCTCCTGGAGTGTTACTGAGGCCTCCTTTCAAGTGCATTAATGTTTTTTGCTACAGGGTAATTAAAAGGTGTGCACTTCCATAGTGGTGATTGGCTATAATAGTTATCTATAGCTGCATACTTGGGAATAAATTTAAATACTGCAAAGACTACTCAGCCCCAAATAGCATTTTATTTATGGGCAAAAAGAGACAGTTTAGATGAAAACAAAAGCCACAGGACACAGTATTGTGAGATGTGGCAAATGGAATTTGTTGCTTGTCTCTAAAAACGTAAGGTGGGATGGGACAGAAATCAAAGGTCAGATGGCAGCTGATTTCAGCTTCCATCTAAACTTTTTACAGTTGAATTCCAAACAAGATAAATACATTATACGTCTACTCACCACTTAAAATATCTTTCCTTAGAAAACCTTTGGGTTTACTGAGAGTCCCTGTGGCCCGATCCTACACACTTAGTCCTGGGAGGAAGGCCAGAGCGCTGCTGTGGGAAACCTCGAAGTCTGAGAGAGAAGCAGGGGATGCGTCAGAAGATGACAGATCTGAGACGCAACGTGTCAGCGGGCAGGATCCCTGACAGTGCAGCTGGGATTGCCGGGGCATGACAATCCCTGACTGACCCACTGCCGAGCCACACTGACCCTCAAAAGGACATCTATGACTTGGTACAGGCCCCAAGTCAATCTGGGTTTATTTATTAATTCATTTATTTCCTTCATCACACTGGAGACTAAACCCAGGGTATCACTCATGGCAGGCAAATGTTCTGCCTTTGTGCCACATCCCTGGCACTATTTTATTTCAAGACAGAGTCTCACTTGCCCCAGCTGGCCTCAAACTTGCAATCCTCCTACCTCAGCCCCCCAAGTAGATAGGGTGACAGGTACGCACCACTGCACCAGCTCAGCTCTGGCTCTTAACTTTCAAATTTCAGAAATCCTATGCAATCAGTCCATACGAAGATGACTAGGCTCCAAGGAATGGACTCTTGCCAACCAAACTCACAATGGACTGGGGAAAACCAAAACACCACTTGAACTAATGTACAATGAGGGACCCATCTTTTGAGTTAGTATCCAGCGTACCCTTTCTGATATCTACCAGAGAAAGTGAATTAGTATTAGAAAATTTCTTGGTAACCAGCAATCAGAGAAAAGGCATTGAAGGGCCTTGCATCTTGCATGGTGGTGGACGGGGGACCACTTCTCCACCAGTCTCTTGAGCTCCCTGGATAAGGCCCAGTGAGAGTCTCACTCCTTTCTCTTTCTCAGCTGTCTCAGCTCTACACAGGCTCTTCCTTCTACCACTCCAACTTGCCAAATAACACAGCTCATATAATTTGCATTGTCACCACCTTGTAATTTAATCCTATGACAGATATGCTTTGAGTCATCTAATCTCGACATGGAAAATGTGAAATCCTCGACAGTGCGTGTGTGAAACCACCCCAAACACAGGCTGCATCTGCAGTGATTCCTCTCAGTGACACTGTGAGCATTCTTACGGCCTCTCCTTTCAAAGCTTGACACCCTTCCACCTTGTCCCCAACTCCAGAGACGCTCTGTTACTTACACAAACAACAAATATACTACAGATTCTAGTAGTACAAGAAGATTCTAGAACACAAGAAGATTCTGGAAGGAAAGAACTTAATCATATTGTCCTCAAATAGACTGTGAAGTGAGCCCCATGCTGGCCCTTAAGTGTGACTTGCATGCATGGACCCCTCATCCCCTGGACCTTATGAGAGACAACCTCATAGCCTACTTCAGCACTGTCCAATCAGCACAGGCTGCTGTAACAAAATGCCGAAGAACGGGGTAGCTTAAATGACAAGCATGTATCACTCGCAGTCCTGGAGGCTGGAAAGTCTGAGGTGGAGACAGCAGCAGATTCTCTGCTGTGAAGGATGCTCTTCCTGGCAACCGCCCTTTTGCTATGTCCTCACACTACAGGGACAGAGAGTTCCAGCCTACTTTGCTTCTTGTGAGGACTGATTTAGACACCGGAGGCTCTGTCCTCATGTCCTCGTGTCCTGGACACCTCCCGAGGGCCCCCCTTTGAGAAGCTTCAGCATTGGAACCTGGAGGGGACTGGGGGCACATTCAGGCCTCAGCAAATACTCAGAGTTCTCTCATATCTGATATTTTCTATTAAGCTTCAGTATACACAGCCATTGGGGATGGCCCCAAACCAATGGGAGAGGTTCCCACCACCACCACTTGTTAAATGAACTTCAAGTAGAGGGTAATGGAGATTAATGCACCTGGATACTGGGCTATGATCTTCCTGAGGCCGCTCAGGGTCTTTTCAGGCCACAAGTAGACAGAGGACTAGACCTTTCCATTCCTCCTCTGCTCTGCTGGACTCCAAGGCACTGGCTTTCTCCAGAAAGGAAAATTAAAAACACAAATTCTCAAGTGGTTTGATAGTAATTCAGCCCAACAGATTTTACTTTCCATTAAAAGTCACCAGCTGTCATGTGCTTTGCTGTAAATGGAAATAACTCACTCTCAAAGAACATTTTTCAGTTGATGTCACTTGTGAGTTTTATTTTCTCCTAATGAAAAATGGATCGGCATTAATGTGGCTTTGGTGACAGGAAACCCCTGGACAGGGGCCTGCTTGGTGATCTGTCCCTGCCCTGAGGAAAACCAATTGCTCTACCAGCCACTCGGAAGGTGGACACTGAAGTCAGGAAGGGACATGGAGCTGCAGGGTGGGGGTGATGACTGGTCTTCTTGCAAGCAGAGTCCCACAGTGCTTCTTCTCATCAAAGAGAAATAAAAGGAAAATTTAATAAAAATTGCTTTGAGGTAGTGAGGAAGTTTCGGAGAGGGGGTGAATATCTTAATGTGATACATTTTTAAGGCAGCAATCTTCCGAGCCCCTGATATATATGTGCCCAGAGCCTGTGCATCTGAGCCCCGACTCCTACCATACCTCTGCACTAGGAAGCAGCTCTGCGTCCCTACTGTGTGCACACAGATCACAGCAATGGGAGGGATCTCTTTGTGACTGTTAAGAACAAAACAAAAAGAACCACTGGGCTGAAGCTCCTAGAGCCTGAACAGTGACCGTGGTCACTCTGGGACTCTGAGCTCTGTCTCTGAGTCATGCCATCAGCACCTTGACAGACCAAAAAGACTGGACTGAGGCCACCAGAGACACAGCGATAAACTAGGAAACTGAGAAACTAGGAAACACTGACATCTCCAGAGCGAGCAGGCCCCCGGACCTGAAGGCAAGAGAGGTGTTTGAAACTGCACTCTTGATAGGCTTTCTCGCCTCCCTGCATATAATCACACACACGCACATGCACATACACGCTTGCCTCCATGTCCACACACATGAGCATCACACACTCGCCACTGGGAGAACCCACTGAAAGGGCAACCTCCAAACCTGGGGCTATACCCAAGGGCCAGCCTGGCCCAGGCAAAGCATCCCCAACCTCCTGTTGCTAGCTCACCCCTTAGAAGTCTCCAAGAATTCTTGAATAATGTTTTTGACAGGCACCAAAGCCTTTTCCTCCTCTTGCGCGTGGAAAGCTGGGGCTCTCCCCAGAGAAGACTCCCCTGGCAGCTCCTGTCTGAGCAGCTGGGGCCAACTCCAGGAACACTAAATTCTGGCTGCTCTTCCAGCCAAGGGCTGGTTACTTTAGAACCCCTCTCCTCCCCCACTCTTTTCAAGCAGGAGCCAGCCAAGGTATTCGTCATATTTCGGAGCTACCCTGCTGCTTGATTTATGCACACAGGGCAGAGGCCAAGGCTGCAGAGGGAGGGAAGGCAAGCTCCAGGGGTGGGGGACGGTGGTGCGCTGGCTCCTCCTGTCACCCCAGGGGTCACTGCTTTTAGGATCGACTCTGTATGCAGCTCAGGCTAAGGCACATGCTACCTCCACAGCCCAGGGACCAGAGGTGAACTGTTTCTCTTGTTCTGAGATCCGTCCATAAAAGGAATGAATCTTCATTTGTCCTTTCACTGGGCTTCACCCTAAAGTCTTTTCCAAAAATTTCCAGCCTTCTCCTTCAGGACGTTGAATGTGGTCTCTTTGGCCAAAGAGAAAACAAGTAACAGATGAAGCGCTTGCAGATGAGGAGGCCAAAACCAAGATGTTAATCACCTCCAATCTGTGCTCTAAAGGCCCGGCTCTCCGCAAGGGATCTTTTCTTGAGGAAACTCGGGTTTGCTGCTGGTGCTGGGGAACACACCTCAGGGGCCAACTGCAATGACATTGTCCCGCCGTGTATTGCATGTGCCTGTTTTGATGACTTTGAAAGGCTGAAACACTGACTGCTGCTCTTGGTTAAGCTCAGACTTCTACAACATTCCCATAAAAGCGCAAGGCACTGTCCTCCAAGATGAATAAAAATGCCTCTTTTTATTTCACTGCATGTGAAAACATGAGCTCACTGGAATATATTTAGAGTGAGATTTGGCAGCCTGCACACATTTACAATCCTTGGACTCAAAGCTCTGATGTAAATCAGAGGCTCTCTCACCTTTTCTTTCTCTGAGAAGGTAAATGCTGATTCCAGGAGTTTATAATCTTTCTTGATAGCTCGGGATGGTTAACTTTGCTAAGTGACCAACCATATCCTCAGTACTGATGTCCGGCTAGTGAGTTTTGGGGTCTCACATAACAATTAAACCACTGCAGTGGCTCCTTCCTCCTGACCTCTCTGCTCCGGGGCTCAGCAGTCTGAAAATGCCACCCCATCCTTGGTTCTTTGCATCATGTCCCAGCCAAATCTATTGGGTAGGAGTCTAAAATGTCATTGGAGATGGACTTTGCTTTTACTCAGACCTAGGATTCCTGCTGGAGCTTCCAGGATTAGGGAGCTCTAGGGTTCTCAGCACCCTGTCTCCTTGCACTGCCCCATTTGCAGGGCGCTGTCCCCAGCCATGGCTGTGCTAGTGTCCCAGAAAGCTTTAAAACACACTAACGCCTGGTTCCCTGTCCCCAGCGATTCTCACTGTATTGACGTGGGGTGCGACTAGTGTTGGTAACAAATTATACTGTGTTTTTAATTGTTTTTCTAAGATTACTTAAGCATAGGAAAAGATTTGGAAGAGCAATATGTTAAATGGCTATTTCTAAATAACAGAATTAAGAGGAAATTTTATTCACTTTCATGCTTTTCTGTGCATCTTTTTTTTTTCCCAACAAAGCAAATTGCCAAGAAACAAATTACTAATATTAGATGGGTTGGTCCTTCCTATTTAAAGGGAAAGATATTCAAGATACACAAATCATAGCTCCTCATTTTCCTCCCTAACTTGATTTCATCCTACATCCTCACTTCTGAAAACGGTACCAGGTCTGCGCCAGCTACCCACACACAAGCAGTCATCCTGGCCTTCTCCGTTTCTAAGTTCATTCCTCCAGCTATTCATAAAGTCTCTCTATTCGGAATTTTATTCTTTTGAAACGCTGAATATCTAACCCAGAGCCTCAGGCACAGGAGGCCAGCACTCTACGCCTGAGCTATCCCCTCGTCTAGTACATTCAATCCTTTTTTTGTGGTACTGGAAATTGGACCTAAGTCCTCGCACGTGGTAGGAAGCGTTTTGCCTCGGAGCCACATCCCCAGTGCTCTGTGACACAGAGTCTAAGTTATCCGGGATGGCCCTGAATATGCAATTTTCCTGTCTCTACTTTTCCCCACGTCCCCCCACCCTCACACACACACACACACACACACACACACACACACACACACACACACCAGCAGCTGGGGTGACAGGGACGCGGTGCATGCCGGCTCTTTCAGCTTCTCCATGCTTCTCCAGGTGCTCCTCGGCTTTCCGCACAGGGGCCTCCCGATGCTTCCCCTGTGTGTGTCCCATCTGCTTGCTTCTCCCCACAGTAACAGAGGAGAAGGCTCCACAGAGGACACACTACAGTCACTGTGGTCTTCCCTGTGCCCCAATCTGCTCCTGTCACTTCTTTTTCTGTTTTCTATACTACTCTTCAAGCATTTGCATGGCTTCCAAGGCCCCACATGGCCCAGCCCTCTCCCATTTAGCATCTCTGGTCTCATAGTCTCGCACCCTGCCTTTCCTGCCAACCATGTACAATAGTTGGGGGTCCCCAGGTGTGCCCATCTCCCTGACTCCAAGGAGCTGTGCGGTTCCCAGCTTGGAATGTCATGTCCCCGGTTAACTCATGCTCTGCAAAACCCACAGGGGCCTCCTTGCCAACACTTTCCAAACCTGCATCCATACAGGGTGGAAACCACAGCTCTGCTGGGTTTAAGATGAACCACTCAGCTCTGCACAGTCTCCCATAATCAACATTTTCTAGAAAGAAAGCAGACTCAGAATGTGTGCGTTTCACTTCTCTGGAGGAAATATAAATTCACTAATCCCTTCCACTTTAATCAAGCCTGGGAGGAAAGGGCTGCCAGGGGAACCTTTCCAGAATGTAATCAGCAGGGAAAACGCAAAGCCACCTGCCTGTGACTGGCCAGCCAGCAGACCACATCCTCAAGCTGTTTACGGGCAATGCCTGAACTCGTGGCTCTCAGCTCTGCCAATCAAGCCAGTGTGGGGAGATATTTCTCTAGGGTAGAATATATTAGGTGGCTGTGTCCCTAGCACATCTGTAGTCAACCTCATCTTGTTCTGTCCCATCTGACTCAGAGAAAGCTCCCGGGCCCCTTTCTAAGCAGGGTCAGAGAGCATCTTCCCTGCCCCTTTCCTGGAAGCTTGCAAGGGAGAACTGGGAGGGGCCAGGGAACACCCCACCTCTCTGAAGCCCGGCGCAGACACTGCCCCTCAAGAAGCAGGAAGTCTCAGCTGAGCTCAATAATCTCTTAGCAGGCACAAGCCAGTACTGTGCTAAGGACAAACCGGTATTATGCTAAGAGGGGCTTGGGCGGGGATACCTTAGACATAGCTAACATCCACACATCCACACCTAACCAAGACCTCTGAGAGACAGTGGCAATACTGTGCCACCGAGTTCAGCAAAGATTGTTTCCATCTGGAAAGCAACTGGCTTCTTAGAGAAGATGGCATTAGGCTGAATCTTGAAAGGAGAGTAAGATCTGGGGGTTTTAAATCATAATGACAACTGTCAGGTTGAGTTGCATGAAATCGCTGATATTTTACTGGTTTTGACTCATAATAACATTGGTTTCAGCAGGTTCAACACTTACCAGCTGCCATGTGGAGGTGGAAAAACATTGATTACAGAAAGAAAACAAGGCAAAAGTAATTCAGAGTCTATCAGCAGATGGGAAAAATTTATACTTTTAGTCTTTTGATAACATATCAACAGAAGTGGATTAAAAACAAAGAAATTAAGATGTATAATAAATATGTTCCAATTCCCCACAAGCGATGTGAACCTAATGTATTACAAACACGTATGAATAAAAAAATTTTTAATTTAATTAGACGTTGATAGAAATTTCCTAGGAATGCCATTTCCTACTATCTCGTAAAGAACTAAGTAAGGGCACAGTAAGCGCTGTTCTCTAAAGCTAGTCCAAATAAGACTGTGAACTTTACAGGCAGACTGAAAGGTCAGTCTTTACAATCATAGGAAGGCAGGAATGCATCCTGAATCAGAAAGGTAAGAGTTTAAATCCCAGCTCCACCTCTTACAAATCATGTGACCACCTTCATAACTTTCCAAGCCTCACTTTTCTCGCCTGAAATGAGATGGTGCCTGCACATAGCTTAGCACACTTCCTGGCCCATCGGAAGCACACAGTAGGGCTGGGGATATAGCTCAGCAGCACAGCGCCTGCCTGGCAAGCGCAAGGTACCGGGTTTGATTCCTGATGCTGAATAAAAATATTGCTTCATATGTAGCAAGTGTAGAGGAAGCACACAGTAGCTGTCATAAAGGGGAAGGGGCATGGTGGCTTATGCATTCAGGAGGCTGAGGCAGGAGGATCACAAGTTGGAGTGTGATCTGGGACACATGGCAAGTTTGAGACCAGCCTGAGCTACACAGTGAGACTCTGAGACAGAAAGACACAGAGATAGAGACAAGACAGATACAGAGTCAAAGAGAGAAACAGAGACAGAATAAGGACAAAGAGATACCAGGTTGATGAGTCACAAAAGGAGTTATACCTGTTTGCCTAGAGCTGTAGCACATTCCAGTGGAGGCCGTGGTATTATAGACAGCTCAGATAGGTAGAAATGTTATAGGCCCTTGAGGGAGTCAGTTTGGGGCATCAAAACGCATCACAACTGTGGCTGGAGTTACATTTGTTGAAGGGCAGCCCTCAAGATAAAGATGGAATGACCAGGTCTATATGCCTCCCCTCTCCCCACGGGATAAGCAGTAAATTGAAAGTTACACTATAATGGGTATCCCTGGTCCAATAAAGTGTAGATAGACATCAGTCACCAAGGAGGGTGGCCAGGTCCTCCTGATCCATCCCTTCCTAAAAAGGTCTGTGTTCTTTCCATGTATACCTGCTACGTGACTTACTTCCCTATTGGATCAGGCTATACTCACTATGTTAGTGGTTGATCATAGTTTTGACCCACATTATACCCACCTCGTGATTCTGTACCTAGCTTGTGATTCTGCTCTATAAAACTTCCTCTGTAAAGTGGTGTCCCTGGCCACCCACTCTTGGGTCCCCTCCTATATCTCAGGAGCTCTCAAATTTTTCCTGCTCTTGACCTCCGTTGTTCCTTAGAATTCACTCTTCGATTTTGGGGAGACAACCTTGCTGTGTCTGACATCTAGCAGGGTGGGAGTTACATAAGTATCATTTCCTGTCTATCAGTAGGACTGTGGCCTACTTTAGTCATCGGCAGCAGAAGAGAAGAAAATAAAAAGTAGTATGTGATGCTTGGGTTTCGCAGAATGAGAACAGGAAGCCCGACTCCGTCCGGTCCTTGTGCCCACCGCCGGGGCAGGCTGGCGAGGCGCTGAGCACCGGGCCTCTCCTGGCTGCACCGCCTGGCTTGGAGGTGGACTCTTCTGGCTAAAAGGTTTCTACTCCCACGTCAGCCACGGTGGATCTGTTCCCAGGAAAACAGTGGTCATATCGGCAATGGGCACCAGAGGGTCAGGAAACGCAGGCGCTGGGCTTTCCAGGAAAAGAAATTTTGGCCACGCTGGGGGAAATCCACAACCCAAGAAGGCCCGAGGAGGCACACATCCTTCACCAGCGGGGCCAAGATCCGGCCAGGCCAGGATGGGGCTGCTCCCGCTGCCTGACTCAGGGCGGCTGAGCTCACCCAGGGCAGCTTCTTCCACTTCGTCCCAAAGCACTGACCTGCTGGGGATGAGCGCTAAGTCCCACAACCATTGGTAATACTGGCTTGTGTGTTTTCAAATACTGACAATAAGAATTTTTAAGCAACACTTGGAATTCCCAAGTTAGCCAGATGTGAGATGGGGTGCTGGTCTGGGAAAGACACAATGTCCAGCAGCCCTTGTGGCCCACCTGGCTGCCTGCTCTCTACTGTTCTTCCCCAAACAAGCGGATGGCCGGGCCAGCTCTTGCCTGATGCAAGTTCCAGGGTAGCTGAGCTGGGATCTTTCTATCTTTCTCTTCATCTTAAAACATCCCACCCCACCCCACCCCCAAGAGCTAAGGGAGCTGAGGGCGGAAGCAAGTTTAAATGCCCTGGGATGGTGGTATCTTTCAGGGAGAGCACGCCACTCTATGCAGACCTAAGTGTTTCCCCTACCCCGTAACGTTTTTGTTCAAGCTGCCATTTTCCAGTCCTGCTGACAAGTCTGCATTGGCCCTGGGTGGGAGAATCAGCAGGGACAGCTGGCGGCCCAGGCACTGGCCTGGTGCATTGACACCTGGAAGCCATCTGGAGGCCTGGAGACCACTGCACACCGCATGACCATTTCCTCCTCCCCTCAGAGGTGACTGCAGGCCAGAGCTCCTGCCACATGAGGGAGGCTCCAGACCCGGGCACCAGGGAGGCACCTATCCTGTCCCTACCCCTTCCCAGCAGACCCCTTGACACTGGCCTCACCTCAACTCACCCAGGGCTCTGTGCACGGCTGCCCCCAACATTCAGTCTCCCACTGTGACTTTCCTTGAAACACTGAGCCCCACGGCAACCTCTTCTGCTTCAGAAACAGGATCTGCAGGCTATGTCAGAGGACCTGGAGCCTGACAGGAGACGACTCAAGTGGAGCAGGAGTGAAGATCCTCAGGATTAGATGCCTGGAAAAGGGATAGGACCAGATCAGAAACAGCTACGTACGCAGCAGGATGGCAGTCACTGTTCACTCAACGACGTGGGCAGGGGAGGGGGTAGGAGGTCACTGTAACCTTTGTGCCAATTTCGGTGGTGTAAATACCTCCCACTCTGCCAGATTTCAATCTACCAGTGATGTACTATCCAGCTCACAAAAATATCATGAGAACTTCATCAGCTCTCACACTGGAAAGAGCTAGCTCCAAGATGCAGCTGAGTCATTCGCCACATATCAGCCTTCCCCTCCCTGGCACAGAAATCACCCTCATTCTCAGGCTGCGGGGACTACATTAATTAGTAACTCGGTCTCACTCGGCTCTTTGGGTGGCTGTTCTCCCTCCCCGTCCTCGTAGACAAAGGTATGGACACTTTCCAAAAAAAAGCATTCACAGGGCAGCCCGAATGAAAATGGAGAAGGTTCACATCACTTCAAGTGGATTATTAAAATGCTCCCTCCCTTATATTATTCTTTGGCCGTTTCTATCATCGTGGGCTTTTGTCTCCTGCTATCTTGCTTTTTCCTCTACTCTCTCCAAACTTGATTGACTCCTTCCTTTGTCACCAACCTCAAAATCCTTTTATTCTATCAGAGAGCACCTCTAGCACCCCTCCCAGTCCGGTACTGTTCGACCCATGATCAAGGCCACCAATCGCTAGCTCCCGTCTCTCTTTGGTTTCTGGCCATAGAGAGGATTAGTGACTACTGTTCACACCTGTGTTCCTGTCATTTGTAAAGTTTGACTTTACACTCATACCAATCTCACCCCAACAGCCTCTAAATATCCACATACAATTCATAGAGAAAAAAAAGGCGAAAATTTGCTTAAAACAATCAGACGGCCCTATGCACTTATTAGAATGCACAAATCTAAAACTCCAAATGCCAGCAAAGAGACGGAGTGACAGCAACTCACTGCTGCTGGGCTACAAAATGGTCCAGCCCCCTTGGAACACAGTTTGGCAGTTTCATACAAAACTAAACAGTCTTTTACCGAAAGATCCAGAAATCATGTGGCTTAGTATTTACTGAAATGAACTAAAAACATATCCACACAAAGACCTGCACATGAATGTTTACAAGGGCATTATTCAGAATTGTCAAAACTTAGAAGTAACCAAGATGTCCTTCAGTAGATGAATAAACACTGAAACAATGAAATATTATTCAGTGCTAAAAAGAAGTGAAGTATCCGCGGTAACACACCGTGAAAATACAGGTTCCTGAATGAAAGAAGCCAACCTGAAAAGGCTACACACTGCAGGATTCCAACCATGTGACATTCTGGAAATGGCAAAACTATGGACACAGTAAAGAGCCCAGTGTTTGCCAAGAACTAGGAGGGGCGAACAGGTGGAGCACAGTGGGTTTGGGAGGCAGGGAAAATATTCCCCACGATACTGTAGTGGTAGGGACTTGTATTTTACATTTGTCCAAAGCCGTAGACTTGCACAGCACAATGCCAAGCAGGATCCGCAGTGGAAGCCGTAGCTCTGGTGATAAGGATGACCGCACTGGCAGCTGACAGTGGGAGAGGCTGTGTGGGGCAGGGCGTGTATAACAGCTCTCCAGGTTTTCTGTTAATTTTACTGTAAACCTAAAACTTTGCTTAAAAAAAAAAGTCCATTTTAAAAATTCATGAATTTAGCAAACTAGATTATCATAAACATTTAACATTTATTGCAAACTTAAACACATCCAATCATTTGATTAA
Organism: Cavia porcellus; assembly: GCF_034190915.1. Taxonomy (NCBI): domain Eukaryota; kingdom Metazoa; phylum Chordata; class Mammalia; order Rodentia; family Caviidae; genus Cavia; species Cavia porcellus. The sequence continues at coordinate 7,462,439 of NW_026947512.1, read as the reverse complement.
ATTCATAAATAGTGGTTTCTCCTAAATTCTCTAAACATATTAAACATGCAAACAAAAATATGATTCCAAAGCTGTTTAATATAGTTACACTGAAATCTGTTATAAAGTGCTAATACTGTGGATTTCACTTTGTTTCTCATCCTAAATTCCACACCTTCCTGGGCTGCCAACTTTGACACCTTCCTAGGATTTCAGTGACTTTACCAAATACTATTTTTACCTTCCTAGGATTTTAAACAATATTACCAGACCACAAGAAGGAAAAAAAAAGAAAGAAAGAAATACCTCAAGCTGCTGGGGCTGCAAAATGTGGGTGGGTGATTCAAACTACAGATAGTTAAAGTTAACTATATATAGTTAAAGTGTGTTACTTTGGTAAGACTTTCTCAGTCCACACCCTTGAGGAAGGTGTTTGAATTCTCCCCAAAATAAAATAAGTTCACATCTCACTTGATCACCATCACACAATCTGTTCCCTGTTGTCATGACGTACTGACGGAGCTGCTGGCACATTAAAATCGATCGGTCCTCATGCATGCTGTGTTATAACTTGTAGCTGTGTGGACTCTCACTGTCTAAGGACAGAGGCATGCAGTCTGTGTATTTGGGGCTCCTCTCTAGGCCACTGGGACCCCCTTTACTCAGTTGTCATGTGCGACCCCCACACCTGAGGAGCCCAGTCTGGGACAATGTCTCCATTTTTCCAAACTGCCTGACTCTGGGCTCCCTGCTATTAATTTTCATGCTCATGCAGAGAGCAAACAGCACATAGCTATACTTTATAAATACATATAATTAGGAAAAGAGACAAAGACTCTGTATGTAAGCAATGCCCTACATAAGAAGGTCCATGCAAATGAAAGTGTTCTATTCCATATATTTATGCTCCTTTTAATCTCTATATACTTAGTCTTTTTGCATTTGTTCATTTTTTAGTATTTTAATGAACCCATAGTCTGCCTTGACCTATGCCAATTAATGCTGGAGCCCCTGGGCAGCTCCTCTGTCCTGCAGCGATGCTCCTGACCTCCGGAAAACATTCATACTTCCTGCCAACAGCAAGATGTTCCAGGTCCATGCTGTGTGTTTTCCCTGCCTCGAGACATGGAATCAGTTGTCCTCTGAGGAATCCTCATTCCTGTGATGGAGAATGCGATTAAAGACCACAGTGTGGATGCTTGCAGTAGGTGTGTGTGAGGCCCCCCCACGGGGTGGGGGGCCGTGCGCTGGCCTGCTGATGACCAGAAGCAAGCTATTTGTTTTAAGGTTACATTGGATGCTACTCTTTCCAATTCAGTACAACAGAATGCACTGTGGCTTCCACCTACTTTTCCCCGGTACAAGGCTTCAGTGACCACTGAGACCTTGTCCACACAAGGTCCCTGACAAAAGTCAGCTCCCACCTTTCTCCCAGAAACTGAGCCACCACTGACCCCTTCGACACTTTGGTGTTCAACCCTTTGCTCCAACACACGCCACGGGAGTAGGGATGGGGCACATATTATCATAGTACTTGAATGCAGTTTCCTGGCCGTTGGATAAAAACTGGTTTTGAGAATGGGGAGGGTAGAGGGAGAAGGTTCATTGGAGAGTTGACTGCGACTCTCATTCTGAGCAAGTCTTTAACCAAGAAAGTGGCAGCAGAAGTAGAAAGGGGATGGGGCTGAGGGTCCCTTGGTGTCTGCACGGAAGAGCCAGAGGCTCATCCCACAAGTCTGGTCCTGGTCTTGGGGTGCACACGGTACTGGAGATACAGTAGGTGAGGGCCTGGGGTGAGTTTGGCTTTGACTTGCTGAGTTGGAGGCATTTCCTTTCCCATGGAAACATCCAGGCGCCAGGCAGATGTATCCCTTAGCATTTCTAACACGAACCACAGGCAGAGGAAGCCTCCCAAGCTTGAGGCAGGTGGCTTGGGGCCGTCTGTTGCCAAAGGATGCTCTCCAGAGGCCTTCGACAGCTTGGGCTATTTGCTTACATGGCTTAGGAAGACTTGGAGACTCTTCTGTTTTCCCAATTCTCATTTTGTCTGAGTCCATGCCAGGAATCCCTGATGTTTTCACTTAACGCCAGAGTTCCAACCAAAATTAGCAAACAGTGCAGAAGACTGGGCCCCAGAGTGAGGGGCTGACCTCTTCTCCCCATTGTCTGCCCTAGAGAATGAGGGACGGGAGATAGAGACCTGGAACCAGGCCACAGAGGCTTCTGGAGCAAATCCTGCCTGGTCCAGAAGATGGTCTTTTCCTTCTAGGTTTTCCTATAGATTTTGGAGCCTCTGGGCAAGGGAAAGACATCAGAGGCTAGGAAAACAGCAAGGTTTGCAGAGAAAATACCCTCTGCCACTTCTCCAGCAGCCACTGGTAGAGCTATGGGCCGAGTCCAGCATAAGCATTGCCTGTCCCAGGATGTAGCCAGGCCCCACCCTCTGGGAAGACAAGGTCACTTTGGCTGTGCAGGACAGGGCTTATCTGGAGAAACACAGTTTGAATTGAGACCAATGCTAAGCAGACTGTTTACCCTCAGGCTGTGGAGGGGCAACTTAGACCTCAGTTGTTTACCTAATCTAGTGTTTTTTATTTTTTTGCCATTTCTTGATTGCAAGAAAGTGCCAAATATAATCAGACCCTCAAGGCCACCACTGTTCTTTGTCCTGAGCCAGGAAAAAAAAAAAAAAAATCAGACCTGGAGAAGGATCACTTCCCAAGCCAAAGGCAGTCAGAGTGTCCTGTTGCAGCTTAGTTCTCACTTGCCCCGTATGGACCCACTCTACTGAGTTCAGTGTTCTCCTTGATCCCCTATTCAGCCTACACTCCCTGCCCATCCCCAATGCCCTCTCCTACTGCATCCCCAAAACTGAATACTGCTATCCAAGTATTGTAATACCTTTTCTAGTCATCCTCACAATCCAGAAAGTTGTATTTGTAATTCCACTGAAACGTTGTTGGAATCCTGGCACGTTAATTCCAATCTACCACCTCCAATACAACACACAGCAAGAATAAAAATACCAAGACATATTCAAAGTTACGTGTAGCAAAGGGGTCCTAGACCCGATCCAAATGAGGATATATGGACAAAGGCCTTGATCCAAGGCCTCTCCTAGAATTTATCTCGTGACAAACGGAGTGGTTCCAGGATGAGTGACAGTGAGGATGGTGAGAACTACGTGAGTAATCTGAGCTGGCTGGCCAGGTAGGGTGAAAAACATCTTTACCAAATACAGGGAGGATCAGGCTACATAATTCAGTTAAAGTAGCATTTGGATTGAATTAGGAGGCTGTTGCTTCAGTTTCTGATATGTAAATTTTTTGTGCAGGCTCCTACCCAGCTGACAGTGCTGGAGCTGAGTGGCTCTGCCATCCTACTGGGCTTCAATCTTTTACAGAGAGCACTATGTTAGTAAACAGCAAGCTGTCAGTGGGCCTAGAAGATTACATACTAGTACCTTAGCTGGCCTTAATTGCATCACTTTGAGCCAAATGAAGGGAGCAGGAAATAGCTTAGCCTGCTCTGTACCTAACAGTTTATGGAAATAAGGCTCAATTTAACTAATGTTGCAGCAATTGTTCTGCAGTCAAGGTGAATTGTTCAAATTGTCTCCTACATCTCTCCCTTTCTCGTCTTGCTCCAACAGGTTTAGTCACGGTTGTATGGTGGCCTCTAGTTGTCACCAGGTTGTGAACCCTCTACGATAGGATTTAATGAGAAAAATGATAAAGAATAGAATGAGCACACTAACTCTGATATAAAACCAAAAGTGAGATTTGAGATAGGCAAATGAATTTAATTGCTCCATAGCATCAGCAAACTTATCTTTAATTTAGATATCAAAAGTAGCTGTTATGACACAGACAGCACTAGTCTCTGAAGACCATCTATAGCCATAGCAATATTCTGATGGCTTGCTCCTTGTATATGTTTTTTGATCATTCCCCAAGGATGTAGGCTTTTATTACATGGTAATGGGGTGATACAAAAGCAAGTCATATTGTAGTGATACTTTAGAGCCTGTTGTAACTGCAAAGTTTCAATCTGATCTCCCATGTACAGGATGGAAGTTTCTAGAATGCTCACTTGGGTTTGTAACTTTATATCAATCTCTCACTGAGTTTTCCAGCTCTCATCACCAGCGTCTGTCCAATTATCTACAAAGTGAGAAATCTGTACTGAATGCTCTAATGCCATGGAGTCAGTAGCTGTGCTGGCTATCAAAACTACTAGGGAAGTAATCCCTGCAATAATCAACCCAAGCACCCTCTTGGTTTGATTGTTAAATCTTTTAATCAAGGTCCCTACCAAAAGGGCAGTAAGTTAATGATACCAAGGCGCTGTTGGATTGATTGGAAGCCAAACTGGGCATCCTGCTCATGATTATTTTTGTGGAGTTCTTAGAAATTCAGGTGTGATATAATGGATTAGATAACAATTAGTACATAAAATGTATTTTGTGGCCATTCTTTCCTATCAACAGTACATGAGAATCATAAAAGCATACATTTACTCTTATATACCTGTGATCTTGCAATACTATTTTGACTTTTCCTCCATTTACTGGCTGCAGATGCCTAGTCCGCAGCTGTCCAGCATGAAAAGTCAGGGCTAACTTCCATAAAGCATACTCTATAGGTCCAACCTTGTCATTGACACTAAGTCTATGAATAGGAGAATTAAGGTCTACTTGACCATATAACATCAGACAAGGCTTCTGAGGTCACTGTATTGTCAGGAGAGCCTGAAATAGAAGTCTCATGCCAATCTTGAGCCTTAGGAATCCTCTGGGGGACTCATCTATGAGTGAATAATTAAACTTGTATGTAATCTGTTCATGGTATGGGCCTCTCAAGACTGCCAAGGGCCCAAATCACCTTCTTCAAAATGAGGGGCATGGGGCTAGGGATTTAGCTCAGCAGCATAAGCGCCTGCCTTGCAAGCAGGCAGTCGTGAGTTTGATCCCTGTTACTGATAAAAAAAAAAAAAAAAAGAGGGGCGTGAGCTTCCAGAATACAGATCAGAATATTAAGTTTAAAATCTCCAATAAGGTTACCATCTGAGAGATGAAAAGCTAAGGTCCATAAGGTGAATTGTCCTTTAGACAGTTGTGTTTTCCAAGTCTGATCTACAGCCGACATACATGGGCTAGAATCCTGCTGTAGATAGGCTACACATAAAGGAGGATATATACAAAGTGAGAGACAAATGCATAAAAATATGAGGGCCGGGCAGAATAGTGTATGTAGGATTTTTGCTTTCTATAGAATGGAAAATTTCTGGTGGTCCATCTAGTTAGGGGCCTGAGCAGAGTGGATTAAGTATTTACCCAATACTCCTCTCCCTAAACCAAAGGAATACGTACAGTAACTGCCAGGATAGCAAGCATTTTAAAGAAAATTATCAGGTGATTGAAGCAACCTTGGCTGTTAAATAGGTGGCAAGCCCCATGAACGGTCTGCCACAGGCCTTCCCAGGACAGTGGATGATGTGCTGTGGGGCTGATCACTCGAGGGCTTGACATGTTGCACAGGTGGGTGAGATTCTGGCTCCGATAGTTGTAATGTGCACCAAAAATCTGGGGAAATACAAGCATATTCTCAGCCCCAATTTAAAAGTGATGCTAGACCCTTCCAAACACCTGTTCAGAAGTCATGCCAAGCTACAGGGTGCAGGAACTTTGGAGAAATGGTCAGATTCTTGTCCCCAATGTATCATGGCTGGCAGCAAATCAGAATCAAGGGTAGGAGACAGAAAGTTTAAAAACATTTGAGGAGCGTTATAACTCTGCATTGCCCCTTGTTTTTGTTCAGCTAATTGATTTTTAAATTTAAAATTACTGTGTTTAATTATTGATTGACATTTGGGACTATAGGATATTTTTGTAACATGCTTTATATCCCAGTTGTGAGGAAAACACTGAAAATGTTTACTAATATAAGCAGGACCAATATCAGGTTTTGTATATGACTCTTTTAAGTTAGGTTTTGTTTATGACTCTTTTAAGTTAGCAAAGTTTGATAAACAGGGTTGACATGTTTCCTTTGTTTACCTGAATGACAGGTAGGATGGAAGGTAGCTACAGAGGCATGAAAGTATTTAAGCTTGTTACAAGAGAATATATGGGTATTATTTATCAGGCATCACTGGCTAGCTGAAAACCTCTCTGACTGTAACTCTGTTGAGGGTCAGGCCTTGCCTGGCTTGTCTTACCCATCTCTTTACAGCACACGAGACCCCCCCTCCTTTCCTCTCAAGACTGAGCCTGGCCACCATTGTTCCAGCCTGTAATGACAGAGTCCTCATTTTATTTGCTTTTTGACCTGCTAGTCTTGCTGCTAATCTGCATATATGATAATTAACTCAATAGGACTTATAAGTGAATGAATGAATCTAATGCTGGCACCAAAAAAAGAGGGAAGGAAAGAGGAAAAAATAATTGAGATCTGTTACGTACATGTACCAATGTCCCACAGTGAATGTAATCGTTATGTACTTCAAGCATGTACTAACAAAAATAAAGTAATAATGGGGTCCTTGTCAACGCTCAAGACAAAAGGATGTGACACAGGTCTTGCCTTCTGGTAGCTTCTTACATGGACAGAGGCAGAATATAGGCATCGACTACATAATCCTAGCACTCTGGGAAGCTGAGGCAAGAGGATTGCAAATTCAAGCCCATGCAGGGGCAACTTAACTTTGTGAGACTGTTTCAAAAAACAAAACAAAACAAAATATAACTACATCACCATAAAAATAAGTGTTTGAGATAAATAAGTTACCTTGATTGGAGCATTGCGTAATGTATACATGTATCAAAATGTCACACTGTACATACATAAGCATGTATAATTTTTATGTATCAATTAGAAGTTTAAAAAATAGGGGCTGGGGATTTAGCTCAGCAGCATAAGCGCCTGCCTTGCAAGCAGGCAGTCATGAGTTCGATCCCTGGTACCGATAAAAACGAAAAAGACCAAAAAAAAAAAAAAAAGAACTTTAAAAAATAAATATATCTACAATTGGGAGGGACACGCTTCCCCAGGAGAATCAACAGCACACCATCTTCCCCTCCAGTTCTCTTTATGCTGTTGGCAACAATCCTCAGGTGGGCCTTCCACACCCAGCATCATGCTGATTCAGTTCAGCTGAGTGTTACCAGTTAGTTAATCCACTATAATTCACTGCTAGTTAACTTATAACCACACACAGTTCCTTAAACTATAGCCTCCATGGCAGATTTGTGACAAGCTAGCAGGTCTTAGTTTATTCAGGTTTACATTTAATAGAACTACATATATACAATTCTTATTGCACTCATTTAAGCACCAAAAGCAAAATATTCAAAGAGTGATCAAGATTCAAGGTTAAAAACTGTAACACTTTGACTAATTAACCTGATTGCAAGCATATACTAAAAACATTAAAATCCTATTCAAAGAGCTATCACAATCACAATCCTTGCTTCCCGCAAACTTTTAGCAGCACTAAAAACCAGGACTCTCCCACACTTCAAATACACTCTTCCCTTCAGGTAAAAGGTCTTAGGTTGTTTTTCATTGTCCTGCTCCTTCTCAACAACCACATTTTCCTGTTTCGTCCTTGCAATGCACAGCTCTGCTGGAGCTCTCTCTCTGGCCAAATGCTTCAAATCACCCTACTCACACTTCAGTCCTCATTTCAAACATAGATCTGGCCAAAGGCTCTCAACAGTAATCATGCCACCATCCCAACAGTACTGTGTTCTGAAATGTTTCTGCCATCCAAGCAATATCTCTAAACACAAGCAGAATGCAGACCGATTTCCTGCCAAAGCACAACTCACACCACCTGGGATCCAGCAGCCAATGCAATTCTCCTCGATAGAAGTCTCCTGAGCCTCATCCTACCCCAGCAGCATTTCCATCCGTGCTGATTTTCCAGGCTTTAACTGTAGTATCCCACATAGTTCAAGCGTACGGGAGTTGCCTCTTTGGTCCGTCTCTCAAAACCTTTCCAAATTAATTCCCAAAGCTCTTAAACCATTGCCAAACAACACCACAGCAATGGCCCCACTCCTAGTACCAAAATCTGTGTCAATCAGGGTTTTACTAGAGAAACATATAACACAAGCTCTACAAACGTATAATAAATTACAAGACTGGCTTACGATGGTCAGCCACAGAGTTGGATGAGGAAGAGTGCAGAGGGTGTCTGCACACTGGAGGCTGAAGGACTAATTCAGTCCGAGATCTGGAGCTCCCTGCAGGGTCCCGTGCTTGTCCATATCAGGAGGCCAATGGGTCTGCCATGGGAGGCTGACGAGTCTATGCCGGAAGCCAGGAAGCGATGCCCAAGCTAAAGGCGATGACTGGAGCTCCTCTGAAGAACAGAAGCCCATCCAGCCTGCCTCATTTCCCTTTTATACTGTCCAGTTGATGCGCCACCCTGGGGTCCTCTACACCTGGGCTGATTCAGTTAAGCTTCTAAACTCAAGCTGACACAATCAAGCACTACAGAGGGAAAAGAAACTCAAGTGTATAGAGGAAATCCTCAAGTACACTTAGCCTTTTGTCTTCCTTTGTTCTTCTCCTAAGAGTGTTTGTTTGTTTGGCTGGTTGAAACAGAGTCTCACTGTGTACTTTAGGCTGGCCTTGAACTTACTACATAGCCCAGGCTAGCTCTGAACTTGCGGCAATCCTCCTGCCTCAGCTTCCCAAGGGCTGGGATTACAAGCGTGTGCCACCATGCTTGGCACTCCCAGGAATATTTTCCTGTCCCCTCACCATCACTATGCCACCCCTACACATACTTCCACACTGGGTTGGGGTGTGAAGCAAGTTGGTTCCAATCTTCCTGAGTCTCCCTTACTCTCTGGGGTGGGAAAGTACAGCGGTCATCATCACTAGCACCATCGCTAGCACCTCAGGAGCTCGTGCACCCTCCTGAGTCCCAGCCCCTTGTTGCAAAATACCCACTCCCCGCACAGGAGGGCGCGATGGTCATTTGCATGATACACTCAGTATCTGCATGCAGGTGCCAACTTGCACTCCACCAGGTGCAAGCTGACACCTGTGCACTGTGTGGCCATCTGTCCCCACTCCGCCCCTACAGGAAAACAGGTTTCACGTGACTGAAGAAGGAGGCTCTCGCGGACAAAACTCAGGCAAAGCTGGCCTGCCTCCCCTTTCCGCATCCGCTGTCCATCCCTCCCAATCCTGACTCCTCTCACCAGCCCTGGCCTCTGTGTCCCTCTGAAACATACCTGAAGTAATTCCAGAGGGAAGCAAGAAAGGAAGGTAAGGTATCGGTGTGAAGACGTTCATCACATCTTTATTTAGAAGATGAGTTTCAGTCTTCAACTACTGGGGAACAGTTTAACTATGGGACCAAAACAAAAAATTATGAAAACGACCCTGCAGATATTAGGATGGAACGACATGAAGACAAGATTATGGAAACATGTCTATAAAGTTGTAAGTAAAAGAACACAGAAGTACTTATAAACAGTGAGTGGAACTAAGGGAAAAAATTGTATTTCTCCACCTCCAGTAAGTGAAAATAATGGTGGCAGAGGAGGAGGTAGGGTCATACATTGGCTTTTTCCCTTTAAATTCTTTTACTGTTCTCGTAAAGCTATAGTAATAATAAAAATGTCATATAAAATTTAAAATGCCAACCCTCTGGCCCATTCCATGCAAGCTCAGCAGGAGAGGATCACAGGTTGCCTTAGCTCCCCGGTCATGTACTTGGATCTGACGGATGTCTCCTGGAAAGAGACTCCTTAAGTAGAAGAAGAAGCATGGAGCAAGGTCCCTGCTGCACCAGCGCCTGGCACATCTGTCTCCTCCCAAGGCTGAAGAATTCAGGTTCCAGAGGCCACAAAGACAAGGAGCAAGACACTAACCGCAAAAGAAGAGAAGACTGTGATGGAAGAGGAAGAGAGAAGAGTTGGCACAGTGACCTGGGTGAGGCCCCTCTGGCAATCAGGGTGCTCCAGGAGAGAAAGTGGGGACTTTGGAGCATTAATTTAGATCCCAGTTCCATCACTTATAACCCAGGTCACTAAGAGCAAGCTATTAATCTCACTAAGTCTCAGTATTCTTTTCTGTGAAATGGGCACTTAATGATCCCCAGCTGAGTGTCAAGAGGCCGTTGAAGCCCTGTGTCTACACGTGGCAGGTACTGAGTAAATGCCGGTTCCCAGTGCTTCTTTTTCTTGGAGCTGAAAGGAAACCAAGGACACCTATGTCCAGGTCCGTGGAGTTCCCAGAAATCAAGGCTGGGATACAAAGAGCACCATGAATCAGGATAAGAGACAAGGAAACCAAGGAACTTTCTAAAGCGCCCAGGGTATGTGTAGCTCAGAACCTTCCTCTGGGAATTGTCTTTCTTCCATATTTTCACTGATGTGGTTTATCACAGTCTACATCACTGCTGATGACACAAGAACTCTAAACATGTTCCCAAGTGTGGGGTGCTCTGCCTGCAAAGGGCTTTTCCCACATGTTTGAGAAAGGTCAGAGAGTAGAGTGGTGAGTGCGGTTACTCGGGGCGGGCTCTCTCTGAACCCCACACGCACGTCAGTGCACCGTAATTCTCAGACTCCGAGGGGTGAGTCAGCGCTCATCAAGAGAAAACTCATCCCCAAGTTTCCTTGACTACATGTGACAATCTGACACCTAAGGTGAGAAATGCATGGCTAGAGGGACTCTCTCTGTGTCATTATTTTAGGTAAAATTGTAGGAGGCCATGGATCTAGACCCAGTATCTGGCTGAGCCCACCAGACCAAAACCATGCAGAGTTTAATCCCACTAGTAATCTCTGGTTGGCTGCAGAATGCCCTGGACGCAGTCGACTGACGACTGGCTGACTAAATTGTGGGAGAGGAAGTTGTCCTCTCTGTCTTGCTTCCATTTTGCTATAAAAGCCATCTGATGATGCTGGTTGGAGTTCTCAGAACCTTTGCTGGGAGCTGCCTGACTCATGAACCATTTCTCTTTCACTTTTCTTAAATCATTTAATTACTATGAAAGAAAATTTCCTTTTAACCCCTGCCATGTGCGATGCAGTCAGGAGCCCGGGCTGGGTTCCTGCCCTAATCCTACTGTGTGCACAGTGAGGGCTTTGGGCTTGAGCAGCGATTTCCACTCTGCTCACATTAGGGTCACCTAGAGAACAATCAAAACTGGACAAAATGATGCCCTCGTCAGAATCTGGTTTCATTGGGTGGAGATAAGGCTGAGGATGGGCATTTCCTTACAGTTTCCTAATTTACCTTCTTTCAGATTCGGCAGGATACTGTTGTGTAAGTCTGCTTTCCACTACGGTCACAGCTACCTGAAATAACCAACATGAAAAGTTGAAAGGTTTATTTTGGCTCACGCTTCGGAGGCTTCAGCCCATTGTTGCTCCAGGGCTTGTTGTGGGCAAAGCACATCATGGCAAGAGCCAGGGCAGAGGAAGCTGCTCACCTCCCTGTGTCAGGGAAGCAGAGAGAAAGAGAGGAGACAGACAGACAGACAGAGAGACAGACTGAGAGAAAGAGGGAGGAAGGGGCAGGGCCAGGATCCCAATGTCCCCTTTTAGGGCACACTCTCCATAACGGTGCTGAGCCCCACTCCTAAGGATTCCACCACCTCTCATGGCTCCCGGGCTGGAGACCAAGCCTTCATCACACGGGCCTTTGGCACTGGGACTTTTAAAGGAATATGAATCCCTGCGTCTCATGCCAGAGGTTCTCAGCCGTGACCCAGGAGCAGCCTGGATGTGGGTGGTTTTCCAAGCCCCTTGGGTAACCCATTTTTTAAAAGAAAATAAAACCTAACCAAATAAAACAGAATAAAGCCAATCAAAACAAAACAGTGAATGTAATACAGGACTTCAAAGCAAGATAATAAGAAATCAACAATTACTATCATAATATATCTTGTTATCTTCAGAATAGTTGTCCATACCATCAGACAGTAAAATCAAATAAAGCAAAACAGAATAAAATCAATCAAAACAGAACATTAAATAATACAAAACAATCAGGATAAAACAAAACACTGAGAACAATACTGGATTTCAAAAACAAGACAGAAGGAAATCCCCCATGTTTGCTATATTACATACTGTTATTCTCCTAGGAGATGCTTATGCTACCGGCCTTAGATTTGAAAAGTCAACCAAACAAGTGTCTAGTTGTTTTTGTACTTGAGTTGCTCGTCCTCTGAAACGGTGAGTTTCTTACAGGGTGGGGGTGCTTCTTGATTCTCAGCCTGCGTGCTGGGCAGCTCACAGGAGGAGCGAACTGGCTTCTGTCCCCCTGGGCCCCGCATGGCTTGCACAGCTTACAGGAAGGGTGAGCTGGCTTCTCCCAAACCCAGCATGGCTTCTGCCCTCCTCGGGTAATCCTAATGTGCAGCGAAACCCCATCTGTGAGGTGGCAGCTCTGCATGAGGCTCACACAGCACCAGTCGGGTGACGCCTGATTTTGTTAGAATTTTAGCCTCCCTGCTATCTGGGACCCCCACACACTGCACCACAATTTTCAAAGCCCATGGAGAAGGCAGTCATTCCCATCCGACACACTGCTGAGTGCTGCCTGGAGTCCAGGAAGGGACCTGGGGCCCTGCATGGCTGCTGACCATGGCGTCTCCGTGCTTCTCCCTTTGTGTGGGGCTTGGTGCTGAGTCCCCCTCACAGTGTACTCCTGGGGTCTCACAGAGCACTTACGGGAGTCACTGTCTCCTGGTCGTCCTGTCCCCTCCTTAGGACAACCCTCCTGCTCTGCCTTAGGCTGCGTTCTTCCCCAGGAGGCTCCTGGCTCCTCCTAGAAATGGACCCCAGCGTCTGGAATCCCGGGATCCACACACACTGTCAGCAGCGGGGAGCACCCAGCACAGAAAGGGGAGCCAGAGAGTTACGCCATCCACTTCCCTGTTTAGAAAAGAGTCCAGGGAACTGAAAACTCATCTGTCGCTTTTGAGCAGTTGACATCAAGACGGGGAGCATCAAGTGAGATGTTGTATTACCTCCTCTAGGGCATGGTTGGCTGTTAGTTCTTGTAACTTGGAAGGCTGAGCCCCGACATTTTTCATGAGACTCATGACTGCCCTTCCAGGAAGGAATCGTTGCTGTCCCTATTTCACAGGTGAACAGACTGAGGCTCAGAGAGATGAGACGATTTGTCCCGGTTGCAGGACAAAGACTCTCAAGTCCAAGTTTTCTGGCACTGGAAACTGTGGGCTATGTGCATCGTGAGACAGCATTTCAAAAACTATGAAGAGTTACACAAATGTCAGGCATTAATAACTGTTATTGCTTCCACCTCCCAGAGCTTGGCCTGACCACCCTGTACCTCAGACCTGCTGCAGCGCACGCTCGGCCTTCCCTGAAGGGCTACGGGGAGACCCGGAGGCACAGGCTCCAGCCACCTGTAAATTGGGAGCTGTGTCCAGCTCTGCCATCTAGGAGGCCCTGCAGGCTGCACCCACTGTTCCAAAGCACAGGGATGGGCGAGGGCGTCCGGCCTGTCTCACCTGGTGTGAGGCCGGGAGGTGCCAGCCCTTGAGACAGCTCAGCGGTGCAGCCTGGGGTGTCCCTGGGGGTTCACCTTCGCTGGTATGCATTCCTGTTCTAACGTGTTGGAGCAGTGGGCTAATGCAGAAGGCAGAGAAAGGGAAGTGGGGGACGGTTCTGAAATTTTTGGAAGTTAAATACTCCCCAGGAAACATTTTAATGTACAAAAGACATATGGATCGAATTTTCCCAAAGAATACACATGGATTGAAAAATTCAAGGGTAAGGATGGAGGTTGATTTTTTTTTCTTTTTCTTCCTATGATTTGGTGTTTCTCCCCCAAAGCACATTTTAGGGAATTTTACTGGCAGCCAAACCACTTAAAACATCCTGAGATGTTAACCAGACATGCAGTCACCTAGGTGACCTGTCACCCAGCCTGGCGGGTTAGCACGCCACACAACACAGCTGCCTGCTCACCTTACATGCAGACACGCACACGTAGTGGCTGAGGAAAACGGTGACAGGTTTTACCGCTGCCAGGTAGGACACCTTGACTGCGGCCTGCAGGCCACCAGCCTGCCACTCCCACTACAAACACCAGTGGAATCCAGTGGGCTGACTTTAACCTCTCAACCTCTCTGGAACGCAACTTCCTCACTTGAAAAATGGGCATAATGATAGCACCTTAAAGGGTTATTGAGAAAACTGAGTGAGTAAGGCCTCGTAAAGATGCTTAGATCTGTGCCCTGTAAACTTGAAAGTACTCAGCATTCAAAATATAACCATGGCCAGGTGTGGTGGTACGTGCCTATAGTCCAAGGAGGCTGAGGCAGGAGGATCACCATGAGTTCAAAGCCAACCTGGGCCACAGAGTGAGATCCTGTCTCAAAATAATAGTAACTACAATAATAATCATGAAATGTAGATCAGACGTAGAGTGGGGCTCTTTAACTCAGGGGCTTTATGAAAATGACAGTAGAATCTGTGGACTATTTGACACAAATTTATTGAAGGGCTACTGCATCAGGTCACAGGATTATTCTACAGCTACAAACATCTCATGCATCACAGTGACTCAAATGAGGTTCCCCCAACTGCAGGGAGACTGAGATGAGGGCTGACAGAGCCGTCCGGGTCCAGGCTCCTTCCACCACTGAGCTACACCTTCAGCCCTCTTCTGGTCTTCACTTTCAGACAGTGTCTCACAAAGCTGCCCAGACTGGCTTCAGCTTTGGGACCCTCTTGCCTCGGCCTCTCACATAGCTGAGATTACAGGAGTGCGCCACTGCAGCCACTTTGAGTCATTGTTCTAGTTAGAAGAAATAGCAAGTTCAAAGGCATCTGAAAACAACCACCCGAAAGCACAGGGTGCAACTCTGAGTGCGGATGGGACCTGTGCCGAGCCCCCGTGGGAACCAGGCCTGCGCTGACAGCCAGCACTGGCCCCAGGGACTCCTCCCACCTTCCCACATAAGTTATTCATTCCAACGTGGACCGCCGTGAGGCCAGGCCACATCCGCCCTGCACTGTCAGTTCAGGTCGGCCCTGACCCCAACCACCCACCCCGAGGATGACATTCTTGGATTACATTCTCTGAACCAGCCACAAACCCATCTACCCAGTTTCCATCCAGACCTCTGTCCGCCTCGCCCTCAAGGTTGCAGCAGTCTCCACTTTCAGAGTCTGTGAGCCTGGTGTCCCTTCCACCCTCGTCTCGTGACCCCATTATTAAAGGAAGTGAGACCATTTCCTCTGCTCAGAGCTTACAAATCACCTGTTTAATAATCGCTTCGAAAGGTTTTGCCAAGGTTCGTGTTTGTTGGTTTTGGAATCTTCCTCCTTTTCCATTTTTATAAAATTAGTTCAGCATCTGCCAGCCCCCTGGTAGCTCCCAGGGCTCCTCGAGGAGAGGAGGGCAGAGTTTGCTCCTGGTCCCTGGGACTCCCCACACTCTGGGGTCTGAGGGTGCAGAGCACACTCTTCCTCCCGGGGTGGGGGTGGCTCCTAAATAATGACTGAGTGTCCTCTCACCCAAGGTCGATAGGTCCTTACCTACTCGTCCCCTCCCATGAGGGTGCTCTGCACCAAAACACAGGAGCGCTCACTTGGCATCTAGTGTTGGTGTTAGTTAAGAAATTGTGTTTCAGTGGCAAGGGAACAGTAAAAAACAGAATTCTCCAAGATAAGGGGGGATAGTTCTAGAAGGCAAGAGAGAGGCCCAGGAGTGGACAGAGCTGAGGAAGTGGTCAGACGTAAGTCTGTGGTTGGCAGCATAGTGCCTGGCAGGTGGGCAGAGCACAGAAACCCCAACAACTTCCACACCCTAGACGCACTGAGCAGATAAAACTTCAAGGGACCAGGAGGTATGTGTAGACCATGAGGTGTTGGCTGTAACTCTAACGGCCTGGCACTCTGAGGGCTTAGGCAGGCTCCTGAACCTCTCTGGGCCTCAGTTCCCTCATCTGTAAAATGGGAGCATGGGTGTTGTCTCAGGACTGTTGTGAGAATTAAATGAGTTAATACCTGTAAATGCTGAGAATAACAGCACACTGTTACTGATGGTGATTGATGGCTCCACAGTTCCTGGCTGGTTTGTTTTGTTTGTTTGCAGTGCTGGGGATGGAACCCAAGGCCTTTGCCCTGAACTATACCTCCAGCCCTCTTTTAACTTTTTCTTTTGAGACAAGGCATCACTAAGTCACTAAATTGCCAGTGCTAGGCTCGAACTTGCAACCCTCCTGCCTCAGCCTCCCAGAATTCTAGGCTCACAGGCATGTGTCACCATACTCTGCACAGCTTCTGCTGAATTCTGAGGACAAAAGAAAGCTCTGGTTACAGTTGAAATTGCTTTTCTTTAGAGCTGAAAAGTGGATTCAGGTTGAAGTCAAGTGGAAAAAAATAGAGTGCGGCTCCCGAATTTGAACTCACCAAGATTCTCATTTGCTATGCGACCTCCTTAAATTTGTTCGCTTTACTCATTTGGAGCAGGGAGCCTCTGAGTGGACTCTGAATCTGCTAACACCACTTCCCCTAACAGTGGATCTATATGTCTTCTTCCAGAGGAATCTGTGGTAGCAGCGTGGCCTCCCAAAGATGTCCCATGAATGAACGTATCACGTGACAGAGGAGGGCAGTGGGCTTAAGGAAGGTATGGTTTCGGGCAGAAGTGAGGCTGAAAAGCAGCATCCTTAAGATAAGGATGCCATGGGGGACAGGGGTTTTAGCTCAGTGGCATAAGCGCCTGCCTTGCAAGCAGGCAGTCATGGGTTTGATCCCGGGTACAGATACAAAGGAAAAAGACCAAAAAAAAAAAAGATAAGGACGCCCTGGGTTATCCTGATGGCCTGAGGGAATCAAGTGGGACCTTAAAAGTGGAAAAGGGAGACTTCCGGGAGAACATGGCGGACAGATAACAGCAACTACCGGAGGCTCTCTGAAAGACTCGGCTCAGAAACCAGGAATGGTGCGGACTAAGGAGACATAAGTCGGTGGAGATATGCTCTGCTGACTCAGGAACGAACTGGGCTGAGAGAAACCAACTTGGAATGCAGTCCTGGTGCTAAAACAGGAACAGAAAAGACTCGGTGTGGAGGCTGGAACCGCGCCATTGTAAGCCGCGATTTGGGTTTCCCGCCGCGTGGCGGCTGGCTGCCTCTACAGCGGCTCGGCAAGGAGAGAGACGCGCGGAAGCTCTGAGAACGGCAATCTGCGAACGGCAGGGAGGTGTGCACTGACTTGTGGTGAGGTGAGTGAGAGAAACTGACACTCTACCACAGTTTGACTCCAGCAGAGGACTTTCTGGGCCCGAGCAGTCCTGCGGGAGCAGGGCGCGGTGGTGACTCCAGTCACACATCCCCCTCTCGGGCGGGATTGGTGAAAAGTGCCTGGCCTGCGTGATGCTGCCGGCGGACCTGGTAGGCTGGCCCAAACCAGATCCCAGAGCCTGACGGTGGCCGGGAGGGGAGACGCGTAGGCTGCCTGGTCCGTAACTCCCTGGTGCGCAGCGGTGAGCAGGAACACCTAACTGGCGCAATTCGATCAGGCTGTGGCTGACTGGGAGAGAAGCTGGGCCTCTTATATAAGCTTGCATATATAAGGAACAGAGAAGAAGAGGCAGCATGGGAAGAGGCAGCAACAAGAAAGGCTCCTTGGCCCCCAATTCTGAGAAACAGGCAATAGCAGACACCACACCAATACACATAAGGCACCATATAGAGAGCCTCATAGACCAATTCAGGAATGAAGTTATCAATGACCTGAAGCTAGAAGTATGCAGAATAGTTAGAGAAATGCTAAGTACCACCCAAGAAAAAACAGGTGGTGGAATGGAAGAACAGAAAAAAAGGGGAGAATTGTTTGATGGAGAAAACAGAGAAAGCATAGAATACGTGAAGCAGGTTCAAAGGGACTACCAAGATACTAAGAAGTCTATAGAAGACTGGCATAACAGCTTGAAAGAAACTAAGGACAGACTATCTGAACTGGAGGGCAGACTTGTAATATGGGAGAATGAAATGAAAAACTTCTTAAAAATAACAAAGAAACAAACAGCAATAATACAAAGACAAGAAGATGATAAGAGGATCCATAACTTAAGGATTAAGAACATAAAAGAAGAAGTAGGGACACAAACAAGTGAACTACAAAAGCTACTCACAGAAATAATCCAGGAGAATTTTCCTAATTTAGCAAAAGGTAAAGATACTCAGATGTATGAGGCATACAGGACCCCAGCTACCTACAACCCAAACAGAGCAACACCCAGGCATATAATAATAAAAATTCCAGAAATTCAATACAAGAACAGAATATTAAAAGCTGTCAGAGACAAGAAACAGACCACTTACAAGGGAACACCCATCAGAATTACAGCAGATTTCTCTGCACAAACCATCAAATCACGAAGAGCGTGGGGGGAAATAATTCAAGCTTTGAAAGATAATAATCTCCAGCCAAGATTGAGATATCCTGCACAACTGTCCCTGGAAATTGATGGAAAAACAAGGTGCTTCCAGGATAAAGAGGAACTGGGGGAATTTGCAACCACCAATTCAACTCTACAGAGAGTATTGCAGGATATTCTAAAAAAAGAAAAATACAAAGAATCCAGAAATAATGGCAGAGAGGCCACAACGAATGGAGCAGAGAACAAAATGAAGAAGACAAACTGACCTCTACGGACAGAAAAAGAGCTTAACAGAAATGAGGCAGAGAAGATTGGATGATAGGAACAGCTATTTTGGAGAAAATGACATCTTAATAGGTAATACAGATTTAGTATCATCTTGTTTTGAAGTCTCATCTAGCTTTTGTCCTTCTGTCTCCAATGGTCTAAATAGGCTGTATCTTATTGGATTTTATTATGTACGATAGTATAAGCAAAAACCTTTTAAAGACAAGGAGATTATACAGAAACCATTGTTCATTTTGTTAGTCAATTCTAAATACTATGTAATGCTGTCATTCTCTTGAATGGTCTTACATTGTTTTGATATACTTAATGCTACAGTATACGAAGTTGTACTCAAGGATTTCAAAGAAAGAAACAATATGGTAACTACTTTTAGGTTAGGATTATCTGGTGGTGAAACACTATTCTGCTTAAATGGTTATGTTTTGATCTGCGCTGTTTCGTTGTTATGCCCTCTTTTATCTCAATCTCCACTCCATTATTTACTTTTTTATCTTTATCCTTTTAATTAAAGGAAAAAAAATAGCAGGATATATTATAGTAACCCACTTTGACTTTTCATTACCTTGATTTAAAGCCCTGTATTACTCTTACCATCTGGTTTTTAACTGATGTTCCCCTATTCTGTTTTGCTGGATAGTATCAGGTTCGAAAGTTTAGGCATCAGCTGTGAAGATAATGAGATTCATTATGACGCCCATTCTTGTTGACTTTTATCTACTTTTGAAGACCTACAATGTCTCCAATGTTTTGGTTTTGTCGGTTTTATTCTTTACTGTTTTGTTCAATTGTATTATAACTAATGATATAGGCAATTCTATTAGAGATAGCAGGAGGCATTATGGTAACCATTGTTGATCACCTTGTATTATGTTTTTACATTATCTATTATGTCCACCCTTTTGACTTGACCGATTCTGTTCTGTTATGTCACATTTGATTTTACTCTCTTCCAAAAAAGTAATAAGAACCGTGGGAGCAATGAAACCCAAAATGTGTAATAGTCATGGTACAAAAGAGAGGAAAAGAAAGTGCTCCAAACTATATAACTGCATGTATATTTAAGTGTATAAGATAGAAAATGATATCACAGAGTTTTATTGGATCAATGAACAGAACTGTTTGCAGTATCATTGATGGAATGTCCACTTTACAAGCTTTAATTTTGTGACTTGAACAATTATTTCTAAGATGACAATATGTAATCCATTAACTAGTGATTTCCTACTGTTCATTTTTTTTCTGTAAATCTGTATAACTTGTACCCTTTCCCTGCTTTTTTTTTTCTTTTCTCCTTAAATAAAATTAAAAAAATAAATAAATAAAAAAATAAAAAAAAAAGTGGAAAAGGGAGTCCTCGGAGGGTGGCCTGAAAGAGACCTTGCCCATGGTCCTGGCCTTGAAGATAGGGAAGAGGCCACTGGCCAAGGAATGCGCACAGCCTCAAGAAAAGCTGGGCCAAGAGACAGCATCTGCCCTGGAGCCTGCAGAGGAACCAGCCCTGCCGAGGCCGCGGCTTTTAGCCAAGTGAGATGCAAGTTAGGCTCCGGACCTGCAAGCTTGTAGGACTCTGTTGTGGCGAGTCTCTAGCTTTGCTATAACAACAAGAGGAAATGAGTACACAGACAATACCAGTAAAGCCAGATATAATCAGACAAAAACATTGGTTTTCGCAAGGCTCAGTTTTAGCTGTCCTGACACAGCTCTGAAACGCTTCCTGTCCTTCTCCTGAGTCTGTCCGCATCCCTGCACCCCTTTGTCCTCGGGCTGATGTCTGTTCTTTGGCATTAAGAAACATGTGCCTGTCTGAGCGGCCACATGCGCCGCTCTTCACTGAGGTCATTACTCGCTGTCCTCTGGGGACTCATTCTAGAGCCTCCGTCTCGCTCGCATCAGGTTTCTGCTCCATGTCCCTGGGATCATGCCTGCCTTTTCTAGATTTTCCAAAACCCTTTCCAAAAGCCAGGGTGCATGTGACTGACTAATTAAGAGCAGTGCCAGATGCTGAGGACACCAGGATACAGTTACTTGTAACCCATTGTGTGGAGCCACACGAAATGGCTGTTTTTTAGATCTAAAAATATTCAAGTATCAGTAACTCCATGAAAGTTTGACCTAAGTTAGAGAGAAGACTTGAAAATAACTACAAGTTTGACAAATACACAACAGAGGCTGAACCCAGGGAGAGGAGAGCTCTGGCTGAGGGGGAGCAGGGGGATAAGAGCAGTGAGTGTTACAGAGCAAATAGAGCTGAGCCCTTTGGAGGAGGCGGCTGGCACCACCGTGAAAGGAGGCACTGACCTGGGTGTCACACTCAGGAGCTTGGTGTGGACACCGTCAAAGGCTCCGGAAGCCGGGCAGCGACTCTACCCTGGAGGGACCAACCCATTACTTACTTGGTCACTCTGCTGAGAGTGTGTGGTGGGCTGCAGGGGCCACTCTAGGAAACTGGGTGGTGAGAGGGGTTCTTGCATCAGCCTATGCACGGAACAATGCTGGCCTTGAGGAAGACCAGGGCTGGGGAAGAGCGGAAATACTTGGGCTGCAGGACACAAGGACTTCCAGTGACTACCTGGTAGGGGAGGGGAAGGGGGGGGAGTGGCAGGAATGACTGGACCACTGTTCAGGAACTAGATGTTATCACCTCAAAATAAGGGACCCAAGAAGAGGAGCGGCTTGGGTGCCACACATGAGTAAACCTCAGTTCTGGAAATGAGCACTGTGTGTGGCAGCTGGTCTGCAAATGTGGCCCCAAAGACCCACATCTCTGCAGTCCCTGCTCTTGTGCTGTCCCTCCCCTGAATCTGGACTGGTCCTGTGGCTTTCCTTGACCAAATGGATGTGGCAGAAGTGATTCTGTGCAGGTCTAGACCTAAGAAGCCCTGGCAGCTCCTACCTATGACCCAGGAGCCGAGAGCCACCATGGCTGCCCTGCTTACATCCATCACCTCTCTTCAGACCCAAAATACTGTCACTATCCCAAAGGAAATCAACCCTATACACATAAAAGCAGTCTCCCTTCTCTCATCTTGTCCCTGGGAACCACTTTCTGTTTCTTTGGATTTACCTAGTCTAGATAGTTAATGTAAGTGGGATCATACAATATGAAGCAGTATGTAATATGTAAGTGGGATCATACAATATGTTTCTGAGTTTTTCACTTAGCATAAGCTTATCCATACTTTATTCTTTCTTATCGCTGAGTAATATTCCACTGGACGGGCAGAATACATTTTGTCTAGCCATTTATCAGCTGATGGGCATTTGGGGTGTTTTTACTTCGTGGTTATTGTAAATACTGCTGCTTTGGGCAATCATGCGCAAGTTTTTGATTGAACGCCTGCTTTTCATTCTTTGGGATACATACCTAGGAGCGGACTGCTGGATCATATGGGAATTCTATGTTTAACTTTTTAATGAGTCACCAAACCGTTTCCCACAGCTACTGCACCATTTTAACACCACTGCCAGCACTAGACAAGGGCTCCAGTTTCTCCATGTCCTCAAACTTATTTTTATTTTTATTTTTTATTATTGTATCCATCCTTGCAGATATGAAGGCATCTCCCCGAGGTTTTAGTTTTCATTTTCTAATGATAAGTAATGTTGAGCGTCTGTTCAGATGCTTGGGATACCCCGTACTCTCCTCTGGAGATGTGTTGGAAAGACCTGGATATTTGAGACTCTTGATCCACTGAGAGGAAAGGATTTTCCGAGAGGAAGAAGCCGAGGCTGAGAGGGGCCAGGCTGCCCCAGCCCATCACTGACAGGAAGCCACATCTGCTTAACCCTGAGCTTCCTGTCACCCCACCCCGTTTCCAAGGGCACAGGTGCTGGCGCCAAGTGAGAATTTCAAAGATTTACAGGGTGTGGAGGAGCCATAAACATAAGTAAATAAAATAAAACTGGAGTCTGCAAAAAGTTTTCAGATGGGAAGGGAAAGGAGTTACACATGGGTTTGAAGTGACAGAGGCAGCGGACAGACAGAGTACAAGGGACAGAGACCCAGCATGGCACATGGACAGGGACTCATTTGGCCGGGGCTGTGTCTGCAGCACAGAAGGACAGGAGAAGGGTCCCGGGAGGGCGGCAAGGTAGGGAGGTCACTTGGGGTTTGTGCTTGGGAGATTCCCTTGTACCCTGGGAATTCTCCGACCTTGGTCACACCCAGCTCCAGCTGCAGGGCCTGGGGCAGATCACCCAGGGTCACACAGATGGAAGCTGTAAGCCAGTGCCCTGCACAGGCAGCCGCTGCAGCTGCAGGAAAGCTGGAGGTGTGAGACGGTATTTCTGTTAGAAATCGATGCTGGAAAATGGCTTCACAGCCTTGAGTGTGTGTGTGTGTGTGTGTGAGGAGCTCTGATAGCCACTAGCAGCCTGCCTCTCCCTCTAAGAGCTGCGTAGTGAGATGGAGGGGTGTGGAATTGGCAGGAGGAATTCTGATGATCTGAGGCTGGAGGAGAAAATAAGGACCAGAGTTGCCCTCAGGCCTTGGCAGGCAGCCTTCACCTCTGGAAATAATGCTCAAATACTTCAGCCTCGCTTTTCTCCTGGGGCTTCCTGTTTCCTATTTGGTCTCTGGTTTCCAGGCAACACCGAATACCCCCAAACTCCTGAAACGCACAAGTCTCCAAGCGTCCCTCTCTCTGAAGCTCACATCTGTAATGTGTTTCCCATCTGCCAGGTCTCCCAGGGTAGCCCATCTATTCCGCTGTCTCTAGAGGAGAGAAGCAATCGCTGATGCCTTGTGGGCTGAGGTGTGGGCATGTTTCCCCCTTTGTAGGTTCCCGCAGTCTAATGAATCTTCCTGTAAACTCCGTCTGCTTGGATGGAGGAGGGGGGTTATCAGGCAGGAGATTTAAGGTCGGCTGCTTTGATTTAGTAAAGAACTGCATGTGGCAGGAGCTCAGTGGCTTAGACGCAAGACTGGGGGATAAGCACAGGGCCCGACCCACAAGGGAGCTATGGCTTGGCTTTGTGTCTTCAAGGAGGGACTGTGGGGACTGCTTGCAGGAAATCTGGGGGCTTTGGGGCACTTGAGGCTTCAATGCTTGCCTGATGAATGACTGCTTGCAGAGGGTTTGTTGGAGCTAAAAATAAAATTAAAGGGTGAGAGTTTTTTTTTCCTTTGGTTGGTTTTGTTTTGTTTTGATTTTTGTTTTGTTTTTAGAGACCAGGTCTCATTATGTAGTTCAGGCTGACCTTGAATTCACAATGCAGCCCAGGCTCACAGTGACCCTCCTGCCTCAGCCTCCAGAATGCTGGCATTATAGTCATACAATACCATGCTTGGCAAGGGGGCAGAGTGTTAAAGGATTGTTTGTGAAGGATTTTTGTTTATAGCATCATAATACAGGTGTGCATCATTTCCAAAGCTGAATATGACTGCAGGTCTAGAACAAAAACAGTACCTAGTCCTCTGTCACTCTCATCCACCTCTCAGCCCCATTCCTAAGGCCGGGCTCCTTTTTTCCCTCCGGGCTCCTTTAGCTGATTTGAAAATTTAACCTTCATATTTAAAATGCTATTAATCTTGATTTATTTTTCATGTTAGACATTCTTTCTCGACTTCCATCACAAAGGATGAAGGTTTACCTCCTCCACACACCTCCCTGCCGTGTGCACACGTCTACTCTCCCACCACGTGTGAAATTGTGCAGCACAGAGAGGCTGGATGATGTGCACCGGAACAGAGAAGAGGGGAACAGGTTTCTATAGCGATGTGTGTTATAGAGCACACTATGTGTGTTATAGAGCACAATGGGGCAGCTATAGTCGGTGAGATTTATTAGACATTTCAAAATAACTAGAGAAGAGGTTTAAAGTTCCCAGTTCACTCAAATGACATCTAAGGAGATGGAGATGCTAATTACCCTGATTTGTTTATTATACATTATATACATGTATCAAACTATAACATTGTAGACCATAAATAAGAACAAGTACTACACATAAATTAAAAGATTTTCCATAAAAATACAGTGATGGGTGGGATGGTGCATGTCTGTAATCCCAGCCCTTGGGAAGCTGAGGCAGGAGGAACACTGAGAGTTCAAGGCCAGCCTGGGCTACACAGTAAGACTCTGTCCCAAAAAACCGAAACTAAATGAATGCATAAATACATTCTATCAAAATATCACACTGCACCCAATAAATACTTTATATACAGCTATAACATACCTACTATAATAATTCCAATAAAAAATGAAAAATCAACAGTGTTCATATTATCAGGCAAGTGCTACGCCAGCTGACTTCTGAGATGCCCAGTGACATTTCCTGTCTTGTTCTGAGCCCCGTGCCTGTCCCACCTGCCCAGTAAGGATGGCCTTCTTTGGTTTGCTTTATACCTCATGTACCTATCGTTTGCTTTTCTCCACCTGCCCTGATACGACCTGTCGCTGGGAAATGGGCCATTTTTGGTTTTGCTCTGAGGGGCCCCTCACTCCCAAGCCCCGGCCTCCTGCTTTTATCTGGACTTCATGGCTCCGAGCGGCACTGGGCTTCTCTCAACCCCATTCTAGACAGTTCTGCCCATCTCCTGACTTTCTTTTCTCCCCTATCTTTCTCTCTTTCAGTTTGCCCTTCATCTTGGAAGGCTTCTTGCATTAGTGGGTCCTGAGAACAGGGTGCATGAGAGTAAACTGTTTGAAAGTCTTACCGGGTGAAGACATGGCTCGTTGTCCTCACGGAGTCCACGCTTGGCTGGGAACAGAACACCAGACGGAAGGCTCTTCCCTCACACACTGAAGGTGCCGCTCCTCTGTCCTGCCATCCCAGTGCTGCTGGCGAGAAGTCTCAGCTCATCCTCTTGGCTGGTCACTGTGTGCGATTCCCTGCTTAACTTAACAAGTGGTGAGGGTCATCTCTTTATTAACGTTCTGACCACTCAAAACTAAGTACTTTGGCTTAGGTCTTTTCTCACCCTTCTTGCTGTGTAGTCCATGGATATCTTTAAATTGGCAATTTATGGCCTCATTGTTAAAATTGTGTGTGCATGTGTGCACAAGGGTGTGTGTATATTGTACTAGGGACGGAACCCAGCATTGTGCTATCACAGATCTATAAGCCCAGTCCTTGTATTTTATTTTGAGACAGAGTCTCACTAAATTCTCAAGCTGACATCGAATTTATAATCCTCCTGCCTCAGCCTCTTAGGGAGTTGGAATTATAGGCATGTGCCATTGTGCATGGCTGAAAATTTTTTGTGTATTTCTTTACTCCTGGAATTTTTCAGTGTGATATTTGGAGTTTCTTATTTTCCATAACTCTTCCTTTTTGTTCTTCTTCCTGGGACATTTCCCTGTTTGTATTCCAGATCCTCTATTGGGTTTATTTTGAGTATTGTATTTTTAATTTCTAAGAGCTATTTCTTATTCTCTAGGCTTTTTTTTTTTCAATTGCGACAAGTTTTCACCACGTAGTGCAGGTTGGCTTTGAACTTACTTTGTAACCCAAACTGGCCTTCAACTCACAGTGATCCTCCTGCCTCAAATGCTAGGATTATAGGTATATGCCACCATGCTTGGTGTACACATTTCCTTTTTTAAAAATTACTATTATCTTTTTTTAAGTGGATCCTGATCTGCCTAAGGATCACTAAGTTAACAGTCAGCTAAGGGCTGTACTCAGTTCAGATAGAAATCACAAATAAGCAAAGTACAGCTCTCTTGTTGCCAGCAGCTCTGAGTTTTGAATGTGAATCCTCAAGACTTTGGGTCAGCAGTGCTGAGCCTTGAGTGCTCGTGGCTCTCAGCTCCGAGTGTTAGCAGCTCTCTTTGCTGCTCTCCTGGAAGGCAAACCAGCAGCCTTCCAGCAGCCAGAGCTAGCAGCTCACAGACAATGCTCAGACGTACCATGGGTGCTAGCCACCTTCGCGTAGCCAGCAGCCTTCTGTGTTACCATCTCTTAACACAACCAGCTTAACCGGATTTATTTGTGATGGAAATTATGAGCAGGCAAAATTAAAAACATCTGAGAGATATTTTATTAGATCTTATGCTGCAGCATAAAGGGGAGCTGGACATAGGCTGATCTCATAAGGCTGAAAGGAAGGCTGCTTATACACACATTGGAAAGCAGGATCATGCATGTGCAGAATGTGCTGCTGGCTAACTGCAGAATTTCTGCTTAGTCAAGGACAGGCTCCTAGTGGACTGGTGTGGGGACATCAGAAGTGGCTGCAGAAGGGTGCAAGTTATCCAGACAAGTTGCAGGCAGATCCCCAATTTGAAGCTTCCATAGCCACAGTGAAAGTTCTCTGCAGTGGTCACAGTGTGTCTGAGATAGACACAGCTGTCAAAGATACAAAGAAGAAAAATACTATGCATCTGTGCTAAGCAAGGTTGCACATGCCTGTAATCCCACATTCAAAAGGGCGAGGCAAGAGAATTGCTGTGAGTTTGAGGCCAGCCTGGGCTACGAAGTGAGTTTAAGAACAGCTTTAACTGCACAGTAAAACTCTGTCTCAAAATAAGAACAACAATAGTAAGTATTGCTTAGGAACTATCAGGCCCAACTCTGCTGCCTCAATTATAATTATTTTAAGGTTTTCTTTTCCACCTTATACTATCTTGTTTTCTGAATTGTACTTTTTTGTTTTTTAATCTCTCTCCTTTAGTCTTCAACACGAAGGGTTATGTGGTATGAATAAAAAAAAAATACCTAACCCAAGTGGAGTGGTGAGGAGCAGGTAAAGAGCCTCTCACCCCAAGGCCCTGCTGCCACCAGGGCTGGGCACCCCCTAGTGGGCCTGCCACCACAGGTCCAGAGGGAAACGGGCCATGCCCTGGAGCCCCGACACCATCAGGGGAGTGTTGGTGGGCTGCTGTCCCGCACCTCTCTGCTACCCCAGGAGCTTCAGATTGCAGGATGCCAGGTCCCTGACATGGTCCTCTGCACCACAGGACAGGCAGCCAGTGCAGGAAGCACCAGGACTCCGCCACCAACTGAATCAGAGGAACACAGGCAAACGTCAAGATGAGGGAGCAAAGTGCAATCTCAGACCTCAGCTCACCCGGAACAAGTCCAGGAGACACAGACACAAATGAAATTAGAAGGCACACACTTGAAATTTCTGAAATGATGGCAATCAAAGTAAAGAAAAACTTTAGTCCTTGTATCATCTGATTGACTTTGCATGCCTAAGTCTGGTGGTCTGAGCAACTATTTAGAGAATAACAATGTACATTATAGTAATTAAGGTGGATTTCCTATTTGTCTTGCTTTTGAGTTCTATGTTGCTCTCATTGTTTTGTTTTGCTTTATTGTTTTATTCTCTTTAAAATAAAAAAAATAATAAATAAGTAAAAAAATTACCTAAGCCAAAAATTATTTTTTTTAAGTTTATTTAAGGAGAAAAGAAAAAAAAAGCAGAGAAAGGGTACAAGTTATACAGATTTACAGAAAAAAAAAATAAACAGTAGGAAATCACTAGTTAATGGATTACATATTGCCATCTTAGAAATAATTGTTCAAGTCACAAAATTAAAGCTTGTAAAGTGGACATTCCAACAATGATACTGCAAACAGTTCTGTTCATTGATCCAATAAAACTCTGTGATATCATTTTCTATCTTATACACTTAAATATACATGCAGTTATATAGTTTAGAGCACTTTCTTTTCCTCTCTTTTGTACAATGACTATTACACATTTTGGGTTTCATTGCTCCCACGGTTCTTATTACTTTTTTGGAAGAGAGTAAAACCAGATGTGACATAACAGAACAGAATCGGTCAAGTCAAAAGGGTGGACATAATAGATAATGTAAAAACATAATACAAGGTGATCAACAATGGATACCATAATGCCTCCCGTTATCTCTAATAGAATTGCCTATATCATTAGTTATAATACAATTGAACAAAACAGTAAAGAACAAAACTGACAAAACCAAAACATTGGAGACATAGTAGGTCTTCAAAAGTAGATAAAAGTCAACAAGAATGGGCATTATAATGAATCTCATTATCTTCACAGCTGATGCCTAAACTTTTGAACCTGATACTATCCAGCAAAACAGAATAGGGGAA
This sequence comes from Cavia porcellus, assembly GCF_034190915.1. NCBI lineage: Eukaryota > Metazoa > Chordata > Mammalia > Rodentia > Caviidae > Cavia > Cavia porcellus. Next base: position 7,433,739 of record NW_026947512.1, on the reverse strand, counting down.
CATCAGTCAAAAACAAGATGGTGAGAGTAATACAGGGCTTCAAATCGAGATAATGGAAAGTCAAAGTGGGTTACTATAATATATCCTGCTATTTTTTTCCTTTAATTAAATGGATAAAAATAAAAAAGTAAATAATGGAGTGGAGATTGAGATAAAAGAGGGCATAACAGCGAAATAGCGCAGATCAAAACATAACCATTTAAGCAGAATAGTGTTTCACCACCAGATAATCCCGACCCAAAAGTAGTTACCATATTGTCTCTTTCCTTGAAATCCTTGAGTACAACTTTGTATACTGTAGCATTAAGTATATCAAAACAATGTGAAACCATTTAAGAGAATGACAGCATTACAGAGTATTTAGAATCGACTAACAGAAAATGAACAATGGTTTCTGTATAATCTCCTTGTCTTTAAAAGGTTTTTGCTTATACTATCGCACATAATAAAATCCAATAAGATACAACCTATTTAGACCATTGGAGACAGAAGAACAAAAGCTAGATGAGACTTCAAAACAAGATGATACTAAATCAGTATTACCTATTAAGATGTCATTTTCTCCAAAATAGCTGTTCCTATCATCCAATCTTCTCTGCCTCATTTCTGTTGAGCTCTTTTTCTGTCAGTAGCTGTCAGTTTGTCTTCTTCATTTTGTTCTCTGCTCCATTCGTTGTGGCCTCCCCGCCACTATTACTGGATTCTTTGTATTTTTCTTTTTTTAGAATATCCTGCAATACTCTCTGTAGAGTTGAATTGGTGGTTGCAAATTCCCCCAGTTCCTCTTTATCCTGGAAGCACCTTGTTTTTCCATCAATTTCCAGGGACAGTTGTGCAGGATATCTCAATCTTGGCTGGAGATTATTATCTTTCAAAGCTTGAATTATTTCCCCCCACGCTCTTCGTGATTTGATGGTTTGTGCAGAGAAATCTGCTGTAATTCTGATGGGTGTTCCCTTGTAAGTGGTCTGTTTCTTGTCTCTGACAGCTTTTAATATTCTGTTCTTGTATTGAATTTCTGGAATTTTTATTATTATATGCCTGGGTGTTGCTCTGTTTGGGTTGTAGGTAGCTGGGGTCCTGTATGCCTCATACATCTGAGTATCTTTACCTTTTGCTAAATTAGGAAAATTCTCCTGGATTATTTCTGTGAGTAGCTTTTGTAGTTCACTTGTTTGTGTCCCTACTTCTTCTTTTATGTTCTTAATCCTTAAGTTATGGATCCTCTTATCATCTTCTTGTCTTTATATTATTGCTGTTTGTTTCTTTGTTATTTTTAAGAAGTTTTTCATTTCATTCTCCCATATTACAAGTCTGCCCTCCAGTTCAGATAGTCTGTCCTTAGTTTCTTTCAAGCTGTTATGCCAGTCTTCGATAGACTTCTTAGTTTCTTGGTAGTCCCTTTGAACCTGCTTCACGTATTCTATGCTTTCTCTGTTTTCTCCATCAAACAATTCTCCCCTCTTTTTCTGTTCTTCCATTCCACCATCTGTTTTTTCTTGGGTGGTGCTTAGCATTTCTCTAACTATTCTGCATACTTCTAGCTTCAGGTCATTGATAACTTCATTCCTGAATTGATCTATGAGGCTCTCTATATGGCGCTTTATGTCTATTGGTGCGGTGTCCGCTATTGCCTGTTTCTCAGAACTGGGGGCCGAGGAGCCTTTCTTGTTGCTGCCTCTTCCCATATTCTCTGTTCCTTATATATGCAAGCTTACATAGGAGGCCCAGCTTCTCTCCCTGTCAGCCACAGCCTGATCGAATTGCGCCAGTTAGGTGATCCCGCCCACCGCAGCGCACCAGGGAGTTACGGACCAGGCAGCCTACACGTTGCCCCTCCCGGCCACCGTCAGGCTCTGGGATCTAGGCTGGTTGGGCCAGCCTACCAGGTCTGCCAGCAGCATCACGCAGGCCAGGCACTTTTCACCAATCCTGCCCAAGAGGGGGATGTGTGGCTGGAGTCGTCACTGCGCCCTGCTCCTGCAGGACTGCCCGGGCCCAGAAAGTCCTCCGCTGGAGTCAAACTGTGGTAGAGTGTCAGTTTCTCTCACTCACCTCACCACAAGTCAGTGCACGCCTCCCTGCCCGTCCTGTTTTCGACTCCGTTCGCAGATTGCCGTTCTCAGAGCTTCCGCGTGTCTCTCTCCTTGCCGAGCTGATGTAGAGGCAGTCGCCGCGCGGCGGGAAACCAAGATCGCGGCTTCCAATGGCGCGGGGTCCAGCCTCCACACCGAGGCTTTTCTGTTCCTGTTTTAGCGCTAAGACTGCATTCCAAGTTGGTTTCTCTCAGCCCAGTTCGTTCCTGAGTCAGCAGAGCATATCTCCACTTGCTTATGTCTCCTTACTCCGCACCCTTCCTGACTTCTGAACCAAGCCTTTCAGAGAGCCTCCGTAGTAGCTGTTATCTGTCCGCCATGTTCTCCCGGAACGCTAAGCCAAAAATTAAAACAAAATCCAACAGACTATAAAACATCTTTCTTTAGAAAATATTCTTAGGGAAAAAAAAGATGTATTAGTGTCTCCTCTAAGGAAAAATAGTAGGGGCTTTCTTTTCTAGTAAAATGCTTTGCTAATTAAAACTTTTAAAATCTTAAATTAGATTAAACTTCGCTGTATGCTATGTTTTCAAAACACATTTTAGAAACTCCTGGCACCCAAAGAATAAGTGAGAAACTTCATTTGCATTAAAAATTGTTTTTAATATAAGAAACACATAGTAAAATCCCTCACTCTTAAATTAGTTACTAAATCCATGAAATTGTCTTTAGATAATTGTATTCATCATAAACTCACAGTGTTGTAAATGGTTCAAGGTTGATGTAAGATTTTTTTTCCACAAAAAGTACTGTTTTCAAAACTCAGCACAGAACCCTAACACATAAAACATAATTTTACTTGTTCTCTTATGCTGCAACAGGATGGTGGTTGTTTTAAAGAAAGCAAATTCTGAGTATTTTCCCTCACAGCTGAGCACAAAGCTGTTTGTTTTGCTTATATATTTACTATTGATTTTCTTCCCCATTCCAGTGACGCCGGGTGAGTAGGGAACAGGATGTGGGTGGGGACTGCTTATTGTTGACTGCAGTAAGAACCACTCAGAGATTAGTAGAACTCTAAGGTATCTGTGGGTCACTGAGGTCTAGGCTGCACAGGGAGAGCAGCACCCCGCCCAGGGTGTGGGGAGCACCAGTGGATAGGCTCATAGCCTGGAAAGAATCAAAAAGGAAAGGAGGAAGTCTGCCCTTTTTCCTTCCACGAGCTTTGACCTTTGTCCCCTGTCTTTAGACACTGTGTCCAGTTCCTTCAGGATAGATTCCTTCCAGTGCACATTGTTCGGCCCTGCAACACTGATCTTCAGCTTTCGGACACAGACTCACAATGGAGTCTGCAGTGAGCCTCCCAGGCTTTGACTTTTGAATGGATCCTCCAGTCCTCTGGTGGCTGAGATGAACATTTTGCATTCTTCCGCCTCTGATGCGGTGGACGACCACTTGAACTCTTCTGCTTCAGATCTTGTAAGTCTACCTCACAACCCTTGGTATGATCATGCATCCATTTGATACTAAATCTGTTCCTCTAGTGAACCCTAATACATGAATCCTCCTGGGCTTCTCTACATTGTAACCAGGCCCAAGACTCACTTGTTTTGTTGGGAATCCAAGTTCTGGCAGCTATAGGTCTTTTCTCTTGTACCAACGACTGTTCACAGAGAATAATCCTCCAGTCTCCCACTGGGAAGGTGGCAACTGGGCTGCTCAGAACAAAGTGGAACGGGGTCCCTGGGACGCAGGATGGAAACACACTTCTCTTACCTTGATTCCAGTGTGTGCTGGGCCGGGTGCTCTGGAAATCAGCAGTCTGGTCCATTTCTCCAGGGAATGAACTTCTCCTCTCCTACAAAGGGTGCTGGGAGGAGAGGGGGCTCTGGCTGCTCCTGACCCAGATCTGCTGCCCTCTCTGCCCACCTGCCGCTGCCTACAGAGGGAGCTGACACCTCCTCCAGCTTTCTTGGCTCCCAGGGGCCAGGTTTCCCTCTCTCTGTTGCACCTTCACAACAAATGTTGAAGTCTCTTGCTTTGTCCTTGGGAATTCACAGCTTTTTAAAATTTCTTCATAAAGCTTCTCAAATGGCATTTGAGAAAAGAGGTGAGATATACATATTTTCAATCTTTTGGTATTTGACCAAAAGTTCTCACTTTTTGTGATCATGCTTATGTGAAGCACCATCTCCTTCATTTAGTCATTTGTCTATTTCTTTGTTTGCCTAGTATTCCTTTAGTGCCCCGTCTGGCCTCACAGCCTGGTGGAACACACCAGAATGCAGTATGATAACGCTTGTAACTGACAGATCGGAGACTCAAATCTGAATTTTTGAATCAGACCTAGAGCTCACTCCAAGATGCAAAACCAAGGCAAAGATCACATTCTGCTTTCCAAAGCCCCTGATACAAGAGAGACAAAAGAAATGGACTGAGGAGGTACAGGGTTCAGGCACTGGGAAGCCCAGGAATCACGGGTAGGGCAAGATGCGGCCCGCTGCTGTGGGTGCTCTAGATGAGCCCTAAATGGCCATGGCATAGACAACCACCACAACCTTCCCTGACGCTCAGTTCCCTAATTCAGCAACTGTAATCCACTCATTCAAACACAAATGTGCGTTCAAGACCAAGGTTTCCACCCGGAGCATTATCTTCCCACTGGCCATCCCACCAGCCAGTGTTCTTGTAAAACTAGATTGGTCCAGTCCCATCACTCAGAATGAGGTGGAGTCATATTTCCAAATTCCTGACAAACAGCCACCTTCAGGACTCAAGAGTAAAAAATCAAAATTCCTGGGAATTCTCAGAAATTTCTCACCATAAGTTATTCTTAAAATACTTCCAGCATTCTTTATATGCTACTCATTATTATTTGTATCTTAATTTTGTTTAATATAAATAAAATTTAGTGATATTTTAAAGAACCGCTGCTTACAGGGAATACCAGAACACTGGAGAACTCCAGAGAACATGCTTGGGTTATGTGGCAAAGATGACATTTAAAGCTTCTTGCAAAAGCAACATCACTACATAGACTCACGGTTTGAAATTATCAATTTAGAAATTTGTTTTTGCTTTCAAAACAAAATTGTTTCTTGGCACTCCACTCATAGGATTTGTGGAAAAATATATCCTATGGATATAGACAGGCTGGTATTTATTTTATAGACAGCAATAATTCACAGCACCAGATAGGACCCCAGACACACACAATCATGCAGCGGTAATAAGTAAGCATACTTATACGGTGACCATGTCTCGCCCATGTGCTCCTGTTCCCGTTTCCAAAATCACTGACCTTAACCTTCAGCTTGAGACTTGTCAGCATTTTCCTGTGCCTGACTTGGACTTGATGTCAGCAGGGTCCTTTAAACCAGGAATGTTTCTATGCTGATTGTTAAGGTTCAGCGTTCACAGGAGAAACATACTACTCCTTCCTGCTTTACCAATTGATCTTTCCAGGGATTCAGGATTTGGAGAAATACGTAACTCCCCCAAAAGTGCCCAAAGGAATTCCAGCATGGAATGCTAGGAAGGATTCGGGCTTTGCCTGATTGCTAAAGGAAGATCCTTGTTTAAACAAAATAGTGCCTTAAATGAGAGCGTGCACAGTGTTATGGAAGCAGCATCTGGGTTTGAACCTAGTTTTCCAGTAAGGGCAGTCCCCTCACCCTCACGCACCCAGACAGGGCACCGTGCAGCTCTTGCCATCCCCCCAGCGCCACCTGTAAGAAGCCAATCCCCAAACTCAGCCTGCTCTTCACATTCAGCATTCACTGAGTGCCAAATAGGGGCCAATAACTATACTAGGTCTGGGACAGGGGCATAGAGAGGGTAGAGACTCTGCCCTCGGAAAAATGTCCCATCGGAGGTACACCACACGGCAGGGTCCAGTGGAGCCAACAGGGAGGATGACCACGACCCTGGCCTCTCTTCCCATCTCTTCATCCCAGAACTTCAACCCCAACTCCAGGGATAAAAGGCAATCGGCCATTTATTTAATCATAGCTATTGGTGCATTACCGACCTGTGTGTGACATCGTCATTCTGTGACAGCCAGGTGGGGAGAAGGAGGTAAGGGCAGGGTACGAGTCACTTTTGTTCCTGTCTGTTGTGCTAGCTGTCAAATACACATCCCTAGAAGGGAGGGCAACACTCCAGAGGGGCTGGAGACTGAACTAGCTCTGCCGTCCTCTGGAAGGGAGGAAATTCCTCCACCAGAAGCAACCAGAGTTGCTCAGCAGAGAATGAAGAAGGCAGATCAGTTCCTGGAGGAGAGGGAGCAAAAAGCGATAGGTCCCAGCCAGGTATGGATTTGGCATGAGGATAACAGAGCTTACACCTCACGTGCAAGCACCCTCTCAGTTCCTGGGTTTCATGCTTGTAAAACGTCGGGGAGTGTGACATCGCTACACTCGAGCTCACAGTCTTTCTCCACTCTGACATTCCTTGGTTAGGATGCCTTTCACACTCCGCAGTGGTTGCAGTGGCTGTGGGCAACCGGAGGACCTGGCTACGGAGAAACTGAGTTAAGAGTACATTTATTTATGTGATTTTCAGCCACTTCTCAGAGACCTTTAAATTCGTTGTGATTTTCTGTCTTGATGCTTCCCACTAAAGTTCAACTGTCCACAGAAACACCCCTCCCCCAGGCAGCAGTGGCTTTCAGGAATGGCCTCCTGCCCACTGCCCTGACTGATGAAGGATTTCACTGTAGTGTGAGTGTGACTCTTGACACCTGGCTCCGAGGTGGGGAGGAAGTGTGAGAGGAACAGGCTCAAAACCTATACAGTCAGAAGCTAGTGTGTGGGAAGTGCTTTCAGCCATGCGAAATGTAGAATCCAGGATTTGACTCTCATTGACATCTAGTCCAAGTTTTCTTCTGCCAGGATACTTCTCTCATCTGGAATATACTTAATAATGCAGCACACACAATTATAAGCACAGCATACAATTTTACTCTCCGTTGAAATTGAAAAAACAGAATGTATCAAATTCTTGAGTTTGTAAGCATAAATTTATAGCAGTATTATAAAATTTTTTAATCAGCCACACTAGACGAATGAATTATCCTTTCTGTAGAAATTATTATTATTATTTTGGCAGCAGAAGCAAGGCTTTAATCCACACTCTTGCAAGGTGGCCCCATGCACAGTTAAGCACCCACAGTTGAGAAGCTGTAGGGTTTTTTTTGGGGGGGGGGTGAGTTTGAAACAGAGTCTCACTAGGTAGTAGAGGCTGGCCCTGAATTCAGCGATTCTCCTGCCTCAGCCTCCCAAGTTGTAAAATGATATTAACAAAATTATTGGTAAATGAGTGATCATGAGTGTATACAGCACAAACACATGGAAAAATATAGTTATATCAGTTAAAAATGATACTTTTCCAGATTTTGTGGTGTGTCTGCTTTTATTTATTTTTGTATTTTATCAGTGTTTTTTTTTGTTTGTTTGTTTGTATCAAATTCTTGAGTTTGGGTACCTGGAACCAGACTCAAGACCTTGTGTTTGCACTTATGCCACTGAGCTACATCCCCGACCTTATTTTTGTCTTTTTGAGACAGGGTTTCACTATGTAGTTCAGGCTGGTCTTGTACTCACTTTGTAGCCCAGGCTGTCCTTGAGCTCAGCAGTGATCCTCCTGCCTCAGCCTCCTGAATGCTGGGGTTACAGGTGTGTGCTACCACGCCTAGCAGATTTAAAAATTTATAATTTGTTGTCATCTATTTTCTTATTCTAGATACATATGTACTTTTATACCTAATATTCTACTTGCAATTTTGTATTATTTTTCATAAAGAAATCACTGCATTGTGTGAACTGTAATCCACTCCACAAAGTAACAAAAAATTGAAAACAAAAACTATAGATTTATGCCTGGTCCCAAGGGTTTATTCTGGCAGGCAATCAGGTTCCTCGGGGTCCCTACTTCACTGCACCCTCAAGGTCGGCATCATGGTCCTCATCCCTTAGACACTGAGAGCTGTCAGCGACTTGAAGTTGAGGGTCTCCTTGGCCCCTTGGTGGCCGGAAGGTTTAGGAGCTGCTGAGCCTTGCATCTGCTGGGCCAGTGCTCTAGGGGCTTTTCTCCCAACAAAGCTGGGCCTGGCAGGGTGGGTAGCCTCTGTGTCACACAGCCCTGGGCCTCTGGGCTGGCCTAGGACCCCTGAATGTTCCTGAGAGGCATAAACTTGTGTAATCTGGACTTTGCCCTGCTGTGGCAGACAGACAGGCCAGAGAGCTGAGATGGCCTGTGCAGAGTACAGGTGCCCACCGGGCAGCTCCCCAGGAAAAAGACGTGCTGCTCCTCTCCCTTACCCATAGCCTTCAGTCTCTCTAGGCTAAAGGGCTATGTTGGCTCCAGCCTCACGGAGGTTTTTGCACTGTGAACCCCAATTGTCTGCAGTCCTGCAGAGAGAGCTCTGGAACCCCTGGCCGTCCTCCAGCTCTGCCAATCCAAGCCTGAAAGAACACTGCCCCCGTGTGGCCAATGTACAGGTGCAACACCCAGAGCGACCGGCAACCTTAATACAGTCCTGTCCCACGGCCCTTTGACCTCAGCCAAGTTAACTCCGGCCTTGCCTGACTCTCTCAGTGCTGTCCGTTGTCACAGCACAAGACCCACCAAAGCCAAATGACTCGTTCTTCTCCAGCGACATTTTCCCCACCAGGCACATTCAGCTCCAAGCTATTATTGGGCTAGGACTACAGAGGCCATTTGAGCTCATCGGAGAGGTGAAGGAGGCGGGTGCAAGCAGGCATGAGAGGAGCTCAAAAGGCCCGATGGATTTTAACTGGCAGAGGGGAAGACAGCACCTGTTTCTCAGGCATCCTCAAGGCCCTTAGGGCAATGTCCCAGACACACAGAGCTCCCTTGTTGATGTGGAACAGATAGACACATGCACACCTGCACTTCAGGTGACAGCCAGGCCCCGACCAGGGCAGCCGGGTAGGCAGGCAGTGTGCAGGAGACTGGAGAGTAGGGGCTGCTTCTCGGCAGAAGTTTCAGGTTAGGCAGAGCACTGCCCTGACTGTTTGAGGACCTCCAGTCCTAGCCCAGTTCTGGGCTTTCCCTGAGCACCTGACTGAAGGAAACGAACTGAGTTCTGCAATCTGGGCTGGTGGAGGAGCCAGGACAAGCTAAATTCCATTTGATTTGCTAACACTTCGGAAGTCAGGTCGCACTGTAGACCTTCTGCCTTCATGAACATGGGTGAAACGTCCACAAGAAGGTCCCCTGAGTGCCTGGGGCATGAGGAAAGAGAGGCTCTGAGGGTTAGATAGCTGTGTCTGCAGTCATGTCCAGTTTGTAAGAAGTCAAAACAAAAAGACAGAGCATTTGTTGTGGCCAGGAAGCCTTGCTAAACACAGGAGCTTCCCTGCGCTCCATATAGCTTCAGGAAGTCCCCACCCAGCCAGCCTCTCAGGCAGGGGCGCAGGGGAATCAACTGGGGATTTTTTTTTTCTTTGAAACAAAGTCTCACTATGTAGTTCAGGCTGTCCTCAAACTCACAATGATCCTTCTGCTCAGCCTCCAGCATGCTGGGATTACAGGTGTGCACCACCATACCCATCCACCTGGGGGAATTTTGGTAAAATACGTCTGATGCATGAAGCCTGGGGTAGAGCTCCGGGTTCTAAATTTCTAACAAGTTCCCACCTGATGCCAATTCTGCAGGTCCACACCACAGGTGACTTACAAGATGGTAAATGCACTGTGTTCCCCTCAGCTAGCCCTCCACATGTACTGTCCCTTTGATCCAGAACTTGCCCCCCTCCCCGAGCATCCCCTTCTCCTGTCTCTTTTGAGTGGCTGCCAAGTCTGCATCTCCAGGACACAGCTTAGATGCTGCTGCCTGCAGCAGCCTTTCTGACTCCTTTGAGACTGGTTGGCCCTCATCTGTTAGAGAAGCAAACAGAAATAAGGGAAACAACATGATAAATGGGATTTGCTTTTTAACACTCAAGAAACAGTGGGAGTAGGAAATAGATGAAACCAGAATGGCAAAATATTGGTAAGTACTAAAATTGGGAGGTAGAAATATTGTCTTCTCAATATTTTGTATGTGTTTGGATCTTCCCAAAATAAAAGGCTTAATCTGCAGGGATCCTCCTGCCTCGGCCCCCTGAGTGCTGGGATCACAGGCATGAGCCACCAGGCCCAGGGAGTCTACTTTCATTCGTCTTTTTCACAGGTACTGATGAGACATGAACTATTAAAGCAAAAGCAAAATTGGAGTACACACTGTATTGCTTATAAAAGGAAACAAGAAAAGTCTTAAAAAATAAAGCCTCAGTTATGTAACTCTTGCATATGTGAAGTATGATTTTTTAAAATATGGTGAATTTTAATTTTTAATTATTATAACATACATTTATATTACTCTCCCTGAGAACATACCCTTGCTTCAAACACTTATCCCATTGTCAGTGCCCTTTTCTGACGCAGTTCTGGAAGCACTTTTCTGTGTGTTTAGTCCTGCTGTGGTGGCGGAGTCACCACATGAAAGAAACATTTGCCTTTCATGGTCATCTTGATTTGGGAGAAAGAGCCAGAAATCATAGGTACCAGACTCCGTGAATTAGATGGCTGAGGACACAGTGTCGTGTTTTTGTGAGCCTGCCTTTGCCTGGGATGGCACTCAGCTGAGGATTTACCATATTTGTGATCATCCCTTGCAAAGACACTCTTGAAAGAGTGTGTTTCCAGAACCATTTCAGAAAGTGGCAAGAGCGATGGGACAGGAACATTCAAAGTCAGGCAGAGTGGTTTGGGAGGATGGCGGTGTGTCTTTCGCTGTAGTAATTTTTATTTAAACATATATATATATATATATCTTGATCGCTCGTACCACCCTAGGTGACTGTCCCTGAGGGCCCCCTCACCACCACTCTAACCCTTGAGATGTCCCAGGGCTGAAATGCACTGAGCTCTGTCCACTGTTGTGCACTCTCCTCTAACACAGGGCTTGGCACAAAGTTTGTCCTCAACACATTTTTGTTGAATTACTGAATGAAAAGCCTTCCAGGTTAATTGGCAGATTAATTCTGGGAAACAGAAAATCCTCCCAGGTTAATTCTGTTAACTGGCAGAAACGAAGCAAATAATGAAAGATATGTGTTAAAAACAACAACAACAACGACAAAACAAAACACAGTGCTTGCTCCTTGTTCTCCGTCTACAGAACTGTGCTGTGGCTGCTTCCAGATCCTTGGTGTCCCAACAAAGTCGCATCAGCACTTGGGAAAACTGCCGTAAATGAGTAAGAGAGAGCACATCTAGACTTAGGACTCCTCAGTGTGTAAGATAGAAGGGTGAATGAGCATGCGATTCAAAGATGTTGGGCCATCAATAAAGATTCATCCATTCAATCACCTCCATTATACAGTGTCTGGGCTTCAGGCTTGCCTATCGTACTGGAGAACCCTCTGTTCTGAAATTGCTATGTGTAGGACCTTACATGAATGGAAGCATGCGGGTGTTGGCCAAATGAAAGAGACCAACGGGGCCTCTGAGGGGAAGATATGCTCTTTTGTGTGCAGATAACTCCTCCCCCAAGACAGAATAGGCCCATGGAAGAGATGATAGCACATCTGGGACCATTTGTGAATGAGCACCAGGCAAAAGGCTGCGTGGGTCCCTGGCATCAGCCCAAGGACGGGGACACAACTACTGGAGCCCCAGGATTGGAGAATGAAACATTCTCCACTTATCGCTCCCCTCCATCTGCTCGGGCCCAGTGCTGTCCTAACACTCTGGTGCCTCTGGCAGCCATCAGTGGCCGGGGGTAGCGGAAGAGGAGCTTCACCTCGGTTTCCTGACTTGAACAATGGGATGAACAGAGGTGTCATTCAAAGGCCTAAGAAATAAGAGGGAAACACGATGAGTTCATCTTGGAGACTACTTGCCAGAGCAGCCCCCTCAATTTGGGTGAGTTATAGGCTTGAGGAAACTGAAGATGGGGTTCACCTGGTTTCCCCCACCAGAGAACAGACTTCCCATTCCTGAGAGGCAGGAACAGATTCACAGAATCAAGCTAGGACTAAGGGTTAGGAAAGGAGAGCATAAGAAGAAGGAGGATGTGGAATGGCACGTTCAAAACTTCTGAGGGCGACAACAAGAAAGGGCTGAAAATCTCTGATGGTGCATCCTTGATCCAGAGTGATAAAACTTACATATGATTCTATGCTCAGAAGTTGGCTGGCTTCCACTAGGCCATAAAATGTTTGTAACTAGGCCTTTTCTTACTCATTTCTATATGCCAAGTTCCTAGCATGGGATCTAAGTCAAAGTAGGTGTTGAGTTAATGTTTGAAAAAAATCAATGAATGAAGCGAATGTGCTTGGGATAGTGTTGATTTTTGCTTTGCCTCCAGGCTAAAATGAATAATTGAGCTCCTTCATATTCCATGTTACCATGCTACCCTCGTTAGCATGCTTATGTAGTATTAAATAACTCCCTTGTTCTCCTGAATGCTAAGGAAATAGAAGCTTCAGTAATGAGGGAAATTTTCATCTGATTGTTTTCTGTGGACGTCAACCACAGCTCTCATCTGTTTCCCATGAAGTCCTTGTCGCTAATATAATTGTGTACATTTTCTCCTTCCTGCTAAACCCAGACCATAGAGAAACAGACCTCTGCCAGCTTTCCAGCAGAGGAAGTTTAGTCTCAGATAGAATCTGACTGAGTGGGCCTAAGTTTAGGTGGCCAAGGTGGACTATAGCCAAAGAAGCAGAACAGCAAGAGTTTCCCCCACCCCTTGTTTGAGGGGACTGAAGGTAATGGGGCAGGGATGCGGTCACCCTGCATAAGCTTTAGCCTGCAGAGCTTGCCTGTCTGGAACGCATCCCGTGTACTCCTGAGGTCTTCCCCACAAGCAGCTCTGTCCTCCCTGCTGGCTGCCTCCAGAGAGCTCAGGTCCTTCTGCTCACATTCTTCTCTGGACATCTCCACTGTTTGCTCTTCAAGCTCCCTGCCACATACCTTCACTCTTCATCCTGGTCTGATGACTTCAAATTTATGAGTGGTGGCAGCATGTGCCCTGTAAGCAATATTTGTTCACTCAATAAATATTCACTGAGCCCCCAGTGAGTATCTAGTACTGCAATAGGCATTTGGAACACAAGCTGGACAAACATCCTAATTTCATGCAGCCTAGACCACAGTGGAGGAAATGCTGTATAGTTGCTAAATAATGTGTCAGAACTTCTGAAACAGTGTGCACATGACAAAGAACTGCTGACTCCACCTGTCTCATGCAACAACTCTAAACAGGCAAATTCTGATTGACGTGAACCACTATAGCAGTAAGCAATGGCTTCCATTCGTGATGAACACTGGCACCATTAGTCCTCATAAGGATGCTGAGAAATAGTCCCTAGTGTTTACACTACTTTACAGATGAACTAAGAAAGATTTCAAAATGGTAAAGCTCACACAACTGTGCTTTGGAAGAGCTGGGATTTGAACCCAAGCAGCCTGGGGACAACACTCAGGTATGCATTCTGTTGCTACTTTTCCCAGGGAGGAAAAAAAGTCTCATCAAGTAAAAGTAAACAAAGCTGAAATGGCCAAGGAAAATTTGGGGGTGGTGTGTTGAGGGAACAGATGTCCTGATTCCCCTTCCTTAACCACTGTTGTGTGTGTGTGTGGGCGTGCGTGTCACAGAAGCACAAGTGCACACACACGAATGCACATCAACCCTGAATCCATGGCCGGCACCGTTCCTCCTCTGCAGCCTTCGCCGATCCTTCCTTCTGATGCTAAGGACGCTCAGATGATTAGTATCATGCTCATAAGATGGTTTAATTTGTGACATCTATAAGATTAGTGTTATAGTTATTAGAAGCACCTGTCTTAACATGCAGTATAAACTGTGATGTAATTTTTACTAATGGAAAATAACTGAGTGTCTACTATGTCCCAATCAGCATATGGGTCCCATTTAAATATGAGTTATGCATTGTCTTTGGGAAAGGCCAACCTGACTTTGAAATATTCAAAAGAACCTGCCAAGTCTTGGATCCAAACTATTTAGCTATACCACTTCTACTTGTTCTTAATTTATGAATTAACATGTAATATCAAAGTCACTATTCATTGGTAAGTGAAATTACTAAATGATATTTAATGTAAGTTTAGGTTGAAGATCCTACAGCTTCTAGGTGTTCGGAGATAAATACCACAAAATTAGCTTTTAAAGCAGCTACAACTACTTTCTAATTAATAAACATCAGATCAGTAGTACTAGGTTGGAGTTCTGGTCTTGCTAGTTGTCACTGTTGAAATGTTTGAGAGCACTGATTCTACCAGAATGGCTGAAGTGTGAAGATCAACAAAAGCAAGAGGAGCAAAGGGAACACTCCTGCACTGCTGCACAGAGTGTGAGTGAGCACAACCACTCTGGACAGCTGAACACTGCAGGTGAATGCATGAGTCACACCAAGGTGCAGAGGCAAAGTGTGTATGCGTGTGCATCACAGTAAGGTGTGTAAGAAGGTTCCTAATAGCGCTTTTTACAATAATGCAAACTAGAAATCACCCAAATTGTAGCAGGGGTGACAAATTCTTGACATAAAGAGATAGCACAAGAGAAATATTTGGAGCACTGGAATTGTTCTTAGATGATGGTTACAAGAGTCTCTATTTGTGTGAACAAGCACTTATGTACACTATAAAAGGTTACCATATACAACCCCACAAAAAACTTTGCCCCATCCTTGTGGGCTTTGTGGCCTTCACTGCTTTCAGCAGGAAGAGTGAAGGTTAGAGCCCTTAGAGATTGGGACAGGGCCTGATCAGAGCAGACACCCATGGGGCTTAGTTTCTTATCCTCCGGTTCCCATGGCTTGAGAATGCCCACTGTCCTGTGAGATGCCATGAACTCACTGTCCATCCTCATGCATTTGCTTTTTAGTCCCTGAGCCTTGCTACTCAGAAACAGCTGAAGTTTCCTCCAGAAATCTCCAGAAGAGAATCTGACCTCTAAGACCATGGCCAGTGCAGAGTCCCTTTGGGTCACAGGGGAGATCTTTAGGCCCAATGCAAAGATCCATCTTACTCCTATTTCCCAACACAGAGATCCCTCACACCTGTAACCTATGACTTCTCCCGGCTGATGGAACCCGGAGATGAGCAGTGAGGGAATTACAGGACAGGGCCTTCAGGACCAGGTACCCTCGGGCAATGGAGAGCCCAACCATTGTGTGGTGCTCACTCTGTTTAGAACTCCTTTCCCTTCCCAGGACTCTGCTGACAGCTCATCCTCCCTCCCTCCACTCAGCCAGAATCCGTTGTCTGTCTTCTAGCATTCTGTGTGCTCCAGTCCTATTGATTTTTTTGTTCTAAATATGCCCGAGTGACCTCCCCTGCACAGCTCCTCTCCTGCCTCCCCTCCTTTGCTGGACCACATTCATTTATTTAACAATGAATAGATACAGCACACCTGCTAGGAACTAGGATAGCTGCCTGGATGGGTGAGAAGCATGGCCTTGAGGGTTTATATTCTCCTGGGTGACACGGATAATAAGGGCACAAGTGCACATCGTCACTTCAGAATAATGACAGAGACAGGCTGGGGTGAGAGAAGGTGGGCACCAGGGGCACACATAAGCCGGAAGTGGAGGAAGTTTTCTCCCTCTGTGTGTCTTGACACTTCACATTCTTTGTGGTGTCTTCTGAGTGATATGGCCAGACATCATAAATAAAATATTGCATGCGGTATTCTTATTCTAGAAATATTATTCTTTGTTTGCCTGAATTTTAAGTTTAGTGGGGCATATTGTGTTTCAACAGGCAAACTGTTCCTAAGATCTCACTGCCCTGTGAGTTCTGAGATCAAGCACCCTGAGCTGAGCTGGTGGCAGGGCGACTGCAGGTACACAACCAACACTGGAATAATGGTCCATTATACAGGTTGGTAGCAGCCCTTGGTACACTGTACTGCAGTGTGGACCGTGCCAAAGGCCACCCTTGTGCCTAATGCTGACTCTGGCTAGAGAGAGCCTGCGAGGTGGTTTGAGAGAATTTAGTCGCTCCTGACAGCTGTATGGGCCTCCTTTCCTACCCCAAGCAATAAGGAAATAAGAAAAAAAATTAAAGGTGTTGAAATATGTCATAATGTGGAACACTGACATTTTCTCAATCAGTAAATGCAGCTTTGAGAAACTGCCATCGTTACAGTCCACAGCATAGGATCTAAAAACAAACTGCTTCCCTCCAGTCCCCTGGCTGCCCTCTCCCACCTGGACTCTCCTAAACTCCTCCTCTGTTCACGTTACAGAGTCGGTAGAAATAGCAGGCGAGGGGGCGTGACTACAGGAGCAAGCAGTAAAAAGACCGCGTTGTGGCTCAGGTCTGCGTGTTAGCTCCCTCCCAGACCGGGGTGCTCTGCAGGCCACCATGGTGGCCTGTACTGTCCCCATGCCCCATGCGTGACAGGCGCTCAGGAAATGCAAGTTCAAAGACTCTCATGAGCAGCAAGCACAGCACTGCGCAGAGGAAGCCGGGCTCCAAAGCATGCCCTCGGGAGGCTCTGCGCTCTGCAGGCCAGGGGTCCGGTGAGGCCCAGCCCGAAACTCTGAGAGGCCAGGAGAGCCCGGAGGAGGTGTGGTCTAGAAACCGCCGGCCTGTGAAAGAGCCCAGTCTTCACCGGGATCATAAAAGGTGCCCTGTCCCAGGGCGGCCCGGCCAGCTGGTGTCAGGCCCAAAGGAGAACGTTGTTGCCTTTCTTCTTTCGAGCTTTGAAAGGACAAGAAAAGGCACTGTATGCAGTGTTTAACTTCTCACTTTTTTTCATTCCTACAAACTATTGGATGTTGAAAACTTTGCATTTACTTGTGAATTGCCCGTCTGTATTTGTGTATGGAGGAGGGTAAAGACTGGAAGGGTCAGAACTGTTTTCATTTTCCATGTAAGTTTCCCCAGTACTTAGCTATTCATGGAACATCCTTTATTTATTTGTATGTCATTACATCATTCTTTGATGCGTTTTATAACCTGAAGTGTGGAAAGCTGCCTTCCTTCATGTTGTGTGCTGGGGTCGCAAGGGCCAAGACGGCTCAGAACACCCACTGGAGGTCAGAACAGGATCCCAAACGGGCACACAAGTCAGCTATGAGAAGGGACACAGAAACAGTGTGCAACAGTATCAAAGACAAAGCCCACTGCGGGCACACTACTTAGCTGTATGCCAGGGAAACCTACAAGAGATGTACTTCACACATCAAAGGCAAACTTAGGAGGAAAATGCAAGAAAGACAAAAGAGAGAAGGGCAAACTGTGGATGAGGGAATACAGCAGACCTGCCCCAAAAAACCTGAGGTCCAACAGGACACAGGCTAAACACATTACAAAATATCTTCAGAACAGAATGTCAAAGGTCTTTCAAAATGGTGTGATTAAGTAAAATGTTGTAGTAAAAGAATAAGAAAATATATGGACAGTTGTTCATGATATACTGTGAAATTAAAAATCAAAAATAGAGGGGCTGGGGATTTAGCTCAGCGGCATAAGCGCCTGCCTTGCAAGCAGGCAGTCGTGAGTTCGATCCCTGGTAACGATAAAAAAAAAAAAAAAAAAAAGACAAAAAAAAAATAGATTTTAGGGCTCTGGATATAGCTCAGTGGTAGATAATGCACAAGTCCCTGGATTTGATCCCCAGCACCTCAAAATAAATAAATAAATAAAAATGAAAAGTAGGTTTTAATAGAATATAGAGAGTTCTGGCAAAAGATGGTGGCAGAATGAATATATATATACTTTTGGTTTTTCCCCAAGTCCCACTAAAACAATAAAAGAATTGTTTAACTAAAAAAACCCTGATTCTTCATTAGAAATTTAGCAGTAATATTAAATATAAATTTTTTATGAGGCATAATAAGTAAATAAAAATCCACTTTAAAGTAAGATTAAAGAAATACATGCAGTGTGATAAAAATACAATGAATTAATTTTTAAAATTACATTTACATTTAATTACATAAATTACATTTAATTGCTATTAATCTTCCTCACTTCAAATACATTTATCCCACAGTTCTGCCACTTTCTCAAGCAGTTTTGGAAGTCCTCTTTCTTGAGTATCTTCAATTGCAGTGTCATAACTGTTTCAATCTCCTGAGTCAATTCAAAACGTTTACCGTTTAGAGTCGTTTTGACTTTGGGAAAAAGTCAGAAGTCATATAATGCCAGCTCTGGTGAATAAAGTAGATGGCGACACAGCACCAGGTAGATGACACTTAGCAGGAACATTTGCTGTATTTTTTTTATCACACCTCATAAACACACAAAAGACGACTTCCAAATCTGCTTCAGAAATTGGCAAGGATTACGGGATGTTTGAAGTGAGAAAGAGTATTTTGAGGGGGAGTAACGGCAATGTATTTTCTACGGTAATACATTAAAAACTTTTAAAATAGTCACCATATATTTTGAGTACATTATGTAAAGTGGGGCCTATAACTAAGGATTTTAAAAAACATAGACACTTGCAAAGACAGGGACAAAAAGAGAGGAGACAAAAATGGCAAAATGTGGGGTCACATGAAGGAGTGAGTGTTCCATACAGAACAGTCCAAGGAGATTTCCAGCATGAGTTGAAGGCAGACCCCAGGATGAGAATTGTTACAGACATGAAGGGCAAGCAGTCTGCTGTGGATGAGTCAGAAAGCACTAAGAAAAGATTTTTTCAAGAAAGTGAAATTGATAGGACAGCTAGTGTGCTGCGTTTATAGGGAGGAGCTACAGGTAAGTAGCAGAGACTTTTTAGATTGAAACAATAATAACAAAGCTATATAGGAGTGGGGCTGGGGATTTAGCTCAGCGGCATAAGCGCCTGCCTTGCAAGCAGGCAGTCGTGAGTTCGATCCCCGGTACCGATAAAAACGAAAAAGACCAAAAAAAAAAAAAAAAAAAAAAAGCTATATAGGAGCAATAGATAAACAATTATTAATTCCCCTCAAAGGCAAAAGAGGTAATCAGCAAGGTACTTATCAATCAGGGGTCCATCATAAAACAGAAACACACAATAGACCGAGTAGAGAAAATTTAATGCCACAAATTATTAACCATGACACCAGTTAGAATAAGCAAGGGTTACCTAGTAAAAAGCAAGCAGAATTCTGCGGACTGTAAGGAGAGGGGATAAAAAGAGCAGCCACCTGCTCCTGTGGCTGAGAGCCTGATCCTCCCTCCAGGGCTGCCATGCAGACTGTTGGAAACGGCACACCTGTGGTCCAAGGTGACACCAAGATGACGGGCTTGCTGGAAATCTCTAGAGATGCTTGAAGTCTACACCCTACAATCTGGGGAAAGCCATTTACAGAGAGATGGCTCACCACAGCATGCGGGAGGTAGGGAGTAGCAGGTTCTGTTCCTGCTGTAGCCTGGCACTAGACACAGTGTGTGTTCTGGTTGATACACTGTGTCAACTTGAGAAGTTAGAAGTTTAACTGAGAGACCCAGCAGGGAGCCAGGATCCTTAGTTTGTAAATATCCTCATTTTGTGCAAGAGGAAGGCTTAGAGGAAAGCGTAGAAGAAGGCAGCCCCGTGGAGTTGGTGGGGAGTAGCCTGAGTATACCAGAAGGGAGAAAAAGAGGCTTGCTCCTTCCTTCTTTTTGCTCTGGTTGCTTTTGCTAGCTGCTGCTTGTAGTGTTGCCTGGGTGCCATGACGCCCTGCCTTAGAGCTGATTATGAACTTAAACCTCCAGAAACTGTAAGCTCCACAAACAGGGTCTTGCTATATACTAAGCTTTCCTTCCTTCATTTTGGGTGTCGAGTGTTTTGTCCCAGCAATGAGAGAAAAGTAACCAAGACAGTGTGGACCATCTGAGAAGAGCACAGTCCCAGGAGGAAAACTCTGTCTTCCTGCACTGTCTCTCCAGCACCCTCTACAGTCAAGATTAACATAGTGCTGCTCAGCAGAAGAAAAATAATCCCCAGTAAACTCTAGTTCCTCGTCTTCACATTCATCCAACAGTGGATCAGAAAATATCCAGGGAAAAAGTTGGGTGTACTGAAAAATGTATCAACTTTCTTTCTTTCTTTTTCTTTCTGTCTTTCTTTCTTTCTTTCTTTCTTTCTTTCTTTTTTTCGACACAGGGTCTCACTATGTAGTCTAGGCTGGCCTTGAACTCAAGATGATTCTCCTGCCTCAGCCTATTGAGTGGTAGGATTACAGGTGTGTGCCACTACGCCCAGCTCAACTTCTTTTTTTTAATCATTATTCCCTAAACAGCACAATATAACAACTACCTATATAGAAATTACTTTGTATTAGGTATTATAAGTAACCTACAGATGACAAAGTATATAAAAGGATGTGAGTAGGTCATGTACAAGGGACTTGAACATGTCTAGACATTGGTATGTGGAGTCCTGGAACCAACTCTTTGCAGATGCTAAAGGAAGACTTAGTTTTCACAGAGCAGGTAACTGGGTAGATTTGGAGCTGAAAAGCTATAAATTGATAACTAATTAAAAGATCTTCTAGGATTATTGGAGTGTAAAATGAGACAATAAGGAGGAGGAAAATGGTGGCGTGGTGACAGCCAGCAAAATTTGGTCTCGCTGAGACCCAGAATCCAGACAGTGGAAAGCAACAACATGGCTAAGAAAAAAAAGTAGATTATGGGGAACGGGGAAGGAACTAATGGGAAAGTTAGATGCTACAGAGAAGTGGGAGAAATAGGAGATGGTCCATAATGCAGAGGAAAAAAATGAAACAATCTGGACTCGCTCCCCAGCCTACGGCTCATAGGGAGGAGAGCTTGGCTCCCCAGAAGCAGTACAAGTGCCCAGGACTGGGAGATCCAGGGGAAAATGGTGATGAAAGCCTCAGGCATTGTGAACTGCAGGAGCAGCCCAGGGTCTTGTCCTGAGGATTCTCTTTCCACACGGTAGGAAACAGCCACAGGGGGTAGCAGTGTGGGTATCCACTATATTGTCAGTGTTTATTCAGGCACAATTTCAGGGAGGGTTTGATTATTTAAATCTGGAACTCAGAACAACTAAAAACTATTTCTCTTTAGTGCTCCCAAAATTGTCTTCCCACAGCGACTGGGTGGGAGACAGCTATGGCAGACAGCCATAGACAGGGAGTGGGCTAGAAAGACATTCCCCAAGGGGCTTAAACTTAGGCTAAGAAAGACATGGGTCCTACACCATGTGGTAAGAAGTCTGGCACTCACCCAGGACCTGGCTTCTCTCTCAGCTGGGGTGGAGGGTAGAGATGGAATCCCTGGTTTTCTTGATATTTATACTGTAATTATAGTGGTTTTTTAAAATATAAGTTTAAGGGTGGTACATTATTGGGTTTTTCCCTCTTTTTTTGGTTGAGACAGGGTCTTGCTGTGTAGTTCAGCCTGGTCTTTAAATCACTGTGTAGTCCAAGATGATCTTGAATTCACAGCAATACTCCTGCTTCAGCCTCCCAAATGCAAATATTGCAGGCATGTGCTAGCATGCTCGCCTCACATTATTGGTTTGTCAAGAATGATTTTGGGGGAACTCACGACCTTGCACTTGCCAGGCAAGTGCTTACACAGCTGAGCTAAATCCCTGGCCCAAAAATGATATTAAAGTTGCTGATTTATTTGATATTTTCAGAGCCGTACAGTTGTTGCTATTAATAGGTTTTCTTTTTATTCCAATAGACAGATTATCTTAGTGATTTTAACAACATTGTAATATTTATGTACAATGGACTATACTTTGCCCTAAAAAAGAATAAACTTGAGTAATTTTCAGGAAAATGAATGTACCTGGAGGCCATAATATCATGAGAAATGAGTCAGATATACAAGCTTAAATATTGTATGGTTTTTCTTATATAACAAACTCAAAATATAAATAAAGAGAAAAATTCAAAATAAAAATAAAAGATAGATAATAGAAAATAGCAAGATAGATATTTTGCCTATGGGAAGGGGACCAAAAGACAGATTGAGGTACAAGGAAGAGGAAGAAAAAGGGATACAAATTTAAAAATTAAGATGTGTTACGTATATATCCCAATCCTCAAGAGGAACGTTATAGATAGATAGATAGATAGATAAATAGATAGATAGATAGATAGATAGATAGATAGATAGATAGATAGATAATATACAGGATACCTGACTTTAGTACAGGGCTTGTCAAACAAAATGAATTCTCAGTTAGTGGTAGCTACTGTAATATGTAGGTGGTTAGGTGTTACCAAAGGTCTTTCAGTGTATTCTTGAGCAGCTAAATGGGTTGTCAAAGAAGACAACTTCAGATGATTTTAGATTCTCCAGACTGCAGGGTTTAACTGTGATATATGCAGTACCCTTATATTATAGGTGGACTGAATGATATATTACAGTGGGGAGAGACTTGGACGAGACCATCCATTAGGAGAGGGTTGTAATAGTCTAGGAAACAGTTGAGAAAGGCCTAGATAAGTAATCGCAGTGGTAATGAAAAAGCAAATCTATGTGTCACTCCTGAAGAAGTTGGACAGGCTTTGTTTGCACCAGCCTCAGTCACAGCAACCATGGCAGCAGGGACCCAACACATCAGAAAAGCAGCCTTTTAAAGAAAGAAGTCTTTCAGAATAAAGCACTCTCATCTATCCTTTAAGCATACCTCAGATGGGAAGCTTTGCAATGCATGTAACAGGGATTGACTAGCAATTATGTAAACACTGAATATAGGTTGGAAGTCGGCATTCCCAGGTTTGGGATAGTAAGCAGCTCAGAAAGGATCTCAGCAGGTCAGAAAGGACCTCAGCAGATCAGAAAGGATCTCAGTAGCTCAGAAAAGATCCAAGTATCAAGAATATTTCTCTACTGGAATTTGCACAAATTGGTACTACCACTTTGGATTGGCATTATCTGCTAATGCTAAACATGAGCATATCCAGTGACCCAGCAATTCTACTCTTAGGCAGACCCAACCATTATTCATAGCAGAAAAATATTCATAGCTACACTATTTGTAACAGTCAAATATCCACATGTCCATCTAGGGTAAAAATGGATAAATAAGTTGTGATGTATTATTCCAATGTAACTGTATTCAGTGATGAAAATGGAAAATCATATAATGATATACAGCATGGATGAATGTCACAAACACAATATTAAATGAAAGATACTAGAACACAGGTAAGTGTTGTATGTTTAGAAAAGGATTAGTCAGGTCTAACCAGTTCCTGGTTAAGTAAAAAACCAGGATAATTTGTGTACAGAGTCACATCTCAAGACAGTGTCTACCTTTGGGTGCAAATAGTGATTAGGAGATACTAGTTACATAGATGTATTTGATTTGTGACATTTCATGGATCTGTATGCTTATAATTTTCTACAATCATGTTGTGATTAAAAAAATTAAAGTGCCTGGTACTTTTTACAATAATCTTGCCTTGATCAGAGGGTTGACCAGAGATTTGAGTTTTTATTTTCATGACTCTAACATTGTTGCTAACTGTACACACAACCTCTTCACAGGACTACATCCAAAAGCAGGAAGTGTGTGTTTTTAATTCATTTTTCTCCTTTAAAAAAATCTTCTATGTATTGTCCAATAGTAGTAAATGTATTCAAATGCACTGGTGTCATCTCCACAACCTTTTGCCTCTTGCAAAACTGAAATTTTGTACCCATTAAACAGTAACTCCTCATCACCACCATTTTACTTCTGTCTCTGATATTTTGACTGCTCTTGTCTCATATACTTGTCATCCTTCTCCTTTTAATAAAGAAGAAAATATTTTCCGGAAACTTTACAGGGGATTTCTCCTCAGATTCTGTCTCACTTTAGTTGCTGAGACAAGATGTCCAACAGTTAAAGGAGGAAAGGCTTATTTCAGTTTACAGTGTGTAGAGGTTTCCGTCCACAGTCAGCTGGATCCAAGGCAGGCTGGCATGGGAGAGGGGCACTGCAGAGGAGGACTAGCCCATGGCAAAGCAGCGAGGGGGCAGTGGCAGTGAGGCAGCAAGGCTCCCTTTCCCTTTTACCCATCCAAAGTACAAGCTTATACATTGGTACCACCTATACCCAGGTTGGGCTTCTGTCTTCAGTAGATCTGTTCAGCCACACCCAGAACCATACTAAGTCTAACCAGTGGACTAATTTGGTACCACACACCTCAGTCCCAATATCACATGCTTTACAGTAAGCCAGCTCCAAAAAGCCATGACAGGTCCCATTTATTGTGATCAGTCATCAAACCACGTACTAGCTGCACAGAAGGCTGAAAAGATAACTGGCATGACCAGCATTCCCACCTGACAGAAGGGGGAAACCCACAATGTCTATAGCATTTAATAAAATCCTTGCACACTGCTATAAAAGCTAATCATCAGCCAGACCCACAGAGACACTGTGAACTCTTTCCTGATAGAAAGCTGGGTGAAGTGAGAACTTGTACCTAAACTATTAGACTGCCACATCCAGTGGTACCATGGAGAACTTGATTTGGGATCCAAATTGTAATTTTGATTCTACTCTGACAAGTTGTAATTTTGGACAAATTACTTCAGCTCTAGAGTTGTTTCTACATCAGTAATGAGGATAGTGAACTAAATCCAAAGTCAGTTCATTTTTTTAAAATTATTTTTTATTTTGAAGGTAGTAAAATACAACAGAACAAGACAGAACAAAGCCAATCGAGACAATGCAGTGAAATTGGTACAGAACTTCACAGAAGGATATCGGGATAACAGTAATAGGTACACCAGTATATCTCATTATCTTCACAATAGTCCACTCAATCAAAATCTAACCAAAAACAAGACATTATAAAACCTATCAAATAGAATATTGAATAGAACAAAACAATTAACCAGAAAAAGCGAAACAGTGAAAACAATATTTACCTTCAAAGAGGTGACAGAAGGAAATCCCCCATATTTGCTATATTGCAAACGGTCATCCTCCCAAGAGATGCTCAGACCTCTGACTCCAAGTTGCTAATGACGGTGGGAGGAAGGATGGGATGTTTGATTCTCAGCTTGCACCCGGTAGGCTCACGGAAGACACTGACTGGTTCTTTTTCTGGCTCTCCCGCCACTCGCTTGAGCCACAGCTACGTACCAAAAAGGAGGGCAGATTGCTTGCTTTCTCAGCACCCCAAGTTCCAACATGGCTGGCTCTTGGGAGGCGCTGACTGGTTCTCTTCCTGGCTTGGCTACTGTTCACCACTCCTGCTTACCAGGAAGGTGGGCAGAGACAGTTCATTCTTGCATGAGATTTTGTTGCTTAATTTTATGGTTTGTATCTAGATGTCCCCCCAAAACCTCACATGCTCATAGGTGGGGCTGGATTATAGGAGTGTGACACTGGAATGACGGGTGTGTAGTACTGGATTAGTCCACTAATTGGTTCATCAGAGGTTTGAGTTCAGATAATGGAAAAGGCCACCCTGGATGTGGGTGGCACCACTTAAAAGACTTACAGAAGGAGAAAAAGAAGACAGACTATTGCTAATGCTGCTGATGCTTGCTGCTAGCTGTCTCTTGCCTCCTCTGTCATGGGCTGCTTCTTTGAGATGCTCCTCTGCCATGCCACCCTGCTATGGACTGACATCTCTAAAAACTGTGAGCCCAAATAAACTTTTCCTCCTCTAACTTATGGTTGTCAGGTATTTTGTCTCAGCAATGAAAAAAGTCTAAGACAAAGCACTTGCCTGGTAAGTGCAAGGTTGTGAGTTCGATCCCTGGTACACACACACACACACATACACACACACACAAAATGATGTTGCCCAACATTATTTTTGTTTTGTTTTGGTTTGGTTTGGTTTTTTTGTACTGGGAATTGAACTCACGGCCCTGTGCTTGCTAGGAGGCACTGTGCTATTGAACTATATCCCTGGCTCTCTCATCACTAAATGTTTTCCTCCTGGGTATTTTCGTAGTTAATTTGCTTGTTTTTCTGTAAGCAATTTTTTTTCTTTTAAAGAGAATAAAACCAGACAAAATCAAACAGAATAAAGTCAAACAAAACAAAACAAAACAGGGAAAGTGATACAGGACTTCAAGGTAATGAGAAACCAACAATGGCTACAATGATGCCTCTTATCTTCAAAATAATTGCCAATACCACCAGACATAATAAAAGCAAACAAAACAGAATAAAACCAATAAAAACAAAACAATGAAAGTGATACAGGACTTCAAAACAAGATAATAGGAAATCAACAATTGTTACCATATCTTGTTGTCTTGGAAATAGCTGCCCATGCTACCAAATATATTAAAACCAAACCAAATAAAACCGAATAAAACCAAACCAAACAATACAAAACAATGAAAATGATACGGGATTTTAAAACAAAATAATAAAGAATTAACAATGGCTACTACCTTCAGAAAAAAATGTATTGCATATTGTTAGCCTCTAAATAGATGCTTTAAATAGATGCTCAGACTACTGGCTTTACACCTGCAAAATCAATCAAACAATACAGGCATTAAGTTGTTTTTTACTTAGTAGCTATCATCTCAGCCTGTGTTTCTCTGAATCAGTCAGTTGTTACATGGCTGCTGCTGCCTTTCAGGAAGGGGTTGGCCCAGCCCATGACTGCCACTGGCTCACAGAAAGTGGTTAGCTTCTTCCCTTTATAAGCAGTTTTAAAAGTGCTATTATAATAACTTTCTATCATCCTCACAAAAAAATTCTCATTCTCCCTGCCCCTCTAGATCCCTCCTGAAAACCAGCAATTTATCTTCCTTCCTGTCTTCAATATGCGTACTAACCAGATAGCAGAAGGGCCACTTACAGCACCAAATGTTTTTGTATAAGCAGTATTTCCTAGAACTTGTAAAGAAATGGATCTGGCTGAAAATAACTCTATTATCCAACTATGAACTGATTCCACTAAACAGGAATTCAAAGCATCATAATTAATGATGGAGTGAATTTAGTTTGACTTACTGTGCATCCTTATGAAGAGAGTTGATCAAAGTTCTCAAGACCTAATTAGCCACTTGGTGTTCAATAATTATTTATATAATGTGTATTAGATATTTTGCCAGATTCCAAGTATGCAAATATAAATAAGACATGAACCATCTTCTCAGAGAGATTTTTGTTGATGTGGGGCACAGGTGATTTCAATATAAGAGAGAGGAAAATAATGATTGTAAATCTGTGTTGACTGTTATGCAAAGCATAAAGATACAATTTATATGGCAATAATGCACAAATAAAGGAGACAGAACAAAACTAAGTAGAAGCAAAGGTTCTGTATGCTATTGAAATAAAGTTGGTATTAATTTAAACTACATCATTATAACAGTAACTTAAAATATATATAAATATATATTGAACAAGGGAATTAAAATGATATGTTAGAAAATATTGATTTAACATGAAAAAGCAGTAATGGAGAAATAAAGGAGTAAAAATGCATAAAGCATATAATAGAAAATAAATATCAAAGTGGCATACATAAATCCTGCCTTATCTGAAATTGTATTAATCGGATTAAATGACCCAATTAAAGGGGAGACTCTGACAGGATGTATTTAAATTTTGGGAGGTAGGTACTCATAACTTCACATTTGCCAGGCAGGCACTGTGACACTTGTGGGAGACAATTTGAGTGACTCCCTTTGAATGCAGAACAATTGCTGCAACTTTGATTATATCAAGACTTATTTCCTTATACTGATGACCTGTTCAGAGCTGACTATGGTATTTCCTTTTCAATTGGCTCCAAGCATTGCAAATAAGGCTAGCGAGGTAGTGGTATGTAACCTCTAAAACTATCAGACAGTCTCCTGTTTCCTCACGTTGTACTCTCTGTAAAATACATGAGCACAGTGGAATGATAGAGCCAGTCAACTCGGAACATCAACTGGGTATGAGCCTTGAGATAAAGAAGCTATGAGTCCCCAGGGCACGAAAGTTTACATATCAGAACTTGAAACAACAGCCTCCAAATATAATTTGGTTGCTACTTTAATTGAATTATGCAAATTGATCTTTCTGCATATCATTATCCCTGCATTTTGCAAAGATACTTTTCTTGCTACCTGGCTAGCCAGCCACCCATCCTCACTGTTACTCATTCTCGAGCCCCTTCTTATTCACAAGATAATAAATTCTGGGAGAGGTCTTGGATCAAGGTCTCTGTCTGTACATCCTCACAGGGATTGGATTTAGCATCTTTCGGCTGCCCTTAACTTTGAAAATGTCTTGGGGTCTTTACTCTCACTGTGGGTTGCACTGGAGGTGGTAGATTGGAATTAACTTGCTGGGATTCCAGTAATGTCTCAATGGAATTACAAATATAACTTTTTGGATCGTGGGGGAGACTGGAAAAGGGGATTACAATATTTGGATTATAATACAGAATATTTGGGATTACAATAACACTGAGCTATATGCCCAGCCCCCGACAGGATGTATTTGAAAACATTATCTGACTATTATAGTATCTATAAGAAACTTATTGACCATTCAAAGACACACATTCTTTAAAAAGAATAAAAAAAGATGCAAACAGTAACCAAAAGAGAGCTTGGGTGGCAATACTAATACCAGACGAATAGACTTTGCAAAAAACATTGTTACTAGAGACAAAAAAAGCCATTTTATAAGACAAAGGGTCAATCTAATAAGTAGATATAAGAATTATAAACATATACACACTTAAAAATAGATCCCCCAAATATGTGAAGTAAAAACTGACAGCATTAAAAGGAAAAACAGATAATTCAACAGTAATAGCTGAGGACTTCAATGGCCCATTTTAAATAATGTACAGAACAATTAGACAGTAAGATCAAAAAGAAAATAAGAGACTTGAACAGCAGTAAACTGACTAGAACTGGAGATCTATGCACATTCTACCCAACAACAGAATGCACAATCTTCTCAAGTGCACTAGGAATGTTTTCCAGAAAAGTTCATGTGTTAGTCCATAAATCAGGACTCAATAAATCAAAAAGAACTAAATCTATACAAAATACAAGCAGTGACATGAAATTAGACATCAGTAACAAAAGAACATTTTGGAAATTCACAATGTGGAAATTAAATAACCCACTCCAGGAAGCACTGTATTGGTCAGCTTTCTTGTTGCTTGAGACACAATACCCAACACTGGCAACTTAAAGGAAGAGAGGTTTAATTTGTTCACGGTTTCAGTCCATGATCAGTGGGACTGCAAGGCAAAGACATCATGGTGAAAGGATGTGGTGGAGCAAAGCTGTTTAGCTAATGACTGCTGGGAAGCAGAGCTGGGAATAAATACCCAGAGAGGAAGGGCTAGGGACCATGTATAGTATCCCAGGTCATACCCCCATGGCCCACCCAGACACACTTGGACATGTGCTCCACCAATGCCCAGGGCAGATCCCAAGGCCAATCGAGTTGAAACTCCACCCTGATCACCACAGATACTGAGGTTTCATATACTCTAGGAACTTTGGGTTTTATTCTTTGAATCACTATTCTTGGCAGTTGTAAGCAGGTATATGATTATAGTTTCCTTTTGAAAGATCTTCCTAGAAGTACGTTCTAATAAGGATTATGTAGAATAGATTTCATGGAGGGCTGCTCTAATAGATTACCATAGATATAAATTTATATCTCACAGTTCAGGAAGCTGGAAAGTATAAAATCAAGGTGCCAACAGATATTGAGTGTCTGGCAATGGCCTGCTTTGTCATTTGAAAATGACCATCTTGACCTCACATGGCAGAAAGCAGAGGGAGATCATTTCGCTGTCTTTTCTTATTAGGGTACTAATTCCATTCCTGAGAGTTCTAACTCATAATGTAGCTACCCTCAGAAGCCCCTCCTCCAAATACCATCAAACTGGGGATTTAGGCTTTAACATATAAATTTTTGAGGAACATAAACATTCAGTCCATTTCATTAAATCTGTATTAATTGGGTTCTCCAGCAAAACAGGACAATAGTGTTAACCTTGGTTCTCAAATGCTTTTGTTTGTAAACAATTTGGTTCTCAAACAGAGGTATTTGGCAAAATTCTGTTTTTCCTTTGTCAGCTCTGCATTGGGTAATGAACACAAGTGGTCATCTTCCCCACACAAACCAAATGTGGCCATCTTTTCCAAAATTGTGGAATGAAGTAAGTCGTGAACTTGAAGTACTACTGTAATAGAGCTGTCTCTCCCCCTCCCAAACGTTTTCTTCTTCTCTTTTGCAATTGTGTGTATGTGTGTGTGTTTGAGACAGGGTCTCACTATGCATTTCAGGCTGGACTTGAGCTCACTTTGTAGCTCAGGCTGATTTTGAATTTGCAGTGATCCTCCTGAGTGCTGGGATTACAGGTGTGCACCACCATACCCGGCTCTCTTTCTTGATTTATTATAAAGTAGTGGCTCATGCAATTATAGAGGCAGAGGAGTGTAGAATCCAGGAAATCTACCAGTAGAGTTTGAATACTGAAGCTAATGGTGTAGACACCAATTCATTCTTAAGGCCTAAGAACAGTAAGTCTGGAGGGCAGAAAGACTGATGACTCACATTGGGAAGGCCATATGCTCTCCTTACTGCATCAACTCCAATGGTGATCTCTTCTGGAAACACCTTCATGATATGTCCAGAACTAAAGCTTAGCTAGATCCTATGTTCAGGTCAAGTTGTTCCACAGAATAACCACTGCCATAATCCAGAGAGAAGAAAACGGAGCCTGAACTCGTGGCAAGGGGTCTGGAGGAAGGAGCTGGACCCGAGGGGTCCTTAAAAGCTGCATTGCAGAACCAGGAGCTCATCACAATGGGTTAAGCAAGAAGAGTCTAGAATAACTGGATTCCTGGCTTGACTGAGCCATATTAAATTAGAAACAAGAATAAAAGGGAGAAACTATTTTGAAGGTGTCTTGGGCATTGTTAAACTATTTTTCTTTTTTCCCACATATGTATTACCATGGAGGAAATAACAGTTTGGTATTAGTATTTCTGATAGGACTTTTATAACCTCTCTTAAAGTTCTTGCACACACCCTTCATGGGTCCCCTGTACCTCTGTTTTAGTTACTTTTCTCTTGGTGCTGGGACAAAACACCTGGCATCCAAAGTTAAAGAAGGAAAGGTTTATTTAGCTCGCAATTTGTGGAGATTTCAGTCTGTAATCACCTGGCTCCAAGGCAGCACAGTGTGGCTGAGGGGAAAAGTTCATGGCAGCAGAAGACAGCAAAAGAACAAGAGCAAAAAGGGGAGACAGAAACAAGCCTCTTTCTGCCCCTTTATCTTATCCAGACTGTTTAGATTAGGGTAGTGCCAATCCAATCAGTGGGCCGTTTCTCTGGGGAAAACAAAACAAAACAAAACTGGTTCCCAGTAGAAAGTCACACTCCACCCCCAAACAAACCCATATTCTGCCCAAAATAAAAACTAGTTGCCCATATAGTGATTGAAACATATAAAATTGCTAATGTTCAACTGATTTTTGCCCTCTAAAGCTGGAAGTTTCACCTGATTCAACCTATTAAAATGGTCCTGGTTTAGTTACTAGTAGGACAGTGGTTCTCAGCTTTGTTTCCAAACTAAAATCAATTAGCAGCTTTTTGGAAATACCCTTGCTAGGACCTCAGCCCACAATAAGTAGTGAATTCAAATCTTTGTGCACAGGGGCAGGCATAAGGCACTTAACCATCATTCCTATAACACTCTAGCATGTCCCTGAGGCAGCCATGGGAGGTGCTCAAAGCCTTCTGTACATGCCTTACCATGTCACCTGTGTAGGGTAGAAGCTTCCTGGCCTTTTTCATGAAGTTTGAGGAACCCAGAATGTCCATGTGACTCAATTACTTCATACAGTAATTAATGCAATTATTTTGTGCACTAAATTGAGTTAATAAAAATTAAAGTTTCCATCACATGCACACACATGCACAAGCACATACACAATGCGTGCCTAATACTCCATCCTAGGCTCATTACAAAGTTACTATCTAAGGGCTGGGGGTTTGGCTCAGAGGCATAAGCACCTGCCTGGCAAGCATGAGGTCATGAGGTCGTGAGGTCATGAATTCGAACCCCGGCACCAAAAAAAAAAAAAAAAAAAAAAAAGTTACTGTCTAGAGAGAATTAGCAGTCTGGAATTTGCAGTACTATCTTTGTTCAGCACATTGAAGAGCTATATTAAAGAAAGCCACCAAAAACAGGAAAATGTTTAGATAGGGCCCTAGATATTTACTGAATAATACACACCACAACAAAATGCACAATTTGTACTTGTTATTAAATTACTGCCGCCATACATTGCAGTTAAGTGAAGTATAGCCTTAAAAGCCTTGATTTTTTTGCATTCCTACTGACTCCAGGAATTTAACTTCCCTCTAACTATATTTTCCTTTTGCTCTTGATATAAAGATTTTTGAACCAGATTAAATAGATAAATTCATTTTCAGGATAAAATCAAAAATAGCCTATATTACTTTTGAGGATGGTGAAAATGTTCTAAAATTAGATTATGGTACTGGTTGCTCAACTCTGTAAATCTACTAAAAGGCACTGAATTGTACACTTTAAATATGTGAGTTTTAGGATATGTAAGTTGTTCTTTTAAAAATATTACCAGACTAGGAAACAGACTGAAATATTTCTACCACTTTTGGAACCCATAGCCTGCATGTCTCAGCAGAGCAGCTGGATGTGTAACATGTGTATATATGACACTGAGCCTGGGGCACCAGCATCCACTCAGATTACACTGACAGAGCAGCCACAGAAAGTTTAAGTGGCTATTCCACTGCCATCACCAAGGGAGGGTTCAGAGTAGCTCTACAGAGCTTGATGGCCAAATGAAAGAAAGATATTTGCTCCCCTGGGAAAGGAATGCAGAAGCCACTGCCTCCAGGAAAACTGGAGAGGTACACGTGTTCCTTCATTCACTAACCCTGTCACCCGCACCGGGATCCTAGCACCTTGGAACAAGCAAGCTTTCCTCTGACTCCCCTTAACTTGCTTGATGTAGAGCTCACTTAATTAGTTCAGGGAGATCCATCATTGTGGGTTCAAAGAAAGTGTGCATGTGTTGCCTTCACACCTTGAGATAATACTTTCCTTCATACCTGAGATTTCTGGACTTTTACTGGAGTTCTGGAGCTTGAGAAATTGGTAGAGACATAGAAATTATGGAACCACTTTTTTAAAATGCTTACAGTGATGAAGAGAGCAGGCGACAAGCCTCCAGTGCTCCGTTCCCCAATTCTGCAGGACCCGCTCTCCTCACGTGTCATGTCTACCATGGCCATGTATAGTGTTGGCCCTGTGGCAGACACAGATGTCAGCACCACACTGTCCGGGCATTGAAGGCTTTACAGCCTATGGGGAATAATATCAAATTCCAAAGGCTTTATTGCAAACCATACATAAGAATGATGCAAAAAAATAAAGAAGTGTTGGTTCTCAGAAGTTGAAAAAGGCATATCCAACTAGAAATGCCATGGAAGACTTCATGAACAAGTGGCACTGAGAGAAACTTAACATTTATACAGGTGGTGATGAGGTAGGACTCCAGAGGAAGACTCCCTATGATCATAGTCATGTGGATAAGATAAAGGAGGGCAAGTGAGCCTTAAAGAGCAGAGGATAAAGAATACTCCAAAAACAGGCCAGGAGAGGTACATTGAGACTGTAAATGTCAAGCAGCAGACTTCTTGTTGAATTCTGCAGACCATACACAGATCACTGGTGGGGTTCCACACTAGAGCTGATAACCAAGACTTCTCTGCTGAGGATGTCTGCTGCCTTCAGCTGAGGGAGATAGTTAGATTCCTGCTCTGGTTTCAATTGAATGCACTGTAGCACATCAGTTCAGAGAAGACAGTCCACAAGTGTGTATGGGGGAGTGGAAAGAAAAAGATAAAGTCACAGTCTTGTGTCTTTAAGAGCCTTGCAGTTAAAGCACGAGGGAGAGAAAGGCAAAGAGGAAATCAGGTATCTGCAAATGCAGTACATCATATGAGTAGTGAAATGATCATCACAGCAGTCTTAACAAAGTGACATGACCTTCTGGGGGATGGGGTTCACCTAGCTTATTAAGCTTTGCAAGGATAGGGATGCAGCTTTATTCATCTCTGCATGACCTGGGTTCAGCTCAGTGCCTGGCATCTGGAAACATTCATGAAATGAATGAATGTGGGAGTGAATGAATGAATGAATGAGTGTGCAAATAAACACTTCCCCTGCCACGCATTATCTGCCTAGGATGTCTGTTATAAATTCACATAGTACTGCTTAACTTTGCTTCACATTATTCCTCTCCCCTCCCATCTTATTTTGCTCACCTCAGTCCTCCCTTCCTGTCAGCAACCAGCCCACGCTATTTTCCTGGACTCTGGTTCTTTCACTAATGACAGAGACTGTGCTGTGCAATTTAAGTGTCCTGTATTCTGTGCAGCTGCTTCCTGTGTGCTAATCATGCAAACTGCCTTCTTGAATGATTGCATGGCTCACAGCCCTTAGAATATGTGGACTGTTGATGCTATTTTTTTAAGGAGGGGGAAGAAACTGAGGTTACAGAGCATCAGGTATGATACTAATGCTTGGAAAGAGTCACGCTGAACTTGGGTCAAGTAGCCTGATGAAGGGAAAAACTGTAAGATGGAACAATTTTGCTGTTTGAAAGGTTTTACACAGAGTTTCGTACCCAAGGTTTTCCAACTCTCAAGAGAGAAGGGGACTAAGTGTGTTCGTCCTGAAGAATGAGCCTCCCTCTCTGAAAAGCCTTAAATATAGAGGAGAGCATTTGTCCAGAAAGCTAAGGCTGCAGGATGAGCTGACTTTCTTCTGTGCAGTGACAGGTGGGGAGTTCATCTCACTGTCCTTGTCAGAGAAGAAAAGCCAGTCAGTGGTAAAGCATCTTAGAGGAATTGTTGGCTTACCCTTTCTTTATGATCCCTTGAGGTAGTGAACAAGGTCCAAAGAGATTACCTGACTGCAGACAGACCTATGCTCCTGTGTAGAGAAATAAGATAGGTTCTTACTACAGTCCAGCTCATTTTCCCAAGAATTATGTATTGCATGGTTGGATAATGACCTTCAAACCTGTTCAACTACATCTAGCAAAAAAAGCTGATATGATGATTTCTGCATCAGATTATACATTCCCTGCAGTGATTAATGCTACCCATGTGATTAATGTTGCCTTCCTACCTAGACTGTCTGGGGTGAGTGTCAAGTCCAATCATTTTCCTGTTAGAAAGTGCTCTATATATGCATGAATAACAACTAACTTTACACAATAATTTGCAAGTACTTGCCCCCACACATTTCCTAACCTATTCCTCACAACAACCCTGTGAAGCAGGTACTCCCATTTCTAGATAAAGAAACCAATGTTTACTCAATGTCATACAGCCAGAAAGGGTGTGTTTTTTCCAATATACTTTGCTCCTTCAATGGCCTGAAAAAAAAAGTCAACTCAGTCTTGCCTTCCTAAAAATGACCAGTTCAGTCCTTCACACAAACATTATGCGGCAGCACAATTATAATATTTCAGGGTCAGGCACACTAAGTGCAACCTTAATACATAGTGAATGAATAAATGAATGCATTATACACTGGATGCTTTGCATGGAGTCAGTGGGAAACAAGGGGAGGGAGAAACTTTCGTTCAAAGATTGTATCTGGAGACTAGTGGGTGGCAGGGCATTGGGGACCAGCATGCATCTGACTTGTGTGCAAGAGATACACATAAAATAACTAATAGTACAGAAACCGATTCGTGACTTTTGTTAAAAGCTACTGAAAGTGCGTAGCAAGGAGATCTGATCTAGAGGAAAAGTGATTTGTGTTCCGTGTAGGAAGGCGCGCCTCTTTTGGTCAAAGGAGGATACGTTAAAATCACCAGAACCTTCAAGACAAATTAATACGGTAAAAAGAGGAAGGAAATTGTCTCTCGCAAACAGAATTTTACTTAAGCAACTGTAATTCTCTAGTCCCTCTGCCAGGCTCCCTGCCTGAGAAAAGGTGACAGAAACAACAGAGGTCAGAGAGAAGCCGAAGATCAGTTTTTATAAGCTGGGGTGAGGGGAAGGAAGGGACAGAGACTAGGAGGATGGTTGCGGATCGAGTTAGCGCGGGTAGTCCGGGAGGGAAGCGGTTAAAGGGTAGTCCAGAGCAGTTCAGCAAGGCCCGCCCACTGGTAGGCCGCTCGGGGGCGGGGATTAGCGAAATACGCCCTTGGATTGGCTGTGGGGAAGGCGTTCCGTTTGGACTGTACCAACAGTTGGGTGCCGCGGAGGCGGGGGTGGGTGGGTCTGGGACGGCCGGCTCAACTAGGGGAGAGGCAGCCGCGGAATGGCCGGGCCGGGGGTGGGCGGGAACCGCAGTGGTGGCGGCGGCTGGGGGCCGTGAGAGCGGCGTGGGGCTGCCCCTCCCCGGAGGCGGCGGGGGCGGCCAGGGCCGCGCCGCACCGCACCGCGCGGACGGTCATGGAGCTAGCCTAGGGCCGGACAGGTGAGCGGCATGGGGGCGGGGAGGGTGCGCGACCCCCGCCCCGGTGTGGCGGGCGGGAAAGCGCCGGCGGGCGGGGCGCGGAGAGTGGCGCGCGCCCGGCGGGGGCCGCTGGAGGCGGGGCGCCTCCCAGAGGGGCCGGGCGCGGGTGTCCTGCGTGGTCGCGGGGCGGCAGCTTCGGGTCCCGCGAGGAAACCGCGGCTGTGACTGACTCGGGGCGCATGCCCCTGCGGATGGTGGTGGCTCGAAGGACGCGGCGTCAGCTAACACTTCCCCGGGCCGCTGGAGGCGCGGGCGGCCTTACCTGGGGCCGCCTCTGGTGGCCGGGGTTCCTTCCGGCGACCAGCTCTGGCACGGAGCGCAGTCCCCAGGGGCGACTGGCCCGGGTGCCGCCCTGGTGTCCAGCCCAGCGCCCGCGGCGGCTGCCTCCCAGAAAGCGCGCGCTTGCGGGGTCTCCACTGGGCCCGCCTCGTGGCCGAGTAGCCCTTGTGACCTGCAGGCCCGAGGCAGGAGGCGCGGACAACCTTGCCCGTGGAGCACGGGCTTCTCGGGGTCGTGCACCTGGCGCTCTTAGTGGGGCACAACTTAACGAAATGATGCGATGTCCTAAGAGGGTTGCTCTAGAGGTTTTATTTCCGGGTGTGGTAGCCCAGGGATTAAGAGCGAGCAGAAACGTTGCCCTTAATGATGAACTTGAACAATTGTCAGGCTGTGTCCTTGATTGTGGGGGTCTAATAAAAGTCGTTTTAGTCATCCTTACGTTACCAGTCAATCTTCAATAGGAAGAGAAGTAGATGGAAAGTAGAAGGACAGGGCTTTCACGAGCCATATCAACATCGGGATGGATAAGGAATTGAAAATTTTGGAAAGAGAGAGATGCTTGATACTGCCGATAGGACCTAGGGCCAGTATAGGACCTAGGGCCAGTATCGTCTCCCACTCTACCAGTTTCCCTCTAGAAGTTTCAATTCTACCTGAAAGGAAGTAAAATTGTAGGATCTAGTAGTTAAAGACTTTATAGATCTGTAATTGGATAACGTTAAATTTGCTGTTTATCAATCATGCCTGTAATCATTGTAAAGTCACATATAAATTTCCTAGTGGTTTTTTTTTTTTAATTGGGCTGGTGCTCACAGGGTGCTTCTGTATTACAAACTCTGCTTGAGTTCACACAGGACTTTTAAGCTAAGATTTAGAGCTCTTCCACATATATTAGCTGTTAACCTGACAACATTGAGAAACTGAGATACAGGTACTAAAGGTTTGCTTAGATTCTGTGAGAATCTAATTTAAAATTATTAGTACTGTTTGTGTCTTTGAATCTTGAATTCCTAAGTGAAATTTTATTTCAGAGCAGACTTAAGTTTCTTACACTTTTTGTGACTGTTGTTTCAGTGATACAAATCTTGAAACCAGAAATTTCAGCTCTTAAATTGGTAACTTTTTAGAATAGCTAACAAAAGTGGTTGTCTCTTTGTGGTTGCTACCATCTCCTAATAGAAGCCAGAGACTGCTGTTTGTATTGTGTGCTCATAGTTACAAACAGTATAAAGGAGAGAGGTATTTTTTTGTTTTGTTTTTGAGACAGGACTTTGCTTTTGTAGTACATACAGGCTGGCCTTGACCTCACTATGTAACTCAGGCTGGCCTCAAATTCGAGGTGATCCTCCTGCCTTCCTAGTGCTGGCATTATAGGTGTGTGGCAAGAGAGTCTTCTAAACTTGGATGTCAGGTCAATTTGGAGCTGAGTGCCAGGGTTTGTGGATTGGGTTGGGAACACATTAAGATCATACATTTTGTTACAAAGAACATCTAATAGTGGCAAGTGCGTAGTAGTTGTGTAGGAATTAGTTGTTGATCAATAGATGCAGAATAGTGAGGAAAGCAGAAATATCCTAATGCAAACATTAAATTGTTTGGTCTTCTTTTTTTTTTTTTTTTTTTTTTTTGGTACTGGGGATCGAACTCATGATGGTGTGCGTGAAAGACAGGTACTCACGTTGCTGAGCTAAATCCCTGACCAAAGGCCTCTTTTTATAAAAGGAAAATAAAAAGCCCAGCAAATTTTATCAGATTCCTTTTGAAAATGTGCTGTTTCAACTGTTGGTAATATTCATATCAGTAGTATAAACTTTTCTTTTGTGCCTTAAACTGAAGGTGTGTTTTCTTTCTTTCTGCACTTTGCTCCTCTCTCTCTGTCATCTCCAAGGACTGGTGAATTCATAATTGTGGGCCTGTCATGAAGAACAGAAGGCCTTACTTTGCTACTAAAACCAACTTTTGACCAACTTATAGTGTCAGCATGACAGCTAAAGCTGCCTAGAAGAGAATGTAATGCAAAGATACCACTTCTCATTGGTTTTTCTTAACAGAAACAAAAGAAGAATGCCTATTTGGACCTAGAAAATCTTGAGGGTACATCTGTCATCCAAGAGATAGAGATCAGAGGCTTATGCAGAAACTAGTGAACTTTGGTGGGTGTTCAAGATCTGTACTTTGTGACAAGGTAACAACCCCTTGAGAGGAGAGGGTGCTAATTTGAGTACCTGATAAAAGGAAGAGATCAAGGAATATGAACTTACGAGTTTAAAGAGAACAGAACCAAGAACCAAGATTGATGAGGCAATAAAGTCTATCACTCCATCTCTTGAATGTTGACCTGCAGCATGTGTATAGCTATGCGTCATTTATCCAATGATGGAAAATAAAGTATGTACAAAATTCTTATTTTATTACACTTATGGAAAAGTTCTTAAAATCAGTTATTTACTATTTAGACAATATAGCTAACCATTTCTTTATTATCCAAAGTTATGATTACTATTATCCAGTGGTGATAGTAATTGAGTAAGGCTTTGAATAACTGAGAAATACAGGTCGTTTGCCCTCTTGGATTTTTAAATTATTGAATCAAACTTTAATGGTGTTTTTCAAGAATTGGAAAGTTGTACAGCTTCTGATCTCCTATAGAGTAGAAGAAACTCAGATCACTCTGCTTCCTGAAATCGAATGTAAAACAATGACATTGGCTTAGTTAGGTTCCACTAACCATTCTATTAATACTAATAAGTGAACTTTGTAGCCTCTATATCAGCAACCCAGAGGCCTTTTTTGTTCATTTTTTGTTTCTTATCCTTGACTTACATAGTGAATTTGTACTCCATATAGGTACATTTATGTTTGTATAATTCATCCTGTAGAAAAAAAAGAAAATGGGAGTTCAAGTGTTGATTCTTCTCTCAGAAAGCATTGTCAGGTGATACTTGAAGCATATCAGTGTGTGTGTCCATGTGATCACAAAGTGATAATGCCTGAGCTACCCTGCCATCTTATCAGCACAGGCCTGTTTTGCAGTTGTACTGTTTCTGAAAGAGATTTTTGTGTGGGCAGTCAGCCTGGCATACTGGAACATAAAGTTAAAAATTGAGATCTACGTTGGCATGGTGGTACCTCTGTAATCCAAGACAAGAGTGTTGGCCCTGGATTTAGCTTAGCAGCATAAGCCTTGCCTGGCAAGCACGAGGTCGTGAGTTTGATCTCTGGTATCAAAAAAAAGTGTCGCCTGAGTCTAGGAGTTCAAGGCAAACCTGGCAACATAGTGATAGCCTGTATTTCAAAAAAAAGCACAACAGAAGAAAAGTTTAAAGATGGTATTGTTGCACAAAATTTGAGTACATTCCTAAGATCTGAATTGAATTGTGAATTGAACACTTAAGATGGAAAGCTTTCGAAAGCTGGAGGAAAATATTTGAAATTTCATATTCCCACACTATAGGAATTGTTTTCTGTAATATAGCCCATAAAAGTGCTTATGTACGGACAGCTGAGAAGTGAAATACCTAGAGTAGGAAGCTTCATTATACTCAGCTCATTAAAGTACTGTATAAATTCTTAGTTCCACCAAGTGTGTAACTAAGATTACTGAACACCACCTATCTTGGTGTTTATAACATCTTCCAAGCAATGTGGAAACATTTTTTTTCAAGGAAGATTAGCGGGTTTTTATGAATTAAGGCTTAAATGGGGCAGTTTGCAGGTTTTTTCCAAAGAAGGAACCATTTGGGTTTGTTTTGGTTTTGGTTTTTGCCTATGTTGTTTTTGCTCTCACACCCAAGGAGGGGGACTAATTTAATGCTGCATTGAGTCATGCTTATCATTTTAGTTCCTTCATGGGGAACTGTTAGAGAAGTTCACATAAAGGATTCTTGGTTTATAGGTTATTATTTTAAATGGAAGTGAAAACAGTAAGGCAAATCTAAAACTCAGGCCATCTGAGACTGGGAATTCTGTGCTTGCAAATTTAAGGTACTAGGGGCTGGGGATTTAGCTCAGCGGCATAATCACCTGCCTTGCAAGCAGGCGGTCATGAGTTTGATCCCCGGTACCAATAAAAAAAAAAAAAATTTAAGGTACTCTGAAGGCTTATTTTACAAGCTTTAGGAAATGTAAAATTGTCGTTTTTAAAACACACAGCTGTTTTTGTAAATTAAAGACTTGTGAAAGGCATTGTCTTTATTTTTTACTAAAGGGTTGTGATTTTTGGCTTTTTTTTTTTGCTTTGGCTGAAGTACTGCATAAGGTTTAGCCATTATAAACTGGATATATGTATGAATGTGTGAGATTTGCCTTGATTGCTTTTCGTGGGTCTATATAAGGGTCTAAAGTACACAAGTAAATTAGAGTAGAAGTCTCTAGGGTTATTTACCTTCCTATATGTCTGTAGTGATGGCAGAAAAATAACTGGGAGATAAGGTTTGTATTGAGTATATTCATAGAAGTCAATAATAACTTACAAATATGACCTAACAATTTGTCAATCTAATCTTTTTTATATTTAATAGTTAACTTATTGTTTATATCTAGAGGTTTTTGTCTGGCGAGTTGGTCTCAGTATGTAGTATAGGCTGCTCTTCAACTTGCTTTGTAGCCCACCCTGGCCTCAAACTTGTGACCCTTCTGTCTCAGTCTCCTGACTGGTGGTATTTCAGGCATGTACCACATTGCCTGGCTAAGAATTTTTGATCACAGAATTTATTTTCCTATATCCTTTCCCTTCATAAATTTAATATCTCATAAGAGTTGATAGAATAGATATGCTAGTGTGATACAACTACCCCAAAATACAATAGCTTACAACAGTTCTTTCTTATGTAGGTCAGCTGGTTTCAGCTGGTTGGTTCCTGCCTACAAGCTAGGGTCCTGTACGTGCCTCTTTCCCTTGGAAACTCACTTTATAGCTTCAGTTCCTTGTCTGGCTCTTCAGCCTGGTGGCCAGAATAGCAAAGGGCTTTGGTAATGTATCCCAGGCAACTTTATCTGTTTTTTTGTTTGTTTGTTTGTGTTTTTTACTGGGAATGGAACTCAGGACTTCAGGCTTGCCAGGTAGGCGCTGTGCCACTGAGCTATATCCCTGACCCCAAGCAACTTTATATGGTGACTGGACCCCAAAAGAGTAAAGGTGGAATCCACCAGGTGTTTCCAGGAGGAGGCCCAGAGCTGACTCATAGTCACTTGCACAGCATTCTGTTGTTCACAGCACGTTACAAAGGCAGCCCAAACTGAGGAGGAAGATTAGACTCCACCCTTTCTGAGTGGAATTGTTGGTGTCTGTCCTTGTGTATAGTCAACAAATCTCTAAATTCAGATCTTATCTCTTACCCTTGCCAAACCAGCATAGTTTTGCTGAAGCTTACAATTACCAAAGAAGTTTGTTAAAGGATCCTGATAGTTCTACTTGGGATGTAGGGTAGGAAGATTGCGGACATAAATACAGATTTATATTTATGCTACAGTATTTACATTTAATAAATATAAATCAATTTTACCACTTCTCAACAAATCTGTTACTTGTTCTCTTCATGAAACG
The DNA here is from genome assembly GCF_034190915.1 of Cavia porcellus. Classification (NCBI taxonomy): domain Eukaryota; kingdom Metazoa; phylum Chordata; class Mammalia; order Rodentia; family Caviidae; genus Cavia; species Cavia porcellus. The sequence goes on along the minus strand of NW_026947512.1, from coordinate 7,391,428 downwards.
TTAATAACTAGATGTTTGCTTTGTGGTACTTTACAGTCACAAAGCATATTATATCCCATGTACATGGTATTAGGTAAAAACCTAATAACCTGATTGACCATGTAATTGGCAGCCCTAAAAAGTGAACTTTTACGCATCCTTGAAACTTTCACTTTTAGTTGCTTTGGACAAAGGTTGAGATTTCTTCTCTTTACCTCAGAAGTAATAGTGTGAAGTTACTGACTTAAATTACAGAGCAATTCAAAGGAGCGTGGCCTACAGATAGGCTTGGAACCTAACTAATGTTACTGAGTGGTGGGCAAGATGCTGTGTTCTGTAGCAGATACATGGGTCATATAACTTATCAACCTCTGCACTGCCATGTTCTTCTGTATACCTCCAGTATCAGACTCTTTGAGCAGAGGACTTTATCCTAAAATCTCACTTTTTCCCGTGGAATCTGCTTTATCTTCTCCAGAGACTCTTTACAGTCGTAAGTTTGTTCTTATAAAATGCATCACACATCTAAGATGGTGTGTCTGTGGGTAAGGAATTAAAATAAATGAGTCTGTGTCTCAAGCACCACGTGGCTGATGGAGTTGGGTGTGAACCAGGGTTCCGTAGGAGAATTCCTTGTAAAAGTTTCTCCCAGAGCAGCATCTGAGCGTTTATGCCAGCTTTCACTGTGAAGACTATTTACACATACACCATTTGCACTGCCTTTTTATATTTGACATTTTCTGAATTGTTGTTTTGAGTCTACTTGTTCTTTGAAGAAGGCTTGGTTCCACATAATAGGAACATTAAAATAAATGATCATAATAACTGGACAGTGTCGAACTGTTTGAAGCATTTATAGGAGGGGCTGAGGGCATGAAATACAGCGGGACACACTCCTCTGGGAATGCTAGGAATGTTGACAGACAATGTGAAATAGACCTAGTGATCCTGCTTTTATTTTCTTAGTATCCATAATTGAGAGATCATCTTACAAAGTCTGGTTTCCAGAGCAGAGGTATGCTGTTTGTCTCAGATGAAAAAGGATGGTAATATAGACTGGAAGCCCTACCTTGGGCAGCTTCTCTCAAACATAAAGGAGCAAAGTAGGTCATTCAAAGCAGGCAAGATTCGGAAAGGGAAATTAAGAACTGTCTAAAAGGCAGAATTTAATTACATACTGGTTGGATGGATAGAAAAATTACTGTATAGTATAAGAAGATCCCAGAAACAATCTTGGAGATGGATCTTCAAAGAAGGATTACGCTTTGCACAGGAGACAGGAAGAATGGGTAAGGGAAAGGGGGCTTTTGGAGTGTTCAGGTGTGAGGAATGGCAGGGCAAAGGGCAGTGCCATCAGAAGGAGGACCACCAGTGTTTATTTGGTTGAAAGTGAGAAGAGGAACAAGCTGCCTGGCTTGAAGCCATGTAGAGTAGGATTTTAATGCCTTGCTAAGGAATTTTTAGAATCAGAGGTGGTTAAATGGTTAGAGAAATTATTTTGACTGTTTTAACACTAGGCTGTATGGAGAGTCTGGTGGGCCAGAAGTCAGTTCTTTCCATGTCCTGTAGATGGTGAGGAAGACTGCAATATGTTGGTGTCTGTGGAAATGGAACTTGGTCATGCAGAACAATGTCAAATCATGATCTTACTTTACTAGGAGGTGGTGACTTATTGATTATAAACATGGAACTCACTTAGCCTCTTTTTAAAATCTGCCCTCACCTCAACTGTTCAAAAGTAAATAGTGAAATAATATAACAATTGAATTCTTCAGTTCTCTTAATAAAAATTTTTGTCTGAGTGGATGACTTATTTGCAGCCCTGAATTGATTAGTGTGTCCTTCTGAGGCCTATTCTAAAGGTAATGAGATTTCAATAAAAGCACATAAAATTGGATCTCAGAGTTGGGCCATTTGTCTTATCTGAATTTTGGAGCTTCTAGAACTTCCTATTGCATTTGAAAAAAACAAAAACAGGGCTGAGACATAGCTCCACAGTAGAGTGCCTACCATGCGCAAGGCCCTGGGTTCAATCCCTAGTGCCACAAACAAAACAAACAGCCCTAACCTTTATGTTATATGTTTGACTATATGTCTATACAGTATGAGAGTGGATTTTCTTTATTCTGTATGAAATCACAACATCATTAGAAGATTATAGTAAACCAGACTTCTGTCCTGAAGGATGTTTTGTACAAAGGGATGCCTGTTTAGCTGACCCCTTTGTTCCAGAACTCTTCCCCTGTGGTACACGTATTAAGAGGTCCAGTGGAAGCCATTGCTCATGCAGTTGGATTTCTATGTTGCCTTTTATCATTGCAGCTTGTGATGTGAATTGTTGAGCAAATATAATGGGCAGAAGTCCATGAATTTAACTTGTTATACAATTTTGGGAAAATAGTGGTCATGTTTGTGTTTGGGAAAGATGGCTGTGGTCATATTTGTCACCTGATAGTTTGCAAACAAAAACAAAATTCTGCCGAATGCTTCTGTTTGCAAGTGAATTTGTTTGCAAACAAACAAAAGTGTTCATGAACCAAGGTGCCACTGTAATAGAAAAGTAGTGTCATTTAGATCATGTTAGAACTAGCAAAAGTATCTTAAAATCTGCTGTTCTAGCACTGCTGTTATTAGTAATCACAGGGAACTCTTTACCAAGTTCCACATCAGATTTGATACCATCACAATTACATTTTAGATGTATTTGAAGTGGCTTTTTTCCCAGCTAATAGTGTTAGGTGCTTCCTGGGAAATAGCAGTGAAATGAAACAGGTCGCTATGGATAATTAGAATTTGAATTTAACTCTCACTTTTTGCTTCCTTCATAACAGGAAAGGAGTGGTTAATCACAGAACAAACTTCATATCAGCTGGTATACCAAGGTGTTGCCCCTAGAACGCATCTTTGCTCTCAGGTTGTTTCCAGCAGTCTCAAGTTTAGTTGGAGAATATCCCAGCCCCAATGTTTGCCCTTTGTATTGGTTTTATTTCTTAGATTAATGGTTTGAGTTGTTAAATGAATTGGAGAGTGAAACAGCACTGTTAGCGTCTTGTCATCTTTTTCTTACCCCAGTGCTGTGCTGTTTGTGGGTATATAGCAGGACAAGCTTGTGCATGTTTATAAATGGCCTTGTAGAATGGAAAGCAACCTTTCAGCATGCAAATGAAACTGAATTGTGTATTCTTTACATCCTTGCAAAAATTTGTATTTGGACTTTTGTAGCTTGAGAGTTGTCTGAAGTACGGTCAGGCCATACTAGAAGCAACATTTCTTTAATGCTTGTTGCATTAGTATTCTTGTTAATGCACCTGACCATTCTAGACTTAGTAGTGTTGTTATAATTCTAAGTTTCATTTCAGTTTTCTGATCATATTCTTTTTTTTTTTTAAGGAGAAAAAGAAAAAAACAGAAAAAGGGTACAAGTAATACAAAATTTAAAAAATAAACAGTAAGAAATCACTAGTTAATAGATTACATATTGTCATCTTAGAAATAGTTGTTCAAGTTACAAAATTGAAGCATATAAAGTGGACTTTCAAACAGTGAGAGTGCAAACAGTTTTGTTCAATGATCCAAAAAAACTCAGTAATATGGTTTTCTATCTTAGACACTTAAACAAATATGCAGTTTTAACCTTTAGAGCACTTTCTTTTCTTTTCTTTTGTACAATGACAGTTACACATTTTGGGTTTTATTACTCCCACAGTTCTTATAGTTTTCTGATCATATTCTACTAATAGTCAAATGTTTTTCCTTTACTTAATTTATCCAGAGTAGTTATCCATATTTTAAAGGCATTTTAATTTTGAGAAATTATTAGTGAAGGACTGACGAAATGTGGTGTCTGAGTATTGTATTTAAATACATGAGTAGCAGTTATGACCCACCTAGGATTGGTGAGTATTTGGATTTGGAAGAGTTGTTACTCTTCACTGAACCCTCTTTGGCATTTTTAGTTCTTGTCTTACAGGGTATCATAAAGCATATATTTGGAGAAGGTAAGAACTGAAAATTTAGCACATACTAGTGATTTTGGACATTTAAAAGTTCTTTATAGATTTTGAAAGGAAAAAATGAAAGTTAAAGAAATTAATCTGAATGTTCTGCTTTTGTTGTTGTTGTTTTCATTGTTTTGATAATTATTATGCATGTGTGGCCAGCCAAATGGCACTTAAATGGCTCTACATGCCAATTAAAACTGGGATTTTGTTAAAATTTTCAGTGTATCAAGTTTTTACTAGTTTCTTCTCTAGACTAGTTTAATTTAAATTACTGCATCTTATTAAACTCAAGATTAGCAGATTAAAAAGCTAACATATTACTTACAAAATATTTACAGTGGAAGGACAGAATTCTCCATTGAATTTTTCTTTGTACTTGGGCTTGCAGGAGTTGTGGCGGCGCGTTAATGAAGAAGTGGAACAATGTGTAATCATGGAGTCTCCTTGCTAGTCATCACCACCTGCTCTCCTTGATAAGTGATCGAGAGATTGGGTCAGGGGAAGAAAAAGAAGTCAACATGAAGCTGAAGCAGCGAGTTGTACTATTAGCAATACTCCTTGTCATCTTTATCTTCACCAAAGTTTTCCTGATTGACAACTTAGATACATCAGCTGCCAACCGGGAGGATCAGAGGGCTTTTCACCGAATGATGACTGGCTTGCGAGTAGAGCTGGCACCGAAGCTGGACCACACCTTGCAGTCTCCTTGGGAGATTGCAGCCCAGTGGGTGGTGCCCCGGGAAGTGTACCCTGAAGAGACCCCAGAGCTGGGGGCAATCATGCATGCCATGGCCACCAAGAAAATCATTAAAGCTGATGTGGGTTATAAAGGGACGCAGCTGAAAGCCTTACTGATCCTTGAAGGAGGACAGAAAGTTGTCTTCAAACCTAAGCGGTAAGTCTTCATTGCAGAAGCCATAAAAGCTAGTTAGCTGGTGAATTTAACTCGAGATTTATATAAGACTGCTAATCTCCTTTTCTTGGTATTCTTTTCAGTAAAATGCAAGGCAGACTGGAAGCTCTACCTACTTTTCTAGTTCTGAAAGTATACAATTCTTTGAGGAGAAGAAAAATAGAAAACATACTTTGCTTCTTTGGAAGACTGAATTTTTGACAGTTAGACCTATTCTTGATCTCTAATTTATCAGACACCTATTTTGTGTCAAGTATAAGTAAAAAAAAATAACTGGTTAGGAACTAAGTAGCTTGTCACCAAAAAATGTACCAACGAAGACTGGATAACCACATTTCCGAGGTACTGTAAAGATGGACTAGGTTTTAGATGGGAGACTGAAGTCTCTTTCAGTGCTGAAGCGCTAATTCTTGATTTTTTTCACCTGTTTTTGTCTGAGCAGTTTTAGGTTCACAGAAAAATTGAGGAATATATACAGAGAATTCCTATTAATTGCGCTCCCACTAAGCTTCTCAGCATTTTCCATTAGTGTAATTATTTGGTATAATTGATGAGTCAGTAATGGTCTGTATTTCATTTTATTTTATTTTTTGATCTTTTTGAGACAGTGTTTCTCTATGCAGTTCAGGATGGCCTTAAGCTTACTTTGTAGCCCAGGCTAATCTTGAACTTGCAGTGATCTTCCTGAGTGCTGGGATTATAGATTTGTACCACCATCCCAGCTTGGTCTTTATTACTAACTAGAGTTTAGTTTGCATTAGGGTTCACTCTTTGTGTTGCCCATGCTAGGTTTTGACAAATGTATAAAGACATATGCCCATCATTATAATACCAGGTAGAATAGTATCCTTGCTCTCAAAATCCCTTGTGCTTCATCTTGTCATCCTTCCCTTCCTACTGTTCAACCCCTGGAAACCATACCACACAGTGTTTAACCTTTTCACTTGACATCTATCATTTAGCAATATACATGTAAGCTTCCTACTTATCTTTTTGTAGCTTGGTAGCTCAGTTGTTTTTATGGCTGAGTAATATTCTGTTGTGTGGATGTACTATATATATGTATATATGCAAATTTTTGTGTGAACATAAGTAAGTTTTCACCTTATTTGGATAAATATAAAGAAACATTGGCACAATATGTGGTAATGGTATGTTTAGTTTTGTTAGAAACTGTTTTCCAAAGTGGTTCAAGAAATGAGAGTTTCTGTTAGGTCATATCCTCACCTGGATTTTATGTTGTCAATGTGTTGAATTATAGTCATTTTAAAGAGTATCTTGTCATTTCTTAACCTGTCTTAAGCAAAGAACTAGGCCATGTTAGTTGCCTCAGTAACTGGTTTGTATGATGTAATAACGCCTTTGGACTTCTCTGGAGATCTACAGAGATAATTTAGTACTGCACAGTAGTTAATTTTCTAAAACAGTTTTCTTTGAGTAAAAGTTAACATGATGATGATTCATATTCTTTTGCCAGGAGTTAGTTACCAACAAAATATCTCAAAATTTGTGTACCAAACATTTTTTCATTTCTTGGTAAACTTGAGAAAATTGTACACTTAGATTTCTTGCTGGGATGAGAGCAGATATATAGGGAAAAGATGTACAAAATTCAATTCCCTTTGTTATCCAACTCTTGGTAGCTAAAAAGCAGCTAGACCATGAATTTGTTTGGGATTCTAGCAGTGAAAGAGGCCAGGGTTTGTTTGCCTGGAAGAATTGGGAAATATGATGGATGGAAAATGTAGACATTGGGCAAGCTTAAAATGCAGTAGGCTTTTGGAGAATAGATTGGCTTTGGTGGTGGAAAAAGTACACTAATTCAAAATCTAATTTTTGTTGAATGCACACCATTTGCCTGGCATTATGCCAAGTACTTTTACATCTGTTAATGGTTTTAACCTTTGGATCAGTTTTAGTTATTTCCAGAATAAGAAACTGAGGCTTAGAGTAACTACCTAGCCAAAGTCATCCTACAATAACAGGTGGATTTGGAATTTGAACCCAGATCTGTCAGAGTTGCAGGCAGCTTGCATTCTGGCATATACATAGAATTCTCTTAAGTTTCGTTTTTCTTTTTTTCTTTTTCTTTTTTTTTTTTTTTTTTTTTGATAGCGGGGACTGAACTCAAGACTTTGAGTTTGCCAAGCAGGTACTTACACTGCTGAGCTAACCACCCAGCTCTCTTAAGTTTCTTTTTTCGCCTCTCTGTAAGTGTGATGATGTGTAGCACCCATCGTTAAAAATCACTAATTCAGTTTTGAAATTAGCAACAGCAAAGTGAAAGAAGGCAAAACAAAAATAAAAATTAAATTTGTATAGAAAAAGATGAGTTATAAATACTTTGCTTAAACAAAAAGAATTCCTTTCCACACTCACTACTTGTACACTGGAGAGTTAAGGGTGAGATGGGAAGTGTTAGAAGACAGACTGCTAACAGGGAACAGTGTAGACCAGGGCTTTGCAGCAGGCCTGAAGCGTTCAGGGGAGGGATAAGTGGAGGGAAGAGAAGCCAGATTGATACGTAGGAAGGTGGCAACAGAGAAGGAATGAACCCCAGGCCTTACGTGGTTTATCTCATATCTCTTACTACCCTGTTTTAGCATTGGAAATCTGACAGTTACTAGTTGAACAACTCTTCTTTACTCATGTTGTCACTATGCCTACCAAACCAAACCCAGCCATGGGCCATCCGATCTGCCTCTCTATTCTGGGCCTTCGTCTCCCTTTGCTGTTTTTTCCTATCAAACTGGGCCCCAGCTCCTCCACTCTGCTGACTAGTTCCTGCTTTCTCTCAGCTGCAGGACAGTTTCCTTTGCTTTTCCATTTCACTGTAAATTTATGTAGAAGGTGTTAACTCTCACTGTGCACCGTGACCTGTGTGCTTTACAACAGACACTCATACAGGCTGAGGAAGATGAGGGGCGTAGGTTTAAGCATTTGTGCAAATTGACTTCAATCTCTAAACACCCAGCATAATACTCTTCTGACCCCTGGGGCCTCATATGCTTTTTATTCCTCCTTCTAAGTGCAAATTAATGACCTCACTCAGACTCCGATATCCTTCACTAGGATAGGAGTGATTAACTGGCAGTTACTTTATGAATCTCGCTGTTCTGTCAGTGACTTAAGATGAATCACCCTCTGCTGAAAGGAGGACGTAAGTTCTCCCTGCTAAATCAAGACGTGCACCTTTTTTAAATAGCCACTGTGGTTTCAGCATTTCTGGAGCCATGTGTTACTCTCAGAGGTAGAAGATATGTGTGGGTGGGTGGCGTGCAAAGGAATATAGTGATGATTTTATGTCCTTTTTCTTATATTATACCAAATGTTTATTTGCTCTGTCTCTGTGTCTCTGTCTGTGTCTGTCACTCTGTCTGTCTGTCTGTCTCTTCCTGCCCTGTATCCATTCTGCAAGTAAATTGATTTTTGCAAGCCAAAACTGAAAGAACAAGAAGGCAGGGGCCTAAGGACTGGATAGAAGGCTGTGCATAACCTTAGGCCATGCTGAAAAGGATCTTGCACATCAGCTAGTCCACAATTCATTTTGTAGGTGAGGAAAGTAAGATCTAGAATTTTGATTTTTGCAGAGCCAGAACGTGAGCCACGGATTCAGACTCCTGCCGCTATCCAGTGCTATTCTCTCACCTTGATTCTTACTCCCTTGCATTTTTCTTCCCTTTCTCTCCAGCCTATTCCCAAAGTTCCTGAACTATTCTAGGGTTTTATATTTCATTATGAATGTATGCTAAGGCTCTCTAATATTTCACTGAATGGAGGGTACTGTACTCATCACATATCTTTGTATGACTTGCTGAAGTCCTGAAAAATATTCTAGAACATTCTTATCTTCGCAGACAACCTACACCTGTATTTAAAAGGTGTTTGTATATCAACAGCTTTTACTCCAATGATATTTAAAAATTGACCTTTTTTTTGGTCTTTTTGAGACAGGGTCTCACTATGCAATTCAGGCTGGCCTTGGGCTTACTTTGTAGCCCAGGCTGGTCTCAAACTTGCAACGATCCACCTGCCTCAACTTCCTAAGTGCTGGGATTACAGGAGTGCGCCATCATGCTGGGCCCTATAAGTTGAGTTTTAATTTAGAAGCAACCAGTGTAAATTTAGGGCCCCTAAATAATTATTTGCATTAGAAACAACAACAAAAATACTGGGTGTGGTGGCACACATCTGTAATCTCAGCACTTAGGAGACTGAGGCAGGAGAATTGCTGTGAGTTTGAGACCAGCCTGGGCTAGATAGTTCAAAGCTTGCCTGAATGTCATAGAGAGATTCTATCTCAAAAACAACAACAAAAACCCCCTACCATATTTAGGCCATGCTAAGGAGAAACTGGTGCCCTCCCATTTCGGTTCTAATAAATGTTTCATTTTGCCTTGAGGGTATGTTTTGTGGCTATCTTTCTCTTTGTATTCAAAAATCCTTTAAGTTGAAGATTATTGACTTTTTTTTTTTTTTTTGTCTTTTTTCCTTTTTATCGGTACCAGGGATCGAACTCACAACTGCCTGCTTGTAAGGCAGACGCTTATGCCGCGGAGCTAAATCCCCAGCCCAGTTATTGACTTTTATAGTACTACTTCTCAGAGCTTTTTTAAAATCAGAAATTTGACTGTCCTTACTGAAACTGCTCTTCTTCACTTCAGTCTCAACTTATTTCACAGTTGCTTTGTAAAGCTTAATAGATCTTCCTTTGATTCAGGAATGCAGGCGCTCAGTAAAAGTCATAGGTGAGTTAAATATTTTTCTCTTCATAAATAACAGGTTTAAATTGTACCTTTACAAGTGATTAGTAATGTTGAGTGTCGTGGTGCACGCCTGCAAGCCCAGTAGTCAAGAGGCTGAGGCAGGAAGATTGCTGTGAGTTTAGAGCCAACCTTGGCTACATAGTGAATTCAAGGCCAGCCTGAACTAGATAGCGAGACCCTGTCAAAAAAGAAAAAAAAAAATCAGCAAAAATATACTAGTTTTCATTATCCTTTGTTTATGTTACCCATATGGTATAAAATCATCTGAATGCAATGTAAGATGAGACCTTAGAAAATACCTCCTAGTCCAGTCCTTAATATTGTGGATATGGTATCTACACCAAGAAGAGAAGGGTTTTGTTTACGGTTACCAAGACAGATGAGAGCCACACCCAGCCTTCACTACTGGTCCAGTATTCCTTCTACTGCATCATCATGAACTTAAGAGAGAGCAAAACTGTTATTCCAGCTGCTTTTCTTCCCCAAAAGTATTTTAGCTTTTTCATCAACAAAATCTGAAAAATATCAGTACTGTTTTTCTCCCAAGAGAGTTAAACTTCTTTTATAAGCCTTATTGTAGCCATTCTGGTAAGCAGAAGTTCTTTGTTTGTTCAGTCTAATACATTATTATTACACATTTATTAAACACTGACTGTAGATTTAACACTGCTAGCAATGCAAAGATGCTTCTTGCTTTCCAGCAAATTATGTTGTAGTTGTACTTAAACCACACTGAGAGCCCTGAAAAGTGGTAAAAATGACATCTTCCATGTTTTATTTGCATTATGATTGCTGAAGCAGATACAGAATCCTAGTTTCCTTCTCTACCTTATCTCCCCACCATCTTGCAGCAATTTGTCTAACCCACTACTGTTCTCAGGTGTATGGAACAGACTCAGGTTGCTAAGTGTGGATTCTGCTTTCTTTGTGTCAGCCCAGTACCAGTGTGATGCATTGTGATTCATGTCTACACCTGTGCTTTCCCTTCCCTTTGCTAGATATAGCCGAGACTACGTGGTGGAAGGGGAGCCGTATGCTGGTTATGACAGACACAATGCAGAGGTGGCAGCCTTTCACTTGGACAGGTACGTATAAACCTAATGGTCTGTGTTCACTTTGTTTCCTTTTAAAATCAGTCTCTCCCTCCCCTTCTCTGTCTCTTGTCTGTTTCACAGTACTGCGGTTGATCCCAGGGCTTGTAAGTGCCACACAAACATTCTACCACTGAACTATATCCCAGGCCCTTTTAAAAATTTTATTTTGAGACAGTCTTGCTAACTTGCCCCAGGTTAATGATCGTCCTGCCTCAGCCTCCTTAGTAGCTAGGATTACAGGCATATACTAACATGCTAGGCAAAAATCTCTCAAAGAAAACTTGTGAACTCTCTGTAAAGAGGGCACATTAACAACTTAGAATTGTTACCTGTTTTGGGTAGCTGATTGACTAGTTCCATTACAGTTATGAATCTCGTAATTTAGGTGACACTAGGAATACCAAAGTAAATATTTTAACTTCAGACTTTTACCTTTGTTTCATTTTATTGCTGGCATGTTTGCTATCGTTATCTTGACTAAAGATATTCTTTGTAAATAAAATGGCAGGATGTTTGCACAGTTTGAGCTCATATCCCTGTGTTGAATTGGTAGTTAATTGAGAATTGGCAGTTCTGTTTTTTGTTTTGTTGTAATACTAACTTATCCTCATATACTGGAAACATCTAGCCTGAAATATATAATGAGTTTTATTGTTTTTAGTGTAAAACTTTCACAGTTTCCAAAATTAGAGTAACTTTATGTATTGGTCAGCTTTCCCACTGCTGGGACAAGTGTCTGACATACATAGATTAAATGAGGAAAGTTTGTTTGGCTCACAGTTTCAGAGATTTCAGTCCTGGTTGGCAGGTTCTGTTGCTGTGGGTCTGAAGTGAAGCAGAAGATCATGGCAGAAGGGTGTGATGGAGCAGAGCTGCTCATTTCACGGCAGCCAGGAAGCAGAGCAGACTGGAAGGAGCCCAGAGAGGAAAGTGCTAGGAGCCAGCTAAAATGGTCTCCAAGGTCATGACTTCATGACCTACCCAGGCACAGAGGTATACTTTACTAATCCAGTCAGGTTGATAGTCACGATTAACAATCACATTTCAAAAGGAAAGTAGAATTTAAAAAAAAAAAGAAATTTAATTATGAGATAACGAGAATAATACTATTTTGAGACAGATTCTTGTTGAGTCAGGCGTGGTGGTTCACTCTTGTAATCCCAGTACTCGGCAGGCTGAGGCAGGAGGATCATTGTGAGTTCGAGGCCAGCCTGGGCTACAAGGTGAGATCAAGGCCAGCCTGAACTGCATAGCAAGACCCTGTCTCAAAAAGACAAAAAAAAAAATAGAGACAAATTCTTGCTGTGTGGTTTGGGCTGGCCTTAAACTCACTCTGTAGCCCAATCCAGCCTCAAATTCATGATGATCCTCCTGCCTGGAATTACAGGTGTGTGCCATCACATCCAGCATTCAAAATAATATATTTTATTAGCAGATTGTTAATCAGGAACCTCTTAGCTAAACTTTGTCCGATATCCCAATTACTGTTCTCGCCAATTCTTTTAATCTAGTATATTGAAGGACTTTAAAAGAAATTATTTACAATATTTACTTTAAAATGAATTTGTAAGGATATTAGGGGGGGAGATTTTTTTTTTTTTTGGACTAGGAAGGATTTTCTACATGTTTATACAATATGCAGTAAAACCTATAATAGAAAGTGGGTCAAGAACACAAGCAGTTAGCTGAATAGGAATTACCTTTTGCTAATAAATATGGAAGCAAGTTTGTCTTCACTAAAAATCCCCAGTACCGATCAAAAAAAAGGCAAAAAACATTTAAAATTTAAACTATCGGTTACTGTTTTCACCTGCCAAAAACAGCAAGTTTTTTTTTTTTAAAGATAATACTTTATTGGTAGAACTGTATTAAGATTTATATTCTGCTTTTGGCATTGTTAATTTCAGTATTTCTATTAAGAACTCTGGGGCCAAGGCAGCCTAAGTGCCTCCCTTGCAAGTTTTGAGATCAGGAGTTCAATCCCTGGCACCAAAAACAAAAAAAACTGGCATTTTGTATCAAAAACTCCCCCGTCCCCCGGTGCTGGGGATGGAACTCACAATCATGCACTTGCCAGGCGGGGGTGTATGCCACTGAACTAAATCCCCAGTCCCTGAATCAAAAATCTTAATGTCGAAAAAAATTTAATGTTGATTTTGTTTGAATGAATGACTTTTTATGTACATATTTAAGATATTTCTAGGAAGATGTTTTTGGGAAATACCATAATGCAGTAATAGATTTAAAAATACATATACTTGCCAGAGGTTAAGCTCAGTGGCCTAGGCACCTGCTTGGCAAACGTGAGGTCCTGAGTTCAATCCCGGGTACAAAAAAAACCCCACATACTGCTTTCTTAGTTGTACTGAAAAACTAATAGCAACCTGAATATCTATAGATAGAGAAACAGTTAAATAAATGTTTATAATATTGTGTTTTTCTGCCTCTTTTAAAAGCTAGTGGCAGAAAGTTGAGTAAATCCTACTGTGCCCAGCAGAATCGTGATGCCAAAACATTATTTATTATTTGCATGTTTTCTTCACTGTCTAGCCTCTTGCTTTCTATTTCTTGGATACCAGCAGGTCATAAAATCCCTCATTTCTCCATTTCCAAACCAGTATTTTGTATTACCTAATGTAGTAATTTTTGTTAATTGAATGTAGTTACTGTGAAAGTTACTGTGTAAAGTTGATCTTTTCACAGCATGCCTATCTGCTGAATAAGATATTCCTTGTTTTAAAAAAATGTTACTTTTGATGCTTCAGCTTACAACTTATGCTTTAAGTGTCTTACATTTCAGAGTTTTTCAGAGTCTCGAAGCTGGATACTTGTTGGCCATGCCCCTACCTGATTGTTAACTGCCACGTGGCCAGCTTGGAAGTGCCGCTGTGATAGTGGTCTTCACCACTAAACTGGCCTCTGGTCTCTGGCCTGCACTGCTCAGTGGGAAGAAAAAATATTTCCCATTCTCCTCACCCACTCCCACCCTCCCCCCATGGCCTCTGACACTTAAGCTTTGCTTTTTTTTTATTACACATAAATTTGGCCAGTTTCTCTTGCCTCAGGGGTTCTCTCAATTTGTATGTCATTTTGACAAATCTGTTTCTCGTTTTGTGGCTTTTCTCAGATTTAGGATAGACTCAACACATTTAGTAGATTATTTATAAAATAGCCATTTTTAAAGTCTTTCTAATGACATGAAGAAAGGTTCGTGAACACAGTGATAGATAAACAGCAGGATACAAAACTGCACGCAGTATAAGCTCAACTACTTGTATATGTATAGGTATATGTATTTATGTGTGCACGTAAACAAAAAATGCTTATAAGCCAAAATGTCAGTAGTCATTTATGGGTTGTAGAATTAATGGATGGTCTTTGTTTTCTTGATTATCAATTTTCTGTGTGTTCTAAATTTTACTCATCTAACTTTTCTTTATAGATTATGTATATTGTAGCCAGGAAATTTCATTTATGGAAAAAAGATTGTTTTCAGTCATAAGGTACCATTTTCACACCATCAGAGAAACTTTCAAATGTACCTCTATTTAAATTGTAATAAATTATAATATAGTGTACATCTGCAAAGTTCTGAATCCATTTTGAGTTCAGACCTAATGTTTTTCCAATGCTTTATTAAAATTTATTTTTTAAAAACTCATGTACTCCATAGATTTAACAGTTCATGTGTTGCCTGACTTGTCTGATCCTTTTTTCTAAAGTGGAAAATAAATTACATACATCTTGACATTAAACTCCTAAATATATGTTGTCTCTTAAAAAGGCATACCTACCAACTTGTAGTACCTTTACACATTTAACATTTATTAACCATAATTTTGAGACTGTTATTTAAAAGCACAATCTCAAAAGATTTGTCTCTTCTTCAATCTTCCAAATCAGGATTCTGGGTTTCCGTCGCGCTCCTTTGGTGGTTGGCAGATTTGTTAATCTGCGAACAGAAATCAAGCCTGTTGCCACGGAGCAGCTGTTGAGCACCTTCCTAACTGTAGGTAAGAGGATTATGGAGAACATTTAGATAGGAGAGGAGTTAGTAAGTTAAATGGGGCACAACTGAGCAAGCCGGTTTATCTTGGAGGACTTAATGAACCCAAGGGAATCCAAAAACAAATAGGCACACTGGTCTCTGATTAATAAGAAAAATGGATTTAAAGGTAGATGGGGGGAAATTGAAAGTTTTCTCAAAATGTGCACATTATTGTGCCTCCACAGTAGGAAATGAGGTCATTTATTTCTTCCACTTGATCTTACAACTAAGTCTTACTCAGAATTTGACCTAAATCAGTTATTGTCCACATATCATTGTGTGAGTTACTTTTTTATAAACATGTGTTTTCTTGGGACCTGCCTCCTGTAACCTGAGAACTGAGGAGATCATCAGGCAGCTTGGTAAGAGGGTCTCATAGGAGTGCATTTGGGTGAGGAAGATCATTGCCTCGCTGTGCTGTGCGGGGTGGTTGGTCCTCATTGGGTTAGCACGGAGCTGACCGCTCTGCGCTGCCCCCTGCTTTCTGTTTTCTCATTCTGAGACTGAGGATCTGAACTACAATTCCTGTTTGCTCTCTACCCTAGCGCGTCCCTGGGTCTTTTTCTGTCTCCATAATGTTTACCTTTCCCAAGTATTCTTCATTTTCATCCATTCTGCCACAGTTGACAGTGTTTCACTCTTGTTTTTCTGGGCAAATACTATTCTACTATGTATTTGTACATTTTCTTTATCCATCCATTTTTTTTAAATTTTTTAAAATTATTTTGAAGGTAGTAAAATATGACAGAAGAAGACAGAACAAAGCCAATTTAGACAGTGTAGTGAAGTTGGTACAGAACTTCACAGCAGGATCCCAGGATAACAGTAACAGGTATCACAGTATATCTCGTAATCTTCACAATAGTTGTTCTTTCAGTCAGGTATAGCAAAATAAAACGAAATACAGAACATTATAGAACTTATCAAAACAGAATATTGAATAGAGCAATACCATTAATCAGAATAAAGCAAAACAGTGGTAAAAATATTTGCCTTCAAAGAGATGGTAGAAGGAAATCCCCCTTATTTGCTATATTGCATATGGTCAGCCTCCCGAGAGATGGTCAGATCCCTGGCTCCCATTTGCTAATGGAGGTGGGTGGGTGGGATATTTGATTCTCAGCCCATGCGCCAGATAGGCTCGCTACCGCTTGGCAGGGAGGCGAGTTGGTTGCTTGGTTTTCCCCAGCACCCTAAGTTCCCACATGGTGTGGATCTCAGGGTCACTGGTGGTTCTCGCCCTGGGGCGGCTGCAGCTTGCCGAGCCATAGCCGCTTACCAGGGGGGTGAGCTGGTTGCTTGGTTTCCCGGCACCCTAAGTTCTGTTCATCCATTTTGAACACCTGGGTTGATTCCTTATTGTGGCTATTGTGAGTGGTGCTGAAGTAACCTTGAGAGTATAAAACTGTCTTTGATGGGCTGATTTCCTTTGTAGTGAAATTGCTGGATCATATGGTAGTTTTAGGCATAATTGGTTTTTTAGGGGTTTTTTTTTTTTTTTGGACAGGGTCCTACTTTGTAGTTCAGGTTGGCTTCAAAATAATGGTGATCTTTTGTCTCAGCCTTCTAAATGCTGGGTTACAGGTGTACATCACCATGTGTGGCTTGCATACATGGTGGTTTTTGAGGAACCTCCATACTGTTTTCATAATGGCTATAGTAATTTACATTTTTATCAACAGTGCATGAAAATTCCCTTTTCTCCACATCTTTGCTGGCAGGTTTTTATATGTCTTTTTGATGACTAATACTCTTAACTGGATTAAGATAGCACCTCTGTGTGTGTGACAGAACCTTGCTGTGTGGTCCAGGCTGGCCACAAATTCATGGCAACTCATGTTTTGACTTGCATTTCCCTGATGATTAGTGGTGCTGAACATTTTCCATATAACCTTGTTTGTTCTGCTTTTACTTTATTTATTTATTTTGGTGTTTTGAGACAGGGTCTTGCTCTGTAGCTCAGGCTGGCCTTGAACTCACTATGTAGTCCAGCCCCGAGTGCTGGGATTGTAAGTATGCACCACCACACCCAGCCTTGTTTGGCCTACTTTAAATCACATTCATTGCTTTCTTACTATTTTAATGAGTTCTAAGAATTCCTTATAGAGCTAGGAGTATAGTTCAGGGATCAAACATTTGTAAGACATTTGTAATATATAAGAGGGCTTAGATTCTAGTCACAAGTCCAAAAATAGTCCTTTGTCAGATACATGGTTTTGCAGGTACTTTTTGCTAATCTGTGACCTTTTTTTCATTCTTTTGACACATTTTTAAATACTACTAGATAAGTTGGTATAATAATGACCTAGTTCTCTGTAGCCCTTACAACTTGAAAATGCTCTTTCACTCTGTTACTTGATTCGCTTGATAAAAGAATGTAATAAACCACATGTGGTGGCACATGTCTTATAATTCCAGCACTAAGAATGCTGAGGCAGCAGGATCACAAGTTCAAGGATAGCCTGGATACACAGTGAGACTCTGTATTCAAAGAAAAACAAAAGAAACCTACACAGAGAGAAAATGAGTAAAAGAGGAGTCACTGCCTTCAACTGAGAAAGGTAAAAGACGTCCTCAAAGATACAAAGCTACCATTAGCCAGGATTCAAACTCAGATTTTAAGACACTAAAAATCATTTATCAGTTTATACTACTTCTGTATTCACTTATTCAGCAAAACTTTAAACCAGACCTGTTGACACAGCCTGTGATCCCAGCATTCAGGAAGATGAGGCTGGAGTATTGAATTTGTGGTCAGCGTGGGCTACATAGTGAGTTCAAGACAAACCTTACTATAGATCAAGACCCTGTCTTAATGCACACACATTCATACACAAAACTTTACTTCACTTCTTTATGACAGGTTGTAAACTAGGTACTGAATATTCAAAATGAATGACCTTCCTGCCTTTAAGGAACTCTCTGATGGAGAGCACGATACAGGGCCTAAGGAGACATAAGGAATGTGGAGAAATGGGAAGAGGGCCTAGAAGTTAGGGCCAGAGTGACAACTCATTGGTGAATGTTACATACTAACTCGAGTCTTAAAAGGTGGTCCCCCAGATAGATATAGTGGGAAAAAACATTCAGAGTTTACTCAAAGTAGTGTTTTGGTTTTATAGTGCTGGGGGGATCATATCTAGACCTTTATATATGATAAGCAAGCAGTCTGTCATTGACTTACATCCTAAACTCAGTGTTGTTTTTATTTTTTTGGTACCAGGACTCAAACTTAGAACTTTATGTTTGCCAGCAGGTACTTATGCTGATGAGCTATATGCTTGACCCCTAAACTCAGTGTTTTTAAATCCATAAATTAAAGTACATAGATTTATAAATGAAACCAATAATAGTCAAGTAAATTTCATTATCAAAAATTATACAAGTAAATTTGTGGTACTATAGTTATGTGCTTTGTTATTTAACATGTTAAAGTAACAAAGTCCAGTAGAGCTCTAGTAACTGCCATAATCTTAAATTATGAAGATAATTTCACGGTGCTGGGATTGAACACAGAGCCTCACACATGCTAGGCAAGCACTATACATCACTGAACTGCATTCCCAGCCCATAAATGATATTTTGAGATACCTGCAACATACTAATTCAGAATGAAAAAAGTTATGATTCTCTTAGTGAGCAAGACAAAAGTAATGTTAATATTATAGTTTGCTTGCCACCATCATAGTTGAATGAAATGCTAAATTTCACATAGAAATAAATGAAAATGAAGATGAAATTATTTTCTCATCCAATTTACAAGTCCCTTGAGTTAACTATATTCTAGGTAGAAGACAAAGCACAGACCAGGGTGATGAGAAGTGAAAGAAGACAAAAACAAGCTCACGAGTCTGTGAATTAGCTGAAGTAGAGTGCGTGGGCCTAGCCAGTGTGGAGTATAGTTGGTCAAGACAGTCTCTGAAGAGCCTGTAAGCCATGGGGCCACTAAGAGAGATTGAGTGTGGAATAATCAGATTTCAATTTAGAAAATGAAGTGAGGTGACCATGTAGTAGATGAATTGGCAAGGGGAGAAACGAGAGAGGACCACTGCAGAAAATTCATGTGCAGTGAGACAGAACTGAAGGCAGATAAAGGATGCAGAGTTTCAGATGATACTCAAGAGTGGCAATACAAAGACTTTAGTGAGCTCTTTTTGATCAGAGGGAGCAAGTGAGTGAGGAAAAAAACCTTAAAATGACTTCCAGCTTTCAGGACTGGAGGACTAAGTGAATTAATGTTAAATGTCTGCAAAGTGTACAGAGAGGTGGACTCCAGGGGAAGCACAGGAAAGTAGTGCATTTAACGTGGGCTATTTCATTTCCTTGTCAGGAACATTTAAGAGTGAATGACTAATCATTTAGGTGCTAAAATCTACAGTTAAGGAGATAATTCTGGACTGAGGGCACAGATTTTACTATCACAGTTACTCAAAAAAGAGCATAGGGACTAAAGTGAACCAGTTTAGAAGTTGAGCATGTCCGGGAAATAGCAATTTAGCACCTCAGGCTCATGGCACTGAAGCAGGGGTATAAAAGACTAGGAAGGTAGGAGGAGTTGTATTATTAATAATAAATATTTGGCATTTATGGTTTCTGACTGTCAAGCATATACCAAGCATTGCCATGGATTATCTCATTTAATCTTCACAACTCTGCATTGGAGGAACTGTTACTATCTCTTTCACATTTCTGATGTTTAGAGAGCTGAAATTACATTCCCAGATACTTGCAGTCTCCTGGTGAAAATAGTTTGTATTTTAAGGACCTGCAGTGTATCTCAGCGGTGGAGCCCTTGCCTAGCATGCTAAAAGGCTCTGGGTTCAATCCCAAGGAACACACACACACAGTTTATGTTGTAATTCCAGAAACCTGCCCCCCCCCCCATGGTCTGATCCAGTATACTATACTCACTCCCAGTTTTGAAGGTTCTTGCTTACCAAACTCATAAGATTGGGTTTTTGTCCTGTAGGCAACAGGTTTCCCATACCAAGTTCTGCTTTATTTGCATTTTTCCCCTCTCTTTGAGTTCTTTGAATCAGAAAGACATTCAAACAATGCCAACTTTTTTCGGCTGCTGAAAAGACTATGACAAGGTTCTCATAACATCCATCTACTGTCCTTTCTTCCCAGTGGTAATCTATTGTTAATTTATGTGATTTTATATGAAACAATTAAATATAACATGTGGCTCATTATACATACTTCAGCATCTTATTCTTTTTATTATATCTTAGAAATCTTTCCACATAATATATAAAGATGGTCATTATTTTGTTGTTTTACCAGCTGCATAGTGTTCATTTTTATGAATCTACCGTAATTTCATTTTATCCATCCCTTATTGGACTTGCTATTTCAGTATTTTGTAACCATTATTGCTCAGAATTATCTTGCACATATGTTAATTCAAACATTAACAAAAAAGTTCCTGAAAGTGAATTGCTACATTGCACACATTTTAAACTTTATTTTAATTAATTAATTAACTTATTTTGAAGGGAATAAAACAAAAAACAGAACAAAATAAAGCAATGTGAACAATACTGGATTTTCAAAAATAAGACAGAAGGAAATCCCCCAGTATGCAATTGCTATATTACATATTGTTATCCTCTAAACAGATGCTCAGACTACTGACCCCAGGCCTGCAAAATTAATCAGTCAACATAAGCATTAAGTTGTTTTTGTACCTCTGTTGCTATCATCCCAGCCTGTGTTCCACAGGAAGGGCTGGCTGACTTCTTGGTTCTTTTCCCAGCCTGCATACATTTTAAATTTTAATGGTCATGGCCAAATTACCCTTCGTAGAGATTTAGCCAGTTTATCTCCCAATGGTATTGGAGAGTCCTTCTCTCTAGTTTCATCAGTAATATGTCATTAACCTTTTATGTTTTGTCTGTTTCATATATAGTATCTTTTTATTTAAGAACCATTTGTATTTTCTGTTACCTGTCTTTTCATGTGCTTTGCTCATTTCCTGCTGTTACTGGTCTTATCATCTTAGGATAGATATAGTTTTATTTATACTGTAGCTTTATTTTTCACAGTAACATCTTTATTTAGTTAAAATTTATCGTAGTAATATGAAATATATCCTTGTCCAATTGTTATGTTTTTTGTCTAGAGAAATTTTTCTTTAAAAATATAATAATTGGGTTTTCTTTTCAGTTTTCTAGTGTTTTGTTTTGTTTTTTTTTTATACTGGGATCAAACCCTGGAGCACTATACCACTAAGCTACATCTTCAGATACAGATACAGAATTTTTTTTTTTTAAGTTTGAGGTAGGATCTCACTCATTTGCTCAGGTTGGCCTTGAAATTGAGATACTCCTGCTTCAGCTTCCTCACTAGCTAGAATCCCACAGCTAGAAGCCACTGTGCCTGGCCTCAGTTTACTGATTGGAGTCATACTTCTGCTCACTTCTGCCCTGTTTCTTTTTAGTACCATGCAGTCCTACAGCTTTATTTTTTACATTAATAGTTTTATTTGGTTGGGATTTACCCCATATGTGGAATGAAATTGGCTGTGTTTTTGTTTTGTTTTTTCCAAAAGGTTTTTTCCAAAGTTGCCCCAGTAGCATTTATTGAAGTCTTTTTTCCGGCTGTGAACTACAACTTTAGTTTCTAGACGTCATAATTGACTGCGTGTACTTATGTGTGTTCACGAACTGTCTTTAATGTTTTACTTTGTTGAGGCCTTATCATTTTTGATATTTAGTCAAAATAGTTCCCTCTCTTTTCTCTTAAGAGCTTTCTAGCAAGTCTTTATTTTTCCATTTGACCTTTAAATCTTCATGTCCAGTTATACTGTAAAAAATTTGGTATTTCTGATGTTACTGAGTTAAATCGATAATTATATATTTAAATCTGTCTTACCTGATGCTTTTAAGGTAAAGGAGAGTGATGTAATCATCTTTGCAAGTGTGTATATGTAGCTGCTTCCTTTCTGTTTAGTGTGGACTGTGCTGGAGTTTGGAAATACAAAAACATATGAATGTCCCCTCAAGGATGCACATACATTAGGAATGTAAATGCTCATTAAAGGAGTGAGATTTTTGAATTGGCATATTTGTTACTTGTATTTCGTGGAGGAAGAGGTAGACAAAAGCATTACTTTTTTAAAACTTTGTACATAGGTA
Organism: Cavia porcellus; assembly: GCF_034190915.1. Lineage (NCBI taxonomy): Eukaryota > Metazoa > Chordata > Mammalia > Rodentia > Caviidae > Cavia > Cavia porcellus. The sequence goes on along the minus strand of NW_026947512.1, from coordinate 7,369,488 downwards.
AATTTTTTTTTTTTTGGTAACTTTTGATTTGTTGCTTTGTAATACCTCAACCATTTAAGAAATAGTCACAGACAGGCCCAGCATGATGACATACACCTAAAATCCAGCACTGTGGAGACTGAGGCAGGAGGGTCCCTGTGAATTCGAGGCTACCCTGCCCTACAAAGTGAGTTCAAGGCCAGCCTGAATTGTATAGTTAAATCTTGTCTCAAAAGGACAAAAAAGAAAGGAAAAAAAAAAAAGAAAGAAAAAATAAAGTCACAGACATGAATGCCCCATTACACCACTGCATGCGTCCTTAAAACTTCAGTATTTCCAAACAGCAAATAAATATGTGAAAAGTGTTCAACATCACTAGCATTGAGAGATGCAAATTAAAACAACACAGATTCCACCTCACCCCAGAAGGAATGGCTACTATCAAGAAATAACAAATGCTGGAGGGGCTATGGGGAAACAGGAGCCCTTCTCCACTACTTATGGGAATTCAGACTAGTGAAATAAATGACACACGTGTAAACATCATATTGTTTCATTAATGCGAGAAGCTGAAAAAAAGACATGGATATATATTTTAAGTTTCACTACTGATTTCTCTGAGTTCACTGAAGAAAAAGATTTGTTTTGGTACTGTTTGGAGAATAGAATGCAGATGTCTTATGCTCTGGATGAATGATTTGGGGTTGACAGTGTGCAATGTATGTACCATTGTTACCCCTGATTGACATGTTTTGAAATTTTCTTGTAGTTTTTACTTTTCTTCCTCTTCCTCCTCCTCTTCCTCCTCTTTTTTATCCTTGAAATAAAATGGATTTGGGAGGAAAAAAACTTAGTATTTCTACTAAGAAAGTCTCCAACACAACCACCTTCAGCCATGAAAATTGAGAAATTAACATAGATTCATATCTCCATCTAATCTGTAGACTATAGACAGATTTTGTCACTTGTCCCAGTAATTCATTTAGGAACTTGGTATTTCAAGCGTTTTTTTGTTTGTTTGTTTTCATTTTTGTCTTTTTGAGACAAGATCTTACTGCAATTTAGTCTGGACTAGAACTCATTTTGTAGCCCAGGCTAGCCTTGATCCTCCTGCCTCTGCCTCCCAACTACTGTCAGTTATCCCTTTCTAGTTCTGATGAGTCGCAGGTTAATAACTACTGGCTGAGTATGGTGGCACATACCTGTCAACCCAGCATTTGTGAGACTGTGATGCAGGAGGATTGCCCCAAGTTTAAGGTCAGACTGGGCCACATAGTTGAAGGCCATCCTCAACTACATAGCGAGACCCTGTCTCCAAAAGATAAAGAAATAAATTTAGCACTTCTCACTCACCTTGATTTTCATGGCTTTAACATTGTTGAAGAGTTTATACTTTATCAGTGTTCATGATTTTAAAATTTTGTCAGGAATTCCAGAGAAATGATACTGTGCTGAAGTGTGTGGTACAGATCTGTAGATACGTCCCATAATACATATCTGTGATATTAACTTTTATCTATTTAAGCTGGTATGTATTTGCAAAGTTTTTCCAAATAGTTAATAAGTATTATGATAATTACTAAGTACTTTGTAGGAAGATATTCTAAAACTACGTGAATATTCCAGTGTAATCAAACTTTCACCCACCAGTTTTAACATTTATTGATAGTTTTTGTCTGAAGTGATGTTATGATAGTTGCTAAGTGGTGATTTTCTAATGTTGTCTTCTAACCTATTAGTTGTCATCTTAATGTATGTTAGAACTTTTCCTCCCCCCTGCCATGCTTATGTATTACTGTGAACTTACAGGTTAATTTACTCAAAATTGCAATTTGCTAGTGCGGTTTTTTTTCTTTTAATGCTCATATTGTCCTGGATTTGTCCCCAGTTTGTATGGAGCCTCTGCAAACAAACCACTAGTGTGCTTTTGGAATGGCCCCATCATTCGTGCACTTCCTGATGAGTGGGGCATGTTACTGCAGCCCAGACTCATCTTATGCTTACCCTGCCCTGGCTCTGGAGTCAGCAGTTTCGTCAAGGAGCCCAGGTTCCTTTTAATGTAGTGTTAAAGAGGTCTTTAGAATGCTTTTATGTGGTTGTGCTCATAAGCTACCTGGGTGTCATTATTGCTCTGTTCTTTTGAAGGACATAGATGTCAATAGGAGATGTACATATGCATTTATATATACACATATCTATATATGCCCATATATACACATCTATTTTTTATGTATTTCTGAATGGATATGAAAATCATCAGTTGAAACCAGTTATCTCTAATTCATGACGGGATTTATTCTGTCCATCTCCCTTTCCATACATTTAACTTCTTTCTCTGTCTGTAAGAAACCTGGTTCCCATTATCTTCAATCTGTTTACCTGCTTGTTAAACTTCTCCCCCAACATCTGTGACCAAATTGACTGCGAGCCTGTATTCTCTCCCCTAGGCGAACTGACCAGCACCTCAGCAGCACTCAGGATAACAAGGCTACTTCTGCTGTAACCAAAATAAGTTTAGAAGGATACGGGGCTGGGGATTTAGCTCAGCGGCATACGCGCCTGCCTTGCAAGCAGGCAGTCGTGAGTTCGATCCCCGGTACCGATAAAAAGGAAAAAAACAAACAAAAAAATACTTTGATGATAGTTTACTCTTTGGAAAGAAACTGCGTACATAGAAGGCACATGGAGAATGGGGGTTCACTTTTTGCTAGATATCCTTTTGTACCATGAGGAGTTTTTTTTTACAACACCTTTTGCTTTTCTGCCTGAACAGAAAAGGAAAATCAATGTACAGTGTAGTTAAGTTCAGTATGTTTATTCTTTCAGTGCCTGTCTACTCAGCTGATCTCTTTCAGATTCTTTGGAAGAGAATTTGGAGCCTTTGTATTTTTCTTAAGTGTATTTGGTTCCTTTTTGCCTTTAGGAAACAACACTTGTTTCTACGGGAAGTGCTATTACTGCCGAGAAACAGAGCCAGCATGTGCCGACGGAGACACGATGGAAGGATCTGTCACACTTTGGCTTCCAGATGTATGGCCTCTGCAGAAGCACCGACACCCTTGGGGCAGAACTTACCGAGAAGGCAAACTGGCCAGGTAAGTGCTCCTCTGAGCTATGGCTTAATTCTCCCTTTGCTTGGCCAGGTACCATCCATAATAGGAGCTAGCTATGCTTTCCAAGAGGTTAAAAAAAAACCCTGCAGGATCAGGGAAGACCTACTAAGTGAGGACTCTTTGTTTTTAGCAATGCTGTTGTGTTAGCTTTCTAGCACTGTGAAAAATACCTGAGGCACATCAGTTTAAAAAGAGGAAAGATTTATTTCAGCTCACAACCTCAAAAATTTCAGTTTATGGTTGTTTGGTGACAATTGCTTTAAGCCTGTGGTAGCACAGTATATCCTGGCAGAAGCACAATGGTAGAGGAGGCTGCCAGGCAGCAAAAAGAAGATGAAGCCAGGATCTCCTATCTCTTTAAGGATACAGTCCCAGTGGTCTAACTTTCTTTCACTAGGCCTCACTTCCTAAAGGTTCCACCATCTCCCAGTAGCAGTGTGTGTTGGCAACCCAGACTTGCCTGTAGGGAGAATACTTAAGATCCAAACCCTAACTTGTGTCCATCTCAGTATACAGGAAACATTCAGTCCATTCCTAAGAGTCCTCAAAGTTTTAACTTCTAGCACTGCTGAAAAGTCTTAAGTCAAAAGTCTGACAGTCATAATAGATTTTAAGCCCTCAAAAAAAAAAAAAATTGGGGGCTGGGGATTTAGCTCAGCGGCATAAGCGCCTGCCTTGCAAGCAGGCAGTCGTGAGTTCGATCCTTGGTACCGATAAAAAGGAAAAAGACAAAAAAAAAAAAAAAAAAAAAAAAAAATTAAAACAACAAAGCCAGGCATGGGCACAAATTCCTATAATCCCAGCACTCAGAAGACTGAGGCAGGAGGGTTGCTGCAAATTTGAGGCCAGCCTGAACTTCATAATGAGGTGCTGTCCTCCACCCCCAAAAAAGAGAAAAAAATAGAACAAGTGTCATGCTTCTAAGATACAATAAACAGAATAAAGATAACTTAGTCCAAAAGGGAGGACTAGGACAATAGCAAGGAGAAATTGGACCAAAACAAGACAATCTCACTGACTTTAAATCCTTTCACTTCCACGTCCATTGTCTGGGGAACACAGGAATTGTATGAGGGTTCCAGAGGGCTTGGGCTGCTATGGCTTTGCTTATCCAGCCCACACAGTCTCTCTTTTGGGCTCCCTTCTTGGTCCCTGCAGCTTTCCTTAGCAGCCTTCCTATTCCTAGCATCAGTACTTGCTGTGATGTCCACTGCAGCTTCAGCCTCACTCTCAGCCTTTCAAGGGCTACTTGTAAAGGCTGCAGTTCTGCCACGTACTGCCTGTACCCCGTGCTTTCCTTTGAAATTCAGTCATACCTCGGTGACCTCACAACTCTTGTGTTCTACATGCCTGGAAAATAAGCATCACATCAGTGACACCGAAGTCTGCCGCTGAAACAGTAGCCAGCCTTCCTGGACCACAGCTGTAGTGAGTGGCCTCTGGGTACCTTGATGGCTGAACGTGAGAGAAGCGGATCCTAGAGAAATGATTTGCTAAGTCTTTTTCAGAGAGGCTCTCTTCTCAAGTCAAGGCTTGTACTTCTATACCCTTGAATCTGTAATGGGTGGGGTCTTACTGATTCCTGAGATATTCTCAAGGTATCTTTCCTATTATATTGGAGCAAAGTACCAAGCTTGCTTTATTTATTTTATTTTATTTTTTTTGTGGTGCTGGGGATTGAACTGAGGAACTTGTGCAATGCAAAGCAAGAGCTCTGGGGCTAGGGATTTAGCTCAGTGGCATAACTGCCTGCCTTGGAAGCAGGCAGTCATGAGTTCGATCCCCGGTACCGATAAAAAAAAAAAAAAAAAGAAAGAAAAAGGCAGGAAAAAAAAAAGGCACTAAACAAAGCAAGAGCTCTACTACTGTGCCACATTCTCAGCCTCAGGCTTATTTTTAGTGGTACTAATTTCTTCAGCATTTCATCCTCCTTGGCCTGAGTTTTATACATGCTTCTTTTCTGGTCACACTGCAAGTTTTTCAAATCTTTCTGCTCTGCTCTTTCCTCCCATTTCTTTCTTTCTTTTTTTTTTTTTTTTTTTTTTTTTGTCTTTTTCTTTTTTATCGGTACCGGGGATTGAACTCACGACTGCCTGCGTGCAAGGCAGGTGCTTATGCCGCTGAGCTAAATCTCCAGCCCCTTTCCTCCCATTTCTAAAAGTGACAGTCAAAAACCTTCTCCTGCCTGAGTTCTGTGATGTCTAGAAATTTTCCTTGTTGGATAAACTGGTCTACCACATTTAAATTCGGCCTTCTATAGAGTTTCAGGGCATGGACAAAGTGTAGACAAATTTTTTGCCGGAGTGTAACACAGATATCCTCTCGTGTAATTCCCAATAGAGACTTCATTTCCATATGAACCCTTAGTAGCAGTCTTTGCCGTGTGCATTTTGTGGTCTTCTAAATTTCTACCAGAATTGCTCGTTGGTCTTGCTTCAGGTATTCTAGGCTCTCAAGTCTGCTTCTCCAAGCTTTTCCAAACTTCTGCAGAGCAGTTCCAAAGGTTTCTGAACCACTTTATAAGAGACAATTTTCTGTTAGTCAGCTTTCCATCACTGTGACAGAATCCCTGAGACAAACAGCTTAAGAGGAAGAAAGATTTATTTCTGGTTCATAGTTTCAGAGGACTCAGTCATAATTGATGGCTCCGTTGCTTTTGAGTGTGTGGTGAGGCAGAATGTTATGGTGCGAAGTGCGTTGTAAAATAAGGTTGCTCACCTCATGGATTCTGGGATGCAAAGTGATAGAGGGGTTGGGGTCCCAGTCTTTCTTTAAGGGCACACTCCCAGTGACTTTCTTCCACCTGGTCCTGCCTCCTAAAGCTCGATCACACCTTCAGCACATGGCCTTTGGAGGATATTGAAGATTCAACTCGTAGCAGCAAGCTACATTTCTGCCTCTCAGTACCTCTCACGATGTTGCTTCCCTCTAGGTGGGAGTATGATGAGAGCTACTGTGATGCCGTGAAAAAAACATCTCCGTATGACTCAGGCCCGCGCCTCTTGGACATCATTGACACCTCTGTCTTTGATTACCTAATTGGCAATGCTGACCGCCATCATTATGAGAGCTTTCAAGATGATGAAGGTGCTAGTATGCTCATCCTTCTCGATAATGCCAAAAGGTAAGGCCAGCAGGACTGTCTTTTTTCACTATTTATAATAGATGGATCTTTTCTGGTGTACCCGTTAATCAGCTCCTCATTGTTATAACATAATGCCTGAGATAAACAATATAAAAAGGGAGAAAGATTTATTTTGACTCACTATTTCAGAGATTTCAGTCCATGTTTAGTTGGCTCCATTGTTGTTGGGCCTGTGGTGAGCTGGAACATCCTGGTGGAGAGCACATGTCAGAGAACAGCTGCTCCCCTCATGGCAGCTAACAAACACTGAGAGGAGGGGGTAGGATTCCAGGTTTCCCTCAAGGGAAGCTCCAGTGCTCAGCTTCCTTCCTAGGTCCCACCACCTCCCACCAGCACTGTGAAGTCAGCCAGGCCTTGAGCGGATGAGCCTTTGAGATACATTTCAGATCTGAACTAGAGCAGGTGTCCCGGAAACATCCAGAACACAGCTGATTGGAATGTGCCCTTCTTTTTTCCCCTTAGGCCCTTTGCTGTTGTCACTCATCCTTTTTTGCCCCTAAGGGATTTCAGGACTTTTAAAAAGTGGTCCCCTTCACAGATAGCTGGAATTTGTCACTACCTCTTTCTTGGCTATGATATTTACAGAGCATCAAATCTGAGAAATACAGACTAAATAGTAGATGAACTTTATTTCCTGTTAAACTCATCTGTCCAGAGGTTCATGCAACTTAAAATTTAATCCTATGAAATGATAGAATGTTCTTGCTGTTTTTGTGGCAGTCTAAGCTGAGACTTTTGCTATTATGAAATGAGCTATTGCATAGTGATTATATATTAAATAAAATTATTTTGTCTTAAAAAAGATAAGTTTATTTTATGTATTAATATTATCCTTATTTTTTAGGCCTAAGCTATTTGGAGATCACATTGTATTTCTACTTTGCAGTCTCCATGGTGACCAGTTTAGTGCCATACTTTTAGTTGAACTTAAATAGAATTTGTTAAAATAGAATGCTTAGTTGAAGCCTAGAATTGTCCAAGCAGTAAGTCTCTACTGTTAATATTGAGTGCTGGGAAGTAGCTGAGGCACAGCTCCTTAGTAAAGAATGCTTGGGTAAGGGGCTAGGGATTTAGCTCAGCGGCATAAGTGCCTGCTTTGCAAGCAGGCAGTCGTGAGTTCGAAAAAGACAAAAAAAAAAAAAAAAAAAAAGAATGCTTGGGTAGCATTAGGAAAGATGCCACCATCTCATATTGAGCAACAGGCACCTTGTACTCTGCAAAACATGACTTCGACAGAAAGCGGGTCAGCAAACATTACCGCTCCCTCTGACTCATCACAGCAAAGTAGCTAGTGGCCAGGACTATGTCTGTTCCTGAAAAACTTTATCTTTGCTTGTAAAAATGATCATTTTGTTTAAGAGATCTTATAAATTCTGATACACATAACATTTGGTACATATCAAATTTGTTGGTTAGTCTGTTCCAGCTGCTATAACAAAATACCTTAGACCAAGCAATTTGTAAACAGCGCATATTTGTTGCTTAGAGTTCTGGAGACCAGGAAGTCCAAGATCAAGATGCTGGTAGATTCAGTGTCTGGTGAGGGTCCATTCCTCATCGATGTGTGTCCTTACACGGTAGGAGAGATCAACACGCTTTTTAAGGACGTGACTGCTGATCATGAGCTTTCCACTAATCACCTCCCAAAGCCTCCCCCACACACACACCTCTTACCTGGGGGGTTATTTAGAGCATGAAAGTTGTGGGAGGGTTGGGACACACTCATACTGTACCAGCTTTTATTATCAGAGGATTTGCACTGTACTAAGGACTTATAGACTCTCCAGCCGTTGAGAGCTTCCTGGAAAAGAGTAAAAGTTGACAGTTTTTGTAGACTCATATCTATTTCTCTAACTCTGAATTAGCTAGTGACACTTTCATATCTGTCTGCTTTGAATTGTTGTTTTCTGAGCCCCTGTGACCAGTTTTTCCAGTTTGACCAGTTTTTCCAGTTTGAAGCTGTCAGTGTGATTTTTTTTTTTTTTTTTTTTTTTGTGGAGAAGAGGATTTTGGAGTAAGATAGATAATGGCCATCTGCTTGTTTGGGACATACATATCCTTATTTTTCTCCCAAACTTTTTTTTTTTCTTTTTTTAAATTTTTTTAACTTTTTATCGATGTCAGGGATCGAACTCACAACTGCCTGCTTGCAAGACAGGTGCTTATGCCGCAAAGCTAAATCCCCAGCCCCCTTTCTCCCAAACTTTTCAAGTTTACTGGTTTTTCTGTCCTCCTTTTGGTCTGTACATTCCACACTGTTACCATAGTTATGCTCCAGCACCTTACAGTATCTTGGAAGGGAAAAGACTCCTCACAAATGAGGTTACTTGTGTTTGATACGTCAGCACAGGCTATTAGAGATCCTATGTTTAATTGGTCATGTCCTGCTTATTTTTAACGGATTGGAGCTGTTCACACATTAAATTACCTAGGGTCACTTACAGAATTTGGGTTTCTTAAAGAATTTGCTGTTTCTTTGATGCTAAGCAGAGAGCTGGTACTTCTTTCTAATTCACTACGTTTTCATTTAATTTTCAGCTTTGGGAACCCCTCGCTGGATGAGAGAAGCATTCTTGCCCCTCTCTATCAGTGCTGCATGTAAGTTATGCACAGCCAATACATGTACATGCAATGTTTTCCTTTTTAGGCTCAGGTAACTGTACACCCATTTCCTGGGCCTTCAGACTTCCTGGAGGCAGCCTGGGGTGCCTAGTGAGTTCATGGCCAGCATAGAGTAACATAGAAAGACTGTCTCAGAAAACAAACACGCACCAGCACTTGAGATGCTGAGGCAGGAAGATAACAGATTTGAGCCAAGTCTGGGCAAGTTAGCAATTTATCAAGACCCTGTCTTAAAATAGTAAATCAAGGGCTAAGGGTATAGCTCGGTGTGAAGGCCCTGAGTTTAGTCTTCAGTACAGGGGGAAAAGGTTTGTGGTCTTCTGTAGTAAAACATATGTATGCTTGACTTAATGTCAGAGTATAGTCAACCCTCTCTTGTGTTCCCTACATCCCTGCAAAAAGAAAACTCAAGAACGCACTAATCTTCTAAAAAAAACTCCTGCATCACTACATCTGGTTTACCTTGTGATTTTAAATCCTTGCATCACATAAAATCTGGGATTTGCATATCTTAGTTTGAAGTTGTCTAAACTAAAAGTAACTTTTTCACAAATGTCTATTTAATAATTGATTCTTTTTTTTTTTTTGTCTTTTTCATTTTTATCGGTACCGGGGATCGAACTCACGACCGCCTGCTTGCAAGGCAGGTGCTTATGCCGCTGAGCTAAACCCCCAGCCCCTAATAATTGATTCTTAAGAAATTCTGTGTTAAGCTAAGCATGGCAAAGCGTGCCTGTGATCCCAGCAGGCATGAGGACGAAGCAAGAAGATTTCGGGTTTGAGACCAGCCTGGTCTACAAAGTGAGTTCAAGCCAGCCCGGGCATTATAGCAAGCCCTTGTCTCAGAAACAAAAAGCAAAATCTGTATTTGAGAACGAAGAAAGAAAAAAATAATTCAAGAAAATGAGAGTTGGTGATACAGCTCAGTGGCACAGTGCCTACCTGGCAAACACAAGGTCCCGCATTTGATTCCTGGTACAAAAAAGAGAGAGAGGAGCTCGGAAGGAGAGAGAGGGAAAGAAAAGAAAGGAAAGGAAAAAAGAAAGAAAAGAAAAGAAAATGAGATAAAACTGGGCCCTTCAGAGTTCCTTTTCAGAGCAGCATTCCTGGTCTGATTTTAAAGCATGCACGTGAAGAATCAGCTGGGATTCACCTTGCTTGGGCAGCACAGAAAAGCAGGCCCAGCAACACCACTCAACACTAGGCAACTTGGGGCTGGGGATTTAGCTCAGCGGCATAGAGCACCTGCCTTGCAAGCAGGTGGTCATGAGTTCAATCCCCAGTACCGATAAAAATGAAAAAGACAAAAAAAAAAAACCACTAGGCAACTCTCCAAGGCACATTCATAGCATGGGAGACTGCCCCTTAGAGCCCCTGGTCTCCCCGTCCCTTCTTTCTTTCTTTTTAATTTTAAAGAGAAAAAAATTTATTTTCAAAATTAAACAGTAAGAGGATAACAGTGGTTAATACATTGCATATTGTTATCTTTAGTTAACTCAGAGTACACAAATCAGCATTTAGTTGTCCAAACAATATTAGCACAAACCTTTCATTTCAATGCATAGTATAACTATCCTATTTTCTTTATATATATAAAATACATATATTTTATATTATATATATATATATATATATATATATATATATATATACTTTTTTGCTTTTCCCTTACTTTTTTAATCCATTCCACTATCCCAGTTTCTCTTTCCTTTTGAAGTTTCTTCCCATTTCACATTATCTGTTGTGCATTTTGGGTCTTATTTATTCTTTCAGCTTCTCACACAAGCGAGACAATATAATGTTTACACATGTGTGTCTGCTTTATTTCACTTAGGATAGGGTCTCTAGTTGCATTCATTTACCTATAAAAATCTCTAGTTAATGCTTCTTTATGGCAGAGTAGTACTCCGTTGCATAAAAATATTACATCTTTTTTATCCATTCTTTGGTTGATGGGCATTTGGGTTATTTTTAAGATTAGCTATTACAAATTGTGCTGCTATAAACATGGGTGCACATATGTCACTGTAGTACAATGTTTTTAATTCTTCTGAGAAGATACCCAGAGGGAATAGCTGGGTCAAATGGGACATCCAATCCCAATTTTTTGAGGAATCACCACACTGATTTCCAGAGTGGTTGCACCAGTCTGCATTAACAACAACAATGGAGAAGGTTACCTTTTTCCCTACAGCCCCTCCAGCATTTATTATTATGTTCATAATAGCCATTCTGAGGTGGAATCTTAGTATTGTTTTTTAATTTGGGGGCTTTGTTTTGTTTTGTCGTTTGTTTTGAGACAGGGTCTCGTGATGTGGCCCAGGCTGCTTCGAGCTCAGAACAATCATCCTGGTTTAGCCTCCCCAGTGCACACACAATCACACCCAGCTCTCAGTGTTGTTTTAATGTGTTTTAAGGTAACCTATGTATGATGTTGAACATTTTTTATGTATTTATTTGCCATTTGTATTTCTTCATCTGAGAACTGTGTATTTATCTCAGATGCCCATTTTTGGGTTGAGTCTTTAAATTTAGGAGATTCGTTTTTTTGTTTTTTTTTTTTTTTAGTTCTCTACATGTTCTTGATAGTAATCCTTTGAGGAACAGCTGTCAGACACTTTCTCCCATGTGGGTTGTCTCTTCACTGTGTTGGTGGTTTCTCTTGCTGTGTAAAAGCCTTTTAATACGATGATGAGAGCCAAGTTGTTGACTCATTGCAGTACTTCCTGTTCAATCAGGGTTTTATTTATAAAGTCTTTGTCTACAACACTGTCCTCAGTACTGCCAAAAAAATTTTTTTAAACTTTGGTCTGCCAAGCAAGTTTTGAACTCCATTTGATAGTGAGAGCTTTTATGTAACTTGTACTAAAACTTTGTCTTCCAGCATTCGGGTTTCCACTTGGAACAGACTAAACTACCTAAAGAACGGAGTGCTGAAGTCTGCCTTAAAATCTGCCATGGCCCATGACCCCATCTCCCCCGTGCTCTCAGATCCTCACCTGGACGCTGTGGACCAGCGGCTGCTGAGTGTCCTGGCTACCGTGAAGCAGTGCACTGATCAGTTTGGGATGGACACTGTGCTAGTGGAAGACAGGATGCCTCTCTCCCACTTGTAATTCTCAACACAAAATAAGTGAAACTTATTTTTACAAGATACAGAAACAGCACAATCAATTCCAGATGGTATCAGATGGCTTTGGAAGTTGCCAGCAGCAAATTTTGGTAGAGGACAGGATGGCCTTGGGTGTCTTTGGGGTTTTGTATCTTAGAAACTAAAGCAGACATATTTCAGAACTCGAGATGTTCCTGCAGAACCACTTTCTGAGTTCCTCAGTAGTGGCTCATTTTAGCAATGGGGATTAGCATTTTTGGTCAGTTTTGTCTCCCATGCCAAAGGACAAACAGGTGTGACATTCAGATAGGTGAAAGCTGCACTTGCTTCCAGACTATTTTGAGGTGAACTTTACAGTCCTTTCTCCACACTTGTGGATTTTGTGGAAACATTTTACAATTTCTTGTCTTTTTTTTTTTTTTTTTTTTTAAACCAGGACTACTCAAATTGGAAAGTTTACTGCTACCTACAGAGTAGCAGCGAATAAAACCTTGCATTCTGTTGAGCCAAAATAGAATGCTCTGTTGGAGAGGGATATGTTTGTAAGATAGAATTGGTGGGAAGGGCAAAAAGCAGGAGATACTCCAGCTAGTGAGCAACTGCGTTGTGTGGTTTGGTGATCTTAGAGGAGGGAAGAAGGGAGACACTGAGTGGAGCCTCTGGGAGATACTGAACAGAAAGAAAGCTGGCTGCCCTGTGCTTAGGTTCCAAAGTATCTAAAAGGCATGTAAGTAAAATCTGTTCTCACAGCTCTGTCCAAATTAACAGAAACATTGTCTCTAGAGAAAATATCTTTACAACCCAAGCATGATTCTCTTACTGAGACTAATGTCCCCTTTTGCTTAAAGCTGTCACATCCTTTCTAAATTAACAAAGCAAACTGAAATAATACCGTGAATAAGAGTCAGGTTGCCTGTGATCCCTGCTGTCCTCATTTTTCTTCTGAGATGAATTCCCACTTGGGGTTCTAAGATACTGGTCATTAAAGATGCTGTTCCTAGGAGATCAGCGACTCTGTTTTTGCCTTTCTTACAAGGAAAGGCAGTTATGCCACCTTGTGTGCACCTTGCTGGTGGATAAACTGAGTTTATGATGAGCCATTCAGAAGACTAGAATCCAAGATACTGAGCCTTCTACACCTTGAAGTTAAGGGGGTGGCCACAAGGAGCCATAAGATTTTGATTTATGTCAAATCCTAATTTCATCACTTAGTCTCATTTGGAGTTCTTCCATCTCCTCTTAATACTCCCAAATTCGTGTTGCTAAAACATAGTTTTAGTATCATGTTTTGGCAAAATGATCCTAACATGTAAGCAGCTGCAGGATATTACAGGCCTGGGCTGCCTGCTCACTTGTACACTCAGAGCTGTGTGTGTCCCTCCTGCGTCTCGTCCAGTAGCTATTTCAGCTTTGTACTTCTGTCAGAAAAAATATACTTACACGATGTGGTTGAGCAAATTTAATGTCAGGGACTCTTGACCACCACCCTTTCAAAAACAGCTTTCCAATTTGTGCCCCAATTTTCTGGCACTGAAAAATAACTGAGTAACTTGTAACTACTTTAAAATAGCATGAAATTAGGAAACCATTGTAATTTTTATAGACATTTTGTTGGTGGACATAGGAGTGACTGTGAAAGATGTCCTAGCCTGGCAGGGTGGGGTACACCTGTAATGCCAGCATTTGGGAAGCTGTGGCAGGAGAGTTCACTGTGAGTTTGGTGACACCCTGTCACAGAGACCAAAAGAAAAAAAAAAGGCTCCTGAATTTAAGAAGCAGATACTAGCACAAAACACTGAAACAGTGTTAAAAGAAGGCATTGGTTGCGATTTTTAAGGCCACTTGCTATGTGTGTTCAGGGAAATTCACAGTTCAGCTTGAGAATACCTTGGTTTAGTGCTTCCCCAAAACTGGGAACCCGCTGGCAGGGGGCAGTAGAAAGGGCATCAGTCAGTCCTGGGTTAGCCACGGTGCCTTTGTGCAGCACCGGGAAATGAGGAAGAGCTGTCCGGACTGGGAACTTCAGGAAGGCTGAAGACGGTGAGCTGCGAGGGGAGAAACAGGAAGGAGACCTGCTGGGAAAACTTCATCCTTGCTTCAAAGCATTTGCAAAAATGTGTCATTCCATTCTTTTCCTTATTACTTTCAAACTAAGAAACACTAAGTTTTGTGTGAAAAAAAGAGATGCTTTTTAAAAAACGATTTGTAATGCTGTCCTCTTCTTAGTTTTGATTGTTAAACTCTGGCTCAGGCTGCTACAACCAAGTCATTGGAGGGGGTTTGGTTAGTTCTAAGTTGGGGCTGACAGCTGAACACGTAGATGTGGATACATTTTAATACTAAAAAAGAAGAAAAATCAGAGGTGATTGCCATTTGCTGTTCTTCCATGTCTTCAAAATGTGTATTTTGAAGTTTAAATGTAGAATATTGAGTATAGAAGTTTTATTTTAAAACTGTTCTTTAATGAGGCTACATTGTGGTTGGGAGAAGAGTATATATAATTTTCTGTGCTGAACAAATTAATATGATGTAATTTGCTCAGAGTGTTGTTCAATATATTTTAAGACATTTCTCCCTGTTTGCACTCAGGGTTAGTATGTCAAATGAAATTTAGGAAGAAAATGGAGAAATTCAGGTATATTTATTTGCACAGTATTTTGGAAGAATTGAATCCTGTACATGGCAGTTTTTCAATGTCACCTGGGTGCAGCATTGTCTTCCAAAGGAATCTGTCTTGTCTTTAACACAAACCAACTCTGGACTCCTCATCCCATACCCGTCCTCCTCAGCCTCCCTGCTCAGCCTGCCTGTCTCCTCTCGGGCGGTAGAGCAGCCTCGTGGGGAGCTGTCCTGACAGTTCCTCTGTGAGCACGGGCGAAGCTGTACATCCTGACAAAGGTGGCTGTGTATTAAGCTAAGGAAAATGTATTTATTTTGACACAAGGAAACACAATGCAGAGGTACTTGAAGCTGTTAAAAGTTCTCTTTGCAGTCTCTGTGAGTGCACGCTATGTGACGTAAAGGCTCTGGCGAGCCAGGTGGGCCTGAACCTGACTCCGGATACCTGGCCTCGGGGAGGCCAGCTGGGCCCCTTTCCCTCCTGAAGTCTGGATGGTGACTAGGGCCTGGGTACCATACTGTCACAGATATTTTGAAACCAAGGTGTTCCTCACAAATGAAAAGTGAGGAAACTGGGAATAACTTACTCGGGAGTTAATTTATTTGCTTTAAGGGAGGTATGGGAATCACCACCCCTTGTTTGATTGCCAAGGATTTCCTCTCAGAGCTGTTGCACAAATAGAGGTTCTTGGTAAGAGACTGAATAAGAGACACACCCCAATTTCTAGTTTGTTCTTTGGGTTCCGATTCTGAAAAACAAAAAATAAAGATTTTAATAAACATGGAGATACAATCTTTGTCTATTCATCTTTCTCCTCCCCTTTAGGATTTTTCTAGTATTTTCTATTCCATTTCCTACCTGTTTTATAGGGGACAGAAGAAGGTTACATCTTTTGTTCCCCCATAAACATACACAGAGGTTTGCGTCGCAGTATCTGAAAGGCAGGCCCTAAGTTACCTCACCTGTCTTCAGCAGGTCCATCCAAGGCCTCGGCTGTGCCAGAGCTTTCCGGGGGGTCATTCTTTGTTGCATTTGTATATTAACAGTTAACTTCATGCAGCTTCTTAAAGCTAAAGAATTACCAATCTGGGTTTTTTTTGTTTGTTTGACTTTGAGATAGGGTCTCCTTATGCAGTTCAGGCTGGCCTTGAACTCACTTTGTAACCCAGGTTGGCCTCAAACTCACAACATTCCTCCTGCCTCAGCCTCCTGAGTGCTGGGATTACAGGTGTGTGCCACCATACTCAGCCAAGAAATACCAATCTTGTTGGTATAGTACTATACAATATAGGCAGGAAGAGAAGGCTGGATGCCCTGATTAGAATTCTTAGGACATCTGTGAAGTAGAAATCTAGCACTCCTTAGACAACGAAGCAGAGTTCTTAACATTTTTACTTGATTTGTGGAATATTTACCAGTTTTTGTCATTTGTACCTGAATACACGGAGGATGAAACATACGTGTTTCTCCCTGACTCACCACATAAATTCTTCTGAGGATTCACTAGTTTTTGTTTGTGTGTTTGGTTTTTTACAGAGAAACTAAAATTAGCCAATCAAAGCATCAGTGAAAGTGACACAGAACCCCGAAACACGATAGTAAGAAATCAGTAATTGCTACCATAATGTCTCTCCCTCAAAATCACTGCCCATGCCATCAGACGTGACAAAACCAAACAAAACACAATAAAACCAATCAAAACAAAACAGGATAAATCAATAAAATGGAGCAAAACAACAATACTGGATTTCAAAACAAGACAGAAGGAAATCCCCCCCCCCATAGTTGCTTTAATGCATACTGTTATCCTCTATGCGCAGACTCTCAGCTTTAGGCCTGCAAAGTCAAATAATACAAGCATTAAGTTGTTTTTGCACCTCAGTTGCTATCTGCTCAGCCTGTGTACCTGAATCAGGTGGCTGCCTGTTAGAGGGAGAGGCTCAGCTCTTACCCGCAGCCCACAGCCACTGTGCTGAGCACTTCTTGTTTCTCCTCCCGGCCCACAGCTCTCACTTGCTTTTAAGCGTATCAGATTGTTAGTACTTAAAAAGTGTAGCTGAGCGAAGGAGGTGTGAGGTTCTGTTCCTGAGTAATGTTACACCACAGTGTGTACCTACAAAACTGGTTTTTGGCAGTCATTTTATGAATTAGTGATCATAACTGGCTTTCCATTGGTTGGTTCTGTAAGGTAAAAGTATAAACCTCAAGGAATAATGGGATCAAGTCACAGTATGTGAGGTATTTGGTCTTCAGTGGACTTTTGGGTGTTGTGTGATCTGTTACAGAGGTGGCAATGTGACCATCTCTTCCCTCAGACAGCCTCTCAGTCCTGGGAGAGAACTTCTCAGGAGGTACCAGATGCTTCAGGAAAAACTTAAAGCACTCACCTTGGAGATAAGGCAAACATCCAGATGTAATCAGGGTTGCGTGTAGAACCTGCTTCCACACATACGTGCAAAGCCATGTGCTTAGGAGATGCAGAGCCTCCGGGCATGTACAGTTTTCAGTGTGTGGTGATCTCAGATCACCAGAAACACCCTTGCGCACTTTCCCGTGTTCTCAATCCTGGAGGAGCCCTGCCTCTTGACGATCTCTGTCCCGTGATGCCTCAGTGCTGTGCACCATGGATGCTAAACAGGCAAATACACAAGCTATGAAGTTTTCATACTTTCAGAGTGTATTTTTTACATTGCTGGGTGATTTAAGATAGAGACTTGATTTGGACCCAATGTTTGTTTATACAGCAGATGGTTCTGCCTGCCTTCAGTGGGATAGAGAAGGTGTCTTTTGTAAAGCTCATTCAAATGACCTCAGTAAAAGTGTTGTGTGCCCATTTTCTCTTAGATCTTGCTAAGATGAATATTTTGATTCAGGTCTGGAGCCTGAAATTCTGCATTTCTGGCAAACTCATTGGTCCTTGGGCCACTCTAATGAGGAAAGTAGCTGTCTGTAGTTTTCACGACGGCCTCTAGGTGTCCGCCTCGTCCGTGAAGTCTTAGTCCTGGAGCTCATAGCCATTAATTTTCAAGCCCTGTGAGTGAATTAGAGGCGATTTCCCGAAATACCCAAGAGGTTACTTAGAAACTAGTATTTTGCTTTGCTGTTTTCCCGTGGGCTGACTCTTTGTGAAAAAAAAGTATTTTTTAGGGAAAAAAGTCTTGAAATCAATTTGATCCAACAACTTGCCAGCTACCTACTTACCATAAATTGTAATTCTAAACCAAAATGTCTTTACAAGTAAAATTATATATATATATATATATATATATATATATATATATATATATCTGTATATATATATATCTGTATATATACACACACTTAAACAGTCTTTAAAGACTTGGATTGTTTTTGTAACGTATTATCTCTAACTCTGGAGGTGGTGCTGGGGTTAAACCTGGGGCCCCAAGCATGCCAAGCAGATGCTGCACCACTGAGCTACAGCACATCCCTGTTACTGGTATGTGTATCACCATAAATTCCCCAATAAGTCCAGTACTAACTCATCCAAACCTCCTCCAATAGGCTATTTTATATAGTATCTAAACATATATAAAAATAAAAGTTAACATGAGTGGAGTGTGATGCACTCAGGTCATTTAATCCTTACAAGCTGACTGTTCAGTAGGTGGGGAAATTGAGGCATATGCAATTGGTAATACTCAAAGTCTGCCAAACAAAATGACAGACCCATTCTGTTATTATGCTAAACTGCCGTTTAGGCTCAATAAAATTTGTTGAGTGGGTTAATGTTCTTAATTTTCAGACAAGCACATGGCTGTGACCTCTGTTGAGATCATCTGAACGAAACTTGAGTTTACAAAAAACATCGCCCCCAACCCACTGAAGGCAGGCACAAGCATCGCTGTGTGAACAATCTTTGGGCCCAAATCAAGTCTCAAATCACCCAGCAATGTAAAAAATACACTCTGAAAGAATGAGTATTTCATAGCTGTGTATTTGCCTGAGTTCCTTTGTGTTGGCTTTCTGTTGCTTTGAGATAATTATAAAAAGTGTTTTTGTTCCACAGGTTTGGAAGTTCCCACCGTGATCAGATGGACCTATTGTTTTGAGGCTGCTGGCAGCAGGTGGAGAGGGTATGGGATGTGGCACTCCATAGTGGGAGTGTGGGGTGGAGCAAAAACTGCTCACCCTGTAGCCAGGGAGCACAAAAGAAAAAGAGAACACGCGTCTGTGCTCTCGGTGGTGGCAGAGACCTCCTACCAGGCCTCACCTCTTAAGTTTTCACTGCCTCCCCATTAGCATGAAGCTGGTGGCTAAGCCTCTAACATGAGTCTTGGGGCTGGGGCAGACCGTGATGATCCAAGCCATAACACATGTGACTGCAGATAATGTGCTGGTGCCCTAGCAGCAGCACCATGGAAAGTTTGGGCCCATTTTTGACATCACCAGTCTAAAGTTGTATATAGACACATAATAATACTTTTCAGCTGAACTCTTTGTATTAACAAAGGTGCTTATTTGGTTTGGAGCCTTTTGGTTTTTTTATTTTTATTTTTTGGAAAATAAGTCCTTATGACTTGTTTTATTATACAAATTTTATAAGACCAAACTTTTTTTTTTTAAGGCAAAGTCTCACTATGTAGTTCAGGCTGGCATTAAGCTTTCAGCAGTCCTCCTGCTTCTGTCTGCTAAGTACTGGGATTACAAGTGTGCACCACCACAATCAAACTCAGAATGTCACACTTATCAGGCAGGCATCCTACCTACAGAGCTATATTCCTAGCCCGGTCTTGGAGCCTTTTGAATGAAAGGGAGGAGAAACTTGGTGAGCAGCTGAGGACAGAGGAGCCTTGGCCTTGAGTGTGATCTGCTGGAGTGAGCAGGGGAGGCAGTTTGCTGTCATACTCCTGAGGCGGGGTGTCAGGGTTCACCAGTCTGTCCTGAGAGCCGGAGCTCAGAAGACATTAATCAGCTCCCCTGGTCTTTCACCAACAGTTTCCAACTAGGACAAGATGGCTCATAGGTCACTGATTTTAGTGACCCTAAGGTGATTTTTGGAAAAACGCAGTAAGATTTTCTGAAATTGACTTCGTTCAACCTTGTTTCCCCGCTCTGTGTTAAGGAAGTCTGGGAAAGGGGCCCTCAAATCTCTTGCCAGTAGTATTAATGGGCTGCTTCTCACAAGCACTTGAAAGCTGCAAGCCACAGTACAGGAGACCTTATGATCTCATGACTATGGGGATTTACAAAACTCAGACCCGTCAGCTTCTTGCTTCCGGTGGAAGCCTGCAGGTTCCTTTCTGCTGTGTTTCATTTTGCTCTGCAGAGAGGCCCCTCAGTCGGAGGGGCCCGTGTGCACCTTGTTTTCAGGGCTGCTTCTCCCCTCAGCTAAGTCTCCTCCCAGCATAGTGCGCCTCACTGAAATGGTGTCCACAGCTTCCTCTAACAGGTTGGCAGGAAGCTGGCCTGCGGACCTGGGGCAGGATGCCGGCTGCCTTATTTGGTAAGCCTCAGATGTGCTGCCAGTGATAGCAGCATACCTGAGTGATTGACAGTGGTCATTTCAAGGCCTACATGTGTCACCTTCTTTGCAACGCCAAGCGCAGCAACCCAAAATAGACTGCTTCCTGGTGGGCGGTGAGGTGGGGGACGCGGACGTCTGCCTCGGGATGCTGTCCCAGCTCACAGCCGGAGTTTCTATTTCTCTCCGAGTAGCTCGCAGGCCAGTGGGCGGGCTGCAGCGGCCGGTCGCCATGGCGACACCAATCGCCAGCCCCGCCTGCCGCGCGGACGCCGGCCCCGCCCCCGCCAACCCGGGAGGCGGCGCAGCGGGCCTGGAGCCCGGGTCGCCGGCCATGCCTCGCCGCTGGCGGCGCGCGGTCGGGCTCAGCTTCCTGCTCCTCCTGCTGCTCGCGGGCGCGCCGGGGTGTCGGGGCGCCGAGAGGCTGTGGGAGGGGGCTGACGAGCCGGGCCCGGCCTGGGGCTGGCCGGGCCTCCAACGCGTGCGGGAGCAGCTGCGGGCAGCCGGCGCCCTGTCCAGGAGGTACTGGGCTCTCTTGAGCTGCCAGGTGTGGCCCGACGACTGTGAGGCGGATGGCGAGGCTGCGGCGGGCCGCCTGGGTAAGAGCCGCCCCTCCCGCCGCTCAGAGCAGCGCTGGTCGCCAGCCTCACTGTTCGGCCGGGCTCTGCCCGCGGCTGTGGCGGGGCAGCCTCAGCGGATCAGGAAGTGCTGGTGCTGACCTCAGCCCCACTGCTGCTTTGCCTCACACTGATGACCCTGAGGAGAGTTCGCTGTGGACAAGGCTGGTGATGGTCCCCCACGCCCAAGTTCCCTCTCTGTTGGTTACGAAGGCAGTCAATGCTTGAGTGCATGCAGTGGGCAGAGCCTGGGTTGGGATTTGGGACCTGAGTCCTGGGTTTGGTGCTGACACTGACAAGTGGAGCTGTCACATCACTAGTGAGCTAACAGAATCTCGGCTGTGCCTCATCGCTCCTCTTTTTCCAGGCCAGACCCTTATCCAGTTGGGCCAGAGGTCCCTGGATGCCCTGACCACGTGGTACTGCAGCTTCCGGGACTGCTGCAATGGTGGCGACTGCAGGATCTCCAACGACTTTTCAGGTTGGACCCTGCACATGTCCAGGGGCTAGAGATTGTGGGGAAGGGAGGCGACTGATTACAGGGAAATGGTGGGGGTGCAAGTGATATTCTGGCACTTTACCCAGCCTCCCAAGTGGGAATTGCCACAAGACTGCAGTCAGGTGTGCAGTTGTTTAAGGATTTCTGGGAAAACTACTAGGTGTTCCAAGACGAATAGTGGGAACAAGGTAACACCAACATCAGTGGTGTCATTCTCTCACCTGGGAACAGAAGCCAGAGTACCTCTGTCCTCTGAGCCCTCCATCTTGATTCTTTAAGCAGCACCATGATACTTGAAGCAGGGCTGAGAACCTCCCTTTTACCTTTAGCTTGATGACTCAGAACTTGTTGAAATTCATGGGAATTCCTTGAAGATGCCACACCCAGCTAAGACAGCTGGGAGGAAGGAACACTGCCAGAGAGAGGTATAGGTGCTGCAGGTTTTCCTCTGTTCCCCTGCTACCCCTCTCCATGTCCTCCTGCCCTCCCTGGGAGTGGGTCCAAGGAAAAAACTAAGAATGGTTAATATTGCCACATCTGGTGGTACCTGCTACAGTCCCAGCGCTCTGGGAGGCTGAGACAGGGTCCAACAGTGGTGGGGATTACCAATGAGGGAACTGACTAAAGATGATGGGATATGATCAGCCAGCAAAGGTCTGGGAAACGCAACACTTTTCCTGGTTTATCTTGGATCAGTGGGGATGCCTGAGTGGCTTCCCACCCTGAAAGGAGTAGATTTTTCCTGATTAATAAACTAGTTGATAATAACCACCACGTGGATTGCAGATTGCCCCTCAGTGTGCTGTGAATTCTTCCCCTCAAGTCCAGCTGCTTACAACTCACTGCTAAACAATTTTCCTCCTCTGTGCGTTTAAATTAGGTGAGGTGGCTTTATTTGCATATTGTAGTTCATTTGTATTTTAGCTCTCAGAGCACTTCAGTTTTAGAACCAAGTCTGATAAAAGACCAGTAGGTTAGTCCTTTGTGAAAGTTTCCTGTTTTCTCCAGTTTATTCTCTAGAGTCCCCTAATCCCAGTTCTTGTCATCTTCATAAATGAGACCCACCTTATATTTTTGGTCACTTAATTGAAAGAAGTGCAAGTGACAGTGTCTCTAGCACAGGATCCTCTAGCAGGCCACATACAGGTCAGGAAGTCTGAATTTAGATTTCTGCCAGCCTGTAGGGACCTAACAAGTTACCCCCAGCTGTAACATACTCACTGTCCATGAGGGCCTGAGTCTCCAGCTTGTTCTGGTGCAGTGGGTGTCAGAAATCCCTGTGCAAGTCCCTGACCTCACCTCTTAGGGGGCACACTTTGGGCAGTCCTTTCCAAGTCTCAGTTTCCTCTGCTTTAAATGCAAGTGATATGTGCTTTATGGAATTATTGTGAGGATTAAATACGAAACCACACAGTCCTCAGAACAAGGAAACAGCAGCAAACGCTGATTTTCCCTTCTCTGGAGTTTTGAAGCAGTGTGTGATCCTTGCTTGGTGGATTGTGACTTGTCAAGGTCCCAGAATCCACCCTACCTGGCTGGCTGGAATCGCCTGACCAGCTAGCTGATACTGAACTCGGAGTACTCAGTCCGTAGGCCAGCTGGCCGAGTGCCCTTCCTGTCTCCCAGTCCTATGCCCCCACAGCTGAGAGGTGGCAAGGCCCAGCATAGGCCCACAGTAACTGTTCTGTATGAGTCTGCTGGATTAAAATAGAAAGGAGAAGCTGGGTCTTGTCCACGAAACCTTTAAGGATCTGAAACTAAGGATGGGCGCTGCCTCGGAGAGTGGCCCTGGGTCCTTCCTGCTAACTCCTGGTGCGGCCCACTGTGGAATGTCTTCTTCAGAGGGTGATCTGTTACCTCTCTGAGTGCAGTGCTTTCCAAATTCTTCACACAATAGCTCTGGAATCCCTTCTGTTGCAAGGGCTGTCCTCTGGCCTCTTCTGAGGACAGACAGGATGAACAGCTGACGCCGGCAGCCTAGCAGGGAACACGCCTGTGTGTGCCTCTTGCTATGTCTCTCTCTCTGCCCTTAGGCCTAGATTCGGACCTGAGCGTGCGACTGCACGGCCAGCATCTGGCCCGAGAGCTGGTCTTCAGGACAGTGAGAGGCTACTTAGAGATGCCCCAACCAGACAAGGCCCTAGCACTCTCCTTCCACGGCTGGTCTGGCACGGGCAAGAACTTCGTGGCGCGAATGGTGGCTGAGAACCTGTATCGGGATGGGCTGAAGAGTGACTGTGTCAAGGTGTTCATCACCACGATCCATTTTCCACACTCGAAGTACGTGGACCTGTACAAGGTGAGGCCGCCAGTGCCGGGAGCCAGGCTGTCCGGCCAGGGCTGAGTGGGCCTCTGTGCCAACAGACATCCTGACATTGGCCCTTCCTTGCAAGGTGGTGTGGTCTGGAAAAGCCTCAGAGAAGGTGTGGCTGGGGCAGTGGACCCCTGGCCATGCACAAGGCACAGGGAGACCCCGGCAGCCAGGGAACAGACAGATGTTCCTGACATCTCCTCCAGATTCTGCCTCCTTTCCAGCCATAGGCTGGGAATCTCAAGTTCATTTTTGCATTGGAGGAAGAGTGAAATGTCACAGGAAATGTCAGACCAAGAAAAGCAAAACTGTACCACAATCTCCCCATACATTCTGGCGACCTTCCTTTGGTATCAGATTTTCCCAGGGGTGTTTCATACCATTCTCATTTTATTCGACAGAAAGTTGCCAAGTGCTGCTTACGGGTGTGTGCAAGAGTGCATGTGCACGCATGCGTGTGCGTGCGCACGTGTGTGTGTGTGTGTGTGTGTGTGTGTTGCTGGGGATAAAACCCAGCACCTCCAGCATGCTGGGCAGGTGCTCTGCTCCCAAGCTGCACCCCCACCCATGGTTTTTCTTAAGAGGCTTATTGTATCATGATTCTCTGTGTCCCATAATGGCTTGTTTTATGCCACTAGTGGATGGATGGACACAAAGATCCTTTGCTTTTTCCAGCTTTTTTCCCATTTAGACATACAGTATTGAAAATTAGCATACTCCCATCACAGCAAAACTGCCCCATCTTTGGCTTTTGGTTCTAATATCCAAAGAGTGTTAACTTAGGGAGATTACGTGAGCCTCTGAGGGCAGCGATTGCCCGAGTCACCAGGCAGTGTAGCATGGCTTTGGACGGTTGTGAGCCCCAGCTGGACTAAAGGCAGGCAGCTGATCAGCTGGGGCTTCTCTAGGAAAAACTGTCTAGCTTTGCCTATGCTAAAACTGTAGATTCCAGCTTCTCCACTGTGAAAGCTGATGCACTCTCATACCCATATTCTTAGATGACTGGGGCTGAAGTCAAACTCTAGCAAGGCCAGCAAAGGGTGAGGAATTGACCCCACATAATATATTCCTTGTCCACAAAGAAGCCTCTTCACACAAATTCTTCAAATTAAAGTATCAAATGAATAAAATGCCTTTAGATGTAAAAAGAAGAAGCCTCTTGTTAATTGAGTTTTATTTTTGTTTTGGGTGGTTTATGGTTTGCTTTTTGAGATGGGGTTTTGCTTTGTAGTTTAGGCTAGCCTTGAACTGTCTCTTTAGCCCAGACTGGCCTCAAACTCATAGTAATCCTCTTGCCTCAGTCTCAAGTGCTGGGATTACTGGAGTGTGCCACCATCCCTGGCCTCAAGGTCTACTTTTGGAGCCCATCACAAGAGCCCCAAGCCATAGGCCAGCTGGGACCGACCGGGCCCTCAGCGAGCTTGGTACCTTGAGATTTCAGCCCAGCCTGTGCCAGTGAGTGCCCTGCTCCTGGGAGGGAGCATGGGGAACCTGTCCTGCCTGTCACCCCCACAGAGGCGTCCAACTCTGTCTCTAGGGAGAGTGAGCTGGTAATTAGTTCCAGGAGGGAACTTAGTCCTGGAGAAGGGTAGCGCATGCTAGAGGCAGGCCCTGTTCCCAGGGGCAGGGTCTTGCCCTCCACACCCACAGGGCCTGCCAGAGCAGGGGGTGCAGGGGAATCATGTGAGAAGCCTGTTATCCAGGGTGCACAAGCCCAGGCCCCAGGCTTGTTCCAGGGGATGGGCTGAGTGTCAGGCAGTGCACTGCAGATACCTGGGGGGACGGGTGCCTTCTCCAGGCCCTTGTGGCTCGAGGTAGACAGTACCCCAGGACCCACTGGCTCCCTATGTCCTGTGCAGGAGCTGCTGACAGACCAAATCAAGCAGGTGCAGCAGCGCTGCCACCAGAGTCTGTTCATCTTTGATGAGGCCGAGAAGCTGCACCCAGAGCTGCTGGAGCTCCTTGGGCCACACTTGGAACGCCAGGCTCTCGAGGGCCACAGGACCAAGTCTCCAAGAGCCATCTTTCTTTTTCTCAGGTGAGGTCTGGGTTGGGGAGGGCACGGGTGAGTGTGGAGGGCTTCCCCACTCTAAGCGCCAGTCCCTTCTGCTCAGGAAATACTAACTCAAGCTGTGGCTGGGGAAAAGTAGTCAGCGGCTTGCCTCAGGTTTCTCTGCTTTTGCCCTGATTACTTGCAAGCACTTCTGAGGGTCTGCAGAGCTCAGCCGGACCAGCCTAGCAGAGAAGCTGCCACCCATAAGTACAAAACTCCCTCTGAGAGCTCTGAGGAGGGCATTCCGTTTTCATGGCAGCCCAGTAGCTGAAAAGCAAGTACAAACCATCCTTGAAAGTTCCCAAGGAAAGTGTCAGAGGATGGAGTAAGTGTCCCACTAGGTCCCACGCTGCCCGTCCCTCTTCCAGCCTTGGAAGGTCTCTGATCAGTCCTGGGCCTCAAATTCAGGCATGATGCTGACTAAACAGCGTCCTCATTCTCAGCACCTGTAGTTGAATTTGCAGCACTGCCCTGCAGGACCTGTCCCCAGGCTCTTGAAATGGTTTTGTAGGATGCAAACGCAGAAATAATTTGTCCAACTCTTTTTTATTACTATTTTTGAATTTAACTTTTTTATTTTTTTGACACAGAGCCCTGCTATGTGTAGACTGACTTTGAACTCACTGAGTAGCCCAGATCAGTCCTCATACCTCAGGCTCCCAAGGGCTGGGATTCCAGCTGTGCATGTTTACACCCGGTTGAAACTGTTTTTATGGAAGGACCATCTTGAATGCTTCACAAAGCTGCTTTTTAAAAAATTTTTTTTTGATACCGGGGATCGAACTTACGACCTCATGCTTACCAGGGCAGGCGCTTACACCGCTAAGCTAAACCCTGGCCCCTACAAAGTTTCTTGTAGACCCAGTAGAAGTCAGTTCCTCCCCCATCCTACCTTACTCTCACTTCTGAAAGCACTCATTTGCAGGTGGGTTTTCTGGGGTTTTAGGGCACAGCTGGTGAGGATCGGGGTGATTTCACCTAGGTCTGACGAGTGCAGAGGGCTAACCTTGTTTCTGTGTGACCCTCAGGACAGGATGGACCAGGCTGTTGTTGCCAGGTGGGGTTCCCATGTCCTTCAGGGGCGTAAAGCTTGTGCAGGACTGTGAGAGGTGATTCGGGGTGAGGAGGAGGCAGGGATGAAGTTCCACAAGGGATTTAAGAGAAAAGAGCAGCTTGACACGAAGCTATGCAAGTGTCTTCAGTTAGTCCCGACCCCAGCTTCTACACTGTTCACCTCCTGGGTGGTGGCTCCGAGCCGCAGAGGCTGTTTGGAGGAGTCGCTTGGACCTACGGCTCCCCCCGGGGCCCTTCTGGCTGGGAGTTGGGATGCTTGGCCCCACTGCGGCTGG
Organism: Cavia porcellus; assembly: GCF_034190915.1. Classification (NCBI taxonomy): domain Eukaryota; kingdom Metazoa; phylum Chordata; class Mammalia; order Rodentia; family Caviidae; genus Cavia; species Cavia porcellus. Next base: position 7,342,583 of record NW_026947512.1, on the reverse strand, counting down.
GCCCAGCCCTTCCCACCGAATGCATGAAGCCTGGAGTCGCGGTTCCTTTCACGCATCAGCTTCTCCTGCTGCTTCTTCTGTCCTCTCCAGATCAGTCCAGCTGCAGGCGCTACCTCCACGCCCGAGGAGCTGGCTGATTCTTCTGTCTGTACCTCAGCCTGGAAAACCCTTGCCCTCACCTGGACCAGGATTGCCTAATGTGACCTAGTGACCCAGCTGTCTCTAGACAGACATCTGCCTCTAGCATTTTGGTGGCGGACCAGCTGGCAGTGTCCCCTGTCCCCTCGGCAGTCCTGCATTTTCCTTTTGTGAACCAGCTTTGGTGGACTCACCCAGGCCACATAGTCACACACACAGCCAGTCATCCTAGGTGGAGACAGGGCCTGGTGAAAAGGCATCCTGCGAGACTGTACTTCATCACCATCTGATGAAGCAGCTGACCTGGAGGCAGAGAGGAGGACACACACTTGTGACAGGGACTTGAAGATGTGGCCTTGAGTTCCATTAGCTCTGACGTGACCTTGTATAAAGGCCTCCTGCCAACAAGGGGTCATGGGACACACAAAGCCACAGCCAGTTGCACCCCCCTCCACAGGCTAGGACACCCCACAGAGTGGCTGCTGCTCTAACTCAGCAGTGCTCAGGTACCCTAGTCATGAGTGGGGCGGACACCTTGAGATTTGAGTCTGAGCCCGATTTCTATAATGGACTTCAGTGAATCCCCCTTGTGATGAGGACTCATGAAGTACAGCTGATTTAAACTGTTAGCATGACCAATCACCCTAGGGTAAGACACCTTTAATCCTGTGAAGTATCCTAAACCAGCTGTTTGAAATGAGGCGCTGGTGGCCACCTTCTCATGCATCTGCTGGCAGATGAGTTAGGATGAGGACTCACTGCCCAGGTGTGCAGACGCCAATACCCTGGCAGCTGATTTTTCACAGCTCAAGGGCGTTATATTGAAGGGTCCCCCCGAATCCCAAGCATGCTCACCTGTCATCCCCATGGGTGGGTAGCACAGGGATTTAAGCAGCCTGGGGTGAGGGAAAAAGGAGTGATTGGCTGTGATAACTGGGAGCTTCGCAGAATAGTCCAGGTGGAGCTGGTAGATAATCTTGGTCCATCCTGTAACTACTGACAGCTCCTCTGGCCTCTAATCTAGGTGCTCGCTCCTCAGGTTCTGTTGGTTCCCCGGGCTCTCCGGTCACTGTAGATTGGTCATAGGCTTCTGAGCCTGTGTCTTGAGGAATAGCTGGAACAGATTTTAGAGGCAGGGGCTTACTGTTTTACAGCTCACTCTCAGAGGGAGCCATGGAGCAGGAAGTTTAGTGTGTGGTGGGTGAGGACACCCCGGTCTCATAGCCCGTCCTAGTCTCGGTGGGAAGAATTAGGCTGCCTTCATCCGGTTATTAGGAAACTGACATTGACTACTTTTCCCCATTTTTGCCAAGTTCACAAAGCTCCAGGAATGGGTTAGGTGGTAAGACCAGAGATAGAAGCTATTGAAGCTAAAAGAGAAAAACTAGTTTTTCTTTGACTTGAAATAACTGAAAAGTGAACTGTACAAATATGGATAATTCATCATGGCCTTGTACCTCAGCATGGAGTACTCAGTGTGTATTTGTTGGCTGCTCTTTATCGACCAAGCACACTAGTTCTCACCTTACAAATAAGGAAGGCTTAAAGAGATCTGCGATTCAATCTGTGCTTGTTCTTTCCTTGTGCAAGGAAACTTAGCAGTCTGAGTTCGTTCTGGGGGTATTCAGTGACCACGTGTTCTGGAGAGGCCTTCAGGCCTTTCCTGCCCCAGGTCAGAAGGCTGGCCCATAGGGGTGTTTCCGGCCCCTTGTGGCAGTCAGCAGGTGGCCTGGTGCAGTGGAAGGGAACTGAGGTGCTCCAAGAAGGCAAGGTCTGTGTGCAAGTGGCATGCTGGTGCCAGAGTGCACCCCCGAGGAGCTGTGCGTGGGGGGCAGTGAAGGGTCAGGACTCCCAAGTTACGGCTTGTTGGTAGATAGGGCCTAGCCTGGTGGGGGAAAGAAGACATTATCTAGGGGACAAAGACAGAGGGGAGACTTGCAGGAGAGCTGGAGATGGTGCAGGGTGCCTGTTGGGTGGTGAGTACTGTGCTCGGCGCTGGGCTTATCTGGTTAAATAAGCCAGGCTTCCTGTTCTCGAGCAGCTTAAAGGTGATGGTTTTCTGGGTAGAAAGGGGGAGGCACTGGGGTCTGTACCCCAGTGCTGGGGGAATGAGCCGCACTGTCTCATCCTGGAGGCCTGGCCACCAGCCCATGCCATTGAAAACAGGTCCCTGCCTGTCTCCTTCAGCGAATGTGGGTTGGGGGAACCCTGGGCATGGAGCTGCCCTGCCCCTGCTGATGCAGTTGTGGCCCCGACAGAGCGCCTCGCAGGCTTCCTCGAGGCAGAGGTGGAAGCAGGGCAGCAGCTTGTCGGCTTCAGGTGGTGCCGGGATCAGGGAAGTCTGGCCGAGCAGCTGACCTTGAGCAGGACATGGGGACTGTCCTTGCTTCTGCTGGTTCACGGCCCTAGCACGTTGATCCCTAAGGAAGGATCCCCTGTAGCCCTGGGGGAGGGAGGTGGGTAGGCCAGGAGGGTCCCCACCCAGCTCCTCCCTGAATCCCGGAGGCCTGGCCCACTGGGCACACTCAAATGTTAAAATGAGCAAAGAAATGGGTTACTAGGGTGTCAAAGGGCTTCAGAGATTTGTGAGCAGAGATAGGAAAGGAGTACTGGTCTCTGCTCCTCAGCCTTAGGCCTGCTTTTCCTCCTCCTCCACCTATTACACCCCCTCATTCCACCAGCCCTGGAGGAAAAGCACGGGGAGAGCAAGGCTTGGTTTAAGGTGCTGCAGCTGCGGGACAGAAGGGTACAGGGGCAGGGCAGCTGCAGGGCTGTCTCCCCTTAACTCCCCTTAAGCTTCTCAGGGGGTGGTTCTCTGGGTTCCTCTCTTCTCCTTACCCCTTCTCTTCTACGCTTCAGACCTGTAATCGCTGCTGTGTAATGACATCCCAGCCCCTACAGCGGCCACAGGCCATGGAAAACACTCAAAGGCACATAAAACCAACCTGTCACGTCCAGCCTTCTCCTGTCAAGCAGAGCAGCAAGCAACCCGTGGGGAACTTTTGCCTCCTTTTTCTCACTTCTCATGTTCCTCAGTTGCAACATCCATCCTTTCAGTGGTGTTTCCTAAACTAACTCTTAATCCTTCTCTTCATCACCTCTACACGTGCACTGTTGGCAGAAAGCTCTGGGATTAGCTTCCTGCAAGCATTCCCGGCCTCTTCAGCCGACGTAGCCCTGGAATGACTGTCTTAGGACACACAGCTGATAAGTTGCAACCCCACGCTTAAAACTCTTCAGTCCTCCTCTTAGGCCCATAAGCTCAAACCCATGCACAGGGCCCACGAAGGCCTCCTCCCCCCGGCGTGGCTGACCTCTCAGGCTTGTTCCTCCAGCTCCTGACCCCCCACTGCCTGTGATGCATGGTCCGGGGGCCTGCACCGTGCCCTCCTCAGGGCTGATGATCACTACTTAGCGTGGATCCGCCCTGAAGCTGTCTGCTTCTCCACGAGTACTTGCCACACTGTCCCGGAATCTCATGCACACATGGGCCTCGTTATCACACAGAACTCAAGGGAATGAACCTTGTGCTCCCTGTACAGTCTCATTAAAGAGAGGGTAGATGGCGAAGCAGGCAGTGTCTTTTCTGTAGGCTGTCGGGTTGTGATGCGACTTGCCTGAGATGGAAGACCTCGGCCCCTCAGCCTCCATTCTTTCAGGCATCAGTGAATGATGGGCTTTCATTTGGAAGACTAAAAATACACACCTGCCAATAACCTCATCTCTTTCAGTAACCTTGGAGGCAATGTCATCAACAAGGTGGTCCTGAATTTGCTTAAGGCAGGATGGGCCCGGGAAGAAATTTCAATGGAACACTTGCAGGCCCACCTCCAGGCTGAAATTAAGGAGTCCACAGGTGAGTGGCTGGCTGTAAGCCTGTGATGAGAGCCGCTGTTGGAAATGATTAGCCTGCATGCTGATTATGTGCTTCTGAGGCAGACAGGGCTTGAGGCCAGGCCATATCAAAATCATGTTTGTCAGTTTTTGGTGGCAAAATAAAAGTGCCCAAGAAAGCCTGAACTTTTCTAAAAATTCTTTGAAAAGTTTGTTTGCACTGGCCTGAGCTATAGGCAGTGTTTTCAGAAGCCCTTAAACTTAAACTCTGGTCTCAGCAATTTAGCCTCCAGCCAAAGGTAGGATGGGTCCACCTTCTGCTTTCTGCTATCAAACAGAGCCACAGTCTGGCAGTTGTACCCCACTCCCCCTGCTTCACCGCACACCTGTTACCATGCGAGGTGCTCTGCAGCACTGCCTGGCTCTTGGCAAGGGCTGCAGACAGCCCCACTAGAGCTGGCCTAGGAGGTCAGATTTTGCCCAGGTCTTAGATTCAGGGACTGGGTTCTGCCCAGTTAGAGTTCATGTAATTCTGGGTCTTGATTTCAGAGAGTGGCTTTGGCCACAGCCGTCTGGTGAAGGACAACCTGATTGACTTCTTTGTCCCCTTCCTGCCACTGGAGTACCGTCACGTGAGGCTGTGCGCACGTGATGCTTTCCAGAGCCAAGAGCTCCTCTACACAGAAGAGACCCTGGACGAAGTTGCCAAGATGATGACCTACGTTCCCAAGGAGGAAAAACTCTTCTCTTCCCAGGGGTGCAAATCTGTTTCCCAGAGAATTAACTACTTCCTGCCTTGAAGGCTCCGTGAGACTTCTGAAGATACCTTGCTGCACTAACAAAACTCCGGGACCTGCCAGGTCACTGGTGGGCATCCAACAATGGCTGACACACAACTTGTCAAGGACAGGCTTACATCGGAACCAGAATCAATTCTTAAAATCATTTAGTGCCTTAAAGACCTACACTCCAAATGAGAGGCCAGGAAGCTGGAAAGGCCAGAGGGAGATCAGCAATTTCCAAGGGCTGGCTCAGCCCTGCGATGGTCTCGCTGGCACTGGAGCACTTAACTGGCTATCTTGGGTTTTGTGCTTCCAAGGCTGTTGGATTCTTGGTTTAGAGAAGACAGAAGAAAAGTTCTGTGGCCCTGTGCAGGGGAGTATAACCTGAGTTTGCTGGTTCTCAAGTTCCTACTCTCAAAGCAGAGCAGTTTCAGTTTGTGAGTGGATCACGGATCAGCAGGGTATTAGGCTAACGGGAAAAGTGGTGTTCTGATCATGTGGGTGGTGTTCTGATCTGCAGATTGAATTTTTTTAAATTGGGGGCTTGACATAAATGATTATGTCATATGTAAAAAGATTAAAATTTTGTATTTTTAAAACATTTAACCTGTTTTCTTACTGAGATTAGTAATTGTGCTCAGCAAAACTTCAAATGTCAGGTAATCTTAATGGGGACTGATGGGAACAGGTGGATGCTGGCATCCACACTGCTGGCGGAGCACATTTGAGATTTTTTATTTATTTTTTTATTGTTTTACCACATTAGCTGAGCTAGGTCACAACAAAATTTTAGTGAAGAGGTTTCGAAGGCATAGTGCTTTTACATATTAAAAACATTCACTCCTGGACTCCCAGTTTTAAAAGGAAAAGTCATTTTGGGGGATTAAATACAATGTGAAACTTTACACTTCCCAGGTTTTCTCATTTCTTGGTTCTTCCCTTCTGCACTTTTGGAATAATACACTTGTCTTTTGTATTTGTTATGTCCTCTTTTACTTGATGCCCTCTTCAACCCTCTCATCTGGAACATTTCTGGCTCCCCCATTGAACACTTTATTGTGTTCAAGTACTCAAGTAACGGCCTCAAGGTTAGGGAGTCCCTAGCCGATACATACGTGAAGGAGTTAAGGCGAGTAGTTCACACCACTCACCATACACGGGGTAAACCCGGTCTAACTGCAGTCAGAAGGGGCCACTTTTAGCTGCTGGCTCAACATCTTTCAGTCTAGACAGAGCACCTGTCAAAACGCATCCAGCTGCGGTCTAACGCTGACACACTCTGAATACATACTGTAGAAGGTATAGTCTGTATTGATAAATCTGAGGTGCACCAAACACTTCGTTTTAGCACTGGCCAGAAATGTTTGGTGTCATGAATACAGGTGTGAACTCTGAACTCAGGGTCAGACAAGTAGCAGAACACAGTGGTTCCAGACACATTCTCAAGCCAGTGTATCTGGGTTGGAGTTGGTTTCCACCACTTAGGACTGTGAGACACCAGGATTTGTCTCAGAACCCCTCCTGGAAATCCAGAAGCTATTCTTGTTTCCAGTGAAAATTCTCCTAATCACCTCCTATGGTTCATGACTTCAGTTTTCAACGTTTGTGGAACCATGAGCTTTGTCCACGCAGTGAACACATGACCCTTGCCAGTCGGATAATTTACACAGAACTCAAAACTGTTGGCAGCCTGTTACAAAGGATACACTCAGGAACAGCTGAGAGAAGAGCGGCATAGAGCAGAGTGCTCCGGGTCAGCTGGTGCTGAGGCACATGTGGACATGGAAAACCAGCTGAACAAGTGGGCACGACCTGTTAGTCCAGGGCACACGCAGAGAATCAGTTCCAAAAGTGCTGTACCTGGGACAGGAAACGGCCTTCCGTTCTCCTGAGAACCCCAGCAGGTTTTAGATGGGATGGCCTCGGCCATCCTATCAGTCAGCCGGAGGCACGAGACATGAGGGACGGCCACCGTTAAGTTCCTGGTCACTGTGCTCTTTCCTACCGTGACCATTACCTGCCGCGTACTTCTGTTCAATTGGCCCACACCCTCTGTGCAGTGGGTATTTCTTTTCCTACCTTTAGTAAATGTAAAACTTTGCTACTTTTTTTGGTCCAGTTCTTATGTGGTCCCGAGTCCCCAGAACCCCAGAACTCAGTGACTTTCGTGCCCTCTTGCAGTTTCCACCCTCCCGGCACCTCATGTCTCCGCCATCCTGGAAGCCCTCTGAAACCCATCATTTGTTAAAGTTCTATGGAAGCCGAGTAATCACTGGCCACTGGTGGTTAAGTCAATCTCCAGCCCCTCTTCCCTGCTGGGGGGGGGGTGTGTGTGTGAAAAAAAGTAGGGGCGTGAGGCAGAAAGCTCCAAACTTCTGATCACATAGTTGCTTCCTCCTGTAACCATCTCCCATTCTTTTAGAGTTAACTCCCGAGTACAAACTCTGGTAGGATTGTGAATAACAGATATTTCTCTCACCACAATACTTGAAACTGCCAAAGGTTCTAGGAATATATGTTATGAAACAATACCACAGATGCTTAATAAAGACAAACTTCATAAAATTGTTAAATTTCTTGCTCAAAGTTACAAAGTTAGCCAGTTATGTGGAATGAGGATTCAACCCCGGAAATTGGACTCCAGCTTCTGTACTTTAATGATTGATGTTTGTGTTCAGGTATGGATAATGTGAGAGGGAGAAGATCACAATGTGAAATTCTTTCTGGAAGACTCTAAAAACAAAACTTAAACTGAACTGAAAATGAATGGAAGAAAAGGACTTAAAAGGGAATGCAAAGGGTATAAACTATGCATAAGCCGGGTGTGGCGGCACACATCTATAATCCCAGCACCAGAGGCAGAGGCAGGAGAATCTCCGAGTTCCCAGCCAGCCTTAACTTCATAGTGAAACTTTGTCTCAAAAAGATAAACTGTGCTTAAACCCATTCTAATTAGCCTAATGCCTATCACTTATGTGTAGTCTACCTGTACCTAATTCAGGTAACTTCTAGAAGCAGTAACTTAGGGGTGGGGGATTTAGCTTAGTGGCTTAAGTGCCTGCCTGGCAAATGCAAAGTCATGAGTTTGATTCCCAGTGCAAAAAAAAAAAAAAAAAACCCACAGAATAACTCATTAAATTTTTTAAAAATACAAAATCAACCAACAAGAACATAGTATTCCCTTTTGAGGGTCTACAGTTTATTAACACTGTTTTGGCTCACAACAGTTTTAGAACCTCTTTGGAGTTTGTCGCAGAATGGGTTTTGAGAGAATTAAGTTTCTCTTTACAGTCCCCTCCTATTGGAGACACACAATGCGCACAGACATTACCTACCTTGTCTACACCAGCCTGAGCTCTAGAAGATGCCTTGTGTCCACTTCCAAAAGTGAAGATATAATCTAGAAAACAATCATCTCCCATTCAATAAACTAGGCACCAACAGAAAGGTAAATCCTTATCTATCAATAATTACCTTAAAAGTAAACAGGTTAAATTTTCCAATTAAAAGACAGTGGCTGTATTGATTAAAAAACAAAGATCTAACAGTAGCTTCAGGACTCATTTAACTGTTAAGAACTGAAAAGCTTTAAAAATTAGAATTGTAAAGCTAAGCTATCTGTCCAGCTTCCTCATGCTCAGTGACAACTGCAACCCTTAGCCTTGGCACCAAGGAAGTTTCAACAGAACCAGGCTTTCAACACTGTTCTGGACCAGCTGGTGGGATAAAGCCTGGCCAAATCTACATTCCCTATTTCCTAACCGTGATCTTATTTCTCCTGTAAGTTAAAGTGCATCCGTGTTTTTGAGGGTGGCAGATAGCTGCCCTCCTGATTTGGCTCGCTTGTGAATAAACTTATTTTTCCCTTTGTGTAGGCTTTTCTCTTACTCTTGATGGGTAGGTGAATGAAGCCAGAGAGCTGAGGTTCAGATTCAGGCCTCTGGCTAGGTCCCAAGTGGCAAGGACCCACAGACTCAAAGTGAAGGAATGGAAAAAGATATTCCATGCAAATGGAAACCAAGGGAGAGGAGTGTGTATGTGTGTGTGCGTCTGTATGTACGTATATGTGTGTGTACATATATGTATATTATATATATGTATACTTTAAAAAGGAACAAAGATGTCATTACACAACAATAAAAGGGCAATTCAAGAGAATGTAACAGTTTTAAATAGGAATGTATCCAGCACTGGAACACCTAAATCATTTAAGCAAACATGAATAGACCTAAAATAGGGAGAAACTTACTGCAATACAAAAATAGCAGGGGATTTCAGCAGCCCACTCAGAGCAACGGACAGATCAGACAAGAAAATCGACAAGCAAACACTGTATTTAAATTGTATTGTAGACCAAATGGGCCTAACAACCATTTATGTACATCCCATCCAGTAGCCGAGGACACACACTTTCCAACTGCACATGGGACATTCTCCAGGACACGTCATGTATTAGACCACAAAACAAGTCCTAACAAATTGAAGAAGACTGAAAATCATACTGAGAGACTTAATTTTTTTGAGACAGGATTGCGTTCTGTGATTCAGGCTGGCCTCGGAACGCATGGAGATTCTATGTCTCAGCCTCCCGAGTGCCTGGACGGCAGCCTGTGCTACCCACCTGGCTCAGGTGATCTTTATCACAACGGCTGGTTTTCAATGTGGGGTGAGGGCTCTGGAAACTGCAAATACACAGAAACTGAGCAACATGCTCTGGAACAACTAATGGGCCGATGAAGAAAGCAGAGGGAAATTTTAAAGTTTCTTGGCCCAAAATTAAAACAAACATACCAAAACTTGTGATATTGCAAAGCCAATTCTAAGAGGAAACTTTATTTTTGTTTATTGTTATTATTTTGGTCGAGACAAGAGTCTCACTACTCTGTAGCACAGCTGGCCTTGAATTTGACAGTGATGTTCCTTCTTTAGCCTCTAGAATGCTGGGGTTGTATGTGTGTGTCACCAGGCCCAGCTGAAGAGAGAACTCTGGGAAATAAATGTCTACCTCAAAATGATCTCAAATAAACTACCTAAAACTATACTGCAAGGAACTTGGAAAACAAGAATAAACTAAATGCAGAATTAACAAGAAAGAATAAACATCAGGGAAAAAAAAATCAATGAAATGAACCCTAACACACACACATACACAAATTAATGAAATGAAGAGGTAAACAATAACAAACTCATACCAGACTAAGAAAAAAACTCAAAATCAAACATGAAAAAAGAGATGTAATTAAAATCGTAGAAACACAAAAGATCATATGATGCAATTATAAGTAATTATATACCATCAAACTGGATAACACAGAAGAAATGGATAAATTCTTGGACAAATACAGCTTTTCACAATTTGACTTATGAGTAAACTATTTTTTTAATTTTAATTTTTGTGCAGACAGGGTCTATGTGGTCCAGGCTGGCTGTGAACTCCTGGTGATCCTACTGCCTCAGCCTCCCAAGTGCTGGGATTACAGGTGTGCACCACGACCCCCAGCCATGGAAACAAAACCATAACAAACCTATAGTAATTGATAAGTATTATGGCTTGTGTCTGGATGGCCCCCCAAAGCCTCATGTAGTTATAAGTGGGGCTTGTTAGAGGTGGCTGGATCTATAGTTTGATGCTAGAATGAAAGGTGGTTACTAAATTAGTTCACTGACTGGCTTGGCACAGTTCTGGGTAGGATTAAGATTGCCTCACCCTGAGTGTGAGTGTTACCCACTCTGAATGTGGGTAGCCTGGCTAATAATACATAAGGGACAGAAAGAGGGTCTGTGGTCCTTTATCACTTGCTGCATTCTGCAAAGCCACCGTGCCTTGGAGCCAACCAGCTATGAACTGAATCCTCTACAAACTGTGAGCCAAATAACTTTGGGTGCTAGGCAACGAGAAAAGGGCTAAGATAATCAGTAACAAAAATTACCCATTAAAGAAAAACCAAGGGCTTGGTGGCTTCATGCTGAATTCTACCAGTTAAACAACATCAATTCTACTGAAACTGTTCCAAAACAATGCAACTTAACTGTATAGGGCTCATTGCACAAGGCTAGCATCAATATGATACTAAAACCAGACAGGATACAACAACAAAAAGAAAAATATGGGCTAATATCTCTGATGAACATAAATGCAAAAACCCTAACAAAATACTAGGAAACAAAATTCAACAGAATGCTAAAAAGATCACTCATCCTGACATACTTTAAAATTTTTTTTCCTTTCATGTATGAATAAAATGGATTTGAAAAGCAAAACAAAACAAAAACAAATAAAAAGATCATTCACAAACTGGGTGTGGTACCACATGTCTATAAACCCAGCATTAGGGAGGCTGAGGAAAGAGGATCCTAGAAAGTTCAAGACCAGCCTGAACTGCGTAAGTGAGACCCTGTCTCAAAAAGAAAAAAAAAAAAAAAATCATTCACTATCATTAAGCATAATTCATCGTAGGTAAACAAGGATGGTTCAGTATCTGCACATCAGTAACTGTGACATCACAGAATCATGATCATTCATTAGATGCAGGCAAGCATGACAGAACAAGGCCACACAATGAATTTAAGGCCAGTCTGAACTACACAGTGAAACCCTATTTCAAAAAATATATCTATATAAATATATATACACATATACATATAATACAGGACATATATGGTAACATGAATGGAGTTGTCTTTAAGAGCACAGAAAAACAAGTGCCACATGATCTCGCTTGTGTGTGGAAATCTAAAAAAGCTGATCTTATAGAAGAGTAAAATGATTACCAGAGGCTGGAGAGGCAAGAGGGAGGAAAGACAGGAGAGAGACTGACCAATGGGCACCAAGTTATAGTGAGACAGGAGTGAAAAGCTCTGATATGCTACTGAATAGTAAGGTGACTATAGAAACCACCTTTTACGTATTTCAAAGCAGCAGGAAGGATTTTGAGTGTTTTCATAAAGAAATGATAAGTGAGATAAATTAAGCTGATTTAAACATTATACAATGTTTACAGTATCAAGATATCACATGTACCCAACATATACTATTTTATGTATGTTTCAAATTTTTAACTTAGATTTAAAAATAAAATGCATTTTCAGGACTGTTTTAAATACATTATAATGTGTAATCAGATTTCATATATTTTTTGGAAATGTTGGGAAAATATTCACACATATGCACACACAAATAAAACAGAACTGCCTTATGACCCACCAATCTCATCACTTGGTATATATTCAAAGGACAGGAAATCAGTATGTCAAAGAAACACCTGTATGCCTATATGTATTATAGCACAACTCACAAAATCCAGGAGTAATGTCCCCCAGCAGATGAAAGGATAAAGGAAACACACACACACACACACACACACACACACACACACACGAATACTCGTTAGGCATAAAGCGATGAAATCCTGCCAGGCATATAGCTCAGTGGCACAGCGCCTGCCTGGCAAGCGTGAGATTGTGAGCTTGATTCCTAGTTAAAAAAAAAAAAAGTGCAACAATGAAATCTTATCAAGTGTAGCAACACAGATGAACCTGGAGGACATTAAGTTAGTTGAAATAAGTCAGGTACGGAAAGACAAATGTGGCATGGTCTATTCATGTGTGGTATGGAAATAGGCCAATTTCAGAGAGGCAGAGTAAAAGAAGGTAGAGAGAGGAAGAGAAAAGTGAACTAGTAAAAGACTGGTCAGTGGGTTTACCATAAAGTTAGGCAGGTGAAACACACTCTGGTATTCTTTTGCACAGGAGTGACTACAGTCAGCAATACTGTACTGAATATTGCAAAACAGGTAAGAGAAAAACAAGCTAACTTTTGAAGGCTCTTACCACAAAGAGGTACAAAAGCATAAGGTCATGGATACTCTAAACACTCTGCTTTGGATCACACTACATCCCACAAATATCTATTATTTATGTGTCCATCAAAAGGTAATTTTTAAAGATTAAGAAGGATAAAAACAATAGACTTGTTTCCTTGTGTCTATAATGCTGCTTTGGCTCCAAACATTTTTAGAACGTATTTGGAATTCTCTTCGGAATGGAGACACTCACACCTTATGTACTCCTGCTTGGAATCCAGATGATGCCTTGTGTTAAAAATGTAGTTCATCGCAAGATGACGATTCATCCCAAAGAGGACACCCTAAAGACAGTGCCAAAATGAATGCATGCTGAAGTCATCTCTCCACCTTACAGACATCTATTTTACGTAGCCTGCTTACATTCCCTGTCACTTAACATAGTGGGAGAAACACTCCAATTTCAACACTATTGCATCAATAAAATATTGCAACCTTTATTTAAAACAAAACACAATTTGCAAACCTTGTGAGACAACAGGCAGAGAGCAGTCCCTTTCAAGGGCATCATTTATTTACATCAAGTTTAACACTGTTAGCAGTTCACAGTCAGACAACAGAGTAAGAGAATTAAATTAGAAAACAAACAACTGAAAATATATTACAATAACGATTAAGGACAGATATCTGACAACACTGGTAGTGTGACCCATGATTGACGCAGTCAAATCCCTTCTTGTCTCACTGTGTACTGTGTCCCCCTAGCAATGCACACAGTGCCCACCACTCCAGACCTCACCCTCTGCACCACAAACACCTGCAGAGCATGACCTTTGGTATAAACATTAAATGAGCTTTTAAGAATTTGAATTAGCATGTTTTAGGACAAAGTTCTGTTATTCATCAGAAGCGTCAAACCTACTTTTACGGAGCAAGCGCAAAACTGGGGTTTCTCCATTGATAGTCATTACACAATCAGATTGCAAGGAAGGCAAAGTGTGGGGTCTCCAAGGGAGCGGGGGTTACACACGCATTAACAGCTCTGTTAGTCCGCATGCCAGTCATGCCACTGCTGCTGTCCACAAGGAGAGACGTGATTTACTCTTTCACTCATTCCCAGTTAAGAAAAGATGTGCACTTACATAAATGTATACCCTCCCTGGAGATATGAGATGTGATGGTTTTTTATTTCACTAAAGGGTTTTCAAACATATGTACCAAAGAACTGTAAGGTGAGTCCCTTATTGTTTTTTTTTGAATACTGATTTCTCTGGCTAATCAAGGTAATTTCTCCAGACCAAAAATTCTTTTCATAATGGAGTCGAAATGGCTACAGTGAAAACCAGCTGTCAAAATGGAAAAAAGGGGCAGGCATGGTGGTGCACGGCTGTAATGACAGCACTTGGGAGCCTGAGGAAAAGATTCACTATGAGTTTGAAGCAGCCTTGGCTGCAAAGTGAGTTCAAGGACAGCCTGAACTGCACAGGGAAACTCTGTCTCAAAAACAAAAGCAAGCAAGCAAGCAAGATGTCTTATTTGACCTTCATCTATCAGAAGCAGCTCTGTCTCCTGGCACTCCTGCCACTCACAATATGTGAGGCTCTTAGAAATGAAATCAAGCATTATTTGGGAGTTGTTAATTGATAGCTCTAAAGCACTACAGTTATCTTCTAAATCAAGAATAAATTCATTTGGCCTACCTCTTTTTTTTTTTATTGTTATAGGGGCAGAAACAGGGTACCGAGATACATGAAAATTTTGTTAACCCCAAGTCCAAATCTCCATCTAAATTTTAAGATATGAAAATGTTTTAAAATTCTTGTTTGGAAGCTCAGAAGCAAATCTAGTCAAATTTCAAGAACACAACTCTGAGTACTCCCTATGCAAAGCTTGCTAGCATCTGAACTTGCCCTCACCATGTCTGAAAGGTTACCAGCCTGACTTGTGCACAGCTCAGCAGCTCAGAGTGATACGCAGGACCCTAAAACTTGCCCTTGCAAGTACAATGATGAGCACAGAATCTCATGGGAGGTTTTAGTATCATAATTCTGCCTTGAATGGGGTATGGGCTGAGGACAAAGTTGTGCCTCATCTTTCAACTCAGTTGGTTATCATCCACCTGTCATTTAGGTGGTCTACAGATCTGCATAGGACATGTTACCTCTGGCCAAGTTAACAGGACTCTGCTATTGTATTCAGGTTGCTCAGCAATGGGGAAGCTAAAACACACAATTTTTATAGGACAGGTACACAATTCCAAATTTATAGTTGTACATAGGAGCAAAGAAGTGCATTTGGAAGGAGGGAAGGAACCAGTGACAGCAGCCTTTCCTCAGTTCTCCAAATGGGATGGACAAAAGTGCAGCAGGAGGTTATCTGCAGGGTCAGCACTGTGTGTAAAGGAGAACACACAAGTGGAGGAGTCACTCACACAGGCCGAGACCGTCTGAAGCGCATTTCTACCAGACCTAAATCAACGCTTACGCACAATCAACTCAGCAAACAAGACTTTTCCTTTGCAGGACGTAGGACCCCATCTTTGAAGGCACAAATCTCTGCAGGTAACCTCTGTCACCCCAAGTCAGCTTGGAATCAAGCTAATTCGCTGTAGGCCTCCTTACCCCAGGAGAAGCAGAAAAACTTCTTACCCTGATCACAAAGGGAAGAACCTTTTCTAAATCCCTGGCCTTTGGATCTAAGATAATAAGTCAGAAACTGAACTCTCATGTTGAATACTTAAGACAGACCATGCACCACAGGTCGGGGGGCACAGAGAACAGCAGCCCCAGAACAGAAACCCATCTGTCTGGACACTATAAGACTTACCAAAGACAAGGTGGAGTGAGTCCTGCCTGGGTAACTGTCCTGCAGCAGCCTGCTCTGTAGTCTGACATCATGCTTCCTTAGGTACAGAGGTGCAGAGTGAATGGCAGTGAGGTTTGGCAACTGTAATTGTGCTAAATAGGGCAGGTAACTGTTACTCCAGGCACTACTGACTGACTCCCCCGAGCCCCCAAAAGCCAGTCTTGCATTACATTTTTTAAAGTCTAATAACTGGGAAAATGGAACTCATCCCAAAGATGAAGACACCCTGGCTGTGAAGAACAGATTTTAAGCCAGCCCAAGGCCTCATCTCTTGACTGGTGAGGCTATAGCTAGCAGCAGTTTCCCCACCTGTCACATGGAAGGTACAGGTGCCCTTGGATTGCCTATGTCAAGTCCGTCAGCAAGGCAGAGGCTCCTTTGGAGTTGGTCACAAATTCCAAACTGAAGCAGGAATACTCCAAGGTGCTAAACTACTGGTTTGGCAGAAGCTAAGGCAGAGATACAGACAGTGGCAGTCTTATCAATAAACAACAAGAAACTTAAGCCCAGAGATTTACCTGCACAAGAAGGACTGGTCACTATATGCTTTGGGTAGAGCTAGACCCCAGAGCTAGGTGACATAAGTTAATGCAAGCAAGATGATGAAACCCCAAAATTGTCAAACAAAAATACTGATAACCCTCTCAGTCCAACATGAATTCCTGTTGTGGGCATAGTTTGATAATGACATTAGTAGCAAAAATGGAAAAAAGTAAGAGATCAGGATGAGGTGTGGCTCTAACTCAAAAGCAAACACCACTGTTGTTTATTCTTGAGTATTTCATAATCTATTATGTGAATTGTTTGGCTACTCATCTTAGAATAAAATTAGCATTGATGATAAATGTCAATGCCATTTATAACTAGTAGGAAATCCTAGAAAAGCAAAAATCCAAGTGCACTGGTTCTACGTCCACTCATCCCTCTTCCTATCTCCTCTCCCAACGCCTCACAAAACCTCGCAGGATGTAAGTTGAAACAGACACTGTCAACACCGACAGGTAACAAGTCTGCCTCCACCACATTTAGAGTTAGGACATGAAGGGCTGACCACGTAGGGAGAAGTGTTCAAGAGTAAGAGGGCCTCATCTTTCTTGAGTCAAGGTCCTTGAAGAGCTTCTGTATTCTGAAATGAACACACTTTACTGTTTTTTTAAAGATTAGCATTAAACCAAAAAATTGGTCCCCACTTTTCTGAAGTTATTCAGCTGTGAACAACTTTAGCACAATACTAGAGTTTCATATTTATAAATGTGATAAAATTACAGAGGTGACTCTGTGGTTTCAGGTCCCCCACAGGTACAAAACCTTTAGGTCAATCATCATCTAATCAAATGTTTTATGTTCTACACAGACATTCATAATACAACTTTATAGTTATATTAGATACTCTCTCAAAGTGCTTTCATGTAATTATCTCACAGTCACTAAAGTGATACTGAACTATATTTTAAGAAAAAGGAATGTAGGATTGGTTTTTCTTTTTAAAATTGGGAGTTGGTATTCCTTTACTACAAAGTGCAAGACTGTGTTGCTGAAGTCAGTTCAAAAGAATAATGCCATATAATTTTTTAAATGACTGCATTGTCCTAAATGCTTATTTTGCTAATGTTGCCATTATTAAACATCCGAGTGCCTTAAGGTTAGTGTGCTGGGAGTGTGTGCTTTGGCAAGTGTGCAGACTGCAGACTGATTGTCTATCTGAGCCACTTGTTTAGCCAAGTTTCACAAAGCAGCAGTACAGTGGAAAGATCCCTTCACTAGGAGTCAGGAGACCTGAATTCTAACCTCAGCTCAATCACTAATAGACTCTTCTGAGACAATGGGTAAGTAACTTAGTCATCTTCTCCTGTACTTTCATAATCGTATTTTTAAGACAATGTGAGCTTTCTAAAACACTTGGAGAGACTCTTGGAAACACACTGGCTAAGACTTCATCCCACTACTAATTCTGATCTAGAGTGGGGATACTTCATCAATTTTCCTTTAAGAACCTTAGGAGATCCCACTGTACTTCCTGGATTAGGTATAAATAATAGTTAACATTTATGGAGTGCTCATTGTGTGCTAGGCACTTGAGCTAAGAATCTTACAAACTTTTATTTCATTTAATCCTTGTAACAACCCTGAGGTAGTGAATATTTATCTCTGTGATAAAATGTGGAAACTGAGGCTCAAGCAAGTTTAAAAAAAAAAAAGTTGCCTCCTAGACAGACTATAAAGCCTGAACTCCAGACCAGTATCTGAACTGCAGCCTTTAAACTCAAAAGCTCTGTGACTTTAGATAAATAAATATAGGTTATGCCATAGCAAAGTCAGGACATTTTATTAACTGAGAACTATTTTACTAGCCACTTTTCAATTGTAAGAAAATTCCTAATTTAAACTGTTATTATTTTTTTACAGTATAGGGAAATGAACCCAGAACCTTTGAACTGAGCAATATCCCCATCCCTTTACTTTGAGACAGGGTCTTAATAAATCATTAAGTTGCCCAGGGTGGGTTCTAATTTGCAATTCTCCTGCCTCAGCCTCCTTTAGTGCCAGAAAGGGTCTCCACCACACATAGAGGTTATCTAGAAAAACAGCGACTACAATTTTGCATAACAGACCTGACAGCTTGGTACTGAGTTCAATGCACTATAAGAACACGTGCAAAACAAATCTTTAAAGAGAGTCTTTTAAGGCTAAATCTCTGAAAGTCATGATTGGGGTATACAGGAAAAAGACTATTTTAATTTTATGTACTCTTTTAAGAGAATACTTTGAATAAAGTATAATCAAGATGTATTCAACATGAAACCTTGTTTTAAGGTAGGAAATCTAAACTGTAATCCCACTACCTATACATGAAAAAACTCAGGCTGTGACATATGTGTGTGTGTGTGTGTGTGTGAGTATGTGTGTGTATCTCCACTTTAGAAATTTGTCAACATCTTGTACAAAATTCTTTATCCTTGCTTTCTGCTTTCAGACTGAATATAAGTTTCTAGAAGTTTTCTCTTTTAGATTTAAACCTTTTCTTTTAATAAAGTTTTTTTTCAAAGTTAGTCCTTTTCAAATAGAAAAAAGGAAAATCTAAATTACAATTTTATAGCAAGTTGACAGTGTCTCTTTTTTTTTTTTAGCGGTACTGGGGATCGAACTCACGACCTCGTGCTTGCCAGGCAGGCACTCATGCCACTGAGCTAAATCCCCAGCCCGACAGTGTCTCTTTAACCTGAACTCTAAACTCTCAACCCCTGAAGTTACATGGTTCAAGCATCATGTGGATGGAGTGTGCTACAATACTTAGTATTACTCATGACAGTGTTCAGAAAACTCAATTCAAGAATTTATTGAGCACCCACTGTATGTAGGACAGAACTAGGTGCCACCCCTGAGTAAGACAGAGCCCCTGCCCACCACCTTTAAGACTGTTCTTCGGAGTGAAAACCAGGGAGCTGAAATACACTCAGTAGTGTTTCCCCAAGGCTTATTTTCGGAACTCTTAGAAACCCCCCCCCCAAAAAAAACCCCAGAGCCCCTGCTTAAAAAAAAATCCCCTGGAAACAATTATAATCCCTATGCACCCACAATGACAAGGATAAACTTAAAAAGCAGCATAAAAATTCTCTAAAATTTCAGCTTTCCCCTCCCCACTTTTAAAAGACTGTTAAAAGCAGTTCAAGTTAATGGTGTGATGAAGGGGTATGGTAAGGAAGGAGGTACGGAGGGCTGTTGGAGATTAACTGGTCACCAGCGGCCCGCTCTGCAGCTGCAGGTGCACACTGACAGGATCACCTGACACCCGCCGTGTGCCCAGTGGTCACCTCCCTTCTAATCTTTTTCTTACCTGGGCCTCCTTTGAAGCAGCAACAATAAGAAGAATCAAAGTTTCCTTTCTTTTTAATGAAAACAATTTCTTCCTTGGTCAAAGATACCCAAATACAGTTTTCAAACTCTATCCAAACATAGTTTCTCCTTTATTTTTTTAGGTGTTTTGGAGACAGGGAGCTCACTTACATAGCCCATGCTGGCCTCCCAACTCATATGATCTCTCTCCTCAGCCTCCCAAATGCTGGGATTACAGGCATGCACCATCATGCCCAGCTCCTCTTTAGTATTCTAGCCAGATTAATATAAGCTCAGCAGTTCCAAACTTCACTAGTTTCTTCTATTACACAGCAAAGAAGAGAATGATAAACAATTAAATGTAACAATACTGCACTAAAGAGCTTTTTTTCAAAAGCTCTCAACAGGGTAGTGAATACATTTATCTGCAAAACACCCTTGAGAACACGTACTGCTATTTTCATTCAACAGATTAAGAGACGGGGCTGTGTCTTCACAGTGGAACGATGACAGAGCCATGGAGAAAACTCAGTGCTCAGTGCTGAGTCCCTATCTTCCTATGATAACATTTCTCTGGGAGGAGAAACACTTTCATTGGGTTATCTTTAGGGAGTGTGTGTGTGTGGGTATTATAAAGCTTTAAAAAAGAACGAAGTAACTAAAATTAGATACAACACCAAGAACATCAGTAATATATAACCTATTCAAATCAGTTCCTTCCTAAATAGCTTCCATAATTATAACTGAGTAGGAAAGGGAAAACTATTTTTCAAGGGCAAAAAATATGGGTTAAGTCATTAGATTTTCAGGATCTAACCAGTTCTCCCTGAAAACGATCTACTTAAATTATGAACTCTTAGAATAGAGATGAAATAATAAAATAAATAAAGAATATCCCCAATATGAACTATACAAACAAACATGATGGGCATGGGAACAGAAATTTGAGAGGACAAAAGCATGTGAGAATAGTGAGCAGGTAATCCAAGCTCACAGGGAGAGAAAACGCCTTCCACAACTATCTACCCACCTTGGGCTTAAGATGTTAAAGGAGAAGAAAAGAACAGCCAACTTCTCTCAGTCGTAAGCGTCTGGACCTGGCTATACAGTTTCAAGAAGAAACCGACAACTTAGTACTGTATGTTAGTTGATACAGTGCTTTGCAATGCAGGATGCAGGGGCATTGTGTCAGAAAAGACCTCCCTGCAAGAACTTGTAGTGACCACTTTCAAAATCAATGTTGATTAATGCCCTGAATGCTGCCAGAAATAAAAGAAGATAGCTTGCCCAGCAAGTGACAGGGAACCACTGAGGAGACCCCTGTACCTATGGTTTACAGATAGCTACCAATAAGCAGAAAATCAATACTGGTCCATTAAGAAAGAATATATTAGACTGGGAGAAATGACTGCTCATCAATATAAGATTTTAAAAAGAGGTTTTGATCTCCCTGATTAAACATCCCAGCATTCTTTACTTCTCACACCAACTAATCCACTATGATAAACACAGGGCCGTATTTCCATTTCATAGTCTAGCAATCTGACTTGCAGTTCTTACAACAGTAATGACTCATGGAAGCAAGGCAAGAAGCGGCTTCCAAAAGCCTAACAAACCTCCTGCTATATCCCAGCTTCCTTTCTTCAGCCCCACCAAATCTGCTAGGCGCCTGGGAGCACACTCACTCTTGTATTCCCCAGAGCCCCAGGACAAGGCCCTCTTCTGCGCTGCAGAATGACAACAAGCAGCCCAGTCTAGCACCTCACAAGGTTCCAGGTGGGGGTGGGCTGCATTTCCTAATGAAACAAACGCACTCCCTGTTTTTCCAGTGCAGTTTCCAACTTTGCCCGGACCCAATTGACACTTCCTTCATGTGATTTGCTTTTGTTTTTTTGAGATGAACCTGTAAACGTGAGAACTCAGGGATCTGAGGTACTTCACATAAACACACTCAAGTATCAGTCTTTCAATTTGAAAACAAGAACACAGGAAAACAAGTCCCTTTCTCTCTCCCCTCAGAAATGTGTCATCTTCCCACTAGAGCGGACAGTGGCTACCTCTGCACCACATCACTGATTTCCTGTACACAAGACAGTAAGTTGTTAAGGACAGGGTTGGCCCCGGGCACTCCAGCAGCTGCCGAAGACACCTGCAGCTCCTGCAAGCTGAGCTCCAGTTTGCTCACGGCCTCGCGGAAGGCGAACTTGTTGCGCGTCTGCGGGATGCAGTCCACGTAGCCTGAGCAGTAGTCAAGCAGCTGGTGCCCAGTGTCGACCAGCTGGCTATTGGGCACGGGTTCTGTGATTGCACTGGACAGCAGGTCAGCACATTCTAGAAGAGCCTCTTTGCTGATTTTGTCTGCTGAGATTTTCTCAGCTGCCTGTTTGGTTTTTCTCAGAGCCACTTTAGTACCTGCTGTGCCATTGGCCATTTTGGCTGGCGAGATGGAAGATGTGGGCAGAGGCACTTGAGGCGGAGGCATCACTGGTCTCCCAGTTTTCCCACCTACAGACACTGCCCCCAGAGCTGCCTTCTTCCCTCCTTCCTGTGTTTCTGACATGGGCTGTCCTGAAGGAGGCTCTTCTGCGGCATCTGAGCACACTGATGAATGCTGCAGTAGTCTCATCACTGGTGGTGGGGGTGGGGCACACTTTGGTTTCACGCGTCGGGGTCGGTCCTTGTCTCCAGAGGATGTGCCCTGGTGCTCAGATAAGAGCTTGAATTTATTGCCCTGAGAGTCTGTGCCGATGAGCTGCACGTCGGCCGGGGTATGTTTCAGGGTGGGTGAGATGAGGACTGGCACTTTGTGGTTGTGGGTGGTAGGGAGGACGGCTGCAGCCTTGGCTGGAGAAGACCAACCTGGCTGCTCTCCGTCCTCTGGGACTCCAGCCATCCCAAGTCGTGCCCCTCCATTCCTCTCCTTGCCTTTAGGGGCAGCTGCCACTCCAGCCACCCCCACCCCTGAAGAGTCCTTCTCGGTAATGGCTGGGTCCCCAGAGGGGGTTCTCAGAGGAAGAGGTGTGGCTCCTCTGGGCAACAGTTTGGCTTTTGGTCTCTCCCTGGTTGGAGCAGCACCTTCCTCTGATTTTTTTGGAAGCATGTCATTGGCCCTGTCCACATTCTCTTCTGGCTGAGAAGAGGTGGACACTGTCCTTTCCAGCTGGAGTTTGGACCTCTGGCAGTTCCTGGGAAGGGTCATTGCCATCCTATCCTGCTCTGGAAGCCCTGAGGACATGGAAGATGTAGAGTTTGACCTTGGAAAAGGCTTGGAAGTGTCATCACTGGCTGTGGGTTTCCCTGCTCGTAAGCCCAGTGTCTTTTTGATTAAGCGAGGTGTAAAGAAGCCTGTGATGCCAGACCACCCACCCCCAGCAGTGCCACTGCCCCCACCCCCACCACTGTCATCATTACAGAGATTCCTCTGGGCAAAGCTCCCCCCACAGCACTTGGGTGGCACCAGATTCGCTTCTTGCTGGGGAGGAGTGAAAGAGAACCCATCAGCATGCTGTAGAGAAGCAACAGATGAGAAGTTACCCGTGAGTTCATATTTCTTATGAGGCTGATTCTCCATTTCTCGGAAGGAGCTGCTGCGCTTAGGGGGTGTGGGAGCATTTCTCTTTTTCATGAAGGAGCTGAAAAAGCCTCCTTTCCGATCCCTGGTGAAACAGGTCTCTTTAGCATCTTCCAAGAGGCTGCTGGGTGATTTATCTCTTTGTTTTCGAGGCAGGGCAGGGGACCCACTGGTCTGTGCACTCCTAATGAACCCTGATGAAAAATGGGCAATCAATAATGTGAAAGATAGGAAATGAATCCATTAGGTGACTAAGGTGGAATTACAGAAGCTCTATCAGCATCTACGAAATACGATGTGCTGGCAGTACTCAGAGGAAATAAACAATGACTTGTTTCATAGTAGTTAGTATTCCAAATGTGATATAGAGGTAAATGGGGGGAAAGGGGTCAGAATCTGCTGCTTATGACCTCAGTATTTATTTATTTTTGGCACTGGGGATCGAACTCACGATCTCGTGCTTGCTAGCCAGGCGCTTATGCTGAGCTAAATCCCCAGCACTGACTCCTTTCCCTAAAATTGAACAGAACTGGCCATGCCTATTAGGCTTGATGAAGTTTTGCCAGAAGTATGAAAACAGTAGCTATCTGGAAGTCAGCATGTACCAAAAATGAGCAGTGGCAAAGTCACATGTTGGGCTGATAGATCAAGATTTGTAGTGCGGGCCACACGGGGCCAGGGAGTAGAGTGGGAGTGGAGGATGCTGTACTGTCCTCCGGGAAGACGGCCACAAAAGAATCCAATCCTACGACCTTTCAATAAGCAGTTTTTATTTTCATCTAACATGCTGAGACCCTTACCTGGTGCTGAACTGGACGCAGGATTTTCTGTGGCATCTTGTGTGCCTTCAATGTTCTCCTTGTTCTCTGCCTGTTTTTTTAGCGTCCGAGTCTTGGAAGGAAGGATAGGTAATCGGGGCAGATATGGAACAATAGATGAGGAGGAGGCAGCCCTTCCAAGTTCCTCAGCCACTTCTGTAAAGAACAGTACAGACAGAAACAACAATTTTGCGATAGAGAAATGAAGTTTTCTTTTCAGAAAAACTGGGAAAGAAATGGAGTGCCGGGGCTGGGGATTTAGCTCAGCGGCATAAGCGCCTGCCTTTCGAGGTTGAGTTCAATCTCCGGTACTGATTAAAATAAAGAAATGGAGTGTAGAATGGTATTTAAATGCAGCAACAAGCTGTAGCAGCATGTTCCTATAGCTTACCTTCTTGGGTGGCTGAGACTAGACTGCTTGAGCCCAGGAATTCAAGGCCATCCTGGGCAACAGTGTGAGATGCCAACTCTTAATTAATTAATTTACAAATGGAATCACCAAGTATTTACTCCTTTGGCTTCTTTTGCTCACTATTACATTTGTGAAAGCACATGTTGCAATTAGCAGATTTCTGTCTCATTGCTGTGTAGTATTCCAGTGTGTGATTATCCTAAAATTCATCTATTCTCTTGATGGATATTTAGGCTTATTTTAGTTGTTAGCTAGTATAAATACGTTGCTTTCTTACATGTCTTTTTTTTTTTTTTAAGCAGCAGCAAAGTTTATTAAAGAAAGTAAAGATGAAGAGGGACATACTGCCTCAGCAGAGTGAGCCTGGGTCCAGTAAAAGGAGAGAAAATTAAAGTACATCCTGGAGGAAGCAGGATGGGCTACCATGAGAAAGTCCCAATAACAGGTTATTCATGGTACTTGTGTCCTTTTATGCTGTCCAAATCCTGAGGAAACTCCTCAAGAACTTCTACACACAGGTCCTGAGAGGCAGTGCTGGGATTCCGCACTTCAGGCTGACATCAGAACTAGCCCATCCTGCTGAGAACCTGCTCAAGTTCTCTGGCAAAGTACACCTGCAGGGCTTTGGGAACTGTTCTCTGCACGTGTTCTGAGATCTTTTTCTTCCTCCCTTTTAGAAGTTTTATTGGTACATTCTATTTATTTACTTATTTATTTTTGGTTCTGGAAATCAAACTCACGACCTTGCACTTGCCAGGCAGGCACTTGTGCCACTGAGCTAAATCCTTGGCCTACAATTGGCTTACTTAAAAAAAAAAAAATACTTTTTTGGTACCAGGTATTGAACTCACGACCTCATGCATGCCAGGCAGGCACTTATACCACTGAGTTAAATCCCTAGCCCATGGTACATTTTACACATACATAATGGTAACACTCATCTACATGTCTTCCAGGTATGCAGATGTCTATGCACAACTGTTTTGTATAAACCTAGATGGAGAATTAGTAGGTCTCAGGGTCCACATGCAATCACCTTTATTGGGTCATCCCAAACTGTCTCAAAATGGCTTTAAGAATTTATATACCTACTATAAAGGCCCTGCTTTCTTTGCATGGTTGTGTAAACTGGATGTTACTGGATATTTGGGTATGATTTTAGTTGTAACATTCTGGTAGGCACATCATAGTATCTGGCTAGGATTTGATTTGTACCTCTCTACAGGGATGCTGAGCATGGTTTTATGTGCTTAATGGTCAGCTGGACATCCTCATTTACTAAGTGCCTATTCAGAGAGTTAACGAAGTGGACAAATGTCTGCACGTATTTTAATTTTTAGATTGTATCTTACACTAAACAAGGAGGATAAATACAATTTAGGATCTTGAAAAAGTGTTTGCCCCATTAGTAAGCCTTAGCTGACTTAAAGTGGGGCTATGGTGGTAGTAGCTTTTTACTGAGGCAAAGACATACTTTGTCATACATCTATTCCTGAACAAAAATGAAGCATCAGTCAAGATGTGAAATTTTGTAATTATTTTACAACTTTTTAAGTATTTACCTTAAAATTAGCCCCTCACAAAAGCAGGTATAAGGCACATAATCCAAGCCCACACTGAGCTTATACTGACGCACAGCAGCTGGAGCCCATCTCTACTCCGATCATGAGCTCTACAGGTATGTCCTGAACAGTGCTGGCAACTATGTCTTACCCAATTGAAGGAGTCTAAGGATGACCAGTGTAGAAGCAGAAGTCAATAGAAACTGGACAGGAGTGGGTGTGAGAGGGAGAACTACTTGAGCCCGTGGCTTCAGCCACCTCTATTTTCCACAGTCAGGTTATGAGCCAATAAACCTTTTTTTACTTACAAAAGCTTGAGTTGGTTTTTTTTTTTTTCACTTATATCTGACTAACAAGTGCATCGTTTTTAATGTTGGCATGTCACTGTTAATTGTGACTGTTCACCTGACTGGATTAAGAGGCACCCAGCAGAGCAGTAAAACACACTTCTGCCTGTGTCTGGGTGGAGGCATGCTCTAGAGGTACAGTTCTTGCTGGCACAGTTTCCATGCTCTGCTTTCCAGCCACCATGAGCTAAGCAGCTTTGCTCTGCCATGCCCTTCTGTCATGGTATTCCTGCCTTGAACCTTCAAGCCATGGATTAGAATCTCTGAAACCTGAGTCAAATACACTTCTCCTCCTTTAAGTTGCATATGTCAGGAATCTTCTGGTTAAGCAACAGGAAAGTTAACCAATACAAGGGACTATGTCTTATCTGTGTCCTCTAACCCAGGAGTACAATGGCTGCCCAAGAAGAGATGATCAATAAAATGTGGGTTGAGTAATTTTTTGGGGGTTGAGTAATTTTAAGTTCCTTTTTAAAAACAATTTTGAATTGAAACTAGTTTTTACAAATTGACGTGTTGAGGCTCGAGTGGCCGTCGCCATTTTGTAGGATTATCTCTG
The DNA here is from genome assembly GCF_034190915.1 of Cavia porcellus. Taxonomy (NCBI): domain Eukaryota; kingdom Metazoa; phylum Chordata; class Mammalia; order Rodentia; family Caviidae; genus Cavia; species Cavia porcellus. The sequence goes on along the minus strand of NW_026947512.1, from coordinate 7,316,059 downwards.
ATGTGGGAGCCACTGCCACCACCGCTCTACCCCGAGGTTCCTCAGAATGGTGCAGCTGTCATTGGAAACCCGCCCCGGAGGCCGGCCACAGAGCAAGACTGCTGCTTTGAGCAGAATGGAAAGGTGCTGGAATGTGACATCATTAAGAACTATAGCTTTGTGCACATAAAGACCAGACAGCAGCGGGGAGCCATCCATGACCTGCACCACCACCAGCTACACAGTGTGACCATCACTGCGGAAGTCAGCAAGAACAAGAGCAAAGCTTCAATCAAGTTACATATGGGTAACATCAGCCCTACTTGTACAATCAAGGGCTTCGGGCCAAGTCTGAGGAATATGGTTCAGTCATCGAATATGACATTGTACAAGATTATGCCTTTGTATGCATGGAGTGGGCAGAAGATGCAGTGGAGGCCATCGGGGCCTTGACGATAGTTTCAAGGCAAAAGAATGCATGTGCAGTTGTCCACCAGCTGGCCTCACACTGCTCCTGGGATGGGAGACCAGAGTGGCTGCTATTGGTGTGGGGAAGAGGGACACTGGTCTAAAGGAGTGCCTGATAGACTGTACAGGACACATGGCAGACTTTACTAAACAGCACAATGAAGAGTATGGAGTACACTCTACACCATGGGCTATGAAGAATCCATGTATCGCAATGGTGCACACGGAGTACTCGATTACTAGAAGCAGTATTAGGTCTGCTCTTATGAAGTGGCAGCAGCAGCTGCTGATGCTTCTACATACAACTACGCAGACCAGACCGTGTCTCATCTGCCTCAAGTCCAGAGCTCAGCTGTGACCAGTCCTCTCAACTCCACCTCTGTTGATTCTTCTGACAGACATCTGTTGCCAAACTCCAGTGCTATGTGTGGCACCTCAGCTGCTATGGTGCCACACTTCTTCCTCCTCCTTTGGAAGGGACAGGAGCCCCCTGCATTGTGCTCCCCACAGTTGGACAGGGCTACAGCTCTGGGCCAGAGTGAGCTGTCCCAGGCTTCAGTAATTGCACAGAATTCCCGGTATGACATGGCCCCGTATCAATGGGAGCAGCATGTAGACCGAGCGAGTTGCTCAGCATTATAAAAACTGGAGGTAGGATACACGCAGACTAAACCCTCAGGCTGTGGTCATGAGAACTTGCTCCACACAGTCCCTTTTGCCGGGATGTTTCCTATTGCTTTATGTGTCAGTAAACAAAGCAGTTTGTGACCAATTATGTTTTTCTTAACTGAATCCTTCTAAGTTGGCTTTTCTTTCCTTCTGATACTAGTGTCTGTAGCCTTTTAATCTGTTCCTTATATTCTCAGCCTCTCAGCGGCCCTAGGTAAGGATTACGCTGGCATCCCTTTTCCTCTACAGTAGAATCCCCCTAATCTTGCTTTTCCTTACGAGTTGGACCCTTCTCCCTGCCGTTCTGCAGCATTTCCTATCCCTTTAAAATGACCATGTTATGGCAAGCAGACTTTTCTGTTAGCTCTGGACTCCAACATTGAAACTACTCTTCTGAAATTGCTAGGTCCACTGGGGTTTTGTAGTTGTTTTGTTTCTTTGTTTTTTGTCTGACCTGATTGTGATACAATATTAGATGAAATTTAGCCTTGTTTTCTCCACTCGTTTTTTTTTAAATAACTTTTTGACAAATATTTCTAACATTTAAAAAAGAAAACTGATCTGTTGATGTTCTAAGGGAATCTTCTTTTGTTTTGTTTTTGAGGCAAGGTCTTATCATGCAGTTCATGCTGGCCTTGAACTCATTATGCATCCCCGGCTGGCCTCACACTCATAGTGATCACCTGCCTCAACTTCCCAAATGCTGGGATTACAGGCATGCACCACCATGCCCAGCAAAAAGAATTCATTTTAAAAGAGGCAAAAATATTAAACTAAGGACTAAAGAGGTATCAGAAGTGAATGTAAAAATACAGTTGATGCAAAAGTAAAATGGATCCCACATTCTGGCTGATGTTCATTTCTAACACTTTGACTCCACAGAAACAAAGCACGAGGAAGGACAATGCTGTGACTGCCATCTGCTCTCAGCTCCCAAGGCCAGCTGTGACCTCAGTCTACACAAGCACAATATATCACAGGGAAAGGAAGCATTTTTCATTAAGCTCTGACACTGTACTTCTCTTTTTTCTTTCTTCTTAGTCTATGTTTTCTTAGCTGATAAACCACTAAGGGAAGCAGACAAAAATCAACTTGCCTAATTTCCTCTTTGACTATTTTAAAACTGGAACTTAGTCCACTCTGTTCAATTATGAAGAAAAGGAAATACTTCTCCACTGATAGATTAACTTATTCTAAACTTCCTTCCCTCCCAGTATAATCAATTATATTAAAATTTTAGATATTCAATTATATAGCCACAATGGTTAATTGTCTACTAGATGTTTAAATTGTTTTTAGTTTTCTTAATACTATAAAGTACACTATTGTGCTTTCACTGTAATTATATCCTTAAATTTCCAGAAATAAAGTTTTGAGAGATTGCTTTTGTGACTTTTTTTTTTTGGTACTGGGGATTGAACTCACGACCTTGCACTTGCCAGGTAGGCACTTATGCCACTGAGTTAAATCCCTGGTCCCTCGTGACTTGATTTTGTCTTGATGTGGTTTGACCAGAATATTTTTATACTGTTTATTTTCCTCTTTTCTTCCTTATATCATAAATCGTATGATATAAGAACTACCAAACATTAATTTTATTTATGGAAAGAATGAATAAATTTCTAATAAAAGTATAATTTCAACATTAAATAAACAAGACAGAAATAAGACATCAAAAAAGAGCAAAAAAAGCAACAACATGAGAATAATAAAAGGCCAACCATTAACGTGATATCTTGAAATAGTCACGAACCGTTGGAGCCAACAGTTTCTGAAATGTAATTATCACACATATAACGCCCGCTAGCTACTAACAGTAAATTTACCTTCAGAAATGCTAGAGTCATGGAACATGGTTTCAAAAGCTTGATGGGTTTCAGCAAAAGAGGGCCTTTCAGCAGGGCTCCACTTCCAGCCTGTATGACACATAAAACAGTATTAAAAGCTCCCTGCTAGAATTATATACAGTCAGCAGCACACTAAATAAAGAGGTCCATGCAACACGATGTATCCTTATTGGTTATAGCATGTTCACTGTGGTAGTGATGCAGCTGCTTCTCAGTTTGAGAAAAGCATAAGAATCCATTTCCTAAAGCTGGTTCTTGGCTCCCACTCCCTCTACTACAAGGATGCGGAGAAGCAAGAAAGTGAATTTGACAATGGCTAGCTTTTTCTTTTTAGTAGAATTGAAATGAAAAAACCAAACTTGTCCTCAAGTTTGCACCAGTCAGATTTTATAATAAAGAATCAAATATACGTATCCATAATTTAATAGGGAACTAGGAAGAAGACACTTAAAGAGTTCATATTTGACAAATGCCAATGTTCAATGAGAAGATAATATAAAACTTATGTTGAAACACAACTGCAATTTACTATTCAACTTCACACTTTCATCTTCAACAGCCCAAAACTTTTGTTTACTTATTATGGGGATTATTTTTATGCATTCTGCATAGTCTTTTTTTGAATACCCCCTTTTTTTTTGTACCAGGGATTGAACTCACAACCTTGCACTTGCCAGGCAGGCGTTTAGGCCACTGAGCTAAATGTCTGGCCCTTTTCCATAGTCTTTTGCAATCATTCTTATTTAGCTGAAAGTAGCTTTCCTCTACCTTAGTATGCAAATCCAATTCCTTATTATCTTTTTTTTTGGTACTGAAGATCAAACTCATGACCTTGCTTCTTGCCAGGCAGGCTCTTGTGCCACTGAACTAAATCCCTGGCCCTCTTATCTTATATATACAAACGTTTTTGAGAAACTGGATAAATATTTGGGTCACAGACCACTATTTTTAGGATTCCAGTAAGACTCAATAGTGTTTTATACACTACGCCAGTTGGCTGATTAATAATAAACTAAATTCAATATAAAAACAGTGAGAGGAAAAAGTGTTTTCAGTTTTGCTAATCATCTCAACTTGGCTGGTGCTTCAAAATTAAAATATGCAGAAATACTCACATGCTCTCATAAGTTCATAAACTTTAGGGGGGCATCCCTCAGGTTGTTCCATTCGATATCCTTTTTCCAGCAGATCATAGACCTGAGACAGGTCAATACCTGGATATGGTGACATTCCATATGTAGCAATTTCCCACAACAGTACCCCAAAAGCTGCATAAGGAATTAAGAAAAAAAAAAAAAAAGAGCCTAATGTTTCTTCTGCTTTATTATTTATATCATCAGATATCTTGTCCTTAAGATTTTGGATCACAATCAAATTCCATTATAATATTAACATGCCCTTTTACCATTCTTAGCATGAACTGTCTGAGATGTCTCCCACAGGAATGCTACAGGATGTCTCAAGACAGTTTTCTGAAAACATCCCAATTTTTATTTTATTACAGTGAGGGAAAATACACTATGATCATATAAAAAATCTGTGGCATAATCCAACTAATCTTGGAACTATCTTTATTTCTGAGTTTTCTGATTTTGCTTTTGTTTTGAGACAGTGTCCTGCTGTACAGTTTATGCTGGTTTCGAACTCACTATGTAGCCCATGCTGGTCTCAAACTCATGGTGATCCTCCTGCTTTAGCCTCCTGAGTGCGGCACTACAGGTGAGTGTCATCACACCCAGCTGAGTTCCAATCTTCTGTTTGTTTTGTTCCTTGTTTTGTCTTGCTGTATAGTCTAGGTTGGCCTCAAACTCACAGTAACCTTCCTACCTCTGTCTCCTTCCTAACTGCTGGGATTACAGTTTTATGATTTCAAAGTCTGCTAATATCCCAGGAGTAAAACAAAAAACTGATTCGTTTAAAATCAGACAAAATTCTCAGTAAAAACAATTTGCTTGATTTTGTCATAATTCCACTGAGTTTTTGCACTTTCTAGTAAAAAGTATCTTAGATTCCTATAACTATTTCTACTTTCTCATAACCCAAATTTCTTGACTTGTCAAATTTACTAATCCTCTACTAAGCCATTCAGCTTCTCAGAGCAGTATAAACCAGATCAATTACAAAGACAAATTATCATAACATTTTCCTGGAAAAGTTTTCTGTGTCATTGTGCTTTGCAAATGAGCAGCAAAACCTAAGTAAAGCCAGGTTTAGGGGTGTACACCTGTAATCCCAGCCCTCAGGAGGTTGACGCAGGAGGACTGTTGTAAGTTCAAGGCCAGTTTGGCTTACAAAATAAGTTCAAGGCCAGCCTGAACTGCATAGTGAGACCCTATCTCAAAAAGACCCTAAATCAAACCAAACCAAACCAAAAAAACCAAAACAACAAAAACAAACCCCAACTAATATAAAAAGTAGGGCACTTTACAGAGAAAGAATCATTACAACTGTAATTTAATTTGAGATTTAGACTGTGACCTCTTTGAAGGCAGACTTTTTATTGACATGGGATCTTTCTATGTTGCCCAGACAGATCTTGAACTTGCTGCCTCAAGTAATGCTCCTGCATCAGCCTCTCAAGAAGCTCAGACTACAGACATGATATTATGCTCTAACACAATACTTTTTTGATAATTATATAAAAGGAAAGCTTCAAAAAATTAAGATACGTATAGCCAGGCATGGTGGCACACACCTATAATCCCAGCATGCAGGATGCTGAGCCAAAAGGATCGCTGTGAGTTTGAGGTCAGCCTGAGCTTACATAGTAAATTCAAGGCCAGTCTGAATTACATTGTAAGACTGTCTTCAACCCCCCCCCCCCACAAAAAAAAGATTTAAGACATTTATATTTATAAAGACAATATAAACTGAGTGTGGTAGCACACACTAATAATCCCAGCACTCTGAGAGGCCAAGACAAAAATATTTCAAATTCTAGCCCACCCTGCATACCTAGTCTCAAAAAAGTTTCAGAATGGGGTGATGTTGTAGCTCAGTATGAAGGCCCTAGGATCAATTACCAGTACTGGGGAGGAAGGAAAGGGAGGGAAAGAGAGAAAAATTGAGACAGGGGCACATGCAGAAGAAGAGGAAGGATGGTAAGAAGGAAGGAAGGAGAAAGGAAGGGAGGGAAAAAGGGAAAGATGTGGAGGGACATAAGACAAAAAGAAAACAACAACATATATGAGGGAAACAAACAACATATGCAGGAAAAAGTCCCTTATAATCTTACCCCAAACATCTGATTTAATTGAGAAGGTATTATAGGCAAGACTCTCTGGTGCTGTCCATTTAATGGGAAATTTGGCTCCAGCATGAGCAGTGTAGGTATCTCCAGTCATCAGTCTACTTAAGCCAAAGTCAGCTACTTTTACCACATGGTTTTCTCCAACTAGGCAGTTACGGGCTGCAAGATCTCTGTGGGAAAGAAAACCTCAGTGTAATTTCATTCGATCAGTAAGAAAAATCGTCATGAATACACTATTCTTGGTTCTTTGTTTTATAAGCAGAGTTGATAAATACTGATAAATGTAGCAGTTTGTAATAATCACTAACATGGTAGAAAGTCATTAATTTATACTGTTTGTAGAATATTCATCAAGAGGAAGTTATGTGATGCCAGAAAAACAAGGGTTTTATAAAATGAGTTTCTCTGAATAAGCACATGGGGATAGAGGAGCAATAGATGCTTTTCTACAAGGATTTAAACATTTTACTAGAATAGCTGTTTTTCAAATTCAGCCACCAGGTGGAGCAAAAGCACCTTGGAACTCTGCCAACTGTACTGAGAAAAAAGGTCTCTCAATACTTTTATCAGGAAAACTGGTTTAAAAGTTGGAAATAACATTATAAGAGGCCCCGTGAAACACAGAATTCCTTTCTTAAATTATCTGAAAATTGCTGAGAAGGTTTTCTTCCCTTCATCTTTCTGTCAAGCAAGATCTCTTGGTAGTGAGCCACAGGAATAACCAGGTTTTACCCACCTATGAATAAAATTCTTCTTCTCTAAATACTCCATTGCGGACGAGATCTGAGTGGCCATGTAAAGCAGCACAACTGCGGTCACCTCTTCTCGGTTGCATTCGCGGAGATAATCAAGCAGATTCCCATACGGCATGTATTCAGTCACAATATAAAACGGTGGCTCCAAGGTACACACACCTGGCACAACAGTGCAGCGTGTTTTATTAGCATATATTCAAAAACTCCAAACCATTCTGCTAAGAATGATTTGACAATGTTTAGGTCTAGTGAGGCAGTAATTTTATCCCCCTTTTACCATCACATTCTTTGAAAATGATATACAATATGGTAAAAACTAAAAGTTGGCCAAGGGAATTCTTTGCTTCTGTTTTACTAAAAATTCTCTAAAAAATTTCCAGGGTTCATATGTAACCCCTGAGTCCTCTCCTCATCTGTATACAAAGATTTCACTCACATATGACAGCTCTTTATAAAGAACCAACAGGGACAGGGATTTAGCTCAGTGGCCTAAGCGCCTGCCTGGCAAGCCTAAGGTCGTGAATTCAATCCCTGGTACCACCAAAAAAAAAAAAAAAAAAACCTACAATAAACCACTTTATTTGCGACAATTTGGCCCAATGAGAACATTCAAAGAAAAGTGATCCATTTTGAAAAAGCCTTAGTCAAACGTTTGTGACCTGAACAGATAAATTAATCTATTCCAGTAATAGCACTTCCTGCTTGCTTGGGTAAACTGATGGCTGTGGTCACAATATTTAATCTGCTTTTTTTTTTTTTAAACTGTGAAACAATCTCCGTATTTTGTACGAATGTTCTGTGATGTCTTGGTACCATTTCAATATATGTGCTGCCAAGATGAACATCTTGCTACTGTGATAAATGCTTCTGAGCTTTGAGCTGGAGTAATCACTATAAGCTGGTGAGTTTTACATACTGGAATCAACGATGGTCACAGATTTTGTGTTTGAAACAGACCTGAGTAAAAACTTTTTTTTTTTTGCAGTATTGTGGCCTTGTGCATCTTGGTAAGCATCCTACCACTGACTTTTTTAATACTCATTTTGTGGTGCTGGGGATCCAACCAAGGGACTCACTTCTGCTAGGCAAGTGGCCTACTACTCAGATACATCTTCAGGTCATAATTGTTTACTGAAGTTGCTTTACACTTAGAGTTTCCACTATCGTAATTCAAAAGAAGAATTTGAAGATAATTAAGGACTCAAAGGCCAAGTATCTTTCAAGGAAACTTAAAGCTCCAGCTTCCTTACCTAATAGTTGGACCAGATTAGGATGCTTGATTTCTTTCATCACTGCAGCCTCTTTTAGGAACTCCTCCACTTCCATAGTATCTTCCTAAAAAAAAAGAATAAGGTAAGAAAGAAAAAAAAAAAAGGAGCATACCCCTTTCTTAATCTTCTGAATCAACTCACAATCCTATAACTTTAGTTTTAAAAGGAGTATTTTTTTCTTTCCTACATGTATTGAGATGCTCATGTGATTTTCTGGGCCTTACTTTTGTTTATGTAGTGTACTACACAGTAACTGCTTTGCGTATTTTGAACTACTCTCACATCCCTGGATAAAGCCTACTTGGTTATGATATATAATCTTTTTGGTGATTTGTTGCATTCTGCTTGTCAGTATCCTGTTAAAAGATTTTTTCATCCATGCCCTGAGACACTGGCCTGTAGATTTTACAGCTGGGTCTTTGACTTTGGAATCAGAGTAATGGTAGCTTCCAGGAATAAGTTTAGAAGTATTTCTTCCCTTTCAATTTCATTAAAGAGTTTTGTGGCATTTTATCTTTACAATACATTGGTGAGTTCTCTGAGTTCTTGGTATTTCTGGTCAGTAGATTTTTTAGAATTATTGCTTCCACTTCATTATCTGTTATTTGATTCTTCATGGGTTTTATGTCTTCTTGGTGCAGGTTTGGTAATTCATACGTATCTAGTGACCTGTCCATTTCTTTTAGATTCATTTTGTTGGAGTATAATTTTTCATAGTATTTACTACTGATCTAGTAGTGGTGTCCTCCATATTGACTTGTCTTTTTCTTTTTGTGGAGAGAGGATCTTGATAGGTAGCCTAGGCTGGCCTCGAACTTGTGGTGATCTTTCTATCTCCATCTTCCAAGTGATGGGATTACATGCACCACCAAACCTAGCCATTCTTTTTTAATTTATTGATGTAGATCTTTTTCCTTCTTTTCTAAATTTAGCTAAGTGTTTATTTCAAAGAACCAGCTCTTTAATCTGTGTGCTGATCTTTCTGATTTCCATCAATGGGCTGGGTTTGAGTTTGGACTGTTCTTGTTTTTCTGAGACCATAAGGTGTATCATTAGATTATCTGAGCTTGCTCTCCTTTTTTGATCTGAGCTTTTTAAAAAATACACTTCATTCAGGACTGCTTTGTGTCCCATAGATCATGGTATGTTATACTGTATTATAGTTTACCTCTAGACAGTTTAATTTCTTTATTTTTTCTGTGTGCTCCACTGAGTATTCAGGAGTATGCTATTTAATGTCCAGATGAATGTAAAATTTCTGGGGTTTCTATTGGAATAGATTTCTAGTTTCAGAGTGCTATGATCTATTTCCCCATCAATTTTGAAAGGTAGTTTTGCAGGATATTATTAGTCTAAACTAAAAGGTATTTTCTTTTAGGGTTTGAAACACTTCAGTCCAAGCTCCTAGCTTTTGAAGTTTCTGTTGAAAAAATCTGCTCTATTCCTAAGAGATTTACCTTTATAATAGTGACTCATTTTTCTCTGAGAGCGTTTAAGAGTCTGTCTTCATTTTGGATTTCTATTATGTGCTGTGAGGAGCTTCTTTTCTCTTAATGATTATTTGGGGTTCTACATGCTTCCAAAACATGTTGAGTTCTTTCTCCAGACTTCGTTTTCTGTTGTAACTTCTGTATGCAGGTTCTTTATTCCATGTGTGCTGCCCTCTAACTTCTAATTTTTCTCTAACTTCAGTTAGTCTTAGGTAGTCATAATATCACCTAATAGCTAGTGGATCAATTTTTTTTGCTTTGTTATTTTTAGGTACCTCTGAGTATACTGTTCTTGAGGTATGACATGCTCTCCTCACATAGGTCATTTCTGCTTTTTTTTTTTCCCCTTTCTTTTCTTTGGGGGGTGGGGAAGTACCAGGGATTGAACTCAGGACCTTGGCTGCCAGGCAGGCACTTGTGCCCCTAAATCTTTGCCTCATTTCTGCTTTTGTAATATCCAACAGATTTTTTTTTTCCTCCAGAATATTCCTTTGGAACTTTTTCACTAACTCTATTTCTTTAGTAAATTTATCATTCATGTATTGAATAGTTTTGGTTAGCTCTTCCAATTTTCTATATGACTCTTTACATTGATAAATTTTGTTAGTTCTACTACCTGTTTGGTGATAATTTGAGTTCACTGATTTTCTTTGCTGGTTCTTTGATCATTTTGTATAGCTTAGCAATCTGACATTTGACCTGGATCTGCTTTGAAAGAACTGGGAGACTGTAGGGGATTTTTTTCTTTAGAGGGTTTTGTTGCCTATTTTTTTTAAAGTTTCTTTGTGTGTGTGTGTGTGTGTGTGTGTGTGTGTGTGTGTGCGTGCACATGTGCATACTGAGGATTAGGTTAAATAGAGTGAAGAAATTTGCTAGTATGAAGATCTCTTTAGTTAGGTTCAGTTTTCCAGGGATGTGACCTTAGCCTTTTTTGTTAAGAGGTACTATCTGCCATGTCAACGTATTTAGCTCACCTGGGGTTGGACTCAGTCATATTTTTGGCTTCTAGGCTTTTGGCAATTTGCTATAGGCCACAAGGCAACAGAAATTGTGGCAGAGCCATGGAAGCTTCCAAAGTAAAAGAAATGAAACCTGGCAAATAATTCTGTAACTTGACACCAGGTTGGTTAAACAGGAGACAGGGTAGTGTCAGGAAAAAGATTTCTGTGAATTTAAGAACAAGAAATGATCTAATTGCATGGAAACAGGAGGAGCAAGAGGAAGGAAGATAAGCACAGTAAGAAAGCACCCAGATTCTTAGACATTGCATAAAGATTTCTCTCCAGTAGGGGTCGTTCTCAGGAAGCTCAACAGCTTGTTTTGCTTTGTAACTTAGAATTTACTTGTAAACTCCCACCTAAGATCTACATTGACAGCCACAAGAGATAAACCTTTCCCACACATAGGTTTCACTGTGTTACAGTGAATAATCTACCCTTACACTGTCACTAAAGGCAACAGGGTTAATCACAGTTTGCTGATGTTTGACACCAGTGGGTGGAAAGTTTCAAAGTTATTTCCAAGTGATTCAGCACATACACAAAAAGATGCCTGAAAACTGTAATTTTCAGCTACCCACCTTCAATGTTTTCACAGCAACTGTAAGGCTATATTTTTTCCAGACACCAACATAAACCTCTCCATACTGACCGCCCCCAAGTTTGTGCTTCATGGTAATATCTGTTCGTTCCATTTCCCACTTGTCATGGATGGGGGACACACCATAGACTGTTGGTTTATTGCACTTGGGTGCTGGGTAGTGTAATGTTGTCACCAGCCCATCAGCCACTGTGGAATGATGGTGAACAAGCTCTGCCAAGGTGCTAAAGCGGCTCTCAGCAGTCACATACACCTGACGAGAAAGGGAAAAAGGTTAAACACCTTGAAAACAGATTAGTAGTTTTTAAAAAAGAAAAGAAAAAAGCCCTTATTTCACTGACCTGAAGATATAAAGACAGAAAGTTATCTTCACTGAGGTAAACAGTTAAGCGATGGTGGCAAGGGGAGACTAAAACTTCAGTTTGTTTTCTACTATACTGGGGATTGAACGGAAGGTCTCTGCTCTGAACAACATCCTCCCATTTATTTATTTGTTTACATATTTATTTCATTTAGAGACAGGGTCTTGCTATGTTGCTACACTGGCCAGGCTGGACTTGAACTTGCAATCTTTCTCCCTTAGTTTCCCAGGGTGTTTGGCTTAATTTTACTTAAACTGGCCGTCCTACTTTGCCTAAGTCAGACTTGGGAAAACTTTCAATGTTTCACTTGGGATCATCAAACTCATTGCTTTCTCAATAATTCCATACCAACAGAACTGCAGAATTCAAATATATAAGAAAGATAGATATTCTGATTAAAGCAGGTGACAGTAACTGGTATACTGCAAAAGTTAATGAAACACTAAAAGTCCTGCAGACAGCATAAATTGCCAACCACTGATTCAGGTTTTGAGAATGATTAGGAGGAGGGTACTATAATTTTGTTAAATTATCTTATAATTTTTATTTAATTACACATACTTTTGAATGTCTAGGCCATTTTTTTTAAAAAGACGCACAACTGGATTTCTGAGTCAATAGCAAAATAGTTCATTTGTAATAAGCAGTAAGAAAAGTAAAGTAAGATAGTAGTCTTTAGCTTTATTCTCCAAGGCAGCCTGCTACTTTTTACAAAGAAACTTGTTTTATTCTACACACAAAAGTATACAATTCACAAATGGAGAATTGATGATGCTTAAAAATAAACTCTGGGGGCTGGGGATTCAGCTCAGCAGCATAAGTGCGTACCGATCCCTGGTACCAATTAAAAAAAAAATTCTGCATGTAAGTTACCCACACCAAGGATTTAACACAACCAGCACCCCAGATGCCCACTGGACCCGACCAGCTTTTTACTCCTGCAAAGGTAACCTCCATACTCATTTTTAACATTTTTAACATCTTAGATTAGCTTTGCTTGAAACATATGTATATGAAATCATGCAATATGATTTGTCTGAGGTCTTCTTTCACTTAACCTTTTTTATTGGAATATATTTACACACCACAAAATTCACCATTTAAAATAACACAATTCAGTAGTTTAGTATACATACAAAGCTGTCCAATCATCACTATCTAAACTCAGAAATAAATCCAGTTAGTCCCACATTCTTCCCATCCCAACCCTATGGCAATCACTAATCCTTTTCAATCAATTTTATATATATGAGATTCATCTATAGCAGGGACCAGCAAACCTTTCTATAAAGAGAGAAGACAAATATTCCTGGCTTGTGACCATGCTTTCTCTATACAATGCATACCACACAGAAGGAAAAATGGAAAAAAAGGATTCAACCTAAATTACTGTTCAATAGAAGAGAAACTGAAGCAAGCTTAGGCTTTATAATTTATAAAATATAACAGTTCCATTACAACATACTTATTCTTTCTTACATGATTGGTCTTCCCAACATGCAAACGGCTAAGTGACTCAATGATCTACTTATATGGACATAAATTAATGATCAACATCAGTCTCAAGATATTAGAGACTACTATGAAATGGCTTTGAGCAGGATTTAAATTTTACTAATTGGTTTTCTATGTTTATCTGTGAGTCTGTCCTAGGCCTCAGCCCCTTGCCTGGCGACAGGAGCTGATTCACAGTAAGTGAACCTCTCTGAATCACTGGTCTTGGCTGAGGCCTGTAGTGGCCTGTGAGGCCAGAGATATCTCAAAGGGCAAGATAAGGCCAGCTGTGGACCCTCTGGCTCCAACCCCAATTAACAAGGTAGAGACTGCAGCTGCAAAGATTACTCACTCCTGCAGTTTCACTTCTACCATGTCTTCATAAGACAGTTCTACTAACTGACTTGATTCATGACTTGGAGATGTCTTTGAAGTGACTCCCAAGGTCCTGCTCATTGCCTGCACTTTCCTCAGTTTCTCTGCCCTTTTTCCTTGGTCCTAATGTAAGTGGACTAATCCAGAGAATCCTTGTCTTTACCCTGGAAGTCTCAAGCTTAATTAAAGGATTTTGACCCTCCTAGAGCCCTAAAAATTATACAACTTGTCTCTTTTAATTTAGCCTCTGTACATTCGTTTGGGAGATCGGGGATCTAGGTCAGAACCCGGTATCAAGAAATCTACATTCTTATTCTGTGAACTTTCTATTAAAGCTCACTCTAATTTTCAACTCTGTAAGATTAATTTAGAAATTCTACATCAATATACTGAATGTATATCTGATCAAGTGAGGATTAGAACAGCCAACTTATATGTTTCCCTTGTTACCTTCAAATGTAGCTTACCTTTAAATTAATGTACTTTTCTAATTTTAAAGTTACTTTTGGTTTTTTAATTTTATTTTGTTTTGTTTTTGTCTTTTTGAGACAGTGTCAAACTACACAGTCCAGGCTGGCTTTGAGCTTACTTTGTAGCCCAGGCTGGCTCCAATTCACAAGGATCCTCCTGCCTCAGCCTCTGGCTGGGATTACAAGCATGCACCACCACACCCAGCCGTGTTTTTAATTTAAATTAATGTATTATTTTTGAAAAGAGCAAAATCTCTCTAGCATGCCAAATAGCCGGAATTCACAAAGCAAGTATTTAATTTCATGTTAGACATTAGAAAACACAGTTCCCTTTAGTCAGTCTGAGTACTGTCTCTACAGGCCAGACAGCCCACAGAGGAGGGGGTCCTGGAAGGCCTTACCTTGCCATCTGCCGTGGTGTTGATCCTGTAGTGGTACACGCGCCCCTCGTACCTGAGCGAGATGGACAGCTGCCCGGGGCTGCTCTCACTTTCTCGCACCAGGAAGCTGCCATTGATCAGGCTGCTGAGCAGATACTCTGCTGCGCTGCGGGACACTGGTCCATGGTACCAGGAATGTTTTTCCAGGCTATTAACTGGGGTGATGTAGTTGCTTGGCACCCAACCCTGTCCATTCTTAGAGCGAACTTCACTCCACTCACCATTCTGGTTGTAACCAAGGACTCGAAGCTTTTCACCTAGTCATCAAGTCATCACAGAACAAAAGGAAAGACATTAAGATTTTATTTCAAGTGGATGCAGTGTAATGTCAAACTATAAATTAATTGACTCAAAGATTTTTAAGCCCCCAGTTTTTCAAATAATGAAAAAAAGTTGGTTGCTCACCACATCCTCATTGATTTTTAGTTAGTAGCTTTAAACTGCATGAACATAGTAAGAAATGGCTTTCTGGCATTAACTGTTTTTTTTTTTTTTTTTTTTTTGTAAAATGTCCTCAAGAAACTGTATGGTATACAAAGATTTATTGAAGCCAGGCATGGTAGTGCACACCTGTAATCCCAGTACTTGGGAGGCTGAGGCAGGAGGATGGCCATGAGATTCAGTTCAGTATGAGCTACAAAGTGAGTTCAAAGTCAGACTGAACTATATAGCAAGATCCTGTGTCCAAAAAAGCCAAACAAGAAACCCCACTTGTATGGTTCAGTGTTAACGATAACCAAGGATTAGTGATAAGATATGTGAAATATAAAGTTACTTCTAAATTTCCCTTGCAGATGGGCATAATGGCACCCATCTGTACAGGTGCACACTTACAATCAGGAGGCTGAGGCAAGAGGATCAAGCCCAGCCTGGGCTACATATTCAGTTCAAGCACAGCCTGAACTACATGATGAGACTCTGTCTCAAAAACAAAACAAAAAACCTCGGAACAGTCAACAAAACTGTTAATGTAAATAAACAAACAAAACTATAAACCAAAAAATTTCCAAAAATATTTTCAGCAAGAAAAGTATTTAGCAAGGGGTGGGCAGTGAAGTTTCCCAAAACAATTATTTCCAGGACTCAGTTTTAAAATAGTTATAGTTTCCTAATATAGTTATGTTTTCCCTTCCCATTTTCCATAAAGAATGAATCATTCCCATTCATTCCTCTAAAATTAGTGTGTAGAAAGTCACGCTGACTCTGAAGTTGGAGTCCAAATCCAAAGCCACTTAAAGGCTCTTTGCCCGTCAACATCAATGTCCTTGGTTTTTCTATTAAAGTTGTGAACATCAAGTTTAGACTTCAATATACATTTTGCCTTTATACTTGTGGACTGAGAAGCTTAGCAAAATAAGGAAGATGAAAGAGGTCTCACTAGCAATACCTAAATGTTAATCTAAGGATCCTTGTAGCGCCTTAGGCTCTTACCTCTAAGAGAGGCAAACCTTCCTACAGAGTTCACACCATTTCCTCAGTGTCAGAAAGCAAAAGAAAGCCAAGTCAATTAGAATCAGAAGTTACCAGCAAAAAAAAAAAAAAAAAAAAAAAAAAAAGAAGTTACCAGCAAAAGTTAATGAGGAAAATCTCAAAATAATTACTTTGGTAGCCATTGGCCTTTTTCTAATGGCCTACAAAAATGTCTGCCGTAAGATAATTTCCTATCATTTCTGATTATCTCATCTGAGACATCTGGATATGAGACAAAACACAAAAATGTGTATGTACACACATACACGTGAGTATGTAAACACATATTGTATACAGACAGCAGTATGTGTGGTACGGTATATATTTGTGTGTATGTATATACATTATATATATATATATATATATATATATAGACCAACTACATCAGAAAAAAAAAAAGAAACTCTTGTTAGAAAAACTAAAACAAACGTGTTACTCTATAGCTTTTCTGTATTAGTCTGTAAGGACTAGAAATAAAGATTCTGTGAATGTATATTTTTATACTGCTGCATCCTTAAACAGAATTGATAATTGTAGGCTATCATAATACAGACAGCTAAGTTAGGTGGAAATATAGTAGGCAGTCAGACAGGGCTGGGTCTTAGAGGGAGTCCGTGCAGGAGATGAGAACACATCAGAACTGTGGCTAGAGGCCTGAAGATAAAGTCACAACGGCCTCATTTACACACTTCCCTTATTGGTACCACCCTTTTGAGATTTCCCATTATCTCATTAGGGGTGGGCCATCCTCTCTCAGTTTTCAGACCACTAAAAATAAGACTAAAACTAAGACTACAAGAATAAGACTGCTAAGACTGAAGACAAGGCCAAGACTACAGATTATCAACCAATGTTAATGATCTCACTCATGTACCCCTGCTGTGTACTCATGTACATTAGACCAATGTCACCTAAGCATCTATACTTGCAATCTTGTTGGCTGATCATAATTTTGACCCCTGTACCTCTTTGTGCTTTTGCTCTATAAAACTTTCTTTGAGAAGTAGCTTATTGGCAGCCCATTCAGGACCCCTCCTGTCTCTCAGGAGCTAGTCCTATTCCCCATTCCTTTTCTCTAATAAATTTTTCTATCCTTTTTTTTTGCAGTACCAGGGATTGAACTCATGACCTCACACTTGCCAGGCAGGTGCTTGTGCCACTAAACTAAATCCCTGGCCCAATTTTTCTATTCTTAATCTCCATTGTTCTTTAGAATTCATTCTTCAACTTCAGGGAACACAAACAACGTATTTGGCTTTGCTTTTGTTAATTTTACTTTAAAGAGAAAAAAGATAAAATTTTAAAACATGAAAATTAGAGGGTAGCAATGGTTAATACATTGCATATTGTATATTGTTACCTTTAAGTTACTGAGAGTGCAAGATATCTGCATTTAATTGTCCAAACAATGTTAGCACAAACCATTGTTTTCAATGAACTAAGAGAAATAAATACCTTAATTATCATTTACACACACACACACACACACACACACACACACTATTTGAGCTTCTCACACTAAGGAGACAATATGATGTTTACACAAGGGAGTCTGATTCATTTTGCATGAGTATGGTCTCAAGCTGCATCCATTTACCTATAAGTTTTTAGTTTATCTTTCTTTATGGCTAAGTAGTACTTCGTTTTATAAAAATACATCTTTTTATCCATTCTCTAGTTGACAGACATTTAGGTTGTTTCCAACATCTAGCTATTACAAATTGTGCACATAAATATGTGTGCACATGTATTGCTGAGGTACGATGTTTTTAATTCTTTTGGGAAGATGCTAAGAAAGGGAATAGCTGTGTCAAATGGGACCTCCAATCCTAGTTTTTTTGAAGTAACTACACACTGAGTTCCATATTGCTTACACCAGTCTACACACCCACTAACAGAGGAGAAATGTTCCTTTTCCCCACAGTTCTTCCAGCATTTATTATTGGTTGATTTCTTGAAAATAGCCAATCTAAGGGGTTGGGGATTTAGCTCAGCGGCATAAGCGCCTGCTTTGCAAGCAGGCAGTCGTGAGTTCAATCCCTGGTACCGATATAAAGGAAAAAGACCAAAAAAAGAAAATAGTCAATCTTTCCAGGGTGAAATGGAATCTCAGTGTTGTTTTAATTTACACATCTCAAATGACCAGTCATGTTGAACATTTTTTCACATATTTATTTGTTGTATTTCCTCATCTGAGAAGTGTGTATTATCTCAGATGCTCATTTTTGGATTGCGCCTTTACATTTGGGAAGTCTGATTTTTTTGAGTTCTTTGTATATTCTGGATAGTGATCCTTTGTCTGAGAAACAGCTGACAACCATTTTCTCCTACACTGTGAGTTGTCTCTTCACTTTGTTGGTGGTTTTTCTTGCTGTGCAAAAGCTTTTTAATAAAATAGATCCCAGTTGTTAATTCTCTGTAATTGTTCCTGTGTTTTATTTATTAAGTCTTTGCCTACACCAATGTCTTCAAGTTTTATCTATTTTATCTTCCAATAGATTTAATACATTTTAATATTTAGATCTTTCATTCATTCTAGAACTCAGCATATTTGACACCTAGCATTTCCCCTATATCAACAACAAGGGTACAGCCAAGTATCCTCAGTGTTTGTGTGTTTACTTTTTTTTTTGGCAATTAGGAGGAATTTTATTATTTTATGGGAGTTTTTATTTTTTACTACCATGGAAATAAAGCAAATGCTGGGGCTTTCGCAGAAGAATCCTAAAAGGAACATTTTTCTTTTCTGTTTTGTTAAAGACAAGACCTTATTATGTTGCCTAAGCTGGCCTCAACCTAGCTTTGGCAACCCAGCCCAGTCCAGCTGCCTGGCTGAATCTACGTATTTGCCTCAGCCTTTCAAGGACCTGAGACTACAGGCACACACCACCGTGTCCAGCAGAATTTTTCTTTTTACATCAAGCAAAATATCGTCTTCGAATTACTTTAATTTTAGCCTGTATTTTCTTTCAAAATTGTAAAATAGCTTTAAGTATGATATTATTTTATATATTAAGAACCCAGCATAAAAATCTGGCATTTCATGGATTTTAAGAGAAACCACCGTTGGCCATAAGATAAAGGGAATTCCAGTCTTTGAACAGCACACTACTAGCTGCTATAACTGGTAACTGAGAAATAACAGATTTTCTTTATTAATGTTTCCTTGGTGATTATTGAGCTACCTTGGAAAGTAATGAAAAAAAATTATACACAGAGGAAAGAATGTTCTGAGTCACTGCTTTGAAAATTTCTTTACTGAAGTCTCAGTAAAAGTAAAACAGAGTCCATTTTGTTGTCCAAATAGACTACAACAAGGTCTCACTATGTAGTTCAGGCTGTCTTTGAACTCACTATGTAGCCCAGGCTGGCCTCGAATTTGCAGCGATCCTCCTGCCTCAGTCTCCCAACTGCAGGCATGCACCACATCCAGCAGTACTTTGTTTTTTCCCTGAACTTGATGTAAAAAATGCTTTTGTCTTAAACATAATCCCTACACATATTATCACAACCCTACCCCTAAACTATCCAAATCTTTAAATAAGGTTGATACCAGAAGATACTTCTACTTTTCATATGCCTTTGAAAGTCCTGGCACTTGCAAACACGCAATCATGCTCACTCAGACATACCTATTCCTCAGTTTGACAGACTCAGTTCTAAAGAGTTCTGCTTCTGATGAATCTGATTTTTAAAACTGATGCTTAAAAAAGTTGATGTACATAAAAATTTTATAGAAAGAGCAGTATGTTCCTTTAGCGGGTAGAAGCTTGTCTCTGATATAATCATTACCATCTCAAATCTATTCTGAAACTTAAGATACGTCCAATCCATGTGTACAATGAAAATGACCCACTTTCTTGTTTCTCATATAAGTTAAGACTTTTCTCACCTTTGTTAAAAAAACAAAACAAAACAAAACAAAAAAAAACTGATCAGGGTCTTGTATTCCCTTTTGCAAGAATTTGCCACTGAAATAAACTACTACTCTCTATTATTCTCTACTCTTAACAAGAGAAATCCTTTCTACTATTTCATTATCCCTTAGAAACAAAAACGGTAGACATTTAGGTCATTTAGGCTAGTGCCACTCAAATCTGGTCCACAATGAAATAAAATCTTTGTGCCAGAATGTAAACACTGGACTACTATCTTTGTGCAGAAAGTCATGTTCCAAGACTGAAAAATGTTTGCTGAACAAAATAATTGTGTGTTTAATGATACAGTTGGTTTGCATTTTGGATGCAAGTCCTTAATCTCACTCTGGACTTGGCAATGAACAGTTCTCATATAGGCAATTGGGTACGCACAAGCACTTATGGGTAGCACTGGGGTCTGGCACTTTGACTCATCTTGGACACAGTTCAATTAGAACAGATGTACAGTCAGTCTTACCTCAGTGGTAGATGAATGCTAGCATAGTACACACTACAGAATTCCAAGAATAAGGATATTTTTCTAAGGTGCTTTAACTCATTTTATCTGTAACAAATGCTAAAAAGTAAAGTTTTATTTTGTAGGGCAATAACCCATGCAAGGTAAAACAGAATGAAACGTAAGTTTCTGGACCCAAGTCACCCAATTAATTTCAGTCAGTGGCAGAAAACAAAACAGGCCTCTTCATTTTTTAACCACTGTGAAAGCTAGAAACTGACAGGATGTCACATAGAAACCTCACCTTTAGTGATGCTGAGTGTATTATCACCACTTGCTACAAAATCATAAAGTGCAACAAAGAGATTAGGGTCACTCTCAGTGGCTCCAAGTAAGTTCTCCTTGGAGCTCCACCTGATGGCTTCAGTCAGCGCCTGGGATTCAGCATCACAACCGTAGGGGCGGTGCAAAGCTTCTGAAAGACACAAAAAGGGAAAGGAATTGATACACACAGCTCAGCTGCTGGTCTGTAATGACAACTCCAAAGTGGGACAGAACTATACACTTCATGGAGTCATGAAGGAACAAATAGGTACTGCATTTCCTAAGCATGAAGCTGCCATTTATTTGTTGAAAATATAAAAAATAGTGAAAAGACCACAAAACAGGAGCTTAGCTCTGATTTATATGCATTTACTAAAATCATACATAAATTAATAGCAAAGGCACAGGGTTTCTCCAAATGAAAAGAATTGTTATAGAACAAGACATGGTTATAAGTATTTTATAAATCCAGGTCCTCTATTTATACAAAAATTAAAGAAATAGTGCCTCTGGCAAAATAATCCTAAAACTACCTGATAAGAGAAGGAACATAACTTGGTTTAATACAAAATATCCTTAACATATAAAAGTATTTTTTTATGTTAAGATGACTTACAACTGTTCATTGTTTTATTGACTTTTTTTCTAACTTTTTTTTTGGTACCAGGATCAAACTTGCAACCTTGTGCTTGTCAAGCAAGCACTTGTGCCACTGAGTTAGCCCAGCCTTCTAACTCCAATTTCTTTTCCTGGGCAGATTTTTGTAAAATGTTGACAACTTAGCCATAGAAAACAAGTATAAATGGGGATTCATTGAGTTTATCTATGTGCAGTGGTTGAAGACTTGTAAGACCTATTTCTTCAAGGTTTTATAGTTTCTGTACTTACCCTAAACAGGTCATCTTTATACCATCCTAAAACACCTGTTTTCCATAACCCAGTACAAGTATACAAGAAATACACTGCTTTTTGAGCAGTGACTTTCTTGATCCTTGAGACTATTTAGTGGCTGTCTGCCAAAGCAAACTATCCAACTGTTTACATCATATAACATTTTTCTAGAATATTTCTCTCTTTCCAGGCCTTAGTTCAGATTCCCAGCACCTCTCACCTGGACTACTGCCTCCAGTCTTGTCTGCCTCAAATCCATCCTCCACACAGCTGGCAAAGTGATCTATTTAAGACAAAAATTTGACCACATCACTTTTCTTAAATCTCAATAGTTCATCACCAACTAAAGTCTCCTTACTATGTCTTCAAGACTTTTCATGATCAGAGAGTGAGGATCTACTTCTCCAGCTTCCCCTTAACCTTCTCCACATCTCTTTAACACACATGATGCTGCTTCCCACCTTGTGGCCTTTGTTCATGTAGTCCAATATACCTGGAATGGCACTGCTCTTCTAGTAATCAAATAACCTCCCTGTACAGAAGCTCATATCCACCCCCCTCCACCCTTTCCTTTCAAAAACATGACACTTTTTTTTTTAGACTGGGGATTGAACTCACGACCCTGCATTTGCCAAGCAGGCACTTATGCTGCTGAGCTAAACCCCTAGCCCACATGACACCTTTTCTACGGGAGTTTTCCAAACTTCACTATGCACCCTCTATCAATCTGCCAAGGTGAATTATCCAACTATCTGTGTCATATAACACTTGTTCTATCATGTCTCTCTCCTTTTACTCAGTCTTAATTAAAAATTGGCTCTATCATATTTAAATAGGAAAAACCTTTAAATCTGTGGTCTTAAGTCCTTCTCTACATTTTCTAAACTTCACAACAGACTCCTTAGGGGAGCTGCGGATGTAGCTCAGTGGTATACCACTTGCTTGGCAAGCATGACATCCTGAGTTCAATTTCCATACCAAACAACAACATACTCCTTAGGGATAACAACTGCATCATTTGAGAGAGGGGTGTCACAGATTAAATAATGTGGTAAGTATTATATTAGCTGAACTAACTTACCCAGAGTGACAGGAAACAACATAATGTATCTTAATCTTAAGAATCATATCACCCAGGGATAAAAATTGGCTTCAAAGGCAAACAATGGCACACACCTGTAAATCCCACCCTTGGGAGGCTCAGATAGTAGGATCATGAATTCAAGGCTAGTGTGGGCTTCACAGTGACACCTTATATGTATATATATATATATATATATATATATATATATATAAAATAAAATAAAATAAAAAATTAAGGCTAGGGGTATAGCTTTGTGTGGAAACCTCCGGTTCAATCCATAATACTATGGGGGAGGGCATCTTCATAACTATATGATACAGACAGAAACTCCTTCTGTAGGCTGAAATCTAAATTTCCCAATGAAGAGTTTGTTTCACTTTACCACATGCCTTCTGTTAGCTTGTGTCTAGATGTCCCCTCAAAGCCTCATGCGGTTATAGGTGAGGCTTTTTCAGAAGTGGCTGGATCAGACGTGTGACTGATTCATGGCACAATGCTAGGATAAGGGGTAATTACTAAATCAATCCACTGACTGGTTTGGTACCATCCTAATCCCAGAAGCCTGGATACAATGTAAAGGACAGAAAGAGCTTATCTTGCCCCTTGCTTGTTTTACTATCTTCTGTCTGCTATGAACTGTGTCTCTCGTGATGCTTGTCTGCTGTGCTACCCCTGCCAGGGAACAAGTTGACAATGGACTGAAACCTCTACAACCAGTGAGCTAAATGAACCTTTCCTCTCTTAACTTTGGGCATCAGGTATTTTGTCAAAGCATTAAAAAAGTCTTTCTCTGAAAAGAAATATAGTATATGTTTAACATTCTACAGTTAATCAAATTACATTTTATATTAGACTATTATGTTAAACTTAAAGATGTCCTGAAAAATTAAAACCTGCATGTTGCTCCTCATTTAAACAGAACTGCAGTGAATGGAGTAAATTGTGTGCTCGGATAATTTAGGATTACCAAATAAACAAAATCCCATGTTATAAGAAACATTCTTCAAATGGGTTTTATGTTCTGCATTTTTTTTATTTTAATGAAAAAATTATCAACTCCAGCAGATTTTCCACTGGTCTACAAAATGACGGTCTTTTATTAAAATTAAAAGCCTTGTCAAAAGAAATATAGGGAAAAAATTCACATTTATTGTGGTTCACACTGAACACAAGATCCATGTTTGATACATGGTTTTTGCCCATGACAGTGGTAACACAATGTTTTATAATTATTACTGTGATGATTACCAACAGTCTCAAGTAGATTTCATTCTTTTTAGAAGAGGAAAAAGTCTCTCATTTGAAAATGTAAGAAAATGTCAACTCTGAGAACCTGTGAACTATCCATGACCAAGTTAGATATATGGTATTAAACAAATACTGAAGTTTACTTAAACCCTTTAGAACAAAAAGTAGTATACATTTTATTTGGTTAAAAAAAAAAAATATATATATATATATATATATATATATATATATATTTTTTTTTTTTTTTTTGATCCAGGCAAAGTTGTATGCCACTAACTCAGCTATTTAGAGGGGACTAAAGAAAGATCACAAGTTTCAGGCCATTTTAGGCAATTCAGCAAGACCTCCCTCAAAATAAAAATAAAAAGGGGCCAGGGATTTAGCTCGGCAGTTCAAGCATTTGCTTGGCAAGCACAAAGTCATGAGTTTGTACCAAAATAAATAAATAAACAAAATAACAATAAAAAAGGACTCGAGGTGTAGGTCAATGGTAGAGCACTTAGCATATACAAAGCCCTAGCATTCAATCCCCAGTACCACAACACAAAGCAAAGCCAAAAGTCAAATGAATAAATTGTACAGACTGCCATACTCATAGAAGACATCACGAGAGGACAGAATATGAAATAAAACACTGGAGCCGGGATGATCAGGAATTCTGTACTGATGACTCAGGGTTTAAGGACATATCTGTAACAAGTGGCTCATCTCTTCTGGGGAAGAACTCCAATCCCAAATGAAGACTGTTAAAGGAAGGTTAGTTGCTTTAAAACCATGCTATGTGACAAAATGAGAAAGCAGAATGAGAGCCCATGGCACAATTTTATGTAAATTTAAAAGGTATATAAGCCAAATATACTGTATATTTCTCAAACATATAAAGTAATACATAAAGGATAAAAATCATTTTTTGGGCTAAAGTACTAAAAGAACCACAACTTTGAAGGCAATCATTTTCATTCCCTACTCCCCTTCCTCCCTGGTTTTTTTGGTTGAGTCAAAAGATCTTCCTTCCTTTCTTTCTTTTTTCTTCCCGCTCGCTGTTTTGTTCTCATGGAACTAAGGGCCAATTTCCTGTATAATCCGTCTGCACAGGATATCCACTGAAACACATCCTACCAACTAGCACAAAAAAAAAAAAAAAAAAAAAAAAAAACCAAAAACACCCAACACTTTCCCCAAAGAAAAAAATCCCAAATTTTTCTGAGACCAAGAATGCATGTATTACACACATATAAAATCACAAAGAGAGTTAATTAAAAGAGGAGAACAAGCTAAGACCAAAACAAGATGAAAGAAAAGCCTGAGACAAGAGCAAGTAGATGGCAGTGTTACTCAGTGGGTCTAGTCCTTGCCACTTTTCTCATCAGTTACAACAGACATGTCTGGATGATTCAGATGTGCTGTGCCCGCCTGAAGTGTGAAGGCTGAGAATGTTTTATTTTTGAACAATGTGAAGTGACTACTGAGAATTAAGATAACTTAGGAAGTTAACTATTCTTCCAATTAATTGCTCATATAAAGGTAGATCATGGACTTAAAGTGAGACAGTAGAAGACTTGGAATTTTACTTACATCTGTAAAGGTAGCAAAAATACCTTATGACAATTAAAGTAATCTGGTTTTTTTTTTCTATTGATACACTTTTAGAACACAACAAAAATAAAACTGAAGCAACAACTTTTACATAGTACCATGATTAAACAAAGTAAAATCTAGAATAAAGCTAAATTCAAACTCAGGTAATTATGAAGCTTAATGCTTAATTTCATTAAAAACACTTTCTCCTAACTTGTCATTTAATAATTTTTATCAATTAAATTAGAAATCTCTCAGGTTGAAACTGGAAAAGTTGAAAGTACAAAATTTTCAGTTTAGGCATTTTTAAGTATTTTATAAACTTAATTATCTTCCAGAATTGCTTCATATGATTGCATATTCTCTAAGGAGCTAACAATTTTTAATATCACTATTTAAATCTACTAACTATCTGGATAAACTATTCAATAGTTTAGTTGATACAATTTAAATTCTTTACACATCTTAATATAAGCTATCACATATTACTTACATATTCTTCTATTCAACAAGTATTTATTAAAATTCTATTGTAAAACACAGAAACAAAAATAGCTACATAAAACTTCACTAACCAAGAATGAAGATAACAGTAACAACAGTAGGTGAGATTAATTCTTAAATATCACTATTTATACTTGCGTACTGTGTTTATTTATCTTCTCCCCAACTATCATCTCCGAACCATACCTGTCGAGTCGAGGAGAGCGGATCCTGAGGCCTCGCTGCAGGGGCAGCAAAGCAACGCGTCCTGATCTCTGCCATAACTATTAGCTGGGAGTAGAACTGTACCCAGGACCATCCTTTGGCCAGAAGCACAGAAGTTAAACTGTTCTGTGTAAAGAGGAAGTCTTAGAATTCCACTCTGACAAGCAATGCCACATGCATGTGGCATTTACTCATGTAGCAGTGGCCACGGGGAACCAATGAAAGGGTGAGCACTCACAACTCCTCCAGTGGGTGGAGAGTAACCTGAAGAAAAGTATCTGGTAGTCAGGGAAACACTGAATCAGAATGACGTTACTTTAGAAGCTCTGGGGATACTTTAAAAACATGTAAGTAAAATTAAGACATATGGGTTACATCAAACACACATGAGTAACAGCTTAATAATAAAATAAACTAAGGACCTGTACATCAGAAAGGTTTTCATTTCTAAGGAGATGATGAGGTGAGACCTCAGAGAAATGTTTCCTTGGAGAAAACTGTTTACAATAAAACACCAAGTATCCTTTTAAAAGAGGAAACGCCTAATAAGACTCATCTTTTACATCATTCAAAATAGCTCAAGAAACCACAATTACAAAGATAAATAGTTACGATCTGATTCAGATGCACAGTCAAAAGCTAGGAGTAAGTGCTTTCACTTTGGTTCTGTAGCTTATACAGCTTAAAAGACTGCCACAATGGTACTGCAAATGTCTGATTATTAAAACTTTAAAAAGCAAAAATCTACTCTTTCTTAACAGAGAGGAACAAAATTAACGCTTAAGAACTTAAAAAATCAGGGTAGGCCGGGGATTTAGTTCAGTGGCATAAGTGTCTGCCAAAAAGAAGAAAATGAGGGTAATCTTCTGAGAATTACACTCTTAAAATCTAATGGATGACTTTGGTGGTATGTCTTTTTTTTTTTTTAAAGAGGGTAAAACAAAATAGAACAAAACAGAACAAAGCAGATCAGAAGAAAACAATGTAAGTGACACAGGATTTCAAAGCAAGACATCAGGGGATCAATAGTGGCTATCATTAACATCTCTTATTTTCTTCTAAGTAGTTGTCTATATCTTCACACACAATGAATTCATAAAAAACAAAATAATATAAAACAAAACAGAAGAATGAAGGTATTACAGGCCTTCAAAATCAGACAACAGGAAAATCAGCAATGGCTACTGTAATGTCTCTTGTTCTCTTCAAAATAGCTGTGTATATCTTCATGTATTTTTTTGGTGGTATGTCTTACAAAAATAATGGGCTGGGGATTTAGATCAGCGGCATAAGCGCCTGTCTTGCAAGTGTGCAGTCGTGAGTTGGATCTCTGGTACCAATAAAAAACAATAATAGTAATATTTAAAAAGTGTTCATAACTGTATCTGTCAACATTCACTGATCAATAAACATTTATGAAGTGCCTACTATACACCAGATACTCTTCTTGATTCATACAAGTAACAAGCTAACAGCTAATGAGTTAAAAGTTGAAACATAAAATTATAATTTAATGTTATTAGAGAAAGAATGACCTGATATTTATTAAGTTTTTTTAAAGCTATGAAATCAACCTTTATAAAGCCAGTACTGTCAACATCATGTAGAAAGAATTATACTAAAGCTTACTTCAAATAATGACTCAGAATTTCAAAGACCAGACTGAATTTCTCCTCTGGATTATAAAAAAGAAATTATGAAAAAGGATCTCTATAATCCATGTTCTACCCATATGTAAATTCTATACCATAAATTTACTAGTCAGTAAAACCTATTTAGATTATCAATACATTTTAATTGCTATAATAGTTACAAGAGGAGAAAATTAACAAAATGTGTTAAATACATAAAATGTAGTATTACTTAAAAAGGAACAAAATTTCAATATGTGCTATAAAAAAGATAGGAATGAGACAGATGCAAAAAGGCAAATATTGTGTGGTTTATGTGAAAAAGCTACCAATTTTTCTAGTTCTCAAAAGCTAATTCTACAAATGGATAGTTGCACAATACTGTTATATTTACAGCTAGTCAAGTGCAAACCTAAAAACACTTAAAAGGATAAACTTTGTTATGGATATCTTGTCAAAATAAAAATTTAAAATTAAGATTGCTGGGGTTTCCAAAGATCTTTTCTGTATATGGGTTGTGTGTCATTCTTTACTGTATTTGAAATTGAAATCACGAAATGTTAGTACCATTTATTAATTATAAAATAACAAATACATTGATTTAAATAATAAAAGGAAAGCTGGGTATAGTGTTGCATGCCTGTCATTCTAGCACTAAGAAGGCAGGAGGATCACTAGTAAGTCTGAAGTCAGCCTGGGCCAGGAAAGCAAGTTCAAGGCCAGCCTGCACTACACAGCAAGACCCTGTCTCCATAAATAAATACACGAAACAAACTAATGGTATTTCAGGCTACTAATATACACAACTTAGACAAATTTCAAAAACATTATGCTGAGTTTCCCAAAGAAGTCAATAGCAAAAGAATGCAATTTTCAAAAGGCAAAACCATTGCAGTTGCCAGGGGTTGGGGAAAACAAAGTGAATTTTATTTATTTTTTTGATGGGGTGATATTCAGCAACCTGACTGTGGTAGCAATTACACAAACCTATATATGTTTTAAAATTTATATACTATACAGTAAAAAATGGTCCATCTTACTATATTTTCTTTTACAAAATTTTTTCTCTTTGAATTTTCAGTGTGGAATCCAGGAGTAAGCAATGAAAAACTCTCATACTTAGCACAAATAGAAAGAAAGGAAGAACAAGTGATAAGGACAATCAAGGAAGGACAAGAAAGCTATGAGAAATTGAAAAGGGTGATACTTGAGGATGGATCAATAGTCACCTACTGTTGAGATGTTAATAAATAAATACAAAAGTTTTCATTTCTTTTTAAAACTGTAAGAAATTTTCTGTATTCTTACAAATCTTCAAAAGCTTTATGAGTTGGAGGTGGTGGCGAACAACTGTAATCTCAGCACTTGGGAGGCTGAGGCAGGAGGATTGTTAAATTCAAGGCCAGTCTGAATGACACAGAGACTCTGTCTCAAGAAACAAGACAGACAGACAGGAAGAGAAACAGGGAGAGAGACAGAGTGAAAGATGATGGGCAAAAATCCTCCTTTACTGGAGACACATTTGTAGACTCTCATCATCCCAGAGATTGCCCTAAAAAAAAAAAATCAGAAAAAAAAAAAATGTTCTGTTTCATTCCATAAATTCATCCTCAATTTCTCCACCTTAGGAAACCTAAAACTTAACTCTTTTTTCCTGTCATTTCTCTACAAATTTATTCTTCCTGAAGTTTAGTTTATGTAAACTAAAGTGCTAAGCCACTGTTCTGTATTACTTATCACTCTGATTTCTCATGCCTGAGTTAATAAATTTGTTAGTCCTTTGGTTAATCGGTCTTTTGTTACAGGGATCTGTAACAAATCAAGTACAAATTCAAAGAGCCTGTAGAAAAAGTATTTCCTTTCCAAAAAGTGAAACAATTCCCATTTCTTTTGCTAACTATATTTTAATATATTCCTAAAACTATCATTTATTTTGCTGTTTATTTTATAAGCTGTGGTTGACACTGCATCAACTAATAGGAAATACATAAAGTACAACTTTCACTGGTACTTTTTTGTTTTGTTTTTTGAGATGGTTTCACTGTGCAGTGCAGCCTGGCCTTGAACTCACCATGTAGCTCAGACTGGCCTTGAAATCACAGTGATTCTCTTGCCTCCACCTCTGGAGCACTGGGATTACTGGAGTGAGCTACAATGCCAGACTAAAACTGGCACTCCTATGACTGCATATGACAAAGAAAAAATTTGATTCAGCTATGTGTAGGTCTACAATTTCAAACAGCTTCACCAAGAAGCTCTTATTTTTATAACCACACACGTGACCTTGGAGTGGAGCACCATCCCAGATGAACTTCCTCACAATTGACCACCTATCCCTTTTTCACAACAGCATGAAACACAGAACATAAAAGACACCAATGCACAGAAAGGTACTTCTACAACAGGAGTCCTTTAGTACTTTAGGATCTAATGGTAGACCTTAAAAACTGATCTGTAAACTGGCAGCTACTGTGCCCCTTGCTAAGGCTCCCAATATAACAGCTGACTAGAAATTCTAGGGAGAGTACCAATTCTACATTCTACAACTTTACTCTGAGCACTCACCTCTCTCCTGTTTCTTTCATGTATTCAAGACTTTAGGAACAAAAACTGGCTTTCCATCAAAAAAAGAGTAAGACTCCTATTTGTCAATAAACTTTTCGTTCTTGTGTGTGAAGGGTGGGTGGGAGAGGAAGGGTGTTGGGGATTCAATCTTGGGCCTTGAACATGCCAGGCAAGTGTTCTATCACTGAGCTATACTGTCAGCATTCCCACCTCCCCCCACCCATCCCTTTTTCTTTTAATCTAAGAGCTCAGGCTGTATTAGGCAGCCTGGATTCTGGTACTTAAAAAGATAAAATCTGGGTTTAACATTATCATTTGTAAAACAGGAAAACTAGTAAGAACCTCAAGGGGTCCTTAAAAGTTTAAATGCATAGAAGGACTCAGTAGAGATCTTAACACCATTAATTTAAAACCTTCTTTCTATAGTCTAAGAGAGGTGACTTACTACTTTGAAAATCAATCTATTAAAAGATAAGATAAACTTTTAGGGAACAAGTTGAAAGCTTTAGTACAGCTAACAGGAAGTAAAGGTACAGCAGTAACAAATAGGCTAAGATTAACTCTGTGTGTGTATCTTTTTGAGACAGGGTCTCGCTATGCAGTTCAGGCTGGACTTGGCTCACTTTGTAGTCCAGGATAGTCTTGAATTTGCAAGGATCCTCCTGCCTCAGTCTCCTACGTGCTGGGATTACAGGAGTGTGCCACCAGGCCTGGCAAGATTAACTCTCTTTAGGGCTGGGTGTGGTAGTTTACACCTGTAATCCCAGCACTCAGGAGGCTGAGGCAGGAGGATCTCTGTGAAACACTATCTCAAAAACACTAAAGATTAGCTTAGTTCTCTTTAGGATAGTCATTAATAGGAGTAATAAGGAGGTTTCTTTTTCATAAAGTTTCTCATTCATTGAAAAGTCATGACGACATTTTAATCAGGACTATGTATACCCTGTTATATTCAAATCCTTTTTTTTTTTTTTTTTTTTTTTTTTTTGGTACGAGGAATCAAACTTAGGACCTTGTGGCTTCCCAGGCAGGCACTGTGCCACTGAGCTATCGCCCCGGCTCAAATTCTGCATTTCTTTTAAGGTGTGCTTTAAGTTCCTGGATTCTTTTTGAACCTGACAGATTGAGTATCACTTGCTTTACCTATGCTCACAGACCTTTCTGCCTAAAACAGCAGCTGCTGTACAAATCTGGGACATCTTTGTACCTTATTTGCTACAGTTTACTACTCCCAGTTTTTACAGGGATTTTCCCTTGAAGTAATATTAACTATTTATAGACACTGAATCAACATGCTTCTCTGGTCAATGAAACCAGCAAAGCACTTTTCTAATAAAAATATGATTGATAAGAAGAACCAACTGAGCTGGGTGTGATGAGGCTCACCTGTAACCCTAAACACTGTGAGAAGCTGAGGCAGGAAGATCACAAGTCTGAGCCCAGCATGGGCAATTCGACCATTCAATGAGACTCTGTCTCGATAAAAATACTAAAGGGCTGGGAATTTAGCTCAGTGAAAAGGCTCTGGGTTTAATGTTCAATGGCAGAAAGGAAGAAAAAAGAAAGGCAGCCAGCGTGTCTGCCTCATTGTAAAATTTAAATGTGAGAGCTCCTGCTAGAAAAATGAAAGCTAAAACAGCAACTTTTCTGTTTGTCAGATAAATTTCTTTCATAATCACTGCTCAAAATCAACTGTGTTGGTACAAATCTATAACACTGGCTACTCAGGAGGCTGAGGCAGGAGAATCATAAGTCTGAGGCCAGACTGGAAATTATTTACTAAAAGGATAAGATTCTAAGGGCAGCACTGAGTATTAGAGGATTACAGACCATTGTAAAAAATCTCAGTTGTTATCACCACTTTTGAGAGTTCACCTATGACACTATATCTAGTCAAACAATATACCCAGGTCCATACAGGATGCACTTGCTTCTATCAGAGTAAGAAACTTGTCTAACTACATAAACATAGGTGTCAGGCTACTCTGAATTCAAAATCTTCTAGGAAATAGGAAGAAAATAATACTATAACTTCAAGACCAGACCAAAACAAAAAGAACCTGGGTGGTTAATAATTAATACTTTTTCAAACCAATACAAAATATGGTCCAACATTACAGATATTTCTCTATTAATGACCTACTAAGTTAATGACAGGCGTTTGCTGTTTGGACTTAAGACCTGCCGCTCGGACTTATTCAGCCATCACTGCGCAAGGGTGCAGGGGACAATTCTATACAGTTTTTTTTTTTTTACAGAACTTCAATGTCTTTTTCTTGTACTGTCTACTTTGTTTATACAGTATTGTAATTTTTCTGATTCACTGTATAGTACTGCAGTTTTATGTTGTTATGCATTACAGTATGGCATGTAAGTTACGTAAATAAAAGCAAGTCATCAAGTTGGAATTTCCTTTGACCATTTCTTTGTTCTGAATACTGTAATGTACACATATATACAGTTCCTCATTTAGCAACCAATTCACTTAACATCAAAGGAACAGAAAGTTGTTAAGTGAGGAATGTGTTCCTAAAAGACAACCTTGAAAATTGTACTGAAGGAGAAAAGAAAGCAAAGAGGGCTGACTGAGGTTAAAGCCTTTTGTGGTCCTGAACAATGTCTCTGACCTTCATCTTGCCATAATTCACCAAAAAGCCCTGACATTGACTACAATTATCAACCTAAGCAAGCAGTCTACATACACTTTACTGTTTTATAATGTCCCAGCCCAAAGTACCTATGAAAATTCTTCCCAAAGCTACATAATACACCTCCTCTGAAATAAAGTTTTAGTAAATAGTGTTACATTTCCAGTGGAACTTTAGAAACCAACCAACACTCTGAAAAAGGCCCAGGAGACAAAGTCCTTAATATGGGTCAGTAAATCGGTTACATGAGAAATTGGTCCCCATTAGAAGGAATGACCTCAGATGAGTCAATAAAATGATAGATACTGTTGACATTTAGACAAAAGAACTCAGACTTATTACAGCAAGTAATTTGTAGCCACTCTAAGTCTGGGAGAAGTAAGAACACACTGTGCTATCTGAAGAGACTGACAGGCTCTTGGTGATTACTGGAGTTAAGAGTAAGCCTGCTGCACCAAGCTAAACAAGAGAACAGTAAGGAGCTGGCCATGGAAAGGAGAACAGAGTCAAAAACATTTTTAAAGAACAAATTTGATAACTGCCTGAAACAGAATACGGAAGCATTTTTCCAGAGGGGAGGCTCCATTGAACTGTGGATTGCAAGGATGAAAGAGTACATACTCATTGAGAACCGGACAATGGAAAAACAAATTGAAGACTTTCACCTAAAGGGAACAGTGTACTTGAATTGCAGAGCCCTGTGTTTCAGTCTTGCCAGGCCCTGCTGTTAAAAGTTAATGGAGGAAACAACGAAAGAAAAAGAGAAAAAAGTTAATGGGAAGCAAGTATTGTGATTTATTTTTTAAATGTAGTTTTGTGGAATATCTTTTTGTTGGTACTGTCTTAACATTTTATTTATTTGGTACCAGGAATCAAACTCAGGAACTTGCACTTGCCAGGCAGACACTTGTGCCAGTGAACTATATTGTTGACCAAGGACTGGGATTTTAATAATTCTTTTAATGTGATTTTTACAGTTTTTAGATATGTTTGTAATAGGTTAACTAGCCAAGGCATTGTGTTTTAACCTTGAATTTTGATCACCCTTTGAATATTTTACTTTCGGTGTAGAAATGCATGCAGTAAGAAATATATATATATATATATATATATATATATATATATAATTTTATATTAATGTTAATCTGAGTAAGCCAAGACATGTTAATTTCACACAAACCTGCCACTAGAGAAGATGGTTTAAGGAAATGTGCCTGGTTATCAAGTTGACCAGGGGTGGATTGTGGTGAACTGATAATTGATGGTCAATTTGTAACAGCCAGCTGAATTGAATCAACAGGACGCTGGATGTGGAGGGTCTACCTGAAAATTGTTGGCAACAAAATAAAAAGAACTCTAGAGGGAGAGGTGATTCTCCTGGAGAAGCTTGCCATGTTGGCTTTCCTAATATGAACTCGGCTCTTCTTATCGTCAGAGGAGCATGGGACCTTGTTGCTGAGAATTGCTGTGGTTCCCTTTGGGGGAGCTTTGGCCCTTACTGTAAGCATTGCTTCCTGGTTCCAGAGGGGAAGATGGTATGCTGTTTAACCTCCCAGAGAAGCTTGCTGCTTTGGATTTCCTGATTCGAATTCAGCTGCTCTCATAGTTGGAGGGGCTCAGGACCTCACTGCCACTGAGGATGGCAGTGCTACTTTCTGGAGGAACTCTGGTCCTTACTTTGAGTGTCACTTCCTGTCTCCAATGCAAATCCTTCAGCCTACTGGCACAGATCCCTCATTCTACTGGTGCAAACTTTCTAGCTTCCATCACTGACCTTTGGGCTTTCCCAGCACAGATCCATAAAACAAACTTGCATCAGACATTATCATGGGCTCCCAGCCTCCAGCTGGACTCATGGAGGGCATTGTCATGAGCTCTAGGTCTTCAACTGCAATCAGGTAGGACACTGAAATCAGGCAGGATCCAGGTCCTCAGCTGGCTTTTTTGGCTTGCTAGTATGTGAACAGATTTTCTGAACTCTTTTGTACTTGACTCTTTGACTATTATAAAATAAACTATAAAGTATGTGTCATGTTTTAAATTGTTTCTCTTGCAAATCTACTAGGTGAAGCCATTCACACTCATCCCTTTTCATTATCAACTCCAGGCCAACGGCTGTAGGATTAAGTTTCCTATGGCTGTTGCAATTATAAACTAGATGCCTTAAGCCAACAAAAACCTATTACAAGCAAAAATATGTTTTTTGTTTTTGTTTTTTTTTTTTTTTGTCTTTTTCCTTTTTATTGGTACCAGGAATCGAACCAAAAATATGTTTGTAATAGGTTAGGATTTTGTTTGTAATAGGTTAGGAAACCTTGTAGCTTTTTGGTTTTTGCAGTACTTAAGACTGAACCCAAACTTTTGTGCATGGTAGGCAAGCACTCTACCACTGGACTGTATCTCCTTGCTCCCCGCCCCCCGCTTTTCTAAGACAGGGTTTTGATAAATGGCCCAAACTAGCCTCAAACTTGTACTCCTGACTTAGCCTCTTGAGTGGCCAAGATTACAGGTGTGTGCCATTATACTTCGCCATTCTATCATCGTTTTAGAGGATACAAGTCAGAAGTCAGTACCCTTCAGACAAATCAAGAAATCAGTAAGGCCACAGTTCCCTTGGATGGTGTAAGGGAGAATACATACGTTTCCCCTTCCTAACACTACAATCATCAAAGCCAGAATCTTCAAATTTCTCTATTCCACTATGTGCAGAAACCTCGCTTTTGATGGCATGTAGGGCCCAGCTCAATAATCCAAGGTAAAAACCTACAACACTTACAAAGAAAGACCACATCACAATTCTATTCCTACCCATAACCCATCCCTTTTGTCCACAGGAGGTACATCCAAAGGTTGTGCAGAATAGGACAGAGAACTTTTGAGATGTAAACTTACCACAGCTCCCAAATCCCACTAATCCAAACACTATCCTGAGTGTCATTCTGATCATTTGTCTCTTACAGCCTATGGCCGAACAACCAAAACTCATTTTGTTCCTACTCTTCAGTCATTTCTTTTTTGATCTGTGTACATGTGTACATGTCTGTTTTGTTGCTGCTAGTAGTATAACCCAGGCATCTAAACTAGAAAACCTGTTATCATTCTAGATTCCTTTATTCCCAATTCTTTTTACCATTATATCCTAAAAACTTTATTCTAACAATACTTCTCAAACTTAACTGTTCTTCTCCATCTATTACAGCTGTCTTTATTCAGAATGTCTTTATTTCTCTGCCTGAACTGTTACAACATTCATCTATCTGACCTTCATGATTTCCATCTCACCATGTTAAACCTTGTATCTACATTGCCTCTAAACTTGTATTTTCACAAGGCAAATCTCAGGTTATGGTTCAACTTTTTTTAATAGGTTCTACACAGTTCAGTTTTAAAATCCTTAGCATAGTATACAAAGGATCTATTATGGTCTGGCCCCTGCTTGCTCTTCTAGTTTCATCTTCTACATGCCCCTGCTTACACTTAATGCTCAGTCTTAGACAGGAGTCCCTTGGTATACATGAGGGATTGGCCTGCAGATCCCTTGCAGATACCAAAATCTGTGGATGTACAAGGTTCTTATATAAAATGGTTTATTTGCATACAAATGAAGCACATCCTCTTGTATACTTTAAATCAACTTTTGGATACCTAATTCAGTGTACATCTGTACAGTTCTTATACCAAATTGTTTAAATGACAAGAAAAAACTCTGTATATGTCCAAGATAGACACAATTTTCCTGAATATTTCAGTCACAGTTGGCTGAATCTATGGATACAGAGCCCAGAGGTAGATGGCCAAATGTTCAGCCCTACAACAGTTTTCTAAAAATTTTAATGTGCTAATTTTGAACATACTGAGCTCTTTTCCTCCTCCCCTCCACCACTACATCCCATTAAACGGCAGAGACTGTGTGTCTTACTCATACAATGGTAACTCAGTTCACAAACTCAACTTTTTCTATGATTCTGGTCACAAACCAAAAATGTTGAATTTGATTCAGTTCTTATCTAACTCAGTTTGCAACCAGAATCATGGAAAGAATCAAGTTCATGAACTGAGGTATTACTGTATTCATTTTTCCAGCATATGCATTTAATAAATTTTTTCTGATACATCATTTTTTCTTACTCATAAAACCCATACTTGTCCATTTTCTAGAATTCTTGTTTGTCTGTTTGTTTGAGACAGGGTCTTGCTATGCAATTCAGGTTGGCACTGAACTCACTTTGTAGCCCAGGCTGGCCTCAAACTTGCAGCAATCTTCCTGCCTCAGCCTCCTGAGTACTGAGATTACATGTGTGCACCAGCACACCTGGCCATTTTCTAGAATTCTAAATAATAATATTTACATAATAATGAAGACAACAGTTGTCAGGATTCCTGTATTATGAATTTGTGACTCTCAAATTTCATGTGTTGGAAACTTAACCCACAAAATCATATGTTAATGCTACTGGAAAGGTAGAACCACTAAGTCATAAGGACTCTGTTCCCATTAATAGATTAACACATTCATGAATCAATGAACTATTTTGGCAGTAGTTTTGTTGCAAAGTAAGCTTTCTCTGGCTTGCTTGCCCTACTGCACCATGGATGTTCTTTGCCATCCCATGAAGCAGCAGAAAAAGACCTCACCAGACACTGAGCAGAGACCAACACCATGCTTGGACTCTGCAGCCTTCCAAAACCAAGAGTTGAATAAACCCCTATTCATCTTGGGTATTGTCACAGCAACAGGAAACAGACTTAAAGAATCCCCTTATCCAGAAATACTGACTGGTAACATTTTCATACATTTTTAGCTAGTCTTTTCCTTATCTTGCTCTTAAATTCTGCAGTGTCTACTTTTACAGCCATTTTTAGCCTTAAGACTAAAATTAAAGACATAACCTACCAATTCCTATAACTAAGATCTGGAACATGGCAACAGTCAGAATTTAGTCTAGAGATTTGTCTGGAACCCGTGCTAATTTCATTTCATTTCTATTTTTATTATAGTTAGATTCCTATCTGTGGACTCATAAAAAGTAAAATGGTTTTAAGAAAGAAGTTCAAGGCAACTTCTTGTGGTTAAGTATTAGACTTGGAACTTCTCAGTGGTTAAAGTATTATTTGTGAATTTAAATAAATGTTATATATTTACAAAGCTATATGAAATTATTTTAACCCTCAACTTTTTTTTTTCATTTTTTTAAAATTGAGGGCTAACAAAATTTAAAATGAAACATATTTGGGCCCATCCTTAAAGTAGATTCACACATTCTCTCTGGTGGCCCAAACACTAGCTCTCTAAAACTATAATTTTCAAACTCAATACAGTTCTTAATATTTGACTATTTCAGAAACTTATGATAATTAGCTTAAATTTTTATTTAATTCTAAACATCATGCTTATTTATATCTATGAAAGAGAAATTGAAAGTACATTCTCATCTCACCCAGCTTTCCATTTCCAAAGATATATCAGTATCTTTAACTCTAGCCTCAAAGAAACAGAAGATTTGCTGTGCTTTTTAATATTTAGACACGCTAACTGGTCACATTTTCTTTACCTACTCGATCTTTCTCCTGACTCTTTTTGTCTAACTAGAGAGCTAAATGTAAAATTCAGTCCTAACTAACCATGTTTCTTCAATCGGATCGGAGGCCAAAACCACTGTAGTATGCTACCTGGCTCAATTTCATGTGTAGATGTCATCCCTGAAAGATGATCTTGGGTAAGTGAGTAATCTTGGGTGGGACTCAGGAATCCTGTGTTCTGGCCAGAAAAATCTCTTAACATCATCTAACAGAACGCCATTCTCACTATTTCTTACATTATCAGTTACCCTGAAATACTTTTTGAAGGTGTATTTGTGCTTGGAAACCATTTGCAGACAAGAACCTTTAACAATAAAGTTGTTTGCATTTCACAATGAGACTGCTGGCTTTTTTCTGTATTGATCACTGTATTCTGCATATAGCAGATACTCTAACTCTACTGATACTATTATAAATTATAGCTCATTATCTATGTCCCTGAAGAATAGATACTATTATCACCAAATGTCAAGTCACTGAATTTAAGTCCCAAGGCTTGGTGAAACCAGTCTTACTCAATTCCAAAGCCCATATTCTTTCCACTGCACCAAGCTATCTTTCTAATGCAATACAAAATAATACAAAAGACCTGAAAAAGTCCTTGTTGCAGTTTGATTTTGGAACGCCTCCCAAAAAAACTTGGTCTCCAGCCTTTGGCACTAATGGGGAGTGGTACCTTGAGAAATTACACCAAGGGGAAGGATGTTATGTTATTGAGGGTGTATATTCTTGAAGGGAAGGCTGGGACCCTGACCCCTTTCTGTTTTCTGTTTACATCTTGTCATGTAGTGAGCAGCTCTGCTCCACTGCATGCTCCCTGCCATGATACTCTCCCTTGCCATATGCTTAAAAGCAATGGAGCCAACTGATTAATCATGGACTGAATCCTCAGAAATCATTAAAACTTTCCTTCTTTAAACTGATTTCTCTCAGATATTTTGTCAAGAGTGCAATATCAAAATAACCCAGTGTTGTTCTTCTACAGAAGAATTTGAACATAGGTTCCCCAAGTGAGCTGTTCTTCATTCATTCATTCATTCATTCATAGGATGACATTCAAGAGTCAAACCTAAGGCAATAGTTAGAATGATATGCATGTACTTAAAACCAATCTGTTATAGCAAAGGAAAGTAGACACATCTACTATTTACTGTAGCAGCACAGTAATCCCAAATTTTTCCACAGATGATACGCAATGACTCAGTGAAGAATTTTTAAGAATTTTTACAGGCTATGCCAGAACTTGCAATTCATCCAGTAATGTAACATTTTCTCTAAGAGGACAGGACAACTTACATCTCTTTTTGGCACAACCTTATCAGACCAAATATGGAATAGACTGTGTCTCCTTTTTTGATTTTTACTCAAAGAAAGGATGAGTTAAAAACAAAAACCTTCCTTTGGTATATGACTTATTTCATCCAAAAGGAAGTAATGCATGTGGTAAGAATACATACATAAAATATATATATATATATTTCTATAGTTTCTCTAACATCTTCTAATACATCTTCTAATTTTTGTGTATCATCCTGTTGTAGAGAACAACAATCTTTTCATATGACACTAAAAATCAAAATACCTCGGGGGCTGGGGATTTAGCTCAGCGGCATAAGCGCCTGCCTTGCAAGCAGGCAGTCGTGAGTTCGATCCCTGGTACCGATAAAAAGGAAAAAGACCCCCCCCCAAAAATTAAAATTAAAAAAAAAGCTCATTCTTTCTGTTTCAAATCTCTGGTGTTAGTTCTCTAGTACCTATGAAGAATATGTCAATGTGTACATATACTTGGATATTGGCTGCAAGCTATTTCTTGCCGGCTGACTTCAGGTATTTCAAATTGTCTTAACTAAGAGAAACAAAGGACTCTATTCATAACCTTTATTTCAGCAGCTACTGACTATCCAAAGCAACAGAACCCTAATGCTGTATGGCATAAATGTTAAAGGTAGTGTGTGAAGATATGAACAACTATTTCAAAGAAAACAAGAGACATTATGGTAGCCACTGCTGATTTCCTGTTGTCTTGTTTTGAAGTCCTGTGTTGCTTGCATTAGTGCTGTTTTGATCTGCTTTGTTGTTTTATTCTCTTTTAAAAAAATAAATGTTAAAGGTAAAAAGAAAAAACTTGAAATTAAAAAACTATTTTAGGTCAGGACATATTAATACGTAGTTTTGTTCACATAATCTATAAAAGTTTAGGATTCAGCTGGGCATGGAGGCACACATCTGTAACCCCAGCACTCTGGATGCTGAGGCAGGACCACCATGAGTTGGAGGCCAGCCTGGGCTTCACAGTGAAACCCTCGCTCAAAAAAGGGAAGGGAGAGAGGAAAAGGAATGAGGAGAAAAGGAGAGAGAAAAGAGGAGAGGAAGAAAGAGAGAAGAAAAAATGGAAACAAAGCTTTTGTAAAAGTAGAAGGGAAAAGGGGTTTAAAAGGGAGGGTAGGGGAATGGGGGAAAAAAGAACCAAGTTATATACAAGTACAAATTCTCCATGATTGATGCAATCATTATATCATATCTAAAGTATACCAATAAACCTGATGAGAGACAGAGAGGTTTAGTGGGGCATGGAGGTGCGCACCTACAATCCTAGCTACTTG
The DNA here is from genome assembly GCF_034190915.1 of Cavia porcellus. Lineage (NCBI taxonomy): Eukaryota > Metazoa > Chordata > Mammalia > Rodentia > Caviidae > Cavia > Cavia porcellus. The sequence goes on along the minus strand of NW_026947512.1, from coordinate 7,274,886 downwards.
GAAGGCTTCAGCAGGTGGATTATAAATTGAAGCGAACTGAGCAAAACCCTGCCCCAAAATTGAAAAGGGCTGTGGGAGGCAGGGATGAGGGACTGAAGATATAGCCCAACATCCTCTAGGTTCATGCCTACAAAAGGAAGGAAGGAAGGAAAGGTTTAAAAGACATGCTTTGCAGAACTTTTTCTAGCTGTGTTTAGTAAGCACTAATAATAATAATACATCTTCCTTTTACTGGGTAACAAACATATAAAGTGTAAGAAAAATGAAAATTCATTTAAGTGTCACACTCCTGTGAAGCAGCTGTAAGTATGAACAATAAAGCCTAGTGGTTAAGAACACAGATTCTACATCCAGTTTCCCAAATTCTACCACCTAAAAGCTATCACCTTCACTTTAACATTTCTGTTTCTCACATCAAAGATTTAGCTCAGTAGTGTGGTGTTACCCAGCAACCGTGAGGTCCTGAGTTTGATTCCCAGTACCCTGGAAAAAAACAAAAAACAAAAAAACATTTCTCTCAGTTGCTTCATTTAAAAATAGAAAGTATAATAGTACTTAATCATAAAAGTAACATGAGGATGAAAGGAGCTATTTTATATAAAGAACCTGAAACAAAATAAGGGCTATGTAAGTGTTAGGTTATTGATGAAGATGAGAAAGTTGAATGGAAGATATGGATTCCAATCAGATGGCACTGGATGCAAGCTAAATTAATTGACTGATTCGTTCATTCATTTATTATTTGAGGATTGAACTCTGTGGCTTGGTACTGAACTGCATCCCTGACCCTTTTAAAAAATGTTTTATTTTGAGACAGAGTCTCACTGAATCACTAAATTGCCAAAGTGGGACTAGAACTTCCAATCCCCCTGCCTCAACCTCCCAGAGCACTAGGATTATAGGTATGTGCCACCATGCTCAATAGATTCAATTTAATATGGGCTTAAAATGCACATTAACAGGTACTTTCTTTAATCTGTAATCCATAAAACCTACATTCCACATCAATTTATTTTCCAATTCATATAGAGGGTCTATACTACTTCTCCAGAGGTAGGTAATACATAGTAAAATAGTCATACAGTACATCAAGGTTATGATAGCTTGCTAATGAAGCAGTAGTAGTCTTAGTCGAAACTCTAGCTCAACTTTGTTTCATAAATTAAGCCAATTTCTAATTCAGCCAATTACCTGATTTTCTGACCATAAAGTGAAGAAACTGATCTGTTTATGAAACTGGTGGGAAATATGGTGGCTTATTCCTTTCAAACCTGCCATCTATAATTGTTTCTGTAACTGAGGATCATTATGTAGAAGCTTTCTGGAATCTGATTAGTATCCCAGGATTTCTATATATTTTTATATTTGACTAACAACAAACTAAATACAGTTTTGTAACTGTATTCATATAGGATACTATATGTTTAAATATACACTTCTCTGAAGTGGCTTGCACTGATGATAATTTCTTATTCAAATAATTGTATAATATATAACTTGATTACATAATATATAAAAATATATAATATTAACAATACTTATTATAAATTGTATACATATAATAGTATTTGGTGTATTAAGTATGTAACTTTAGTACTATTCCTACATATTAAAATACTATTTAAATTCCAAACACTTGGAATTTGTATCAATATTGATCTTATTATTAGATTAGAATGTACCTAAGACATATCTAGTTATCTAGTCTCATAATAATGCTGTAGGGTGAATAATTTATACAAAATTGTACAGATTTTCTGCAATTCTCTTCTTCTTCCTCCCTATATGCTATATTGTATGATAAAACTTCATGCTTTGTTTTTTTTCTTTCTCTCTTTTTTTTTTTAACTTTTTTGTCTTTTTCTTTTTTATTGGTACCAGGGATCAAACTCACGACTGCCTGCATGCAAGGTAGGCGCTTATGCTGCTGAGCTAAATCCCCAGCCCCTCTTTCTCTGTTCTTTTTTATTGTGTTGTAGCAGAATGCCTAATTTAGAACATAATTACAAATATTCAATCTTGTCTGGTTGTGAAGGTCCATAATGCTTTCATTATTTTGTTTTCATCAGTTTTATACTATTCTGTTTTGTTTGAATTCATTATGCGTGAAGATATGGATAACTATTTCGAAGAAAACAAAGAGACATTATGGTAGCCACTGCTGATTTCCTGTTGTCTTGTTCTGAAGTTTTGTGTTGCTTACATTGTTTTGTTCTTACCTCTTTGTTCTGTTTTGTTTTATTCTCTTTAAAATTAAAAAAAATCAGTCAATGTAAGACAGGATGGGAGACATGTCTTTTTCATTTCAAGTTAATACTTAAATACAACTTGGGTCTTCTAAGCACCTGCATCCCCGGGTGTAAGCAGAGGAACTGCCTTGGCCCATGCACCTACAGTGACACCCTGACTTCCTTGTACACTCACAATCAATACATAGAACTGTGATACCAATGTTCAGACATGATCATAATGACCTCTCCCCCCGCTCAGCACTGAGGGTGAAACATAAGGCCATCATGCTGAACTACATTTCTAACCCTTTTTAAAAAAGTTTTCCTTTTAAGACAAGGTCTCACTAAGTCACTAAAGTGCTGGACTTGAACTTACAATCCTTCTGCTTCAGCTTCCCACAGTGTTTAAGAATTCCAAAGTCAAGTAAGACTAGAAAAGAAATGTCATTAAGTATTCCAAAGTCATGTAAAACTACAACAAATGAAAGTCTAATTTATCAAAACCATTAATCTACCCATGTTTATAGTAACTCTCCAAAAGCCAGTTATGCCACATAGCATGTTAGGTATCTCACAGTCTCTTCACTGAGCATTTCCAAAGCCTAGCATTCTAGAGAGCAAACTCTGACACTAATTGAGAGAAAGGGGAAAGGTTTGGATATAGCTGTGTATCAAGCACTTCATATACATCAAATTATCATTTAATTCTCATAGTAACTCTGACAAATAACTAATGTGTCTCAAATGACAAGGTGGCAGAGAAGAACTCCACAATTAAAACTCGGCCAACCGATTGTGAAGTTCTATAACGAATCTCTCTCTCTTTTTTTTTGTCTTTTTCCTTTTTATCGGTACCAGGGATCGAACTCACGACTACCTACTTGCAAGGCGGGCGCTTATGCTGCTGAGCTAAATCCCCAGCCCCTATAACAAATCTCTTAACAAGACAATAAGAAAAGCGGTAAGAACAAGACTTTGATGATGTACAAAAACCAAACAAAAATGAGTTGGGCCCTAAGAAAACAACTTTTAAAGACTGGCAAATGATTTGAACAGATACTTCAAAAAAGCAGCCATATGACAAACAGGCACATAAAGGTTTTCAGTATCACTGGTCATTATTGATATGCAATTTAAAACTACTATGAACATTACCCTGGGTTTGAACTCCAGCATGACGAAAAACAAAGTAAATCACAATGAGATACCACTAAATACCTACTATAGTGGCTATTAAAAAAATACATATAAATGTATATATGTGTATGTATGCATGTATGTATGAAATCTGAAGAGCTGGTGACACTGCTTAGAGTGGTAGTGAACCTATGGCACACGAGTTATAGCAGGCCTGTAAAGCCCTCTTCTGTCAGCACATGAACCACGTTGCCCAAGAAGCCAATCACTAGACAATGGATGTTTTTCTAAACTAAAACCTCACATTCAGGTTTAATTGCAGTGTTGGCACTTTGCAATAACTGTGTTTCTGGTTGCAGTTTGGCCATCTGGTTTCTAAAGGTTTGCCATCAAATTAAAAATGATACAGGCACTCTCCAAGGCAATCGGGCAGTTTCTTATAAAGTGAAATACTTGGAATATGATCTAGCAATCCTATTTCTGAGTATTTACTCTGGAAAACTGAAAATTTAATTTCAAACCAAAACTTGTACACAAATGTTTATTGTAGTTCTTTCTATTCCAACTACCTAAAACTGGAAAAAATCTAAATGTTCTTCAATAAATAAAAGGATAAAATGGGATCTACTCATCAAATGGAATACCATTCAACAATAAAAAGAAATGAACTGTTACTGATAACATACACTTGGGAGGGGCTGGAGCTATAGCTCGGTGACACAGTGCCCGCCTGACAAGCATGAGGTCATGAGTTTGATTCAAACAAAACAAAACAAACCCACACTTTGGAGGAATCTCAAAGGCAATACCTGACTTTAAAGGTTATACACTGTATGTATTTACATAATATACTTGAAAAGATAGAACTATATGGTAGAGGAGAGATCAGTGGTTGTCATGAGTTAAGAATGGGGAAAAGAGTTATATCATGTACTGATACAAATGCTCTATGACAAATATGATCATTATTTATATCTATGTACCAATAAAATCTAATATAAAAATAATGGGGGAAATGTGACTACAGGGGGATTATTGCATAGCAAATATTCTCGGGTGATAGACTTCTTCTAATGATTGTAGGGTTACATGAATTTGTACATATTAGAATTCATGGAACTACATTGTAAATAAAAGTATTTTACTGTGATAATTTTTAAAATAAGTAGAAAAAACCCAAAAAATGTTGAATCACATTTTCATTAGTTATATAAAAAGAATGTCATAATATCACATTACAGAACACATTTTAGCAATACCTACAGATAAGAATTTACAACTTAATCTGAAGTTAAATTTCCACACCTCTTTAAAGCTATAAATAAATGTCTTTTGTTCTTATTGTTACAAAGGTTTAGGTCAAAAAAAAGGTCCTTCCTGAACACTTAAAGTTAGCGAAACTCATCATTTTAGATTCTGTGCATCTTTGCAGAAACAGATCATTGCCTATGTTGTGGAGACAAAAGACAATGAAATAATCTAAAAGATGAAAGGAATGTGCCAATCCTTCAATGTAGCTAGCACCTGGTACAATGACTGCAATGCAGGCTCACAGATGACATTCCTAGGGAGGGACTCGCAAACAAAACTAGATCATTCCTAAAGATCTATAATACAACCCTTTGTAATCTAAGTAGTCAGCTGTTTCACTTAGGGTATGGAAGCATGCAACAACTGTTTACACACACACATATACACACACACTATCGTTCTGGGCATGGAATGTATGTGAGTGCATCTGTGTACACATAAGAAATAAAATAACTCAATCCATAGGAATTTCTAGAATGTATAGCTATCCATAACTCAACGTACTAATTTAAAAATTTTTAGAATCACTTTGTGCCAAGCAGGGATATATATCACTAAGCTGGAAAGATGAGATCTGGATCCCTCTGGATCCCTCTGTTTTTAACACATTAACAAGTCTTTTTTTCTTTTTTGGTGGGAGTGGGTGGGAGCTGAGACACTATCTTAGTATACAGTCTAAGTTGGCCTTGAACTTGCTTTGTAGGCCAGGCTTACCTCCAATTCATGATCCTCTTGCTTCTGTCTCCCAAGCGCTAGATTTACAGTCATGTCCCCACTAAACCTGGCTTAAATAAGTCATTTTGGAAATCAACCACCTAAAAGGTGGTAGTGAATGAGTAAGATGACATTCCAGGGAAAGAGTAACTAATAACAGAACAGCATAATACAATTATGAAAACTGGAAAGAAAGAAAAAAGAATTATTATGGGTTGGGCTGTTGTGTATATCCATAACCCTACCTATTCGGGAGGCTCATGAATTCAAACCCAGCTCTGCCAACACGGTGAGTCTGTCTGTTCTTTAAAGAAATAAGAATTTAAAAATTATTATGATCCCAGGGTTTGATTTTTTTTGTGTATGCAGAGAATGTGTGTACACAACAGGAGAAAGTGAAGGCAGAAAAAGCGAGCAAGGACTAGACCGCAGGAAGCTCTGGACATCATACCAAGAATTTCCAATTTATGCTGTTGGCAATTAGAAGCCATAAAAAACAGAATTTCAAGGGTTCAGTCTGATAAATAAGTAATCTGAAATTTCTGGATTATGGGAGTAGGTTCAAACATTTACACTAGGAAAACACAAAATACAGACAATATAAGCCACTGTGATAATAGCTAGTCATTCTCTAGCCTCATATTAACAAAATACTTACTGTTTCAAGTTAACAAGAGAATATCTCATGTAGTATTTTACTCACTGGCTGAAAATAGTTCAGATTAATTTTCCATGCTTCAATAATATCTCTTTTTGACTCTAGTTCCATTACCTCAGTTGAGGCCCTTTCATCCCTCGCTTGAATTTATACAAAAGTCTTCCCACTGGTCTCTTAGCCTCTGGTCTTTTTTAACATCAATCATAAATAGCCAAATCTTTTACTCTAGACATAAGCAAATCTAATCAAATAACTACTGTTTAAAATCTTCCAATATTTCGCCACTAAAGTCTCAACTCCTTTACATGGCATGCAAAGTTCTTTGGCAGTGACCTCTGCATAATACTCCTGCCCATTCTCTGTTTGGTAAACAACTGACTACTTTTACTCCACATTTTGTGTACAGAACCCTGTGGTTCAATCAAGTCCTCTTTTACTTAAGCAAATGTTCCCTCACTTCCCAATATTTTCTGTCTACTGTTTCCAGCCTCATTTTGCTACCTTCTACTGTATCAGACCTCAATTTATAAGTCCCAGACATCTAATATGATCAGATGTCTCTGTAAGTAATATCTACAGATACAGGAAAAAAAAATTTTAAATGCACCAAGACTCCTAGGTTCACTAGCACCATCATGGGGCGGGGAGACGGGGGAGCCACACAAAATAGGTTCAACTACTGTTACTTGGTTTCTTAGTTACTCTTTATTATAGAATTACACATCCACTGCCTTTGCCAAATGACCCTGCAGCACTACTAAACTAGATCAGACAAAGTGTATTTCCCTGCCCCATTAATGTTGGGCTAGGTTGTGTGGCATTTGTTGCTAACATAATGAGCAGCATGCTTGTTTTTTGGGAGAGTTTATGTTTGCTGTGTATGTGTATGTACACGTGTGTATATTTGTGCATGGTACAGGGCACTGAACCCAGGAGCTCATACATGCTAAGCAAGTACTTTATCACTAAACTACAGTGCAGCCTTTTTGTGCCAGTTTTGAATGGAGGCCTTAACAGGCTTCACATGTTTCTTACTCCTGTTGTGCTTCTGTTACTGTATCTCCATAAGAAGAATCTGAGATACTCAAAACAGGACCTGTGATGCTGAGCCAAACGCAGCTGATCTCAATCATGCTCATCTGAGAACATCCGAATCTCAAATGATCCAGATTCAAGGAGGGAAAATGTTTTAGATTGACTACGTAGCACTATTGTAATAACAGCTGATACAATGTATTTCTAATAAAATTTTACTTTATCAAATATTTATAGTTTTGATTATGCACTGATAGATTACAAATCCCAAAACAATAATAAAAAAATTTTAACACAGGATCTTTAAAAATTCTATTTCAATGTATGTAACTATTTTAGGTATAGAAAATGATATGGTATTCAGGTAGTCAATAAAATACAACATTGGGATAAAATTCTATAAGGAAAGTAAAACAGAAAAACAAGAATAATTTACAACTTTCAGCTGTTAAAGAGCCTGTTCATGTATTTTTAAAATGAGTAATGGTAAGTAATAAATTACTGTGGTACTGAGGTTTTTAATACATTTAAAATGATGTGACAGTTTTATGTTGAAATGTCATTATTAACATGAAAAATAATAAAATTTGTGATTAAACCTGTAATGAAAACAACTGTGAGATGTTGCTCAAAATAAGTATGAAAACTATTTTTAAATTTTGGTATACAGTTACAAATTTTAATACATGTATAGACTCATGTAATCACTACCTGCCTGAATAGAATAAAACAGAATAAATAAATCTCCTTCATGTTATCCTTTTTACAGTCACATCCTTTTCCTACCTAGGGAACTTTTAGAAATTCTTTTAGGGACCAGATGAACAAAAAATAAGAGAACATTACATGACACTAACACAACTTAACATTACAATTATTGAGGCTTTAAACATTCAACAAAAGGGGGCTGGGGATTTAGCTCAGCAGCATAAGCGCCTGCCTTGCAAGCAGGTAGTCGTGCGTTCGATCCCCCGTACCAATAAAAAGGAAAAAGACAAAAAAAAAAAAAAAAATTCTACAAAAGTCCAGCTCATTTAGTAATATTAACAGTGCCAAATATATCTGAAAAGCAATGGTAGAAATCTGTTTTATGGGTCAAATAATATAAGCATTGGAGTCCATCAGTAGAGTTGGGCAACACACTTGCTGACTCATAGACCCTTTCTGTACTGGCTTAGGGTTTTCCACAATATGCACACAGGACAAGGTCTAGTTTCATCTGGAAAGTAATCAAATCTTTAAACAGAAATGTTTGATTACCTAGGATAATGTTAAAAAACCTTAGAGTCAAATTTTTCTTCTTGCCTTAATTTTGGAGAGGTTAAGACTTAAAAAAATCGTAAAACAGAAATGAAACCATAGAAGAATATACAAATGAATACATTCTTTCACATTAAAAAAAGGGTTTTTAACCAGTCTTTCTCAAAACACCTGACAAACTATCACTAAAAGTAACAAAAATCAAGATAAATAGACTTTTATGAGAAGTATGAGTGGGGAAAATCAAATACAAGAAATAACCTAAAGCAGTTGTTTTTGAGTTAAGATCATTTAAATTCCATTCAACTTATAGCAAAATCTGGTAAAGGAGGGGTTATTTTAGTCATTGTAACCAAATAGTAAACATATTTCTCTTTTAAAAAATGTATAGATCCTTAACATAGTTATAGCTGAGAATACCAATGAGTTAAGTGGAAAGCGGGGATTTAAATTTTGTATCAGTGCTAATTAATATAAACAGAAAACATTTTCAGCAACCACTCTGTCCAAGAGATTATAGGTTCTGATACAATTAGTGACTGCTTCTATAAATACTGGCCTTCTGTGCAGATCCACACTAAGAATTTCACAACACCTTAACCTACCAAATTTTGTGTACCATTTAACTGTTAGCTAGACACTAAGGAAAATACAAAGCACAGACACAGAGACTCTGCTTAATGTCTCAGACATCTGGTTAAAAAGTTCACTTTATCCTGATTCTGTATTTTGAAATTATTTTATTTTTTTTTCTCTTTGAAATAAAATGGATTTGGAAAGAAAAATTCACCTTATACTGTTATGAAGAAAAGTATAACATGTAATTATGCTACACTAGGTTCACAGAAACAGAAATAAAATTCTGTAAGGGACTCTGTGAAACCTCTAAGAATGACTTTTTATGTCCATATTTTCACAAACCTAAAAAAGTCTTGCATGATTTCTCACATCTGATAAAAATCCAATCACTGGTGGAAGGGAAAAACACAAACCTAAGCACTATTGGTCACAGAGGTTCTTTATTGATTGCTGATATTTCTCCAAGAAAAACAAAAAATAAAAATAAAAAAACAAAAAGGGAAAGAAAACCCAAATACAGTACAAATTACAAATACATACCTTTCTCCTTACTAAAACTATTCACAGAGCTAAAAGCCAAAATAATTCAGGGGAAAGTAAAAATTTGCCTTAAAAATCATAACTAATATGTTACAGCATTTTCAAACAGCAAAGACAAGAATTAAACTTGACATATGCTTCACTTCAAAACAAGGAAATTCATCAGATCTCATCCTAGAGAAGACTGTGAAGTACTTCTTCACAGCCTGCCTCACTCGATGTGCCCATCATCTTCCAAGGGACGAACTCCCCAGCACACCCCCTCCCATGCTCTCTGCAAGTGCACACATCCAAATGTATGCACACACTGTCCCAAGTCAGTCTTTTTCTACTGAAAGGACTGAAGTGACTTTATCTTTGATTGGACTGTGATAATAGGTGAGACAGAACAGATTCAGTTTATTTTAACTACAGAAGAGCTCAAGATTGAGGGTGTTTAGTCCTCTAGGTTAAAGTCTCAGTGTAATTAGCCTTAGAATGTATAATTAAATAACTTGTTCTAATATACAAATAATGGATAGCCCTGAATCCTCCTGATCCCAGATACATTTACATTTTAATAGATTATTTAATTTACATTTAATAGATTTCTTTAATAGATAAAAGAAATCCCACTAAAGACAGAGGCTCAGGGACCAGGGATTTTTTAGCTCAGCAGCTTAAGCACTTGCCTTAGTAAATCTGAGGTCCTGAGTTCCATCTGCAGTACCCAAAAGGGGGGGGGGCCCCTACCCAGGAGTGGTAGTGCAAACCTGTAATCCCAGCACTTGGAGAAGCTGAGGCAGGAGGAAAGTTTGAGACCAGCCTGGGCTACAAACTGAGCTCAAGGCCAGCCTGAATTGCATAGCAAGACTCTGTCTCAAAAAGAAAAAAAAAAAAAAAAGGCCTAGGCATTAACAAGTAGTCAAGAACACATTGCTGATGGTTTTTGAATCATGTAATAAAACTATTCTGTCCCTCTTATAGAGTATGACAAAAGCAAGTAAATCTCTAAAGTTATTAAGCTGACAGAATCAAACAAATGTCAAACCAGATTATGAGATATTTTCTATTATAAAATATGAGTGTAATAAATCCCATCCAGACATTCACAAAATATTAAACATTGTCAGGGTTTTTTTGTTTTGTTTTGTTTTTATCATTTTGTGACAGGGCCTCACTATGCAATTCAGGCTAGCCTTGAGCTCACTCTGTAGCCCAGTAAAGTCTCAAACTTGCAGCAATCCTCCTGCCTCAGCCTCCTGAGTGCTGCATTTACAGGAAGCACCACCACTCTTGGCCTAAACATCATAAGTTATTAAGAAAAGTTTTAGTTTAAAAAATAAAAAATACCGCCAAAGCCATTCTTCTAAAGCCAGAACATGTGAAAGCAGGTCTGGAAAAGACCTCATCCATTTAGAGCAACAAATAAACTTTAGAGAGCCTTTTCAAAAGAAATAATAACCACTTATTTTGCCCAAAACAATACAATGTATCAAAGCAGAAAAGATCAAATAACGATTTCCCTGGATAGCAAATACTACATTAATTAGTAAATGCTTCACTGTGATGTATAGATCTTCTCTGAATATTAATTCAAGTGAACTAAAAACAATGACATTTGAACACTGACTAGATATAAAACTACATAAAAGCAAAACAAAATATTTAAAACATTACAATGCTACCTATTCTCTCAAAAAAAATGAAGTATGCCTATTACAATTTGTAAGAATATATAGTTTCAGCTGGGCATCGCAGCACATGCCTGAAATCCCAGCACTTGGGAGTCTAAGACAGGCGGATCATTGCAAATTCAAAACCAGCCTGGGCTACAAAGTGAGCCCAAGGTCAGCCTGAACTGCTTAGCGAGACCTGTCTCGAAAAGAGACACACACATACACCGAATATACAGCTTCAAAACTACAGGAAAAGCCCAATATGGTGTTCTACACTTGTAATCTCAGCACTCTGGGAGGCTGGGGCAGGAGGATCACGAGTTACCAAGTTCAGCCTGGCCAATTTAGCAAGACCCTGGCTCAGTCAATCAATCAATGAGAGCTAGGGAATAACTCAGTGTTATACACATACACACGCACAAGTGTATTCCCTTACCTCTATCTACCTCCTCACCTTGGAATCTAGAAGGAATTCACCCCGACTACAAACATGCAAACCAACCAAAGCTCTTCTAATAACAGTTCTTTCTCATTCTCACAGATAGTCTACGCCTATATTACACCCGAGAATGAGTTTGAGATAGCCTGGAATACATATATGAATTAATGAATAACATGACTCACTCAGTCCACAGAAGTCTTAAAAGCTTCTACAATAGAGTTGGGGGAGTGCTGGGGATTGAACCCAGGGCCTTCACAATTTGCACTGAGCTATACTCCTAGCTCTCTTTATATTTTTTATTTTGAGACAGGGTCTTGCTAAGTCACTAAGTTGCCCTGGCTGGGCTCAAACCTAACAAGATCCTTCTGCCTGAGCCTCCCAGTGTGCTGTACAGACATGCACCACCAAGTACTGCTCTACAACTTTTTTTATACTCTCAACTTTCCTACACGTTTTGAGCAAAAAGGGGAGAATGTAGAGAAATACAAGGAGGAACTTACTTCTGGCCTCCCTTTTAATGCCTTTCCCCTTTGTAACACCGGGCAATTTCTAAATTTCAAAAAATGGAAAGATAAAAAAAAGGAAAGATAGAAGATAGTTTTTTATTTTGGGGCTTTAACAATGGGTAAGGTAGAAAACATACATGGCCACAGCAGCAACAGGCCATCAAGGCCAGACAGAAAAAAGGTACAAAGAAGGTTGGATCAGGCTGATACATGTTCAGCAGGCTCCTTCATCAGATTCCCTAGACCTCTTCAATGGGTCTTTTGTTCCTTGCCTTGCCCCATAACAGAATAGTTATCACTAGTCACTTACAACCAGAAAGGCCAGACTTTCATTGCCAAGACTTTGCCAGGCACTGCCAAGAATGTTTCATAATAAAAGCTTAGTACATTATCAGGAGGCTTAATCGAATTATCAGGACAGACAAATCTGAGGCCTAAAAGAAATAAATTAGATATTTAAGGGGTGAGACAGAAGGGTACTCCTCTCCTTAAAATTATGTCCTTCAGGAATAAACACCCTGCTCTTAATTTTAGTATCCTCCTGGCAGACAGATGTCCTAGAAAGTTTTACTACTGTCTGGTATGCCACTGTCTTGCACATCTAATAAATGAGAATGTGAGCTCATGCTCATGCCCTGGGCAATGAGGCTGATGGCTAATAATGAAAAAGAATCATGACGCAAATTAACAAGGGAGATTAAATACTAGACAAATTCTTGCCATAGTCCATGAAGTCAAAGGGGTTATTAGAACTTTATCAAAACCAAATCATCACTTCTTTTTAGCTATATGCATAAAAAGATTATTTAAAGTTCTGCTTAGAATACTTCATTTTGGAACCAGTGCAAGCCTGTAATTCCAGCACTCGGGAGGCTGAGGCAGGAGAACAGCTGTGAGTTCAAGACCAGCCTGGGCTATGAACTGAGCTCAAGGCGAGCCTGAACTGCATAGGGAGACCCGGTCTCAAAAAGACAAAAAAAAAACCCAAAACAAAAACAAACTCACTTTTGGAATGTAAATATCTGAACTATTCAAGTGTTATTCAAGAAAACAAAAATAGTAAGTTTTTTTCAGAAGGAGTTTTAGTTGTTAGTATTGTTACATTTTCCTAGTGTACGCAGATGAACATTTTTCAGACATAAAATTCTGCTTTAGATGCACAAAATTTAGGATTGAATCCACGGAAAAATAAGCTTTAATTTAACACACTGGCATAGGGGAAGAGACAGATGAGTGAGGGACATGTTCCTATTTCTGATAAGAAGAGCAAGAATTAAAAATACGGTTAAGAGCTGAGCACAGTGGTGTATTCCTGTAACCCCAGAACTCTGGAAAGCTGAAGCAAGAGGACTGCCAATTTCAGGCCTAACATGGCCCATTTAGTGAATTGGTAAGACTATTTTTCAAAAATAAAGGGTGAGGGTGTGAAACTGGAGGTGTAGCTTAATGTGAAGTCTCTGGGTTCAACCTCCAGTACCATCACCAAAATAAATGAATAAATACATGAATGACTAAATAAACAAACTGAGAAATAAACAAAAATTACCGGCAGAGTTCTGAGCCCTAGTTGCAAGCCAGGATGCTAGTATATTAAGTATCCTGATTATTCCAAAGATGCCATGAGATCTAACCCAACCCTCTTAGCTTCTGCCAAAGAGGCACAAAAACAGCCAAGTTAAGTTCCAAGAATAGTCGTGACATACCATCCTCATCCAATCAAGCCAATCCCATGGAGTCTATCAGTCTTTTGGGACTATCTTGCCCTTGAACTAATGGTCAGAATTAGAAGAGTGGTCATTTTTCACTGTTTCCTTCCTTATCCAATGATACCCCAATAGACAGAAGGATGAGGAACCTGGGATTTAACAATTAATTCATTTAATTTGGAGCAGGAAAAGAGGACCCTAAAAATGGCCATCTCTCTGGTAAATCTGTTCTCTTAGGGACTTTGTATAAAACTGCAGGTGCTAAAAATATTTTTAAAATACTTATGTATAAAAAGTAGCCTTCTCCTTGTAGAGCTGAGGTAGACTATTTAAGTTCTACAAGTAGTTTAAAAGTGGTTTTTTGGTCAGAGACTAAAAACTATTTATGGTTTTCTCCTTAGTTAATGATTAGTAGCCAGGGAGAAAAATCCTAATCAAAATTATTTTCCTGGGGCTGGGACTGTAGCTCAGGCATAAAATGCTTGCTTAACATGCACATGGCCCTGGCTTCCATCTCCAGCCTGCAAAAACAAAACAACAAACAAAATTTCTCCTCCTTAGAACATTAAGGTATATTGAGGTATCATAGCTTTCTAATAATACAGATCCAAGATTCTGATTTCCCTGTTCATTCTATGGGTAATACTTTCTGTTTTGTGCTTGTGGTGCTTTGCGAATAAACTTGTACTGTATCTGCAGGGATGGAACACAAATTTCAGCGATGAAAGGTACAATTTCCAACAAGTCAAATTCTACAGAAAGTAACAACTGTATTAAAGACTTCAGCTGTTGTTCATATGACAGCTAAATTACATTTTCCCCACAGTACTGGTGACTCTACCCAAAGGCTGCTGAACTACATCCCTACATCCCCAGGTTTGTTTTGTTTTGTCTTGTTTTATTTTTGAAACAGTCTCACTGGGTTGCCCAGACTGGTGTCAAACTTGTTATCCTCTTGCATCAGCTTCCCAAGTAGCTGGGATTGCAGGCATGTGCCAACCATGCCTGGCTTCTATTTCAAATTTTCTATTTTTTGTTGAGAACTACTTTTCTTTTGGGTTTGAAATTCGCAGTTCTTCTTGACTGCTTTTATATTGAGGTTTCATTAAGTACCTAGACATAATTATCTTTATGCAAATGGTGCTACTATCTTTAAAATCATCTTATAAATGTCAAGTACTATGCTTTCTGTAAGTATTATTTGTAAGAACTCTGAGGAAGACCTTTTTAACATACTGTGCAAAAGATAAATTTCTGATTATGATTTTTAAGCCATGGAGTACAAATTAATAAATGTTATGATCTACCAATATAAATGGACTTGTCCACTAAACTTCATCCCCAGCCCAGATCTTTTTGTGTATTTATTTTGAGACAGGGTCTTGATAAGTCACTACTAACCTGCCCATTCTGCACTCGAATTTGACACCCTTTCATCTCATTTTCTTAGAGTGCTCATATCAGAGGCATGCACCACTATAGATGGCTGAGACAGAAGAGGAGTTACAGATTACGTAATTTACACTCCTTTTTCAATTTTGGTCTTTTTCATTTTTATCGGTACCAGGGATCGAACTCACGACCGCACACTTCAAGGAAGGCACTTATGCTGCTGAGCTAAATCCCCAGCCCCTACACTCCATTTTTAAAAGGTAAGGTAACAAAGCTAAGGAACTTGTCCAAGATCATATAATTAAAGATCCTGTAGACAGAATCAACTCATAATGAAAGTCTATACACTACTAGTGGGAATATAAAATGGTGCTACCACTGAGCAAAGAATTTGGCAATTCCTCAAAAGTTACACTTGACCCAGCAATTACATTCCTAGGCATATACAAAATAAAGAAATATGTAAAACAAAATCTGAAAACAAGGACTCAAACAGATAGTTGTGTGGGCCAATGATAACTGAAGCATGATTTATAAGCCAAAGCCGAGAATGACCCAATTGTCCATCAGTGATAAATGAATGAATAAACAAACTGTATTACCATATGCATACAATGGAATATTATTTAGCCACAAAAAGTTCTGATGTATACTATAACATGGATGAATCTTGAAAATATTATGCTAAGTGAAATAAGCTAGACACAAAAAGATAAAAACTGCATGATTTTTACTTATACAAAATATCTAGCTGGGCGTGGTGGAGTATACCTGTAATCCCAACACTTTGGAAACTGAGGCAGGAGGATTGCTGGGAGTTTGAGGCCAGCCAGAGCTACATGGTTGAATTCAACCTACTGTGAACTACATACTGAGACCTTATCTCAAAAATGAAACAACACAAAACAGACACAAAATATCTAAAACAGGCAAATTCAAAGAGAAAGAAAGAAGTGATTAGGGACTGTGGGAAGGGAGGAATGGGCAACAACTGCTTACTGATGTCAGAGTTTCTATCTGGCTTGATAAAAGTTTTGGAAACTGCAGTGGTAGTTGTACAACACTGTGAATATAATTAACGCCACTGCACCATATACTTAGAAATGAGTAGACTGTAATTTTTGTTTTATATATTTTATAACTGTTTTTAAAAAGTGAACGTCAAAAACTTCTGTGAACAAACAGATCTGCTATGGAAGAGCTGGCTACTTTAGCCACCAGGACAAAAAAGTTATGAGAAACTGTCTCAATTCTACCCCCCGCCAAAATGTTAATTTAAAAATGTATCTAAAACTGGGGGTGGTGGTGGAACACTTTAATTCCAGCACACAGGAGGCTGAGGCAGGAGGATCGTTGCAAGTTCAAGACCAGCCTTGGCTAACAGTGAGCTCAAAGCCAGCCTGAACAGTATAGCGAGACCCTGTCTCAAAACAACACACACACACAAATTATCTAAATAAATCTGGATTTCCAAAAACTGTATAATAAATTTTTATTGTACTGAGGTTCATGCCCAAAGCATCCAACACATTTTTAGTATGTGTATAGTTTCCCTGACTATTGTTTTGCCTAAATGTTCTCACTAAATTAAAATTTGGGACAGAAAGAATAAAAACTTACAGTAAAATGATTAACATTCTAGACTTTTAAATGGAAGAACATCTAAAATAAAACTTCCTTGTGGGAAGACATAATTTATCACCCATCAAGTCATTAATTCTAAGGAATACCCAAATTATACAACCTTTGATACTAGAACACAAAAGAGCAGTACTGATAAAAGAGAGTGGAAATTAGGAAACACAACACATTAACAAGGTACACTTTAATTAGGAATATAATTTAATGACTTAAATTATATTAAATTACCATCAACTTAAAATGTATAACACTCAGATATAAAACACATAATCTTGCCCAATTACTTTAAATGTTTAAATAATTTTTCTATATGAAGATGAACTCAAAACTCTAAACTTCCCACCCAAAATCCCAATTCCAAATAGGCATTCACATTATACTAATGACTGTTATAATACATACTCATTGTATACGATTATCTCATCAAGCATCTGAGCAATTTTCACTTTGAAAAAGACGGATGGGCTGGGGATGTAGCTCAGTTGTAAAGTGCCTCTCTGAGTTTGAAACACAGTGCTGGGTGGGGGGAACCCAAGGATATATAGTATTATATACTGTAAATAGGAGGTAAGAAGAGAAACAACTATCTTAAAATTTCTTTGTAATTACAAAGTGCCTATGAAAAAACAGGTCTAGAATTGGGAAGTACTAAGGTGATTAAGACACGGTTCCCAGCAATCAAGAATGTCACATACCACTGGGAGAAATAAAAACACAAATCAACCACTATAATATGACATGTAACTTGAATGTTTTTGGTATCAGTGTTTACTAGTACAGACCCAAGTAGAGAAGGCCTCCTTCAAGAATACATATTCTTAAACTGAGTCTTAAAGAAAATTAATGACAGAATAAAAGTTAATAAATTAACGTGCCTAAAAAATAACTGGGAGATACAGTCAAGAAACACAGACTTCTTACTATGTGCCAGGAACAGATTATGTCTAGAGAGTTCCATTTTATGTATAGCCCATGTATATTTTAATATGGCCAGAACCTAAGGAGCATGTACAGTACTGAGCCTGCACCAAATTACAAAAGCCACAGATGCTCTGCTAAGTTTGGACTTTATCCTAAAGATCTAAGAAATCAATGAAAGCTGGCTGCAAGAAGTAACAAGATTGAAGTTTATATACCATGACAAGTTTTCTGATACACGCCTCAAAGGAACAGTCAGGACAGCTTCACACGAGTAAGCAAGAAGGAGGGAGATAGCCTATATTTCATAGATAATGCAGGACTAGATTCTAACGTTCACCATTTCTTTATTGCTTATCAAGTAAAAAATGTGCCAGGTATGGTGGTGCACACCAGTAATTCCAGCACTTGGGAAGCTGAGGCAGGAGCATCACTGCGTTTGAGACCAGCTTGGGCTATAAATTGAGTTCAAGGCCAGCCTGAACTCAGTGAGACCCTGTCTCAAAGCAGTCAGACAAGGTACCAGACAGGAAAGAGAGTTCTTCTGGCCAAAGTGCAAAAGGGTCATTCCTAGGAAACTATTCACACTTTATTTATTTTGTTTTTTGAGACAGGATCTATCATTATTCATAATTTAAACAGGCAACTATACCAACAAAATAAAATAACTCAGCCAGGCATGGTAATGCATCCTATAATAATCCCAGCTACTTGGAGGATAGGAGAGGGGGATTGCAAATTACAGACTCACCTGGGCAACTCAGCAAGACCCTGTCACAGAACAAAAGTACAAAAAAAGGGTAAGGATGTAGCTCAGTGGTAGAGTACTTGCCTAGCAGGCCTGAGGTGCTGAATTCCCACCCCAAGACTGCCAGAAAAAATAAAACCTAATAATAATAATAATCTAGTAAAATGATAACATGTTGTATTTTGCCACAATTTTTAAAAAATTACCTAAAATTTGGATGTACCATTCTTTCTACTATAGCAAACACAGTAAATACCAATTATATATTTAATAACAATAATATTCTTTCTTTACATTTTGCTTTATTTTTTGGAGACAGGGTCTCACTATATAGTCCAAACTAGCCAAGGCTATCTTAACTGCCCATGAACTTGCAACTTTACTGCCTCAGCCTCCTAAGTGCTGGGATAACAGGTGCACACCATGATATAAGCTTCTTCCTTCATATTTAAAGGGCTCTTCAAAGTTTTCTCTCATATTGCTAAATGTGCAAAAGAACAGACAAAAAGCACGGTATTATTATTAGGGCAGAGAGCAGAATTGTATCTTGAATACACAAGATTCAATTTGCAACTATCCTGAAGCCTTGTAATGGTGCAACTGTCACCAAAAACAATGCACACAGATTTGGGCAGACACATTCTAAGAAATACTGTTTAAAGAATATTACACTTAGCCGCGGATTTAGCTCAGCGGCATGAGCACCTGCCTGGCAAGTGTGAGGCTGTGTGTTCGATACCTGGTACCAAAAAAAAAATATTACATTCCTATTTGGTCTGCCCTCTACCCACCTTAAACCCCTTATGAAGGGAACTGAAACAAAACTGTCGTATTTCAGCCTCCACTGCATATGTTTTCAGTAAGATCAGGGAAATGATAACAGTAGTGGTGAACTCAGAGTCCTGAAGATGACCTAAGTTTGTTAATGTACATTTCTCACAATGTTTTGGCCAGAGGAGTTGTTCAGTAAGAAAGTACTTGCCTAGAACATGGGAGGACCTGGGTTCCATTCCCAACAACACAAACCCACACGTACATACACACAGGCAAGTATGCAGGCACAGCCTTGCGAGTGCCATTTACCTTCAAAGATAAATAATGTCACTAATGTTTACGAAGCTGATTTAGTATGGTAAAGGAGTACTGTGCATCAGATTAATGCAGTCTCAGTGCCACACAGGCAACCTCTATATAAGCTCTGTGACTTTAGAAAAATTCCCCAAACCCTTTGTGCTTTAGTTTCTCATCCACAAAACACAAATAACAATGTTTATGCCATCTACATCTTGAGCTGCTGTGAAGATCAAAGAACTCAATGTAACACTACTTCAGCACCCATTCCAAAGAATTCTCTCAATTCTATGCAACTTTTCTGAATACTATCTTTCTGGCTTATTCCTAGTACATTTTATCCTACCAGAATCTTTTCACTATCCCTTAGCTCTGACAGTTCTTTCTTCTCTCCTTACCCAGCTTAAATTCCACAGCCCACCATAACACCATCTGCCCCCCACCAACTTGAATATACTCTGCAAATCTCAAGCCTTGTTTAAATTCTCTATCATTCTACTCCTCAAAGTGAACGTGGTTGCCAAAAAGCACAGGAACAGCCTGACTGGGCTCACTCTTAATTTGAGGACCTTTAACTTCATATGAACTCTTACAATGCCTGGTGATCACACTTCATTTCCCTAATCCATTCATTCTTCCACTTCTCTAAATGAATATTTGCTCTCTCTTCTTTTCTCAAACTTCTTTCTCTAACCCTTCTCAAATAGCTGATGATATGGCTTTAAAAAATAAGGCAACATGGCTGGGGATTGAACTCCCCGGTAAAAAAAGAAAAGGCAACATGAAGAGAACATCCCAGGATTGCCACTCATCCGTTCATCTCATTTGCACATAGAAGCCTTGCTTTATAATAATGAACAACTAGCCAAGTTTCCTTCTGCATATGAAAATGTTAACTTCTTCCATCACAAAACTGCAAAAGCATTAACAGTGCCAGATCAAACAAAAACAACACAGAGATTACAAAATGAAAAGGGGCCTTTATATTCCCACATTTCTAAGAGCAGGCACAGGCTGGCTAAAAAGTATAACTTAGTTATAAACACAGGTTATAAATTCTAGGAAACACAACAGGACTTAAAAAAGAGGCTACAAGAGGTTAAACAACTTTTACAAAGTCATACAACTAAGCAACTGGGACTCAAACTTAAAAAGAGGGCTAGGATTTGAATTCTGAAAGTCTACATTCTTAACCAGCATTTACCATGTGCCAAACACTTCACATATATTATCCCATTTAGTCCTCATAATCTTGTGAGGGTGTATACAATAGTATTACCCCCACCTTATAAATGGCAAAATCAAAACTTAGCTAGTGACCTACAAAACATCTACCCCAAAATATGCATTTTTAAAAACATCTATACTATAGTCAGAATTGAGAAAATAAAACTTCCAGAGAGAGAAATAGTTAGGGACAGTACAGCATGCTCAGGAGACTAAGGCAGCAACATGACTAGAGCTCCAGATTTTAGGGCTCTGGGGCACCCTCAGCAAAATAAGGAGACTGTCTCTTTATATATATATATATATATATGTATATATATATATATATATATGACATATATACATGGCCATTTTTCTTAAGTATGGTAAGACTGTAAAGATACACATATGCCACATCAAAAGCTTCAAAAAACAAGAAAAATGGCTAAAAAATAAGGAAAGAAAGTAGAATGTCTAAATCTTTAATACACCAAAACTAAGAGTTTGAATCTAATAAGTTACTTCTGCTAAGTATGAACATTCTCATTAAATCTATTCACTATGTAACATTCCTTTTTCAGTCCTAGCAATTTTTTGATTGTTATGTTTACTATAGGAAACCATCTATAGAGCTACACTTACCATATTCATCTACAACTAATTTTTGTAGTACACTTTCCAGTTAAAACCTCTCAGGATTTTATCTGAATCAGGTACTGATGTTTCCATTAAACACCTTTAGTAGAAATTATTCTGTGAGGTCTGTATGTAAGGCCATATCCATATAATTTTTAAGATAAGTGTTTAGAAAAGCATACATGATATAATGGAGAAAATTATAACAAATTCAAACCAAGTATCAGCTTTTTTGACCTTCCAGGGAAAACAACAGCTTAAAAAATAAGTGAGTGTTGGAGATATAGCTCAGTGATAGAGTGCTTCCTAGCATATGTGAAAATAAAAAAGGCAAAAAAAAAAAAAAAAAGTGAGCAAAAAAGAAAAAAGTAGTAATTAGTTTCCCTAAAGTGCTCAAGGAAGTCAGTTTGAGGTGATAGCAGCAGAAAAAGTAGCCAATGACTCACACTATAAACTTTAAAAATGCACCAAGTCCTTCCTAAATTAATAGCCCAAACACTAAAAGTCTACTTTTTCATAAATGTAAACAATAAAGTGATAATTACACTGAAAGATCATTTTTAAACTAGGACAGCAACTAGATTTTCTTCCTAAGTACTGGAGTGTCCCCTGGTGGATGGGTGAGGAAGTTTTCTTTATTTACTAAATTAAACTTTCTAATTTTTTGGTAATAAATTCACTTATAATCTCATCTACAATTATTTTGTTGTTGTTGTTTCATGGTCAAATTAATGTTAACACTGTTTTTTGGAAACTCCATAATTTTTAACTTTATTTGGATCCAGAGAGACAGAAGCACATCTACAGGTGTATCTTCTTAAAAATCATTTCTAAACTTTCTTATATAATAAGTTCTTCCAAGAACCTTTAATAGAAAAGCATAAATTTAAAAATTTTAAACCAATCTTTAGCAGTATCCTAATAATTCTACTTAAAGTGTATGCTACAAAAATTAAATTACTTCACTGACTTAAATGTCAGCAATTAAAACATGAATATTCACCACAGTGTATTCTAAAAAGCCAGTGGTTACCAAAAATGAGCTTGAATCATTTCTTGGCCTTTTGGCCAAGATCAAGTTTACTAAAAATGAGCTTGGAAAATTTCTACAGGAACTTGAAAAAAAATTTTACATATAATTTCTACTAACATGTGGAGTAAGAATGAGTAGAAACAATTTTTAAGGCATCAACACCCTATATACAAATAAACGCAATTACTATGCGACACACAAATAAAAACAATGACTATTCACGGTTTTTTTTTTGGTAGGTACTGGCAATTGAACTCAGGATCTTACATTTGCCAGACAGATGCTGCATCACTAAAATATACCCCTGGCCCCACTATTTCATGTTTCTGCAAATAACTAAGATGCAAAAAATGCAGGGCTTTTCGATCAAACTTGAGCACAATGAAATAGTACTACCACGCTTCTTAATCCACATGTCCTTTGCACTCTGTTTCCTCTACCTAAAATACTTCCTTACCCATTTCCATGGACATACTTCAAATCCCAACCAAATCAACAAAACCTCTCCTTGGTAGAAGTCCACTTGTCTGCTAACACTATGTATTCTACTTTTTCTTGATTCATTTAGCTAATGGCTATTAAGGTTATGATGTGGCTATTTAGATTAAACGATATATGTTATTAAGATTAAATGATATACGTATAAACCATCCAATAGGACACCAACTATCACATTAATATTATTTGTAGTGCCCAACAGAAACCCATTGGATGACAACATATCCCTCTCCTGAAATTATTCCTCGCTTAGGCTTTTATTTTGTTTAAAAAAAAAAAAACAAAAACAAAAACAAAAAAACAACTTTATCATCATCCACTATGCTCTTGTCGTTTTGCTGCTCAGTTCTGTGAAGTGAAGCCAGAGCCCTGCACATGCTAGGCAAATGCTACCACTGAGCTATACCTCTAACTCTTCAACACTTTTTTAAACCAGGATTAATAAAATACAAGAGTTACTCTAAAGTGGTGGCAAATCTATGACACTTTTGCCACAGCAGGTTGTTTATACCACCAAAAGCTCTAAAAGGTTCCCACATCACTACTCTAAGGTATTCTTTGTCAAATTATGTGACACTTCTCCCATCAAGAAATGGATCTTAATTCCCTACTCAGAGAGCATTTATGAACTTACCTCTAGCAATCAGTGTAAGATAAGTGGCCGTGGAAATAGTTTAGCAGCACAGTGCTTACTTCACAAGTGCGAGGTCAAGTTTGATCCCCGGGACCAAAAAGAAAAGAAGTATAGTTGTATGTCTCAGACACTAGCTCATAAAAGGCTCTGTGACATTTTATTCTAAGATCATTTACTTTCAGAAGTTAGCTGCCCTGCTGTGACCACACTTACACCTCCCTGTAGAGAGACCTTTGTGAAAGGACTTGGGCCTCTCACAGGTAATGATGTGAATGAGCTAACTAAGTTCCCAATGGATCCTTCAGGTGACTGCAGCTCCAGCCAGCAGGTTAACCAGAACTTCTTAAGCCATCCTGGAGCTAGAAAAGTCCCTAGCACCACAAAACAAAAACAAAAAAAATCAGGGGCAAAGGGCTTTTCTCCAATATATACAAATGGCTAGTAAACAGATTAAAAGACATTCAACATCACTAATCATTAGGGAAATGCCAAGACCACAATGAGATACCACCCTCCTACCTATTAGGATACTATTATTTTTTAAGTTTTCTCACAAAATAACACTGGCAACGAAGATGTGGAGAAACTGGAACTCTGTGCACTGCTGATAAAAATGCAAAATTCTTGCAAGCAGGCAGTCGTGAGTTCGATCCCTGGTACTGATAAAAATTTTTAAAAAATGCAAAATTGTGCATCCACTAAACAAAACAGTGTTTACTCAAAAATACAGAATTACTAGATGATCTTACAATCCCAATTCTAGGTACATATTCAAATGAATTGAAAACAGATACTAGAGACATCTCTATACTCAGTTCACAGGAGCATTATTCACAATAGTTAAAAGATGGATGCAACCCAAGGGGTCCATGAACAAATGAATAAGCAAGCAAAATATGGTAGATAATACAACAGTAGATATACTATCGTCAGTCTTAAAAGGAAAGCAATCCTGATATATATTTCAACACAGATGAAACTTATATGTGAGGACATCATGACAAATGAAATAAGCTGGACACACACACATACAAATGCTGTATGATTCTCCTTGGACACCTGATGTTCAAATTCATAGACACAGAAAAAATTGTGGTTGCCAGGGGTTTAAGTGGAGTTATTGCTTAAGAGATACAGAGTTTTAGTTTGGGAGGATGAAGAGTTCTGGAGACAGTGTTGATGATTGTGCAGAAAGATACATATATGTAATACCACTAAAATATACATTTAAAAGTTGTTAAGAACCAGAAGCAAACCCTCCCTGCACATCAGTGCTATCCACAGGCACTGAGGAGAAAGCCAGACACCAGCCTTTTCCAGAGAGTCACGGCCAATCGCAGACTGTGGAGGAAGAGAAGTCACCAAGAAGCAAGCCCTCCCTGTGAACGGTGCAGGCTGCTGCGGGGAGAACCAGATGCCAGCCCCTTCCAGCACGTGGGCTGGGAAACAAGAAGAGCACAAACACCTGCCCTCCCCACGCCCCGGCCTGCCCATAAGCCACTGACTGATCCCAAGAAACAAGCTGTGACAATAGTTATTGAGCAAAAATACAATTTAATACTTATAGTGTTTAGTGTGTCACTGAGTTTGCAGGTCTAAAGCTGGTAGCCTGATCACCTATATTCAAAAGATAACAATATACAATTCCTATGGGAATCTCCTTCTGGAGTTGGGAGCCATTCTTAATTCCCTATTATTTTATTTCAAAATCCTGCATTATTATTCTCATTGTTTTGTTGGGTTGGTTTTTATTCTGTTTTGTTTGATTTTATTATATCCGATGGTGTGGGCAGCTATTTCAAAGATAACAAGATACATTACGGTAGCCATTTTGGATTTACTATTATCTCATTTTGAAGCCCTTTATTGCATTCGTTGTTTTGTTTTTACTGGTTCTGCTCTGTTCTGTTTTGTTTGACTTTTACTTTGTCAGAAGGTATTTTGAAAAGTTATTATAATAATCATTGTTGATTTCCTATTGTCTTGAAATCTTGTGTTACACTGGTTTGTTTCGATTGGGTTTATTCTATTTTATTTTGCTTGGTTTTATTCTCTTTAAAGTAAAAAAAATGAATAAATAAAAATTGTTAACACAGTAAACTTCATGTAATATGTATTTTACCATAACTAAAAAGAGAGACAAAAATTTTAAAGAGTAACATGAAAAATATAACTGAAATTACAAGTTCAAATGATGGCTTAAACAGACTAGATCACTAAAAGACTGAAAAAAATGCTGATACAAGAATTGAAACTAGAGAAGAATGAGCAAAAGAAAGTCCAACATATGTATGAACAACATTCAAGAAACAAATAATGAGAAAGAGGCAGTATTTGGCCAGGCTTGGTGGTACACACCTGTAATCCTTGCACTCAGGATGCTGAGGCAGGAGGGATCATGGCAAGTTCAAGACCAGCCTGGGCTACAAAGTGAGCTCAAGACTGCACAGCAAAATCCTGTCTCAAGGGGAGGTGGGGAGAGGCATTATTTGAAGAGATAATTGCTGATTTTTCCAAAACCGCTGTAATTTTAGGAAGCACAACCCATTGCAAGTAGGACAATTAGTATTTCTTAATGAATAATAAATCTATCTAATTACTTTCTAATGAAGATGAAAGATACCAAAGACAAAAAGATTTATAAAGTCACTACATCAAAATAACATTATCTTCAGGAATGTCAGTTGTACTGGCAGTTTAGTTTTTCAGTAGCAACAATGGGACCCAGGAAGTAGGAAAAAACTGAAGACTAAAATACATATCAAGGCTGCACAAATAAGCCTACTACCAAGGGCTCCTCTGTTTCATAAAAAAAACACAGCTCACCTTCATATCACAATGAATTAATTCTTAAACTGACAATATATATCCAAAGCACAAGGGAGGATTTTGGTTCTCCTCCAGAGTACACCTGATTGGAACAATAGGAACACATACTTCTGGCTAAGGAGAGAACAAGGAAAAAGAAGAGAGGAGAAGAATATGATAACACAAAATATTAGCAACTGGGGAATCTAGGCAAAAAGTAAATAAGAATTCTTTTTGCTATTCCCCCAAACTTTCTATATTCTTCAGTTACTGAAATTTTACAAACGTGTCAATTAATTCTTGAAAACCTCACCTTAAAGCTTAGAAAACATTTGTAGTTTTTTTTTTTTTTTACACTTTTTTTTCTTTTTTCTTTTTATTGGTACCGGGGATCGAACTCACGACTGCCTACTTGCAAGGCAGGTGCTTATGCTGCTGAGCTAAATCCTCAGCCTCATTTGTAGTTTTTAATCCCATGCACTTTCTACATCATAGTGCTTTCTTGAGTCAATGTTTATGTTGCCTCACTTAGTTGTCCTTCCACAATTACATACATTCTACAATACACAGAACCTCAGTAGACTGCTAGACATCAAGATGAAGCCTCACAAAGACAGAATATTAAACACAAGTGTTTCACCCACAGATTTTATTTTTTTTTCACCTTCAGATTCAAAGTTACTTTTACCTACTTCCTATTACCCTAAAAAGATACAATTTAAAGAAAAAAAAATCACATCTTTCATTGGTTGCTTCTCCACAGAGGCTTTCTATGAAGACAGTAGATTGTACTTATAAAGCGTCTGATCAGTGTGTCAGGTAGTCCTCAAAGACACACTACTAGGATGACTCAGAGAATTCAGCACATAACTATGCACACGATTGTGACTTACTATAGCAACACAAAAGACTACAGAAGTAAACATGGTAATGCGAAGGGGCACATGGGACTAAGTCTGGAGGAAACGTGGCACAACCTTCTGAAAGTCTTCTCCCACTAGAGTCACGCAGAACTCGTAAATTTCTCCAGCAATGAGTTATAATGTGTAAAAAGTGTCTCCAAAGTAAACTCACTAGAGACTTGGTGCTCAAGGTTTCTGTTTGGAATTGGTCACACAAATAATCTCTATTTAGTACAATGGTGGTGAACCTCTTAGAGCTTTCAATGGTACAAAACAGTCCACTGGGACATGTGCGGCCAAAGTCTGCCATCACTTGTCTAGCTGAAAAAAACTTCAGACTCCCTGGAAGCAAGCAGATATTCAGCATAAACCACATTGGTAGTACAATGTGGGTACAGTAGGCCACTCTGGAAATGGTGGGAATGCTTCCAAAATCCAAGTTCCCAAGATTCAACCTCACAAACACACACTTCCAAGGATGAGACTCAAAGCTGCTATGGTTTCTCTTTTTGCCCAAATGAGATGTTCCTTTTGGAAATAAGATGTTTTGGGTGTTTTCTGTTTGCTTGGTTGGTTGGTAAGCGGAATGGCCATCTACGTTGTCTATCCAAAACTTGTCCCCATTACTATCATTTTAACTAAAATTTACTTTGCTGAGATCTGCATCATTTTTATAACTTACCAACTATTTATGCATAACTTTTAAAACTGTTGCAAGCCATAAATGCACTAGATACACTATGAGATGATTAAATGCTGTATCTATACTTAAGTAGGATATCTAAGATTTAAAGATGGTAAAAATTTTATTTAGCACACTGAGATAAACATTTGATACAATTTAACAGATATTACTGGCCATCTACAATGTTCAAGAGTTGATATTTGGTAATACTTTTTTGAAAATCAAAGAAAAAATCGGCTGCAGTGTAGCTCAAAGGTAGATAGATCACTCTGACTCAAAGCCATGGGCTCAATTCCCAGCACTAAAAACAAAACAAAACAAAACCCAAAAAACTGAAAGTGTGCCTTAGTTCCAAGAGATTTCTACTTATTATCAGTTAACATATACATTTACAAACTGGCTAAGGTGTAGGAGTGCTATTCCTTTATAATCATCGCTGAAAACTAGACAGAAAACCCACACATTCTTCTTGAAAGAAATAAAATGCATGACATTTAAAAAGGAATAGAATATATATAAGCTTGCTGTCCTCCCACACACTTTTGTTTCAGTACTTAACAATGCCTTAGAATAAGTAACTTCTGTTCGAAGGGTTCATTAAGATTAACACCTCAAGGATATTTCTTTTAAAATATAAGAAAAGATTTTAAATATTTGCAGAAAAAATTGTACTTCTTTAGTTTTTGCTTATTTTAGCCAGTTAAACACCACCAGACTATAAGTAAATTAGTGACTGATCTGTACTTTGACATAATTGCTGAAATATCTTCTGCTTTTTTGCCCTACAATCATTTCTGTTAATACTGCATATGTTTTGTCCTTAGATAAACTTTGTATGACCTCAGCAGAATACAGAATACAATAGCCTTCAAGAAACTTATTTTTAGGAAATAATAAAAATTTTAAAACAGAAATATTAGATGTTACTTTCAGGAATAAATGTGCAAGTTCTAAAAAGAACTAAAAATTAAAAAAGCCTTTCTCCTTCAATTTAAGATTTCCATTTTAGAAGTTTCAAAATACACAAAGTGAAAAGATACCTGGGTGGGAATGTACAAGCCTAGCATGCACAAAGCCCCGCATTGCATACCCACCACTGCAAAAACAAACAAAACCCAAAAAACAGAAAAAAAAATTAACAAAAAATTTGCACTTATGTTTTGTATACATTTTGGTTGGCAATACAAACGACATACATGGAAAGGTTTTAAAAGAACTACAGAACTTTATTGACTTCTCCAAATAGGAAGGCTGGTTCAAGGGCTTATTTTTATTTTTGATTATATTTTTTCCCCGTAATACTCATTTACATGAAGGGCAAATTAAATTTTTAATTTACTTTATGAAATTTAATTTACCTTATGAAAACAGAGACAAGAACAGCCAGTGAGACCCTGTCTCAATAGACCACGAAAGAAAAAAGAAGGTAAGAAAGAGAAAGAGAACGCAAGCAAGCTGTCTGTGATGATCTCTGGATAGCAAAAAATGAGCAGAGCCCATGTCCACGTGGGGCCTTCCCCACCAATCACTGAGTACAATCAACATGCTGTGCAAGTGACAAATTTTTGATGTATTCATTCATCGTAACTGGGGGAAGACACTGTTGTTAATAATCCGTAACCCAGTTTTATCCCAATTAAATAGATCAACTTATAAAACTAATAAAAAATAAGCAGACAAAAATAGTCAAGAAAATTCTCAAAACGAATAGAACTGAAAAAGAACTAGCCCTACTGGACAGCTCCAACAAAAGACCAGTAGGGCGTGGTGGTGTATGCCTCTGATCCACGCACTAGGGGGGGCTGAGGCAAGAGGACTGCAAATTGAAGCCCAGCCTGAGAAATTCAGCAACACCGTATCATAAGATAGAAAAAAGGGTGGGATGTAGCCCAGTGCAAAGGCTCTAGGTTCAATTCACAATAAGAAAAAAAAAAAAATCAAGACAGCTCTAATATATAGCATTAACTATACACTAAGCAGTGTTCTAAGCTCTTTATATAAATTAATTCACTTAATCCTCACAACAACTATTATATTACATATTGTATGTGTCTAATAACGGACATTATTATCATCTCTACAAATAAGGTTACTGAATTACAGGAATGATAAGTAAATGGTAGAAACAAGATTCAATGTCAGGCAGGTTAATTCATCCATATCCTTTCCATCAAGCTATACTGCATACTATAAAAGTATAATAATAATAAAAATAAAATGATACTGGCACTTAATCAGACAGGCAAATCAATAGAACAGAATGAACTCCAGAAATGAAATCAAATGCATACAGGATGTGAATACAGTAAAGTATGCTTACTCTAAAATGCTCTAAAATCCCAAATGCTCCAAAATTCAAAACTTGTATTTCAAATTTGGAGCATTTTATATTACAAAGTATTAAATTTGAGATTAGTCTCAATTTTCAAAATCTATGTAAATAACTCTGAAATCTGAAATACTATTAGTCCCAAGCAAATCATATCATACAAGAATATTTAACTTATGAGGCATAATTAAAAATACACTGTATATTTAAATTTTTTAAAATACCACAGTTGGGACTGGGGATTTAGCTCAGTGGTATAAATGCCTGCCTCATGAGCACAAGGTCATGAGTTTAATCCCTGATATAAAAACTCCACAGTAAAACAGATACATAAAAGTTCCCCTCAAAATACTCCCTTTTGCTTTGAACACACTCATCTCACTGTTCTTGCCATTTTTTTTTTATCGGTACTGGGGATCGAACTCACAACTGCGTGCTTGCAAGGCAGGCACTTCTGCTGCTGAGCTAAATTTCCGGCTCCTCAAGTCCTCTTTCATGAATGCCTTTAGTTGCACTGTGCTGCCTCAGTATCCTAAATAGATTAAAAACATTTACTTTTCATGGTTATTTTGACTTTGGATAAGAGCCAGAAGTAGCACAGTGCCAGTTCAATTATTAAGGTGAATAAGGACACATCATTAATGTTTTTACTTGACAGAAACTGCCACAAATGGTTGATCAACAGGGTAATCAAAAAATACAATGAATACTTAAAACTTAAAAATTCATCATAGAAGGGCAGGGATATAGCTTAGCAGCACAGTGTCTGTGTGACAAGCGCAAGGTACTGAACTCAATTCCCGGTATCAAAAAAAAATTTTTTTCATTATAAGGGTCCAGGAATATATAGCACACAGCACAGCACTTGCCTGGCAAGTGCAAGGTTGTGAGTTTGATTCCTAGTAATGAACCAATCATGCATTCATCCATTCAAATAGCCGGGCACATGCTGGTAGCACATGCCTGTAATCCCAGCACTCAGGAGGTTGAGGCTGGGATCACCGTGTGTTCAGGGCTACATAGTGGCTACAAAGCCAGCCTGAACTACCAAGTGAGATCCTGTTTAAAAAAAAAAAAAAAAGCACCCGAGAAATTTCATTATAGTGAAAGAGCTACTGTCATTAATTCCCCTTCAGACACTCCCTCTCTTGCTTTGAACACTTATCCCATTTTTTTTTCTTTTATTAGAGATACAGTCTTGTTATGCAGTTCGAACTGGCCTTGAGCTCACTTTGTAACCCATGCTGTTCTTGAACTGACAAAGATCTTCTTGCCTCAGCCTCCCAAGTGCTGGGATCACAAATAAGCACCACCACGCCTGGCTCTTTTACATTTTAAAAATTTAACCATTGAGGGCATTTCTCCATTATCCTTGTACATACAAAATGGTGGATAAAAGTTGACTCAAAGCCAGTATAGTGGCACAACCTGTAATCCTAGCACTCAGCACTCTTGAGGCTGAGGTAAGTAGATGGCCATGATTTCGAGGTCAGCCTGGGCTCTACAGTGACAGTTTAAAGCTAGCTTAGACTATGTAGGAAGAACCTCAAAAAACTAGGGCCAAGTGTGGTGGCACACACCTGTAATCTCAACACTTGGGAGGCTCAGGCAGGGGGATCATTGTGAGTTTAAGTCCAGTCTGGACTACCAAATGAGTTCAGGACAGCCTAAACTACACAGCGAGACCCTGTCTCAAAGCAAAAAAAAAGTTTATTCAGTAAGTGGTTATTTTGAAAGCCCCATACCCTTTCTGTCAGCAGTTCCAGTTCTAGGTATTCATTCTAGAACATGTCTAAAGTGACCCATTTTTCACTGTAGCATTTAAACAATCTAACAATATAGTTCATCTAGACAATGAAATGCTGTATACCCATTTTAAAAAGCAAATTCTTTATTTACTAATATGGAAGATTCTCCAGTGTCAGGTGTGGTGGTGCACACCTCTAATCCCAGTGAGCTCAAGGCTAGCCTGAACTGCATAGTGAGACAGTCTCAAAAAGACAAGAGAAGGAGGGAAGGAGAAGGGGAGGAGAAGGGAGGAGAAGAAAGAGGAAAGGGAAGAGGAAGGAGGAGGAAGATGAGGAGGAGGAAAAGAAGTAGAGGAGAGGGTGGAGGAGAAAGAAAGAAATAGAGCAAGAGAGAGCAACAAAACCACCACAGCTCCAAGATAAATTAAATTTAAAAAAAAAGTTTTAAAAGCAAGGCGCAAAACAGTATACATAATATTTTCATTAGTCTAAAAAAAAGGGCAGAAAGCAGCCAGGGGACATACATGTATGCATCCATACATATATGAACATAATATATCTCTGGATGTACATACAAGCAATTGATGATTTGTATTGCCAAAATTAAGATGGCCAAACAGCAGCCAGATGTATTGGTCTTTTAGTCAACATACGACTTAAATTCCAAAAGACACTACCACAATAACACATTTAAAGTATTTGTGATAAAGAACTGTGCAGTCCTTAAACTCCCCAGACAAGCTAAAAAATCAAGAAAACCAGTGGCGAAAGGAAAACTAAACAGATATACACAGCAAAAAGATGCCAAAATTTTGCAGCCCCTGAACAAAATGGATGGAGTATGCAGTCTTAACTGCTAATGGCTCATCCGCTCCCATGGCCGTAACGGCGGTCCATGGAGTGCCGCCTTCTGGACTTAACTCCACTAGTTCTCCATTCCTTTTGTTTTTCATTTTTGGTGTTTTGTTTCATTTTGTTTTTAAGGACCAAACAACTAGCTTTTCTCTATATATCAATAAGAAATTTCAGAATCATTTCAAAGCGTCCTTTGTGAGAAAAGCAAGAACCGAACAATTAAATAAGAATAATAAAACAACTGGTGGCTGGTGTGATGGTGCCTGCTTGTAGTCCCAGCACTTGGAAGGCTGCAGCAGGAGAACTGCTGTGACTTCAAAGCCAGCCTGGGCTTTGTAGTTAGATCCTATCTCAGCAAAACAAAATAAAAATAAAAATAAAAACTTTGGAAAAAATTTTTTTAAAAAAGGAAGCCTGGGGACAATGCACATACAGTAACAGGCTCAAAGCCAGCCTGAACTGCATAACAAGACCCTATTTAAAAAAAAAAAAGATAGGGGCTGAGGATTTAGCTCAGTGGCATAAGCAACCTGCCTTGCAAGTGCAAAGTCATGAGTTCAATCCCAGGTACCAAAAAAAAAAAAAAAAAAAAAAAAAACGATAATGATGATAATAATAAAAATTAAAAAAAAAATAATGGTAAGAGCATGTGCTTATCATGTGCAAAGCATGGGGTTCTAGTCTAGCCACATAAACTAAAAAATAATAAAATAAAACCAAACAAAAGCAAAATAAAAGTAAGGAATAAAAATGATATGGTACCTATCAGAGAGATGCAGATGGATCACTAGGGAGAGCATGTATGAAATTTTCTGTAATTAAGTATTTTTTAAAAACAAAAAATAAAAAAACCTGCTGGCACACAGGCACCCAACTCTTAAACCATCAGCCTACTTTTAAAAATAATAATTAAAGAGGTAACTTGCCTTGTTTTGAGAACCTTTCATGTTTACTACTGGTTGAGGATTAAATGAGAATAATTAAAATTTGCAGCGGAGGTGGTACATAAGTGTTCAATGTGTAGAATTATATAGCAATACTCTAAAAAATAGATTAT
This sequence comes from Cavia porcellus, assembly GCF_034190915.1. NCBI lineage: Eukaryota > Metazoa > Chordata > Mammalia > Rodentia > Caviidae > Cavia > Cavia porcellus. Next base: position 7,240,948 of record NW_026947512.1, on the reverse strand, counting down.
AGACAACACAATATAACTAGAAACCATCCCCCCCAAAATAGGTTACATTCTAATTGCTCTGTAGCTCCACAATAAGAGTAATGAAATGCTCTAAAATCCCAAATGCTCCAAAATTCAAAACTTGTATTTCAAATTTGGAGCATTTTATATTATAAAGTATTAAATTTGAAATTAGTCTCAATTACTACTCCAAAATATTGCACTCTGCCACTTGAGGAAACACCAGAAACAATTAGTTATCTCTAACCTCCTCCTGTTCTTCTACCCTAATGCAGAACATAGAAAGAATCACTTTCTAGTCAGAAGCAGACCCTAAGATTCATTCAGAGGCTCTCTCTATGCCTGCAGCACAGCATGAACCACACCACAAAGGTCCTGCTCTAAGTCCACCTCAATTCAGACCACTCACTCTTTGGTCAATTATACTTTTGCACCACTATCTATTCTTCACCAAACCTAAGCACGCTGAGTTTGTACTGCTTTGAGCCTTCATTTCTGATGGCCTTGGTGTCACATAAAACTTAAGTAAATGTGTATGCTTTTTTCTTACTAATCGGCCTTTTGCTATAATAGATTCAGTCATGAACATAATGATGATTGAGAAAAAGCTGTTAATTTTTTCCCCTGGGCATTTACTACTAGGCTATGTGTCCATAATTAACTGATCAACACTCCAAGTATCAGTTTACCTGGGTGTAAGCCAAGTTTATTAGAATACCCTATTTCTAAACTCAGTTCTAAATATCTGCACCTATGTCTAATAACCAAAACTTAAATTGTTCTAAAAATAACCAACATTCTCACACATATATACACACTCTCAGTGAAAAAACTGACATTCAGAGAAATAACAAAAATGGCAAGCTAGGGCAGGTAGTACATGATAGTACATACATATATCCCAGCACTCAGACAGGCTGAGACAGGACTGCAAATTCAAGCCCAATCTGAGAAACAATGGGATAGCCTATTTCAAAATTTAAAAAATGGGCTGGGAATGTAGCTAAACTGTAAAGGTTCTGGATTTGATTGCTAGTATCCCACCCCCATATACATACCAAACACAAACTTTTAAAATTCCAGCTAAAAGATTTTAAGTATTAAGAAATACAGTAAATGCCTATAATCCCAGCACTCAGGAGACTGAGGCAAGAGGACCGCTGTGAGTTCGAGGTCAGCATGGGCTCCATAAGTGAGTTCAAGGCCAGTCTGCACTACATAGTGAGATCCTGTTTCAAGAAACCAAAACACACACACACACAAAAAAAAAAGAAAGAAACTTCATATGAGAAAAAAAAAAATTAAAAGAACACTGAACAATTCTAAAAAAAAAACACCACTGCTTACATTTATAATTGCACTAGTTCACAAGACTCCCATAATGTCCTCCTCACATGCTGGTAGGCCCAAAGGCCATGGGTTCTCAGCCACACCACCCACAGCCATATGGAAATATCTAGACACATTTTGGTTGTTAGAATTGGAAGACAAATGCTAGACATTCAATTGGTAAATGACAAGGTGCTACTGAATATCCCACAATGCACAGGACAGCTCTTACAATGTAAGTCATTCAGCCCAAAATGTCAGCATTATATAGGATTAAGAAACCCTATAAAAGGTGATGTGACCATCAATCACAGTGACACTCCTAGAAATTTAGAACTGGCCTAAATTAACATTTATTACACTGCCCTCTTCAACAATACAGAGGATTTAAAAAACAGGAAGTCTAAACCAGGCTAGTGGCTCACATCTGTTATCTCAGCACTCGGGAGGCTGAGGCAGGAGGACCCTGTGGACTCTTGTGAGTTCGAGACCAACCTAGGCTACAAAGTGAGCTCAAGGCCAGCCTGAACTGCATAGAGAGACCCTGTTTCAAAAAGACAAAAAAAAATCAGGAAGTCCAGTATCCACTGAATATCTAAGAAAGAAGAATAAAAAGAACAAACAGAAGCTAAAACAAAAAATAAATATTGGCAGTTTCTAGCAGCCTTCTACTTCCTGCTTCTGGACAGGTCTAGTTGCATTCCTAACCTTGAGCTCTCTACACCTTCACTCTTTCCATGCAGTTTTCTATGTATCATATAAGTTGGACTTGTTTCTATCACTTATAGCCAAGAGTCCGACCAACACTTATTATCCACAGAAAACCACTGACATAGAAGAAAAAACTACAGCACTGCAGAATATGTGATAGCTCAACACAGTAAATCAAGAAAAAATAGATATTTACATACAAAAGGGCCTGTATGACCGCACACTTGAAAAGGAAACACCTTGGACTGAACCCATTTTCACAACTATAGTCTACGAACAAGATGACTTTTCTCTTTGAAGATGTTTAATAATTTCAAAACAAACAGAGAACTGAAACAATTAGGTCAAGAAATCTATGAAAGTGTTTGAATTTTTCCAAGTAACTGAGTTAATTATAGAACAAAATAAAATGGAAACTGAAATATACAGTATTTTAGACTTTCATTTAAAGATTTAAAAGTGCAGTGAAGCTAAAAATAAAGCAATCAAAGGAAAAATACACTAGGAAAAAGAGAGAAAATTTAAAAAGACTTTTTACTAATCAAAGAAAACTCAGGTTGGTTCAAAGCCCCTTCATTACACTATACACTGCAACATGCCAGGTGTAACACTTCTGTGAATATAAAGAAAATAATGCTTTCCTTACTTGCTGAATGCATTCATTCATTTAAATTCTCATTGTTGCTGGGCATAGAGACATACACCTTTAATCACAGCAGTACAGATAGGAGAATCTCAAGTGCAAACCTAGCCTGAGCAACTTGGCAACACCCTGTCTCAAAATAAAAAAATAAAAAACAAAAATGGGCTGGGTTACAGCTCAGTGCAAAGGATATGGGTTTGATCCTCAGTATTATAATCAATCGACCAACCAACCAACTCTCATTGTCTACAGTATTTCTGCACTTTTAAAGGAACAACTTATTGCTTGCACAGAGATTCCCATATAAAATAGCACTGTCCAACAGAAATATAATACATAACAAGCACATGATTTTAGTTTTCTAGTAGCTACATTAAAACTTTAATTCATAAAATTAACTTTAATAATAAACTTTATTTGGGACCTGTGGCTGTAGCTCAGTGGTAAAGCCTATACTTAGCATGTACATGGTCCTGGTTCAATCCTTAGCACCAAAAAAAACATATCTACATATATATACTTTGTTCTGATACATCCAAAATGTAATTTTAGCATGTTATCAATATAAAAATTAATGTGTTATTTTATTCATACTAAGTTTTTGAAATATTGGCAAGCATGAGGTCATGAGTTCAATCCCCAGTACCAAAAAAATTAAATTAAATTAAATTTTAAAAAATACGCTTCTTTCACATACTAAAAACAGAATTTAGAGTTCACTGGTATCAGACAATTAACTCCTGTTAATTGAGAATTAATTACTTTTGCAAAAGAAAAGTTCTTTCTTGAGATTTCCCTAGAGCTAAGTATCACTTTCACAGTATTAATTATTCCACACTGAATCTGATCTTCGAGTAGTTAATGGGCCTCCAGCAGCATAATAAAAATGTATTGATTATGAAGCTAAACCCAAACTCAGATCCAACTAAGCAGAATCTGGAACTCTTTTACAGTATCCACAGAATACATTACATTTCTTCTATACTTAAAAAGTTTAAATTTGTGGAACCTATGCTCAGAGTTCTAAAAATGATATCAACTATTAATGTAGCATTTTAACTATAACTGTCATCAAGCTCACCAAAATTAGAAATGTATTTACCAAACCCAACACTTCCCATTTCTGCAAAAAGATCTGTACAACATTCTCCAATATTTATGCAAAAAAACAAAAACCAAAGTAGTCAATAAATAATGTTTTATTCTAGATGCTAACTTTAAATAATGACATTTTTATGCTGATGCAGACAAATAATTTCTCTCATTACCCTATTAAAATATACAGTTTCTCCATTTATTATATATTTATGGCTGTTTATATACACATTTTAGATATGCATACTACATGTACTTCAGATATTTTTATAGAAAGTAGAAAAAGCTACTGATAAAAATAATTGGTATTAATAAATACAGATAATCTTTCTCTCCCTGCAACCCATACCATCTCCACCATGTCTCCTCCCAACCAACTGCCTTAATGTTATGTACCACAAAAGTGTGGCCAAGATAGCAATGAAAACTAAAACACTCTCTCAAAATAACCCTTTAAAACAAAAGCAGCTAAGATTATCAGTGTTAAGAAAATTAAAATGTTGGCAGAGCATTAGTACAGCATAGAAAGAGAACTAAGAAAAAATTACTAGATACAATATAAGAAGGCAATGAGATCCAAAATCAACATACAAAATCACTCATCTTTCACATATTAGCAAGAAGCAATTTGGATATGTAATGCACAAAGATTACACTTACAACCTAACAAAAACTGTACAAAGCCACTACAAATAAAATAAAGAATAAAAAAAACCTGCCTGGGTTTGCAAAAGGATAATGTGATCTTGCATCCTTAAATTAGCCTATAAATCAACACTATTAAAATCCCGTCAAAGTAGCCAGGCGTGGTGGTGCATGCCACCCAAAAGGCTGAGAAAGGAGGACTGCTGAGAGTGCAAGGCCGCCAGGGTTACATATGAAACTCTGCCTCAGAAAACAAAAGACAAACAAACAGAAAAAGCCTCTCAAAATAACTAAATTTAACTGCTCGATCCCAAAGGTCTTTGGAAGATATAAGATACAACACAAAAAATATTTTTTTGAAAAAGAACACAATTACTGAGAAGGATAGCCAGATAAATGCATGTACTATAAGAGTTCATAAAAATTAAAATAGTATTTTACTATGTAGGAAGAGATGAAGATAAATGGAATGACAGAATTTTTTAAAGGCCAATTATATGTATGAGAATTTCACATATGATAAATATGACTTTATTAAATCAGTGGGGAAGTGATGGACAATTCACTAATTAGTATGAAGTACAATGGAAAAACACTGTTTGTTTCAAGCTCAAATAAATAAATTCCAGATAGATTCAAATTAGAAATATAATGTACAAGCCTATGACCACAGAACTTGAGAGACTGAGGCAGGAGGATGCCCAGCTCAAGGCCAGTCTGTACAACCAGAACTATCCAGTGAGATCCTGTCTCAACAAAGAAAAGGAAGGAAAGATTGAAGATAAGGAAAGAATACCAGGGTGGAGAGCTGCTCAACTGTCTATTGCTTACCTAGCAGGCACTAAGCTCTGGCACCACTCCAACACTGCAAAAGACAAAAAACCAAAAGCTTAATCCCAGCATTCAACAAGACTGAGGCAGAAGAACTGTCATGAGTTCAAGGTCAGCCCAGCATGGGCTGCATGGTAAATTCAAGGCTAGCTTGAACCACAAGTGATACCATCTCGAAAAATCAAAATCAAAATCAAAGCAAAACAAAATCTTAAAATGAAGGAAGACAGCATGGTGGAGAGGAAGAGGAAGTAAAAATGATTAAGATGTGATAAGTACATGTACCAGTTCCACAAAACAAATGTAACTACTGTGAATCATAAGTATATAATAAAACTAACCAATAAAATAATCTTATAAGCAAAATTCATCAACAAGGAAATGACCAGGTGTGGTGGTGCACACCTGCAATCCCAGCTCTTGAGGGGCTGAGTCAAGGGAATCACTGCAAGTTCAAGCCATCCTGGGCTACACAAGGGAGTTCAAGACCTGCCAGAATTATACGATGAGACTATGTCTCCAAAAAATCCAAAAAGAAGAAAAGCAAGTGGTTATATAGGTGGAACATGAAACATAAAACTTACGAAAAAATTTTAAAAATTTTACATAATGGCATAGAAAGTTCTTACAGACATTTTATTTGTTTAGTTTTTTGAGATAAGATCTCACAATGTAGTCCAGACTGGCCTTAAACTCATGGTCATCCTCACGCCTCAGCCTCTTAAGTGCTAAGATTACAGGCATATGTCACCACACCAGCTCCCAACATTTTATATGCAAAAAACCCATACAGTATGAATATGCATATGGTGAGAAAAATATTAATACATATACCAAATATTTGTAAACACAAAGAATGTTCTGCAAAACACTCATCAAACTATAAAGAGTAATTTTCTGTAAGAAATATGTATCTAGGTCAGATATTTCAAAGAGGACTTTCACAACTACTCTTTATGTTTCTCTATTGTTAATTTTTTTACATTGAGACATGTTTGTATGTTACTATCAATCAAAAATGCAAATTTCAAAAACTTATGTATCAACCTTCCTTTTCTATAAAGAATAGGTGGTTCAAGTCAGGTGTGGTGGGGCATGCCTGTAATCCCAGCACTCAGGAGGCTGAGGCAAGAGGACTGTTGTGAGTTCAACACTAGCCTGGACTATAAGGTAAGCCTCAGGACCAGTGTGAACTGCATAGAGAGACCCTGTCTTAAAAAGAAAAAAAAAAAAAAAAAAAGATGGTTCATATCAACTGTGCTTGTTAGCAGTTAGTTTTAAAAAAATATTTCTCAGTAAATATCTAGAACCCTGGAACTACAAAGTGCTAAGTGGCCCTAACTCAATATTGTCACTTTAATTTCCTGGGACTAGCATAAACGAGAACACATTAAGTAAACTGTATGTATAATATACATGTATACATATACACACTTGCACACAGGCACACACACACATAAAACACTTTCTTTGAACTTCACCACATCAAGTGAAAGGTTTCTAAACCAAACCCCTCTTCTCTTGGGGCAGCAAAGCAGGGAATACAAATGGCCTACAGAGCTTTGTGTTCTACTGGATCAGAAGCCAATACTGGCAGACTTTACTATGCAAAAGCTGGCAGCACCACCACCATCGCAAACAGCACATTTACAGCATGAAAAAGGACCCAATGTTGTCTTTTCATTTTTTACTTTTTTTTTTTTTGAGACGGTCTTGCAACATGGTTCAGGCTGGCTTCAAACACATGGCAATCCTCCTTCCTCAGCCTCAAAAGTGCTGGGATTATGGATGTGCACCACAACACCTGGCCTGTATTTCCATTTTTAAGGGCACAATGTTAGCAGCATTCCCATTATTGTCAGAAATAATAGTCAAAGTACTAACCACTCACAATTCTGAAACCTCCCCACTGGTCCGAGATAAGGTAAAACTCTTATGTATATACACAAATATATATACATATATGTATGCACAAGTACATACTCCAAAGGTAACAAGGCGGGGCTGGGGATTTAGCTCAGTGGCATAAGTACCTGCCTTGCAAGCAGGCGGTCGTGAGTTCGATCCCCGGTGCCGATAAAAAAAAAAAAGCAAAAAGACAAAGGTAACAAGGCGCCATCACACCAAAACTATAGAGTTGCAAATTAATATCCCAATTTGTTTGATCTCAAATCTTTTTCAATTTGGGTAAATAAAATTTTATGAGGTATAAATAAATAAAGTATACAAAATGCTTTAGAACATACCAGGCACATAGTATTTTATTTATTTATAATTTTAAAACATCTATTGTATTTTCTTTTTATTTATTTTTTGTATTGGGGATTGAATTCACAACCTCACAGTTGCCAGGCAGGCGCTTATGCCACTAAGCTAAATCCCTGGCCCCAAATCCATTTTATTTCAAGGAGAAAAAAAAAGAAAAGCTGCGACAAAATTTCACAACACGCCAATCAGAGGGCAACAATGATACATACATTGTGCACATACATTGTGCCCCAATCATTCACCCACAGCATAAGACATCTGTGTTCAACTGTCTGAAAAATACCAACACAAATCTTTCTCCTTAGTGAACTCAGAGAAATCAGTAGTATAACAATCTTGTTTTTAATATACATATATATACACACCTACACATGTTGTTTCATTCTTCCCACACTAGTGAGCAATACAATGTATACACGTATGTTGTATTTATTTCACTTATGAGTGTGGTCTCAAGTTACATCCATTTACCTGTAACATTCTCTAGTTTATCCTTTGCATACAGCATTTTTAAAGTGACAATTATTTTATCACCCAATTCTTCCAGCAACTAAAACCCAACCTACTCTAGCATAACTTTCAGTAGAACCTTAAGTCCCTCACCTTCTTTTCCCTGATAACTCTAGGTTCTTTCAAAAGTATATCTTTTCACAGGCCTTCAACATATAAACTTTTAAAGATCAAATAACAAAAGGACAATCTTAAAGGCAGTGGTCACTCACACGAAGACACCAGACTTGGAACATACAGATATTTGCACTAGTTTTAAATTGAAGTGAAACAATACATTGTTTTCCTGACAACCTCTGATTCACCTTTGATCCATTATGCTTCTTCATCTCACAACAGTGGCTTTCAAAGTACTGTATAACCCTAGCCAGCAGCAGATGCAAGCTATGGAAATCTGTTAAAAATGCAAATTCTCAAGCCTCTCCTCAGACTCAAGTCAGAAACACTTGAGGTGGGACCAAGCAATCTGTTTTAACAAGGTCTCTGTGCAAAAGCTTCAGAACAATATTCCATGACTTGGTGAAGTACCTACAGTGAAACTCTGACGTTACCCATTCCAGTCAGGTAGAACCCAGACCAGATCTTGACTTTTTCAGTTTTTCTTCTAGGATTTTTTTTCCCTCAGAGGATAAGGCTAGTTCACTCCTAAAAGACATCCTTTCACTCACCCATCAACAGGCTCCACCGATTCAAATCCCATCCATCCTTCAAAATCTCCCTATCTATTCTTTACGACTTCTTCCTTTTCTGAAAATCTTGTATCTGAATGAAATACTACAGGAAAAGAATCACTTTTGTCCAGTGGGCCAAGTTTAATGCACAGCAACAGTAGTATTTCCCACAAGTCAAAGCTACTTGGATGACTTCTCCCCTAAAAACTACTAACCCATTCTTTTCTCCTATATTTTAGGAAATAATTCCAGTAAACACTAACACACTTGAGCTGGGCATAGTGGTACACGCCTGTAACCCCAGCATCATCAGGAGGCTGGAGGATCACCACTAATAGTTCAAGTCTAGCCTGATCTGCACAGTAAGACTATTTTAAAAAGACAGAAAAAAAGATCTAACATACAATATCCATATACCTTTGAGATCCCATGGTACACCTTTAATAGTAGACACAAGCCTGGATCTCCCCAATTGTCTGTATTTCTTCCATTAGGAAGTAACTCAGTTTATTCACAAGTTCAAGTGTAGAACTCCAGTACAAATCACCACAATCCTTGAGCTCATCTCTCTTTGCACAAAACTGTTTATTATTACTTCCTCCCAAACTCTATTTCTAATAAACAGTTGACACTTTTTCTTCTTCTCTCTGAAACTGTATAGAACACTCTGAGCCTAGTTTGGTGGTGTGTGCCTATAAGCTCAACTAACTTGGGAGGCTGAGGCAGAGGCAGAATAATCACAACTTTAAGGTTAGCCTGGGCAAATTAGCAAGAGTATCTATTTCTATAGCATCTTCAATAGAACTCCAGTTTGCTACTTTCAATCCAATTTCAATTATCCAGGTATAGAAGTCACATCTATAATCTCATGGTCAATTTTGGATTTCCTCCTTTTCTACTTCGCCATTCTCTAAAAAGATGATCTCAAAAGTGGTGCAAGGAGCTGGGCATGGTGGGCGCACTCCTGTAATCCTAGCACTAGAAAGGCTGACGCAGGAGGATTGTTGCAAGTTCGAGACCAGCCTGGGCTACAAAGAAAGCCCAAGGACAGTCTGGAATTGCATAGCTAGACCCTGTCTCAAAAAGAAAAAAAAAAAAAAAAAACCCTGCCAAAGAGCAAAAACATCTACTGGATTGTAGAAAAGAATATTAGAACTCAAGTAGTTAATTTAAAAAATTTTTCTATATGGCGGGGATTTAGCTCAGTGGCATAAACACCTGCCTGGCAATCACAAGGTCATGAGTTCAATCCCCAGTACTAAAAAAAAAAAATTCTATTCTGTGTGTGTGGGGGGGGGTCACACTGGGAATTAAACTCAACACCTCCATGCACTCTACTTCTGCTTTTTTTCACCTTGGATGGGGGATAGTAACTGGGGCGCTCACACTGAGCTATATCCCCAGCACATGTTTATTTATTCATTTGTTCATTCATTCTTGTATTGGAGAGATTGAACCCAGGCCCTGCAAACTGAGCTATAGTCCCAGCCTGTTTATGTATTTATTCTTGCACTGGGAATTGAACCCAGAGCCTTCACACTTAATTATATCCCCACCCTTTTCATTTTTTGAGAAAAGCCTTTGCTAAGTTGCTAAATTGCCCTGGCTGGTCTCAAATCTGCAACCCTCCTGCCTCAGTCACCTAGAGTGCTAGAATTACAAATATGTGCTATCAAAGCTAGCTACTTCCTTTTTATATTCTATTTCTGGGTATATTCTATTCCTGTGTTTATAAATTACATATTAGTACTGCAGCACATGTATATAACTAATAAAAATGCCAAGCTATTAAGAGTATATGCTCATATTTTTTACTAATAAGAATGTATGACATACAGTATGGAGAGAACTTGTCTAAAGATATACATGAGCCCAAACAGAGTTCAGACTATACAGAGAACACACACGTGTAAGTATTTGCATACAAACAGACATACACAAATACTAAAGAATCTTGGCTCTGTTAACACTGAAGCCCTACCCATGCCTACCAATCTATTAGCCCATGCCACCCATCTCAGAATCCTGTGTCCTATTCAAAGGCATGGAACTGAGTGGTTTGAAAAAGTCCTTTATTTCTAATTTAAAAAAACAAAAGTGTCAATTGTGATGACACATTGCCCTTATCTTTCCTACAGAAGGGTATTCCTGGGCACGGTTCACAATTCACCGTTCTGACACTCAACGCCTAACATACACACATACTTTATATGCCACAGTCTCCTGAGATTCAGTTTCTATCTGCCAATCCCTCTGGGGCACAACTCCTGTTTCCTTCGCTAACAACCGGTTTATCTTTCCACTCCTAGACAGCGTTCATACCTCCCTTCATCCTTCCCTCCCCTGGGGATACCAACCGCTGTCCTCCTCCAGCAGCACAATCCCGTCCCAGGGCAGAGGACAGCGCACCCACGGTCCCTAAGACCACTGCTCTCTCCTCCACCGCTCCCGGAGCTGCCAGCCAGGCTGGACACGGGAGGGGGAGGGGTGTGACTTGTCTCCCGCGACTGGCCCAGATGGCAGCAGATTCCGCCCACGCTCTCAGGCACCCCTCCACTCCGCGACCCCCCAGGGCTGCCTTTCCACCTCCCACCGCCTCTGAACCGCACCCCCGGCCGCCCCCAAGTCGTCACGCCGGCTCCCGGACACACTCACCATGCTGGGTAAAGATATTAAAGCCGGTCTCGGTGGTGCGCCCCGCCGGATCCCGCCTGCGACCGGAGGGCCTGGCTGCACTGCTGCCCCGGATCCCGCGCGGCTGAGGCTGCTGGAGCCCCGGAGCCTCCCCGACGCGGCCCACCTGCTGCCCCATCCCTGCGCTCGTGTACTCCCGCGCCCCCACCGGCCCCCGGTCACATTCCTCCTCCGCTCCGGCCTCAGGGTCCTGGCGCGGCCCAGGTCTGTCTTTCCCAGCCCTGGCCCGGGGCCCGGCCACCAGCAGCTCCGCAGCCGGATCCTCACGCAGCCGCCGCGCTAGCTCTCGGCGGTTCACAGAGTCTCCTTTGCCCTCCCCCTCCGGCGGCTCCGCGCCCCCAACGCCGCCTCCGCCGCCGCCTCCGCCGCCGCCATCTTTAAACCACCGAGCACTGGGAAAGCGTGGGACAGAGCGTCTCCCGCCCGCCCAGGCACCTCCGCGACTCGGGGGCGGGCCTGCCGGAGGCTCCGCCCCGCGCCCCGCCTCCCCGCAACGTGCGCCGGGCACCCACCTAGTTTATACACGTGCCGCATCTCACTGGTCCCCAGTCTCGTAGATTGGAATTCGCTCACATGTTCGGCTCTACAAGCTACTGCGTTGGGGCTTCGCGGATCTCCGGTCTTCTCAGTACCGCCTCCACCTGTCAGATTCAGTGCTGAGCTCCCCCCACGTGCGCGTCTGTGTAACAAACGCAGCTGGGACTTGTGAAACCTTGTTTCTGTGTCACTCTTCCTCCGCCCTTCCGCCCCTCCGCCCCTCCATTTTCTTTCTCTCCCCCTCTCTTTCTCTTTCTGTCTCTCTGTTTTGTTTTTGAGACAAGGTCTCATGTCATTCAGGCTGGCGGTGAATTCCCAGCGATCCTCCTGCTTCAGCCTCCCAAGTACTGAGATTACAGCATGCACTATCACATCCTGCCACACTTGTGTTTTTCTGTGAGTGGGAAGCAGGGAATAAACTAAAAAAAGACCTGGTCGGTGTGGGAAACTACTGTACCTCAATACAAATAAACCAAAGTGACTTAACTGAGAACTATTTATTGTTCACCATCATGAGCAGTTGTAAGTAGTATCATCTCAGCCTAATTGAAGGCAGGTGGGAAGCTCTAGGCAGGGGGAGAAACCATGGAAAGCAGCAGGAGGCTGGGGTATAGCTCAATGGTATAATAATTCAGTCCTCAAGTAATTAATTTTAAAAAGAGCTAGTATTGAGCAAGTGGACTGGGGACAGCCTCACCCTACACTCAATGGTTTAGCATTCTTCCTGCTGCAAACTCCACAGCTTCAGGGTCTTGCGAGAGGGGAAAGGGAGATTAAAAAGAAACCAGACACATAAAAGGAAAGCTGGGATTACATGGGACCTGACCTCTCTGATGGAGATGCAGCGACAACCCAGCACGGTGTGTGTTGTTATTTATATACAGTAAAAGGGGGCAAGCGGAAGCACACAATGAGGCCACAAGTGTAAGGTCTTAGTGCTCTTTGTTGAGAACACTAAAAGTGAAACATTTTTAGAACTGTGTGTGTGGCAGTTAACAAGGAGGAACACCAAGTCTGGACACTTACTACCCTGGCTTTGCTTTAGTCCTAACAACTTGTTTATGTGGCTTGCCTCTGGTGGTTGTGTTTTGGGGGCTGCCCTTGGTCTAGCCCCAATTGTGTGGTTGATCTTTAGCTCAGCTTCCCTTCCCTGTAACAGGACTAACAGCACTTTTTCCAGAGCAAAGAGCTTGTGAGCAGGGCTGTACTGATCCCTGTCTTCCCCAGTCAGCGTTTCCAGGATGTTGGCACATTTGTAGTTTCTACGCCATCTCCCACACCCACCTCTTCTCTGTGTCTTTGTGGACAGTGTTATTTTGGACATTGTTAATTGTGGCTCACGTCACTCTGAGGGATTCTCCTACAAGCCTCTTCTTTCTAGACTCTTCCTTAACACCAAGCAATTTATTAAACAGAAACTCTCTCTCTTATTCCTTTACCATGCTTCTTCTCCTTTTCACTATGTACAAAGTTAAAAATTTTCACTCGATGCCTCAAAGTTATTTTCCAAGATACCTTGAATTATAGTTGCCTATCTTACTCATCTGTTCCTCCAATGGGAAGCAACCATGCCTTATTCAATCAGCCTGACTCTGGCATGTCTCCTTTCTAGCTATGACTTTGCAATAGTTGTATTCTTCTCCCCCATATAGCTCCTGCATGCCTTCCCCTTCCACTCAGATCCTACACTCTTCATAAGGAAATCGCACATTTAGCAGTAGACCTATTTCCCAGTCCATACCTAAAACAACCACAGCTGCTAATAATTCTTTACCTATAAAATTCGCCTATCTTCCTCTACGTCCTCCAAATATATTTACTGTTTGACATATGACTCCATATCACAGGGCTAGAAAGCACCTTAGAGATTATCTGGGCTAATCTAGAATCCCCTCTATAGTAATTCCAGTGATGACATCCATTTACTTCCTAATTATTTCTTCCTAAACTCAACTGAAATTTGCCTCCTTGAAACTTCCACCTGTTTCACCCCTGGTCTCAATTCTACCCTGAAGCCACACAAAACCAGTCTAACCTTTTTTTCCTTTATGAAAGTCCTTCAACTATTTAAAGCTGTTATGCTCCCCCAAATTTTTTCTTTCACTGCACATAAACATATATTTATATAGTTGTGTTTATCTATGTTTATATATATATATATATGTATTTATCTACCTGAGCAGAAAAATGCTTATGTAGATAAATGGGAAGAGAAAAAAATTTTTCCTGTCATTTTATGTATAGTATTCTTCTTAAGCTATTTGTGTGTGCAGTACTTTAGATTTTATGTGTACTTTGTCTCTATACTGTATTAATTTTTTAAAGGGCTACAGAGTGCCAAATGCAGTTCCATTTACAGATTGACACTTTAAAAGTTTTTTTGGATGACAACAATGAGGAGAAAGAGAGGAAGAGGAAGAGGAAGAGGATGATTTTTATCTGGCTGGGATAGAATAAGTCATTCTTTCTGAAGATAAAAAGATGGATTAAATGATCTCTTGTTGTTCCATTTAGCCCCACGAGTCTATCTTTCAATATTGGTTTGATTAAAAAACCTTATAAATTATTAACAGACTGTTTCAAACAATTGGCAAAGTGCTATACAAATGTTACCAGTAGCAATATGTATTCATTTTAAATTAATAAATTAGTACCGACTTCCTTTTGAGTGGTAATAATGAAATAGCTGACTAAACAATCCATTTTACATGTAACCTATCATTAACTGTAGTGTAATAGACTTGGGCCTGAAGTGGGATTTCTCCAAAGTGGGGTTGTTTCAGGTTATATATTGTTGTATAACAAACCATGTGCAAAAAAACCCCTAGTGGCTTAAAACAACAGTAACTTATTACTTGTTGTAATTGTATGAATTGGACGGGCCTTTTCATGGGTCTCACCTGGGTTCACTCATGTAACAGCATCAGCTGGAAGGTTCGCCAGGCTGGAAGGAACATCACTATTCCAGTCACACAGCTGGCGACTGGCACTGCTGTCAGCTGGCATTTCTTGGTTCTCCTCCTAGGCCTCTTGTCACATCCAGGCTGTCTTTCCCCTGTTCACTTACTGAAGTCCTAACCTCTGACCTCAGAATGAAACTGCATGTGGGAACAGAGTTTTTAAAGAGCTGACCAAATTAAAAAGGAGGTCATTGGGGTGGGCCCTCATCCGATGTGACTGATGCCCTTATAAGAAGAGGAAATTTAGGGCAGAGTAAATGGAGCTCCTGCTTAGCGTTCAAATCCCCAGTAAAAAGAAATGAAAGTTGGACACAGAGAGCACAGAGGAAAGACCATGGGAAGACACAGAGAAAGATGAGCTTTACAACCCAGGAAGAGGCTTCACGAGAAGCCAACTTGCCAACGCCCTGACCTCGACTTCCAGCCTCCAGGACTGCAAGGAAATAAATTTCTGTCATTTCTGCACCCCCAGTCTGTGTGCTTCACTAGGGTGGTCCTAGCAAACTAAGACGCCCCTTAGCTTCCAGGAGGTAAGAGGAATTGTGTAAGGAAGTGCTACAAACTTGGAGGCTTACACAACCCCTCTGAAGTTCACCGTCTCACAGTTTGGGCAGCAAGAACCCAAAGACGTTGTCGGGGTTGATCCTTCCAAGCACCGGGTGTGCAGAAGCTTCACCCTGTATCTCTGCATTGACCTTCACATAGCATTCTTCTGTGTGTACCTGGGTCCACATTTCCCATATTCACCAGAATACAGACATTTTATCAGGATGAGACTTTAACGAATTCATTTTAACTTGATAACTTCCTGTTCCCAAAAAAGGCCGTGTTGTGAGGTCCTGGGAGTAAAGACTTCAGCTATGCATTTGGTGCAAGCCACAGTTCAACCGCCACCACTGTAATCCTCAAAGCATCGTGGTCTCAGGATACTCAGCATGAGTTCAAAAACTGCCAGGCATTTTAAGGGAGAAGCTTCAAAACTCTCACAGTATCACTTTCACTACAGCCTGTTAGTCAAAGCAAAATCACCAGGTCAGCCCAAATTTAAAGCATGTGGAAGTAGATTTCACCTGTTAATAGGAAGATCAGCAAAATATTATGGCCGTGTTTTCAAACTACCCCAGGATCGTGCTGGGAGGAGGGGAGTGAGCTGCGCATTGAATTGAGGGCCTTTGTAATGAGAAACGACTTTGGCCTTTTTTGTTTTTATTGTGAAAAGGGTCTTGGTAAGTTGATAGCTTGCCCTGGCTGGGCTCACATTTGTGATCCTCCTGCCTTAACCTCCCACAGTGCTGCGTTTACAGACACGCACCACCACCCCGGCCAAAGCACAGACTGTGTAATTAGAAGGCACCCATGCCAATATCTACTTAGGAAATTTCCTTTGCCCCTTCCTACTCACAAGGTGTTTGCTTCCCATTCTCTGAGCTTCTCCTAGAGAGGAAACTCCCCAAGCCTCTGTGCCCTTGCTTATGCTGTTTTCTCTGACTTAACAACTAGAACCTGCTTCAGCTTTTCTCCATTTAAAAACGTTAATTGATGATTACCATACTGGGGGTTAAACAAAGAACCTTGTGCACGCTAAGCAATACTCAGTCTATCACTGAGCTATGCTTACAGACCCATCCTATTTTTTTTAAAAAAAGAAGCGTAATATTTATATGTAACAGTACATGGGTGAAGATGTCTACATACGTTATATCAGAAAAAATGTATCTTTCATCAGTTTGATAAATTCACAAATGGTCATGTCATCAACATTAAAAAACAGAACAGGACCAATATTGTATCCAAACTGTTCTTGTCCTAACAACACCTGCTATGTTAGATAACTTCATTTTAACCTGATTACTTTTGTGAGGATCCTGTTTCCATAAAAGCTTACCTCCTGAGGTACTAACAGCTAAGACTTCAACATGTCTTTTTGGAAGACTCATTACATAATGAGTAATAATAGATTTTGAACATCTCAGATTTGATTATATATATATATATATATATATATATATATAGCATGGTGGTGCATGCTTTTAATCTCAGCACTTGGGAGTCTGAGGTAAGAGGATTGCTGCAAGTTTGAGGTAAGCCTGTGCTCCAAAATGAGCTCAAGGCCAGCTGGAATTGCATAGTGAGACATAGTCTCAAAAAGACTATACATATATAATATATATATTGCTTAAATTACTTTAAGCTGCATCATAATAATTGATATAATCAATTCAATCAAAGTAAATGTTCCAGTGCAACTGCGCAGTTTTAATGCAAATAACTCATACAAATTGGTAAACTGGAGAATGGCATCAGTATGAAAAGAAAGTTGTGGGGCTGAGGATGTCACTCACTGGCACAGTGCTTTCCTGTTAAACGTGAGGTCCTGGATTCGATTCCCACTACCAAAAAAAAAAAAGGAAGTTATATTATTTCATTCCTCAGCATGTTGCATTTTTAAAGTAAATTACTTTAGCAATCCATGAAAACTTTTAAAAAGTCTTCATCTGATCAAAAGTCCAATAGCATATCTCACAGAATTAGAGAAAACAATCCTAAAATTCTCTGGATCCAGAGGATACCTAGAATAGCAAAGATAATCCTAGGCAACAAAGACAAGACAGGGGGTACCACAATTCCTGACTTGAAATTATACTATAAAGCTACTGTGATAAAAACAGTGTGGTACTGGCCAAAAAAATAGACCCAAAGATCAATGGAACAAATTAGAAGATGCAGAAACAACTCCAGATACACTAAACCACCTGATCTTTGACAAAGTTGCCAAACATATTCACTGAAGGAAAGAAAGCCTCTTTAATAAATAGTGCTGGAAAAACTGGCTCTACACATGCCAAAGATTAAAACTGGACTCATATCTTTCATCATGTACTAAGCTAAAATCAGGATAGATTAAAGATCTTAATATTGAAACAGAAACATTAAATCTTCTGGAAGGTAGAGTAGGTAAAACTCTTGAAGACACTGGTGTAGGCAAAGACTTTATGAACAAAACCTCAATTGCGTAGGAACTATCACAAAGAATCAAAAATGGGATCACACCCTACTGAAAACTTTTTGCAGAAGAGAAACCATCAACAGAGTGAAGAAATAGCCTACAAGGTGGGAGAAAATGTTTGCCAGCTATATGTCAGACAAAGGGTTACTCTCGAGAACAAATAAAGAACTCAAAAAATCAGTCCTCCCAGCTTTAAGACCCAGTCCAAAAACAGGCATCTGAGATGAATATACACTTCTCAGATGAAGAAATACAAACATCAAATAAATATATGAAAAAATGTTCAGCATCACTGGTCATTGAGAGATGCAAATTAAAACAACACTGAGATTTCACCTCACCCCAGAAAGAGTGACTCCTGCCAAGAAATCAAGTAATAACAAATGCTGGAGGGGCTGTGGGGAAAAGGAGCCCTTCTCCTTTGTTGGTGGAAATGCAGTGTGGAGACTCCTCTAAAAACTAGAATTGGAGATCCCATTCGACCCAGCTATTTCCCTTCCGGGTATCTTAGCAAGAGAATTAAAAACATCACACCACAGTGATATATGTGCACCCATGTATAGCAGCACAGTTTGTAACAGCCAGATCTTGGAAACAACCTGAGTGTCCACAGACTGAGGAATGGATAAAAAAGTTGTGGTATTTTTATATAACGGAGTGCTAGTCTGCCATGAATAATGATAAATTGGACACTTTTATAGGTAAATAAATGCATCTTGAGAACATACTCATTAGTGAAATAAATAAGACACACATGTAAACACTGTATTGTTTCATCAGTGTGACAAGCTGAAAGAAAAAGCACATATATGTGTATATAAAAATAGTTCAGAGAGTTACACTACTGACTCCTAAGTTTGCTTAAGAGAAAGGTTTGCTCTGGTATTGTTCAGACAATTGAACGCACATGTCCTGTGCTCTGGGTGAATGATTTGGGGATGACAATGAGCAATGCCTGTACCATTGTTGCCCCCTGGGGGGAAAATTTCTACCTGCAGAGTGCTGTCCTTTACTGTCACATATTCAATGTAAGTATCTTCTTTCCTGAGTGCTTCCTCCAGTGAATAAGTGGCTGGTTTAGTGTTTTGGGAACCACTCCATTTTTCACTGAGCTCTCTGGACAACTGGGAATGAGCCCAAAGAAGCTACAAAGACATTTTCCCGTGTTTTTCTCTAAAAGGGCTCGCCAGACCTTCCCTGGGCAGCTTTGCTTCCTTGGCAACTTTATAACTGCATCTCTTGTGGCTGTTTTCTGCAGACAAAGAAAGGCAGATTTATTTCTCAATATTCTCTCTGCCTTAAATGCAGTCCCCTTCCCCTGTTGCCTGGCTAACAGCTCCTTATCTCTTCCTTAAGTTCTGTGCTTTCCCCAGGGAGAAGCTCCTCACTCTCCAATGACCTCAAATTCTTTAGGCTGTAGTTTCATAGCTATTCACAGCTCCTCAACCCCATTATCCCTTACTATGGGGGATTATTTGGACATCTGTTTCCCCAGTAGATTCTAGGCCCTAAGATGCAGACAAGAAGACTGGTCCTACTTGCCAGAGCATCCCCAGAAACTAGTGTAGTGCCTGGTGTATACACAAAGTGCTCATTAAATAAAATAGAATATTTAGAAACTATTTTCCTACCTTGTCTACAAATAATTTTGTCAACGTACTTCTTTTGAAAATTAAAATTGAGCAAGGTGTGACAGTGCACACTTGTAATGTCACACATGCAAGGCTGAGGCAGGCACTCTGAGTTTAGAGCAGCCTGAGGTACCTAGTGAGTACAGGCTGGCCGGAACTACATAGGGAGACCTTGTCTCAAAATAAATAAATACTAAAATGCAAATTTTAAAAACTTAAAAAGCTATCTAGAGAACTCCATTATTCATACATAAACATTTTTGGTGTTTTCCCTTTCCTTTTTGATTTTGTTTAAGCATAGATACATGCACTCAAGTTTTGGTTACTTTTTGTTTTTGAATAACTGATACATTACTTGGGAGAGTAGAGTGGGGCAAGGTTCACCAATGGTAGTAAATTATAGTTAGATACAAGCAAGGGCTTACGGTGTGCTTCTGGGCAACAGGGTGACTACAGATAACACTAATGTATTATAGCCTCCAAAATCCTGCAGGCAAGGCTTTTGAAAGTTTTTATTATGAAGAAATGATAACTATTCAAAGGGATAAATATCTTTAACCTGATTTAACCAAGACACAATGTATATGTACATGGAAACGTTAAATGGTACAAATTTTTTAAATGTATCGGTTATAATATAAAATTTAATAGCCAGATGTGGGTGGTGGTGGATGCCTAGAATCCCACAACTTGGGAGGCTGAGGTAGGAGCATCACTACACGTTCGGACCCAGCCTGGGTTACAAAGTGAGTTCAAGGCCAGCCTGAACTGCATAGTGAAAAATTTTTGTCTCAAAAAAAGAGACAAAAATTTTTAAAACTCATTGCTTACTGTCTTGTAAGAATTAAAATAGTGGGCTGGGGATTTAGCTCAGCGGCATAAGTGCCTGCTTTATAAGCAGGCAGCCGTGAGTTCAATCCCCGGTACCGATAAAAAAAAAAAAAAAAAAAAAAAAGAATTAAAATAGTACAGAACATAGATTTAAAAATGGCAGAGCTCAGGCTGTAATACACAGTGCCTGCGTGGCATGCTCAGGTTCTGGGTTTGAGCCCCATCGTGAGGGCAGGTTCAGGGTTGGGGGAGGCATTTTACATTACAGGGAGTTAATCCAGTTACACACATAAATGTGCTCACACACACACACGACAAAAATTTTGAAATTTTTGGGAAACCATCTTTACTCTGACTGTGATACACTCATGTTTTGCAGTCTATCTCTTTTTGTTTGTTTGTTACAACACTGCAGAAAGAGGAGCAGCCTCCCGGGGGCTGAGCGGACAGACTGGGTAAGGAGAATCCATGTTGGGGGGAAGGCCAGTCAGGAACACTGTCAGAGCCCAAGTGGGCTTAGGACACCATCCCCAGGGAAAAAGCCTTTGTGACTGCCAGCGGTGAATAGGGTGAGAGATGAGAAAGGCCCAGTATGAAAACCCCAGGCACTAGGAAACCCCTAAGTCCCACTGTTACTGGCTTTTGGATCCCGAAGAAATTCTTTCCAAATTCTTGGTGTCCTGAACAAAGAATTGGGCACAGAAAAGATATTGAGGATGTGTATGTATTGAAGGTGGAAAAGAAATACACCCTACAGAGTAAGAGCAGGCTGGTAAAAAGGCTCACAGAAATCACGAAGCTAATGAAGGAGACCTTTTATATTTGAAATTTCTGGAAAGGCATCACACTCATGCACCGAAGATACTCGGGGAAGTCATGTCAGGAAAACCACAAGTTCCAACCCAACCTGAGTGACTTAGCAAGAACTTGTTTCAAAGTGAAACGTAAAAAGGGCTAAGGATGCATCTCTGTGGTAGGGCTTCCTTTGGTTCAATCCGCAGTGTGAGTTAATTAATTTCAAACATGTTTTTATAAGTTTTTAAGGGCTGGGGAGGTAGCTCATTTTGACAATCCTGGGTTCAATCATGAGTACAGCAAAAATAAAATTAAAATTAAATAAATAAAGAAGGGCTGGAAATGTAGCTCAGTATACAGAACCCTAGGGTGTAGAATGGCTGAGCCAATGTAGTTAAACTTCCAAACTTCTCAAATTGACACAGTCAACCAACAATTACACCTAGCGTCCATGAGGCCTGAATTCAACCTCCAGTGTGTTAGGGATAAGGAATGAAAGTCCCAGTGCAGAAGTTCTAAGGAAAGGTGCACAAGTCCTGTGGCATCTCAGAAAAAGCAGTTGAAAGCAACTGTCAAGTACATAGTAAGCAACATAATTTATTCAACTTCTAGAGTTGCTGACTCCCAACCCGCAAACCTCAGGCTCCTGTTTCCTACCTTGATTAGTATCACAGTCAGGGATCTCCCATTGTTTGCCTTCTTCTCAGGGATGCAACTGAAGTGGGCAATTCACCTGTTTTGTAACAGCCTGTGGATTAAACATTGGCTTTGGATGAAGACAACCCTAGTTAAATTTTAATATTGTGACCATACTTTTTTAAGGGTTCAGATGATAAGAGAGAACAATTACTATACCTGTGCCAGCATGACCCATACCGCTTTGCAAATGAAGGCTAAGCAACAAGAAGGACCGTGTAATAGAATTTAAGTGGTAAATAACCAAAGCAACATATTGCACAATTTGTAGCAGTAATGTGGGGTTGGGTGGTGAAAGCTCAAGTGAAGACCAAGCCTCATGAGTTCAGGATGAGAAAGGCCAGCGCTGTACTTTTATTAGTCAAAATTCTTTTCATTTTCCAAGACACCAATGTTCACACTGAAATAATTGCTGCAAATGTGGGCATTACCACAAAAACTAACATGAATTAACAGGCATTCTTGTATCTGTTACTGGATTGTTCTATGAAACAGTAAAGTCATATTTTCTGATTCTGAAGCTGCAACCAAAATGTCTTGTTGGCAAACAAAAGGGAAAATTTTGATGACAGATGGGTTGGCCCCTCTGAGCGCAGAATGAGTTCTTCCCACAACTTCCACACTCTGTCAAAGTGATGTCTCAAATCACAGGAACAATGACAACAAAATGTTCTTCCTAGCTTTTAGATTTGAATTTTAAAAAGGAATTTCAAGTCATTTTCTTGGCGTGGGCAAAGATTTAATGAAGTGGAAGAACACATAAAATAAAAATTGTCATCCAAATACTAGACTTACGTATCTTGATATTCCATGGAATTTCCATTCTTTTATAAACTTCTTACAAAAGGAGATGAAAAAAAGACCCTGTCAATTAAATGTTCTGCACTGTACACCTTGTACACAACATGACTTACACAAGGCATGTATGTGACTT
This sequence comes from Cavia porcellus, assembly GCF_034190915.1. Taxonomy (NCBI): domain Eukaryota; kingdom Metazoa; phylum Chordata; class Mammalia; order Rodentia; family Caviidae; genus Cavia; species Cavia porcellus. The sequence goes on along the minus strand of NW_026947512.1, from coordinate 7,218,160 downwards.
ATTTTTCTGTGATTTGGGGACTTTCATAATTGCTATGATCTGAATGTTTATGTCCTTCTGAAATTTATATGTTGAAACCCAATCTCCAAAGCAGTAGTTTTAAAAAATGGAACCTTTAAGGAGTGATTAAGCATGTAGACCCACCCTAATGAATGATGTTAATACCCTAATAAGAGTCCAAGCAAGCTCTTAGCCCCTTCCACCAGGTGAGGACACAACAGGAAGGGATCATCTGTGAAGCAGAACCTTACTGGACACTGACTCTGCCTGTCTCTTGGTCTTGGAGCTCCTAGTTGGAAAACTATGAGTAATAAATTTCTGTTGTTTATAAATCACCCAATCTGAGGTATTATGCTATAGCGGTGCAAATGGACTAAGACAAGTTTAAAAAAAACTAGTGACATTTTGGTTGCTTTAAAATGAGCTGAAGCACTTAATGAGATTTTTTATTTCACAGAAACAGAAGGAAATAGCCTCCTTGGACATGTGCCTGTAAGGTGACTATCACTGTTACTTGCCACAGAAGAGATGGCTTGCTGCAAAGTCGTATTTCCAAGGTGTGAGATGATGTGTGATTTACAAATTACACTGAGGGTGAAACCAGAGAAAAGAATTACAATAAATTATATGCTTTTTCTCCTAGATGGATGATACTTAGAGGCCCTAAGGAGCCAACAGCAGGGGGAGGAGTGATACATGTTGGATATGTGAACCAACTACCTGGGAAATGTTTGCTTTCATGTGCAGGTTACAACAAAAAGAATCACAGTGGAAAGGATGCCTTGTTTTTTGAAGCTAGCACTATTTTGGAACTTAAAAAAAGAGAAGAAAGTGCCACTAGGAAAAGATAGCCAAGTTAAATAAGACTTCATCAATTTCAGTTCTAAAATTGTAATTTATTCCTACTTTCATTTTACAAGTTCACATTTCCTCTGTGCCTTGAAAGCTTTTTCATTAAAAGAGGTTTAACTTATGATGACTTCCAGTGTGATTCAGAATGTGTAGCTTCATTCTCTTTCTCTGACTCCTGGTCCATGGTTTGTGTCTTAGTCACTTTCCCGTCACTGGTGTACAATACCCACACCCACAGCTTAAGGGAGGAGAGGATTGTTTCAGCTCATGATTTCAGTCCATGATCGGTTAACTCCAAGGCAGAAATGGCCTGGCAGAAGGGCCAGGTAGAGAAAGTTGTTCAACCTATAGGGGCAGGGAAGAGGTAGGGGACAAGAATATACCCAGGATCAGGCCCCCAATGACCCCACTTCCATCCAGGCCCCATTTCCTAGTAGCACATTTAGCTACTGAACTGATATAGGAAAAATATAACTCCCAGCCTGCTAGAAGTTTGTGTCCCCTGAAATCGGAGAATGAATTCCAAGGGCTACAGGAGGTTAAGAGTAAGAATGGTTTATAAGAGAAAGCTCCTAAGAGACCAGAGAGGTCTCCATCAGCTGCTATCACAGCTCTTCGTCAGGGGTAATTTATTCTGTAAAATCACAACAGGGATACAACGTGGATCAAACTGCAATCAATCTGTAGGATTATGAGTGGAGTCGCTTAACTAAGGGTCCCATAGGGAAACAAACCTTGTAGCAAATGGTACATGGAAAGATGAAAGAAATTCAGGGAAAGGCAGAGGAGTATGGATCTGAATGTTCTGGTCATCCACTATGTATCTGATGCCCACGTGGGCCCACTGGACCTAGTGGTGCTAATTATAGAATAATCTCAAGTTACTGTTTATCTTGCTGGCCTGGCTATTGTATCTCCATCCTGAGCCTGGCTCTCTTCAGATTCACCTCCAGCCACAATTCTGATAACTTTGTTTTTTTAAAAAAGTGCTGACTTCCTTGAGGCTCCAATCCTGCTCTGACTGTATATTAATATCCATCTAACTTGGCTGCCTATAATAAACTCATCTATGGGGAAATCCCCGGATAAGTATAGTACCCTCACAAACCAATCACCTCCCAAACACAAGAGTTAGGGAGACATTTTATATGTAAATCATAACCCTTTGACCAATGATATGTCAGAATTGACTCTGCTTTCCAAGGCTAGGTTATGAAATACTTTTCATCTTCTACCTTTAACACCTGGAATGCACCCACTTGAAATGCAGCTGATTGATAGTAAAATCAGAGTGTTGGATGTAAAGCCTAAGAAGGGGAAATTGACACAGGTTTCACAATTACTTCGTGAAGTCATGAAAAAATTAGCATAAACTAATAGGGATTACAGTTTAGAGGAATCTCTTGTATAGTGATAGAGATGTGGACGAAATAAATAATCATAAGAAGTCAGTCAACCCACCAGGAACAAAAGGACTACTGAAGACTGATAATCAACTGAGTTTCTTTTTTTTTTTTTTTTAATGTTTTGTTTTGTTTGAGACGGGGTCTTGCTATGCAGTTCAGGCTGGCTTTGAACTCACTTTGTAACCCAGACTGGCCTTAAAGTCTCAGAGATCAAAAAACATTAGAGATGCCAGTCCTGTCTTGCGAGTCCGACACCATTCACAGACTGTGGGGGAGGCAAACAAGATGTAAACAAGAAGCTAAGACCTCCTGTGGGCTGGCGCCACGCATGTGCTGACTCAGGGCAAGCCAGATGCCAACCCTCTCCTATGAGTTGGCGCCATTCACAGACTGCAAGGAGGAGAACAAGAAGTCAACAAGAAGCTAAAACCTCTGATGAATTAGTACCTTGGATGGGTTGACCAGGGGAGAGCCAGATGCCAGCCCTTTCAGGCTCACAGGCAGGAAGACAAGAAGAGCCAACATTCCCAGCTCCCTGTAAGCAAGCAGCTGATCCAGAGAAACACAGGCTGTGATGATAGCTAATGAAGTAAAATACAGCCTAATGCTTGTCGTGTTTAGTGTTTCACTGACTTTGCAGGCCTAAAGTTGGTAATCTAGTCATCCTCTCAGAAGGTAACAATACACAATGTAGCATCTATGCAGGATCTCCTTCTGCAGATGGTGGCCATTGTTAATTCCCTATTATTTTTGTTTCAAAATCCTGTATTATTCTCATTGTTTTGTTTGGTTAGGTTTTATTCTGTTTTATGTTGTTTGATTTTGTTGTATCTGATGACATGGGCAGCTATTTCAAAGGTAATAAGATATATTACGGTAGCCATTTTGGATTTACTATTATCTTGTTTTGAAGTCCTTTATTGCATTCATTGTTTTGTTTTTATTGGTTCTATTCTATTTCTGTTTTGTTTGATTTTACTACTTCTGAAGTTATGGACAGCTATTTTGAAGACAACAAGAGGCATTAATGATAACCATTATTGATTTTCTATTGCCTTGTTTTGAAATGATGTCTTGTTTTGATTTGCTTTATTCTGTTTTATTTTGCTTGGACATGACCTATATCAAATAGAAGGAAGCAGCCAGGGATTTAGCTCAGTTGTATAAATGCCTGCCCAGCAAACACAAGGTCGTGAGTTTGATCCCTGGTACAAAAGAAAAAAAAAGACAAATGGAAGGAAGTTAATGGGAAGCTGTATGATCCTTTATGTATGAGAAAATCGCACTGGGACTCAGCTTCTTGAATTGTGGGGTGGGAGTTGGGTTAGGTAACTAGCATATATACCCCACTAGAAAGCCTAACTTTAACCCTGAGTCTCATTTCCACAGCCTGTCTTCTCAAGTCTGAGGTGGGGACATACACCATCACCAGATTTTGGAAAAAGCAGTTGGAGAAGCTGAGGACCTAGAGACTGATAAAACTTGCCTGCTCAAATACCGTCATTAACATTTTCATGTACCCCAAAATTATTCATATGCCAATTCAAAGGCCATCCATTCTAGATGGGAAAAAACTGGGTAATCAGATTGTATCAATATTGGGAAACTATCTCTACCTATAACTATATATTTAGAAAATCTAGGATGATCCACTAAAGAGTTTTATAATAGATGCAAGAGTAGGCCAGGTGTGGTGACACATGCCTGTAATCTCAGTACTCAGAAGGCTGAGGCAGGAAGATTACTGCAAATTTGAGGCCAGCCTGGGTTACGAAGTAAGCTCAAGATCAGCCTGAACTGCACAGCAAGACCCTGCACAACAATAGCAACAACAACTACAAAAGAATACATAAGAGAGTTCTCCTTTACAGGAGTAATAATGAACCAGAAATAGAAATTTAAACAGTAATAAAAAATAGACTCATAAACACTAAAACAAAAAGTTGGGGTTGAAGATATAGCTCAGCAGCCAAGAACATATTTAGCATGTATAAAGGTCTGGGTTAGATTTCTAATAGTAAAAGTAAAAAATTAACAGTATGCACACATATAGGTATATGTATGTGAAATAAATTGATGTGAAAAAACTGTAATAAAGAGTAACAAAGATTAAAGTAGGTGCAGTGGCACACACCTGTAACCCCAGCTACATGAAACAAAGGGATCTAGAGTTTGATGTCAGCTGGGTAACATAGTGAGATTCTACCTCAAAAACCAAGCCAGGCATTTGGTAATATCCATAATCTCAGCACTCTGGGAGGCTGAGGTAGAAGGATCAAAAGCTTCCGCTCAGCCTGGGTGACTTGGTGATTTAGTGAGACCTTGTCTCAAAATAAAAAATACGAAGGACTAGGAACACAGTTCATTGCAAAGTCTGTAAGATTCAATCCCCAGTACTGCAAAAACAAAAAACCAAGAGTATAAAAATTCACTTAGGAATTAGAGAGTCCTTCATGAGTTATATATCATGAAATATATAACTTTTAAGAAATTGTAGCTGGGCATGGTAATGCACACCTATAATTCCAGCACTAGGGAGGCTGAGGCAGGAGGATTGCTATGAGGTATAGGTCAGTCTATAGCCTGAGCAACACAGTGAGTTCAAGTCCAGCCTGGGCCGCATAGAAAGACCCTGTCTAAAAAAAATTTACCATAATTGTAACAAACACCTTTGATATGCTACATATACTACATATGCTACATATACCCATAATTTTATGCTACATATACCCATAATTTTAAATCTTCTTGAATATATAAATCTCTAATATTATGGCATTCCAGTTTGGTGCTCTAAAAAACTTGGTCACTCAGGCACAAGGCATGCGTTCATTAAGATTTTTAGACTCTTCCTAAATCTCAGATACTTTGTCAAGCACTACAGTTGCAGATGTAAAAAGACAAAGTTCCCTTGCAGGAAACTGTAGTCTAGAGGATAATTCAGTCAAGAAAACAGATGTTGAAGCGATACCGTCCATCCGCTCCTCACTGTGGTAGGGGAAATGACCAAAGAGCCCAGAAGTAGGGCAGGGAAGGCCTTCCGGAGTAGGGGGATGTGGGGACAAACAGGAGTCCGGCCGGCGGGAAGCCAAGGGTGGGGGACAGGAGGAAGGCAGCCCCACACCACCCCCACCAAGTAAGGCCCAGCAAGCACAGCACAGGTTTCCTGTTGCTTTTCTGGTATCAGCAAACGTGAGCGTGTTTTTTGTGGCTGCAAGAATGACACACAGAGCAGGGGACAGATGTGAGTGAATACATCGCAGTGGGAGTACAGGGCATCAAGACTTAAGTTTCAACAGAAGGAGGAAACTGTTTAAAATACATACTCAGGTAACATTTTAAGTGATATTGCTCAATGCTTTTTATGTTTAAAAAATTTAAATCTGCAAAAAAGTGAACAGATAGCAAAATGAAGATGCATATTCCCCTCACATAGATTTCCCAACTGTTTACATCCTGCCACTGTGACTTTGACACCACCCAGGTGTGCACTGGTACACCGTTCAGCCACAACACCTGAAAGGTTGCAGGCAGCTTTCTACACTACCCCGGAACATCTCACCCTTCATCTCCTAAGGTCAGCTGTATTCACAGCACAATGCCCTCACCAATCTAAGAAAATCAACACTGGGTCAGGTGCGATGGTGCTCACCTGTAGCCACAACTGTTTAGGAGGCTGAGGCAGGAAGACCATTGGAGCCCACAAGTTCAAGACTAGCCTGAGCAACATGACAGAACCCAATCTCTTAAAAGGAAGAGGAAGTGAAGGAGAAGGGAGAGAAAAAAAAACATTAATTCAATCTCATCAACCAATATTCAACACTGGAGCCCCTGCACTGTCCTCAAAATGTCCCTTGTGACCTTTCCCCATCCATCACGTTTAGGTTATTCTGTCCCCTGTAATGTACTTTTGCTGTGCCTAGAAAATAAATATAATTTTTGACTGTGCTTGTTTCCTTACAGATTACCTACACACTAATATTTATTGTAGTCAGACTTACCGCACATGTAATATGTGATGTGTGGTTAGATTTTCGAGGAAGCAATTTGGCAAAGGTTTCAGGGTGGATGACATCACAGCAGCCTCTAGATGTCCTCCTTGGACAGAGGAAATCTGTAGCTAATCACTTCCAAGACTTACGGAGCAGTTACCATCAGGAAGATAGCTTTTCCTTCTAGTCAGTTCAGAGTTTAATAAATGTCTCAACATTCTTTGTTTTTCTTTTCTCTGTCTCTCTTTTTTGAGAGAGGCTCTCACCTGGTAGGCCTGGTTAGCCTCAAACTCACAGCATTCCTCCTGCTTTAGCCTTCCAAATTCAGGGATTACCAGTGTGCACCACTGCGCCCAGGCTTGGTGTGTTCGGGGCAGGGTTTCACTATGCACCCTAAGCTGGCCTCCAGCCTGTAGCCATCCTCCTACCCCAGCTTCCCGAGTACTGTACTAGAATTACAGGCATGTACCCTGCACCCAGCTAAATGTCCCTGATGTATAAACTAACCATAAAGAAGCTTCTTGATTCAGGTGATTCTCCAAACATTTTTACACATACAAACAAGGTTGCAAGCTGGGAGATTGTGAGAATAATAAATGAAGTGATAGGACAAAAACAGACCAGTGGAAAAGTCACTGCGGACTTGTTTCCACCATCCATGGTGTCTTTTAAAAGGACCGTGTTGTTGCTCCACGTTGTATATTTGTTGTATTTATCAGTTAAATTGGTGCCAGAAGTGAAAAGGACCACATCTAAATGCATCTAAATGTGAATCCGTCAGGGAGAGGCCTGACAGATGTGCTCCCGGCAAAGAGCCCCAGAAAGGTAGGAGTTACCAAAGTGATAACAGAATAATTGAGGAGAAGGGGAGGCTGCTATAATTCATGGAACTCTGGGAGCAGATTTATAGGAGAGTATAAAATAGTTCACTGGGTTGGTGGTGCAATTCTACTTTAACATCTTTGCTCAGGTTTATACCAGTTAATAATAACAGTTATTTACTGAATACTAATTACTGTCTGTCAGACACTACACTTAGCACTTCTACGTATCATCTCATGCAATCCTAATAACAAGCCGGTGAGCTATTATTATCCCCATTTTACAGACAAGAAAACTTATGCTTACTTAGAGAAGTTGAGCAAGTCATTCAAGGTTACCCAATTAGTAAACAGCAGAGGCAGCAGACAGGATTTGGGCTTGGCTGATTCCAGAGCCCGCACTCCTACACTCTGCTAGGTGCTGTAGCAGTCATTTGTTACTGTGGTGTATTGTCCAGAGGTAAAACAGAAAGAGGCCACATAGCCCACTTTTCAGGTTCTCAGGTGCTGCTTGCCAAACCTCAACTTCTCTTGGAATTGGCTACTGTGACCCTGGTGTTATGGGGAAGAAATATAACTCCAACCTGCTAGATGCTGGGTCTAGTGAGTTCGTGTGCCCCGGGGTCAAAGAGTGAATTCTAAGGAACAATGGAGATTAGGAAGAGTAGGAAAATTTATAGGAGAATAGAATATCTCCTGAGAGACAGGAGGGGTCCTGAATGGGTGGTGAATGATCCCATTTCTCTGAGAAAGTTGTGTTTTGTTTTGTTTTGTCTTTTTGAGACATGGTCTTGCTCTGCAGTTCAGGCTGGCCTTGAACTTTCTTTGTAGCCCAGGATGACTTAAAACTTGCAGGGATCCTACTTTCTCAGCCTCCTGAGTGCTAGGATTACAGGCATGTGCCAGGCTTTCTGAGAAAGTTTTATGGAGCAAAATCACCATGTGGGTATAATCAAACAATAAAACTACAACTATAGTTGCCTGGCTAATATTGGTACAATGAAGCAAGGCCATGTGAATATCATTAACCTTGGTCAGTAATCTACAGCCTTAGTCTAGTGTTTAGTTTTGTCTTAGTCTTGGTGGGAGAGGATGGCCAACTCCTAATGACATAATGATTTTACAGGAAATCCCGTTTTATCCCTTAGCGAAGTACGTAACTCTGACCTTAGGACTTTAATCTTCTTCAGATACACCTCCAGCCACAGTTCTGGTACATTCTTATCTTCTGCACTGACTCCCTTGAGGGTCCACACCTACCTAACTGACCATAGTGTGTCTACCTAACTTAGCTGTCCATAATAATCAAACCTTTAACTTTTCCAAATTTAGAGTGTGTGTGTGTGGTGTTGAGAAGGGAGTCAAACCCAAAGACTTGTACATTTGAGAGAAGAGCTTGACCACTGATAAGCCCCCAGCCCCAACACTGTGAACTTTTATACGTGAAAGGGTTTTGGCCCAGACAGGACACTGTAGCTGGTGAAGCCTTAAAGGCGGAACCAAGGAGCTCCTATCTCCCCCACCTCTAGGAATTTACCTGTGACGCCACCTTCCCTGCCCCTGGGAACTTACCTATGGCGCCAAACCAAGACCAATGGCTACCAGTGTCCGCCAGGGAGAAAGCCGGACTCCAGCGGTCGGGGGTGTCGGTTCTCTCTCTCCGTGTTCTCAGAATAAAGGCCTCTTGTTTTATACTTCTCATCTTTTGGATATAATCCTATCAATACAGTACTTAGATGTTTGCTTTTTTTTTTTGTACTGGAAATCGAACTCACGATCTCGCGCTTGCCAGGCAGGTGCTTATGCCACTGAGCTAAATCCCCAGCCCGGTTTTGCTTTTTTGTTTGCTTGTTTAGTTGTTTTCATTGGTTGATTGTTCTGAGATGGGGTCTTGCTATATTACCCAGGTTGGCCTCCCACCTGGGGCCCAAGAGATTCTCTCATCTGAACCTCCAGAGGAGCCAGGAACTACAGGCACTGCCCCTGCACTGGGCTAAAACGTTTTTTTCTTTCCTTCTTTCGGTACCGGAAATTGAACTGATGACCTTGTGTTTGCCAAGCAGGTGCTGAGCTGCTGAGTTGTATTCCTGGCCCTATTTATTTATTTTTAAAGACAAAGTTTTGCTACATAGTCCAGGGTGGCCTCGGTCTTGCTATGTGGCCCAGGGTAGCCTCTAACTCCTGGATCCCCTTACCTGGGTGTATGCACTGCCACACTTGCTAAAAAGTTTCCTAATCTTAACACCACATCTTCATTCCAGTAAGAGACAAGACACTCTCCCCCCACGCACTCTCTTTCTTCATCTTTTAAAACGGTGGCATTTAAATTGCACATCTTAGGGGGAAAAAGCATCTGTGAGAAAATGAGCTACATTGCCTATGTATGATTCAAAGAAGTGTGGAGCACACACCACTGGAACAAAACTCCCTGCCCAGTGTAATAAGCAATCATACCTCTTTCCCTCGAGTGTCCACATCATAACTCTCTGGAACCTGTGAATATATTAATTTATACAGTAGAAAGAATTGTGTAGATTTTTTTTGATTGCTTTTGTTTTTTGAGACAGTGTCTCACTATGTAGCCTTGAACTTCTATGTAGCCCAGGATGTCCTTGAATTCATGGTGATCCTCCTGCCTCAACCTCCCAAGTATGGGATTACAGGCATGGGTCACCACACCCAGCCTTATGTGGAAGTGATTAAAGATTGTGGAGATTTAATCTTGGACTATCCAGATTGACCCAAAATAATAACATGAATCTGATAAGGAGATTTGGAATAAGAACCCATATAACTATGGAAACCAAGGTTGAAAATAATGCAGGATCACAAACCCAAAAATGCAGGCAATTTAAGGTGAGAAAACAAACACTTCCTTAGAGACTTCAGAATTTGTTCCAGCAATAACAGGAAACAAATGAGCTAAATCATACCTGAAGTCGTGTTTGCTACTCTATGTCCTTTGGCAGACCAGGGACACATTTAAGGCTGAACTGACTTGGAGAAATTCAATCGCAGCTCAGACTGACTGGTGGTAAAGTTCCTTTCACGAGGTCATTTTTTTTACCCAGAAAGGGAACAAGAGTCCCTGATTTTAAAGAGTGGTCAGAATTCATACCGTTCTTATCCTGACTGAGAAGTGGTTCTAAGTGTTTATGTTTATTATATCATTTAATGCTCACAATGACTAGGACATTGAAACACAGACATCAAGCCCCCCATGTCCCTGTGCTTCTGCTTCATTTTTCTCCACAAGGTTTGTTTTATTCTGGGTCCCTTAGAAAACAGAACAAGAAGGACAAAGTCCTAGTGCTTTCTTTGTAGTACTAGGAGTGAACCCAGCGTGTTTGCACTGAGCCATATTACCAGCCCTTTAAAAATTCTCTCTCTCTCTCTCATTTTAGATAGGGTCTCACTAAATTACTACATTGCCAGCCTGGGCTCAAACTTGTGACCCTCCTGCTTCAGCCTCCCAAAGTACTGAGATTACAGGTTTGTACCACCATTATTGGCTTCATTTTTAACTTTTTAACTTGGTAAACATTAACCTAGAGCTTACTATGGACCTGTTCAAAGTCCCTTTCAAATAGTAATTCAACTAATCTTTACAACAATCCTGGATGGTACAAACTATTATTTCCATTTCACAGCTAAGGAAATGTAAATGAGAGAGGTTAAATTACTTATCCAAATATCACACACCTAGCAAATAACAGAGCTTGGATCTGAACTCTGGTAATTTAGCCCCATAGTTCATGCATTTAACCAATCTTTAATGCTATCAACCTACTACAAGTTACTCAGGTCATCAGATACAGTCTGCCAAAAAAATGTATACACACTTCAGGAAAAGAAAAATTGTATGTTGTTTTTCAACAGATGGTGCCATCCTCTTATGCAGGGACTCTAGCATATAGTATATAACACAGAAAACCCACTACACTGCTGATCCTTGGAGAAGAAATTGAAAATTCCTGTGCAGCAATCACAATACCAAAGTTACCCAAGCAGCAGTTCACCATACTAATGTCTGGAATCTAATGGCCACTACTTTGAGCACCTCTTGTAATTGTAGAGGTCAAAGGTAACTTGTATTAATCTCATGATGTCTAAGTAATTTAGTATTAAAATATTTATATGCTGGGCATCATGGCATACATCTGTAATCCTAGCACTTGGGAGGCTAAGGCAGAAGGATCACCACAATTTTGAGACCAGTTTGGGCTACATAAGCAAGTAGCCAGCCTTCACTACATAGTGAGTCACTGCTTGTTGTAGTTAGGGGTTGTGAGGAGACCACTTAGACTCAGGACATGGAATTTATAATACTATTTATGATGGTCACCCGGCGTTAACACAAGGAAATCTATCCACAACACTAAAGACATAAGATATTCAGTCAAGGGCCTGAATCCCACAGCAATGTCCTATATGAGTCCAGATGAACACCCAGAGCTCATGACAATGCCTCCCACAAGTCCAACTGGAGGTCTAGAGCCCATGAGAAGGATGCATGCCAGTCGCTTTTACAGGTGCGTGCTGGAAAGGTTCAAAGGTCAGCAGTGAAACCTAGGAAGTCTATGCCAGCGGGGTGAAGGAGCTGTGCTGGTAGGTTGAGGGTTCTACACTGGAGCCGAGCAGTCACACTCAAGACAAGGACCAGGGCTGTCCTGAAAAGCACCACAGCCATCCTCAGTGACTCGGAGGGCCCTGAGCTCCTCTGACAACAAGCACAGTCAAGTACATGCCAGGAAGCCAGCGTGATGAGTTCATCCTGGAGACTGAGCGACACAAGTCTTCCCCTCCAGAGCCAGGAAGCAATGCTCAATGTGAGGACCAGAGCTTCTCTAGGAGAACCAGTGGCTCAAACAGCAACATGTAGGAGAACCCAAAATGCCTTAACACCTCAACACCTTGCTTCTTCTCCACGTCTCCATTTATGCTGGCAACTTTCCTCAGATGGAACATCTACGCTCAGTACCATGCTGATGTAATCCAGCTGGATTACATCTTAATCCATAACACTGCTTATTAAAAAAAAAAAACACTCAGAAGGCTGAGGCAGAGGATTGCCATGAATTCAAGATTAGGCTGGATTGCATAAGTTGCTCAAAAAAAATTTTTTTAAAAAGACATAAAATATTTATACAAGTTTTTCTTTTCATGAAGTGTGTATACATGTTTTTTAGTGGGCTTTGTATAATCATTCTTTTTCTACAAAGGGCCACTTAATACATGACATGGCCATAGAATAGAAGTAAGAAGTCACTTAAATCTTCTAGTGCTAGATAAATTCAATGCATCTGAGTGCATTTTAGGATTTTTCTCTCTGTCTTACTTTCTCCTTGCTGGGACACAATACCTAACACCCATAAATTAAAGGAAGTAAGGTTTATTTTGGCTCAGTTTGTAGAGGGGTTTCTGTCTATAATAGGCCGGCTCCAAGCAGGGCAGCAGAGCAGAGGGACAAGGCAGAGGAGAAACAGTTGATGGCATGGCAGGCTGGAAGCAGTGCGGCTTCCTTCTTCTTTCCCTTTCTATTTCACCAGACTACAAATCTATTGGTTGGTGACACCCACGACCAGAGAGAGTCTTCCTGCTTCAGTCAATCTGTCGTCCACATCCGGAACTATTCTAAGTCAATCAGTGAGCTAATCCAGTGTCACACACCCCAGATCCAGTTGCCTCCCAAAAACCTCACTTCTGAGCACATGAGAGTCTGGGGTGAGGTGGGATCATCTAGACATAAGCCATAATGCTCTCTAACTTGGAAAAACTTCATGTCATTGAATAAGTGGTACCGAATGTTGAGTTTTTAATAAAAATATGGTTGATCCCCAAATCAGAAGTTGGTTCTAAAATCAACATTGACTTTTCAATAAGCTTGAAGAAGGCAGGTTCTAACATCCAGTCTGTCACAGTGCACCAGGTGTCACAGAGGACGAGTGCTGACTATGAGACAGGTTTAGTTTAGTCACTGAGATGGACCAAAGCAGGTTATCTCTAATACCTACCCTTGGGGAGATGCCCGGAGAAGCCCTGAGCTGACAACTCTCCAGCTTTTATTTAGAATATCAGAGTAAGTTCAATCCCTGGTACAAAAAAAAAATACAGTTAGAATATCAGAGTAAATGTAAAAAGTAAAAGAGAAGCAGTTGGGCAAGGTGCTGTCCCAAAGCTAGGCAGTTTTTCTTGAGGAAAGGAAAACCCAGACACAACGTGCTTACCCATCTGCTCCTCACAGAGCCCGTGCGCTTCTACCCTGCACTTTAACCATTCACTGCTTGGCCAAGTCTCCTGCAGCAGGCAGCCCTCCTGTGGGAGCAGTCAGGGCAAGCACTCTAGGGAGCTAGCAAAACAGGGCCAGAGAAGGAAGCAGAATTAGTCAAACCATCATTTATCTGATTGCATTCATTCCTTTACCGATGAAAACATTTTAAAATCAAAAATAAAATTTAACTTTACTGGATTTGAGATCAAAGTAAAACAATCTGATCTTCATTTCTTTTAGAGGAGAAAGGGTAGGTAAACTTCAAGACTGGATGGGCTCCAATTCTTAAATCGGTGTCTGTCTCTCTCTGTCTCGGTCTCATTAGGACTATGGTCCTTTCAGTTCATTTCTTGAGAGCGCATTTGGAGGTTCTTATTAGAGGAGCACAGCTACTCGCATACCCTTGACCAAGGAAAGGGCTCCTCTATCAGGGTAGTCGTCCTCTTTAACCAAGCATGCAGTTTCTGGAGGGGCACGCAGGAGCAGAGAGGAAGGAAGGGGACTCCTGGCTAACCAGCCATCAGCTGAATCAACCCTGGTGATCAATATGGTGACAGATGTCACAGCCAGATCACCCTCACATCCTTGGTTCATTTCTGTAGCTTTCTGAACATAACATAGAATCATCTTCCTGGAGAAACTTGAGCATCCATCATTGACAGGGATCTATCCAGTCACTTGGACACTTCGTCCTACACTTGACACCACCAATGCTTTCAGTCACTCAATAAATAACTACTACCATATGGCCGAGGATTTAGCTCAGTGGTGTAAGTGCCTGCATGGCAGTGTGAGGTTGTGAGTTTGGTCCTTGGCCCCCCCCCCAAATAATTACTACCACATACATGGAATATTTACCTACTGCATTGTTCTTACCACTTTCTGATACAGTTCTGCAAGGTCTCTTTTGTGAATGTCTTTATGACGTGTGATCAAAAATAGATAGGTGTGTGGCACATGCCTTCAATCTTGGCACTTGGGAGGCTGAGGCAGAAGGGTCACTGCAAGTTCAAGGCCAGCCTGGACTACATAGTGAGACCTTGTCTTAACAAAACAAAACAAAACAAAACAACCCCCCCCAAAAGAAAAACCCCAAACAAGATGAACTCTCCTACCAAGCTCCATCTGACAGAAAGGCAGGAATCATAAAAACATGGCATACCCTCTCTCCACACTGTTTATCAGACCTGGCACCTTGTGACTTTCAGCTATTCCCCCAAATCATAATAAACATGAAAGATAAATGTTTTGAATCAATTTAGGATTTTGAAACAAAAGTATAAGAACAATAAGATAATTGTGTTTGAAGCAGGGGGTATATTTTGAAGAGTATTAATGACAATGTGCCTTTACTTTATTAATCTTATTTATTTTTTACCTTATAGCAATTTTAAAAACATTTGAATACTCAGAGTATGTTTTTTTTAAATCGGTACTGGGGATCGAACTCACGACCATGCACTTGCGAGGAAGGTGCTTATGCCACTGAGCTAAATCCCCAGCCCCTCAGAGTATGTTTTGATTGTGTCTCATGCTAGGCACTCTTTAAGGCAACTGGAATATAATGAAAGATCCCTCCCTCATAGAGCCAACGTTGTTTCTCGAGTTCTAGTTACATTTCTGAGTCTATTGCTTAGACAATCTCTCCCGCAATTGTTTAGTGTGTATGTAAAAATGTGTATTGTCTTTTTTTCCTCTTGTGGTGGCAGAGATGAAACTTGGTGCCTTGAGCCTGCTAGGCTAAGTGCTTCATCACTGAGGCATGTCCTCAGCCTCTAAGAATGTATCTTTCTTTAAAGTATCTGTCTAAAAGCACATCTTTATTTAGTAGGATAATATTTACTTATTCTTTTATTTGTACCTATCGGTTTAATAAGCCATGTTCAGCTTTACTTTACTGTAGTACAACTATGAATAATTTTGTCTTCCAGAAAGTGTTGTAAGATTTGGCAAATAAAATTTCAGATGCCCAGTTAAATTTGAATTTCAAATAAATAATGTGTCTTATTATTTTTCTCTAGTTGCTGAATCAAAAACTTAGACACCCAAAATGAAGGAAGGAAAGGTTTATTTAGCTTACAGTTCTTGGAGGTTTCAACCCATACTCAGCTGGCTCCAAGGCAGGTGGCTGGCTGAGGGGCATGGCAGCCACAAGTGACAAGACAGAAAAGGGCAAAAGGTAAAGAATGCCTCCTTCCCTCAATTATGTTGTATGCTGGCTCCCTGCCCCTGAGCAAGTGCAGCACTCACACCACACCACCAATCCCAGTGCTAGACTACAAACCAATTATAAATGCTAGACTCAGCTGTGTTTTTTTTTTTTTTTTTTTTTGTACTGGGGATTGAACTCATGACCATGTGTTTGCAAGGCAGGCGCTTATGCTGCTGAGCTAAATCCCCGGCCCACAATATGATGATTCAGCCGTCTCCAAAAGGCCCATCCCCATGATCACATGAGGCTTTGGGGGGACGTTTAGACAGAAACCATAACACAACTTTTCTTTTTTGTGGTCTTTTAGAGACAGGGGTTTCACAATGCAGTGCAGGCTGGCCTCAGATTGGCACCTATCCCCCTGACTCTGCCGCTGGAGTTCTGGGATTACAGGCATGTATACCCTAAGGTCAATATTCAAATAAACCACGATTTTAAAAGTATAATTGTATCTCACACAGTGCACATACCCCACATGGTTAGCTTTTCTAGTTTTGCAATTTCTGGAGATAGTTTTGATTATCATAACTGCAGGTAGGGGATATTTGCATCAAGTGATAAAGGGCAGGGCTGCTGCCAAACACAACACAGAGAATAACTCCTCACTAAAAAGAATTATTAGACCTAGAAGTCAATGATACTGATTTTGAAAACCCCTGTTCTGATGCTATGATTAACAACAAAAGGGATGAATCAAAGTCATCCGAGTTCCCCTCATCCCCTGCCACCAGAGCATTATCACCGGGGGATTGGTACTTTAAATTTAGATACATACCTCAGGCCCACCAGTGTTCTGAATACTGAGGAAACTAAGAGAAGTCAAGAAGCTCTTTCCGCAACAGCAAGCAGAAACACAGAAAGGACACCCAGCATTTGAAGGCAGATTTATTTACAGTGATGTGCACTGTTTGGGATCATCCCCAAAATATCAGTTCCCAAAGGCTCAGGGAGGGATATTTTCATGAAATTGCAAAAAGGAAGTACAGAGGTAGGATTCTTGGTGTTGTAGTCAGGGGTTGTATAATAGAGAACAATTAGGATTAGGACATGGAGTTTATAATATTATTTTATGATGGTCACCCCGAGTTAACACAAGAAAATGCAGGAAATCTATCCACAACACTAAAGACGGAATATTTAGCCAAGGGCCTGAATCCCAAAGCAATGTCCTACATGAGTCCAGATGAAAACCAGAGCTCATGACAATGCCTCTCACGAGTCCAACTGGAGGTCTAGAGCCCACAAAAAGGACTCACACCAGTCTCTTTTACGGATCCATGATGGGAGGGCCCAAAGGTCAGCAGTGGTAGGTTGAGAGTTCTACACTGGAGCCGAGAGGTCATACAACAAAGACTAGGGCTGTCCTGAAAAGCACCACAGCCATCCTCAGCGACACGGAGGCCTTGAGCTCCTCCGACAAGCACAGTCGAGTACATGCCAGGAAGCCAGCGTGAGGAGTTCACCCTGGAGACCAAGCGGCACATCCTTCCCTCCGGAGCCAGGAAGCAATGCTCGATATGAGGACACGAGCTTCTCCAGGAGAACCTCAAGGCTCAAACAGCAACATGTAGGAGAACCCACAACACCTTAATGCCTCAATGCCCCAGCGCACCTCAACACATTGCTCCTCCTTCACCACGTCTCTATTTACGCTGGCAACTTTCCTCAGGTGGAACATCTATGCTCAGTGCCCTGCTGATTTAAATCAGCTGGTGTTAAGTTGACCATCAGTTCTTAATCCATAACACTTGGCTTGGTTGGTTCTTCTAATATGCATCATAGCAATCAGTTATGCATCACAGTGACCAGCCATTTCTAGGAGACAGAAGTGTGGGAAGCCGCCTATGATGGTGCCCATTTCCTGCTTCCGGGTTCTTCCCGGCCTGAACAAGCCCGCCAAATTGTCATGTCTGCCCAGTTACCCGTGACGCTAGCCTATCAGCTTGTTAGACGCGCTTCTCTGTGATTGGATACTGCTTCCCCTTATAAGAGGCTGTTCTTGCCCCCAAAGGGCGGAAGAGGAATCAACGTTGAGGGTGGCGGACCTTGTTAGGTCCGGTTCGCTGTACGTAATAAAGTTTGAGAGCTGATCCTGCTCGAGTTTGGCCTCCTGTCTTCCGCGGCTCCGGTCATCTGGCGGCCCGTACGGGGAAAAAGGTAAAAGACTCAGCGACGTGCCTCTTCGGCCGGGAGGTGCGATTGCTGTCGCCTGCGGTACGACGGAGGACCTGGCCCAATAACAACAGAAGGCCCCGAGCGCCTCTTCTCTTCACCCTGATCAGCTACGTGAGATACAGCGGTTCCCGGGACAGGTGAGTACTGGGTCACCTGGGTTGGGTGGACGCACCTAACAGATTTTGAGCGCCACACGAGTGGACGCTGGGTTTTTTTTTTCTTTTTTTTTTCCCTTGCATTTGTTTCGCTTTCGCTTCGCCATTGTGGGCAACGCTGCTCGCAAACCCCTCGCTGACTCCCTAAGAGTCCTGCTGCGGACCCGAGGCATCTACATAAACCGGGTCACCCTTTCGAGATTTCTGGCCTGGTTTTGGCCCACGGGCTCTCTAACCCTCCCGTCATGGGAGAAGTTAGGAGGGGATCTTAGATGCGCCCGAGAAGAGGGACGCTTGGATCCCATGGTTTTACCCCTGTGGGAACTGATTAGGGCTTGTCTGACGGACGAACCCCCCGGGCTTTGCTCAGCCCGACAGGCTCTTGACAGAGCTCGATCCGAGTGCTCGGAGGAGCCCGAAGTCACACCTGACTTTGGGCCTCCAGAGAAACACAAGGGCTCCGAAGCTCGCGACCCATGGTCGCCCCCTTCAGGGCGCCAGGCCCTACTGCACCGCCGTGGCCGGAAGAGGAGTTGCTCCCTGGGCCGCCACCTCCACCCGTGGCCGCCAGAGGGCGCCCACAACCTATGGCACCGCCCTGGTTAGAGGGAGAGCTACTTCCCGGATTACCTCCTGCGCCCCCTTCTGGGGGAGGAGGAGGACGTTCCTTCCGTATGTGGTAAATGCTCTCCAAGTTCTGGAGACGGCGGGTCCCATTAAACCCTCTTCAACGGTAGCCTCCATATTCCTAGGTATTCAACATCAGTTATGGAATAGAACCTCAAAAGTGTTCATCTCACATATCAGAGCCCATACTAATTTACCTGGGCCCTTGGCGGAGGGCAATGCCTTGGCAGACTCGGCCACGCGCCCGATATGGGTCTTCACCTTTCCCAACCCTCTGGAAGCAGCCCAAAAATTCCACTCTCAGTTCCATGTTAATGCCCGCACCCTCATGGCGCGCTTCAACATCACGAGAGCACAAGCACGAGAGATTGTACGGTATTGCCCAGCTTGTGTGATCTCTTCACCCCAACAATCTATTGGCATTAACCCAAGAGGACTTCGCCCAAATCATATTTGGCAAATGGATGTTACACACATCCCAGAATTCGGAAAACTTAAATATGTTCATGTTTCGGTAGATACCGCCTCTCAGGTTATGTTTGCCTCGGCAGAACCCGGAGAAAGGGCCACCCACGCTATTAATCATTGTCTTGCAGCCTGGGCTGCTTGGGGAAAGCCTAATATACTAAAAACAGACAATGGTCCTGCCTATACCAGCAAAATTTTTATGACATTTTGTCAACAAATGGAGGTCACTCTTAAACATGGCATTCCTTACAACCCCCAAGGACAAGGCATCATTGAGCGATCCCATCGGACACTCAAGGGTGTCTTACAAAAACAAAAGGAGGGAATAGGCCATGGCCTAACGCCCAAAGGAAGAATATCATTGGCACTCTTTACCATAAATTTTTTAAACCTTAATCACAATAATCATTCCCCTGCCATGGAGCACAATAACCCGTCCCCGGCCGACAAAGGGCTGGTGAGATGGAAAGATGTCCTTATAGGACAATGGATGGGCCCGGATCCAGTGATTAGCTGGACCCGAGGTGCGGTTTGTGTCTTCCCACAGGAACCAGGCTGCGAACCGCTGTGGGTCCCGGAAAGATTGACGCGAGCAGTAAACTCCCCACCAGTTCCTGATAAAGCACAGGAGGATAAGCCCGCGGACACAAGTCAACTCGACCGACGCTCAGCGCCCGAGACCATCTACAAACTAAAATGTCTGGTTTGGAGCTTTTTCTATTCTGTGGGTTCCTATTAATCACCCCTGTTCGCACAAATTTGACCAACACTGTTAAAAATATGACAGCTTGGCTGTAAGACACCTACCTACCTAAGTTTCACAATTTGTCCCTCATAGTCGGTCAGGAACTTGACAATATGGACGGTATCCAACTAGGTCCAGTCAGGTTCGATTTATCAACTTTAGGCAGTGTTATAGCCAGTTTGTGGGAACGCGTCACCTCCTGGTTCTCCTGGCCCAACCTGACTACTTGGATCCTGATTGCCGTGGCCATCCTAGTGGGGCTTGTGGTTATTAAATGCTTGTTAGATCGCCTCATACAAACTCAGCAGCAGGTTAAGATCACAGCTATGGCAGCCATGCAAATGGCAGCAGGTGGCCCATCAGGCCAGCAGGCCGCCGCATATCTCCTTCACATTGCAGAACATCAGCTATAAGAGCTGAGTGGGCAAGCCAATGACGGGTAAGACGGGAAAAGCCCTCCCGGTCAACCTAAGACAGGCTCCACTCAGATATACATGGCCTATAAGGCCAGGGGTCCCTCCCGGAGTCAAATTATTGGCATTGAGATGCAAGACCAAGGGTACTGCAGTGCCATCCGCCCCAAAGGTTGGGGGGAAGGCAGGAATGAATGTCTATATGCATCCAGGTTTGGTTCACAAAAGCCTGGCCCTGCGAAAAAATGAACCACTCACCTTGAGCATGGTCCTGGCGCAAGGATATGCACAAAACAGGGTGATGCACAGCAGGGTATAGACCTCTACATTCTCTCATGCCTCGGCTTACAAGGTAGGCCCACTCCTAGGTGTCTAACAGCAACAAGGTCATAGACACCTTGGAGGGACCCACAGACCATCCTATTTTAATAAATAAAAAAGGGGGAGATGTGGGAAGCCGCCTATGATGGTGCCCATTTCCTGCTTCCGGGTTCTTCCCGGCCTGAACAAGCCCGCCAAATTGTCATGTCTGCCCAGTTACCCGTGACGCTAGCCTATCAGCTTGTTAGACGCGCTTCTCTGTGATTGGATACTGCTTCCCCTTATAAGAGGCTGTTCTT
Organism: Cavia porcellus; assembly: GCF_034190915.1. Classification (NCBI taxonomy): domain Eukaryota; kingdom Metazoa; phylum Chordata; class Mammalia; order Rodentia; family Caviidae; genus Cavia; species Cavia porcellus. The sequence continues at coordinate 7,197,403 of NW_026947512.1, read as the reverse complement.
GCCCCCAAAGGGCGGAAGAGGAATCAACGTTGAGGGTGGCGGACCTTGTTAGGTCCGGTTCGCTGTACGTAATAAAGTTTGAGAGCTGATCCTGCTCGAGTTTGGCCTCCTGTCTTCCGCGGCTCCGGTCACAGAAGCAACTGGAACGCAACAGGAACTATTATTTGGGCAACTAAGAAATGGAAGTGTACTGACTGGGAGGGGGAGCATTTTCTGTTTATCACATTTTGTCCTGAACTCTCATTGTATGAAATATATGCCAAAGTTAACAGTTCACTTATGCTATTAGGCCTGTATACATAATCATATTTCTTCTCGGCTTAAGTACAGAGAAAAAAATATAATTCACAAATATGGGTTGCTACCTCTTCTATTTTAATGAAGTTAAGTGCTGGAAAATTACCCCCATCACCCTTAGGAAGGCAAACCATTCATTGCTGTAGAAAGTAACTACCACAGCCAGAAAATGGACTAGGAAGAGGCACCAGGATGTAGTCGGGAAATCTGGCTTCAAAGGTGTGTGAGTCAACACACCTGTTTGGGAGCAATTGAGTAATTAGAACTTTCATGTTTGAAAATTGAAAAGACAAAGTTGCCTGACCTGTTGAGTCATGGATCACTCTTGTGCAAGAAAAAGACTGAGGTTATAATACTATTGCAACCAACACTGGTTAAGGTAACAGACATCACAGATTGCCTGGGACTGAATGGTTTCCTAAGAAGTAGGACTTTACATGTTAAAGTTGAGAAATCCCCAGGTGCAACAAGATGAGCTGATTACCTTAATTGAAGATCTTTTTGTAGCATTTGGCCCCTGGGCTCATGGATACTAAGATTTGGGAAAAATAAATACTGACGGAAGCCTGCTGAAGACAACTTCAGGTGAATTTATCACCAAGTAAAAGAACTGTTTTCCTTCAAGGGTCTGCGATAGTCTGCAGTAAGATCAGGGTGAAGAGAGTACAGGAATCCTCTGCTAGTGGGGTTACAGCAGTGGCCAGTAGCAACACTGCATACCAGTGAGAAACAATGGCAAGAGTGGATTGATAACTTTAAGGGCTGCTTAGTCGAGTGTTTTATTAGTTAACACTAGTAATTTTCTTAAGTTATTTGCTCTCAGACTTCAGGATAGAGGCTTGTTGGTCCTCTCCTGCATAGTTCCTGATTCAATAGATCAGAGGTAGGACCTGAGCATTTTTTCTAACAAGTTACATTGATATCACTGTTCTAAGGGGGCCACACTTTGAGAACCTTGTCTTAGCTGAATCCTCAAAATCTTGTTGATGTAACCTAATCTTGATTCACCTAACACTCCAGTCCGTGAGTAAGTCTGTGTTCATGGGTAGGAAATTCTCTTGGGCAGCTCTCTTCTGAGTGATGATGCAACAACTACTCAAATTCCATCATGGTTTGGCCATTTTCAATGTGTGGTTTCCAAAGTTTCCCTGGGGAATCATCACCTTCTAGCAAGCACAAAATAAAAGCATGAAAGATCATTCCTGGGAGGTTTTTATGGACCAGGTCTAGAAGTTATTATATTCCTTAGGTACATGGCCACGCCTATCTGTGAGGGAGGCTAGTTATATATAGAACAGGACTTTTCCACTGTGTACTCTGCTGGTCATGAAATACCCATTTCAAGTCAAATATGGGGGCACACACCTGTAATCCCAGAATTTGAGAAGCTGAGCCAGGAGAATCACTGAATTCAAGGCCACCTTGGGCTACCAGTGAATTCAAGGCCAGTCTGAACTATATGGTGAGCTCCTGTCTCAAAAAATCATTTTAAAAATTCCTTTCACCTTTTTATCATATATAGAACACACTCTTCTCTTTCCTCAGCCCCAAGATCCTTCATGTCATTGCATCAAACTCAAAATCTAGGCTCTCCTGGCAGGAGGGCTGGGTATGGATTCTCATGGCCCAGTGGCTTATAAATTAGAACAAGTTTTCTGTGTTCTTCTTTCTCCTTCACACATGGTGGATCTGGAACATTTTGTCTACAAAATGATAACAAATAACCAAAAGCAACTCCCATTTAGGAAAAGGAAGAATGTGAGATAAACACTATTGCTAGTTCTCACCAGTTAAGAAAACCAGCGGGGCAGGCACTGTAAGAAGTCCTCTATTGCCTACATTGCACCATGATCCTACCCTTTGGGAAGAACTCTTTGCACTAATTTCTCTGTAGTCCTTGTTTTTTACCATGAGAGAGTCTTCCTTATGGTTGCATCAGCAATGGGCATGTACTGTATGTAGTCTTAGGAAAACTTCTCAGTACATTTCCTACCTGGAATTTCTAATCCTGGGATTATTTTTAAATTTCCTGGATTGGTTTATTTGCTTACTCATCTAGTGCCAAGGATTGAATCTAGAATCTGGATTGTACTAAGCATGCACTCTGCCCCCGAGCTATACCTCCCAGGTGAGGCCATGTGCTTTTTTTTTTAAAACAAGACAATCCCTCAAATTTGATGTTTTACTATTTTTTTGCTTTAAGAAAGATTCAGACATCAGTGACTACTCACAAAGTTATTTTCTATACTTTGAGTTGTCAGGTAAAATAGTGATTTTTTTGTATTATTTGCCAATTTTGGCAACTTTATCTAAATGTCTTGCTTCTAATCTCCACAATTTTATCTTTCATCTAAATCTTTCACTTTAACTACTTTAAGGCTTCACAGAAAAGGGAACATCCTTATTCTAACTGCCATGTGGTTTTTTTGACTTGTTGTTTTTGTTTTATTTTCACCTTTTTTCTTAGAAGTCTTTCAGTTATTCAATGCTTTTTCCTTTATTCCTTCGGATACGGAAATTGGGAATGTAGTTCAGTGGTATAATGCTTGTCCAACATAGTCAAGACCCTGAGTTGGTTTCTCAGTACCATTTAAAAAAAAAGTAGAGATACAGAAACAAAAGGATTTTCCTGCCCTATAAAACCCATGAAGTCCAGATTTTCTTTATCTTTTTGATTGCTCCTTGAATTAAGTCAAGCTCAATTTAGCCTAGGTTTACTTCTCTTATATGTAGTAACAATGAGAAACAAAGTTAAATCCCAGTCATTCAAATTTTTTTCAAACTCCTCCTCTAGAGAAAAGACTTATCTTTTCCTCCATTTCTGAGGATCAAACACGGACAGATCCTTGTACATACTAGTCAGTACAGAATAGGAATTTTTTGTTTCTAGTACCAGGGATCAAACCAGGACCTTGTGCTTTCCAGGGAGGCACGATGCTGCTAAACTAAATCCCCAGCCCTAAAACGGGTATTCCTGGCCTAGGAATTCTGAAAACTGGAAATGAAGAAAAGGCAGAATAATGATGAAGTGCAGATTTCAAGCAAAGTTCCGGAAGTCAGTTTGATTCTATAGAGGCATTTTGGAACATAAGTTAGACCTTAGCTTTGTGCCATTTCAAAGCAAAGAAGCTGAGTTTCACAATCCTACAGTTGTCTTGACTATGGACTGCTCTTAGGGAGCAGTTAAACATCAGTGCATTTCCAACTTTGTGGTTATACAGCGATATATCCCCATCAGAGACAGAAGATCAGGGCATGGCAAAACTGACTGGACTGCTAGTTATGACCTGTTAATTACAAAATCTCAGAACATTTGTGTAGAACAGTTTCCAAAGCCCTGCACATGGACTTCTCATGAGAACTCCAGCAGGGTCCACCCCACAAGCAGTGTTTGAGAGGACGGCCTGGACCTGATAGTAGCTTGGTGAGTGGGTGCCACAGAAAGAGAAAGTCTCCATTAAGAGCTGGCTATCGTGCCTCTCCATGATAGCCCACCCTAACCTGCTGTAGGTTGTATTTTTATTCTTCTTCCCTTTTTCTGAAGCCCAAACTTGCTCTGTGGAGCCTGTTTTTCCCCTATACTTCTCTTTTATTATTCCTACCTCTAATAAATGGGAAACTTTGTCACTGTTTATTCTTGTGTCTTTCTATTCTTTGTTTGGGTCAGAAAGGACCTAGAAATTACCTTTAAATGTGACTCTAGGGGCTGGGGATTTAGCTCAGTGGCATAAGCACCTGCCTTGCAAGCAGGCAGTTGTGAGTTCAATCTCTGGTACCAATAAAAACAAAAAAGACAAAAAAAAAATGTAACTCCAGCACCCCAGAATCTGCCAACAGTGAGGCTGACCCATAACATGGGCTATTATATTCCTCTAGTTTTGCTATACAGTATTTCATACATTAATCAAGTTGTAAATATATGTCTCACATTTGTTCTTAAACCATTTTGCTAAGCATTTATTAATGTAGTTGGTTTCTTTATAGTCTTGTGTATTTTGCTTTATTTTATACATTTGAAAACATTGTCTGAAATAGGTTCCATAGCTTCATTAAATTGCCAACAGGGCATATGGCATTGAAAAAAGGAATTAATTTCTCACTGGAGAATTCAATAACTTGAATAGGCAAACCATCATCCAAATTATTTCAAATTATTTTATCAACTATTTGTCACTCTACATATTTGTGTTCATTTTTCTAGTTGTGAGCTTGTGTTTCCTTGCCTCTCACTGCTGATGCAGAGATGATATACAACTTTTGAGTTTTTAATATGGCAGCGCTCCATTTCAAGTTACCGGTGTTCTCTATTGGGTAAGGTAGAGCCATTGCAATCACAATCATAATCTCTAATCTTAGTGTCTTAGCACAATAGAAGCACATTTCACATTCAGGTAACAGTTCACACTGTGTTTGCGGTGTGTGCCTTTCCCAGGTGATCCTCCTGGGCAGCTGCTGCTCCAGTGATGATCAAGGTACCCATGTTCCTTCATGTTGTGAGTCCATCACCTCCATGCTTTCCCTGTCTAGAAAGAAAAAGAAGTTTGGCTAGAACTCAGTCACAGAACTACCTGACTGTGAAGCTGGGAAACGTAATAAAGCTGTGTGTGCCCAGAGAGGTGAAAAGGCTTTGGTGTACAAGTGCCAGATAAAAAAAGTTAAAATTTAATTTCAGATAATCTTTTTCAAGCACAAATATACCTCATATTATAATATGATGGGGCCCTGTGCTTTTATTTGCTAAATGTGGCAGCATTAGTTTGGCGATCATTTAATGGTTTCTGCCATAGGACAGATGTCAGATGGACTCTTTTGAACTGCCCAAGGCTTTGATTTTCTGGAAAATTCAGGGGGAGAAGGGAGCTTACTAGGTAGCTCTCAAATTTCCTGATAATGTGGGAATTATTTGGCGCTGTCCTAAGATCATATAATTGATAGGTTCTGCTTATTTTTCCAGCCAGTTTTGTTACCCCCTACCTCCTCTATTTCTTCCTTGTAGACACATAAATCTTCTAATTGTTTTTTTTTTTTTTTTTTTTTTTTGTCGGTACCAGGGTTCGAACTCACGACTGCACGCTTGCAAGGCAAGCACTTATGCCGCTGAGCTAAATCCCCAGCCCTAAATCTTTTAATTCTTTATATGGCATTATAGGAGTAGTGGTCTCTGTCTTTTATAGCTTTTCTAAACTGAAAGAGGTTCTAGCCCCGGTCTTTTAGAGACTGTGTATTTTCTATCTCTCTTGGGGTGTTGTGGCTCACTGTCTGGCTTTAAGAAAAAAAAACTTGTCAGAAAATAACAAGAAAAGAGTTAATGATGGTTGAGCTGCCTGTTTGATCGAAAAAAAGGAACTATTATTAGCCCAAATGTGAGGAAGAAGGTCAGATTTGTATCTTCCTGCAGACAACAATGTATGTTAGAGAGGTATGTCAGACAAATTACAGAGTCTGAGAGCTGTGGCCTTAGCAAGATTTTGTTTATTTATATCAGCACTAGAGTCTTGTTTTTCTGAAGAGAAATCTCAAGTCTTTCAGAGGCTCACAGGAGTAGCTTTTTCCTTTTGTGTGATCTGGTTAGACACTGTAGGTGGGACTAGCTTCAATCTAGAAAGGTGACTAATTTTCTATCTCTGCCACCTTTATTCCAGTGGATGTTGCAAGTGATTGAGTGATTTGTACTCAATTTAGAGCAGCACAGAATATTAAAAGAGAGGAGGAAAGAAATAAGAATGTTTAATGGTGGGGGGAAACAGAAGGAGTCATCACAGAGAAGGCTGTGGTGGATCTTCCTGCAGACAAAGGGAAGGTTCAGCCTGATATAGGTTCTGATGAGGGCTGGGCTCTGCGGACTGATGTGAGCTGATTTATTTCATGAGAATGCAGGGGACTGGGTAAATCTTTACATGCCTGAGCTTTGGCAGGCTTTGGGAGGGAGAAGCTATTGAGGCTATGCATTATCATGGCATAGCTTTGAACTGTTGCCATGATGATTGTGCTGTCTTTCAGATGGGGGACCTAATATTCCCATCTCTTTGGTGTTAGGGGGCACTGTGAAGTCTCTCAGGCTGCTTCCTGCTGAGAGGAGGCCTTGTTGGGGCCTAGGGCAGAAGGGAATGGGATTGAGGGATCCGTTCTGTCTGAGTTTGTGATGTCGAGATGTCACTCAGTAGTAGGATTTGTTTGGTAGTGAACACCTGTATTCTGACCTGGATAAACTTTGAGAGGAACCCAAAGGCACAGAGGTAAAAAGCAAAAAAAAAATGTTGTAATAATTAAGGGACCCATAACGGGCATTAAGATGGAGGCCCATGTGTCTAGGGAGCCCCACCATGATGACCAAAAGGTAGATTTTAAAAAGTGGTGCCTGCTTCATATATCATGTGCCAATTTTTTGAATTTTGTACCTGGTCTTTTACTATATCTGACTGGTTAACAAAATAGCAGCATTCTTCTCCCAACATGGCATAGTATCCTCCTTTTTCTTCTGTGAGGATATCGAGTGCCCTTCCTTGTTGGAGAACTACCATGGCCAGTGAGCTTATTTGATCTTGGAGTGAATTAACATTTTGGGAGACTGATTTTATCACTGTTTTTAAGTCATATGACATCTGATAGTAGTATGTGATGCTGGTTTTTAATCTGAGATGAGTAGGAGCTGTTGGATGTAAAGTCCATGAAGTCCCTTAAACATGTTTGGGATTGAGATTACCAGGCAGCGGATGATATCTCTTCATCTGGGTGATGTGAAACCAGCATGGGAATCCTTCTACCTTTACCGTGGTTGGAGTCTCAAGGTATACCAAGTGAGGTCTGTTTTCCTTAGATTGAAGAAGTTGAACCTGTGGGCTTAGGAATTTTAATATAGATTAAGTCTCCTGGAGAAAAAGGAGGATGTGGTGTGTGTCCCTTGCAGGGTTGAGGGAGGCAAAGATCTGTGTATTATTGAAGACGGTATCGGAGGAACTAGAGAACCAGAATGCAGTCAGCTAAGGGACGAAGATTTAAAGGTGAAGGCAAGTTGTGTAAGACAAATGGTCTACTGTACTTAAGTTGTAAGGGGCTTAACTGAGTAGTTGGCCTGGGGAGAACTCGGAGTTTTGTAGAGGCTAGAAGTTAGCAGTAGAGAGGAGAATCACGTGTGTGTGGGAAGGAAGCGTGAGTTAATTGAAAAGCATCTGTGCAGTCATGTAGAGGACTCATCTCTATATCTGTTGTAGGACTGGGCAATAGGGTGGCTGGACTGAGGGTGTTGCTGGCTGAGATTGGACAATGGGGTCTTGTATTAGAGTTAGATGTATTTGTTATAGCTGTGACAGGGTCATTAGAGCTAGGAGTATCTTGTGAGAAATTAGATTGACTAGATGGTGAGGTGAGTAGACTATGATTGTCTGTCCTAAAGTGAACTTCTTGGCTTCTTGTGTTGGTGTGGCTGTCACTGCTATCACCTGAAGGCAGGGAGGCCATCCTCTGATTGCAGCTGTTTTGAGAGGTAGGCTATGGCCTGGAATGAAGGTATTTTACTGTGTCCCAATATTGCCATCGCGTTATCTTATCTGTTGCAGTGTATAGAATAACGGGTATACTAGGATTAGGAAATGTAAGTGCGGGGGCTCTAAGAAGGGCCTCCTTAAGCTTTGTGACGGGAGTGTCACTTGGCATAGTAGGGGTCTGGGGGTTCTGAAAGAGACCCTTTAGAGGCTTGGTATAGTGGTTGAGCTAAGGAAGAAAGTTGGGGATCCAGAGGTGAAAAAAGTTTGATATGCCTAAGAAGGATACTATTTGTTGTTTGGTGATCAGTGTCTGTAAGAGATAGAAGGAGGAAGAAGAAGGGGGGAGAAAAGGGGAAAAAAGAGGAGGGGGCTTCCACACGAGCTATGGCTATAGCGGGGTGGAGGTATTTCTTTTATCAGGTCTGAGAAACACAAGAAAGCAGAGAGTCACAGTGGTGAGCTGATAAAGGAGGAGGACCTGTGAAGTGAGCCAAGAGAATCTGGGAGGCCTTGCGGGGTGCAGCATCTGGATGTAAAGCATTTACCCCCACTAGCCGGTTCAGTAGTGAAAGTTAAGTAAATCAGCCTCTTTGGCCCGAGAGCTTGTTTTAGCCCACGTGTACCTAAGTGCAGCCCAGAGGACTGGTTTTGTCTGGCAATGACTGATGATTACCCATGTGTTCAAATTAGAAAGATGAGCTGGGGTTTGAAGGGCTGGGAATCAGGGGAGAATCATCACCCTCTGGTGAGGCACACCCAACGATGACTTCGCTGGTCGTCACCAGAGGAGGCACGAGGAAGTCCTGAAGGATGCAGAGGTCCCAAAAGGACGTAGAGTAGTAGAGGGATGTTCTGACATGGCCACGACTTAGGACAGGCACCCCAAAGTAGAGGAGAGGGGAGGCTCACCTTGGACCTGACGAGATGAAGGCCAGTGTTGGATGTGGGCTAGAAACAGCAAGGCTGAGAAGTCCCTAGTCCGAGAAAAAGAGAGAGACAGAGAAAGAAGGAGGAGCAGAGAGGAAAGGTCTGTAGGCCAGATTGGGGCTCAGACTAGGGGACAGACACCCCCCCAGGAGCCACACAGCCTCCAACCACTGGAGTCAATGGCACTGGCTGATGAGTGATTTGTACTCAATCTAGAGCAGTGCAGAATATTAAAGAGAAGACGCAAGAAGATAAGAACGGAGTTTAGTAAGGGAGGAGGGCACAGAGGGAGTCACCACAAGGAAGGCTGTGGCGGCTCTCCCTGCAGACAAAGGGCATGTTCTGTCTGATACAGGCTCTGACAGGGGTGGGGCTCCGGTGGCTGGTGTGAGCTGATTTATTTTGTGAAAGTACAAGGGTTTGGGTAAACTTTTACATTCCTGAACTTTGGCAGACTTTTGGGAGGGAGAAGCTGCAGGGGCTTCTGGGAAGAAGAAGGTGTGCATTATCATGGCATAGCTTTGAGCCATTGCCATGACGTTTGTGCAGTCCGTCAGACGGAGGACCTAACAGTAAGGAGGTCTTTCCATTTTGGCTTTAACTGGTCTGTTGGTGTTTTCTCTCTCAAGTTTTTGCAAACACTTCGTCTAGGGTAGACACTAGGTGATGTCCCTGGGCTGGGAGCTGTCACGACTCACTTTTTGTACATGTAGACAGCCTGTTGTACTTGGCCCACACTGATAAGACATTGTAAGAGTCTCATAGTCTCTGGATTTATTATCACATCAGAGGATAGAAATGGCCTTTCATGTAACACTTCAAATGGCCTGAAACTTAGCCCAGGTTTGGGTACGTTATGAAACTTTGTGAGCATTATTGGCAGCAATCAGAGCCAGGACTCAGATGTCTCTTGACAAAATTTTGTCGGAGCTTGCTTTAGGATCTGGATGGCTCTGTCTATTTTTTTCAGATGACCGAGGCAGCCAAGTGAGATGAAGGTAGAGTTTTATTTTAAAAGCCTTTCCCACTCCTTGAGTTACTTGGGAAGTAAAAGGAAGTCCACTGTCACTCTGGAGAGACTGGGGTAATGTAAATTTGGGGATGATCTTTTTTAAGTAGCACCTTGACTACTTCAGTAACCTTTTCAGAACAGGCAGGAAAGGCTTTAATCTAGCCTGTAGAACTGTCAATTAGGGCCAAAACCTGTTTAAACATTCTAAATGGTGACATGTGGGTAAAGTCTAGTTGTTAGTCCTCTCCAGGATAGGTCCCTCTCCTCTGTATGGGCTTTATTTTATTTAATTTTTTGGTACAGGTTATAATAAAGGAGGCAATTTGGGCTTGCCTGAGTTGCTGTGTGCACAGAGTGGGATTTGTAAACCTGCTGGATGGTTGTCATTATCCTAGTGCAGTAAAAACTTGTGTGAACATTTTTAATGTAGCATCTTTTCCCACATGGAAGGAATCATGAAAAGTGTCCCTTGAGGAAAAACCACTTTGTTTTTAAAGTACCACCAGAGTCTCCTTTTAATTTTTCCCTGTCCCCACTGAAGCTCATTTATTTTTCTTAGGGATATAGACTGGTTTTAATGGTTTCCCAGGAACTGGGAATAAGCCAAAGGTTTTAAGGGGGCTGTGCCAGGTGTTCTTTCTGTTTTCTTATCAACCTTTTGATTTCCCAATGAGACTTCAAATATGTCTCTCTGGTGTCTTTTATAGTGCAAACGTGACCTGTTTGGGAAGATAGACTGTTTCTAGCAGTTGTAAAATTTTCTTTCTGTATTTTATAGATGGATTTTTTCTTTATTAATTAATAAACTTCTTCTCCTTTTCCTTCTCCTCTCCTTCTCCTTCTTTTCTGATTATTGTTCCTGAGGGAAGAGGTTTAGTGTTAATGACCTGACAACTGCATAATTTGCCTTTGATATCCTTCTTGGACAAAGCTATTTCCATCAATGAGCCACACCTTTAGGATCTTGGCAGAGTAGGTCACTGATATCTTGTCTACTAGTATAGTTCTGGGAGATTACTTATTTATGAGAGTTGTTAATGATAGAACTGTGGGGGACCGGCGGCAGCTGAAAAGATAAGAAGTATGAAATATAAATGACCTTTATTTTGAGAATGCGGGGAGAGACACCCTCGATCCCCTGGGGTGCAGCATCTCCCCCAGGGTCAGGGATCTCTTCGTGGAACACGTGGAGTGGGGGCATACATGTAGCTGAGGTTGGGGGTGGTGCCTGAGGGGGCATTAGGGATGCACAAGTAGCCCATTGGTATTCTTTTGGTGCCATAGGTAAATTCCTAGGGGTGGGGGAGATGGAGCTCCTTGGTTCCTCTTGAGGCTTTACCGGCTACAGTGTCCTGTCTGGGCCAAAACTCTTTCATATCCCGTCTTATGATTATTATTATTATGAAAAGGGGCGAAGACTCCTCTCTTTACTGCTTCCTGCTGGCAGGGGGTGCTGTACTGGGGTCTAGGGGAGTCAACAGGATGATGGTTGATGCCCAAGTAGAAGCTGGTGCCAGGTGTTTTAGCCAGGACAACTTCACTGGTGAATGCACATATGTTAGACTAGAAAAACAAAGAAACAAGATGTTATGAGGAGGCATGGCAATGTCATATTCAAGGACCCAGGTGAGGTAAAAGAGAAGGTGCCTTTGATTTAGACATGTCATTATATCAGGACCACGTTGAGGTAGGATCATTGTCATAGTGAGGTAGACTTCGGAAAAATAAGTGTGGAGTTAGAAGGAGTGAAATTATGAGAAGTGATTACTCCCCCATCTGAAAGCATAAAAGTTAAGAGGGTAGGTGGGTAAAACTTGTCTCTGGTATGGATGACATTGGAGTCTTTAGGAAATACTGTTAAGGATCCTGCTGTAAAAGGAATAAGAAATTAGAAACCAAATTGGATAACAAAACATGACAGCCTGAGAGTTGTGGCTTTGGGGCCTTGCCAAGGCAGAGATGAGTAGGCAAAAGGATGGTGAGCTCTAGGGCTGGAAGGGCACCACTTAGCCTGAGTGATGTGAAACCAGGATGGCAGTCTAGCAACTTTGATCACTGTTGAGGTTTCCAAGAATATCAGGTACGGGTCGCTGTAACCTGGTTGTAGTCCTTGGAATGATTTGCTGTAACAGGACTTTAGTAAGTATATCAGCAGTCTCCCTGGTTGTGTGAAAGGCTTTTATGTATCTTGAAAAAGTATAAACAAAGTGAGAAGACAAAATGTATCTCTCAGTCTTGACCAGGGTTATCTGAGAAATTGGTGAATAAGAAAATAAGGAGGTGGTCTTATATCACTGAGGAGAGGTTTAGTAGCGATAACAGGTGTAAGCTGTTGAGGCCTCAGTGTGTCTAAATCAGTTTGTATAAACACAAGGTCATAAAAAGCATTTTTAAGATTTAGGACTATAGAGTGAGTGGTGGAGGGAAGATTCGGCACCACTGGATGGATTGGGAAGAAGCAGTCTGGAACCTGCACGAAATAGGCCCTGTTTGTAAATGGCATAGGTTGACCCTCAATACCCCCTAGAGCTTGAGAACTTATTATAGTGGCCTGAAAACTCAGGAAGAACTCTGTACATATGGCCTCTATGTCCACAAGTATAGAGAATGTCTTACCTGAGACTTTTAGTGGGACTTGGGACCCTGAGACAGGCACCCATAAAGGGGGCTGTGGTTGGCCCTGAGCCCCGTCAGTCTTTGGCAGCAAGTTTAAGCAGATCTGTCAGCAATGAATCTGGCAGTTTTGGCATTTCCTGTGAGGGCTAGAAGTTAGGATGGCTTACCCACTCTCTTATAGCTAGGACAGTCCAGTAGCCCTGGGGTAAGGTCTCACAGAACACCAGGATGGGGCACTCTTTTGCCCAATGTCTTCTGCTGCATTTGAACATGGTCCATGGAGGGGGTGGCGCCCAGGAAGCCCACCTTGTGTTGGTTTACCTGTCTCAGAACTCCAAGTGTCACACGTGTTATTGTTATCTCTGTTGTTGAAAACATGAAAAGCCATGTTAAGGTCTCTATAAGGTTTGAAGGTCAAGTTTTGCCTTTTTGTTTAGGATCTGGACTACAGTAGAAGGTATCTGTAGAATCAAGTAAGTATGTAGGAGTCAAATATAATCAACAGGGTATTTATAATTTTAGTAATGGCTTCTCATAAGGAGGACAGGTCCAGAGAATTTTAGGAACTGACATGTCATTTATGTCATATATATAAGTATCTCTTTATGTTATTAAAATGTCTAATGCCATCTGATTTTTGGAGGATGGCCTGTTTAATTAATTTTTTATCTTTTTATTTAGGAGAGAAATCAGCTACAGTATGTTTTAATATCAGTTGAATATAGTTAATTATAGCTCGGTGGAGGGCTGAGCCAGGGCAGGCAGACAGGCTGGGAAAAGGTTTAAGTTTGGCTTCTGCCACAGTGTTGGTTTTGTTGTTTTGCATGTATCATACAACCCTTGTCTTGGAAAAGAGCTAGTGGTTCCCAGCAAAAGGAATATATAATTATTTTTTAAGGTCAGTGACAATACAGTATAATATAGGCAGTAAGCCCACCAACACAGAACACCACTGGTGGTTTATAGCAAAAGGAATTCATAAATATCTCTTAATTTTAGTTGTTAAACAGGAGATTACTGAAGGCTTTGATTGATAAACAAGGCTGGTAAAATTACCAGGTGGCCACTGTCCCGTTTATCAGCCAAAGTCTTTGTCTATTGCTGGCTTATTTAACCTTGATTAAATGGTTTGAGAATGTAAAAAAATAGCATCTCTGAGCTGAGCCACCAAGCTGCTGTTTATGTGTTTGTGTTCCAGTGCGCCAGCAGAGCATGCCCAGCATGGGGGCGGGGCACGCAGAGGGAAGGCGGGGTGAGCATCAGGACATAGAGCGTGGGGCGGGCTGGGCTGGGACTGCCCCCGGAAACGTGCACAGGGCGGCGGTGGCGATGGCAGCGGAGGCGGGCAGCACATGGGCGCGCGGTGCACGGGGGGCGGAGCTGGGAGGCAGAGTTGGGACCTTACACGCTGGTGGACCGATACGGAGTTGAGCTGCCATGTGGAGCCAAATCTGCTCACGGAGTGTGCGGATTAAGGTGTGGCATTAGAGCCGATCCTGGAGCGCTGCATGAGAGCTGAGATACCGTGCGGAGTTGGGGGATGGTGTGAAAGCCTAACGCAGTAGTAGCTTCCAACACTGGGCTGGAGCGCCCTTGAGAGATTAAAGCAGCCCGTGCATATCTCTCAACACTGTTTGGGCTCATTTTTTCCATCTCAGCGGGGAATGGATCAGCGCACACAGCGGGGGGAGGGAAGCAGGGAGGAAAGGAGATGCTGAGAAAGCTCTGAAAGGCTGCAGAGAAAGACGCTATTATCTCTTTAAGTGTGGCGAGAGGGAGGGATCCTGGAGGAGGGGAAAGGACACACATTCCCAAAACAAAGGCTTAAAGATAGTTTTGTAAACTTGTCATCAGTGTGATAAGCCACAGATAGGTATGGTTTTTTTGGGGGGAGGGGACAGGAAGTGGTCCCCAAGATAAAATCTGGTGTGGGGTCTGGCCCAAGGAGTTATAGCCAGATGAGGCAATAGACCGTGGTCTGCTAAGTTTAAAGTCGTCACTTTTTACTCTAGACTGATCAGTATTATATGGTTCCAAAACTCATAATAATTGGCTGTCACCAATATATGAGTGGATTTCACGTGGGTTTAGTAACAACTCTGCCCGTGAGAACCTAAAAAGCTCTGAAAGACGTGAGAGTCTCTCAGTGTGGACACAGGCTGGCCCAGGAAAACCCTGCCTTGGGCTATCTAAGGACGTGAGAGTGTCATGTGAACCCACGGAAAGGGGGAGAAACCCGCCTGGGGCCTGGCCCAGCAGCAATCTCCAGGGCTTGCTCACCTGTGGTAAATTGAGTTGGTGTTGTTTGCGAACCAGCAGTGGCAAGTTTACAGCTCCCAAGTGTAGAAGTGAGGAATTAATGCAGGATGCAGTCCGGTCCTGGTCCTGAACAGCAGGGGACTCAAACTGGGAAAGCCCCAGGAATCTCTCGTCTGTTGTTCCCGGTCAGGGAACCATATGATAGAACTGTGGGGGACTGGCAGTGGCTGAAAAGATAAGAAGTATGAAATATAAATGACCTTTATTTTGAGAATGTGGGGAGAGATACCACTGATCCCCTGGGGCACAGCATCTCCCCTGGGGTCGGCGATCTCTCCGTGGAACACGTGGAGTGGGGGCATACATGTAGCTGAGGTTGGGGGTGGTGCCTGAGGGGCATTAGGGATGCACGGGTAGCCCATTGGTATCCTTTTGGCACCATAGGTAAATTCCTAGGGGTGGGGAAGATACAGTCACAGGTAAATTTCTAGGGGTGGGGGAGATGGAGCTCCTTGGTTCTGCCTGAGGCTTTACTGGCTACAGTGTCCTGTCTGGGCCAAAACTCTTTCAGTTAACTTTTGGGCAGAAGAGAAATAAAGAAACTCCAATTAGGTTTCATCTTGATCCCCTATTATGGCTATAGATTCAGAGGAGTTTTTAGAGAAGGAAATCAAAACAGAATGAAGTAATTGAACTGATTCATCCGTAATATCCAGGGTATCCAGGGTTCCACAGAGAAGATGGTGATGTTTGTGAACAGGGGCCTTGTAGATTCCTTTGGGCCTTTTTAGTAAATGAAAATTTTGACTGGCCCAGCCCTTCTCTGTGAGCAGAGACAGTTAACCCTTTGGTGCCATGAGTCAGGTGCCATAACTGTCTCACCTATGAAGCATGAGCCTAGGTGAAGGCTTGGTGCATCTCTTGCCCAGTGTCTAGGTTTTTTGCATTTGATATAGGAACCCTTTTCTTAGTTGTCCTTATTTTCTTCTCCTTCTCCTCCTCTTCTTTCTCCTCCACTTCTTCCTCCTCCTCCGTCTTCCCCTTCTTGTTCTTCTTTAGATAACCTGGGTAGGTTTAAGGTATTACCAATTTTTTTTCTGGTACTGGGGTTCAAACTTCTGACCTCATGCTTGCCAGGCAGGTACTTGTGCCATCGAGCTAAACCCCCAGCAGCCAGACAATGAGACACCCTACAAGGCAGGAGGAATTTGGTAAATTTCCCAATTTGGGACCTGGGGTCTGTTCATACTCATGTAGGGGTAAACTGATTCCTAAAAATAACTGTTCCACTGATTGATGAGTTCTAAGTCAATCTGAGTCTTAGTGTTTGTTTCTGGACTGGGGAAAGGTCAGGAGGCAAAGGGGCACATAGGGAGTAAATGTAATAATTTTATGAGACCAGTTTCCTCATGTACGTAGTATACAGTAAGGTTGTGGTAACTACACAACCCTCAGCCACCCTGGCTGTGTCCTATATCATCCCTCTCTACATCCTCCTCTAACTGTCCCTGTGTAGGACAGGCAAGAAAGAGGGAGACCTGTGCTCCTTAAGGCAGGATCTCACACAGAAGGAGGAGACCTGATGCTTGTCTATTAGATGTGAACACTTTCTGTAAGGCTTTCACACATCTTTGTCCAACCTAGGACAATACTAATATCAAAAACACAAAAGCACAGGAAAAAACCCCATGAAGGCTTTTGTATCTATATTGGGGACCCATTAGCTTCTTAGGAATAAAGGGACTGAGCCACCTATTGGCCTGCTTAATCCTTTAATGCCCATGAGGTTCAAGCAAAGCTTTTTTAACCACTTAGTTGAATCCCCTTGATGGCCCAACTTATGATATATTTGAAGCCTCTTGATGGCTTAGCTAGTATCTCTCTTTCTTTCTCTCTCTCTGTTTTTTTTTTTTTTAATGGGTACCAAGATTCAGACTCAGGTCAAATCTGTTGCCTGTTCAGCCACAGTAAAACACATGGGAAAAACATCTCTTGTATTTACTCTGATGGAAAAAGTACTAAGTTCAGGGATGGTTCTATTTTTATATACTCACTGCCCCTGCGATTAACTTTTAAATGTTAAATATGTTTTGTGTAGGCATCAGGCATAGGCCTTTAATTTATCATAATTTAAAAGGGGGAGACACAGCCGGGCATGGTGGCTCATGCCTGTAATCCCAGAAACAAAGAGAGAGAGAGAGAGAGAGAGAGAGAGAGAGAGAGAGAGAGAGAGAGAGAGAATGAGCAGCTGGTGGTACATGCCCACATAAAAGTTAGGCAAGAAAAGATGGCTGCTGAGCACATGGCAAGTAACATTGTTACATGCTGGCCTAAGACACAAACAGAAGAAAAGAAATTTGTAAACTGGAGTAAGTGGAGACCAGGTCTTTTTTTTTTAAATGGTAGCGAAATACAGAACAAACAAAGGCACAGACAGCGAGGCATACCCACAGAGTGAATGCAAGTTTCCTGACTGCCTTGAAAAGAGTCCCCTGAATTCCTGGCCTACCTAAGGAATGAGACAGAGAAGGAGAAAACAAATCTTTCAGCATTTTCTTCAGAGAGAAACAAAAAAGGCGCCCATATGGGCCTTACCTTGGGTTCCTGCTACTTTACTTCTCTCTTGAGACTGGCTATGCCAAAAATGTTCTAAAAAGTGTCTTCTGGCTGGTTTGCCAAAAGTGACATTGGTGGGTTTGTTGTTGTTTTTTAGAAATAGCTCGCCAATTAAATGTATTCCAGGTCTTTTTTTTTCATACAAAGAATTGGATGACACAAGCTAAAAACAGTGCCAAAAGTTTATTTGAAAACTAAGAGGTGAAGGTGTAAGGGAAAAAAACTGGCTCTGCAGAGCAAACTTGGGCTGAACAAGAGAGAAAAAGAGCAAAAATAAAAGCACATGCTTTCTAAAGGACACAGAGTGGACTGTCATGAAGAGTCTCCATGGTGGGTTTCTCATGTCATTTGGGTCACATGCTCTCTGCCTCTCATGGGAGCTCATGACAAGTTTCGAGTTGAAATCTGATTGTTAATGTCTCTCTCCTGAAGTCTAGAGAGGTCATATAACAATTTAATCTCAGTTTGATGACCTGGAGCTTTGGCATGGGTCATGCTAATTTGTCGTCTAGATTCTTAGGGCCCAATGCAGAAACTTGTTCCACAATGGACCCTGTAATTTTTATTTTATTTTATATTTATTTATTTATTTATTTTTAAGACTAGTCAAGTGCAGTAGTGAGAAGGGGGGAAAGAGTAGAACAAGGAGTTCAATCTGTACTGACTGTGAACAATCAATTGAGGTAACTCACTACCTTCGGACCAGCCTATAATTTTTATTTTAATGTGGGAAATAATTTTTAAGACAATAGCAAGAAAAATTTTAAAAATTTAAAAATAAGACAATGGCTATAATCATGCTGGCAGATTAGACTATACGGTTAGGTAGAGATCCTTTAAAATCTCTGCTCATGTGGAGGAGAGCCTGGTGGTCTATGGCATGCCAGAGTTTGAAAAGAGATTACACTCTAAACCAAGCAGATAGACATTCAGATAAGCTGCAGAGATAGCTCAGTGGTAGTCCTCTTGCCTAGCATGTGCGAAGGCCTGAGTTCCTTTCACAGCACTACAAAACAAAAACAACCACCAAGCCTACAGTCAAAAAACTGGGCACATAAAAGTGATGGACAGAATATGGAGCAGAGAAGGCATGAATTTCTTTGTTATCCACATCCCCAGGGAGTTTTGAGTCAGGGACATATTTAAAAGGTAATATCTAAAATTCCTAACTCAGAATTCTACATTTTTAAAAAAAAAAATACCAGCATTCTTCTTAAAGCACTGACTGTTGCCAGGCTTGGTGTATGAGAAAATGCTAATCAACCTGACCCTCGGCAAACAACCAAGAACATGCCCATGTTACATCGCAATAGTCCATGAGAAAGTCTAGCCTCTGGTGAAAAGAAAAATTTCTAAAATTTATGAACATTATCTAGGGGTAACTTTCTACCCGCCAGGAAAGAAAGAAATAAGATTTTAACCAGGACACGTTGCTAAAGTTTTACAAGAGAGGCTGAAATTATGTCAATGTAGCACTTTTAGTGTCAATGTAGCACTACAGCGGTGTTCCCATGGAAGTTCCCTGAGAAGAAAGTGCCCTTATCACAAAGGAAATACTTACAAAATCTTAAAAGTACTGGGGATATATATTTTCCCATATAAAACTTAAGATATAATTATGTATAGTAAAACCCTTTACAATACTATACACTATGTACAGTTTTGGATTTTTTTTTTTTTTTTTTTACTATCAACGCAAGAGCAATGCCATCTGTCTCCAGTTAGTGTAGAGTCTTAGACACGTGTAAGGTTAAAATTAAACACAAGTTGGTTCTTGAGCTCCTGATAACCATCTCCATTGTCTTCCCTCTTCTTCAGTACCCTTTAAAAAAATGAGTCCCTTTGAAAATGTTACTAATTACCCACGGGTTCTTACATTATCTGTATAGAAACTACAGATTGACAAAATATATTTGTTTTAGTGGTTAGGTTGTGAATGCCAGGAACTGTCAGTTCTTTTAGTGTTAGCAGCTCTCCTTAACACCCAGAGCAAGCAATTACCATACCGCAGGTTCTTCTGGGTGTCAGAGGTGGCAGCTCCCTAAATTTTCTTGTATAGATTCCATTGTATTCCACTACCAACTGCCTTCATTGTTAGCGGAGTTGGCTGCTAATGGCTTTGGGCACCAGTGGCTTTTGGTATTACTAGTTTAGTTTGCCAGCTTAGCATCTTCTACTTGAGGTAGGAATCATTAACAGCAAACATATGGTATCCATACAGAGGACTTATTAGGAGTTATACTGCAGACAAGGGGGGACAGTGTATGGACTGAACCTGTGTAAGGACTACGGAGGTTGCTTATATAAGAAGAAAAGATGTGTTTGTGCATGTGCAATTCAGTCTTTCTGTCTGATTATAATTCTTCTCAACTTGGCTACAGAGGTACAGAATCATTCAGATAAGCTGAGGACAGTCATCTGGGATATTGCTACTTCTGACGCTTGCTGAAGCCAAACCAAATATCTCCCATGTGGCTATGGGGCACATGAAGGTGATTGGGGTAGCTCTAAAAAAAATAAAATGTATCTCTGACAGAACATCAGTCTCCTCCCTTCTGTCTCACATCTTCCCCACCCCAAAACTCTCCTATTTCTTTGTATCAACCCATTCCCTAACCTCAGCCCCTACATTCATTGATTTTCTTTTCTTTAGTAGTGGTGATGGAACCCAAGGCTTCACATTAAGCTTACATTCACAAGTCTGTTTTTTTTTTTTTTCTTTCATTGCTAAGACAAAATAGCTGACACCCAAAGTTTAAGGAGGAAAGATTTATTTAGGTCACAGTTTGTGGAGGTTTCAGTCCATAACTGGCTGGCTCCAAGGTAGGGTGGTGCACGGCAAAGAGGCAACCGTTCTTGGTAGCAGAAGACAGCAAAAGCCACAAAGGAGAGAGGAGAGACAGGCCTCTTTCTGTAACTTACATTGTATCCATTTTCCTGGGATTAGGGCAGTGCCAATCCAGTCAGTGGATTCCTTAGCCAGCAATTACTCACTCTTAATTCCAGCACCCTAATCCTAGCATTGGACCATGAATCAAGTACACACTCTAGATTCAGCCAACTCTGAAAAAACTCCTGAGGCTTCAGGGGAACATCTAGACATAAACCATAACATTCATACTGGGTTCAAACTCACAGTTTTCCCTGCCTCAGCCTCCCAGAATGATCTGTTTCCTGTCCCCTTAGTTTTACCTTTCTCAGGATATCATATAAATGGAATCATAAAGTATATTTCTATGAGTGAGTCTGGCTTGTTTTATTTAGGATAATGTTTTTGAGATTCATCCATATTTTTGTGTGCATTATGATTTTAGACCTTAAAACTCAAAAACAAAACAAAACTTTTGAGGATATAGAGAATCATCAAAGCTTTCTCATAAAAATATTTAAGAATGGACTCAAGAGAAAGTATAATCCTCAAATTTTGTTTTTAAAAAATGTCCTATACATTTAAAGGCTTTATTTCTTTATGAAAACTTAAGTCATCATAACATGTACAAGACCTTCTGTATCTCACACACAGACACACACACACACACACACACACACACACACGTGCATGTGTGCCCATCGTCAGACACTGTTCCTTTAATGAGGCGTGGAGAAGACAACCGCTTCAGGATTTTGGAATTAAGAATGCTAATTCAGCCAGGCTTGATGGCTCAGATCCTATACTTGTAGCATTTGGGAGGCTGAGGCAGGAGGATCACTACAAGTGCAAGACCAGACTGGACTCCATAGTGAGTTCAAGGCCTGTCTGAACTACACAGTGAGTCACTGTCCCACACACAAAAAAAGGATGTTAATTATGATGCAGGAAGAGAAAAACGAGTTCCTTCATACGAGCCATCAAAATCTACCCTAGGGGTATGTGTCAGGAGATTAGCAGTACAAGGGCCTGGTTCAATTCTCAGTACCAAAAACAAACGAACAAGCAAAATAACAACCACAAAACCACCCAAGAACCATACCTAGGGCCTTAGCTTACTGGAAATGTTAACCATGGTCCATAATTTTGTTTGAAAATGATCACCTAAGTGCCATTAGGCCAGAAGGAACTGTTCAGCTGTGACCATGATTTTGTTTGCTCTGGAAAAGATGAGTACAGTCATACGTTGTATGGTAATTTTTGAGAAATGTATCATTAGTCAATTTCCCCACTGGGTGAACATCATAGAGTGTATCTACATTCTCAGATGGCTTTGGCATAGCTGGAATTTGTGCCATTTGGGGCAGTCCTTCAATTTGCTGTCCTCCAACGTATTTGAACATGCAGTGCATATTTGGCAGCTAGAGTTCCTACCAAAAAATGTGCTGCCTGGAGCAGACTGCCCCCCACCTTACCCCACTTCCAGCTAAGCCACTGAATATCGCTAACTGGATAATCTCACAAGGCCACCGTCTTATATGTTGTCCATCTTTGACGGAAAGCTTGTTATGTGGTAACTGACTGAATTACAGAGAACTGCACAAACAAGAACCGTGAAAGCTAAGGAATATTTAGAAATTTTCAGGAAATGCTGACGCGGTGGCATCGCCCTGTAATTCCTGGCACTTTTAGCTCAGTCTGGCAATTTAGTGATTTAGTGAGACCTTGTCTCAAAATAATGAAGGAGATAGCTCAGTGCAATTGCCCTGCACTAAGATTCAGTACCATAAATTTATTTATTTATTTATTTAAGGAAACCAGAGAAGGAGCATCCTCAGACCATCTTCCTTCTCTTCATAGGCTAAAGAGCAGATAGGAGGAAGAAGAGGTCGGGGCTGGAATGCTTCCCAAATAACAGAAGACAGGTCGTATGGGTCCCTGCTCACATCCAAACTAGACGTTCTTCCCTTTGCTGCTGAAAGGATACAGACTGTCCGTTCTTGGAATCTCATGGCAGGAGCCAGGGAAAGTGGGAAGGAGGATCCATCAGTGTAAATACAGAGCTGTTCTTTTCCTTCTACAGGACCCAGAGATTCAGATTCTGAAGATGAGAGGTTTGGCTAGATATTCAGGCTAGAAAATCAATATATCCTTCTGTTTACAGCTAACATTGAAAAAGGCTTTACGTCACTGCCAACTAGTAACCTACCAGAATCCCAAGGAGAATAGAACTATTAGCCAAAGCTGTGGGTCCAGGAAATTGAAAATACCTGTGCACACCCTGGTTCTGAGATCCAAGGCCAGCTGCTGACCATGAGGTAGCCGTGCCTGTGGATGAAAGGAGCACTCTCCCAGCGCCTGGCAGAAGCCAGAATAAGGACTGGCTCAGCATTCTCTAAAGTCTACCTGCCATTTGATTGTCAGCTTCCATTTCAATTAAGAGCAAGAAACTTTCACACTGATTACCCTGGATTCCCTGGATACTCTTAACAGTCCTTTGCCATTGGAATCATGCGTCACACTCTGGGGAAAACAGCATGAACAGACCCCAAGCTCACAGACAAGAAATACAATCTCTGCTTACATGTAATTTTATAATAGCTTGTCATGTGTTGTCACACACTCTTCACAATGCTCCCCTTCATTTCTCATTCAATTAAATATTTGTTGAATGCTTACTGTGTATAAGACTTTATTGGGGGAGATCAAGTATGTGCATTAATACATTTTGTCCTAGTCACTTAAATCCCTAGCTCTGGATTTAGAAAGTACAAATCACAATGATCTGTTCAACAAATCATTCCATAATTTCTCTAAGAATTATTCAATGAGCCGGGTGTAGTAGTACATGCCTGTAATTCCAGCACTCAGGAGGCTGAGATAGGAGGATGTCTATGAGTTTAAAGCCAGCCTGGGCTACAGAGTGAGTTCAAGGCCAGCCTGAATTGCATACTGAAACCCTATCTAGAGGAAGAAAGAGAGAGAAGGAGAGAGAGAGTCATTAGTGTGAGAAGTTGAAAGAAACAACATATGTATATGGTATGTATATGTATATAAAAATAGTTAAGGTAGTTACACTACTGATTTTTCTGAGTTCACTGAAGAGAAAGATTTGTGCTGGTATTGTTCAGACAATTGAACACAGATGTCTTGTGCTCTAGTGAACGATTTGGGGATGGCAATTCACAATGTATGTACCACTGTTGCCCCCTGATTGATGTGTTTTGAAATTTTGTTTCAGTTTTTTTTCTTTTTCTCTTTGAAATAAAATGGATTGTAAAAGAGAGAGGAAGAGAGATTCACTAAAGATTTAAGAGTCTAGATGCGAAGTGTTACTGTCTTGATCACTTTCTTTGTCACTGACACACAATACCCAACACCCACAACTTGAAGGAAGAGATTTATTTTGGCTTAGTTTATAGGGGCCTCAGTCCATAGTCAGCTAGTTCCGAAGCAGGGCAGTACGGCGAGGGGCATGGCAGAGGAGAAGCTGCTTATAGCGTGACAGCCAAGTCAGAGAGAGAGTCCTGGAGGCCAGGAAGGCAGGTAAACCCCTCCACTCCTTCCCCCAGCAAGCAGCTGTACAGCTCCCGGATCCAGTCACTTCCCAAAGCCCCACCACTGGTCACATGAGCTTTGGGGAAGGGAGACATCTAGACCTAAAACATAGCATCCATGCACTGGAGTCGGCTGAGGGGATAAACAAAGGAATATGTGACTTGTTAAACGACAAAATAACACCAGTTTTATTTAGAGATCTTAATTGTCTTTATTTATTATTCTAGAAGCAGGGTAATTCTTCATTCCATAAAGCAGAGTAAGTGCCCTGACGGGTTAGCCATGTGTGATGTGCATGCCTCTAATCCCAGCCTTCAAGGGGGTGAGGCAGGGGGATCATTGTGAATTCAAGATCAGCCTGAACACAGGCCCTCTTACTACCTCCAAAATAAGTGTCCAGATAGGCAAAGAAAGGAGGTTAATTTTATAGGCAAAGAAGGGCTAAAAAAATAGAGACATATCAAACATTACAAAGTACCCCATTTATATATGATTTTTATGCTTTTGCGTATCAATTAACAATTTAAGTTGGGTGTAATGTTGCACACCTGCAGTCCCTCAGGAGGCTGAGGCAGGAGACTCACTATGAGTTTGAGGCTTGCCTAAGCTACAAAGGGAGTTCAAGGACAGCTTGAACTGCATAGTGAAATCTTGTGTCAAAAAATAAATAAAATAAATTTTAAAAAATTTAAAATTAAAGTGAGAAAAGTCAGAAACAAAGAACAAAAAGTTTCTTTCTTTGTAAAGTGAGGACAGAGGCACAGAATAGAAAATAATTGACTGGTTGACACCAGATTAATTCATATAACTTTTATAAGGATTAAAGGATGTAAAGATTAAAGCAGAGACAAGTTCTCACCAAGTTGTCTAGGTGGGACTTGAACTTGTAATCTTCTTGCCTCAGCCTTCTAGAGCACTGGAGTTACAGGCATGCATCACCGTGTTCAGGCTAAATAAATTACTGACATAGGAATACTATTCTGTCTTTCTTATCTCCTTGACTGCCAAAAAGTTCAAAGCCAAAGGATGTTCAGTGATAGTTATATGCTGGCTGCGGCAGCTGGCATGTGTTCACTATCCTGGACCTTATTTTATACTTCTATTTATATATATCATTATTATTTTATGTAAAGTTACTGAATTAGGGTTCTCTAGAGAAACAGAATCGATAAAGACATATGTATAATTATGCAAGGAAATTTCTTATGTAGGCGTACAGGATCAGAGACAGGGGAGTTCACAATGGCTGTCTATAGGGTCAGACAGAATATCCTGCAGTGGGTTGCATGGTTGGATGAGTCCATAGCTGCTCAGCCCAAGATGATGGAAGCCACAGAACAAGAAGGATCAGGATGCAGTTCCAGTCCAAGTTTGAAGGCTCACTGTAGAGTTGCTGTGTGAGCCTGCACTGGGAGACTGGAGAAACTGGGGACTGATGTCCAAAGATGATGGTAAAGACTGGGGCTCTTCCAAAATGAACACACTTCCCTCTTCTTTCGCTGTACCCCATCCAAGTCTGTTGGCTGGCGCCACCCATATCCAGGTTGGGTTTCCCACCTCTCGCTTTGCTGGCCTACAGGTCAATTGTTCACAGCCACAGTACTGTACCTCAATAATTTGTTAGATGGTTCATAATCCATTCAAATCGACATGTCGTGATTACTGCTCACAATCCACTCTTTGTCACTTGACGACTGGACATGTCTTCTTAAACTATGCTTAACTGCCAAATGCAATAACAAGCTTGTAAATACCCTTAACATGATATACCTACCCTGTCACAAATGGAAACAATTATTTCCTTCCCAGAATAGAAGGCAAAAATTTTCTTTGAGTGAAGCCTCTTGACATTCTGTAATTTAAATATTGTAAGACAGATTTAATAATACTTAAGTATCAGCATATTAAGACAACAATGTTTTCCTGGTGGGGTGACTCTACCTTCATCTCAAAGGTTCTGAGCCATTTGTCATCTTTCCTAGGTTAGGTTGTTGTAGTTCTCCACTGACTTTAGTGACAGTACATGGTAATAGTATGAGAGACACGTTAAGGGATATCCTGCACTCAACACATTTTCTCCCTTATCTCCCTGGTGGAGTAGTTATCCAAATTTCCCCTGGTAATATGGATTGATCCAACACCCTAACTCCCCTTTCAGCTTGTTAATTCAGAGGCATGAGAATCCCAAATGGCCAGGAGGAAGTTCTGGTTCTAGTTCAATGTGTTTTCTCCTTTCTGGAACTAAGACCTCTAGGCCAGCGGAGCATAAGATCATTAGAAGAGGAAGCAAAAAGTTTGTTTCACCAGGGTGAGTGGTAGGATATCAATTTTCACCCCTGGTTCCTGAACCCATGAATCCTGGCTAAGGGAGAAACTTACCATATATCGGACACTGATGCAGAGCATACACAGTTTTCTGGAAAACTTTGACCTAGTTCTGCAAGTGCCATCTAGCTGGCACTGTAATGGTATCTTCAAAAGGCCTTTCCACTGAAGTCAATCTTGCTGCTTCTGGATGGTGGCAAATATGGTAAATGAAGTGAATTCTGTGAGCATGAGCCTATTGTCACACTTCTTTGGCTATGAAATGCATTCCTTCATCAGAAACAGTGGTGCATGGAATACCATGATTGTCCACGAGGTATTCGTAAGTACATGGTTGGTAGTTTTGGCAGAAGAGATATGTCGAGGCAAATTTATACCTACAACAAGTATCTCTCCCTTTAAGAACAAAATGCTGCTCGGGGTTTAGCTCAGTGGCATAAATGCATGTTTGACAAGTGCAAGGTCATGAGTTTGATCCCTAGTTTAAAAAAAAAAAAAGGAAAGAACAAGATGCTGCCTTTTCCAGGGTGGAAGTGGTCCAACATAGCCTGCCTCCAGGTCACAGGCTGATTTACCTGGGAATGGTGCCATATCAGTTTGTCTCAGCTCCTAGCAGATTGGGTACTCAGCAGTAGCTGTAACTAGATCGCCCTTGGTGATTAGAAGCCCATGTTACTGAGCATATGCATTCTTGCCACCGTGATAACTTTGTTCATGAGTTCATTGGGCAATGACAGGGGTAGCTGGGGAAAGAGGTTGACTGATAGCCATAGAATGAGCCATCTTATCCAATTGTTTATTAATGTTCTCTTCTGTGGAGGTCATCTTTGGTGAGGATTTACATGGAATACACATCCTTTCCATTTGGAGAAATTATTTACCTATCTCTTCCCCAGTGTCTGTATTGCCAATTTTCCAATCACGTTCCTTCCATGTCCTTGAACATCCAACCAGACCATTGGCTGTAGCCCATCAGTTTGTATACAGTTGCATGTCTGACAATTTTTTCTTCCAAGCAGAATATATAACTAGACATTCTACTCAAAGTGTGGCCTGCTGTGAAGATTTCCCTTTATTATTGTCCTTTAGGGTTGCCCCAGAAAGGGCTTGTAGGATTGCAGCTGCCCACTTTTGGATGGTGCCTGCACAAGGCCCACAAGCATCTGTAAACTAGGCCTTAGTCTTCCTGTCTCCTGTCAAACAGTGAACTAGTATATGGAGGGCACCATAGGTACGTGCTGGGGTGACAGAAGGCAGTGTAGCAGGAGTAGGAACCATGGGTTTTTGGACCACTTCTTCATGTAATTTAGTTTTACCTTCAGAACTCACCTGAGCCCAGTCACCTACTACCATTTCCATTTGGTGATGGGTTGTTGCTATACATGTCCAAATTTATGATTCAGTGGATCAGAAAGCATACAGTTCACGACGACCATGATAACCTATTGTCCCATGGTCACACACTTAGTTTACACTTACACCTTGTAGCAGGCCAGAAGCCATTTCTCAAAGGGAGAGTATTTTATGTAGGTGATGTAAAGTTTTGCTCCAAATTTGAGGACTTCCATGGTGACTCATCTTAGAGTCTGCCAGAACCCAAAAGCATCTGTATCTGTCAGAGTTAAGTTCCATTGTGTCTGGACTGCATTCTTAAGTGACAGGGCAGCTTATTGAACCTCCCAGACTACTGCAGAGCCTTTTCTTCTTCCAGGCACCATTCAAAGCTAACAGCTTTGTGAGTTACTCAACAAACAGTCCAGAGTAACACACACAGGTGAGGAGGACACATGTTGCCTTCAAAATCCAAATAGGCCCACTAGGCATTGTGTCTCCTGGGTGTAGGAGGGACTAGATGCAGCAACGTATTCTTCACCTTAGAAGAAGCATCTCTTCATGACACACAGCACGGACTAGTGTAAATTTCATGGAGGTAGAAGGCCCTTGAATTTTGTTGGATATATTTCTCATCTCTGACATGCAAATGCTTTACCAAGAAGTCTAATGGTTGCTACTTCATGATCACTTGCTTCAATCAGTATAATGTCATTGGTGTAATGGACCAGTGTGATACCTTGTGGGAGAGAAGTTCAATCAAGATCTCTGTGAAATAAGTTGTGACACAGGGATGGAGAGTTGATATACCCTGAGGTAGAAGCGAATTGTTTCTGGGCCTGATAGATAAATAAGGATAAAGAGGCATTTGCCAAATCAATGGCTGCATATCGAGTACCAGGATATGTGTTAATTTTCTCAAACAAAGAAACCATACCTGGTACTGCAGACATGATTAAAGTCACCACTTGATTAAGTTTCTGATAATCTTCTATCGTTCTCCAAAATCCACCAGTTCTTTCTTTCTTTTCTCTATCTTTTTGAGACCAGGTCTCATCATGTAGTTCAGACTGGCCCTGAGCTCACCGTGCAGGCTAGTCTGGCCTTGGACTTGCAGCAATCCTCCTGCCTCAACTTTCCAAGTTGTGTACCACCACATTTGGCTATTTTATTTTTAAAAATTATTTATTTTTATTAGTGCACGTTTGCAGTTTATAATGTTTACATTCATCTTGGGGAGTTGGTACATGCATACAACACATTTTAATTCTTTTAACTTCTCCCTCCTCTCCCGCAGGCCAAATAGAAGAATTAAATGGGGATATGGCAGATACTATCACTCCATCTTTCAAGTCCTTGATGGTGGCAGTAATCTCTGCAACCCTTCCAGGAATATGATACTGCTTTCTGTTTACTATTTTGTCAGGTAGAGGTAAATCTAATGATTTCAATTTATCCTTCCCACCATGATATTCCTCACACTATGAGTTAAGAAACCAATATGAGTGTTCTGCCAAATACTGCCAAATTGTTATGGTTTATACTTAGATGTCCTTCTAAAGCCTTGTGGTCATAGGCAGCCCTTTTGGGAGATGGCTGACTCTTGCAGCGTCATGGAGGCATCATACTTACCAGTCTACTGAGGAGTTTAAGGCTAATGCGATGTTGGGAGATAAAACCCTGTGGGAGGAGGTGGGCCCCTGGGGGTGTGGTTTGGGAGGGTTTATCTTCCTCCCTCTTCTCCTGACCTCCTACCACCATTTCAAGAGCACTTTCTCCTCTGCCATGGCCCTCTGACATGACACCCTTCCCTGGGAACCAGCCCATTATAAACTAAAACCTTTACAAACTGTGAGCCAAAATAGACCTCTTCCTTTAATTATGGGTATCAGGTATTTGTCCAGCAATGAGAAAGTAACTGGAAGGTAACTAGATAATGACGTACATCTGTCTCAGTTATGCATCCTGCAACTGGGGAAATGAGCACAGAATGGATTTGGGTGGCTGCCTGACCCACTACAAGTTCGAATAAAACTGCATCACTCCACTGACCACCTCTTCTCCGTAGTCCCCTATTCTTACTGGCCACAATGGTGTTTAGGGTCTAGAATCAGCCTTAGTTAAGATCCAGCATCCAATAGGCCCTGAAGGCCTGCTCCTTTCCCTTTCCTATATGTACAATTACCCTGGTAAACAGTCTTATGTCCCTTTGGAAAAGGATAGGAGAAAAACTAATAGTATAACTTTTGGTAGTATATTACGGTCCTTCCTCAAGAGGAGCTGGCATCCCCTTTGTACAAGGAGTTTTGGGTCTGTAAACTGGTTTGAGTCTGGGAAATAGTTAAGCAGCTGTATTCTCTGTTTCTAGGATTGTAGTTTTTGTTTGTTTGCCCTAAAGTCCTTGTGTTTATAGAGGTCAGTAAAAATTTGATAGATTTCCTATCTATTTCACTTCTGAGAACACCACAATTAGCCAACACCATAGATCTGTACACATCAGACCATCCCTATCTTTGCTCATTTCTGCCCTCCATTATGGTAAAGTACACTGATCTTGCTTTTGGTGCCCACGCACCCCTACTTGGCTCCTGCCACTCCAGGATCAGTTATATCTATTGCATTTAAGTGCCCCAATGCAGTGACCACAATCTCTAGTACAAGGTCTGGCATATAGAAAAGAGCAACGGAGGAGTTTTTCAAGGATGCTGGTGCTCCTCTCGTGAAGTCCCCCCCCCCAATCTATTTCTTAAGGTATTAGTGAAGGGCACATAGTGAAGGAGCCTCTCGGTGTGAAGGATGGTTTTTACCTGGAAAATCCACTTTAGTCTTTCCATTTCCCTGAGCCTTTGAGTTCCCTTATCAACTGTAAACCAAGGATTGTCAGGGATCTCCAGCTTACTCACAGTAGACCATCTTTTCATCCATATTTCAGCACATCAACCAAATAAACTTAGTGACATTTTTTTTTGACTCCACAGGAGCTACAGCATTAGGTCTAGAGTCTCTGCATCAGGGGCCTCTACCAAGAAATTCAGTCTCATTTATATATTCATTTATTTCTTGAACCAGGAATCAAACTCAGGACCTTGTGCTTGCCAGGTGGGCGCTGTGCCACTGAGCTATATCCTTAGCCCAATTCAGTCTTACTTAGATTTATGTCCCTTTATTATTATCCTGCACTTTTTTATTTTGTACAGGGAATTGAACTCATGCTTGTCAGACAGGCACTGTGCCATTGAGCTATATTCCCCGTCCATGGACTACACTCTTAAAATCATTCTTAGACCTGTACCTTAGACGTCTGCTAATAGGAATTAGACAATTCAAGAAGCTGTTTGGGAGAAGCTGCTTAGCGTACCTCTTGGGTCATGCTGTGCACCTCACCTCTAGGAGCCTTCTGAAAATTAAGTATGGTTATAAGCCTAGAAGCAAAAGTGGATGGGAGGTGGGTCCGGAGGAGCAGCAACTTCTTATCTGGTAAACAGCATGAGGGAAATCATTACCATTTCCATATGCAAAGCAAGATAGTATTCCTTGGGCAGAGGCAAAAAGGCCAGGACTACAGAGGGTGGAAGTGGGTATGTCTGCCTCTAAGGATGAAGAAATCTCTCCCTCGGGAAAATAATCTCATCAGAATCTAGGAGTTTAATCCTGCCAGCTTTGTCACTTCCTTATAAATGTCTCCACTCTAATTTATAAGATTGCATTCTTTTCTAACCAGTGCCCTCATTTAACTGCAGGTACTCTTTGAGGCCAAGTGCTAAACTCCTGTGTAATCTAGCCAATCACATTACAAGAGCTTGTGTTTTGTTTTTTTGGCAACTTTGATACTAGGACTAAAGGAGAGAAGATTCTCTTTTAGGACATACTGAGAAGCCTTTAGTTGTTAAGTATCTGGAGCTCACTTCCTTTTTTCCTTTAGAAGATTGTCCAGGGATGCTAAGAGCAATCAGTCAGCACTAATATATTTCTTTCCAAAAATATTCAAAATTATTGTATATAGAGTTACTAAATTCCTTGCATCTCACAAGTGGCAAATCAGGAAAATCAAACAGATTTATGTTGGGTGTTATTTTATATAGTTCACATCATGGACTGTCATTATTCCATATTATCATAAGGTGGGACCATATGGAGCACCAATTACAGGAAACACTAAACCAATTAGAGAAATTATCCTTAAAATTCTATTTCTCTATAACGACTCCTGGTACCACAATCTGTGTTACTTAAGGCTCTCTAGAGAAACAAAATCAATAGAAAATATGTGTGTAATTATGCAAGAGGATTTAGTAGGCAGGTTTGTAGCACCAAAGACTGGAGAATCCATAGTGACTGTGGGGTGACAGGCAGAAGGATAAGAGTGACCATCTGCATGCTGGAGAGCCTGATGATCCAGGAGTTGCTGATCCCAAGTGATAAGATTATATCCAAAAGATGAGAAGTATAAAACAAAAGAGGCCTTTATTCTGAGAACACCTAGAGAGAAAACCAAAACACCCCCGACCGTTGGAGTTCGGCTTTCTCACTGGCGGACACGTGGCATCAGGGGTATGTAAGTAGCCTCGGTTTGGGGTGGAACCTAAAGGGGCATCAGGGATGCACAGGTAGCCCATTGGTCTTGGTTTGGTGCCATAGGTAAGTTCCCAAGGGCGGGGAAGATGGAGTCACAGGTAAATTCCTAGGGGTGGGGGAGATAGGAGCTCCTTGGTTCCGTCTCTAAGGCTTCACTGGTGACAGTGTCCTGTCTGGGCCAAAACCCTTTCATATCCCGTCTTATTATTATTATGAAAAGGGGTGAAGATTTCTCTCTTTAACTACTTCCTGCTGGCAGGGGGCACTGTACTGGAGTCTAGGGGAGTCGACAGGATGACGGTTGATGCCAGGGTAGACGCTGGTGCCAGGTGTTTTAGCCAGGACAACTTCACTAGTGAATGCACGTATGTTAGAATGGAAAAACAAAGGGACAAGATGTTATGAGGAGGCATGGCACTGTCATATGTAAGGACCCAGGTGAGGTAGAAGGAAAGGTGCTTTTTGATTTAGACATGTCATTATATCAGGACGACGTTGAGGTAGGAACATTTCCACGGTAAGGCAGAATTCTGAAAATTAAATGTGGAGTTAGGAGAAGTGAAGTTATGAGAGGTGATTACTCCCCCATCTGAAAGCATAAAAGTTAAAAGGGTAAGTCTTGTCTCTGGTTCAGGAGTTGAACTGGAAAAAATAGAGGGAGCAGGGAAGGCCATGGCTGTACCAGTATAGGGAAGGTAAGGGATTAGGCTTTCAGGGATGTCACATTTAACCAGACAGCTGAAGGTAGAAAGAACTGTGACAGTCATCGCATCTCCTGGGGATATGGGAGGATCTGGTTTGGCCTCTCCAGAGGGTTGTGGGAGGCAGAGATCAGCATGTTGTCACAACAAGTATCAGAGGAAAGAGAGGACTGACATAGTCAGCAAGGGGAGGGAGATTTTGGGGAGTAGGAAGATTCTGGAGTAAGAATGGCCTGCTGTACATAAGTTCAAAAGGACTTAAGAAAGTAGGATCCTGGGGAAGTGCCCTGAGCTTGGCTAAGGCTAAGGGCAAAAGTTGAGGCCAAGGTTGGTGTAGTTCTAAAGTGAGCTTTGTAAGGTGTGTCTTTATGAGGCCATTTGCCTTTTCTACTTTCCCTGAGGATTGTGGATGGTATGGGATGTGTAGGTGCCAGCTGATGTGTAAGCTTGAGGATACCTGTTGAGTGATCTGAGAAATAAAGGCAGGACCATTATCCGACTGAATACTCTGAGGTAGACCAAACCTTGGAATGATTTGTTGTAATATGACTTTGGTAACTACATCAGCAATTTCTCTGGTTGTGGGAAAGGCTTCTATCCATCCTGAAAAGATACAAACAAAGGTGAGAAGATATTTGAGAGTTCTGTGGTGGGGCATGTGTGTAAAATCTATCTGCCAGTCCTGACCAGGGGTGAGTCCTCGAAATTAATGGGTAGGAAAGGAAGGGGGTGCCATACATCCCTGAGGAGAGGTCCTAGCACAGAGATAACAGGTGTGAGTAATCTTAAGAATGATAGCTTTTAGAGAAGGGTGTGTGACCATTGGGACTAAGAGTTTGTACAGGGCCTGTAATCCTATATGAAAACAGTTGTGTAAGTCAGTGATGATGTCTAAGGCCTGTTGATGTGGGAGAACAAGTTTAGATCCCTGAAAAATCCATCCCTGAGTGTTTTTTGTGTAACCTGGTTTATGAAGTAGCTGTAACTGCTCTGGTGAATAATTAAGCTGCGGTAGACTGTTTGGGACTAACAGGAGAGGATGAGAAGGGCAGGGCGCTTGTGCAGCTAAGTTGGCTTGTGAATCTGCAAAGGCATTGCCTTGAGCAATAGGATCTGTAGAGTTTTGGTGTCCTCTACAATGAATCACTGCTGCCTGCTTTGGGAATTGGGCTGCCTCTAGAAGTTTAAGGATAAGGGGAGCATTAATGATGGGGATTCGCTGAGTGGTAATAAAACCCCATTCTTGCCAGATAGAGGCATGAGAGTGTAAAATGCTAAATGTATACTTTGAGTCGGTGTATATATTTATGATTTTGTCTTTTGCTAGTGTAAGAGCCCTTGTAAGGGCAATAAGTTCTGCCCTCTGTGACGAGGTGCCAGGTGGCAGTGGATTTGCCTCTATAACTTTTGATTGGTTAACTATCGCATATCCTGCCTTCTTTTGGTTGTCTGTATTTGTTGAACTGTGTGTCAAAGGCCAAAGAGAGAGGTGTGTTACTGATGTGAGGGAAAGAGGTGGGAGTCATCTGTAGGAACTCAATACAGTCATGATGAGGATGGCCCTCTGAGCGGGGAAGTAAGGTGGCTATATTAAGAGGACCACTAGTTGCAATAGAGATGCAAGGGTCTTGAAAGAGAGCTAAGTGTACCTGTTGAAGGCGAGAAGGGGGTATCAGAGCAGGGAGCACCTTATGGGAGATAAGTTCATGTAGGTGAGGAGGTGAGTGTAATGTAATAGATTGCCCTAATGTAAACTTGTTAGCTTCCTGTGTCAGGAGGGCTGCAGCTGCAAGGGCTCGGAGACAAGGAGCCCATCCTTTTACTGTGTGATCTAACTGTTTTTTTTTTATTTAAAGAGAAAGAAAAAAAAACATGGAGATAAAAAAGGGTAGAAATAATACAGAATTATAGAAAAATAAATGGTAAGAAATCACCAGTTGATAGGTTACATATTGTCATCTTAGAAATAGCTGTTCAGGTTACAAAATTAAAGTATATAAAATGACATTCAAATAGTGACACTGCCAACCATGCTGCTCAATGATCTAACAAGAATTTAGTAATATAGTTATCAGTCCTACACACTTGTTTTATATCTTAAAGAGGGTAAGATTAAACATATCAAAACAGAACAAAACAGTTAAAAAAAACAATTTAAAGAAATACAGATTTCAAAGCAAGTCCACTGGAGATCTTCATCGTCTATCTAATTGTCTCTAGTTTCTTCCAAATAGTTGTCCCCATCTTCACACCCATTAAATACATACTGCATATTATAGAACTAATCAAATCATTACAGGATGATAAAGGCTTTTTAGGTCTTCAAGATCTGACATTGGGGAAGCAATAATAACTACCATCGCATTTCTTATTCTCTTTGTAGTAGCTATCCTTATCTTTACATATGCTGATATTGAACTTAAGAAACTAGACTAATATCACTCTGATCAGTGAATAATAGTATTGCTAGATTTTATATCATAATGCTACAACATTAGCATTGGGTTTCTTAGTGTCTCTTCTTCTTCAGAGTATCTGTTCATTACATATTGCATTATATAATCTGTTCCCATAAATAGTTTTTAAAAAAAATCTTCTCATGCATGAATTTCTACATGTATATCTATCCTCTCTGTATTATAGGGGAAAACAAATCATAATGAGACAGCAAAACAAATTCCTAGAAAAACATGCAGTGAAAAAGACACATAAGACCACAATATTAGGTGATCTACCGTAGTTACTATGTTTTCTCTTGTTATTTTCCATAGTCTTGTCCACATCATCGGGCTTAATATTGTTGAACATAGTATTACCTAGCTATTTTTATAATAACACAACTTTGAAAACATTGTAGGACTTGAGAGCTGTTAATAATTAATTCTGGTATGATATCTTTTACATCATGTCATCTTCAGAGCAGTTGCCTCTACTTTTAGGGTTGATACTATCAAGCATAACAAATTCAAATAAAATTAGCCAAAACCACGGTCTTATGAATCAGATTCAAATAAGATCAGTCATAGTAAGACAATATAAGTAGTACAGGATTTCAGCTCAAGTTAATAGGAAATTAAGGATAGTTACCATGGTATAACCTGCTATGTTTGGGTCAAATGTCTGTGACCTCAAATCCAATATGAGTGGACAGACCAGAACAAATTAAATTCAAACTAAACAGGGTGATAAGACTACTGTGAATTTAAATCCTGATACACTATTAACAATGACCTCTGCCTTTTTTGGTAGTGTATCAAAGCTATCTATACTAAAGCCTATAGCTTACCGTCTCTGCCTCATGTCTGCTACTCCACTTTACTGCTATAATTTGTCCACCTTACTCCCTCTTTCCACTGTCTGCCCTGTTCATTGAGGACTCTCTGCCACTGTTGCTGGAATGCTGGTATCCCTTCTTCTCTTTCTCTGGAATGTCCTTCAGCACTCTCTTGTAGGGTTGGTTTGGTGGCCACGAACTCCCACAGTTCCTCCTTGTCTTGGAAGCATCTTATTTCTCCATTAATTTTGAGAGAGAGTTTTGATGGGTATATGAGTCTTGGTTGCATATTATTTTCTTTCAGGACTTGGAATATTTCTCCCCATTCCCTTCTTGATTTAAGAGTTTGTGTTGATAAGTCTGTTGTTATTTTGATAATTGTCCCATTGTAGGTAATCTGCTTTTTTTCTCTGGCTGCTTTTAATATTCTGTTCTTTTGGTGGATTTCTGGAATCTTGATTATTATTATATGTCTGGGTGTAGATCTGTTTTGGTTGTAGGTAGCTGGTGTTCTGTATGCCTCTTTTATCTGGATATCATTTCTTTTTGCTATACCTGGGAAATTTTGCTTTAATATATCTGTGAATATTCTTTGTATTTCATTTTTGGTTGCTCCTGCTTCCTCACTCACATTTTTTATTCTTAAGTTATGTATCCTTTTGTCATCTTCTAGCCTTTGAATTGTTTCTTTCTGGTTCCTTGTTATTTTTAAGAGGTCTTTTCTTTCACGATCATATATGTTAAATCTCTCTTCAAGTTTCAAAAGGCTGGCTTTAGTTTCTGTCAAGGCATTTTGCCAGTGTTCAATGGAGTTTTTAGTTTCCGGGTAATCTCTTTGGATCTGTTTCATGTATTCCAAGTTATGTTTAAACTCTTCTTTAGAAGTATCTCTTTCTTTTCTGGTTTCCTCAGTTCTTCCATCTGTGTTCTCTTGGGTGGGGATTGTCATTTCTTTAATTAATCTCTTTATATCTTGCTTCATTTGGATCAGGAGTACCGCTTTAAATTCATCTATGAGGTCATGGAGGTATTTTTTTTTTTATTTTGGCTGATGCTGTGTCCAGTATTGGATGGTTACTGTGCTTGTTCTCTTCAGTGTTTACTTCTCCTGGACTTATTGTCTCATGTTGGGCAGCTGGAGTTTTTTTTTTTATTTCTATCTCTTGTCATATTTCTGGTTTCTTTTAGACTGGAGTGTTCTGGGGGTCTGTGGCCCTCTCCGTATTGCTTAGGGCCTTTCAGAAATGTGTTGACTTGAGTTTTTTGCTGTCCTCCCCAATTTGTTGTTATCTGGGGTAGGCAGGGATGCAGAGACAGTGCAGGCTAGCCTCCAGCCTCTGTGTCAGTCAATCTGCAAATTAGGCTATACTTTGTGGGTGTCACAGAATCGTGACTATTTTGTATCTGCTTATTGGGTCCCGACCAGAGGCTTGGTTGAGCCCCAGCAGGTCCTGCCAGTTTGCTCTGTGCCAGAAGCAGCTGGCTAATGTCACTGTGGCACAGGGCTCTGCCCAATTCCCAGCTGTCCTCTTCCAGACCTCTATGTGCCAAGAGTGACTATGTAATGTCCCTGCGGCTGCGGGTCTGCCCAATTCCAAGATGTCCTCCACTAGTTCTCTCTATGATGCTGATGCCAATACAGTGCTGGGCTCTGCCCACTTTCAAGATGTCCTCCACCAGACCTCTCTATGCTAGGGGCGACTGTCTGATGTCACTGAGCCGTGCACTCTGCCCAACTCCAAGATGTCTTCCACCAGACTCTGCATGTTATTGATGTCTGTGCAATTTCAAGATGTCTTCCAGCCAGCCACAGCAGCCGTGGGACCCAGTCCTCCGTACTCACCAGGACTCAGTGCAGGTCTTCCTCTTGAGTCTACTGCACACTACACCGCTTGCCTTCACTGCGTTCCTGACACAGTGTGGAAGGGTCAGAAAACTGCACGGTGCCCGGCTTTGGAACTCCAGAGTTTCTCACAATCTCCTCCGGCACAGCCGGACAGCCCTGGCTGCTTCGCAGGGTCCCAGGTCTCAATTTCCAGCAGTCACCAAAAGCCAATACAATTTTTCCCCTTGGGTCCACTGGTCAGTTTGCTGCATTAAGGGCACGAGATTTGCAGACTCCCGTTATCAGCCATCGCAGTCTCAGCACGACCTTAAATCCTCCAGCCATGCTGTCTTGGTTAAAAAGAATCATTATCCATTTGTTTGGCCCTCTCCATGTTGTCATATTTTAGCATCTAATAGGATTTCTCTGGAGAGACTCTCTGCCCAATCCCCTAGCAAGCCACCATTTTTGAAACTCCTATCGAACTGTTTTGACAAGTAAGCTACTGCTTGAAAAGAAGGTCCCTTTTTGTGTCCTAGTACACCTATAGCATTGTGGCCTTGACAAGTAATGTATAGGATGAAAGGTTGTGTGGGATCAGGAAGGGTAAGAGCTGGAGTTTTTGGAGAGCCTCTTTTAATTTATGAAAGGAGGCATGTATGGGCAGTGTAGGGTCCAGGGGTTCTGATAAGGGACCCTTAGTGGTCTTGTAGAGGAGTTGAGCAAGGGCTGCAAAGTTAGGAATCAGAGATGAAAAAAATCTGCTAAACCTAGGAAAGATGTAACCTGTTGTTTAGTTGTGGGCACCTGGAGATCTCGAAGAATTGCCTTATGATCTGTGGTGATGGAACAAGTGGTGGGGGTGAGAGTGAGATCTAAGTATTTGACTTTTGGGGAGGCTATCTGTGCTTTAGCAGGAGAGACCCTGTATCCACGACTAGCAAGGAAATTAACAAGACTGGCTGAATGGTGTATGGCTAACATGTGGGATGGAGAACATAACAGAAGATCACCTATGTACTGAAGAAGAACACTAGGTTTGAGATCAAGTTCTGTGAGGTCAGTAGTGAGAGCCTGACTAAAGAAGTGAGGACTATCTCTGAACCCTTGGGGGAGCACTGTCCAAGTAAGTTGTTGAGACCTGAGAGTGTCTGGGTCAGTCCATGTAAACGCAAAGACGTTCTGGCAATCAGGGTGTAGGGGGATAGTAAAGAAGGCATCTTTAAGATCTATAACTGGAAAGTGAGTGGTGGAGGGAGGGATATGAGAGAGCACCACTGGGTGAGTCGGGGTAACAACACTGTTAATTACCCTAAGGTCATGTACCAGGCGATAGGACCTATCAGGCTTGAGTACTGGGAGAATGAGAGTATGGTGGGGTGAATGGGTAGGTTTAAGAAAACTGTTGTCTAAAAGGCACTTAATTATGGGTTTAAGTCCCCTTAAATTTTGAGGAGCTATGGGGTATTGGGGAATGCAGGGAAAAATTGAAGGATCCCTGAGATGGATTAAAACAGGCATGGCATGTGTAGCCAGAGTGGGATTGGATGTGTCCCAAACTATGGGGTCAACCAGAAAAGGAGAAAGGGGAGGGAATAGCTTTGTGATGTATTGTGAGGCTGTTTGGAGGATTAGGGCTCTGGGGAGAGAGAAAGTAAAGGAAAAATTAAGCTTTTGAAGAAGGTCTCTACCTAAAAGGGTTGTGGAACATGTTGGGATTACTAGGAAGCAATGGGTAAAGAAAAGAGTCTGGAATCGACATGGGATAGGCCCAGTTTTCAGAGGTTGTATAGGCTCACCTTCAATGCCTACAACAGAAATCACGGGCTTATTACAAGGTCCTGAAAATTCAGGAAGTACACTATAAGTTGCCCCCATATCTACAAGCAGAGATATTATCTTACCTGAGATCACCAGTGAGGGGCTCTGACAAGGTTACTGGAGTGGGGGCTGTGAGCCCTGAGCCCCATCAATCTTCCACAGCAAGTCCAAGCAGGCCAGTCAGTGACAAATCTGGCATTGATGGAGTCTCCTGTGAGGGAGAGTGATTAGAGGATGGCTTACCCACTTTCTGGCAGCTAGGACAGTCACTCTTCCAATGGCCCTTATCATTGCAGTATGGACAAGGTCCTAGAGGGATGCCAGGGTGGGGCAATCTTTGCCCAGTGTCCTTGTTTGCTACATTTAAAGCATGGTCCAGGCGGGAGTTGGGCAGCCACACCTTGTTTCAGATCTCTTGTCCTGGGATCCCCGAATGCCACTGCTAAGAGATCAGACTGATATTTAGCAAACTTTAATTTTTGAGCTTGCTTTTCCACTTTAAAAATTTTATCTCTATTGTTGAAGACACAGAAAGCTAATTTAAGAAGATCTCCCTGTGGAGTTTGAGGGCCATGTTCAACTTTTGAAATTTTGCATGAATATCAGGAGCACACTGGGAAATAAAATAAGAGTTAATAACAATTATCCCTTCATGAGAGTCTGGGTTTATATTAGTAAACTCAATTAAGGTTTCCCAAAGCCGATTTAGGAACACAGCTGGGTTTTCATTAGCCTCCTGGACCTGTTCTAAAAGTTTTTTATAGTTAGTATGTTTGTGAGCAATCTTATTAAGGCCCACAATTAGACATTCAATCATCTTATGTAATTTTTTTAACCTTCTCCCTTTTGATAGTTCCAG
Source organism: Cavia porcellus (assembly GCF_034190915.1). Lineage (NCBI taxonomy): Eukaryota > Metazoa > Chordata > Mammalia > Rodentia > Caviidae > Cavia > Cavia porcellus. The sequence continues at coordinate 7,157,053 of NW_026947512.1, read as the reverse complement.
TTAAGAGCCTATTCTAGCACTGCAGTAGATCCAGGGTCATTTTCAGCAGTGTTTGCCTTATGTCTGCGATCAGCTTCTTCTTGAACTGCCTGCCACAGCTGAGTTCGCTCTTGTGAGCTGAGAGTGGTATTTAGAATCACATAAACATCCTTAAAATGTAAATCATAACAATTAGTTATAAGTTCAGATTGCCTAATGTAATTCTGTGGGTCAACAGAGAAGCTACCTAATTTATGGGTAATCTGAGATAAGTCAGAAGGGAGAAAGGCACATGTATATTAACAAGTCCCTCGGGGCCAGCTTGCTCCCAAAGTGGTAGCAGAGATTCAGGAGAAGATTTTGGAGTAGATGGCCATTGGGCAGTGAACCATCCAGTAGGCATGTGTGAGCAATTATCTGTAGATTGGCCACAAAGTGGCTGCCGGTTACCGTGGAACGAGGAAACACTGGCAGATGGCATCTCACTGTGTGCCTTGCAGGGATGAAATTGGTGTCCGTGACACAGTGAACCATCATGTGGTCTGCAACAGGGTGGCTGTTGCTGATCACAAGAGGAGCCACAAAGGGGCAGCCATTGACTGTGAGATCCATCCCAATATGGCAGCACCCTGTCACGTGGCAGAGGGCTGCAACATGGCAACTGTTCCTGGCACAAGCTGGAACAGTCACCAACCAAGACCTAGTATGGTAGGCTGGAGGTGAGATGCTATAAGGGACAGAGAATTCTCAGGAGCATAAGAAGTCAGAGACTGGAAGGAAGCACTAACAGAGGGTTTGGAGCCACTAGGAGAGTTATGGGCTCTGGGAGAGAGAGGGGAAAATGATCGCATGGCGAGAGATAACTGCGACACAGAGGGTTTAGAGCTGCTGGGAGAATTAGGGGTCGATGGAGGAGAAGATGATCACATGGTGGGAGGTAACAGCGAGGAATGATTTTGAGGGTACGCAGGCGGCGACTGATAAAAAATTGGGGGTATTTTATCGAGCAGATCATGAGGGTAGGAGGGGAGAGTTTGCAGTGCAGCAGAGTTAGCTAAAAGTACCTGGGTGGGAGTACAAGATTTAAGGAGAGACAGGCATGTTCTCATCACAAGGAAAGCTAGTACATAAGGGATCTCTGTTAACTTGTCGCCAGCCTGGCAGAAATCATACGGATTTTTGAGACTATAGGGGTCAAACGTCCCCTCTCTGGGCCAAGGGTTGCCAATAAGTGGGTAGGTTGGCCAAACCTCCTGGCAGTAAAAAGTTAATCATTTAGTTTTTATGTTGCTTTTAATCTTAAGAGTATGTAGATTGGAAATTAGGCATTGTAATGGCGTCTTTTGGGAATTAGAAAAAACATTTCCCATGACTAATTCAGGCAAGAAACAAGCTGTGGTCTGGAAGGCAAGCCGTCACTCGTTCCATGGCACCAAACGGTGGCTAGGGTTCCAAAAACTCATATATTCCAGTCATCACTGAGAGATTTACAAGTGGAGTCCATGTGGGGTCAGTAACAGTTCAGCCTGTGAGAGCGTGAAGCTCTGAGGGACGTGAGGGTCTCACAGTGTGGGTGGTCCAGAAAACTCTGCCTTGGGCTATCCGAACCCAAAGGATGTGAGACATTTTCGAGTGTGGACGCAAAAAGACCCTGCCCTGGGCTGTCTTAAGGACGTGAGAGCATCACAAATCCACGCGAAGGGGGAGAAAACTGGCCTGGGGCTGATCCCAGTGCCAAGAATTCTCTGGAGTTTGCTCACCTCAGATTAATCAGGCTGGTGTTGTGTGCGGGTGGTTGGTGACAAGTCAAGCAGGTCCTGGGAGAGGAAAAGTGGAGAAGTAATCCAGGATTTAATCCAGTTCGTGAATCGGCTTGGGACTCAACTAGGTGTGTCCCAGTAGTCAATCACCTGCCGATGGAGTCATGGCACCAAATGATAAGATTATATCCAAAAGATGAGAAGTGTAAAACAAAAGATGCCTTTATTCGGAGAACACGGAGAGAGAAAACCAAGACTCCCCCAACCACTGGAGTCCGGCTTTGTCTCTGGTGGACATGTGGCATCAGGGGTATGTAAGTAGCCTTGATTTGGGGTGGATCTAAAGGGGCATCAGGAATGCATGGGTAGCCCATTGCTCTTGGTTTGGCACCATAGGTAAATTCGTAGGGGGCGAGGAAGATGGAGTCACAGGTAAATTCCTAGGGGTGGGGGGATAGGAGCTCCTTGGTTCCAGCTCTAAAGCTTCACTGGCTACAGTGTCCTGTCTGGGCCAAAACCCTTTCACCAAGAAGATGGAAGCTGAAGAATAGAGTCAAAGATGCAGCACAAGACCAAGGCTGAAGACCTGGAAGCTCACTGTAGAGTCTCAGGTGCAAGGATGCATGGGGAGGCTGAAGAAACTGAAGACATGTCTAAAGATGATGGCAAAGACTAGGATCTTCCAAAACAGGCTCATTTCCTTCTTCTTATCCTTTTTGATCCATCTAGACTGAAGCTTATTGGTTGGTACCAACCACCACTTGGGTCTTCTCTCCTCAGGTGTTGGCCTACATATCAATCACCCAGAGATATTTCCAGAACTGTGCTTTACTAATCTATTAGGTCATTCTTAATCCATTCAAGTTGACATATTATGATTAATAGTCACAGTTACCATAAAATCCTTACTTAATAGCACAGGTGAATAAATAAGTATATAAATAATAAAGAAAGAAAGTATTCCTTTGCTTTCCTGGTAAAGTATAGAGCCACACACAAAATAATAAAATTGAAACTTGCTCTTGTCTGAATACTCCTCTCCAACCAAGGTCATGTGTTGAGAATTTAATCCCTAATGCAATTGTATTGAAAGTTAGGATGAGTGGGAAGTGTTAGATTTAATGGACTAATGTTGGTAGGATTTCAGGAGAGAGTTCTCTAGCTTTTCTGCTATGGAGGACACAGCATCCCCCCTCTCTGGAGGACATATCAACATGGCACCATCTTAGAAATGGAGACCCAGTCTTCTAGTACATTAGCTTTTGACTTCCTGGCCTCCAAACCTGTGAGATAAAAGATTTGTGTGGGGCAGAATAGGGACTGGAGATTGAAATCAGGGCCTTCACACTGACTATATCCTCTGCCCTTTTTACTACCTTTTGTTTTGAGACAGGGTCTGGTTAAATTACTATATCTCCCAGGCTGGGCTGGAACTTCCTCAGCCTTCCAGAGTTCCAGGATTATATCCATGTGCCATCATGTCCAGTTTAAATCTGTCTTTAGTAAATCACCTGTGCCTGCTCTCTCATTTTCTCCAGCATCAGGTTACATGCGGTTGACTCTGTTCCTTGTGTCTTCTCAGAAAACTTTCAGGATCAAGCAATTCCTCGACAAGAGACAAAAGCAAAATTGCCCCATTTCCTTGTGGATTTAGATAAAAACTGGTAATAAAATCAGGTGCAGCTTCAGGAGGAGATACCGGAGAACCAAGTTGTGTCTACAAGAATTACAAATGAGATGACACAAAAATTTATGTTGAATCAAGGTCATTACCATCTTATTATTGCTATGCTCTATGCTTATCACCCTAGTAACTGTTGTAGCCTGGTTCTAACCAATGTGCCTCTTTCCTGTTCTGTATGTGCCATTTCAATAGAGATTAAAATTCCATTTCCAGTAAAGACTTAAGTCTCAGCTCCTTGTAAATCCCCCTTCCCCTCCCCATTCTTTTTAGGTTAAGCCTCCATTTCCCATAAAAGCCTTAAGTTTCAGTTTCTTGTAATCTCCCCCCACCCCCTTCAGCCTATCTATAATAAAATGTGCTGTTCCTTAAGAAACGTTTAACTGGGACTGAGGATTTAGCTCAGCGGCATAAGCACCTGCCTTGCAAGCAGGTGTCGTGAGTTCGATCCCCGGTACGGATAAAAATGAAAAAGACAAAAAAAAAAAAAAAAAGAAAGAAAGAAAGAAAGAAATAAACGTTTAACTACAAGGAAGTTACAAGAGATACCAAGAAGCCCAGATGTTATCAAACTGTGTCAAAGTTCACAACGTTCCTGTGGTTTTCAGTTTTAAAAACCCAACCCTTTAGCTGTAAGGTGCGCAGTCTTCCATATTGGCTCCCAGAGGCTGTGTCACCAGGCCTGGGCTAAAATAAAGCCTTTGCTCACTAAATTTTAATTTCTTGCTTCCTTGGATTTTATTCCAGGGTCTGAACTATCACAATTGGGGCTCATTTGGGTTGGAAGCAAGACCCCCAACTCAATTCTGAACACCTAAAAGTAAGTACTCTGGAGGGACTAATTAGACCATGGTCTATTTGTACTTCGAGAGGGGACGCCCTCAATTTGGGGAGTGGGAACCTCCCAAGGACAGAGTCAATTGGTTTTTTGGATGAATTTTGTCTGTTTGTGACTCTGCCCTGGGTGGGGAACCACTCCATTGGGAGGGGATGCCCTCAATTTGGGGAGCGAGGACCTCCTGAGGACAGAGTCAGTTGGTTGTTTGGGACAAATCTCGTCCATTTGTGACTCTGTCCCGGGAGGGGATCCACTCCGTTGGTTAATGTTAATTCTTCCAGACCCCCAAAATTTGAGCAGTTTCAAAATTTGACCAATTTTTGAGCAAAGGTCATTTTTGCTGCACCTTGTCTTGTCTTGTATGTCTGTCTGTGTGTCCATTTAGTCTAACTGTTCTCCTTTTGGTTATCCCAAATCTAATATAACGTTTTCTCCTAGGAACCCCTTCTATGAGCCCAAAATGGACAAAGAGATTTAGATATGTATGTTCAGTGTTTTTGTACTTTAGAATTGTCTGCCTATTTGAATTTGTTACTAACTTAGGGGCTTGTTGCCCATTTCTGTTGCAGGATCCATATGGCGCTTTAGACTCAAGGTTCATAATAAAAAAATTATTTCTTTTAGCTCACCAAACTGTGCACAAAACAACCTTTGTTTGTGTCTTTAATGTTGTGGAGCCTTGTTTAATGTTTTAGTTTTCAATTGATTACTTGCAACCTCGGCATGTCTTTTAAAAAAAAAAGTATTTTTCTTTCTGGTTAAAATGTAAACATATGTGCATATATATATATATATATATATATATGCATATTTATGGTTTTTAAAATCATATCAATTTTACCAAGTAAAAACCAGGTCATACTGTAATTGAGCCAGTTAAAAAGGTTACAATTTTTTAAAATACAGCATTTTAATATGGTAAAAAGACATAAAATGATTAAATATGTTTTAGACTACTAAAAGGTCACTTCAAGGATTTTGTTAAAGGTTTTAATGTTGTCTAAAAAGCAAGAAAAAAGATAATTGACTGATAATAAGTAAAAAAGGGCGGTTTTGTCTTAAAGTAAAAATGTAAAAAGAGAAAATGTTTTCTGTGGCATGGCTATTGTCAGGGGCTCTTAAGCAGCTTTATGTTGCAAATCAAGAGCAAAGAGCCCAACAGGATAGTTTACAATACTGTGAGTTTGGAGGAGGAGAATTTCCAGGAATGTTATAGATTGTAAAGACAGAGTTGAGATTTTAATTGTAAAAAAAAAAAATCATCTGGTACTGGAAAAAGCCAATCTAAATTTAAACGAAATAACTATTGTGCCTAATGTGAGTGATTATAGAGATAAAATACAATTTCTTGCATGTGCTGTAGACATCTAGGAGATTATGTGGAACAATTGATTTTGTTACCCATGAAAAAGCCCTTTTTTGTTAAGTATATAATTTCAGTAAAACAATGGCCTGCCATGTAGCATCCTAGGACAAAAAGTGGTGTGCCATCCAGATGAAGCCTACTCTCTGATCCGGAATGCCAAAACCATGTTTTCCTTTTGTCCCACCCTGATTGGACAACCAGAGATAAGGAGGTTCCCCCAGTATCACCAGTTGTTCTCTTTGCAACTCATTCATCCCCACGTTTTAGACAAAATTGCAAAGGTTTGAGAGATTTGAGAAAATGCCCCTCAGCCAGTTTATAGAGATAGCACAAAAGGTCTTTGAGCACAGAGAAAATTTACAAGAAGCTACCAAGAAGAAGATAACTAAGGTGTTAGACTTGCTCTATGAGAGAGAAATTTAAAAAAAAACGTACAGGAGTTTCTGGGGGCAGTTGGATACTGTAGGCTATGGATTCTAAATTTTACTGAAACAGTTTGCTCCCTATAGGACTCCCTTAAGGGAGAAACTCAAAATTCGCTGAACTGGACTGATGAACGTGGACGGGTCTTCCAGCAGCTCAAGTGGGCCTTGACAGAAGCCCCAGCTGTGCGATTCCCTGATGTTACCAAGCTGTTCACCTTGTTGATAGATAAAACTCAAGGGCATTGCCAAAGGAGTCCCAAGCAAGGACACTGGCCCTTGGAAGAGGCCTATAGCCTACCTCCCCAAAAGACTTGATCCGGGAGGATGGCCCCCTGTCTGAGAATGCTAGCTGCTGTGGCAATGTCATTTAAAGAGGCTTAAAAAAAACTCACTTATGGACAAAAGGTTTCTGTGGTGACTTCCCGCAGTTTGGAGAGTCAAAACCCCTCCTTCTCTCGAATGCCAGAATTCTACACTACCAGGTCCTGCTTCTAGACCCAGAGTCAGTGGTATTCAAGACCTCTTTAGCCTTAAACCCAGCCACCCTTATGCCTGACGACAACCTGGAGGTTCAGAGTGCGCCTCTCCACGAGTGTGCTGACATCCTGGAACTGTAGCAGGACCTACGGGCTGATCTCACCAACCAGCCTTTAGGAAATCCCTAGAACTATTTCACCTATGGGAGCCGTTTCATCCAGGGTGGCAAACGAGAGGCTGGAGCAGCAGTGACCACCAAAAAAGAGGTACTCTGGGGTAGCAGTTAGAGCCTGGCACTTCTGCCCAAAGGGCAGAGCTCATTGCTTTTACTGAGGTGCTAAAGTTAGCTACGGGAAAGAGGGTAAATATCTATACTGACAGTAGATATGCTTTTGCTACTGTACATGTACATGGAGCCATCTATTAAGAACGAGGTCTCTTAACCTCAGCCGGGACTAAGATAAAAAATGCTCCACAGATCCTAGACTTGCTGGCAGCAGTCTGGCTGCCTCAGCGGGTTGCTAACTGTTATTCATTGCAAGGTTCATCAGACAGGAGATGACCCCATCACCCTAGGAAATAATTTGTCAGATCAGGCCACTCAAAAAATAGCCACTACACCAGAGGAGCCAACCTAGGAGGTAACTGCTCTGATGTTGGTTCCTCCCACTTTATCAGAACCAGTCTACACAAAGAAGTACCTGCAGTTAGCGTCTCAACTTGGAGCTAAGTCTCTCACTCCAGGAGGCTGCAATTACCATACAAGCGAGTGCTGTTACCTGAGGTATTAGGATGTGAGCTGCTACACCAGGCTCACCAAACCACCCATTTAGGGGGAATTAAACTTGCTGAATTGTTCAGAACTTGGTTTTTCATTCCAAGACTCTCCAAACTGACTGCCTCTTTGAGCTCCAGATGCCCGCAGTGCTTGTTAGTCAACCCGACCAAAAGCTCTCCATTGGAGACTACCTGGCACTGAGGAACTGCCTATGGAGAACACTGGGAAGTAGACTTTACAGATATGGTAAAATCTGGTTTACAAGGACACGGCTATCTCTTGGTATTAGTAGACACCTTCACTGGCTGGGTAGAGGCTTTCCCTACTAAGTCTGAGTCAGCCTTAGTGGTAGCCAGAAAGCTATTACATGAGATCATACCACGATTTGGCCTTCCATTATCAATGGGGTCCAATAATGACCTGGCTTTCATAGCCCAAGTCACCCAAAAGTTAGCCCAGGCATTAAACATTAATTGGAAACCCCACTGTGCCTATCGGCCACAAAGCTCAGGGCAAGTAGAATGTATGAACCGAACTCTCAAGGACACTTCAGTTAAGCTGTCTTTTAAAACTGGTGATAATTTGGTGAGCCTTCTTCCCTTTGCTCTGCTGCAAGCTAAATGTACTCCTTATGTTTCTGGAATTTCCCTGTTTGAGGCTATGTTCGGAAGGCCCCCTCCACTGGTCCCGAGACTGTCAGAGGACAAATTAGTTAAAATAACTAACCAAGATCTCATTAAATCCCTGCAGACACTCCAGCCTGTGTTGGCTTGGATCCACCAGCTGTTTAAACAAAAACATCTGGACCCGCCTTCAGAGATGCCACTCAAAGCACCAATCGAGCCAGGAACTTCTGTCCTGGTACAATGTCACCATCGAGACTCCCTTGAACCCTGCTGGGAAGGACCCTTCACTGTGGTGCTCAGTACCCCCACTGCCATCAAGGTAGCAGGAAAAACTGCGTGGATTCACCATACTCACGTAAAGCCCCTGGAAACAGCAGACAACAAGGGACATACTCAGTGGACTATACAACAGACTGGTAACCCCTTGAAGTTAAAACTGACTAGACATAGTTAGATTATACCAGTCACGAACTGCTTTAGCTTGCTTGCTTTTGCTCCTTCTATCCCACTGCTGGGGAATTTGAGAACATTGATGCCGACCTTGCACAGCGGCTTTGGTCCCCCTGTAAGCAAAGAACAGTTTTTAAGATCTTTGTATGGGAGTTCCTGTGATTGCGGAGGGGGATATACTAAAGGTGAAGACACCAGCTGCGGGGAATTATACATACAATAGGAAAAAGATCATGATCCTTCCCACATAAATGATAAATTATATACATATAGTCTTCGGACAGATTGTGGGGACAAGTTAGCATTCGTTGTTGCTATACACTCAGTTACAGGGTGTTTGACTCAAATATGAATGTGTAAGTTAAAGCCCCGCATGATGTGTGATGCCTAACAAAGGCAGCCAGGGCCATGAGCTCAGAATTGTTCTTATTATTCAGAAATGCATTCCTCCTGCTATTACTCTGTGCAAGAATGTAGAGGCATAGATAGCAAAACTTACTTCACTGCTGAGCTTATGAGGACATGGGCTGAAAGTGCTGGAGGCGATTGGTCCACCAATCTGACAGTAATAGAAAATTCAAAGTATGCCCAAGCCTCATGTCATGGCATGGTTGGTGAATCAGTGTGCTGGAGCAGGGTGGCTCCAATACGAGTGTCTGATGGGGGCAGCCCACAAGATAAGATCAGAGAACTCATGGTTGAGGAACGAGTCAAGTAGCTAATAAAAATAATGTTTCCCCAGATACAGTACCACCCCTTGATGCTGCCTAAATTGCGGGGAGTTGATCTGGATGTTCAAACTTCTGATATACTAGAAGCCACTCATAAAGCCTTAAATGCTTGCAACCCAACTTTGGCTGAAGATTGCTGGTAATGCTTCCAACCCAACTTTGGCTGAAGATTGCTGGTTACACATGGCACAGGGCTCCCCCATGCCCCTTGTGATCCCCACCAATGTTTCTCTGACCATGCTGGAGGAACAAGATTACTTAAATTGTAGTGCTGGTCCCCCCTTTAGAGTATAACCAGTAGGGTTCAAGGATTCTCTCTGTCTCCAAGGATGTTTTCATAACAATACCTCTGACATTGAAGTAGGGTTCGTTGCGTTTACTAATTGTAGTTCCATAGTTAACCAGACTACCTCCCTTTATCCCACCGAAGGACAAGTATTTATTTGTGGAGGAAATATGGCTTATACTTTCTTCCCAACTAACGGGACAGGGATATGTTTAACAGCTGTCCTATTGCCTGATATAGAGATATTAAATAACACCATAGCTGATTTCTCTCCTAAACAAAAAGATTAAAAAATTAATTAAACAGGCCATCCTCCAAAAATCCGATGGCATTAGACATTTTAATAACATAAAGAGATACTTATATATGACATAAATGGTATGTCAGTTCCTAAAATTCTCTGGACCTGTCCTCTTTATGAGAAGCCATTGCTAAACTCATAAATACCCTGTTGATTATATTTGATTCCTGCATACTTACTTAATTCTATAGATACCTTTTACTGTAGTCCAGATCCCAAGCAAAAAGGCAAAACTTGACCTTCAAACCTCATAGAGACCTTAATATGGCTTTTTGGGTTTTCAACAACAGAGATAACGATAACACTTGTGACACTTTGAGTTCTGAGACAGGTAAACCAACACAAGGTGGAGATGCCTGGGCCCCCCCCCCATGGACCATGCCTCAGATGCAGCAGAAGACACTGGGCAAGTGAGTGCCCCATCCTGGTGTTCTTTGAGACCTTACCCCAGGGCTACTGGACTGTCCTAGCCACCAGAGAGTGGGTAAGCCATCCTAACTTCCAGCCCTCACAGGAAATGCCAACACTACCAGATTCATTGCTGACAGATCTGCTTAAACTTGCTGCCAAAGACTGACGGGGCTCAGGGCCAACAACAGCCCCCTTTATGGGTGTCTGTCTCAGAGTCCAAGTCCCACTAAAAGTCTCAGGTAAGACATTCTCTATACTTGTGGACATAGAGGCCATGTGTACAGAGTTCTTCCTGAGCTTTCATGCCACTATAATAAGTTCTCAAACTCTAGGGGGTATTGAGAGTCAACCTATGCCATTTACAAACAGGCCCTATTTCATGCAGGTCTCAGACTACTTCTTCCCAATCCACCCAGTGGTGCCGAATCTTCCCTCCACCACTCACTCTACAGTCCTAAATCTTAAAAATGCTTTTTATTCCCTTGTGTTTATACAGGATGACCCAGACACTGAGGTCTCAACAGCTTACACCTGTCATCACTAGTAAACCTCTCCTCAGGGATATCCTACGCAGGGATGAGCCTGTCCCCATTCCTAGTTTAGATTACATTACAGGCCGCTCAAAGAGGGCAGTTCAATTTATTCCTTTATTGGTAGACCTAGGAATATCAAGAGCCTTAGGTATGGGGGCAGCAGGAGTAGGGGTTTTCTCCCCCTTTCCGCGGGTTTGTGTGATGCTCTCACATCCTTAGACAGCCCAAGGCAGAGACTTTCTGGACCACCCTGGGTTCACACTGAAAGGCTCTCATGTCCTTCAGAGCCTTAAGTTCTCACAGGCAGAGCTGTTACTAAAACCCACGAGAAATCCACTCGTGGATCTCTGTGATGACTGAGAAATATGAGCTCATTCCCCAAAATCCCTAAGTAACTGGCTAAAGATTTGGCCTCAGTCACAACATCAGAGGCAAATGTTGTAGCCTAGTTCTAACCAATGCGCCTCCTTCCTGTTCTGTATGCGTCGTTTCGATAAATATTAAAATTCCATTTTCAAAGTAAAGACTTAAGCCTCAGCTCCTTGTAAATCCCCCCTCCCCTCCCCATTCTTTTTAGGTTAAGTCTCCATTTCCCATAAAAGCCTTAAGTTTCAGTTTCTTGTAATCTTCCCTACCCCCTTCAGCCTATTTGTAATAAAATGTGCTGTTCCTTAAGAAATGTTTAACTACAAGGAAGTTACAAGAGATACCAAGAAGCCCAGATGTTATCAAACTGTGTCAAAGTTCACAATGTTCCTGTGGTTTTCAGTTTTAAAAACCCAACCCTTTAGCTGTAAGGCGTGCAGTCTTCCATATTGGCTCCCCGAGGCTGTGTCACCAGGCCGGCCCTAAAATAAAGCCTTTGCTCTCTAAATTTTAATTTCTTGCTTCCTTGGATTTTATTCCAGGGTCTGAGCTATCACAGTAACCATGTACCAGTACCTGGAGCACCGACCACATTATTATAAATTTGTTATAAATTAACTGACTGTGCCATCATGCTGTTCTGTAATGTATCTGTTATAACCTAAGCCCCACTAACTATCAGCGCCGAAGCCAGTGGCCCGTCACAAATTGTGTTAATTGCATTAGATTATATGAGATTGTACTATTCTTCACAAAAATAGCTTCGTTATATTTGTATCAGTGCAGTACCTGTAACTTGGCCTTACTGTCTGTGTTTTCCTATTCCCTTTGGATTACCTAATTGATATGTTAATCAATGCTCTCCTCTGTAAAGAATTGTAAAGTCTTACCTAATTGATATGTTAACCACTGTTGCCCTCTACAAATAACAGTTGTGGTGCTAAAGTAAGGTAACTAAAGTTAATGGCTGTTAGACTTCTCTGTTCTTTGCTAAGAAAAACAAGATTTCTTCTTATCTAAACTTGCTTGTATGCAGGGAAACTTGGAATTGCCGTTTCTGCTTTGTAGTGCGTCATACCTCCATCCTCTTCCTTACGTTGTGTGACCAGCAGCTGTTTGTGGATTTACAAGATAAAAGACCTGACTTTTAGCTGTCAGGTATGCAGTCTCCAAATTGGCTCCCAGAGACTTGTCACCAGGCCTGGAAATAAAGCCTTTGTTTCCCAAATTTTAATTTCTTGCTTCCTTGGATTTTATACTGGGGTCCGAGTTATCACAGTATCGTCCCCCCCCCACCTTAGTAACCTGTTTGCTGTGTCATTTTTTCCCCCTTGTAAGAGACAAATGATGCTGTGTCAACCATTGTTCCCTTTATGAGAGACAAATGTTCCTGGAATTGGCAGACCAAAGGCTATAAATTGACTAACCACCCACTGTAAAATGCCTCTGACCTCAAGCAAAGGCCTACAAAGGCCCACCTTGTTTCTGTTTCTCATCACTATGAACCTAATGATCAATGAGCTAATCATAAATAAACTATAAAAATCAGTCAAAATTCTAACTCAGTTGCACAGCTTTGCAAATTCCATCTGCACTGTGTTGCTGGGCCAACTAAAATAAAAGTGCTTCTTTTTTTTAAATTTTTATTTTGAAAGTATACAACAGAATAAGTCATAATAAAGCCAATTAAGATCGTACAGTGAAATTGGTACAGAACTTCACAGCAGGTTACCGGGATAACAGTAATATTATGTTATCTTTATAATAGTTGTTCTTTCAATCCCGTATATCAAAATGAGATGAAATATAGAACACTATAGAACTTATCAAAACAGAATATTAAATAGAGCAGTACCATTAATCAGAAAAGAACAAAACAGTAATAAAAATATTTGCCTTCAAAGAAATGGTAGAAGGAAGTCCCCCTTATTTGCTATGGTCAACCTCCTAGGAGATGCTCAGATTTCTGGTTCCCATTTGCTAATGGGCGGGGAGGAGGAGGAGAAGGAGGATATGGGAAGTGGGATAATTGACTCTAGCCCATGTAGCAGTAGGTTCACTGTTGCTAAGCAGGGAGGCAGAATGCTCATTTGTTTTCACAGCATCCTCTGTTCCAACATGGCGTGGATCTCAGGAGACACTGGTAGTTCTCCCCCTGGAAGGGCTGCAGTCTGCCACCCTGCCTCCACTTGCCAGGGAGGGGAGATGCTGGCTTGGCTTCCCAGAGTCCTCAGTTCCAACATGGCGTGGAAAAGTGCCTCTTTTAAAAAGACGTCTTGCCTCGTTTATCATCTCAGGGGTCTTGCCCCGTTTTTCATCATGGGGCCTTGTTTTTTGGGTGGGTTACAACACTATACTCACTGATTAGTTGGAAATGTTTTATTAAAAAATTATTTCTTTTTTCAGGCATGGAGATGCAGACAGATCAGCTTCTGTGCATCTCCCATTTCTCACCCCATTAGATTTGCTACCTGCAGCCAATGCAAGCAAGAAGACACGGCCAGATATGTACTGTATACCTGAAGGCTGCCATTGGAGACCTTTAGAGCCAACCTGGGGAATCAGACAAACACACCTCTGTGTGCCTGCTGCCATCAGGGGAGTCCCAGTGTAGATGCACAGGCTGAGAGAAGAAGCAGCCCCACCTCCACATACCACTGACCACTGGGGAAGCTTCATTGTAGCTTCACAGGTCTGGAGACACCTACCCCATGCCCTGCTATCTCCCTGGGAACCTAGGTTCAGAGAAACTATTTCCTTACATGACATGGAAGTACCTGGGACCCCATAACTGGCTTGTTGTGAGGAAACCAGGAGAATGTCAAAACAAAGGAGCAAAATGCAAGACCTGAAGCCTACCCAGAACAAGTCTGGGAGATACAGACATGGAAGAAAATGGAAGTCACACACCTGAAATCTCCAAAAGAATAGCAACTGAAGTAAAGAAATAATCTCATGAGGCTATAAAAATAATCATATCAGAAATAATGTCTCAGGTAAAAGAAGAAATCACAAACATAGGGCTAGGGATTTAGCTCAGTAGCTCAAGCAGTTTCCTGGTAAGTGCAAAGTCATGAGTTTGATCCCTGGTACCAACAACAACAACAACAACAACCAAGAAAAACCCCAACTAACTTTATATAAACATAATGAAAGCATTATCTAATGAAGACATAATTTTTTAAAAAGAGAAGCATAGAAAAATAATGGAAATCTTGAATGAATGATGCAAGAAGGAATTACAAAGTATGAAACAGATTCAAAGGGATAACCTAGAAATTAAAAAATTGAAAGCTGGCAAAACATTTTTAAAAAGACTGAAGATAGACTGTCAGACTGGAAGACACGATCACAGCTAGCAATCATGAAAGGAACAATCTTTGTAAAAATAACAAGGAACTAGGAAATAATTCAATGGCTGTAAGACAAAACAAAGAAAAATAATTTAAGAGTGATAGGTATCAGTGAAGAAGCAGGGTTCAACACAAATGAAATAAAAAGACTATCTACAAAAGTAATAGCACAAGATGGGAAAAGGACCTGGCATACAGATAAGTGAGGTATATAGAACTTCAACTAGCCATAATCAAAACAAATCTACACCCAGACATATAACACTCAAGATCCCAGAAATTCAGCACAAGAACAGAATAATAAAAGCTGTTAGAGAAAATAAACAGATCACCTGTAAAGGAAAATCGATCAGAATCATGGCAGACTTGTCAACACAAACCATCAAGTCCAGAAGTGTTTGGAGTGAAGGGTTCCAAATGCTGAAAAAAAACAACTTCCAACTCAGATTGATGCACACTGCAAAACTATCTTTCAAAATTGATGGAAAAATAAGATACTTCTATGACAAAGAACAGTTAAAGGAATTCATGACCAGCAAACCAACCCTACAGAGAGTGCTGAAGGACATTCTAGAGAGATAAAGATGACCATGGTTCCAGGAACAGCGGCAGAGAAGGATCACGAAACCAGACAGGCAATTGAAGGGAAAAACTGGAGAGCTAACAACAGGAGGACAGCATGGAAGAGATGAACCAGTGTATGCCGGTGGTAACCACTAATGTGGATGACCTCAATTCAGCAACAAAAGAAACACAGGGAGAGTGGATCAAGCAACACAATCCATCAATATACTGTATAAAAGAAACACATTTAACTCAAAAGAAAATAAATAGACTGAAAATTAAAGGTGAGAAAATAATTGTTCCATGCAACAGGACACAACAAAAAAGCAAAGGAGGCACGGTGTTTCATGCCTGTAATTCCAGCATTACAGACGCTGAGGCAGGAGGATCATTGCGAGTTCAAAACCAGACTGAGCTAAAAAGTGAGCCTCAAGACCAGCCTGAACTGCATAGTGACACCTTGTCTCAGAGACAGAGAGAGAGAGAGAGAGAGAGAGAGAGAGAGAGAAAGAGAGAGAGAAGCAAAGGTAACTTACTCACCAACTACAAAATGGATAAGAAAGATATGGTATTTTCATATAATGTAAAGCTTTTCATATAACGTAAAGTAGGTTAATCTTGAGGCTCTTGTAGGTAAATGAATGCAACTGGGGATCATGCTCAACAGTGAAATGCTTTGAACTCCTACATGTGAACACTGAGTTATCTTGCTAGCATGAAAAACTGAGGGAGTTAGTGAGATCCAAAAATAATACTTACTAGATAAGAAAGAGATAGGGGAAGAAATGCTTAAAAATGGAAAGTGGAAATGCTTAAAAATGGAAATTAACTTCTGTTAATTTCCTATTATCTTGTTTTGAATTCTTGTATCATTTTCATAATTTTGTTAGGTTTTGTTTTATTCTGTATCATTTCATTAGATTTTATTGTGTGTGATGGTATGGGCAGCTATTTTGAAGATAATGAGATGTTTTACTGTAACCATTGTTGGTTATATCTTGTTTAGTTGGTATCATCTTGTTTTGAAGTTTTGATTGGTTTTATTGTCTTGTTTTGATTTTATTATGTGTGATACTAGGGACAGCTATTTTGAAGAAAACAAGAGACATGGTAGCCATTGTTGATTTCCTATTATCTTCTTTTGAAGTCCTTTAATGCTTTCATTCTTTTGTTTTGATTAGTTTTGTTCTGTTTTGCTTGGTTTGATTTTACTGTATCTGATGGTGTGGACAACTATTTTGAAGAAAGCAAGAGACATGGTGGTAGCCATTGTTTATTTCTTGTTACCTTGTTTTGAAGCCCTGTATTGCTTGTGTTGTGCTGTTCTGTTCTGACTGGCTTTATTTTGTTTTGTTTTATTTTCTTTAAAATAAAAAATAACAATAAAATAAAAAGAAGTAAGAGAGAGAGAAAGAGAGAGAGAGAAAAAAATAATTTCTTGGAGAGTACCCGGAATCAAACTCAGGACCTCACACTTACTAGGCAGGCATTGTGTCTCTGAGCTATATCCCCAGCCCATATCCTATACTCTTGAAATCATTCCTATACCTCTTCCTCAGACCTCTGCTTATACGAATTAGGCAACTCAAGAAGGTCAGGAAAGTTTGAGGTGAGGGACTTTGCTTCTCAGGAGAGTGTATCTTGGCTGTCTCCTAAAAAAATAGGACATGAAAATGCTTACTATCAGGAAAATGAAAATCAAAGCCCATTGAGATATTACTTCAGACACACTGGGGTTGCCATAATAAAACAAAAGCAAATAGTAAATAAGGACGTAGAGAAATTGAAACTCTCATTCATAGCTGGTAAAAATGTGGCGTGGCAGTGTCCGTGGAAGTCAGTTGGGCAGTTCCGCAACAAATTGAATACAGAATTACCACAGGGTGCAACAATTCTACTCTAGCAATTACGTAGTCTCCCAAATGAAAAACAGGTGTTAAAACAAAGCTTGTGTAAAAATGTTTATAGCAGCACCCTTCACAACAGTCAGAAGGTAGAAACACCTAAATCTCCATCAACAAATGAATAAACAAAATGTAGTACATCTAAACAGTGGAAGAGTATATAGTTATAAAAATGAATGATACTGTACTCTGGATAAATCTTGAAAATATTATGCTAAGACAGAAAGTCATATAAATAGAATCTTGTATGATTCTATTTATATGACTGACCCAGAATAAGTAAATTTATAGAGTCACAAAGAAGATTAATGGTTACTAGAGGCTGGAGGGACCAAGGAATGGGTAGTAGGGTAGTACTTAACAGGCATAGGGTTTCTTTTTGAAGCAATAATAAGAGTTCTACAATTAAATAGTGTGATAGTTTACAACTTTATAGATATATTAAATGCCATTGAATTGCACACTTTAAAATGGTTAAAAGACTAATGTTTTTGATACACGTATTTTACCACAATAAAAAAGTGGTCTATCAATTCATGGAAGAATAAACAAATTGTAACATAGTAATATAAAGCCGTGTACTGTACTGGGTATCTGCTTGAATCAGCTTTATGGGTTCCATTTCTGTCCTATGCGGATCTTCCACAGTTTTCTTAAACTTGTCTATTTTTTTTGTCTGTGTGCTCTAATGTCACTAAGCATGGTGTGTATTTTGGTAATCTTTGTATTTATCTGAGAGATTATTTCTGATTTTATTTTTTCCAGAACCTCATTCAATTTACTGTTTTTACCTTACTGGTGGGGGTCTCGGATTGTTCCCACTTCATTGCTCCCTGGATTTGCCTTTGGTGAACTAGATGTCTGGGGTTACATTTTGCTTAAATGTCTTCTCATGTTATTTTCTCTTTCTTTTTAGTTTAATTCCTTGTGTGGTGCTTGTAAGTCGTCTATGGAGGGTTGCTTTATGGGTAGTATTTAAGACTCTTAGGTGATGATTACTTCTCTGAGCCATCTTCCAAGTATGGCTGGTTTTTGGGTTTTGAGTCTGTTGGGAGATCTTACCTCTTCAGTTTGTTGGAGATGAGAAATTGTCAATTGCTTGGCCTAGTCCCTCGTGCTTTGGCACTGTGCACAGTATTTTCTGTGACCCTTAGTTAATCTCAGTCATGGAACCAGGACCAACAGCTGTTTAGAACAATTATGCCAATTTAGGCTATAGTGGTACCGGTAACATCAATCACAGACTGGAAAATAACAACCTGAGCTAAGCTTCAGTTTGTAAGTTTTAACTGTATGAAATAGATTTATTATTATATAAAAAAGTAAAGCAAACCAAATAATTATATGCAATATATAAGTCCACAATGTGTCAAATTTGCCCTCTAGGCTTCAAACTTAAAATGGATTAAGAAAAAAATAGAGAAGTGAAAGAAAAGAGATGAGAAGCAGGGTTGGAGGACAAAGGGGAATCAGGCCAACCTGGAAAAATTTGTGCAGAAGACTAAAGTAAAAGAGAGATGGAAGAGATAAAAGGAAGAACAGAACAAAACTACACCCACAAATAGGATAGGAGCCAATTTCACACTTACATAAAAACAATGAAGGAGAAAGAAAATCAGACAGTCGACTTCCACGATTCTGAGTTCACCAGTAGACAGTCTGTGGAGGCAGAGCCCTGAAGCATGCTGATCTATCCCAGCAAACCAGCAGTTGATTTATGGGGGAGTAGTGGATAATCTCAGCAGGGCTGCCCTGAGAACAGACTCATTGGGCTTCTAGCAGTCCAAGCAATTTCCTCGTGTCTGGGACCAGCTGGGAGCTGCTAGAGGAAGCCAGCCACAGTTCTGGGTTCTGGGTTTATCTGGCTCATCTCCAAAATGGCTTCTAGCTAATTGCTCTCTCCCCATGGGAAGACCCAGTCCTCTGCACTTACCACCAGCCAGGGCAGTCTTCTTCCACATCTGCTGCTCCCCCCAACTGCAGCTTCTCTCTGCAGAAGCCTTCAGAGTGGCCAGCAGTCACATCACCGGGACCATGACCATGTATCTGCAGGTTTGAACAGCTCCTCTTGCACAGTGAGGCCCATCTCAGGGCAAAGGCACTGCCAGCTACCGCCTCCTTCTTCCTTGAAGTTTTTGCTTTCACTTTCTCCTTGGGTTTCAATTCACATGTCGGGTTGTTCCTCGGTCCAGGGGACCCACTTCCTTCCTTCTTGTCTACCTCATGATGCTATATTCCAGTGTCTGGACAGTGACCCTCAGAAAGAGGGTTTTTTCTGTTTTTTCTGCTGCATACCACTCTACCATCTTCCCAGAAGCCCCTAATTCTCAGCATCTTCAAAAACAAAAACTAAAAACAAAGTCCTAAAGATTTATAATAGGTTACCATTCATTATGAGTATTCCAAATAAAATTCCAGTAAATGGGGCATTGCTGGTGTAACATAAATTTTAGGTCTATTAAAATTCTACTAAAGGAATTCATTTAAAAAGTATGTTCTTAGGCTGGGCATGGTGGCACACTCCTGTAATCCCAGCACTCAGGAGGCTGAGGCAAGAGGATTGTTGCAAGTTTGAGAGCAGCATGGGCTACAAAGTGAGCCCAAGCCCAACCTGAACTGCATAGTGAGACTCTGTCTCAAAAAAAAGAGTATGCTCTTATTGTTAGAAATGTGGACCTCAAATATTGTATTCACCTCCAGTGAATTAAACTTTGGGCACAGATATATGATTTATAGCTAAAGCCTTGTAAGAAATAAGTAAATGATAAGGTCACAAACATGAAATGACTATATTCTTTTTCTTAAATATGAAAATTTATTTTTGTTGTGTTTTCATCATCAAAATTTCTCTTGATCTTTCCCTCTTGCTTTTGTGCAAGGCCAAAAAAGATTCACCAGCCACTTTCATGACCTTAAGTGGACTCCAGGAATGTAGCCTGATATTTGCTATCAAATCCAGCATGCGGAACATCACTACTTTCCTCACTAAAGTTCAGGCGTCCATCATCAAGCCTCACAGCTTTGATTTTCTTACCCTTCTTCATCAACTGGAGCTCAACAGACTTCCAGATGGCAGAATTTGGCTACTTTTTCCATCACAATTTCCTTTGCATGGGAAGCACCTCCAAAAGAGTTGGCCTCAGGACTGTGTCCATATGTCCTTCTCAGATTGCTTATCATTGTCATTTGTGGTCCCATCCGTGACCCTGGAGCTTCCTGGCCTGTAAAGGCTGCAGTGCTTGCCTATCTTGACAGCACCACAGGCCTGAGTGAAAAGTAGGGTGTTGCAGGAAGGAGCAACTGTATTCTTTAATTTGGGGATTGGGGTGATGGTGGTGAAGGACGCTGGTGACTGAACTCAGAGTCTCCGCTAACCGCCTGCTGTACCACTGAGTTGTACCCTCAGATCCTCTTTAATTTTATTTTTGGCAAAAGTATGTCAGGAACAAAATAATTAAAAACTAGCCAGAAAACAAATTCTATAACTTAAAGAATAAGCACTTGTATTTCTTATTTTTACTGGGACTCCTTAAGTGTAAATTTATTTCAAACAAGCTCCTTGCATCATTTACCTGCATGGCTGTGACCCTAGGTGTACAACTGGACTTTCTGGTTTTCTTTGGAGTTGTCAAAAGCCAGTAGTTTTTAAATGCCTCGTCCATACCTTACATGATTAAATTAGGTATTTTAAGTAATGATGCATTATTGCTGATTTTCACTTTCTATTCACTTTAAAATATACTCCAGAAACTTGTTAACATACTTTGAATTTTCCTTTCTAGGATGCTACTTTATGTACATGTGTATCACATATTTATTCTACTTTTAGCAAAAAAATCATTGTAATCCATCACATTTACACTGATTATAAGCAAGGCTCATAGCAAGATTTATTCTTTGACCTTGGTGGGGAGAGCTGCAAGGTTAGTCCCCATGTGGCTTCTCATCCCTTTCCTAGCTAGTCAAACTTCCTGACATTTTTCTAAAAGAACAACATAGAAAATGCCAAGAATCTGAAGGCACAGGCTGTGGAACTCACACAGCATCATTTCTGCTCCAGTCTACTGGTCAAAGCAATCATAAAACCTGCCCAGTTCTAGGAGGAGGAGTAAAATAACTCACTTTGCAAAGGGCTGCCATGCTTTGTTTAGAAGGAGGGATTATTATAAAGATTTACCCAGTTGGAGAGTACAAATTATCTTGCAATGTAAGTATTTGATAGACTAAAGATAAAATAAGCTCTAGAAATCAGTATTTTTCTTTTTAAATTGTAATCTAAACCGGGACATGGTGGCTCCCAGCACTCGGGAGGCTGAGGTTGGAGGATCGTTGCAAGTTCGAGACCAGCCTGGGCTACAAAGCGACCTCAAGGCCAGCCTGAACTACATAGCGAGACCCTGTCTCAAAAAGACAAAAATTAAATAAATAAATTGTAATCTAATAAATCTTTTATCAGAATATCATATAGCTCCAAACAAAATTGAACCATGTTTATGGTATCTGCAAAGGAAGGGTGCTAGAGGGTTCACCTAGTGAGTGGCAAGAATTTTGCATTTTTCCTGAGTTTTGTGTCTAGGTATAGGATATAAGCACTGTTAAGTACCATTAGAAAGCTAATTAAAGGGGACACTTATAAAGAGAGGAAAGGAGTGATTTGGGGTTTTTGGGTTTTTGTTTGTTTTTTTAAAATTTTATTTAAGGAGAAAAAAGAAAAAAAAACAAAAAGGGTACAAGTTATACAGACTTTCAGAAAAAATAAACAGTAGGAAATCACTAGTTAATTACATATTGTCATCTTAGAAATAGTTGTTGAAGTTACAAAATTAAAGCATATAGAGGGGACTTTCAAACAGTGAAACTGCAAACAGTTTTGTTCAATGATCCAACAAAACTCAGTAATAGGAAATCAAAGTGGGTTACTATAATATATCCTGCTATATAATATAAACAAAAACTTTTATAGACAAGGAGATTATACAGAAACCATTGTTCATTTTCTGTTAGTTGATTCTAAATACCCTGTAATACTGTCATTCTCTTGAATGGTTTTACATTGTCTTGATACATTTGGTGCTACAGTATACAAAGTTATACCCAAAGATTTTAAGGGAAGAGACACTATGGTAACTACTATTATGTCGAGATCATCTTGTGGTGAAACACTATTTTGCTTAAATGGCTATGTTTTGACCTGCACTGTTTTGTTGTTATGCCCTCTTTTTTTATCTTAATCTCCTTTTTATTATCTACTTTTTCATTTTATCCTTTTCTTTTCTGAGACAGGCTTTCATTTTGTAGTGCAGGCTGGCCTTGAACTCATTTATATAGCCCAGGCTAGTCTCACATTGCAGGGATCTTCTTGCCTCAGCCTCTGAGTGCTAGGGTTATAGGTCTGCACCACCATGCCTGGCCTGATTTTCATTCTTTATGAGGAAAAACTAGTATGAATTTTAAACCTATTTTAAACATTTTCCTGACACATTCATTTTTATTTTTTATTGAACATTTTGGCTCACTTTATACTTTTGATTTCTTAGGAACAATGCATGCATCTCTTTTGAGATGCTGATGAATTTCAATGTAATATTTAAAGCTTACTTTATAAGTCTCCCAGCACCTGCAGATGCTTCTGATTATTTCCTTGATTTATACTTCCATAAACTATAGCAAGGTGTTACTAAGCTTTGGGCAGCAAATTCAGTTTTAAGCTTTGTTGATTCAGATGAAGCTAAATTCCAGAAAAGAATGAAAACTTGTGCATTAAATATTTAGAAAATTATCTGAAAATTTAGAGGATAAGAAGGATTATAGGAATGTAATACCCATGAGGTATAACAACTAAGATATTTCTCTAGACTCTGACATTTCTTATGGTTTTTGTAGATTTTGTTTTTTCCTGTCTTTTCATTAATGGTGGGACATTAAATACACAAAAATATAAAGATTAGTTTCATCATCTACAAAAGGCAAGTTTGCACTAGATAGTCTCTTTGATTTTATGACTTGTTTTGTTTTGAGACAGAATCACTCTGTGTAGTTCAGGCTGGCCTTGAGCTCAAAAACTCCTACCTCCTCCTAATCACGATTCTGTAATTTTATTTGCCATCATGGGAAGCATTGGTGATTTGCCTAGGTGAGTTCTGATTTTAATATTGACACCAAAGGATGTTTTGTGAACAACTTTTTTTCATAACTTCAACTACAATAAGGTTATGGGATCCTTAGTATAAGATTCTAATTGTTAGGGCTAGGGATGTATCTCAGTGCTAAGCATGTGTGAAGCCCTAAGTTTGCCACCAGGACTGAAAATGGGATGGGAGGGAGGAGATTCTAATTCTCTTGTTTCCTTATGAAGTCGGGCTTGGTGGCATGTGACTGTAGGGGAGAAGGAAGCCCAAGATGGCCACACTTAGGTTCAGGCTGTGGAGGGAAGGGTTATTTCTGGTGGTTTTAAAATCCAGGTCAGCAAAATTTTGGGGCAAGTGCACCTCATCAATCTCAGCATAAATAACTGAGTGTAAAGATCAATGCTGTGTGGTGTAAATAACTTAAATAACTGAGGGCATTACTCATCCACTACTACTACTACTGTGTATTTTGGTACAAATGTAGACTGTCACAAGTGCCAGCAGGCCAAGGACTGCGGTGAGAATGGGTGAGCTAGAGGCCTCAGTAGCACCTGAGAATAAAGGCAAGTGCGGTCATTCCCGCAACTCGGTCTCTTCTCTGGGCTGCCTAAATCTCAAGAGAACTTCCCTTATCTGAACTGGTGACAAGATAATTGCACAGTCAGCAGAATACAGCATAGCCTGGGCCAAGGCAGAAGCCTTATTAAGAGGAGGTACTCACAGCAAAGAGTTAAAAAGAGACCAGCCCACAGCAGAGCATTGAAAGAAGAGATAGAGGCTGCTCATAAATCATGTCCAGAAAGAACACATGCTGCTGAGATAACAGAGTTCACCAGCACAGACAGCTTTGAGACTGGAGATCAAGCTGCTCCCTGCAGGAAGTCCTGTCAGGTGGGTAACACAGAAAACAAAGCAGCGAGATACAGTGCAGAGAGACCATAAAGATAAAGAGAAGTGGCAGTGCAGGTGGACTGGGGCCAACAGTCCACTCCTGGGGCTTCAAGCCCAAGTACCCATGCAGAATCTAAATCTGAATCCAAGTCAGAGCCAGAGGCAGGCCAGGGCCCAGGCCAGGCCACTACAAGGAAAGCAACAGGTGGCAGATCCTGCCCAAATGTTTGCATTATGGCTCTCAGGGAAGAAAATAGATTGGGTTATGGCAACAGCTCAGGTGTTCTAAAAAGACTCTGCCAGAGCCCATGAGGACACAGAACAGATGCATGCCATACAGAGGCTAAACATGGGACAGCCACTGTGTGGCAGAGGCAGCAGAAGCCCTTATCCAAAAGGGATTGGGAGGAGCTCGACCAAGGCTGCTGGGGCAGCTGAATTTGTCAGTCGCTGGGAGCCAAGAGGCAGATCTAGAGTTCGTAACAAATCCAAGGCCGGGTGGAGGAGGCAGCTACAGTGCATGTGAGAGCTGAGCAAGTTCAAGCTGTAAAGGAGCAGGAGCCCACGTAGACTGAGGACAGCCGAATCATTTGCTGATAACCTTTTGGAAACAGTTTTGCTCCAATCAACAGTTCTAAGAGGAAAGAGCTCCCCAGTGAAAGCAAATGGTTCAGGCTCAGGCCATAAAACTTGCAGGACTACCTGGCCTCCATGAATAATGCCAAGCAGGTATTTAACTTTGACTAGAGGCAGGGAAAAGATGCCTGGTTAGGGCAAACATCAGATGATTGGGAGCCTCAGATTGTGTTTTCTATTCTTTGGTCCTCCACAAATGTGTGTTGCGTGCTTGTGTTCATGAACAGCAGGACAAACTGTAATCTGATTTATAGCAATCCTGGTAAATTCCTGCTAAGGCAGCCTACACAGATGGCTATGAGGGACATACTGTCAGGGCAAAACTGGTGACCGTGACTCTAGGTATATGTTGTTTGCCTCCTGGAGGCTGCACCATGCACATCTCCCCATACCTGAGCACACCCTGGAGGAAGACATTCTGCAGGGGTTGTAATTATATACTGTGATGCTCGCTATGGACTTAGTTGCTGAGAGTGAAGAAAAGCTGGCCTTCATGTGAGAAAAGAAGGCAATGGGTCTTCACTGTGTTGCCATCGGGTTACTTGTACAACCTGACTGTTTGTCAGAGGCTGATGACAAAGAACTTGGCTGCATGGCCAGCCCAGTGGGACATACGGTTATTTCATTGTACTAATGATGTTATGATAGCCTCTGATTCTCTTGCAGGTCTGGAGCATGCACCTGGCAGCATGCAGAAGGGCTGCTGGCAAGACCGAGGTTTAGGGATCTAGGTTCAATGTCGTGTTTTTTGTTTTGTTTTGTTTTGTTTTGTTTTGTTTTGTTTTTGTCTCTTTGAGACAGGGTCTCTATGCAGTTCAGGCTGACCTTGAACTCACTTTATAGCCCAGGCTGGTCTCGAACTCGCAACAATCCTCCTGCCTCAGCCTCCTGGGTGCTGGGATTACACATGTGAGCCACCACACCCGGCTTCAATGTCAAATTTTTAAGAGTTGCCTCATTGTGTGGGACAGAGATAATACTAGAAGCTGTTACTGATGAAATGCAGAGGTATCCTCACCCTACCACAGTGAAACAGTTACAGACTTCCTCAGACTTCTGGAATGGTGGAGGGCTTTTATTCTCTACTTAGTTCAGATCCTAAAACCCTTGTACAACCAGAGTAAAAAGGGTGTAGCCTAAGATAGGACAGAAGTTGCCAACAAAGCAGGCAGATAGGGCAGAAAATGCCAAGCAGGCATTTAGGATGGCAAAGCAGGTTGTGCAGCAGGCACAAACCCTACAGGTGGGCGACCCCAGGCAACCATAGGAGCTAGATGCCCATGTAACTTACAGGAGCAATTACTTAATTGCCAATGCTGGCTACATAAAGAACATACTTACAGTAGCAAAGTGCAGAGCACAAGTTCTCTTTCTTCTGAGTTACAGTAGGTATTAGGGTCTGTGGAGAAAGGATGATTTTGCATCATCATCCCATCCACCCAAGGAGCCAGAGTAAAACATCTACTAGGAGATTCAATCACAGATCCAAGCAAGAGCCTGGTATCCAGAGAAGTCAAGCCATAGGACTACTGCAGTAGAAGGCTGTGGCCGTACAGCTGGAAACAGACAGTATTCAGTTTGATACTGATGCTGGACAGAGTAGTCAATGGGCTGAACCAAGGGCCATGATGATTACTCAAGAGGAGATTCCCTTACTACATGCACTGATAGTTGGGCAGTATACAGAGGCCTGATGTTGCAGCTGGCTGTGAGTCCACGTGGAGCCAAGTCACGTGGCAAGACCTATAAGAGGTAGGCCACACTGAAGAGGTAAACAGTAAGACAGCAAGGCCAGGGCATGGCCAGTTCTGGGCTCACAGAAAGGTCAGTAGTACTACAGGTTCTATACAGCATTGAGGTTCACAAAAACAGAAAAAAAATTGGGGTTTGCTCAGAGGGAAGAGCCACTTTTCTATTCTCCATAAAGGTGCTGTCCAGAGCAGGGAAAACCCACCAGGAGAAAGACCTTGTATTCAATTCCTTGGATTTGCCAGAGACCATGAATCTGGAAAAAGGGACCAGAAGAGCCATTTGCAAAGAGCTGGAGAGATAATTTGCCTCCCAGTCTTGCACCAGCTAAATGTGCATGCCAGCCTCATCCCCAAAGGTGACTGTGCACAGAGGAGTACAGGAGCAAGGAATTCTACTGCAGTGGCAAGCAGAAGCACCAAAACAACACCCGGGATTTGGAGGCAGATTTATTTATGTCAAAGAACACTGATCGGGATCATTCCCAGAATATCAGGCACCAATCTCTGAAGATGCAGGGCCTATATGAGGTAAGCAAGCAGAGAGTACAGAAGCAGAATCACCTGTCAGTTGGGGATTGGCTTATGCAATATGCATCGCTGGCCATTTCTAAGACAGGAGCAACTGCAACTAGAACAGGAACTATCACTTGCGCGATTAAGAAACAGAAGTATACAGGCTGGGAGGACCATTTGCTGTTACACTGTTATGACCTATAACAAGTTCTCCTGGAATTGCTGTTGTGACATGTAGGCACAAGGATTGGCCCTGTGGGCCCACACATCCTCTAAAAAGTCACACCCACAGCCTGAAGGGGGTGGATCATAGGGAAAAATGAGGTCTAAGATGTCTATACTTTGGCTCAGACTCTAAGGAAGGAGGGTGAATTAAGGTGACCATTAAGTCCAAGTCAACAAGATTTTTTAAATATACATAATTTTATTACAAACTTTAAAAATAGCCGGGTTTGGTGGCTCACATCTGTAATCCCAGCACTCGGGAGGCTGAGGCAGGAGGATCATTGAGTTCAAGACCAACCTGGGCTACAAAATGAACTCAAGGCCAGCCTGATCTGCATAACGAGACCTTGTCTCAAAAAGACAAAAATAAATAAGTAAATAAAAACAAAATGGGATATCCTAAAAAGCCCAAAACTTACCATTGGTACAGGTTCCTGCAAATTTGCTGTGCTACCATACACATGAAAGAAACCATTAAATATTTAGGAACGTTCAACATCAAAAGCTTTAAAATCTAACTGTAGTAGCTCCTCAAAAAGCTACAACCTGAACTTTCTTTTTTTAAAGAGAAAAAAGAAAAAACAGAAAAATCAGAAAACAAACAAACTGAAAAAACAACAATAAAAGCAAAAAAACAACAAAAACAAAAGAAAAAATAACTTTTTTAAAACAAGATGATAGGAATTTAACAATGGTCATGATACTACACATTGTTATCTTCAAAATAATTGCTCAGGTTACCTGACACAGGAATAAAACAAAACAGTAAAATGGAATAAAAGATTGGATTTCAAAAACAAGTCAAGAGGAAATCCCCCACGGCTGCCACAATGCACACTGCCATCCTATAAGTAGATGCCCAGACCACCAGCCCCAGCCAGGCCTGCAGAGTCAATGCAACAAGACAGCATCCAGCTCTTCCTGTCACCTCAGCTGCTATCTGCTCCCCGAGTCCCCCGAATCAGCCAGTTGCTTACCTGGGGCAGAGGAGATGCTCTTCTGGTTTCCCAGGCCGAGCACCAGCTGGCTCTTGCAAAGGTGTGGCTCTGATTCTTGCTGAGATTCTTCCTGATCTCCATGGTGCAGCCTCGTTCATGGGAAGGCATGGTTCTGCTTCTCCCAACTAGAGTGTTTTTAAAAGTGTTTTTTCTACAAAGAATTTTATCAGCTATCTGTGCAATTTTTAAACTTAAGCTTATGTTGAACTGCACTTGAATTCACATTGTTAGCAAACTAATTCACATATACTCCACATGCCATTACCGGACAGCCCCTTATGTCTCATCTTCATGTTCTTCTTCCTCATCTTCCTCTTCTTCCTCCTTGTCATCTTCTGGCTTCTTCTTCTCCTTCTTGTACTTCTTCTTCTCGTTCTTGTACTTCTTCTCCTTCTCTTCCTTATCTTCCTCCTCCTTTTTCTTCTTCTTTTTTGAGACAAGGTCTTGCTAAGCTAGCCTTGAGCTTACTTTGTAGCCAAGCTGGTCTCGAAATTGCAACAATCCTCTTGCCTCAGCCACCTGCGTGCTGGGATTACAGGCGTGCACCACCAAGGCCGACTTTCATTCTTTGAGCCTGTTGCCCTTTTAGGACCCTTTTGTCCTGCCTCACTTTTGCCCTTGGCATGATCTGCAATATCCTTTTCATATTTCTCCTTTAGCTTAGCTGCTTTTTGTTCATAAGGTTATCTTTGGTGAGTCAGCAACATTTTGGCACAAGCACACCTTGTCGGTCTCCGTGTAGCTGATATAGCCAAGGTTACTGTGTATTTTCGCACAGATGAAGACTGCTGCGAGTGCTGGGTGGGAGACAAAGGGAACAAGGGTGGGCGAGGGGCCTGAGCCGCACGTGAGAACAAATGTACGTTCAGACATTCCCATGACTCTGTGTCGCTTCTTCGTGTTGCCCAGTCCTCAAGTGAACCTCCCCAGACTGAACTGTGACAAGACAGTAATTACAGTCCCAGCTACTCGAAAGGCCTGAGGAGAATCCTTGAGCCCAGGTGTTTGAGACCAGCCTGAGAAATGCAGTGAGAATTCACCTTTAAAATTAGAAAGAAAGGAAGATTGTTACTATGAAGTGACAAATCTTCCTAAAGTTTCTTTGACACTAAAACTGGAATAGCAGAATGCCTTGTTCTCTACCCAGTGTGATTTCAGGGGTTCTGGAAAGTTTTTTCTACCAAAATAATGTTTTCTTGTTCCTTGTAGCAGTGGAAAACCCTGGAGACATGACTTCTCTCACTCTTACTGAGGTATAGGGTAAAAATTGACCTAGAAAATGCAATGCATTGACTGCAGTTCTTACTTGAGTGTAAAAGTCTAACACCGTGATGCTTTATTTATTTATTTGTTTTTGTCTTTTTGAGACAGGGTCTTGCCATGCAGTTCAGGCTGGCCTTGAGCTCACCTAGTAGCCCAGGCTGGTCTCGAACTCACAATAACCCTTTTGCCTCAATCTCCCGAATGCTGGGATTATAGGATTGTGCTACCACATCTAGTTTCATGATACATTTTGGTTTTTTTGAGACAAGATCTCACTAAATTTCCCAGTCTGGCCTCAAATATGTGATTCTCCTGCTCTCTACACTCCCAGCTGCTGGGATTATAGACATGTACTACCATGTTGGGCATCAATATGTATCCTAAAGTGGACACTGAAAAGCTGACACATTAGTTTAATCACCTGATATGTTCCAGAGGGTAGTTATAGAAGGAGCAAGCCTGAGCCATTTAGGGCGAGAAATATCACTCCTTTTGACCGCATGATGACATAGTCTGACCTTTCATCTGTTCAATATTTGCTTTCTCTATGTGTCAAGGTGCACTTACCAAATATGTAAAGCATAGGCCAGGACTCACAGATGTCTTGTTTGTCTCTAACTTCTATTTCAAACTGTCTTTGGCTGTACAAATCTAGACATGAAATTATGTGTCCTGTGAGTTACGGACATGTCATCCCAGTACACACTATTCTTGCATATAGATTGAGTATAGCATTTGAAAAGCAACAGCTGTAGAAAGGCTTCTGTGAAATGATTTTTATGTACTTGTAGCAAGCCATAAAATTTCTCTGGGAGTTTCAACATGCATCCTGTTGTGAGGAAACACACCTATAATTCCAGCATTCTGGGCCTGAGGCAGGAGGATCATAAATTCAGGACCAGCCTGGAAAATTTATGGTAATGTTTTAACAAAATCCTATCTCAAAATAAAAAAACTGCATAGCTCATCTTGAAGGCTCTGAATTCAGTCCCTAGTATGAGAGAGAGAGAGAGAGAGAGAGAGAGAATGAATAGTCTTCATCTCCACATTGTGGATTGACACTGCAAAGGGTCTATTGTGCTTTGGGCATGGTTGGATGTCCTCAAGGTCTATGTGTTGGGAACTTGGGGCTCAGGCTGGTGATCCTAGTAAGTCATGGAAACTTTAGGAGACAAGGCCCAATGAGAGGACTTGGAGTCACTGTGGACAGGGCCTCTGCAGGGATTATAGTAGTTCTCATGTAACCCCTTGGCAATCTTTGTCTTTGTGTTTTTCAGTAGTGGGTATTGAACCTGGGGCCTCTGTACTGAGTTACATTTCCCAGCCCTTTTATTTTTTATTTTGAGACAGTGCCTTGTGAAATTGCCTGGGCTGGGCTCAAACTTGCGATCCTCCTGCTTTAGCCTCCCAGGCTTTGAGAGGGTGGTGATAGAAGGAGCAAGTCTGGTCCCCTACTACTTCTCTCTCTGTCTCATCTTTTTTTTTATTTTATTTTTTTTTTTGCAGTATCAGGGATCGAACTCACGACTGCCTGCTTGCAAGGAAGGTGCTTATGCCACTGAGCTAAATCTCCCGCCCCATGTCTCTCTGTGTCTCTGTCTCTCTGTGTCTCTGTCTCTCTCTGTCTCTCTGTCATATATATATATATATTTGGTACCAGGAATTGAATTCAGGACCTTGCATTTGCCTCGCACTGTGCTGCTAAGCTATATCCCCAGGCCCTTGCTGCTTCTTGGCCTTCCTTGTTGAGTTGTAGTTGGTCCCTTTGCTCAATACACACACCTGCCATGACATGACAACATCTGCTGGTAGGCTATGGCCAGAGATCAAACCAATAGGGTTATACGATCTCGAACTTTGACATTCCAAGATTTTGAGCTAAATAAACATTTTCTTTGTAAGTTGGCATAAGTTAACCAGCCTCAAGTGTTTTTTATTATGATGATGATGATGATGATGAAAAGCTGCCTAATATAGGATCAATATAACCATTCTCGTCTATCAGCAGTCTCCCTTGGGATTTTCTGCCCCAGCCAGACTCTTGTATCATTTCTTTATAAATTTATCATTCTCTGTTTAAAATCATGAAAACATTCTGCTTCAGCCATTTATTTAGCTCCTCACTCTCTGATGAGGTTCTCTCTGATGACGGTCTCTCTACATATGTTAAAAAAAAAAAAAAAAGGAATAAAACTTGTATTTTCTCCTGAACTTGATCTAGGATTGGGGATGTAGCTCCATGGTAGAATCTGCCTAGCATTCAAAAGGCCCCGGGCTCAACCCCAACCACAACAAAAGCAAAAACAAAGCACAGATTTTATTAATCCGTCTCATGTCAGTTTGGTTCTTAGTACCAGTTGACAAACCCAATTAAGAACTAAAATGAATGGCGTGGTCCCTGACCTTGTTACCAGATGCTCAACTATTTTCTGCTGCTCTCCAAGAAACATGGAGATAGTCTTCACTAGGAAATGAGTAAAAAGAGCTGGACATAGTGGCGCATACCTGTAATCCCAGCACTCAGGAGGATTGTTGTGAGTTAGAGACCAGCCTGGGCTACAAAGTGAGCTCAAGACCAGCCTGAACTGCATAGTGAGACCCTGTCTCAAAAAAACACTAAATAAATAAATAAAAATAGAAGGTTTATTTAAAGCTAGCTCTGACTGGGCATGATAGTGCAGGCCTGTAATAGCCATGCTTGGAGGCTGAGACAGAAAGATCACCATGCGTTTGAGGCCAGTCTGGGCTTTATAGTGAGTTCAAGGCCAGCCTGAACTACATAGCAAGAAAGAAAGAAAGAAAGAAAGAAAGAAAGAAAGAAAACTCTGAAGGAGAAGGAGGGTCTCCATTGCCTCAAATCTCTATTCACTGTGTTTAGGTGTTCCATTTATACATGGAAGAGCGGGGAGGGAGAATACAGTGAGAAAATGGACGGAGCTCCCACACTGTTTTACAGTTTCCCATCACTATTTTGGGCTTCTTCTCTCTCTTATGGTAAGGAAACTGGACTCAGACCTCCAGGGGCCAGCATGTTTCTTTTACAGATAGGCTAGGGTTTTTTCCTTCTTTGAACAGAGCTGTTCTTTGTTTATCTGAGCTGAGCTGAGAGTCCCATGAGAAAGTTGGAAAGGTGGCCTGTCTCAGAAGGAAAAATTCCAAATTTATAAGGGTCCATTTTACCCGCTTGGTTATGGACTTCCCTATGATATGACAGGCAGAGGAGTTACAGGAGAACACCAGGTGTATTTTCAGGGTAGGAGAATACATTCCATTGCTTTCTCAAAAGGAAAGCTTGCCAGTGACACCTGAAAATAAGTTTTCAGAAAATAAGTTCATTTATTACAGTTTTGGCTACAATGTGTAGGCTTCCAAGAACTGAAAATAAAACTAATAAAAGCAAAATAATTAACATGAAATTTAGTAAAAACGACTGGAACCTCTAAGTACAAGATTACTAAGCACAAAAATGCATTACATTAAAAAATGTGAAGCCTTTTGGGAAATGCTAACTTGAGTTTTGTACTAGTATCATTACTGAAAAGACTTCATTAAGGTCTTAAGTCCTGGTATTCAAATCCAATGTCTCCCATTAACTACTTGAATGATACTGAGCAACCCAAAGAATCCTGTTTGTTTTCAGCTTTCTTGTTCATAGAATAAAAAGGTTGGGTGATCTCTGATATATTTAAGCAATATCATCCTGTGGTGTCATTCACCAGTCTTACCTTTAGCTCTAAATCCTGTCTTAGAATTTTAAATTTTATTAAACATTTTTTTCCCCCAGAACCAACTGGCTTGTGCATTTAATAAAATGACTTCTTGGGTTTTGCAATTGCATAAGCAAATTAAGAGATGGCAATTAATCTTTACTGATATATTTATGTGTCATTATTTCTATGAAGTTAGGAGCAGACTCACTCTTTTTAATTAGGATCACTGGCCCAAGGCAAGGCTTTCAGAGCTAAGCGGTTTATACAGTGACCTCTCACCTCTCTCTTTGCCTCCTTCTCCTTCCTGCTATTGCCTTTGTCCTAACCCCAAGTGTCCCTGCTTTCTCAACACTTTGAAGAAGCCCAACGCCCACCTCTTTCTAATACCCTCTTGTCATCTTTGTAACCACTCTTTAATACAGCGTCTCATTATTATTAAAATTCTTCCTTACTTACCTGTAAAAGTCAGTATATGTTCTTAAAGTTTCTGACTTAGTGGATATGCTGAAGAAAACTATTTGATTAAAAATTACTACTGCTGGGCATGATGGTACACACCCGTAATTCCAGCACTCTGGAGGCTGAGGCAAGGGAATCATTGCAAGTTCGAGACCAACCCGGGCTACATGGTGAGCTCAAGGCCAGCCTGAACTGCATAGCAAGACTGTCTCAAAAAGACAAAAACAGAGGGGCAGCCACCATGAGGAATGGGAGGAGAATCAAGAAGCCAAACCATGCCTTCCCCTGAGCTAGCTGGTGTGTGGGCTGGGAGACAACAAGAGCAACTCTTCTCTCCACTCTCTGGAAGTAACAGGCTGATATGTCAGGCTGACATAGCAATTGAAGTAAAAAAAAAAAAAGAAAGAAAGAAAGAAAAGAAAAAGAAAAAAACTTGGTGCTTGTATTGTTTGTTTGACTTTGCAAGCTTAAAGCTGGTAGTCTGGCCATCTATGAGAGGATCACAATATGCATGTAGGAACTGTGAGAGTTTTACTTCTGTCTTGTTTTTGTTTTTCGTTTTTCTTTTCTTTTTTCTTTTTGTACTGGGGCTTGAATTCACGACCTTGTGCTTGCCAGGCAGATGCTTGTGCCACTGAGCTAAAGCCCCCAGCCCTTCCATCCTGTTTTTGAAATCTCATGTTTTGTTCTGTTTTACTTTTTTGTTTCATTCCTATATCTGGTTACCTGAGCACTATTCTGAAGATACTGACATGCAATATAACAACCATTGACCAATTCCTATCATTGTGTTTTGAAAACTTATATAGCTATTGTTGTTCTTTGTTTTACTTTTGTTGTTTTTTTTTCATTTGTTTGCTTCTTGATTTTTCTATTATTTCATTTTTCTCTTTAAAATAAAATTAAAAAACAACACAAAAAGATGCACAAAAATGTAGCATTGAAAGGAAGTATAGCAGCTGGAAATTAGGAAACTATCCAGGATATACTGGTCCAGTAGTACAAGCAGAAGCCAATACTTGAATAAAGATTTCAATCCATGTGACCATCAAAACAGAGTACAACCATTAAACAAAATTTATCAGAGCGTAATTGTTATAAGTGCTACTTCTATACTAGGTCCACCATACCAGATAAAACCAGAAAAGAGTCATTAGTGTTAAGTGCCAAGTAATCAAACTGAACTTTGAGATGGGCCAATTTTCCAAAGCAAAACAAAACAGAACAGCAAGCTATGATGAATGTTACCATTATATACTACAGACAGATACAAATAATAACAACAACCCAAAAAATCCAAAACAGAATGAAACAGGGAGATTGACAGTGACAATCAAAAGGAGCCCAGTTTACCTAAACTAACATGATTAGGATGATTTCATTTTAGCCATAGAAGGAAAAACAACTTATTGTTCCCTTCTTCAGCCCTTTTGTGTCTAGAAAGCTAAACTTTGCTCAGCAGAACATCTTATTATAACTTAAGATATTGCCCAATTCTAGGACTACAAATAAAACTCAATTAGACATTTAAATTTGTTGTGATTTTGCAAGCAATAACAAATGCTGAAGGGGCTATGAGGAAAAAGAAACCCTCCACTATCAGTAGGAATCCAGACTGGTGCAACCACTGTGGAAATCAGTGTGGAGAGTCCTCAAAAAGTAGGATTAGACATCTTATTCGACCCAGCTATTCCCCTTCTGGATATCTTCCCAAAAGAATTAAAAACATCATACCATAGTGACATATGTGCACCCATGTTTATAGCAGCACAATTTGTAATAGCCAGATCTTGGAAACATCTAAATACCTGTTGACTGAGGAATGGATAAAATAGATATGGTATTTTTATAAAATGGAGTACTACTCAGCCATAAAGAAGTATAAATTAGAGGCTTTTATAGGTAAATGGATGTAACTTGAGACCATACTCTTTAGGGAAATAAATAGGACACACATTTGTAAACTTCAGATTGTCCCACTAGTGTGAGAAGCTGAAAGTAACAACATATCTATATGTGTATAACTATGCATATGCATATAAAAATAGTTAAGAGAGTTATACTATTGATTTCTATGAGTTCACTGAAGAGAAAGATTTGTGCTAGTATTGTTTGGATGATTGTAAGCCGATGTCTTGTGCTCTGGGTGAATGATTTGGGGATGACAATACACAGTGTATGTACCATTGTTGCTCCTTGATTGACATGTTTTGATATTTTGTTTGTGCTTATTTCTTCTTTTTTTCTTTCTTGGAATAAAATGAATTTGAAAAATAAATAAATAAATTTGTTGTGATTTTGTCATTTAACACAAGAATGGAATTTCTTAAGTTTCTGGAACTACTGCTAAAGAATGGAGCAGGGGTTTAGCTGTACTAATGAAGATAGCCAGTCTAATCCAAATAATTCTATCAAGTTTTTTTTTCTTTTGAGACAGGGATTTTTATGTGGTCCAAAATGGCTTTGAACTCAATAAATAACCCCAGCTGGCTTCACATCTCTAATGAGTCTGCCTCAGCTTTCTGGAATGCTAGAATTACAAGTGTGTATCACCATGCCTAGTTTACAAGGTCTTTTTCAACTTCCATCTCCCATCCTGGATGGAGTCTTCTCTGATTCTTCATAGATCGTTGTTTGTTAGGTGACCGAATGTCTTGTTTGCCGGGTCCCGCCCTGATTATCTCAGTGTAAGTTCTGGATCCAGGGAAGCCTAAGGAAGGTCCCAGAAAACCAGGAAGCTGTGCATCCTTCTCACACTTTCAGCTAGAACTATGTTCCTCCCTTTGAACTCTCACCATTCATTTGGCATTTGTTACATTGTCTCTATACAATCACATTTGAATACAAGAAATGATTTCAAAATTTGCTTACAATTTTCTTAAAGGCAAAAGGCAAAAGGCCAAACAAGGCTTTCATCATTTCCATCATTCCACACAGCACTAAACCAGGGTAGAATCCCTGAGAATCTCATGAATCTCATGAGAGTTTGAATGAAACGACTTACTCGAGAAAAATAATCATTGCCAAGTAGAAGTATATCTGCTATGGAATTTCAGCCTACAGAATTACAAAAGAGACACTTAGGAAATCTAAATATTTCTATGCTTCTACTGTTGCACATAAAGCTATTTATTTACTTATTTATTTCAAATAGGCTTTTATTTTAAAAATAAGTTTAAAAAAAACCAGAAACTGGCCTTTAGTATAAACTAATAAACCAATGTTAACAAGTTTTAGTGACCTTTTCAGTCTAATTTTTCCCTCTTCCACTGTGTTTCTTAAATCATGATGCAAGAATATCCAGGGAGTAAAGAAGTCATCTGGTAAGCATGATGTATTTTCTCAGACAGAAGTGCCTACTTAAAAATTAACTTTTAGGGGCTGGGGGTTTAGCTCAGCGGCATAAGCACCTGCCTTGCAAGCAGGCAGTCATGAGTTCGAACACTGGTACTGATAAAAAGACAAAAAAAAAATTAACTTTTAGTAGGGATTTAAGTGTAGTGAACTTCTGCACAATTAATGTGCATTGTCAGATTTTAAATTTCAGGCAGTACGGCAGATCGGGTATCAAGAGAAATTTTGCTGGTATAGAACATCTGATTGTCCTAATACATGCATATATGCAGGCATGCACAAACATATATACTTATACCATTGAGCTAAATCCCCAGCCCCTACAAACATATACACAAGACATACAAACTTGAAAGTTAACTTAAGCACATCAAAATTTTTAAAGGTTTGAGTTTTCAAAAATTCAGGAATTGATTATCACTAAGGAGGGAGGAGCTCAGTGTTCAACTGTTGGGAGCCCCTGAAGCTAGAAATTGAACACACGTGCAGGGCTGCGGTATGGCCAGGGCTTGACCAACCTGAGAAGAAAGAGAGGCCTCAAAGGACAAGAAAAGGCCACAGCTGAGTTCACCTGGCTCCAACCCCAATTAACAAGCTAGAGACTACAGCCAAAAGCATCTCGATCCTGCTATTTCCTTTTTTTGTCTTTTTGAGACAGGGTCTCTATGCAGTTCAAGCAGGCTTTGAGCTCACTTTGTAGCCCAGGCTGGTCTCAAATTTGCAACAATCCTCCTGCCTCAGCCTCCTGAGTGCTGGGATTACAGGCATGAGCCACCACGCCCAGCTATTTCTGCTATTTCCTACCACAAATGTTATTGTGAAGATAAGACAGTTTCTTTAAATTAGCATAGAATACCACTTGGAGAAGTCCTTGAGGTGACTCTCCAGGTCCAGCTCAGATACGCCCCTTCCTCAATATCCCCTCCCTCTGTTTGAAGACCTAATAAATATGGGCCTCCCAGAGCAGCTGTTTGTCTCAGCCCCCAGAGACTTGAACTCTGCTAGAGGATTTTGATCCTCCTGGAGCCCTAAAATCATACCACTTGTCTCATTTATTTAAGCCTTTCCTGTGTACTTATTTGGGAGATTGGGGATCTTGGCCAGGTCCCCAATATTTAACCAAGGTGGGTGGAAGAAGAAATATAAGGTATCTATGAACACGAGACAATGTTTGATTAGTTTAAATGGAAAGTTCCTAGTTAGTGGTCAGTGAAAGGCTCCTGGCTGGTTGAGCTTAAATTTTCATTTTACTGTTCATGTTGGGCTTCAGTTTGTTTGCTTAGGAATCCAAGGTGCTAACTGTTTTAGTGTAATGATCCCCCAATGAAATGTTTTAAAACAATTTAAACAGCATGGTGATATTTGCTCTGGGAATATCTGTCTACATGGGTGGTCAAAAGCTTGAATTCTAATCACTAATAGTGAGCAGGGGAAAAATCTAAAACTTGACTCTTACAGTGAAACACGTGATGGAAACTTCCATAAATATCTGAGAGTTTCCTAAAAGATGCTTGATTTCAGTAAGTAAATGAGGGGGGAAATACCTCACAAAAGGATTTGTCAGGGACCCGTATCTGTTTCATACTTACCTTTGTTGAAGGAGAAATACATCTCTATAAAAACTCTTAACCATGCAGAAAACAAAACAAATTGAACAAAAATCCCAGGTAAAAAAGTACAGTGCCTTGGATTGGTACTGCTTTGCATGGGAGAATCATTTGGCAGAGCAAATGCAAATATGCACTGAACCAAACCCAAACTTCAGAGAACTCACAAAGAACATATGTATACCTGTAGTAACTGTTTAATTTTCTGAGAAACTGTCAATTTTTTTAACAAAAGAGATATGTTGAATTAAAAAAAAAACACCAAGATTGTGTCTTACTTCAGAAAGATCACATAGTTTCTCTTATACAAGAAATCTCAAATATAAATAAAGAGAAAAATAAAATGTAGATACTAAAAAATAGGGAGGTGGATCTTTTGCAAAAGAGAAAGGGACCAAGAGAAGGACAGGGGAGGGCGGGAAGTAGAAAGGAAGGGAATGAACTTGAGATGTGTTATGCCCATTTACCAGCTCCTCACAGGAAATGTAATTATTGTGTCCTGCAAGTATGTACTAATAAAAAGTAAAAATTGAAGAAAAAATAGAGGGTTATGTTGTTTTACACTCCTACCATAATATAGAAGGGTTCCAAGTTCTTTACAACCTTATGGTCCTTATTATTTTTATTTTATATACATTCTAATAGGTGTGAATGACATTTTTAAAGTTGCATTTTCCTAATGATATTGAGCATTTCCCCCCACCCCCAGTGTTGGGTTTGAACCCAGGGCTTCAGGTGTAACAGGCAAACACTTTACCCCTGAGCCAAATCCCCAGCCCTGATGTTATCTTTACAGATGCTTAGTTGTCATCAATATATATTGTTTGGGAAAATGTCTGTTCAAATCCTTAACACATTTTAAAATCAGGTTATTGTCTGACATATGTGATGGCACATTCCTGCAAGATCTGTAAGAGAAGCTGAGGCAGAAAGATCACATCAGCATGAGAACAGCCTCGGCTTCATAGTAAATTCAAGATCAACCTGAACTACATAGCAAGAGCCTGCCTCAAAAGAGAGGGGTTATTTTTGTTTAATTGTCAAATTAGGAGTTCTTTGTGTATTCCTTTTTTTTTTTTTTTTTTTTTTTTGAGATAGGTTCTTACTATGTAGTCCAAACTGGTCCTGAATTCACTCCGTATAGCTGGCTGACCTCAAACATGCAGCAGTCCACCTGCCTCAGCCTCCCAAGAGCAGCCTTGTAGGTATGTGCCCCCAGGCCTGGCTTTCTGTGTATTCTCAATGCCAGTACCTCTTATTCAAGCATGATTTATCTATTTTTTTATATTGTAACTTACACTTTTGGTGTCATACCTAAAGAACCATCACCAAACACAAAGTTATAAAGATTTATTTTGTCCTTCCCCCACCCAGTCTTAAGTTTTAACACTTACATTTAGATTTTTGATATGTATTTTGAGTTCATTTTTGTACATGGTGTAGGTAGGGGTTCAGTTCCTTTTTTTTGCATGTGAATGCCATGTTGACCCAGCACCATCTGTTGACAACATTATTTTTTTACCCTTTGTAAGCAATTTGACATCTTTCTTGAACCCAAACAGTCATGAATATATAGTTTATTGCTGGACTCTGAATTCTATTCCATTGGTCTATATTAATACGTCACTCTGTCTTTTATTACCTGAGATGATGACATATCACCATTTCTGCCATATGCTACTGGTCTCCCAGAACCACTCTGGTGCACAGTAGCAGGGACTCCATCCATAAGGGTGAGACACCAAAAGGCAGGCAATGTTGGACGCCATCTTGGAGGCCTGACAGTGCCACATTACAGCAACCATCACTGTCAGAAAAATATACTCTTAGTGATTCAAGACATTTCAAGATCAAGTTTACTGATCTAACAAAGAACAATTGTAAAATTCATGCCCCAAACTTCACATTTAATGGTGAAACATTAAAAATATTGTCTTTAAGCACAGTGTGGTAGCACATACCTGTAACACTGGCCCTGGGAAAGCTGAAAGAGGCTTGTGTATTTGAGGCCAACCTGGCCAAATAGTAAAGTCTGTCTCAAAATCCCAGGAGCAAGCTGAGTATGGTAGCATGTCTTTGTAAGTTTCAACTGCTCAGGAAGCTGAGGCAGGAAAGTTGCTTAAACCCAGTATTTTGGGTTCAGCCTAGGGACGAGTCCCTGGGTGGTGTATCTAGACTTGGTCTCTTGATAAAACAGTACAAACATCAGGAATAAGACAAAAATGCTGATGCGTCCTACTCTTCCTTACTGTTTGTAGTTGTTAGCCAGTGCAATAAGGCAAGACAAGAAATAAAATATAATTTGTAAAGAAGATAAAATGATTTTTCTACATGAAAAACTGAAAAAGAATCTATGAGGCCAGACGTGATAGTGTATGCCTATAATCCCAGTCCTAGAGAGATTGAGGCAAGATTGCCACGAATTCAAAGCAAGCCTGGACTACATAGGAGACCCTGTCTCAAACACCAACCAACCAAACAAACAAAAACAAACATACAGGAAAAAAAAAAAAAACCAAAGCCAAAGCAAACAAACAAAAATCCCACAAGTATTTATGAACAAGTTAATAAGAAGAATTAGGAAAGTTTCTGTATTATATTAGCAATAAATAAGAAAACTTAGTTTAAAATCATGGCTATTGTAATAACGAAAATTTTTAAATATTAGGAATACACCTGGGGAAAATGTGTAAGATTTTGGTGGTGAAATTTATAAAAGTTTGTAATTATAGGAGACAAAATGAGTAAAGACAATACGGCTTACTGTGAGTAAGAATCACGTAGAGAGGGTCATGCCTGAGCAGATTAAAATCTCATCATTCTGTTGTAGTAATAGAAAGCACGTGTTAGGAGTGGAGTGGTTAAAAAAAAAAACACATATTATTGATAAAAAGATGAAAATTAAGCAAATAGAGCAGACAGGTAAGCCCAGAGGAGCTGTGCAGTGGAAACTTGATATCCTTGACCTATCTGTTGTAAAAAACCACTTAATTAAGCCCATTAAAAACAAAAATCCTACAGTAATGCTTCTTTACAATTCTGACACTTTGTTTGTTTGAGGGTTTTGTTCATTAGCTTTGTTTTGGGACAGTGTCTTACTTTGAACTCACTATGCTTCCCAGGCAGGCCTTGAATTTATGGGATCTCTTGCCTCAGCCTCCCTAATGCTGGGTAGGTGTGCGCTACCACACTGACAAGCCCAGAACTCTGTAGGCTAAGGCAGGAAGATTGCAAATTTGAGCTCAACTCATGCAAATTAGTTACTTAGCAAGACTACCTCAAAATAAAAAATAAAAATAAAAGGATGTATTTCAGAAAGTCCCTGGGCTCAATCCTAGTCCAGAAAAAAAACAAAAAATCCTTACATCAAACAAAAGATAATTACAAGGGATTGGGGATTTAGCTCAGTGGCAAAGCGCCTACTTGGCAAGCTTGAGATCATGAATTTGATCCCCGGTAATGGAAAAAAGGAAAAGAAAAAATAATTACAATTGCATTATAAAGACTTAAATGTGAAAAACTGAACTCTATTTATGTATTTATCTATTTAGTCTTTTTGAGACAGGGTCTCACCATGCAAACTCGAACTCACTTTGTAGCCCAGGCTGGCCTTGAACTCACAGCAATCCCCCTGCTTCAGCCTCCTGAGGGGTGGATTACAGGCATGGGCCACCACACCCAGCTTTTATTTTTATTTTGAAACAAGATTTCACTATGCAGTTCAGTTGGCCTTGAACTCACTTTGTAACCCAGGTTGGCCTTGAATTTGAATGTGCAGCAATCCTTCTGCATCAGTCTCCCAAATGCTAGGACTACAGGCAAATAAAGCTTTAAAATTTATAAAATAAACAGAGCAAATCTTCCCTGCGATCTCAAGGTGAAAAGGTTTCTTTTTTTCTTTTCATGGTAGCTGTTAGTTTAAAGCACTCTCTCCCTAGCAGTTCCCAGCACGAGTTCTGCCCTATCCTAGGCTTTGAAGCTGCTGACCTGGCCCTTAGAGATAGGCTGAAGTT
The DNA here is from genome assembly GCF_034190915.1 of Cavia porcellus. Classification (NCBI taxonomy): domain Eukaryota; kingdom Metazoa; phylum Chordata; class Mammalia; order Rodentia; family Caviidae; genus Cavia; species Cavia porcellus. The sequence goes on along the minus strand of NW_026947512.1, from coordinate 7,114,676 downwards.
TCTGCTTCAGTCTCCCTTGAGCTGCTCAAGCTGGGTTCAGACTTCCTCCGCATTCTCTGTCTGTGTCTCTGACTCTGTCTCTGTGTCTATCTCTCCATCCCACCACCTCATCCCCACCCCCAGAACCCAGAACATTATGAATGCTGGGCAAGTTGTCTACCACTGCCCCTCAGGGGATGTTCTACTTCTTAAAATGAACTACTCAGCGCTCAGTTTACTACTAATCTTTAAAATGTGTATATGTTACATGCACTCTTATGATAGTTTTCTCAAATTTTGAATAAATATGCTTTTACATCAAAGGTACGACGAGCATGTGTACAAGTGAGTAAGACCACAGGAACCTATCTTTCTGAGAAAGTCTGCTAGGTAGGAAATTCGTTTTCTCCTTTAACAATAGAAAACATTACTTTCCTAGGATAACATTGATATGATACACTAGGATACAAAACTTACCTTTACTGTGAAGATAAAATGTGACACTTAAAAGACATTGAGTGTAAGGGCTGGGGATTTAGCTCAGTGGCATAAATGCCTGCCTTGCAAGTGCATGGTCATGTGTTTGATCCCTGGTACCAATAAAAAAAAAAAAAAACCAGACTTTGAGTTGGGGCATGGGACCAAATGCTTACTTTCGCCAGTGGAGTGTTTCAAGGTATTTTTTTCTCTAGGGGTTATTTTGATGAAAGTTTGTAGTGTAACTGGGTCTCCTTTCCTACTTGACTACTCATTTTTTTCTGAAAAAAAATCCTGATTTTCCTAATTCCCATGATTTTGCTCCTACTATTGCCTCCACTGCAAACCTTTCAAGTCTCAAAATTTACTTGAGTAGATGGGAAAGGGTGGCAGCCTTCTTCCCTGGAATAAGCATGACTTTGACCTACATTTTGTGTTACAGAGAGAAATGATCTTCTTAGGTTTATGCAATTCTGCCTTGGGCTGAAGTTTGAAGACTTAAAGGTTATATCATATTGTTCTTGCAGAAGAACAAATTTTGCCAAAAAGGGCAATCATTTCCACTTCATAACTGTTTGGTAAAATTGTCACTTAAAATTAACTTTGTTATGTCACAAAAAGAAAGAAAATTAAAAAGGAAAATAGATTAAAGAAAAATAAAAACATTATTTTTGTTACTTGGGATTTATTCAGTCTCTAAAACTTAGTTAAGACTCTTAGTCAAATTTCTAATCATGGTGACTCAAAATTGTCACATAAGACTTTACTGGTAATTTTTAGTATCAGATTACAGCAGACTGAAAGATAGAATTTTAGAATTGCAAAGAATGTATATAGTTCTAAAGTGTAGCATTTCAGCCATGAGTACAAAGTTTATTATTGTCTTACCTCTCACTCTGAAACTCATACCAATAAAACATAAGTCTCATTACCACATATTGGTCAAGTCTACCTCTGCATAAGTGACTCTATCACCTATATGAATTATTAATTGTTGCAAAAGGAGCCACATCAGGAAGCAGGTTGAGTAAACTTGTTCTCTATTGCATATGCTTATGTGTCTGAGAACAAGAGACTTGAATTTCAACATTGATCTCTTCTGCTTGTTAGATTTCTTAAATCCAGCATATCTAGAAGCACTATACTGAAGTGTACCTCCTACTGCCAATATGTGTGATTTTTTTTTTTTTTTGAGACAGAGTCTTGCTATCTAGCCCATGCTGGCCTTGAACTCACTATGTAGCTCAGGCTGGCCTCAAACGCATGATAATCCTCCTGCCTCAGCCTTCTGAGTCCTGGGATTACAGGCATGCACCACCATATCCATTCATATGTGTGATTAAATGCCATTCAGAATGTATTTTTTGAATGTCAACCATCACTCTAATAGATATCACAGGGTAAGAATGGGCAAGACCATTTCTGTTCTTCAGAAGCTTTATAGTAGCACATATTTTTGTATTTTGTGTGGATACATGGGAGTATGAAGTGGAAGGGGCATAAAAGTATATAGATAACTATAATATAAGGTAGTGCACACACATCTTATTTAGGTCCACCAATAAAATTCATAAGATTAAGAAGAAATCGAGGACCACATGCCATTTATTTAAATGTTTAAGAGTTACATCAAGTTAACAGATTATCAACATATACCCTCATAGCTCAACAAATGCATCTTTACAACCACCAAATGGAAAAATTCTTGTAAAGCTTTTTATAGGATGAAAATAGCAAGATGTCAAATATGATGGAATTTTAAATATCAAGGTATAAATCCAGTGCTTTCTAGTACATTTTAACTCCTTTAACGATTTTTATACAGATACCTATAGATATATAAATATAACACAGTGTTATGTTAGAGGTTGTTCTAGGGATTACCATGTCATCTTAACTGCTCAGAATTTTTTTGTGTTTTTTAGACAGGAACCTGCTGGTAGTAATAGTTCATCATTCAGGTCATTCTTAAGCTCACTGTGTAGCCAAGGTCTCAAACCCATGATGTTCCTCCTGCCTCAGCTTCTCCAATTCTGGGATTACAGATATGTGTCAACATGCCCAGTTTAACTGATCAAAATTTTGTTCAAATTGTTAACAATTTAATTTCACTGATATAAAAGAAATATTATTCCATATTATTTATCTTTCTGAAACAAAATACCCAACATAGATAGTTTCAAAGAGGTAAGGTTTATTTTGGCTCATGGTTTCAGAGGTGTCAGTCCATGGTCTGATGGCTCCAATGCTGGAACATCATAGTGGAAGTGGGTGGCAGAGGAAGGCTGCTCACCTCATGGCAGCCAGAAAGAAGGAAAAAGAAAAAGAGCCAGAGAGAACGGAACCAGGTACAATCCCCAAGGTTTCACCTCCATCATCTTCTGTCTCCAGTTAGACCCCACATCCTGATAGCCCGTTTAGTTTATGACTTCTCAGTGGGTTAATACATGCATGAAATTGGCACCTTCACAATGTGACTACTGCTCTAGGCATCTCTTACTTTAATCAAGTTGACAGTCATTATTAACTGTCACAACCTCTATGTGGTTTTATTTTCTTACTTCCCTTTTGTGCTAATATTGTTATAAAAATGAAGAAAATTAGCTAGGCATAGTAGCACATACCTGTAAACCTAGCACTTGGGAGGCTGAAGCAGGAAGATTAGTGCAAGTGGTTACATAGTGAGTTCAAGGCCAGCCTGAACTACAAAGCAGGACCGTGTCTCGAAAAAAATTACACAAATTATATGTATATATTAGAAATCCAAAACTACTTTGTTTCTTTTTTCTTTTTCTTCTTCTTCTTCTTCTTCTTTTTTTTTTTTTTTTTTTTTTTTTGAGACAGGGTCTCACTATGTAGCCCAGGCTGGCCTCAAACTCACAGTAATCCTCCAGCCTCAGCCTCCCGAGTGTTGGGATTACAGGCACATAACCAAACAATATTTGGTTGGCTAACCAAAAAATATTTTATAAAACTTTACAAAATTTTATGTCTATTAAAAAGTTTAGAAAAAAAAAGAAGAGCAAGCGGAAGTGTATACTTAGAGCCTTGCTGCAGTAAGCTTCCTCTTACGGGTTCTGCTTCTCACCATCTGTGCCTGTGGATTCAAGTGTTGGGGTCAGCGTTTACAGGCCAAACAATTTAATACAAGACACATAATTTATAGGGTTAGTTTATAATATTCACTCAGAGTCAAATGCAAAAGAGTGCGGGAGACCTGTGTACACACTGGAGACCCAAATAATTCAGCAGAGGGTCAGTTGTCCAAGCCAATGTCCTACATGAGTCCAGCTACAGGCCTAGAGCCCATGGCAATGTCTCATGCAAATCTGTATCAAGAATCAGCACTGGGAAGGCCCAAAGGTCAGTGATGGAAACCAGACAGTCTGCACCAGTGGGATGAAGCATCTGGCCAGCAGGCTGAGGGATCTGCCCTGGAGCCAGGAAGTGACGGTGTAAAGACCAGAGCTCTCTTGAAAAGAAGTGCAGCCATCCCCAGCGCAGCGAGGACCAGAGCTTCTCTAATGATAATAGCTGAGTTCATATCAGGAAATCCAATGAGACAAGTTTCTCCAGGAGATTCAACAGCATCCCATCTGCTCCTGCAGCCCTGCCTTGTCCTGTTGGCAACAATCCTCAGGTGGACCCTCCACACCCAGCATCATGCTGATTCAGTTCAAGTTGACCATTAGTTAATCCAAAATTTTCTTTTTGTTTCTTTTTGGTGCTAGGCATTGAATTTATGAGCTCATTCTTGCCAGGCAAGAGTTGTGCTGCTAAGCCACATCCCTGGCCTGACTATTAGTTACCATGCTATGAGCACTTTGCTCCTACCACCTACTTATCTGAGCTGTAACATACTGTGTTTCTCTATGTTTCAGTTCTAACAATACAATACCTATATAAAGGTTTAGATCATTGCATTTGAAATCAATTAAAAAGAGGGAAAGGAAAAGAATTATGTTATCTTTCAAAAGAACTTTTAAAATTACTTCTTGTAATGTGGCTCTGCTAGCAACAAGTTCTCTCTTTTTCTTTACCTGAGAGGGTCTTTATTTTTTCTTTTGCCTTCATACTTGAAAAATAGTTTTTCTGGCCATGAAATTCTTAGCTGACAGTTTTCTCTTTCGTCTTCTTCTCATTCCTCTTCCTTCTCTTTTCCTTCATCCTTCACCTTTTTTTTTGCTTTTTCCTCCTCCTCACTTTCCCTCTTTTCTCCTCCTCTTCCTCCTCCTCCTCCTCCGTCTTCCGCTCCTCTCCTGCTGCTTGTGCTAAGCAAATGTTCTACCTGTGAGCTCCATCCCTAGTCTGACAATTTTTTCTTTCTCTCAGCACTTTGAATGCGTCGTCTCACTGCTTTCTGGCCTCTATTGTTTCTGACAGGATGTTAGTTAAAACTAGTATTAGAGTTCCCAATAAATTATTGCTGTGAAGACTTTGTCTTATATTTTCAGTCGTTTTACTATGATATGTTTGGGTCTAAGTTTCTTTGTCTACTTGGAGTCTATTGAGCTTCTTGGATATTAAGATTCATATTCACATCATATCTGAAAATTTTCAGCAATTCATTCTTTAAGTATATTTTCTGGTCTTAACTCTGTGGTAGAGTATTTGCCTAGCATAAATGAGATCCATCACACGCCATCAGAAAGTTCACATTCGGGGCACCGCTGAAACCACTGGCTGACCAGGGACTTTTTTAAGGTGTGGTCAGAGAATTTGGAAGGGCAAAGAGCCAGAGGGACTCATGGCACACTCCCCCAGACAGCAGAGAAAGACCAGAAGAAAGCAGCTCCTGGGATCACTGAGGAGGAAGGCGGGTGGAGATGGAAAAGGCTGCTCTGGAGATCAGCGGACACAGCTGGAGGCGTGGATCATAAGACAGAGTCAAGAAACCTCTGAGCGACTACAGCCGCAGTAATCACCGGAAACCAAGTACACCAGAGCCTGCAGAGGAAACGAGAGGCAGACTCAGTGGTCTGCCTGAATCCCTGCGCCTCTTCGCTCACTGGCAGGCAAGAGGACAAATCACAGGAGCGGGTAACCAGCACAAGCACCAGTAGATGCAGCCGACCTTCAGGACCCCAGCACAGACCACAGAGCATGCGAGCTCAGCCTCCCACAGCTGCTACAAGGATTCTGACTATACTGTAAATGAGGCCGAGAGGAGAGGACTCTTATTTTTATGTTTTTGTATGTGAGTGATTATCTTTTCTTCTATCTCTTCTTATTTTCTTTCATCTGATATATATGTATAAAAATATATATGAAAAAGTATGAGAATTAATGAGTGCTTTGTTTTATTTATTTCTTATGAGTGCTTTATTTTAAATAGTATCTTTTTTTAAGGCAGGGACTCACTATGTAATTCAGGCTGGCCTTGAACTTGTGGTGCTTCTCCTGCTTCAGCCTCGAGTGCTGGGCTTACAGGCATGCACCACCTAAGCTGGTTAAATAATACCTCTCTAAAAATTGTGCATAGAGGTTTGAAACACAAGCGTTCTACAGCATATGAGTTGGTTCAAATGTTCTCACGGTATCCCTCGATCTCCAAATACACTTTCTTTCCTCTTCTGCCTCTTTCTGCCCCTAAAAATATCCCCTCACATTCATTCTCTGCTTGCTCTCCACTCCAGATACTATCTTTATATCTATGTCATTTCGTCTATATATCAATAAGATCCTAGCTTTTTTCTTTTTCTTTCATTTGCAGTTATCCCTTTTTTATTCTTCCCTTATATCTCACTTATTCCCATCCTTTTCTTTTTCCTTTTTTCCTCCCTTACCCGCTACCTCCCACCTCCTGGTCATCACTATTAGAGCAAAGTCTTTCTGGGCTATTGAAAAAAGGGTGAAATTATTAAAACAAGTTTTGAATTATATAGGTGACTCTCTGGATGCTGATGTAACCAGCAGTGTTTCTCTCCTTGTAATACAGTAACTGAGACAGATCCTATGAAGCTGAAGATGTATATAAATAGCAAAACATAAATAAAGTTAATGTCATATCAAAGGGAAACATATACTAACTGGAGATTAACAAAATAGCAAGAGAATTTTTTTCTCTTGTTTGCTTGAGACAAGGTCTCCCTATGTAGTTCAGGCTGGTTTTAAACTCACTATGTAGCTCAGGCTGGCCTGCAACTCATGGTGATCCTCCTACCTCAACCTCCCAAAATGCTGGGACTACAGTTGTATGCCACTACAGCCAGCTTTCTAGTTTAATTTATCATTAAACTCCAGCAGAAAATAAGGTGACAAGATGTCTTCAAAAATACTTAACTTCTCCAGAGCCAATCTCTTAGCTGCTGAAGTAGAGGAAGTCACAGGTAAAGAACTCAAACACCAAGTGGTTAAAATGCTTGAAGAAAGAGATCAAAGAGACATAAACAAACAAGTCTATAAGATTTTCAGTGAATTCAAAAAGCATGGTGACTAAATTGTTTTGGGGAGAGAAATGCTACATAGTTCTTGGGAACGTAAACTACTACAACCACTATGGAAATCCTATTGAGATTCTTTAAGAAACTAAAAATAGAAATTCCATTCAACCCAGTTATTCCTCTTCTGGCTGTCTTCCTGAAAGAGTTAAAGTCATCATATTACGGTGATACATGCATACTGATCTTTAGAGCAGCACATTTCACAACAGCTGAACTATAGAAGCAGCCTATTTGCCTTTCACAAATAAATGGATAAAAAATGCAGTGTATAAACACATGCTGGAGTACTATTCAGGCATAAAGAAGACTCTGAGTCATTGTAGGAAAATTGATGGATCTTGAGACCATAATACTAAGTGAAATAAATCAGACACAGAAGGTTAAATATTACATGGATTTCCTAATGTGATTCACAATATAAATAATTAAAAGAGAAAAATAAAAAGGGATGGTAGGAATCAGGGAAGTAGACTCTGGAGATAGGAAACGGGTCTGGGGAAGGAAGGGAAAAGAGCGAGAAGAATGTGTAAAAATGATCAAGATGTGAGACGGGGCCAGGGACATAGCTCAGCAGTGTGGTGCCTGCCTGGCAAGCGCAAGGTCCTGAGTTTAATTTGTGGTACCAAAAGGAAAAACAGAAAGATCTGATATATATATTCCTGAAGATTAATTGCTGTGTATCACAAACATATCCTTAAAAATATTTCCTATTAGATTAGCATTTTCCATAGGAACAGAATATGACTGCATATATATATAAAATGTTAAAATGTAACTTGTTTGTGTCTAGATGCCCCCCAAATCTTCATGGGGGCATGGGCCAGGCTTCTGGTTTGTGACTGATTCATGGTCCTCTGCTGGGATTACAGGATGTGGGTGTGGCCGCTTTTGCTGTTTCCCACTGCCATGAGCTATTTCCCCTACGCCACAGCACTCTGCCTTTGAGCTGGTGGATTGCAGACTGAAACCTCCATAAACCTGTGAGCTAAGTACACCTTTCCTCCCTTAATTTTGGGTGCCAGGTTTCTTATCTCAGCATATATATATGTATATATGTATATATATATATCTTTTCTATATATATGTTTGAGAGAAAGTGAGATATATCTATATCTGTATCTATATCTATATCTACCTGTATCCATGTCTGTCTATAGAGAGGATTTATTAGCTAAGCTTATAAGATCAAAGACTAACAAGTCTATAAATGGCCTTCTGTATGCTGGGAATCCAGTAACAGCTCAACCCAAGAAGCTCCAAGCCACAGAACAAGAGGGATCAAGGATAAAGCATAGGCCACAGCCCACAGGCAACAGCAACAGCAGAACACCCACAAGCTCAAGCAGAATGCAGTTTCCAAAGCACAGCAGACTTGCTCTTTTTCCCTCTTCACTCAGGTACCTCCCACCATCAGGGCAGGTAACTCTTCCCCGCAATTTGCTGTCCTGCATGCCAAACATCTGGAAAAATCAAATGGACACATTCAGAAATGTGCTTTACCAATCTCCTAGGTATGTCTTAATCCAGTTAAATCGACCTATCATGATTAATGGTAACGTTTCTCTTTTTATTTATATTCTCAACTTATGAGGCATTGTCTTCATAGTTTCTTTCAGGTTTTGTAGCGATGAGGGCGTGAGTGTGGGGGATTGCTGGGAACTGCTCCCAGGACTAGACACACACTCCAATTTAACTGCGCCTCAGCCCCATTTCTTTCACTTTTTAAAGCATTAGTTCCTTGAACTTACTTATAATGTCTGCTTTGAAGGGTCTGTCTGTACAGTCTGACATCTGAGCCTCCCACAGGTAGTTTCTCTTGCTTACTCTTCTTCACCTGTCTGTGAAAATCATACTTCCCTGTTTCTTTTCCAGTCTTTGAAGTCTTTGTTGAAAGTAGAATATTTGATCCAATAGCAACTTCAGATATTGATTTCCTTCCTCCTCTCCTGGGCTTGATTTTCGTATTTAATGTATTTTATCAAAGTTTATTTTTCTTTCAGGGCAGAGCTGTTTATGTCATTTCTTGCACAACTGTCTTAGATAATAGTGATTTTTGGGAACTCTCAGCCTTTCTTCTTCCTGCTTCCTTTGGTAGGCTGTGCACATATTTCAAGATGTACACAGTTGTTTCTCTTCACAAATTGCTTACTGTTTCCCACTAATGTTTCTGCTGGGACACAAAGTGCCATACAGCCTAAATTTAGGCTGAGATTTGGAGGCCTTTTGGTTTGTTATGCCACTACATAGGTTCCTCTGAGTAGTGTTAACTAACAAAAAGCCTTCTAGTAATGCAGGAGTTTTTTTTTGAAAGAAATGGGTGGTGGTGTATGCCTATAAACCCAGCAGTTGGGAGGCTGAGGCAGGAGGATTCTGTGAGTTTGAGACCGGTTTGGGCTTAGTGAGTTCAAGGCTAACCTGGAATACATAATGAAACCCTGTCTCAAGCAAGCAACCAAACAAACAAGACAAAACAAAGAACACTTAATGTAGAGAAGTATAAAGAGGATTAGAAATAAGAGGAAATTTCACTCATAGCATAGTTGGGATCTGAGATCTAAATCCCACAAAGATACCTTAGAGCCATTATCAACTTGCTCAATGGCTTTTCTGTGCCCTCAAAGGATTCCAGAGCTAATATTGGCAAGGCACAGAAAATAAGTAGAAAAAATAATCCAATCCTATTGTTATGCTATACCACAGAACATCCATGTAATCATCTGAAATGTAAGGAAAACATAGTTGCCTAAAGATATGGAGACAGTCAAGAAAAGGACTCATTGATCATGAAAACCAAAAAAGAAGCTATAGTTATGAGAATTTTCATTATTGAAAGAAGGTATAGAAGGAATCTAATTAAGACTACAAAATGATAACAAAAGTTTACTAAATATAGAAAATTGACTAAAGTATACCTTGGGAACTTAGAGAGATACAATGGACCAAAAGTCAAGTTTTATTTTATTTACCAGGTAATGAATCATTTACTGTTAGGTCATCAAATAAAAATGTCTTTTTAAGACACCATCGTGGCTAGGTGGTACAGCTGTAATTCCAGCACTCCAAGAGGCTGAGGCAGGGGATTGAAAGTTTGAGTTGAGTGGGCAATTTAGGGATTTAGTGAGATTTTTATCTGAAAATGAAAATAAAGAGCTGGGGATGTAACTCAATCAAAGGCCCTGGTACAATCCCTAGTACTACAAAATCACTCAATCAGTCAAGCCTAAGCATGACCCCTAATGTAAACGTTGGGTGCTGGGGGATAATGATGTGTCAGTATAGGTTCATCAGTTCTAAGATGTGCACCATGTGCTGGAGGATGCTGGTCAAGAGGGATGCTATGCATATGTGTTGGGGAGGAAAGGACAGGGACATTTTCTGTACCTTCTTCTTAACCCTGTGGTGAATGTAAAACTACTCTAAAAAATAAAATCTATTAAGAACAATTCCCAAATGCAAAAATCCCAGTGAAAAATTCAACATTTGTATGTATCACTCTGCAGAAAGAATTGCATGCAAGGATGAGCATCATGCTAAAGGTGGTTATTGAGGGTGGTACAATTTCTGGTGATTTTTCATTTCCTTGCTTTCTAATTTTATTTATTGTTCAAATTTTCTCCTCAAGCTTGTGTAATTTATCTAATAAGGAATAGGTCTGTTTTCTTATGATTAGAAAAGTTGACGCTGGGTTACTAAAAGGAAACTATCACCTTCCTTTTGGAGAAAATGTCACGAGGGTCTAGCAGTACTGTCAGAAACAGTGACCTAGATCTGCAGCACAGCTGTATGGCAGCTCTTCTATTACGGGGGGCAGTTAGATGGTCACCCATCACCAGTGTTGATTCAGAAACTCTGAATGTTGTTTCTACCTGTGCACACATCTTTTGAACTTTTATTACATCTATGCTGGTGCCTACAATGTACTTTACTGCTTAACACTAGAGAAAATCCTGGCTAACTGGGATAGATGATTGTTTCCCTTGCATGGAACATTTTTCTTTTTTTCTCTTTTTCTTTCTTTCTTTCTTTTTTTGTCTTTTTCAAACAGGCTTTCACTATGCAATGCAGTTCAGCCTGGCTTTGAATTCACGTTGTAGCTCCGGCTGGTCTCAGACTTGTAGAGATCCTCCTGCCTCAGCTTCCTGAGTGCTGGAGTTATAGACATGCACCACCATGCCCAGCTTAAGAACTTATTTTTGTAGAAAATAAGTGATACATGGCTTAAAAGATGATTTAATCATTGAGAGAAGAAACGCAATAGTGTCTGATACACTAGGGTCTTAAGTGTTTGGTTGGTTTTATTTATTTCATCTATTTATCAGGTGATGCATAGGCATTATTCTGGGCCCTTTGGAAATACACATATGTATATGTATATAAAAAGTTATAAAAATAAATAAATTAATAAATCCTTGACCCTGAAGTCATACATACTCGAGATGGGATAAAAATTTACTGCCTGGTTGTTCTTATTAAGACAGATGTGGTCCTTTAAAGAATTTAGATGCTTATGATTTTTTTTTTTTTTTTTAGTTTTAGCTTTTTGAGACAGGATCTCACTGTGTAACTCAGGCTTCTCTGTAACCCTCGCTGGCCTGGAACCTCTTGCCTCAGCTTCTTGAATGTTAGAATTACAGGTGCCACCTCATCCAGCTTTCTCTTCATATCAAAATTTAGTTGCATCCTTAATAAAACATTAAATGGCTTTTGTGTTTGTACTTTTCTATACTGGATTTTATGTTTTGTAATAAGTATGCCTTATTGACACAATCAGAAAAATGTGAAATTATTTATTATAAAAATAAAGTAAACCTTGATTGCTTCTCGTTCAGTTCCATTAGGTCTCAGTAGGAGGTAGACTAATGCAGTTTAATGCATTTTCTTGTCTCAGTCAACATTAACTCCAGTCCTCCAGCCTAATTCATAAATTCTGAACATTTTTTTTTTTTTGAGGCAGGGTTTCACTATGCAATTCAGACTGGCCTTATAGCCCGGGCTGGTCTCAAACTTGCAGTGATCCTTTTGCCTTTGCCTCCTGAGTGTTGAGATTACAGGTGTGTGCCACCATGCTCGGATGAATATATATATATATATATTTTTTTTTTTTTTTTTTTTGGTACCAGTGATCAAACACACGACCTCACGCTTACTAGACAAACCTGAGATAAATCCCGGGCCCCTTGGTTGAACGTATTTTTAATCTCCACATGCAGTTAACTATCTCAATTCTGTCAGTTGTCCCTTTAAATATCTCCCAAACACACCTCCACTTGTTTAGATCTTTATCATCTCTCAGCTAAGATTATATTTCCATATCACCTTTCCGCTTTATCTATCCACGTCTAGCTGTCTCTTCTCCCTTCAGCACCATCTCTTGAATCTATGTAAGAGCCTTCACTGGCTCCTCACATCTGTGAAGGTCTAAATCAGAATGCCTCATAATCTTTACCCTATAAGTACAAGTTCCAATGCTAGCTTTGCGTCTTGCTTCTTTTCCAGAAGTACAACACTCAGCTACCTTCATTTCTCCTGGGTATTTGTGGCTTTGTCTCTTCTTGTGACCTTTCACCTTATTTTCCCTTTGCTTGAAATGTTCTTTCTGTCAGACAACCTAACTCCTACTGGTTCAGAACGTGGGCTGGGTTAGCATTCCTCCATTCTCCTTTCTCAGGAGTCAGTTATGATAATTTTTCCATTTGTTCCTGCTATGTGCATCAGATAATAACAACAGTAACAATCACTAATACTGATTGCATACTGTTGTTATATGCCAGGATGTGTATATAATGCTTTGCAAGCATCATCTCATTTAATACAATGAACCTGTTATGTAGCCTCCCCCTCCACTCTGTTTTAGAGATTGAAGCCAGGGCATCATACATACTAAGGATTTTACCACTGAGCTAAATCTCCAGATTACTTTATTTTATTTTGGGACTAGGGGTTGACCCAAAGGCCTTCACACTGAGCCATCCCTATGCCTATCCTTTTCTTTTTAATTATTTTTTTTTTATTTGACACAGGATCTTGCTACGTCATTAAATTGGCAGGGCTGGGCTCCAATTTGTAATCCTCCTGCCTCAACCTTCCCATAGTGCTGGGATTACAGGTGTGCACCACCATGCCTGGAAAGTAGGCAATTTTAAAAGCATTTTTTAGCCAGGCGTGGTGGTGCATACCCTGTAATCCCAGCATTTGGGAGTCTAAGACAGGAGGATTGCTGTGAGTTCGACCTGGACTGGACTACAAAGTGAATTCAAGGCCAGCCTGAACTGCATGGCAAGACCCTATCTCGAAAAGACAAGGGGGGGGTATCTTTTTATTGTAACACTTATTCCATTGTTTGGTAGACAGTCTTATTCATTTTTATCTCCCTGCACATTTGTACATGTGTTTTGGGGAATATGATTACTTCAACATTAGCATTTAACTAAGCTTTGATCCCAAGGATTGAGTGATAGGAGATTTTTCAGGCAAGTGATGAGAGATGCATGGATTCCGGTCAGAGGCTTTCCAGCATCTCCAAGCACATCGCACGGTTTACCTTTATACAGGATGATAACATCATTCTGCTAGTTGCTTAAGGAAATAACCTAGAGTTACCTTGCTTACTACCTTTCTTCATAGTTGCACCTCAGGGAAGCATCCTGAAATCTTTTATCTTCTATTTCCATAGTGACTACCCCTAATCTGGGTAAATGCCATTTATCTCCGCCTTCTCCAGCTATTTCCTGTTGCTTCCTGGTTTCTCCTAGTTCTGTTTCTGCTCCTCTGCAGCTCATTTCTTTCCCTCCCATTCTTTCTTCTCTCACCCTTTCTCTTTCTCTTCTTTCTTAATGTGGCACTGGGGATTAGGCACATGGCTTTGAGCACACCAGGCCAGCACTCTACCACTGAGTTAGCGCTCTAACGTTTTTACTTTTTACTTTGAGATAATTGCTAGTTTTCCCTGGCTTATCTTAACCTTTGTATACTTCTGCCTCACTGTGCTGGGAAGCAGGTATTATAAACATGCATTCCTCACCCAGCTTCTCCAAATCATTTTCTTATTTTTTTGATGGATAGTGGTTTGAGATAGGATTTTATTATGTAGCTCAGGCTGGCCTCAGCCTTCTGAGTACTGTAATTACAGGCATGTACCACCAAGCCTGGCTCCAAGTCATTTTCTATAAAACAGGTTAATTTTAAAATCTCCAAAAGCCTTTATTAGCTTTGCTTTGTACTTAACAAAAACAAAACAAAACAAACAAAAAAAAAAAAAAGCAAAAAATACAGTTATATTCCTGCTCAAAGCTCCAACCTCAATTGTTCCTCCTCCACCCACAGCGAGCTTTGGCCTCTTGATCTTCTGTTCCTCAAACCAGCCCAAAATGTTCAGCACCTAAACTTCACACTTACCACCTGTCTAGATTCTCTGCATGGTTGGCATGCTAACTTCTCTTTAGTTAGGTCTCAGCTCAGGTTACCTCAAGAAAGTCACCTATACTTTTGTCTTTGGAAAATCTAAGAGATTACCTGTGTGTCTAAAATATGTTTTAAATTTTTCTGTATTTCTATAATGAAGCCCAAGAGCCCTGTATTTGATTAGGCACTATTTCATATCTTCCCCTAACCACTGTTTTGCCTTAACTGATCAGTAACTACAAATGTCTTATTTACTCGTTTTATTATTTATCTTCACTAGAAACACAAGCTTCTACGTGCAAAGGCTGCTCCTGTTTTATTCACTGCTGTATTCTTAGCACAAGGAACACTCACAACTTTTTTTTTGAAAGAATGAGACAATGAAAAAGCAAGCATCTTAGGTGGTGTTTGTATATAGGGTGGTCAATAGAGTCCCACCAGAAATGAACCCATGTCCTTATTGCCCTTTAACTGGAGAGAGGGCAGAAGTCAAGTACAAAAGCAGTTGGGATCCTGCAGACCCCTTTGCCAAACAGTTGGCTGAAGCAGCCATCATAATTGTCACAGAAGAAGTAACACTGCGGAGCAATGACCTCGGGCACTAAACTCAGCTCAAGGTTGAGGACAGTGCTACTTTGGGTAACAGGTGCTGCCTGCTGTGGGTGGCCACAATTTTATGAGTTCACGGTGCTAACAGGTCTACAGCGAACAGTCAGTTCTGGGAAACCTGAGTCATTTGTCCAGGGTGTCCTGACCTAGACAGGAAAGGCCATTCTATCAGAGCAGAGATGTAGTGGCTGGGCCAGGTAGCCCACATTGGTGTGAGCCTCTTCACGCTCTGCTGCTCCCAGCCTTCTCTTTCACCTACCTTTATCCTAAATTCTTCTACGCCTTCCTCCTCATAAAATCTAAACGATTGTTATCTAATCTGAGTCCTACAAGTCTCTGCATCATTTTTTTTTTGATAATGAACTCTCAAGGACTCGCTTAAATTACTGATTGTCCCTTTTTTTTTTTTCATGTGACTTGTCTCTTTTATGTAGTTCACATGCTGCTGAAGGACACAGTCAAGGATGATTTAGAGCACAAATGGGCTCCTAACAAAGGTACTGGTTAGGGCTTCTATTTTGTTCCTTGATGGTTAGTTTCAACCACATGATCCAGCGTTCCACAAAGAGCTCCTCCAAGTCAAGAAGCAGCGCCTGACTCCCTAGTCCCAGGCAGGGTGTCGTCTGGGACTCGCAGGAAGTTATCTCGGTCCTGCTTCTACTGCACGTGCGGGTGGGGAAGGACAGTAAAGCTGCGGACATCAGCTACCGAGACGCCAGGGCGAAGCGGGCGCTGGGGGTGGAGACCAGCGAGGGCTCCGGGCCGAAGACCCGCGCGCCGGGGAAGGGCGGGGCGGTGGGCGGAGCCAGGCGCCCGCCGGGACCACCAATGGAATCCCGAGCCCGAGGGCAGAGCGCGTGACGCAGCCGGCTGGGGGCGGGGGGTGTGGATTGGCCAGTCGGGCGCTTTATCTCGTCTGCGGCGGGCGCTGTCGGCGTTGCGGGCCCAGGGCGACGGGACGTCTTCCCGGGGCCGACCTGTGTGCTGGTCCCGGAGTGACGGGTTTCCGACTCGGTCTCTCGACGGAGGCTCCCGCAGCCCGGCGGGCTTGGGCCTCAGGTAACGCCGGTACTCCGGTTCCGCTCGCTTCCCGTCCGGGTCGCACCCGCCTCAGCCCGAGGGCAAGGGAGAAGGGTAGCGGTCGCCGCGCCGGCCCCGGGCCTGCCTCGTCTGTCGCTGCCCCCGCCGCCGCGGGAGGGCGTCTCGCATGGCCGGGGGACCTTCAGGGGGAGGGCGGGAAAGTTAGCGTCCGGCATCCGGTGTACTGGTAGCCCTTTGAACCTTGGATTCTTGTTTTGGTGTCCCTCAGATTCAGTGGCATCTCTCAAGCCAGTGGTAAAAGAAAGTTTAAGCGGAACCAAAAGGCATTCGGCTTCTTGCTGATTTACGGGAAAAAGGTGTGTGCAAGCAAGGATGGCACTACCAGACATCGAAATCTGTGTGGGGCTATGTGCACCAGATAATCACACTTAAAGGATTTTTGTGGTCTTTTTTCTTTTCTTTTAATTGTTTTATTTTGAGACAGGGTCTCACTGTGTAGTTCAGGCTGGTCTGGAACTCATACCGACCCTCCTGTCTCAGCCTCGAGAGTGCAAGGATTAGAGAAATGTGTCACCACGCGTGGCCTCAAGCTCACATTTTGTCTTCAGACGTTGAAATGCAGTTGTCAAGTTTCTGTCTTTGCGCTTCAATGTTAATGGCCATGAAATGTAAGTGATACATCACATGTATGTGAAAAGTGACTATAAGCTTCATTTTCTACATTTGTTTGTAGGTTAAGATCTTTGGTCATTTTAAGTGGTTGCCACTTTTTTCCTTCGGAGAATATTTGTCTTTTCACCCTTAAAGTGAACTTCAAATTGAGGTTTTTTTCCCTTGCTTGCATTAAGTTGGTAGTAGCCTGAACGACTCGTTAAGGAAAAATAATGCGTTTACTTTTAACAGCTTATTTGAGCCTCAACGCTTGGTTTTGTTCCTAGAAAGCCTTGCTCTTTGCCTTGACTTCTGGCCTTCAAGAATTTCCTAAACTTGTTAATGTTTCCATCCTTCCTTTCCCTGTTCCTAAACATTCCTCGCATACCAGTCTGTTATCTCTTCCTCCTGAAACTTATTCCCTTAAGCATAGTCCAAATGCACTGCACAGTAGTGTTCTTACCTGTAGTTAATAATCAGTTGTAGTGATTCGCGTTAGCTTCCTCGTTATTTCCCTATTTGTAATGTCATGAAGGCTAGCTTAGGGTAGCTTAAGTTTTCTTAGGATCTGGCTCCAGCACCTGGTACAATAAAACAACGAATGAGTTGGAGCTCAGAGGAAGGAACTTTTGAAGAAAAATATTAACTAGAGATGAGTTCATTCCTTTTTTATGAGAAATAGAGTTTTTAATAGAGGCCAGTCAGGCTCCACTTATCAAAGTGGATACTTTTTTTTTGTATTTTATCACATGAATAGGTGATTATACCAAAACACTTAGATGTAAATTAAATTGGTACATGTTTTTCAGTGTGTTAATTAACATAATGAACCAGTTGTGATATGTAAAAATTGGTAGGGTTATGTGTGGACAAACCTTTAAAAGGAAGAGGTAGACATGCCTTAGACTGTAAATTTTATCCACAGTTGTTTCTCTTTTCCCTCACTAAGCATTAGGGTAATGCAGCAAAGGTCTTTTATTTTTCTTTTGTTTAGTTTTTTGAGACAGGGTCTCACTTTGTATTCACTATGGCCTTGTATTCACTATGTAGCCTGGGCTGGCCTTCTACTCACTATGTAGTCCCAATCTTGCTCTGCTTTCTGAGTGCTGGGAGTACTGGTGCTTGCCCCCCTGCCCAGCAGCAAAATTCTTTATCTGGAGTAAGCATGCCGTTTTTATTTGTAATACAAATTTTAGGACTTTTTAGAAGCTTCATCAATGAGAACATTGTAGACTGATGAATGTTGCTACTTTTCAACATGATTCACTTGTTAATCAGGTAATTATTTTTGATTTCTGAAGACAAGTCAGATACTTAGAATATTATGTAACTTCAGTGCACCCATCAGTTTCATAAATTCTCTTCAGTCAGTGTGTTATCTAGCCAATCAACTTTATATTACCTGGGGAGAAATATTTTCACTGCACTCATTTAAGCAAATTTCTTAGTGTTTTTTGTTTGTTTGTTTATGAGATAAGGTCTTGTTGTGTAGTTCATGCTGGCAGTGAACTCAGTATATAGGCCAGGCTGGCCTTGTACTTCCAGTTATCCTTCCGTCTCTACCCCCCTGAGTGCAGTGATGACAGGCTAACATCACCATGCATGGCACTTAGCCATTTCCAGATCTCCTGCATTAAAAGTGGAGGGGAATGGGGCCTGGTGGTGCAAGCTCTGTCCCATTACCCTGGAGTGCTGAGGCAGGATTGGAAGTTTGAGCATAGACTGGATAGTTTAGCATCCAGTCAGAACCTGTCTCAAAAAATTAAGTATAAAGGATTAGGGACGTAGTTTACAGCAGAGGCCCAAAGTTCAGTCCCTAGGGAGGAGGGAGAATGGGTGAATGAAAACCTTTAATGAGGTACCAGACCTACCATGGTACTCACACTCTGTTGCTGGCTTAATAAACTGGTGCTTGATTCCTTCACTGCTCTCTTCTTGAGTGACTTAGTCTAGTGATCACTGCTTTTTCACTTCCTGAACTAATTTTGCAACCTACTCCAATGTAGTTTTCCTTCCTTAAAACTGATTGTACATGTAGTTAAATGAATCAACAGCTGTTAATGTCCACAAATTGTGAAATGTCTAGTCTGCGTCCCACCCTCCATTTTTTTTTTTTTTCCTGAAACAGTTTTTGTTGTTCCACTGGATTTTCCATGATATTGATCTTAGAGTACTGTACTTGTTCTTGAGTCTTCTAACGTGGTTTCCAACATTGCTTGCTCTTGTTTTTTTTTTTTTAATCTTTCTACCTCCTCTAGGCCTTGCCTTTTTACAGGATTTTTGTTTTTATTTTTGTTTTTAAGTGCTGCTCATTGAACCCAAAGCCTTGAACATGCATCCCTACTCTTAATACTGTCAATTCTTTAAATGCCCCTACTATTAGAGAAATTACTTAACTACCTATAAAATGGAAAGCTTGTATACTGTGTAGATATTAGCTAACTATTTCCTAGCAAATGCTTGGAAAGGCTTCTTGAATTCATGTGCTTTGGACTTAGGAGCAGCCTTTACACAGTAAGTCCCAGATCTCTATCTTCAGTTCAGACTTACATATTCAGCTAGTCTTAATCATTTGACTGGCCTACAGGCACATACTATTGAATTTATCTACTCCTCTTTGTCATTCACTTAATTAGTATTATGAAAACTGCCTTCTGCATGTAAACAGCTGGATATCTCAGAGACTTAAGTTTAATGTTTGTAAATTTATACCATCTACTTAATCTCTTCTCTCTTCAATTCTGTTTTTAATGGTTTTTAATGGTGGTGAGGTATGTAAAGAAACAGGCTCCTGAGAGTACATTTAGGCCAAATAAAAGTAGGAAAAGTAAGTATATCTTAGCATGAGGGTGGCCCCTCTTCAATTATCCTTTTGATAAACTCTCAGCATTTGAACCTTTAGGCCTTATTTATTTTACTTTTTATGCATTAGTGCATTGGATCCCTGCCAGTCTCTTTCTTTATTAAATACATCTTCCCTTTGGTTCTGCACTAATCTTAACTTTTTTATTTTTTTATTTTTGTTTTTTTCAGGTAAGACCTCACTAAGCAGTTCAGGCTGGCCTTGAACTCATTATGTACCCCAGGTTGGTCTTGAACTCTCAGCAATCCTCATGCGTTAGTCTCCCCTGTGCTAGGATAACAAGCATGAGCCACTACCCCAGCTGTTAATCTTCCTAAAGATGAATATCAGGTCACTGTGTTTAAGAACCTCTGTCAGATCTGTTCCCCTTTTCTACCCCTTCTTGTTATTGGAGATCAGATCTAGGACTTTGCACATGTTCCACAAGTATCCTACACTGGACTACATTAACCTTATTCCTTCTCTTTATGATTTAGACTAGATTGTGGGAAACTTTTCATACTGCCTTAAGTTCTGTTGGAACAAGGCTTATGTTCCTTCCATGTTCTGCATATGTCTTAATCACTGCCCAATAAAATCTCTGTTCAAATTTTTTTTTTTTTTTTTTGGTACCAGGGATTGAACTCACGACCTCATGCTTGCCAGGCAGGTGCTTGAACCACTGAGCTAAATCTTCCGCTAAAATCTTTCTTTCGTATCTTTCTCCCACTCAATTTTTATATTACCAGTAATTGGCGTTATTTTATATCTCAATAAACTATTGGAATTAATACCATCCATCACTAAGGTCTGGACTTCATCTTATGTTCTTCATACATTGCTCCTTTTTCTTGTTCCATTTTTGTGCCTAGGAAACTTCTGTTCCCTCTTTGAAGCCCCGCTCTGATGTCACCTCCATCTTGCCCTTCTAAAGTGTTTATTATAAGTTCTTTCAGCGTGTGCACGTGGGAATAACAGTGGGTTAGATTTTGAAATATCAAAACACGTTCATCTACAGGAACATCATTGAAGAATGAAGTGCATAGTATTCCTGAATTTTAGTGTCAGAACTAAATAAAGATTATTTCAGTGCAGATGAATTCTTTTCCACTCTAATTCTTTTTTTGTTTGTTTTTGAGACAAGGTTCACTATGCAATTCAGGCTGGCTTTGAACTTACTATATAGCACAGGTTGGTGCTGAATTTGCAACAATTGTCCTGCCTCATTATCAAGAGTGTGGGAATTACAGGGATGTGCCAAGCCCCAGCTGTCCCCTTACATTCTATTTCAAATACCAAACCCATTTTTAAATGTGCCAGGTTTATTAAAGTATGAACTCAGCAAAGGTCAGCTTTGTTAGATTCATGTGTTGGGGAGGTAATAAGAAACAATGTCTTTGTTCTGACCTCTCTTTTAATGCTGGTTCCTGCTTTTTGGTAGAAGACTCAGGTTAGAGAGTGAAAAGGGCATGGCATTGTTAGTTGTTTTTCAAATTATGATGGGTCCTTAAGGGCCAAAGTTGATGGAAAGTGTTAAGCTTTAGAATAGATCATTTTAAGAGCCTGGAATGCTCAGTGGTAAAGCACTTGCCTAGCATCAGTGAACAATTTATATTTCAGGGCTGGGAATTTTGCTCAGTGGCATAGGCACCTGCCTGGCAAGTACAAGGTCATGAGTTTGATTCCCAGTACTAAAAACAAACAGACAAACAAACAAACAAAAATAAATGAATTTCATATGCTGGGGATGAACGAATTTCATCCTGACTGATTGTTTTGTTTGTCTTTATCTTTTGGTAAAATAATTGAACTCACTGAGCGATATCCTTATCCCTGTGTCTTTATTTTTGAGATACCTTTATTTTTGACATGCTTTAATGAACCTGTCACATTTAAAAATGGGTTTGGTAGTTTAAACAGAATGCATTCCCCAGGTTGGACTTGAGCTCTTGGGCTCAGGATTCTCCTGCCTCAGCCTTTCAGGTACATTGCTGGGACTGTAACTGGGACTGTGGACCTTGGCGCTGCACTTAGCTAATTGTTTTATATGTTTTGTATTTTTTAGTATTAACAGAAAAAGTTACAAAAGAGTAAAGAAATTCAGTTTCAACTCTCATGTTAGCCCGTTAATTATTGCTCTGTGAATATAGAATGAGCAGACTTCTTTATTTTTTCCTTCTTTTACTTCTTTCTTGTCCTCATCATCATACTGGGGGTTAGACCTAGGGCCTTGTGCCTGCTAGGCAAGTGTTATATCTGGACTATATCACAAGCCCAAAATCTTGTTTTATATCCTTAATGTATGTGAAAATACTTGATACCTATTTTTTAATTAGTACAGAATGCATTTTGGGCACAATTTTAGATAGAATGGCGAACAAGAGGCAATTCTACTTTTCATAGGGGATTATAGTCTCCAGGAGTGGTTGGAAAATAGCATAGTATATTAGCTAGTATGTCTCTGAAGAAAAATAGATAAGGGGATGAGAGGAACAAAGTTCTAGGATGTTTAAATAGTACAGATAAGGAGGATTTGAATCAATGAAGGATAAACACTTGAGGGTATCTGGGGGGATTTTCAAGGCACGGGGAGTACTGTACCAGAGGTCTTTTTTCTTTCTTTCTTTTTTTTTTTTTAGGGAGTTCTAGAAATCGAACTTAGAACCTTGTGCTGGCTAGGTACATACTGTGCTGGTGAGCTATAACTCTGGCCCCTGTACCGGAGGTCTTTAAGAGGGAACAGCTGGGCTTATTGAGGAACTGGCAGGATGGAACCTGGAGTATAGTAACTATAGTGCGAGATCACTTGGCTATAACTAGAAGATGTTGGATTTGATCCCAGTGCTGGAAAAAACAAAACAAACAAACAAGCCCCAAAATGCAGAAGGCCTGAGTAACTTGAGTGAATGAGAGAATGAGAGAATCATAGTACGTGATGAGGAAGAGTGATGAGGAGGGCAGATAATATGTCAGTTATTAGACCATGGTGAGTATTTAAAAGAAAATCCATGGCTAGGGATAGAGCTTAGTGGTACATTGTGGGCTTAGCATGTGTGAGATCATGGGTCCTAACCCCAGCACCAAAAGAAAAATCTAGTGTCTGAAGAGTTTGAGAAGTTACTTAATCTGTCTTTTTAAAAAACATCTTTTTAAAAAACATTATGCAGATCATATTACACACCTGTAATCCCAGCACTGGGGAGGCTGAGGAGGAGGATTGCTGCTAAGTTCAAGGCCTATTTAGGGCTGTAAAGTGAGTTCAAGACCAGCCTGAACTGCATAGTGAAACCCTGTCTCAAAAGACACAAACTCCCCCCCCCCCGCAAAAAAAACCCAAAAAGCATGACTCCCTGAGTGAGGTGGCAAACATCTGTAATGCCAGTATTTGGAAGACTGAAACAGGAAGATTTCAAGTTCACGGATGGCAACAAACCAAGACCTTGTCTCAGAAACAAAACCAACCAACCAAAAAAACAAACAAGAAAACCAGAAAAAGGAAGAACATTTAGGGAGTTAGGATGCTACTACAGTGAGGTGACAGTGATGTAGGTAGCAGTGAAAATGACTGAGGTGAGAAGTTAGAGTTAGATGCATTTTGCAAGTAGAACAAATGGACTTGCTATTTCATTAAATGAGGGAAAGTAGAGTTAAAGACAACTGGTAAGTTAAAAAAAAAATGGGCAAAGAGTGAATGTTTCAGTTGTATTAACTGAAATGAGAAGGAATAGGCAAGGACGGAATATAACAGTTTGATGTAGATCATGTTTAGATTGCTACGTGAAGGTGGCAAGTGAACCAGTATCCAGGGAAGTCTGAACTGGGGTGGAGGGAAGTAGCAGTAAGTGAACCAGTGGTGATGAGAGGACTAGATGCTGGCAGTCGGTTATGGACATTGTGCTGTGACTGGGATGTAGGAATGGCTTGTTGGATGCAGGAAGTCAGGGAGCTTAGAGCCTGGGTATTAGATGGATCTGTGTGCATTAATGTGGACATGAGGTGTGGAAGTCTTAGTGGTAGGAAGAGCAACAGGAGTGAGTGAATCTGTGTTTACATCTCCAGTGAATGATGGGATTGACCAGAAAAGCAGTAAATACTGACAAGGGTGAGTATCAGTCTAAAGCATGTAAGGAAGTAAGGAGTAGTGGTGACCTAGAAAGCCTTACTGTGTAATGCAGACTGGCCTTGCTTCGTGATCCTCCTGCCTCAACCATTTGATTGATGGGGCTGTAGGCATCTGTGTCCTACCTGATCTTGTCTTAATGAGAGGGCCAGAAAAAACTGTAGTATATGTACCATAATGCAGTGGTCCATGTTAGTTAGCTCTTAGAAATCTGTTAGCATTAGTAACATTTTCAATTTCTGACTTTTCCCCAGCTTCAGTAGATTACCTATCTTGTGTCTATGGTAGGTTGTCAGAGTTCATCTGGCTTGTGTTTCACCTGATGACTGAGTAGTCTGCATACTGGCCCCATGCTTATACATTTATCTGTATGGTCTGCTTTCCACACAGGGGCCAAAATAGCCCTCTTTCTAGTGGAACAATTCAGATGAATATTAATGCAATTCTTTCTTAAGATAAACAACCATACATAGTTAGCAGGAGGAGGTCAGTTTATACTATCTTATATTCATGTGATTGGAAAACTTGATATATTTTCCTAATGTCAGTGTATGTGACAATACATGGTGGTTCAGCTGCATCTAAGAAGTATATAATTATTTTATTTACTTTCATATTGCACGTTTGAAAAGCAAACAAATTAGAATTTGAGGGGCTATATGGCTTTGATTATCATTTGGCATAGAAGAGGTAGATAGGTTGCTATCAGATTAATCACTTTAAAATTTTTTTTAAATGTATTTATTTATTTGTCTTTTTTTGAGACAGGGTCTCGCTATGCAGTTCAGGCTGGCCTTGAGCTCACTTTGTGGCCCAGGCTGGTCTCGAACTTGCAACGTCTTGAACTTGCAATGATCCTCCTGCCTCAGCCTCCCGAGTGCTGGGATTACAGGCATGAGCCACCACGTCCGGCTTTAAATGTATTTATTTAGAAAGGTCTCATTACACAGTTTAGGCTGGCTTTGAGTTCACTTTGTAGCCTAGGCTGGTCTTGAAATGGCAACAGTCCTCTTGCTTCAGGCTCCCAAATTCTGGGATTATAGGTGTGAACCACCATGCTTTTTTTTTTTTTTTTTTAAGGGCAGAGATAATTAGCTCCATCCTTTTTCTTAGGGCATTTAATTTACTTATGCAGTACTTG
The DNA here is from genome assembly GCF_034190915.1 of Cavia porcellus. NCBI lineage: Eukaryota > Metazoa > Chordata > Mammalia > Rodentia > Caviidae > Cavia > Cavia porcellus. The sequence goes on along the minus strand of NW_026947512.1, from coordinate 7,089,972 downwards.
ACATTGGACCCAAGGTCTTATGCACTATTAGAAAGTACTCTACCAGTGAGCCGCGTCCCAGCCTAGTTAGTGTTTTGTTTTTGTTTGAGATGTGGGCTGGCCACATTGCCCCCCTCTGGCCTCAAAAGAAAGCTCTTTCTGCCTCAGCCTCCCTAGTAGCTGAAATTATAATCACAAGTTACGATGCGTGGCCCAGGCCAGTTAATTTTTAACACTTGGTTATTAATAATAAAACATTGGCATCTTAGTATATATTATTCCTCTTTTTGTTGCATACCCTTGTTCTGTAGTGCTTTTCATTTTCTAGAGGAAGAAACAGATTCAGAGATTGGAGGATAAACAGTGGTACTTCAGAGCAGGACTGTAACCTCTTTTGAATATTAGTCTTCTGATGCTCTTCCACTGTATTACAGTTCCCATTTCCTGTAGGTAGAGAAAATTAGAGCTAAAATAAGTTTCTCTTTGGCACACTTGTAAAATAAACAAACTCCATGGCAGGGTGATTGTGCAAACTCAGTACCTTCTAATCAACATAACAATTTTCTGAGTTGATACACTGAGCTAAAACAAAGTAACCGAGTTTAAACTAGCCTGTATAACTTTATTTGTGTTATAACTGTCAGTTTCATTTACTGAAATATTTGAAGTAATTTATGTGTAATGTCAGGAATCTAGGGGATCCCTCACCACCATTTAAAAATACCTGTAAGATGTACTAAGCTATTAACACTAAAGTAATATGCATTGATATCCTCTTAGCACGTTTCGAGCACTGTATCCTGTGACTTAGAATAATTAGTGATGGTATTATTGCCATTAATTAATAATTGACTTCCTGTCCTAATGCATTCTTGCTGAGCTCCAGGTACTTTCTGTGAGATTTTGGTAATTTGAGAAAAAACATAGCTCTGAAAAATGATGCAGAGTGTAATGGAACCACAGAGATGCAGAAAGGAGAGGTAATACCTGGGAAACCATAGAAGTGTGTTAGAGGCAGTCTGGTGATTAGACAATACATTGTAGAATTGTAAGATTTTGTGGCCCTTCCACTTTTGCTTTGGAGCACTATGGGATTTGGGACAAGTTAAATCATCTCCTTAAACTATATAGTTCTCTTCTATAAAGGATAATTCTGTCTAAGGTTGTAAATAAAGGTTAAGAAAACAAAAAAAGGGCTTAGTAGTACAGTGATTGGGAGATACATAAAAGGTACTCATTAAATCAGAAATGTTATACTGTCAGTGCTATTGCTTTCCACAGATGCCTTTTATTGAGTTTAAAATACTTAATTCACACAAAACATACGATCTCAAAAACTGGCTGTTACTGTTTTGAGAAACACTGCACCAAACTATCCTGTCTCATAGGGCTTGGATAATAATCTATTTACTTCAGAAAGGAGGAAAAAAAATAATTATTTACTTTTTTTGTTTTGTTGTGGAAACTGAAGCCAGAGCCTTTCACATGCCAGGCGAGTGTTTTACCACTGTGCTACATCCCCAGCAAGAGTCCCTGCTTTAAGTATCATGTTATCCCTTGTAAAATTCCTTCCTTTAGAGACATTGTTTTCCTTTACATCTGTTTATTTTCTTCCTTGATTTTTTTCTGCATCCCTCAAAATTTAGTTTTCAATTCTCAATTCCCTAATCATTTCTGCTGGGAGAATTAGATGCTCTTTACAACTTGTACACAGATGACTTTGCAATCTTTCTCGTTACCCTGGCCAGATCTTTGTCTGGGTTCTTCTACTGTTCCTGGTGCGTGAGTGGAGGGCACTGATAGTAACTGGATGGTGGTGGGGGGAGAGTACTGGGGATTGAACTCATGATCGAATGTTTCCAAGGCAGGTGCTTTATGCCGCTGAGCTAAATCCCCAGCTTGACAGTAACTATTTTGAGCCATTTTCTCAAATGAAAACTTAAAGAGTAATGCCTTTATTTTTCTTTTTTTGCAGAACTTTTGTGAAGGTTAAACAAGAAAACAAAGCATGCAATTGGGACTTTACATATAGTAGATATTCAACAAAATCTTGTTTCTTCTCTAGTAATCTGATCCAATTATGGTCCTCTCAAAAGGACTTATATGATCCTTGCTTTAGCAGTGTTCTATTTTTATTCTTCAAGATCATTCCTAAATACCTTTTCTGTATTTGTATCTTTTACTGAATCTCTCCTATCTTTGAACTTAAGGTACTGTTTTACAATTGTCTTGGTTATTAATCTTACTCTACCTTGTGGCATCTTTGTTATCATTTGCTATTTAATTTTTTTATGTGTATTCATTGCTTTATTTTTTAAATTAAAAAATTCTTTAAGAATGGGGATTAGGATGAAGGAAACTTAAATCATGTCATTCTCAGGAAAATAGAGATTGTTATGTTAAGGAAAATAAGCCAGACTCAGAAAATTAAATACCATGTTTTTTTCTCATATGAGAAACTTTAAAAAGTAAAGTAAGGGAGAGATGACAGGAAACTAGAAAATAGACTTTATGAATGGAAGAAGAGCGAGGGGGTGTGAAAAGGGAGATCACTGAAAATGATCAAAATGTGTTATGCACTAATTTCCCAAGATGAACTTCAGTATTCTGTATTACTGATATGCTCTTAAAAAAAGAAACAAGGATGTTAAATAGCTGACTTTATCAATGTTTTTGGAACATTGAACACAGCTGTTTGCAGTCTCCCTGTTTGAATGTCCACCTTGTGTTCTTTGATACTGTGATTTGAGGAACTATTTTCAAGAAGATAGTGTGTAATCTACTAGCAGGTGATTTCTTACTGTTACGTTTTTTTGTTTTGTTTTGTTTTTTTTGTAGTTCTGTATTGCGTGTACCCTTACGCCGCTTTGGTTTGTTTTGTGTTTTTCTCTTTTTCCTCTTAAATAAAAAAAAAGAAACAAACAAACAAAAAAAAAAAAAAAAAAAAAAAAAGAAACAAGGAACGTGTCTGTAATCCCAGTGCTGGAGAGGTGGAGGCAGGAGGATCCTTGCAAGTTCTGAGACCAGCAGACCAACATGGGCTACAAAGTGAGCTCAAGGCTAGCTTAAACTGCATAGAGAGACCCTGTCTCAAAAAGATTGAAAAAAAAGATAGGGGCTATGTCTAAAAAGGGACTTTGAAACCAGCTATTATATCATAGAGGCTAATTTTTTCAGCTCTGCTACAGTATCTTGTACTCAGAAAATGCTTGCGCTGATTAAAGTAAAACAAAAGGAAGATAGTATGTCAGTACTTGTTAAACTCTCTTTTTTTTTTTGGAGGGGTGGGTACCAGGGAGTAAACTCACGACCACACACTTGCAAGGCAGGTGCTTTTGCCGCTGAGCTAAATCCCTGGCGTTGTTATCCTCTCTTAAACATAGTGCTGGTATTCAGAAATTCATGTAAACTAGTTGCATACATAACTTTTCTTTTTAAAATTAATTTTATTGATACTTTTTTCCCCATTTGTAGGCTAGCACAGTAACCAAAATATACAGAGAATAAAACCAAACAAAATAAAACAATATAAAGTAAATCAAAATAAAACAGTCCAAGTGATATAGGACTTCCAGATAGGCAATAGGAAATCAACCATTGCTACCATAATGCCTCTTCAGAATTGCTGCTTATACCATCAGACATAATAAAATCAAAACAGGACAAAATAAAACCAATCAGAACAAAACATTGAATAAAGCAAAAACAAACAGCAAAATAAAGTAGTGAGAACAATATTGAATTTCAAAGCATGAGAAAGAAGAAAATCTCCCATAGTTGCTGTATTGCATATTGTTATCCTATAAGTAGATGCTCAGACTACTGGCTTTAGACCTGCAAAGTCAATCATACAGTACAGGCATTAAGTAGTTTTGTACCTTAGAGACTGAGGCAGGAGGATCACCTCAAGTTCAAGGCCAGTCTGAACTATATATATATATCAAAACCTTGTCTCAAAAACAAAAAAACAGAATTTTTTTTCTAGCTATTGTTCAATGCTTTTTACATCTTTTCTTCTTGACAGCTCAATAGTGGGTAAAGAGATGTCTCCAAGAAAGCGACTGTCAAAGGCCAGTGAAAATCTTGAGAAGGATGAAGACCAACGAAACTCTCCAGAGGAGTCCTTAGAAGCACTTAGAAATGGTGAGGTTTTAAATTTTTCTGAATGATGAATAATTTCAATGTTCTAGGCCAGAGATTGCCATCTCTTTAGTTCTGTTTATTATGAGTAGTGATAGTTTTATGTATGTGGTAAAAAAGAAATTAGAACATAAATCCTTTCTTATTAAATATAGTTGAGTGTTGTTTTAAACATTATTCTTTCATTCAACTGCCTAAACTGCCTAAATATTACCAAATTATTACTACTAATAATATCTAAAATTTGAGTTATTGTTTATACTGGAGCTATAGCGGTGATCATTACTGATGTATTTGACTTTATGTAGCTCCATGTTAGGTAAATGAAAAAACAAACTCCTAAAATCATATACATAATGACATTTTTATAAATAAGTATACAATTTATAAGTATAATAATCTCATAATGAAATTACTAATTACTCTCATTAGATATAGTGAATAAAATTGAGTAAATAGCAAGTTACCTAACATAGTTATTAATGAGGTATAAATTTAGTGGGGGGGGGGTAAAGGGAAGGAGAGAGAGAGAGAAGGGAATTTTATCTTATATCCAGGTTTCCTTAGGACAAAAATACAAAAAGAATGACATAGTACTTGTTAAGGTTTACTAAGACTTTTGATTAAGAGTGATAGATTTGTAAATGTAACTCTTATGTCACCATCAGAATATTTATTTTTGCAATATTTGTCTAGGTTTTATTTCAACAGGCATTTGCAATTTGAACCTTGTTTGCTTAACAAATAGGGGTGGAATTGTGTGAGACAGATGTCTTTGGCATCCTGAAACTTCTTTTGCTTTTCCTACATAAATTTAATTATAATAATCAGCAGCTTGATCCCACCATATTGGCATAATGAAGTTTAGTAATTAGACTCTTAATAGCTGCTTATGATATTTATATTGCAAAAGATAAATTCTAATGTGACATAAAAAGTGAAATTTGTGCAAAAAAGCAAACATTGGAGAGAAACATTTTCTTTTCATGGGACTTAGTGTTTACTTAAATTGACTCCTTTGTTTAGGTTCCTACACATCAGAAGCTTTCTGTTTATTTTTCTGTCCAATTCTTGGAGACAGAAAAAGTTTTCTTTTTGAAACTTTCTGTCCTCACATATGATCTCTTTATATCCCAACTGAACACAAGCTTTTTAAATTACTCTGAACTTCTGTGTATGTTCAATATTCCTTATTTAAGTTCATTAAATTTTCATTGGTTTCAGTTTCAGTTCGGATGTTAAAAATTACATTGTTTAGCTTAAATTTAGAAGTGCCATAGGCTGTGTCACCCACTCTGGCTTAATATAACTAATGCTCATTGAGAAAGATGTGTTTCTCTACTCACTTTAACATATTTTCAGTTTGAACATTCAATGGATAGGTAAAATGTGACCTTTGAGTAACAAGATTTGAAGGATATCAGGCCAATCATTGTGGCCTGCTAAATAGGCCCATCCAGAAGCTTGTTAGAAATACCTTATTCATTGAAAGATAATTTTAGTTTACTAAGTGTCCCAGGTGATTCATATTCAAGCTAATGGACAAGGCATAACTTATTGTAGCACTTCTCGATTGGGGTGTATGAACATCACCTATGGATGAGATTATCCTCTAACAAATTCTTGGACCCAATTCTTGGACCCCATTGAAGTGAATCAAAATCTTCCTGGGAGGACCCAGATGTAAGGTTTGAAAGAACTTGCTAGATAGTACTGATTGGTATAGATGATTGAAAATCACTGCTGAAAAAACCTTTGGAGACTTAATTTTCATTAAATTTGTGTTTCATAATTCTTAGATTTTTAATCTGTGCTTTGTAACTTAATAATTACAAATTAGGACATAAGTTACCTTATGTCCTAATTTTTCTAATTTGAACTCAGTTTTCATCTTTGCCCAATATAATTATTTCGTTTATATTTTCAACATACTTCTTTATTTAAAAAATTTTTTTTGTATTAGGGGCTTGCCATGTAGTTCAGGCTGACTTTGAACTTAGTATATAGTCCATGCTTCCCTGGAACTCTCAGTGAGTCCCTTGTGTCAGCCTCTGTAGTGCGGGGACTATGAGCATGGGCTACTACACTGGGCAATCAACAAACTTCTTTATTTGGGTAGTGTCCTCTTTCATTCTGAGAAGTGTCTGCTTTGTTAAAGTTTACATCACCCAACTTTTGACAGGAAGAAGTCATGAGACAGGGCTTGAAATGTTACTGTGTATGTAGTCATTGGCTGACTAACCATTTATGTGGGTGATTTTCAGCAAATCTTACAGCTTGTCAGTACTCATGCAAAACCAAGGGTAGCAAAAATAAGACTTTTTCTTCAGTACCTAGCACTTACGTTCTTTAATATTGTCTTAGTTACTTTTCTCTCATATGTAAAACTAAGGGTAGCAAATAAGATTTTGTTTCAGTATCTAGCACTTATGTTCCTTAAGATTGTCTTAGTTAATTTTTTTTCATTGCAGAGTTGCCAGTACCCAAAATTAAGGAAGGAAAGGTTTATTTAGCACACAGTTTGTGGAGGTTTCAGTCCATGATCAGCTGGCTCCAAAGTAGGGTGGTGTGGCAGAGTTCATGGCAGTGGAAAACAACAAAGACAATAAGAGCAAAAAGGGAGGAGTGCAGAAACAAAACTCTTTTCTGTCCCTTATAAATAAGCCACGCTCTCTTGGATCACTCCAGTCACCGCATAATCCCAGCATTGGACCATGAATCAATCACAGATTCTTGAGGCCTACCCCCATGACTATGAGGCTTTGGGGGGGACATCCAGACACAAACCATAACAAAGATCTTATTTTCTTGTTTATTGTGCTGCCAACTCATTATTCCAGATCCTGAGGTAGCTTTAAAGTTCCCTTCCAGATGTCAGCTGACTGTTGTAATCTACATGAAATTCACTAATTTTTCTACCAGAAATTAACTTTGGTTTTTTTAGCTTCTCTGAGAAAAGGGTCTTGCTGTGTAGTTCAGGCTGGCCTTGAACACACAGAAATCCTCCTGCCTCAGCCCCCCAAATATTGGGATCAGAGTTGTGCACCACTATGCCCAGCTGTCTCTTGATTGCAAACAAGATAATATGATGATGTAAACATTTGCTGATAATTATGCTAATTATCTTATTAGATACATGTGCAGCCCACACAGTTGATAATGGGTGTGATGATAAAAGAAAAATAAATCAAAATTAACTCTAGTTGAGTCATACAGTTCCTGGATTATTGTGAAATGATTATAAATTCTGTGTTATAGCTTCTTTCCCTCCCTCCCTTAGTCTGTCTGTCTGTCTGTCTTTGTTTGTTTGTTTTCTTTCTTTCTTTCGAGACAGGGTCTCCATTGTAAAATTCTGTATATAGCTTCTTTCCCTCCTTCCCTCCCTCTGTCTGTCTTTCTTTCTTTCTTTCAAGACAGGGTCTCTGTGTATGGTTCAAACTGGCCTTGAACTCAGCAGTCTTCCTGCCTCAGCCTCCTGAGTGCTGGGAATACAAGCATGTGCCATCATGTGTAGCAAGTGTATACAGCTTTTTAAAGGTTATAGACCAATTGTGATTGTTTTGCTCATTTGTTACTTTTGTAGATTTAAAGTCTCAGTCTTTGTCCTCATGATAAATACTTTGGAGCTATTTCTTCTTTCATTAGTCCTTGTTCAAAAAATACAAGATGGTGTATTTTCATTTTTAAAAGTTGCCGAAATATGCTTATAATTGTTTCATTTTAAAAGACTTTACTCACTGAAAAATTCAGGCACTACAGAAAGGCATATTGTGTGGCACTTCTTCTTTTAAACGTGTTATTCTTGTTTCCTACATGTGAATCATATTTAGATCTCTTTTGCTTTTATGCTTTCTATACTTAATAAATCTGGAGATCTTCTCATTTGATGCAACTCGATATACTTCTTTTAAATATCTGTGTGGTATTTCAGTTATACAAATACTTAATGTATTTGTCCCTAATAACTAAGAGATTTAAGATTTCAGTGTTACAAATAGCACTACAGAGATCATCCTTGAATTAGCATTATTGCTTACTTGTTCTGGTATTTGCAGAGTACATTCATTCTTATTTATTTATTTTATTTTTTGTAGTTCTGGGAATTGAAATCAGGACCTTGTGCTTACTAGGGAAGTGCTCTCCTGCTGAGCCATAACCCTGGCTGCAGAGTACATTCTTAAAGGCAAAATTATTGGGTCAAAGTATTTTTGCATTTCGAATTTAGATGTTACCAAATTTGCTTCCAAAAATGTTATACCAGTTTATACTCTCATCTATACTGTTTCCCCTAACTCTTGATGATCTAGCTTATCAATTAAAAAAACCCCTGCTAATTCAGTGGTGAAAAACAGTATATCATGTATTCTACAAAACAGTGATGTGGGGGAGTTTTTTTTTAAGAATTTATTGACCATGTTTTCATTAACTTTTTTTTTGTTTTTAGTTTTGAGTTTAATTTTAGTTTTTAGTTTTAGTTTTTAGCCTCACTGTCAGGCTGGCCTTGAGCTTGTTATGTAGCTTGGGCTGTCCTTGAACTCACAGGGATCCTCCCGTCATGGCTTCTCAAGTGCTGGAATTAAAGGCATATATCACCATCTCTGCTTGACTGTGTATTTTTCTCTTCAAAATTCCTGTTTATATCTTTCGCTCATTTTTGTTCCCTATTCGTTGGCTATTGATTTTAATTTGTTAAGAGATTTTTCTGCATTAAGAAGATTAATCCTTTATTGTGTACTGTGACTGTTTTCTAACTAGTTACTTGTCTTTCACTTCACTTGTGTATGTATGCTTTGCCACACTGAATTTTGTGTAATTAGATACTTTATTGCTTTTAGATTTTTTTGTCATGCTTAGAAATCAAAGATTATGTTAAGAACCAAAATGAATTTATTTACTCTCATGATGGTTTGTATTCAAATATTTGGTCTTTTTGAAACTGACTTTGAATAGTAAGTAGAGGTTAATTAGAACAATCTTCCAAAATGGCTAGCTAGTTTTTATCCTATGTTTATTAAATCTCCATTTGGGTATAGGTGTGTAGTTTAATCCCCAAACACAGCAAAAATAAGTAAATACATAAATCTGCTTTTGTATTAATATTTATAACAGATTTCATTTCTTTCTTTTTTTTTTTTTTTAAATCGGTACCAGGGATTGAACTCACGACTACACACTTACAACACAGGTGCTTATGCCACTGAGCTAAATCCCGAGCCCCTATATTTCATTTCTATAAGTATTACAGTTGTGATTAGTTGAGTATTTTGTAAGGTTTTTGAGGTCAGTGAAACATTAAAAAGTGACAAGTAGATTCTGTTGTTTTTCTTTTCCCCTTTTAAAATTGACAAAAGACTGACTCTCAAGGAATACTCCTAGGGCAACCGTCCTGTGGATATAAGGTTGCCTTTCAAATGTGTCTTTCAGATTATTTGCATCTTTGCACAGAGAGCAAGGTTAAGCTGGTTACATGTACTTTTAGATATGGTCAATGAGAGTGTTTTAGAAAAATCAGGAATTTCAAATTAATTTGAGCGTTTTTACACAGTAAGATCCTGTTGCTAGTCAGTGCTAATATTGTTACAAGAACTGAAATTTGAAACAGTCACTCCTTTTTATTCCTTAGTCCTTTTTAGGAAGATAAGTTACTGTAAGCAGGCCTTGCTTGATTTTTTTGTTTTTTAAAATGCTTTATGACTAAGGAATCAGAAGACATGGATTTCCAGTTTTTTTAAAAAAAGCTGAAGGAAGAGGAGAAAAATGGGGAAAAAAGAACAATTAAGCTATATAAAAAATAAAGTTATAAAAAAGTAGGAAAAATGACATAGGTTTCCTTAGGCTCAGTTATGTCATGCACACTGGTCACACTGTATGCAAAATACTTAATTTCTTTGGATTTAGTTTTATTTTTTAAGATAGAAATGAAACCAACTGTATTTTGATTTTTCTCACTGAGTTATAAAGAGTAAATGGGTTGATTATGATAAATACTTTATTTTTAAATATATTCTTATTGATAGAATACTTATGTATTTATGGGATACAATGTAAGGTCAGATCAGGGTTACTAGCATATCTTTTACCTCAAATATGTATGTACTTTATATATGTTAAACTTTGTAGGAAGTTTAAGGGTGAAGATTTAGCAATTTGGAGACCAGAATGATCTCAGATAAAAGAGTTGCAGAAATGGTGTGTAGCACATGCCTATAATCCCAGTATTTGGGAGGCTGAGGCAAGATCACTGAGGGTTCAAAGCCACCCTTGGCTATATAGTGAGTTCAAGATCAGCCTGAACTATAATGTGATCCTGTCACTCCCCTGCAAAATACAAACAAACAAAAAACAAAAGAAACAGACTGGAAATGAGAAAGTAAAGATAGAAAGTGTAAAACATTTTTGCTGAACCTTTTTTTTTGAGGCTGGGGTTGAGACAGGATCTTAAAGGATATGGAAAGGATAAATACAGTAATTTAAACAGTTAATCTTGAAAAAGATGTCACCCTTTCCTCCTGACACATGAACTTTGGAGAGTGATTAAAACACTGAATATTAGAAAGAGGACATTTAAGGATTTGAAATCAAAAGGGAACAACTGAAGTTGCTTGGTAAAGCTGGGACTTGCAAAGATTTTGAACCACTATTCTGAGGAATTTTGGAGAAACTGATCAAGAGGCATGGACAAAGATTACATCTTTTCATTTCAGGCCTGGTTGAGGCTTGACAATTTGGATTGAGCCTATTAATTATTTTTTGCATGCCATCTGTGTTGGTGCATGCCTGTAATCCCAGCACTTCCAGAATTGCTGTGAGTTCAAGGCCACTCAGAACTACAAAGTGAGACCCTGTTTCATAAAACACCAAACAGTGAAACAAGTGTCGGCAGTGTAGAACTAGTAGAAGTGGATAGCCAGTGTTGACATGTGGACTGGTGGGCCAGGAAATTGGGGATGTATGAAGGAAAGGATAGAAATGGTGCAGAGGTTAGTAAATCTAGGCTGGATAAGGAAAGTGGTAAATCAAAAGAATAATTTTTATTTGAGGAGGAAAAACCTATTTTTCTTTTTTTTTTGTCGTACCGGGGATCAAATGACCTCACGCTTGCCAGGCAGGTGCTTATGCCGCTGAGCTAAATCCCGGGCCCTGTTTTTCTTTTTGGAGCAATGAAACCTTGTCTGGAAATTCTCATGATAGATTTATGTTGTCTCACTGGCAAAGATTGATTATATTTCTAATCATGCTATGCTCTCTTCCTTTTACCTCTCCATTTTACTACTATATTTTTTTTATTTAAACCAAATGTATATTGTAATCTAAATACTGTAATTTTTTAATCTTTTTTGTGGTCTAGATAGTTGATATATGTAATCCCATTGAATGTTTTTGGAATTTTGGCAAGTTAATTTTAATCTACCACCTCCAGTGCAATTCACAGTGAGAATAAAGACACTACACATATTTAAAGTTACAGGCAGCCAAGGGGTCTTGAGTGTAGTCCAGGTGAAGATATACAGACCAAAGGCTCTGATCCAAGACCTTCCCCAGAATTTATTAACTCATGAAGAAGGGAGTGGCTCAAGGATGAGTGATGGTGAGGATGGCAGGAATTATGTGAGCAGCGTGAGCTGAGCTGGTTAGGCGGAGAGCAAGTATCTCTGCAATCTGTAGGGAGAAGGGTATGTAGAAAGACCAGTTTGTATAACCCAATTGTGGTAGCATCTGAATGATTTAGGAGGCTGTTGCTTTAGTTTTTGATCTGTAAACTTTTGTGCCTTGGGAAGTCATAGCCTCTTCTCTTGAGGCTGGAACCCAGTTGACATTCCTGGAGCTATGTGGCTTTGCCATTTTGTTGTGCTTAACCATTTATGGGGAACATGATGAGAGGAAATAGGAAATTGTCAGCCTGCCTCAAGGATTACATATCAATATTTCAGGTAGGCTTATTTGTATTGCTTAAAGCTAATTGAAAGAAAAAGGAAATAGCTTAACCAGCTCTGTACATACCAGTACATGGAGACAGGACCCACTTTAAATAATGTTGAGGTAATAGTTCTGCATTCAAGGAGAACTGTTCACTTGATCTTCTACATCTCTCCCTTTGTCTGTTTTGAAGAACGCTGAGCAAGGTTAGCTGTGGTCTACCAAGAGGGAAGTGAGTGAGTAATACCAAGGCTCTGCTAGATTGACTGGAAGCTAGACTCAGGCACCTTGCTCATGATTTTACTGGGGAGTCCCTGGAAAGAAATTTAGGTATGAATATCAAGAAGTCAACCAACAATAAATGCTGGAGGGGTTGTGGGGAAAAAGGAACCCACCTCCATTGTTGATAGGAGTGTATACTAGTGCAACTAGTGGAAATCATTATGGAGATTCCTCAAAAAAGTAGGGTGTTAGAAGTTCCATTTGACCCAGCTATTCCCCTTCTGGGTTTTTTCCCAGAAGAATTGAAAACATCATACCACAATGACGTATGTGCACCCATGTTTATAGCAACACAATTTGTAATAGCCAGATCTTGTAAACAACCCAGATATCCATCAACTGAGGAATGGATAAAAAAGAATGCTATTTTTATATAATGGAATACTAGTCAGCTATAAAGAACAGTAAACTCAAGGCTTTTATAGGTAAATGGATGCAACTAGAAACCATATTCATAAGTGAAATAAATCAGACTTGCATGTGTAAACACTATATTGTCTCACTAGTGTAAAAAACTGAAAGAGTAAATAAGATCCAAAAGTTATAATAGATATAGAAAAAGGGAAAGAAACTGCTCAAAGGGAAATTACATTGTTTGATCAAGCTTACATGCCTGTATCTGGTAGCAATTTGATGATAACAATATGCAATATGACACCCATTGTTAAATTTTCCTGTCATCTTGTTCTGAAATCCTATATTGTGATTTTTTTGTTGTTTTTTAATTGTTCTTGATTTTTCTCATTAAAATTAAAAGTAAATATTCTTTTACTTAAAGTTTAGGTATGATACACAATGGGTTAGGTAACAATTAGTATATAAGAATGTATTTTATTGTCACTCTTATCTTGTTTATCAGTTGTACATGAGGATCATAAACACTTATGTTTATTTTTATATACCTATTATTTTGACTTTTTCTCCATTATTGGCTGCAAATGCCCAGACTGCAGCCATCTAAGGTGAAAAGGCAGGGCTAATTTTTATAAAGTATGCTGTATGGGTTTACCCTTATCATTGATAATGAGTCGGGAATAGGAGACTTAAGGCCATGTAACATTAGACAAGGCTTCTGAGGTTATTGTGTTGTTAGGAAAGCCTGAAAAGGCAATCTCATGTCAATCTTGATCTTTTCCCATAAGGAATTCTCTGGGAGACCAATCTATAAAGGAGTACTTAAATTTGCATGTAACCGGTCTATGGTTTGGGTCTCTGCAAGACTGCCAAAGGCCTAAATCACACATTTTTTGAAATGAGAGGCATGAATTATTGGAATACAGATAGGAATGTTAGGTTTAAAATATCTTACAAGGTTACCATCTCATGGGGCTTGGGATTTAGCTCAGCAGGGATAAGTGCCTGCTTTGCAAGCACATGGTCGTGAGTTCAATCCCTGGTACTGATTTTAAAAAAAAAGATCAAGGTTACCATCTTAGGGGATAGAAGCTAAGGTTAGTAAGGTGAATTGTCTTTTAGATAGTTGTACTTTTTTTTTTTTAATTACATATTGTCATCTTAGAAATAGTTGTTGAAGTTACAAAATTAAAGCATATAGAGAGGACTTTCAAACAGTGAGACTGCAAAGTTTTGTTCAGTGATCCAACAAAACTCAGTAATATGGTTATCTATCTTATACACTTAAATATATATGCAGTTATATCTTTTAGAGAACTTTCTTTTCCTTTCCTTTGTACAATGACAATTACACATTTTGGGTTTTATTACTCCCACAGTTCTTATTACTTTTTTTTTGAAGAAAGTAAAACCAAATGTGACATACCAGGACAGAGTCAGTCAAATCAAAAGGATGGACATAATACATAATGTAAAAACAAAATACAAGGTGATCAACAATGGTTACCATAATGCCTCTTGTTATCTTAAAAAGAATTACCTATATCATCAGTTATAATAAATTGAACAAAACAGTAAGGAATAAGACCAATAAAACCAAAACATTGGAGACATTAGAAGACTTCAAAAGAAGATAATAGTCAACCAGAATGGGCGTCACAATGAATCTTATTGTCTTCGTAGTTGTTGCCTATACTTTCAAACTTGGTACTATCTAGCATAACAGAATAGAGGAAAATCAGTCAAAACAAGATGGTGAGAGCAATGCAGAGTTTCAAATCAAGTTAATAGGAAATCCAAGTGGGTTACTATGCTATATCCTGCTATTTTTTATTTTTCCCTTAATTAAAAGGATAAAAATGAAAAAGTAGATAATAAAAAGGAGATTGAGATAAAAAAGAAGGCATAACAACAAAACAGTGCAGGTCAAAACATAGCCATTTAAGCAAAATAGTGTTTCACCACAAGATAATCTCGACATAATAGTAGTTACCATAGTGTCTCTTCCCTTAAAATCTTTGGGTATAACTTCGTATACTGTAGCATCAAACGTATCAAGACAATGTAAAACCATTCAAGAGAATGACAGTATTACAGGGTATTTAGAATCAACTAACAGAAAATGAACAATGGTTTCTGTATAATCTCCTTGTCTATAAAAGTTTTTGTTTATATTATCACATATAATAAAATCCAATAAGATACAACACGTTAAAACCGATGGAGACAGAACAAAAGCTTGATGGGTCTTCAAAACAAGAGGATATTAAATCTGTACTACTTATTATGATGTCTTGTTTTCTCCAAAATGGCTGTTCCTACCATCCAACCTTCTCTGCCTCATTTCTGTTGAGCTCTTTTTCTGTCATTGGTTGTCAGTTTGTCCTCTTCATTTCACTTTCTGCTTCATTCATTGTGGCTACTCTGCCACTGTTTCGAGAATCTTGGTATTTTTCATTTTTAGAATATCCTGCAGTAATCTCTGTAGAGTTGAATTGGTGGTTGCAAATTCCCCTAGTTCCTCTTTATCCTGGAAGCACCTTGTTTTTCCATCAGTTTCTAGGGACAGTTGTGCAGGATATATCAATCTTGGCTGGAGGTTATTATCTTTCAAAGCTTGAATTATTTCCCCCCACGCTCTTCATGATTTGATGGTTTGTGCTGAGAAGTCTGCTGTAATTCTGATGGGTGTTCCCTTGTAAGTGATCTGTTTCTTGTCTCTGATGACTTTTAATATTCTGTTCTTATATTTGATTTCTGGAATTTTTTGATTATTATATGCCTGGGTGTAGCTCTGTTTGGGTTGTAGGTGGCTGGGGTCCTGTATGCCTCATACATCTGAGTATCTTTAACCTTTTGCTAAATTAGGGAAATTCTCCTGGATTATTTCTGAGAATAGCTTTTGTAGTTCATTTGTTTGAGTCCCTACTTCTTCTTTTATGTTCTTAATTCTTAAGTTATGGCTCCTCTTATCATCTTCTAGTCTTTGTATTATTGCTGTTTGTTTTCTTGTTATTTTTAAGAAGTTTTTCATTTCATGCTCGCACCTTACAAATCTGTCCTCCAGTTCTGATAATCTATCCTTAGATTCTTTCAAGCTGTTATGCCAGCTTTCAATAGAGTTTTTAGTTTCCTGGTAATCTCTTTGAACCTGCTTCACGTATTCTATGTTTTCTCTATTTTCTCCATCAAACACTCTCCCCTTTTTTTCTGTTCTTCCATTCCACCATCTGTTTTTTCTTGGGCGATGCTTAGCATTTCTCTAACTATTCTACTTATTTCTTGCTTTTTATTTCATTAAATACTTGATTTTTGAACTCATCTACGAGGCTCCGGAGAAACCGGTTTATATCTATAGGTGCCATGTCTGATACTGCATGTTTTCTGTCTTCATTCTCTTTTGCATTTACCTTTCCTGGGTCAGTGTTCTCAGGATTGGGGACTGAGGACCCTTTCTTGTTGCTCCCTTTTCCCATACTTTTTGTTCCTTTCATACAAGTGTATGTAGGAGGCCCAGTTTTTTTTTTTTTTTTTTTTTTTTTTTTTTTCTCTTTGTCTATTACAGTTTGTTTGACTCCTGCCGGCTAGGTGTTCCCGCCCACTGCAGTGTACTAGGGAGACACAGACCTGGGCAGCCTCTGCTGGGCCCGCCCCTCCAAGTCAACCTACTGCATGCTTCACTGCTAGGGTGCACCGCCAGGTGCAGGGACTTGATTTGGGCTAGCCTACTGGATCTTAGTCCGTGGCGTCACCAGGCCAAGCACTCCCCACCACTCCCGCTTGAGAGGGGAATATATTTTTGACTGATAATAGGGGTGTGTGTGTGTGTGAGTGTGTGTGTGTGTGTGTGTGTGTGTGTGTGTGTGTGTGTGTGTGTTGTGTGCTTGCTTTTAGGTGGGTAGATGTGTGGGTTGCAGAGGATCGATTGTTCCCAGGACCCCATAAAGTCATTCCAGGGCCCTGTTCCTGCTAGTCTGCTTGTTCCCAGAATGTCCTCTGTTGGAGCGTCCTAGTCTATGACAGGGTCCCCATTTCTCTCACTCACCGCAGGTTGATGCGGGGCTCCCTGCCAATCCCGCTCTCAACGCCGTTTGGTTCGCCGATTCCAGCTCTCAGAGCTTTCGTGCGACTCTCTCCCTGCCGTGTGGATTGGGACACAGTATCGGCAGCAGAAAATTCAAATCGCGGCTTCCAGTGGCACGGGATGCAGCTTATGCACTGAGATTTTATCTGTTCCTGTTATAGCATTAGGATTGCATTTCCAGTTGGTTTCTCTCAGCTTAGTTCATTCCTGGGTCGGCAGGGTACATCTCCCCTCATGTAGGACTCCTCACACGGCACTGCTCCTGGATTCTAAACTGGTAATCTCCGACAGTTGTACTTTTAAGTTTGATCTATAGCTGACACGTATGAGCTAGAATCTTGTTGTAGATGTGCTACACATAAAGGAGGACATATACAAAGTGAGAGGTAATATTAAGCTTGTTTTTGTAAATGCATAAAAATATGAGGACCAGGTAGAATACTATATGTGGGATTATTATTCTCTATAGAATGGAAAATTTTTGGTGGCTTGTCTGTCCATGTTAGGGTTCTGAGCAGAGGTGCATTAGGTATATAAGCCTAGCACTGAACCATAGGAATACATTCTGTAGCTGATAGGATAGTGAGCATTGCAGGGAAAAAATTATCAGGTCATTGAACCAAACCCTGGCTTTTAAAATAGGTGGCAAGCCTCATGAACAATCTATTATAGTAGGCCTTTTTAGGATAGTGGACAATATAATGTCAAGTTTATTGTTTGAGGTCTTGATATGTCATGCAGGTACGTTGGATTTTGGCCATGTAATGGCTCTGATGGTTGTGATGTTTGCCAGTAATTTACGGAAATATAAGCATGTTCTTGGCCCCAATTTAAAAGTGATACTGGACCCTTCCAAATACCTGTTTTGGAGGTCATGCCAAGTCATAGGGTATATAAACTTTAGAGAATGGTCACATTTTTTTTTTTTTTTTAAATCGGTACCGGAGATCGAACTGGACGACCACCTGCTTGCAGGGCAAGTGCTTATGCCGCTGAGCTAAATCCCCAGCCCTGAGAATGGTCACATTCTTGTCCCCAGTGTAACATGACTGGCAGTAAATCAGAATCAGAGGCAGAGTTTAGAAAATTTAAAACATAATGTAGCAAAATCTAAATACATTTTAGGAGTTTTGCCCTAGGAGGCTGGCCTTATGGTCCTTATGGACCTTATCAATAGGCTTCCTTGTCTTCTGTAGTTTCTAGTAGCACTGGCCAGTTGGGGGCAAGAGTTCTAATGCTAGAGAGTAAGGTGAGTGCCTTTCTCTTTGGTACCATGCCTGCTGAGTATCACTCTTGTCCAACATTGTTCTCCAAGTGCTTGTCTCTGGGCTTCAGAGAGAATAGCAAAAGGTGTCCTGATTTATGGTACTAGCCCTAGAATTCCATAGCATCTCTGGTTGCTTTTCTTCTATCTTCCTCGTACATTTGTAGAAGTTTCAGTTAATTAGCTTGATTGGGTCATCTTTACTGGGCTGCATTTTGACTGATAATAAGGGTGTGTGTGTGTGTGTGTGTTGTGTGCTTGCTTTTAGGTGGGTAGATGTGTGGGTTGCAAAGGATTGATTGTTCCCAGGACCCCATATGTGCTCAGGATGCAGTCTATCACTGAATTACATTTTCAACCCTTCACGTCCAATCTTAAGTTGGTTTCTGACAAATGCGATAAAACACACACCCTGTTGGGCAGCAACTGACACAGTTCACTATAGCTGAGTTACATTATAAAAACTAATGTGTATATATTCCTCCATTTTATTTGCCACCATGTTTACAGTGAACCCATCTAGAACAGGGTTGGCAAACAAACATGTTCATTTAGTTTGAAATTGAATCTGGGCATGATACTGCACACCGGTAAAACCAGCACTGAGGAGGCAGAGGCAGGAGGTTTGCCATAAGTTCAAGGCCATTTTGCACTATGTAATGAGACCCTATCTCAAAAAACAACAATTCCCCCCAAATAGATTTGAGTAGTTATATAGTTGTGGATTATATGGCCTAAGATACCTTACTGTCTGACCTGTTAAGGAAACAATTTGCTTACCCATGGTGTAGAACAATATGACAGTTAGTAGAAATAGACTGTTCATTGTCTGGTTGAGTGTGTAAAATGTGCTAGTCTGAAATAAGATGCATTGTAATTATAAAATACATACCAGAGTTCAAATATTTACTTGCCTCTTTTTAATGTGGATTATTTATTGGATACAAGGTCTTGCAGTGTAATTCAGGCTGGATTTGAACTACAGTAGACCATGCTGGCTGATCTCTTTGCCTCAGCCTCCCAAGTGCTGGGGTTACACGCATGTGCTACAATACCTGGCTGAAAATTTCAGATTATGTAATGATTTATATTATACTATTTCCATTGAGCAGCACTGATCTAGAATGTAATTGGTAACTAGATAAGAGCTTCCCATAAACACAAGCTTTAAATACTGTAAAGCAGTGAAAGCTTGGCATTTATTTTTTCTTTGTTTTATTAATTTTTTTAAAGAGTTCATGTTATTTATTTATTTGGTACCGGGGATCAAACTTACGGCCTCACCTTTGCCAGGTGGGCACTTATGCCACTGACCTAAATCCCTGGCCCTCTTTGTTTTATTTTTTAAGCTTGGCATTTAGAGGCATTTGTCTCAGGTTCAAGTCTCAGCAAACTCAATAAAGCTTCATGGTATTTGTTTTTTCTGGGAAGATCTTTCTAGCATACATTGCTGTAATTTTTCTGTATCATTTGAGCCTCAGCTCTAATTTATTATTTCTTTTGTGGTGCTGAAGATCAAACCTAGGACTTTCTGCCTACTCAGTAAGCACTGTACTATGGAGCAGTATCCCAGCCCTTCAGCTCAAATATTGACTTCCTTTGTGAAATCTCCCCCAAACCCCACCCCTGCTTCATATTCCCATAGCCTGTATGTTAAAAGCTTCCGTTTGTGTATTTCCCCTGAGATACTTAACCTAGTGTCCTGCATTTACTGGGTTTTTATTTAATGAGTGAGCACATAAACTGAGTAAGTGAATGTTACCAATCTAATGAGCTTGGTTATTTGACTTTTTTCCTCCCTCCTGGGTAACTTTGGCAGTGGGTTTGGTACATTAACAGAAGCACAGGGTTGTTACAGGGAACCGATTTGGTGAAAATCATTGAAGAACCAGCCTAATTGTAAGAGATCTTGTAGTACAGGTTTGATTATCCTCCACATTTCAGCTCTTGCTGGAAGCATCAGATACAGTACCTATAGTACCTGATCACTTTAACTTGTTTCAAAGATATGTGAGGTACATGATGCTCTTTTTTAAGGCAGTAAAGTGTGTAATTTTAAAAACATCTTCAAAATTTGTTTTTAAAAAGTGATTTATTTTGATTTGAATTTTTCGAGACAGGATCTTGCCATGTAGCCCAGGCTGGCCTTGAAGTTAAACAAGTCCTCTTACCTCAACCTCCTGAATGTTGGGTCATGGTGGGCCATCACACCTGGAATATATTTTTAACATTGTTACATTTAGTAGGCCTCACAATTGCTAGTTAACATTTCTTCATAAAAATTATTGTTATAGGCTTGATTTCTTGAAATTCAGTTAGGAAAAATAAAATCTTAAATATTAGTTAGGTTCTTTTAGGTTTTGTGTAAAAAATAATTGGTGTTATCCGGTAGTGGTATCAGTAGAACTAGGCAGACATTTAGACAAGATGTGACCCTCATACTTACCTTGTCAGTGTCTTAATTTAGAGGAGCTAACTGGGGAGTGAACTCAGGACCTTCATACTGAGCTACATCACCAGCCCTTGTTTAAGTTTCATTTTGAAACCAGGTCCCACTAAGTTGCTAAGTGGCCCCAGCTGGGCTTGAAATTGCAGTGCACTTGCCTCAGTCCTATAGATTGCTAGGATTAGAGAAGGATGTATCACCATGCCAGTTCAATGTTTTAATTTTAAATTTGGGCATAGTTGTGTGTGTGTGTGTGTGTGTATTGTGTGTTTTTATGTCTTTGAGACAGGGTCTTGCTTTGCAGTTCGAGGCTGGTCTCAAGCTTGCAAAGATCCTCCTGCCTCAGCCTTCTGAGTGCTGGGATTACAAGCATGCATCACCATGCCAGGATATAGAGCACTGAGATAATCCCCCATGCTTTTAGAATATTTGAAGGCATGGTCTCACAAGTTTCCCATGGTGACTTAGATTTGTTATCCTCTTTGCCTCAACGTCTAGAGTAGCTGGGATTATAGATGTGTGCTACTGTGTCCACTTTGAATTTACTTTTTAGTACATTTTTTTCCACCTGTTTAACTTTACTGTCATTTTCTGTGGGGCCATCAGACTCTTAAATGTGAATAACAAATTCTTTCCTCCCGTCCTTGTCCCTTGCTTTCAAGGCCAGTTTGTAATGATGGTTTTAGTGACAGATGGTTTTTGGAAATGATGCACAAGTACTGAGGGTTAATCTTTTGTAATATCTTCTACCCTGTCCTCCTGTGGTGGATTAAGAAGTTTCTGTATTCCTTTATGAAGTTTATAACTTACTTATGAAATAATCTGGTTATAGACAACTGAATATACAAGCATATTGTTATTGAAAAGAAAAATAAATATTTGTCCTAAAGTTTCTCAATTATCAATTTATGAATAGCTGTAGAATTCATCCTCTGTTAGCCATTCTTAGTATTGTTGTGGTTCAAGGCAAGATCTTGTCTAGATTTATTGTCTTTCTGCTGTGAATCTTTTTATTCTCCTTTATCAGATAAGTCATTTTCCTGCTTAAAATTTTTAGTTTTCTTAAAGCCCTCAAAGTTCATGTTATGACCTCTAATTTCCTTTTAAAAAATTAACTTCTGCTTGACAGTTTAAGATATTTTAGTATTCCCTGGTTTCCATTGGATTAAGTCAGCTACCTGTGTAGTTGCAGGTGTTTTGTAGCTGGTATTTTTCTTTTCGTTAACTTTTAATAGTTTTTTTGTTTTGTTTTGTTTTGTTTTCTGGGTGCTGTGGCACATACCTGTATCCCAGCTACTTGGGAGGCTGAGATAGGAAGTCTGTTAATGTGAGCCCAGCATTGGCAATTAATCAAGACCCTGTCTTAAAAAGGTGGGGGTAGGAAGAGAGGGTTAGAGGTGGGCTTATAGCTCAGTGCTGAGTTTAGTTCCTAGTGACCAAAAAACCAAAACAACACAACAGCGAAACACATTACACAGTTGTACTGTATTATATCTAAGTAAATACTTACTTATCCTCCTTAGAATTATTTGACTTGACTTAGTCTTTGTATTTCAGCAGTCTAGAAAATTCTCACTTGTTATTACATCAACTACTGTATTGTCTCTCAGAAGACAGCACTGGTTAGATAGATTTTGGTCCTTTTCATACTGTGTCTTTTTCCAGCTGACATATTGTGAAATGAGAAGAGTAGTCAAAATGTCCAATAGAGGATTAAATAACATTTCAGCCATAAAAAACAGAATAATAAGGCAATAAAAATAATGTAGAAGAGTATGAAATGACATGGAAAGATGTTCGCAATATATTAAGTGAAAAAGGTAGGTTACAGAACAATGTTATTTTTTAAAATAGAAATACACAAATTTCCCGAAGTAAAAAGGCACCGTGTATATACTGAAATGTTATAATTTTTTATAACACTTTATTCATAGGTAGAAAAATGGAGAAAAAAAACTACTACAAAATTTTAAAGCATGTCAGTCAGGGAGTAACAATGGCATATACATTATGCATTGTTATCTCCAAATCATTCACTCAAAGCAAAAGACATCTGCCTCCAATTGTGCAAACAATACCAGTACAGATCTTTCTTTTCAGGGAATACAGAGAGATCATTAGTATCACTATCTTAACTTTTTATATACGTATACTATATATGTGGATATATATATATATATATATATATATATATATATGTGTGTGTGTGTAAGTTTTTTCTTTCAGCTTGTCACACTAATGAAACAATATGATGCTTACCCATGTGTTTCTTTGTTTATTTCACTAATGAATATGTTCTCAAGGTGCATCCATTTACCTATAAAAGTGTCCAGTTCATTCTGTATGGCTGAGTAGTATTCCATTGTATAAAAATAATACATCTTTTTTATCCATTCCTCAGTCAGTGGGCATTTAGAATGTTTTCAAGATCTGGCTGTTACAACTGTGCTGCTATAAACATGGGTGCACATATATCGCTGTGGTATGATGTTTTTAATTCCTTTGGGAAGATACCCAGAAGGGGAATAGCTGGGTTGAGTGGCACCTCCACCCCTAGTTTTTGGGGGAATCTCCACACTAATTTCCCAGTGGTTGGACCTCTGCATTCATACCAACAGTGGAGAAAGATTCGTTTTCCCCCACAGCCCCTCCAGCATTTGTTACTGCTTGATTTCTTGATAGCCATTCTTTCTGGGGTGAGGTGGAATCTCAGTGTCTGGAATGATGAGTGATGTTATTTGCTGTTTGTATTTCTTCATCTGAGAAATACGTATTCATTTCAGATGCCCATTTTTGGATTGGGTCTTTAAATCTGAGAGGACTGATTTTTTTTTTTTTTTTTTGAGTTCTTGATAGTAATCTTTGTCTGAGGAACAGCTGGCAAACATTTTCTCCCATGTTGGGGGCTGTCTTTTCACTCTGCGGGTGGTTTCTCTTGTGCAAAAACTTAAGTAGGGTGTGATCCCATTTGTTGATTCTTTGTGATAGTTCCTGTGCAATCTGGGTTTTGTTCATAAAGTCTCTGTCTACACCATTGTCTTCAAGAGTTTTTTTTTTTAATTACCTATTCTGTCTTCCAGCAGATGTAATGTTTTTGTTTTAATATTAATATCTTTGATCCATTTTGATTTTAGCTTAGAACATGGTGAAAGATACGGGTCCAGTTTTAATCTTGGCATGTGTAGAGCCAGTTTTTCCAGCACCATTTATTAAGGAGGCTATCTTCCTTCCACTGGATGTATTTGAGGCCTTTGTCAAAGATAAGGTGGCTTAGTGTGTCTGGAGTTGTTTCTGTATCTTCTAATCTGTTCTATTGATCTTCAGGTCTGTGGGTTTTTTTTCCCAGTACCAAATCATTTTTAGTACAGTAGCTTTATAGTGTAATTTCAAGACTTGGGATTATGATGCCCCCCTTCTTGCCTGTCTTTGTTGCCAGGATTGCCTTTGGAATTCTAGGTCTCTTCTGGGTCCAAATGAATTTTTGGATAGTTTTCTCTAATTCTGTGAGAATTTTGATTGGGATTGCATTGAATCTGTATGACAGTTTTGGAAGAACCACTATATTGATTCTTCCTATCCAAGAGGATATCTCTCCATTTTCTAATATCATCTTTAATTTCCTCTTTCAGAGTACTGTAGTTTTCAGTATAGAGGTCTTTTACATCATTTGTTGGATTGATTCCTAGGTATTTCAATTTTTTTTTTTTTTTGTATTTTTACTGGTACCAGGGATCGAACTCATGACTGCCTGCTTGCAAGGCAGGTGCTTATGCCACTGAGCTAAATCCCCAGCCCCTCAATTTTTTGGATGTGAAAGGTTTTGTAAAAGTTGTTGTTTCCTTGACTTCTCTTTCCGTGAGTTTATTATTCATACAAGAAGGCTGGTGATTTTTGAGTGTTGACTTTGTAACCAGCTACGTTATTGAATTTGCTTATTAAATCTAAAAGTCTTTTGGTGGAGTTTTTGGTGTCTTCTAAGCAGAGAGTATCATGTCATCTGCAAATAACCATAGTTTAATTTCTTTCCTTCCTACCTTTTTTCCTTTTACTTCTTTCTCTTGTCTAATTGCTGCAGCTCAAGTTTGCAGGACTGTGTTGAATAAGAGTGGAGACAGTGGACGTCCTTCTCTTGTTTCTGATTTTAGAGTAAAAGCTTTCAGTTTTTGTTCATTTAATATGATGATGGCTACTGGTTTGTCATAGATGGCCTTTATTAGATTGAGATAAAGACCATCTGTTTTGATTTTTTTTTATATATGTTTTTAAAAAATGATGAATGGGTGATGGAGTTTGTCAAAAGCTTTTTCTGCATCTATTGGGATGATTATATGATTTTTGACGTTGGCTCTGTTTACTATAAATGTATTACATTTATAGATTTACATATGTTGAATCATCCCTGCATCCCTGGGATGAATCCCACTTGATCATGGTATACAGACTTTTTGATGATATGCTGCAATCTGTTTGCCAGTATCTTACTGAGGATTTTTGCATCAGTGTTCATTAGGGATATGGGTTTGTAATTCTCTTTCTTAGTTGGGTCCTTCTGGTTTTAAAATCAGGGCAATGCTTGCTTCCAGGAATAAATTTGGAAGTATTGCTTCTCATTCAATTTCATTGAAGAGTTTGAGAAGTAATGGTGTTAGGTCGTCTCTAAATTTCTTATAGAACTCTTTTTTCTTTGTTGATAAGTTTTTAATTACATCTTAGATTTTATTTATTGATATTGTGCTATTTAAGATGTTTATATCTTCTCGATTCAGCTTTGGTAATTCTTATGTACCTAGGAATCAGTCATTTCTTCTATATTTTCCATCTTGTTAGAATACAAGTTTTCAAAGTAGGTATAGATGGTTTTCTGGATTTCTGCAGGTTTTGTTGTAATTTTACACTTTTCTTTCCTAATTGGATGGTTTTGAGTCTTCCCTTTTTTTTATAAAATAAGATTGGCTAAGGGTTTGTCAATTTAATTTTTCAAAAAAACCAATTTTTTGGTTCATTGATTCTTTGTATTTTTTTTTAGTCTCTAATGTGTTAATTTGCTTTGATCTTTATAATTTCCTCCCTTGTATGTACTATTAGTTTAGCCTGCTCTTCTTTTTGTAGAAGTTTGAGGTTCAACATTAAGTTTTTTATATGCGCTTGCTCTGTTTTCCTGATAGGTATTTACCATTCTAAATTTCTCCCTTAATACTGCTTTCGTTGTGTCCCACAAGTTCTTGTATGTTATGTTGTCATTATCATTCAGCTGTAAAAAACTGTCTTATTTCTTCTTTAATTTCACCTGTGACCCATTGGTTGTTCAGTAGTGTGCTACTTAATTTCCATGTGTTTATGAGGTTCTTGTGACTTCCTTTGACGTGGATTTCCAATTTCATTGTACTGTGGTCTAATAGTATGCATGGGATAATTTTGGTTGCTTTACATTTACTTAAGCATGTTCTGTGAGCCAGTATATGGTCTATTTTGGAGCATGTCCCATATGCAGCTGAGAAGAATGTGTATTCTGATGTTGTGGGGTAGAACAATCTATAGGCACCTACTAAGTCCATTTGCTCAAGTTTGATTTAATTCTAATATTTCATTTTTTTTTGTTTAGTTGATCTGTCTTCTTGGGACAGTAGGGTATTGAGGTCTCCCAATACATCTGTATTAGGGCTTATTTGATTTTTCATGTCCTTTAATAATTGTTTTGTTTGGCTGGGTGCACTAGTATTTGTTGCATATATGATTGTTATCTTTTCCTCTTGGGTTGTTACTTTTACAAGGATGTCGTGACCTCCTTTCTCTCTCTTATCATAAGTCTTGGTTTGAAATTCACTTTGTCTGCAAATAGAATTGCTACCCCTGTTTTTTATGGACTCCTGTCCTGCATTACTTTCCATCCTTTGACTTTTGGTCCATGAATTTCTTTTTGAATTAAATGTGGGTTTTGTTTTGTTTTGTTTTGTTTTATATTTCACAACATGTCAGTTGGGACTAAATGTGTTTCTAGTATGCAGCATATTGTTGGATCTTGATTCTTGATCCATTTGGCCAATCTGTGTCTCTTGACTGGTGAATCGAGACCATTAACATTAATGGTTAAAACTGATAATGTTTTCTTATCCGATCTTGATTCTTGATCCATTTGGCCAATCTGTGTCTCTTGACTGGTGAATCGAGACCATTAACATTAATGGTTAAAACTGATAATGTTTTCTTATCCTTGCCATGTTATTTTCCTGTTGTTGCCTTGGGTTTTGTTTTGTTTTGTTTGTTTTCCTTCCCTCTAATTGTTTGCCTTTCCTGGTAAATTCTTTCTGTTGGGGCTCATGAAGAGGCAGTCCTGATGATCTCTTTCTAGAATGTCTTTCAGAATATTTTGGAGTGCTGGTGGTCATAAATTTCTTCATATGTTCTTTGTCGTGGAAGTATCTTGTTTATCCATCAGTTTTGAACGATAGTTTTGCAGATATGTCAATCTGGATTGAAAGCTGTTTTGTTTTTTTCTTTTAGATCTTGGAGTACTTCGCTCCAAGCTCTCCTTGACTTGACAGTTTGTGCTGAGAAGTCAGCTGTGTTTCTTTCCTTTATAGGTGATTTCTTTTTTTAAAACAACTTTTAAGATTCTATTCTTGTGTTGAATTTCTGGAATCTTAACAATGATATGTCTGGATAGAGATTTTTTTTGATCATTGCTAATTGGAGTTCTATATGCCTCACTTGTTTGTGTGCCAAATTCTTTTTCTTTATGAGGAAAGTTTTTTGTCATGATGTCTGTGAACATGTTTCTAATGTCATTTGTGGTATCTCCTGCTTGTCATTTGACTCTAATTAATCTTAAGTTATTCTTGTTTGTCTTATCTAACAGTGCTAGATTGATTTCTCATGGTCCCTTGTTATTTTTAAGAAATCTTTCTTTTCCTGGTCGCTAGCACTTACTTTCTTTTTTCTTTTCTTTTTTTTTTTTTTTGCTATGAGGGATTGAACTCATGACCTCGAGTTTGTGGGGCAGGTGCTTATGCCACTGAGCTAAATCCCCGGCCTCAAATACTTTCAGTGGAGTTTTTATTCTCCTGGATACCTGCTTGAATCTGTTTTATGGATTCCGTTTGTTTCCTATGCTGCACTTCCATAATTTGCTTAAGCTCGTCCATTTTTTTGTTTGTTTGTTTGTGTCTGCTCTAACATCACTAAGCATGTTGCATATTTTGGTATTTTCTGTAGTTGAGAGATTATTTACAATTTCATTTTTTTCGAGATCCTCATTCAATTGCTTTCTTGTTATCTCCTGGTGGGGGGCTTTTGGATTGTCCCACCTCATTGCCCCTAGTGTTTGCCTTCCGTGAACTTGATGTCTGGGGTTGTATCTTGTTTAAGTATCTTCTCATTTCTTTCCTTTTTTTTTTGGTTTAGTTCCTGGGGTGATCTTGTAAGTTGCCTATGATGGGTTGCTTCATTGGTGGTGTTTAGGACACTTAGGTGATAATTTCTTCTCTGAGGTATTTTCCAGGTATAGCTGGATTTTGGGTTTTGAGTCTGTTGGAAGACGTTACCTCTTCAGTTTGTCAGAGATGAGAAGTTGTTGCTAGTTTGGCCTAGTTCCTGTCTCTTTGGCAGTATGCTACCATATTTTCTGTGATCCTTAGTTAATCTTGGTTATGGATTATCATCAGGGCCAACATAATTTGAACAATTATGTCCATTTTGGCTGTAGTGGTACCCAATAGCATCAAACACAGCCTAGAAAACAACAAATTGAGCTAACCTTTTAATTTGCAACTTTTAACTGTATGAACTAGATTTGTCATTATATAAGTAACAATGTAAAAGAAATCAGATACTTATATACAGTATGTAAGTCCATAATAAGCCAATCTTGTCTTTGAGATTAATATTTAAAATGGATTAAGGAGAAAATAAAAAAGTAGAAAAACAGAAAGAGATTACAAGTAAGGTTGGAGGACAAAGATGGGTCTGGACAACTTGGGAAAACTGGTACAGAAGACTGAAAGAAAAGAGGCGGAAGAGATAAAAGGTAGAACAAAATAGAACCATATGACAGAGATTAGGAATCATTCTCTCACTCATTAAAAAAAAGAGAAATAAAAAACTAACTGAATAAAATAAAACAATATAAACAAACAAGAGAAAAATCAACCAAACAAAATGAGTTCACTTCCAGGGTTCTCTCTGGATTCATTAATAGACAGGCTGTGGAGAGAGTCCCAAATCATGCCGCTGTATCCCAGCAAGCCAGCCATTCCTTCATGACCGAATATTAGGTAACCTTACCAGGCCTGCTCCAAGACTAGACTCTCTGGGCTCACTATAGTCCAAGTAGTTTTCAGGAGTCTGTGCTGCAGGAAGCAATTAGCTGTTGTGGTTCTGGGCTTATCTGGCCCGACTCCAAAATGGATCACTGTTTCCTGTGGGAGGACTGAGTCCTCTACACTCATTGCCAGCCAGTGTAGTTTTCCATGCCCACTGCTCCCCTCACTGCTGCTGCTTCTTGCAGAGACTCTGGGGTTGCCAGCCACCACTGTCAACATTATTGGGAGTCCCCAGATGCCGAAAGCTCTTCTTCCTGCAGTGAATCTGGCTCCATGTTAAAGGTGCCATCAGCTACACCTTTGTTGTTGAAATTTTTCTTTTTACTTTCTCTGTGGGCTTCAATTTACACTTCAGTTCTTCCAGGTCCAGGGGACCCACTTATTTCCCTTTTGTCTTACTCATGATGCTATATGACAGCATCTTGACGATGACTCTGAGAGAGGCTGTTTTCTCTGCTGCTTATGCTCTACCATCTTCCTGGAAGTTCCTGAAATACTGTTAATATTAGCCACTCAACATTATATGATAAAGGGTAATTTTGGCTTATTTTGGGGGAATGACTTGGATTTTTAAAATTTTTATAGAAGATTAATTTTATTTTGTTTTTGAAGATTAGTTTTAAAATAAGGAATTAGGAGTAAACATGCTTAAATTGGATGTTACCTGGTTTTATTGTTGAATTATTTTATATATTCTGGATCTAAGCTTCTGATCAAATTTGCAAACTTTTTTTCTCATTGTCTATTTTATTTTTTCCTTTCTTGGTAATGTTCTTTGTAGCACAAAACTGGTTTTTAAATTTTGATGGAATCCCATTTTTTTAATTTCTGCTTTTGCTTTGATGCTTTATCTGAGAAGCCATTGTCGAGTCCAAGGTCTCAAAGATTTATTCCCCTGTTTTCTCCTAAGAGTTTTATACAGGATAAGCATCTGTAATGTAATGACCCAACTTTTTTGGTCTTTTTTTGAGACAGGGTCTCACTATGTAGGTCAGGCTGGCCTTGAGCTCACTTTGTAGCCCAGGCTTGTTGCAAACCTCGTAATGATCCTTCTGCCTCAGTCTTCAGCATAACAATGCTGGGATTATAAACAATGCTGTACCATGCCAAGCATAATCTGAATTTTGGATTAACTTTATCCAGTAAAGAAATTCCAAAATCTGAAACAATTCTGGTTTCTAAAATTTAAAATAAGAAACTATATTTCAAAATATAGTTTAAGCTCTTAATGTTTTTAGATATTTGACCTTTTAAAGTTAGTTGTATATTGGAGTGAATTCAGAGTACAGCTTTATTCTAAATGTGCTTGCACCATTTGTTGAAAAGACTACTCTTTCTCAGTTGTTTTGGCACTCCTTTGAAAAATCAGTTGATAGTGTCTTTATTTCTGGACTCTCCATCCTCATTGACCATCTTTAAAGTTAGCAGTGTGTTCCCACTTTTTCGACATTTTTTCTGGCTATTTTGTGCCCCTAGAATTTACATATGAATCTGAGAACTAATTTGCCAGTTCCTGTAAAGAAGCCAGCTGAAATTTTGGTGAGGATTGCTTTGAGTCTGTAGATTAAAGGGGAAGCATTGCCATCCTAACAGTATCTTCTTCTAGTCAATGATGATGGGATATCTTTCTATTTATTTAGTTGTTTTTAATGTTACTTTCTTTATGATAGCATTCATTTTCTTCAGATATTACACAGCTAAAGAGCTCAAATTTTTGGACATAATCTTTGGTATCCTTTGTAGTCTTTCCTGATTGGAATGTGGCATTTTTATAATTTTTGCCATGTTGACTATTTATGTATCTTGTTATCTGAGACTTTGTTTTGAACCATTGGGTCTTTATGATTGTATATGTTTATCATGAAACTGTATAACATAATGACTGCACCTTAGTGTAGTCTACAGAAAATCAGAGACAGTCTGTTCTGGATTTGTTCCCCATCCATCTCCAGCACAGTCCTGTTGGCCCTGTGGGCACAGTTGGCTGCTTGGTGAAATGTCTCCATGTCTTTTAATCTCTCTAGTATTTTCCATCACTATTTCTGTGGTTTATATTGTAGATTTTAAAGCAACCAAATTCTCATTTGAAATATATTTAATCATCTATTCATTGAGCTTAAAATTTCAAGCTTTTTATTTTCCATTTTGAAAAGTCTCTTTGGTTCTTTTTATTACTTTTTTTTTCCTCTTTGGTTTTTTTGTCTCCCTATGTAGTTCAGATTGGCCTTGAACTCACTTTGTAGCCCAGGCTGGCATCAAATTCACAGCAATCCTCCTGCCTCAGCCTCCTGAGTGCTGGGATTACAGGTGTGCACTACCGCACCCAGCTTTTATTTTCTTACACATTCTTAGTTTAATATTTTACTCAGTATCTTAGTCTCAATTGTAGGGTCTACTCAGGAAATCTAGATTCTTGTACTGTCTGAATTAGATGTCTGGCATTGTGTTATTTACATAGTTGTCCTTATTGTATGTTTGTAATTTTGTTCTTTTTTATGTGTTAATTTCCTATGCATTTTGCCCATGCTTTATTTTTTAAAGGCTCTGTCATGCTTTGTGGTTTTACCCAGTTTATACAATCATTTTTGTAGTTTCTTGGTTTCCAAGATAATGATTTAAATAATACTGCTAGGTACCTGTATCTGTTAACCTCAACCTTGCTTTTTTTCTTCCTTTAGGTCGAATTGACATAAAACAGTTGATAGCAAAGAAGAGACAGCTGGCAGTAGAGGCAGAGGTAAGCAACTTCCTCTTTCGAAAATATAGATGTAGAGTTTTAGGAAATAGCTTTGTTTAGTAACTTTTTAAAATGTTAATGTTAAATTGTTTTAAAGATTATATTTACCTTTCTATTACTTTACATTATCTTGCTAGGGAACAAGAAAATAAGATCCCTGCCAACCTCTCATCCTGAGTAAGAACACACTTTGCCCCTTTCTCCTGTTTCATTCTTCACAGCCATGTGATGGTTTTTACTGACAAGTGAATTGTGTTAATGGCTGATAGAGTTGTATGTGTTGACGCTATATGAAAGATTTTATCGCAATTCATAGCAGATGGGTCTCCAGTAAAGGAGATATAGATTTTAAACAAGTCAGATCTCCAGTAAGATCTGACTCTACAAGTATATTTCTTATCAGAGAAATAGGAAATATATACATAATGTCATTTCAAGTCATAGTTCATCATACCTTTAAGAAATTCTGGAGGAAAAGAATGCCTTTGCATGGGGGTGATGAGGAGGGGGCAGCGTTTAAACCCAGGACCTTCACACTGAGCTACCTTCCCAGCATACTGAAATATATCAGCCCTTTTTATTATGAGACAAGATCTTCTAAAGATATAAAATTACGTGCCTCAACCTTCCAGAGTCTTGGGATTATAGATGTGTGCCAGCAAAGGATACTTGAAAAAAAAATACACTCTCTCTCTCTCTCTCTCTCTCTCTCTCTCTCTCTCTCTCTCTCTCTCTTAGATGTGCCCGAATGTAAATTGACTTCAAAGCCATGGCTGTTTCTCCTTTTTCCAATGAGATCATTTCCAAAATTGACCAAGCTGAATATATATATATACAGTGATATAGATGGAACAGACCTGCTTTAGTTATAAATTTAATTATGTATATTTGTGCATGCACATATGCTTTTACTTCAGTTATTTAAATTTAGGAAGTTTTAAAATGTTACATAAAAATGAATAAGATTATTTATATTCACTTTGATATCAGTCTTTGTTATTATCAGAGTTAGTTTTTCAGTTATCTTACAAGGCCAAGGGCTTTTATTATTTTCCCTTTCATCTAATTTGTTTGAAATATAGCACTTTTTGAGTCCACAAATGATGTCACTAGAAATATTATGAGAAACTATTTGCTTAACCTTAAGAGATTACTCATCTTGTACTTGTGATGTCTATAATACAAGCACATGATGTATTGCTTTATAAAGTATATTCAGAAGGTGTATTTGTGAGTTTAGACTCCTACTTAATCGGATATTAAACTTTATTCATTTCTTTTTCCTGATTATATTAGGCACCTGTGTGAGTATCCAAAATTACACTGACCAAGGTCATTTCTGGAGAATGTCTTCTCTGATTATTACTTTGTTATTCAATTATAACAGAGTGTTTAAAATTGTTCAGTAACTTCTTTCCATCTCCCAGTACTGGAGATTGAACCCAGGGCCTTCATACTAAGCTACATCCCCAAATCGATCGGTCTGTCTGTCTGTCTGTCTGTCTCTCTTTCACTGGGGATCAAACTCACAACTGCACCCATGCAAAGCAAGTGTTTATGCCGCTGAGTTATAGCCTCGCCCCAATTTTTTATTTTCACATAGTGTCTTCCTGAGTTGCCCAAGCTTGGCTCAAACTTGCAGTCCTCCTGCTTTAGCCTCCTAAGTGCTGAGATTACAGGTGTGCACCATCACTCCCGGCTGGCAGTTTCTATTTACCTGAGTGATTAATTTATAATTTTGGCTGAGAAACAAATATTAATGTACTAGTACACGATCTATTTTCAAGAGCTTGGTCTTAAACAATTTTTTAGTATATGTGCTGCCAAAGGGACCACTCAGTCTTACAGATTTAATGATCAACGTAAATACTTCTCATTTTTGTGGTTTACTAGTGTTTATGACCCATTATTCTTCATTCAGGCAGGACATCTCAGTTTGTTTCTATTCCCTTTTGCTTCTTCCTTTCCAGCAAGAACACAAAGTCTATTACACTCTATTTGTAAAGGAAAGTTTCAAATAGGTGATGAGTCTGTTCTATCACTGCTATATATTTTTATAATCTAGGGTCAGGGTTTGTACCCTGTGTAGGTGAGGGTTTATAGGCTCAGCTGCTGTGGGCGTGTGTGCTAATTATGGAGCCCAGGTGTTTGTGGCAATGAGAGAGCATTTATTAAAATTAATCATAGTGCCTATTTGGTCAGTAATTTCATCTGCAGAGGTGCCATGTGAGTCCTCTGTGGGGATTCTTTTTTTTTTTTAACTTGGTCCAGGGGTCGAACTCATGACCTTGTGCTTGCTAGGTAGGAATTTAGGCTACTGACCTAAATCCCCAGCCCTGTTTTTCTAATGAATCTTGTAAAAGCTTACAAACAGTCTTAGATTGGTGGGGAATTTCGATCTTCAAGGTTTAAAAAAAAAAAAAAAAAAAAAAAAAAAAAACTGGCTAGAGTGGCACAGGAAATTGATATTTGTAGAAGTTTCCATCTTAGTTACCATCAGCAACTTAGTGCAACTTATAAGTTATTGTGAAAAGTTATCTTTAAAAAAACAAGTACCAATTGTCAACTATATAGCCTAAAAAAAATGTAATTTGACATTGTTCTTGATTGCCTAATGCAAGTTGATGTCTTTAAGTCCAGGTCACAGTGAATTATGGGAAAAACTATCTTCCTTAATCATCAATAAAAACTCTGTAGGCAGTTTTAGTAGAGGAAAATGAAGTGAATAAGAGGAACATTTTTCCATATCTTTATGGAAATCCAAAGGGAAAAGGGATTATGAAATGGGAAGCAGAATGGGAGATGAGGAGGAGGAGACAGTGAGAGAACAGGAAAAGGAGAACTGTTTTATGAGTCTGAGTTAAAACTTTATGACAGGAGAGTTTTTGAGCTGGGTGTGGTGACACAAGGCTGCAATCCCACCATTCTGGGAGGCAGAGGCAAGCAGATTGCCACCAGTTCAGCCTCGCTAGCCTGGGCAATTTAGAGAGCATCTCAAAACACACACAAAAAACTTCTTATCTGCTTTATATATTAATGAATAAAAGTATTAAATTCCTTTAGTCAATTAGGAGGAAATGAATTGAAGCAAGGGAAAAGTAGATGAGGGAAAGGTGATCATCTGTGTAGCCAGCATTATCATGTATATTGGGCAAGTGTTAACAAAGGCTGTGGAATTGTACAAGACTTATTCCCTACTATTATGGGAGATACTGGCCTGAATAAAGGTATGGAGGTAGCAAGCTACACTGTGTCTTGAAAATAGCTCTTGATTCAGAGTACTTGTGTCCCTCTATTAGAACATAATGGAAAGAAAAAAAAATTGAGGCTAAATTGTAAAACATTTTTTCTTTATATGTTTGTTCGTGTATTTCTTTCTACCTGAGATTTTCTTCTAACTTCACACTTTCATTGTATAAAATAGTATAGTATAGCCTTCAAAGAAGTCCTACTGTTTGTATAGTTTTCTAATAAACATCCCTGCTTGAAATGATGATCTCCCTATTCTGTAATTCCAAGGCCTTGTGCATGTTAAACACGCAGTCTTATCACTGAGCTACATCATTGTTTATTAATTGGAATATTTCTGATGTCCAAGTTCAGTATAATTTGTGAAGATAGTTTGGAAACAATGAATCCAGACATGAAGCTATTATAATCTTAGTATTCTAAATTGAGTATATGGGCAGGTAAGAGAAAGGAATTTTATTTAGAATCCTTTTCTGAGCCAGTTTTTACTAGGTCCTTTATATACATATTACTCACTTAAACTATCTCAGTGTATAAAGAGGTTGTGTTTTTTGTTCATTTGTTTAGGGGTTTGAACCCAGGGTCTTTGTACTGAGATATATTCTTCCCATCTCCTTTTGTTTTTTAGTTTGACACAGGATTTGCTGAATCACTCACCCGATTGGAATTAATTTTGTCATCTTTCTTCCTCAGCTTCCCAGAGTGAGGGGATTACAAGGCATATGCCAACATTACTTACTTAGCTAAAAGAGATCTTTAAATGATTATGGTTTTTGTTACTGTTTTGCTTTATTAGTTGACATTTACTAATAAAAATTAATTTGAGGTGATAGGAATATATGTGAACATTGTTCAGAGCCATAAAATTGGCTTTTTTTTATATATACTAATTTCTTCTTTTTTCTTTCTTCTTCCTTTTGGTCTTTTTGAGACAAGGTCTTTCTTTGCAGTTCAGGCTGGCCTTGAGCTGACTTTGTAGCCTAGGCTGGTTTCAAACTCACACTGATCTTCCTGCCTCAGGTTCCCAAATGCTGGAATTATACGTGTGTGCCACCATGCTTGGTTAATTTGTTTTCCTTTCGTGGATATTCAAAAAAATAATTGGATTTATTTTAAAATAAATCCAAGTCAGGGGTATATATAGTCATTTGTAATTTGATGTCAGCCTCCACACGAATGGTCACATCTTCACTGGTTGTTTTTCCATTAATCTTTAAGGTTAGAGCAGTGGATAGCTGTCTTCAAGTTCCCTTTAGCATCAAAGATTTATTCCCCAATCATGTACTTAAAATGTATGTTCAGAATTCACTGTTCATTATTGTCAAGGGAATGGGCAATCTGTCAGTCTGACTGGGCATTACTTTCATCTCCACTGACTGTAGTTGTCAAGCAAAATGTAATATGTCTAGTTGAATTTCAGATAAACAATGAATTCTTTTAATTAAATGAGACATACTGAGACTTGAAAAGTTATTTATGTGAAATTCAGATTTAATTGAGCATCTTGTGTTTTTATTTGCTGTCTAGAAGCCTACAAAAATTCTCTGAAAATCTGTATTTGTGATTAGAGGAGCTCATATTAAGGAAAGATTTGAAAAAGGTTGTCAGTTACTGAACAAACTCTTAAATCTGAGGGAAGTGGAGTGAGGAAGATGACATTAATGGGACCATACAAAATTGTGTAACTCTTGAGTCACCATCACCTTTTGAAATTGCTAGCATTGTGTTGTAAGAAGATAAAAAGGATCTTAGAACAGTATTAGGGAGATGCTAATGAAGTTACAATCAATGTATATTAATAGATAAATTGGCTCTGTTTTAGTATTTTGTTTTGTATACAAATAGCAGACACTTACTTTGATTTATTTAAGCATAAGAGGAAATGTATTAATGCTTCTTACAGTTCCTAGTTCCTCTAAGTTGAATGCCGAAGCTCTCATTACTGGTTTATCTGCTACCTTTGGTCTTCTGTATCAAGGGCTAGGGTTTTGTTCAAGATGATTTCCAAACAGGTTTTTTTTTTTTCTTTTAAATATGAAGCTAATTCAATATACTATTTAGCATTATAAACTAATTTACACTGATAAACATTCAAATGAAATGTTTAGAGTAGAATTTAGCTAAATAAGACTTGATAGTAGATTAACTACCATCTCCAAGCTACATGTATATTGTTTACTTTTTAAATTTTGGTACTGGGAGTTGAGCTTACAACCTTACACTTGCCAGGCAGGCGCTGTGCCACTGAGCTAAGTCCCTGGCCTGCTTTTTAAATTTTGTTTTGGTTTTCGTTGTTGTTTTCAGACAGGGTCTCACTATGCAGTTCAGACTGGCCTTGAACTTACTTTGTAGACCAGGCTGGTCTCGAACTCCCCGTGATCCTCTTGCCTCAGGCATCCAAGTGCTGGGATTATAGGTGTACACCACCACGAACCAGTTATTGTTGGCTTTTTGATGAGCCATTCTTAGATTTTTGCCTTTTTTCCCCTAATCATATCAAAATTATTTCAGATGAAATTTAGTGGAATATAATGTATACTATGGAGTCTTATAGAATTGGGTTCTGATCCCAGTCTATAGCTTACAAGTTTTATGACCTCATGTATATTATCAGCTGATGTTTTGGGGGAGCATGTTGAGTGGCATTTTGACTTTAATGGATAGATGTGTTTGGCTCAGGAATGTGAAATTATGGGGCTTGTCCTTAAGAAAGTAACAGTTGTGTGTGTGGTGTTGGGGGACTACAGAGAAGGGAGAACCCTGAGGTTGCAAAGGGAGGGGAACAGCTGCATGAGCATCACCAAACAAAGGAGCGAGAGAAGAGGGGTGAGGAAACTGAGTTATTTTCAAGGACAGAAACTGAGAGAGGAAGAATTTGAAGAAAGCTGATAATTTTGTGCCTGTATGACAGGAGGGATTGGAATGCCGTTAACAGAGAAGGTGACCACAAGAGGAACAGTGAGCTGAACCCTGGTTCTGCATTTGAGATGCTGGGTATAAATTCCATTATGGTTTCTTTCAGATTGTCCCTGAGGTGCTGCAGGTGTCTGCTGGCTCCTGTTCTCAGAGGAGGCTTATTTCTTTGTAGTAGAAAATGCACCCTCCTCAATCAGTATACTTCAGGTTCTTAGTTGTCCAGGCAATAGTTCCTGTTGCAGTTTCAGTTGCTTCTGCCTCTTAGAAATAGCAGGTCACTAAGATGCCCATTGTATAAACCAACCTACAGTTGACAAGCTGTTTTGCTTCTGTACTTTCTGCTTATCTCATATGAGACCTAGACCACCAGAGATCAGGGCCTGATTTTCTGGGAATGATCCTGATCGGTGCCTGCTGATGTAAATAAATCTGCTTCCAAGTCTTGGGTGGTGGTGTGGTGTTTCAGCTTGTCACTGCATCTTCACATCATATGTCACTTGTTATTGTGAGCTCCTTGTCAGTCAGATTTTTTTTTTTTGGTTTTCTGGGTAACTCCCATGTCCCGTGAGTTGCTATTATTTCTATAGAGCTATTTTGCATTAAACCAAAGATCTACTGACATCCCAGAGGTTTTTTCCCTCTTTTCTTTTATTCTGCCTTTTTGGATACCAGGAATCAAACTCAGGGCCTTGCATTTGCCAGGCAGGTACCATGCCACTGAGCTAGATTCGTTGGCCAGATTTCAGTTATTTTAAACCAACTATTATATGAATTTCTCTCTTTATACTTGGGGTGGGGGAGCAGGTCATAGATAATATAAATCTGGATTCTGGGGCTGGAGGTATAACTTAGTAGTGGAACAGCTGCCTAATGTGTGTGAGGCCTTGGGTTCAGTCTGCAGTGCTGGAAAAAAAATTGGGATACAGTTCATTCCATGCACAGAGTCCGTTTCGATTTTGACAGCCTCCCACACCCACGTATCCACAACTCAGGACAGTTTGCTTTTTCATACGTTCCTCAGTTTGTGGGCAGCATTTTTAAATTTCCTGTTAAGGATGACGCATCTCTTTGATGCTCTTTCTGCAGTTCTCAGATTAACATTTCATCCTCTTTAAGCCTCAGGCCACCCACATGGGTGTCATATTATCAGCAGGGGCACTGGAACCTCAGGGTGACAGTCTTCATGAGCACTGGGCTTCCAGCTTACATTTGTTGCATTAACTGTAGATTTTCTGTTCATTTCAGCCACTTGAGGATATATCTTTCTTTTATATTTTACTGAGTATTTGCTTGATTTCTAGTGGGAAAGCCATCTGCCATTTTACTAGATGTTCTGAATTGTTTTGCTTATGTGGCTAGGAACCTTCCCAAGTCACTTGAGTAATGCTTCAGATATTGTTTTAAGACTAGAAATAATATATTAAACTTTCTAATAGATGTAGTATACAGAAGTTGTTCAATAAATAACAGGTAATATTAACAATAACAATTGATTTTTAGTTCTTTTCCTTTCATAGCTTCTAGAAAGAAATCAAGACTAGGTATTTTTTTTATTGGTACCAGGTATGGAGCTCACAACCACGTGCTTGCAAGGCAGGCACTTATGCCACTGAGCTAACTCCCCAGTCCAAGACTAGGTAGTTTTAAAAACAGCTGCTTTCTGAGTACTTTGTATTAAAGACTGAATTAACCAGCAGTAGCATGAGTAAGAGTTTTGGTGCCAGGTTGGTTTTAGAAGCTGTTTGGAGATTACAAAGTGACTTGTGAGTTAGTTTATGAGGGCTGGATAAATGACTAACAAAAAGATGTGTTTTTTAAAGTCATTGGCAGAGACAGCACTATGTAGATTTTCAAAAATGCAATATGTGGTGGTGCATGTCTATAATCCCAGCATTTGGGAAGCTGAGGCAAGAAGAGACCAGACTGGGCTACAAAGTGAGCTCAGAGCCAGCCTGCATTGTGAGACCCTGTCTCAAAAAGAAAGACAAAACAAAAAGAAAAAGTACAATGAAGCAAAAGAACATTATGAGGGGCTGGGGATTTAGCTCAGCGGCAATAAGCGCCTGCCTTGTAAGCAGGCAGTCGTGGTACCGATAAAAAGGAAAAAGGCAAAAAAAAAAAAAAGAACATTATGCAGTAAGAGTAGAGTAGGAAGAACTTTTAAGTGGGTTGTCAAGGGTGAGTTCTCTGAGAAATCCAGTTTAGAATAAGACCTGAAACTGTTTTTTATTCTGTTGGAGTACTTGTTCTGCCCAGAAAGGTCAGATTTCTGGTTCTATATTATTGTTGGGTTGGAAGGTTTCCTGCAGTGGAGTCAGAGAACCAACAGTTCATAGTCTAGTAGTGTGACCTTGTGGATCCAGAATGTAGTTCTCTTTAAACTTTTTTTGAAGAAATTGTGATGAAGTAACTTAAATTTTCAAGAAGCTGAAAATGTTATGTGTTGATTGGTTTACTTTGTGTTTCTTTCTCTCAGCCTACTTTATAATATTTTTATGTTTCTGTACCATTGATAGGATTATTTTATTTTTCCATAAATGACCCTTTCTCATTTTAAATCCAACTTTTTTGTTGAGATTCTTTTTTAAAGAAATTTTTCTAAATCACAGATCCAAACATATTTATAAATCTTGTGTTTAAAATGTCATTGGCCTTGGTTGTCCTCAGGATAACATTACAAATTTTTATAACAACTTAAAAAGCTAGGTGTGGTGGTACGTGTCTGTAATGGCAGGAGGATAGCCCTGGGCTGCACAGCGAGACTATCCACCTCCACCCTCAAAGTTAAAGTTCCGTTGTGATGTAGACTCTACTTGGTTTTCCAGTTTTGTTTTTGATCACATGTGCCTTTACTATGTGTTCTAATCATAGGATTTTTGCTTCATGGTTGTCATTCCCATTGAATCTTAGAGGAGCTCTAATTCAACTGCTTATTTTTTTAAACTTTATTTTTAAAGTTTTTTTGAGCTCTAAAATATAGTGATTTTATTTTCAAGATTATCTAAGTACCTTCTCTTTCTAGTTTCTAGTTTCATTCACTCCTTCCTTCTCTTCCTCTGCCTGCCTTCCTTTACCTCCATCCATCCATCCATCCATCCATCCATCCATCCATTACGGTGGGGAGACCATGGTCCATTGACCAAATGAAATTAATACTAATAGCTATGAAGTGAGAGCAAATCAAAAAGCCTCAACTCCTTTTCAGGCCAATTGTATTAGATATTACTTAGATTTATTATGATTACATTTTTAAGTTCTCATTGACAACAGCTTTCTGTGATAGAAGAACTTGGGAAAAGGCAGAAATGGACCACTTCCTTAGAATGTATTTTTCTGTATTCTCTCGTACAAAGAAATGAAAGTAATAAGCAGTCGTTGCTCTCCTCCTTTTACTAGGGATTGAACCCAGAGCTTCACACATGCTAGATAAGTACACTGCATCTGAGCTACACCCTCAGTCCTTTTTAGAAATGTTACTTAGAGACACAGTCTCACTAAGTTGTTCACACCAGCCTGAACTTACAGTCCTTCAACCTCAGCCTTCTGAGAAGGTGGAATTCATTACAGGCATGTGTCAGCAAGCAGTCACTCTTTGTTGCCACTGTGAGGGTCTATGAAAGAGAAGTATAAAAAAACTTAGTGGTGTTCACGGTAACAGAGGTTTTCTTCTGGTGTCCCAGTGAGAACAGCTTCTATCAACTGTCTCCTCAGAAAAAGAGAAAGGCATTAAGAAATGAACATTTTAGGTGTCTTATTATAATGCTATATATAGGAATGTGGCAGATTTAAATAGTTACTGGGCTTGTTGAACTACCTGTATACAAATGTTACTACAGGAAAAAAAAAAGATGTGAATTAATCTTGTTAGAATAGAAACCTTATAAAGCTCAGCATATGCAGACAATGTTCTGCATGGGTCATAAGGGTAAGAAAGAAATGTGCAAGCATGCTTGAAACTTTACACCTTGTACTGGCCCTCCTACAACTGCGATATACCTATGATATCTCCTCTATTTACATCCTGTCTCTTTGTTCCACTATCATCTGAACTGTCCTTTTGTAATGTCTTTCCTCATTGTTATACATAAACAGAGGCTGTACATTTGACTGTGAGTAGTAAGGCATAAGAGCTTGCCATGAGAAGGTGACTTCAGTTTAAGTTGGGTGCATTAGGACATAGTTTTATCAGCTTTTACTGATATATGTATAACACTCTTTAGAGTTTTTGATGCTTCTTATGTGTTTAAGCCAGTTCTTCGTTGGGAATGGACTCTGGTGCCAGAGAGTAAAGAATTTTAACTAAAAAAAATAGCTTGAATACCTTTGTCACATCTCAAGATTCCAGGCATCTGTCTGTCTGTCTGTCTCCCTCTCTTTCTCTTGGTTTTTTGAGACAAGTTCCTGGTATGCAGTCCAGGCTGGCCTTGAGTTGACTTTGTCGCCCAGGTTGGTCTCGCAAGTGCTGGGATACAGGCATTTACCAGCATGCCCGCCTTCCTGATCTCCACCCTTACTATTCTTTCTTTAATCACATGTCCTTCATCCTTGGTCTTTTTTGGAACTGGCCAAGGGTGTTCCTACCTCAGAGACTTTTTACATACTTCTTTCCACTAGTACTTAGAGATATCTACCAACTTGCTCTCTTACTTTCTTCAAATGTCATCTTTGATTTTTTTCTCCCTTAGGCCTCTGAATGAAAAACAGTAGCCCCCTCCCCAGCCCTATCCCTGCGTTCTTTCTTTCTTTCTGTGGTACCACCTGGAATGGTTTATGTATTCTGTCTGCCTCCAGGGCAGGGCCTGGGTTTGTGCATTGTATGTCCAGCATCTAGGACAGTACCCAGAGCTGTACGTAGCCCTGCAAAGAATGAGGGAACCTTTTTCTTTCTCTTTTTGTATATTTCTACATGGTACAAAACCCTTTTTTATTAATTAGTTTTTAGGTATTAAATGACAAAAGAACCTTTTTCCTTTATGGGATATTTCCTAATTCATGATATCAAAATAAAGATGGGTATATAATTGAAATGGAGCAAAGAAACTAAAACATTATTAATGTAAAGAAGTAATTTTATAAAAACTATTCTTTCTTCAAGGAAACATAAACCTTTTCTGTGGTATCCCCAGAATTTACTTCTCCATTTGTATTCTCTACTGTGGCTTAAATCCCTTATACAATTGTAAGAAAATGTGACTATCTGTGCATATATGTGGATTACATATACTTACATGTACACATAAAAATGTAAATGTTTTATAGTTAGGTAAATATGTGTTGTAGTTAAGGAGATAAGAACAAACATTGTAGAAATTTAGGTATAATATAGAAAGTTCTAAAATAAATGATGGACACTTGAGGGGAACGGTTTGCTTGGAAAAAAGACTTAAAATTATGGCAATTACAGTACAGTACAGTAGCAATTACTTTGATGTCTTAATTTATGATTGGGAAGGTACAAATTATTTAAAGGGTATAGTATTGCTATATTCCTCTTTTAGCCATTTCTGGAGCAAGACAGCTATAAAAATTATTTTTCCTCTTTTATTCCAGTGAATTCACTTATTTACTGTCACTTTCCTTTGAACCAATTCTGTT
Source organism: Cavia porcellus (assembly GCF_034190915.1). Classification (NCBI taxonomy): domain Eukaryota; kingdom Metazoa; phylum Chordata; class Mammalia; order Rodentia; family Caviidae; genus Cavia; species Cavia porcellus. The sequence goes on along the minus strand of NW_026947512.1, from coordinate 7,046,691 downwards.
TAAGCCAGGTCTGTAGAAGAATGTTAATGACTCACAGTATGTGCTGATTCCCTTGTGTCTTTGTAAAATTCTAGCAATTGAAGCCACTTTTTTTGAAGGAAGTCGGTAGTCACTTTGATGATATTGTGACCACTCTCATTGAAAAATCTGCCTCATTAGACAACGGTGGTTATGCTCTTACAACTTTTTCTGTTCTTGAAGAAATGAAAAACGAACACAGAACTAAGTAAGTATATGTATGTCATTTTCTCTTACTATAAACATCTACTCTAGCATAACCCAGAATCAAAATGTAGATCGCAGTAAAAATACCTGAGTTCATATCCTGTCACCACTTTTTATTGGCAGTGTGTTAAATTGGAAAGTTATTAATCCCTTGAAGGGTGAGGTTTTTTCTTCATAATACATAATAGTTTATAACATACATGCATACCTTTTTAAGAATACTGGCTAATAAAATAATAGAACCAATACTTGTTGACTGCTTTACCTGTTAATAACTTACTTAAATTAATGACCTTATGAGATACTAGAATTGTCTGCTGATTACAAATTAATAAACTGAAGCATGAAGCAAAGATTTTTTATTATTATTATCCAAGATTTCAGTGTGGCGATTTGAACCCAGAGTCTGACTCTGAAGTCCTTGCTCTTAATCACATCAATATGTGACTCCCTAGTATTATCTTTAGCCTGTGCAATTGTACTTATAAAAACATACAGTATAATTGCTATGTATTTTTCTAATTGGTCAGTCCAGAATAAAAGAAGAAGGCTATCAAAGGCTGAATATGCTGACTCACCATTCTGGAGTAGCCTGAATTTTGTGTGCTAATTTCTCCTGTTCTAGAGAACAGTTTTGAGCAGTAATAGCTGACAGAAGTGCTGGTGTTGCAGAGTACCAAAGGACCTAGTAATGCTTGATGATAAGATGTGTATCTGGAGGCAGCCATTATGATTGTTGGGGGTTGTGCAACTTCCTTTGGTATTAGGAAGAATATCATAAATATCTGTGCAATTTTGGAGGACGAACCCTCACACCATATGTGACCTAGAGTATAGGATGAGTGGACGCTTCTCATGACCTCAGGGAATATCCAAGAGTAGGAAAAATGGTTGCCAACACGTGATTTAGGGGGTGTCTTTCCCATAGGGGCTGAGTATGGAGACCATTTGAATGGTGCTGTAGTTAGATGTATCTGACATCTCTTTTATCCTGAATAGGTATATTTGCATCTTCCTCAGAGCATTGTTCAGAAATGTCACCTGCTAGCATGGGCTACTACTAGCCAGATGTAGATGGAAATCATACCTGAGCCCGGTTCAAGACTAATGTAGAAGTTTATGATAGGAAAGAAACAGACACAGACCACAATGATAACTACTCCACAAATAGAGCAGCTGAGTACTCCACAGAGAGTCCTGCTGCACAAAGGAGCTATTTTACTTTTATGGGGCCACTCCCTGCTCCTGACATATCCTGCTTCCTTATCTTGGGGCACATTTGCTTTCTTTCAGTCTCTTACCACTCAGAAGTGGGGCTCCCAGCTTGGTCCCTGTGAGGTGGCTACTGCATTGCTTCAGTTGTACCCTTGGGCTTGAGAAGACAGGGTTCAAATCCACCTCTGTAGCTTGCCCATTGTTTTGGTCTTGAGCAAGTGATTGAACATGCTTTGGGATTCTTTGGCTTT